>NC_091254.1:90857500-96342500 GCF_042477335.2 Ovis canadensis | reverse complement strand
CACCAGAGAATTGACAGGCCCAACAGCGGCTTAGTAAACAAACCGAGGGCTTTGTTCCCAAATCCTGTGTTTAGGTGGCTTCATTGTTTTCCCCCCTTAAATTGCTTTCAATTTGTGTAAAGAGCCACTCTAAAACTAAAAAAAAAAAAAAAAAATACACACCCAGCCCTAAAGGTAAACAAAAGCTCCATTTCTAGTAAGAATTGCAAAATTTTAACTGTAGTGTGTTTCCCTGCTTTCACTAAGTTTTCACTAAGGTTAAAAACACAACCTTGTGTGTGTGAGTGTGTGAAGTCACTCAGTCGTGTCCAACTCTTTGCGACCCCGTGGACTGTAGTCCACCAGGCTCCTCTCTCCATGGGATTCTCCAAGCAAAAATACTGGAGTGGATTGTCATTTCCTTCTCCAGGGAGGAAACGCAAACGTACCTCTAGTCAACTTCTATGGTCTTTCACGAAGAGGGTGATGGAGCTTCTAGAAGAATGTGTAAATCAAGGGTGCTGTAAAGGGACGTTTTAGGGAGTCAGAGGTCACTTGTAGGGGGCATTGGACAATGCTCCAGAGGGGTGAGGACGGAGCTGAGGTGCTGAGCGTTCATTCTTGGTTCTATGGGCCACGTGCTCTCAACAGAAAGATCAAATCAGATGACCAGGTTCACCAAAAGCACATATTCATGGGTTTCTATTTTGGGAAGCCCTCCCCTGATAATATTGCTATCCTGCTATGCAAATCTCAGAATATTACTGCTATGTGAAATAGAGTATTGTTGAAGTTGGATTCCCTTGAGTTTGATCCGCCATCACCTTCATTTAAATACAACAAGGATATTTCATTAATATTTAGTTTCCTTTCCAATGTGGGTTTTAAAATTTGCTGAGGCGTTTCTTACCTTCCAAACATAGCTTCATGAATGAAACAGTGATATGAAGGAACAGAATACATTCCCTTTATTTGAAGGAAACTCGGAAGGAAATAAACACACAAAAATAAAGATACATCCTTTTCTCTGAATTATTCATCCGTGGGAAATTCTGAAACTTGCAAACCACAGTAAGTTCTTGAGTAGCAAGGGAAAAATGCAACCCGAATCAACCAGCAGAAGCAGCCCCTTCTCCAGACTGGAAGCATCCCCTGTCCCTGTGGGAAGAGAAGGCAGGAGCAGTGATCACTTCCATTTTCATCTTCACCTGCTCTGCACTTTAGCCCACTGTATATTCTCAAGCCTTGTATGAAAATCTCCCACAATATCTCAGGTATTTGACTGTTTCATGGGCTTTCTCGGGTTCTGCCAATCTCTTTTTCTTTTTAAACTGAAGTATAATTGACATAAAATACCGTATTAGTTTCAGGTGTACATCATAGTGATTCAGTATTGGTACACATTTTGAAATGGTCACCATGATACAGCCGGTTACCATCTGTCACCATGGGAAGTTATGACAATAATTTGCTGCACATAAGCTTCCAGTTATAAAGTAAGTCACAAGGATGTAATGTACAGATTTAACCATGTTCATTGTCTGCTGATCTAATATTTGCAAATTCACCTACTTGCTAAGATTTATTTCTAACGCTCCCAAATCAAATACCTGGGTGCGTTCCTGGTCTCTAAGGGACTCACAGAGCAAGTTTGTCACCCAAGGGGCACGTTTCCAGCTCAGGTAGTAACTCTGCCTTCTCATTTCAGCTATAATATGCAAGCATGTACTCTCCCCATGGTCTACTTCATGCCACGTCTTTTGCATTTTTTAAAATACTTTTCGCTGGTGATTTCCCTGTTGAAAACGGCCTGGCACTAAACTTGTGTAGGAAGGCTGTGATAGGACTTACAGAGAAAGTCATCCGTCAGAGGGGCTTCATTCAGGCACAAGCTCGGTGTCAGGGCACCAGCATTAGTATTAAATGTGGCATCTTTAAACAGAAGCACACACAAAACCAGGTCATGTGTTGGGTGGTTGATGAAGATATCGTGACCAGAAGCTCGCAGGAATGCAATCCTGTGCTCCCCGCTAGGAGCTATAGTCAGTATTCACCACCTCAGTGTCCACAGCATCAGAGTAGAACATAATTGCCATGAATACTTCCCAGGTGGCTCAGATGGTAAAGAATCAGCCTGCAGGGTGGGAGACCAGGATTCGATCCCTGGGTCAGGAAGATCCCCTGGAGAATGGGTACTCACTCTAGTGTTCTTGCCTGGAGAATCCCATGGACAGAGGAGCCTGGTGGGGAGACAGGTGGGCTACAGTCCATAGGGCTGCAAAGAGCCGGACACAACTGAAGCAACTTAGCACGCACACCGTGAATAAGGAGCATCTGATTTTTTTTTTCACTGTTCAAGTTGTTTATCGGACACAGAATTGTCTTAACCTTCCGTTGTGTTAGAATCGTTTTGGAATACTGATAGGAGTTCAGGTTCAGCACCAGGGTTCCGTAGAGCCAGGCTCCCATGTATCTGTCCTTCAGTCTGACAGTGAAGGGACGATGCCGTATTTGCACTCTGGGAACCCGGCCCTGGGCTCTGGCGATGAAAGGGCTTCACTTCTCCGTGCAGCTCTGAGGACGGCCATCTGTCACAGCAGGTGAAAGACCCTCCAGCTGTGTTTTTCCATTCCTGCTGCACCTCTGTAAAAATTCCTTTCACTGTTTAAACAGTTTTAATTCCCTTCCATGTTTAAATTCCCTATTTGAATGCCAAGTGGCATTATGGATCAATGGAGGTGTGACTGTCCCTTCTGCAAACTGGGCAATTTGTACAAGGAGGGGAGGGATCATTCCAGACTTGTTATGAAACCAACCAATGAGTGTTTCTGAAAGTTAGCTGTTTATTTCCACTTTAAAAGCATCTGTATATTCAAAAGCAGATTGTTTTATATACATAAAGGAACTATTTGCAAAGGTCCACTTCCAGGAACTGAGTATTCATATACACATTTAAAGAATTCTTCTTTTATTGAAATTTAAACTTACTGACAATTTGCTTTGGGAAGGAAATATTTTGCAAGTAATTCTCTTTTTGAAACAGACAACAGAAGTCGGCTACTTTGTGATTTTTACTCTCATTCTTTCAGGGACTATCTTGATGTCCTTAGAACCATGCATTGTTCTTCATTCCTAAGAGTTAATATTCTAGGACATATAAAATTGAAATGTCTTATGAAAGCATTTATAAACGTTTTGATATTCTTTTCTAAGTGTCTGACCTCTTCTGAATCTTTTAAATATACATAGTAATTTCCTCTAAGTATTAGTTGAAAGAAAATCGTATCTGTTATGTAAAAATTGCTTCATGAATAATTATCTAAAAGTTACTGTAATATTATGCTCAAGTTTAGAGGAAGAGCCTGCAACAACCATCAGGAAAAGTTTTAGTACTCATTTTGCTACTAGTTCACTATACAAACTTCCATCAATTGCTTGATTCTTTCTGGGGCTCAATTTCTTCAATTTAAAATAAAGTGTTGAGACTGGGTTTCCTTTGTGACGTATCATCTGGGGGGAAGGTGTGATCATATGTGCACGGTAAACATTCATCTTGCCCCAAGAACTTTGCCTTTGTATCTTATACCATTATTATTATTTATGAACAAATCATTTCTCAGAATTCACAAATGATGGAACAGTTGTTCTCTAGTCTTCAAAATATTACACTGTTGGGAAAGGTTAGGTTTGAAATTCCTCTAAACACTAATAAAAATGAAATCAATATACAGATATTTGTCTTCAATATCATAAAACTAAAGTTTCCAGATTACTATTATATTACTATTTTTTCTAAACCAGCTTCAAACAGTTTAGAAAAAGTGAATATTTAAAACTATTAATCTCATTTTCTTCTATAGTTAATTTTTCATCTTATTCTATATCACTGCAATTATAACATATTTTTTGTAAGTTCTGGGCCATTTTCTTATTTAGCGATTCAGGTTACAGTTAGCCATTGAAAAGATTCATTATGTAAGTAGAGAGGAGAAATGCTGAAGTAGAAAAGGATGTGACACAGGGGATCGGCTGATAGAAAGGTTTTCATACATTTGAAAGAATTTTCTTGGCACAGACCTTCCTTTTTCTTCTTGTTTGGAGCATTCTGTGACGTTCTTCATGACAAGGCTTGAATTTAGACGGGTTGCATTTGCAATTGAAATGTGCATTTCAGCTGTTTGTACACAAATATGAAACAATTATTGCTCGAAGCACATTTATCCCAGTATCCCCGTGTAACCATGGTGACACAGCCCCGCGACTTGAAAGTGGGCACTGGACGTGCATCTGTGAACAAGCCTCACGCCGTAGTTCTGGACGTGAAAGTGGAGAGACATGAGCAGAGGCTGGATGCGTGAACTCCGAGGATGCGCAGCACCTTTTATTTTAGGGTTTCTCATTTGGGGTTTTAAATACAAACCACTCCTCTCCCAGAATGCAAATACAGCATGTTCCCTTCACAGTCAGACTGAAGAACAGCTCAGTGGGAGCATGGCTCTACAGAAGGCCGGTGCCGGTGGAAGCTTTCTCACCGAGCTTCTCCTTGAGTCTCCAGAACCAAAGGTGTCTCTCAAGTGAAAAGCATGTGTTTCATTCCCCACACTTCCATTCCCCAAATCCTAGGAGCTTGTCTTCATTGGTCTGGGCTGCTATAACAAAATACCACGGACAGAATGGGTTCGAGCAATAGATGTTTGTTTCCTGCAGTTCTAGAGGCTTCACGTCCAAGATCATTGTGCTGACGTAGGTTCTGGTGGTTTACAGGGGGCCACCTTCTTGCTTTACCCTCACGTGGAAGAGAGAAAAAGAAGAAAAGAAGCAAGCTCTCTGATGTGTCCTGTTACAAGGGCACTAATCCCATTTATGAGGACCACCCCCTCATGACCTCATCTAAATCTGATCGCCTCCCAAAGGCCCCACCTCCTAATGCCATCACAAGGGGATTAGAGTCTCAACATATGAATTTGGGGGAGACATTCAGTTCATAACAAAATAAAGGTGAGGGGGAAGAAATGGGCCACCATTTTTAAAGACGAAGTTAGGCATAACCTAACCTAAACCTGTGGGGACAGTTTCTTTCAAAAAGTAAATCAAAGACTCAAGCCAGATTTTCTTAAGAGATAGTTGAAAATTTAGAAAATTTGGATAGTTGAAAATTAGGCTTGTTAGAAAACACTGACCTGCATCAGGACATGATGTTTCCAGGATGCTTGACATCAGATTGCATTTGCTAAAAATGCTTTTTTCTACTCCATTTGGCTATCAAATTGCTTCATGGATTTCCAGAAAAATGCTTCGGACTTTGTTGCATCAAAAACGTAAACTGTTTTATCAAAGCAAACTTTATAACATCTACTAAGATTTCATGCTTATATTGTGCTTTCCTAAATTCCTCAAGACATATAATCCATTCCTAACAAGTCTTATGTTTCAAACAATATTTTACAAAAATACAGTCAGTTTGTTTTTATGGCCTTGAATATTTCATAGCTAAAGATCCTCTTAATTTGGCTTTGTTGAGACCCCTCTCTTCATTTATAAAAGCTTACCTCTTATCATACAGATGAACCATCTCTAATTTTACATTTCTAATTAAAAATCTAGTTAACAATCTTTGCTGTAGACTGTTGGCCTGTTGGCCCTGAAACACCTCTTGGTTGGCGCTGGAATTCTGTTTGCTTGAGAGTCTGCAAAAGAGGTAAATTTCTGATGATTTAGACAAGCAGTATGGATGAGCCCCGAAAACATCCATGCTTTTCATTTATTTCCTACGTGAACGGGAGAGGCTTCGGCTGTGGATTGCAAGTTTATCCCTCGATTTCTCCCTTTAAAAATGAGATTAGAAAATTGTTTTCCCAGAACATGGATAAAAAGATTTATGAGGCATTAAGCTGTTCCTTTAGAAATACATTTTGTTCTTCCAAACCCCCGTGCACCTGTAGAAGCAGGAGAGGCAGCAGAGAAACCAAACAGCGTGTCAAAAGCATCCCTCTCAAAAGCCCTGCAAGAGCCGACGACAGAGGAGAATGCGCCAGGCGAGGGCTCGTGACAGCCAGCTGGACTCAAGCTGAAGTTGAGATCAATTAGGCAGTTCTTAAAAAACATCTGAACGAATGTCAGGAAAAGTTTGCTTTAAACACCTAAAGCATGCTAGGTCCTGAGCTCGAACTGTGACAAGTCTAGGGAGGAAAATTATACAATCCTGGGAGAGAGTAGAGAATACTGCAGTGAGAGCTGAACAAAATGTGTATCTGTGTGTGTGTGTGTGTGTGTGTGTGTGTGTGTGTGTGTGTGTGTGTGAGAGGGGAGGGAGAGAAAAGCCACTTTGGACTAAGATGTGAAGAATGACCTCGAGTTGGGTAGATGGTACCACACTCTCAGAAAGAAGTGACAGGGACGAAAGTGTGTATCCACTGGCCCGTACAGTCACTAGTCACATAAACCATTGTTATGTATCTGCTTCAGTCGTGTCTGACTCTTTTGTGACCCCATGGACTGTAGCCTGCCAGGCGCCTCTGTCCATGGGATACTCCAGGCAAGAATACTGGAGTGGGTCGCCATTTCCTTCTCCAGGGGGGTCTTCCTGACCCAGGGATCGAACCTCCCCCATGTCTTCTGCACTGGCAGGTGGACACTTTACCACTGATCCACGAGAGAAGCCCAAAGGTGACCACAGAGCCCTGACTCTCTGATGGCTGTTGAGGCCAATTATCAAGTACTTCAGAAGAATTAACTGGCCCTTTGAACACTGGTATTGCAACCCTGTCTAGTCAAGGCTATTGTTTTTCCTGTGGTCATGTATGGATGTGAGAGTTGGACTGTGAAGAAGGCTGAGCGCCGAAGAATTGATGCTTTTGAACTGTGGTGTTGGAGAAGACTCTTGAGAGTCCCTTGGACTGCAAGGAGATCCAACCAGTCCATTCTGAAGGAGATCAGCCCTGGGATTTCTTTGGAGGGAATGATGCTGAAGCTGAAACTCCAGTACTTTGACCACCTCATGTGACGAGTTGACTCATTGGAAAAGACTCTGATGCTGGGAGGAATTGGGGGCAGGAGGAGAAGGGGACAACAGAGGATGAGATGGCTGGATGGCATCACCGACTCAATGGACTTGAGTCTGAGTGAACTCCGGGAGATGGTGATGGACAGAAAGGCCTGGCGTGCTGCGATTCATGGGATCGCAAAGAGTCAGACATGGCTGAGCAATTGAACTGAACGGATTGCAACCCCAAATATGTAAAGAGAAGAGCAAGTGAATCCATCACCCACCCTGAGAAGCCTTTACAGTCTGGTGGGCCAAGTCAGGTAAAGTTTTAAAAGTACAGCTATCATCATGTTTTGCCAACCTGAATGATATATTACCATATCTAGGACACTCAGTGACATTTGATTAAGTGGTAATTATACCAAAAGCTCGATAATAGGAAAGAATGTATTAAGTATGTGAATGACAGCCTATTAGAATATTACCCATTATAGAATAGTTCAGCCATGGTGATCTCATTCATATTGCATTTATTTCATAAAATGATTTCTCTTGAAATAAGTATAGTTCAAGAAAGCTTCAAGTTTCAATGCCTTTTGTTAGGAATATTCTCAGAGACCTGAAATGTTTGATCAGATCAGCTGTGCTTGGCCCATCTGGTTTATCTGAAGGAGAATCGGAGAAAGTGTTTTTGGTGGGTAAGCTGGGCTAACCCACCCGAAACTTTGCTTCAGGTGTACTTGCCAAGGAATGACCGATGCTAATTTTCCCAGGTGTTAGATGACTTAGAGAAGACTCGAACCCCAGCTTCCTGATTCCCGCTTCCTAGCTTCTCAGCCTTCAACATTATTTCCACTACCACAAATTTTTAAAAAATATTGTTTGAAAATTTGAATATTCCTTTTTTCTGCTGGTTTGATGCTAGTGAAATGATTTGATGAGAAATAGATTTGTTTTCTTAAAAAACTAGCAGCTACTGTGGAATGCGATGTTAGAAGTCAGAGGAAAGAAATTGACTTCCCACCTGTGTTTTGCTCTCACCTCTGAAACTGACAGGTTTTGTACAAGTTGTTATTTTCCATGAATTTCTTTTTCCTGGTCAAATCAGGATTATAAAATATGTCTCACAGAATTTTCTGGAAGATTAATTAGGAAACAAATGCGAAAAAACTGGAAACATAAACTCTTGGAAAACTTAACTCGTTATTATGCATTAGATTATTAGGCCATTATGTTGCATTAAAGTATTTGGATTATTTTGTCTGTATGGTATCATATTATGCCATTGTGTATTATAATGATACACACTGCACTTTTCAAATTATATAGTACTTGTTAAGGGCCATGAAAAATTTAGACCATGACAAATAATTCCCATGTTAACAGTGCATGTCCACATTTCCAAAGAAGCCACTGACAATTTCAAGATAGTATTTGGTAGACCAGATTATCTTTGGCAGGATGGAGGGATTTTTAGTAGTCATCTTTACAACTGATTTCATTGCTTCAACAAATCCTGTTTGTGGCAGCAGACAAAATCATTTAAGATGGTTAAGGTGAACAAAAGGACTTGTCCAGGTTTTGTTAATATCATAGTGTACATACAGTGAACATGGCGTTAAATAATATACCTTGAGTTATTTGAGAGTAGATTTTTTGGCATAACTGTCCTGTATCCATACCTTTTCTGCAATAAATAATTATTTCTTTAGAAATGATATAAACTACTGAAAAAATGGGAAATATTTCTGGAAAATCTGGCCCCTGTTTCATGAGACTACATGTTTATCTCCTGCACATACAAACACACATGTCCCAGCTTCACACACAATATACCATGAGTTAATGTATATGCATGGTGACGACATGGAATGCTTTGATCAACCAATGATTATAACTTTATGCAACAGTATCATCTAGTATAAGGATACTTTCTTGGAATTTAGAGACTTCCTGAAAGAAATTTGTCTCTGAATATGCAGACAGGGCCCTGAAGACTGTTTAAAACAGAAGGATTTTTTAAAATGTATTACTTTAATCTGTTAACTAGAAAGTGAAATACAAGGTCAAGCATTTTAAAGAGACCTCAGAAATGCAAATTTGAAATAGTTCCTGCTGAGTTTAGGTAAACATATTAATCCTAGAGGAAGGAAAAGTTAAAATGAGGTTTAAAAAGCTATTTATGGATAGAAAAAAACAAAATGTTTTAAAATGACAAGATATTTTGTAATAAATCTTTGATTAAAAATGTAGGATACTATGAGTTAATCACTGCAGATGGTGATTGCAGCCATGAAATTAAAAGATGGTTATTCCTTGGAAGGAAAGTTATGACCAACCTAGATAACATATTAAAAAGCAGAGAATATTACTTTGCCAACAAAGGTCCGTCTAGTCAAGGCTATGGTTTTTCCAGTGATCATGTATGGATGTAAGAGTTGGACTGTGAAGAAAGCTGAGCCCTAAAAAATTGATGCTTTTGAACTGTAGTGCTGGAGAAGACTCTTGAGAGTCCCTTGGACTGCAAGGAGATCCAATCAGTCCATCCTAAAGGAGATCAGTCCTGGGTGTTCGTTGGAAGGACTGATGCTGAGGCTGAAACTCCAATACATTGTCCACTTCATGCAAAGAGTTGACTCATTGGAAAAGACCCTGATGCTGGGAGGGATTGGGGGCAGGAGGAGAAGGGGACGACAGAGGATGAGATGGCTGGATGGCATCACCAACTCGATGGATGTGAGTCTGAGTGAACTCCGGGAGTTGGTGATGGACAGGGAGGCCTGGCGTGCTGAGATTCATGGGGTCGCAAAGAGTCAGACACGACTGAGCGACTGAACTGAACTGAACTGATGAGTTAGAAAAATAATAGGTAATCTTGGAAAATATTTGTCAAAGTGTTGGGACAATCATAAAAATGAATCTGCTATAAATTAGTTTTGTCTCTCCTACTGGTGACAAAATCCATATAGAATATAAAGGGCAGATACATCCTAACAGTCTCTTTGATAAGTTCAAATTGAAAACAAAAAATTAAGGAAAAAACTAAGGATAACCAAGGGAAAACATAGCGGTATGTTTCATAATTCAGTGATCGTGCATTTATTCTGTTCAGCAAGTATTTTGCAGGCCGTTTGCAGTACAAGCGCTGTAACAGGCTTCCTGGCAGGAGGAAGAGCCGAACCTCATCTCTTAAAACCTGATGTGAGAGAAACACGTGTCATTAGAAGCCACGGATAGATTTTCAGGAGAGAAAGTGACAATTAAATTTGCATTTTAAAATGCTCCCTCCAAAGACAAAGTAGAGAAAAAAATTGGAAGGGGCAAAAGTCAGAAAATAACTCAAGCTGAGTATAAAGTGACCCCTCTCCAACCACCTTCCCTCCAAAAAAAATAAAGAACAGAAATGGGTGTTAGTCGCTGAGTCGTGTCCGACTCTTTGTGACCCATGGAGTGAGCCCTCCCAGGCTCCTCTGTCCATGGGATTCTCCAGGCAAGAATATTGGAGTGGGTAGCCATTCGCTTCTCCAGAGCATCTTCCTGACCCAGGGATTGGACCTGGGTCTCCCTCACGGTGGGCAGATTCTTTACTGTCTGAACCACCAGAGAAGCCCAAATAACAGGAAAACACGTTTGATGCCATTCATTCAAGGGAGTGCAGTCCTTGTATTGGGGAATAGGGTGGAGTCTTCCCGTGCAGGAGTGAGTTTAAGCAAGAGGGGCTTACAGAGCCTTAGCAGAGCACCTTGGAAATGGCACGGGGAGGTTGTGCGACTCCCTGTAAGGCATCAACCCCTATTTTCCAGGGTCAGGTGAGCGACTAACGCTGATCTGGAGGGTTGTGATTAGTCTCTGACAGTGAGGACCTTCCAGTGAGTGCAGGCTGAGATGTGAGCCGATTCCTGAGCTGGTCCACTGGGGTGGTCTCCATTTCACGGGCCTGATGCATGAGTTTCCTTTATCAGGCTGGAAAGGTGGAAGCAATACAGAGGAACCATCGCAAATATGTTTAAGTGATGGTCTGAAGATGAAAGCCCTGAATGAAGCAAGATTTTCTAAGTGTTCTAGCATCAGAGTGGAGCTTCTAAGTCTGCCCAGGAGACGCTGGGGATTTACAGATGCAGTATTCTTGGGTAGAGCTGTTGTAAAACTAATCAGACGTTGCGCAGTACAGGGACATCTGCAGCTTTGTGGGAAGACAGTCTTAATCCTGCGCAGCAAGTCTGGAAAGTAGGGAACCACAGCTGAGCTGACCCCTCTCTTCAGGTCTTTGCTTGCCAGTGCTCCTCTGACGTGTTGATGCAACCCTGAAACAGAGACAGCTCACTGAGATGTTAGTTGGAAATTAACTGTGCTTACTGTTAGCGAGTAGTCAGTGGTGGTAAAACCAGCCTTGGGGTTTATCCAGAAACAAGAGGTTAGGTGGGGCTGCTGCAAAATTACAGGTAAAATACCTCTCAAAAATTCTCAGTGGCAGAGAAAAGGAAAACAGGTACCGTGATAATGACCCATAGTTGACTGCTCATATTGAATGATTGGTCTGTGGTTATGTAAGGTATCAGAAGTCATCACAAGCGTCCACAACTGTTTTATGCAGGCTGATGTCATAGATTATCTTACGCCCTAGAAAGTTTTCATTGTCTCCCATGAGGCATGTAACAAGATGCCTTATGACAGTCTTTCAGATACCATATACATACCCCAGTTCCTACATGTAGGTAGGTTTTGTTTTATTCTGGAGAATATTGTTTAAGGGGAAATACCAAGCTGAGGGCAGTGAGGTTCTACATAATAAGCTTACACAGAGGGAGGTTTATCCGGAGGTAAATATAGAGACTCTGCCCATGTTAAAAAAATAAATAAATCTTCACATACACAAACAAGGAGACCTGTTTTAACACAAACTCTATATTCAGTATACTTGCAAAGAACTGACTCATTAGAAAAGACCCTGATGCTGGGAAAGATTGAAGGCAAAAGGAGAAGGGAGTGGCAGAGGATGAGATGGTTTGATAGCATCATTGACTCAATGAACATGAATCTGAGCAAACTCCGGAAGACAGTGGAGGACAGAGGAGCCTGGCGTGCTGCTGTCCCTGGGGTCAAAAGAGTCCGGCTGAAGCACAACGACAAACACATCCACCCGATACAGTGGCTGATATGGCTACTGAAAAATAATAGTAATAAAGCATAGCCTCCAATCATAGAGGAAAGGACGTAAAAATCTCTCTCCGCCTGAATTGACTGAATACATCAGAAATATGTGGGACTTCCCAGGTGACTCAGTGGTAAAGAATCTGCCTGCCAAAGCAGGAGACACAGGAGATGCTGGTGGAGAAGGGCATGGCAACCCACCCCAGTGTTCTTACCTGGAAAATTCCGCGGACAGCAGAGCCTGCTGGGCTGCAGTCCCTGGGGTCGCAAAGAGTCGGGCACAATTGAGCATGCACACAGGCACGGATCAGAAATATCTACATTTCTGAAATTTGAGAAGTCACATTTTAAACAGTGAGAATGTTAGAAGTCGAATCAAAAAAGTGTTAACCGGTAAAAGTCTATAGAAACAGCTGAAACGGTGTGTTAATGAGGTCATGGATGGATTCCATGTATTTCTAGACTCAGGACCAGGAACAACCCACAGAAATGGTTAGAAACAGAGTTCAGGCCCAGATGAGAACAAGCTTCTCAGCCCTTAGAGAGTCTGAAAGGGTCGTGGACTCCTTTTCCAGAGAGGAAAATGTTGGCGAATGTCCTGATCCTCAGAAAGTCATCTCACTCATTATTTCTGAAATCAGCATTTAGACTCTTGGAACAAACTAGCTAAGGGTAGCTTTTTCTTCAACTCACAAAGCAGATTTAATGTTTCCAGTGGAGTCTGACATAGTCTCCTAGCAGTGAAAATTGCACGCACTACAGGGAAAATGATTAACACTCAGTATCCGTCACTTGCAATATTCTCATATTTTTGTCTCGATATTCAGGAAAATAAAATTGCGTGTTCTGTTCTTTTAGCCAGACTGTTCCCTTCAACTCATTAATTTATCTCGGAAACTCCACTTTTCAAATTTAAGGACCCATAATTAGAATGCTTAATATTGATGGAAAAAGTAAAATGAATACATGACCAACAAAAATAAAAACATTTGCCATCCTTCTCAATAAATGTCCTCTAGATTTGTTTCACCCACTGTAACTTTTGCTTTTAAAAATTCAGTATGCAGTATTACTGTAAATTTCTCCAAGTTTTAAACATCCTTAGTCTATAAACTCACGTGAAAATTTGTTATAGTTCTTTTCTTTAAACTTTATTTTATTTTTAATTGGAGGATTATTACAATATTGTGTTCGTTTCTGCCATACATCAACGTGAATATAGTTGGAAAATATTGATAAATAATATTCTTAAAGACATAATAGTACCTGTTAAGAAAATCCATTCAATAAAGATTCATATCCATATCTCATATCCAGAGATCGTACCACCTAACCATGTGTTACAATTACAAGATGAAAACTTTTAATCAATAAAGCGGGCCCAAGTAAGCCAGCCACATCACCAGTGAAGTGCCCAGGATTCAGAACTTAGTGATTGCTCCTTAAGTCATTGTTCTTTACTTGAAGGAAGTGTGATTCTTGCAACATTAAACAAGTATTTATTAATAGTGGAAGGCTTGTAGAAATAATTCCTGATTGTCTCAAGGTTTGCTTTGTAGTACTGATTTTTTTTAATCCATTCCAGATCCAGCATGATTAACAATTTAATTCTGATTTGGTCCCTTGGCTTCATTCTCTGTAACTAAAGAGTCAATGTGGAGAAGCAATTCTATTCACATACACTATTGGGTTTTGCATGCTTTCTAAACATTTTTCCTTCCAGAAATTCAAATTATTTTATGCCGTATTCAACTCTTTTGTTAGCCTTTGCTTCTTTTCTTTTATTAACTGGAAGAATTTCTGTGGCCTTTTTCTAATTTTTTTAATTCTAAAGTTAATATTTTAATACTTTTCTTTAAATTTTATCTGTTTCGCTTTAGTTATCCTAGATTATAGTGTGGAGGTTGTAGTTTAATAATTACTGGTTAAGAGTGAAAGTGTTAGTCACTGAGTCGCGTCTGACTCTTTGCGACCCAATGGACTGTAGTCCACCAGGCTCCTCTGTCCATGGAATTCTCCAGGCAAGAATACTGGAGTGGGTAGCCACTCTCTTCTCCAGGGTATCTTCCCATATCTAAGCCACCAGGGAAGGCCCCTACCTACCCTACCTACCCCCCACTCCCCATACCCTCCACCCCCCACCCCACCCATGAAGCTGCATAAATCTGAGAAGGCAAATGAAAACCAACGTGAATTTTCACACTGTCTCCTCTGATGCACAAAAGGGGTACTGAACAAAGGTCAAGTCTGAAGGGAAATGGCATACATTTAGTTTCTTTCAAGTTGGTTTTAACATGAGGGCAGGGAATTCTCATTGAAAGTGTCCGTTTAGCCATTGGAGAGTTTGCAGCAGTCCATGAACCACCACATCAAGTGTCTGGGTTGACACTGTCATGGGAAAATGAAGGTGTACAGAGAAGATATTTTCTGGCTGATCCCTTACTCCATCAGCTGGCAGCTGTGCTGCTCTGATTCCATTATTTGAATTGCATGAGCTTTCTTTCACTTTTTCGTTTCTCAATTCAACTAACATTTTTGAGTGTTTGCTAAATGTTTTGCCCTGTGCAATGCCCTGGACATGTTAGTGGAGCAATAAACAGGCTCCTTCCAGGTTGGATAGTCTATTAGGAAATATTAACACATAAAGGGCAACAAAAAATCCAGTGGGGTAAGTTCCATGTCAAATAAACTGTATACCTAACCCAACCTTGGCAGGGAGGAGGTCTTCAGGAGGAAATGCTGAGATGACCGGGGTAAGACCTGGTACACAGAGAATGCAGGAGACAGTCAAGTTCAAGTTCACACCATATGTGAAGGGATGGGAGGGGCAAAGGAGCACTTGCTCAGAGTGCAACTGAGGAAAGTTCAGTGCTTCTGAGCTAAATTGGGTAGAGCTAGAAGGAGAGAAGGGGAGGGTAGAGAGGGGTGCTGAAAAAAAAGCTAGAAAGTGCTAAGTAGGGTCGTATCATGCAGAATCTCATCAAGGAATTAGTACATTATCCTGATGCAGAGAGAAGATGAAAGGCTTTGCCTCTGTAGATTATTTAGACCATCAGGTGGGGAGTGGATTCTATGTGGCCAGCTGAAAGCGGAAGCCTAATTAGAAGGCAGTCACCATGTTCTTGGACAGGAAGGAGGGTGGGCATTGTCGGGGTAAAGGCCGTGGGGCTCAAGTGGAAGTTAGTAGATTGAGAGCTATTTACAAGATTGTTGGTTCCCTGATAGCTCAGTTGGTAAAGAATCCACCTGCAATGCAGGAGACCCCGGTTCAATTCCTGGGTTGGGAAGATCCCCTGGAGAAGGGATAGGCTACCCACTCCAGTATTCTTGGGCTTCCCTGGTGGTTCAGATGGTAAAGAATATGCCTGCAATATGGGAGACCTGGGTTCGATCCCTGGGTGGGGAAGATCCCCTGGAGAAGGGAAAGGCTACCCACTGTAGCATTCTGGCCTGGAGAATTCCATGAACTGTATGGTCCATGGTGTCACAAAAAGTGGGACATGACTAAGCGACTTTCAGTTTCACTTTTTATGTGAGTGTATAATTTTCATAGTATTGATATTTTCTTCTGCTCTTTGTATCATGACAGCCTTTCCAAGTTTTCTCTTTGGTTTATTTTGGTTTCATTTTTGTGTCAATAAGAAACATTCTCAAATATCTTATGATGCTTGCCTCTGTGTGTGTGTGTGTGTGTGTGTGTGTGTGTGTGTGCATGTGTGAGATTAGGAGAGAGACACTTAAAAAGCTGACTGGTTAATTTTTTACTGGTGGATGGGAATTTCAGAATCTGTATTGAGTTCTCTGTGCTAATCCTTCAGCATAAGCATCTGAGGTTTATCTTTCTTATTAGGTCAGCAACCACTTCTCCATCGGCTTTTACTTTTTGTATGGATTGTGGTTCCAGGATTTAGGTATCTTCGGGTTTCATAAAAGATTATATTAGTGTTCTGATTCTCCTTGATGTTATTTATAAGATTTCCAAGTGTAGAAGGCAGTTTTAGAAGGGTCTAAAATATGCCATCTTCAAATCGGAAGTCTGCTATTTAATTATTTTTAGATTTTTATTGGGCACTCCTTGGGAACTGTATTATGATGAATTTGCTCAGATTGTCATATAATTATCATTAGTTTAAGGAACAATTAAATGCAGTTTATTCTTAAGAAAACTCTCTCTTGACTACCGTGCTACAGTGCTTCCTTCCAAGCCAGTAACCCTGATGAATGCCACAAAAACAGACGTTTTAATAATTAGAATGCGTATAAGTCCTGAGATATATGTTTTAAGATCTGATGGTTTTCAGATTAGCAAAGCAGCGCCAAGCATTTTACTTTTCAGATGGCTCTTTTAAAATTGACTTCAATTACAGTTAAACTCGAACGGTAAACATGTTTATCTTTAAGAGAAGCCTGCCGGGAGGTAGCAGGAATTATTTTTTGCACGAGACCTCTTTCACCACTTCTTTTTTTTTTTCACTTACACTGTAGAGGAAGTACCTTCCAGCAAAAATAATGCACTCGGTACTGAGAGCAGAGATGGTAACAGCTGAAGATTGAGCTCATTTCGCAGGGAAAAAAAAAAAAATTGTTAGAGCAGCATTCAGGATATCTGGCTCCCTCAGAGTTGTTTTCTTATCAGACTGATACCCTGGTTTCCCTCAGACCACATTTTCTAATTTCTCACCAGTCTTCTCGCTCATATGTGGTCTTCAATAATGACGGACGATTCCATTGTGTTTTAGGATAAGATGCTTGATAGAGTTACATAACTCAGTAAAGAGAAAATCCTGGGTTTTTCCCTGGTCATTATTTCAGAATCATTTTCATGTCAGGAGAGCTACCGTTCTCCTGTAAATGTGATGAGATTAAATTCATCCTGATATTTTGGTATGAAGAAGCATCACCCGTAAAAAGGAAAGAAAGCCTGTTTCCTTTCTCAGTGTTTCAGGAGAAATCACATCTTGATTGATACTGAAGTACCAAGATATTAATGTCAAAAAACAAAACACAGCAAAAAACAGCATGCACACGCAAAGCCGCTGATAGAACAAAACAAAATCTGTATCCCCGCCTTTGCGTCCCGGGCTGGTAGCTCGTGAACCAAAGTGCTGTATGGAATTCACATCTGGAATGTTTGAGATAATCTGCTGGGTGCTCTGCTCTTAAAATGAAGAAAACGGCTGCAAGTGTTTACTTCAGATGAATCCTCTCTACAGTGAAACTCCGAAAATAAATGGACTTGTGAAGGAGAGCCGCTGAGCCACAGTGAGTGAGAAGCTGAAATGGGAGCCGCGTGCTGACCAGATCATTAAATGAGCAGTGCGTTTTTAAGAGGAGCATGTCAGATGCCCCAGTTATACTAGAGTCAGCGTCCTGGTAAGTGAAATGAGACTCAGAGTTGGGAGTGACCACACAACAATGAACCGACCCGTTCTACTGCGCACCAGGCTCCACAGTGAGTTTGAGCCACGTGGCCTCATACCTGACCGCGTTCACCGCATTCCCCTTTCTTGCGCCTCTTCTTGCCGTGGGCTCGCTTGTTGACCTCCTGTCACGGGGATGCCTGTTCTGAGCCACCAGGGAAGCCCCCTTCATGTCCTGTGCCCACTAACTTTTGGAAACTCAGAGTCTCTCTGTTTGAAATTCATGGGAAATTATTGGTAATATTTCACATCGTTAGAAATATATCTCTGTTTTTGAAAACTTTGGTCATAATTGCTATGGACACTGCAAAGAATAAAGGCATAGATACGAAGAAGAGGAAATAGAGGAAAAGCGCTGCAGAAATCTAATGAGGCTCCCTGTGATTTCTTGGGCAGGAAATAATGTAGAATGCCAGTACGAGCAGTGCAAACAGTGTATTTAGTGCCCCACCCACCATCCAGCCCCCAGGCACCATAGCATTATACTAAGGGTGTGTATTTCATAATATTAATTGCTCCTTAGAAGATAATCATAACACCATCAATGAGAGTTATAAACTGCATCATGGGTTACAGTCTAATACATCACTTCTAAGGAGCTAACTGCCCATGATCATTAATCACAGCAAGTTTATTACGTCCACTCGAAACAGTCGTCTGAATGAATGAAGACTGCTCCTTTCTCAATGTCTCCTGAGCATTCTTTGTGAGATAGACAGAAAGCCATTCTATCTGTGTTTAAAGATTGCTCATTCCCTCAGTTGTTCAAGGGTGAGCAGACCATCCTCAATGCTACCGAGAACGATAAAGAACAGCGGGGGCCCCGAGACTGATTCCCTTTACTGGTTTAATTTTCTGACATCAAATTAAATGCCTCTCTTTATGGCTCCAATAGCTTCTTCTTGTATTAAAAAAAAAAGAAAAAAGCCATGAAAATATTGAATCAATCACACTAATCGGGAAAAATGCTTCTCCCTTGAAGTGACTCTGTTCTGCTTATTCTGTGTCACTGCCCGGTGGACGGGAGTAAGCTGGGGTTTTCCACTTGCTGTCTCTGTCCTCTCCTCTCTGTCCTAAGAAACAGGCATCTTCTTAATGGAGGTAATTGTTTCGTTGTCACCGCAGACAGATCAGAAAACAGAACACCGTTTCCAGCTAGTAAGGGGGGAAGAGGATACGAAGCACACCCCACTGGTTCTCCAGCTTGGCTGAGGATTGGGTCATCCTGGATGCTCCCACCCCTGTGGTTCTGACTTAACGGGGCAGCCTGGGCACTGGCTGGCTGAGCTCCCAGGTGATTCTAAAGGCAGTAAGTGTGGTGAGCTACTGGTCTGGGGAACCTCACCTCATCACAGGTGTGCAGTCCATCCACTGACGTGACTGAGACCTCAGACGTAGCAAGACTTTGATCAGGGGAGTGGGCACATATGCTTTGGAAGAAAACAGACATACCTACGAAAAACACCTTATTTTATGATGGAAAAATGTCCCCAGGGCTTTTAGGTGTCAGCATCCCAAAGACTTGGTATTGTTTTAAATAGAAGTTACTCAATCTATAATTCTCACGGTAAAAATATCAGGTGAGATGGTTTTTCTAATCAATTCTTGACTGAAAATGAAATGTCATTCATTTTTATTGTGCAGTGGTAGCGGTGGCTTTGTTGACAGAACATGATCAGAGCCTCTTCCTTTAGCCCCTCACGAATTATAAATGATAATTCATTCAACATTCAGGGTTTGCACATCATTGGAATACCAGATTTCATCATGGACACTCAGTCATCACTGATGCTAAACAACAAATTCATCAGCAGGAATCGCCACGAACAGGACTGTGGCCGGGGCGGCGGGCCTTGACTCCGACCGCACCGTTGCCGTCTGGCGCTCCAGACAGGAGGTGGAGAGCAGCTTTGTGATCCAGCTCGTAGTCAAGGTCCCATGTCCATCTTATGTCAGCATGAGAGGTCATACCCTGAGTTTTGTTTGTTTGTTTGTTTGTTTTTGGCATGTCCAGTAGCTTTTCGACTTTCAAATAAGTTAACTTTAAAAAGGACTTTAGGATAACAAGTAATGACTTTGAGATCACTTATAATTTATCATCTGAATTTTTCATTTAAATTTTAACTGTGTAATATGTTATAGTTTTCATTTTTTAAATTTATAAATCTGGACAACTCTAAACATGTACAATGAGAATAAAACCGAACTAATGAATCCCTGGGCACATATCACCCAACTCCTGTAGTAATCAACATTCTATCCCATGTCGTCTGTACCTCCACCCTCTCCCCCCACTGCTCCTTGATTTTTTAAATTGCTTCTTCCATTTTTAAAGTAAAAATTACAGACAACAGGATGCATACATCTTAGCAGTACGGTTTTTGACAAATGGATATACCTGTGTAACCTCTCTCTCTTCACAGGGTAGAACCTTTTCTCTTGCAAAGGCTTCCCTCTCGTTACCCCCCAGCCTTCAGTGGCAACCACTTTTCCTGTGTTTTTCACCCTAGATTAGTTTTGGCTTTTTCTAGCATTTCAGTCGGAGAAGGCGATGCCACCCCACTCCAGTACTCTTGCCTGGAAAATCCCATGGACGGAGGAGCCTGGTCGGCTGCAGTCCATGGAGTCAAAAAGAGTCAGACACGACTGAGCGACTTCACTTTCACTCTTCACTTTCATGCATTGGAGAAGGAAATGGCAACCCACTCCAGTGTTCTTGCCTGGAGCATCCCAGGGACGGGAAAGTCTGGTGGGCTGCTGTCTATGGGGTCACACAGACACGACGGAAGCGACGCAGCAGCAGCAGCAGCAGCATTTTAGATGTCAGAGAATAGTCAGTATATGTTCTTTCGCTCAGCGTAAAGTCTATCAGATTCATGCATGTTGCTCTGTGGATCAGAATTTCATTCCTTTTCATGCTGTGTAGTATTCAAGGAGAACATGTGGGTTGGTTTGGTAGCTCAATGATGTCATAAAAGAGACACCTCCTTCCTGCCAAACTATGTCAGAGTCGTCATTCTTCTCAGAGACATGATTTGTCTGCTTATAATAAGTCTAAAGCATAAGAAAGGCATAAGTTTAAAATACGATGAAATTTTTAAACAACCCTCCGAAATAAAAGTAGCATTTGCAAAACAAATAAATGAATCAGTTATAAATAATATAATAATAAATGTGAAGATATTAATGTCATTCATTTTAGAAATCTATAGGCAACCGGCATTTTAATTTCATTTTTATGCCCTAACAATTGCTACTCTGAATTTTGTTGTAAATAATTAACAGATAAATGTGAGATTTCATGATCAGTTACGTCGTTTTTCTTAGTATAATCAACCTAAATACAGTAAAGAAAAAAATTCTTTATGCTTCTTTTTGGTCCCTAAAACAAATTGCTGGACACATTGCAGACCCAGTCAGTGTTATAACTTGACAATAAGAGATGGTGTGATTTGCTAACATACGAACAGCTAGCTAATTGCTGAGTGTAAGGCTCGGACTTAGAGTAGGGGGCATAGAGTTGCATGAGTGTTGTTTTGTTCAACCAACTATTAGTTCGAAAACTCCTGATTGCATTTCTTTTAATAGCTTATTATCTTCCTGTGCACTGAAGGACCTCTTTTGAGTTCTTATTCTGTATTCAAAAAAGGGCTCCAGTGAGACCTTGGAAGACTTCTGCATTTATTTTCCAGGAGTTAGCTTGCACTCATAATTAACTAATGGTCTTTAATGTGTCCATGACACAATAGCCACTGTGATAAGAAACAGAGAACATTTGCACGGGGTTACTGAGCTGACAGAGCTCAGGCCTCCCTCTGGCAATTGACATTCCTATCCCTGCCATCTCTTGACACTGGTCGCCCTGGTTTGCCAGCATGTCGTGGGTCTCCTTTTTCACTCCACTCTGTCTTCTCTAGTTGGATTTTCCTCTTGCTCTAAGTGTAATTATTATTCAAGGTTTTTAAGGAGCAGTAGACTAGACATGAGAAAATAAGAATTCTCGTCTTGGATCCATATTTTAAACATTTATAGTGGACACCATTAAACCTCTCAAGGTGCAGTTTCTTCAGCTATAAAATGGCTGTTTTCATTTTTCCTCTGTTGATTCTGAGGGTTGTTGTCCCCGCCCACTGATAACTAATGTGTCCAGCATTCTGAACTCAAAGTCTTTTTTAAAGCACCATGCAAATTCGAGGCACTGCGCTTGCTGTGCTCTCTGCAGACTCTCAGCAAATAGTCTTCGGTCTTCTCTCTGCTTCTCCGCCCCTTGCATGCATGCACACACATTGTTCTGTCTAAACTCCTGTAACGTATCAATAAGTCATTTCCCCTGAAACCTTTTCAGTCCCAGCGAAACTTCATTTCAGTGTGAAGCTCACATTAGTTTGTCTGATCTGCTCGATACACCTAAATCTTTCAGGCTCAGTCTGAAACTTCCCTTATTATTTATCTAGATGTAAAAACCTCTTGGTTCTCAAATACAAACAGCACATTGGGTTGGCCAAAAAGTCCATTCAAGTTTCCCATAAGGTGTTATGGAAAAACCCAAACAAACTTTTTGGCCAACCCACTGCTTATACTAAATAAATTTAATTAATTTAATGTTAACTCAAAGCACAAGTGGTATCTAATTTGAGAGAAATTTTGTTTGACAGGGATTTGGTAAATGTATTGTTTTTAAATGTAAATTTTCATATTCCCAATTCTTAATTGTAGCCTTTTTCTAAATACCCTTCTCTAAGAACAGGAATCGGGGCTCTTTGGAGAAAGGGCTAAGTCATGGTTTGGAGCAGAGAAAATACAGGGGAGTCTGGACCTGTGGGCGTAACATCATTTCTGGGGGCATCTTTCAACCATCAGTCTAAGCATGAGAAAGTTATCAGGCAAACCCAAAATAAGAGACGTCCTACAAAATAACCGAGCAGTGTTCATCAAAAGTGTCAGGCTCATGACAGATGAGAAAGGACAGAAATTGTCACAGGCTGAAGGAGAGGAAGAGAGACAGCAATTAATGTGGGTCCGGAGTTGAATCTTAGAGCAGAAAAAGGATGAGAAGGAAAACATGGGTAAAATTGGAATAAATTCTAATACTTACTTAAGAGTACTACATAAAGCTAATTATCTGGCTTTGAGAATTGGGTTTGGTTATATAAGGCACTATGATTAAGACTGGATGAATACTATATGAGAAAGCTCTTATGCTATTTTTGTAATTTTTCTATAAGTCTAAGGTTCTTTCAAGGGGAAAAAAATACTTCTATTGTTGTGTGTGTGTGTGTGTGTGTGTGTGTATATATATATATATATATATGTTTATTGATACATTTTAATTCAAACCTGACCTATCAGACTTGCCCAAGTTTCAGCACATAAATATAGAAGATTTCGATTACAGTTTGGGACGTATTTGGGTGGACAGCAGATGGCTCCTACTGTGATAGATGCTCCCTTGGATTGTTCAGAATTTTCTCATGGCGTTGGATAACATTATTCGACCTGCAGGTCCATGGAAATGTTCATAAATGTGCCCTGCCTCTCATCTTGCTGCTGATGTATGCACAGTTCACACTCATGACGCTATATTCTATTCAGCCATAATTCATTAAATCTGCTCCGTGCTGCCATCTGTGCAATAACTTTAAAAGTTTTCATTAAAATATAAAAAATAAGCCTCATTATTGAGGTAAGAAATGCTTCAGTAGAAAAGTTCAAGTTAGAAACATATTTGCCAGACTGGACCAGTTCTCAGCTTTTCATCAGTTACTCTGACAATTATCCATCCCTTTGGAGAAACGTCTGGGAAGAAGTCTGAGATCCTTTGATTTTCTTCCTTTCCCCCGTAAATTATATTTTCTGAAATCTAGCCTTTTGGAAATGACTGGCTCTCTCCTTGAGAAAAATGTCAAGTTCTCCCTTCCCTTTAACATCCTGAGGTCACCTGTCTGTCTCCATAAGTTTTCAACATAGCGGTAATTTCAGGGATATACTAAATTTTAGAGGGAAACCAATGAAACTTAGGTAGATGCATTGCATAAGGTCACAATTATTTTACTGGCAAATTGAGAAAAATGCTATTTCTTTTCATTATCGAAGCAGTCATTAATAGATTCAGGAGACATTCTTACTTGGTCCTCAACACCGGAGGTGAAACAATGAAAAAACACGGTCCTTTTTCCCCAGAGAGCCTCCCATCTTGTGAGAAGGGAGCAAAGAACAGATTATAATGGAGCCCAGAAGGAGAGTCACAATAAAAGGCTTCATTCAGGAGTGGCCCTCTATGCCGACTGAGAAGGTCGGGAAAATCCAACACGACTTTCATCTGTATTTTCTGTCACAGCTTTATTAGTCAATGAGAAGGGAACTCTGCAGCCTACACGCATCTGCGCGGTGACTGATAATGCTGCCTTCAATTTCTGATCTTTGTCCCAAGGACCTTTGCCTGAAGGCTGACTTCAGGTGGCATCTGCCCAGCCCGTCCGCCGTGGGTGTGGTCCTCCCTGACCCTGGCGCTGAGCCCGGCTGAGGGCCCGTCTCATCCTCCTTCAGAGTCTTGTCTGCACACACTTTCAGTCACATTGCCTTGCTCTGATCACCTCTAGCCACTCCCTAAGGTTGCAGATTACACACACAGACAGACACATTTTTTCCCCCTGCTTTTTGGTATTTTTCTACTTCTGGGGGCATTTTTCTACGTTACGCAGCATGTGGGACCCTACTTCCCCCACCAGGGATCGAACCCGTGTCCCCTGTCGTGGAAGTGCAGCGTTTTAACCACTGGTCCTCCAGGGAAGTGCCCCTAAGATTACATTTTCATTCACTTTCTCCCTGCCAGTGGTCCCTGTCTCCTGTGAGAACCTCCGCGTCTATACATGGTGATGACCTGGAAATGGCCCGACTAGACATTCTTTAGTAAATATTTGTTAAAATAATGAAAGCTAGGCATCAGCTGATACCCACTGGTGGTCAGTTTAAAGTGAAACACTTTCTCTTGAAAACTTCCTCCATGGAGCCGACACCAACAAGTTGAAGTCAGAGCTTCAGTGAAATGATTTTTCAGGGCCCACACCAGTCCGGAGTCACCTCATCCTTGTTCTGCTTCTCTCCTGACCATCCTGGAGGCAGCAGAGTGTGCTTTCGTAGGTTTTTAGTCTCACTAATATTCACTAGATACTCTCTTAAAAGGTAGTCCTCCAAAAATCAGCTGCAAGCAAATTTAACTGTAGCTATTTCTTTAATAGTACTAGGTAGCGTATCTTCCAGTTACTTTTCTGATACATTCAAAGCAAGTTTAAAAATAAACAGTATAATGAAATTGAATTGGATGCAGTACAAGTACTTCTTTGGCAGAGTTCTTTTGGCAGAGAAAATATAGTTTGTGGGACTGCTATTAATTTGATGATATTATGCACATTTTTTTGTTTTCCCGTTAAATTATATCCTATTAAATTAGATAAAGAAACGTACATGCAACTGGAAATATAGTCAAACTGACAGTGTTGTTTTTTTTTAATGTTTTTGAATATTCCCCTGTATCTTGCTTAACAATTTTCAGCTTTTTCTTTAAGCTTTTTAAAGCTCTTACATTTCTGAGGAATTGTCAGGGGTTTTTTTTGGTTTTTTTCAGAATTTGCACTGACAGTTCAAAACACCAACTTTCAAGGGTACTGAGATAACCAGTAGTTTTTGCGAACACTTTAGGGAAACTTAAATAGTCAGATTTTGACAGACAAGGTGAATTTTATGCCCATAGGGTTTGATTCTAAAAAGAATAAAATTTAATTTAGAAAATCAATAGTTCAGTTCAAAAATCAAAGGAATTTGATGCTTCTGTTTCCAAATCCAGCAGACACCACTCTGAAGCACGCATTGCCTCAGTTTTCACATCTTTAGAGTGGGATGATCTTAGCACCAGTCTAACAGCATCACCAGGGATCTTAAGAGTTAAGACATGGAAAAGTGTTCAGATTATTTGGCACGGGTTAGGTACTAAATAAATATTTGTGGAACGAATGGGTTTTCCAATAAACTTTGCAATAATTTTTCTTGTTGTTGTTGTTATTATCATTAAGTAGCACCCCACTCCAGTACTCTTGCCTGGAAAATCCCATGGACGGAGGAGCCTGGTGGGCTGCAGTCCATGGGGTCACTGAGAGTTGGACATGACTCAGTGACTTCACTTTCACTTTTCCCTTTCATGCATTGGAGAAGGAAATGGCAACCCACTCCAGTGCTCTTGCCTGGAGAATCCCAGGGACGGCGGAGCCTGGTGGGCTGCCGTCTCTGGGGTCGCACAGAGTCGGACACGACTGAAGCAACTTAGCAGCAGCAGCAGCAGCAGCTTCCCCAAAGTTTCACAGATAGTACAAGATAAAGATCTGAATGTGAGTGTTAGATCTGATATTTTGTAACTGTGGGACCATGGACTAGTTACAAAGAATAAAGTTCAGTTTGTCTACAGTGAGTGGAAACAGCAGCAGCCTTCAAAAAGTACTAGAGTTAAATAAAACAATGAATGTCACGAAAGGAAGAAGCTAAAAAGAAGTGCAAATCAAAACTACAGTGAAATACCACCTCACACTGGTCAGAATCGCCATCATCAAAAAATCTGCAAACAGTAGTGTGGAGAAAAGGGAACCCTCTTGCACTGTTGGTGGGAGTATAAATTGAGACAGCCACTATGGCAGACAGTGTGGAGATTCCTTAAAAAATCTAGAGATAGAGCTACCGTGTGACCCAACAATCCCGATACTGAGCGTATACCCTGAGGAAAGCAAACCCGAAAAAGACACGTGTTCTCTGATGTTCACTGCAGCACTATTTACAATAACTAGGACGTGGAGGCAACCTAGATGTCCACAGACAGATCAATGCATAAAGGAGCTCTGGTATACACAGACAACACAACAGTACTCAGCTGTAAAAAAAGAACGCGTTTGAGTCGATTCTAAAGAGGTGGGTGAGCCTAGACATTATACAGAATGAAGTCAGTCAGAAAGAGAAAAACACAGATCTCGTATAAACACATACGTATGGAATCCAGGAAGCTGGAACTGGTGAGCCTATTTGCAGGGCCGCAGAGGAGACGCAGGCCTAGAGAAGACACTTGTGGACACAGTGGGGGAGGAGAGCGCAGGGCGGATGGAGAGAGTCACAGGAAACACGCACACTGCCGTGTGTCAGACAGGAGCCAGTGGGATTTGCTGTGTGACTCAGGGAGCTCAAATCCGGGGCTCTGGGATGACCCAGAGGGCTGGGACGGGGCCAGGGGTAGGAGGGAGGCTCCAGAGGGAGGGGACACGTGTGCTCCGAGGGCGGAAACCGCACAACATTGTAAAGCAATTATCCTTCAATTAAAAATAAGTTAATTTAAAAAAAGAGTCAGTCATAACCAACTGAGAGGGAGCCACTGCCTTTCTTCCTGTGATTGGCCTCACTGTCTCCAGTGAGGACTCCAAGACCCTCCACCCTGTCAATTAATAACTGTTTTCTGAATGTGTCTGTTCAGACGGGCACTGGTTTTTCATTAATTCTGTGAGATGCAAATTTGATGTTGGGCCCAGAAATCTATGCCAGCCTATGTAAACCTATAGATGATATGTATATTTAAATATATGCATATATGTACATATATTGGAGAAGGCAATGGCATCCCACTCCACTACTCTTGCCTGGAAAATCCCATGGACAGAGGAGCCTGGTGGGCTGCAGTCCATTGGGTCGCTAAGAGTCGGACACGACTGGGCAACTTCATTCTTCACTTTCATGCATTGGAGAAGGAAATGGCAACTCACTCCAGTGTTCTTGCCTGCAGAATCCCAGGGACAGGGGAGCCTGGTGGGCTGCTGTCTATGGGGTCGCACAGAGTCGGACACAACTGAACCGACTTAGCAGCAGTAGCAGCGTGTATATATATATATATATATATATATATATATATATATATACTATACATATATATATACTTGCTTTTCTAAATTGAAACAAATCCTTTTGGAAATAAAATACTAATACAAGAAACACCTTTCTTTCCTCCTATTCCTGTTTTTTTTTTTTTTTAAAGAGAGGAAGGAATAACTCTGGTTGGTTCCTGAAATCATTAAAGTTTAAGTGTCCTGATAGGAGATCATTCACCATCATTCTGTTGCAAAAATGCACTCCAGTTTCCCGCTTCTGTGGGAGAGTGGGTGTGTGAGGAGGTTTCTGAGGTTGCGGATAGATAGCAAATTCAAGAGCTTAATAAAGAAATTCTACCAAAAATGTCTGCTGAATTCCAAGCATCCTCCAAACACGGGATAATCCTACCAGTGCTCAGCACTCACGATGCCGCCTGATACCTTCACCCACCGCCTGACCTGCTGACCCTTCCTGGACCAGATCACTGCCCCCGACACTGCCCCACGTTGGAAACAGCTCATCCCTGTTCCTGCTGGTCCTAGGAAGGGGCTCGTCTTTTGAATTCATTTAGTCTTAGAATTCATCTGTTCATTTACACTTTGTGACTCACAGGAATGACCGTGGTGGCTTTTTTTTTTTTAATGTTCTTTTAGTCATTGAAACATCTACGTTCCAAGCTATTCTGGTAGAGGCTTGGTGACGAATTCGTCCAGGAAATAGCTCGTTTTATTTTCAAACGGCTCTCAGCTGGAGGACTGCAGATGGTGACTGACGGGTTGGCATGTGTGCCCCTGAATGTCCAGACTCCCTGAAAACATCAGTGGGTCTGGATCTGATGATCCTGTAGGTCACTGAAGTCTAAACTATCTGTAAACAGCTTTGAACACGCCTCCCCATAGGTGTGTGCGTGTGTGTGCTTAAGTGTATGGTATAACATAACATAACATCTATGTGTTATAAAGGCATACCATGGTAGACCTCAACAATGTATTACAGTCTAAAATAAAAGCCGTTAAAAAGAATTCATTTGAATCAGTTCTGATGAGATGGATGAAACTGGAGCCAATTATACAGAGTGAAGTAAGCCAGAAAGAAAAACACCAATACAGTATACTAACACATATATATGGAATTTAGGAAGATGGCAATGACGACCCTGTATGCAAGACAGGGAAAAAGACACAGATGTGTATAACGGACTTTTGGACTCAGAGGGAGAGGGAGAGGGTGGGATGATTTGGGAGAATGGGAATTCTAACATGTATACTATCATGTAAGAATTGAATCGCCAGTCCATGTCTGACGTAGGGTGCAGCATGTTTGGGGCTGGTGCATGGGGATGACCCAGAGAGATGTTGTGGGGAGGGAGGTGGGAGTGGGGGTCATGTTTGGGAATGCATGTAAGAATTAAAGATTTTAAAATTAAAAAAATAAATAAATAAAGGAGTGTAACATGGAGTATTTAAAAGAAATAAAGTATCACTTCTTTTAGTGAGCAATTATTGAGCACCTGTTTTGCACCAGGTACAATCCTAAGTGATGAGTATTCAGCACTGAACAGGACAAACTGATATCTCACGGAGTGTGTGTTTTAGTAGGTAAAAAATAAATACATAACACAGTGCCAGTGATAAGTATTTTGAGAGGAACGTATGGTATGTTGTTAAGAGAGGGATGGGAACTGAAGTATCATTTCAGCTAAGGCATTCAGAAACACTGGGCAAAGACCTCAGCAGTCAGAGGGGAAGAAGAAGGGTATTTGATATAACGGGGGAGGGGGGGCAGAGTCCAATACCTTGAGACATTGAGGTGAAGATAAAATCGACAGAATTCATTTAACAGCTAAGGAGACACCGAGCTTCCCCAGCGGCTCAGCAATAAAGAGTCTGCCTGCAATGGAGGAGCCGCAGCAGATGTGGGTTTGATCTCTGGGTTCAGAAGATCTCCTGGAGGAGGAAATGGCAACCCACTCCAGTATTCTTGCCTGGAAAACCCCGTGGACAGAGGAGCCTCGCTGGCTACAGTCCATAAGGTTGCGGAGTCGGGCATGACTTAGCAGCTGAGCATGTAGACACGCCATTAAGGAGAATGAGGGCATATCTGCGTTTCACATAATCTTCTAATATATTTGAGTTTTTTTGAGTTGCTTGTTTTATCCGATGTGCTTGTCATTGTTTTAACTTCAAAATGTAGCTAACAGAGAACTTGTACCGGGAACATGAGAGACTATCAGCTGTCCCACTGTTCTCTTTTAGTCACACATTAAAAAACAAATGTTTTCAGATCATGTATATTTCCTGCAGAGACGTGAGACCAGCCTGCTATTAAATATGTTGTATATGGGTCAGTTGAGGTACGACTTCAAATCTTTGAAATGACAGCCATGAATTTTGATTTAGGCAGAATTATTTTATGTTAAAAGGACAGAGTTAGCTATTAAAATTTTACATTTGGTACTTTATTATACAATATTAATAGGGAAAGAGACCTAGAAGGCAAGGATCGAGTCTTTTGAAGTATCTGCATATCACAGTGAAACCACAGAACCAGAAACACACTGGAGCTTCAGGTTATTAATAACGGCCTCATACAGTTCAAGCAAATGTCAGACAATCATTTGGGTTAGTGTACAAATCTCCTATTAGGTCGTCAGAATTCTGTGTAATGTTGCACACCTGTCTGCAAAAAGAGCCCTGTGAATCCTGGAAGAAAACTGAATTGCTTACCGCTTATCTGACCAGTTCAGATGGTCAGAGAGGCCCTAACAAAGTCAGAACAGCCCAGACTTCGAAGACAGCACTGTAGCACACCGGCATCACACCTTTTTCCCTCTCTGTTGTATCAGATACTTTTCTTCATTCCCTCTGATTATTGAGGTCCCTGCTCAGTGTTCCTGAATGCCTTAGCTGAAATAATACTGCAGAATCACACTGGCTTGCATTGTGTACAGTGTGCGTAGGTCAGGTCAGGATGGGAAAAGTCTGAACAAGGAAGTGTTTGCCAAGCCCACCCATAAAGAATGGGGCTAAGATTGATTTTGGATGCTGCTGTATTCGCTGTAACGTTCCGCCGACAAAGTCAGAACCTTTATGCACCAGAAGAGTTTGCTAAACAGTGAGTGTGGATGGATGGTAGTGAAGAAGTGAAGATCACGGTTACCATTTATTTTAAAAAGTCATGAACAGCTCTTGCCGATTCTTTATATTTCCGCTATTGTACTTTTCAGCTCCAGAACGTCTAGTTGGTGACTATCTTAGTTTTTGCAGGCTGCCATGATGAATATCATAGACTGAGTAACTTAAACAACCAAAGTTTATTTCTTACAGCTCTGGAGGCTGGCAAGTCAGAGATCCAGAGGGCACACAGCTAGGCTTTATTCCTCAGCATCTTCTCTTGACTTGGAGGCAATGCTCTTTCTCTGAGGATTCACATGCCCTCTTCTCCCTGCCCATATGGAGAGAAAAGGAGAGAGGGGACTGTCTGGTTTCTTTTCACACAAGGACGCTGACCTCACCAAGAGGCCAGAATCAGTAGGGGCCTCGGAGGCTGGCTGTCGCGTTGAGTACCTGACTGGTCACAGGTCGCCGGTTCTGCCTTTCCTGGTCCATTCATCCTCTCCAGTTTGTTCTCTCTGTTGTAGCCATTAACCAAGCCTGGTGCAACTGGCAGCTTTATATATTTTACTTATAGCGTTTCGCATAGGTGACATCAGCAGTGAATACCCAGTAACCGCTGGGAGTAGACACTCCATTGTTTCCCGTGGGGTTTCAGCCTGACCTGAAGGTCTGTCTGGGATAGACTGTTGATGCTAATGATGACAACTTGCAGTTTGGGCATGCGTGCATGCCCAGTTGCTTCAGTCGTGGCTGACTCTTTGCAACCCTATGAACTATAGCCCATCAGGCTCCTCTGTCCATGGGATTCTCCAGGCAAGAATCCTGGAGTGGGTTGCCATGCCCTCCTCAGGGGATCTTCCCAACCCAGGAATCAAACCAGCGTCTCTTACATCTCCTGCACTGGCAGGCAAGTTCTTTACCACTAGCACCACCTGGGAAGCTCCCCTAATATACTAGGAGTCCCTTAAGAGCAGGATTTCTGTCTAATTTATCTTTTTATCCCCAAAGTACCTAACAGTACCTTGCATGCAGTAGGCAGTCAGTAGATATCTTTGGAACAAATTAAATTAGTCACCAGTGAGTATTCAGAGGACTTCAGCTCCTACATAGGCGCAGAGCTTCATATTTGCAAGTGTACAGGGCTATAAAAAGATAGACATGCATCATAGAACATCCCATAGAAAATATTCAGTTAAACAAATATAAAGCTCTGCCACACTGTCAACACAAAGGGCTACAATACTGTTTCTGATGAATGTCTTCTCCTAGCCAATTAGAAAAACTAGAGACATAGTTTCAGTTGTGAAATTTTCTAGTTTGATGCACAGATTCCTATTTCCATAGTCTACATAGGCAAGTGGTACAAAAGACAGACATACAGCTTGCTCTCTTTTATTAATATTTGACCTTTAATTTGAGCTCCATAGCCACAATTTACATAAAGGCGGCAATTCAGAGTATAAAGTCTTATGTTTCTTTGGTTTGTAACTAAAGAAAGGCATACTGGAGACAGACTGTACAAATTTTAGATTATAGTTTGCCATCAAACATAAAGGCATTTAAACTGCAGGTTACATTCTGGTTATACCTTCTGTGATTATATATTGGAAGTTAATCAGTCAACCAATGTTTGCATGTATTAATATCATTCAGTAACCTCTTCATGGTTCAATATAGAGCACTCCTGGGTGACTGATGAAACCCCAGTTACTAAACTATTGATGCAAAGTAAAAAAGACCTATACAGTTGATCAGACCTCATTCAATTCACTGCATAAGTGAGAGGTAATATTTGCACAGGTAATTGACAACACAACTGAAGTTTCTAAAGACAAAGATGAGGAGAGCTGAACTTGCAGAGTAGTAAGAGATCATTTTCATAGAGAAAGCATTTGAGCTGGGCTTTACATGGCAAAGAGAGAGATTTACCAGTTGGAAGTGGTCAGTGGGAGAATTCCAAGGCTCAGAGACATCAAGTGCTATATTGATCATGTAATGGTTCAATCTGATGAAGAATAGGAAATTTATAGCAGAGTTTAGGTGCCACGGAAGACAGCAGAATAAGAGATGAGAAAATGCCATCTTAGTTGGCACTTAGAAGGTAACTGGCTGTTGGGAAACTGTTATTACTATTAAGTTGTCAGCGTAGATTGCAAGTCATTATTGAACCAGTGAAGAGAGAATGAAGGTGCAATAGCAAGTGGAGGTTGTGGAGACTGATGATAGAAAAGGCTTGAAAGATAAGGCTGTGTGTTACAAAGATGCAAGACCGGGAGTAGGAGGTTTTAGAACAAGGGAGCATCTGTAGGCAGAGTTGAGTATGTAGAGATGGAGAGATTAAAGACAGATAACAGGATAATTGATGGTGCAAGGTCTGGGAAGAGGAGATTTCAAGAGCATCTCTGGAGGATTTTGCATTAGCAAGCGTGGAGGAGTGGGGCAGCCATGCCTTCCGCTTGTCAGGGCAAGCGGAGAGTAGATGAACGGTTTGAGGAAACGAAGGAAGAAAACTGATGCGGCTCAAGCAAAGATGGCCTTGATCGCAGCCAAGTTAGAGGCTGATACAGAAACTGGGAGGTCAAGAGGGGGGAGATGATTTGCTTAAAAAAGATAACAAGTCCTGCAAGAAAACAAATAGACTGGCAAACAGTTGAGGATGGATGACCTTCATTTATCTTGAATACAGTCAGCTTTTTTTTTTTCCCTGACTTGCTCTGGTAACCTTGCTGCAATGTGGAAAGGGGAACTTTGCATGACATGAGAAGTTCAGCACAATCTTTAAAGCAGATCACAAATCCCACTGTACTGGGGAAAACATTATTCAAAATGTTCACAAGCTAACTGTCTTCTCTTAGCAATTCTGCTTCATAGCCAGTCATCCGTGGCTTAATAGGATCAGGTAAAAGCACTATCATTATCAGATATTTTTTTAAAAACAGCAGTTCATGTCCTGCCATTAACTGGTAAGTGATTTCATTCTACATAAACAGACTGGGCATCCAAAATTAGCCAATCTGGTCAGAAGGTATGTTTCTTTGTTGTTGTAGGCTCTTAGAGTAGAAACATGATAGACCCACCCACCCACTCATTTGTAAATTTGTTAATTTATCCGGCACAGTGGAGGTGCTGATGAGGGTCAGGGAGAAAGAAGAGGAAAAGCCTGTATAATCCCTGAGTCCAGGGAGTTTACCATGTGTGGTCTTTAATAGATTCTCTTCTTTATTCATAGGCTGCACAAATACCAAATAACATGGCCTTATTAGGAACGATTTTCCTTTTAAAAGAAATCCTGCTTTGTCAGATAATTAACAAAGAACATTAGAGCCTGAGTTTGGGAAAGGCAGAGATCAATGGGTCCAGATCTATCTTGACTATGAATGGGGCTAAAAAATACATACGACACTCCAGTGAGTGACGGACTCGTCCGTCTACTGATCTCTCTCGAAACCGTGAGTGTCCTTGAATGGTGAGTTGACATTAACGTGACCAGTGATTAACTGGATAACCAATATTTTTTGACACATTTTAAAACATTTTGTAAAAACTGTTGCTCTGACCCATAAATCATGGTAGAAAAGGGAAACACATTGGCCGCTCTTGGCCAGTTTTTTCCCTTTAATTATTAAGCTGGCAAAGTCAAAGGCACAGAAACCGTCAGAATATATAGTAAAAACTTTGCACCCCGTGCAGGGGACCAGCAACTCCACTTCAGGGACTGATGGGAGGACTACGCGAGGAGGTCGTGGGGCAGAGCGTGTCACAGCCAATGCCCGTCACAGCTGTTAAAACTCCCCAGCTCGCTTGGCCCTTTAAAACCGTTTTGATTTGATGCTGATATTTTGAATCATCTCCATAAACTCTGTGACTGACGCTTTGTTAAATAACAGGTAGTAGAAGAAATGCTGGGAATTGGTGGACCGGCCGTGGGTGGGGACCAAAATAGAGGCTGGCGACAGGGAGAAAGAGACAGCCGGAAGCAGGAAGCATGGTTTCATCTTTTAGGCACTGGCTTTAAAAGCCAATTTCGTTGGCTGGATGAGTGACTTCAAGTAGCCATTTTCTAGCGCAATGCTAATGAGAACCTGACTGTCGAGATCCAGATTTAGATCCTGATGATGGCTCTTCTCGGCCTGCAGATAGCTTGAAACAGCTCAATCTTGACCAAGGGAAGGCGTGGAAAGCTTCCCTTCTGGGTAGCTGAGTTCTTAGAGGAAATTGCTTAAAGTAGGAATGAAATTGTCACTCTTCCTTTCCTGAAAGAAGGAGATTGAGGCGACGCTAAGAATAATACCTATTATCTAACTTTTAAAGTGGCGTGGTATTTGCTAACTGAAATTAGAGTTTTATTAATAACTACAGCAATTATTTATGGAAAGAAAGAGACTGGCACAAATAATTAAGGCCTCTTTTAATAAGGATACTCAAAATGCCCCTAAGATCTGAAGGAAAAAATGCCTTTGTAATTCTAAAGACATAAATTGGAAGTTTTCTGGCTGATACCATAACTTATTTCCAAATCACAGTGGAGGAAAACAATTATCTTAGATTACCAGAAAGTTCACATAATTTCCTAGAACCCAATGAAAAACTGCGATGTGAATGCAATGTTCTGTATCTTACGTAACTTATTTAGGAGGAAAAGAATTTAATTGTGAAATGTTTCTTGAAGAATTTTCTTTTATAGTTTCTCTTCCTTTACTGTTTTCTGATTAAAATATGCTTGTTAGTGTCATCAAGATATAATCAACATTTTTTGTAAACGATTATGAAGAATTAAAATTCTTATATATGCAGCCAGCTAAATTAAAAGATAGTTTTCAGATAATAGAGTGTTTTAATTTTAAATATAAATGCATCATTTTAGAGTTTTTAATTTATAAGTAATGTGTTTATCTTGGTGCAGTTTGGGAAAATGTTTAATATTCTGTCATAATCTATAAAAAGATGCAATAGAATATGTTGGTTTTCTTACTACTCATCGTAAGAGGAGGCATGCAAATATCATTCTGTATTGAACTAGGCCTATAGAAAGATAGCTTTTAAATAACTTTTATTAGACCCAGAATTCATGCATATGAGTTTCAATGTCTATATATATATATACATATATATATATGGCCACTCTTCATCATTAATTCTACAAAATGCAGTTAGCTGTTTGTGTGCTAAATCTCTTATGGTCAGGTAACCAATTATTTCTTATTTTGGACATGTTTTGAGGGGAGAGAGGAATAACTAAGGGGAAAAACGAGCTATGTTTTTAAAGGCTGTTCTGAGCTTAGAAAATTTCATTTTGGGGGAATACACCCACTGTGGGCAGCTTCTGTGATATCTCCATTGATCCCTGCTTCTTAGAAAGGGCCTTGGGTAGCCCCCTCTCCTGGATGTGAACCGGATTGACTGACTTCTTTCTAGCAAATAGAATATGGCAGAAAGAATGGGCTGTCCCTTTCGAGATTTGGATAGAAAAGGGCAGTGGCTTCCATTTGAACCCTCTCTTGGGTCTCATGCTGGGGAAGCAAGACAATATTTTGCAAGCAGCCCTAGGGAGAGGTATGTGTGGTCTGGCCAAAAACGAAGGCCCTCTGTCTAACAGCTCCCGAAGAAGTGAGGACCCCAGCTCACGAGACCCTGGGGCCCACGGGCAACCTGGTGGCTGTTACGTCTTGAGACATCACAGATCCAGCCAGCATTTCACTGTAACCTCCTGGGTTCGTAGCTAAAAATACAAGATGCTCTGATGTGTCCAGATTTAGTAGCTAAAAATACAAGACTCTCTGATAAACCAGAATTTCAGATATACAACGGTAAATTTTTTTAGTATAAATATGTCCCATGCAATGTTTGAGACACATTTAAACTAAGAAATTATTTGTTATTCACCTGCGGACATTCAAATTTAATCTACATTTTATCTGGCAGCACTAGAAATGAGATACCTTCAACGGCAGGCATAGCAAAGTCAGGATCCCAGTCCTGACCCGTAGAAGCTGTGAGGTTAAAACCTTTGCCACTTTAAGGTGTGAAGTTTGGGGATAATTCCTTCTGCAACAACAGATAACTGATACATTACCTAATGGCTGGATGAGGGTCCTGACAAGTTGATTGATTGGTGTTTTAATTGGTCTCTCAAATGCCGAACCAATAGAGATACTTTCCGTCTGCCTGCCTCACTAGGATGCAACCTGGTTTATTGCTCTGGAGACAGGAAAGATATATTATTTGCATTTAAATGCTATTGATTGAAACACAGCTTTTGAGAGACAACCTGTCTAGCCCATTAGAGAGATGTTTGGAAAAGCTATATAAATAATTTTGAAATTTTAATTTCTAAAATAATTTACCCCTTTAAAATACTTCGGTTAACAAAAATTAATAGGACGGTGCCAGAGAGAGAGGGTTTGTTGGTAAAACAAAAATAAAAAAATACAAAAGTGTATTTTGTAGCTATACACTTTTGAAGCTACATTTTTGTAACTATAACTTTTAAAGCTATGTGCGTATTTTATACACATAACAATACTATCTGAGGCAGTTACCCATCAGTTACACAGATAATTAGATAATAAGAAGGGAGCCTCTGATCTGAATTTTCTCTTTTCTCTCCCTCCACATCTAACCAGTCACTAAGTATCATCAGGCCATTCTTTGCAACATTTCTCAAATCCTTCCCTTCCTTCTCTTATTTTTTGCTTTCACCCAAAGAAGACCTCTATTAATTCCACCTGCTCCACCACCAAGGTCTTCTAATTGATCTCTTTGCCAGTTGTATGACCAGTATTCCCCTGCAATGCCAGAGTCCATCTTTGCATAACATTGCAATCGTCACATCAGTCCCGTACTCTAAAAGCTTTGTGTTGTTGTTGTTTAGTTGCTAAGTCCTGTCCAACTCTTTGTGGCACCAGACTATAGCGCGCCAGGCTCCTCTGTCCACGGCATTTCCCAGGCAAGAAATGGATTGCCATTTCCTTCTCCTGACTCAGGGATCAAACTTTAGTTTCCTGCACTGGAAGGTGAATTCTTTACCAATGAGCCACCAGGAAAGCCCCTAAAACTTTTGTTTGTTTCCTGTAAACTAGAGAATGATTTCAGCTAAAAGAAGGTTATTTCCCTAGGAAATCTGATTATCATTCTTCTCTGTGATAATTCTTTTATGACATCATTTTTCTTTCTCCTGGGATCTGTCGCTTTGCACCCCAGAAGATAGCAAGCATATTGGATGTCCCAACTCAGTATTTGCAGTTCTGTGTTGTAACCAAATTGAATGTCTATCATAATATATTGTTAATATATCATCTTAAAGACACATCCTAATTATGTTAATTTTCCTGGTGGGAAGCAAAAACTTTGTATCATGTGGTAATAAATCCTTTTTAGATGGGTAGATAAATGTGTCAGTGGCTTCTTTTTTCTTGTTTAGTGACTGAAAATATACAAAAGATAATGCCGTTCAATCTAAAATTTATTTTTGTGTCATGCTGTAAGACTGATTTATTGGTCCAAGGGTAGAAATTTTCAGTAAATTTAAGAACCTGTATTAATAAACATCTGGGTAACTAAAAAGTTACTTCAAGCCTATTGAAAATAAGAATATTATATTTATTCACAAAGATATTCCCTCTCTCGTTTCCTTTCAAGCCATTGGGTCCTGATGTTCTATTAATTAGAACTGTGTTTGGCAACAAGTGACAGAGACCTTAACCATAGCGCCTTGAGCAAAGTTGAAATGTCTTCCTCCCTCGCAAGTGAAGTAGATTCAGGCAGTTAGGACGGGCAGGGCAGCTTCACGGAGCCAGACAGCCAGCGTCTCTATACAGCGGTTGCCCCATAGGTGGTTTGTTTCTGAGGCGCGCCTGCTCCAAGTGGCTCCGGTAGGTCCAGCTGGTCCCTGCACCTGGGAAGCACCCGGAAGAAGGGGACAAAGCAGTCACATCCCGTTCCCATAAGGACATTGTGACTCTTCTGCCTGTGCCTCACTGGGTGACGCTTAGCCCCTTGATGCGTCTGGCTGCAAGGAGAGGAAGAGAATGTGACCTCATAGCCGGAAGACAATGTCCCAGTTAAAATTTGATGACATCATACACATATGTATATGGTTGTTTATAATGAGGGTTTATTTAACATCTTTATCTTAAGGTCAATTCATTATAGATTTTTAAAACATATATATATATTCTATGACTGAGGGATGGAATACAGTTGAAGCAATAAACTACTGAAAGAGATGCTCCTGGGAGGAGGGTGTGTCTGACAAATTCAGAAATATTTTACAGAAGAAAAAGGTCATAAACACAACTTGGCAAATAAATGGCTTAGTAAAATCAAAGGAACAGAAGACAACAGGGACTCACCCCAAAACAGCATAGCTCTGGCTGCCAGTGACCAGGCAAACAATATCTGAACCCATGGCTGAGTTGATCATAATTAAATTTAGTTCTAAATGAATGAAAAGTCAGGTCTATTTCCCCTTCATAAGAAAAACAAGCTCTTAGAAAATGTACATACTGATGCTATGAAATCCTAAACTAAAGCTTTTAGTCATAATGCTGAGAAACATTTCATTAACACTGTAGTTAATAAAGAAAACATCCTGATACCTTCTCATGTATCACAAAGCTGGATCAGCAGCAGCCACAGAAGCACATGCTTTCTGCTCCTTGGTGCAATATTTTAAAAATTTGGTCAAAATTTTGGATATTATTTGTTTGAGTTCAGTTCAGTCACTAATTCGTGTCCAACTCCTTGCAACCCCATGGACCGTAGCACGCCAGGCATCCCTGTCCATCACTAACTCCCAGAGTTTACTCAAGTTCCTGTCCATTGAATTGGTAATGCCATCCAACCATCTCATCCTCTGTCGTCCCCTTCTCCTCCTGCCCTCAATCTTTCCCAGCATCGGGGTCTTTTCAAACAAGTCAGCTCTTTTCATCAGGTGGCCAAAGTATTGCAGTTTCAGCTTCAGCATCAGTCCTTCCAATGAACACTCAGGACTGATCTCCCTTAGGATTGACTGGCTGGATCTCCTTGCAGTCCAAGGGACTCTCCGGAGTCTCCTCCAACACCACAGTTCAAAAATTATTTGCTTAGAAGAATGAAAAGATGACTGGAATTTTAAAAGCTAGGTAAGGCGGGAAGTTCCATTTTGTTATCCCGAGAATCAGTATATGGAAAGAAGAAATGAGGGACTTTTCCAAGAAGCCCCAACCTTACTGCGTAGAGACTTTCCCTGTGGCTCAGTTATTCTCAGCTGGCACAAGACCACGTGGGCGGGTATTGTGAGTGGCCTCGGGTGTTTGCCGCCTTAGCTCTCTAAGACACACTGCCATCTAAAGGAACTGTGGTGCCTCAGAGGAACTCTGCCTTGGGTTTCACTGTGTTCCATTGCATTCTCCTGTGGGAACCCGTTGCTGCTTTCTGTCTGCTGGGCATCTGTGCCGTTGGCAGAGACGGCCGCTGCTTCCTTTTCTGCACGTTTGTGTCACAGGGCGCTCCGTGTCCTTCTCAGCAATGGTGTTCTGTTTCTGATCACTGCCTGCCAGTTTGTTCTTAAACTGCTGTGTAGCTGAGCAATCTGCAGAAATGCAGCCCTCTGTCTCTCATTGTCCTTGTCTCTTCAACCCATTCTCTGCACATGCAGTGCCTCTTCTTGTGCTCTGAAGACAGCTCTTGCATGGTTTTTTTTTCCCTCCCCCGTCTACCTCTCTGTTTTATATACTACCTATTAAAAGTGCTTATTGAATTATCAAGAACAACAGTAAGTACGTGTCCTGAGACTCTCTTCTGGGGTAGCTCTTGCTTTGGATCTTCTGATTCTTGGCATCATTGCTGATAATCTTTGGCCATCATTATGGAAAAGAAGTTTAAAAATAATAGATGCGTGTGTATATCTCACTGAATCACTTTGCTGTTCACCTGAAACCATCAAACACTGTTAACCAACTATATTCCAAAATAAAATACTAAGTTTTTTAAAATAGTTAAATTATGTATTACTCATAAATAATATGAATTAAAAGGCTTTATAACGTAGATGGTGGTATGAGGGAACAACCCCAAGCTTCTTGCTAGTGCTTTTTCCCTTTCTCACTGAAAGAACCATATGCATGCCTTCCATGTTCCCGTTTCTATATTGCAGCTCACACATTTTAAAAAGCATGCATTATTTAGATAGCTTATGCAATGGAATTAATGTTCCTCTCTGAATGGGTGGCAGTCCCTGTTAGAGGGTTTCTTTAGTTGAGGCTGCCAACCGCCTTCGGCTTCCTCAGTTCTAACAGTTTGACAGATGTGTGCACATTTCAAAGCAACCAGTGATTTATAGCATTTGTTTCTTTGCCTGAAAGTTTTCTCCAGGGCTTTTGTTGGTTTTATAGTCTATGAAATGGATATAACTCTTGGAGGACTGAAAGTACACTTTAATACCGATTTATAGTTTCCCGACCCTGCAACATCATTGGACGAAGTACGTTATCCTAAACAAGAATCATTTGTTATCCAGAACAAGAATCATTAAGCAAACTAATGTCATTACAAACTGTTTTTTTAAAAAAGGGCACAATTGTATATAGAAGCAAATGTAACTCAACACATACTGTAAAAAAAAAAAAATACTGGCAATTTTTTTCATGGAAATGAGTGGGTCTGCTTATTTTTTGTCAGAAAACTTGTCATATATGCATGTGGACCTCAGTATGTTATACATTTGTGTACATACATATATGCTATATGTAAGTATAAATATTGAATTATGATGTTTGTGATGCTGAGTGTACGGTCATAGCTATTTCATTACAGAGCGTAGGCAAATGTGGGGAAGTTGCTCTCTGAAACCCGAGCACCAGGCTAGGACATAAGAGAGTGGTCCAAATGTGAGTCTGGACGTCTCATGAGCATTCTTACTTATAACGTACAGACATCTGTCTGCAATGTGCTCACATTAGTCCTCGTTTCCTAAAGTTCATCGGCAAAGCGTAACCTGCCATGAGGCGTGGGTCTGACCTTAGAGTGTGATGCGTGTAAGGTTTATGAGGTTGCAGAGTAATGGTCCAGCCGCAGGACGGGGCCAGGAACTGCATTTCTGAAGCACTCGCTGAGGCTGGCACTGGGCTAGCATCTTCGTCACCCAGATCATCTTTCTTTCCGTTTTTATTGAAGTTTGGTTGGTTTGCAACGCTGTGTCAGTATCTTTCACTCCAGTGCTTTGGTCACCTGATGGGAAGAGCTGACTCCTTAGGAAAGACCCGGATGCTGGGAAAGCTTGAAGGCAGGAGGAGAAGGGGGTGACAGAGGATGAGATGGTTGGATGGCATCACCGACTCGGTGGAGATGAGTTTGAGCAAGCTCTGGGAGTTGGTGATGGACAGGGAGGCCTGGCGTGCTGCAGTCCATGGGGTCGCAAAGAGTCGGACACAACTGAGTGACTGACCTGAACTGAACTGTTGCAGAGCAAAGTGACTTAGTTAAACATACATATTCATCTATCCTTTATCATGTTCTTTTCCACTGTGTTCATTACCGTTCATTGCAGGATATCGAATACAGTCCCCTATCAGATCATCTGTAGGACAGTATCTCCATTTTCAGCCGTTTACAAATTCCGCACACTCAGCCATTGAAAGCTGCACCTCTCGCTGACACACAGCTCAAGTAGGCCAGGACCCGGCACCGCAGGATGGGTGCGCGGCTCAGTCAGCCATGGTCTTCGGTGCTGGCCGGGCTGTGTTCCCGTCCCCGGTGCGAGGCCCCTTCTAAACGTACGCAGCTTGTTGAACAAGCTCAGTTTCTAGTGGCTCGTCCCTCGTGGGCTGTCCGCTAAGAGCCCCAGTTTCTGGAGGCCTCTCGCATTTCTTGCCAAGTGAAGATATTTATAAAAACCTAACTATCAAGAAAATCTTCAGTTGTCTTTATTTCTCTCGACTAAAATGTCATGGAAATCCGTTGCATCAAAATAATTTAATTTTACCTTTAAAGTGAAGTCACTCAGTCATGTCTGACTCTTTGCAACCCTGTGGACTGTAGCCTACCAAGCTCCTCTGTCCATGGGATTCTCAAATATAAACTCTGTGCTCGTGCTCATGCTAAGTCCCTTCAGTCTTGTCTGACTCTGCGATCCCCTGGACCACAGCCCGCCAGACTCCTCTGCCCATGGGATGCTCCAGGCAAGAATAGTGGAGTGGGTTGCTGTGCCCTCCTCTAGGGGATCTTCCCGACCCAGGGATCGAACTTGCATCTCTTGTCTCCTGCATTGGCAGGTGGGTTCTTTACCACTAGTGCCACCTGGGAAAGCCCCAAACTTCCATATGTAAACTTAAAATCATACCAGTATTGCTTGAAAACTCAAGGCTATATTCCTTCTTTCATTGATGTGTTCAATAAATTATTTAAGGATCAACTTCTGCATATCAGTACTAAGTCCAGAGGATACAACAATGCTAAATAAGACATTTTCTCTCTTTTCATAGGTAGAAGAAAATAAATGAAGAGATAGATTATCTATCTATCTATGTGCATGTATATAGAAAGAGAGAGAGATAATAACTAGAATGGTATATAGACCTACTGGTAATTGTGATAAAGTTAAGCAGATCTGATTTAACTCAGGAATGTCTTATAGTCTGAGGCCTAAAGGATCAAGGAGAGCTGGTTTTGCTCCTTGGAGGAGCAGGAATCAGGTACAGGAAGGACTTTAGCAATGAGGGAACAGGAAAAAAAAAAAAGTCAAGAGTCCCTGAAAACTGTTCCTCAAGGGTGAAAGTAGCAAGAAATAGAAATGGTAGACGGTCTGTAAGAGTGGGCTTCACTGATCACAGTACAAACTCACGGCTTATTTCTTTGTGGCTAGTTTATAAATCATAAAGGACATGTGGTCGCATATATAGGGATTAGTAATGTCTTCTCTCTCATTATTTAAAGGTCCATAATAATAGAATGATAGCTTTGGGTAAACATTTATCAAAATAAATGGACCGTTTTCCTGTAAGCATTAAAAATGTTTTGAGTATCACTTATGAAATTAGCTTGATACATAGTGTATGTATTGGCTCAAGAAATGAAATTGCAATTAGATTGACTTTGGGACTTCCCAGGTGGCTCAGTGGTAATGAACCTGCATGGCAATGCAGGAGAGGGGCTTCAGTCACTGGATGGGAAGATCCCTTGGAGAAGGAAATGGCAACTCAGTATTCTTGCCTTGGAAATCCCATGGACAGAGAAGCCCAGTGGGCTATATATAGTCCATGGGGTTGGGCAAGAGTCAAGAGTCAGACGTGACTGAGCAGGGAAACAAACAACAAGTGTTACCATTGTCTGAAAGAAATCCTACAGCTTTATGTTGCTGTGACAGCTTGCATTATTTGTGGCAATAATAGGTAGATGCTCGCTCAGTTTTATGTATTTACTCCTTAATGTGAATCCTAAGCATGTAACCTAATAAGGAAATTAAAAAATGAATGACAATTGTGATCTATTGTTAGGTTACATTATTAGTGCACTGAAATAAACAAATATTCCTTTTTGCTTTATTTTTAAATTATTTATAAAACACAAAGGCAGATCTGAAGCACTGAGCATAAAACGAGTTAAGTGAGATATAAGGTTGACCTCTGGGGAGCATTAATCTAGGTTTCAGAAGTTAATGATCTAGCAGCCGACAAATGATCCCAGAAATGCGTTTGAAAGACACATGTGACCGAGATAGATTGTCATGCCTGAATACGTTGTTGAAATGGAGAGGGGGGGAAAAAAATTCTTAGGCCTGTTAAACTGGCCTTGAAATTTCCATTTTGAAACTGCAATAGTTGAGATACTTTTTCCTCTGGTGTGCGTATTAACACTGTTGAATAATGAGGGGTTTATTTGCTCAGGGGACTCAAGCCTGGTGGTAATTTGGTTTCTGGGGTTCACACAACCTGTGACTCCTGCGCCCAATCTCTGTTGTATCATTTCCTATAACCTCCAAACACGGTGGCCTGGGGACACCTCATTGTTCTCCTGGAATTGTAGGTTCCCTCTTCTTGTTCCCTAGTGTCTTCCCAGTCTGGTTCTCAGCACTGTAGTATCTGATCACATCAGTTTCATCATTCCTTTCTCCTTTTTCATACAGTGTTTCTGCTGTTTTTTTTTTTTTCCTTTGTTTTGCATGCCTCCTTCCCGATCTCAACTTTTCTCATAACATGGATTAGAACCCAGCTCTCTTGCTGGTGGCCTCCAAGTCCTGACATGTGAGTAAGATTTTACAGAATCACAGACTTGATATTTGAAAAGAGACAAATGCGTCCAATTCCTAGCCTTGAGGCTCTAAGTTCCTCAAGAAAATGTGGTTTCTGCCTTAATCTTTTGAAGATGGAGCTCTCAGAGCCGCTGGGAGCAGCGCTTTATTAACTTTGTGTTATGGAGCCACACCTCCTGGTTCACTGAGAATATCCTTCAAAGACTGAGAAGTAGCTTAGAGTGCTGTGTCTGTGCCGTTTACATAACCTTATTTCCACAAGCTGCCCATAAACATATTTCCTTTAATGGATAACTGGCCATTCTGGTCACCTTACTTTCAGAGGCATTTTGCTTTGTCAACATGTCACATAAGAACTGAGTGCAATGCTCTCTGTGGCATCAACGAGTTCAGAATAAATCTATTCCATTCGCCCATCCTGGTAATGCCACCTACCAAGAACTACGAGATCAAACTGGCCTAATGGCGTCAACATTGGTGTCCGTCATCCCAGTAGATAATATCAAGTTTAGACTAATTAACTCTGGATAAACCACACATCCAGTAACATGTGGTCTTAGACCTGAGAGACTTGGGAAAGGACTTCGCATTTATTCTAATTAAGTTTTTTACTATGTAGATATGACCAGTCTTTCAAGCTAATTCTAATCTTTTGGGTCAGAAGCTTTAAACCTTCTCTTTAGCTAGAGGAGTGAGTCAAGGCAGGGTTGTTTACCTTGAATTTCAGATGTTGGGCAAGACAATGGGAATGAGATTCTGTATTATAAAGCCAACAGGAATAAACAGAAACAAAGATCCTCTTGCTTGAAATACTGCTTCAGCAACCTAATTGAAAAAAAACTTTGGAAAATAATGCTCACATCTAATTCATTGGAAGCTATTTGATTATCATTTAATTTCTGTAGACTTTAGCTAAGACCAGAATCATGTTTTCTTTGCAGTCTTTCGCTGTTACCAAATGGTACGCTTCCCGTGTGGCGCTAGTGGTAAAGAACCTGCCTGCCGATGCAGGAGACCTGAGAGATTCATGTTCGATCCCTAGTTCAGGAAGATCCCCCGGAGGACAACAACCCACTCCAGTGTTCTTGCCTGGAGAATCCCATGGACAGAGGAGCCTGGCGGGCTACAGTCCACGGGGTTGTAAAAAGTCAGATATAATTGAAGTGACTTAGCACACAAGTGCAGAGAGGGCAATGGCAACGCACTCCAGTGTTCTTGCCTGGAGAATCCCATGGACGGAGGAGCCTGGTAGGTTGCTGTCTATGGGGCTGCACAGAGCCAGACACGACCGAAGCGACTTAGCAGCAGCAGCACACAGGTGATACGCTAGGTTTCACAAAAGTATATTCTTAAGGGGAGCAAGCCATCACACTCAGAAGCTGTTCCAGTTCAGCACGAACTAAAATGGACTCAGTGACACATTTACGGTGTGTGTAAGCTGCGCCCGAAATTATTGATTGCTGTGGAGGTATGTTTTCCCTTTAGAAGCAGCTCTGTCACTTTCTAAATGCTTCCAGCAAAGCCTGAATTTCAGATTATCAGAGGCCCAGGTGGGCTCTGGGGCCCTGCGCGGTGTTGCACTGCCCACCCCCCCCATCCCAATGATCCCTCAAAGCCGCCCTCGTGCACAGTCACATGACCCAGCTGCAGCGATGGCTGCCCAGTCCCCTGGCCTCAGGGTAGCGGGAGGTGGGAAATAGGTCACTGGCCTCTTCACAGATAGGAGAGCTCCCTGCTGCAGTTTCTCGAGATCAAAGAGAAAAGCCCATCGGAGTGATGCTCAGAGGCTCTTTACCCCAGGGGTGTCTAATAGAGCCTCTAGGAGATTAAATCTAAATCAAGAAAAAATAAAGTGGGAAGAATGATTTGAGTCTCATGAGTGTTCATAGCTTTTTCACACACTGATGTTTTCTCTGAACATTAAACATAGGTTAGAGCAAGTATTTTACATTTCTTGTCCTCAGCTGAACGAGTCTGTGCTCCAAGCGAGGCAAGGTCATGATGGCCTTATTTAATGGTGTCCTCTGGGGTGTTCAGGTAGATGGTCAACAGCAGATTCAAGAGGCGTGCATGGGCGTTCAAGTGCCTAGGTTTATTCTACATGTTACTGATATAGAGGGTGGGTCGTACACAGTTTGAGTCTGAACAAACTCAGGGAGATAGTGAAGGACAGGGAAGCCTGGCGTGCCACAGTCCATGAGGTCGCAAAGAGCTGGACACGACTCAGCAACTGAACATCAACAAAGCACACAGTTTATAAAAATAGAAGCATATAATCCTCTTTGTTGCAAATTCTATTTAGCTAACCATTTCTCACTGAATACTTCTGCTGATTTTTGTAAAATCTTGTATGTGTAACTGACAAACTGACAAACGAGTGTGGCCGGACATGAACAGTGGTTGATATTCTTAGTTCCACTAACCAGGGGGAAGACACCGATACAGTGGAGACGCATTAAAACTCCTCTCATTCGTCGCTACGAGTTGGACACGACTGAGTTACCTCACTTTCACTTTTCCCTTTCATGCACTGGCGAAGGAAATGGCACCCCACTCCAGTGTTCTTGCCTGGAGAATCCCAGGGACGGCGGAGCCTGGTGGGCTGTGTCTCTGGGGTCGCACAGAGTCAGACACGACTGAAGTGACTTAGCAGCAGCAGCAGCATTTGTCAATGCAGTGATGTGGGAGCAGGCTCTCTTCTGGATCAGGTGGCTTTTGTTGAACACTGTAAAGATATTTCCACAATTTTTATGCTACTCACAATGTGACAGTTATGTTCATGAAGCACTTTTACGGTTTACTAGCATTTTCTCCATCACTCTCTTAGGACTAGACAATCAACAAAGCAATAAACCAAACTGTGACTTACATTGATTGCCTATTTCTGTCACGTAAACATGGCTTTCTTGGCCAAACTAGCACCAACCGTGTGACACCACCAAACACATCACTAAATGTAGTGCCCCACCCATATCTGGACGGTGGAAATCCCATCCAAATGGTAAGTTTCCACCATCCAAATGTGCTCCATATGAAAACCTCAGTGAGGACACAGATAATAGTAAAGTTTGGTAAAGTAAGGAGTAATGCACTTTAAATATTTATTACCTTGGTCTCATAATTTGACTGTAAATTTGTTTAGTTTAATCTTTAATTCTATCTGCTTAGACAACTAGTTTGCAAAAACACTGTTAAATTTGACAATGAGCTTTCCCAGCCAGTGCAGACTGACCCCACCCACCGTGTGAGCATCCCTGCTTTCTGATAACTGTATGTGGGCGCTGAGCATCCAGGGTCAAATAATGTTGGTTATTACTGCCTTTGCCAATATCTGATTTCTCAAATTTCTTAACATATTGATCATACCTTCCTATATTAGGAGGCCACTGAGTACATGGACCAAGTAATAAGGTTCTACTTTCTTTGAAGAAAAAGCAAAAAAGAAAAGTGACTAAAAGGATAGTTTCAAAGACAAGACACATAAAGTTTAGATCTTGGGTCTATGACTTCCTAGACTTCCTAGGTGTGCAGAACCAAAGACATGACCTGAGTTGCTTCCATTATAAAATGATGATAATAGTAATTATGCTAGGGGGTGCTGTGAGCATTGAATTAGATACTGCAGATACTAAATGTGCTGGGCCAAGAACTTGAAAATGTTAATTGCTGTAAAATTTGGGGTTCAGTCAGTTCAGTCGCTCAGTCGTGTCCGACTCTTTGTGATCCCATGAATCACAGCACGCCAGGTCTCCCTGTCCATCACCAACTCCCGGAGATCACTCAGACTCATGTCCATAGAGTCAGTGATGCCATCCAGCCATCTCATCCTCTGTCATCCCCTTCTCCTCCTGCCCCCAATACCTCCCAGCATCAGAGTCTTTTCACAGTCCAACTCTCACATCCATACATGACCACAGGAAAAACCATAGCCTTGACTAGACGGACCTTAGTCGGCAAAGTAATGTCTCTGCTTTTGAGTATGCTATCTAGGTTGGTCATAACTTTTCTTCCAAGGAGTAAGCATCTTTGAATTTCATGGCTGCAGTTACCATCTGCAGTGATTTTGGAGCCCCCCCCAAAATAGTCTGACACTGTTTCCACTGTTTCCCCATCTATTTCCCATGAAGTGATGGGACCAGATGCCATGATCTTCATTTTCTGAATGTTGAGCTTTAAGCCAACTTTTTCGCTCTCCTCTTTCACTTTCATCAAGAGGCTTTTTAGCTTCTCTTCACTTTCTGCCATAAGGGTGATGTCATCTGCATATCTGAGGTGATTGATATTTCTCCCGGCAATCTTGATTCTAGCTTGTGTTTCTTCCAGTCCAGCGTTTCTCATGATGTACTCTGCATAAAAGTTAAATAAGCAGGGTGACAATATACAGCCTTGACGTACTCCTTTTCCTATTTGAAAGCAGTCTGTTTTTCCATGTCCAGTTCTAACTGTTGCTTCCTGACTCCCAATTATGTGTATGCAGAAATTAAATTTCTATATGTACAAAGTAGAGTTGATCCTTCTAGAAGGATCCTTCCTAAACTTTGTAAGGATGTCAGCCAATGACTCAGAAGGCCATGAAAATTACTGTTACTCAGAGAGTGGGCCCCCATGGATCTGAGCCTTACCTTGTATAGTATCCCCCACCCCCACAGCTTCAGAGTTGAATATTAACCCATACTCTTACTTAAAAGTTACTTCAGTATTAGAAAGTATGAAACATAAAGGGCTGAACAGAAAAGCATGAAAAATCTTTCTTTGCTAAAGGGATAAGAGAATGAACTGTTTTCTACCAGTATGCCCCCCATTCATGGAGTAAATATGCCATCTTTGAAAGATTTGTCTATTTCTCCTGCTTTAAAATAGGAACTGCAGGTCTGTGAATGAAATAGACAGCTACTTCCCAAGCATTGGTTATAATCCTCTTCCCTGTGGGGAAGACTGAAAGGGTATTTGCAAAATCTGTGAATGAGTAAAATTCATATAAACTGAGTATGTCCTGAGTTTAGTAATCTTGTATTTTTTTGAGAAATACCAACTTTGGAAAAGGAAAGGTTAAATAAATATGGGCTTACGTGGGTCTAGTGATGTTTGTTAACTACAGCTGTGTGTTTTCCTTGAGTTAATATCGTTAAACTGGATATTTTATGGTTATAAGCCAATACGCTAATGATGATAACTAGAATTATAGTACTTTCTTGATTGACTAATACAAGACTGAAATATAATTTACCCCAAATTCTTGATGCATCAAAGGCTGAAATCAGTAAGGACCATAGAGAAAAAGATTTGTGAGAGATGACTAGAGTCAGAAAGGAAAAGCCTCACTTTGCAGGTTATGTCATTTCACTTTCTTAGGTGGCTTCCTCTCTTTAGGAGAAGCCTTTTATCAGTGTGAATAGTGGCTGCAGAAATCACAGTTCCCCCCACTCTGGTGATGGTTTTTAGACCATGGTGAACGAAACTCTCACGTAGCCTTTTCTACTCTTCTCCTGTCCTCTGACTTCCCCCTCCCCGCCACACACACACCTTGTAACACACCTCCAGCTTCTGCTTAGTCACCTTCTGCTGACTCTTCAACAGTCAATGAGTCTTACTTCTCACGTGTTGCCTTTCAGTAGAACGAAGCTGAAAGTGTGAGCTTCCGGTGGCCCGAGTTCACATTCTGCCTCTGTTCATCTCTGGATTAGCTCCCTGTCTCTCTTCTGTAAAACGAGAATGACACCTCCTCCAGAAGACTGCTGTGGGGATTAGGCGGCCAGGACACAGGAAGTGTCCCAGACCTTGCCCGAAGACACATGGCCTTCAATCTCATGAACCTGTATTCTTTCCTGGTGACGCTGATGTTAAAGAATCTGCCTGCAATGCAGGAGACCTGAGTTCAATCGCTGGGTGGACAAGATCCCCTGGAGATATCTAAACTGCTCACAGTTTACATAAACATGTTTCAACATTATTGTCGAAACACCTGTCATGTGCCGATACTATTGGGGGTGCTGAGAATACAGTGGTGAACAAGGTGAAGTCCTCACCATCATCACCCTTAAATCCATCCCAGTGGCAAAGACACACTGGTAAACACATGAATATATACTATGATGGCAGATGATACAAGCAGCAAGAATAGAGAAACAGCAAGGGGCATTGACAGAGAAGGCTCCTCTGAAGAGGTGATATTTGAGCAGAAAACTAAGCGGAAAACAAAGAGGCAGTGATGGCATGATGGCAGCCACATGCCCCAACGCACTGAGTCAAGAGCATCTTAGGTATGTCCAGAAAGATGCAAAGAGGGCCGAGCAGCCGGAGCGAAGTAGTCAGGATAGTGACCGGAGGTCAGGCTGCAGAAATGGGCTGAAGTCGTGCTCAGGCCTTAGTGTTTCACAGTCAAGAGAAGAAGGGGGTGACGGGGGATGAGATGGTTAGGTAGCATCACTGCCTCAGTGGATATGAGTTTGAGCCAACTCTGGGAGATAGTGAAGGACATGGGAAGCCTGGCATGCTGCAGTCCATGGGGTTACAAGAGTCGGACACGACTTAGTGACTGAACAACCACAACGACAAGGCGATAGGATTAAGTATTGTAGAATGATCTGATATGACTGTATCCGGGAAACCAGGTCACAGATGCACAGAGGGGTAAGAACAAAGAGGGAGGATGGCGTGACTTCCCTATTTCAGGGTGGACTTAGGCACCTATCAAAGGCAGCAAGGTGGCTTTCTGCTGGTGTGGGCGATCGCCTGAAGAGAAAACGTGAGCATCTGCAACTCTCCAATTGTGCCTGCCATCTGGAGAGGCACTCGTCATCAGTCACTTGGTATCTCTGTTGACTGATGGACAAATGGATTGAGAAACAACCTGCTGGGTGGCTAACTTGTTGCTGCAGAGATGTGCTTCAGTGACAAAGTATATGAGAAAGAGGAGAAGGGAGTGATGCACCAGGTGAATAAAAGACGCGTCGTCCCAAAGGTCTTAGCAATATGAATTGGCGCAGATCTTCCCAAAGAAGACCTTCTCCCAAAGGTCTAGGTACTGATTTTGAAAGGTCATACAGTAATGGAATTAAGATATTTCCAGGAAGTCAAAACCTGCACATTCTGAACAATCTTGCTTTTTCTCAGTAACTTAGCTCCTGTTGCGTCCTTTTCCCCACCTTCTTGGCGTTTCCACAGTTAAGTCCCAGCACCCTCCTAGCTGCAGCTTTCGGTGCCCTTTGAAGCCACATCACAGTTTGCAACCTCTCACTCCAGGTTGGGTCCTGAGGGCAATGCCATTGGCTGTACCTGCCGGCAAGCATGCATCTGTGATAAGGGCACTTGGTCCTGATTAAGGAAACTCCTGATCTACCTTCGCTGTCATCAGAAGCAAAATCTTCTGTTCCACTTTTACCAAATCTACGTTCAAAATGGAGAACAGTATCTTGCATTGTTCTTTTAATTCTGTGACTTCTTTTCTAAGCAGCCCGGAATAGGGCTTTCTTGGATGTTCTGGGTGGGCTGCTTTCTGAACTTCATCTAATGAGGTAGAAGTGGAGGTGTTTACTGGAGAATTGAGCTGCGCAGTGTGCCTAAGTTAATGAACTGTGGGACTGCGCTTTCCCGTCATCTCTGAAAACTATAGCACAAGGTGTCGGTGACAATAAACATGGGGACATTTCTGTCACATTAATGTTGATATCTTATGTTTTTATTATCAAGACTGCCATTAAAATACCGTGTGAGATGAGACAGGGTCATCCCCATTCTTTTGGAATTCTCTAATTCCTATATTTTGGGGTTTTTTTTTTAAGTATTTTAAAACATTTGTAACTATTGCTGGGGGTCATATTTTGAATTCTCTTTTTCTGATGTGAATACACTAAATACCTTTTTTGCTTGATTAATAACAGGGTAAGTAGTCTTTCAGCTCAGCTCAGTTGCTCAGTCGTGTCCGACCAACTCCCCGAGTTTACCCAAACTCATGTCCATCGAGTCGGTGATGCCATCCAGCCATCTCATCCTCTGTCATCCCCTTCTCCTCCTGCCCCTAATCCCTCCCAGCATCCAGGTCTTTTCCAGTGAGTCAACTCTTCGCATGAGGTGGCCAAAGTATAGGACTTTCAGATTCAGCATCAGTCCTTCCAATGAACATCCAGGACTGATCTCCTTTAGGATGGACTGTAGCTCAATTCAATTATGTAACTATGTTTTTTTCCTATGGTATCTTCCTGTTGGTGATAATATCTCTTAAACAGATGACTTTTTTTTTTCTGATGTACAGTCAGCATTGCATATATGTAATCACAATTTAGGGCTCCAGCAGTAGTGAAGAATTTATCTCATCCACACTTCTCAACCCTGGCTACAGTACTGACTAGGGAGCTGGGGAGAAAAAAATGCCAATAACCCAGCTAGCCCCTGGAGGATCTGTTATAGCTGTTCTGATTAGGAGACAAATTGTTGTTCTATTTTATCACTCCCCAAGTGATGCCAGTAAGCGTCCAGTGTTGAGAACCAGTGATTTATAACTGATGGAATGTCCCGTAAAACTGGGTGTGTGTTTATAAAGTGATTAATGGATACGCATTTAGTTACTCCACATGAAAATCATGTGTTGTGATTGATTTCGTTAGCACATGTAATTCCCAACACAAAACTTTTATGAAATAAAGAGCTTTTAGACAAAAACCAAAGGACAACATACTTTACTGTCAATATGTCTTTAAAAAGTAGATGCTGAAAGGAGGAAGGAGGGAGGAAGGAACAGAAGGACGGAGAGCAAGAAGATAGAGGATCCAGAGGGAAAATAAAAGTACCCTTCACCTGTGACGCAATACAAAGGAAGGCTTTAGCCACATTCCCGCATCTGTATTCAACACTGATACAGTCTGGGCTTTCTCAATCTAAATGGGAAAGCAAAGCATTTGCACATGAAAAATTGCTTAAGAGGGAGTCCCTTCACCCTTCAGGATGAGTCTTGAGTATCTCATCTCATTTTATACAAAGCTGTCAAGCTACAGTCCCTCACCAAATACCTTTTGTCTCCCTCACGTTGGTATTTTTGTTGGAATAAGAGCATGAATTGGAATAGAATCAATTCCTTAGCATCCTCCTGGGCAATTAATTTGTCTGAATTTTACAGACCATTTGGGATGTAATTTTTCTGTGTTTTTCTAGATCCATTCCTCAATGAAAACATAAGATTCTCAATGAACTCGATTTTAGTGAGATTTCCTTGTCATAAATCATCACAGAAATATCTGACTATAAACTTATGACTGAAAATTAAGTTATCTCCTTATCATATCTTTGTCATTAAAATCCTAGAAGATAAATTTTGCTTTGATAGTAATCTGAGTAGTTTCCTTACGTCTTTTTACATGTGATATTAAATATGGTAGAAAGCGTCCTCTGAATGAGTTAAAGACTGTGAGGAAGATGCAAATTCTCAAATCAGGAAATATTCTGAGATGTCTTATGACATAGTTCAATTTGCAGCATGCCATTATTATTTTAAAAATGCATGTTTTACTTTATTTAAAGATGCATATCCACGTAGACAGGGCACACTTCTATGTTTTATATTTGTCATCTTAAATTAGCCTTCCAAAACGATTTGAACATTTTTTTTTCTATTTGATACAATGTCTTCATCCATATTCATCCACATAAATGTCATTCACTTAGAAACTGCCTATTTCAGAACTCGATATTGTGAGGGTAAAAGGTTGTACATTAATTTGTACAGCCAAAATGATCATACTATCATAAAGTTCCATTAAACCCAGAACATTACTTGTCCAGAAGAACTTTCTTTCAGTATGTGAGCTGTATCTATACTGTCCAATGTACACACACATGACTTTCAATGACTTAAAATGTGGCTGGTGCACCTAGAAGACTGGATTTTTAATTTTTATGAATGTTGTATTAATCCCAGTTTTAAAATCATATGTAGCCAGTGGCTACTATATTGGAAAGCACAGCTCCAGGAAAAAGAAAATGTAAAAGTTAGATTTTACTAACAAGTTTTAGTAAAAAGCTGGATTGAAACTCAGCATTTAAAATATTAAGATAATGGCATCCGATCCCATCACTTCATGGCAAACAGAAGGGAAAAAGCAGAAGCAGTGACAGATTTCCTTTTCTTGGGCTCCAAAATCACGCAGACGGTGACTATAGCCATGAAATTAAAAGATGCTTGCTTCCCTGGTGGTGCAGAGGTTAAAGCATCTGCCTGCAATATGGGAGACCTGGGTTCGATCCCTGGGTCGGGAAGATCCCCTGGAGAAGGAAATGGCAACCCACTCCAGTATTCTTGCCTGGAGAATCCCATGGATGGAGGAGCTTAGTGGGCTACAGTCCACGGGTCATAAAGAGTCGGACACAACTGAGTGACTTCACTTTCAATTTCACTTTCACTTTGTTCCTCGGAAAGAAAACTACGACAAACCTAGACAGCATGTTAAAAAGCAGAGACATCATTTTTCCTGCAAAGGTCCATATGGTCATAGCAATAGTTTATCCAGTAGTCATGTATGGATGTGAGAGGTGGACCATAAAGAAGGCTGAGTACCAAAGAATTGATACTTTGTGGTCCTGGAGAAGTCTCTTGAGAGTCCCTTGGACATCAAGGAGATCAAACCAGTCCATCCTAAAGGAAATCAACCCTGAATATTCATTGAAGGGACTTATGCTGAAGCTGAGTTCCATTACTTTGGCCACCTGATGCAAAGAGCCAACTCACTGGAAAAGATCCTGATGCTGGGGAAGATTGAAGGCAAAAGGAAAGGGGGGCAGCAGAGGCTGAGACGGTTAGAGAGCATCACCGACTCAATGGACATGAATTTGAGCGAACTCTGGAAGAGGGTGAAGGAGAGGGGACTCTGGCGTGCTGCAGTGCATGGGGTCAGCAGAGAGCTGGACACAGCTTAAGGACTGAACAACAGCAAGTTTCACTGCTGGCTTTTCCTTAGGCTACAGGAAACTTTAGAAGTTTTAACTTGCAAACATTTTGCAAGAATTTAAGCCGGTGAATAAATTGCTTTCAGTGGTTGTCTACCATACCTAAGGATAAGATGTAGTCAGTTGGGTGACTGAACTAGCAAGACCTCAGTGGGAAATGATAGGTTTTAGTCTAAATTCTAAGCATAGTATTCTTACTACAGAGAGCACCTGTGTTTTGCACAGCAAAGCCTTTTGCATACAATTTCCTGCCAGGTTCCACTGAATCTGTGAGTCTTTTTTCTTTTTAATCCGTGCCCTTTTGTTTTTTGGCAGTCCTGTCTCCCATCCCCTTGTGAAGAGCCCACATTCTTCTGTCTTCCTGCTCTTTTTGTCTTTATCTTTCTAAATAATTTTTCCCACCCTTTCATTGTTGCTGCCGCAAAGTGAGGTTAATATTAATAATAATCATGGTAAGAGGCACAGTTGGGCACCTTGTTATCTGAGCTACTGAAAGCTCTCCTGTAGCTGTGGATATTCCCCCAGATATCTGGTAATTGTTAGCAACATTTTCTGTTCCTTTTCACCTCTTTGCTAAGCTACTGTCCTGTGCAGGACTTTGAGCAAAATGCCCAGGTGTGACCTCTTCAGACACTGCATAATGGCACACTGATTTATATTCAGCCCATTTCTGCTCCGGAAGTCAGACAATGGAAGTGTTTTGTTTTTTGACTTGTCTCTGCCTCTGTGAATTCTAAATCCCACAGTCATTTCTTAAGATCCCTGCTCTTCTTTCTGCTCTAATCTCATCCCATCATCATGACTTTTTGTTTCCTACCTTGAACTTATTAAATTCAATTCTCTTTCAGTCAAAATAACATAACCTCATGTCTCCCTTGAGAAGCAGAGAGCTCTTTTCAAGCACATGCGATTCAACTGTACATTTAACTTGTGATCTCAGTGTGTAATATTCTTTTCTTTCCTACTCTCTGAGGCAGTGCTTTCAATTTTTTTTTCCCATTAAATATCTTTTCACCAAGGGCTCTTTTAAAGTTGCTTAATGTCTGTATTTATGAAAATAGGCAAACTGTACTATCTTTTTCGCACTTGCATTGATCAGTTATGCAAATCAAATTCATTCTGGGGTATCTCACGAGGAACATTGATTATCCATATCTTTTAGGATCATGCAGGTTAACAGATTTATCTGTCACCATCTTTCCAGAAATTATATTTCAATAGCTGACACTCGTTAACATTTGAAGATGAATGGACTGTTCATTCTTGAGTCTTAACATTTGGTCCTGTAGATATTGAAGAAGAAAAAGGAATCACGTGTTTCCGAGCAACTTACATAATGTTTTACCCTCATGTGTCTCGACCAATAGATTACTGGTAGCATTAACCTAGACTCACTGTAGCATTTCCCACTGTTTTCTTTTTCTCCTTCATGTTAATCCAAGGAGATAAAAAAAGGCCAAACTAATTAAAAATTGAATTGGATGAGAACTTTTTCCCTGGCTTGGAAATGTTTAGTTACAACTCTGAGTAAATTTTTACAGATGACAAATAAATCCTTACCAATAAGTCTCATAAAAGAAATAATAGAATTCTTAAAATACCTCAGTGGAAACTGTCATGTATGTGTGCAGTGACTATAAAACAAACATACTTTTTAATCCAGAAAACCACCATTTAATTGTTTATTGTAATTTTGGAAAATATCACTGAAAGATGAAGCTTTCTCCTCTCTTCTTTCCTCCATCCAAACATAAGCATTATGTTTGATAATTTATCATAAAGAATAATTTCCAAGGCAGCGTTTTCTTCCAGAGCAAACAGAAACGATAGTTTTATTATGTTTAAATTGTCTTGGTAGGTTTTCTGTGGCAAAAGATTTTAGCAAAAACATCCTGAATGGGGAAATGTTCTTGAATCCGATGTTATATATAACCTTCAGAAATACTCATGAGCCATCAAAATAAACAAATATGGTTGAACGGTCTTTTTTGAAAGTCATACCTTTGACCCCATGAGAATTTTTTGTGACGTTTCTCCCAGCTCTGGAAAACAAAACAAGGATTCTGAAGAAAAACAACTTGATCTTTGAAGGAGAGAACAAAGAAGGCAGAAGAACACAAAATACCCTACATTCTCTAACGGGATTTCAAGATTTACTTTCCAATATTCAAACAGGATTTGAACTTTGCTTTGTTCTCATTTAAAAAAAAAAAAAAGATCGCTAAATATAATGAAAGCACAAGTTAATGTATAATGTGAAAGAACCAGTTCTGTGGTATGGGCTGAAGATAAAGCCAGGAAAGAGCTGGACCTTGAAGGGTAAAGAAAATGATTTTTGTCTTCCTTGTTGCAAGAATACTTACAACCTGAAAACCTACAGGAAAAAAATATTTCGTACCACTTGAAGCATGTCTTCAAATGAATTTTTTAAAATGCACAGATCAAGAGTGTACAAAATGCTCTGGATTTCGGTGAAGTGCAGCGTTGCTGTTTGTGCAGAATGAGATAAAGATGTGTGGGCGGAGTGAGAGGACACTCCAGGTCCCAGCAAAGTCAGCAAAGCCGAGGGGAGGAGATGCTCGCCCTGGGGAGGACAGCGCATCCTGTCTGCCATGTGCTGAGTTCCCCTTTCAGGGGCTAATTTCTCCTCCAGGAAGCCTTGTCTGTGCTCCATTCAGGGTGCGGGGCTGGGCCTCCAGAGAAAGGCAGACCGGGGGCATGGACGCATGCATTTGGCAATCAGACACACTGAAACAAAAACCTCTGAACTGGGGGAGGGACTTAATTTCCCTGAATATCCAAGAAAGAATTCCCCTTATCTTAAGCTTTTTGAGAGGCAATTCTTTTGGGGGAATATATATATATAAAAGATAGGACTTCTTCCTGCATGAATTGATAGACAAACAGTATTTTCTATTTGATGCAATTTTAGCTTCTCATGGCAAACATGCCTAGGGAAAGATACAAAGGAGAAAAAGAGCAAAGTGAGCATATGAATGCATAAAATCATTTAAATGGTTGTCTTAGGAGTCACTTTACAGTAAGACTCTATTATTAGATGAAATTATTATTAATAGGCATTGACCTGAAAATAGAGCTCTGCCTGGTGAGATGTAAGTCTGAGCAAGCTCTGTCAGTTATAGGAGGCCTAGATGCACATGGCATTTATGATCCAGGGCACAAGCATTTTTGTGTCTAACGTTTTGAAAAGTGAATGAAATAAAACTTTGGACTGGATTTCACTAACTACTAGAAACATAATGAAAAGTAAATTTTAAAATTTCAATAGATCTATAGCTTCCAATACTTTGGCCACCTGATGCGAAGAGCTGACTCATTGGAAAAGACCCTGATGCTGGGGAGGAGAAGGGGACAACAGAGGATGAGATGGTTGGATGGCATCACCGACTCAATGGACATGGGTTTGGGTGGACTCCAGGAGTTTGTGATGGACAGGGAGGCCTGGCGTGCTGCGGTGCATGCGGTTGCAAAGAGTCAGACACGACTGAGCACCTTAATTGAACTGAACTGATAGCTTGCTTCTGATCAACAGGAAGACCATATTTTTCTTGGCGTAAGTAATGCAGGTGAAGAAAAATTAGCTATTGTTCATTTCACAGACAGTTGTTAATTTGTTTCCAATTTTAGAAACAGACTCTTAAGTGTCACAAAGTCATAATGAGAGCAGAATTATCCCACGCTGACATGTCCCACCAGCCTCTTTTCTTCTGGTTATTGTTGTTGCTCAGTCATGTCTGACTCTTTGTGACCCCATGGACTGCAGCACACCAGGCTTCCCTGTCCATCACCATCTCCTGGAATTTGCTCAAACTCATGTCCATTGAGTCGGTGATGCCTTCCAACCATCTCGTCCTTTGTATTCTGGTACCTCAAGATTAAAGAGCTGTTTCCAGCTATTATAATAGATGCTTTATAAATTAAAGTTAGTGTTAAATTGCCAAGTGATCATGGTCCTGGTCAGCTAACTCATTAAAAAGTGCTGATGGTGGACTTCCTTGACCATCAGAGATAATGAGAAGCATCTTGTCCTCTGGGTATTAGTTAAATAAGTGAGAGGAAAATATACTTATTATCTGCTATCAGTGAGGATCAGATGACAACTCTAGCTAAACAAAATTAGTGGGCAAAGATGAATATGTCTTTCCTTTGACTTTATGACAATACACTTGGAAATACATTTATAATTTATTAATTGGTTTCCCATATACTACCCCCATTCTGTATTTCAGTATTTTCATCACAACAGTATGAAGTAGGCAGAGAAATATTCTTTTCTTCTATGAGGACTTTGTTTGAGTCAACTATGGAAACAAAACTTCTCAGATGAAAGGAAAGGGAGATGAGAGATAAGCCTCAAAAGATGTGTAAAAACCAGATCATGGATATTCCCAAAACGCTGGCTATTTGCCCTCTGACATGAAGAATCTGTGTCAATGGAACAAACACATCTACCCTTGAAGACAAACAAATCTGTCTTCATAAGTCTACAATTCCTATCCATCTCTTTTTAGGAAAAAAAAATGGATCTGTTCTCATAAGATACTAGGTCACCGTGATGAAGCTCACAAAGTATTTATATAATAAATACACAGTAGTGTGAACACACAACTCTTGAAAGTGGCAATATGTATAATACTGTATAGATGGTGTTCTTCTTTGACCATCAGAAATTACAAGTAACCTCTTTTCCCAGCAAAATCACCACAGCAATTAATATTTATTTTTATCAACGTCACAACTTCGTTCTGACTCAGGTTTTTGCAGTGTCACTGCAAGACAGTGGAATCATTACTGCAGGATTTGAAATGACTTCCTGTGGAGGGAAAATTATAAAGCAAAGTCTGACACAAAAGGATGGCACAGCTTGTTGCTAAGTCCTTGATGCGCCTTTTAACTGATGGATTCGCTACCAAAGGCAACATTCCTGTAGTCCACAAGGATATCCTGACTTCTGTGATTTCAGAAACACTTGGCATTGCTTTCTCCAGTAGTTTTCCTCAGTGATTGGATTAGGAAGGAGGGGGCTGGGAGGGGGACGAATGTGAAATACCCTTCAACAATAGTTTGTCTTTGGCAAACCTGAGTACCTCACAGAACCCACAGCTTGGGAGTCATAGAGCGTATCATATCGTTTCATCCCCCTTTCATGACAGAGTATCCTTTGGATTCCTGATCCCTCCTGACTGTCTGTAGCTAAAAGAAATAAAACTAAAGCTTTAAAACAAATAAGGGGACTGGAAGGGAAGCTGGCATTAAATGTCAGAAGGCCCTTCTCTAGCTCTTCCTCTTTTTTGACAAAGCTGTATCTTTTTAACTTATTTCATGAGATGTCTTTATCAGTATAGCCACCAGGTCTTCGATGTTTTAACATTAAAATGAATGCCACGAATCATATTACAAGAACAATCAAAGTATTAGAGACTGAAAGGTAAGCCCTTGATGCTACTACCCTTTGGCCATTTTTATTTTTGTGTTTCCTTGAGGTTAGATCTGGTCCACTGGGAGATATTATTTTTATCTACCTGTATGCATGGGAGAGCTATTAACCTGAACCATGTGGAAGTTTCAACATTTGACTGTTTTTTCCTAAAAGAATAATTATTTTATATGGTTCAACCTGATATTTTTCTGCTTTAGATTTAAAATTAAAATCTGATTCTTTCTATGCATGCAGTTGCTCAGCGTGATTATTTGTCCATTCATTTCTTTAAAATATGTTCAGCGAGTGCTCACGGCCCTCCAAAGCATTAAGTTGGGTGCCGGATGGTCAGTGAACCCAGGTTCAGTCCCAGGCTGATACCTGAGTCTTATAGGCTCAGGATTGGGAGGACTGCTGTTATTCAGTTGCTAAGTCATGTCTGACTCTTTGGGACCCCATGGACTGCAGCACGCTAGGCCTCCCTGTTCGTCACTATCTCCCAGAGTTAACTCATGTATATTGAGTCGGTGATGCCATCCAACCATCTCATCCTCTGTCACCCCCTTCCCCAGTCCTTGATTGTTCCCAGCATCAGGGTCTTTTTCAAATGATTTTCTTCGCATCAGGTGGCCAAAGTATTAGAGCTTCAGCTTCAGCATCAGTCCTTCCAATGAATATTCAGGGTTGGATTTCCTTTAGGATTGCCTGGTTGGATCTCCTTGTAGTCCAAGGGACTCTCAAGAGTCTTCTCCAGCACCACAAGTCAAAAGCTTCATGGGGTGATGAAGCGCCTGAAGGCGTAACTGACACACAGTAACAAGGACCCTGGAGGAAACCAGCTGGGGCTGTGACAGGAAGCCAGGGCAGGCAGGCTTATGGTTGAGCTGAAATCACCCCGTGATCCAGGAGCCCTGTCGCAGGAGGGAGGAGAAGGAAAAGGTGGGGGACAGGGCAGGTTGCGTCTAGCACGTAAGGTAAATAAGATTCAGGAAGAGCTCAGCTTCTTTGGAGAACAGAAGCCCAAGGCGGAAGACTCGAGGGAGAGAGACCTGGGGAAAAGATGGCAGAGAGGCAGGGGTCAGAGGATGCCAAGGTCTCAGAGGTGGGACCTGGGCCCTGAGTCCCACTGCAACGTGAGCACAGAAAAGGCTCGAAAGCTGAGAGCAGTGAGCTGGGGACCCTGCTCCCTGCCTGTCCTCTGAGGAATCTGTGGGCCAGGGCGTGAGCGAGCTGCCAGGAGGGGACGGCTGGGCCTAAAGCTGGGAGCGGTGATGGGGGTGAGGAGATATTCTAGATACTCCTTGGAAGCATGACTGATGATAGAAACATGAGCCTTTATGCTAGTGGAACGAAAGTTGGAAGAGAGTTAGGTGATCATTTTTTGTCTGACATATTCAGTGATATGTCGGATATTTAGGAGAGTTTTAGTCTCACATCTAAAGAGACAGAATCCATAGACAGTGTTCTTCCAGGGGGCTACACAGTAAAAGGGATCGTTAGATTCAATGGAAAGACATAAATAATGTGTGCATGGCTCCAAGCTTGAATTATTTAAGAATCCTTTGTTAATTAATGTGGATCAATTAATTTAAATAAATGTAAATGCAAAACATATTCAAAAAATAGTCATGTTTAAATGTTATGAAGGAAACCTACCGCTGGCCCAAAAGCAAAAGCAACTTCATTCCATAAAATAAGTAAAGGAGAACTTATTGAAGGTGTCTGGCCGTCCTCTGTTATTTCTCCTTCTTTCCTCCTTGTTGTCAGGGGCTGGCAGCTCCTGCTGAGAGCTCACCTGGAGCAGAGCCTGGAAGAGAGGGCGAAGGTCCTCCCCAGCAGGGGGGCTCTGCGGCCTCCGTGGCGAGGACGCCAGGTTCTGGCGGGAATGAATGGAGGACGGGGGTCGGGGGGCAGCCAGGTCCACGCTGAGAGCCAGAAAGTCATTGATCAAGAATCAGTCACTGATCTGGCAGAATCTGCTTTGAAGGTACATTTCTGTACTTTCCTGAGCTGGGAATGCAAGCTAGGAAATGGACTCGAAAGGCCAATTTGAAGCAATTTAAAAAGTAGGGGTGAATGACTCAATGTTCTGTGCAGCCAAGGGTTTAAGAATTTGGAGGTCTGTCAATAGCAAGAGTGGCGCTAATTGGAAAATAAGATTTCTGCAGATCTTCCAGAGTCAGCAGGCCCTCCCACGCGTCCCAGGCAGCGTGCTGTTTGGACCCACTCAGCATCTCCTGCCAGGGATTCAGGCGAGCCAGGCGTGCTGTCTTCCTGGAAAAAAGGGGCAGGGGGGCTGCACTGCCCTCGTCTCTGCGGCAGCTCTTCAGCTGCATGATCGTCATCTGACCAGTGGCAATAAAACCTGTGAAACAGAATTCCCATTTTGTAGGCAAAGAAATCAAGTGTCCTGATCATTAAATGACCTTTCCAGGATCCTACGTGCAGTCACAGAGCCTGGCTTTGTGTCAGCTTTCCAAAAGTGAAGTGAAAGTCACTCAGTCGTGTCTGACTCTTTGCAACCCCATGGACTATACAGTCCATGGAATTCTCCAGGCCAGAATACTGCAGTGGGCAGCCTTTCCCTTCTCCAGGGGATCTTCCCAATTTAGGGATCGAACCCAGGTCTTCTGCCTTGCAGGCGGAAGAACAACACAAGAGATGGGTATCTGATGCCAGACACGGTTTTAAGGACTTTTCTTGCATTAACTGTAAACCCTCACAGCCAGTGAGCAGCATGTCATGAGTAACCCATTTTATACCTGGGAAGAAACCGAGGCATGGAGACACTCAGTAACAATCAGGCTTATGTCACAGAGCTGGTGGGTGGCTGAGTAGAAGCTGAGAAGGATTCCTTTTTTATTGAGAAGTCTCCACTGTGCTTACTGATTAAACCTGCAGCTAATTATTGCAAACTAATACCCAGCATTCCGGATGCCTCCATCCTCTCATCCCAATCTGACAGAGATTCTGTAACTGGATGGTGATTAGCCAGGACTACAGTTGCACTTTGAAGCTCAGCCCATCTTCACATCTGATATCAAAAGCATGGAGAATTACCATGGTATATAAACACTGCTGGGCTTCCCTGGTAGCTCAGCTGGTAAAGAATCTGTCTGAAATGCAGGAGATTCCAGTTTGATTCCTGGATCAGGAAGACCCCTTGGAGAAGGGGTAGGCTACCCACTCCGGTATTCATGGGCTTCCCTGGTGGCTCAGATGATAAAGGATTTGCCTGCAATGAGGGAGACCTGGGCTCGATCCCTGGGTTGGGATGATCCCCTGGAGGAGGGCATGGCAACCCACTCCAGTATTCTTGCCTGAAGAATCCCATGGACAGAGGAGCCTGGCAGGTCCATGGGGTCCCAAAGAGTCAGACACGCCTGAAGGACGAAGCACAGCACAGCATAAACACTGTGAGGGCTTCCTTGGTGGCTCAGATGGTAAAGAATCTGCCCACAATGCAGGAGACTGGGGTTTGATCCCTGGGCCTGGAAGATATCCTGGAGAAGGGAATGGCAACTGACTCTAGTATTCTTCCCTCAAGAATCCCATGGACAGAGGAGCCTGGTGGGCTACAGTCCATGGGATCACAAAGAGCTGGACACGACTGAGTGACTAACACACACATAAACACTATACTTTTGGCTCTGCTGACCGTGTACTTCAACCAACCACAGAATATCAGAGCTGGAAGAATGTTTAGAGCAGTAGGAGAATATTAACTTCTCTGGTGCAGGTAATTCAAGTCTAAGTGAATCAGTCAATGAGTTTAATCTAAGATGAAGAGTACGTATCCATGATGAGGGCATTTCAGGAGAAAACCCAGGCATTCTGATCTCTACCCCTGCTTTAGAGCCCCTTCCAGCTCTGAACTGCTTTAACGTGTGCTAATCATAGAACAAAACCAAAAATGAAATCAGGATCATTCAGTAAACACCATAATGGTACAGAGGAGGAAGAGCATTGAAGTTCCATTATGGTCTAATTCAATTCTAAGGAAATCAGGTTGGTCCCCATAAAGATGCCCAGAAAATTTATTTCAGTTCAAGTAGTTGATCGGTCATGTCCGACTCTTTTCGACCCCATGGACTGCAGAACACCAGGCTCCTCTGTCCATAGGATTCTCCAGACAAGAATACTGGGGTGGGTTGCAATTTCCTCCTCCAGGGGATCTTCTGGACCCAGTGACTGAACTCTTGTCTCTTGTGTCTCCTGCATTGGCAGGCGGGTTCTTTACCACTAGCGCCACCTAGGAAGCCCTTATTTCACTACATTTTAAATTTATTTTTAGGCTTCAAGATAAGCATAGAGGCTTTTTTCTGCCATAACAAAATAAACGTTTTGTGGTTTGTCTCCTCTATAAGGATTCATGTTGTTGTTCATAAATAAACATCCAGGTTATTTATACAAGTGGATTTTATCCCTCACTGAGAGGATTAACACCTGTAATGCCACTCTTAAATGGTCATAGATTATGTGTTCACACTACTCAATTAAATTTAGACTGATAGTTTTATAGCTGATAAAGGGCCATCTGAAAAGAATTTCCCTGTTGAATAAAACTCATAGGTAGGTATGAAGATGAGGAACTAACGCAAGATGGGGTGGGTGAGAACTCAATATGCTGTGATCACAGAGCCAGGAAGAGTGATTCAGGCAGGAATGGTCTTCTGGTGGCTCCATCAGCAGATTTGGGAAAGAGTTTCCTTTAACCATTCTGAGACATCCCTATGTGAGGACGTCTTTACTTCCAACTCACCCCTTTTCCATGGGAGTTCAGTCTAAAAACATAAGTGAAGCAAAGGATATCTTTAGTTAGAATTTCCTCTTTTAAATATAAACACTTTAAACTTTGAAACCACATTCTAACATGCTAACCACACACACACACACACACACACACACAGTCCAGTTTATATTCTCAGAGAATTCTTAAAAACGTGCTGTGACACAGAAATGTACTATAGATTCCTACCTCAGATGCGGCTGTCTCTGTGCCTATTTCCTAAATCACAGGTGATGTAGTCGGTGTGGTCTGAATAAAAAATGCCTGTAGCTTCGTGTCAGTCACCTTTGTTAACATAAATGGTGATAGATAAGCACTTACTAAACACGTGCTCTAAAGGCATCTTGTGTTCCTTGCTCAGTTGTGTCCAACTCTTTTGGAACCCCGTGGACTGTAGCCCGCCCGGCTCTTCTATTCATGGGAATCCCCATGCAAAAACACTGGAGTGGGTTGCTGTTTCCTTCTCCAAGGGATGTTCCTGACCAAGAGATAGAACCTGGGTCTCCTACATTGCAGGCTGATTCTTTACCATCTGAGCCTCCAGGGAAGCAGTGCTTATCATAATGTCTCTGAAAATAATCAAGAAAGATTAACAGAGATAATAATATGTCCCCCCCAAAATATATATATAACATGTCCCAAGAATATAAAGTATATACTACATAATATGTCCCAGGATTACAATTATATTGGTCAAATATTATTAAACTACTGAATGGAGAGATGGCATCTACAGCCTACGTGTCACTAATTTGTGTAGCATGGAGAAACACACCACTTTGTGCGTGTGTGCCTGTTTTCACCATGAAGATACTGTGGGTTCTGAACTCCTGAGCTGGGAGTCTGCGGTCTGCTGTCCTCTGGGCTGAGCCAGGGAGAGGAGCCGTGCTTCCCGTCTCCTTCCCCCTGACCGCAGCCCATGCCTTCTCAGAAGACGCTGACTTCCGGCCGGGCCCAAGCCCCCCGCGGCGCCCACCCCGCCTCCTCCGCAGAGAACACGGCTCCTGGTCTGGGAAGCCTGAGCAGTCCCGGCCTTTCACCGGCCCTTTCTGGCCCTCCTGCTTCCTTCTCTGTGTCCTTCGGCAGATGCCCGTCGGGCACCAGACAGGATGCCAGGACCTGATGCCAACTGCAGCCCGGGGCAGAGAGCGCCCCGCAGCAGCAGGCTGTGGCTGTCTGTGCCGTCTTTCCTGCCGTCTAGGGCAGAGGGCACCTGGACCGAGGGCAGAGGACAAGGGGGCGGCAGGCACAGGGAGCTGCTGGCAAGCGCTGTCAGGAGACGGAAGTCCTCTATACCGTTCTCTACAATGGTATCTATAAGAGAGGAAAACTCCCGCGTCTTCAAAGCATGATAGGTGGTGGGGTTAACCAAGGCTGTTTAGGGAGTATACCATACCAAGTATTAATTGAACTGAAGAAAGTACTGTCAACCTCTGTCATTTATGGGGTCTTCCCAGATGGTGTTAATGGTAACAAACCCACCTGCAATGCAGGAGTTGTAAGAGGCTCATTCAATCACTGAGTCAGGAAGATCCCCTGGAGAAGGATATGGTAATCCACTCTGGTATTCTTGCAGGAGAAATCCCATGGATGGAGGAGCTTGATGGGCTACAGTCCATAGGGTCACAAAGAGGCAGATAAGACTGAAGTGACTTAGCATGCACAGAAGCACTACCATTTATGATTTCATGTAATTCTGTCATAACTTTGAAAAAATATTTGATTAAAAGTGTCTTTGAAAATGGTGCTTCTTTGAATCATCACAACCATTTACTTTGCACCAAATGCAATATATTTTTTGAAAAATATATGTTCAGAAATGGGTTTCTTTATGTTACTTTTTTAACAAAGTGGAATTACTAATAAAGATATATTAACTACTTTCAGGAATTATTTCAATAATAGGGCAGTGCACTTCAATGATGAAAACTGCTTACTGATTTCTGATAAACTTACTCTACAAATTACATGAGGATAGAACAGTGATAGAAATACAGAAGCATGTTGCTGAAAAATCTTTAATTTTCCAGTGCTGTGGACTAAAGTATGATATCTGGTATTTTGAGTGTCAAATGAGAAATTAGACATTAGGGCCACTCTTCTATATTAAATGTAGAACACACAATTCAGTGGAGACTTGTGTGTGTCCCATTTTTAACACTTGCCTTTTTTCACTTTACTTTTCTGTATATGTCGGTCTTTAATTGACTAATGCACTATGATACTATCAGGCATGGAGATTTTCAGTCTTCCACATTCAGAGGAAGGCTGAGTGGGGATTCCTTGGATAAGAGCCTCTTTGGGATGAAGGAAGTGGAGACGAGGAGGAGGCCTCTAGGCATGAGGGTCATCGAGTCATCTTCTGAAGTTGATGAAGGGTTTCTGAGAGTCAGTCGGTCTCTCTGGTGACTGTCAATCGGTAATTGCCCAAAACAAATATGTCACAGACCAGTTCTTAAGAATAACCATGTTGCAAACCATTTAAAAATTTAAGGCAGATGAATTTAAAGGTTTTATTTTTCTTTTTGTGCTGAGTTACTGTCTGGACACAGTGGCGGGGGCTCGGGATGGCTCTTCCCAAGGCCACGCAGCCCTGGCGAAGGAGAGCAGGTGACTGTCCTTCTGCTTTTCCATGTGACCGATGGCTGCGGAGCACAGGGCCGGTGGTCGGCACCTCTGAGCCCCGCTGGGCTGGCTGTCCAGCCGGGCTTTGATGTTTATAAAAATGGCATCCTCATTAAAGCGGAGAACACAGAATCCTGCCACCTCAAGGACACGCCACCCCTTGCGAAAGGATAATCAGGTCACGCCTGGCACAGACTCTGCTGTGCAGGTGGTGCTGTCTAGTGTCTGAAGATGCAGAAAGTCACCAGGTTCCCCTAACGCAAGAAGGGGCTCTGCCAAAGCTCGGGGAAAGTCTTTTTCATTGGATTTCGACCAGATGCAAACTCGCTTTCTTTCAAAAAGATAAGAAGGAAAGATAGAGTGTATTTGAAAGAGCATGTCGACGTATGCCTCTTTAAAACCGGAACACACGTGAAGTTCCATTGAATTGTGCTTGCTCCACTGAAAAGATAACAACACCCCTGATGTCGAATTTCTTGTCTGAGACTCAGAATACTGGATCCCATACACTGGATTTCCAGTGTATGTATATAGCACTGGAAAATGAAAGATTTTTTGGCAACATACTTGTTTATTGCTAGTGCTGTCCTTTCCTGATATAATTCATCTAATAATTTCATAATTCAAATAACACTGTAATAAAAGGAATGCAATAATAGAAAAAGCTCATGTGGTACAGTGAGCTAATGTGTTAAATCATCTATAGTGTTATATCATAACTCTTATTTTTTGACATCTTACCAGTAGACTATATGCTTAATCGTTGTGTCTTTCTTCATTTAGTTGGAGAATGAATAACAACTTTTAAACGTGATTTGCTAGTTGCCTGATGCACATTTGATGAATTAAACTCTTTCCAATTATGATTATTCGACTCGTTGCATTTTGAAATACCTCTGCAGTCAATTTTCCTTTCACTGTTAAAAAAATAAATACGAATTTTTGGATGACAAATAATTTTTAGACAAAGACTTTTAAGGGGAAAAAATGATGCAGAGGAAATAACTTTCATTGGGTAGATGGTTGGAGGCAGAAGTAGTTTCTAAAGTGAGGACTACGATTCTATAATTCTATTTCCATGCTTCTTTTTTTTCATATATATATAGGACGATAAGATTGTTGTTCCCTTCGCTGTTTGATGCTGTGTGTTAGAAGTAAACATTACTCCGCATGTGTGTTAACTGGAGCCTTCCCCCGCCTCCCTCACACCGTCCCTCTGCCCTTGTGTGGTGGGAGACGCGGTTGTTTAGGCACTGAATTCGATTTAGTTGTATTGATGGTTGTTCTGCTGTTGCTGCCCGAGGTCTGCTTATGTAACACGCAGCAGACAGAGCCAGACAGAAACGCCCTCGGAACTCTGAAGCAAACCACTGACGGGTATTTTTGTCCTTTTTTGTGCCCCCAAAATTTTGGCTGCAATTGTCTGTTGGAGATATTTTCCACTCAGTTATGTATGTGAATACCCAATAAGGCCCTTTCTCTCAAGATCTGTTGAAGACTGAACTGAATTGGGAATTTGTGGGCCCACGCTATGGGTTACGGATGCTGTACACTTCTTACTTTCTTCTAAATGGTTTGTTGGCTTCAGATGCAGTGGACTACAGATACATCTTGTTTTAACTTGTCGTTTCTCTTTAGAAAGAGACGATAGCTCGAGCTGTAGATGGCTGGAGACCTATAGATGGCTGGAGCTATAGATGACCTCTTGCCTTGGGTTTCAGCTGTGTCCTGACTTTATCACAGAGCCTCATCTTTCCCTGTGCTCCTATTTCCATGTTTCTTCCCAGTCAACTCAATCTTCTTGATTTGAGGTTTCCAAATAGGACATGGAGATGAATCTCTATCTTTCTATTTATACTTATTCAAAATGCAGAATTAAAGCAGACCTTTTCTCAACTATTTTAGTTGTTAAATGCTTGTTCTTAACTAAAAAGCTTCCCTGTGGACTTAAAACACTCTCCAAATGAGAAGCAGTGTATCAGGGCAGAGAAGCACACAGGTTCTGAGGCTGGTCTGTTTGGGGTCAAAGTCTTGCTCCAGCACCAGCTACCCGTGTGATCTCAGGCAAGTTACTTAACCTCTGTTGGTCCCAGTGCCTTCATCTCTGAAGATGGGGTACAAGAGTACCTACTAAATGGAATTTTACAGAGGATGCTATCAGCCACAGTGTATAAAGCCTCTAGAACAATAACTGAAAAAAGAGCAAGTTTCAAAAAACATAGGTCCCTTTTATCCTGTATGTTATGAGTTTTCCGGGAACTACGCATGGTGTTTTTGCCTGGGGTTTTAGCCCTGTCTACTCTGCATCCGGCCCAGGAAAGTGCCTTTGTCCTTTCATCACTGATGAGTGAGAACATCATTCAGATAAATGGACTTTCCTGGCTTTTAAGTCCACATCTAGCGATGTGAGCTTATCACATTGCTATGTATCTTGAAGAAGAGCCCCTTTTGTGGCCCTTTTTGAAAGACTGAGGAAGAACTTCAAAGATATGTGTGATTAAGATGGCACATCCAGGTAACTTCTGGGTCTCGGGGCTGTGCTAGGGTGAAATAGTATGGACTCTTAAAGGCAGCGGAGAAGGCAATGGTACCCTACTCCAGTACTCTTGGCTGGAAAATCCCATGGACGGAGGAGCCTGGTAGGCTACAGTCCATGAGATCGCTAAGAGTCCAACAGACTGAGCGCCTTCACTTTCACTTTTCACTTTCATGCATTGGAGAAGGAAATGGCAACCCACTCCAGTATTCTTGCCTGGAGAATCCCAGGGACAGGGGAGCCTGGTGGGCTGCCGTCTATGGGGTTGCGCAGAGTAGGACTCAACTGAAGCAACTTAGCAGCAGCAGCAGCTTAGAGGCAGAAGGAACCTGTAAGACTATATTGCTGTTTCCCCACTCTCCCGTATCTGAGATCTCTACAACTCTACAACATGGAAGATACCATCTGAATGTCGAGAAGACCACAGTAAAGGCAGCCTTCTTATAGTGAGACCACCCTCCTGTCCTGTCGAGCGCCACGGTTCCCCTTCTTTTGAACTTTCCACCTGCCAGTCCTCTAATGTGGATGCCTGGCACGACAGTGGGAATGGCAGGGCCTGCCCTCACCTGTCTCACTCTCTTGGCTTTGTTTCCAAGTGCCTACGTAAATGCTGACTGCCAAGAAGGTCAGGCCGTGCTTTGTAGTATTGCCATACAGACCCCTGCATTCTTCCCAGGTCTTGTTTGCAGATGTTAAATTTAGATCAAGGGCTCGATCAAGCTTGCTTATGGTCAGTTCCCCAACTTTCATGGTTTTTCCGACACACTAGGAACACCCATCCATTTTGAACTCTATTATTAGAAAATGAAAGGAAACAAAATTGTTTAAAAACGTTTGACAGCGCGCACACGTGTGACAAAGCATCAAAACTCCTCTGCTGTCAAGGATACTGTCTGTAGACATCAGTTAGGCTGAAAATGTGAAAGACTTTTGAAGAGCACCTAGTATTTTCCATTCTCCTTCCCCTCTACCTTGATGCCACAGCATATGATTTGGGGTTGTTCATTAAGTACACGGCTCAGACATTAAAGAATCCACCTATGAGGTAGGAAACCTGGGTTTGATCCCTGGGTCAGGAAGATCCCTTGGAAAAGGGAATGGCTACCCACTCCAGTATACCTGCCTGGAGATTTCCCATGGACAGAGGAGCCTGGCCGGCTACAGTCCATGGGCTTGCAAAAAGTCAGGTACAACTGAGCTACTAACACTTTAAGCACACAGACCAGCTTTGGTACTCAAAATCACAGCAAAAATTGACAGCTGTCTCTTGAGGGAAATGTTTCTGCACAGCTCTGAAATTGTTTTTATATATTATGCTCAGAAGCCCTCAAAGAGCAAAATAAGCACACAAAGTGCAGTTGGTTGTAGCAGTGCTGAGGAGCAAAGTGAAAAACATAGGGCATAGATTTTTTTTTTTTAATGTGGAAATCTTCCATGCCCTTTTAGACTGGGCAATTTTGTCCAGTCTAAAATTAATTCAACTTCAAATATGCACAGTTATACATAGCTCGGCAGGGGAAAAAACCCTGACCATGTGAACAATGAAGAAAGCCACAATCTGGACCACTGCTGCTGCTGCTGCTAAGTAACTTCAGACCACTATTTTCCAGCAAATTATACCCGTGTAACATTTAAGATCATTCAGACGGTAGAAGACAGTTGACTAGCACAGACAAAAATATGCAAATAACGAAAGGAATATGGAGATTGTTATTGAAAGATATTTTGTATTGGATGGACAGCCTTAGATCTCATATTCATTCTTGTAATCCCCTCTTTACGCTGCACTGGGCAAATATTTTTATAGAAACTACATTTGCCAATTTTCCATTTCAAAATACATGCTACTTAGCTTTCACTTGGTAAATTGCAGACCCTTGAATGTAGGACTACCCACAGCCATCACGGGGTCTCAGTATTTAGGTGCCCTCAACGGTTCTTTTCCTCCGCTCCCCGGCCTGGCTGGCACCTTTCTCTTTCACCCCATTCTTATCTCTTTCTCTAGTCCCCTTTCATTTTTCTTTCTCGTGTCTCCTTTGTATTTCTCTCAATACCCACTAGGCATGCAATAAATATTTATCATCTTAAAGTTTGTAATTTTCCTGCTTCATCCTACTGTTCCTTCCACACTGAAGGGCAAAAATAAATAAATAAATAACACTCCAAAGAGAAGACACACGGACCTATGGAAGTTGATACAAGAATATCAATATATTCACACCAAAAAAGGACTGAAAGGCTTTTTCACCCCAACAGGCAACCAGAGATAAAGTTGCTGACCTTATTCTGTGCTTCTAGTCCACAGGCATAGATACAGAAAAGCTTTTGAAATTCAAGGGCATATAGAGATGAAGGAGAGAAAAAAAGATTTGGTGCTACAGTGGAGTTCTTCTTTGTATAAAATTTAAACTTTCTAGTTTATTAGATTGAACCATATGAAGTTGCCATTTTTATAGATCAAAATATTTGAATACCAGACTCAACCTAATAAATTTGGCTCAATTAAGGCTCAACCTAATAAAATTAACATACTCATGAAAATTTTTTTCTATCCATAGAAATAGAAGGCTGCTTCTAGAATCCACCTGCAATGCAGGAGACCCTGGTTCGATCCCTGGGCCAGGAAGATCCCCTGGAGAAGGGAGAGGCTACCCACTCCAGTTTTCTTGGGTTCCCCTTTTGGCTCAGTTGGTAAGAATCCACCTGCAATGCGAGAGACCTGGGTTCAATACCTGGGTTGGGAAAATCTCCTGGAAAAGGGGGTACCCACTTCAGTATTCTGGCCTGGAGAATTCCATGGGCTATATATGGTCCATGGAGTCACAAAGAGTCGGACACAACTGAGCGACTTTCACTTTTACTTTAACATTTCTCCAAGACAGTTTAGCCCCAGGCACTTAGCAGCAGCACATTCTTTCAGGGTAACCAACAGTAGCTTCCTTCTCAAGGGCAAAATCATAACAGGAAAGCCTTCCCTATAAGGAGCCTAATCTCCCATCACCAAGAGGAATCACGCTCCTTTGCTTTTCCTTCTGTCTTGCATGGACTTGAAGCTCAGTTTGGAATCTGAGGCAGTAAAGATGGTTTTGCTGAGGCAGCAACAGGAAGATGAGTGACCCTGGGAAACCCCTACCTGGCAAATGAGCTTCCTGGAGCCCAGGGAGACTTTAATTAATGTTAATGGAGAAACCTCCTTCAAAACCTAATTAAGCACTTGAATGTGTTCTTAATGATCTCTGCTTCCAGAGTCGGGGTGCAGCGAGGGGAATTGATTTAACACCAGGAATAAAACTGTAGACGTTCACTGGTCCAGTCTGCTGCCTTTTCTGGGGAAGCTTTGCTTTCCCTGGTAAACAAGCCTTCCCCTGGATTTCTCACACACTCTGAAGCCTCTGTGGGCTCCTCACACTGCTCTCCTGAACTGTGCGATGCAAAGGTTAGCAGCTGAGCTAAAGGCCTCCCTGGATGCATAATAACAGTTACATAAAGCACTTTCCAAATACAAACAGACTCTGAGTACCCAATTATGCTGCAGGTGTTGTGCGTCGCCCAGCAAGAGAAAGGGTCCCACACTCTCTTTATCACCAGGCCAACAGGACGACAATTCCCTGTTCCCAGGGACAGAGGGCCTTCTCCAGCAGCGCACGGTCCCCACCATCACGATTGGTATTGATTTTAGAAGACTATTTCCCATGATATGGTTCCTCGTTGTATGTGGATGCTCAGTTGTGTCCGACTCTTTTTCTTTTTTTGTCCAATTCTTTGAGACCCCGTAGCCCGCCAGGCTCCTCTGTCCATGGGATTTCCCAGGCAAGAATACTGGAGTGGGTTGCCATTTCCAATTCTAGGGGATCTTCCCAGCCCAGGGATCAAACCCGCTTCCCTTGTGTCTCCTGCATTGGCAGGTGGGTTTTTTTAACCACTGAGCCACCTGGGAAGCTCAATAATAGATTGTAGCTGCCATTAACCTTCTTTGAGATTAATCTTCATTGACTGTTTAGCCGGATTAGCCAAAAAAATACAGGTTGATAAACAATGATACCACTCCTTTTTACCAATATATCTGGCCCAGGCCCATCACCTAATACTTTGTAGATGTTGGTGGAAGGATCAAGTTAACATTCAATAAAAAAAAAAAGGCAATCCATTCTTTCTGCCAGTGTGTTGTACATAAAGAGCTTACATTATGAAACAGCTGTCTTTGCCAACACATACCATTAGCAAAATCTTATTAGGTTTTATTGTATTTTATTTTTCCTTACATATATATGTTTCTTTTATCCTTCCTAAAACCCTGTGAAGTTGGAATTGCTAACTGAAACTCAAATAAGTAATCTAAGTGCAAATAAATGCACTTCTTCAACCCATCCAAGTAATAAGTGACACTGCTCACAGCTTCTCTCAGATCCTTGTCACTTGAAGGGCTCCTATCTCTCCATTAGGTATTCTTTTCCATTCCGTTGTCAATCTCATCATGCAAATCTTGCATGTATTGGCTGTGGGGGGAATGTTGATTGTTTCAATCATACCTACACTCTTGTCTATGAAGACGTGAAAATCACCAGTACTATGCAAACTTGAATGATGTTATGGAGAAGACATTTCAGAAAAAACTGTGTGCTCAAATTTTAACTTAAAGTGGCCATCAAGACTATTTGATCAGAAGTCCCAAATTCATTCATAATGATGTTTAAACGTTCTTGGCAGGCATAGTGTTTACCAAACATCTTTCTTGGAAGGATTTTTTACACACCTTGTGTCTTGAACATTTTTAGCTACCACAATTAGCCCATTCAGTAACTCTTCATAGATCAAGGCACAATGCTAGACATAGAGTTGTTCAGTCACTAAGTCATGTCCCATTCTTTGCAACCCCATGGACGGCAGTACACCAGGTTGCCCTGTCCTTCACTGTCTCCTGGAGTTTGCTCAAACTCATGTCCATTGAGTCGGTGATGCCATCCAACCATCTCATCCTCTGTCACCCAATTCTCCCGCCTTCGATCTTTCCCAGCATCAGGGTCTTTTCCAATGAGTTGTCTCTTCGCATCAGGTGGCCAAAGTATTGAAGTTTCAGCTTCAGTATCAGTCCTTCCGACGAACATTCAGGGTTGATTTCCTTTAGGATGGACTGGTTTGATCTCCTTGCAGTCCAAGGGGCTCAAGAATCTTCTCCAGCACCTCTACAAATATCAGATAAAGTGCAGCTCTAATCAAGAGTCTAGTCTGAGAAGGAAATGGCAACCCACTCCAGTGTGCTTGCCTGGAGAATCCCAGGGATGGGGGAGCCTGGTGGGCTGCCGTCTATGGGGTCGCACAGAGTTGGACACGACTGAAGCAACTTAGCAGCAGTCTGTGACAGACTGCCTCAACACTACCAGCCTCTAAGGAAAAATTAAGGCAAAAGCAGGTGTATCCTGGTTCACAGCCAGTCAGAACTGCAGGATTTGGGAGTAACTGCATTGCTTGCTAGAGGGAAAGACGGTCACTCTTTTTCTACAGGAAATATTGGGGGAAAATATTACATACAGGTGACAGTCTGTGGAAGTACACAGCATCTGTGATGTGTCAAATGGAAGATTTATAGGGAGGGACCGGAGCTTCGACTCAAACAGGAAGTGAACCATGGACGATGAATGATACACAACCTCAGAGAATTTTCTACCCTGTTCTGACGGTATCTTGGCTTGCTCCATCTACACTTTTTATTTGGCCAAAAAGAAATATCCTGAAGTGATATAACACAAAAATGTTTACATACAACATATATAGTGATGAATGGACCACGTGCTTTTGAGAATGTAGAATATCCAGCAGTCATCACAGAGGTCTCATAGCTAAATGGCTGGGCGCACGGGAGTTGAAAATAGCCAACCTGCATGTAAGTTCTGGCCCCTTGGCTTAGCTTGCTCACTTCAGTTGGGGAGTTAGCTTTCCGGTCCTCATTTTTTCACTTCTGTTTTTAAAAAAAGGATAAATACCGTTATTTATTTTGGGGGGGTTTCTTGAGAGAATCAAGTGATGCTTTTATCAACAGCTTCTGGTGTGTGTATGGCTCAGTGGCAAAGAATCTGCCTGCAGTGCAGGAGCTGCAGGAGACCCGGGTTCGCTCCCTGTGTGGGGAAGATCCCCTGGAGAAGGAAATGGCAACGCACTCCAGTATTCTTGCCTGGAGAGTCCCATGGATGGAGGAGCCTGGCAGGCTACAGTCCAGTGGGTTGCAAACGTGAAAGTGAAGTCGCTCAGTTGTGCCCGACTCTTTGTGGACTATAGCCTGTCAGGCTCCTCCGTCCATGGGATTTTCCAGGCAAGGGTACTGGAGTGGGTTACCATTTCCTTCTCCAGGGAATCTTCCCAACCCACAGATTGAACTCAGGTCTCCCCCATTGCAGGCAGATGCTTTCCCATCTGAGCCACCAGGGAAGCCTTGCTGCTGCTGCTGCTGCTGCTGCTAAGTCGCTTCAGTCGTGTCTGACTCTGTGCGACCCCAGAGACAGCAGCCCACCAGGCTCCCCCGTCCCTGGGATTCTCCAGGCAAGAAAGGGAAGCCTTAGTGGGTTGCAAAGAGTCAGACAACCTGAGTGACTGAGCACAGACAAGTGCTCGAGTGTCAGTGCTTATCAGCTTCGCTTTTCATAAGGTGCTATTTTTATAAGATCTGGAATCGCCAATTTGCTGTAATCGTCATCATATTTCTTCAAATCTGTAGCGGGAAGCTGGCGTTACATTTTTCCAGACGGTTGGGCTTTGAATTTCAGCCATCAGGACCTTACATTTTGTCACGTACTCACCTTATTCCACAGTGAATAAACGGCCTCTCGCATGGGAACTTGTGAAAGAAACAGGTTATTGGACAGTTGTTCACCGAACAGAAGCAACTTCCATCTAAATGTTAACAAATTCCAATAAGCAAGCAATTGACCTTGTTTCACTCTTGTGACAGCATACATTTTCCGGCTGAAACTGACTTTAAACCATGAAGAACATGTTGAACTGTAAGGAATAAAATCGAACCATAATTTTGACAGGATTTCCTGATTTCTGGACTTGATATCACACAAACAGTGCTGCTTTCTGATCTTTCCCACCCAATGTCTCCGGGCCAGTCGGCTACTTTGGCCTTGGTGTGTGTTTAAATGAAGGCATTCACTCCGGTAAATCGCCCTCCTCCCCACTCACTGACCCTCAAGAAAACAACCTTCATGAAGGGAGCTAAAATGTTCTCAAGGCTCTTGGAGTCATAATTCTACCCATAAAGAGAAAACATAAAGAGGGTGCATGGCTGTGGAAAGCAGTCAGGTGTTTTTATTTTTAACTTGGAAGGAATAGCTCAGTTCTAAGTCCACTGTAAGAGGAAAGGCAGGAGGTGCTTTTTCCTTGATAAGATAATGAAATCTGGCCAACTGTAAAGAAATGTGTGTATCTGTGTATCCATGTGCATGCCTGTGTGCATATGTCTGTGTCTGGAGGTGTGTCAGAACACTTTATAAATAAATACCTATGAAAGGGAACTATATTCAGATTTTAAATGGACATAGTGAAATGTTTATCAAGTGCATTTTCAAAGATAAATAATTTGGGTGTCCATTCTACGTAATTTAATAGTCGAATAAATGTTCACAGGAGAAATAGAGAAAGAGCAGGACTGAGGGCCAGGACTACGGAAAGCAGCTCCCTGACTCGGTTGGTGATGGCTGTTAGTCTCAGTGGCAGGCAGCGGATGCACACGGCTGAGCATGTAGCACAGTTGTTTGCAGACATGATCCTGACTCTTTTCTCATTAACAACAGCATTACTCATATCACCGGTGCTTGGAGTTACGAGCGTGTGTTAATAAGATCACAAACATTATGATCGTTCGCTGTAATGAAAATCTTTCACTATACAGGAAAGTGCATAGATAGCGGTTGCTGAAGCATCTTCTTGAGATGAAACAAGGTACAAAGCGTTAAGAATGGTCAAATCTCCAACGCCTGCCCCCAGAAGACCCAGGAACCACCTACAGAAACTCTCAGAAGTTAGTGTTTTCTTTACACGGGAGGTCTGTGGGGTACACCAGAGCACCTTTTGTTCAGGGCAGGAGTGCAGGGTAAGGTGGCCTGAACTCGGCCAGGCTTGGCTGTATTCTCTGCCCCTGGGACTTGGGCATTGATGAAATCCTCTGAATCGTAATTTTCACCTCATGAAACTGGGACAACTGCATTCAGCTGATGTAGGCAAGGCTTTGATACCTAGGTGAGGAGCTGAGCACAGGCATCCCTCGGTTTTTCGGCATTTGCTTCCTTTTAGCGTTTTTTTACGAACTGAACGTTTGCGGCAACCCTGGTCTCAGGTTTGTCGGCAACATTTTTCCAACAGCACCTGTCACGTGTTGGTAGTTCTAATACCTTTTCATTACTGTGATATCTGTTACGGCGACCTATGATCAGTGACCGTTGATGTTATTTTCATAGCTGTTTCGGGGACCCACAGTCCCTGCCGTATAAGATGACCAAATTAACTGACAGAGTGTGCGTGCGTTCTGACTGCGCCACCGAGAGGCCATTCCCCGGCTCTCTCCCTCTCCTCAGGTCTTACCTGAAGCACAGCAGCATTGAAATTAGGCCAGTTAATAACCCTAAAATGGCCTCTAAGTGTTCACATGAAAGGAAGAGTCAGATGTCTCTCACTGTAAATCAAAAGCTAGAAATAATTAAGCTTAGTGAGGAAGGCATGTCGAAAGCTGAGACAGGTTGAATCCTAGGCCTCTTGTGCCAAACAGCTAGGCAGGCTGTGGATGTTAAATGGAAGATTCTCAAAGGAAATTAAAAATGCTCCTCCAGCGAACATACCAATGATAAGAATGTGAAACAGCCTTACTGCTGATGTGGAGAAAGATTTAGTGGTCTAGAGAGGTCAGACCGGCCACAACATTCCCATAAACCAAAGCCTCTTCCAGAAGACCCCAGCTCTTTTCAACTGGAAACGGCCGAGAGAGACAGGAAGCTGCAGAGAAAAACGCTGAAAGCTGCAGGAGGTGTTGCTTCATGATGTTTAGGGAACGAAGTGGTGGCCGTAACACAGAAGTTCAAGGTGAAGCAGAAACTGCTAATGTGGGAGCTGCAGAATTTTCAGAAGATCTTCTGAGAGTATTAATAACGGTGGTGGCACCAAACAACAGATTTTCAATGTAGACAAAACAGCCTTCTGTAGGAAGACACCTACTGGTATCTGGGACTTCCATAGCTGGAGAGGAGAAGTCAGCGCCTTGCTTCAAAGCTTCAAAGGACAGGCTGCCCCTCTTGTCAGGGACCAATGCAGCTGGTGGCTTCCAACTGAAGCCAGGACTCATTTATCATTTTGAAATGCCATGACCCTTAAGAATTATGCTGAACTGCCCTTTCTGGAAAAACAATGGAAACAGGGAGAGGCTTTTGGGGGCTCCAAAATCACTGCAGATGGTGACTGCAGCCATGAAATTAAAAGACACTTGCTCCTTGGGAAAAAAGCTATGACTAACCTAGACAGCATAGTAAAAAGCAGAGACATTACTTTGCCAACAAAGTCCCTCTAGTCAAAACTATGATTTTTCCAGTAGTCATGTATGGGTGTAAGATTTGGACTATATAAAGAAAGCTGAGCACTGAAGAATTGATGCTTTTGAACTGTGGTGTTGGAGAAGACTCTTGAGAGTCCCTTGGACTGTAAGGATATCCAACCAGTTCATCCTAAAGGAAATTAATCCTGAATATTCATTGAAAGGATTGATGCTGAAGCTGATACTCAATACTTTGGCCACCTGATGCGAAGAACTGACTCATTCGAAAAGACCCTGATGCTGGGAAAGATTGAGGGCAGGAGGAGAAGGGGACAACAGAGGATGAGATGGTTGGATGGCATCACTGACTCAATGGACACGATTTTGAGCAAGTTGGTAATGGACAGGGAGGCCTGGCATGCTGTAGTCCATGGGGTCGCAAAGAATCGGACACGACTGAGCGACTGAACTGAACTGAACACTTCCTGTGCTCTATTAATGGAATGAAAAAGCCTGGATGTCAGCACATCTACTGGCAACATGGTTTACTATTTTAAACCCACTCTTGAGACCCAATGCACAGGAAAAAAAAATATTCCTTTCAAAATATTACTACTCATTCATAAGGCACCTAATGAAGAACTCTGATGGGGCTGGACAATAAGATTCATGTTGCTTTCATGCCTGTTGACACAACATCTATTCTTCAACCTGTAAATCAAGGGGAAACTTCAACTTTTAAGTCCCATTATTTAAGAAATTCATTTTGTAAGGCTATCACTGACCTAGATAGTGGTTCCGCTGATAGATCTAGGCAAAGTCAAAGGAAAAACTTCTGGAAAGGACTCACCTCTCTAGGTATCATTAAGAATATGTCGTGATTCATGGGGAAAATGCAACTATGAACATTAGCAGAAGTTTGGAAGAAATTGATTCCAGCCCTCATGGATGACTTTGAGGGGTTCAAGATGCCAGTGGAGGAAATCACTGCAGATATGGCAGAAGCAGCAAGAGAGCTGGAGTTGGAAGTGGAGCCTGAAGACACAGCTGAATTGTTACAACCTCCTGGTCAGACTTGAAAGGGTGAGTAGCTGCTTCTTATGGGTGAGCAAAGAAAGTGGCTTCGTGATCCAGAAACTGATCCAGATTGTTGAAATGACAACAGAAGACTTAAAATCTTGCATCGACTTAGTTGCTAAAGCAGTGGCAGGGTTTGCGAGGACTGGCTCCAGTTTTAAAAGAAGTCCTGCTGTGGGCGAAATGCCACCAAATAGCATTGCCTGGGACACAGAGATCGTTTGTGGAGAGAAGGGTCAATTGATATGGCAGACCTCACTCTAGTCTCCTTTTAAGACATTGCCGCAGCCAATCCAGCCTTCAACAACCCCCTGCCCTGATCAGTCAGCAGCCAACATGGAGGCAAGACCCCCCCACACCAGGAAAGGCTGAGGATTAGACATCACTCATCGCTGCCTTCTCCAAACCAAAGCACCTCCTGGTAGCACACGGTCCACCATGTCTTGCCTGGTTTTGTTTAACAATACTATGCTTGGTGCCAGGGAAAATGTCTCATCATGAAGCTTTCAAGCCGCCCTCCACCCCTGGTGGGAATTCCCTACGGCCAGGCCGATAGGTGACTCTCAATAAATAGATGCAGATTAATGGATGGATCGAACGATACCTTTGAAGCCAAGGCTGGAAGCAACCAGTCAGCTCCTGCGTCAGCTGCAGCCTCCCAGCATATACACTGTCAATACTGTGCATGAAATAGGTAACTAACGCACACCTCCTGTGTAGCTCAGGGAACCCTGCTCAGGGCTCTGCTCTGACCTGACTGGGAAGGATCCAGATGGGTGGCTGATTCCCTTTACTGTACAACAGAAACCAACGCAACCAGGTAAAGCAAAATTAATTTAAAGAAACCCGCCAGTTGGCTCCTCCCACGTTGTGATAACAGAGTTGTGGAGCGCTCACTCTGCTGCTCTTTAAAGCTCTAAATTCTGACAGGCTCACAGGCACTGATCTGGCTGTGATCCTGTTAGCTAAGGACAAGGTGTCAATAAGCGGCTTGTCTCAAGGGCCGCGTGGCAGGCCACACTGCTGTGCCCCTAAAACACCGGTGTGGGCATCATCATCTCCATAAGGAGCTGTCCTCTCTCCCGTCCCTGGCCCTCAGAACAGGACCTGCCGGAATAAAGCAGAAAACCACAGTGAGCGCTGTTGAGTGTGGACTTGGTGACAAAGGACCGGAAGTGCTGCTTCCCACCCATGGGAAAAACAAATAACGCAGTGTCCATTCAACCGAGGGTCAAAGACATCATTACTGTTTTAATCGGCAACCCTTGAGGCTCTAATGGGCTTCCCAGGGGGCTCTGATGGCAAAGAACCCGCCTGCCAGTGCAGGAGATGGAAGAGACGTGAGTTCAGTCCCTGAGTTGGAAAGACCCTCTGGACAAGGAAATGGCAACCCACTCCAGTATTGTTGCCTGGAGAATCCCACAGACAGAGGAACTTGGCGGGCATAGTCCATGGAGTCTCAAAGAGTTGGACATGACTGAAGCAACTTAGCACGGCGTAGCACATGCCTCTGATATCATAAAGGATTTCTTACCATGTATTATTCATCAGAAATGTCTTGACAATACTGCAAAGAAGTAGAAAACTTAGATGCATACCCTGGGCATTTTATACGCTAGTATTATGGTACAAGGTTATGTAAAATGATCAGATTGTTAGATAACTCATTTTACTTTATTACTGCAAGTTTTCCATAGTTTACTTCGGGGTCTATGATAAAATTATGCCTTGATTTTCTTTAGACCTTTGTTATGTGTTTCCATTAAGTGAAGGAGTTATAGTGTATCCCATTCTATTTAGTTTTGTGAGAAAAAAAAAAAGAATACATCTGCATTTTTTAGTTAGTGTATTGGTTACCTATAATAGTTCTACTGAATGCACTGGTATTTTCGAGACATGCTCTAGATTCTGGGTTATGACATTCATTTATTAATCAACTGCTCCATGAATTTGTTTGCGAGTCCTATAAAATAAGTAGAGTCTCTTGTACTAACTCCCGTTTCCTTGCTGAATGCATTATCCTGGCCATGCTAAAGCTAGTCTCAGATTTATCTACAGACTTACTTCCATTTCCTTCTTCAAAAAGTTGAATTCCCAGCTTTTTAATCCATTTCAACATTCTCAACCCACTTAAGTACGGGACTCCAGATTGAATTTATGTCGAAGTGTTTCCTAGCTGTCTTTTAAAAGCTATAAATTCTAATGGGATCATTGGCACTTTGGTGGGAGTTAATAAAGACCTCGTTAGATACATGGTATATCTAGAGGACCATGGGACATAATACTGCTGCATTTTCAAGGTGTTAACTGGCTGACAGTCTACAGAAGAAGCTGTTGTTTGCCCCCCTTACTTTCCTGACCCTCGAAAAGGCTGTTGAGAAAGCTGCTGTTATGTCCACCATGGCCAACACGCAGAAGTGGTTTCCATTGAAGGACTTCTTTCCTTTTTTTAAAAAATTTTCAATAGACTCGTTTACTGTCTTGGAGCTACAGTGTTATTAAAATGCTGAGCATATTCCCTGTGTCCTCTTGTTCACTTCACGCCTGAGTTTTTCCAAAGTTATGCCATGTGCATCATCTTTAAAGCTCCATCTGCAGTCCAAGACCCAGGGTTTCGAGGGCTCCTTCGAGCCGTGTAAAATGACAAGCTTCATTCAAGGAGTCCATCACGCGAATGCAGCTGCAATGTCAGAGCTGCCCATAAAGAAAGGGCAATTCCTTGCCTGATGTTTTGGCAATTCTCAGCGGTCCTTGAAGAGATACTAAATACACTCTTGGTTTTCCCAGCCAGATAAAGAGGAAAGTGCTGGTGTGATGGTTCAGCAACTTCAGGATCAGGTGTTTTTCCAAATACTCCCTGGCGTCACGCTCCCGTCGCTCATCGCTGGGTTCTTGCTGCCTGACCTTCCTCTCCGATGCCCACGGCAAGGCTACTGACAGCTTGGTCCCTAACATGAGCTTTCACTTCTCCCACTTCTGTCGTTATGAACATTCATTTCAGAAGTGCCATAGAACGGTTTTGGAAAGGGACGAGCTAGTGTAATCTGACTCCCGGACACTTCTTGCTGTAACCCCAACCAGAGCAACTCATGCATCTCAAATGATAGGTTCAGAGCAAATCCCTCCCTCGGGGCTCTGCAGGCCTCCCTGAGTCCACCTCCTGCCTCCTCTTTGTGCGGAGATCCTCCTCTGCTTACAACCCCACCCCGTGTTGTTTCTCAGCATCCAAACCACAGTATCTGCTTGGAAAGAGAGATTCAACTCATGAAGCAGGGTTTTCAGTTTTTATTTCTAGGCTTTATTTGTGCTCCCATAAGGGAGTTTGCTGATACCTCTGAAGGGACCCATAGGACCCAATATCTTGGAAGCACATCAGCGTTCACAGTTTGAGTCCTTTCTCTGCAGGATCTCAGAGTCAAGCAGACTGGCTCACAGGAACCAAATAGCCAGAGAGTACAGTGGACACCTGGAGGTTTCCTTGGAGGCTCAGATAGTAAAGAATCCGCCTGCAATGCAGGAGACCCAGGTTCAATCCCTGGGTCGGGAAGATCCGCTGGAGAAGGGCATGGCAACCCACTCCAGTATTCTTGCCTGGAGAATCCTATGGGCAGAGGAGTCTGGCAGGCTACAGTCCACGGGGTCACAAAGAGTCGGACATAACTGAGCGAATTAACGCACACACACACTCTGCATACCTGAAGGCCATGGTGTGAAATTCCAATAAGAATTCTATGGATGGTCATTTTCTCCCAGGTACACCCAGGGCGCCAAGAAAATTAAAGTGTGCACAAGGTCCCATTATGGGAGTTGAGAAAGGGAGGCAGACAAGCAGGGTGTCATCTTCAGCATGAGTCCACAGGAAGAGAACATTCGGGAGCTTCAGAGGGATGGGCTTAAGATCGGGGGCAGAAAGGTTTACAGGCGAAATCACACGGGATGGGTAGGAACCGCCCAGGCCGAGGGCTGTGTGCACGGGGTGGATGGGGGAGCAGGGTGCAAGGTCTCAGGGGACAAGGCGCATCACTGACCCTGCGCATCACCCTCTGCGGCCACGGGGAGTGGGGGGAGGGTCCGAGACTGGAGTGCTCAGCTGGGCAAGGTCACAAAGCTCTGAGTGCAGTTAGGGAGTTTGAACTCCCCCCTGAGTGCCGTGGAGAGGCCCCAGGTGATGTAAAGTGGAGTGCTGATGCCACCCGATGGATTTCACAGTGGCTACCCCAACTGCCGGGTGGGAGCCAGCACGTAGGTGCATGTACGACTGAAGCCCAGAGGCACGTCCCTGGATGCGGCGTTGCTAGGCGAGCAAGGGGGATGGCTGGAACAGCAGTGCCAACTGAAATCCAGAGGTTGGCAGACTTGGTACTCAGAAAGCAGGCTCACAGGCCCTGGGCCAAAGAGCCTGGGTAAGTGGCTGTGGGAGAGAGCAGAAGGGGCACTGGGTGACCCCCGGATTTCTCACATCCCGCTTCCCTCTGAAGAGCAGACGCTGGACTCCACTCCAGACTTGCAGAAGCTAAGATGCTAAAGAGCGGGGACACAGAGACACACAGAACGCAGCTTGTAGGCAGAGCAGATGAGGGCGAAGGAGAAGGGGTGCCCTGGAAACACAGATTCAGGCTTCCCTGAGTCCTAAAGACTCAGCTGAGTCCTGAGAGTGGGCGATTTACCTGAAAGACCGTGCGTGCGAAAGTTCAGAACAGAAGCCCAGGGCGCACCGACACCTGGGGAAACAACGGTCACGGCAAAACGACTGATGATGTACTGACTGGCTGAGCAGGAAGAAGCCCAGGATGGACAGGGTTCTCGTAATCGGGGGGCCAGCATTGCAAGAAATAGGTTATTAATCAGAGTCAATCATTGCTGCCAAGAGGGCAAATAAGAAAACAGCCCATTTTACCAGCTGGGGTTGTCATCACAGAGGCCAGGTTGCTTAGAAAAAGCAAATCTCCGAACGGTGGTTCGGGCTGACAGCAAACCATAGTGAGATGAGGGGAGGAGGTAAGATGTGGCCCGGACGGCATTGTCTCAGACAGTGCAGGGCGTCTGTTGATGGTGGAAGGAGGAAAAGAAGCAGCCAGCTGGCCCTGAGTCCCCCAGACCTGTGGGCACACTGCCGATCCTTCTCTGGTTCCCTTCGTTACCGAGATCATCACTGATCGAGCGCAGCCTCTAGTCCAGGAAGCTCCCAGAGTGGATTCGCCTCTTGTCATCATTGCCCGTCAAGGGTCTATGGACCTCCAGGTACCACCCCTGACAGGCAGACGGGCCAGGCCAGGCCTGCCTTTTCATCCCTCACCCATACCCTCCCCTGAAGGGACTGCGCCCAGGGCTCTGGGCTTGCAAACCTAGGGCGGCGCCAGGAAGTGAGGGCCGTCGTTCTGAAGTTCAGGGGATTAGACCAAGTGTCATAACAGGATCCACAAAGTGGGTCACCGAGAGAAAACAGGAAGGCATTTGCATTTTGTTTCAGAGATGGAGCCAAGCTGCAGCAGGACGAGGTGTGCCTGCTGACACTCTGAATCTCCGGCAGATCAAGGAGTCTGTCTCCTTAAGCTGCCCGTCTCAGCATCCTCGGAGGAGGAGGACTTGGCTCAACCTGCAGGCAGGGTTTGTTTTTTTTTTTTTTTTGTTTTCCTCTTAAAGCACGGCAGTCTTTCCAGTCTCTGGGCGCAGCCTGTGCTTTAGCCAGACGCTGACACAGATTTAGACGAACGACGTTCAGATATATGAATGTGAAGATGTATGCTGACTTTCTCCTCCACTTAGAATTGTAACAACATGCCTGGTGCATCAAAGTGCATTAGCCGGAGGCCGTCACCGCGGCAGACCATTGCTTGCATAACCAATTATTTCCCCCCGCACCCACCCCACACGCTCAAAACCCAGGCCACACACACATGAGAGCTAACAGCCAAGAAGCTCGTAACACGCATCAACACAGGCTACCCGTGGAAAAAGAGGCAGCGCTTAGTAACACTCATGGGAAAGGGGAGGGAAAGCAGCTTTCCTCTAAGGTGAGAATGACGACCCCTTTCAGTACCTGACATTTTTCTTCATAATGAAAACCTGTGACCGGCATTATTTCCTTCAGCCTGCTAACATGTATTTGCAATATAAATTGGTTCCCATGGCACCCCACTCCAGTACTCTTGCCTGGAAAATCCCATGGACGGAGGAGCCTGGTGGGCTGCAGTCCATGGGGTCTCGAAGAGTCGGACACAACTGAGCGACTTCCCTTTCACTTTTCACTTTCATGCACTGGGGAAGGAAATGGCAACCCACTCCAGTGTTCTTGCCTGGAGAATCCCAGGGACGGGGGAATCTGGTGGGCTTCCGTCCATGGCGTTGCACAGAGTCGGACACGACTGAAGCAACTTAGCAGCTTGCTCTAAAACATGGATATAGATTTGGGAGTATGGAGAAAAGTATACTTAAATGAGACTCTAAACCCCATGGGGAAAAATACAAGTCTTGGGCATTTTGTGACAGGCTCTCCAGGAGATAAGCCCAGGTCACTGGGACCTCCCAGAATCAGGACCTGGTGTGCGCTGACCTCACATGCAAGGACGAGGCTGAAAACCGTGATGCAAGTTGTAGTGAGCAGAATGGTGGCTGTTTCAGGCTCCTCCCGATACCCACATAAAGCGCCCCCTCCCAGAGTCCCGCGGCTCAACCTCACTTCCCACCGTCGGGGAACAGACACTTCTCGACTTAGTCCGTTTCTGGGGATTTCGTCTCAACCATGTTCCTGCCTCCTGCCAGTTGCAGCCAGAACTTTTTATGAAAAGTGAGAATCATCTTTAAAAAAATAAGTACATTCATCAAGAGTCTGGTGTAAGAGTCAAGTGGATCACAGTTCCCTGGGGTCCCCTCCTCGCCTCGCACCATCCAATAGGCCCCAGTAACCGAGGCAATGTGTAAAGTGATACTGGTGCAGAGAAGACCCAGGGACCAGCCAGAGGTGGGAGCAGGGGCAGGGCTGCTCGCTACAGCCCACAGCACAGAGTTTCAAGGGAAGATAAGAAAGTGTGGGTCTAGGATGGAGTGACTTGCCAAAAAAAAAAAAAATAGGTTACGACTGGATCAGTGCCTGCCTCCCCCAGTAATGTGCTGAGTTATTAGAATACCGCCTGGGAGGGCAGGGATTGGCGGTTGCTGTCAGCTGTGATCTTTCCCAGCCCCCCTTCTCACTTTAAAATGAGCGGCTCAGCTGGGCATTCCGTAGGACCTTTCCCCCCTGAACTGCCCTCCTCCCCTCGGGGACTCCAGAGACCTGGCCCCTGCCTTGTCATCCTCACTTTCCTCATCTCAGAAGAGTCCCAGCCGCCCGGGGGCCCAGGAAGGGAGTGCTGGCCTGAACTCCATGCAGTTGCTACAATAATCTCTCTATAATCGGGTTCTTTATTTGTAGAATATTTCCCAAAACTGTCTCAAGGGTTTCATGGGGGAAAATAACAAATGAGAAAATGCTCTGGGAGAAAAAGAGAAAACTGGTATGCAACTGTTTACGTGCAAATGTCCTTCTTACACGGTCCACTGTAGCAGTCTAGCCTAGTTCATCTGCTCCTTGTCTACATTGTAACTGGAGCATATTTCCTGGTGCCTGCAGGCCGGGCACTGTCAGGCCAAGTGGTACACTCAGCTGCAATTTCCAAGGAGGGGAGCGTGCAGTGGGGTGGGGGAGGGCTGTCCTCCTGGAACATAGTTACCTAGCAACGAAACTGCTTCCGGGGAGAGAGGAAGTGCAAGCCCTCTAGGAGAAGGGGGTTAAAAGTAGTTTAACCATCCATTTATCACCAGAAGACCTTAACTCTATTTTGTTCCTTCCCCAAATTATTCTTTAGCCTCATAGAGCCATTTATACTATTCAGTGACACCTGGAAAAGTGATGGTCCAGTATGTCACTGTAGGAGAAGGCTAAGCCGTTACAAAAGAGATTTCTGGCCTTCCTTATACGGCCTTCTTACGAAGGAAGACAAGTGTTCGTTTTTCATCACGGGCTTCTGTCTTAAAATCCTTCTGTTGTTCAGTCACTAAGCCCTGTCGACTTTTTGTGACCCCAAGGGCTGCAGCACACCAGGCCTCCCTGTCCATCACCAACTTCGGGAGTTTACTTAAACTCATGTCCGTTGAATCAGTGATGCCATCCAACCTTCTCATCCTCTGTCGTCCCCTTCTCCTCCTGCCTTCAGTCTTTCCCAGCATCAACAGTCTTTACCAATGAGTCAGCTCTTCGTATCAGGTGGACAAAGTATTGGAACTTCAGCTTCAGCATCAGTCCTTCCCAGTGAATGTTCAGGGTCATTCTGTTTCCCACCAGAAAACACCTAACTTTCTCAACGCCCGCCCCTCAAAAAATTCTTAAAGGGCAGCGTTGGAAAGTGTCTCAGAGCCGTTTATTTCTCTCTCCTTTTCCTGACACAAGAAGCCTCCTTACAGATATTGGCAAGAGTTGCCTGGATTTTGTCTGGATTCTGCTTTGTCCGCTTATTTCTATTGCTGATTATTATCCCTGTGCTAATGCATGTGCTGAGAATTACATGGGGGAAAAGTCTATGTCAGTTGCTTAGACCAGAGTGTGATACACACTTCCTATTATTCTTGCTATTATTGTCTGGTATTTATGGTCTCTCAGTGTACATTTAACTGCAAACCACCCACTTTTCCAGGTAGGACATAGGTAACAAAATCTTACCTGAATAGTATTAACCCTGAAAATAGGAAAATAGAACCAAGCATCAGGGAAATACCTGAGTCACAGCCGCAGCTACAGTGGGATACTTTGTCATCATTTTATTGAGACCTAGGTTCAGTTTGTTCCCTTATAATACAGAAAAGCCTATTTTTTTTCCAACATTTGTTTTCCAGAATACCTATCAAGGACAGAGGGTCAGATGAGATCATAGCCCTTTCACATGTCTTTAAGTTAAGCAAATGCTTATGAGATAAATATTCCTGCCGATCCCAGAGGCTGAAGGCCCAAGATCTGATGAGCGGTCCTAACTCCTTGTCCTCACCACGCCACGACTATAAGCTTTCTGATTTAGCCTAGGTGTTTCCGGGCTTTCAGACGGAGAGATCCTCAGTGCCTCTGATGTGAGACAAGAATGTCAGGGCCCACCGCCGTCCGCCCAGGGCCCAGGAGTTCAAGCTTAAACCAGGGCATCCTCGTTGCCGGGGACTCAGCGCCACCTAGTGTCTATGGCGGGAATAGCCGGCGTCTGCAGCGCTCTGGTCCTGCAGAACAACAAAAAAAGCACCAGTTCAGTTCAGTTCAATTCAGTTCAGTCGCTCAGTCGACCCCACTCTTTGGGACCCCACGGACTGCAGCACACCAGGCCTCCCTGTCCATCACATGTCCAAGAGTTTACTCAGACTCATGCCCATTGAGTCGGTGATGCCATCCAACCATCTCATCCGCTGTCATCCCCTTCTCCTCCTGCCTTCAATCTTTCCCAGCATCAGGGTCTTTTCCAATGAGTCAGTTCTTCACATCAGGTGGCCAAAGTATTGGAGTTTCCAGCTTCAGCATCAGTCCTTCCAATGAATGTTCAGGACTGATTTCCTTTAGGGTGGACCAGTTGGGTCTCCTTGCAGTCCAAGGAACTCTTGAGTCTTCTCCAACACCACAGTTCAAAAAAGCATCATCTTTTTACAAACAAAACAAAACTGGTTTTTGTGTGTGTGTGTGTCCTTTTGTAAAAAAAAAAAAAAAAAAAAAACTCCCCATGTAAAAGAAATGGCATCACCAATGCAATGGACATGAACTTTGGCAAACTCCAGGGAGTTGGTGAGAGACAGGGAGGCCTGGCGTGCTGCAGTCCTTGGACTCTCAAAGAGTCGGACACGACCAAGCAACTGAACAGCTGCAGGGCCCAGCACCCCGCACCTGCAGTAAATAACCCCAGTGGATCCACACGATTGTTTCCTTTCTTGTCTATCAGTGGATTCTGAAAACTTCAGGTCCTGCTCAGCTTCACAGGTTTTCACTTGAGCTGGGGCTTCCCACGTGGCCCTAGTGGTAAAGAATCCACTGCAGGAGCCAATGCAGGAGACGTAAGAGATGTGCGTAGGATCCCTGAGTGGGGAATATTCCCGGGAGGAGGGCAGGGCAACCTACTCCAGTACTCTTGCCTGGAGAATCCCATGGACAGGGGAGCCTGGGGGGCTACAGTCCACGGGGCTGCAGAGTCAGACGCGACTACGGTGACTCAGCACGTGCACCCCTGACGCTCGAGCGCCCCCATCACCTGTCGCGTTCTCCGAAGGGCTCCGAAAACAGTGTTCCACTGCTGCTAAGACATCGCCCGCAGCTGGCCTTGCGTCATAGGCTTTCTCCAAGTGCGCGTCTTCTCAGGAGCCACTCGAAGCTCCAGCATGCTTCTCCCAGGACAGCGTGTCCTCCGTTGGTCAGAACTGTTGTCATCCCACCCTATTTCTGATTCTTCTTTGTTTCAGATCGTCTACAAAGCCTGGCTGTGTTCCCAGTACTTTGAAGTCGCGCAGCTGAACTGCAGAAAGACGATCCCTTGCAAGCAATACTGTTTGGAGGTTCAGACGCGGTGTCCGTTCATATTGCCCGACAATGACGAGGTCATCTACGGGGGCCTCTCCAGCTTCATCTGTACAGGTACAGTGCTGGGCGGGGCGGGCTCCCAGCCCAGGTGGCGGACTCGCGTTGGCACCCGGGGCTTGTTTGCTTGGGGGTCTCCTCCTACTCACGAAGCCCTGAAGGCTCGGCCAGGACTGTTCCATGCTTCAATTCACAGACCCCCCAAAAGGACCCGAAACTGACTCGGAAGTGCCATGCGATGTCATGTCTGTCTGTGACCACCATCATTACGTTCGTAAAAGGGTAACATGGCAACATGTCAGCCAACGTTAGATTTGTTCCAAATTTGACTTAGAGATGGTTGGGTTCCACCTGCCGTATCTGTGTGTTAGCCTGAGAACAGACGAGGAGATAAGGCCAGTAAAAGTACATTTGTTCTTCAAACCAGCAATAAGTTGAGGTCAGAATGCCATCACTGAATATTTGGGAATCCGTCTCTTCTTTTCCCGAACCGTCAGTTGCACTTCTGTTCTTTTTATTTCTTCTCAAAAGTGTGCAGAATAAATTCTGAAGTCATTTTGCCCCTAGGGCCTGTGAAATTTTCTGACCAAAAAAAGGTGCTAATAAATACTTATTTACTTAGCTTAAATAAGTGTAGGTATTTAAGTATATACTTGTGAAAGTTGCTCAGTCGTGTCCAACTTTTAGCAACCCCATGGACTGTAGCCCACCAGGCTCCTCTGTCCATGGAATTCTCCAGGCAAGAATATTGCAGTGGGTTGCTATTTCCTTCTCCAGGGGATCTTTCCAATTCAGGGATTGAACCTGTGTCTCCTTCATTGAAGGCAGATTCTTTACCATCTGAGCCACCAGGGAAGCCCAAGTATATACTTAAATATGTGTGTGTGTGTGTTTGTGTGTGTGTGTGCACCAAGAGTATAAAGAAATGCTCATTTAAGTTACGTGTGCGCACACGCATGTTAGAATCATATACTAAGGACCAGGAGCAATTTTATCTCATATTTCCAATTGATGATATTTTCTTTCATCAAATGACTCGGACTGGGCAGAACACCAATAGCGGCCTTCAATTTCTGGATATTTATAAGCATTACACCATTTAGGCATAGAATATGATGTAAAGGAGAAGAGGAGAATGCTTTGTAGCATACATGTTGAGTAGGCGGGTGAGGACGGTTCACTCGCCGCCGTGATGTACCCATCAGAGCTGTCGTTCCGTCGCCTCTCAAAAAGCGCTCCGTGATGTCTTCCTAACTGGATGGCTCGAGTTGCGGCATTTTCAAGTTTTGATCAGTGAGGATTTACCGGATTCTTTCTCGAGCATTTATCTCCATGCCCACCCACTAGCCGTCCTGCTCTCAGTGATGAGCTTTCAAGAGACGGTCCAGCGAGGCTCGGCCCTGAGGAGCTGCCTACGCACTGGAGGACGGCAATGCTGCCCAGACTTGGGAAATCCTCTGGATGAAGGCTAAGAGATGCAGGCTCTCCCGTTTCTGCGGTGCATCCTCTCTGAGCCGCTGTCTTCTCAGCAGCAAACTAGTGACACCAACAGCCCCCAGGCGCGTCTGGCTCGAGGATTACCGACGGGGCGGGGCGCGTGAGATCCGTCACGCATGTGTCATCCACGGGTCGCGGACGTGGCGCCCGAGGAATGTAAGGGGATTGGCCAGTTGTTTATGTGGCTCCACCCATTTGATGCTGAGATCACTTTTCATATAGCTCCTCTCTGCTGGGAGGACAGAGAACGAAAGGGAGGGAGAAACAGAGAAAGGTAGTAACACCTCCTTCCGTTGAATCAGAGCCAGAATTCACCAGTCACGGACTATTCAGTTATTTGACTTATATGTAACATTTTCAACAAATGGTCATCAAGATAAGGCCTTCATCTCTTGACTTTGGTGTCCAATGAGGTGTCCATGATTTTAAGACTTTGGAGAAACTTCTGGAATTCCATGTGGAGGTGGCACTCTTGTTCATGCACACACGCATAGCTTTTTCCCTCGAGAAGGTCAGCAGCTTCTCAGAGCCGATAGCAGGCTCAGACCAAGGGGGTAACGCCTGTCTCTGTCTCCTGCTTCCTGCTCTCGTCTCTCGGTTTGAATCTGAGACCTTGGCTTCAGTGTTTGTCTCTTTCCTTGCATGCTTCTAAGGCCATTAGAAAGCTTAACGTGGAATTTAATCTCTTTCTGCACAACGTGTGCAGAAAGTCTGTCTTATGTATTTTAATTCCCTTCGAGTTTCTGGAAGTCCGATGTTTCGTCTGCACCATCAAGGAACACAGACAGGGAAAGAGAGAGCTGTCATTTTTCAGGTCTGGGAAAACTGTCGCCGCCTTTGGAAGCTTCCTGGGAGAGTCTCATCCCTGAGTCTCTGGGAGCCGGCCTCCTCTTTCTGCACTGTCAGTTCCGCTTTTCTTCTTTCTCTTACTTCTCCAAAATACGTGGAATAAAATCTTGAAGGCATTTTGCCCCTAAGTTCGGTAACATTTTTTGGACAAAAATGTACTAATTTTCAGGTTGATCTTCTTTTCTGAGCTGTGGCCCAGGCCTCCTGGAGGAGTCCTCAGGTGTCCGCGTCACTGGCGGCCATCCTTCCCCACTTGGCGTCCCAGAGGTCCCTCTGGTTTTGTTGCTTTGCTGTTCAGTCGCTCAGTCATGTCTGACTCTTTGCAACCTCATGGGCTGCAGCACACCAGGCTTTCCTGTCCTTTGCTGTCTTCCAGAGTTTGCTCAAACTCATGTCCATTGAGTCGGTGATGCCTTCCAACCATCTCATCCTCTGTCGTCCCCCTCTTCTCACCTTCAATCTTTCCCAGCATCAGGGTCTTTTCCAGTGAGTCAGCTCTTCGAATCAGGTGGCCAAAGTATTAGAGTTTCAGCTTCAGCATCAGCCCTTCCAATGAACATTCAGTGTTGATCTCTTTTGGGATGGACTGGTTTGATCTCCTTGCTGTCCAAGAGATTCTCAAGAGTCTTCTCCAGCGCCACAGTTCGAAAGCATTAATTCTTCGGTGCTCAGCCTTCTTTATGGTCCAATTCTTTGTTACTGGTTCTGAACAAGATACAGACTTCTGCTGATAAGAACCACTTGCTGCCATGTCCCTACTGACCAGGGTCCCAGATACCAGGGCCTCCAGGATGTCTCCTTCTGGGTAGAAGGGAGCTCTCAGGGCCCACCAGGGAGACCCCACCCCAGAGCCCAGTGGCCGCTCGCATTGGTAAGGAAACTAGTGAAACTTTTGCATATAAAGTCTGTCTATATGCATGTATAATACATAGACTTTTGCGTGTATTTTGCATATAAATGTGTTCCCAAACTCTGTCACACAGTCTGTTACAGACATGAAGATACAAAAAATTCACCTTTTAGGTAAAGTTGGAGTGAATGCAGTCATCTCGCACATCTTTACGCATTTTGAATAAAGTGTCTTCCGCGCACTGGCAGAATTAGACTCAACCTAGTCGAGAAATGGGAGTCTTTTTCCTGGTTCTCCAGTTGGCTGCACATAACCTGAGACCCCCTTCCCCCCCGACCCCGGGAGGCAGGCTCACAGGCGGGTTCCAGTTCTTCCTCAATGAAATGGGTAAATGACAACAACAAATCCCAGTTCCGCTGAAAGGATTTCACCAAATAGACTGGTCTTCGCCTTGCCTCCAGTAATTCCTCTTCTTTAAAAAGATTAATAAATGGTTTTGTTTCCATTCTATAGGCTGGAAAATAGCATCGTTTATCATCGAAAGTTGAAGGAATGGCGTTTCCTTCAGATTCAATATAATTAATCGCATGATCTTCCTACTCATATGGATCCAATACATCCAATTTGAAAGCTTCCAGAAGGAACGTGATTCCCTCTAAAAGTCAAGCTCAAAAAAGTACCCAGTTGAGCATGTGACTGCAAAAGGCTCGCTGGCCAGATGCGGCCTAGGGAGGGTCAACTGTGTTCAAGCTGCTTCTCCGTGGCGACAGACCAGTGGTGAGATGATGGCCTCTCCAGTCTTTCAGAGATGTGGGATTGCAGGACGCTAGTGGCCTCTCAGAGAAGGCAATGGCACCCCACTCCGGTGTTCTTGCCTGGAGAATCCCAGGGACGGGGGAGCCTGGTGGGCTGCCGTCTACAGGGTCACACAGAGTCGGACACGACTGAAGCGACGCAGCAGCAGCAGCAGCAGTGGCCTCTCCCATAGGCTTTTACTGGATATATACTGATGCTTAGAATTTCTGTCCTCTGTCCAAAAAAAAAAAAAAAAAAAAGAAAGCATCTCAGCCCTTGGGATCAGGAAGCCAGTTAGAGGGCTCAGAACAGATAAGATTCCTTTAAGTTATTTTAAATATTTAAAATTCCTTTAATTGGGGAGTTATTTAAAATTTTGAAAAGTTACTAGATGCCATCTTTAATGAATCATTTCTTAAGAGGCATGTTAGTTACCCCTGTCCTACATGGGAATGTCTTAAAATTCCCATTTTGAAGTCATCCTTAGCAAGCTGGTAGCTTATTAAAAAAAGCAATGAAATATCTGAGAATGTCTGTCCACTGCTGAACAGTGTCTTTCACTGAGGCTGTTATTGAAGGTCAAGACCAAATGTAACCTCAAAGCTAGAGGAGAGAAGGGCATCCTCAGATGTTAGGTTCTGCTTCCGCCTTAGGAGACGAAGGAAAGACTCTTTGCCTGGAGATCTCTCCTGGTTTTCCTGTTAGAGAGGAAAACTGACATGTTGCTGAAGCAGCGTTTGAGAAATTAATCAGGGAGAAATTCCGAGGTGCTGTCAGGGTGAAGCCTGTCATTGGAAGGCAGGCTTTATTGAGTTAAAACTTTTCAGAGTGGGCTCTGCTCTCAAGCTGGGTTCCCGCGACCGCTCCACTATTTTAGAAACTGTTTCTTCGTCTTCGGATTGAGGGGGTGGAGGCTTCATGGCTTCTATGTTGTCAACCCATCATCCTGCTAATCAGTCAGGGTTCCCCGCCTACACACACACTCCCTCACCTTCTCCCTGAATCCCCTAGAGGAAGCCCTTGATTACTTACCTGGGCTGGGGAACCAGCATCAACCACCCAGAAGAAGCAGCATGTGCAGGCTGCAGGTGCTATGGTAACAAACATTATGAAAATTGCCTCTTGATTGACGGATAAAAGAGACTCAACAGGAGCCCCGCTGCCGTATTTTTCATAGATGAATTATTGAAAAGGAAAAAAAAAGAGAAAAAAGTAGACATCGATCTGCTGGGGGTTACTGACAATGGAGATAAAACATATTTGAGAATTCTGTGTGAATTCTGCATTTCATTTTTTGAGCTGTGACAAGGAGGAGGTTATGTTTCTGCCGGTCGGGAAAACACGGTGGGCTGGCTGTTGGTGCGTGGTTAGGGTGACAGTTCTGATTATGATGTGATGGGTGCCGGGCGCCTCCTGGTGGCACAGACGTGCTCCTGCAGGGAGCAGACAATGGCCCGCAGGCCGGGAAATTCAATAATCAGTGGAGACAACGATGGAGAAGAATATTTGGATATGCATGTCGATCATATCAGAAGGGAATTTTTAAAAAAAAATGCTTCGTGTCATTCGCAGAAGAGAGTTCGCAACTGTGAACAAACCTTCCCCAGATCGTGTCCTGACGTGACTGCAGAATTGATCAAAGATTTTTTAGAAAGATGACATAAGAGATTTTCTCACCAAAAGAGTATTTTAGTAGAATAATCTGCTACCCAGAGATCTCTTCATTTGGACATCTATGATATTTTTAATTTCCGTTCTTTCTCCAGCATGTGAATATGTTTCATGATTTGTCTAAAACTTGTTTCTGCTTCCCCCGCCTCAAACCCTGGAAGAAAGAATAATGAAATACCACTTAGCTATAGCACCACGTATTGCAATTAAAAAAAAAAAAATCTTTACATACATACTTAGGCCGAAAGGGAAGTGTGAAGGAAGATAACATGATCAGGATAGTGAAAATCGCTCAGTCGTGTCCGACTCTTTAAGGCCCTGGGACTACACAATCCACGGAATTCTCCAGGCCAGAATACTGGAGTGGGTAGCCTTTCCCTGCTCCAGGGGATCTTCCTGACCCAGGGATCCAACCCAGGTCTCCCGCATTGCAGGCGGATGCTTTACCAGCTGGGCCACAAGGGAAACCCATGATCAGGCTAGAATAAGAAATACGAAAACAAGTTATTTCTAAAAACCTTTCGTAGCATGTACTACCTTCATGTGTTGGGACACCGTCTTCCATGAAGACACTGCACTTTCGGATTAAATGCATATACTTAGATCTGAGTTCAGGTTCTCATACTTAAGATCGTCTTCCCCGACGTCCACTTCTGTGTGTTTCCACAGCAGCTCGAGTTTGCCTTGAGCAAGGAGGCTAATGCCGGGGAAGAGCCCTGGAGTGGAAATTCGGTTGGTGGGTTCTGCCTGTGGCTAGGAATTTTGGAAAGTCGCACCCGCTGGGTTTCTATTTCATCACTACTAGGGGCTGGCCGCGCTGGGCCTCCAGCACTCTCGCCCCTCCTGGTAGCCAAGGGCTGGATGTGAGTCAGATGGGCGGTCTGCGGCCATATCACCCTGAGCGCGGCTGGTCCTGTCTGAGTCAGACGGGCAGCGTGAGGGCGAAGCGCTCCAGCTGCAGACCACTCGGCCATCCTTTTGGGTGTTGGTGGAGGACGGCCTCTGGCTCCAGGTGCCCCTGGATGATGCTGGTGGGAGAGCCAGGCAGGACTGGTGATGAACTCACCTGCCTCCAGGTGTGCTGGCTGTACCCTCACAAGCCCGCACACCTCCACAAACTCGGGAGACATTCTGACATAGTCCGAGTGGTGCTTTTGCATTTTCTGTCCCTACCCCTCCTGATCTAAGAGGAGAAACAAAAGGAATTAGACCGGGGAGAGTTGAGGAGCCCATGCCTGGCACTTCTGTGTGGCCTGGGGTAGAATCAGCCCTGAGGTGTGCCCAGTCTGTATGGCAGGGAGCTCGGGGCTCACCGTCCCAGGAGCCGGAGGGGCGAAGCCTGCCGCCACTTCCTGGCCTGTCCCCAGGTCACTGAGCAGAAAGCTGTCCTCTCTTTAACACCCCCTGGCGAGGACCCTAGTGACATTATCTCACGGTTTCGACCCCGTGGACTGTAGCCCACCAGGCTCCTCTGTCCATGGGATTCTCCAGGCAAGAACACTGGAGTGGGTTGCCATTCCCTTCTCCAGAGGATCTTCCCAACCCAGGGGTCAAACCCAAGTCTCCTGCACTGCAGGCAGATTCTTTACCATGTGAGCCGCCAGGAAAGCCCATGTTAACCAACAGACACACTGAAACTTTCTGGCCTGGGCAGGAGCGTCACGTCCTCTCTGAGCTCCCGAGGACGGATGGCAGCCTGTCGCTGAAGCCACAACGATTGAATGCTGCCCTGGAAGGGCCAGAGAAGGGCACCCTGGGCAGTCAGGGTCACGATTGTGACCCCATGGACTACAGCCCACCAGGCTCTTCTGTCCCTGGGATTCTCCAGGCAAGAATACTGGAGCGGGCTGCCGTTTCCTCCTCCAGGAGATCTTCCCGACCCAATGGGTCTCCCGCATTGCAGGTGGATTCTTTACCAGCTGCGCCTCCAGGGAAGCCCTATAGCTTTGGGCAAAGAGGGATCTCCCAGAACAGGTGAGACCTTTTCCAGTGAAGGTGTTTACTAACTGTGTCTGCAGTTAAACATCTCTGCAGCCAAGCCTCTGTGAAGCATTTGTCTCCACCTGCTAGCTGTCCTGGGCACCAAACTGCTCTGGACATTCCAATGGTCTCCCGTGACTTAGTCTGTTTTAGGGCATGCCCGAGTCACAGACGTCATGTAGTCTGATGCCACTTTTGTGCGGGATTAAGCAGAGCTGCCACCCCCTTAACCCGCCCCCCACAACCTGTTACTGCAGAAGCTAGGATAGTCCCACGTTTCCTGGCTATTAGTCCAGTGTTTGCATCACTAGTGAAACAGGAAGTGACCGGTGATCGGTCTGTCCGGAAGTGAGCCCGGAAGCAAAGGCCTGCTTTCTGGCCTCCAGCAGGACAGGGTCCCTCTGTAGGGAGAGAGACGAGGGACACACAGCTTGTGGTGTGTGCGGTGCTGTCTCCAGCAGTTCAACACACACATCCTGCTTTCACACCATCACGTACCTTGAAAGTGAACATCACACGTGCTTTCTACCTAGACCATCCATCCTGCTTACAGAAAGGGGGATGTCTGGCACTGTCCTCTGGAGGAGTCTGTGCTTAGAAGGCTAGGTTTTTTCAGTCTGACTAGTTAGCAAACGTTTTAGACTGCACACATAGAGACCTACACATATATAACTATGAAGGGGAAAGACAAGGACCCAAGGCGTCACCAACTCAATGGACATGAGTTTGAGCAAACTCCAGGAGAGGGTGAAGGACAGGGAAGCCTGGCGTGCTGCAGTCGATGGGGTCGCAAAGAGTCAGACAAGACTGAGCGATTAAACAGGAAAGACCTCTAAAATGTTTACCTAAATAATTGTGACTCTACACGAGTGTCTGCTTTGAGTTCAGTCTGTTTGAGTCCCATGAGGAAAGGATGCATTTGGTGCATTTTAAAACGTAAAAGGAATCAATTCTTCTCAATTTTGAAATCTTGTCTCTTTGGTGGCCTGGCTTCACATTACCAGATGAGATGGCCATCAGATGTTAATGTATCAGATCATCATAGTGTTTACTCTCATGTTTAATGTGAGGTTTTCCTCAAATTAGTAAAAATTTAGGAGGTCAGTTCTTTTTACCCATGATGCAGTTACTGTTCAAAATCATTTTTAAAGTTTTCTTCTTGGGGCATGAATAATTTTCATCTTCCACAGCATTCTCTTCGTGCTTTGGGAGATTTCTGTGAACATGCATGTTGTTTATTGCTTCCCTGGTAGCTCAGCTGGTGAAGAATCTGCCCATAATGCAAGACACAAGTTGGATTCCTGGGTTGGGAAGATCCCTGGAGAACGAATAGGCTCCCCACTCCAGTATTCTTGAGCATGCCCGGTGGCTCAGTCGGTAAAGAATCCGCCTGCAATTCAGGAGACCTGGCTTCGATCCTTGGGTGGGGAAGATCCCCTGCAGGAGGGCATGGCAACCCTCTCTGGTATTCATGCCTGGAGAATCCCATGGACAGAGGAGCCTGGCGGGCTACAGTCCACAGGGTTGCAAACTGTTGGACACGATCGAGCGACTCAGCACAGCACATGTTGTTTATGGCTGTATCCCAGCACCCCCAAAGGCGTTTGACACTGTTTGTGCTCAGTGAACAAGTAGTGAATGAATTAATTAATGGGGGGCCTTCTGTGATAGCCCCTGCTGTGCAGACAGATAGTTCGTTCAAGGAGGGAGAAGCCCCAGGAAGGCGGGGGATGCGGGTATCCCGTGCATGGCCACCAGGCTCCTCCCGTCTGCGTCTGTCGCCGGCAATATTACGGCGACTGCAGGAGGGGGGCTGACAAGCAGGTGCGCTTTAACAAAGCGTCCCTCTGTTGGAGTCAGAAAAGAACATCAGCATTTCCCCGAAAAGCCGTTCTGTCCCTCACGGTGACCCTCCTGTCACAGGCAAAGTGGAGACTCAGGTCCAGTGTCCTTCAGACGCGTCACACACGTTGCTCACTCACCTGGGAGACGAGGACTTTACGCCTGATGGACAGTGTGACAGCTCACTGGCGGAACTGACATTTTAAATGCCTCCCCAAACGGAGTGGCAAGGTTTCATTGCCTGCTGCCCCTCAATTCAAGTCTCAACCCCCTTCCCCTAGTTTCTCAGCATGCGACTTGATATGAAAATCGGGTCTTTACAGAGGCGATCGGGTGGCTGGTGGCTCAGGCAGTGGAGAAAGTGCCTGCATTGCAGGAGGCCTGGCTTTGATCCCTGAGTTGGGACTATCCCCTGGGGGAGGGCATGGCAACCCGCTCCAGTATTCTTGCCTGAACAATCCCGTGGACAGAGGAGCCATCAGACACGACTGAGCGACTAACACACACACACACACACACACACACGCGCGGAGGTAATCAGGTTAAAACGAGGTCATCAGAATGGGCCCTAACCCAGTGCTGACCAGCGGGCATGTTAACTTGCTTGGACTGCCATAACGAGATGCCTCAGACGGGGGTTTAACCAACAGAAGGTGTCATCCCTCAGCCCTGAAGGCCAGGCGTGCAGCTCAAGGTGCTGGCCGGCTTCGCTTCTCCAGAGGCCTGTCTCTCCGGGCCTTCACACGCTCTTCCCACGTGCGTGCGCCCAGGGGCTTCCTCCGTGCCCACGCTTCCTCTTTTCATAGGAACCACCCTGGACTCGGGCCCACTCCGAAGAGCTCCTTCCAGCGGAATCATCGCTTTCAAGGGCCTCTTTAAATACGGTCTCATTCAGAGGAGCTAAAATTGAGTGCTCTAACACCTCAACCCATCTCACAGCAGTGTCCTTGTCCAACGGGGCCCTTTGGACCTGCAGCATACCTGGAGGGAAGATGCAGGGAAAACCACCACCTGCACCCCAGTCTACCCCCAGTCTTGGCCCCCGCCTCCAAAGCCATGAGGCCGTCCAGTCCTAATGTGTAAGCCGCCCAGCGCCTCGTCCCGTCGGCTCTGCACGACGCCTGGCGGTCTGGGGCTAGAACAAACACATTCAGCATTCTTTGTTCAAGAACAGAATAAGGCCTCACCCTTCCATGGAGACAGATTCTGTGCACTTCAGAACTTCTGGGGGATTAGAGGAGAAGAAGCAATAAAAAGGAATTATAAAGGCAAGGAGGCAACTCAGCCAAGAGGATTTGGAGGCTAATAATTATGCAGAGAGAGTAATGATGAGGAAGAAAGAGTATTAACCAATACGGCTCGGTTTTAATTATACGAGAAAATTATTTTCATTGATTTCATGAGTTTCCCTTTGAAGGAATTTAAAACCACCGCATGCAGTTTGCGAAGCTGTTGTGTATGCTGTGTCCACGGTTTTCAAGGCTTCCTAATCAGAAGATTTTAAACCTGAATCTGTAAACCTTTCATCGCAGGAAACTACAGTTAGCGACTTTTCAGTCTGGAAAATCAAATCGCTCTACTTTCTGCTCAACATTGCTGCTGACCTCAAACTGCTCTAAAAAAGAAATCCTGATGAAAAAGAGGCAACATCTAGGTAGATAAACGTGCTATCTCTAGATAAACTGCCTTCCTTTTGGAAATGTGTGTGTTCTCGTCATTTCCAGCCCACTCTTGTGGTGTCGGGAGGAAATGCAGGCACATTTTTTATATAACAGTTTTGTGAGATTTGTGGACAGCTTTCAAACTCCCAGTCTCAACCCTTACAAAAAGAATGGTTTGTATCCCTGTTCATTTCTGTTATTCTTTCCACAAAGATGGAGTACTTAAAACACGTGGAGCATCATGAAAAGCGTGAAATGTATTAAAAATCATGAGCTCCATCAATTAGCACAAAAGAACCAATCGTGAATGTATAATCAGGGAAACTCCATATGTGGAGTCCGACGGAGGTTTAGAGCTGGAAGGACATGAGCTGTCGACGAGCTCTTGAGGGCAGGTTTCCTGCTGGCTGTATGGATGCTGGGGTCTGGACTGTAAGGAGGACTGAGGCCTGGACTGTTCATAGATCCAGGGGTCACCTAGAAAGGTCTGAGCAGTGAGGAAGCAAGCAGGGGCTTCTCTCAGCCATATGCATCCAACATGACCACTCAGCGGTTGAACTGAGCAGAAAAGACCACTGAGGAACAGAGGAAGCAACTCTTCTCCCAGGTTCCCCCTAAAGTGCAGGCATCGGGCTCCCTGGGCAGCACGGGTTTCCTTCCCGCTCACCAGAACTTCACTTCGTATCCGGAGTGGCCAGCCTTCCCTCAGCCGTGACCCTCTCCTTACATGCGTGGTCCTTTTTTCTCTTTTATATCTCCTCTTAATATCTGTCTGATTCTTAATTGAATGCATAGCCCTTTCTTCCTCCTCCCCTCCCTTCTTCCCTTTCTCTCTGTCATCACACATGCGTTTTTTCCTTTTCCTGCATCTCCGTTTTCTTGTGGAAAATTAGAGGCCCAAGGAGTCTGCTTTTCAGTGCATGAGGTTACGCTGTATTGCCTCTGAGAGATACATACTTCAAAAATTCATTTTTACTGTTCTTCATATCTTCTCAGCTTAATACTTTCCCGGTTTACTATATATATATATATAATATATATACTTCTATGTATTTTTATATGTATACTTATATATATAATTACATTTTTATATTATATATACTTCTCTATGGGCTTCCCAGGTGGCGCTAGTGGTAAAAAACCCACCTTCCAATGCAGGAGACAGAGAGTCACAGGTTCAGTCCCTGGGTTGGGAAGATCCCCTGGAAGAGGAAATGGCAACCCATTCCAGTGTTCTTGCGTGGGGAATCCCAAGGACAGAGGAGCCTGGCAGGCTGCAGTTTAGGGGATCACAAACAGTTGGAGTACTACTGAGCGCGCGCACACACACACACACACACACACACACACACACACCTTTCTATATGTATTTTTAATGTAATCAACAGAAACCAGAACACATGCCTTTATTGTTCTCAAAGAACAGATACTCTGTGTCTCTCACAGAGGATCCATAACTGATGTTGGATCTTGTTATCCCCCCACCCACACCCCCCAAAAGACTAATGCTCAACAATTTTATCTCTGTCACTTTGCACTTCTTGACTAATTAGTGATCACTGTCAGATACCAAACCTCAGGGAGCAACAGCTGGGAAGCATGACAGAGAGATAACCCAAGTGCCACTGGATGAAATCAACCAAACCATGCTGCTCTACCTGACCCTGTAACTGAGAGAATAAACAACTAATACTCCCGATATCTTTGGACAGCAAGAGGTCAAACCAGTCAGTCCTAAAGAAAATCAACCCTGGATATTTATTGGAAGGACTGATGCTGAAGCTCCAGTACTTTGGCCACCTGATGCAAAGAGCCAACTCATTGGAAAAGCCCCTGATGCTGGGAAAGATGGAAGGCAGGAGAAGAAGGGGTCGACAGAGTTTGAGAGGGCTGGATGGCATCACCCACTCAATGGACATGAGTTTGAGCAAAGTCAGGGAGATAGTGAAGGACAGGGAAGCCTGGCGTGCTGCAGTCCTTGGGGTTGCAGAGTCAGACGTGACTTAACAGACTCAACAACAACAACACAGCTGATACTGTCCTTAGTCAAATGACGTCAGAATCTGTCTGTGGAAAATATGTGTGACTCTAAGATATGACTTTACTTTTTATGGAAGTCTGCCTTCTAATGGGCCATATCCTCTTTAAGTGGACCTATAGCTCATTCCCCAAACACCCACCTTCCTGCCATCAGTCTCATTCCTCCCAACATTTTTATAATTCCTTTTTTTAAAAATTTGCTGTCTTATATACTTTATTTTCATGTGAATGCCCTGCTTCGAATGTCAAAACTATTGGAAGTCAATTCAGTTCACATCTGACAAATAAAGATAATCATTCTAGTTAAATTCTTTCATTAAACTTAATATTGACTCGCACATATTGAAACTAACTTTCTTACTTCATCCACTAACAATTCTAGAATGTTAGCTTTTCATTAGAGTCCTAGTATGACAAACTGAGTTTTGGCATTTGTTTTGAGTAAAAACATTTTGATGAAAATCAAAACTATTTTTGTTCATATTTAATGCTTCAAAAACTGGTGATCGCATTAAGAAAATAGTTCCCCCCCTACCTCATTGAAAAGAAAGCACATATTTGAAGTCAGGGTCTATTTACGAGGTGTTTTGATGTCTTAAAGCCATCAATGTGTGTGTGTGTGTGTGGGCAGGAGAGCACACACACGGGATGGTTTGAGCATGTTCTGTGATTACACAGAAAGTCTGTTTTTCTTTTTTGGAAAGAAAAGCAGGAAATGTTGTTAGTACTCTAAATACATTCGTGGATGGATCAAAGCATTAGCAAAACTGTCTCTTCAATTACCAGTCACTGTTTGAGATTCCACAGCCGTCGGCTTTTTTTTTTTTTCTAATGTAGTTTCCTGTTTTTAAGGCTATTTCCTTTGCAGAGTCACCGTTACTAAGGATTTCCAAATTAAAAAAGACTGAGTAATCTATCAAAACATAACACTAGTTTACAGTATGTGAGCTCCACCGCGTCACTTCACGGGAAAAATAGCAAAAATAAGTAGAATAGGTAATTTCCTTAACCAGGACCCTGCAGTTTTCTTCCTGGGTAACAACGCTGCCCTTAGGCATTCAGTCATGTCCGAATCTTTGTGACCCCATGGACTGCCCCAGCCCGCCAGGTTCCTCTGTCCCTGGAATTCTCTAGGCAGGAATACTGGAGGGGGTTGCCATTTCCTTTTCCAGGGGATCAAACATCTAGGAGAGACCTGCTATTTTCACCTCCCCCTGGACTCACGTGACACAGATAGATGACTTTCTCTGACTTCTGGAAATGCACTTCATGAAATCCCATACACAGCCTTCCCATCTGTAAGGGCAACCCAAGCAGAACAATGAAGGCACCTTGAAACCATAGGTGGATCATGGGGGTGGAAGAGGAGCCAAGATTATAAGAATAAGAATAAGTCAAGATTCTCATTCCTTCCCTCGAGTGACTTTGACCAGCCATGCCTGGTTCAAGCCCCTGGTAGTGGTGATGGTGGTGGCGGTGATGGTTTAGTTGCTCAGTCCTGTCTGACTCTCTTGACTTCATGGACTGTAGCCCATACAAGGCTCCTCTGTTCATGGAACTCTCCAGGCAAGAATACAGGAGTGGGCTGCCATTTCCCCCTCCAGGGGATCTTCCCCAGCCAGTACTTGAACCTGTGTCTCCTACATCACAGTCGGATTCTTTACCAACTGAGCCACCAGGGAAACCCCTGGTACTTGGAACAGGAGGAAGAACACAGGTCTTTCTGTCCCACCAGCAGCCCCTGGCTCTGATGGTTTGCACAGGTGGAGACCGCTGCAGTCTAGGGTGTGGGCTCCTCCCCACATGGCTCTCCTTCAGCCCTTTGGTGAAGTCTACATCAAGGCCACCCTAAAAGGAATCATCAAGGATGCAGTGGAAAATTAAACCATGTATTTGGTGAGCAAATATGTTTTTCATCTGATACATTTTTTCCCTCTTTATTTACTTAGAATAAGTTTTTCATAACTAAAAATATCACTGTAACCATTTTAGGGCAATAACAATGTAACATGATATTTATCAGCTGTATGTTACTTCTGTTGAGGCTGCAGAAGACAGTCTTTGTTCTTTTAGTAAAATCCTAGAAAAGTTTAGGACCCTTTGTTGAGGAAGTTCTGTGTTGAGCTTTAAGACATTTCTAATTTATCCCTGAATTTAGCTTATGGTCTTAGGAAATGAGTGAATTATTTGTAGGACTTCTCTGCCATTTTAGTGTGGGCCTTTGATCTTCATTTGGTAGTTTTCAGTTTTGAGAGCAATCTGTCTTCTGTCTAGCATGCACTTAGCTGTTCTCCCTGAATGAGCTTTACACAAGCAGGCACTTGTGTGGCCAGTTCTTGAGACTCTATATCCCCTTTCTTCCTGATTCCTGATACGTGTACTGATGTTTTACTATTGGGTTATCAGTTCAGTTCAGTTCAGTTGCTCAGTTGTGTCCGACTCTTTGTGACCCCATGGACTGCAGCAGGCCAGGCCTCCCTGTCCATCGCCAACTCCTGGAGCCTATTCAAACTCACATCCATCACACCAGTGAAGACATCCAACCATCTCATCCTCTGTCGTCCCCTTCTCCTCCCACCTTCAATCTTTCCCAGCATCAAGGTCTTTTCCAATGAGTCATTTCTTCACATCAGATGGCCAAAGTATTGGAGTTTCAGCTTCAGCCCTTCCAATGAATATTCAGGACTGATTTCCTTTAGAATGGATTGGTTGGCTCTCCTTGCAATCCAAGGCACTCTCAAGAGTCTTCTCCAAACCACAGTTCAAAAGCATCAATTCTTCAGCGCTCAGGTTTCTTTGTAGTCCAACTCTCACATCCATATGTGACTATAGGAAAAACCATAGCTATGACTAGATGGACCTTTGTTGGTTATGTACATGTGCTAATATATTCAATCCACTGAAATGATCTCTTACCGCTCAGTGGTGTTAATGCATGATCCTTGGTTTCTCTCCTTCATTAAACAAATAGTGTTCTCCAGGAGATAAATGGATTGCTAGGCGTTCATAGTAAAAATGGAGTAGTTACAGCTAAAAGTGATATTAGCCTTAAAACTTATCATATGGGTCTGACACACTCGCCACTACTCCTTTCAAAAATAAAACTAATCAGTTTCAAATATATACTTTAATTGGGGGTTACCTGATGGCTCAGCAGTAAAGAATCCACCTGCCAATGCAGGAGACACAGGTTCAGTCTCTGGGTCAGGAAGATCCCCTGGAGAAGGAAATGGCAACCCACTCCAGTGTTCTTGCCTGGAGAATCCCATAGACAGAGGAGCCTGATGGGCTACAGTCCATGGGGTCCTAAAGAGTCGGACATGATTTAGCAACTGAACAGCAACAACAGCATACTTTAATTACTTACGATTTGCCCTTGCCTTAAAAAGATACTGTAAAGATTATAAATACATAGATGCTCCTAAGTTTTGTTCTTTCTGCAGATGGTCACTATGATTTGGAAATTTTTTTCTAGATTTCTGAGATTGACTTCTTATTTTATATTGTCTTACCAGGCCAGTGATCAAATAATTGCAGAAATTTAGCAAAATCTCTACAGGCAAGTTGTATACAGGTGCTAATTATATATTTTTGTATGGTATTTCTAAATAAATACTAGGTTATATGCATGTGAAACCACTGTTGTAACAAATATAAAACAAAAGAATATTAAAGGTGAAACACTAATTTCAGAAACAGTTTTTTGCAATGCTAAGGATTTATGTGATAGTAAAAAATGGTCTTGTGCTAAGTCCCTTCAGTGGTGTCCAACTCTTTGTGACTCCATGAACTGTAACCCCCCAGGCTCCCCTGTCCATGGGATTCTCCAGGCAAGAACAGTGGAATGGGTTGCCATTCCCTTCTCCAGGGGATCTTCCCGACTCAAAGACTGAATCTGGTCTCTTACATCTCCGTCATTGGCCAGCGGGTTCTTTATCATGAGCACTGCTGGGAAGCCCTCCAGAAAGCAGTCTTGGTAATGAGCAGACCACTGCATTTGAGTTTGGGTGTGACTTCCCGTTCAAGGTGGCAAGCTGAAACCAGACTTTTACTTCCCACCTACCTCTGACCGTTACTGAAGCTGAAGTAAAAACTACAAAACGGGATACATTCATGGAAGCTATAAAACCTAGGAAATGGGACATGGCTAAAACAGAGACTGTTTTAAAAAATGTACAGGAGGGCAAAGGCAAGTGCAGGCCTCTGGGGAACACAGAACCTCGTGGGCCGGCAGAGCAGGCTCCGAGAGCAGACCGCAGCCCGCGTGGGGACCACTCTGCCTCCGGGACCCTGTGAGGACCATGAGCTGCTCCGGGGACAGAGAGAGAGCAGAGCAGAAGGAGCGGGATCTCGGCGATGGGTTAAAGGCCCTGAGCTGACGTCTGAGCCAACAGACTCTCCCCAGTCCTGCCCGCGCAGCGGCGCGCCTGCCCACACATGCCCGGATCCACTCTCTGGACACTGAACGTGCTTCCTGGGTGGGTGTGAAGAAGCCTTCCTACTAGGGACTTTCGGGGGTGTCGGGAAGGGAGCTGACATTTGCCCATTTCATCTCCGCTCACTCACCCTGAAGACAGTCCTGCCTCCAGGAGAGACGTGACAGCTGAAGGTGACAAGAGGAAGAAGCATTGCAGGAAAGGACCAGAGTCCACCCCATGTGGATAAAACAAAATGAGACAACGAAAATGGTGAGAAGGTGGAAATGGGGAAAGGAATTTATAATCAGAGCCATGCCAGAAGGAACTTCTCCAGTGTGGAAGAAAAATGGTTAGATTGCAAGAGCCCCAGCAGGAGAGCTGCGAAGAAGCCGTGTGGAGATGTAATGTCTGGAAATTTTAGGAAACAACCAGTCCGGGTTTGATGCATGAGACAGGGCGCTCAGGGCCGGTGCACTGGGATGACCCTGAGGGATGGGATGGGGAGGGAGGTGAGAGGGAGGTTCAAGATGGGGAACACAGGGACACCCATAGCTGATTCATGTCCATGTCATGCAAAAACCACCACAATATTGTAAAGTACTTAGCCTCCAATTAAATAAATTAATTTACCAAAAAAAAAGTGATACATCAAATTCCAATTCAAAAAAAAGAAAACAACAAATATATGAAATATCCAAAGAGATGTCACAAGGTATCCGAACCCACAGTGGAATGAGAAGGATATTAACATCTGTGTCGTAGCCAAGATTTCAGCCCCTGCGGTCTCTCCTGGTGAGCCCGTGAATAAGGCACATTACATGGAAGAAAGGACTTCTCACATGGCATTAAGGTGGCTAATCAGCTGACCTTAAACTAGCGAGATCATCCTGGGCTAACCAGGCCCAGCCAGCGTAATCACAGGATACAGAAGTGTCAGGCAGAAAGATGAAGCTGAAGGAGAGATCACAGAAATGGACAGCACTGGAAGGACTCAATGCACTGTTGTTAGATTTCAAGACGGAGAAAGGGGCCGTGAGCCAGGGACCCAGGAGGTCTCTGGATGCTCAGGAGTCTCCAGACAGCAACCAGCAAGGTAGCAGAGAGCTCAGCATTACAACCACTTGAAACTGAATTCCGCCAGCCTCCTGACCCAGTGTGGAGAATCATGGCCAACGCCTTAATTTCAGCCTCATAAGATAGTGTCGCCAACATCATCCTGGGTTAAAATGGCATCCAGGTGTAATCTCACAGCTCAATTGGTTGGAGCCTGGGCTGGTTCCAGGCTCCAACCTATTGAGCTGTGAGGCTATTTCTGGATGCCATTTTAAGCCACTCTGATGTCTGTGACAGCTTTTTATAGCAGCGATAAATAGAAAATTAATAGGGATTCCGGCACATAGAAGTGGAGTGCAGCTGTAACAAATGCCTTTACTGTTGTCGTTTAGTTGCGTCTGACTGTCTGTGACCCCTTGGACTGCAGCATGCCAGGCTTCCCTGTACTTTGCTATCTCCCAGAGTTTGCTCAAACTCATGTCCATTGAGTTGATGCCATCCAACCATCTCATCCTCTGTTGCTCCCTTCTCCTCCTGCCCTCAGTCTTTCCCAGCATCAGGGTCTTTTCTAACGAGTTGATTCGTCACATCATGTGGCCAAAGTATTGGAGCTTCAGCTTCAACATCAGTCCTTCCACTGAATATTCAGGGTTGATTTCCTTTAGGATTGACTAGAAGTGCAGAGATGCATTTGGAACCAGGCAGTAGAATAAGTTGGAAGAATTCTGAGAAGCATGATAGAAAAAGCCCAGATTGCCTTCAAAAGGATGTTAGTAGGAATATGGTCATTCAAACCTGCCAGGGATGGCTCAGAGGGAATGAGGAATATGTTCTTGGAAATTGGAAACATCTTCCGTGGTATCAAAAAGCTTAGCAGAAGGGTCTTCTCTGGTTGTCCAGTGATTAAAAATCAGCCTTCCAAGGCAGACGATACAGGTTCGATCCCTGGTTAGGGAAATAAGATCTCACATGCTACAGGGCAACTACACATATGAGTCAAGACTAGTGAAACTCTGTGCAGAAACTAAGGCCCAGCACGGCCAAAAATATATAAATGGATTTTAAAAGAAGAAAGGTTAGCAAAATTGTATCTGCAGTTATCTGGAAAGCAGAGATGCTAAGTGATGATGTTGGCTCCATAGCTGAGATTTCCAAGCAAATGTTTAAGGTGTGACCTGGTTTTTTCTTGCCACTTATATAAAATGCAAAAGGAGAGACACACGCTGAGAGAATAATTATTAAACAATGAGAAACCAGGATTTGATGATTTGGAAAAATCTCAGTCTACCGAGATGGCAAAAGATTTAAAAAAAAAATTGCTCTTGGGAAATTATCCCCTAGAGAAAACAAAACAAAAATCCTGAGGTTGTGTCTGTACAACCATTCTGTGACCTCAGGAAGTTTGGAAGGTCAGAGCATTAAGTTGTACAAAAGGCTTTTGAAGCAATTAGGTGTGACTCATAGATTCCCCTCAGCCCTTTGAGGAGCAGCCATAAGTATAGGAGGGACTATCTAGGAAGGGCTTGTCGGGGAGCATCTTGTGATGTGGAGTCTCACAAAGCCAGTGAGAATTTTATATTAGCAAAAACACGGCCAGCTTGGACAGAAAGGGGCAGAAAACAAGATGAAGTGAAGAAAGGCTGCTGTTGTTGTTCATTAGCTCAGTCATGTCCAACTCTTTGAGACCCCATGGACTGACTACAAGCAAGCTTCCCTGTCCTTCACCATCTCCTGGAGTTTGCACAAACTCATGTCCATTGAGTCCATGATGTTATCTAACCATCTTATCCTCTGTCACCCACTTCTCCTCCCGCCCCCAATCTTTCACAGCATCAGGATCTTTTCCAGAGTTGGCTCTTCGTATCAAGTGGCCAAAGTATTGAAGTTTCAGCATCAGTCCTTCCAGTGAATATTCAGGGTCGATTTCCTTTAAAATGGACTGGTTTGATCTCCTTGCTGTCCAAGGAACTCTCAAGGGTCTTCTCCAACATCACAGTTCAAAAGCATCAATTCTTCAGTGCTCAGCCTTCTTTATGGTCCAACTCTTACATCCCATCCATACAGGACTACTAGAAAACCCATAGTTTTGACTATGGAATAGCCTTGAATTTTTGACATATTCCTCCCATTAACTGTACTTGGTTTGGTTTGGTTTTGTTGCCTAAATTAGCTCTTAGTAAGTTTCTTTTAAATGCAACTGAATAATCCCTGAGTAAGGTACATTTAAAACAATATGCAAATATTATTAATAATCATTGAGGGGAAGATACAAAATGTTAGTAATTTGATAATAAATAAGTTTTAGACACCTGATTATAGCCTCAAAAATGATGAGGAATTAGAAATTGAAGGAAGTAAAATTTTAATAACTTCCTCATCATTGATCCTGATAATCAGACAAATTTGTCCAAATGTGTGATTTTTTTTTAATAAATGGTAAGTTCTAGTAGAATTAATAATGGCACATATTTAACAAATTAGAAGATATGCACTTAAATCCACACTGCAAATGATTAGATAAGCAATAAAGGAAATGGTCAAGAAACACTTTTAAATGTTTGCAAATGTTGTTACATGATGATTAAGGTAAGAACAGGCACTACAGGTCTGACAGTGACTGCAAGTGGATTGAACTGTCCTTTCAGATCATTGGGAAACTCCTCAGTGTACAACATACTACAGAGAGAAGTGTAAAAAGATCAAGAATATAGCTGTTATAATTCAATGTCAGATAGATATTGGTTCATTAGAGACTGCAAAGAGAAGAGTTTGTAGCAAAATGTATCAGAACAACATTTCGTTAACTGAAAATATGCTTTTGCCCTTTGTTTATCCCCTTATGTATTTGTGCAATGAGATTATTATTTGAAAAATTCTTTCATTTGGCAATGTGTCCTTATGGCTCCTTTGAATGAGGAGGAAGAGTCAGTTGCTCTAAGTTGGCTTTCCTAGGAAGTGTCTGGGTCCAGGTGGTTGAGCAGGAGGAACTCGGAACCACACCTGTGAGGGAGTAAGAGAAGAAGGTTATTCAGCAGATGGGGGGGGGGCGGGACAAAAAAATCCGAGGCTGGTTTGGCTTTCACAGGTGCCTTGGTTGTTGGAGGTGGCTGCCCAGGGCCTGTGCTCAGCCTCGGGGAGTTTCCGAGGAGACCCCGAGACAGGCTTGATCCAGCTGCAGGCAGCAGTCCTGGCTGGAGGGGTGATCAGACATGGGGACAGAGCAGACAGATGGATGGAAGAACGCAGCAGAGCTTTCCAGGCAGACCTGAGAGAAAGACACTGTTACCAGGCAGAAATCCACAAGGGTGGAAGACTGGATGGGGTGACAACCACCACGCCCTCGTAGAAGCCAGGAAGAAGGTCGGTGCCTGTTTGAAAGGATTTGCTGACTCCTGGGGAAACGAACGCTAAAGCAGCAGAGAGGAAGCAAGGAGTCAACCAGATTTCTCCACAAGACTCCACGAAGGCACAGGAATGGACACCGTGGAACACTTCAGAGGAGGTGACAACATAAGGGGACCAGGCGGAAGTATGTTCATGAGGCATCTCCGCAGCCCATGCTCCCTCGGCAGAGAAAAACGCTGGCATACTCCCTTGTAGGAGGGGAACCCTATTTTTTGGAGATGGTTGGAAAAAACTGTTGGACCGGGTGACAGACATGAGCAGAGCTTCCCATGCTAAAAAATAAAATAAAATAAAATAAGAGGCAAAGAAGAGAAAAGCAACTCGGAGAAAACAGAACCTACACTGGGAGGAAATGAAACAGGACAAACAAAAACACTGCAGGGAGCTCAGAGCGAGAAAGCGGACACGGCAACTGCGAAGCGAGAACAGCCACCTCGGCAAAAATGCGGAGTACATATGAAAAATGATGTACTGGTGGCTCAGAGGTTAAAGCGTCTGCCTCCAATTCGGGAGACCCGGGTTCAATCCCTGGGTCGGGAAGATCCCCTGGAGAAGGAAATGGCAACCCACTCTAGTATTCTTGTCTGGAGAACCCCATGGACTGAGGAGCCTGGTGGGCTGCAGTCCACAGGGTCATAAAGAGTCGGACACGACTGAGTGACTTTACTTTACTGACATATAAAAGAGCTCTCTGAAATTACAGCGTCAGCATTTTTAAAAAGAGACAACCTCTGTAAGATTATTACGTGGTGTTAGTCTCTCAGTCGTGTCCAACTCTTTGCAGCCTCATGGAATGTAGCCAGGCTCCTCTGTTCATGGGATTCTCCAGGCAAGTATACTGCAGTGGGTTGCCATTTCCTTGTCCAGGGGATCTTCCCAACCCAGGGATCAAACCTAGGTTCCCTGTGTCTCCTGCATTGGCAAGCGATTTCTTTACCACTGAGCCATGTGGGGGAAAATTATGGGAGTAATGCTCAAATAAATCTGAAGGATAAGAATTTCTAGACCAGAATTCCATGATTAGCCAAATGATCAGGTAAATGTGAGATAAGCATTTTAGGCATACAGCTTCTCAGACATTTACTCTGGAATTTGTCCTTATGAAAATACTAGATGCCTGGTCCACCAAAATGAGCTAAGAGGAATATGGAAAAAGAGAAAGGAGAGAGGCTGCCAGCATTGCCAAGGGGGAAGTTCATTGGAGTTTTCAGGCTGGAATCTGTGCATTAGGCATAAAAGCAACCAGCCCAGATGGTTAAAGACTGCAGGAGATAGTTTAGGAAAATAAAGCTGATAGGAAAGAGTTGGCAAAGTACTGGGTATTGAATTAGTAAGTACGCAGAAAACTCTAAGATAATCGTTATCTCTAGGAAAAACTGGAGTAAGAACAGAAAATGAAAGTTCACTGCACATCTGAGTTGAGACTTGTTTTTACAGCATCCTAACAAAGGAACATATGTATTACACTTGCTACACCATAGAGGAATGGGGGTTACTTTTGCCTGGAGAAGGCTCAGAATGAATGTTTTATCTTCATGTGTCCTGGGGAGGGGGAGATCTATAGATAGTGATTTAAAAAAAATGAAAAATCAAGAAGAGCAAAAAGCAGGTTATTTCCAGGAATGGAGCTAGTACAGAAAGAAAGAAAAGAAGGGCAATATTTGCCTCTGAGGAGGAAGAATTTGAGATGGGAGGGTGGACGAATTTTTTAATAAAGTATCTTGTAGAAGTATTTGATGACTAATATGAATGTATAACTCTGAATAAAAGTTCTTAACAAATGGAAAAGGGAAAGAATATTAATTTTTCAGTCAAGAAGAGTACATGTATTGACCTGAATGAATTACCTTATTTTTTTCTGAAATGACTTCAGGTATAAATCAGCAAGCTGGTTCTGAGCAACTTGGGAAGAACTTGTTATTTGGATGACATTGTTAAACGTACTCTGTATTCTGACTGTTAACATTCCAAAATGTTTATCTAAATGCGCTTTAGATTTCTATTGTTATAATCTTAACTATAAACTCTTCTTTAAGAATACAATTTTGAAAAAACTTATATACTTCAATAAATGACTAGTCTACCAATGAGGTATCTTATTTTGAAAAAAGAAATATCATACAATAAAAATGTCAGAGCTGCAGACCTCATTAATTCAGTTTTTTTTTTTCCATATTCTACCTAGGCGAAGGTGAAGTTTACCTTTGAATGCCTAAGAAGAAATGACTATTGTAAGCATCATTATAAGGATACCTTGGTCATTTTTTTAAGAAATGAAGGTTGCATTGTGTATTATTTAATAGACTCTTTTACTGAGTAACTATATATTGAGTTTATTCATGTAACAAATCTCATTAAGTATCTATTTTATTCAGACATTCTGCAACATTTTGGGAATGTGAGGCTGATACTATATAGATTTTGCTCATACAGTGACACATAAGTAAGGAAATTGACATGAAAATGAGCAATTGTGATTAAAAGAAAAAATATAATTGCTCTATTGAAGGAGAAATTAAAGATATGAATCGATGGAGAAAGTTCCAGAAAGAAGCTTGGGCCATGTGGTACAGATTTGGGTGAAAGTGTCACATGTTCTGAGAACTGCCAGTAGTTCAGGATGTCTGGAGCCCTGAGCAGTGAGTCTGAAAGAGGACCCTGGAGACTTTATTTCATGAATTAAGTAGAGTCAATGAGACATTATTGTGTGTGTTAGTCACTTAGTTGTATCCAATGCTTGTTGACCACATGGACTGTAGCCCTCCAGGCTCCTCTGTCTGTGGGATTCTCCAGGCAAGAACACGGGAGTGGGTAGCCATTCCCTTTGCCAGGGGATCTTCCTGACCCAGGGATGGAACCCAGGTCTCCTGCTTTGGCAGGTGGATTCTTTACTATCTGAGCCACCAGGGAAGCCTGAGACATTATTAAGAATAGTGATTACAATTCAGAGTAGCCCGATTTTTTCAAGTTATTTCTCTGCGCTATATCCTGAGTCAAGCACTTTACATACATAATCATATTTAATCCATACAGCTACTCTATCATCATTTTTAAGTTTTTCAAGCTTAAGAGCAACAATAAAATTGATGTAGAAACATCATGCTCTCATAAGAAAGTGTTTCAGTCAAGTCAAAAGATAAAAAATGGCTTAAGTAACCTCATAAAAATGTTATATATGATGTAACAAGAAATGAGATTGGAGAGGTTATAGAAAGCCAGTTGTTTTCTTTTTTCACCCATCAAAAGTTTCCAAAATATCCATTTGTCAATTTAAAAGTAAGAACAGTGTGTATTTTTAGAGGAAGAAGAGTGATTGAGATTCTGTTGACTAGGGAAGGAAAAAAAAAAAGAGAGAGAGAAAATAAGAGTGAGAGATGAGTTACACCCACAATTACTGAAAAGCAATGCTGGAGAACTGGAAAGGGAGAAGCATGGGGCAGAGGTCCAGGCAGAAGACAATAACGGCTTCAGTTTAAGCAGGCATCAATAGGATAATAGCAAATGGAAGAATAAGAGACGTGTTCGGAAAAGGGTCACCCACTCGGTGTGTAGATGGCTAAGCCGATTCATCAAGAAAGGGAGATGGGAACCGTGGTAAGGTTCCGGAAAGGAGGTGATTATTGACATGGTCCCTGTAGCTCTGGTATTACAGTGGGGTGGTTATTTCCTAAATGAAATATGCTAAAGTATGACCAGGTGGTGTCCCTTTATGCATTGCATTAATTAATCACAGTCCTATTAAAGGAAAAAATAATGGTGGCTGAATGTCTTTGGTGGCACCACATGGATCCAGAACGTGGGATTCTGATTTGGATGCAATGAAATCTTTCATCCCCGAATATCCATCACAAGCCAGAACTTTCAGGGGGTGACCACCAAGAGTCCAAAAAAGAACAGCGAGGAACCTAAAAGTGCTGGTGTGGGAGCACGGGGGGCCGTGGACCCAGACTGTAGTGCCGTGACCTTCTTCTGCACTGGCTATGACGATGCGCTGGATCAGACATTCAGGTCACCCGCTGCCCTCTGCCCTGAGCACCTCCCTGCCCACCTTCCTTCCGGCTAACCCTGCGCTTTCTTCATCCCCCACCCAGGGCTCTACGAAACCTTTCTAACCAATGATGAACCAGAATGCTGTGACGTCAGGAGAGAAGCAAAACCCAAGAGCCCCTCCAAGGGGGCAGTGGACAGAGGCGGCGGCTGTCCCCGGACGTCGCTCTCGGCCTCGTCGGCGCCCAGGCTGGGCCCCAGCAGACTTAGACTGTGCGTCCTCGTGCTGATGCTTCTCCACACGGTCCTCACGGCCTCAGCGGCACACAACGCCACGGCCCTGGGCGTCGGGGGCGTCCACGCGCTGGACGAGCGCTCGGCCAGCGAGGAGTAGGGACTCCGCACCCTGGAGCGTCCTCGCCGCCCCGGCCGCCCACCCACGTACATCCGCGCCTGGGTACCGGACTTGTGGGCGCATCCCTGCCTGGGTACTGGACCTGCGCGCACATCCCTGCCTGGGTACCGGATCTGTGCGTGCATCCCTTGGCGCAAGGCCTGAATGGCCTGAATCCAAACCAGGAGACACACACACACACATATACCACACACATACACACCACACACACACACACACACCACACACACACACACATACACACACAGCTTTTTACGGACTAAAAGGCTGGAAAGTGACTTCGATTTCTCACACCATTTTATACACTGTGTTTTAATGTTTGGAGGTTTTCTTTGCTTTCCTTTGGACTTGAGTTTATCTGTTTTGTGTTTGCACTTGTTAATACAGGCTTTATTTTGGGGGATGGTTTCTCAGAGGTAAACTAAGCCTTTTCACTGTCTCTCTCTCTCTCTCTCTCTATATATATATATATTTCTAGTCATTGTGTGTGTTCATCAGATAGTTCTGTCTCATGTCCTGTCTGTTTCTATTAGCGGAATGACAGCTATGACCTTGCGGTATAGCAAAAAAAAACCAAACAAAAAAAACAACAAAAAAACTACAACACACACACAAACACACAAAAAAATCATAAAAAAGGAAAAAAGACAAAAAAAAAAGAAAACAAGAAAAAAATAAAATAAAAAGCTCCCTAACTCTCCCTCCTGCCTAAGGAACCCACGCCCCCCACCCTGCCCGCCCGGGGCCTCCCTCCCCAGCAGATGCCATCGCTTGCTTCAGTCCTTGTCGCCTCGGGGGCACAGCGCCTGCTCTGCTGGGCCTCTGAGCCACTGTTGCAGAAAGGGGGGCCCCCTTCTAGCTGAACAAACAAGTGCTCTCCTTAACAGGTGGCATCAGACAGTTAACACATCTTTATGTTGAAAATAAAAAAGCAAAGAAAATTACCTTGAATTCCGCTGGGTTCATCCCAAGGGCCCCGGGCCTTCCTTGCTGGTCAGGTGGCTGGAGGCAGCCACCCAGGGTAGGGGGTGTGAGGAGGTGGGGACACCCCCCCCCCCGAAGCCCGCTGGCATCTGGGCTTTCATTAGAATTTCAGTTCTGGTGCAGGAATACTCGAGCATGTGCCGCCCACAGTCAGGGGGAAAGGAATCCGAGGACTCAAATCTGGACTTCTTTTCCCTCCTTTTCTGTTGTGGGGGAGTTGGCAGACGTGCACAGACGCCTGCTGCACACAGAATCTAGACCGTTTCAGCCCGGTATTCCCACACACAGGGTTTTTAATTCCTCCAGGTATAAAGTGTATCCAACTCAGCATTAAGGAAAAGACCTTCTTTTCAAAAAAGTAGGGCAGCCATCTCCATTCAAGTACAGAATCGCTGTCACTGTCCCATGCTCTAGGTAGCTGAAGACGAGAGGAGAACTCCGATCGCTCTGTCTGTATTTTTCCTTTTTGTGGGAACATTTCACCCACTGAGTGTCTATGAATTTGCTTTCTTAAAAACAAACAAGGCTTTTATGAGTTTACAGTAGAATCAGTGAAAGGAAGAGTTAATAAGGGCTGTTTTTAAAACAAACAAAACAAATAATTTTAAAAAATAACCACTTCACATTCCTTACTATTCTCTAACTACACTCGGGAACTGCGATTCAGGGATGACTGCTGTACAGCTGGGAGATGAAGGTAAACCGTGGAACAGGTCCTCTTAGCGAACAAAATTTAGTTCTTAACCTTCTAGCTATGAAATTCCCCCAGGCATTTGTTTTTGTTGAAACAAAACTTTAATCTCTGCATCATACCTAACTCTGCGACACGCGTTACAGTATGCATATTTTGTTTTGAATAAAAAGAAACAAAAACCTGTTTTGTTCCAGTCTGTTAAGAATATTCAAAATAATAAAGGTATTGCTTAATAAAATTGCTAGAATTGTTTAGCAGTACATGCACAAATATTTTACTAGATTCTTTGTTTTAATAGTGTTTTGTTGAGACTGAAAATCCTAAAACGGTCTGCACAAATACAAAAAAAAAAAAAAAAACCACCTAAAATGCAAAATTCTCCAGTTTTTGTTCCTTTTTTTGAAAATTGTTTTTTATGCAAATGCAAACACACATTCACACGTGCGCACACACAGGCACAGTATTTGTAACATATGGAAACGATGGTGCTGTTTTGGGGGGCAGTGGCTGGGGGACACAGTGACTGCAGTGCATTTTGTGACACTTTGAGAAGAGAGTTTTGGTAGGGCCTCACCAGTGCTTATAGGTTTCAGTGGAGCTGAGGGTGCAATGAGAAGGGGTAGAGAGCGTGACTACTGGAAGGGGAGGGATAGATGAGGACTCAGGAGGAGGAGCTTAGCCGCTGAACTCCTTTTCCACTGACCTCTTCACAACTTTAAGAAAATGACCAGAGCAAAGTGTGTCCTGGCCTTCACCTCCCTCTGCCCGGCAAATACCACCCCGCTGCTGTCCCTTCCTTCAACGTTCCTCCTGCTTCTGTTCTTGCCAGAGGCGTTTCCACTCCTTCAGGAAGATGACGCAACAACCCAGATGCAAGCTGCACCCACTCTTCCTGGGATGCCAAGAACTTAATGCTTCTAGACACTGGGCCAAATGCTGACACATAGCATCCCTTGACAACGGGGTTTCATTTTCTGTTCATACTAACCTCTTTGTGCACATGATTGAGGTTCTTGTCCAATAGAAAGGGACTGGAAGGCTCCACCTGCCACTGTTTTAGCTTTGGTTTGGGTAAGTGGCAGCCCAAAGAGGGAAACCAAAACCACCGCTACAGTCGGTGAGAGTTAAGTCCTCCAAAAGGCAAGTTCAACAGCTGGGAGAAACAGCGCAGGGTCCTGAGTATGCACTTCTCATCTAGGTGAGGAGGGGAGGGCGGGGTGGGGAGGGGAGAAACAGCGCAGGGTCCTGAGTATGCACTTCTCATCTAGGTGAGGAGGGGAGGGCAGGGTGGGGAGGGGAAAGCCTTGTCAGCCTGCACTGGAATCGTCTGTAGTTCTGGTCTAGTCTTTGCTTGCCATGTACTCCACGGTGAGAGGGCTCTCTCTGCCCAATGTTCGAGATGGTAAACGCACAACCCCTTCCCTGTGGCCTTTCCACGGACTCAGTGAGCTAAAGCAGCTTTTCCTCTGATCACCTAATCGATTCAAATAGACACGGGCTCCTTGACAAAATTAAGGAACAGCCATTGAGAATGCCATAGACAGAGGAGCTTGGCGGACTGCAGTCCACGGTTTCGCAAAGAGTCAGATACGGCTGAGCCCGTAAACTCACCTAGAATGCAGATCTCCCCACATCCAAGGATCGTCAGCAGTGGCTCTCCCACTCCATAACATGCTTGATGTTCTGCACAGAAAAAAACTCAGGCCCTACCCCTTCATCATCATCTTATTCTCTTTTCCTCATGCTGGGTGACCGCTGAAGAGCAGATAATGGATTACAATACTGTTGCTGTCCTTCAGTCATTAAGTCGTGTCCAACTATTTACGACCTCATGGACTGCGGCACGCCAGGCTTCCCTGTCCTTCACCATCTCCTGGAGTTTGTTCAAACTCATGCCCATTGTATAGATGGTGCCATTCAAACATCTCATCCTCTGTTGCCCCTTCTCCTCCGGACTTTAATCTTCTCCAGCACTGAGGTCTTTTCCAGTCAATTTGAAGTCAGCTCTTCGAATCAGGTGGCCAAAGTATTGGAGCTTCCGCTTCAGTCCTTCCAGTGAATATTCAGGGTTGATTTCCTTTATTATTGACTGGTTGGATCTCCTTGCAGTCCAAGGGACTCTCAAGAGTCTTCTCCAACACCACAGTTTGAAAGCATCAGTTCTTTGGTTCTCAGCCTTCTTTATGGTCCAACTCTCACATCTGTGCATGACTGCTGGAAAAACCACAGCTTTGGCTATACTGACCTTTGTCGACACAGTGATGTCTGCCTTTTAATATACTATCTAGGTTTGTCAAAGCTTTTCTTCCAAGGAGCAAGCACCCTTTAATTTATGGCTGCAGTCACGATCTGTAGTGATTTTGAACCCAAGAAAATAAAATCTGTCACTGTTTCCACTTTCTCCCCATTTATTTGCCATAAAATGATGGGACCAGATGTCATGACCTTAGTTTTTTGAATGTAGAAGCTTAAGCCAGCTTTTTAAACAATTATTTCTGAAAACATGTTGAAAATCAAGAATAACAATTTTCCTACAAATGTATGAAACAGACTTCTCCATATTTATTATTGTCTTTTTTTCCCTACAGTAGAGAAATCCCAGTTTGGAGAATATGTTGATACTGCAAAACCAAATGTCAGATAACATAAGTGGAGTTCTGTATTATTCCTATCACATTGACGTTTGGTGATATATTGTGCGGACTTTTCTTTCATTAAAAAGATAATATTGTTCTCCTATCCTGCAAATAGTAAGCCACCGTTGTTCTTTTAAATAACAACATCATTAGAAAAAAAGGAATTTAGTTCCTTATCAGTGAATTGGTACCATTAATTATTAGAACGTGCAGTCATTGAAGGGGCCTCCCCAGTGGCTCTGCGGTAAAGAATCTGCCTGCAAAGCAGGAGACAATCCCTGAAGAGCAGGAGGGTGCGATCCCTGGGTCAGGAAGATCCCCTGGAGGACAGCATGGCAACCCACTCCAGTATTCTCGCCTGGAGAATCCCATGGACAGAGGAGCCTGGCGGGCTACAGTCCATGCGGTCACAAAGAGTCGAATGTGGCAAGCGACTGAGGATACACGAACACAGTCATTAAAACAAAAGAAGGCAGCAAGGAAAATAACAGGCAGGCAGGCAGGCAGGAAGGAAAGTAAAAATGGATTTTGTATGAACGAATAAAACCCTCACTTTAATCAGGAAAAAAAATTAACAAAAGATGTAGTTGGGTGTCAGGTCCATATGCCAAAGCTGAATTGGCAAGTGACATTTGGCATCTGGACGACATTAAATTATTGACCAGTCTCAGGCACTGTTTTAGTCCTTTCCTGGCAATACCCTAATTGACAGTGGTGTTGCTACGGGAGGTATACAGCGTGCAAAAGGATGAAAAGCACGTCTTCTCTTCACTAGAACCACAGGTGGGTACCTGACTCTATGCGTGCGTGTGTATATAAGGAGAAAGGGTGCTAATCTACGGCAGCTTTTTATAGTGAGAGTGGGGCGGCGTCTGGTGGGCTGGTGGTTAGGATTTAGCACTTTCACTCCCTGGGCCTGCCTTCCATCCTGCAAGCCGTGTGGTGGAGGAGTTGGGGGGGGGGGGTGGGGAACACTTGACTGCTCTTCTAGTTTTTATTTTTTCTTCCTTTAGTTTCCATATCAATAATAAGCTTTTTAATATTTGCACCGAAACTCAATATTTCCACTTTTTTAGTTCTGTTAATGATGTGTGATATATTAAAAACACGGACAGCTATGCAAACACATATGTTATTTTAAAATTCTTATTCTAAATTCACTCAAGTACAATTTTTAAGTAAACAGAAACAGAGCCTAAGTCGTAATGACACTCAGCTCTAAGAGATGTGAAAACACGCACGTTTCACAGAACCTTCACGTGGTGCACTAGCAGCTAGAGAAATGCTTTACTTCTTAAATGTCAAACTTAAATCCTTAAAATATTAAATATTACAAATACTAAAAAGATGTAAAAGACGTTGCTAAGGTTTGTTTGTACCGTTTCTCTGGTTGGCTGGATTACTCTTTTTAAGTGAATTAGCTCTTTCAGTACCATAACGTTGCTGTCGCAGTTGACCCCACTCAAAATAGCACTGGCTAAACTTCCTTTTGAAAATATGCATATTAGGTTTGATCATCTTGTTGACTGAGTCTCAAAAAATAATCTAGTTACCTTCAAAGATTTCAGTACTAAGCTTAACGACTTTTTCTCTTTGTCTCATTTTTATTTTTTATTCTTGGCTATATCTGTATATGGTATGCAAAAAAAATGGAGCAACACAGTTAAAGAAAAAATTTCTGCTGCTGTTATCAATCTGTCCAGAAGACCAGTGGCCCACTGCTGTGGACTGAAGGCAATCTGAGTGGCTGAGATTGGCCCAGTGCCCTCTTGGCTCAACGTCCACCTTCGTGATGGCCCTGGATAAACCCTGTGATGACCTCGGGATCTAACCACGGTGTTGCTAAGCCCTGGCCAAGGATGTCACTGTTTTTAAATGCTAGAAACAATACCATCTATTCTCCTTCTCCTTAGTCTAAAGGGTGTGCAAGCGTTATCAGCAAGGGAAAACTGAAAGGAGCAAAGCTCTTTTCTAAGTCTCTAAGAAGTGACTCAGTTTTGGTGAAATTCCTGGTGAAACCTAAGCAGAATTCAAGACGAGCCAGTGCTTTGCTTTAATGCGGTTTTCCTGAGATGTGATGCAGCGAAATGAGAGTTTGGATGTACGAAATACACAGCAGGATGAATGAATATATAAAACATACATAAGACCTTCTCTGGTTTTTTTTTTTTTTAATCATAATTAGAGTCTCAAATTTGGCAGTTTTCGGTTTTTCCCTCTCCCTTTAAGACAACATACCTTTTTGTTTAATTCCTATGGGTTTTCAGAAACTCTTTTTTTTTTTTTGTTTAGCTTCCTAGTTCTCTTCACATTTCCTATGGATTTTTGCAGAGTCATACCCTGTTCACTAAAACTCTTGAAATTAAAATCTTCCTACTCATCTGTTAGGCTCAATACGTATCAGACGAAATCTTCAGGTTGTTACAAACAGGTTTAATTACCTGCATTTATCCCGAGTTCTTCCTCCTCAGCCTGTCCCACCCTCTCTCTTTCTCCACACCCTCCGTCCCCTGCCGTCTCTATTTCTCTCTCTCTCCTGCTCTCTCCCCCTCTCTTTTTCTGTCTCTCTGTCTTTCGCTCTCTTGCTCTCTCAACTTTTAGATATTAAAATGATCTATACCTGTGTCAGGGTTTCTGCTGTTAAATCATGTTGCCTGTCATCAGAACAAACAATATTAAAAGTGTAAGATATATTAAATATTGCATTATTAGAGCAACTAAGACCCTTTAAATTTCTAGTGAAAACTTGAATGCACTAATTTATTGCAATGACTCACAAAGAAATATTCTTTTCAAAATGACTTAGGGAAACTGTTAGAGAATGTGAAAACTACTAATATAATCATACTCCCAGAATACATCGCAAACAATGACTTTGACTTTTTTGGGGTTAGAAGATTTACATACATTGTAATGGGGGCTTCCCAGCTGTCTGTAGCAATAAATAATCTGCTTGCCAATACAGGAGACGTAAGAGTCAGGGGTTCGATCCTGGGTCGGGAAGATCCCCCTGGAGGAGGAAATGGCACCCCACTCCAGTATTCTTGCCTGGAGAAGCCCATGGACGGAGGAGCCTGGTGGGCTACACTCCAGGGGGTTGCATAGTCAAACACGACTGTAGCAACTTAGCATGCTCACGCGTGCAGTGACAAATAACAGCTTAATCCTGAAAAATACATATTTAATGCATACAATCAGCACGTGATTTCATTCCTGAAAACAGGTCAACGCCTGCTCTCTTCCTTTTTGGCTGCAAACTTGACCATCAATCATTCTTCTGTTCCTGCTTCAAGCTCTTCCCCAAGGTGAGTGGAAAGTGAAAATTTACTTTTTGTGACACCGGAGGGAAAGCAGTGAGGCTTGGGTGCCGTGTTGTTTGAGCCCTGGCCACAGAGTCTCTGGCAGGCTCATGGCTCACCGTCCTGAAGGTACCCCCTCAGGCCTCCCCGACATGCGCCTTGGTCACTGACATTCTCCCACCAGAGGGGACTGAGGCCCCGTCCTGCTCTGCAGTCAAGCTCAAATCAGAGCAAGATGTGTGGGAGCCGGGGTGGCGTTTGGATTTTAAATCACAGGATGAATGCCAAGAAAATTTCTGGATAATAAAACTATATCTTATGGTAGTCAAATTAGCGTTACGTACATTTCTGTTCTTCTTTTATGCTGTGTGGAAGTTTTCAGAAAGAGAAAAAGAACCTGAAGATTCAAATCAATACCTAATGCTTATTATTATTTTGAGAAGAGTTTGCCTGTTTGAGCACACTCCAGGAAATGACGAAGGACAGGAAAGCCTGGCGGGCTACAGTCCATGGGGTCACAAAGAGTCGGACTCGACGTCGCGACTGAACACACATCCTGCACATTTTACATCTTCGTTCATTCGTTTACATGAAACAGACATAAACTGCCCACACTTGTGACTTTCATTCCTTCACTGGAAAAAGAAAAACTGAGAATCCTCCCTGTCACTGGGACCAAGCTAGGCTTTGGGGAAACAGACAATGAAAGAAGTTATTTCTGGTTTTCCAGAAGTTCTTAGACCAGAGTGGGAGAAGGACGGACGTATGATTATAAAGCAGAGGTGAGTCCTGAGCTTGCAAACTGGACCGTGGAACACTTAACTCTGCTTGGTGGAAATGAAAGTTCCACAGATAAAGTCACATCTTAGTAATCAATTTGAGGACTTCCCTGGTGGCCAGTGGTTAAGAATATCTGCCTTTCAATGCAGGGGATGCGGGTTCAATCCCTACTCAGGGAACTAAGATCCTGCAAGCCCTGAAGCAACTAAGTCCTCCGGCAGTGACTAGAGAGTCTGTGCGCCTCCATGAAAGATCTCCTATGATGCAGTGAAGACTTTGTGTGCCCCAGCTAAGACCCAACACAGCCAAACAAATGAATACCAAACAAGAAATGATCAAGTCGGAGTCAAGCAGTCAGAGCGTAGACAGAAATTATGGTCTCATCCAAAGACACGGGAGCTGAAGGAAGCTTCCTGCAGGTCACAGAAAAGTACAGGAAAGCCTCATGGATGGAGAGACAAGAGGTGGACCTCATAACCCAGCCTGGAAGTCTGGATCTGACCCCCAATGTAAGAGAAAGCCATGAGAAAATGTTTTTAAAAGTAACACCGCATAATGAGCTTCATGGACATCCCCAGTGATTCAGTGCGTGAAGAATTCTCCTGCAATGCAGGAAATATAGGAGACACGAGTTTGATCCCTGGATGGGTGAGATCCCCTGGAGAAGGAAACGGCAACCCACTCCAGTATTCTAGCTTGAACTATCCCATGGACAGAGGAGCCTGGTGGGCTACAGTCCGTGAGTCGGACACGACCGAGTGACTAGGTTACGCAGGGTTGGACATGATTTAGCAACTAAGCACACGTGCAATGAGATTTACTCATGAACATTTTTTCCCTTGGAGGCAGTAGAGTGCAGACGGAGGGCATTAAGGCAGGAAGGGACTGTAATGTTGACGAGATATGAGGAGAATCTGAACAAGCTCAACAGCAAAGGAGAGGGGTGAGCCGGAGAAATACTATGATGCAGAACGAATGGGGCTTGATCATTTTTCTCAGCATGACTGACAAAGACAAGTGAAAGGCAAAAGGAAAAGAAAAATCAGAAAGGAATCTCAATTTTCCGGAGTGGCTATTCATCAAATAAAGGAGCCGGGAAGAACAGACTCAGGACCACAGCCAACCTGTGTGCGACTGGACCCCTGAGCAGGCATCCCGGTGGGATCACTCCCCAGCAGCGTGGCATGTGCTCCAGATTAGGGTGACATTCGCTCTAAAAACCAGATGCACAGTTTCTACGTTTACCTTTCGCTCCCTTCCACACCCAGTGGGCACTTCAGCTGTGGTTCATTCCAAGACCCAGGGCTTTCTCTTGTCCTTCTGGTAAATCCTCGGCCGTATCAATCCAGGTGAAGTGGACAGTGCGGGAAAGCCAAGCCTACTTTCTAAACATGACGATGATTTAAACTTTGGCAAAGAAGACCTCTGTCAGGAGATGAGTCATTTGTCCCAGAAGGACAAAGAAGGCTTCAAGGGAGACGGCGTTTTTTCTTTATGTATCTGTCAGGCACTTTTCATAATTCGTTTCTGGTTCTCACACAAGACATTTTTGGAGGTGGTTCAAGTCTCAGAGAGAGCGTGGAAGTGGATCGAGGTCACACAAATACTCAGCCCCTGTGCTTGGATCCAACTGTGTTTCTTTGTGGTTGCTGTTGCTGTTTAGTCCCTAAGTCTTATCTGACTCTGCGACCCCATGGGCTGTAGCCTGCCAGGCTCCTCTGTCCATGGGACTCTCCAGGCAAGAATGCTGGAGTAGGTTACCATGCCCTCCTCCAGGGGATCTTCCCAACCCAAGGATCAAACCCAGGTCTCTGGCATTGCAGGTAGATTCTTTACCACTGAGCCACCTAGGAAGTCCCTCCTCACTTTTTTAAAACAATATGAGGCTTTATTTCTTTTCTTTAAATTTGTAAAGTATTACTTGTTTATTTTTAATTGGAGGATAGTTGCTTTACAATGTGGTGCTGGTTTCTGCTGTGAAGCCACAGGGATCAGCTGTCTGTATAAACATACCCCCTCCCTCCCTCCCTCCTCCATCCCACTCCTCTAACTCACAAGCGTGATTTTTCTAATGCCAAGTCCTTCTTCTTCTCCTTACAGGACATTTCGTTTAATTCTGCTCTCAACCTGGGAAGGTGCCTGGATTGATGAAACATAAAACTCAATTTTAGCCTTAAATGAAAAAAAAAAAAAAGGAAATTGCACTTTTAGTTGTGAGGAAAACAGGAGAAATGCAGTAAAACATCTGGTAAAAGGAGCTCCCATTTTTCTCACCTTTTGATGGTCAAGATTAGTGAATTTATTTACAGAGTGTTCTATCCACAGCTTAATAGTTGTCAAGTCTCTTAGAATGAGAATTTGGGTTCAATACTGTTTAAATGTGATCATGCCACGAGGCTGTGGAATTCCTAGGAAAACCAGTTGACGTTAATTGAGACAGACTTCCCTCGTGTTCAGGACTTCCCAGGTGGCGCTAGTGGTAAAGAATTCGCCTGTCAACGATGTAGACACAGGAGATGCTGGTTCGATCCGGAGGTCAGGAAGATCCCCTGGAGGAGGGCAAGGCGATCCACTCCAGTATTCCTCCCTGGAGAATTCCATGGACAGAGGAGCCTGACAGGCTATAGTCCATGGGGTCACAAAGAGTCGGACACCACTGAAGCAACCTAGCATGCAAGCACGCACCCTAGTGTTCAGGGCGCTGGTCTCGGTGAGTAATGGATGGGATCTCCCATTGTGACAGGTTTATGACCATGAAAGCTACAGGCACGTGGCTGAAAGGGACTGGGACCTGTGCTTTTCACTTTATGGTCTCGATCTGTTATTGCCAAGGACCAAATTATCTTGTGCCCAGGGGTGTGGTGATGGGGGTTCATTCTCTCAAAATTGACAGAGGAAATGACTGTTCTCCAGAAAGAACTCTATTAAAAGGGAGAACACTTGCGCTATTGCTAAGGGCACATGACTTACGGAATGTCTCACTACAGCAGTATGCGCAGCTTGGTGGCAGCATGGGTCATCTGCAGCAGGGGAAATGCTCCTGAAGTCACCCCCTGTGGGGTGACCAGGAGAATTCCCATAATTTCCTAAATACCTATGTTTTAAAAAAACATTTAATTTCCCCAAGTGATCCTTTAATTCTTTCTTCTTTACTTGGCTTTTAGAACAAAAGAGAGACACATATATTTTTTTTTTTTCCATTTAAAAAACGTGGGCTTCCCTGGTGGCTCAGGGGTAAAGAATCTGCCTGCCAGAGCAGGAGACCTGGGTTTGAGCCCTGATCCAGGGAGATCCCATGTGCCACGGAGCAGGGGAGCCCCTGCACCACAGCCATGAGGCCCGTGTTCCAGAGCCGGGAGCCACGGCCGTGGGGCCCACATCCCGCCGCGGCTGCAGCCTCCGCGCCCCAGAGTCTGAGCTCCGCAACAGCAGAAGCCGCTGCAACCGGAAGCCTCTGGACCCCAACTAGAGAGTCGCCCCCGCTGTCTGCAACTAGGGAAAGCCCACCCAGCAACGAAGACGCAGGGCAACCAAAATTAAACACGAATTAAGTACAATAATAAATTAAAAATAGTTTTAGGTAAAAAAAAGAAAGTTTATGTAAAATAATGAACATCTTTTTTTAATGTTCCCTGTTCTACCTAGAGAATAATGAGCTGCCCAGTGGTCAGGAGAGAGAATGTTATCAGCAAATGTTGGTGGAGTAATTTTTTTATTCTTGATGCAGAGGCAATTGTACCACAGTGTTATGAGATGATGAGCCAACAGAAATACCGCATGGAGCCAAGTGGGCCACTGTGTTCCAAGTTACACGGGAAGGGGCATATCTTGGAAAGATAAAAAAGCAAATTAGTTAAGAAGGTGTTTTTCAAAGAGAAGAACGCCACGTACACTACTGAGTTTTATGAGTTGGGTGGGTTTTTGTATAAATGCTGCTTTGAAACTTCAATAAAATGCTGTTAACTCTCCATGCTGGGACTTCCCTGGTGGCTAAGATGGTAAAAGCTATTCAAGCTAATGGGGGAGAAAAGCAGTGAGGTGGTGAGTCACCCCAAGTTATTTTTGTTTGGCTTTGGTATATGCTTTGTGTGCTTTTGGTACCTGGTTCACCATAACAGCTACTGTTGCTTTGCTTAATATTAAAAATGATATTTCCTGGGCACTCACAAATCATAGCAAAAAAAAAAAACAAACAGAAATAGCTTGGGAAAAGCAGAGCTTAAATTTTAAAACTGTCCTGTTAGACCTGAGTGGTTGGTTCCTAGAAACATTGTTTGCACAGTGAACTACTGACAGCTGCCAATATTTGCCACATGAGGAGGGTGCCAGCTGGGTCACAGGGGTAAGTCTTCTGGATTCCCCTGGAGAGTTCCTTCTGCTGAGCGCGGCAGAATTTCCTGGGTCTGAATGTCCCCCTGGCACCTCTGTGTCCCACAGCTTGACTCCGTCCTGATTCCCCTGGCTCCCTGGTGCCTTTCTGCATCTAGAGCTGAAGCCAGCGCTGGCTGGAGGGGACAGTCGGTGATGGGAACAGCAGAGAGAGAACGATAGGAAAGCAGGTGGGTCTGTTGAGTCGGCCACCATGGAGCCACGTCTCGTTGCGTCTTTCTGAAGGCACGGGTTAATGGAAAACTGACGGTTTGGCTCATGCATAACATGGATAAACCTAACCAAGTCCCCTCAAGTGAGGTTGTTAGTGAACTGTGAGCAGCTGGAACAAAAGACTGCTCCACAAAGGGGAGAGAGATGGAAATACTCTGGAATAGTCATGTGCCTGCACACGAACCCTGTCTCCTGTCTCACTGTTTAATTGCCTCCTCTGAGTGTGTGTACGTGGGGGCTGGGGAAGGTCCTGTAACTTGCTTCCTACCCCAGAATAGGGAAAAGGCGACAGATGTGTGCCTGTGTGGATGTGATGGTGCGATGACGTGATATAACTGATCATCTGACTTCCTGACTCCCGGGGGAGCGTGTGTCGGGGAGCCCACAGGCGGGGAGCTGGAGGCAGTCTCTGGACACTGACAATGGCCTCTGACCAGCAATCGTCAAGAAACCCAAATCCTCGTTCCTACAACCCAAGGAACTGAACAGTGCAAACCCAAGTCAATCCCTCTCCAGGTGGACCTCGATACCACCTCCCTAGTCAGCACTTCGTTGATGATTTTTGAGAGCCCAAGAGTGGACCTAGATTTATCACAGCTGGCTTCCTTACCCACGGAAAATATGAGAGAAGAGAGTGGACTTTCTTAAGCAGTCACGTTCATGGGAAATTCTTATACAGCAATAGAAAACGAATACAGGGAGCCATTCCAAGAATGTAATCGAGGTGCATCAAAGGGGACTAAGCAAGACGCAAGACCCAGAGTCTGCGCCAAGGAGCCTTCCTTCAGCGAGATTATCTAGGGAAAAATTATATACATATACTGTAAGTAAGTGTTAGTCGCTCAATCGTGCCCGACTCTTTGTGACCCCATGGACTGCAGCCCTCTGTCCATGAGATTTTCCAGGCAAGGATACTGGAGTGGGTTGCCATTTCCTTCTCCAGGGGATCTTCCCAACCCAGGAATCGAACCCAGGTCTCCTGCACTGCAGGCAGATTCTTTACCGACTGAGCTACAAGGGAAGCTCATATAAAAGGTTTTGAGAACTCATGTAGTAAAAAAAAAAAAAAAAAAATCTGCTTAGCAGTTAAAGTTGGAAGGTCCAAAATGTATCTGTTCAAAACAATTCTGCATGTATTAATGTGCCAAGAGACATTTGCACCCATGGATGCTCAGGATGACCTGCTGGTTAAAGGCAAGGTACCTGGATGCAAAGCATGTGGTACCTCTGACTATCACAGTATTTATTCACCGATGGTGACCACAAGGACAGTGGGCTGGAATTTCTAGGACTGACTACAGTGGAGACCTTAAAGGAAAAGATGGGGCAGGGCTTTAAACTCCCCACTTTATAGTCAGAGAAATAAAAGTCTGAAAATTAGTGGCTTTAAAAATGTCTTCTTCCAGACTTTGCTGGTGTCCAGTGGCTAAGAAGCCACCCGCCAGTGCAGGGGATGCAGATTCGATCCCTGGTCTGGGAAGGGTCCACTTGCCTCAGAGCAACTAAACCCTTGAGACACAACTGCCTGAGCTTGTGCTCTGGAACCCGCAGACCACAGCTGCTGAGCCAGGTCCTAAAGCCTCTGCTCTGCAACGAGAGGAGTCACCAGGCAGAAGCCTGCACACGGCAGCTAGGGAACAGCCCCTGCTCACCACAACCAGACAGGCCAGAGTTCAGTGATGAGGTCCCCACGGCCAAAAATAAAATAAACAGTTTTAAAAAACAATGCATCAATATTACTTTCGCTTGTCTTCTTTCTTACAGCCACAGTGGAGCCTCATTAAAAACTCCAACCAGACACAGCCTTATTTAGGTTATCACTTACAAAGCAAATTGAATGCACAGTTGCTAAATTTATTACATGAGGTAAGAAGGCTGACTCAAGAGTAGGTCTGAGAGATTTTGGATGGGGATGAACCTGAGTCTTGAATGCCAGCTTCTGTAGGGTCCCCTCTGGCCGTCAGACGGGCCCCTGTTCCCCCATCCGAGGAGGCTGCCCAAGGAGCTTCCCGCCCCCGTGAGATCTCAGCAGGGGCAGAGTGTTAATGGGGTTACCACCGTATCCTTCTCCAGGCTGGTACATACAAGCATCTTCCAGCATACTCTGTGTGGGGTGGTGCAAAGTTTAATCTTGGAGGAGATAACTTGTACACACCAATCATTGCTAAATCAGCCAATTTATACTGGCAGAAAAGTAGCAAATATGTGTGGGAACGGATTCCCAGATTGCTAGACCCACAAGACCAATAAAACGCTGGCTCAGCCCACACTTATAGTTTGGGGTACACTTCCCTGGGAATTTGAATTTAATGTGATAGTTCAAGCAGCTGGAAGTAGATGAAACAGTCTACTTGGATAACTGGATGGGACGTTATCCTGAATTTAATGGGGCTGAAGTTTTAGAGCTGCCAGAACGCGGGGGAGGAAATCTAAGCGCTTGGGGAAATAATGGTGTCTGCAGACATTGTCATATGCAAATGTTTCACCTGCTCCTTTACTGTGTCAACTATCAGGGCCCCAGAGACACTCAGTTTACTAAGGTGGTAGAAAGGTAATAGGTGAGAAAAACAGCATCCTCGAAAGCTCTTAGGTGACTGACCTGCAACTGATCCCTGGCTGAGGCTGATGGGATGGGCATCCACTGACGTGGGCACCTTGGTCGTGGAAGTCATGCGCTCGGGATGAAGCCACGCGGGAGCGCTCAGACGCTATGGACAAGGAGGTGAGATTATGGAAATGGGAAGCAGGAAGGCGGCGTCCACCGCGGTGCTTTATTCCAAAGGCATCGGAAATGAAGTGAAGTGAAAGGCACTGAGTCGTGCCCGACTCTTCGCAACCCCATGGCGGTTGAGACAGAGCTTGGCACAGAGCAAGAGCTCTGAAAGTGTGACCCAGTATTTATTACAATGATTTCCCTGCCATCAGTCTGCCTCTCTTGATGTTTCTCCAGAGGTCTTTGCTGGGCAAACTCTAACACAGGGAAAAACATGCATCTCGGGCTTGTCCCCACGTGGGAAATAGTTGCTGGCTCCGTCCAGCCTATAGGATTACAGAAGCCCTGGGCTCCGGGGGGCGTGAGGTCTGTCCAACACAACAACAGCGTTTCTACTCAGACAATGTTTGCTCTTTGGCAAAGATGATTCGATAGCTTTCCTCAGTTCTCAAACCTCCAGTAACCTCCTCCTCTCAAATCCTCCTTTTCAGCCAAGGACTTGGCCTCCTGTTCAGCTGAGGGGTTGAGAAACGTCAGATGGAAACATTAAACCCTAAACCCTGCAGTCTTCTCATCTCAGATCTGAAACCCACCCCAGGTCAGCTCCTCATCCTATGCTTCCAAAGGGTGGGTCCCTTCTCTCATCAGAGAAAGACACACACCCAGTCCAGGCCCACGTCCCCAGGACCTTCCCAGGGATGTTGCTCCTTGATCCCTCCCCTCCGCCTCCTTCGGCTCCATGCTCCGCCGGGTCCTTGTCACCAGCGTCCCTCCCGCTCCTCTCGCTCACCTCAGGTCCCTGCGCCCCCTGCACCTCCTCTGGCTCACCTTCAGTCTCTGCCTCCCCTGTGCCTCCTCTCGCTCACCTCCGGTCCCTGCGTCCCCTTGCACCTGTGGTCCTGCTGCTCTGCCGTCCAGAAATACACTCCTCACAAGGTCTAACCCAGGTCTCTATGCCTCTTCTCGTTCCACTCACTCCCATCTGAGCTCTGAACATGTGAACATTTTCGAATCACCTCCATTTATGTCGTTCACATTTTCCTATTTACTTTCAGCCAGAGGTGACGTGATTTTTAAGATAGAAGGTGGGAGGAGAAGGGGACAACAGAAGATGAGATGGTTGGATGGCATCACCCATCACCGTCTCAATGGACATGAGTCTGAGCAAACTCTGCGAGATGGTGATGGACAGGCAAGCCTGGCGTGTCACAGTCCATGGGGTCACAAACAGTCTGACACAACTGAGCAACTGAACTGATATCCAACTATGTCAAGAATAATCTCTTCTGGTAAGTTTAAATCCAGACTCTAGTTGAAGGAAAGCACTGGGTGATGGTTTAACCAGCCACATTGGTTTTCTTGATGGAAGGTACACTATCAAGGCACCTGACCATCGGTGCAGCTGAAATGCAATGAAATATGGTACCACCCGCGCATGGAGACCTTGACTCCACGGTCTGATGATCTGCTGACTGCCAATTCTCTCAACAGTCATTCTCGCCTTTGCTTCTCCAGGGGCTTATAGTGTGCGTGTGTGTCTGTGCGTGCACCTGCACACACGCATGCTCGCTCAATCGTGTCTGAGTCTTTGCAACCCCATGGACTGTAGCCCACCAGGCTCCTCTGTCCATGGGATTCTCCAGGCAAGAACACTGCAGTGGGTAGCCACTCCCTTCTCCACGGGATCTTCCCTACCCAGGGATCGAACCCGCGTCTCTTACATCTCCTGCTTTGGCAAGCGGGTTCTTTAACCACCAGGTGCTTAACCTTGCTGTAAATGTGTGTGTCTCTTTGTCTGCTGTATAACTCTTGCCAGGACGGGGCCCCTGGAAGGCACAGGCACGTCTATTCGACTCAGCCCAGGACGCCCTCTGCCACCAGGGAGCCTGGGTCACCAAAGGCTTTTGCTGCGTGAGTCAGAGGATGAAGCCTCCTTCCAGGAGCTCACTCTGTTAGGAGCAGAATGTGAGCTGCTATCGGCTAGAAGGAGTTCGCTCTGATTTTTGCCTCAGTTATTAAGCTCTAAAACAAAACGCTGTAAAACCCTTTAACATGAGAACACTTTGGGGCTTTATAAAATACCACTCACCAACTACCCCACCCCTGCAGTACAATGAGGGTTAACTATTGGTTTGCTGTACCTCCTGGGTGAATCTTCTTAATGAAATAACCTGAATATGTAGCCGGAATATCCTTCCACATGCCCTAAAAAGGTTTCCCAGGTGGCTCAGTGGTTAAAGACTTTGCCTGCAAAGCAGGAGACCCAGGAGAGGCAGGTTCGATCCTTAGGCTGGGGAGATCCCCTGGAGAAGGAAATGGCAACCCACTCTGGTATTCTCACCTGGAGAATCCCATGGAGAGAGGAGCTTGGTGGGCTACAGTCCACAGGGTCGCAAAGGTCGGACTCGAATGAAGCGACTGAGCAGGTACACGCAGGCCCTAAAAGTGTGAAGTTTTCAGAAAACAGAACAAATGAGCAAACATAAACAAAACGCTGGAAATTTCTTGCACAAAATACAAAGCAAATATCCCTTCTTTGGACTTCACTTTGTGCAGTCAGGGATATAAACCAGAGCACAGTAATCGTTCTGGGACCCCTTGGATCCTTAAGCAAAGGACAGAGGCAGTTTTCTCTTTTAGATACAAAAATAAAGAAGTAAACTCTGATTTGGAACAGGTGCCAATGCTTATACGGATCATAAGCCATAATTCACTCTAAATGATGCTTTATCTCACCTTCGGATCCAAAATTTTCATTTTAAAGATGAGATGAAACAGTGGAAACCCTTAAACTGTGTAGTTGTCCCTGTGGTTCTGAATGAGGTCGGGGTTATTCCAGGAGAGTGCAACCCTTATTTAATGATGTTTAGGCGCCGTGGCTTGCTGGTATTGTGGGAGGAGACACATAACTGATCACAAATCATTAAATGTCTACAACTTGCATTTGGAAAAAATCAATTACCAGCTGCACTCACAGACCTAAGAAGTTGAACAAATGAAATATAATGATTTGCTTCCTCCTGGGGATAATGGGAGACTAAATGAGAAAACATGTATTAAGTGCTCTCTGAAAATGTCATATAAATGCATGATATTAACAGGCAGCATTATGTTTTCAGCATTTTCTGGCTCATTAATTTATATCTGGGTTTCAAAAGATTTATCTGCCATTTTAACTGAAAGAAGCCACATGACTTAATGTTTTTTTAATAGGTTAAGTGTACATTCATAAAGGAAAACACTCACTGCTAACATGTAAAATGGTTTTTAAAACTTGGCTTCTTATTAAAGAAACTTGGAGACCCGGGTTCTATTCCTGGGTCGGGAAGATCCCCTGGAGGGAGGCATGGCAACCCACTCCAGGATGCCTGCCTGGAGAATCCCATGGACAGAGGAGCCTGGCTGGCTACAGTCCACAGGGTCACAGAATTGAACACGACTAAGCAGGTGGAAGGACTGATGCTAAAGCTGCAACTCCAGTCCTTTGGCAGCCTCATGCGAAGAGTTGACTCATTGGAAAAGACGCTGATGCTAGGAGGGATTGGGGGCAGGAGGAGAAGGGGACGACAGAGGATGAGATGGCTGGATGGCATCACCGATTCTATGGACATGACTTTGGGTAAACTCCGGGAGTTGGTGATGGACAGGGAGGACTGGCGTGCTGCGATTCATGGGGTCACAAAGAGTCGGACACGACTGAGCGACTGAACTGAACTGATGAAGCAAGTGACACGCATCAAAATCTTTTCTGAATATGTTATACCCAGATAAACCAGCAGAGGGCAGCAACGCCTCATAATTTAACTAACAGTCACGTTTCTTGGATTGGAAGGGAGTTACAGTCATTTCAATTTTTCATTGCAAATCAAAGCATAATTACAAGTTAATGTCTTATCCTGCCACCAGCCTCAGAGGCCATCGGAGTATGTTCTATAAATGAAGAAAAAATGGTTAGTTCTAATTACACGTGAAATCACTGTTGTTTTATCTGGAGCTACTCTTTTCTTCTTGGTTTTACTCATCTTTAAATTGGATGAGACATCATAAGAGAGACAAAGACTGGCTACCAGTATCCTTCTTGGATTAATTTCTATGTATTGTGGCTTAAGGTATATATTTTGATTTATTATCCCTATAATTTAAATCACTTCAAATTCAATTACTGCATTTTCCTAACTCCTGCATTTCAAACCAAGAACACAGACGAGATCAACCTAAACAAAGCAACGCGTGGGTTTTATTTTGAAAACCAGATCCTTTCCTCGCAAGGGTACAAGGAAATCCAAAATAGTGGGCGTGGCATAGGTTTTCACCTGCCTGAGTGGGAGAACGTGGTCTTGCCTACATTTGAATTCTGCTATTTCTCAGTCCTGAAAATGGAACCCAATAAATCGGAACATAAAACGTGTGGGCAAAAGGAGGTATCGAGGTAGAAGGAACATTCTTACTAAGCCCGAGGGTCGGTAGAGCTGAGGCCGAATCCTTCAGTAAGCAGGCCAGGGGATGGGGCACCCACACCCCCGTTTCCAGTCAAATTTAGCAGAACCAAGAATGCAGGGGAAAACTGCCGTGAGGCAGGCTGCAGGCCACCTCCAATGAGAGCACCGTGCGGGTGTGTCAGTCGCTCAGTCGCGTCTGACTCTTTGCGACTCCATGGACCGTAGCCCCCCAGGCTCCTCGGTCCCCGGGATTCTCCAGGCAAGAACACTGGAGTGGGTCGCCACTTCCTTCTCCAGGAGACATTCCGGACCCAGGGATCGAACCCGGGTCTCCCGCATTTCAAACAGATTCTTTACCGTCTGAGCTATCAGGGAACCATAAGAACCGCCAAACAGGATAAGGGCTTCAGTGAGAAACTAGTCTCCCAGGAGCTTCAAACAGGGCGCAGACACTTAGTGATCAAAGGCTGAAGGAGCAGGCGGTCTTTAGGCCACTTTGCAAATCCAGACGCTCTCAGGTTGACGTTGGCTGGTGGAGCATCTCCTGGGCACCAGCGGCTGCATCTGGGGACCCCAGAGCCTTCATCCTGCCCCATCCTGCCCTGGCGCGGTCCTGGAGCCGATGCGTGAGAGGCTGTCTATGTCTCTTCCCTTTTCTTCCAGACTTCAGTGGCCTGTCATTCCGAGCACCCTGCCTGTTCCTGAACTTCACACATAGGGACAAGCTATAAGAAAAGAAAGTGTCAAGCAGATCAAACTTTTTTAAAAAAATAATTAAGTTTATTTATTTTAATTGGAGAATAATTGCTTTACAATATTGTGTTGGTTTCTGCCAAATATCAACATAATTCTGCCAAATATCTGCCAATATCAACAAATCTGCCATCGGTATACATGTGTCCCCTCCCTCTTGAACTTCCCTCCCAGCTCTCTCCCCTTCCCACCCCTCTAGGTTGTGACAGAGCCCTGGTTTGACTTCCCTGAACCATTGGCTATGTATATAGTAACGCACATGTTTCCATGCTACTCTCTCCATGGAAATCCCACCCTGTCCTTCCTCCTCCCCTCGCCCCCAGTGTCTCAAATAGAGCAATCTTCTTTAAAAAAAAATTGTTGAAGTATAGTTGATGTACAGTAATATTAATGTTATAGGTGTACAATATAGTGACTCATAATTTTTGAAGATTATACTCTATTTACATAATTATAAAATATTGGCTATATTCCCCATGATGTACAGTATATCCTTGTAGCTTATTTCCTCCCTAATAGTTTGTACCTCTTACTCCTCGACCCCCGTTTGCCCCTCCCCCACCTATCTCACTCACGAGTCAACCACTAAAGAGATAAAGTTCTCTTTATCTGTGAGTCTGCTTCATATTGACTCAGTATGAGCAACAATAGTTTGCTGCATTTTTTAGATTCCACATAAAAGTGATATCATACAGTATTTATCTTTCTCTGTCTGACTTCTTTCACTTGCCAGAATGCCCTCCAAGTCCAACCAGGTGGCTGCAAACGGTGAACTTGTTGTTCTTTTTCATGGCTGAGTAGTACTCCATTGTATGGGTCTAGTACATCTTTCTCCATAGAACAGGCCCTTCTTTGCTTCACTTTCTTAGGTGACTGCAGGTGAGCCTGCACCAGCAGGAGCTGAGTCAAGATGCCAAACAGCCACTGAAGCCTCCCAAGCTGCACCCCCTCCACGGCGCACCCCGCGTCCAGCACCCTGCAGGCTCCTGCCCTGCCCGCTTCCCTGACATGTTCACAGGAGCTGCCTCCTCCTGACACTCAAGCTCCTCACCGCGAGCAGGAAAAGCTCGACTGTCCACTGCGGCTGCCCCCTGTCCGGGCTACAGGATCGTCTCTCTCCACCTCTGCTCTCTGCCCCACTGGTTCCCCAGCCCGGGGCTTATTTTCAGGGATGTCTCTCTGTCCTTTGATGCCTCCTGGGTCTCCTGTCGTGAGCTCCCACTGCCTCCGGGGGTCCTCTTAGCTCCGTGTCAGTCCCGGAGCCCATGGCTTGAGGGTACAGTCTAGACACCCTAAGGTGACCTTCACACATCCTTTCAGACACTCTGCCAGCGGATACTCAGTAGTCACCGTGTATCCAGCCTCCAGGGTAGCCAAGCATTAGACGAATGATTTCATGTAACATTGAAAACCCTCTGAAGTTACATGGGAGGATTCACTAGGGATAAATATTAGGAACTCTAATCAATAAAACTGACCACATCCCCCACCAAATTAGCTGAACTACAAACAGAAAGCACACGTTAATATGTTTATCAGCCAAAATGCCTGGTAGCCAGTCAGTTAGCCTAGGCTTAATTGGCTTGATGTACTAAAGCTGTTGAAAGAGACATAAAAAATTATTAGAACCTACACTGATTCAGACCAACATTTCAGCTGAGTCCAGCCCCCATATTAATTTTAAAAAGCAGAGGTAGAATGTTTGCACTTTACCGCTCATTACTGTTTTACTATATAGTTATAGAAAATGCTTGCAATTGAGAAGCAACACTTTGCCTTATTTTTCAAGTGGAATTAAAAATCCTAAGAACGGTTTCTAAATTATGTAAGATTATCTTATCATTAGCACATAGTGAGTGTTCAATAAGTGTTAGCTATTTTTATGATTTGCAGCCTCGCCAGGATGGAGCTTCTAAGGCCTTTCTGTGGATCCCAGTCATTCCTGAGTCTCTGGGGCCTGAAATGGTGCCGGGGACATCATTCATGCTCAGGAAATACTGCATCCAGCAGGCTGTCATATACAGTTGAATGTTACCTGGCATAATGATAAAATGTCTGAGCTGTGACCCCCAAGTGTTGAAATAGCAATGTACCCACCTGGCTCTGGGACCTGACGTGAGTCTGCCAAGTCTCTCTCACCTTCATTTATTCAGTCATAAATAAAGTTAAAGATAATACTGAGCTCCTAGAGTTATCATGAGGAGCTGTGGGGAAATGCTCAGAAAGGACTTCAAAAAGCCCTTTGGGATGGAGCAAGCATCCAGCGATTACTAACTGCAGCTGTTATATCATCTCTATGTGTAGAAACAGCTTCGTGTGGCTCAGTGGTAAAGAACTCTCCTGCTAACGCAGGAGATACAAGACATGCAGTTTCCATTCCCGGGTCAGGAAGATCCCCTGGAGCAAGAAATGGCAACCCACTCCAGTACTCCTGCCTGGAGAATCCCATGGACAGAGGAGCCTGGCAGGCTGCAGTCGTTGGGTTGCAAAGAATTGGACACGACTTAACGATAGACTTTAACAGTGCAAAAAACAAATGTGTCTAGGATACAGCATGTCCTCTAACACATTTGCCTTCCCCCTGCCGGGATGAGCTGTCCCGAACGAAAAACTCAAGTCTCAAAGAGCTTCCCAAGTCCAATGCGTAAAGCTCTGTAGGTCACAACACCAGAGTTCCATACAAGGCGTGTCTGCTTCCTACTGAGCAGACAGCTTTGACCGCATTATACTTGATCTTATGTAGACTGGCTTAGGAAAGGAAAAGTCGCTCAGTCGTGTCCGACTCTTTGTGACCCCATGGATTGTAGCCTACCAGGCTACTGGCTTAAGATACATAAAATTCACTCCCACAATTGCTTTATGATTTAAGTGGAGGTTGGTAGGAATTAATCTGAAAATATGTAATGTGAATATACTCACACCCATCTTAGTTTAGGCTTTCCAAGTGGCTCAGTGATAAAGAATCCTCCTGCCAACACAAGAGATGCAGGAGATGCAAGTTCGATCCCTGAGTCTGGAAGATCCCCTGGAGAAGGAAATAGCAACCCACCCCAGTATTCTTGCCTGGGAAATCCCATGGACAGAGGAGCCTGGTGGGCGCAGTCCAGGGGGGTCACAAAGAGTTGGACATGACTGAGCATGCACATTCCTGATTTTATCAAGAAGGCAGCCCTCTGCACCTCATCGGCTTTCAGAACAAGCAGCCCGCCTGCTGGTCTGAGGCTCTGCTAGGGCCGAACGCTTCAGGGTCAAGGTCTAGTTGGAACTGCACTCGGGAGACCACAGAGCAAGCAGACCAAAGCGAGCCAGAGCCTCACTGGTGAGCGGCTAGTGTGAGGAATGACCACTTTCAGGAGAAGGGTGGCCTGGGAAATTCAGAATGAGAGAGGGAGAGAGAGAGAGACTGAGAGCTTCGAGAGAAAGAGCTAAGGCCCTACTGATCTTTCAGTCACTCAGCCCTGTCCGACTCTTGCGACCCCATGGACTGTAGCCCGCCAGGCTCCTCTGTCCATGGGATTTCCCAGGCAAGACTACTGGAGTGGGTTGCCATTTCCTTCTCCAGGGGATCTTCCTGACCCAGGGGTCGAACTCGCGTCTCCTGCATTGCAGGCAGACTCTTTACCCCTTGTGTCATGAGGGAATAGCAGCGTGGAAACCCAGGCGTTTCCTGTGGGGTGGTTCTGCCCAGGCTCAGGGGAGGCAGTAATCCTGCCCCTGAAGCCTATGACTGCTCCTCTAGTCCTGTTTCAGATCAGATCTTCTCTTTATTACAGCACTTACCTGACTGAATTCCCCCGAGACAAGAGGAAATCTCCAGCTTTTCCTGTCCCATCCACCCCCGTGCAGTTTGGGAGTCAGCAGACTGAAGCCCTGTCTTTGGATCTGGCTAGCAATTTAAGAGTTGATCGATTTTCATATTCTTAGGAATGCTTGCCTCCATCGCGGTGTTTATCCTTGGGGACATCTTATCTCTTTCAGAGCAGGGACACAGGAGTACTGTAGGAGTATCTGTTCTCCTACGGAAAAGATGGTCACCCTAACATTTTGAAAGACCATCTCTCTTAACTACTAACATGAGCTGTGCTTTTTTTTTCTTTTTTTTTCCCTTCATTATGTCAGGTCATACTTGGGGTAGAGCTGGAGGAGGTGGAGAAACAAGCAGGTCAGTGTCACTGAGTCTGAATTCCAAACATGTCATTGACTCACACAGCTCACTTAACTCTTCTCATATGTCTGGGGTTGTGCACACACAGACATAAAAAAATTTGCTGTGTTGGGATGAAAAACCCATATCATGACTCACAACAAGATATTGTTACCAGAAATGCCTGGTTAATGCTTAATTTGCACAGAGCAGAAGGAAAGAAGGTTTTCTTATTAACCAGGCTTAAGCAAATTCAAATATTCTTTGAAGTATTAATAATTACTGATATTAAAGGGCACGAGTTTGTTAACAGCTATGCTACATACTTTTTCCTGATCTTTCAAATGCAGTGTGAAGCAGCATTCAGACTTCAGCTCTGAATTTTGAATTAAAACTTTGGTTTCCTAGAGAAATCATCTGATGTTTTTGTTGCCACTATTCACAACCCCACCTTAACATATTAGAGCTCAGGTATGTTGATTCCCAAATGGGACTTGCATTTTGCACTATTAAAAAATGGGTGTGAAACCTTTTCATTTAAAACAATTAAATTGGGAGCATATATGATCTTCCTGGGAGCATTTATAGTCTCGTCAATAACATTTTAAATTTGTATTAATTTGTATTCCTTTACACAGTTCTAAACCTTCTAGGTAGTTGTTTCATGAACTACTTAAATTCACAAAGTTATTTCTACAAAGTTATTTCCTGGAGGCTTTTTCTGAACTGAATGGCTGTGTTGAATCCTGCTAGAGTGTCCCAGGCTTTTCTGTCTCACATATCCCCTCATCAAACTTTGACCCATGTGTCCCAACACCAAGACTCATGGTAAGCAGCAATCACTGTCTGTTATTTGCCAGACGCTCTTCTAAGCATTCGTACTTGTTACTTCTCAAGTGTATATGAGTTCTCAGTCTTGTCCAACTCTTTGCAACCCCACAGACTGTAGCCCTGGAGAAGGCAATGGCAGCCCACTCCAGTACTCTTGCCTGGAGAATCCCATGGGCAGAGGAGCCTGGTGGGCTGCAGTCCATGGGGTCACTAGGAGTCAGACACGACTGAGTGACTTCACTTTCACTTTTCACTTTCATGCTTTGGAGAAGGAAATGGCAACCCACTCCAGTGTTCTTGCCTGGAGAATCCCAGGGATGGGGGAGCCTGGTGGGCTGCTGTCTCTGGGGTCACACAGAGTCGGACATGACTGAAGTGACTTAGCAGCAGCAGCAGCAGCAGCAGCAGCAGACTGTAGCCCGCCAGACTCCCCTGTCCATGGCATTTTTTTCAGGTAAGAATACTGGAGGGCGTCACCATTTCCTCCAACGGGGGATCTTCCTGACCTGGGGATCGAACCCTCGTCTCTTGCATCTCCTGCATTGACAGGCGGATCCTTTACCACTAACGCCACCTGAGAAGCCCAGTTACTTCTCAGACAGCCCCATAAAGTAAGGAGGATTTTCATCTTCATTGTAAATGTTTGAAGATTGAGACAGAGGTACGTTAAACAGCCAGTAGGTGATAGATAGTGGACTTTTGGCCCAGAGACCTCATCTCTGTGCTTTTATTAAGCTCTTTGCTTGGGCACTAGAAATGCAAAAAAGCAAAGAAATTTTCTGCCATGTAGAAAAACTAGAGGTGGACACAGCAACAAAAACAAAAAATTACAACATGATTCATTTCAAACACTGTGGTTTAGTCAGTGTTAGGAGAGACACCAAAGGTCTCCTTTACACTGTCTGCCTATCGTATGCAACCCGCCATCCCGGACACTTAGGCCAGATACTGGTCTAACGGGCTTCCCAGGTCCTCAAGTAGTAAAGAATCCGCCTGCCAGTGCAGGAGATGCAGGGGACGTGGGTTCGACCCCTGGGTTTTGACGATTCCCTGGAGGAGGGGCATGGCAACCCACTCCAGCATTCTTGCCTGGAGAAGTCCATGGACAGAGGAGCCTGGTGGCTACAGTCTGTGGGGTTCACAAAGAGTCAGACACGACTGAGCAGGCACACCTACTGGTCTAATGGTCAAACTGAATTTCTAAGGAATCTATGATCATCCATTTAGCATGGCAGAGGACTGGTGAGCCTGAGGAGTGGTGTGGTGGGGCTGACCAGGGGCACATCAGAAAGGACGCTCCCTTGGTGGAAGGACGCTGCGTGCCCTCAGTGTGACATAGTCGGCTCTGGGTTCACCAGGCCCAGGACTTTCTCTGGGTGGGCAACCAGCCAGCCTGTGTTCCCCAGGCTTTCTCGAGTGAAGTGAGCTCCTTGGACTGATTTCCAGCTGAGGGAATGTGCACTGCTGTGATGTTCTGTCCTCTGTCATCTGCCCGCTGAAAGTCACGGCATCCCACCCAGACTCCCAGGGGTAGGACACGGCAGAGCCGCCACATGCAGAAAGCCTGGCTTTCTGAACAAGACCAGGAAGGAGAGACCCAGTGCTGCCCTGAGCCCCTGGAGAGGGCGATGTTTACAGCAGCCAGCTCATCTTGAACACGCTGGAGGGCTGTTGGGTTTTAGACAGAGAGACTGTTTCCAAGATGACTCTGGGGTGTCTGCCATTGGCATGGACTGATACTTGTGACAAAATTATGGGAGAAAAGCAGGAAAGTCCTTGTGTTCTTCCAATTTAAATACAAAATGCTACTTTATGCCATCGGGGGACTCCTTGCCAAGTCTTGTTGGAACACTTTCTTACTGGACCAATAAAAATCTGTATGTGTAGACCAAACAGGGTCTCTAGTGTTTTTTTAGAATGGCAGCCCTCAAGTTGCATGTGTAGAATAATCACCTGGGGAAAATTCAAATTGTAATTCTCAAGGTTTGAGGCCGGGCTTCCCAGGTGGCTCAGTGGTAAAGAGTCTGCCTGCCAGTACAGGAGACACAAGAGATGAGGGTTTGATCCCTGGGCCAGGAAGATCCCCTGGAGAAGCAGTGGTAACCCACTCTAGTATTCTTGCCTGGGAGATCTTGTGGACAGAGGAGTTGGCAGGCTACAGTCCATGGGGTTGCAAAGAGTCAGACGCAACTTGATAAGTAAGGATGCGTGCATTTTTCTTTTTTTTTTCTTCTAACCATCATCCAAGTGATTCTGACATAGGAACGGTTAAGGGCGAATGAATACCCTTTTGAGAAAATCTGCCCAAGTTCTAATCTACTGATGTAGCCCAGACGTTATAAGACTAAATATAGGAATACAGAATAACGCCATTTGACATGCACTGGAAAGGGCTCTGTAGGCAGGACCTATAGAAATGACACGGGAAGCATAGCACTGAGAAAATCTGACCTCAGCAGGAATGCTGCAAATTAATATCTAAGCCCCCTTCGTTAAGTCAGCTGGAGTTCCTTCTTATGCCTCAGGGTGTTTGTTATAACAGCCCAAACAACCAAATAAAAAATAAACTAAAACTCATCTGCTTCTCCAGGCCCTTTTTGTCGTTCAGCTGCTAAGTCTTGTCTGATTGTGACCCCCATGGACTGCAGCATGCCAGGCTTCCCTGTCCTCCACTGTCTCTGAGAGTTTGCTCAAGTTCGTGTCCACTGAGTCAGTGATGCTACCTAACCAGCTCATCCTCCTAATATCCTTATTATATATTGGATGCATCAATATGACATAAATAATTTAAATGATACTGTGTAGAAAACACACCTTAGAATTTATTTCTGAAAACTACAGAAGGAAGTTATTTTTCATTCACGAGAGTTACCAGTGGATGGTTGACACTGCAAACTGATCACCTTTTCTGGTAAAATGCAAACTAATGTATTCACTCTTGGTTGTTCATGGACTTACTCAAATAAAGTCGATGGGGTCTCTTCCTGCAAGCTCACGGTCCTGGATTTCTGTATGCCTGCCCCTCTAAGGTGGCAGGATGGAGCAGGCTCCATTACACGCCATCTCAGCTTAATCCCTTGCTGTTACCAGAAGTGGAAAATGCAATTAAACGCACTTCGGAAACCTCCCCCCAGAGTGCTGTTTACAATATTGCCTGCATTAAACAGGCCAAGCACAGCGACGCGGCCACTCTCCCTGCATCTGGAGGCTTTACTCAGCCTTGGGAAGCCCACTTGCAAATTAAAGCGTTCCATCAGCAGCTCTGAGAATCAGTCCACTTTGTTATAAAAGAATATTGGTGAAGTTAACACTCACGCGGGTTTTATTTGGAGTAGGGTTTCAGAGTGGGAGGGCTAGTGGGACTGTCCTTGGGAACCATTTTGCTCCCTGAAAGTCAGAGGAATTTCAATATCAACAGACCCTAAAATTACCTTAACCTAGGATTCTAAGCCAAGCAGGACTCTGTCTCCCTCCCCTTAAATGTTAATCCATTATTTAGATGAGCAGGGGTGGCCTGTATCTTTCTGAGAGGTGCTATTAATACTTTCTCCTTGGACCATATTTCCATCCGCTTCTCTCACTGGGAAGGGTGCAAAGTGACAGGTGACCCGGAGCCAGAACAAGATGCAGCTTGCTCTCGGATCCACCTTGGGCTCGGTGGGTGGCTATGGTCAGGACATGCAGCCTTCTGGTGACGCCTCTGCCTGCTGAACTAGATGCCGAAAGACTCAAGAGGTCCCCACACCCTGCAGAGAGAACCTTCGCTTGGTCTCTCACTCGAGGTGAACTTGACGTGGCAAAGCATCCAGCATCTCTATCACACGTTTCCTCAAATCGTGGTCAATCTCCAAACCACCTCTTCCTCTTGAATCTCCCTCTTCCTTTCGAGAAGATGCTCTTTTCTCTTGCCCCCATCAGCCACTGTCTTCCCAGGCGTCCGCCGTGGACGGGAGACAACTGACAGTCCCTGGCCTTGCAGATCTTTCAGGGTCTTATCCCCGGCCTTCTGCTCTCTTCCCTCATTTTGTTTTCACGATGCGTAGGGTCTGCCCCATAACGCGGAATAGCCACGAGCTGCACTCTGCCGCTTGCCATCCCCGCCTCGTGTGAGCCGCTGAGAGCGCCAACATTTCACCCCTCATCTGTCTTGATCGCCCCATCTCTCCCGCCCCGCCCCCTGTCTGCCTCCCATGCCCTCCGTGTTATTCCTCGTCTCCGCTGCTTTAAATACACACAAGGTAACTTACAAGTCTCTTCGGTCACAGCAACACATGTGTTGAGAGGTTGGTGCGATGAGCTAAGCCCAGTGGTGAGCCATTGGGATCAAAAGAGGCATCAGTCCCTGTCCTCCCCAGACCCTTCATCAACAGACATCCCAGCTTCAACAGAAAGGTTCAGTCCCACCACCAACTCACCCCAAACTGACCGAGGCAACCTGTGCACCCATCTCCCACACCCAGCAGCCCATGAGTCTTGCTGTTTCATGAGGTTCAGAAACCCACGTGCTCACAAAATCGAACTCTACCCACCCCGGCACACTAACTGGACTCCTGGCTCCATCTTCAGCTCTGCTTTCTTCTTCTTTGTTGGGATTAGCATCTTTTTATGATTCTAAGACCCCAGACCTAGTGCCCCACTGTCACACCTGCGTCTTATGCACCCCCTCTTCTGTCTGTGACCCCACCCTGCATCCAGAAGTGAAAGGCTGGATGACCTGCTGGGCCCCAACTGCCCATGGCCTCCTGTGAGCATAGAGTCTGCCTGGGCCCTCTCAGTAAGCTGGGAATTCTGTGCCCAGGGACTGACCGGAAGGAAATGGAGTGGACAGATATGGAAATTACCCCATAATTAAGTCAGTGCAAGCATAAGACAATGGTGAACTCTTTTTCCGAATTGTTAAGTGCTTACCAGCCCATCCTAAAGGAGATCAGTCCTGAGTGTTCATTGGAAGGGCTGATGCTGAAGCTGACACTCCAATACTTTAGCCACCTGATGCAAAGAACTGACTCATTGGAAGAGATCCCGATGCTGGGAAAGATTGAAGGCGGGAGGAGAAGGGTACGACAGAGGATGAGACGGTTGGATGGCATCACCAACTCAATGGACATGAATTTGGGTAACTCTGGGAGTTGGTGATGGACAGGGAGGCCTGGCATGCTGCAGTCCGTGGGGTCGCAAAGAGTCAGACATGACTGAGCAATTGAACTAAACTGAACTAAATAACATTTTTGAGACTCAGAAAACTAAAGGTTAAAACTATTTCAATTGCACTAGGATCATTTCCTTCTGGGCTTCCCAGGTGATGCTACTGGGAAAGAACCCACCTGCCAATGCAGGAGACACAGGTTCAATCCCCGGGTTGGCGGAATCTCCCCTGGAGGACATGGCAACTCACTCCAGTATTCTTGCCTGGGAAATCCCATGGACAGAGGAGCCTGTTGGGCTGCAGGCCAAGGGGTCACAGAGTTGGACATGACCTATATACATTTGATCATGTATTAAAATTAATGAATTTAGTAGACTCTTTCATATGAAGGCCTTGGTAGACTTTTGATATTATTAGCTTAATTTGAATAGCACTTTACAGTGCTTTTTAAAATACTTTATTAAATATCAATTTCAAACTTGTAAGATGAAGTTTATAATACCTATATTTCCAATGAGGAGATTGATTCTACAAAGGTTAATTATCACACAAGGCCTCAGCTTTTTCCTATCCATTCTCATCTCTGATGCTTCTCTTTGCATAGGAGCAATATCCACTTCTCTAGAAAGCCCTATAAAGCCTGAAAACCACGGTGGAAACTCTGGTTTGCTTCCCCGTCCTCATTCAAGGCAGATCCAAGAGTGGGAGGCTAGGGTGGTTGAGACTTATGAATAAACTAAGGAGGTCAGTGGTCATGGCTGAGACCCAATGTGGGTGACTAGCGGTCCAAAAAACAATTTCCTAAGTTATGGCACAAAAGAGATGTCAGGCTGGGTTCCCGCCACTTGAGAAGGCTGATTCAGCAGATGGGCCCCCGAGGGGGAATCTTAAGCACAAGGAGTCTAGTAAACTTGGGACTTTTGCAACGTGGAAGTGGAGAGAGCTGGTGAGGATGACACCTCAGAGAAAGGTGAGTGTAAAAAGAAGGAGCATTCAATAGAGGTAGGGTCTTCATTCGGGAGAGGGAGACCCTTATTGCACGGTTTCATCCATTGACCCGGCATTTGTCATCTCCTCTGCAACAGATGAAGGGCCTGGCGTAGGGAAGGCGATCGTGAACACAATCCCTCTTCTTTGGGACTTTTGCTCCAAACGCAGCCATGTGGTCTGAAGCAGTGAGGGGCTGGGGAGATGGGCCACAGTCCAGTCCCCGAGAAGGTCTCAGCCAGCTCAACCCAAGTCAGCTGGAAGCCAGGGCAGGAGTCCATCTGCAGAGGAGAACTGTGACAGACACTCGGCCCCAGACTAAACAAACGCGGCGAGGTGGAGCGGCAAGTTTATAGCTGATGAACAAGGACGGCACGGGGCTCAGCTCGCGCTCCAGACCGGATGGTCAGGGGCGGAGACTAACTCCGGGCCCCTCCCATCAGGACCGGACTTCCCGGTGAGCAGCCTTTGCTTCCGGGCAGGACTCAGCCAAGGTAGACTGAGATGTCGCCTTCCCGTGTTGCCTCCAGAACAGTCAGTTTTGGTGTGTATTTCCAAAACATCAGCTTTACTTATGAAACTTTCACATTTTTCCCCTCTGAAATGATCAGGAATGTTTCGAAAGAAGTCAAACCGAGAACAATGATTTTGTTGTCGTTAGTGTATTCACGTCACTCAGTCAACAAGCCCAGGGTATTACTTCCTCAGATATAGAAGAAAGATTGAAATCTGTCTGAACTTGGTGAAGCTAAATTTTAGAATTTAGTCACGTCCACATGATACTCAAATATGTAGTTGAGTGGATCCAATATCCTGGAGATTTAAAGTGAAATTGTTCAAGCTATTTCCTGATAGGTGGCAAAAGGTTCACAAATTAACATTTTTAGGTTGAGCATCAGAATAATACCATTTTCCAAGTGCTTCTCGGGTTTTTCTAATTTTATGGGTTTTGTACCATCAGTGGCAAAGAATGTCATATTTTAGAAAGAATCCGTAAAGGGCATTTCCTGCACGGGTGGCTGGCAAGAATTAGGGCCTTTTACTTGTTGAGAATGATGTTCTGTTGCTGTGTCCGACTCTTCGTGCCCCATGAACTGCAGTGCGCCGGGCTGCTTCTGTCTGCCACTATCGCCCAGAGTTTGCTCAAATTCCTGTCCATTGAGTCATGACATTCCAGGCAGGATGTTAGCAGTTGTTAAATATTATTTTTATTTTATGTAAATATGGGATGAATCAATGTTTTTACCTTTGGGTATATCCTGGGCCTTGTATCCTGTGAAGAAAAGACCACCAGGATGGCCACAGGGTACCTGAAAGTCTGATGTGGAAGCTCTGGTGAAGAAAGTGCCTATTCTGCCATCATTACTGAAAACTTTGCAGTACTTAGATGGATGTTGTTGTTCAGTTGCTAAGTCATGTCAACTCTTTAGCCATCCCATGGACTGTAGCCCTACCAGGCTCCTCTGTCCATGGGGTTTTCCAGGCAAGAATCCTGGAGTGGGTTGCCATTGCCTTCTCCAGGGAAATCTTCCTGACCCGGGGATCAAGCCTGCGTCTCCTGCATTGGCGTGCTGGTTCTTTACCGCTGGGCCCCCCGGGAAGCCTGTGCTTGGATAGAGGGAGTTTCTGAAGTGCGTGTGGAATCAGTGGTGCAGCAGGACTGGGCGCTGGTTCATTCAACATGTTTTTATTGGGTGCCTGCCACATGCCATGACCAGTGTAGGCTGGAGATACAGGAAACCCAACTCACAGGCTCCCCCTCGAGGAACTCCCTTCTTGTGCAGAAGACAGAAAACAAGCGAGAAAGAGCACTGTCCAGGACTCACAGACCCAGCGCTACTAGGTGGCCAGGAGTGGCCACACAGCCGGCACACTTAAGGGTATTAGAGCCCAGGAACATTCTCAGAAATGAATATGGATACTCCGAGCTTCTCCCCTTCAAACAGTTTTCCGGTCATTGCATTACATTCATTCATTCATTCACCAAACTACCTCTCAAGGGCCCTGTGCTTGACTACCAGGTGCAAAGATTAACTTGACAGATGTCTGCCTTTGAGGAATGAGGCATGCAAGCATACATTACTGAGTGTAGTAAGATAATATATTTACATATAATATAAATTTATATAGTATATGTACTTCTGTATAAGTATATAAATATATATATACTTATATAATATATATTATGCATATATATTATATAAATTTATATATAATCTTACCACACTAATATTTGTTTACTTGTTATATAAATGGGCTTCCCAGATGACTCAGCAGTAAAGAATCTGCCTGCCTGTGCAGCAAAAGTTAGAGAGACAGGTTTGATCCCTGGGTAGGAAGATCCCCTAGAGGAGGAAATGGCAGCCCACTCCAGTATTCTCGCCTGGGAAATCCCATGGACAGCAGAGCCTGACAGACTACAGTCTCTGGGGTTGCAGTAAGTCAGACACAACTGAGTATACACGCCTTTCATATATAAATGCAGATATCTCAGGATATTTATATGTCATAAATATACATATAAATAGCATATATATTTATATAAAATAAGTTTATCACAGGAAATCCCAAGATGGAGTGCTCAGTTTTGCTTACAGGACCTGGGGAAGGCTTCCAAGAAGAACAAATGCTTCACCTGAGTTGACCAGAAGCTCATTAAGCTCAAGGAAGCTCTACTAGGCACAAGGGCAGGTGGAATACAGGCAAAAAGATGCTGGAAACAGCAAGTGATGTGGCTGAGCAAAGGGATACGGGAAATAGCACAGAGATGGTCCCATGAAAAAGGGAAAGAGATGGCTCATGTGACAAAGATCGTCAGTAAAAGGCTTTGAGCCTTCTGGTATTTGAACAGCGTGTTTCGGTCGATGGACTCACCCAGTCATCTGGACAGCAGTACTGGAAATCCCGTCTCTGTGCACACTCACATTTATCCTCCTCTAATTTCTAGTGGGGAGGCAATCGCCATGTACATAACCTTAGGAGATAATTATTTATTACTGTACTATAATCCACATACAGTGGTTATTAGCAATCACTCTTCTCAGCCATAAAAGATCATTAATAAGGCGAAAGATCTAGGTCTATAGTGAGGGGAATTTGCTTGGGGTTTTATTTCGATGCTGAAGAAGACAATATAAATCATGTTTTAGTGGTGATGAAATGCATGGCAACAAATCTAAGCATCATTTATCACAAGGAGGATTTTGTCAAACACCATATTTCATTCAGCTGACACAAAACTATCAAACATCTCAGACCCAGTGTTAGCCTGGCTGCATAAATTTGGTGTCAATTCTATTGCCATTTTGTTAATGAAATATAAAAATTAAATAATTACAATGAAACGATGAAATAAGTAGGATTCCACAAGCCTTTGGCCTCAACAAAAACAAGGTGGAATGAATGATAATCAGCCACTGAGCCGAATGGAAATAAAAAGAAGCAAAAGTCTATAAAGTAATTTAACGGATGTTCACTACCCTTCTTCACTTCAAATTCCGTTTTCCTAGGAATCTGTGTCGAGATACATCATAGATCATTTTCTGTGAGCCAGGATTGATTGATTGATTTTTTTTTTATGTTATTGGGTAGAGTCAACCAAAGCTAATGCCTTGATTGATTTCACAACAACTCACACAAGAAGAGAAAAATGGATCAACAGAGTCCTGCCCAATGAAGAGCATGAAGTTACAAGCCGAATCACACTCCGAAATGGCAAGGTTGCCAACCAGTTCCTCTCAGCAGGCATTTATTTGTCTCCACCTCTGCACCAGACGCCGTGCTGATAAACTGCCTCATCACGGCCTCATTTACATCTGTGCTCAGGATCTCAATGTCATTTGTACTTTTTCCTGATTCGTTCCATGCAGAATGACCAACATCAGGGAGGTGGGCCAGGGAGTAACAGGTAAGACCTGGAGGAAGCCATGCCCGGCTGAGCATCCACGCTCATGGGGGGTTAGATGTGTGTACAGCAGAGAGCCAGGGTGCAGGGCAGGCGGTCCCCACATGGCTGAACCACCGCAGTGAGGTGACTCCAGAAGCTGTTCCCCTGGCATCATGCAGATCTTCATGAAGAGATATCACGTCAAGGTCCAGGCTGCAGCCAAAAACCCATGACACACAGTTGGGTTGTTGACAGAATCTTATTGGTGAAGAGTCTGCCTACAATGCAGGACACCCGAGTTCGATTCCTGGGTTGGGAAGATCCACTGGAGAAGGGATAGGCTACCCACTCTAGTATTCTTGGGCTTCCCTGGTAGCTCAGCTGGTAAAGAATCCACCCTCAAAGCGAGAGACCTGGGTTCGATTCCTGGGTCAAGAAGATCCCCTGGAGAAGGGAAAGGCTGTTTACTCCAGTACTCTGGCCTGGAGAATATCATGGACTGTATAGTCCATGGGGTCGCAGAGAGTCAGACACGACTGAGCAACTTTCACTTTTCAGAATTTTAAACAAGCGTACAGTCAGATCTTCCTAATGACTAGTACCATAGATAAGATTAAACATGCCATTTTATGTAAATTGGGTTTGGATGTAAAGAAAGCAGAAATATATGTAAACAGGGGGTCAGTGCATTTGATACAGGCCAAGGCTTGACTTCTCAAGCTGTGTCTCTTCTCACAGTGGGTGAATCAGTTCCAAGCTTATCTAACTGTTGCAGAAGCAATAAGATCAGCTCACTGGAGTCTGGCCTAGGATTTTTCTTTATAAAGGTGGAGAAAATTATGCCTACTAAGAATTCCATTTCAGTTCAATTTGCTCTCAGCGCTATAGAACATCTCAAGTGGGGATAATATAAAGGGATCAGGGGAGCTTTAAGAATAAAAGAGAATTGGATGTGTTCAGGTGGGTGCCCTGAGGTTTATAGCACTAAGTTGAATGCTTTTGCAGTGTCAACTTTTTTAAAAAACATCAAACAAACAGATAACACTTGCTTATTTTCTTGTATTTCAATCTGTATAGCATCTATTTTTGTCACAGTTTTTCCCAACAGAAAAAAATAAAGATATTTTATTTTTTCAAAAGTGTAAATGTAGAAGCCAGACTCAGAAATAACTTTATTGTTTCTTCAAAGGCAGCATTCTACATCCAGACAGCAAGTACTACTGGGATAAAGCTTAGTACCTAGCAACAAGCTGACTATCATACTCCCCAAACATGCAATAATTAGAAGGATCTGTTAATAATGAAACTCACAGTCTTCCTCTAATCATTATATAAATAAAAATATTTTAAATGTAATTATTAATTAAATTGATGATAACTATCAAGGATAGAACAACTTCCCCATGAGTAAGAAAATCATTATTTATATAATCAAATCACTTTTCCAGCATGGATTTTGTTGGCTGAAGATTTTGGTTTTTGTTTTTTTTTCTAAGTTTGAAACTGGACAATGCTGAGTTGGGACCATGCCAGCCTTCCTATTCAAAACATTCCCAATATTTTGGTATTTATTATGTAGGTTTCCACATTTTATAATCAATCTGCCTGAGACACTAGACTCTCCATTAATATTTGTAACTCATTTTCTTTCTATCATGCTGAGGGAAGATCAAAAGGTTTTACGATTTATGTTAACTTGGCAAAGAACTAGTCAAATGCCTACCTGCGAGGGTGAGCGATAAAGATTTCCTCTTATCTCTTTTACTGCATGCTTGGAGCCGTAGAATTCTAAAAGCTCACAGTACTTATCAAAATGTATTTTCTGAGCAGGATTTATTATTAATGAATATTTTTCTGTCTTTGATCACCTTGCAATTTATTTTATTAATAACAAGCATACAGCCAAGAATAAAATATATGCTGATTATTCAAAGGTGCTCACAGGCAAGAATAAAAACCCATGCAGCTTTTTTTTTTTAAGACCCACATGGTTACCTTTATCTGTACTTATATCTATAATCAATGTTGGCAGATTCCCTTCAGGAACATGATATTCCTGTTGATTAATTACCGGATGTGTTTATTCTCAAAACCAGTCTTCCAGTTTTAAGGAGTGATTTTTTTTTTTCTTTCTAAGCTTGAAATAACCCAGGAGTAAATTATTTCCTCGATTTCGTTGTGCTTTGAACACATGCTAAACTCTGCTTTCACCAATAGCCTGGCTTCCTTTTTGAATGGGCAGGAGCTTTGGTTCCTGTGTATCGTGTATGCTCCAGGCACCAAGCGGTCCCTTGGATGAAGTGGGTTCTTCTGGGCTGACGTTTTCATTGTGATAACCTAGCCGTTCAAGGCTTTGCCCTTTAGATCGGCCCTTCAGACTGTTTAATGAAGCGCGGTGCTTTGTTCTCTCAATGTCTTTTCCACTGTCTGAAACCACATTGTTATACAATATATATTCTAGGAGATTCATCTGAAGTAAGTGCATCTGAAAAAACTCTCATAACGCTTGGGAGAGCAAGATGATTGTTGAAGATGCAAGGTGAAACGTTTCGACTATCACGTTTCAAAAGCAGAGGGCGTGATTGGAAGTTACAAAGTTATGTTCCTAATATCCAAAAGTACTGGATTTGAATAGTCCCATTAAAAAAAAAAAGCCAGAATAGTTTTAATAGGAATGCTTCACTTTCACATTAAAAGAGTGAAGATGAAAATGTGGTTGGATGATGGGTAAAGGATTCCCTTTCAGACACGTGTGCTGAAGTTGGAGTTGAGCTAGGTGGTTCTCTGGGTCTCTGAGAAACCTACCGGAAAGTGCCATGATCCCCAGAGAGGAAAACCTCTCAGTAAGTACGGAGTGTTATTATCTTGACACTTTGAGATGTTCTTAACTGCAATCATTTAAAAGAGGGCTTCCATAACCAAAATATTACAAAATTAACCTTTCAGAGAATTACAAGGCAGTTCTAAAGTATTTGGAATGGGGGCAACTTAAAGAGATTTCAGGAGCTCTGTTGCTGTTCAGCTGCTAAATCACCCGATGGACTGCAGCACACCAGGACCCCCTGTCCTTCACTTTCTCCTAGAGCTTGCTCACACTCATGTCCATTGAGTTAGTGATGCCATCCAACCATATCATCCTGTTGCCCCCTTCTCCTCCTGCCCTCAATATTTCCTAGCATCACGGGCTCTTCATATCAGGTGGCCAAAGTATTGGAGTTTCAGCTTCAGCATCAATCCTTCCAGTAAATATTCAGGGTTGATTTCAGAAGCTCTGCATTCAAACAAGGAGATTCATGAAGATTATGTGCCCAGCAAAGGAACAGAGTGTTGAATCTCACGGTCTGTGAAGCACTCGCCAGAGAGCTGGCCTCCCAGAGGACGGAGCCTGTAACTTGTTTTCTCCGAGGATAATGAGGTTCTGCTCTTACTGACGTGCACACATCTTAGTGCACGCACCAGGGGCCTTCACAAAGGGCAAGAAGGATAAGCCCTTTCAGAGCAGATCCCACCCTGTTTAGAAACTTCAGAATGTTTTGTTTTAAAGAGTTAATGTGCTGTGCTTAGTCGCTCAGTTGTGTCTGACTCTTTGCAACCCCATGGACTGTAGCCCATGAGGCTTCTCTGTCCATAGGATGCTCCAGGCAAGAACAATGGAGTGGGTCACCATGCCCTCCTCCAGGGGATCTTCTCGACCCAGGGATCGAACCCAGGTTTCCCACATTGCAGATGGATTATTTATTGTCTGAGCCACCAGATAAGTCCTTAGTGTTAATAGCTGGTAGTAATAAACATATTTTAACAAATTATACCCGGTTAATTTTATCACTGATATGAGCAAGTTGACAGAGATGAGAACTTAATTGGGCTTAAGAAGACCTGGATTAGGTCTTCCCATACTTGCCATGTGCTCTGAGTCAAATTAGAGAACCTCACTTAGACCGTTGGTCAGATGTCCTATGGGAGATATTGGACGAGATGATCTGAGATCACTGAGTCACTTCTTTTTCCATGTGTAAAAGTCAACATATCTAAGACTTAGCTCATCATATCTATGATTTTGACATCCTTTTCAATCTATCAAATCCTGTGGATAAGATGCCCATAATGGCAAAGGGGAACTGATGGGAAGAGGAGGGATTAATATATTTTCAGGAAACAGTGACTATGATGGGGCTTCCCAGGTGGTTCATTGGTGAAGAATTCACCTGCAGTGCAGGGGACTCAGGTTCGATCTGTGGGACGGGAAGATCCCCTGGAGGAGGAAATGGCAACCCACTCCAGTGTTCATGCCTGGAGAATCCCATGCACAGAGGAACCTGGGGAGCAATAGTCCATGGGGTAGCAAAGAGTCAGACTTGCTCATATGACTACGTTAGTATTTTCAGAGTTGCAATCTAAATATGAAAGCACTGGGTAGAGAGACTAGAAAACAAAAATGTAAAGAAAAAATGTGATGCATGTGCCTCTAGGGTTGTTCAGGAAAGAGGACGCTCCCTGCAGCAGGCATGGCCTGGGGACCGGCGTAAAATAAGAAACCCCACCCGATCTCCGTGCTCAGTCCAGTTGGAAAGGCAGGTAAACAAACTCACCGAAAACCAAAAGTTTCTTCCTGATATTCCTGCCTGTGTTTTCATGCCCATAAAACACAGCTTTCTATTCGCTGAGCTGAAAGTCCATACTTGGACTAAAACAGTGTCACAATTAACAGCTTTCTGTTCAAAAAATGTTTTCTATGCCTTTTGGTTCTTACTTCTAGGCCTGGGTCTGGAAATGTCCCTCCTTGGCTCCAAGGTCCCCCTCCCCAGTTCACCTAGCACATCCTTCAGGGTGGTTTACAGTCATGTTCGCATAGCAACCAGCCATGGCTACTTCACCATCATCCTCAAAACTGGCTCCCTGAGGATCAAGGTCACCTGGGACTCTAGAGTGCACTTTCTCTGCCCGACCCCAGACCTACTGAGTCAGCAGCTCTGGGAGCAGGACCCAGCAATGAGGATTTCACAAACTCTCCAGGTAAAGGGAATCCTACTAACTCAAAGAACCACAGTTTCACTGCCATTGCTGATTCAAGTGGCTGTAAGCACCAGATGTGCAGAAACCACACCTCCAGTCACACTCATGTTCCCAGTGTCTGGCCAGTACCAGTTCAGTTCAGTTCAGTTGCTCAGTTGTGTTCGACTCTTTGCAACCCTGTGGACTGCAGCATGCCAGGCCTCCCTGTCCTTCACCAGCTCCTGGAGTTTACTCAAACTCATGTCCATTGAGTCAGTGATGCCATCCAACCATCTCATCCTCTGTTGTCGCCTTTTCCTTTCCCAGCATCAGGGTCTTTTCCAATGAGTCAGTTCTTCCCATCAGGTGACCAAAGTATTGGAGTTTCACCTTCAGCATCAGTCCTTCCAATGAATATTCAGGAATGATTTCCTTTAGGATGGACTGGTTGGATCTCCTTGCAGTCCAAGGGATACCAGGTGGTCAATAAATATTTTTTGAGTGAACAAAACACTGACTGAAATCGCTTCCTAAAAGACATTGCTTCTTCCACTAAATTTCTTTCAAACTACCCACTTGAAACACCCTCAAAATATCATACAAAGTTTAAATAAATCCATCCTGTGACAGATGATAGATGAACCTTCTTTAAAGCCCTCGTCACGTACTTCTTCTCCTAATGGTTCCCAGAGGCTTCTAGCGACTGATGTAGTTGTACCAATGGCTCCCTGCTGAGATGACTTTGCCCCCCAGGGGACAAGTGGCATGTCTAGAACCAGTTTTGGTTTTGACAGTTTTGATGGGGATGCTTCTTGCTTCTAGAGAGCAGAAGGCAAGGATACAGCTAAACATTCTGTGCTGCCCAGGATAGCTCTCCAAAGAATTGCCTGGACCCAAGGGTTGAGAGTGCCAAGGCTGAGAAACCCTAGTCTATGAGTGATTCCAAAATACAGTGACTAGTGGTAAGTGTGGAGTATACATTTCTGAGAGGTGGAGGGTCAGCCATGGACCACTGTAGAGCATCTCTTCACACCGCACCCTTCAATCCAATAGTTCTCAAACATTTTCCTCCTGAGAACATTCTTTTCTGTTTTCCGCTTCACTCTCATATGCTTTGAAAGGCAATCTTCCAAAGAAAAAAAGTACAAAGCTAATGCAGAGAAGCACTGAGCGATTATTCAGTGCCCTTGCATTCAGCCTCCTGCTAAAAGTCTTCATGACTCACAAAGGAAAATAGCAAATGAAGAAGGAAGGGAGATTGGGACACCTAGGTCCACTCATCCTGGTTCACGTCTGCTGCCACTGAGCAATTATTTGGGGGTTGCTTTAATACACTGTTTCACCTTCATTAGAACTCTCCCATGTGCCCCTAAGGGCTTCGAAGCTCCTGGTTAGCTCAATGGTAAAGAGCCGGTGCTCTGGGACAACCCTGAGGGATGGGATCGGGTGGGAGGTGGGAGGGGGGTTCAGGATGGGGGACACATGTACACCCATGGCTGATCACGTCAATGTATAGCAAAACCCACAATATTGTAAAGTAATTAGCCTCCAATTAAAATAAATAATTAATTTTAAAAATTCACATGCAATGAAGGAGCCACAGGAGATGCAAGTTTGATCCCTGGATTGAAGAGTCCCTGGAGGAAGGCATAGCAACCCACTCCACTATTCTTGTCTGGAGAACCCCATGGACAGATGAGCCTGGCCGGCTACAGTCCATAGCGTCACAAAGAGTCAGCCACCAGTGAAGTGACTTAGCACACACACACACACACACACACACGTGCCCCTAAATGCACTGCTTTTCAGATGAACAAGTGCCGTGTAGGCATCCCAGATGTAGGAGGCTAGGTCTGTATGTGGCCGCTGCGTCAAAATGATGCTCAGAGGTTCAACACACTCTGATTACCATCTCCATATAAAAAGCCATCTGAGGCAAAACCAGGATCTAGCTTCTTGCAAAGTCTGTTATGCCCCCGAGGAGAAGTGAGGGACTGCTGAAGACTTAGCACAAGCTTTATTTGATGGGAAACACAAACCAAAAACCTGCGGAAGGTGAGTGGATCTGATTATTGTCACCAGCTGGTGAGTTTTGCCTTGGACCTGGCGGTATAATGGGTTAGTGTAATTTAAAGTGTAATAGTTTGGTTGGAAAACAGGTAAGAGTAGCTAGAATGACCTTTTCGGGCTTTGTGACTTTCTGAAAGTCAGTGCTGGTGGTGATAATTTAAGATATATAAAACCTTCATTGGTCCTAGGAACTTGACGTTCTTCTTTCCAAAGAATTATTCACACAGTGTAACCAAAATGTGTGATTTAGCGTCTTCTCTTACCAGAATCTCATCCCTTCATTGATGGCATACTATTAAATTTTATACTTAAATCCTTTTGTAATTCAAAAGTGTGTAATGAATGTCTTAAAACCTAACCATGATAAATAAAAATGTATTGGACTATTCTGATAGAAATTTTATCTATGAGAAAAGAAAATGTGTTAAAGATCTAGAAATATTGTTTCTAAATGAAATGAAAAGTGACATTTTGGAGACTAGACACTTAAAAATTACTTCTTTCAATACTCAGTCATGCACTTGGTTATTAGTATATCTCAATTTCATGCTGTTTTTCCTTAGCAGAAAATAAATATTTAATAATAAATTTGATTTACATTGGTGCTGACTGGGATATCATGCCAATAAATTTTGAAGAACCAGCTAACAGCAGAGTACAGAGAAATACAATGTCACTTCATCACAGCAGAAATAAAAATACAGTCTTTCAATTTTTCATGACGTTTAACCATCCTTTTCTAAACTCAATGAATCTAAAATATATGGTTTGAGGAAAATAGTTAAAGTGTGGACATTTTGAGTTATTTTGATATTTGGAATGAGAGCTTGCCTACCTTACCACTCCTCATCCATCAAACTCTTTTTTTTTTTCCCTTTAACTTGAAGTGACCTTAAAGTTATTAAGACACAGTCACCTTGAAGACCAGTTCTAAAACTTGGATAAGCCATTTGTTTGAGATTTCCTTGATGTATAGATTAAGGTCACAGGCTTATTCAATTTCAGTGGAAACTGAAGACATTGAGAATGATCTGAGTTGGACATAAAATGGCCTGTCCTGAAAGGCACTATTTTGATGGATCAGATAGACATAACCAAGAAGTCTCCTCATGGCTGGTTCCAGAAACATTGTAGGAAGCAAGAAGCAAAAGCTATGCTCTTGAAAAAAAAATGCACACAATCTTACTTATGATAACCTTGATTCGAAATGATGCACCAGGTACCACATACATCATCTCAAAATGATGTCCGTATTATGTTTATAATATCCTCTCTTCTCTCCAGAGGCCAGTCTGAAAAGCTGTTTCAATAACAGTGATGCTACTCAAGCTATTTTGATTACCAAATTATTGACAGAAGGCCCACTGTGTGCAAGACGCACACAGATGGTCTGTAAGTGAATGGCCTGCTTGTACCTGCACAGATACAAATCTGTCCGTAAGAAATGACTGGCATACTAAAGAACTGAATTTACCTTCCTCGACAGAAGTGTGTCCAAACTGCGGTCCCCAGGCCAGCAGCGTCGCCTCCTCTGGGAACTTGTTAGGCATGCAAATTCTTGAGTTCACCACACACCTACTGAGTCAGGAAGTCTTGAGGTGGTACCCAGCAGTCTGCCTTCTAAGAAACCTTCCAGGTGACTTTGGTGTGCCTTAAAGTTTGAGAACTTTTTTCTACAGTAGTTCTTCTCAAAATATGACTGCATGATCCTGGGGAACCCTGAGATTTTTAGGGCTGGAAGGCTAACTACACAATACTAAGATGCTCTATGCCTTTTGTGCTATGGCAACATGTGCCCTCTTGGTATTAAAAACAAAGATTGATGACACTGATTCTTTAGCACAAACAACAGGGATACCAAACTGTATTTGTAGGCAATGCATTTTTCAGCGGCACAAGCATGCAATCCAAAAATCCTCTATTTTATTTAAATATGTTGATTGCATAGTGTAAATAATAATCATGTGTGAAAACTTGACCCTGAGTAGGTGTTGTTTATTATTCTGTATGTTGAAATGGGAAGAATGCTTGAAGCACTTTTACTGGGAGTCCAAGTCAGATGACTGTCTAAAGGAAAAGTACTAATAATAATCAAGCTGTGAGCTGAACTAGTAGTTTTTTTTTTTTTTCATGGAATGATATTTCTACTTGAAAAAAGGACTGACAGGCAAACTATGGTTACTCAGACATGGGTATTTGACAGATATTTTGTCCAAAATGGATAAAATGAAATCAACGCAAGGAAAACTATTGACAGTATTTGTTGCCAAATGTTGAGCTGAGGACAAAAATTACAACTTTAAACATCTGGTGTTCACCCTTGTGCACTTAATAGTTTTCCAATACTCAAAGAGTTTTCTGATTAGATCAGTGATTACTAATGAAAGTGATTTTTAAAATATCAGTATGAATATGTATTAATTGTATAAGTCATCAAATTGTATAAGATGTCATATACAAAGTTATGCACCAGTAACCCACCTGCCAATGTATGTAAGAGTAGAGTGTTTGATTCCTGGGTCTGGAACATCCCCTGGGGAAGGCAATGGCAACCCACTCCAGTATTCTTGCCTCAGAAATCCCATGGACAGAGGAGCCTGGTGGGCTACAGCCCATGGAGTCACAAAGAGTTGGACACGACTAAAGCGACTTCGCACGCAGCACACACACAAATCCAAAGTGCGAGCTAATCCAAAGGCTTTCAAAGCGGCAGCACATGGCGAATTTAAAGGTATGATTTCAGGCTCCATGTTTCACCTGACCATTCCAAAGTGGTCATTTGTTGAGTTTCGTTGAAGTGGCAAAGAAGAACATCCAGAATACTCTCAAAAGGCTATCATGGTACTCCTCTCTTCTTAAACCTCATACCTGTGTGAGGCCTGATTTTCTTCCCCCGTACTCAGACCAAAACAATGGGTCACAGTCGATGGAATGCAAAGCAGATATGAGAATCCAGCTATCTTCTATTAAACCCGAAGATAAAGAGATTTGCATCTTATACAACAATGTCACGCTTCACACTGTCTTATGGGTTGGAAAATAAGGCTATTTTATTGTTAGTGGCCTGTCACTAAGTCATTTCCAACTCTTTTGCAATTGCATAGACTATAGTCCACCAGCTCCCCTGTTCATGGGATTTCCCAGGCAAGAATACTGGAGTGGGTTGCCATGTCCTCCTCCAGGGAATAGATCTCCCCAACACAGGGATTGAACTTGCATCTCCTATGTCTCCTGCATTGGCAGGCAGATTCTTTACCGCTAAACCACCAGGGAAGCCCATATGTTGTTTATCTTTATATGTATATATTTATACACATAAAAAGAGAACTAGAGTTCATTGTGCATACCCATTATAATTCCAGCTCAATAATGGTAGGAATTTTTTTCTCTTTAATTTACTGCTATATCTCCAGCACCTAGAACAATGTGGTAGGTTCTCAATAAATGCTTGCTGAATGAATGACTACATAACTGCAGAAATGAATCGAAAGGCAGAGAAAGAATGAAAGGAAGGAGGGAGAAAAAGAGTCAAGGCAGACTCGCAGGAGCTTGTCACTTTTCCCCAAATATTTTATAAACACTTATGAACAGAAAATTATTTTATAGAAGGTAGGAAGCCTGGGTCTACCTTCAACTTACTGCCAACTTCTGAATTTCACAGCATTTCTTAGTGACACTGTCTTTCAGAATACAACATCCTGCTCAATTTCAGAGCTTTCACAACTAAGTGAGATTATGTGATTCTACACATATTCTTCAGAATGAATATCATTGAAATTCAAGATGTCACCATGATAATTACTTTATTTTGCTCACACTGCTTTGAATCATGTGATGCCAACAACGGACACCTTGCAAAGGCTCCTCCACAAAGCAGTAATCCATCTTTGCAAATCTAAAAGTTGTATATTCTGAGAAATGTACGTTCCTGAAAAAAGCATCATAGATTTCTCCAGAAGATGCTGTTTCAAATTCTGAAAGCTGACAAAGACCTTTACACGGGTTTGATTTGCTATTTTCTATGGAAAAGGCCTCTTGAGGATTTGATAGCTGCTCTCAGAATGAAGAGTAATTGCTTAATACTTCATGTTTACAACAGAGAATCGCTGTTTTGTCATTTAGACATGTAGCACTGCTGTTCTACACAATGCGATGCATCAGAAAAGATTCAATAATCATTTCTTAACCAGTATTAATTTGACTGACAACAGACCATAGGGTGTAACTTTGAAAAAAAAAAAAAATTCCCAACAACCGATGTTTTCAATTCCACATTCTTTCGAGCAAATAAAATATGTAAATACTTGGAATGAATCTGATGCAAAAAATTTCCAAATGCCTCGCAAGCATTCTTTCGTCAATCTTCACAACCAGGTGGCAGGCAGACAGTATTATCTCACCGTTCAAGATGGGGAACAAAAAGCAAGAGCCCTTCAGCCATGGAGCTAATAATAGGCTAGTAATGATGGCCACCTGGGGCCTGCATGTCAGGCCCTATTTTCAGACCCCTCTACATAATTCCCTTAGAATGGTTCTGCCCCTTTAAATCATCATTATCAACATTTATTTTCAGAAACTTCCAAAGTAGTCATCGTCCCATGCCTCTCAAAGATTCCTCCTCCTAAAGTTCGAAAAGACATTGAACTCAGGCTAGGAAACAGAAGTTAACTTGCTTTTAGCTGCGTATAATCCTGTGAAATCTCCAAAATAAAATTCTGCACCGATGTTTTATTCTATGCTTAAGGGAATGGGATGTTCATTCATCATTTTCTCCATCACCATTAACTCTGGGTAAAAGGTGAGGTCGGCACCGTGTGTCTCCTGGGGCCTCAAGGCTTAACTGCGTGCTTGTATCCCTCCCCAGGAATGAATGGTGAAACCAGAGGTGATGAGAACCTGAGTTTTTTAAACCGTTTCCAGGACTGACTGCATCACCCAGTAACAGTATCAATATTTTTGAAGATGATGCTAAGGAGGCTGCTTTCCATAGGGATAAAAGCTGGAGAAGAGATTGGAACAAAGAAAGAACTCAGTCAAATGGCTGCCCAATTTCCTGGTAAAGAATCTGCCTGCTAATGCAGGAGACACAGGTTCAATCCCTGAGTAGGGAAGAGCCCCTGGAGAAGGAAATTGCTATTCACTCTAGTATTCTTACCTGGGAAATCCCATGGACAGAGGAGCCTGGTGGGTTACAGTCCATGGCGTCACAGAGTCAGATGGGACCTAGGGATGAAACCACCATCACCACCAAGTCTCTGTGTCAAAGTCAAGAGTCAGCAGGACGATTTTGTTACAGTACCAGAAAAAGCCCCTGTGAGAAGGTAAATGCAGCAAGAAAGGCTTCCATGAATGATTTAACTTAGGAGCTGACACAGACCTGGGCAGTGGATTGCCACTTACTTATTAATTTACTTTTAAAAATAAGTTGTTGAAATATAATTAATTTACAATGTTGTGCTCATTTCAGGTGAACAGCAAGGTGATTCAGATATAGATACTTCTCAAAATTCTTTTCCATTATTGTTGATGTTTGATTGCTAAGGTGTGCCCTACTGTTTGTAACCTCATGGACTGCGGCATACAGGCTTCTCTGTCCTTCATTATCTTACGGAGTTTGCTCAAACTCATGTCCACTGAGTCAGTGATGCCATCAAACCATCTCATCCTCTGTCACCCCCCTCTCCTCTTTCCTTCAATCTTTCCCAGCATCAGGGTCTTTTCCAGTGAATTGGCTCTTCGCATAAGGTGGCCAAAGTACTGGAGCTTCAGCTTTAGCATCAATCCTTCCAATGAATATTCAGGGATGATCTCCTATAGAATGGACTGGTTGGATCTCCTTGCAGTCCAAGGGACTCTCGAGAGTCTTCTCCAACACCACAGTTTGAAAACATCAGTTCTTCAGCACTCAGCCTTCTTTATGGTCCAACTCTCCCATCCATACAACTGGAAAAACCATAGCTTTTCCATTATCTGCTAAGTTGCTTTAGTCATGTCCAACTCTGTGTGACCCCAGAGACGGCAGCCCACCAGGCTTCCCTGTCCCTGGGATTCTCCAGGCAAGAGCACTGGAGTGGGTTGCCATTTCCTTCTCCAATGCATGAAAGTGAAAAGCGAAAGTGAAGTCGCTCAGTCGTGCCCAACTCTTAGCGACCCCATGGACTGCAGCCTACCAGGCTCCTCCGTCCATGGGATTTTCCAGGCAAGAGTACTGGAGTGGGGTGCCATTGCCTTCTCCTTTCCATCATAGATTATTACAAAATATTGAGTAGAGGTCCCTGTGCTGTACAGTAGGTCCTTGTTGGTTATCTATTTTATATATGAGTATGTATGTTTTACATTTAAGACCAAAAAATGGATGCCGGGGGGGCGGGGGGGGGGGGCGGGGGGCGATGCTAGTTCTTCAGGATTGAAAGCTGGAATGAAGCAGAAATTTCTGTGAAGACCTTTGACCCTTGCTCCAGGACTTGCTTGCTCTCCCGGAAATCTGGTGTGAACGGGAGGATGATGATGCCTTGGAGTGGCCACTCAGAACTTCAAACATGTGAAGAAAGCTTTCTGAACACTCCACTGTCATACCCACACTGCAAGAGAGAGGGCCTGCTGCTGTGCCCCAGTGTACTATGCTAGCTGGCATCTCATTTCCAGTACTGCACGTGTCAATGCTTAATGCACATGAATGAGAATGGGGCATTTGCTATCAGAAGTAGGCTTCCTTTAATTAGAATTTTTTATACTCAACTCTCCCAGTTTATGAACCCTTGTGATGGATATAGCTTCACTTAGATAATTGCTTGGGATGAGTGAATACCCCAATATTTATTTTGCAGGGATGTCAAGGAGTTATGAATGGACGCAAATAGTTCCAGTGGGCAGGCGCTCTAATTAATAAACCAGTTTCCCACGGTTTCCGGTGTATGAGAGCAGAGCCAGGGCTCTGTGGCCTTGTAACTGATGCACTAACAGATGTTAGGGACAATCCCGAGAGAAGAACGGACGTAGGGAGGGGAGAGTGGCTGTTTTATCTCCTTTTTATCTCAGAGTGTCTCCTCTCCTCCATCATAAAGACCGGGATCAAATCCATTCATTTGCATAAAATGGCCTTTCCCTCTGGGGCTGATAGTTTAATCTCAAGCATTTGCTGACCTTGGTTTAATAGATTCCCTCTCCTGGGAATTTTCTTGGGAGATGAATATTCTTCAACCTTGGATATTCATTGGAAGGACTTATGCTGAAGCTGAAGCTCCAATACTTCGGCCACTTGGTGCGAAGGATCGACTCATTGGAAAAGACCCTGATGCTGGAAAATACTGAGGGCAGGAGGAGAAGGGGGTGATAGAGGTTGGATGGCATCACTGACTCAATGGACATGAGTTTGAGCAAACTTCAGGAGATACTGAAGGACAGGGGAGCCTGGTGTGATGCAGTTCATGGGGTCCCAAAGAGCCAGACATGATTTAGCAACTGAACAACAAATATTCTTAAACCACGAAAAGGACCAGTCTAGAGCTACTCTGTACATGCTGACTATCAGTTGATAAAATATCCAAACATCTCCACATCTTTTGGTAGACAGCAATCGCTCATAAGCCCTTAGAAAGAGGCGGCTCATCACAATTCAGTAAATAAAGAGTTAATGTCCACCAAGAGTCTTTTGAGGTCCTGATATCAACCTGGCCTCTGTTTTTATCAGAAATTTCTTGTGCCTTATTGACTGTTAAACATTTGGAATATGACTTCCAGGTGCCCCATTCCACCCCCCCCAAGCTTAAATCCTTGAATTCTACCCACAGCAATACAGGGCAGAATGCCATCTGCGGGCCACAGGAACGCATGGGCATCTTTTACCTTCCATATCGGCATCCATCCAGCCGGGCAGTCCTGGGAGGGAAAGTGGAAGGCAGGCGCCGTGGTAACCTTGAAATATATGAAGTCTTGGTGCAGCAGCAGGGAGAGAGGACCCTCTAGGCTTGGTGGTGTTCTGTTCTATTAAACAGTCACGTGAGCGTGACCATGTCCCCAGGTGTTTTGACAAGTGCATGCTTCATGTCACTTAATCCTCACATGAGTTAAGGTGTTATAATGCCCATTTTACAGATGAGTACAATAGTTTTGCCTCCCTCCTAAGGAACATGGGATGTCATCCCTATTCTAAGCAGGCCCCAAGATTCCTGCCCTCATGTACACACACTGTACAATCTGGTTCCCTTGAGCTTGTCCAAGATCTGTGAAGATGGTAAAATCTCAGTCCCATTAATAGGTGACATCACATGGAAAAAGGGAAGATATTTGTAAATGTCATCAGGTCCCTAATCTGTTGACTTTAAATTAAGCAAAAGGAAGGTTTTTCTGAACAGTTTCCATCAAGATTTACTGACAGTAGTCCTGGCTCTCAAGCACGCATTGTTCAATCCCCTTGTCCGATGACTGTCAAAATAAACTTTCAAAAAAATAATCAAGTAACTCCCAGGCTCACAACACTCTGTTGGCTTCCAGGATATAAAATGTAGACTCTCGGCAACAAGGACCTGAGCTCTGACTGGCCTTTCTTCTGGCACCTGTTTCCCCTCGTCATCAGGTCTTACCTTCCCCAGACTTGTTGACTTCTTTTTTAAAGCTAATTAATTAAGTTTTTACTAAAGTATATTTGATTTACAGTGTTGTGTTAGTTTCAGGTGGACAGCAAACAATTCAGTGGTAAATAGATAGATAGGTGGTTGCGTCTTCAGATTCTTTGGCCATACATTTCCTATGTACACAAAACACAGATAGAAAGCAAACTTATGGGGAAAGATGGGGGTAGGGATATATTAGGAATTCGGGGGTGACATGAACACTACTATATGTAATATAAGCAGCTAGGACCTACTGTATAGCACAGGGAACTATACTAGGTATCTTAGAATAATCCATGACTGAAAATAATGTAAAAAGGAGAACTATTTATGTATATAACTGAAACACTTTGCTGTACACCCGGAACTAGCATGACATTTTAAAATCAACTATACTTCAATAAAAAACCAACCAACCAACCTGAGATGTCCATTAGAAATTCAGTGGAGATAGTGAGATCCCAGAGGCGCTGAGTACTGACAAAGGACCAAGCACATTGTAAGCATTTCACACATATTAATTCATTCAGTCTTTTAAAGCCAGAGACAGGTATTTCGATTCCAGCTACCAAAGGAGGCATGGCTTCCCAGATGGTTCAGTGGTAAAGAATCTGCCTGTCAATGCAGCAGCCACAGGAGATGCGGGTTCAGCCCCTGGATCGGCAAGATGCCCTGGAGGGGGACATGGCAACCCACTCCAGTATTCTTGCTTGGAGAATCCAGGACAGAGGAGGCTAGTGGGCTAAGGTCCATGGGGTCGCACAGAGTCAGACAGGACTGAGCACGGGTGCTCGTGAATAAAGGAGGAAGCTGAGACACCGAGGAGCTTTTGCAGCAGTGACTGTCGTCAGAGGGAATGAGCGTGGGCAATCCTGACCCTGCTCTAATGCTGCTGCCTCTCAGATGGCTGGGGACCCAGCGGGTGGGCAAGCCTAGAACTCAGGGCTGAGGTTGGACCAGAAGAGGTAAGCATGGGAGTCATCAGCCTAGAGATGCTGGTCAAGCCAAGGGCTCCAGCTTAACAGCCAGGCAGTCGACAGGAAATAAGACACTGACTCCATCAACCTCACCGAGTCCACACTTTACATGCATTTCATTTCGTTTTCAAACAATCTGAGGAGGTAGTTATGCTATCCACACTCTACAGATGAAAACACCAAGGTTCAAAAAAGTTAATAATCTGACCTCAGTCAGATGGCTAGAGAATTCAGATCCTGAGCCGTCTCGCTCCTGGTGTGTGCATGTGTGCTAAGTCACTCAGTCATGTCCAACCCTTCTGCGACGCTGTGGACTGTAGCCCACCAGGCTCCATGGGATTCTCCCAGCAAGAATACCGGAGTGGGTTGCCATTTCCTTTCCCAGGGGATCTTCCTGATTCAGGGATCAAAACCACATCTCCTTCATTGCAGGCAGACTCTTCACCACTGCTCCACCTGGGAAGCCCGCACATCACATTGGTGTTTTTGGACTTAGGAAGACCCATGCAAAAGTGAATTGCTAAGAGAGGGCACAACAAATAGAGAATAAAAATCAACTCCAAGGCTGTAGCCAGTAAAATCTCTCCAACTTTCTTCCTATCATGGCATCTGGTCCCATCACTTCATGGCAAATAGATGGGGAAACAGTGGAAACAGTGGCTGACTTTATCTTTCTGGACTCCAAAATCACTGCAGATGGATGGTGATTGCAGCCATGAAATTAAAAGATGCTTACTCCTTGGAAGGAAAGTTATGACCAACCTAGACAGCATATTAAGAAGCAGAGATGTTACTTTGTCAACAAAGGTCCATCTAGTCAAGGCTATGGTTTTTCCAGTGGTCATGTATGGATGTGAGAGTTGGACTATAAAGAAAGCTGAGTGCCGAAGAATTGATGCTTTTAAACTGTGGTGTTGGAGAAGACTCTTGAGAGTCCCTTGGACTGCAAGGAGTTCCAACCAGTCCATCCTAAAAGAAATCGGTCCTGAGTATTCATTGGAAGGACTGATTTTGAAGCTGAAACTCCAATACTTTGGCCACCTGATGTGAAGAGCTGACTCATAGGAAAAGACCCTGATGCTGGGAAAGATTGAGGGCAGGAGGAGAAGGGGATGACAGAGGATGAGATGGTTGGATGGTATCACCAACTCAATGGACATGGGTTTGGGTAGACTCCAGGAGTTGGTGATGGACAGGGAGGCCTGGCGTGCTGTGGTTCATGGGGTCACAAAGAGTTGGACACAGCTGAGCGACTGAACTGAACTTTCTTCTGGGACTGGCAAACGGGACCATGCAAAGTCCAGTTGACCAAAGGGCGTGTCTGCATCTCCAGATATTGAGTAACTGGAAAGATATACTCAAGAGCATAACTAGTTTCTTTGGATGCATTTACAAACGTATAAATTTCCGATGAAATTAAAGAAGGATTTTCTGTGTTTACCAAAAGGTAGAATAGGTTTACAAAAAGTAAAGATAAAGCAAGCAAACTTAAAACTGCCCTGGCATCCATGGTGGCAGAGACCTTATGCCACTGGAGAATTCCCAAATCACATTAAAAAAATAAAAAAACTTTCACACTCGAAAGGATTGAGATTATGTCGCTAACCAATGAAATGTATCTGTTTGACATGGTTTGGGTAAGTCCAGAGAGTACTCTGGGATAAACATTATAAACCGCGTGCTTTGTAAATCTTACCCCCGCCCCCCCCCCCCCCCAAAATAAAAACCAACCTCTCCTAATTCACTTCTCCTTCCTTGGAAATGACCATGGGAGACTTTCCACTGAAGAAGGCGATCCTTTTCCCTGGAGGAAACTGTTGTCTCCCCTCAGCACACCCCCACCGCCCCCAGAACAGCTGACTCTGGTCCTCTCATTAAGAGGTATCCTCAAAGCGTGCTTCAAGAAACGAGACCTGTAATTACATGTCCGCAAAATAATAGCTCAATAGAAATGACAGATTGGGCCCCTCCGATCTGTTGTTTTGTCTACGTGACACCAAACAGCCTCCTTGGCTCATACTTTCACTGAATTAATTGGCACATCTGTTACAGAAATGTCAGGCGCGCCCTGACTTTGCAATGCGGCACCTCTTGAGGGAGGTGGGGTGGGCAGGCTGGTGCCCCCTTAGGGCTGTCACGTTGGAAGGTGGGCCTTGAAGTCCTCTGTCCCCAGGGCTGCTCAGTAACTGGCCAGGGACCAGAATATCCCCTTCAACCTCCCTTAAGGGGCAGGAAACTATTTTAACAGAGCTCGGGGTAAAACTAGAAACAACACACCCTTCACCCAACTCCGTTCTGTCCTCCAGGTCCTCTCCACGCTGCCAAGCCGACTCAGTTCCCACCTCCTCCAGATCAGTGTCCTCCAGTTATGTCCACATCCTTCCCCTTCTTCCTTCACTTTTCTTGCTCTACCTTTTAAAACCTTTTATTTCCAGTCCTGCTCATCTCAGGCGTCGAGCACAGAGAACCCGTCATACGTATACACGCATCCACTTTTGTTGAGATTCTTTTCCCGTTAGGCTCTCACGAGCACTGAACAGAGTTCCTGGTGCCGTACAGTAGGTCCTTGGTAGTCATCTGTTTTATACATAGGACTGTGTATATGTTCTTGTTGTATTTTTAAAATAGAACAATCATTCACTCTTTGAGCCAATACTCAGATGCTGCCTCCTGTAATTATTTAACAGGTTTATGTATGTTTGTTCTCAATAATCTTATTGATCATACAAATCATGACATACTTAACTGGGGTCGCGGTCCTCCCTGTCTTGTCTAACCTCATACTAAATACAAGTAATTATTCAATAAAATGACTTCGAAATGGATGAAATATGTGCTCTCTCCGTTTTTGACAATTCCTAGATGGAATTTCTAGAGTTTCTGAAGTCCGTCTGAGTGATGGGTTCTCCTCTTCAAGATCCCACCTCTAAACTCTATCTGGAATTCCATCAAAGAGTGAACTTGAGAACTGCCAAGGTCTAGGGCTCTGCGTTTATTTCCTTTGACTCTGTGTGCATACAACTTCATCACATAACCCTTCCTTTTTTGAAATACCTACATTCTATACAGATAGTCTTAGTTTGACCCTTGGCTCACCTTTGATGGGAGTGCTATTTCAGAAAACTGTATTTCAACCTCATCTACATCCCATACTTTCAGTTCTATGGAAATAATAAAATTTACTAAAGCATTTCACTAACAACTTTTCATCTCTTTCATAATTGTATGTGCATCTACCTAAAATGTCTCATAATCCTTCATTGATGAGTCTCCTTTATGCCGACCCACAAGAAATCTCTGTTATTACAGATATCTTGGTCTGGTTTTTCCCTGAGACTCAGTCATCAGTTCTGGCTAAAAATCTTATTCTTAAAAGCAATTGACCTGCCACTAGTTCAGTTTGACTCCAAACACAAGTTCAGCTATTAAATCACTGTAAAAAATGGAGTAAGTTTCTTGTTGATAATCTGTAATAAAGGTTCTTGACCTGAGATGTTTATATTCCCTAGAAGTTGTAAGCAGGATTCTCTCTCTATGTGTGGATATATTACTTTTCTGGCTAAAGGACCGTATCTTTATCAGTTTCTTACAAAGCTCTGTGACTCCAAAAGAATAGTGAATCTTCTAGAAATAGGTGCTGAAGCAGGAGCAGAAACAAGGCAAGATCCAGGATTTTGGAAATTTCTATTGACATTTTCCTCTCCTGGGTTCACAGATGTGTCCTGCATTGGTGATAATATATAAATACCTGATTTTTAAATAAGCAGACATGTATAGTTTTTAGAGAAAGTTTAAGGAAGCTATTGACTCTGAATCCTCATGGTGTAATCCTCATGGCTTAATCTGACATAGTCGAAGAGAGTCTAAGAGGATGAGATAGCATCACCAACTCAGTGGACATGAATTTGAGCAAACTCCGGAAGGTAGTGAAGGACAGGGAATCCTGGTGTGCGGCAGTCTACGGGGTCACAAGGAATTGGACATGACTGAGTGACTGAATACACACACAATATAGGGTGCAGGGGGATAGGAAGAAAAAAGAGTGGACTGAAATATGGAAATATTTATATAAGAAATCCAGATCCCTTCCAGTAAGTTTACATTCTGACCTTAGGAGGGTCTTAGGACTACGCCTTCACTCTTTAACACTGTGAATTTCCTGGACATTACGGACTCATATGTAAAGCCAAAAGTAAAGATATAAATGACCTTCCTTTCATCTATCTTTCCCATCCCAAAATCAAGTAAAATTAAGAGTTGATTCTCAAAGAAGACATCATACAGACAAAAACAAACACAAAATATTGAAAGCCCTCGAGGAAGAAAACAAAGAGGAACACAAAATTATCCTCTTTAAAATCTCTTAACCTCACTGGGACTCAGGCCTCATTTTATCCTAGAAGGGGGAATTAAATTAGATATTCTTTAGGGTCCCTTTCAACTCTCAAATCCTTGGATTTCTGTGATCTTGTGGTTTCATTATTTTTATTTCCAGTTTTAATAAGCGATTTCAGCCTCAGCCTGCTGAGAAATTCTATGTCCATGTTCCCTGCACGACACTGTGGGGCCCATGTACCAAGACCCCCAAGGATGCCACCCCCTTTGCTGGCTTAGTGAGTGGGTGAATTTCACTAATGGGGTTTTGCAAGCAAAAGTGCACATGCCCACACAGACGCCTCCTCATGACAGCAAAGTGGGTGCAGGCATGCACCCTGCCTTTCCTCCGTCTCATTGCCGGGCCGTTGAAATCAACCGGGAGAGCAGTGCGGGACTTTTAACACAGTGATTGGTAAATGAAAGGCATGCACAATGCCATCTCGGGAATAATGTGACTCTGGAGCATCCTGATGTGACAAGGCACGCAAGCGCAGCCCGGAGACGGATTCTTGCCAATGACATCGGCAATCACTAAAGTAGTTTTCTCCCGTCTGGATCTGAAGTGATCACAGGAGACACATACAGGGTGAAAGTAGGCACCCTTGCACAGAAACACAAGATGTCATTTGGGGGACGTCAGACAAGCGTTTCAGTAAGTACCCCTTTGCCCTGTCGCGATGCAAACATCCATGAATATGATGCACACAGCTCCCCTCCTCAGTTGGTGGAAAACATGACGGACTCATGTCTGTGTTTAGAAGACAGTCCAGCCCCACTGCAGCTGTTAGCATTGCTGGAGAAATAGCGGTTGATAAATGGGTTGCCTTGGGGAAAAAAGAGAGAGAGAGAGAGAGAGACAGCCTGTGTGCCATTTCTCTAAGTCCAGTTACAATGTTATAGGAGGGAAGACAAATCTTTATGGGAGAAGCATTGCTTTTCTTATGTAATAAGAAGCTAGGAGGTGGATGGGAGCGTATAAGGGAAGTAGACTTCCTGGGAGAAATAAACTAATTCTCAGCAATAAAAAGAAAGGCTTAGCTCTCCCTCTCCCTAGACTAGCATGCACCTCATCAAGCCAGTGCCTTTTTTCTGACTGTTACCTTGCAGGTAAAATGGGAGGAATCATGGTGACTGCTCCTTACTCTTTCTCAAGACTGTTATGAAATAAACACAAATTATTCAGCTAGCAAGGTGTTTAAGATTTGCTAGTGAATATCCCCTTGGGATTCTTAATGGGAGTGTGGTCACCAGCCCGTGGAGAATATGAATCAAGCATCATGGCCCAGAGCAACGTCTCCTGGGGTATGTACACCTTGATCGCAAGTCTAGGCAAAATCATCTTGTTTTCCACCCAGGAAAAGAATGTTCTCCCATAATGATCCCTCCCTCCTACAACCTCAGCTTCCTAGATGTCTGAGTGGAATAGAGTCTTTCTGTACGTGTAGGCTAAGACAGGGGTGTGATTGGCAGATGAAGAATGGAGAAGCGTTTTGTATGATTAGACTTTATATCTCTGGCTCTATACATCTTCGCTCTTTCTACCTTTACTGTGTTGTCTGTGCTAGTGATAATCAGTTTGTTTCCATTCCTTTGTTAAGTTCAGTCGCTCAGTCGTGTCCAAGTCTTTGCGACCCCATGGACTGCAGCACACCAGGCCTCCCTGTCCATCACCAATTCCCAGAGCTTGCTCAAACACATATCCATCAAGTCGGTGATGCCATCCAGCCATCTCATCCTCTGTCATCCCCTTCTCCTCCTGCCCCCAATCCCTCCCAGCATCAGAGTCTTTTCCAATGAATCAACTCTTCGCATGAGGTGGCCAAAGTATTGGAGTTTCAGCTTCAGCATCAGTCCTTCCAAAGAAAGCCCAGGGTTGATCTCCTTCAGAATGGACTGGTTGGATCTCCTTGCAGTCCAAGGGACTCTCAAGAGTCTTCTCCAACACCACAGTTCAAAAGCATCAATTCTTCGGTGCTCTTGTACCAAACCATTAATTGCCAGTGCTTCCTGGAACACTGTGTTGAGGAGGAGTCTGAGTCTGTGAGAGCTCTGAAAGCCTCCTCATCTTTATTTTTCTGGGATAAGGCAAATTCTGAGGGGCATTTTCACCTGGGTCAACTTGGTGACTGCAGTATAAGAGGGAAATGTCAATGAGAAAAGTAGTCACAAGAAGAAGCGTCTTATTGATTTCACAAATAGGGACAACTTGAAATGCAGAAGCGTAAGATTAGAAAGATGACAACGCTTTTAAAAACTCAAGTTGATAATTATATTAAAATGTAAATGTTAGTCGTTCATTCATGTGAAAATCTTTGCAAACCCATGGACCGTAGCCCACCAGGCTTATCTGTCCATGGGATTCTCCAGGCAAAATACTGGAGTGGGTTGCCATTTCCTTTTCCAGGGGATCTTCTCCACCCAGGGATCAAACCTGGGTCTCCCACATTGCAGGCAAGTTCATTACCATCTGAGCCACCAAGTGAAGTGGCTCAGTCTTGTCCAGCTCTTGCCAACCTATGGACTTTGGCCCACCAAGCTCTTCCATCCATGGGATTTCCCAGGCAATAATACTGGAGTGGGTTGCCATTTCCTTCTCTAGGGGATCTTCCCAACCCAGTGATTGAACCTGGGTCTCTTGCATTGCAGGCAGTCTCTTGACCCTCCGAGCAACCAGGGAATCCCCTGAGTCACCAGGGAAGTCTTAATTATGTTAAGGCCTCCATTTATTATCAAAAATGACTCAGCATTCTTTCTGAAGGCCTTAAGTCTATTGGGCCTAAATAATATGAATTTTCTATTTGGACTTTATGCATAACACAGCTCTCAAAGCCTTATTAGCATTTACAACCATGAAATGAATGTAATTCATTTTTTTTTCCACAAGAAAGAAAGAATGAATAATTTGAAGGTTTGTTTTGCTACTAAAATAATTATCTACCCATTACTAGTAGGGGAGGTGGGCATGGGAGGGCAGAGAAAGGAAAAGAGCAATGTGGGTTCTATTTCGAACTTAATTATCTTGCCATCCATTGGCATAAAATACCCCTGTCAACATTAATTTGTACACCAGGGTATGACATGCCAGTCTCCATCTGTGCCGTATTCATCACACAGCCCAGAAAACCACATACCAAAGAATGGACTCTTTTTACAAACTACTATTTAAAGAAAATAGTTAATATCAGAAATGTGAAGTCTTCAATTGTGCCCAGAAGAATGTCAAAAGTACTGTTTACTCCATATCTATTTGTTTTTCATCATGTGATTTCTAAAATGTAGAACCTACGGACCATTATTATTGTCTGCAGATCATTTTCCTATGTTGAGATTTCATTTCTCTGATGATGGGCATTTTTTTTTTTCAGAAGTCGTTGAAGACACAAAAGTGAGGACTCTCCCTCCAAACAGTCCACCCAGCAGTTAATCCTTTAAGTCAGACTCTGTCTAAAAACTTGATTGAACTGCGATAGACATACTACAAACTGTGTATCCTGTAAAGCATACAGGCTGATCAACTTTAACTTACATATGCTCTGGTAAACTATCACTGAAATCAAGATAATGAGCATGAAACCCCCATGCATGAGTCATGCATGGAACCCCCAGGTTTCCTCATGGCCTTTTATAATCCTCCCTACTGGCCCTCCCTGTGATGGTTAATTTTATGTGTCAATTTCTCTGGGCCACAGCACCCACATGTTTGATCAAATATTATTCTGGATAATTCTGTGTTTAAATTGGTAGACATCGAGAGAGCAGATTGCCCGCTTTAGTGGGGGTAGGCCTCATCCAGTCAGCTGAAGACTCCGAGAGAAAAGAATAAGTCCTCCAAGGAAACAAGAACTCTGCCAGCAGATGGCCTTTGGACTTGAGCTGAAATATCAACTGCCCGCCAACTGGGGAGCTGGTTCCTTAAAACGAATCCATCTCTATTTCTATCTGTTTACATGATTTGGTTTGTTTCTCTGAAGGATTCTGACTACTACAATAAAATCCCCAATTCCTCACCAGCCCCATTCAACTCCACACCCTAGTCCCAGGCAAGTGCCGATCTGCATTTTATCCCTATAGGTTAGTTTGGATTCTAAAGAAATGTATGCAAATGAAATACTACGATATGTCCTCTTTCATCACACTTATTTTGAGGCTCATCTCTGCCATAGCATCTTTCGATGCCCCAACCCCATGGACTGTAGCACACCACGCTTCCCTCTGCTTCACCATCTCCTGGAGCTTGCTCGAACTCACGTCCATTGAGTCGATGATGCCATCCAGCTGTCTCATCCCCTGTTGCCTCCTTCTCCTCCTGTCCTCAATCTTTCCCAGCATCAGTGTCTTTCTGAGTCATATACCATCATATGTTTATGCCACATTTTTTAAAATCCATTCACCTGTTGCTGGAAGTTGGAGCAGTTTCCAATTTCTGGTTTTGACAGATAAATCTCCTACAAACATTTGTGAAGAAGTCTTTGTATGGAAATATGGTTTCATTTCTCGTGGGTAAAGGCCAGCCAGTAGACTGGCTGTGGGTCATATGGTAGGTGTACATCGCTAGTAGGCTTTTAACTCTGTGCTGTTCTCTGTTAGGTAATAGAGAGGCCAGGAGCCCAATTTATCATTCTTCTATAAATCCTAGGTATGAATTATGATTTATTTCATTCTTGGAGTTCAGCTCAACTTTTCAAATGAGTATTTACAGGTGTGTCTTTGAAAGCCTAATGGAAATAAATCTAAGCTCTCAAGTTCTAAAAAAATTACCTTATTTTAGTTGAAAAGAGGATTGCTTTACATTCCTTACATTAAACTACAGTCAATGAAGAATAGAACTCAGTTTCAATAAAGAACAGAATTATAAGCTTTTTCGTAGGTGTCACACATTTTAAATATATGCTTCAGTCTAAAAAACAAGTGTAGTTATTTTTTCCTATTACTGAGTAGTCTGTAGTTCAGTATAAGATTTGGTTTAACCAACCAAACTAGTATTTATTAAGAAAAATGCCAGGCTTTTACCATTAAAATAGAATTGCATGAACATTCAGCAAATTAGCTGGAAGGTGACAACTATGTAGACTTGTCGAAAAACTAAATTATACCAGACTTTTCCTTTCTGCTTTCCTTGGATTCATGCAGATTTGTTTTCCTTCATCAGTATCAAGGGAGTTTGTCACCAAGCAAGGTTTTCATGATCAGTAAGTTATCTTTTAGAATTCTCCTTGTTGGCAAAAGTAGTGACTCCGAAGGCAAAGCATATTAAGTTGTGGGACACTAAGGAAACAGGATTTGAAGTGGTATTATCATCTCTCTATAAGTGAATTCCTGGTTTATCCCTGGCATCAGAAAGATAATTTAAAAATAAATAAAAATAAAGCCAATCAGTTATTGAGCCCTAAAGCACCATTGAATAGGATTCTTAATAAATCAGACTGATGGCCTTCAAACAGCCCCTGATTTTTCTTACTAATCAAATGAGATCAGAACTCAGGCATCACTGCAAGAGAAAAAGCCAAATTTAATTAGCTTATCCAATAGTGTCATTTAGTAAATCAAAAGCCTTTGAAAGGTCAATGAATCTTACCCTTATCATCTCATTATCTTCCATCACTAACGAGCTATCATTAACCAACCCCACAGCAACAGTTATTTTAGCGTCAAGCAACAGCTTGCTATCCTTTGTGACACTTTCCACTTCAGAGATGGTAGTGTGTGGAAAAGTCTATGCTCTTACTTCCAGTTTTGCTGTAATCCTTTATCTTTTCCATGACTGTGGTGTGAATACTATCTTCCCTCCCTTATTTAATAAAGGTTGATAAGTAACAATGCCCTAGAATTCACCAATGTTGATATCTACTCTAAGCACAGTCACTTAAGTAAAGCCCAACTACTGCTCATAATATTTACTGAGCATCTACTAAGTGTCAGGCAGTCGATGAGGCACTCATAACACTAAAATCCCTTCCTAAAGGGTGAACTCACTCTTTTGGTTTTTGCTTTGGCAACTAGCATGAGCGCCATTAAAATGATGCATCACTTCAGTTCAGTTCAGTTGCTCAGTTGTGTTCTACTCTTTGTGACCCCATAGGCTGCAGCACACCAGGCCTCCCTGTCCATCACCAACTCCCGGAGTTCACTCAGACTCACGTCCATCGAGTCAGTGATACCATCCAGCCATCTCATCTTCTGTCGTCCCCTTCTCCTCCTGCCCCCAATTCCTCCCAGCATCAGAGTCTTTTCCAATGAGTCAACTCTTCTCATGAGGTGGCCAAAGTACTGGAGTTTCAGCTTCAGCATCATTCCTTCCAAAGAAATCCCAGGGCTGACCTCCTTCAGAATGGACTGGTTGGATCTCCTTGCAGTCCAAGGGACTCTCAAGAGTCTTCTCCAACACCACAGTTCAAAAGCATCAATTCTTCGGCACTCAGCCTTCTTCACAGTCCAACTCTCACATCCATAGATGACCACAGGAAAAACCATAGCCTTGACTAGACAGACATTAGTCAGCAAAGTAATGTCTCTGCTTTTGAATATGCTCTCTAGGTTTTCTTCCAAGGAATAAGCATCTTTTAATTTCATGGCTGCAGTCATATCTGCAGTGATTTTGGAGCCCCCAAAAAATAAAGTCTGACACTGTTTCCACTGTTTCCCCATCTATTTCCCATGAAGTGATGGGACCAGATGCCATGATCTTAGTTTTCTGAATGTTGAGCTTTAAGCCAACTTTTTCACTCTCCTCTTTCACTTTCATCAAGAGGCTTTTTAGCTCCTCTTCACTTTCTACCATAAGGATGGTGTCATCTGCATATCTGAGGTTATTGATATTTCTCCCAGCAATCTTGATTCCAGCTTGTGTTTCTTCCAGTCCAGCGTTTCTCATGATGTACTCTGCTTACTCTCTAATGGAAGAGAATATGATAAGGAATATATATATTTATATAGATATATATAACTGAGGCACTTTGCTGTACTGTGTTGAAATTTACACAACACTGTAAATCCACTGTATTTCAATAAAAAGTAAAATCAGATGATACATTGAACACCTAGATTGAAGCATCTACTCTGCGTGCTTAGGATTTACTGAGATGTGATGCACACAGTGGGGAACTTTGAAGATAGCCTCAGAAGTGTTGGGTTACAGCTGATTGGCTGAACAAACTGTCAGTAAGACGGGGATTTGGCAGAGGGAGAATCAGATGCTGGGGCCAGAGACACAACTGCTGGATGGAAGAGGCGGCCCTTGAATGGGTACCAGTGTGTTACCGCATCGAGGACCCTTCATGGGAGTCAGCACTGGAGCAAAGGCACAGATGCAGGAAGCAGGGGTCAGGGAGGGGGCGCATTTAGAGAACAGTGAGGTCACAGTGCCAAGTGCATCAGGGCTGTGGTCCCCAGACATGTTTTGGCCACATATCCCTTTCAGCATATCAAATCCCTTTCAGCATATCATCATATGATGCTGATGATAACAATAAGAACGGTGTTAGCAGTGATGTAAATGGTAACACATGTAATTTCAGTGTACCCTCAATGTTTTTCACGTAAGTGCTTTTTACTAATTTAACTTTCACAACCCCATGAGGTCTCACGGTCAAGCTCTTCCTTTACCTGATGACTAAACTAAAGTGTGAACACGGCAAAGGTCACGCAGCCAGAAATCGGTGACCTCGAATTTGGGCTCAACACCACCCTGCCTTTCCAAGCAGTAGGCTCTTTTTCCAGAAAAAGGTGCATTCTGCATTTCTACACAATTTCGAAGGGTTCACTGTACTTCATGGGTCGACCTTCAATGACCTTGGGTTGAACAGTTTTGATCTATGGAGTGGCTGATGGAAATGTTGGATTCATGTTGGTAAATAACCTCAGATGCCCAAACTGGGAGCTCCCTGTAGGCAAGCAGAAATGCTGAATATTCCTCAGCTGGAAATGATATGGAAAAGCAGCTTAAGAAGCACAGAAAGTGAAGATTGCTAATTGATTAGTGCATTAAATGGTATGTCACTTAATCCTCCCAATAGCTCTGTCTTTTTATGTAACCCTCCTTTCTGTCTTTTCTCCTAAAAGGAAAGAATCTGGTCCCCTGATAGTGTAATTTTCCCAAGGTCAGCGCTGAGGCAGGCAGTTCACACCACCTACCCCTTCCCCAGGTACACGGAGTCTGTGCCTCTCACCAGCCCTGTGCATCCTTCTCCCAGCTTCTGTGAACTGCCTCCTAGTAATTCACATTGGCCCCCAGCAGAGCCTTGTCTTGGCTAATGAGTTCAAGGCCCAACAGAGAACCAAGAATTCCTTTGACTGCCACCACCAACTTGAGATCAGTGACTGGTGTGGAAGGACCAACACCCAGGATTTGGCCTGGATACACCTTCCAGAGCTCCCCATGGACTTCCCTGGTAGCTCAGTTGGTAAAGAATCCACCTGCAATGCAGGAGACCCTAGTTCAATTCTTGGGTTGGGAAGATCCCATGGAGAAGGGATAGGCTACCCACTCCAGTATTATGGCCTGGAGAATTTCATGGACTATTTAGCCCATGGGATCACAAAGAGTCGGACACATGTAAGCCACTTTCAGCTCCCGCAGGAGCCTGCAGAATCTGGGTCTTCATCTCAAAACTTGCCCAGCCTCACCCCTTCTCTGTCCTGCTTTCCCAGGCTTCATGGACATCCTAAGAAATTACTTACACTCAGATCTTTGGTTCAGGCTCTAATCTTGCCAGAACCCAGACTTAGCTGGTCACTCCAGCAGCAAAACTAAAAGGACACTGAGTCTGGCTTTTATCTGCTTTTACTCTCTTCCTTACAACCTGTAGGGGTTTCTGTGGTGGCTCAGATGATAAAGAATCTGCCTGCAAAGCAGGAGACCCGGGTTCGATCCCTGGGTTGGGTAGATTTCCCTGGAGAAGGAAATGACAACTCACTCAAGTATTCTTGCCTGGAGAATTCCATGGACAGAGGAGCCTGGCAGGCCACAGTCCACAGTGTCGTAAAGAGTTGTATATGACTGAGCGACTAATTTCACTTACACTTTATATCCCAAAGCCAACAGCTACAGAATTAGATATAGCTTCATTTTAGTGAACTAATTCTATGAGCCATTATAAGTGGGAAATGTATTCAATGAAAACATTTGAAGGGAAAACTAATAAGCATGAATTATTGTATGCTATTTTTCCACTTACCTTCTAATGCCTTGATTTTCAGGTGTGTAAATTACAGGTATGGAGATTACACAGACCATTATTAAGACAAGTTCTTTGAAGTCTCAAAGGCTTCTAATACTAGCCTAGAGGTAAGAACTCAAGTCAACTTCAATGATGAATGAGGACAACTCTAAAGGAAATATGAAAAGAAATTATACCAATAACGCACAAATCAAAAAGCCCCAGTGTCTTCTTTGGCTTGGTGTGATTCTGCTTGTGGACTTATTTTTCTTTGTTGTGGATCTTCTCGGACTAGGGATCAAACCCACATCTCTTGTGTTGGCAGGCCTATTCTTTGCCACTGAGCCACCAGGGAAGTCCCTGATACGGATTTTTGAAGATGTATCTCTCCTTGTCCCATCTCAGATCCATGGATGAAGAGCTCCTCATCTTTGTCACCTTTGGTAACAATGTGTAGAAGCCATGAAGTTTCATCACGTCAGTGATCAATGAGCTGTGGTCCCTGCAGATATGAGAAGTATAGCCACTAGTGGTAATAACAAGAAAAAGCAGAAAATATACAATTCAATTCCAGAGGTGTATTTCTATGGATCATGCTTCTGTGTATTTTTCTTTAAGGGGGGGGGGAACCCACCTTAAATTGGATTAAAGTTTTGTAAGACACAGTATTTGATGAAATCAAGCATGTTGATCATCATAATTTAATATGCAGCCGGTTTTTCCTTCAATAAATCATAGATATGAGTTTATTTTTAGATACACACTTTTTTCTCTAGAGCACTTATTGAGACAAAGATTTTCAGATTTGGGAAGAAATATTTTTCTTTCCCTTAGGAAAACCTCTACTCTACATGTTGTCGTTGTTTTTTTTTAAAATTACCATTTGTCTCAGGAAAAGTTAGCTCCCTTAAGTAAACAGAGGCAAAATAAACAGGACTCTTTCCTCAAGTAGCACTTTTCATGGTTTTATGTCAAAATATTTTATAGCTTTTAAAATTATGTGTTATATTCCTCCATTAGATACATATATGGTAATTTTCAAGGACTTTTTTTATTTGTGAAATGATAGAATCTCTCACAAGAATTCTGTGAAGTGGGGAAAAAAAACCACAAAGAGGGGAATCCCCAGAAACAGACCTGAATAAAGTGTTTGGATAAAGAGGACACCAGATAAAACCTGCCTTCTTTTCTTAGGAAGGAACTTTTTCTTTCCAATGAGTGCTTAAATACCCCCATGCTCTGCTGTGGGAATGTAGGATCCGATTTGAAATAGCAAAACTTTGGCCAAAATTCATAGGACTTTTTACACAAACAATCAGATGGTGAATCCCAGTTGAGAAAAAAGAACAATCTTCTTGAAACATAAACATCAACAAGAATATGAAGAAAGCTGTAAGGACAGTAGTAGCCTTTGAGATTATCCTTTTTAAAAAAGGAAGCATCGTGTCTTCTACAAAAACCACCCGCGGCTTTCATAAAGTGGCTCTCTGTAACTTAGTTGTTTCCTTTCGATGTACTAGACCTCAGCAGTTTCATCTTTCAATTTCCTATCATTTGTTTGATCAGAATCTCTGAAAACGTACTTGTGGGAACTTTCTGTCAAGTGCCTGAATGACAGTGTGAAAAAATGTTTGGAGAAGGAGAAAATCAGTGCATATGGGACTGAGCGACAACTTCTTAAGGGAAACCTAAAAAAAAAAGAGATTTCTAGCCAAAATGTTTAATTACCACCTCATCAAGACAGGCCACGCCATCTGTTGGCTGGGATGCTGTCCCCACCTTTGGGGGGTGCCTCGTGATTGGCTGGCCACGTGTGAGAGAGAGCCATCTCCAGTGGCATCTGTCATCTGTCAACCCCCCCACTGGAATGATGAGCAAAGTTGCCACTGGCTGTCAATGGGCCATATGGAATGATGAGCAAACGAACAGACCATGTCCCAGACACAGGGCTTCTCACAAGCAAACCAACCCCTCACTGGCCCCTCCAGCCCAGGATGGAGCCGAAGGCTTACACTCTGCAAGGAAAGATGGAGAATCAGGGTCATAGTTACACGTTAGATGTCATCTCGTCTTACTCTTTACTGGAAAGATGAATGGAGTATGCATAAATAAGCCCATCGATTAACTTATAAAAGTATCTAGGTTTGTTGTTTAGTCACTAAGTCATGTCTGGCTCTTTTGTGACCTCAGGGACTGTATCCCACCAGGCTCCTCTGTTCATAGGATTTCCCAGGCGAGAATACTGGTGTGTGCATGTGTGTGCCTGAGAAGTCACTTCAGTCATGCCCCATTCTGTGTGACCCCATGGTCTATAGCCCTCCAGGCTCCTCTGTCCGTGGGATTCTCTAGGCAAGAATACTGGGGAGTGGGTTGCCATGCCATCCTCCAGGGAATCTTCCTGACCCAGGGATCGAAGCTACATCTCCTGCATTGCTAGGCAGATGCTTTACCACTGAACCACCTGGGAAGCCCACCCCTATAGATTAGGGTGGAACCATGTACAGTCTACACACAGAGACCTTCTAATGTCACAGACATTAGTCCCAGGAGTACTATCAGTAGGAAACATGTCTGTCTGTGTTGATTACCTTGAAAACTAAGAAAAAACATCCAAAGGCTGAGCGCCGAAGAATTGATGCTTTTGAACTGTGGTGTTGGAGAAGACACTTCTGAAGGAGATCAACCCTGGGATTTCTTTGGAAGGACTGATGCTAAAGCTGAAACTCCAGTACTTTGGCCACCTCATGGGAAGAGTTGACTCATTGGAAAAGACTCTGATGCTGGGAGGGATTGGGGGCAGGAGGAGAAGGGGATGACCAAGGATGAGATGGCTGGATGGCATCACGGACTCGATGGACGTGAGTCTGAGTGAACTCCGGGTGATGATGATGGACAGGGAGGCCTGGCGAGCTACGATTCATGGGGTCACAAAGAGTCGGACACGACTGAGCAACTGAACTGAACTGAACTGAACTGAACTGAACATGACTTGGAAACCATCTCCCTCTGTTTTGGGAAGCCTCACACAGACAAGCAAATGGCTGAGGGGAAAGTTTTGATCTAAACATATACAGAATTCACTTGAATGCTTGACCAGCAAAGCAAAGATTTTAATGTCATGTTTCCTTGGCATGACAGGTCCTTATATATATGTTCTCTAAGATTTATTTAAGAAGGCTTATTACAGGGAGTTATCTACCTTAAAGCACTATTTCATAACCTTCAAACTGTGGAATACATTCATTTCACCTAAATTAAGTCAGAATTTGATGCGGAACCCAAGACAGCAGTCATTTCTGGGACTACAGACAAGAGCAGGTGAGAGGTAGCATCCTTTTGCAGCTGAGGAATCGATGCAGTTCCAGGTTCTTCAACTTCATTTAGTCATGGACACGAAGCATCTTTGGCCAGTGGTTCTCAACCTCAGCTACTCATTGGACCATCTCAATAACTGTAGCAAGTAGGACCCAGCTATAAATATCTATTTTAAATGTTAAAGTGTTGGTTGCTCAGTCATGTCCAACCCTTTGTAATCCCATGAACTGTAATCCACCATACTCCTCTGTCCAGGGAATTCTCCAGGCAAGAATACTGGAGTAGGTTGCCATTCTCTTCTCCAACGGATCTTCTAGACCCAGGGATTGAACCCACTTCTCCTGCATTGCAGGTTCTTTACCATGTGAGCTATGGAACTTCCCAATTGTTACCTATGGTTCAAATGTACAGTTGAGAAGCATTGTTTGTAAGTTCAGTTTAGCAGAAACGTGAGCAGAACCTGACGAAGCCTGAAGGGCATGATGGGATCCAGCAGACTGAGGGCTGAAGCACATTGGCTTAATCTTGCTTCTAGGAGCTCGTGTGCCCAGAGGGAGCCAGGAACCCTAGGCTCAGCTAAGCCTGGCTTTCTCCAGCACTTTCTGCGTACATCTGTTTCATACAAGTTGTTCTCTGCATGAACAGCATGTCAGCACTTCAGCCTTATCAGGACCAAAGTTCATCCTTGAGCCCCTTCTGACGTCCAGTTCCTCCGCTGCAGAGAACAGATCCCCTAGAATCCTGGTAATGTCTCCTGTCCATACTTGACCATCCTCAAGGCATATGTGAGTTAAGAATTAAGGTAAGAAATGGCACCCCACTCCAGTACTCTTGCCTGGAAAATCCCATGGCTGGAGGAGCCTGGTAGGCTACAGTCCATGAGGTCGCAAAGAGTCGGACCCAACCGAGCGACTTCACTTTCACTTATTATCACCATATTTCAGACAAGAAAAATACAGCGTGAAGAGGTCCCTCCATTTGCTTATGCTATTGTAGTGTTAGATTTCATGCCAGGCTTGTCTGACTCCGGAGTCTACATTTGTTCCTTTTAGCCACTTCCATCCGCCTGCTCCTTCCTATTGGACAAGGTTCCTGGATCCATCCCATCACCAGCTGAATTTAAACAGGTGCCAAATCCACACCCCATCTTCCCTTCTCCTCACCACCGATCACTCCAGGCTCCTCTGACCTTTCCACAGCTTTGATTCTCCTTTTCAGGACTGAAAGAATGTTTCACTGTAGGTTGATCTTCAAATGCTTTATACTTGATCAATAACATAAAAAGAGCCTAATCAATGATTGTCTTCTCCCTTACCTTTGGAGCAAAATTTTCTCTTCCTGAATCTCATTAAAAGTTTTTTTCAGATTTATTTTCATTAAAATAAGAGGAAAAAGAATTCTGAATTAAATAATAGTAATAGTAATTACACTTACTCAGAACAAATAAAATTCTAAATTCAAAGTAAATAAGGCAGTTTGATTTTAAAAAATAAAAGAAACAAACAGCCCATTAAAGTTGAAAAATCAATTTAGCTCTCTCATTAGTTCAGAGGTTTTCAGAATTGGGTTGCAATATCATTGATAATAGCATTAAAATATTTTTGACACTTTTAACATAGTAATTTGCTTATAGTAATTTGCTTAAAGTGATATGTTACATGGTTGTTTTAAGAGTGATGCATGTGCTTGGAAAAGTAGAGCACAATCATGAGAAAAGCACTGTTAATGTTTCAAAGTATTATATTTCATTAAAAAGTTTATTGTAAAAAACAAAGCTGAAGAACTTGCCAAATTTAGAACAAATATTTCTTTTCAACAATATACATCAATTTTTAAAGATCCCTATGAAGTCTAATTCAAAAACTTTAGAAGGTGGGTCATTATATAAAAAGTGATAAATCACTCTCTAGAAAAGAAAATTGTTGTAATTATGGTTGTGGCTCTCATAAGTGCACAGTGATTATACCTGAATTGAGAATATCTGTCAGCCTTCTCTTTTCCTACGTATTACCTGAAGAGTGTTTGTTTGTCTTTGTTATTTCAAAAGCCACTGTTCTTTAAACACCATCACTGGCTAAAAATTATGTCAAAATTTCATTTGGGGACCATGATTTATTTTCACCTTTTTTTTTTTTTAACCTCACATTGTAATTGCCTTTCTTTTTTTCTTGATGGGATACATAATCACTCATTTTGTATGACACTATCTATTCGTTGCTTAGTTGTGTTTGACTCTTTGCGACCCCATGGACTGTAACCCACCAGGTGCCTCCATCCATGAGGATTCTCAAGACAAAAATTCTGGAGTGGGTTGCCATGCCCTCCTCTTAGCTCCACCTTAAAATTCATATCCTCTTCTCTCTCCGATTTCTTTTTGGATCTGTATCCTGAATTTGCATTTTTTAAAAATTGTTGACAGTTTGTTTTTTTTAAGGTGCATGACCAAATAAACTTGCTGAATCTTTTTCTGTTGGAGGGCACCTACTTTTGCCCAGTGCTTGAATGCTAACATGGTTTCCCTCAGACCATTGTCACTCCACAGTTGTCAAACGTTAGATTTTGCTCATAAGAAGTCTCGTGTGTGTTGAACACTCGCTCCTGTCTTTTAAAAGGAAGGTTTAGAATTTTTCTCCGACTGCTGAGCCCTGAAATGCCCACCAGTCAACACTTGTGTGTGAATTGCTTCCCCACCTTTCAGAAATCCTTCCCGAGTCTTGGTTTGCCAATAACCTCTTCCTTTGCACTGTCAGTTCTGTTTCTGTTATTACTGAGTGACATGGTCAATGCCCCATCTTGAGCCAGCATTTCACGTCTGCTCTTTCCTTTGGTACTAACTATGCTGGCAAGCAGTTATTGGTAACACCACCTTTGTCCACAAGAAAATAAAGCATGCACACAAATAATTGCCATATAAGGTTTTCAGGACATGGTTCATGCAGTGTCTTGTACTGCAATTCTTAAGTGATAGAAAGTCTGAAGTGAGAAGAATCTTTTCCAGCTGTAATAATCAAGAAAGGAAATTAAAAATCAAGAAATTAAAAATATGGAAAAAAAAAAGCAGTTGAGTAGAATCAGCAGTAGATGAAAGAAAAATCCAGTCTGAATGGCCAGAAAGGGAGGGAAAGAAAGAGACTGCTGGGGAAGGTAGAACAGATAAAGGACAGTGCAGTATGTATTCTTGGGGTAGAGACTAGGCTGATTCAGCTGCAATGCAAACGCTAATGTCAGGAACCGACAGAATGTGTAAACTGCTAGGAGAGTTTCACTCCCTCACCGAACGCCTGAGCACCGGTGATGAAACAGTCAGCAAGCCCAGCACAGGGAGTCAGGCTGGACTCGGTCTCAGGGCAAAGCCTCTGAGTAAATGAAATTTAATAAACAGGGACAAGTTTATAAAGTGACACACATTTGTACCACTATATAGAATATTAAAAGGATAGATTACCCATGTGGGCATAAAAGTGATTTTCTTGAGAAAAGAGTGTGTTGTGATTTAGGACATTGAATATGGGGCTCTGAAGACATTTCACCTGAATCCATAGGAAAAATCTGTAGGAGCTATCCCACGTCCAAGGTAAGGAGCAGCAACTGCGCTTTGTTGGAGCAGCCATGAAGAGAGACACCACGTCCAAGGTAAGAGAATCTCAACTAAGATGGTAGGTGTTGTGAGAGGGCATCAGAGGGCAGACAGATGGAAACCACCATCACAGAAAACAGGCCAGTCTGATCACATGGACCACAGCTTGTCTAACTCGATGAAACTAAGCCATGCCGTGTGGGGCCACCCAAGACGGGTGCGTCATGGTGGAGAGGTCTGACAGAATGTGGTCCACTGGAGAAGGGAATGGCAAACCACCTCAGTATTCTTGCCTTGAGAACCCCATGAACAGTAAGGAAAGGCAAAATGATAGGATACTCAAAGAGGAACTCCCCAGGTCAGTAGGTGCCCAATATGCTACTGGAGATCAGTGGAGAAATAACTTCAGAAAGAATGAAAGGATGGAGCCAAAGCAAAGACAACACCCAGTTGTGGATGTGACTGGTGATAGAAGCAAGGTCCAGTGTTGTAAAGAGCGATATTGCATAGGAACCTGGAGTGTTAGGTCCATGAATCAAGGCAAATTGGAAGTGGTCAAACAGGTAATGGCAAGAGTGAACATCGACATTCTAGGAATCAGCAGACTAAGATGGACTGAAATGGGTGAATTTAACTCAGATGACCATTATATCTACTACTGTGGGCAGGAATCCCTTAGAAGAAATGGAATAGCCATCATAGTCAACAAAAGAGTCTGAAATGCAGTACTTGAATGCAATCTCAAAAATGACAGAATGATCTCTGTTCATTTCTAAGGCAAACCACTCAATATCACAGTAATCCAAGTCTATGCCCCAACCGGTAACACTGAAGAAGCTGAAGTTGAACAGTTCTATGAAGACCTACAAGACCTGCTAGAACTTACACCCAAAAAAGATGTCCTTTTCATTTTAGGGGACTGCAATACAAAAGTAGGAAGTCAAGAAATACCTGGAGTAACAAGCAAATTTGGCCTTGGAGTACAGAATGAAACAGGGCAAAAGCTAGTAGAGTTTTGCCAAGAGAACGCACTGGTCACAGCAAACACCCTCTTCCAACAACACAAGAGAAGACTCTACACATGGACTGATGTCATGGTCAACACCGAAGTCAGATTGATGATATTCTTTGCAGCCAAAGATGGAGAAGCTCTATACAGTCAGCAAAAACAAGACCAGGAGCTGACTGTCGCTCAGATCATGAACTCCTTATTGCCAAATTCAGACTTAAATTGAAGAAAGTGGAGAAAACCACTAGACCATTCAGGTGTGACTTAAATCAAATCCCTTATGATTATATAGTGGAAGTGAGAAATATATTTAAGGGACTAGATCTGATAGACAGAGTGCCTGATGAACTATGGACAGAGGTTTGTGACATTGTACAAGGGACAGGGGATCAAGACAATCTCCAAGAAAAAGAAATGCAAAAAAGCAACATGGATGTCTGAGGAGGCCTTACAAATAGCTGTGAAAAGAAGAGAAGTGAAAAGCAAAGATGAAAAGGAAAGATAGACCCAACTGAATGCAGAGTTCCAAAGAATAGCAAGGAGAGATAAGAGAGCCTTCCTCAGCGATCAATGCAAAGAAATAGAGGAAAACAACAGAACAGGAAAGACTAGAGGTCTCTGTAAGAAAATTAGAGATACCAAGGGTACATTTCATGCAAAGATGGGCTTGATAAAGGACAGAAATTGTATGGACCTAACAGAAGCAGAAGATATTAAAAAGAGGTGGCGAGAATACACAGAAGAACTATACAAAAAAGATCTTCACAACCCAGATAATCACAATGGTGTGATCACTTACCTAGAGCCAGACATCCTGGAGTGTGAAGTCAAGTGGGCCTCAGGAAGCATCACTACAAACAAAGCTAGTCGAGGTGATGGAATTCCAGTTGAGCTATTTCAAATCCTGAAAGATGATGCTGTGAAAGTGCTGCACTCAATATGTCAGCAAATTTGGAAAACTCAGCAGTGGCCACAGGACTGGAAAAGGTCAGTTTTCATTCCAATCCCAAAGAAAGGCAATGCCAAAGAATGCTCAAATACCACACAATTGAACTCATCTCACACACTAGTAAAGTAATGCTCAAAATTCTCCAAGCCAGGCTTCAGCAATATGTGAACCATGAATTTCCAGATGTTCAAGCTGGTTTGAGAAAAGGCAGAGGAACCAGAGATCAAATTGCCAATATCTGCTGGATCATGGAAAAAGTAAGAGAGTTCCAGAAAAACATCTACTTCTGCTTTATTGACTATGCCAAAGCCTTTGACTGTGTGGATCACAATAAACTGTGGAAAATTCTGAAAGAGATGGGAATACCAGACCACCTGACCTGACTCCTGAGAAATCTGTATGCAGGTCAAGAAAAAACAGTTAGAATTGGACATGGAACAACATTCTGGTTCCAAATTGCAAAAGCAGTGCGTCAAGGCTGTATATTGTCACCCTGCTTATTTAACTTATATGCAGAGTACATCATGAGAAACGCTGGGCTGGATGAAGCACAAGCTGGAATCAAGATTGCCGGGAGAAATATCAATCACCTCAGATATGCAGATGACACCACCCTTATGGCAGAAAGTCAAAGGAACTAAAAAGCCTCTTGATGAAAGTGAAAGAAAAGAGTGAAAAAGTTGGCTTAAAACTCAACATTCAGAAAACTAAGATCATGGCATCCGGTCCCATCATTTCATGGCAAGTAGATGGGGAAACAGTGGAAACAGAGGCTGACTTTACTTTGGGGGCTCCAAAATCACTGCAGATGGTGATTGCAGCCATGAAATTAAAAGACGCTTACTTCTTGGAAGAAAAGTTATGACCAACCTAGACAGCATATTAAGAAGCAGAGACATTACTTTGCCAACAAAGGTCTGTCTAGTCAAAGCTATGGTTTTTCCAGTGGTCATGTATGGATGTTAGAGTTGGACTGTGAAGAAGGCTGAGTGCCGAAGAACTGATGCGTTTGAACTGTGGTGTTGGAGAAGACTCTTTGAGCGTCTCTTGGACTGCAAGGAGATCCAACCAGTCCATCCTAAAGGAGATCAGTTCTGGGTGTTCATTGGAAGGACTGATGTAAAGCTGAAACTCCAGTCCTTTGGCCACCTGATGCAAAGAGCTGACTCACTGGAAAAGACCCTGATGTTGGGAAATATTGAGGGCAGGAGGAGAAGGAGATGACAGAGATGATTGGATGGCATCACCGACTCAATGGACAGGAGTTTGGGTAAACTCTGGGAGTTGGTGATGGACAGGGAGGCCTGGTGTTCTGCAGTTCATGGGAAAGCTAAAAGTCAGACACAACTGAGCGACTGAACTGAACTGAACTGAAGGCCTTTGAGCCAGGGAGCGATGTTATAAAACACGTTTAATAACCCTAAGGCTGGGATTTCCCTGGGAGTCTGATGGTTGAGACTTCACCTTCCAGTGCAGAGGGTGTGGGTTCGATCCCTGGTCAGAGAGCTAAGATTCCACATGTCTTATGGCCAAAGGCAAAATAAATAAATCCAATAAATACTTTTAAAATGATCCACAACAAAAAGCTGATGGCAATTTATGAACAATGAAAGTGTTAGTCAGTCATGTCTAACTCTTTGGGATTCCATGGACTGCAACTCGCCAGGCTCCTCTGTCCGTGGGATTTCCCAGGCAAGGATACTGGAGTGGGTTGTCCATTCCCTTCCCCAGGAGATCCTCCCCATCCAGGGATCCAATCCGGGTCTCCCACATTGTAGGCAGACTTGTTACCATCTGAGCAACCAGAGAAGCCTGTTTATGGAGAAGCCTGTTTTTCTTCTAACAAAGAACATAAAATAAAACTTAAAAAAAAATTCTTAAGCCACCAAGTGAATGAGAGCGCTGATAGAGAGTCCCTTTGAGAAATTCAAGAGTACAGTGAGGAAGGAAGAGGCAGGCGGGGGAGAGGTCCACAGGAGAGGTACAGGCAAGTGCTGACCCCCGGAGGAAGGTACTGAGGGGCCGGGAGGAGGGCAGGGCAGTGACAGAGGTTAGTGAATCTGAGACTTCTCATCCTCGAATGGGAAGAGAATTGACGGAGCTCTGAAAGAAAACTCGGAGTTCCCTGGTGGTCCAGTGGCTAAGACTTTGAACTCCCAATGCAGGGGACCCTGGCTAGGGAACTTGATCCTGCATGTCACTGCTAAGAGTTCGCATGCCACAACTAAAGACGCTGCAGATTACAACTAAACAAACAAACAAAAAAATCCCGCAGACTGCAAAGAAGACCCAAGATCCTGCTTGCCACAAGTAAGACCTGGCACAGCCAAATAAATAAATATTTTCTTGAAGATAAAATTTTTAAAAAGGGCCTGCTACACCCACATAAATAAATAGGTACTTTTTGAAAAATTAATTTTAAAAAGTAAAGGATAGAGCATTCAGAATGCATTATGATGGGGAGGAAATGACAAAGGTTCTGCTCTTGGCAGGTCTCATCGAGTCCTAGTCCTGCCTCTGATCATTACGAACCTTTGATGAGTCTCTGCCATCTCTGGGTCTCATTGTCCTCACCTATAAAATGTGCTTGCTGTAGGATATATATATGTATATATATATATGTATATATATATATATAAATCTGAACATTTGAAATATATATGCATAAACATTTTAAATGTTCAGATTATAATTCTATAATTTTATTTAGTTTCTACATTAGTTTTGGCGTCATTCCTCCAGTATCTTTGTCCCATATATTCCTAAGCAACACACAAATTCTACTTTATGTGGGCAATGATGCTAATTTCCCTGCACATCTTACCTTTGGAAGGATTACTTTTAATTTTTCTAAAGCATGGCATGAATCAGAAAACAATGGAATCATCTCCTAAATTATTTGAGAACTAAGGAAAGGTGTTTGGTTTTTTTTTTCTCCAAATATCCCTTGTATTTTACTTCAAATTCCAGAGCAGTAGATCAAGTCAAAGAATTTTAAAGTGGATTTCAGTTTTATGTATAAATCATCCTGTCATTTTGGCACGGCCACTGAGTTTCCTCCTATTAGCTGGAGAAGATCATGAATAAATTTGCAGCAGGCTGCACGTGGGATTATGTGTACATGAAATAATTCTTACTGGCAATGGCTTCTACAATTCACCAGACAGAAAACTTAACGTGAGGGCACAGAATTTCATGTCTCACAGTAGGCTGGAAGCTGAGAGCCACAAACACAGACGTTGGAGATCAATACAGCTTCTCCGCAAACCTGTTCTGATCTAACACGAGACGTGCACAGCAACGCTAGCCATGACCTCTCAGCGAAGTCCCTTGGCTCTCAGATAACATCACGGCTCTTCAGTCTGGTAATCGAGGTCTGCCTGACGCTAGTTCAGTCCAGAGCCTCATCATTAATTTGGATGCTCCTGGACAAGAATGCTGAACACGTGATGCCTGTGTTGACCTCCACCCCATGCTCCTGGGAGGCTCCATCACTTGGCTCTGGCATTCTTTTTCACACGACCTAGTAACATATCTTCTGAAACCTTCTCACTACCCCGTCCCAGGAAGTGGCTTGCACAACTGATCAGAGTGTGTTAGTCGCTCAGTTGTGTCTGACTCTTTGTGACCCCAAGGACTGCAGCCCAGAAGGCTCCTCTGTCCATTGGGATTCTCTGGGAATCCCAGGCAAGAATACTGCAGTGGATTGCCATTTGCTTCTCCAGGGGATATCCTCCCGACCCAGGGATCAAACCTGGGTCTGTTACATTGCAGGTTGATTCTTTACTGTCTGAGCCACCAGGGACGAATCTGATCAGAGTGGACATCAGATTTAAAAATATCTACTGTTCTTGGTGGCCTCTTTCTTCCCCTCTTTTCCAAACCTTGTGGCTAAGACTCCTTAACTTCCATCTCTAGTTCAGGTTCATCTGAAACCCTGAGGTCAAGCTTCCCAGCAAGGATATAAGTTTAGGGAACTCATGCCAGTATTTCAGAGGCTCAGAAAGAAGTTGGCCTCTTCACGGGCTCCCCTTATGGTCTCACATCTTAATTCTATTCACTGGCCTGTGATTTATGCCTTAGGAGCCTTTGCATATGGCGCCATATCTGAATGTCTATCTTTTTAAAAAATCGTTATTAAATTTGTTACCATATTGCTTCTGTCATATGTTTTGACATTTTTGGCCATGAGGCATATGGAATCTTAGCTCTCTGAGCAGGAATCAAAACCACACCCCCTGCATTGGAAGGCGAAGTCTTAACCACTGGACCCTCAGGGAAGTCCTCCAAGTTTCTATCTTGGTTGCTTGCTGGGGATACATCTTTTCTTTGGGGTTTGAGCATTCCCTTTCTCTTAATGGTCTCTTCAGGAGCCAGAGATCTTTCCTGTGATGCCAACTGCCTCCATGGTTGCCTGTTTCCTGGAAACTGAGATACATTTCAGAGCTCTCTGCTTCTTCAGGGACTCATACTTCGGGCTAACCTTGGACCTGAGAGCATCACCTCCTGCCAAGCTACCTGACATTCCACCTGGCCATCCACGTCTCTTGGTGGAAACTGGATAATATTGTACTGAAGGCTAGTGTGGTATTTCTCAATTGGCAACATGTTATCTTTTCTCATTACACCTTACAAGGCCCAATTTTAACACAGTTCTGCAGGGAATTTCATTTTCGTCAACCTGACCACTGAGTGTGTTCCAGGGTTTTCTCCTCCTCTGCAGGCTTCCTCAGAACATTCTCCCAGTCCTAGACATCCTCCCAAGTCCTCTGCTGCATCCTCTGCTGATTCAGCTCAGAGCGGCCCTGAAGTCCATCGTCCTGTCTGACATTTGCTTCATAAACCCAGCACAGTTAGTTCTAGAGCTTAATAATGCTTGGGATTTTGTCTCACAAAATTTTAAGTTCCCAGATTTGGGAAGATACTGAAGGCTGAGTAGTTCCAACACTGCCCCGGTATGATTCATGAGCTTCTCTACCATCTCCACTGAGTGTACGCCAGGCCCAAACTTGAACACTCCAGTGACCCTGAACTCATACCTCTTATATCTCTAAGGATTAAACATTTAATCCTCAAGCCGTCTAATTCTCCACTAGTGTAGACATATTCTCAGTGTCTGAACTTATGGTGGAAACATACCTAAATATTCAGTGACAGCACGACCAAATGGTAGTGCCATAAGGACTGAAGACAAACCTCATGCGTTCACCAGTCTCTGGGCCAAGACTTCAGTTATTTCTGATATTGTAAATTTTCTGGTTAACTCAGAATGCTGGATCCACCTCATAGTACTTTTTTGTCTTCAGAGAAACTTACTGGATACAGTTCCATTTTCACTGTGTTCTCTGAAGCGCTCACCCTCCTTGCTTGGAACAAAGGTGATAAATATCATAGAGATGTTGATCGAGACTGACTATTTAATGAGGATTCATAAATCATAGGCTAGTACAGAGTGTGTGTTTATATGTGCATGTTCTATAGGAAGATTGTTTAAATGAGACATTTTGGCTTCACTTAGCCAACCTGAATCCAGTGGGTCAAGAGTTTTGAAAAATACTCAGCATTTATATAAAACATAAGGATGGACAATTTATCACCCATTTGTTCCTGTCCTTTGTGTGTAGAGAAGCTAAAGGCAAAGGAGGAAAGGAAAGATATACCCATTTGAATGCAGAGTTCCAAAAAATAGCAAGGAGAGATAACATACTTACTCAGTGATCAATGAAAAGAAACAGAGGAAAACAATAGAATGGGAAAGACTAGAGACATCTTGAAGAAATTTAGAGATACCAAAGGAACATTTCATGCACAGCTTGGCACAATAAAGGACAGAAGTGGTATGTACTTAACAGAAGCAGAAGATATTAAGAAGAAGTGGCAAGAATACACAGAAAAACTATACAAAAATCTTCATGACTGAGATAACCACCGTGGTGTGATCATTCACCTGAACCAAACACCCTGGAATGTGAAGTCAAGACGGCCTTGGGAAGCATCACTACAAACAAAGCTAGTCGAGGTGATGGAATTCCAGTTGAGCTATTTCAAATCCTAAAAGATGATGCTGTGAAGGTGCTGCCCTCAGTATGTCAGCAAATTTGGAAAACTCAGCAGTGGCCACAGGACTGGAAAAGGTCAGCTTTCATTCCAATCCCAAAGAAAGGCAATGCCAAAGAATGTTCAAAATACCACACAATTGCACTCATCTCTCACGCTAGCAAAATAATGCTCAAAATCTTCCAAGCCAGGCTTCAACAGTACATGAACCATGAACTTCCAGATGTTCAAGCTGATTTTAGAAAAGGCAGGGAATCAGAGATTAAATTGCCAACATCCGTTGGATCATGGAAAAAGTAAGAGAGTTCCAGAAAAACATCTATTTCTTCTTATTGACTATGCCCAAGCCTTTAACTGTGTGGATCACAACAAACTATGGACAATTCTGAAAGAGATGGGAATACCAGCCCACCTGACCTGCCTCTTGAGAAATCTGTATGCAGATCAAGAAGAAACAGTTAAAACTGTACGTGAAACAACAGTCTGGTTCCAAATTGCAAAAGGAGTACATCAAGGCTCTATATTGTCACCCTGCTTATTTAATATGCAAAGTACATCATGAGAAATGCTGGGCTGGATGAAGCACAAACTGAAATCAAGATTGCCAGGAGAAATATCAATAATCTCAGATATGCAGATGACACCACCCTTATGGCAGAAAGTGAAGAAGAACTAAAGAGCCTCTTGATGAAAGTGAAAGAGGAGAGTGAAAAAGTTGGCTTAAAACTCAACATTCAGAAAACTAACATCATGGCATCTGGTCCCATCACTTCATGGCAAATAGATGGGGAAACAATGGAAACAGTGGGAGACTTTATTTTCTTGGGCTCCAAAATCACTCTAAATTGTGACTGCAGCCATGAAATCAAAAGATGCTTGCTCCTTGGAAGAAAAGCTATGACTAACCTAGACAGTATATTAAAAAGCAGAGACATGACTTTGCCAACAAAGGTCCATCTAGTCAAATCTATGGTTTTTCTAGTACTCATGTATGGATGTGAGAGCTAGACTATAAAGAAAGCTGAGTGTCGAAGAACTGATGCTTTTGAACTGTGGTGTTGGAGAAGGCTCTTGAGAGCCCCTTGAACGGCAAAGAGATCCAACCAGTCAATCCTAATGGAAATCAACCCTGAATATTCACTGGAAGGACTGCTGCTTAGGTTGGAACTGCAATACTTTGGCCACCTGATGCAAAGAACTGACTCATTTGAAAAGACCCTGATACTGGGAAAGATTGAAGGTGGGAGGAAAAGGGGACGACAGAGGATGAGATGGTTAGATGGCATCACCAACTCAATAGACATGAGTTTGAGTGTGCTCTGGGAGTCAGTGATGGACAGGGAAGCCTCATGTGCTGCAGTCCATGGGCTCGCAAAGAGTCAGACATGACTGAGTGACTGAACTGAACTTTTTGTAACCACTATTTTATAGGTGCTTAATCCATGGCAGCAACTATTCTAGGTGCTGTGGATACAAGGATGAACAAAACTGCTAAGTTCCCTGCAACTATGAAGCCACAAACAGGAGAAAACATGTGCTCTGAATGGTAGCAGATGACATGTGCCTGATACCCATTCTCCAGGGTTTCTGTGAAGGTGTGCAGACATGCAGAAATGCGAAATAAATAGGCCACACATGATAAAGTGTGAGCGCGAAAGCAGAGGTCAGTCAAGATGAAATTTCTACTGACTGTACTTCTTGTGAGTAAAAATGAGTTAAGAAGCATGTTACTAATAAACACAACCAATGTTCTGGCCTTTGAAGAGAACAGAATGCATAATCTGGTTAAAAATTTTGACTTTTCTATCAACTATAATGGTAAGTAATATCAATCATATAATAAGAGGATATTGAGCCCTAGTCATATAGAAATGATTTGAATTTTAAATGTTTCAGTTATGAAACTTATCGTGTAATATTCAGTACAGTTGATGATATAGAGGCATGTAAAACATCAGAAACCAAGATTCTGTGGTCTGGTTTCTTTTTTTTAAATTTAAATTTATTTATTTTAATTGGAGGCTAGTTACTTTACAACATTGTATTGGTTTTGCCATACATCAACATGAATCCACCACAGGTGTTCACATGTTCCACGTCCTGAACCTCCCTCCCACCTCTCTTCCGGTATCATCCCTCTGGGTCATCCCAGTGCACCAGCCCCAAGCATCCTGTATCCTGCATCGAACCTGAACTGGTGATTCGCTTCTTATATGATATTATACATGTTTCAAAGCCATTCTCCCAAATCATCCCACCCTCTTCCTCTCCGACAGAGTCCAAAAAACTGTTCTATACATCTGTGTCTCTTTTGCTATCTCGCATACAAGGTTATCATTACCATCTTTCTAAATTCCATATATATGCGTTCAGTTCAGTTCAGTCAGTCAGTCGTGTCTAACTCCTTGCAACCCCATGAATCGCAGCACGCCAGGCCTCCCTGTCCATCACCAACTCCCAGAGTTCACTCAGACTCACGTCCATCGAGTCAATGATGCCATTCAGTCATCTCATCCTCTGTTGTCCCCTTCTCCTCCTGTCCCCAATCCCTCCCAGCATCAAAGTCTTTCCCAATGAGTCAACTCTTCACATGAGGTGGCCAAAGTACTGGAGCTGTATACTGTATTGGTGTTTTTCTTTCTGGCTTACTTCATTCTGTATAATAGGCTCCAGTTTCATCCACCTCATTAGATCGAATGCATTCTTTTTAATGGCTGAGTAATACTCCATTGTGTATATGTACCACAGCTTTCTTATCCATTCATCTGCTGATGGACATCTAGGTTGCTTCCATGTCCTGGCTATTATAAACAGTGCTGCAATGAACATTGGAGTACACATGTCTGTTTCAATTCCGGTTTCCTCGGTGTGTATGCCCAGCAGTGGGATTGCTGGGCCATAAGGCGCTTCTATTTCCAGTTTTTTTAAGGAATCTCCACACTGTTCTCCATAGTGGCTGTACTAGTTTGCCTTCCCACCAACAGTGTAAGAGGGTTCCCTTTTCTCCACACCCCCTCCAGCATTTATTGCTTGTAGACTTTTGGATCACAACCATTCTGACTGGCATGAAATGGTACCTCATTGTGGTCTTGATTTGCATTTCTCTGATAATGAGTGATGTTGAGCATCTTTTCATGTGTTTGTTAGCCATCTGTATGTCTTCTTTGGAAAAATGTCTATTTAGTTCTTTGTCCCATTTTTTGACTAGGTCATTTATTTTTCTGGAATTGAGCTGCAGGAGTTGCTTGTATATTTTTGAGATTAGTTGTTTGTCAGTTGCTTCATTTGTTATTGTTTTCTCCCATTCTGAAGGTTGTCTTTTCACCTTGCTTATAGTTTCCTTTGTTGTGCAGAAGCTTTTAATTTTAATTATGTCCCATTTGTTTATTTCTGCTTTTATTTCCAATATTCCGGGAGGTGGGTCATAGAGGATCCTGCTGTGATTCATGTCAGAGAGTGTTTTGCCTATGTTCTCCTTTAGGAGTTTTACAGTTTCTGGTCTTACATTTAGATCTTTAATCCATTTTGAGTTTATTTTTGTGTATGGTGTTAGAAAGTGTTCTAGTTTCATTCTTTTACAAGTGGTTGACCAGTTTTCCCAGCACTACTTGTTAAAGATTATCTTTTCTCCATTGTATATTCTTGCCTCCTTTGTCAAAGATAAGGTGTCCATAGGTGCGTGGATTTATCTCTGGGCTTTCTATTTTGTTCCATTGATCTATATTTCTGTCTTTGTGCCAGTACCATACTTTCTTGAAGACTGTGGCTTTGTAGTAGAGCCTGAAGTCAGGCAGGTTGATTCCTCCAGTTCCATTCTTCTTTCTCAAGATTCCTTTGGCTATTCAAGGTTTTTTATATTTCCATACAAATTGTGAAATTATTTGTTCTAGCTCTGTGAAAAATACCATTGGTAGCTTGATAGGGATTGCATTGAATCTATAGATTGCTTTGGGTAGTATACACATTTTTACTATATTGATTCTTCTGATCCATGAACATGGTATATTTCTCCATCTATTAGTGTTCTCTTTGATTTCTTTTACCAGTGTTTTATAGTTTTCTATATATAGGTCTTTAGTTTCTTTAGGTAGATATATTCCTAAGTATTTTATTCTTTTCGTTGCAATGGTGAATGGAATTGTTTCCTTAATTTCTCTTTCTATTTTCTCATACTTGGTTTATTTTTTTAAACAGTAATAAAATACTATAACTACACTACCTATAAAACATCAAACTAACAAATGTAACCTATCAGATTCACAATTTACCCATTAATAGAATGGCTTAATAGAGTAATACAAAAAGAGGTAAAATCAAAGACTTTTAGTTAAGAAAGGCAAAAACAATCTTGCTATATTTCTGGACCTTCAAAGTAAACACATGGGGAGTTGGGTGAACTTGGAAGGTTACACCCTTTAATGTCCAAGTTGTGTGGCTAGGGGATGATTCTCACAGTGGGTATTAAGATATTTCTTCATACCAGTGAAGATCAGGGCTCAGCCAGGACAGAAGGCTAGGCTAGAGGATTCCTGGGGAGCTTTGTCCTTGCTTTCCATAGGGAGGGAAGCACGGGCTATGGTCTTCTCAGGAGGTGACTCCTTCTACAGGATCAGTCTGTGCTTCCTCTTTTGGGGCCACCTGTGTCTTTGGTTAGATTCAACTCAATGTTGGTTTTGTTGACTTTAAAAAATGCACAGTGTGAATGTGGAGAGTTGAGTCTTATTGGGGACAAAATGTGGGCTGCAGCATTGCAGGTAGCTCTGAGAAACTACTCTGAGGAGGCAAAAGGGGGAGTGAGGTTGCATAAAAGTTTTGCAACAAAGGGCAGGTAGTCTGAATGTCAGAATATTACTGTTAGTTAAAGAAAACCAGATATCCCAAGTGAAGGAATTTAGTGCTTTTCTATCCATGGGAAGAGGCAAGAGTCTGGGGTCCCTGAAATCATTCCCTTTGATGCACCTCAGCCATCTGGGGCCGGTATCCTGTTTTCATATCCTGAGTTTCCTCAGGGCTCACCGTAGGGAGTGGCTGCAGGCTGACGGCTGCTAGATGGCAGACATTCTTTCCTTCCTGAGTTCCCTCAGGGCTCATCAGCTCACCATTCATGGTGGCTGCAATCGCTGATGACAGTGACATCCTTTGTTTGGTACGGCAGCAAGCATTCCATTTCTCAGTTTCTGAGGCTGGGTGCCACTTGGTGTCTTGGTCCTGGACCTATGCATGCTGGGTCATCTGTTCTCAGGTGCATTTTCTCCTTCTGGAATGGCCTGTGCTCCTGGACCAGCTCTGGAGTGCTCAGAGAGCTTCCTCTGTCAATGTCTGTCTTTCTTGTCAGCATCTTTCCTCAAGGCTCCTGTCCCCGTGTCTGGGACGAGGTGCTGGCCTCTCTCTGATAGTCTCACCTGGTCTGTGGATCCCCAAAGAGCTTGGCACTACAAAGGAAAGTCCCCTTCTAACAGGAAGAGCTGATCCAGGGGATTTTGAAGACCAATGGACTTGGCTTTTTGGTTGCCAAGAGATCGCTGCCTCTAAGACAAGTTAACAAATAAGAGTATGGAAGTCTCCCTCTTGCAAAATGTGGCTGGCTGGCCCTGCACCAGGGAGAACAAATGAAGAATGATCCCAACTCCCTCATGCTTCCTATGTCCCCCAAAACTTTCACGTGAAGAAGAGAAACTTGTCAGTGATGTTTGTTCCTAAAATCAAACCAATTAATTATGAATGCAAACTGCTTTTTGTACAATTTTAACATAAATAGTCTTTTCCAAGAATGCAACTGTATGTCAACTGAGAGAGAAATTTTCCCCCTGAACTTTCCCAAGAATTATTCATCATTTTAGAAAATCCCATCATGTTTCCACAGCATTTACATCACCACCACCATGAAACATCTGAATGAGTCTGCATTTCTCTCCACCACAGTCATGGAGGGTCCACCCATATGGGAGAGAAAGGCCCTGTCTTTTAACCACACAACATCCTCCATTATCAAGGTGTAGCAGCTCACTTCAAATAGATCTCTGACTGGCAAAATTTCTTGCAGAAGCCCACAGTGAAATGCCATGTTATGCATCATGAGATTAACATTTGGGAGCAGAATGCATCACAGCACCGTAACAACCCTGAGAAATGCTGACGCTGTCATGTGACTACATGCATCTCAAGCGACATACCCCACCTCACAGAGGGGTCCTGTGGCCACAGATAGGCCAAGCCAGAGAGGATCTCTGCGGAATGTCTCGCCTCCTTCATTTAGGAGGAATTTAGTTCAATGCTTCTCCTCAAAATAAAAGCTGCTTTTTATTTGAGAAAGAAAAACCCTGATCCTCTCATTAATGGTTCAAAAATCTCCGATCCTCTCGTTAGAAGCACAGAAATTTTCACATTCAAAAATTATGTCAGGAACTTCCCTGATCCAGTGGTTGAGATTTTGCCTTTCAAAATTTCTTGACAAAGTTTCAGTGCATGGGATGCTGATTTGACCCATGGTCAGCAAACCCAAATCCTACATGCCTCTTAGGCAGAAAAAAAAAAAAAAACAGACCATCAACAACAGAAGTTGTACTGCACAACAAATTCAATAAAGACTCTAAAAATTGTCCACATCAAAATAAATAAAGTAAAATTTTGTTTCATCTTAATTTTTTTCCCAGGATGGTAAAAGGACTCACAGGTAAAGCTTTTGTACACTTGGATGGTATTAGTATTGAGAGATGGAAAAACTAGTCTGGAGACCTTCAACTCCTCCAAAGGCTAATACCAAGGAACAAGAAGGAACAAGAAGCAGGAAGTTGTAATCTGCACTTTCACCAACAGGGAGCATGATTTTCATTCAGCCGCAAATCCTGCTGTATATGCAACTGGAAAGTTTGTTAAAGTTTGTGCCAAACTTTTTTTTTTTTTAATGTTTCTCTCATATTCTTAGTCAAGAGTTTCTTTAAAAAGAATATTTTAATCATCAACCATTTAAAATCTATGCTTGTGTTTGATTCATAACCTTATTCTGACATTGCCTTGTGCTGGGTATTCAGATGACTAACTCGTTTGGAGAACTATTTACATGGGCATTAGATCATTTTACAAATTTGATTTTAATTCAGTACTGGTTAATGGGCCATAAAAATAAAGGGTGAGCCAACAACAAAAGGAATATGGTTTATTGCCTGAAAGAATGCCTGGGACTGTGGCTGTTTGATAAGTTAATAATAGCCAAGCATGAACTTCCCCCAAGCCTTTGTCATCTGTGAAAGTGAGACCGTGTGATACCCGTTTATAAAGGCACCCTTTAAATATGTGCTTTGAAAGAGAGAAAATATAGAATGCAGGGAAATCGGGTAATTTCCTGCCTGAACAATGAAGCTGAAGTTCAGGTGTGTGTCTACCACACCGCAGAAGGTTCCTGTCGCCTGCTGGGACATTCACTCAGTCTCCATCTGATGGAAAAACACTGGCTAGAGATGGATTTTTGGTCAGATGTATTGGCCATAAAGTATAAGAAATGCAATAAAAATGTTTCCATGTTTTAAGGACACTGTATGCACTCTTGCAATGAAACTAGTTTAATTTTTTGTTTTTTAGAAAAAACAGGCTCTTCCTCTTCTGGTAACAATGGAATATGTTTGAAAAATGTAGGTGCATGTGATTTACTCAAAGCTCCTACTGAACTGAGCTCGGTGTTTCGGGGGGAGACATAACTATCTGGAGAAATGAGAGTGACTCGTCTTCCTCCAAAATAGATAAAACTAAAAAGTGTGTTCACCAACTGAGGCTTAAAAATTTTGCCTAGGACTTCCCTGGTGGCTCAGTAAAGAATCTGCCTGCCAATGTAGGAGACACAGGTTTGATGCCGAATCCAGGAAGATTCCACCTGCCGTGAGTGACTCAGCCCATGCACCACAATTACTGAGCCTGGGAGCCACAGCCGCTGAAGCCCACATGCTCCAGAGCCTGTGCTTCGCCACAGGAGAGGCCTGTGCACTGCAGCTATAGAGCAGCCCCGGCCTGTCACAACTGCAGGAAAGCCGCGCAGCATCAAAGACCCAGCACAGCCAATAAATAAATAAAGATTAAGACAAAATTGTCCGAGAAGGCATTGGCACCCCACTCCAGTACTCTTGCCTGGAAAATCCCATGGACGGAGGAGCCTGGTGGGCTGCAGTCCATGGGGTTGCAAAGAGTTGGACACGACTGAGCAACTGAACTGAACTGAGACCAGAGGCAAAGAACACTTTGGCAAAATGTGAACTTTGAAAAATCGGGAGCTGAAGGGATGGGTTCTGGAAGGGAACATCTCTACCTCATTAACCACGATTTAGAGCGTGGGGCCATCCAGGAAGCAGAGCAGGGCTGCACAAAAATTATAGTAAAGTCAGTGTGAATTGGCTCCTTGGGATAGAAGAAGACAGGGTGGGGAAAATGGAACATAGAGAACACACACAAGAGAAATCAGTCGATCGAAACAGCAATAGAGGTAGAAACGGACATGGCAGGCAAGCCGGTTGTTTTATTTCAGCATCAGCTTTGGTAGTAAACATACTTCATTAGCATATGTGTCCACTCACCATTCATTGAAACCAGAGAGTTGAAAAGGTCTTTAAGAATGTGTTTGCTGAAAACTGCATATGGGGCAAAGAGTGCCCTCCAGTTGGGGAGGATCAAGTTAAGAGTAGGGGAGGCCACCTCTGACCTCCTTGGAAAGTTTTCATTATCTTCCCTTCGCTAAAACAAAAGTACTATTTGCCAAGAATGGAAAGTCTAAATCGTTCCATTTCTAAGTTTATTTAAAAGTTGTTTCTGGAGAGGCTAGCCTCTATTTGAACTTCCTAGGAACAGATTTGCTGCTTTAGATAAAACTGAACAGTCTGCATCTTTTTTTTTTTCCTGAAACTTTAGTAGATTTTTAAAGTGGAAAAAAAAATGTACAATCCATTATGTACCAAAGCAACCACTTTTTTTGAGATGGAAATTAAAATGCGGGTCAGAACTTCGAAGAGCGAGGTCATAGAGAAATGAATGGGAACAGCAACCAGCTGCCAGTCATGCTTCTTAAAATGTTCTTGGAAAACTACCCTTAAACTGGGTGCAGGTAGAAAAGAATGAAGACACATGAGTCAGTGCTGATATTTCATCTTCTGTGATGCTATGATATTTCAGACTTACTAATACGCTGTACCAACACAAATAAGTTAAAACAGTTAAAGAAATGTCATTTTTGATACAAAAAATGGTTGGATGAGTTGGCTATAGGAATTTTGTGTGTGTGTGTGTGTGTGTGTGTGTGTGTGCACGCACGCAAGCATGCATGCTCAGTCATATCAGATTCTTTGCGACCCCAGAGGGTGTAGCCTGCCAGGCTCGTTGGCCCATGGGATTCTTCAGGAAAGAAAATTGCAGTGGGTTGCCATTTCCTCCTCCAGGGGATCTTCCCGACCCAGGGATTGAACCCATGTTTCCTATGTCTCCTGCATTGCAGGCAGATTGTTTACCCACTGAGCCATTGGGGAAGTTAGCCTTCTCAGCCTTCTCTTTTCAAAGGGGGGATGTCACCTGTCAAAAACCTGGTTGGTGGTGTTCAGGCAGGGGCGGGAGCATGGCCTGGGCTGCCTGGCACTCCTGGGCCTCAATCCTGAAGCCAACACATGGGAGCAGCTTGGTCACAGTTCCCGGCAAGGCCTTCAGACAAGAACTCCTCATGCAGTTATTGCATAAGTAGGCAATGCATGTGGCGACACTCTCTAAACCTATATAAATGCTACACCCGTCGCAAATTCCTCCCATGCTGTTACATAGTCTTCTCCATCAACCAGATGAGAAAGCTGGAGCCTAGAGTTGCAAGTGGGCAGGAGGTGATTCCAGAATTGGGTCTCAATTCCAACGTATACGGGCTTCCCTGGCAGCTCCGGGGTAGAGAATCTGCCTACAATGCAGGAGACCTTGGGTTCCATCCCTGGGTCGGGAAGATCCCCTGGAGGAGGAAATGGCAACTTACTGCGGTATTCTTGTCTGGAAAATCTCATGGACAGAGGAGCCTGACAGGCTATGGTTCAGTGGATCACAAAGAGTCGGACACAGCTGAGTCACTAACACTTTCAGTGTATACGCTTTCCCTGCTGCTGAAATTTTGCTTGAAAAGTCACATTCTCATCTTTCTTTGATGCAGGGTCAATGGCTTTACCTTTTATTTTGTCGGTTCGTTTCTCCCAAATCTTCCAACACCACTGTGCCTCCTCACTAGGACTATGGCTTGTCTTTCTCTAACAGGAAGTAAACCCTAAAAAAAGGTTTCCGCTGAGCCCTATATTTGAAAACTGTTCCTGTGTTGTCAGCTTCCGCTTCACGAAATTCCTACCGAAGTCCAGCTACAACACACGAGAAAGACCCAGAGAATAGGGCTGAGGAGAACAGTTCTGCCCAGCGTCTAGCAGAGTCCACAGAGAGAGAGGTGTGCAAGGATCTAGCAAGGCTCGTCGTGGTTTCAAAGGTCATAAAGATGGTCTCTCATTTATAGATCCAAATCTAGGCCCTGAAACATCATGCAGTAAGGAAAAATCTTATTAACACCCTAAGAGCTATAACATCATGGAAGTATTTCAAGCTTTCATAAATCTTAGATGTCACACGTCACCTAGCACGGTTGTTGGTGTGTGCTTAATCACTCAGTCATGTCTGACTCTTTTCAACCCCACAGACTGTAGCCCACCAGACTCCTCTGTCCATGGGATTCTCCAGGCAAGAATACTGGAGGAGTGGGTTGCCATTTCCTTCTCTGGGGATCTTCCCAACCTGGGGATAGAACCTGGGTCTCCTGCATTGCAGGCAGATTCTTTACCACTGAGCCACCTGGGAAGCCCCTCTAGCGTGGTGAATTGCATGCAACCCCCCAAACATGCCTTTCTTCCACATCCCAGATATTCCAAAAGAAATAATAAGCCTCACAGTGTGCTCAGTATATATCAAATATTCCTCAGATGTATTTGTCTTTCTAAAGCAGATCTGCCTGCTTTTTATGCCTTCATTTTAGCTACTAATGAACATCTTGAGAAAGATGGATCTCGAGAAAGGAGCGTGTTGAACTTCTGAACTCCGTGGTGGCCTCAGATAATGAAACAGCAGATGGCAGCCTGATGTTACACCTCTGAGTTCAGCCCCAAATCTCCTGTCCCTTTAACATTCCACTATCACAGTCACACAATATGAGAGTAATGTCAACTGCATCTGGCTCATCTGAAAGTGTGCCTAGTAACCCTAACCAAAAATACTACATTTCTCTGCTCTGGCTTGGTGTGTCTTTAGTGAACACACAATCACCAGATTCTTTTCTAAATACTCACAGACAACCTGCTAAAGAAAGTTAATTGTCTATTTTGGCCACAATTCACAAAAGTCTGTCGTTTCTGGAAATTCCAGAAGATTTGCACTAGTTGCCATTCTCCAGTCCAAGAAAAAAAAAAAAGAAACCTCAGAAAATCCATATATTTTTTTAACTTATAGTTTTTCTGAGATTACTCATATCCACTGAACACTTTCAGATAGAATTCTCATGCATATAAAGACTTGAGTGTATTGAGACTGGTCAGTTTTGTTTAAAGATTCTTTACAGCTGACTTGCATTTTGTTTTTTCCCCCAAAGAGGCCTGACCCTGTGCACTTTGGGACCAGCTCGTCCTCTGAGTTGAAGGCACCAAAGCCATCTGGGAAACACAGTTCTCTGCCTTTGGCCAACATGACGTCCTAGTTCCCGAGGACCCATTCTTTCTTTGTTCTTGTCGATTCAAACAGAAAAGAAGGTCTATGGTTTTTCTAGCATTTTTCATGAGCTTCGCTCGTCATGGGTTTGAGCCTTTCCTGACATTGTTCTTACGGGTTCATTTTACGCTTTCCTCGTGTGTCTGTTCAATTTCGCATGAGTCCGTCCCACTCAGAGAGGCTAGACGTGCTTTGTGTGATTCAGCAGAGGTTGAGTCACAGATGAGTAAAACCAAGTGAGCGGAAGAAAGGACAATTCTCTGGGGGTTGGCACAAGGCCCCGGTGTCCCTAATATCTGCCACTTCCTTCTTCTTTCAGGAGCAGCCCACTGGCCAGTCCTCCTGGGAAAGTTCCTGGCTCCCGTCTGCTCACTCTGCTACAGGAAACCCCATGTCCCTTGAAATACCTCCCCAACATCACCCCTTTTAGCTGCTGGAGTGTTTGCTTTAAGAAACTCCCAGTGGTGTCCAGAAGAAGTGATCTGAGCTGGGCCTTCACTTCATTCATTCATTCAGGCATTCAGCAAGTATTTACTGAGTGTCTCCTGCATGCCAGGCACTGTTCTAGCTGCTGTTTATTTACTGATTTTTGGCTGTGCGGGGTCTTCCTTGCCATGCGGGCTTTTCTCTAGCTGTGGTGAGCCAGTTTCTCATTGCCGTGGCCTCTCTTGCTGCAGAGCACGGGCTCTGTAGCTGTGCCTCACGGGCTCAGTAGCCCCGTGGCACGTGGGATCCTCCCAGACCAGGGATTGAACTCATGTCCCATGCATTGACTGGCTAATTCTTTACCACTGAGCCACCAGGCAAGCCCCCTAGGTGCTTTTATTATCCCAGGGAACAAAGAACAAGAGCTCCTTTTAAAAAAATTACTTTAAAATTTTTAAAAAATTAAAACTAAAAATAAGTATATAGAAATTTTTATTAAAAAAAAATAGAACCCCTGCCATCCCGTAGCTTGGTGGACATTCTAGTGAGACACGAAGGATGAAAAGACATAAACAAAAACTTCAGGCGGCCATAAGAGCACATGCTGAAGCCAAGGGTCAGAAATAACCTCCAGTTTACAGGAAATAGCTGCAAATCCTTAAAAAGTGCTGGCAGGTAACCAACAGGTAAAGCTGAGCAGCTGGCGAAGTGGGAGGTCACATCAGAAAGGCTCTGAGTGCTCCTGGGTCAGACATGGTGCTCACATATAAAAATCATGTATCTGTTGAAATGAAGAAAAAAAGGTATGGCACTTAGTTTAAATTTTGAGAAGTGCAGTGGTTCTTAGAAAAGATAGTGAGTATTGAGGAACTTGGTAGTTTTTTGATGAATGAATAAAGGACGTAAGGAATTAGAACGGCCAGATTAGAATGTTCAGAAGACAATTTGTTGCATCAGTTTAGAAAGTAGTTTTGGATGGAAAAGCATCAGAAAGGAGGTAACTAGATTTAAAAAAAAAAAAAAAAAAGGAGCCAGAGCCCCAGGAAGGAATGGTAAGAAGAATCTGGGCCCCAGCATTGCTCCAGAAGGTCCACTCAGGGGAATCAAGGGCACCATCCAGGGGAACACACTCGGACTCTGCCCTCCGAGCTGTGCAGGGGCCAACCTTGGGTGGGGGCAGCAGGAATGAAAAGTGGGAGCAAGATAAACGATATTTGGGTGACAAAAAGAGATTGAACTTGCTGATTATTTGATGTTTTAAAGTTCAGGGCCAGTGAGAGAAGTATTGAAAATTACATATCTTTTCCCTCAAATTTTTATTTGAGTGACTACAGTAAATTCTTAAGTTAACATTATCAAACCATAGAATACAGATACGATTATGAAGAACTGAAAAAGCATTTTCCCCCTTTTTTTATTTAACCAAAAACCTAATAAACTTGAAGTTGCTGCATCTTACTTTTCACCTTGTGGCCATGGCATTGGAATCTTCGTTTCCCGACCAGAGATTGAATCCGCAACATTTGCATTGTAACTGCAGAGTCTTAACCACTGAACCAAGCAAGTCACTATTGCTGTATCTAATATGTCAGTTGAATCCAACGCATACTTCATTTCTTCTGTGGAAATTTTGAATTTACCTTGATTTCCCCCTGGTTGTTTCCACTGGCCTCTCTTCAACTAAACAGCTAGTGCATTCAGTGACCTTTAGCATACTACTCAATGCCTAATCATATATTCCTTCCTAATTATTTCTTGCTAATGACTCTTAGCTACCCAATAATTCTCTAATAATCACTATGATGGTTACAAGGTTTGAGGTTAGGCATGGGTTAATAGGGCTTCCCTGGTGGCTCAGATGATAAAGAACCTGCGTGCAATGTGGAGAACCAGGTTCGATTCCTGGATCGGGAAGATCCCCTGGAGAAGGGTACAGCTAGCTACTCCAGTATTCTTGCCTGGAAAATTCCATGGACAGAGGAGCCTGGCAGACTACTACAGTCCATGGGGTCACAAAAAGTCAGACATGACTGAGAGATTTTAAGAAACAGAAGAAAAGAGAACAAATGTAAGATAGGATAATGTCATAAAATTAATGCAATTAATCTCAGCATTCAAGTTTTGCAAAAGAAAAACCTCCCTCCTAAGAAAAATCTTTAATGCTTTAAATTTATATTTTCAGTTAAGCAATTCTTGAAATGTCTTCGTGTAAAAATTAATGTGTTAGGAAAGATAGCAAATGGCTTCTTCTCTTAGCATTAGAATGATAAAAAGTCACCGATCTGTTCTTTTGGGGGCCATCTAATTTTTTCATCTCTAAAGTTTATTGCAAGTTTGTAAGGTTTCGTGTTTCTCAGTTTCTATTTCTAATGTGTGGATGTTATTTCTATATTTGTTAAAAATGTGTCTGCATTTTGCACATTTCTAAGATGATCTGCAGGTGTGAAGTTTCTGTTCAGATTTTTAAGAAAGTTGGTTTTTGAAATCTCATCTTTACACTGGAAACTCTTAAGGTGCTGGGGGCTGGCTTATTATCCAGAAGACTGGCATGATTTTTAATGTCTTATTCATTTTAAAAGTAAATTGAAAATGTTTACTAAAAGTCTTATTAGTAAAATTTTGTTGCTGTTCTTCAGGTCATGATTTGGGATCTTTAACAAGATGAAGGGAGTATAAACCAGGTGGTACAGTTAATCTGGTTAGGAATAAAAGAGGATTATTTGTTTTCCAGCCATTGCTGCAATATCTTGAAAGAATAATTTGGAATCAAGCAAGGATGGGGAAGTATATTAATCAAATTTTATGAAAACTGACATGATACTTGAAATGCATGCAGGGTTTGGGTTTCATTAAGGTTTTCCAGGGAACAAGCAAAACCCTGTCCCACAGGAGCATCACAGGTCAAGGTCAGATCATGGACACAAAGGTTACTTGATTGCAGCATCTGTCGCACCAGAGTTAGTACAGTGGTCCTCCTCTTTTCAAGGGCTTCCTTCCTCGCTGTTCACTCCCCATGTTCTTCTCTTGAAAGTTAGCATGCAATAAAAACACACAGAGGGTCGCCAAAACCAGAGGGTCGATATGTGGTCAAGAAGGTTTAAATAGCCCTGCAACTCCACCAGAAGTACCGAGCGGACTTATAGACAGATTTTGGTTTTATGCCCAGAATTATTCAGTAACCCAACTGCACAGGACTGATAAAACAGAAGCAGAAGTCAAGACAGCAGGAAGAGGACTGGGAGTCAGATAACGCATCTCAGTTCAGTCTCAGTCCTGTTGACTTATGATATTGACCTTTCTGATCTCTGCTTCCTTATCCTGCAGCTCAGGAAAGAGGTCAAACCCAAAAAACTTTGGCGGGTGTCCATCATCTATTTATAAGAATCAAGAAGCCGCTTCATGAACTTTTTTGTTTCTTTCTTTCTCTTTTTTTCATGAGTCTCTTCTTTAACAAGATTTCCAAGATGAGTCTCTGGTTTGATGGTGAACTCCTGGAGGACATGTCACCTGGCTTGGATATAACCATCCCTACCACCTGAGGTGTTATTCCCCCTCATGGGTAGAAGAACAGAATTGTGGAACCTCAGAACGGCCCCAAAGCTGACAATCACCAGTCAGATCCTTGACTCTTCTCTACATTCCCGTCTAATGATCACTGTGGTGACTTGTTAGCCTGACTAGATCATGGTACCCAGTATTTGGTTAAAAACCAGTCTAGATCTCACAAGGCTTCCCCTTTGGTTCAAAAGAATCCACCTGCAATGAAGGAGATTCTGCATTCCCCGGGCTCAACCCCAGGGTTGGGTTGGGAAGAACCCCTGGAGAGGGGAAAATCTACCCACTCCAGTATTTTGGCCTAGAGAATTACATGGGCTATGTAGTCTATGGGTCGCAAAGAGTCAGACACGACTGAGCGATTTTCCCTAGATCTTACTGTGAAGACAGTTTTTAAATGAAATTAACATTAAATCAATTGACTTTGAATAAAACGGATTACTCTTCGTAATTTGGGCCGGCTTCCTCCAATTAAAGGTCTTAAGAGAAAAGGCTGAGGTCCCCCAGGGAAGACAGAATTTTTCGCCTGATTGCCTTTGGATTTAAGACTGAAGTATTAACTTTTCTCTGAGTTTCTAGGTTGCTGGCCTCCTCCATAGATTCTGAATTTACTAGCCTCCATAATTGCATGGAAAATCCCGCCTAATACAACAATTTATCTACCTCTCAAATACTGTCATGTGATCAGAAGCATTTTTGAGTTTGACCTTTGTAACACCAGGATCCTGGGATTGACTCCTATTTTAACAATTTATTAACTGTGGTTTTGAGCAGTTATCTAAACCTTTCAGTCTGGCTCCCTGTGTATGGAATAGGTGTAATACCAACTGCTCTGACGGAATACCTTGTAGATCTCAGGCAATAAATATGAAACACTTATAACATAAATAGTTCTCAATAAACAGTAACCATGATTTTGCTTTGATGAATGAAATGTGAGTAAATCCTATTAGTAGCTAACAGCAAGGCTAGTTTGAAATTCTCAAGTGAATTCATCTTTCTAGGCTAGAAATTCCCTGGAAAAGGAAATGGTAACCCACTCCAATATTCTTACCTGGGAAATCCCATTAACAGATGAGCCTGGCAGGGGTCCCAAGAGTCAGACACAACTGAGCTACTAAACCACCATCACCAGGCTAGAAATTGACTGTATATCCGTATTTTAAGATGATCTTTTGTTGTAATGGTGTCATGCAGGCTTCAGAGAGATACCTCCAAAATCGAGTCAGCTTTCTTCATTCTGAGGCAATAAACTTAGACCTCTTACTCTCTCAGTGGCTAGTAAGAGCAGAACCACAACTGAAGGACCAAAGAGTGGGGAGATAATGGTTTAAACAGCTTTAAAAAGTACTTAAAAAAATACTGTAGAAGTTCAAAGGAGATCTTTTCTAAGGATAGTGTTATCCCATTAATCAGATTCCCAAATGAATCAACTCTCTTAAAAAAGTAATAATCCCTAACCTATGATGTATAGGCATCATGGGATAATGTTTTATTTGTGAGGGCTCACATTTTTTTCTAAAGACCGTAACTGTTGAGTGGATCATTGTTTTCTAAATGTAAGTATTAGTGATTTCAAGAGCATACCATCATGATTAACATTTTGGATATTAAGTTACAATAAATTATCAGAGATAATTTTTAAAGGGAAAAACTTAAAACTTTTGTGAAATTGAATGATTATAATTCTATTTAATTTGAAGTAATAAGGCTTTTAGAAAGATACATTTCAATCAATTGTTAGCTAAGGGCATACAATAACATTTCCCACAACTTTTCCTTCAGTTCTAGGTCCCAAACTACTTCAGACAGGACATTGGGACTTTCTGATTTATTGGTCAGGATCTAAATTCAGTATTTCCAAGAAAAGGCTCAAGAACAATTTTGAAGGAAGAGTTTATCACCTCTCCCCAAATCACATTTCAAATTGCTGACACGGTATTGCATGCAGCACGGTGAGACCACGCGTTCCACAGTCGAGACAGGGAGACACGACTTTAAAATGAGAAGGAGGGCTGAGAGCCCAGAACCTCGTATCTATGCTTTGCAGACAAAGCCAGAGTTAATGCCGAAGCAGCACTGGAGTGCGCTAGTGAGAACTTGCCACAAGTGCAGCTCTGCTCCAGGGATCACTCCTTCAACAGCAGAGACTGGCTGTCAGGAGCTAGTGGTCTGTGGCAGGCTGACTCATCAAGAGTCAAGCCACCCAGGGATTCTCAGTCCAAACCTAGAATGCTGTGACTGCAGTAAGCAATGGCAGGACATTTGCTGAAATCCGATAAACAAGCATCACCAACTCAATGAACACAAATTTGAGCAAACTCCAGGAGATGGTGGAGGACAGAGGAGCCTGGGTCAGAGAGCAAAGAGTCAGACAGGACTTAGAGAATGAGTAACAACAACGATGAAGTAAAGGAGAGTCAACCAGGACTTGTCTGGAATGTTCTGGAAGCAATGGGCTGGAGAGGGTATAAATCAGGGAATCTTAATAATATTTTCTTTGAGAACAAAATAATATGTATACTGATGGAAGCTTATATTTGCTGTTGCCTATGCTCCCTAAGTCACTTCTGGGGGAAAACAGAAATCATATCACTATGTGTTGGTCTTTGAAAATAGCTAGGAACTTTTCCATAAATGACTTCAAAATCCATCACCCAAGAGTTTATTCAGCTTTAGCATTTGTCATTTTACTTTCTTCCTGTTTACTTTGTAACTTAGGATCGCTTCTTCAGAGACTTTTTTTTTTTTTTTTTGGATTTGTCAGCAACATGGGATAAGACCTTCTTCCCCATGACCCGATGAGAGAGTTCACAGGACTGGAGTAGAGATTTCTGTCCGCAAGGGTAAAACCCGTTCTCTACATCGACCTTAAGCAATCAGCCTAATGCTGCCTCCTTCTATGACCTTCTGATTATTCAGGAACAAAATTATCTTTCTTTGCTTAAGTGTGTGAGGCATTTGATATGTTGGTTTTTTGCTCTTTATGTCATTTGAGGCCTGTGTTATCTGCCTATTCGTGGGAGCTGTCTCAGCAGTTAGCTCTCATTTAGAGAATAAAGGGGACTGTGCAGTAATATTTCATTTTGTCATCACAGATAACAGATTACGAATGAGTGGTAGCTTTATAATGTATGAAAAGAGAGTCATTCCTAAGGATGCTCACTTTGAAATAACACTAAAAAGGCTCAAAATTAATAGGAGGTAAATAAAAATAAAAGAGAATGCTAAAAAGAGTTGGACACGGCTGAGCGAGACACAGAGAGAGAAAGGCAAGCTTAATTCATGACTTTGAGAAATGCTAAGTCCTGCTTCTATAGGAGTTTAGAAAACTATGGCAAACATTTTAATATCAATATTGGAGACAATGTTCAAACTTTCTTAAAATTTCAAATACATATTGAGACGCAAGAGTCAGACTTTCGTGATTTGACTGTGGTAGCCCATGCTCTCTGCTTCATCATGTGCTGTAATGGACATTGCTGTTTAGTCGCTGAATCATGTCTGACTCTTTTGAGACCCCGTGGACTACCAGGCTCCTCTGTCCAGGGGATTTCCCAGGCAAGAAAACAGGAGTGGGTTGCCATCTCCTCCTCCTGGGGATCTTCCGAATCCAGGGATCAAACCCACGTCTTCTGCCTTGGTAGGCAGATTCTTTACCACTGAGCTACCAGGGAAGCCCATAACTATGTTTGAATTTAATTCCTAGATCAGCCGGTTACCCTGTGAATACACAATTTGAGAGTTTCTTCATACTCCTTGTCTTCTAGTTTCTAGTTGGCAAAACAGAAGAATAAACAACATATTTACCCGTGGGAGTTTTAATGAGGCAAACACAGATTACTGCAGAATGCTTAAAAAAAAAGAAAAAGCATTTCTATTTGAAAGCAGCATATGAGACATTCAAAAGCAAGGATTTTGAAGTATAGTTAGACCTCTGACTGGATGTGTTAAGCAGGAGACATTTGGCCTGGAGGAAATCATAACTTAACCTCTGAAATAATAGTGACTTATGTGTCAAATGCAGAAACGAGGAGAGCTATCACACCACCACCCAGAGTTGTCGTGAGGATTATATGAGATTGAAAAGTGTGCTTGGCCCTTATCCTTAGATCTCAGGAGTCCACTGGCATTGATGATCTTTTATTATTGCATGAATAAGAGTTGATGAATTGATTTTCAAGTAATTAAAACCATTGCCTTCAAGCTGAAGAGGAGGGCTAATTCCAGTCTCAGTGCCTCTTCGAATAAGGTTGTAGGTCTGGCAGGAAACTGGAAACACAGATTGGGAACTTGGAGGGGCAAGTCTTAGCTGGACCTGCCTTCTGGGTCCTCTCATTGTGTAGGAAGCCACACATATGGATGAAATTGCCCAGCAAAGTAGAGAGACAAAGAGAGGGAGGGAGAGAAGAGGAGGACAAGTCCACAGGGACCACATAGAAACGGTCAGGAAGGTGAAAGAGAAAATATGTCTTTTCCCCTGAAACCAGAGGATGGAACTAGAGGCTGAGTACAGACACAGCCAAAATTGTAGCTAGGAAGAGAGTAAAGAGTTGGCATATTTAATTATCTCTACATTCTCTGTTGCAAGTTTCAGGCTAATTGAATGTGAGGAAAGAATAGAAATAAGGCCGTCGAGGAACCAGCATCAGTGATGCATGTCATTCATACATGAGACTAGGAGGAGACAGGATAGAAAGAGACATGCGCCGATCGGTGGGGAATCTTAGCCGTTAGAATAATATTTATCCTCCTTCTCTGCCTGTATGCTCAGTTGTACCCTGCCAGGCTCCTCTGTCCATGGGATTTCCCAGGCAAGAATATTGAACCCACTCCAGTATTCTTGCCTGGAGAATCTCATGGCTAGACGAGCTTGATGGGCTACGGTCCGTGGGGTTGCAAAGAGTCAGACACTACTGAGCAACTTCAGTATGCGTGAATGCGTGCCATTTCCTCCTCCAGGGGGTCTTCCTGACCCAGGGATCAAACTCTAGACTCCTGTATTGGCAGGTGTTTTTTATACCACTGAGCCACCCGGGAAGCCCCTCCTTCCCTGCAGGAAGGGATAAAATGAAACAGAGACTTTGGGATGTTAAATACTCGTAGAATACAGGATAAACCATAGGGAAACTGGTGTCAAGGAAACCAGCTTGCTGGCCTTTGACAGAAGGTGGGATGAGGGTGACTTCTTGGATAGGATGTATTCTAAACGGTCTGATCTTTACAGTCTTCCTTCGGCCATTCTACTACCTCGGACCCCATCAACTATCTCCCATTTTTCTGGGGACTTCTAAGAATACAGAATTCACTACTTTACCCTTAAGGTCCTCTAAGAGTTATGGTGGAATAGGATTTTATGCAAAATAGTCTTCTATTTTTAATAGGAACTTAAGAAAATACTTAACTTTGAATTACCTAGAGTTGTTTTCTTTAGAAACCAGAGCTATTTGTATTTAAAGCCATGTTTATTATTTGTACCGATTCTTATTCCTCTGCATGAATAAATGCATGATAGTACAGAAAAAAATCAATCAATTAACCCCATCAATTATCCCCTTCTTCTCATGGCTAGAAACTCTTCATCCTTCAATTCTCATCTTGGGCATCATCTGTTCAGGGTAACTTTCTCTGACATCTGGTCTAATCTTAATATCCCTCCTCAATATTCTCATAGCATCCTATTGAGAAGTTTCTCACACTCTACTCTAACCCCCCATCCACTTGTGTTTCTCCCCCCACGAAACTGCAAAATTCCTAACGGGCAGAAACTGCCCCCCTCCCTTATTCCCTGGCATCTAAGCACATAATTTGGAACACCGTCAAAATTCAATAAAGGTGAATGAATGAATGAATGAGCAAGCGCATGTATACTGACTAAATACTATTAACATAAACAACGAAATCATAAAGGGAACGCAGACAGAACACATTTAATAGTGAGCTATGTGAAAATGGGTCTTCTAAGAAAATGAAAGACAATGAATGAACATTTTTGCAGCGAAGGTCAGTACGTTCTTGTTAAGCCATTCCAGTCCCAATTTGCATTCAGACTATTAATTTGCTCCTCACAATCGCTTCCAAGTTATTCTGTGAAGCACTTAGCAGATGCGCTAAGCTGCTCCCTGTCAGCCCAGAGCCACACGGGGTGAGAATGGAATGAAGCTGATTTTCTTTTTCGTGTGATCTTTCAACAGAACAGGCTTCTTCGTGAAAGGATTGAATCAGCCTGACCTTCCTGCAGCGAGTGATGTTTTACAGCATTTTTTTTTTAAATGCCACCCGAAAGGCAGTGACTTTTATATGGTGAGGCTTTGCCGATAGTCACGCCAAGTCAGTGATTTCACGGCATCGGTCTGCTAGTGACTTCTCAGAGCTCAGATGTGGTCTGCCGGAGATGATCAGGAAAGAATCCCCTATGCTTTTTATCCAGAAAAGTGTAAGTTTCTCACCCTACAAGCATCGTTTATTTTAGCATTCCTCCACATCCGTGTTTTTCAAGGCTTTTTTAACATCCCTCTATGTGACCGTGACCGATCACTTACAAATATAGGAATGTATTAAGTTTCATGGATTTTCTTTTACCTCTTTCTTTAGATTTATTTTATATTTGACTATAGTGGATTTACAATGTTAGTTTCAGGTGTACAGCACAGTGATTCAGTTATACATAAACATACATCTATTTGTTTATACATCCTTTTCCCATTTAGGTTATTACAGAATGTTGAGTGGAGTTCCCTGTGCTATACAGTAGGTCCTTGTTCACTGTTTTAAATATACTAGTATGTATGTGTCAACCTTAAACTGCCAATCTGCTTCTACCTTTTAACCTTCCTTCACTGATATTCTATTAATTAAAAAAAAAAAAAAAGAAGCCCACTACAGCCTTTACGCTGATGGCTTCAGCTATTGCTAGGCTCAGCCAGTTTGAGAAGCATTATTTTACAGCACTTTGGAATCAGTAAAATTATGGTCCGGAGAGAAAACTGCTGTTTCACTGTTGTATCGGTTTTTACTATTTTGCCTGTTCCAGTTAATCCAGCTGGTCAAGTCAGTCAAATTTTAGACTCTTCATCTGTGTTTTAATACATTTTATTTTTCAACTCCTTTTGGTTGTGTTCCACATGTATGATGGGAGGAGTGATGCAGAGAAAAGCAGGATCACAGGCCACGTGAGCTTTGTCTGGGATAAAAGATAACCTTCGGGAAGTGTAGACCGTAAGTGAGACTTTAAGGTCATCTGGCTTCAGGTTCTTGGAACTTGGCCTTGATATTTGCCTGGTTTGTGCACCCATTCAATGAACCTTTGTCACACTTTTTGTTGTTGTTCAGTCGCTGAGTCGGGTCTGACTTTTTGCAACGCCATGGACTGCAGCACGCCAGGCTTCCTTATCCTTCACCATCTCCCGGAGTTGGCTCAGACTCATGTCCATTGAGTCGGCGATGCCATCCAGCCATCTGTCGGTCAAATTCTGGGCCAGGCATCTGGAGATTCAAAGATGAAATACAGGTTTCTGCCATAAATACGTTTATCATCTGGGAGCAAAGAAGATGTGAGAAAAATTATGAAGTAGTTATTTTGAAAAATCAACGTGCCCTCTAGGTTTCTGGATCCGTGTTACACTGATATCTCAGTGCAATAAACTACAGTAAGTCCCTTACATACGAACGTTCAAGCTGCAAACTTTCAAAGATGCGAACGTGCGTTCCATCAACAACAGGCGTGAATGAAATTGCAGCTTGCCCTCCGTCTCCTATCGGCGACGATCCTTCAGCTCCACCATTTCCCATCTTGTCCTGGTTCACAGGGCACTTTTATTCATTTGCTTTGGCTTCGTGTCTCTTCCCTCAACCCCAAAGCTATCGAGGAGCATTCTTTTCTGCACTCCCAAAAAGTTTGCCCATCTTGAAAACATGCTCTACTAGCTTCTCTTCTTTAAAGCCTTAATAGAGCATTCTTAACCTAAACACTCACTCATTGTCACCTAAGCTTTATTTCATGGGAAGAAAGTCTCAGAATGTCCTTATCAATTAGCAGGTTTTAAAGTTGAAAGCATATTTATTTTTCTTAACTTCTTTACAAAATTCTGAATATACTGTTCAATGTTTCTACTGTTCATCTCTCATTGTTTCCCCTGGTATTGATTTTATATATACATATATGTATATATTTATACATGACATAAATGTATATAGACATGTAAATATGTCACCTTTACATTTATACTGATAGATAAAATTCAGATCATCATCCTGGTGAGTTAAAAAGCACAATTTGCAAATTTTGTATGCTGTACCGATACCAAGCCAGACCCTATGGGGCTCTCAAAAGCTTTTCTGTGTCCTTCATTTCTTGATTACAGGAAATAAGTTTCATTCAGCCTCCTTTATCTTCCTGAGTTCCAATAGGCAGGTTGAAACAGCTGCTAATTAGAGAAACGAGGGAATTTAGAGACAAGGGAGGAACGTTCAAGAAACAATAGGGCAGTCTTGAGGCAAGGTCTTTGTTCCTCCTCAAGGGATCAGTTCAGTTCAGACGCTCAGTCATGTCCAACTCTTTGTGACCCCATGGACCGAGGCACGCCAGGTCTCCCTGTCCATCACCAACTCCTGAAGTTTACCCAAACTCATGTCCATTGAGTCAGTGATGCCATACACATGACAAGATCTTTAAGCTTTTTGCAGATACTGAAACCCCCACCAGCTGGGAGAAGTCAAGAATACGGTGCCCCCAAGCACTAGGACTCCAGACTAGTCAGAACCAGAAGGCTGAAGAGGCTGACTCCTCCTTACCTCTCCACCAACCAATCAGAAGCAGGTCCATGAGCTGATCATGCCCTCTTTGAACCATCACTGTAAAACTCCTTAAGCTTCCCTGGTGGCTCAGCAGTAAAAAGTGTGCCAGCCAGTACAGGAAACACTGGTTCATCCCTGATCCAGGAAGATCCCACATGCCTTGGAGAGCTGCAACTACTAACCCACGCATCCCAGCGCCTGTGTTCCGCAATGGAACCACCCCACTGAGAAGCCTGCGGACTGCTTCTCAACCAGAGAGTAGACCCCTCTCACCACAACTAGAGAAAAGCCCAGGCAGCAAGGAAGACTCAGCAAAACCAAAAATTAGTTAATTAATTAAATTTAGAAGCTCCCTCAATATCCCCTTCAGGTTGGAACACACAGTTCTGAGGGCAATAGCCCACGGTGACCCCTTTTGCCTGGCAAAACAATAATGCTATCCTTTCCTACTTCACCCAGAACTCTTTCTGAGAATTCATTTAGGGTTGGTCTGCAGAGGCCAGATTCAGCATCATGTTTGCATATAAAGAAGTAATTACTTGTAAAATCTAAGTAAAAATGATTTGCTTCTATAGTTTTCGACAATCTACCAAAATCACTGAGCTGTGTAGATAAGACTCTATAAAGAAATCTATGACTCTAGAATAAAGATGGTCTTAGGTCTTTGTAGTAGTTAGCTCAGTTCTTAAATTCACTAGAATTCCACGCTGAAATTTTTTTTTTTTTCCAGAGCTAGGTTGTGATTGATTTTCTCAACACAAACAGCAGTAGATTAGGGAATTAATTAAGGGAAACCTAGAATGTCTTCTCCTTCATTTCACTTTGCTCACGATGCCTGCTGGGCAGATGGAGGCTGCACTGGTAAGGAGATTATTTCTCCTTAGGATGTGCAGAATATAACACATGTTGTGATTAAAAGACCTGAAGGATTTATATTGAGAAAAGGCTCAGTGATGACCTAACCACTAAAGAGTGTTCAGAGAAATCAATTGCAATTAATCCTTCCAACTGGCAAAAAAAAAAAAAAAAGTACCAAATTTTTTAAAGAACCTAAAACTAAAATAAACATAAAAATATAGAGAATGACCCTAAAATCGAGTCTGAAAAAATGTCATAGTACTAACACATTTAGGGTTGCACGTTTATCATTTCACATGTGATAAATCAGCCTCTGGCACTTTCCTACATTTCTTTCAAGTAGATTTGTTCCTGAAAAGTTGGCATTGAAAATCTTCTAAAAGGCTGTTTTTTTGGGGGGAAAGACATTTTAGAGTAAAGTGACATGCTTGGCCATTTATCTGGTGCACCTCAATATACGTGGTGTATACATTGATGGTCACTTGTTTCCTACTGCTTGGGATCAAATGAAAAATGCTGGCATTTCAAAAAGTTAAAGTGCTTTAAAAATTGCTTTTTAAAGCTCTTTAAAACAGCAGTTTTAAAAACCCCTTTCTAAACGCACCTCCCCTTCCCTCCCACAGGTGAGCATGCTGTCCACGGGCTGCGTCCATCTCAAGCTTCTCTTTTGAGTTATCCTCTCCCAGACTGGCTTATTTCCCATGAAAGGTGACTTATGGTTTGATCAATAGCTGTGTCTGTCGTCGCTGAGTTATTTCGGGGATGTGGATGGTATTGCCCAGCCTTGAGAGTCAAGTTCACAATTGAAGTCTGAAGTCTATGAATGAAGGGGACGATAGATACAGAGAGATTTCTCTCTTTCCAAGCAAAACACCCCATAGTTCTTCCCCACAGCGCTGCCAGACCTCGTGACACTGACGTCTAGTAGCCACACTATTTAGAAAATATCAAAACAAAGCTTTTCAAGAGGGTTTTCAGACCCTTTCGGATGCGGCCTGACTCTTTGCTCTTCAGCGTCTTTTCTCCCACCATCTCTCAGAGATGCTGTGCCCACCCCGCCACAACCACCCTCTTCCAGCCCCACAAAGGCCCCACTTGTGTTTGTTGCAGATACGTTTCACTTTGCCTCAAAGGTTCTCCAACGCTGCTCTCATCCCTTGTGATGAATCATCAGGACTGTTGCCTCTACCACAAAGTGAGCAAAGATTCTCCCCACCGAACTCCCATTATATTCCTGAAAGCCTGCTGTTTGTTTTTTAGTCGCTAAGTCCAACTCTTTGCAACCCAATGGAGTATAAGCCCACCAGGCTCCTCTGTCCATGGGATTTCCCAGGCAAGAATACTGGAGAGGGTTGCCATTTCCTTTTCTAGGGCATCTCCCCAATCCAAGGGTGGAACCTGCATCTTCTGCCTTGCAGGCAGATTCTTTACCACTGAGCCACCAGGGAAGCCTCCTGAAGTTCTACTGTTTCTTGTTATCTCTTGAACTGCTTCATCTCCCACCTATGTCTACTTTAAAGGCCCGGAACACAAACCATCATGTGACATCAAGAAAGCCTTTCCCTGAAACTAACTCAATGTTGTCAATCGACTGTGCTAAATATACACATTTTAAAAATAAACTGCATACTATTTCATGAAAAACAAAGCACTCCAAACACCCTTGGAGTGTGATAATGAACTGAGGCATCTGTGAGCCAGTGAGGTTACGAATGAGCGAAGCTCTGAGTTCACCGTGGATTTTACTGTGCTTCTCGGTCAGCTGGGGTTGATCCCTGCCAGCCCCTGCTGCGTGTGCTTTGGGCATGTAGACATGCTTTAGATACAGAAAGAAAGGTTGTTTGCTGGGCACCATCATTGAAAACTTCCCTTCTGAGCACCAGCTGTGCTTTCACAACGTTGCGTTGTGTTGGTTTCACAACGCAGGATCTTGTAGGCTGAGTCATCTGGGGATCCCAGAGCGTAAAATCAACATCCCAACATCAACGAGCTCATAATAATATAAATAAGTGGCTAAGTAAATGAGGACGAATAGACAAATATGCAAATAACCTATGTGGTATTCCACACTCAGGGAGGTGGCGTATAAGCTCGCTCTGCTTAAATATGGGCTGTGGAGTGTGACTTCTCTCAAAAAGGATGGCATAGAAATAGCGGGAGAGTAACTTTCCAGTGGGAAGAGCTGAGAGCTCCAACCTCAGTCCTCCGGTCAAGGTCGACATCAATAGAGTTAATTCATGTGGCCAGTGTGTGCCCTTGATTTGAGATAAGAATGGGACTTCCCTTACCTCTGTGGTCTTCCTCCCCAAAACACATTATCCCAGTCAAATCTTAGGGGGAGGGGGAAACACTAGACAAATTTCAACAGAGAAGAGTTCCAGAAAATATCCGCTCAGTCCTTCTCGAGATTGCCAAGGGCATCATAAACAAGTCCAAGAAACTGTCACAGCCATGGAGATACGAGGATGAAGTGTTATGTGCATCCTGGACTAAAAAGGAAACATTTGGTGAAAACGAGGACTTCCGTGATGGTCCAGGGGTTAAGAATCCTCCTGCCAATGCAGGAGACACAGGTTCGATCCCCCATCTGGGAAGATTCCACATGCGGTGGAGCAACTAAGCCGAGCACCGCAGCTGTCGAACGCCTGCTCTAGAGCCGGGGAGCTGAAATGACAGAGCCCACGGGCAGCGACGGCTGCAGCCTGCACCTTCTAGAGCCCGTGCTCTGCAAGGAGAGAGGCCTGTAAGCCACAGCTAGAGCAAAGCCCACGCAGCAGCTTAGAAAAGCTCGGAAAAAAGCCCAGTGCAGCCAAAAATAAATGAAAAAATAAAACTCGGGCCATCTGAATAAGCTGTGGGCCTTAGTTAGTCCTAGCATACCAAGATTGGCTTATTAATTGTAACAAATCTACAGCTCCAGTGTAAGATGTTAATAACAGGGGAAAGTAGGTGAGGAGGTATATGGGAACTCTCTGGACTATCTTAAAACTGCTTTAAAAAATAAGATCTATTTTCTAAATAACACGAGCATGAACACAGGGCACACACTTTACTCTGCACCTTGGGCTTCACTATGGGTGGTCAACACTGGCTGTCTCCCTGTGCAATCGGAAAGGAAGACCCAATATTTTGTACAATTATTTCAAAACTGCAGGTGTGTTTCCACAAACTTTCAGTCAGGATTTCTCCCCAGAAATAATCCTGAATCTGTTAAAAAAAAGATGACAGTATGCTATGATTTTGAGTAATTGAATTCCTCAATAATGGAAACTTTGTTTCAAAAAAAGACTCAAGCATCATCTATTAAGAAGAGATCATTTTAAATTCAATAACTATAAAATGATACTTTGGAAAAATTGCTGATAACTTTATTTTTTTAATTAAAAGCAATAATACATTATTAAAATGTGTTTTTAAAAAGTCATGTTTCATTGTTACGTCTTTGCTGTTTCTCTAAAATGCTAACACACTAAATGTACACTGAATGCTACCCTTATTTTTCTTTTTAAATAAATGTCTTATTCTTACACCCAACCCGTTCTTGCAGTTGCGGTTGATTTCACTTCCTACTCTTGGTGATATTCTTTTGATCGTTTAAAAAGTTATCTTTTCCCTTCAGCATGATGTGGTTCATCGTTATAACCAGTGAAGGTATCACATTATAACGCAGACCTTGGCAAAACTGATAATAGGAGGGACCATAATTTACACCAAGCCTGTTGGAAAACCCGCTGTAACAGTAAAATTGAGGGTAAGTGCTGGAAATCAGACACAAAAGACCACACATTGCATGATTCTGTTTACATGAAGTGTCTATAAAGGCAAATATATAAAGAAAGATTAGTGATGCCTGGGGCCAGAGGGCAGAAATGGGGATTGACTGGAAATGGATACAGAGGATCTTTGGGGGATGGTGGAAATGTTTTAAAGCTGGATTGTGGTAAACTTCCCATAATTCTGTCAATTTCCTAAAAGTCATTCCAATATATATTTCAAAGGGTCAGTTTTATGGTATATAAATTATACCCCAATAAAGATGCTTATTAAGATGGTCCGGAGTCCATCTCAGCCGGTCCGGAGTCATCAAGATGGATTTCTGTAACTATAAATGTTTTAAGGGTGGGGGAGATGAATTTCTGAATCTAAGAATGATTATGGTTACTTTGCCTCTGAATCAGCATTGAGTCTCACGGGACAAAAGCTGCCGTCCTCCTGGGTTGGAGCCAGTGTGTTCACGGCCCTTAACCCATGAGCGAAGCTCTGCAAAGGACTTCAGAATGAGTAAGCTAAGAAATTCATTATTCTGGATCTTGTAATTACTTTTTTTATTCCACCATTACGTCTTCATTTCTATCATTTGTGTTTGACAACTTAAAAAAGTGACCCATCTCTCTTCTTTTCATAATTTAATGTTAGCTACAACTGTAGGCATTCCTTTTCTTTTCATTAAAGCCAAGGGCCTTTATTTTTGTACCTGAGGCTGTTGAGTTCAAGCAATTAGCGGTAGAAAAAGCCATGAGAATTTTTCTTTTTCCAGCTGAACTGAAGATCATAACCTGTGAATAAATAAATGTCATTGCTGGGTTAGAAATCAACGAAGAAAGACTACAAGGAAAATCGTGCTGCAAGAACAGGCACTCTTTTGCAACCCTTAATGTCTGGATATTTATGGAAAGTATTCATGAATGTTAACCAAGGGTATTAGACATCTCTTTGTATGATTAGGGGAAAGGACCAGAAAGGAGCCAGTTAATAAAAAAAAAAAAGAAAGAAAGAAAGAAAATTAAAAAGTCCAGTGGTGAGAAATTGAACATATCAGCCATGAAATTGTGTTAATTTGATAATTAAAGTGTCTTAGTTCAAATGTAGATCCTGGACAGTTAACAAAATGGTGACAAAATAATTAGGAAAGAAGGCATATTATATACACATTAATAGCTGAAATGAGTAAAGTAGAAAGCTCCCTTCAGGAAAATGCTTTTTGAACAGCACAGAGCAATTATGCATGGACTTGATCTTATTCCATCATTCAAAGAGGATCTGGGAAGAAAGACAAGGAGCCTTTCTAGTTCCGCTGAGTTCTGAAGGGCACAAGCAGAAACAGAGGGGGAGAAGATGGAAGCGGGGGACAGAAGAAAATGGAAACTAATGAATAAAGAAAGAGGGGCACAGAGTCCCGCAGACTGGACCCTTCTCTTCCCTTCTAATTTTCTGACTCCTTGCTTCGCTTCTCTCTCCTTCTCACCTTTCTTCTCTCACATTTTTTTTGTCCCCTTTAAGATTTTCTCTAGTCTCTTGGCATATTTTATCTTTCCTTTCCTTCTTTCTCATAAAAACATTCATTAAAGCAAGAAAACTCCTGAGAAAAATGAAAATGAATGGTTTAGTTTTTGTACCAAATTCAAAAGGTGGAGACGAAGAAAGGAAACCAATGCATCATGTCTTTATAGCTCAGATGGGATAGCAACCTTCGGAGAAAATAGCAAACCAGGGGATAGAAGCAGAGGCCTTTCAAGGAAAAAGATAATTCATTACAATAGCTATTGTTCTGAGGCTGGGTGTGCGAACTGATATTTGTACAATTTCAGCCAGGTAATTGGGTTCTCTGGCTGTGTCTCTTTCCCTTGAGGAGTTTAAATTTTTCCTTTTATAACCATAATATGAAGATGAGTCAGTGGCCCAGTTTTTTAAAAAGTAGATTTTTTTTAACATAGTTTACAGTATAGTTAAAAGTGAAGCATCTCCTCTTGTGTATAAAGCCTCCAGGGAATGCATTTAGCTGCTAATTTTGAGAGAGGAAGGGAGGGGAGGGTACCTACACGCTTACACATCAGAGTCATCTCATTCATCGAGTCTTTCCTATCATCAAACCCATTATTTCGCTTACTGCCCTGCAGCCATCCCTGTTGTTCATGCTTGTTATTCGTTATTATTTCTATTTTTATTACTAATATGTGCATAAAGCAATTGAAGTTAAATCATTTTTGCCAGGTCATTCATGTCATTTCTTTTCAGACCTGAAAAAAGTCAATCCGTGCATAGTATAAAAGAGAAACAGAGATGCGGGGAAATTAGGTGCCTCGCCCATGTCACATTGCAAACTAGGAGCCAATCTGGGCCTAGAAGTCAGGCCTTTTAGAGTGCTCTGGCCACCAGCCCAAGCTACCTTTTATTTATTCCCACAATGATCCAACCAGCTTGGAGATAACAGGTATTTTATACCAATTTGCATTCTTTTTCTGGAGAAGGAAATGGCAACCCACTCCAGTATTCTTGCCTAGAGAATCCTGTGGATGGAGGAACCTGGGGGGCTGCTGTCCATAGGGTCGCACAGAGTCAGACATGACAGAAGTGACTTAGCATGCACGCATGCATTCTTTTTAACCAGGTCACGAAGCAGCAAACTCTTGCGTTCAAACTGCTTTGGATGGTGTTGACTAATCCCAGAAAAGTTGCAAATGTCAATAAAGTGCCCTACACACAGAACTTCAAGTTCTGAACTTTCAAAGATGGGAATGTATGTTCCCCTGGTGTCTGGTGTGAGCGACCCCACAGCTAGCCCTCCGTCTCCTGCTGCTGCTGATCCTCCAGCTCTATTTCCCTCCTCCAGCCAGAGACTCTTCCTGCCTGTTCACTCGATGCCAGCCCCCGTGTGCCAGCTGTTGTGCTGGACTGCTGGACTTTTCAAGGTACATTACTGGAAGATTAAAAATGTTTTATTTTTTGTGTTTGTTTTTTAATGTATTATTTGTGTGAAAAGTAGCATAAACCTATTACCGCACAGGACTACACAGCCGATCGTGTTAGCTGTGTGCTGTGCTCAGTCGTGTCCGACTCTTTGTGACCCCATGGGCTGTACCTGCCAGGCTCCTCTGTCCATGGGATTCTCCGGGCAAGAATACTGAAGTGGGTTGCTGTGCCCTCCTCCAGGGGATCTTCCCGACCCAGGAAATGAACCCAGGTCTCCAGGGTCTCTTGCACTGCAGGAGGTTCCTCACCCACTGAGTCCCCTGGGAAGCCCGTTAGTTGGGTCCCTAGCCTAACTTTGTTGGACTTGTGAACAGGCTTTTGGAACAAGACTCATTCTTATGTAGGGTGCACTCCATGAGGGAAAGGGAGAGATGGTAATTCAGGGCCAGCCCTAAGCCATACCAAACTATCCCAGTGTGTCAGGAATTAGGACAGTTTGTCCGGTTAGTAACTAGTAACTGATCCTGAAGAAGCAATTCCAAACTCCTGTCCTTCTGAGAGCACTTGGCTGAGGGCAGCTAGGACCCTCTTCTTCATTTCATGTTCTCATCCCCTATGAGAATTCAGATTTACTTCAAAGCAGCGCACCTCAGTAATTGCCCTTTATATTTTCTGAGAGCTGAGCTGACAATGTCACACACTGTCCCGTTAGCACTCACAGAGTTTGAGGCAGGCAGTGGGCATCTGTCTGGCACCTTTTCCACGGTCGAGCTTGAAAGTCAATGCAGATCACAAGTATGGTCAAAAAAGAAAAGGAAAAAAGAGCCAATATTTATTACTATTCTTCTTATTCAATCTTCATAGTCAGTAGTGTTTTATTTCTACCATGCTTCCGGGACAAAACTCATCGCAGATCGCGTGACCATTGATTTCCTACGAGAACAGGTTTCACTGCCCCACTTTGGTGGCTTCAGGCACGTGATCTAATCTTTCTGGGCCTCAATTTCATCTTCTGGGAAACGAGGCCAATACAGTGGCCACTTCAATGGTCAGTTCAGAGGATTAAATGAGTCAAAATTCAAAGCCCCTAGACTAGTGACTAGGGCATGATCAATCCCACAGAAACAGCTGTTTACTACTTTTCTGGGGAAAAACACTAGAAGTGTAGATGGACCATCAAACAACTTTTCGAAGATCTTATTTATTTTTAATTTAATCTTTTATTATTTTGAAATTAATTTTATTGGAGTATAGTTGCTTTCATTGGAAGGACTGGTGCTGAAGCTGAAGCTCCAGTACTCTGGCCACCTGATTCAAAGAGCTGACTCCTGGGAAAAGATCCCAGTTGAGGAAAGAAGAAAAGACTGAGGGCAAGAGGAGAAGGGGGCCACAGAGGATGAGATGGCTGGGTGGCATCACGGACTCAGTGGACATGAGTTTGAGCAAATTTGGGGAGATGGTGAAGGGCAGGGGAGCCTGGCACCATGCTGCGTGGGTTGCAAAGAGTCAGACACAACTCAGCGACTTGAGCAACAGCAGTTGCTTTGCAATGTTGTTTCGGTCTCTGCTGTACCGCAAAGTGCATCCGCTGCATGTACACATAGATCCTCTCCTTTTTGGATTTCCTTCCCATTTAGGTTACCCCAGAGCACTGAGTGGAGTTCCCTGCGCTATACAGTGGCTATCTTTCCTGAATAATCTTACCTGCTTCAGCTATGAACAGTGGACCAAAAAATAGTGTATAGTCTGTTTTGTTCATAAGAAACCCAACGGCCCTCCACATCCCGGGTTTTCTGTGCTATACACTAATTTGCATTCCTATGTGCACAGGTTGTTGTTGTTGCTTGGTTGCTGAGTTGTGCCTAACTCTTTGAAACCCCACGCACTGTAGCCCACCAGGCTTCTCTGCCCATGGGATTCTCCAGGCAAGAATACTGAAATGGGTTGCCATTTCCTTCTCCAGGGGATCTTCCCAACCCAGGGATGGAGCCCAGGCCTCCTGCAGCTCCTGCGGTGGCACTGGGATTCTTTACCACTTAGCCACCTGGAAAACGTGCACAGGACTCCGTTCTTAGTAATGGGTGTATCCGAACTCAGATCTTGTTCTTTCAACCTTGACCTTCAATCTGAGGTTCTGGGAGGTAAACAGCTCTCATGTTTGAAACTGGTGTTCCTTAGAAAGAGTTACTATTTGAGGGGGTGTTACCCTTACTATGGATATTAACACTCTCACTGTTTTACTCATTAGTGTTTTAATATGTTTATGATGAGACGCAACCCAAATCAATTTCCAGATCAAATATGTTCCTCCGCCATTTGATTTGTTGGAACAGAGAACAAAAGCATTACCAACAGGGTAGTTTGAATGAAATTATAATTAATTAGGCATATGAATGCACTAATTTTGGATGAGTAATTAGATGACTAATTACGTTGAAAACAGAACTGTGTGCTTAATGAGATGACCACGGCCAATTCTACCCGCAGAGAATTGTTTCCATTACTTAAGCTTTTGATTGCTGTTGATGATCCAAGGTCACCTGTGGCGCAGGTATGTTGAGGAGTGATTTGAGCCTGTTTCGGCTTGCAATTTCCATCAAACACCCACAATTCAGGACACTTCCCCCAAACACGTTTTCCATGACTGTAGTCTGCACATTTATTGATATTCCATTTCTTTTCTTTCACACCCTCAAATGCACACACCTTCCCACCACCATCTAAATCCCAAGATAATTGCTTTAAGTTTCTAAATATAGCTATCATTCATTATTTCAGCTTAAGTTTGGGACCTACCCAATGATAAACTAAACAAGAAGAGAAATGACGCATTGATTGGGCTATAGACAAATCTTCATCCATCTTGGAGATGAATCCACTCTGGCAGTTTCTCCTTTGAAAGGGCTCTGCTGGGGAGACTGGCTCAGATCAGAGGCAACCTTCAAGCACTTAGTAGTTCCGCTCCAGGCAGCTGGTTCTAACTAGCACCTATTTGGCAGAAAGCTACACTCAAGATTTCTGGTTTTAAGTTCAAACCAATATTTCATAGCAATTGTGTTGTCAGAACTCAGGTCAGGGAGATGGCAGATGTTAATTGAAACCAAAGAAGCAAAAACAAACTCTTTTTCACTTTTTCCTTTTTTCATCATGCAGCTGGCAGCTCTACACAAATTCAGAACCCAGAGTAAACCGGGAGCAGTTTAGAGACCCAGAAAGTAGAGAGCTTCTGAAGGTAGTTTGGTGTCTGGTAAATACCAAAATGATTCTAAAATTGGACAGATAATTTAATGGTGGAAAAAGGGATGGTCTTTGTATGTCAGAAAATAGCATTGTTGATTTTCTTCATTCTACAAAGCAAGCTGAAAATCATCACCACCCCAGTTTTTATGGAAATGCCTTACCTGGTCTATATTATCTAACGACTGTAAGATCAGTCCCCAGAGAAAAACCATTCACCTGGGGTCTCTTCTTTCTTCCTAGACTTCAAAAGGACTTCCTTTTCAGAAAGTGTTACATCTATAGGAAAAAGTGTAGTGGTGCTTAGAATCTAAGTCGAGTCAAATCCACTGTGTGGTTAAAACTCAAGACTCCCCCACTTTTTCTGATAAATGCAAAATTGCAGGAAAAGTCTATGAATCTCTGTGAATATACCTACTTTGGGGGCATTTGTGTGTATGTAACTCGCTTTACATTTGCCTTGCTCTTCATCTGTTTTTACAGTTTCAAAAGGCAAAGACCCAACACCGATCATCTCCCTGATCGAGGTTTCTCTCTTAGAAGGGAATTACGACTCTACCATAAAATCACCTGAATTAGCACTTCATAATTCTTCACCTGCTTTATGGTGCTATCCTTTCACACTGAAGAAATGATCTAAAAATTATCTGCTGAACTCTTCAAATCAGTAACCAGTTACTTGAGCAACGTTTGAAGATTATCAAGTGGCACTACCTTGTCTGATCAATATTTTGTTCCCATGAGACCAATAAACTCTGCGCACCCCCGGCTCCTTTTATGGCTTGCTTGTTAACGGAACATTTCTGCAGAGACTGACCATCACCACCAAGCAGTTCTTAGGTCTGTTGTGTGATAATCTTATCTGGTTTGCCGTTTTATTTGGGTTATTTTTGCTGACCTTTTCCTTGCTCAGGAAAGCCCTTAGGAATGTGAGTTCTCCACCTGAGGATATTGGAACATTATTTACTTTAGATTAGATACGTTGGAAGGTCTTGCTTAAGGAGACCCACCAGCCTTCCACATCCTGCCCAGAAGAGGTCACTTCAGACCAGTTTGTCCTTCCTTGCCTGCACGCAGGAGGGGTCACACTTCAGGAAAACAGAGGTCCTTTGCTTCTGCTGGTTTAACCTGAAGAGCAAAAACAGAAGCCCTCTCTGTCATCTGTTTATCCCTCAATGAGAAAAAAAATTTAAAAAGGAACACTTTGAAAGAGAAATTTAGACTCTACAGAGGGCTTTAGGTGGAAGTGAAGGCCCGGTTTGGAAATTCACAGAACAAAATCCTAAGAACTGTTTTAGCTTGTCCCCTTTCCATGTTAACTTTCCCCCAGGTTTGGCAAAATGATGCGCTTGGCTTTAGTTGTTAAGTTAACAGTTTGTCCCACCTCCAGAATTTGGGTATTGTTTCCTTCCTGTGTGGGAGATTTATTAGAAAAGCTGATACTGTGTCAGAGAAGCCGAAAATAGAACAGGACAAAGGGAATCAAAATAATCACTGGTTTTTTTAACGTGTTACTTTAGAAGGCAAGGATCAACACACTTTTACCAGCTTAGAATATTCTGTCCCCTGTGTTTGCATCTAAGTGTTGAAGGTACCCTGGAAAAGAGGGAGAGCATTTGACAATGAAAATGTTGACTTGGTTCAGTTCACTACTATCTGATGTGAGTGGGTTCCCATAATGCAGGGATTCTGTTACACAGCGCTGAACTCATTCAATTCAGTGAAGTCGAAGTTAGCAAATATTTACTGAGTGTCCTTCATATGTGCCTGGGCCTATGGAACAAACATACAGTCGATTCAAAACAAAGAAAAATTGGTCTGTAATTTATTATTGACCAAAAGTGAACATAAGAGCGACTCACGTTGGCGTGCGAATGTGCACTGTGTGTGCACACACCTTTATACGCGTGCCTTGCTTTGATTGCACGTGTGTGTGTTTCATATTTGCTGAAAGTGTATGCGTGTGAGTCTGTGCTCGGTCAGTTTTATTCGACTCTTTGCAATCCCGTGGACTGTAGCCCACCAAACTCCTCTGTCCATGAGATTCTCCAGGCAAAAATACTGGAGTGAGTTGCCATTTCCTTCTCCAGGGGATCTTCCTGACCCAGGTTCAAATTCGGATCTCCTACATCACAGGCAGATTCTTTATCATGTGAGCCACTAGGAAAGCCCACTTCGTAAGTTATCCGAAAGAATTTACCCATGGATATTTTAATGGTCTTTTATCATATCCCTACAAACTATAAAGCAATAAAATACAATATATGTATGTGTGTATTCTACGTTTGCTGAAAGCATATATCTTCCAAAATATGAATAATTCAGGTTGATTTCTATTTTTCCCCAAATCTAAAGCAACCATACTTTTGAATTATTATATTTGGTTTAACTCTTTCTATACTTGACTCATGTGTTGCTCATTATATTAATAGAATTCTACCTGGTGATATAATTTGTGTTGAAAAATCTATTTCCCTAGGTTTTTGGTCTGATAAGTAAACATTTTGCCAAAGAAAATACACTGGGCTCATAAAACAGACTTTACATTTTACCCTTAAACTAACTGACTGGTAGCTTATTTGGTGGCTCAGATGGCAGAGAGTCTGCCTGCAGTGCAGGAGACTCGGGTTCGATCCTTGGGTTGGAAAGATCCCCTGGAGAACCAAATGGCAACTCACTCCAGAATTCTTGCTTGGAGAGATCCCGTGGATGGAGGAGCCTGGAGGCTACAGTCCATGGGGTCGCAAAAAGTGGGACACAAATGAGCACATTCACTAAATGTTTATGTTTGTTAGACTTGTTAGTGTTTGCTTTTTGGTCCTTTGTGGAAAAGACTTACGCTCATCTTAGCCCCAGGAGTCAGTGTTTCAGCGGAGTTTCTTCTGTATTTAGCGCCCCAAATAGAATGTCAAGTATGTCCTCACTGGAGGTTATTTATACATGCATCCACTGGAGTATCTTTTAACTGGCAATGGAATTCCTTAGTTACATTTCAACATACACTCATAACACTCCTAAGCTTCAAGAAAAATGAATTGGAAAAAAATCAAGATAAGGATACCCACACTTTTTCACCAAAAGATTTCTGACACAGTTGGCCAGTGAATTCTATTGTTTCTAAAATCATTTACAGTAAGATTAGAATGACTTTATTGCATTTTATTGCTTTACAGTTCATGGGGATATGATAAAAGATAATTGAAATATCCATGGGTAAATTCTTTCTGACAACTTATTAACTATTCTCCAATTGAGCTAACATAGACCTTAGAGGCTGGGAGGTAGAAAGTAGGGGCTTGGTGGCTTTTATCTTACACAAGATCCAGAATTGTCATACGCCTGTCAGGCACAGGGTAGGTAGGTGCTGAATGGTACCCAGGAACGGATGCTACCCAAAGCGAAGATGTCATGGTTTCTTAAAACACAAAGTTAGCAAATAGCTCTTTGTTGTTATTGTTCAATTGCTAAGTCATGTCCAACTCTTTGATATCCCATGGACTACAGCATGCCAGGCTTCTCTGTCCTTCACTATCTCCCGGAGTTTGCTCGAACTTTTATCCATTGAGTCAGTGATGCCATCCAACCATCTCATTCTCTGCCCACCCCACCCCCCTTCCTGCCCTCAATCTTTCCCAGCATCAAGGTCTTTTCCAAAGAGTTGTCTTTTCACATCAGGTGGCCAAAGTATTAGAGTTTCAGCTTCAGCATCAGTCCTTCCAAATAATATTCAGGATTGATTTGATCTTCTTGCTGTCCAAGGGACTCTCAAGAGTCTTCTCTAGCACCATAGTTTGAAAGCATCAATTTTTCAGTGCTTAGCCTTCTTTATGGTCCAACTCACATCCATACATGACTACTGGAAAAACCACAGCTTTGACTATATGGACCTTTGTCAGCAAAGCGCTATGTCTGTGTTTTAATAAGCTGTCTAGGTTTGCCATAGCCCTTCTTCCAAAGAACAAGCACCTTTTAATGTCATGGCTCCAGTCACTGCCTGCAGTGATTTTGGGGCCCAAGAAAATAAAATCTGTCACCGTTTCCACTTTCCCCCATCTATTTGCCAAGAAGTGATGGCTCTACACTGTTAGCAACTCATGAGTCGAGATATCTAAGAGTCCATTGTCAGTTCTAAACTAAAGATGGAGAAATAGGAAAAAGAAAAACAAATGTGAGGCTGGTTTCTGCTTTCCATCCCTGCTTTTGCACAGACCTTAACAAGGCCCATCCTCTCCCACCATGCGGAGCAGCTGAGGATTAGCATCATCACCACAATTTTGTGTTGTGCATACCCTGTCTCTGTCCAAGCATGAGAGCCATTAAGAAGGATGCGGTCCAAGGTCACGTGTGAGTGCAGCTGTGGAGGTGCCTCCAACAAGGTAAAAGAACGATTAGTTCAAAATGGCTTACACATCCCACTGGCTCAGGCTGAGCGTGCAGGCAGCTGGATGACAGCTGAGGGAGCACCTGGCTTCCACCCATCCAGGACTGAGTCCTGCCCTTCCTGGTGGACTAGGTGAGCGGAGAGACTGGGAACAAACATCAGAGGCTGAACTCTTCCCCCCGCACCAGGTGGCTCCCTAACAAACACCATCCCCTGTGGATCTAAAGCATCCATTTTCCCCAGGAATTCTTCCAAGCACTGGTATGTAATGATACTCCCCCCAGAAAACTTTTTTAAGCCTCAATACTATGAATATATTAAAAAGAGTCCAAAAATATTGACTTTATAAAAGTGAAATCTTACCTGCAGTCCTTGTCAGTTGAAATAAAAATAGTTAAATCCCGTATTTATAAACAATTTTTCATCATGCGTTATAAAAACAGGAACAGGAAAAGTATATGATTAAAAGATTTGTTTATGACCCTGTATGCACTTAGCCAAGAACTCCAAGAGAGTATGAAGTAATAAGGCTGCAGTGGGGTCAACTTGAAACTCACAGGAATTAAGTGAATTCTTAGCAGATAAACTCAGGAAATGATTGAGATCAATCTATTCCAGGTCTGGAAACAAGTTACTTACATAAAACTTAGAACTGAGCATCCCAGGAAGATTTGAATTGGGGAGAAGTATGTAGCTCCTTTCCTCAAAGAAGCAGACAGTTTAGGATGAGAAAAATTAATGTACATAAGTAGTAGAGTGGAAAAAGAGGACTTGGTGGTCAGAAAGGGATTGTTTGATCTGAGGGTAATTGTATCTGTGCTACTAAGACTTAATACTTAAGGCTTCCCAGGTGGCTCAGTGGTAAAGAATCTACCTGCCAATTCAGGAGATGCAGGAAACGCAGCTTTGAATCCTGGGTAAGGAAGATCCCCTGGAGGAGGGCATGGCAGCCCACCCCAGTATTCTTGCCTGGAGAATCCCATGAACAGAGGAGCCCATGGGCTATAGTCCATGGGGTCACAAAAGAGCTGGACACAACTGAAGGGACTTAGCATGCATGCACACACAGAACTAAGATCCCACATGCTTAGTGGCATGGTCAAGAGATCAAAAATGATAACAACAATAATAACAAATTTAAAAAATCACAAGCACATCTCAGTCATCGAAGACTCACATTCTGTGTTGGTTGCTGTGGGAGCGGTAAACAGATACCCAGTAAATACACGATGCACGTTATGTGTGTACACAGCATGTCATGGGAGGGCTGAAGCTTTTAAATCCAGTGGTCAGGATGGCCTCATGACGAGATAGCTGAGTAGCAACCAACCAGCAAATGGTGAAGTAGAAGCTCTTACGGGAAATGAGGGAAGAACGTGCCCAGGTGGGAAGACCAGCACCCACCAAGGCCCTGAGCTGGGAAGGTCAGTGTGGGGCCAGGGTGCCTGGAGAGGAAGGAGCGAGAACTCGAGGAGGCCGGGTGAGGTCAGAACACCAGGTTGCATTTCGAGGCTCTGTCGTTTCCTTGAATTGGTGTGAAGGGTCTCAGGACTCTGCAGAGGGCATCAATCCGCCCCCGTAACAAAAAGATCCTCTCACGTAGCTACTGAGTGAGGATTCTAGAGGGCCAAGGGGGAGCCAAGGAAAGAGCCTGGTGGCTCTGAGGTGTCCAGCCAGTGTCACGGTGGCTGGGACCAGCGTCGTGTGTGCAGAGGTGGTGAAAAGACTTGGGTCATGGACTCTTTGAAGGTCAAGGCAGCAGGATTTGCTCTGAGAGTCAGAGACAGCACACATAACTGAATCTGAGGCCTAAGTAACTGGAAAGAACCACTGCCATTCGTTGAAAGCCGAAGACCCATGGGAGGAGCAAGTCCCAGGGGGCAAGTGGTCAGGAATCTGGCTATTTTAGTGCCTGGTTGGCTCAAACTAGTATTTCATTATTTCTGCTTATTTATGACCCTTCACGATGATGCTTTTTGTACTGGGATAAAGTCACACAAACCTACAAAATAAAGACTGTTTCATGAGCTATGAGTTAAGGAGCTTTATGTCTTTAAAAATCCAATACTGCCAGCATTGATAATTGCATTTTATTACAGTTATTTTCTTTTTAGAATGACTTGGAAGTGATTAAAACAGTTAGGAAACAATGGGGACTGTATATAGAAAGATAAACTATTTTGGCAAACGGGGCTAAGGGAATTAAACAAAGCCAAAGCAACAAGCAGCTTCCCCAGTGGCTCAGAGGTAAAGAATCCGTCTGCAATGCAGGAGACACAGGAGATGCACGTTTGATCCCCAGGTCGGGAAGATCTCCTGGAGGAGGGCGTGGCAACCCAATCCAGAATCCTTGCTTCGAGAATTCCATGGACAGAGGAGACTGGTGGACTGCAGTCCATGGTTTCGCAAAGAGTTGGACACAATTGAAGTGACTGAGCATGTATGCAAAGCGACAGGAGGAGTTTGCAAAGGGTCTCATCAGATGTAGGGAGAGACAGAATGCCCTGCCAAGCTCTGGTGTAGCCAGAGCTCTCCTGGACAGAAGGGGAAAGAAGTCCTTTCAATGAGAAAAAAGCTATTCATTCCTCCCTGTCCCACAAACGAGAATATCTTGAGTACCAATCCTGATTGCAGTATTTCAAACTATGGCAACATAAATTATGATGAGTGGCCTTGAGATTTAATAACCTGCCACATTACAATACAGAGTGTTCCATCAATATCAATAATTGAGAGTAAGTGAAATAACCTGCCAAATATGTAGGAATTTAAGGAGCAAAACGTAATATCATGCTTCCTGGGCTAATGCACGCTACATGATTTTAAATGTCTTTTTTCCCCTATTTTATAAATGGCCAAGCATCTAATTACTGACCTATTATTTGGCCAGTGTCAAACTTACATAAAGGAATGCACGTCTGTGTCTTCTAGAGGAAATCTTTGCAGTAGTTGATGGTCAAATTTTTTAAAGCTGCAATTAAAATTTTCATTTTGGAGAGCTAAATTATAACTAGTATCATCTACATCTCATGTACCCCCAGGTAGGTTCTATTAAACAGCTGAAACAACACTTATTTAAGATGGTGTATACCTTCATTTCTAATTTGACAGCCTAGATTCTTTTATTCCTTAAACTTTCACCTTTTAATAGGAAATAATTTTCTAATTCATATTCAGTTTTCTGCATATAGGGCTTTTTTCTAAGTTAGAAATAGAAAATTCCAAATTAAGTTACAGTTGGATGAAGGGCTGCCTAAAGCCCATTGCCATAAATGGGTTTGACCTCAGAGAAAATGGAAACAGAACAACTTTTAGTCCATTAATTGCAAATTGCTGATGCCAGCAACAAGAAGGAGAGAAGGAATAAAATAAGAAAGAAAAAAACTAGAGAGAGAAAAAAAGAAAATCAAAACAATAAGCAATAGAGTCGTTTCTTATTGAAATGGAGAGGTCCTACAGATGGACACTCCCAAGTTCAGTAGAGCTTGTTTCTCGTTTTTGAACTTGCTTCTTGTTGTGGTTTGAATGTCTGTCCCCGCTAACTCCACATGTTGAAGCTTTAACCCTCATTGTGATGGTCTTAATATTTGGAGATGGGCCCTTTGGAAGGCAATGAGGTTTAGGTGCAGTCGTGAGAGTGGGGGTGCCATGAAGGAAGCTGTGCCCTTATAAAAAGAGGACAAGAGACCAGCACTCTCTCCCCATCATGCAAGCCAAGGCAAGAGGCTGGCCACGTACCGGCCTGGAGGAACCTGACCTTACTTGGCACCCTCAGGCTTCCAGCTTCCAGCTTGCGAAAAATAAAGGTCTCTTACTTAGGGCCCTGGTATTTCGTAATAAGTCAGTTCAGTAGTGTCCGACTCTTTGTGATCCTATGGACCATATCCCACCAGGCTCCTCCGCCCATGGAATTCTCCAGGCAAGAATACTGATGTGAGTCACCGTGCTAGTCTGTGGCATGTTGTTATGGCAGCAGAGTTGACTAAGATACTTTCCTTTGCCCCTTTGCACTCCAGATGGCTCCTGTAGTCTTACCTGCAGGCCCATTCTACTATGCTCAGCGCTTGCTGGGCCCCATGTAAAGGTTAGAAGAGCTGCATCCTGACCCAGACACCAGGAGGAAAGAGTTTTATTTACTTTCTCAGCGCATCTGCTCATATAGCGCAGAGCAATATGCCCAAATAAGGCCTCAGATCCACGGCGAGGAGGCCAAGGAAAGCTACTCCATCCAACATCCTTCCTGCAAATGTCAAACAATAGGTTGTTAGTTTACCAGTCTTTATGGCAGTGTTCTGAAACAGTCCATACAATGAACATTCTTCATATTCTGCATTGCTCCTTGGAAAATGTATTAATTTGCTTCTATCCAAGAAATCTTGCTAGTCAATCTTTATTTTCACCATGTGTTCTAATCCATGAATGCACAACTCTAAAGATTAACTTCCAAGTGATTTCTTAAAAAAAAAAAAAAAAAGGCAGCTCATGTCTTTATCCTCCAATATATTGCTGCCAACCTGGGCAGCTTTGGTTTTAGAAGTTTACATTTTAATCTAGTGACAATTCAAGCAGATTGCCTGTGTTAGGCTTAAGGAAAGTTTCAGAGGAAATACATCCTTCAGTTTCTGATCAGTTCAGTTCAGTTGCTCAGTCGTGTCGGACTGTTTGTGGCCCCATGGACTGCAGCACGACAGGCCTCCATGTCCATTACCAGCTTGCTCAAACTCATGTCCATTGAGTCGGTTTGTGATAGATTGAATGAATGTTATTGCCCCCCTTACATAGTCTTGACCCCATGAGAGTGCCTTTATAGGACATTTGGATTTATCTGACACTTCTTAAAAGTGTCTAAAAAGGCATGCTAGGTTTTTTTATTATTACCATTTAATATTTTTTAACAGATTGGGAAACGATTCATTGGATAGAATTAAATTTATACTACATTTTACATGACAAAATTTTCCCGGGTGGTGCTAGTGATAAAGAACTCACCTGCCAAAGTAGGTAGACACTAGTTCAGTTCCTGGGTTGGGATGATTCCCCTGCAGGAGGACCTGGCAACCCACTCCAGTGTTCTTGCCTGGAGAATCCCATGGACAGAGGAGCCTGGCGGGCTACAGTCCATAGGATCACAAAGAGTCAGACACGACTAAAGAGACTTAGCATGCATGCATACATTAGATATGCTTATGCTTAGCAATTTCCTTAAGTATAAACAAAAGTATCCATCAATGTCTCTCTTTTTTAATTCGACTGTGGTTGACTTACAATGTGTTAATTTTAGGTGTACAGCAAAGTGATTCAGTTACACATACATACATGCCTTTTTTTTTTTTTTTCAGATTCTTTCCCCTTACAGGTTATTACAAAATACTGAGGAATGATCGTGTCATTCTTCCACTGAAAACTTTAAAATGGGAAACAACAAAACCTTGCAACAGCTCCTGCTCTGAGAGTTAAGTGCAAACTCCTTAACACGTCTAATGGGTCAATGATGTTGGCTCCTGCCACCTCTCCAGCCCCCTCCCGCCACTGCCCCCTACCCCACTGTGGTGAAGTCATGCTGACCTCTTTATATTCCTGAGACTCTCCAGGTCACTCCCTATGACGCCCAGGCCCTTCTCAGGAGCCTTAATCCTCGGGCCTCAGATTAGCAGCAGGTTGTCAACAAACTCTGAAGTCTGAGTTGGTTATGCCTCCCCGTAGCATCCTTTACAGCCTCTACTGATTTTTATCGCCATAGTATAAAGTGTTCCCTGCTTGCTTATTTGCAGATTCTCAATGCCTTAAGGACAGGACCAAAGATTGTACTGCTTCACCTGCGTCCTTCATGCTGGGTTCAGTGTCTAACCCCGGGTAGACAGGCAAGTTATTTATTTTGTGCCTGAATTGTAAAACGGAGATCACCATGGTACCCGCCTTCTTGGAAGTCGTGAGAACTGAGTGAACTCTTACCTGGAATGCACTTGAACTAGCCCACAGCACATAACTGTTGCTATTGGTCGGTCTCTAAAGCACATGTGACTCTTTGTAACCCCACAGACTGTAGCCTGCCCGGCTACTCTAACCACCAATGTCCCCTGGAGTTTGCTCAAATTCAAGTCCATTGAGTCAGGAATATTATCTAACCATCTCATTCTCTGTTGCACCTTTTTCCTTTTGCCCTCAATCTTTCCCAGCATCATGGTCTTTTCCAGTGTGTCAGCTCCTTGCATCAGGTGGCCAAGGTATTGGAGCTTTAGCTTCAGCAACAGTCCCTCCAGTGAATATTCAGGTTGATTTTCTTTAGGATGGACTAGTTGGATCTCCTTGCAGTCCAAGGGACTCTCACATAACACATGCTCAATAAACCTTAGTGACTCTCACATAGTACATACTCAATAACCCTTAAAGATTGTAATGTACTGAATGGGCAAGTAATTGTTCTGACCACATGGACTTTCTGCCTTGGGACTCAACTTGGATCCGTGTTTCCTGTAGGGCCAAGAACTTATGAATATGGTTCACATGCGACATGTTTGAATATCTTTATATTTTAACTGATATTTATTCAATATTTTGAATAAAATATTTTATTCAATATTAACTGATACTTATTCAATCAGACAACGAGAGGCGGAGGGTGAAGAGCACAATGTCCCAGACCCATTTGCTTTAATACAGTGCAGGAAATGCTAAGTATGAAAACAGTGAGCTGAATTGTTATGGAGAACTGCAGGAGGAAGGGCGTTCAGAAGAGGTCAGGCCACGTGAATGTATCTGAGAGCTCATCTCAAAATTTTAACTTGAGGAAATATACATTGCAATAAATATAGGCCTCACTTGGGAAAGATAAAGTGCATCAAGTTACTTTACAAATCAGGCCAATCTATTACTGCACTGAATAATTAACTAATATTTTAATAGAAACCGTACTTTTCTTCAGAAGTTACCCAAGATATATATGGCCTCCCAGGTGGCTCAAGTGGCAAAGAATCCACCTGCCAAAGCAGGAGACTTGGGTTCGATCCCCTGGGGTGGGAAGATCCCCTGGAGGAGGAAATGGTGACCCACTCCAGTATTCTTGCCTGGAGAATCCCTTGGACAGAGGAACCTGGTGGGCTACAGTCTATGGTGTTGCAAAGAGTCAGACATGACGTAGCAATTGAGTACAAGGTGTAGGTCACACAATCTGAGTACTGAGATTGCAATATATATATATATATATATATATATATATATTTTAAAATGTAGTAGCGTCTTACACAAATCTTTATCTTCCTGGAATTGCAACAAATGTAACCTAACTAAAAGGATTACCAGCGTGCATCAACTTGAAAGATATAAGCCCTAATACCCCGGTCGATATTGTAGAAAGTGGCCCTCAAGATTCACATTTGGGTTCACATTTTCTTACTTACATGGGTAACTGTGAATCTAACGTAATGAACTGCTGACACCTAACCTCCCAGAAGAAATTGTCACAGCTGTTCTTGTTAAATGTGTCAGGAAATACAGCGATAATCATGCTTCTAGGTATGATTGTGTTTTTCCTCGAAACGTTCTGCACTCCATGGATCAGGACTGGTTGTTTCAGGGACTAAACCTCGAGGAGAACAACTCCATCCAGCTCCCTTGTTCAGCGATGCACGCAGAAGGGCACTGCACAGTCTTGTAAATAGCGATGATGGTCACCATTAGGAGTTCTAAGGTCGTACTACTGATGTTAGGGCTGCCTGGTTTTCTTTGTTTTGGGGGGGCCATCTTGTGCTTTGTAGGGTGTTAGCAATATCCTGGCCTCTATCCTCCTGGGGTCAATTCACTCTCTCCCAGTTACGACAGCTAAAAGTGTCTTCAGGCATTACCCAGCGTCTCCTGGGGAGCAAGACTGCCTCCCTCCAACTGCTTGAAGACCACTGCTGTGCACACACTCAGGTGCAGTGGTTTGAATGGCAGCCCTGACAGGGAAGGGATACACCCACACTGCATTCCTGCTGTGTGATCTTGGTGTCCCGGGCCAGTGAGCTCAGAAAGAGGCATAGGGCGGCCATAGCATCTACCTAGAATCTGATGGACTTGTTTAGTTGCTAAGTCACGCTGGACTCTGTCACCCCATGGACTGTAGCCCACCAGGATCCTCTGTCCATGAAATTTCGAAGATAAGAATACTGGAGTGGGCTGCCATTCCCTATACCAGGAGATCTTCCAACCCAGGAATCTAACTCTCATCACCTGCATTGGCCACCAGAGAAGCCTCTGATGGAATAATTACCCACTGGATTCAAAATTTGCAGTCCACCTTCAATTTTCAAAGCTTCTTCTACAAGATGACAACTGAGAATTTATGCCCTGGAGGTAGCAGGCATAAATGAGCCTTGTGAGGGCCTAGGTGGATTAAGCTTTTTATAAATCAACAGTGTAGTATGACTAACTGCCAAACCAAAGCCAGTCTGATCTTCAGCTGCATTAAGAGTTGCATAATTTATTAAATGATGGATTTCCTGTTCTGTACTTAAGATCATTTTTGGAAGGTTCTGAGACTGCATTTTAAGAATATCTAGGAAAGCTATCAGGAAATCACACATCTCTCTACAGAGTAAACCATCCGAAGAAGTTTGAGATGCCTCAGTGATGCTGAAACTCAGGCACAGACCTAAAGACCACTGATAAGACTAGAACAGAAAAGCTTTACGTCTCATATGAACAATTAAACTTGAAAACTAACACCCTCTTCTAATCCTGAGAGGCTGTGATTCCTTAACAATGATCTTTTATTTATTTATGTATTTTCTCTCTGGCCCATGAAAGAAGGTTGGGGGAACAGGTCTTGCCAGTGCAGGATGAACCAGGTTCCACGTGCATCTGAATAACTCAATACCGCTTTACAAACATCTTCCCGACATCTTGCTCTCTTAAGAACAGGATAAATATCAACCACCACCCCCCACACACACCCAGTTTACCCTACTTGACTTTTGCAGACATGCACAATGTGTTCCAGACCAAATAAATTATTGACTATTCTGCCCCGATACCATGGAATTTATCTTTTCTAAATAGCTTTAATCTTTGTTACCTAGTACATCATTATTTGTACAGCTTGGGTTTATCCATGAGAAGGGCTCCGCTGAGAATGTGATTAGACGGGATTGAAGTTTCCCACCAGTAAAGCTGTTCTGACCCCGCTGACGACTGAAGAAACCTTCAAAGGCGAATTTCCAGAATTACCTCCTCGCACTTTCCTTCTTTATTTCTTGAGACAACCTATTCATAAAGAGGGTCTTCTTATTCACTTATACATCATATATTAGATTGGATCTGTTTGTGACCCCAAAGTGACCTAATGTGAGTCACTATTGCACAGTATTCTTCCCCAGAATATGATGCGACCTTACTCAAAACAGGCTTCCCTGCTGGGTCAGATGGTAAAGAATGTGCCTGCAATGCAAGAGACCTGGGTTCGATCCCTGGGTCAGAAAGATCCCCTGGAGAAGGGAATGGCAGCCCTCTCCAGTATTCCTACCTGGAGAGTCCATGCGGTCCCAAAGAGCCAGCTATGACTGAGAAACTAACATTTTCAGTTTACTCACAATGTAAACTTTTGTTTCAGCTTCACCCTGAAGATGACCAACATGCGCTAGTTGTGATATTCTTTACAGAAAACACAGAGTTTGTTAGTTTTTAAAAACTAGCATTATATCTCCAATTAGACAACTTTCCAAATTTGTGAAATTCTCACTTTTGTTTAAATATCACTGATGCTCTTTTATATCATCTCAACCTTTAAATTTTAAATCAGATTAATTCTCTACCAAGCAAAATACCAAGTTTCCTCTCACTCCAAAGTCAAACATCATTTGAGGGGGAAAAAAAATCTACAAATAAACTAATATGATTAAATTCTGCCACAAAGGGGTGCCATGAATTTTTTAGACATTTCCCATTCATGTGATAATTGTTGTTGCTCATCTCCAAAAGTCCCCTCCCTTTGTCTTACAGGAAAGGGTGTGCTTGCTCCACTCAGTACTGTTGCTCAGTTTAGTAGACAGTCTTGAAGTTAAAAGTCAGGAAATGTGTTTCCCTCACCATCACAAATTGTGAGTCCTTTCGTTTCTGTATCAGACAGTTCCTACCTGTATAATGAATTTTCTGTCCCAGAGAGGACATGCTTAGGATTAGTCAGTAAATATCTAAGGGTTCTTAAAGATATCAGCCACAGATTTTTTATATAACTTCTACAACTTAACACAAAGCCCTACCAGTCTACAGTTATGAATGTCAGAGCTCATAAAAGCATGTGACGAAAAGGGAATCCTCACACATTGTAGGTGGAAATGCAAATTATTGCAGCCACTGTGGGAAATAGTGCAAAGCTTTCTCAAAAAATTAGAAATAGAACTACCATGCGACCCAGCAATTCCACTCCTGGATAGATATCTGAAATAAACAAAAACACTAATTTGAAAAGACACCTGCACCCGATGTTCATAACAGCACCGTTTACAACTGCCAAGACATGGAAACAATCCGAGTGTGCCTCCACAGACGAATGCCCACTGTGGAGCACTGCTCAGCCACGAAGAGAATGAAATAAGGGGATATCGCACAACGCAGGGAATCTAGCCGATATTTTACAATAATACAAATGAAGCATAGCTTCAAAAAATTGTGAATCTCTGCTTTGTAACATACGTAACATTGTGCCACAGTGCCAGTGAAGTCGCTCAGTCGTGTCCAACTCTGCGACCCCGCGGACTGCAGCCCACCAGGCTCCTCCGTCCATGGGATTTTCCAGGCAGGAGCGCCGGAGTGGGGTGCCATTTCCTTCTCCAGGGGATGCAGACGCTTTACCATCTAAGCTACCAGGGAAGCCCATTGTGCAACAACCATACTTCAAGTTTAAGAAAGCCTATGAGGGGACCTCCCAGGTGGTCCAGTGGCTAAGACTCTGCACTCCCAATGCAAGGAGCCTGGGTTGGATCCCCGGTCAGGGATCTAGACCCCATATGCCACAAGCAAGGGTTTGCCACAAGGAAGATTGGAGATCCTGTGAGCTGCAACAAAAACCCAACACAGCCAAATACATAAATCAATATAAACGTTTATTTTTAAGAAGTCTGTGAAAATGTTAAGACACGCTAGCGTGTATTCTTTGACACAGTGAGCAAGGCCTCTTGCTTCCCTCCTATCTGTATGATGCCTGCACCTGCAGTTGTTAAGCCCCTCCTGTAAATTCCTCATTTTTTAAAAATGATAGCCCTTGAAAGAGGCTACTGTCAGTGCCAGGCACTCATCTGGGCGGCCGGGCATCCATGGTGCTGTCCCCAGGACAGCCATTACTCATGGACGGGGGGACGGGTAGGCAAATGCATGACCACCTCTCCCTTTGGAGGACAGGTCTGTGCTGCATGCGACGTGATTTCCCAGGGGGTCCCAAGAGGGCTTGAGCCCCAGTTACTCACAGCAGACACACTCTTTACTGGTGCATTATTTTTTCCCTTGGCTTTTTCCTCCCCTATTTCAGTCCTCCACTGGAGTGGGTTGCCATTTTCTTCTTCAGGAGATCTTCTCAACCCAGGGGTTGAACCTGAGTCTCCTACATTGCAGGCAGATTCTTCACCATCTGAGCCATCAGGGAAGCCCCCTCATGCCTGGAATCGTCCTCCAAATGGACCACTTGCACCCAAGACCTCATGTCAAGCTCTTTTTCAGGGGGTGAACCCCAACTAAGGTAATTTCCCGGGTCACTTCAGTTTAATAAACTCTTATTGGGCATGGACTCTATGCGAGGACATGTGCCAGGGTTTAAAGATAAGCAGTGTAGTCACGCATTCTCCTGATCTCAAGGAGGGGTAGCTTGTTTTGAGGGCAAGAGACAAACAGATACGTCATCACAATAGAACAATATCATTGCTATGATAATAGCATGCACTGTGGTTTATGAGAGCTCAGAGAAGGGAGAGATTTTGCAGGGTGGGGGTCATGGTAGCAGCCATTTGTCTGAGATGCTTCCAGAAGAGGTGTGTAAACCAATACTAACAGTGTTAGTTATAATAATGGTGTGCTTCATGACAGAGGGAAGGCGGGAATAATCTGAACAAAGAAAGCATGGGCTGTGTATTCCTTCCACGTGACTTAGCGAGCACAAAGCCATGGCGAGCTTTCTGCTAGATGCTGAGCACGAATCAGCGGAGGAGACAGCATTTTGTGTGATATTTGTCATAACTCCACTGATTTTTCAGTGTCCTGTGAACATCTTGGCATCAGAGACCACTTTTCTTTTAGTTTCATACTGAAATTTATCAAAACCTTGCCTTTGTAGACTGTCCTCTATTTTAAACATCCTTATCAGGCAGCCTGATTTTTTTCTTTTTAATTGGAGTATAGTTGATTTACAATATTTTATTAGTTTCTATGAAATGAAATGAAATGAAGTCGCTCAGTTGTGTCCAACTCTTTGCGACCCCATGGACTGTAGCCTACCAGGATCCTCCATCCATGGGATTTTCCAGGCAACAGTACTGGAGTGGGCTGCCATTTCCTTCTCCAGGGGATCTTCCCAAACCCGGGTCTCCTGCATTGTAGGCAGACAGTTTACTGTCTGAGCCACCACAGAAGTCTTATTAGTTTCTGCTGTATAGCAAAGTGATTCAGTTACACACACACACACACACACACACACACACACATTCTTTTCCATTATGGTTTATTACAAGATACAAATATAGTATAGTTCCCTGCAGGATACAGTAGGAGGACCTGTCGCTTATCCATCCTGCATGTAATACTTGGCACCTGCTAATCCCGGTCTCTCAGCCTTTCCCTTCCTCGCATCCCCTCCCCCTTGGCAACCACAAGACTGCTGTCCATGGCTGTGAGTCGGTTTCATAGAGAAGCTCATTTGTGTCACATTTTAGATTTCTCATGTAAGTGATATCGGATGTCTTTCTCGGCCCGACTTCCTTCACTTCACGTGAGCTGCAAACGGCATTATTTCATTCTTTTTTTTATGGCATCTGACTTGTTGCTCTTGTTTGAGTGACTCGATGATGCAGAGATCAAGAAACCCACAACAACGTGTCTGAGGAGCTTAAAGCTGCTCGGCCTTTCCTCAGACTCGTATTTCTGAAATGAACTGAAAATGTCTTGGCCCCAAACCTTCTCTCAGCTTGTCAACCACTGTGATCCTCACCCTTGAAACGAGAGAGGTTGTTAATCGCGCATCTGAGTGAGCAACTTGCCCGCCGATAATCACTCAGGAGATTTTGCTCTGTAAACGTGACCTGGAGTTGTTCACAAAACCAGCTATGAGACCTTGGTCTGGGAGGTTCTGTCGATGTGAGAATCAGAAGTAGAAACGCAGGTGAAAGGGGCACCGTTGGCTCCCAACGTAATGAAATACACAGCCATCTGTGCATACAGGGACAGATTTATTTCCTGCTAAAACATGTATTTCCTGTCTCATAAACACAACTTGAACACACCTTTCAAACACCCAGGGAGAGACAAAGGCCGTGGGGCAGAGGGGCATGGTCCACTGGGCAGCTCGCGCCGGGTCAGTTTTCATCTACGGAAGGTCACGTTTCTCACTCTAAGTTTAGCATCCAGCCCAGCGCCCAGGCTCTATTTTTAAAGGATGATCCCGGTGTCTTAGCTCAGTAAACCGCCTTGTTTAAATATTCTTCTCATCTATTTTTTTTTCCCCTCCTCTAGGGAGCAAAGTATTTCCTGACATCTGTTTTGAATTTGTTTTTCTTTTAATTTCTGTGTATGCCTTTTTCCTATCATCTGTACTGAATTGAAAATAGCATGTTGAGTGGAAGGGTTTTTTTTTTTTTTTTTTGCACCATTTCTAGAGTAATATTACCTTTCACCCCTGGGAACTCTGAAAGGGTATGTGAGCTATGTCTTTGTGGATCGTGCGGTCATTGCCATGCAGCCACCTAGGTCTCAGGGGACCGAAATGAAGCCCTGTGTCCCTGAAAACCTCCCCGGAGCTATTTCATCAGTCTGGAATACTTACTGAAATAGATCAGCGGATGGCCGCTGCTGGGGACTGAGTGTCTCCCCCAAGTTCTTATCTTGAAGACTTAATCCTCACTGTGACCTGGTCTCAGGGAAATAATTAAGATTAGAGGAGGTCGGAGGGTGGGGCCCTCATGATAGGATTAGAATCCACATAAGAAGAGGTTTCTAGGTGGTCCAGTGGTAAAGAAACTGCCTGCCAATGCAGGAGACACAGACACAGGTTCGATCCCTGGGTTGGGAAGATCCCCTGGAGAAAGGAATGGCAACCCACTCCAATATTCCTGCCTGGAAGATCCCATGGACAAAGGGGCCTGGCGGGCTACAGTCCATAGGGTTGCAAAGAGTCAGACATGACTGAGCAACTAAATAACAACAAGGAAGGGACACCAGAGAACTCCTTCCTGCTCCATCTCCCTCTCTCTCTCCCTCAGTCTCCACTACTACGAGGACACAGCAAGAAGGCAGCTGTTTGTAAGCTAGGAATAGAGCCCTCCCCAGAATCTGCCATGCTGGCACTTTGAGCTGGTACTTCCAGACCTCAGGCTATGAAAAAAATCAATGGTGATGGTTTAAGACCCCCATCCGTGGTACTTTCTTGTGGCAATCCCAGCAGATTAGCAAGGCAGCCTTGTTGCAGTTTTCATGGTTGCCCCTCTCTACATCAATAAACCTCTTCCAGACAACCTGGGTGGGGATCCCTCCTTCACTAGGGATGACCAGACTGCCCATGTCAAGCTGTTCCTTGAAACTCTAAACTCTGGCAGCTCCTGATGAGGACAAAATGCAATAATGCTATTTGAAAGTGAAAGTGAAAGTTGTTCAGTCATGTCCAACTCTTTGCAGTCCATGGAATTCTCTAGGCCAGAATACTGGAGTGGGTAGCCTTTCCCTGCTCCAGGGGATCTTCCCAACCCAGGGATTGAACCCAGGTCTCCCACATTGCAGGCAGATTCTTTACCAGCTAAGCCACAAGGGAATGCTATTTGGGGTATGCTTTATAGACCTTTTGGAGAACAAATGAAAATAGAAATTAAATAAATTGCTTATAATTCCACTACCCTTAGATAAATAACAAGTATGTGTTTCTAAGATTATTTCTAGTCTTTTAAACATACATATGCATGCTTAAATTGAAGCACACATGTTCATATATTTGCATGTATATGTATATGCATGTATTGTTCTATGTTCATGAATACTATACATATGTATTTGGTGGATATGTATTTTGTAAGTGTGTATACACACACGTCTATGAGTAATAACATATCTGCATGTGTATTATATATGTATTTGTATTCATTGTTGTTCAGTTGCTCAGTCACGTCCAGCTCTTTGTGACCCTACTGCCAGCAGCACACCAGGTTTCCCTGTCCTTCACTATCTCCTGGAGCTTGCTCAAACTCATGTCCATCAGTCGGTGATGCCATCCAACCATCTCAACCTCTGTCATCCTCTCCTCCTGCCCTCAATCTTTCCCAGCATCATGGTCTTTTCCAATGCGTCAGCTCTTCACATCAGGTGGCCGAAGTATTGGAGTTTCAGCTTCAACATCAGTCCTTCCAATGAATATTCAGGGTTGATTTCCTTTAGCACTGACTGATTTGATCTCCTTGCAGTCTAAAGGACATTCAGGAGTCTTCTCCAGCAGCACAATTCAAAAGCATCAGTTCCTCAGTGCTTAGCCTTCTTCTGTGGTCCAACTCTCATATCCATACATGACTGTTGGAAAAGCCATAGCTTTGACTATATGGAACTTTGTTAGCAGAGTGATGGCTCTGCTTTGTAATACACTATCTAGGTTTGCCATAGCTTTTCTTCCAAGGAGCAACATGTATTTATATAAGCACATGCTGTATACACACATACATAATACCTATGATGTCAGCCAAAGATTAGATTCTTGGTGATTCAGAATCTGGAGAATTGAGAATAAATGAACAATTGGAAAATGGAGAGAGTTCTTACAAAATATTGCTGAAAATTAGAACATGGATCCCTTACTGTGCTATTTGAAAAATCAAAGTAAATATTAGAATCCTTATTTGCTGCTCAATGGCCAGACTATTTTCCAAGTCTTTGCTGCTCAGTTGCCGGACTTTTTCCAAGTCTTTGCGGCTTCACGCAAAGACTCTCCCATGTGGCTCCCTGGCTTATACTTAGGATAATATAAAAATGTCTCCAAATAGGGCTGACCTGATCATCCAGCATGGGTCAGTTTCCAAAGGACATTGCGGTTTTCTGCACTGGGCATCTCTTTAAATGAACTATTTTGTGAGTAAACACTATTTAAACAATAAAGCAGTATTTAGAGGTGAAATATCGTTCTTCGTAGTAATGAGGGAAACCTAGAAATCAAAGTGAACAGTAGATAAAGGGAGAAATACAATGAAGATTTAGCTTTTCGGCCACCTCCCAAGGACTACCCTGAGAACTGAGGACGGCGAGGGAGGTCCACCACCAACTGCGAAGGCAGCCGGGTTCTGAGTTGGAGGGTGGCTCTGCCATCTCTCAGTGACCCAGGGAGCCCTTCCATATTCTCGAGGCCATTGGCCCCTGGCCATCTGTATTTTGAGATCTTTGCAAAAGAGTGGGAAAATATTTTCTTCTCTTTTCCAGCAGGAAATAATTTCTGTAGCTGATTGACTTACTCTAAAACAGTCCTCATTCTAGAATTCACATTTACTTAAATGGGCATCTCCTTTTATAAAATGAAATGTCTGATCAGACTGTCTCCCAAGTTCAGTTCTCACGATCCCCCCACGACCTTGGAAAGGAAGAAAGGGACTAGATGGTCTTATTGTGATGTGTTCCTGAACTGTCGATTATGAACTTCTGAAATTGCTAGGATGAATAAAACCTTGGAATATTTCCTAAAGGTACTTACTCTGTGTTTTTCAAAGACAGTTCCAAATGGGATATTAAGATGAAACATGGAGATAAAGTGTTTTAAACATCATGAGAAGTTTTTTTCTATGAATTAAACGATCACATGATTCTTTAAAAAAAAAAAAAAAAAGCAAACAGGCATTAGGTTTCTTTGCAAGTTACCTAAAAGATGATTTCCTGAAGATGACGAAGCAAAATGTCCCATTCCTGTTTTGCATGAACTCTAAAGGATGTGGGGTGTCCAGCCTGGGTGGGGAAGAGATAAAGGAGCTTAAGAAGATGAGATCAAAGCCTGTACACTAGAGGGGAAAATGCTTTTTCTGTGCGGCTTTGAAAAATCTCTTCTTCAAGGGATCCCCTTCCCCACTTACTCTAGGGTTTGGCATATGGTTCCTGCTACAGATGGATAAGCAGTAATACAGCTGTTAAGTATCTGGCACTCGCTCTGCGGTGCTCCCCGCCAACTGGCCAGCAGAGCCTGGGCTTGTACAACGAGCTGATTCCTCCCAGCTGCAATGTGAAAGAAAGTAGAGACGTGTTGTTATTCACCGGTTGTCCTTCTAAGCCATCTTAGCTTCGATGCAATCGCGACAAGGATGACTTCCGCAGAGGCCAGCTTCTCCTGAGCCAGTGTGCTCTGTGCTCTGAATAACCAATGAACAGAAATCTCAGTCCAGGGGATTTGTGGGGCATTTGCTGTGCTGCCTAGATGCCAGCAGCACCCCTACAAAGCCCATCAGACTAGAAGCAAGGATATCCATCCCCCTGTAGATGTGGAAGAACCATCCGAAGGTTGCCTTCCTCAGCAGTGTGTTTCAGACAAAACATGCCTCAGGCAATGCTTATAGTTAAAACAGAGAGAGCTCTGAATTTGAAATGAAACCCACAAAAAACTGAAAGTGTTGCAAAAGCAAATGCTATCTGGGAGGCCAGAGATGCGAGAAGGAGGAGGTGATGAATCAAGCTTGCCGGGGGAAGTCACCGTCCACTCTCTTAGAAAGGGCAAAGGTCACGGTCATCTTTTAGAAATGTGAGAGAGATACTATGGCAGTTTATATATTCTTGATGAAGATGAAAGCATCTTATCTGTAGATACTTAATATCCTGGATTTCCTTTTTTCTTCTCAAGGGTGGTTGAACCATCTCACTTTGAATGGTCATGGAGGAGAAAGGGGTCTTGCCGTAGGACCCCTCCTCACGATTACTGAAACTCACAAGCTGCCCCCTCCCTCTCCAGCCCCAAATCAGGGATCATCTCAGCTATCCCTGAGCATCTGTGCTTCATCTCTGCGGATCCCAGCAGTTTTATGAGGTAGGGAGGAAGCAGTGAAAAGGAGAATGATGCACCAGAAAATGGGATGTTTGCAAGATTCTCCTGGACGGCTCTGAGGGACTGCCAAGGCCTGTGATGAAGGGACATCTGGGCTTCTGGGAGGAGGAGAGGGGTGATCAGGAAAGGCACAGACCGCCAGGGAGGAGGAGACGGGTGATCAGGAAATGCACAGACCGCCAGGCAAGCCTCTTGTTTGCTCCCTATTGTGGCTTCTGAAATACTATACACTGCTTGAGCTTGCTTGACCGGCAAGGCAAAGACCAACCCCCCAAGGCTCTTCAGCAAGTTCACAAGGAAAGTGGGAGCGGAGGGAAAGAGCGCGAAGTCTTAGAGAGAAACTGCAAGTCCCCGCAGGACCCACCCCAGAGTCACGCTGGATGCATGAGCCCACCTCCTGCCAGGGGACAGGCTCTGTTATCTTTCCCCAAGTGCAACAGAAAAGCTATCATAAACCACGGTTACACAGCCCGTGGCGGGGGAGAAGGCAGAGTGGCCAGGAGCACAATTATCATAGAACATAGAAGGGAAAAAAGACAAACAAATTTACAGTTTGCGGACATCAGGAGCTAGTTGAAAGGAAGGAGGAGAAGCAGTGAACAATGTCGCTTTTCCTTTTACTCACCAACATGAAACGTTTTCATTAAGCAGAGTTGGAGGAAAGATAATTAGTATTTTCAAAGCAGCACTTTTGTAAAACATCAGAGCAAAATGAAAGAACAGCATCCTGCATGGAATACACACTGAGCTTGTGCGATTCATCTGGGACCCAGGATAAGACGCTTCTAAACACTCCCCTTATCTCCCCTGGCTGCCCGTTTCATCACACGTGGAAGGAGAGCTTAGGAAATAGCACACGGGCTAATAAGCGTTGTCTGGTCCCGTGATTTATCTTCTTCAGAAGTTATTGCTACGTTCAAAATGATACCCAGTGAAGTGTCACGTGTTAATTTAGAAATATTTCAACAAGAAAATGTATCTATGAACTTTGTGACGCTGCCACATTACTGTTTAAAACACCCTCTCCTTTTTCCTCCTCTACTGGCAGCAACCATGGCAGCAACATACCTCACGGATGCCACTAAATACTCAGCAAAATGCATATGCTAAGTGCCTTCTGTGTGCAGCGCGCAGCACACGCAACATGGCAGGGTTGGGACGGTGGCAGAGACAAAAGAAAGAGAAGGCAAAGAAGTCTGGTTTAAGGAGTAGACTTTCCACTACTGGTCATCTCCATGAGCCAAATTCTTTCAAAGAACCTGTTAAATGAAGTGAAGGGCTTTTGAGAAGTGGCGGAGTAATCCCCCTTGCCTGTCAGAACAAATAGCCTGGGCTTCCCTGGTGGTTCAGTGGTAAAGAATCTGCCTGCCACTGCAGCAGACGTGGGTTCAATCCGTGGCCCAGGAAGAGTACACAGCTAAGCCCATGAGCCACCACTGCTGATTTTGTGCTTAAGAGTCTGGGAGCTGCCTCTCCTGAGCCCACGTGCTGCAACTATGGAAGCCCACGCTCCTAGAGCCCACGCTCCGCAGCAACAGAAGCCACAGCAACGAGAAGCCCGCCTGCCGCAACTCTGCAGCCCCTGCTCTCTGCAGCTAGCAACAAGCCTGTGCACCAGTGAAAATTCAGCACAGCCAGATAAATAAATAAGTAAATAATTAAAAAAAAAAAGACTGAGATGAAGAGAAGAAGGAAGAAACATGGGAAGAAGTGTGCCTGTTGGGCTTCATGGTTGGTAACTTTATGAAAACGTTGGGAGAAACACTCCTGTCTTGTTTTACTGATGAGATAGAAGTCATGGATCTTCTAAAGAATTATTCAAAATACTGAGGTATCTGGTCCTAAGATATTCTTTCTCATGGAAACAATGTTCAAATGCATGCATGTCATTTGGACCAGATTGCTTTATCTTGACTACATTGGTGGAGTTTAGGACGATGACAAAGAATCACAGAACATCAATCGCTCTCTTGCCTTCACAGGCACAATGCCCCCTCCCTTAAGGTTTATTTTGGTAGCTTCTCTCTCTCTACTGCTGAAACCCCGGAACAATTTGCCATGCTCATATCCAAAAACAGTGATTCTGGAAAGAAATCTTATCATGCAGGAGACCATGGGAATATAGGTAGAAGGAAAATCCACAGAATCTCCAGGGAAGCAGGGAAATGCAGACAGGGCCTGTTGCCATGGTAAACCCAGCTTCCTTTCCAAACCTAACCTACCTTGCTTTGAAAAACAGTCTTGGTGCCAACTAAAGCTAATCGCTAGTCTTCAGACTTAATGGCCAACATTCCTGCTTTCATATTCTCACTCACACCAACTCCTACAGTGTCCTAGGGAGAGCACGGGATAAGACAGAAAGCATATGGCTCCAGCCTCTGGTTCTGGTACTAATCTAGCTATCAATGAAGATGAGCATTTTGCCATGGAGCTCAGTGGTAAACAGTCTGCGTGCAATGCAGGAGACACAGGAGACCTGGGTGTGATCCCTCGGTGGAGAGATCCCCTAGGGAAGGAAATGGCAACCCGCTCCAGTATTCTTGCCCGGAAAATCCCACGGACCGAGGAGCCTGGGGGACTACAGTCCATGGGGTCACAAAGAATTGGACACAACAGCACACACATGGGTCTTATTTTGTTGCCATTCTGTAGGAAAGTACTTCCCCTCTTTCCTGAATCTCTACGGGTTAGTCACTGCATACCCAGTTCAAGATCCTCTCTTTAATATCTTACATGCTCTTCTGAGCTGAGCCTCATGTATAACAAGAAAGTTGAGACTACTGGAATGCTATGATAAAGTGTATTAAGCAGAACACTAAAGAATAAATACATGGGGGTTAAGTCATAAGGAATGATCAGCCACTAAAGAAACATGCAGCCTTAAGAATGTCTTTCTTCTCGTCTTGGTTTCACTGCAAGATTTCCCGGTCTTATGACTTGGCCAGATTTCTTTACAAGGGTGGATATGTTAATTGCAGATGGTACTCAATCCATGTTCCATCTCAGAGTTGTCTTTAAATTTTATTGATTTCATCTGCTGAATTTCTGTCATTTCAGCACTTTCTCCTCCTAATTGCTGTTCCACACAGCCTTGAAGTGTCAGAAAAACTAATCTTCTTGGATATTAATGCCCGCTGAAAAAATACCTGTTGTAAAAAGATGGTGACAAAATAAAATACGTGTGAGAAATTTTATAGAATTCTCTGGTTTAATCAAAGTTAGGTACTTCCTGGGTGGAGTATGATCTACAATGTCTCAATGGAAGCATTTTAATCTATGTTTATGATGATGGGTTGCTTCATCCTTCTCAACTTTTACCATCTTTTTCTCCCACTGCAGTATCTGGGGTTGAAAGAGATAAATTTGTTACTTCACTGGGATTTATCTATTTAACTGTTAATAAATATTTCTTCAACAACTACTCTGCATCAGGCACTGTCCTTGGTCTAAAAATAGAGTAGTGAACAAAACAAAGATCTCTGCCTTGATAGAACTACTTGACTGGATGGAGACAGGCAATGAGATGAAAAGTGAACATTAGCATGTTGTGTGCGTATGTGTGTTAGTCACGCAGTTGTGTCTGATTGTGACTCCTTGAACTATAGCCCGCCAGGCTCCTGTGTCCAAGGAGTCTCCAGGCAAGAATACTGGAGTGGGTTGCCATGCCTTCCTCTAGGGGATCTTCCCAGCCCACGAATTGAACTCAGATCTCGTGCATTGTAGGCAGATTCTTTAGTGTCTGAGCCACCAGCGACAGAGACAGGCAATGAGATTAAAAGTAACCACGTAGCATGTTCAGTTCAGTTCAGTTCAGTTGCTCAGTCATGTCCGACTCTTTGCGACCCCGTGAATCGCAGCACGCCAGGCCTGCTTGTCCATCACCAACTCCCAGAGTTCACCCAAACTCATGTGCATTGAGTTTAAATGTTCCTAAATGCTAAGCAATAAAAATAAATATAAAATACCAGGATTGCATTTGAGATGAACCTTTCAATAGGATGGCCCAGGGAATGAGAAAAAATAAAAAGAGGCGGGTCATGGACGGTGGGGCTTCCCTGGTGGCTCAGTGGTAAAGAACCCGCCTGCCAATGCAGGAGACCCGTGTTCAGTCCCTGGGTTAGGAACATCCCCTGGAGAAGGAAATGGCAACCCACTCCAGTATTCTTCCCCGGGAAATCCAATGGACAGAGGAGGCTGGTAGGCTACAATCCATGGGGTTGCAAAGAGTCAGATTCAACTTATCGACTCAGCACGCTTGGTTGATGCCAGAGCATATGGCTTGAGCAACTGGAGGAATAGGATCCATTACCTGAAAAGAGTTGGGTAGGGAGTGTGTGTGGTCAAATATCAAGAAATATCAGGGCCCTGTTACCTATTTCCAGTGTGAGAATCAAGTGAAAATGTCAAGAAGTTAGTCGGACAATTGGGTCTAGAGGGAGAAGCCTGGATTAGGGATACAAACATAGGAAAGAACTATAAATGGAAGTTAAAACCATGAGATAACCCAGGGCTTGAAGACAAAGGAGGAAGGTACACGTTCTGATCCTTGTAGAGGTCAGGGACTTGGAGAAATATGCAGAGGAACCGGGGAAGGGCAGTGGGAAGCTGAGAAGAAACCCAGGCAGAATGACAACCCAGAAACCAATAAAATAAAACATCTTAAAGCAGAAGATGCTGTTGTTTAGTTGCTAATTGGCGTTCAACTCTTTGTGACCCCATGCACTGTAGCCCACCAGGCTCCTCTGCCCATGGAATTGTCCAGGCAAGAATACTGGAGTGGGTTGTCATTTCCTCCTCCAGGGAATCTACCCTACCCAGGGGTTGAACCCACATGTGCAGCATCACAGGCAGTACCCACTGAGCCACGAGGGATGGTGGTGGTAGAATCCAAATCGCAGGGAACTCAAGGAGAAAGGGAAGAAAGAAATTGGCTTCTTACCAGGAATTTTCCTCCGAAGCTTTCTTTATTGAGTGGATTGGCAGTAAGAACTTTTTTTTTCCAACCAAAGAAATAAATGGGTTGTTTTCTCATAAAAATTTTGGAAAGGCACAGGAACACTTGTTTAGCTGAGGTGTTACTTGAGCAGCCTGGCAAGCGTCACCTCATTTACAGCAATCCTAGTGGCAAAGTTCCTTCAAGACTGATGTTCCAAACAACACTCAACTTGGCTTTCAGTCCAAAAAGCTGGAGGCATTTTTTTTCCTGAAAATTTCTCGAAAATTGTAGGCTAGGTTATGATTACTAAGAAATCCTGGAAAGCTGTTTTTTTTTTTTTTTTGTAAGGAATAATCTCCTAAAAGCTTTCTTTCATGTGTAAGTACCAAAATACCTAAGTCAACATCATTTTTTCTTTTACTTTCCATAGTCCTTCATGGAAAATATTTCTCAACCTGGGAGCAACTCAAATTTGCACTCTGTAAAAATAAAAGCTATATCAACCTTAAGCACTATAGAGGAAAACAGTCAGAGATATATTTTAAAGTAGTGAATACTGCACTCAATTATTTGCTTTTGTGCCAAAAGGAACATAACATAGTGTGGACTCTGTGCTGGAAAGATGGAAGAACATGTCTTTGTCATGTTTTAATTGTCTGACAAGACAATTAAAGGAATCCTGTTGCAGTAAGAAATATTAATGAAATCTCTCAAATCCGTGGCCACTTGCCTTTCTAACAATTCATTCCCTTTTGATGATTAAGAAGCACGTGGGTGCCTGCCAGAGAGGACTGCGATCAATTTCTGACTACTCGAAAGTTTCTTTTGCATGGAAGAGAAGATGAAAACATGAGCTTTGCCGGAGAATTCTGATACATTTGAGAAATCCTAGATCTGATGCTGCTTAACTCCTAAAACGCCAACCAGTGTTATTAGAAGTTATGCATCAATTTGAAACAGGGTCTTCCACTCAGTCATCATTTGAAATCCACATGGGCAACACCTTTGTTCTTAGATTGTCATCCATCAGCTCAATGGTGATCAAGGAGCCCCAATTCAACATTGAGTTTCTGAAGTCTAATATTTACCAAATGTGCAGCCTTGATCCCTGGCAATCCTCTTTCTGAGTTAGAAAACGGAGACCACTGGCTTCCTCAGAGTCTACAGTGACTTGAAATTATAGCTGATTTCATCTCTGACTTTCCCGTGTACCCACTGTTTTTCTCATTCTATTTATTCAATACAAAGCTACAGCATGTTCTAAACCTCTCTAGGTAAAGTGAAGCAAATTTGCTAGTTTACCACTGTAACACTTGCCTTAATTTAGAGAGAATCATTTTTTAAAAGCATTTAAGGAATAAAATGAAACCTCATAATTAACCAAAAGCAATCATCTCAAATTTGCAGCATTATTATTTAAAATGCAAAATGACCTCAGATTTTATTTTTACTTTCAGATATTATGGACATTTTAATATCATTATAGACTATATACATTTTTCAGCTCAGATGGTAATTTGCTTAATTGGAAAGATACTTCAGGACAAAACAATAGGCCATGATCTGAGTTTTCATGACTCAATGTAGGGTTTCTAAATTTAGCAAATCTATCCATGGGACATACTTACACTGAAAAGCTATTCACTGTTTATCTTCAAGTCAAATTTAACTGGGTGTCCTATATTTTATCTGACAACCTAGATCAACATCACAAAAGTAAATAAAATGCATGAAAAGCATTTATTTGATTCCCTTTTGGAATGAAGCAATGAAAAATCTTCCTTTAAGATAGCATTACTGTTCTTATCTTTTTTATTTTTATTTTTTTATTGAGGTATAGTATATTTACAATATCATGTAAGTTTCAGGTATCAGGACAGTGATTCAGTTATACTTATATATATGTATAACCTTTCCCAGATTCTTTTTCCTTATAGGTTGTTGTATAATATTGAATATAGTTCTTGACTGCAGGCTCCCTCAGTGGCTCAGCAATAAAAAATCCACCTGCAATTCAGGAGATGGGGGTTCAATCCCTGAATCAGGAAGATCCCCTGGAGGAGGGCATGGCAACCTGCTTCAGTCTTCTTGCCTGGAGAATCCCATGGACAGAAGAGCCAGGCAGGCTACAGTCCGGGGGTTGCAGAGTCAGACACGACTTAGTGACTGAACAAAAACTGTGACTGTTTTTAAAACACTAGACAAAACTGATTGTTTCCAAGTGGAGGCCAGAAGCAGCAAGTAGTCAGCAGTGATTCTCAAACCTGGGCCAGGGGTTGCAGCAGCAGCATCACCCACGGGTGCTGAGATCTGCACGCTCAGGTCCCACCCAGATGGCTGAATCAGAATCTCTGGGGGGTGGGCCCAGCAGTCGGTGTTTGCACACAGATTCTGATACGCAAGCTTAAGAATGCGTGACGGGGGGCCTCTTCTACTTTCATTCATGTCTATAAAAGAGACAAGGAATATGTCCACACTCAAGAACCTTGTTGTTGGCTTTGGTTTTACTTTTTATTGCAGATATGGAGCATTTGTGGCCTCTTTTAAATTTTTATTTATTCCATTATTCCGTTTTATTTATTTATTGGCTGTGTTGGGTCTTCATTCCTGGACAGGCTTTTCTCTAGCTGCGGTGAGCAGGGGCTAGTCTGCATTTGCGACATGTGGGTTTCTCACTGCGCTGGCGTCTTTTATCACGGACCACGGGCTCTGGGCGCTCGGTCCTCAGCAGTTGCAGCTCCCACACTCTAGGACACAGGCTCAGTAATTGTGGTTCATGGGCCTAGTTGCCCCACGGTGTGTGGGGTCTTCCAGGACCAGGGGTTGAACTCTGTCTCCTGCACTGGCAGGTGGCTTCTTTACCACTGAGGCCCCAGGAAAAATCCCCATTTCTGTCCTCTCTTAATTAAACAGTGAAGATGTGGATATGAGGGTGGAAAGGAACAAAGAGAAAAGTTTTGATCTGTTGTTTGAAACAGCCCTTCCTCCAAGAGCTGGCCGAAGACGGTTTCCTCAGCACCAAGATTATTTATTGACTACCATCTGAAGCCATTTAATCAAATCAGCTCCTTTGTAAGGTCAGTTTTGCAGATAACGGGGCCACCTTATCTAAACAGTCCGTCATAATGGTTTCTAAGCAAATCAAGGAAGGAACGTTTTGAAGTTGCTAGAGGAAATGCTAGGCATAATGCTTTGGCTTTTCACAGAGGAGTTTGGATCAGGATGTGAACAAAGAGACAGCGTAGCAAAGACCTTCTGAAACTCTGAAGAAGCTGTGAACTATAGTTAGGGGCATCTTCGTTTTGGGAATTTGATTGGACATTACCTTAATTACATTGCAAGCAGATTCTTTACCATTTGAGCCACCAGGGAAGCCCAAGGGTACTGGCATGGGTAGCCTATCCCTTCTCCAGGGGATCTTCCCGACCCAGGAATCAAACTGGGGTCTCTGGAATTGCAGATGGATTCTTTCAGTTCAGTTCAGTTCAGTTGCTCAGTCGTGTCCGACTCTGCGACCCCATGAATCGCAGCACGCCAGGCCTCCTTGTCCATTGCCAACTCCCGGAGTTCACTCAGGCTCATGTCCATCGAGTCAGTGATGCCATCCAGCCATCTCATCCTCGGTCGTCCCCTTCTTCTCCTGCCCCCAGTCCCTCCCAGCATCAAAGTCTTTTCCAATTCTTTACCAGCTGAGATATCAGGGAAGCCTAATTACAATAATAGGGAATTTTATATCCATGGGCTTAACATGATATTAAATTAGAATGTTATTACTTGATAAAAATTTTTCACCTAGCTGAGATCCCTGCTTTTTTATATCTTCTTACTCTAAATTTTGGCCTAGTCTAAGGGTTTTGATCAAATGAGCATATTTCTACTAGCATCTTAAATAAAAAAATAAATATAAATTAACTTTAGGCTGTTCACCTTGGTCATTTCTTTCTTTTTGAGTGCTGTTTTTCAGGTTCTAAATGTAAAAAAATAAGTACTGTTTTTGTACAATATAATTGTCACCCTTTCCAATATAGTACAATATCTTCATTTGATGAGGCCTGATTAAATATTTCATTAAATATTTATAAAAGGGCATAATACATATGAAGACAAATAAACACAGATGTGTATGGCTGCATTCCTAATACACATGTGTAAGTATATACATCACAAGATAGCATGTCTGTCAGCGTCTAGATGCTGCTACAGGTTTTACCCTGAGTCTATACAATGGCCACAAGGCACTGCTCAGTAAACACACTGGCTGCCAACCCAGAAACTCTCAAGAAAATGGATGAGAGGGGGCCTCCCATGATACCGATGACAAACACTCAGAGAGATTATAACTGAAGGATGAGTAATTCACACACAATGAAAACCTTTTATGAAAACATAAGATGGCAAAGCATTACCCACCACAATTTGAGTCAATAACCAATTTTCAATATAAGCTCTTGAAGACTGATGGGCATGGCTTTCATCCTTGACAAGTGAGGAAGGACATGAATTTAAAAAATGGTTACTTCTCTCAGAATTTGTAAATTTCTCCAGGACAGAGTGCTAACCAAAATTCTGCAAGTCTTTAAGAAGGTGGACACAATGAAATTTTGGTTAGTGAACAGAGACCTAAAGTACAACACCAGGTGTTAATGTATTTGAATTCAGAGGTGTTTTAGTTGAACCTGAAATTTGAAAAGTTTAAAAAAAAATAGAATAGTGGCTACTGTGCATAAATTAGGAAAAGGCAATGGCACCCCACTCCACTACTCTTGCCTGGAAAATCCTACGGACGGAGGAGCCTGGTGGGCTGCAGTCCACGGGGTCTCTAAGACTTGGCCACGACTGAGCGACTTCACTTTCACTTTTCACTTTCACGCATTGGAGAAGGAAATGGCAACCCACTCCAGTGTTCTTGCCTGGAGAATCCCAAGGATGGCGGAGCCTGGTGGGCTGCCGTCTATGGGGTCACACAGAGTTGAACAAAACTGAAGCGACTTAGCAGCAGCAGTGCATAAATTTATCTTCACTCCAGAAAAGAAAAAAAAAACTTTCCTTTGCATACACAGTGATTGGTGCAAGCTTAAAATAAAATGAGCTTCTAAGATGGTAAAGAATCTGCCTGCCAATGTAAGAGACATGGGTTCAATTCCTGAAGTCAGCAAGATCCCCTGGAGGAAGAAATAGCAACCTACTGTAGTATTCTTGCCTGGAAAATCCCAAGGACAGAGGAACCTGGCAGGCTACAGTTCATATGGTTGCAAAAGAGTCAGATACTACTTAGTGTCTGAGCAACAACAAGCTTAAAATAATGCAGAAAGTAATAAACCATATCTATTTGAAAGTACAATTCTCTAATTCTATCATTCCCTTAGGCAACAACTGTTATGACAAATAATTATCTTTGTGTTACTCAAGCAGAAAGAGCCTCACATTGCTTTGAAATTTTATTTCCACTCACCTTGATTAACTCTCTCGATTACGGATATGTTACTCTCTTTTTTAAAACAAAAGAGGAGAAGGTATTCTAGAAGGCTCAAGACATATTTGTTTCTTAAAACTCATTTCTTTGGGTCCCAAAGATTTCATGACAAATCATAAACTCATTAATATTATTTTATGGCCCAACAAGTCAAGACACGCTATTGTAGGTAACATCAAAGCAAGGAACTTGCTTTATTTTATTTTATAAATGCTCCAATCTTTGCAAAAATTTATTACACCTGAAGATGTTTCCACTGAAGGAATAAAACTACCATAAAACTAGGCAAGGAGTCATAAAAAATGGAATCATGAAACATTAATCCTAATATTTGATTCATGTTTAAGACGGTCCTCAGTTGAAATGCTCAGATGGTGTAATTGCTATTTCTTGCTAAATTAGACTGAAAAGCACATGGAGCATTGCTTTGATGATATAGGGTTTCTATGGGTTTTCTTGTCTCCCTGTTTGTGTAACCAGTGTTCACAGACTACCAAGACAGTTTGATTAAAAATTCTCACACAGTGAAGTTATTCTGTTTACATAGGTAAGTACACTTGGCTGCTGAGCCACTTTATTTTTAAGAGAGAATAGTTTAAATATGAAAGACCAAGCAAAAAAATTGAATATCGAGTTATAAAATATAGCAAGAAGGGCTCTGAAATTAAGATGTAAACCATTCCATCACAGGCTTTCAAAGAAATGAGAAGGATAAATGTTCAAAGGGACCAAACTCCACTCTTGCATTTTTTGTAGGTAGATTTTTTAAAATATTTATTTATTTGGCTGCAGAGGGACTTGGTTGTGGCATGTGGGATTTAGCCCTAGAACCAGGGATCCAACCTGCGCCCCCTGCCTTGCAAGTGGATTCTTAGCCACTGGACCACCAAGGAAGTCCCTCCCTGCTTCTTAAAGTTCATTGCCCAGAGTACCGACAAAGAGATGCGTATACAGGAGGAAGGACAATGTCTGGGAAGAAGGGGAAATCTAGGCACACGAGACAGTGGGTCCAAGCACCCCAGACCTAGTTCTCCTGGTGAACCAAATACTTGCCTAAGAACACTGCTTCTGTTTAATTCACTAAACCTGCTTTCAGGCAGTCACTCTGGGTAGGCAAATGTCCCAGGCTTGGCAAGAACTGAAAAGAGGAGGGAAAATGCTCTTGGACTTTGCCGCCTGTCAAGGGTCGTCAACAAATACCTAGCACGCGGGCCGTGAGCACCAGAAGAGATGCACTCAGGGCCCAGGAAATTCACAGGATGAGGACAGTGTCTGCTGGGGGAGAGGAAGAGAAGCTGGGCGTGAAGAAGTCGGCAAGTGAGGATTTGAGAAGGAGAACTGGCCGAGTAAAGCTAGGTGGGGTTTGAGCACGACATCAAGAGGACACACACAGGAAGGGGGGGAGGAAACCACAGCAAAGTCATGCAAGGCCTTGGTGTGGGTGAAGCTAAAACCACTCAGAAGAGCTGGGATTTGCTTCTTTTGACAGTCGCTGAGAAGGGCTAGAAAGAGCCTTATTGGGGTGGTGATGTCGCAAAAGCAAGACTGTCAATCAAGGCAGGAGCTGGAGGAAGAACCAGGATTTGGGGGCCTCTGGGGGGTATCGTGGGAAAGATTTCTGATGCCCCATTCGTCCATAAATAATGATCTCCAGTTTCCCCCAGTTTTCACTTCCTGCTCTAAGAAACTTACAAAATGACAATTTTGGTATCTGGTTAATTGTCAGCTGTCACTGATCTGTAAGGAGTTAGATGTCTTGAGACTTTCCTGGTGGTCCAGTGGTAAGGAATCTGCACTTTCAATGCAGGGGGCCATGGGTTTGATCCCTGGTTGAGGAACTAAGATCTCACATACCTCTCCGCTCAGGCATAAAATAAAACTAAATAAAATAACAGTAATAAAATAGTTTAAAAGGAAAGAAATGTTAAAAAATGAGTTAGATGTCTTTAGAGACAGTATGTGGAATCTTAACTAGAACCCATTTTTTCACATGAGAAAGCTGAAGGTCAGGTGACTAAATAAATCTGATTCCATCTTGTGTCTTCCATTTCCAACTTTATGCTGATTCTCTATTTATTTCCTCAGGCACTTATTCTCTCTTGGTCTTTGAGGGTCATATTTTAAAGTTCTTATTAGACGTTTCCTCACAGCTGTGTTGCAGAGACTCAAACGCCACGTCGCAGGGGCTCATACCTCCCGTGTGTCAGTGAAGTCGCAACAAACCAGAAAGTGCAGAGCCAGGCTCGGGTCCTCTGCTGCCCAGAAACCCAACAAGGTACAACTGCATCTCCCTGGCTCAGCGGTAAAGAATTTGCCTGCCAAGCAGGAGACGCAGGTTCGATTCCTGGGTTGGGAGGAGCCGGTGGGAAAGGAAATGGCAACCCACTCTGGTATTCTTGCCTGGGAAATTCTATGGACAGAGGAGCCTGGCGGGCGACAGTCCATGGGGTCTCAAAGAGTCAGACACAACAGAGCAAGTGAACAACAGCCAAGTCTCCCTGACTCTGGAGAACTTTTAGCCCTAAATTTATCCTCATTTCCATGGGCACTCCTCAAGTTCAGGGGCCCATGTTAACTGTCCTAGACTATAAGGAGTGGATCCCTCACTCATCTTGTCCCCAGCTTTTTCTCCCTCTGGTCTAGCATCCATTTCTCCTCAGCATTAGTGTTATCCATGTACAATGCTTTTGAGCTGTGGTGCTGGAGAAGACTCTTGAGAGCCCCTTGGACTGCAAGGAGATCCAACCAGCGCATCCTAAAGGAAATCAGTCCTGGGTGTTCATTGGAAGGACTGATGCTGAAGCTGAAACTTCAGCACTCTGGCCACCTGATGGGAAGAGCTGGCTCATTGGGAAAGATCCGGATGCTAGGAAAGATTAAGGGCAGGACGAGAAGGGGGCAACAGAGGGTGAGATAGTTAGATATCATTACTGACTCAATGGACATGGGTTTAGGCAAACTCTGGGAGGTAGTGAAGGACAGGGAAGCCTGGCGTGCTGCTGTCCATGGAGTTGCAAAGAGTCAGACTCAACTTAGTGACTGAACAACAAAAACAAATGTAAAATAGAGCTGAGATAACATCACCCACTTCTACAAAAATGGCTTTCCCTATTGTCCCCTTACAAATGAATGCAAAACCCCAACAATGGCATTCCACGTTTCTTTACAAAGGAGGTCTAAGGGATCTTTCCAGCCAATGCTCTAAGCATACAACACAGCCCACCATTCATAATTTTGCCACAAACGCAAATTCCAATGCCTTTAAAGAAGGTATTTTGGCTGTCTACCGAGTTTTTATTCATTCTTCACTTCCTTGTGAAGGTGAAGTTCACTGATATTGCTTTGTATCTTGGGCTGGCATTCAAGATCGATGCTGAAGAAGCACCACTTGAAGAGGGGTGAGGGAAGACTCTTGTGGTTTATCCTGCTGGGATTGGGGGGGGGTGCGTCTTTTAAGCAGTACGTCTACCATGAAACAGACAGGAGAGTAGGGACCAGTGTGTCTATGTGTGTGTACGTGCGTGTGCATGTGAACGGAAGGAATTTGTAAAAGAATGTCTCAGGCAGTAATGAAATAAACTGGAGAAGATAAAAGAGGAAAAAAACTGAAATTGAAGCTTATAAGATCAGTATATAAAGAGAGTGCGTAACATTTGATGTGGATACATGATGAAATTGATAAAAATAAATCTCATAAGTAGGAATGATAGAATGTAAGTGGGACTCAGCCTTTTTGGAAAATTGAATGTAAGAACCTATTAACGTAATCCACAAATATATTGAATACCTACACATTCTAGACACATCTAGAAATGACGAGAGCAACAGACAGAGTGTAGCCACAGACATGGGTTGTCAGCAGAGCTAGGATATTCCCCCACCCTGAAGTCCTCTCCCCGCTGCTCACCCCAGCACACCCTCAGTACACACGCACAGGGACACATGCACAGAAATCCTTATCTGTAAGCACAGCAAGGGCATGCCAGTACAGAACAGTCATAATGGCTTTGTAAAAGGCAAATGAGGCAAGACTGTACATTTTCTTTCTCCGTCAGCCTGGCTGGCACATCAGCAAAAGCAAAACAATTGTCATGGACAGCCAACACCGATAAGGCTTTGGCGTCTGACCTCTGCAGCGCTTATCATGATCGAGTTTGCTGGTTGATCAGAGTCTGCGGCGTGGTCTCTATGTACTGAGATAACGTAGTTAAGCCTTTTCCTGAAGGGTCCTGTTCTAAAGATAGTCAGCTAGCAGTGCAGTGTGAACTTGGATTGTACCATAAAAATGACTGTGGGACCTGGGTTATTAGACTTACATATTAATGATCTACGTAGAGGAGCAGAGACCAAGATCATCAAACGTTGAGACATATTTAGAAGCTAGATTCTACAAGATTCTGTTGGCTGCTGCAAGGATTACTTTTTATGATGTCTTACATGCTACATTAGGCAGAATTCCTAATACCTTATAAAATACAGAAATGAAATGAAAAAAATGAGGAATTACCATATCAATCAGAAATGTGATTTTATATTTTATGCATTTCTATATGTTTTATATACTTTGCCAACAAAGCTCCACATAGTGAAAGCTGTGGGTTTTCCAGTAATGACATGGATGTGAGAGCTGAACCATAAAGAAGGCCGAGTGCTGAAGAATTGGTGCTTACGAACTATGGTGCCAGAGAAGACTTTTGAGAGTCCCTTGGACTGCAAGGATATCAAACAAGTCAATCCTAAAGGAATTCAACCCTGAATATTCACTGGAATGACTGATGCTAAAGCTGGAGCTCCAATACTTTGGCCACCTGATGCAAAGAGCCAACTCGCTGGAAAAAAACCCTGATGCTGGGAAAGATTGAAGGCAGGAGGAAAAGGGGATAATGGGATGAAATGGTTGGATGGCATCACCGACTCAATGGACATGAGTTTCAGCAAGCTCTGGGAGATGGGGAAGAACAGGGAAGACTGGCATGCTGCAGTCCATGGGGTTGCAAAGAGCTGGACATGACTGAGCAACTGAACAACAACAATATATTTTTTACTCATATCATTTGATATATAATTTATGTAATATATATTTATATATATATAAAGCAATACAAGTAAATTTGAGGCTGAATGACAAAAGAAAGTCAGATGTGCCATTGAAATGACACAAAAGTGTCATTGAAATGTAAATGCAAAATCAATTAAACATCAAGGAAATCCCATAAGTAGCAGAAGGATCCAGTAACAGTTATGATTGACCTCAAGCTACATGAGTCATCATTGAAGTTAGTATTAAAATAAATATTCAGAGGTGACACTTTCTAGATGGAATCGTGAAGAGCTCAATAAACAATTTTCCTATAGAATAACAATAAATGGGGGAAATTACTAAACATAAACAAATATACATACAACCGAAATTCTGGGAAGTGTCGTAAGGACCTATAGCAAAAAAAAAAAAGAGAGAGAGAGAGAGAGAAACATTTATTCAAGAATATCTACTAAGTCTCATTGGAAAAGACCCTGATGCTAGGAAATACTGAGGGCCAAAGGAGAAGAGGGCAGCAGAGGATAAGATGATTATGTGGCATCACCGACTCAATGGACATGAATTTGAGCAAACTCTGGGAGACAGGGAAGGACAGGGGAGCCTGCCTTCCTGCAGTCCATGGGGTTCCAAAGAGTCAGATGTGAGTGACGGAACCACAGCCAAGTAAGTTTCAGTGAGAGCACCAGGAGTCTGTGGCATCTGAGCCATGATCCATTTCACTATCCCCACCTCCCACCGTCTTCAGCTCACCACGACGGAGGCGCCCCTGCAGGTGTATGCAAACCGGCATGGAGACGTTCCTCCCCCCAGCCCCAGTCTAGGGCTGTGGAGCCTGCCTGGAGGGGCAAGCTGCAGAGGGGTCCGAATGACCAATAAGCAGATGAAAAGATGCTCAGCATCATTAGCCACTATGGAAATGTAAATCAAAACCACAGTGAGACCCCACTTCACACACACACACACATGCACACACACATGCACACACACATGCACACACACACACACATGCGCACGCCAGAATGACTAGAATCAAAAGGGCAATGACAAGGATGTGGAGAAAATGGTGACGCTATTCCACAAACACTCTGGTGGTTCATCCAAATGTTAAACACAGTATTATGTCCACTCCTAGGTATTCAGCCAAGAGAAATGAAAGTGTGTGTCCGCCCCAAATGTGCACAGATGTTCAGAGCAACATGATTCATAACAGCCACAAAGTGAAAGCAGGGTCTATCAGCCGATGGAAGGATAAGTCAGTGTGGTAAAGGCGTTATTAGGCAATTACAAGGAATAGAGCGTGAGAGCTGTTACTCCACGGAGGAGCCTTGAAAACAGTACGCTAAATGAAAGGAGCTGGTCACAAAAGATCATATATTATGTGATTAACTTATGTGAAACATCCAGAATTGGAAAATTTCAATAAAGCCTAAAAGTAGCATGAAAGTGGCACGTATTCATGGGAGTCAACATAAAATACCCCATGAAATACGTTATTGAGTGGTTAAGAGAACGGTCTCTGCAATCAGAGAGAGCTAGATTCCAGCCTCAGTTTTGTGGCAGTTTGCTGAGGGACCACACGTAAGTGTGTCTGTGTGTTTGCTTCATCTATAAATCAGGAATCCTGATGATGACATCTCAGGATGACCATAAGGATTATAGATCACAGGGGTTACCCAATGGAGAGCAAGGACAAAATACTAGTTAATAAATCACAGCTGTTGGGGGCATTAATTTTCAAAGTAGTCAGTGGTTATTTCCTGCATTCTGTCATTTTAAAGCTCTCTTCTATTTTTTATTTAGAAAACAGCAACATTTTCCCAAACTGAACCAGCTGAGACTTCTGAAGACCCTAACTTGGGGAGAAGCCAGATATCCTAAACCTCCCTATGCTATCCGGGCTGCAGGCATGGCCAGTAGCCATGACTGCCTCCCACATTCAACTTGACCCCTGACTTAAGACTCCAGCGATTCCCTCAGTCTCCTAGTTCTTGCTCCAATCATCCCAGCAGCTCGTTTTCCTGGAGACACCAAAAAACAATATCTCTGCAGAACTAGTTAGTTATGTCCAGGTCAACATCAGTGTTAGTTGTACCAGAAGGAATTTTACTTTCGTACATTCGATGCCCCCATCAGCAAAGCACTGTTCTCCTTGAGAACAAGCAGGGTGTTTCCCGACACCATGAAACTTCTGTCGTACAGATCTTTGTAGGGGAAGGCTTGTCATTGTCCAGATGGCCGGTTTGGGGGACAAGGCAAGGTCCCCAACATTGGTGGGGGACTCTGAGCAGGCTATGACTGCTGTGAGGCTCCTGGTAAAACAGGAGGATCTCCTGGGATCCACTCTAGACTAGGGCAAGATCACATTCTACTGATGTCATATATCCGCACATATTCCATTTTTGCCTTTATTTCACGTGATTATTTACCCTTAAAAAAGTCCTATTTTTCTGTTGTTTTACCCTTTACTTGTTCCCAAGAGGATGTTAACTTATGAAAATCTATACAATATAACGAAGTTAATTAAGATGGGTAATAAAAGGATTTCTCTGGTGATCCAGGGGCTAAGACTGTGCTCCCTACCATTCTCCATAGTAACTGTATCAATTTACATTCCCACCAACAGTACAAGACGGTTCCCTTTTCTCCACATCATCTCCAGCGGTTAGTGTTTGTAGATTTTTTGATGATGGCCATTCTGACAGGTGTAAGGGGATACCTTATTGTAGTTTTAATTTGCATTTCTCTAATAATGAGCGGTGTTGAGCATCTTCCCATGTGGGTGTTGCCCACTTGAAAATAAACTGAAAAAAAAAAGAAAGAAAAGCCTCTGTGCTCTCAGGGAGGGGGTGCTTGCTCGATTTCTGGTCAGGGAACTAAGACCTTGTTGCATACAGCTCTGCGTGGACAAAAAGCAAAACAATAGGCAATTAAAATAATCTAAAGGTAATGTGAAAGGTTGGAAAGTAAAAAGGGATCAAGAGTGGGCTTTTAGGTTGCAGAGGGAGGCCCCAGCTCCCTCTTCACCTTGCTGAAGCCAGATTGCAAACCTAGATGGAAATGTTCAGCCCACAGAAGGCTTCCCAGGTGGCGCTAGGGGTAAAGAACCTGCCTGCCAAAGCAGGAAGCATAAGATGGGGCGGGGGGGAGGGGCGGTTGATGCCTGGGTCCGGGAGATGCCCTGGAGGAGGAAATGACAGCCCACTCCAGCATTCTTGCCTGGAGAATCCCACGGACAGAGGAACCTGGAGGGCTGCGGTCCATGGAGTCGCGAAGAGTCAGATACCACTGAAGCAACTTAGCACCAGCACTCAGAAAGCTGGGAGGAAATGGCCAGAAGCAGGAGATACTGTGCTCCTAAGTTATAAGCAAAGCAGTTGCAACAAAAACCCCACAACTCTTCCTAATGCTAAAAAACAGAAGACATTTCTCCTGTGGATTTTATATGATGAACATAATTCTAGGAGCAACGGTAAATTTCAGGACGCACCCTTTCAAAACTGATCCTCGTAATTCATTTGAGAAATAGACCAGCGTGTTACAATAAAGGTGATCGTCTGAAAGAGGAAACAGAGGAAACTTCTGCTTTTCTGGAATATAAAAGCCCTCATCTCTTCGACAATGATACCCTCTATGATATATGAATGGAAGACATCTAACGCGCTGAGATAAATGCTGTCGACTTAAATGTTCACATGCTACAAGATCGTGTTGGCCTTTTCATGACATCATAAAAGCGATTTTCAAAGCACTTAATCTTCATTTGGGTTCCCCTTCAAAACATTTTTGAAAATACAATTTTGAAAATATCTTCCATTGAAAGAAAGATGGCATCGATTTTTTTTTTTTTGCTCCTTTAACATAGAAAGATATTTATAATAGATCCCACCAAGTTGACCTCAAGCTTGCTTTTCTGAATTCACGGCAGTACAGTCATAAAGGAATTCAGGGAGCAGATTCTAAATTAATTGGCAGTTTGAACTTTGAATGATCATGGCTTTGTGCCTGTTTGGGAAACATGGTTGCTGGATTTAGAGATGGATAACGACAAACTGCCCTGCTCTGACAAACCATTCTTCTGAGAAAATTGAACTGTTCTTTTCCAACGGGGTAATGATACCTAATCCATCGAGATGTAAAAACTCTATAAAAAGGTCTCTTTATGGAGCAATCTGGTCAGCCGGCTAAAGACAGGGAGCAGTGTTCTTAATGCAAGGTAAACGGTTGCCCTACGGCGTTTTATCCATCATACTAATCTGAAAAAGTGTCCACTCCGGGACTGAAGTTACAAAGACTGTCAAGGCAGGCTGCTTAGCTCAGTCAGCAAGTACCTGGAGCTTAGTATGCAGAATGTTTAGAATATTTGGGAGAAAGCTTGGCCCTACACATTAGTCTAGGCGGACTCGGTGAACCCGACGTGAGATAATCCAAAACAATTCAGGTTCAATAAAGGTTGGGAAAATATTGTAGTAGACGCAAAGCTTTGATGGAGAGCTTCTTTGATCTAAAGATTATAAAATACACAGTTTCTAATCTGACAAATTTTGAGCTGCAGAGCCCAGTATCTAAACATTCCTCTTTTGTCATAACAGTTTAATCCCTTAAGAATGTGATTTAAACCACTGGGGAGCAAAGGTTACCATGAGATTTGTACGAAAGGGGGAAAAAGTGCCTCAGACACCTAGATAGAAGTATGTGAGGGTCATTAAATTATACAACAAAATGCTGCTTGCAATGGGCCCTGCAGGCTACCTTCAGGTCAAGGCATGCCGAGGGCCCATTTCTTTTCTTACAATTAGGTAAAAAAAAAAAAAGAAAAAAGAAACAAGTATCTCTCTCTTTCTCTGCTTTTCCTTTTCATTGCTCTTTTCCTCTGGTTCAGGATTTAAATTCCCTTACTATCACAAAACTAGTATCTGTAGGTGTTCTAGTAGCTCCAACTAAACTCTTAATACAAGTTCTGACAACTGTAACTACATGTTTCCCATACCAGCAGGTTTTACCAAAAACGTGTATGTAGTATCTTAACAATAATACCTCAACACTGAATGGCCAGCAATATGTTGTTGTTTTCATTGCGAAGTCGTGTCCGACTCTTTTGTGACCCCATGGGCTCTAGCCAGCCAGGCTCCTCTGTCCATGGGCTTCTCCAGGCAAGAATACTGGCCTGGTGGCCATTTCCTTCTACAGGAGACCTTTCTAACCCAGGGACTGAACCCACGTCTCCTGCCTTGAGAGGCAAGTTCTTTACCACTGAGCCACCAGGCCATCAATATAGACAAAATACTTTTTTTTTTTTCACATTGGGACCAAATGTACGTCCTTGTTCCTGCAAATGGAAGGAAATTTGATGCCAGTGAAGACATAAAGACAAAAGGCTATTAAACACAGTTATCTTAACTTTCTCAGACTACTCAGGTAGAGTTGTGGTGCAAGGATGCTAAAATCTGACTTTCAAGTCACGGATGATGATGAATTCAATTGGTCTGTCTCAAGCCTGGTGTGCTGCAGTCCATGGAGTCACAAAGTTGGACACGACTTAGGGACTGAGCAATAAGCACGTGTGTAAATGCCCCTCTCAGACATCTGAATTGATATAGATTATCGATGATGTTGTAGAAGTGGTGTTTGGTATTTAAAGATGAAGGTGGGTATCATACCCCTGCTCTACCTACCTACCCCTTTTTGTTGTGGGGGTAAGGGATGGGGGTTGGCATCAACCAAGAGACTGAGAGCTTCATTCAGGAAATGCATTTTCCCCACCCTCACACCTCCAGATGGTTCGGGAAGACTAGGAAACATGCATTCCATTTTCTCAGAAACGTCAAGTTAGAAGGAATCTTGCAACAGTATTGGCTCCTACTAGCCAGATTTATGGAGAAGGCACTGGCACCCCACTCCAGTGCTCTTGCCTGGAGAATCCCATGGGCCACCAGGAGCCTGGTGGGCTGTAGTCCATGGGGTCGCAAAGAGTCGGACACAACTGAGCGACTTCACTTTCACTTTTCACTTTCATGCATTGGAAAAGGAAATGGCAACCCACTCTAGTGTTCTTGCCTGGAGAATCCCAGGGACGGGGAGCCTGGTAGGCTGCCTTCTATGGGGTTGCACAGAGTTGGACACGACTGAATCGACTTAGCAGCAGCAGCAGCAGGAGCCAGATTTATGTATGTGTCTATCTGCCTTCAGGAAACTGGTATGCTTTTCCTAAATATTTTATAAGCAAATTAACCCATTAACTGAGCTTGCCAGAGGACTAGCTCAACATCTAGTTTTCAGGACTGGGTACCAGAAGACACAGGTGTGGTGGGTTTGCAAACACCCCGGACATGACTCAGGAAGACATGGGTCTCCCTGGAGGCCCAAGCCCTTCACTGGGTCGATCCAGAGAAGTGAGTGGAGATCGAAGAAGAGCTATGCACTAAATTCCCTCCCCTGGGCTGGTGAGTACCCAGTGTTGACTTGGGCAGGGAGCATCTGAGAGCATCCTCACACAGACTGGAAAAGAGCCTTCACCTCCCTGGGTCTAATCAGGCTACAGGGTCACCCGGGCTGACTCTGAGCAGAACTGACCTCCAGGGATGTGTGCTCATTCACTTAGCATCTCCTGCATGTCTTTGGAGCTCGTACAGAAACCAGGATATCCCAGCATCCCAATAAAGGTTCTGATCCTAACGGGCTGAACCACTTTTAGCCAAGAACCTCATCCTCTCTGTGGGCCACATGGGTTGGCAATTCTGGTTACAATCCTGTAAGAGTGACAAGTGCTGTTCACTTTTTGTATTCCCTGTGGGAGGAAACACAAAATTAGCATGCCACTCTTTGAATACAATCTGGTGTTTATATACGAAAATTAGAAATCACATTTAATGGGGCTTTTCCATCAAAACTTGGTCGGTGTTCTCTTATCAGAACCAAATAGGCTCCTGTGAGCAAATGGTTTTCTATCTTTATCCTGTTAATGAGGTCATCTTCCCACTTCTTTCTACTTAAAAATAATTTTGAAAGAATAGATTTGTTCAGAAGGGTCAGTATTATCTCTTCTCTAAATGTGTGGTAGAATTCTCCTGTGAAGCCATCTGGTCCTGGACTTTTGTTTGTTGGGAGTTTTTTAACCACAGATTCAATTTCACTGCTGGTAACTGGTCTGCTCATATTTTCTATTTCTTTCTGGTCCAGTCTTAGGAGCTGATGCCTTTCTAAGAATTTATCCGTTTCTTCTAGACTGTCCATTTTATTGGCATAGAGTTGCTCATAGTGATCTCTTACATTCCCGCATATTTCTGTGGTGTGGGTTGTAACTTCTCCTTTTTCATGTCTCACTTTATTGATCTCAGCCATTCCCCCCACCTCCACCTTTTTTGTTGCTGTTGTTCAAATGCGCAGGACTAACAGTTTATTATGTCAGATAACTTGGCTGAAATATTCAGCCATCAGGTGACTGGCCATTATTTTTAAGGACTCGTGGAGGACGCTGTGAAGCAACAGAGGACTTGCGAAGGGCAAATGCAGTGTCCAGATTTAAAAATGGGATGAACGATGACCCTGGAACTTACAGGCGTTAGCCTATTTTCCTTACCTGGAAAAACCCGAACAAATCATCCAAAATCAATTTGTGAGCGCAGAGGAGAGCGAGCAGTGCTGGATAATAACTCACAGATCGTCTGAAGCAAAACGCTGTCAAAGTTTTATAATTTCTTCCTACGCTCGTGAGAGCCTGGTAAATTAGGAGGCAGCAATGGCATCATATTTCTTCACTAATAAAGTTTATTGTCCCTTGTAACAGTCTCGTATCATCTGAGCAAATATGAACTACAACTAGAGGTCAAATACAGTAACACGGCACGCACGCAATGGTGGCATTTCAATGGAATCCTCATTAATGAATAATTACATCCCAATTTGATAGCATAATAAAGCGAGATTTTGTGAGAGGCCCCTGGGGATCTAGGACTGTGTGATATTTTCACCTTTACCAATAAAAAGACTGTACTCTTGTTAAATGAACCAACAGTAATCTAAGAGGTAGAGTTATCACTGTTAGCAATAGTATCAGAAGTCAAAACAACACTGAAATAATACAGAGAGTGTAGTTTAGCAGAGTAAGGGAAGTTACAAGGATATTTTTCTTCTGAAACAGCAAGAAAGGAAATCTATAGAAAAAGGACTATGAGGGAAAGAAAGTGAAAGTTGCTCAGCCGTGTCTGACTCTTTGCGGCCCCATGGACTATACAGTCCATGGAATTCTCCAGGCCAGAATACTGGAGTGGGGAGCCTTTCCCCTCTCCAGAGTTTCTTCCCAACCCAGGGATTGAACCCTTGGCAGGTGGATCGAATCCCATTGCAGGTGGATTCTTTACCAGCTGAGCCACAAAGAAATATGAAAAAGAAAAAAATCTAGAATGTGAACTGAAATACATGTAGGTAATTATTCAATAATAAAAATTGGTTATAGAAATATATTTTGGAGAAAAGGGCATTTTTAAATGATCAAATTCATAATTTTACATTTAAAAATAATTGTTCAATAAAAGAGGCTTCCAACAAAGTTATGTAGGATTGAGTTTGAGAGTGCCTGATTCATCAGAAATTCAGTATCCAACTGTGAGACCTTTAGGGGTGGAAAGGAGGACTTACTCATCTTGAAGCCCATGCTGGGGATGGTGGGTTCTTTTCCCAGTAGGAACTGGGGGGGAAATGACTGGATTGGAATCAAGGCCTCCTTGCTTGCAGTGAACATATGAGCTGTACTTCTGCAAAGATGCTGGTCCCAAACTGCTATGTGTCCTAGGCTAGTCAGGTGCTGAAGTTGAGAGGAACTATATTGAAAAAGTGATTCGATGTTCATTGAATCCAAAAATTAAAGAAGTTGAGGCTTTCCTACATTAAGCACAAGCTGGAATCAAGATTGCCAGGAGAAATATCAATAACCTCAGATATGCAGATGACACCACCCTTATGGCAGAAAGTGAAGAAGAACTAAAGAGCCTCTTGATGAAAGTGAAAGAGGAGAGTGAAAAAGTTAGCTTAAAGCTCATCATTCAGAAAACTAAGGTCATGGCATTTGGTTCCACCACTTCATGGCAAATAGATGGGGAAACAATGGAAACAGTGAGAGACTTTATTTTGGGGGGTTCCAAAATCACTGCAGATGGTGACTGCAGCCATGAAATTAAGACGCTTACTCTTTGGAAGGAAAGTTATGACCAACCTAGATAGCATATTAAAAGGCAGAGACATTACTTTGCCAACAAAGGTCTGTCTAGTCAAAGCTATGGTTTTTCTAGTAGTCACGTATGGATGTGAGAGATGGACTATAAAGAAAGCTGAGCACCAAAGAATTGATGCTTTTGAACTGTGGTGTCAGAGAAGACTTTTGAGAGTCCCTTGGATTGCAAGGAGATCCAACCAGTCCATCTTAAAGGAGACCAGTCCTGGGTGTTCATTGGAAGGACTGATGTTGAAGCTAAAACTCCAATACTTTGGCCACCTGATGTGAAGAGCTGACTCATTGGAAAAGACCCTGATGTTAGGAAAGACTGAAGGCAGGAAGAGAAGGGGACGACAGAGGATGAGATGGTTGGATGGCATCACTGACTCAATGCACATGAATTTGGGTAGACTCCAGGAGTTGGTGATGGGCAGGGAGGCCTGATATGCTGTGATCCTTGGGGTCAGAAAGAGTCGGACACAACTGAATGACTGAACTGAACTGATATTGTTGGCGGCAGGAATGTAAATTGGTGCAGCACAATATAGAGGTATCTCGAAATTAAAAACAGAATTGCCATATGAAATTGCAGTCCCATTCTTGGGCATATATCCAGACAAAACTACAATTCAAAAAGATACATACACCCCAATGTTCGTTACAGCACTATTTACAATAGCCGAGACATGAAAGCAACCTGCGTCCATAAACGGATGGATGAATAAAGATGTGGTATATATATGAGAAGTGAAAGTTAATCACTCAGTCGTTGTCTGACTCTTTGGAGCCCAAGGACTGTTCCTGCCAGGCTCCTCTGTCTATGGAATTCTCCAGGCAGGAATACTGGAGTGGGTTGCCATTTCCTTCTCCAGGGGATCGTCCCAATCCAGGGATCAAAACTGGGTCTCCTGCGTTTAAATATATGTATATATATAGTGGAGCATGACTCAGTCATAAAAAATAACAAAATAATGCCTTTTGCAGCAACATGGATAGAGATTACCATACCATGTGAAGTAAGTCAGACAGAGACAAACAAATATCACATGGTATCACTTCTTTGTGGAATTTAAAATACAACAGAAATGAACTTATTTACAAAACAGAAACAGACTCACAGACATAGAGGACGGGCTTACGGTTGCCAAGGGAAAGAGAGGCTGGAAGGGCTGGATCGGGAGTTTGGGGTTAGCAGACGCCACCTGTTACGTATAGAATGGATAAACAGTAAGGCCTTACTGCGTAGCACGGGGCACTATATTCAGTATCCTGGGGCAAGCAGTAATGGAAAAGAATATGAAAAGGAATATATATGTATGTGCATGAGTGAGGGAAGTCGCTTAGTTGTGTCCTACTCTTTGCAATCCCATGGACTGTAGCCCACCAGGCTCCTCCGTCCATGGGATTCTCCAGGCAAGAACACTGGAGCGGGTTGCCATTTCCTTCTCCAGGGGATCTTCCCGACCCAGGGATGGGACCCAGGTCTCCCCCATTGCAGGCAGAGGCTCTGATCCAGATTCATATATATTATACATATAATATATATGTAATTGAATCACTTTTCTGTACAGCAGAAACTAACACAACATTTTAAATCAACTATGCTTCAATAAAACACATTTTTAAAATTTGACGCTTGTCTTTTCTTTTCTAGTCATTTCTCAGCACTTTACTTCTTTTGCATTTTACAAACACACGGTTTTTCAGTGAGTTGGAAATTTTTAAATCTGGCTTCTCACCACAGGTAGTTTGAGAAAAAAATGATACAGAGCACATAGAAAAGGGGGAAATTAAATTCTTCCATTATCTTAATACCAGATTGGTTTATTTAAGACCATTTCCAGAAAACAGATTGCAATATTTGGAAAAATATCAAAGAGATTTAGAGTTATGAATATGGTTCGCATATTCACATAAGTAATAAGACCAATCAGTGAATTAAATCAATGGTCGTAAAACTGATCTCTTTAGCTATCTTTCTCCTTTGTGATATAATCTTTCTAATTCTTCGTGGTCATTTTAAAGTGACTTCTCCTCCAGAACACTTAGAGGAAGCATATTTATTTTGGTGTCAATGATCATGCTACTAATGCCTTTCCAAATCTCCTTCTGAAGAGATTATTAAGCTATAGAGCAATGCTGGTCCTGACATTGTTTACCTCTAAGGTCAGTGCAGAATCAGTTGCTAGGTGCGATCCGTGATCAAAAGCCTTAAGTCCACACAGACTGTCTCTTCACGTCCTCTTATCTGAGTCCCCATCACTCCGTTGCAGGGCACAGTTAGAAGAGGCTGACCGAGGACTTGGAGCACACACTTATTTCTCTAGGTTTAGGCCTGATTAGTGTCCTCTTTTATCTATTAAAGGGGACTTTTCATCAAAATCCTCATCCTCTACACATCCTTTACAATGATACATAACAGATGGTTTTCCATATGCTAAAAACAATGAAAAGAACTATGAAGGACAAAAAAATAAAAATAAAGAGCTCCAGAGGTCAATAGCCTGATGGATAGAAGTTCATCTCATCTTACGCTCTGTCCTTTAACATCCTCAGGGAATGACAAGGGGCCGAATTAACAATTAGTGACTTCATATGACGGGGCTTCCCTGGGGGCTCAGATGGTAAAGAATCTGCCTGCAATTCAGGATCCCTGGGTCAGGAAGATCCCCTGGAGAAGGGAATGGCTACCCACCCAGTATGGACAGAGGAGCCTGGCGGGCTGCAGTCCATGGGTTGCAAAGAGGCAGACATTTGCATGAAAATGAAGTTCCTGATGCTGCCTGAAGTACACAGGCACCTACCGACCTCAATGAACCTCATGGATGATGGAGCATCTGTCAGCCAGCCCCATTTATAGCACTGACTTTAGACCCTTCTCCTCTGACAGGATCACTCTTGAAGGGTTTCTCAGTGGCTGCCCACACAGCAGCCATGTAGGTCTCAGGAGGCAAAGAACAAACCCTCTTGCAGGCAAGAAGCCGGGTTGTTGGTGGTGTTCTGTCTCTCAGTCGTGTCCAGTTCTTTGCGACCCCACGGACTGCAGCATGCCAGGCTTCACCATCTCCTGGAGTTTTCTCAAAGGTCCATTGAGTCAATGATGCAAGAAGCCAGGACCTCACTTCATAAAGGCCTGACTCCTGCCCGAGTATTTCAGTTCCTCCTTAAAGGCTCACGGCCAGAAGACTCACCCAACTCTTCAGCCCAGCATTCAGGGACCCTGGGGTTCTACAACCATAACATCCACCCTGAAGCCCGGAATCTGCTCTCCCTCCAACCTCCTGAATGCTGGACTCTTCTGCCAACAGCAGCCCTGCTGGGCGGGGCCGGACAAGTCAATGAGCCTTCTATGTGCTCCTGTGACTGTGTGTTTATGTGGTTCCGAGACATGTTTCACTTCATATTCAACCTCCCTGACCCCAGAGCAGACTCACTCCTTCCCAGCCTGGAACGGTGCCCCTAGGTAGTCACAAAGCCTGGCACACAGCCAGCGCCCGGAGGCGCTGACCAGGGGTGTTTCTGAGCAGAGTCTCTTTCCTCTCTGGACCCACTCATGTCGGGTGGAGTTGGCGGGGAGGGCTCTCTGTCCCTTTCTCATCCTTTCATGCTTACGAAAACATGGTGTCACCGCTCATTCGTCCTCTCCAGCGAACAGTCCTAAAGCTCTCTCTATGATCCTCTGTGATTTCTGTTTGCTGATGCCCTCTCAGAGACCACCTCCCTTCTAGAATTTTCCTTGGCTTCTCTCTAGATTGTACCTCCTGCATCTTTGTCCTCTTCCTGGTCCTGTCCAGAAGCTGTATCTCTCATAGCCTTCCCCAGAAGCTGCGTTCAAAGCCTCGGCACCAAGGAATGCAGCAGTGAGGTCGGTGTTCTTCCCTCCTGTCACCTCCTACAGCTCTCCTTCACTCCTGATGTAACATTTCCTGCTCGAACGTCCTGAAATCCTGCCACGCCACTGTCATCACCAGAGCGCCTGGTTGGCTCTCCTGCCACTTCGTCATAAGGGTCCCCGTGTTACTCTACACCCTGACCTGATTTGGAAATGGGGGTCATTGTGGGTGGAATTAGTCAGGTTAAGATGAGGTCGTACTGCAGGCGGGTGAGTCCTTATAACCCAGTATGGCTGGTGTTTATGTAAGACGCAGAAAGAAGCATCCATGTGAAAACAAAGATTGCCTGGGAAGAACGGAGCAGAGACTGGAGTGATGCAGCTGCAAGTCAAGGGGGGGCCAGGAATGGACAGTCATCCATCACTAGAAGCTAGGAAGGAGGGAGGAAGGGTTGTATTCAGAGTGATCGGGAGAAACCAGTGCTGCCAACACCTTGATTTGAATTGTCAGCTTCCAGAAGGTCAAAGATACATCCCCGTTGTTTTAACCCCCGCCCCCACTGTGTCTGACAGCAGCCCTCAGAAACCAAGGCACAAGCCTACACCCTCAGAAAACTGTATCTCCCCCTCCTGATAATTCCCCACATGCTGAACAGACCCTCTAAAGAAGACCCAGAGAGTGGTCGTTTGCAGTCATCAGTCCACAGATTCAGATTCAGAGACATTAAACTCAAGAATCAAACCATTCTAGGTCTGGCATGGAGCCATGTGATTAGGGATAATGTATCAACTACAAATGGAATGATATTCATCACAAACGGAATAATATTCATCACATTGCTTTATTTGAGATTCAACCTAATATATAGTGAATTATTGATTAGATTTCCCCTCAAGTGTCAGTAAAGAAATGGAATTGAGCCAGAAGCATTTCACATCAAGAAACCATCATTTCCGGAAGAGCCTCCAAAACAAAACACATATTAAAAATCTAGACTTGGTCCCCCAAGACAAAGTGCATTTGATTTGTTTTAACTGTAAAATGTTGTCCACATAATCCTTATGTGTGCTCATTCACGTCCAACTCTGCGATCCCATGGACTGCAGCCCACCAGGCTCCTCTGTCCATGGGACTTCCCGGGCAGGAATACTGGAGTGGGTTGCCATTTCCTTCTCCAGGGGATCCTCCTGCCCCAGGGATCGAACCCGTGTCTCCTGCATCTCCCGTATTGGCAGGTGGGTTCTTCACCACTGCACCACCTGGGAACCCACATGATCCTTCAGTTCAGTTCAGTTCAGTTCAGTTCAGTCGCTCAGTCGTGTCCGACTCTTTGCGACCCCATGAATCGCAGCACACCAGGCCTCCCTGTCCATCACCGACTCCCGGAGTTCACTCAGACTCGCGTCCATCGAGTCAGTGATGCCATCCAGCCATCTCATCCTTGGTCACCCCCTTCTTCTCTGGCCCCCAATCCCTCCCAGCATCAGAGTCTTTTCCAATGAGTCAACTCTTCACATGAGGTGGCCAAAGTACTGGAGTTTCAGCTTTAGCATCATTCCTTAGGCAGCATTATTTTTCCCCTACAAAAAATTTCTAGTATTGGGCCATGTTCTATTCCAATTCATTACCAAGCCTGAAATAACAGTTCATTTATGAGAGGAAGAGTTCAAGGGTGACTTCATGTGCAGCAGAGACACCCACACAACTGACCCGGAATCATCTCCAAAGCTGTTACAAGAGCTGTCTTTGAATTTCACCAAAAAACCTCGAGATTTCCTGTCCAAAAAAATAAAAATCACAGCTTGGCCTCTGAATCCTATAATTAGTCAGTTTTCAGACTTAACCTTTTCTTTTTCATTTGTAGTTCCTCTTTCTAGGAAAATCTCCATCTTTAAAATTCAAATCTTGTAAAGCATTTGATGTGTGAAATGGCTTCTGACCCAGATGAAGGTATTTACGCTAAAGACATTCAGTGAGCTCCTACTGTGTACAAAACATTGTCGTCTCCGTGGTTCTAGAGAGAAAAGCAAAATGAGTATTATCCCTCATTTTATCAAAGTTCACCAGCTATACGGATATGTATATTGATAACTGGAGAAGGAAATGGCAACCCACTCCAGGATTCTCGCCTGGAGTATCCCATGCACAGAGGAGGCTGGCAGGCTACCGTCCATGGGGTCGCAAAGAGTCAGACATGACTGAGGACGCCCATGTATATTGATAAATACGTGTTGATTGATATATCAACCCAAATTAACTAAAAGTCGGCTTTTGCCCCAGCCATAGACCCACCCCTGAGATTCCTTCGAGCTGCTCATACAGGGATTGATTCTCCCTCTGGAACCATTAAGTGGGTAGCTGTCAGCCACCTGCATCAATCACTCCCAAGGCAGGAGCACTGTTAGCACAGCTTTCTGTGGGCTTCTCTGGTGACTTAGACGGTAAAAATCTGCCTGCAGTGCAAGTGACCCGGGTTCAACCTCTGGGTCGAGAAGATCCCCTGGAGAGGATAAACGGCAACCTGCTCCAGTATTCTTGTCTGAAGAATTCCATGGACAGAGGAGCCCAGCGGGCTACACTGTGGGGCTGCAAAAGAGTCAGGCACGACTGAGCAAACAGCACTCACACTTTCACTGTCTGGGCAGAGGGGACAGCAATGCCCTCGTCCGTGAAAAGAGGGCATGGGCAGTCCTTTCCTCTGCCCTGCCTCTAGCCTGGCTACTGGCTAGGTTTGTCAAGCCCTGGTTTGAGTTAGAGTTCAGACCGCTGACCTCTGCTGTTCCTGCCTGCACGTGGCCCCTTTGTGTCTGCCTGAGTGGGCAGCAGAGGCAGGCGGAGGAGAAAAATAGGGAAATGCAGTAAAAGGTGAAAGGACAAAGGTCGTGAGAGACAAGTGGTAAAAGGCATTATGTGCCAACTGAAAGCACGCTAGTACGTGCTCAGCTGTGCCTGCCTCTGTGACCCCATGGTCTGTAGCCTGCCAAGCTCTCCTGTTCATGAAAATTTCCAGGCGAGAATACTGGAGTGGGTCTCCATTCCCTTCTGCAAGGAATCTTTCCTACCCAGGGACTGAATCTGAGTCTCTTGCTTCTCTTGCATTGGCAGGTGAATTCTTTACCACTCTGCCACCTGGAAAGCCCATGCCAACTGAGATGAAATCATTTAATTAGGTCTTCCTTTTAAAACAATTGCGCATGCACCCCAAAGTTCACTGCAGCACTTTTTATTACAGCCCGGACATGGAAGCAGCCTAAAGGTCCATCAGCAGAGGAAGGGGTAGTGAAGATGCGGAACAGGTGCACAATGGAATCCACTCTGCCATAAAAAAGAACGAAATAACAGCATTTGCAGCAGCGTGGATGGGCCTAGGTATTGCCGTACTGGGTCAAGTAAGTCAGACGGAGAAAGACAAATATTGTATTCCACTTACATGTGGAATCTAAAAAAAAAGCATACAAATGAACTTATTTACAAAACAGAAATAGACTCGCGGACATAAAAAAACAAACTTAAGGTTACCAGAGGATTGGGGGGTGGGTAAATTGGGAGATAGAGATTGACGTATATATACCCACCACTGTATATAAAATAAATGGCTAATAATAACCTGCTGTAGAGCACAGGGAACTCTACTCAATACTCTGTATTGGCCTTTGTGGGAAAAGGTTCTAAAAACTAGCAGATATATATATATATATATATATATATATATATATATACTTATATATATATAACATATATATACACATATGTATGTATAGTTGATTCACTTTGCTCTACACCTGAAACTAAAACATTATAAATCAACTATACTCCAAATGAAATTTTTTTTTAATTGCTGAAATCTAAGATACTGCTAACATTCTGATACCTGCCCCCATTTCTGTGGCAGAACGTCATAGGTATCAAATTTTTTTAATTATTTGCTGTATAAATTAAAGTACAATCAATATTATTTCCATGATAATACTTTCTAAAATTTGAGTTGAATGTTAATTAAAAAAAAAAAAGGCAAGCAAACTTCTAATGACTGTCCAGTGTTAACCAATCATTTTCACTATAAAGTTACTAAGGCAGGTTGAAAAATGTTACATCCCATCTCCGCCACCAGCACCACCACTGAAGACAGTCACCTTCTGTTTCCTGGAACCTGTACATGGTACCTTATATGACAAAATAGGGAGATGGTGATTTGGAAACGTAATTAAATTGAGGATTTGAGATGGAGATATGTATTCCAGATTAGTGGGCTCTAAGAGCAACGACAAGTGTCCTTCATAGGAAGGAGTACAGGGGGATTTGACACACACAGAAGAAGGCAACATGAAGACAGAGGACAGAGACACTAGAAGATGACCACAAGCCAAAGACTACTGGCAGTCAGCAACATCTGAAAGAGGTAAGGATCAGATTCTCCCTGGAGTCTCTGGAGAGAGGGTGGCCTGGTGCTATGCTGCTTTGGGTCCAGGGATAGTTAAAAAAGACTGAGTGCTGAAGAATTGATACTTTCAAATTGTGATGCTGGAGAAGACTCCTGAGAGTCCCTTGTACTGCAAGGAGATCAAACCAGTCAACCCTAAAGGAAATCAACCTTGAATATTCACTGGAAGGACTGATGCTAAAGCTCCAATACTTTGGCCACCTGATGTGAAGAGCCAGCTCCTTGGAAAAGACCCTGATGCTGGGAAATGTTGAAGGCAGGAGGAGAAGAGAGTGACACAGGATGAGATGGTTGGATGGTATCATCAACTCAAGGGACATGAGTCTGAGCAAACTACAGGAGGTATTGATGGACAGGGAAGCCTGGTGTGCTGCAGTCCATGGGGTCGCAAAGAGTCAGACATGGCTGAGCAACTGAACAACAAGACTTTAAAAATAGAAGAAAATAGAGGTTAGATGTCGTTGTTGTTGAGCAGCTTCTATCGAGTAAAGCTCATACACGTACAAAACGAAGCACTAAAGACTGCTAAAGTTGGCCTAATTAAAATCAGAAATTCAAACAAACTGCTATCAACTCAACACAAATAGAGTGAAAACAAACTACAGACTGGAAGAGAATATTTGTAATCCATGTAACACGTACACCCATGCATGCGTGTGCGCAGCTCAGTAGTGTCAGACTCTGTGACCCCACCGACTGCAGCTCAACATGCCTCTTTGTCCATGGGATTTCCCAGGCAAGCATGCTGGAGTGGGTTGTTATTTCCTCCTCCAGGGGATCTTCCCAACCCAAGGATCAAATCCAGGTCTCCTGAGTCTCCTGCATTGGCAGGTGAATTCTTTACCACTGAGTTACCTGGGAAGTCCAACACATATGCCTATAAAAAATTAGAATATAGATAGATTATGCTACAAATTGAAGAAACAAGCAAACAACCCAAAGAGGGAGTACACAAAAATTGTGAACATTCTGCCATGCAGAGTAAAGAAAATGAGAAGAGCCAGTAAATGTATGAATATACTCCTGCAACGTTGTTAATAATAAGGGAAATGCAATTAAACCAGTGATGAAATTCGATTTCAATTCATCAGACTGGAAAACCTATTAATCACTCTGTATGTGACAATAAGGATAGAACTCTGATATAATGTGGTTGGGTGTCTTGTACAACCATCTAGGACGTAGTATTACTGTGGAGAGCTGAAGAGGTGTGTTCACTAAGTGGAGGGATTGCAAATTTTCTCTGGATTAGAAGGTCTACTTTATGTGCGGTTGCTTCCCTGGTGGCTCAGACGGTAAAGCGTCTGTCTACAGTGCGGGAGACCTAGGTTCGAGCCCTGGGTTGGGAAGATCCCCTGGAGAAGGAAATGGCAATCCACTCCAGGACTATTGCTTGGAAAATCCCATGGACAGAGGAGCCTGGTAGACTACAGTCCATGGGGTCACAAAGAGTCGGACACGACTGAGCGACCTTATGTGCACGAGGTTTTTTGCTGCAGTAGTGTTTGTAGCAGTGAGATAATGAACAAACTGGAACAAAGTTACTATTCCCCACTAGGGGAATACATAAGTAGATGGTATGGACTGAAAAATTACACGCAACATAAAAATTGAGAGCTATGTTTTATTTGGTGGAAATTTTTAGGACTCAAGCCCAGGAGGAAGCATCTCAAGTGACTGTGAGAGAACTGCTCTGAGAAGGTGGGAGGTGGAAGCGAGAAGCCAGGTTATACAGAAGTTTTGCCACAAAGGGCAGGTAGACTGCACATCAAAAGGCTGTTGTTAATTAAAGAAAACCAGATAACCCAAGTTAAGGCATTTAGCAGTTTCTTATGTAATGGAAGATGCAAGGGCCTGGGCTCACTGAAATCACTCCTTTCATAGGCACCTCAGCTGTCGAAGGTCAGTATTCTGTGTTCTCACATCCTGAGCTTCCTGTCCTCAGAGCTCACCGCAGGGAGTGACTGCAGTCTGATGGCTGCTAGACGGAAGGCATTCTTCTCCTTCCCAAGGTCCCTCAGGGCTGGCCAGCTCACACTGGAGGGCTGCAGTCAAGGAAAACTCTGACATCCTTGTTTACTGATAAGGCAGAAAATACTCCATTTCTCAGTAGGTTTCCCAAATATTGGAATCCCATAAGACCATTGATTGAATGAACTGCATTACCATGTATCCAACACACACTGATGCCAAACATAGGGTACAAAAGGGTAAATATAATGATACAATTTAAGTAAAAATTCAAGAGGGATAATCATATAAGATGCTTGTAATAGAAACATACTAGGGGTACAAACATACACACAGCAAGGATATACAAAACTTTAGCCTCTGGAGAGGAAGAGAAGGGTGTGGAAGGAGGCCCAGTTTGAGTGGTGTCTCTTTTCCTCTCTTTAAAACAAAGAGGAGAACTCTGAAGCCAGTGCAACAAATGCTTAACATCTGGTAAATCTGGGTGGTCCTTACTTGGGTATCTGTTATATTATTTTCATTGCTTTTCAGTATGTTTGACTTATTTCCTATAAAAATAAAAATGTTTTAAATAAAAACTGGCAATTTATTTACTGTTCCAGTTAAATGACATTTTTTAATATCTTCAAATGGCTGATTTCATTACTTTTATTCCGTTAAAATATTTTAACGACTCTCACACCCAAAAAATGCAGCAATCTTTGCTTTATGTCTGCAAACCGTGATGGGGAAGGAGACTGACTATTTGGCTTTGTCCGTGTGAGTATGTTGCTTATAGGAAAGTCATAGCACATAAAAGATTGAGAACTTTTGGCAGAGAGAGCAGAACCCAGGATGGAAAGAAACAGATGGGAAGCAACAGACCGAGTGGAGTTATGAAGTTCCAGCAGAGGAAAGGCAAAACTGAAGCTCGGCAAAGAAAACCAGCTTTAAGGGCAAGTTCAACGAGATGCAGCAATTAAATCAATGAAGAGGGAGGTATACTTTGCCACCCTCAGATTTTATGTCTGAAAAGAGGTGACCCGAAGATAGGACACTCAACGCTTGGAAATGGAGAAGACAGTGAGTCCTTTCTGGGACACGCTGGATTTCTTGTGACTTATTTGAAAACACAACATGGTTTTCTGATGTGACTGGTCTAGAATACAGCATTCCAATCTGTGGGATTTCAATAGCTTTCTTGGCATTCTGCTCTTTGTCAGGAATGTCCAGAAGATGCCTATAAATCTCTCATATCATGCATGCTGAAATGGAGGGAAATATTTTGATTTCTTCTATCACTCTGGCTTAAAGTTCCCCCTGCCTTACATACAACTCTTAAAGACAGAAGCATGGAGAAATTATTTGGCTTCAGAATTATTTACTCAATAAATATCCATGTCAGACAAAAATCTAGACACTGAGATAGAGTAATAAATTTTGAAAGATTGAAAATATGTGCCCTTATAAAGTTTGTAGGTTTCCCAGGTGTCTCAGCAGTAAAGAATTCACCCGCCAATGCAGGAGACACAAAAGATATGGGTTTGATACCTGGGTCAGGAAGATCCCCTGGAGGAGGAAATAGCAACCCACTCCAGTAATCTTGCCTGGAGAATCCCATGGACAGAGGAGCCTGATAAACCACAGGCCATGGGGTCGCAAAGGGTCAAGCACAGCTGAGCACACACGAGTGAGTGCTAGAGTTTGCATATGCATATAAACTCCTCTAGTCAGAGTGACATGGGAGATCCTGAAGGATCTGACTAAAGGCGAAAAGCTGAGGCAGCTGGGTTACAAACACGCTGCAGGGACAACAAGAGAGAGAGGAGACCTACTGGAAAGCCTTTGAAATAGTGCACAGATGAGATGATAGTGAATTAGCTCCTGAAAGTTGCAACAGAGGAGCCGTATATATACTTGGAATATAGTGTATAAAAAATACACAAATAAAATACCAAGCAAATCAGTAAACTAAAGCAAGAAGAGAGAACAGGTATTCAGGAAGTTTCACCATTTTAAATGGAGTTCGCCAGGGAAGGAATCAGAACATAGAATTGAGCAAAGACCTGTAAGATACAAGAGGGTTTCAGTTCAGTCACTCAGTCATGTCCAACTCTTCGTGACCCCACAAACTGCAGCAAGCCAGGCTTCCCTGTCCATCACCAACTCCTGGAGCTTGCTCAAATTCACGTCCATCCAATCATCTCCTTCTCTGTCATCCCCTTCTCCTCCTATCTTCAATTGGTCCCAACATCAGGGTCTTTTCCAATGAGTCAATTCTTCGTATCAGGTGGCCAAAGTATTGGAGTTTCAGCTTCAGCATCAGTCCTTCCAATGAATATGCAGGACTGATTTCCTTTAGGATGGACTGGTTTGATCTCCTTGCTGTCCAAGGGACTCTCGAGAGTCTTCTCCAACACCACAGTTCAAAAGCATCAATTAGTAATTGACCTAAGAGTGTTTATGAGTAATGGATCAGGAGCAGTCTGCTCCAGGAGGGAAGCACAGTCCATGCAAAGGCCCTGAGGTAGGGCTTCCTCTGAGGGTGGAGGGACAGCAGTGATGCAGAAGTATCTGGAAACAGAGTGAAGGAGAGGGAGGACTTTGATCAAGACACTGTTAGAGGATGGCTGTCAAAGAACAGAGTCAATGAGACCACAGGAAAGACTCGGGCTTGGATCAGAGTGAAATGGGAAGATACTGAAGGATCCAATTAAAGCCACACAACTCAGGCTGCTGGTTTACAAACACACTGCAGAGGCAGCCACAGAAGGAGATGACCTACTGGAAAGCCTTTGCCACAGTGCATGGAAGAGCTGGTAGCAAATGAGCCCCTGGAATTTGCAGCAGAGGAGCAGTATTGTGAAGGAGATTCAAATTTTACTGATGGATTGAATGCAGACCGTGAGTGAAAGAGAAAAATGAAAGGTGAATCCAAGGTTTTCCTGACCTGAGCAGCCCAGAGGATGAGTTTGCACCCAGCTGTGATGGGAAGAAGAGACAGGGAGTGGGAGTAAAGACAAGCAGGTCCTTTTGTTCAAGATCAGACACCCAAGGGAGCACGTGAGTGACAGTTTATCCGATTCTGGTGTTCAAGGAAGACTTGCCAAGTGTGGGTTATTACTATACAGGGCAAAGCATGGCCACCTAGAACTTCAGCAGGTGGACGGATCGTCTTCCAGTTTTGTGGCCAGAATGACCACCTCATCCTTTCCTGCTGTTGTTCAGAGACTCTCTGGTCTCCAGTGATTATCCCCTGGACAAAACATCCACATGCCCTCGTGTAAGGACATGCATACACACACACACACACACACACACACACACACACACAACCCCTTCCTGGAAAGTCATTCTCTAAATGTGTGCGTGTATGCTAAATCGTTCAGTCATGACCAACTTTTTGTGACCCCATAGGCTATAGCCCACCAGGCTCCTCTGTCCATGAGATTCTCCAGGCAAGAACACTGGAGTGGTTTGCCATGCCTTCCTACAAGAGATATTCCTGACCCAGGGATCAAACCTGGGTCTCCTGCATTAGCAGATAGATTCTTAATCACTGAGCCACAAAGGAAGCCCAATCCAAGTCCATTTGTAAGAAAAGCAACATTTCTCTAAGTACAGAAGATGAGAACTGCCATCCCACTCAGTGTATATTTTAAGAAAGAAAACACAGTATGTATTGGTGTAAAACAAGGTTCCCCAGCAACTCTGGGCTGGTCCATGTCCACATCTGCTGGCCTTCAAAGCTCGCCAAGCATCTCCTTCCAGAGTAAAGGGTGAGGACCCCAACACAAATTCTTGCTCACATCTCAGAATACAAAAGTGTTTACCGTTATACCAAGTAAGAAGTCAGAATTCCGCTTTAATCGATTGTGAGCTTTATTCTATATCAAGCAGTCTATTTTAACAACTTCAGGGGGGAAAATACCTCTCAAAACACAACCTAAATATCTTATCCAGTATAATAATCTAAGAGAGTCCCTTGGAGAGCAAGGAGATCAAACCAGTCCATCTTAAAGGAAATCAACCCTGAATACTCTTTGAAAGTACTAATGCTGAAGCTGAAGGTCCAATACTTTGGCCACCTGATGCAAAGAGCTGACTCATTTAAAAAGACCCTGATGCTGGGAAAGATTGAGGGCAGGAGGAAAAAGAAATGACAGAGGATGAGATGGTTGAATGGCATCATCAATGCAATGGACTTGAACTTGGGCAAATTCTGGGAGATGGTGAGGGACAGGGAAGCCTGGTATGCTGCAGTGCGTGGGGTTGCGAAGAGTTGAAGACAACTTGGCAACTGAACAACAACAATAATTTAAAACTGATACTGAGTCTCAAGATACTGAGAACACGTTTCGATATGGAAGGAGAACTGCTCTGGAATGCAGGTGCTGAGGTGGACTGAAGTTTGTTATTCCAAATCTTGTCTGTAAGAGACTTAAAGTTTCAGACTTGAGAATCTGCCTCCCTGAAATTCTCTCCCCCTCTTGCTGTTGTATGTGGTTGGCGGTTCCTTCAATGGGAGCTCCCGTTCTCTTGTTTTTTCCCGCTTTCCTTCTTTTGGAGATGCGGTAGGATCAGCCCTGCAGGCTTCTCCATTCTTAGTGATAATTTCAGTTCTTAGTTCTTAATCTCTCTGCTAATGCTCATTCTGTTGCTATTGCTGCTAAGTCGCTTCAGTCGTGTCTGACTCTGTGTGACCCCATAGACGGCAGCCCACTAGGCTTCTCTGTCCCTGGACTTCTCCAGGCAAAAATACTGGAGTGGGTTGCCATTTCCTTCTCCAATGCTCATTCTAACTCCTTCTAAAAAGGTAATGAATTTAAGGTTTAAATTCTCTACACAATAAAGAACTCTGTTATTTGTCTGTACTTTTCTTTCTTTCTTTCTTTCTTTTTGGTATTTCTGTTGAAAAGACTTCCATTATCCTCATGTGAGTGGGAGAAATTTGAAAGTACTAAAAGGACTACTTGTTAATACTATTATCAAGCTAACACTGTCAGAGCTGGGTGCGTGCTCCTTTTCACTTTTAATGGAGCATTTATTGTCAGGCATTACTATATGCAAAGCTATATCAGGGATGGTCACTTTCTTGAAAAGGTTCAGAAGTTGATGGTGGAGTGGTAGACATACACCCTAACAAATTAACAAATGCCCCTTTGTCAAAAATATTTTTACAAAAATATGTAATACTTTTTAGAGAAAAATTGAATACAGCTTTCAAAGAAAGTCTCTAGTAATATGAAATATCTGTGCTGAGATTTTTCAGGTAAGTAGGTGTCTCTGGTGGAGGGACAGGGCATCCAGGCCAATGGCAGTGTCCACATATAAGCAAAGGAGTGGACAACCTTTGGAAGCAGTTCAGTGACCTAGTGGGGCTGAAGGAGAGTGGGGTTGGGGAGGGAGAGATGGACAGAATCTAGCTTCCTATCCAGAGAGTGAAGATTTTTGAAGACTCAACTACATGCCCTGGAGTGTATCTGCCTGATGAAGGGGAGTCTGCGAAGGCTTTTTAAAATTAAGAAGTAGTATGAGGTCACTCTGACCTGGTACTGTAAGAGAAGGGGTTGGGGGGCTGCTGAGTGGTGACCGTTTCTGGTGCACCAGATCCCCAGCAAGGTTTCCCACAATTTCCTCAGGCCATTCAGCTCTGACACTTGACTTTGATTTTTTTTCCTTCCATTATCTCCTCAGGGATAAGCTTTTCAAATAATTATTACCTTTTATTAAAACAAGATAAAATAAAACAAAATACACATCCCATCTTATTAAAATATACTCTAGAAATGAACGGATAACAATTTGTATATAAGTGTCATAAACATCTAGAAAAGATTTCACTGATTTTAGGAGACACACACTACTTTCTTGGTCAGTTCTAGCTTTTCATTCTTCCTTGTGGGGCAAGGCAATATTTGGCCTAAGAGATCCTCACATGGCCATGACCTCAGGCCAATGGAAAGCATTTGATGGGTGTAACATGAGTCGAGGAAAAGAGGGAGGGGGGACAAGCAGTGCACTGGTCAGATTTCCTCAGAGAAACTGAACTAACAGGATATGTGTCTGCACAGAGAAATACTTATTTTAAGGAAGTGGCTCACAGGACAATGAGGGCAGGCTTGTCCAAATTCTGCAGGCTTGCCTGCATGCTGGAGATCCCAGAAGACCCACTGTTTCAATCCAAGTTCAAAGGCCATTAGGCTGGGGAATCTCCTTCTGGCTCAGGGTGTAGCAGTCTTTTATTCTAGTCAGGCCTTCAGCTGATTGGACAAGCCCCACCAACTTTATGGAGAGCAATCTGCTTTACTCAAAGTGGTGGTTTAGTTGCTAAGTTGTGTCCGACTTATATGAAACTGTGGGCTGTAACCCACCAGGCTCAGAATTCTCCAGGCAAGAATACTGGAGTGGACTGCCATTTCCTTCTCCAGGGATCTTCCCAACCCAGCGACTGAACCTGGGTCTTTTGCACTGCAAGCAGATTGTTTACCTGAGCTACCAGGGAACTCAAAGTACACTGACTTAAATGCTAATCTCATCTACAAACACCCTCACAGAAACATTCAGTATAATATTTGAATATATAGCTGGGCCCAGTGATCAGCCAAGTGGGCACATAAAATGAGCCACCCCAAAGAGGAACATGAAGGATACTAGCAGAGGGTGGACAGCGTCTGTAAGTCTGTATCCTGTTGTGTCCGGCCTGACAGTGCTGGGCACACATAAGGCAGGGTTGGTAGGCTAAAATAGGTCATGTGGGACTTCCCTGGCAATCGAGTGGTTAAGAATCCACCTTCCAAGGCAGGGGACACGGGTTCAACCCCTGGTCAGGGAACCAAGATCCCACATAGTACAGGGCAACTAAGTCCACACCCTGCAACTAGAGAGCCTGAAGGCTGTAGTTATAGAACCCACGCTTTCCAGAGCCCGTGTGCCACAACTGATTTATTTATTTATGGCCAAAGCAGCCATAAATAAGTATATATAAAATTTAAAAATAACATGGAAGCAAACACACTACCATACGTAAACTAGATAACCAATGGGAACTCGCTGCATGACTCAGGGAACTCCAGCTGGGACTCTGTAACAACCGGGGAGGGGCGGGCCAGGATTGGAGGGAGGTTCAAGAGGGCGGGGACATTTGTAAACCTGTGGCTGCCTCAGGCTGATGTACAGCAGAGGCCAACACAGTATTGTGAGGTAGTTATCCTCCAATTAAAAATAAATGTATTTTTAAAATGAGAGAAATTGAAAAAGAGAAAACAAAGATGATTACCCATTAATAAAGCATAATATTAGTTTAGTTTCTGAGTTAGCTTGAAGATTGAGATGAAAATAAACTTTCCTCTGATCTCATAGTAGATGCTGTAGAAATTGGCTGTTGCTGGGCTAACTTTTCACAGCATGTAGAGAAATACTTTTGTGGTTGCTTTTCAGAACACACATACTTTGTTAATATGCTATGTCTATGAAAAAAAATAAAATATTTCTACTATAAAAAGATCATGAAAATTGCCATGGGAAGGGTTCAGCTATGACGTCCCTCCAGGCCTTGCTCCGATCTACAATCGTGTACTGGCATGGCCCATGTGGCTTTTAAGCATTTTTTAAGCTATATTTAGAGCTTCTTAGAAGATAAAAAGTTGACCATACATTCCTTTATTTTTATGCCCAAGTTTCCACTCCATCCCTCTCGCTTACTCTCTGCTTTGAGAAATGTCTCCCATCAGAAGTCTGCCACGTGGAAAGCTTTCATCTCTCCCCTTCAAGGCAGTGAGGGAGACCCACATGACTCACTTTACACTCCTCTCCTCTCCGCACAGCAGGTTGACTGACCCAGAAGAACTTGAGTTCTGACCAAAGGGAGGAGAGTCCAGGCTTTCATTGTGTGGTTCCTACACAGCGGGGACTTCCTGGAACCAAGGCGATGACTTAAAGATGACCCTGATGCCCACCTGTTCACAGAGCTAAGGGGAGAGTCTGGAACTATTTCGGAAGAAAACCGGGCAAGTTTCTTGTTCCCAGACTGACACTTGATTAGGATGGGCTATCTTAAGGCAGCATGTGTGGGAGGTGAAAGAGTCTCTTGGCAACAGGATGCTATTTAAGATGAGAAATTAAAGGAGGGCCCCTCCGCCCTCCTTTACTTCCAGTAGCCCCTACATGCTGATCAACGTGATTAGCACCACTGACAGCCTTTGGAAAGATCAATAGTCAGATGCCCTTAACTTGCTTTATTTATTTATTTATTTTTTAACTCAAGAGCAGATTTCACCTTTCCTTGATTCAAGAGTATGTAATGACCAATTATCAGGAAAGGTGAAGGTGAAATTAAAACTGTGTAAGAGGTTTTCACAATGGCCTGAGGAAAAAGAGCCTGTGAGAACACAGATAACTCCTAGACAGATGAAGAATGAGACACAATTACTTAAATAGCATCTCTTCCAACTGATGAGAGAGGGCATTCTGCCAATTTTTACTTGAGACTTCAGAGGAAAATGATCTTTCTTGTTCAATATAATCATTTTCAAGATTTCTTGACTATGAAGAAACATTTCTGAAAGATTAAAACAAAATAGAGCTCTTTTAAAAATACATAAAAGGTGAGTTGATAGCTGAATTGTTTTTAGTCTCCCTTTTGTTTTTCTGGAAAGCTGCACTAAGGATGAGAAGGTGAATGACTGTATCTACCTACTGGGGAAAAATGCCAAGAAACTTCCATGAAAATCCTGGAATTTTATTTAAAAAATTAAGAGACTATATGTGAACCATGAACTTCCTGATGTTCAAGCTGGTTTTAGAAAAGGCAGAGGAACCAGAGATCAAATTGCCAACATCCACTGGATCATGGAAAAAAGCAAGAGAGTTCCAGAAAAACATCTATTTCTGCTTTATTGACTATGCCAAAGCCTTTGACTGTGTGGATCACAAGAAACTGTGGAAAATTCTGAGAGAAACGGAATACCAGACCACCTGACCTGCCTCTTGAGAAATCTGTATGCAGGTCAGGAAGCAACAGTTAGAACTGGACATGGAACAACAGACTGGTTCCAAATAGGAAAAGGAGTACATCAAGGCTGTATACTGTCACCCTGCTTATTTAACTTCTATGCAGAGTACATCATGAGAAACGCTGGACTGGAAGAAGCACCAGCTGGAATCAAGATTGCCGGGAGAAATATCAATAACCTCAGATATGCAGATGACACCACCCTTATGGCAGAAAGTGAAGAGGAACTAAAAGGCCTCTTGATGAAAGTGAAAGAGGAGAGTGAAAAAGTTGGCTTAAAGCTCAACATTCAGAAAACAAAGATCATGGCATCTGGTCCCATCACTTCATGGGAAATAGATGGGAAACAGTGGAAACAGTGTCAGACTTTATTTTTTGGGGCTCCAAAATCATTGCAGATGGTGACTGCAGCCATGAAATTAAAAGACGCTTACTTCTTGGAAGAAAAGTTATGACCAACCCAGATAGTATATTCAAAAACAGAGACATTACTTTGCCAACTAAGGTCCGTCTAGTCAAGGGCCTATGGTTTTTCCAGCAGTCATCTATGGATGTGAGAGTTGGACTGTGAAGAAGGCTGAGCGCCGAAGAATTGGTGCTTTTGCACTGTGGTGTTGGAGAAGACTCTTGAGAGTCCCTTGGACTGCAAGGAGATCCAACCAGTCCATTCTGAAGATCAGCCCTGGGATTACTTTGGAAGGAATGATGCTGAAGCTGAAACTCCAGTACTTTGGCCACCTCATGCAAAGACCTGACTCGTTGGAAAAGATTCTGATGCTGGGAGGGATTGGGGGCAGGAGAAGAATGGGACGACCGAGGATGAGATGGCTGGATGGCATCACGGACTCGATGGACATGAGTCTGCGTGAACTCCGGGAGATGGTGATGGACAGGGAGGCCTGGTGTGCTGCGATTCATGGGGTTGCAAAGAGTCGGACACGACTGAGCGACTGAACTGGACTAAACTGAGGCTGCCTTGGTTCTCCTATCTTTGATACCTTCTCATATTTCAGTTTTACTTCTCCATATATATATGTAAATTACCAAGATTCAGAACATTTTTGATAAATTCACAACATCAAATAAAACCATCAAAACTCATGACATCTAACCCCATAATAACTGTGGAGCAAGCATGAAATGACCCATAAGTAAAGGCATTTAAAAATGAGCGGCGATGCAACAAACACATGAGAAGACGCTCGACGTCACTAATTATTAGAGAAATGCAGATCAAAGCTACACTGAGGGACCACCTCACACCGGTCAGAATGGCCATCATTAAAAAGTCTACAAACAATAAATGCTGGAGAGGGTGTGGAGAGAAGGGAGCCCCTTATACTGTTGACGGGAATGTGGATCGATCCAGCCACTGTGGAGACCAGTATGGAGGTTTCTTTAAAAAACTGCTCAAAATAGAATTACTGTACGACCCAGAAATCCCACTCCTGGGCACATATCTGGAGAAAACCATAATTCAAAAAGGAAATGACAACCCATTCCAGTATTCTCGCCTGGAAGATCCCATGGACAGAGGAGCCTGGGGGGCTACAGTTCATGGGGTTGCAAAGAGTCGGACACGAGTGACTGCACACACATGCAAAAAGATACATGCACCCCAATATTCATCGCAGCACTATTTACAGGAGTCAAGACATGGAAACAACATAAATGTCCATCAAGAGAGGACTGGATAAAGAAGACGTGGTGCATATATACAATGGAATTTTACTCGGCCATAAAAAGGGATGAGACCGTGCGATTTGCAGAGACATGGATGGACCCGAAAGTGAAGCAAGTCAGAAAGAGAAAAGCAAATGTATAATACGGCTTATATGTGGAATCTATAAAAATGATGCAGATGGACTTGTTTACAAAGCGGAAATAGAGACACAGACTTAGAGAACAGATGTATGGATACAGGGGAGGAAGGAGGGACGAATTGGGAAACTGGAATTGACATACACACCATAGCACAAGAAACTCTACTCAATGCTCTGTGGTGACCTAAATGGGAAGAAAATGAAAAAAAAAAAAGAAAAACAGAGATGTGTGTACAAACAGCTGATTCACGTTGCTATCCAGCAGACACTAACGCAACATTCTTTTTTTTTAAATTTTTTTAATTTTAAAATCTTTAATTCTTACATGCGTTCCCAAACATGAACCCCCCTCCCACATCCCTCCCCATAACATCTCTGTGGGTCATCCCCATGCACCAGCCCCAAGCATGCTATATCCTGCGTCAGACATAGACTGGCGATTCAATTCTTATATGATAGTATACATGTTAGAATGCCATTCTCCCAAATCATCCCACCCTCTCCCTCTCCCTCTGAGTCCAAAAGTCCATTATACACAGCTGTGTCTTTTTTCCTGTCTTGCATACAGGGTCGTCATTGCCATCTTTCTAAATTCCATATATATGTGTTAGTATACTGTATTGGTGTTTTTCTTTCTGGCTTACTTCACTCTGTATAATCGGCTCCAGTTTCATCCATCTCATCAGAACTGATTCAAATGAATTCTTTTTAACAGCTGAGTAATACTCCATTGTGTATATGTACCACAGCTTTCTTATCCATTCATCTGCTGATGGACATCTAGGTTGTTTCCATGTCCTGGCTATTATAAACAGTGCTGCGATGAACATTGAGAAAAGGGAACCCTCCTACACTGTTGGTGGGAATGCAAACTAGTACAGCCACTATGGAGAACAGTGTGGAGATTCCTTAAAAAATTGCAAATAGAACTACCTTATGACCCAGCAATCCCACTGCTGGGCATACACACCGAGGAAACCAGAATTGAAAGAGACATGTGTAATGCAACATTCTAAGGCAGCCACTCTCCAATAAAAGTACATTTAAAACATGAGTGGCCTTGCCCCAGTGCTTTAATGGTGATCTGCATACAGAGGTTTGCTGGTTGAGCACAGGGCCACGTTTAGAAGAACCTTGGAGTGTTCCTCCATCACTTGGTTTGTCCAGCCGAAGCTAGCCTAGTTTCCTTCATGTTGATTTGGCGGCTTCCTTCGCAGGAATCTCTGAATTGTTCAACTGAAGGAAAAAGTTCTCCCTATTGCATCAAAAGTAGCACTCAGTCCTACAGGCAGAAAGTGACATCAAGTGATGAAGAAATGGTTTTTGCCAATTTCAGTAGATCCTTGATGTTAATGATCAGATCTCTCCCTTTCTCTCTCTCTGTCTCTCTCTCCCCTCCCCACCTTACTCATGCTTCTGAGTGAACATTTGGCTCAGTCTTTGACCTTAACCAAGAGAGAAAACACTATTCAGCTAATAAGTAGCTGTTGGTAGCAATTTCCCTTCGTGAGACGGAATGCTTTCTTAAACCGATGGCGAAGGGGGAAATGTAACTTAGCATCACGATCATCTGACTTCTGTGATGGCCTCTCTCTGGCATATCTCCACGCATCACAAATCCTTCTCTAAATTCATAGCTCAGCTCCCATTTTCTCATCGTGCATAGTTAATATCCTCGCAGCATCTCAAGGACTCTTCATTCCTTCAATCACGTCCAGGAAGAAAAGGAAATTACGGTAAAAAGGAGAGTCTCCTTCAAGGAAACTAATCACTTAGATAGTGAAGAGATTTAAAAGCAAATTTAAAGACTTGGAAAGAAATTTTTAGAAAAGAAATCTTTAGGAATAGGTATTGTATCTGTGATGTGGTTTTAAAGTGCTCAAATCCAGTTAAACAAATGGATTAATCAGTAGAGTGCATTAAACAAAACCAACTAACATGATTTCTAGTCCAAGGGTAAATTAAAAGGAAAAAAACAAGAGGCATGGTCAAGCTTTATTTGTTTGGAGAATTTCAAACTGAGGGAGGGACCAACGGTAAAAACGTCTGCAGTCAGCTGGAACTGTGTTTCCTCCAGCACAGGGCAGCTGAGATGCATGCAGCCAGCTCTTCCAGGACATCAGAAAAGGAGGAGCCTAATTGCTTAGACTTGGCTGGTTAAACAGTAAAGCGCACGGCTGTGTACAGGGGAAAAGAAATGATCTTGTGAGGGATTGAAGAATAGCAACTTGATAGAACTTCCCTTTGCAACTGTCCCTGGGTGGGCAGTATGAGACAGATCCGCGTACTGCTATAACTCTTACTCGTCAAACAAACAACAGAAGTTTTTATGGACAGGGCATAAGGATCTTATGTTTTTTCTAAGTCAGGAGTCTAACCCTCTGGGGGAGAAATGAAACTCCTAGACTGAAGCCCAGTAGTCAGTACTCTTTTAAATGAATCCTGGGGTGAGGTACTGTCTCATGAGACAAATAGCCCCATCATAAATGTAAATTTTATTTACACTTGTGGTCACAGAGGATGAGATGGTTAGATAGCATCACTGTCTCAATGGACATGAATGTGAGCAAACTCCGGGAGAGAGTGGAGGGCAGAGGAGCCTGGCGTGCTGCAGTTCATGAGGCTGCGGAGTCAGACACAGATTAGCGACTGAGCAACAACTGTAAAATTCACTGAACTTATTTTGCTGGAAATTAGTCACCACTACCCCTACTGACCTTTTTCTACTTCATTTTTCTTCTGTGATGTTTTTCACAGTTGTAATTATAGTTGGAATCCATACAGCGTCTGCCTTCTTATGTTTAAAAGCCCATTTTCTAATATGTTGTCCCTTCATGATTCCTTTCCTAATACAGTGTCCAATTTTGAACCAGTAGCCAGGTGAATATATGTTACGAATGTGGAGTAGCCATCATCATTGAAACCCCTTCATTTTCTCAAACCTGTTACCTTTGGGCACAAAGGTAAAGTGCATTGTGAACAGTTCTGAATGAATCCAGAGAGAGAGAGAAGAAAAAAATTGTTTCCATTTTCCAACAGTGGGATGCAAACTGTTCACAAAAAATAGCATCTCTAAACCAGAAGGGCCTGGACTGGAGGCTGCAGGGTCTCTGCTGCTGCTGCTGCTGCTAAGTAGCTTTAGTCGTGTCCGCCTCTGTGCGACCCCAGAGACGGCAGCCCACCAGGCTCCCCCGTCCCTGGGATTCTCCAGGATCTCTGCACACCCTCAAATGCAAGCTAAAGTCTGCAATTCATGTACATTTGCTACAGAATCTTTCATCAGTTTGGTAAACAACTCAAACAATTGAAAATAATGGTAAGGGGAAACTGATTCAATCTATATTTCTACAACTCAACCCCAGACAGAATCTGGGATAACATAATGACATGAATATATCGCACCATCCTCCATGACATAAATGTATGGTCAGTTGCAGGCAAAGATGGGGGGATGGCAAAGCCACCTGGGGAAAATTATGCATGGAAAAGTTGCCAGAGTCCTATTTCCATTGACTTCCTGAGAGTCACTGGGAACACATTTTGAAAGTGACATATCCTAGAACTTATGGGAGTTGAGAATTCTAGACTCGTAAACTGAGAATAGGATGAAGCTGTCATAAAACTCCACAGGAGACAAGAGAAGGGTAGGCAGATGGACGTTTGGACCGCCCCCACAGAGACGATGAGCTGGAAGATACTGGAAATGGATAGAACCCCTCCTTGGAGATTGATTCTGTGTGTTCCAAGAACATATGTTGGCTATATCCCAAACCTTCTCATTCAATCCTATAGGGACTTTCCCTAAGTTCTTCAGAAAATGAGGTTAGTAAGGAAGAGAGAATTCCAGCAGCTCTTGGAAGGACCATGTTAGGCATGTAAAAATCTGCTGCAAAAAAATGTTTGGAGAAAACCTTTATCTTGCTGCTGATGCAGAAGGACAAAGAAGAAGAGGAAAGGGAAAGAAGAAGGGGAAACACAGTGCCAAGACCCCTTTCTGGGACTGGAATTTCTGAGAGTAAAGCAAGTTTCCTTGAGACCTCGAGTGGCAGAGTGCATTTTCTCCACAGTAAAATCACCTGTGAGAAAAGCAGGAAAGTGAAAGCTCTGAAAAAGGAAAAGGTACAGGATATTCTCTGGATGACAGCAGATTTCTATGCATGAATTTAAAGTATGATGCTGAGACTTCCCTGGAGGTCCAGTGGTTAAGACTTCACCTTCCAGTTTAAGGGGTGAGGGTTCAATTCCGGGTCAGGGACCTAAGATCCCATGAGCTTCCAGGCCAAAACTCCAAATCATAAAAACAGAAGCAACACTGTAGCAAATTCAATAAAGACGTCAAAACACCATGTTGACTGCTTGTCACATCACAAAATCTAGTGTGAAAAGCAGCCCCAGAGCTGCCAACACCTTGACTGTGTCTGACACACGCCCCACTCCAAAGGGCTCACCCAGCAGGCTGTGTTTTACCCCCATGCTCAACATGTCTCGTGTGTACACCAGTGAGTAAAGGTGAAATTTAATATTTTGAGGCAAGGGATATGAGGCAGCAGTATCTGAATATTTAGATGGAAATGATCAGCGTCAGACCAGCTTTTGGAATGTCAACAGGTTAGTGAGTGAATACAGGGCCTTCCCAGGTGGCGCTAGTGGTAAAGAGTCTGCCTGTCAATGCAGGAGACACAGAAGACACGTGTTCAAGCCCTGGGCTGGGAAGATTTCCTGGAGGAGGAAACGGCAACCCACTCCAGCATTCAGGCCTGGAAAATCCTATGGGCAGACGAGCCTGGCGGGCTACAGTCCAAGGGGTCACAAAGAGTCGGACACCACTTAGTGACAAACAGCAGCAGCAGCAGACGCAACCATAGTACAAGTTAGTATGAATTAGTATGAAGAGCTGGTTACCTCAGCCCCTTCCAGACAGACAGTGAGATTAGAAATGTCTAGCTACAACCTTAATTATTAAGTGGTCGGCACATTCCAGACGCAGTGCCATTTTCAAGATGAGATACTCTTACTTTACAGAAGTTAAATGAAGATTCAGTCTTGGACCTCTCTGATTCCAAATTGTTTTTCTCTTATCAGCTATACTATTGGTCTTTAGACTTCACTATTTTTTTTTCCTTTTTGGTTCCATCAAAGGGTCTAAAATTATGTCTTAGGCATTGTTACAGAGGTCCCGCAAAACCAAGGTGATTCCTTAGGTTAATCTGATAACTGACTTGTCTTTATCATACTGTGCATCTGTGCACAGATGCGTTAACCATGGAAAGATATTATTTGCATTTTATTAAGCTTGAGAGGATGACATTTCTATAAAGCGCTGAAGTACAATGGTGAATGACTTGGTCTTGTGAAGGTTTTATAATACTCTGGAGGAGGCAAATATGACATCTGGCAAAGCTAAAGATGCAAAGCGTATCATGGAGTTTGGGGGGATGGGGGAGACCTACATGTGCCGAAAGAAAAACAAGAGAAAACAAGGAAGAAAAGTAGAACATAGACCAGGCAAGAATAGATCAGACTGACTTCTTGAAAACATTTAGGAAATTCTAATAGAAGAGTTTGGGATTTCCCTGGTGGCTCAGATGGTAAAGAATCAGCCTGCAGGTCTGGAGACTTGAGTTTAGTCCCTGGGTCAGGAAGATCCCCTGGAGAAGGGAATGGCAACCCACTCCTGTATTCCTGCTTGGAGAATTCCATGGACAGAGGATCCTGGCAGGCTACAGTCCATGGGGTTGCAAAGAGTCATACATGACTGAGAGAGTAACACACACACACACACACACACACACACACACTCTAGAAGAGTTCACATTTAGACTGAATCTCAAAAAGCCAAGATGATGCTCTCCAGGGCTCACACAATGCATTCAATGAGGTACAAGTTGGCCTGGCCGGAAATTAGATCTATATGGAGAAAGAGTAAGAGCAGACTCAGAAAGAAGCTTTTAGAGATTGTCTTCTCTTCCAATCCAAGGAGTTTGGAGTTTATCCAAACATAGCTGATGGAGAATTGTTAAAGAATTTTAAACCAAAAGAACTACAGGTGCTTCAGGAAAATTGTCCTGGCATCACATGTAGACTGGATCAGAGGAGGGTGGGAAATCTGAGGGCAGCTGCAGTGGAGGGGTCCAGAGGATGTAGGTCTAAGGAAGTCCCCTGAAATTCGTGAAGCCCGATTATCTTCATTTTAGAGTCCACCAAGCCTAGGAACCACAGCTTCAGGCGGGCACATCCTGGTGGCCATGCCACTTGGAACTCAGGTGAGGGGTCTGGGCAGGAAAGAGGACAGTCATGGAGAACCAATGCCTGTGCTTATGAAGAGCACTCAGTGAGGACCGAGAAGAGAGAAGGCTCCTCTCTATTTCCATTTGTGCGCTCTTCTATTTTCTCTCTCTCTTCTCAACTTCCAAGCATCCTCGTTTATTTCCCAAGCTGAAATAAACAAACAGAAATCTCTCCAACCCTGTACTGCTTTCTAGCTCCCACCCTCTAAGCTTTCTTTCTCTTCTCAGCCAAGCTGCTTGAACGCAATGAAACTGACATCCTCCCGCTCTTCCTTCCCTTCCTCACCTCCCATGCATTTTTCTCCTGACTGCCATCTGCTCTCTGCCTCCTGGACTCCCACAGAAATGACTCTGGCAAAGGGGAGCAAAGACGTCTTTATCATCAGAGCTCCTGGGCTCTGTTCAGCCTTTATCCTCCTGGATCTCTGTAATAACCCAGTATTAGAGAACGTTTCTTGGCGAAATATCAAGGGGGACTACTTTTTCCCTTCCAAAGTGCAAAATGTATTAATTAGCATTTGTCTTTTACTTATGGCAGTGATGGGTGGATTCTACGGCTGCAAAGAGAGACCTCGATCAGAAGAGCTCTTGTTTGTTTGATTTTTAACAGATTCCATTTATTTCCTGGAAATGTTAGGACCTACCATCTTCCCTTCCCTTTGCTGGTGATTTCCATTTCCTTGACTTATTTCATAATTTAAGCAGAGTAAAAGCTACCTAAGAAAAGAAATTCATCCAAAGTCAATCTCCAGAAACACAGTCTAAAACACATTCTGCCCTTGTGGGGTACCCTGCCTCCCTGCTTCATTTTTGAGATGATTCACAATGATGTGATGTTGTTGCAATCTCTTCTGTGTCCTGTGAGACCTTAAAAGGGGGTGGACGGTTCTACTATATTTTAATGAAAATATAGTGTATATATATATATATTGCATATACTATAAATATATATATTTATAAATACTATATGTAAAATTATTTATACTATTTATACTTTCAAAAGTATAAAGAAACAAGCATGCAAAAAATTCTCAAGGCCAGACTTGAGAATGAAGAGGATTCTTCATTAGAATGAAGAGGATTCTTCTGTTCATAGCTCCTTCTTACTGTACAGTTTACATAAATTATCTCTGGGGAATATAATGGATCAGCCATGCTCCCCTCGCCAGAGTTTACCAACTCCTGATGAAGTTTCCAGATAAAGAGACATTGTTCCGTGACAACGGCTCCCTGAGAAAGGGTCGTACAGGATTCACTGACACAATTTCTAGAATACTGTCCTCCTCCTATGATTCTTCTTCTGTACCATTTTTCCCATCTCACCCTGAGGGCCTCCTCTTCATACCCTTAAACTGGTGTTTCCTGGGTTTCTTTCCGTGGCCGGCTAGTCTCCTCTCTCTCATCTCCCTGGGTGATGGTGAGCCCTCAAGGCTTGAGAACATTGGGGTTGGAGAGTCACAGACCCACCTGGCTCCCATCTCTTCTCCCTGCTCAGAGCCACCGCTCTTCAGACATGGATGTCTGGATGTGCCACAGACTCATCACATCCTCAACACATCCTCAACCAAGCTTGGAACTACTCATCTTCCCAACCAAAATCAGCGCTCTTGATATTTCCTCAAATATTTAGTGCTATAGGAAGCTGGTCACTCAAGCCAGACATTTTAGAGAGTTCTCGATCCCCAGGATACACAGTGCACTACACTAGAATCCTTTGCCCCAGCTCCCCAGCAGCCTTCCTTCCTCACAAATTTGAACTCCCCACTCTTCATCGGATCAGCCTTTGACTCTAAAGTCAGAGTGCCAGGACACCACCTGAGACCACTGTGCTATTCACCCCCACAGGAGGAAAATCAGGGGAGCCCGCACAGCTTTGGTTACTCTTGTATCTGGAATCTTTCAATCAGTACATAAGGAAATTTGTGAACAGAAACCCTTGGATCCAATACACATAATCTGATGCTGGCTAAGACTTATAAAATATTAAGACCTTCTTATGGCCTAAGAAGACAGCAAATGAGAACTATGACAGAAGGAATATCCATTAGGGAATGAAGTTGAAAAACATAATTAAAATAGTAGCTTGCCTTCACATGGTTCTACTATTAATCTGATCAAATCTATAAACTATAATATTGATCGCTTCACTAGGGGGATAAAAATTCTCCTGGTTTATATGCTATTGGGTTAACCAAAAATTCGTCTGAGTTTTTCTGTACTAGCTTATGGACAAACCTAAATGAACTTTCTGACCAACCCAATATTTACCAATACATCACCTGAAGAAGAACCTATCTGGGACATTTACCAATATTTGCACATATCAAATTCAATTATCTGATCATATCATTTTGATGCCTCATAGGTAGTCACTATGGGCTTCCCTGGTGGCTCAGTGGTAAAGAATCCACCTGCCAATGCAGGGGACACAGGTTTGATCCCTGGTTTGGAAAGATCCCTTGGACAAGGAAGTGGCAACCCACGTCAGTATTCTTGCCTGGAGAATCCCATGGACAGAGGAGCCTGGGGGGCTACAGTCCATGGGGTCACAAACAGTCAGACATGACTGAGTGATTAAACAATAACAATAACATGTATTCACTGTGAAAGACCCCCTTCTGCCCTCCAAAAAGGAGAACAGTACAACTGAACAAATGTTTGGAGGGTAAAATGAAGAGTTTGCCTCCCATCCAGTGACTTGTTGCAGGGATAGAAATAGTGCTCAGAGGCAGACCTGATACCTGTAACTCTGAGTTTCCAAAAGAGTGAAACAGATGCACCGGCCTATAATGTGTCCTGTTTGAGAGCCTGATAGAGATTTGGCTGATTTCAGCCAAGTCAAAACTCTGGAAATGATTTCACGAAACCCAGTCAAATTCTGCTGATAATGCCCATTGTTGATGAAAACGAACAAGATATAATTTTCAGCCGATCAAAACCATTAACTCCCTCCTTGTCTGTGAAGAAGGCTGAGCGCCGAAGAATTGACGCTTTTGAACTGTGGTGTTGGAGAAGACTCTTGAGAGTCCCTTGGACTGCAAGGAGATCCAACCAGTCCATTCTGAAGGAGATCAGCCCTGGGTGTTCTTTGGAAGGACTGATGCCAAAGCTGAAACTCCAGTACTTTGGCCACCTCATGCGAACAGTTGACTCATTGGAAAAGACTCTGATGCTGGGAGGGATTGGGGGCAGGAGGAGAAGGGGACGACCGAGGATGAGATGGCTGGATGGCATCACTGACTCAATGGATGCGAGTCTGAGTGAACTCCGGGAGTTGGTGATGGACAGGGAGGCCTGGCGTGCTGCGATTCATGGGGTCACAAAGAGTCGGACACGACTGAGCGACTGAAATGAACTGAACTGAACTGAACTGGTCAGTCGCTCAGTCGTGTCTGACTCTCTGAGACCTCCTGTACTATAACCCACAGGCTTCTCTCTCCATGGAATTCTCTGGGCAAAAATACTGGAGTGGGTTGCCATTCCCTTCTCCAGGGGATCTTCCCGACCCAGGGGTCAAACCCAGGTCTCCCGCCTTGCAGGCAGATTCTTTACCATGTGAGCCACCAGGGAAGCCCAGTTCCCTCCTTAGATCTAGAAACTGGCCATCGATTTTCATGGGGGAGTGCCCCACTGCAGCTGTGTAGTCACAACTCTGAAATAGAGAGTTCCTCCCCATAGACTCATCTGTTTGACAGCTCTGAGTTCCCTTGATAAAGTCTCCATAAAGTGGGCATCTTTCCCTGAGACCTCTGAAACCTTCCACACTCAAGAAAAGAACCCCTGTATTCCAAAGTATCCCTTGCATATAGACGCCTCCGTGGGATTGTAGCTGTGGTTGCGGAACCAGCTTCCCCTGTCAGCCTCCTCCTGCCCGAGGTTCTCTAATTGATAATGAACTCCTTGGGGGAACGGGATTTCAGAGTGTAAATTAATAATCGTTTTCCAACGATGGCATTTGACTCTTAATAACTTATCAACTACCTTGTGTGTTATCTTTAGGAATAAACTTGTCCTATAAAAGGTAAATTTACAAAAAGAAAAAAAAATGTTTTGAGTCTGATAGTATGCATATAAGTAAGCAAATCAACAATTGTGGTGACCCTACTTAAATATATATATATATATATATATATATATATATATATATATATATGGCTGAGTCCCTTTGCTATCCACCTGAAACTCTCACAGCTCTGAAAGTGAAAGTGAAAGTCTCTCAGTCATGTCCGACTCTTTGTGACCACATAGACTATACAGTCCACGGGATTCTTCAGGCCAGAAGACTGGAGTGGGTTCCCTTTCCTTTCTCCAGAGGATCCTCCCAACCCAGGGATCGAACCCAGGTCTCCCACATTGCGGGCGGATACTCTACCAGCTGAGCCACAAGGGAAGTCCTCACAGCTACGCTGCAGTATAAAATTAAAAGTTTAAATAAACAATACCAAAGTATAAAAAAACTAAAATAAAAAACACCATCTGTGTGGTCTAAGACAACTTGTTGAGTTTAAAAGTATTTCAGACTAACAGCTGAGTGTATGCAGGGCAGGTGTTTCTTAAATACGAACTCACAGATGCTGACTTTGCCAAGAGAAGCTTAAGAAAGCGTTTGTGCTGTTGCTGGAGTCACTAAGTCATGCCTGACTCTTTGCGGCCACGTCGACTGTAGCCCGCCAGGCTCCTGTGTCCCTGGGATTTCCCAGGCAAGAATACTGCAGTGGGGCGCCATTTCCTTCTCCAGGAGATCTTCCTGACCCAGGGATCGAACCTGTGTCTCCTGCATTGGCAGGCAAGTTCCTTACCATTGAGCCACCAGGGAAGCCCAAGAAGTGTTTAGTGAAACTCAAAATAGTTACAAGAACGCTGACTTATCTTTAAAAAAAAAAAAAAAAAGCTTTTTAGGTTTCCTGGTTCATCCTAAATGATTCTCCGTGTTTGTCGCTGTTGTTCAGTCCCTAAGTCAAATCTGACTCTTTGCGACCCGGTGGACTGCAGGACGCCAGGCTTCTCTGTCCCTCACTGTCTCCTGGAGTTTGCTGCAAGGCACGTCCAGAGTCGGTGATGCCATCCCACCATCTCATCCTCTGCCACCTTCTCCTCCTTCTGCTGTCAATGTTTCTCAGCACCTGGGTCTTTTGCAAGGAGTCGGCTCTTCGCATCAAGTGGCCAAGGTACTGGAGCTTCAGCTTCAGCCTCAGTTCTTCCAAAGAATATTCAGGGTGGATTTCATTGTTTTTTATAACCTGCATTTAGGGAGGTGGATAAGGCACTGGTAATAAAGCTTTTTTTAAATAAATAATTCAGTAGCCAGAGAGTGTGAAGACAGCGCTTGCACACTGCTGAGGGTTTTGCTTTCTGCTTATGAAGGGCTGGAAGGCCTGACGCCCCAGGCTGAGTGACTTCACCAGGTTTGTCCTGCGGTTCCCCATTGTCGCCCTCGAAAAGAACATTCCCACAGAGCGGGCTCTAAAGACAATAAACATCACATGTAAAAAGAAATGACATAACATTCGGAGCTGATAAGGGAGCTTTTCCCAGGGGCTGCGTGGGACCGAGCCCAGGAGGCCGTCTGCGCTGGGTGCCTGGAAGGAAGTGTCCCCAGGGTGGTGGTCGGGGCCAAGGCAGGCCCTGCACAAAGGACCCAGAAGTGGGCAGGTCCCTCCCCGCCTCTGTGAAAATCAATCCAAGGAAGTCTGAGGCCGTGGAGCAGTTTCCTGTCCGCTGTGTGGGAAATTTAACTGAGTGCAAACGGCCACAACAATGGGACAATATATTATCATAAACAGGAAAAATAGCATCGGCCACGGAAATCAATGGCTGGAGTTCATGAGGCATTCAGAAGATTGACAAGTGAATAAATTAAAACCCAAAGGTTAGGACACTGAAAGAGAAGTTAATTTTATGTCTGCCCTGGAGCTCCCCTTTTCAGACTCAAATTAAGACTGTGTAGAATAAAATGACCATGAAGTCTTTCGATATACAGAAAAGGCTTCCTCAGACCTACATGGTCAGAAAACCAGAGAAGCTTTTATGAACGTCCCCCTGCGTGGATAGCCGTTGTCCATGAGGCGTTAACAACCTCCTCGACAGCGTGACCAAAGCCTTATTTAATCGAGTTTCTTGCTTTAAATAAACCTGCTCTCAGCAACCAACTGTTCGTCCAGGAAGTGATGCGACCCCCTCCCCAATACCCTGAAGAAGTTTATTCAACCAGAACGGAATGGAGCTGTGAGAGACACAGTGCTATTTAATTTAAAGAACCCAGGAAAAAGCCACACGAGAGACCAACAAACCCCCAAATAATTATAAACAACAGAACACAGCTAACTCTAAAACAGGCTTCGGTTCCAGAAACAATGATCAACCTTTGCCATGCCACAGTGGCTTTCTTTTTTAAAAATGTTTTTAAAAGTATGTTTGGCTTTCTTTTAATAATAAAATGACTTTAATTAGAATTCACCACTGAACCTTGGTTTTGCAAGAAAGTGTTTGACACACCAAATTCTTCCTCCTAATTACTATTAAAGACAGAGCTTTGTTCAGCAGACAAAGCAACAGGCTGAGGATTTTGAAACAGTTAATTCTAACCCAGACGTTGCAACTTTCACTCCATCTCAGTTCCCTTTCACAATTAAGCATGAACCCATGGTTTATGAACTGCAAGTTATTACAAAGCATGGAATGTCTGGTGACTGTTGCTAGCGAGCTATTCCACATACCCGGCTATTCAGAAGCCATGCCTCAAGTCTGTCTTGCAAAGTCTGGTTTGGCTTTCAAATATATTTTGGTGCATTTTTCATTTTACTTTTTGATTTGGGGCTGAGGTGGTTTCTTTACATACTAAGGATTGCTGACAGGGTTTAACAATCTGGAAAGCTGCACCACTTAGTCTTTACAAACATATTAACTCAAGAATTTCTAGTCTCCTAAGAATACGCTTAAGCATGTTAAAGTAGAAAGATAACATCAAAGTGCCAAACTCTGGTTTCACCTTAAAATTTTTACTATGATTTTAGGAGGATGTAGAAAGATTAAGAAATAACATCCTTCAATTTCTTTATTATTTTAAATGTAACAATCTAGTGGGTTTTTGTTGTTTTTTTTTTTTTTAGGTTTTCCCAGAAGGAAGAGGGGAGAAAAGAAAAGTCAAACTGATTTATTAATCCAAGCTCACTATCCTAAACACTGACTTCAGAAGCCGGTCGAAAACAATTGAAGTGGACAGCAGAGGGCAGTATATAACAGCAGAAACAGTCTATCTGCAAGGTATATCCTATTAGTTCTACAGACCAAAAGAAAAGAAAAATAACAGTTGCACATGGAGGAGCTTCTGACCGAAGAATCAAACATTCTGGCATCCGAGTAGATATTAACACGCAGTCAGAAGACGTGAAGATTCCTGGAAAATCCTCTGAATCTTGGAGATATCCCCAGAAACAGGCCCTTCATACCCCTCACTCCATTTTGTCTCTGAGGCCCAACACAGTCCTTTACTTCCTCATCTCAGCATTTGGTTTAATTGAGGTTCCAACCCTCTGAGCAGCAGAAAAACGCCCAGGCCTGTGATCAGCAAAGAACCCGGAGCACCATGGGTGAAAGTCCACAAGTCTGGGCAGAGGCCTGGCCGGCAGCCTGGCGGCTCCATCTCCCCGACCCCCAGAAGGGCGCTGGGCCGGGTGTCCACGTGGTCCATGTGGTCCCCGCAGGACTGGCCCCAGCTGCGTTCTGAGCATCCGCCTCTTCTCTCTGCCTTTATCCTGGCCCTCGTCTGAGGCTTCCCAGCTCCATCCGCGGCCCTAGCTTCTAGCCCGTTCTGAGTGGTGGGCGAAGCTGCCAAGGTCCTCACACCAAGCTGCATCTCCATTTGGTCCTCTGGGTCCTCTGCATCTTTTAATAGAGTCATTGAAATTAAAAATAGCACGTGCTTTCCTTTGCAGCCCAGGCGTGGGCCCTCCTGTCTCCTCCTTCCCTGGGGCCAAGGCCAGACTTTCTGGGTTCCCCTCCCACGGGAGCCCCGCCCTTCCCTCGACCTCTCCTCACCCCTACCATCACCACCACCCCCCACCCCCACCCCAGCCTCAGATCTGTAGAACTTAATTAATAATCATAATAGCTCCTGGGCACCGAGGTTTCCCCTCTTCTCCTGTGACGACCCCAGCACCCCCTCCCCAACAGAGCTGCTTACTCCCCTGATTATACGTCTAGCCTTTCTTATTGCTCGCCTTCCCCCACCCCCACCCCCACCCCACCCCCCGCCCCACCCCTTTGGTCTTTTCCTTAGGAAAGCAAAATGCAGGACAAAGACAAAGGCTGACTATTAAAATAACAAGAAGAAGAAGGATGAACCTGCTACTCAGGGTCGGAACCAAAGTCACACAGGGCTTGCAGAACCCCCGGAACTCCCATCAATCAAGTCACCTGAATGAGTTAAGACCTCGGCAATTTGAGTAATGAGTGGGATCCCTTTTTAAAATTCATTGTATTATAAAAAGGAGGAGAAAGAAAAAAGCAACTTTAGTTCCTAAGCAGCCGCATCTGCTGCTGGAATCGACATGAACTTAAGCATTTAACTCAAAGGTGTTTCCTTTCCTCTCAAGACAATTTATCACATTTCACTTCAAACGTGGAACTTGAGTTTGCTGGATGGCATGAAATACATTCAGTAACTTTCAAATATTCTCAATTAGAAAAGAAGGAATATAGGATTTCATCGTTTTCAAAGAAATATGTGTTGCCTTCCTAGTTATTCACATTTAGTTGTATTTTTTTTTTCATTTACTTTTTAACATTAGCATTCAGGCTCTTTGATGTGGTGCAGAGACTTCTCTAGTTGCAGGGCATGGACTGTGGGTGGGGAGCCCAGTATTTGCAGCCTGAGCTCTCTAGCTGTGGCCCCAAAGCATGCGGGATCTTGGTTCCCCAACCAGGGATCAAACCCACGTCCTCTGCACTGGAAGGTGGATTCCTAACCACTGGACCTCCAGGGAAATCCCCAGGTTTAATTTTAAAGGAAAGACTGTTTTGAAAAACTAGACAACGATCGTATGATCCCCAGGGGTGATACAAATTTGGACATTTCCCTCTACCTCGCCGCCCACTTCACATCTCAGCTGGACTTGACTGAGTCTCAGCAGGAAGTTTTAACGCCGGAAAAGAAGATCCCACAGTCTGCTCCACAAACAAACCCAGCCTTTGGAAGAAAATCCTCCATGGACGTGGCATTGCTTCTCTCTTCTCCACGATGAAGAGCCTTAAATTTGCATTCACCTGAGTCCAGCGTGATTTTGAAAATCAGTATATCACTATCAACAGTTTCTACTCTGGTCAAAATTCAGAGGGCTGGTTATTTTAAAGTTTTAGGAAACTTCAGCCCTTTAATGGTTTTATCCATCTCAGTGCAAACATGCTGGTTCTCAATATTGAGCCTGCAATGTATGGGTGGGTCTTGGGGAGTGTTCGGATGCTCACTCAGAACTGACCCTATGGCCAGCCTCCGAGGAATCCCATCAACAGAATCTTCAGTCTTCCCATCAACAGGCAAGCCTTCATCCTTCCTTTTCAAAACGCCCCAGTGACAGAGAAGAACTTCTTTTGAAAGGAGGTCTTTTACATTTCTAGGCAGAATAATGCGCGACAATTCATCCTTATATTAATTAAGCCCAACTGTGCTCGTAAATTCTATTCATTGAGCTTAACCGTAACTTCTGGGCACACACTGGGGAAAAGCCCACATATTCTCCCATCATATTTGAGTAAATCTCTCATGTTTCTTGAAAATCCTCTGGGTTCAACAGTACTGGCTCCTTCTGAGGTTTTCCCTACAGCATCCGAGCAAAGCCCTCCCACCCCAGTCTCATTTCTCAGGATCTGTGTTTGTATTAATAACTCGCAGTCAGGGAACTGAACAGTCTTCTGGGTGTGGACTGACCAGCACCTGATGAGACATCTTCTGTTTCTTTATCAGTAATTCCCAAACTTCTGTGTGTCCAAGCATTACCTGAGGAACTTGTTAAAAATGGAAATGTCCAAGCCCTCTTTCTGGACATTCAGGCTTCTAGGGGCCTGGAAAGCTGCATCTGATGAGAAGGTATTCCTGAGCCCACGCGTTGAGAACCATTTTCTTGGGGCATGTGTGTGCGCTCATTCAGTCATGTCTGACTTTGCAACCCCATGAACTCTAGCACTCCAAGCTCCTCTGTCCGTGGGATTTTCCAGGCAAGAAGTCTGGAATGGGTTGCCATTTCCTCCTCCAGGGGATCTTCCCAACCCAGGGATGGAAACTGAATCTCCTGTGTTGGCAGGCAGGTTCTTTATCACTGAGCCACCACGGGAGCCCCATTTTGGTATCACAGTCAACCTAAGCTATAAGTCTTCTACAGGAACCCCTATCAGAGTCCCCTGTGTTACAATGTTTTAAGGCTGAAATTCATGAAAATGCATTTATCCCTATGTAGTGTTGCCAGATAAAACACAGGAAGCCCAGTTAGATTTAAATTTCAGACAAACAACAAATTGTTTCTTATTGGGATATATATTAAGAGAATTCATTGTCTATCTGAAATTCAGATTTAACTGGGTATCCTCTATTCTTGTTTACTAACCCCATGAAACTTATTCTGGTTTAGATCTGCTTTGTGTTGTTTTTCTTGTCATGCCTTTGTGACCAGTTTGGATTCTAATTCTGTCCTCAAAAGTGTTTAGTTCTCAAAAATAGTCTCCTGTTTCTGACCATCAAGTTGCTCTCCCTGTTTATGTGAATTCCAAGGGATGGGATCAGCGTTGACATCTGACCCCACCCATAGAGAAAGTAGATTCCTCTCATACAGTGGTTAAGTACAAATATCCATTTTTCTTCACCATTCCCAACCTTCTCCAAGGTCCAAGGTGACTTGTTATTTTTCAGCTATAGCATAAATAAGGACTTCCCTGATGGCTCAGACGGTAAAAGCATCTGCCTACAATGCGGGAGACCTGGGTTTGATCCCTGGGTTGGGAAGATCCCCTGGAGAAGGAAATGGCAATCCACTCCAGTATTGTTGCCTGGAGAATCCCACGGACAGAGGAGCCTGGCAGGCTGCAGTCCATGGGGTCGCAAAGAGTCGGACATGACTGAGCAACTCCACTTTCACTTTCATAGCATAAATAAAAGCACACTCAGCTTAGACTCAGACTCCTGAGTTTACACAGTGGTGCCCCCATTTGAGAGCTGTGCCACCTCGGGCAATTCATAGACTTCTCTGAACCTCCGTCTCTTCACTTGTAAACGGGGCTACTTAGGGTGATGATGAGAGATGGTACAGAGGAAAGTTTCAAGCCGGGTGCTTAATAATTGATAATTCCTCAAAAATGATTCTTCATTCATGAATTTTTAAACTAGTTATGGGAGCTTCAAGCCCAGATTGGCAGAAATAAGTGCGTGCATCAATTCCCATTTGTCTTAAAGTCTGTCAGAAGTATAAAAATAAAAAGCTATAACTAAAGGAAAAAATAGGGGTGAGTTTGAGATTAGCAGATGCAGACCATTATATATAGACTGGGTGAACAACAAGTTCCTCCTGTACAGCACAAGGAACTATATTTATTATCTTGTGATATGCCATGATGGAAAAGAATTTTTTAAATGTGTGAAGTGAAGTGAAGTCGCTCAGTCGTGTCCGACTCTTTGCGACCCCATGGACTGTAGCCTACCAGGCTCCTCTGTCCATGGCATTGTCCAGGCAACAATACTGGAGTGGATTGCCATTTCCTTCTCCAGAGGATCTTCCCCACCCAGGGATCGAACCCAGGTCTCCCACACTGTAGGTAGACGCTTTACCGTCTGAGCCACCTAATGAATAACTTTGCTAAACAGCAGAAATTAACACAACCTTATAAATCAACTATACGTCAATTATTTTTTAAAGCCAAGAAAAGAAGAGAGAACGCCATCATCCCATGTGTGTGATGAATGAGTTCCTGGAGAACAGAAAGCCAAGCCTCTGGGCACATGAAGCCAAAACAAGGAAGGCAGCTGGAAAGATGCTCTTCTCTGAAGGGCCCTGGAAATGGGGCTTTGATGCTTTCACACTGAGAGAGGGCGTGGCCCAGGAGAAAACCGACAGGTATGGGGGAGAAGGAGCAACCGCAATGAACAGCGTGTGGCGAACAACAGAGAACCACGCGAATACTTAAGATCCACCAGGCGCAGGTCACCAGGGTGGGGGCAGTGGCATCAGGTAAACAACAGCAAACGGAAAGACAAGGGGCCGCTGGCGATCCGGAGCCTGGCTCTGCAGGTTCTGACTTCGCCTTGGAAGTGGCTGGAGGAGCTTGCTGCTGAGGGCAGCATCTCTGCCCATTCACGCTCCAGAGAAGCCAGGAACCAGGCTGTACCCGCATTCCAGGGGGCCCAGCTAGTCCACCCCACCGGAAGGAAGAGCCTGAATGTGTCCATCGAGGGGGACTTCCTCACATTGCAGCAGAGAACCCCACCCAGCTCCCAAGCCTGCCGTCCTAAAAGGAAGCCAAGCACGCTGGAGGAGCCTCAGTATGAAACGTAAGAGGGAGCAAAAGCCAATGGTAGAACTGAACCCAGAAAGACACACACAGTTCAGACAATCTATAGAACTCGAGAACTCAGAATTGCATGGGTCATCACCCACCCTTCCCCTTAGGGACTGACCCGAGACGTCACTCAAGAGAAGGCAGTGGTTGATCTCAACAGACTCTGATTTAAGCGGATTCTGAGCTTGGTGTGTCTTTGTCAGTGTGAGCTGCTCAGTTGTGTCCGACTCTTTGCGACCCCATGGACTGTAGCCCATCAGGCTCCTGTGCCTTTGGGATTCTCCAGCTCCCAAATTTGTGGAGTGCTAAGTAATGAGTTCTTTTTTAATTTAATTTTAATTTTCTATTAGACTATCATTGATTTACAATGTTGTGTTTAGTCTCAGGTGTACAGAAGGGTGATTTAGTTATACATATATCCATCCTCTTTTCAGATTCTTTTCCCATGTATGTTATTACAGAATATTGAGTAGAGTTTCCTGTTCTATACAGTAGGTCCTTGTTGATAATCTATTTTATATAGTTATATGTCATTTATGTTATGCATATGTATATATATATATATATACATATATATATATATAAAACATGTGTATCTTAATCCCAAACCCTTAATTGATCCTTCCCATGAGGTTTTATAATACAAGATTAAGTAAAATAATTATGGAGAAAAAGGACATAGAGAGGGCTCAGATGGAGGGGGGGGGGAAGTCAAGTGAAGAAATCAGTGGTTTAAATTGTGCAAGAAAAACAAAAGAGGTGACATCAAAATACTCATTTTCCAGAGAAGAATAGAGGCTTTCTGTTCAACTGAGAGCAGCAAGTAAGCTGTTACTTTAAAGGATGGCCGAAAACTAAGGGGAAGGTCCAAGGTGGTTTGGGGAAGGGGGGACCCTGTGAGAGGTGGTGACGGTTGCCCCTGGTGCTTATGTCATTTGAATTCTCATCCAGTGGTACCAGTGATGTAAAATTAAGACAGTGACAGAAAGATGACCACGGAAACAATAAATTGTTTCAAATATGTCCTACCAAGAAACTCAAAGTGAAAGGTGATTGGAAGATTAGAAAGCCTGGGGTGGGGGGAGGGGCAGAGAAGAGGGAACAGACTCAAGAAACCAGGCAGGATTTAGTTACCCAGAGGTATCTTTGTCCACAGGACTTTTCCAGAAGAGCTCCGTTTTCTCGGCATTATGCTTGAGGAAATTAGCCAACGTCTAAACAGTAGAACCAGGAAGCAATGAGCGGAGGCCGCAGCAGCCGCTGTGGGGGCTGCAAACCCCGTAAATAACCACCCCCGACCCCCACCGCGCCATTAGCCTGACAGCCGAGGCGATGAGCACAGGTTATTCTGACGAATAGACGCACACTCCAGACACGCTGAATGGGTTCCAGAATATATCATCAGGGGACCCCAGCTGACCCTGGAGACGAGGGACCACAGAGCGGTACAGCACAAATCATGAGATGGAGTGTAATTAAAGCGAACGGTCCCCAGCGTCAGAGGGCTCGGGGGAGGAGGGGAGGACCAAGGAAGAGAGGACAGCGCACTTCGGGGACGCGCGGAGGTCAGTGCAGACAATACAAGGACGCGGGGAAGAGGGGACTCAAATTATGATGCTGAGCAAATCGATTCTTAGTTACGCAGGGATGGAGATAAACTGCTCCAACCAAGATGTATAATTACCGGCTTTGCGAGCAACAAACGGTAGCGATTGTCAGGACTTATCTTAAGGAAAACGAGAATCTGTAAATATACCTCACACCAAATCAGAAAAAAAAAATTATATATATATTTAATTCAATAAACATAACGGAACGCCAACTACATGCCAGAATTCAAAGGCAAATAAGAGACCCCGAGGAGTTTGTGACCCAGATGAGGAGAGGAAACCATGAACAGGCTGGGTCATTTCATAATGTAGGAGCCCTGTGTGCATTTAGGCCAGGGCAGACATGTCCCCGTGGAAGGGTTATGACGGGGGAGCGTTTCCATGAATGCGGGTGATTTTAAAAGGTGTTTACAGAGCGATGAGGGGGAGGGCATCACAAGGAAGGAAGGCAAGTGCAGGAAGAGGGTCATGGCGAGACCTAGAGCGGTCAGCGCCCACCCCTGGGTCTGTCTGGGGAGAGGAGACAGTTCCCAGGGTCTGGAGCTGGCGGGGTGGTGGGCGGCTAGGATAAGATGCGGAAGAGTAGGTTCTGGTCGGTCCTGGGAGAACTTGTGTCCGAACAGAGAAGAGGGATCTTTGTCTCCAGGGGGTGGAGCCCATCAGGGTTTCAGCGGGGTGCTCTGGTCTCAGAGTGATGGTTCTGGTGGAGGTGGGCAGACTGGGCGGAAGCAAGACTGAGGGTGGCGAGGTCTCTGTCTCCAGATGCGGATGGTGAAGACCCACAGTAGGAAGCACTGACACTTTCAGAGCTCCTCTACTGACGTTGTCATGGGAACAGCTACAAATTGCCCATCGCTTCCCGCGTGCGGACGGCTTTACCTGAGAAGTTCCCTCGCTGAGTCCTTGTAACCACCAAAGATTTCCCAGGTGTCGAATTCTCCCTACAGCTCAGAAAAGGCGAACAGCCTGCCAGACTCTTACGGGTCTCTACCGGAGAGCGACTCTAAAACCTGCCTCTTAACACCACGTGTGCTTCCGAGAATTTTTTTTCCTAAACATTTGTAAAACTTATAAATCTGAAAGTGTGTAAATAGACTTAGTTTGGCGAGGAAAGCACGCCTGCACTCCCTGTCACTTCCAGCCAGTGTCTCAGACTGGACCACAAAGCACTTCTTTCTGAAGGAGTGTTTTGAACTGACCCTATCTGCCGCACGTGTAACCAGGTTTGCAGGCATTTCCCCTCTAGACTGGAGCTTCTGAAGGCAGGGTGCCCTGGATCTCTCAACGCCCGGGTCTCAGTAAGTGCCCTGCACACAGTAGACTCAATTACTGGTTGAATGAATGAAGGAATCTCCTGAGTGGCTTTTCAGCCTGTAAAAGGGCTGTAATGGCCATCTTAGAGCTGAGGTGGTGATGGTAAATCTCAGGACTTAATGTCCCCTCATCAAAGGACTGGCTTTCCCAGGGGATGATGGCAGATTCTCTCTTCATCGGAGTGGCCTGATTACCAGCTTTTAACTAGTGAGTGAGAAAAATAAACCAGTACAGAGCTGTACTGATTAATCCTTTAGTCACGGTAGAATCGTCAAATAGGCTGTAAGTCAAAGAATACTACAGAAAATGCATTTAAAGACTAAGATATGTTTAATGCTTAAGAAAACTGTCAATTTTTTATACACATTGCTATATTTAAAAAAGGACACTTTGGGAAAGTCATGTACATACTACTATATTTTAAATGGCTAACCAACAAAGGCCTGCTGTATCACATGTGGAGCTCTGCTCAAGGTTATGTACCAGCCTGGATGGGAGGAAGGTTTGGGAGAGAAAGGATGCCAGTATACGTATGGCTGAGTCCCTTCGCTGCACATCTAAAACTATTACAACATTGTTAATTGACTGTACTCCAATACAGAATTAAAAGTTCACAAGAAAAAAAGAAAGAAAAATGTCCATTGTTCAGCCTTGACTTAATCACACAGCTTAATGTAATCACTGCATTTTCCCATCCTTTGTTTGAAAGTGACTCCCTCGCCAGTCGTCAAGCTCATTTTTAGGGTCCTCTCCTCTCCAGGGCTTACATGCCTCTTAGGAACCCCAGCTGTGGGCCAACTCCTCACCTCAGGCTGCTCCGGCTCCTTCCACCTGCTAAGGAAGGTGCTTCCTACACGTTGCCCACCTCGACCCACTTAGCTATTGGAGACACTTGTGCTGAATAAATGTAGGTCTCCCAGCGAGCCTGTCCTTATCATTCTAGAAAGTGCTGTCTCTTCTCTCTGGTCTCTTGGCTACACTCTTCACTGTGGACCGGCCAGGCAGGAAGCATTACGGTAATAAGAAACCGGTCTGCTTTTATCTCTGAGTTTAGAAGGCCCTCCACACCTGAGTGCCTCCAAGGATTTTCCTCAGGACTGCTTTTTCCTTTCCTCTCCTTTTCGAAACAGCTCTCTCCAAGTTTTAGTCCTTTCTGATTAGATTTTTACTCCGTAAACCATGACTTTCCTTACTAGCTCCCTTATCATCTTCAAGTCTTTACATCCTTAGTAAAAAGGATTCTGTCATTTAACACAGAATGTAAGTTTTTAAAACAATCCTAAAAAAGATCCAAAATGGGTTTTAATGGGGTTTTCTCTTAATCATCTGTCTCTTGGTGCTGCCTTAGTCGCTCTGTCATGTCCGACTCTTGCAACCCCATGGACTGTAGCCCACCAGGCTCCTCTGTCCATGGGACTCTTCAGGCAAAAATACTGGAGTGGTTTGCCATTTCCTACTCCAGGGGATCTTTCTGACCCAGGGATCAAACCCAGGTCTCCTGCATTGCAGGCGGGTTCTTTACTGTCTGAGCCACCTGGGAAACCTATCTCTTACGTAAATAAGATTCCTACCTTTTACCCAATAAAGCGGATATATTTCAAATGAGGTCAACTGCATCTCTAAAAACAATTTCCCAGCAGATGGAGGGGAATTAGTACCACTCAAGTGAAGAACCTAGAGTCCTAACCTGGGGAGGCTGTTTTTGCTAGAAAGCTGTGTGCTCAATGTAGGAGCAATGAGTCTAACTTCCTTAAGAATCTGAACCATAAATAACGCACGCAGCAAGAGTGTAGGCAAGACATCACGGTTTATCTTTTTTTTTTTTCCTTCTTATCCCACTTAGCAAGACAAAGGTGAGGGGAATGATGATTGATGCTGACAAAGGAGCCTAATAGCAGAACGAGCTGTCATCAGAAGGACATTCTTTACCACCCTCGAGGAGCATGCTTGCCAATCCCCTCCACAAAAGAGCTGCTACTTCTATTACCATCGTCTTGGGTCTATTCCTCACCCAGGACCCATTCCAAATGCCAGAGTTTAGTGAGCAGTGTTTATGCCCCAAGGACGCGAAAGGCCCTGGACTTAATGATACCACCTCATCCAGGAATGCCAACTCCGTGCAACCAATCAAAAGAAAGCGGGCCTGCAGGCCTTCCCAGAGAGCCTGGTGTCTCGCCCCAGCTTCCCCCACCTGCATCCCCTCCAGATGCTCTGCTGTCTCCTGCAGACCCTCTCCCAGTACGGCCATGCGCTCCAGGAAATGCCCAGGGCAACCTTGTGAGCTCCAACTCACAGAGCAAGCAAGAACAGGATCTTTAGTAGCCACATTCCAGGGCTTCAGGGTAGCTCAGCAGCAAAGAATCCACCTGCAATGCAGGACACTGCAGGTTCAATCCCTGGGTCAGGATGATCCCCTGGAGGAGGAGATGGCAACCTACTCCAATATTCTTGCCTGGAGAATCCCATGGACACAGGGGCCTGGTGGGCTACAGTCCCTCGGGTTGCAAAGAGTTGGACATGGCTGAGCGACTAACACACACACAAGATGAGTATGAAGAAAATTCAGAACAATACCAAGACTAAGCGCTGTTTAGTGTTAGTTGTTAACTGATTTTAAATTGGTGGAGTCTGCAGGTTTAAACCAGAGCTGAGAATGGGAGTCATTGCATATCCAAATTAAAATGTAATCCATCCCACTTTCAGGGTTTGGACTTGAAGCCCAGTGTGACCAAGAGACTATAAAAAAGGTTCAATCTGTCTCTCGTCATTTGGAGAAAAACTGCCCTGGATGTCCACCTCTCCAGATCTCATACTGCAGCCAAAATCTCTGAACACACCAACTCAGTCGGTAAATGATGTAACCCAACTCACTTGGGATAGAAAATTGTTTCCATAAAAGATCAATAGATGACTATAAATAACCCAGAAAGGTTTAGAGTCAAGTATATTGGTGCTATAAATCAAATTCATTGCATAAAGACTTATGTGTTAAGTTTGGGAACAATAGTTTGTATATTTGATGTGTAGGGTGCTAATAATGTTTAAGAGAATTTGACATCTTAGAGAATCCAGAAGATTAGCCAGGGTATTAAAATTTCTAATGTGATTAAGTAATTAATTTAGAGTTAATTTTAAGTTGACTTTTTTAAATTGAACGTGAAAAGATAATTTTACCAAGTTTGAAAATAATATTAGAATATGTAAAACCAACTATAGTCACCATATTTTCTTTAATAGATGTTCAATTTGTCCACATGTATTATATTATACGGGCTTCCCATGTGGCTCAGTGGTAAAGAATCTGCCTGCAAAGCTGGTGACTCAGGTTCGATCCCTGGGTCAGAAAGATCCCCTGGAGAAGGGAATGGCAACCTACTCCAGTATTCTTGTCTAGAGAATCTCATGGATAGAGGAGCCTGGTGGGCTACAGTATGTGGAGTCACAAAGAGTCGGACATGACTGAGAAACTATCACTTCATTTTAAGTATAGAAAATATTTGGCATTAAGGATAAAAATTTGAAGCATTTCAACGTCAAATGGAAATATCCATACTCTTTCTCTAGGTAATGTTTGCTTCACTCAACATGTTTATTCCCTTTTTTAAAGAGTTTTACATACAACAGTGTGGAGATACGTCACTTAAACCAATTCTCCAGCCCTATTAGTGAAGAAACAGAGATGGAGAAACTCGGTGATTTGCTCGAACTGCAAAGGTATTTAGGTACAACTCCAGCAAGAGACTCCATGACCCCCAGTATCATCAGTGTGGCTTATTGTTTAATGAGGTGATGTCATTTCCTGGGACATGTCACTGATAGTATCTTACACTGAACACAATAGTTGGTTCTCACTTTTCCAGACAAAGAGGAAGTATTTAAGTTACCCCCAACTTTACAGCTGAGAACATTCCTCTTCCTGGTTATGAACATTCTCTCCTTTGTAATAAAAAAAATACATAATAAAAAAGGTACAAACTCCACCAGCTTCTTTCCTAAAACCACTGGAAAATCCCATTGACCTGAACAATGTTTTGTTCCAACTACAACTTACTCATTACTTAGAGTTTCTTAATGTCTACTATCCTGTGTTTAATATCACAACTGTAACGAGTAGCTAATTCCATATGAGACTTTGCGAAGTGCTTAAAGCCCTGAACAATCCTCCTCAGACCTACTGGAGAGGGATCTTATGCTGTGACGACACTGATTACTTTATCTCTGCTACAAGCAGAAATCGAGGTCCTGTCCTGAAGTGTTAACATTTCTCTAGGGGTGGATGGAAAACGACTTAGGCAGGGAAGTGATCTGGCTTGCTGTCCACAAAGCACCCGGAGCCTTGGAAGAGTGGTATTGTGCTGATGCAAAGCTATTATTCTATAAAAGCATTCAGAGGATAATAGCCAGAACTGTATTAAATATTAATATCAATGCAAATGGTGGCTGAGAGCTTTAAGGAAGAACTGTAGGAGTCAATAACACATGGAGTAAAGGTGTACGAGGTTCGCAAATTCTAACTGCGCGTGCCACGCAAAGCCAGCAAACTGAGGACTGACCACGAATTGTCAGAAGTCCTGTTGTTCGTCTTTAACTCTTTCAGCTCAAAAAATTAAATTATAAAACTAAGGTGGTCAAACACTTTTCAATCAGCATTGAAAATCGGACTTAAGCTCAATTTACTTTATTTCCATAGGCGAAGGCTTTTTTTTTTTTAATTGGAGGCTAATTACTTTACAATATTGTGGTGGTTTTGATATGGCGACTTGGCCAGTTACTCAATCAGACACGGATGCTAGAGACGTTGTGGGTGTGATTAGAATCCCTAATCGGTTGACTTTAAGTCAATCGAAGGGAGATGATGCTAGATGGCTCTGACCTTATTAAGTGAGATTCTTTTAGGGCTTCACTGAGCTTGAAGACTCTGTGCTTTTTAACTCATTCTCGTGGGTAGCAGTCTGTGCATCACACTCTCACCGTCTCGTTCTGACTCCTGGCTTACAGACTGTGGGCTCGCTTAGACAGCTCCCATAACGCTGTAGGCCAGCCCTCTGCAATAAATGGGAATATCTGCCTGTTCTCTCTCTCACTCTCTCTCTCTTACTGGTTCTGCTTCTCTTACCGCAGCCTAATACACGGTGTTTTTCAATAAACATGCATGTAGGTTGTTGGATTTTCTTGGGTGGAAGAATGTACTCTAAGCTATATAGTTTTAATTTTCAACAATAATGCATAAAGGTAAACAATTGTTTAATTTTGCTACCATTGTAGATGACATAATCTGATTGATTTTAGGATATCACTACTCAAGATGGATGAGCTTTTCAAATGTACTCCAATTGGATTTCAAGTGAAATTCCAAACATAATGAATTATTGGGTCCTACAAATAAATGCTTGAATAATTTGGGTTGAAGAAAAGTTTGCACATTTAGTATGGGCCAAAAAAGGGCTCTCAGCACCTTGTATTCTTAATGCCTTATTTCCTCCATCCATTATAGGAAAATTGCGCTTGAGCACACACACCACCTGGCAGAGCAACACAAAATGTAAGATTGGGATCATCTTTCAAAAAGTCTTAGAAATACTGAAAATTTTAAAAAGAAATTATAGTTTAGTTCAAAGTTGAATAATTAAAGTCATTTCACCTGGTTGTAATAATTATCTGCTCTATTTCTCTTAAGCAGTTTTGGTATCTTAGCTGATGCCATGCATGTTTTATTAACCCCCTTTTAAGAAGTGAAGAACCAAAATATTTTAAATGATCTTTCAAAAAGCAGCTAAATTAATTATATCTTCTAACTTCATTCCTAGTCAAAATTCCACAAACAATAATGTCTCAAAATTAAAAAGCACCAGAAAAAGGCAAATTCTAACACATTTATAGAACAGAATGTTTATACAGTCACTGAAAATTATAAAGTAATTCAGCTCAGTTCAGTCTCTCAGTCATGTCTGACTCTCTTCAACCTCATGGACTGCAGTACGCCAGGCTTCCCTGTCCATCACCAACTCTTGGAGCCTACTCAAACTCATATCCATTGCGTTGGTGATGCCATCCAATCATCTCATCCTCTCATCTCATCTAGTGAATGGGAAAAAATTATATATAATCAATAAAATCAGGATAAAGGATTCCATATATAACCTGATTTATAAAACACGTAGGAAAAAATATTGGGGAAAATGTCCACAAAATCTAAACAATATTTATCTCTTAAATTGTAGAGTTACAGGAGTTTTTTTTTTCCTTCTAGATTTCTATAGTATTATGTATTATTGTACACTTAAAATAATTTACAAAAAATGAATCAGTTGCTTTAATGATTTCTCGTCTGCTAATACTGGCAACATTTTGATATTAAAGTAGTGAAACACTTCCCCTGGGAGCACATGGTGCTGTGAGGATGGGAGTTGCCCACATCCCGTGAGGAGCTCCCAGTGACCTACCTGCCAGGGGCTCCTGCCGTGGATCAGAGCTGGCCGGCGCCTGAGGCTAAACTGTGTGCTGACCACGCACGAAGCTTCTGGTTGGCTTTCGGTGCCCTCAGTCTTTTTGTGACTACGTTTATCAATACAGCATGATTTAGGAGGAAAGCCAAGACTATATTAAAGTCTTGGTAATGAACACACACACACTAAACAGGTGTGAAGTCTTCATAGACTGAAGAATTTGCTTTACATTTGGAGATTAAATTCATCATCTTCGCCTGCCTGCTTCACACACTGCCCTGTTCTCACAATCACGTTCTCTGCCTGTTCTCAAGTAGATGTTTTGATTTCCGTTTTCCTCTCATTATATTTACTATCTTTCTCCCTCTGGGACTGCGGTTCCCTCTGTCAAGGGGCTTTGCTCTCTCATCTTAAGTTCTCTTTTGCCAGAATTATCTTTCTAATTAGAGATGAACAGATGGACAGAAAGTACAAGAAAGGGTTGAAAACAAGGGATATTTAAATCAAGAACTAGGACCTGACCCCAGTAATTTTGTGTCAGAAGAGTTCCCCTGCTTCCCTTCTGCGTTCATGTTCCCTGCATATGGCGGGAGGTGGGGGCGGGGGGGGGCGGGTGGTGCGTGGATCGAAGACCCTTAACTTCAAAGACTGTATATCCCAGGCTGGGTTTCAGGCCAGACTCTCTCTTTCGGATTTCAGCTTATGTAGCATCTAATTCTGTTAGCACTTTAAAAGGAAAAGCATAGAGGGTGATGCTCCAGCCTTTGGCTTGCCTGGAGAAAATATTTGGGAGTATGTGCATAGTTCCATGGAGAACCATTCTGATCTGGAGGCAGAGAAAAGAAATTTTCCCTTCACCAAAACCTCCGAAAGGCTTTCCTCTGCTTGTTGATAAGAAATCAGGACTCTACATCCAGATCAGATAACCAGATATAATTTCTTCACCATCAGATTCATCATACTGAACGTCGCTTGTTATCTAGCATAATGATAAAGCAACCAAACTGATGACAAGTATTTTTAATAATAAAGACCTGACCTTCTACATTACAAATATATAATTATCATATATCAAGGAAAGAGAAACAGGTTTGGGGGAATATTGAAAGAATCATATTGGAGTAACAACAAATAACTTGGAAGTTATGCTACTTGGGTAGAAAGCCACACGCACACACTAGATTATTTGCCTTAGTTTTAACTGAAACCGGGGCTGTTCCAGTTTCGGTCAGGATGACAAACTAGTTGGGGACGGGTGGCTACCAGCTCTGCCCCCAGAACTTCACTCTGCAGATCCAGAGAGATGAGAGGAAGTTAATGGATGTGAGGCATGGGCATCAGAGCTGTCTGACAGCCCTGGGGAGATCGGTGCTTCCTGGGGAGTAGGGGAGAGTGATGGGCCAGAACAGACACCGTCAGGAGTGGGAATGGGGGTGGGTTGAGGGAAAGCATTTTCTTTGCAGTATTTCCTCTTTGAGTCCTAATCCAGGGCAGATAGATTATGACTGCCCATCAAGGTAAAGGCTTTGGAAGGAAGGAAAAGCTCATCTAACAGGCAGTCACTAAGTCATGTCCAACTCTTTGCAACCCCATGGGCTGCAGTCCACCAGGCTCCTCTGCACATGGAATTTTCCAGGCAAGAATACTGGAGTGGGTCACCATTTCCTCCTCCAGGGGATCTTCCCAACCCAGAGATCGAACCTGCAAACTCTTGCACCTCCTGCACTGGCAGGCGGGGCTCTTTACCCCTGAGCCTCCTAGGAACCCCACTGAGGAAGATGCTCCAGACAAATGTAAACCAAAAGAAAGCCACGTTAGCAATTTTAATAGCACATAAAATAAAAATTCAAGGTGAAAATTCTGTAACCAGCATTATGTAACAAAATGATAGATCTTAGAATTTTATTCTTATAAACATTTACTGACCTAACATTATTGCCTCATAATATATACGGGCCCCACTGACAAAAGCACAAGAAGAATGAGAAGATTTAAAAAAAAAATTAGTCCTGCTCATGGGGAAAAGAAAGTATATTAAACGTCACTGGGAGACTAACATTATTTATAAGCCAGTACAAATCCAGATATTTGACAACATAACATATTGGTGAGGCCATGGGGAAATACATACATTTACCACTGCCAGTGGGAATGCAAAGTTATTCAGCACTCAGAAGAGTCTGCTTCTACCTAGAAAAGTTCCAAAGGAATTAACTCTTTGACTCAGCAGCCTTACTTCTTAAAATTGATCTCAAACATACATGAACACAAATAAAAAGTGAGATTTCTGCAGAAAGTATGTATTTCCAAAAACAAAAGCTTAGGAACAACCCAGATGACCATCAACAGCAAACTAGTTGAAAATTTTGGGTACCATCCACAAACTGGGGTATACGTAGCTGACTATGGAAAGACTAGAAAGAGTCTGTATATCATGATATGGTAGGCTACATGGTTTTTTAAAAAGCTACGTAGACATAGTGGTTACTTAGAGTGTGAGTGAAAGTGTTAGTCGCTCAGTCATGTCCAACTCTTTGTGATCCCATGGACTGTAGCTCACCAGGGTCCTCTATCGATGGAGTTTTCCAAGCAAGAATACTGCAGTGGGTTGCCATTTCCTTCCTGACCCATGAATTGAACTTGGGTCTCCTTCATTGCAGACAGATTCTTCACTGTCTGAGCCACCAGGGAAGCTCTCTAGACATAGTGGTTACTTAAACTCTTGGGTAAATAAGGGGAAGGGAAAATTTTCTTCAAAAGAAGCAATAAAGAATAAATGATGAACTTGTTACCCATGGGAGAAGGAGGAAGTAAATTTTCTGAGCAAATAAAATAATGTAGAGAAGTTTAAATATTATCTGACAATATTAAATTTGAATTGGAAATATCAAAACAATTTTATGATATGCTTTGCTTTAAAAACTGTGTGTGTTTTCCAGGCTAGAAGCAATGAGCTTAGAAACACTTATAGCACTTAAACTGAGGTCCCTAAAACCAATTCCCATTAAAGCCTGGGCACACAGAGCCATAGAAGATGCCAGGTCTGAGGGAGAAAGTTCATAAGTCTTTCTGGCATAAGCTTCTTGCTATGTCAGCATGAAAGGAAGTTATGTGGGTAGCCATTCCCTTCTCCAGGGGATCTCCCTGACCCGCTGCAGGCAGATTCTTTACCATCTGAGCCCCCGGGGACGCCAGCAATATCAAAGGCTAGCAGGATCGTATTTCAAGGACCCAGGGACTCACCTAAAGGTCTATCTGTTGGCCTCATGGCAGGGAGAGGAGGGGCTAAGCATGAAAAAGAATAACGATATGCAATAAATGGAACACTTCAAGCATGTGAAAGCTCACAGGCTCTTGATATTAAAATACACACACTGGTCGCCACTGGAGGTTGCTAAGATACAAGTCCATGATTGTGAAAATTGATAATGGCAAGAAAATTAAACATTCATCCTGAATTTCTTTTACCAACCTTATTTGAGGGTTAAGGAAAAAAAAAAGGTTGCTGAGGGATATTTCTCCTGTATGGAAGAATTCTGGATAATGCATGCAGAAAGAACAAAAGAATTATAAAATCACTATTTTGCCATTTCTAACAAAATAATAAATGTCGGCAACAATGACCCAAGACCTCTGACTTCAAGTTTAGTTAAATAAGAAGTCAATTAAAAAAAAAAAGAACTAAGCAAGATTCCAAATATTCAGAAACTGAATGGATGATTACTAAATAAGTTTTCAGTTAAAGAGTAAATTACATGGGAACTGAACAATAAAACACTACAGGGAAAAATGTGCAACACAGCTCAAACTGCATGTAGCTTGTGATGAATTTTTTGGTGAACAAGAAGGTTGGAGAATAAACAGCTAAGCATTCCACTTAGGAAGTTGAAAAAACAAAGAGCAAGAGAAGAATAAACTCAAAGAAACAAGATGAAATAGTGTTGGTATGAGGATAAATCAATGAAATAGAGAATTACAACAAAACCAAGAATGATAATGTTTCTTGAATTAAGGGACATGAATCATTCAATGTTCTGCACTTGAAGTCTAAATAAAAAACAAATGTATATGCCAAATAGACAAAATATGTGAAGAAATAAAGTTGAGACCTGGAGACGACCTGTCGATAGAACACAGCCCAGCAGGGCCATTTCAATTCTTGTTTATAACATTTTTCCGGCTCCTTCCAAATATAGGCAGACCTCAGAGATACTGTAGGTTCCATCCCAGACTATTGCAATAAAGCAAGTATTGTAATAAAGCAAGTCACATGAATCTTTTGTCTCCCAGTGCATATGAAACTGCTGATTACATTATCCTGTGTTCTATTAAGTGTACATTATGTCTAAAATAAAATGTGAATACCTTCATTAAAAAACATTTTATTGCTAAAAAAACATTACTAAGCATCAGCTAGAACTTCAGCGAGTCATAATCTTTCTTGCTGGTGGAGAGTTTGAAATATTGCAAGAATTACCAAAACGTGATACGGAGAACGGAAGTGAGCAGACGCTATTGGAAAAATGACTCCAGTCAACTTGCTTGGAGTAGGGTTGCCCCAGACCTTCAACTTGTCAAAAATTCAATATCTGCAAGCCCAATAAAAACACATGGCAATAAAACGTGGTGTGACTGTATATTGAATGCTACGAGTTAGATGAACTAGAAAGTCTGAAGAAACAAGACTGCCCTCACTTTAGATATCAGCTGCAGGTTCAGAGACCACCTGCACTTCAGACCCGCTGACTGCAAATTGGAGGGACTCCACATACCCGCTATCAGGCTCAATGCTTCGCTGAAAGACTCGCAAAGCTCACGGAAGGCTCTTACACTCACAGTTAGGTTTATTACAGACAAAAGGCACAAATGAGCTCCAGGTGAAGGCAGAGGTACCTAAGGTGCAGGCAGGCATTTCTGGGAAGGATGGGCACTAGCGTCACACCTGAGGAAGCTCACCCCAACTCTGGTGTCCAGAGATCCTTCAAGAGTCGGCCTCATGCTGCCCGTAGGGCTGACCTGCATGCCCGGCCCCTCCTGGAGGTCTGGGCTTACTTTTCTTTGGTTACTCTAGAGACAGAAATTAACCTGAGTATTCCCCCAAAGCCACGCTGTAAGTCACATTGTTGGACTGTCCAGTGGCCAAAATCCCAGGCAAACAAAGACACTCTTATCAGACAGGATATTCCAGGAGCCTGGAGAGCCCCTCCTAGCAGCCAAGGGCAAAGGTCAGACTGCTCTTAAGGTCCAGTTCATTCTTTACCGCACACTGACTACGAATCTGGGGGAGTCAGACAGAGAATCCAAGATTTCTAAAAGCTCTCTGGGTGATTCTGATAAGCCAGATTTGGAAATCACTGATGTAGCTTAAAATCATGGTGTGAAAAACAAGAAATGGAAAGCCTTTTTGTGTTCATGACCACACAGATATTAAGAGGGGAGTCAAGTCTGGAATTTGGGGAATGTGGCTGAGCCGGAGAAGGTTCCAGGTTCCTGCAAAGCACCCCCTCATCCTTACGCACCGTCTAGCCCTTCATCAGCCCTCAAGCATCATCTACTGATTGAACTCACATCACCCTCTTACCTACAAACCTGTTCTCATATTGTTACAGTTAACAAACTATGAATTGTTGGAAAAGCATTGCGGGAGTTCTTCACGGCCTCATAATTCAGTGGGTTGGTGAGGGAGGTTTCAAGGCGTGCCCTGAGGACACGACTTGGGAATAATTCAATCAGTATGGTTTATCTATTATGCCAGCAAACTCAACCTTACCCGTCCCTGTGTCAAATTTCATTTCCCTGAAGTCAAACATTGGCAAATGTAGAAGGGCTATTGCCAATTAGATAAAACAAAATGGAAGATTCTTGCGGTCCAATTACTTTTTAAATAATTTATCGTTCACTCAACTTCACCTGTGTTTCCCACAAGTGGGAATCTCAAACACCACGTGCGTTGCAGAGAGATTATTGTCCTGACTAAACGTCGACTATGCATTCTTCCTCTCTTTGGCTGTGCCTCATACTGTTACTGAAGCAAAAGAATCAGATGAGAATCCATTTCTTGTTTCTGCTTCTTCACTTGATGAAGGCTTGTTGCATAACCGTTAATTTTTTCCGTTCAACAGTTGAAGTCAATTGCTCTACTCACAATTGATAACATTTCTGCGATTCCTGATGTGGAATTAACGATAAGGATATAATCTATGTCAAAGTAATGGTTACCCAAAAAGGAGGTAAACAGAATCTAAAATTATGCTCAACTAATAAATAGTTGCTGAGCACGGCCCCCATTGCGGGGCTTCTGATGGCATAAATCTGTTTTGAACACCAAGAATCTGCATTTTAGATAAGCAACTGGTGACAGAGCTTCCCAGGTGGCACTGGTGATAAAGAAGCCACCTGCCAGCGCAGGAGACGGAGGAGACGTGGGTTTGATCGCTGGGTCAGGAAGATCCCCTGGAGAAGGAAGGGCAACCCACTCCAGCATTCTTGCCTGGGAAATCCCATGGACAGAGGGGCCTGGCGGGCTACAGTCCCTGGGGTAGCAGAGTCGGACACGCCTGAGAACTTAGCATGATGCTGTAGCGGAAGGTTGTAGGGTCGCTCTGAGAAACATTTTAAAATCCAGATATGAACATGTATATCACCTGTGGATATTTCCTCCTGGGCAAATAAATACTCCTTATTCTAGGCTACTAAGAAGAGAAATAATTTAAATAATAAACTATGAATAGATGTTAAAAATATTTAAATATTCCTACTTGCTAAGCCTAGGGGTGCCTTTGTACCTTTTTTAAAAAAATAAATATACTTCCTACATACACTTGGAGAAAAAAAGGAATTATTTTTTCCCAAATAACATGTGTCAAAAATAATCATTCTCTCCTACCCCAATCTAGCTCATATTTAGATGTCTGAACAAAAAGAATATAACTAAGAATAAGATATGAAGGAAGAGAAATATTTCCCTAGCAATATGTATAGAGACTAACCCTACCCAGGAGCCAAGTATGGCAGAAAACTGCTATAATTAAGGATACAAAAACATGTTCTGCTTCAAGCCTTCATTTTAAGATACTTCTAGGTTCTCACAATTTTTCTGCAAGGATAAAATTTCTGAGATTATGCCTATGAATGTTGAGGAGGTCTTTACAGGAAATGGTTCTTTATCTGTTTCTTAATAGAGAGTAGGTGACATATATAGAATACGTATTTACAGACTAAAAGGAAAAGGGGGCTGAAATGTCAGATTTGAAGCTTTTAAATGCAGTCTGTAAGTCAGTCTCAACATTTACGACACATTTTTTTTCAAGTTCTAAATGAGACAAAAATGATAAATTGAAAGAATGTTAATGAATTGTGATTCATGCTGGGCTGAGTTTTCCCACTGATGGCCAATCACAATAAAAGTTTCTATCCTAGCTCCCTTCAGTTCAGTTCAGTCGCTCAGTCCTGTCTGACTCTTTGCAGCCCCATGGACTGCAGCACGCCAGGCCTCCCTGTCCATCACCAACTCCCAGAGCTTGCTCAAACTCATGTCCATTGAGGCGGTGATGCCATCCAACCACCTCATCCTCTGTCACCCACTCTCTTCCTGCTTTCAATCTTTCCCAACATCAGAGTCTTTTCAAATGAGTCAGTCCTTTTCGCATCAGGTGGCCAAAGTATTGGAGTTTCAGCTTCAGCATCAGTCCTTCCAATGAATATTCAGGACTGATTTCCTTTAGGATGGATTAGTTGGATCTCCTTGCAGTCCAAGAGACTCAAGAGTCTTCTCCAGCACCGCAATTCAAGAGCATCAATTCTTCGATGCTCAGGTTTCTGTATTGGAGAAGGAAATGGCAACCCACTCCAGTATTCTTGCCTGGAAAATCCCATGGACGCAGGAGCCTGGTTGGCTACTGTCCATGTGGTCACAAAGAGTTGGACATGACTTTGCGACTTCACTTTAATCAACTTTCTTTATGGTCCAACTCCCACATCCACACATGACTACTGGGAAAACCATTGCTCTGACTAGACGACCTTTGTTGGCAAAGTGATGTCCCTTTCCTTTCCCTTGGGACATTTTAATTTCGTAATTTTCCTGCAAAGACTGTAGAACTCTCTGGAGTGTTGGCCCATGCCAACACTTTCCTCTAAGGAACCAACCCTCCCCAAGCAGATGGCTTCTTCAACAGGAGCGTCCAGCAACATGGACATACATTGGAAGACTTGGTCAGCTGACCCCTCCCTCAGCTTCCCTGATAGCAGCTCCTGCTGCCTGTCCGTCTCTGCTCAGCCTTACTCCTTGAGCCCCATGTAGATCAGCCTTCTCTCGCCCCTTCCTTCTCGTTCTGTCCTGGATCTGTTCTTCTTCCGCCCCCTGAGCTCTGCATAACCAGAAGAAAGTCTCGCGATAACATGTCTGGACCGTGCCGGGGCTCTGCGTGCCTTTCTCTCGGTGTCAGTTCACAGGTAAGGACCCCTGAGGCCACCCGGTACCTGTGCTCCTCAGCCTTTCAACTCATGCACATTTAAAGGCAGAGAAGCACAGATGCCCACCCTCAGGAGTTCCAGACACACCTCAACCAGCCTGCAGGTGCAGTTACACTCCCAAGTAAGTTAGCAGAGCTTGACCGTGTCACTGGTACCTGTATGAACATGGCACCATTTTGTGATGGAAAACCTGAAGCCTGTGAGGCATCCTGGAACCCAATCCAGTGCAAGCGTGCCAAGTCGTTCAGTCATGTCCGACTCTTTGCAACCCCCATGGGCTGTAGCCCACAGGCTTCTCTGCCCATGGAATTTCCCAAGGAAGAATACTGGAGTGGGTAGCCACGCTCTCCTCCCAGGTATCTTCCCAACCCAGGGGTCGAACCAGCGTATTGTATGTCTCCTGTATTGGCAGGCGGGTTCTTTACCACGAGAGACACCCAGGAAGCCCAATCCAGTGTAGGGATGGAATCAGCCCTTGACAGTGTTCTCAGAGAAAACTGAGAAAACTCAGCAGCACATGGGTAGGTGACCGAGGCCCTGGCAGAGAATCACACAAGAGCAGTTTGGATAAAGACAGCCGAGGAGCTCTCGGTCATTCTCTGGGAGCTCGGGGTTCTAAGGGAAGGGGAGGTTGACCTTAGACCCTTCCTTCCCAGGGCCCCAGATTTTCATTTTGCATTGAGACCCCACAGATGATGCAGCTGGCCTCATTCAGGGTGGAGTTAAAGCTTATATTGTCTCTCTACTTCCAAGAAGTAGGAGGTGGGTCATGAGAGTGATCTAGGCTTGAGGACTGGTGTGGAGGGGGTAAAGGAGAGCCTGGGAACCCGCACTGATGTTCGGGGGTTCCCTGCAGTGGAAAAAGGGGCCTGGAGACAAGAAATTTTTACCAAACACAGTGGCTTTGAAATCAGCTTTGGGGAAATAATAGTAATATTTCTTGTTTTCAGATGTGAAAGTTATCGTCTCTATTACTGACGAGCTGTTCATATTCTTAAAGCACCATCCGTACGTAAACAAGTAAAGATGCAATTCACTTCCCACCAACATTCCCCACTGGGAATAACTGTTTGCATACTTAAAGAAGGTCTAAGAAATTGTGGATGTATGGTTTCCATTTCCTCAAACAGAAACCCCCTGTCCATTCCCTGAATTTTTCTATTTGCTTCTGTTTTCTTCTAGTAAGTAAACATAAAACATCTATGGCTGGAAAAGCAAAAGGCAAAAATCAGAAAATGCCAAGTGAGACTTCTCATTTCAGGGCTGAGAACCAACACGCGTATACTTGATTGTTACAAGCGCACGCACGTGAGTGTGATGTGTGTGTGTGTGTGTGTGTGTGAGAGAGAGAGAGACAGAGAGAGCGCCCAGGTCCGTGAAGGTGGACGGAGAACACACTTCAAAGCATTACGTGGCTTGGCCTGAAGTGGAGAGAGGACAGCCAAGTCATAAAGCGGCTCAAATGGAAGGTGCAGGGGGTCCGTAGGGAACTATCTGGCCACAGGGAACCTGGGTCTGTTTCCCAAGAAACTAGAATTTTTAAAAAAAAATAGTCAATAAGAGCGAAAATGATCTTCCCTTGGGTCCTAATTTTGGGAAGTTTTGTGTCCTTAGGGACATAATCCCTAAACGATTTACTGGGCATTTATTTGGACCAGTCTCAAGTATGCCCAGTTTTGTGAGAACATAAAGTCAGCCCTGTAAGACTACAAAGCAGGAGAGAACCCCTTCACGATGTTTCTTGGATAAAAGCTAACATCCTTCACAAACTTTGGCTTTCCTGGTTTCAGCTATCGAGACGCGCCTGCGACTTGTGGGGCCGACATCCGTTCAGCAGTGATCAGCTGTGAGCTTGGCTCCAGGACGCCAGGCAATACTCGAACATGGATCTGACTCACAGCAGCACGGCCAAGTGACTTCCGTTTACTTGCTCTGTGCTGTGCAACGTCATTACTGAATTACTTGCTTTCCTTATCAATAATAAAACAGTATCCCACGCTTATTATGTGCCAACCCCTTTAAATGCATCATCCATTTAATTCTTCTGTCAACCCTGCAAGGTAGCTGCTGATGCTGTAGTGAGATGCATCTGATGCAAGGTTGGTGGGGGCAGGGGTCGGAGGGGCAGTGAACTGAGAAAGCAGAGTGGAAGACCCGGGGTTTACATGTTCTATTGTCTGCAAAGTGCAGACTCTCAACCAGGTTTATCATAACGTAGGTACAGCCAAAGAATGCTGCGCTGCTTTAAAGAGACGATAAAGTAGGGGGATGGGAATACGATCCAATAAGTCTATTAACCTGTATTCTGAAGTCCTTCTATAGTAGTAAAAAAAAAAGAATTAAAAAGCTCAGTGTCTTGTTTCTTATCATAATCTCCTTTATCTCTTACATTCAAGTACTGTTTTGCTACAGAACGTAATATAACAGAGTGCTTTTGACCATTTTTCCCTCCTCTGGGGCCCAGATACTAAATATTTATTAATGGGAAAATACCTTAATCTTAACATTTAAATTATGGATAAAAAACATATTATGTTTGAAAAAATGGAATGAATGACATATGGAAGTTATTTTAGAAACGAACCAAACGTTTTATTTCAAATGGATTTTTAAAATTGAAGTATAGTTCAATCCAAAAGGAAATCAGTCCTGAATATTCATTGGAAGGACTGTTGCTGAAGCTGAAGCTCCAATACTTGGGCCACCTGATGCAAAGAACTGACTCATTGGAAAAGACCCTGATGCTGGGAAAGATTGAGAGCAGGAGGAGAAGGCGGTGGCAGACTGAGATGGTTGGATGGCATCACCAACTCAATGAACATGATATCTGAGCAAATTCCAGGAGGCAGTGAAGGACAGGGGAGCCTGGCCAGGGGTCTCAAAAAGTCAGACATGACTTAGTGACTGAACAACAGCAATAGTTAGTTGACAATGTTACGTTCGTTTCTGAGACACAGCAAAATGATTCACTTACGGGTGTGTAGATTCTTTTCCATTGTAGGTTATTACAAGATATCGAATACAGTTGCCCGTGCTATACAGGAAGACCTCGCTGTTTATTCTAGATATAGTAGTATCTGCTAATCCCAAACCTGGATTTGTTTTTAATGGAAGTAACACCTATAATGTCTTTAATAATAAAACAAACAACCAAAAAGCAGATACTTCGGGGTTTACGGAGAAAAGCAGCAGGAGCTCCTTGATCCCTCCCACCCCTCACACCCCTGCTCCTCAGAACCGGGGGCCTCTTTTACACATTTTGTGTCTGGTCATCTTCTCATCGCTAAATAATGCAACCACATTGCTGCCTTGAATCACCAGTTTTAAGCATCATCAATCGATTTCCACCTGGTGAGAGAAGGCAGACATGAGTTAGATCCAAGCCAAGCCTGGCGGTGTTGAAAAGAAAAGCGAGTTTTGAAATCAGGGGGAAGGACACATCTTCAGTGGCCAGCTGTTATTTGTATTGCCTTAAAAACTAAGAATGTGACCTTTGGCCTCTCCAAATAATGGAGTCCATCTTGCAGTCCTTCAGGGACAGTGGAGACGCAGATAACCAAAGGAGCCTCGTAGAAATCCTTTTTCTTTCTACTTTGTTTTCACTCGTCCCCTTTGGCTTGTCTGGTTGGATAATCCTGGACTCTTTAGATTCCAAGGGGGCTGTGTGTGCTGGCTAAGAAACCCAACACCATGCAAAGGCTCCAGGAAGTCGTCTTAAGGAGTAAGTATGTTTTGTAAACAGATGACTGGCATCGGACTGAATACACGTCCTCGTAAGCCACCCCTTGTTTGCGCTCGCTAATGGTCTTCAGGATTTGAGCCAAGGATTTAGCTTCAACTTCAGTGTAGCCAGCATTAGGATATGCTAGCAACACGGTTGTTCTCACATCCCAGTATTTTCTTCGTTTACAAAGTCATAAACTTCTTGAAATAAAAGGCACAGCCTTTTTTCAACATGAACCTACTTGAGCATAATCCTAGCTATCTTTAATAATACAGGAAATAAAAAGAGCATGGTTTGGAAATAGACGAAGGGAAGCGTGGATGGATGAGAACTAAAATAGCTGGGTTTGCTGAGTAGTTCCCAATGTTTATTCTGGGAAACCTTGGGATTATTTATATGATCTTAAAATATTCTCAACAGTCTAGAGATATGGCAAAGCCTAAATAGTTTTGATTTGAAAACCAACATAATTAGACTTTTTTTTCCTGACATATTTTATAGGGTTGGCCAAAAGGTTCATTTGGGTTTTTCCATACGATGTAATGGAAAAACCCAAACAAAGTTTTTGGCTAACCCAATATAATATAGCTGAAGCAGGAAGAACAAGGACAAATATATGAAAAGAACTGTCAGCTCACATTCAAGCAGATGTGGATTCTGTGGCTCAGGTTCAGTGACACAGGAACACGTATGATCGTGTTAGTCACTCAGTCATGTCCGACTCTTTGTGACCCCATGGACTGTATCACACCAGGCTCCTCTCTCCAAGGATTCCTCCATGCAAGAACACAGGAGTGGATGCCGTTCCCTCCTCCCGGCGACCTTCTCAACCCAGGGATCGAACCTGGGTCTCTAGCATTGCAGGCAGAATCTTTACCATCTGAGCCACCAGGGAAGTAAACATGTATGATAATGACCCTCTAATATTTTAAAAATGACAGTGAATCTTTGGGTCTCATACCATTCACACTATGTTTCATGTTATGAAAATTAAGAGCTCCTGGCATTTTAGACAAGTCAGAGCATGAGAGTCTTGAAGGAGATGTGGCTTTTGTTCACCTTCCTTTCCCTGATTTAGACTGCAATAATATCAACACTGTCTATTCCAAACGCAACTCAAAAACATAATTATCACAGAATCAGGAAAACCAGGCTTGTAAAAAAGTTTCCTGAATACAGATCCGTTTATGCATTTTATTTACGTGAAGACGAGACATTAACAAGCATGAGTCCCTGCCCAGTTGTGTCGGTGTGGCAAATCCATAAGGGGAGACGACAAAGCCTTCCTGGGGCCAGGAGCTGGTGGAGGAGTCCAGAAATAGGAAGGAAAAGAGCTCACAGTTCAGGCAATGAGGACGTCATGGAGCGGAAAACAGAACAACGTTCAGGTAACTAATTGAATTTGGAAGACAAGGTGTTTTTCCCGATCAGAACGAAGTCTTGAACCGTAACTTGGACATTATCGCCAGACATGTTTCTACTTTTCCTTCCGTGATTTCTCGACACGTGTCAGAGTGTGGAGGAAATAGCAGAGGCAGCATCATAATGTGCCCTGAGTTGATTTCTTCGCACTTGATTGAATTCACCGACAGAAAGGCTTCTGTCTGGTTTATCAATCTTGCAATTGCCACAAATATCATTTTATGATATTAATTCTGAACCTAAACTGAGTTTGGTTCAAGGTTGAGTTTGCTTATCTGAGCTATGTCTTTTTTTTAAATTTTTTTTTAAATACTCTTTTATGGGGAGGAATTAAAAAAATCAAGAGGAAATATCACCACAGGTGTCAACCTTGTGGACACCTGTCAGAGATGACAGCTAAACAGATTTAAGGGACCAGGCCCTCTTAGAACATGAGCTAATACACCAGGGAGCGTCTCCAAAATCCTGAAGACTGGTCGTGGCTCCGCCACTGATGCGATGTATCATTTGACGTGTGTCACCATGCCAGGAATCTCTATTTTCTAAATAACAGTGGCTTACTTCCGAAGGGGTTGGTAAGCTGTCTAAGTCATAAGCAAACAAATAAACAAACAAACATTTTTTAAAGATTTTTCTTCCTCTATGATACACGTTCCATCACTACCTGAGTACAGAATAAATCCTTATGAGTAAGGGTGGTGTTTATTTTTAAAAGTACTGCGTGCTCCCTGGGTGTGAACACAGGTATTTATCATAGCAGTTAGCAAAGGCCATCAAGTTAACCATTTCCCTCTAAGGCCAGTAAGTCACCAACAACCAAAGGCAGAAAACATGTTATCCGATGCCGGCTGTGATTTAGAAACTGTTTACCTAGAAGCGTCTAATATAGAAAAGAAAGTTGGATTTCTCCTGGAAGACTTTGCTTGAAATCTGGTCTGTGCCCCTGAAGGCGGCTTGACCTTGAAAAAGTCACCTCAACCTTCAGAAGCCTGGGCTCTCTTCTTTGTAGCGGGAATAATAACATCCCTCTCACCCAGCGGCTCTAAACATTCTGGGGGTTTAAAGTCTGGGTGGGGGTGGGGGGTCTTTTAAACTGTCATGACAACCCTACATCAAATTTTGAGATCCTCACTTGCATTTAGACTGTTTCTACACACAAAGAACAAGTTAAAAGATTCCACTGGAGAAAGAGGACAGCGGGATGCAGTCGACTTACCAGATTCAATTTCCCACAAACTAAGCAACCATTTCAGTTCCTAATTATTTTGGCGTTGTTTAGACACAAGCACAGAGAACCCAGAAGCACAGCAAATGTTTACCTTTGAACTTCAGAAGCATCCCCGACAGTATTTTTTTTTTTAAATTTTCAACTTCTTCGCCAGTGCTCCCGTCTGAGAAAAAAAGACTGAATTTTGGAAAGAATTTACAGGGATTCCATTCCCACGGTATCATGCACATTTTAGCGAGTGGTTAAATTTTGTTCTGAACGATTCTATAGCTGCTACAGGCAGTGACACAGATGGGAGAATGGGACAACTCGAGAGAACCCTCAATATTAAAAGTGATTATGCTTTCCTCCTCGATGGCACTATCTCAGATGATGTTTTTCTCTTAATTATGTAATTAATCGCCTCAGTTCTTCATTTCACTCTGAAACACTGTGAGACACCACCGTCTCAGAAAGTAAAATACTGGGGATTGTCCACCCACCAAAACACCAGGGAGATAGAGAAAATAAAAGCTGTGATGGAATGAACGCATCACCAAGGCTCTCGATTATCATACGGTTTTGCTGCTGTTTAGTCGCCAAGTCGAGTCTGCTTTGCCACCCCAGGGACTGTGGGTTCTTGACTGCTGAGTCACAAGGATGCATAATAGTTTTGCACGCGAACAAATAGCCAGGTACAGGAGATGAACACATTAATGCTGAGAGTGCGGCTTCACTGACACCGCAGAGTGGCCCACAGGACCTCATACCTTCGTGGAACCGGGATGCATAGAGTTCCTGGAACAGATATTTAAGTGGCACTGTGTGAGCCAGAGGAGGTTTACGAAGCTCCACGATCACGCATACGACCATTCCATCAGCGAAACACCAGCTTACGGTGGTCTGTGCGTGGTCTTGGATACGTTCAAGATTTCGAATTTCTCCTCTAAGGCAATGACCCCCAGATTCTATGTCTCTAGACCAGATTACTATTCTGAGCTCCAACCCATAAACCTAACTCATTGGGGGACCACGCTTTTGGCATGTAGATAGGTAGCCTACACCACATGTCCAAACCTCTAGTACAGTGGAGTGTCGGTACCAGTGGGGGAATGGTTCCAGAACCTCCTCCTTCCACGTATACCCAAATTAGTAGATGCTCAGCTTTTTATATAAAGAGATGTGGTATTTATATGTAACCTACACACATATTCCCAGGTACTTTAATTAACACTAGATTACTTATAATACTTAACACAGTGTAAATGCTATGTAAACAGTTGCTGGAGCGTGACAATTCAAGTTTTACTTTGGGGAAATTTCTGGGCTTTTTTTAATAGATATTTTTGAATCACAGTAGTTGAATGTGTAGATGTGGAACCCGTGGGTACGGAGGGGTGAGTGTATGATGAAGTTTCAAAGGCACGGACTCCAGAGTCAGACTGCCTGGGGTTCCGATCCTGATTCTTCTCCTGACACCTTCCAAGCTGTGTGTCCTTGATCAGAGTGCTTACCCTCTCTGGGCTTTAGCTTCTTCACCTTCAAAGTGGCGGAGACTTAGTTAGAGATTAAGCCCGTTCATGTCTGAGGACCTAAAATACCGCTGACTCATGAGAAGCACTCAATAGGTGTCATATTCTTTTCTCAGGATTCGTCTCTGTCTCAATGAGTGGCATGGGGATTTGCCCAGTGATTTAAGCTGGATTCGGCTCTTGGACCAGCCGCTTATCAGCTCGGTGACCCTTGGCAAGTGACGCAACCTCTCAGAGAGCCTCAGTTCTCTCCTTTGGGAAGCGAGCATTCCAGAGATGGCTATATGGATTTAGATGAAACCCAAGTATCAACAGAACGCTTCACTCAGGGCCTGGCATGTGGCCACACTCAATAAAGATAAGCAATTACTCTTATTTCTCTTGGACTCTTCTTCCTCCTTAAGTCCCATTTCTAATTACTTATCAGGCCTAGTTGCTTTTAACTCCTGTTATTTAGTCGCTAGCTCGTGTCCAACTCTATGCGACCCCACAGACTGCAGCACGCCAGGCTTCCCTGTCCTTCACTGTCTCCAGGAGTTTGCTCAAATTCATGTCCAGCGAATCGCTGATGCTATCTAACCATTGCATCCTCTGCCATCCCCTTTTCTTTTTGTCTTTTAACTCTTGCAAACCTCTAAATAACTCCCCTCTTTTTTTATGCTGTCTCTCCCCTTTGCCAATTTTTACCTCCTGACTGGTTCTTTGACCCTCAGCTTTGGCTTTCAAATCCATTTTTAGTTTTCCTCTAAATGAGTCACACCTGAGTCACAGCCCTGCCCCCATCCTCCAGCCTGCCTCTCACCTGCACCCGCAGCAGAGCTCGGGGAGACTGCACATCTCTCTCTGCCCCAGGCTTTACCTATCCGCCTGGGAACCAGCTCCCTTGCACAGACACGAGCCCAGGCTTTCCAAACGATCGCAGCTCCCGGTGGATCTCATGGACCCCTGGGTCCTGACATACATGCCTGTCCCCCAGGTCAGTGATGCCACAGAGGCGGGAAACAGCAGCCTCAGATACAAAGGGCAAGTCACGCAAAGCCTTCTTTTCAGATGTCTGCCCTCTAGGAAGAGACCACTAACTGAAAGTGCTCGAGCGACTTAGTGGGCAGTCCCGGGGTGAGGCTTCCCCTTCCAATGCAGGGAGTAAGGATTCAACCCCACATGCCTCGTGGTCAGAAAAGCAAAACATAACATAGAAACAATATGGTAACAAATTCAATAGACTTTAAAAATGGTCCACACCCAAAAAAAAAAAAAATCTTTAAAATACAAGATTGTTTGACCTATAAAACCAGAAGTCATGTTTGATACGATCTAATATTAGAGATGAGAATACAAAGTTTCCATCAGTTTTCAGGTTGAGACATGAGAATTCACAGATGCCTTGCAAAGCGTTGCTGTGTGTGGGGCCTGCGAAGCTTGGGGATGCTGTCCACTCCTCTCTGCCGCTGAGGTTGTTTCAGGGGAGAACCCCCGCTCTCTCCTGGTGTCTCATACCCTCCTCTCTGAGCATCTTGACAGACAGACAGACCAAGACCACGCCCTCCCCATGGACCAGCTGAGCGAGGGATTCCTGTGTGTACACAGAAGGCACTTATTATGTGTCCCCGTCTTTCAGCGAAGGCACCCCTTGGTCATCGTGTTTGCCTCTGTCCCCTCTATAGTCCAAGAGCAGAGTCTCTGCCCCGTTCCTTTCTGTATTGTCAGAGTCCAGCCTCGTTCCTGACACGGCAAAATACCAAATTGACTTTGGGCAAAGGTGTTACGTCTGCAAGACGAACCGCGTTTCACAGGAAGAACTGTCTGATATCTGACTGCGCTTTTTCTCACAACTCTTTCAGGTTCTAAACGATGCACCTTGGTCTGTAGCGGAGGCCACGAGATGGGTCATGCATGTTTCATGTTCTCTAAGCCTCTGCTTGATAATGTTCCCTGTGACATGTTGTTAGACGGCTAAGACATTCACCTAAAAATATCTGAACTGAAGGTTTCAAACAGTGTTGCGCAAATCACTCAGTCTTCCAGAATGTAAGGACCCAAGGGCATAGTCGTCCCTTTGAAAATATTTTGAGTTAACTTCAAATTATTTATTTTCCGTAAGATTAAAGTCTCTCCTTCCAACTATACTCCTGAGGTTTGTTGTATTCTTTGTTAACCAGAACTGCACCCTTCGAAGGCAACTTGCCAAAAAATATCTTTTTTGATTTGTTTTTGTGGTTTTATTTTGGAGAAGTTTGAGGGAAGGAGCTTAGTTTTCTTTCCTCTTTTTTTTTTTTTTAACTCTTTGTCAACATTTGAGTTACAATAGCTGCAACAGTGGCCAAGCTGATAAGAAGGGGGAACCTTGTAAAAGTACAAACCTTGAGCAAGAAAGGAAATTACCAAAGAGAGAATTTTCATTCTCCTAAAATTAAAAACAGCCTAAAATTAAAGCAGCATGACTGGAAGCCTCCTCTGGTTGTTTTTAATTGGCTTTTTATTTTTCCTTTTTTTTTTAAATCTCAGTTTTATTTATTTATTTATTATACTTTACAATATTGTATTGGTTTTGCCATACATTGACATGTTTAATTGGCTTTTAAAGACAGCCAAGAAGTGACCCTGTAAACAGAAGACAGCAATTGCCTTTTCTCTGCCATCCCTCCACCAGAAAGAACAGCATCCCCAGGATGCTGTAAACGACGAGTAGGCGCAAAGTCTGTTCTCTCAGACCCCCTTGTTCTTCCTCTGTTCTCCGATTCTTCTAAGAATGTTGCCAACAAAGTCAGACTTAAACTTGCAGTGCTTGGGGAAAAAAAGTGCAGACTAAGCTGTGATAAGGAATTTTGGCATCTCTTGAATGGAAGGTCTACAGACCGGCTTGTTCTTATCTGGAGCTGGTGGGGTGAGGATGGGGAATGCAGCGGAGGGTGGAGGCGAGGACCGGGCTGCTGTGAAAACGCAGACCAATCAGCGGTTCGTGGTTCAAGGACTGTGGAGGAAAGGATGCCGGAGGCACCAGTCCAAGGTCGCTTTCGTTTGGAAGAGGAGCCGGGACAGCCCTGAGTATTTGGATGGCCCATTACGGTTCTCCTTGTCTTTGCTCCCTTTGACCTTCCGTTTGCTCCTGAGATTACTTAAAAATCAAATCAAAGTGCAAGGAAGTGCAGAGTATTTCTGCAAAGATCAATCGACCTGAGTGATTCGGAAGGTGTGCATGTCAGATTTCACTTTTCCCCCCACGTTCTCACTCCCTTCCAAAGCAAATGATGAAGCCACTGCCAAAGACATCCGCTGAGTGGTGATGGGAACACTCTCGCGGTTCCTCAGACTAGCTAAACGTCTCATACAAAGATGCATGCTTGCAGTTACTGTAGTACTTTGATGCTTATTCAAATGTAGGAAGAAACTATATCAGAAGAAGAAAATGATGGAAGAAGGAAATGGAAAGCAGGTCCAACTAGGAGTAATCCTTTGGGACTAGTTTAATAACCCGTTTTGGATTTCTTAAGTCTGTTTCCAAGTCGGTGACACAGAGGACTTGTCTTAGGCAATCAGGCTACTGTAAATCTGCAGAGGTGGGGGGGGGGCTTAAATAACATTTATTTCTCACAGTTCTAGAGGCTCAAAGTCCAAAATCAAGGCAGATGCAGTTCTTCGGGAAAGCCCGCCTCCCGATTTGTACATGGCTTCTCTCTGTCTGCCCACAGGATGGAGAGAGAGAGCTCTGGTGTTTCTCCCACTTCCTATAAGGATGCTAATTCCATCACGGAGGTTTCACCCTCACCAGCCCACTTCAGCCTAGATACTTCCCCAAATTCCCACCTCCAAACACCATCACACTGGGAGTTAGGGCTTCTGCACACAAATCTCAGAGGGACACAGTCAGCCCATAACCAAAATCATAATCAACTTACTGAGATTCCTTTTCAGTTAACTGTTAATAAAAATATGATTTAATCAGATCTGTTTCCACGAAGACAAGACTTCAAGAAGGCTATTTTAGTAATCGAGACTCTTAACTCTGGTTCCTGTCAAACCCTAAAGGCAAGCCTGTGACTCGATCCTGGGGGATGGTTGTGTTTTGTTTTTTGTATTTTCTCCTAACAGACTTCTTTAAAAGTAGACTTAATGATATCTTTGTAGATCATCCCCCTCCACAACAGACAGGGCAGTCTGGAAGCTAGAGTTCCTTATGTTCCACCTCATTTGTAATCACACACTGCAGCCTTGCAATAGGGAAACAGCTGTATTTTGTGAGGTGAATAAATTGGCCAGGCATATGCCTCCAATAACTAGGCTGTACTCTCTAAATCATGGTGATAAGGAAAGTATTATCTTATATACTTTCTTATGTAGAACACGGTACTACTTTTGTGTATCAAATTGTTTGCTGGAGAAATATCTGGATAGTGCAGGAACATTTCAAAATGCTATAGCCAGCACTAGGGACTATACTCAATATTTTGTAACAACTTATAAGGGAAAAGAATCTCAAAAAGAATAGACAGATAACTGAAAACATAAATAGATATATAGTTGACTATATATAGATATATATGGATATATATATATAATATATGCTTATGTGGGGCTTCCTTGGTGTCTCAGCAGTAATGAATTCGCTGGCCAATGCAGGAGATGTAAGAGAGGTTCTAACCCTGGGTCAGGAAGATTCCTTGGAGAAGGAAATGGCAACCCACTCCAGTATTCTTGCCTGGAAAACCCCATGGACAGAGGAGCCTGGAGGGCTATAGCCCATGGGGTCAAAAAAGAGTTAGACATGACTTAGCAACAAAACAACAACAATGTATATATATATGTGTGTGTGTGTGGGTGTGTATAACTGAATCACTTTGCTATATACCTGAAACTAACACAACATTGTGAATCAACTATACTTCAATTTAAAAATGCAATAGGATTTTTAAAAAGTGCTATAGGCTTTTCCTTCCTGATGGCCAGTTTCTAAAGCTATTTGGCAAAAGTCTAACTCTTCAACTACCTCTATAAAACTCAAACTCCCTGCAGAAAAATAGAAGGGTGGAATATTAACAGATCAACGATGGCAAATCTTGCTGGTCAGGGGAGAAGTCTGCTCCGGAGGACCGTGGCGTGCTGTGACTCCGTGTTGTCCCCACTGCATCACTGAATGACAAGATAAGACAGGACAGGAAGCAAGAGCTTTCAGAGGATTTTGCCAGGCCCTAGGAGGGGCTTAAGGCCCCTAAAAGTAGCAAGATGATATTAAGTTCTGCTTGGGTCAATGTGGCAAGCATTCAATTAAAGATTTCTCTCCAGAAGTAAGGGAGTCACCACCTTTCAGAGCATGTCTCTGAGTCCCAGTGTACAACCAACACAGCGCCTTATCAAGAAAAGGTCCCAGGAGAAGGGGGACAGTGAGCTCGAAAAGGTTAAATAAGCACCCGTCCCAAAGTCCTGACCATAATGACTGCATTTAGAGCAAGAGGCCCTTACATCTACAGAGGTCATTTTTTTCTCTTAAGCATTTACCTTTATACAGTAAAGAACATCACTCAGTTAACAAATTGATTCTGTACAAATAATACTATAATAATTAGCAAAGACTTTTTAAATACTGAAGGGAGCATTAGATGAATCAACTAATAAATACTGTGAACTCTCCCTAACTGGTGAGTTAGCTGAGCTGAAAATAACGAGTTATTTTAACAGATACAACGAGCTGTGGTGTTGGAGAAGGCTCTTGAGAGTCGCTTGGACTGCAAGGAGATTCAACCAGTCCATCCTAAAGGAAATCAGTCCTGAATATTCTTTGGAAGGACTGATGCTGAAGCTGAAGCTCCAATACTTTTCACCATGCATGCATGCCAAGTCACTTCAGTTGTGTCTGACTCTTTGCAACCCCATGGACTGTAGTACAGCAGGTTCCTCTGTCCATGGGATTCCCAGGCAAGAATACTGGAATGAGTTGCCATGCCCTCTTGCAGGGGATCTTCCTGACCCAAGGATCGAACCTGTGTCTCTTATATCCCCTGCATTGGCAGGCGTGTTCTTTACCACCAGTCCCACCGGGGAAGCCTCCTAATAGTGCATAATCCTGTAAAATTCCATTCTATCCATTGATGCCAGACCTGTATCCGATACATAACCTTTAAAACCTGGGCTGCAAAGTGTTAGGAAAAAGCCCCATTGGAACACCCCACTGTTAAAACGCCCTCACAAGATGCGAACTGAAACAGCTTCCAATCATTGCACTCCTGCTGTGTGTGGGACTTGCAGCTTGGCAGGTCAGCTCTCTGAATCCTCACTAAATCTCCCCTTTACGGGAGGCGAAACGGAGGGTTAGAGGGTAAGTCACCTCACCCAAGGGCATAAACCTGGGTGTGGGGTGAGCCTAAGCTGAACGTTTCTCCCCAAAGACATTATCCCATCCCAGCATCTACAATTTGCAAGAACACCTTCGTGCAAATCACACGGGTTATGTAGAGCTGAGCTTCGACTACGGCCCTAAAAAAGTATAAAAGTGAAGCATTCACTCTGCCAAGACGTGATCTGAGTCGGTAATATGAGAATGGCACTTAAGAACCGAAACTATTAAATTATAAACTGTCGCAGAAATGATTGGAAGGGCTTTCCAAGGCTTCTAGCGAGTGACGGCATCCCGGCCTGCGCATGCGCAGATCTGCCGGCGCGGGTCCACCCCCACCCCTCCCCCGGCTCCTCCTAGTGAGTGACCTGTTGGACCCTGGCTACTGCCTCCTGGGTGAAAAATGCAATCAGTGTCTCCCCTTGGACTGAAGGTTGTCTAACACCGTGTCGTTGTTGTTGTTGTTGTTTTAATTGTGTTTGGACACTTTGCAAGGGAGATCTTTGCTACCCAACTACAGAAAGAGTCACATAAGGAAACTTCCTGCGCATCAGAGTCTAAGCTCTTGCCTTTGCAGGGCCTCCCAGTTTCAGCATCGCCTTTGATGACCCGGCCTGTGAACAGCGTGCCTGCAGGCGCTGTGCTCCAGGCGTCTGCTCAGACAATTTAATTTGCTAAGACAAAGGTTACCTAAGGAACCTAACTCCCTTTCCACGCACGGGGCAGAAGGGTTTTGTGACCCTGGCGCGGGGGGGTGGGGGGGGGGGGGTGGGGGGGGTGGGGGGGTAGCGGGGAGGGGAGGCAGGACACAAAACCCAGAATCTCTGCAAGACCCCCAGACTCGAATGGTGCGGGAGGCGGGCGTTTCAAGCTGCTGGGGAGGGAACTAGGGCCGGACACTTCCCGGTCACACACCCCGCGACTTGGCTGCCCCGGCCTTCAAAGAAAGCATCCGTGACTCCGGACCTCCTTCCTGCGGGACGCCCTGCCTTTTGTTTCTAATTTAAGCTTTCTTCTTTTCACTTTCCACTCCTTATTCTTTGAGGGTCTCTTTTTCATCTTTTCCCTCCTCCCTTTTCCCTTTTTTCCACTTTGTTTTCCAGCACAAATAATGTATTGTGAAATCAAGTTTGAAGGAGGATAAAAGAAAAAAAAAAAGAACTTTAAAGGAATCAGAGATTTAGGGCCCTTTCTGTTTCTTAAACCACAGGAATAGATCCCTTTAGCATCTTCAGTGGTCACTGGATCTATCAGATCTCAATAAAACTGGCTTTTAACTTTTTCACTCAACATTCTTTTGTAAGTGGTTTTCCCTTTCCCAGAAAGTTTTTGTAGAGATGCAATAATTAGGTGATGTTCTGCCCTGCCACTATGCCTCTTGTTTTTTCCTTGCCTCTTTCTTCTGCATACACAAGAGGCTCTGGTTTAACCATCTCGGTTACAGCTGGGCGTTACATTTGTCCAGCATCAGGTGGTGGGACAGTTGTGTTTCAGAACTGATCATAACCAGTGTTGAATTCACCTATTTCTGTTCGCAAGCTTTTAGGGGCACTTTTAAGGAGCATCAGTACTGGTGAGCGTAAAGCTGGTACTCTCTCCTCCTCAAACACCCTGAGAGCCTGCAGGTTGCTATTTCTCAACCACAAAACCTTTCCAGGCAGAGGCAGATAAGGCTTACCGTTCATGCTGCTTTGTGTGATATATAAAACTGGGGTTAAGTGTGTGTGGTGTCAGTTATTTTAAAAGCCTTTGTCATTTCTCAAATTTTCACTCCACTTTCAGAGCTCTCCTGATGTAACTCAGCTCTAGTTTTTCCTGGATCTGTGGAATGCTTCTGTTTCTAATTCTCAAGTCATTTTCTTCACAAAGTGCAATTATATATTTATTTGTACAACTAACCTAGAAACAGAAGGCCAAAGAAGAATAAATGAGCCTTGAGATAAGCCTGTTATCTTCTCTTGCCGTCGACCAATATTTCCTGTGTTTCCATGTGCCACGCCATGCTATCTAATAATTCTCTCAAGTTTCAGCTGATATGATGAACAAACTTAAGACACAAGCTGTTCCATTCTTATGGCCATGAAATATAAACCAACAAAATAAGCAGTGACATTGTAGGTAAGCCTTGCAATTGCCAGTCCGTAAAGGCAGGTTTCTAGCAGGTATAGAAGTAGCTAACTAACTCATTGTCTAAGTTTAGAATTTATTTCTTTGTGTGATTTTTTTTTTTACTTTCCAATACTACCCCCTCAACCCTGCAATAACTACATTAAATACGTTCCTATTAATTCTACCCCCAAGTGAAAAATTGATACATTAACAAAAGCTACCACAAATACAGTTTACACTGAAAAACTTTCCTGCTCCCCCATTTAACTGCTCTGAAGTGAGAGCATTATTGGGCCGTTAATGGGTGAGGACACTTGATTGTTCAAGGTAAAATCATCGCTTTCAAGTTAAAAAAAAAAAAAACAGTGAGCATGGGTAAAGATTTTATTTAACTCATTAATAAAACAGAAAGGAGTAAGACATTAAAATCAGTTCAAAGAAGAATTTATAGATTAGACACAGGTGTGGGCCATGTGAAGTGTGGACAAGCTAGAGGGGTGGGATGGGGTGGGAGACGGGAGGGAGGCTCAGGAGGGAGGGGACATAAGTGTACTTGTGGCAGATTCATGTTGCCATAAGGCAGAAACCAGCATAATATTGTAAAGCAAATATCTTGCAATAATTTTTTTTAAGTGCTGAAACTGAATTTACAAATCGATGCAAGCCTGATAAATATCCAGTAGGGAAATAAATGCAATGTTTTGGATCGTCTTTTCTGTAAAGCACAAGTCAGTTTCAGGGACTAACCAAATTCATCTGCTTTGCTGTAGACTAGAATCACTTGCATCCATACCAGCTTTCTACAACTTAGCTTCTACCCCTAAAGAGTCATAAAACAACCAAGTCAACAGCAAGGCAATTAAAGGTTAAATTCCTATAAAATCGGTCTCCAGAGAATTGGCTAGCCCTATACTGTTCAGGACCATCGCCACCAGCATCTGTGACTATTTAAACTAATAAAATGACATAAAATGTAAGCATGAGTTCCTCAAACTGCAGTAACCACATTTCGAGTACGCAATAGCCACAGGGGACTAGTGGCCACCACACAGCCCAGGGCAGTTAGAGAACAGCTACATGACCATATGACTGCAGAAAGTTCTAGAGAACAATGCCACACTGTACATTAATGACCACAACTCAACTGAGAGGGTGCCCAGTAGCCCATTTGTCCATTTCCAACTCAGACAATGTTTTTCTGACAGAACAAAATAAGCAACAGCAATATGATATGAAACAGAGTATGCGAAGGGGTAATGGCTAGTATTTATCAAGTATCAACCGTATGCTAGGCACCCTATAGGATGATTTACATATATTACCTAATTGGGAGTTTACAATTTACATATATTATCTCATCCAGTCCTTAAAATTGCTTAACCATATGTATTAGTTGAGGAAACAGAGACTCAAAGGGATTAAATCATTTGAGTCTTCATAATTTACATACATTATCTATCAAGGCTTCATAATAACTCACACACTTATTAGTGGATGAATCAGAAACTCAAAAAAACTAGAGTAATCCACTTGAAACTGTGTAACTATTAAGGGGTAGAGCCTCACATCTGTGTAACTCTGAAGCCTCACTTGTTGTCACTAGACCAGACTGCCCAGTCTACACGTCTTAAAAGAGCAGTGAGGACAGGCGGCACAGGTACCTGTAGGATACAACACCCGGGAATCCCCGGTGCTGTTATTCAGTGCAGTTCAGTTCAGTGGCTCAGGTGTGTCCGACTCTTTGCAACCCCATGGACTGCAGCACGCCAGGCCTCCCTGTCCATCACCAACTCCCGGGGCTTGCTCAAACTCATGTCCATCAAGTCGGTGATGCCATCCAACAAACTCATCCTCTGTCGTCCCCTTCTCCTCCCGCCTTCAATCTTTCCCAGCATCAGGGTCTTTTCCAATGAGTCAGTTCTTCACATCAGATAGCCAAAGTGTTGGAGTTTCATCTTCAGCATCAGTCCTTCCAATGAATATTCAGGACTGATTTCCTTTAGGATTGACTGGTTGAATCTCTTTGCAATCCAAGGGACTCTCAAGAGTCTTCTCCAACACTGAAGGCAAAGGAGAAAAGGAAAGATAAACCCATCTGAATGCAGAGTTCCAAAGAATAGAAAGGAAAGATAAGAAAGCCTTTGTCAGTGATCAATGCAAAGAAATAGAGGAAAGCAATAGAATGGGAAAGAATAGAGATCTCTTCAAGAAAATTAGAGATACCAAGGGAACATTTAATCAAAGATGGGCACAATAAAGGACAGAAATGGTATGGATGGACCTAACAGAAGTAAAAAATATTAAAGAGAGGTGGCAAGAATACACAGAAAAACTATTAAAAAAAAAAACCTTCAATGTTCTTTTTCAGTTCAGTTCAGTTCAGTCGCTCAGTCGAGTTCGACTCTTTGCGACCCCATGAATCCCAGCACGCCAGGCCTCCCTGTCCATCATCAGCTCCCGGAGTTCACTCAGACTCACGTCCATAGAGTTGGTGATACCATCCAGCCATCTCATCCTCTGTCGTCCCCTTCTCCTCCTGCCCCCAATCCCTCCCAGCATCAGAGTCTTTTCCAATGAGTCAACTCTTTGCATGAGGTGGCCAAAGTATTGGAGTTTCAGCTTTAGCATCAGTCCTTCCAAACAACACCAAGGACTGATCTCTTTTAGAATGGACTGGTTGGATCTCCTTGCAGTCCAAGGGACTCTCAAGAGTCTTCTCCAACACCACAGTTCAAAAGCATCAATTCTTCGGTGCTCAGCTTTCTTCACAGTCCAACTCTCACATCCATACATGACCACAGGAAAAACCATAGCCTTGACTAGACGGACATTTATTGGCAAAGTAATGTCTCTGCTTTTGAATATGCTATCTAGGTTGGTCATAACTTTTCTTCCAAGGAATAAGCGTCTTTTAATTTCATTGCTGCAATCACCATCTGCAGTGATTTTGGAGCCCCCCAAAATAAAGTCTGACACTGTTTCCATTGTTTCCCTGTTCTTTTTACTCCAAGTCAAAGAAATAATGAATCTTGCTATAATGTCATAATTCTCAATATTTGTACTAAATGTCACTTCTGATGTTTGATTTAGGGAATAGAAAGTGAAATACAGGCTTGTGACCATCTACCTTAATATATTTTTTTCATATAAATGGATCAGGTCCCATCTAACCCTATAAAACATTCCCACCCTTGTCACCTCATGCAAAAAAAAAAAAAGCAAGACCAATGTTTACAAGATTCCAGAAGCAATGCGATGAAATGAGAATTTCAGAGCTGAGTAATTTTCTGACTTAATGGCACTTGACTGAGCATTTCCGCTCATCTTTTAACTTCTCTTCTAATGAGGAGGTAGTGTGCACACACACTTTGGCTGCTTCAACCAGAATGGAAATGTCTTTTTATTATTTTTCCCTAACTGTCCTGGTGCTGATGCTGAGACTGAGGAGAAGCGGGGGACAGAGGGGATGTTGGTGGAGTCAGAAGGCAGTCAGATCAGTGATTGAGCTTAGACACCCCTGCAGGCATTGGTCAGAGCCTTGGACGTGGTGGGCCTGGAGGAGAGGTGGAGGGGATGGATTCTTGGAAATAGAAGAGAGAGGCTTGACGCGGGAGGTAAGTGCAATAACGCACATGCTGTGCGCTAATCCTCCCGAGTGCACATTCACACACTCAAGCAGTGGGGCTGAGGGTTTCCAGGGTCCTTTCTAAAATGAACTAATCTCCCGAAGCAGGTCGGCTGAGGCACGGACCCCCCCAACCCTGGAAACCCGAGCCAGCCCGGTGGCAGAGCTCAGGGGTGAAATCCTAGCCCGCTAATCAGCTACACGATCTTACCCTTCGCAAATTCTGTGTTTGCTAAACACCTAGCGCATGTGTACACAGCACCGAAAGCGAACGCCTCTCGTTCTCAGCCTCCGGAATTAATGGTCTGTATCAGTCAGAGAGTCATGGACCCGGCACCCTCCTTCTCACTCGGCGGGAGTTTCCTTTTTCACGAGGTGAGTAAGTTGAAATCCGCGTGCTAGTGATTTGCCAAAGGTACCCCGCTGCAGAGAGAGCTCTCTGATTAGCCTTGTCCTGTTATAATCATTGGCTTTCCAGGAGTCATTCAGGAAATGTTCTCAGCGCAACCTAATACCCAACCTCACGAGGAAACACCGAAGGATTTTGCAGATAGACATTTAATACGCAAATAGGCCAAAAAAAGCTGTTCAACTCCGTTTTTATTTGAGGATCCAGCTAGTTAATATGTGCGGACCGTTGCCAAGAAACGCGGTAGGACTCTTTCTCTCTCCAGAAATGCCTAAGATAATTGTCTTGTAAAGGTAAGAAGGTACTCGAAAGCAGATCCTCTGGCATCCTGAGCCCTTCAGGTCCTCTGAGAGGTTTGTGATAATGAAACCCGCCTTTGTCATTCACATTTCTTCACTGGTGATTTATGCCAATGCTCAGATTTTTCACTACCTAAAAACAGATTTATGGATGAATGAATCCTTTCCTCTGAAAGAAAACGTTTCAGCCTTGCTAGCCGGGAAGTCTCCAAAAGGATATTTGTTTAGATGATTATAAACTCCTTTGATACCCTACTACACTGAGCTTTGGAAAATAAATAACTGTATTATCCGTGACTGTAGCAGAATTGAGACTTCAGAGTATTCACATTTCCACTCAAACAAAGGAGCAAAGTGTAATCTGGTGTTTCAAAAATCACTATATGAACCTAATACTACTCAGTGGGTTTAAAAATTAAATGTCCACAGTGTTTCTTCCTAGTTTATCTCCAAAGTAAGCAGGGACATCTCAAACAGGAGTAAAGGAAAGAAAGGAAGGAAGAGAAAGGCTTGTGCAGCTGAGTTATTCATTTACTTGAAATATTAACAGGAGAAAGCCTTGGAGTGATTTCTGCCCACAGAAAAGGTTCAGAACCTGGAGATCCCTCTCACTGCTGAAAGCTCCTGACTCCAGTGTGGTAGAAAAGATGCTGGAGCCCCATCTAACACAGAGGAAGCAGACCAGGGGAGGCAGATCCCCAAATGTGCTGGAAAACCATCCAAGAAGAAACAAAAATTATAACAACTTCCGGCTTACCCTCAAAGACTCAAAAAAATATGTCTTCTAATGTGATAATGTGTCAGAAGCAGATGTAATGTCATTTAAGGATCAAGTTGCTTAATACCAGTTCAAGCAATAATTTAAGTATCTATGAATGGCAGGAAAATAGTTTTATTTCTGCTTTTTCGTTTTAACAGGTTGCTCCAGGTAAGACCAGGGAAATGTTTATTTGACTCTCATACTCAAATTTCTTTCACTTAACAATTTGGAAAATACTCCCCAAGACATTTGTAGTCACCTAAATTCACAAGAGCTTTTGTATAAAATTTCAATGGTCAATTGAAATAAATGCACGACGTGAGAGTAACAAGGTGAGTTTTGTTAAGGGTAAAATGAGGACTGTAGCCTGGGAGACAGCACTTTAGATAGCTCTGAGAAACTGCTCCAAAGAGGCAGGGCCACCTGACAGTGTGTGTGTGATTTTGGTGAAGGGCGGCGGGAGGGGGAGGGGGTACATGCAATCATACACATGTTTTTGCAGAAGCTTTAGCTAGTCTCATGGGGTTATTGTTAGTCACAAGGAATAGACCTCCCTATGGAAGGTTTTCATGCTCCTGTAGATATGAGGAGACGCAAGAAACTGGCCTTATTAAATCTTCTCCTGAAAATATCTGTCTGAAGGCCTATCCTGCCAGCTTTTCCCAGAGCACAGAGCGCCTCATTCCTGATCTCCACCCTGAACTCCTTTCAGGACACGCTGAAGGTCAGCAATGGTAGCATGCAAGACCTCATCCTCATAGAGACAGATGGCGAGTGACAAGTTTTAGTTAGTGCAATTTAATCACTGAAGTTTTAAAGGAGAGCACAGTTTTATTACATTTAATTTCATTAAAAATAGTTATATTTTTGTTTGGAAAGCATTCTGAGTTCCTGGGTATGCTACAGGGCATGAAGTCACCATCTGTATTCAGTTTGAACACGGCTACAGGCACAGGCCACGGAGAACAGGAGGCTTTGTGAAACCAAGTAACCTCAGGCAAGTTGTTTAGCTTCTGAGCTCCAGTTCTCTCCTATGAAAGGCTGGGTTTATAAAGCTTAACTAGTGAGAATTAAATGAGGTAACCAATCAATAAAGTAGTATGTCAATCAAAAGTTATTGAGTAATTGTTAATTACCAGATGCTATGCTTGAAACTCTCAAAAGAATAATAAATAACAATAACCATTATTAGAAGGCTGTATTAATTTTTACCCATCACTTTTGGGTCAATACATGATCATCCACCGCTGATTAACAACCTCCAAGCCCAGAAGATAATTAGCTTTCATTAATTTGAACAAATTAAGCCAACCTTTGGAGAAGGAAATGGCAACCCACTCCAATGTTCTTGCCTGGAGAATCCCAGGGACGGCAGAGCCTGGCGGGCTGCTGTCTATGGGGTCGCACAGAGTCCGACACGACTGAAGCAACTTAGCAGCAGTAGCAGCAACCCAACCTTAACTTCTGGATGAGAAAGGTGGCAAGATTTGTTTTTATTTTACAAATAAAAACAGGCTAAAAACTTCAGATACCTTTTACAAGGCAATAAAAGTCTCTAAGAACAGGCACAACTTAAAATCTCTGTTTTGAAAAAAACTACTTTACCATCCGCAAAGAAGTATACAAGGGATAATGTGTTTTTGTTTTCTTGCTGTGTTCTTTTAAAATTTATTTGGCTGAGCCATGTCTTAGTTGTGGTATATGGGATCTAATTCCCTAACGGGGGTTAAACCCTGGCCCCCAGCATCAGGAGCACAGAGTCCTAACCACTGGGCCACCAGGGAGGTCTCTCAGGATACTGTAATGGGTCAGCAAGCACACAAAAGGCAATGCAACAATAACATGTCATCAATTACAAGATTCCAGGAATGAATAACTATATTACTAAATTTAACTATATTACTAAAAGTTCAGTTCAGTTCATTTCAGTCGCTGAGTTATGTCCAACTCTTTGCAACCCCGTGGACCACAGCACGCCAGGCCTCCCTGTCCATCACCAACTCCCGGAGTTCACCCAGACTCACGTCCATCAAGTCGGTGATGCCATCCAGCCATCTCATCCTTTGTTGTCCCATTCTCCTCCTGCCCCCAATCCCTCCCAGCATCAGAGTCTTTTCCAATGAGTCAGCTCTTCACATCAGGTGGCCAAAGTATTGGAATTTAAGCTTCAACATGAATCCTTCTAAAGAACACCCAGGACTGATCTCCTTTAGAATGGACTGGTTGGATCTCCTTGCAGTCCAAGGGACTCTCAAGAGTCTTCTCCAACACCACAATTCAAAAGCATCGACTCTTCATCACTCAGCTTTCTTTATAGTCCAACTCTCACATCCATACATGACCACTGGAAAAACTATAGCTTTGACTAGACGGACCTTTGTTGGCAAAGCAATGTCTCTGCTTTTGAATATGCTCTCTAGGTTGCTCATAACTTCCTTCCAAGGAGTAAGCATCTTTTAATTTCATGACTGCAGTCACCATCTGCAGTGATTTTGAAGCCCAAGAAGGTAAAGTCTGCCACTGTTTCCACTGTTTCCCATCTATTTGCCATAAAGTGATGGGACCAGATGCCATGATCTTAGTTTTCTGAATGTTGAGCTTTAAGCCAACTTTTTCACTCTCCTCTTTCACTTTCATCAAGAGCCTCTTTTAGTTCCTCTTCACTTTCCGCCATAAGGGTGGTGTCACCTGCATATCTGAGGTTACTGAGATTTCTCCCGGCAATCTTGATTTCAGCTTGTGTTTCATCCAGCCCAGCATCTCTCATGATGTACTCTGCATAGAAGTTAAATAAGCAGGGTGACAATATACAGCCTCGACGTACTCCTTTTCCTGTTGGGAACCAGTCTGTTGTTCCATGTCCAGTTCTCACTGTTGCTTCCTGACCTGCATACAGATTTCTCAAGAGAGTAACTCATACTAAATGGTCCTGTGTCTCTATGGTTTATAGAAGAAAAGTCTGTTTCGTTTAGCACTCCCACCTGCAATGCCTGAGAGGGACTACCTGCAGTCTTTGGTTATGTTGAGATTTTAGTAAAGCAATGGGTCACATTTGGGGTCTCTTTCTTGCTTTAATTTTCATTTCTTTTTTCATGTGTTAATTGGCAATTTATGTTTGTTCTTGAACACATGTCATCATCTCCCTTCATTTTTTTCTATGACATTGGTAGTCTTTTTTTTTAAGTGCTTTGAAAAGTTATTTTAATATTAAGTATTTGTTATGGTTATAGTTTTAGGTATATTTTTGCCAGTCTCAAAGTTTTATCTTTTAACTCTTTTTATGCTGTCATATCTTTGCTATAGAAGCTTTAACTTTCTATGTTAGAACTCTATTTATCATCTCTGATAAAAATTCTAAGATTTGTATCTTAAGAAGGTTTTCCCTGTCTCATTTTGGATGGACATGTACACACTGCTATATTTAAGGTAGATAACCAACAAGAACCTACTGTAGGGCCCCGGGAACTCTGCTCAGTGTTATGTGGCAGCCTGGACGGGAGGGGAGTTTCGCTGAGAATGGATGCATGTGCATGTCTGGCTGAGTCCCTTCCTGTCCTCTTGAAACTATCACATTGTAATCAGCTATACTCTAATACAAAATAACAGACTGGTTCCAAATAGGAAAGGGAGTACGTCAAGGCTGTATATAGTCACCCTGCTTATTTAACTTATATGCAGAGTACATCATGAGAAACGCTGGACTGGAAGAAACACAAGCTGGAATCAAGATTGCCGGGAGAAATATCAATCACCTCAGATATGCAGATGACACCACCCTTATGGCAGAAAGTCAAAGAAACTAAAAAGCCTCTTGATGAAGGTGAAAGAGGAGAGTGAAAAAGTTGGCTTAAAGCTCAACATTCAGAAAATGAAGATCATGGCATCTGGTCCCATCACTTCATGGGAAACATGGGGAAACAGTGGAAACAGTGTCAGACTTTATTTTGGGGGGCTCCAAAATCACTGCAGATGGTGATTGCAGCCATGAAATTAAAAGATGCTTACTCCTTGGAAGGAAAGTTATGAGCAACCTAGAGAGCATATTCAAAAGCAGAGACATTACTTGACAACAAAGGTCCATCTAGTCAAGGCTATGGTTTTTCCAGTGGTCATGTATGGATGTGAGAGTTGGACTGTGAAGAAAGCTGAGCACTGAAGAATTGATGCTTTTGAACTGTGGTGTTGGAGAAGACTCTTGAGAGTCCCTTGGACTGCAAGGAGATCCAACCAGTCCATTCTAAAAGAGATCAGTCCTTGGTGTTGTTTGGAAGGACTGATGCTAAAGCTGAAACTCCAGTACTTTGGCCACCTCATGCAAAGAGTTGACTCATTGGAAAAGACTCTGATGCTGGGAGGGATTGGGGGCGGGAGGAGAAGGGGACGACAGAGGATGAGATGGCTGGATGGCATCACTGACTCGATGGATGTGAGTTTGGGTGAACTCCGGGAGTTGGTGATGGACAGGGAGGCCTGGTGTGCTGCGATTCATGGGGTCACAAAGAGTTGGACTCGACTGAGCGACTGAACTGAACTGAACTGAACTGAATACAAAACAAAAGGCTTTTGTTTTAAAAAAGCACTGTCGAAAAAGGCCTTCTTCAGCTCGAATTTATAAGATCTTTTCTTTTCTGTTCTTATTTCTTTATGCATCTTTTCGCTGCGCTGCATGGCATGGAGGATCTTAGTCTCAACCAGTGATGGAAACTGGGCCTCGTGCAGTGTGGAGCCCTAACCAGTGGCTTGCCAAGAAAAAAGAAATTCCTTTTTTTTTTTTAGGTTTTAAATACTAAGTCTAGATGTTTAGTAATTTCTCCCACTAGATCTATATACTTTTCTGCATTGACTTAAAATGCCAACACGACAATCAGTTTCTGTAGGAGAGCGATTACAACGATGCTCGCAATTAATGCCTTCCACGTGTCAGGTCCTTCACCTCCTGCAGAGAGCTGAACCCTCTTTCTCCACTTTTCCTCCGTGCCCACCTTGCTGCTTTGGCCAGGGCAGTGCAGCCCGCGGGATGATGTGCCTTTGTCAAGGGGCCATGCCTCCGTCTGTTCTCTCTCTGTATCAACCGCCTGGATCAGCCGATTAAAGCCTGAGGGACCACTGAGAGAAGCACCCACATTCCTCAGCTCGGGCCATTTTGAACCTGTTTACAGCCAGCTCACCCTCAAATGAGCAGGAGAGCCCAGCCCAGCCTGGAGTGGCCCAGCTGGCTTGTGGATCCATGAGCGGTAACAGACACTTGTTAGTTTAGACCATTGAGATTTCATGAAACAACAGTGCTGTCTGATAGGCACATTCAGTTCTTATTTGTACAGTTTTCCTGGATTGGATGGTTTCCCATTGACTCTTGGCCTGTCCCTGCAGTGTGTATTTCCACGCCACCATTCTACCAGAGATTTTCTGCCAGATTCTTGGCCACATCCAGTGTGAGGCGTGATGAATGGCAGTCTTCTGTTTGGGACGCCACACACTCTTCCACGCCCCACAAATGCTTCTGGGGGGGGTGGTTTTCTTTCCTTCGTAAACATCCATCCAACACCTACTGCTTGCCTGGCACCACACTAAGCCCTCTAGCCGCTCAAAGAACTCTCATGGACTGGTGTCTTGGGATAGAATAGCACAACCCTCATGGTGCTTCACATACTGGATAACTTTGGACTCAAGAAATTTTTTTTTTTTAATGTTTATGTCCTGTCCTACAGCAAAGCAAAAGTCACTCTGATAACCAGAGGCAGAGCAGCACCCTCTGTGGCTCAAGAGTGCTTGGAAAGAAGAAAGGGGGAGAATAACATCTCATAGTAAGTATTGGGTTGGCCAAAAATATCCTTTGGGTTTTTCTGGAACATCAGTGGAACCCTAGATGAATTTTCTGATCAACCCAATACCTACTCTGAAGCCCTAATACTTTGGCCACCTGAAGTGAAGAGCCTACTCATTTAAAAAGATCCTGATGCTGAGGAAGATTGAAGGCGGGAGGAGAAGGGGACAACAGAGGGTGAGATGGTTGGATGGCATCACCAACTCAATAGACATGAGTTTGAGCAAACTCTGGGAGATTGTGAAGAACAGGGAAGCCGGGTGGGCTACAATTCATGGGGTTGCAAATAGTTGGACATGACTTAGCGACTGCATAACAATACCTACACTAATAATTCAATGATGCTGTTATTTTTTATCAATGTAAAAACTGAGTATCCCTGTGAAAACAAAATTTTCCGTTTTCCCAAATGTTCTGAAAAGCAGATATACAAGTTTCCCGAGAGGGCAGCAGTCTGGATGACCCAGCAGCTAAAAGGTGTTTTATTTCTAACCTTCTTTAAATTCTCATTCCTTTTTCTATCTCACACAATAAAGTCACAGACTCAGTCTGTCTCTCATTTTCTATATTAATAAAATTGTAGCATCTTATGAGGTTTAATTAGATAATAAGGCGCTTCGAGGCTCCTCCTTGGTAAGTCTGTGAGAGTGAAGAATATTGCTATTTTAATAGTCATCATATGCACTGAAAAATTTTCCACTAAAATGTGCATACACACTTTTAAAACTCTGGACAATCACATCCGCTCTGGGTAGAGTGAAAAATAAGGACTGATGAGAACCTTCATCCCTGGATGGATGAACTATGTCGTGCTCACTCGCTTTTTAAATTTTCTATTTATATTCCATCTTCATTTAAATGTTTAATTAGGGAGGAACGCGTCTATGCATTATAATTAAATGCAAGCACAGATTCTTCACCACAAAAGAGTCATTTTCCATTCAGTTTCTACTAAGTTTTGTTTTGTTCCCGAATGAATCAATATGAAAATTAAGCTGGTTGTCTGAAAGCCTTAAAAAGAAGTATAGCTTTCATAATACAAGGAAGATTAAAATGAATTAAAAATCTCAAAGCACATCCTTTTAGAATAAGTGCTTGTTATATTCTCGCAACCCTTAAAGGTAGCTTTCCCAGAGAAAAGAAAAATGAACAAAGAGGGCTTTTCGTTCCAGTTTATCTGCGTTAGGAGCTGGAACCTTTTCAGAGTTTGAAGTACAATTTTTCACTTTCAGTTGGTGAGCTGGGAATCGGGAGGTTGCAGGGCAGGAAGGGACCACTGTCCTGCTTAGTGACGTGGGAGACCTGTGAGGGGCAGGAAGCTGGAGGTAGAGAAGGAACGAAGGATTTAAGCTTAGATGTTTCCTGGAATCTTCTCCAGACGTTCTAACCCTTTCAGAGCTGCAGAACGTGGCTGGAAATCTTGTACGTACATAAGAAAAAACTGGCACTGAGAACTTCTTGCTTTACCTGTTCAGTCCGCACTCTGCTCTGCTGTTTGCCAGAATTCCCCTGCAGCATGTACATGTGTCCAAACCCGTGTGCACGTGGGATAAAGAGGACAAAAATGACTGCTTAGTGCCTTAACTGCTCTTCGTTGCTTGGTTGTTAAGTCGCTCGGTCGTGTCTGACCCTCTGCAACCCTGTGGACCGCGGCACGCCAGGCTTCCCTGTCCTGCACTGTCTCCCAGGGTTTGCTCAAATCCATGTCCACTGAGTATGCTAACCATCTCATCCTCTGCCATCCCCTTCTCCTTTTACCTTCAGTCTTTCCCAGCATCAGGGTCTTTTCCAATGAGTCAGCTCTCCCCATCAGGTGGCCAAAATGTTGGAGCTTCAGCTTCAACATCAGTCCTCCCGATGAATATTCAGGAGCTCTGAAACATCCCAGACCTTCTATCTCAGTGTCGGCTTGAGATGCTAGGCTAGAGGCAAGATGAGATGGGGAAATCTATTCCCTGGCTGTTTCTGTTCTTCGGTCAACACTTCACTCCCAGCACTTCAGCCAGAACCTTGAAGTTAAAGCTACCCCAATGGTAAATAAACCCCACTACCAACCTTGAAAAAGTATAATGGGTGTGAGTTAAACTTGAACTGAACATAGGAAGGCTCGTAGTTTAACAAAACATTTTCTCCACTTTGGATATTGATATTTAGTTTTGGTGTAGTGTATCTAACCACTTGCTATGTTTAAAAGAAGAACTGATAATTCCAGGGTTGTCTTGGCCCAAATCACACAGAAACACAGATGGTGTCTTAATTGCTGTGGTGTCCAGAAGTTAATGTGTATGAATCTGCCCACCAGCATTTAAATGGGAGTGTTTTTGACTTGTCTAATTGCAGGGGGAAAAAACAGTAGAAATCACCAACCCATTGGAATAGGAAATTGCAGGACCACTGACTGAATTGATGTCATCTTGGTTTATTTTCATGTGAACTAGAAAGTTGAGATAGATCCCAATGGATTTAGGTTATGTTGAAAACAGATTATAAGCAATCAATAGATAGACAGATAATTGTGTGTGTGTGTGAGCTCAGTCATGTCTGACTCTTGTGACCCCGTGGACTGTAGCCCACCAGGCTCCTCTATCCTCAGGATTCTCCAAGCAGGAATACTGGAGTGAGTTGCCATTTCCTTCTCCAGGGCATCTTCCCAACTCAAGGATCCATCCCGTGTTTCCTGAGTCTCCTGTGATGCCTGCATTGGCAGGCAGATTCTTTACCACTGAGCCACCAGTAATATACATTACACACTCAAGTGCCCCAAACACTTTCATCATTGTCCTACGTTAGACAGTCACACATGAATTGTATGAAACAGTTCATTAAAGATTTAATTGGTGACTTTACTTACACCCACTGAGTCCAAAAAATCAGAGTTTACTTAACCAGCAGGTTTACATAGCCAAGAAACACGGAAAAAGGCCACCTCTCCCATGCACGTGGATGCAATACACCAAACTCACCTCCCCAAAGTGATACAAAGAGTCTCCTTCTAACCTAGACACTGACATCTGATTCAACTGCAGAATCTCTAGCTAACACTCTTCCCTTGTTTGTGTGTGTGTGTGTGTGTGTGTTTTTGTTTTGCTTATTTTAACTTCTTATCTTGCGTTGGGGTATAGCCGATTAACAATGTTGTGATAGTTTCAGGTGAACAGCGAAGGGACCCAGGCCAGACAGATATATGTATCCGTGCTTGAAGGTTCTGAAGCACAAGAAGCCGGGAGAACTGGAAGGAAGTGCAGTGCGTTGGCAGCTTTGGAAGCCGGAAGAAACGGGCAGGAAAGCAGGGTGTGACGTAACCGGATTGGCAATTAAAGTAAAAGCAGAAACTGCCTAGCGTGGTCGAGAAGGCCTCTGACCACAAGCTGAGAGCGGCTAAGCCGGTTAATACTGAAAGCACACGACAGGAGCCTTTTGGTGAACAGCTAACTGCTTTCAGTAGAGGCAGAGGTAGACGGAGAACTAGCGTGCTTTATGGAAAACCAACTATTGTGTTAAGAACTAAAAGAGTGTCTGTATTTCCCAGCTGAAAACCTGGAATTCTGCCCTCAGCGTGTAAGTGTTTGCTTGTTATATTTATGCTTTATTTTTTAAAGATGTGTCCAGAGTTATAAAGCCTCACCAAGCCATTTCAGAATGATACAAATGGAAAGAAATTAATTAACATAATTCCTTTGGAGCATGTAAAAATCTACAACTCCCATATGTGTCTGCTTTCCTAGCCAACAGGCAATTAAAAAAAAAAATCTGTTATTTGAAGAGTATTGGCCTCTGGGGCTTCTCAGGTGGCGCTAGTGGTAAAGAACGCAGCTACCGATGCAGAGGCATAAGAAATGTGGTTTGATCCCCTGGCGGAGGCATGGTGACCCACTCTAGGATTCTTGCCTGGAGAATCCCATGGACAGGGGAGCCTGGAGGGTTAATAGTCCATAGGGTCGCAAACAGTCAGACACGACTGAAGCGACTTAGCATGCATGCACACCCTCTGTTTATCAGACGAGAAATCCAGCCTATGTAAGGTTCAGATCTTTCCCCCAATTCTGTGGCAATGACCGAAGATGTAGAAAAATAAGAAAGAAAAAAGTGGCAACATCTTGAAAGCAGACTAGAGGTCTATCGAGGGGTCAGAAGTTCTGAAGACTTTCTAAGAGATACAGGGCAACTGGAATTAAGAACAGAAAGGCTTGATCAATGTGGCGCCTTCCAGTGTTTGAGCATCAAAGCACAGTAGGAAACAGGCCTTGGAGGGAGTCAGATGTTCTTCACCAACAGGACCCAGAAAAGCTCCTATAAGATCTTGTAGAGAGGGAGGTCTTATAATTTTAGAGAAAAGTTGCTGCGAAGAAAAGACCAGAACACTTGATTTGACAAAATATAAAAACTGTGGAGCTTCCCAGGTGGCTCTGTAGTAAAGAATCTGCCTGCCGATGCAGGAGATGCAGGTTCGCTCCCTGGGTTGGGAAGATCCCCTGGAGTAGGAAATGGCACCCACTCCAGTATCCTTGCCTGCAGAATCCCATGGACAGAGGAGCCTGGTGGGCTACAGTCCACGGGGTTGCAAAGAGTCAGACTCAACTAAGCATGAGCCCTTCCCTCCTGATAGAGATACCGCTAGAAAGAAATCCTCTAAATAAAAATAAAAGCCAAAAGAGTATGACGTTTGCCAAAGGACCTCTCTGTCATAAGACTGCCCGTTTCTGAGTTCTGTCTCTTCCCATCCATCATCCTACAGAGACTCCCTTTGGAGTGGGCCCCACCTCCTCTCAGGTGTCTTCCTCCTCCACATTGCCCTGTGGATCATCATCTCGCCTGAATCTCAGTTAAGGGCCGCCTTTACTCTGCAGCGTACTGAAGGGGAAAGCAAAAGCCGCTCGGTTGGGTCCGACTCTGCAACCCCATGGACTGTATGGTCCATTGTGGTGTAGGATCAGCCATACATTTGTGAAGAAGGCCACCCAAGGGTGAAGCACATTACTCATCAGAGACGTGTGTGTGCTCATCTCAAGCGTGTTTGGTAGACTTGGATCTAAGAAGGGTTCAAGGCGAGGCCCACTTTCTGGGGGGGCTGGTTCTCATTGCAATGGCTTCTCTTCTTGCAAAGCATGGGCTCTTAAATCCTTCCCATTTAATATGCTTCCAATTTTTCTGATTCCAGGCCTGTAAGCAACATCTGTGGGGCTTACCTGGCAGCTCAGAAGGGAAAGAATCTACCTACAATGCAGGAGATTTGGGTTCAATCCCTGGGTCGAAAAGATCCCCTGGAGAAGGAAATGGCAACCCACTCCAGTATTCTTGCCTGGAGAACCCCACGGGCAGAAGAGCCTGGTGGGCTACAGTCCACGGGGTCACAAAGAGCTGGACATGACTGAGCCACTAACACATTCATTATCAAGAAATATCTGCACGTCATTCTGGGCCAAAGAGGAGAAAGCCTGTACTCAGCTAACCAAGAGGAACAGTAGTGACCACTGATGAAGGCCCAGTTTTTATCTGCTGCTGTTTGGCTTTTGTTTTGTCTTCTAAGTCATGCACTATGTTGTCTATACTATGTAAACGATAAAAGACATAAAATATATTTTCAAATAATATTTTTTAATCCCAGATAATTAAAATTCAAAGAAAGTGAAAGTCTCTCAGTCATGTCCAACCCTTTGCAACCCCATGAACCTTAGCCCGCCAGGCTCCTCTGTCCATGGAATTCTCCAGGCAAGAATACTGGAGTGGGTCGCCATTCCCTTCTCCAGGGGATCTTCCCGACCCAGGGATCAAACCCGGGTCTCCTGCATTGATTGCAGGTGGATTCTTTACTAGTTGAGCTACCAGGGAATCCCTAAAATATCAAAGAACTGACATTTTATTGTAATAAAGATCAAAAACATATACACACTATATCTATAAAATGTCTCTTCAACCTCACACTAGTATCATTAAAAATTGATTACACTCCTGAGAAGAGTTTGAAATGCAGCAATGCACAGGTTTTTCCTCCTGGGCACTCACGTGTGTGAGCTGTTCTTTCAACATTTTCATTTGCTGCACACACCTAATCCCTGGGGTGGAGACCCCCACCTTTGGAAACAGAAATGAATGTCCTCATTTTGTTAAGGTCTGTTCCATCAGGGCTTCTACCAACACCTGAGCCCTGAGCATCTGGTCTGCAGGCCAGAGAGCGGGAAGGGAAGATACTTATGATCACACAGATAGGAGGGGAGCATGTGAGTGTCCCCTCTCAGCCAAGGGGTAGCCAAGGAACTCCTAGAGGAACTGAGGAGCTTGCTGCCCAGCAAGTCAGCAGCAGGGGGGTTGTGTTTCCTGGTCCTCTCTCTCGGACTCTGAGCTTCTCAAAGCGGGAGCCACACATTACTCATCTCTCCCTTGACCTCTTTATCCCCAGCAGATGCCTGTCACAGATGAGCTCCAACAGGACACCTGCCAGGGATGAGATGGATGAATGGATATATCTAACGTCAACCGGGTACAATGACCAGAAAATGCAGGTGAGCCGAAGGCTTCGTGTTTTTGTAGCTATTGGCAGTTCTTCATTACCTGACCAAATATGCAGCATGCAGTAGAGGATGAAAGCAACCAGAACTTCCTTGAGCCCTAGAGACACAAAGCATGACGAAATGCCAGGAGCCAGGAAGGGAGATCCGGGGAAGAACGGAGGTTAGGGGCTGATAAGTAACGTCATATGCCCTGTCAACCTTTGAGTCCAGCTTTCACGCCGTCGACACTGTCAATGATGGAGAGGTAATTTTAACTCTTTTGATTAAATATATTTACATGTGACAGCGTGACAATTGAACAGTGATGGATCTATGAAGCAAATTGCAGTCAAGGGAAAGTTGTCAATGTATTAATTAAACAGTGAAGGGAATCATCCATCCAGAGGTTAGAGGAAAATAAATTTGTCCTGGGGAAAGGCATGTAACAGGCTGTGGAATGTACCGTGATCTGGACAAGCATAAGAAAGATTGTGGAATTCTCATCTAACCACACTTCAGTCATTGCTCCAAGAGAGAAGGGACTTTTAACACTTAAAACACACACACACACACACACACACACACACAGACCAACTTGTTATCCTAAAATTGATGGCTTCTTTGGACACTTAATTTTTATAACTGAGGCCAAGCATCTTCACATACCTTGTGGATTTCTGCAGAGTGGTGGAGGGGATAAAGGATGGTTACCTAAGACAACTGACTAAAGATGCTCGCTTTGTCTCAGGAGCAATTTCAACAGAGACCACTAATGTCTCAGGTCTCAGAGGAGGCAGGGGGTCATATAATCAAACCCACAAACTCCTGCAAAACCGCAGGAGCAGTTCCTCGGTGTGCAAGGAAACACGGGGCACAAATATTTATAGGTTGCTGCCTAAGACTTATCGGCACAGCGGCAGCCCCTCTGCAGCCTCTAACAGCTTTCACTCATCCGCACTGGAGTGGGTGAAATATCACAGCAATTATAAAACTCAGGATGCTGGAGAGCTGGGCTTTAGGAATGGCTCCAGCAAATTGCTTCCATTTTTCAGTTCACAGTGAGAAGAAAGGCAGAAAGAGAGAGAGGTGAGAAAGAAAGCAAAGAAGCATACCTAACACACGCTGTATATTCTGCGTGTGTGCATATATAAATATATTAAGCTTCCCTCTTGTGCCTGGGAGAGAAAAGAGACAGAATCAGCAAATCAGGGATGATGAAACAGATTAACGTGAACATTGCATGTGTCTCCGAGGAGCCAGTTCAAACATCTTTATTCCTGCTCAGCTACCTTCTTTGCCACGCTGGGTGAGGGAATGTATTTTATTAAAAACATTTCTTTTACCTGGAGATCCTGTCAACTAACTAACACAATGAAAAAAGAAGAAACTGAGAGTGTTCTTTGCGTGCCAAAAAATAAGCTCGTAAAGGAGATGCTATTTTTTTAATAGGGGGAAAAGAGGAAAGAAATGAGCTTGGATTTTTCTCCTTGTGAAGTTTGGCAGCATTTCTGCTACCTCGAGGACCTTCCCTTAGTTTCAAGGTACGTTGCCCATCAAAAATAGACTTTGAGCTAAAAATGAGTGATTTGGTTTTTTTTTTTTTTTAATTCCCTTTCAGAGATACAGGGAGTCTCTTATTTGCAAACATTTTCATCACAACAACACTGAACTTTTGGTTTTTTTTGCTAGATAGCACTAGTAAATGGATTTTACTACTGTAAAATTCATGAATTTATTTTCTGAATGTCTTTTTATTGATAAAGAGTCAGATAATGGGATTTAATCTATTTTGACCCAAAAGTTAAGATTATTCGGCTATGTAGCTGAACTCTCTTTAATATCCATGGGGTGAAAGTGAAAGTGAAAGTGAAGTCGCTCAGTCGTGTCCGACTCTTTGGGACCCCATGGACTGTAGCCCACCAGGCTCCTCCATCCATGGGATTTTATAAGCAAGAGTACTGGAGTTGGTTGCCATTTCCTTCTCCAGGGGATCTTCCCAACCCAGGGATCGAACCTGGGTCTCCCGCATTGTAGGCAGATGCTTTACTGTCTGAGCCACAGGGCAATAAAAGACCTTTAGTGTATTTTATTTGATTTTTTACTTTTGATTTATCCTTCCGGAATTTTTTAAATTTCTGGATATCAGAACATGACAATAAATTATAATTTCAAAGTTCGTTATTTTAACTAGTGTTTACTGCCCGTTGTCAAAAGAGTAAAGACATAAGCATTAATTTCTATTTTCTAAAGATCACAAAATATTTTCAAAGAGATTATTCCTTTATAAATTGAAACTTTGTAACATTTCCCCCCGAATCTCTAATCGCACATTGAGTCCCTCAAAAGGCAGACAGCTAGCTGGGGTTTGCACAATGCAAAGTCAGGTTGGCATCACTGGAGGAAAACTTACGCATCACCCATCTGGGACTTTTAAGCCCTCAGTTGAAAGACAGTGATTGAGGCCTTCCCTGCTAGCTCAGCAGTAAAGAATCCACCTGCCAGTGCAGGAAACGTGGGTTTGATCCCCGTCTGGGAAGATCCCACATGCAGAGTAACTAAGACCCTGTGCCGTGTAACTACTGAACCTGGGCTCTAGGGCCCGTGGACCACAGCTACCAAGCGCACAGGCCACAGCCACTGCAGCTGGGCCCCAGCGCCCATGCTTTGCAACGAGGTGAGCCCACACACCACTACAAAGGGTAACCCCCGCTCTCCACAGCTAGAGGAAAGCCCCTGAGGCAGCGAAGACCCAGCGCAGCCAAATAAATAAATAAAATTTAAAGACAGTTGTGGAACAGACTGCCACTGAATTTCACCACAATAGGCTTTTTTTTGGATTGATTTTTCTCACTTGCAAAATGGGGCTGGACTCATCCAGCAAGACCTACCCCACCAGCCCACGCTCCTCCAGAGGGCTGTGCAGTATGTGTCAAGTCAGACAGGAAGCCCACAGGGTGAGCTTTGCTGCAGGTGTGAAAGCTGAGGCTGACAGAGCTCACACCCACTGCCCGGAACCAAGAGGCGGGAAGAGAACCTCAGTGCTTGTGACCCCAAAGACCCTGAGTTTCCCGCTAGTCTCTGCTTCCTTGTGATCAATTCTGAGTCCCACTGTTCTGGGTGCTTTTCATGGCCTTTCATCTTTGCTTCCAGGTCTTCTCCATTGGATACAGGTTACTTGTACTCCATCAGGCTTCTGTTTATCCCTCAATTACAGGCTTCCAATCTGCTAGAGAGGATGCGGAGAAAATGTAACCCTCCTACACTGTTGGTGGGAGTGATACAGCCATTATGGAGAGTAGTATGGAGATTATTTTTACAACTAGGAATAAAACTACCATATGACCCAGCAATCCCACTACTGGGCATATACCCTGAGAAAACTGTAATTCTAAAAGACACATGCGCCCCGATGTTCATTGCATCACTATTTAATATAAGCAAGACATGAAAACATCCACAGGTGAATGGACAACAAGATGTGGTGCACAGATACAATGGAATATTACTCAGCCACGAGAAAGAACAAAACTGGGTCTGTTCTAGTGAGGTGGATGAACCTAGAGCCTATTATAGAGAGTGAGGTAAGTCAGAAAGAGGAAAGCAAATATAGTCTGCTGCTGCTGATGCTGCTAAGTCGCTTCAGTCGTGTCCGACTCTGTGCGACCCCATAGACGGCAGCCCACGAGGCTCCCCCGTCCCTGGGATTCTCCAGGCAAGAACACTGGAGTGGGTTGCCATTTCCTTCTCCAATGCAGGAAAGTGAAAAGTGAAAGTGAAGTCGCTCAGTCGTGTCCAACCCTCAGCAACCCCATGGACTGTATATTAACACATAAATATGCAGTCTAGAAAAATGGCATTGATGAGCCTGTTTGCAGGGAAGGAGTGGAGACAGATGTAGAGAATGGACTTGTAGACACAGTGGGAGGGGAGTGCGGGAGAGAGTGGAGAGGGCAGTGTCAGGACACACACACTCTCTCGCACAGAATGGCTGGTTGGTGGGAAGCTGCTGTGTAACATAGCTAGCCCGGTCTGGGGCTCTGGGATGACCCGGAGGGGTGGGAGGGGGGAAAGGGACGAAGGCTCAAGAGGGATGGGTGTGCACGGGTGAGTGCTGCGTCGCTCAGTTATGTCTGATTCTTTGTGACCTCAGGGACTGTAGCCCGCCAGGCTCCTCTGTCCCTGGGATTCTCCAGGCGAGAATACTGCAGTGGGTTGCCATGCCCTCCTCTAAGGGATCTTCCCCACCCAGGGATCAGCCCTCAAGTCTCTTCTGTGTCTGGCATTGGCAGGCGGGTTCTTTACCACTAATGCCACCTACAAAGCCCAGAGGGATGGGATGTGTGTACAGTTGGCTGATTCATGTTGTATGGCAGAAACCAACACAACATTGTAAAGAAATTTTTTTTATTTAAAAAATAAAACAAACTTAAATGGGATGGTAGTCCCAATAGATACATGTATACGTATGGCTGAGTCCCTTCCCTGTCCATCTGAAACTATCACAACATTGTTATTCAGCTATGTGCATGCTAAGTCATTTCAGTCATGTCTCTTTTCAACCCCATGGACTGTAGCCAGCCAGGCTCCTCTGAACATGGGATTCTCCAGGCAAGAATGCTGGAGTGGATTACCATGTCCTATATCTAGGGGCTCTTCCCAACCCAGGGATGGAAACTGCAGCTCCTGCATTGCGAGCAGATTCTTTACCAGTGAGCCACCCGGGAAGCCCCTTCCTGGCTATACTCCAGTACAAAATAAGAAGTTAAAAAAAAGTAAAACAAACTTCACATCCATGAAAAAAAAAAGAATGTATTATGTCCGCTTTCATTTTGACCAATTGCAGTGTGTAATTCCTCCCCAACTCCTCTTTCTCCTCCAGGGTGGGCTCCTACCCAAATCTCAGGGCCCTGGGATCTCCATAAAGTTTCCTTTTGTTGACTGAAGTAGTTAAGTGCTTCTTGGGCGGGGCGGGCGGTGGAGGTGGGGGTAAGTGTGTGCATGTGTGAGTGTGCGAGCTTGTGTATAATTAGCTTTGATACCTCTCCATAACCTCACGAAGCAGATGAGTCGACAACCGAGACCTGGGTTTTATCAACAAGGGAACTGAGACTCAGGGCGTTAAACAGACTGGTCCCACACCGGTGGGGCAGCCCAGACCTTCTGCTTCCTGGCTCCTTATCCAGTCTTGCTTTTGACCCCGTAACCTCATAAGCCTTCCTGGGTCAGAACCCAGCATGACGTAAGGTGATGATTTCTTCAAGGCCTATCTGAAAAGCTAAGTCTGGCCAATAAACTCAGAAACAGCAGGCTCAATGAAATTCACATACACTTGGAAACTATTTCCCCAACAGAGCCAAAAGCTTAAAAATATCGGAAGATAGACCATCCCCGTGTAATCTAATCAGTTTGCTTTACACTTCATGATGTCTGTGAGTAATGAGACTGAGGACTCCAGCATCTCCTCTGATCATTTGTTCTTTTGTGGTTTCCACCTGGTAACAAACCTGCTTCTGAGACAGGTTTTATTAATTGCATATTGTTTTGTGTTGCTAATGTTTCATTTCACTGACTCTTCTGGTTTTTTTTTTTTCCTTCATTTGCAGATTCCAGTTGTCTTCCATGTTTAACCATTTCTTCACCAGACCAGGCAAGAACAGACCAGGCTAATTGCTTGAAAACATTTAGGAAATTCTAATAGAAGAGTTCGGGATTTCCCTGGTGGCTCAGATGGTAAAGAATCTGCCTGCAGTGCAGGAGACCCGGGTTCAATCCCTGGGTCAGGAAGATCCCCTGGAGAAAGGCATCAGCAGCCACTCCAGTATTCTTGCCTGGAGAATCCCATGGACAGAGGAGCCTGGCAGGCTCTAGTCCATGAGGTCGCAAAGAGTTGGACATGACGGAGTTGGACATCACTTCACTTCAACCATTTCTTCATAGAGATCTTTTTCATTTGGTTTAATCTTTGAATGGCTGCACTCGTCAGCGTTTCTGCATTCAGAAGTGTTTGTTGATTCAGTTGCAGTCATAAAGATTTTTCCCACACAGTCTGTTTGACACTGTTGAGTTCAGTCTGCACCCACGCCTATTGTGTTAAGCAAATAACCACGCAGCACTGAAATTCCACTCATTGTCAATGCTGAGGCAACAAGATTTTCTCCAGTTCACCGCCAGCCAAAACTGCAGTTATCAGAGAGTCCTCTCCAGAAGTAAACTGAAAAGAATCATGTGACCCAGAAAAAGGATTAGTCTTCAGGAAGTCTTTGGTTTTTTCCATGTTTGTCAAGACATTCCCAGAGGGAGGGGAAAATAATAAAGCAAAACGTTTTTCTGGAATGAAGCCCATTTCAAAGTAGAGTCTAGGAACTTTTAAATTTGCAGACAGGGCTTCTCAAAATAAAAGCCACAAAACTGGGGCTATGGCAAACCCAAAGGGACCAGAAGCAATTCAAAACAAGGGATTTGGTAACTTTTAATTGCCTCATTTTCAATTCATAAGGGAGTGTAAGTGTTGATATTAAGCTAGAGTTCATCTGCACCCACCAATCAGCTAGTTGGGTCTGACACACGGATCCTCAGAGATTCGCCATTACCTGGGGTTTCTGTCATTTCAGATGAATCTTCCACCTTGTTAGAAATAACACACTGTCCTTTCCTGCTCTACTCTATTTCTACGTTCTATCTGGGGAGACTGATTTACATTAATGTTCCAGAAAAAGCCTGGATAGGAAACAAAACCATGATCTTTCATTTTTGAAAAGTCATGGTGTAAAAACCTTGTTCTAAAAGCATTACTGACATGAGTTTAAGTAAACTCCAGCAGTTGGTGACAGACAGGGAGGCCTGGCGTGCTGCAGTACACAGGGTTGCAAAAAGTCAGACACGACTGAGGCTGAACTGAACTGAACTAAGGGGCATCTGAGAGACTTCCCTGATAGTCCAATGGCTAAGACTTCACCATCCAATGCAGGGGATGGGGGTTTGGTCCCTAGTTGGGATCACAATAAACTGTGGAAAATTCTGAGAGAGATGGGACTACTAGACCACTTGACCTGCCTTTTGAGAAACATATATGCAGGTCAGGAAGCAACAGTTAGAATCGGACATGGAACAACAGACTGGTTCCAAATAGGAAAAAGGAGTACATCAAGGCTGTATATTGTCACCCTGCTTATTTAACTTCTATGCAGAGTACATCATGAGAAACGCTGGGCTGGAAGAAACACAAGCTGGAATCAAGATTGCCGGGAGAAATATCAATCACCTCAGATATGCAGATGACACCACCCTTATGGCAGAAAGTGAAGAGGAGCTAAAAAGCCTCTTGATGAAAGTGCAAGAGGAGAGTGAAAAAGTTGGCTTAAAGCTCAACTTTCAGAAAACTAAGATCATGGCATCTGGTCCCATGACTTCATGGGAAATGGATGGGGAAACAGTGGAAACAGTGTCGGACTTTATTTTGGGGGGCTCCAAAATCACTGCAGGTGGTGATTGCAGCCATGAAATTAAAAGACGCTTACTCCTTGGAAGGAAAGTTGTGACCAACCTAGATAGCATATTGAAAAGCAGAGACATTACTTTGCCAACAAAGGTCCGTCTAGTCAAGGCTGTGGTTTTTCCAGTGGTCATATATGGATGTGAGAGTTGGACTGTGAAGAAAGCTGAGCACCGAAGAATTGATGCTTTTGAACTGTGGTGTTGGAGAAGACTCTTGAGAGTCCCTTGGACTGCAAGGAGATCCAACCAGTCCATCCTAAAGGAAATAAGTCCTGGGTGTTCTTTGGAAGGACTGATGCTAAAGCTGAAATTCCAGTACTTTGGCCACCTCATGCAAAGAGTTGACTCATTGGAAAAGACTCTGATGCTGGGAGGGATTGGGGGCAGGAGGAGAAGGGGATGACAGAGGGTGAGATGGCTGGATGGCATCACCGAATCAATGGACATGAGTTTGGGTGAACTCCGGGAGATGGTGATGGACAGGGAGGCCTGGCGTGCTGCGATTCATGGGGTCGCAAAAAGTCGGACATGACTGAGCGACTGGACTGAACTGAACTGAACTGAACTGAAGTGAACTGGGAAGCTAAGATCCTACCTGCCTCATAGCCAAAAAAATCAAAAACATAAAACAGAAGCAACATGGTAGCAAAGTCAATAAAGACTAAAAATGGTCCAGATTAAAAAATAAAGATCAAAATTAATTAAAAAAATAATCTTGAGGAAAGCTAAATTGAAAAAGACACATGTACCCCAGTGTTCATTGCAGCACTATTTACAATAACTAAGACATGGAACCAACCTAGACGTCCATCAAAAGACGAAAGGACAAAGAAGCTGTGGTACATATACACACTGGACTATTACTCAGCCATAAAAAGGGAAGCATCTGAGTTAGTTCTAATGAGGTGGATGAACCTAAAGCCTATTACACAGAGTGAAAAGTCAAAAAGAGAAAAACACATATACGTGGAATCCAGAAAGATGGTACTGATGAGCCTATTTGCAGGGCAGCAGTGGAGACGCAGATGCAGAGAAGGGACTTGTGACAGTGGGGAGGAAGGAGAGGGCAGGACGGATGGAGAGAGTCACGTGGGAGCACGCATACCACGACATGTAGCATAGACAGCCCGCGGGCATTGGCTGTGTGACGCAGGGAACTCAAACCCGGGCTCTGTAGCAAAGCAGAGGGGTGGGATGGGGTGGGAGGTGGGAGGGAGGTCCCAGAGGGAGAGGACGTCTGTACACCTCTGGCTGATTTACACTCATGTGGGGCAGAAACCAACACAATATCATAAAGCAATTATCCTCCAATTAAAAATTATCTTCTTAAGAAAATAAGTAAATAAAAGTATATGGCATTCGTTGACCACAGGAATACAAAGCTTTTCGAACCCAAGAATGGAACTGCTAAGCCTGACTTCAGAGAAGGCAATGGCAAGCCACTCCAGTTCTCTTGCCTAGAAAATCTCATGGACAGAAGAGCTTGGTAGGCTGCAGTCCATAGGGTCACTACTAGTCGGACTCAACTGAGAGACTTCACTTTCAATTTTCACTTTCACGCATTGGAGAAGGAAATGGCAACCCACTCCAGTGCTCTTGCCTGAAGAATCCCAGGGATGGCAGAGCCTGGTGGGCTGCCGTCTATGGGGTTGCACAGAGTCGGACACAAATGAAGTGACTTAGCAGCAGCAGCAGCAGCAAGCCTGACTTAACACAAAATGAGAAAGGAGATTTATAAAACCGGCTAATGAATGGACAAGATTTATGCCCAGGCACCAGCTGCTGGGATGTCAAGCCAATTCCAGAGATTCTGAGGTCTCTAGGACATGACTCCAACCAGAGAGCTTTACTAAGATAAGAGTCGGTGCACCTCCTGGTCCTGACAGCCCCTTCGCTTCAGGCACAGGGAGGGCAGGTGGCACCGACATCCCTCATTTAGGAGCATCAGGAACAACCAGCGGATTCCTGCTGGGGCTGCATGTGTGTCAGTTGCCTCTTGCGTGTGCCTGCATGCACGCTCAGTCACATCCAACTCTCTGCAACCCCGTGGACTGCAGCTCGCCAGGCTCCTCTGTCCATGGGGATTCTCCAGGCAAGAATACTGGAGTGGGCTGCCATTTCCTCCTCTGGGGGATCTACCCGACCCACAGATCGAACCTGCATCTCCTGTGTCTCCTGCATGGACAGGCGGGTTCTTTACCCCTGCACCACGTGGGATGCCAATGACCATCATATTGATAGAGGAGGAATTTGCATCACATTCATAGCATATTCATCATATTCATACACTGCTATGAAATGCTGAGACAGGGTGATATTCATTTTGACCCATTGGATCAGGATATTTCTCAGATAACTCAATCTTGGGGATGAGGAATAAAATTTTCTTGCAAGAGGAGGAGAGAAGGACAGGAAATGGATTGAGTAAAAAGAGTTAGGTGTGAGAACTTCCCTGTCCGTTCAGTGGTTAACACTCTGTGCTTCCTCTGTGGGGGGCATGGATTCAGTCCCTGGGGAACTAAGCTCCTGCATGCCATGAAGTGAGGTGAAAGTGGCTGAGTCATGTCTGACTCCTTGCAACCCCATGGACTATACAGTGCATGGACTTCTCCAGGTCAGAACACTGGACTGGGCAGGCTTTCCCTTCTCCAGGGGATCTTCCCAACCCAGGGATGGAACCCAGGTCTCCCGCATTGCAGGCGGGTTCTTTACCAGCTGAGCCACCAGGGAAGCCCTGCATACCATATGGCACGATCAAAAAATAAATCTGTACAATTTAAAAATAAAAAAAGGTTTGGATGTGGCTGTAAGCTCAGTATCTGCTTTGGACAGTGCAAGGACCCGCAGGACCGGGCTGTGATGTAATGAAGTGGACAGAGAAGGTGATGGAGCAGGAGGTCTGAATGAGGTTGAGACGAGGTTTGCGGTGGGGGCCATATGCGGGGTTCGGAATGGCTCACTAACCAACTGGGCTCTGTTGAAAGCAACAAGGAATGGTGACTTTTGAGGAAGGAGGGAAACAGCATAATCAGGTCAGTGTCTCAGGAACCACTACTTTTTAAATTTTGTTTTCAATTTAGGACTCGGTTTCTTAAAAAAATGTTTATGGAGTACAGCTTCCTAGCAATATTGGGTTAGATTCAGGTGCACAGCAAAGGGAAACAGTTTTACGTATACATTCAGCTCAGTTCAATCTCACAGTCACGCCTGACTCTTTGAAAGTCCATGGACTGCAGCACGACAGGCCTCCCTGTCCACCACCAACTCCGGGAGCTTGATTAAACTCATGTCCATTGAGTTGGTGATGCTATCCAACCATCTCATCCTCTGCCATCCCCTTCTCCTCCTGCCTTCAAACTTTCCCAGCACTGGAGTCTTTTCCAATGAGTCAGCTCTTCACATCAGGTGGCCAAAGTATTGGAGTTTCAGCTTTAGCATCATTTCTTCTAATGAATATTCAGGACTGATTTCCTTTAGGATGGACTGGTTGGATCTCCTTGCAGTCCAAGGGACTCTCAAGAGTCTTCTCCAACACCACAGTTCAAAAGTATCAATTCTTCAGCGCTCAGCTTTGTTTATAGTCCAACTCTCATATCCATACATGACCAATGGAAAAACCATAGCCTTGACTAGACAGACCTTTGTTGGCAAATAATGTCTCTGTTTTTTAACATGCTGTCTAAGTTGGTCATAACTTTCCTTCTAAGGAGCAAGCGTCTTTTAATTTCATGGCTGCAGTCACCATCTGCAGTGACTTTGGAGCCCAAAAAAATAAAGTCTGTCCCTGTTTCCATTGCTTCCCCATCTATTTGCCATGAAGTGATAGGACAAGGCTATGGTTTTCCCAGTAGCCATGTATGGATGTGAGAGTTGGACTGTGAAGAAGGCTGAGTGCCGAAGAATTGGTGCTTTTGAACTGTGGTGTTGGAGAAGACTCTTGAGAGTCCCTTGGACTGCAAGGAAGTCCAACCAGTCCATTCTGAAGGAGATCAACCCTGGGATTTCTTTGGAAAGAATGATGCTAAAGCTGAAACTCCAGTACTTTGGCCACCTCATGCGAAAAGTTGACTCATTGGAAAAGACTTTGATGCTGGGAGGGACTGGGGGCAGGAGAAGAAGGGGATGACCGAGGATGAGATGGCTGGATGGCATCACTGACTCGATGGACGTGAGTTTGAGTGAACTCTGGGAGTTGGTGATGGACAGAGAGGCCTGGTGTGCTGAGATTCATGTGATTGCAAAGAGTTGGACACGACTGAGCGACTGAACTGAACTGAACTGAAGGGACCAGATGCCATGATCTTCGTTTTCTGAATATTAAGATTTAAGCCAACTTTTTCACTCTCCTCTTTCACTTTCATGAGGCTCCTTAGTTCTTCTTCACTTTCTGCCATAAGGGTGGTGTCATCTGCATATCTGAGGTTATTAATATTTCTCCTGGCAATCTTGATTCCAGCTTGTGCTTCCTTCAGCCCAGCATTTCTCACGATGTACTTTGCATATAAGTTAAATAAGCAGGGTGACAACATATAGCCTTGATGTACTCCTTTTTCTATTTGGAACCAGTCTGTTGTTCCATGTCCAGTTCTAACTGTTGCTTCCTGACCTGCATACAGATTTCTCAAGAGGCAGGTCAAGTAGTCTGGTATTTCTATCTATTGAAGAATTATCCACAGTTTGTTGTGATCCACACAGTCAAAGGCTTTGGCATAGTCAATAAAGCAGAAGTAGATGTGTTTTTTTGGAATCCTCTTGCTTTTTCGATGATCCAGTAGATGCTGGCAATTTGATCTCTGGTTCTTCTGCCTTTTCTAAATACAGCTTGAACATCTGGAAGTTCACGGTTCATGTACTGTTGAAGCTTAGCTTGGAGACACTTTGAGCATTACTTTGCTAGCATGTGAGATGAGTGTAATTGTTCAGTAGTTTGAGCATTCTTTGGCATTGCCTTTCTTTGGGATTGGAATGAAAACTGACCTTTTCCAGTCCTGTGGCCACTGCTGAGTTTTCCAAATTTGCTGGCATATTGAGTGCAGCACTTTCACAGCATCATCTTTTAGGACTTGAAATAGTTCAACTGGAATTCCATCACCTCCACTAGCTTTGTTCATAGTGATGCTTCGTAAGGCCCACTTGATTTCACATTCCAGTATGTCTGGCTCTAGGTGGGTGATCACACCATCGTGATTATCTGGGTCATGAAGATCTTTTTTGTACAGTTCTTCTGTGTATTCTTGCCACCTCTTCTTAATATCTTCTGCTTATGTTAGATCCATACCATTTCTGTCCTTTATTGTGCCCATCTTTGCATGAAACGTTCCCTTGGTATCTCTAATTTTCTTGACACGATCTCTAGTCTTTCACATTCTACTGTGTTCCTCTATTTCTTTGCATTGATCACTGAGGAAGATTTTCTTATCTCTCCTTGCTATTTTTTCGAACTCTGCATTCAAATGAGTACATCTTTCCTTTTCTCCTTTGCGTTTCACTTCTCTTTTTTTTCATAGCTAGTTGTAAGGCTTCCTCAGAAAACTGTTATATATCCATTCTTTTTTAGATCATTTCCCCGTATAAGGCATTATAGAATATTGAGTAAATTTCCCTGTGCTATACAATGAGTCTTTATTAATCATGTATTTTATATATAGTACTGTGTATGTGTCAATCTCAGTCTCCCGATTTATCCCTCCCCTGCACCCCCTGGTAGCCAAAAGTTTGTTTATTTACATCTGTAACTCTTTCTGTTATGTAGATAAGCTCATTTGTATTTTTTTCTTTTTTTTTTTAAAGATTCCACATGTAAGCAATATCATATTTGTCTTTCTCACTCTGATTTACTTCACTCAACATAACAGAGGAGGGCATGGCAACCTGCTCTAGTATTCTTGCCTGGAGAATCCCAGGGACAGAGGAGCCTGGCAGCCTACAGTCCATGGGGTTGCAAAGAATCAGATACTACTGAAGGAGCCTGGCACGCACGGAACATGACGGTCTCCAGGTCCCTCCAGGTCCCTCCAGGTCCCTCCAGGTCCCTCGATGCTGCAAATGGATTATTCCACGCTTTTTGTAGCTGAGTAACATTCCCTTGTATATGTGTATCACATCTTCTTTTTCCATCCATCTCTGGATGGACACTGAGGCTGCTTCCATGTCCTGGCCTTTGTAAATGGTGCTGCAGTGAACACCGGGGTGACTGTGTCTTCATGAACCACTATTAGTCATGTTTTCTCCAGTTTAATATTCTGTGTGCAACTTCACTGATCTTAGGACTGAATTAACATCTCCTGGATTTGCTCTGAGAACTCAGTGCATTAACATGTGAGGATTAAAGAATAAGCAAAGGGCTAGAACAGCTTTGGTCAAAACATAATGAAAATTTTTTGAAAAATTCTTTAAGTGTGAGAGCTCTTTGAATCCTTCCACGTCATTTCAACAGCAAGAAAACAACAAAGAATCCACACATTGTGTGTAAAGAAGAAAATACTCATGGCTTCACATCTAAAACAACAGCAGAACAGATTTTTTGAAGGTTCTTTCGTGATTCTCTCTTTAGATTTCACTGCCTTTCTTCAGAGGTTCACAGAAGTGTTAACACACCATTGTCAACAAAAACATGTCAGAAAAACAACACTGAATTTCCCTCATTTTCCCCTTTGAGTTCCTTTTTCTCCTGGACCACATCCCACGTGAACCCAGGTCTTCAAGCTTCCCTTTTGGAACAGCATCTTCCTGCCCACTGTGGGATTCAGGGGAGAATTCTGCAGATTCTAAAATGTGGAGCTCCACGCATGTAAGAATTAAAGATTTTAAAATTTAAAAAAAAAAATTAAATTAAATTAAATTCTGTTAAAAAATAAATAAATAAAAAATAAAATGTGGAGCTCACAAAAGGCAGGCACATAGCATCCTTCTTTTTTTAAAAAGGAAGTTATACTCTTCTTAATATAAAAAGTGTTTATTTGGGCTGCACTGGGTCTTAGTTGCGGCAGGGGGATCTTTTTTTCTCAGTTTCAGCATATGGACTCCAGTTCCCTGTTGCTGTTGCTGTTGCTGTTGAGTCACTCAGTCATGACTGACTGTTTGCAACCCCGTGGGCTGCAGCCCACCAGGCTCCTCTGTCCATGGGTTTCTCCAGACAAGAATACTGGAGTAGGTTGCCATTTTCTTCCCCAGGGCATGTTCCCCACCCAGGGATAGAACCCACGTCCCCTGCATTTCAGAGTGTGGAGTTTTAACCACTGCATCACCAGGGAAGACCCCAATGGTACACTTTTAAATTCACTTATTTTTTCTTGTAGGGCTTAACTTTTTAAAAAAAAGAATTATTGTCAAAAACGGGTCTTTTATTGAAGCTCAATTAGAACAGGAAGCAGAAAACGCCAGGATCTAACTCATTTTTCAACCAGCGTTCCCAGGATATTTGTTGTTGAATGATTAATGGCTGGGTGTGGGAGGTTACACGGAAGAGCTCAGAGGGGAAGGCTAATGTGGATAGAATAAGCACTTGAAGGAAGAGGGCAGAATCACATCAGTCTGGAAAGCAGACTAGCTTTTCTAGAGAATGAAACAACTTCTAAGAGATAAAAAGAGAGATGCTCATTTAAGAAATAGAGTCAAAGGCAGGATACAGCCTATACTAATTACAGATACGATGCAAAATGGGAGAACTACCCCCTTGATCATTTTAACCACTGTTTTAATACACTCTGGTCAAAATGTAGACTGGGAAACAAAATATAAAATCTAAAAATAAAACTGGGAGAGGTATAATAATAATGATTATTATATTTATTATATTATAATAAATTATTTATCATAATAATAAGTGATTCTTCTTTCTAGAAAAAAGCAAATATTGTATTAGCGCATATATGTAAAATTGAGAAAAGTGGTACAGATGAACATATTCATGAAGCAAAAATAGAGACATAGATATAGAAAAGAAACGTATGAGGAAGGGGGTGGTTTGAATTGGGAGACTGACATATATACACAACAACAAAGGTCTGTCTAGTCAAAGCTATGGTTTTTCCAGTGGTCAGGTATGGATGTGAGAGTTGGACTATAAAGGAAGCTGAGCACTGAAGAATTGACGCTTTTGAACTGTGGTGTTGGAGAAGACTCTTGAGAGTCCCTTGGACAGCAAGGAGATCCAACCAGTCCATTCTGAAGATCAGTCCTGGGTGTTCACTGGAAGGACTGATGCCGAAGCTGAAGCTCCAATACTTTGGCCATCTGATGTGAAGAGCTAACTCACTGGAAAAGACCCTGATGCTGGAAGGGATTTGGGGCAGGAGGAGAAGGGGATGACAGAGGATGAGATGGTTGGATGGCATCACCGACTCAATGGGCATGAGTTTGAGTGAACTCCAGGGGTTGGTGATAGACAGGGAGGCCTGGCGTGCTGCAGTCCATGGGGTCACAAAGAATTGGACACGACTGAGTGACTGAACTGAACTGAACTGAACTGATGTATAAAATAGATAACTGCTGAAAGTCTACTATACAGCACAGAGAACTCTACTCAGCGCTCTGTGGTGACCTAAATGGCAAGGAAATCCATGAAAGAAGGGATATGTGCTTACCCATCGCTGATTCGTTTTGCTGTGCAGCAGCAGCAGCCACTAACACGACGTCATAAACCACTTTTATACTCCAGTGAAAACTTTTAAAATCATTCTTCTTTCTAAACATTGCCATCTGTTTTCTTAATTGAGATTATATACAAATCATTGGTGCGATATTTAAAATGTAGTTAAATAATATCCTTTCTGCATTCACAACATCAAGCTTTAATCAGCCACGTGCTAGTAACAATAAAGACAATTTTTAGAATGCAAATTACCATGGGCTAAATGTCAGCTTAAAATGTCTAGAAAGGCAAAAACTTAAAGATTATTAAATCAGCTCCTCTGCCACCTCACAAGCCTGCACCCTTGTCCTTAACACATAAATTTGAGTTAAGACGTCCACGAGAGGAAAAATAACCACACACGAGTCTCCCTCTTGCTTCTCCTGAAGCTGGGCGGGAAAGATCTGCTGAAAAAGGAGCTTCAAAACTGGGGGGAAATCGGCCGGAGAATTAAGGAACATTTTCCCCCGGCCTCTGCGCCGTGTTGATGACTGCAAACAAAAGGGACTTCTTGAAATATGGGATCCTTTTTCTCTTCCCATAGAAGACTTTATGAGAGGGCAAAAGGGGACAAGGGAGTTCCTGGCTGTTCCAGCTTATCTCTCTGGGGGCCTCTTTCCTTATCTCTGATAGGGCTGTCTCTGGGGTGGTGACGTCAGCATTTTCAGTCATCTTCACAGAAGGATGCGGAGTTGCTCTGCTGGCTAAACCAAGATGAGAGGCCCTGGAGGCTGGTGGCACATTAGGCTAATTTCTCTAGGGGTGGTCCACAGCCTTCAGGCGCTGAGCTGGGTCCCTGCCCACCTGGACCCGTCACTAGGCTGACACCTGGACCCGTCACTAGGCTGACACCTGGACCCGTCACTAGGCTGACACCTGGACCCCTCGCTGTAGCGTTCTCCTGTCTGGAACGTGCCAGGGAGCCGGCTGGCATAGGAGCCTCCATGGCTTTTCCTCTGCATGCCTGCGGTGGGAGTCTTCTCACCGAAAAAACATCCAGATGGTGGTGTTTCAAGCCGTCGCTTCCAGTGGAAAGGTAGATGGGAAGTGGTTGAGGAAGAGAGCCAGGTGGGGGGAAATGCAGGGTATGAGAGCGACCATCTAGTCGGAATGAGAGAGAAGTGAGCGCAGGTTTATCGGAGAAGGCAGTGGCAGCCCACTCCAGTCCTCTTGCCTGGAAAATCCCATGGACGGAGGAGCCTGGAAGGTTGCAGTCCACGGGGTCGCTGAGGGTCAGACACGACTGAGAGACTTCACTTTCACTTTTCACTCTCATGCATTGGAGAAGGAAATGGCAACCCACTCCAGTGTTCTTGCCTGGAGAATCCCAGGGACGGGGGAGCCTGGTGGGCTGCTGTCTATGGGGTCACACAGAGTCGGACACGACTGCAGTGACTTAGCAGCAGCAGCAGATCAGCTCCTAGGAAGAAACACCAATTATAAACGATGTGTGGCAAATATTTTCAGTCCGCTAGAACAGCAGCACTGTTTTCTCTCTTAAGTCTGTCCCTTATAAAACTGCTGAATATCGGTGTCATCTCATCAAACCGGAGAGCAGTGGTATTCAGCTTTGGAACCTGGACTCGGATTTCCCCCAGACAGTTCTCCTTGCCGCTTGGTGGCACAGGACACACAAGATACGACCAAACAGTAAAAGTACATTCAAGTATTCCACTGGTCAGTGCGCCCATCCTTAGCTGTGGGGTGGGCTACAGAGTGTTTCATATCTTATTGGATTTTAAAAGCAACTTAGAGCACAGAAATAGTTGTAGTTGTTCAGTATCAGTTGGAGTAGTCAGAGTATCAGTTCAGTTTAGTTCAGTCGCTCAGCTGTGTCTGACACTTTGCGACCCCATGAACTGCAGCACTCCAGGCTCCCCTGTCCTTCACTATCTCCCAGAGTTTGCTCAAATGATGCTATCCAACCATCCCAGCCTCTGTTGTCCACTTCTTCTCTTGCTCTCAGTCTTTCCCAGGATCAGTGTCTTTTCCAATGGGTCAGTTCTTCGCATCAGGTAGTATTGGAGCTTCAGCTTCAGCATACTCCTTCCAATGAATATTTAGGGTTGATTTCCTTTAGGATGGACTGGTTTGGTCTCCTCCCCATCCGAGGGACTCTCAAGAGTCTTCTCCAGTGCTTAATCTTAATTTCATTCGGAAAGGTAGAAAGTGGAGCAGATAAAGAAGTTCGAATATATTATTGGGGGAAAAATGCAGTATGATATTCTGTGAGCAAATACTTGCTCTGAGTTAGTTTGAGGCTTTGCAGTGGGCAAGGCACTGCTGCATTATGAGAGCAACTGACTCGGCCTTCTCCTCCCTTCCTCCATCTGTGCCCACATGTGCCAAGCAACTCCTGACCCAGGATATTCGCACATGCTATTTCCTCTGAAAAGAACACTCTGTATCTTCAGGCATCTGTGTTGCTCTCCTTTTCAGCAACTCAGGTCCTTTGTTCATCTCCCCAGTTAAAGGCCTTCCTGAGTCACTGGATAAAACCACAAGCGTCCCCACCCTCTTCTGCAAAACCCTCTTTATTTCTTAACCTGATTTGTTCTTCTACAAGTATGTGTTACCACCTGGCAGACTACGTATTTTTATTCCTTTATTGTTCTTCTCTACCCACTCAGTGGAGAAGGAGATGGCAACCCACTCCAGTATTCTTGCTGGGAGAATACCACAGACAGAGAAGCCTGGCAGGCTACAGTCCATAGGGTCACAAAGAGTCTTGGACACAACTGAGTGAGCAACAGTTACTACCTACTAAGATGTAAGCTTCACGGAGATCTTTTGTTCACTGTAGATTCCCAGGCCTGGAATACTCTTTTACACACAGTAGATGCTCAATAAATATTTGCTGAATAATCCAAAGAAGATGGGGTTTCCCCTTTCCCCTGGCACAGTGGTAAAGAATCTGTCTGCCGAGGCAGAAGACCCAAGAGATGCAGGTTCAATCCGCGCATCAAGAAGATCCCCTGGAGTAGGAAATGGCAACCTGCCCCAGTATTCTCGCCTGGAAAATTCCATGGATGAAGTTATCATAATTAAACCTCCACTAAGCTTCATGTTTTCTGCCCTTAACCACACAAGTGGGAAGCTGGTCATTTTCTCAGGGCACAGATGTGAGCATGTCACTTCTTTGAAAACCTTCAACAGCAAACAGAGAAAGCAATAACAGGAAATGCCCCACATAAGATAAGCCTAGTGTTAGTTGCTCAGTTGGGTCTGACTTTTTGTGAGCCCATGGACTGTAGCCTGCCAGGCTCCTCTGTCCATGGAATTGTCCAGGCAAGAATACAGAGCAGGTTGCTATTTCCTTCTCCGGGGGATCTTCTTGACCCAGGGAACAAACTCAGGTGCCCCGCATTGCAAGTGGACTCTTTACCATCAGAGCCACCTCACAAGTCTGATAAGCCTAAATAATGCCTAAATCTCTTCAACTGGCTCGCAAGGCTTTTGATGATCTGCTTCCTGGGTATACCTCCAGATCTGTTTCCTACTACTTTGCCCATCATGTGCTAGAAACATGAATTCTGCAGCTAAAATACCAGTTTCGGAATTCAGCTTTATCACATGACCCGTGCATCTGTAACATTTCCATGTCATTTCACTTGTATAATGGCAACAATAATAGGGCTTATGTCATAGACTGTGTTTTGGAAACCTAGGGGATGAAAAAAAAAATCTCAATAATCACCTACAATGTGACCCACCAAATCCATCCCTAGGGATTTACCAAAAAGAAATAAAAACATAAGTTCACCAAAAACGGGTACTAAGCATTCATAACAGTCTCAAACTGGAAAAAAAAAACACCAGCTATCCATCAATAGGAGAGCTCATAAACACCCTGTCACATAGCCACACAAGGGAGTACTACTGAGGAGTGAAGAAGGCTGAGCGCCCAAGAACTGATGCTTCTGAACTGTGGTGTTGGAGAAGACTCTTGACAGTCCCTTGGACTGCAAGGAGATCCAACCAGTCCATCTTAAAGGAGATCAGTCCTTGGTGTTCATTGGAAGGACTGATGCTGAAGCTGAAACTCCAATACTTTGGCCACCTGATGTGAAGAGCTGACTCATTGGAAAAGACCCTGATGCTGGGAGGGATTGGGGGCAGGAGGAGAAGGGGACGACAGAGGATGAGATGGTTGGATGGCATCACTGACTCGATGAACATGAGTTTGAGCAAGCTCCGGGAGTTGGGGATGGACAGGGAGGCCTGGCGTGCTGAGGTCCATGGGATCACAAAGAGACGGACGTGATGGAGTTGTGAACCATGGATACAGACAAGAAGGATGGATTTCAGAGGCACTATGCTGAGCAAAAGATGTGCTACATGAAGGAAAATATCCTGTGCTGACATGAAATTCCAGAGGAGGGAAAACTTACCTGTGAAGGAAGAAAGTACGGAGTGCTCATCTCAGGAAGGTGGGGGAGGACGGGGTGGAAAGAGGCCAGCGGAACATTTGGGGTGAAGGTGATGCTCCGTATCTTGGTAGCACTGGATTGGTATTGGGTTACACAGATGTAAACACATGCCAACATTCAGAGAATGTACACTTGGGAGTTTGTGCATTTCATTTTATGTCAGTCTTATATCACAAGAATATAAATGAATATTAAGTTCTAATTCATTATATGCATGCTTATGTACTTAGGAGAAATTACAGAATTCGCAATTTACTTTAAATATGTCAAATACATACAATTCTATCTGCAATTTACTTTGAAATGCATCCAAAAACTAGGCCGATAAATTGATGGATAGAGTAGTGGAAAAATGGCTAGACTGATAAAGGAACTTTAGAACCCAGGTGGTGAGTATGTTGATGTTCACCTAAAATGCTTTCAACTTTGCTGTGTTTGAACATCTTCATAATAAAACATTGGGAAAAAGTACAAAAGGTGTCTTACAAAAACATATATTGAGATTATCATTTATGCAAAATGATTTCACACTTGCGTTTTCCATAAAAGTAAACCTAAGCAAGTGTCCTTTAGTCCTTTGAAACTCAGTATTATGTAGTTTGACAATTATTGACAGAAATACCCTACTCTAGCACTAACCATATTTTTCTTCACTGACCATTCTTATAGAACAGAAGTTAAATGAGCCCAGTCTTTTGCAATTAATTTTTATAGCATCATTGATTAAATTTCCCCCAATAATTTATTTCTCACTTCATACTCTAGAAGGTAATCCCATTAAATATAGTAGTGTAACATTTTAAACCAGAGTGTTTTCGCTTCCCATTGAAAGATTTACATAGGCCTGAAACAAGAGCTATTTCTGTCTAATGATCTGTATGTAAAGGCAACAGAAATATAGAAGATAGGAATAATCAATCTATGAAATGCTGTATATCTCCTCAGAGTTGTCTAAGTAATCCAAGATTTCCTGGTGTGGGTCATTGTACATCCCCATGACTCCAGTTAAATAAACACTGAAAATATACGTTTCTCTTGAATTTAACATTACCTCTGCCCATCTGGGCTAGTAAAACATTTGGTGTGGGCCATTCAAATATATAGCTCAATTATCTAATACAGTCAGTAAATAAAATTAAGCAATTGTCTGTGGCCTACACGACAACAGATAGACTCTGGGAAGTCATAGAAGGCAGAGGCACAGTCCTCAACCCTGGGGAGTTTTCCATCAAACACAGTTAAAAACGCAGTGTGAAAATGAAGACAACCCTACTATAAAGGAATTGTCTGCTTTGTTCAGCAGCAGTGTGGGGATAATGAAAACAACACACCGAATATGATGTCATTAAAAAATATAACACATATAAAGTAGTCTAAAGCACCTCTCCCTAAGGATGCCAACTACAAGCTACAAATGTAATTTTAGGCTGTTAATGAATTCTCTGTGGTTCAGTTATTTCAGTGTAATAGCTTAATGTTGAATTTAGAGAAAAGAAATGGATGTTTTCTAACCCCATGCCTGCTAATCACTAATACTCACCGAACACTTTTTTAGGCACTCTGTTAAACATCTTTCTCTTGCTAGCAGATGAGTCGGATACTCTTTTCCCCACGTTGTACTGATCCTTGAGGTCTGGGAGTTGTTATCTGCCCAAATCTACATCACTGAAGAGTTGGAGAGGGAAATGAGAGCTGGTGAATGTATGATCCCACAGTCCTTCAGCTGGAACCCTCCCGTAGCCAGCCTTGCTAAAATGCTAGAACGGCAGTACCGCAGAGACCAGACCTGAGGTCAGGCCTGGATTAAATAATGTCTGCCGTATCTCTCCAGGTATTGTTGCATATTGTAAAATGCCCCAAATAGCAAGTGACCTAGATAAGAAAGAATTTTTGACTTCGAGATGTCATGAGGACATTAAGTATTTTGGAGAATTTTATTTTAAATGTGAATAAAACATTCTCAGGCATCTCTCTCTCTCTCAGTCGTGCCCGACCCTTTGCAATCCTGTGGACTGGGACCAGCCAGCCTCCTCTGTCCGTGGGATTTCCCAGCCAAGAATACCGAATGGCTTGCCATCTCCTTCTCCAGGGGATCTTCCCCGACCAGGGACTGAACCGGTATCTCCTGTGCCCCCTACCTCACAGGCAGATTCTTTACCTGTTGAGTCACTGGGGTAATCCTAGAGTTCTCAGGCATCCTTCCCCCAATTTAATTTAGAAGCTGGGAAAGGAGCAGTGTCAGCTCCAAATACCCAAACTATCACGCATACTCTCACCTTCCTCTAAATAACAGCTAGCTTTTACTGGGGGGGAAGGGGGGGTGGGGGTGGGTACTGTGTGCCAGACACTGTTTGGACCCGTAACACGCACCACTCAGTACTCGCGTTTCACAGACAAGAAATCGAGGGGTAGAGAGACAGGGGGGTCGTGCAGTTGGCAGAGTGGGGTTCCATCCAGCTTCTCTCTGTTCGTTTCTATCCATACCAGTTACTATCCCATCCGGTTCTACCCTGATGCTATCTTTTCCTGAGGCCACAGGTACGTCAACTCAAATACACTGCCTCTTCCCCAAAAGCAAAGATGCACGTTTTGACCTGCACAACTCCTCTGCGCGGGGCAGGACTTTCTTTAAATAGTGCGTGCTTGGAGCTTCTCTGGTGGCTCAGATGGTAAATAGCATAGCTATACCTATTAACCAGCTCTGACTTTATTTCTGAAATTTCTTGTGAAGATTATTTCTCTCTCAGATCCGTATAACCCACGGGATTCTTTGCCTTCTCTCTTCAGGTTTCAGGATGGAATGGGAGAAAGAAGTATGTGTGTGTGTGTGTGTGTGTGTGTGTGTGTGTTGTGTGTGTGGTGTGTGTGTGTGTTGTATGCGTGTGGTGTATGGTGTGTGTGTGTGGTGTGTGTGTGTGGTGTGTGTGTGTGGTATGTGTGTGGTGTGTGTGTGGTGTGTGTGTGGTGTGTGTGTGGTGTGTGTGTGGTGTGTGTGTGTGTTGTGTGTGGTGTGTGTGTGGTGTGTGTGTGTGGTGTGTGTGTGGTATGTGTGTGGTGTGTGTGTGTGGTGTGTGTGTGGTGTGTGTGTGTGGTGTGTGTGTGGTGTGTGTGTGGTGTGTGTGTGTGTGGTGTGTGTGTGTGGTGTGTGTGTGGTGTGTGTGTGTGGTGTGTGTGTGGTGTGTGTGTGTGGTGTGTGTGGTGTGTGTGTGGTGTGTGTGTGTGGTGTGTGTGTGTGTTGTGTGTGGTGTGTGTGTGGTGTGTGTGTGGTGTGTGTGTGGTGTGTGTGTGGTGTGTGTGTGTGGTGTGTGTGTGGTGTGTGTGTGTGTGGTGGGTGTGTGTGTGGTGTGTGTGTGTGGTGTGTGTGTGGTGTGTGTGTGGTGTGTGTGTGTGGTGTGTGTGTGGTGTGTGTGTGGTGTGTGTGTGGTGTGTGTGTGTGGTGTGTGTGTGGTGTGTGTGGTGTGTGTGTGTGGTGTGTGTGTGTGGTGTGTGTGTGGTGTGTGTGTGTGTGGTGTGTGTGTGTGTGGTGTGTGTGTGTGGTGTGTGTGTGGTGTGTGTGTGGTGTGTGTGTGTGGTGTGTGTGTGGTGTGTGTGGTGTGTGTGTGTGTGGTGTGTGTGTGTGGTGTGTGTGTGGTGTGTGTGTGTGTGGTGGGTGTGTGTGTGGTGTGTGTGTGTGTGCTCAGTCATGTATGACTCTTTGCAACCCCATGGACTATAGCCCACCATGCTCCTCTGTCCATGAAATTCCCCAGTCAAGAATACTGGAGTGGGTTTCCATTTTCCCTTTCCTACTCCAGAGGATCCTCCCGACTCAGGGATCAAACCCACATCTCTGTCTCCTGTATTGGCAGGCAGACTCTTCATCACTGAGCCACCTGGGAAGATAGATATCCATGCCTATATCTATATTATCCGCTCATACCTTTCCTCTTTTTCTGTAGGGCAAATCACTGTAGAGAGGCTGGCCTTAGCTGCAGACATTCAACAGTGACACACGTTTGTGATGAAACAATGTATACAGTGCTCACTTCATCTTTAACAGCAAAAATCAAAATCTCTTTCTAAAAGTTGGCATAAACAAATATACGTGTATATGCTTAGGCACATAGAAATATTATGTATTCAGTTCAGTTCAGGATAGACATATAGAAATGACGCATAGGTACCTATCTCTCTACCTATGTATACATATATACATGTGTTGATAGGTAGGTAGAGAATAGATAGATGGATGGATAGATACACAGATAGATAGAGGTGTGGGCATAGGGGGTCTTGAGAACCCCATGAACAGTATGAAAAGGCAAAATGATAGGATACTGAAAGAGGAACTCCCCAGGTCAGTAGGTGCCCAATATGCTACTGGAGATCAGTGGAGAAATAACTCTAGAAAGAATGAAGGGATAGAGATGAGATGGCTGGATGGCATCACTGACTCGATGGACGTGAATCTGAGTGAATTCTGGGAGTTGGTGATGGACAGGGAGGCCTGGCGTGCTGCGATTCATGGGGTTGCAAAGAGTTGGACATGACTGAGCGACTGAACTGAACTGAAAGGAAAGTTTAATGCTCACTTTTTGCAATGATTCTTCCAAACTAAGTGATTTTTAACCTTAGCTATTAGCAGCACAGAAATGTGCTCGTTGCTCATTTCAGGTCTGGGATCCTGGCTGCACGTCATTGGTGGTCACAGCCCTGGATCTGCTCTGGGCAGCCACCTTGCTATGCTTGATGTAAAGGCAGGCTTCTCTGAGTTATTGGTGTAAACCAACCCTCAGCCCTTGATGACTTCTAAACTCATCATTCCTGGGCCCCTCTGACTAGCCCTGCTGCATTTTGAAACTGGACTGTAATTCCTCTTAATCCCAAAATATTATGTGCTGTCTATAGACATATCCGGCTTCCCTGGTGGCTCAGACGGTAAAGCGCCTACCTGCAATGCTGCAGACCCAGATTTGATCCCTGAGTCGGGAAGATCCTTTGGAGAAGGGAATGGCAACCCACTCCAGTACTCTTGCCTGGAAAATCCCATAGATGGAGAAGTCTGGCAGGTCAGGCACGGTCCATGGGGTCACAAAGAGTCAGACACAACTGAGAGACTTCACTTTCCTTTCCTTTCCTCATAGATATTTCCATATACAAAAAATGATACGTATTTTATAACTGTACCATGACCACTACATTATGGTATAACCACTGCTACGTTATGGTAGTTACGCTAGTTATGGTAATTATGCTAAACCATAAAGTTCTATACTCAATTTAATGAAAAAACAAATAACCTTAATTTTATTTTTAATTGGTTTCTGGATAAAGAAAGACAAAGCAAATAGATCTTAAAAACCTTTAGAAAGGAATCACATGCAAATAATCATAATCTATAACTCAGAGATTTGTTTTTTCACAAAGTTAATAGATTACACATTCTTGTTTAGCTTTCTTTACTGTGCAAAATGACACTGATGGGGTCAAACTGTTCTTTCTACCACGTTTAACATGCCAGGCAGATGTATTAACATTTCCAGTGAGAAGCGGAAAGTGTTCCAGGCTCTGAAAAAAGATGAAGGGATAGTAACCTAAGATTAGACGTTGGCTAAGTTGTCTCCCCTCCGTTGACACCTTCCAGATTTTTTTCTATGAAGCACTGATGAGCTGAAGGAAAGGAAAGCAACATGTGCTCAACAACACTTTAAAATTTCATTTGAATGTCATTCCAAAGAAAGAAATGACAGGCTAGGCCATAGCCAAGGCGTTCTCAGGAACGGTGTTTCAGTGAGTTTCCTCTTCACATCACGAACCCTGCAATATTGTTCTGTGCGCATGCGTGCGCGCTTAGCCACTCCATCACGTCCAACTCTTGCAACCCCATGCACTGCAGCCCTCCAGGCTCCTCTGTCCATGGGATTTCCCAGCAAGAATATTGGAGTGGGTTGCCATTTCTTCTTCCAGGGGATCTTCCCAACCGGGGGACTGAACTCTTGTCTCTTTTGTCTCCTGCATCAGCAGGCGGGTTCTTCACCACTAACATCGCCGGGGAAGCCTGTGCCATGTGGGAAGCCTATTCTATCCACAAGCCTCCCCAATTCCTGGGGCTTCCTGGTGGTTCAGACGGTAAAGAATCCACCTGCAATGCAGCAGACCTGGGTTTGATGCCTGGGTTGGGAAGATCCCCTGGAGACAAAAATGGCTACCCACTCCAGTATTCTGGCTTCGAGAATTCCACGGACAGGGGAGCCTGGCAGGCTACTGTCCATGGGGTCGCAAAGAGTCAGACATGACAGAGCGACTTTCACTTTCACTTTCCCCAGATCTACTCCAGAGCATCCCCTTATCACAAAAAAAGTCAACAGCATGGACCCCTCTTTCTGCACCTTCAAGAGTCCTGCTGAGTGAAGTAGGCCCTCCTGATTACAACATATTCTGTTTCTCCCAAGGCAATATGATACACAAAATATTCTTACATTAAGAGACACCTGTTACAAAATGCATTGCGAGTTGCTTTAAATATTTCTTAATCCTATTTTAGTCCCCGCTCCCAAAATTTCCCTCCATAGACCTGTGTGTTGAAATCAGCCTCCACTGGCTCGTGCACATATCCAACAGTCAATGCGATCTCGGTAACTGACCTGTGTCCAGAGGTGGGCTCTTACAGTGCAGCAGGACCGCTGACCCTCAGGGCTTAGCTGGGGGCGCCCGGCACTCTTCTGTCTCAGGCTCACGGCTCATTCGTCAGTGCCTTTGGAGATACAAAGATCCTAACAGTGAGAGCAGAAAGTCACGGACCCTTCACTTCTCCTGGAAGAGAAGCTCAGGCTCAGAGGGGAGAAAAGGGATTAATGGATCTTGTTCAAAAGGTTGTCTGTGCTGAAAATGGTGTCTCAGTGACACTCCGTGGACGCATCATAGATACTCGTCAGAACTCCCTTGCATCTCAAAAGGAAGCTTCTTCCCTTGGAAGGTGCATCCATCTTTCCCATGCATCAATATTTCAAAAGGTTCTAAGAACTGAAAGAGGAATTGAAAAAAAATGAATTTTTTAAAGAGGAAAGAGAAAGATTTCCTTTTTCAGGGTCTTGATGAGGATGAAGTAATGAGAAGAGATGTCAGTTCCATTGAATGGCTACCGAACTGCTCTTTTCTTGAATTTAAATGATCATATGGGTCGCAAAGAGTCGGACACGACCGAGCGACTGAACTGAACTGAACCGATGACAGGTAAATCAGCATTAAATATATGTATTTGTAGAATATGTACTTACACCAGTTCATTATCTTTCATTTAGCTTTATATAATGGAATGACAGTCAGTATTTGGGAGTTACTCATTTGATTAACTTTTAAATGCATCTCCTAACTTGTTGGGGATTTCCCCTTTGGCTCAATGGGTAAAGAATCCGCCTGCAATGCAGGAGACACAGGTTCAAGCCTTGGGTTGGGAAGATCCCCTGGAGGAGGAAATGGCAACCCACTCCAGTATTCTTGCCTGGGAAATCCCACGGACAGAGGAGCCTAGCGGGCTACAGTCCAAAGTGTTGCAAAGAGTCAGACCACGACAGAATAACTGAGCACAGTATCACCAACTACCACAGCCTGTTTTGCCTGAGTATGCCATATGTATATATTACTGACGTTGATTTGGCTTGGCTAAATTTCCACTTTCATGCTACATCTTCATGCCAAGTAAACCCCCAACTTCAATTCAGGCTACGGCTAGAATTTTATTCTATCTTTTATAGTTTCTAAAATAGGCAGTTTTATAATCAAAGCCCTGATGTACTTTAAACACTTTTTTAAAGTTGACATACACAATCGAACTCCTTAACATAAAAGCGTTTTATATAAAGACACTCATGATATATTGCTAAGCTAAGGAGTAAGCTATATATAACCTAGCGCCAGTCTGTATGAACTTACATGTATACTCATAAAGGCATGCAACAAGGTAAGAATAGATACGCTCCAAAGTGTGAGCACCACTTACATTTGCCTTCTGAAGCAACAGGAGATTCGATATGGTTTTTTTTTCTTTTTTATTATCCTTGGCTTTTGCTTTTCATATTTTCTTCAGAGAACGTGGGTTATTTTCCTAGAGTTGTGAGAGTTTAATACCCTTTCACTGGAAAAATGCTTAATAGAAGTTACTTATTTTTTAGTAGTTTCTCCAGCAAGCATCTGTTATTTTCCTAGAGTTGTGGGAGTTTAATAGCCTTCATTGGAAAAATGCTTAATAGAAATGAATTGTTTTTTTCTCCATTTTTTTACCTGACTGCACTCAGGGAAGGTGGGAGGGGGAACGACTCTTGTATCCTCTCTTCCCTCACGCCTGCTCAGCTCTGTGCAGAAAATTAAAGCATCTGCTCAAACTCCGTGACGACCTGCACCATGGGCAAGGGTTCTGTATGGACAGATGGACTGTGCTCAGCAACGTGGGGTCATATAAGGGTCCGCTGGGTTAAGGCTGCCTCCCACCCCCAAGGCCAGCTTGCTTTCTCTCTGTGTCCTCGAGCTCTGCTGTTTGTGTGTGGATCTCTTCATCTCTTCCGTTCTCAGGGTAAGTCAGCCTGGGTCGGCAGGGAGTGAAGTGGGAAGATTCCAAAAGTGGGTTTGGGCTTAGTGTCGTGAAGAGGAGACTGCGGCTTTAAATCAGGCCGCATTCTCTAGCCCCGTGTACCAAAGTGCTCCGCAGATTTTGCGTAAATCCCAGCAAAGAATAGGATGGGGTGTGGAACTTTCCTTTTCACCCATTGTCTCTTATGTTTCTGATTCCCTTGGAAGCCTCCTAAGCTGGAATGGCTGGGATTTGAGATCAAGTTGGGCATTCCTCAGACCGCTAAGCAAAGGCCACTGAATAACTGAGATTTGGCTCCAACCGGGACTGGCGCCATGAGCCCTAGAATGGTTCCTGTGCTGGGTTTAATGCTCTGCTGTTGCTAGCCTTGAAATCTTCAATAATTTACTCTTGTTGAGTGCTAGCCTTGAAATCTTCAATAATTTACTCTTGTTGGTAAGTCACTCAGTCGAGTCTGACTCTTTGTGACCTCATGGACTGTAGCCTATCAGGCTCCTCTGTCCATGGGATTTCTGGACCCCACAAATCATGGAGCTGGTTCTAGCCCCAGCCTCAAACCCCAAATGTTCTTTCTGATGAAAGCAGTGAGGTAGAAATACACAACAAGATTCATTTTATATACTGGGGAAAGAATGTAGGAGTCTTGCTTTCCTTTTGGATAGCCTGTTAACATGAATAATAATAATAAGTGACTGCCTTTCCCAGAAAGCCCCATGAGTCCTTACCTCTAGCACCTAACTATAAATTTGCATTCAAGAATCGTTTTCAGAGACGAAGTAAAAGCCCCAGGCTCTCTGCACTGTTATCAGAAGGGAACAGAAAAAGCTACAAAACAGGAAACCAAGAATAATCCAGGATCTCAAGATCTCAGGTTTGTAAGTGTTTTCACTTGATCGTGACAGGGAGACTGATCCTTGGAGGCTTCTAAACTTATGTCCAGATTAAATTCGCATGTAAATAGAAAAGCAAGGCTTGTATGGTGAGCTCAGCAAGGCTCAGAAAGTCTTAACCAGTCACTGACTGGCGGGCAGGTCACCTAGTATATCACATTATGACATCTAGAAGGCTCCCAGCATTGATTCTTTGTCACACCATTTCTAAGAAAAATAACATCACTCTCGTCCTTACCCAGGATTTAGTTCAGAGATCTCTACTCATGGCCTTTCTAATTCAATGTCGAATTTCCTTTGGCATAAAGCCAGGAAGAGCTGTCCTGGCTGCAGCGCTAATGGGAGGTGAGAGGGAAGCAACTCCTCTCCACAGCCAGCAGCAAGCTATGCTTGCCTCGTCTTTTGCAATCCAGTGCCCTGCCAACAAATTTATGTTAACTGTGTGTAATATTCCAATCTGTTTAAGAGATTTGGTAGAAAATGAAAGAATGCAACGTATTATGAATCACTGTCTGTTGACAGGCTCCGGGGGACACACTGTACTTTTCTAAATCCGTCATTTTAAAACGGCTATGGTTCTCAAACGCTAATCCTCACTGCAATTTGTTTATAACAAATGGGTCAACGGACCATTAATTCAGTTGCAAAACTGTCATCTCTGGCTCTAGGTTTTGGACAGCTAATGAGACTTCACTGGTATCGGCGCGTACAGCCCGCTCAGCACTCCGTGTTAATGATGTCTATTGACAAGGTTATTGGATTCCAAATGAATGTTTACACTGGAATGGGAAGCAAGTGGCAAATATGAAGCTCAAGCAGATACTCCAAGCTGGAAAGCTCATGGTGGTTTAAACCCTCCCTTGTCTCTTCCCCCTAATGAAAAGCAAAGACAACAGGGAACATGGGGATAAATGTAATGAAGGGAAACAATACCTGGGTTCTGAGAGGTTAATCCAGGCACAACAGGGTTAATCTGGGAGAGGCTGGATGAGGATTTAGGCTAAAGACCTAGACAAGACTTGTTACTTTTTGATCCAGTTGTAACCAAGGAATGACTCTATTTGCAAAGAAGATTTTGGATTTTCAAACCAGCAGGGCAGAAGTTACATCCTTGATGTTTCTTGTTAAACACACTTGGGTACTTGTTTTCAGAACAAATGACAGTAAAGATCTTCATTTTCTTTTCAAGCAACAAGACAAAAGGAACATAACAATACAGATACTTAAGAGGATGCAGAATTTGACCCCAGACCAAAAAGTCCCTGAAAGCCAGATTGTATATCTAACAGATGCACAAGAATGTTATTTTGTAAAACAGAAGAAATGCCGTTATTTTAATGTTCTGAAGGTTAAAAAATGAAATTTACCTGTGATGAAGAATCCCTTCAAGGAAGTGCTTTTAAACATTTATTTTAAAACTGCATATTCTGCATTATAATCTCTGACATACAAAATCAGATAAATGAGGTTACATTCAAAGAGTTAATTTTTAGAGTATGGCTCTGCTTCATGGCTACTTGCAAAATCTCTGCTTCATGAAGCTAAATGCAAAAACTTTCAAAATGGGAGTGAATTAAACTCACAGGATTCTTCCAAGGTAAGAAATCCACTGTAACCTGATGGGGGGAAGTTATATTAAAATCAAATTAATGTTTCCAAGAATGACCTATGTTCTCTCAATTCAATAGCATCTCTTCAAATGTATCATTAAGCACTTACATAAAAAGTCCCATGAGTTAGATCTGAGACTATATCACATAAACTGTCAACAATTACACCATGTGTCACATTTGAAGGAATGGGAAAATCTAAAGTACTGAAGACAATATAAAAATAACATCACTGCCATTTAGATAGACGGGTATCAAAGCCCTTGGGTAGGTCTCCAAGGGGGGGGGCATGTTCAGTCTGAATTGTCCTAAATCCAGCAAAATGTTTTCATGTCATCTTTCATATTTCTAACAGAAAGATTTTCTCTTAATGGCCATTCTCATCCCCCTTTCCCGAGTTGAAATGTTAATGTGGAAAAATATTTTATGGAATACGAAAATAATCTTCTTATAAAAGATTAAATTCACCTGCAATTTTTAAAGTATATCTTAAAGACGTAATATAAAAAGTACGATCATGTCAATGCTATTTAGAAATCTATTTATTATTGTTACTTCTAATGTTTAATAAAATAAGTTTGAAAGCAAGTAAGACATCTTTGTGTCCAAAGGATATACAACTTTCTTGACATACTTACAAGTGCACTCGAAGCATAAACATGTTTATAGAAGAGTCCTTTCGAATCACGTTAGTGAGATCACACTTGATCTTGTTGTTTAAACTATTTTCATATCATAGGGTATGATCTTTACAAATACAAACCATCAGTGAATAATTCTCTGATTTGTTGGTGAAAGCTAAAGTCACTCAGTTGTGTCCAACTCTGTGACCCTATGAACTGTAGCCCACCAGGCTTCTCTGTCCATGGAATTCTCCAGGCCTGAATACGGGAGTGGGTAGCCGTTCACTTCTCCAGGAGATCTTCCCAACCCAGGGATCAAACCCAGGTCTCCCACATTGCAGGCAGATTCTTTACCATCTGAGCCACCAGGGAAGCCCAAGAATACCAGAGTGGGTAGCCTTCTCCAGGGGATTTCCTGATCCAAGAATCGAACTGGGGTCTTCTGCATTGCAGGCGGATTCTTTACCAGCTGAATTACCAGGGAAGCTCTCCAGAATACATAAGTTCAAAGAAAAATTAAAGATCATAAGATGGTATTAATTCAAAATGAATAGGTATGTGTCAAAGTATTATTGAAATAACAAACCAGGAACAATATTTGAAATAAATATAAGAAGTCAGGGATCTGTAATTCCCATTGCTACACTGTAGGACACGGAGCCCTTTTGCAAGCTCACCCTATTGTGGGTTTATAACCAGTCCTGCACTGGTTGCTTTGCTTCTTGTATCTGGATTATTGCCTCATCATTCTGATGTGCTAGGGTATTTCACTGATTTTAGAATTTCTGTCCACACACTTGACTGCCTGGCCTTGATGCTAATACCCAGGGGAATTCTTACCATGCCTATCCTCCAGAGTGCAGGATCCATCCCCCTAAACCATCTCTTGAATCAGGACTAGTCCAGTTCCATTTCCCTTCTGATACAAATTCTGTTACAGACATCCTCCTTCAGAAGTCAGCTCTATTAATTCTCTCTCCTTCCCAGAATTTCTCCGCACTGGTCTGCAGCTGAGATTCAAGGATGCCGCAGAACTCAGCCTACCAGGTGGTGACAGAGATGCTTAGAAAGAGCATCAATGTTCATTTCAAACAGCAAAACTTCATTTTTTGGTCTTCTAACTAAACAGTAGTCCTGGATCTCTGCTACAAAATCAACTGTAAGTTTTCTTAAGGACATAAGACACCCATGGAGCAGAAAAAAAGGGGTTCACTCTCATCTGATAAAGGGTGAGCTTCCAGGTACCGGAGAAGCACTTCCCACCGGAGCACATCCCGAACCACCAGCCAGCCATGGGATTTGGACAATTTTATGAAAAGTTTTGTTCCTCATCGTGTAGTAATACTTACCCTTTAAAACCATACCTTCTTTTTACAAGTGACGATATTAAGGAAGAAAAAAGTAATTAGGTGCTTGTCTCCAAGTGTTTACATTCCGTTCAAGCCTGAGACTCCTGTCAAAGTCAGAAAGCTAGGAGGCTAATGGAGATAGGAAACAAACGGCAACAAAACACTTTTAAACCAGCAAGTTTCCGGCCGTGTTAAAATCGAAACCCTGGAGGAGCAGGGAGGCTGCTGATCAGAGTGTCCTCTAACCCAGGGGCCAGAGAGCCAGCTTCCGGCTCCTCCACTGATGGGACTTGCGTTAAGAGGGATGTTTATTCGAACCGAGGGGTTAGGTTACTAGTGGAGAGGTCTGCAGCGGGAGTATTTAGTGTCATTTTGCGTATTTGTCAATGAAAGAGAAAACACACAACATTGCCCACGGTTAAGACTTGGGAATTTTGTGATATTTGAGGGCATGGATTATGTTTTTGAAGGGGAAGCTAGAGGAAACGAATTTTTTTAATGTATTATTAAAACCCCAGTCTAATTGTGAGAAAGTATCAGAGGAGCTCTAACAGACGGACAACCTCATGCTCAGTCCTGTCTGACTCTTTGCAGCCCCGTGGACTGTAGCCCGCCAGGCTCCTCTGTCCATGGGATTCTCCAGGCAAGAATACTGGAGTAGGTTGCCATGCCCTCCTCCAGGGGATCTTCCCAACCCAGGGATCAAACCCAGATCTCCTGCGTTGTAGACAGATTTTTTACCATCTGAGCCACCAAGAAGTAGTAAGTTTAAATACCTGAATTTATCTTGAAAGTATACAAAAAAAAATATACAATACAGATATAAAGTATAACTATTGCACTGCTTTCATTATATGATGGACCATGCTTATTTGGCCAGAGCATTATTTTGGGACTTTAACATTCTTTACATTGTTTAATGTTATTTAAAAAAACCTCACTCAGCCAAGCATTCTTCCTCTTAATTGTTGCATATGTCTGTAATTATTTCCTTAGCATAAATATCTAGAAATGGGGTTTCTGAGTCAAAAGCGATGAATAATTTTAAGATGTTTGCTAACCATTCTCTAACCACTTTAAGATGTTGTCAAACCACTCCCCAAACTTTGTGCCACTGTACACGCCAATAAACCAATTTGTAGAATGCCTGGAATGCCTTTTCATTCGTTAGCTCAGCCATTCAACAAAAATACTTAAAACCCTTCTACGTCCATGTTCTTGTCATAAAATGCTCTCTTATAAAAAATATAGAATAGATTACAAGAGGATTTTCAAGATATTTTTACATTTTAAAACTATGGCTTTCTGCATTACAAAATGTTTTTTTCCCTTGTTGTTCTATTTTGAAATATAAATTAACATTGTTAAATACAAAATAAATTAACTAATGAAGGGAGAAATAGACATCTAGGTGCCTAGGTATACTTTTCCACTTTCCCAAATCATAGTGATTCCATTAATGTCGGTTTATAAGCATGTCTACTTTGATACTTTGTCAAATTGGAAGTTGATCAGTTGAACTCAGGGCATTTTATATAAAACAATACATATAATTACTGTAGAAGGCATGCCTTTTAGCCACAGAATGAAGTGGGCAGGAATGTGACTTTATTTTCTGTAACCGAAGCAGCTCAGGCCCTCCCTGAACCCTGGTTGGGCGGTATGATAGGAAATGCAATCTCAGCCCTGACTCGGTCATTCCCAAAGTCTGTAAGGATCTTCCAGAAGCAGCCGCTCCAATTCCACGTCGTGGGTTCAGCCAGGCTTCTTCAGAGCTCAGTGTCCCAGGGTGGGAGGGACACAAGACCCCTTTCCCCTTCAAAATCCAGAAATTTGCACAGCAGGAGCAGGCTCCTGCCTCCAATTTCTCTTCTGTAAAAGGAGCCCCATCCTCAAAGCGAAGGAATTTCTGCTTTCCAACCCCACAGAAATTTCCTCAGGCAAAATCTCCCCAAACCACAGCCACCTGCTGAAATCCAGAGGAGGGTAAAACACCCAGGGAAGAAAAGACACAAAATAACACGTCAACCGTTTTGATTGTTTTTTAAAGGTCTTGCCTAGTGTAGATGGTGTTATCAGCTATCCTGAGATGACCAATCTCCCAAGAATTAGCAGGTTAAGGGGAAAAATAGTCTTTGTGCAATTTAAATTAAAAAAAAAAAAAAGTCCAGGCTTGGAGTCAGAGTTCCGGGCCTTATAGGAGGATCTTCAGATTCCAATGTGGCTGTTGCTGTTGTGCAGTTGCTCAGTGCTGTCTGACTCTTTGCAAACCCCATGGACTGCAGACCTCCCTGCCCTTCACCATCTCCCGCAGTTTGTTCAAACTCATGTCCATCGAGTGGGTGGTGCCATCCAACCATCTTTTCCTCTGTCGTCCCCTTCTCCTCCTGCCTCCTTCCCAGCATCAGGATCTTTTCAAATGAGTCAGCTCTTCCCATCAGGTGGCCAAAGTATTGGAGTTTCAGCTTCAGCATCTGTCCTTCTAATGAATATTCAGGACTGATTTCCTTTAGGACGGACTAGTTGGATCTCCTTGCTGTCCAAGGGACTCTCAAGAGTCTTCTCCAACACCACAGCTCAAAAGCATCAATTCTTCGGTGCTCAGCTTTCTTTATGGTTCAACTCTCACATCCACACATGACTACTGGAAAAATCATAGCTTTGACTAGCTGGACCTTTTGTGGCAAACTAACGTCTCTGTTTTTTAATACGCTGTCTAGGTAGACAACCAGGGGAGGTCTGTTCTGCTTTCCTTTTCCAGGAAAGTCCTCATCCACCTGGACCACTTCATGCCTGAACATCCTCAAGTTCTGTTGGTTCCTGGCCTCTTCCTTCACATTTCCCCTCAAACCAGGCTCCCTGTGCTCTCTAGGTGAGCTCAGTAGACAGACCCATGCAGGCTGGCACCAAAAATAAAAATTGTTCTGGGGTTCCTTAGCATTCACCCCAGAGATGGGACTTCCCTGGGGAGAATGTCACGTTTGTTCCTAGGAACGGCTGATGATACAGAAGGATGCGGACGCAGCAAGCGAGCAGAAGAGACGGTCTCGAGCGGAGTGATGAATGGTCCCTCCTGTAAATGCGAGAACACTGTGTTCAGGTTCCTGCTGTTGCCTTACCAGGAACACGAAGTTACTTAGTTACATGAAAGGGCAACAGTGAACATGTGGGGATTACTTGGGCAAGGAGGCATCTATTGACCATAATTTTCTACATAAAAGGGCCCCCCCCCCCCACTTAAACTGAAGATCCTGCCTCTCCACAACCAGCCTTCTCCTGGAGTCATACTTAGTTAATCCATCTCTGGACCTCTTGTCTTACACCCGTTTGTGGACTTAAGTTGGCTCTGTTATGGGTGTGTGTGTGTGTCTCCTCTGTACAGCTGTGACTATTCCAGGCGAGAGTCCAGGCTCATCCTCATATGCACTCATTCATTCAAGCAGTGTCACCTGCTCTGCTGGAAGGGACGCTGTGGTTCAGTCAATGAGCTGGATACACTGCTGTTTAGTCACTCACTCTGTCTGACACTCTTTGCCACCCTATGGACTGAAGCCCACCCGGCTCCTCTGACCATGGGCTTCTCCAGGCAAGAGTACTAGAGTGGGTTGCCATGCCCTCTTCCAGGGGATGTTCCCGACCCAGGGACCAAACCCTTGTCTCCTGCATTGCACTCGGACTATTCTTTACCGCTGAGCCACAGGCAGTAATTACAAACAAAGATGGGGGTGTAGAATTTCAGGTAAAGACACTAGGTTTCATGGACAGGTCAAGCAGCCAGGCTTTCTGTCCCTGGGATCCTAACACTCGACGCAGAGCCTGGCATGTAGAGAGAACTGTGCATAATGAATGATATGAACAGACTGCTGGCATCTAAAGTGGATTTTAGATTGAGTCTCTTGTCCACTTCCTGCTAGTTGCGTAACATATGGTGGTTGCCCTGGCCTTTCCTTTTTCTAACACTGAAAACAGGATCTCTGTAAAAAATTTAACACTGTTCTTAAAAAAAAAAAAAAACCCTGCTACCCTAAAGATACGTGAACACGTAGTGCTTCTTCAGTTTCAATCCTGGGATACAGTCTTAGTCTCCAAATATACTCATACCAGTGGCCATAAAGTAGAAGAAAGAGGGAATGAGATGAGCTGGTCCAGTCTTCTTGTAATACGCCTGGTGACCCTGAGCCCAGACAGGTGGCGAGAAGGGCTGATGAGCGCAGAGCTGGAGACCTCTGCAGTCTCTGTGTACAGATGGAACCAGCGCATCTGGCTCAGCTGTTTGGAGATTGTATTCACACCCCCACCATCCCAGAAATGAATATTCACAGATTACAAAGAGTTTCTTGCTCTGTCCTGACGTGCGTTAAATCACCTTCATTTTATGTTCTTATCTTTCACAGGACTATAAAGATTTGGGTGTAGGACTTAGTCATGTGCATCTCATCTGAATATCCTCGCTGACTGCTATCTGAAGAATGAATGAATGAATCCTATCTTTGACGTGAATGCCTCCGTACTAACATCTTTCTTCACCTTGGTGCTTTGAGTCAAATTGAAGAAAATCTGTCTGCTCAACATGATCCTCTAAAGAATTAAGTTTCTTCTGGGAAATTAACAGAAGTAAGTTTGTGAAGATCCGAGAAAGAACCTAACATGTAAATTTAGTAAGTAGATACATATTCCTGTGGCCAATAAATTCCTGCATTATCTTGTAATCAAAGCTCTGGATCCTTTATTGAATATTTTGTTTTTAGGCCATACACAGAAAAATTAAGTTGACTTTTTCCATAGAAAAACTGGGTGAAACTGGGTGAGTGCTATTTCACAATCTGCAACATCTTTACTCTGTAAATCATTTTTTAAAAAAAAGAATCTTAAACACACTTCATCCTTGGTAAAAACTGACTTAAAAAAAAAAATCTGACCCTGTAACATTTTGGCCTAGCTACCTCTTTCTTTTGGCAGAAACAGAAATGATTTGAAATAACTCTAAAGGCGGTTCAAAGATAAGTGCTTTTAAAAATCACACACAACAGTTAACCATCCTAAAAGAGGAGCCGGATCGTCCTGATGAGGAGCAAATCGTGTTTAGACAAATTCAGGAGACATCTAGACCCAGGAACACCTAGATCTTTTCACACATCATTTGGTGTTTTTTTTTTTTTTTTCCTTTTCGATGGATGGATGAGCAAACTTTAAGGAGTTAATGGGCAGATAAAAGTCCGATGGAAAAGGACAGTAATGTTAAGACAAGTTAAAAGCTCTTTCCGACACCAGCTCCCAATCCGGCCTCCCCAGCCGTTTCCCCTGTGAGCTTTTTGTGTTTCGTTCATTTTGCTGGAATTGGAAAGAGAGAGGCCAAGAAAAGGCCGTATCCTGCCTCATTGACTAAAGCTCTCCTGTAAGCGAGTTTAATGGGCTAGAAGCGAACACCCCTGACAGTTCTAAGAAAACTTACCCTGCGTCTCCAGCGCCCCGAGGGCTCCCCGCGGCTCTGACTCTCTCCGCTTCCCTCTTCCCTCCACGCTCCTTTCCCTCGCATCTGCGGAAGCTTCCGCAACCAGGGGCATCTATTAAGAAACAAACCCCGCGCCGATAGAAGCGCTCCGGGCCTCATTAACGGAGGGTCCCGGCCGAGAACTGGCTGTAATTACAGCCGACTTAACAGCGATGCTCACGTGAGCCGATAAGCTCTTAAGACCGAAATCAAATTTCCTTTACATTTGCAAGCCATTGTTTCCTCTCATTTGCCCTGTAAAAAGGGGTCCTTCTCCGCCTGATGGGAACCCTCTCAGCCACGCTCACTTTCTGTGCGCGCTGCTATTGTGACCCCTTTCTTATATCCTTTTTCCACACGGTTTCCTCTGAAGTACATCAAGGAAGGGGCCACAGAGAGTGAAATTCTTGTCACCGAGCACAAGAAAGGGCCTTTTCCTCGCCTTCATCCAAGCAGAACACTCGGTGGTTTGGTGCGTGCGTGTGCGTGTGTGCGTGTGCGTGTGTGCGTGTGCGTGCGTGTGTTTACCTTGTGTTGGAGTGCTGCATGCAGGGAGAAGCGCAGAGTTCACGAGGGCGCAGCTGACGTGTCACAAACTGAAAACTCCCGAATAACCACGACCAGCACTTTAGTTACCTAGGGCTGTGCAAGCGAATGCCGCAAAGGGGCGGGGTCAGGGGGTGGGGGGTAAGGAATTTGCTCTTTCACAGTTCTGGAAGCCAGAGGTCGGAGGTCAAGGTGTTGGCAGGGTTGGATCCTTCTGGAAGATGGGAGGGGTTATCTGCTCTGGGCCTCTCCCCTGGCTCCTGGTGATAGCCAGGATTCCCGGGGGTCCTCTCTGCAATCTTTGCCTCTGTCTCCGCAGGGCCTTCCCCTGAGTGTCCCTCCAAAGATGGGCGTTAACCTGATCACATCTGCAAGCAGCCTGTTTCCTAGAAAGGCCCCTGTCTATACGTCTTATGACTCCCCTAACTGCCTCTTTTAAGCTGGCGTTCCACCAGGGTAGCAGGACCTTAGATTCGGTTGATTTATTTGGGAGATTGGGGTCTCGGTTCTGCCGGCTGTCTGGTCGGGACACAGGGAAGGGTCATTTCCTTGCTGAAATGTCCACAGCCTCTGATCACAGGCCGTGAGTGGACTCAGCTCTGGCATCCCCGCCTACGTTTCCGAGAATCTTTGTTTTGGCTGCGTGAGGGCCCTGGGACCTTTAAGGCCAGTTCTTTGCTCCTGTCTCCCCTGGGCTTCGAGTCTCTCCAGAAAACTCCAGGGGGAAGCAAGATACAGAACACCCTGCTCTGCTCCCATCCCCTTCCCTCCGGACGGTGCACCCAGCCCAGGAGAATCATCCTTCTTTTTTGGTGGGAGGTCTCTATTTTGATTATGCTCCCATTCATTTTGTCTGAGCCTTGATTTTTCTAAGATGCCTTAAAGATTTTTTTTTTTAATATATCCCCATGTTAAGACAATTAACTCAAGGTGGACAGGCTGGTTGTGTGACTTTTAGAAGTTACTCATGTTAATTAAAGGGCATCCTTGTCTATAAAGAGGGGATAAGAACAGATTCCACTTCATCAGATTTAGGGACGGGGGGTTAAATTAGCTTAGCTTAGCAACGTAAACATTTATAACTATGCCTGGCACATAGCAAGACTCTGATGTCAGATGCCACCCATTTATTTATTAACAGCATGAAAGGGGATGGGAAGACAAAATAATAGGAAGAAAAAACTCAGTTTCCAAAATAAGAACAAATGGTTATTTCCTAAACTTATAAAAGTCATTCTGAACTCAATAACAGGATGGTTGGAATGAAGAACTGTAGTGAGATACCAAGAATGGAAATGTTGATTGTGCTGTCTTTGCATCAATGACAGTAGCTAAGGGTTTGGAGGGAAGCCTGCATGCTTCCTAGACAAGGGACTCCCTTCTTGGAGGTAAAAATCTGCAAGCGAATGAACCAAAAACAATTCTTTACAGGGGGCTTCTCCGGTGGCGCTAGCAGTAAAGAATCCACCCGCCAATGCAGGAGATGTCAGAGATACAGGTTCGATCTCTGGGTCGGGAAGATCCCCTGGAGAGGGGAATGGCAACCCACTCCAGTGTTTTTGCCTGGGAAATCCATGAACAGAGGAGCCTGGAGGGCTACAGTCCATGGGGTCGCAAAAGACTCATACACAACCCAGTGATTAATCAACACCAATTCTTTTTCAGTAATGGCAAGCCATTCAGAAAAGATCAAGTTACAGGTGTACATGAGCTCATCTAAAAATATGGGAAGAGAAACAACAGTGTCCTAGAAACTATAATTCACTTTTCCAGTGACCACAGAACTAGCCAATGAAGGAGAAACCTCGCTGGCTGAGCAAACACAAAGCAAGAAGCAGTCGCTTCTGAGCGCTTTTTCACTTTATCACTTTCCATGGTGGCAAATACTCTACAATGAAGACCTAGGCCGCACGCTAGGTGGCCCTGGCCTCACTGAATCTGAAGATCACTTTCACAGTAAACACTTTGTTTAGAGTGCCATACATTCAGTGGGAAAGAATAAATATTAAATGAAATGATGCTGACACTGAAGGGATCGCGGATCTGAGACGTCAACAGTCATCTCGGCCGGAACGCGTGGAAACCCAACGGGACGTCTATTCCACTCGGCAGGGTCTCCTTGTTGACAGGTGGAGGCGTGTTTCTGAAAGAGGGACTCAGTGACCAGCTGTCCTTCCTCCACAGGAGGAGAAGAGGGGTAAATGTAACCAGCAGGCCAAGGGAGGGGTTTAGGCTGCACAGGAACTACAATGGAAGGCTGGACAGAAGAGTTCCCAAACACAGGCGAGCCCCCGAATGTCTTGCAACTCAAGTAGGAAGCAGCAAGCAGGAACTTCTTGAAAGATACTGAAAAACCAGAGACATAGTCTGTGCTGACTCAGGCACACTAATACTTCACAGTAAGAGATATGGGTTGAAGTGAACGGATTACGGGAACTGGGTGACCTAGGATTCTCTGAGATTGCTTTTATCCCAACATACTGCAACGACTTTAAGATTTTAAGGATGCAAATATTGAGAAAGTCAAACATCTCAAAATTTTGGCACATTTTAGGAACTTGATTCCAAATTCAAGTATTGTAGCTACTTTCCACAGCAACTTTCTGTGCAGGAAGTCATTACTATAAAGTAATTTGGTGGCTGTCATAGAGACTTAGCCACAGAAAAGTTATCTAAAAATTCTAATATGATCATGAATATATTACATGGCCTGTGCCATAAATCATGAATTACCCAAAAAGTGCTTTCCCAGTAACTTAAAAAAAAATCTCTGGTTCATTGTCTTCTTTTGTTAAGATAAAATGTTTATTAAAATAAAATTCAGTGCAGTGACAAGTATTATGTAGCTGTTGCTGTTCAGTCGCTAAGTCACATCTGATTTTTTGTGACCCCATGGACTGCAGCACACCAGCGTTCCCTGTCTTCCACTGACTCCTGGAATTGGCTCAAACTCATTTGTGTAGAATAATATTTAATGAGGTGGGGGAACATTTATGATATATTTATTGGTCTTAAGAAAAGTAGGTCACCTAACTATGTAAGTAATCACCAAAAATTTTTTAAAGACACCTTTATAAGCACACAAAAAAATATATGAATAAAAGGATATAAACTATTAGCAATATTTCTCAGTGATTGAATTACAGGTGACTTTCCTTTTCTCCCTCTTTCTTATGTTTTCTAAACTTTCTATGATGAATACATACCATTTTATAATGAGAAGCAAAGTCTATTATAAAGAACATTGTGTCTTTTAAAGAAATTCGTTTGTTTTTAATTGGAGGATAATTGCTTTGTAATGATTGTGTTGGTTTCTGCCACATACCAAGATGAATCAGCCATAGGTGTACATATGCCCCCTCCCTCCTGAGCCTCCCTCCTGAGCCTTCTGCCCCATCCCACCCCTGTAGGTTGTCACAGGGTGGCGGTTTGAGCTCCCTGTACCATACAACAAATCCCCACCGGCTATCTCTTTCACATACAACAATGCATCTGTTTCCACGCTACTTTCTCAGTTCATCCCACCCTCTCCTTCCCCCGCTTTGTCCACAAATCTGCTCTCTGTGTCTGCATCTCCAAGAACATTGCATCTTTTTTATTAATTATTTTAATTGGAGGCTAATTACTTCACAATATTGTAGTGAACATTGCGTCTTAATGGTGAAGGATAAATTAATGTTTTCCAAAAGAAACTGCTATGATGAAGCAGAAAACACGAATGATGAGTCTAACGGACACGCTTTTATCTCCCAGACCTCTCCTCCAGCCTGGGTGGAGGCAAGTATATTCTTGTGGCCAGAGAGGAGAGGTGATAAGATCTAGTTTAAAATATCAACCGGCTAAATGTTGCAGAAATAGCCTGGCATTCTAGAGTGTGATGAATCATTTGGGTGGGAGCTTATACTGATGAAATAGATCTATCCTCACGAAAGCCCTCCACCCAAACACTATCCAACGTGCCTTGTACTGCAGCTGAACTTGACTCATGTGGGCTCCCATAATGCGGCATTTGTGAAAGTTTGGACAAAGAATGAGCCAAATCTTCACCTTTGCAAATCTTTCCCCACGTTCCAGATGAATTACAGGGCTCATGTTTAAAATTCATGAGAACCCTTTCAAACAACATCACATTCTAATTTATTAGAGCGAATTCCTCATGGAATTCTTTCTTGACCTAACTTAAATTATATGTACTTTGCAGTAATAAACTGTGTTTTTTCCATTCAAATATAATATAATTTTAATAGTCAGTAATTTATATTGCACTTTCATATTAGAAACAGCATGACCATATAAAGGGCTGAAAGAAACGTCAGTTGCTCTCTAACCGTCTATCACCAGCAAAAGGAATCAAGCCTCGGAACATGCACTTTGTATGGCAGAAACTAATCGTCAATATTTTTTTTAAAGAGAAAGCATATTGAAAAGAAAATTAGATGTAACCAAGGTATTAAGGTGGTAAGACAATACTGGATTCAGGATAGGAAAATATGAGTCAGGAGCTCAAGTCCACAATGATTTAAGGGCACGTTCAAGAGTTTGGTCATCCAAAATGAAAAGAAAATGCACTGAGGGTACCACTGGCAGGCACAAGCCTCAGAGGAAGAAGATATTTTCAAGGTAGGGTAACCGCCAACACAGCAATGATGTGTTCATGTCTTAGGGATGTTATCAGAAAGTACCACAAGTTTAGTGGCTCCAAACCTCAGAAAGATGGGCTCTTTTACAAATCTGGAGGCCAGAATATCTAAAGGAGTCTGTGTGGATATAGTCAAGGAGTCAGCGGGCTTCTGTGGTGGTTCAGATGGTAAAGAATCCGTCTGCCCATGCAGAAGACGTGGGTTTGCTCCATGGGTCGGGAAGATCTGCTGGAGAAGGGAATGGCTATCTACCCCAGTATTCTTGCCTGGAGAATCCCAAGGACAGAGGAGCCTGGTGGGCTACAGTCCACGGGGTTGCAAAGAGTTGGAGATGACTGAGCGCACACACAGGCGCACGTGCACACACACACACACACACACACACACACAGCTGCTTGGCCCCCGAAGGCTCCAGGATAGATTCCCCAGGCTCATCTACAGTTTCCAGTGTCTGCTGGCAGCCTTGTTCTCTAGGCTCCTAACTACCATCTCTATCTCTGTGGTCAGTGCGCCGACTCCTGTTCTGTCTGGACATGTCATCAAACACCTCTCTGCCCCACTCTTATAAGAATAAATGTGCCTGCATTGGGGAGTCCACCTGAATTACTCAAAACGCTCTCAGCATCTCAAGATCTCTAATCACATCTGCAAAGACCACCGCCCCCCCCTGCTCCCCACCCCTCTTCTCTCCCTCCCTCTCTCTTCCTCTTGCCATATATGGCGACATTCACAGGATCTGGGGATCAGCATGTGGCTGTTTCTTGGAGTGCCTTGCTTCAGTCTACCGCAAATGGGGAAATGGATGTGTCACCTGGGTTGATAGGAAAGAGCTGGAGTTCAGCTAGACCAGGGGTCTGCAAACCACAGCCTGCAGGCCAGTGCCAGCTTCTGTAAGCAAAGTTTCATGGGCGCCCAGCCGTGCCAATTTGTTTACATATCATCTCTGGCTGTTTTCTTGCTACAAAGGCAGAACCGAGTAGTTGAGACAGTAACCAGATGGTCCTCAAAGCTGAAAATAGTTACTATCTGGCCCTTCACAGAAAAAGTTTGCCAAGCCCTGGGTTGGACCCAGAACATGATGCCATGGTCCTAGGAAGATGGTGAGGTGTCTGTCTCCAGCTGATCACAAGTCCAGTCCTGGGTGCATGAGAAGGTCAGCGAGAGGAAAACCAGCAAACTGCGACTGGACTTTACAGTGAGACCTTGCTAGTTTGGGGTAAAACATTTCACTAACGTTGTCAGTGTAGAAAACAGGTATTAAAAAGAACATGCTCAGAAAATGGATATTTGTGAAATATTTTGTTGCTTGTATAATAAAATGTTAGCTATCCTCTATATTTATATGCATACAAACATATATTTAGTAATTATTTATTAGTTGGTAAAATATATTTGCTTGAAAATGCTTCCCAAGAAGTTTATGTGCCCTATTAAAGGAAAAAAAAAATTAGAATCTGAGTAGCATAGCATAGCGGGGTAAAAAATAATGGTAGGCTTGTGATAGTAAGTCAAGAAAGACTTGAAAATGTAGACCAAGAGGAGGAGAGACTGAAGGAGCTAGAGTGGACAGAAAAGGTAGTGAGTGAGGCGCCAGCCCCAGGAGGATGGGGACCAAGGCCTGGGGAAGGGGGAACCATCTAACAAGCGTGGCGGGGCTTGGAGGAGGGGCCACGGAGGAGGGGTGGGCAGAGGCACCCTGACACCCTGAGGGAGAGGTCCCAGCCGAAAAGGGCTTCTGAAATTTCACAACACAGGCAATGCATCTGATCCTGGATTTTAGGAACCCAGAGCTGTGTAAGTGTGTGTGTGTGAAGTCGCTCAGTTGTGTCCGACTCTTTCGACCCCATGGGCTGTAGCCTACCAGGCTCCTCCGTCCATGGGATTTTCCAGGCAAGAGTACTCGAGTGGGGTGCCATTTTCTTCTCCAGCTGTGTAAGGCGTCCTGATTAAACCGAGACCCTAGAGCCCCGGATGAGATGTTTTATCAGAAACCAAAGACCAGGATCATCCGCTGGTTTGTCCAGAGTCAGGCCCGGGCAGGGGCTGGGAAGACCTGTCAGCACGTACAGCCTACTGGGACCACTGGTGATGGGAAGGCTGGTCCAGGGCTGCCGGGAGCCGCCAGGAAGAGGCGGAGCCAGACTCGGACTCACGTGCTCTGCCCCTCCGTCCTTCCCACACTCAGGATCCCTCTGATGTACCCACTCAGGAGGGAGGCGACACACAGCAGTGGCGGGAGTGTGAGGGGTGACGTCGACTGTGGTTTTGTACTACTAACTGACACTCTGAGTGTGCAAATTAAGCCGTGTCATTAATAGGCATCCTTCCCCATTTTGGTGGCTCAGATGGTAAAGAATCAGCCTGCAATGCCGGAGACTCTTGTTCTATCCCTGGGTCAGGAAGATTCCCCGGAGAAGGGAATGGCAACCTACTCCAGTGTTGTTGCCTGGAGAATCCCACTGATGGAAGAGCCTGGTGGGCTACAGTCTGTATGTAGGGTCGAAAAGAGTCAGACACGGCCGAGCGGCTCAGTTCAGTTCAGTTCAGTTCAGTCCCTCAGTCGTGTCCGACTCTTTGCAACCCCATGAATCACAGCACGCCAGGCCTCCCTGTCCATCACCAACTCCCGGAGTTCACCCAGACTCACGTCCATCGAGTCTGTGATGCCATCCAGCCATCTCATCCTCTGTCGTCCCCTTCTCCTCCTGCCCCCAATCCCTCCCAGCATCACAGTCTTTTCCAATGAGTCAACTCTTCGCATGAGGTGGCCAAAGTACTGGAGCTTCAGCTTTAGCATCATTCCTTCCAAAAAAATCCCAGGGCTGATCTCCTTCAGAATGGACTGGTTGGATCTCCCTGCAGTCCAAGGGACTCTCAAGAGTCTTCTCCAACACCACAGTTCAAAAGCATCAATTCTTCGGCAATCAGCCTTCTTCACAGTCCAACTCTCACATCCGTACATGACCACAGGAAAAACAACAGCCTTGACTAGACAGACCTTAGTCGGCAAAGTAATGTCTCTGCTTTTGAATATACTATCTAGGTTGGTCATAACTTTTCTTTCAAGGAGTAAGCGTCTTTTAACTTCATGGTTGCAGGCACCATCTGCAGTGATTTTGGAGCCCCCCAAAATAAAGTCTGACACTGTTTCCACTGTTTCCCCATCTATTTGCCATGAAGTGATGGGACCGGATGCCATGATCTTCGTTTTCTGAATGTTGAGCTTTAAGCCAACTTTTTCACTCTCCTCTTGCACTTTCATCAAGAGGCTTTTTAGTTCTTCTTCACTTTCTGCCATAAGGGTGGTGTCATCTGCATATCTGAGGTTATTGATATTTCTCCCAGCAATCTTGATTCCAGCTTGTGTTTCTTCCAGTCCAGCATTTCTCATGATGTACTCTGCATAGAAGTTAAATAAGCAGGGTGACAATATACAGCCTTGATGTACTCCTTTTCCTATTTGGAATCAGTCTATTGTTCCATGTCCAGTTCTAACTGTTGCTTCTTGGCCTGCATACAGATTTCTCAAGAGGCAGGTCAGGTGGTCTAGTTTTCCCATTTCTCAGAATTTTCCACAGTTTATTGTGATCCACATAGTCCAAGGCTTTGACATAGTCAATAAAGCAGAAATAGATGTTTTTCTGGAACTCTCTTGCTTTTTCCATGATCCAGCGGATGTTGGCAATTTGATCTCTGGTTCCTCTGCCTTTTCTAAAACCAGCTTGAACAGCAGGAAGTTCACGGTTCACATATTGCTGAGCAGCTAACACTTCCATTTTCAGACTTCCCCCATTTTACTGCCCACCCAATGCCACCCCTCTCCAGTACTCTTGCCTGGAAAATCCCATGGACAGAGGAGCCTAGTAGGCTGTAGTCCATGGGATCACAAAGAGTTGGAGATGACTGAGCGACTTTACTTTCAGTTTTCACTTTCATGCATTGGAGAAGGAAATGGCACCCCACTCCAGGGTTCTTGCCTGGAGAATCCCAGGGACGGGGGAGCCTGGTGGGCTGCCGTCTATGAAGTCACACAGAATCGGACACGACTGAAGCGACTTAGCAGCAGCAGCAGCATGTAGCGTCTGTTTGTCCAGACTTCCCGGTAAGCTCAGGCCCCCGGGGGGCTGAGGCCGTCTCTGCCTGTAGTGACTCAAAGGGAGGACAGAAGAAAGCTTCTGGAGGGCAGACCGGGAACCATGGAAACAGTCCAAACAGAGGATCCGGAAGAAACATCTGACGGGCCTGGCAGAAAGGGAGGCTCTCACAGAGGCAGAGGAGGGGGACCCAGGGCCATGAGGCCAGCAAGCCTTGGGGTTTGGGGGTGAAGGAGGGGCAGAACCTTAAGGATGCCAAAGGCTCAGCCCCCTGAACCAGAACCCCTTCCTGGGGCTCCGTTTACACCAGGAGACTGGAAGACGGACCCTGAAGTTTTTGCTGTTGTTGTTCTTCAGTCGCTCAGCCGTGTCTGACTTTTTGCGACCCCATGGGCTGCTGCACACCAGGCTTCCCTGTCCTTCACCATCTCCCGGAGTTTGCTCAGACTCACGTCCATTGAGTTGATGATGCCATCCAACAATTTGGACGGTACCAGGTGTAGTTTCTCTCATCCCAAGTGGACCCCACGCTCTCGCTGTGCCATCAGCCTTCCTGTGTGATAACTACCTTGTCACCCAGGGCACCAGCCTCTGAGCAGTCCTCTCAGGCACCCGTCTTCTCTCCCTGCCAACTTTACCCTCATAGCTGGCCAGCCATTGCTCTGAAAGAAAGAACCAGGCGTTCAGTTTCCCTTTCTGATGATGCGCAGTTGCTATGGTGACAGAGACGGTTCACAAGCCTCCAGACTCACTTAGGGAAGGCACATCACAGTGTTTTCCAGAAGCGTCATTGCCTCGCACGTTGGGCCTTTCCAAGTCTGCCCTGACCTGCTGCTCGAACATCTCCAGTGATCCTGCCGAGGCTGAGCACCAGGGCCTCCTCCCTGCCTCCTGTCTGCGGTTCTTGCAACACGTGCACCTCACACCAGCCTCCAGGGCCCTCACCCATGTCCACTGAGGATCTCACCCACCTTCCACTGGCCCCTGCTTTCAGGATGAGCCCACATTTCATACAGGAGAACTTTTTTTTGAGTTTTTTTTTTTTTTATGTGAACCATTTTGAAAATCTTTATTTGCTACAATATCGATTCTGTTTTATGTTCTGGATTTTTGGCCTTCAGGTATGTGGGATCTTAGCTCCCCAGGAAGTGAAAGTGAAAGCCAGTCATGTCTGACTCTTTGTGACCCCATAGACTGTAGCCTGTGCCAGGCTCCTCTGTCCATGGAATTCTCCAGGACAGAGTACTGGAGTGGGTTGCCATTTCCTTCTCCAGAGGGTCTTCCTGACCCAGGGATCGAACCTGGGTCTTGCACACTGCAGGCAGATTCTTTATCATCTGAGCCACCAGGGACACCCACACCCCCTGCTTTGGAAGGCGAAGTCTTAACCACTGGGCCTTCAGGGAAGTCCCAGGGGAGAAGAAGTTTGGAAGCGCATCAGTTAAGCAGGAAGTTTTAGATTAATAGGTGTTGTTCCCCAGTGGCCACTGAAGACTGCGAGTCAGCTACAGCCCCCCAGGAAAACGTGGAGAAGCAGCGCCATCCGTATCGACACCATTGTCATCTGCCCTCCGGGAGTCTGCAGCGCCCAGCGGGCACCCACTTCAGAGCCTCACATGCAGGAGACGGAGAAGCAGTACCCAAATCACAAATCAATCCACCCAGAGGCTTTTCAAGTGACTCACAACTGCTTGGAGCTGTTTTCTTCTCCAAGTCTCCCTGCCCTCCTTCTCCCGCTTTCAAGTGTACCCCGGCGTCTCTACAAACAGAAATAACCAGGGCACCCAGGTTCTTCAAGCAAAGCCAGCCATGGTCCCTCTGTGGCTGCCACATCAATGGATGAACGGTGCTCCCCAGACTTGAGAAGAGCAACATCAGATGTGCTTGGGGATCTTAATAACATGATCATTAAGGACTAGACCAGTGCTGAAATTCGTTTTTCCTGTAGCACCTGGAGCTACAGAAGTCCAGAGGGAGCAGGAAAAAAATGGTTTTCCTTAGGTCTGTCTTTGAAATTCATTTTCGCTCTGTAGTAGAGCCCTGTCCGTCAAATTCCTAAAGTAAGAAAACTGTTTATTCTTCCTAAAAAGCAACTGAGGGAAGCGTGGGGGTCTCACTCAGGTAGAAGCCAGTGTTTTGCATGTTCAGGTAAAGGAGAAATGCCTTCTTGGTGCTTTAGGACTACTTTTGAGGAAATTCGTACCATATAAATGAATCAGGGACTTCCCAGGTGGCTCAGCGGTAAAGAATCTGCCTGCCAGTGCAGGAGCCACAGGAGACCTGGGTTTGATACCTGGGTCGGGAAGATTCCCCTGGAGGAGGGAATGGCAACCCACTCCAGTACTCTTGCCCGGAGAATCGCAGGGACAGAGGAGCCTGGCGGGCTGCAGTCCATGGGGTTGTAAAGAGTCGGACACAACTAAGCGTGCATTTGTCAATGAATTATCAATACAAATCTTGTCTAACACAGGTGCAGTTTCTGCCTCTTGGCCAACCTGCCACTCAACACGGCAATCTTACTGAACCCTAGTTCCTCTTAAGGTGTGCCCCTAGAATTTTTTATTCCAGACATAGCAGGAGAAAATGTTCCTGCCCATTCTTTCTGCGTCCACAGGAAACACCCTCCTGTGTCCTTCCTTAGTCCCTTGTTCCTAATCATTCTTTCCTTCCCTTTCCATTTAAAAAGAAATTAGAGCATTCACAGAACTCTACATTTAGAGAATCATGGAATATTAAAGTTGGAAGGGGTTTTAGCCATCATCAAGTCCAGCTCCCTCATTTTATAGACGAGAAAATTGAGGCTCAGATACGTTGAAACAAATCCAAATTCTATACCTAGTTAGTGGCAGAGCCGGAAATAAATCATAGACCTTTCACTATCCATATAGTCAAAGCTATGGTTTTCCCAGTAGTCAGGTATGCCTGTGAGAGCTGGGCCATGAGGAAGGCAGAATGCTGAGGAATTGATGCTTTCAAACTGTGGTGTTGGAGATGACTCTCAAGCGTCCCTTGGACTACAAGGAGATCGAACCAGTCCATCCTAAAGGAAATCAGTCCTGAATATTCACTGGAAGGACTGATGTTGAAGCTGAAGCTCCAATACTCTGGCCACCTGATGCGAAGAACTGACTCACTGGAAAAGACCCTGATGCTGGGAAAGATTGAGGGCAGGAGGAGAAGGGGACAACAGAGGATGAGATGGTTGGATGGCATCACCGACTCGACAGACGTGAGTTTGAGTAAAACGCGGGAGATGGTGATGGACAGGGAGACCGGGCGTGCTGCAGTCCATGGGGTCGCAAAGAGTCAGACAAGACTTGGTGACTGAACAAAAACAGCTCACCATCTAGCCTGGTGCTTCACTCACCACATGAAAGATTTTCAAAATTGCTTGATTATCCCAATTACTGCCGGCCCTTGTGAGAAGCATGGACCTGTGTTATCTTTGGAGATTCAGTCTGTGTAACAACTTCCCACGACTCTGAGGAGCAGACATTGTCTAGGAAACTCTCCACGTCAACATGCACTGCTGTCTTCCTCAAAGGGCATTCTTTCTCCATCAGCAGTGGATTCTGGAGTGGAAGAGCCGGCAGGAGAGGGGAGAAGGGCTTGGCTTGTTCGGACTTTCGACAGCTTCTCAAGGGGAAGGAAGCAGGGAATGGACACTACGCCCAGGATGACCGCTACAGCCCCCAGAGGCTTGTCTTTTCCCCTGTCCACATTTTCAAAAACTTTATCGTCTCTTCCAGGAGCATTGCCTTTATTGGGTTACTTTTTCTTGTCATTTCTATTTCTTGGTCACACTGATAAATTGTGAGATTATTAAGAAGAGAAAGAAAAAATAAAAACAAGGACTTCCCTGGTGGTCCAGCGGTTAAGACTCCATGTTTCCAATGCAGGAGGTGTGGATTTGGCCCCTGGTCAGGGAACTAAGACCTCACATGCTGCTGGGCACAGCCAAAGGAAAAACAAAAGAAAGAAATAATTCATCTAATTCACCTTATCTCTTAATGGGCTTCCCTTGTAGCTTAGTCGGTAAAGAATCTGCCTTCAGTGCAGGAGATCCAGGTTCAATCTCCGGGTCGGGAAGATCCCTTGGAGAAGGAAATGGCAACCCACTCCAGTATCCTTGGCCTGGAAAATCTCACGGACAGCGGAGCCTGATGGGCTGCAATCCATGGGATTGCAAAGAGTAGGGCACAACTGAGCAACTAACACCATCTCTTAATATATAACATGATGCCTTATCAATTAACTGACAGAGACCCATTTTGACTTCCAATTTATAAGACTTCCCTGTAGCTCAGATGGTAAAGAATCTGCCTACACTGCAGGAGACCCAGGGTTCGATCCCTGCGTGGGGAAGATCCACTGGAGAAGTGAATGGCAGCCCACTCCAGTATTCTTGGCCTTGAGAATCCCATGGATAGAGGAGCCTGGTGGGCTACAGTCCACGGGGTCCCAAAGAGTTAGACACGACTGATCAACTAACACTACTACTTATAAGACAAACAACAGGATGTTATTTCTCCTTTCCTATCTTAGTGACCCCAAAGCAACTAGGAGAATTACAAAATGAAGACACAGTCCATTTTTAAAGAAAGCAGTAATACCTGGGAAGAGCACAGAGGATGAGAAAAGGCAGCCAAATGCAGCGAAGTGTGAATGGGCTCTGCACCATATGAGACGATGCTGCGGCCGCGGACTTCAGACTCAGTCAGGAGAATGCTGGATTTTCAAAGGAGGGGATCACAGCCACACCCTGATGTGGAGCAATGGGAAGAGGCTGGAGGAGTCTATCTGGCTCTGTTTGGATGTACAGAGGAACCAGGCAGGAAGCCGGGCAGGGAACGGCACACCGGCCATGTCTCCAGGAAACTACGTGTTGCTGAGGCAAGTGGGGGACAGGAATCCTCTGCACTGCAGACAGCCTTTCAGCTCCTGCCTCTGAAGGCTGAAACAACTAGAGCACATGGACAGTCATCTTTCACAGGGAGAACCCTGCCATCCTGCAACTCACCTTGTCCAAAAAATGAGAAAGAAGAAAAGGAAAGAGGAGGAGACAGCATAGAACTACACAGAGCTGCCTGGCAGCTCGGCTGGTAAAGAATCCGCCTGCAGTGCGGCAGACCGCATCCCTGGGTGGGGAAGGCCCCCTGGAGAAGGGAATGGCTGCCCACTCCAGTATTCTTGGGCTTCCTTGGTGGCTCAGCTGGTAAGGAATCTGCCTGCAAGGCAGGAGACCCGGGTTCGATCCCCAGAGAAGGGAAAGGCTATCTATTCCAGTACTCTGGCCTGGAGAATTCCATGGACTGTATAGTCCATGGGGTCACAAACAGGCAGACTGAGCAACTTTCACTTTGGCTATACGATGGTAACAAAAAAGAACAAAGCAAACACTTACTGTAAAAAACAATGTCACAAGCAGATGAAAAAGCATGACTATACAGCCACATACAAGCTCAAAAGCAAACAAAGAAAACCCTAGATCATGAAACTGCTTCTATAAAACAAAAGTTCTGTGTAGTGATAGAAAAACTCAGGGAAGATATGTCAAGAAAACAGGAAAAGTTGCAACTTGAGCTAGCAGAGGTCAGGAAAAGAGTGGAAAATTACAAAACACTATTTCAGAAATGAAGGTCATACTAGAAGTTGCAAAATAGAAGAGACGTTTTATAGAAACCTAATAAAGGCTAGGGAAAGTATAATTTAAAAAGTAGGAAAAATGAAATGGAAGTTAAGTAAGTACTGAAAAGGATTAATGAGGAAATGTTAGGTAATCATGGATAATAGAAGTCAGATAAAGGAAACCCAATATATGAATAATCAGTTCTCCAGCCCCAAAAAAGGAGGTTCCAGACACTTTCTGGGATTCAAAAAGACTTCATAAAATGGCATACAACGTCTGAGAAAGAGACAACAGAAGGAAAAACACAAAGAAGTGGTAACGATAGGGCATATCCTTGCAACAAGACTGGATATATTAAAAAAAAAAAATCAATAAAGATAGGAGCCTGAATGCTTACATAACCAATTTAAGAACCTAGAATGTGGGTGACACATTATTATTGTAAGGTCAATGAAAACCAGTATTTGTCTTTAGACCTGCACTGCTACAAAGATAATACAGGCTCAGGATCCTATGAAAGTTGCCACAGCCTGAACCAAGAAAGCTGCAAGTATCACGAAGTTGTCACTTCCTAACTCTCTGCTACAGAAAAGAGGGAAGCAGTGTCCTCCCCAGCCTAAACCTGGAACTGAGGGTCGGACTGGAGCCAAGTGCCAATCTCTCATCCCGTCATGTCCAAACACCTGGAATCTTGGGGCTCACCGGTAGGTATATCAAAATAATACAGTACTTTCTAATCATGATGTAATAAAAAGTATTTTAAAAATTAAAAAAAAAATCTTCCACTTAAACTTTCAAAATGTTCTTAAAAAATTTTTTTTCAATTTTTAAAAACTTTATATTTTATATTGGAGCACAGCCAATTAACAATGTTGTGATAGTTTCAGATGGACAGGAAAGAGACTCAGCCATACACATGCATGTATTTTCCCTCCAAACTTCCCTCCCATCCAGGCTATCCAATAACATTGAACAGAAGTTCCCTGTGCTATACAATAGGTCATTGCTGGTTATTTGTTCTAAATATAGCAGTAAAACTTTCTAACAGGAGACACGGAAAAGCATAGTCTCTGAAATAGTGACAGTGAGGGTACATAGCTAAAATATCTAAGTATGGTATATTTTATACCATAAATAGAAATTAAATATTAAATTGAAGTATTCACTCTTTTACATTTTTAATATACAAATGTATAAATATATAATTTAATGTTACATAGCTAAAATAGTTTAATACTTAAAGGCAGCAAAAAGGGAGTGCATTAAGTATTTATATGAACCACAGAGAAAGAATAAAAATAGATGAGATAAGGATCTAACTCACAGAGTTAGAGAAGGAAGAAAAAAGTCCAAAATGATTTATCAGCCTGGAATAAGCGGAAACCAAAATAAGAAGAAACAAAGCCAACAATGGCTTTTCACCGTATTTCCTCTGTCCTCTTTAGAAGTTGCTCTATGTGCATATATTGGTTTTTTTTTAATGGAATAAATATGCTTTTTACAAAGCAAGGGATTTTTTTTTCAGATTTAAAAGGTTATGATGAGGTCTCAAAAATTAAACCATGTGTCAGGAAGAAAAAACTAGACGAATGACCTCTGGGCTCCTAGGCTGGCTTCTCCAAGGTGGTCCCGACCACCCCCCGGGCACACCTGTGAAGTCAGTACGTCCTGTCCGAGGACATCTGTGTCCCTCCCAAGCCTATCCTGTGAGTCTCAGACACCCAGTGCTGATGACCACTTCTCTAAGATAGCCATGCGGATTCTCACTTTTTAAAATAAGGAAATTATGTCAGACTCTTCCTATTGATAATGTAACTGCTCTATAAAGAGGTGAGCAAGTTATCACAAAAACAAGTCTAATTTTTAAACCTTCTCCTTCAGGGGCATGCTCTATACATACCCAGTGCACAGATACACCATCTGTACACATAGATGAACGTTATACATATGAAATCTTTTTTTAACAGGTAAGAAATGGATTTATTCAGATTCAGAGAGAAGCACACTCCAGAGTGCAGGCCATCGCAGAGAGTGAGTGCCCATATGCAATCTTTTAATGTTAGCTTAATCCGGAGTCTGTGTTGGTGTCCTGTCTTGTTCTAATGACAGCAGATAAAATAGAATGAAACTATTCTTTTTTACCAGCAGGCATAGTTTAATCCTTTCATAGAAAGTCTAGTGAAAGTGTCAGTCGCTCGGTCGTATGACTGCAGCCCACCAGGCTCCTCCGTCCCTGGAATTCTCCAGGCACGAACACTGGAGTAGGCTGCCAGTCCCTTCTCCAGGGAACCCTCCTGATCCAGGAGCCGAACCTGGGTCTCCTGCATTGCAGGAGGATTTTTTACCATCTAAGCCACCAGGGAAGCCCAGGAAAGTCTGAACTGTACAAACAGAAGCACAGCAACTCCACTGCCAGACTGTGTGCCAGGAGCTGGGAGTGAAGAAGGTCAGTCAGTGCTGAAGACATGAAGACCTGAAAGGATTCGCAACCTAAAAGCCACCTGGATGGACGACTGTCCTGGAAGCTGTCGCCACTGAGTCCATCTCGAAGCTGCTTCGGGAGGTCTTTGCAGCGTCTATGCCTTATCTCACTGGAAGCCAGCCATGCCCAGCTTCTGTTCCCTGAGTTGCAGGCAGCTTGAAGGGGAGAGAGATGGGAACTTCAGCAGAACCAGCCCGAAGCCTGGGGGTCAGATCCGAGAGTGCAGACAGCTGCTCCTTCGAGAGACTCCTTGGCCACAGGCTGCCAGGGAGCCCACTTGCGTGACTTTCAGGCGGTGGGAACTTGGCCTTAAAACCACCGGACTCGCTTAACTCTTTAAATGCCAATCATAGCTGCTGGGTTCCTGTTACCATGTTAATTAGTTTGTGCAGCTTTTGCTTTTCACTCTGTGATCCCTCAGGTTCACTTAATTTACTTCATTTGGGGGAACAAAATCGAACCTGCCTTTGATCACCAGACTTGTTCTGTTGTCTCTATCTTATAGCTGTAGCTCACACGGTAAAGAATCCACCTGCAATGCAGGAGACCCGGGCTCAATCCCTGGGTCGGGAAGATCCCCTGGAGGAGCGCATGGCAATCCATCACAGTAGTCTTGCCTGGAGAATCCCATGGACAGAGGGGCCTGGTGGGCTGCAGTCCACGGGGCTGCCAAGAGTCGGACACGCAGAGCGACTGAGACCACTACTACCACTATTTCATGGCGGCCCTGCCGGCCGTCTCGGGTCTTCGGTGTAGATTCGGTTTCCGAGTGCACGCACACATGGATACCTGGGAGAACACATTTCCTGAGGTCCCAGAGCTCATGCAAGGAGCAGTCATCAGAGCCTCACCGAGCAGCACTTGGCTTTCTTCACAGGGTCTGTGACCACCTAGGTCACTCATGAGCTTGACTCTGAAGACAAAGAATCTGGAGGAAGCAACCAGGAGTAATAAGACATGGATCGTTTTCTCTTTATTAAAAGAAAAAAAAAAAAGGCGATGTAAAGCAGGGGTGCCCAGCCTCCTCCAGGATCTAATTCCTGATGATCTGTGGTGGAGCTGATGCAATAATAATAAAAATCAAGTGCACAATCCATGCTTGAATCCTCCCCAAACCACCCTCTCCCTGGTCCATGGAAGCACTGTCTTCTATGAAACCAGCCCTTGGAGCTAAAAAGGTTGGGGACCGCTGATAAAGGATGCAAAGTGCATCCAAGGAGGGCGATTCCTTCCAGGTTGCTTCTGGGTCTGTGTCTCTCAGTGGACGTAAAGGACAACAGGAAGAAGTTCCAAGGACGGGGTTCTGAAGAATTCTGGGGTTTTTAGCTCCATGTGGACCCTATTTCTCCTGTCATGGGTTACGTGCATCAACTATGAGAGCCTTTCCTTCCCTACAAAGTATTAGGACCAAGGTTTATCAAGCAGTGGGTCCCCCCCCGCACCGCCGCGTGCAGAACACTCCTGCAGGTGTCAAGGCAACCCCGCCCGAGGAGGAGGGCAGACCCCTCCTCTTCCTAACCAACCGGATGTCTCGGCCCTGGTATAAAACATCCACCTTTTATTTACAAAATATTATCTATATAAAGACCAAAAAGAGGAAAATAACAGGAAAGTAAGCATTCTTAGCACTGTCAGATAAGTGCAAAATTGGTGATTGCAGACTGGAAGGAAGCTACATGCAGGGTGACCAGGGAAATCCACACAAGGACGATCTATTTTCATTTTTAAAATTCAAGCTGTGTCCCCAGAGTGGGTGAAAATACCACCCAGGGTCTGAGAAAGCCACATGGTCCAAATGGAAACCTCCAAGACAGAGCTTTAGGATTGCTTTTACTGCGTGTGAAACCCAAAACAAATTTAGCAGTTTGATGTACCTGGGTCTTCTGCACTGGAGGCAGGTTCTTTACCATCTGAGCCACCAGGGAAACCAATCAGAAGAGCTGGCTTCCCTGGTGGCTCAGGGGTAAAGAATCCAGCTGCCAATGCAGGAGACACAGGAGACCTAGGTTCGATCCCTGGGTGGGGAAGGTCCTCTGGAGAAGGGCATGGCAACCCACTCCAGTATTCTTGCCTGGAGAGTCCCATGGATAGAGGAGCCTGGTGGGCTACAGTCCATGGGGTCACAAAGACTCTGACACGACTGAGCGACTGAACAACAGCAAACAGAACAGCATTAGGAGGGAGTGTCAGTGGGAAAATCTAGGAAGAAGAGCTCCAGGTAGAAATAGGGGAGAGCACAAAGGCCTTTATTCCAAGGCAGCTGAAGGTGCAACATGCTCACACACAGCTGCACAGGGAGGAGCCCGAAGTGCACAGCGTTAAGGCCACTTTCCATTTAAATTCCTGCTGCTAAAGAATTGTAAGCAAACTAAATGCCAACAAGGTGATTGATGAAATAAATTATAATGGGGGTTGTTAAAGAATAATGAAATCAGAAACCATTCTTGTTTCCGGATGTAAAAACAAATTACAAAAGAGATCCCATTTTCAAAAAATACTGCCATTGCTAGATCAGTACCCAGTGACTTAAAGATAATATATGAGCACAGACAAGGAGCTGAAATTAGACAAGTCAAAACATGAGCAGGGGTTATTGATGGAGGGGTAGATTATGAATGACTGTTATTTTCTTCTTTGCATTTTTTTCTTCAAATTTTCTGAATTGAATATATACCAAATTTTATTTTTAAAATGTCTAGTATTTTTGTCTTCCCCAAACATGAAGCTTCTAATTGCCGTTCCTCTTAGAAGGGATCTCTGTCATTAAAGCCAAACTTTCACCTTCTAGTTTTCCAATGAACATTAAATTAATGTACATAGTTACTGTTATACATTAATAAGCAGTTGCTTTACTGATAATAAAGAAATGGCCAAATTTGATCATTTTCCACATAAAGCTTATTTTAATATTTTTGTAACTTGATCTGAATAAAATTTATTAAGTGGGTATTGGTTCCTTTGAAGTTTTAACAGAGAAGGAATCAAATGTTTAGACTTTTCTTCATGAACCATATTAGCATAGTTTCATTTATACACTGAAGTGAATACTCCTTCACACATACACACACCCCCTTCTAAAAATTCCAGTCATTTCTAAAAACTTGTATTCAAAGTCATGAGTTTTAAAACCATCCTGAAAGCAACATGCATGGGAAAGTAATTATTAATTTCCCACTGTTAACACTTATTCATCCTGAAAGGCTAAAGGGTTTGTTCAAGTCTGTCTTAATCAGGCATGGCACTTTATTACCTAACCATAATAAACATTATGTGTAGAAGTATAAACCCAACTGGAGTATGTAAGTCACCCACAAGTGATGAGATTTTCAAAATATGCTCTGTTTAACAATTGTACAAAATGCCACAACATCAAGATGGGCTGAATCAGAACCAATGGGCTCTCGCCAGCACTCACAGGCAGTTTCACTTTCCTCAAATATTTACTTGTTTCCATCTGCCAAGATATTTGCTCAGGGAAAAAAACTCCTTTGGAAAGGCGGCTGCAGAGAGTCAGATGCAATCTTTTATTTGGCCTACCTGTTAATATCCTAATATTCTGCCTTCTTTATCGATTTTGCTTTAATTATATATGCGATGCTGATCTCAAGCAACAAATGTCTACCTCCGCCCAGAAACTCTATTTCCAATATTCCAGTTACTTTGCCAGTTTCTACTGAGCACTTCTCCCCCCTATGACTCCACCTTGATTTCCTCCTATTTTTCATCCTGACACACACACAAACGATTGTTAATATCCTTTCTAGAAACCGACTCCTAGCTACAGTTCTCTTCAGTTAATAGCTTGAAGAAAGCAGGCAGGAGTCCATAAAAATACAATCTTTAATCTTAACGACTTCCCGTCCAAGTAGGCGTCAGAGCAGACCCAAAGGCACCAAGCAACCGGTGTGACCCGGGGTGGCACCCAGGGTGGATAAACAAGCCTGACTGAGAGTTAACGCGCTGAGCACTGTTCTCCACATTTCTGCATCTCAAGCAGTCATCTTGCCTATGCCGGAATCTCAGTTTGTTTCCCCAGGAATGGAATGAAGCTTGTTCAGAGGGTGGCCATAGCAGACTATAGAATTTCCTTCCCTGCGTTTGGGAAACATGATGACTCTACCAGGGGCCTTCCCACTGGTCCCCAGAAACCGCCCTGCAGGAGGAGGGACTGTCTTACTCACAGACCCAGCCGTGAGTTTTTCTTGTAGCTTTTGTCTTCCAGCTACCCTCCTTTGCTTTTTCAAACTCACCTGTAACTTGTCTCTGTGTCACCGTGGAAGCAGTTCGTACGCGGATGAATCCTGAATGTCGGTGTGTATTTTGAAACCAGGCCCACCTATTTCCATTTCTTCCTCGTTTTCCAAGCGTCTCACTCCGGATTCTCTCCGTTGCCCGCGAGAAGCACGTTCTCCCCTGAAAACCACGGCCTGCAAGCTGAGAAAAGTGAAGAATCAGCGACGGTTTCACATAAATTTAATTTCCATTTGGGGTTCTGTGTACAAAGCCTAGGACACTCCCCGGTGCCTCCACTTCCTCAGCTGTTCTTTCTCCTTGGTGGAAAGAAGTAATAAAACTCAGCAGGAGAATTCTAGAAGGAGGCTACTAGAAATGGGTAGATTTATTATAGGGCTTCCATGGTGGCTCAGATGGTAAAGAATGATAAGATGGTAAAGAACCCAGCTTTAATGAGGGGAAACCAGGGTTCAATTCCTGAGTTGGGAAGATTCCCTGGAGGAAGGCATGGCAACGCACTCCAGCATTCTTCCTTGGAGAATCTCCATGGACAGAAAGAAGCCTAGTGGGCTGCAGTCCATGGGGTCACAAAGAGTCGGGCATGACTGAGCAACTAAGCAAAGCACAGAATTATTAAAATGTCTTTTTTATCCTGGCTGGATGTGGGAGGGAAGACATGTTTATCCATAGAAAATGCATAAGAACGCTTTCCTCTGTTAACTTGCAGTTGCCCTAATTAAGTCCACATTCTTCTCATTCTTTAGAAATAGATACTAAAAGCATCTTAAAAAAGTATGATGGTATGAAATAATCTTCCCTTGAGGGATAGTCTGATAAAATTTTCCTAATTTTGACACAACATGAAAATATAAAGTAAGATTTTCTTAGATACTGATAAAAAATAACATACAAATATTGGAATGAATATAGTAAAACCTATAAACAGAAATAACTCTACAAGAATTTTCTAGCATCAAAAGGTCAGATTCACTATAAGCCCTTCATTTTAGACTTCTTAGACTCAAACTCACATTACAGAGATATTTTATTTATCATAAATAGTATATGGTATTTTTATTTGGTTAAAATCCTTTTCTCACTTTTGTGACAAAAAATTAAAACGAGTGATGCTAAAACTTAAGAAAGTATTTTCTTCTTTTTAAAATGCTTTCCTTTAATACACATATCATGCCAACCTTTCAAAGCATATGGCATGATGAATACCCCTTAAGAGCTCGTGGGAGATGTCATCATCTAGATCCAAGCATATAAGTCTTCCTCTTCAACATCTTTGCTGAGACAGCTCAGTGGGGCTGCTTATGGCATCATGTAGCTTTTAATAATTCACATAGATTCTACATCTGACCATGAAATGTTTGATAATGACTTCGATGACAATATAAACCTGTAGTTGAAATATAAAAGATATAAAGTGGAGAATCTGCTAAGGCTGATCTATAAAATAATTAAAATCTTGCCAATGTGAATATGTCCTGGAATAAGGAAAATCTCCCTCAAATGTAAATTGGTGCAGCCACTAAGGAAAAGAGTAGGGAGGTGCTTAAAAAAATAAGGGCTATCAGGGCTTGCCAGATGGCTCAGTTGATACGCACGAGACCCTGGTTCGATTCCTATGTCAGGAAGATCTGCTGGAGAAGAGATAGGCTACTCATTCCAGTATTCTGGCCTGGAGAACTCCATGAACTGTAAAGCCCGTGGGGTCGCAAAAAAGTCAGATACAGCTGAGCAACTTTCACTTAAAGAAAATAAAAATAGCATTTCCATGTGATCCAGCATCCCCATTTCTGGGCATATATCTGGAGAAAACTCTAATTTGAAAAGACACTTCACCCCAATGTTCATAGCAGCACTGTTTACAAAAGGCAAGATATGGCAGCAACCTAAATGTCCATCCATAGATGAATGGTTAAAGGTGTACATACACACAATGCGATATTGCTCAGCCTTGAAAAAAAGAATGAGCTATTGCCTTTTGCAAAAAAAAAAAAATAGATGGACCTAGAGATTATCACACTGAGTGAAGTTAGTCAGACAAAGATATTCAATATCCTGGAATGACCTATAATGGAAAAGAATCTGAGAAAGAATATATATATATATATTCCCTGGTGGCTCAGATGGTGAAGAGTTTGCCTGCAATGCAGGAGATGCTGGTTGGATGCCTGGATTGGGAAGATCCCCCGGAGAAGGGAATGGCAACCCACTCCAATATTCAGAGAATTCCATGGACAGAGGAGCCTGGAAGGCTACAGTCCATAGGGTCACAAAGAGTTGGACACAGCTGAGTGACTTTCACTTTCAGTTTTCAAATTTGTACGAATCACTTTGCTATACACCTGAAACTAGTACAGTATTTCAAATCAACTGTTGCTCCAAAAGAAAAAAAAAATCCCCCTTTGAAATTAATTCCTGTTCTCTGATTAATAATACAGAAGGTTAAAAACTTTAAAAATTAAGAAAAAACAAAAGTGAGAGCAGAGAGAACACAGGACAGAAATAAGGGGCCTGGGTCCCCATCTGGACTTGGCCAGTGTGACTCCAACAAACCCCTCTCCTGCTTTGGGCCTCAGTGTCCCCCTCCGGGAATTTCTTCTAGGAGCACAAGTTCCAGGCCGACAGAAGGGCTACAGCCAAGCTGCACGCCCAGCCCGTTCCCACTGCTTTTCATTCAATCAATCAGTCTTCCCCAGACTCCAGGAGGAGGTGCTGGCTGGTGAGAAGCCGGGCCCCCAGAGGCAGAGCTTTAGGCGGGACCCCAGCTGCTGACCACTGCGCTGCTCGGCCTTCCACTTGAAAAAGCGCAAGAGAAGGTGTCACTGTCAGGGGGTGGCCTGAGTACGTTTACAAACCAGGAGACTCACTGGTACCCTCTCCCCGGCTCCTCATCCCATCAGGAGGCTGCCGGGAGCAGGTGGACACGGGTTAGGGCAGAGGAAGGGCTGGGTGACCAGATCCCACCATCTCACCCTGGAGTTCCAGAAGCCGGATTTAAATAAACTCAAAATGGATTAAAGATCTAAATGTAAGATCAGAAACTATAAAACTCCTAGAGGAGAACATAGGCAAAACACTCTCAGACATAAATCACAGCAGGATCCTCTATGATCCACCTCCCAGAATTCTGGAAATAAAAGCAAAAGTAAACAAATGGGATCTAATTAAAATTAAAAGCTTCTGCACAACAAAGGAACATATAAGCAAGGTGAAAAGACAGCCTTCTGAATGGGAGAAAATAATAGCAAATGAAGCAACTGACAGACAACTAATCTCAAAAGTATACAAGCAACTTATGCAGCTCAATTCCAGAAAAATAAACGACCCAATCAAAAAATGGGCCAAAGAACTAAATAGACATTTCTCCAAAGAAGACATACGGATGGCTAACAAACACATGAAAAGATGCTCAACATCACTCATTATTAGAGAAATGCAAATCAAAACCACAATGAGGTACCACTTCACACCAGTCAGAATGGCTGCGATCCAAAAATCTGCAAGCAATAAATGCTGGAGAGGGTGTGGAGAAAAGGGAACCCTCCTACACTGTTGGTGGGAATGCAAACTAGTACAGCCACTATGGAGAACAGTGTGGAGATTCCTAAAAAAATTGCAAATAGAACTACCTTATGACCCAGCAATCCCACTGCTGGGCATACACACCGAGGAAACCAGAACGGAAAGAGACACATGTACCCCAATGTTCACCGCAGCACTGTTTATAATAGCCAGGACATGGAAACAACCTAGATGTCCATCAGCAGATGAATGGATAAGAAAGCTGTGGTACATATACACAATGGAGTATTACTCAGCCGTAAAAAAGAATTCATTTGAATCAGTTCTGATGAGATGGATGAAACTGGAGCCAATTATACAGAGTGAAGTAAGCCAGAAAGAAAAACACCAATACAATATACTAACACATATATATGGAATTTAGGAAGATGGCAATGACGACCCTGTATGCAAGACAGGGAAAGAGACACAGATGTGTATAACGGACTTTTGGACTCAGAGGGAGAGGGAGAGGGTGGGATGATTTGGGAGAATGGCATTCTAACATGTATACTATCATGTAAGAATTGAATCGCCAGTCTATGTCTGACGCAGGGTGCAGCATGCTTGGGGCTGGTGCATGGGGATGACCCAGAGAGATGTTGTGGGGAGGGAGGTGGGAGGGGGGTTCATGTTTGGGAACGCATGTAAGAATTAAAGATTTTAAAATTTAAAAAATAAAAAACTAAAAAAAAAAAAAGAACAAGAAGAACATAAAAAAAATAAAATAAAATAAAAGTTAAAGTGTACAGAATGCCAAGAGGTGAGGATGCTTCCGCGGGACTGACCGCCGACCTGACATAGATCTGAGAGTCGCCCTGGTCATCCGTGAAAGAGCCATTCAAATTCTCTTTGTCTCCGCAGTGCTTTTCACAGCATTCTAAGAGATTCAAACAAAGCAAACTTACCCGTGGTGGATTCATGTCAATGTATGGCAAAACCAATACAGTATTGTAAAGTAAAATAAAGTAAAAATAAAAATTAAAAAATAAATAAATAAATAAAAATAATAAAAAAATAAAAAAGATAGTAACTTCATGCATCTCATCTTTTATGAGAAATTAGTGAGCAAATTTGACAATTTTAGGTGTAAGCCCCGCAGGATGGATGTCCCACTGCAAAAATCCCAAACACCTGGAGTTTTCCCCGCTGACTCCAGCCTGATTCTTTCTTTCTTTTAGTTGAACTATAGGTGCTTTACAATGGTGTGTTAGGTTCTGCTGTGCAGCAAAGGGAATCAGCCACATGTATACAGATAGCCCCTCTTTTTTGGATTTCCTTCCTGCTTAGGTCAGCCTGTTTTTTAAAGACACAAAGTCATTCACGTTAAGAAAGGCCTACTTGTGGGCCACCATTTTTTTTCTTTTTGTGTGTGTGTGGGGTGGGGGGGGAGGGGGTTTATCTGAGCTTGATCCCTGGGTTGTGAAGATTCCCTGGAGAGGGGAAAGGCTAACCACTCCAGTATTCTGGCCTGGAGAATTCCATGGACTGTATAGTCCATGGGGTCTCAAAGAACTGGACATGACTGAGGGACTTTCACTTTCACAATACAATCAGTGCCTAGAAAGTAAGCTTCCTGTTTTCACCAATCTGTGTTTCTTGTCAAAGATTTGGAAATAATAGTGCCTGCGTGCGTGCTCAGTCCTGCCTGATTCTTTGCAGCCCTATGGACTCTAGCCCGCCAGGCTCCTCTGTCCATGGGAATTCCCAGGCAAGAATGTTGAAGTGGGCTGCCACTTCCTTCTCCAGGGATCTTCCTGACCCAGGGATCAAATCTGTGTCTCCCGAACAGTAGTGCAGATACTCATTTTCTTTTTCAAATATCTCTTTATATAAAACCTTTCATCCTAAGCTTGTCTTATTTCATTTGTTTGAGCTGCTTATTGCTGATTAGCATAATTGCTTAAAGATCAGAGAACTGAGATATTGACAGTATTGCCTTATTTTATATGTTTAGCTATGTGTTAGTCCCACAGTTGTGTTCGACTCTTCGGGACCCCATGGACTGTAGCCCACCAGGCTTCTCTGTTCAAGGGATTTCCCAGGCAAGACCGGAGTGGGTAGCCATTTCCTTCTCCAGGGATCGAACCCAGGTCTCCTGCAATGCAGGCAAAGTCTTTACCATCAGAGCTACCAGGGAAAGCACGAATCTCTTTATAAAATAGACACACTGCTCCTGAGATCTGGAGGGAATACCTGTCTGCCTTCTGCATCACACCGTGACTCTCCAAACCAGCAAACTGACCTGTGCTGAGTGACACAGGGCCTGGAGATTCTTTCAAAAGAGAGCGGGCCATCAGGTGTTGCTCCTGACGGGTGGCTGTGACCTGGCGCCATCCTGTCAGCGTGATAAATGGTACGTGCAATTCATAGTCGCCGCAGATGGAAGACGGCAGGTTATTAAAATCTAAATCTGTTTCCCACACAAAAGGATGATTGTTTACTTCTTCACGAGACATGGATTTCTCATATAGGAAATTTTGGATACTCTAGTTTTAGTAACTGAAGCAACTATGCAATTAGGGCCACCTAGGCTATAATAAAATTAGGGTTGGTTCCAAATGAAGTTAAGTAGAAGGCACTTGTTTGTTTATTTGCTGAGTTCACTCAGTGCCTGGCAGCTTCCAGGAATAGAAAGATTTACCAGAAAATGTGCTATGAAAATAAATGACATTTTTCTCTCCATCAAATACTTAAATGGTGGGCAAATAAAACGTATGGTGTGTTACCACAGCCCAGACATCTAGAGAGACTGTTTTAAGATGTGCTGTATGATGGCCATGAGGAGATGGGACACATTTTGGCTTTTAGAACACCTGTAAATTCATTAGTCTTCAAGGGCATTCAGAAATCCAGATTTCAGAAGGTAACCCCATAGATGGAGAAAAGTACAGTAAAAGCTAAAATGAACTCTGTGTATTGGCCTTAGAGTTTTATTCCAGCCACAGTTAAACAAAATCAAGGGATTTCAGATCCAAAGTCATTTATTTATTCATTCACTTCTAATTCAGCAACTATTTTTGGAGCTCTAGTATGTGATGGTGTTGCAGAAACTTCTGTAAAGCTGTTTCATTAATATATTATTGCCCCCAAAAGTCATCTTGATTCTAGAATTCCCCTCAGTGTATTAGATGTACCTCTGATGAATCCGAATGGCCTTATTAGCACCATTAATTATTAATAGATGGCTTCCAAAATAGGCATTCATTGAAAACTCAAATTCCACATATTATTCCAATATGTGCTGGAAAAATTTCATCATCAAGATTTTACAACGATTTTGCGAAGTCACAGGTGCTATTGCCCTAAGTTAAAATTAGTAAAACTCAGTCTCAGGCAGCAGATTCTCCGATGTCTCACACAAGAAGGGGCAGAGCTGGGACTGGAATTAAGGTCTGATCTGCCCCCAAGGCCCTCATTTCACTGCTCTGCATTCTCTTCCAAGCAAAGGGACCTAGTTCTCCATCTCGGCAACATCTGTGAGTCCAACATCTCTGAGTCCCCGCTGAAGAAAGTGCACTGTTTCTTTTTAATGTCAGTATCAATCTTTTATTTAATGAGTTGCACTTCAAGCATTTTGTTTTCAGAAAATGTAAGTTTCTATGGGCTTCACTGGTATCTCAGCTGGTAAAGAAGCTGCCTGCCAAAGCAGAAGATGCAAAAGACGTGGGCTCGATCCCTGGGTCTGGAAGATCTTCTGGAGAAGGAAATGGCAACCCACTCCAGGATTCTTGCCTGGAAAATCCCATAGACAGCAGAGCCTGGCGGGCTACAGTCCATGGAGTTGCAAAGAGTTGGACACAACTGAGCGTGCCCGCACGTGAGCCAGCATTTGCCAAAACTTACGAGGGACACATGATGTTTGAAGGGACAGCAAAGGGGCGTTTGATTTACCCATTCCTCTAGATTTTGTAAGCCATATTCCTGAATAATGATATCACCAAACCCCAAAATGACTAGATGATATTGTCTTCATTTTCCTAGAGGAAATTCATTACACAGGTTGAAATTTAATGTAATGTCCTGGGATTCGAAGGTCTGATATAAAATGCTTTCATTAGAAGAATTCACTCATGCAACAAATATTTACTGAATGCTTCATTATGCCAACCCTCTGCCTGAAAACAATATTGAATAAAAGTAGATTTGGCCTCTGCTCTCACTGAACGTGCATTTATTTAGTGCAAGATACAGATAATAATCACACACAAGCTACAAGCTTGCTTTAAAGGAGAGAAACATGGTGCCCCGGGGGTGGATGGTGATGGGGTCTGAGTTAGACAGGAAATTCTCCTGCCAAATGGTCAAAATGATTCAGCAAAATGTAAACTATTTTTGTTAGAATCCATATATGAAGCATTCTTCGTGAAATTAGGTCAATTAAGAATATGTTTCACTGCTTGATTGTGTGGTTTTACTAGCCTTTTATCTCACAAAGACCAAATCTAACCTAATTTAATCCAATCTAATCCTTTTTTAAAAGCATACTTTCTAGAAACCCAAAGCTAAAATTACTTTCTATATTATTCCTTTCTCTTTCTTACTTTAACTTTGTTCTCTTTGTATTTTGAGTCCTCTGTCCTAGATATGCTTTCTCACTTTAATATGTCTGAAATTTTTTTTGATAAACTGATAGGCTAAAAAAAAGATTAATAAATAACATAATTTTAATTATCCTGTTTCATTGCTGGAGTTTTAATTTATTTTATTGCAACCTTGGTTGAACCTCAACTAGGCGCTGAAAACTCCTTTGGAAGGTGGAGAAGATTTCAAAGGAGCACTAATGGGTGAGTTTGTAACAAACCCCAGGGCAGTAAATATTTTGGAACTGTCAAAGTCAAAGGTCTTAAATGTCCTTTGGGAAAATATGTAAAAATTCACGGCAATCTGCCTTTCACTCTTCAACTTTTTTTTTGTTTGTTTTGTTTTACTGCAAGGGATGGAATGTGGAATAAAAGGACCTGTCTCTTGAACTGACAACATTCAGGGTCGCCTAGAACTATGCAGTCCCAGGTGGCGCTAGCGGTAAAGAGCTTGCCTGCCAATACAGGAAACATAAAGATGCGGGTTCAATCCCTAGGTCGGGAAGATCCCCTCGAGAAAGGCATGGCAACACACTCCAGTATTCTTGTCTGGGGAATCCCATGGACAGAGGAGCCTGGCGGGCTACAGTCTATAGTGTCACAAAGAGTCAGACACGACCAAAGTGACTTAGCACACACACGCACACATAGGAGGTTCTTAATACCTGATGTTATGCATGTTGTTTGAGAGTTACCTTAGCCACACTTGGGGGACACACTAGATTTGGCATCTGCCTGTTTCACCATTTAGCTCTTTTTACCAAAGGAATTTGTATTTAAGACAACCTTTTGATATTTTCCCCCATTGGTTTAGTCTTTGTTTTTATAGCTTGGCCTTAAAAGCTCTGTGGTCTTCACAGGGTGACCTTTTGCTGACTTTGTGAGACGTGTTGGTATCAGAAAAAAAAAAAAACCCTTGTCTTTACACGACAAAAATACTCAGGAATGTTTGCTGTACTTGGTAAATGTGTGATGTGTGTATGTGTTCATGGACTGTAGCCCACCAGGCTTCTCTGTCCATGGGATTTCCCAGATAAGAACACTGGAGTGGATTGCCATTTCCTTCTCCAGGAAGTCTTCCCCACCCGGGGATTGAACCCGTGTTTCCTACATCACCTGCGTTGGCAGGCATGTTCTTTACCACTTGCGCACTCTAACATTCAATATCCTAATCTGCAAGACTACAAGTGAAGCTTTTAAATCCTCCTTGAAATTAAAGGCATGCCTATAAAAGTTTCCAGGTGGCGCTACTGGTAAAGAACCCGCCCGCCAATGCAGGAGACGAGACATGAGTTTGATCCCTGGGTTGGGAAGATCCCCTGGAGAAGGAAATGGAGAAGGAACCCACTCCAGTATTCTTGCCTGGAGAATCCTATGAGCAGAGGAGCCTGACGGGCTATAGTCCATAGGGTCGCAGAGAGTTGGACACAACTGAAGCGACTTCACAGCACACAGAAAAGTTCAAGGTCCTTAGGATGAGACTGGGAAAGCTTTGATGGCGGCAACTGGTCAAATGCCAGGTGTTCTCCTGCTGTGTTAAAAATTATGCTTCAGCTGTCGAGTTGAAGCACTGAGAATGTTTCCCCATTAATCCAGGGAGCAATAAAGATGCTCTGTCAATGAAAGACTCCAACACAGGTATGATTTGAGCGTTTGCACAGGGCCGTAATGGAAACATTTTAATTAAGCAAATTGCTTCTATTCCAACTAATCTTTAATGTGTCATGAAGCAGGTGGCTACCCTCTAACTCCATTTCTGTAATGTATTTATGTAGGGGCTATTTTGAAAAATTAACTGGTCACAATAATAAACCAAGTCATGTTGATAACTTACTCAACGTCATTTTCTACACTACTACTTTATATTGTACATATCTTTATCTTGCTTGTGAAAGTCTACAAACTGAACAGGGAAATACTTATTGTCCATTTGTTTATTAAACATTAGAAAGATGAACTGAAACCAAATCATATTCAAATCGGGAACAATTAAGTATTAACGCCTTCATTCAGTTCAGTTCAGTCGCTCAGTCGTGTCCCACTATTTGCGACCCCATGGACTGCAGCACACCAGGCCTCCCTGACCGTCACCAACTCCCGGAGCTTGCTCAAACTCATGTCCATCAAGTCGGTGATGCCATCCAACCATTTCATCCTCTGTCGTCCCCTTCTCCTTCTGCCTTCAGTCTTTCGCAGCAACAGGGTCTTTTCCAATGAATGAGTTGCCTCTTCACATCAGGTGGTCAAAGTATTAGAGTTTCAGCTTTAGCATCAGTCCTTCCAATGAATATTCTGGACTGATTTCCTTTAGGATTAACTGGTTTGATCTCCTTGTGGTCCAAGGGACTCTCAAGAGTCTTCTCCAATGCCACAGTTCAGAAGCATCAATTCTTTGGTGCTCAGCTTTCTTTCTAGTCCAACTCTCACATCCATACCTTCATCCAGTGCCTTCATTGGTCCAACATTATTCAGCCTTTTTAAACAAACCAATTTATACTAGCTCTGAGCTGGGATTTGGGTTCAGTAGTATGAACAGCAATTTATCTTTCTGATATTAGTGGACCACAATGGCTTTTAGGTGGGCAACCCATGAACCCATTAGAGGAATAAGGCATAGTTCCTTATGCCTCACCTCAATGTACCTTTTTTCTTTTAGGTCATGTGCCTTTCCCTCCTAAATGTCACTTTTGTTTCCAACTATTTTATATACTTTATAAGCTATATATTTCAAAAAATACATTAAAAAATGACCACTAGGCTTTTCTAAGGTTAAAATTGGCCTTCCACCCAGCACATGGGACACCAGTGACTAACCGTATCCTTCTGCGTCGACATCCACAATTGCAGGGACTTGAAATCAATGAAAGGGAGGTTCCCAAGGTCTGCTGATCAAAGCCCAGCTCCAGTGCTTGAGATAACTTAGGTAGATCTGCCCTCAGATAACCATCTCTCCCGTTTTTAACTGCTCTGTAATGAAGGTGTATGCTGCCTGAGGTTGTTCCCCCTGAGGATGTCTCTGGAGGAGTCATGTTTCTTGGGTTTCAGGAAAGCTGAGCAACTTTGATGAGCTATTTTTTCTCTTAACTACTCAGTCTTCGTTGAAGTGATTCTAGTATGGGACTTTCAAGCATCATGATATCATTGGTAAGGGGCATTCGAGAAATGAAATTAGAGCTCCAGGCAAAGCTTGTATGAGAAAAGTAGGGGAGTTGTTCAACTGGGGACCCACTAAGAAGAAATGGACCCAGGGGCAGCGAGACAGAAGCAATAGTGCTGGGAAGAGGTGGCAATGGGGCGCATGTGAGAGGAGCGCAGCACAGCCCACCTCTGACAGCTCAGAGCCTCCTGACGCCAGTCCCATTGGAAGCGTCTCGCCAAGGCAGGGCTTCCCTGGTGGCTCAGAGGGGAAAGCATCTGCCTGCAGTGCAGGAGACCTGGGTTCGATCCCTGGGTCAGGAAGATCCCCGGGAGAAGGCAATGGCAGCCCACTCCAGAATTCTTGCCTGGAGAACTCCATGGACAGAGGAGCCTGGCGGGCTACAGTCCATGGGGTCACAAAGAGCTGGACATGACTGAGCGACTAACACTTTCATACCAAGCCAACCTGAGAGCTATTCACCCCAGATGAATGAAAAATAATGTGCTTGGAAAACGATAACCCAGAGAAGTCACTAACGAAAATAAACTCAGACAGCTGTGGTGACCAAAAAAAAAGTAAGAGGTGATAATGACCAACAAATTGTGTAGAAAGAAGCCTGGTGACAAAAAGATAGGAGTAGTAGTAACTGAATATCAGAGATTCGTCAGCAGAGAAGCTCGATGGTGGTCTGCTTTCGAATACCCCTCCCACTTTTATGCCGGTTTCTCAGGCTTTCTCACTTTCTCACATACTTTGGTGTCAAATCTTTTCCCTTATGGAGGATATACATAAATTTTTTAATACTAAGCCTTTCCTAAATGAGACTTCCCAGGGAAGGCAGAGATGACTCTGGTTTGGCAAGTCCTCTTTCAGACTTCACTGTTTTCAACTCAAGTACAATCAAGTTATGGATGGGATCAAAAAGTGCTATCACAGGAATTGAAAAATGTTTTATTTTGGTGAAAATCCAAAGAGCAAATGAAGATGTGTAGGGGAGAAAAAAAGTGATTTTACCCAAAGGAGGCTTTCCAGTTTACTGTTGAATACTAATAAATCCTTGTCTCGAATTTCACTTAGAGCAACTTTAAGCTTAGATTAAGCACAGTGAGTCCAGTTCACCAGTACCATTAAAATAAAATAATTTGTATCTTGCTAGTGCCTAGCATCTGCTAGTAGCTACATAAAGTTAAACAAAAGGACACTAGCCCATAAGGACCATAGGATGGTAACAAACCGAGAGAGAGAAAGCCTCCATTGCTATTAGACGTGAACCCTGAGAGCGTGAATACCGATGAAAATTTGAGACCCTCCCTTTTCTCTCTTTCTTGATTTAATAAGGAATGCTCTGAGTGTGTTCCATGGCTGCGTCATAAGATGGACCAACAATGGGTCCAGGGAGCAGGTCACATGTTATCTGACGGGTGGATGTAAAGTTACATAGAACAGTTTTCACATGAAAATTTTAAAAGCAGAACTAAAGACAACCACCAACAAGAGGTAGAACGAAAAGAAAACCCCGCTGAGGTCAAGGCCCTGTTTGAAGAAAGCAAACTGGAAAACCGAGGCGATTCTACGGATTCTTCAAACTTAAAAACTATAGTTTTCTGGGAAATAGTCAAGTCACCGGCCTTTGTGGGTGGTAGGGTGCCTACACACTCTTAAATTTTGAATTTCTGCTGAAAAATCTACCAGCCACTCTTACTTCTTTCTCCATTTTCATGGTGTTCCTTAAAAAATCCCATTTAAAAGATGGAATAACAAAATGATTTTGGGTGACAATCATTGAATTTCGATCTCACAAATGTAAAGATTTCAGTGCAGGTGGAGGGACCAAAACACCAAATCTAAAAAGAAGTGAGGACCCTTGGGGCTTTTGAACTTTGGAAGGAAAACTCTAGAAAGAAATGTGTGTCTTTATTTAAATAAAAAGTATTGTCGGGCAGAGCCTTGACCTTTGCAAAAGTCCTTCAGCAAGAGAAGTGACCCTAACCAGCACGGATGGCTCAGCTAAATGAAGGCCAGGCTGACAGAAAATGGTTTTAATTATTCTTCAGAGGTCCTCTTCTGTAGGCCCATCGCCAAGTAAATATTCAGAGAAAACAGCGCAAACACAAAACTGGGATGCAAATGGCTCCCCAGGCTCCTTGTACGTCTTAAAGAAACGTTACAGGATTTTTTTTTCTCGTTTGTAAGTTTGCCACTTGTCCTCAAAAGCCATCCTAGTTTTCAAAACTCCCTTGAGGCTGAGCAGTTGAAGCTTCTACAACCTTATGCTGGGCTGTCTACATTTGGCTAAGTACATTTTAAAACATTTTTGTGACTTTATTGTCAACTTGAACTCTGAAGTTCAATGTCGCATGAATGGTACAACTCTCCCAGTGGGATCTATGGCAGAGAGAGTGCAAACACCAACCAGAGAGGTGCTTCCTAGTGCGTTAGGATGAAAGGATGGCGAAGTCTAACCTCCTCCAGGGTCAAGAACGGCTATTTGGGAAATGTGCCACTCTATATTCTTTATGTTTTTAAAAAAGTAAAACAGGATGACAGAAGTGTTATTTGTAGACTGTGATTATTGCCAGCTGTCTTTGTCTTTGATAATGTGTCAGGGTTTGGTTCCTGTTTACCCAAGTCAAGGAAAATCAGGTTATTGTGAAGGCTACCCATGGCTGTTTACATAACAGCCCTCCTGATTCTGAAAATGAATGCTGCTTCTTGCTTCTAGAGAGAAGAAATGAGGTACGTGGACTTCTCACACACTAGAATAATCATAACAGGTGTGATCGATAAAGCCTTTGGTTAATGAGAAATATGATTTCTATCTCCCTACCTACCTCCAAACTGTATCAACTGATTCATCGCTCTGGGAACTCACCATGCAATTTTTTCTCGCTTCCTCTTTTCTGGAGTACCTTTCCTTCTGTCTCTAACTGTTGAATGTCCATCCACCTTTAAGACTTAATTTCAAAAGATGTTTCCCAAGTATATCAGGGCTTCCCTTGTAGTTCAGTGGTAAAGAATCTGCCCGCCAATGCAGGAGACATGGGTTTGATCCCTGGGTCAGGAAGACTCTCTGGAGAAGGAAATGGCAACCCACTCCAGTGTTCTTGCCTGGGAAATCCCATGGACAGAGGAGCCTGGTGGGCTACAGTCCGTGGCGTCAAAAAAGTCAGATACGACTCAGGGACTAAACAACAACAAAAGTATTTCAGACAGAAGAAATGAGTCTCTGCTCTGTGTTTCCATAGTAGTTTAGAAACACTCTCTTTAATCAAGTATTATATGGTTTCAGAATTAAATGTTTACACATGGATGCCAATGCTAGACCGCCAGTTTCCCACAAGCAAAGTCCTTGACTTACTCATCCTCTTGCCTCGGAAGCCAGTGGTCCAGATGCTAACATACAGTACCCATTCCATACCTGTTTGTTGGGCTGAGTGGATGGGTGAGGGGGTAAATCCATTACTCTGAGTCAATGCTATTTAGCTCACCCTGTATCCAAATCACATCCAAACCATAAGATCTTCTAGGATTCTTATGCAATAGGCAAGAAGAGACAATCTCAGACCAAAGTGAGTGGACCTAAAGGATTGCTAAATCTTTTCTAGCTCTAACATTCTATGACTGTATGATTTTTAGGCGTCTAAGAGGTAAGCCATCTCCTGTGTCCCCTTGGGCATGTGTGCTGTAGATATGGGATGGGTGATGGAGCTGTGGCATCCTTTAAGCAGACTTTTATCTTTACACATGAGCTCTCTCTGCAGCACAACTGTCCTTTCCTCTCTGCCTCATGCAACAAGCATCTGAAAGCACCAAACCTCCTCTGCTTGGCCCCCCTTCCCATCTCAACATGCTGATGCCGAATGGTTTACGATGACCTTTAGACCCTGGGAGAGTCCGAGTTGGGCTGACTTTGGTCCTGTTGTTTACTACATTCTTTAAGATCGTCTATAGTTTTTGAGATGAAGCACTTCACTGATGTTTTCTTACTAAGCAGATTTTGCCATTTATGCAGAGACAGTAGCCACCGAAATAGCATCTGTAGAGGGAAAGGAAATTCGCTTGGAGGTAAACACTGCACGCGCTGTTAGAAGATGAGGAAGATGACCATCCACACATTCACCAAAAAACAGAAACCTTGGAAGGGTGATGCCACACACGCGCTCCTATTAAAGCTTATTTATCCAAAAACTTCCCCACCAGAAAATGAAATTACACTTACGGTGCCAGATGACTAATTACAGAGAGAAAAGATTTTTCTCTATCGTGAAGGAGTGTCATCTTCCCACGTGAGGATTATCTTGGCATTCAATTACCTCCTAGTTCAATACACATATTTTTAAAAATTCTTCCACACCAGGCTCCACACCCGGTTATGCAGCCCTTCAGGGATTATTCACAAGCCTGAGTGAAGATTCCATAAACACTGGGATCCTTCAGAACAGAACCAAGCCCAAAAACAGTGTTTCCACTTCATCGCCAAGCCATGGGTCACAGCACTGTAAGGACAGCGCTGGCCCAGCACCGAAGTCCTTTCCCTACATTTTTTGAAGAAGTAAAACCTTATCATCCATATTTAAATATCTGCCTTTTACATGAATGGATATAGCCACATTATTCATAATAGCCAAAAAGTGAGACTAATCCAAATGTCCATCAGCTGAACAAAACAAAATGTGGTCTACCCATACAACTGGGTATTATTCACCATACAGATGAGTGAAGTACTTATACTTGCTACAACATGGATATACCTTGGAAACATTGAGTGAAAGCAACCAAACACAAAATGGTTTGATTCCATTTATCAGAAATGTCTGTAATAGGCAAACCCACAGAAATGAGATTAGTGTTTTCCATGGTCTGGGGGATTGTGGATAGTTAGCGATTACTAATGGAGAAGGCAATGGCACCCCACTCCAGTACTCTTGCCTGATAAATCCCATGGACCGAGGAGCCTGGTGGGCTGCAGTCCATGGGGTCACTAAGGGTTGGACACTACTGAGCGACTTCACTTTCACTTTTCACTTCCATGCATTGGAGAAGGAAATGGCAACCCACTCCAGTATTCTTGCCTAGAGAATCCCAGGGACAGAGGAACCTGGTGGGCTGCCATCTCTGGGGCCGCACAGAGTTGGACACGACTGAAGTGACTTAGCAGCAGTAGCAGTGATTACTAATGTGTACAGAGTTCCTCTTGGGACAAGATGCCAATGTTCTAAAATGAAAATGGGATGCATGAGGCAGGATGCTCAGGGCTGGTGCACTGGGATGACCCTAGAGATGAGATGGGGAGGGAGGTGGGAGAGAGAGTCAGGATGGGGAACACACGTACACCCATGGCGGATTCATGTGGCTATATGCCAAAACCCACCACAATACTGTAAAGTAATTAGCCTCCAATTAAAATTTTTTAAAAATGAAAATGGGGCTGATAGTTGCCCAACATTTGAATGCACCCCAAACCACTGAATTTGTGTAATTTAAAAGAGTGTATCTTGTGGTTAGCAAATGGTAGTCTCAATAAAACTGCTGTTTTAAAAATTAAATAAGTAAACATCTACCATTTGCAACCTGTATCAACAACTAGGAAATTTTTATTAGATATAGACATATATTTTCTGCTCTAAAATAATTGCAATATTGCAGTTACAAGAGTAATATTAAAATGATTAAATAATAATAATGAAATAAAATGGTCGATTAATTACACAATATGAACAGGGACCAGGGGACTTCAGTTTTTCCAAAGATGTATGTTAACTCAGATAATCTGTAAATTTGAATTAGGATTCTGACTTTCGTTAGTTAGAAATGCTCTAAACCCCAGCTCTTTTTATCTTTAAAACATTCAGTGTTGTTGTGAAGGTGAGAAATAAAGTATTTAGCAGCAAACCACAGCTATTTTTACAAGCTCAAAAGGCTTCACGGAGAAAACAGAAGTTGAGTCCATCTTTAAAAGATGGCAGAAGTTGGGTAAATAAAGTGGAGAATGTTCTCATTTGAATAATATCAGCAAACAGTGTCCCAGAAGCCATTCTGCTTATCTTGCTCAGAATGCAGAGGCTCAGAGATGCACCTTAATAGTGTCTAATACACTCAAAATTCATTTTCCCCTGAAAATGAGGCATCGCTTGCAATCTAGCAACCAAGTACAATATCAGGAATTCCCTCCCCACTTTTCTGGGCTTAATAGACTAATTACTCTGGCTGAGTTTTAATCCCAGTTTAGCTGCAATCTCCATGGGCTACTCCTGTGATTCTTCACTCCAGATGTTATGAGGATTAACCAATCAATCTGAAACACCTTGTATAAACATGTCAGGCTTTCTAATTCCTTTCTGAATTAATTCTCGTTCAATCTACCTTTTACCATCGTGGAGTTTAAGCTGGTCTGTACCACCTGACCCAGAACTCCAAAATTTCCCCAGCTTGCTTGTCTTGCATCCCTTTACTATTGCAAAAGCAGCAAAAACAGTGCTTCCAAATTCTACTGAAGCAGGGGCTTCCGGGGGTAAGACTGCCGGGGATGTTCTCTGCAGACTGATTTCCTTATTGACGCTCTTTCATTTAAACTCATTTATGGACAGGTTGCCAAAATTTCTAAGTCCACGCCAAAGCAATTTGAAACCACAGTGAGAATTGGACGGTGTAGCTTTATTCATCTTCGTATCCAGAAGAGCATGGGGTTCTCGACATTTTTTTTTCCCCCCATGAAAAGGAAATGTCATCGATCATAGCTGTGTCCTGGCTGGCCTCCTAGCTATGTCACCAGAGAAGGCTGAGCTAGTTGGAGCTGCTGCACTACAGGGACAATCTTCTTCCGAGATCCCCGCGGACCGCGTTGTAAACAGCACCATCTCCTTACTTTGCGAAACCTGCTCTTCCCAACCGGAAATCGCTGCACGTCTCAGGGCCGATGCTTAAAATCAGAAGAAAGACTGGACTCAACACACTAACAAGTTGCACGGGTCCCTCATCACAAAGCAGCAAGCCAAAATGTGATCCTCAGACAAATATTTCTCTCTTGCTCAAAGGTGTCTACCTCCAGTTCCTGAGCACTAGGAATTAGTCACACTTGCATTTTAATCTTAACCTTAACCGCTAACAGGAATGACTTAAGCTAGCCTCTGATGCTGGGAGGGATTGGGGGCAGGAGGAGAAGGGAACGACTGAGGATGAGATGGCTGGATGGCATCACGGACTCGATGGACGTGACTCTGAGTGAACTCCGGGAGATGGTGATGGACAGGGAGGCCTGGCGTGCTGCGATTCATGGGGTCGCAGAGAGTCGGACACGACTGAGCGACTGAACTGAACTGAAGCTAGCCATTTTCCAGAAATACTTCTTTTGCAGAAAACTTTTCTGTGGTAAGTGTTGTGGGGGAAAAATACCCACTCTAATTATTGTTTGTAAAAACAAAACAACTAGTAGATTTGACCTCACAGTAGCATTCTATAAGTATTTCCTGGACAAACTGCAATTCAACGCATGGTAGAGCAGTGACAGCTTGTAATACAACCTGAAAACACTGAAAACACCACATAATCTAAAAACATTACAGGTGGCTGATGGAACTACTTTTTCCCTTAGTCATACCACACATGTGCTGAATCCCTCAGTTGTGTCCAACTCTTTGGGACACCATGGACTGCAGCCTGCCAGACTCTTGTGTCCACAGGGATTCTGCAGGCAAGAATCCTGCAGTGGGTTGCCACTCCCTCCTCCAGGGGATCTTCCCAACCCAGGGATCAAACCCAGGTCTTCCGCTTTACAGGTAGATTCTCTACTGTCTGAGCCACCAGGGAAGCCCAAGAAAACTGGAATAGGTAGCCTACCCCTTCTCCAGCAGATCTTCCTGACCCAGGAATCAAACTGCTGTCTCCTGCATTGCAGGCAATTTCTTTACCAGCTGAGCTGTCAGGGAAGCCCCATTAAAGTCTATTCACTCTAAAGTTTATTTCCCATAACATAGTCTTTAATCTTTAGGAAAACACATGAAAGCATCTTTCCCAGGGCCCCATCCTATTTACTTACACTGGCACGAAATGATAACTTGCCTTGATTTACAGATCTCTGTGTACAGACAGCGAAGGTACAGCCTTTTAGATAAATCAGGATTTCGAGGGACTTCCCTGGTGGCTCAGTGGTGAAGACTTTGCCCGCCAAAGGAGGGGACACAGGTCCGATCCCTGGTCCGGGAAGATCTCATGTGCCGTGGGCAACACAGCCTGTGCACCACAGCTGTTGATCTGTGCTCTAGAATTCAGAGCTGCAACTACAGAGCCCACCTGGCACAGCTGCTAAAGCCTGTGTGCCCCAGTGCCCATGCTCTGCAGCAAGAGAAGCCTTTGCCCTTCCACTCAAGAGTAGCCCCCACTTGCTGCAGCGAGCAAAATGCCCACGAAGCAGTGAAGACCTGGCAGAGCCAAATAAACAAAATTTTTTAAAAATGTTTAAAGAGTTTAAATATTTTTTGTCTCTTTGGGAGAAATATCAGTAACCTCAGATATGCAGATAACACCACCTTTATGGCAGAAAGTGAAGAGGAGCGAAAAAACCTCTTGATGAAAGTGAAAGAGGAGAGCGAAAAAGTTGGCTTAAAGCTCAACATTCAAAAAAGGAAGATAATGGCACCTGGTCCCATCACTTCATGGCAAATAGATGGGGAAACAGTAGAAACAGTGTCAGACTTTATTTTTTCGGGCTCCAAAATCACTGCAGATGGTGACTGCAGCCATGAAATTAAAAGATGCTTACTCCTTGGAAGAAAAGTTATGACCAACCTAGATAGTATATTCAAAAGCAGAGACATTACTTTGCCGACTAAGGTCCATCTAGTCAAGGCTATGGTTTTTCCTGTGGTCATGTATGGATGTGAGAGTTGGACTATGAAGAAGGCTGAGCGCTGAAGAATTGATGCTTTTGAACTGTGGTATTGGAGAAGACTTTTGAGAGTCCCTTGGACTGCAAGGAGATCCAACCAATCCATTCTGAAGGAGATCAGTCCTGGGTGTTCTTTGGAAGGAAGGATGCTAAAGCTGAAACTCCAGTACTTTGGCCACCTCATGCGAAGAGTTGACTCATTGGAAAAGACTTTGATGCTGGGAGGGATTGGGGGCAGGAGGAGAAGGGGACGACCGAGGATGAGATGACTGATGGACGTGAGTCTGAGTGAACTCCGGGAGATGGTGATGAACAGGGAGGCCTGGTGTGCTGTGATTCATGGGGTCGCAAAGAGTTGGACACGACTGAGCGACTGAACTGAACTGAACTGAACTGAACTGAATCCTATGTTTGTCTCTTCAGTTCTGTTCAGTTCAGTTCAGTCACTGAGTCGGGTCTGACTCTTTGTGACCCCATGGACTGCAGCACACCAGGCCTCCCTGTCCATCACCAACTTCCAGAGCTTGCTCAAACTCATGTCCATTGAGTCAGTGATGCCATCCAACCATCTCATCCTCTGCCATCCCCTTCTCCTCCTGCCCTCAATCTTTCCCAGCATCAAGGTCTTTTCCAATGAGTCACCTCTTCGCATCAGGTGGCCAAAGGGCTTCCCTGGTAGTTCAGCTGGTAAAGAATCTGCCTGCAATGAAGGAGACCCTGGTTCAATTCCTAGTTCCGGAAGATCTGCTGGAGAAGGGATAGACTACCCACTCTAGTATTCTTGGGCTTCCCTAGTGGCTCAGCTGGTAAAGAATCTGCCTGCAATGCAGGAGACCTCGGTTCAGTTCCTAGTTCCAGAAGATCTGCTGGAGAAGGGAGCGGCTACCCACTCCAGTATTCTGGCCTGGAGAATTCCATGGACTGTATAGTCAGTGGGGTCCCAAACAGTCCGACATGACTGAGTGATTTTCACTTTCAATCCTATCTTTAGAGGAGCAAGTCATCAGAAATAGGGCTGAACAGATACTAAGAGCACAATCTGGGACTATGAGCATCTTCATAGTCAATTCCTAATATCAGCTTACTTGACTTCTCCCTCTTTATTTAAAATAAAATTTAATTTTGAAACACGTGAATCTTAGCCCTATTTGAAAAAGAAGAAGGAAGGGTGGGGGGAAGTTGTCAAAAGCTTCTGACCAGGAAATCCCCCTCAGAAATCCAGAAGAGTCTCAAAATGGTGAAATCGATCTGGCTGTTGATTTTTAAAGACTAGACAGACAGCGCCAGCCAAGTCGTTCCCATGGCAACCGTCGAGGCAGCACCGCCTCCGCCTGCTCCGCACAGTACTGGGAACTCCTTTCCACCAAGCAGAAGTTATCTGACATCTCCATTGCGGCTGCCTGGGTCAGAACTCCTCTTTGAAGGGGTTTCAAAGTAAAACAAGATAAGAAGCACCTTTTCAAAAGGAATCTTTCTGGAGGAGGCTGTGATGTGAAAGAGTGGAGTGCAAGTTGGCCGGTATCTTCCCCAGAGCACTTTCTTGTCTTTGTCACAGATAAGATAAGTCAGCATGTCAAAGGGTGGGGCCTCGGGGAGGAGAGTGCCACCAGATGAGAGTGAGAGAGTCCCTGTGCTCCCATCATCTGGGGGAAACTGCTGGTGTGCCGGGTAGGCAGACTGGCTGGCTGTTCACCCTGCTAGGCCAGGAGGTGTCGAGGAAAGACTGTAAAACAGAGAAGTGATGGAGTCCCTGAATCTGTGAGTGGTAACCAGCTAGTAATACACAAACTGGGGCTTCCCAGGTGGCTCAGTGGTAAAGAACCTGCCTGCCAGCGCAGGAGACACAGGTTCAGTCTTTGGGGTGGGAAGGCAATGGCAACCCACTCCAGCATTCTTGACTGAGAAAGCCCGTGGACAGAGGAGACTGGTGGGCTACAGTCCATTGGGCCGCAGACAGTCAGACAGGACTGAGCAACTAAACAACAGCAACAACAACAAATATATACAAACCATGGGGAATTCGATCCGAGGGTTGGAGCTAATTAATTATGCCAGTTATTTAATACTGGATGTAATCAGTGTGGGAAATCTGTTATCAACTTGCTGATGACGTGTAGTATGTAAGTTTCAATATAAGATTTGGTATCCAAGTCCCAAGCCTCCAAAATTAATCATTTCTGTTACAGTTTCACCCTTCCTTGACTTGATAAGGCCCTTCTCCTTTGGAAATATAAACAAGACAGATAAACCTTTAGGCAAACTCATCAAGAAAAAAAGGGAGAGAACTTCATGTACTTGTAAAGGAAAAGGTAGAATGAGAAGGACCCTGGCCTGGAAAGGAGGGGCCTCTCTCCCCTCCCTGGTTACTGATTTTTGCAAATCCTTTCCCTTTGGGTCTGGATTGCTATGAACGCATCATATGTTTTCACCCATAAACTGCTGAAAGGTCTGATATCTTGAGGTATTTTGAGCTCCCAAATGTCTGAGCCCTGGTCTTCCTGAGCATCATAGGTGTAAGTGAGATATTTCTGCCTCTCAGTGGTAATAACAATTTTTGCCAGAGGTATTAATTTGGCCTTTTCATACCAAGTTAAGTGGAAGTGGAAGAAGTGACAGACTTTATTTTCTTGGGCTCTAAAATCACCGTGGACAGTGACTGCACCCCTGAAATTAAAAGACAGTTGCTCCTTGGAAGGAAAGCTATGACAAACCTAGACAGTGTATTAAAAAAATACAGACATCACTTTGCCGACAAAGGCCCGTATAGTCAAAGTTTTTCCAATACTCATGTATGGATGTGAGAGTTGGAACATAAATAACGCTGAGCATCAAAAAATTGATGCTTTCAAATTTTAGTGTTGCAGAAGACTCTTGAGAGTCCCTTGAACTGCAAGGAGATCCAACCAGTCCATCCTGAAGGAAATCAACCCTGAATATTCATTGGATGGACTGATGCTGAAGCTGAAACTCTAATACTTTGGCCACCTGATGCAAAGAGCTGACTCATTGGAAAAGACCCTAATGCTGGAAAAGATTGAAGGGAACAACAGAGGATGAGATGGTTAGATAGCATCACCAACTCAATAGATGCAAATCTGAGCAAACTCCAGGACAGGGGAGCCTGGCGTGCTGCAGTCCATGGGGTTTCAAAGAGTCAGACATGACTTAGCAACTGAACAACAATTAATTTGGCCATTGATCGAAGACTGGGTGACTGCTCTTTCATAATCAGGCCTGGCTTACTCATGACCTGCTTTCTAAATCCTGTGTACTTTGTTTATTCCTCCCTACCCACTATTAAGTGTTATTTTTACTATGATCTTTCATGTTGTAGATCTTACCTCTGCCCCTAGACTGAAAGCCCCTTGCAGATAGATGCTCTGTCTGGGTATCTCTGCACCACTCACAGGAAGCCAGGACACCATGAACCTCCATCAGTCTGGGCTGATTTGATTTGCATTTGAATCTCATTGTCTTTGGGAAGAAGGTGATCTTACCTATGACAATTTACAAATCACTGAATAACAGAAATCTGTACAGTAAAGAGCTCTGTTGCCCTTTATGCTTCTTTCTATACAAATAAAACAAGCTGTGCTCGTGGGACAAAGACATCTGCAGCATCGGAGTCTGGTGGGCGCCTCCTCTGGGGTCCGTCCACCCCCAGGATCACCCGCGGCCTGGTTACCCGCCCACGATGTGAAAAGGTGGGTCCTGCCTCCTGTGCGTGTGTGTGTGTTTCCCACCCGAGGCTGTGTTAAATCTGGCTCCTCCAGTGGCCTACTTTGTTTATTCCAGTGCTGCTCAGCTGGCCTTCATCACGCTGGCCCATAGCTGCTGCTGAAGAGGGACATGGGCAGGGGTGGTGGACTAGAGGTGTCCGAGGTGGGGGATTCTCCGTCCTGCCTTCTGATTGCCCAGTCTGCTTCCATTCTTCCCTCTGGTCAAGCAGATTAGACCTGATGGCGTGCATTCCCATTCCAATGGGTGTATGTGAGTGCTAAGTTGCTTTAACTGTGTCCGACTCTGTGCGACCCATGGACTGTAGCCCATCAGGCTCCTCTGTCCATGGAATTCTCCAGGGCAAGAATACTGGAGTGGGTTGCCATGTCCTTCTCCAGGGGATCTTCCTGACCCAGGGATCAAACCTGTGTCTCCTGCACTGGGAGGCAGATCCTTTATCTGAGCCACCAGTATGAACAAATCTCATCCTCACCTTGAAAAACCTGAAAACCCGGCACAGTTAACTCCGCTTTCCAAAACCCATTAAGCCATCGAGAGGGTTCTTAAAAATATTCCCAGATTCTGACTCCTAAATGTACTTTGTGATAAGTCTTTTTCCTCAATAGTCAATGTTTTGATTTCAACATAAGACCATCTCACATGATTTAAAAATCCTTTAAAGGTTGACTACATTAAGGAGAGTCTGCAAAAGTCTACATAAAGCCCTTTCATAGAAAAATGCAATTATGCCCAGAGCTTTTCCATCTTTAGCATTGTTCAGAACATTATAAATACTAGCTAATGGAATGTTATTTACATGAAGTTTAACGCTGCACCTTGACGCTTAATCACAGCTGCACAGAAGGCCACGTAGACTATACAGTTTTCTCCATTACGAGGTGGTTAAAGGCTCTGTTTCCCTCAGAATTGCTCCAGGTTTTCCTTCCCTAGGCTAGTGGAGCGGCTTGCTCAGATTCCTAACTTCAGTGTTATTAATGTACTTTAAACTCCTGCCCCCCTTTTTATGAATGTGGAAACCTCATGCATTAAAAAAAAAAATACTCCTTAATGTATCAAAATAAATCAGATGCCATGGTTAAAAGGCAATGAAAGTCACGGAACTAAACGCTGCATAGACACCAGTCTACACCGCTGACTTCAGACACCACCCTCCATCCCTGGAGCCCCCTCCAGGCGTTCCTTCCCAGGAGGTGCTGGGGTTGGGGGGCTGGGGGGGGTCGCCTCATCTCTGCAACGAGAGGATCAGCCCATGAGCTACAGGACAGTAGACAGACAGAGAGCAAGCCATAATGAACTGATGATTGCTTAATTAGCTTACTCTTTCAAATATAAAACAGTCAATAGGAGGCAAGCCCCCTTAAAAAGTGGGGGCCAGTTGGCAGCAAACAAGAAGACAAGTGATGGGCAGAGTCAGGAAGAAGCGGGGCATTTGAAAAAGTGTCCATGTTTATCCAGGGGGCCTCCCTACTGGCTCAGCCGTAAAGAATCCACCTCTAATGCAGGATACCCAGGAGAGACGGGTTTGATCTCTGAGTCAGGAAGATCCCCTGGAGAAGGAAAGGCAACCCACTCCAGTCTTCTTGCCTGGAGGATCCCATGGACAGAGAGGCCTGGCAGGCTCCCATTGACGGGGTCGCAAAGAGTCGGGCACGACTGAGCGACTTTCACTCACGCAAGTGAATCTAGGTGTGGAGCAGCCTCACAGTGCAGACAGGATGTGCGTCTGGACACAGGGGCGTGGTCCTCTATCTGAGCTCCAGCGTTTGGGAGAAGCAAGGCTGACGGCCCAGATGCTCCTAGCTGCCTATGCAGCCCTGTCACGGCTCATAAATTTGCGAGGGAAGGCAAAGATCTACAAAAGAACTGGGGAGAGCTTCCAGGAGAGGCTTGTGCAGAGGACTCTGGTGGTGGTACGATTCCAGAAGACGGACAGTTGCGTGCCACCTTAAAGAAAGTCGAGGTCCCCTGGGCATCAGAGAACTAGGTATCAGCAGTCATTGGTACTTACTTTGGCCTCTAGGTTTATTAGCATTGGACAGCATTTGTCAGAATTAGATTTATTAAAATCTCTGCATACCACCCATGCTGTTCCATGTGGATTTTTAAGTCGATAATTTATTCTCTTCGAAAATAGCTGTCTTGTTTTCCTATTTTTTATTGTCTCAATGTGAGTATTTTTAAAGCTACTAAGTTCATTATTAAGACCTTGGTGTCGCACTGCCACTATTTTTCTTACAGTGAGTTTCCTTTAATTTGTGTGTGTGTGTGTGTGTGTGTGTTTAAGTTGAAGAGTTAATCATATAAAATTTTGAGATAGATTTGTAACATTGGAATCACTGAGAGTTTTGCTAGATTCTTTGGGATTTAGTTAGCTGCTGCTGCTTCTTTTCCTTTTGAAATGACATAATCATTTCCTGAGTAAAGAAATGCATTTTTAATTGCAGAGCTAAGTGTGGAGTTTCATGGTGTATAATTTTAATTCTCTGAAAGTCAATCTGAACCAACCACTGTTCTTACTGACTGCAGCTTGAAGCCTAGGAATATTTACTTCCTCTACAGTTATTTAAAAATAATTCTGTAAAATGTTCCTATAAAAGGTTGAGTCATACGCTGGAAACATATTTAAATTGTCAAAAAATGCCAAAGCATAGAATATGCATTATTATTTGTTAGAATAAGAAATTGATGCAATAGAAAAGGTAAAAATTTTGAAGACAGATTCTTAACCATACACTCACCAAGTCAATTATCCTCTCTGAGCTTAATATTCTACGTCATAAATAGATATTTTGTTTTTGGCACATAATAAATAGAAGCTGAAAATATGCAGCTGAAACAAAAGAGAAAGTTAAAAACTTGATTTATCTTATATCCCTGCAAAAGTTTCTGAAAAAAACATCAATGATTTCACAAAAGCATAAATCTGACCTTTGATTATTATAGACAACAAAATATACCATGCATTTGTGTAAGCTGCTTTCTTACTAACATATTAGCACCAATTGCTTCTAAGAGAGCCAAGAGCCCAGAAATAAATCAGAATGCTTCCAAACACCCACAGGTGCTGTCATGAAGTCGGGGACCTTAAACTCATTCACTCCATCCTAAAAGAATCCCTTATAATATTTAAAGAAACTATGATCACAATTTTAAAAGCTACTATAGATAAATTTAAAAGTGAAGAAGGACCAACTATAGACAAGTCATGCAATAAGAAAAGCAAGCTGCTAAGAAATACCAAGGAAAAAATCAATTTCAGTAGTAATCAAAGAACTACAGATTAAAAAAAAAAAGATACACTTTTAAAAATTGAAGTATACTTGATTTACAATATTGTATTAGTTTCATATGTACTGCAAAGTAAGTGGGGTATATGTGTGTATATATACATATATATATGCTATATATTTTTTTCAGATTCTTTTCCATTATAGGTTATTACAAAATACTGAATGTTTGATTACATATAGCCATGTCTGTCTGTTGACTCCCTATATTTTAGTTGTTAAATAAGCCAGTTATACTCCTGCTTGTGTTAGTCACTAAGTCATGTCTGATTCTTTGCGACCCCACAGACTGTAGCCCACCAGGCTCCACTGTCCACAGGATTCTCCAGGCAATAACACTGGAGTGGGTTGCCATGCCCTCCTCCAGGAGATCCTTCTGACTATCAAGACTGAGTCTCCTGCGTTGGAAGGTGGATTCTTTACCACTGAGCCACCTGGGAAGCCCTTCAATAAGCCAATATTTACTTTTTTAAAGGTACGGGGTAAGGTGAGGTCAGTTCTCATATACCGGAGATGGATGTGTTAAGTTGTACAGTAATTCTGAAAAGTAATGTGGGAGATATTTGTTAAGTTCTGTAAAGGAGTTATTCATTTTAACAAAGTACCACTTTTTCTAGAACTTCATTTTAAAGAAACAGTTCAAACTGGGGGCAAAATTTATACACAAAAATCCTTCCCCCAGCACTACTTATAATAACTAAGAATGGGAAAAAGATAAATTAAAAAATAGGTTCAGATTTATGCAAATTGAAATACAACCATTATTGACAAATACCTGCAACTTTAATGAAAAAAACATATTCTCAAAAAACTAATAATATCCTAGAAAAACACTCCTAGAAGAACATTTAGTGAAGAACAAATAATGCAAAATATTATATACAGAAGACATCCCAACTGGATAAAATGGTATAATATGCATTATAGTGTTATATGTGTAAAACTCACCTGCATATTTACATCAGTTCAGTTCAGTTCAGTCTCTCAGTCCTGTCTGACTCTTTGTGACCCCATGAATCGCAGCACACCAGGCCTCCCTGTCCATCACCAACTCCCAGAGTTCACCCAAACCCATGTCCATCGAGTCGGTGATGCCATCCAGCCATCTCATCCTCTGTCATCCCCTTTTCCACCTGCCCTCAATCTTTCCCAGCATCAGGGTCTTTTCCAATGAGTCAGCTCTTCACATCAGGTGGCCAAAGTATGGGCTTTTCAGCTTCAACATCAGTCCTTCCAATGAATACCCAGGGCTGATCTCCTTTAGAATGGACTGGTTGGATCTCCTTGCAGTCCAAGGGACCCTGAAGGGTCTTCTCCAACACCACAGTTCAAAAGCATCAATTCTTTTGTGCTCAGCTTTCTTTATAGTCCAACTCTCACATCCATACATGACCACTGAAAAAACCATAGCCTTGACTAGACAGACCTTTGTTGGAAAAGTAATGTCTCTGCTTTTTAATATGCTGTCTAGGTTGGTCACAACTTTCCTTCCAAGGAGTAAGCACCTTTTAATTTCATGGCTGCAGTCACCATCTGCAGTGATTTTGGAGCCCCCCAAAAAATAAAGTCTGACACTGTTTCCACTGTTTCCCCATCTATTTCCCATGAAGTGATGGGACTGGATGCCATGATCTTCGTTTTCTGAATGTTGAGCTTTAAGCCAACATTTTCACTCTCCTCTTTCACTTTCCCCAAGAGGCTGTTTAGTTCTTCTTCACTTTCTGCCATAAGGGTGGTGTCATCTGCATATCTGAGGTTGTGATATTTCTCCCGGCAATCTTGATTCCAGCTTGCGCTTACTCCAGTCCAGCGTTTCTCATGATGTACTCTGCATAGAAGTTAAATAAGCAGGGTGACAATATACAGCCTTGACGTACTCCTTTTCCTATTTGGAACCAGTCTGTTGTTCCATGTCCAGTTCTAACTATTGCTTCCTGACCTACATATAGGTTTCTCAAGAGGCAGGTCAGGTGGTTTGGTATTCCCATCTCTTTCAGAATTTTCCACAGTTTATTGTGGTCCAGTCAAAGCCTTTGACATAGTCAATAAAGCAGAAATAGATGTTTTTCTGGAACTCTTGCTTTTTCCATGATCCAGCAGATGTTGGCAATTTGATCTCTGGTTCCTCTGCCTTTTCTAAAACCAGCTTGAACATCTGGAAGTTCACAGTTCACATACTGCTGAAGCCTGGCTTGGAGAATTTTAAGCATTACTTTACTAGCGTATGAGATGAGTGCAATTGTGCAGTAGTTTGAACATTCTTTGGCATTGCCTTTCTTTGGAATTGGAATGAAAACTGACCTTTTCCAGTCCAGTGGCCACTGCTGAGTTTTCCAAATTTGCTGGCATATTGAGTGCAACACTTTCACAGCATCATCTTTCAGGATTTGAAATAGCTCAACTGGAATTCCATCACCTCCACTAGCTTTGTTCATAGTGATGTTTCCTAAGGCCCATTTGTTTTCACATTCCAGGATGTCTGGCTCTAGGTGAGTGATCACACCATCATGATTATCTGAGTCATGAAGCTCTTTTTTGTACAATTCTCCTGTGTATTCTTGCCACCTCTTCTTAATATCTTCTGCTTTTGTTAGGTCCATACCATTTCTGTCCTTTATCAAGCCCATCTTTGCATGAAATGTTCCCTTGGTATCTCTAATTTTCTTGAAGAGATCTCTAGTCTTTCCCATTCTGTTGTTTTCCTCTATTTCTTTGCATTGATTGCTGAGGAAGGCTTTCTTATCTCTCCTGGCTATTCTTTGGAACTCTGCATTCAGATGCTTATATCTTTCCTTTTCTCCTTTGCTTTTCACTTCTCTTCTTTTCTCAGCTATTTGTAAGGCCTCCCCAGACAGCCATTTTGCTTCTTGCATTTCTTTTTCTTGGGGATGGTCTTGATCCCTGTCTCCTGTACAATATCACAAACCTCCATCCATAGTTCATCAGGCACTCTGTCTATCAGATCTAGTCCCTTAAATCTATTTCTCACTTCCACTATACAGTCATAAGGGATTTGATTTAGATCATACCTAAATTTGATTAGGTCATACCTGAATGGTCTAGTGGTTTTCTCCACTTTCTTCAATTTCAGTCTGAATTTGGCAATAAAGAGTTCATGATCCTTATTTGAACTGTGGTGTTGGAGAAGACTCTTGAGAGTCCCTTGGACTGCCAGGAGATCCAACCAGTCCATCCTAAAGGAGATCAGTCCTGGGTGTTCATTGGAAGGACTGATGTTGAAGCTGAAATGCCAATAATTTGGCCACCTGATGCGAAGAGGTGACTCATTTAAAAAGACCCTGATGCTGGGAAAGATTGAGGGCAGGAGGAGAAGGGGATGACGGAGGATGAGATGGTTGGATGGCATCATCGACTCGATGGACATGAGTTTGGGTGGACTCCTGGAGTTAGAGATGGACAGGGAGGCCTGGTGAGCTGCGGTTCATGGGGTCACAAAGAGTTGGACATGACTGAGCGAGTGAACTGAACTGAACTGATCCTTATTAATAATAATAATTATTATCTTTATTAATAGTAAGTAGTTCATGATCCTCATATTTACATATGAACACATATTTACATCTGAACAAATCTCTATTTAAATGTTCGTGTTGCAATATACAGAAAACTATTTTAAAGACATTCCAATGGCAGCAGTATCATCTGTGACTGGTTTGCATATTATATTTTCTATATTACTCGCCACTTTTTTCAAATTTCCCAGAGCCCATATTATTATTATATAATCAGCGTTATACATTACACTTGCACATTCCACTTAGAAGAATGACTCATGACGGATATTTATTTTTAGATGCCACTCACAGCCCAGTTGCTTATGGTATGGTTCATTCATCCCTTTCGCAGGTGGTGATCTGGGTCCCTGCTGTATCAGTGACCAGGATTCGTTGATGAGGAAGACGGGGGTGGAGGGTGAGGTGACCGGGAGGCGCGCTTCCTCTCATCGGGCCCCCACCCCCACGCTGGACCCATGTCTCGTCCTCTGTTAGTGGGGCTAAGTGTCCTGCCAGACAGACCCTCAGAGAACCAGACATGGGGGTGGATGCAATAAGCCTAGAAAATGTTTGGAAAGCCTTATCTCTGTATCTAAATTGGGCCCATAGCATGGTGGTCTGGCCCTGGAGTCAGACAGGCTGGTTTCAAACCCCAGCTCCACCACCTGGTGGCTGGGTGACCTAGGAAGACATTTAAATCATCTGGCTTGGTTTCAAAGCAGAAAAATGGGGATGAACACAGGGCCTGTCCCCTGGGGTTGTCGTGAGTGTTGAATAAATCATGGAAGGATGTAGAGACAATGGGACATGTGGTTGGTAAGACTAGTATCATTTGCTCAGTGATGCTCTCAAAGGCAAGGCTTCTCCAAGTGTGATTCTCCTGACTGCTTGGACCAGAATCAGGAGGAAAACTTGCAAGTGATGCAGAGTCAATGCTCCTGAATAAGGATTTCTGGAATGAGCCCCAAGAATATATATTTTTGACAAGCTCCCAGGTTGTTCCTCTATGCGCTAAACTTCAAGACACACTGTACCAAAAGTGTTATTGTGCAATAATTCTCCATCACTCTCCTTAAGTCATCAACAATATTAAACAGTGTTGAGTAATTCTGCTTAGGCAGCTGAGAGGCACATATACACGTGTAAATCAACATCCTGATGAAAATGAAGAAACAAAACTTTGCTTCTAAGTTTACCGTATTTCAAAGAGAAAGTCTTTCATTATCAGGAAAATTCATGTATATGGAACACTTCATTCCCTGAAGATGTTTGTTAAAGGATGTGTTATTGTATTAATGTCTGTTTTAAATATAAGGTATAATTTTACTCATTGTATCACAAAACAGATTATATTTGCTTCAATACAGAGTTAAAAGTGCCCATCGTTTTCCATGCTCTGGAGAGATCATGTCTATTTGTGATCAAGTATCTGTATGCTTCCAAATAAAAGAGATATTAGTTAGGAGTTACACGCTCAAATTGAGAAGAAATACAAACTCTAATTGTAGGGTTTTTTTCTTTGAAGGCTGTCTTATTTACATCTGTCCCTTACAAATACAAAGATTTTTTAAAATTAACATTAGGAGCATCCATTATAATAACAGGGAGAGCACCATTTCAGGTTGCATTCTGACTCACAAAGCCCAATAGTCCTCTGACCAACACCATGGCAGGCTCTCTTCGACATGTCTACGTGGGCTGAATGCTAACTCTGGCAACATTTGGGGTATCAGGATGGAAACGCATCAAACCCACTCCACACACAATTCACATACAAGAGAAGGAAATTCTACACAGTAAAATGCAGGCTTATCTCAATACACTTGCCATCACTGCAATTAGAGCAAATTCGTCCTCAAAATCTAAGCATTCATAGCTTTAAAAAGTTCCTCTGTAAAATAGTTTTACTTTGGAAGGCACTAACAAGACTAATTTCCTTGTCAATTTTAACTTCAGAATTTTTATCACTCTAAATGCGTATTAGAGAATTAATCTAATTTATAGACTGTACCTTACTTAAGTAGATTTTCTTGCCTAGGTTTTCCTGAGATAAATGAGGATTTCGGATGACACCGATCTCTTTAATTATACTAAAGAGACAATCATTTATTTTAAGTGCATGCCATTCAGAGTTATTTTTAGTTTGTGGTAGATATCAAAACACTCATTTAAAAAGTTGAAGAAACTTGTGCTTGTTTAACTGGGGGAGGAGACACAAGTAGGCTCAGAAAGAATTTAGGACCATGGCTACTAGCAAGGAAGCACAAGCTGGAATCAAGATTGCCGGGAGAAATATCAATAACCTCAGATATGCAGATGACACCACCCTTATGGCAGAAAGTGAAGAAGAACTATAAAGAGGCTCTTGATGAAAGTGAAAGAGGAGAATGAAAAAGTTGGCTTAAAGCTCAACATTCAGAAAACGAAGATCATGGCATCTGGTCCCATCACTTCATGGCATATAGATGGAAAAACAGTGGAAACAGTAGCAGACTTTATTTTTCTGGGCTCCAAAGTCACTGCAGATGGTGACTGCAGCCATGAAATTAAAAGATGCTTACTTCTTGGAAGGAAAGTTGTGACCAACCTAGACAGCATATTAAAAAGCAGAGACATTACTTTGTCCACAAAGGCCCATCTCGTCAAGGCTATGGTTTTTCCAGTGGTCATGTATGGATGTGAGAGTTGGACTATAAAGAAAGCTGAGCGCTGAAGAATTGATGTTTTTGAGCTGTGGTGTTGGAGAAGACTCTTGAGAGTCCCTTGGACTGCAAGGAGATCCAACAGTCCATCCTAAAGGAGATCAGTCCTGGGTGTTCATTGGAAGGACTGATGCTGAAGCTGAAACTCCAATACTTTGGCCACCTCATGCAAAGAACTGACTCATCGGAAAAAACCCTGATGTTGGGAAAGATTGGAGGGCAGGAGGAGAAGGGGATGACAGAGGATGAGATGGTTGGATGGCATCACCGACTCAATGAACATGGGTTTGGTTAGACTCTGGGAGTTGGTGATGGACAAGGAGGCCTGGCGTGCTGCGGTTCTTGGGGTCAACATGCAATTCAGTCGCTCATGACTGAGTGACTGAACTGAACTGAACTAGCAAAAGTTACTCATGCCAGTGTCCAAAAATACCTTATATTCCCCACCCCCTCCAAAATGTATCTCCTGTTCTCATGGACAGTCATTTAGTGATCTTTACGGTACACTTTGAGAGTCCCCGTTGGCACATCGGTAAGAATCCACCTGCCAGTGCAAGAGATGCAGGAGAAGCAGGTTTGATCCCTGGGTTAGGGAAAATCCCCTGGAGAAGGAAATGCCAACTCACTGCATGTTCTTGCCTGAAGAATCCTACGGACAGAGGAACCTGATGGACTATGGGCTACGTCCATGGGGTCACAAAAGAGTCGGACACAACCAAGCATGCACAAGCAAGCATATGGTAGACTTTAACACATCAAAAGTCAAGGTCATCTAGACGTTTTGGGGGTATGCTATTCTTCTCCCAGATAAAACAGTCAACTCTAGCCAAAGCCATCGTAACACTGAAAATAACACTACCATAGTTTAGCCTCTGTGAGGCTCTCTTAATTAAAACTCTTTACCGTCTGCCCTGTCAAAATGATTCTAGAAATCTGAACTTAAGTGTGACACTGAAGTGAAGAAGGTCAAGTTTAGAGAGAATGTAACTTAACAACAGATGGGTCCCTCAATAGGATCAATAGAGACAACCACGTGGGGTTCATATGAACTCGAGTTCATATGCAGAAATTCTAATCCCCAAGGGATGATGTTAGGAGAGGGAGCCTTTAGGAGGTGACTGGGTCATGAATGAGATTAGTGCCTTATTACACACCCCAGTGAGCCCTTAGAGTCTTCCACATTGTGAGGACACAGCAAAAAGACAGCCATCTCGGGAAAAGACCTCATCAGCAGGGGCCCTGATCTTGTACTTGTTAACCTCCAGAAACATGAAAAATTGTTGTTTATATGCTACCCGGTATATGTATTCCTGTTACAGTGGTGCAGACTGGCAGTGGTTTTCTCCAGCGCTGAAAGTTCCTTAGCTAAGGACGGCTAAGAGTTCGGTTCCTGCTTGCTTTCCCAGGAAGCCAGCAAAGTGAACTCCAGCCATCCCTCTTGAAAGTAGTTGCATGAGCCAACACCCCATCCACCGCTGAGGCCGTTTGCATCTGTTCCTTCCTTGAAGCCAAACCCCTTTCACACACCTCTGCACACTTGTGTGCAGACGCTCATCACTGAAGAGGAAAATGTAGCTTTCAAATTAGATTCTTCCCTGAGCCACAGAAATGCTTCATAAGTCAAGTCTAAGTAAGTGCATGGCTCCTTGATCCTATTATAACTGTGTCTTCCAGCTTTTAAGAGGATAAATGCTTGCACTCTCTGAGCTCTTCCTCTTGGAGATCCCTCTCCAAACTTGAGAACTAAGTACATTTAGAAACAATTTCAGAAAATCCCTTCCTGTCCAAATTCTTTGAATCATTTTCTGAAACTCAAACACTAAATACTATTCCAGGATTCTTCTAGATAGCAACAGGCCTGGGTTCTAGAGTATCCTCATCACCTTTTGGAGAAGGCAATGGCACCCCACTCCAGTGCTCTTGCCTGGAAACTCCCATGGATGGAGGAGCCTGGTGGGCTGCAGTCCATGGGGTCGCTAAGAGTCAGACACAACTGAGCGACTTCACTTTCACCTTTCACTTTCATGCACTGGAGAAGGAAATGGCAATGCACTCCAGTCTTCTTGCCTGGAGACAGAGACGGGGGAGCCTGGTGGGCTGCTGTCTATGGGATCTCACGTGTCGGACACGACTGAAGTGACTTAGCAGCAGCAGCAGCAGCATCACCTTTTATTATCTGGGGGATGCTGAGCAGTTATTTAATCTCACTAATCTCAGCTGTTTCATTTAATCTAATTCAAGAAACACTTATCCAATGCCTGCTATCAACCAAATACCTTGCCGGTTTGAGAAGGGGACTGATGCTGGTTATCTTGAGGCTTTCAAGGGCTCAAGTGTATGGGTATTAAGTACCAGAAGTGAGACTGAGGAACTGAATTTCAAATTTCAATTTTTATTAATTTAAATTAATCAATTAATTTTATTAATTTAAATACTGATACTTCATTCAGTTATTAGAAAATTTTAAGTACGTTTGGAACAACTTGAGCAGGAAAGCCTAATTTTCAATGGCTAATTTTATGATGGCAAATAGATGGGGAAACAATAGAAGCAGTGACAGACTTTATTTTTTCTGGGCTCCAGAGTCACTGCAGATGGTGACTGCAGCCATGAAATTAAAAGACCCTTACTCCTTGGAAGGAAAGTTATGACCAACCTCGATAGCATATTAAAAAGTAGAGACATTACTTTGCCAACAAAGGTCCATCTAGTCAAAGCTATGGTTTCTCCAGTAGTCATGTATGGATGGGAGAGTTGGACTATAAAGAAAGCTGAGCACTGAAGAATTGATGCTTTTGAACTGTGGGGTTGGAGAAGACTCTTGAGAGTCCCTTGGACCCCAAGGAGATCCAACCAGTCTTTCCTAAAGGAAATCAGTCCTGAATATTCATTGGAAGGACTGATGCTGAAGCTGAAACTCCGATACTTTGGCCACCTGATGGGAAGAGCTGACTCACTGGAAAAGACCCTGATGCTGGGAACGATTGAGGGCAGGAGGAAAAGGAGACAACAGAGGATGAGATGGTTGGATGGCATCACTGACTCAATGGACATGAGCCTAAGCAAGATCTGGGAGTTGGTGATGGACAGGGAGGCCTATTGTGCTGCAGTCCATGGGGTCACAAGGAGTCGAACACAACTGAGCAACTGAACTGAATTTTATGAACCCTTCTACAGGTGAATTATTTCTAATGAAAATTTAGTGTCAAAGTTGGGATGTCCTATAGGAGTACATATTTTGAAAGCTAGTAAAAATAAGAAGATAAAATGCCAATTAATAATTTTTATATTGATAGTACATTGAAATGGAAACAGTTTAGATATATGAGTTAAATAGAATATGGTTTTAAAATTATCTCACTAACTTTTTTTTTTACATTTTTTAATGTGTCTGCTATTGCTGAGATGTGGCTTACATTATATTTTTATTGAACAGTATAGCTCTAGAACTCCAAAATAAATTGTCACATGTAACATGCATACCCCATCCCATTTAATTTCCTGTGACCCATGCAACCTGTCTACGTTTTTTTCCAACAGAAAACCCAGCTGTACTTACTTTCAGCCCTTTGTACCCTGGGTCTTCCCCCAAAGCGTAGTTTGTTGAGATAATTTGCTTTTTCTGCTGTTTCTTCCCATGCATTAACATTCTACAAGGAAAGAAACAGCTTGGTTTTTTCCTACACCCTCAGTGCCTCGCACAGCACAATGTCGCACACAGAGCAAGTGCTCACAACAGGTGTGTACAAAACAATATGTTCCTGAGACGTGTCTAAATTCAGCGCTTAAAGGTACTGACATGTCTCTGTTGCTGATATGACAATTCACCTTCAAGTAGAAAGACACAGGAATTACCTTAAAAAGCTTCCCAATTTTTAAAAGAACCACAGGTTAGGAGTTTTTCCATCCACGCCGTACATGACAGTAAATGTAGCTTAGTTATTAATATTTTACACCAATAATGTGAATTAAAATTAGCCAGTCTCTAGAAGCATTCAGACCATTTCCCCCATACATATACACAAAAATAGTAAACAGATTAATTTCTCCCATTGCAACTTCTCCTTAAGATATGAAGAGGTAATAGTCAACTCCTTGATTAAATCATATATTAGTAAAGCAATTTGGAAACAGACACTTGAGTTCAACCCTTTGTTTTTCCTCATTATCTGCTTTAACTTGTGCAAAAGGGACACCAAATGGCTTTCCTGGCATCTCTGACTGTCATTTATGGCTGACAAAATACGTCGTGTGAGGACTGCTATTTGTGTTTTAATTAGATTGAATTCCCACTCACAATGTTATATGTGTATTACATATTATTGCTAAAATGTAGAAATAGGAGCACAGGATTCTTTGAGAATTTATTTTGCAACCTTAACTCCCATTTCTAAATAGCTTTTGCTTTCATTCGTCTTTTAATTTGATTCTTATAAGAGCACCATCATCATTTACAAAAGAATGAGCTCCGTTGTCCCTTTGTGTATGCTCATATTCACATTAAGAACCCCATGGATTCCGAAGGAGGGCACCTGAGGAATAAACAGAGTTCACAGCTGAGTCAAAAACACATGGACCCTCCATCATGTTCTCCACCATCATGTCTGCCCCCAAAAGTGAATAACTGACCAGAAACCAAAAGTGTGAACCCCAGGGCTAGAAGGCAAAGCCCAATCTGCTTGCAGTTCAGTGACCTTCTGCTTTCTCTCCCTGATGTTTTGCCAAAGAAACTTTACCAAGATGCTCTCTACTCAAAGCCCCAGTACCCTAGAACTCAAAAAAAAAAAAAAAAAGACCCATTGGATTTTATAGTTACCTTGACATTTTTAAAAAAGGATAAAAGAAGCATTGAACTAATGGGTAAAATGAATTAGGAGAAACAAGATAATATATACACATTATGTACACAGAGTGTCTGATGAACTATGGACGGAGGTTCGTGACATTGTACAGGAGACAGGGATCAAGACCAGCCGCATGGAAAAGAAATGCAAAAAGCAAAGTGGCTGTCTGAGGAGGCCGTACAAATAGCTGTGAAAAGAAGAGAAGTGAAAAGCAGAGAAAAGGAAAGACATAAGCATCTGAATGCAGAGTTCCAAAGAAAGCAAGGAGAGATAAGAAAGCCTTCATCAGTGATCAGTGCAAAGAAATAGAGGCAAACAACAGAATGGGAAAGACTAGAGATCTCTTCAAGAAAATTAGAGATACCAAGGGAACATTTCATGCAAAGATGGGCTTAATAAAGGACAGAAATGGTATAGATCTAACAAAAGCAGAAGATATTAAGAAGAGGTGGCAAGAATACACAGGAGAACTGTACAAAAAAGAGCTTCACGACTCAGATAATCACGATGGTGTGATCACTCACCTAGAGCCAGACATCCTGGAATGTAAAGTCAAGTGGGCCTTAGGAAGCATCACTACGAACAAAGCTAGCGGAGGTGACGGAATTCCAGTTGAGCTATTTCAAATCCTGAAAGATGATGCTGTGAAAGTGTTGCACTCAATATGCCAGCAAATTTGGAAAACTCAGCAGTGGCCACTGGCCTGGAAAAGGTCAGTTTTCATTCCAATCCCAAAGAAAGGCAATGCCAAAGAATGCTCAAACTATTGCACAATTGCACTGATCTCACATGCTAATAAAGTAATGCTTAAAATTCTCCAAGCCAGGCTTCAGCATTATGTGAACCGTGAACTTCCAGATGTTCAAGCTGGTTTTAGAAAAGGCAGAGGAACCAGAGATCAAATTGCCAACATCTGCTGGATCATGGAAAAAGCAAGAGAGTTCCAGAAAAACATCTATTTCTGTTTTATTGACTATGCCAAAGCCTTTGACTGTGTGGATCACAATAAACTGTAGAAAATTCTGAAAGAGATGGGCAGACCAGACCACCTGACCTGCCTCTTGAAAAACCTATATGCAGGTAAGGAAGTAACAATTAGAACTGGACATGGAACAACAGACTGGTTCCAAATAGGAAAAGGAGTATGTCAAGGCTGTATATTGTCACCCTGCTTATTTAACTTCTATGCAGAGTACATCATGAGAAACACTGGGCTGCAAGAAGCACAAACTGGAATCAAGATTGCCGGGAGAAATATCACAAACTCAGATATGCAGATGACACCACCCTTATGGCAGAAAGTGAACAGGAACTAAAAGGCCTCTTGATGAAAGTGAAAGAGGAGAGTGAAAATGTTGGCTTAAAGCTCAACATTCAGAAAACGAAGATCATGGCATCTGGTCCCATCACTTCATGACAAATAGATGGGGAAACAGTGTCAGACTTTATTTTTGGGGGGCTCCAAAATCCCTGCAGATGGTGACTGCAGCCATGAAATTAAAAGATGCTTACTCATTGGAAGGAAAGTTATGACCAAGCTAGATAGTATATTCAAAAGCGGAGACATTACTTTGCCAACAAAGGTCCGTCTAGTCAAGGCTATGGTTTTTCCAGTGGTCATGTATGGATGTGAGAGTTGGACTGTGAAGAAAGCTGAGCACCGAAGAATTGATGCTTTTGAACTGTGGTGTTGGAGAAGACTCTTGACAGTCCCTTGGACTGCAAGGAGATCCAACCAGTCCATTCTAAAGGAGATCAGTCCTGGGTGTTCATTGGAAGGACTGATGTTGAAGCTGAAACTCCAATACTTTGGCCACCTCATGTGAAGAGTTGACTCATTGGAAAAGACCCTGATGCTGGGAGGGATTGGGGGCAGGAGGAGAAGGGGACGACAGAGGATGAGATGGCTAGATGGCATCACCGACTCTATGGACATGAGTTTGAGTGAACTCCAGGAGTTGGTGGTGGACAGGGAGGCCTGGTGTGCTGTGATTCATGAGGTTGCACAGAGTCGGACACGCCTGAGCAACTGAACTGAGCTGATGCACACACTGAATAGAAAAGAGGAGAGTCCCTTCTAGAAAAGAGTCTCTGAAAATCTCCTCTATAAAAGCAACAACAGTTGGCAAAATGATCAAAGTTGACTTTTTCAGAACTGTGGAAATTATGCAAAGGCTTGCAACAAAAACAAACATCTGTTTATTCAATGAAAAACAGTTGAATCTCAGTAAGAACAGTGAGTTTAGGGCATGTTAACTTGTGCTTTTTCCGTCCTTTACTCCCCAGCTCTGCAGTAGTCTTGAAAACCAACAGCCTTTCATTCATGATATCCATGAAAACTGGTAGCCTGACACCCACTAGCAGGTGCAGAAAGAATTTGGGGTTCCCACCAAGCCCCCTTTCCACAGAATTGTCATTGTTTGACCTGTCACACAGTTCCATGGGATCCCTGACTTGTACAACTTATTTCTCTCTATGTGGTCTCTTCTCAGGACATTTTTCAAAACGATCACTAAAAAATTGTTTAATGGCACCCCACTCCAGTACTCTTGCCTGGAAAATCCCATGGGCAGAGGAGCCTGGTAGGCTACAGTCCATGGGGTCGCTAAGAGTCAGACACGACTGAGCGACTTCACTTTCACTTTTCACTTTCATGCATTGGAGAAGGAAATGGCAACCCACTCCAGTGTTCTTGCCTGGAGAATCCTAGGGACGGGGTTGCCTGGTCGGCTGCCGTCTGTGGGGTTGCACAGAGTCGGACACGACTGAAGTGACTTAGCAGCAGCAGCAGTGGCTAGCTGAGGCAGTGATATAGTTGGGGCAAATGAAAAGCTGATCAAAAATCTTACAGGAAAATGTGGGGAATGAGTGTACCTAGAGTCGTCAAAGAACTCTGACATATTCTGAGAATCAAGGCCTCCGTGTGCATGTGTAGGACTGAGAACAGGCTCAAGAAATAACTGAGAAGTCATAGTATATCACCTCTGGTGGACCTTGAGTCATTTCCCAAACAGAAAATAAAAACCATCAAAGATTTGCAACCTGATTCCTGGAGTGTTGAGGCTAGATACTCCAGGAAATACACAGAGCCTGTGGCTCCTCCGAGCCCAGGAAGGACACGGACAAGTTTCCCCAGCTACAAACCAGAAACCAGAATCCATTGCATGCTCTGTTTCTTAACGGCCTGATGACAATATACAAAGATACATTTTGACCCAGGACCTTCATCTTTCTGATCAACCACAGAAGCCAAACTGAAGCGGTGCCTCCTTTGAATACAGCAAGCCTACATGTCCAAGGACTCCCCAGCAATTCCGCCTGACCATCACTCAGCACCACCACCACCTCCCCCCAAAACAACTGATGCAATCTTTGCTGCTAACTGTCCCTGGACTTAGTCACCGTCTCAGCTGAATGGAGAGAAAAAGCCAATGAACTTCTCTGAGAAACAAAGAATGGTGAGAAAGAGACTTCTAACCTAGAAGTGAGAGAAAGCCTTTGTCAAGACGTTTCCCAGCTTTCAATGCCCACTGAAGACGCACACAATGGGGAAAACTCAAGTGGCTCTGGAGGAGGAAATCTATTTATTTGCCTGTATTGTTTCTTGCATTACCTCATGATTCCACGGAAGTGCTGTTGTGACTGTTTGAATTCTACTCATAGCAGGATGCAGGCTATACCCTAAGACATTAATGTGAACACCGATCATAACGCTAATCTATTTTAAACACACAATTATGGTGTCATACAGTAAAACCCGTAACACGCCACCACCTGGCTTGTGGGAAATGACCACCCGCTTAAACTTAGGCACATTTCACAGCATCACAGAGCTGCGGCTTATTTAATAATCTCAAGGAGGGGAAAAAGTCTCAGCAAATATCAGCTTGTCATGATGGTTTCCTGGTTCTTTTCCTTTGTCAGACATAAAAGCTTTTAGACGGCTTCTATAAACAGTGCTTTTTTTTTTTCAGGTATATTCTTCTATTATTATAGTTTAAAGATTTTCTTTGGGGAAATCAATGCCAATGTGTCTTTCCTGAGGATGCAACACATGGAAAGATGTAAAACAATTGTTTTGCTGGAGGGGGAAAATAACTCCCAACGTGGCCGAGATACGCTTTGGTCTCATTAGCATAAACGGCAATCATGGCCTGTAACCTTTCACAGAAGACAGAGGAGAGAGTGTCGCTGTCACTGGGGGAAAATGACTCATCTCCACCTCCTCGAGTGGCTGTCAGTCCTGGCGCGGGGGCTGTCACTCGGAGGATGTCGCCCGTTGATCCAAGGCCAGCTGCTGTGGCCCAGCCTCCCCTCGAAGCGTGGCTCAGAGGTGTCCCTCGGATGGAAACTGAGTTGCTCGAGCTCCTCAAGCGAGCCCCAGACCCACGCCCTCTGCGCCTCCGAGGCTGACCTCTGCCTCCTCAGTTGCCTTGCTTTGGGCAGTGCGTTTTCATCCCCTTTGAGAGCAGCTGCAGAGAATTCCTGTTGAGGTTCTCTGCCCTACCCTGCCTGTTCTTCTTAACCCCTGCAGCCAAAAGAAATGAATCCTCTTCTTTTTCAGGGGATTGGAATTAAACAATATAAATTATTCCATTGGCATCGAGAGCCAAGCTGCCCCTCTGCGTAGCATCCTCGGCGGAGAATGGAGACGCATCAAAGCATACTTCACATTTTCAAAGAAAATGCCTCCTCGAATCAGTTTTTTGATGACTTTAATTTTCCCCTTTGAGTCTCCAGTAGAATCATAATTCCCTTTATGTGGAAGAAAGTACCCTGGCTTTGTTAACCGAAATACTGCAGAGCTGCTGCACGAAGAGCAGAAGACAGCTTGGCAATCAGATGCTCGGGGAAAGGACTCTGCTTTATAGTAGCCACTTCGAACATTCACGACTTCGTGCCAACCAGTAAAACGGCCTCCGTACAGAAAGCCTGTTGTACTGTTAGGATAAAGCATCCTGGCCATTAGTCCTCAAAGCATCAGGGTTTTTCTTTTTTGGCTGTTCTCTTGTTTCAGCTTAGGAGCTCTGCTCCTAGACACGGTGCCCTGCTAAATGAAGTCAAACGAAATTAAAAGAAACAAAAATGAAGCAGACGAGCACAAACCTCACAGACTACCCTGCAACTTCTGTACAAGCAAATTATTCCATCGGTTAACTTTTCCTCTTTTTCAAAAAAATATTTTTTTCACGTGGGCCATTTTTAAAGTCTTCATGGAATTTGTTACAAGATGGCTTCTGTTTTATGTTTTGGTTTCTTGGCCATGAGGCAGGAGGGCTCTTAGCTCCCCGAACAGGGATTGAACCAGCATCCTCTGCATTGGAAGGTGGATTCTGAACCACTGGACCGCCAGGGAGGTCCTAACTTTGCCTCTTTTTTTTCCTTTCCCTCGCTTGTAAAGGATAAGTAAATTTTGGTGAACGTAACAACTTCAGTAATTTAGACGCTGAAGTGATACCACACTAAAAATATTAGGGAAAACATTCTTGTCCATCGTTCTCCATTTTAATAAAAATGAGTGTTTTATTCATACAAAAGAAATACATATTTAAAATTTTTATGCCTTTTTACTAGATGCATGATTCAGTTCAGTTCAGTCACTCAGTCATGTCTGACTCTTTGCGACCCCGTGGACTGCAGCACGCCAAACCTCCCTGTTCATCACCAACTCCTGGAGTTTAGTCAAACTTAAGCCCATTGAGTCGGTGATGCCATCCAGCCATCTCATCCTCTATTGTCCCCTTCTCCTCCTGCCTTCAATCTTTCCCAGCATCAGGGTCTTTTCCAATGAGTCAGTTCTTCGCATCAGGTGGCCAAAGTATTGGAGTTTCAGCTTCAGTATCGGTCCTTCCAATGAATATTCAGGACTGATTTCCTTTAGGATGGACTGGTTGGATGTCCTTTGACACGTAACATTAGTGATATTCACATGTATTACAAAATGATCACAAAAATGAATACTTAAAAACAATCCGCTATCACTGCATTACTCCTTAACACCTGGAGATGCTCTCCACTCTGTATAGCGGACGTGAGAAGCGATCCCTCTCCTCTGCCTCCCACCTTCCCAGGTCCCTCCAGGCATGGAGGCCATGCTGCAAAGCCAGAGGGAAGTCTCCAACTGCGCATATTCCAAAGCCTTCCTCCGCCAAGCCACGTTGCCCTAACCCACACAGCGCCACTCTGTGGAAAGCATTGTTCTCACTGCTGTTGCTGGTGACCAGGGCTGGAAAGGCAAAGGAAAACGGGACAACAGTGACACAGATGACCGAGGCCAACACAACGCCCTGTGCTCCGCGAGAGAGACCCAAGGGAAATCCCTGGGGGCCTTGAATAAATTGCCTGCGTTCTTCACTTCATTTTACAAGTGCAAAAGTGACCTTTCTGGTCACGATGGCTTTCAGAGAAAGCCTGGCAGTGGAAATAAACATTTTCCATTCCGTTTTTCTTCCTTCCTTGACTTTTCCAATTACACATGACACAGGGAGCGTAGCAGAAGGAGATTTAGCTTTTGGGAGATTTAGCGTCTTGTCTCTGCCACTTAACCACCTGTGGGACTGGGTAAATTATTTAGCTACTAAGAGCCTCAGTTCTGGATTCCTAAAATGAGGCATGTATAACTTCAAAGCAGTGGTGGAAGGGCTGAGAGAGACAGCGTATTGAATGAACAGTTTTGTAGGGTATGCATTCCATAATCACTAGGTTTTTCTTTTTAATTTATTTAATTACTGAGTTTGTTTTATTGTTTGGATGTGATGGGTCTTCTCCATTGCTGCGTGTGACTGTTTTCTGCTGCAGTGAGTGGAGGCTACTCTCTGCTGCAATGCGCAGGCTTCACAGGCTTCTCATTGCTGCGGCTTCACTTTTTGCAGAGCACGGGCTTTAGAGTGTGAGTTCTTATGGCTCAGCTCATAAAGAATTAGCCTGCAATGTGGCAGACCTGGGTTGGATCCCTGGGTTGGGAAGATCCCTGGAGAAGGGAAAGGCTACCCACTCCAATATTCTGGCCTGGAGAATCCCATGGACTGTATAGGCCATGGGGTCGCAAAGAGTCGGACAGGCCTGAGTGACTGGACTGAGTGACTTTTTCACTTTCAGCAGTTGCAGCGCACAGACTTAGCTGCTCTGCAGCGTGTGGGATCTTCCTGGACCAGGGATCAAACTCGTGTCCCCTGCATTGGCAAACAGATTCATAGCCACTGGATCACCAGGGAATCCCTCACTACTTGGTTTTACTTCAGAGTAGATCCTTAGGGCAGTATGCAGATCTATAAAGGTATATACCTTCTCCTAACTCTCACACTCCACTGCCACCAACACAAAATTAAAAAAAGAAAAACTAAAAAACTGCATTCACCTGTCAGAGATATTTCAACGTGGTTACAATAAGGCTTTGCGGCTTCCTCTCCCTTTCAGTTTCCTTGCCCTGAGAGATGTGCCCTCTCAGTTTGCTTCAAAAAAATCTAAATGCCTCCATATCTCTGTTTCTCTCCATGTCCTTGAGGTGCGTGGAAGCATGGATTACGAGGCTGGCCGTCCCATCCGTGGTTCACTTAGCCATTATTAAAACAAATTTTCAATTCATGAAAGCCTGTCCCTTTTGTAAACGTGAATTATGTTTAATAAGCCTGGGAACATGTGAGGCTGCCAGATCTGAAGCAAGTCAGCCTTGATGACTTCAGCCCGTTCTCAGCCCTTGATTACAATTTGATTTCCTTTGGCATCGAAAGGCAGACTATTTTAGTGAACAATGCTCTTCCTTTAGCAAGAGGGAGATCTAGTTACTTGGCAGAGGACCTCTTCATTTGCCAGAGAGCATGTCCAGCCTCTAAGCAAGAGCTGAAACGCTGGATGCAATGTGAAAGCCGCACGATGCGAGGAGCCCTGCGCAAAACCTGCGGCTCCCTGAAGTCTATTTTGGAGCGCCGGCTGGTTGAGGACCGAGTCACATGGCCGCCACAGGTATCAATACTTCCTGGCTAGGAGCCCACCCTTGGGGGTGAAAGCTTTGCCTTTCCCCATCCCTTGGCTGGACATTTAAGTTTGCACTCTCCAATTACCATGCTCCCCCCAAAAGGCTTTGTGGTCCCCGGGGACTGCCTCAAGACTCTCGGGAGGTTCCATCTCCTGAAGAACCACCAGCCTTGGACCTGGCTATTGTTACAAGGACACTCAGCCCCTCCCATCCACATGACATCTTCCTTGGGGGTTCACCTGAGGCCCCAGCTTGCTAGTGGCATCGTCCCTGATCACCCGGGAAGCATCGTTAGCAGCACTGCAGGCGTCCTGTTAGCCTGCTAGCTCACCTCCCACTCCACTTCAAGGATTTCACTCATGTGCGTGGGAGGGGAAGATCACGGGCATTTCTGCTCTCTTCCCGGGCACAGAGAGACACACCAGGACCCCCAGACTCTGGGAATTGATGTGGACCCTGCATTTGTCATGCTCAGCAAGGACGCTGGCCCCAGACCCTTGTTCTCGGTTTGTTCCACGGTGGACCAGTACCCTTCCAAAGGAGAGAGTGTCTCTCGACACAGGGAAGTTTGACACATCCCGCTCAGTTCCCAAGACAGATATGTGAGCCGTCTAAACGCCTGTACAGAATCCACAATGCCTCTCACCCAGAAAGCCATCTGCAGGCTCTGAGCCTGATCGTTTTGAAAGCTAACCAGCCAGAGCCAGTGTGAACCCCTGGCTCCTAGTGTTCTCTACCCAGCCGGGGCTCTAGGGCTCTGTCCAGGCCCTGGGTCCCTTCAGTCCTGTCGTAGAAACACGTCTTTTCTCTGCCCTGTTCTTACAGAGAGCCTCCCTTTGCTGGTTGGTGGACTGACCTGATATGTGTGTTGGGTGTAATGTGTTAGTAGACCTTATGTGTTAATGGAATTCTCTGGTAGCTTAGATAGTAAAGAATCCGCCTGCAATGCAGGAGACCCGGGTTTGATCCCTGGGTTGGGAAGATCCCCTGGAGAAGGAAATGGCAACCCACTCCAGTATTCTTGCCTGGAGAACCCTGTGGACAGAGGAGCCTGGAGGGCTACAGTCCATAGGGTCACAAAGTACCAAACACAACTTAGCGCCTAAACCACCGTGTGTTAAAGGTTCCCATCTTCTGCACCAGATTTGCATTTTAACAGAAAGCATCCTACAGATGATAAATTTAACCCCACAAATGTTGGCTCAATTGGGTAGGAAGTTCAGGCACCAAGACAGAACCGCAGGGAGAAAAAAACATATTTACCTCAAAGAGGTAAATGGGATTTTTGACATTTAACTAATTATATCATAGAGACACACAGCAAAATTGATTTAATTATGTGTTAGCTAACTACAGCCCAGAAATAAAGTTCTCTGAGTCAAACTCAAGGAACACCAGAATTGTCCATATATCCATATATAGGTATATATATATTTTAATGGAAAAATCAGGCCATCACTGCTTTTCATATTTAAAGTGTTTATCACATCACTTTCACCACTAACGATCCACTAAAAGCTTGGCCTAAGTGAATCTTATCATTCTTTTGGCTATTTAAAAATATGACTGTGGAAGATGCATTTCAGGAAGTACTGTAAATTTGATAGGGAAAAGAAAACACTATTTATTAATACTTGAACACGTTTTGTCCTAATTTTGACATAGTTTAGGAAATCAGTCAACAATATTTTCATCATCTCTTAAATGGAGCAATTCAACAAGAACTGAAGGTTTAATTTCTGACATCAAGTTGTTTTTAATCTAAAAATTAAACATGCATATAAAAAGAAACTATGTCTTGAAAAGTATATTCTGATGACTAAAGTAGATATAATTTCTGAGAAATGTAGGAATGATTTAATCATTGGGGACATTTAAAAAGATCTCTATGAAACTATATTCTTTTCCAATAATGCTGCATGTCTTTAGCCAGAACATTTGGAAAAATACTAATCAGTTTATGGAATGTGAAACAGTCAAAGTCCCACCCTACAATGATGTGATTAATTCATTCCATTCAAATAGCAAGTTTACTGAGTGTTTACAAACGTGTGTGCCCCTTCAGTTTTACAGAATTGAAATGATATTAGAGTGGGTGCTACCACACTTTTTTCATCCATTATTATTATGAACTTCCCCCATACAGTATAAACTTTCCAGAAATGTATGTCTCATATTTTTGTTCAAACTGTCTGCTGGCATTACCTAAGTGGATAATGGGAGAAAATCAAATGAAGATACATATACACGTACGATGTTGGAAAATACCAGATGTAGTTGAAGCCATCCTTATTTAAGAAAGAAATGTATTCAACACACACACACACACACAGAATTAAGAGAGAAAGAGAGGGAGGTGAATTCTAGCGGAGTCAATAAAAAATATATCAGGCAGACAGCATATTGGAACATCATCTAAGAACTGAGAAGAAAACAATATCTCTGAATGTTATTAAACAGAACCCATAAGAAATGCTTTCAAGTTTCTGAAATTCTTTATGACAATAATATTGTTTACAGCTGTCACTTCTGAATCTTTTTAGCAAAAGAATCTTATTTTTCATACGAAGGATCCCAATACAGACAATTTGATAAAGGGTAGGCTTGGAGCCAGGCAACTGGGGGTGGTTCAGAAAGAGCTCAGCTGTAGTTTCACATCGGTATCAGCAGTCAGGACAGGGATCCAGTACCGTTATTATCCAGTTCACTTCAGTCTCTCAGTCATGTCGAACTCTCTGCGACCCCATGGACTGCAGCACGCCAGGTCTCCCTGTCCATCACCAACTCCTGGAGCTTGTTCAAACCCATGTCCATGCAGTCAGTGATGCCATCCAGCCACCTCATCCTCTGTCGTCCCCTTCTCCTCCTGCCCTCAATTTTTCCCAGCATCAGGGTCTTTTCCAGTGAGTCAGTTCTTCACATCAAGTGGCCAGAGTATTCGAACGTCAGCTTCAGCATCGGTCCTTCCAGTGAATATTCAGGACTGATTTCTCAAGGCTTCTCCAACACCACAGTTCAAAAGCATCAATTCTTCGGCGCTCAGCTTTCTTTATAGTCCAACTCTCACACCCCTACATGACTACTGGAAAAGCCATAGCTTTGACTAGATGGATCTTTGTTGGCAAAGTAATGTCTCTGATTTTTAATACACTGTCTAGGTTGGCCATCGCTTTTCTTCCGAGGAGCAAGCATCTTTTAGTCATCCAGGAGATTAGAAATTAGAACCCCTCTACCCCATCCCTTCCTGCCTGGAACTTGGCCCCTCAGAGTAGAACCCTCAGCTCATGCACCAGCTGTGTGCATTTCTGAGAATGTCCATAACAATTGGAAACGTCCTTTCAAGATTTCTTCACAATTTAGGGAAAAAAAAGAAAAAAAAAACAGCAGGGCGAAAGAGTAGAAATCTCTGCTTGAGAGAGTACCAGTATATCAGCCTTCACTGAGGTCAGATGTCCCTGGACACGGCAGGATGTGAAAGAATTCACAGAAGCCAAGGTTGTATTAATTCCCAGCTTTACCTGCGGTCCATACTATTGCTCAACCATGATCTCCGTTGGACTGAGAGAAAACCAAGGCTTGATGAGATTAAATGCTGATTAAAGGCTGGAGGGAACAATTGACCTCAGGAAGTCTTATTTCTGCTCCGCAAAATGCTGACTCCACGTGTGAGTCTCTTCAAAAGTCACTTTAGGGCAGTTCTCTGAGGTTTCCCCGTTTCATTTTTTATGACTCTGGCAGATTAAAAATCACCATATAAAAGTTCAATTTTAAAACAAATATAAAAAATTGTGTGTGGGAAAAATCCCCCAAGGAAATATAACAAATTAACTTTGTGCGGCAACCTCTGGATGGGAGGACAAGAGTGGTTTATTTTTCATGTATGTGTATGTTTATGAAATAGCACTAACTGATTAATAATGGGGAAAACCCAATGAGTTTGTTTGTTTAAAAGGAAATAAGGCTTTGGGTATTTAACCGAAGCCCATTGCTGGGCTTCCCTGGTGGCTCAGCAGTAAAGAATCCACTAGCCAATGCAGGAGACGCAGGTTCGACCCCTGGGTCAGCAAGATCCCCTGGAGGAGGAAATGACAACCCCACTCCAGTGTTCTTGCCAGGAGAATCCCATGCACAGAGGAGCCTCTGCTCTGGAGCTCAACAAAGATCCTGCATCTTGCAACTAAGACCCAACACAGCCAAATAAATTAATAGAGATGGTCATCTTGGGGGTGCCTTTTGGATAGAAGGATTTGAAGAAATGCGGCATATAAGGTTCTTGGGAAAAGAGAGCAATCCAGGATGAAAAAGCTGCGCTTCAGCTGCTCTGAGGCAGAACAAGCTTATAAGGTCACCAGCACCTGGAAGGCAGTCACTGCTACGAGATCTTAACCCAGTGGGTGGGTCTCCAACGGGAGCGGTACTGTCGCCTAGGGCACCTGGAACCGTGCCTGAAGACACTTTGGACTGTCACATCCAGGTGGCCGGCAGGGGAGGGACCAGCTATACTGGCATAGAGGTTAAGGATGCTCCTACAATGCACAGAACAGCCCCCTCGCCATTAATTATCCAGCCCGAGTTGTCAACAGTGCCCACAGCTGAGAAACTCTGTGCTGGACTCTTCTCCAGCCTTCTGGGTGTGAAGAAGAGCCATAGAAAAGACTGTGGCTGTGTCTTTTCCTGTGATCGTGGGGTCCAAGATTAAGGAGAGAATTTAAAGAGGAGACCAAACCAAGCTGTTGCCCAGACTGTTTACACCCTCTTGTAAGAAGCGTTGCTGAATTGACCATATAGTCACTGCACTAAATGCCGCGTATCAAAGGAACACACAGTAAAACCTTAACATAGAGTTACCACTTCTTTTATAAAATCTTTAGCTGCCATGTTTATAAACAAAGCACAGTACCAGTTCCTCACTCATTTGGGGCCCTCTCTACCTTGCCTCTCACCTTAGCTCCAGAGCATCACTTTGCCTCACAGGGTGTAGCACAACCTCTTGATCTCTAATTTGATCCTAAAAATTTGGCAGCAAACTGTACAGTTACCTGTAAAAGGATAGATAACAACCCAGAGAGAGAAAACTAACAAGGCAAAGGAAAGGGAGAAAATATGCAGATCACGGAGACGGGAGGTGAGGTGGGGAGTCAGGGGGTGAAGGGCTGGGGTGCTGGGCTTCCATGGAGAATAGGCATCACCCCGCAAACAGAGCTCTGAGCTTTCTTGGCAAGACTGTGTTGGACGAGAACCAACAAATGCCGCCTGGAGAACGGATGGAGAGAGAAGCAGGAGATTCAAAGATTAAATTTTTTCTAGTTTTCATAGTACATTTCAAATAACTTTCACCTGAAAATGTGCTTATCTCTGCTACCAAAGACATCAAGGATTTGGGTGGGTTCATGTTCGGAGGAGAAACTAGAAAGCTGTTTGCATTTTAGGAAAAATTATAAAATGTCCACACAGCTCAGGAAGATTGTCTGCAGAAAGGAATGGCAACTCACTCCAGTATTCTTGCCTGGAGAGTTTCATGGACAGAGAAGCCTGGTGGGCTACAGTCCGTGGGGTGGCGAAGAGTCCAGCACAACTGAGTGACTGATACACACACATCCACGCAGAAGCGTGTACATCGCACTTTCCCATGCCTGCCTTATTTTTTCCACATCAAACGACTTTAGACCTCTTCACTGCATTTAATTTACAATTGGCTAGTTGGACGCTTCTTCAGGACTAAACAGAAACAAGAAACCAATGGAGTTCTCTTTCTTAGCCCTGCTCGTAATAATTTTCTCCTTCGATCACCGATTACTGGCTGCCGTTTCTTTTCTCCTTTCTGCCTCCCACCACATCCTCTTGCTTCTATGTGTAAGAGGTAGAGACCTAGGGAGGGGAACAATACAAGAGAAACCACTCCACCAGGAACTGAAATTTGTGCTCCATGAGTCGCATCCCCATAAACGAAGTAGAGTAGGGTATATTTGGTCCATAAGGGTGCTCATATAACTAGGTTCAGTATAAGCATAGAATCTGCTCTATAAGATTTAAAATCTGCTTGAAAACTTAGATATTTATGATAATTTTGCTTACAGTGATGATATGCACCAACTAGCTGTATTTCCCTCTAAAATAAGTCTGTAACTATTAAAGACATTTAAAAACAGAAGATACTCGGTGACCAACAAAAGGAGACCTCCAGGTAACGTGATACATGATTTCAAAACAGACATTACTCCCGTGTGAAGTGGTGTTATATGCTTCTGACTGCATCTGTCTGGTTTCACAGTTCATTAACAAGACTGTCCAGAAGGAGATTGCATTGTTATTGGCTATTGCACTTATTATCCAGGCCACTGCTGTAGACGCCTGTGTCCCAGTGTAAATAGCAAGACGTTTGGGTACCTTTGAAATCAGTCATCCATCTCACATGCTGATAGAAGTCTCTTCACATCACTGGGTAAATTTACGTTGTCTAGAGCTGGAGAGAGCAGAGAGCAAACAAATATATGAGATAAAGCTGTCTATTCCAAAAAGGAGGGATTCCCAGGTGGCTCAGTGGTAGAGAATCCACCCGCAATGTGGGAGACACAGGAGACTCGGGTTCAACCCCTGGGTCAGGAAGATCCCCTGGAGAAAGAAATGGCAACCCGCTCCAGTATTCTTGGCTGGGAATTCCATGGACAGAGGAGCTTGGCAGGCTACAGTCCATTGGGTTGCAAAGATTCAGACACGACGGAGTGACTAAATAATAACCACAATCAGAAAAGGAGAGAAGGAAAAAGGAGTGAAGGATGAGCCTAGCGAGCACCCCCACTACCCACCATCAGAGGATACAGGCGAGTGACTGGACCAAGGCCTGAGATGCATCTGGTACAAGATTTAATGGTGGCCACGAAGGGCTGGGAAAATAAATGCTGATAACAATCAAGTCTAGATCTTAACAGAGACATTATCCTGCTTCTGTTTGGAATACGTGAAGTTTGGCTTTTTTCTTACTTTTTTTTTTTTTCTGGTGTTATTAGTGGCGGTGTTTGTTGTTTTTTTTAAGAGAAGGATGCCTGGGAAGTGAACTTGCATGGACAGGGTGAGCCTCAAGTTAATCATCTGTTGTCTGCCCTGGGTTTCAGGAGCTCTCCTGCGGGGCCGGGAATCCCTGAGAAGGTCACAGGAAACGGCCTGGTGGGTGTGACTTCAGAGGACCGCTGGACAGTGAGCCGAATTTCTTTTCCCATCAGTGTCTAAATTTGTTTCCATTGTTTCTTTTCTTTTTTTTTTCCTCTCTCCTACTAAACTGGGCCGTGGGCCCAGGGAGGGACAACAATATCTTGACAGAGAACTCTGCGCATTGAAGACAGGGTTGTCTGCATTGTCCCAACGCCATGTGTCACAGAGATTATACCCGGAGAAAACAAAAGATCTACGCAACAGAAACTGCCACGGCCAGGAAGCAAGAGGAACGTGACCCTCTGGAGCAGGCGTCTTCCTGCAGTGGTGGGACTCTGGGGAAAAATAACTGCTCCTCTCCCACCCCTCCCCCCTCACCAGCTTGTGGACCAGGAGAAAGGGGATCCAGAGAATTAGGCTTTCCTAAGGCTCAGCCCCCTCCCCAGGAATGGGTTAAAGACTCTCCGAATCTACATGAGCGGAAACTGAATCAACACAGTCTCCTCGCCCTAAGTGGCACCCCGGTGGCCTCCAAGTACAAATGCAGTTTACGGTAGTTCTGTTATGACTGGGAGAAATTTGACTCAACATATCACTGAGGACAGTGGAGAGTAGCGTAGTGTAGTTAGTCGCATAGTCGTGGGCGATTCTGCTCTCCCACGGACTGTAACCCTCCGGGCTCCACCATGCATGGGATTCTCCAGGCAAGAATCCTGGGGTGGGTTGCCTTTCCCTTCTCCAGAGGATCTTCCCAAGCCAGGGATCAAACCCTATTCTCTTCTGTTATGACTGGGAGAAATCTGACTCAACATATAATAGAGGAAAGTGCATATAGTCCAATATTTTTCATTTATACGGAATATTAGGCTTACTAACTGATGGTGTGGAAGTCAGTGACCCAGATGACACCTTGTTTGTTGTTTAGCATAGCAAATGACTTTTCCTTCATCAACAAGCATTTCTCTGTGCCAGGCTTTTAACTCAGAAGTGGGCTTAAATCTAAGGCTTGATCTCTCTGCACCCTTGCAAAGATGAGCACATGTGATTTTAAAGATTCCATCTCTAAGAGCACGATACTCATAAAACTTAAGTAGTGTGCACTATTTTCTTTATTTGGGGATGGACATGTACGCACTTGGAGAAGGCAATGGCAACCCACTCCAGTGTTCTTGCCTGGAAAATCCCATGGACGGAGGAGCCTGGTGGGCTGCAGTCCATGGGGTGGCCAAGGGTCGGACACGACTGAGCGACTTCACTTTCACTTTTCACTTTCATGCATTGGAGAAGGAAATGGCAACCCATTCCAGTGTTCTTGCCTGGAGAATCCCAGGGACGGGGGAGCCTGCTGTGCTGCCGTCTATGGGGTCACACAGAGTCGGACACAACTGAAGCGACTTAGCAGCAGTAGCAGCAGCAGCATGCACACACTGCTATATTTCAAATGGATAACCAAGAAGGGTTATTCGTTTCAAAGTAACTGAAGTGATTTAGCACATACCCATGTAACCAACAAGGACCTACTGTATAGCACAAGAAAATGTGCTCAATACTATGTAACAACCTCAATGGGAAAAGGGTTTGAGGAAAAAAATAAATAAATAGATAAGAGTTTAAAAAAAAAGACTATTAGCAATATGTATATGTGTGTGAGTGCTAAGTTGCTTCAGTTGTGTCCAACTCTTTGTAGCCCCATGGACTGCAGCCCACCAGGCTCCTCTGTCCATGGAATTCTCCAGGTGAGACCACTGGAGTGGGTTGCCATGCCCTCCTCCAGGGGATCTTCCCAATCCAGGGATCAAACCTGAGTCCCCACATCTCCTGCATTGGCAGGAAGGTTTTTTACCACTAGCGTCACTGGGGAAGCCCAGTACACACACACACGCACACGCATACACATTCATGTTGTTGTTCAGTCACTCAGTCGTGTCCTACTCTTTGCAACCCCACGGACGGCAGCACGCCAGGCTTCCTTGTCCTTCACCATCTCCCGGAGCTTGCTCAAACTCATATCCATTGAGTCAGTGATGCCATCCAACCAACTCTTTCTGTGTTACCCCCTTCTCCTCCTGCCTTCTATCTTTCTTAGCTCTTTGCATCAGGTGGCCCAAGTATTGGAGCTTTGAATACTATGAATCTATGAATATATATATATGTTCATAGAAGAATATGTTTCCCCACTGTAGAAGCCTTTGGTGATGATATGATACAAGATAGAGTGAAAATATACACAGACCTGGTAAACTGGGTCAAGTCTCTTGGTACTTCTAAGATAGTCGTACATTTAATAGCCTCTATCACTAGGGTAGCGTCTTGGGAAATAAAAACAGGGACCATGGAATGGAGGTTGACTCAGACTCTCCAGGATCAACTCCCAATATCCTGGCATCCTTACTGCTGAGCATGGCCCTGCCTCCTCCTCCCGTGTTTGCTGATGCTATCTCTCCTGAAAGCAGGCTCACAGGACTTGCTGCTCCTTAAGAACTGATGGGAAATTGATCAAAGACAAAGAAGATGTGTATATTTTTCCCCAAAGTGAAATGTGTAAAAAAAAAGGTCTCTGCTGTTTTTGCGGCTATTCAACTCCTCCTATTTAAGTTACTGTGCGATGTAATTTATGAACTCAAACAATGAGGCTGACATCCAGGGTACAGGAGAATTGAAGGAATGCCTGTGCAGGAGGTGGTGATAAGAGAGAGGACAAAAGCTACCAAGATATATGCCTTCATAATGTTGTTGTGGCTCATTTCAGAATCCTTATAATCAAATTTTGAATCTCTGTACCATTAATCACTTTCTCTGGATATCATGGACGTAAAATACTCTTCAGTAATGGCCCTGGGTTATTTTTCATCCACTCGTGTGCCTGCGATGCTATGATTTCTTTTTTATTTTGACAGAAGTATGTGGAATCTCATCATTATTATGTATTTGGAAAGCTGTGTGCTACCTCTTGACAGCTGGTCTGTCTGAGAACTGGAGAGATGTGGGAACAAGCACAGGTCAAAGGGACCCATGCTTAGCAGAGTCCACGTTAAGGCTGCTTTCCATGGGTGTTGTAAGGCGAGATATCAGAAAACAAACTTTACTGGTATCCTAAAATCAGAAGGAAGTGGTTCAGATGAAATGTTGATTTGGGGAAATTGTACATCAACCCCTCACACCCTAATGGGTTTATTTCTTCCTTCCACAACAGCTTCATCTCGGGACTCAGAGAAATGTAGATTCAAGAGGCAACAAGAAAAGTAAAACAAACAAACAAAAATTCAGACACAATATACATCTGTATCTACCTGATCTCAGGGTCAAAAAAGACTCTGTTAGAGTAGCACCAAGGAAAGGAATAATGAAAGAAAAAAATGTGCTAGACATTGCTGTTTGTGCCTTGCAAACACTAACGATTCAATCTTTCTAATATAAGTATGAGATATACTATAAGTTAATCCCACTTTACAGTACAGAAGAGAAAACTGGGGTTATGAGAGAGAATGTGATTTGTCCAAGATGACATAGTTTACGAAGGACGAAGGCAAGATTTAAGTCCAGCTTGCCTTCTGTTCAGTTCAGTTCAGTTCAGTTGCTCAGTCGTGTCCGACTCCTTGTGATCCCATGAGTCACAGCACACCAGGCCTCCCTGTCCATCAACCAACTCCTGGAGTTCACCCAAACTCTTGTCCATGGAGTCGGTGATGCCATCCAGCCACCTCGTCCTCTGTCATCCCCTTCTCCTCCTGCCCCCAATCCCTCCCAGCATCAGTCTTTTCCTCTGAGTATATAGACCTTAAGCTCTATGAAACCCAAGCCTGGACTTCATTTTTTGAAAATGCAAACATCTGTAAAATATTTTTATTTTAGTTAAATAGAAAAATATACTAAGGGGACAGGTTAATACATGGAGATTCTAGGTCAACAAAACCACCTAAAAATGCCAGTGTTAGATGCTGACCCTCCCCGCCCCCGACTAGTTAGATCAATAATACTGGGGAGGAGTCTGGTGTTAGCATATTTATTAAAAACACACAGATGATTCCAATGTGCAGCCAGGGTTAAAAACAATTGAGAAAGATCAAGGAAAATATACATCAGTATTTTAAGTTTTAAAAAAAGGACAATAAGCATCAACAAATGAATCACGGAAAAGTTTCAAATGGATGATGGAAAATTATTACTCTCATTTGCAAGCAGACACATGGCTTCAAACAATGGGACATCATTCAGGGCCTATGAAATTAAGAGAGGTTTTTGTAAAATTGATAGTAATGATGATGATGATATCCTTTTTTTAGCAAAAGTAGAATGTTAAGTCTATATTCAAGGTATTTAATGAATATGCTTTAAAACACTAAAACTGATTCCAGTTTTCAGAATCCATCTTCAGTGCATTTGGTTATGATAACAATATTGTTTATAGTAGCAAAACTGGCAACATTGTTCATGGCAAATCTGAGGAGGGTCTGTAAACACATTATTGGAATATTCACACACTGGACCAGTGTGAGGCATCCCAAAACCCTCTTTTTGTAAAGGGAACTTATACATGATGCAGAATTACCTGGGGGAAAAAACAGATAATGGAACTATCCAGTGTGCACTCCCCATGTGGCATCTATGTAACAAAAATACTGCTAAGAAATAAACAAAACATAGTGATGCCTAGTACTGCTACTGCTGCTACTGCTAAGTCACTTCAGTCGTGTCCAACTCTGTGCGACCCCGTAGACAGCAGCCCACCAGGCTCCAATGCATGAAAGTGAAAAGTGAAAGTGAAGTCGCTCAGTCGTGTCCAACCGTCAGCGACCCCATGGACTGCAGCCTACCAGGCTCCTCCATCCATGGGATTTTCCAGGCAAGAGTACTGGAGTGGGGTGCCATCGCCTTCTCTATCATCCCTGAAATGGCAATGGACATAAAAGAGAGTGTTCCAGCAGGCTGGGTGACCACTGGCCTGGCCAGGCAAGGAAATTTAGCCACCGATCAGATGAAACTTGTGACGTGAGAGCCTCGGTGAAGCCAGCCGGCCAGGCCCGCAGGCCACTTTCCACTGTTCCTGCCCACTGACTGGTGTCGTGTTAGGGCCAAAGATAAGCAAACATACCCATTTCAGAGGTCTAGCAGCAGAAGCAGTATCTATGTGATTGGATCACATTTTCAAACAACTTTTAATATCTTCATGCAAGTTATAAAGTAGCCACTCATTGTTGTTCAGTCTCTCAGTCTTGTAGGACTCTGCGACCCCATGGGCTGCAGCACGCCAGGCCTCCCTGTCCATCACCAGCTCCCGGAGCTTACTCAAATTCGTGCATCGAGTCCGTGATGCCATCCAACATCTCATTCTCTGTCGTCCCCTTCTCCTCCTGCCTTCAATCTTTCCCAGCCTCAGGGTCTTTTCTAATGAGTCGGCTCTCTTTGCATCAGGTGGCCGAAGGATTGGAGCTTTGAATGAGCCCTGCATTCTCAAACTGTTTACTTCATTTCACTTGTCTGTGAAAATGTATATTTACAAACTCTGAGATTTCCTGAAGCTTCAAAACTTCACATCCTCCTAAAAACCCCTGTGTTTGAGTTCCGGTGGATGCTAACGACCCCCTACAGCGCCCCGCATGTTCAGTTTTTCACTGTCCCCAGCCCCCCATTCCAACCTCCATAAAGTCTGTGTCTTCCAGAAAAACCACTGTGCACAAGGGAAGAGAAAGAGCATCTCTCACTTTCAGAGATGTAAGGAAATAGGATGGATGTAAGGGCTTCCCTGGTGGCTCAGCTAGTAAAGAACCCACCAGCCAAAGCAGGAGACGCAAGAGACCTGGGTTCGATTCCTGGGTTGGGAGGATCCCCTGGAGAAGGAAATGGCAACCCACTCCAGTATGCTTGCCTGGAAACTTCCACAGAGGAGCCTGGCTGGCTACAGTCCATGAAGTCACAAAGAGTCGGACAGGACAGAGTGTGCACGCACACACACGCACATATACCGATAAATGAATCACAGAAAAATGATGAGAATGTATCGAACCCGGAATCGAAGGAACCCCCAATCGAAGAAGGAATCGAACCCGGGTTTCCCACATTGCAGGCAGACGCTTTACCGTCTGAGCCACCAGGGAAGCCCGTAAGAATGTATAGTGCATACAAAATGCAGAATATATAAAAAGGCATTGAAAATCTAACAATATATAAAATGTTTTTTGCTGAAATTCATCATTTAAAGAATCTTTCTGAAGCTGCCGATTCCTGCCTACAAAGGTCTTATGAGTTTCATCATCTTTTAGCCATGAGGTCTGCTGACATTTTATGGCCCTTTCTGAGGTCGGTCAGTTAACCACAAAACTTATTTTTCCAGGGGTGATTTTTTCTTAAATCAGGCGCCACCCTCCAAATAAAGTTGCATTCCTATAGGGTGAGGCTGTAGTGAGTTACAATCAAGAAAGGAATTTACTTAACCTGAGGTTTAACATGATTAATCTTAAAGGTTAATACTTATTTCTCCTATATGCTAGTTATATTCATTATAAGGGCAGGGATATGGAGATTTAGCAGCAAATATTGGCTCAACAAATGTAAACCCTTCACCAATGTTTCCCTTAAGATCTATTTTGTCTTAAGATAGTGATAAAGTTACATTTTTGCATAGCATAGTGATTTATAGTGATTTATAACAAAGTACAGTGATCTATAACAAAAGAGAAAATTCATTAACTCAAAAAGTCTAGTATTGCTAACATCAAAAACTACTATATTTCCTTTTCTATATTCCAAATACATTGATTAATATATTCCCAGGTGCCTAAGGATATGGAGGGCTGATGGCAATCATTGACTCATCAATGAAAAAAGCCCTACGCTAATACTCCAAACTCTCTGTGCTGTTTATGACTGAGGGGTTGTCACACAAGCTAGTCTGTCAGCAGAGAGGTTTGACCTGAGACATCCTTGTCACACCCAGGGCAGGGAATTAGCAGTAATTATTGGCAGGACAAATGAAAAAACCCTTCACCAATGTAATTCCTAATCAACCTACTAATACTATACTAATGATCTTCTAACTTCTCAAAAGAGTCTGTATTTAGAAAGTTTTAAAACATCCCGTGCCTCTCACAGTTGGGAGGCTGTAAACAATCACATGCTCCCGGACGAGCCTGATCAGGCAGGCCAAAGAACCTCCAGAGTTCGTAAGTTGAAACACTCTTGTCACACCCAGGAATTTTTATTAACTTGGAGCTGCAAGTTAACTCCTCCGAGAGACATGGTTATGGGGGAGAGCCCCCCGTAAAGTACTCTGGTTTTAGGGGTAGATGCTCAGGAACAGGGGGTTTCCTGAGGCTTGATCACGCCTTTGCGTACGCCAAGCTTCCTTCCTCATGACCTTTGCCATGGGCGGAGTTCCTCACGCTGGCTCCCAACACCTGCCTGAGTCCGTTCAGCCAGTAACGATACCCGCCCCAGGATTAACTCGAGGCCACGACCCATCAGTAGACGGGATGTGGATAAACGGCTCTCTGCGCAGGAACAAACCCTCCTCCTGTCCGCAGGAAGTGAGGGTAAAGAAGAACAGCGCGCAAGGGTAAGAGCGGGCCTCTGAGCTGGTGTCTCTCCCATGTTAACGAGGGTCCCGGTGAGAAGCAGCTAACAGCCACATCAGGGTCAAGAACCCGGAGGGGGCAGGTGACCACAGCCACTTACAGTAACACGCCTGATGACCTTTCAGGACTGGACTCCTTTGCACAGCACTCCAAGGAGACCTGGGGGTCTCCCACTCTCCTCTCCCCACCCCCCCTGCACCTCGTTCTGTACCCACAGAACTGAAAGGGCCAATGAAACGAGGGAGTGATGTCTCGATGCGTAGCAGTGTCAGAGCACAGCCACTCACTGGGTCATCGCTGTAGGCAAACCCAAACCACTGGTCCTCACTGTAGGCTGTCGCTCTTCCTGCTTTGATAAATGAGCAAAAGAGAGAGCAAGCCCCTGTCTGCTGAGGGGTAAGGTCAGGGTGGGAGGGATGTTTCTATCCGGGGGGGCTGCACCCCCTGCCGCGGGACACTGAAGGACAGGGGAGGAGGAGGAGCCTGGCAGCTTGTGACCTGGACAGGGGCTGGCTCGTTGGTCAGAGACCTGATGCCCGTGGCTGGTACGTGCTTTTTTATGGTTGGAACAAATTCGCAGGAATATGCCTGAAGGGATGATACCCCGTACATTGCATAGTAATCTTCGATGCACAGGCTTTTCTGTGCTCAGAAATGAGGCCAGCACGTAGGAAGATGCCCATGAAAGGTAAAAATCACATCCCATCCTCAAGGAATTTCCATCAAAACCAGAAGGACAAGGATAATGCTAATAATACCAAACCGTGCCAAGCATCACCGTGTTGACTTTAGTCTCAAAGAACTGTTTCCTCGTCTCCTGTCCTCCGGTCTGACCCCCACCCCAACTCCACACGTCACCCACCTGGGCTGCCTCCTTCCTCCAGGTCCAACCTCCCTCTCTTGAGGTTGGATCCATCACAGCCCCCGAGAATAAAAGCAGGTGCCCAAGATGCTTCCTTTGAAGTGAAAAGCCTTTCCTCAGTCCTCCCCTCCCCTTCTCTGCCCACCTCTTCTCTCCTTTCCAAAAGAACACTCAGCCTCTGCTTGCTTCAGCCTCTCAGTTTGTCTGCAACCTGAAGCAAGGGGTCTTCTGCCCCCCCACCAACCCACTACCCCCACTTTTGCAAAGCAGAGGTTGCCAGTTGTCACCTGGGTGGGCCCTTTAGAGTCTGCACACAGCACGGTACTTGGTACCTTTGACGTCTGATCCCCTTACTTTAGACTCATCAGCTCTAGCCTCAAGGCGAAAATCACTGCCTCACTGGGTCACTTGGCTTCCAGTTTTGAAATCAGAAGCCGTCCTTCAGGCTTCCACCAGATGACCTTCCCACACCCCTCAGTGGTTCAGTTGAACCACTGAGTGCTTCCAGGGTTACCATCAGAAGATAACGTCAAGGGCCGAGGGTGCCCATCCATTCAACAGCCAGGTGCCCAGTGCTGGGCTGTACCAGACACGGGCACTGTGGGATAACAGCCCCGGTCCCTGCCCTCATGGAGCTTGCAGTCCAGAGGGGCAGACAGTCAAGGAGCAGGGAGAAAGATTAAGGGGGCGCGCTGTGATGAGGGTTACCAGGGAAACAAGGGCTCGCACAGAAACTCAAAGGGTGACAAGGTGACGTTCAAGCGAGAACTAAGATCCAAGCGATGACTCAGGGAACCCAGCATTCAGCAGCAGTGAAGTCCCTCCTTCGGGAGGGGGCTTGGCCTATCTGAGGACGGGCAAGGTTGAAATGGCTGGACAAGAGGAAAGAAGGCAAGCAAGAATGACTGAAGTAGGCAGGGGCAAATCACGCCTGGTCTCGGAGGCCAGATCAAGGAATTTAGATTCAAGTGCATCTCAAGGAGATGATGAGGGACAGGGAACCCTGGTATGCTGCAGTCCATGAAGTCACAAAGAGTCAGACACAACAGCAGGTTCAAAGGCAAGGATAATAAGCAGGGAGACACAAAAGCTAATTTTGTTTTCAGCAGCCTTCTGCTTGCATAGTGACACATGCAATGTGGAACGGAACAGAAATTAGCTAAAAATTACCATCATTTTCCAAGCAAATGACAACGGCCTGAACTATAGCAATGTCCGTTAAAATGGAAGGAAAGACATAAATTCAGAGGCTTGCTGAACAAGAGGAAGGGAGAGGAAGGGATGAAAGAGGAAGCCAGTGTCTCTCACTGGATCAAGCCGGTGGGTGGGAATGTCACCAATGAGATGGGGAAGATGGAGAGGAAGACGCTGGGGTGGGGATTAAGAATTCAGCCTCGGCTATATTAATCTGGAGATGTGGAGTCAGAGATGCTCTGTGGATAATTAGAAATATGAGTCAGAGGAGAGATCTGGCTGGCTATGTAAGTCATCTACCCAGGAATCGTATTTATAGCCACGGGGACGGATGGAATCATCCAGCAAGAGGGTGGCAAGTGAGAAGAATGTGCAGAACAAAGAAACCCCAAACATTCAACGTGCAGGAGAGGAAAGGATGCCCAAAAAAGATGGAGGAGGTGGTGCCAATGAGAGGAGGAAACGGGAGGGTGGTGTGAGAGGAGCCAGAGGAAGAGACTGCTTCAAGAAAGAGGAATCATCCAACACGCCGGTGAGGCCAGGGTGGGGAATTAATCACTTGAGATGGGAAGAGAGGTGTTGAGCAAAAGACATCTGGAAATGTACAGCTAAATGGGAAAGCCTGTGAATAGATGATTCCGGAAGGTAAACCCACAACTAGTCAGTTACATATGAAACATACAAACCCTACAAAGAATGAGACATCCAGATTAAAGAAAAGCATTTTTTAAGGTGGATCTAAAAACGCTGAACACAATGATTGATGAAAAAAGCAGACTGAATTGAAAGCATTCAAGATAGGTCTGTTTCAGACTTTGTTAAGCATTTAAGGATAGCAGCTCCTACAACAGCCGGGGCTGGTGGCTCAGATGGTAAGAATCTGCCCGCAGTGCAAGAGACCCAGGTTCGACCCCTGGGTTGGGAACGACAACCCTGGAGAGGGGAAGGACACCCCACTCCAGTGTTCCTGCCTGGAGAATCCCAAGGACAGAGGAGCCTGGGGGGCTGCAGTCCATGGAGTCACAAAGAGTTGAACACGACCAAGCCTCTAACACACACACATATACACACGCAATGAGCAAAAGGATGAACTAGAAAGACGCATGCCCAGATTCATCAATGCTGTCAATTTCTGGAGAGAGGGAGGTGAAGGACTAAAAATGGGATTTTCAAAAAATCATAACAGGGATTCCAACCTTACCTGTAATGTCATGTTTTTATTTAAAAACATTATATTGAACAACAACAACAACAAAAAAAAACAGAAAAGGAAAGCATTTTCACCAGTTAGCAAACCAGGATTTGAAGTTAAAAAACAAACTGTCAGCCAAAGTGTAGCATTGTAACATTGGTATTTTATATGTTGCTCTTGCAGTTATGAATGTTTTTCCTTTAAAGGAAATAACCTGGCAGTAGATAGATCAAGAACTTTGGTCCAGGAATTATACTCCTGGGAATCTAGCCGGAAAATTAACCTAAAATGCTTGCATGCACAGGCCCCTTATTCCAGTATTCTTTATAATACTAAAAATGTGAGAAAAAAATTAAATATCCCCCAATAGTGAAATGGTTAAGTAAATTATAGTGTATTTCTCTTAAAGAGATATTATTACTAATATACTAGAATCAATATAAAAAGTGTTATAATGGGAAATAAATAGTGCACAAAAATATATTAAACTCTGATTACAGCATAAAAGTTAATCTACACTTAAAAAGTGCCCAGGGGAAAAAGGCATGCAAAAAGCTAGGAGTAGTTTTCTCAGGGAGGTAGAATTAGAAATGATTATTCCTACTATTTTCTGTAATAGAGCAAGACTGTGGTCTGCATCACTTTCATACTAAAGACTATTTTATTAAATATTTTTGGTAATATCATACTCTTTTGGCCTCATGGACAACAACTGTGTCATGAATTTCATTTTTGAATAACAAGGGAAAATATTAATATTTATAATCTTTATGTCACAATTATGGGTATTTCTTTTAAATGAATGCAAGACTACTTCAGCGGATATATTTATTTTGAGACCCAGGCTCCTTGGTTTACTCCATTTATGAATATGGAACTTTGTGACAGGTTGTAATTGTGAACGACATCCTCTTGGCTCGTAGCTGACAGTCTCTGAAAGAGCTTCACTTTCAGGGTTTTTTCCGTTTCTGCCTTGTTTAGTCCTGTGTCTTCGCTGCAGCGACCAACTCCATGAAACGGCCTGCGTGTGCCCCTGTTCAGTCGCGCAGTCCTGTCTGACTCTTTGCAGCCCCATGGACTGTAGCCCACCAGGCTCCCCTGTTCATGGGATTTCCCAGGCAAGAATACTGGAGGCGGGTGCCACTTCCGTCTCCAGGGGATCTTCCTGCCTCAGGGATCAAATGCATATCTCTGTGTCTCCTGCATTGGTAACAGATTCTTTGCCACTGAGTCACCTGGGAAGTCCATGCAAAAGCCTACCTCTCTAAAAAGCAAGACCCCAGACTCTTTGGGACAAGAGCACAGTCCTTCCTAAGTAAATATTTTCAGACCACAGGGGTCAAGAGGCCGCCAGCCCCCACCTGAAACCACATTCTCAAGAGCAAAGATTCAGGTGACAGACAGGAGATGTTTCTTCCAATTTCAGTGAAAGATCTGGGCTGGGGAAACTGGAAGGGGCCTTTTCTTGTCTCTTTTTCAAAAAGACGCACTGCAGATTGTGGTGAACTTTTTCTGAAAGACACTCCATTCAACCATCACACACAGAAAAAAGAAAAAGAAATATAAGAGGATGAAAGAAGATAGAAGAAAACAAAAACGAAACTGACTTTAAATCATGAACTCACACTGTCCTAATCACCAATTTTAATTTTGGAGGAAAAAAAATTTTAATCATGTTAAATAAATGTACCCTTGTTCATCTCGACAGGAAATTGGAGGGGAGGAGCTGAGGGAAAGCCTAAAAGGAATGCTCTATATTTCTTACATGAATTATTCAGGCCAGGGAGGGAAATTGAGACATACGAGAGAAAGAGGGTGAGCTGAAGCTCAGAGAATTCACAGGTAGTAGAAAGGAACTCTATCTTTCGCAAGTCTGATCTCCAAATAGAATAACAACTTTCTTCTATATTTTAGTTACACTGCAGCATATTATTGAAAGCCTTAATATATCCCTTGTAAGCAGAAAATGCTGTGTTTTAAACACAACCATAAAGCAGTGTTGGAAACATGCTTTCTCCAAGGTGAAGGCTGACTGGCTCAGTGAATACAGTGATTCCCCCCGCCTTCCCCCAAAAAACCTGGATCGAAGCTAAAAATGACATAAATCACATAGAACCATAATTTGCAAATTCACTGGATGAAGTAATTAATCAAAGCGTGGCTGAGTTTGGGGAGTGGAGGGCTTTGATGTGACAAGTGGAAGAAACGGAGTGAACCCCAGGCTGCATCAGGAGGACTTAAAATGTTCTTTCGTGCTCGTCACAAGTTTAATTACTTCTCTTCTTTTTATCCGCTGACAGACCCAAATTAAAATAAATGGACCGTATCGAGACAAATCTCGGATGCATGCGATATTTAAGAATATATTGTTCTTGTTACGGGAATGGCTTGAGACCCATGAAGAAATCATAGGCTTTCCATGTGGCCTAGCGGTAGAGAATCTGCCTGCACGAGGCATAAAAGACACAGGTTCAATCCCTGGGTCGGGAAGATCCCCTGGAGGAGGGCATGGCAACCCCACTCCAGCGTTCTTGCCTGGACAATCCCATAGACAGAGGAGCCTGGTGGGCTACAGTCCGTGGGGTCTCAAAGAGTCGGCCATGAGGCGACTTAGCAAGCACGACCATGAATAAGTTGCCTCTTTGGTGGAAAGAGGGATAAGAAGGGCCATGAAAAGCAACCAAGAGCTGAATCCAAACCACCAATTTACAGGGGCTGTGGAGGAGGAGGGAGGATCCCTCTTTTCACTCTTCACACTTGTGAGCACGAAGGTCTTAGCAGAAAAGACAGCAGGGGGAAGTGGCATAGACAAATGCCCTGTGGTCACTCAGGGCCCCAAGCCAATCGCCTTCTAAGTGCAGGTAAAGCATTTTATATTTAGTGACAGCAATCGACTCAATCACAAATTAATGAGGGCTCGGAAGCTTGTTGGAGATGGTTTGCCCACACACTTGCCATCATCATAAAAAAAATAAAACAGATGGCTCGTAACCTGAGGCAAGGAGATGGTTGACAGCCGGAGGCTGTAAAGTCCCAGACAGGGCACATTGGCTGGACCAAGGCAACGAATCTCCGACTGCTCCCAGGCGCCTTTCTGGAATCCACGTCAGCATTCTCCCTTTCTCAGCATCCATCACTGAGAGAGCCCACATGTCACCCAGCCTGCTTGTTTGTAAACTCCCAGCTTCCTAGTATTTTCCCGAGACTCATGGTGTCTCATCAGAAGCATTGGGGGAGGAGAAGGGGTCCCCACGGCCGTAAACAGGAAGAGGCTGCCTCCTCCCGGCCCGGCGACACGGCCCCGTCCTTCGTGGGCTTGGGAAGCAGAGATAAGGAGGTGGACAAAAGTCCTCATGGATGGATTGGGGACCGTCTGGCCACATACAAACAACTCAGCAGACTGGATCCACAGATAATTACGTGTTTCATTGTGGAAGCCTGGTTCTTCCTGCCAAGGCCACATTCGTGGGAACTGAGCTCGGCAACGCTTGTGACCAGCTCCCTCTTGGTTCCACCATGGGGGCTGCTTCAGAGCTTTCAACTTCCCCCAATCCTTCTCTAACCAAGCTCTCAAAAAACTCCCTCTCCTATTTCTTCAAAGAAACAGTGGATGGATGGGTGGATGGATAGATGGATGGATGGGAAGGTGGGTGGATGGAGGGATAGGAGGATGAAAGGATGGATGAGGGAGGGATGGATGGATGGATGAGGGGGTGGAAGGAAGGATGGATGGATGTGGGGGTGGATGGATGGATTGGGGGTAGGAGGATGGATGGAGGGATGTAAGGATGGATGGATGGGGAAATAGGAGGATGGATGGGTGGATGGATGAATGGGTGGATGAGGGAGGGATGGATGGATGGATGGATGGATGGATGGATGGAGATGGAAGGAAGGATGGATGGATGGGGGTGGATGGATGGATTGGGGGATAGGAGATGGATGAGTGGATGGATGAGGAAGGGAGGGAAGGATGGATGGATGGATGGATGGGGGCATAGGAGGACAGATGGCTGGATGGATGAATGGATGGATGAGGGAGGGAGGGAGGGATGGATGGATGGAGATGGAAGGAAGGATGGATGGATGGGGGTGGATGGATGGATAGGGGCATAGGAGGACGGATGGGTGGATGGATGAATGGATGGATGAGGGAGGGAGGGATGGATGGATGGATGGAGATGGAAGGAAGGATGGATGGATGGGGGTGGATGGATGGATAGGGGCATAGGAGGACGGATGGGTGGATGGATGAATGGATGGATAAAGGAGGGATGGAAGGATGGATGGATGGGGGCATAGGAGGATGGCTGAGTGGATGGAGGAATGGATAGATGGAGAGAGGGAGGGAGGTATGGGAAGATGGGTGAATGGAGGGATAGGAGGTTGAATGGATGGATGGATGGGTGGATGGAGGGATGGATGAATGGATGGATGGATGAAGGGATAGGAGGTTAGATGGATGATGGATGGATGGATGGATGGATGGGGAGAGAAACTCTCCCGGCTTCTCAGCACTGCGTCACACAGCTTCCAGACAACTGCACCATTTTTCCCGCTGTGGCCTAGTCTCTTTGTAGAACAGGTGACACTTCCCAGGGTGCCTCGTCCTCCTGCACCACCGGAGGCATTCGTTTTTCAAGTCCTCACTCAGCCAGTCACTAAATGCTGCTCCCCTTTGCCAGAGCCCTGCTGGCGTGTAAGGCACCTTTGAGCATCTTTGTGAAAAAACCATCATAAAAAGGCATCCCTGCCTCTGGACGACCCATCCTGGTGCTGTACCAAGGCTGACTCTTGGTCCAGGGTGCCCCCTCCCACCCTGGGGCATCGTGGTGTGATGCACAGTCGTGGCCTGGCCCGCCCCCCACACACACCGTCGTCAGCGCCATCACCTGCTCCTTCAGACCCCAGGGTACTGCAGGTCCCTGTGTGCCTAGTCGCTCAGTCATGTCTGGCTCTTTGTGACCCTATGGACTGTAGCCCACCAGGCTCTTCTGTCCATGGGACTCTCCAGGCAAGAATGTGGAGTGGGTTGCCATGCCCTCCTCCAGGAGATCTTCCCAACTCAGGGATCAAACCCAGGTCTCCCATAGTGCAGGCAGATTCTCTACTGTCTGAGCCACTCATGCTTTTAAAAAACGTAAGTTATGCACATTGAGAGAGAGAGGAAAGGAGGGAAACCTGACCTCAACATCTTCTCCTTCACTGGCAAATTGGTAGACTTTCAGAAAAATATTGTTTATATTCGTCCAGTCATCTTTCTCACCTTCCACTTACTCCTCAGTACACTGTTTTTCGCCTTCATTCTGGATTAGCAGACAAGCTTGGCTCCAGGAATATACCACTGAATGAAACCTTTTTTGTCTTCACAGAATATGGTATGGGCTGCAGGTAGGTAAGCAGAAGCAGTAGGAAGGGTGGCCGCTACCTGGAGAAGCTCTGGGTACCAGGTGGCCCACGAGAGGGACACAATGCCAGCTCTAAGGGTAGATATGAGGCTGGAACCACAGACACCAGTCATCAGGGTTTGCAGTTTATTCAAAGGAGAGCGGATGCAGAGTTCCAGGAGGGAAAGACAGTCAGGTGAACCCAGTGAAATCAAGAAAGAAGAGGGTCACAGTGTCATGGATTTAACTAAGGACAGAGAGAATACAATAGAGATGAGCAGAAAGACTAGAACGCTGCCTGGAAGGCTGAGTGGAGAGGGTTTTAGGTCGATTTCGAACATGGACAGCAAGGCGATCAGACCAGTCCATCCTAAAGGAAATCAGCCCTGAATATTCATTGGAAGGACTGATGCTCAAGCTCGAATACTTTGGCCACCTGATGCAAAAAGCTGACTTGTTGGAATAGACCCTGATGCTGGGAAAGATAGAGGGCAGGAGGATAAGGGGGATGACAGAGGATGAGATGGTTGGATGGCATCACCGACTCAATGGACATGAGTCTGAGCAAACTCTGGGAGGTAGGGAAGGACAAGGAAGCCTGGTGTGCTGCAGTCCATGGGGTTGCAAAGAGTCAGACACGACTGGAGCGACTGAACAACAAAGAGATGGATAGAGGAGAGGAAAGAGTCACGAACAATCCTCAAATGATTGCAGTGAGTCATTCACTGAGCTCAGGAAGAGGGTTTGGGGCAAGCAGCCTCTCATCCTTATCTTGGTACCCAAATCATGTAGATTATAAAAGACCCACAAAGAAGCAATAAATGCGAGAGCCTCCTCTACATTATAACAATTACGCATCTGATGGTGCCACTGGTGTCTTTATTACACTTCTCCAAAGCTGCCGAGGAAGACAATTAGGACACCAGAGACTTCCCAAGGAGCCACAGAGATTCTCCCTGGAGAACGCGAAAACTCTGGAAAGGAAAAGCACGCATGTTGGATGGGGACATGGAGTTCTGTCTAGCATTAGAGCGTCCTGTTGTCAAACTTCTTCTCTGAACTGTTCACCTCTGCAACTATCTTGGATGGCAGAGACCCTTGATGTGCCGTTCAGATCTTTGAAGTGTTTAGTTCTATTTCTATTCTTATTCACCCCAGAATAACTTTCTTCACAAGTAGCAGCATCTTCTCAGGAGCTCAAACTATGAATTTAGCAATTCTGCAACCCCAGGTACTGGGCTTTCCAGGAGGGTCAGTGGTAAAGAATCGGCCTGCCAATGCAGGGCTCGTTCAACCCCTGGGTCCAGAAGATCCCCTGGAAGAGGAAATGGTAACCCACTCCAGTGTTTTTGCCTGGAAAATTTCATGGACAGAGGATCCTGTTGGGCTGCAGTCCATGCGGCAGCAAAGAGTCAGACATGACTGACTTGAGCATGCATGCAAGCAACCCCAAGTAGCACGTTAATGAGGAAAAGTCAAGACTGTAAGCCATCTTAATGATGACAAGCAATCAGACTGAACAATACAATGACTGCTTTTCACTTGAGGATTTTGAACTATTTCTAAAAAAAAAAAAAAAAGTTTCAGAATGTCTGAAAATCAAGATAAAACTTTCCTTCATCAAATGCCTGCATTTTAAGAAAGCAAAAGATAGCAGCAAAGTCAACACGGAGCTAAAGAAAGATACTTGTCTGCAAACTAAAAATAAAGTTGAAATGGATCCTGAGCAGAAGGCATAAATAAAAAGTATCCTATAAAGGTAACTATATTCTGCATCTTCCTAACCCAGTTGAGTCAATATTTCCTCTTCTCTTCAAAAGAAAAGCTACTTAAGAAAAAGTTCTTAGCGGTTGCTTTGCTATTTTCGGTCAGACTGCCAGTTAGGTACCAATGAAAAATGTGTTTGCTCAAGTCCTCTAAATTGGGAGAAAAACTGGGGGGTTAGGACTGGTAACCTGAAAAGAGAGGATGAATGGGGATCAGAGAGAAGCCCTGAAACTTTACAAAAGGCTATTTGTCTTGTCTTTATTGTCTCCGTATGGAACCATTAAAAGACAACAACGCAGAAAAATACATTAAGCCATAGCTCAAGTTCAATCTTCAATTATTGGTTTTTTGATTATGTAGAAAATTGTATTCAAATCGCCCCTCAATCCACCTCTTATTGTCTGAGTTGAGGACTCCTGAGCGCAGCCAGGAATCCTTGGGAGTGATCCCGGCCCTAGAATCCTCCGCGGAGCACTCGGCCTCGTGGCGTTCCGCTCCCCGCAGGTCGGGTCATACATCTGGCTTCACCCTGTGCAACTGTCTGCTGGAAATGCTTTCAAGTGGGAGAAACGCAGTGTGATAGATGTCTTATTTTCCTCTAGAGTTGGAAACAAAGCCTTGTGACACATTTGCTAAAAAGGGCAGCTGATCTGAGTGTGTGTGCGGGCATGTGTGTTTAGCATCAAGTAGAAGAGGAAAAGAATAGCTAATGCAGGAGACATAGAGGATGCGGGGTCCATCCCCGGGTGGGGAAGACCCCCCTGGAGGGGAAAATGGCAAACCACTCCAGTATTCTTGCCTGGAGAATCCGGTGGACGGAGGAGCCGCGAAGGGTCAGCACGACTGAGCAACTGAGCGCGCACGCCCGAAGAGTGAGACACGACGTCTTCTAATTACTGGAATGCGTGCTCTCGTTTTTCGGCATGCAGAATACACTGGGCTGGGACAAGACCGAAAATCCACTCTTCCCATACTACTGTGAATAACAGTTTACGATGACATAATTCTAAAAATCTTCTCCGGAATACAAAAACAGTTCATTAAAAGAGAACGTCTCAGGCAATTAAGTGAGCAAGTGGGAATGGTCACCTAACAGCCACACGCAGCCCATCACATCCTTCTCTCTGAATTAACGAGATTCTTAACCGGATTGATCCACGGTCTCGTCTTTACAGGAAGGCAGCTGCAGGCAGCTCTGCGGCGGGCCATCCATTTGTGTTCTGCCTGAGAACGGCGGAGATCCTCCCAGAACAAATCAATAGCAATTTCTAACACACATTTCAAAACATTTTCCTTCCTCATGTATTTTATGTAATTCTCTCTCTTTTTTAAAAAATTTCAGAACTGTTCCCGTTTCTCTTGTCACCTCTATTTGGGAAAGGTAAAAATATCTTTCACAAACATAAGAACTGGTTTAATTTCAACACATAGCTGGAAACTTCACAATGGCAATAAAAAAGACTATGAGAGTAAAAAAAAAAGAAAAAGTTTTTTTTTTTTTTTACAACAAACTAGAGGATATGATGAAAAAGAAGCAGATTCATAGACAAAACAAAGCAGTGCTTACCAGTGGGGAGAGGGAAGGGCTGCTGCTGCTGCTGCTAAGTCACTTCAGTCGTGTCCGACTCTGTGCGACCCCATAGAGTCAGCCCACCAGGCTCCCCCGTCCCTGGGATTCTTCAGGCAGGAACACTGGAGTGGGCTGCCACTGCCTTCTCCTGAGAGGGAAGGGGGAGAAGAGCAATTCAGGGGCAGGGGGGTAAGAGGGTCAAACTACTAGGTACAGAATAAGCCACAGGTATATTGTACAACACGGGGAAGTTAGCGAATATTCTATGAACACCCCACATGGGAGTTAACCTTTAAAATTGTGCAAAATTTTTTTAAGTTAAAAAAAAGGACATTATAGAGAGTCAGTTGAGAGAAGATACTCAATTTTAAGTATGAATAAAAACAGATTCTTCTAGAAAAACAGTACATACAATGTGGTGGTCTTAGAGAAGGCAGGAAGAGTCTTTTTTTAGGGTTAAGATTTCAGACACGGGGGATGTAGGCTCCCTTTCATCAGACATATAAGGAGTAGGTGTCTAGAAAGTGAAAGTCAGTCCTGTCCAACTCTTTGTGACCCCATAGACTATGCAGTCTGGAATTCTCCAGGCCAGAATACTGGAGTGGGTAGCCTTTCCCTTTTCCAGGGGACCTTCCCAACCCAGCGATGGAACCCAGGTCTCCCACATTGTGGGTGGATTTTGGGGTGTCTGGAAGTGGCGCTCAAACCTTAAAGAATCACCAGGGCAGGAGGAGGTTTGCAAAGACACTAATTTCTAGGCAACGACCCCTAGAGACTCTGGCTTGAGCATATCAGGTCATCTCTCCAAAGCTCAGTCTGCTCCGATACAAAACTGGTGGTGCTAATTAAAAAAGTAATATATACCTCTACACGGTCATTGTGAGGATCAATAAGAACGTTGAAACCTCTTTGAAACGGCAAAGCACTCCAGAAATTTCAAAGACTGTCATTACAGAGTCCTGACAGCCTTCCAAAACTAAGAGAAGAATTACAATGCATAGTTACATGGAAGGCAAGTGGATCAGAACTAACGTAAAATGATTCAGTAAATAAACAAGTAAAGAATATGCCTGCCGATGCAGGACACAGAGGAACCTGGCGGGCTACAATCCACGGGGTCACAAAAGAGTTGGATATGATTTCGCGACTAAACAGCAACACCAAAAATAAACAAGTATCGTATCTGGTTATCTGAGAGGTTCCTGTTTGGATGGTACGTGTCTATGTGCTCAGTCATATTTGACTCTTTGTGACCCCGTGGACTGCAGCCCACAAGGCCCCTCTGTCCGTGGGATTTCCCAGGCACGAATACTGGCACGGATTACCATTTCCTTCTCCAGGGGATCTTCCCAACCCAGGGATGGAACCCACGTCTCCTGTGTCTCCTGCATTGGCAGGCGGATTCTTTACGGCAAAGCCACCCGAGAAACCTTTGATGGTAAAAAGAGACGGAAATCTGAAAATGCAGGAGAAACAGTGCGTAAAAACAGGAAGGAGGAGGGTCTCATAACAAAGTTGGCTGAAGTTACAGCAGTGCCAGAGTTAACCTTGAGTGGATCGAGGACAGAGGACAATGGTCCCAGGAGTGATAAAGATCTCCTCGCATTCCTTTTTATGCTACAAATACTTCAGGTGCAGAAGTTTGATTCCAGGGGGTGCATTTTAAAGATTTTCTTGGTTATTCAAGTGCTCTTTTAAAAGCATATCCTCATTCTAATAGGTTGCAATATTTACATGAAACAAATACCATCTTTCATTTAGATGAAAATACCCATTCTGTTGTTAAACACAACTTCACAGAGTTAAGAAATCACAGGAAACTGTTTCTAGCCCTGTCTCAGATGTATAATCTCGTTATTACAATATTTATCTCAAAGAAAGATTAGGAACCTCAGCCAATGTTTTCAGACTATCTGAAAGTCCTCACTGTCAGATTTAGAAAGCGACGTTAATATATTACAAATAATCAGAATGCAGTAACAAAAAGAGATGATTGAATTCCTAATGTTTCCATTACTCTTCAAAAAAAAATAATTTTTTCTAATAAATGAGCTCCTGCTAGATGCTTTCTTTCTTGAGAGATAATCTTTCCATTAGGATGGTAATTTGCGAAGCAAAATCTTTGTATTTTGTCGAGTTAGTTCTTGTTTTTAAATAGATAAAAGTTCTGTGAACAGGTTATTTAAGGGGCCGTTTTTCATTTGCAAAACATGCAAGGCTGGAGCAAGCCAGGCAGGGGAATTGTGTGCATATCAGATATGTGAGTTTTTGCCAAGAGAAGAGACCCCCTAAGACTTCTATCACCAGGCTGGCTCTGGGATCAGTTGCTTTGAATGCATATGAGTCCTGACTGCGAAATTTGCAAATGCCTCCCCATAAAGGTTATGCACCCACTGTAAATGCGGCATCTATTCAAAAAGATGGCCAGGTTGGTTGCTAGGAGATGGTGGGATTCTCTTAGAGAAAAATCAGTCCTGACAAAAAAAAAAAAAATTTTTTTTACATAAAGACCTTTTAAATATAAATACCTTTGACAGCAGCTATTATTATTCACTGAGTTCCTTCACATCTGAATAAATGGCAGAAAAATGATGATATTATTCATATGCCATTATCCACTAAAGTGTTAAAATAGAGAAGTCTTATTTTCCTCTCTCTCTTTTTCTTTGTTATTGCTAAAGAGAAAGAAGAAATCTTTTTTGAAAATTCCTTTCCAGTGGATTTCTCTACTTTTCAAGATTCTCAGTATACCAGAAACCTTTCTCAAAATCTGAAATTAAAGATGTGGATTGCTGCATTCTCCTTCCACACAAAACTGCCTATTTTTAAAGGCTGGTCGACAAGGAGAAGAGAACCACACCAGCAAAACTCAAAAGAATGCAACCAACTTCCTCCAAACGGGAGGTTCAGAAAAAGCAGGGTCCGCAGGTGGGAGTCTGTGCTTCTTGAAAGCGGCCATCCGTCCCAATTTCATTTCAATAACGTTTGCAATTTTCTTCCAACTGGGTTGACCGGAGGCACAGCTGCCCTCTACATGGGTCCCAACGCCCAGCTTTTGCTAAAAATGACCCTCACACATAAAATGTGAAGCAAGTGATGATTTGCTGTTTATAAACTGTGTTGCCTATAAATGAAGCAGCCATCTCTCCTGTGCCCTGCCCAGTCCATAGAGGACCTGAGAACCTTCCAGCTGAAACTCTCAAGAGGTAGCTGAGGCCAGAATGCCCAAGCCAGTGGCCACACCTCCCTTGGACCAGAGCCACTAGATACATCCCCCACCCCAAGCTCAAAATAAGGGATCCATGTTAAATACACTTCATTTCCATGAGAATGGCCACCCCCATCTCCAAGTATTTTTTTTTTCTTTTGCTATTGTGGATACTGTACAAAGTTTCTCAAGGGTTTTTTTTTTTTTTTTTTTGAGTATTCCTTGGAGTCAGACGGAGGCATGTTTCCTTGTACAAATATTGACATGAGCCCCTCCGTTTACTGAGCATTTTCCTGTGAAAGGCTGAGTATGGTAATGTCCCTTCCTATGCTTTCACACATTTGTTCTGACTCTTGGCTCCAGGAAGTCCTTATTGTTCTAATCAATGCTCCCTGGCCCAGTGACTTTTTCTTCCCTTTTAGTGACAGACATGGTATGTTTCCTTTCTTGAAGTTCTCATGAGAGTTTCTTGAACTGTGTTCCACGCACACCAATAAAAAGGTGACAGATTTGCAGGTATTCCTTTTTCTGTTTTTTGCTTTGCTTGCCTTTTTTTGTCACAGCCTCTTAGCCAACACCGTGACTAACTGTATAAATGTTGGAATGCCAGATAAGAAAGCCCCTCCAAATTCCAACAGCTTGCTCTAAATTCATGCAACACTGGGGCTTCCCTGGCGGTCCAGTGGTTAAGACTTTATGTTTCAGTGCAGGGGGTTAGAGTTAAATCTCTGGTCAAGGAGTTAAAGTTCCACATGCCTCAAGGCCACAAAATAAACATACCCAAGCAAGATTGTAACAAATTCAATAAAAGCTTTTAGAAATGGTCCACATCGAAGAATTAAAATAAATAATAAATGCATGGTACACGGATCCATGACTGAATTGGGGCAGAATTCCTTTGTGAGTGGACCCAAGAGGTCGCATTCTGCTTTTTTACTTGAGTGTTTAATCTTTTAGGTGTTTCCAGAAAACTGTGCTTTTCATCGTGCGTGAGATGGTGCACGCATGTTTAGCCGTGTCTCACTCTGCAAACCCCTGGACTGTAGCCCGCCAGGCTCCTCCATCCATGGGATTCTCCAGGCAAGAATAGTGGAGTGGGTTGCCATTTCCTTCTCCAGGGGATCTTCCCGACCCAGGGATCGAACCCAAGTCTCCTGTATCGCAGGCGGATTCTTCACCACTGCGTCACCTGGGAGCCCCTTGCGTTTAGGCAGTTCTTGGTCCCATATCATCCTCCCACTTGCAGTGATTAGTTATCTCAGTTTCAAGAGCTGGTTAGTGTGTCTTTTGTGCTAGAACAGAATCGTTCATTGATTTCTACCTTAAGATAAAAAAAAAGCACCACCAGAAGCGGTGAGAAACCCCCAAGGACAAAGCCCACAGACAGCAGCTGGTGGGCACTACGCTTTCCACGCCGGGAGGGGGAGAATCATCTGACCCTCCCCGATTTACCACTCCTGCCAGTTCCACTGCCCCTGGTGGACCTGTCAGATAGGATGAACCATGGCAGAGAACCCCGCCCTCAGCGCTCAGTGGGGAAGGAATCTTCAAGGACACGGAGAAGCTCACGGCTCCCTTCAGTCTCACCAGGGGCACCAGGAGAACCTTGCTATCATCACAGCTTCCTCTTCCCTCCTTTTTCTCAAGCACGTCTGCTCTGTTTTGGGAAGCTGGTTTGAGCAGAGAAAGCCCCCAGGGTGAAAATCTAGATCACTAAGGACTCTGAGTGTCAGGTCCAGCAGGCTGTGAGCAATTCAGCCCCAGGCAGGACCACACTGGGTCACGTGGGCAGGGTAGCCGGGCCCACAGAAGCACCTGAATCTTGGCTCAGCACCCAGCAGGGTCCCGGGTGGAGGACAGGAGGCTCCTGGACAGGCTGAGGGCGTGATGCATCAGAGAAGGCTCCCAGGCCGGCTCTCAGGGAGCAGGATCCAGCAGCAGCACCGAAGCCTTCCTCCCTGGGTTCCTCCACCGCCCGGCCCCTGATCCCCCTTCCCATCAACTCCAGCTCCTACCCCACACCCACCCATTGAGACCCCTTCTTCCCTAAATGGTCCTCAGCCATACTGTCCTCCAGCGTGAAACTTTCCAAGGCACAAAGCAGTCGTCTCTCTTTGGGGCCACATTCTTTTGTGAGTTACACTCCAGGTATGATTTATTTCTGGTTCATTTCCTGTGACTCAGTTACACAGGATGCTAAATTATGATAATAATGCTTGTCTCCAGATAATGAAGACGGGGCTTGGGTTTCTCATAGCGGAGATTTTATACAAATGCAGAGTATCATTACAGCTAAAATCCATGACTGAAGAAATTAAATTTCCTGAAATGTTTTATATCTGACAAGAATGTTTGTAATCCTCTGTATTTACCGCTAAACGAGGTGGACTACGAGAAAGAAGATATTTCAGGGGAAGGACTGAGCTCAACGGGAAAAATTAACAAATGGGAAAATTGTAGCACTGCGTTTGTTCTTTCTGGAGAGAAAGGGCTTTGGTAAACATGCAACAGGAAACTCTGTTTGATTTCTGCAGGGAAAATCTAACCAGCAACAGACTCATGCGGAATCTTCAAAGGAGAAATTTCTATACTTGTTTACTTTCTGATACGCAGCTGAAAAAGAACACCATGGCTCAGCTCAAAAGGAGCAAGACAGTGAATAACTGATCCAATTCTGCAAAGAAGTAAATACTTAACTGGACATAAAGTAAATGAAAATCTTTACCATAAAGAAGTTTTTTAAAAAAGAGAGAGATTTGATTTGGGAGGGTAGGGGTGACATACCTTTAATCATTTCCCAAATTTAGTTCTTTTCTGGTTTCATAGACACACGAGACAATCAAAATCAGAGTTTTAAAATTTTTCACGTGTCAGAAGTAGTTTGAGAACACAACCTGTTCGCAGCTCTCCATTCTTATTTCCATCTCTCTTTTTGTTTGGAGATACCGACTTCACTAAAGCAGAACAATGAAAGAATTGGTATTTCTGGAAATAGGCATTTATAGATTCACGCCCACTGATTTTAAGTGTTTCCTCTATGTAGGTATTAACTGGTATTGCTTCATGCCATCAAGCCAAGAGATGCCAACAACCTCCACATCTTCATCAGAACCAAGGGTTCCTCCTTGAGACTTGACCAGTGCAACTGCCAGAACCACAAAGTGCCAGCCCTCTTCGGCGCTTCTTGAAAGATCAGGGGAGAAGGCTGGGAGCAGAGCTGGGAGCTGTGGACAGAGTTGGCTCCAAAGTATTTCTTATGCCAACTTCAGCTCTATCGTTTGTCACAAATACCACTACCTTTTCAAGGCTGGGACCTAGCTCTGTGGGTCCTGTCCATTGGCTCTCCAGTTCCTAGCCATTTTCCTTTTAAATTTTTTATTTTGTATTGGTGTATGGGTTTCCTGGGTGGCTTGGTGGTAAAGAATCTGCCTACAGTGCAGGAGACCCGGGTTCAGTCTTTGGGTTGGGAAGATCCCCTGGAAAAGGGAATGGCAACCCACTCCAGTATTCTCACCTGGAGAATTCCATGGACAGAGGAGCCTGGTGGGCTACTGTCCATAGGGTTGCAAAGAGTCGAAGACGACCCAGCAACAAATGCTAATGATGACTAACAGGGGATTCACAATGTTGTCAGGGTTTCAGGTGAACAGCAAAGGGACTCAGGCACACATATACATGTATCCATTGTCCCCCAAACTCCCTCCCATCCAGGCAGTCACATAACATTGAGCAGAGTTCTCTGTGCTACCCAGTAGGCCCTTGTTGGTTATCCATTTTAAATACAGCAGTGTGTACATGTCCATCCCAAACTTCCTAATTATCCCTTCCGATCATCCTTCCCCGCTGGCAACCGTAAGTTTGTTCTCTAATCTGTGGGTCTGTTTTGTAGACAAGCTCATTTGCATCATGTCTTTTTAGACTCCACATATAAGCGATGCCGTATGAGGTTTCTGCTTCTCTGTCTGTCTTACTTCTCTCATTTGACACTCTCTAGGTCCATCCATGTGGTTGCAAGTGGCATTTTTGATGGAGGCAGTGCTTTCTGATCCTAGTGAGTTGCTGTCTGCAGAGCCTGGTACCAGACTGCCCAGACCTAGGCTTGCTCCCTTCTCCAACCTGGCTGGGGTGTGCCATGCCTACATCAACATCACTAGCCTCACAAATCGTCCAGAACTCTGAGCTCAAGCAGCGTCATCTCACTCATCTGTCCTCATCACAAGCTTCCTCCTCTGTCCGCCCCTAAAATACCTTCCCCAGAGATGCCTCCTGCCTAGGACCTACAGGCAAGTCACCAAACTTTTCCCACTGGGACTCCCTCTGCATTTGATGTTAAGTGGACAGATCAGGAGGTTTCTAAGGGAGCCCCAAAGGCTGGGACCGACATGAGGCACTCACTCAATGCCAGCCAAACCTTTGCCTGTGCAACCTCACAGAAACAAGATGTGCTCAGGATTTACTCTGGGAGAATAAGCAGAATGCGGAAACTGAAGAGGAGAGGAGAAGCAATGTATTTTATTAGGTTCAACTTGAAGTCATTTTCATTCAAATTGTTTAAGTACAAAGTATTTCAAATTTGTATGAAAGTTCCCCAAAATGCAATGCACAACTATTCACCTACCGTAGACGTTACACAGATACTATCATTTTGCCGTATTGGCCTCAGCTCTTTTAGTTTTAAGAGATTAATCATTCTAAGTTAAACAATGACCATCTTCTTTTCCCTTTCTCATCTCCCTCCTTAGAGGTAAATTCTCATCTGAAAATGTGTGTCATTCCCAAGCTTGTTTTTGTAACCTCGTTTGTGTGAGAATTTACAAGCCGTATATGTAAACAATTGCTTCTGTGTTCTGAAATTCACATCAATGTTTTCATGCTGTTTATTTTGTGGCTTTCCTCCACAATTATGTTTTTCCATTTTATCTGTATAGTTTTATATCGATCTAACTCTACATATAGAACTTCCCTTGTAGCTCCGACGGTAAAGAATCTGCCTGCAATGCAGGAGACCTGGGCTCGATCCCTGGGTTAGGAAGGTCCCCTGGAGAAGGGCATGGCAACCCACTCCAGTATTCTTGCCTGGAGAACGCTCATGGACAAAGGAGCCTGGCGGGCTACAGTCCACGGGGTCACAAAGAATCGGTCAGAACTGAGCGACTAAGCACAGCTCTACATAAGTTATATACCAGGAGGCCCAACCTCCGGGCTGTGGACTGGTACCTCCTGTCAGATCAGCAGCATCATTAGACTAAAATGCACAATACATGCAATGCCCTTGAATCATCCCCAAACCACCCCCAGCTCCTCAGTCCGTGAAAAAATTGTCTTCCGGGAAATCTGTGCCTGGTGCCGATCAGGTTGGGCACTTCTGTTACATGCTAGCCTGTACTATGATTAGAATCATCGTTTCCTCATCCATTATACTAAAAAAAGAAGTTTAACTTGTGTCTCGTTTGCACTGCTGTATATGATGCTGCTGTGATCATTCCATGCACCTTCTTGAACATTTCTGTGAAAGTCTCTCTAGAAGAGACACCTCCACGTGGGGTGCTGGCACCATCAAGCTTTTCCCACATTGCTCAGTTTCTCTTTGAAGAAGTGTAAGTGAGTAAGTGAAAAAGTTGGCTTAAAGCTCAACATTCAGAAAATGACGATCATGGCATCCAGTCCCATCACTTCATGGGAATAGATGGGGAAACAGTGGAAAAAGTGTCAGACTTTATTTTTGGGGGACTCCAAAATCCCTGCAGATGGTGACTGCGGCCATGATATTAAAAGATGCTTACTCCTTGGAAGAAAAGTTATGACCAACCTAGATAGCATATTCAAAAGCAGAGACATTACTTTGCTGACTAAGGTCTGTCTAGTCAAGGCTATGGTTTTTCCTGTGGTCATGTATGGATGTGAGAGTTGGACTGTGAAGAAGGCTGAGCGCCGAAGAATTGATGCTTTTGAACTATGGTGTTGGAGAAGACTCTTGAGAGTCCCTTGGACTGCAAGGAGATCCAACCAGTCCATTCTGAAGGAGATCAGCCCTGGGATTTCTTTGGAAGGAATGATGCTAAAGCTGAAACTCCAGTACTTTGGCCACCTCATGCGAAGAGTTGACTCATTGGAAAAGACTCTGATGCTGGGAGGGATTGGGGGCAGGAGGAGTAGGGGACGACCGAGGATGAGATGGCTGGATGGCATCACGGACTCAATGGACCTGAGTCTGAGTGAACTCCGGAAGTTGGTGATGCACAGGGAGGCCTGGCGTGCTGGGATTCGCAGGGTCGCAAAGAGTTGGACACGACTGAGCGACTGAATTGAACTGAACTGAACTGAAGTAAGTCAGTGAGTGAAGTCGCTCAGTTGTATCCGACTCTTTGCGACCCCGTGGACTGTAGCCTACCCAGCATCTTCGTCCATGGGATTCTCCATACTGGAGTGGGTTACCATTTCCTTCTCCAGGGGATCTTCCCAACCCAGGGATCAAACCTAGGCCTCCTGCATTGGAGGCAGACACTTTAACCTCTGAGCCACCAGGGAAGATTTGAAGAGGTGAGACACTCACAATTCCACCAGGGATATATCATCTTTCCTGTCTTTCCACATCCTCATCGGCCAATAGGATAAAAAGGAAACTGTGGCTGCTTCTTACATCTTCCTATAAGCTAGTTGCTCTGTTTCTTGATTCTTCTTTCATATCCCTTTATACCCTTCGCCATTATTTTCCTATTTCATGTTTAAACATTTTCTTATTGACTTGTAAGAGTCCTCTATATAATCTGGATATGATCTTTGCCATGCGGGTTGCGAATGTCTTCTCCTGGTCTGGTTATCCGGCTAATATTAAGATACAAAGCAGGACATCCCTGGTGGTGCGGGGGATAAGAACCTGCCCGCCAGTGCAGGGGACATGGATCCAATCCCTGGTCTGGGAAGACTCCACACCCCTTGGAGCAACTAAACCCATGCACCACAACTATTGAGCCTCTGTGCCTCACAACTACTGAAGCCCCCGAGCCTAGAGTCTGTGCTCCACAAGAGAAGCCACCACCGTAAGCCGGTGCCCCTCAGCAAAGCATAGGCACCGCTCGCCGCAACTAGAGAAAGCCCACGCATGGCAACCGAAATTACGGAAGTAAATGAAAATTTTTTTAAAAAGAAAGAAACAAAACAGTACTTAGGATCGAGTGATGATGCTAATCAGTTCAGTCCAGTCGCTCAGTTGTGTCCGACTCTTTGCGACCCCATGGACTGCAGCATGTTAATATCAGGTCACTTATAAAAATGTCTAAGAAATATTTCTTCTATCGATAAAGATTCCTCTTGTTTTCAGAGCAGAAGGCTACTATGTTTATCTGACATGTCATACTGTATGCACCGCTGTATAGTTTCAAAAGATGTGACGCTCTTTAATGTTCACGTCTTGGCATTTCACTGTTTATGAATATTGCTAAAGTTGATTTATACAATAAAAAGCAGATCCTAAGACCGCTCAGTCTGAGTCTGAGATATTAGGGAATGCCAGAGGAGTATCTTCCAGCAACTACTTATCTTAGAAGTAATTTTATAAAAACAAGTCCTGTGGCTGGTGACATAATTTGCTCTCTGCCCACAGTACCCGGGAGACCTTCATGAGAGGTAAATGCCTATCTGTGTACACATGTGTTTATTTGTCTACGTCTAGGGAGTATCTCTATTTTAATCTTACACTCCAATTGATTAATTAAACTTTGAGGAAGCAGTGTTTTTATGGCACCAGTACCCCATATGCATCATGGAAAAGTAATTTAGTTATGTCTTAATTCCTCACTCATTTCCACTAAAATAAATCCAGAACAGATTCAGAAAACTGATGCTGAGGACAGACAGCGAATCTGTGAGCCCAGGGCTGGAAGCCTAAAATATTATTTTGAATTAACCTATTAACTCATTTGAGATAATTCTATCCAGATTTGAGTCTGTGTTTACTCGACTGATTTATTGTCTGTTTTTATTTCTTCCAAATGGGACTCATTATGTCTCTTTAAAGCAGTGTTTTCCCATGTTTTCTACCATTTTTATTTTTCAGGATACTTTATATCATAGCGACTGAGTTATGTGTCATGTCCTACTAATTATGAAACCCAGATTTTACTGTGTGTCCATTTTAGTGGGTTTTTATGTATTTACATATACACACGTGTTTGTTCAGACGCTAAGTAGCGTCTGACTCTTCGCAGTCCCGGGGATTGCAGCATACCAGGCTCCCCTGGCCTTCGATATCTCCTGGAGTTTGCTCAAATTCATGTCCATACATTTTGCATCAAAATGGCCTTTTTGAAAGACAGGGATTGCATTTTTAGAAGCACTGCACCCTTTAAACATTTCTATGGGTTTATGGAGACTTCTGACATAAAAATGGATTTCCCCATATGACTGGAAATACTAGAACCAGGCCACTGAGCGACTCACCTGAAGTCTTAACTGACCTGTCACAGAAGAAGGAGGCGGTCTTTGCTTCTCTAATAGCAACATGGGAAAGTGCGGCTGGGTGGTCTTGGGTTGGGAGCTTACCCCTGGAAGTTGGGGTCTTGATGGAGCCACTGAGCAGTTGCTAGTCCATCTGTTAAAGGAACAACACTCATCTTCTGAGGTCGATGTGAGATTAACTGTCCTGGCTCAAAGCAACAGAATAAGTACTCAGTAAGCACTGCTGCTGCTGCTGCTAAGTCGCTTCAGTCGTGTCCGACTCTGTGCGACCCCATAGACGGCAGCCCACCAGGCTCCCCCGTCCCTGGGATTCTCCAGGCAAGAAACTGGAGTGGGTTGCCATTTCCTTCTCCAATGCATGAAAGTGAAAAGGGAAAGTGAAGATGCTCAGTCGTGTCTGACTCTTAGTAACCCCATGGACTGCAGCCCATGAGGCTCCTCCATCCATGGGATTTTTCCTGGCAAGAGTACTGGACTGGGGTGCCATTGCCTTCTCCTCAGTAAGCACTAGTGTCTTCCTATTCCACCTAGTTGTGGAGAAGACCATCTGCCATAAATCAGGGCTTTGTAACATTCTCAGACAAGCTTTGACATCTGCACAGCCTCGCCTGTGCCACCAATTCTACAAACCTGCCCGGGTGCTACCGGAAAGATCACTGGGACAGACTGTAACTTGTCTCAGGAATCAGACCTTCCAATCAGGAACAACACGTGACATTTTTTATATATATACAGAGTCTGATTGCTTACCAAGGTTTTTACCGTGCTCTATCAGCTTTCACAATCAGTATGTACAAAGGCCAGGTAGATCCTCACCCCTTTCTTTTCAGTAAGAGAAAACTGAGGCTTGAAGGGGCCAACAACACCAAAGAAACGGTGGAGACTGGACTTTGGAGTTTTCTGATCACGTAGATTTGCCAGTGTGTTGGGTCAAACTCTATGCAGTGGCCATTTTAATAGACTCCTTAAGGTCACCGGCTTTCCCCGGACTCTATTATCTTACTCAGAAACACTGTAGCAGCAAGTGACACATTAACAGGTGTGAGTCATCTAGTGTGTTGGACTCTGCAAGTCACCAGACTGTAGCCCACCAGGCTCCTCTGTCCATGGAATTCTCCAGGCAAGAATAGTCAGTAGCCATTTCCTTCTCCAGGGATCTTCCCAACCCAGGGATGGAGCCTGGGTCTCCTGCATTGCCTGTGGATTCTTCACTGTCTGAACCACCAGGGAAGCCCCCATACTAGCACAAACTACCCTACGGATAGGAGTTCTGATCACTGGAAGGATCAAGGGCCTGCAGGTGGCTGGCATCAGGCGGAGACTGATCAGAGGCTCAAATATCAGATCTCTTTCTCTCTTCCTTAGCCAGATGCTGCTGGAGTTGGCTTCATTTCTGCGTGAGACTCCTCACGGAGTTCAACAGTGGCTACTGAAAGCTCCAGCTTTCCCTGGTCCTTAGAACAGGGACTTCAGCAACCAGAGAGCTCCTCTCTCCTGCTCTCTTCTGCAGAAGTCCTGGCTTGAGTCTACAGCTCTGCTCAGACTCAGGCCCAAGACAGTGACACTGATGGATGTTTGAGGGGTAAGTGATTGACAGCCCAACTATACCAGGGGGAATTTCCAACATTAAAGAGGAGCTCTGACCAAAGGAAAAAGGTGATAAAGTGCTGCTCCTGCCCACTGCGTGTAAAATACACATACCTGCAAAGAATCGAACATTCTCCCCAACACTGCAGTTCAACTTAATGGGGAAAACAAACAAACAAATAAGAGCAGAACATAAAGAATAAGATGCAGAGAAATTAACTAGACAAAGACCAAAATTATTAAAAAAAAAAAAAAACATGACTAATCTGGTTAACTACACATCAGAATGAATTCACTTCTAAAGTTTAAGAAATGTTATTTCTTTGACGTAGATAACATTTTTATCCACAAGTAAGAAAAATAGTCAAGTTTTACAGAGGGCTTTTAAATATCAAAGTCGCTTTTTTCACACAAATACAATGCTTACGATTTCATCTGTCAATGCCTTGGGTGACATTTGAAAATTAAATAATGTCCATCTAATGGGCCAAAGCCCATGTATAACTTGAATATTCCTGGCACTTTCATTGCCCCAAAGTTCAGTGGAGCAGAAAACGGAATTGATTTCAGGTCAGGAACAAGCAAACTATTTACATCTACCCTGCAAATTATATCGGCAAAAATAAGTAAGAACGGCCTTAACACATTGTGGCAAGCCCACTCTGCCTTCATAACACATTAGGTGTTACATGTAAGAACCATCAGCTCGTGTAAGCAAGGGAAGGCATCAGTGTTCACAAGCATATTTAATATTTAAAATGCTTGATTTCTTTCATTTCTAAGTGAAAAATAAAATTAGATGTTCTGTTTTCTTTCCAGGCTTCCCTGGTGGCTCAAACAGTAAAGAATCTGCCTGCAATGCAGGAGACCTGGGTTTGATCCCTAGGTCAGGAAGATCCCCTGGAGAAGGAAACGGCTCCCCACTCTATTCAGTTCAGTCACTCAGTCATGTCTGACTCTTTGTGACCCCATGGACTGCAGCGTGCCAGGCTTCCCTGTCCATCACCAACTCCTGGGGCTTGCTCAAACTCATGTCCATTGAGTCGGTGATGCCATCCAACCATCTCATCCTCTGTCGTCCCCTTTTCCTCCTGCCCTCAATCTTTCCCAGCATCAGGGTCTTTTCCAATGAGTCAGCTCTTCCCATCAGGCGGCCAAAGTATTGGAGTTTCAGCTTCGGCATCAGTCCTTCCAATGAATGTTCAGGACTGATCTCCTTTAGGATGGACTGGTTGGATCTCCTTGCAGTCCAAGGGACTCTCAAGAGTCTTCTCCAACACCACAGTTCAAAAGCATCAATTCTTTGGTGCTCAGCTTTCTTTACAGTCCAACTCTTACATCCATACATGACTACTGGAAAAACCATAGCTTTGACTAGACAGACCTTTGTCAGCCAAGTAATGTCTCTGCTTTTTAATATGTTGTCTAGACTGGTCATAGCTTTTCTTCCAAGGAGCAAGCATCTTTTAATTTCATGGCTGCAGTCACCATCTGCAGTGATTCTGGAGCCCCAAAACACAAAATCTCTCACTGTTTCCATTGTTTGCCCTTCTATTTGCCATGAAGTGATGGGACCAGATGCCATGATCTTAGCTTTCTGAATGTTGAGTTTTAAGCCAACTTTTTCACTCTCCTCTTTCACGTTCTTGTCTAGGAAATCCCGTGGCAGAGGAGCCTGGTGGGCTACAGTCTATGGAGTTGCAAAGAGTCAGACACAGCTGAGCAACTAACACTTTCACTTTTTCGTTTTCCTGCCACACATGAATCAGTTGCTTGGCATCACTTGAAAGCATATGATGCCTGTGTAGATGCTGGCACGCACCCATGAAGTCAAGCAGGGCTGGCTCTGCGGTCCTTGCCGGAGACAATTATGCCCTTACTGTTTACAACAACACGTTAGTGACACAGCAGAAGAGCAAGGGAGAAAATTCGGTGCTGGAAGGTTTACTGACTTTTGGAGTATTCAAGAATCAGTCTTGTGCCTTAAAAAAAACACCTCTAAAATAATTTTAGAAGTATTTAAAGCAGAACCTTTTAACTGAGTTTGCTATTTTCACCCCCAAACTTAGGTCATTTCTTTGAGCAATGCCTAATTTATAAACCAAAATTCTTCATTTAAATGCTATGACACCTGATCTTAGTAATAGATACACCGGGGGTGGGGGGTGGGTGGTAAAAATCTTGAGCCTGTCTTCTTTTTCACTTTTCATTAACTTTTCAAAGCATGGATGTAACATCCAATGCTCATTCTTTCTGCACCATATTATTGCTAAGAAGATCTCTTCATTTTAAATGTATTCTAATAAAAATTTGACATCCACACATTTCATAAGGAACAAATTGAAGAATTTTTGGCAGTAAGTAAAGAGAAATTTCCATGAATAAATACAGCTATTTCTCCAATTTCAAATACAAATGGAGAAAACTGTTGGTAATTAGACTTGAAATTATTTAATCAATTCCTATTTTTGCCAACAAATGAACAAATTTTAAGGAGACTTAAAGAATCAGTTTGATTCTTTCTGTCATGGCTCCTGAAATCTTGAAAATATTTCAAAGCATTTACTTCACCTCTCTAAAGATGGGTATAACTCATTATCTTATAAACAGTATAGTTTTTTGAACTTCTATGTAATGTCTTGATAAATGAGAGGGCCACAAATTATTACAACTTCAAGCTATGTCCTAGCATCTCAGGACAGTCTGAAGAGCAGTTGCAAAGGGAATTCAAAGTTAGAAGGGAATTATGAACTACTCAGATTGATTTTCAGTTGACTCAAACTCTCAGTAGTATTTAGCCTTTAAGTTTACTGATCTCTTTTGAGCATTACACACACACACAAGACATAACTTTGACATGTATTTGTTTTTCCTACTAAAATACAATATTTTAAGATAGCATAGTAAACACCAAAGATCATAGGAAAACATATTTGCAAGAGATATTTTCTTTTTTGAACTATTTTTAATTTAGAAGCTTTATAATTTTGACATCCACAGTAGTAGTATTTGCTATTCAAAAAGAACAAATAGAGAGTTCATTTGACAGATTAAGTTCTATTTCAGGGTTCAGTTACAAATACAGAAAGAGAAGAGAAGAGGTAACATTACAGAACGATCATGTGTTCCAAAAGAAATCCATCATCTAACTTTTTCTGCAGGATAACAGTTGATGGCATCAAAAGATAAAAGTCTCATTTGCCAATCACATCTCCTAAATAGGAAAACATTTTAAGTGCCAGGCAGAACCCAGTTTATAAATGTCCAGATGTGCTCCAGATTATGTACTCAGGAAATCTAAGTTATGTGTTCTTCTAAGGGAAATCTTAAAAGGAATAATTGTCAAAATGATATTATGCTGAATCTTTCCAGACTGGTACTGTGCTCACAAGATTCTCTGGTGGATCTGTTCCCATTCTCAACTGGCTACTCAAGGCTGGCCATGCCGTTCTCTTTTCCTGACATCTAAGTTGCCTTAATTGTACAATGGCTTTCATTTGCTTTTCATGTCAGATTCAAACTTGAAGAGTCTTCTGGTATTTGTTCATCAAGGGAGAAGGCAATTTTCTCCCTTGCTCTTCTGCTGTGTCACTGATGTATTGTTGTGAACAGGAAAAGCACAATTGTCTTCCACAAGGACCACAGAGCTAGCCCTGTTTGCCCTCACAGGTCCGCATTAGACAATATTTTCTACTATCAAACCAAGTAATAGAAACACGGCTGGTAAGAGGATTATTAATCATATGAAAAGTAGTTCAGAAACACGCAAATGGGGGGGAAGACTGAAGGTGAACGTTACTGTTATCTTCAAATATCTGAAGGACTGTTGAGTGAGAGAGACGTTATATTTATCATGTTAACACCAAACAGCAGGCTGCTGTGTGTGTGCTGTAGCAACCCCATGGGCTGCAGCCCGCCAGGCTCCTCTGTCCACGGGATTCTCCAGGCAAGAATCCTGGAGTGGGGTGCGATTTCCTCCTCCAGGGGATCTTCTCGCCCCAGGGATCGAACCCACATCGTTTGCATCTCTTGCGTTGGCAGGTGGATTCTTTACCACCACGCCAGCAGGGAAACTAGGTCTTAGCCCAGAAGGAGGAAAAAGACCAACAGTTGCAGCTGTCCCCAAAGAGAAAGCACTGTTTGGTAAAGAATTAAGGCTGGTTCTTTATCTGGTAGGAAAACAAAGCAGGAATATCACAATCAGAAAGAAGCTTTTAATCCTGGATAACTGCTAAGGAATCCTCCACCTCCAGTCTTTGACTGGGTTGTCCTCTTCGTCTCCTCACCCAGTTACTGGCCACCTAACTGCACTTCCACCTGCCCTCATCAGATAGCCAGCTTATGCAACAGAACTTTTTGCTCCTATTCATTCGCCAACAAATTGTTTCTGTTCCAGACAGCGTTACCCTCCCCAGTACACGACCATAAGCAAGCTATGTAACTGCTCAGGTCTGCGACTTCTACCCACCTCAAGGGGTGACTGTGAGGAATAAATTAGATCATTGTGCGTTTAGCACGGCTCCTGGCATGTAGTAATTACCAAATACTGTTTGCTCTTATTAGCCATTATTATTGCACCCCGACTCCAGATCACTGTCTCCAAGAGGCAGGCGTGCACTAATAAGACCCAGGTTTGGTTGACTCCCTGAAACGATTTCTCTCTCTTAGGCATGCAATTATTTCCAGCTGTTTTGAATTTGCTGAGAGACTTTTGGATACACCATAGAATTGTAAGGGATCCACGTAGGAGGATCATACCTGTAAAAGGTGAAGGTCTGCGAAGTTGGTATTGAACCAGGCTCTCCTGCATCGCAGATGGATTCTTTAATAGCTGAGCGTCCAGGAAGTCCATCACTCCAACTAGAAGTCTTCAAAGATACAAGACGACCGTTTGAGCAAAGAGAACGTCAGGTCTTCTACGGATCGCCCAGTCTCTCTGGCCAGGTTTAGACCAGAATCAGATCAGAAAGTGACAGGAACACTGACAGATTCCTTCCTTAAAAATAAAAGGAACAACAAACCCAAACCTCAGACATTCAATAATCAACCTGTACTCTGTGAAAGTCACAGGGATGTGAAAGACAAAGAGACTGAGAAATAGTCACAATTTCAAGCTTAATGACTGAACGCAATATGGGATCCCAGACTGGATCCTGGAGCAGAAAACAGACGTTATGTGAAAACTTGGTGAAACTCTCATACAGTCTGTAATTTAGCCCATCAGCATTGTATCTTCATTAATTCCCTGAGTTTGGTCATCGTATTATGGGTATGTAAGGTATTAACATAGTGGACATCCGCACTACCTCTATAAATTTTCTATAAGTCTAAAACTATTCTAAAAGAAAAAGGATAAAAACAGTAAAATATAAAATAATAAAACAAAAAAAATTTTTTTTAATTTTAATAAATGTTCCTTCTGAAAGTTTCCTGCATTGGAGATACTAGGTCTATGATTTGCAGCTGTAGGTCAGAGAAGACTATGCCGAGAAAAATAAGTTCTCACCCACAAAACCAAAAGATAGGTTTACAAATCAGTTTAAACCCACCTTCTCGTTAAAGTGTTCAACTCAGGCAAAGAAAAAAAAAAAGGATAAGCAAACCTAGATGTCTGTGAGTGTGCTCAGTCAATCAGTCATACTGAAGCCCACAAGGCTACTCCATCCATGGAATTTTCCAGGCAAGAATACTGGAGTGAGCTGCCATTTCCTTCCACAAGAGATTTTCCGGGACCACCCCCTCAACCTCTTACCCTGGGTCTCCGGCATTGACAGGCAGGTTCATTACTGCTGAGCCACCTGGGAAACCCTAACACAAATATACAAAGATCAATAGTTTCCCAGGAAGAAGGCAATTAGAAAACATAATGGAAGAAAAATTGATTCACAAGAGTAACTCTAATCATGGACTAACTAACATGGTACAAAAATTTATAGAAGTTACACAGGTTTAACACTGGGGAAGGGGGCAGTCCTTACTCCATGGAGTAAGTATGCCATGCTTGGAGAGGAATGCTCTGATTTCAGCCTTGAGGAAGGTCAGAAGCTCTCAAGCGGACAGAGGAAGCTATCAAAAGGAAAAAACAAAAACAGAAAAACAGCTTAATATCTTAGTCTCACTTGTTTGGGGGCCTATTTAATCTTTTTATATTGTTGTTCAGTTGCTAAGCCATGCCCGACTCTTTGCAACCCCATGGACTGCAGCACACCGGGCTTTCCTGTCCTTCACTGATTTTCTGTTATTAGCCTCCATTTATTACGCATCAAATACTTTGTCCAAAGCATGCATAACTGTTTCCGTGGACACAGCCAGAGATAAAGTAGCCTGCTGCATTACTTTTGTTGTGAAGTTTCATGCATGAATCTCAACTCTCCCCATGAGTTTACATCTTTAAAAATAGGAGTAATTTTTACATAGTCTCAAGATGCCTACTCCAATTCCTATCATTCTGATTTGCTGATACTGAAATCCTAATATCCTAAATTATTTGCTAAGGAACAGTTAGCAACAGATAGGCATTATTTTCCATTTTATAAGAACTTTCATCCTACTCCTCCATTTTTATCCAGTCTCAGTATTATGGTATATACAAAGTATTACAGTTTATATAAAAGGCTGGTTAGACTGACTCGATTTGTCTTGATCTTTTCATTTTTAAAAAAGCTCTTCATATGGAGTTTATTATCATGAAATCTGTTTCACATTATTAAAACCAGCAGGGTAAGACATTGACAATCACAGAATAGTTATAGTTTATTTTACATTATGGTTTAAAATGCCGCCTTAGTCCTTTATCTCTAACGTCCTTAAAGATATGAGAGATTTTCTATAATATTAAAATCCTAAGTACTACTAGTATATATTTTAGTTTCCTCCTTCTTAGATAAATATGTCTGAAATGATCACTTATAAGTTTAAATAGCAAACCTTCCATGTTTAGAGATTTATGACTTCATGTTTGGAAATTAAACATGTTTAGAGATTTGTAATGGAAACTCTAGGCATTATAGTGTCTGAATAAAAGGTGTTCAGAAATTATAAGCAAAATATACAAGAAGGAACTTTTTTGTAATTTATAATTTTTCCGTATCTGCTTCATCTACCCATTCTAAAAATATACTTATGAAAAGATTAAAGAGTTATGAAGATATTTACTTAACACAGTTCTTTTCATATCTGAATTCTCTCTCCAGCTGGGTAGTGATAGCTGGAGAGTCGAATTGTGGCAGAGGTGCTGTAATATTTTTATTTTGATGATTTATTAAACCTGCTCTACTCTTCGTCTAATCCAAAGCAAGGTCCCACAGGGCATGGGTTAAATAGGAAGGGAAATCATCAAAGCATATACAACACTGAAAAAGCAAGAAGTTAGAAATGAGAGAATTGCCCATTGGCAGCTGGGAAAGTCAAGAGCAAACAGGAAAAGGAGAAAAGTGAAAAGTACAGAGATGGGGGCTTGAAGGCCCTGGTCGTTCCTAGGTGAGTATGGCCAGGTTGTGGCATCATGCACCCTGACTCAGCAGGAGACACTCAAACCTTCATGCCCACTGCTGCTGCTAAGTCACTTCAGTCCTGCCCGACTCTGTGCGACCCCATAGACGGCAGCCCACCAGGCTCCCCGTCCCTGGGGTTCTCCAGGTAAGAACACTGGAGTGGGTTGCCATTTCCTTCTCCAATGCATGAAAGTGAAAAGGGAAAGTGAAGTTGCTCAGTCGTGTCCGACTCTTAGCGACCCCATGGACTGCTGAGCGACTAACACACACACACACACACACACACGCACACGCACACGCACACACTTGGTTGAGCTAACACTGTCTCCTCTGTATTTGTTGGGGGTCTTGTTGGGGAAACAGTGTTCTTGTCTGTATATTAGTAGCTTTTTTAAGTCCTGCTTTTTATATTTATTTATGGCCACATCATGCAGCATGTGGGATCTTAGTTCCCTGACCAGGTATCGAACCCGTGACTCTGCAGTGGAAGATCAACGCCCTAACTCCTGGGCCACCAGGAAAGTCCTGGATATGAGCATCTTAGAGCAGTTCAGAAGACAGTTTTGTTTCCAGACTGCTCTTCACTTCCAGACAGCAATGCAGCCTCCCAGGGCTGGGGGGCCTGAGGCGGGGAGGGGGTGAGGTCAGAGTCCAGGTGTGTGCTCAGGATTCAGAGGGGACCACCGTGCTGGCTGAGGCCAGGTGGATGCCTCCTCCACAAGGGATCCCGTGCTCTTCCCACCCGGCCCACAACCAGCGAGGGACCTGTCTGAGCAGGGCTGTGTCCCTCACTGGGCCTGGGGGTGTGCGAGCCGCCACCTTCCCCGGCTGACTTCGCTGCAGGCTTTGAGTGCAATTCAAGTGTGTCTAGGGAAGGCATAAGGGGAGGTAGAAATGAAGTTTCAGGAAAAGTTCATTTGAACTTCAGTTCAGTTCAGTTCAGTTCAGTTTGCGGGTCTAAATCAAGCAACGTAGGCTTAAACTAGAAGGATCTGACCCTTTCTCACAAGACACACTTACACACAGCACCCACTGGCTTATAGCATCCAAGCAGGACTGGGCTGACCCAGCTACAGTCCAAAAAGACAGGAATGGCCAGAGTACCTACATTACAATCTGACTTGGAAGGGAAACAAATCGGTGCAGACTGGGGTCGGCTGTAAGGAAACATGGCCTCAGGGGGCTTCCCTGTTGGTCTAGTGGTTAAGACTCTGCTCTCCCAATGCAGGGAGCTGGGGTTCAATTCCCAGTCAGGGAACTAAGGTCCCACATGCCGACTAGTGTGGCCAAAAAAAATAATAGAAACTAAAAAGACATCAATTTGTAAAATTTTATTTTTAAAGAGCAATAGTTTAAAAAGAAAAAAAAAAAAAGTGGCCTCAGGACCCATGAATGTTATTGACCAACTGGTGTCGCTCAACAGATATCAGGGCAAATAATGTGTTAAAGCCAGCAGTGCTGTTTGAGGCAAATGATTACTCAGAGGAATAAGGGAAGGAAATGCCATTAAGAAGGTTCCAGCCCTTTGCAGGTTGAAGACATATTAGCCAAAGTACAAAAGTCTACATTTCTAAAGAATGATAAGAACTATAAGAGGATAACAAGCAAAAAATTAGACCATATAAGACACAAGTATGCAAACTCAAACATATTACCCATAAAAGACACACACACATACATATATGTACATACAAGATACAAATATATATAAATATACTATGTGGCCTTTAGTTCAGTTCAGTCAATCGTGTCCGACTCTTTGTGACCCCATGAACTGCAGCACGTCAGGCCTCCCCTCCCAGAGTTTACTCAAATTCATGTCCGTTGAGTCGGTGATGCCATCCAACCATCTCATCCTCTGTCATCCCTTTCTCCTCCTGCCCCCAATCCCTCCCAGCATCAGAGTCTTTTCCAATGAGTCAACTCTTTGCATGAGGTGGCCAAAGTACTGGAGCTTCAGCTTTAGCATCATTCCTTCCAAAGAAATCCCAGGGTTGATCTCCTTCAGAATGGACTGGTTGGACCTCCTTGCAGTCCAAGGGACTCTCAAGAGTCATCTCCAACACCACAGTTCAAAAGCATCAATTCTTTGGCGCCCAGCTTTCTTTATAGTCCAACTCTCACATCCATACATGACCACTGGAAAAACCATAGCCTTGACTGGACGGACCTTTGTTGGCAAAGTAATGTCTCTGCTTTTAATGTAGCCATAGTACACAAATATGATATCTTAACCCTCCTGTGTGCCCTGACTTGTCACCTCCACTGCGGTTTTCAGGGAGCAGAAATAAGGAATGTGTCTGCTCAGTCATGTCTAATGCTTTTTTGACCCCTGTAGCCCTCCAGGTTCCTCTGCCCATGGAGTTTTCCAGGCAAGAACACTGGAATGGGTTGCCATTTTCTGCTCCAGGGGATTTTCCCAACCCAGGGATCCAATCCGTGTCTTCTGGGTCTCCTGCATTGGCAGGTTGATTCTTTCCCTCTGCGCCACCTGGGAAGCCCCCAAATAAGGAGGAAAGTGCAATCAAACCAAGACACATGCGATTCAGCCTGAGTGATGAAGCTTCCTCTGCTCCTCCTCCACCCATGTTCCTTCCCTCATCTCCTGCCCTCCAGACCACAGCCTCTCCCTCTCTCTAATCTCCCTAGGAAGCTCCCTGCTTCCCTGAGAAGCAATGTGTTATCACATGCATCATCAAATGATGTTTCCCCCCAAAATAAAGTTTCCCCCCAAAATGTGAGCGTTTGTCCCAGCTCCACAAAGAATCTGAACTACTCTTTCCCACCCCCCCACCCCGCCCCCGCCTTGAATGTCTGTAGGGTTGGCTTTAGTTTGTTGTTCATTTTCTGGGATTATAAGGAACAAAATATTTCTTTAAAAATATCTTCTTTTGCCTTATGCTAAAGTAGTCAGATCAACTACTCTGCAAATGTTTAGGGAAGCTAATCATAGAAATAACATTTTTTTTCCTTTACCTAATATGCAGCTTAAATATAAGTTAAATAAGCAGGGTGACAATATACAGCCTTGACGTACCCCTTTTCCTATTTGGAAACAGTGTGTTCCATGTCCAGTTCTAACTGTTGCTTCCTGACCTGCATACAGATTTCTCAAGAGGCAGGTTAGGTGATCTGGTATTCCCATCTCTTTCAGAATTTTCCACAGTTTATTGTGATCCATACAGTCAAAGGCTTTGGCATAGTCAATAAAGCAGAAATAGATGTTTTTCCCAGTCAGGGAACTGGGAAAGGAGTACGTCAAGTCTGTATATTGTCACCCTGCTTATTTAACTTATATGCAGAGTACATCATGAGAAACACTGGGCTGGAAGAAGCACAAACTGGAATCAAGATTGCTGGGAGAAATATCAATAACCTCAGCTATGCAGATGACACCACCCTTATGGCAGAAAGTGAAGAGGAACTAAAAAGCCTCTTGATGAAAGACGAGAGCGAAAAAATTGGCTTAAAGCTCAACATTCAGAAAACGAAGATCATGGCATCTGGTCCCATCACTTCATGGGAAATAGATGGGGAAACAGTGGAAACAGTGTCAGACTTTATTTTTGGGGGGCCAAAATACTCCAAAATCACTGCAGATGGTGATTGCAGCCATGAAATTAAAAGATGCTTACTCCTTGGAAGAAAAGTTATGACCAACCTAGATAGTATATTCAAAAGCAGAGACATTACTTTGCCGACTAAGGTCCATCTAGTCAAGGCTATGGTTTTTCCTGTGGTCATGTATGGATGTGAGAGTTGGACTATGAAGAAGGCTGAGCGCCAAAGAATTGATGCTTTTGAACTGTGGTGTTGGGGAAGACTCTTGAGAGTCCCTTGGACTGCAAGGAGATCCAACCAGTCCATTCTGAAGGAGATCAGCCCTGGGATTTCTTTGGAAGGAATGATGCTAAAGCTGAAGCTCCAGTACTTTGGCCACCTCATGAGAAGAGTTGACTCGTTGGAAAAGACTGTGATGCTGGGAGGGATTGGGGGCAGGAGAAGAAGGGGATGACAGAGGATGAGATGGCTGGATGGCATCAGGGACTCGATGGATGTGAGTCTGAGTGAACTCCGGGAGTTGGTGATGCACAGGGAGGCCTGGCGTGCTGCGATTCATGGGGTCGCAAAAAGTCGGACACGACTGAGCGACTGAACTGAACTGAATACGCAGCTTTGGTGTAAAACCGTGTAGTAGCCGATGCTTTACCCCAAGACATGGAATGGCAGTGGAAAGAACTGGTGGCGGGAGGGAAAGGGTGAGGGAGGGGCAGATGTCTTATCAGACCCTCTTCGCCTTGCAGGCGGTACCTCTCGGACACCCTCCTAAAGAATTACTTAATTTCTAGGACAGCTCTTCAGCCCGAAAGCCCAGAAAATGATTCCACAGGCGGTGGCCCCAGAAGAGTCCCCCTGACCGCGTCCAGGCCTCCGTCTGTCACACCGTCCCCTTTTCACGGGACTCCTGGGGGCTTTGGCCGATTGTAAAATGAAACCACAAGTATGAAACTTTGGGCTCTTCGTAATATAATTCGTCACAAACATTTTTACCCTTAACCCTTAGAGCCCAAATAGCATCATTTAAAAAATTCCCTGATTGACAGATAGCTTTTAATTATCATTTGTGGGAGAGAAAAAAAATCGACCAAGTTCAGGCCACCTCTCACCTTGTCTCTTTCTTTTTCCTTTTTGTTCAGCAAGAATCTCATGGCTTTTCCTCCCATTAGCCCATTATTCCTGTTCACCGCGAGGCCGTGTTCCCGTCTGTAAGGGACACAATGTGTCATTGTCCGAAAGCCCCCTCCATCAGTCTGCTCCAGGGAAAACGAGCTTTCGTCACGCACAAGAGTGAAATCTGTGCAGACCGTTGGCTTCAATCACTTGGTTAAGTGTCGTGCAATGAGTGACAATACAGGGTTTTTTTATTCTCACTGGGGACAGAACGATGTTTAATTAGGCATTTAAAAGCGACTGTTAACTTATACAGGCCTCATCACAAATGGTTTTTCAGCAGGCTCAGTGATCTGAAACACCAATTAGTTTCAATTCACACTTATTGTCTGTCCCTCATTACAGCAGTTAGTTCAGAATCTAAATTCTTTCCTATGCAAGAAAGTGTTGATGTCCTCCTATGAATAAGAAGAATATATATGTTTTGTCCTTTTTCAAAAGGCACCCTGTAAAATGTCTTCCCACGCGTCTCTTTTCTAGCATGCAGAGCTCTTCTCCGGAAGACACCCTTCGTTGAGACTGGTGGTCTTGCTCTGAAGCCTCTTTATTTCCAAGGCCTTCGGTGGGCAAGGGGGTGGGCAGGGGGGTGCAGTGGGAGGGGGTGACCTGTGATGCCTTTCCTGATGCTGCAGCGCCCACGGGCCTGGGCAGCTGTGTCTGTCATGACCGCCCTGACTCCTGGGTCGTGCATGGCCTCTCTGAATGCCCTTCTCTCGGACGGAGTGGACACTCCATAGCCAGCCTCTCTCACGGGTCCCCAGGCTCCTGGCCCACAGAAGCGTGTGTTTTCTGCTCGCTCAAAAGTCCAGCTTTTGTACAACAGAGAGTAAGCAGAAGAGCATGGAAGGAAGTGTATCACGTCTTTCCAGAGAAGGAGAGCCACTCAGAGGCAGATAGATGGATATGGAGATGGATGGATAGAAAAGCAGGTAGATTAGATAGATATAGAGACAGATGGATAGAAAAGCAGATAGATGATAGAGACAGAAAAACGTTCAATAGATAGATGTAGATAGGTAGATAGATATAGGTAAGTAGGTAGATAAAGATAAATATAGATGATGGATGTATAGATATAGATAGATGATACTGCTGTTGTTGTTCAGGGGCTAAGTCGTGTCTGACTCTTCGTGACCCCATGGACTGCAGCACGCTAGGCTTCCAGAGAGGCGATAGAGTTAGATAAATAATAGATATCAGTAGATAGGTAGATAGAGATATAGATAGATGATAGATAGATACCAATAGATATATATCAATAGATAGATGGATGAGTGTGTGCTAGGTCGCTTCAGTTGTGTCTGACTCTGTGTGACCATATGGACTGTAGACTGCCAGGCTCCTCTGTCCATGGGGTTCTCCAGGCAAGGACCCTGGAGTGGGCTGCCATAGATAGATAAGACACTGATTTTAATTATGGAGGCTGGTGAGTCCGAAATCTATAGATCGGGTCCTCAAGCTAGACATTCAGGGAAGAGTTACTATAACCTTGAGTCTAATTCTATAAGGCAGCAGGCCAAACATTTAGGCAAGACTTCCATGTTGCTGTTTCAAGAAGAATTCTTTCTTCGGGAAACTGCAGTCTTTTCTCTTGAGGCCTTCAACATAGCACTGGCACTAGGGGAGGGAGTCAGCTTTACTGAGTCTGCTGGTTTAACTGTTAAACTAAAAACACCTTCACCACAACACCTAGACGGATGTTTAATCAAACGGCTGGGTACCCTCGCCAGGCGACACAGGAGGAGCACGCAAACTAGAATGCACGTGGAAGATCTGCCATTCAAATGACCCCGAGACAATCCTTGGCCTCGGTCCCCTCACTTGTAATAGTTGGTGTTGTTCAGTCTCCAAGTTGTGTCTGACTCTTTGCAGCCCCACGGACTGCAGCATGCCAGGCCTCCTTGCTCCGCACCATCTCCCAGAGTTTACCCAGGTTCACGTCCATTGAATCGGTGATGGCATCCAACCGTCCATTACCTGTAATGTGCTTCCCCAAATAAAATAAATGAGAACAAACAGGATTTGGGACTGTCTGAAGGATGAGGAGTGTTTGGTTAGCAAAGCTGGATTCCCTCTCTGAACTGTCACCAATAACATAGTAAAGAGCCACCCAAATTTAAATTCAGAAAGTTATCAAACTAGTCACATTTTGTTGTCTTCAAACAAACACTGTCAGGGTGGGGAGTGCAGGTGGGTTTCAGTCGATTCTGCATTTGGGGTATGGTCTTGAGGGTCAGTATGGAAATACGCCAAACTGGTTTAGTTAACTCAGACCACTGAACAGCCCAGCCAGGTAGCTCTCTCCCAGGAGGAGAATGTACCCATGTCCCATGGAAGTGTGGCTGCAGAGTGTGAAGACAGAACAGCAGAAGTCACAGACTCTAACTGTCTGACACTGAATCAGTCACTTAACCTCTCTTGACCTCAATTTCCTTTCTAGAAGATAGGAAATTTGGACAAAATGATTTTAACATTCCGTCCAGTTTCACATTGGAATCTATTAGGATTCATGCTTTCTTCCTATATGGTTTATAATCATTATGGAGTATTTGATGCTGGTTAAGTCAAATCTGTTCAGCTTTTCAATGTATTAAGGCATAGAGGTAATCAGCAGAGTAAAGACTAAAAGAGTTTATTTTCCTGGGCTCCAGGTCACATAGCCTAATAACTATTTATATTAGCTACTGCAATGGAAGCAGTTAAAAGCTCTATTTTTCATTATCTCTTCATACCTTTTCTTCCCAAAAGATCTTATGACTAAATCTTCCTTTAGCCAATTTGGTTTCAGCTGCTTTTCTTTGACAGTCTCTAAGGTGATATTTATTAATATTAAGACCCATTCTTTTTCCAATTTAAGGCTCCTCAGCAGATTACTCTACTTTTAGGGATTAATGGTCCGTATTATTACACCGTTTTCGTGAGTTTAGATTCCTCTTACTATTTTCAACTGCTTGGCCTTTGCTGCTAAACTGCAAGGTACATTAGAGCATAACCTTTGAAACAGGGCTATTTTCAGACACAAAACTCAGGATTCATCCATTCCTTGTAAGAGGAACCACAATGATTGTGAAGTGGGATAAATAAGGAAATTAACAAAGAGTCATGAAGAAATACTCTAAAACTCCAAATCTTCTTATTAGTGGTTATGTGCCCTACAGTCCCTGTAGGGCCTGCTACATAGAAGATATATTAAAGACAGTCTTAAGAAAGTCAAGAAAGTATGTACAAAGACTGCTGCATTTAAAACGGAGAACCAACAAGGACCTAATGTAGAGCACCAGGAACTCTGCTCAGTGTTACGTGGCAGCCTGGACGGGAGGGATGTTTGGGGGAGAAAGGATACATGTATATGCATGGCTGAGTCCCTTCGCTGTCCACCTGAAATCATCACAACATTGTTCACGAATTGGCTATATCCTAACACAAAGGGGAAAAAAGGGGGGGGCACTTACAAGAAAAGACGGGGAAAATGTCAAAGGGCCGACAACACAGCCGTACCCCCAGCCCTGTCGTCCCGTTTCTCTGACCCCATTCATTCGACAATACTGCTTGAGCATCTGCTGTGTGTCTGGCACTGCGTGAGTCGCTGGAAGACAGCAGTGAGCAAGGCAGGGCGGAGTCTTAGCTTCCCCTAGTTTACACCTCCTCACCTCTCTACTCAGAACCGTACAGTGGGGGCAGCAAACAAAGACGATGCTTTTACAACAAAGGAAGACATCTGGGGTTTTTTCCTAAAGTGGAATTTTTTGGTGTTTGATAAAATGCTAAAGGAAATCAACCCTGAATATTCACTGGAAGGACTGATGCTGAAGCTGAGGCTCCAATACTCTGCCACCTGATGCAAAGAGCCGACTCATTGGAAAAGACCCTGATGCTGGGAAAGATTGAGGGCAGGAAGAGAAGGGGACAGAGGATGAGATGGCCGGATGGCATCACCAACTCAATGGACATGAGTTTGAGCCAACTCTGGGAGATAGTGCAGGACAGGGAAGCCTGGCGTGCTGCAGTCCATGCGGTCACAAAGAGTCTGACTTGACCTGGCAACTGAACAATCACAACACAAATGCTCGGTGTATACTTCGGTGACCAGACCACTGTTTCTCTTTCCAGGTAAGGAACGGGAGCCCTTTTGTTGGCGTAAGATGCACTGGAGCACTCCTGAACTCAGAGCCGGCACTGACTGTCAGCAGGAAGGAATCTTCGCGGGTGTCATTATCAGGGAGGACCCCCTAGGACCGCCCTCGGGACCACGAATGACTCAAGAAGACCAGCTGCCTTCTCGGGCTGTGGCTGTGTCAGCTGGGTGGTGCCCTTGTGTGCTGGGCAGCTCTGTGCTGTCCTACAAGTTTGTAGTCTAGGCAGCGGGATGTCACATCCTTAGGACTCAGCATACAGACATGTTCACTCACAAAGTACTGATTTTCTCCCCTTTTTTTTCACAGTCATGGATATTGGCACCAAAAAGCATTTTGGGAACGAAATAATTGATTCAAAGCCATCGTCATTACGGTTTCAAAAAGACACAAAATTCAAACTAGTCCACTGAAATGGGTATTGAAATGTGCATGAATAAAAGATTTCATAGGAAATGTGGTTGGAATTATTGGCTAGACTAAGACTGTCGGGCAAATTCTCTCCTAAAGCACGGGGATCCTGGACCAGCCCCAGCTCGGCCCGTAAATGCACTTTATTTCCCACAGTCACTCCCACAGCCCTCTTCTCCTGATCCCATCAGTCACGCGAGATGGTTGCAGATCCTCATCTTAGAGACGGTTCCAGAGAAATGATTTCAAGACTCTTGATAAACCTCCTCGAAACTCCACTTAGCGACTCGAAATGTTAGGTACTTCCCTTTCGCAGGAAAATAAAAAGGTTACAAATTCATTAAAACGCTCCATCCCAATGCTTCTTTCCTGTTTTTATCACCATCTGGCTAGATGCATAAATAAGATTCAAAAGCTGAAGGTCTTTTCTATCAGAGGGAAATGCCCTGGGTTAAGCTTTATTCGCTATCATTCCAATGTATGCCTTTTGGTTTATTATTCTATTTTCCTATCAATTATTATAACTTTACAAACAGCCATGGAAATAGCTTTCCTGACATTCAGGAACATGTCAACATCTATAAAAATTAATACTAACATTAATTCAAACGTTCTTAGCTCCTTCCTTGTTATTAGCAAATAGAAGAAGTTAAAAATATATATCAATAATCATTAAAATGATAATAGTGCAAAAGTTAGCAAATTATGTCAGCAGTGTCATTTATATATTTATTTAGTACAATATTTGCTTAATCTGTTTCCAAAAAGATTTCAGGTGCCTTCAGTAATTGCTAAAGTATCTTAGTTGATTGAAAGCAAGTTTTTCACCTGAATTTAGGAAAGTGTTGGACAGAAAATTGGATAAATGATACCCAAGGCACTTAGCACAAATTGCACACCATCCCACACAGTGAGAAGGAGGATAAGTTAGCTGGACAGGAATCGGCGGCTGCTAGAAATGGTCCGAGCTCCCTCAGGCGTCTGTAATTACTTTCAATTGGGTAGCTTTCCTGACATTTGAGGTTTCTTAAGAAAGGCTCCAAAACGGTGAGCATTACTTGTTACTGAGCCAGTGCACTCACCAGCCAAGGAAAGTGGCTGCTGTGTGGTCCCCACCCCTCTCCAGAACTGTGGATTCTCAGGGACATCTCTCCTCCCCACTTGGTACTTACCTGGAGACGAGCCTTCAGTGACTTCAGAATCAGATGCCCAGTTTTATCAGGCTTCCTGGTTCCTTTCAGTCATAGGCCAATGCAGTCTCCCTCATTTTAGTCATCAAAACTCAAAGAAAAACGAGTGAGATGGCTTGTCCTAGGAGGAAAAAAAGACCATAAACCCGGACTTCCTGTCTGCTGTTCGCTCGACAATCAACACATCCAGGTCTCCATCAGACATGTTGATGGGGAGTAGACGAGGTGGCATGAATCTTTTTAAATCCTTAGAAAACTCAACATCTCTCTCCTGCGACAGTTTCATGCCTCTTCCTTATCACACATTTTACGGGCAAACGGCACAAAGAATATGTTCGAGATTTATTTTCTCCCCATTTCCACATCTGCGCCTTAAAAATAATAAACAGGCAGGACTTCCCTGGTGGTCCAGGGGTTCAGATTCTACATTTCCAAAGCAGGGGGAGTGGATTCGATCCCTGGTGGGAGAATTAAGATCCCACATGTTATACGGCATGGCCAAAATAACAATAATCAGGGTTTTGCCAGGACTTATCTTTATACGCCTATTTCTCTTTCTTCTCATTTCTGTTCCTCTTCCAGTTTTGGAAACTGTGTTTGAAAAGGAATCAGTAGGTAGAGGGTTAAAGATAGAGTGTGCAAGTGGCTTCTCTTAGAAGGAAATGTTTCGCAGTGAAATCCAAGACAGTGCCAGGCCAGTATTTCAAGTGTTATGTTTATGAAGACAGATTTGAATGAATCCTAATATACAGGTCATTTCATCATCAATAGGCAAAAGAGAATCTAGAAAGAGGACGTCCAGGTGTGAAGAAGTGGTGGTGAATTAAAGAAGGCGATGGAAGGAATGAGATCCGGGCACAGGTGAGCAGGTTATCTGGGGAAAGAAAAGCGATGCCCGTTGGGGCTTAGAGAGGAGGACTTCCCTTGTGGCTCAGACGGTAAAGCGTCTGCCTACAATGCAGAAGACCTGGGTTTGATCCCTGGGTCGGGAAGGTCCTCTGGAGAAGGAAATGGCAATCCACTCCAGTATTCTTGCCTGGAAAATCCCATGGATGGAGGAGCGTGGTAGGCTACAGTCCATGGGGTTGCAAAGAGTCGGACACGACTGAACGACTTCACTTCACCAGAAGCAATGTGGAGGAATTCTGAGCTGGGGGAGAAGCAAGAGAAAGGAAAGGCAGCTTTGATCTTCATGATAAACTGAGAGGCTGCTTACCTTGTGAAATGGTGGGAGATGTGGGTGGAATAGAGGACTTGACAAAAGTGGAAAACAAAAAAAACTGGTGCAGACACTTTGAGGAAGCCAACAAAAAGCAAACATGAAAATAATCCTGGTGTGGCCTCTTTTTCACATTTTTAAGCTTCTCTTGGCGAGATCAGTACTCTATTTCAGCTCAATCTTATCAGTCAGTCGTCAAACATTCCTGGAATGTTCAGTTTCTACCAGGTTTGCGCTAAGCCCTAAAGTACTTGTTAGGCCACTGCCAGAACTTTCGTGGGAAAAGGACTGTTTCTGACGTAAGCTAGCAGTTTGTTGCTTCCCACATATTAGGGCCACAGTTGAATTACACATCACGGTCTGCAGACTTCAAACAAAGCTTCCAGGAAGTGAACGGAACCAGGACAAGGAAATGACTGTGACTCTGCACTCCATAAAATAAAGAAATCAAGTGCAATTTATCGCTGGAGAAATGGAGGAAGCTGAGCTGATAAAATAACCTAAGAAACTATGCGAATGATGTGATAAAGCTGGAATGGAAGCGATCGTTTTGTGCTTAAGATTTAATCCGGTTCTCCCAAACGGCCTGGGCAATCTAAAACTGCGGCAGGGAGGAGATGTCATTTCACGGCACACGTCTGCCTGGAACTCGGTCACGGTGTGGGTAGGTAACACAGGTTAGAGTCAAGAGCGTCTGTTGTCACCTCCAAAAAGCCCACTTGATGATTTTTTCACATACCTTTATGGAGCGCATAGACTTGTAAGTGGAGGGAGTTAAATAACAGCGTCTGCCCAGGAACTGGGTTTTGGGTTTTGAAATTGTGTAAAATAAACTGTTTTTTCTAACAGATAATTAACATTTCGAGGAGTCTGGTCGCCTGCTCTGTGGGGAGCGGCTGACTCACTGAACCGCAGGGGTTTCACCAGCCGCCTTCGCTCCCTCTCACCAAGAATGGTTTTGTGCGAAGCTGAAGAGGTGGCCTCAAACGAAACTGCGAGCTAGGCTGTTTCTCCGGAGCCCTGGGTCTCCGGGTCCCCCACTTCCCCTCCAGAAATGCCCAGGACTCTCACATCCTCCTCTGCTCCCCTCAAAAGGTCCTGGGGGCTGTCTGTTTACAGGATTCCCAGGTGGCGCAGTGGTGAAGAACCCGCCTGCAGTGTTGGAGACGCAGGTTCCATCCCTGGGTCGGGAAGATGCTCTGGAGGAGGGCATGGCAACCCACGCCAGTGTTCTGGCCTGGAGAAGCCCATGGACAGAGGAGCCTGGCGGGGTACAGTCCGGGGGTTGCAAAGAGTCGGATAGGACTGAGTGCAGGCAAGAGCATGCGAGACACCTCCATCAGTGACCCAGCGAAGACGACTCTTAATATACCAGGGCTGTACATTCAAAGGCTCACAGCCACCTTCTCCCCAGAGCCTGACAAGGGTCATTTCTGGTATATCTCTGACTCTCTTGGGATCTGGAGTCGCCTTCAAAGATCATGCCTCCTTTCTCCCAGCGGCAGCACTTCCTGCTGGGAGAGTGGTCATGCTTTCTGGAAATCCTGACCCTCCTCCTGAACCCAGTCCTCTGAAAAACATGGGGGGATTGTTTCTGGGCTCCCCGGTGATTCCAAAGACAGTTGCTTGGTGATGGACAGGGAGGCCTGGCATGCAGTTGTCCATGGGGTGTCCACAAAGTCGGACACAACTGAGTGACTGAACTGAACTGAACTGAACTGTGATTGAAAGCACTTTCTGGGAACTTCCCTGGTGGTCCTAAGGTTAGGAATCCACCTTACAATGCAGGTGATGTGTGTTTGATCCCTGGTGGTGGAATTAGGATCCTACTTGCCGCTGAGAACTGGGCCCACGCCCGCCAACTACTGAGCCTGTGTGCCCCAACTAAGACCCAATGCAGTCAAATAAATAAATATATTTTTTAAAAAAGAATATTTTAGAATCCAGGAGCCAACCAGGCTCCAAGACCCAGCATGCTGCTTGCAACGGGGAGTCTCCCGGCAGCCTGCCTGGGTGGCACTGGAGGAGAATGGCAGCCATAGTAAGCTGCGTGAGTTGCTCAGCGGGGTCCGGCTCCTCTCAGCAATGTGCTTCTCTTGTTAATGGGAGCACAGGCTCTAGGGTGCGTCGTCTCAGCCCCCGTGGTGCGGCTCACAGGCTCAGTCGCCCTGCTGCACGTGGAATCTTCCCAGACGAGGGATCGAACCCATGTCCCCTCCACTGGCAGGCGGATTCTTAACCACTGGACCCCCCAGGAAAGTCCCAGGCAACTCTTTTGTAAGGTTGTAGGGCATCTGGGATGGTCATGTTTCCCTGAAAATCCAGTTTACTTTCATCTGGACACATTCCTTTCGCTTCAGGTATATATATCCCTATAAAAAGTTGCGGCCCCCAAGCTGAAATTGATGGTCACTAAACTGAAAGCAGCATATACGCTGGAAAACCGAGGAGGGCAAAACCCTACTGCTGCTCCCCGCGTCCCTTCCCATAGTGGACATCGCTAATTGGTCATCGCACTCCGGTGTTGAGACTCTGGTCAGCTTGGAGATCTTTCTCCATACAGGACTCTAGTCATTGCTACTCATACCTGAGAATTAGGATGCAAGTTGAAACCTATCTGTAACCATTGCTTTCATTTACTTATTTTTTATATTTATTTATTTGGCTGCACTGGGTCTTCGTTGTGGGACACAGATGCAGAATCTTTAGTTGCAGCATGCGAGACCTAGTTCCCTGACCAGGGATCAAACCCGAGCCCCTCTCTGCATTGGGAGCACAAAGTCTTAGCCACTCGGCCACCAGGGAAGTCCCTCTGTAACACTGCTTTTAAACTGTTTCCAGTTATTCTAAAGACAGTGGTAACCAGTGATGGATCATGTTGCTTGACATACAAGCTACATACAGAAGCATAAAAGTCTCTAGTAGAAAATATTAATATCATCACCAAAGCAAGTGTATCTGGCAAAACTGGAAATCCAGATAAAGTTAACTTCTTTCTTTGGAACCTAAGGCATGGAGTTTTCTTCTCCCAAGGTCACTTAGGTCAAGTGAGTAATTCTGAAACTTTGGAGACTTGGGGGCCTGAGCATCACTCCTGATGGATCAAGGCTGCCCCCCAGGAACCACTCCTGTGTGCCGTTCCTGAAAATTGAGGAGAAATGCTACTTTGAAAATGATGGATGGGCCTTTAGACAGCACAACCCCACCCCACCCGGCCCATGCTAGGGAAGGAAGGCTTTCCACACTGGCGGGTGTGTGGGTGGCTGAGAAAACCTAGAGAAATCACCCTGAAGTGAGAGTTTGCTGAAAAAGAAACATGCCTCAAACTGAGACAGATGATGACTGCATCTGCGCGTGCCCAGACTTTCCATCTCCTCAAATGTCAGGAGGATCTGGACAACTCACCAAACTGCTTCAACAGGGGCAACTCAGGTCACAGGGCATTGGGTTAGTCTGGGAGCCTGGACACAGAAGCAGAAACTCATGGCAGGCCCAGTAATCTGCAGTTAAGTAAACCCTAGGTGACCTTGATGCTAAAGTTTGAAAAAGTGAAAAAAGTGAAAGTGTTAGTAGCCCAGTCACCTCTGACTCCTTATTACCCCGTGGACTGTAGGCCTTGTTAGTTTAACATCGATTTGCATACTGCATGCCACCCACCCTCCACTGCATGCCACCCACGCCCAGCTTGTTAACACTCAGTGGCTGTGCAGTGCCATCTGTGTGTCTGCCTTTGCTGTGGGTTCACAGACTACCAGCAAGTGTCTAAAGAGGATCAGAAGAATCGCCATTTCTCTTTGAGAAAGCTCCTTAACCCAGGAGTGCCTGGCCCTGAGGGTGTAGAACCGTTGTCAGGAAGGGTTAGGGGGTGATGTAGAAAGTAGAAGCATCATGTCAGAGGCTGCTGCCTCAGCTGTGAGATTGAGCCACTGCTGTCGAAGCAGAGAAAGGCAGTGGGGGCAGGGTGAAGCTTCACTGGCCTTGGAACCAAGCATGTCACCAGCTACCCATCTACCAGGTGACAGGGACGTTTGCCTGTCCCCAGCTTACTACCTTTGGGCTTCCTAGGTGGCTCAGTGATAAAAAGAATCCACCCGCCAACGCAGGAGACACCGGTTCGATCCCTGGGTGGGAAGATCCCCTGGAGGAGGGCATGGCAACCCATTCCAGTATTCTTGCCTGGAGAATCCCACAGACAGAGGAGTCTGGTGGGTTACAGTCCATGGGGTTGCAAAGAGTCAGACCCGACTTGGCGACTAAACAACAATGCAGTCATCTTCAACTGGAGGAGATTCCCTTCCCTTCCCTGCCCCTCACTGGTGAACAGTTTATCCTTACAACTTGGCTTGGGGGAGGGGAGTGTTACCAGCTTCTAGTGGACAGGAGGCAGAGAAGCTATGAAACATCTTATGAGCCACAAACAGTCCCCACCCCAGCAAAGAACTTCTGGCCACAGAAAGTGAGTTTTGCTGAGGCTGAGAAACGCTGATGTGGAGGACTGAAATGGGTCCCTGAGTGACTGATTCTGCCTAAAACAAACCCTTAACTTCGGACTCACTCCGTGGAGAATATAATTCTTCCAATAAGAGGAAAATGAACCCAATTCTTGCTTTGGACCTAGGGAAAGTGTGTCCATATGATGTCTTCATCAAATTAGAGAAAACTATTTATAAATGCCTCTACAGCCTAGTATTTCTGCAAAGAAGACAAATAACTTACACCTTTTTATGTGAGCACAATCTCTGTGGCGGCAGCAATCTGTTTAGGAGACGCGGCTAGGAGGGTAGCCTGTCATTCGCCTCTCCACAAAGAAACATCAGAATAAACAAACCATCCTGGGGCCCCCTTGCATACTTGCAGTAAATGATAACAGCAGTTTTTTGTTTTCCATCTTTAAGATCAAAATATTTTAGTGACTTGTGATTCCTACACCTATAAAAATGATGTGTTTAAAATTCCACAGTCTTAAAAAATAAATATGAAAAGCCCAGTTCATTTATCAAGAGGAAAAAAAAAAAGATTGGTGGGATTTTTTTTTTCCTTTCCTGATCAAATAACGAACAAAATCAGCTACAGCACTACACTTTTAAAACATTGTAAGCTATAGCATTTTACTGTAATGAGTCTGTGGGTTTGCAAGGCAAGCTCAAAAGTTATGACGATCAACTCAGTCCCAGAGGGGAGAGTTTAGCTGTGTAAGCACTGGTTTGGGGAAAGAATATTTGGTCGAATCAAAGATTCCGATAGTCGCTGGGTTTCCTCAACCCTAAATTCTTCTGTGATGCATAATTGGATATTATGCAGTTAACTGAGAAGGACCTTGGGAGAAAACAAAATCCGAGTTGCTCTTAGATCTTCAGGAACATTAAAAGCTAAGCTTTCAACTCTAGCCAAATGCCATTACCATGAATTTCTTCCAACATATATTGGTTAGTCACAATGCTTTATCCTGGATATCACATGTGGTCCTGAAAGTTCAAACTTACAAACCAAGACTCCAGGACTTCTAATCCCGGAGACAGACTGTGACCAGCACACAGCGTGGAATACGTTTATGCTGTAAAATGCTGCTAATGATAACATCAGACTGAGTGGGGTTTGATCAAAGCCTCCACTGAGAGGTTTGTGAAGATAGGAGGCCTGGGTTAGAGTGGTCGGGTCCCGCCGAGTGTTTGCAACAGCAACCGAAGTAGGAAGGTAGGGTCTTCTACATTTAGGAGGAGGGGAGTGTGTTTTCCTGCCTGGAGTTTCCAGTCTTTAGAGGCATTTTGGGTTCTTACAGGTTGAGAAGGATCCTTTCCTTGGAAACCTCACACCACAGCCTCTAAGTCTTGGATGCTCTCCATCAGTGACAGCTGCGGGGACCGGGTACCAAGGGTCTCATGGGCTGCGTGCATGCGTGTTAAGTCGCTTCAGTCGTGTGTGACTCTGTGCGACCTTATGTTATGGACTGGAGCCCACCAGGCTCCTCTGTCCATGGGATTCTCCAGGCAGGAATACTGGAGTGGGTTGCCATGCCCTTCTCCAGGGGATCTTCCTGACCCAGGGACTGAACCCAGGTCTTCTTTACCATCTGAGCCACAGGAGAAGCGCAACAAAGGCTTCAGAGTTTTCCAAGACAAGTCATTAAAGCGATGGTTGTGAGCAACACCTCAATCCCTCGCTTCTTCTCTAAGGCAGTCCCAGCTCTTTTCATCCCATCTTCCTTCCCACTACCTCACAATACCATCCATCCGCGAATTCTGTGCACAGAACTGTCCCGTGTTCTTTTCCACAATTTACCCTCAAGCCCTGCCACTGCTTCCTGCTGATACTGAAACAAGACCACCTCTGGCTTCTGGTGTGGCTGGAGACTCAGGGGAGATGTCTTTCAAGCTGGATGACTTAAGCACCCAAGACTTAAGGGGTTGCTCCACAACAAAAATAAAATTCATCTGGCTTTGAAAATTTGGTCTTGATTGGCATGACAGAGAGGAAAGGAGAATTGTGTGTGTGTGTGTGTGCGCGCGTGTGTGTGTGTTTCCGAGTGAAAGAGTAGAGACAAAACTTCAGAAGCAAAAGTGTCAAAGTGTTTGCAGCCAACGTGTTCGTCCAGAATCTCAGCCCGTCAGGGAAAAGCAAAGGTCAGCATCACCCTGGATGCAAGGCTTAAAACAGTTTTGTTTTGTCCAACTGGCCAGAGGAGTTATGAATGTTTTGAGGTCAGAGTGGTTACATGATCAAAGTGCTTCAGGAAAATTAATTAGATGGTGCTATGGGTTGGGACCCGATATGGATGGAAAAGAGTCAAGAAAAAAAAAAAAATCAGTTAGGAGCTATTAGAGTGAGGAGGGCCTGAGCTTGAGACGTAAGAGAAAGGGAAAAAGTATTCACGGAAGGATCAGCAGTACGGTGGCCCCAGTAAGCGGGCGGTGTTGTTGGAGCAGATGTCTCCCTGATTCCCCAGGTACCCCGTCCCTCCCTGCCTGAGGCTGCCCCATGCGCTGCTCCTGTTGAGTGTGGTCTAACTGAATGAAACCTTTTAGAAGGGTCTTCCCTGGATTCTGGAAGCACAAGTCTCTTCAGGGCTTTCCCCGATGACTCAGAGGGTGAAGAATCAGCCTGCAGTGCAGAAGACACAGAAGATACGTGCTCGACCCCTGGATGGGGAAGCTCCCCTGGAGGAGGGCATGGCAACCAATTCCAGTGTTCTTGCCTGGAGAATCCCATGGACAGAGGAGCCTGGCAGACTACAATCCATGGGGTCACAAAGAGTCGGACACAGCTGAGCATATGGCAGTCTTACTTTCTGAAGCAACTGTGAAGGCATTACCCTTCCTCAACCCTTCATTCTGAGGGGTTCACGCTTGGTGACAGCAATGTGATTTTATGCTATGGTGTGGTCCAAGCTCTGATTCCTGACTTTTTTTACTTTCTGCCCGTGTGATTTGGGACAAGTTTATTTAGTCCTGCTGGGCCTCAGTTTCCCTATTTAAAAAATGGGGTTGATAATAACAACCATGCAAGGACATGATAAGAATTAAGCAGCATGTGCTAGCAGTTGGCATGCTGAAGAATGGCTGTACCTTTACTTATAAAATAATAATGATGAAACGGGTGTTTCGTTGTTACTGTGGCGCATACAGAGGCAAATATTCTCAACCTGACCACACTGGAGGACCCTCTAACCAGAAATAAGTCCTTCTTCTCTGCAAACCAGCAGTCACCAACATTTTTGGCACCAGGGACCCGTTTTGTGGAGAACAAGTTTTCCAAGGACCGGGGGTGGAACAAAGCCTCACTATCCATCATGGGAAGGATTAAGGTAGGGGTCTCCAACCTCTGGGATCTAATGCCCGATGATCTGAGGTGGAGCTGATGTAACAGTCCTAGAAATGAGAGCACAAGAAACGTGATGTTCTTGAATCATCCCGAAACCCGCCCATGAAGACCCAGACACGCCGGGCTTCAGCTCTCACTGCTAGAGTCCCAGACTCCTCCAGGCATGAACACGCCCACGAATTGACGGTTCTTCTTTTTTTTTTTTTTTTCAAAACCAAGTGAACTGATCTCAAACTGGTTTAATAACGAGAATTTTAAAATAATGTTGCATTGTCATTCTTTCTGAACAATAAGTCAATATTTAGCCTTTGAGTAAGTGAAAAAAAAAAGAGAGAGAGAAGAAAAAATGCGAATTTATTCTTTCAACATTATAAAACTTCGCTTTTGTTTTGTTTTTTTTTAAGTAACTCCTTTCTTCCCAAGCCCTGGGTCAACCTCTCCTCGCACTTGGGAGAGTCCTGTATATTATTCCGCAGCACCACCGACCCATTTACGAACAGGCCCATTTCTGAAAATAGTCTAACAGAAACACACGTCTTTCCCAGAGAATCAGAATTTAAATAAGAAAAACGAGGCTGGTTGGAGGTCTGCAGCTCCCCAGCTAGTCCTCCCCTTCTGCTCCTTGGAGGAAATGAGCTGACTGTAAGGAGACCACAAATGGAGAAAACTCGGGGTGGCGAAGCTGTGGAATTCACTTACACAGGAAGCATGAGGGGCAGCCGGGCCCTGTGTCTGATGTTGATCTTGTCTATATCGATGCTAAACTTGCGATATGGGTTCAGTCCTGGGTGTAGCTGTTCACCCCTAGCTAAACAGGAAGCGTTCTTCTCTTCAAAGTCTGAAGTTTTGAGCTTCCTAATTTCCTGCTTGTTCACACTCTCTGCATACCCAGGCAAGGGAGGTTCACTTGAGTCTATTGAATCTCTTAAAACTCCAGGAAATGTGCTTTTTAAAAAATTTCATCCTTCATCCTTAGGGACCAGTGATAGCAACTGAGTTTCTGAAGAGATGTGGGTGATACAGGCGATTCATGTTCATTTTTATGACTGCTTAAATTCTGAATTAAAGATTCAATAGTTCAGAGAACCAGCTTGATATATTAGCCTCTGCCCTGCATTTTTATGGTGTCTTTTAACTGCTTTATTCTCGGCAAGTCTGTTGACCCCTTCAAACCTGGCCGAGCGTTGGTGACAGGTTTCCGAGCAGTCTCTTCAGCCCACGTTTTTCGACGTGATTACTGCTGGTCTATTTGGTTTTGCTGGAGAAGGAAGTAGCAATCTACTCCAGTACTCTTGCCTGGGAAATCCCAGGGACAGAGGAGCCTGGGGGGCTACTGTCCACGGGATTGCAAAGAGTCAGACACAACTTAGCAACTAAACAACAAAATTTGGTTTTGCAGAGAAAAGCTGTGACAGCAATATTCTAACAGTTATGTGTCAATTTTAATTAAATGTTGAAATTGAATATTAATCTATTTTGTACAGTAGAACAATTAGAAAATACATCATCTCATCCCTCAGAAATAACCAGCCTATGAATATGGGCATGATTTATTCCGATTGTATCTGTCTGTGTTTCCCCCATGCTTGAGATCATTCTTTTTTTCCAGTTTTGACTTTTTTTCCCCCTGAATCCTTAATTTTTTTTTATTTAATTTTTTTAAAATTTCAGCTGCACTGCGCCGTCCTCACTGTGGCAGTCAGGATCTTTGTTGTCACACATGGGCTGAGCCGCATGTGGGATCTTAGTTTCCTGACCAGGGGTTGAAACCGCATCCCCTGCATTTTAAGGTGGATTCCTAACCACTGGACCATCAGGCAAGTCCCTTGAGATCATTCTTTATCTACAATTTGACAGCCTACTTAGATAAATAAATTTAAATTTATTTTTAATTGGAGGATAATTGCTTTACAATATTATGTTGGTTTCTGCCATACATCAACATGAATCAACCACAGGTATATGTATGTCCACTCTCTCTTGAACCTCCCACCCACCTCCCACTTCTGCTTTGCTTAGAAAATAATATCACTAGGTGGGTCCATAAGCAGTCTTCACTGTTTTAATGGTTACATGATATTTCCTTGCATGGACATACTTTGTGTTAATCACCCAGAGTGGATGTTTGGGTCATTTCTTATTATATTAATATTGCATAAATATCACTATTCATAAACTCTATCTGCACTTCTAAATATTTCCCTAGGATAGCACCCTAGCTGCATAACTTCAGGATCTGAGGATTTTAAAGACGTTCCTCCTCCACATGTAAAAATCTGAGTAACTCCTAAGGTTTCATAAAATGTGGTATTTCACAATTACGAGGGAGAATACACAGTTCTCCCTGGTGAAGATGGTAAAGAATCTGCCTGCCAGTACAGGTGACGTGGGTTCATCCCTGGGTTGGGAACATCCCCTGGAAGAGGAAATGGCAACCCACTCCAGTATTCTTGTCTGGAGAATTCCATGGTCATAGGAGCCTGGTGGCGTACAGTCTGTCCAGTATACACTATAGTATCCACAGCCCTGCAAATCTGACGGTGGAAACACTTAGGCTGTAACGTAAAATAGTATAAAGTTCTACTGAGGGAGCATCCAGTCTCTGCGTGTACATTTATCTCATCTATATGTGTCTTTTCGTTTTTCTTTTTCATTCTCTTCCCATGAGTACTTAAAATTTTCTAACAATTTGAGTTAAAATACATGTAAAAATACAAGTTAAAATATTTGTGCATGATATGGAAGCAATTTAAAGTGGTCATCACTGCAGAGATGAACAGAGGGGAGTGGAAAACTGAGATTTGGAGTTTTCATTTGCATCTTTCTGTATTATTTGAACTAAGTACATGTATTATACTCTTAGTATCAATGGGAAGATCTTCATAGTGCAACTGTAAGTTTCTGTTTGTTTTTTCTGTTTTATAATTTATAAAATAAAGTATATATTTTATATAATTTTTACCATAAAAAATACTTTTTGAAAAATTAAAGTTTCTATCATCCAATTCATAATGAAAGTTATTAGTAGAAAAAGTCAACAAGTCAACAGTTAAACTGTTGGCAATTAAAATCGTACATGGTAAAACATACTATCAGATAAAAGTATAAGCATAAAATATATATATATAAAAAGAATCTTCTTAGTTTAATGAGATGAAACAAATTTGGCGGGAGAAATTTGCCCTTAACTGAATGAATGTCCAAGAAATGAAACTCTAAATGTATAACGCAAAATTTTCATTTTTTTGTATTTGATGTAGCTAAACATTTTCACATCTGTTAGCTTTTATATATCCTCTTTAAAAATTGTTCATAGCCTCTGTCATTTATATATTAGATTTTTTATGTCTTTTCTTATTGATTTACCTTATTTTTCATATTACAAAACTATGAACCATTCACGTGAAATTTTTATTGGGAAGTTTTCTAGCCAGCTTGCTTATGCAGTGTTAAAATGCCTGCTTTGCTTCTTGCATCATTGTCACGGCTATTCCTCCTAAAAGTTCCAGGACTTTCAGCCACATCCATTCATTTATTAACAACCCAGAATCTTTATGGCCTCTCCGGTGGCTCCGTGGTAAAGAACCTACCAGCCAGTGCAGAAGATACTTGAGGCACGAATTCAACCCCTGGGTCGGGAAGATCCGCTGGAGGAGGAAACGGCAATACACTAGTATTCTTGCCTGGGAAATCCCATGGAAAAAGGAACCTGGCAGGCTACAGTCCACGGGGTGGCCAAGGGTCGGACATGACTGAGCACAGACACACACAGACACACACACACACTCACAGGCTCTTCATTTATCATCTGTCTTGACCTATGCAGATATGTTGTTGTTCAGGCGTGTCTGACTCTTTGTGACCCATGGACTGTAGCCCACCAGGCTCCTCTCTCCACGGGATTCCCCAGGAAAGAATACTGGAGTGGGTTGCCATTTCCTCCTCCAGAGGATCTTCCCAACACAGGGATCGAACCCGCATATCTTGCGTCTCCTGCAGATGTACAGTACCTTTAAGCCGTGGGCATCTGACCTTCCCTCTAGGTTTGGCCACAGTCCATTTCCCAAACACAACAGAGTATCAAGCCTGTCTCAGTTGCTACACCTGCCATAACAAGGTTTCATAAACTGGGTGATTTAAACAGGAACATCTTGTCTCACAGCTCAGGAGGCTAGAAGTTCGAACTCAGGGTGTAGGTGGAGTGGGTTCCTTTCAAGAGCTGTGAGAGACAGCTCTAAACTCCCAGCCGTAAACTCCCAATCAGGTCTCCTGGAAGGGCAGCCACCTGGCAGGACCTGGAAATGCATGGCAGCTTTACACCAGGAGGGTTAAGGAGCCGAGGGCTTTCCTTTTCCTGGCCGGATCATACAGGAAGACAAAGAAGGTGCCGAGTGAAATATACAGTATCTGCAGCAGCATGCAAGTTGGAGGAGGGAGAGGGCACATAGACAGCCAGAATTACATATGACCCTGGTTCCAAAGCAGCCCCGTGAAAGCCAGCAGCCGCTTCAGGGACCACACCCTTGTCCTGGCGATGAGGGCGAAAGAGGACAACAAAAAAGCTGGCTGGAAAAACTCAACATGAAAAAAAAACAACTGAGATCATGGCATCTGGGCTCATCACTTCATGGCAAATAGACGGTGAAAGAGCGGAAACAGTGATAGATTTTATTTTCTTGGGTTCCAAAATCACTGCAGATGTTGGCTGCGGCAATGAAGTTTAAAAGATGCTCGCTCCTTGGAGAGAAAGCTATGTCAAATCCAGACAGCACATTAAAAAGCAGAGACATCACTTTGCCGACAAAGGTCCATAAGTCAAACGTATGGTTTTACCAATAGTCACGTATGGATGTGAAATACAGACCATAAAGAAGGCTGAGCACTGAAGAATCAAAGCTTTTGAACTGTGGTGTTGGAGAAGACGCTTCAGAGTCCCTTGGACTGCAAGGAGATCCAACCAGTCCATCCTAAAGGAGATAAGTCCTGAATGTTCATTTGAAGGACTGATGCTGGAAGCTGAAGCTCCAATACTTTGGCCACCTGAGGCAAAGAACTGACTCAGTGGAAAAAACTGAGGGCAAGAGGAGAAGAGGGTGGCAGAGGATGCGATGGTTGGATGGTATCACCGACTCAGTGGACGTGAGTTTGAGTAAGTTTCAGGAGATGGTGAAGGACAGGGAAGCCTGGCACGCTGCAGTCCATGGGGTCACAAAGAGTCGAGTGTGAGTTAGAGACTGCACAAAAATGAAAAATACTGCAGCAAGAGGACTGAGGGGAGGGAGAGGCCGGGCCCACCACCCCTACCCCGCTGCCCTCCACCCTCACAGCTCACTGGGTTTGCAACTTCTTGCTACACTCTTAATGGGCCAATTAACTCTGCTGTCTTATTTTCTCCAGTGTCAGAATTTATTTTTCTTTTGCCTTATTAGACACAATAATCATGTCAGAGAGAGATTAAGCCACTATAAAAAAACATAAAACTCACCTACAGCTTTTAAGTCACAAGGGAATTTTAAAATTTGGATATTATTTATGGGGATATTAAATTTGGTTGTTGTTTTTAATGCAATTTAAATTGCTGTGGAGACACAACAACAACAACACAACCAAACAAAACTTTTTTTTTTTGGTGACCGTAACAAGCACACTTACGATTTAGGCTTGTAGCTGAAAACTTAATCAACTCTGCTGAAATGTAGCAAAGGCCACGAACCATGTGTTAAAGAAATCAAAAAGAAGGGGAAAAACGTTATGCCTACAATAGCGGTAGCAGTTTTACACTGGTGATTTCTGAGTAAGCAAAGCAATAGAATCAGAGAGCATATTTGCGTTTAGTGGGCACATATTTTTTTTTTTGAAGAAACAGAACATTTTCAACTAGAAAAAAGCTTGCGACAATTCAAAAGGGTTCTACATGCTCTCATCCAAAGCTCTAATTTCCCTGCAATCTAGATGAGCTAAAAGCATGAAAACAAGCCTTTTATTAGGGAAGCTAGTGAAGGCAGAAAGAGAGAGAAGACTGGTTGACTGGTGGGGAGACTGGTTGGCTGTTCAGTAAGCGGACATGGGAAATAAAATGTAACAAGTAATAAATAGAAGAAGTGGGGAGGGGCTTCCCTAGTGGTCCAGTAGTTAAGACTCCATCCTTCCAATGCAGGGGATGTAGGTTTGATCTCTGGTCAGGGAGCTAAAATCCCACACACAGCGTGGCACACCCCAAAAAAGAAAATAGAAAGGAAGGTGGCCGTCACAATATCCGTAGACCCCTGGGAATTCAGGGGAGTGGATTTTTGGTTATATGTATAGGTAAATTCCTTCCTTCGCTCCAATCAGCATGTCAACATAAGCACTTGCATCGGTGGCTCAAATGGTAAAGAATCTGCCTGCAATGCAGGAGACCTGGGTTTGATCCCTGCGTCAGGAAGATCTCCTGGAGAAGGGAATGGCTACCCACTCCAGTATTCTTGCCTGGAGGATTCTAAAGGAAATCAACCCTGAATATTCACTGGAAAGACCGGTGCTGAAGCTGAAGCTCCAATACTTTGGCCACCTGATGCGAAAAGCCAACTCATTGGAAAAGACCCAGATGCTGGGAAAGATTGAGGGCAGGAGGAGAAGAAGGTAGCAGAGGATGAGATGACTGGATGGCATCACCAACTCAATGGACATGAATTTGAGCAAACTCTGGGAGATGGTGGAGGACAGGCAAGCCTGGCGTGCAGCAGCTTATGGGGTTGCAAAGAATTGGACACAACTAAGCTACTGAACAATAATAACAAATCCCTGCATTGTGCAGAGGGGAGAAGACTAATGTTCTCTCATCCTACCTGGGGCGAAAGAAACTCAGCTGTTGAGTTCTGTTCCTGATGGCCTGGATAGGGAATTTGGGATGGGCTTGTTCACACTGCTATATTTTAAATGGATAACCAACATGGGGACTTCCCTGGTGCCTCAGCGATAAAGAATCTGCTTGCCATGCAGGAGTTGCAGGAGATGTAGATTTGATCCCTGGGTCAGAAAGATCTCCTGGAGGAGGGCATGGCAGCTCACTTCAGTAGTCTTACCTGGAGAATCCCATGGACAGAGGAGCCTGGCGGGCTACCGTCCATGGGGTCACAAAGAGTCAGATATGACTGAATCAACTTGGCACACATGCCTGTAACCAACAAGGAATTCCTGAGTAGCAGAAGGAACTCTGCTCAATATTGTGTGGCAGCCTGGATGGGAAGGGGCTCTGCGGAAGAATCGGGCTTCCCTAGAAGCTCAGCCGGCAGAGAATCCACCTGCAACACAGGGAACCTGGGCTCCATGCCTGGGTTGGGAAGATCCCCTGGAGAAGGGAAATGCTACCCACTCCAGTATTCTGGCCTGGAGAATTCCATGGACTGTATAGTTCACGGGTTCACAAAGAGTCGGACACGACTGAGCAACTTTCCCTTCCAGATACATATATACGAGGGCCTCCCGTGTAGCAGAAGACACTCTGCTCAATATTGTGTGGCAGCCTGGCTGGGAAGGAGGTTTGGGGAAGAATAGGTACATGTCCCTTTGCTGTTCACCTGAAACTATCACAACATTGTCAATCGCTTATACCTCAATACAAAACAAAAAGATTAAAGTTAAAAAAAAATCAGCTATCATAAAAAACCAACATTAAAAAAAAAACATAAAACAAAAAGTTAAAAAAATAAAAGATGCGGTCCCAAGAGGCTCCTCCACTGGATAGGATGGGCCATTCATCCAAGATGACTGGTGTCCTTACAAGAAGCCACGAGATCAGCACGGAGGGGACCCCATCACATGAGGGCAGAGAGGGCTGCACAAGTGAGATGGATGCAGAGACGGGGTGACCCCGCGCTGGCTGAGCAGCACCCCGGACGCTGCGCCATGGACGCCTGAACGCGGCTCGGGGACACGCTGACCCTGACAGCTCCCCCCAGAACCGTGAGATAATGCGTGTCTGCTGTTTGCAGCCGCCCCGCTGGTGACAGTTTGCCGGAGCAGCCTTGAGACATGGACGCCACGTCCAGAGGAACAGTGGAGCCAAAGGACAGCTCGCTGAGCACCTGGCTGAGTTCACGGGGAGAATTTACAGAGACGCTGCACGGATGGAGGGGTTTTTCTACTTCCAGGTAAATCCAATCTGGAATCACCTCACCTTGAAAAGGGGCCAGAGTTTAATGCTCTCCCTTCACGGCTCCAGGGTGGGGGTGGGGGGTGGGGGGCGGAGGACGGGCTTTTGTTCCATAGCTCTTCCCACCCAGAGTGGGCTAAAGGTCAGAGAAACTTCTCCAAAAGGGCAAACCGGGGCCCAGCACAGGCTCCTAGAATTCCTAAGAGCATTTGAAAGCAGACAGAGAAATGTGTGACTCCAACATCTGAAAAGAGACTAGAAAGATCACCCTCCTTCGTTTCCAGCCCCCCCATCTCCCCCACCCACCCCCCGTCCCCCGCCCCAGTGAAGCAGAGGGTTGGTGATTTCAGCTGCCTGTTGTTTACACATAAACTTTATCCCAGAAACACATTTCGGAGTTAGCCAAACTATGAGGATGCCAGGACAGAAATTTAGAAGGCAGAGAGTCAAAAAAAAAAAAGAAAAGGGCTGACTTTTCTAAAAAATGCAGAAACTAAGACCAAATAACAAGGATTGTTCTAGAATTCAAAACAGCTTGGGAGAGAGAGTCTTTGCCAACAATGGGAAGCAGTAAAGAGACGGGACAGAGGAAAATTCTAACCCAGTGAAGAAAAGACTGTTGAACGGGAGAGAGAAAGCATGTGTGGATTAAGTGTGTGCTTCCCAGGTGGTGCTAGGGGTACAGAACCTGCCTGCCAATGCAGGACACTCAGGAGACGCGGATTTGATCCCTGGGTTGGGAAGATCCCCTGGAGGAGGGCACAGCCACCCACTCCAGCGATCTTGCCTGGAGAATCCCTTGGATGGAGGAGCCTGGTGGGCTGCAGTCCACAGGGTCACAAACAGTCGGACACGACTGAAGCGACTTAGCACCACTCTGTCCAGCAATACCCACGACACTCCAAATGGGGTCACGTATTTCATTTTCAGGAGATAAACAGCGCAAACTTGGCTCTACAGAAGAGAAACCAGAGACAGTGCTGGCCTGATGCGCCCCAGTCACAGAGTTAATGAATGGAAGAGCTGCATTTCAGTCTCTTGACTGCAAATCTTGTGTTCTCCTTTGTTTTTTGTTCTTAGTTTTGAGTTTGTTTCAGAATTACCCAGGCAAGGCAAGAAGAGTGGAATTTGGCAGCCTGATGGAAACACATCAGTGCATGAGACGCAAACTCAGAGGAACCAAACTGAAGACTGTATACACTGGTTTTGTTTTTCTTAAATACAGATGATGAGAAATGAGAGCTTCCAGGAAAACACAGAAAACTTAGTTTTTGTTCAAATATCATTGTTGTAAGGCAAGCATGCCTAAACCAGGCAATAACACAAGAGGAAAAAAAATCTGCTGGAGAAAATGACAAGGTTTTTGCCTGCCTTTGAATCTTAAAAATATTTGGCACAAACCTTGAGAATAGTTCAAAGATATTTCCTACCAGCTGTAAGTTAAATATTAGAAGTGAATGTTCTCATTGTGGATACAAACATAAAGCAAGAATATAAAGCTGTCAGTTTCAAAGGAGAGTGTATTTCTCAGGCAGCTGGTACCTTGTGAGAGAAGCACGAACCTCGTCCTTTCTTTGCTCTCATATGTGACCCTTGTGTTGGGGGCGCCTGCGGCCTGCAGCAGGATGCTCTTTTTCTGGAGGGTCTGAAATCTTTGCTTCACTCAGAGCCTGGGGCAAGGGGAGGCCATGAAGGCCAAGCTTGATTCCTCGAGCTGCCACTGGCTGAGCTAAGGCAGCCAACCTCTTTGTCTAGGCACCCTTATCTGCAAAATGAAGACATCACAGGGCTGTCATAGAAACTACATTAGAGTGAGAACCTACTGTCCAGCCCAGGGAGCTCTGCTCAGTGCTCTGCAGAGACCTAAACAGCAACGTGTTAGTCGCTCAGTGGCATCCGACTCTTTGCGACCCCATAGACTGTAGCCCACCAGACTCCTCTGTCCATGGGATTCTCCAGGAAGGAATACTGGAGTGGGTTGCCATTTCCTTCTCCAGGGGATATTCCCAACCCAGGGACCAAACCCGGGTCTCCTGCACTGCAGGCAGATGCTTTACTATCTGAGCCACCAGACCATTGGAAATAAATCCTGCCTCTAACTTTTCTTTATTGTAGGACTTCAGGGGAAGTTTTTGGTTTCTAAGTGAGCCTCTGTTTCCTCTTCTGATGAGGAAAAAAATGGAAACCCTCCCTCACAGGGCAGCAAGAGGATGAAATGAGCGAGCCCAAGGAGCTGGTCCTGTCCTTAGCATCACTGCCACCCACTTCTTACTTCCAAGGTAGCCTCTGCTGTGGTCCTTTGCTGGCCTCTTCCCTGGGTGACTCTAGCACTCACCGTGGGATGAGGGTCTCCAGCCTTGATTGCTCACAGCATCTCTTCCTCATCCTTCTCCTCCCTTTTTACATCAGTGGGAATTAGGACTTTCCCAGGAACCGGTCTGGGTGGATCAGAGTCACAGCCGGTTCTTGACATGCCCGGAGCTGAGCAACCAAGGGCCAGCTGTCAAGTTACCGGGTCCAAAAAAGTAGAGGAAACTCAGGCTCGCCTTATGCCAACGTTTCCATCCAACGGGATCTGATCCAGCGGTACTTTCTGGGCTCCTCACTTGATACTTAAGAATCCTGTGAGGTTCACAAACCAGACACTGTGATTTTCAACTTAGTGAGAGACCTATAAGTGATTTGTCCAGTGCGAGGCCAGAGGCGGTGGCCAAAGTCAACAACAGGACAAACGCCAGGGGATGAGGAGCCAGAGGCCTCGCTCGGCCCAGTTCAATCAGTTTGACAAACACTCACGGAGAACCAAGGCATCGTTAGACCCAGCACAGAAAACAAGGGCCCAGAGCCGCAGCAACTGAGACGCGTCTCTCCCTGCTCCCGGGAAGAGGGAGCAGACCTCGGGAATGTGGAGAGGGAAGTGGGGGTCCTGGAGCAGGAGTGACTGACCCAATCCAGGGGCTCAGGGGACACTGGCAGCGTGGTAGAAATGCGAGGAAAGGAAGACTTGCCAAGCAGAAAGTGGAAGAGGGAAGCAAAGAGAGTAGCGTGGCCCACGTCTGCAAAGGGCAAAGGAAAGAGCCACACACCCTGAGAAACGTTCCCTTCTGCTAACTCGGGGGCCAAGGCGGCAGAACCCGAGCTGTTACTACAGAGGTGGAGGCAGGGGGCGGGGGCGGTTAGACCACAGGATAATATGATAGATTATCATGGAATATTACTCAGCCATAAAAAGGAATGCATTTGAGTCAGTTCTAATGAGGTGGATGAACCTAGAACCTATTATACAGAGTGCAGTAAGTCAGAAAGAGAAAGATAAATGCTGTATTGTAAGACATACATACAGAATCTAGAAAAAATGGTGCTGAAGAATTTATTTACAGGGCAACAGCGGAGAAGCAGACAGAATAGACTTATGAACATGCAGAGAAGGGAGGAAAGGGTGAGAAAGAGTAACATGGGAACTTGCATTACCATATGTAAAACAGACAGCCAACGGCTGTATGGCTCAGGAAAGAAAAGAAAAAGATTATCAATACTTCTTAGCATATGTTTTAAATGCCAGCTATTCATAACCAGTCCATGCGACTCTCTCCATTCATCTCACGCTCTCCCCAGCCCTTGTCTATCAGTCTGTTCTTGGCGTCTGCGTCTCCATCGCTGCTCTGCAGACAGGTTGGTCAGGACCACATACACTAACATCTGTAAAGACAGGGCCAGTGGGAACTTGCTGTTTGACCCAGGGAACTCAAGCTGGGCTCTGTGATAACCTAGAGGGGTGGCAATGGATAGGAGGTGGGAGGGAGACTCAAGAGGGAGGGGACATATGTACACTTATGGTTAATTCAAGCTGATGTGTGACAGAAATCAAACCAATATTGTAAAGCAATCATCAATCAATTAAAAATATATATATTTTTAAAAGGGCCAGAAAAGTGCAAAATCAGAAACTCTAAATGTTGCATAAATTTGCTAATTGCCTTCAGAAAATATAATCTACCAGTGACTTTGAAATATAGTGTGGTCTGTTTTATGCATGCAGGCTTTTAACTTAGGGAATAATCTAGGTCATCTCCTTTAAGCACCACAGTAGGAAATGTATAATTGGTATTTTATTGTTTTATTAATTCTCCATCAATTGTTTCATTAAATTTTACAGTAAGGGGAAATGCCACAAGCACTGTTTTTCACTGCTCTCTACCAAGGTTTTAAGTCTCATTTCTCTCGACTATTATTAAAAATATACAAATGATTTTATTTATTAGACCAACAACTAAAATAGGAAACACACATACGTGAAAAACATTCAGTTATCATCATGCTAAATTTGACAAGGTGATCTCCATTACTCACATGAATACATTGTGTCTATTCCTGAAATGCTTTGCTGCATCAGATTTTAACTGAGTAGATCTTTGAGAGGAAGGTTTGTGTGTGCTGTGTCTTCTCAATGCATTTCCCACGCTCCAGGGACCCACACTGGGAGGTTTAAGAAACATAGTTTTTGCCGTCTGGTGCAGGGCTCCGTTCAGTTGATCTGGAGGCGCCCCGGTCTTCTGGGTGGCCTGGTGGCCTGCGGCTCAGTGTTCCTCCAGGAAAGACTTCCTGGGTGGGCTTTGGGGAATGTGGACAGTGGCCCGCAGACCTGCAGGAATTACTGCAGCTTTGACTGTGGCCCCTGCTTTGACTGGTAGCCCCCGGCCAGCAGGCAAGAACCCTAGGGGTACCAGAGCCCCCAGCAGTGAGAAATCTTTATTCCAAGATTCCATATGTACTGATACATTATTCACTGCATTCTTCCCTCTGATTATAAATTCCATGAAAACAGGGCTGTGCTGTGCTCAGCGGTGTCCGACTCTTTGTGACCCCATGGACTGTAGCCCACACGGCTCCTTTGTCCATTGGATTCTCCAGGCAAAAATACTGGACGGAGTAAGTTGCCATTTCCTCCTCCAGGGGATCTTCCCGACCCAGGGATGGAACCCCCATCTCCTACATTGGCAGGTGGATTCTTTGCCACTGAGTCACCTGGGGAATTGTATGAAAATAGGAACCATGACCATTTTATTCAGCCGTTTTCACAGCAGGAGCAGAGCTCTTGGTACCTGGTGAGAGTGATGTTCTGGGTGCTTGCATCCTTGCCATGCACGGAAACTCACAGATGGAAGCCCTGGCCCTGTGGCGTGATGGTATTTGAAGGTGATTAGGTTCAGATGAGGTCATGAGGATGGGGCCCCCCCAGTGGGATCAATGCCCTTATGAAGGGAGGGAGAGACAGGAGATCCCCCTCATTCTCCAGATGCTTGCACCATGGAGGGCCTTGTGAGGACGAAGGGAACCTCACTGCTGGCCACTGTTGGAACCACACAGACTGGGCGGCCTAAACAACAGAGATTGATTTCTCACCATCCTGGAGGCTAGAGGTCAGAGGTCACTCTTATTCCCTTGGGGATAATGTGACCTGAGCTCTGAAGGGAGAGTAAAAGGTCAACTGGATGAAGAGGAGGTGATGAGAAACAGAGGATTCCAGGAACGGGAACCCTGGGCGCTGACGCCGGTGGCAAGCACAGCGACATGCGGAGACAGAGGTGGGGAGAGGGGTGAGGCTGGGGGCCAGGGGTGCAGACCCTGCCGTGCTCCATCACACACGGCAAAGACTTTCATCGTCATCCTGACCCTACCCTCACTTAAGAAGGGTTTCTTGCCTGGAGAATTCCACAGATGGAGGAGCCTGGTGGGCTACGGTCCTCGGACTCACAAAGAGTCGGACGTGACTCAGGGACTTACACTTTCTCTGTGGGCTTCTCTCGGGCTCAGTCTGAAAAGAATCTGCCTGCAATGCAGGAGAACCCAGTTTGATTCCTGGGTCGGGAAGATCCCCGCTGGAGGAGGGCATGGCAACCCACTGCAGTATTCTTGCCTGGAGAATCCCCATGGATGGAGGAGCCTGGCGGGCTGTAGTCCATGGGGTCACAGAGACTTGGACACAACTGAGTGACTAAGCATAGCACAAGAAAGTTTACCCTGACTTTGCTAATGAAGCAAATTCTCTCATTATTCACTGTTAGGGCACCACCTACCTCTTTTTAGAAGCACCCCAGCTATTACCTGGACATTTATTGTTACCATCAGATTCCGTTAGCTTCTGTCTCTCCCACTGTATGCTAAGCTCCCTGAGGGCCAGGGCCAGGCCTCCTTGGTCCTGCAGCTGCCACTTGGCTTACTGTGTTGTCTCCAGCATAAGGGGCCATACCTGACCCAACTAGATGCTCACACAGCATTTGCTGAATAAATGAACAAAGAAAACTTGTACAATAATCATGAAAAGGTTGTGGTTCCCTCGTGCCAAGTTCTATGATTAAAAGATGAGAAAATGTGGCTGGGTTCCTTTCTGTGCCTTTGCAAACCTTTTTCCCAGTTTCTCTTCCTGGAATCAGTTAATACCATGAACAAGTTTAAGAGCCGAACTCTGAGACCCAGCCCTAAACACAGCACAGTATTTGTAAACATTTAACCCAGGCCACCGTCCCAAAGAGCCAAGGTTGGCGCGCATTGCAGCCATGTGGCGTGGGCTACAGAGAGTTTCTTTGTGGGTTTTAATTGAATTGAGCGTTGGAGGTCCCTCCCTACCACAAATAAAAACTGTTTTTAAATCACTAGAAAACTCCCATGTTCGAACCAACTCTCAACTTTCACCCCTTCCTACTGCAAAGTTCAAAAGTTGGCAGTTTCTCGAGTTTAACTCCCCAAATTCAGTTCTGTCCTAAGCTGGGCTTTTCTATCTAAAAATGGTGGTTACCTAGGTCAACCATTCTCTTAAACTCCCCACCCTCAGTTCAGCATTATGGAACCCATAAATGCACAAGGAAGCATTAGCAATTCAGAAAGAATGAACCATTTCAATAAGAACGCATTTCTTCCTCCAGCCTCTGCTAGGAATTGGAAACGCCTAACGTCAGCAAAGCTAGCAAGGCCTGTGCGGCCGTAACCTCCACATCTTTTCAGCATATGAGGGTTGTGCGATGTGAAGAAAAGGATGAAACCGTAAACATCTTTACGGCTCCGTGCTCCTAATAATAAGCTCCATGCAGGCAAATATTTTCACCTGGGTTATCCGTAGCTTAAAACAGTTCCTGGCACATAACTCAATAAATACTTCTTGAATGCTGAATGAGTGAATGGGTAAATGACTTGAAAGCTTAGTATAAGTTCCAGACACTTTCCTAAATACTTGACATGGAGCAACTCCTTTCATCCTGACGACCACTTTATAGGTGGCCACTACTGCTGTGTCTACTTTGGGATGAAGAAGCTAGACAGAAAAGGGACTACCTCATGCAGGGCCATGGAGCCTGATGGTCACTTTTTAAAACACACTTATTAATTTGGCCCTGCCGGGTCTCTGTTGCTGCACTGGGGCTTTCTCTAGCTGCAGCAAGTGGGGGTACACTTGTTGGGGAGCACAGATTCTAGGGTGCTGGGGCTCAGTAGTCGTGGGCATGGACTTTAGTTGCCCCACAGCATGTGGGACCTTCCCAGACCAGGGATCAAACCTAAGTCCCTTGCACTGGCATGCCGATTCTCAACCACTGGACCTCCAGGGAAGTCCTGAGGTCACTTTTAGGAGTGAGGCTGATCTCCTCGCTGGCCAGGCTCTGAAGCCAGTGCTCTTCCAGGTAACAGGCCCAGTTCACACGGCCAATCACACTCTACGCCCCCAGGTCGACGTTTCCATGCCACGTGGACACCCAGCTCCATACACCTTCCCTGATTTCTAGGAGTGGATAAGAACAGCCGGCACATCCCACCACCCCCCAGCTAAAAGAGAGTCCGTCTACTAATGGGTTTTCTCTGCTGGGCTGAGTCACCCACCAGGGGAAGCATTCTGTAAGCAGAGGAGGTAACTGGCAGGAGTGACAGGTCCTCAGGCTGAAGGAGAAGCAGCTATTCTTTGCTGGGGTCGCTGGCTTCACTAGGCTGTGACTGTGAAATGAGGTCACACTTCCTTTTAAGGCCTGAGTACCTGTGGTAAAGACCCCGGGGCCTTCCTGCCCACATCCATCCCAACTTCGGGCATCCATGCCGTTGTCTCTGCTTTTCAGGACACAGCATCTCCCAAAGACAAAGCCCTGTGTTACTCCACTTTTTCTTATAGAAAGAATCCCACCTCTTTCAGCTCCCCAGCAAAGATGACACAAAGGTGGACTTTAACAAGAATGTAGGGGAGGTTCAAGGTCAGCAGAGAGGTGGCCTCCTGGGTCACAGTCATTCCTGGAACTGGGCACTCAGACACACCCAGGTCCCACCAGGCCTCAGCATCCCTGCCCAGCCCTGGACACCCAGCTGGGGGCAGCGACCTCTGTCTCCATCAGCGAATATCTCAGTGGCTCCGAACTACACGTCCCAGAGAGAGCTCCCCAATCTTGCCCCACGCTTACTCTGAAGAGAGCAGCCACAGCTATGTGCTCCAGGGTGGACCCTGGGGCCCACCCTCTACTGTCAAATTCAGAAGGCCTGGACCAAACAAGGACAGTCATTCATAGAGCAATACCCGAAGTCTGACGGATTCAGTTCTAAGTAACACCATGTGTGGGACCCACCAGCTGGATCCCAGAAACTGTGCTGAGTCCAATTCCATTGTCTGCATCCCACACACAAGCAAAAAACACCAGGCCTGCTGGGCTCACACCAGGTCCAGGTTCCCTACTTACCATGTAAGTGCTTGGAGAGGAACTCACTCACACACACACATACACACACACACACATACACACCAGGAACTAGCAAGGATCTGCAGACACAGAGCATTGGAGCCACCACGCAAAGGGGAGGAAGAACACTGTATACCATTCTGCAACAACCCAGCCTTGGTAAAGCCTGCAGTTTTCATGACTGGGTGAACTGCAATCCCCCCGGCACGACACACGGGCCCTCACGTGATGCTGGGCATTCAGGGCTATCCAGAAATGGCCCACCTGCCCTCACGTGATGCTGGGCATTCAAGGGCTATCCAGAAATGGCCCACCTGCCCTCACGTGATGCTGGGCATTCAGGGCTATCCAGAAATGGCCCACCTGCCCTCACGTGATGCTGGGCATCCAGAAACGGCCCACCTGCCCTTCCACACCCACTCCGCTCCCCACCATCTGTGCTCTCCGACCCCCTGATCTGCTTGGTGTACATAGGTCATGGAACTCCAGCTGGGCTTGGCCAGTGAGGAGTCCAGAGGGAGTCTGGGAAGAAAGGCTGGATCTTCATCCCTGCAGCTCCCTCCCTGTGGGGTCCCCCGAACTGCCCGTGCCCTTTATCCTCCAAAAGCCATCCTCTCAGCATGACGATCAGTCGTGTCCGACTCTGAGACCCCATGGACTGTACCCTGCCAGGCTCCTCTGTCCATGAGATTTTCCAGGCAAGATTACTGGAGTGGACTGCCATGCCCTCCTCCAGGGCATCTTCCCGACCCAGGGATCGAACGCAGGTCACCCGCATTGCAGGTGGGCTCTTTACCGTCTGAGCCACCAGGGAAGCCCTGTGGTGCTCCCAGGTCCCCATGACGACCCTTGCCCTTGTCCCTCTGGGTCTGGGGTGCGGACAGCTCTGTTTCGTCAGCAGAGCTTACTGCACTGTCTTTGGGGCTCCCAAACAGTGCGTCTAACCTTTGGGAAAGGTCCCTTCATTCCACCCTCCTTCACCCCAGCTGGAGCTGCTAGCCGTCTCCTGGGGGGACGCCGACAGACTCAAGGGTTTTCCCGGAATAGAGCTGACACCTGAAAGAGCTGGATGTATCTGAGCAAAAGAAGAGGCTGCTGGTAGCTCCTGAAAGCACAGCTCGCATCCAGTGCCCACAGGGTAGCGCCCCGGTCCCCTGTTCTCTTTCTCTGTCTCCTCCTAACGCTCTCTTCCTCCTGCTGCCACCGGGCTTTTGCTCCCAAACACAATAAAGAAAAGAGTCTGGAAGGGACCAGCACGAGTCTTGGCACCTATAAGGAAGATACATTATTATGCTTGTTTTCCTATGACCTGGAAAAGAAACATCAGGAGAAGGAGAGGAATGTGCTTATGAGCTGGACAACCTCCATCCCGACCTTCTGAGGCTGCGGTTCAGGACTGGCTTTAGGCTTCCCTGTTTTATAGGGAACATTGGCTTGCAGGCATATTTCTTGCCTTTTCTAACCGCTTGCTTTTTAGATATTATTAAAGACGTGCCCCTAGACGGAGGTTCCATTGCATTTCTAAATTTTAATATTTCTCAAATGATTTGGAAATATCACTTTGGAGCCATGTTAAAAGAGCCCTCACATGTTATCATGATGGTATGCTCTTAGCCGAGGAATGGGAATTGTCGGTCTCATGAAATACCATTCTGGGGTTGAGGAGCTGCCTGTTCTGCTGGGGAGACAGTCCAGGGGATCAGATGGTAACAGTGGGGTGATGCAGAGCAGAAGTTTGGGGCGGGTGGGGGGCGCTCTAGGCTACCCATGGGTCTGGCGATATAGAAGCAGACTGGGAGTCAGGCAGGTGGGATCACCGTGCCCTCGGGCGACACATGGCCTGCTGTGTGCCTCTCCCCCTGTCTCTGGGTGGGAAGGACAAGCTGGCGGTGGAGACTGCTGGGAGGAAGGAGCCTTCTGTTTCCCTGCATTGGGGTTTTCTGTTCTCCTGGGAAAGTGTATTCAGGTGAGTGTCCAGAGCACCCAGCGCCTTGGATTCCCCCTGCCCGGAATCCACGTCTACCCCATTGTGGGTTTTTTTAGTTAATTTATTTATTCATCTGGCTGCACTGGGTCTTTGTTGCAGCATGTGGGGTCCAGTTCCCAGACCAAGGATCGAACCCAGGCCCCTGGCCTTGAGAGAGCAGAGTCTTCCCTACTGGACCACCAGGGAAGTCCCTACCCCACTGTTTTTTGTGCTGATTGATTGGGTTGGATCATCAATTTGACCTTGGAAGTTGCTTCCCAGGTGGTGCTAATTACAGTCAAGAAACTGGCCTCCAATGCAGGAGATGTAAGAGATGTGAGTTCGATCCCTGGGTCGGGAAGATCCCCTAGAGGCCACCCACTTCAGTATTCTTGCCTGGAGAATCCCATGAACAGAGGAGCCTGGTGGGCTGCAGTCCATGGGGTTGCAAAGAGTCGGATACAGTTGAAGCGACTTAGCACACACATAGCAGACACGCGTGTCACTCACACAGTCTTTGTCTCCTTAGTTTCCGAGAGACTGGCTTCACCTCCGTCACTGATAGGGACCCTCAAACCTCCCGATCCCACCCGACCCTGCATGGAGCAGAAGAAGCATCCCTCATCCCACCGTGGTCCCTTGCCAACCCTTCAGAGAAGGTAGGGGAGTTGGCAAGAGGTGGGTAGAAATATGAGGATGGGAGGATGGAAAGAGATCCATGATGCCCATCCCACCAGATGGACCTAGAGAAACGGCCTCGTTCGAAGAGGACCTATGTTCAACTCTAGAATGCTGCCCTCACTTAAATCCCCCAAACTTCTATGTCCTCTGTAGGGAAACAGAGACGGTGACGTCACTGGGCTGATGCGAAGAGTAACTGAGAGAGGACATGTGCAGGCGTCTGGCACAAGGACCCTCAGGTAAGGGGCATACCATGATCAGTACGATATTAGAGAGAGTGGATTTTTGTCTTGTGATTCTTTCTGTTCTTATTCCATGGAATGCCTATCATTTCCTCAATGGGAATCTGCTCGACATTTGGTCTCTGGAGGAAAGGACTAGAACAGAGCACCCTCTGTGGACATCGATGCAGTTTCAGTGGCCAGGGACGCGGCTCCAAGGAAGCATTCCCCACTGCTCTCCCGCAAGCATGAGTCTGGAAAAGGATGGAAAGGCAATGGGCAGGATGGGAACAACTGGGAACATGGAGAGGTCCAGAACCACAAAATTCCTAAAACCAATGAAACACAGAGGCCCATTAGCCTAAAGAAAAAGAAACTCCAACGGAGATTACTAGGCACCTCCTTTTTCTCTCTCCCTTTTTTTAAGATCATTTTTTTATGTGGATCACTATTTAAGCATTTAATGAATTTGTTACTATATTGTTTCTGTTTCATGTTTTGATTTTTTTTTTTTTTTGGCAGTGAGGCATGTGGGATCTTCGCTTCCCCACCAAGGATCAAACCCACATCCCTGGAGCTGGAAGGTGAAGTCTTAACCACTAGACCTGTAGGGAAGTTCCTTAGGCACCTTCAGTAGTAACAACAATGCTAATCTGTTACTGAGCCCCCGCTGTATGTCCTACACACGTTTTCTCAAATCTTCCCAACCACTCTGTAGGTCAGGTCTGATAACCGGCATTTCACAGGAGAAGAGACTGAGGGTCAGAGAGGACACGACCCTGTCTGCCCACAAACCCTTCCCGCTCTCCTCCCCACCTCCCCACCGAGAGCAGAGTGCCGTCACAATGGAAAGCAGGGCCTGTTTCTTTTCGGGTCGGAGGCATGTAACTGGGAACAATGGGTGGAAATTACAGGAAGGCAGATTTCAGTCCGATAGCAGGAAGCACTCTGGAACCCTTTGGAGACTCATAGTTTCGCATGACTGGAGAAACTCACGCATTGTTTGGGAGCGGGGGGCAGGGATTCTGGGTAGGGAAATGGGGCAGCAGACGCGCCTCCGCATTAGATGACTTTTGGGTTTTTTTTTTTTTTTTCTTCTTTTGGTTGCACCACAGAACACATGGGATCTTAGTCTCCTGACTGGGAATCAAGCCCCTGCACTGGAAGCCTGGAGTCCTAATCCCTGGACCACCACTAAGCCCCCCTGCATTAGATGACTTTTATAGGTCCTCTCCCGTCTTTTCCAACGAGTCAGTTCTTCGCATCAGGTGGCCAAAGTATTGGAACTTCAGCTTCAGCATCAGTCCTTCCAATGAATATTCAGGACTGATTTCCTTTAGGATGGACTGGTTGGATCTCCTTGCTGTCCAAGGGACTCTCAAGAGTCTTCTCCAACACCACAGTTCAAAAGCATCAATTATTCGGCACTCAGCCTACTTTACGGTCCAACTCTCACTTCTGTACGTGACTACTGGAAAAACTATAGCTTTGACCGGACGGACCTTCGCTGGCAAAGTGACGTCTCTGCTTTTTAATACACCATCTAGGTTTGTCACAGCAGTTTTAAAATGTGTCCAGCCTGTGAAACGATTGACTCCCCAGTTCAGAGGAGAAGGGGGCATCTTCGCATTCCCCGTCATGTTCTTGCACAGTGACTGAGCGGAAGCTCTGACGTCCCAGGGCTCCGGAGAAGAACTCCCCAACATCTGCTTCCAGCGCACCCCATAAACTGAAGTGCTCTCAGTTCACAAGATTTCAACAAGCCCTGAAACCCATCCCACTGTCTCATGTGTGATCTTAGCTGGGAAGTGTCCTGAGCCCTTACCCTCGAGAACACTGCTCCCACCTTCCAGACTCTTAGAATCATGCATTTGGGTGAAACAATTCAATATCTCACAAAACCTCCACCAAAACGAAATGAAATATGACGTGAAACAGAACAACTTTCTTGCACACAAAACTTTCGAAAGAAGGCCAGCAAGTGTGTTCTAGACATCTCACAAAGTTCATATTGTATTGTGAACCTCTTTAATGAAGCTGTTATTATGCTAGGAGAGCGCAATAAAACATCTGAAACCTGAAATTTCCTATTTTTATCACCTCCTGTAAGATTCTCAAAAGGGCCAAAATGATTTGTTTCAAAACGCGTACAGAAATAATTGGATTGAGACTTTTCATGCCAACTTTCCACTTGGAATGAAATCTAGAGACTGTTACTTCATAAACCACTGCAACTATGAGTACAAAATGAAAAGGCTAAAATATTATGAAATACAAGTATAATCAAACAGAACGTACCCTGGAAGGAACCATTGATTTACCATCCCCTGGTGTGGGGTTCAGCACAGGGACCTCTTTTACATCACAAATAATTGGTTTTAACTGAATCCCCTAATTACTTCTGGAAAGAGAAATGCTATATAGGTGAAATTCTGTGTGTGAACACATAACACTAAAATACTAAAGTGCAAATCCTACATTGCCTAATTTTTAAGCACAATAGTATTCTGGATTGTTCAGAAGAATGCTATCCTCGGTCCCTTAATTTTCTCTTGGCAACACAAATCCTTATTCCCTGTTACAAAACTCTGGCAAAAATCGAATCCTTGTGTGCCAAGCCAATACATTTTAGCATACAAATTGAATATAAGAAGTTTATTTCAGATTGTGATTTGTTGTAACAGTCCTGCCAAATGACCAGGGATTAATCATACGCCCAAACGTGTAACTATAACAGGAAGATGTTAGTTATCTCATGATTTCAGATTTAATTTTCAATTCGCACCTTTTTGAAAGTCATTCTGGAAGATCGGTCGCTTAGGAAACAGACAAACTCTCCTCGATTGCAAATCAAGTTTCTGGTCTGGGGGGCAATCTTTCCCAAAGCATTCATCTCTGTCAGCGTATCCAGCGCACTGTCTTTCATGAACAGCTTCCAGAATTAAATAGAGCAATTCTGTCTACCATCTGGCTCTCTGAGCAAAAAGGCTTTTTTTTTTTTTTTTCCTATGTGAAAGTAAAAAACTGATGTGTCCCTTGGTCTAGACATATAATCTTTCCAAGGATATTGTCCATCTCCTCGTCTATTCCCAATGGATGGAATTTGAGATGGACCAGTCATCAGAGGTGAGAGGAATGGAATCTAAGTTCATATGTTTACTTGAGTTGTTTTTAAAGGACATAAGGATTGGAATCAGTTTTTTCAGAGTACCACCACCCCTGGGAACTGGCCCAATACTTGCTTTTTACTATGTGACAATTGAGCACATTTCCAGAAATGCAGTGGAGGCGACGGGGTCTTATTTAGGTGTTGCAGATGCTGGCAGTTAAAACGATAGCTTTCACTGGTGGATGTGCAGTTCGATCCCCTTCCTTCGGTCACAGTTCTAACCACACAGGTTTATGCTCACATGCTAGAGAAAATCATAGTTGGAAAAAAAAAGGCATACAAAGTTACTACAAGAGTTTGATCTCTCTTTAATTGCTCTTTTAATTCAATGGATTGTCTGTATGTACTGGGTTGGCTGAAAAGCTTGTCTGTGTTTTTCCATGTCATCTTCTGGAAAAAGCCAAACAAACTTTTTGGCCAGCCCAGTCCAACATGAGTGTGGGTTTCAGCCACGGAGTGGCTTTTTCCTCCATCTTTCTTCCGCCCCACCAGAACAATATTCTGGGCAGTGGAAAGCACGGCCAAGGTCACAAGGTATCCTGACTCCTGCTGCTGTGAAAATTTTACAGTGGTTGTTTTTAAAACACTTAAAACACCAAGAAAAACATTCTTAGAGAAATCTTGTCTTTGCTCTACAAATAGTAATTGATAAAACTGGCGCCCACTGGGGAGTAAGGAGCAATCTCATCTCTATCACGCAATCTGGTAGAAACTGAGGCTACCCAATTCCAACTAACTCAGCCTAGAATCCTGAAGAACAAGATAGAATTCGGTGTGCTCAATCAAGCCTCAGTGAAACACTATCCTTTTAGGAAGAACTGACGTTCAGTCGCTAAGTTATGTCTGACTCTCTGCGACTCCATGGGCTGCAGCACGCCTGGCTTCCCTGTCCATCACCATCTCCCGGAGCTTGCTCAAACTCACGTCCATCGAGTTGGTGATACCATCCGACCATCTCATCCTCTGTCGCCCCCTTCTCCTCCTACCTTCAATCTTACCCAGCATCAGGATGGACTGATAATCAATCAACATGCCCTAAAAGGTCATGGGCGATCTACCGCAAAGATCAGATCAGCTGATGCTTCAAAAGCTCAGGTCCGCTGCCCTTCCCCACTGGAGGGCCACCTCCGGCACAAGCGCTAAGGTGCCGGTCTGTCTCTTACTCTAGGCCAGTGGCTTTACCTTCCTCTGCCTCCGTTCAGCTGTGCAGTGGATTTTCTAACAGTACCTTCCTCATCAGGCTATCGGTAAGATTTGATGCATTAACATGTGTGCGTGTCAGGTTGCTTCATTTGTGTCCGACTCTATGCCACCCCATGGACTGTAGCCTGCCAGGATCAAGAATGCTCCAAGCAAGAATACTAGAGTGGGTAGCCATTCCTTTCTCCAGGAGATCTTCTCCACCCAGGGATCGAACCAGGGTCTCTCGAATTGCAGGGCAGATTCTTTACCATCTGAGCCACCAGGGAAGCTGTACAAACACTCAAGTATAGGAAAGAAAAAAGGTCTTTCTCTCAGCCCTTGACCTACACAGCTGACATACAGAAGAGAGAATTCTTTTTATAAAGACTCAGGAAATAGAAACATCTGAAAGAGGTGCCTGAGGACAGCTGGAGGGAAAGCTCCAAGCCTCCCCCTGCCCCTCCTAGGCTGCTCGCCCGCCCTCTGTCCCCGCATCTCATCCTGTTCTTTAGTTTCCCAGCGGCAAGAAAATAGACCCTGCTCCTTACAGAGCCATTCCCCACCTCTTCCCAGTGGCTCAGAGTGAGGCTTTGAGAGATTTAACAATGGAAGGGAAAAAGAGCCGAAGACTAATTGATTCTAATGACATCTGCCTCTTGATAGGAGCCTTCGACTTTAGCTCAAGGTTAAACTCATCATTTCAGACCACGTGACACTGGGTAACATTTTTAACTGCAGAAGGCTCTTCCTAGTCTTCTTCATATTATGCAGCTCACCTCACCTCTTTTTTTCTCCAGTTATATTTTAGGACTACAGTTGATATACAGAGTTTGTTAGTTTTTGCTGTACGGCAAAGTGAATCAGTTATACAAGAATCCACACTTTTTTAGATTCTTTTCCCATATAGGTCATTACAGTGTACTGAGTAGAGTTACCTTTGCAATACAGTAGGCTCTTATTAGTTATCTATTATATACATACATACATACATACATACACATATATATATGAAAGTGAGAGTTGCTCAGTCCTGTCCAACTCTTTTTGACCCCATGGACGGTATAGTCCAAGGGATTTCCCAGGCCAGAAAAGTAGAGTGGGTTGCCTTTCCCTTCTCCAGGGGATCTTCCCAACCCAGGGACGGAACCCCGGGTCTCCCACATTGCAGGAGGATTCTTTCTATGGACAGAGGATCCTGGCAGCCTACAGTCTATGGGTCACATCTATTTGATATATAATAGTGTGTATATGTCCATTGCAGCTTATCCCATGCCCCTCTTCAATTCCCCTCTGGTGACCACATGTTTGGTTGTTAACCTTGTGTCTCTATTTCTGACTCCACTTCTTAGGACTGTGGTCAGCCTTGGGAATACAGGCATAACCCTAGCATTCTAACCCTAGGGTTCTCTTTCAGTAAACAAGTTGATTCCACTCAAAAGGGCAATGTGACCAATATCAGCTTTACAGAACCAACTTCACTCAGATTGCAATTTAGATAAATATGATCAGCTTAAGTTTATTTTCCATCAATTGTATTGTCACGTATAACAGAAAAATAGCCTGAAGTCTTGATTCTATGACAAAGTCTGATTTACATAGATGTAATTTCTGGTGTTTAATTTTTTGTGTCTGTAATCAAACAAAAAAGAACAAGTATCTCACAATTTCGGACCAGACTGTCTGTTGTGCTTAAATCAGAAGCTGGGCCTCCTCTGAGTGGTAAAGGCTGGACTTTGTCTCCTTTCAGCATGTCTTCTCTCTGCATTGGAGTGGGGCAGCCTGAGCTGCCGTCACCGAGCCTCCCTCGGGTGATTTACGGAGCCTGCCGTTAGGGGGAGCAGAAGGGAAGGCAGTGACGGGCCTGCGGAGGAGCAGGGTGGGCAGCGGGGGAGGGGCGCAGGAGTGGAGGAGGGGGTGAGGGGGTGAGGAGTGCGGAGGAGGGTGAGCAGGAGGGAGGAGTGAGCAGGGGGAGGGGTGAGCAGGGGGAGAGGGTGAGGAGTTGGGGAGGGGTGAGCAGGGGGAGGGGTGAGCAGGGGGGAGGGGGAGGAGTGTGGAGGGGGTGAGCAGGGGCAGGGGTGAGCAGGGGGAGAGAGTGAGGAGTGGGGGAGGGGTGAGCACGGGGAGGGGGAGGAGTGCGGAAGGGGTGTGCAAGGGGAGGGGTGAGCAGGGGGAGAGGGTGAGGAGTGGGGGAGGGGTGAGCAGGGGGGAGGGGGAGGAGTGTGGAGGGGGTGAGCAGGGGGAGGGGTGAGCAGGGGGAGAGGGTGAGGAGTGGGGGAGGGGTGAGCAGGGGGAGGGGTGAGGGGTGAGGGAGGGGTGAGGAGTGGGCGAGGGGTGAGCAGGGGGGAGGAGGAGGAGTGTGGAGGGGGTGAGCAGGGGGAGGGGTGAGCAGGGGGAGAGGGTGAGGAGTGGGCAGGGGTGAGCAGGAGGAGGGTGTGAGTAGGGGGAGGGGGGAGGAATGGGGGAAGGGGGAGCAGGGGGGAGGGGTAGGGGCGGTGATAGCGCCTGAGCCCAAGTCTGGGAAGGAGAGGCGGCGCCAGGATGTGGAGGAGCCCCGGTGGGGCCATCAGGGACTTTTAGGGAATCGGTCATCCTTGTCTTCGGGTTAATGATCAGGCGCCCCAATCAACAAGCAAAGGTGGGGGCCTGCAAGGTAAGGTTGTGGGGGGTCCAGTTTCTGGGTCGAGGGGGACCTCTGCTCCTCCCTTCCCGTGCCCCCCAGCAAGGGGTGCAGGGAGATGAAGTCCTGGGCTCCAGATGAGAACGGGGACTTGGCAGGAATTATCAGCCACGAGGGGCCGGCTCCTGTCGCGCTTGGTTTCCTTTTGCTGTTGTTTATAATACAGGCTCCCTCCATAACCTCGGTGAGGGGGCGCTGGGGGCGCGGTGCTGGGAGGGGACAGCCCCCGTGTCGCTGCGCACAGGCCCCGGCGGCTCAGCAGGAATGAGGACCGCACCTGCGGTTAAAAAAAGCCACAAAAAAGCCACAGTCCCGTCCTGGCCAGCGTTTCCCAAGCCTCGCAGCAAGAGTTGTCATTGGAGGAGGTTGTTCATTGTCTGGGTTCCGTCACTGATAAGAACAAGCCCGCTGAAGGCAGCGGGGCTTTTGTCACAGGGCTCACAGGGGACATTGTCCCAGCACAGGGGGGGCCCGGGGGGGGGGGGACAAGGGGAGACAGGGAAGGAGGACCCCAGGCCACTGCTGGCGGTCTAGGCAAGGCCCACCCGGACGACCAAGTCCACAGCAGGAAGAACACGGTCAGTTCTCCTTGTTGGTGGGGTGGCGGGGGGCACAGAACTTGTCTCCACGGAGCCTTCTGTTCCACATTCAAGTCAACACCGAACCCATGAGACAACAGACCTTTGCCAGCCCGGCCGTCACCCTCTCGCTTTATTCCAGTTCTTGGCATAGTGTTGACTGCTATCCACTACTGACTCACCCATTCACTCAGGCATCCATTCGTTTCTTTCCCATCAGTGCCTGCATCTCCACCTTTGTGTTGACCCTGCTTTTTCTCCCTTCCCCTAAGTGCTCAGGTTATAGCTTTGAACACAACATAACTGGTTCAGGGGAAGTATTCTATGAGAGTACTAGGCTCACAGATTACACACACGAGTTCCTCCTTGGCCACACTGTTATGTACATAAACATAAACACATAAAGCAGAAATACAGCTCCCTTCTCCTCAAATCCAGCAGCACTTTATTGTTGTCCAGTCACTAAGTTGTGTTTGACACTTTGCGACCCCACAGACCGAAGCACACCAGGCTCGTCTGTCCTCCACCATCTCCTGGAATTTGCTTTAATTCATTTCCGTTGAGTGGGTAATGCTATCTAACCATCGCATCCTCTGCCGCCCCCTTTTCATTTTGCTTCCCAGCATCAGGGTCTTTTCCAATGATTTAGCTCTTTGCATCAGGTAGCCAAAGTATTGGAGCTTCAGCTTCAGCATCGATCCTTCTAATGAATACTGAGTTGATTTCCTTTACGACTGACTGGTTTGATCTCTTTGGAGTCCAAGCGACTCTTAAGAATCTTCTCTAGCACCGCAACTCAAATGCATCAATTCTTTGGCACTTGGCGTTCATGGTCCAACTCTCACATCCGTACATGACTACTGAAAAAAAAACATATCTTTGACTATGTGGACCTTCGTCAGCAGTTTTTAACACGCTGTCTAGGTTTGTCATAGCTTTCCTTCTAAGAACAAGCGTCTACAGGGAACCAGAGCCAAATATGCATTCCACGGGGTTGAGTCTACAAGATGCAAAGTGCTTGCAGCCGCTCCACACCCACAGCCCCTGTCATTCAAGTAGGCGGGGAAGCCCGCAGCCTCTTTCTGCAGATATTGAGCAAAAGCTCCATCTGTGTCTTCAGCTCTGATTGGGCCGTGTATCCTGAACCAACAGTTGTCATCAGATGAACATGGGCTAAGGCCTACGCTCCCTTCCCCAGCTGAGGGTGGAGTCCTGCTCAAGTCCATGCTACACACGGCAGAGTTTGTATTGACAGCTGAGCTGACAGGACAATGGAGCAGTGATTTTTCAATAGGGATGCCATCACTCAGAAGGGAGTTTTAAAGATTTGTGGGAGTATTTCCGATTGTCACAGTTATGAAAGGGGAGCTGCTGGCACTGAGGAGGCTGGAAGCCTGGGATGTCAGATCTCCTGCCCTGCACAGGGTAGTTTGCATAAGAAGCTAGCTCTGAATCTTGCATAATTTCCATGAATCTCATTAAAAACCATGCCTGGGGCTTCCCTGCTGGCGTAGTAGATAAGAATCTGCCTGCTGATGCAGGGGACATGGGTTCAGTCCCTGGTCGGGGAAGATCCCACATGCCCCAGAGCTACTAAGTCCTTGTGCTCCAACTACTGAGCCTGAGCTTTAGAGGCGGAACACCACAGCTACTATGCCCCAGTACTGAAGCCGGCGCACCTAGACTGTGCTCCACGAGAGAAGTCTCTGCCGTGAGAAGCTGGAGCACCATTTCTCGAAACTAGGAAAGCCTTCACACGGCAGTGAAGAAGACCCAGTGCAGTCAAAAGTAAAAAAAAAACTTCAATTTAAAAAAATTTAAAAAAAATTTAATTAAAATTTAAAACATTTAAATAAAAAATTTAAAAATGAAAAGAAAAGCATGCCTAAGTACTCTACAGCAAGCTGGCTTGCAAAAGAGATTTGTTTTCCATAAGACGATCACCACCCTGACCCACATCACAACAAAGAAAATTATTCTGTCCCTACATTTATAAATAATAAACAAAGCTGAGCTCACTAATAAGATTATCATACTTGCTCATTTTTTCACTTGAACAGTCTCAGTCTGTAACTTGTCTTGACATGTTATCAACTCAGTTCAATAAAGGATATTTCCCTCATCCCCTTATTTTGTAGCCCTGTAAGAAAAAGTCCGCAGACTATGAAGCTCCTCTGAGATTCTCCCTCTGGTCCTCAGGGAAGAAGGGGCCGCATACAATCAAATATGGAAGCCAGGACATCCTGATTGCCAGCAGAGAAGGAAAAAGTGCAGCTACAGTCAAAAGGTTAGCACATATTTAAGGGGAAGAAAAACAATTCAAAGAATATTGATAATATGCAGTTTTAAAAAGTTTACAGCATTTGTCCAGGAAAACTCTTAGGTTCTATGAACAAACCACTGCGCTTGTCCAGGCGAGTAAAACCTCAAGAATCTCCTTGTTCATTAAGTAAAACTTAGAATACATGGTATGATTACTTGGCTACTAAAAAGGGATAATTTTTGTCAACACTGGAGTACTTCTGGTTTTCTTACAAACTCGTTTGTAAGCTAGGGCTTCCCTGGTGGCTCAGAATCTACCTGCAATGCAGGAGATGCAAGTTCCATGCCTGGGTGGGGAAGACCCCTGGAGAAGGCAATGGCAATCCATTCCAGGATTCTTGCCTGGAGAATCCCATGGACAGAGGAGTCTGGAGGGCTGCGGTCCATACGGTCACAGAGTCAGACACGACTTAGCACACAGACACACACACACACAGAGTTTATAAACTGACATTGGTTTTTAATCAATGTCCAGTCACATCTCTGCTCTTTCCCATAACTTTCTGCTCAGAATGACTTCTGATCATATTTCCCTTACATCCAAATGATTCCCTAGAAGCAGATGCATCTGACAACCTTATGGAGTGTTAGTTTCTACTGATGAGTAACTCATTACCCTGAAATGTGGTGGCTTAGAACAGCATTTATTCTCATAATTTTTTCTGGGTCAGGAGTCCAGGTAGAGCTCAGCTGGTTCTTCTGCCTCAAGGTCTCTGATAAGCCTGCAATCAAGTTATCTACTGGGGGATTGCCTGACAGTCCAGTGGTTAAGACTCTGCACTTCCAAAGCAGGGGGCGAGAGCTTGGTCCCTAGTCAGGGAACCACGAGTCCACATTCCCCAGGGCACAATTAGAGAAGTCCTGTGCACCCAACTAAGGCCCCAGGCAGTCAGATAAATAAATATAAAATAAATAAGCAGCTCCAACCACAAGGTTCTTGGAGATTCTGAAGTGTTATTTGCTAACAGACTGCTTTGTGAAGACATCTGCGCTAGATTCTTTATGCATTCTCAAGGAGCTTATCCTTTAGAAGAGAATTTTGTCTTTTCAGTTTATGTCCTGCTTCTGTGGGCTTCCCTGGTAGCTCAGACAGTAAAGAATCTGCTTCCAATGCAAGAAACCTGGGCTCGATCCCTGGGGTCGGGAAGATCCCCTGGAGAAGGGAATGGCAGCCCACTCCAGTATTCCTGCCTGGAGAATTCCATGGAGAGAGGAGCCTGGTGGGCTACAGTCCATAGGGGTTGTGCAGAGTCGGACACAACTTTCACACTCTCTATGGAAGCAGAAGTCAGCATTTACTCAAAGATCCAGCCCTTACAGGGCAGAAGATACCTGCTAGAATGCTGACAATATGAGGCAAATGGACAACGTCCCATCAGAGGGCCAAATTTCTGCTTCATTCAGAAATATGTATTGGACGTCTTCTGTTGCCAGATCTGTGTTAATTATTGGACACTGTGCTAGAGGCTAGTTACAATTCTCATAGCAAGCTATTATCTGAGTGAAACTAGGTCAGGGAGACAGAGGAATTAAGCAGAACATTTAGCTCCGAAAGTATCAGACGCATGACAGAGTGGAATCTCGGCAAAGGTTAACAGGGACAGGGAAGTCTCCTATTTGACACAGATGTGGACAGTTTTGCTCTCAACACCCAGCGATGAGCACAGAGGAGCTCTCTTGGCTTGGGTTGCTAGGAGCTGAGCCTGAGAGAGGCATATTCTGCTCAGCAGGCATATTTAGAGAGTGACCTTGGGAGAAGGGTCAGGGTTAGTACCGGAAGTGGGACAGAGCAGGAGGAAAAGCTAAGCGAGAATCCCTTGAGATGAGCCCCCAGGGAGGCTCGGGATAGAGATACGCACGGTCTGTCCTACCTTGAGGCTATCTATGCCCATGTCACTAGGGCAGGGGCCACCGTCCACGTGGGTTTAGCAACATGAATCGCACTCAGAGCTTAATGATAGCAGCAACCAGTCAGTCCTAAAGGAAAGTGGCCCTGAATGTTTATTGGAAGGACTGATGCTAAAGCTGAAACTCCAATACTTTGGCCACCTGATGTGAAGAACTGACTCCTTGGAAAAGACCTTGATGCTGGGGAAGATTGACGGCAGGAGGAGAAGGGGACGACAGAGGATGAGATGGTTGGATGGTATCACCGACTCAATGGACATGAGTTTGAGTAAACTCCGGGAAACGGTGAAGGACAGGGAAACCTGGCGTGCTGCAGTCCATGGGGTCGCGGAGAGTCAGACGCGACTGAGCGACCAAACAACGATGGCAGGCTGGGTAGTCAGGCAGGAGCACAGACCTACCAGTGTATTCGAGAGAGAATGAGAACGGAGGAACGGCACCCAGCGGGTGTAGACAGCTACTCTGGGAAGCCCTGCTGCAAATGGGCAGAAATATGGACTCACAGCCAAATGAGTGCACAGAATCAAGGGGTCTTTTCTTAAAACACAAATTTATTTGGCTGCCCCAGGTCTTTGTTGCGGCACTGGGTATCTTTTTCTGGGATATATATATATATATATATATATATTTTTTTTTTTTTTTTTCCCCCCAGTTGTGGCTTGTGGGATCTAGTTCCCTGACCAGGAATGGAGCTCTGGCCCTGGTCACTGGACGCTCAGGGAAGTCCCAAGGTCTTTTTTACATGGATTTTTTTTTTTTTTCCCGCTAATGGGGACGATCTGGTAGAGTAGAAGCATGATGATGCCAAGTGGAAGAATGGTTTGGAGGGCACGGGCAGGTGGGTCCTTTACCACTGAGCCTCCAGGGAAGCCCCAGTTCAGTTCTGTGAACAGAGGAAAAGACAGACTATACATAAGGGAGTATATTCATGTGAACAGGAGGGCAAGCACGCCGATGGGAGCCTCTGGAGGTTCTCTTCTGATTGCTTTTAGTGTCCCCTGAACTAAAGGAGGACAGGAGACTGAGGACAGAAAAGGTGTTGGGAGGTTCGGGGCGAGCGAGAAAGTACATGGGACGAGGACAGACTTCCCTGGTGGCTCGGCTGGTAAAGAATCCGCCTGCAATGCAGGAGACCTGGGTTCAATCCCTGGGGTGGGAAGATCCCCTGGAGAAGGCATAGGCTACCCAATCCAGTGTTCTGGCCTGGAGAATTCCATGGACTGCAAAGAGTCGGACATGACTGAGGGACTTTCACTTTCACTTTTCTTTCAAGCAACTTTACTGATTCAAGTCATTTTTGGTTGATGACTTCAGATTGCCTGAAATCAAGACTTCTGTTCTTTCCATATAACAGCATGTGCTTTATTTCTGTTCCATTCCTTTAAAAATATACATATATGTATGTATATATATATATATATATATTTTTTTTTTTTTAAATGTGGACCATTTTTAAAGTCTTCACTGAATTTGTTACATATTGCTTCCGTTGTATGTTTTGGCTTTTTGGCCACAAGGCATGTGGGATCTCAGCTCCCCAACCAGGGATTGAGCCGGCACCCCTTCCACGGGAAGGTGAAGGCAACTGCTGGGCCACCAGAGAAGTCCCTAAAATGAGTTTTCTGTCATTCTGTTGGGGTTTGGGAAGGGTGTGCTGTGCTAAGTCACTTCAGTTGTGTCCAACTCTTTGTGACCCCATGGACTGCAGCCCTCCAGGCTCCTCTGTCCATGGGATTTCTCAGGCAAGAATACTGGAGAGGATTGCCATTTCTCACTCCAGGGGATCTCCCCAGCCCAGGGATTAAACCCAGGTCTCCTATATTGGCAGGCAGGTTCTTTACCGCTAAGCCACCAGAGTAGCCCCTTGGGAAGGGTATGGAGAGTGCTATTTACATGTTCACTGGGGTGGAAAGAGTCAAACACAACTTAGCAAGTAACCAACTGTGCTTAAAGGAAAGTCCCTATAGTGAGTTCCAACCGGCAATGAGAACGCAGACTGGGCAGTAGTAATGAAGCAACCTTATTCCCTCTCAGCTGGGATAAAGTTTTGCTTTTATTCCAACCTCTAAGTTTTCTAAATAAATGCTCGTGAAGGCACACATGGGCAACCCACCCACACACCCTCCCCCATGCCTGCAGAGCTTCGGCGACCAACCATAGAGGCCCACGTTTAAAATAAAATGACTGCGGACTCAGTGGTGGTGCCCAGTGTGATACACAGCTTGTTTAAGCAAAAATAATAATGACTTTCCCCACAGATATAAATTCACTCTACCCATGCATGACTTTGCATTTTAACCCTATCACTATTGAGTGGAACCAGCCTCGATGAGACCATCTTAAGCCCTAGCAAGAAATGTCAGTTATTTAAAAATAACTGGAGCTGGAGTCCATACTTATCCAAGCAAATAAGAGAATCATAGACTTAAAGTTCTGAATGGCCTCTCTTTGTTCTGACCTTCAGATATCATGCAGGTGAATCTTTAAAGCGGTGTTGCCTGCCAAATGCCAGGCTTTCAAAGGCCACTAAAGCTGCCAGTCTTATTCAGATCCTTCCTGCCTTTCTCCCTGTCTCCCTCCGGAAACACACACTCCATTCAGCAAAACCAGAAAGAAAGTGTTGATGAGCCAACAGCATTTGTCTTGGTGGTATTGCTGATCAGAGAGGTGAATTCTGTTTAAACAAGGCAGGGTTAGTATGAGAAGGAATCTTGCAGAGGTCATTCCCAGGAGGTTGGAGAAAAAAGAATCCTTAATTTTTTTTGGTAAAAGACAATGAACTTGAAGAACTTGGATCCTCCAATTCAGCCCCAAAGTGGAACTAACCAAGTAGAATGGCTACTGTTTCATCCTTCTGTCATTGGTCTCTAGGATTTGCTGCACCGTTGGCACATACACTTTTTGTTGGGATTTTTACCAGCTGAACCACAAGGGAAGCTCAAGAATACTGGAGTGGGTAGCCTGTCCCTTCTCCAGGGGATCCTCCCAACCCAGGAATTGAACCAGGAACTCCGGCATTGCAGGCAGATTCTTTATCAACTGAGCTATGAGGGAAGCCCGGGTGAATAAACAGAATTATTAAAGGAAAATAGTTCAGTAACAATCCTGTTCACATGCTCTGGAATATTATGTAGTGTTTAAAAAACATGTTAAATCTCTACTTTATTGACAGCCCCAAACTCCTAAGACATGTGGTTAAGTCATTTTAAAAAGTAAACAAATAATGTATTTGATAAATACAGGAAAACATCTGGAGGTATATGCAACAAATAGAATAGACATTATCTCTGTGGGAAAAAAATACTGAGGGAGACTGTCTTATCCATGTGTGCTGCCTGCTAAGCTGCTTCAGTCGCATCCGCCTCTTTGCAGCCCTATGGACTGGGGCTTCTCAGGCTCCTCTGTCCATGGGGTTCTCCAGGCAAGAACACTGGAGTGAGTTACCATGCCCTTCTCCAGGGGATCTTCTCAACCCAGGGGTCGAACCCACAGCTCTTACATCTCTTGCGGTGCCAGGTGAGTGCTTTACCATTTGAATATTTTCAACAAGAGCATATTTTTATATTACGTGTGTAGAAAAAAGATAAAGCAAATGTTCCAGTTACCAACTGGTATTCTTCTCTTGTGCACTTATGATAAATTTTCATATTTTACTTACCTTTTAAATGTCCTATTTACATTTCATTTCATTTAAAAATTGTAAATTAATCTTTAGTAATTCCTATTTTTCCTACTGATAATACTATTTTTATTATAATAGCATACTTATTTTGCTATGATTATCATATAATAAACATAAACACAAAAATTGAACAATACTATCAATGTTTTTCAACCATTTCTTTACTATATATGACGTATTTCCATATGAATATTATACATCTATATCAGTATTCATGGTGATTTCATTCTATTTCATTGGATATATATTATATGGATATATATCATTATCTTATAACCTCCTTCTTTTTGAATATTTATGCTGTATTCTTGTTTTTAACTATTACAAACAATTCCAAGAAGTATACATTTGAGCTTGACTGGCTTGCATTTTTTAAAAAAAATTTAGTAGTGCAAATCATTGTCCAGAAAAGTTGCACTATTTTAAACTTGCAGTGAGCAGGATTACATTTTCCCCTACCGGTATAGAATCATTTAATGTTTAAATGTATGAGTCTTTAATTATAGTGACAAAGTTAATATTTGTCTTTCATTCTTTAGTGAAATTTATGCCCTTTCCTTACTGGGATATTCACTTTCGTTATTGACTTATAAGCTCTTTTTATATTTTAAGGCTATTTGGTCTTTACAACATGCGTTGAAATCTTTTTACCAGATCATTTAATTTTAAACATTCTTATAAAACTTTCATCATGAGACTCTTTAAATTCTTATTTATTAAAATTTAGAAATATTTTCTCTTACTACTTTTCCCTCAGAGTCACATTTTGACAGTCACCCAAAATATACATGTAAGAAAATAAAAATCCTTAAAGCACTAATACAGTTTCATTTTTTACCTTTAAAATATTTAAAATATGAATAAAAAAGAAAATGTGTGTGTGCATAAGACATAAAAACATTAAATTTAAGACTTTAATTCACCTTATATTTATTGATTTATTTATATACAATCAGGTAGGATATGAAATTTATTTTTTCCCAAGTGGTTAGTTAGCTAATCATCCCAGTACCAATAAATATCATTTATTTGCTGTTGTATAACACCACCTTCATTATATCAATAGAATAAAATTATAAATAAACACGGGCTTGTTTCTGCATTTCTATTCATTCATTCCTTTGTTCATTCAACCAATCTTGACTGAGCAAATAGTACGTTCTGGGCACCGTTGAGGCACAAAGAACACGGCATAAATGAGATGCACGGGAGCCTTGCCTTTGGAAGCTTCTGTTGAAGCCACGGGCATAACAATGAAGGAACTGTGATCAGCAGGAGGAACACAGGCGGAAGACGGAGCGAGAGCAGGCAAGAGGGGCACGAGAGGAATCTCACCAAGCACGATCAGAGGACTGAGGTCTCAGCACGCCTGGAAGGAGCTGAGGGAACATGGGATGCCCAGCGCCCCAGAGGTCGAGAGGACGTAAACCTGTGAAGGTCGGGGGTAGAGAAGCAGCCAGTGCAAAGGCCCTGGGGCAGGACCGGGTCGGGGAGGGGAGGCCAAGGCACTGGACAGAGACGAACCAGCACACGGTCAGAGGCTTAGAGTGGCAGGGGGCTCTCTACAGCGGTGGATGAAAGTGAAAGTGAAAGTCGCTTGGTCCTGTCCGACTCTTTGCGACCCCATGGACTATACAGCCCATGTAATTCTCCAGGCTAGAATACTGGAGTGGGTAGCCTTTCCCTTCTCCAGAGGATCTTCCCAACCCAGAGATGGAACCCAGGTCTCCCACATTGCAGGCAGATTCTTTACCAACTGAGCCACAGGGGAAGCCCAAGAATACTAGGGTGGGTAGTCTATCCCTTCTTCAGCGGATCTTCCTGACCCAGGAATCGAACCGGGGTCTCCTGCATTGCAGGCAGATTCTTTACCAACTGAGCTACTAGGGAAGCAGCTGCTGATGAAGGTTCTATATGTAGGAAGCGTGCTCTGATTCACATCACTTAAATGAGCACCTTTGTAGCTGTGTGGAAAACCGACCACGTGAGCCAGCACAGGACTAGATTCAAGCTGTGAAGCTGAGCTGGAGCTCACAGGACTTGGTGTTTGACTGGACACACAGGAGAGGAAGAGGTTATGGCTGGAACAGCTGAGGTGGGAAGAACTGGAGATGCATGAAGGTTCTGTAAGGAACATCAGGAATCAGGAGTTTGGTTCTGAACAGGTTCTGGTTGAAATTCTTAGGACCTCTCCAAGTGGAGACATTAAGCAGGTGGCTGGATATGTAAGTCTGAACCTTGGGGGAAAAGGTCAGGCTGGAAATACAAGTTTGGGAGGCTCAGGAGCATGCAGCTGGTGTGCAGAGCCTGTGGGATCTCCAAGGGAGACAAGATAATCAGAGGGCCTGGGGGAACAGACGGAGAATGCAAAGGAATGGCCAGTGGGAGAGAGGGTGCGATGCCCTGAGCCGGTTCGGTATTTTCAGGAGAACGGCAGGATGTGAGTGGTGACTAAGGTCAAGACTGCAAATGGACGGTTGGGTTCTGTGAGCTCGGGGTCATCAGTGACATGGACAAGCACTCTTGCAGTAGAGGCTTCCAGCTGAAGAGAGTTCAGGGCGGAAGGAGTAAGGGTGAAGCTATTTCTACAAGAAATAGAGGCTGTTTGAAAAGTGTGCATAAGCAGGCACTCGCATTTTTGTTTTTCCCCATGGAAGTTAATTCAGTATCTTTGCACATTGACGAAGTAACCCAGGAGAAAGAAGAAATTAACCATGCAGGTGAGGGGGATAAAGGCAGGAACAAGAGGAAATAAGGGGCTTTTTCTGGTGGCTCAGACAGTAAAGAATCTGCTTGCAATACAGGAGGCCTGAGTTCGGTCCTGGGGTCAGGAAGATCCCCTGGAGAAGGGACTGACTACCTACTCCAGCATTCTTGCTGGGAAATCCCATGGACAGAGGAACCTGGCTGTTTACAGAGTCGGACATGACTCAGTGATAAACAACAACAGTTCTTGTTTTATTGGCTACTTTTGTAAATATTACACTTACTTTTGTTGCTTAGTTGCTAAGTCATGTCTTTGCAACCCCATGGACAGTAGCCCACCAGGCTCTGTCCGTGGGATTTCTCAGGCAAGAATACCAGAGTAGGTTTCCATTTCCTTCTCCAGGGGATCTTCCCCAACCTATGGATCGATCCCGTGTCTCCTGCATTGATGGGGGTTTCTTTACCACTGAGCCACCAGGGAAACCCCCAAAGAAGGATGCAAATAAATAAAGACTCTACACAAAGCAAAGCAAGCAGATACTATAAGTGAAAGACTTTAAAAAAATATTCTAAAACTGGAAAGACAACAGAAAATAATGTGACCGATAAACATCAGCTGTAAAATTCAAACTGGAACCTGTAACATTTCAGTTGCTACAGTTACAGGAAGATCTATAGAACCACAGCTCTGCAGAGGAGCTGGGGACCTACCTAGTACAGCCCTTCATCCTGAGGACAGCGAGGGCTCTTTACAGCCCTTCATCCTGCAGTTGAGGACAGCGAGGGCTAGAGAGCTGCAAAATCTTACTCAGAATCAGACAGAAGCCTGAGAGTATCTTCCACCTAGAATGCCTCACTACTTTGATTACACGTTCTTTGAAACATTTATTCGTAAAGGGTATTGTGATGATTTTTAAACACACCTGCACATTCTGTGAGCCCCCAGGAAGAGGCCTCTTCCCCTGAAATCTGCACCAACCCTGGTGACTCAATGGTTACAAACAGAATACAGTAGAAGTGATGGGATGACTTTGGAAGTCACATTGAGAAAAGGCTTGGGTAGTTTCTGCCTCACTTGTTCTCTTGGGTCACTGACATTGGGAGCACCGAGCTGGCACGAGGCCCCACGGTGTGCCCAGGCCACAGGTAGGTGATGTAGCTGAGTTTCCAGATGATGCCCCGGCCATCGAGTTGTGGTCCCCCTTCTGCTTTCTGCCACTGAACCTTCCCAACCGAGCCCCCAGACAACCTGGAGCAGAGACAAGCCATTTCCGCTGCTGTTGTTCACGCAGTCATGTCTGAGTCTTAACCAGTCCATGGGCTGTAGCACACCAGGCTTCCCTGTCCTTTACCATCTCCCAGAGTGTGCTCAAACTCAGTGTCCCTTGAGTCAGTGATGCCATCCAACCCATCTCGTCCTCTCCCACTGTACACAGAATCTCTGTGCATGATAAAATGGTTCTTTTAGGCCAAAGTTTTGGGGTGGCTTGTTGCAGCAGCATGAAAATGAATACTATTTTTCCTCCACTACTATGGCTTTTTAAATGGAGAGCAAAGAGGAAAAATTTATTCCTAGTCTATTTTATCTTCAAATCCAAGTAAAGCCAAAAGGCTGTACTTGATTTGAGAAGAGAAATGAAATAAAACTTGGTTCTGAATTTTAACTTTCTGTAGCACAGAGAAACAAATTATAAGGCTAGCCCAAGAAGTTTTTCTTTTCTAAATGTCACAAGATTTTCAGATGATAAACACTTGCTTAGCAGCACAGTACTCAAGCAAATATCCTGGCAATTAATCACATATATTCAAGATTTTTTTTTTCCCCCAGGGAGAAATTTTTTGTTGTTGTTGAAGAATAGAGCTGTACTTTAAAAGTATTTGAAAGCAAAAGCAAACCAGAGGCTTCTCTGCTCTTAAGTACAATTCGGCTGATTTACTTTCATAATGTAAACATCTTTTTTTCTTTTTTCCTAATTAAGCCAAGTAAACAAAGCAGGATGAGGGCTTGTGTTGGTGTGAAGTGTTCTCGGCAGCCCCTGAAAGGCCTAGCAGGTACAGACACATTCAGAGACCTGGAAAACCAAGATACTGTATTAAGTGTGTTAGTTCCCTGTGGCTGCTGTCACCAATTACCTCAAACTCTGCGCTTGAAAACAACAGAACTGGACTTCCCTGGTGGCTCAGTGGCAAAGAGTCCGCCTGCCGATGCAGGAGACACGGGTTCTGTCCCTGATGTGGGCAGATCCCACGTGGACTGGAGTCACTACGACTATACACAGCTAGGAAGCCTGTCCTCTAGAGCCCGGGAGCTACAGCTACTGAAGCCCACGGGGCTGCAACTCCTCAAGCCTGCATGCTTCAGGGGCAGCTGTGAAGCTGTGCAAAAGCCCTTTCACCTCTCCGGTCTCTCAATACTCATCTGTGAGCAGGGATTAGCCAAGGCAAACGCAGTCACAGACCAGCCACCAGGCATCACCCAGTGAGGAATGCTGACACTCAGGCCCCAGCCCGGACCCACTGAGCCAGCGAGAGCATTTAAACTGCTTCCAGTGCACCTTCAAGCCTGAGAAGCACTGAGCACTGTTCCTGGGGCACGATGATTTGCCAATAAACGCGAATCCCCCCTGCCTATAAACCCCACAAAGGCACTTACATAAAATGGCTGAGTTTACATTTAAAAACGGAAGACTAAAAGGAAAGAAAGGAGGAGAGCAGGCCATTCTTAGAATGTCTCATTCTAAAAAAAAAAAAAATGGCTAACTAGGAACAGGCTGGTACTGAAACGCTAATTTCTGGGACTCTTTGGTATATGTCAACTTTTTTTTTTTTTTTTTAAGAAAAGATTGTTCATGCTATGTGGGGAAAAGAAATCCAGATATGAGTCACAGCTCACTCACATTTTTTTAAGGGTGTATTATCTGAAAGAAATAGGTGAATTCGTAGGTTACTGGTATACGTTCTTGTGGGAGTTAAAACAATTAAGAGTAAAACAAAAAGCTTGGAAGTCATGTCTCCATCTCTCAGAACAAGAAAAGAGCTGCATAAACTGAAAGTGTTAGTCGCTCAGTCGTGTCCGGCTCTGTGCAACCCCGTAGACTGTAGCCCACCAGGCTCCTCTGTCCATGGGATTCTCCAGGCAAGAGGACTGGAGTGGGTTGCCATTTCCTTCTCCAGGGGATCTTCCCAACCCAGGGATCAAACCTAGGTTTCCTGTACTGTAAGCAGATTCTTTACCGTCTGAGCTACCAGTGAAGCCCTGTACAAACTGAAAGTCAATGAATTTTCTTAGCTCCATCAGAGAATTGAGGTCCTGGGATAAACCAACACCTGAAAACTACAGACAGGTGAGGACCGAGAACACAGCAGCTCCTCTGGGACCAGGAGCAGGGCTTTCGTGGTTCCCACAGCACAGTGCGCGACACGGACGACAGGCTAACAGACCATGCAAGGGTTCCCCACATTTCCATGGATTTCAGCAGCCCCATCAGGTTTTCATGGGGAAGATGGGAGAAAAATCCCCTTGTTTAGCTGGGGGTGGGGGTGAGGGGTAGGAGCCATTTCAAAACATGTCATGACGGAAGTTTAACCAAAGTTTGACTAACACACATTTGCTCCCATTGATCAGTGGGGACAAAATAGTTCAGCTCATTTAAGAGACAAAGCACGGAAATTTGGAGGGTCTCTGTCTGACCTTTTCATAAATAATCAAGGTACTCCTGTTAAGTCTCATTTAGTCTTACAGGGGGTTGGTGGGGGAGGGGAACGGGTTCCTTGCAGTGAGCTTTTTCTCCAAACACAAAGTATGAGAAATCTCTTAACTGTCACTGTTTTCCAGGAGTATGGGGTTCAGATAACAGTCAGCACCATTAACAGTAAGGGTTTCCAAGAATGATCTAAGACTCTTCACTATTTCTCCTCTGACTCTTCTTTTCTTTACAGAGATCTGAGTTTCTGACCCTTATCCTTCTCCTTCTCTCTGAGGAACTTTTCAAACTGTTTCTTGCAAGGCAGGTCTACTTTTGCTTCTCTGATAAGATCTGTATTTCTCTTTTACTTTTGAAGGATAATTGTGCTGGATACAAAATTCTAGGTCATTGTTTTTTTTTTTTTTCTTTTTCTTTCAAAACTCCAAATATGTCACCCCACTGTCCTTTACTAGGCATGGTTTCCGGTGAGAAGTCTGATATGATGCTGACCTTTGTGTCTCTGCATGTAAGTTCATGGAGTGTGCAATGCCAAAACTTTGATAAAGTGGACAACTGAAGTGTGTGTGTCCCTCATGGTTTCAGTGCATCCTCAAAGACAAGTTCCCAGGAATCTGAATGGCTTTGATCCACTTTTCTTTTCCAGTTTTTTTTCTTAAACTATTCTTGATGGAGTGCCTCTAAGAGAAGCATGTAGGGTGCTCACTAAAAATGCAGACTCTTCGGTCCAAGCACTCTGAGAATCTCTGGCCAAAGGACACAGGATTTTACATTAAAAACAAATCTCTAGGTGGTAAAACCATTGCTTCATAGTTACATATTTTATGTCATATAATTATTTAAGAGTGATATTTTATGCTTTCCTATGTATTTAGATTTCAATCCATCTTTAATTTGCTTTCTGTTATGATGCAAAGGGATTCCTTGGTAGTTCAGATGGTAAAAAATCCGCCTGCCGTGTGGGAGACCTAGGTTCGATCCCTGGGTTGGGAAGATCTCCTGGAGGAGGGCATGGTAACCCACTCCAGTATTCTTGCCTGGAGAATCCCCATGGACAGAGGAGCCTGGTGGGCTACAATCCATGGGGTCACAAACAGTCAGACATGACAGAGTGACTAAGCACAGCACATGATGCAAAAATCTAAATTAAATTAACTGTATTTTTAATGTTTTTACTTTAATTATGCCAGTAGCATTTATTAATAACCCATCTTTTCCCACCAAATTAAAGCATCACCCTTATGATAGATTGTGGAGTTTCTCACAGTTTTTAAAAAAGACACATCCCTTTATTCTTTTTGTAAAATATCATGTACTAATCATAAAGAATTCATGACATGCAGAAAAATAAGGTTGTTTAAAAAACCCTGCTGTCTTAGATTGAACAGTATCCCTCCAAAATTCATGTCACCCTGCATTTGTGAACTTATTTGGAAATGGGATCTTTGCAGATTTAATTACATTAGCATGAGATCTTACAGGATTACAGTTGGTCCTAATTAAAAAAATTAGTACTAACATAACAAATTTGGCCTTGGAATACGGAATGAAGCAAGGCAAAGGCTAATAGAGTTTTGCCAAGAGAACACACTGGTCATAGTAAACACCCTCTTCCAACAACACAAAAGAAGACTCTACACATGGACATCACCAGATGGTCAACACTGAAATCAGACTGATTATATTCTTTGCAGCCAAAGATGGAGAAGCTGTATACAGTCAGCAAAAAAACAAGACTGGGAGCTGACTGTGCCTCAGATCATGAACTCCTCATTGCCAAATTCAGACTGAAATTGAAGAAAGTAGGGAAAACCACTAGACCATTCATGGTTATGACCTAAATCAAATCCCTTATGATTATACAGTGGAAGTGAAAAATAGATTTAAGGGACTAGATCTGATAGATGAGTGCCTGATGAACTATGGAATGAGGTTCGTGACATTGTACAGGAGACAGGGATCAAGACCAGCCCCATGGAAAAGAAATGCAAAAAAGCAAAATGGCTATCTGGGGAGGCCTTACAAATAGCTGTGAAAAGAAGAGAAGCAAAAAGCAAAGGAGAAAAGGAAAGATATAAGCATCTCAATGCAGAATTCCAAAGAATAGCAAGAAGAGATAAGAAAGCCTTCCTCAGTGATCAATGTAAAGAAATAGAGGAAAACAACAGAATGAGAAAGACTAGAGATCTCTTCAAGAAAATCAGAGATACCAAGGGAACATTTCATGCAAAGATGGGCTCGATAAAGGACAGAAAAGGTACGGACCTAAGAGAGGCAGAAGATAGTAAGAAGAGGTGGCAAGAATACACAGAAGAACTGTACAAAAAAGATCTTCATGACCCGGATAATCACGATGGTGTGATCGCTCACCTAGAGCCAGACATCCTGGAATGTGAAGTCAAGTGGGCCTTAGAAAGCATCACTACGAACAAAGCTAGTGGAGGTGATGGAATTCCAGTTGAGCTATTTCAAATTCTGAAAGATGATGCTTTGAAAGTGCTGTAGTCAATATGCCAGCAAATTTGGAAAACTCAGCAGTGGCCACAGGACTGGAAAAGGTCAGTTTTCATTCCAATCCCAAAGAAAGGAAATGCCAAAGAATGCTCAAACTACCGCACAATTGCACTCATCTCACATGCTAGTAAAGTAATGCTCAAAATTCTCCAAGCCAGGCTTCAGCAATATGTGAACCATGAACTTCCAGATGTTCAAGCTGGCTTTAGAAAAGGCAGAGGAACCAGAGGTCAAATTGCCAACATCCGCTGGATTGTGGAAAAAGCAAGAGAGTTCCAGAAAAACATCTATTTCTGCTTTATTGACTATGCCAAAGCCTTTGACTGTGTGGATCACAATAAACTGTGGAAAATTCTGAAAGAGATGGGAATACCAGACCACCTGATCTGCCTCTTGAGAAACCTATATGTAGGTCAGGAAGTAACAGTTAGAACTGGACATGGAACAACAGACTGGTTCCAAATAGGAAAAGGAGTATGTCAAGGCTGTATATTGTCACCCTGCTTATTTAACTTCTATGCAGAGTACATCATGAGAAACACTGGGCTGGAAGAAACACAAGCTGGAATCAAGATTGCCGGGAGAAATATCAATAACCTCAGATATGCAGATGACACCACCCTTATGGCAGAAAGTGAAGAGGAACTAAAAAGCCTCTTCATGAAAGTGAACGGGGAGAGTGAAAAAGTTGGCTTAAAGCTCAACATTCAGAAAACGAAGATCATGGCATCTGGTCCCATCAGTTCATGGCAAACAGACGGGGAAACAGTGTCAGACTTTGTTTTTTGGGCTCCAAAATCACTGCAGATCGTGATTACAGCCATGAAATTAAAAGACACTTACTCCTTGGAAGGAAAGTTATGAATAATCTAGACAGTCTACTGAAAAGCAGAGACATTACTTTGCCAACAAAAGTCCGTCTAGTCAAGGCTATAGTTTTTCCAGCGGTCATGTATGGGTGTGAGAGTTTGATTGTGAAGAAAGCTCAGTGCCGAAGAATTGATGCTTTTGAACTGTGGTGTTGGAGAAGACTCTTGAGAGTCCCTTGGACTGCAAGGAGATCCAACCAGTCCATTCTAAAGATCAGTCCTGGGTGTTCTTTAGAAGGAATGATGCTAACGCTGAAACTCCAGTACTTTGGCTGCCTCATGTGAAGAGTTGAGTCATTGGAAAAGACTCTGAGCTGGGAGGGATTCAGTGCAGGAGGAAAAGGGGACGACAAAGGATGAGATGGCTGGATGGCATCACCAAGTCGATGGACGTGAGGTTGAGTGAACTCTGGGAGTTGGTGATGGATAGGGAGGCCTGGCATGGTGCAATTCATGGGGTCGCAAAGAGTCGGACACGACTGAGCGACTGAACTGAACTGAACATAAGAAGGAAACTTGGGCTTCCTAGGTGGTACAGTGGTAAAGAATCCGCCTGCCAATGCAGGAGACACAAGAGACCCGGGTTCAGTTCCTGGGTCAGAAAGATCCCCTGGAGAAGAAAATGGCAACCCACTCCAGTATTCTCGCCTAGGAAATCCCATGGACAGAGGAGCCTGGTGGGCTGCAGTCCACGGAGTAACAAACAGTTGGACACAACTGAGCACACATGAAGAAGAAAACAGATGCACAGTGAATGCCATGTGAGGACAGAGACTGAGATTGAAAAGCCAAGGAAAGAAAGAATGCAACTACCAGAAACTAAGATAGAGGCACGGAATACAGTCTTCCTCTGAGCCTCCGAAAGAACCAACCTTGCCAACATCTTGAGTTTGGACAGCTGGACCCCAGAGCCGCAAGCGATTAAGTTTCTGTTGCTTTATGCCACCAGTCTGACTGTGGTGCTCTAAGAAACCAATATATCAACTACCAATAAAAAAAAAAAACTGACTTTAACATCAAATGGCCCTCATTGCAGATGTGTTTAGTTCAGTCATTCAGCTGCATATGACTCTTTGTGACCCCATGGGCTGCAGCATGCCAGGCTTCCCTGTCCTTCACCAACTCCCAGAGCTTACTCAAACTCATGTCCATCAAGTTGGTGATGCCATCCATCTCATCCTGTGTTGTCCCCTTCTCTTCCCGCCTTCAATCATTTCCAGCATCAGGGTCTTTTCCAGTAAGTCAGTTCTTCGCATCAGGTGGCCAAAGTATTGGAGCTTCAGCATCAGTCCTTCCAATGAATATTCAGAGCTGATTTTCCTTTAGGATTGACTGGTTTGATCTTCCTGTAGTCCAAGGGACTCTCAAGAGTCTTCTCCAACACCACAGTTCAAAGCATCAGTTCTTTGGCACTCAACTTTCTTTATGGTCCAACTCTCACATCCATACATGTCTACTGGAAAAACCATAGCTTTCACTAGATGGACCTTTATCAGCAAAGTAATGCGGCATTTAGCATGATGTACTCTGCATATAAGTTAAATAAGCAGGGTGACAATACACAGCCTTGACGTACTCCTTTCCCAATTTGAAACCAATCCATTGTCTCATGTCCAGTTCTAATTGTTGCTTCTTGATCGGCATACAGATTTCTTAGGAGGCAGGTAAAATGGTTTGGTATTCCCATCTGTTTAAGAATTTTTCAGTTTGTTGTGATCCACACAGTCAAAGGCTTTTGCATAGTCAATAAAGCAGAAGTAAATGTTTTTTTGGAACTCTCTTGCTTTTTCTATGATCCAATGGAGGCTGGCAATTTGATCTCTGGTTCCTCTGTCTTTTCTAAATCCAGCTTGAACATCTGGATGTTCTTGGTTCATGTACCATTGAACTCTTGCTTGGAGAATTATATGTAAGCATGAAGTATAGTGTGAAAGTGTTAGTCACTCAGTCATGTCCAACTCTTTGTGACCCTATGGACTGTAGCCTGCCAGGCTCCCCTGTCCATGGGATTTCCCAGGCAAGAATACTGGAGTGGGTTGCCATTTCCTACTCAAGGAGCTCTTCCTAACCTGGGGATTGAACCCCAGCCTCCTGTACTGCAGGCAGATTCTTTACGTCTGAGCCATCAGACAAGCCCATAATATGTATACACATATTGTACACGTAACAGATTGAGAGAAATATTTCCAGTACAAGGTAATTCTGTACACTCTATATTATTATTATTTTACTTGAATCTATCTTAAAAAAAATTAAAAAACTGGATTTGTACTATTAGTCTGCTGATGGTTATTCCTATTTCTGTGCTAACAGCTTGGTGTTTAATTTTTTTTATTATTATTACTTTTTTTAAGGGTTTTCTTGATCATTTACAACTGTGTGATCCTCTACACAAAATTTTAAATATTTTTTAAGTCACCCTCGAGAGAATTTGGGGGTTTTGATGTCAATAGTGCTAATTTTCAAATTTGACTTGGGAAGAATTGGCCTGTTTTTGGTCCTGACTTCTCATCCAAAGATTTGGCACATTTTTTTCATTTACTCAAGTCTTGTTTTCACCAAGAGTAATGGATTTATTTCATCACCAGGATCTTGTAACTCCTTAAACTTTACTTCCTTTATTCCTAATTACTTTAGTTTTTGATGCCACTGCAGATAAAATAATTTCCTTTTTAATAGGTTATTACTTGTTCAAAAGGAAAACTGCTAATTTTCCCTCTGCTTATCTCTCTCGAGTTTTAAGCCTCTTACTAAACTCAGTTTTGATGGAGATATCTGAATTTTTGCACTTGGCCTTTGAAGCGCTTACATTAACCCCTGGCTTTCCTGTATCCCAGCCTCCTTGCCAGCCAGCGAGCTGCACAACCGCGTCATAAAGTGCGGTGTCTCCAGGGCACAGCACCAGGGAGCTCAGCTCAGAGGAAAGTGGTCTGTAGCCAGGGTCACTGACACTATTCTGGCCTGATTGACGAAACCAGCTCCTAAGAAATAACGCCGTCAGTCAGTTCGTACTGAGGCACCTTTCACCTGCGCCAAAACCGGACGAGCCCAATATCACGACCTTAGCATCTTACCAGGAAGCAAAACTGCTCTGGAGCAGAGGCCAAGGAGTCGGCCTCCCGCGCGGCAGGCCGGCGGAAAGAGCCGAGCGCGCTCGGAAGCTCCGGCCACGCCTTCCGCAGGGAGCGTCGGGGGCGGGGCTCGCGCGACGGCGCGTTGAGCGCGGGGAATTGTGGGAGGGGCGGCCGGTGCGGCCGCGGCTGCCATCTTAGCAACTCCTGGCGTTGCGGCCTTGTCGTTGGAGGCGGCCTTCGCGGCGGCCCTCGACCTCGGAGAGACGAGAGAGTCAGCTCGCTGACCAGCTTTCTTTCCCTCGGCCTCGACAGGCCTACCGGCTCGCGTCCGGAAGCGGAGGCGCGGGTAGCCCGGCACGTGCAGGGCCCGAAGCCAGCGGTTAGTCAGAGCGTCGCCCGGAAGGATGGGCCGGTCTCGGAGCCGGAGCTCGTCCCGCTCCAAGCACACCAAGAGCAGCAAGCACAACAAGAAGCGGAGCCGGTCCCGGTCGCGCTCTCGGGACAAGGAGCGCGTGCGGAAGCGCTCCAAGTCCCGGGAAAGTAAACGGAACCGGCGGCGGGAGTCGCGGTCCCGCTCGCGCTCCACCAACACGGCCGTGTCCCGGCGCGAGCGGGACCGGGAGCGCGCCTCGTCCCCGCCCGACCGCATCGACATCTTCGGGCGCACGGTGAGCAAGCGCAGCAGCCTGGACGAGAAGCAGAAGCGAGAGGAGGAGGAGAAGAAGGCAGAGTTCGAGCGGCAGCGGAAAATGTGAGCTTCCGCGCGGGGAATGGTGGGGGTGAGGGGAGTGAGGGTGGCGGGGGGGTTGGTGAGGGGAGGCGGCGAGAGGGTGGTGCTGAGGAGAGGGGGTGGCGGGGGGGAGGGAGGTGGCGACGGGAGACGGGCTGACGGGCGAGTGGGGGGCGGCAGGGAAGAAGGGGGTGACGGGGCCAGTGAGGAGTGGCGGGCGTGAAGGGGGTCAGTGAGGGGCGGCGGCGGGTGACGCGGGAGTGAGGGGCGGCGAGGAGACGGGCGACGGCTGGGTCGGGATGGGGGGAGGTGGAGGAGGTTAGAGGGGTCGCCGGAACCGGGCCCCGCGGGCTTGCAGCCTCGGCGCCTGGAAAAGCGGGGGGTCGGGACCTACCCGCGAGTTGGTTGGGGAGGAAGACAGCGGGGACCGGCCTGGGAGGGCTTGGAGGGGAGGTCGCGTTTTGGCGCGAGAGGCGGCGGCGGCGGCGGCGGCCAGTCCCGGAAGTGGGGGGTGCAGTTCCGAGCGGGCGGCGAGCCGCGTCGGCCCCCGAGGCTGACGAGGGATGCGGGCCTCTATCGCGTCGGAGACGTAGGACTCGAATTCTCGGGGTAAAGAAAAACACTCCAAAACCAGGCGTTGAACTTCCGTGTGTTCCTCCTGTTGAGCGATGTCGTGGTCGCTTTTCCCTTCTTGAGCCTCCTCTTTTTTTTTTTTTTTTGAGGTGTGAAAAGCAAAACGCGCGAAGCTTAAGTGTACAGTAAGATGGGTGTTGACGCGTGCATTCACTTGTGTAACCACCATCCCGAGCAAAGCTGCCTCCCTCCTTTTGCTGTGCGGTGCTTAGTCCCTCAGTCATGTCCGATTCTGAGACCCCGTGGACTGTAGCCCGCCCGGCTCCTCTGTCCATGGGGGTTCTCCAGGCAGGAATACTGGAGTGGGCTGCCATGCCCTCCTCCAGGGGATCTTCCCGACCTAGGGGTCGAACCCGGCTCTCCCACAGTGCAGGCGGATTCTTTACCGTCTAAGCCCCCAGGGCATTGCGCTCTTCATTCAGTTTGTTGTGCAGTTCTCTGTAGCAGGCTTTGGTGCAAGCCTGTTGTTTCCCCTTGTGGTGCACTTGCTGTTGAGAAGACAGATTTGCTTTTACTTTTGCATTGATCCCATGCAGAAGAGGCACCTCTCGAGTTATCTTTTGATCTAAGACTAGGTGCACATAGTCCCAAGCTAATGAAATGGCGTGGGATAGTATGGTCTAATCATGAATTTTTGGTTTTAAAGTGTTGGGTTCTGTTTCGATTCAAGACTAGGGTGCTCTGATGCTTTGGGTGTTCTTTCCCACCCAGAGTTCGACTTGCTGACTCTACCTGTTTAACCGGCCGTCTTGCGTAGCTCTTGAGTGCATGCTCCCAACGCGCCCGTGAGGCAGGACAGTTACTGAATGTTGAATTTTCCCGAGCCAAGTTTTTCTTGTGTACTGATTGTGCAGGGATTTTAACTTTCTCTGCAGTGTGGCTTGTTTCTAAAAGCAAATCATTAAGAGGTCTGGGAATAGAAAACTAAGAGTCCCTTCACTGCGTTCCTTTAAAACGTGGCAGTGCTTTAATTTTTCTTTAGAAGTGTCAGTGATTGTATGAACACCAAGTACCCATAATTTCGGAGGAAATTTCAATTACATAGAATCTAGTTTTGTAAAGATGTAGCTCTCAAGTAACTATCAACATACGAGTATTTAATAAAAAAGACATCTCTGAGATAATATTTACATGTGAATCAAAGGATATCTCCAAAGAGTAATGGTTTTCCATTCATTAGAAAGCTCAAGAGTATGTATGGGAGGAATAGTTAGAGGATTTAGCAAACTTCACACGAATAGCAGAGAAGAAATCCAGAGATGAAATGAGAAACTTCCCTGGTGGCTCAGAGGGTAAAGCGCCCGTCTACAGTGCGGAAGACCCAGGTTCGATCCCTGGGTCGGGAAGATCCCCTGGAGAAGGGAATGGCAATCCACTCCAGTACTATTGCCTGAAGAATCCCATGGACAGAGGAGCCTGGTAGGCTACAGTCCATGGGGTCGCAAAGAGTCGGACACGACTGAGCGACTTCACTCACTCACTCACTATGTAGTTCCAAGCTGATAGAGGAGGCACACTTCCATTAGCATGTATGAAGGGAGGAGGGGGCAGAACTAGCATCCACCTTACACTGAATTCCTGTGTGTCCTGCTGTTAGTCATTCAGTCATGTCCGACTCTTTGTGACCCATGGACACTAGCCCACTGGCTCCTTTGTCCATGAAGTTCTCCAGGCAAGAATACTGGATGGGTAGCCATTCCCTTTTCCAGGGGATCTGCCTGACCGAGGGATTGAACCTGTGTCTCTTGTAGTAGGCACTGCTTAATATGGTCTGATCATGCAGAGGAGACAGTTGAAAGGTCTAGGTTTCACAGCCGTGGGAATGGGCAGAAGTAGTTGTCTATCTACAAATTGTGTTAGTTAGCTCATTCAGCTAATACTTATGGAACATTTGAGAAATGCCAAGCACTATGCCAAGAGCTGTTATTCTGAAAGATGGCTGACCCTCCAGGATCTCAGTCTAGCTTGAAGACGGGTAGGTGGGTAGGTAGGTTATAATGCAGTGTGGTAAATTCCGTGATAGTGATGTGACTGTGAAAAGGAGGCATCCTGGACAGCTCAACATCTTAGTTCTCTTGAGGAATGAGTGGCAGATAAAGATGGGAGACTGTCAGGCTCCCCATAGGATACATGGGCTCCCAGGGAGGGAGTCCCCCCAGCACTGCCAGCATAAAGGGAGAGGTGTAGATGGGCTTAATGTGGAGTAAAGAGATGACTGTGGACTTGAAATGCCATCAGTACGGAAGTCATGGAGTGACTGGAAAGGTAGATTCAGGCTGGGAATCGTGGAAAGGGTCTTGTAGGCTGAATTATGGAGCTTGGATTTCATCATAGAAACCAGAAGGGTTTAAAGCAGGCAGATGGTGTGGGGTTGTTGATTTGTTTGTTTTAAACAGATCAACTGCTGTGTAGGATAAATTACAGTAAATACATATAGGAGTAGTGAAGGAGCAGGTGTTGAAGTGGACAAAAGGGGCAGATTTAAGAAACATTTAGAGAAAATAAAATTTGATGTGAAACATAAGGGAAGTAAAGCATTATTCTTGGCTCTGTTGTGGCCATTGCACCTCAGCTACCAGAAGTTTAAGTCATGACACTGTGGGTCAGACTCAGGTGAAATGTCAGAAGCCTGGTGCATGGTGGAGGGGGAAAAGTAAAGGGAGTTTCCACTTGGCACTTCCAATGTAGGCACTAGATTTTGAAGATAGTGAGTTTATCCAAGCTTGATAGTGGGGGACTGAAACCTGAGAACCTTTGATCCTAGGTAGAATGACCCCGGGAGAGTGTGGGGAAGAGCGGAGGTCACAGGGATGTCTGTGTTTACCATTGGACAGAAGGAAAGTGCGTGGTCAGGCAGTGAGTGAAGAAGGAGCAGAAGACACTGTCGAGTGTACCTTCTTGTGAGAGGTCCAGTGTGAGGTGGAGAGAGACAGCAAAAATAAAATTGATCGTTTCTTAGCAATTAGAAAGTCTCAGTACAATTGGAAACCAGGCTGTTTTGCCATTTACACTTCTGAGACCTTGAATAAACTACCTACCTTTGAGCTTGATTTCTTATCTGTAAAATGGAGATAGCTGTCTTGTTTATTGTGAAGGTTAGAAATAGTGCATTTGGGGTACCTAGGTGATATTTGTTATGTAGCAGTGAGACTCAGTAATGTTGTTTGTTAATTTATATACATGCAACCAGATTGAACCTGGTGAATTTAAGAAGTGATCTTATAAATCATAATCTTAATACAATAAAAGACAGACCTTAAAAAATTCTTTTTCTCAATTTTGAGGTTGATAATTCAGTTCGAAAGATCTCCTCCTAATGTCCCAGTCATTCAGTGTTGCACTCTCTCTCTGCTTCTGCACCCTTATTTTCATGTTTTATTTTGAGATGCTTTATGCCTGTTACAATAACTGTTGGGGAAAGAGTGACTGAAAATGACTTGCAACAAATCAGGATAATAGTGGCATAGTAACTTCAGTGTTCAACTGCATGACATCTTGAGCGCCTTCTAAATGAGAATATCTGAAGTGAACTGCGATCTATAGTGATTCTGAGAATACTTGGGAGCTTATGGTGAGAGCAAGTTCAGTGTGTTGGAACTGCGTTTCAGGGAGGGTAGGGCTTTGAGAAGAACTTTAGGGAGAAAGATTAGGCTGATGTTGAAAAGAGTTTTATCAATTTTTACAGTATTTTGTAGCTAAGTTTTTGTGCATACCTGTGCCTTCCACGTTCATCTGGAGAAACAGTGCAGAGTAGGTCATTGCTTGTGGAGCAGCCAGGCTGAGGGCCACCCCTCAGCCACCTGCTTTGCCTCAGAGCCCATCGGATGTGCATGATGCTGTGGTGTATAAAGCTTTGGGCAGAGTGGTCAGTACTGAGTAAATACTGTTTGCTAATATTAGGAAGCCCTTCTAGAATTAAGCTCCTTGGACTGAGTTTGTACATTTTAAGGACTTAAAAATAATATTGCTCGATACTCTGTGCAAAGTCCCATTCAAATTAATGGTGCTGTGTTGTTGGGCCTTTGCTGTTTGTTCTAGTAGTTGCCGTTTTACCGTTGATTGTGATCAGTGTTTTTAAAAGACCTGAGGCAATGGAGAAAACTTGGTTTTGATTCACACCTTTCATCAGTGTCAGGTTCTTACAAGGGGATGAATTTAGCAGAGGACTTTGAGGAAAAAATTAGAGAAAAGAATATCAAGAATGACACTCCTATGACCAAAGTTTAATGAATGACTATGCAGTGATTGTAGTGATATGTTTCATAAGATACTAATGATGAAATTGGGTTTTTTTTTCCTTTTCCTGAGAAAGTTTCAGTGCCTCTTTTGAAAGTCAGCCTAATAGCTGCCTTATCAGTGATTATGATAATAAATTTGTCATCAGTAAAAATGAACTCAGTTTTTTTTAAGAACTATCCACCCATCCCACTCTCCTTCAGCTGAGTGGTACAGAAACGTTATGTTGTACTAGGTTTTATTCAGTTTTATACCATATATCTTTACTTTAGTGGGAAGACAGACAAAGAAAGGGATCCAGACACAGAAAGGTGGAGTAAAGGGATACAGAGTCACAGTCAGGAGTCCAGGCTATGGTTTCTGGCACAGCATCTGGTACACAGTGGGTGGTTCAGTAGAGGCTTGTCCTGTCTCTCAGGTGCTTAATTCCCCTGTGCTTGTGTCATTGAGTTTCTGGATTCACGTGTGTGGAGGGAGGGGAATTAAAACAGTATTGGGCTTTTAACTTTTTCAGAGCTGGATCTAGACATTGATTAGTTTTTTCTGATTGCTGAAATACCAGTTCTAACCTTACCTAGAATAACAGCGATTATATCGTTGATAATCTTTGTAGGGGGCAGCTCTGCACTGGCGCTGTGACCTTGCCTGTCTCCTGGCAGGGCACAGCAGCAAGGCCTAATTACAGTCTGGGGTGGGGTTGCCTGTTCCTTCAGGAACAGAGAGAGATAAGCAGCCTTGTGAGAAAGTCCATTGGGCCATTTCCCATCTCCTGGTTTCAGTTAAGCGTGGCAGTTTCCGCCTGCCCTCCCCTCGAGACTGTGAAACTGCTGAGCTGTAGTTACAGAGTTGACTCCTTAGCAGAAGCTGCCTCTTGCCTACACTGCTTGTCACCATGTGTGGCCTGTTACCTGGCCCCTCTGGTTTGGTGTTCATCAGTGGGAGCAGAGACCCAGGGAGCTGATACCATGCTGGTGTGGCTTTTGCTGTAAGTAATAACACTGAATCTATTTAGGCTCATTTTGTACTTACTGACCAAATCTGTGGAAATGTGGCCCCATCAGCCATTGTGCTGTATTGCTGTCATTTAGGGACAGTTTGCTTGTCAGAAACACTAAATAAATGTCAGATCTCTTCCACCTTTACCAAACTCCTTGGTTAATTAGGCAGCTTTTCTACTGAAAACCTAACTCAAAGCCTTATCCCATTCTTCTCCCTCTTTACTACTTTGTGTGGAAAGTTTTTAATTGGAACTTGGTTTATAGTGTCCTTTTAAGAGTTGAGTTGTACCATTTTTGAAATTTTAAAATGAAATTTCTTCTAGACTTACACATTTATTAATTCTGTAAGAACCAACTAACAAAAGAACGTGTGCAGGTTATGTGTATACTTTTAAAACATGGTGTTACGAAAGCGTTCAGTTTACCAAAATGGAGTACTATAATCCTCATACTTCATACAGGTTCAGCAGTTGTTAGCCTTGCTTGTTTCTTTTCATGTTTGTCTTTCTCTTTGGATGAATTAGAGAAACAATGTGGTTATATTTGAAATATAGTTTTAATTTGTATTGAAGTCACTGCCTGATTTCCTTTAGATATTCTGGTCAGTCATTTTTAGTGTTGAAGTAGATATCTGTTCTGTTTTACTGAGCTGCTGTAGATGAAGGCTTATTGGAACTGCCTTAATATGATATTTTATTGAAACTTAAGGGAAAAGAGCACAGTTAGAGTACATGTTAGGCTTTCATGTTGTCCCCCCCAATTATAATCACTAACAATGTAATGTTGGGAAGAGATAGTTAAGAGACAAGCAACAGAATCTTCAGAATGGTTATTTCAGATATCTGGAACCTAATAGAAATTATGCTTTCTCAAGAAGCTCCTATCTCCCTGGCAGAAATACGTAGAGATTATAAATGCAGAAACAGATATGAATTGGAATGTTAGATATGCTGGTGTTAGTGTGGTATCACTGAATAAATAACAGGAGTTAAGAATGAAAGCACCTTAGTGGAAATTGAATCACCCCCCCAAAATAGTTGACTTGAAGTGGATTAGGATATTTAAAGGTCACTTAGAATCTATAATGGAGAAGGAAATGGCAACCCACTCCAGTATTCTTGCCTGGAGAATCCCATGGATGGAGGAGCCTGGTGGGCTACAGTCCATGGGGTCCCAAAGAGTCGGACACGACTGAGCGACTTCACTCACTAGAAACTATAGTCTTAACAGATAAATTGAATGACTTCATACATACATATGAGTCATCAAAAGATAGAAAGGTTACAGATTTTGTCTGATTTTGTGGTTGTGAGAAAGTTGAAGCATTAATAGATTGACCTCTTAGGATTTAGGTATACTTTCAGAGTCTTTTGCATTCATTTCAGCACAGATTGTCTCAAATAATGCTGTTGAATAGAAATGTAATGTGAGCCAGATTAAAAAAAAACTAGTGAAATTAATTTTAATACAGCCTGTATCTTTATTTTTTTCTTTTTACTATCAGTTCACACTGGATGCATGTGACTAGTGGCTGTCATTGGAGATCACGTGTATAAAATGTACGAGGTTTCCACTATGGTGCCTTTATAAATGTCAGTATCTTCAGCACCAAATTTCGCCTTGAGTAAATAAGTTCATATGTAACATCTAAATGGGATTAGAATAATTAAGCAATATCATGCTTCATTGAGCTTTTTAGTAGAAGTGATGATAAGAATACATTTCATCCACTTCCCCATATCTGGAGATGGAAATGGCAACCCACTCCAGTATTCTTACCTGGACAATTCCGAGAACAGAGGAGCCTGGTGGGCTACAGTCCATGTGGTCGCAAAGAGACACAACTTAGTGACTAGCACTCTCCATATTTGGTAGAGTGTTGAATTGACAGTCAATTAACGAAAGAACAGGTTCATTAAAGGGTAAAAGTTGTGAAGCTAAATAAGTCTGTGTTCTGTCTAAAAGCTGAAGTACTATTGCTTTCGCACTGTGAATCTCTTTGAATCTGTATTCTGACCTTGTTTGTAGTGAGGGAGGAGGAATCAATTTCGTTGGTCTGAATTGCTTGCTACGTAAGTTTCTCCTAACTTTTGTGTAACTCATTGCTTAGATTAAATGGATAGGCAGATGAGCAAATCATATATTTAATAGCTTGTCCTTTGATTATAAAGCTGATAGTGAAAGTAGATTTTCTGTTTGAGATTTACTCTGCGGTTCCTAAAGCTAAGGCATTAAGCTCTTTGTATATACTAGTCTTTTTGTATTTACTTTAGAAAGTGACAGAAGAAAAAATCATGATCTTATATTTATTTGAATTTTGGTATCATTTAACCTCTTGATATCTACCTTTTCCTTGTATGTTACATGAGAATGAGTTGTAAAATCATAGAAGTATATAATTGGACTCTGTTTTACAGACTTAGAACTAGTTCTCTTTCAACTCTTGGTTTATTATATTATCAAAATCACTTTTCCCGCTTTGTTTGCTAGTCGGCAACAGGAAATAGAAGAAAAACTCATCGAGGAAGAAACAGCACGAAGAGTGGAAGAACTGGTGGCCAAAAGGGTAGAGGAAGAACTGGAGAAAAGGAAGGATGAAATTGAGCGAGAAGTTCTCCGGAGGGTGGAGGAAGCCAAGCGCATCATGGAAAAGCAGTTGCTCGAAGAACTCGAGCGACAGAGACAAGCTGAGCTTGCAGCACAAAAAGCCAGAGAGGTAACGCTCGGTCGTTGGGAAAGTAGAGACAGTCCATGGCAAAACTTTCAGTGTCGGGTGTGCCTCCTGCTCAGTTCAGAAAGAGATGGAATACAGACTCATTCCTTTCTCGTCTAAACTTAACATTGCTGTGAAAGTTAATTTTTTAGCCTATTCAGATGTGCTGACTGATACTTAAAAGTTATTTCCATAAAACTATTCCAAGGATACTTTTTGATTGAATGAAACTGGCTTACATATTTGAGAAGTGTTTGAAACTTTTGCCATGGCTGCAGGACTTACACTCTTCTTTGGGAGGGTGGGGGGGACAGGGAGTGGGAAAGGGAAAGGGTAATAATCCACCTGTGGGTGTGTGTTCTTCATTTCTGTTCCTCACTCTTACTGCCTAGACTGTGAGAGGCTTCTTGCCTTCAGTCAGATTAAAAAGAGCAGGGCCTAACGTGAGTGACAGCACCTGCTTTTGATAAATAGGTTTTCTTGCTCTTCTTTTTTTCCTTCTTTTATTCCTTGCCCCCTACCCCAAATCCTGCTTCAACACAATGGACTAATTCTAGCATTCTGATCATAAGGCCCTCCATTTTCCTAATGTGTTTCAAGGATCTTTTTAGGAAAAATGTCCAGATTATTTATCCACTTTTTTAGTATCTACTAACAACTCCTTTTTTCCTCTAGAGAGTTATGAAGGAACAGGTTGTCCTTGTCTGGAGTCAAGCTAAACACACTATTTGTTTTATCAGCAGCTGGAGCAGAAGTTGAAAATGTCTTTCTGTGAGACAGTAATTTGCTACTGAAGCTTTATGGCTTGTTTGCACTGATTACTCCAGGATCCTAAAACTTGCTGAAAGTCACTGAAACACTCGAGGCAAATTACTTTACAGCACTGAGTGTCCCTCAACATAGTTGCATAATAACTGAATTCCATTGATGTGTGCCATAGGAAAACCCGTAGTTCTGTTTTGTTGAACTTCAATGTTTTATTCAAAATAATGTGATTGATTGTCATTTTTAATCTTGGCATTATTGTGGACAAGTTGACCTTATATTAAATCTCTGTTTTCCAGTAAGTGTAGTTTTTCAAATGCATTTTCCCTCGTGCTGTCTTTAACTAGATACACATGTATATATTTAGTGGATGTCACAGCCTCTGCAATTGAGTATATGAAATTTTGATTAGTGCTTTTCATGATGAAGATACTTTTGGAGTAATGGTGCTGTCTTGTAGCGAGTTATTAATCATAGGAAGATTTTTTTCTCTTCGTTTGCTTTTTGTTTCATATTAACAAAAATTTTTTTTTACACGGACACAACCCTCCTGACAGTCTTCCCAAATATTAAAATCATTTGAATATGTATGCTGTGATCGCAACACTGCCCAAACCATCAAGCAGTCTTCATATAGTTTGCATTATAAAATCTCATTAAATTCTCCAAGAAAAAATAAATTACAGAATTTTATTTCCTGACCATGCACCCCCTGGATTCCTGATTTTCAGTTCAGATTGTAGATGACAAGTTAAGCTGCCTTTAGAAATTGTCAACAATTCTGAGTGTTAAGTCCATTTTCCCCATGGAAGAAGCCCTTAGGTCCATGAAGTATGGATTACCATTTGTATTTTCCACTAACAGTAAATGTATTTTTCTTATTAATTGTTTGCCTTAGGAATGATGAATTACATTTTTTGTTCCTTCTTACCATAAACATCTGCATTCCTCAGCTCAGCCTTCCTTGTATGTTGTTTCTTTATAAATGGTTGAGCTGCTGATGCAGGTTTTGCCAAGCTAACAGTACAAATCATTTTAAAGAGGAAGCTGGCGCGTATGGCAGCCGAGGAGCACACTCTGCAGGACACTGGACAAGACAGTAAATATTCAACTTTTAATGCTGATTAAAGGAGTATAGGTAAAGAATACGTAGGTATACATAATTGGTGAGACAAATATTCACTTTATTTATCTTTTATATATTATTTTTTAATTTGGTAAATACTATCCAGTTTTGTAGTTGTCCTTGTTGATTTGTGTGATGTTAAAGTATTAGTAGTAACTGCCAGGAAACTGTCATTAGGGAGGGTGTAGTTGGTTGCTGTTTGGACTGGGAGGGATGATTGAAATTTAGTGCTAGAAACAAATGTTAGTGGCTGCACAGTTTATCATTTGTCAGACAGAAGGTAGCTATACAGCTGCCCTGTTAAGTCAGATCAAAAAAGTTCAGAGGAAGATTAGTAAGTATTTATCAATTTTAAAAAAAAAACATTTTATCTTTCTAACATCTTAACATGTCCTCCCCTTTAGGAGGAAGAACGTGCAAAACGTGAGGAGCTAGAGCGAATACTAGAAGAGAATAACCGAAAAATTGCAGAAGCACAAGCCAAACTGGTATGTATGCAGCATACGTGGGAAGTAGTTCAGAGTTCTCAGGACTCTTTTAAGGAATTTGAGGCAGGAATAGGAATAGTTCACTAGATTTTGGCTACTGTCTCTAGAGGAATCTCTTTGGGACAAGCCAGAAATTCTGGTTAGTCTGGAGAAAATTCCAGAATTCACAGTGGTTTAGAACAGATTTTCTAGGGGAAATTGAACTGTCCCTGATTTTTTTCTCTACCTAAAACACAAAACCAAAAGTCTGAAGGTATTTACACCCACTAATATACAATATTTCACTTGGCATAAGTTGCTGTTAGCAATTACTAAACAGAATAAGTAGACAGTATTTGATAAAGTGTACCAGGTTAGAAAGTGTTTTGTGTTTTTCAAGTTTATAATCTAACAAGGAACAGAGACTTATATAACGGCCTTATGAAATAGGCATATGAAAGGAGATACAGTTTTTACATTTCAGTAAAGTCAACATAAGAATGCCAAAGTAAATTTTTTCAATAGAAAAGCTAATACATATCACTTCTGTTTTTCTTTACCATTCTATATTTTAGTATTCCAGTTTTTTGTGTTTGTAGCATATACTAGCATTTAAAAGTAGATAAAGTTTTTGTTGGAGTAGGATTTTCCCACTTAAAAGTGTGAATATATTTTGAAGCATACTCAGTATGATGAAAAAGAAAGCTAGGATTAAAGGAGTATAGATATAAATAAATCAAAAACAAAAAGGGATCGTCAGACTTTATAGGGGAAAACTTACAAATGGCATATAGGAATTCCACTTCAAAGTAAGAATATAAATCAAAGATGGAAGGACATGTACTTAACGGTGAATGAGCGTTAGTAGTGGTTCCTGCCCAGGAATGAAAACATGGCCCAAGAAGGACTTTTGATTGTAGACAAGTTTTGCGTAGTTAGAAATGGTTGTGAATAATATAGCCATGGGAAAACAGTTGCCAGTAAGTTACACTGTAGAATGGCCGGGGGCGGGGGGGGGGGGGCCCAAGATGTAGGTTCCATTTAAGTGGTTTAGAAAAAACAAATTCTGTGACTGTGTTTCTAAAGGCACAGAAAAAGATCTGGGAGTGTTTAAGCAATTTGAGTTTGAGCAAACTCTGAGAGATAGGGAAGGACAAGGAAGCCTGGCATGCTGTAGTTCATAGGGTCGAAGAGTGGAACAAGGCAGTTAGAGCTGGATCCTTATGGCTGGGTGGGGAGAATGAGGGAAGACTGTGAATACTTGTTTATAATGAATAAGAATGTGAAAGGTAAACCACCAGCAGTTGGTTTTAGAGCATGATCTTTTACAAGAAAAGGGTTTTAGGTTGTGGATGGCCTGAAATACTGGATGGTGACTCTTGAACTGGGTGTATGCTGCTGAAGTCCTGCTCCCTCCTGACCCGGGCTGGCTGGGTGCCTAGGGACACCTCCGCCTCCGGTGTTCCTCTAGGAGTGTTTACCGACATGAACCGTAAATTTAGAGCCTTCTGTTTGTCATTACTGGGGAAAGATGAGCAAAAATACTCTGGAGCAGCTTCTTTTGTCTTCTAATCCTGGTTTGCCTCAGACCGCTACTTTTGCAAAACACAGTTAAGATGCATTATTAGAAAACTGAGATCAGAGTGCTGTAGGAGTTGCTGAAATGCTTACTGGCTTCTCTTTTGTGGGTCAGTGACAGTTTGCGTGGTCATTGGTCCCTGGACCATACTTAGAGCAGCGCTGCTCCGGGGCAGTACTAATAGATGGTGCAGTGACGCTACTGTTAACTGCATGTTGCCAGTGACACTTGGGTGAAAAGAAAGATATTGATCGTACAGGGAAAGAAGCTAGAATTTGAAAGTTGGTGAGAATTTGGACATAATTAGTCCATTTGCTTCTTGGTTGGGTTCAGTAAAGTTGCAAGTATAAGTTACTGTTCATATTGGAAAAGATTAATTTTTATTTGTTTCTTTTGGTGAACATTTCCTTGCAGGGAAAGTAGAGTATCCTTTGTGTAGGAAGAGACAAAATGTATATTTTGCAAAACATATAGTGCAGTTTCTTTAATTTTTGTTTTTTCTCCTCTTCCTCTGACTTTTGAGTACAGTTCTTTAATCTCTATACATATTCACTAAGAACTGGGCTTCCCTGGTGGCTCAGTGGTAAGGAACTCACTCAGGTTCAGTCCCTGGGTCAGGAGGATCCCTGGAGAAGGAGATGGCAATTCACTCAGTAATCTTGCCTGGGAAATCCAGGATAGAGGAGGCTGGCAGGCTACAGTCCATGGGGCCACAAAGAGTAGACATTACTAGGGAATTCTACATGGAATATATTGAAAATCTTGTTAAAATGATAGATATAATGTATAAAGAATAATATGGAGATAAAAAGAGTCACGTCTCTTAAAGACTTTAATGTATTAATTGTGGAGACAAGGACAGTTACAAGGAAAGTCAACTAATAACATGGAACTGCTTGGTAAGGAGTATGAGTTATGTGAGACAACTGACATAATTGCCCTGAGAACCTTCTTGGAAGAGAGACCCCTGATCTGGACCCTGATGGACAATTAGAATGAGGACGAGAGTGTGAGGAAATGAAATGTAGTGCAAAGGCCTGGAGGGAAATAGAACTGGAGAAACAGCAGGAGTTGGGGGATCTCTTGGAATAACAGGAAGAGCAGTAGCAGTTGTAGTAGTAAAGCCACTTTGTGTGTAGCAAGCTGTGTGATAAGTAATGGGAGAGTAGCTGTAATAGATTCCTGAAAATAAAACCCCTCCTTAGGAAGGAAGGAAAGAAATGGCCCTCTCTTTGCTTTTTCTCTGATGCTGTATGCCACACTGGAAGACCTTTTCCTCCTGTCAGTGCCCAGTGCTGGCAGGGATGTGGTCACAGGGACCCTTTGTGCAGAGTGGTGTCCTGGGAGTGGAAATGGGCATGACCATTTTCAGTTCAGTTGCTCAGTCCTTTCCGACTCTTTATGACCCCATGGACTGGATCCCACCAGGCTCCTCTGTCCATGGGCTTCTCCAGGCAAGAACACTGGAGTAGGTTGCCATTCCCTTCTCCAGGGATCTTCCCGACCTAGGGATAGAACCTATGTAATACAGAGAAAGTAGCTAAATAAAAAACTTACATACATACTATGATTTTCCTAATTTGAAATGTACATTTGCACATTAAATAGAAAAATATGCCAAAGTACTGAGAATAGATATCTCTGATTGGTAGGCTTGTAAGTGATTTTATACTTTTCTCCAGTTTCTAGAGGTTATACATGTCACCATTGTGATCACTTAGGAGTAACTAGTAAAGAAAGTAAACTCACGCCACACTTAGACTAACTTTTAAGTAGGTCCTCCTGACGAAACTACAGAGATAGATCCCAGTAATGTCTGTAATAAGGAACACATGAGCTAAGCACTGGACTCTCATGTGATAGTCATGTTAAGTGGTCTAGACCAAGAGTAATTTTTGCTTATTTCAGTTCCAAGTTATCAAGATACTTGATTTTATCTGTTCATAAGGAGACAAGAAAATATTTTATATTTTTAAATTTAATTTATTTATTTTAATTGGAGGCTAATTACTTTACAGTATTGTATTGGTTTTGCCATACATCAACGTGAATCTGTCACGGGTGTACACGTGTTCCACATCCTGACCCCCCCCTCCCCGTATTAGCTGACATACACACTTGATTTATAAAGTCAAATGAAGTTTAATCAAAATGTGAATTGTGTTGGCTTGGCTTTTTGGCACATTGGATCAAGTTCTTGGGTTAGTATTGGCAGTGCACAAGTAGCATCAACTATTTGCAAGGCTGTTAGCATGATGAGATGGAGAATTTTAATTTCCTTCAGTGTTAATACTTAAAAACGGTGCGAAGACAGTTTTTTAGTGATGTGTCTGGGAAGAGCCAGATACTGTCCTGAAATGTATATGAATCTTACTTACTCAGTGTTGGCATGGAATAAAGTGTTCTAGGTGGTTATGTCAGTAGGAAAAATGACCCTCAGACAGTTCCCTGAAATTGTAGATATATAGTATATTTCCTTTCTTTAATGTTGAATAGTTTTCCCCTTTTTTGCTTATCGAATAGGGAGATTTCCCATATTCGTTGTGCTACATGACAGTTGGTATCTCACCAGTTTGAGAGATTTAAAAAAAAGTACCATTGTTTACTATATATGGAATGTATCCATATTCTTAGTTTAAAGTAAGCTAGATCTTACTTTGCAGTTAGGAGAGACTGTAAAAAAGAGTTTTCAGAAAGATGCAAGAAAGCACTTTTTTTTAAGTATGTATATATATGTTGTTGAAGTATAGTTGACTTTCAGTGTTTCAAATACACAGCAAGGTACTTCAGTTACACACATATATTATTTTTGAAATTATTTTCCATTGCAGGTTATTGTAAGATATTGACTATAGTTCCCTATGTTATACAGTAAATCTTTGTTGCTTGTTGCATATCTACTTTTTAATTAGAAATCTAGCTTTCTATTCATACTAAGACAAGTGGAATAACAGTGTCATAATATTTTAGGCAAAAAGTCAAAAAAGTTTTATAAAATATATATTATGCATACTATGTATGTATACAAAAGCTTTTTGACTATACTTGATAAAGGCTTGAAAAAGAACACAGAAGAAGAGACGGAGAAATTGGAGAACAAGCTAAATAAGAGTGCTAAATATGAAATAGAAAAAATGAAACAAACTAGATGAAAGTAAAAGATCATCACATAGTCCAGTTGTTTAAACATGGCTGATCATTAGAGACATATCTGGAGCTCTGGAGAAAAAGGCAATACCTGAGCATTTGTATTTTTCAAAAAAAATTTCAAGATAATTCTGTTATGCATGTGGATTTTAAAAGGTGTTTACAGGTTTTTCTATTAGATCCTAGTTTTGATGATACAAAGTTCTATTATTTTCCTGTTGACCAATCATGATAACAGTGATATTGAGTAATAGTTACATAATGACAATAGTAAAAATGCTTTCTCAATTTTCACAATTAATAGCCAGACAACCCCACCCCCAAATAATTACAAGCCATAATGGGAACATGCTTAACTTAACAGTATAAAATAATTACATACAATTTGGGGGTGTCAGGCCGAGTGACGTGGTGAGTGGAAGTGCATGCATGCACATGTCTTCATCCCCGCGGCGGGGGGGGGCCCCCCCCCGTGTCAGTCAGTGTCCTTTGGTTGGTGCTTTTAATCTGTTTACATTTAAGGTAATTATTGATATATGTGATCCTATTACCATTTTCTTAATTGTTTTGGGTATATTTTCTGTGGGTTTTCTCTTGTATTTCTTTCCTGGAGAAGTTCCTTTAGCATTTGTTGTAAATCTGGTTCGGTGGTGCTGAATTCTCTTTAACTTTTTTTTGCTTGTCTGGAAAGCTTTCAATTTCTGCATCAAATCTGAATGAGAGTCTTGCAGGGTTGAGTATTTTTGGTTGTAGGTTCTTCCCTTTCATCACTTTAAATATATCATGCCATTCCGTCTGGTTATAGAGTTTCTGTTTAGAAATCAGCTGATAGCCTGATGGGAGTTCCCTTGTATGTTTTTTGTTGTTTTTCCCTTGTTGCTTATAATATTTTATCTCTGTCTTTAATTTTTGTCAGTTTGATCACTATGTGTCTCAGTGTGAGACACCTCCTTGAGTTTATCTTTCCTGGGACTCTTTGTGCTTCCTGGACTTGGTTGACTATTTCCTTTCCCATGTTCAGGAAGTTTTTAGCTATTATCTCTTCAAATATTTTCTCAAGTCCTTTCTTTTCTGTCTCTTTCTGGGATGCAAATATTGGTGCATTTAATTGTCCTCAGGTTGTGCAGAGGTCTTGTAGTCTGTCTTCATTTGTTTTCATTCTTTTTTCTATATTCTGTTCGGCAGCAGGGATTTCCACCATTCTGTCCTCCCTTTATCTGTTCTTCAGCCTCAGTTATTCTGCTGTTAATTCTTTCTAGTGTATTATTTATCTCTGTTCTTTAGTTCTTGTAGGTCTTTGGTAAACATTTCTTGCATCTTCTCAGTCTTTGCCTCTGCTTTTTCTGAGATCCTGGATTATCTTCACTATCATCATTCTGAATTCTTTTTCTGAAAGGTTGCCTGTCACCACTTCATTAGTTGTTTTTCTGGGATTTTATCTTGTCCTTTCATCTGGGACATAACTTTCTGCTCTGTCATCATGATTAACTTTCTGTAATAACGGTTTTTGTTTAGCTGCTGTGAGACTGCTTCTTTTGGCTGCTGCTTGCTGCCTTCTGAAGGAAGAAGCTAAGGGGCTTGTGTAAGCTTCCTGATGGGAGGAACGGGTGGTGGGAAAAAATGGGTCTTGCTCTGGTGGGCAGGGCCTTGCTGAGGAAAGCTTTAATCTGATTATCTGCTGCTGGTGTGGGGGTTGTGGTCTTGTCTCACTCCATCCCTGGTGGTAGTTTAGTCTAAGGTTACTCAACCCTGGGGGCTCCAAGGCTCTATGGTAGGGTTAGTGGCAAACTCTCAGGGGGTTTACGCTACAGGGGACCCTCCAGTGCCTCTGTCCCTGCAGTGAGCCCCTGGTGACCCACGCCTCCACAGGAGGCCCTCCAACACTAGCAGGTAGTTTTGGTTCAGTCTCCTGTGGGGTCACTGCTCTTCTCTAGGTCTTCGTGTGTGCAAAATTTTGTTTGTGCTCTCTAAGACTGGAGTGTCTGTTTCCCTCAGTCTCCTGGGAGGCCTATGATCAGATCCTGTTGGCTCTCAAAGCCAGATTCCCTGGGGGTCCCCAGTCCCTTTGTTGGATCCCAGGCTGGGAAGCCTGACGTGGTGGTCAGAACCTTCACAACAGTGGGAGATCTTTTTTGGTATCATTGTTCTCCAGTCTGTGGATCACCCACCTGGCAAGTATGGTGTTTGATTTTATCATGATTGTGCCCCTCCTACCATCTCACTGTGGCGTCTTTGGATGTGGGGTGTCTTTTCTTGGTGGGTTCCAGTGGCGGTTCTGCAGCTAGTTAAACGTTCCATCGCTGTCACAGGAGATGAGTGCATGTCCTTCTACTCTGCCATCTTGAACCAAAAGCACTTTTTAATGTTAGTATAGTAGACTGAAAAATAACCTCCAGCCCCCTAAAAAAAGATACCATGTTCTAATCCCCAAAACTTGGGAATGTTACCTTATATGACAGATAAAGAGTTTTACAGATACAAGTTCAGGTCTTGGGGTAGAAATTCTATCCTGGATTATTACTATGCCCTGAATGCCTTCAGGCATTCACCAACTCATCACCAACTCTGTGGATGTGAGTTTGAGTAAACTCTTGAGAGTTGGTGATAGACAGGGAGGCCTGGCGTGCTGCAGTCCATGGTGTCACAGAGTCAGACACAACTGAGCAACTGAACTGAACTGAACGCCTTCACATGTATCCTTTCAAGAGGAAACTGGAAGAGGTGTTACCACAGAACACATAGGACATGGCAGGAAGAGTGAGGCTGAAAGATACTAGCCTTGAAGACAGGAGTCATGTGGTCAGAATGCAAGAAGTCCTCCTCGCAGCCCCCAGGAGTAGGAAGAAGCTCATAGTGGGCTCCCCTAGACCTTCCTGAGGGAGCCAGCCCTCAGATGAACTTTGTGTTGTTTTGAGCCTACCTACTTTGTGCTAACTTGTTACCTAACCACGTGGGCCTATTTTTGGAATTGGACAGTGGATAGAGGCTGGAAGAATTTAGAGGCACATGACAAAGTGCCTGGACTGCTTTTGAGAGACTGTAGGTAGGAATATGGACTTTCTAAAGTGCCTCTGGCCACTTCTGGTTAGGGGTGGGAAGAAAACAAGTAACATATTAATGGAAACTGGAGGCAGGGAATTCCTTATTATATAGTGGGAGAAACCTAGCTGGATTGTATCCTACAGCAAGAGGTACAGCTTACATCGTGATGACCTTCAATTCTAAGTGAAGTGTAGCCTTGTTTCTTCTCATAATTTATGAAAAATGCAAGAAGAGAGAAATTGAGCAAAGAACCAGGAAGTAAAATAGATGAGAACTTGATGTTTGTGCTAGAAAGAAGGCCATGGGTATGACTGGACATCTCCTTGCTAATGCTGAAAAGATTAGGCGTGTGACTCACAGGTTACCTCAGCCATTTTAGCAGAAGCCAGGAGTAGATGAGGTTATCCCAGAAGGACCTGTGGAAGAGCCTGTTGGCTCATGGCCAGATGTGCCTGGGAGATCAGCAGAAACACTGCCAACAGGGGCTGAGAGAGAAGACACCGTGGCAGAGGCTTTCAGACTCCATAACAGATGAGACGGCGGTATGGAGTCAGAACAGAGACGGGAAGATCCTGGAGGAAGGAATGTGGCCCTAGAATGTCAGCACCTTGATTCTGCTGCAGTGATAACTGCCTGCTGGATACACTTCTGTTGTTTTAAGCTATCCAGTTTGTGGTAATATGTTACAGTGGCTACTGGAAACTAACAGTTGGAAAGAGAACAGAACATTTGTAATAGAGCTGAGTGTATGTCAGTTGACTAGTAATGACATGTTTATACAATTTAAGAGATGGGAAAACATGGTATGCATCAAATTTATAGGTCAATTTAAATATCTTAATTTGGGATGGAATGGTGGGCAAGTTAGGGTTTTCAGGCATTAAGAGGCTTGTTGCCAGATGATAAGGTAGAAAACTGATTTAATTATGTTGATGTATTCTGGGCAACAATTTTTTAAAAACTGTGAACATTAAATGTATTGACATCGTGCAGTGTGGTGTGAAGGACAGAGGCTATAGAAACAAGAAAGCCACTGAGGTCAGTGAAAAGGTGGGCACTTGATAAGGTGGAAATAGAAATAGTAAAGAGAGGATAGCTGAACTTGGTGAGTGAGGAGGGTGTGCAGAGGGAGGAAGAAGAGGAAAGGGAAGAGAAGGAAGTCTGCTGTAGGAACCAGGACGGCCCGGTGTGGTCATGCCAAGAGCCAGCGGTCACCAGGCATTGGAGGAAAACTTCACAAAAGGAATGCTTACTGAACAAGATAAAAGAACCGAGTAAAAGAGGATTTAGGGCACAGAATTAAAAGAAGTGCATCTAGAAGAGTACAGTTTCTTTTCTGTGAAATTTTAAGGCATGAATGGTAGAATCCTGAAAGTGTCAGCTCTCTCTTGGCAGTAACGTCGAGCAGTCTCTCCAGAGATCTGGAAGACAGTGGTTTCTGTACCCAGTGTTTCATACCATGCTCAATTACCAGGCAGTTCTTGGAGCAGTTGTTTGTACTTAGGTAAAATGAGGAGAGAGGAGATGTTATCTAAAGTATGTTTGATAAAAAGGTAGCAAAAGGGAATTAAACTGAGGAGAAAGGGGACTAGAGGGAGGGTGGTTACGATTTCTCTTTAGATGAGTAGCTAATGATACAGTGATGGTATATATCCTCAGAAGGTGTCTGTCAGAATAACTAAATTGCCATGGGCTCCTGGGGGGAAAGAGGGTATTACTTTTTTCAAACCAACCCCCCTCCTTTTTTTTGGCCTTGTACATGAATAACATAAAATAGTTTGTTAAGGGTCAAAACTACATCAGATTTTCTTTTTAATATTTTTTACTCATTTTTTATCTAAAATGGGACTTGTATTATACTTGTTAGTAGAGGGAAGGGTGTGTTAAAATTGCAAAATGGCAGAGTGAAACATACGCTTTGGAACATACGCATTTTAAAATGTAGAAATTTCACATTTCCAAGTTAGGGGCATGATTCCTAATTGTAATTTTTTAATTTTTTCCCAGCATTCCTGTTATCAGTCCTGATACATATTTCATAAAAATTCATATGTATTCCAAGTAGAGTGATGGTTTTCAGTATCACTATTTGCTAAAGAAACTGCTGCTAAGAACCTTGATCCAAAATTGTAGACAGTGTAAGGAGAATGCTTAGAAAAGAGTTAATTTTTAATAAGGTAATAGAACCTCTGGGTAAAGAGGGAAAGGGAGACAAAAGATCCTGGGAGAGGGGCTAGGTAGACCCTTCTATTATGGCAGTATACACTGCTTTTGTGTACTTCACCTCAGCAATTCTTTTGAATGGGGTGAGAGTTGAAAACCTTTTTGAGACCATGTGGGTGCCGTGGCCGTGAAAGCTGGCCCGCATCATCGGTGTTGACCTTTCTCTTAGACCTCCATGGTGTAAGAGAACTTGGTGCTGTCCATTGGTATAAACACGCCTGTGCATGCCCACCCCTCATTTGGAAGAATGGTTTCTTGCGTGCACGTTGGAAACGAAGAGGGGAGAGGAGTAATGCATACTTGCCTGCAAACGGGGTCATGAGAGACAGAGCAGGTCAGTTAGCTGAGAGGGCTGCAAGGCCTTAGCGAAACACCTTTCCAGGCAGCTGTGGAGCCCCACCACACACGCTGACGCACAGGCAGGTTTCTGTCTCTTGAAAGCCACTGAGTTAAAATGAGAAAAGATTGGTTTTTCTCAGCTAGCCTTTTTTAATATAAAATTTACTTTACTGTCAAGGTTTATCAATTTACCAACATACTCATTAACTTGCAGTTGAAAAGGACTTTGTAATTTTATCAGTTCAACATAGTTTTCTTATTTTAGAGCTAAAATAATGGTTTTTCTTCTTTGGTCACTCTACTTAGGCCTCATTTTTCTGTTTGGCTGAAAGGGTATTTTCTAGCATTTTAAGTGTTGTACTTCACAGTGTGCTCTCATAATTATCTTATTTCATCTTGTAATTACCCTACGATATACTACTCTAGTCATTTCATAGTTATTATCATTGCTGTTAGAGTCATTCTTTATATATAAGGGTCAAAAATAATTAAGATTTCCCCAAGATTATTGAAGTACTGAATCTTAAAAACCAACTTTCATGAATGTCAAATTCTTCTGTGTTTTATAAAATCTTGGAATGTTTTACAAATAGGGAGCCTTCCCGAATATACTAAAATTGTTAAAAAACTTATTTCAGGCCACATTTTGGAATACATGTTCTTTACACAAAGACACTTATTTCTGCACCATTTTATTTGAAAATGTCTGTTTTGTTACTCTTATTTTTTTCTTACAGTTTTGTTGAGAGATAATTGACATACAGCACTGTATAGGTTAGTGTATAGCCTAAACATTTGACTTATGAAATGATTACCATGATAAGTTTAGTGAAAATGCATCTTTTTTTTTGTCCCAAAATATGCTCAGTTTAAAGCTGTAGTAGAACAAACTACGAGTGTGTGTGCACAGAGGCAGGAAAGGTGTGCTTCAGGTTTCGAGAATTGTTCCATTGTCGGGTGCCGGCAGCGGGCCCTGAGCTTCGCTGGCACTGGGCATAGCACTTCAGTGGTTAGCGTCATCCCAGCTTAATTATGCTCCCTGCTGCATAGACACTGTCATCTCCCGAATTTGTAGACTTAATGAAAATTAACCTTTTCTTTTTCTTCACTCAGATCTGAAGTTAATTTCAGTATGGTTGGAATAGTTTCTTCTGTCTGTGAAGGAAGTTGCTTTTTAAATCTTGTTTAATTTTTTTGATTAGGTAATATCACATAATTCTGGATTTAACAGTTACACAGTATTTTCCTTTACAGGGTTTTTCCAGTCTTTTACAAACCATGTTACAATAAATTTGTTCAATTTTGCATGTATGCAAGTATATTTATAGACTAAAACTAGTAGAAAATGAAATTGCTGGATATAAAAGTGCTATGAAAATGTAGTTTGGGGTAGATAGTGCCAAAGTGCTTTTCATAAATTTCTCAAGTGGGTTGTTGAGGTGTGTGATATAAAACCCTTCAATTCCCAGGGTTCTTTCTAATATGCTTTCCTTAAGGCTGAGTTAGAACTTTAGGGATGTCTGTATTGGTGAAAGTTTCCGAAGCACAGGCACGCACCCTGAGAGTCTTTACTACACCTTGACTCAGCTGCATGTGCCATGCCCTGACCATCTAGAAAGCAGTTTCAGGAGCATAATGGAGATGAAAGCAATGAATTTTTGACTTTGGAAATAGAAAGGCATTCAGATGATGCAGTGAATATTTTACGATCAAGGTCAAATAGGGAGAAAAGGCCAACTCAGTGATAACTGAGATTCAGAAGTCAAGGGTTGGCACAGGCAGCCTAAACCTTGGCACTGTTCAACTTTGGAATGAGTTGTTTGTTGCGGGGGCTGTCCTAGGCCTTGTTGGGTGTTTAGCAGTCTGTTCTCTCCCCATGAGATGCCAGCAGCCACACCCCAGTCATGATGACTCAAGTCACCACCACACACTGCTTGATGTCCCCTGGGGGGGAGAGGGGTGGAATTGGACCTAGTTGAGAGTTTAAGGAAGTGGATGTGGTATCTTTGGAGAGAAGAGCGACTTGAGGAGGAAGGAGCTGGTGAGAATGGCCTGAATTTTCTTAGTGCAGAGAGGAAATCTTCTGTAGAGAACACAGGAAGTTGGTTGCTTGAGACTGAAGGAGTTGAAGGCATTGCAGGAATTAATTTTATTGGTGTCTCTTGAAATTAGCCAGGGAAGCCCATCACCGCCTCAGTGGACATGAGTTTGAGCAAGCTTGGGAAGTTGTTGAAGGACAGGAAGCCTTGCATGCTGCAGTCCATGGGGCTGCAAAGAGTCAGACATGACTGAGTGACTGAACTGATTGAAATTAGCGTTTTAATAGTCAGCCAAGTCAGAAAGGTTTCGTTATTTTTCTCTCCAGAAAAAAGTTTATTATTTTTTGGTTGTCACATGACAGTATAATGTAGCACCATTGAGGATTTTTGTGTGCCTTTCTGATTACAAATTTAGTTTAACAAGTTGGTAGATAGAATACTCTTTAGAATTCATGCCTCCATTCATAATTGACAGTTTGTTAGTCTGGTTGCTAAAATGATAGATAAAAATAGGTAATAGGACAAAATGTATACTGAGCTCAAGGCATGATTATAGAAACTTCTTTTCATCTTCAGAATGTTCATGTGCTTTCCTAACAATTTGTTCATATATTTTTCATAAAAAACGATATTGGAAAATGTTAGAATAATTTACAAGGAGTTGTTTTCGACTTCCTCAATATTTTTCCCTAATACCTTCTATGTCATCTTAGGCAAGATTTTTTTAAACATAAACTTTTGTATACCCTTTTGATTAATTTGTCAGAAGTTACAAATAAAAAAATTTGTTACTAATTTTTTATTTTTAACTTACAGGCTGAAGAACAGTTGAGAATTGTTGAAGAACAAAGAAAGATTCATGAGGAAAGGATGAAACTAGAACAAGAGCGACAGCGTCAACAAAAAGAAGAACAAAAAATTATCCTGGGCAAGGGGAAGTCCAGGCCAAAACTGTCCTTCTCGTTAAAAACCCAAGATTAGACTGCAAACTCTGAACTTTTTACGAAGAAATATGGAAAAACTTTGTATGGTAGCTTCATGTTGAAGTGGTTTTTTTTGTTTTGTTTTATTTTTGTTTTTTTTTTTAATTTGGAAAATCTGGAAAGTTAGCTTGTTTTAATAGGGGCTATGCTCTACAGTTCCTTTTTTTCCCCCAGCCCACCCACCCCTCAACCCCCTTACCCCCCAACCCCCTCTTAACCTCCATTAAGTCAGATCCTTATCAGATCATTGTTACCTTCTTTAAAAAGCGATCTATTTTTCACCTGTTGGACTCTGTTAGTGGTCTGAGGAAGAACAGATCACTTTGTAAACTATGGATGGTCTGATAAGGTTTTTACTGACCCACTGACTTTAGAGTTACACTCTGTTTACTACATCATAATGCTGGTTTTGCTGACTTTTTGTTTTTTTATATATTTATAAAAAAAGAAAAAGTTGGTGGTTGCACTGGAAGCCCCAGGGTGTCACTGGGCCTTTGTGGTGTATTGTTAGCCAGTGTCTCGCGATACCGTTGCTCTTGGTGTTCCTGACACAGGTAAGGAAGCAGTTGGTCACCTCTGGCACAGGATACATACACAGTTCAGTATTGTCTCTGTTCACCTGGTTTCTATTTCATTGACAGAATCAAACCAGCATTCCCCACTGTGTAAATAAATGATTTTGCTGAATAAAGTAAAGTCTTAAATTCATATGTTGAAGCAATTTTTTTTAAAGTTCTGTTAAGTCTTAAAGAGGGTGGTTTACTTTTTGATGTCAACAATCTAGAAATCCTAGGACTATGCTATATATTTCTTCTAGCTTATACCTTTAACATAGGATTTATATGTACTTTAAATATACTTGAGAATTAGTATTTAATGGCTATTTTTACAAATACCTAATTTATGCCGACACAAATTATGGCAGCAGTATTACCTTTAAGAAAGATTAAGCACCCAGAAAAAGATTTAAATTCTCAATCCTACACCTCTATTTTAGGATAATAAGTATTATCACCACAAATTATACTTAATAAAGACTAGAAAAATGCCTCTAAAAGTTTACAGTATCTTAAATTATTTTCACAGTGGGCCATCAGAAAGAACTTAGCTCTGTTCTTTTACAAAAGGCTAAGGTGGTCAGATCACCCTCAGTGGAGGGTACATGCACATTTATTTTGGGGAAAACACATTTCAGCTTAAAAGTTTTCCTTTTGTTTTTGCATGTGGTATCTTATAAATGACTTCTATATACTAGAATCTGCCTCGTTTATCTTTACATATGTTTAAGTCAACTGGCATTAAAACATTTATTCAGGAAAAGGAGATGGATATAAAAAAGCTGCCTGAGATGCATAGATACGTCATCAAAGTAGAGAAACCTTCCAGTATTTCTGAGACAGTTTGACCAGTCTTTTAAAAGTGAAGACATAAGTTAATGAGATGACTAAATGCTAGATTATTTTGTGTGTGCATGCTTTAGTTTGAGCTCTTCCTGAGTCTAATTGTGATAAGGAACAATAAACTAGGTTTAAATATCTTTAAAGACAGAATTTTAAATAGGCATGAACCGTAGTGAGAACTGACTTTTAGTGAACATGGTACCTTCTACTCTAGTAAAACATTCACTTTATTTACCTAAAGAATTTAGGTTGCTTATGAATCCCTTTTTTAATCTCTAAATTAGGTTAGCTCTAATTATTTTATGATTCTTAACACTTTTTTTTAATGTAACTTTTTTTTGGGGGGGGGGTGCAGATCCATTGTTCCTAAGTTGTGTATTCAAGTTTTTGGAAATGTTTATTTAAAAATTGTTTTGCTATACAAGTGTTCTAAACATTGTATCTAAGAGAGTAGCCTGGACTTCAGAATATATGAAATCAGCTTATGCGTGCCTTTTTTAATTTTTAAAAAATTTCTTCCTGCCTCATATGGTGTGAAATCGCAGTGAGTTGCTTAGTAACGTATTGCAGTATCCCTTTGCTATTGGAGACTCCCGTCCAATAATGAAATTGTTCCTGCTCCAGGCTGCAGGAAAGAGGATGGAATTGTTAATAAAGTACACCCAGTCTTCTCTATGCAACAGCAATATGTAGTCATTTGTTTTCTTCATTTCTGCTGCTTTTGTATACATACTATAAAAGTTCAAATTCTTTCCCAAACTATTAGCAGTTCAGATGTTCTTTAATTTATTAAGTATGCTTTTCTTCACAATTTGCTTTTTAAAGTTATATGTTCTTATTGCATTACAGAATTAACTGATGACTTTGTTTATTTTTATTACAGTATTTAAAATATGTAGTTATTGCCATTTATATTGTGGAGTTTGCAGAATGAAATCAGTTGTATAAACTAAACCTTTAAATTAGCTATGTGTGAGGACTCTTCAATGCTTACAAAGAGGGGAAGGGGTTTGTAGTTAAAGATACACTGCTTCAGTTTCTCTTGTGAAGACAGCAAATTAGGCTCTCCCTATCCTCAGTTAATTTCTGAGTCAGTTTTACTAGTAATGTGCGTAGCTTTTCTGTGTAGCCACCAGTACTTTAAGAATTTGCAAATAATTTAGTTTACCAAAAAAAAAAAAAAATTGCAAAAGATAATTAGTACTACTTTTAAAATTTTCTGTCTGAGGTAAAATAAGCATAGAATCCTGGCCGGTTGAGGTGTATATATTGTTTCCAAGGCTTTGTTTTATATCAGAGTTCTCAACTAAAGTTTCTCTGAAGATGTTAATAAAGCCAGAGCTTCTGTCATCGGTTGTCCCTGCTTTCTGCTCCCTTATACCCAGAGCCATCCATCTGTTTTGTCTGTTGGCCTGAGAAATTCTACAACAGAGTATCAGTTTTTGAGACTCCATCCAGGAGGCTTGTGAACACTCAGGTAGCAAAGTATGACTTGTGAAAGGACCAGAACCAGTGAAGATAACAGGCTCTGGGAGGAGTGTGAAGGCCAAGCAGTAGGCCCACTCTGATTGGTTGAATTGCCACTTGTGGAGGCGTTGATTCTTCACCATCACCTTTGTCGTTCATAAATGTTCTTGTTTGCCCTTGTGTTTTGAGTGTTGCTATTTTCTTTTTAACAGTCTGTGGTCCAGTGGAGCGGTAATCTGTTTTATACTGTATGTTTCATGCTGTATGTTTTTTATCAGGTAGCCATAATTGGTTTTCAGATGGTTAAATCACATTGCCTGATCCATTTACTGTGTATAATTACTAGAATAATTACTAGAATGAGTGACTTGCAGCTAGGAAGCAATGGAAAGGGGGATACAGACAACCCAATAGGACTTAAAAGTTGGTGTGTGTGTGATTGAACTTCATGGGACGTTGTTTTACAAGATTGTCCCTTTCCTGAGCCTCCGGTGGTTGACCAGGGGATGCTGGAAAAGTTTCACTTTTTATTTATCTTTCCATGTCTGAAGCCAGTAAGTTTCAGAATAAAAGTAAAATCAGTGTTCAGTTAGTTTTCACTACCACTCAAGCAAAGGTTTGTGTGTGTGTGTGTGTGTTCAGCAGCGTCAATAACCTTGTAAGATTGCTGTTAACTGCTGATCACTAAGCCTGGTTTATTAGGGTTAGAATAAAGTGGGTTCTTTGTATACATATGGGTAATGATTGTTGCCTTCCTCATTTTCCAGTCTTTCACAATGGATTAAATTAATGACAGCATGAACAATTAAAGGAATATATAATCAAAGGAATATATAATTCCAGTTGGTTCTAGGTACTGTGAAATCTCTTCCTGCAGAGTGGGATAAAGGAGCAAAAATGGTTTGATGGAGACTGCTGGTCAGTAATACCCCTTACATGTTGAGAGCAGAATTTATTATATTACACAGGATGTCTGCATCTTATCAGTGCACAAAGTGGGAATCTCAGCATGTTCAGTCACTAAGTCGTGTCCAACTCTTCCCAGCCCCACGAACCATAACCTACCAGTCACGTCCTCCACTATCTCCCGGAGTTTGCTCAAATTCATGCCATTGAGTTGGTGATGCCATCTAACCATCTCATCCTCTACTGCCCCCTCTTGCCTTCAGTGTCTCAGCATCAGAGTCTACCAGCGAAGTCAGCTCTTTGGATCAGGTGGCCAAAGTATTGAAGCTTCAGCATCAGTCCTTCCAATGAATATTCAGGATTGATTTCCTTTAGGGTTGACTGGTTTGATCTAAAGTGGAGTCTTGGGCCAGGTTCCACAGGTGGTTGGAGCCATACCTGCATTCTTTCCACATATAGTGCTTTTGCATTAATATAAAAGCAGTGATAATTTGAGCTAGAGATTTATTAGATTACTACGTGTTTGCCCAGTTGTGTCCAACTCTTGGTGACCTCATGGACTGTAGCCCGCCAGGCTTGTCCATGGAATTTCCCAGGCAAGAATACTGGAGTGGGCTGCCATTTCCTTCTCCAGGGGATTTTCCTGACCCAGGGATCAAACTCATTTCTCTTGCATATCCTGCTTTGGCAGGTGGATTCTTTACCACTGGGAAGTCACCTTGGAAGCCATCTGTAGTAGAAAGGAATAGAATTGGTTCCTTAAATATGTTAGGGTCTGTAAGGTATGAGTTGTCATGAAACTTCCCAAAGGGAAAAATTACTCTCTTGACCGAGAACCCTATGTAATGACTAATAATTTTTTCCTACCAAATTAATAAGTAGACACTAACTTAGCATGCTGCAGTGTGTAATAATATGAATTTTATAAGCTGATGCGGCAGTAATGTGTGGCGAAAGTGATCTAAGAGTTTCGTTTTGAAAGGTCTTAACCTGGGAATAGACCAAGCAAAGTGTCACTCGGGGGAAGAGCTCTTACAACTTGAGTAACTTGTATGACATGAACTGCACGTAGTGCAGTAGGGGCTTCCAGCTGTGTTAGAAAATTCATGGCTTTTGACAACATTTCATCAACAAGAATCAAACAGCAATTTTTCTGTAATGTTAAACTTAGACATTTCTTTAGTTTTTTGAAAGTTAAAGATGTCTTTCAAAGTAAGTCTTGGATTACTGGTACAAGGAATATGTAAGAAAAGTAAGTTCCAAAGACCAAAGCTTGGACAAAATTCATTGCCCTCTTATTTTTAAAACTACAACTACTGAACTTTTATATTGACCACTTCATTCTATGTTTATTCCAATTTATATCCATCAACTTTTATACTTCGTTACGTCTCTGAAATCCCTCAAAGTTTGATTAGATTTTTAAAAATTTCTTTCTTAACACTGGAAGTAGTTGAAGTAATTTTTGCTGAAATAAAATCTCATTTTTAGATGTAGGGCTAAATATGTGCTAGTAGAATTACAGGTTTTCAAAAATAACCAAGTTTCTCTCACGACTGTAAAATGAAGTCCAAATACAAAGAGCTGTTAAACTGACCCATACAGGCAGATGGGACTGGTGGTTTTTCCTTGTAGATATATATACAATAGATAAAGTGACTTGGGGTAATGCTTTTAATTATTGTAATTAAAGAGCAGTGGTGTTGCTACTGCTGGTACTTTTCACATAGTTTCTACAGTTACCTGTACTGAAAGTAAGTTAATACATATTCACACGAAAGTTACGTAATAGGAATCTTTGTGTAATTTTTTTTGGTCAAGAACACACTTTATTTTTTTAATTTAAAAGGATGCCATTTAGGCATTGAAACGTATAATATCATGTAAGAAAAGAATCGCCAGTCTAGGTTTGATGCAGGATACAGGATACTTGGGGCTGGTGCACTGGGATGACCCAGAGAGATGGTATGGGGAGGGACGTGGGACGGGGGTTCAGGACTGGGAACTCATGTATACCTGTAGTGGATTCATGATGTATGGCAAAACCAATACAGTATTGTAAAATTAAAAAATGAAGAATATTTATTAAAATGTTAAAAGGAAGCCATTTAAACATGTACATTTACATTTTCCCCAAGGTAAAATGCTCTGGATGTGAGAATATCTGATTGACTAAAAATGGAAGCCAGGGTTATTTTCAGACAGTGCAAATTTCCTTTATTTCCTCTGGTTTACTTGGAGAGAGGATGTAGGTGCTAAGAGGTCACAACTTAAATTTCACAACCTAAGTTTGCTAAATGTGAAACAGCTACTGAGACACTCGATTTTAGTACTTTTAAAGGGTTATAAACTAGCTTTATATTGTTTCAAATGAATCCCTTAAATGTTTGTAAGCTTATTAAAAAAAAATGCTTTTGTGAAATATACTGCCTATTCGCTCCCAGTTTTTCAGTCCTCTGGGAGTCAGGATGACTTCCGATTGGTTTACTGTCTTTGAAACTTTAAAATACTTTTCGCAAGTTGGAGTCTTCATTGAAAACTAGCAAATGCAGAAAATACAGTTGTTTTTTTCTTGTAAAGAGTTGTTTGGAATAATATGAATGTATTGGGTACCTCGCCTGCCTTGGTATTTTCAGCCTTCACAAAAGTTTTAACATTCCCAGTTGAAATGTACATTCTTAATGTCCAAAAACCGAATACTGAATGCACCATAAAACCCTTCCAAAGTTATTACAAAGAAGAGGGAAAGGGCTCAAACTATCTAAACGAGATATATATATATATATTTTTACCACATAAGTAATTCTGTTTTAAATTTAGTGGATAAATCGTCTTTAAAATTTACAATTCGTAGCAATAGTAGTGACCGGTTATTTGCGTTTAAAACATTAAGGGAAACCTGGTGTAGAAAGGAATTTTTTTAAGCATGCTGTAGGTAGGTATACAACATAAATTTTTCAAACCGAATTGTTGGCAATCGTGCACAGTGCCTAGTCCCCGCCGCGCTCCCGCCGCTGTTCCTCACTCCGCCGATCTCGCCCGCGGCCCCTCTGTGCGGCGGGGCGCGCGCGCGGAGTACCGGCCCCTCGAGGATCCCGCTCTGGCCGCGGAGCGCACAGAGCGGCCGCTAGTGGGCACTGTGGGTCCGCGGAAGCGGCGGCGCCGCGCGTCCCGGCTGCTCCGGGGGCCCGCGCTCCGCCGGGACTCGGAGAGAATTCCCGCCGCCCCTCCGCTTCTCTGTCCCCGTCACCCTCGAAATTCGCGGTCACCTTGGGGAGGAGTGAGCGTGTCCCGATCAAGGAGACGGTCCGGCGGCGCGCGCGGGGAGAAGCGCTGCTTTCGTGGGGCCAGCGCCTTGGGGCTCGGCCACCCCGCCGGGTCCCCGGCAGACGCGCTCTGCCTTTCCCGGCCCCCGCGCACTGGGATCGGGCGCCCCGGCCAGCGTTTGGCGCAGAAATCAGGTGTGCGAAGCGTCACCGACAAGCCCTGGAGAGGGGGTGGCTAGGGGGTGTGCGAGGGGCCGTGAGCCCCTCTACGCAGATCTGGGGGGTGGGGAGAGGTCCTCCGCCTCATAAGGAGGAAGAAACCCACCACTCGGGAAACCCACCACTTTCCACTCCGCAGGGAAAAGGGGCGCCCTTGCCGTGGTGTCTCTGCCGAACTTTAGGGCGCTTGCTGGGCCCTGAGATCGCGGCTGCTGGGCGCCTCCGGGCGCAGCTGTGCGCTGCTGGGCGCGGGGACAGGTGGCCCGCGCTGCCCCCGCTCCCTCTCGCCCTCGGGGCCGAGAGTCTCTAGGCCGCCGCTCCGGGGGCGCCAGGGGCTCGCGCGCGGGTCGGTCCCCCTTGGCCCCGGCTCCCCGGCGCTGCTGCGCTCGCGCCGCCCGCCCGGGGGCGGGGGCGGGGCTCACCTGTCAAGTGGCACCGCCCACTCCCGGGTGGGGGGCGGGGTGGTGGCTGACGGACAGTCCAGTCGTCCAACCGGCAGACGAGGGCCGCGCGGCGGGCCAATGGGCGGCGCGGCGCGGGGCGGGGCTCCGCGTTTATAGCGCTCTGACAGCGCGCCGGCCGAGCGGACTCTGCTCGGCGGGGACGGCGGCGCCGGCCGGAGAGAGGAGCGGTGCGCGGAGCTGGTCCCGGCGCCCTCCCCGCGCACAAAGGGCCTCCCTCACCCCCCAGCCCCGCGCGCGCATTTTGGCGCTCGCGGCGAGGACCGAGCCCCCCGCTCCTGCCTGCCCCGCGGGCTGGGATCAGCGAGGACTGTGGAGGCTCCCCGTGCGCCCGGAGGCGCCCCTCGCCGCTCGCGCCCCGCGCGCGCTCCGGGACATGGAACAGCGCCGAAGCGGCGTCCGCGCGCTCGGGCCGCTGCCGGGCCCCCTGGATCTATAGTGCGAGGCGGCCCCGCTCGGGGCGCCGCGTCCGCCGCCGCGTCGTCTCTCCGCCTTTGTGTCCCGGCCGCGCGCCCTCCCCGCTTTCCGGCGCCCGGCACCCTGGAGCCGCACGGGAGCCGGCTGTCCAAGCTGCGTCCGGCGCGGCGCCCCGGAGCCCGGAGCCCGCCGCGCCGCCGCGCCCCGCGCGTGCTCTCCCGCCCTGCGCTCTGAGGGCCCCCGCGGAGAGCGCCCCCGGGCCTCGGCGACCGCTGGAGCTGCTGATCGGCGCGCCCAGGAGCTGCCTGCGGTCTCTCCCGTGTCTGCCCGGAGGATTGGGGTTCCCGGCCCGCACTTCGTTCCTCCGGCGCCAGGAGCGCGCGGAGCTGGGAGCGGCTTGGCCATGGCCGCGAGGAGGGACTCCTTGTGGAAGTACTGCTGGGGAGTTTTGATGGTTTTATGCAGAACTGCGATTTCCAGATCGATAGTTTTAGAACCCATCTATTGGAATTCCTCGAACTCCAAGTAAGTAACGTCCACGATGCCCCTCGTTCGCCGCCCCGGGGTCCGCCGCTCCGCGCAGCCCCGAAGGGAGGATGGGTCGGGCCGCCGAGCCTTGGAGTCTGTTTCTGGATCCTCGATCCCTCGCGCCCCCTCGACCCCCACCCCCGCCGCCTTTCGCTTTGTGGTGACTCCGCTCGGCCTTGCAGCCAGAGCGCCGGCCCTGAGGGGCGCCCTCCTCGTCCTCCGCCCTGTGAACAGGCTCCCGGGCGCTAAAAAAGCCCCTTGTTGACTTGGGTGTCACGTCTGGAGAGGTGTCCGATGGCGATCCCTGACCCTGACTTCTCCAGGGCGGAGAACGGGACCGCAAACAGGGTCGGCTGGCGCGCCGAGGCTGGTGGGCTCCGGAGACGCGAGGATGCCGCGCTCCCGAGGAGCGGCGGGGCGCGGGGCGCGGGGCGCGGGCTGGGCGGGCGGGGCAAGCAGGCCGGGGGTGCAGCGGAGCGCTCCCGGGAGAAGGGAGCCGGGGGTCCCTGGGCCGCCCGGAGCTCGCGCGCCTGGGCGCCGCGCGGCCTGCCCGAGGGTGCGCGGGGAGCTCGCCTGCCTGGGAAAACTCGGGCGGCGAGCCCTTCCCTCCCTGCCTGGGAGACCGGCCTTCGGCTGTTCCCGGGGAACTGTCTGCAGGTCGGCCTCTCCCTTCGTTTCTAAACCCATGGGCCGGACTCTGTGTCCCGAAAGCTAACTTGATTTTAACGATGCTTTGCGCAAAAGCTTCATTAAGGCCCTGCCCAGTCGCCACACAGCTCCTGAAGCCTTCGCGCCTGGGGAGCCTGGGCGGGAATGGGAGCCTTGGGTCCGATTTGCTTTATCGAAAGGTGCAGCCCGAAGAAGCCAGGCCTGGCGGAGATTAAGTTTCAGTGTGAACAGCCCGAGTACGTTTAGCATTTAGACAAGGAGATCCATCTCGAAATATACCTATATGATATATATACATATATGGTCGTGACTGGTAATTAGTCAGCTGTGCACTCAGTATTGCGTTATTACCTCACTCTCGGGACACGTCTCAAATCCTAGACAAAATTATTTAACAGAACCATGATTTTTTAACCTTGGGAAACTTGGGCGGGGGGTGGGGGAGGAGGGGGAGTCTGAAGACACTGGTTGTTCCCGGAGTCAGCATTTGAGATCAGAAGCGAAATCAATGACCTAATACGAAGTTGAGTTGGCCATGGATTTAGGAATAAAGGGATGGGGGTGGGGTGGGGTTGATTTGGAGATCACATCTCAATCAGAGAATTATATCCACGCTTTTAAAAGCGGTGAATTTCAGATTCACCAACATGCTAACCAAGAATTCCCTGGTGAAGAGTGGAAAACCGTCATGGCTATAAAGCGTATGAAACCGAGATTCTTGCACGAGGCTGGATGGCTTTATCCCGACACTGCTCCCGTGTATAATAAAAGTTACTCAGTGCAGTCGCTTTCCCTGTAGCCTGATCTCTATGGACTTGTGTTTCCTTTTCCTCGCTTTGGTGTAAGATACTATATTTGCTGAGAAAGCGCTGGCAGTGAGAGCTGGCCTCCGCTCCCGCAGCGTGAGGCGCCGGGCGGTGCGGGAGAACGCGGGCCTGGGAGCCTGGGCCCGAGCACCCGGGACCCGGGGAGCCGGGAGCCGGGCCAGGGCAGCGAGCCCCTTGGAGCCGGCCCAGGGCGGCCGACGCTCGCTTCCTGCCTACAGGGGTCACTCTTCCCTGCGCTGTCGCCAAGCTGGCCCTCGCCTCCTCCCCGGGGCTGCCTTGCACTTTCACTCACCGACTGGCTTTGGGGGGCTGGTTTTTGGGTTTGGGTTTCCACTCCTCTCCTCCTCCCAATAAGATTTAATTTTTACATTCCTGTCTTTAAAGAAATTTCCATTAACCCCTTCAGGTTTCAGCTCAGTAGAAGTCACCTTTATGCATTATTAACTACTGGTTTGTGGGATTTGCAAATAGCTACTTGGAAACAATAAAGGTAGCGCAGTAATTATTTCAGCCTACGGTTGTATCTTCTTCCTCTAAGATGCTGGGGGAACTGGTGACTGATACTCACTAGCCTGATACGAGGATCAGGCTGCTCTTCTGAGCTGGGCTTGGATTTAGAGCCCTCCTGGAGGCCTGGTTGTGGAGAAGCCTGCCTCCCTGCACCGACCGCGTTGCTGTTGGTGTGATGTCTCCGGCCCCCAAGAGGAGAATTTCTTTTCCAATCCTCAGGATAATGGCTGGCCTAGAGGAGGGGATCGTTTGTCCCCTGGCAAAAGTCTACTTAACTAAGTTATGCAGCTGAATGCTAGCTTGAGAGATCAGAAAGATTTCTTCCTGGGGGAATGCTATAAAAGGGCCTTTTCTAAGTTTGAGAATGAATTTTAAAAAAAAAAGGGGGGGTGCCAAGGAGTTGCTCTGTTTGTTGGGGGAAGTTGCATATTTATTTCCAGGGGGGAAGTCAGTAAATGTGACGACGTGGCAGGAGAGTAATCAACTGCATTGAAGTTGCCCATCAGTTTGTCCAAGTGTAGAACAATTCACTTGTAATGAAGCGGCCATCAGTAATTAGGTTTGTTTCACTCGGAGGTCAGCTTTTTTAGCAGGTGGTGGACAGAGAGAGCACACAGCAGCTGTTTGGAGACACAGTCCAGAAAATCCTTTGTAAATTCACCGTCTCCATAACTACTTCAATCACACTGTCCGCTTCTCCCACCCCACCCCACCCCCACCCCCTGCCCCGGAAGAGTTTTGAAGAAGTTTTACTGACTGAAAAGTTAGCCCCTGAATCCACAGGTTCAAGGAAGGGTTGCATCAACTGTGGCCATTTCGGTTGTGTAGCTTTTTTTTTTTTTTTTAAACTCTGGAGAGAAAAACAGAGCCTGGCTTTCATTGCTAATTAACATTTCAGTAGAATAATTTTTTCCAAGCATGATGTTTTAGCCAAAAAAAAAAAAAAGGTTTGCTCTTTAAAATACATATATATATTTATTATTAACTTCACTTTAGAGTGAGCAGGTCGGTATTGGTATGGAATTCTGGAGTGAATTACACTAGCTTTGTTGAATTTGGAGCATTTGTTTCTTCTGTCTAGGAGTGTGGTTCCCTAGTATATGCCCCATATACTAGTTAACCAAGCGTTTTGCTTTTCTCAGGTCATTTTTTCCCTACATAATGGTGAATTCCTGATATTGATTGACTTGATACAAAAGAATGGCTGGATAATGTCCAGATAACCTATAATACTTAGGCTCCACCACAGTCAGGCTCTGAATAAATACGGACCTGTCAGAGATTGATAAAATAAACTACAATGGATACTGCTGTTTAAACAGTCCATTCAATACCATATATAAGCCGGACGGCCTTCTATTGTGTCTGAAATTCTTATTTTTGTAGGTAAACAAATGCACATTCAGCAAGGATTCAATAGCCCCTTGAACTATGCTCCCCAGTTTGCGTTTGGGTTAATCTTGTCGGTTTTAATATAGAGAGGGGGGAAAAAAAAGCACAAAGCACCAGGGGTGGAATTGTTCGTGCTTTCACATCCACAGCCCTCACATTTTGTCAGGATGATAAACTGTAGGTAATGGACTGTCGCTGTTGCACAGGACGACCGAGCCAGGGCGAGCACAAAGCCGGGGCAGCCTCGAGATCTCACTGCAGGCTTGGGAGCCTTCTTTTCAGACCAGGAGAGAATTGATTTGGGAATCGTGTGTCCAGGGACTGCACTTTTTAACCTCAGCAATTAACAGCCTAGAGCTTCAGAAACGGGAGCTGGAGGTTAAGATGATTCCTTAAGCACTTGGTTCAAAATCTTTCAAAAAGGGTAGCTCTTGACACTTGTCCTAGGAGGCAAAGACATGCAAATGACTCCCGCGTCCCGAGATGTGCCAGGCTGAAGCCGGGGGACAGGTAAATGAGCCATCAAGCCCGTACCAGCTGAGAACTGCTGATGGGCTTGGTTCCTCCATACGGAGTCAGCTGAAGAGTCAGCGGTATATTCAGAATCATTATCGTAAAACCTCTTATCTGGAAATACACCGAGAGGAATCCTCTGGTTGGTGGGTCAGCATGATGATTACCTGCAGAGGGACTTTGCTACCTGGCCCCACAGTGAAATAATTCAGGTAGTACCGGGGGTGGCTGAGAGTGACCCCCCCCGCCCCCCCCCCCCCCCCCCCCCCCCCCCCCGCCACAACCAGCTACGTCTCCAGCCCCGGCACCTAATGGGAAGCTGGGAAGCGATTCGAGATCCCAGCGTGACTGCAGTGACGTGTCACAGGGATGGGAGTGGCAGGGGGAAGGAAATACAGACTTGAGACCCTTATCAGAAAAGAAAGAAAAAAGAACAAGCAGGCTATTTTTTGAGCATTCCATGAAAACTTTATTCTTGAACTCTCCCACTGCAAATGAGACGAAAAGGAGGGCTCTTCTAAGGAAAATAATCATCGAAACGGTACTGGGGGCCTGCCTAGTCTCCGGCTGCTGCCGTAAAAACCTGTTTTTCAGGTCACTTTTCATAGATTGACTTAGGAGCTCGCTCTTGGTGCAGAAGAGTAGAGCCTTAAATGGGGAGTGTTCGGTGGCTTAAAATATTTTCATTAACATATGCAGACTAGAAGCTGCTAGTTAGGAATTAGGTCTTTCGGGAATGAGCTCCCCCCACTTCTATCTTTTTTTTTTTAAGGGGAGGAATTAGAATGGGGCTGGGAGAGAGGAGGAGAAGAAAAGGCAAGAGGGAAGGGTAGGGTAGGGAAGGGACAGAGTTCCGAACAGCTTGGAAAAACTCCTGGGGCTTCATTGTCTCTCTAAAGCCAAAGCACACAAAGACACAGGCAATTCAGGCCTTCTCCCATGATGGAAAATGTAGACCGTGGACATCGCTCTCCTGTTTGACTTGTTTAATTCTCATTTTAAATTCAGTACTATACGAGCCGTGTGAACTCTGAAGATTTCTGTAGTAATCCATTTTGTAGTTCCGAATCAAAAACAAAGTGAAAGGGTCTGACACAATTTGCTTTTATTTTTAGGCAAATCAACCCTGGTCATAGTTAATAAGGGGATTACAACCCAGACTGGGTCTTTACAGATGTAATGTAAATCAAGGGCAGAGTAAAAAGACACGGATCCCTTTTGATTGAAGTATGGTAAAAAGGCATAGAGAAGCTAGCAGCGGTAATCTGATTGTATGGCAATAAAACCACCATTTTCTCTCTTTCAGATAAAGATAATGTGGTAAATCCATGCAGTTCATAAGATGTAAAGGCAGATAAAGGGTGAAGCCATGGCAACATATAGATTAGCTGGGTGTGGGGAATGACGCGTCTCTGAAAAGAGTGTAGAAAGGAAGGCCCTTGCTTCAGGCTGTTGGCTATTATGTGGGAGCCATACAGACTTGGAAACTCGGATTAGAAGGTATGAAAGCCCCCCTTGTGGCCCGAGATGGTTGAAGCCGGGAAGAAAAGATGGCTCAGTTCTTGCTCATTGGTGGCGGATAATATGGCCAAGGTAGGTTCCCATTGACCGCCTTTTCCAGAGGTTGAGGTTGCGGCTGATTAAAACCTCGGCTCACTGCAGTGAGTTCAGGCCTGCAAGCTTTTCCTTTTTAACTCCTGGCCTAACAGCGGCTGCCGTAATGTAGGATTAGCCGCCCTTGGCGGTACCTGCCTTCATCTCTTTGGTCTCCAGGCAGGGACCTGCTGGGGATGAACAGAGCCCAGAGGGGCTAGGAAGGGCTGCAGGGACCTGAAAAGAAAACACAGACCTTTTGATTTCAGCCATCTTTCAGCCCCAGCCCGGGGAAAAGCTGAGCTAACATTTATATATCACCCCCCTACCCCCTGCCTCTGCCAGGGAGCTAGCTCCTCTCTGAGTTTTGTGTTTCCCACTCCCAGGGGAAAAAAAATATATAATTAAGCAAAATCACAGGGGGAATTGCGTCTTCACTCAGATAGGTAGTAATCCGATATGCCCCCACCGGTGGAGATGACATTTCACTCCTAACCATGAGTTGAGTTGAATGGGACAGGCCCCCATTGGGGAAAGGGTAGGACTGTAAAAGTTGTGATTGCTGCCAGCTTGAAACTTAAAAACAGAAGAGGCTCTTGCTGCTCCGTGCCCTGAACAGCCCTGGCCATAGGCAGGGCTTTTGTCTTGGAGGTCTACACTTTGCATTTTAGTCATTAACCAAAGTCGGCCTTTGAAGCCGTGATTGGGTTCCAGGCAGAGTGGCATCGGCAAGTTAGGTCAGGCCAGAAAGGAGATTTTTGCTTTTTCTGCCTCCTGTTTGGCGTCTTAGAAAAGTCTCAGCATTTCTTTAGGAAAGTCTGAACTCTTAAGAGGCTGAGAAAACTGAAAGCTGCAACCCCCCAGGGTGATGACTTTCTGGAGCGGGGCATCTGGGGGCCGTCCTCAGAAAAACAGCGTGGTGACTTTCTAGACGAACGCATCCCGTGTCTGAAGATCTTCACTAAATCGAAATTATTCTGTTTTAGACCCGCCTCGTGGATTTGGCTCCTAATTCTCAGAGAGCCACCTCGACAGCGTGCAACGACGGCTTTCTGACGCGTGTTGCCTGTTTCTCTGGCCATTGCGGTGTAGCTTTCGCCACTTCAACACACGTGAGAGAGGCCCAGAGACCTGCCCTCCGCAGGGCCTACTACTCTACCTTCCTCTCCAGTGCAATTCAGAAATCATGTCAAAAGACCCAGTGCGTTTGCCCAGGTTCATCTAAGAGAAGGGGCACCCCCTCATTTACAAGCTGGTCACATCCCAGCACCTTGCATTCTGCATCTGACAATGAGCCCTAATGGTCCATTCAGCGAAAGTATTTGCTTGTTAGCGGGGAACAGAGCATGATAAATGTCCAGCAAGCTTGCGGCCTCCTTCAGCCTTTCAGACGCAGGCTGGTGCATATTTATGGCAGGCAAGTGACAAAAGGAGCCGCTGAATTGCCCTGGCCTCCAGCTTTCTATGAGGAACAGGGTTAAAGTGATTAAAGAAATGATGCAGGCAAGTCCTGCCACTTGTTTACGAACCAGCATCCAACCCACAGCTTCGAGTCCTACCTTTGAGAACCCCTTGCAGGAGCGTTAGGGATCAGGACGTTTGGATCCGGTGGCCCCATGGAAAGAGAAGGTGATCCCTTATGAACTGTTCTGCACATGCACTAAATGCCAGGTGCGCCAATTTCTGTGGCTTCCGTGGAGAAGCGGCAGAGGGTCTTTATTCCCCTTTTCGTGTATAAATATCAAATGTGTAATTCTAGTCCAGGGCGTTTTGTGGCTGGTGAGTGCAGCCTTGCTGGTTTCAAAGAAAACACCATAGTAGGAGAAAGTGCCATGAAAGGCAAACAGGTTGTTTCTGCCCTTAGTAATTCCCCCAACAAAATATGAAGACCAAATTGGCAGTAGTGAAGTGTTAATAGTTCGCTCTTTCCATTCTGGAGAGCACGGGTAGGTGAATGTTCTAACTGCTTGGTGCTGGGCAGGCATTCAGAAGACCGTGAATGAACCATGCTCTGAAAACTTCATCTTCTTGGTATTTTCTATATGAAACTCGAAAAGCATCCAGATTTTTCTTCTCAGTTTACGTTTGGTGGCACCCAGTTTTAATTACAGTCCTTGGGTCCTTCTACAAGTATTAATGTGCATGCGTGCTAAATCGCTTCATTCGTGTCTGACTCTTTGTGACCCCTTGGACTGTAGCCTGCCAGGCTCCTCTGTCCATGGGATTCTCCAGGCAGGAATCCTGGAGTGGGTTGCCATGACCTCCTCTGGGGGATCTTCCTGACCCAGGAATCAAACCCGTGTCTCCTGCATTGGTAGGTAGGTTCCTTACTACTGGTACCACCTGAGGAGCCCACAGGTATTCATAGGTGCTAGTTAAGTCTCTCTTGCTTCTGAGACAGAACTCTTTGCTTTTCACGTACTGAGTACTCCTGCATTCCACCAGAGTGGTGATGGGTGCTACCCACCCAACCCTGCACACCTCAGTAGCTCTGAGCTACAGAGCTAATGTCTGAGATGGCCCTTCTAGCATCTCTGCAGCATCTCCTGTACCAGCTGATGAACCTGAGGGCCAGCGTGGTGCTCTCACCTGAGGAAGCACTTCTGGATCTCAATCCTTGCTTTTTCTACCTGTTAAACTGGCTCACTGTGGCCTGAAAGTTTTGTCCCGAATAGGAACTGTCTGATGAGTGAGTGGGGCCAGGCTGCTCACATTCGAGGCCAGCTCAGAGTGCCTCTACCTGCAGAAGTTAGAAGAGGTCAGTTTTCACTTAGATCTGTTGCTATTGTTTTCTCAGTCGTGTCCAACTCTTTTTTGACCCCATGAACTGTAGACCCCCAGGCTCCTCTGTCCATGGGATTTCCCAGGCAAGAACACTGAAGTGGGTTGCCATTATCTTGCTCCAGGGGATCTTCCCAACCCAGGGATTGAACCTGTGTCTCCTGCATTGGCAGGCGAATTCTTTACCGATGAGCCACTATTCGCTTACTAGAACTATATTTGGGGTATGTTTTTTTTGCAATAAACAGTGTATTTTCATCTCTGTTCTTTTATATTCAGTACAAATATATGCATAGTCAGTGTTAGGAATATCATCTAATGTGTAATGCCCTTCTCTTATGTTAAATACATGACCTTTAAACAATAAGTATTTTAATCTTGCAAACTCCAATCAGCAGAAAATAAATGTCTAATTATATGGGGGAAATAATTAAAAATAAGGTTGACCTTCTCTATGATTGCATATTGTGTTTTTTTTTTAAATTAATTTTTATTGGAGTATTGTTCCCTGGGTTGGGAAGATCCCCTGGAGAAAGAAATGGCAATCCACTCCAGTATTCTTGCCTAGAGAATCCCATGGACAGAGGAGCCTGGCGTGCTACAGTCCACGGGGTCACAAAGGGTCGGACATGACCAACTGACGCTTTCACTCCGCATTCGTAGTTGGCTTTAGTGTTGGGTACAGCAAAGTGAACCAGCGGTCTGTGTGCATATACGCCCTTGTTACTGGATTTCCTTCCCACTTAGGTCACTGTGGAGCATCGAGTAGAATTCCCTGTACTGCACAGTAGGCTCTTGGGGTACGTCTTTGATAAAAACAGGCTCTCCTAAGCCCTGCACCCCACTTTGTCTATGGGAAAATGGATCTTCATGAGAAATGGACTGTCCTTAAGGGTCACCATTTCCCCTGAAATGACTGCTCTCTCTTGATGGCGTAGATCAAACACAGTTTCTTTAAATCTTGGCCCTGTAATCCCACAGCACTTGAGTTAAATACCCAGGGCATAGAAAGAACATGATACACAGCACTGTCATGATTCATATGCAAGTCTTAATCCCCCACCACCCAGCCTATCCCTAAAAGGCAGGGAGCAGAATTCTTTCATGTCATCCATCTCTACCAGCAAGCATTGACATCCAATAAGTATTAGTTGGAAGAGCAGTCACAACCCAGAGGTCTGTTTCTGGCTGCCCCTGTTAACAAATCACCTGATCCTGGGGCACTCCCTCCAGCCCAGTGGCTCTAGAACCATCACAATCACCTGGAGGGCTTGTTAAAACAGGCTGGCCGCCCGCCCCCAGAGTTCCGGATTCCTGAGGGCTGCGTGGGACTTGAAATTCACAATTCTAACAAGCTCTCAGCTGATGCCACACCTTAAGAATGGCTGCCCTCTTTCCAACTTTTTTTTTTTGGAAAATGGCTCAAGATTAGATCACCATCCTCTGAAAGGCTGATAAGGATCGCTGAAGAAAGCCCTGGATCGCTGAAGAAATCGGAGGCCCTTGTCTCCCAGCTCTTGGCCTCTGTTTTTGCCTGGTTGATCACTGATGGTAGATAATTCATTGACTTGTTGGATGAGCATTTGTGAACAGTGAGGTCTGTTAATGCTGGGCTCTGAGAATACAGAAAAGAGCAGTCTCTACCCTCAAGAGACTTAAACCCTAAGGGAGTAAGGCTATCCCACGGGGAAGGCAAACAAGGCCAGTGCTGCGTGGCTGGGGTGGCCACGGGCGCAGAGCAAGAAAGGGATTGGCATTCCTCCCACGGGAGGGGAAACTGAGTCAAGAGAGACAACAGTATCGCTAGGCAAAATCCTGGGAGATCTCCGAAACAGAACCACAGTCAACAAATCAAAGGAACACATTTCAGCTAAGGGTGGCCACTGTCTACACTGTATGTCTTTAATAATCTGCCTCATTTCCTATGTCTCAGTGGAGCTTGGAGACAGATTCCCACAAGTGAACAAACAGACCCTGCGGGACAGCTAACCCAGCGATTCTAGCCCCTTTACTCTCAGGAGAACTAGCAGTATGTATTGGTTTTCAGAAGGTCTGTGCTGATAATGGAAAGTTCAGGTGATTCAATTTAGCAAAATGAGCCAGTCCAGGGCTATTTTAGTTTGCTTAAGAGGACGGGCCTTGGAATCTGGCTGCAGGAGCCCACTGCCAGGTTAGTCATTTTTTTGCTGTGTAGCTTTGGGAGCAAGACCCCCTGCGTTTCTCACTTGTCCCATTTCTAAAGTGGGGGACAGTAATCTAACAGGACTGAAGAAGAAGTGTGCTGGAACTGTGGTCAGGATTGAAGACTCTAGCTCTGGGCTTGGCACAACGAACCGATACCTGTCGGCTCCTGCTGTTGAAAGTTAATTGAGCTTCTACTGTATGCCCGGCTGTCTGGTTCAGTTTGCCTTCTACATACAGATGTCAAGTAAATAAAAAGAAAATGTTGATTAGGACGTGGCGCCTGCACCGTTAAAGTCCCTGTTTAGCTGCCTGTCTTCCGCTCATCTCGCACGCTTTGCTGCTGCGTGAAGCACCTGTTTAGTTCCCTTCTGCTACCAAATTGGATGCTCTCTCCTCTGCTTCCTGCCCTGGTGCTGTGCTGTAACATTTATAACCCTGAATCGACTCAGCTTCTCCACCAGGGCTGAGGACGAGCTGGATCCTGGGTGAACCCCCTGTATGGGCAGGGCACGGGAAGCCACTGGGTTGTTGAATGAATCCTTGAAGACAGCCGGGTGGCCTTTTGGCATTAACGTGCCATGCTGTTGCTCATTTAGCAACCTCCTCACCTGGCGGGCACAGTCTGTTTCACTGAATGACAGTTGCCTGCAGCACATGCTAGGGGCCAGTGACTGTTCTAACTGCCCCGCAAATACTGACTCGTTCAGACTTAACAATGACCACCTGAGAGAGGAACTGTTATGACCCCCATGACAGCGATGGGGAAACCAAGGTGGAGACTGGTTCCTCATCTTGCCTCAAGTCATGCAGCTCATAGGTGCTACAGTCTGTGTCTGAACCTGAGTGTTCTGACTCCAGGATCCTTCTCTAAATTCTCCAGCTCTTTCTCAGGCTGTTGCATGGATTGGTTAGAAATCACATAACCCAATGAAGCTTACGCGTGCTCAAAGCAGTACCCACAAGGCGGGTTGAAAGAAGGTTTGGGGTATCAACTCTTTGCCTGTCCATCTTGATTTATAGACTTTCCTGTGATGGACATGCGATTCTAAATGGATCCTTTAAATCTTTGATAACAAGGTTTTACCCAATGGAAGCTAGACAGTTACAAAAGTCCATCATATTAATAATGCATTTATTGAGTATTACTCCTCTGACTATTAACATTTTCCTTTCAAAAATGGGAGCATTTGATTGTCTCTTTGCTGGGAGAAGACAAGGTCAGGTTTGCGTGGAGAGTTCCGTGGGGTTCGGTGCTGCACGCGTGTCAAGCTAAGGAGATAGGATGACATCTTTTTTAGAGTCTAGTCACAATTAAATGCCATTTTATTTTGGATTTTGGGATCTGAGCCAGCTTCCATCTTGTCAGAGCTGAGAAGACTCAAATCAAGTCCAGGCCTATTTCTACAGCAAACTGGGCTTCTGGCTTCCTGCCTGTGGATTCATTCAGTGTAGCCCATCTGGCTTTTGATGTTCGGCGAGTTTGGAGCAGTTTGTTTCAGGAAGCGAGGCGGGGAGGATCAGTGGGCCTGGGATGCTCTTGACTCCCGAGCAGATCCTCCCCAACCCTGTTGCATCCCCTCAGGGCTCAGGGTCTGCTCACCTGCAGCCCTGGCATGGGCTGGGGGGGCTTGGTGAGGGGCTCTCACACCTCCAGCCCTCACTCCTGCCTGAGTTCAGGGCCTCCTCTCATCTCATCATGGTCCAGTTCCTTCCCCTCCTGGAGTTCAGCAGCAGCCTGGGTGACTCAGGGTGGTGAACTCCCCTTGTGTGTGTTTTTCTGTCCGGCTCATCCCAGGCTGCTGGCGGCGACTGAGCAGGAAATATATGGTCCACAAAGTTATGGTGGCGCGCCATCCACATTTTTTTCCCTACTGTACACACCTTGGGGTGATCTGCAAGGGAATCCATCACCCAGTCTGGTTTTCCTCCTTTCTGATGATCATGGTGCAGGCGTGACTTCAGGAACTGCTTGCTTTCTCTTCCTGTCTTCTGCCCCTGCTCCCTGGGTTGTGGCCCATCCCAGGAGGTGCAGGGGAATGGTCAGCATCACCCGCCCACAGCAGACCCATCCCTGACCCTCTCTGGAGTGAGGAAGGAGGAAGTGTCCAGAAGGCAACCGTGTAGGTGGCTGCGAAGGGCTGACATGCAGCCTTCTAAATTGTGTTGGTAGCTGATGCTTGCCTGGCAAGAGGATTCTCTGCTTATGGCAAGAGAGACCGGGAATCTCGCCTCTTTCTTAAACCTTACTTCTGAAAATGCTCTTTCTACAATTACACAGACACTCACTGAGCCCTTATTCAGCGTGGGGCAAACTAGGGTTGGGGGCCCCGGGGTCCAGTGGTGAACAGTCCTGGGGTCACACTCCAGCCTGGAGAATGGGCATCCCACCCCCCATGGCGTGTGCTTTCTTTCAAGGCTGTTTTCCTCACCAAAGGGGAGAGGTTTCGTTCACCCATAAAACGTGGCTGGATGGTCTCTCTCAATAGGCACAATTGTTTGAAGTTAAAAAAAAAAGTGTGTTGATGGAAATGAAAGGGATGCTCAAGGGCCCTCGATGGTGGTGCTGCGCTGAGATCTCAGGTCCATCTCCTTAAAATGCCAGCCCGTTTCTGGACAGTGTCCTGCTCTTGCCCACTGTGGTGTTCCCACTCAGGTAGCTGAGCACAGGGGGTCTGTGCTTCTATCTGAAACAGCAGGGACCCGGCTGGAAATGCCCTTCAAATGGCTTTCTGCAGGAAAGCTGGTTTTCTGGGGTTTCCTCCTGGGCCCTCAGCTGTGAATAGAGAGAGTCCCACCTTCCTTTATAGACTCTTGCTAAAAGCATGCTTTGGAGCAAGACCGCACAGGTGCAGACAGATTATGCTTGGGAAAGGAGCTTGCTTGCACCGGCTCCCGCCTGCCCTGCTTACGAAATTCCTGTTTCGATAATGGGGCCTCGTGGTCGGGCCAGCCTGACAGAGGTTGGCCTGGGTGATTCACCCCCTCATCCGCTTTCCCAGGCACATCCCAGCATTTCCAGCCCTCCCGGTCTCACCCCCCAATCCCCAACCCTTTTGCCCCAGCTAGCTACAAAATTCAAGGCATGATTTTTTTGGGGAAAGTTTTGAGGGAGGAGATGTTTGGGGCACTTCCATAAATAAAGACCTTGATTTTTGTGTGTGTGTTTTGAGCCCAGTGGTTGATTTTTGTTTTAACTCCATGCTGGAGATTAGCCTCTGTGAGCCTAGAAAAAGGAGACCATGACCTCTGCCCCTCCCACTCTTAAATTCTAACTTAACCAACAAAGATATATCTAGTCCAACCTCGGCTCGTTAAAGGCGAGCCTTCTGTGAATTGGAGGGTTTTGTTATGGAGAAAATTACGGTAGGGATCAAAAAACTAAATACCTACTTGTGTTATTTTCCTGAAAGAAAATGTAAAGCTTGAGCATCATCTCTTTGAGCACTGGAGACTGAAATTCACTTTCAGCCACCAGTGTTTTGAGCGTTATATCACAAATAACAAACAAGATTAACATCAAAGGGAGTCAGTTTTCGCCCCATTGTGCAGCCTTGGAGGCTGTGAAATTTGATATTATTTTGGCTTATACGGTAATTGTAGAATGACAGAGGGAAATGGATTAAGTTGAAATGAAAGGATACACCGCCCTGCACACACACACTGCTGAATGCAGCTTGAGGTCGTTGGGCCAAGAATGGGGGCCCAGAGTTGTGTCCTTGCAGATCAGGATTTTTTTTTTTTTTTTTTTTTTTTTTTTTTTGCAGATCAGGATTTTATAAATAAAACTTTGCTTCAGTCACCGCCGTCTACAGTTCTTTCAAGTCCCTGCGTAGATGAGGAGTCCACCTCCCCTTGGAGCGTTGCAGAACACGATCGGGCACCTGTGCTCACCGCCATGTGAGTTTCAGTGCTTCTCATCTTTCCTTTCCTTGAAAAGATGCTGCCTGTCCTCGGTGTGAAGTTTGAGATGTACTCTCCACCCCCACCCCCTGCCCACCCCCCACCAGCTCTTGGATTAAGGCCGCTGTAATGGTCCAGATTGTAGAGCCAGTTTTTATACACCTTTTCTTTTCCTTGAATAAATCAGTTTCATGTTGCAGATGATATTTGTTTCTAGAAAAGTGTGAAAGAAGGGACACCTGTGAAAACAGGCAGTTGTCCCAGCACCCATACACACTGGAATCAAAAGCTGCAAATGCCAATTAAAGCCTCCAGTGATTACCTTATTTCTTAGAGCTTTCAAGCCACTGAGAAGACAGTGAGTGGTGCGTTTACATGAAGTTTTAAGGTAATTACTTGTTCCTCCAAGGTGGGGTCTGGTAACCTAATTCTGTATCAGCCTGACACCCTATAGTGACACCCCGTATCTCTCTGGTTTCAGAGTAAGTGTGAGACACTTGTTCTGATATTAGAGTGCAAAAGGGGGCAGTAAAGTGCTGTCCACAAAAACAGCACAATGGTTTCCCCGAGTATTTCTTATGGTCGACATTGCCTAAGTCTTTCTTGGGCCCTGCTTTTATTCATTTATGACAAGCTCTTCTGTTTGGGGCGTTTGGAGTTGATCGTATTAAGCCATAGCAGCAATCTAGCATTAAACGGAAGTAAGGCAAGCCTGAAAATCCTGCCTGTTTATGAAATGTGCCATCAAATTCACAAACTCATGAGTTTAAGTCATTCTGGGGGGAGGAGGGATCTATGTTCCCAAGTGCACTGAGCGTCTCTGGAAGGAGTCTCGGGCTGCTGCGTTAATGCTGGTTTAGCTCCTCCTCTGCAAAGCCCCAGGTGCATGGGGAGGCCGCAGCGTTAAGGGTTTGGGCTCATCGCTAGCACCGAGCACGTCTTTGCAGGAGGGAGTTAGGAAGGTGTGCCATGGTGAACAAGGCGGTAGCGGGCTTGTCCTGATTCAGAATTTCAGAGGCAGCGATTTATACACCAGCTGCTCTTCTTCCTGCAGCCTCTGACATTTAATTACAAATAAAAGCATTTTCTGGGAAAAATGCATGTTTTCCAAAGCATGGTAAACTCAGAGTGTACTTAGTACAGAACTCTGGCTTGTGAATGAGCCTATTCTGTGGTATGATTTGGGGTGTGCCAACTGCTAGGGTAATAAAAACTTGTTCCTAAACCTGGGACTCAAGCGTGCCTGAAATGTTAGCCAACTCCCAGATCTGTGCAGTTGAATGATTAAGCAGAAACTGTATCCCATAGTTTTCATCTGTTTGAATAAACTACTTGTATGTGACTACATACGGCTTTTGTAGACTCAAGAACTGCTTCGTTAAATAGACCGCAGTTCAGAGAAGATAAGTTTTAGTTGCGTTCTCAGGAAATGCATCCCCCAAAAGTGTAAAAGTCTACAGGCCTTGAAAATCTTGTTTTAAACTGGAGTCATGAAAGACTGCTCCAGAATGCAGTAGTTTGTTCTTGAAACTGGACCTTGACACATAATGTTCTAATCAGATTACAAAAGCATTTGATGTTTATCACAGAGAATTCTGAAAAAAAACGCAGAAAGCTGACAGTCACCCCAAGTCCACCATCCACTACCTCAAAGCAGCCTCAGATAAAGGCCCTGTGTTTGACCATCGGTGTCTGTGTTTTCTGTCTGGTCAGCAAAATGAGCAGAGCAACATGCTCTGTGTATGTGCGTGTATTTTCAACTGAACTTAGCCATTTACTTAAATAATCATAAACTCTAATGATGTAATGTTTTCCAAATCTTTTTATTTTGTGTTGAGGCATACCCCAATTAACAATTAACACCGTTGTGATAGTGTTAGGTGAACAGTGAAGGGACTGACCCATACATACGTTAAATACATGTATCCATTCTCCCCCAAACTCCCCTCCCACCCAGGCTGCCACATGACACGAGCAGAGTTCCCGGTGCTCCACAGTAGGGCCTTGTTGGCTGTCCGTTTTGAATATGGCCGTGTGCACATGAGCATCTAATGATGTAATTCTGAAGCGAAAGGAAAAATAAAATCAGTCATACACGTGGGCTTCCCAGGTGGCTCAGGCGGTGAAGGATCTACCCACGCTGCAGGAGACCTGGGTTGGAGCCCTGGGCTGGGAAAATTCCCTGGAGGAGGGCATGGCAACCTATCCAGTATTCTTGGCCTGGAGAGTTCCATGCACAGAGGAGCCTGATGGGCTACAGTCCACGGGGTCGTGAAGAGTCGGACACGACCGAGTGATTAACAGACACGCGTGGCAAAGTCAGGTCTCTTCACTCAGACGCGGAAACTGCTTTGGCTCGGCATTTTGTTCCAGAGGTAGAAGTGTCACCTGCCGGCCGCTGTCCCCCAGTTTGCACATTGGCGGGGTTTGCATGGGCCCTGCTATATGAGCGACGTGCTCCTGTTCTCAGTCGGATGATACCTGCCACAAGTATGCGGAAATATCAGATACTCAGAGAGATGCTGAAATTGTGTGTGTACAACGGTACCCAGAGAGGACCCTGGGTCGGAGCTGACACACTTTAAAACAAGAAGCTCGGTGGTCATGCCTGTCTGGAGGGCATTTGCCTGACCCGGTTATTTGTTTGGACCCAGAAGCTGGTCATTCTTGCCTACCTCCTTTCATTCCCCTCTCTTCTGCTCTGGGTCAGCGGGATGTTTTTGTGTTTGGCAGCAGCGTATCAATTTGCCCTTATTACTGTGGTAGTTCGATGTGTTCTCCAGTCCTCTGCCTCGACGTGCTCTTGCCTTCAGGAGAGCAAGGGCTCCTTATTTCAAGTGTTTTCAGACTCTTTGAGCATCAAGGGGGCCACAGTGATTTGGCTGTCCTTCTAGGTTCAACCTACGTATTTTTGGCAACCTCAAAGAAAAGTGTTGAGAAGTCCTTGCACGTTTGTCCTGAGGGGCATATGTTATGATGGGGGCATGAATGGAGGAGTGAAAAGGGGAGAAAAGAGAAGCAAGGAAAACGGGGTGTCCGTGAGGGGGTGGGGAGAATAACTGTGGGCCCGTAACCAGCCAGCCCCGGGCATCTCAGCTCCTGGCTCCTGGACCTCGCTGTTCCATCAGGCCTGGTTTGGATGTCAGGCAGGCAACCATTGCCCCATCTGATGTACCCTGTGAAACCTGGGAGTGTGGTGCCAGTTGACAGAAGGGTCCAGACTGGAGACAGTAACGTGTGATACTCCGATCTGTCGTGACCCCTAAACTCCTAAGTGGCAAGTTTAGGCTTTAAATGCATTATGCCAGGTTTTTAAACAAGGATGGGATCCTAGTGTGGATTAAAACATTAAGGAAATTTGTGTCACCAGGGAACTATATTCAATATCCTATGACAAACCTTATGGAAAAAATATGGAAAAGAATGTATTGTGTTTGTATCACTGAATTCCTGTGCTGCACAGCAGGAATTGTTGTTGTTTGGATGTCTGTCTGACTCTTCACAACCCCATGGATTGTAGCCTGTCATGGGATTCTCCAGGCAAGAACACTGCAGTCAGTTGCCATTCCCTTCTCCAGGGGAATCTTCCCAACACAGGGGTCAAACTTGTGTTTCCTGCACTGCGGGTGAATTCTTTACCCCTGAGCCACCTGGGAAGGAGGGCGCAGCAGAAATCAACACACGCTAATCAGCTCTACTCCCATAAAATAAATTTTTAAAAAAAGTAGTGTCACGTAGTGGTTGCATTATTTTAAAAGTTTCCACGGTGATGAATATGGAGTTGAAACATCTAATTGAGATTACTAGAGATCTAATTTAGATTATTAAACATTAAAGTCTAATTTAGGTTATTACATTGATTCAGAGTATTCCCCGTGGAAGTGTTAAGAGTCTAGTTTGGTGAATAACTTTTAAAAACTTGGATTCAGGTTGATAGGTAATCAGAAGATAAAAACAGATCCTACTAGTAAAGCATTTCATATCAGGGACTTTCCGGGCGGTCCAGTGGTTAAGATTGTGCTTCCGCAGCAGCGGGGTTCGATCCCTGGTTGGGGAGCTAGGACCCCACAAGTTGTGTGGCGCGACCAAAATAATCATCATCATAAATTTCAGGCAGGGAAACTTCAGAAACCCTACTCAGAGTTTCCATTTTATTCCACATTATACTGTCCCTGGGTTTGGCTCAGAGTCATCATACCTTATTGTCTTACTTGGGAATGATTCACTGGGAAAAACTGAAAAACCATAGGAGTTCCCTGTTTCTGCTCGGCTCACCCCACTCCTGTGCCTTCCCACGGAAGCCCTCCAGGGAGAGACCCAGAACCACAGCTCCAACACTCTGGGCAGCTGTCCTGACCGCGAGCTCCCCTGATGGGTAGGAAGACGGGCCTCCCCCTCCCAGGAGGGCAGCAGGGTGACTTGCTCTGACTCTGAGCCCCTGGCCCCGAAGGGGATCTGACCCACTGTATTTGCTCTCCTATGTAGGTTATGAGACAGTGTGAGCCTTCTTTGTTCTTTGTTTTCAATCAAAAGCCAGTAGATATTCTTGATGAAGACCTCTAACCACTTTTTTTTTTTTTCCCTTTTTGGATGTGGTTGAACAACAACAACCTCAGCCCTGTGGCATGGGTTACAAACGTGGGGATTTTCCCCTGGGCTTCTTTGGCTACGGAAATGGACATGATCTCATCACACAGAAGGAAATCCGCGCTTGATATTCACTAGGTAGGGTCACTAGGCTTCCCTGGCAGCTTGGTGGTAATGAATCCGCCGACCAGTGTAGGAGATGAGGGTTCGATCCCTGAGTAGGGAAGATTCCCAGGTCAGGAAGATCCCCAGAGAAGGAAAAGGCAGCTCAGTCCAGTATTCCTGTCTGGGAAGTCCCATGGACAGAGGAGCCTGGCAGGCTACAGTCCATGGGGTCGTGAAAGAGTCAGACACGACTTAGCGACTAAACAACAGGCAGAGTCGGTGTAGTAATTTAAAATTAGCCAGTTGTCCCCACCCTAATTATTCTTTAAAAAAAAAAAATTTCCCAAGTCAACAATAAGACAATTGTCTTACTGACTATTACCAAATGTTCAGGGCACAGATGTGCTGTGCAATCTGACTTGTTAACATTTCTGAGCAATCTTGAGGTGATAAAATGCAAATATAAGTGACCTGGCTTCAAAAATAGACCTCTGTGGTCACTGCCTTGGCCTTAACCTATGGGACACATTGTTTTCCATTCGGAAATGATACTATCAGGACATCCACCCCGTTTTCTTCCCACCTACATTCTGTGATTCTCACGAACTGCCCAGATCGCTCTATAACATTACATTGGAAACACAAGTTGCATGTCTGGTCCGTTTTTCCCTCACCCTTTGGTCCTTGGCTCCCTGGACACGGCTTGAGATGGACACGAAGATAGATCCATCAGTCTGCTATGGACCCTGGTCTCTGATGCCTGGGCAGAGGCATGCACGTGGATTGACTTTGTTTCTCTTGGTTTGCCTTTAACTACGTGGCTTTTCTATGAAAAGCTCAGTTGAGAGAAAGCTGCATTTCCCCAAACCTGATTTACGCTTTAAGGCAGTGCAGCCGGAGCTGAGAGGTGTGCAGGGCAGGTGGGGGTGGGGGGAGGTGCTTGTCCTCATCTGGTTTGCATGTCAGGTCCTTGTGCGGGGACCGAATGGAGACCGTGGTGGAGGGTGCTGTGATTGGTGCTCACTTACCGAAGAGTCAGTGCTCAAAAGCAGCCTTGCTTCTGGGGGTGGTGCACGGCTTTGCATTGTAACCCGGAAAGGGTTGCAGAAAACTGCCGATATCCATGACTCTGGGGAGAACGAATCCAGAACTCCACCTGCAGTGCCCCTGACTGTCCAGAGACACATCCTGCTGGGCTGGTTCCGCTCAGTTCTCAGCACGACCACCCTCCCACCCACCTCCCCCAGCCCCATCCCAACTGCAGCTCATCCTTTCTTCAGAAGCCCTTCCGTGCCTGCGATCTGCAGCTAGTTCGTGGCACTAGCTGTGACTCGAATTCACTGTGTGTGCCTTAGCTGCCTCCGGTCCTTTAAGCATCTGCCGGGTGTCAGCACTTGGATGTTCTGTGTTCAGTCAGCCATGCCTGGGAGCTGCCTGCCCTCAGGAAGCCAGACTGTAAAGTCCTGACATCCGGGTCCTCCTTCCCTGCCATCGTAGCATCTCTGATGGGGACACAGCTGCCTCAGTTGTTACCCTCACTTGACTCTGCTTGCTCCACGTTACCTTAGAGACAGTGAAGGTGCTTGGATAGACCTGAGGGGTATCCTGCCTGCTTAGTAAGGAAGCCAGAGACAGGTACAGTTTGTGATCCCTTATGTGTGGAATCGGAAAAACAAATTGGTGATTGTAACCAAAAAGAAAAGTTCACAGATATGGAGAACAAACCAGTGGTTATTAATTGAGGGCCGGGGGGTGGGGTGGGCAGAGGAGGGTGGTAAGGGCAGAGAATTAAGAGCGACAAGCCACTGTGTATAAAATAAGCTACAGGGATATATTGTGCAGCACAGGGACTGTGATCAATATTTCATAATAACTGTCGATGGAGTAGAACCATACACGTTTTGAGTCACAATGTAGTGCCCCTGGAAGCAATATAATATTATAAATCAACTATATCTCAATTAAAGAAAAAAACCAACAACCGTGAAGTCTCCTGGGAGGCAAAGGAATTTCTGGGCTCGATGCACTTAGTGGTAACGTGTGCAGGAAATTCAGCCCAAATCATTTGTCCACTGAGAAACCATTATCTCATCAATTAAAGAAATGAGTGTGCTAATTGCTGGTATATCTGTTACTATATACCTGTATGGGTTTAAAAAAATCAACCTCTAAAGTGCTCAAGTGTCGGGTCCTGTTGTATGGATTTAAAGAAGGCATAATTTTCTTTAGGAACCCTTGAAACCACTTTTCAGAGTGAAGGAGCAAATCCTTGCCTGACTTTTTGCCACAATGCCTTCTGAAAAGTGAACTGATGCTTTTGCAAGCATTAGGAATAGTGGGTTTCATCAGGATTTACTTTTTGTGAGTGCATCCCATACGCTTATTGCAATTGAGATTCCTTCCTCTCAAAAAGCATCCCCTGGGTTACCTCCTCCCCAGACATGGCGCCCCTGTCGTTGATCGTTTCAGCTTTTTGTGTGATCAGTACTTTTCTTCCCAGGTTTTGGTAGTGGTGAACAACCAGCTTGCCAGTGCAGGAGACGTAAGAGATGAGGGTTCGATCCCTGGGTCAGGAAGATCCCCTGGAGAAGGAAAAGGCAACCCACTCCAGTATTCTTGCCCAGAGAATCCCATGGACAGAGGAGCCTGGCGGGCTACATGGGATTGCAAAGAGTCGGACGCCACTGAAGCGACTCAGCCAATATAATCAGTGCCTTCTGGTCTGAAACATGCAGATGCTTGTAGCTAGGCCAGTTCATATGTCCTCTGTCCTTGACTTCACCCCATCGGCTCCAGCAGAAACTGGAACTTGGATTTGGTGAGTGAAGAGAGAGTCACGAGGAGGTGCTCACGGGGGCGGAGAGGGAACCACCAGCGAGTCTTCGGTTACGCAGGAAAAAATCGTCTTTGTGAGGGAAACAGGATCTGGGTAGCATCTTGAATGAAGGAAGAGCATGGTGAGCCAAACCCGAGACGTAGGCGTGATGTGGGAGAGCACAGAGATGTGCAGAGATGATACACGGCTTTCGGGTGGGGATGGGCCCGAAGTCTTAAAGAAACTGAGTGGATGGGCAAGAGCATGGGTCCGTCTGTCTCGGGGTCCTGAGGTCCGGAGCCTGGTGGTCCAGGGTGAAGGTCGCTCAGCGTGGAGGTCAGAGCTGAAAGGAGGCAGGTCCGGGCATCCAGGCTACAGATTTCACTCCAGCTAACACAGGTGCCCACGCTGTGCCGGCTGCTCTCCGAGCAGGTTTAGGGAAGAAGGTGTTTGGAGAGGGGTGGGAAACCCCAGGCAGGAGTCCCCCCTTGGTACTCAGATGCAGTGAAGGTTTCCTAAGAAGGTCCAGGGATAAGACATGAGAAAAATGATGTGTCGGGAAGGTGAGCAGCGTTAACACTCACTGTATCTCATCTATATGGACCGTCAGTCTCCTTGCCCCGCTTCCCAACCACGGCAGAATCACTTAGAAAAGACTAAAATAGCCTCAAACACTCAGATTCTGCCCTTCAGTCTGTCCACCAGAAGCCACAGCCGGGTTTTAGCCACAGAAAAGATGGAGACCACTGACCCTCAGGATGGAGAGAGAGCGTCAGAGGCCGGCGGTCCCCTGGAGTCCAGTTTTCCCAGCAGCTCTCCAGAAAACTGCAGAAATGGCCCAGAGGTTCCCCGAGAGGCTCCGCAGTGGTGATCTATATTTGTCAACAGTTCTAGAGAATTCTTCAAGGGTGCACAGCATGGTTGTCTGAGACTTGTCTTTCATTCTGAGTTCCGCTTCAAGGAAAGGTTTTAGTCAGGTGGTTCTCATCCACTGTTCTTTCTTTCCTAAGTTAAGAAAAGTGTCATATATCCCTGCTTTAGGAATCTCAGTTAAGACAATATAAGAAAGAAAGGGGGCCACCCTCTCTTTGGGATTGTAGAAAGGCACATTCCAGGGAAAAGTGACAAGCCATTGTGTGCAACTTTTTTTTTTTTCTGCCACAAAGAATATTGGTTTTTCACATAAGTCTGCTATCTAGTTTTTGTTATGTTCTGTGATGCTTTATAATCAACCTCATGCACGTTTCAGAAAAATTGATACCGCTCATTAGCACACGTCATCACCTGTTCTTTCAGTATCGATTTGAAATTGGGGACGCCCTGTCCCTCCTGGTTTCTCCCTCTCTTTCTTTCTCTGTCTTTCTCTCTCTGTGAACTACGACCCATTCATGATCATGGCTGATGGCCTTCCCTGGTTCAGTAAACGTTGGATCAGACATGACGCTTTGTTCTCAGACTTTAATACTTGCATGAGCCTGCAGGCTTGGTTTCCTCGGAAGGAACGAGATGGGTTTCTAAGTGTGTTTTTAATGTTAACACTTGTAGAATGATGTTCACTGAGAAGTTCTTGTTTCGGGTTCTCAGAGGAGCTCCCTGATAGGAAAGATCTTTCAGCAGCAGAGCTGGGAAGAAAGAACGGGGAGGAGGGAGGCTGTTAGCGGTGAGCATCGTGGGGATAGTGTATCAGGAGTTTGGGTTCTAAAGATCTGCACCTAAGAATTAATTGAAGCAAATATATCTCAAGGGAGGGGGAAAATGGTTTGTGGGGCCAGGACAGTAGATGCTGTCCTCCTGAGCTGGGGACTTTTCATCTTGCAGCTGAATCAATACTCTAACTAATTATTTCTGGTTGACTTTTTATGGGTTTGTAAGACGTTTCTTTTGTTCAGGGTAATAAAGGAGCCATTGTTGGATCAGTGACTGACTAATTATGATAAGTAATTTGAAACATTCTTGATGAAACTTGTCTGTTAATTAGCATCAACAGCAAATGGAAACTAACAGGACAACAAAGTCTTACTGCATCCACCATTCCCTGGAATTGATGCGGTCTTTCTGTGGCATGCCCAATAAATGGAGGCTGCCGATGGTTAAAAAATAACAAACAGGTGGGAAGGTCTGAGTCACCATCAAGGAAAAGGCATTGTGAAGTTACACAAAGGAGCACTGAAATACTACAAGTGAGGGGGTGGGAGAGGACTATCGGCAGGGTGACTTGATCCTGCTGGGTAAAGATAGGAGTGTGGTTTCTTTCTGTTTCTTTTTTTTTTTTTCTTTAAAGCTTAGTTCCTAAATACACGCATCCCGTGCTGATCTGAACTCAGGGAGTTGTCGTTCAGTCGCTCAGTGGTGTCCCACTCTCTGTGCATGCCAGGCCTCCCTGTGCATCACCATCTCCCGAGTTCACTCAAACTCACGTCCATTGAGCCAGTGATGCCATCCAACCATCTCATCCTCTGTTGGCCCCTTCTCCTTCTGCCCTCAATCTTTCCCAGCATCAGGGTCTTTTCCAATGAGTCTGCTCTCCACATCAGGTGGCCTAAGTATTGGAGCTTCCGCATCAGTCCTTTCAATGATATTCAGGGTTGATTTCCTTTAGGATGGACTGGTTGGATCTCCTTGCAGTCCAAAGGACTCTCAAGAGCCTTCTCCAGCACCACAGTTTGAAAGCATCAATTCTTCGGCACTCAGCCTTCTTTGCGGTCCAACTCTCACATCCATACATGACTGCTGGAAAAGCTATAGCCTTGACTATACAGACTTTTGTCAGCAAAGTGAACTCAGATACTGTTGATCAATAAAAGTGTGGAACTATGAAATTGCAGTTTGGAATTCTTGATGTTGTCTGACTATGTTGTCACTATCATTAACACGGTTAATTTTTTTTTAAATAAACTCAATGGTACCTTTTCTTTTATGCTTTTAGATTTCTACCTGGACAAGGACTGGTACTATACCCACAGATAGGAGACAAATTGGATATTATTTGCCCCAAGGTGGACTCTAAAACTGTTGGCCAGTATGAATATTATAAAGTTTATATGGTGGACAAAGACCAAGCAGACAGATGCACTATTAAGAAGGAAAATACCCCTCTTCTCAACTGTGCCAGACCAGATCAAGATGTAAAGTTCACTATCAAGTTCCAAGAATTCAGCCCTAACCTCTGGGGTCTAGAATTTCAGAAGAACAGAGATTATTACATTATATGTAAGTATAATTCTATTCACTTATTTTATAGAAATTAGGATAAGCTAAATAGGTTTGTATCCATTTTTGTTTCCTTAAAATTATTACTGTGGCAAATAATTTGGTGGGAATCTTTGCTGAAAATTGTCCATTTTTTTTTAAAGAAGCCTTAATTGAATGAAGGACCCTGTATTAGTAATACTCATTAATATAAATACCTAAAGAGAAAGAGCCTCCTAGAATTTTTGTAGCATTGAAATAACTGGATATATTTGAATATGCTCAGCATCTCTACTGACAAAACCATTTTTAAGAAACATTGGTGAGATTTTGATAGGTGAATCTTGTGCGATGACTTTATCTTCATCCATCCATCCATCCATCCATCCATCCATTCATTTAGTATTTACTCTGTGCCAGAAACTGTGCATCAGTGCTAGGGGGTTCAGCAGTGAGCAAGATGGTAAAATGGTACCCATTCCTCAGGGAGCGTGTAGGTCAAAGGATGGAGTTCTAGGCAACCACTGTCGTACACGGGCAGGCTGAAACCAAATTTGGGAAAATAAGAATAAAGTTAGGTTTGTTTGATGAATTTCTTTTTTTTCTCCCCATATAATTAATTTGACACATCCTGTGTTCCTTTTGGGTTCTATCTGAGCTACTGCTGTTCACTCCTGAGGCTGTGAAATCCAGTGAGGCAGGCTGCGTCTACTAGGTGCAGGAGTTAGGGTTGTTCCAGGCCCAGGGTATGTCAGAGCCCAGTCTGGGTGCCTAGGACAGCTGTTCACATCAGCGCAGCACAGTCCTCTTCCTTGGTTTCTTTGGGAGTCTCCACTCGTCATAGTGGGCTCCAGTTTGTCAGGGGCGCTGAGCTGCTGTCTACTGGGAGACCGTCTCTGGGGGATCAGACTGAAACTCTCTTGACTGCTGTTGAGAAACTGTAAAATCAACAATTCATTGACTACGTATTAAGTACTCAATATTGTTTTCTGTTTTTTTATTACAGTCATTAGTAATTAAAACAAAGGCGGTCATAACCATCTAATCCTTGTCCTTTGCTGTGAACCTGAAATGCCACAGCGACAGAAAGCCTATTTTTAAACCAGCATGATGCACAGAGAGTGGCTGAGGGAGAATAAGTAACAAAGAAAAAGGAAAAGTGGTGAATTACAGATTTAAAAGCAGAGTGCTCATACAATGAAAGGAAAAGTGTTTTTGAGGGATGGGACAAGCAGATGGGGTGGTAATATGTATGAAATAAGAGGGAAATCTTTGAAAATATAAAATAGTCATTAGGTAAAATAAATGGAAATCTTAAGCTTTTGGAAGTCCAACAGTGTCTTTTAAAAAAAAAGACTTTTTAAAATAATATTTCTTGTTGTTGTTTAGTCACTAAGTCATGTCTGGCTCTTTTGCAACCCCATGAACTATAGCTCTCCAGGCTCCTCTGTCCATGGAATTTCCCAGGCAGGACTGTTGGAGTGGGTTGCTGCTTCTTTCTCCGAGGGATCTACTGCAGGCGGATTCTTTACCTCTGAGCCACCAGGGAAGCCTGACAATGCTAGTAGGCACCTTCTAGCTGGATGCAAAGATTTGGAGTTAAACTCAGGTACTATACATTGTCGGGCTGCACCTTCCGGAGAAGGCAATGGCACCCCACTCCAGTACTCTTGCCTGGAAAATCCCATGGATGGAGGAGCCTGGAAGGCTGCAGTCCCTGGGGTCCCTGAGGGTCGGACACAACTGAGCAACTTCACTTTCACACATTGGAGAAGGCAGTGGCAACCCACTCCAGTGTTCTTGCCTGGAGAATCCCAGGGACGGCGGAGCCTGGTGGGCTGCCATCTATGGGGTCGCACAGAGTCGGACACGACTGAAGCGACTTAGCAGCAGCAGCTAGAGTATTAGTCCAGTCAGCATCATTACTGTATCCTGGTTTCCTTCCACGGGTAGGAAGAAGGGAAGTGACACTTGGGAGCAGTTGTTTATAACCCCCAGAGAACAGTCCGAGTTGCCAGTAGACTGAATTGGAATTGGTGTTGGGTCATTCCCTAGGCGAACTGATGCCAGGAGCCCTGAGACCTGGGTTCTAGTCCTGCTGCCTAAGCTTAATGAGAAACTTACTTTATTTCTTTGAAGTTTGATGTCTTCTGTAGGAAACGGCCTTCATTATTATTATTGTTCGTATTCTGGCTAATGGTGGAAGTCTCCAGTTCCAAACCATTTATGGTTGGATGTGTTCATCTGGTCCAGCGTCCCTTGTCAGGGTGGCTCTTCTCCAGCTGAATGGGCAGGATCCACTGTAAACTCTTTAAAGACACTGATTTGTAGGATTAACAGGTTTGTAATACAGGCATCACATTTTTTTTTTAAGTTTTAGAAGTCAATATTAACTTTTGATTGAGAATGTATTTTTAAACCTGCCAAGTATCTGCTGAGTTCCCCTAAGAAAGGACGTGACAGGTGTTCATCCTAATTTGTTTTCTCCTAGATGATTATTTGCTTTGGTGTGGGGCAAAATGATATATCCGGGTTTTCATCATGTTGGGAACTGACTTTTTCAGGTGACCTGGGTCAGTCATTAACCTTGGGTTTAATTTGCATAATAAAATCTCCTAATCTTAAATCTTCCAAAGGTGAGGATATATTGCAGCCGTTTGGTCTGGTTTTTATTACATTCTGATTCTTAATTGCCTCAAAGACAAACATTTTATATAAGCTACAGGTCTATTTTTTTAAATCATGTCTTTACATTTTTTTAAAAAAGTTTATAAAATAATTATCTGTTCTGAAGTGACCCCTTGTCAAAGGAAGCCCAGTCTCAGAAAAACACTCCAGTGAATACTAGGCAAGCATTCCTAACTGTGTCCTCAGCCTTATTTGTGTCAAATTTATGCTTGGTTTCCAATTTCGTTTTAGAAGTGATAACCCAGAAGGATTTGCTTGCTTCCAGATATCAAATTGGGAGTCATTGTCACTGATTTCTTTGGAATCGTTTAATAACTCACTTGCATTATCTCTGGGGCCTCCCTGGTGACTCAGATGGTAAAGAGTCTGCCTACAGTGCAGGAAACTGGGATTCCATCCCTGGGTCGGGAAGATCCCCCGAAAAAGGGAATGGCAACGCACTCCAGTACTCTTGCCTGGGAAATCCCATGGACAGAGGAGCCTGGTGGGCCACAGTCCATGGGGTCGGAAAGAGCCGGACTCAGCTGAACGACTTAACACTTTCACTTTGTATTCTCTCTGCCTTCCACAGCAATGATTCAGCTTTTGTTAACCGGGGTATTTCTAGACCTAAGCACAGTATGGGCTGCATAGTTGGTGCTTAAGAGTTATTTATTTATGTATTTGTTTTTATTTTTTATCAATAGTTATTCATGAAAAGAGAATAAATAAATGGCTGAAGGATTTGAAAAGTTAAAAAAAAAAGGGGGGGGATTAATAATTCAGAGCTGAATGAATCAGCAGTTTTGGTGTGGAGGCCTTTTGCCATATTAACCCTCACGAAGGTCCCTTGGGTTGGTCAGCCAGCCACAGCGTAAAATCTTGCAAAATACCTGCAAAGAGGTTTTCATCACACTACCAAAAACCTGTGAGTCAGAGACGGTGACAATGAATGCCCTTGTGTGGATAATTTCTAAGTGAACCATGCCCACAGCCCAGCTGTTAGGAAGAACGCCGCCCGCTCAGGGCACCTCCCAATTTACCCTTGTGTGGTTGGTACGTTCTTTTACCGCAGATCCATAGCCAAGATGTGGATTTGTGGAACAGTTTAAAAGACATCATTTCTAACGATCGTTTGATTGATTAAATGCTGTTCTGTAACTCCACCCCGCTGTGTTCACAGTGGTCCTTCGGAAAGCCACCCCTCGGGAAAGTCTTCCTTGAGAAACGCTGAATGAATTTGAATGAGTCACCATTTTATAGGCCCATCATGGGTTTCATTCTCCAAAGCAAATTTTTTTAAAATGTTATCAGAGCATATAAAATTGGAAAGCTCCTCAGTCAGCTTTGCTATTTTTTAGGCAGAAGCTCCACTTCTGAGCAAAATTGCAAAATAAATTAAAATGTTTGCACACAAATATAAGGAAACACCATTCTTAAAGAATCAAAACAGAACAGCAGATTCCATTTCCTGTAGTTTTGTGGACTGTTTTCTTTTTCCTGTTTGTTTTTCTTGTTGGTTTTTGGTTTTCTTGTTTCTGGGAGTTAAGTGTAGCAAGTGGCACTAATTATACTGAATAGAGACTTCCCTGGTGGTCCAGTGGTTAGATTTTGTGCTGCCAGTGGAGGGGGTGCAGGTTCCATCCCTGGTCGGGGAACTAAGATCCCACCTGCTTAGTGGTGTGGCCAAAAGATTAAAAATATATATACAGAAATGAAAAATAAAATATGCTGAATGTACTATAAGCCCTTTCCCTAGCGAAATCATTATGGGAGGTTTCAGATGTCCTACACATAGATTTATTTTAGAATATGTGCGTGGTCTCTGCAGTTGATTATAGGCTTTATTTGATAAGTTGTTTACATGATAAAGGTGGCAAAAGCTGTATTTCCCTCACGGAACATCATCAAGTTCAAGAGCATGGCAGTATGAGCCTGTCACTTATCCGACTTTGGGGCAGGGATTTAGGTCTGATACCTGGCATAGAATTGCCTTGCGTATAAACTCAAGAATTAAATGCATTTTTATTTTTAACTTAGAACTGCTGGCTTCATAGACTGGCGTGCGGCAGTCCATGGGGTCGCAAAGAGTTGGACACGACTGAGCGACTGAACTGAACTGATTGGCTGCATCGTGGAATGCTCATCGACTCTTTGCAGCCTCGTGGACTGTAGTCCTCCAGGCTCCTCTGTCTATGGGATTCTCCAGACAAGGATACTGGAGCGGGTTTCCATTTCCTTCTCCTGGGGGATCCTCCTGATCCAGGGATTGAACCTGCATCTCCTGCCTTGGCAGGCGGGTTTTTGACCACTGAGCCCCCTGGGAAAACCCAGTTGGGAGCTTGGAGTCAGGCATAGCTGGGTTCTCGAATGCCCTTCAACAAGGAACTGAACCAGTCCCTGCCTCAGGCCCCTGTCTGTCAGCTGAGGATGATGTGCCTTGAAGTGGGGCGCTGTATGTGAAGTGCTTACCATGGTGCCCTGAGTAAGCACAGCTGGGGGTCTCTTTGGAGAGAGGCAGAGGGTGGAGGGATGCAAGAGGCAGGAGGTTAAAGGCAAGCCTGTGCGCTCCTGCGAGCTGGCAGGCAGGGAGGATGCGCTCCAAAAGTGTCATTTGTTTGAAATACCATCCCCAAAATGAAACTCCGGAGAATTTACAAGTTTCAGTAATGCTGCATAACTTAATTATAAGACCTTCCCTTTTTTTTTTTTTTTTTTTGTCTTCTTGGAGTGTTATAAAAGTTCTTTTGTCCTTGGGCTTTCCTTACTGAGAAACATGCATTTATGGATCTTTTTGTTGGAGGAATTGCCCAAGCTTGTTAGCAGATCCTCTGTAAGACCCAAAAGAGACAGACTGGGCGGAGTCTTCTACACGTATAATCATCTCCCACTTAGCATCTCACCAGCCTTGCCAGGTCCGTTTCTCTATTCCCTGTTACACAAAGGAGATGCTGTGTTTTTATTGGTCATTTCCACAGCATCCCAACGTGGTATCCATGTTCTTCTAGAGAAAATGTAGGCGTCTCGGTTGCCTCGTCACTGAGATGAACTGAGACCATACTTCCTTTCACTGGTCTGACCATGAGAAGCATCATTTCTGTTATTTTTAGCGTAACATAAAATCCTTTTATGACCGTGTTGGAAGCGCTCTTGTGGAGTACATCAGTAAGACTCCTTGTTCAATTTAATATGAATAAAGCTTAAATTCTTTGTAATTTCAGGAATAAAATCTTAACTTCTGCTCCACTGGAGCTTGTGCTGGGAAATGCCTGGTTTGCAGGTCTGCTGGAATCATGGCCACTGGGGTATTTATCCCGTATCTCTTGGGGTTTAGGAGGATTAGGCTATTGTAGGTTGAGACTCTGTTCATGTTCAATGGCGTCACCTAGGCGGTAGTGACAGCTTATCTTATTTAAAGCTAGACAGAGATTGTCCTCTGAGCACCATTCCTTTTTCCCAGAATAACCTATGAACGGACAAGATGACTCTGGTCCTTAAAGCAATGGGGAGAGACTAAAAGCCTCTCATGTGAAATAAGAGTACATGAGGCGTGAAGGCAATTCCTTGGAAAAAAAAATTATTTAGGAATTGCTCAGAATAAAACTGCCATTACTGTTTCATAAATTAAACCTTAATTTCCCTAGCACCTGTATTTATAGCTTTTGCAAAGTTTACTTAGACTTGTAAATAATTGAACAGTCCTGGAGACTTTGTGGAAGCATGAGGACGCGTTTCTTTCTTAATAGCCTTTAAATATTTATCATGAAAATCAAAATTTAAAGCAAAATAAAGTACTTCAAGAAATAGCCAGGAAGCATTAGACAGACATGAAAAGATTACTTGGCAAGAACTTATTTATATCATTCTTAAGAGTCCTGGGTGTGTTCCTGACAGATTGAAACCTCAGGCTCTGGGTGTTTGATCACTTACAAGAAAGTGTTATGGCCTCACATCCTCTGTGTCACTGTGCAGTCTCAAAACACAGGTGACAGAGGAATTTTTATCACCGTGAGAAAACAGAAACTTAGGATGTGTGAGTAGGTTAGTACAGTTCACACGGGCATGGGGTGTCAGGGGCAAAACTGAGACCAAGGTTTTCAGACCCTTAGCCCAGCATCATTAGATGCTGCCGGTGCTCCTTGGGGTTGTCAGGCACATACCTGTGTACAGATGGAGAGGAAAGACAGTCTACAGCCAGAGCGCCCTACATACTGGGACACACATGTCACATACATGGTGGCAGCAGAGACAGCATATATTCATACAGAGTGCATGCATGGCAGTAGCAGGCATGGATACCCAGGCCCCCAAGCATGGGTGCTCACCACGGATACCCAGGAACCTCTGCTTGGATCAGACGTGTTGGACCAGAGGTGCTGGCCTGTGTTGTGTAAATGTATAAGTACCCTCAGGCTTCCCTGGTGGCTCCGATGGTAAAGAATCTGCCTGCAGTGCAGGAGACCCGGGTTCCATCCCTGCGTTGGGAAGATCCTTGGAGAAGGGAATGGCTACCCACTCCCTATTTTCGCCTGGAGAATCCCCATGGACAGAGGAGCCTGGCGGCTATAGTCCATGAAATCCTTAAGAGTCATACACAGCTGAGCGACTAAGCGTGATCACAGTGATGGCTAACTTCAGTCATATGCCCTGAAATTGCCCTGCGAAAATGCTATAGAGCAGTAGGAAAGTAGAAAGGGCCATTGGTTAACAGTGGTTGTAGTGGCAATTTATCAGATCTTCTGAATTTTCATTTCTCTCTTTAGAGCTACTGTCAGTCAATTCCACTTCTCCAGCAAGACGGAGCTTTGTGTTTTATCAAGTACAGTTGACCCTTAAACGGCACGGACTGAACTGGTTGGATCCACTTCCGTGCAGATTTTTTCTGTAGTAACTATTTCAGCGCCTTAGGAACTGCTGTTGGTTGAATTCGAGGATATGGAAGAAGCACGGGTGTGGAGAGCCCACCGTAAACTAGACTCAGATTCCCGACTGCTTGGGGGTTGGGGCCTCTAACCCTCATGTTCAAGGGTTCAGTGTGCTTTGCCTGTCAGTGAGAAGTGGCTAATAGTAAGATTAAAAATAATGAAAAATCTCTCAAGTGTACAAAAGAGGTAATAAGAGACTTCAGATTTTCTTAGCCAAGTACAAGCGTACAGTTTGTGTGGATGGAGGGATGGATGGAGAGAGGGATGGAGGAATGGATGGAAGGATGGGTAGATGGGTGGATGGAGCAAGGGATGGATGGATGGAGGAGGGACGGAGGGGTGGAGGAATGGATGGGTGGATGGAGGAATGGCTGGATGGATGGGTGGATGGGGGGAGGGGTGGATCGGTGGATGGAGGGAGGGAGGGCTGGATGGGTGGGTGGAGGGAGGGAGGGCTGGATGGGTGGGTGGGCAGGCAGAACCTCTGGCAGGAGCGCAGTTGATCTCTTCTCAGAGGAGCCAGGCTGTGTGTCGTTAAAGACCGTCCCACTTTGCAAACGGCTTTTTGCCTTGGTGGAGTAACCCAGTTTCATCATTCCTGATGTTAAACCAGGAGCTGCAGGTGTTCTTTTATTGACGCAAACATGTGGAAAATGTGGCTTCTTGGAGTCTAGGACGTGTCCCCTGAATGGAATTAGGTTCACGTGTAGGGCAGATTCAGACAGAGCACTTTATCAGGGTTCCTGCTGGTCTCTAGGCGGTCAAAGCAAATAACATCATGTCCGTCTGAGCTATCATGCATTTTCTCATCTGCAGTGTTATGTTCTAAACTGTCAGCAAGCATTAATTCAGTCTCTGGTGAAGCCCTACCACCCAGAGATGAACTCTGCCTCAGATGGAAGTTTTCCACTTCAGTGCCGCGGTCTCCCAATTACTGGGTCATTAATATCATTGCCTGTGATTAGGGACGAGCAGGAGGCTTGTGGGCTGTGCCCGCCCCACCATGAACTTTTTACTCTGACCCTTCACTATCTAGAGGTTTCCACATCTCCACAAAGATATTTTAATGATGAAGACCGTTAAACACTCAGGAGTGGGCTAGAAATTGTGTGCTGGAAATAATTTGCCCAAACACATGCTTCTTCGTGGCCAAAATGTTTTTATTAGATGTTATCACTCTCTCTTGACTTGGAAATCTCATTTTTATTAAAAAAAAAAAAATCAGAATGCCAAAGTAAAGCTAATATAGACAATAGGGCATTATGTTTTATCTTTAGAACTCTGACCTCATTCTTTTTTTAATGTGAGTTTGGTCATTCTATCGACGTGATCATCTGGCCCCCTAATTTTTTCTGAACCACAGCCGTCACAATGAAAATCTGCAATCCTAACTAGCCACTAGGCCACCAGGCAGTTGGCACCCTATTTTTAAAATGTCATTCCTCTTTTGAAGTAGATTTTGGCCCATATTAAGGTTGACAGTCGTGTGTGGAAGGTTCTTTTACTGTTAATGATCACATTCTCTCAATTCTAAATCATTGTGACACTCTCTTAAAGCACACTTGATGCAAAGCTTTTTCTACTTTTTAAAAAATCTTGTTGAAATTTTTGTTTTGCCTAGTGAGAGAGATCCTACCCGCATACATCATTATCACTTGTAGCAATAAAATTTTAGACTCTGAAAGGAATGTTTTCCCACAACAGAATTTATGAAAAATCAACAAATCAAGGTGTTGCAAGCCATATTTTGAGGAAAATAAAGTAAGCCACTCATAAAGGACCCCATGTGTTTAAGCCTGCCTCTTGTAAAAAGAGGGGACCGGTGATTTATTTCCAGGACTGTTTGATCTTTCTCAGCGAAATGTCAGAGCAGCTGTTGAGCCTGGGAGGTATTTCTGTCATCGACATCTACCTGCGATGTGTGCCCACACTTACACACACACATTCACTTCTTCTCCTTTTCCCATTTTTTCTGCTCTGGTTTTATGTGTAGTCAGCGACTGTTCAGGGCTGTCTCACCAAAGGTGACTTCGGCTTTTAGCATCTTCAGTGATTGTCCCCACCTTGGACTTTGTATATACTTCCTCATGGTGAAGGGGTTTTATGAGTAAGCTGTGATGAAATCGCTTATGCTCTGAGGGTCGTATTTATTATTTTTGATTATTACGGTTCTCTCGATTGGCTGAATTCTCTCAACATCCAAGTCTCCTATGAAGTAGGAGAAATAATAACATATGTTGGCGCCTGCAGACTCAGTTCTAAGTGGTATCTTTGCATTGTCCCTCTTTCCCAAAAGAGTAATATTGGAAAAGTAATACGTCATACAATCTTCTAGTGAACACACAAGCAGAAGCAGTTGACTAAACTGTTTCAAGGTTGTTAAACATTTTTCAAAACTCTCATTACTGAGTTGTCAGTAGAATATCCTATCACTGTTCATGGTGAACATTTAAAATTGGGAAAATAAAATTATATCATTTTATTAAAGAGCATTCATTTATACTGGATACCCATATCTCTGTTGCTACATGCATGCTAAGTTGCTTCAGTCGTGTCCGACTCTTTGAGACCCCATGGACTGTAGCCCGCTAGGTTCCTCTGTCCATGGGATTTCCCAGGCAAGAATACTGGAGTGGGTTGCCATTTCCTTCTCCAAGGGATCTTCCTGACCCAGGGATCAAACCCACGTCTCATGTCTCCTGCATTGCCAGGAGGTTCTTCACCACTAGTGCTACGTGAGAAGTAGGTATCTTTACTTGTATCTTTACTTGTAGTTTAATATGGGAGGAGGGGCTAAATTGTGACTTTGGTTTTTAATTCATTTTTCCAAATCATTCTGTCTAGTGGAGAAACTAACTAAATGTGTTGTATAGAAGTCACTGGGGCTAAGCCAGTTATTACCTCCAAATGCCTGATTTACTGCTTTAAAATGTCAAAACACAGCCAGAATGATGTGGGGTTAAGTTCAAGTGACTCTTCCCATCATAACTGAAACAATGTTTCCTTGGGTGAAAAATGCACACATCCTGTGTCTTCCTTTGTATTTTTCTTCCTTCAAATCCAGACTTTTAGAAGTATCTATAAATCTTTAGTTCTAAGATCAGGCATTCTGGGATTTGAATTAATGCTGAACTTTTTTTGATACTGCACCAAGCAAAAATAGTGAGGACCTTGGAAAACCATGGTGGTGTATTTGCCACTTCTTTAACTATAAAACCACAGAGGAAAGCATATAAAAAAGAAGAAGTTAGAAGTGATTTTTTTTCATCCTCCTTTTGACACATTATACAGATGTTTTTGTTTCAAAAGTTTTTATTAATTAAAGCAAAGGGCAAGTTCCTTTTGGCATTTAGTGATTGTTAGCATTTCCATGTTTAGAACTTTTCTTCGAAGTTGGCATATTAGAGGATAACTATAATACCCAGGGCATTAAACTACACTGAGTGCTAGAAACTGAATCCCTGTGTCTTTAATATATGTTTTGAATATGCATGGTATGTTTTGAATATGAATTCATGTCAGGGTGCGAAATAGGTAGATCTTAGCTCCCTGGGTTGTATGTTCGTATTAAGTAATTCCATTTTTCTCAGGCTTCTGGTTTTCAACTTATATAGCAACCCTCTGGAAGGAAACAGTAACCCCATCCACATGCCACATGCATTTTAGTGACATCGCTTTACTTTCCAAGTTTCTCACTTGGTTTTGCTTCTTTTAGTTCCTCAGTGTGCTGGGTAATAGGCTTCAAGTCCTTCCAGTTCTTGAGCTGAGTTTCAGGAGACCCGTGTGTATAAGGGCTGCTCGAAGAAACCACACTTAGCATGGCCAGCATCAGATGACACGGCGGACTCGGACAGTGCCAGGAAGCTGATGTTGATAGAGGATTTTCACAAAATGCTCTTTGTTTCATAACCAAATAAGAGCAAATTATGTCTTGTGCAGTTTTATATGGACACAGAGTTTTTATTCTTACTAGAAAACTGAACTCTGATTTCCTGACCCTGTATGCTTATTATCTGTCTCTCTTTGGTGCATCTCTCTGATGAGAAAAGGATTTGCTTTGGGGATGTCCATCAACCCCCTCCTCCCCCCGACTCCATCCCAGCCCCATCCCAGTAAGCTACATTTTAAAATGGTCTAGGGACTTCCCTGGCGGTTCAGTGGCTAAGACTTTGTGCCTCCAATGCAGGGGCGAAGGTTTGATCCCTGGTCAAGGAACTAAGATCCCACAAGCTGAGAGGTGTGGGCATGAAAATAAATAAATAAAATAGTATGAAATGCCCTGCATAGGATATCTCGATGTTTCACTCTTTCCATCATAACTTAAGAATGACAGATGTGCTTCGTCGGGAGGTGCCCACTCTATAGAATTTCTTGGTGCTGACCTCTCTGTGCATGGGATGGACCCAAGTGTACGTCGGCACTCAGCCAGCAGTTAATGCTCCATCCACTTACCGAGGTGGAAGACTGAAATAAAAACAGCCGAGACCCAGGACTCCAGCTCACCCTCCCCCGGGTGCAGAGCCATAACCACCAAGTGAAGACACATTAGAATGTGATAGGACTTCCTCTCCGTGGGCACAGTCCAAAAACACAGCCAGAAATGCAGTATGCCTTGCCCACTGGTTCTCCTCTCTTACTCAGATCACCAGCACATTGCCTGCCTGCAGCTAGGGAGAAACTGCAGTTAAGTCCACGTACAAATACACGGGCAGGTACAGATGTTTGCGGAGCAGTTTTCAAACGTGAAGAGAACTTTTAGGCAATATGAACTCAGGGTATTTCCCCCCCTCCTCCGCTGAGCCGTGATCTCCACCCACTTAAAATCAGGCCCTGGGGGAACAAGCTAGAGATTTCAATACACTTGCTCAGTGCAATTAGATCCCAGAAGCAAAAGCTTTTAAAAGCAGGCTATAAAATGCCCATGTATCTTTATGAACCTTCCTTTCTAACTAGATAGAGATACTCTTCTGATAATTTTTGATTTGATAAAATCTAGTTTTTCTCTGAGTCAAGGGGGGAAAAAGTCTGGGCACTAAAAGCTTAGATATAACAATGTTATTTTTTCTCTGTAAATGATTAAGTGCAATTTCATCCATTTAGTACAGTCATACTATGATTGTGGTGGCATTAGATGCTGCTGATTGAGAGATGCAAAGAAAAATTAAGTAGAATGAGGTTCGCAATTTATTTTTACCTTCTCCCAGTTAACAATTTCCAATACATTCAAATCAACAGTAAGAATAATTGCAAAACTGTCTCCGGAAGTAGAAGTAGATTTTACTCCCAAATATTAGCACTTTCTTGTTGTATTTCAAAGTCAGCCACTAAGCTTTTTAAAGCTTGTTGGTGACTAGCTGTTGCAGCAGAAATCAGAGTATTAATCTTGAGGCTTTATTTCAGAGTTCATGGCCAATAATAAGGTGTCATCAGGTCAGAAGACTTTCAGCTGTGCCGTTTCTCAAGGTGGGGGTGGAGGGAGGGCAGGGGACACCTCTAGATTAGGACCAGAAGCCCTACATTCCTCGATAAGAAGGTCGTGAGGAAGACAGACATTAGTTTTTACTGTGAGATTAAATATAAAATAAGTTGAAGTTACTCTTGAGTTATTTTATAACTGAACTTGCTGTGAAGTTTACCTTCTGAAGTTTCCACTGGTACTCACATCTTAAAACGGGGTTTTTTCCCAGACAGCTTACATCTTTCCTAACTCAGGGCAAAAATCCTTTCGTGGTGGAACATATAACTGTATTTTTTTTTTTTTTTTTTTTGACCGAGCTGCATGGTTTGTGGGATCTTAGTTCACTGACCAGGGATTGAACTCGGGGCCTCATCAAGGAGAATGCCAAGTCCTAACCACTGGACTGCCAGGCCCTCTTAACTGTATTTTAAAGTTTAGCCCCTTCTATTTATTTTTTTAAGTTTTTATTGGAGTACAGTTGCTTTACAATGTTGTGTTAGTTTCTACCGTACAGCAAAGTAAATCAGCGATACATACACATATGTCCCCTCTTGTTTGGATTTCCTTCCCATCTAGGTCACCACAGAGCTTTGAGTATAGAGTCCCCTGGGCTGTACAGTGGAGTGTCAGTAGCGTATATGTACAGCTCAGGGAGCGCTGCTCAGTGTTACGCGCGCGGCAGCCTGGATGGGAGGTGAATTTGGGGAGAATGGATACCTGTAAGGCTGAGTCCCTTCGCACTTCACCTGAAGCTACCACAACATTGTTAATCGGCTATACTCCGATACAAAATGAAAAGTTAAAAATAAGCAACAGGGTATATGTATCAATTCCGGTCTCCTAATTCATCCCACCCACCCCCCACTTCGCACCCTTTTGAACACCCAAGTATTGGGATGCTAAAACAAACATTAGGAATGAAATTTTCAGTATCTTCTAGTAACTTTGCGATTTCCGACTGAGCTATCCGGGCTCACTAGTAACTTTGCGATTTCCAAGTGGACTTAGAGGGAAGGGATGCAGAGCCTAGAGTGGAGAGAAGGCCCTTCCGCAGTCACAGCCTGCTGCTCCTGGGCCCCCTCCACCCTCATCCCAGCCCCCACCCCAGCAGTGGCCTCGGCCTCAAGAGCTCAGCCAGAGCTGCATCTTCAGGTTTCCTTCTGGGACTCTCCAGCGCTTGAGGGTTGCTTTTTTCCCTTCCCCAAGGAATGAAAAAACGTCCACAGTTGGAGATGCAAAGCGGTCTTCTCCCACGGCACAGGAAAGGCACTGACCTATAAATTAAAATCAAAAGGAAAGTCACTCGAATTACGGGCACCCCTCCTGCTTCCAAACTGACAAAGTGGAAGTCGGCTGTAGTTTCTGCCTCTGCAGATGCAGTTCTGAATGTCATTCACCAGTGACTGTTCTCTGCTGTGACTTGGCTATCCTTTCTTGTATTTCTTTATTTTTTACTTTTAGACCTGAATCTTTGATCTTTTTACATCAAGGTTAAAATAAATAAATCTATATTCCTTCCCCTTACCTGGTTGGTTTTTTATTCTTCTGTGTATCAACCTTCAAATCTTATTTGTATCATTCGTCAGCTCAATGTTAAAGTTTTAGCAAGAAACACTTAGTCATTGAACTTTGCATTGGGGTGCATTTATGTGTGTATAAATTAGAAAAGATGGGAATTCCACTTCAGTTAAGTAACTAAACCTTTGAGACTGTCAGCCAGATAAAGACATCAGCTTTTCACCATTTTTTCTGTATAAAAACATATCCTAAATTTTGAGAAAACTCAAGTGACAATTATAGTACTGCTCTGATATTGTTCAGAAAGAGTGCCTGCTCACACTTAACCATACTCTTCTAGGCCTGTGGGAGGAAAAGATACTTTGAAACTTAAGCCCAGGTTTGGAAAAAACAAAAGGGAAATAAGACAGAAAATGGAAAGAAAAAAATAAAATTTTTTTAGAGTCCCCAAAGCATGCAAGCTTCTTAGGTATTTATTCTAACTTATCTGCCAAACATTTTCTCAGACATCTATAAGAGGGTACTATCTACTTTTTACTCTTAAAAAAAAAAAATTATGATGGCAATTTTTGTCCAGTTTCCCAGGAGAAACTCAGTATCAGCAAGAACAGAAGACTAAGATATGATTGTAAGCTTGGACTTGAAGGAAGCACTCAGATAAGCAAAGAGATATTTATACACACAAGAGGCAGCCATTGTTGTTAAGGAAAACAGTGAAAGTAAAGTCAGTAACTTGAGAACACAAAAACGAGTCAACTCAGGCCTTGTTTTCCAGCTCAGGTAATTATCCACAGCATACATATTTCCATGCACACCTATCCAGATTTGTCTGCTGCCCTGCCGTTTGGGAAACAAACAGCCCATTAACAGAATGTCTTTGGATGTATTTTTATCAGAAAGTCTGTCCCCTTTTCAGTGCTTTTAAAAGTATAGAGTTAGTAGGCACGACTTTGGTAATTAGAGAAGGGAGACTACCATGAGGGTCCAGTGGTTAGGGATCCGGCTTGCCGTAGGGGCCACAGGTTCAATCCTTGGTCAGGGAACTAAGATCCAGAATGCCACACAGCATGACCAAAAAGGCGGGGGGGCGGGGTGGGGGAGAGAAAAAAAAATAATAGAGAAAGATTTATACGGCAGAATTGGATGTGAAACACTTATGTTCCCTGCCCCTTGAACTGTGGAGGAATAGAAATGTCTAAACGTCCACCTCCTTTTCTCATCTGGAACTTGACCTGTAATTTAAATCCTGTCCCTCAGCAAGTTAGCTAGCAGCCTGTCTTTTTGCGGCTTTAGTTACAATGCTCTTCAGAGAACTCACTGTCCTAAAGAGATAGACCTTTGTCTTCAAATAGAGTAGGGCATGGACTGCTGGGGAAAAAAAAAGACACTGAGAGTGGTTAAACATCCTGCCTTCCCCCTCCTCCTCAAGGTGGAAAGGTAACCGAGCTGGTGGACCTGGACCAAGTCCTTGCCTTACGTCCCAAGCTGCCCCGGGCGACTCACAGAGCAGTGGGCACGTGTCTGTGAGTGGGCATGTCGCTCTGTCCACCCAGAGTTCTGTGCCAGGGAGTCTGGTTGATGAGTCTGACCAAGGTCGATGGTGGTGGTAATAGCGCATCCATTCATTCGAGACGAGTACAAAATGATGGAGGAGGAAAACTCCAGAGCTGGAAGACGTGAATTCTAGTACAACCTCTTAAGCTCCAGAAAGGCTGGGGAAAGAAAAAGGGGCGTGGGAGTCTCCTCTCTGAGTGTTTATAGAACTTGGACGCTTGACAATCAGGGAGCATCAAGGTAATTGTTCTTGAGGCAGGAAATCAGTAGTAGAGGAAGCAGGTGCTGGGTGATGATTACCACATTTTGAAATTACCGTATTTACTGTACTGCTCTTTGGAGGCTGAACTCCAAAATAGTCAGCTTTTGGAAGATGCCGTTCCTTTTATCTACAGACTCAGACGAAATCCGTTGATTATAAAGGGAGGAGAAAGCGCTTAAGTCCATTGGAAACCAGAGGTCATACATGCGGCAGTGTGGACGACATCCATCGCTCTTTGTTTCCGTATTTTTTCGTTTTGCCTTTCAGCATCCCATACTTTCAGCAAACCTGTGACTAAGAGTGAATTCTTATTTTCCGAATTGTTTTCAGACATTTCATGTTCATGTAAACTTGGCTTATTGATTTCCTGATTTTTTCTTTATTTTTTTGTTTTGTCCATTTTATTTTTGATCAGCTACATCAAATGGGTCTTTGGAGGGCCTGGATAACCAGGAGGGAGGGGTGTGCCAGACAAGAGCCATGAAGATCCTCATGAAAGTTGGACAAGGTAAAAAACCGTCTGCTGATTCACGGAGCCTCTGATCTGGTTGGGCCCCCAGCTAGTATGGCTGCCCCCAGGGCTGCGCACACGCGCCTCCTCTCACTCTTCAGCTTAGTTTCCAAAGCAAACCTTTCTGTGCACCTCGAGCCACTGACCGACTTCCTTAAGTTGATGCAGCCCATTTCTTTTTACTGGAGACACTTCTAAAAGTTGAGGTCAGCCATGTTCAGTGTCTATGGCCATGTCTGTATCTGCAGATAGATTTTTCCTTCTTCAAGGCAAAACACCCCCTTTGGTTCACAATTAAAATACCCAGAATGCAAACTAAAGTTTCTGCCATTTTGCCCATTTCTGCCTCTTGACTACGGAAGACTTGTGTTCACTGAGCCTTTTCACACAGAGATGACCTCTTGTGCAGAGAGAATTATTCTTCTAATTAGAAATTGGGGTAGTAGTCAGTCAACTCGCACAGTTAAATTAAAATGTCATCTGCAATGTTCTGCCTGCCAAATGCAAGAATCCCTGTAGTTTCCACAGATGGCCTCACTAGCTAAACCTCTGAAATAACTAGTAGAACTGTTGTGCTTTCAAAGGAAAATTATATTCTTGCATCTTACTGTACTTTGCATAAAGAATCTTACGTTCATTGCTATTCGTGCCTCTTGAGATTTAGATCTAGCTCCTAAAGGTAGATCCCGTCAGATCTCTGTGCTGTAAGTAACTGCCTGTTTTCCATATAGATGCAAGTTCCGCTGGGTCAACCAGGCATAATGATCCAACGAGGAGGCCAGAATTCGAAGCTGGTACAAATGGAAGAAGTTCAACAACAAGTCCCTTTGTCAAACCAAATTCAGGTACAGCAGTGTGACTTGTGTGTGACTAGTCTGTGTGTAACCACTGTTACTGTGTACCACACTTACCGTGTTGCACACAGTGGGGACTATCAGAGTGCAGGTGCTTCTGCCCCAGAACGTGAACTTGTACTTCCTGAAGCCAGTAATCTTCCCGCTCGGTTCAGTTCAGTCGCTCAGTCGTGTCCGACTCTTTGCGACCCCATGAATCGCAGCGCACCAGGCCTCCCTGTCCATCACCATTACCCAATCAGAATAAAATAATTCACTCCCACAAAAGTCTTAGCTTCAAGAGAGCAGAATCCATCAAATCTAAGTGCCAATTATTAGCACTGCTCTTTCAGATCAAAGTTATTTTCATTGGCTGACACTTTATCATGCTGGTTGCAACACTAGCTTCAAGCCGGTGTTAATGTATATATAATTAAGGCTCTAATGCCTCATCTAATTATATCTAATCCACAGAGAGCCTGATGGATCCTCTTCTACATTTAAGGTGGTAACGCCTTAAAATATTGCACAATGCTACATTTTCCAGGTGGTTTCATAAATTTTTTTTTCCACGAATTCAGTGTAAAATGAGATATTAAAGGGAGTCCTGGCAAAAGTTTAGAATACTGGATAAAACTGTTGTGTAACTTCGCTTTTTTAGCAGTCTTTGAGCAAATAGCTATGTGTTTTGTTACCACTGGAATGAACTTGTTATGTGGTGGTCGCTGAGCAGACGTCAGATCTGAACGCCTGGTTGGTAGTCGCACGAATTTAGCATCTGTAGCAGTATTCCATCTCTTTCCAAGCGTCAAGGAGGGAAGTTGTTATTTCTAACTTTCAATGACAAGATGTGTCAAATTCTTATGACAAACTGATAAATGGATAATATAATGATGCCAGGCAGTTTTTTAGTGCTTAACATTTGGGTTGGCAGTCTGTTCCGTGTGAGAGTTTCTACTGCCTTCCAGATATATTTTAAGTGTAAATCAAGTAATACAAACGAGTTACGGGTTGAACGTTTTCCCAGGCCCCATCCCTCTTCGCAAGCGCTCCCGCCATTCTGCGGGTAGGCGGGGCTTGTCCTTAATGACAGGGGGTTTGGAGATTCCCAGGAAGCCTTCCGAGCCAGAAGGCGGTCCAAGAGCGGTGCCGCCTGAGCGGCAGACGCTGACCTGAAGGCCTGGCCACTTCCTTTCCTGCGCCCTTTGGTGGCTGCAGGCTGGCTGACCTGGGTTGAGACGTGGGGCAAGATCAAGGGCTGCCTGTCACAGCCCGTTCTCGCAGCTGATGGACGATGATGTATGGAGGGGAAATGAAGCAGTCGGGGAGCCGCTTCAAAGCCCCACCTGGAGTCCCGTCTCCCCCCAGGGCTGGCTTCTGCCATTTGCATTTAGCTGTTTTTTGTTTGTTTGTTTTAACTGAAGTACAGTAGTGGCTCCCTGGTTAAAAAAAAAAAAAAAATCTGCCTGCCAATGCAGGAGATGCAGGTTCAAGCCCTGGATCAGGAAAATCCCTTGGAGAAGGAAATGGCAACTCATTCCAGTATTCTTGCCTGGGAAATCCCGTGGACAGAGAAGCCTGGTGGGTTCCAGTCCATGGGGTCGGAAAAGACTCACGACTTAGTGACTAAACAAAATTTACCATGTCCTGTTAGTTTCAGGTGTATAGCACAGTGATCCAGGTAAGCATATATGCTCTTTTCCAGATCCTTTTCCCTTATAAGTTACTACAAAATACTGAGTATCGTTCCCTCGGCGATACAGTATTGTATTGTATTGTTAGTTGCTCAGTGGTGTCTGATGCTCTGCAGCCCCATGGACTGTAGCCCACCAGGCATTCTTCAGGAAGAACACTGGAGTGGGCTACCATTTCCTTCTCCAAGGGATCTTCTGGATCCAGGGATGGAACCTGGGTCTCCTGCATTCCAGGCAGATTCTTTACCTTCTGAGCCACCAGGGAAGCCCACAGTAGGTCCCTGTTGGTTTTCTAGTTTATATATAGTAGTGGTTGGTCAATTCCGATTTTCTGATTTACCCTTGCATTTGGCTAATAAATGAGGTGGTTGCTTTACCAGAGTCTAGCTGCCAGGGAAATGCTTGGTCCCCCGCTGAGTTTTACCGCCTGGACACACTTCCCCTCATCCCCAGCAGCGCTCCAGAGCCCCCTGGGACAGCGCTGACTCTTCTGACTGTTCTTCCCACCCCCACCCTCCCCACAGGTTCCAGCACAGACGGTAGCAGCGCCGGACATTCTGGGAGCAATATCCTCGGTTCCGAAGTGGCCTTATTCGCAGGGATAGCTTCAGGATGCATCATCTTCATCGTCATCATCATCACGCTGGTGGTGCTGCTGCTCAAGTACCGCCGGCGGCACCGCAAGCACTCGCCGCAGCACACGGCCACGCTGTCGCTGAGCACACTGGCCACGCCCAAGCGCGGCGGCAACAACAACGGCTCGGAGCCCAGCGACATCATCATCCCGCTAAGGACCGCGGACAGTGTCTTCTGCCCCCACTACGAGAAGGTCAGCGGGGACTACGGGCACCCGGTGTACATAGTCCAGGAGATGCCCCCGCAGAGCCCGGCGAACATTTACTACAAGGTCTGAGCCTCGGCGGTGCCTTCGCTTCCCGGAGGAAACTTACTGTCCCCGCTGCCGCCCGCCGAGGGTCCGAGACCCCCTGTGTCTGCGACGGACTGACGCGCAGCGGGGAGCGGGGACACCCCTTCTCGGAAGAGCCCCGTAGAGTCGGACAGCTTACTAGTCTGTAGCGTTTCGGCCGCGGTGACGGAGGATGTGCCCCGGCCGTCGGAAGACTCGCGTAGAAGATGCGCGCGCGCGCCCCGCCCCTCTCCTCCTCCGGGTACCACTGGGTACCACGAGCGCGCGCCCGCGGGCCTCCGCAGGAGCCGGGAGACCGAGCGGCTGGTGGGAAGGAGCGAGAGCTGGGAGCATCCCAGGCCCCTGGGTCGCCGGGCCTGGCGGGGCCGCCCTCCGCCTCGGGCGTGGCCCCCCGACCCCCTACTCCTGAGCTGCACCCCGGACTTGTCTTGTCGCACAGACTCTGGCTGCGTGAGGCCTCGGGAGACCGCTGGCTTCTAGTCCTCACTGTTGCACATGCCCTGTCATCCAGGGCTCTGCAGGCCTTCACACGAGATTCCCCCCCACCCCACGCCACACTCGCATCACTCACGGGACATTAACGTTGGGCGTCTCCTACCCCATCCTTTTGCAACAACAGCCGCAGCGAAAGGGGCCACACGTTGATAGGAATGGCGTCTGCGGGTAAAGAGGAGCCTTCCAGCCAGATGCTCGGCTGTCAGCCCAGGAAAACGAGGAGTTTCGTGAGAAGGGGGCGTGGGGGAGACTCATAGGCTGTCTGCGAAGGCGGTTCCGTGCTGCCACCTCTGAAACAAGATTTGGGAAGGGAAAGCCCCAATTAGAGAGCACAGCACTTTGGTTTTGCTAAGATTTTTAAGAGGCAAGCAGGAGACGCAACGACACACACCGTAGATTAGGGTGCATTTGAAGGAATTCACTCTTATCAAATAGCAATGCACAGGAAAAATAAAAGAAATCAACAGTCCCTCTCTAGCCGGGTGGAACAAAGAGGCATTGTTGGTAGAGGACCAGGCTTGGAGAGAAGGGTGATTCGGGCAGGAGTTTCTTGGTACTGGCAATAGACGTACAGCTGTGAAGCTGTAGGGAAGTCTTCGGTCTGCTTTGGATGTTGTTTAAAGCGGACCCAGCTGCTATACTAATCACATTTTATTCACACAGGGAGAGCCTTTAGGAGAATAGCAGAGAGCCAAATCTGACCTAGAAGTTTAAAAAGCCAAAGGTCACACGGGCTGTAATTCCATCATCATTGACATTAATTATTAAGGCATCTTCATATCCGTAAGGAAGGTCAGATCCCCCCGCCCCCTCATCGCCCCTCCCCTGCCACCGCCCCCGCCCCGCCCCGCCCCACCTCCTCATCGCGCCTCGTGACACTTTGGTTTATGGTGGTGCCGCCCTGGCCTCGGGGCGAGGGGTGGGTATTGATCGAGTCTGCAGTCCCCGGTACTGTGTCAGGGAGAGGCCCACGTGGCAACCCCCCTAGGAGTCCCGAGGGCCAAATGATGATGTCCGGCGGGGAGAAGGAAGGTAGGATGTGTTTATAATAGGTATATAGAACACAAGGGATATAAAATGAAAGAGTTTTACTAATATGTATTTTACGATTGCACACAATCCACACCAGAAGATGTGAAACTCATTTGTGGCGATTAAGTGGTCTCAAACGCTCCGTGTTTTGTTTTGTTTTTTAATTGGACTGCTACTTCTGGGAAAAACAACATTACTCCAAAAATAACAATAATGGGAGCAAACACAAAAATAACCAAGTCCTCTGAAGGCATGTCACGTCACCATAGATTAGGAAGTGCAAGCCCCAAATACCAGGAAATCAGTGTTCACTGCGACGTGTTTTCAACAATGAGAAGATGTGCCGGCCTTTAGCTTCTGCGCTGTGTTTTCCTTGCCTCATGGGCTGAAGTGTTCGCTAGAATCCACCGGGTCACGTCCGGGGGGCTTCGGCTGAAAGTTCAACCTGACCCCCTTCTTTCCTCTCTCCCCCCTCCCCTCGCCCCTTCCCTGCTGGGAAAAGAAGCGAGTAAACAGGAAACCTACTTTTTATGTGCTATGCAAAATAGACATCTTTAACATAGTCCCGTTACTATGGTAACACTTTGCTTTCTGAATTGGGAGGAAAAAAAAAAAAAAGCAACAGCATTTTAAGGTTCTCAAACCTCCAGTGAATACCTACAAAAATGAGTTGTCACAGAAATTCTTCTTTCTACTTCCTGAACCTGAAAATGATGTTGGTCCAAAGTGCGTGTGTGTGTTTGTGTGAGTGGGTGTGTGGTATACATGTGTACATATATGTATAATATATATCGCCAGTATATATTATATATATCGATATCATATTTCTGTGAAAGGTTGCTATGGTGACCAGCCACAGTACATATGTAATTCTTTCCATCACCCTGGCCTCTCCTGTACGTGCATTCATACAAGGTTTTCTTGTAAGCCATCAAAAATTGACCTTTAGGATGGGGGAGAGGGGCAGGAAGGGGAGAAATGGGAACCAGTCTGGTTTCAATGCAATTGAAGGTGTGCGTCATCAGTTGGCTACATTTTGAGTATGTGCTAAACTGTGAAAAAAATCAGATGAGTTGATGAAGAGTTGCCTGCAAGCAGTTGACAAGTAGTCTGTGCGTCTGTTTTGTGTGTGGTGCAGAATATGACAATCTACCAACTGTCCCTTTGTCTGAAGTTGGTTCAGCTTTGGAAAGTTACTGTAAATGCCTTCCTTGTATTCTCATCCCTAGTCACCTGACTTTGGAATTTGCACCATAATGTTTAAGTGAAGATGCTGTAAATAAGTTCAGATTTTACTGTATATGGATTTGGGGTGTTACAGTAGCCTTATTCACCTTTTTAATAAAAATACACATGAAAAACGAGACAGATATGGCTTTTCTTACCCAGATTGTGTACATAGAGCAATGTTGGTTTTTTATAAAGTCTAAGCAAGATGTTTTGTATAAAATCTGAATTTTGCAATGTATTTAGCTACAGCTTGTTAAACAGCAGTGTCATTCCCCTTTGCACTGTAATGAGGAAAAAAAAATGGTATAAAAGGTTGCCAAATTGCTGCATATTTGTGCCGTAATTATGTACCATGAATATTTATTTAAAATTTCGTTGTCCAATTTGTAAGTAACACAGTATTATGCTTGAGTTATAAATATTTTTTCTTTTCTTTGTTTTATTTTGATAGCCTGTCATAGGTTTTTTGATCTGCTTTAGTTCCACATTGCAGTTAGCCCCCAGCCAATGAAGTCACGTTCCAAACCTGTTTCAAACTGAATTTGTTCTTAAAAAAATAAAATATTTTTTTCCTATGGAAAAAGCGCCTTCAAAGTATTTTCCTTTTCTGCTTGTTTTCTTTTCCTTTGACTTTCTTTTTTGTTGGTTACTTTAATTTGCCTCCCATGTTTCTCTGTGATTGCAGTAACCCAAACCCTTCTGCCCATAGGCGTGCACGAGCCCATTTTTCAAACCAGGCCGTGCGCACAGCGTAAAGGTTCATCTTGCCCCACCCTGCTGCGTGAACCCCTTGGTTTCCCCGTAAAACTTCTGAACTCAAGTTTTGGTGTCAAGTTTTACATGGACTCCTCTTCATCCTGAGCAGTTTGACCTGCACAGTGTGAAAACAGACGTGAGAAGAAGAGAGATTTCTAAAAAATATTTTTGTTTATTGATTTGGCTGCACTGAGTGTTGGTTGTGGCTCACAGGACCTTTCCTTGCAGCGTGGGGGCTCTTAGTTGACACATGTGGAATCAAGTTCCCTGACCAGGGATCGAACTGGAAATGAAATGAGCGTCACTCAGTCGTGTCCGACTCTTTCGACCCCATGGACTGTAGCCTGCCAGATTCCTCTGTCCATGGGATTCTCCAGGCAAGAATACTGGAGAGGGTTGCCATTCCCTTCTCCAGGGGATCTTCCCCACCAAGGAATTAAACTCGAGTCACTGCAGGCAGATTCTTTACTGACTGAGCTATGAGGGAAGCCCATAGCTTCCCTGGAACCGGAGCCCCCTGCATTAGGAGAACAGAGTCTTAGCCGCTGGACCACCAGGAAAGTCCCAGAATAAGGACTTTTATTCCAACTTTAGTTCCAGATTGATCTGGTTTCCATTCAAACAGAGCAGTTTGCTTCCCTTTCCTTCACAAAATAATCCCAGGCGGAGGGAAAAAGTCAAAGGTTCTTTGCGAAAACGTGCCATGGATGAAAGCGAGTGTTGTGACGCCGGACTGAGGCAAGCAGTGAATTTAGCTTTAGCCATCCTTGCCACACACCTTCTGGGGAAGGTGACTGCTGCCCGAAGTGTTTTACCCTATCTTGTGGTCTTTGAGGCCTTGGGATCGATCATCAGACCCCCACTGTGGTCATCCTTTGATTTCCGAGGGCAGAGCTGTGGTCAAGCCAAAAAGTGACTGACTGGTAACCATGAAGGGTTCAGTTCTCCTACGCAGGTGCAATGCAGCACGTGAGTGTTCCGATTCTCAGTCGTGTCTGACTCTGAGTGACCCCCTGGTCTGCAGCCCACCAGGCCCCTCTGTTCATGATATTTCCCAGGCAAGAGTACTGGAGTGAGTGACCAGGACTTCAGAACCTCACTGGAGTGAGACCCTCCAGGGGATCTTCCTTGCCCAGGAATCGAACCTGCATCTCCCACACTGGCAGGCGGGTTCTTTAGCACAGAGCCACCTCGGAAGCCCTCACTGGCTACATGAGCTCTGGTTAATCCTTACCTTAAGGAGTAAAGCCTTTTAGGTTGAGAGAGTGAGAAAGGGCCCCTGAAGTAAGGAGCCAGAAATCGTTCCAGCCCGGGGTGATTTGCCCCAGACCACGGCTGTAGCAAACAAAGAATCTGAGTGCTTCAGAAGCCCCTCAGGAGATTATCATGAAAGTCTGCGTCTGTAGCCTTGGCCCAGCAGACTTGGGCTAAAGGCATGTTTGTCGAATAAATGCTCTCTTTCCTAAAACCAGAAACAAAATTCTCCAGAGGCCTACAGTTTCACTTGGTGCTTGAATAGTAATTTCGTCTTCCCCATAAGGTTATTTCACTGCCCCTCCGGTGCAAATCCAAGGTTCAGGTACAGTTTACAGCCACATCCGCCAGCTGAATGTTCAACCCTGATCACGAATGATTAGTCTGAGTAAAAGAAATCAATGACAAAAATACTGTGTTTTCAATTTTCACAAAAGCATTGTGACCTCTGACACAGTTTCAGTGGTCACTTTGTTTTTGAAACCATCCTTTCCAAACTAAGTCAGCCTCAACTGAGAAAAATAAAATGTGCCCAACAGGTGTTATTCTTCTCTATCGGAGAGGAGGAATGTCACATACAGAAACTCCTTGCAGAGGTGGCAGAAGCAGGGGCCCTGTGTCCTCTTTGAAAGGTAAGCCCGCGGTTGCGACTTCCCTGCCTCGTATCCCCAGGTGTTGTCCGGCCAGCTGACGACTCTTCAGAACGACTCTCCCTGTTGTTAGTCTCCTTCTTGGTAAAGCAGTTGTCCACTCAAACACTGTGATAAAGGTTCACAATGGAAATGAGAAAAAAAAAAAATATCAGTGTCTGGCCGTGCAGCTTGGTATCAGTCTGTGGCTCCAACCCAGAGAAGAATCAGGGGAAGGAGAAAAAATAAACAAAATTCAGAGGAATAAAACTGACTCCTAATGTACATAGAAAAGACTGATTACCTGCTTTTGGTTGGGCAGAAAAGAGGTCTTCAGGTGGTTCAACAGGAGGCAAAATTGCGACTGCACCCAAAGGCCCAGGATGGTCTTCTGTTTCTGTTTTCAGGGAATTTGGCATAACGTTTGTGATATTTACACAACTGATGCCCTTGATGGCACAATTTCTGTATTTCCTAAATATTTTCTTCTTTTTGTATTTCCTACCTCATATTTCCAGGTAACAAAGCATTTATCAGTGATCAAGGGGATGTTAAAATATTATCTTTTTTTCCAGCAAAGTACAGATAGATGAATCCACTTTTTAGTGATGAAAGTGTGCCCCCAAAGCTGAAAAATGTATTCACTTCAAAGTTTTTATATCGTGGTAAATGAACTAACAGAATCTCTTAGAAACAGTTCTTCACATGAAGCTAATTTTATATATACATATACACACACACACACACACATATATATATATATATAGTTTTTTTTTAAGAGGGGGGTCTTTGCTGGTGGCTCAGACAGTAAAGAATCTGCCACAATGCAGGAGACTTGGGTTCGATCCCTGGGTTGGGAAGATCCCCTGGAGAAGGAAGAGGCAACCCACTCCAGTATTCTTGCCTGGAGAATCCCATCGACAGAGGAGCCTGGTGGGCTACAATCTTAGGAGGTTGCAGAGAGTCAGATACAACTGAGCAACAAACACACAGACACATTTTAAAAAACAACCAAACTCCTCAAAAAAAAATCTCTATGGACATAAGTGTGTGACATGAGAAATAAGGAAACCCGCACAGTTCATGGACAGTCGTAGAAAGTCGACACATGTGTCAAATGAATGAAAGTAAGACCTAGCTTCCTGCTCTATCTCTACTGCCACTGACTCCATGGCCTTTTAACAAATCACTTTGTGCTCCGCGCCCCAGCAGCCTCACCTGCAAAGTGAGAGGGCGTGTCTCCAGCACACTGAAGGTCGCTTTCAGCCTTTTACAGGATTTGCAGCAAAGCCATCAGTCTTCTGTACAAAAGGATCTCAATGCAAGCTCCTATTTATCCTGGCATCCCACAGACAGAGCTCTGAAGACTGTTCACCGTCAAACCCCAACCCCCTTGGGGTTGCACTTGACCGTTCACCCCTCCCCCATCGAGAGTCCACCTCTGGCTCTGAGCTCGGCTGCTCGCCACCCCTTCCTGCCGTTAAAACTAGAAAGATCCAGCTTCTAACAATCTGCACACACTGACTGAACTGGGAGCCCTGCTCTTGTGTGTTCAGCCTTTTAGCCATAATTTTTAAGAACAGGCACATCTCAGAGATAGTTCAAGTTTGGTTCTGGACCAAAACAAAGTAAGTACTGCAATAAAGGCATGTCATATGAATTTTTTGATTTTCCAGTGCATATAAAAAAGTTATCCTTACACTATACTGCAGTCTAGCACCAATGGCTCAGCGGCAAAGAATCTGCCTGCAGTGCAGGAGAAGCAGAAGATGAAGGCTCGATCCCTGGGTCAGGAAGATCCCCTGGAGGAGGGCATGGCAACCCACTCCAGGATTCTTGCCTGACAGTCCCGCGGACAGAGGAGCCTGGTGGGCTACAGTCTGCAGTGTTGCAAAGAGTCGGACACAACTAAAGTGACTGAGCATGCACACACATAGTCCAGTGAGTGTGCAATAACATTATGTTTTAAAAAATGTTAATTTTTTAAAATAATTAATTTAATTTTAAAATTGTTTTTTAATTTTTAATTTTTAAATTGTTTTATTGCCAAAAAATGCCAAAACAGTTACAGCAGTAACATCAAAGATCACTGCCCACAGATCACCATAACAAATATAATAGTTAGGAAAAGTTTGAAATATTGCAAGAATTACCAAAATGTAACATAGAGTCACCAAGTGAGAAAATGCTGTTGGAAAAAATGGTTCCGACAGACTTGCTGGTTGAAGGTTGCCTCAAATCTTCAATTTGTAACAAAAAAAAAAGGCAGTCAAGCTAAGTTCAATAAGACAAGGCATGCCTGTAAATCTTTTTTTTTTTATTTGAAAACATTGTCAGTCACTCTGAGCAGGCTCCCAGCTTCTGTTTAAAGGTTTCATGAGGGGCCAGGCAATGTGGTAGCGATTGGTCGTGTTCTCTTCCACCAGTTAACTGAGCCCAGGTTCACTTTATTTTCCTTGTACTTGAGATTAACTTGCTCAGTAGTTCATTCTTTCCGTGCTGGTTGCTGGAACACGTCTTTATTATTACTATCTCCTTTCTGATTTACACCTCTGATTCTGCAGTCTGTGGCAAAGAAGTACCTGACTGAAAAACATTTGGTTGTTAAGAGCGCTATTATTTCCCAAGAATCATTCATGCATAAGAAAGACATCACAGAGTTTTTGTGTGTTTTGTTTTTAAAGCCATCCTTGACTCTATCTTTAAAAACTCAAGAACTGTACAGGAGATAATGGTCATCACAGAAAACTGCTTAAAATTGACTGAAATGTGAAGATGCCTTTGAGGTGTATCATTTTTGTTTAGTAGCCTCATTAAGGACACATGAAAGGGAGACAAAAAAGGTGGTCGAGATTAATGTCTGGCTCCAGGACATACCAGGTGGGGAAAGCAACAGCAACACCACAGGAAAAGCTCCTGCGACAGCTCTCCTTCGAGTCTATAAGGTATTTGGTCCCTTTGTCATCCTGGCAATCGGCATATTGTTCAAGATGCTGAGAAGGCTGTAAGAGGTTTCTACAAACATCACTGCGAATTTCTTTGTTTTACATGTGGCATTTACTGTGTTTGGGTTCCTTCATATCCTTCTGATGAAGTGTCTTTTGCCTGAGAGAATGCATGCAACTCTCAGAACTGGGAACACCTGTCTGGAGCTTCTGGTTCCTTGTAGGATTCCCCCCCTGCACCCTTCTCCAACCCGCCCCCGCTGCCTGGCTCCAGGCAAACTGCATAGCTGTTCCTTCCTCCTCCAAGGCCAGTCATCTGAAAGTGGGTTTTTTGGGACACTCACTCATAAGGTTTAACTTAATTCCGTGCGTCCCATTTTGGCGTGTAGCTTATAAAACGCAACAAATCAAAACCTATTATCTCTATAGCTTACCCGGAGTGAACGCTTAGAGATTCGCAGATAATGATGACATAGAAGCAGAATTACCAGTGACTTCAGCATCCTCAGAGAGATCCTTTTTACCAGACGGGTCCAAGATGCTAACAAGGGGCCCAGTAGGCTCTACACAAGTCTAGAAGCGTCTGTCCACTGAAAACACACACACACACATTTAACTTGCCCACTTACCCATCACACATCTATTTAACACTTAACATATGCCAGGCAGGGCCCTAAGCCTTGGAAATGACGACATGAATCAGATGATTCCTCCTGTTAGGGAGCTCAGAGTCCAGTCGTCAACTCAAAACCTTCACAAGTGAAAATGAAGCGCCTCAAACGCATGTAAAGAGGGGAGTAACAACTTTAATAACCACTCTATGATTTATTCCCAGAGCATCTGTTGTAAGAAGTATTTGTCCATTAGCAGCCTATGTCTTTGTTACTGTGGGTTACATTTCTTTCCTTTTAAATTTTTCATTACATATATGCCAACAGGCTGGTTCAGATGCTAAATTTAGTGTAACGGTTCTTTAAAACATCTTCAGAGTCTGCCTCAAGCGCCTGCCTCTGGCCTTAAAGGGCAAATCAAAACGTTTCCAATTGGTTTCCAGCCCACATTACAATGTGTATGTGTATTTGAAAGACTGTTTCTTGGCTATAATTGGTAGTTTTCTTGCAGCTAGTTCTGAGGAAAGGATTGCAGAGAGCTCTCTGTCTGCTAACAGTAGTTAGTGCTGAGCTCAAAAACAGCAGGAAAAAAAAATGAAGTCTGAGTGTCTGGGATGCTTGCCAGACTGACCTCCAGAGTTTCTTGCAGCAGAAGGTATTTAGCCGAGCAGACACAGGGCTCCTCCTGTCGAGACCAGGGCTCTGCCTTTTAACTTCTCTCCTTGTAACGGAGAGAAGAAAAGATAACCACCAACTCCTTTAATTATCTTGCAGAAATCTGTCATCAATGACACACGTAACACATGGATTCTTCCCACTGTGGTCAGGAAAAGACAAGATGGCACCACACATGTTCTCTCTAGGAGCACGTGTGTCAGATTCAAAGAGGAAGTTACCATTCGTTTTGCCGGGCGATGGAAGATAGCCCGTGATGGTTCCTTTCCTCCGGGCCCCTCGGCTCTGCGTCATGGGGACAAGGTTCGGCTGCAAGCGATTGCTGAATGTGGGAAACACCGCAGCCTGCATGGAACGCAATGGACAAGAGTCTGTGTGTAGCATCATTTGGGATGCGGAGAGAGGCCGCCAGCCACTGGGATGGCAGCATCACTGCCTCTCTGAGGATGCCCGGCAGGGACACACCTTCTCGTGAGTCATCACCACCTCAAGGATGCAGGAGAGAATGAGTTACCGTCACTGGGCTTTTCATCCTCCTGCACTGTTTTTAAGAGTCTCCTTTAGGTTAACTTGAAGAACAGATTCCAGAAAAGGGTTTGATTCAAGGCAACCGATCTTCTCAAACAGCATCTCCAGCCAAGAAGATACCGTGATTATGACAGTGACGAAGCAGTTGGAAGAGTCTCGTTACCCTTACCAAGGTTTCCCAGCTTCTCCTAGGCCTGAGCAGAAATCCTTTCAGAGAGCTCCTTCTACCAGACCGTGGTCTCCACTCTTTCTGTGATGCATCTTCACTTCAGATTTTAATGCCTGATTTCTGACGTTTTAATATGGCAAACTGTGAACGCCGCCTACATCAGGAAGACGGGAGATCTCTGAAGCTCTCTGTCCTAAGGTGCCAAGCTTTTTAGTTATTTCATTTTCCTTAGCTTTTTACCTTGAAAATTCTCAGATATACAGAAGAGCTGAAAGACCAGAACAGCAAACTGCCACAGAGCTACCATGCAGATTCAACAATTCACATTTTGCACATAAGTGTGTGTTCTGGGGGCACGTGTGTGTGCGCATGCTCACGATTCTTCAGCTAAAGCACTTGAAAATGGTTACAGATATCATTACACTTCCTTTCACCGCTCAGCATCTAGGAAGAGAGAAACCCGGGACCTCCCTGGCGGTCCAGGGGTTAAGACTCTGAGCTTCCAGAGCAGGGGGCGTGGGTTTGATCCCCTGTCAGGGAACTGACACCCTATGTGCTGTGCAGCATGGCCAAGAAAATATTTAAAATAAAAGAACAAAGATTCCCCCCTCATGGAACCAAAATACCATAATCAATCTTGAGAAAACTAAGAATTTCACAATATTATTAACTAGTGTGTTAGAGTCATCTTTTTAGCTTTCTTATTTTGGGTAAAATCAGTACTGAGCTTACATCTGGCAAAAATTATCTTTCTTTTCCTGTCCCTTCCTTCATTCCTCATGGCAACCATCGTGAACAAAATTGTGTCTGTCTGTTCAGAAAAACACTATATACTTGCATCTGTGCATTCTCTAGGTGACGCCTCTACAGATCACACTTTGCACCTTGTCCATGTCTTGCTTTCTTTCTTTTCTTTTTTTTCGCTAAATAATACATCTAGGAGGTCTTTCCTTATTGGGACATACAGATTCATCTTTTTAAGTCACCGTATTATAATATATCACAGCTTATTTAAATCATTGGCCACCAGCAAAATTTGGTTTTTAAGCTTGGACACACAATACATCACGTGTAGCTCATGGTTAGTGGCAGAGACAGTGGAATTCACTGAGTAATCACATACTTCTGTGCTTTTCTCAGCTTCATTTGCAATTAGGTTGAAGGCAACGAGCGGCGATGTGGATGTCGTATGAAGGACAAAAGAGCAGGTGAGGGGTTGCCATGCTTCCCTCCTCCCCAGCCGTCACGACAAGGCTGCCACAAGTTCCAGAGGGCACAGTTCAAAGGCAGTGGAGGCTGGGTCTGGCCTGCTTGGATCCTGAGTGACCGTATGGAGCAGAGCCTCCTGCTGGTCTGTGTTACCGTGCTCTGCGTGTGATGACTCAAATTTACATGGTAAGCCAGAAGATCGGGGCGGGGGGCAGTATTTGTTGCCACAGCCTGTGCCCACCTACCCTAATTTATACATCCTCACCATCTCCAGGTATTTTCCCAAGTATATCCATAGGGCAAATTCCTAGTGGTGAAATTGTTATACAAAAGGCAATGCACATTTGAAATGTTGATAAATACTGCCAGATTGCCTTCCAATTACCTTCCTCTTTTTTTTTTAATTTAAATATACAACTTCTGCTCCACTCCATTGCCTCCCTTTCCTAGTTTGTTTACATTTTTCCTCTGTGATGTACTTTAAAACCTGCAAGAGGCAAATGGGATGAGAAAGATTAATACCACCAGGAGCTCTTTGCTTGCATGTGTGGCTGTGTTTAAAGTACCTTCTCCTTAGGTAGCAATTGTTAAGGCACTAAATATTGCTCTGGTGCCAAGCTCTGGGAATTAGAAATATCACACACACAAATATGCATATTTATATTTACATAGGACACAGTACCTTCTAGAGTGCTCAGAACCTTCAGTCTTGCTTTGTGATTACGATGTAAGGAGACATATTTTGCTCCTAGTAAGAAGATGCCTGGGCTTCCCCTATGACTCAGCTGTAAAAGAACCCACCCGCCAATGCAGGAGACACAGGTTCAATTCCCGGGTCAGGAAGATCCCTTGGAGAAGGAAATGGCAACCCACTCCAGTATTCTTGCCTCAACAATCCCAAGGACAGAGGTGCCTGGTGGGCTACAGTCCATGGGGTCACAAAGAGTCAGGCAAGACAGAAGCAACTGAGCTTTATCAGTTGCTAGAACTGATCAGGGCTAGAACTTAGATCTCAGACTCCCTAGATGGCACTGCCTATGTAGTTGTCCAAGCGGTCTATGAGTAAAGCTTGTCCTCAGCGTCAAAAGTCTCCGTTTATGGGCAAACACCTCCTCTCCAGGTCTCTTCAATATTCACCTGGGCCTCGCCTGTCTGCCCATCAGATGACTCAGAAACATAAACTTTACACAGAGGGGCCCGCAAAAGGATCAGCTCTTAGCAAGACAATGACGTTGGTTCTGGACGAGTTTAATGCCCTTCTTTTTGCTCACATGTGTGGCTGTATTTAAAGTACCTTCTCTATCAGCATACACAAGACAGAAAAAAAAAAAAAGTACCTTCTCCTTAGGGAGCAATTGTTAAGACACTAAACGTTCGCCCATCCTCCTCCCGGTGAAGCGGTCTGGCCCTCCTTGCCCGGATCCTTTCATCCCATCAGGACGCTGCCAACTTCACTCTGCCGGGAACCACACCCACTGACGTCGCCCTATATCTCAGTTCCTCCACTCCCAAATTTCAGCCGCCTAATCTGATGAGCAGTTTCTCTAAGTGAGAAGGCTTTGCTCAGGAAACACATGGTTTATTTAACTCGGGCCTTCTGAAGACAATACCCCTGCTTTTCTTGTTTCTCCCAATAAAAATCAGCTTGTAGCAAGTCAATACAGAATTATTTTTTTGGCAACAAAAGCTTCTCTGTAACATTCAAACTATGCGTTTCCCTGTCCAGAAGTAGGGTTGGTTTTGGCCATGGTTCCTTAGAACAGTGAGGACAAGCATTATCGTTTTTCTTTCCTTCTCTCCTCTTTTGCATGCCATGAACATTCCCAACTTTTTCACAGAGGCATTAGAAACTAGGCGAGTCTTTCAACTGTTCCAGACACACACACACAATCCATAGCTAATGGTGATAACCGAGAACACGAGGCCTGTTTGTTTTCTTTTGGGCTCTTGCCCTTTCTTTTTTGCCAATTTCCACAGGCAGGGAAGGAGCTCACAGGGCTTGCGCTCCGTGGATCCAACCGACGGGAGGCTGAAACAGAGCATTAGCAAAACACATTAGGGAAAGATCACGTTGGGAGAAGAGCAGGTTAGAGCTGGGAGGGCAGCCTCCCCCTGAGTTTGGAATCCAGGGGTGTGCAGCTGGGTGCAATGGTGCTCACCCCTGGGGATGTTCCCCTCGCTGCATTGTGTAGGATCTGCCAGGCGGGACCTCCCTGTTCAACCCAAATTGTGGTACGTGGCACCCGATATAAAGGGACTCTTTCAGAAAAGCCTTGCTGTTATCAGCACAGCTTCCATGAATCGTAGTTCAGAGCGCGTTCCCATTGGCTACGGGCGACTCTGGCCCCGCTGCTGATTGGCTGCGCATCTAGGTACTTAACCTCCTGGAACCTCTGGTTTCTTCATCAATGAAAAGAGGTCCATTAACGCCCATCTTGAGAGCTGTTGTGAAGATTAGTGGGCTCAGATGGTAAAGTGTCTGACTGCAATGTGGGAGACCCGGGTTCAATCCCTGGGTCGGGATGTCTCTTGGAGGAAGAAATGGCAACCCACTCCACTACTCTTGCCTGGAGAATTATATGGACAGAGGAGCCTAGTGGGCTATAGTCCATGGAGTCGCAAAGAGTCGGACACGACTGAGCGACTCCACTTCCCTTCACTTCACTTCACCATACGTCAGTGAGTCTGGAAGACAATAGGCCCTGTGCAGTGATCTCTGAAGTGTGTCTGTATCAAAACAGCCCATCCCAAGGCTTGGCTTCTGATGGATTTTACTCTTGACCACAAGTCACCCTGAATTGCTGATTTTTTTTCTTTAAAATCTTTGTGTCTTTCAATGGGCATACAAAGCATTCATATTAAAGACATTACATAACATACATAGCAACTTTGTATCCACACACAAACACACACACACCCGGAGATGGGACTTCCCTGTTGGCTGAGATGGTAAAAGCGTCTGCCTATAATGCGGGAGACCTGGGTTCGATCACTGGGTCGGGAAGATCCCCTGGAGAAGGAAATGGCAACCCACTCCAGTATTCTTGCCTGGAAAATCCCATGGACGGAGGAGCCTGGTAGGCTACAGTCCATGAGGTTGCAAAGAGTCAGATACGACAGAGCGACTTCACTCACCCAGAGATAGTGAAGGACAGGGAAGCCTGGTGTGCTGCAGTCCACGGGGTCTCAATGAGTCAGACATGACTTAGCGACTGAACAACAGCAAAATGAAGGGGAAAACCATGACCAATTTTTTGCCAGAGTAAGGAGAGAACAAACTTTCTTTGCACTTTACTTTTCTGTCTTGACTATTTAAACCTATGGCCATGCATTTATACTTGAAGTTGAACTTGAAGCCAATGTGTATATGTGTGTATGTGTGTGTGTGTGTGTGTGTGTGTGTGTGTAGCGTATACATATACAGCATATATAGCAGATGTATATACAAGTTCAACTTAACGGACTTGATACATATATACTTAAAGCAAAGACTCAAGCACGGGCGGGCACACAAACACGCATCGTCCGAACAGCACCCGCTCAGATAACCAGATACAACACTTGTTTATTTTTTGTTGTTGTTATTTAGTCACTAAGTTGTGTCTGACTCTTTTGTGACCCTGTCGATAGCCTGCCAGGCTCCTCCATTCATGGGATTTCCCAGGCAAGAATACTGGAGTGGGTTGCCATTTCCTCCTCCAGGGGATCTTCCCAACCCAGGGGTCAAACCCAAGTCTCTTGCATTTCCTGCACTGGCAGACAGATGCCATGAATGAATTAAGTAAAAGCTTTAATGTGTGTCTATTGTCTTTAATATTAGGGAATATTTATCCTTTTCCATCTGTGACTGTTTTCTTGAAGAGTCTATATCTTTATCCATATGAGCAATATATTTAGACTTCATTAAACAAAAGATGTCTTTTTTATCATTTACCCCCTATGTGCCTTTGAAATAGAATATTAATTATAACTGTGTGTCCATTTTTCTATTGATTATAGAAGCATGAGTCCACCTATTTTTGGAAAAATTATGTTTTGACACTGGGTAAAGAGATTATGTTATTTGGGCAGATTAAACCATTGACTATATTGTCCTACAAAAGCACCAAGAAGCCCCAGTGTGAGAGGCAATAAGTTATAAAGTTTTAATGCAGCAGGCTGTCCTTTGGCGCTGGGTTGCTGGGTGTCAGGCTAGGACTTGGACAGACAGACAGAGCAATGCACAGCTCAGAGCAGGGCCTGGAATCCCGCAGATTTTGGTCTGTCTTCCAGACGGCAGCTTAATTGTTGTGACCTCAGAAAGCACTCGGTTTTCTCACTATAAAATGGCCATAGTCATACTAAGTGCTGCACAGGACTGAAACGAGTCAGTGACTGCGAGAGGGGTGTCATAGTCCAAGAGCACGGCGGATAGCATGCGCGCTGATGAAATGCAGGCAGTTACTGTTACGAAGGCAAAAAAATGATGAGTTTGATGAGAAATGCGGCTCGGGAAGAGGTTTTGCCCTGCTTGTCTGGGAGGCAGCATTAAATGTTCAGGGGGATCTGCAAGGAGGTGCTGTCGTGGCCAAGGGTATATATATCTCCCAACCTGATAACGGCTGGGAATTTCCTTGGACATATTCTGCCAATGATTCATACTTGCAAATTTTGTGATAAATATGTAACAAAAACACAGTCACAAGGCTATTCCCACAAAGGGCTGGCATGTGAACAGCCTGTGTTGCTGCTGAGTCCAGCACAGCCAGAAAAGTTTCAGGGTCCTGAGAACGTATGAGGGTCAGGTTGCAGCATCAGGCTGAAACAATACAGCTTAAGAGGAAGCAGCGTTTTGTGTTCTTCAGGATGCTTTTTATTCTTTAGCACAGCTCTCTCGGGATAATGAACCCAACAAGTCTCAAAGCATGCTATGTGTTATGCTATAGATTACTTCTTATTCAGTTCAGTTCAGTTGCTCAGTCATGTCCGACTCTTCGCGACCCCATGAGCTGCAGCACACCAGGCCTCCCTGTCCATCATCAACTCCCAGAGTTTACCCAAACTCATGTCCATCGATTCGGTGATGCCATCCAATCATCTCATCCTCTGTTGTCCCCTTCTCCTCCTGCCTTCAATCTTTCCCAGCATCAGGGTCTTTTCAAAAATGAATCAGTTCTTCACATCAGGTGGCCAAAGTACTGGAGCTTCAGCTTCAGCATCTGTCCTTCCAATGAACATCCAGGACTGATCTCTTTTAGGATGGACTGGTTGGATCTCCTTGCAGTCCAAGGGACTCTCAAGAGTCTTCTCTGACACCACAGTCAAAAGCATCAATTCTTTGGCGCTCAGCTTTCTTCACAGTCCAACTCTCACATCCACACATGACTGCTGGAAAAACCATAGCCTTGACTAGACGGACCTTTGTTGACAAAGTAATGTCTCTGCTTTTTAATATGCTGTCTAGGGTTCAAGTAATTATTAATTGTATTTTTAAAATAACTCTGTCCAAATTATGATTCACAACGTCTGCCTACACCGGAAGCGAAGTCCCACAAATTCAACAAAGAAGCAATAAACTGCAACCATGCCGACTTCTAAACCAGAAGTAGAAGGGATACAGGATGAAGATGGCTTAGCCAATCACCAAGAAGCTTTTGAACCCCTGCAAGGATGCTCCTAATTGTAACCCAAGGGAGGGTGAGACAAGGTCTCCATAAAGGCTGCTGCTCCTGGGACCTCGACCACCAGTAAATGACATTTACAAAGGCTCCAAACAGCCAGGATCTAGCTGCCAGTTTAGTGAGAGTCACTTTAGGCTAAATGCCGGTGCAGATCTGTTCAGGAGATGGGAGGGAAAAGGGCAGGAGAGGAGCCGGTTGCCATAGCTCCCTTGCGATTACCATCATAAGCGAGTCACGCTGTGTGTGTGGATTCATTTCTTGGGGTTCCGTGTTTAACTCCTGCCATGAAGATAGTACGCTTGGCTCTCACCAGGAAAGAGACAGACAGATAGCTGTCATTGTGCTCCAGAGGCAAAGGAGTAGAATACCTGAGCTCAGATCAGGGTAAGGAACCAGGTGAGCATTTTCAGGCAGGGTCCAGTTAATTCAGCAAGAGTTCACGTCTCACAGTGCTGCCCCGGGCTGAGTGCAGGCTGGCCACACAGCTTGTGAAGTTCTTTCCACTGTAACGCAGCTATATGTTACTGGTACATTGTTACTTCACACACACACACACACAAAACTGAAGGAAAGTTTCATGAGACATTCACTATTGAGATGTAATCTGCTTTTTACATACCTTTTGTTCTATTTCATTAAAAAAATCAAACATGAACTGGTTATCTATTTTATATATGGTCATGCCTATGTTTCGATGCTAGTCTCTCAAATCATCCCACCCTCTCCTTCTTCCCACTGAGTCCAAAAGTCTGTTCTTTATGACTCTTTGCAACCCTATGGACTCAACAGCCTACCAGGCTCCTCTGTCTGTGGGATTCCTCAGGCAAGAACACTGGAGTGGGTTGCCATGCCCTCCTCCAGGGGGTCTTCTTGACCCAGAGATCGAACTCATGTTTCCTCCATTTCCTGCATTGGGAGGCAGGTTCTTTACCCCTAGTGCCACCTGGGAAGGCCAAATATACCAAATTACATTTTGACAATTTTATATAAAGCCTATATTAGGTACTTGCCTTCAGTATCATAGGAAATGGAAGTTTTTAGTCTTGCTATGTCTGTTTATATTGTATGGAGATCTCTATATTTGACAGTTTTATTATACACCATTTCTTCTTCCATTTGAGTTAATAAGCTTCGGTTTCAGTGTACAAGAACAATGAAAAACAATAAAGTATGAACTAGAAGGCTGAACAACAACAAAGAGTCTAACTCAATACATGTATCTTGCAACTTTTCCCAATTTCCTATGGGATCAAAACCCACAATTTGAAAATCACTGATAGAGGAGTTTGACAGTTTTCAAAAAGAGTTCGAGATAAGATGGATGTTCAGGGAAGGCCATCAGAGCCTTGAACCAAGAGAAATATTCTTGTATCCACATGCTTATACTTCTTCAATCTTGGCTCACAATGAGTACAGGTTTCTAAATGGACCCAGGCCTCACTTTCCCCCCCTCTAAAGTGAGGGAACTGATAGTACCAATCTCACAGAGTCATCATGATGGCAGAGGGGGTAATACAATAAAAAAGGAAAGTTCTTGAAATAATGTTGTCGGGACTTGCTTGGTGTCCGGTGGTTGAGGCTCCACTTCAGGGACACAAGTTCGAGTCCTGGTCAGGGAACTAAGATCCCACATGACTCACAATGTGAGCAAAATAAAATTAAAAAGAATCATTTTGTCTGTAGAAAGATTGCTAGATTTTATTACTATTCTCATTGTTATATTTCCATGCGGCAGATTCAGTGAGTTTGTAAAGATACAGTTATTTATCTATTTTTTAAGGAGACATAACCGAAATATATTAGTTTCAGCTGAACGACATAATGATTTTAAAAATCAGAGCTGAGGATGAATGCTCTTGCTACCTTATGCTTCTCATTAAAAATTGTTGTTGTGTTAGTCACTAAGTCGTGTCCAACTCTTTGAAACTCCTTGGACTGTAGCCGACCATACTCCTCTGTCCATGGAATGCTCCAGGCAAGAATACTGGAGTGAGCTGCCATTCCTTCCTCCAGGAGATCTTCCTGACCCAGGGATCAAACCCATATCTCCTGCACTACAGGCAGATTCTTTACCGTCTGAGTCACCAGGGAAGCCCCCTGGTTAAAAATCGGGCAACCATTAAAAATTGCACTTGTACGTAATAGTCGGAAGCTCCCACAGCGCTTGTCTTAATAATCAACTTACCAGCTTACAAACTGACACGGCTTCCAAACCATCTATTATTAGCACAATATGCCAATGAAAAGAATATTGGCAAGGCTTCACTTTACAGAAACCACAAGCCTCATCTCTGTTACGAAGAGCTCCTCCAAAGCCTCTGCCGACTCTGTTCTCTGTTTAATTGAACTTTGGGGCCCTGGAGGCTATTCCAGGATGCTGCTTCATCACACCAGCATGAGGTGGTACCCAGCCCGGGCATGATCATCACTCCAGGGTTCGGGCCTGTCTAGGGCAGCTGGAGGGCCGGGGGCACTGGCTGACGTCTGCAATGAGCCGAGGAGCTTCCTAGGGAAGGATCGTCAGCAAACCAGGATGAGACGGGGTTCAGCAATTTGGTCCAAGGCCCCTGGCTGAGGTCCTGATGAGGCCTGATCCAGACCGTGACAGTCTGCCCCCTCTGGAGGCCCCTGGCCTAACCCTCACACACTCCCGTCAAAGTCCTGGGCAAGCGGCCGAAATCAAAGCAGTGTACCAATTGGTGGAGCAATGTGGGACTTCCCTGGTGACCCAGTGGCTAACACTGCATTCCCAATGTAGGGGGCCTGGGTTCAATCCCTGGTCAGGGAGTTAGTTCCCAAGTGCCTGCAGTGGAAGATCTTGTATGCCGCAATGAAAATGGAAGATCCCACGTGCTGCAGCTAAGACCTGGTGCAGCCAGATAAATAAAAGAATATTTTAAAAGAAGAAGAAGAAGAGCAATTTGACTGAAGTCTCTGCTGCCTGGTGAGAGCCCAAGGCCTCACTTCAATTCAGAAAACATCTCAGCCTGCCAACCACCCCCCGGGCACCGTGCCAGGAGCACCCCGGAAGGCCCACGTGGGCACTGATGAGGCAGCACTGACCGACAAGGCAGCAGAGTCTTCCACGGGGGCGACAGCACCCCGGGATCCCCTCATGCAGCAGCTATACAGGCATCACCCCGGGCAGCCATGTCACAGGTGGACACGGGTAACTCGGCCCCAAGGAGAAGATGCTTCAGGGCAGCTGCAGCCGAGGCAGGAAAAAGGGTGATGAGTTCCTGGTCATCCAGAGGACTTGAGGACCCACATCAGACCCCCCCTCCCCCACCCCAGCTCCACTAAAGGGAGCTGAAAGGAGCTTCAGAGGGAGGCAAGCCTGAATCACCGTGCACACTGACTGCAGCCGTGAGATTGAAAGATGCCTGCTCCATGGGAGAAAAGCCACGGCCAACCTAGGCAGCGTACAAAAAAGCACAGATACCACTTTGCCAGCAATGGTCTGTACAGACAAAGCTTTGGCTTTTCCAGTAGTCATGTGTGCATGTGAGAGCTGGGCCATGAAGAAGGCTGAGAGCCAAAGAATTGATGCTTTTGAACTGTGGTGTTGGAGAAGATTCTTGAGAGTCCCTTGGACTGCAAGGAGATCCAACCAGTCCATCCTAAAGAAGATCAGTCCTGAATATTCATTGGAAGGACTGATGCTGAAGCTGAAGCTCCAATACTTTGGCCACCTGATGGGAAGAACCAGAACCAACTCACTGGAAAAGACCCTGATGCTGTGAAAGATTGAAGGCAGGAGGAGAAGGGGACAACAGAGGATGAGATGGTTGTATGGCATCACCAACTCAATGGACATCAGTTTGAGTAAATTCCAGGAGTTGGTGATGGACAGGGAGGCCTGGCGTGCTACAGTCCATGGGGTCAGAAAGAGTCGGACACAACTGAGTGACTGAACTTTACCTAGTAAAATTCACTGTGCTGCATGCGTGGGGCTTCCCAGGTGGTGCTAGTGGGGGAGAATCCATCTGCCAAAGCAGGAGATGCAGGTTCGATCCCTGGGCTGGGAAGATCCCTTGGAGTAGGGAGTGGCAACCCACTGCAGTATTCTTGCCTGGGAGATCCCATGGACAGAGGAACCGGGAGAGCTACAGTCCTTGGGTTGCTAAGAGTTGGACACGACTGAGTGAGCGGGTACATATGCACATCACATACTCGAAAGTTGCTAAGAGACTAGATCTTAAAAGCTTTCACCACAAGAAGAAAAAAAGTGTGTGTAACTAAGTGTGATGATGGGTGTTAACTAGGCTCATTAAAATGATCATGATGTTGTACACCTGAAACCAATATAATGTTATGTGTCAATTATATCTTTAAAAGAGAGAGAAGTCGAGCTGGTCAGACGTGTCATTTCTAGAAAGATGGGCTGAGTCAAGGAGCAGGCGGGTAGTGGAAGTCAGGCCTCGGAAGATGAGTCAAAGCCGAGATGGAAACCGCAGAGCTGACAGACGGGAGTCAGACCGCGGCTGGGAAACCAGAAGTCAGAGGCAGAGCAGGAGACGCATGGGGGGAGCCTGGGGTTTGTGAAGGAAGCCAGGGGCCCTCGCCTGTCATGTGCCTCGGCCGGGCACTCAGCGGACTCAGTGCTGGGGGGCCATCCTCCCAGGTGAAGCCAGGTGGACTCCAGACTGGGCACGGCCCGCCCCTCGCCAGGCTGGCCTCAGGTACCAGCCAGTCAGCCACCCTAGGGAAGGAGGAGGAACCAGTTGCCCAATTTCAAGAAGGCTGCTTCACAGCTGAGAAGGAGCCACTTCTGTACCCGAGAGAGGCAGTGAAAAGACTTAACCGACTGCTGAGCCAAAGACCCTGCTAGCAATCTGGTGAAGCTTAAGGGTCCCTCCTAGGAACAATATTTTAAAACCCATTGCATAAAAATATAAGATACCAAAGACACTGCAGCTGAAAGTGGGATCTGCCTGTTCACCACTCTAAAGGCAATAAAGAGGCACGGTTGCTTGGTGGAAAGAAAAATTTGCTTTATTTTGGATGCCGGCAAATTGGGGGTTGGTGGAGGGCGAATGCCTGTTCAGTCCTCCCCCCTGCCCCACTGACAACCAGGGGACGAGAGCTTTCATAGGCTGAGGGAGGGGTTCTGTGCAGAAACAGCACGGTCAGCCCCAACCCTTGTCTTGTCACTGGTCATTGGCGGTCTGACCAGCATCATCCTGATGGTTTTAAGGACAGTCGGCCTTCGGTTCGAGGGTCGGCTTGGCCCCATGTCTTTGAGGCCAGTTCTCAGAACTGTGACAGCTTTGGTCATGGCTAAGACCTGGTCACCATGTAACTTCTCCCATCTGCTGGGGGTTTCAGTATCTACAAGACAGCTCCCAGGATATGGCTCAGAATATTGTCCATAGCCCATGAAGAGGAAATGAAGGTCCTTGATTATTCTTAATGATTGAACTATTATTATCTAGTTTTGTCGGACTGATTTTCTTTGTTTCTGCCTTTTCTCCTTTCTCTCATTTAAATTTTTCTCTGGCTAAAGTTTTCCCACAGGCAAAAGGCAGGTGGAAAACATGTCGCGGGAAGGACCATAGGGTCCCACTATGTTTCCAAACCAATTCTATTGAAACGGAGTTGTCAAAGGAAACCAGATATCAAGAAACAGAGTTACTAAAACATCAGAATGGCTGGGTTATAGTAATCTCAGGGTCTCTTCTTTATTAACTCATTGAATAGCAAGGTCTGCATGTAACTCAGGAGTAGTGATGAGTGGTGATGACATTTCAAGGTATTTGTGCCACCTTCCATGTGCTGCGAAAATAGCTGCATTTTCCATTGGTGATAAAGTGACACTTCATGTCACACATTCCTTCACGGGGGGCATGGTGTGTCTCCTTGCTTCTCAGAATAGTATGGTACTCACGGGAAGGAGCACACGACAAAGCAGGTTCCACTGATGCTACTGAGGCACTTAGAGTCAGCCGTTCCAGCTTTCAAATTCAGAACCACGAGGAGGAATGTTACTATTCAGTAACATTAAAAACGGCTTGAACACATTGTTTTTCTTCAGGGTAAGAGCTCCCAGGCTTCCCTGGTGGCTCAGTGGTGAAGAATCCGCCTGCCGATGTAAGAGAAAGGGGTTTGATCCCTGGTCTGGGAAGATCTCCGGAGAAGGCAATGGCACCGCACTCCAGTACTCTTGCCTGGAAAATCCCATGGACGGAGGAGCCTGGTGGGCTGCAGTCCATGGGGTCGCTAAGAGTCGGACACGACTGAGCAACTTCACTTTCACTTTTCACTTTCATGCATTGGAGAAGGAAAAGGCAACCCACTCCAGTGTTCTTGCCTGGAGAATCCCAGGGACGGGGGAGCCTGGTGGGCTGCCGTCTATGGGGTCGCACAGAGTCGGACACGACTGAAGCGACGCAGCAGCAGCAGCAGCAGCAGCAGCAGCAGCAGCTTGGAAGATCTCACATGCCGAGGCGCATTTAAGCCCATGAGCCACAGCTGGTGAGCCTGTGCTCTGGAGCCCGGAGCTGCAGCTGCTGAAGCCTGCAGGCCCTGGGGCCTGGGCTCTGCGACGGGAGATGCTGCCACGTGAGAAGCCCGCGCGCCACAGCTGGGAAAAGCTGGCCACAACTTGGGCAAGTCCATGCAGCGCTGAAGATGCAGCGCAGTCAGAATAAATTAAAGGAGAAACACATACTTTAAAACACAGTAGGATCTCTCAGAAATATCCAACCACGCACACACCACGCCAAACATAATCTGCTTATAATTCCCTGTGTAGATGTTCTGCGTAAATGTGTGTGTGCTCAGGAGTGTCTGACTCTTTGAGGGACCCCATGGACTGTAGCCTGCCAGGCTCCTCTGTCCGTGGGATTTCCCAGGCAAGAATACTGGAGTGGGTTGCTAGTTTCTACTCCTGGGGATCTTCCTGACCCAGGGATCAACCTGCATTTCAGGTGGATTCTTTACCTCTGTGCACCTAGGAAACCCCATTCTATGTAAATGGACTTTAAACTTATGTTGGAGGGTTCGTCGCAGGAACAGCAAGTGTGAGCGGTCTCCAGGATCAGAGGGAGAGAGAAGGAGAGGAGGAGAAGTGGCCGAGGAGGACTAGGAGCCTCAGTAAAAGTCAGAGCCCTGAGATTCAGCTGCAGACCCCCAGCGAGCGGTGGAAGGTTTGGGGGCCCGAGTGCAACAGAGCAAAGCAGAAATTGCTGCAATCACGACCATCATCAGGCATCAGAAGAACATGAGACATTTTATTTTTTCAATGAAAATATTTCCTTTGGAAATAGGTGAAAGGATACTTGTAAAGATAATGCATTTACCATTTACATTTTAATTCACTTTAACGTATTCAAAGCGAAAACTGTTTCTATTCAACTGTCCTGAAAACAATTCACGAAATGAGGAAATCTGGGGTATAAACATCATTGACCAAACTGAATAGGCTGTCCCAGCCTTGCAGAGTCCCTGCTTCCTGATATTCACAAAGGTAAGCCGTCCGCAAACATAAACAGCATTAACGTGGGTGAGAGATGATGGTTGTGTCGGTTTGTTTTATAGTGGTTATAATCAATAAGGTGTTATTTGCAACTAAATAAACCATGGAGTCATTCTAAAGATTTGGTCTAAAAAGCTCTTTTCAAAACTAAACTTGTAGGCAGAGGCAATAAACCCAAAATACCCAGCACAGTAGTAAAGAAGAACTCAGTTGAAGGATTGACACCACTTGACTTCAGGAATTATGAAGTCTAATAATCAAGACTGCTTAGTAAAAAAGAAATAGATGAAACAGGCAATCCAAGAGAACAGAGAGCCCGTTCAACCCAATAAATACAGTCAATGAATCTTAGAAAAAAGGAACAATGATAATACAAATGGAGAAAAGACAGTCTTTTCGGGAAAGGGTGCTGGAACCACTGGACACGCAAAAAAAAATTAATTTAGACACAGTTCTTACACCCATCACCAAAATCAACTGAAAATGAATCACAGACATAATTGTAAAGCTCAAAGCTATAAAACTCCTAGAGAATACAATAGGGAAAAGCCTAGATTACCCTGGATTTGGCGATGACTTTTTACCTGATGGCTCTGACAGTAAAGAATCTGCCTGCAATGTGGGAGACCTGGGTTCCATCCCTGGGTTGGGAAGATCCCCCGGAGAAGGGAATGGCTACCCACTCCAGTCTTCTGGCCTGGAGAATCCCATGGACAGAGGAGCCTGGCTGGCTATGGGGTCACAAACAGTCAGACACGACTGAGTGACTAACACTTTCAGATACAAAACCAAAGGTATGGCACATGAAGGAAATAATTGATAAGCTGGACTCTATTAAAATTTTTAAATTCTGCATTATAAAAGACACTGCGAAGAGAATGAAAAGACACACTTAGAGACTGGGGGAAAATATTTGCAAATGCATATCTAATAAAGGACTGTTACTCAAAATACACAAAGAACTCTTTAAAACTCAGCAATAGGAAAATAACTCAAAAAATGGGCCAAACATTTTAACGGACACCTCACCAGAGAAGATATGCATATGGCAAATGAGCATATGCAAAAATGCTGCACATCTTACGTTATCAGGAATACTCAGATTAAAACAAAGAAACGCCATCACATGCCTTTGCTGCTGCTGCTAAGCCGATTCAGTTGTGTCTGACTCTGTGCGACCCCATAGACGGCAGCCCACCAGGCTCCCCCATCCCTGGGATTCTCCAGGCAAGAACACTGGAGTGGGTTGCCATTTCCTTCTCCAATGCATGAAAGTGAAAAGGGAAAGGGAAGTCTCTCAGCCGTGTCCGACCCTTAGCATGGACTGCAGCCTACCAGGCTCCTCCATCCATGGGATTTTCCAGGCAAGAGTACTGGAGTGGTGTGCCACTGCCTTCTCCGCTGGAAAGGCTGCCTACTACATAATTGGGCTTCCCTGGTGTCTCAGCTGGTAAAGACTCCTCCTGCAATGCGGAAGACCTGGGTTTGAGCCCTGGATTGGGAAGATCCCCTGGAGAAGGGAAAGGCAACCCAGTCCAGTATTCTGGCCTGGAGAATTCCATGGGCTGTATAACCTATGGGGTTGCAAAGAGTCGGACATGTCTGAGCGACTTTCACTTTCGCACTTTTCACTACATAATTACAACTATATGACATTCTGGAAATGGCACAATTATGAAGCCAGAAAAAAAGATTAGAGATTGTCAGGGATTTAGGGGGATGGGAGATGAATAGCTGAAGCATGGAGGATTTTTAGGGCAGTGAAAATATTCCGTAAACACCGTAAGGATGGATACATGTCCTTGAACATTCATTTGTTCAGACCCAGAGAATGAACAACACTAGAGTGAGTCCTGGTGTGAACTACAGTCTTTCAGGGGTTGTGATGCATCCACGTAGGCTGATTCGCGGCAGCAGACGTCCCGCTCCAGCGGGGCTGTGGGTGACGGGGCGGCTGAGCGGGAGGGGTTTCGCAAGAAATCTGGGGCCTTTACCTTAAGTTTTCTGTGCCTCTAAAGCTGCTTTAAAAATAATCATAACGTTTAATTTTTAAAAAAGACAGGAACTCACCTTTTCTTGCAGAATACTCTGCTTGGTTTTCTTAACTCATGCCAGTGTTTTTGAATTTTGTGTATTTGTGGCTGCACTGGGTCTTCGCGGCTGAGCGAGGGGGCTCCGCTCGAGCTGTGGGGCCGGGCGTCTCACCGCGCCGTCTCTTCCTGTGGAGCACAGGCTCTAGGCGTGTGGGCTTAGTAGTCGCGGTGCTCGGGCTTAGTTGCTCCGAGGCACGTAGAAGCTTCCTGGACCAGGGATCAACCCTGTGTCCCCTGCACTGGCCGATGGATTCTTATTCACTGGACCACCAGGGAAGGTTTTATATTCTTGTAAGCGTCCAGGCTGAGCACCGTAGTGAAGGGACGGCACAGGGAAGCAAACACAAGTCCACAGTGTGGGCTCTTCCGAAGGCTAAGTGATGGGATTTCCGTGCTAGTCAATGGTAGGAATGAAAGCAAGCACACACAAAACCCAGCAGAAATGGCTGTGGAGGAACACGACTTGCAAATCATGACAATCCAATATGATGTATTGATCTTGTCTGAACTCTGATTTGAACAACTCAACTGTAAAAAGACATTTTTGAGACCATTGGGAAATTTGTTTATAGATTCATTTGATTAAATGAATCAAAAGACTATTGCTGACAGTGTTGTTGATCAACTATGTGCACATGTGTGCTAAGTCGCTTCAGTCGTGTCCGACTCTTTGCGACCCCGTGGACTGTAGCCCCCCAGGCTCCTCTGTCCATGGGGATTCTCCAGGCAAGAATACTGGAGTGGGTCGCCCTGACCTCCTCTGGGGGATCTTCCCAACCCGAGGATCAAACCTTCATCTCATATTTTCTGCATTGGCAGGCGGGTTCTTTACCACTAGCGTCACCTGGGAAGCCTGCTAATCAAACATTCTCCAATATAAAATAAAAATGAAAAAAAAAAAAGAGAGACTATTGCTGATTTCATGGGACATGGCAGGGAATCAGCCTGCTTGTCAGAGATGCAAAATGCAGTGACAGGCTCTTCAGGATTTATTTCCCATAAAATTCTTGAGCAAAGAAAAAGTGCAGATAAAGCTAATATGACAAAATCTTGAAAAGCACTGAGTCTGTGGACTGGGTGTGGACGATCATCACACTATTCTGTTCTGGGCTATACACGCAAAGCTGTATAATATGAAAAAAAGTAACTCTGCTTTGGTGCTTCCCTCTCTGTTTAACTATTTCCCGTGTTCTGTCAAGTTGGATGCTCCAACAACCTGGCAAACCGTCCTTTCCTCTTTCGCTCCTGTGTCCCAGTTGCATCCCTTCTGATTGGTCTGGGCCCAGGATCAGCTGACATCCTTCCTCCTCCACCGAGTACCTGTCCTTCCTCTGACCTGGAGCCCAGCAAGGCCCATCACTCTCTTTTTTTCAGGAGAATGAAAACAAGCCTATTGTTATTTTTATTATTTTATTTTTCAAGTATAGATAATTTGGGCTTTCCAGGTGGCACTAGTGGTTAAAGAACCTGCCTGCCAGTGCAGGAAACAAAAGAGATGTGAGGTTCAATCCCTGGGTCAGGAAGATCCCCTGGAGGAGGGCATGGCAACCCACACTCCACTGTTCTTGCTTGGACAGAGGAGCCTGGTGCACTACGGTCCGTAGGGTTGCACAGAGTTGGACTTAGTCGCTAGAGTGACTCAGCGCACACATGCACACATAGATGACTTATTTCATACAATGTTGTGCTCATTACTGCTGTATAGCAAAGTGGTTCAGTGATATATGTGTATGCATTCTTTATTTTCATTCTTTTCCATTATGGTTTATCATTGGAACTATGCACGCTTGTGCTAAGTCACTTCAGTCCTGTCCAACTCTGTGCGACCCCCGTGGACTGTAGCCCACCAGGCTACTCTGTCCGTGGCATTCTCCAGGCAGGAATACCTGAGTGGGTTGCCATGGTCCTCCAGGTGATCTTCCTGAAAGTGAAAGTGAAGTCGCTCAGTTGTGTTGGACTCTGCGACCCCAGGGACTGTAGCCCACCAAGTTCCTCTGTTCATGGGATTTTCCAGGAAAGAATACTGACACAGGGACCAAACTTGTGTTTCTTTTATCTCCTGCATTGGCAGACAGGTTCTTTACCACTACTGCCATCTGGGAAGCCTTATATTTCCATAAAATAACAACAACTACTACAACAATAGTAATAATAATAACAAGACTAAAAGTCAATCAAACAAACAGAGACTAATTTCCTCCAATTTCAAGATTTCCGGAAAGTGAAAAGGTTGCATTGTATATAAAATCTGGTCTTGACTTAGTGACATAAAAGGAGAGCTCATCTTAGCCTTACAGAGACTACTCTTTGAAGCTGCTGTTTTTCACTTTGAATTCTTCAACTTGTTCCCCATATGAAGGGCTGAATAGTCACGCCATTGCTCTGATCAATGTCAAGGCCAACCAGGCCTGAGTCCTCAGTAGGGTTTTTAGTAGCAGTCTCTCGTTCAGCCCCGATTGTTGACTATGGCCCCTCGGGTTCTCTCCACGCCTCTCCCACTGTCTTGGCAGCCAGCCTGCATGAGGAGGCGCTGGGATATGAGTAGAGTGTTTAAGAGCTCGCTTCAGGGCAAGTCAGGAGCATGAGTTTTCCATGGATTTTCCGATGCCCTAACAGCAGCTGGTGCCGAGGGCTGGGTTGTCATTTGCTTGCAGGTGGGTGCTGGCGAAGGTGCCCTGACTTTCCTGTGCTGGTCGGGCCTGGGGACACCCTGTGCCTAGGTGACATTTCCGGAAGCATCTGTCCGCATGCCTGCAAGGCACCAGTATTTTCCCCTCGGACGCAGGAGGATTGCCTGCACCCTCATGCATAAAAGGCGGCAAAAGTGCTTCCCACATCAATTTCAGTTTCCCCGAGAACAGGGAGCTTTGACTGAAAGAGGTCTTGTCTCCAAGGCAACGCATAAAAAGAAAATTGAGAGGAATTGTGTCATTAGTTGTTAGGATAATTTTTTTTTTTCAATTCGTCAACATTTTTCAGTCTAAGATATATTTTGTCTTGGATCCCAAGCTATCAAGGTGTCAACTTGGTTCTTTTGGAAACAGACAAACGGGGGAGGCCTGGGGAATCCTGTTTAAGATCAGCACACAAAATGATGCACTTTCCAGCAGACTGTGCAGAAAAGTCAGGTTGGAACTTGCACTCTGGTGTCCCAGTCACGTTCTCCCTGTCCCTGCAGACAGGAGCTGGAGGGACAGCTGACTCCACCAGAGCCCCAGCCCCACCTAGCCCCCAGTTCCTCCAATTCATTTTTGCTGCTCCCCGTGTTCACTGCCATCTCTCCCTCCAGATCTGGCTGTGTTGCCCTGTCTGAGGTGGCTGATGGGCCGCCTCTGTGCCAGTTGACAGGTGGCCAGCTCGGCGGAGCAAAGTGCTAATTGAAAGTCACCGTCATCACCCCCGTCGTCTCCTCCGTTAGGCTGATGCTCTGACAACATTCTCAGCCAAGGCTGTGGGCCCAGATTGGAGAATCAGGGACCTGCGAACCCCGTCTTCACATTGGCAGGGGGGCCTGGCATCTGTTGCAGAGCTAGGAGGTTGGCATGTGCCCGAGGCCATGAAAAATCTGGCCTTTTCTCTTGCCATCCAATTCTGATAGTGAAGAAATCGCACGGATTGAAACATGCGTCCTTCTGCCGAATCGTTGACTCAGGCTGCTGGGTTTGTCCGCGTGGATCACTGGGGCAAAGTTAAAAGAAGGCCTCCATGCATGGCCCGTGGGCTCCGATTCTTGTGTGGCTTCTAAAAGGACAGCTTTGAAAAGCCCTAAAAGGGAAAGGTGGGTGGTACTCCCCACCCCGCCCTACAGAGGGTCCATGCCTGCCAAGGAGAAGGCAGGTCACAGGGGTCAGGAGGGATAAGGGAATTTCAAAACCGTCCTAAAGGAGCTGTCAGGCCCCGACACGCTGAGAAGCGAATGAAGTCCGATCCCTCCAATCTGATGTCCAGGACTAATGAAATGATGGGTCTATTCTGCACAATGGACCTGTCAAGAAAATAGTGTCGCTTCAAGGAAACTTGGAGAGCTCTCCTCCACCTTCAAAGTATCAATTTTCAGGTGCTAAGTGGTAATTAAAGTTAGCAAGTTCTAGTAGCATTCAGAGAAATTAGATCACGTCAGAGACCACGGAAGGGGTCAGGATGAGTGATGGTTCCCACAGATGGCACATTCCAACCACAGTGATATTTGCAATAGTGGAAAATTCTTTAAGATCAAAAAGGAGAATACACCTTTTTATCTCACCAAAATGCGCTGTTCTTGAGGCTTAAAATTCTCCTATGAGGGAATGGTCAGTTTATTTGTCTTTAATACTCAGAGAAATAATTATTTAATACTCAGAGAAAAAAGTTATTTCTTCATTGAATCTTTTTTTCTTCTTAAAGTTGACTGTAGAAATTATTTTTTTCCAGATGAACTAATATGATTCCTCTACTCTGTACTTAGGTTATATAACTTGTGTTAATTCATAATCTCTAGGTCTCTCTTCTTTTTTTTTGGGTCATGGTTTCTGTGAAGCTGGACTTCCCAGGTGGCACGAGTGTTTAAAAAAAAAAAAAAAGGCCAACTGCCAGTGCAGAAGACCCAGGAGACGTGGGTTTGATCCCTGGGTCAGGAAGATCCCCTGGAGTGGGAAAATGGCAACCCGCTCCAGTATTCTTGCCTGGAGAATCCTTGGACAGAGAAGTCTGGCCGGCTATAGTCCATGGGATTGTACAGACACAACCGAACAACTGAATACGCACACTTTCTGTGATGCTAAAAACTGTTAAAAACACTGGGGACTACCCATGCATCAGTTAGCCTTAGATATTTTTTTGGTATAATTATTCCCTACCCTCTTCATTATCTGATTTTTTTTTACTGTATCTTTCTTATTTGAATCATTTTATAATAGCTGTGCATTTCTTGAGTTTTATTACAGAAAATAACTGACAATAGATGAGCTGAATTAATAAATAAGAGACTGAAGTAGTAGTGTGTGTGAGCTAAGTGCTAAGTCACTTCAGCCACGTCTGACTCTTTGCAAACCCACAGACTATAGCCTGCCAGGCTCCTTTGTCCATGGGACTCCTCCAGGTAAGAATACTGGAGTGGGTTACCATGCCTTCCTCTAGGGGATATTCCAGACCCAGGGATTGAACCTGCATCTCTTACGCCTCCTGCATTGGCAGGCGAGTTCTTTTGCCACTAGCGCCACCTGGGAAGCCCCTAAATAGTAGTAAACTCAAACAAATTTAACTCGGGCAGCAAAGTGGGTTAGGCCAGGTCCGGCCCAGGCGGCTCTGCTGACGGGAGGATGGGTCCCCGGGGCCAGTGGGCCAGCCCGGGTGTTGATGGGAAGCCTGTTTGTTTTATCAAAGAGTCAGAGAAGGGAGATGAAAGCCAGAGGCAAAAGGAGGGCTGAGGTCACAGACTGAGAGGAGGTGGATCATGCATCACGCCAGGATGACAAGGAAAGGCATAAACAGAGATTAGGCCGGCAGGGCGGTAGCCAAGGTTGGAGAAATGGAACGGGGAGCCAGGTGCGGGCTAAGTGACGTTTGACAGGTGGGGAGCTAAATCTTCCAGGGTTAGACACCCAGTTGGGTCTTTCCTTTACGTCGACCAGGCCAGATAACATCTGTATAATATCTTCAGGCTGGCTGGACAAAGCCAAGCCCCGCGGAGGCAGACTGGAGGCATACACTGGGGCTGGGGCTGCTCTATGCGCATCCATTCAGAGAGTCGTCCGCGGAGGGCGCAGGGCATCGCACGCTCCATCTCCCGGAGTCACCCCCCGCCCCGCTGGTACCTGTCGGAAGGGCATACTCCGAACTGGAGCAGTACGAATTTTCTTCGGAACACTCCAAGTTACCATTGTATGTTGCCTTGAATCTATGAAACTGGGCAGGCCAAGTCAATATCAATTAAAAAAAAAAATTTGTGGTCCTTGGGCCAACTGTTTGGATCACAAAATTACAGAGCTGTTTTACAGTTGAAAGAACTGGTTCAGTCTGGTCTCTGCCCCCTGGGAGCTGTTTGACCTTGGACCAAGGACACGGGTGGCCCACGGCCACCTGGGAATCCTCCTTGTCAGTAGCTGCGCCTCCTCCATCAGTGTCACTGGGTGCAAGGCACCCAAGCGTATTTCGAGGGCTAGGAAGACAGGTACGGTGGCTTACATTTCTTTGACTGTCCCTTTCACAGGATACTAACACAAAATAAGAGCTTAACAAATACGCATTGCTGGGGGAGGGATAAATTAGCAGTCTGGGATTAACACATACACAATACTATATATAAAATAGGGAAACGACAAGGACCTACTGTATACCACAGAGAACTATACTCAATATCTTGTAATAGCCTAAACAGAAAAGAATCTGAAAAGGAATATTTATGGGTACATACATATTTGTATATATTACTGAATCACTTTGCTGTACACTTGAAACTAACACATTATAAATCAACTATACTTCAAAAAAATGCATTGCTTAGTGAATACCTGTTTGAATTTCCAGACACTATTGAGCTCTTTATTTTTATATCCTCTGTAACTTATCTTTTTCCACTACATAGCACCAGAGCTCATAATTCTGAAGAAATAGCCTTTGTGATTTTTCCTCGTTTCTATTTCCTCATGTTCTAATCAGGTTATTTTCTTAAATAAGTCTTAGTTGGACATCCTTTTAAGTAATCATTCTAAATGATAATAAATAAAATACCAAACTGTAAATTCCTGTCTTATTTTTTAAACAATGGATACAGTGTCTCCGAGGAAGTAAGAAATGAGACAGGAGCTACAAAAGGGACTGTTTGATTATGTTATCAAATGTTTTAACACATTCTTAAAAAGAAATGTAAAACAACAAATGCTGACATTTGTTATTTTCTGGGTAGTAGCCGTACAGGTGTTTGTTGTACTATTTTCTGTACTTTATCGCTCTTTTAAACATCAAGTTATATTTTCTGATATCCCATACTTTTGCAATAGTATTGCTCCATGGGTTGCCTCCTCCACTGAAAATTTTTCCAAGTAGACCGCTTCTTTTTGCTCCACGGATTTCAGCTTTTCATCTGGGTGTCATCAGTGAACTCACCCGTATTCATTATCTGAAACCTATCACTTACTTGCCTTTTATTCCACTGCCTGAAACTTTAGCCCTTCAGCCCATGGCTGGGGCTGGCAAGCACTTGGTCTTACCATATCCCGTGATTCTGAATCACCCATATTTCATTCTCAAGTTGCATAATGTTTACCCCTAAATCCACAGATACTCATGGAGACTGAAGTGAAAGAAGTCAAGAGTTGTCAGATACATTTATCCGTGGCTCAATGCCTGGGTCGAGAAGAACCCCTGGAAGAGGAAATGGCAACCCACCCCAGTATTCTTGCCTGGGGAATCCCATGGACAGAGGAGCCTGGCGGGCTACAGTCCAAGGGCTTGCAAAAGAGCTAGACCTGATTTAGGGACTAAACAACGTGAAGAAATGATTTTATTCCTTTTATATCAATCATGCTTCCAAACATGTAAATTATACCACTTTCTCAGACTCTCCAGCAAGCACACAGAGCAGAAAGATTCTGGGGTTCCTGCCAAGAAAGCAGGACGCAGCCTGCTTTCTCCATGTTCTTTGACAGGCAGCCGAAGGGACGTAGAAAGTTAAGAATTGAGGCTTATGTATACTCACCTCCTTCATGAAAATCTTTAATTATTTTTGAGGTGAGTGAGCAACATTCTGAGAGATTTCTCGGTTTCCCTTTCCACTTTTGGCTGCCCTTAGTTTAGCAAAATGAAATAAGCATGTCACCTGATGTTCAGTCTAATAGATGACCACCCATCATACTTGGCTCAGAAACCTTTCAGCTTTGATATTGCAATTGAAGTTCCTGTGGCCACTAGTTACTGAAGCCTAAAGCAAGGGAGCCAGTGGAATTAAAAAAGAGCATAATAAAGGTGCTGCCTTCAACATCACCCAGCAATGGGGCAAAAGAGTCAGAAATGTGAGTTGTTGGCTCGTTCAAAACTGTTTCTCCTACATACTTAACCATATGCGAAAGAGATAACCAATGGGAATTTGATGTATGGTCCAGGGAACTCATGCCAGGGCTCTGTAATAACCAAGAGGATGGGATGGGGAGGGAGGTGGGAAGGATGTTCAAGAGGGAGGAGACATACACATACCTATGGTTGGGATTCATGCTGATGTTTGGTCAAGCTGGATTTAGAAAAGGCAGAAGAACCAGAGATCAAATTGCCAACATCTGTTGGATCATCGAAAAAGTGAGTGAGTTCCAGCAAAACATCTACTTCTGCTTTATTGACTATGCCAAAGCCTTTGACAGTGTGGAACAAACTGTGGAAAATTCTTAAAGAGATGGGAATACCAGACCACCTGACCTGCCTCCTGAGAAATCTGTATGCAGGTCAAGAAGCAACAGTTAGAACTGGACATGAAACAACAGACTGGTTTCAAATGAGGAAAGGAGTACATCAAGGCTGTATATTGTCACCTTGCTTATTTAACTTATATGTGGAGTACATCATGAGAAATGTTGGACTGGATGAAGCACAAGCTGGAATCAAGATTGCTGGGAGAAATATCAATAACCTCAGATATGTAGATGACACCACCCTTATGGCAGAAGTGAAGAAGAACTCAAGAACCTCTTGATGAAAGTGAAAGAGGAGAGTGAAAAAGGTGGCTTAAAAGTCAACATTCAGAAAAGTAAGATCATGGCATCTGGTCCATCACTTCATGGCAAATAGATGGGGAAACAATGGAAATCAGTTCAGTTCAGTTCAGTCGCTCAGTTGTGTCTGACTCCTTGTGACCCCATGCCTCAGCAGTGGCCACAGGACTGGAAAAGGTCAGTTTTCATTCCAATCCCAAAGAAAGGCAATGCCAAAGAATGCTCAAACTACCACACAATTGCACTCATCTCACATGCTAGTAAACTAATCCTCAAAATTCTCCAAGCCAGGCTTCAGCAATACGTGAACCATGAACTTCCAGATGTTCAAGCTGGTTTTAGAAAAGGCAGAGGAACCAGAGATCAAATTGCCAACATCTACTGGATCATTCAAAAAGCAAGAGAGTTCCAGAAAAACATCTATTTCTGCTTTATTGACTATGCCAAAGCCTTTGACTGTGTGGATCACAATGGAAATAGTGACAGACTATTTTTCTGGGCTCCAAAATCACTGCAAATGGTGACTGCAGCCATGCAATTAAAAGGCGCTTACTCCTTGGAAGAAAAGTTATGACCAACCTAGATAGCATATTAAAGAGCAGAGACATTATTTTGCCAACAAAGGTCCGTCTAGTCAAAGCTTTGGTTTTTCCAGTGGTCATATATGGATGTGAAAGTTGGACCATAAAGAAGGCTGAGTGCTGAAGAATTGATGCTTTTGAACTGTGGTGTTGGAGAAGACTCTTCAGAGTCCCTTGGACTGCAAGAGGATCCAACCAGTCAATCCTAAAGGAAATCAGTCTTAAATATTCATTGGAAGGACTGATGCTGAAGCTGAAACTCCAACAGTTTGGCCATCTGAAGTGAAGAATCAACTCATTTGAAAAGACTCTGATGCTGGGAAAGATTGAAGGCAGGAGGAGAAGGGGACATCAGAGGATGAGATGGTTGGATGGCATCCCCGACTCAATGAACATGAGTTTGGGTAAACTCTGGGAGTTGGTGACAGACAGGGAAGCCTGGCGTGCTGCAGTCTGTGGGGTTGCAAAGAGTTGGACACAACTGAGCGACTGAACTGAACTGAACACAATATTATTAAAGAAATTATCCTTCAATTAAAAATAAATAAATTTAATTAAAAAAATGTTTCTCCTTATCTGGACCTTTCCAGCCAGCTAGGGAGACTGTCTGCATTAGTCAAACTTACAGCCAACAGTCTGTGGGCAATCAGAAGCTCACCACAAGTCTCTGAAACTCTACAAGTTGCCGGGGCTGCGTCCTTACTCATCCTTGACTCCAAAGCGCTGAGTATCCGGTTCAGACTTGTGATCTGATGGTGAGACAAGGTGTGTTTTCAGAACTGCCGATGTCAATACCTAACGGCTGTAGGCATCTGCATCCAGCTGTCCCATGGCTATTGAGAGTCCATGAAGACCCCAAACTCACTTCACCAGCTTTCCATGCAAAAAGCAAAGAGAAATGGACAAAGCTGGCTGTTCTTCTTGTACCCGCCACCTCCAGTGATGGCATCAAAGTTGCTGCAATTTTCCTCTCCTTACGCCTGCGTTCAGGCAAACACACGACTATGCCACTTGCCAGAGCATGCTTTCACCCCTGTGTGTTTCAGTCAGTCATCATCTCCTGTGTTGACTACAGAGCGGATGGCCTCTACTGTCCCTCCCCCGGCCCACCACTCCCAGAATCCACACTTGCCTGGTGACCATAGTAACTTAATTAAAACTTAAATCTGTCCACAGCCATCCTTCTTCCCAGGGTCCCCACTGTCTGGGAGCTGAAGTGTGGGCTGGTTAACGTGTCACAAAAATTCCTCCAGCTTTCCACGGTTCTTAGACCCTCACCCTTAGAAAATCTCCCCAACCCTTTGGACTAGGCATGGGTACTGTTCACCGCCCCCGCCACAATTGCACTCCTTTGTTTCTCTTCAGACAAACCTCTCAGGCACTTTCTATCCTTCGTGTTGTTAAATCCATTGGGAAGAGTCATTTCTCCATCTTATAATAAATTCTCAGCACCATTTCACAAGGTGGCCCACATCCTTCTTGAAAAACAGTTTCTACCCTTGGTTTCAAGAAATCCTTCTTTCCTGGATTTCTTTTACTTACATGTTTATTAATTGGCAGTTTAATCTGCTGACTCATGATTCTTGTCTTGAACTCTGAATGTGGGAGATGTTCCATGATTCAGTCATATACCCTTGACTCTGTTTACCCTCCTTCTCTCTCAAGGGTCTCTTTCTCTTTCCTGGGTTTAAAAAAGGTGCTCTTTCTTCATCTGAGGCCTGTCCATCAGCCGGATTCCTACTGGCACATCCACCTCTGTATTAGGCATCTCTGCTGGTGGGACCATCTTGTTTCAATGTGGTGAGAGTACCATACTCCATTATTAGACACAGAGGGGTTTTATGAAAAGGGTTTAGATGAGGCTAATGTTTACAATCAGTTGACTTTAAGTAACGCTGTGAAAAAAATGAAAGCATTTGTCACTCAGCCATGTCTGACTCTTGCAACCCCATGGACAGTAACCTGCCAGGCTCCTCTGTCCATGGGATTCTCCAGGCAAGAATACTGGAATGGGTTGGCATTTTTTTCTCCAGGGGATCTTCCCGACCCAGGGATCAAACCCATGTCTCCTGCATTGGCAGGTGGATTCTTCCCCATCGGAATCACCAAGTAATGCTGATTCCTCTCAATAATGTGGGTGGGTCACATCTAATCACCCGAAGTCTTTAACAGCAAAATCTGAGGTTTCCAGGAGAGAAGAGAATTCTGCCTCAAGATGGTACCACAGAAATCCTGCCTGCATTTCCAGCTTGCCAACCTGCCCTATAGAGTTAATTCCTTAAAGCCTATCATCTGTCTATGCGTCCATCCATCTGTCCGTCCATTTATCTGTTCCAGGTTCTGTTTTCTGGAGAACCTGGCTGATAGGAGGCTGCCTCACGTCTCCTCGGTCTCAGCCCATCTCACACACTCACAGCTGGTCCCTTCCCTCCTCCAGGTCACTAGTGCCAGGGGCCCCACCCCAAGCAGAAGTCACTCTTCATCCCATTCTTCCCCCGCCCCCTTGCCCTGGGTCCTGAGTTGCCTGAAACAGTCACGTAGACTTGTGGATCTGGAGTATCTCTCTGTAGCATCCCCTTCTGCTCTCACAGTTGTTCCTGTTTGAACAGTCAGTTATGTGTTGGTCTATTCCATCAGCAAATTCTGCGATTCCTCCTTTAAATGAATTCCCCATCCATCCACCTCTCTTCATCTCCTCCGCCTCTCCCTCTGGTCCATGGAGTGAGTATCATCTCCTCCTGACGCTGCTCTGTCCTTCCGCTTCCTTCAGTCTTGCTCCCTAACACTCCCTTCTCATCTCACCAGCTTTGCCAGGACGACCTCTGAAAATGCCAAGGGGATCATTTCACCCCTTCTGTAGATGGTTCCAGTGGACCCCCGTTATATCAACATTTAGGGAAAATGAAGCCCAACATTCTTACCCAGCAAGTAGGCCCCCATATATCAAATACTTAGGAAAAAATGAAACCCAGCGTTCTTACCCTGCAAGCCTTCACTGGGCTTTCTCTGACCACCTCCTGGTCCCCATCCCCTTCCAGTCTCCCCTCTCTCACTAAGCTCCAGCCGCGGCACATTTCTATCCAACCCAGCTCACCCCCAGCCAGCCTGCGTTCTTGTTTCTACCTCTGTCTAGAACACGCTTCCTCTCCATCTTCAGTGGCCGTTTCCTACTTGTTCCTCAAGTACATTTCAGGTACTGCCCTCTCAGAAGGTGCTTCTTCCCACGAGTAGTTCTCTGACCCCCTCCTCCCCAGCCTCTACTTCCCCTCTCGGGGGATGGACGTGGGGTGTGACTGTGGTGAGGTGACAGCCAAGTGGGAGCTTGGAGGGTGTCCCCTGGCAGGCAGACGTCAAATGTGCTGGTCTTATCCCTTCCTCCCTGCCTGGTGCTTTGGCCGCCTGTCATCCGTCGGTCAACCCACAAATGTGCATCAGATGAATGAATGAGTGAGCACTGTCTCAAATGTGAATTGGCCTGTGCTCTCCTGTGTATTCTTGCCTGGAGAATCCCATGGACAGAAGAGCCTGGTGAGCTGTAGTCCACAGGGTTGCAAAGAGTTGGACAAGACTGAAGCGACCTAGCATACACTGCCTGTGTGGAGAAAGCAGATAAAAGCGAGAGAAAAATAAAACAAAAGCTTTTAAAACCTCCTGGTTGTTAGGACTGGCTCCTTCAGAGGCAAGAAACTAATTCTTTAATTTCGAAATAGTCATCTGCCATCTACTCCCCCTTCACTCCACCACCCTCAGACCTGTAGACACAAGGCTCTAGAGAGATCCAGACGGGCTCCCTGCTCCAGAACCTCCGAGTCTACCAGGCCAGCATTCCTTACCTGTGCCGACATAATTACAGCCTAGCAACAGCCAGGGAATGAGCTCCTCCCGACTCTGATTGGAGCGTCTCAAGCCCCGAGGCCTTCGGATATGGAGGCCTAAAAGGCCTCATTAGACGTAATTATAAAGCTCTCAATCTTTCAGACTCTCATACCTTTCAAAAAACTTACTGGAATTTGGTTTAGAATTTTATTTTAAAGGGACAGAGAGAGTATTTTCTCCCTCCCCTTTCCAATGAATAAGGAAGGTTTCACCTTCAGGATGCTCCTTCTGAGGAGCCAGGACGAGGCATTGCAATTCCTAGGGTCCACGAGGGCTCCGTGTTTCCTGGAAGAAGCACAAAGAGTGGGTGACATCTGACACGTCACACGCGCTTCTGTCTCTCTGTGTTCCCAGCTTACTAAAAGGACGCCGTCGAGAGCTGTAAACAAAAAGGGTGCATTTTGAAGGTGAGCCCGCCCGGATAAGACACCTACCCCCAAGCCTTTGGGATGAGCAAGCCCTAAGCGCTCCTACCTACTTACTGAACTTGCTCATGAGCCTTGACCTTGTGAGACCAGTGAGAAAGGAACTGGAGCTCGGCTCTGGCTTGGATGTGCGTAGCTAGTGAGAACTTCGAAAGCTGGTCTTGACACGGAGGGTCTTTATAAAACTAACAACAGAGCTAACTTATGATCCTGCAATCCCACTTCTTGCCATATATCCAGAGAAAAACGTGGTCCAGAAGCATACATGAACCCCAGTGTTCAGTGCAGCACTGTTCACGATGACCAAGGCCTGGAAGCAACCTAAATGTCCATCGACAGAGGAAAGGACAAAGAAGATGTGACTACACACAAGGGAATATTACTCAGCCATCAAAAAGGATGAAGTAAGGCCATTTGCAGCAACATGGATGGAGCCAGAGAGAGTCATACTGAGTGAAGTAAGTCAGAGGAGGAGAAATATTGTATGACATCCCTTTATATGTGGAATCTAAAAAGAAATGATACAAATGAACTTTCTTACAAAACAGAAAGAGATGCACAGACTTAGAGAACAACATTACGGTTGCCTGGGGAAGGATGGGGAAGGTATAGTTAAGGAGTTTGGGATCAACAAGTACACACTGCTATATTTAAAATGGAGAACCAACAAGGACCTACAAGATAGTACATGGAACTCTGCTCAATGCTGTGTGGCAATCTGGATGGGAGGGGAATTGCAGGAGAATGGATATATGCATGTTTATGGCTGAATACCCTGGGTAGTCACTGGAAGGACTGATGCTGAAGCTGAAACTCCAATACTTTGGCCACCTGATGTGACGAGCTGACTCATTAGAAAAGACCCTGATGCTGGGAAAGATGGAAGGCAGGAGGAGAAGGAGGGCAACAGAGGATGAGGTGGTTGGATGGCATCACTGACTCAAAGGACATGCATTTGAGCAATCTCTGAGAGCTGGTGAAGGACAGGGAGGACTGGCAGGCTGCCATCCATGGGGTTGCAAAGAGTCGGACACGACTGAGTGACTGAATGACAACTTAGCCCCTTCACTGTTCACCTGAAAATATCACAACACTGTTAATCAGCTATATACCAATATAAAATATAAAGTTAAATAAAAAACAAACTGACCTCAGTTATAGGCAGATTCTGAAACGGAGCAGAAGGGCCTCTCAGGTACAAAAGCCCCTCTGTGCCCCCTGTTTTCCTTTTGTGGAAAAGGCTTTCGTCTCCTAGGCCCTCCCTGAATTCCAAACAGCAAACACCGTACGGAGTATTTTCTCCGTCCTTGAAAATCCTCTGGGCTCCAGCCACTCATTCCCTTCCCCTCCCCCTAAGCCCTGGCAACCACTTGTCTTTTTACTGTCTGCACAGTTTTGCCTTTTCCAGTATTAAACGTTTTAATAGTTTGAACAAGGTAGCCAGCAAACAGTGCCCACCCTCAGAGCAAAGTGAAAAATTTTATAACAGTTGATATTACATTAAACAATAATATTTCTTTAAGCTTCGCTCACAATAAATTTTCATTACACAGAATAACAATTTCACACCACCACATAAGAAATAGATTGTGACTAAATTTAAAAAGATATGTTAGTCGCTTAGTCAGGCAAGAATACTGGAATGGGTGGCCATTTCCTTCTCCAGGGGATCTTCCTGACCCAGGGATTGAACCCAGGTCTCCTGCATTGCAGGCAGGTGAGCCAGTGGGGAAACCATATATACATACATACATGCACATATATATATATTGTTCCATTTTCTAATTATCTTGAACAAACCTGCTTGGAAAGAAAACCTCTGGGAAAAGGAAATGTTAAACTTTTCTAAAACATCCAAATCTAGTTTCAGATTTTTGCTACTTTAATTCAAGACATTTGGTCCATGTGGTGGATTTAGACTCATTATCTATTGTCACCTGGAAAGCCCCAATATGTAAATAGCACCCAGATGGCGCTAGTGGTAAAGAACCCACCTGCCAATGCAGGTTTGATCCCTGGGTCTGGAAGATCCCCTGGAGGAGGGTACAGCAACCCTCTCCAGTATTTTTGCCTGGAGAATCCCATGGACAGAGGAGCCTGGTGGATTATTGTCCACGGGGTTGCAGAGTCGGACACTACTGAAATGACTTGGCTCTTTGCAACGCCATGGACTACAGCCTGTGGCATTTCCCAGGGATTTCCATGGGATTTTCCAGGCAAGAAGATCTGGAGAGGGTTGCCATTTCCTTCTCCAGGGGATCTTCTCAACCCAGGGATCAAACCCCTGTCTCCTGTGGCTCCTGCACTGGCAGGCGGTTTCTTTACCACTGCACCACCAGGGGAGCCCCAGAATCAGGTTTTGTCTCCTATTTTCATATTACCATCCCAAAGCATTGTCCGTATGATATTTCTTTTAATTTGAACTTCTTAAAAATGTATACAGAGATATATTAATAATGTATAATGCTGGCATTAATGGATAATAAGTTTTATGTACATATAGTTTATTAACATAAATAGTTTGTCACAGATTTGCTGAAGCTAAAAAGGACTAAATGCGATGTTTTTATGCGAGAGGATGCATCTTACTGAAAATTGCTAACATGTTCCTTAATAGTTATATTTTTCCATCTCCTATTTATGTGTTTCATGGAACATTATCAAATTAAAATGTTATCATAGGGTTTGGCTAAAAAAAATAAGTAAAATAATAAACAGCAAAGTATTTAGTCATAAGGATTTTTTTCCAGCTTTTCAGCTGATAAAATAAGTAAGCCTGGAAAGTAGATTAAGAAAATAATCAAAAGTATAAAACTAACAATACACATATGAGAAGAATGAAACATTCCTGGACCAGGGCAGACTTTCATTTGAACAACTATACAGCATGAAAGAAAAGTCAGCGAATTGATGAAGGACATGGATTGCTGTTTCATCATTGCCAAGTTCGGTTCGCTAGTCTGTGGCAACAAACTGTTACACCTTGAAAAACAAGCCAGGCATTTTCCAAAGTAAACCAGCCCTTTGGTTTAACCATGCTTGGTGTGTACCTAACATTGGTGCCCAGGTGCCTAGGGCAAGACCCTTTTATCCTTCTTTAATTACCCTAGGTTCAGAAATGCTGGTAGACCACTACTTCCAAAGGGACTCTGAAAGAATACTAATGGCCATTGAAATTACCGTGCAGTACAAAATGCTTTTACACTCGGAAAGAATGTTATAGCCTTGTACTATTTCTCCTAGCAGCCCTCTGGCGTTGGGTGAAACCTCTATCACGATGGAACAGTTGAGAAGGTGAAGCATGTCTTCCTGGGCTTGGGGGGAAGGTCCTGATCTATTAATAGGATGCTGGTTCCAAGACGGCAGCAGAGTCAGGCTCTGCCCCGTGGACTTGGGGAACGCAGCCACGTTCTTGGGGAGAGAACTGCCCTCTGCAGCCCCTGTGGGAGCCCCCACCCCAGCCCTCTCCTGCCCCAAGGGGAGCCCGAGTCTTCCACCCGGGCCTGCTGGCAGTGCAGGCGCTGTGCTCCAGACAGAGGGTTAGTCATGGAAACGTGATGACACGGCCACACCAAAGATCTCAAAACCGCCAGGCAGCAGGGAGGGGCGCGTGCCTCCCATCCCTCTCACCAGCAACTTGGACAAGAACCTTCCTGTCCATTTCAGCTTCAGTGCTGAGTCTCCTCTGGGATCATCACTCTACACAACTTAAGTGTCTCTTATCCACACCTGAAGGAATGCAGAGGAGCCGAGTTTTCTGTTCTGGCTCCAGAACATCAGGCCTTAGAGGATCAGGGAGGAGAAACATGCCTTTCTTGCGTCTAGCTGAGCAGAGGGTGTGGCTTTTGTCTGGTCTGGAGAGACGCCCACTCACCAGGGCAAGCCAGCACCCCCCGGGCAGTGGCCACCCCTAGGGAAGGCATATCCCTCCCCGCTACTCCCACCATCATGCCCTGCTCACGGTGGGTGTGCTACGCTTGTCGTGTGCATACACCAGTAACTCAGTGTATGAACGCTTGTCTCTGCAGGATTAAACAGGCCACGTGCAAACCTGCCAATTAGGCTGTGGTCACAACTCATGAATGACTGCTTTTACACCCTCTTCCAGCTTCTTTAGCGAACTTAGCTAACGTGACTTCCACTTACTGGACAGATCTTTTTTAAACATTCATTTATTTACTAGTTTTTGGCAGTGCTGGGTCTCTGTTGCTGTGCAGGCTTGTCTCCAGTTGTGATGCCGGGGCTCCTCATTGCAGAGGCTTCTCTTGTTGTGAAGCACAGACTCTAGGGCACAAGAGCGTCAGTACATGCAGCACGTGGGCTCAGTAGCTGTGGTTTCCAGGCTCTAGAGCACAGGCTCAGTAGTTGTGGCGCATGGGCTTAGCTGCCCCATGGCACAGGGGATCTTCCTGGATCAGGGATCGAACCCATGTCCCCTGCATTGGCAGGCAGATCCTTAACCTCTGGACCACCAAGGAAGCCCTAGACTGATCTTTATTGAGAGACTGTAGTAAGTAGAGCATCTTTCTAGGTCTTGTGGGGAATGAGAGGGTTTAAAAGAAGGGTTCTATCCTTAAAAACTTCTATTCCTATGAGGAAAAGTAGACACATGTGAAAACCATAAGGAATAAAATCAAATACTGATATAACAATATAATGACCAGAGGGTACTAACATACATATAAATAAGTGACTACATGACTGATAGAATAAATGGGTGAATATTTGAGTCTCCTGAGCCCTGCAACTTTTAGCTTATAAATCTTCACAGTATCTCACAGGTTTTCATTGTCTTGTTAGCAGCACATCACACAAAGAAATGTTCTGTAAAGACAAGCAAGGCTAACCTGGGCTTTGGCTCAAGTGGCATGAGAAAAGACATTTTTCTCCTCCTCCCAAATCCTTCCTGGTTTGATAAATCTGTTTTCTGAAGCCTGAATGGAAGGTTTGGCTCATCTGGGTTCCTGCAACAAGTCTAAGAGATAATTAAACTCCACTTGGGTGTCCAGAAGTCAGCTTGCCCAAATGACTTGTAATCTAGCAGGATTCCTTATCTCAGGAAATGAGGTGAGTGATTTGCTCACCCCTAAGCCAGAAATCCCAGCCTGGCTTCCTCCCACTTGCCAGAATTCAGCTCTTCACCAAGTCCTAGGAATCTCACTTACTTATTTCCTTCTCTGCCCTCATCACCCTGCTGGGGCTGAACTGTCAGCCTTTCCTGCCTGGACACCTGTACTTGTCTCCTAACTGGTCTCCCTGGGCCCATTTCCCCTTAAAAAAAGAACTGGTTAAAAAGGAAAAATCATTTGATGTTCCTCATTGCAAAATAACCCTTGACTGAAGGATGGTCAGTGATTGACCAGTTTACTTTTATTTTCCAGAAAAAGGATATTTTTTGTTGAGAAATGATTTCTGTGTTTTTTAGATTTGTTCTTTTTCCTTAAATAATTCTAAAATTAAAAAAAAAAAAAGTTTGTTGGTCCTGGGGAATTTTACAAAGACCTCTCACCTGTGTGTGCGCTAAGCTGCTTCAGTCATGTCCAACTCTTTGCGACCCTGTGAATAGTAGCCCACCAGGCTCCTCTGGCGATGGTGGTGCACCAGCAATTGCGGAAGCTCCCAGGCGGCTGACCTTGGCGGGGGGCGGGTTGGGCAGGGGAACCTCGCGGAGTAGCCCTGTCAGGACGCATGCAGCAGAGAGACATTCTCATGAAGGGGTTACGATACACAGGAGTGGAAGGTCAGGGAGCGCCTCTGACACCAGCAAAATAAAGAACGAATTCCCATCCTGGAAAATGTCTTTTCTGAAGAAAATGAAAATGTATGGCCCATATAGGCAGCTGACATCCATTTATGGGGATTTCAATATGCAGGGCTAACACGCAAGCCTTCTCAACAAACAAAAACTAAACTAAAAGACAGCACTCATAAATAGCAAAACAAAAGGCAAGGTGCAGCAGTTTGTCTGCTGAGCTACCGCGTGGAGAGATGAGATGTGACGGCTAGAGAGGAGCTGGTGGCTGGACCCCGTCCTTAGTGAGACCTCCCCCAACGCCCCAGGCTTCCCCCTTCCTCTGCCTCTTCGCACGTGCCATTCCCTCTCCCCGAGTTTCCTTTCCACCTCCTCATCTTCCAGGGTCTAGTTCAGGTTTCGTCTCCTTCCGTCAGTCAGTCAGGCTTGGTGAGCAGCCCCAAGGGGAACGACTCACTCTCGGGCCTGGGTTTCCGCGGTGCTCTGTGACAACGCCTGTTCCTTCCGGTTCCGGCTTCCTCTCCTCCCGCACGTGGTGCATCTTCTCAAAAACAGGGCCGAGCGCTTGTGCCTCACACAGCTTCCCAGACGGGCCCCGGACAGGCTCGGGGTGCCGTCCAAATTTACCCTGTTATGGAGTGCCTAGCAAAGGACAATATGGAAGAAGCGTTTGCTTCCGGATCCAGAATACGCCTAATAATGCCCGTCTCCTACTACCTCTTGGGCATGAAATCATTCCACAAACTACTCTGAGTTCCCTAGAATAAATATAAATAAAAGCTGTTATTACAGAAAGTATTTGAACATATTTTACTTGCGAACCAGGCAGTCAGCTGGAGCTAATGTGACCCTGTGTCTTTACTAGGTTCTTTCATAACTACTCAAATTTAAACAATAAACAGTGTTTGCTTTTATAGATCAGTAACAGTGATTTCTTATGGGGGAATATAAATATTTTGGTGCATGTTCAGCCTGGTGTCATTTATATTTTTGTGTTGAATTTTGGATGAAAATTCTGTATTATTAATTCTTAGTCTTTTTTTTTTTTAAGAAAGATAGCATTAATATACAATTAATTTTGTCCAGAATGCCGTGTTCTGAAGGCTTCAGAGTGCTTCTTAGAACATAGAGAGCCAACTGGGCGGTGTTTTATATCAAGGAGAGATTATCTACGACAGGATTAGTACTGCAAAGCGGAGATTCAGTTTGTGCATGGGCGATATTTTGCACTTTTTAGCAATGGTAAAACCATCGACAGTCTCAACTTGAGGGCATGGAGCCCTCATCGTGAGGTCTGTTTGACTTTTATTTTTTATTTTTCTCCTTAGAGCATCATGAATGTTAAACCATGTTGCGAACTCCAAGATACTGGAGGCTATTGGCACAATGATAATACCAGTGAGCTTTGAAGAGAGACATACTCAGGTTAGCTTAGGCTGAATCCCAATCCTTACCGTATTCTTAACATTTGGTGCCTGTTTTTCGTTGGGTAAGTTAAAGACACCTTTCTCAACTGGGAAACGGAGACAGTACTTCCTAGCTTACACAGTTGTTCCAAGAGTTAGAGTAAATTGCGAGTTTGCTATCACGCGTGAGTTCTAGTAAGCACTCGAGAAATGTCTTTGGAGTTGTGAATGTGATTTCAGGATGCTCTGCTGTCCTCCCCTCCCCCACAGGATGGCGGGATGTTGCCGGGCACATAGGCCAGCCCAAACCCCCCTGTGCTGGGCCGCAGGCTAGCTAGCCCCCAGGGAGCCCTGCTTTCTGGTCTTCACACCCTAGGTAAAAGTCTCTCCTAGATTGAGAGCTGCACCTGGTGGCTGGTTTCTTTCTTTTGAATTGAAGTACAGGTGCTTCACAATGTTGTTAGCTTCTGCTGCACAGTGTATATACATCCCCTCTTTTTTGGATTTCTTTCCCACAGCGTCACTACAGAGCCCTGAGTAGAGTTCCCTGTACTCCACAGTAGGTTCTCATTAGTTATCCATATTTTATGGACTTCCCTGGTAGCTTTGACTGTAAAGAATCTGTCTGCAATGCTGGAGACCCGGGTTTGGTCCCTGGGTTGGGAAGATCCCCTGGAGAAGAAAATGGCAACTCACTCCAGTATTCTTGCTGGGAAATCCCATGGGCAGAGGAGACTGGCAGGCTACAGCCCATGGGTTGCAAAGAGTCAAACACAGCCGAGCGACTAACACGCACACAGCAATATTGCACGTGTCAATTCCAAACCCTCAGTTCATCCCCCACTTCTCCCCTTGGTTTCCGTACATTCGTTCTCTTCGTCTGTGTCTCTGTTTCTGCTTTGCAATGAATCCATCTGATGGCTCATTTCTAACGGATGAAAGGTGGCGAGAGTGATGGGAAGTCGCCTCTGAGAATAGGTGGCAAAAACATGTGGCTCTGTCTGGGGAGTCCTTCACCGTGAGTGAGTCTCCCCTTGGGATGCTTCTGGGGGAAGCCACCACTTACATTGAGAGGCTACTAGAGTGAGCTTGTAGACACACCCTTCAGCCACTTTCCAGCACTTTCCCTTCAGTCTCAACCCGATTGCCAACTTGAGCCAGAGGCAAGCAGCGGAACCCCACCTGCATTCCTGAGTTACAGAAGCTGTGCAATAATGAGTGTCTGTGGTTTCAGGACGCCAGGTTTTAGAGTAACTTGTCATGTGGCAGTGGGTGACTAATACACTGCCGGGGGGCGGGGGGGGGGGCTGTCTCCTGGCCTGGCCGGCACGCCTTGGAGACAGCTGATAAGGGGTATCTGTTGTTAAAGGCTCTCTGGGGTTTTCTCGAAGGGATGAAGACCAAGCTTTTCAGTGTAGCCCTTCATAACGTAGCCCTTGCCTCCTTCTCCTGCAGGCCCACGCATCTCCAAATGCTCTCCTGTCCCATCCCCTTGCAGTGTTGCGAAGTCTTGTGTGGTGTACGGACCCCCTTGCCCCTTGGCAAAGGGGAACTCAAGCTTCTTCTCCAGGAAGCCTTATCTGCTCTTCCCTCCAGCATGAAGCTGGTGTCCTACCTCGAATTCTCTGAGCAGGCTCTAGTTCTGATAACCAGTACTTACCTAGCATGTCTGGTATTTCATTCCCTCCACAAACCGTGAGTTTATTTGAGGACTGTATTTCTTCAAGGCACACAAGCGCTTGGCCAAAAGGGGCTTCATTGATATTTTTATAATGGATGAAGGATTCCAGCTCTCAGAGGGCAGGATTGTTTTCTGCGTCCAACCTCTTACGAAGCATAAATATGCTTTCCTTTATATTCTTTTACTCTATGACACAGAGGCTGTACTTGCAATATAAACAGATTGGAAGAGGAGAAAAGAAAGAGCCATTTACAATAATTTGACTTGGAAACAGGCTAAGCAGAGGTGTTTAGAACTTGGTTTGGGAGCGAGTCTTACGCCAACGATGGGGTGTTGGGGGATGCCAGGTAATATAAATAGCTAGAACTATTTATGTTTCATCTGTGAACCAGGATGAAGAAAGGGACATATATATGTGTACTGATATTTTTCAATGTTAAATCAGAAATCGATTAATTTATAGGAGGTTGAACAAGATACAGCTGTTTCTGACCTAAACAATAGCGTATCCTTATGATTCTGTGATTCTAACACACACACTTAACGTGCAGAGATTTTGCTCTCTTCTCTTTTCTCTGTGGTATTTCCTTTTGCAGAGTTTGCAAATTAAGGACTGGCTAAGACATTTGTCTCTAGAGTTACAAAGTTGAAGTTGGCTCTGAGTCTTAATCTCGAGACAAACTGGATCAGAGCCAATGGCAGGGTTAGGGCCAAGACACATCCTTGTGACTATTGCCACATTCATCTCAGGTTTATTAAAGAAAAAACAACACACCCAAACCCTTAGCATTGGCTTCCCTGGTGGCTCAGAGGTAAAGAATCTGCCTGCCAGATTCTGGGTTCGTTCCCTGGTCCAGGAAGATCTCACATGACGTGGAGCAAGTAAGCCCACGCATCACATGTGCTGACCCTGTGCTCTAGCGCAGGAGCCAGAGCTCCTGAAGCCGGTGTGCCCTGGGGCCCGCGCTGCTCACTAAGAGGAGCTGTCACAGTAAGACGCCCACACACCGCACCTAGAGAGAAGGTCTCGCAGCAACAAAGATCCAGCACAGCCAAAATAAAATAAAATTTAACAATTATTTTAGAATAAAAAATCTTAACAGAGCCCTCCTGCAAAACTTCATCTTAGGTTCCCTATTTTGTCCTAAACATAAAATGGGAAATGCACCTTTTAGAGTCCAGCGGCAGAACTCTGATAAACTGAGGCACTGACAGTTCCCTTTTTCACTTTCCAGTCCACATGTGTGTTGGTGATGAAGTTCTAGAGACGTTTGGATGAACATCGCTGCAAGTCCTTTAAGAACCAAACACCCACAGAATTCATGAGGGGCCTCGTCTTCTGCAGTGGGACTCAGAGGCACAAAAGTTCTTAAGTCAGTTTTTCAAGGTGGAAAAGTGAAATCAAGAGCTAACCTCTAATGCTCCAAGGGACTCGGAGACTTGGAGAAGATCTGGATGATTCCTTATCAGATTTGGTTATGTATATTTATTGACCAACCCAATGGAAGTGTTCCCATTATGGTCGGCAACAAAGCCTCCAAGCAAAGCAGTGAACTAACTTTGAACTTCTGACTGAAGCTGAGGGGAGGAATGAGCTTCAAGAATGTTCTACGTCTTATTCACCTTGGATGCCACACAGAGGATCTGTGAACCCAGGACCCACCCTTAATTTGCGATCCCAGCGCAAGCACGATGTTCACTTTCAATCAATTTATGATTTAGATCACATCCTTAACAAATCCACTTTAGAATATCATTTGCAGTTTATATCTCATGAAAGTATGACATCAGATTTCACGGTCCTACCCTATTCTTGTGCGCGTTCTTTGGTTGCCCTAGTAACGGAGTTGCCATGGATGGCGCTGCAGGAGGTGTACGGGTCAGCAAAGACCAGAGCCCTGTCATTCTTCATTCAAAGGCAATTGTCCCTGAAAAATGTGACTTGCTTCAATATTTAAGGCCTGGGCGCTGATATTAAACTAGAATGATACTTCGGTTAAAAACCAATAATTAACCTTGTCTTCCACGCCAGGTCACACTTGAATAGCGATTTCATAAAGTGGACATTCCTCTGTCTTTCATTCGTGAAGTCCTAGATCGGTTTTAAATAATACGTCTCCCAGAAAAGTACACGGGTAATCGTTGCAATTTATTTTATGTCATTATCTAAGCCCCCGAGACCTTACAATCCCGGCTCTTCTCTCTGAGGTAATTGCACACATCTTGGGAGTATGTGAGATGATGTTAATATTCAAGGCATCGTCTCTGTGAAAGGATTCACAACCTACAATGGAACACTGTCTTCATGTCTTGCTGTAAAATTTATTTTTAGGCAAGTAGAGGGTATTTCCTTTCTGAAGAATGATTTTCATCGAAATTGCAGTCTTTGATGTCATGGATTTATAATATGTATCCTAAATAGCAGTTTTAGTTTCAAAGTGGGGATTATGAAGCTTGGTTATGTTATAAGAAGATCTCTCAGATTATAAATGAAGACCACCTTTGAGGTACACAAGATGTCATCATTCTCTTAACACTCCTCACTCTTTATTGCTCCCTAAGATGTTTTAAACTGCTGTAATCTTTTATCACACACTATATATATATATACAGAACATACTTAGGTAGTTGCTTCAATTTTTTAATACCAGTGATGTGAAAATTATGGCACCCACATAAAAAACATGTTAAATATTATTATATTTTAAAGCAGGGATTTGATATTTCTCAAGATTCTAGGTAATATAAAAAAAATGACCTCAGAAAATGGTCAAATAATGTTAAATACTCATTTGTTATAATCTTAAAGTTGAAATACATATGTATATTTTTTCATATATGTAAACTCCAGTAGAGTTGTTTCTACCAAGGTATTTTGAACTTTGTCACTTAAAAAATGATTCAATTATAAAATTTTAAATTATTTAAAATGTGAGGATCTAGTGTTTCCTAGTAACAAATAAGTTTCACCAAAGTTCAAACGAGCTGTATTCAGATTCTTCCTGTGTTTGCTTTTCAAAGAGGACATGATTTTTGTTTTGTTTTCTAGTGATCAGGAAAGGTTTGTGCAATGCTATGCTCATTAGAGTTGGATTAACAACACTTGATGGTAGAAAAGGAAATTATTCCGATTTACTCATTTTTAAATACATTGATTACATGACAGAAAATTATTTTCTTTTTGAGAAAAGGAAATTTTATTCTTTCTATGAGATACAGGAAAACTCCAAGCAAGCTATTTGATTTATTCAAGTGTCTAATTATAGTCATAATTGAAATCGTTGCAAGTGAGTCACGCTGTGATTTACCTAACTTGGAGCTTATAAATTCATATTTCAGCAAGAGTGCAGAACACAGATAAACTTTGGAAAGTTACATTCATTATTAGAAGATTACCCTCCACTCCTGCCCTAGGGCATCCCTTTCTCTCGGCAACACGTTTTAATGAAGATGAGCAGACTGCCCATATTCTCAAGACCCCATTCATTATTCTGAATTGTCAAAAACTGCTTTCGCTTTGGGTTCATTTGGTTTCAGAGAATGAAGATATCTGACGCTTTTCAACGAGCCTATGATATTATTTCCAACATTCTTGAAATACTTAACTTGCATAGAGCTAGTTTTATGGATCTATTTACTTCTCCTGGATAGTTATATATTTACATTAAATGTATATTCACACTGCCTGGTCATTCTTTTACAATTAGTTTCAATAAATATGGTCTTTGCTGCTCTAACCCTGTTTCAACCCCGTTCTCCTGCGCCGTCTCCTCTTGTACCCAAGACACTCCCTTTGATGTCAACGGGAGACCTTGAGTAGCCACAAAGGGTTATTTAGGGGCATTAAAGAGGAATAAGAAAATCAAATTGAGGGCTCTTTTCAGGCAGCTAAGAACCAAGTCATAGAGTTCACCAACCAGTTATTCATGACACCAACATACTCACCAAATCTATATTTGGGCTTATTTTATTGAGAGGCATTTTTATTTTATTATTTCCCTTTCCTCCCACTTTTAGGCACAAATCAGTCTTCCACTCGGGTGCAATCTCCTTGTTAATGTGCGGGCGAAGGAGATAAATCAAACCTGGCTTTGTACAAAATTTTGAATTCCTAAAAATCTCATTTTATTTATGGGGAAGACCTTGATTGGAAAGCGGGTCAAAGTTTCTAGGTCTGAGCAAGCACTTCATAAAGAGACCCTGAGGGAAACAGGACTCTTTGAAAACACATAGGCTTTTATCTTTCAACTGCCTCTTATTCCCCAACTAGCCTTTCCTTTCTTCTTCCGAGGCCTCCGAGTGGCTCTTCCTGAGTGACATTTCAATAGAACTTTCCAAATACAGTGTAACAAAGAGATCAGGGCCCACTGGGAAGATGGAGCAGATTTTTTTTTTTTTTAAACAAAATGAATAGTTTTAATTATGTCTTTTCTGCCCACTCCGTAGAGCACCCCCAGCCTCCGCCCCCATGCCAAATCTGAAGTCAGCAAACGCGGAGACACTCAGACTCACTGCTTCACACCTTTGCACCAGCAAGGTTTTAAAATCAGTTCAGTCTTCAGCAGGTGACTGGCTCCCTGCGTTCACCCGGGCTGGGTCCCCTCCTTGGCGCGGCAGACCACCTACGGCTCAGTTCTAAGCTTGTTTTGAGTTGGACCCCCAGGATCTCTGGCAATCCCAACAACAGCTTGAAAAATGGACCTGTTTGAAAAGAAGAGCCAGCTGCGGCTGTGACGGATGACTAGGGAAACCTCCAGTATTCAAGCTTCCAGGAAGGGTCAGCCCTTCGTTTCCAGCTAGTCTTTTCAATACCTTGAAAACGTTTAAAAGCAGCGACATTGACATCAATTACACTCCTTCACACTGTGAGCGTAATTGCAGGTAAAGCCAATCATCTCATAGGTATACCACGTGCTCATTGCCAGTGAGCCAACTTGAAAAATCCTAAGTCAAAGTATTTCCAACATTAAAGTTGTTTTTTTTTTTTTTTAAATTCTAGGAGGGCACTTTTGGTGAAGAGTGGTAAGCCCTGGAGTGTTGCTTTAACTATTGGTTTTTAAAATTAAAAAATTGGAGTGACTATGGACAGGTGTAAGCCGCTCGGAGAAAAACCGTCACTTAGAAAGCCAACTCTTGATAGTCTGTGTACTTTTAGTGGAAATTGACATTATTGAAAACAAACCAGAAAATATATTCAGTTAAAATTTCTTGGCAAAATTCTAAATTTTCTTTTACTCAAGGGTCCCTTATAAAATAGGCTTCCCTGGTGGCTCAGCTGGTAAAGAATCTGCCTACAATGCGAGAGATGGGGGTTCGATCCCTGGGTGGGGAAAATCCCTTGGAGAAGGGATAGGCTACACACTCTAGTATTCTGGGCTGCAGAATTCGCAGAGTCGGACACGACAGAGAGACTTTCACTTTCCCTTCCACAATTATGATAGTTCCTTCTTTTTGAGTTGATGTTTATTAGCACAAACATGATATTAGTATTAGGAAGCAGAAGCTCTCTTTCCTTCAGAATATTCTTGTAATTCTATCTCCAAGATGTTCTTGCTGTTCCAAGCACTTTAGACCTTTGACTCAGCAAAACTCTGTTACTTGGAGTCAGGCAAATGAACTTTCTGGGTCTCATTTTCTTTTAGCTCAGAAATCCCGTTAATCTGAGCTTGTCTTCAAAAGCACATTTTATAAAAAGTCCAAGGAATGTGTGTGCCACTCAAAGCTTCCACAACAGTTTCTGCCTAAAGAACAGTTTTATGAATTTAGTAACTATTAAGTTCAATGGGAGATTGAAGGAGTGAGGCATGCATTTAACAGAGAAATGTTAAGATTATATATAGGCTACTGTGCTTTAATCTTGCAGTGTAGTATGTCAGCAGGTTATGTCAAGAGCAAACAAAAGACATACAGAGTGAAGTCAGCAAAATTTACTTTGATGCCCATTTGTTCTTTTCTCATCACCTTTATGACCGTTTCTGCTTCCCTCCCTTTTGACTGAAACACACACACACACACACACACACACACACACACTCTCCATGCTCACTCTCCCAGTTTCAAAGTCCTGTGGCTTCATGGTATTTTGGGGGGACTTTAATTGGTTATCAACTGTAAACAATGAAAGCTGACTCTCTCTAGTTATGGAAAAAGAGATTCAATGGAAGAAATATTGAGTAAATCAGAGACATCTTGGGAGGGCTGAAAACCAGATTCAAGGTAAAACCCCGTGGAGTAATACCCCAAACTTGAACCATGGCGGTAGCCTAAGGTGAAGGTGCCATCTTCCTCCCAGTTCTTCTCTGCGCCAGGAACTCCACCAGACAACAGGGGTAGAATCCTAGTCTTCTACAGATGCTATCAGTTCAGTTCAGTCACCTCCAGCCCTTGCAAAGATGGAGATAAACACAGCCTGTCTCCCAGGGTGGCTTGCTTCTGCCCAGAAGCCTTGTGTGGGTCTATTTGACTAGTGAAACTCAGCGCCCAGGCTTGTGTTCTCGTAGTGCAGGGGATGGAAGACATTTCAGTTTCCTGGGCTCTACTCCAGGAACTCAGGATTCTCAATGTTGAAAATTTTCCTCTCACAGCAGAAGTTTTCAAGACAGTATTGAGGCTAACACATGTTCCCTTTAGATATTGAAAAACCTCACAAGGATCCCTTATTCTTAATTATCCATCCATCCACCCATCCACCCATCCACTTATCCATCCATCCATTCATCCATCCATCTACTCATCCACCCACCCATCCACCTATCCACTTATCTATCCGCGCATCCACTTATCCAGCCACCCATCCACCATCCATGCACCCATCCACTTATCCATCCAACCATCCCTCCATCTAATTTTTATTTTAACTAACATTTATTGAGCACTTGTTAAGCGGGGAAGGAGCTGGGAGCTCTGGGCATAAAAACAATTAAGGCAAGAATGCAGATGGAAAAGGGAGAAGGATGAGCAGATGTTTTTGACTCAGTGTGGCCTCGGTGGCCTCGATGACGCACAGCTGGTGTTAGGCTCTGGTCCACGCTTCCAGGTCCCAGTCTCCCTTGGATTGAGCTTGATGCCGTGGGCCTTGTTCTAGTCCTGGGTGCTGAGCTCTGTTGTTGGTGTCGGGGGCCTCCTCCCTGCCCTCCTTCCTTGGTGTGAATGCCGCCGAGGCCTGTGTTCCCCACTGATGTGAACACAACACGGAGGACAGAGGCCAGGTCCACACTGGGCTCTTTGTATAAACTGCTGAAGTCTTCAGGGCTTTTCAGTGGTCACAGCCAGCATCAGCTCTCCTAAATGAAATATGGGCCACATGGTAAATGAGGAAAGTTAGAGATGTCCACAAGAAGGGGACTGGAAATGTTCTCCTTAAATAATTCAGTGCAGCTAGAGTCAGACAGATGAGTCTGGAGAGGAAATCAGAGGCCAGATCTCAGAGGACTTAAGTCTGTCTTGCTAAGAATTTTTTTTCTTCCTTGAGGCTCTGGGGAGACCCTGAAGAATTTTAATACCTTTTCCACCTTTCCACCTGGGAAACAACTTACCAATATCCTCTGCCCAGCTCAGCTAATCTGATACACTCAAATCTGCTTTGGCTAATAAAACAGGATCAATCTTTTAGCCACCTTGGCTTTACTAGTTCAAGTATGAAATGCTTTAACATCACACAATTAGTCCTTGACTGTCAGGCTTGGGTAGGGCAAAGAACAACTGGTGTTGAATCTGTGGTCATCTTCAAATCATGCATTGGGCTCATTTACGAGTCAGTCCATGCATAGCACCAGCTTTGAGAAGGCCAGAGATATAACAGCAGATAGATTTATAGATCCTTTAAAAGTGATGCCAAAGAAACTGGACCAGTTCACAGTGGTGTTCACCTGGGCTTTAAAGGATTTTATTAGGACTGTATGTTTTTCATATACAACACATGACCTGTAGAGAGAATGAGTTTTCATCCTTGGGGGAAAGGAGACCCATATTAAACTTATATTTTATTATACAGAAAATGCATACAACCTAAATATTTTGAGTGAAGGTTAGAGGGAAAGATGTAATTTGAAAGACTTCACTTACTACAAGTAAAATAAATCAGAGACTACTACAATGATTTCAGCATGTATATTTTATTAAAAGTCAATATTTTGTTGAGATCATAACTTTTACCTGAGATTTAAAATATTCATTTTATTACAGCTTTCTCAAACCAATTAAAAGTCACACGCCCTAAAGCAGATTTGATGTCCTAGGAATTTTCTATTTGCTCTATTTAGAACTACTAGGAATTCTACTAAAGGGTTAACTTTGGAACATTAAAAAACAAAATCTGGCTGTGTCCAATCTTAGCCACGGTGCACAAGCTCTCTGGTGCGTGGGCTTAGTAGTTGCGGCTTGTGGACTTAGCTGCTTTGCGGCACATGGGATCTTAGTTCCTCAACCAGGGATTGAACATGAGTCCCCTGCATTGCAAGGCAAATTCTTAACCACTAGACCACAAAGGAAGTCCCCTTTGGGACATTCTTGGCACTCATATTCTAACTATATTCTCATTGAGTTTATATAACTGGCATGAGTCAATGTGTCTGTTTGTGAACCCTCGCTAGTCACGCCTAGTATCAAACAACCCCAGAGTCTCAGGAACAAAGACTTGCTTCCAACTCACATTGCCGTCTCTGCCCTGTGTGTCCCCCCCTCCCCACCCCCCACATTTTGAATCCAGGCTGAAGGAGGGTCCACTCTCTAGGACCTGCTCTTCACTGGCTGCAAAGTGAAAGTGTTAGTCACTCAGTTGTGTCCCACACTTTGCAATCCCATGGACTGTAGCCCACCAAGCTCCTCTTTCCATGAGATTCTCTAGGCAAGAATACTGGAGTGGGATGCCATTCTATTCTCTGGGGTATCTTCCCAATCCAGGGACTGAACCTAGCTCTCCTGCATTGCAGGCAGATTCTTTACCCTCTAAACTACCAGGAAAGCCCCTTTACTGGCTAAAGCAAGCCAAATGGCCAGGAAAGAAAAAAAAAAACAAAACACTCCTATTTCAAAGAAAGACAGAAAATAATTGGTGAGCATAATCTCCACTATATATCTGTGAAAGTCTTAGTTGCTCAGTTGTGTCCTACTCTTTGTGATCCCATGGACTGTAGCCCACCAGACTCCTCTGTCTATGGACTTTTCGAGCAAGAATACTGGAGCACTGCATTCCCCTCTCCAGGGGATCTTCCCAACCCAGGAATCGAACCTGAGTCTCCCACTTTGTGGGCAGATTCTTTATCTTCCGAGTCACAAGGGACGCCCTTACCATCAGAGTAGATTAATTTGTATCTATATCAATTATTTTATATCTGGTTTAACAGAGGCAGAATCATAGAAAGGTTGAACACAGTCTCTGAAGTCAGAATCCTAGGAGGTCAACTATGGCTTTACCATAGTTGAGAACCCTCAATTTTTTCATCTGTAAAACAGGATGAATGATAGTGCCCGCCTGTAATGAAAAAATCCAAGCAAACGGTTTAGCACAGTGCCCAGCAAGTGTTCTTACAATGGGAGGGATTCTTTTCCTCTCGTCACTCATCCAACAGATATTTATTATCTGTTTTGTGCCAGACTCTAGGCCTGGCACTAAGGGTGTGGGAGGTTTTTCCACTTTAATGAAGGAGGAGAGTGAGAAGGGCAGATGGCCTGATGGGCAGATGAGGGACCACAAGGAAAATAGGGCAAAAAATGCCTATCTGGGATGAGAAACGAAAATGTTTACAGAATGAAGAAGATACACGAAGAGAGAAGGAATCAAGATGTCATAGTATTTCACAGCCTCAAAAGCATGGGGCATGATTATTAGTGTGTGATGGGGAACAGAGATTCTGTTAAGGAGGATGAAAAATTTCCAGAGATGGATGGTGATGCGGGTGACCCAGGACTGTGAGTGTACTTAATGCTCCTGAGCTGTACTCTTAAACATGGTCACAATGGGGAACTTTCTTGGGGGTCCAGGGACTAAGGCCCTGCACTACTAATTCAGGGGCCAGGGGTTCCACCCCTGGTTAGGGAACTGGAGCCAGACGCTGCAACTAAGACCTGCGCAACCGAGTCAGCATTTAACAAAGGGTCAGAATGGTACATTTTATGTCATAGGTGTGTTACCACACTAAGGAAAAGGATTTCTTTTAACCGCAGGGAGAGGCAGTGGACCTTGAACAAGTGGATGCAATCTGAAATGGACATAAAGCAAAAAGTAATGGAACGATAGACATTCCTTGAGGTGGATGGAAAGGAACTGAAGGAGCTTAGTGATTTATGGTTTTTTTTTTTTTTTTTACTTGGACAAGAAGGGAGATGACTGGGTGATCACAGAGAGGACTGTGACAACCCACGGCTTGCAACGGCTCCAGAAGACTAGGGGGTGGGGGTGTCCGAGGAGAGTCAGAGAGCAGGTCAGTTTCTTGCGAGGATATAGTGTGGGGGTTTCTGGACCAACTGACATACAAGCCCTGTCTCCACCCTTGTACATGACAGTCCTCTCGGCCTCTGAGTCTGCTCACTTCTGGTGGATGAGGGGTCTTTTAGGGGAGAGGGTGGAAGTGAAAATCTAGTAGGAGTTAGAGTCTAAATGAGCGCCTAAGGCAGCAGTAGCAGAGTTCAGTTCAGCTCAGTCACTCAGTCGTGTCCAACTCTTTGCCACCCCATGAATTGCAGCACACCAGGCCTCCCTGTCCATCACCAACTCCCGGAGCACACTTAAACTCATGTCCATCGAGTCAGTGATGCCATCCAGCCATCTCATCCTCTGTCGTCCCCTTCTCCTCCTGCCCCCAATCCCTCCCAGCATCAGAGTCTTTTCCAATGAGTCAACTCTTCACATGAGGTGTCCAAAGTATTGCAGTTTCAGCTTCAACATCAGTCCTTCCAATGAACACCCAGGACTGATCCCCTTTAAAAAGGACTGGTTGGATCTCCTTGCAGTCCAAGGGACTCTCAAGAGTCTTTTCCAAAACCACAGTTCAAAAGCATCAATTCTTCAGCACTCAGCTTTATTCACAGTCCAATTCTCACATCCATACATGACCACTGGAAAAACCATAGCCTTGACTAGAAGGACCTTTGTTGACAAAGTAAAGTCTCTGCTTTTCAGTAGGCTGTCTAAGTTGTTCATAACTTTCCTTCCAACGAGTAAGCGTCTTTTCATTTCATGGCTGCAGTCACCATCTGCAGTGACTTTGGAGCCCCCCAAAATAAAGTCTGACACTGTTTCCACTGTTTCCCCGTCTATTTCCCATGAAGTGATGGGACCAGATGCCATCATCTTTGTTTTCTGAATGTTGAGCTTTAAGCCAACTTTTTCACTCTCCACTTTCACTTTCATCAAGAGGCTTTTTAGTTCCTCTTCACTTTCTGCCATAAGGGTGGTGTCATCTGCATATCTGAGGTTATTGATATTTCTCCCGGCAATCTTGATTCCAGCTTGTGCTTCTTCCAGCCCAGCGTTTCTCATGATGTGCTCTGCATATAAGTTAAATAAGCAGGGTGACAACATACAGCCTTGACGTACTCCTTTTCCTATTTGAAACCAGTCTGTTGTTCCATGTCCAGTTCTAACTGTTGCTTCCTGACCTGCATACAGGTTTCTCAAGAGGCAGGTCAGGTGGTCTGGTATTCCCATCTCTTTCAGAATTTTCCACAGTTTATTGTGATCCACATGGTCAAAGAAGTAGATGTTTTTCTGGAACTCTCTTGCTTTTTCCATGATTCAGTGGGTGTTGGCAATTTGCTCTCTGGTTCCTCTGCCTTGTCTAAAACCAGCTTGAACATCTGGAAGTTCATGGTTCATGGTATTGCTGAAGCCTGGCTTAGAGAATTTTGAGCATTACTTTACTAGCATGTGAGATGAGTGCAATTGTGCAGTAGTTTGAGCATTCTTTGGCATTGCATTTCTTTGGGATTGGAATGAAAACTAACCTTTTCCAGTCCTGTGGCCACTGATGAGCTTTCCAAATTTGGTGGCATATTGAGTGCAGCACTTTCACAGCCTCATCTTTCAGGATTTGAAATAGCTCAACTGGAATTCCATCACCTCCACTAGCTTTGTTCATAGTGATGCTTTCTAAGGCCCACTTGATTTCACATTCCAGGATGTCTGGCTCTAGATGAGTGACCACACCATTGTGATTATCTTGGTCATGAAGATCTTTTTTGTACAGTTCTTCTATGTATTCTTGCTATCTCTTCTTAATATCTTCTGCTTCTGTTAGGTCCATACCATTTCTGTCCTTCATCGAGCCCATCATTGCATGAAATGTTCTCTTGCTATCTCTAATTTTCTTGGAGAGATCTCTAGTCTTTCCCATTCTGTTGTTTTCCTCTATTTCTTTGCATTGATCGCTGAGGAAGGGTTTCTTATCTCTCCTTGCTATTCTTTAAGGGACTAGATCTGATAGATAGAGTGCCTGATGAACTATGGAATGAGGTTCGTGACATTGTACAGGAGACAGGGATCAAGACCATCCCCATGGAAAAGAAATGCATAAAAGCAAAATGGCTGTCTGGGGAGGCCTTACAAATAGCTGTGAGAAAAAGAGAAGCAAAAAGCAAAGTAGAAAAGGAAAGAAGTAGCAGAAGGTCACATCTATTCCTGAAAATCTCTCATGATGATACCATCCAGGTGACTCATGCTACTGTCTCTTTCATAGTACTATCTCTTTAAACATGAGAGTCTTCAGACTGGAAGAGCAGTGTTTCTAGGTTTGAGCAAGGAATGACATCATCAATTGGGATTGAAGGATCATATATATGTGTATATATATATATATATGCATGTATGTACACAGATATATCTGTTCATATACATATGAATGGGCTTCTGAAGTGGTGTTAGTGGTAAACAACCCAGCTGCCAATGCAGGAGATGTGAGAGATGCGGGTTTGATCCCTGGGTCAGGAAGATCCCCTGGAGCAAGGCATGGCAACTCACTCCATATTCTTGCCTGGAGAATCCCACAGACCGAGGAGCTTGGCAGGCTATAGTGCACAGGGTCGCAGAGAGTTAGTTAGCCATGACTGAAGCGACTTAGTGCCCACGCATGTATACATATGAACAACAGAGGGACACTTGCTGAGGCTGAGACACATACAAGGGGAGAGACCCACGGGGGCCAAGGCAGGGAGGAAACCGCGTGTTCACTCACTCTCCTCCACCCCCCACCCTCCGGCAGGCTTACTGAATGCAATGGTCAGCAAAAGTTATATCACTTTGGGTTAGATGTATTATTACTTTATAGAGGTATTATATTAAATCTACGTTAATTAAATGCTTGCATGATGTAACAAAACAGATCTTCATGATCCAGATAGTCACGATGGTGTGATCAATTCACCTAGAGCCAGGCATCCTGGAATGTGAAGTCAAGTGGGCCTTAGGAAGCATCACTACAAACAGAGCTAGTGGAGGTGATGGAATTCCAGTTGAACTATTTCAAATCCTGAAAGATGAGGCTGTGAAAGTGCTGCACTCAATATGCCACCAAATTTGGAAAGCTCATCAGTGGCCACAGGACTGGAAAAGGTCAGTTTTCATTCCAATCCCAAAGAAATGCAATGCCAAAGAATGCTCAAACTACTGCACAATTGCACTCATCTCACATGCTAGTAAAGTAATGCTCAAAATTCTCTAAGCCAGGCTTCAGCAATACCATGAACCAAGAACTTCCAGATGTTCTAGCTGGCTTTAGAAAAGGCAGAGGAACCAGAGAGCAAATTGCCAACACCCACTGAATCATGGAAAAAGCAAGAGAGTTCCAGAAAAACATCTACTTCTTTGACCATGTGGATCACAATAAACTGTGGAAAATTCTGAAAGAGATGGGAATACCAGACCACCTGACCTGCCTCTTGAGAAACCTGTATGCAGGTCAGGAAGCAACAGTTAGAACTGGACATGGAACAACAGACTGGTTTCAAATAGGAAAAGGAGTACGTCAAGGCTGTATGTTGTCACCCTGCTTATTTAACTTATATGCAGAGCACATCATGAGAAACGCTGGGCTGGAAGAAGCACAAGCTGGAATCAAGATTGCCGGGAGAAATATCAATAACCTCAGCTATGCAGATGACACCACCCTTATGGCAGAAAGTGAAGAGGAACTAAAAAGCCTCTTGATGAAAGTGAAAGTGGAGAGTGAAAAAGTTGGCTTAAAGCTCAACATTCAGAAAACAAAGATGATGGCATCTGGTCCCATCACTTCATGGGAAATAGACGGGGAAACAGTGGAAACAGTGTCAGACTTTATTTTGGGGGGCTCCAAAGTCACTGCAGATGGTGACTGCAGCCATGAAATGAAAAGACGCTTACTCGTTGGAAGGAAAGTTATGAACAACTTAGACAGCCTACTGAAAAGCAGAGACTTTACTTTGTCAACAAAGGTCCTTCTAGTCAAGGCTATGGTTTTTCCTGTGGTCATGTATGGATATGAGAGTTGGACTATAAAGAAAGCTGAGTGCCGAAGAATTGATGCTTTTGAACTTTGGTTTTGGAAAAGACTCTTGAGAGTCCCTTGGACTGCAAGGAGATCCAACCAGTCCTTTCTAAAGGAGATCAATCCTGGGTGTTCATTGGAAGGACTGATGTTGAAGCTGAAACTGCAATACTTTGGCCACCTCATGTGAAGAGTTGACTCATTGGAAAAGACTCTGATGCTGGGAGGGATTGGGGGCAGGAGGAGAAGGGGACGACAGAGGATGAGATGGTTGGATGGCATCACTGACTCAATGGACATGGGCTGGGGTAGACTCCGGGAGTTGGTGATGGACAGGGAGGCCTGGCGTGCTGGGGTTCATGGGGTGGCAAAGAGTTGGACACGACTGAGTGACTGAACTGAACTGAACTGAGGATGTAACAATGTTATGCATCAAAAAATGTTGTTAGAGTCAAGCGAAATTAAGAAAGAAAGGTGTGTTTTTTGTTTTTTGTTTTTTTTATGGATGGGGTTAAGTTGATGGTTTAGTCACTACGTCGTGTCTGACTCTTGTGACCCCATGGACTATAGCCCTCCAGGCTCCTTGTCCAGGGACTTCCCAGGGAAGAACTGGAGTGGGTTGCCATTTTCTCCTCCAGGGGATCCTCCAGGCGATCCTCCAGACCCAGGGATGGAACCGAAGTCTCTGTCATTGCAGGCAGATTCTTTACCGACTGAGCCACCAGCCGGTAGGTTGGCAGTTTTATTCTGAAGTGTCTGAAAGATCTAACCTGAGTACTGTTGAATATTATTAGGGCCTGCTGACCACGGTACCTGCTGTTCCCTTCCCAGTGTGCCTGCAACAGGGCCTCAACCACAGCATCTCGTGGGCTGGCCAGAGTGGAGGAATGGGAAGAAGAATAATCAGGAGAAAAAGAAACAGCTGGGCAGCCAGCCCAGGAGGCCGTGTATGGACAGAAAGATGAGCCAATGGGAAAACTGAAGAGACATTCTATCGCATCTTCTTCATGACACCTGTTTTTCTCTTCAGCAAGTAGCGAGACTGTTTTGGGGTTGTTTTCATAGTTTGTTTTTGTTTTCTTGAAATGGCCTGACCATGCATGCTTTTTTAGACACCTGGGGCATGAATGTTGCCTTTCACACGGTCATTTCATTTCCTTTTGTAGTTTCTGCAGCCCAGAAACAGGAGTGAAGAAAACTCATGGTAAGCTGTCCTCAGCGTCCCCCCGAGGCAGGGACCCCAAGGGCAGGTGAAGGTCTAATTGATGTGGTCCCAGGCTGGATGGCTCCACTAGTGGGGCAGTGAAGCTGTCATCACACCTTAGAGTCGATGGTGTCGTGTAGCTCCGGTGTGTCTTCTACTTCCAGAAAGGGACTCGGGGAGGTTAGGGCGGGGCTGAGGCTCAAAGGTCACACTGAGGCTGCGCAGTGATGCGGCTGTGGGCTAATAGAGGGGAGAGCCTGTGAGTCTCAGGTCTGCACTCGCGGCAGCTTCAGGTGATGCGGAGGTGCCGGCTGGGTGCTGAGCGGGTGCCTGGTGGGTGCTGAGGGTGGATGTCAGCGAGGATCACTGGAGGTAACTGAAACGTGAGGATAGGGGCTTGCAAGGGTCATCAAAACCCATGGCTACTGGGGCAGCGCTGGGGAAGGGGGCAGTGAGGACCACGAGGTGGGGCGGGGGAAGGCGGTGAGAATCCGCAGGGTGGGAAGAGCCCTGAGCCACGTGGAGAGGGAGGCACCGACTTTGCAAGAGATGAACCGCAGAAGAGAGTAGCTATGCGGTGCTCAGTCGCGTCCAACTCTTTGCGGCCCTATGGACTGTAAGCTGCCAGGCTCCTCTGTCCACGAGGTTCTCCAGGCAAGAATACTGGAGTGGGTTGCCATTTTCCTACTCCAGGGAATCTTCTTGACCCAGGGATCAAACCTACATATTTTGCAAAGAGTCTCCTGTATTGGCAGGGGTCAAGAGGTGACTGTGGATTATTTGTCTTGTGGAACTCCGTGAAATGGGAACACAGAATTCCATCCAGGTTAGGAGAAGAGAATATAAGTCTCAGAGAAGAAGCTTCACACTGTTCCAGAGGTTGTTAACAGAAGAATGAAGTTTCCCAAGGGAAAGATGCTGGGTGATGATGGTAAAACAAGCAAACAAATGGATTAACACAACGGAAAACAGATGGGAGGTGGCGGGCAATTAGCCTCAGTGTTGAAGGCGTCTGACTGTGGACGGATTCCAGGTTGGCTAATTCACAGTTCTAATTCTTTCATTCAAGAACCCAGGTTCTACCCCTGCGTTTCCTCTTGCTACGTTTTGTCGTGGGCTCATCACAGGTGAATTCTCCTTACACGGTGGAGAGGAAATTTGTGTTCAAGTGCCCCAGATCCCCCAGGGATTTGGGGAAGCCACACCCATCAGAGAAATGCTGGCATCCCTCCTTCCTTGTCTGTGTCTTCACAAAGCATTTACTGGAAGACTTTATTTATTTGTAACTTTTTATTGGAGTAGATGCTTACAATGCTGTGTTAGTTTCAGCTGTACAGCAAAGGGAATCAGCTATTTGCATACATGTGTCCCCTCTTGTTTTAGATTTCCTTCCCGCTGGAGTCACCACAGAGCTCTGAGGACAGCTTCCTATGCTGTGCAGGAGGTTCTCATTACTTATCTATTTTATACGGAGCAGTGAATGGCAGGGAGAATGGGGTCACCACCATCGAGTTGTAAAGCAACTTCCTGTGAACAGACTGTGCGGTCTATGAAAACATGGATGTTCTGTTAACAAAGATGAATCATTGAGTAGGCAACACAGGGCATTAAAAAAGACCCACACAGATGGGCATGTACCAACACTTTATATTTAAAACAGATAACCAACAAGGACCTACTCTATAGCACAGGGATCGCTGCTCAATATTAGGTAACCACCTAAATGGGAAGCTTTCAAACTGTGGTGCTGGAGAAGACTCTTGAGAGTCCCTCGGACTGCAAGAGGATCCAACCAGTCTATCCTAAAGGAAATCAGTCCTAAATATTCATTGGAAGGACTGATGCTGAAGCTGAAACTCTAATACTTTGGCCACCTGATTCGAAGAACTGACTCATTGGAAAAGACCCTGATGCTGGGAAAGATCGAAGGTGGGAGGAGAAGGGGACGACAGAGGATGAGATGGCTGGATGGCATCACCGACTCGATGGACATGAGTTTGAGTAAGCTCGGGGAGTTGTTGATGGACAGGAAGGCCTGGCGTACTGCAGTCCATGGGGTCACAAAAAAACTGGACATGACTGAGCGACTGAACTGACTAAATGGGAAAAGAATTTGAAATAGAACAGACACGTGTATATGTATAACCGAATCACTTTGCTGGGTACCTGAAACTAACACAGCAATCTTAATGGACTCTACGCCAACATAAAACAAAAATGAAAAAAATTAACCCTTGCACATATTATTCAAAATGGATTGCGTTTATATTTATGTTACTAATTCTAAAAATAAAGATCTCACTGTAGGCGTCTCCACACTGGGCTGCACCCCCGGCTTCATCTACATCCCCCTTGTGAAACTCTCCGCTCATCTTCTGGTTGCAAAATTACCAGCTACTTCTGAGTCTGTATCCTCCTTGACTGTCCTGCCTCCAGTTGCATGGTGACACTCCCTGTCTTCGCTCTTGGCTCCTGATCCATCACGCCATCTGCTTGTCCTTCTCCCTCTCGAGTTCCTGTTGATGCTTTCACTTTGCTGATTCCACACCAGAGGTTCTCAACCAGGGGTGATTTTGGTCCCCAGGGGATATGTCACAATGCCTGGAGACATCTCTGGTTGTCACAGCTGAGGGGACATCCAGTGGGAGAGGCCAGGAAGGCTGCTCAACATCGTACAAATGCCCAGGGCAGCCCCCTCCACAAAGAATGCTCTGACCCCAGATGTCAGCTGACCTGAATTTGAACACTAAGTTGCTTCTACTTGGGGCCTTCCTGGTGGCTCAGCGGTAAAGAGCCGTCTGCCAGTGCAGGGGATGTGGGTTTGATCCCTGGGTCGGGAAGATCCCCTGGAGAAGGAAGTGGCAACCCACTCCAGTATTCTTGCCTGGAGAATCCCATGGACAGAGGAGCCTGGTGGGCTACAGTCCATGGGGTCGCAAAAATGCTCGGCAGGGTTTAGTGACTCAGTAGCAACGAGCTTCCTCTAAGATGAGTTACTTAGGGGTCAGTCTTCGACACATTCGTCCTCTAATTCTACCCTCTCCTTGGATTATCTCATCTTTTCCCAGTTTTAAGTAACACTTATACACCAACAAACCTCAATTTCATATTTTCAGATCAGATCTCTTTTCTTTTTTTCATGGTTGCAACTTTTTATTTTGCCAAGTTTTTTTTTTTTTTTCTCCCCCAACAACCTGGTTTTAAACTTGGCCACATCTGCAAAGACAGAGGTGACGTTCCCAGATAACAGAGTTTATGACTCTAAGATATGAATTTTGAAGTGACACAGTTCAACCCACGACAGCCCCCTTGACCATTCAGGACTTCAGGGTGTGGACTGGTTGACTTCCTCGCCAGCGAAGTGACTTTGCACCATGAACCAGCGCATGACTGACATTCATCCTTCAGAAAGATGACAAATGACTCCTTGCCATGAACATTGAAGATGGCATTTTATTAATCCACAAAGGTTATATCCTCGAGTGCCAAGGTTCTTTTAAATAAAAGCTCACAGAAATTGCACATGTCTTTGCAGCAAGGGCCAAACACATCAATACTAAATATACTCGTGACTTTCCTTTGCTGCTTCTTTGCTGCAGTTCTGTTAGGTGATACAAATTATTTTGCACTGATCAGGAAAAGCTCTTTTTCCATACGTGTGTGTGTGTGCTCAGTTGCTATGTCCGACTCTTTGTGACCCCATGGACTGTAGCCTGCCAGGCTCCTCTGTCCATGGGATTCTTCAGGCAAGAATACTGGAGTGGTTGCCATGCCCTCCCCCAGGGGATCTTTCCAACCCAGGGATGGAACCCAATTCTCTCGCATTGTAGGTGGTTTCTTTACTGTCTGAGCCACCAGAGAAGCCCAAGAATACTGGAGTGGGTAGCCTATCCCTTCTCCAGGGGATCTTCCCGACCCAGAAATCAAACCAGGGTCTCCTGCATTGCAGGCAGATTCTTTACCAGCTGAGCTACCAGGGAAGCCCAACTCCCATATATATGTATACCTATATAACATTATATGGATCACAAAGGAAAACACATTTGTTATTCAAGTAATTTAGCATAAAAGGTTTTCAGGACATGCAATCCACAGAAGGTGGTTTGTCTCTTGGGCGTGGGTGGGGATGGGGTGGTAACGGTCCGTGTAAACCCAGAGAGCTCTGCAGAGAGCAGTGTCTTCATTTGGACTGGAAAAGTCAAGGGGAAAGAGTTGTACCAGTCTTTCAAAGGCTTCCACTGATGCATTAAACTTAAAATAGATTAATCTCTAGAGACAGTCAACTTCCCGGACACAGCAATTACAGTGAAGGATGGCAAACCCAAGACATCCATTTAATGGAAACCTACGGCCCAATAGCACTCCTTCCATAATTGTGGTTCTCGTCCTGTTCAGCCATCATTCCCATCTTGGCTGCCAACTCACCTTAAAAGGCAGAGAAGAATGAATTTCTTTGCAAGATGCTCATCTGGAAATGAGGCAAAACTTAAGATACCTTGAAAAATATTAAATCACCTAAAACTAAAAGAAGTGAAGCCCAAGAAAATAAAGGATGGTTTAGGTGACATACATCAAGGTTATCAGCCCATGGATAGTTAGTTTGAAGGGACTGCAACGTGGCTTAGACCAAATAGCGCAAATTGACTCAAGGAATCCTGGTGGCTCAGACGGTAAAGCCTCTGCCTACAATGCAGATATATATATGTATTTTCTAGTTTGTTTCATGAGAAATTTATTCAGAAGCATAATCCATCACAGTTGATAAGAGCTAAAGCTGGATTCATATTTAAGTGGAAGCATTTAAAGCAAGTTGTGTATCGGGGAAGGGTGAGGATATATTCATTCTTTTTTTAAAAAATAATTTTGTTTATTGTTACCGGACGCTTTTGGCTGTGCTGGGCCTTCGCTGCTGCGCGCTGGCCTTCTCTGCTTTCGGTGAGGGGTGGGGTGGTGCGTCTCTCTAGGCTTTGTGCGCAGGCTTGCCAGCGCAGGGCCTTCTCTTGCTGCGGAGCGCAGGCTGTAGGTTTGCAGCTTCACTGGGCGCAGTTCCCGGGCTCCAGAGCTCAGGCGCGAGAGCTGCGGCTCACGGGCTTAGCTGCTCCTCGGCTTGTGGGATCTTCTTGGACCAGGGAGCAAACCCGAGTCTCCTGCACTGGCAGGAGGATTCTCTACCACTGAGCCACCAGGGAAGCGCTAACATGTATTCATTCTTCAAAGCAACACTTATTAGGAGTCGCTTATGGAGCAACATAGATGATTTGCTTCTAACCAGTCAAGGAACTAAAATGATCATCGGAGATAATTAGGTCCCGTTTCCCTCCCTGGAAAAACTGAAATCTGGAGAGAAGATGGTTATCAGTCAGACTGCATTAAAGGAGTTACTGGGATACACTGCTTTCCTTCTGACAAAAATTCACAAAATGCCTAATCTAGGTAGTCGCTCAGGGAATCTGGCCCCTCTTCAAAGCCTTTCAGGGTTATGTGCATTTTCTCTGGGCCACTGGGTGCTAAACTCTTCTGGAACATGTCAGCTTGCTATTCTGCAGGGCACTGAACGAAACTCACCCCCTAAGAGCAGTATCCCCAAGTGCGTGTGGATAGGGTGGAATTCTCTGCCTACTCTAAAGGGTATCTGCATTTGGCTTCAATGTCTATTTTTTAACATTTAGAGACTCTGTGAAACTTTACTGTATTTTAAAGTTATATACATGCTTATGAATGTTGCCATTAAATACCATAAGTGATTATAAATAACCTGACTTTAAATAATCGTCTTTAAAAACACTCGAGAGTCAAATCTAAGATTAAACAAGTTGCTTAATTTTCTTCTCAATTTATGATTTTCTGTTCTCTTGCAAACCTTCCTTTACAAGCCATGTTTTACACTGTGGCCAAGAATTGTATAGTTTACATTCAACACATATAGTTTTGCTAGAGCTACTAAGTATCATTTACAACTTTCCACAATCTATTTGACTGTTTCTTATCCATTTTTGATTCATAATTGCTTTCTCACACCTCTTGCTGGTTAATCAGAATGTGTCTGGATGAGGCAGCTGTATTGCTGGTGAGCTCTTTAATCATTATTTTGAATTAATGCAATTACACGCTCAGTGCACTAGGATTTTCATCTGGGTGCTGCTATTTACAGCTTCCATTGCTTTCCCAGTGTCGTCTTTTCGAAAGCCATGAAAAGAAGGAGATTTCCACATTATGAACTTATTAGTATTATCACCATCAGCAGGACATGGAAACTAATACCTAAAATTTCTTGCCTGATTGCTATCTACCACAAACTGTTCTAAGTCTTTTTAATGCATTTTTCCCACTTGGTTTTACAATAATCCTTTGACATAAAGCACTGTTATTATCTCCATTTTAGAGATAAGGAAACTGAGGCAGAGAAGCAGAAAAACTTGCCCAAGGTCACACCTGGCTTTAAATAATGATCTTTAAAAATGGTTGAGAGTCAAATCTAAGGTTCACTGACAGTCCTAGTATCTAGACATGCATCTTGATTCCAAATCCTGTGCTCTAAGCCGCTAAACTCTCAGATGGCATATTGCCATACATTTGAAAATAAAACTCTGTTTTAATGAAATGGTTAACCTTTTCTTAAGCAAGCTGTTTAAGTTCTATTATATCTAGATGGACTTTGTTGTTTTTTAGTTACTAAGTCATGTCAGAGTGCTTGCAATCCAATGGACTCTAGCCCACCAGACTCTGCCCATGGGATTCTCCAGGCAAGAATACTGGAGTGGGTTGCCGTTCCCTTCTCCAGGGGATCTTCCCGACCCAGGGATCAAACCCAGGTTTTTTTCTCAGAGGGAGTTTCTGATAAAATTCATGTATGTGTGTGTGTGTGTTTAAAGTCTGAGATTTTCATGGCAAACTGAAACTGTTGACCCTGGGTTTTGACTGGTGAGTCTTTCCCTTCTGGCTTTCCCACCTTACCCCGCCCCTCCCCCCACTTATTAGGTGATAAGCTTACTTTTCATTCTGAGTGTGTTGACTTGTTATCACAGATATTCTACTTTTTAGGATCATAGCACTGACTAAACAGGGCTTCTCTGGTGGTTCAGGTGGTAAAGAATCTGCCTGCAATACAAGAGACTCAAGTTTGATCCCTGGGTCAGGATGATCCCCTGGAGAAGGGAGTGGCAATCCACTCCAGTATTCTTGCCTGGGAAATCCCACGGACAGAGGACCCTGGAGGGCTACAGTCCATGGGGTCGCAAAGAGTAGGACACGACTGAGTGACTTACACACACACACACACACACACACACACACACTGACTAAAGGACTTGGTATGCGTAAAGCAAATTGCCTGGGACACTGTTGATGTTTTCAGTTTAAATGGTGGAGGGTGAGTAGCTGGTGTACTAGGCTTAAGCAGTTTGCTTTCTACTAAGACTACTTGTTTTCCAGAGCTGGGAATTTCCAATAACTGCTCTTGCTATGGTTCTATTTCCATTTCTGAAATGAGAGGGTTTTTTTAAATGTGATAATCTTCTTTCCTAATAAATATTAGATCCAAAAGTATTGACTAAGGTTCATAACAGGGCTCAGTATTGCATGAATTTTTAAACTTCAGATTCAAATAAAGTACCATGAAATGGATTGCTTCCTGAAAAAAAAATTGAGCAGTTAACTTGTCTCTAAGAGAGGAATTACTTTTATTCTCTAACTGACATCTGCCTTATAAAAAAGGGGTCCATGGTATTTACCCGCAAACACCATTCCTGAAATGAGCCCTTTCCCACCATCTTGGAAATCACAGTGATGACCCCTGGGAATAAAGTTAAATATTCCATTCTCTCAGGCAGCAGGGAACAGAGGTGAGTTGCCTGCAGCTGCCCTCCAGGTGTCTTTAGGTGAAGACAAACTCAGGCAAAAATGCAAACAAGTCTGATGGGGTGGCGCCTCGCAGGAGACCTCTTAACTCTACCGTCCCCTCCCCCTTCTCACTTTTCTCTATAAACCCGTCGAAAGGCTCATCCTCCCTTTGCTGCTGGCCCTGCCTGTCCGTCTGGATAAGATACAGTCTTGAATGACCTTCCCAGCCCTAGAGGTAAGTCTGGAGGTCAGAGGTCAGGTGGGATCAGCCAGGTCCGCTCCAGGAAATGGTTCACCTCCTCTCCCCTAAGGTGGCTCTAGGCTGACCTTTGTTTGCCTTGAAGGAAACAAAAGCTTCACAGGAAGCTTTGTTTTCAGCTGTGTGTGTGTGTGTGTGTGTGTGTGTGTGTGTTATTTGCTTAGTCTTGTCTGACTCTTTGTAACCCCATGGACTGTAGCCCACCAGGTTCCTCTGTCTATGGGATTCTCTAGGCAAGAATACTGGAGTGGGTTGCCATTCCCTTCTCCAGGGGATCTTCAGAGAGTAAAGAATCTGCTTGCAGTGCAAGACACCCGGGTTCGATCCCTAGATCAGGAAGATTCCTTGGAGAAGGGAATGGTATTTTTGCCTAGAGAATTCCATGGACAGAGGAGCCAGGTGGGCTACAGTCCATGGGGTTGAAAAGAGCCAGACGTGACTGAGAGACTAACACACACATAAACTCTTTACTGTATTTTTATTCATTTTATAGTCTTTTTCAAAGTGGAAGTTTCTCTCTATATACTTGTAATCATACTGTATGTAAATTTGATTTTTAATCATTAGATCTAATTCCAACTTTCTTTTCAATCAGCTGCTTTTTAAACAGTCCTTATGCAATCCTCCCCTGATGAATATTTTTTGGAAATTCAGAAATTACAAGAAGGAAGAAAACAGAGTTGATAGGATTTTGCTTCTCCTTTGGGCAATCCCCAGAATAAATTTCATTTGCTGCTTTGTACTTTGCCAGTACTTACACTTCTATCAAATTAGATAGAAGCTACCAGTCCTCACATTTATTCATTTATCTTTGGGTATTTGTCTTTAGGGTTGTCAGCAAGTTTATGCAACTTAATGAAAGCAGAGTATTGGTCCAGATACTAAATACGCTATAACTGGTGTAACTGATGTACATTGGAAAATATTATCTTTTCCACCAAACTTCTGGAAAAACCTAAAGAGTGTGGGGAAATGCTTTGCAGCTTCCATCATGGATGTAGATTAGAAAAAAAAAAACATACACCCACAACAAAGCTGGCTGAAATGCTGATGAGTGTTTTGAAGTCAGTAGGGAAAACAAATTCCTTTCTCCTCCCAGCTGAAGGAAAACACTCAGTTCTCCTGAGGTTGTTTATGGTGGAGGATGGGGACCCCAGGATTGTTGTGGGTTGTGTAAAACTCCCACCGCATCTCAAGGCTAACCCTGGGACAGTTTATGTCTAGGTGAAGCTAATCCCGAAAAGACGTTAGTCGATGGGGATTTGCTGAATTTTCAGTCTTCTGTTTGCCTAGAAAAGCATCCTGAAGTATTGGACCTTTTAGAGACTTTCCAGTAAACCACCTCCGAAATATGTCTCCCGTCCCCACTGCAAAGCCAGCAAATAACATCTTGCCCAAACTAACTGGACTTCAAACCTCAAAAGAGCTGAATTCATTTGAAAATTTCAAGTGTAATGTTTTCCTTATCCTTTGCTTAGAGAGGCATCCAATTTGAAAGTTTAGACTTATTTAATTAAAATCCAAATTCTAGCTTCTCATCAGTGTTTATCTGGGAATACAATGACACGTAAGCCCTGTTATATTAAAGCTAAGGGTGGGTGAGATCCCACATGAATACCATATTCAATTGTGTATCTGTCATCACACATTTGGTCAAGACATTATACATTTGATAAAAATTAAGCTGTTTGCTTACTGCAAGTGGGAAGACCACCCTAACGCTTTTTGTAACGAATTGAATCATTCTTTGTTTAATACCTGACTTTCAGAAACCTTTTGTACTGCTTGGTTGTATTGATATTTAAATCATATTCTCCCCACATAGAATTAGAGCTAAAACTTTTTAAAAAGCAGGATGCAGAATATTACAGTGTCTCATTATGGGGTTGAGGTTTACTTTGAAAACATGCTTATTGATTTTAGCATCAAGTAAAGATAATAATTGTAGGGTTGTCTACCCAGAGATGGGGAGGTTGGAGGGAAATTGTTTGTAGGGGAAGTCTGGGGGGCAGGGGGCCAAACAGTTGACCCTCCTAGATTAGAAAGAAAGAATGTTCTGCCCAAGGGTTGCATTTTGCCAAGCACTCTCTTGATTTGCTCTTCAAAAATGTAAAAAAAGACTTGAAAAGTGTCTACCTAACCAAGTTTTATTTTAATGCTAATTTCGAGTGGGCTAGACAGGACATTTTGATGTGTAATACTGTTCATATGCATAATGGGTTCAGGCTGGCTCTGAGCTTTGAAAAATGAACCTCTTTCATGAGCCTCCTTTGTCAACTTTAATTGGGGAGGGGCCTCGATTCTCTATTTCATTAAAACCCCACCAGCCAAGAACAAAAACAAGACCATCGTTGCTATAAGAATGGAAAACTACAGATCGTGTTAAGTCAAATCTCAAAGAAAACCACCTAGCGAAAGAAACCTAGGGCCAAGATTCTTTGCCAAGAAACGATAAAGGAACACAGCCTCTGACATCCAATGATATTCACAAATTGATGTTCAGAAGTTATTGGACGTAGTGGGTATCGGCAACTTTCTAGTGACTAACTTGCCTACCAGGCTCCTTACCTGCCTGACTGAATTTCAAAAGCTGCTATGCAAGGGAGGATTTCTTACCAACATGGGGAGGCTGGGAACAGAGAGGCCTGGAAGGCCAGTGACCTGGCCAAGGTTCTACCGTGGGTTAGGGGTGCCGTCTGAGCTTGGATGCCACAGAAGCCTCTCACCCCACTGTCTCTGTTATCAGTTCACTTCTTTCTTCCCTTTCTTTATGCTTGGGAACTGGCATTATGAGTAACTGAATGATCATTGCACACCGAAAAAGAGAATGTTAACCAAATAAAACAGAATTACAAGTGTGTGTGTGTGTGTGTGTGTGTGTGTGTGTGTGTGGTAGAGTTTAGGATTAGCAGATGCAAACTATTACATACAGTTTATATAAAGGGTAAACGACAGGCTCCTGCTGCATCCCACGGTGAGCTATATTCAATATCCTGTAATAAACCATAAAGAAAATGAAAAAAGAATGCATATGTCTGAACCACTTTGCTGTGCACCAGAAATTAATACAACGTTGTAAATCAACTATACTTCAATTTTAAAAAATAAACAAAATTAAAAACAAAAAAAAGAATTTCTCATGGAAGAGGCAGTTTCTAAATACTAGATTCCTTAAGCAAGTTCATTTTTTAAAAATTGACTAAAAAAACCCTCCCACTTTTCAAACATAATATTCTTACGTTATCTAATCCTTTACAGAAATTGTAACTAAAACAGTTACAAACTTAGGAAACGAAAAAAGACATTAGTTGTCTCGTTGGGAAAAAAAAAAATACTGTTTCATCCCATCATTTCACAAAGACATCACCGTGAGAGCTTTGTGAATGGCACACAGGCCGCTTAATGCTTTATGCTTAATCAATCCCATTTACCTGCTCTTGAAGGCTGAGCTTTGCAGCTGGGTTTAGGTATGAGCGCAGTCCCACAGCCTCCTTGCAAATCAAATCTTAGTCCTCTCTCTGCTTTGAGAGGCCCAGGGGTCTTAATGATATTCGTATGTTATCACTGTCAGTCCAAACAGCTAATGACATTTTAAGTTTCTGGTTTACAGGTTCTGCTCAAGGAGGCGAAGCCAGGCAGGGCGCTGGGATCTCGGAAGTCAGGTCACCAGCCCCTCACAAAGCACTTAACCAAAGACACATCCATGCTGTCCGCTCAGGACCTCAGTGGGTTCAAACCTGAAAACAAGCAGTGCTTTTCAAATGTTATTGCTCTTGTTGTTTAGTTGCTAAGTCCTGTCTGACCTTTTTTTTTTTTTTTTTTGCTACCCCCGTGGACTGTAGCCTGCCAGGCTCCTCTGCTCATGGGATTTCTCGAAAGAATATGGGAAAGGGGATCTCCTTCCCCAGGGGATCTTCCCTCCCCAGGGATCAAACCTGGGTCTCCTGCTTTGGTAGGCAGTTTCTTTACCACTAAGCCACCAGGGAAGCCTGCTTTTCAAATAGACAGACAAACCCATTTACAAAACAATACCCTTGAAATGGCTCTCAGAAGCCCATTGCTGTCTTAATGCAGAGAGCAATTTCCAGTCATTAATGTGGTTTCCCGTGGTCAGGCGGACAGAAAATGGGAAATTACTGGCATATGCTGAGTGTGTTCTCAATGGGAAAAGAGAACAGACACCCCTGACGATTAGGGCCTTCTGTCTTCTAGAAGAGACGAAGAACTCTTTTTCAACTTGTTTCCCTCCAAAGATATTGAAGGCTAGAATTGCACTTCAACATGGAGCTTATTGTTGACCGCTTGATGTAAATGACAGATGTCTACATTTGATGGTGCCGCAGAACAAACTTTGTTAAGAAGGCCCCAAACCAGATGTTGACAATATTGTCAGTTCAAGAGGGTGAGAGGGAAAAAAAATACATCCTTTCACATTGCCATGGCAGAGAAGGAAAGACATCAGAGTAGCTTCCCTGGTGGCATCAGTGGTAAAGAACCCCCCTGCCAGTGCAGGAGACGTAGGAGACTCAGGTTTGATTCCTGGATTGGGAAGATCCCCTGGAGGAGGGCATGCCCACTCACTCCAGTGTTCTTGCCTGGAGAATCCTATGAACAGAGGGGCCTGACGGGCTATGGTCCATAGAGTTGCAAAGAGTCGGACACAACTAGGCTTAACAATATTTACATTTTGGCTCACAGAAGACACAGAGCCAGCACACGGTGGAAGGTGTGCAAACTGCCCCTGTGTTCTAAACATGGAAGATAACCTGCTGCAAGTTAGTGTTTGCTGGAGATTAAAAAGATCAAGTCCACTGCGCTTTTGCTTTTCCACAGTATTCGGAGCCAGTGAAACGTGAGCGTTCCCGTGGTTAAAACACAGAGGCGGGAGAGAGCTTGGCATTTGCAGCTGTGGGGGCGGGAGGTGAGAGGCAGCAAAGGTACCTTTTCATCTTCAGCTGCACCTGCTCCCCCCCTGGGGTCCCCAGGGGAAAACAAACGCTGTAACTCTGCGGTCCCTAATGTGTTTCCCCGACGAAAGGACACTATGAAGTCACAGCTGTGACTTAAACAAAAAAAGTTCTGAAATTCACACTCATATAGTGAATAGATCAATACCAGGTACCTCTGCCTCCTTACTTGGGTCTCACTGTATATTAGGTACCCCCATCCTTTTTATTTCCTCTTCAAAGCAACTTCTGAGGTTCCTTTAACCAGATTTCTAGTATAAAAAAAGAGCGCAGATAACTCTTAACCTCAAGGCCGTGGCCACCGAGTCCTCTGGCATCTCTAGTTCTCTGATTTAGAGAAAAAGACTGTCTTTATGGTCACTGTCCTTTCCTGGAATCTGTAGAGCAGCCCGTGGATATGAAGGCCCCTAGAAATGTTACGCTGTTTTTAATGAAGACAACTGTATTTACAAGGCGGGGTGCGGAACTGGTTTGACTAGGGCTCAATCTGTCAGAATAAGCTAGGTGATGCTGCGATGCCAACCCACCCCAAAGTTTCTGTGGCTGAAAACCACAAAGGTTTATTTATGTCTGTGCTGGGGGGCAGCTCAGTCCCTCTGACACCCACTGGCAGCTGTGCCCGGGAGAAAGAGACAGCTCTGGTGGGTCGTGGTGGTGTTCAGTTAGTCGTGTCTGACTCCTTGCAACCGCATGGGCTGTAGCCCCCCAGGCTCCTCTGTCCGTGGGATTCTCCAGGCAAGAATACTGGAGTGGGTTGGCATTTCCTCCTCCAGGGGCTCTTCCCAACCCAGGGATTGAACCTGCATCTGCAGCAGTGGCAGGGAAGTCTCTACCACTGAGCCACGAGGGAAGCCCCTTGGAGGGTCATGTACCAACCATCAAATGCTTGGTTCGGAAGCGAACCATCACTTCCACTTGCAACGCGGAACTAGTTGGCAGAACTCGTCACATGGTCTCACCTTGTACCAGGAGCGGGAAGAAAGCAAGAAATATTCTGCCGAAAAACCAGGTAACTACTCTCACAGGAAGAGAGCATGGCGGAGGCATTCCGTCCCTAACCCCAGCTCCCATTCATTCTGACTTTGAATTAACATAAACTGCCTTTGTGTGGTTATTCTCAGAAAACGAAATATCTGCTCTGTTAAGCACCCAGGATCGTTAGACCTTTTGCTTTTTCTTTAATGAATAATAATAATATGGATAGGCGTGCTTGTTCTTAAGTACATTTAGCTTCCTGTGCCGTAAGGAGTGGCAGTGGCTGTTGGTTGGCAGGACCGCGTCCCATCCTCTGGGCAGGTAGATAAAAATCAAATGGGAGACATCTCAAAAGACTTTTTAAAATCTAGCTAAATTTTGCCAGCTTTTTTCCTGTGGAAAGTTCATCATTCTGTTTCCTGATTTTACTTCTTAAAAATGGTATGAGATCCATAAAAGTGTATCTATGAGAGAGATGACTTGAGCTGAAAAAGTGTAATACATGGTTCTCTGAAAATTGACTCAGACCTTCTGCCCAACCCCTATGGGGTTAAAATGCAAATAATGATACTTTCACCTGGGAGAACTTTAGAAAGGTTCTTTTTGTGGAAGGGTTGCCAAAAGCCCAGCACGAATGGGGAGTCTTCTCTGAGTCCTCTGTGCTGTACTCGGCGCGGCAGAGACCGGCGTGACGGCCCTGGGGTGTGCCATTTCTGTTTCAGTAACTACATCCTAGTAAGGGCACATAATAATTGCAACATAACAGAAGCTTTATGTTCCAACATAATGATTGAAGAACATCAATAATGCAGGCTCTAAGGAAGAGCACAGACGTGGTGCCATTTCCTCTTCAGCCTGAAGGAAGCCGAAAGGACCTGTCAATGAAGATTCTAGTCCACCAGCCCAGAAATCAATAGGAAAACAAGTAACGGCACAGCACGGTTCATCCAAATTGCAGGGCTCTTTACAAAATCTTTAGGAGCGGGGATATATCTTCCCTCATTTACTTTGATTTTAGAACCTTCTGCGCCTACCAGACTGTGCTTGGCTGAAGTGCTACCATATCAGATCAGCGTCCAAGTTCGCTATTTGGAGTTTGTTCTGTTAGCACTAAGCAAACCACGAAACAGATAAAAACAGTTTTATGGCCGACATCTGGGTGAATAATAAAACATATGGCCGCACAGTCAAGAACTGCAGCTGTAAGTTACTGTAAATACCCAGCTCGAGAGAGCGCTGGAGGTCACAGCACGTGGCCTACAGGAAGGATTATTGCCCTAGACATCACGAGATACATATTTATGATCCCCAGACCTTTGAGGTGGGAGTTGCTAATGGCCCTGGATTTTTTTTTTCTGGTTTTTGTGTGTGTGTGTGTGTTCAGATTATTTTACTTTATTTATAAGAGAGCTGTTATAGATTCAGGAAGGGACCAACCTGTCCAGGTTTATTCTTGATTTTATATCTTATATGTGTGTCTTGATTCTCTGTGGCTGGCCCCCCCACTATATCCTCCTGTTGGCTCTTGCAGAATATTGCAAGGCAAGAGAGAAATTTAACCCAGCCTCTTGCTCCTTGGAAGAGACTTGCTGCGTTGATGAGTAATATATAAGAAACTCAAGTTGTGGCAGTGAAGAAGCTGTGAGAGTAGGGAATGCTGAGAGAGAAAGCGTGGAAGAGAAAATTCACATCTTTGCATCTGGTAAATTATTCCTCATGTCACTAGCGTAGAGCACAAGTCAATAGCTACCCACTGGTCGTATATCTATCAGAAAACCAGGGGGCTCTAAACAAAATTTATTCTCAGGCCAACTCAGTAATAAAAATAAGACATTTGTGTATCACAAAATGGTACCGCAGCCCAAAGAACTGTCCTTTGCCAGAAGTGAGCTGAGAAGGCATAAAGTTTTAATGAGTTACTGTAGACTGTGTTTGCTGAAGCGAAGTACTTTTCTTTTTCTTTTTTGGTAAGATTTTATTTTCTCACAGCAATTTTAGGTTCCCACCAACACTGAGGGAAAGGTAGAGAGATTTCTCGTATACACCCGAGCCCCACAGAGACAAAGCCTCTCTCACCAGCAACATCGCCCACCACACGGGGACTTGTGTTACAGCTGATGAACCTTTGCTGGTACATCATTGCCACCCAGAGTCCATAGTTTACGTTAGGGTCACTCTTAGTGTTGTGCGTTCTATGGTTTGGGATAAATGTATAAGGGCACATACCCATCATTGGAGAAGGAAACGACAACCCGCTCTGTTCTTGCCTGGAGAACCCCATGGACAGAGGAGTCTCGCGGGCTACAGTCCATGGGGTCACAAAGAGTCAGACACGACTTAGTGACTAAACAACAGCGACACTCATCATCATGCCTTCACACCGAGCATTTTCACAGCCCTAAAAATCCTGCGCCCCACGCATTCATCCCTCTCTACCCTCCAAAGCCTGGCGGCTACTCAGCTTTTTACCGTCGCCACAGATTTGCCTTTGACCCTATAGTGGAATCACACAGTAGGTTGCTTTTTCAGGTCAGCTACTTCCACTTCCTTATAAGCTTTTAAGTTTCTTCCGTGTCTTCTCATGCCTCGATTGCTCACTTCTTTTTAGCAGTGAATGAAATATTATTCCATTATCTGATGTACCAGAGTTTATGCATTCACCCATTGAAGGATAGCTCGGTTGCTTCCAAGTTTCAGCCATTATGATTAAAGCTTCTAAAACATGTGTGTACAGGTCTTTGTGTGGACATATGTGTTTCACTTCTTTGAGTGAATAAATGCCAAAGAGCACAATTGCTGGATTGTATGGGAGGAGGATTTTTAGTATTGAAAGGAGCCACCAAACTGTCTTCCAAAGTGGCTGTACCACCTTCCACCAGCAACGATGAGACTTCTGCTGCTCCACATCCATGCCAGCATTTGGTGTTATCTGGTTTTTAAATTTCTAATAGGTGTGTAGTGGTGTCTCATCATTCTAATTTTCATTTCCCTAAGTCGGACATAACTTAGCGACTAAATAACAGCAATGCCATCTGGCGTGGAGCGTCTCTTCATATGCTTACCATCTCTGCATCTTCTTGGTGAGCTCTCCGTTAACGTCTTTGACTATTATTGTAATCAAGTTGTTTTCTTATTGTTGATCTTTAAGGTTTTTTTTTGGGGGGGTGGTATATTTTGGATAAAAATCCTTTATCAGATGTGCTTTGCAAATATTTTCTCTCAGTCTGTGGTTTGTCTCCTTATTCTCTTAACACTGCCTTTCCCAGAGCAGAAGTTCTTAATTTTAATGAAGTCCAGCTCATCAGTTATTTCTTTCATAGATCATGCCCTTGGTGTTGTATCCAAACAAACATCACCATACCCAAGGGCATCTGGGTTCTTTCCTGTGTCCTTGCTGCTTTAGAGCAGTGATGTTGGGGCTGTGATCTTCTGGCTGATGTGGAAAGAAGCAGCAGTGAGAACAGGGTCCCTTTTTGAACCACTCTGCTCCACTAACGTGGAGCCTGTGTGCTCGGCATGTCTGTGCTTTGGGGTTGCAAGGCAGAGCTCTGCGGCCTTGTAGGACTCCATTTTACAGAAAACAATGGATAAAGTAGATAATTATGCAGCTTATCAGTCAATCCTAAAGGAAATCAACCCTAAATATTCATTGGAAGGCCTGATGCTGAAGCTCAAGCTCCAATACTTTGGCCACCTGATGCGAAGAACTGAGTTATTTTAAAAGACCCTGATGCTGGGCTAGATTGAAGGCAGGAGGAGAGGGGATGACTGAGGATGAGATGGTTGGATGGCATCACTGACTCCATGGACATGTGAAGTGAAGTTACTCAGTTGTGTCCGACTCTTTGCGACCCCATGAACTGTAGCCTATGAGACTCCTCTGTCCATGGAATTTTCCAGGCAAGAGTACTGGAGTGGGTTGCCATATCCTTCTCCAGGGAATCTTCCCGACCCAGGGATCAAACCCAGGTTAGAGTCTCCCCCATTGCAGGCAGACGCTTTACCATCTGAGCCACCAGGGAAGCCCATGAGTTTGAGCAAATTCTAGGAGATATGGAAGGGCAGGGAAGCCTGGCATGCTGCAGTCCACGGGGTTGCAAAGAGTCAGACATGACTCAGCGACTGAACAACAGAGTGAGATGAGTTTTATGGAAAAAAGGGAAACAAACAAGCAAACACAGGCAGGGGAGTGAGGATTGGGAATAGGGGGTGCTACAATGTAAAACTGAGTGGCCAGGGCAGGTCACTGAGAATGTTCTACTTGAGTAAGGGTTTTAAGGAGAGGAGGATTTAAGTGTGCAGCTTATCTTGGGGAAGGTCTTTCTAGCTGGAAGCGTAGCCAATGCAAAATCTTCAGGATTAGCACGTGCCTGGCCTTTTTGAGGATAAGCCAGTGAGCTGGTGTGCAATGAGCAGTGAGATAAAAATAGAGATAGGGAGAGTGGGTGGAGTGGGGGTGGGAGGGAGGAGATGAGGTCATAGTAGTAGCTGATTTCGACGGGTATGGAGCACTTTGGATCTGGTAGAGATTATCAGGACTTAGGTATTCATTCTTCACAGTATGTAAACCATTAGGCAATTTTGAGGAGGGAGTGACATAAACCAATATATCTTTTAAAAAGGGATCACTTTGGTTGATGAGACGTGTTAGATTCTGGCAGTATTCTGAAGGTAGGACCAAGATTTTTTGACCCATCGGCCTTAGGAGAGAAAGGGAAGAGTCCAGGATGACACTTTGGTAGGTTTGTTGTTTTATTTTGCCTGAGCCACTGGAAAGATGGAGTTACCTTCAACTGAGACGGGAAAGCAGACTCTAGAACAGATTTTTGGAGAAAAATCAGTATTTCAATTTAGGTGTTATGACAGTTGGGATATGGTACGCAAGGTGTCCGTGATCTGTATTGGCATAAAAATTTCTATTCAAATGTATTTAAGTTTTTAGTTCATTTAATTAAATAATTAAATAGTAGTATTAAGATATAGCAAGCATCAGAATAGTTATAAGCCAATGGCTGAAATCTGGGAAAAAGGGCTCAAATCACACAGCTGGTAAGTGACAGAACTCTTTCTATGTCACGACTCTGTGAATTGTTCTTCCTAAGATGATATCATTCCTGTATCAGACTCTCAACAAAGCAAAGGACGTTAAATGAACTTTCTACTGGACTTGCGTACAATATAAATCCTGGACCAGCTCATTCACGTAGGTGCTGATTCAAAAAAGATCTGAATATTTTACTTGAGGGCAAGCAGGGTAATTTTCAATTATCTCAATGGAAGTGTAGAAAACAAAAAGGAAATTATCTCCTTTGATTTTGAATTTATTGGCCGAAATCTGCAGAATGACAGTTCTGGGTGCCACAGTTTGAAGAGGACATTGGCAAACTGTGTCCAGAGTGAGGAAGTCAAATGGAAAATGACATGGAGGTCTTATCCCTGAGGCATAATCAGAAGAACTGGCATGTTATATAAGATTAAGAAAAACATCTCTAAGTGTTTGAAGAAGGAGAACATTTAAGCGATGTAGTTAGAAGAGGGATAACATTCCTGAGGGTTAAAATAGATTGAAGTTGAAAGAAAGCACAAAATGCCGCAAAAGAAGCAAGCGTTTCTCACTAACTAGAATGTCTGGAAAAGGAGTGGTTTTGCCTCATGAGCAGGTAGGGCCCCCATGGCTGGACAGAATCCAGCAGATGTTGGATCACCACTGTTAGGGATCTGCGTTGAGTCATTAAGCTTTAGAATTAAAAAGAACCTTGTGTGTGTGTGTGTGTGTGTGTGTGTTAGTTGTTTAGTTGTGTCCGACTCTTTGTGACCCCATGGATTGCTGCCCACCAGGCTCCTCCATCCATGGAATTTTCCAGGCAAGAGTACTGGATTGGGCTGCCATTTCCTTCTCTGAAAAAGAACCTTAGAAACCCAATATAGAAATTCTGCTGAAAGAGAGGCTGGGAAAGTGAAACTATGGTCTTATCCATTTCCTGGATTATGTTGCTATAAAAGCTCTTGAAGTCCACCCACTGGACGGCTCTCCACTGGTGCCGCAAGACACACGACTTGGACTCTCCATACGCTGAACACTGATCGTGGCTTGCTCGTCCTCTCCTTGGCCCCTGCTTGTGTTCTTAAGCTCCTAAAAGAACATGATCCATACACCTAAAAGGCTGAGTTACAAGCTTACTACCAGTGGGTTGTATTTGTTCCCAGACCTGTTTATACCAGCTTTATTTTCCATTGTAGTTAAATGATTTGATTAACTAGAAGGCTGCCCTTCTAGCAGCTCAGTTGGTAAAGAATCTGCCTACAATGCAGGAGACCTGGGTTTGAGTCCTGGGTTGGGATGATCTCCTGGAGAAGGAAATGACAACCCACTCCAGTATTCTCGCCTGGAGAATCCCATGGACTGTGGCCCACCAGGCTCCTCTGTCCCTCGGGTTGCAAGAGTCAACACGACTTAGCCACTAAACCACCACCAAACCAGTGATATCTGAATTTGAGACGGGGATTGTTACTTCTGTGGAACAGAAGCGATTGCTCTGGAGAGCTGCTATGGGAAAAGTGAAAAGTGGCCATTGAATTAGATGTGGGAGAGAAACTTTTAAAAGGCCGACAGAATAATGTAGAGATCGAGAGGGATTCTGCATTCAAATTGTAGTCCTTGGTCTATTTTTAAAGCAAGTGAAACAGAACATTATTTTTTATGCGGTTATGGACTGTGTCTCCCCCAAATTCCTATGGTGAAGCTCCCAAACCCTGTACCTCAGAATGCAACTGCATCTGGAGATGGCCTTTAAAAAAGGGATTTGGTGAAAATAAGGTAATTAAGGTGGAAAGAAAGTGAAGTCGCTGAGTCGTGTCCAACTCTTTGCGAGCCTGTGGACTGTAGCTTACCAGGTTCCTCTGTCCATGGGATTTTCCGGGCAATAGTACTGGGGTGGATTGCCATTTCCTTCTCCAGGGGATCTTCCCGACCCAGGGATCGAACCCAGGTCTCCTGCATTGTAGACAGATGCTTTATCCTCTGAGCCACCAGGGAAGTCCAGAGGCGGGGCCCTAACTTAATACGGCTGGGGTCCTGAGAAGAGGAAGGGATACAGGAGCGCTGGACACAGAGAAAAGACCGTGTGAAGAGGCAGAGAACCACCATCCACCAGCCGTGGAGCACGGCCACAGAAGAACCAAACCATCTGACCCCTTGACCTTGGGCTTCCAGCCCCTAGATCTGTGAGCACATCCATTTCAGCTTGAGCCGCCCAGCCTATGGTGTTTTGTTATGGCGGCCTTGATAAACTCATACAGATGTTTTGTGGACCAATTTTTGTGAAGAGACAAGACGGAGAAGCGGTCAGGAGACCCAAGCTCAAAAGTCTGGTGAACGGATATTGTGTGTTAAACAAAGTGCCTAAGATACTTGTAGTAATTGGTCATGATTACCTGCCTAACCTGCTGTTTTGATTCATACAGCAGGGACATTCTTTCCCTCCAGACTGGAGGGCGTCTACTGTGTCCTATGTCATCCTTTTATTTGTTTGTCCATAAACACTTTATCAAGGGCTGTTTATCATGACATTCGGAGAGCAGTCGTGCAGAATTGAACAAGTACATATTGTTCTGGTGGCAAGAAGCTGAGAAGAGCAATAGGAGTTAGACACGAGTAAACCTCTGTCAAGGCAGTAGGGTGATGAGTCAGAACTGAGGAACCTAAAAGGCTGCAGAAGTTCTCGGGAAGGGGGGTGGCTTTCCCGTGGCGATCGGGGGGCATTTGAATTTCCCTTTGAAGCTGAAGGTGAGGTTTGAACTAGGCTGGAGGGTCATTCAATGTGGAAGGGCTGGTGTGACAAAAGAACACAGCTTTGAAAGGTCACGGGACGTTTTTGAAACGGCCAGTGGGTCCATTTGACTAAGGCGTGGAGGGCAGTGGACAGCTGTGTGGTCGCTGGGCCCTCCTCGGTACAGCTCTGACTTCAGTTCCAGCCCCAGTTCCCATGACTGCCTTGCCTGCTTTCACCTTTATGTCCTGGGTCCAAGGATCTAATTGTGACCATGTTCAAACAGGATGTGCTTTACCACTTTTCTGCCCAGCTGGGCTTCCATAGCTCCTGTAGCTCCTCCATGGAAACTCAGCTCAGACGTCAGCCCTTTAGGGGAACTGCGTTAGTTCCTGCTGCTCCTGTAACACACAGTTAGTGGCTGAGAACAACCCACAGATTTATTCCCTTATGCTTCTGTAGGGCAACAGTCTGACAGGGTCGCATTGCTTCAGTCAAGGACTCAGCAAGGCTGTCTTCTTCTCTGGAGAAGCCGCTCCTTGCTTTTCCAGCTCCTAGAAGCCCCGACTTTCCTCAGCCCCACCCTCCACCCTCCCCATCGAGGGCAGGCTGGGTCTCCCGCACATCAGGTCACTTTGGTGTCCTCCTCTAATTCCTCCTTTCACTTTCAAAGACCCCTCAGACTTCACTGGATTCCCCCGACACTCCAGGAAGCGCTCCTGACCTTAGACTCAGCTGATGAGCAGTCTGTAACCTGGATTCCAGTTTGCTGGGTAATCTAACTTCGTCACTTGCTAAGTTGCGTCAGGTGTGTCCGGCTCTTAAATGACCCTACAGGCTGCACCCCCCAGGCTCCTCCATCCATGGGAGTCTCCAGGCAAGAATACTGGAGTGGCTTGCCATGCCCTCCTCCAGGGGATCTTCCTGGCCCAGGGATTGAACCCACATCTCTTACGTTTCCTGCATTGGCAGGCGGGCTCCTTACCGCCAGCCCCGTGGCCACAGATTTGGGGATCTATGTGACGGTCAGCCTGGTGGGGCCATTATTCCATCTTCCACAGAAGCCTCCCTCATTTCTCACATCGATGCCAGGTGGGCATTTTGTTCTCATAATATCTTTTTCTTTCTTTGTTTCTGTAAGATGAATATACTGGAGAAGATGTATAACCCTAAAACACTTTTTTGTTGTTGTTTTCAATGACCTTTGTTTCATTGCTGTGTTGGGTGTGTTAAACTCTGAATTTGATTGTATACAACAAAATTACTTCCCAAGTGGTTATAACAATTAATACCAACCTGGATGCTAGTCTCTAATTTCTTTTCTTTTCAAAAAAATTAAAAAAATAATTGGAGCATAATTGGGTTGCAATGTGTTAATTTCCGCTGTCCAGTGAAGTGAATCAGCTGTATGTGTACATATGTCCCCTCCCTCTGAACCTCCCAGCCCCCCATCCCACCCCTCCGGGTCGTCACTGAGCGCTGAGCTGAGCTCTCTGGGCCACACAGCGGCTTCCCTCTAGCTATCTGTTCTGCACAAGGTACAGAACACATGTCAGTCCTATTCTCTCAATTTGTCCCACCCTCTTCTCCCCACTCCTTGTCATAATATCTTATATACAGCACACTCCAAACTTTACCCGTGTTATTAACTTAAAAAAAAAATTACTTACTATTTAGTGATCATTATACACTTGGCTTGTTCAGGGAGGATGCGATCTCTTTTATCTCATAATTGCTCTGAGTCCCCAGTACATGGCACATAGCAGTTACACGATAAAGAGGCTGAGGATGAGGGATGGAAGAATTAAATGCCTTAAAAATGACATGAAATTTATTAAATGATGAAAATGTCTCTTTGATGACTTGTATGAAAAATCCTGAGAAAGGAGATGGCTGAGTCTTGGTATTCGAGAGAGTTCCTGACATCCTCTGGGTAGTGGAGTCCTGAAAATACTTCGCTGAGTCCACGGATACGAAAGACCAAGCAGAGTGAAGAGTGGGCTCGTGAACGGTATGTCTCCAAAAGGTCTCCTTTTCATCTTTTCCTTTTGCTCTTAGCAAGAGAGGAACGGGAACGCAGAGAGGGAAATGCCCTGATGTTATGAAGAGGCCCTGAAGTTCAGTCAGGCTGCACGGGGACCCAGGTGTGTGGCTGCACAGAAGACCCTGAGTCAACTTCCCGGCATCAGCGGAGCAGCTGCCGCTGGGATGAAATGACGAGAAGGTAGCCTGGCTCCCCGATCCGCACGCTGGTTCTCCTAGCCCCCCCATCTCCTGCCTGCTCACCATTTCTATGCTGGAGAACTGCCCCCTCTGTTAGCAGCTGATCTACTTAAGTGACTACTGAAATAGCCCCCAGAAAGTTGCAGAAGGGGCTGTCAGTTCATGCAGTGATATTTAAATTATTCCCAGTCTCTCATCTCTCCGAAGTCCCTCTCCATCTGCAGTCAGCCTGCGAGGTCACGTCCCCAGCCTGGGTGTCCCTAGAGCTGAATCCCCTGACCTCCCCCATCAGGATTCATTAGCTGAGGATTGGGCCTCCCACGTGGCTCAGCAGTACAGAATCCACCCGCCAGTGCAGGAGTAGTAGGAGACTGGGGTTGGATCCCTGGTCAGGAAGATCCCCCGGAGAAGGAGGTGGCAACCCTCTCCAGTGTTCTTGCCTGGAGAATCCCATGGACAGAGGAGCCTGGCAGGCTACGGTCCAGGGGGTCGGAAAGAGTCGGACACGACTGAACACAAGCGTGCAAGGCTGTGTGCATAGTCAGTTCTCAACTGAGACATGAGATCATGTAGAGATACACTTCCAGATCGGGTCTGACTTTTCTGCTCCTTGCCCTGTGTGGGGAGTTGGGTGCTGGGGGCCGAGGCAATCAGAGGGCGGATGTTGCAAAGTAGAGGACATCATTCAGATAGGAAATAGCATGTGAACACACTGCTGTGATTCTTTGAAGTAAGAGCTTCTGTCCTGGCTTCCCAGGCGCCTCAGCGGTAAAGAATCTGCCTGCAACGCAGGAGACACAGGAGGCGTGTGTTTGATCCCTGGGTCGGGATGATCCACTGGAGGAGGAAATGGCAACCCACTCCAGTATTCTTGCCTAGAAAATCCCATGGACAGAGGAGGGCGGGCTACATTCCATGGGATCACAAAGATTCGGGCACAACTGAAGCGACTCAGCATACCCTCATGCACGTGGTTCCTATTAAGGGTGTGTTGGCAACAACCTTAAAAGGTTTGCAAGGACAGCTTGGGTGACATATCTCTGAGATGGATGTTGTTGGACTGGTCAGAATTTCTTCTCCCCTTCCTCCATTCTGAATAATGGAAAAAATGAATGTATTTAGAACCAGCCAGCTGGACTCAGTGTAGACGACGTCAATGCGCTTGGCAGAGGGCAAAGCATGCCACTGGGGGTGCCTGTAAGGCAGCATCCTCTCTTTCAGGCATCAAGGTTGTGCTGAACTTGACCATATCTTGTTCTGAGACCTTCAAGCTTTTTGGGTGCTGGCTGGCCCTGAAGTCCTGGTCCTCCACAAAGGCTACTGGGGGTTGCTCTCAATCTTCTCCATCCTTGTGGCCATGGGTGGGGAATTTGATGAGGTCATAGCGGTGTAAACTGTTTCTCCGTGGAGGGCTCTTCCAAGCGTACACAGGGTGCTACTGCCGCCCCAGGAGTTCTCTGGTTGCAAATGCCTTTCAGCACCAGTTTCTTGACCTTCAAAGACGGCTTTGGCTTTGATTTTGCAGAGGAGGGGTGTGGTGTCACGGGTTTCCTTTTTTGCTTTCAACACCGTCTTCATTAAAAAAAAAGGGGGTCTCTCGGTTCCAGCTGTTTTCTATCTTTCAGAATCAGTGGCCCCAAGTGCAACTGACATAAATGAAGTAAGTAAAAGGTGGACATCACTTTGTAGGAGATTCTGAAGCAGGACAAATTCTTAAGAAAAAAATATCAGCATTCAAAATGTAGCAAACCTGGGACCCAGCAAGAAAGCAAACTGTCTACAGTGAGAGTCACTTAGAACTCGTCCTCGAATCTACCCTTCCTGGAGGAGGTCTACTGGGTCACTGATTCTGAAAGAGTTTGTGATGCAAAGTGGATGGATCGACATCTGATTCCTGGGAAGATGACAAAAATGGCTGATCAATAAACTTCACCAAAAACAGGGAAGTGGATGAAATGTAGACCTGACCAATTAGCCCTGGGGTTAGCACCCTGAGCCATCTCTCCAGGCTCTCTGTTCTGCCTCCTGCCTGGATAAAAATCTACCGCGAGTCACTGCTGCTCAGCCTTTGCAGGGTGGAATCAAAAAAGAAATTCAACGACATTACAGAATTCACAGGCTCTGCTTTCAAAGCAGCAGTTTGAAAAATAAATTTGTGTGTTAAACATTAAGATGAAGTTTAATACCCTACTTGTTAGAAACCTTTGAAGAAAGAAAACGGGGTACTTTGTTCTGGAACAGATCACTTGCTTGAATTTGACATTACTTTTATCACATTTCCTTTGAAAGATGTTTCTGACTTAACACTTGACCTCTTTGAAAAGATAAAAGTCTTATATCCTATTGACAAAAATGTGTGTTTGTGTAGAAATACATTCCGTAATCGCAAAAATACGCTTCAGTGGCCTCACGACTAGATGGTTTAAAACAAATTTCAAAAATGCAAGCTTCAAGCTCTACAGTTGTAAACACGCTTGCAAGTATATCATGTAGTCACTGTACGTTACAATGTCTTTACACAGGTTTTATTGTCATTTCTTTGCCTTATAATTTTCAGAATAAAACAGAAACCATCTTTAAGGGGGTGTTTGTGTTTTGCGTGTTTGGGGCAAGGAACAGAGAGCAAACTGGCATATTTCTATCATGTGTGCACACGTGCCCAGTCGTGTCTGACTCTCTGCGACCCCATGGACTGCAGCCCGCCAGGCTCCTCTGTCCATGGGATTCTCCAGGCAAGAGTACTGGAGTGGGTTGCCATTCCTTTCTCCAGGGAAGCTTCCCGACCCAGGGATTGAACCCAGGTCTCCTGTATTGGCAGGCGGATTCTTTACCACTGAGCTACCTGGGAAGCCCCTATTCGTGTCATAATTTTTTAAAAAAACTTTGAATGAAGCATCAGGGTTGTTCTATTCTAACGAAACAATGAAACATTTGGGTATGTGTGTGTATATATATATATACATATCTATTTTTTTTAAAGATTGTTGCCTGGTTCTTCTCCCAGCACTCCTGATGTAAGTTGGTCTGCAGTGTGGTACTGAGGCTCCCAAGTGATGCCTTTAAAGAAAGCTGAAAGCCTGAGAACCAGTGTGTGCGAGCTATTCATTTGATCTCAAAATTGGGAAATTGTCAAGTGTTTATCACGTGTTTGTCTCGTGCTTATTGTCATGTGTTAATCATATGTTTACAGTATATCCTCAACCAGAGGTTCTCAAACTTTACTGAGGAACCAGAATCACCAGGAGGGCTTCCTGCCCCACTCTGGAGTTTCTGTAAGTAAGGGTGAGGCCTGACACGTTGCTTTCTAGAAGGTTACAAGCAGTGCTGGTACAGTGGATTCCATAGGTCACACTTTGTGAACCACACTTTCGCTCTCTTTTAAAATGTAATGCTTTCTATTAAATACGTTGGATTTAATTTTTGGATTAAAATTTTGGAGCCCAAATATTAAGTTGCAAAATGTAATACTGTTTATTAAAATGTAATACTGTTATTGAAGCTGAAACTCCAATACTTTGGTGACCTGATGTGAAGAACTGACTCGTTGGAAAAGACCCTGATGCTGAGAAAGACTGAGGGTACAAGGAGAAAGGGGATGACAGAGGATGAGATGGTTGGATGGCATCACCAACTTGATGGACGTGAGTTTGAGCAAGGTCCAGGAGTTGGTGATGGACAGGGAAGCCTGGCGTGCTGCAGTCCATGGGGTCAAAAAGAGTCAGACATGACTGAGCCACTGAACTGAACTGAAATGTTTATTTAACTTCAAAAATATTTCAGCATTCTAAACATACCAAAAAAAGAAAAAAGAAGCAGGTTTTTGCAGATCATGTTTAGTACAGAAGGTTCTTTAACTCTCGTTGGTGCAGTAGCTCTTGGCTTTGCTGACAGTGAAGAGTTCTATGGTTTGCTTAAAAAATAGTTTAGATTTCATACATATGTATTAATATAAGATATTTGTTTTTCTCTTTCTGAGTTACTTCAGGCTGATTCGAGTTGTATAGCAGAAACCAACACAACATTGCAAGGCAGTTTTCCTCCAACTAAAAATAAAAAATAAAAAAATCAAGCAGTTTGCAACAACTGCCCTCCAATTAAAAAGGATCCGAAACACTTCTCATGCCTGCTGATCCCCCCTTTTCCACCACTAAGAATGGCAGTGGGATGCTAACTCGCTGTATAGGAAAACAAGACCGCCTAAAGCTAAATGGATGCTCACTGCTGTGTGGGCAGCTCCAGTCCCACAGCGCCTGCCTTGAGCTACTGGCCCTCCAGCCGCCAAACGAAGGGCATGGCGTGTGTCTCTGTAGCTTTGGAGACCCACTCTCTTAAGCAGAGATAATTGCTGAATTGCCCAGGACCTCTTTAAAAAAAAATATCCAAGTGACTCCTCCTCCTCTACCCCGAGAGAACTTGATCCGGTGGAAGTAGGGGCACATTTGTGTTTTCAACTGGCACCTCTAGCCATCTTATTTAAAAGCAGGTTTCTTTATTTGGCTGCGCTGCGTCTTAGTGGCAGCATGCAGGGTTTTGATCTTCATTACGGCATGTGGGATCTTTAGTGGTGGCGTAGGATCTCTTAGCTTTGGCATGTTAGGATCTAGTTCCCTGACCAGGGATCGAACCTGGGACCCCTGCGTGCGGACCGCAGAGTCTTAGCCACGGGACCACCAAGGCAGTGTTTTATCAATGTTATCAATTGTACCAATATTATCTCTGAGGCCAAAGTAGACACTTAGGTTCTTAAAAAGTGATCTATTCTAAAAAACTAAGAAATAGTAGTATAATAGCAATTAAGAAACCAATAGTGATTATGAAAAAAATGAAATAATAGTAATACTTACAACAAAAATTGTGTAAATGTTAAGGTTTGGAGAGTACTTCTTTCTTGAAAAGTACTGTTTTATTTAGATGATAGTCTTTAACGGTATTTAGATTGACAAATTCCCCATTATTTACGGAGGAAAATTCAGACTTCTCAATGTTGTTTTGTATTGTGTGTGTGTGTGTGTGTGTGTATGTTATAAGGAGCTGGCCATGATTAGGAAATGGCCATGATTCGTTACAACTCTTTTTTATACAAAGATTTCAATGAAAACAGTAAGTTTTTGTTTTTTTTTTAAGCAAAGAGGCTTCTTTTTATAATCAAGACAATATATTCTTTGAAAGTGTTATTTCTTGACATTTATAGCATTGGTGACAAGGTCATAATTTCCATTGTAATGAGATGCCTTTTAATAATGCATAACCCCTAATGCAGAGAGCCGCACAGCTTCTCAAAAGCCATATCGTGGTGACTACTTCCTAGCAAGGTCTAGGAGACTCTGAACAGGTCACATTTTGACTTGGCAGTCCCAGTGACCTTTAGTCCATGGGTGTGCCTCTTCAAACAGGATGTTTGGGGCCAAAATTCTGTATTTTTTTCTTTTTGCTTTCATTTCAGGGAATGGTTAACTACGAATAAAGGTTCTTGGCACATTCTCATGAGTTTTTAATGGTCAGACTTGAGAATGAGCAGGTGGTGATCAGACTGGATTTTGATTTTGGCAACACTTTGGGATTTTTTTTTCTAGTTTTTTGAGTAACATCACATGCAGAAGTATTGCTTTTGTTATGAGCGGAGAAAGATTTCATCCTTTGTGTGTGTGTGTGTGTGTGTGTATTGTGATTAGAAAATAACACATAGCAAAAAAAAAAAAAAAGTCTGATACAAGGAAAGTTTAAGAAGAACTGCCAAGGAATTACCCATTCTCCCATGACTGTGTGTGGGTCTCTGTTTTATCAAAGCTTCCCAGTGGTTCATCAGGTAAAGAATCCGCTGGCAAAGCAGGAAACACAGGAGACGCTGGTTAGATCTCTGGGTCGGGAAGATTCCCTGGAGGAGAAAAATGGCAACCCATTCCAATATTCTTGCCTGAAAAATTCCATGGACAGATTTGCATGGTGGGCTATAATCCTTGGGATCGAGAAAGTTGGACATGACAGGGCGACTGTGCACCTCTGTTACCACATCAGCAGCTCGGCCTGTAGATGGCACCGCCTGATGTCCCCCCCAGCAGTGTATCCCAAGTATTGTTACACGGCTCAACTATTCTTTAAGAACAGGCTTTTAATATTCTGCAAGTAGGAAAAATGAAGCTTTTGCATGGACTTTAAAAAAACCATTTAAACTTATCACTGCATTTGCATGGATAAAGCCACTGAGATATTGACCTGTGTGAAACAGATGTGTGAGGTATAGAAAATGCGGTCCAGAAGTGCCCAGCATGAAGCTGGACCCGTCATAGAGTTCGTGCCTGCTTGCGTGCTAGATCGCTTCAGTTGTGTCCGACTCTTTGAGACCCCATGGACTGTAGCCCACCAGGCTCCTCTGTCCCTGGAATTCTCCAGGCAAGAGTACTGCAGTGGGTTCCCATGCCCTTCTCCAGGGGATCTTCCCGACTCAGGGATTGAACCCTCCTCTCCTGTGTCATTATAGAGTTCAACCCATATTTATTCAATACCCAAGAAAGATGTCAGTGTAACCGAATAATCGACACAAATTATTTGCAAAACTTGTGACATACTAGACATATTGTATAAGCACCTCCCATGACCTTAAAGGGATGCACATATTAGTCTTAAAATGATGGGAGCACGGGGTCACAGGGTACATGTTCGTGCGTTGTAGTAATGCAAGTGATTATGGTCCTATATGATCTTTACGACTGATCACTCCTCTCTTGCACCTCTGGCAGATTCGGATTGTACCATAAATTTTGCAAAACTGCTCTTGCCTCTCCCACCCATCGTTTGACTTTCATGTTTGTTGGCTTTAAAAATGAATCATGGGAAGAAAGCTGTGGTGCCAAGTGTCTGCCTCAATGCGTCAGAGTCTGCATTCTCAGTTCATTGCTGATGTAGTACAGTCAGTAAGACATAGTACCCGTAAGAACACACGTCAGGATAAAGATATCTTTGTGTGTGTGTGTGTGTGTGTGTGTGTTTCCTTATGGATTTGTTTAGTACTTCCAATTCATCCTGCTGATTATGATTTGGTGTGGTCCTTTAGACTGTAGAAGAGGCTAACTTTTCCCAGTCATCACATTATGCTTATTTCATTGGATACCTAGCTTTGCCCCTGCAGCAATTTTGTTGTTTCTTGTTGACTTGGTTCTGTTCCTAAAGGGCTCACCAGTTCCTTACCAAGGACGGTGGACTAGGTCTGTCTTGCAGCCGCTGTGCCTTCACGTGCCCTCTTGGATGGGTTTGGCTTGGCACGGCTGCCCTGGGGCTTTTCTGATGCAACGATGGTTGACTTGAAGGCACACAGCTGCCGACTCTCCTTTGATGTTTCCTGCTTCCCAGGGGGAATAACCTTCTTATTTCTGTTTTGAGAAATGAAGCAAGACCTGCGATGAAAGCAGCATTGTCTAACGTGATTTATATTTGGGGGTGTGCTATATTTGGGGTATTCCTATCTGGAAATAGCCTCAAGTCTTCTTAATTAGATCAATCCAAACTCCTAGGGGATAACCCAAAGGTTATGATGGTCACCGCAGTCCTTAAAAAACTACATGTAAGAAAAAGCAAGTTGATTACCTTATTTGGGGATTAAATTTGTTAAATCTGATTTTTAAAATAATCTAACTATTTATTATTTTTGCCTATGCCGGCTTCTCTTATCATGGAACACAGGCTTCAGGGCTCCAGGGCTCCGGGGCTTCAGTAGGTACCGCTCCTGGTCTCCAGAGCACAGGCTCAATCGTTGTGGCACATGGACCAAGCTTCCTGCGGTTTGTGGGATCTTCCCTGGCCAGGGATCCACCCTGTGTCTCCTGCACTGACAGGTAGAGTCTTTCCTACTGAGCCACCAGGGAAGTCCCAAGTTTGTCTAGTTTAAACATTCGTCTGAATAGTGGTATTAAAAAAGTAGTATTTGTTCTTCATATTCTGTGAATCTATATTTTTGTGTTTTGGATGGAATGTCCTAAGTGCTGTTCTAAATGAAAATTGGTCTGCGGACTGAAAGCAATCAGTTACTGCAGAGCTAATCTTGACATTGGCTTTGACCTTAGACTGACTCTATTTACTCAGTTACTCAGTTAAACAGCATTACGTATAAGTCTCTTACAGGAATATTACACTTTTCTGGAAGAATTCATTTTTAAGCTCCTTCAGAAACTTAGAAAATTCGGTTATGCAAATGTTTGCATTTATCACGACCATGGTTTTAGCACTTGCACGAGGGGAAAAAACGCAAGTGTAAATTTAAGCATTCCTTCTAGATAGTCTCAAACAAAAGTCCCTACTTTAAAAGCACTCCAAATTTCCAAGAGTTTGCAGTTGGAAACTGACATGGAGTTTGAATTTCCAATTGCAAGCTGAGTTTGAGTTGGAAAATCCACTCTGAAATCCCGTCTAGGCAGAGCCGTGCACATCTGGGGATTCTTCTGCTGGAGCAGACGTGTTCTCTCTCTCATCCTCATCACACACTGTCTCTGCTGATTGCTTTTTCAAGTCAGTCTCTCTGGTAAAGATGTTCCTTCAAGGGTCAGGCAGGAACAGTCATGAATGGAGGTGAGCTAGTCAAGGTCCGGACAAGAGACGAACAAGGAAGAGATCTTTGCTATCTCATCTGGTCTCCACGCTTCACACTTTCTTAGGCTCCTTCGCCCCATTCTACAAGCCATCTCTGTCTACAGCTGGGACTCTAAGTTCACAAATAATTTCACAGAGCTGGACACAGTCACCTGAACAAGAAGCTTATTCTCAGGCAAAACTTCAACTTGTTCACATCTATCTGTCTGCGTTATAAAACACAGAGGGCCTCGACCGTGTTTCTGTAGAGTTTGATTCTATTATTTCAATCTGTCCTACCATCAGATTAAAGATCTGCTAGGGAGTTCTTGCAAATAATTCCAAGATGTCAAGTCTTGTGACTACCACTGAACTGTTTCTGTGGTGACCTTGGTCTATGGGTAATACTTTCCTGGTGCTCTGGAGGAAAACTGGTCTCTGTGGAGCTCAGATACAGGAATGCTTTACCTTAGCACGATGTATTTGTGGAACCAGTTTTTTTTTTTTCTGGCTAAATGCATGGTTATTTCATAAATCCAGCCATGAAAAATGTTCCATGTAGCTGAAACAGTATTTCCAGCTAGGTACAAATATAATTATGGGGAAGATTAATCTTTTATCCGTCAATATTTCTGCCACACAGAAGCATCAAAAAACTGTCAATTCAGTTGGAAAAATCTATTAGCAAGTTAGGCCGGGATAGGAGGAGAAGTAATATCCTCGGCTCACTCAGGGAAAACAAGTATTCTGTGGACTGAATTTGATCCCACAAGAATTATTCCAACACGTGCATATGTGTTCAGTCACTTCAGTCATGTCTAACTCTTTGCAACCCCATGGACTGTAGTCCACAAAGCTCCTCTGTCCATGGGATTCTCCAACTAAGAGTACTGGATAGGTTGCCGAACCCTCCTCCAGGGGATCTTCCCGACCTGAGGATCAAACCTGCATTTTCTGTGTCTCCTGCATTGGCAGGCAGGCTCTTTACCGCTGGTACCACCTGGGAAGCACTATTACAACACATCTTTCCATAAAGATTCCAGTTTCCTTCTTAAATATCCCGCTGAAACCATTGAGTATGAATATATGTTTTTTATAGAAAAAATAAGAATACATTTCTCAGATGGCTCAACTCACATGGACAGCCAATTTCTGGTCTTGAGTCCAAGAATTATATTTGTTAGTATTAAGGAAAGAACGGGGATTATAGAAAGCTCATTGACTTACATCTCCAAGGGACTCTGAAAAAATGAAAGAGGAGTGATTTTTATGATTCAAAGTATAGAGAAAAGACACAGCAATGCAAGGAGAGTGGAAAACTTAGGGTTTGTAATGGGACGTAGGAAAAAAAAAAGAAAATGATAGATTTTTTTAAGCCACTTTTTTCAACGTATTGATTACATCTTTGTGTGGTTGTTATTCTGGTAGAAATGACAGTTTTCATTTCTTTTCTGTACCTGTCCCCAGTTGATTGTCACTCTTACTTCCAGGGGTTTTGCGAGAATCTCTCTGTCATATGAGGAAGAGCTGGGACAGAGCCTCTTGTGTTGAAATTGCATTCACTCTGCTCTAGGAAATAATAAAAAGAGCCATCTAATTGCTACGATGCAATTACAGGACTGTCCATCTGACCTGAAATATAGAGTAAGTTTTCATTTTGCCTTGAGGGGAACTCCTGAGGGGAATTCGTTTCCTGATGAAATTGTGTTCCCAGTTCTTGTGGGTTTAGAGAAACCCTGAAGTAAATCTAAGGCATCACCCATGAAACAGAGCCTTGGAGATCACCGGAATGAGGCTGGATTTCCCAGGTTAATTTTGAGTGATCAGTTACACAATTGAGATGTGTGGGCCTGGAAAAGTCCATTTTGTTCATTTCCACGATTTTAGGAAAATCCATTTGGTTCGTTGTCCTGAACAGAAGCCCGCTTTACCCGTGGGCTTGGTAAAGAAGAACACAGACTCTACCTGGCTAGTTTTCTTGTCATGGATTGTATGTTGATTTATATGTTAATGAAATTTTGGCTGGTCTACTAAATGTGAGTTTCTCAGAGACAAGATGTTAATCTGTATTTAATGCATGTATCGTAAGGTTAAATCTGGCATGAAAGGCAATTGAGATTTCCACAGTGCTTGGTTCAGGGGTTTGCGGGGGAGAGCAGTAGCACAAATCTAATTTTACAAGGAAATTGCTGAAAGAATTGATGTAATAGAATGGATATAATAGAGCAAGGTATTTAAAATTTGCATGCTCAGGTGGGTAATAAGCAATTTGAAATGATCTCTGGTCACTGAAAAAGGCCCATTTGCTCGAAAGACACGACTGTTTTTTGATAGCCCTGAGCCAGCCTATTAACTTGGCCTTTTCCTCAATTTGAGTTTTTACTATTAAGGTGACTTTACTTCAAGCGTTTCTTATTTTGAAGGAATCAAGGGAAGTCTATGTGTGCGTGCATGCCTCTGTGCGTATGTGTTTTCTCTCTCACTCTGTATCCATGTGCCATCTACGTACACATGGAATGCTGGTGTTGGGGGAGGTGGTGCTCCAACTATAGTCTGTGAATGTTTGGACGAGCAGGATGTTCTGTAGTACTGGCAGTGAGGATGTGAGCAGACATGCATTTTCATCATGTGTGCGTACGTACTGAAGGAAAATAAATGTAAAGGCATCATTTTATTATAAAATTAGAAAGGGAGTATACTGCCATTCTTGGAATTTCCTATGCATTTTAAAGTAAGTTTTGAAAGATGGGGAAGAGATGCTGATAGTAACTTCCTTACTAAAAAGGAAATGCTGTGGCATTTTGATTTCTGTTGCTAGAACAGTTCTGCAAACTTGGTGTGTAGCTAAGCAGAGTGGGCAAGGAGTTAGGCAGAATTGGCAAGGCAGTACCACGCTGCCAAGGAAGAGGGACGAATCTGCAGCCTACGCTCAGTCTTAGGTGAGGAGGTGACGGCCCTTCTCCCATTGTTCTGACCCATGTTTGAAACACTTTCAAGTTTGATATAGTTTGAACAAGCAAGCTTTGAATTGCATGGGGTTAAGATGTGTTACCGGAGAAGGCAATGGCACCCCACTCCAGTACTCTTGCCTGGAAAATCCCATGGACAGAGGAGCCTGGCGGGCTGCAGTCCATGGGGTCACTAAGAGTCGGACACGACTGAGAGACTTCCCTTTCACTTTTCACTTTCATGTATTGGAGAAGGAAATGGCAACCCATTCCAGTGTTCTTGCCTGGAGAATCCCAGGGACAGGGGAGCCTGGTGGGCAGCCATCTATGGGGTTGCACAGAGTCGGACACGACTGAAGCGACTTAGCAGCAGTAGCAGCAAGATGTGTTACAGAGAAGAGTGTGTGGTCAGTGGCTGAGTTGAAACCTGAGTTTGTACGTCAGTTGTTTAATCGTGGTAAATCCACTGTGTTTGCATAGTTAATTGTAGTCTGTCTATATTCCGCATCAAGCTTTTCTTTCTGAGGCTCTTACCCGTGATACAGCACAATCACCACCCTTCATGTTTTGAGACACTTACTTGTAGGATTTAATTATGAAGTAGGATCTACTGAAGTAGAGCATCATTTGATGTCTGTCGCGGGAAGAAACCCCACAAATGGATCTCCAGGAAGAGAGCATTCAGCTTTCTTCACTGACCTTCCCGCTGGGGCCAGAAAGCTGAGCATTTCAATGTCCCCAGTACTTCTTCAGATCAGTTAACATAAGAGCGCTTTCTGTTGAGACACTGTTATATGACACTATGAGCTCATTAATATTCACGTGAATCTATAAAAATCACAGTTGCTCTTTTGTCCATTAAATAATCTAACGAGAGAGGAGGGAGGAAAGGGAAGGAGGAGGAAATTTGATCTTTTTTTTTTTTTTTAGTTTCAAAATGAGAGGACAGGCAAGAATGAGAGTCTGGGGTCCTCCAGTCCTCTGTCTGTGGGGTTTGAAAGAAATTGACATGAAAGGAGATGTGGTCACAACTTGTCTCTGTGTCCATTCGGATAAAGCCAAAGCTTGTCTCCCACTTGCAGAGGCCTTGCTGAAATATCCTGCAGGTCAGTAGAGACAAATCGGGAGACCTGTCAGGGCAGCTGACTAGTTAACTGCGTAGACTGTGATTCTGACCTGAGAAAAGATGAAGGTTAGAGAGGGCAAGAGATTGAAATCGCTCTGGTTACTTAAGAGTCCCTTCAGTCTAGAGGGCGATAAAGATGTACTGAAGTAGGAAAAATGAACCGTCTCTCCTCTAATTCTGCGCAACAGAAGATGACAGAGATCTTAACAGTGATGTCTGCAGAAAGGAAAGTACTAGCTGTTTTTTGCTGAAAGTGCATTTGTATTAATAGTAACCTAGCTGTTACAGTTACCAGGTTTGCCTTAAAGCATCAGTGCGAAAATGTCTGGAGTAAGTGTAGCCATCACTAGGGTGCCTTTCAGCACATAAAGGAACAAAATTGTTATAAAGTAGTTTGTCTTAATCCAATCAGGCTGCAATAACAAAATACCATAGATTTGGTGGCTTATGAGCAACAGAAATTTATTGCTCACAGTTATGGAGGCTGGCAGTCTGCTCTTAAGCTGCTGGCATAGTTAGTGTTAAGAGAGATTCGGATTCCAACTTCTTGCTGTGTTCTTGCTTGGAGGGAGGGGCAAGGGAGCTCTCCGGGGTCTCTTTTATAAGGGTACTAATCCCACCACAAGGGTTCTATCCTCATGACCTCATCACCCCCAAAGACCGCACCTCCTAATAAAAATCACACATGAATTTGGTAATGAGTATGTTTTTCGGGGGGAGAACAGTCTCTTGCATAGTTAAAAGTGAAAGTGAAGTCGCTCAGTCATGTCCGACTCTTTGCGACCCCGTGGACTGTAGCCCACCAGGCTCCTCCGTCCATGGGGTTTTCTTTAGGCCAGAATACTGGAGTGGGTTGCCATTCCCTTCTCCAGGGGATCTTCCTGACCCAGGGATCAAAGCCAGGTCTCTCGCATTGCAGGTAGACTCTTCACCGTCTGAGCCACCAGGAGACAAATATTCAAATATGCTGATGGTCTCTTTATTTCCCATTTGACTTTGGAGAAGATCGCAGAAAAGGAAATTTGCGAAGTAGAACCTGAAGGATCGTAACTCTGGAAACAAAATGACCTTTGAACTAAGGAAAAGGGGAGTCTGTGTATATTCAGCAAATGGATTTTGGACAGTTATCCCTCCTCGGCCCCCACCTCAAGGTTGAGAAATAAAACATTGAAAAATAGCTCTTATTTAGTGAAAATAGTTGGGCAAAGATCCTCAAGACTTCCTTTGCGTATGGAAATACAAAGAAACAGGTTGCAAAGTCTCTTTATTACCCTCCATTTTAATATCTCTCCTTGATTTGTCCAGGAATTCATTCAAATCCCAAGTGAAAACATTTGGCAGTTTGTCAAAGTTTATTTTTTTTTTCTTTTCTTTGTGATTCAAATCATTTTCTTCAGGAAATTGCTTTGTATAAGCTTTCAACTGTTTCATTATGAGTTCACTTCATCCTTGCCTAGAATGGAGTTGTTTTTCCCAAACCTGAAATTTCTGCTTTCTATCCCCCTGATAAACTACTTCATCAGAGCTCCATGCCCAGATGTGCCTGACTCACCTCAACTCAAGCTGGGAGTAACTCCTGAGCCTGGCTTTCCAGATCCTTCTTCCTTCACAGAAAGCTGTTGCCTGAGTGTCTGCAATGAATGGCATCCCTTGGATTGTCATTCTTACTGGTCCAAGAGCGGGTTGAGCTGGGGGAAGTGGCAGGTCGCAGAATCCTGGGAGACATGCTTCTTAGTTTTTTGGGACCTCTGTCCTGCAGTTCTTCCCACCACGAAGAGGTCATGATGATAATAATACAAAACAAAGTAAAGAAGGCTGAGTGCCGAACAACTGATGCTTCCAAACGGTGATGCTGGAGAAGACTCTCGAGGGTCCCTTGGACTGTAAGGAGACCCAACCAGTCCATCCTAAAGGAAATCAACCCTGAATATTTATTGAAAGGAATGATGCTGAAGCTCCAATATTTTGGCCACATGATGCGAACAGCCAACTCATTTGAAAAGACCCTAATGTTGGGAAAGACTGAGGGCAGGAGGAGAAGGTTGATAGAAGACAAGAGGGTTGAATGGCACCACTGACTCAGTGGACATGAATCTGAGCAAACTCCAGGAAACAGTGAAGGACAGGGAAGCCTGGCGTGCTGCCGTCCATGGGGTCACACAGACTCGAATACGACTGAGCGAGTGAACAACAGGAACTCAGGGATCACCAGAGTCCTAAGTCATAGAAATAAAAGCACTGAGGCTGGTCAGATCGCAGGCCTGCATGAATAGTGGTGCAGAGACCCAGAGCAGACACAGAGCAACGTCTATAATTGCATTGGGCTGTTACTTGTGTGCAGGCAAGATGTTAAGAAAAAAACAGAAAAGCCCCCGGGGACTCTTTCTTAGCTCTTTAATTATTAGTGTCCTTGTAAGATTGTAGAAGTATGCCTTCTCTGACAACATTAGATTTATATATTTTGGTGCTGGGAAAACTTTTCTTTAAGATTTTTTCTCAGCTTTTTAGAAAGATAGCAGTTGGGCTCATGCTGTGTTAGCGCTCGCCTTTAAAGTAAAATTAGGCATGTGGGTGTTAGAATCAAGATGCTGTTGGACATGCAAGATTTAATAAATATTTTTCATGAAATAAAGGGAGAAGGGTTGGAGGGGCCAGAGAAAGTGAAGTTCAATTTGTTTTACGAGGGTATTAGCTTCCAAGCTTGTTCACCTTTTGCTATTGCTGTCATGTCTGACTCTTCTGCAACCCCATGGACTGTCGCCCGCCAGGCTCCTCTGTCCATGGGATTTCCTAGTCAAGCATGCTGGAGTGGGTTTCCATTTCCTTCTTCAGGGGGCCTTCCAGACTGAGGGACTGAACTCACGTCTCCTGCATTGATTCTTGCGGGTTCTTTGTCAGTGAGTCTCACCGGGGAAGCCCTTGTTCATCTTTTAATCGTGTTAAGATAATTTCAAGCACATACAAAATTTACCAAAAAGAAAAAGCTGTAAGGAGCTCTTGTATTCCCTGTACTCGGAGGGTTAGGATGAATGATCGACACCCCCTACCCCCTACCCCACTGCGGCACACCCCCAACAGATTCAGGCTTTAGCCCCTGGAACCTCTGTCATCTCATATGGCAAAAAGGAACCTTGCTGATGCGATTACTGGGCAGCACCCAGGAGGCCCTAACTGTCCTAAGTATGTCCTTCTGAGAGGGAGGCAGGGGCTGATGTGGCCACAGAGGTGGAGGTGATGGGACCACCCAGACAGAGGCCGGAGTGAAGCCCTTTGCAGACAGGGGAGGGGGCCACAAGCCAAGGGAAGCGGCACCTGCCAGAAGCTGGACTGACCAGAGGGAGGCTTAGCCCTCACAGTCCCCCGAAGACCCAGGTCCCTCAACCCCAGCCTGACCTCAGACATATCTCCTAAACATCTGGCCAAGGGCAGGAGGTTACGGCGAAGCCGACGGTCCTAAGTGTGGGACAAAGAGTTCAACTTCCTCCCCTGGGCCACGTGGAGGTGACGCAAGTACCCCCAGATTAGGTAAGTGAGGGGGAGGCAAATCGGTGAATCACCCTTTCGTAGTGTTTCTTCTGTCTTAAGCAGATGCTGTTCTTCCTCTGGGAGTTTTTAATGCCGGGGGAAAGAGGCAGGGATTTTCATAAAGAGCACAAAGGCCTTTGGGAGGGAAGGGAGGAGCTTCCTGCAAAAGCCCCATCTTTCAAAGTGGGAAACACAGTGGAGTGAGCAGCATGGCCCAGACACGGTCCACTGGCATCGCCCCCGGTGAGGACGGGAGACACAGAGTGGGTGTGATTTGGAAAAAAATTCTCAGCAACCGTCTTGCCAGAAGCTGGAGCCGTGTACGCACCCAGTCATCTGAGCTAGGCTGATGCTTTGGGGAGCAAGCGCTGGGGTCCAGAGTGGGGCATGAGAGACAGTGATGCCCACAGCCCTGGAGTCCAGGCTGGGGAGGGAGACACGGCTGGATCTGGCATCTGGGAGCACATGGGGAGGCTCACGTGCTTCATTGGAAATGCAAACATCACTAGATTTGTCCCCCAGTCTAGTGAGAGTGGATCACACCAGGTAGATAGAATTATTGCTTCCAATGCCTGTTTCCCCCATTAGACTGAAAACGTCTTAAAGGCAGTGGTCACACTCATTGATTGGAGCCCCTTCTGGCCCCACAACTGCCTGGATGATGCTTGTGTTGAATGAATGAATGAAATGATACCTAATTTAAAAAGTGAAAGTCGCTCAGCAGTGTCTGATTTTTTGCAAGGAGAATGCGATGGCAACCCACTCCAACGTTCTTGCCTGGAGAACCCCAAAGACGGGGGAGCCTGGTGGGCTCCTGTCCATGGGGTCGCTGGGAGTCGGACACGACTGAGCGACTTCACTTTCACTTTTCACTTTCATGCATTGGAGAAGGAAATGGCAACCCACTCCAGTATTCTTGCCTGGAGAATCCCAGGGACGGGGGAGCCTGGTGGGCTGCCGTCTATGGGATCGCACAGAGTTGGACACGACTGAAGCACCTTAGCAGCAGCAGCCATGGGCTACACAGTCCATGGAATTCTCCAGGCCAGAATACTGGAGTGGGTAGCCACTCCCTTCTCCAGGGGATCTTCCCCATCCAGGGGTCAAACCCAGGTCTTCCCCATTTCAGACAAATTCTTTACCAGCTGAGCCACCCTAATTTAAAATAACCACTGAAATACCAACTTCTCCACAGAACTTTACTACTAACCTCACCATCTCTGGTCAGTTCAGTAAATATGCAGGAACTCTACGTAACATCCCTCCCTCCCTCCCTCCATCCTTCCTTCCTTTCATCCATCTACATACAGGGCGAGAATATGTGTGCAGATAAATGGCACACACAGGTACAATATCCATCTCCAGCGCTATTTTGAAATCCCACATATTATATTGAACCACTTATCTTCTGTCTCGTTGACCATCCTCTCCATCAGACCACGGGTTCTTCGGTGGGGGAAGCTGTTCTTTTTTTAATATGTCAGAAATGGTCATATTCATTTTATGTTTGGCTGTCCCGGGTTTTTGTTGCCGTGTGGGCTCTTCTCTAGCTGCGGTACCCGGGCTTCTCACTGCCGGCTTCTCTCGCTGTGGGGTGAGGACGCACGGGCTTCAGCAGCTGCGACTGCCAGGCTCTCAAGCACAGGCTCGATAGTTGTGGCGCACAAGCTTCAGCTGTTCCCCGGCACATGGACTCTTTCTGGACCAGGGATCGACCTGTGCCTCCCGCATTGCAGGTGGATTCTTTACCACTGAGCCCCCAGGGAAGCCCGCTTGTTCTTTTCTCTTTTCTTTCTTTTTTACAAAATTGCACTGCTTCACAAGTTTTCAAGTCAAACGCCTCATTTACTGTAAAATGCAAAATCCCCCTTCTCCCTTGCTCACAACAGGAGGGGTTTTCTTAGGTCCTTTAAGAAAATAGATGGAAGCTCTGATGCTCCACGGGGTTCCTGGTTCATGGTTTGGGAACCACTGCTTTACTGTGTGCTGGGAATGTGAAAGTCTCTGCCCTCAGACTGGGGTCCACGCGGGAACCGTTGGCATCCTTCTGCGATGTGATGTCAGGAAAGCTTTCCCTTTAATTGGATGAAAACCTCTCATTCCATAATCAGAGGGGGAAAAAAAAAATAAACCACCCTCAGCTTGTACTCACGCTCTGTGGTAGGTGTCTGCTCTGCCCTCTGGGTCAGATGAAGTTGTGGGTGGGATGACCCCATCCTGAACGAGATAGTGAACTCCCCTGGGGAGGGGAGAAGCGGGCTGAGAAGGCAGCTTGGCGGTGCCAGAGGTGGGGTTCTCCAAGTTCGCGGTTTTGACCAGGGTGCGGTCTGCTCCCCCCTCTCCGAATGTTTTGTAACTGTTTTTGGCTGATGGACATGGAAGTTTGCATAAAATAGTCTTATTTAATGAGGACTGCCCTTGATCTTTTTCCAGGCCCACGATGGAAATTTTCAATAAGAAAAAGTCTGCTTAATAAATGCATTTGGTAAACATTAAATTGACTTCACCCCAAGTACTTTTTTTTTTTTCACTTTTATGTAGCTTTCCACAATAAGTTCCATCTGGGAAAAGCCACATTTTCCGGGGGGTGGGAGTGAATTTCTTTTCTTTTATTCCACGGGGAAGTCTGAAATCCCCAGTCTCTCTGGTTCCTTTGACCTTCCATAAGATGATGGGGCTACGTGCCTACTGGAAAGGGCAGACCTGTAGTGGATTAATGACCTAAAATCAGCGTTCAGTTTTCCTCTCTCCCTCTTTCTTTTTTATTTTAGGTTATCTCTTGAGGAAACTTGGTGTGTTAGTTGCTCAGTCGTGTCCCTCTTTTCACGACCCCTAGGACAATGGCCCACCACGCTCCTCTGTCCATGGAATTCTCCAGGCAACAATACTGGAGTGGGTTGTCATTCCCTTCTCCAGGGGATCTTCCTGACCCAGGGATCAAACCTGCATTTCCTGTGTCTCCTGCACTGCAGGTGAATTCTTTACCACTGCACCACGTGGGAAGCTCCTTACTGGTGGCTGAAAGTCAAAGCGAAAGTGTTAGTTGCCCAGTCATATCTGACTCTTTGCAACCCTATGGACTGTAGCCTGCCAGGCTCCTCTGTCCATGAAATTTTCCAGGTAATTATACTGGAGTGAGTAGCCATTCCCTTCTCCAGGGCATCTTCCCCACCCAGGTCTCTTACCATCTGAGCCACCAGGGAAGCCCATACTGGTGGCTGGGGGATCGCTTTTCTTCCAAAACATTTTAAAACCTTTTTCTGTGTTTCAGTGATCTACTGTTGCATATGAATCTGTCTCAAAGCTTTAGTGGTTTAAAGCAGCATGAGTTCTCAGAATTAAGGAACTCAGAGGTCCTGCTCCCCGTGAGGCTGGCTGGGCTCAAGATCCCCATGTCTATACTGGGAGTGAGCTGGTTGGGCCAGGCGGGCTTGTTCACAAGTCTGCCTCACCCCTGAATTGCCCTCTTGCTCCACGTGGCCAGGTCAGGCCTTCTCACCACGTTGGCTTAAAGGTGGTCAGAACTCTCGCGAGGTGATGGGCTTCTAAGGAGGAGGACAAAGAAGGCTCAAGGGTTGGAAGAGGCACAGCATTGCTCCTCCCATGTGTCCTCATTCAGAGCAAGAGACAGGGCCAGTGGAAATACAAGGAGAGAGGGAAGAGGTCCCACCTGTGGACTAGAGGGGCTGCGTGTGCTCAGAGAGCGGTAGGGAATTGATGGGGCCCATCCTGGGGGACAGTCAGTCCACTCTGAATGGCAAGCTCATGTCCCCGAAGAATTTATCTGCTGAAGCCCTAATTCTCTCTGCAGTGCTGGGAGGTGGGGCCTTTGGGAGGCAGTTAGGGTGGAACTGGCTTGTGAGTGTGGGGCCCTTGTATTGGAATTAGTGGCCTCAAGGAAAGAAGAGAACAGCATCTTTCTCTCTGGCATGTGAGGGCACAGCAGGAAGAGGGGGATCTACAATCTAGGGAGTGAATTCACAGACACTGAATCTTCTGGGACCTTCATCTTGCACTTCCAGCCTCCAGAAGTGTGGGAAATAAAGGTCTGTTGTTGAACCTGTCACATTATCTATGTATGTTATCCAGTTACAGCAGCCCCGGGCTGAAGATCACCACGGCAGCGTATGTTTTCAGCCATACCCCTCACCACCCAGGGTAACCTGAGTACACCACTTTCTCTTGCAAACAGACAGCCCTGAGCCCATCGGCTTTCTTAGCCAGTAAATCCTTCCCCATGACCTAACCCTATTTACTGGAGCCCCGATGCATGCCAGGCTTGGGCGGTGGTGGCGTCTACACACATCACTGCTCAGAGGGAGGCCATGCTGCGGTCGGGGGTGCACGAACCAAGACTTAAATAATAACGTGAGCTGGCGTTCGAAACAAGGAAGCCTAGAAGCCAGGAGAAGACTCTTCAGAGTCCCTCGGACATCAAGGAGATCCAACCAGTCCATCCTAAAGGAAATCAACTCTGAATATTCACTGAAAGGAGTGATGCTAAAGTTGAAGCTCCAATACTTTGGCCAATCTGATGGGATGAGCCAACTCATTGGAAAAGACCCTGATGCTGGGAAAGATTGACGGTGGGAGGAGAAGGGGGCATCAGAGGATGAGATGGTTGGATGGCATCATCGACTCAATGGCCATGAGTCTGAGCAAAGTCTGGGAGACAGTGAAGGACAAGGAAGCCTGACATGCCGCAGTTCATGGGGTAGCAAAGAGATGGACATGACTGAGCGACTGAACAACACAACAGAAAGCAGAGAAGGAAGGAACACAAGATGAGGCTACTTGAGAAGCAGAGAAATAGGGCGCCCACGAAAGGCTTGCCACAGAAAGCTGGGAGGGTGCGCCAGTATGCTTCTCTCATATGTATTAGGGAAAGCTCTTTTTCTTAAAATAAAATTTCATTGAAGTATAGTTGATTTACAATGTTGTGTTTCATTTCTGCTGTAAAGTAAGATGACTCAGTCATATATTCATTCTTTTTCATATTCTTTTCCATTATGGTTTATCATAGGATATTGGATATAGCTTCCTATGCTATACAGTAGGACCTTATGGTTTATCCATTCTGTGTATAATAGTTCGCACCTGCTAATTCCAAACTCTCAATCCTTCCCTCCTTCACGTCCCTCCTAGGAAAAGCTCTTTGGGGATCGCTTTTCAAGAGGCCAGGTTCTCTCATAAACTAGGGAGCTAGGATTCATTTCCTCTGAGGCTGAAAGTGCAAGTCTCCTAGGCTGAAGCAGGCGCTTGCTCATCCTGGCACGCGACACATGGCACGGAGAGTCCTCTGTGGTCGGGCCCCGTTCTTGGCAGCGGGGATGCAGGGTGACTGGCGCAAGGTGGAGGAGGCAGGAGGCAGCCTCTTCTCACGGAGACTGCGCGTGAAGTTCAGGAGGAAGCGAGCCGCTTTCTTCTGCCACGAATGTGCCCCAATCCATGGAAACCCCATTGGCTTCCTCTCTCTCCTTCCTGCCTGCAAGCTCCACAGACACACAAACCCACAGCACATATGGGGCTCCGTGCCACCCCCCGGGGGAGGAAAACACCCTGCAACACCCCCCACCCCCGGCCCTTCCCCTCTCACCCTTGGGCCCACTTGTCACCAGCTCCTTCCAGCTGAAAGGCATGGAGCCTCTCAGCAGGTAGGTTCTTCTGGTTTTCCTCAAGGGTGTGTTTTGTTTTTGTTTGGAAGACCAGCTCCCGTCTGGTGACCATATGTATTCTCCCTGGCTTCCCAGAAACCGCCGTAATGACAGGGCAGGGCTCATCAGATTATCTGAGTTTTCCATCGATGGGCTAATTTGAATTTGAGATGTATTTTATTCATCATGTGGAGAAGAGCGGACCCTCAAGTCAAGTTAACCAACTGGTACGTGTTTCTGCCCTTCACAGACTCAAAGCGGTTTTCTGCTCTGCCTTTCAACACCTCCCTCTATCCCCGAGGCCCTGATTTGGGGGTAGGACTGGGTTCCTTCCATGCCATCTATCAATCACTTTTGCTCCTTCTGCAAACACAGACAGTTTTGTCATTATTCCAAAAATAGGTGCTTTCAAGAAGGCTGGTAACCAGTTTATCTTGCTCTTTTCTGTGGCTGTTTTTACTTGCAGAGCAATAACAGGACGGACCCACTATTTTTCAAGGCAGTAATTCGGTGCTCTTGCTGATATAAACAACTCACCTTTTGGCCTTGTAGTGTACTCACTGGGGAGCATGATTATTTTTTTTATTGCCTTGTAAAATAGCTCGCTTGTCACATTACTGCTTAATTGGGAACACAAAATAATAAATAATTTAAAATAGGACTGTTGCTGCATATACAGGGAGGCGAATAAAGCAAGGCCTGGATCAGGTCCCTTCGGTGTCACTCAAGGGTTCTGGAATATTAGAGCTTTAAATAATGATCTGGGGCCGAAGATGCCTTTGAAACTTTTTCTGAAGTCGTTTCTGCCTCTCATTCCTCCGTAGAAATGTATCAGAAGCGTTTGTGTTTCTGGAAGCAGGTTGAAAATTTCCTGTCATCATGCGTCTTCAACAGAAAGGATCTTAATAGCGCTTATGTCCCCACCGTCCTGCCCCTAAGGTGGGCGCTGGCGAAAGCACCCACATCACGGAGCTGGTGAGAGAGCTTCACAAGACCGTCCACCTGGAACGCTTGTCACGGGGCTGAACAGAGAGCAAAGTGCAGGTAAACTCCAAGGATTAAAGAAAGTCCAGTGCTTTCTCACAACCTTAGACCTTTTGGTTCAAACAGGACCAGTGTCTGTCCCTGAGAGGATGAGGTTGGCCATTCCAAGGGCTGATCTCTGGGGAAAGAAAGAAAGGGCCTGGGTGGGTCATTGTCTGCTGTGTCGACTCGGCCAGACTATGGTGCCCAGCTGGTTGGTCAACAACAATCGGGTACCACAAACATACGTATATAGATTGATAGACAGATAGATGTAGACAGAGGTTGCTCTGAAGGTATTTTTCAGATGTGATTAATGTTTACAATTCGTTACAAATGCGCTTACTCATAAAACAGAAATAGATTCGCAGACATAGGAAACAAATATATGGTTATCAGAGCGGGTCATGGGGGTGTGGTGGGGGGAGATAAACTGAGTCTGGGATTACCGTGCGCACACTGCTATACATAAAGCAGGTAACCAACAAGGGCCTGTTGTAGCACAGGGAAGTGTACTCAGTGTCCTGCAATTACCCATAATGGAAAACAATCTAAAAAGAATATACACGTGTGTATTTATACGTGAAAGTGAAGTCGCTCAGTCGTGTCTGACTCTTTGCGACCCCACGGACGGCAGCCTACCAGGATCCTCCATCCATGGGATTTTCCAGGCAAGGATACTGGAGTGTGTTGCCCTTCTCTCCTCCAGGGGATCTTCCCAACCCAGGGATCAAACTCGGGTCTCCCGCATTGTAGGCAAAACCACCAGGGAAGTCACTGTATTTATACACGGATCATATATATGTGTGTATGTGTGTGTGTGTGTGTGTGTGTGTATCACTTTGCTGTACACTTGACACAGCAAGGATGTGAGGCAGAGTCTGAGAAGCGTCTTTGTTCAGTCCCTGAGTGTGAACACTATCAGCTGCAGACACACCTCAGGCATCCCAGGGGGTGTGCAGGCTGGTGTGTGCCTTCCTGCCAGGCAAGTGCTAAGTAGATTCTAATTCCTGACATTGCTCTTGGCTCCCAAACAGTGTCCACTGTCAAGATGCAAAATGTGGCTTAGTAATAATCTGAGGCCTATTGCCCATTGTCAGGATACCCTGAAGTGGCTGTCATGGAAGAGGTGATATTGTTTCTACAAAAACTTAACTTTCTGAGGCTTGGGGATGGTTCGGGGAAATCTAGCCATTTAACTAACTGCAGAACCCCAACTTTTCTGGACCCCATTCTTGCCTGAAAATGAGAAAGCTGGAAGGAAATGATCTTTTCAATTCCTTCTCAAGTTCCGCAGGGTGAGAAGTCCCTAAGGACGCCACACTGCTTGGTCCAGCTGGGACATGTGGACTTTGCCACCCAGGGTGATTGCAGACCTGGGGGGCTGGGTGAGCTGAGGATGCAAGGATGGTCCTACTCTGGCCGGCGCTTCCACTTAGGGTGAGGAGTGAGGATGAGGTGGTTTGCCTGGAAATGGCTAGCCAGGGACAAAGCCAGGGACAAAGTGGGAAACCAGAAACAGCCCTGCGGTTGGGGACCAAGGAAAAGGTCAGCAAGTTGGACGCAGTGAAGCGGAGATTAGGAGAGAGGTGCGTGAGAAAGGAACGCAGACATTACACATCAAATGTCAACATTATGCACAACTAACGGTCTGGACCTTTATCTGATGCAAACCGCTGACATGCGTTGCCTTGGAATTCTGGGTCAAAGCAATGATTTTCCCTGAGTGGCCGTTTTGTGCTGGGTACTTTGCATGCCATACATTACTTAGCCTTTACCAAAAGCCTATGAGGTTGGTGTTCTTGTCCTAATCTTTACAAGTGATGATCCTGAAGCTCAGAGTTTTAAACAGCTCTCCCAGGATCAGAATACTAACCTGGGAAGTGATGGAGCTAAGATCCTAACTGTGGTCTTTCTGACTCCCAAATCCACAGACAATCCCTTGCATACCTGTGTTTTAATGATGAATGAATACATCTTTCCATTGATGAATAAGAGAAAGATGCATTCATCTTATCTAACAAATTTGCTTGTTTGATAAGTGACACCAATAAATTACCCTGTCCTTTGCAAAACACGCTTCGCTAGCAGCTCAGACAGTAAAGAGTCTGCCTTCCAAGCAGGAGACCTGGGTTCGATCCCTAGGGCAGGAAGATCCCCTGGAGAAAGAAATGGAAATCCACTCCAGCATTCTTGCCTGGAGAATCCCATGGACAGAGGATCCGGGTGGACTATTGTCCATGGGGTTGCAAAGAGTTGGACACGACTGAGCGACTGACACCACACTTTGCATAACAGATTTAGAAATAATTTTCACAACTGCACTTACGAGGATGGGGAGGGGCCTTTAATCAACGTGGAGCTTTGATGCTGCAGACTGTCTGAGGGCAGGAAGAGTGGAGAGCCAGTTCTGTCTCTTTCAGTCTGAGGCTCTGGCCGAGCTGGGGAGCCAGTCAAGGGTGGAGAAGCGGTGGTTTCAGAGCCGCCCATACGGACCGCTGACTCCTGCGGGCGCTTTGTCTCCTCTTGCCCTGGGAATCACGGGCTGCCTCACCCCATTAACACGGCGTCAGCTTCTACCAGTAGCTCCACCGCCTGGGCAGTCACGCGCGCCTACGCCTGCGAGGAGTTTCTGAAGGAAGAAGTCGAGACCACACGGCCTGACTCGGGAGTGAGGGGTGTAGACACACCCGGGCCCAGGTGCTGCTAGCACAGGGGCCTCGGACCCGGTTCCTGGGAACAAAAACAGCAGTTCCCTACACACACACACACAGAGGCACATGCTCACCCATACACATATGTACACACACACAGAGAAACACACACACACATTCTTACACATACATACACTCAGAAACATACAGAGACACATACACTCAGAAACACACACACACTCAGAGTCACGTGCTCCCCCATACACATGTGTGCACACACAGAGAAACATACACACACACACATTCTTACACATACATATATACTCAGAAATATACACACACGTATGCACACATACATGCACACATGGTCACACATACACACATGTACAGACATACTCAGAAACACACACACACATGCTCACACATACACACTCAGGAACATACATACACACTCTTACACATACATAGACTCAAAAAACATACACGTATACATACACTCAAACACACGCATTCACATACATGTAGACATACATACACACTCAGAAGGGCTTCCCTGGGGGCTCAGCTGGTAAAGAATCTGCCTCAAATGCAGGAAGCCCCAGTTCAATTCCTGGATTGGAAAGATCTGCTGAAGAAGGGATAGGCTCCCCACTCCAGGATTCTTGGGCTTCCCTTGTGGCTCAGCTGGTAAAGAATTCACCTGCAATGTGGGAGACCTGGGTTCCGATCCCTGGGTTGGGAAGATCCCCTGGAGAAGAGAATGGCTATCCACACCAATATTCTGGCCTGGAGAATCCCACAGTCTGTGAGGTGCACAACTGATCAACTTTCACTCACTCACTCACACACTCAGAGACATAGACGCTCACACATATAGTCAGACACTCACACATGTACACACATATGCATTCACATATGTACACGGACTCGGAAACAAACGTACATAGACACACTCACACGTGTACTCATACAGACAAATGCACACTCACACACACGCTCTCACCCACACATACACACATTCCTCTTCGGTAGAGAGAGTGTGTCTCTGAGAGACAGGGGCGGGGTCTTGTCTCTACAGCATCATTGCTAAGCTACGCCTTTTTCCCCCGGAACAGCAGAGAACTGTGGGCAGGGGGCTCCTTTCAGCCCAGCCCTGAGGCTCACACCATTGTCTCGGGGGTCACGTTCCTGAGTCACCCGGGAGAAGGGCCCTGTGACCTGAAGGGCGGGGGGCATTGAGCAGGGACCCGCGGGGTGCGGACCAGTCTCCTGGGTGTATCCAGTAGGCAACATGGTCCTACCGGACTTTGCATCTTTTTTAGGCGGCTTGCGAAATGGGAGCAACTAACTGAAAACTCGAGCTTGCTACTGATTGGAAGCGTAAAGCGACTGGTGATTCCAGTTGTGAAGAATTTCAGTAAGAAGAATCTGGGCCTCCGAAGGTTCTATGCACTTTATTTGCGTTGTTGCTGTTGGTTGCACCACGTGGCATCCAGGATCTTAGTTCCTCAGCCTGGGAGTGAACCAGTGCCCCCTGTATTGCAAGTGTGGAGTCTTAACCACCAGATCACCAGGGAAGTCCCTTCTTTTAATGTTACAGAACATTTTCAGAGGGAAGCATGGATGAGGGTTGAACATAATTCAGGAATGATGACCACCTCCTCTCTCTCGTCTGTTTGGTTTGTCCACCTAGTGATGGGCGGAGGAGGCCTGGGAAGGGTATTCAGATCAATCTCCCCCACTGGGATCCAGGTCTAAGCAGTATACCCAGCCTCCACCCAAGAGATGCCATGGGCACCCTCTCCCTCTGTGAAAACCAAAAGCATTGTCCCAGATACTGTCAAACATCCCCCTGGGGTAAAAGTGGCTTTTGAAGACCCCTGCTCTAGACCTGTTTCTTCCTCTCCAGGCAGCATGGACGTTTCTTCTCGATGGATGTGCCCAAAGCATCTGTAACCAAGCAGACCACCATGGATGACACAGGAGAGATGCACTCCTCTCCAACAAAAGCCATGTGGGACCCTGGCGAGTCATGGTCCTTTGGGGGAGCTCCCCGGGGCGTCTGGAGCAGTCTCTCTTCCTTCATGGCACAACGGCAGCTGTGAACCTGTTAGGAAGGACTCTCGGAGGCGGAGGTGAGCAGAGGTAGGACTTCACATGTGTCCTGGAGAGGATGCTGATAGGGTGAGCAACAGTCCTGGTGTGCCAGGCTATTCCTGGGAATGAGCCCCGTGTTCTGGGAAGCCCCTTAGCCTGGGGCAATCTGGACAGTTGGTACCATGCAGCTTCTCTGTTGGTTTGTCAATCAAAATGGCTTTGGCCGCTCGATGGTCATTTTAAGTTGGAGACACTGAAGTGAAAGTGAAAATGTTAGTCCTTAGCTGTGTCTGACTCTGTGACTCCATGGACTGTAGCCCACCAGCTCCTCTGTCCAGGGATTCTCCAGGCAAGGATACTGGAGTGGGTTGCCATGCCCTCCACTGGAGGATCTTCCCAACTCAGGGATCGCACCCAGGTCTCCTGCACTGCAGGCAGGGTCTTTACCTCTGAGCCACTAGGGCCCAGACACTGATGCTCCCCCAATCGGCAGCAAGAGAGGAGGGGTCCATGGAGCTGGCTTCTCACTGGATTTGGGGGGCAGTGGATATCCTGGGCTTGTTGCTGCAATTGTTTCTCTCCTTTGGGAAATAGGGGAGTTGCTAAGAGGTGAGGTTAGGTGAGTTTCCAAATAAGAGGGAGGTGAGTGGGAGGGGACTGAGACGAGCCTGTTCTTGAGTGCTTGCTGGAACCAGCATCTGTTCATGCTGAGACCCAGGTAGCTTCTGTGGGCACCCAGGTCTGAGTGCTGGAGCCAACTGCCTGGGTGTCAGTGTGCTCTGGAGAGTGCTCCGTCAGCTGCTACAGGTGAGGATACACAGGTGAGGGTGTCACAGGTGAGAGGGGTGTCACAGGTGAGGGGGGTGTCACAGGTGAGAGGGGTGTCACAGGTGAAGGTGCACAGGTGAGATCTCACAGGTGAGGATGCACAAGTGAGGATGTACAGGTGAGGATGCTCAGGTGAGGGTGTCACAGGTGAGGTGGCACAGGTGAGGGTGCACAGGTGAAGGTGTCACTGGTGAGGGTGCACAGGTGAGGGTGTCATAGGTGAGAGCAATGTCACAGGTGACAGTGGTGTCATAGGTTGAGTTGCGCAGGTGAGGATGCACAGATGAAGTGTCACAGGCGAGGGTGCATGAGTGAGGGTGTCACAGGCGAGGTCTCACAGGTGACCACACCAGTCTTGGTTGTGAGTGTATTTGAGGAGGCTTCTCGGAGCTTGTGCACTGCTGTAACCCTGCTGAAACCCTGCTGACCTGGGGACCTGCGCTGTCCTCCTGCTGCTGGTGACCCAGAAGACCATCTCTGGAGCGAGGGCTTTGCATCCAGTCCCGCTGGGAGCAGATTTGCTGCTTGTGTCTCTCCTCCCCTGTTGGCGGTTTCTGTTTGCCTTAAATTTAAGCTTTTCTAGATTCCTTAAGTTTTAAGGGGAAAGAAACCTTCTCCATTCTGAGTGAGAGATGATTGACTCCCGTTTAAATTATGTAGATGGAGATCTGTCTGCACTTGGTTAATCTCATGTCTACCAAGATGTCATTACTTACAGAAGAGCCTGGGGTTTTCAGGAATAGCAACATGGTAATTTGTCTTTCAAATACTGTTTTACTTATAGCAGCAATAACAGGAAATGTGTACTATTTTTCAGTGTTATAATCTGATTCATCCTTTGATATAAACAGCTTTATCTCATCTCATTGTTTATATCACATTCCTATTCCTCTGGAAAGAACAATATTTTCCCCCTGAAAAGTAATATATTCTTGTCTAAGAAGGGCTTAAATAAGTAACAGATGGTCTTTCGTGTGTGTATGTGTCCCCTACTCCCACTCACTCTCAGAATCTGGTCAGATATTAAAATCACCATTTTTCTGAAGCATTGAGCGTTCCTGAACTTACAGGTTTGTTTCCAACTTGGCTTCTTTTATTTATGTGATGGTGGTATTGCTGGGAGAGTTTCAGAATACAGGCAATTGAATAAATTTATTTGCACTTGTCAGATGGATTATACTCGAACAAAATCCCTTTTCTGGTTCATCGTTGCCGAGGATCATCATGGGAAAGGCAGACTAGTCAGCGTGCCACATGACCTGGCGGTAAAACAGAGGCTGCTGTCCGACCAGCCCTGACCACGCGGCTAATTCACAACGTGGCCCTAATGTTGACACTTGTCTGGGACCAGGACTGAATTCTTCTTGTCAACAGAAAGTTTCATTCCTTAGCTTGATTCAAGGGAGAGACATGAGGTCAGAAGCCAGGAGGTTTCGCTTGTTGCCTTGCTGTTCTGTGAGTGAAGTCGTGGGATCACCCTTGTCCATTTTCATAACTACAGAATGCAGATACCTAACCTATCGCAAGGGTTGCTGTCAATGTAACATGGGTTGATAGTTAGAAAGATGCTTTAAAGAGTCAAAAGCACTGTCAGCCTAAGGTATCTATTTTTAGATATGCAATTAGCTCTAGATGTTGCTTAATGATAGACTCTTATCTATAAGACTATGGTTGGGAGATTAGCCCTGTCGTCAAATGTTCTTCTCTCAAAAGATATGGTTTCTTCCCAGTGACAGCACCCAGGACAGAAACGCAAGTATGTGTGGAGTTGCCGCTGGAAGCGTCTGCACACCATCCCCCAGATGGCTGGGGCTGAAATGATGGTTCTTTTCTGTACTTGGACCCCACAATCCTTGAGCTTAGTAGGTACTTGAACATACATTGAGCAAAAATATGGCTAAGTTACCCTATGTTCCTCGACAAAAATCTTTCCGTTGATACACTTTAATGCTCTCCATTTATCCATTTTTATCATGACTGAAATTCTCTTTTTTCCCTGCTGGACAGAAAGTTAAGATCATAACCCCTATGTGAAAATCTTCTCTTTGTCTGCTTGTTTTTGTAGTCTGAAGACAGCATTTTTCATACCTTTACAGAGTTTCTACATAATTATAGAAAAATTGAAAAATAAAGGTGGAAAAAAGGAAAAAGCCATCCATCAGCCCACAGGTGTCAGGGACAGACCTCCAACCTGTGGTGGTCAAGTATTAAGAAAGCAAATCACAGACTTCCCTGGTGGTCCAATTGTGAAAACTCTGGGTTTCCACTGTGGGGAGCACGGGTTCAATACCTGCTTGGGGAGGTAAGATCTTGCATGCTGTGCCCAGGGCCAAAAAGCAAACAAGTCACAAAATGGTATTTATATATGACAGCAGTTATGTTACCAAGTCCAAGCTCATTCTGCTCACTGCAGAACATGCCAACAAATTAGAAGATGAGGTGCTGGGGCAAGGAATCGTGGCTTTATTGGGAAAGTCAGAAGTTGGCAGACTATTGTCCTAGAGAACCATCTTACCCGAGTCAGAATTGAAGCTCCTTCACACTGAGAGCAGGACCGGTGTGGCTGGTTGTCGCATGTCTCCAGGTGTCAGAATCCTCTGTTCTCACCTCTGTCCATGGGGAGCAGGTCACCACATTCCTCTAAACTTTCAGCAGGACAGATGTCATCCTCTGCTCTGCAACTTTTCATCTCAGAGCCTTGAGAATTGTGTTGTCCTGTATATTCTAGGCTACAGTCAACATTCTCAATTCAAACTAACACAGTAGAATACAATGGTTAGGGACTTCTCTGGGGTTCAGTGGTCGAAAAATCAGCCTTGCAGCACAGGGGACGTGGGTTCGATCCCTGGCCGGGGAACTAAGGTCCCATATGCTGCGGAGCTACTAAGCCTAGATTCCACAACCAGAGAGCCTGCCTGCCACGACGAGAGATCCCGACGACACAGCAACAGTCCAGTGTGCCACAGTGAAGACCGACCCAGCCAAAGAAGCAAGCAGATGTTTTTTCAAGGGAATACAAAGGTTAAGGTGAAAGGAACAGGTTCAATATGGAGTGAGATTTGTTCCTCCGTATCGCACTCACATAAGGAAAATATATACTTTTATATATGCATATGGATGTGTGTGTGTCCATAAGTGGATATCTGTATATGCGAATGGATAATAAAGATAGGACGGCTACATTTTAACGCACAGATTATGTTTGGAGAGACAGTGAGCTGGAGAAATTCTGAGAGAGGGAAATCCTTATGGACAGGAATGTGTGGGGATTTTATGGAGGAGGTTGCATTTGAGTTGAGCTGGAAGGACAGGTATGATTTTGATAAAGAGAGCAGGTCGAGGAGCACTCCCTGGCGGGCAGCAGCCTGTGAGTAAAGGTGTGGAGAGAGGCATGAGGATTCTGGCCTCTGCACGCTGGAGAGAGAGGAGTGATGCTTGGAAAGCTGGACTGGGGGATCTTGGAGGGATGACAATTCCAATTTGAGGCGCTGAAAGCTTTGAAGAAGGCGAGTGAAATGAAAGAAATTTCTTGCAGACCAGTCAGGCGATATTTCAGTGGAATGAATTGCGGTGGGGGGAGACGAGGGGTAGAGAGGTGCATTAGGAGAGGACTGTGGCAATCCAGCTGTGAGATTAGGGGTCGCCAGAGGAGGAAAACGCCGCTGGAGATGGATAGAACTCACGAAGGTGGAAGGCATTCGAAAGAAGTGATGGGACTTGCTGTCTGATGAGATACAGGCTCACAGAAGAGGGAGTCTAAGGTAACAGCCACAGAGTCTGAAGCCCAAGGGACTGTTTGTAACGATGGTGCTGTTGACAGAAAGACGGAAGCCGTGTTGTATACAAAAATACTTGATCATTATATTTTTTTTAGTGGAAAAGATCTAAATGTCAGGAGTCGGTATGTGGCTTAAATTACTAAGATTCTAGACCTCCGGCTCTTGGCAGTGTGCTATAATGTGGTATGTGGCTGCAAATTAGGTTTACCGGTTTGGTGTTGTCAAGAAATATGACACCTCCCAAATAGGCAGACTAGTGAAAAAGACACCCTACTGACAGATATGGGTGCAACCATATGATTTTCTAGCCCCGAAACACACAAAAACCTAGCAATGTTGATGCTGGGACAAATGAAATTAAAGCAACCTTTTCTTTCTCCAAGCCCATTGGATAGGAAATCTATGTCCTCCTGGTTTCCCACCTCTTGGATATATAACGCATATGGTGGATCCTAATGGCATATGGGAGAGAGCAGATAACCCTCTCCATTTTTTGTCATTGAGATTTCACAACTATACAATAAAATCTTTATTTATTTTTGGCTTGGGAAGAGGAGGCTAATAACTAGAGGCTGCGATTTCAGGACAAAAGGGCAGAGTGAATCAGAGATGCCCAAGAGGAAGGATCTGGAAATGCACTTACTGGCTTCCTGGAGTGCTCATGACTTTTATTGCTCATGGCCCAATACAGTCTTCAGATGAACACAGCTGTCTTTCACGGCAGGAGCTGTGTTTGAGAATCTGGGGGGAGCTTGTGGTTTTTCAGGATATTTATGTGGTTTGTAACCTCTTATATTTTTCTACCACTTACTTCTCTGGAATTGTATTCTCAAAGATTTTTTCTGATTAGATTACTATAAACTATGAAAAAGGCACACATTTAAGATATTTAAATACTAAGTTTAGCTGTAAAACATTTAAAAGCCATCTGTTAGCGTAGTTATAATCACATTAAGAATTATAAAATTTTTGCGATAAGATGACCCAGATATTTGTTACTATTATCTTTGCCTGAATATAGTTACTTGCCCTTTAAGAATTACACTTTAAAATCATCTGGGTAAATCAGTTTCCTCTCTTTTGGTATCGATGAAAGAGTATTCCTGGCATTGTGAGAAAAAGACAAGGAATGTATCAAGTTTTAAAGCAAAATCTGCTGGTTCTCTTGCGTTTGATATTATTTTATTAGCTACCAAAAAGTGGATCAAACTAGCAAATCCTAAAGGAAACCAACCCTGAATATTCAGTGGAAGGACTGACACTGAAGCTGAAGCTCCAGTACTTTGGCCACCTGATGGGAAGAGCTGACTCATTGGAAAAGACCCTGATGCTGGGAAAGACGGAGGACAGGAGGAGAAGGGGACGACAGAGGATGAGATGGTTGGATGGAATCACTGACTCAACGGACATGAGTTTGAGCAAGCTCCAGGAGACAGAGAAGGACAGGGAAGCTTGGCGCGCTGAAGTCCACAGGGTTGCAAAGAGTCAGACATGACTTACCGAATGAACAGCAACAACAAAGAGGGTGAGTTTGTTATTAACCAATTCTGTTATTTCATTCACGCACAATGGCAATTTGCTGAAAGTCTGCCTGAAACAAGTCTTACTCGACGGCCGTAAGATCATATGGACATTGGATAATATTCTGAGCTCCGAGCTGCTAGGACATCTCGGGTGGATCTCCTTTGCTCCAAGCCTGAGGAAGGGTAGTTTCTGGGCTGTTCTAAAGAGGTCCCCTGCCCTCAAGCTGTCCCTCGAAAGCTCACTCTTTGCAAGGCATTTTTCATCCTGGGTTATTCTCCAATGAACTAGTCCGTCCTTTGCAGGTGTTTGCCTATTTACTTGGGCTTTCCTTGTGGCTCAGATGGTAGAGTATGTGTCTGCAATACAAGAGACCAGAGTTTGATCCCTGGGTCAGGCAGACTTCCTGGAGAAGGGAATGGCAACCCACTCCAGTATTCTTGCCTGGAAAATCCCCTGGACAGAGGAGCCTGGCAGGCTACAGTCCAAGGGGTCGCAAAGAGTCGGACACGACTTATTTTGTATCTGATCAAGTTGGATCTTAGTTGATGGCTTGGGGAACTAGCCATTCTTCTGTTGAAATTGATGCCCCTTGTGGAGACAGCTGTGTGGGTCCTAGCCCCACTCACTGAGGGGGAGTCCCCGCCACATTGGCAGGAATGTGTACCTTGGGCATCTGATGGAGTTGCCCCCCGCCCCTTTGCAGAAATTGCTTCCTTGTCACTGGCTGGAGAGACCCCAGGCTTTTAGGTGTGGGGTGGCCCTTCAGCAGAGCGCAGGCTGATGGTTTGGCATAACGTTAGGTAGGGGCCTCACACGTGCCTCCTCTGAGGCCACCGTGTCCTGGGCTTTAAGGCAAATGCCTTTGTCTTCTAGGGAAGCCAGAAGACAGTCATCAGCCTTGATTCTTTACCCCTGGTTTTTTACTGACCAGTCCATTTGCTGCTCTGGCCCGACATTCTCAGGATCACAGTCACCAAGCCCTCAGAACTCAGACAGACAGTAACATGCATACAAACTTCTTAAATATAAACGTCTCAAATATGACAAGCAGCAACAGTTACAGAAGGTAGAGAGTATTTTTTCCCCCATGTTTCAAGGTTGTCATCTACCATTTGCTCAATTTTGAAAGATATTCAGATATCATGCTTCAAAAGCCTTTCAATCTGTTACCATTGTCTATTTCTGGAGAAATATTTTGCCTAAGAGGATTAATATACATTTGCTTTAATTACAGAGTAAGCTATTAAAAAAGTATACAGAATTAATATCCAGATTCTCCATAAATATTCTTAAGAGATAAACTCAAATGAATCCAATTAATCCAAGATTCTAACCCCGAGTTACCACAGCTAATGGAATATGTGTTTGGTATTCATAGTAATTTATCAGTAGATAGAACCTCCATTAAATTCACTAATAGCTTTAGTTTTAAGCTACAAATTAAATGTGTTCAACCTAATTAGGTACACAACCTTTTCTCCTATTCATATTTCTTTATTGTTGATTACAAATGTTTCATCCGAAGGATCAAGGTAATAACATTACTAGTTTGCAATACCGTCCTTCTTTTAAATAAACAATTTTCTAATATTACTTCAAAAAACTTTATTTATTTATTTTTTTTTTTTGCTTTTCGTGCTGTTTTCCAAATAAATGTAGGAAAGTCTCCTGGTTTCCTGAGGGCTCAGAAGGGACGATGTAATCCCTTAGCATGCTCTTTTTGGCCATCACCCGCCCTGCATCTCACTGTTAATCTTCCCTAAGAAAAACAAGTCTTTCCTCTTGAAAGTTTGGGGCTTTAAAAATAACAACTACAAAGTGTTTTAGTGTGGTCAGTGCTCATCATAAATTATTTGTTTTCCTGAGCCCTGCAGTGTCTCTCCTGGAAGAATGGGGATGGGGGAAGTTTGTACTGCGATCCACCCATCCAGGGTACGATGGTTTGGACTAAATTAACACTTCCTGGGGAGATTTTAGTAATTCTCTACAAGGTGAGCCAGTTCCTATGACTATTCTTAAAAAAAAAAAAAATCAATCCTCTCATGGGAAATACACCCCCGCTGGGCTGAAGCAGGAAGAAAAAGCTAAACTCTGTTTAAAATCTGGACGCTTTGACCCATGAACTTTCATCCTTTTCCCAAAGGCTTCTCTGAAAGCCGTTAAGGACCAAGAGGCAACTCCCACTGCCAGGCATGAACACAATCAGATGGAGGCTGATTTTCAAGACCCTGGACTATGATGATGCTTCTGATTATTACCAAGGAACCAAGAGAAATTCTCCTATGTGGTGGCCAGTGGTATAACCATTCCCGTCCAAATGATTTGGTTCTTTGAAATAGGATGCCTTTAGTAAAGGTTTCCTTGCAATTAAAATCCCACTGAAAAGAAAAGGGCTAATATGCAAACACACAGAGATGTGGACAGACCCACTCAGACACATATACACACCATGCAGGCAGAGGTCAACTGAGTGTCGGTTTTTCAGTTGCTAGCTTTCACTGTTTCAGAGGCTAAAGGATTCTACATCAAGTGATGAAATGGTCTGCCACTGGTAAAACCTTGGTTATCTAGGCTTTTTAGAGCAGAGGTAAAGACCATACATGAGACAGGGTTGTAGGGCGAGGAGAGAGCATTCCCACGGGAACAAGTGTTTGTCCACTCGGTCTATTGATGTTTTCCATAGTCCAGGGGTGACCTCAGTCCATGGTGGAGCATCTGCTCCGGAGGCCTCACACCGAGCTGAGGCCCAGTCTGGCACTCCCTGGGAGAAGCTGGAAGCCTTTGCAGTACAAATAACATTCAAACGCCCTGAATCACAACAACAAAAATATGAAGCTGATCAACTCGGTTTGCTGATGCTGTGCTCTGGGTCCAGGAGACAATGGTTCACGTGTCAGGGGACAGCCGTGTTCACACCAAGACGGCAGAAGCCACTGGAATGAGTGAAGAAGACATTTTAAACAAGATGGCAAATCTTGAAGCTGTAAAAATGTCCATCAGGTTGTCTCAATGGAAAATTCAAATTCTATGTCAAGAAGCTACCATAAAACCAAAACCCAAAAGAACTGCAAACAAAGGAAAATGGACAAATGATATGACCAGGGATTTCAAAGAATAAGAAATAAGAATATCCCATAAAAAATATGCTGCTGCTGCTGCTAAGTTGCTTCAGTCGTGTCCGACTCTGTGTGACCCCATAGACGGCAGCCCACTAGGCTCCTCTGTCCCTGGGATTCTCCAGGCAAGAACACTGGAGTGGGTTGCCATTTCCTTCTCCAATGCATGAAAGCGAAAAGTGAAAGGGAAGTCACTCAGTCGTGCCTGACTCTTAGCGATCCCATGGACTGCAGCCCACCAGGCTCCTCTGTCTATGGGATTTTCCAGGCAAGAGTACTGGAGTGGGGTGCCATTGCCTTCTCCAAGCCTCCTACTAAGCAACCAAATCACAAAGAGCTCAATAGGACTGAGTGACTAACATTCAGTTCAGTTCAGTTCAGTTCAGTCCAATCGCTCAGTCATGTTCGACACTTTGCAATCCCATGAACTGCAGCACGCCAGGCCTCCCTGTCCATCACCAACTCCCGGAGTTCACCCAAACTCATGTCCATTGAGGTGGTGATGCCATCCAACCATCTTACCCTGTGTCGTCCCCTTCTCCTCCTGCCCTTAGTCTTTCCCAGCATCAGGGTCTTTTCCAAGACCCTGATGAGTCAGCTCTTCGCATCAGGTGGCCAAAATATTGGAGTTTCACAAATCTGTGTTTCAAGATACTATGTAGTAATTGATAAAAAATATAGTGCTCCATATACTGACATGAAAAGGATTTAAGATGAAGCAATAAAGACCCCTCTTTTATTAAGATTTTTAAATATAGTGAATGTGTTAAGCAATTTTGGAGAAAATGTCCCCAGACTTGTCGTAGCGCTTAGCTTGAAAGTGAGAGGGAGTCATAGGGTGAAGATTAAGGGACACTTTTAAACTTATTTCTGTTAAACTTTATTTCTTTTTTACACCAAGAACACATGGCTTTTCTAACCAGAAAAAAAGCTGTGTATTGGGTTGGCCATAATGTATGGAAAAACTGGAATGATTTTTTTGGCTGATTCAATAAAATAAAGAGATGACACGGAGGGTGCTGATGGCCAAATCTGGATTATCTATGAGATATACTCCTCCTTTGGCACTATCTGAATAATGCTTAATAGCAATCTTCATCCATTTCTCACCGTTTTGCTATCCCATAAGAACAGTTGAACACAATGAGAACACCGGGAAACTTTTGGCTACTCCCCTCAGTCTTGGAAGAATTATCTAAGTGATTATTCTGACAGAGAGACACAGAATCTATAAAAAGGAAACGTGGCCTAGGCTGCTACGTAGCGTTTGGTAAAATGCCAGTCACTCATTGGTGATGCCAGCAGGTCCAGCCCCACCCGCAAGCAGCCGGCCATCCCCGCTGGTCTGGGGGAAGCTGCTGGAGTGAGCCCCGGAGTCCATTCTTTCTTTGGTTTTGACTGTGCTGGGTCTCCCTTACTGCACCCGGGCTTTCTTTAGCCACAGTGAGTGACGGCTGCTCTCCAGGTGTGGTGCTCAGCCTTCTCAGTGTGGCGGCTTCTCTTGCTGCAGAGCATGGCTCTTGAGTGTGTGGACTTCCCTATTGACCACTGGCTTGTGGGATCTTCCTGGACCAGGGATCAAACTCGCGTCCCCTGCATTGGCAGGCAGATTCTTAACCACTGGACCCCCAGGGATGGCCCAGTTTCTGCCCTCTACTCAAGGGAATATATTATTACTTTGTATACAAGGGACAAGGCTAGCTAAAGTAATAATCCTTTAAATCTCTCATATACATGAATATCAATACTTAAAATGTTCCTCATTTCTGGGATGATGTGCACAGGGCTAAATCAAATGATTTGATTAATTAACAAAACAAAACAAAACAATTTGAGACAAATATATTCATTTTTATTGGTGAAAATGCTGGGATTACCAAACCAGTGGTCAAACGTATTTGTGGGTTGGAGAGAAGCAGCAGGACAGGTGAGGGAACTGCTTCTGAAATGAACATATTAAAATACTCAAATCTCATAATGGCACTTTTCCTTGGATTTTGTATTTTTCACTTTTCTCAGTATGTGCTATGCACATACAGCTGATTAAAAAAAATTTTTTTTGATATTAATATGGGATTCCCTGGTGGCTCAGATGCTAAAGAATGTGCCAGCAATGCCGGAGACCTGGGCTCAATCCCTCGGTTGGGAAGGTCCCCTGGAGAAGGGAATGACTACTCACTCCAGTATTCTTGCCTAGAGAACCCCATCGACAGAGGAGCCTGGAGGGCTACGGTCCATTAGGGTTGCAAAGAGTTGGACACGACTGAGCAACTAACAATTTCATAGTAAAATAGACCTTTCATTATTTTGATGTACAAATTTTGGCATGGGTGGAGATTTGTGTGACCATCACCATCATCAGGAACCAGTAGGATTCCCCTGCTCCCCAAAGCTGCCTATTTGTGGTCATAGCCACTGGGTTGGCTTTTGTTCCACTTGGAGATCTCCATTTTCTTTAAGTTTCTTTATGGTCTTTTGAGACATAGGTTTCACTTGAAACTCTGATGTTTCTTCTGCTTGCTGAAAATTAGTCTTTTTTCCCTTTTGAAGGACTAGAATTGAAATGTACATGATCAGAGGTGATGGGATTAAAGAATTTAATGAATTACAGAAGTATTCTATTAAGGTCTAGAGATTATTCTTATACACCATGAATTAATTTTTATGAATTAGGTCCAAAGAGCTTAAGTAAAACACAGCTAATATTTCATGAGTAATTTCAACCCTCTTTAATAGTACCAGTCTCTGGTGTGTAATATTTAGGTAATGATTATCATAAAATAGACATCTTTTGAGGGCAATTACGTGTTCTCAATACTTCTTTATGAGGGCGCTGGGAGGAGGGTGTCATTACACTTGACAGTATATTTATCTCACCTAATATTCATGATATTCTGATGGAAAAGCGGTTATCTTACTCTATAGGAGTGTATTTCTGGAAGTCTGAATACTGATGCTGCGTCACTTGACTTGTTCAGACGTGAGAGGCAGTGCAAATCAACCTCCAGAGTACTGGCTGTTTTCAGGCATGCAGAGCTGGTGGTTTTGTTTACGAAAATAACAGTGTGTCTGCAGAGTAAATTCTCCTGAGAATAGACGGCCGGCTGGGGAGAGGAGAGAATGAAGATGCTGCGCAAGAGGGGAGCAGGGTATCTGGGCCGTGTCTGGGAAGTGACGCGTGCATTGAAGATGAAGGTGAGGATGTGAGGGTCTGGACTGTAAAGGAAATTGGAGTGGACTGGGAAAGGCCCCCAGGAGAGGCAGTGAGCTAAACATGCCCACACTTCTTTATTTTTTCTTACTCTTGTTTTAGGACTAATTTTAACATGGAGAGTCTGACATTACCTAGAGTTGCTGTAATGATTTTAGGTTTTCATAACCGTTTGGGAATATTGTATTTGAAACTCTCAGTATTCCAATGTTAAAAGGAGGGGCTATTGTTCCTCATTTATAGGACTGAAAACCGAGACTCAAGAGTTGTAATCCAGTTAGCGCATCATGAAGTTGGAACCGAGAACCCCCAGACAGGCCTCCAGCATCCCGAATCTGCCATCAGATGTCAGGACGCTGTCTGGCACATCCTACAGGCTTCAGGGATCACCACCATACACACCCCAAACCTGGGCCTTGGGCTCTGATACTGCCAACGCAGCCGAGCCTCAAGAGTCTGCACATCGCGTTAATTGGGTCATCTCATGGCTCAGGAAGATTCTGTTCTTTTGCTAATGAACCTATTAAGTGTGTTATCCAAGTGTGATTTAAAAAAAGGGGGGAGGAATGGAAGAAAAGAAATTAGTGAATTCATTTTTTGCTTTTTAATTTTTACAATGTTGTGTTGGTTTCTGCTACAACAACTCAAATCAGCTGTAATTATAGATATATCCCCTACTTCTGAGCCCCTCTTCCTTCCCCTTGTCCTGTCCCTCTAGGTCATCACAGAGTGCCAGAGTGGGCTCCCCTACATTTCAGGAAAGAAGGCATATAGAATCTGGAAACACCAATAATTGATTTTCTAGTTTCATAGTTTGGGATAGCCTTGGGATGTAGTTCTGGGCCAGTCACTTAGGAGTATGTCTCTGGAGCGAACCATCATTCCCTGATAATCAGTAGAAGCACTGAGAAGGGAAAGCCTTTCGTCCCTTATTTTTCATCTTATGCATTTGGACTTGATTGCTGGAGGTGCAGCAGCCATCTTGTGATTCTGAAGCAAGAGTTATTAGGAAAAGTCAAGGACGTTGGAGAGACTCTAACCAAGCTGCTGAACCAAGACCACTGACTTCTGCATGTTGAAATCTGTTCACAGAGGTTACTGTTAATCCGGTAACCTGTTCTTAGCTGATACACATGCACAAAATTGTTTTTGAAGCATCTATCTTTTTGATGGTAAAGTGATGTGCCAGATAAGAAGGAAGAAATATGAAATAAACTGCCTGCCTTTCAAAAAGGCACTTGGTAAAAGTACTTTCCTTAACTCTAAAACTTGCCCAAAGTTCAGCTTTTTTTTTCTGTTTGAGATTCAAACAGATGCAATCATTTAGTAGCTGTGACTATACTGCTGTCCATCGGTTGGCACTGTGCCTTTCCGGGGTTTGAACAGAAAAACACATCTGCTCCCGAAGATAAAAGGTGGAGGCTTTCTGTCCGTCCTGGGGTCACCCAGGTTAAATTGTACGGTTCCCATTCCTTATGTATATTAAAGGCATCTATTACTTTATTCTGTGACGTGAGTTCACCACAGGTCTCGCGAGTCTGGGGATATGAATGCGATCCCATCGACAGGAGAGGTTCAGTTTCGTGAACGTGTGTCCCTGGAGGTGGTGGCCGGAGCCTGCGACTTCTCCCTCCCGAAGTCCCAGCTCCCAATTTCTGGAGTTTCCTGGGGGTGCTTCACAGAGGATGTACCGGTGCCCTCTGGCGCCCCCCATCCGACTAATGATGCAGATGCCTGTGATGAAACGGTGTGCAGCTCCGGAGCCCCGACCTTGGCTGAACAGAGGGCGGCCTCGGCTGTCTTCCAGGTGTCCGACCTGCACCATGTCCCCTGGGGGCCACGGGTCCACAGATAGGCTGAGTGCCAGCACCAGGCGGGGAGATAGCCTTTGCCACCTGTATTCCTGCACCAGGCCTGCACCCAGGGGGGCACCAGGGTGTCACTTAGTTTTATTTACTTATGTATTCACTTTTGGCTGCGCTGCGTCCTCTCCTTGCACGGGCTCTTCTGCAGTCGCGGTCGGCGGGGGCTACCCTCTGGCTGTGACCTGCCGTTCTCACCGCGGTGGCTTTCCTTGTGGGGCACCGGCTCTAGGGCCTGCGAGCTTCCATAATTACACTCACAGGCTTAGCTGCTCCCGGGCAAGTGGGATCTTTCCCGTCAGGGATGGAACCCCTGTCTCCTGCATTGCCAGTGGGATTCTTAAGCCCTGGACCACCCGAAAAGTCTCAATGTGTTATTTAAAACAAGAAAGGCCTGCAAATAATAAACGGGAAATGAGACTGAGCATGATTTTTTTTAAAGTATAGTTAACTAATGACGTTATGTTAGTTTCAAATGTTGAAAATGATTTTTTTCTGTCCGTATCGACGTTGTTACACTACTGCTTCTGTTTCACGTTTTGGTTTTGTGGCCACGTGGCACGCGAGATCTTAGCCCCCTGACCAGGGATTGAACCTGCAACCCCTGCATTGGAAGGTGAAGTCGTAAGCACTGGGCCACAGGGAAGTCGCAGAGCCTGATTCTTAAAGAGATAGTATAACATGACGACTGTGAGTATGGCGGTTCTTCCCTGGAGCTCAGCGCCCCCTCCTCCCGCCTCGAGCACCCTCCGTGGCCATGGGGCTGGCCGGTGGGGCCTGTCCCACGCCGGGCGGGTCCCGGGCAGCCTCGGTCCAGCACATGGACCACAGTCCTTGCCCGTGATGGATGAGAGCATCCTGCTGAGAGGAAGTTCAGCAAAGGAGACCCCGGGGAAGTCAGGTTAGGATCTCAGTAAGATTTGTTTCTTGCAGATAAATGTTTCCCTAGAAGAGATGTCGCCTTCTCTTGCATCCCCACTGTTGGGTATAGACTTTCCACCTGGAATCAAGGAGCAGCCAAACCACATGTGCATTTGACACAAAAACCAAAATCCATTTTTAAGACCCCCCCTCCCCCCCCACTGAGCGACTTCACTTTCCCTTTTCCCTTTCAGCATTAGAGAAGGAAATGGCAACCACTCCAATATCCTTGCCTGGAGGACCCCAGGAATGGGGGAGCACAGAGTCAGACACAACTGAAGCGACTTGGCAGCAGCTCCCCATTGGAAAAAGATATTTCCTGCTATAATCACTTGATACTCATTGTAATTATCTTATTGATCTGTTCTTTAGTTTTGAAATGAGCAGATAACATTGTAAAAAAATAAAAGCTTGCCTTTCGAAGGGTAGCCAGCTTCCGTGAACTAGTTCAGGTGTGAAGTGAAGGTGTTCCACTTATGGAACAAAAATATTACATCTTGGATTAGAGAACAAACTTCTGGTTGCTGGGGGGAGGGGAGACTGGGGTGGAAAGGATAGTTGGGGATGGACATGTACACACTGCTGTATTTGAAATGCAGCAAGGACTTACTGTATAGCACAGGGAACTCCGCTCAGTATTATGTGGAACCCTGGATGGGAAGGGAGTTCGGGAAAGAATGAACGGATGCGTACATATGCAAGGCTGAGTCCCTTCGCTGTTCACCTGAAACTACCATAACATTGTTAATCGGCTATAAAGTGAGGTCGCTCAGTTGTGTCCGACTCTTTGGGACCCCATGGACTATAGCCCACCAGGCTCCTCCATCCACGGAATTTTCTAGGCAAGAGTACTGGAGTGGGTTGCCATTTCCTTCTCCAGGGGATCTTCCTGACCCAGGGATTGAACCCAGGTGTCCCCCATTGCAGGTAGATGCTTTACAGTCTGAGCCATATACCCCAATACAAAATAAAAACTTAAAGAAAATATTACATCTTGGGTCTCTGCTGTTTCACTGTTAGATATTTTAATCTCTCAAGGTTTTCACGTAGGTTGATAGAAGTGAGGTATCTCAGACTCTGGTGTGTTCCCTGGCACTTCAGACAGTAAAGAATCTGCCTGCAATGCAGGAGACCCAGGTCGCATCCTGGGTGGGGAAGATCCCCTGGAGAAGGGAATGGCAACCTGCTCCAGTGTTCTTGTCTAGAGAATCTCATGGACAGAGGAGCCTGGTGGGGTATAGTCCATGGGGTTGCAAAGAGTCGGATACCGCTGAGCATGCACATATCTCAGACTCTGGTACGTATACAGTCTCTGCCGTCTCAGGGATCACTTCCAGCCCCTGTTTAAATGCTGGAATATTTAGCGTCTGAGGGTCTGGGGACCTGGGCTGTGTCTGATTGAGCTCAAACTATTCCAAATTTTTAGGACTCTCCTCTTGAAACTTCTGTGTGGTACTGGTTCCAGCTGTCTCAGGGGCCAATCCAATATATCACCAGGGATTTTCTGATACTTTATTAAGGGATAATTAATAAAATGTGCTACTTTAAAAAATATATGTTAGAGGCTTTTTTCTCTGAATGAATTCATCCATCAATACATTTATCAATACCAATTATGTAGAAATCACTGAGGTAGGCAGAAAAGAAAACCCACAAAAATAAATGGGACATTAACTGTCCTTACAGAGCTATTAATAATAGTTCATTTTGGGAAAAAAGTTCATGCAACATACTTGTTGTTTTTCTTTTCTTTGGAGGGGGAGATAAACTAAGAGTTTGGGATTACCAGATACACACTACTGTGTATAAAATGGGTAAATAACAAGGACCTACTGGACAGCACAGGAAACTTATAACTCATAATACAACGTTAATGCCCCATAAAGGAAAAAAATCTGAAAACGAATATGCACACAGCTATAACAGAATCACTTTCCAGCACCCCTAGAAGCGAACACAACATTGTAAATTCAGTATACCTCAGCTTTTAAAAGTGTACCAACGTGAAGCACGCATGGATCACCAAAATTCAGCCTTTACCTCACAGTGGCTTAGTGCCTGTGGAACAGAAGCTTTGTTCTAGGAGGAACATTCTCGACAAGGACAGTGTTTAGCTTTGCAGCAACCAAAAGCTGGCTTTGAGTCGGTTTTACGACTGTTGTCACGTTCACTGTGGACAATGCGCTCCCTGCTAGGGGCGGGGGGCCCCCACCTTGCCCTTGGCTCCCCTGCAGGGGCCTCCTTGAAGCCCTGGGCTTCCAGCCGAGGTCAAGGTGGTGCAGAGGAGACAGAATGGGCAAGCTTTCTGGGGGTGGATGGGGTGGGAATGGGGGTGGGGGGTGAAAGAGGGCGGGAGTGGGGTGAGGTTGGGGGCAAGAGATGGGAGGGAGGGAAGGGTTTGTCTGGGGCCTCCTCTGTGAGTGCGCGCTCTCCTTACTGGTTAAACCACATTCGGTGAAGGTACTTGGGTTCTTAAAGTGCAACCATTTAACGGAAGAGGCTGGGCACTTGGCTCTTCCTCCCCTCCCCACTCCCACCCCCACTCAGTCCACCCTGTGCCTGTCGTCCCTCCTGGGTGCACCTGGGTGTGCTGGTCAGGTCCAGGGACTAAAGCTCCAGACTCTCTTGCCCCCTGGCTTCCGGTGGGGTTGACCAGTAGGAGGACCGTGCAGTTTTGATGGGGGGTAGGAGAAGGCAGTCGCACCCCACTCCAGTACTCTTGCCTGGAAAATCCCGTGGACAGAGGAGCCTGGTGGGCTGCAGTCCATGGGGCTGCAGAGAGGTGGACAGGACTCAGTGACTTCACTTTCACTTTTCACTTTCATGCATTGGAGAAGGAAATGGCAACCCACTCCAGTGTTCTTGCCTGGAGAATCCCAGGGACGGTGGAGCCTGGTGGGCTGCTGTCTATGGGATCGCACAGAGTTGGATGTGACTGAAGCGACTTAGCAGCAGCAGGAGCTTGGATCATTCTGCTTATTTAACTTCTATGCAGAGTACGTCATGAGAAACGCTGGGCTGGAAGAAGCACAAGCTGGAATCAAGATTGCCAGGAGAAATATCAATCACCTCAGATATGCAGATGACACCACCCTTATGGCAGAAAGTGAAGAGGAACTAAAAACCTCTTGATGAAAGTGAAAGAGGAGAGTGAAAAAATTGGCTTAAAGCTCAACATTCAGAAAACAAAGATCATGGCATCTGGTCCCATCACTTCATGGGAAATAGATGGGGAAACATTGTCAGACTTTATTTTTTTGGGCTCCAAAATCACTGCAGATTGTGCTTGCAGCCATGAAATTAAAAGAACCTTACTCCTTGAAAGGAAAGTTATGACCAACCTAGATAGTATATTGAAAAGCAGCGATATTACTTTGCTGACAAAGGTCCATCTAGTCAAGGCTATGGTTTTTCCAGTAGGCTATGGTTTCCAGTCAAGGCTATGGTTTTTCATGTATGGATGTGAGAGTTGGACTGTGAAGAAAGCTGAGCACCAAAGAATTGATGTTTTTGAACTGTGGTATTGGAGAAGACTCTTGAGAGTCCCTTGGACTGCAAGGAGATGCAACCAGTCCATTCTAAAGGAGATCAGTACTGGGTGTTCATTGGAAGAACTGATGTTGAAGCTGAAACTCCAATACTTTGGCCACCTCATGCAGAGTTGACTCATTGGAAAAGATTCTGATGCTGGGAGGGATTGGGGGCAGGAGGAGAAGGGGAGAACAGAGGATGAGATGGCTGGATGGCATCACCAACTCGATGGACATGAATTTGAGTGAACTCCGGGAGTTGGTGATGGACAGGGAGGCCTGGCGTGCTGTGATTCATGGGGTCGCGAAGAGTCAGACATGACTGAATGACTGAACTGAACTGAGGAGCTTGGAGGCAGTCACTAATTTACACCCTTTGTTTCCCGATAGCTGACTCCTGGAGGCGTTCTGGCCGAGGCTGCAGCTCTGACTGCTGGGGAAGTCCCAGTCTCTACTTCTCAGGGCACTAATCCCATTTGAGAGGACCACATCCTCATGACCTAATCAGCCCCCAAAGGCCCCATCTCCAAACAGCATCCTGCTGGGGACTAAGGGCACACTTGTATGAATTTTGAAGGGCCACATGGTCCGTAGCATGGGGGATGAACAGCTGAGATCGAGGTGCTAGCAGAATTGGTTTCTCTGAGTCTCTCACCTCGACATGCAGATGGCTGCCCCCTACTGCAGCCTCTCTGAGCCTTTTCTCCGTGTGCGGGGACCAGTGCTTAGCTCTAGGTGTTGTCCGGGGTGTGGGCTTGAGCCATCATTTTGCTGCTGGAAGACTGGATGGTGTGAGAACAGCTGACAGCACATTCAGGTGTATCAGTGAGAAAACTGGTGCAGGTTCTGCCCGGGGATTGGCTGCAAGATCCTTCTGCTGAGACGGGTAAAAATTTGTTACTATTAATACCTTCCCTCTTGTCACAGAGTTTCCCCTGCCACTTGCTAGTCTTAAATACTGTGGAAATCCTTCTCTTCTGCGAGTCTCCAGGTCCCCAGCTCCCAGACTTTTTCTGGGTCAATGTCCGCTGCCTTGAGCTGCTCCAGTTCAGGCTTTACAAGTCTGGCGGAGCGGTAGCTACCAGCAGCAATTTCAATCATCGACATATCTTATTTTTAAAGAGGCGATTGCCCTTACTAGCACAGTGAACAGTTTCAAGCAAAATAAAGGGAAAGTCTATGAGTTTCTTTAAGATACGGCAGATAAGATGGTCTATGGGAGTGGTTTTCAAAAAAGCATCTTGGCAGCAGAGTCTTTTTTTTTTGCAAAAGAAATTTTACTTGGAACTTCAGCATGGAAAAGAGAGAGTAGGAGGGGTCCCAAGCACCCTTCCTGTTTCCTTTCCAGCTCAGGGGTAAAGTCGGGGGAAAGGAGTGGCTCACACAAAGAGACTGACCCCCAGGCCCCACATGACAGCCACTGGAAGTCGCTGAAGTAAGGTGGTTATTAATGTCTTTGTGGTGGACTGGCCAGTGCAGATTAAGGGTAATGCGAGGTCAATCTTGGAGAGATGGATAATAATCCATCACTGAGTAGGATAATGGGGTTAAGAGCATCCTTGGTAAGGTTGTGTCTACAAAGTAATAAACTGTCAAAGTGGAACAGATTGAGAAGGGCTAACAGCAGCCACCTTGCGGTGCTGGGCCTGTATTGGTCGAGGAAAGTGGTTACTGAAACACTTTCCCCCTTTTTACAGGTGCTAAAAATAAAGAAGTTGGAGGTCTGAATTGGCAAGACTTCCAGGCCAATAATTAATATATTAGTGAAGGAGGAGAGTTAGTGGTGACTCTCATCTCCAATCTGAACCATAGCTGTCGAAGGCCTATTGGGAGGCTGACATCCACAGACACTTTAAGTAACATTTTGCATTAAGTATATAACTTGAGGACTGTTTATTAAAATATGGATAGGCTTTATTTTTAGAGCAGTTTTCAGTTCAGAGAAAAGCTGTATAGGAAGTACAGAGCTTTGCCGAATACCCCCCTCAGTCTCCTCCCCAACCTGGTTTCCTCTATTATTAACATCTTATACTAGTGGGGTATGTTTATTACAATTGATGAGCCAATATTGATACATTATTACTAACTAAAATACATACAGGCATCTCTTGGTATTTGCCGGGTATTGGTTCCACGATCCTGGAGGATAACAAAATTCAAGATGCTCAAATCTCTAATATAAAACAATGTATTATGTGCATATAAGCACCGAAGAATTGATGCTTTTGAACTGTGGTGTTGGAGAAGACTCTTGAGAGTCCCTTGAACTGCAAGGGGATCAAATCAGTCTATCCTAAAGAAAATCAGTCCTGAGTATTCATTCGAAGGACTGACGCTGAAGCTGAAATGCACAACTTTGGCAACCTGATGCAAAGAGCTGAGTTATTTGAAAAGACCCTGATTCTGGGAAAGATTGAGGGCAGAGGAAAAGGGGACAACAGAGGATGAGATGGTTGGATGGTATCACCAGCTCAATGGACGTGAGTTTGAGTAAACTCAGGGAGTTGGTGATGGACAGGGAGGCCTGGCATGCTGTAGTCCATGGGATCGCAAAGAGTTGGACACGACTGAGCAACTGAACTGAACTGAACCTAATCACACCCCTTCATATACTTTTTTCTTTTTAAAAAAACTTTTTGTTTTATATTGGAGACTAGCCAGTTAACAATGTTGTGATAGTTTCAGGGGCACAGCGAAGGGACTCAGCTGTACATATACATGGATCCATTCTTCCCTGAACTCCCCTCCCACCCAGGCTGCCACATAACATTAAGCAGAGTTCTCCGGTCCTTGTTCGTTTTCCGTTTTAAAATATAGCAGTGTGTACATATCTGTCCCAAACTCTCTAACTATCTGTTCCTCCCATCTTTTCACAGCTTGTGAACCAGTCACCAGTTGAAGTCTATCTTGGTTGCTTCCACTCTTGGGCAATTAGGAATAAAACTACTATTCATGCTTACATCTTTGAAGGTGAAGTTGCTCAGTTGGGTCCGACTCTTTGCGACCCCATGGACTTCTCCATCCACGGGATTCTCCAGGTAAGAATACTGGAGTGGGTTGCCATTTCCTTCTCCAGGGGATCTTCCTGACCCAGGGACCGAACCTGGGTCTCCTGCATTGGAGGCAGACGCTTTAACCTCTGAGCTACCAGGGAAGCCCATGTTTACATCTTTATGTGGGCATAAGTTTTCAAGTCCTTTGGGAAAATACCAAGGAGCACAAGTGTTGAATTTTATAGTTACAGTGTGTTTAATTTTGTAAGAAAACACTGAAGTCTCTTCCAAAGTGGTTATTAGCTTTTTGACTTTTTTGTTTTCATTCTTAGGGCCCTGATTTCAATCTTTTTGTTAGTCAGATGCTTGCAACATTTATGACTCTTCTATTTCTTCTCTATGTTTTGCTTTCTAAAAAAAGAGACAGCTTAGAGAACAGATATATTTTCAAAATTTTAAAAATAAATAATTTAAGGTAAGGAAAAAGTCCAAATACAAGAATTAAAGTCCCCCCCCCGCCCCGCACATATATTACTTTCTTAGAGGTACCAAGTAATTTTAAATTAATTTAAAACTTTAATTTTATTTTTAATATAATATTTCAAAAGTCCTCTCCAGTTTACTTGTAAATACTTCTTATTTGTAGTTTTCCCTTTTGCTTTACATCCTTAGCTTAGGAAAGACCAAGATAGTTAAGTTTTTCCAGTTGTTTGTATTTAATACCAAACTAAGCCACTGAGTTACAGTTCAGTGGCCGAAACTCAGTCTAGACTTCAGGACTCCAGCTCCATATTTTAGTGCTTTATCAATTAAACTCACTGGTTTCCCAAAAAGGAAGATATGAAAGGTATGTATATGTTTTGTTGCAATGCCCGATTCCAGATCACCATGAAGTTCCATTACAGACTGATAAAGTCTTATCAAGCAGGAAAAACAGAACAACCAGGAAATTTGAATGATGAGATTAGCTGCATATCTGAGGCCATTCCTGACGATTAGCTGAAACTTTCAAAACTGTTTCCAAGATTGGGGATCACTTCTCCTAATCAGTGAAAGCGATTTCTGCTTTGCTGCCTGGGGGTACCTACGTGCCCTGTGGGGCCCAGCAGACCCCAGACCCCAGGAATTGATGGTCTGTGATCCGTCTAAGGCAAAAGGAAAATCTCTTTCGATTTCTAGTGAAACTCAACCTTTGGAGGGCTTCAGGGATTTATTTAAAGGTTGCTCTTTGCTGGAAACAGTTCACATACCTAAGGGAAAAAATGAGAAATTTAATTTTTTTGCATGGAAACTTTAGACCTGATGGTGATAACACACCAAAAGAATCCAGCTATATGTTCAATCTAGGAAAAATAATTTTAGAAAGTCAATTTTATAATATCAGATCTCGACGAGCTAATTTAGTGAAAAGCCAGACAGTATGCAACAATAGTGTCACAGAGTTGTGACTTCCAAGAGTCTGATTGCAAGAGAAGAAGAGGTGCCGCTCTGAGGTGCATGGTGAGCTTGAGAAAGCCGTCATAATGACTTTCCCATCTGGAAAATGGAGCTGGATAAAGTCCTCTGCTTTTTCATCTTTTTTTTTTTTTTTTTAAGATTCGGATATTACTTGTATTTCATATTTCTTGGAATGTAGGTGGCAGTGAGGTTCGTAGGTGAGATGCCCTGAGTGAAACCTCGGGTCCACGAGGGGGAGGAGAACCAAGTCTTCACCCATTTATTTGCTGTCACTGAGCTAATTGGCGAGTGTCTCAGACCAGAGGATATGATGGGAACGTCTTGGTGGACAGCCTCCGAATTCTGTGTGAGACCCCACCAACGCTTTCTAAAAAGTTTATTTTGAAGCACGTGGAGGGATGGAATTGCATGACTGTTGAAGATGGAGTCCCCGGCACAGAGACAGATCTTTGGTGTCCCTCGCTTCTGTTTCAGGGAGGCAAATGCCTGTGCTTTGATCGAGGGTCAAGTGCACACAGCAAATCTCTTTCTGGAGAAGCCCCCTTTGGGTGATTTTCAGGCAGCCTGGGGGTGGAGAGTGGAGGGGACCAAGCACCGTTTGCTCCCAGTGGCACCTCCGGCTGGAGTTGGGTGAGGGGAGCTTGCAGGCACGTCACACAAAGGGAACGCCAGGCAGGGCCCATCTCCTTTGATACAGATTTTGCCACCATTGTTCCAGGTATCCAGAGCTTATTTCCATATGTATAGAGAGACAATCTGCTTTCTCCTGCCTGTTAAACTGTCACCTAAGGTATTTTTAGAAATATGTAATCTAAAGAAGACAGAATATGAGGCAGGAAATCTTACAGCGGCAACATCTGAACATTCCCACCCCCCCTCACTTGAAGAATGTTAATTAAAAGAGAACCTCATTCCTCTTCTTTTAATTGCCAAGCAGCGGTGGTTTTTTTTTTTTTTTTCCCTGACACAAAATTTAAACACCCGGCTTGGGTGTGTAAGCTGTTTGCTCCTTGGCTAGGTGTGTGTCTGATGAAGACTTAAGCCTCCATCACGTGTGGACCGTTTAAGGGAGATCTGCGGGCCCCCCCCCCTCCCCCCTCCCCGCAACTCTCTGTCCCCCACCTCGCTCTGCGCCGCGAGATGTCATGTCAGTATCTTTCTCCCAGATGCCTCCCAGATGCGGAACATGTGGTTGTCAGAGAAACACAAGAACGTATCATTAGATCTTTCATAATTAGGCAGAGCTGATATGTGCCAAAGGTTCAGAGCTTAATCAGAAAGTTCTTATCATAGAGGCTTCTACTGGCGATGAATTGGAAACCCAACAAAGGCAATTCTGATGTCTGCCATGCAGGATAACAAAGGGAAGACAAAGGCAGGCCGATTCTGCCTTAAGGTTTCTGTGCGGCTCTGTGTGTGTGTGTGTGTGTGTGTGTGTGTGTTTAATTTTTTTTTTCTTTTTGTAATCATGTGACTCCAGCAGGAGGAGGGGAATTAAGAAGCCCAGCTCGCGCGTGGAAGCTGGGAGTCCCTCCGAGATCCTTCTCCCGTCTCCTTGTGTCTGAGCCACTTCGCGGCCAGGTGCTGACTCAGGCAGAGGGCTGTGGGAACCTGATTTCATGGGTCTGGCACGAGCCTCTCCAGGTAGAGCCAGCTCCCCCCGGGGAGGGCCCCGGTGCCCTGAAGTCACAGAGCCTCTCTCGGACTCGGAGATAAAAGCCAGCCCGTGTACCTCGGCAGCCTGGACCGGGGCTGCGGGAGGCGGGGGCGGGGAGGCGAGCGCGCAGCGGCCGCGGCTGTGTTGACAAAGTGCTGTGTGTGTTTTTCTGCCTGCGTATCTGGCAGCGCAGGTGAGACAACGTGCGGCTGGTATCTTGGCTCGCCGCTCGCTCTCAGGCTCCGCTGGGCCAACCCGGCAAACGTTCCCAGCAAAGCTGTGAAAACAAACGGGACGATTAGTTGGACAGGCTCCCCGGCTCCGCGGTGCTAACTGCCCTGGCTGGCCTCGCCTCCCAGCCCTTCCCATTCTTTTATTCCGCCGGCCGTTTGCACTTATCAATTAGCACCGCGGGGACCGCGATCCTCTGCCCCTCCTTCTCATGGAATCCTGCTGCACCAAGCAGCATCGCTCAGCTTTGGCCCTGAAACGAATGCTGATTCAGAGGTTTTATCTCCAAACATAATATATAATTCATCATTCTTTTTTTTTTTTAAATAAGGGCAACTTTCATTATTATTGTTATTTTTAAAAGCAATCCGTGCTCACCCGTGTGTGTGTGTGTGTGTGTGTGTGTGAGTCACTCAGTTGTGTGCGACTCTTTGCGACACCATGGACTCTATAGCCCACCAGGCTCCTCTGTCAATGGAATTCTCCAGGCAAGAATTCTGGCTCTTCCCGACCAGGGATCGAACCCACGTCTCCCACATTGCAGGCAGATTCTTTACCCTCTGAGCCACCACATCCTGGCTGCTACTGCTATGTCGCTTCAGTCGTGTCCGACTCTGTGCGACCTCATAGACGGCAGCCCACCAGGCTCCCCTGTCCCTGGGATTCTCCAGGCAAGAACACTGGAGTGGGTTGCCATTGCCTTCTCCAACCACACCCTGGAGATATGAGCAAATGCAGATACACAGGGGGAGGGGTCTCTGAAGTATGCATATCTGCTGCTTGACTTAGAGTTATTCCATATGACAGGAAGAGTTGTGTATGTTCCATGTTACACTATTTAAACTTAATTTTTTATTTCTAAAAATTCTTCTGACTTATCCCATGGCTGATAAGGACCATCGCTTTTCGTTTTTGCCTTTTTTTTTTTTTTACAGTATAGTTGAGTACAGAAGTATATGTCAATTTCGAAAAGAGCTCTTCAAATTCACTTGACCTTTTTTTGCCTTCTTCTGGCTTAATGTGAGTTAACCAGGGATAAAGGGAAGCTGGGTGTCCCTTTGGAGGTGAAATCAGAGTGAATTAAAAAGAATGATTCCACCCTTCTTTAATCAAAAGCTCCAGAGATCCTGTTTCTTTTAAAAAAGAAACATCAAGAAATAGGCTTGGAAAATTACTCTCATATTTCCTTGAGCATTTCAGAGCTATAGCACATTTTCAGAGTTGTTATTTGTTCTTAAATATCAGGCCCTGATATCAGCCTTTTGTCTGCTCCTGTCCTTCAGTGTATCAGGAGGTATTGAGCTTGCCCTTGCTTTGTCGTGAACAAGCGCAAGCTGTCAAATGACTAATGCTCTTGGAATCTCACTGAGGCATTTATTCTGCCGCTGGTGCCATGAGCCCTGTGTTCTCTTTTGTGGCATTTCACAGTATAGGTAATGTATCTAAAGTATGGCCTTGACCGAAAGGGACTTAGTTATAGCATCACAATTTTGCTTGAAATAATAATCATAAAATGATTATGCCTAGAATTAACAGGTTGGCCATGTACACTCGGGTAGGTTGTGCACTGCACAAGGCCAGGAGCTCAGTTCTTTTTATGTGTGAGAACAAGCTTAAAAACAACAGTGTCTCTGTGTGTGTTTGTAATTAGTCATATGGACTAATTAACTTCAAACAGTGTTAAAACAGTAAAAGAAAAAGGCACATCACATAGACAGTGTTTATTCAAACATTTCACAGCAACTAGCAGGGAACACTAGTCCTTTATGCAACTTAAAAATTAGCAATTTATTTGAAATCACGTAATTGACATTAAGAGTCTTACATGTTGAATTTCTTCCTTGCGTTATTTTAAAAATAGATTATATATTTTAAAAGAAAGGCATCATCAGTTGTTAAAAAATTAAATTGATAAACAGCTTTTAAAAATAAATATTTCCTGTGATTTTCAGGAACTTCGTTGATTAAAGTCTTCACATGTGCCAGGTCTGGTACTTTAATTTGTTAAATAATAGAGAAAGGAATAGAAGATTTGTTTTTGTCAGAAACTATGGATGTTGCCATAAGATGTTAATGGAAAAACCCGAATGAACGTTTTGGCCTACCCAATAAATGTGTGTTAGTTGATTAACCTGAGACATTTAAAAATTAGTAGAGGCCAGAATCAATTAGTAGTGTCAGATTTTGCCCTCCTTCTCTCTTTTTTTAAATTTTACTTACTCGTGTCCGTTCTAATTAGAAAATAATACAATGACATTATTAATTTTACCTGGCAAACTCTATTACTGGCAAACGTTGGCATTGTAAGAAATGGGACTGGTCTTGCTTTTTTCATAGAGATGGTAAGAATTCTTACAGTCTAAAAGCTGTATTGCCCTTATGATCATTTTCTAACCATAGATTGTTTTAAAAAGCCCTAAATAATTAATATTTTGAAGACTACTTGAAAGTAAGACTAAGATTGTCTTATGTCCAAGAAAACTACAGACTGAAATTAAAATAAAAAATCCTTTTATTTTTTATTTTACATTACTCTGTTTATTGGCTGATTTTTATTAACATTTAAAATATAAAGTTAATGTTCTCATTTTCCTAATATTTATTCAGAAGTTGTGCAGATGACTGCAGATGACATTTTAATTCATTGCACCTATTGAAAGGCATTTGGTGTTTGACTGTCTAAGATGAAGATAAAAAATTAAAAAGAAAATATATAAGTTAAGGGGATGTCCCTTGATGTCCAGTGATTACGACTCTGGGCTTCCGATGCAACTTAAAAAATAGCAATTTATTTGAAATCACGTAATTGACATTAACAGTCTTACATGTTGAATTCTTTGCATTATTTTAAAAATAGATTATATACTTTAAAAGAAAGACATCATCAGTTGTTAAATTGATAAACAGCTTTTAAAATGAATATTTCCTGTGATTTTCAGGAACTTCGTTGATTAAAGTCTTTACATGTGCCAGGTCTGGTCCTTTAATTTATTTGTTAAATAGTAGAGAAAGGAACAAAGATCCCATGTGTCATGTGGGGAACAAAGATCCCACGTGTCATGTGGACTAATCAAAAAAAAAAAAAATAAACTACTACAACTAGAAAATATGTATATGTGTGTAAGTTAAAAAGAATTCACATTAGACAAAATCTGAGTTAAATATTTCCATCAAGCTTGTTTCAGTGAAACCAGTCTATTACTTTTTATTAAACTGTTTCTATTTTTTTTTTAATAATTTTGGTTTCTTCTCAACTTAGCCTTTTATTCTTTCTTCTATCTAGATCAAACGTTGTATTAAAACAAAGAAGTAAAAGCCTCTTTATTTCCTTCTTTTCCCATCACGGGTTCTGCTTGTTCACTAAATATGTTGATGGCGCTAAGTTCATATATAAATGAAAGGCAGTGAGTAACAGTACAATGCACGCATCATGCATGTTAACAAAGTAACTTTAACACCTGGCGTTTAATTAAGTGCAGCTTATCACTGTGATTGTTATTAAAGCATCAATACTTACGTGCCTGATACATGCATAAGACACCTATTAAGTTTGTTCCAAGAGGTGGTGGGGAATGGTATGCCATTTGTTCAGACAAATTCGCACATTAACTGCTTCAGCATAATTTTCTTTTACAAGGCAGAGGTTGAATGTGAGGTTTAATTACCTTCCAACAAAAGGCACAAGACACCAACCTCTAAAATCTAGGTATGGACTTTCCTAAGCTAATAATTAATTATGCTCCTAAATGGAGGCAGAATTTGAATCTGAACATTTCTGATACCAGTTCTTTTAATTACTCTCTCTTTTTTATGAGTCTTTAAAGCTAGAGTTTAGGTAGAACAGAAAATCTTTTCTTAATTTTTTAAGTCACATTCATGACATTTATAAAGAAGGGTCAGGAATTAGGATTCCTGGGTAACTCAATATTTGTGTTGAACTGCTTCTTGGTCACCATTCCCAGTACTTAGGGCCAGCTTGGTTTTTATAGGCAAAGGCAAAGCTTGCCTAGGTTTAAGTGACTTTGATTGAAACAGATATCATACATATTTCTCAAGAATGCTTATAATTACCTATTTTTCTTGGCAAAAGCAATATGGCTTTTGAATGTGTTACATTTTCAAAGACTTTTTTTTTTTTAGGGGTATAAAACATAATTCATTACTTTAAAATGTATTTACTAATTTTCTTAAATTGGGGCCAGGACAAAGTCTCTGGTTATCAATGAGGATTATTTTATGGAAAAGCCATCATTTTGTTGCATTTTCCCTGTTTTAGTTTTAGAGCGATACCCGAGGGTCACTGAATGCAAAATTTCATTGCCTCCACTTGAATAAAGTTTAGAGCATTTTCAAAATAATTGTTTTACTAAGAGGAATGACAGTTACGATATTCGAACAGTTCAGACCTAGTGGGTGATTAACCTTTTTGTGCTCTGAGTTGATTTTCACCATGAATTAAATTAAAATAGTAACAGGGTGGTGCAAACAATTAGATTGGTCCACTAAAAGAATTTCATTTAAGATGTTTTCTTCTTGTAGCTATACATAGAGTATCAGGCAAATTGTACAGGAATTTTTGTTTGATCCGGCTGATTTATTTGATTTTACTTTTTCCAAAAGTGGAGTTTATAAATAAAGAGCAAAGTTTTCTCAGATTTTTACCGGTAGTCATGGCAGGTTTTAAAATATATTTGTTGCAAATGTAGACTCTGTAAATGTCTCTCAAATTTTAAGGTGTGTATTTTTGCCAGGAACACACATACACTTGTAGCGTCACTTCTGAGTCATCTGGTCATATTTTACAGGCTCAAAAAAGACATTTTCAAGGGGAATACACTATAAACTTATGAAAAAAATCCTTCAGAAATTATCTCTTCCCCAAAAGTAAAATTCCAGATTTCAGGAAACAGCGAGCACTAGCAGCTGCAAAAAACATTCAGGTTGAAATTGTGATCACTTTTCTATGAAGATGAACTTAAAAGTAACGTGGAGGTCATGACCAGATCCACTGGGCTGTATTTGGAAAACTGCTTTTCCTGCTAACACGCCAGTAGTTCTTCACCAGGTGGATTAATCTGCCTCCTTGGCTCTTCTTCCATTATAATATTTAGAAGATTTTTTTCCCCTCCTCATAAAATTGGCAGTTTTAAAGAAGAAAACGCAGTCCTAAGACATTTAATTTTCTTTTTAATTTACTTGGTTTAGATTTGCGTGTTTCTTACAAACCTCCCAGTGTCTGTGAAGTTTCATCTCCTGAAGTCAGGGCTGGGATGGTGGCTCAGCAGGGACCCCACAGCCTGTGACTTCCCCAGGATATATTAGGACAGCCAGCCTTTGGAAAAATAAAAACAGTCTTATTTATAGTGAGGAAACCCTTGCTATTTCCTTGTCCTCTGGATGCCAAGTATTTTATAGGATTTCTCCCTTTACAAATCAAAAGCAGCGTTTTAACCTGAGAAATCCCATAAACGCACGCTGACTCCATGTCTTCTATGAGTCTGTTTTTCTTTATCCAGTGTTAAATTTTTATGGTCTTGGGTGATAACTTTAAAGGCCTATCTTGAAATCGAATTTTCGTGTTTCTGATTTGCTCTCTTAAGAGGAAATGCCATGTCTTTCCTTTTTCATGTGTGAAAAAGAAGAAGAAGAAGAACCAAAACAAACCAGCAGGGCCCAGCACTGAGAGACCTCTGCTGCTCTGGCAACACCGGAGTGCCCTCTCAGATTAGGAAACCCCCAGAGAGCTCAGTCTCATCGAGGCTGGAAATTCTAAAATGACAGTTGGATGTTTAGGTGTTGAGATTGCAAGGTGACTGATGCTAAAGGCTGATTCAGGAACAGCTACTGTGTTTTCACTTCCTGGGTTTGAAACATAAGTTTGAGCAAACTCTGGGAGATAGTCAAAGACAGAGGCGCCTGGCGTGCTGCACGCAGTCCATGGGGTGGCAAAGAGTTGGCCACAATTTAGTGACGGAACAGCAAGAACTGTGTTTCCACTTCCCCGGTTTGGAACAGCCAAGGTTTAGACACTGGATACTGAGAGACCACTGGGCAGAGTTCTGGAGGGAATTGGAGATGTGACTGCCACTAACCCTGGAAGCTTTTCTTATCTTGATTTCATGTCAGGAGAGCAGAATCTGGCTTACACAGCCAGGATCTGGGGGCTGCAGATTTACTTGCCCAGCTCTATCTTTATTTCTTGTACCTAGATATCAGTTGCCTTTAAACTGGGGGGGAAAAAAAAAAAAGGTTGCAATCCCCTTTGATAAGGGGATTTTGGACCTCCAGCTCTAGTATATAGGCGCTAGATAGACATCTGCTCGTGGGAGTTGCCTGGGGGAATAGATAATGGGAAAAATCTACATGGAAAGCGAAAGGCTATGTTTAAAGTCAATAGGATAAGTGGAATTTAATCAGGAAAGTCAGCATCTAAATCAATTTAATCTTCCTACTCTTTTTTTATTTGCCAGTAGGGATGGTGAGCTGCTTTCTGCCTACGTGTACAGAGCAGAGTCCGGCTGTACGTCTGTCTCATCTCTTAGCGATCAAAGTGGACTCCAACACCAGTTTATGGTAGAAGCAGATTTTTGTTCCCAAGAGCTCTATATTCCTTCAGGCTCCTCCTAATTTTTCGACCTTCAAAGCCCATGTTAAGTCTGAAAATGTTAAACCACTTGTGTCTGGCCCTTGGTCTTCCCAGGTGGGAACCTGGGTAGAGAACTGCCTGCCAACACAGGAGACCAAGAAACTAGGGTTCAAGCCCTGGGTTGGGAAGATTCGAAGGGGAAGGAAATGGCAACTCACTCCAGTATTCTTAGCTGGAACATTCCATGGACAGAGGAGCCTGAAGGGCTACAGTCCATGGGGTCGCAAAGAGTCAGACTCGACTGAGCACGCATCCGGTGTCTACTGCAGTGCTCTAGCCACTTGAGAGCTGTGTGATCTTGGATAAGATCTGTAACCTCTCCATGCCATTCTCCTCCAGGAAAAATAGTACACACCTCCCAGGGTTGTTGGAAGGCTTACACATGTCAATGAATACAAAGCACTTAAAACAATTCATGGAATGTTGTCTGTCCTCTTTGTGCATAGACCATCTTGCTTTACCCTCACCTGCCCTGGGAGGTTAGAAGCATTCTTTCTTATCCTCTGCCTTAGCCTGGGGTCCTTTAAAAGCAAAAGTGAAGTTGCTCAGTCATGTCTGAATCTTTCCAACCCCATGAACAGTAGCCTACCAGGCTCCTCTATCCATGGTATTTTCTAGGCAAGAGTACTGGAGTGGGCTGCCATTTCCTTCTCCAGGGGATCTTCCCAACCCAGGGATAGAACCCAGGTCTCCTGCATTGCAGACAGACGCTACAACATCTGAGCCACCAGGGAAGCCTTTGTTTAAAAGCAAACCCTGTGGCCAATAAATAATCCCTGAGAGGAAAGGATTGGGGAGGGAAACAAGGAAGGAGGGAGAATCAGTATAAGGTCATCTGGGTGTGATTCCACGGAGCCTTATGAAAAGGCTCAGGAAATGCATCCAAGATCTGTCTACTTGGGGAGCAAAAGAGAGGAAGGTTTATCCATCAGCTTCCATCCTCCCATCAGTCAGGGCTGGTCACTGCCACACTCCTCCCATTTATACTTGCTCGAGTATGTCCTGTGGGTACCATCCGCAGAGATGCCAAGGACACTCTGACCCAAGTCTGTCCTGAGTGGCTGCCCTTGTACCTCCTCAAAGCTGGTGAGCGCTGAGCCCAGATGTTCTCTCCAGCAGTGACAGAGTAAGGGGTGGGGAAGAGAGTATATGGAGTCACGTAAAAGTGTCTAACACATCCCCATTTTATAGATATGAAAACCGAGTGTCTCAGAGTAACTGAGGCCACCTGGCTATTAACTCACAGAGCCGGGTTTCATGATTCCAAACCTTGGCTTTTTCCATTCTGTCATATAATCTCCGTCTGAGCCCTCAGGGAAGCCCATAAAAATATCCCTGTGTGTGTGAAGTCACTTCAGTTGTGTCTGACTCTTTGCCACAGACTCCTCTGTCCATGGGGATTCTCCAGGAAAGAATCCTGTAGTGGGTAGCCATGCCCTTCTCCAGGGGATCTTCCCCACCCAGGGACTGAGCCTGAGTCTTATATCTCCTGCACTGGCAGGCAGGTTCTTCACACCTGGGACACCCATGTAATCTCTAATCCTTAGCAAATCTTCTCCACTATGCTTTCTTTCTTTTTCCCCCCTCCATTATGCTTAAGGATGTATTCATTTCTGCTTAAAAGTATAATTTTTGCACACTTTTAGATGATTGGGTTAAAAAGTAGTAGCATGATTGAAAAATGCTTGAGACTAAAACAGGAAACATTTTTATATTGGGGAGAAATTCAAATGCCAAATTGTAACACATCATGAACATCTCCAAATTTTCTTTAACTTCTTTTAATTTCTGTTGAGCTTTCATTTTCTAAAATGATATCCTGTTTAGTAGAGATGAAATGAAATTCAATGAAAAATGGGAATGTTGCCAGTGGTAAAATTTTAACCTGAAATTACAATTACTAAAAACATTTCTTTCTTGTTCTTGCTCTCCATCTTTGCCCTAAATAAGGTATATGTGTTTTCCTGGGTACTAGGGACTGTGATATTTCTCAGGGAATCGATCTAAATATGACACCATTTTCAAAAGACACGTACCAGGGACCTCTCTGGTGGTCCATAGGTAAGGCTCTGAGCTCCCAGTGTTAGGGGATCTGGGTTTGATCCCTGGTCAGGAAACTAGACCCCACAAGCTGCAACTAAGACCTGGTACAGTGAAAAAAAAAAAAAAAAAAAAAGACATGGCTTTGTTCTTGAGCCAGGCCAGTATAATCTGTGATTTTATTGTAGTTGAATATGCAATATCTTTGATTATATATGTAATTTGAGTACTGTTTAAGACGTGACTAGCATTAGATGGAGCATATTATTTCTCCTCAAAACTTACAAATAAGACGTCTCTAGAATTATAAATATTAGAGTCTCTGACTTAGACAAGTAAATAAAAATACAAGTCTTGATGAGATCCATTAATTTATCTGTTCTAAAAATCCATGTGGCGAGCTCAGTGCTGGCGAGAGAAAGATGAAGACATTCCTCGCCCTCTTGATGTTCCCTGTGCCCTTGAGAAGTTAGATGACAACTGAGTAGGTATGGAGATCATCGTTTCTGGATTCTTATAATAGTTTCTTTATTTATTTTTTTTGCCTGATCTTTCTACCACTCGCCTGCCTTTATTGCCGTCCCTACCTGCGTTTACGCTTTCCCCTGCTCCCAGCTGCTGCGAACACCTACCGGTTGTTTTGTTCCCCTACTCTGTCCTGCGAATCTGTTTGAATCTGCTGCCAGGAAGGTCTTTCCCCTTTCAAGTCTCCCCTGCCACGTCCCTGGGAGGAATTGTACGGCTCCTCCCCAGACTCAGGATGGAGGCTCTAGACGCTGGATCTTCTGTGCTGCTGGCGGTCTTCCTTGCGTGGGCTCCCGCCCTTCACATTCAGGCCTCTCTGCCTTCACATTTCTGCTTCTGAGTGTATTCGGACAGGGGCTGTGTTTGCTGAGTTTGCTGTGAAGCGAAGAATTCCTCTTTGCCACTGGTTACGGGCAGTTTGATTTTACTGAGCCCTTGTGTCGTTTTCTCATGCTTCTTTTTCTAAATTTCATTCATTCATTCATTCGCTTTCTCTTTGGTTGTCTCGGGTCTTCCTTCCTGCAAGCGCGCTTTCTCTAGCTGCTGGCGGGAGGGGCCTCCTCTTCGTCGCCATCGTGGGCTTTTCATGGCGGTGCTTTCTCTTGCTGCGGAGCTCGGGTTCCAGGCCCCCGGCTTCTGTGGTTGCAGCACGCAGGCTCAGGAGTTGTGGCGTGAGGGTTCTAGAGTGTGAGGCGCTGGAGTGTGAGCGCAGTGGCTGTGATGCATAGCTTTGGTTGCTCTGCGGCACGCGGGATCTTCCCTGACCAGGGATTGAACCCGCGTCCCCTCCTCTGGCAAGCAGATTCTTATCCACTATAACGCTGGGGAAGCCCCTCACCTTTCTTTTGTTTCGGGTTGTTGAACTTACGGGTATGTGTGTTGAACTTGGATATATGAATTTATGTAGTTTTCATCAAATATGAAATAATTTTTAAAAAACTCATAATTTTCTTTGTTTGATATTATTGTAGCGTGTGTGTGCGCGCGCATGCGCGTGCTCAATCACCAAGCCCTTTCTGACTCTGCGACCCCTTGGACTGTCGCCCGCCAGGCTCCTCTGTCCATGGGATGCTCCAGGCAAGCATACTGGAGTGGGTTGCCATGCCCTCCTCCAGGGGATCTTCTGGCAGCAGGGAAGGAACCCAGGTCTGCTGTGTTGGCAGGTGGATCTTTACCACTTAGCCACCTGGGAAGCCCCGTGTAGCCATGCCAGCTTTCTTTCGATAGAATCAGCACCGTACCTTTCTCATCCATTTACTTTTAACCCACTTATGTTTTATATTTAAGGCGAAGTTTGTTGAAGGCAGTGTATAGTGAGAACTTGCTTTATTTGCTCTATTTTGACAACTACTGCATTTAATTGCTGCATTTAGACCATGTATATTTAAAGTAGTTATGACTGTGTTTAAATCAGCTACCTTATCTGTTTGTCTTATCTGTTCCTTGTTTACTTTTCTTTCATTTCCTGCCTTCTTTTGGGTCAATTTTGTGTTTTTGGTGATTCCATATTATCTCCTTTTTGACTTATTAACAATAACTAATGTGCAGCTGTGATTTGTTGGGGTGGTTGATTTACGTCCTATAATGTAATTTAAACTTGTAACAATCCTCATTAATAGTGTAAGGATCTTGTAACCATAAATTAGCACTATTGCATCTCGATTTGTGCTATTATTAAAAGATGTTTTATTTATGCATTCATTATAACTCCCTCAAACCATTTTATTATTTTTTGTTTTAAACAGTCTTTTATTTTTAAGAGATTTAAATAGTTTCTTCTTTCATTACTTTAGAGATACTGTTCCATTGTCTTCTGACATTGCTTTCAGTGAGTAATCTATTATCGTTCTCATCTCTGTTTCTCCGGGCATAGTATGTCCCTTTTCCCTGCCTTTTAAGAATTTCTCTTTTTCCCTGGTTTTGGGCGATTTGATTCTGACATGTCTCTGTATAGTACTCTCCATGTTTGAATTGCTTGGGGCTTGTTAAACTTCTTGGGTATGTGTGTATACAATTTTCGTTACATTTGGAAAGCTTTTTGGCTATTACTTCAATTTTTTAAAATTTTCCTTCTCCTGTGTCTTTATGAGGCCTGCAGTTACATTCGGACTGCTGGAACCTCCCTGTAGCTGAGTAGACACTCTATCTTGAGCACCCTCAGCACCTTCAGACTTACCCAGCTTTGTCTCCTCAACTCACCAAGTTCTTCAGACTCTGCCTGGGTTGATTCCCTGCACTGACTCAGCTCGGCAACTTTCTCCAGGAAGCAGGCTGCAGCAGCCACAGGACGCACCCCATTAGCGTCGTCTGCCACTGTTACTCGTCGCCTAATGTCTAAGGTCTTGAAAAATCATCACTTCGTATATACCTTTCTGGTTGAGCAGTCGTTTCAGTTGAGAGGATAAATGCAGTTTCTGTCCCTCTAGTTTGAACTTACTTTTCCTACCCCTACTATATGCTTACACCTAAATTTTATAATCTTAAAACCAGTAAAAAATCAAATATTTATCATTTGGAATACTTAACCCTGTGTGGAAGAGAATAAAGGGAGATTGTGGCTGAAAAATTAAGTAGAAATAAGATCAAATTCCAGCTTTAAGTTCCCAACTGCAATTTTTTAGACATTTCAGTATTCAGTGACAAAACACCAAAAGATTTTGTCCAGAAAGTGATTGAAGTTTTGCTGATAAGTATTAACCTAAGGCTGAGACATACCATAACATCATCATGGAGAAGCTCTAGACTTAGCCTGTCTAGGTATGAATCTTGGTTCTTCCATATATAGCAGTGCAACCTGAATAAAGTAACTTAACTTTTAGGCATCTCACTTCCCTTAGGAACTTCCCAGGTGACTCAGTGGGAAAGAATCTGCCTGCCAGTGCAGGAGATGTGGGAGATACAGGTTTGATCCCTGGGCCAGGAAGATCCCCTGGAGAAGGAAATGGAAGCATGCTGCAGTGTTCTTGCCTGGAGAATCCCGTGGACAGGGGAGCCTGGCAAGTACAGTCCCTGGGGTCACAAAGAGTCAGACACGACTGATCAATTTGGCACAGCATAGCCCACATGGTTCCCTCAGGCTTAAAATTAATAGAGTTCAGTTCGGTTCAGTCACTCAGTGGTGTCCTACTCTTTGCGACCCCAAGGACTATAGCACGCCAGGCCTCCATGTCCATCACCAACTCCCAGAGCTTGTTCAAATTCATGTCCTTTGAGTCAGTGATGCCATCCAACTATTTCATCCTCTGTCGTCCCCTTCTCCTCCTGCCTTCAATCTTCCCCAGCATCAGGGCCTTTTCCTGTGAGTCGGCTGTTCACATCAGGTGGCCAAAGTACTGGAGTTTCAGCTTCAGCATCAGTCCTTCCAATGAGTATTCAGGACTGATTTCCTTTAGGATGGACTGTTTTGATAAAATAGGGTAATTATAAGTATTGTATGAGCTTATGTTTGTGAAATATGCAGATAAGTGCCTGGCACACAGTTAATGGCTACGGCTGTGGATGTGGATTTTTCCATAAGAGGTCCAGGTGTGATGCTCAGAGGGGCAGGAGAAGCAGTTGTGTATCCCAGGAGAGAGAGCCCAGCCTGAGAAATACTTATCTGAGACGACCCTGTGAAAATGATAGCTGGAAAGGTGGGGTAGAGAGAAGATGGCCCAAGAATGACTTGTCAGGAATGAGATGGAAGCGTTCAGGAGACATAGAGAAGCGCACGTGAATTAAATTATGTCACCACGCAAGGTGACATAATTCCTGGGAAACAGGGGTGTCAAGAAGCAAGGAGTCTACAGAACTAGGAAAGAGAAAAGACACAGTGTGCGAAGGATCCTTGGTGACCTTCAAGGAAATCATTTCAGCCAAGTCTTAAGTATCAAAACTGATTGCAGTGGGCATGGAAGGATGGGGAAATCACGGAGCGTTTGCATAGCCTGTTTCTCAAAAGATTTTGTGCTGCTTAGATAACATCGGGAAAGTAGACTGAAGGTTGAGTTTGGTGAAGTCAAGAATTCCCTTTCCTCCCCGCCCTGGCATCACAATTTTACAAGGACAGATTGGAGACAGAATGTCTAACAAAAGAATTTCCGACCTCAGAGGAGGCTGGGGAGGGAGGTTCTCTCTGGCAGCGGTGGTTTTTCAGCATTCTTTGTATTACCTGACACCTAGGGCCTCTCAGTGCCTTGCCATCTGTGTTTGTATTAGCAACACTTTGTTGCCTATTTACTTATGCGTCAGATTCACCTGGTGAGCTTGTTAAAATGAAGATTCCGGGGCCTTCCTTTAGAGATTCCATTTCAATAGGTCTGGGGTGAGGTCCAGGAATCTGCATATAAAAATGTTTATATGCAGGTTTGAAATCAGCAATACAGTCACATGGCCCCAAAGGTGCAAAATGATGAGAGTGAGACCCTGCTTTCCCACACGTGTTCCTTAGCCATTCTGTCCCTCTATTCCAAAGCATTTATGTATCAGGTTCCTTTGTAACCTTCAGGGAATTTCAAAACCTCACTTGCACTTTGTTGTTCTTGTCTTTAACAAATGGAGAGACTTGGGCTTAAATATAATCACAGGGTTGGAGCTGTTAGCTGAAGGAGAGAGTCTGAACAATGCATGTGAGAACAGCAATCGCTGAACTTATACACATGATCGGTGGTTGGTGTGAAGGGTAAGCAAACCTCCCCTCTTTGGACTTCTCATTTGCAAACTGCACATTGCAAATCTGTCTGCCAATGCAGGAGACATGGGGTTCGATCTCTGGGTTGGGAAGAGCCCCTGGAGAAGGAAATGGCAACCCACTCAAGTATTCTTGCCTGCAGAATGCCATGGACAGAGGAGCCTGGTGGGCTACGGTTCATAGGGTCATTGAAAAGAGTTGGGCCTGACTGAGTGATTGAACAACAATAAAAGGAAGACCTGAAAATACATGGTCTTCACGTACTGGCTTCCTGACTACATCAGCTTCAGTGGTAGAAATCTTTTTTTTTTTTTTTTTTTTTTATGATAGCTGCTTATATATTTATTTATTTTCACTGAGGCATGTGAGGCTTCCAGGTGTCTCAGTGGTAAAGAATCTGCCTGCTGGTGCAAGAGACGCAAGAGATGTGGGTTCGATTCCTGGGTCAGGAAGATCCCCTGGAGTAGGAAATGGCAACCCACTCTAGTATTCTTGCTTGGAAAATTCCATGGACAGAGGAACCTGGCGAGTTACAGTTCGTGGGGTTACGAAGAATGAGACACGACTGAACGACAGAGCACATATGTGGGAACTTAAAGTTGCTCCAGGTGATATCTAGTTCCCTGACCAGGGACTGAACTCAGGCCCCCTGCATTGGGAGTGCAGAGGCTTAACCACTGGCCCACCAGGGAAGCCCCTTATAATAAAAAAAATTTTTTTTCTTTATGATGGGAATCACTTTTAAGGTTTTCATTGGCTTTCCTGCCTGTTTCTGTTTTATGTTTTGGGTTTTTGGCCGAGTGGTATGCGGGGTCTTATCTCTCTGACAGGGACTGAACCTTCACCCATTCCATTGGAAGGCTGAGTCTTAACCACCAGATTGTCAGGGAAGTCCTCAGTGGTAGTAATCTTGACTGTGTGTGAGAGACCACAGTCAATTGCATGTATGATTCTTCTTCTTCTTTTTTAAAATTTTTTGATGAAGCGCCACTGATTTACAATGTTGTGTACATGTATGGTTTTTCCTTGCTTACTCATTTTCTATTTTTTAATATCAACATTACTAGACTGAAAAGTGATTAGACACGTGCCCCTCTGGTTCTCTGAAAACATGAACTCTATACATCTTTCGTGATTTCCTTTGGATGTCAGGCCATCTGCTCTCACTGAATTCAAAAGGTATGACTTCACAACATGAAAAACATTTCAATAAATAAAGGCCAGCACATGCTGCTGAATCCCCCTTGGTTCTGTCATGTTCTGTTTACCTACCCCACCTTCTGCATTTTAAATAATGCTTCTGTCAACATTGTGAGTATTCAAGTTTCAATATTATCTAAAAGTAAATGACCCTCTTACTAATAAGATGCTCCAGTTCTCAGCATATTTTTGGTGAAAGATGGCTGTAAATATCCAATGATGATAAAGAGTGAAGATTCTGGGGAGTTTTGTGGAGTTCTACTTTGGGCAAGAGAGGTGCATTTTTAAAAACATTTCTTGTTCTTTAAAGTTATTTTAAAAACAGTAGTAATTTTGGAAAGTCCAACTCAAGTGGTTTAGAATGAACATTTCTTCTTGACTCATTTAAAGTCTCATGCAAAAGCTCAGAATGCAACCATCTCAATTAAAAAATATTCCCACTGAGCTAGTACTAAACTCAAGGTACGTGGGGAATGGTGGTGCAGATTCACAGAAGGGGTCTTTGAAATGAGCTGGATATGGATTCAGGCTGAAAACTGTCCTGTAAAATCTTAACAGTGACTGGATGTTTCAGGGGGAAAAAATGAAAGGAATGAGGTGAAAGATTATAATAACACTAAGAAGGAAAAAAAATCCAGTTCTATTAAGTATTCTTTCAAAGGTTTATCCTTTTAAATTATATTGAAGATAATTAGTTTGTGAACACTGTGGTTATGGATGTGGGTTCCCCATCCCCCCACCAATAGGAAAGATTGAAAGCAGGAGGAGAAGGGAATGACAAAGGATGAGATGGTTGGATGGCGTCATTGACTCAGTGGACATGAGTTTGAGCAAGCTCTGGGAGTTGGTGATGGACAGGGAGGCCTGGCGTGCTGCAGTCCCTGGAGTCGCAAAGAATTGGACACGACTGAGCTGCTGAACTGAACTGAATCAATATTAGGTTAATTTATATTTGAAAATCTGTTAATGTCCTTAAGGGATGGATGGTCTATTTAAGATGAAGGTAAGTAGAGGACATTAATTCACTTAATTGAAGGGATGCTTAAAGGTGGAGTGATTTTTCCTGGCGTTAAAAAGAGAAAGAAATTTTTGTTGGTGTGTTTTTGTATTCATCTTGCCTTTGAGATTTCTACTAAAAGCAGCTATATAAAATAATTCAAGGAGTAATAGAAAAATGGATATCTAAGACTTTTGGGGTGGCATTCTTTGGCATTATTCATAAATACGAAAAATTGAAATAAACATTTGATAGTACTTCAAAGGAAGGATATTACAAATTTCTAGCAGTTAAAATACAAATATAGCACAATAAGCAAAAAATATATGAGTATAACACTCTTACATTTCCTACAGATGGCAAATGTATAAACATTGTAGATTATTGGAACTATGAAACAATTTTTTTAAAGTTCGAGAGAACAAATAGAAGCGACATTTTCCACTTATAAGGAATCATAAATGCGAATTTGGGACTGCAGCTTTGAAGTTGAGGGAACACTTTCAAAATAAGTGAGAGAAAAACCACTGTAGATACTTAGGAAGTAAGGAGAGCAACAAACTTGATTTGAACCAGTAACACCTCTCAATTTGCCATTTCAAAAAAGTCCCAGGCTTCTAATATGAATAATATATAAATATGAAAACAGGAATCTGGAGGTAGCTTACCGCATTTCACCCAGAGCAAAACAAAGTATAATCAATGTCCACAAATAGTTAATTGTTGAGGAAAATAATGAAAATAAAGCCCATGTTAGATTTTAATCCTAAAGTGAAACTGAAAGTCGCTCAGTCATGTCCAACTTTTTGCAACGTCCTGGACTATACATGGAATTCTCCAGGCCAGAATACTGGGGTGGGTAGTCCTTCCCTTCTCCAGGAGATCTTCCCAACCCAGGGATCAAATCCAGGTCTCCTGCACTGCAGGCAGATTCTTTACTACCTGAGCCACAAGGGAAGCCCTTTAGTCCTAAAGTAATCATTAAAGAATGAGAGTTTGGGATTGGCATGTACACTCTGCTATATTTAAAAGAGATAACCAACAAGGACCTACTGTATAGTACAGGAAACTCTGCTCAATATTATGTGAAAAAATAAAAGGAAAGAAAAGAACAATATGAGTAATCTAATATTAAACTATGATCAGTGATGGTTTCCAATAGTATAAGCATCTCCGATTTGGAAGGTGGCAGTTACACCATTGCCCAAGCCATTGTGGTGGGGAAAAGTGTCACAGGAATGCAAAATAGAAAACAATTTGTTAGGTGAAGTCATAATCTATCTTATGCATTTTAATGTTGGTCCTTGAAATTTAATTTTGCTCTAGAAATTAACAGAAACCTAAAAATCAGAGTGCTTGTGGAAAAGTCTATTTTTTTCTTTAAAAAATATTTTTGCTGCAAATCTTAAAATCCCGTTGTATTCGAAAGGACAAAATCTTGCTACCTGAATGAGATGACATTTCAGATCACTCTAAGACCTCCCCTAGAATCATCTCTCCTGCCTTTGTGGCCCATTGATGGCAAAGATAGTCTTTTTGGACTGATGATAAGTCATTCAGGAGATTTATTTCATCAGTTAATAATCAAAGAGAAAGGAAAGCAGGATTGAATTCTGAAGTTCAACACTAAAAAAAAATCCTGCTTAGATGGACCCATTTTAGCATTTCGCCGAAGTGGGCTACAATATCCCAAACCACTACAGTTTCAGTGTTCTTGATTTTTCTAACCACTGGAGTCTGCTTAGAGCTGAGTAAGTGGACAACAAAATTGTTATGAAAGAAATTCACACAGGAAATTGAGAATCTTCCACGCTGACTATTCTGAAACCATAAGGCAGAGTTCAAAACTTTATTGCTGGATCAAGTATGGGTTTGGATAACAAGATAACACTTAAAACAATTTAACCTCAATGCTTTCCTTTACAAGGAGACAAAATTTTATTGTTATAAATATTGGGCCAAACAATTAGTATTAATATTTTTAGGATTGTTTTATGGTGAATAAAAGTGAAACTATTTAGAAAAAAATTTACATCCATAAGTACTGGAGAAATTTTACCTTTTAAATAAATACACTGTCCTTTAAAACGTCAATAAATGAGAAATTTTTTAGTTTTTCCCTTATGAATTGTCACTACTTTCTCAGTGAAGATTCTGGCTTATTTGGTACAAGGAAACTTTGTTATTGTTCAGGCAGGTGTAAGACAAAATCATCTTTGCTTTCCATTTAACAGAAAATAAAATAGATGCTTTAGAAACACTGTTTTAAAAGAAAAGCATTAATAAAAGCAATGGACTTTTTCAGATACAAGGATACTCTCTGTCTTTTATTTTTCTGTCCTCAGTGTGTAAGTTTTTAATTTATTCTTTGAGTAGATGAAAATGAATCTTGTTGAAAGATTAAGAAGATTTTAAATATGCGGGTTATGTAATGAGGCTTCTACTCAATGAGTTCTCTGCTTTGGGGCAGGGGGCAGGGGATTGATTTCCCATTTCCTTGACTCAAGGAAGCTCTATTTCCCCCACACTCAGTTCTTCTCAGCTCTCATCTTCCACTTGGACACATGCCTTCCAGTGTCTCCTAAAGTAAAATAGACACTGTTAAAGGTTCTGTACTGTGCCACAAACTTCTCACTCCTTTTTCTTTCTCTGTTATTTTTTTGCTCTGATTAAAGTAAAAGAGACTTAAAAAAAAAAAAACTAAAAGGAACTAAAGAACGTTGTAACTTTTGCACTATTCAAGAAGTTTTCCACTGGTGAATGGCTTGCAAGGACCTATTTGCATTAGAATGACCCCTCTTTGGTTTCCTTGTGTAACATTAAAAATCACAGTATTTCCTTAACGGAAGCCCAGACAGTGTATGGTTTGTAAAATTACCACAGTTGTACAACTAGGTCTTTACTTCTATGTGAATTGGTCACTTCGAATAGCATCTTAGAATAAGAAAAGAAGAGTCCCCGCTTCCTGCGTGTGTGTGTATGTGATTTTGTTTTGTTAACAAGAGAGTAAGAGTGGTATTCTTGCTACACAATAGCATTATTTGTGGAGCTCCAAAATTTACAGTGTGAGCAATGGCTGCCTGGACCTAGCACAAGCTTTGTTAGTAGGCAATTTAAGCAATTTAAGAAATGCTACTAGAAAAATATATATATATATATATATACATATATATATATATATATGTACATACCCAGGTGGCTCAGTGGTGAAGAATCAGCCTGGCAATGCAAGAGTCTCAGAAGATGAAGATTCAATCCCTGGGTCAGGGAGATCCCTTAGAGGAGGAAATGGCAACCCACTCTAAATTGCCTGGAGAATCTCATGGACAGAGGAGTCTGGAGGGCTACAGTCCACGGGGTGTCAAAGAGTCAGACACACCTGAGCAGGCATGTGCTGGAAAAACAACAGCAATAAGAGCAACTCAAGGAAGATAAAAGTGTTTTGACTTGGTGCATACCTACAGTGTTTTTTAAAATAAAGAGCTACATTACAATTTTTTGACAAAGTAGGCTCAGTGAATTTATTCATAAAGAAAAACAAATCTTTTCTGCACATTGTTAATGCTTGGTATACACAGCCACACACAATTCAATTAGACTTTGGGTTTTCTTTTGAGGAAAAAAAAAGAAAAAAGGTGGGTAAAACCCTCAAACACAGAGGATCTTTCTTCTTCATACAAGTTACACCAAGAAGAAATAGTGATGTAATGTTCTATAAATATTGCTGGTAAGATTTGTTGCATGTATTTCTTGCACAAATAAATATTGATGCAAATATTTGTCTTGTGGGTCAGTAGTTTACTTATTAAATTGGGTTGTTGTTGTTTACTTTCTCATTTGTGTCTGACTCTTTTGTGATCCCATGGACTTGGACCAGCCAGGCTTCTCTGTCCCTGGGGCCTCCCAGGCAAGAATACTGAAATGGATTGCCATTTCCTTCTCCAGAGTGTCTTCCTGACCCAGGGATTGAACCCAAGTCTCCCGCTTGGCAGGTGGATTCTTTACCACGGGCCACCTGGGAAACTCTTTTAAATTGTGGTAAAATATAAATAACAGTATTTGTCATTTTCACTATTTGTAAGTGTCAGTTTAATGGCATAAAATACTTCCATAGCGTTGCGTAACCATCAACACTGTCTATACCCTAAACTTTTCCATTGTTCCCGATAGAGACCCTTTGTCATTAAACAATCTAAATCTCTTCCCTCACTTCTTATAACTTCTACTCTATGTTCCTCTTTATGAATTTGCCAATTTAGGTGCCTCTGAAAAATGAAATAATAAAATATTGGTCCTTCTGTGTCTGATTTATTTCACCAAGTATGTTTTCAAGATCAATCCAAGCCGTAACATATATCAACATTTCATTCCCTTTATGGCTGAATAATATTCCATTATATGTACAAGCCACATTTTGTTTATTTATTTAGCTATTGATGGACACTTGGATTGCTCCCCACTTTTGGTTATTGTAAATAATGCTGCTGTGAACATGAGATGCTTGTGTCTAGTCCCTGCTTTCATTTCTTTTGGATTCTGTGTCTGGGAGTGAACTTGCTGTGTCTAGTGATTGCTCTGTGTATAACCTTTTAAATATTTGCTACACTGTTTTCCACAGCAGCTATGCCATTTTTTTTTGTAGAGTGGAAATGTAGATTCAGAATCTGGTTAAGTTCTGAAGTGCCTTTTGCCATGAAAAGAAGGCAGTCATTTTATTTCCTTCAAATATTTCCTATTCATCGTGCTAATGGAAATGTACTGATTATAGTTGAATCTCTGATATTCTGGGAAATTCATTTAAATTGTTGCCTAGATGAAAATGATTTTAATTAGATTATTCTACAGAGAACATTAGAGAAATACAATGGTCCACATCTCAGCACTTTCCGAGGTAATTTTTCTCTCTTTCCACTGCCTCTAATCTGGAGCGTCTCTCTTTCTCTCTTTGCTTCACTGGCAGACTAGGTTTTGCAATGACTTTTCATTTTCTGCAAAATCAAGCTGAAACCCTGAGCACAGTATTTATTGCTCTGTCCAAATTCTCTGAACTATATTTCCTATTCTTCTTTCTGTATCTAACCCTACGGGTATTCAAAGTTGACGGCAAACCGTAATTCTTGTTTGCAGTTTTCAACATGTGGTCCTGCTATGATTCCTACAAAGAAGAACACATCTACTCTCTATTTAGTCTTTTTTTTTTTTTGGTGAATTAAAAAAGGTTTATTGAAGTGTAATTAGTTTACAGTATTGTGTTAATGTTTTCTGTACAGCTCAGTGACTCAGTTACTCACATGCATGCTCTTTTTCCATGTTATTCTCTACTATGCTTCGCCACAGAACACTGAATCTAGTTCTCTGTGCCATACAATAGGACTTGTTGGTTATCCATCCTGTGTATATTAATACCTTGACTTCGCTAATCCCAAACTCTCGTTCCTTTCCCTTATTCATTTTTAAATCTCAGGCCGCATGCCACCTGCTTCATGGAACCCTCTGTCAGCTCTTTCCAGTTCTCCCTCTCAGTCTACTGTCTCTGGCTCTCAGGATGCTGTCTGGTCTACATGGATGGTCCCCAGGCCTGTGGGGAACCCTGGCGGGAGGTCAGAGAAAAGAGGGGCAAGAGGTCAGGGAATTTCGTCCTTGGCTCCCGCTGGGAGGTCGCTTCTGACTGGTCATGGCCTTTGACTAAAGCTTGCTGCTTCTCTGCAGGAATGCATCCCCTCCCTTCAGCTCTGAGTGAACACTCATCCCTGCAAGCTCGGGTGGTAACAGCTCCTGCTGCTACCGGCCCTAGGGTACTGGGCTGTGGTTCCCCAACTCCCACACCTCTATTTACAGAGCTCCTTCTGTAAATAAACCCTCTCAAAATCCCCTAACTTGCAAGCCCCGTTTGTTTTCTCCAGGGATACTTCCTGCCTCGCCCTCCTTCCTCACCCGGGGTGGAAATTGAGCTCCACTCTGTCCAAATCCCTGGAGTGGCTGATCCCTCTTTTATGAAACTTAACACAGAATATATTTTAATGATTGATGCATCTAGTAATATTTTAACTCTCATTTTCAGGTGATAAATTTCCTATGGGAAGATATTGTATTCTACTTGTTTTTTACATCTCTTGTGCTCCATCTCTAAAAGGATGATTTTTTTAAAAAAATGACTATTATAAAAGCCACACTACAATGAATACCTTTGGTTGTAGGTAAAGTGTTTGACAGTCATCATAAACTCATCATACCCATGGAGGATATACCCTAAAAGGTTATCTAATTTCAAAGAAAGAAAACTGCTGAGATGCATTAAAAACAAATGACAACAATATTATTGAAATAGCTGTAATGACCTTTATTAAATAGGGACTTTGAAAATTAATAGCTGCTTCTGCACAGAATCATTTTGAAAGAGCATGAGGTTGTGCTGTTTTAGGCCATAACAAATAGATAATTAAACCCACAGCAGAGCATTTCTTTTAAGCAATATATTGGGCACACAGAACTTACAGATGGAAATTTATGAAGCAACATCTTGCAAATAACTCTGATCAAATTGGGAATTTCACTTGTTTGCAAACACTTATTCCTCCCCACTGTGCTATTTCTGCCAGTTCACAGACGCGGGGTGACATCAATCAGACAAAAACTAACTCTTCCTTAACCTAATATCCCTTTGCAGAGTCGTCTCTGTAGTGTGCAGTCACTGTCATGAATCCCTACTTATCTTCCCCGAAATAACTTTGTTTCAACCAAGTGCCGGCCCCAGTTCCTTCTCTAAGGTAGCTCTCGGCAGAATCACCAAAGAGCATCATGGGAAATTCAGCCATCCATTCTGGTTCTCCTCTAGACCGACAGCTCAGCGGCATCTGATAGGTTGGACCAGACTTCCCTTCTGAAGACACAGTCTTCCTTTGACCCCTGGGTCAGCGCCTTCCCTGACATCACCAGCTGATCCTCTATACGCGTGTTTCCTGTAGGACGGCCTCGGAACTCTGCTTCCTTCTCTGTGTCCTCTGTCTCTAAGGGTTCATCCTGTCCAGTGGCTTAGAACGCCAGCTATTGGCGGATGATACTCATCTCCAGCCTGGAGCTCGCTCTGCAGGTGAGATGAGCACAGATGCTAGCTTGTTCCCCTGATGCATCTGCAAGTCTAACAGTCTCACAGTTAGTTGGGGCTCCCCGGAGGAAGAGAACCAACAGGATATGGAAGGTGGAGGTAAGATGAGATTTATTATAAGAATGGAACCACATGATTGTGGAGGCTGGGAAGTCCTCAGGGTCCACTGCCTGTAAACTGGAGACCTAGAAGAGCTGGTGGTGTAATTCGATCTGATGACCAGGAGCACCAGCATCAGAGGGCAGGAGAGACGGACGTCCCAGCTCAAGAAAAGAGTACATTTCCTATTTTCTGCTTTTCTGTTCTGTTCAAGCCCTCAGTGGATTGGATGACACTCTCCTGTCTTGGGGAGGGTAGTCTTCACTCCGTTTACCAAATCAAATACTAATCTTCCCCCAAAACACCCTCACAGACACCCAGAAACAATGTCTTACCAGCCTTCTTGGTGTCCCTTAGCCCAGGCAAATTGACGTTTAAAATTGACCATCACTTTGATGAAGAGCAACAAAAGATTCATCCTTCTTATCCACACTCACACCTTGCTCCTTTGAGGGCAACCCTGTCACGATTAATCTGATAACCATTACCCACCCAGTTGTTAGTTAAATCTTAGCTTTCTTCCTGGAGTTCTCTCTCTCCCTTTTCTTCACAAATACAAATTTAAAGAACTTTACTTACTTATTTTAAAGTTAGTTGATGTGTAGGTGAGGCTTCCCTGATGGCTCAGTTGGTAAAGAATCTGCCTGCAATGTTGGAGACCTGGGTTTGATTCCTGAGTCGGAAAGATCCCGAGGAGAAGGAAATGGCAACCCACTCCAGTATTCTTGCTTGGAAAATCCCATGGACAGAGGAGCCTGATGGGCTATAGTCCATGGGGTCACAAGAGTTGGACACGACTTAGCACTATCTTCCTTTTTTTTCTTTGATGTGTAGGTAAATAGCAGATAACTTCCCCCATCTTTCTTTTATTCATCCAGTTCTGGCTCCTAACAAATAGCCAATATTATTCACTTACCTATACTTCCAGACTTTTATATAGATACATAAGAAAACGAAAACATATATTCTTCATTTTCTCCTTTTTTTTTTTTTTTTACCCCCAAGGTAATATACCACATGTTCTTTCTCCTGAACCCTTTCAAAGTTGGGTTTCAGTTCAGTTCAGTCGCTCAGTCATGTCCGACTCTTTGTGACCCCATGAACCACAGCACGCCAGACCTCCCTGTCCAGCACCAACTCCTGGAGTTTACCCAAACCCACGTCCATTGAGTCAGTGATGCCATCCAACCATCTCATCCTCTATCGTCTTCTTCTCCTCCTGCCCTCAATCTTTCCCAGCATCAGGGTCTTTTCAGATGGGTCAGCTCTTCGCATCAGGTGGGCAAAGTATTGGAGCTTCAGCTTCAACATCAGTAAAGCTGGGTTTATTGAAGTGCAGTTTATATTCAGTAAAATGGACCATGACAAGGTGTAGTTTTCTGTGAATTTTGACGAATGGACCCAGTTGTGAGCCATCCTGAGACACTGAGTGAGCCATCCCCCTTTATAACAATTCTTTCATGCGTCTTTGAAGTCAGGCCTCCTCTCAACAACCGGTCTTGTGAGTTCTGTCTCCATGGTTTTGCCCCGTTCAGGGGCGGGTGTAAGCGCAACCACGTGGGGTGTAGCCTCCTTAACTACGTGTGCACATTAGTTCATCTAAGTAACTTGTAGTTAAAGTTCTTCTTTGACTTAGTGTACACATTACCTCTTCCTCCAGACTGACCAGGTATCCCTATTATTCCTTTTTATTGATGGAGAGCATTTCATTGTATGAACGTCACACCTTGCTTTTCTTAGTAAGTCTTTCCTTGTCAACCTCTGGAAAACGTTTTCTTTCCACTGCTGTGAGGTTGTATGGATGCACTATCATTTCATGTCTCCTGGAATCCTACCCCAGGCTCTGTTTCTCCCACACCCTTCCCTGCCCGACGCTGGCCCTGACCACTTCTGGTGGCCCTGAGTCCACTCCTGGTCTTCCTCTGTGACCCCATCACGACCTTTGGTCCCGATGCTCTTCTCTAAGTGGACTCCAGCTCTGCCTGACCTTGGACTTCTGCCAACGGTTCTCGGAACAGTCTGGTCCTTTTCTTCATTTGAGTTGCCCCTTGAATGTCCCCTCCTTGGGCAAGCGTTTCTTGATCACCTCCTCAGCCCACCAGACAGGCTGTATTCTCCAATTATGGTTTAATTTCTTCATAAATGATAATCTCTGAATCTACACCATTGAGAATTTGCTTGCCCACTCATGATCCTCAGCCCCACCCACCCAGGAAGGTGGCTCCCTGTCCCATAGTATACTTCCATCACCTAGAACATTTGCAGATACTCAGTGGCTATTTGTGTAATGACCGAATGGATGTGTTTTAGGGGCTAATAAAAATGACAAACTTGATGTGTCTGGTGGTGAGCACGTTTTGGTGAGCATATGACCATTCTTTATACTGGCCAGAGTCCAAGATGAGAGCCACGAGGCCATGAGGCATCGTTTCTGTGTCCTGGAGGAGGCAATATTTCACAGGGCTGCTGGAGAGTGCTGAACAGGCACACTGGAACATGAGTGACTTGTGGAATGCATGTGAAATTTCATCCAGGGCCCAAAATGTTATCGTTGATTTAAGCACAATCCTTTGGTTTCATGGATTCAGTGACACATCCGTTAACCCCCAGGTAACTAAACACTTACAAATGGAGTACCCTGGCTGGGACAGAGCTGTTACTGCTAGAATAAAACAGGAGGTCAAACGTGTTAAGCATAAAATATGCTTCTAGAACTTTCCATACTCATCAAAGTCAGAAGATAAAGAGAAATCTGTATTTTCTGTGCAATGTTGGTCTGATAGAATACCCTATGAAAATACATGCTTGTTAGATCAGTTTTTTCTTTTCTTTTTGGTAATGATCTTGATGATTAACATGTCTTTACAAGCGTCAGTCCACATCTGTTACAAAGCTGAGTGGGAACTCTTACTCCCACTGATGTAACCTTTAGGGGAATGAAATCACCCTCATCAGTTCCTCTTTCTTTCTTTTTTTTTTTGAGTCAGCAGAGTAGAAACCGGACAAACATTGATATTAAATAATTAAACCAGCTAATTGTCAGTTCTGCTTTATTTCCCTGGAATTGCAGTCACTTATATTTATTAGAATACTTTTAAACTGTTACAGTATTACTTCAAAATTCTGAAGTTTTTCTTTACTACTTAGTACTTTTCAAGGATGATTTGCATTTAAACTCGTATGGATGTGAGAGTTGGACTGTCAAGAAAGCTGAGCGCTGAAGAATTGATGCTTTTGAATTGTGGTGTTGGAGAAGACTCTCGAGAGTCCCTTGGACTGCAAGGAGATCCAACCAGTCCATTCTAAAGGAGATCAGTCCTGGGTGTTCATTGGAAGGACTGATGCTAAAGCTGAAACTCCAGTACTACTTTGGCCACCTCATGCAAAGAGTTGAGTCATTGGAAAAGACTCTGATGCTGGGAGGGAATTGGGGCAGGAGGAGAAGGGGACGACAGAGGATGAGATGCCTGGATGGCATCACTAACTTGATGGACGTGAGTCTGAGTGAACTCCGGGAGTTGGTGATGGACAGGGAGGCCTGGCATGCTGCAATTCATGGGGTTGAAAATAGTCGGACACCACTGAGCGACTGAATTGAACTGAACTAAGATTTTTTGCTGAAGAATGTTCATCTGTAAAAATTATCACCAGCTGTTAATTGTCCTAAGGTTCCTTTTGGGTTTGAGGATGGGGAGCTTCTCTGTATTTATAGTAAAGTTAATTTAGTTAGCTCTAACATAATTTATATTTGTCTCACAAGTTGAAGCAGTCCAATAATGATATAGAGAAAGTAACAATGGATTTGATTCTTTAGGAAATTGTATAATTTAAATTTATTCCTTCTTCAAATGATGTGAAAATCTATTTGTTGTCTTACGTATAGAAATGGAATGAAATTAAATCCAAAAATCTATAAAAGCAAAAAAAAAAACACAAACAGATATGAGTGTCTACTTTGTTATTTTTGAAGGCAGAGACCTGAATATTTTAGGGTTTCTTACCTCTTAGAAATATGAATTGTTTTGGTGTCAGCATCCACTGTATTTATGTACTTTATGTATTAATATTATCACCATACTTACTTTATACTCATAGAGCCTAACATTGCGTGTAGGTACATACTCACCCTCAAATTGAAAATATGAAAAATGATATAAAATTATTTAAAATAAACAAGCAAGCTGAAATTAAAGAGTTAACAAGAGAGACAGCTGTGGTGCGGATGCCGAATGCATTACTTTTTGAACTCTTTCTGTGGTCAATTACCTTAAGATGCCTCAGAGTTTAAGATGGCTTTGGCTGGGTTGAGTCAATGAAATATTTATGGATCAAAGGTCCTGGAGATGCTTCCTATGGGAACATGTATAATAATATAGTATTTATATAGCTTTGTCTTTGATGTGCTCAAAGACTTTTTACAGACATTATATACTTCATCTGCACCACCCGTGAAGCAAGTTGGGGGTAAGAATGAATCTTGTTTACAAATGAGTAAAAGGAATATAGAGCAGGACTCCATGGAGGCTCACAGGAGGTTAATGACAGAGCCGGAACCCCTGTCTGTTCAAAGGTGCAAGGAAAGAGATCTATTTCATCCTGTCCACAGGGATTTTCCCCTCTGAACCTCTGATTTCCCTGGACACCCAGTAGCTTGTACTTGATGACCTTCCCGTTTTAACATTCTTCCATGGAGTCTAGAATTACAGGTTGTGTGACTGAGGGAGAGAAGTCAGGCTCTGGGAACCAGGTGATTCTGGGTTTGAGATTCAAACCCAGTCAGTGTCTTCTTCCACGAGATGAAAATTTAATCTCCATCTCATGTGCTTGCATTGAGGACCAGATGAATGAGATGATGTGAAAGAGCCTGGTCCCAGGCACTAGCCCATAGTAAAGGGAAAATGTTAGTCCCTCAGTTGGTTCTCCAACTTTTGGCAAACTCATTGACTGTAGCCAGCCAGCTTCCTCTGTCCATAGGATTTGCCAGGCAGGAATACTGGAGTGGGTTGCCATTTCCTTCTCTAGGGGATCTTCTCAACTCAGGGACTGAAGCCAGGTCTCCTGCCTTGCAGGCAGATTCTTTACCGTCTGAGCCCCTAGGGAAGCTCACATAGGTCCTCAGCGAATGTGCCAGGGACTGTAGCCCATCTGTGAAGATGGCAGAGGCGGAAGGTGGATTCTCTTCTGCTTCTTCTCTGTCACCAAAACACAAGGACCCAGCCCTCTGGTAGGTTTCTACTACAAGCTAAAATTTGGCGATTCTCTGCTTTCTCGTTTCAAAGTCTGATGTTTGAGATCAGTTTTCCTTTTTAGACAGAGTTATTATATGGATGTGGAGAAGGCGATGACACCCCCTCCAGTACTCTTGCCTGGAAAATCCCATGGATGTAGGAGCCTGGTGGGCTGCAGTCCATGGGGTCGCTAGGAGTCAGACACGACTGAGCGACTTACTTTTCACTTTCATGCACTGGAGAAGGAAATGGCAACCCACTCCAGTGTTCTTGCCTGGAGAATCCCAGGGACGGGGGAGCCTGGTGAGCTGCCATCTATGGGGTCGCACAGAGTCGGACACGACTGAAGTGACTTAGCAGCAGCAGCAGCAGCAGCAGCAGCATTATATGGATGACTTAATTAAACATGATACCTCCGAACCTGGCATGTGTCAATAAAGTGTGTGAACAGATAGGAGGATGTGTGGGCTTAGTGAGGGCTGGCCCCAGGGGCAACTTGGTGGGAAAATTTCATGACATCAGTGTTGGGGTTGGGAAACCATTCTAGGTCAGGCATAGTGAGCGGCTTCCTCTATCCTGGAGGACCCCGTGGAATGTGGGCTGGGAGAGAAATGGAATTTAGTATGATGATCAGACAGGAAGGACTCTGGGTCTAAAAAGACTAATAAAAACCTAGCCTATTAGTGCCTAAAGGGACATCTGAAGTCCTGTCTTCTGGCACCTCCGAGAACGCTTCCAGAGTGGAACAGCGTCCCTTCTGAGGTACTGCACACTCACCCCACCAAAGAATGTCAGTGATCCTCATCTACTTTATTAACAGAGAAGTCAGTGTATATGATTAGAGAGTGAAGAAGACCTCATCACAGTCGTTTGTGATATCAAATTTATATTGATAATTCTGATGTATCCATTTAGTATTATATTCAGCGATATAACTTTATATTCACTGAGCATTATTAATTGAATTTGGCACAAATATAAACATGTTTTCAGTCTCTCAGTTGTGTCTGACTCCGTGACCCAGTGGACTGCAGCCCACCAGATCCCTCTGTCCGTGGGGTTTTCCAGTCAAGAATACTGGAGTGGTTGCTATTTTCTTCTCCAGGGATCTTCCCAATCCAGGGATTGCCCCTGGGTCTCCCAGGTCACCTGCACTGCAGGTGAACTCTTTATAGCTCAACCACTGGGGAAGCCCACATATAGACATATATACATTTATAAGCATACTTATGTACATGTTTACATAACATGCAGCTTTAAATTTATGCAATATGTAAATTTTTCTATGAAAAACTTGTGACATCTATGAAATTTTGGTTATCCTGTATGTAATAAAGGGTAGTTAGAAAGGCAACGCCAAAGAATGCTCAAACTACCGCACAATTGCACTCATCTCACATGCTAGTAAAGTAATGCTCAAAATTCTCCAAGCCAGGCTTCAGCAGTACGTGAACCATGAACTTCCTGATGTTCAAGCTGGTTTTAGAAAAGGCAGAGGAACTAGAGATCAAATTGCCAACATCTGCTGGATCATAGAAAAAGCAAGAGAGTTCCAGAAAAACATCTATTTCTGCTTTATTGACTATGCCAAAGCCTTTGACTGTGTGGATCACAATAAACTGTGGAAAATTCTGAAAGAGATGGGAATACAAGACCATCTAACCTGCCTCTTGAGAAATCTGTATGCAGGTCAGGAAGCAATAGTTAGAACTGGACATGGAACAACAGACTGGTTCCAAATAGGAAAAGGTGTACGTCAAGGCTGTATATTGTCACGCTGCTTATTTAACTTCTATGCAGAGTACATCATGAGAAACGCTGGACTGGAAGAAACACAAGCTGGAATCAAGATTGCTGGGAGAAATATCAATAACCTCAGATATGCAGATAACACCACCCTTATGGCAGAAAGTGAAGAGGAACTAAAAAGCCTCTTGATGAAAGTGAAAGAGGAGAGTGAAAAAGTTGGCTTAAAGCTCAACATTCAGAAAACGAAGATCATGGCATCCGGTCCCATGACTTCATGGGAAATAGATGGGGAAACAGTGGAAACAGTGTCAGACTTTATTTTTTTGGGCTCCAAAATCACCACAGATGGTGACTGCAGCCATGAAATGAAAAGACACTTGCTCCTTGGAAGAAAAGTTATGACCAACCTAGATAGCATATTCAAAAGCAGAGACATTACTTTGCCGACTAATGTCCGTCTAGTCAAGGCTATGGTTTTTCCTGTAGTCATGTATGGATGTGAGAGTTGGACTGTGAAGAAGGCTGAGCGCCAAAGAATTGATGCTTTTGAACTGTGGTGTTGGAGAAGACTCTTGAGAGTCCCTTGGACTGCAAGGAGATCCAACCAGTCCATTCTGAAGGAGATCAACCCTGGGATTTCTTTGGAGGGAATGATGCTGAAGCTGAAACTCCAGTACTTTGGCCACCTCTTGCCAAGAGTTGACTCATTGGAAAAGACTCTGATGCTGGGAGGGATTGGGGGCAGGAGGAGAAGGGGACGACCGAGGATGAGATGTCTGGATGGCATCACGGACTTGATGGACGTAAGTCTGAGTGAGTGAGTGAGTCTGAGTCTGGGTGTTGGTGATGGACAGGGAGGCCTGTGATTCATGGGGTCGCAAAGAGTTGGACATGACTGGGTGACTGAACTGAACTGAACTGAGAAAGCATTTATTGAACACACATTGTAACATTTATAATTAGCACAGTGGAATCTTTAGATATTTTGCTACTAGATGTGGTAAGAAAAAATGATCTCTAAAAAGAAAAAAATATTGTCCCTAAGTATATGCATTGAATGAATATACTTACAGGGTCAGGATTCACCACAGGCGCTCTTATTACAGATCGTCACAATTCTTATGAGCAAATGACAAGGGGAAGGTGTTTGTATTCTAGCAAAAAATGAGCCCTGATTTTTGGTGGTGTTTGTGTAAATACATGTTTTAAGTTGCCAGACTGAGGTCACTGAAGATAGGGTCAGGGAGAGAAGGGAGTAGTCAGCGTCTAGGAGAAGGAAAGGGCAACCCACTCCAGTATTCTTGCCTGGAGAATTCCATGGACACAGGAGCCCAGTGGGCTACAGTCTGTGGGGTCACAGAGAGTCGGACACAACTGAACAAGTAGTCCTGTCACTTTCTTTCACTTAGAGCTGTGGTCCCCAACCTTTTTGGCACCAGGGACCAGTTTCATGCAAGATAATTGTTCCACCCCGGCGGGTAAGGACGGTTTCAGGTTGATTCGAGAGCGTTGCACTTTGCTCCTGTTACCATTACGCCGTCAGCTCCGCCTCTGACCCTTAGGTCTTAGGTCCCGGAGGCTGGGGACCCCGCCTTAGAGCACTGCTCTTCACAGCTCAGAGGAAGCTCCGTGCTGTTACTGGTGAACTGGGTCCCATTCACTTCAAGAAGGAAAAGCACTAAAGAAAGCAAAAGTGAGTAGAACGAAAAACCAGCCAAGCAGTTTGAGATGTAAACGGTGCTAAAAATTTAGTCATTTAGAAGGACTTGTTTTCTGACAGTTTCTTACAAAAAAATGTTAATTCTTACTTTTCAGGACTAATTTAATTATGTATCAGAGAAGAGGAGTGTAACCTTAGCAACAACAACAAAAAAATGCCTTCTTAGAGGAAAGGGTGGATTATTGGTGATGACATTGTTAGTACAGAATATGTGAGCATGTTCAAGCTTGGAAGCAAATGGCCTTTGTTATAGCCTTGATGTGTGTGTGCATCAGATAAAGAATCTGCCTACCAATGCAGGAGACGTGGGTTCAATCCCTGGGTCGGGAAGATCCCCTGGAAAAAGGAATGGCTACCTACTCCAGTATTCTTGCCTGGAGAATTCCATGAATAGAGGAGCCTGGTGGGCTACAGTCCATGGGGTTGCAAAGAGTCGGATATGACTGAGCGCTGAGCTTGTCTATATACCTGGGGGCAGTCCCTTGTGATGTTTTAGCTTTTCAAGCAAACCTTTAACTTTTAAAATGTCCTGAAAGGACCCTGGTTAAAATACCACCTTGAAATCTGCCTTGCTTTGTTGTGTGTATTTACTGTGAACTTTTTTTTTTTTTTTTTTGGCTTCTATATCCATGTTTCAGTATTAACCCAACCATCACAGACTGAAATGACTTCTGACCTCTTAGGGGGTGAACTCCCAGGTTGAAGGCCACTTCTTCAAAGTTTCGATAAATATGTCTAGTAACTGTTGAAGAGCGAAAAAGAAAAATGGTCTCTCCTGACTCTGGATGGCTCACCGGTGTTGCCCTTAGGAAGGGCTGACATTGCCTGTGTGATAAAGAAGAGAATTTGCCCACTTGCAGGGTCTTGCTCAGCAGGACACCCTCAAAGGTAAACTGCAGTGTGAGCTCTGAATGCACACTGCCGAGGAACCTAGACACACAATCAAATCCAGCTATAAAAATACACCAGGTCCATGCACCATATACTGGAATCACAGTACTTTGGGTCCTTTTCACGATAGCCGCTGAAAACTGTCCATGAACTCTGAGAGACTAGGGAACTTAAGGTGAACCACCTGTGGCATGACCGTGTTACCTGTGCAAAACCTCTTTCAAGACAGAAAGGAAATTATGTAGATAAAGACCAGCAGCTCCAGAGTCATGCAGGTGCTACTTGGATCTTAAGAAGAATCCTTCAGAAAATATAAATCACGGAGAATCGTGGAAACCTATTGCTTCAGAAAAGTAGAGTCTCCAGTCTCCAGGGGTTACGAATTCTCAACATTTCCGGTACAGAAGAGCCACTTGGAGACCTTGTTAAAATGTAAATTCTTTAAAAAATTTTTTTAAAAATTGAAGTAAGGGCTTCACTGGTGGCTCAGACGGTAAAGAATCTGCTTGCAACATGGGAGACCAGGGTTTGATCCCTGGGTTGGAAAGATCCAGTGGAGGAGGGCATGGCTACCCACTCCAGTAGTTTTGCCTGGAGAATCCCATGGACAGAGGAGCCTGGTGGGCTACAGTCCATAGGGTCACAAAGAGCTGGACATGACTAACACTTTCATTTTCATGTGGATAATTTGCAATGCTGTGTTAGTTTCCGCTACATAGCAAAGTGATTTAGTTACATATATATATATATATACATATACATATACACACACATTTTTTCATGTTCTTTGCTATTATGAATTATCATAGGATATTAAATATAAACTATACAGTAGGACCTAGCTGTTCATCCATTCTTTATGTAACCATTCACGTCAGCTAACCCCAAACTCCTCATCCACTCCCCTCTCCAGAAGCCCCCCACCCGCCTGACAACTGCAAGTCTGTTCTCTGGGTCTGTGAGTCTGTTTCTGTTCTGTAGATAAGTTCATCTGTGACATACAAAATGTGGATTCTGATTCACAAGATCCAGGGGTCTTAGAGAGACCCAAGACTGCATTTCTAACAAGATCCTCGGCGCTGCAGGGCTTCTAAAGGCCAGGCACTGCCTTACTTATCTCTGTATATCAACGTGGAGCCTGGCAAATATCTCTGATTAGCTGGTCAACAAACGCTTGCAGCAGTGACGTGAAGGCAGGGTGTGAAGCTGAGACAAATGCGTTTTGTTTTTAACTCTCTTCCTGGGTTTTCTGAGATGCTAGGCTTACAGAGACCTGTAGAGCAGTTACCATACTCAAATTGTCTATGGGTCGGACAAGAACTGATGGTGGGTAGCAAAAGGGAATTTTTATTGAAAACAAGAACGCCTTTTCTAAGAATAACAACAGTTTTCAAACATGAATCTGTTGCTGGGAGTGTTGGATCCCAGGCAGGGCAACCGCTGGCGATTTATTATAATGCAGATCTCAGTAACTGGCTGATTGGACTAGAGAACATTTATGATTTCTTTCAGTCCTAAAACCTGTGGAGATAATGGATGGAGCTGATAGAGGTTAGTGAGGCAAAGCAGACAGCTAAAGTTTGGACTTTATAACGCTTCAGGCAGTGATTTGCATTCTGGCAAGTTCCATCTCTGAGCTTCTGTTTGAGTCTCTGAAAAAAGAAAAAAAAGGCAACGTCAGTGCCCTTTCTGCAGTGTCAATGTAAGAATTAAGTGCCATGATTTTTTGATGACCGTGGCACGTGCTATAGTAGACATTCAATAAACCGCCGCTTCTCTGACAGTGGCGTGCTGGTCAACGTTTAACCATGGGCTCCCTTTCCCTCGCCCAAACCCCAGTTGTAATCTTTGCTGATTTCCATGGGGAGAATTGTCTAAATATTCCTACGATGGTCAGTTTCAAGCTAGCAATGGCTTAGCAGCCTGTTTGCCAAATTCTTGCAAGTTCACCGGTTGGCTTTTGTGAACCCCTGAAGTGAATCAACCACAGCACAGGAATACCTTAGTTATGACCCTTTGTGATGCTGAAGCATAAAATAACATCCCTTCTCACCTGCTGTTATGCCATGACATGAAGCAGACTCAGAGCTTTAAGGACCTCTGTCTCCTGTGTTGGATGAGGAGGAGAGAATCTAAGGCAGGAGAGAGCCCTGGGTTGGAGATATGCATATTGTTGTTTTGCTCAGTCACTAAATTGTGTTTGCTTCTTTGCGACCTTGTGGACTGCAGCATGCTAGGCCCCACTGTCCTTCACCATCTCCTGTAGTCTGCTCAAATTCCTGTCCAGTGAGGCAGTGATGCCCTCCAACCATCTCATCCTCTGACGCCCCTCTCTCCTTTTGCCTTCAGTCTTTCCCAACATCAGGGTCTTTTTCAGTGAGATAAGCATATGCTGACCTAGTTCATGAGCAATTGGCATAAGGTGGATGAGGCGTCACTTCTGAAGGAAACTCAGGAAACTTCCCTGGTGGCTCAGTGCTAAAAGAGTTGGCCTGCCAATGCACGACACATGGGTTCGATCCCTGGTCTGAGAAGATCCCAGAGGCCGAGGAGCAACTAAGCCCATGCGCCACAAGTGCGGAGCCTGTGCCGTTGAGCCGGGAGCTGCAGCTGCTGAAGCTCCTGCTGCCTAGAGCCCGTGCTCTGCAACACGGGAAGCCACGGCAATGAGACGCCCAGGCAGCAATAAAGAGCCAGCACAGCTGAAGATAAGTAAAGAAAGAAAGTGATTAAAAAACAAAAACTCAGGAGCTTTGCAGCTCCGCTCCTAGGAGAAAAGAGGGCTGCAAGATCTGTCAAACAGTAGGAAAGTTGAGATTGAACCCAACAAAACAGTGGGTAGGTGTATTAAAACAGATGGCAGGGGTTTTTTTTTTTTTTTTTTGAGTGCATGCCTCTAAAATGTTCCATGTTTAAAACTCTCACGTGTTTCTTAGAGTGCTATATTCACGAACATAATTACTCAATAGTTCTTTGTTCAATGAATTTTGAATGTTAAAACCTTATTCCTCCAAATTAGCCATTAACAATATGAGCATTTCTATTTGAATCTAATTCCATCACCTGACAAGCGTAAGTTCTTCATAATAAGGACAAAAGTGTGATTAGCTCATTATGTTCGAAGCCTCAGAACAGCTCCCACGTGGTATGCTCTTCATGCGTTTGTCTTAAGAGATGGCCTCACACAAGACCAGGAGTCAAATACATTTCAATCTGTGTTAAGAGAGTGACATTCTCTGGCCAGGTTGACGTCAAGTTGTATGAATACCTTCATTTTCCCATTTATAAAATAGGACACTAATGGTTAGTGGGGGAACTGGACAAGTTCATTGTTGAATGTAGCCAAAAACCTATTTTATAATGAATCATGACAGTAACCTGGCCTTAACATTTCAGCACCATCTGTTTTTTTTTTTTCAATTTATCCTATTTTTATGTGAAATAATCACATACAGTGTTTAAGCCCCTCAGACTGATTTGTTCAGAAGTTTTAATACCAATTGTTTTGCCCAATTTCTCATCATCTGCAAATGATGATATAGCTATGAATCGTATTTCCATTTTCTCCACTTTGAGGTTATTTATGAGTCAGCACTATGAAGAAAATTAAATTAAAATTCAATAGAGGAAATTGGGTTGTAGCATTAATGCTTTGGATATTCATTATATCTTTAAAAATACATACGTAAGCTTGATTGAGTATTTCTTCCCCTGAAATTCTACGTGCTGGTGAAAGAGGAGCACTTATGAATAGGACCAGTCCCCAGTTGAGTCCTCTCGTGTGTAGGGCTGGGTGCTATTTTGTCTTTTTAATCTGACTCTTAGGATGATGTCTGAAGTTGAAGTAACTTTTTACCACAATATCCAGGTTCAGTTCAGTTCAGTTCAGTCACTCAGTCGTGTCCGACTCTTTGCGACCCCATGAATCACAGCACGCCAGGCCCCCCTGTTCATCACCATCTCCCGGAGTTCACTCAGACTCACGTCCATCAAGTCCATGATGCCATCCAGCCATCTCATCCTGGGTCGTCCCCTTCTCCTCCTACCCCCAATCCCTCCCAGCATCAGAGTCTTTTCCAATGACTCAACTCTTCGCATGAGGTGGACAAAGTACTGGAGTTTCAGCTTTAGCATCATTCCTTCCAAAGAAATCCCAGGGTTGATCTCCTTCAGAACGGACTGGTTGGATCTTCTTGCAGTCCAAGGGACTCTCAAGAGTCTTCTCCAACACCACAGTTCAAAAGCATCAATTCTTTGGCACTCAGCTTCTTTTAACTTGGGGTTTCCAAGAAAAACAAAAGGATTAGTTGAGCAGAACTGAATTCATGTTCTGGGATGAACCACAGAGAACTCCAGAGAGGTTTTTAAGAGCCAAATCATGTACAAATACTTAAAGAAAATGATACATAATTTATGGCATAATTACCTGGCGGATCGTGGGTAAACTAAAAGCCTTTCTTCTTCTCACGTGGTTGCCATTATCACTGCTGCTCCTAGACCCAGCCATGCAGACAGAGTGTGCTGTGGTCGCTTCATCTCTGGTCCTCTTGACTCTGCCTTCAGTTTGCAGCGTCTGCTCTCCAAGTGTCTCCATAGGCAATCCGACTAGCCTGTTTCCTAGGTGATCTGACGGGCCCCCTGCATCCCATGCCAGCAATTAACCTCTTCCAAGAAGGATCATTTGGAAACTGATGTTCCAGCACTGAGGTTCCTTATAAGCTCTCAGACCCTGACACGGATGATCCACGTGAGCCCTTGCTCTGAGACAGTTTTAGTGGATCTGAAGAACTGGAAAGCCATCTTTCACAGGGAACCTACCAAAGAACCTACCAAGAATCCAGTGACATTTCAACCTGCTGAAACAGGTTCTCAGTTGCTGGTGAGTAAGGGCTTCCCTGATCACCCAGACAGTGAAGAATCTGTCTGCAAAGCAGGAGACCCAGGCTTGATCCCTAGGTTAGGAAGATCCCCTGGAGGAGGGCATGGCAACCCATTCCAGTATTTTTGCCTGAAAAATCCCCATGGATAGAGGAGCCTGGCAGGCTACAGTCCATGGGGTCATAGAGATTCAGACATGACTGAGCATGTAACATACATACAAGAGGGATTTAGGAAGCTCACAGGTGTCAACAGACGGCACGGTGAGCAGAAGGGGTTTTCTGGAACTGGGTGCCACTTAATGACTGACTGTGGGCATCAAGGAGACATAGTTTTCACACCATCAAAACTTTCAGAATTTGGACCAATAATATTCCAGGTCCGTGCTTCTCTGTTTTCTCTGCCTTCACACTGGTTGGCAGACCTGATTTTCTGCCTTGTTGGCAAGGATTAAAGTCCAGTCTTAAGATTCAGAAACTCTTTACTGCAACCATATAACTTAATGAACCTCATTTCCATGGTCCTGTTGTTCTCTTCTTATTCCTGCTGCACAAAACTCTGGAGACAAGCGGAGAGATGAGAATGGCGTGATCCCTTTGAATGCAGCAGCTTTTCGAGAGTGATGGCAAGTGTCCTCTGCAGGACGCTTCTGAGGCTTTGTGTTCAAAGGCCACAAGTCCGTCTCACTCTCAAACTTCCTGAAGTGTCTTGTAATAAGATGTTAGGTCTCGGGGGCTTTGTGGCCTCCTTATTTCATATCTACTAAGGACTGGTAATTCTTGTTGGCTTATTGCTACTGTGTCAATACAAACACTCCACGCAAACCTTAGCTGGGGTAGATGTGTAAATGTAATTGTTGACTGTGTAAATAGAATTATAATTCCATTTCCTTGTGACTCTAACACTTCTTAGGTCTTAATGGATCACAAGAAAACGTATCCTGTTGTTTATCTATTTGAATAGCACAGGAAACTCTCTTGAGTAACTTGTAACCTATAATGGAAAAGAAACCAAAAAAGAATCAGTTAACTACAACTGAATCACTTTGCTGCACACCTGAAACCACATCATGCAAACCAACCTTCTCCAAGTTAAAAAAGAAAAGCATCCTTCATTACAGGATGAGCCTTCTGTGTCTGCCTGTCCTGTAGTAGCGATGTTACGGAGTTTCAATATCGTAACCAGTGTGTAACCATGCATATGCAACAGGTGTATAGTTGCACACTGGCCACCAATGCGTTCAACTCAGGGGCTGTGTTTTGCTTAGATACCTAATGACAGTGATATTTAAAAATCACCGAATGAGCTCATTTGGCCCTATTGAGTCTAAGAGCTCGGTTTGTGTCACCTGAAATGTCCTCAGTTTAGACGGAGCTGAGGGTTAGTTACCAAGGGGACGTAGAGGGAAGGGCTAAGGAGAGAGATTCGGCTCTTGAGGTTCCAGTGGAACTGTTTCAGCGAACAATAGCCTTGTAAGTCAGGCTGCTCGTCTGAGCGAGGAAGTCCAGATTTACTTTCTTCCACCTTGCCTTGGCCGTATTAACAGCTGGGCTTGGAGGGCGTGGCTGATAGAGTCTCTGGCTGTTTAGGAAAACCAAGAAGACTCTTCTGGAGACAAGAGGAAGGTGCGATGCACAGGAAGGGAAGAAGGGCCTTTTTCCCCTTGCGCTGGGAGAGGAAGGCGGGGATGGGGCCAGGCCAGCCTGCAGAGCTGTCTCCCAATTCCCCGCTCCTGGCTTTGGCCTGGGGGTGACGCGCTGAAAAACAAGGACAAGACCTTGTCGTCCCTACGGGTCCCCCTCCTTCATTTAATTTTCTGTTTCTAGTTAATAGTGTCTCCTCTGCAGGCATGCTAGGTTGCTTTAGTCGTGTCTGACTCTCCAACGCCATGGACTGTAGCCTGCCAGGCTCCCCTGTCCATAGGATTCTTCGGGCAAGAATACTGGAGTGGATTGCCAGGCCCTCCTCCAGGGGATCTTCCCCATCTAGGAATTGAACCCACGTCTCCTGACTTTCAGAGGGACTCTTTACTGCAGGGGAAGCCCAGGGTCTCCTATAGGTGCCTCGTAATCCTTTTTGATAACGATGTGCTCATGGTTAAGTATTGTATTTTAGCAGAAAGCTAATTAGGGCCATTTTCCCACATCTTAACCAGGATATGGTCACGCTATTTTAGGGAGTTTTCCAGAAAAGATGAATTTATTGGCACCTCAACTTCGACCTTATTTTTTCCTGTAACTGGCTGCCTTTTCCAAAAGAAACTTTATGCCCCCAACGGAGGACGGTACCTACTTTGCAAGTGCTTGTTAACAAGCCACCAGATTACAGGAGGACCTGGGGTTATACTCAGACAAACCATGAGTACTTCATGTGGGACGGTCCAGAGGGGGTTCGGGGAGCCAACTGGGATGTGGGAGGCCTCCCATCTCCAGATCTGGGAGGAGAGGGGCAGGCAGAGGAACGTCCCCAGGTCTTGGTGAACCCCCCATCCCCACCCCTCCCCCATCTGCCCCCTGCACCCCGCTCTGGCTGCAGAGATGCAGACGCTCCCAGGGACCCAGGGTCTTGAACTTTACCCAGGGCCTGTGACCCTGGCAAAGAGCAAAAGTTAAAAGACCTCCCAAGCCTTTGTATTCTGGGAAGGGCTTCCAGTGAGGACCACCCCTTTCTCGATGGGACCAGATAAGATTCAGATGCCACTGTGTCCACTCAGGAAGAGTCAGGACACAGACACTGACTCCCGTTCTCTGCCTCATGAATGATTAGCCTGAACAGCTTACTCCCAGGATCAAGGGAAACCAAAGGCAGGTTAGTTAAAGTTGGGTTAAGCTTCTCTCCTATTCCAGGGGCCTGAACTTTGCCCACCCTCAGCCTGTGCAGCAGGCAGATCCTCCTGAGAACAGACTGCCCCCCAAAGAACATCCTCTGATCTCCTGTGCCACCAGCCCCTTTCCCCTAACCCTGGGCCTTCCCAGCCTTGTTTACGCCTGTTTAGAAAAGACCCTGATGCTGGGTAAGATTGAGGGCAGGAAGAGAAGGGGATGACAGAGGATGAGATGGTTGGATGGCATCATCGACCTGATGGACACGAGTTTGAGCAAGCTCTGGGAGCTGGTGATGGACAGGGAGGCCTGGCGTGCTGCAGTCCATGGGGGGTCACAAAGAGTTGGACATGACTTAGCCACTGAACAACAAGGGAAAAAAGGAAGGCCCTTTGCTTAACTCTGGAGATGCCTGCAGGTCTTGCCAGGACATACGCTGTACAGCAGTTCCTTGACCCCTTGCAGTGATGCTTCTGAATAAAATCTCTGCTTACTAAATCCAGATTTTTTTTTTTTTAAATTTTGGTGAGAAGCAGCATCAAAACAGGAAGGAAATGGGAAGAGGCGGCCTGACCTCTCCCTTCCTGCTCCCCCGTTTCCCACCAAAGCCTCCTGTGCCTGCAGCCCGAGGCATGGCCCTTCTGCAAGGTCAGGACAGGGGTAGCCGAGGAAGGGTGGTCTCACAGCTGACTCAGGGCTCTGCTCTTAGCTCCTTGTGCTGGGTGCTGCTGGGTGCTGCTCTCACCCTCCTGCGAGGTCTTCAGGTTTACACTCTCTGTTTCCACATTCTAAGTTTGCCCAGAAATGTCTTTTGCGACTTTAATATTCGGCAACCATTGTTGTTCAGAGTTTGATGTAAATTATTTCAGATCTGAATACCTGTGTGTTGCGTATACACGTACATCTGAACATATAATTTCTTAACAAAAATGGCTTCATGGAGGACATCGGGGTTGGCAACCATCTTTTTTATGCTTGGCACTCCACCTTGGATGTCATTCTGTGTCAGCGTGTTTCATTATCCTTTGCTGACAATACTTCAAGCAGTTTCTTTTCTCACCAGTAGAAACTCTGTTGGAAAGAGTGTCCCTATTTTTCTTTCGTGTCTTTGTGTGAGTTTTTCAACTGAGTGAATTCTTAGACGTGAAATTTCTGAAGAATTGCAATTTTTCCTTCCAAAAAATTAGCAAATTTTTATACTCCCACTAGCAACATATGACAGAACTTGGTTTCCCGTATTCTTGCCAACTCCAGGAATTATTAATCTTCTAGCCACTACCGATTTGATAGTTGAAAAATGATATCTCATTGTTATTTGAATTTAATTATTTGTGAGCTTGTTTAGGTTTTCAAATGATTAATGGCCACTCCTGGTTTGTTCTCTGTGAAATAACTATTTTCACTTCCACTTAAAAATTTCTCTATTGACTTGTAAGAAGGCATCATAATGTCAAGAAAATTAGCTGTTGTTGGATGTGTTGTAAACACTTTTCTCAGTTTCTCCCTTTACTTTTTAAAGTTTATTTCTTGACACAGAATTAATTTCCACATTTAGAGGTATTTATATAAATTTATAGTATATTTTACTTTAGAGGCTTTGCCTTGCGATCAGAAAACATTTACTTCATCAAAGTTACAAAAATATTCAGATGTTTTTCTTTAGTTATCTTAATGTTTTACCTTGAAGTGTTGGTTCCATCTGGATTTTATTTTAGTGTAAGAGAGTGAAGTAAAAATGCAGATTTATTCGTTTATTTTTCAAGTGGCTAGTGAGCTCTGCCAATGTTGTAAATAATTAATGCATTTCCTCCAGTTTATTTGCAGCACCTTCTTTATGGTTTACTATATCCACAAACGTGTAGATGTTTCAGCTCTGCACTCTCAATTTTCTCCCAGCACTACTGCTCTGCCTCACTACCATAACGTTTTAATGATCATTTAGAATTCTGCTCTTCTCTGTTCCTCAGAATTTTTCTGATTATTTGAGAATATATTCTCCTAAATAAACTTCAGAATAATTAAAAAAATATATATTTGAACATTAGAAATTTGATCATGATCATGCTTCTTTGTTGGTTTTCAGTTGCTAAGTTGTGTCTGAGTCATTGTGACCTCATGAACTTTAGCATGCTAGACTCCTCTGTCTTCCACTATTGGAGTTTGCTCAGATTCATGTCCATCAAGTGGTGATGCCATCCAACCACCTCATCCTCTGTCCTCCCCTTCTCCTGTTGCCTTCAATCTTGCCTAGCATCAGGGCCTTTTCCAGTGAGTTAGCTCTTCGCATCAGGTGGCCAAAGGACTGGAGCTTCAGCTTCAGCATCAGTCCTTTCAATGAATGTTCAGGGTTGATTTCCTTTAGAATTGACTGGTTTGATCTTTGCAGTCCCAGGAACTGTCAAGTGTCTTCTCCAACACCGCAGTTCAAAAACATCAATTTTTTGGTTCTCAGCCTTCTTTATGGTCCAATTCTCACATCCATACATGACTACTGGAAAAGCCACCACTTTGACTACACAGAGCTTTGTCGGCAAAGTGATGTCTCTGCTTTTTAATACGCTGTCTCGTTTTGTCATAGCTTTCCTTCCAAGGAGCAAAACCGTTTTAATTTCATGGCTGCAGTCACTGTCTGTAGTGGCTTTGGAGCCCAAGAAAAGAAAATCTGTCACCGCTTCAACGCTTTCTTCTTTTTGCCATGAAGCGATGGGAGCAGACACCAATGTCTTAGTGTTTTGAATGAGTTTCAAGCCAGCTTTTTCTCTCTCCTCTTTGACCCTCATTAAGAGGCTCTTTAGTTCCTCTTCACTTTCTTCCATTACAACAGCACCACCCCCATATCAATTAGTGAAGAATTTATGTCTTCACAATATTGAGTACTTCTGGTGGTGGTGGTTTAGTCACTAAGTTGTAACTGACTCTTGTGACCCCATGGACCATAGCCCTCCAGGCTCCTCTGTCCATGGGATTCCCCAGGCAAGAATACTGGAGTGGGCTGCCATTTCCTTCTCCAGGGGCTCTTCCTGACCCAGGGATCACACCCGTGTCTCCTGCATGGCAGGCAGACTCTTTACTGCCGATTCACAGGATTCCCTGAGTACTCCTATTAGTAAACAAAGGATAACTTTTAAATGGCACTCAGCAAACGAGTGCTTAGTCTAGTCCCTTGGACTCTCCTATTGCATCAGACTGGGACTCTTTTTACAGAATCTTCAGGCATGAGGTTGAATATGACTTGAAGAGTTTGCTTCTGCCAATGTGTTCTCGTCTTCTTGCACCAGGCAGTTCCAAGATGATTTAGAAAGGTTGACAGTCCTCATGCCTGGGGTGTGATGCTTTGATGTGTATTTTCGTTTGCATGTGAGCGATCCCTAAGCCATTATAGGCCAGATCAAGCGGAGCTTCTGGCACAACCCAGTCAAGCTGGTGATCTTTGGATCTACTCACTCCTTCATGGGGCGTCTGGAACGGTGATCTTTGGAGGAGGAGTGGTTCACTGATTCATCATGTCACTGTGACAGATGGGCTAGGTCTTCGTGATGTTGGTCACCAAGTGGAGAGAATATGAGAGTTCAGAAAAGTGGGAAAAGGGGGGGGCCTTTTCCCAGCCTCTCAGGACTGGATTGTCCTGGCGAAATGTGGATTCGTAATTCTGTTTATGTGTTGTGAATTACAAGGACATCAGACACATGTACATTAAAATGTAAGAGTGAATTTGCATTCTAAATTCAGTTGCATTTTAGATTATCTACTGTCTTTAAATATTTCCACAACTTCACTCTACTTCCAGCTCTCTTCATTCCCAATTCCCTACCTATAATTCTGTTTCATACAGAGATTAAAATATGTGCTCTTTCTTAGAAAAAATGTTGGCTTAAAAATGGGTGAGTGTATGATTTTTCTTTTCAAGCTGCTTCTAAATTTCTACTGGCTCACTCTTGTACATCTGTGCCAACCTCTTACCAGCATATCGACACTGCAAAATCCAGCGCCATCAAAAAAGGAAATTGATTTGAAAATTCACTGTAAATTAGATGGATTTTGTTCTGTCTTCCTTTGTGTGTGATGATATAACAGTTCATCTGCTCTTGCTAGGTTATTAAATTCCAAGCCAAAATATCTTGTGATGGGGGGATGGGTGGGCGAAGCTCATGCAAAATGTGATAGATCACTTGAAGGGGTTTCCATTCTTCCCAGAGCCACTATTTTCATTTCATGCCAATATTTTTCTTTGCCAAAATACACTCTGATTACAGCAGTAAATTTGGATAACTTATGTTATAATTTTTGGAGGAGAGGAAATTCACAAAAAATACAGTTTACAAATTAAGAATGACTTGGAATCTACAATATTAAAGAAAATCAGAAAGCTTACAAATGCCATTTTTCATATCATTTGGGTATAATTGGTTCTGGAAAGGTCAGCTCCTCATATTTTATTCCCATGACATAAAACATGGATCCTAAGTTTGAAGCACATAAATTTAATGATCATAAAATAAGAAAGATGTTTTAAAAATAAGAAAGGATAAAAGGATGATTCTTAAATTTTGTGTGTCAGGAATAGCAGATAGCCTAGACAATGACCTGGTATTAATGCCACTATGTGGCTTACGTAGTATCATCTCTTTGAAAGAATTTTAAACAATAGTGTATCTTCCTAAAGCAGCTATGATTTGTTCTTAAAAGTGAAGCATTTACAGACCTAAATTTTCCACAGTCTGTCAATAATAGCCACAATTCCATAAGCTAAAAAGACTAACATCAATTCCTTAGTAGCCTCTGCCATGTGATACACACCCATCTTTTCCTAATTCACCCTCAAAATGTATTTTACAGTTTCACAATCAAGGTTTCCACACCCCATTTGCTGTGAAAGCCTGGTCTTTCCCTTGACGGTTTTATGCTGAAAAGTCCTAGATTGCTTTCCTGTAGAGTTACCTGGCCTCCTGGATCTATGTGACTGATTGCTCACGGTGGTGTTGAACTTGCTTCTCTGTCCACTATCTATCCTATTCACTGAAATTTAGGTTCAACAGTTTAATTACATTTAGCTTCAGTGTCTTTGGGAAGAGTTTGTCATAGCTGATGTGGCGATCTTCACTCTGAGTGCCATAGGAGACACATCAAGTTGACTCTCCCAGCATGACTGGTGCTGAGATTGTTCACCACATTGGATTAACTGTCTTTAAGTGTATTCCAGCCTCTTCCCCGAGCCTCGTGTCTTTGTTGTTGTTTAGTCGCTAAGTCGTGTTCCTCTCCTTGGGATTCCCACGGACGGCAGCAGGCCAGGTGTTCCTGTCCTTCACTCCTGAAGTCTCATGAATGACGCCTCATTCTTATTATCATCTGATTAAAAGATAACCCTTCATCTCACTTAATAACATAGTTTTGTTCTTTCTTCTGATTATAAAAGTGGTCAGTGATAGTTATAAACACTCAGGGAGAGGAAGGATGAGAAAACCTTCAAAATGATGTTCTCCCACCATCCACACTTAACCTTCATGAACTGATGTCTGTGTGTTTGTGTAAGTGTGACTGTGGGCTTCCCTGGTAGCTCAGTGGTAAAGAATCTTCTGCTTGTCAACGCAGGAGGTGGATTTGATCCCTGGGTTGGGGCAATCCCCTGGAGGAGGAAATGGCAACCCACGCCAGTCTTCTTGTCGGGAAATCCCAAGGACAGAAGAGCCTGGAGGGCTACAGTCCATGGGGTCCCAAAGAGTCAAACATGACTTAGGGACTAAAAAACCAAAAGGTGACTGTGCTTTGCTCATCTGTCCCGTGATGTGTGTGTGTATATTACTGAAATGCTTGACTCCCATGTAACTCTGACTTTGAACCTCGTGGGTTCGTTCTGAAACATTATTGCAATCAAGCATAAATGATACTTGATATTTATTCAAAGAGATTTTTCTTGATGATGCGTGCAGGGATCTATTAACATAAAACATCACCCAGCTTTTTATCTGGACTCAGGATCTCTTTGGGGTTGCTGTTTCTTCACTTTGAAGGAAGTGCTGGTGTGAAGGGAAGCAGGACCCAGTGGATGCCGAGGAATGAAAACCTCTGGGAGGAGTCACTAGTGATGCTTGAGGAAGAACAGGAAAAAGAGGAAGAATGATTCACAGGAAGTGACGACTGAGGGTGAGTTAATAGCAGGAGAAGCATTTTGCCATCTTTTAAATGGGAGAATGGATTCAAAGACCTGCCAGTCGGGGTGGGTGGGGGAAGCAAAACTGTGTACAGAAGCAGAGGTTTCGTATTTATTTGTTCTTTTAATTTTATTTATTTATATTTTTATTGAAGTAAAGTTGACTTACCATGTTGTGTTAGAGTCTGGTGTACAGCAGATTGATTCAGTGCATATGTGTGCGTGCGTGCGTGCGTGTGTGTGCGTGCGTGTGAGTGTGCATGCGTGTGTGTGTGTGTGTGTGTGTGTGCGTGTGTTCACGCATGCGTGTTCAATCATGCCTGTCACTTTGTGACCCCATGGACTATAACCTGCCAGGTTTCTCTGTCCTTGGAATTTCCCAGGCAAGAATACTGGAGTGGATTGCCATTTCTTACTCCAGGGGATTGACCTGACCCAGGGATCAAAGCCATATTTCCTGCTTGGCAGGAAGATTCTTTACCACTGAGCCACTTGGGAAGCCCATACGTATATACATGTTTATATACATTTTTTCAGATTCTTTTTCCATTATAGGTTATTACAAGTTGTTGAATATAGTTCCCTGTGCTGTGAGGTGGGTTCTCTTGTTGTTTATCTATTTGATACATAGTAGTATGTATCTGTTAATCCTGAGGTCTTAATTTATCCTTAATTTGTTTTCCATGGCTGTGAGTTTCTGTTTTGTAAATAAGTTCATTTGTATCATTCTCAGATTTCACATTTAAATCATTTAATATAATAATATATATGTATATGTATATATATATCTCCCTACATCTTTGAGAAATGTAAATCAGAACTACATCTCACACTTGTCAGAATGGCCAGCATCAAGAAGTCTTAAAAATAATAAATGCTGGAAAGGGTGTGGAGAGAAGGGAATACTTCTACACTGTTCGTGGGAAAGTAAAATTGGTGCAGTCACTATGGGAAACAGTATGGAGTTTCCTTAAAAGCTAAAACTATTATTTAGCAATCCCACTCCTGGGCATATGTCAGGAGAAAACTAATTCAAAAAGATACATACAGTCCAATGTTCATAGCTCAATTCGTAACAGCCAATGAAACTTTGCTGTACATGCTACATAGAAATGACACAAATTCAGAAGCAATTTCTAACCCACTCGGTGCTTCCCTTTTTATATTTATAGTCCACCTTCGCCTGCTAGAATGTAAGTTCCACAAAAGTAGAAATTTTTGCCTGCTTCATCCACCAAGGTACTCCCAGAGACAAAAACAGTGCCAGCATGAAAGCAGCTGCACCCCAAGCTGTTGAATGCGTTCAACCTTTCTAAACCTCTCAAGTGCAGTGTTTCAGCCTAGCAAGAGCTCCTGCAGAGGAGAAATCAAATATTTGATTTGCCTTCCTTCTATAGTGCTTTCTGAACAATAGGAAATTCCAAACAGCCAAACACATCAATGGAAACTCCAACACACATTCAGTTATTAGGATGTTGAGATTGGTCTGTCTCAAACAGAGGTGACACAAAATATGATTTTTCAGATAGAATAAGATCCTGGGCAACAATTTCTTCAACCCCCATTATGTAAGTCCTTTGCTGCTTCTCCAAATATTCAAGATCTTTCTATTTCTATCTGACTGTATAGAAGCCAACACATTGTAGCTGGGAGACCTGTTTCTCTTCCAAGAACCTCCAAGGAACTCTTAATTCTTGGCAAGACCCTCCCCTTAACCAATTGCGTTGTACTCAGCTGTACTCAGGGCAATCGCATCCAGTAAGGTATTTCGGAGAAAAACAGTCTTTTTAAGAGTAGCTATTTTAAGATGTAAATGACTAACAGGGTTAACCCTTTCTCAGACGGTTGCATTTTCAAAAGAATTTATAAACCCAACTGAATATCTGCTTGTATAGACAGGGAACAAACGTCTGATAGTCCTTTATATTACCGCTCCCATCTGATATACAAAAGAACAATCTCTCTGACATAATACTCATTTCTATAAGATGGCAAATCTCCAAAAATATAATCGAATTGCTGGATACTTGGAAGTTTATCTACTCTTCGATACCACTGTCAAGCATAATCCCAACAGTGAGAGAAGTATGTCATGTTGGAATATGAGCTTATTGGAGGGATGTTTATACTGCATACTTGTCAAAATACCAAGAAGAAAAATAAGTAAATCTATTCTTTCACTTCCCAGGTGGCACAGTGGTACAAGAATCCATTTGCCAATGCAGGAGATGGCAGGACACTTGGGTTAGACCCCTGGGTCAGGAAGATCCCCTGGAGGAGGGCATGGTAACCCACTCCAGTATTTTTGCCCGGGAAATTCCATGGCCAGAGGAGCCTGGTGGACTACAGTGCATGGGGTCACAAAGAGTTTGACACGACTGAGCGAGCATGCGTGCTATTCTTTCAGTCTGATGTTTGGTCTACATGTAAGTATGAGAGGAGAGAAAGAACGGAAATTCAAGACCAATCTCAGCAATTTGGTGTTTAGTGTGAACTGGGGTGAATCATTAAAGCATTCACCTTTAGTAGCTAGCGTATTGGCACTGCATGGAAACCTAACCAGAGCACATTTGTGCACCTGACCCTTTTAAAATTTATAAGCTTTTCTTATTGTCATGATTCTGCTTCATTCTAAACAGACTTCCAAGTTACATGTGCTTTAAAAAGGTCAAATGAGGGCTTCCCTGGTGGCTCAGTGGCAAAGACTCTGCCTGCCAATGCAGGAGACACAGGTTCGATCCCTGGGTTGGGAAGATCCCACGTGCCACGGAGCAACCAAGCCCGTGGGCCGCACTCTTGAGCCTGTGCTGTGGAGCCCGTTTCAGCAGCTACTGAAACTCACACGCCCTAGAGCCCACCCTCCACAGCAAGAGCTGCGGGTTCGGTCGAACCTGAGTGTCCTGCCATCTCCTGCATTGGCAAGTGGATTCTTGTACCACCCTGCCACCTGGGAAGTGAAAGAATAGATTCACTTATTTTTCTTCTTGGTATTTTGACAAGTATGCAGTATAAACATCCCTCCAATAAGCTCATATTCCAACATGACATACTTCTCTCACTGTTGGGATTATGCTTGACAGTGGCATCAAAGAGCAGATAAACTTTCAAGTAGCTCATGTTCCACTGCAATGAGAAGCTCACACACAACACTGAAGGGCAGTCCCCACTTGTGGCAACTAAAGAAACCCACGCAGCTACGAAGACCCAGCACAGCTGAAAAGAAATAAATAAAAAAAAATTATATATTTTAAAAACCCTAAAATGTAAGACTGACCACTAAAGAAAAAATGTCAAAATGCTTAATGGTGCTAAATAAGATGTTAACAACATTATATGTGTATTAATTGAATGACTGGAATATGGAAAATGCAAGTAGAGTATTCATTTCTTTATCAATTTTTATGGATGTTAGTAGTCTAGGAGGTTAATCAGTGTCTTTGGGATTGTTAAAAGTATTTTTTCATTGTTATTGTTGGGATATTGTTGACTTATTACAATTATTTATGTTTTGTCTGTAATTTGTAATGGCATATTTTTCAACATTCTGTCTGACAAAGGCAAACAGCAAATCAAAGCTTGAATTTTTTTTTTTATTAGAATTTTGTTGAAGCTGGTAGAACTCCATTAGAAAGACATGTTATATGAAAGTGAGAATTTCTACTGTACAGAAAGACAGTACAGTATTTTGGTGAGACAGTGGACATAGACTAACCTGGGCTCACCAGATGGACTTAGCAACAGACTGGCAATGACAGGAAAAAGGCTGTGAACTTGAAGATAGATAAATAGGAACTGTCTAATTAGAAAAAGAAAATAGACTAGAAAAGCATGATCAGAGCCTCAGTGACATGCACCATAATACTGAGTGGTCTAACATACACGTACCTGGGTCCCAAACAGGCAAGCGAAGGAGAAGGGGGAAGAAAAATACCTGAAGAGTCAAATGCCAAAATTTCCCAAAGTTAACGGAAAACGTCAATTAATAGAGTTAAGAATCTCAGGAACTCCAAACGGAATAAACCCAAAGCAAGGACACTGTATGAGTTTACTAGGGCGGCCGTCACTAGGCACCACTACTGGCGGCCTGAACAGAGATCGGTTTTCTCACTGTTCTGGATGCTAGAAGTCCACGATAGAGGGGTAGAAGGCTTGATTTCTCTCGAGGCCCCTCTGCCCACCTGCAGATGACCATTGCTTGCTGTGTTCTCACGCTGCCCTCCCTCTGAGCGTGATGTCTGGGGGGCTCTCTCTGCGGCCCAGGCTCCTCTTCTTATAGGTCCACCAGTTGACTGAATTATGGCCCACTCTAAAGGTCTGGTTTTACCTTCAGTTCAGTTCAGTTCAGTTCAGTCGCTCAGTCGTGTCCGACTCCTTAACGACCCCATGAATTGCAGCACGCCAGGCCTCCCTGTCCATCACCAACTCCCGGAATTCACTCAGACTCATGTCCATCGAGTCGGTGATGCCATCCAGCCATCTCATCCTCTGTCGTCCCCTTCTCCTCCTGCCCCCAATCCCTCCAAGCATCAGGGGACCTTAATCACCTCTTAAAATGCCCTCTCTCCAAATACAGTGTCATTCTGAGATATTAGGGCTTCAATACATGAAGTTGGGTGACACAATTCAGCCCATAATACACATTGGAACCCTTTTATACTCAAACTGCTGAAAACCACTGAAAGCAAAATGTGGAAAAGACTGAGAAGAAAGACATAGCTTGTATAACAGCAGCGCTAGAAGTGCCAGTTTACTTTTCATTAAAAAGAAGAAACCTGGAATAATGAAATGACATCTTCCATTAACAACTCAGAATTTTATGTGCTGTAAAAAGGTCCTTTAAAAAGAGGATAAAATAAACACTTGCAGATAAACATAATCTGAAAAACAATGATCACCAGCGAACCAGAACTGCTCAACGAAGCTCTTTAGGTAGAGGGGGGATCTGAATCTATCCACGAGAATGAAGAGTCCAAAAATGGTCAATATTGGGGTAAATATAACAGCTGAGTGTTAAAAGCAAAAACATTAACTTTATACTCTTGGATTTAAAAATGTATATATATATTCTAATGCATGACAATAAAAGAACAAAGGCCTAAGGGATAAATGAAAATCTGTACCTGTAAGGATTCAGCATTTTTAAAATGTTACAAACCAATACAGTATTGTAAAGTAAAATGAAGTAAAAATAAAAATTAAATTAAAAAAAATAAAATGTTATAATACTAACAGTAAGGTAAGGGTGAATATTATACTCCCCAAAGAAACTTCTAAAAAATTACAGAAAGAAACATAGCTTCAAAACCAATACAGCAATTAGCAAGGAGAGCTAAAAATATTCAATATTCAATGAACCCATAAAAAGAAAAAAAAAAAACTAGGGAAACAAAACAGGTGCAAAAATTACAAAATAAATCACAACATAGACATGAGCCCAGTTATCCCAATACTTACACGAAATGTAAAAAAATCGGAACTGTCCAGAAGTCTCCGACTGGAGAGAGAGTGGGAGAGGGGTGAGCAAGGCTCAGCTGTTTGCTGCTTTCAGAAGGTACCCCGTCACATAAAGACCCAGGGCAGAGGCAAAGCGATGGGGGCACACACCAAACAAATACGAAGCCTAGAAAGTCTGTGTTAACTGGGAGCTGAAGCCTTTTTTTTTTTTTTAATGCATTTATGAAGTTTTACTAGTCCATTTGTTTTGAAGGAAGGAAGAATGTGAATATATGTCATTTCTACGTAGCATGTTAGAATATAAAGTCTATTAGGAGGTTAAGTGCTGTAAAGAAAGAGGAGAGTGAAGGTCACATAGAGACACAGACGCAGAGAATGTATGGACACGAGGCAGAAAGGGAGGGCGGGATGAATGGGGAGGTTGGGTTTGATATTTACACACGATACACTATTGACTCGATGTGCAAATCAGATACCTAATGAGAACAAACTGTGTGTCCAACACAGGAAACTCTACTCAGGGCTCTGTGGTGACCTAAATGGGAAGGACATGTGAAGAAGAGGGGATATACGTGTGCATACGGAGAAGGAAATGGCAACCCACTCCAGTATCCTTGCCTGGGAAATCCCGTGGATGGAGGAGCCTGGCAGGCTACAGTCCATGGGGTTGCAAAGAGTTGGACAAGACTGAGTGACTTGTTAAAAAGTAATATATACATACAGCTGACTCCCTGATAGCTCAACTGGTAAAGAATCTGCCTGCAATACAGGAGACTCTGGTTCGATTCCTGGGTTGGAAAGATCCCCTGGAGAAGGGATAGGTTACCCACTCCAGTATTCTTGGGCTTCCCTTGTGGCTCACCTGGTAAAGAATCTGCCTGCAATGTGGTAGACCTGGGTTTGATCCCTGGGTTGAGAAGCTCCCCTGGAGAACGGAAAGGCTACCCACTCCAGTGTTCTGGCCTGGAGAATTCCATGGACAGCCCGTAGGATCTTAAAGAGTCAGACACGACTGAGCGACTTTCACTTCACTCGCAGCTGATTCACTTTGCTGTACAGCAGAAACTAACACGACATTGTAAAGCAACTCTGAAACCGTGTCCCAGTCTTTTGTGACCCCATGGACTGTAGCCCACCAGGCTCCTCCATCCATGGGATTCTCCAGGCAAGAACACTGGAGTGGGTAATCAATCCCTTCTCCACAGGATCTTCCCTGCCCAGGGATCTCCAGCATTGCAGGTGGACTCTTTACCTTCTGAGCCACCAGGAGACCCAAAGCAATACAAATTTTTTTTTAAAAAAGTGACGGTCACAAGAGCGTGCGGCAGAGATGAGGGTGTGTTATTAAACAGGAGAAGTAGGGGGCTCCCTGGGTAAGTGTCACTTGAGCTAAGACTTAAAGGAGGTGGGGGAATGAGTCATACAGATTTGGGGGGAAATGATGGTTCCAGGCAAAGGGAACAGGACCCAAGCGCGTGCTGAGCTAGAAGCAAGCCTGACCATTTCAGGAGTGACATGCTGGCTGACAGTGGAGCGGCGGAGTGGGAGACGCATTAAGGAGATGTGCTGGACAAGTGGTTGGAGATCAGGCTGGGCAGAGTCTTGCAGGTCATGAACGAGAACTTGGAGTCTACTTGGAATGGGATGGGAGGCCACTGGGTGATATTAAGCAGAGGAGTCCTTGAGAACTGGAGTTGAGGAAAACCCTGCCCTGTTTGGACAAGCAAAGACACACTCTTTTCGCATATCATACCGTGATGGGTTTCGTTTTGTCATGCTGCAGGGGCACAAGTATTGTAAATGAGGTCGGTATTCTCTCACAGAAGCCAGAGAGTGACAGTGAGGTCTGTGTGGCAAGCTGAAGAAATGTTTATGCTTCTGGAATTTATTTATCCCAAGAAAGTACTAAAGCATATGGAACTGAAAGCTATTCATTTAGTGCTAACAATTTGGGAACTGAAAACTTAAGTTTCAATACTTCAACTCTATTAATTTATAATCCCTAGGAGCTTAAAAAAACCTTTGGGGTTCTGTAATACCTGATAGACTTTTTTTTGAAGTCTCCATTTATTTCTGTTTACAACACCTCAGAGTCCTGGTTTTCTGCCTCGGTCCTATAACTCTCCTTACTCATCACGTCTGCTGTCATCTTCCGCCTCCTCCACGACTGCTAATCTCCTCTCCTTACCGTTGGGAAGACTATCCGTGCAGTTCTGGTTTTCAGCCATTTCTAATTCTTTGCAAAAGATAAGTTACATTGAATATATTACATCTGACATGCAAAATGAAGAGATATTATTTGGGGTTTTATATGCTTATTATTGTTATGTTTTATGATTGAATTCCATTCCAGGATCACAGAAACAATTGTCTAAACCAGACCTTCAGATAATTGTGAACATTTTGAAATTGTGAAAATCTCTAATTGTGAACATTCTCCAATCTGCTTGGGACGTGGTTTTGGATTGGTCTCAGGTATGAAGAGAAAGCAAGAGAGTGTACTAATTTGTTAGGGCTGCAGTAGCAGATACCAGACTAAAGACTGGGTGTCTTTAACAAGAGAAACTCATTTCCTCGCAATTCTGGAGGCTAGGTGTTTGAGATTAGGATGTCAGAGGCCTCAGGTTCTTCTGAGGCCTCTGTCCTTAGCTTGTTGATGGCCACCTTCTCCCTGCCATCTTCACGTGGTCTTTGCTATGTGTGTGTCTGTTTATGTCCTAATCTTTTTTCTTTTTAAAATAAGGATACCCGTCATATTGGATTAGGGTCATGCATGTGATGTTAGTTTACCTTACTTGCCTCTCTAAAGGTCCCCAAAGGGTGATATTCTGAGGTCCTGGGGTTAGGACTTCAATCCATGAATTTGGGGAGGAGCAAAATTCAGTCCATATCAAGGGGAAATGGGCTTAAACTACTTTACCTGCAGAAAAAAAAAAAAACCACAAAAAACCTGTCGGAAATGAAGCCCGAGGGAGCAGGACTGTCCAGATTGCCCAGATAGTTAACCACACTCTTGTACTAATATATTTAGTGACAGCGTGTGCTGAACCATTTATTTAGTGGTTAAACTACTTTTCAAATATATTAATATTCACAAGCAGATTCACACAAACACAGGAAGAAAACTTAAAACGGATGCCACAGGATAGTTTGGAATCCCTAAGTTCACGCCGAATGACAGCCTTTCCCTAGGATGTGAATGAACTCTGAATGATCGCTTCTGGTGGACAGGATCTGTCCAGAGCACCCTCTCTGCAGTGCGTGGGGTCCACATCTCAGCTGTCAAGGTGACAGCAGACACATAGCCTCTTCATGACACATTTCTGTCTTTTTAAGGCTCAAAGGGTCCTTTTCTCTTGACAGTTCCTGAAATCAAAGGGCTCAAGCGCAGATCAGGAGTCTCAGGGGCAACTTCCTCCTAAAATCGGTGGCTCTGGAGTTTACGCTGCTTCCTTCCTCTGGGATGCTCCGGCGAGGTGCCCACTAATCCGTAAGCTCCGAAGCCCGAATGCATCACCCGGGGGAGCTTTGTGGCTGGGCTGCCCTCAGAGGAGTGGATGAAAGGACTTAAGCTGCCCGGACTCTGGGGAATAATAGCTGCAAATCCAGGAGCTGACTCAGCCTCCAGCCTCCTTCGGGACGGGATTGCCTTGAAGGAGCCTGGTGTTGAGGGAGGCTTCCCTTTCAGGATGCGGCTTCGCCCTTTCAAGTCGGCGGAAGGCCTGCTGCCCGGCTGCGCTGGGTTTCCCAGCTCTGGCGAGGACACGCCTGGAGCGGCCTTCCCCCAGCAGCCGGAGGCTCAGGTGAGGGGCCGGGGGTCCCCCGCTGCGGCTCCAGGGTCCTTGGCTGCCGCCCGCAGCCGTCCACGCCCCCGTCTCTGGGGAGATGTGGCTGCACCGCCCACTCTGCAGCTCACCTGTTGTTCTGTCCGGGTCTCTCATTCCCCATCCTGTCTCGCCGCTAATCAGATGCTGGTGTGACGCTTAGTGAAATACAGTTGGGCCGTATAAAGCCAGTGACTTCCGTGTCAGTAGCACTGCTTTAGGGAGGGACAGCAAACACTTTCCCCCGTTTCAGTTCTCCTGAGATAAGCATATATCAAGATGTGTCTGTTCCGACCCTGATATCCACACACCACACACACACACACACACACACGTGCACACAACCACTTCCTCCGTCATTGTCAATAATTGCAACTCATTGCATCCAATAGGACTCTGCTCTGTGACCCAGTGTATTTCCATATATCTCCCTTTTCACTGTTAAAGGGTACGTGTTAGCTGTGAGTGACCCTTCGCGACCCCATGGACTGTAGCCCACCAGGCTCCTCTGTCCATGGGATTCTCCAGGCCAGAATACTGGAGTGGGTTGCCATGCCTCCTCCAGGGGATCTTCCCAGCCCAGGGATGGAACCCAGGTCTCCTGCATTGCAGGCAGATTCTTTAACATATGAGACACAAGGGACGCATTAAAGGGCAAAAGTAAAATAAAATACATAAAAGAGGAAAAGAAAACAACCTCTGATCAACAAGATTTTATTGATGTTAGCATTTGAAATAAGAGCGTGGGCCTGGTATTGAAACTGAAATTTGATGGGTCTTATCTTCACTGAATCAGGAGTCCTTTTAGTCTCTCTTTTTTCCCTCTCTCTGATACAAATTCATTTTGGATTTTTATGAGATGTCAAACTTCCTCCGGTGGTGTGAGAAGGAGCTAGAAGGTTTTGAGTAAAAGGTTGCAGCGCGTGATTGACACAGCCTGGTAAGGGCACAGCTTTGCTGACAAGCTGTAAATCGGGTAGTGAATTACAGTGTACAGGTGCTTTTTAGGAAGGCTCTGACTAGATAATTTGTGGACATCAGCCTGTATATCAGCAGCGGGAGCCTGCAAATGGCTCCAGGGTTGGATGCAGAATCATCTTTTCTCCGTGACGTGGGCTCCTTTCTTGAGCCCAGGAGAGGGTGTGTGCGTGTCTATGACAATGAGTTATGGTAGCCAGTGGAAGGGGGCGGGGGTGGTTATGGATTATGTTGATGAAAAGTACAGCCATCACTCACACGAGCTTTGGCAGAAACTTCCAATCAAGACTCCACTTCCTGGCCCTGGTGGATTAAGTGAAAGAAAAAAAGAAAGTGCTTGAAGTTCCATTGAGAAGCAGGCCACATCTTCATAAATAAACGTTGACAACAAAGGTGCCTGAAAATATATGCTTTTCAAATTTAACGAACGTAAATCACGAGTGAAGTGTCTCTGTGTGAACTACAGTGTCCCACTGATGGCTGGTTTCCTTTTAGTTCCTAAGAACTTAGTCCTTTTTATTCTCATGTTAAAGTCAGACCTTATTTTTTTTTTTTTTTGCTTCATCAGGACTTGAAATAAGACAGGATATTGGAAGAAAGTAAGAGGGGAAAGGTAACTTTATCAGTCTACAAATATTTGTAGGCACTTGTTTTATTTTAGCCTTTTATGTGACGATGCAGGCAGACTCCTCTGCCCCTCCCTGCCACCAAGTACTTCCCTTCATTGGGTTTTCTGTCAATCCTTTGAAGTTTGAAGTGGAACCTTTAAAGAAATTTCCTATATTTCTATTTCCATGGATGTTCCATTTTAAATTAATCTTATGTTATAGGTGAAACCTTAGAATTATTTCTTCTTTGTGATTTTCTTTTTATAATTGCTTTTCTTTTCCTAGAAACACATCTAGTGGCCTTTATAACTAAGCAAAGGAGAGATATGTTATTACAAAAATATTCCAAAGGCATAATATTAAATGAATCTCCTTTCCTGCTCCCAAGAGACAGATTAACACCACATTCATTCCTTACTATATATACATCCTTTTATGATATGTTAACAAATAATGCATGTGCAACTGCTATTTTGTTTTTTTCTAAATAAAAGGACAAGTCATTATACATTTTCACTCGAGTTACTTTTAAAAAGTTCCCAAAATACAAGAAGATAACTAACAGGTTAAGTAGAAGTTTCCGTTATGAAATAACAAAAGTCAGGAAAATGTGATAAAACTTAGAGAAAGTCATTTTTGTGTTGCTAGTTATTTGCACAAGTTTAGAATGAAATCAAAAGAGAAAAGAGAAATAAATGGCACGTGATAAAATCAAACTGTTAGAAAGGTACTTAGTGGTTTTATTTCTCTCTTGGATTTTTATATTAAGAAAATAAAATACAGCTCATAAATTTATTTGCTTTGCCTGCATGCAGTATGCTTGATATAAAACACGTCTGGAAAACAAGCGAGGAATATTTAAAATGAAACTTTAAATATATCAGGGAACATCATTTATGAGGTTCGTATTGCTCTGTTATCAATTTTCTCTGAACATTTATTAAAGAATATCTTTTGTTTTAATTTGCCCAAGACAAAGCAGTTTAGAGACATTTACAAAGATGAGGAGGGAGCTTCAGTTAACCTTCATTGCTGAAATATTTTATGTGCATGAATTACAGTATAACAGGATAATTACCTAGTACTTTTTGTGAAGAAACCCTAATAAAGAAAGAAATTGATTTATACATAGTGAAATTCAAGCTCTTCATTTCTTATCACACTTTTATTACTAAAGTGGTTGTAAACTCTTATTCTGAGACGAGTGGAAAAAGTTTCTAACTTACATCTAAGGTTGAAGAAGCTATGTGATTGCAATCTATATTCGATTAAATTAATAGCCAAGTTGCAGTTGCAAAACGCACTCTTGAAAGTCCTTATGCGCTGTGTGGTGCTGAACCTCATTTTATTTCCTAGAGAAATTAGACAGAAGGGTCTGAAGTTTATTCAACCGTGTTGAATTCTAAATATTAACTTCATCCAAGGGAAGATTTTTTTCTGGACTCTTCCATTTAATACCTAATTTTTAATCTGCTGTTTAAAACAATAATCCTTCAGTTCAGTTCAGTTCAGTTCAGTTCAGTCACTCAGTTGTATCCGACTCTTTGCGACCCCATGAATCGCAGCACGCCAGGCCTCCTTGTCCATCACCATCTCCTGGAGTTCACTCAAACTCATGTCCATCGAGTTGGTGATGCCATCCAGCCATCTCATCCTCTGTCGTCCCCTTCTCCTCCTGCCCTCAATCCCTCCCAGCGTCAGAGTCTTTTCCAATGAGTCAACTCTTCGCATGAGGTGGCCAAAGTACTGGAGTTTCAGCTTTAGCATCATTCCTTCCAAAGAACACCCAGGACTGATCTCCTTCAGAATGGCTGGTTGGATCTCCTTGCAATCCAAGGGACTCTCAAGAGTCTTCTCCAACACCACAGTTCAAAAGCATCAATTCTTCGGTGCTCAGCTTTCTTCACTGTCCAACTCTCATATCCATACATGACCACTGGAAAAACCATAGCCTGACTAAACAGACTTTTGTTGGCAAAGTAATGTCTCTGCTTTTCAATATGCTGTCTAGGTTGGTCATAACTTTTCTTCCAAGGAGTAAGCGATTTCACAGGACATGTATTTCTTTCTGAGAGTAACTGATGAGAAAATAAAGTGAATGCTTCGAGGATTACTTCCAAGTTTGAAAACCTGAGAAGTTGTTTGGAACCTAGGACAAATATGACTTACCTACAATAGTTAAATTTACCCTTGTGTTTTCTTTTCTTAAGCCGGTGAAGAACCAATTAACGTCAGTTTTATTGATTGTGTTGGCAAAATGGGCTCTTGTCTTCCTGGAGCCCACGTGAAATGAACGCTACTTTAATTCCAGGCTGTGAAAGTAGGGAGGTTTGCACATCTCTGCTCTCTCTGCCTAGATCTGTTCCCACCTGCACCCCTACAAGCTTCAAGAAAGGTGTGAAGAGAAAGGATGTTGTTTATACCAGATACTTCAGAGCAAGCAGGGGAGGCAGAAAATAGCACCTGAAAGAAAAAAAATTGTGACAGGTTCTCCTTCGTGAAACATACTAAAAAATAAAATTTCCTCATCAGATTTTTATCCTACACCTATTAATTAAAGCAGAAGAAGTTTTCTTTGGCTTTATTTAATGCTAGCAAATCCTGGTGTGCCCATACATGCATCTGTATATTCTACATCTAAAATATGTAATAATCTAAAGATATAATTAGCTACCTTAATCTTTGTAGTAATTATTTTTCAATGAAACTTCTTTTTGCCAAGGGCTATCACGCATCATAGTTAATATATATAACGCCAAATATTAAAATAACTGAAAAACTCAGTAAGATGCTTTTTTCCTTCCAGTTTTCATTGTGCAATTTAAAATAATGCTTGGAGTAACATTGTATCCAGTTAAGACTTTTCCATACTGGTCTGTTCAAACTTGCACAATTAAGAATTTGCATAAACTGGAAGCAAAAGAACAAAAAGCAGTAAGTTTTATGATGGGATCAGTTAGGAGTTTGGGATTAACATACACACACAACTATATATAACATAGATAACCAACAAAGACCTACTGTATAGCAAAGGGAACTTTATTCAATATTTTGTAACAACCTACAAGGAAAATAGTATGAAAAAGAATAGATATATATGTACGTATAACTGAACCACTTTGCTGTATACCTAACACAACATTGTAAATTAACTAAATTAATTTCAATTCTTAAAAAAAAAGCTGTTTTAGTAAAATTTTTAAATGCACACACACACACACACAAAAAAAACTTACGGAATGTGATAATCAAGAGCAAAACTATACCAACTGGACCTTGGTAGAGCTTCTGGAGACTATGAGATTAACATTTAAATCAGCAGACTTTGAGTGAAACAGGTTCTTCTCCATGATACGGATGCTACTGCTAAGTCACTTCAGTCGTGTCCAACTCTGTGCGACCCCATAGACGGTAGCCCACCAGGCTCCCCCGTCCCTGGGATTCTCCAGGCAAGAACACTGGAGTGGGTTGCCATTTCCTTCTCCAGTGCAGGAAAGTGAAAAGTGAAAATGAATTCACTGAGTCGTGAACGACCCTCAGAGACCCCATGGACTGCAGCCTTCCAGGCTCCTCCATCCGTGGGATTTTCTAGGCAAGAGTACTGGAGCGGGTTGCCATACGGATGGGTCTCATCTAATCAGGTGAAGATTCTAGGAGAAAAGACTGAGATTCCACCAGGAGGAGGGAATTCTGCCTTCAGCCTGACTTCAGGCTCGAGTTGCAACATCAGCTCTTCGCTGGGTCTCCAGCCTGCTGCCTGCCCTGCAGGCTTTGGACTGGTTACCCTGCAATCACATGAGCCAATTCCTTAAGCTCAGTCTCTGTCTATATATTCATGTATCTATCTCTCCATCTACTTATCTGTCAGTCCATGCCCTAGAGGTTCAGGTTCTTTAGAGAATGCTTTCTGATACATTTATCCATTCAGTCCAAGCAGGAGGCAGGGAGAATACTAGGTGGTCCACCATATTGCATGTAATAATGGTGTCAGGAATATAGGAAATGCAGTTTAAATGGGAATAAAAGGCTGGCATGTACTTCATGAATGTGAGCAAATGCCAGGAGATAGTGGAGGACAGAGGGGCCTGGAGTGCTGCAGTTCACAGGGTTGCAAAGACAAGACTTAGCCGCTGAACAGCCAGTAGCAATGTGCTGCGTGTGGAAATCGAGTAAACAGGAAGCATAAAGGAGCGGGAAATGTGGAGGCAGTGAGAGCAAAGGCCTGCGAACCGTCTCAGAGAGACTGCAGACAACTCTGCTGTGGCCAGGAGAGGCCTTGGAAGGGTCTGCAGGTTCCTGGCGACCCAAGGGCTCGACCAATGCCATTCCTCCGGGACATACGTAGTCTGAGGGCGGGTAGCGTGGCATGAGAAAGCTTGAATGAAAGTCTTGCCATGCCGTGGTAAGTCGTGTCAGTCACGTCTGACTCTTCATGACCCTATGGACTTGTAGCCCGCCAGGCTCCTCTGTCCGTGGAATTCTCCAGGCAAGAATACTGGACTGGGTTGCCATGCCCTCCTCCAGAGAATCTTCCTGACCGCGGGATTGAACCTGCAGTCTCTCAAGTTCCCTGTTAGCAGGTGGCTTCTTTACCACTAGCGCCACCTGGGAAGCCCAAATGAAAGTCTTGCTGCCCCTCAAAATGCAATAAAGGTGAGAAATAGACCCGTAAGATGGGACGGTTGCTCTCCGCACTCACAAGTCCCTGATGGAGTGCTTTGTTGTTGCAGTAACTGTTGTTGATGAACGTGACCGGTCTCAGACCCTGGCGGGAGCATCAGCTCTGTCGGCCACCTGTTCTCAGGAGCACCAGCTGGAGACCGAGCCAAGAGAGGTGCACTGCCCGGGGGTGGGGTAAGATGCACTAACACGAACGTTGAATTAAACTTCCATTCCGCGACCGTGTCATCTCTAAAAACATGCTCCCAATTTACGTATTTGTCTTTCTTGATTCTCACGGTCCACTCAAACCTGACCTGGGCAAGATGCCATTAACTGCTATTTTCCACTCAAAGTTTTACCCAGATGCTTCCCCATAAGAGCTGCATTCTTTGGGTCACCCGAGACATTATTCTTCCAGAGTCTTCACTCATCTGATTTATTCACGCAATGTATTTACTAAATATAATGTATCTTGTGCTATTTAGTCCCTAAGTCATGTCTGACTCTTTTGCGGCCCTTGGACTGTAGTCTGCCAGGCTCCTCTGGCCATGGAATTCTCCAGGCCAGAATACTGGAGTGGGTAGCCATCCCCTTCTCCAGGGGATCTTCCTGACCCACGGATCGAACCCGAGTTTCCTGCTTTGGCTCATTACCACTGAGCCACCTGAGAAGCCCCCAAAATATGTATGTGTATTCTTTTTTCAAAATCTTTTCCATTTATAGGTCACTGCAAGATATTCAGTTAGGCCCCTGCACCGTGCAGTGCAGTAGGTCCTCGTCGCTCATCTGTTTTTGTTCAGTAGCACATCCATGTTCACCTCCTCATACATTCCTCCCATCCACCATTTTCCCGTTCTGCAAAGAGTCCTGAGGACCGCATGGAACTGACTGTATTTTATATTGCAACCTACAGTTTGGGAGTTAATTAAGAAAATATTCTGTTAATTAATTTCTTGAGCACTTCTTATCAATACACAGGCAAACTGTGAAGCTATTTTAAGGAAACATTTCTGGTTCAGCTACTTATTAGGCACTTCATTGATTTCAAAGTGTGTTTTAGGGAATGGTGAAATATGATAACTATAATTCTGCTAAGATTTCTTAAAGGCAGGAAAGTGGATTAGACCAAAGTGATGAACAAACCAGCCAAGGAAAAGGCAAGTTGTGTGACACTAATTTTAATATATGCACACAGAAAAAAAATAGTCTTTCAAGATAGAAAGATAATGCCAGTTAAGTCATGATAGAAATTTGCACAGGTATCTTTCTATAATGTAAAATTTAGTTAGAGTGTGTGTTCTAAGTCCCTCAGTTGTGTCTGACTCTTTGTGACCCCGTGGACTGTAGCCCCCCAGGCTCCTCTGTCCATGGGGATTCTCCAGGCAAGAATACTGGAGTGGGGTGCCATTTCCTCCTCCGGGGGATCTTCCCAACCCAGAGACCAAACTGGCATCTCTTATGCCTCCTACATAGGCAGGTGGGTTCTTTACCAGTGGTGCTACCTGGGAAGCCCTTTATTTGCAGTACAGTGTCGAACTTCTTAAGGGTGAGCACACGTGCGCGTGTGAAATAGGCAGACTTCTCACATACTGATAACCTTTAAGTAAATAATCTGGCGATCGTAAACGTACTTCTTAGACTATGTACTGGCTTGCTTGTGCTTTCTACTTTTCATTAAGGTGGCAGACAGAGTAACAGTTCCTAAAAGATGTTCATGCTATGCTCTGCCGGATGTGTGCATATTTAGGGTTACACAGCAAAGGAGAATTGAGACTGCAGATGGGCTTTAGGACGCTAATCAGCTGACCTGGAGATGGAGGGGTTATCCTGCGTTATCCAGGCGGATCTGCCCTAATCACAAGGGCTCTTCAGTGCGGAGGAGGCAGACAGGGGACAGAGCGAGAGGCAAGTTAATACACTGGGAAGATCCGGCTGGCCATGCTGGCTTGAAGATGGAAGCGGACCTTCAGCCACAGCAAGTGTGCAGCTGCTGCATTCCGGAAAGGCAAGAAAACAGATTCTTCCCTGGGCCTTCCAGAAAGGAACTCAGTCCTGCCAACACCTTGATTTCAGTCCAGTGAGACCTGTCAGATGGCTAACCTACAGATACAGGTGTTCTCATGGAATCTTTCAACAGGGATACGGGGCAAAGATGGTGATTTTCATCTTAGAAAGGAAGAAATCAGGAGATTTTTAGGCTGCCTGTCTAAATACTCAGTGGAGAAGGCGATGGCAACCCACTTCAGTACTCTTGCCTGGAACATCCCATGGACAGAGGAGTCTGGTAGGCTACAGTCCATGGGGTCACGAAGAGTTGGACACGACTGAGCAACTTCACTTTCACTTTCCACTTTCATGCATTGGAGAAGGAAATGGCAACCCACTCCAGTGTTCTTGCCTGGAGAATCCCAGGGAAGGGGGAGCCTGGTGGGCTGCCGTCTATGGGGTCACACAGAGTCAGACACGACTGAAGTGACTTAGCAGCAGCAGCAGCAATAAATGCCCAGGGGAGCCGAACTGGTCCAGCCGGGGCCATGAGCCATTGATTCTACCATTCTGGGACCACTGATTCTACCAAATCGAAGGCAGAAGAGGGTTTCTCTGAGCAAAGTGGGAGGTACCAAAAGGAAGGACCAGGAAATTCTGAATGGGCCCAAGTTGCCGATGTCTTCTTCAAATGTACTTTGCAGTAAGACAAATGAGTTCAAGCTCTCTATCTCCCATCCACTATTTGTGTGACTTTAATCTGTTTGAAATTATTGTCTTTGCCTCTAAAATAAAAGTTATAGTAGTTTCTTCCTCATAGTGTTGCAGGGAGGATTAAATGAGATAATACATACATATGCCTTTGGCAAAGTGCCTGATACAAAATGTGCGAACGATAACACATTTTAAAACGAGAAATGTCATACACCAAAATGTGTGGAATCACAACCTCGGTGGTGAATTGGGAGAAGTAATTTCTCTTTGATTTTTTTTTTTCAGTGCAGCGACTGTCCCGAGGGGATGGTTTTCAGTTGGTGTAACTAGCCAGCATGGCCCAGTCGGGACAGGCCAGAGGTTTCCTGGTAGCCCCAGGTGGCCTGGGATTTCAGACCAATACAAAAACCCATTGGTGGGCAAAAGATCGGATAACATTGCTAACCTACAGCTTGGAAAATCTGCCTCCAGATAAAATCGAGTTGACGGTTTTTACTTTTCATCAGTCTCTTTTTTTGTCACTCAGATCTGCTGGCTAAACACTGACCAGTTTCAGCCTGCCTAATTTAGGAAAATGGATAAGATTGCAAACCATTATTCGATAGCTTCAGGAGTCTAGTTTTTTTTCTGCCATATCCATTCGAGTTGTCTGAATACCATGTGATTCTTGTCCTTGTCTTGCTTTTCATATTTTTTTTTTCCTACTGCATTGTTGAAAAGCTCAAGCAAAAGCTTTTAGTTAGCTGATTTGATCTGTAGAGTTGAGAGTCTCATAAGGTTAGAATTGTTTTATTACAAAAGCAAACATTTGAAACTATGGATATACAGCTAAGAATGTTTGACTGAGCAGGTGACTTCAAAGATGAATAACTAGATAAATTCCAGAGTTTTTCAGATTTTATGAAATGAAGTGGAACCTTTTTTTTTTTTAAAGAGTTCTTTAAAATGTTTTTTCTTTTCCCCGAAGATAAGATCGGTATTGCATATCAAAGGGCTTGATTTCAAATAGGCATAAATATGCATCTACAGCGCTGCTTGTGCTTTATTTCCTTTACTCTTTTTGAAGGAGCAAATATTTTATGAGTCATAAAAGATCAATTCTCCGTGCTCCTGGACTGAATCGAGTAACCCAAATGGAAGGGGCGTTTCAATGGAAGGCTCGTGCAAGGAGGCAGAGGTGTTTATTTCAAGAACGTACCTCACTAACCATCCTCCTTCTGTGGAAGCTTTTGTACCCAGGCAACAAACAGAACATGTTTTAAGAATCTAACTTCTTAATTAGAGAGATGTCAGAGTGGGTACTTACCACAAGAGAAATAAAGCATTATTATTATGGGAGATCTTTTTTTTTTTTTTTCAGTAGAAAGACTTACCTTTGATGAGCTCCGAGAATGAAACTCATTAGCGGCAACATAAAAACAAACACTTGAATGACAGAGGCAGTGAGAATATATTGCTGATGATCTCTCCACAGCTGATGGCCGGCTTCACTGGTCTCCTCCCAATTATGAGAAGCAGAGTGATATCACGAGACATAATATGCACGGCCAAGACGATCCTTCTCCTGTAGTTAAGGCTCAAATCACAGGGCTCCTTCAGCTTCGCTCCAGGAAAACAGAAAGAAGCGTTTGCTCCATGACTGAGTTAACTTTTCTCTCTGACAACTTCAAGCAACAGGAAAAATGGGACATGGCAGCAGAAAATGTTTGGTTGAGACATGAAGCCAAGTCAAGACACCCTTACGTACGGCAAGATACGCCTCAATAAACAAAGCAGCAGTTCCGGGAGGACCAGCAGTGCTTGAGTCAACATCAAAGGATGATTCTGCGACAGGTACAACTCTGCCGTTTGCATTCATCACTGTAAAGAAGCCGTTCAGATTCAACGCAACTTTCCACCTCTCCCTAAAATATATGATGTCTGAGGTTAACAGCTGCCTCGTCAGTGTCTGAAAAAAGTTGGCATATTGCTATAAATTGCGTATTTCTTACCAAAGTATTTAAATAGTGCTAAGGAATGTTTAATTGCAAGCAAAGGGAAAAAGCCACATTGGGAACATCTTTTTCCAAGAAAATGTCAAAAGCTAATTCACTTAATTAGAAGTCTGAATTACAGCACTTAATTTTTTTTAATTGAATGAGAATATTATAATAATTAAAGACAAACAATGTTTCTGAGCAATTGAGGATTAACATTAAACTTAGAAATTCAGTATCCCGCAGTGGACTCGATCTGTGTTTCTGTATTTATAGAATCCGTACGGCATATCTTTTTTGGGGGGCCATTGTCATTAACAGATTTTATAGACTATGGCTACATGTGTAGAAAGTGGCCTGAACTTCATCCTCACGTGTTATCATCCTAAAAGCAATTCTTTATGGTTTTCTGTAGAGCATGTTGGGCTTCCCAGGTGGTGCTAGTGGTAAAGAATCTGCCTGTCAACGCAGAAGATGCCAGAGATGTGGGTTCGATCCATGGGCTGGGAATATCCTTTAGAGAAGGGCACAGCACCCCACTCCAGTATTCTTGCTTGGAGAATCCCATGGACAGAGGAGCTTGGAAGACAACAGTCCATGGGGTCACACAGAGTTGGACATGCATGGACAAGTGACTTAGCAGACATGCACACACAGCGTGTTAGGAACCTTAAAAATTCTTGTTTAGGAGAGGAAGCTGTGAGGTGATATGGCTATCCCCATTAATAATCTAGATTCTCTTCTGTTATTTAAAATGCTTTCGGAAAGGTCAGTTGGTAGAATAATAGGCACCTAAAAGAATAGGCAGGCTTCCCTGGTGGTCCAGCGGTTAAGAATCCATCTTGCAACGCAGGGGCACAGGTTCAACCCCTGGTCTAGGAGGATCCCACGTGCCAAGGAGCAAATAAGCCCAAGTGCCACAACTCCTGAAGCCTGCATGCCTACAGCCCGTGCTCTGCAACAAGAGAGACCATTGCAATGAGAAGCGCTTGCACCCAACTAGAGAGCTGCCCCCGATTGCTGCCACCAGAGAAAGCCCGTGCGCAGCGACGAGACCCTCGCAGCCAAAAAAATAAAATAAATAAATCTTAAAAAAGAAAATAAAAAAATAGGCATTTAATTAATCTTAAAATCACTTAATAGAGTTGCCAGGATTTGGCAGAGGAATTCTATCCTCCATGAAGATGGCTTGGGGGATGAGCTCTGTAACCCCATGGGGTGGTGGGTGTACCAGGAGCCCCTTTTAGTTGACATTGAGAGTCTCTCGGACTGCAAGGGGATCCAACCAGTCAGTCCTGAAGGAAATCAACCCTGGATATTCTTTGGAAGGACTGATGCTGAAGCTCCAGTGTTTTGGCCACCTGATATAAAGAGCTGATGCATTGGAAAAGACCCTGTAGCTGGGAAAGACTGCAGGCAAAAGGAGAGGGGGAGGCAGAGGATAAGATAGTTAGATAGCACCATTGACTCCAAGGACATGAATCTGAGCAAATTCCAGGAGATGGTGAAGGGACGGGGAAGCCTGGCTTGCTGCAGTCCATGGGATTGCAAAGAGTGGAACATGATTTAGTGACTGAAAGTGAAAGTGAAAGTTGCTCAGTCGTGTCCGATTCTTTGCGACCCCATGAAACTCTCCAGGCCAGAATACTGGAGTGGGCAGCCTTTCCTTTCTCCTGGGGATCTTCCCAACACAGGGATTGAACCCAGATCTCCCGCATTGCAGGTGGATTCTTTACCAGCTGAACCACAAGGGAAGCCCAAGAATATTGGAATGGGTAGCCTATCCCTTCTCCAGTGGATCTTCTCAACCCAGGAATCGAACCGGGGTCTCTAGCATTGTAGGCAGTTCTTTACCAACTGAGCTATGAGGGAAGCCCAGTGACTGAACACAGCCTAAAGTGATAAGTGTCTCCATCTGGATGCTGAATATGACTAAACTGGGTAAATCTCTCACGCACTTGCCATTGAGACACCTTGTAAACTGATCCCATTCACAACTTCACAGAGAGGAGGCTTTAGGAGAGCTGCTGGCCACAGAAGTGATGGGCAGTGCAGAAAACACTTTCCAGAAAACCGCCTGGCTCTAACTGTCCCCTTTTATTTCCAACTGGAAATGGTGAAAATAGCCCTCACTTTGCTTCATGGGTTTGCCAGGTAAGACGTGCATTCCCATAAAAGGAAAACTCTAGGTCGATTAAGGGACTTGCCTTCAGCCCCCGAGACCCTCCTCTTGGCTGAATGAGAGGTGTATTACACCCCAGCCTCTCAGCATGGGTTTCGGCTGTCTGACAACGTCCTTGTTAAGAGTGACAAGCCAAGCTGGTGGGGCCCAATCACTAGCCTTGGAGGAGAGGTGCGCTAAGAATGGGTCTCCAAGAAGCTTCCTAACCAGGAGGGCACAAAGCATGCAGCAGGAAGGAGCTGGCTTCTCTGGGGCTTTTAGGGGTAATCTTGTTAAGAAACAGAGGAAGATTATTTAAATGCCTCTTAAGCAGCAGTTCCTCCGTCTTGATATTTTCAAGGCCAGTAATCTGGTCTTTGTTTTATTCCGGGACTGCCAGCCTGAGAAGTGATAGGGCTGGCTTGCAGCTGAGGTTGGCAATGGGCTCGCCAGCGTCAGATGCCAGCTTAACTGGATGCTCCCAGAAACGCCAGAATCCTGTGCCTCCAGTGCCAGCTCTGATTTGTATGAAACCAGCAGGTAATTTTCTTTGTTTGGAGGGATGATTTTTTTTCCCCTTTCATGATTCACAATTAATTTTCTGGCTGGAAATACTGTGTCTGTGATACATTGATACATAAAACACTAGGAACATAGGAAGCAATTGGTAAAAAAATGCATTTCATCAAGTTTATTTTGTGTGCGTGAGATATATCACGTGTGTGGGTTCTGATCGATTTGTTTCCTGAAAAATTGAACACTAAAGCCCTTATTGCAAGGGTTAAAGCTTTTCTTGCTATGCCAGTGAAGTCAGAAAAAACTGTTTAAATGCTCAGTTACGACCTGAAGGTTTTTTTTTTTGTCCCCAGTGCATTCTAATTTAGTACCTAACTCCTACGATGCATGGCAATGAACATAAACTTGTATAATAAATTGAGTGAATTTTTTTTTAAGATAGAAATGAGAATGAAAGGCACGGATTTGCTTTGAAACAGGTTGATGTGATTCACCAAGATTTTGGCTTATGAATGCTTCCTTCTTAAGTATAGCTAGTTAGCTGAAAAACCTCAAATTATTCATCTCCCCCCGCCCCCTTCCAGAAAAACCTCAAGCTGCAAACCATGCTAACTATAGAAAGTCATTCTCAAAATACGCGGTCATTTTCTTGGAAGAAGGTTGGCGATGCTGGAATGTGGATGGCTGTCCGTTATGCTAACATTTCGTCTAATCCCTTCAAAATTAAGTAAATTAAATGCTAATAAAACTCTTTTACTAAGGTGTCTACCAGCCCTGTGAAAGTCTCAGAGGAATACATACAGCTGTATTCAGGGTTCCAATAGAGTGCAAGATTATTTTCTCAAGTTTCAAGCTTAAATAAGCTGAAGATTTTGCTGGTTCTGGGTTGAGGTGGGGGGTGGCGGTGTGAGGATTAATGGAGCCATTTTTGAAAACCGTTGCTAATCAGACTAAAATGAATCGCACATTTATTGGAACGTTGGCCATCGCGGACACTTCACTGTGTTTGTGTGTGGAGCACATGCTGCTTACTTGGTGTCTTTTGTGAACTTATTTAAGTCGGTAGTAATTCCTTATTAAATATCCAGATCTGTGGGGAATCAAGCTATAATCCAAAATAAACTAACTTTGGAAAGTCATGTGTATCTGACTGTTGTGGACTCTCGTGAAATGGGTAGCAAGGTCATTCAAATTTCTATTTGGCAACAGCCAATATAAAGTAACGTTTCCCTAGTGGCCAAGCTGATCTTAAATGAAAGCACTGGAGGTATTTTCTGGAGGCTTAAAATATTTTTTTTTTTGGAAATCTTTGAAACCAAATTGCTTAGGAGAAAACATAAGCATGCCTACTAAATGATAATAGAAAAGGATATTAGAAAAGATTTGTGCATTTATGAATTTATTACTTCTTTATGATATTTTTCAAGGCACCATCAAAATTGTTTTCATGTTGTTACATGCCAAAAACTAACCTCAGTAACTGAATCGATTGTGTAGAAATAGCTCCTTCATAGAGGAATTCTTTAAGAATACGTTTTTGGATGGCATTTTCTAAAAATTCTATCTCTGTGACCAGAAATGGATATAAATGTCCAGAAAAATGAAATCCTTTGATTGACAAAACTTCTGGTCACTCAAAAATGTGATATGCTGGCTGATCACAGAAACAGTGAAATATATTTCGTTGCACAAGTTGAGTCTGTGTTTTAACCAGAATGTGTGTGACTTTTGCAAAGAGGTGGGGGCAAAGTAGGTGGGGGTAACTATATCCACCCAGCCCTGTTCTGCTATAAGATTGAGACCATTACAGAAAGTATATGTTACAGACTGGGTCTTCATTACGACAACTGTTACGCTGGTAAACAGTCGGACACCTTATCTTGGTCCAGGATCCTGCATAGGGCTGGGACAATTTTTGTTAATGGCTGAAGTAGTTTGATTGTACACAATTCTTGGGCTGTCAGTACTTTTACGCTGAATGGATTTGACTGCAGCAGAAACTGCTATTCAGCATTCTGGATTAGGAAGCAAGAAGGAACTGACATATTCAATCCTATTTAAGCAGGATAAGAGCAATACAAATAAACTCTAGAGCAATTTCATCAGTTGGCTGCCTAGAAATGATGATTACGCCTTGTGTTTTCAGTTGGAGATTCATGGATAAACCTCACACATTTGTTTAAAATTTGGGGAAAGCGGGGGGGGGGGTGGTAAAGCAGAGAGGAATTTTGCTCAAGATAAAACTTGTACTTGGCTCTGTGGGGCAGAAGTATGCAAAGGCTTCCCCCACCCCACTTTGCTTTCGTAGACATTCAGGAATTTGATGAGAAAAATCAAATAAAGTTTTGTTCACTGAAGAGACATGAAAGGATGCTGCAAAACACGTTGGAAAGCCCTAGGTGGGAGATGCTTCGTGACTCTAGTATGTATCAGACAACTTTGGGATTTTTCTTACAGTATAAGTTGTAGTGCAGACATACCTCTGGAGGGGCTAAAAGAAAACAAAAATTTATTAAAAATCTGTTCGCACAGCTATTGAGTTGCTACTGTAAATTCAAATAATCTGTTCTTTGTAGGGTCCTTCACAGCGCTATTAATGTCAGTGTGTTGTTTTCATATGACCAACCAGAAGGCATCCTCATTTTAAAAATTATGACTTTTTGGGTAGATATTCATAAATGTTTGTGCAGTGTTAAAATTGGAAAATGTTTTAATCATTGGTGGCCGTGTGCGTGCTTTCAAGAACGAGGTAATCCAGTACAGCAAGCCACGTAGAAACACTGATGCAGAATAAGGAATAAGCTATGTCTCATTCCCTGGGACTCTATAAGGCAAGATGAATATCGACCACATTTGTATTTTTATCTCTATGTAAAGAGGGCAATAGTGATGGAGTTAATCTCTGGAGTTACCGCAGATGTGATTTTGATGCCTGGCTTTTCCTTATGGTTTCCAGATACAGCTGATTCTTCAGGGAATGACTTTGCTCACGTTCTGCGCCCCCCCCCCCCCCTCAGGGAACATTTCATTTTGGTCTCTGCAACTTTATGAGGAGTGGTACCTGGACACAGGCTGTTCATATCACCAGCAATTGAATGGGTTTATTCCTGACTGTTCATGTACATGGAGGGTCATAAAAATCTTAGTTTTTAAAGAGTCTTTCAAGGTAATTGTAGACCCAATTCCCTCAGCGGGAATTCTCCTTGGCCACACTCCTGCCAAGTGCTGTGGATCAGATGAGGATCAAGTGGAACAGAGCGAAAGCAAAGTCATGCTCCAGAGAAGCAGTGGGCGGATATTAACACTGTATCAAGATGGAGTAGAGGGTCTCAACATGCAAGCTCAAGTCAGGGCCAACAAGAACCACCTTGGTTTCGGGAGTTCAGGGCCAACAGATACAACCAGGTAGATTTGCCTGAAGTTCCTTGGACCTTGGTCCTGCATGGCTTTGAAAGATCGAGACAATGTCTTCCTGGCCACACAGTGGAATATTTAAAAATTATCACTCTGTATCTTACGTTGGGTCTTCCCTGGTGGCTCAGCGGTTAAAGAATCTGCCTGCTAAGAAGGACACTGGAGTTTGATCCTTGGGCTGGGAAAATCCCCTGGAGGAGGGCATGGCAAGGCACTCTAGTATAGTTGCTGGGATAATCCCATGGACAGAGGAGCCTGGCTGGCTACAGTCCATGGGGTCACAAAGATTCAGACATGACTAAATGACTAAAAAACAACAACAATCTGACATTAAATTCTGGAAGATGTCCAGTGATAGGAGAACTTACCACCTCCAAGGTAGACATTTTGATTATTTTAAAAATTTATCCTGACAATCATATTTTAATTGCATTGAAGAGCCACTTATTATGTTTTCAGATTATTATAACTTGAGGAGAAAGTCTTGTGCTTCAGAAAGTGGCAACATTTCAAATAGTGGACAGCCACACACGTGATTTATTAACATTGTATGCGCTTGCATTTATGGTATTAATGAAGAGTTCTTGAAAGAAAAAATCACATATCTTCTGTGTGGCCTGCAAATACTGGCTGCTGAAAATTGTTTTGAAGGATTTCAAGACCTAGAGGAAACCAAAGGGGGAGCTGCAGCCATGCTTCTAGGTGTCCAGTGGATAGATGGTCAGTCAAGTTCTTGGTGGCGGTACACGTGGAGGTTGTGGTTGGCAGAATTTCTGTGGCACGTGTTACCCTCAACAGGGCTGTACTTTGTGTTTCTTTGGGAGTTGAGGTCTCCCAGGTGTAGCAAGGGCACAGTTGGCCCTGAAGGTGTCTGCTCCCACGCTTCAGCTCAACTTTGTGGACGGTCCGCTCCACCCACTGCCTCCCCTGACCCCATGTTTCTCTTCTGTCTGGGCTCCTGTTGCTTATTGAGTCTGAGAACCGGAGAAACAGGCTCTTCAGGTAGGTGTCTTAACTTTTCTGTCTGGAACGGCTGTCATAGATGTCGTTGTTCTGTGTCCACAGAGGGCGACCCGGCCTGTCAGTGAGGAGGGGTGACGAGAGGGAAGTCCTGCAGATCTCTCAAATCTCTGAGAACGAGCATGAGGAGTGTCGGCCATCTTGGATCCCATCACATGCCCATCCATGGAAAACCACTCTTCCTCCATCTCCTATCTGTGCCCACACTCATGTATCCAGGTGATTGCTGTTTTGCTGTTTTCGTGTCAAGAATTTTCCACTAATACGTAGAAATGTATCTGGAAAGATGGAAGTGTGTCTAACATTGGTTTTTTTTTTGACAGTGTTCCTTTGCAGTTGGCTTGTTAGTATATTATAACCATTCTATTTGGTGGTGCTTTGTAATGGCAGGGCTTCCTTTGAATTATTAGGCTGTTCCAGAAGCTGATTGAACTCATTCAAACACAGGATCAGTAAAAAAGAATACAATTAATGCAAATTGAGCACTTACTGTGTGCTAAACACTGTGGACCTCTTGAGGTCCTCATTCTACAGAGGAAAACCTGAGCCACAGATAGGACCAGAAAATGGCTCATAGGGTTATAGGTGGCAGGGTTGGGATTTGAAGCCTGGGACATTGACTGTAAGGCTTACAGCCCTTGTCAAACGCTGTATTGCATCTCACATTTCATCACTGGACATCCCAATGGCCTGGCACCATTAACACCACTCAGCGAGAGTGGGAACTCATGGCTTTGTCTGCTCAGCATCTCTGTCCTTGAGAATGACCTTCCTTTGATGAAGAGGTGCCATTTTTTCTAAATTTTCAAGGTCACTGAGAAATTTTCATGACAGTATATTTGGACTGTCTCTCTTATAACCCTCCCCTCTTCTGCTAGGGTTGGGAATCTGGCAGAGTTGGGTCAAATGACATGCCTTCCTGCAAGTTTTGGAGGTGGGAATGAGAATGGAGATGTATTCTTCCTCTTCCAGGCTGAAATGGGAACAGGTGGAACTTCAGACCTACTGGTGTCCTGTTCTCCACCACGTGGGTCACAGAAATGAGGTGTGTCAATGTGCTAAGACAGAAGAGGTTGACCTGAAGCAAAGGATCTCAGAAGAGGGAGAAGGGAAGAGCCTCCACCGTCATTTCATAGCCTTGTTTCAGATGCTCTGCAGAGCTAGTGTGCTTTCTTCCTGGGTTTCTGCAAGACATTCTCGTAGCCTTCAACAAATATTCTCTTTCACTAGATTAGGTTGAAATGCTGTCAATTACTTTCCATCAAAAAAGTTCTAGATAAAGGGCTAAATACAAAATTATGGCGATATACCCACTCACTCCTTGAATTTACATCCAGAGAGTGTCTAGTCTTCAGGGCGGGGATCTGTTTGGGGTTGGGTATACAGTGGTGAAAATTGCTCAGTCGTCTCTGACTCTTTGCAACCCCATGGACTATACAGTCCATGGAATTCTCCAGGCCAGAATACTGGAGAAGGAGGCATTTTCCTCTCCGGGGGATCTTCCCAACCCAGGGATCTAACCCAGGCCTCCTGCATTGCAGGTGGATTCTTTACCAGCTGAGCCACAAGGGTGGACAAGGTCTCTTCTCTTATGGAGTTTAAACAAGTAGAGGAACACATGAGAAGAGACCATTTCAGGAATTCCCTGGCGCTCCAGTGATTACGGCTTCCATGCTTCCGCTGTAGAGGGCACCGTTTGATCTCTGGTTGGGGAACTAAGATCCTGAGTGCCCTGCAGAGTTGGGGATGGGGAGAACGTTTCAGAAGGACAGGAAGTAAATCAGAGATGATGAAGCTGTGAATGGCTAAGGCAAGGGTCAGCCAACCCATGATATTGGGATGGTGTTTCTGAAGAGGGGACTTGGGACTGAGGTCTGAATGACCTTGCAAGATGGGGGTTCTAGAACATTCCACACAAAGAAACTGAGTGCTAGGTATCTGAGTGGGGCGGAGTTTGCCACATTCAAGGTACAGGTAGGTGGGTCTGGAGGGTCATGGAGGAGGAAGAAGGAGGAACAGGGATTGTAGAAATAGGCCGTGTCAGGGCCCCATGCCTCTTGTGTCTGCAGAAGAAGATGCATTGAGGAGCCAGTTTCTCTCCAGAAAGAAGAGCAGGCTAATTCAAACCAACCAACCAACCCTCAGAAGCTCACTCTGGTTAGCACATGTGACGGAGAACAGGAGAAAAGGAGAAAAAGAGTGCATGGCTCTGCAAAGGCCTCTTTTTTAGATGAGAGGGAGAAATTATGGGCAAGGTAGGGCTACATGGATGGCTTCCCAGGTGATGCTAATGGTAAAGCACCCACCTGCCAATGCAGGATACGTAAGAGACTCAGGTTCGATCCCTGGATTGGGAAGATCCTCTGGAAGAGGGGATGGCAGCCCACTCCTGTATTCTTGTCTGGAGAAGCCCATGACAGAGGAGCCTGGAGGGCTACAGTCCATAGGGTCACAGGCAACTTAGCATGTACCCATTCAGGGCTATGTGGATCCCGGGAATACCAGCTGGGGTGGACTTTGGGCAAACCAGTGCCATGCCATTAGTTCTTTCTTATAAGGGAGGGATCAACTTTGAACAGCTATGATTACCTTGAAACCATGTCAGTTTTTTAAAAACATTTTTAATTGGACGATAATTGCTTTGCAATATTGTGTTGTTTTCTGCTGTACAACAAGAATCAGCTAAAAGTATACGTATATCCCCTCCTGCCTGAGCCTCCCTCCTCCACCCCCAGACTTTTTAACCAAATCGAAGGTGACTTCTGTAGCCCGTTCTTCATCCCAACTTCATTCTCACCTGGATAGGTTGTGATATGATACACAGCAGCTGGTCTCCAGTGGTAGCACAGCAGAATCACAGGGAAGGTGAGTGAAAACCCAGGTTGCTGGGCCCCCACTTCCAGAATTTTCGGTTCAATAGGTCTGGGTGCAAACTGAGAATATGGTTTTTCCACAGGGTCCCAGGTGATGCTTCGGTTACTGGTCTCCAGGGACCGCACTTGGAGAACCAGTGAGGTAGAAGAAGGCTTGATGGGATCTACGCCCGAATCACCTGGGGCGTCTAGTCTGGGTGAAAGAACGCCTGGTAAAATATTACCTGCTGGTAGAATAGTAAACTAAGCTATGCTAAATGCAACTCTTGATAGATTTAGTAATGCCAGCCAGGGTTACATGCAAGAGGGTCTTGGGCTGGAAGTGAATTATGACAAGCTTGAAAGCTCTGCTCTTTGGAGAGTAGGTGTGTGAAGGAAGAAGATAGTGATGGGAATTTCTCTGATACTGCTCTTTGGGGAAAATGAGTCTTAAATTTTAAGGAGCATCAGTTTGACAGGACTCAAAGCTTCAGCTTCATTAAATCAAAATTTTCATTTTTAAGTCTGGAATTTATGTTACGTTTTGATCTTAACCAAATGGCTGAGCTTATAAACATTTTTTTTCTCCTACAATGGCAGCCTTTTTAATCACTTTGTTTTTATAAGAAGCTGCACGAAGTATTTTGCATGAATAATTATAGTTATGTAGATGCCATTGCAAATTTTTTGTACTAAGCAAAATGATTTTTACTCTAAGGACTTAAAAAATCGTTGGGTAGCATACTAAATACGTTCATGTGTCATAGTACAATAGCATATAGTTTTAAATTTGCAATTAATTCATAGGTGACAAGAAAGCTATTCAGATAGCATTTTCCATTCTAATAGATTTATATTTAATATGAGTAACTGACATACACCAGGAATGAAAAAGCAAGTTTTCTTTATGCATTATAATAGATATATTTTATGCAGGAAAAGCATTAAAAAAAAAAAGGAAAAAAGGGTCCAAATATTCCCTATTGTAGGATCACTTTCTAGTATATTTTATATTTTTATTAGGTAATATATGAATATATGCATAATTTATTAAAGGGATATATTTAGCTACTTATCTAGTTATTATACTAAATAATTTTGCTAAATTCTTACACATAGTGTTTCATAAACAGGTTCTGGTTTTGCCATCTCATGTATATTGTTGAATTAAAGTACTTAATTTCCTTGATGAACTAAATCATAGAAGGAAAATATGAATCATATAAGGAAGATGTCTGATTCCCAGTTGCCACATCCTCACGTGGAAGTCCCCTATTTTCATTCTTACCTGTCCTCTGCCCCACTGGGTTGTACTGCTCACTCAGGGTTAGGAACATGGAGGGTCACCAGCACGGCAGGTTGCACGTCTGCTCTGTGATGGAGGCAGCGGGGATGCTGCTCTGAAGCGGATTCAGCCTTCCTGTTGCACCTGACCCAGTGCTCACGTCTGCGTAGAGACACAGTCCTGGTGTCTGGCCAGTTGGTGGCTGACCTTCCTTCCTTTTCTGTTTTGTATAATGTGAACTGTGTGTCGAACTTCACATATTTCCCTCTTATTGGCCAGTGAATACAGCCTGGGACATTTGCTTAGTTATTTTCACATCCTCAGGTAGCTTCCTCACAACATAGGCAGTTTGGTAAAAATAGGACCCAGTTCCTAATTTTTCCCTGAACACAAGCAAACTCCTTATTTCCATCTAGAGGATCGTGTGTTCCTATTGCTTAGAAACGTGGAAGTCAAAGTTAGTAGCTCAGTTGTGTACAGCTCTTTGGGATACCGTAAACTGTAGCCTGCCAGGATCCTCTGTCCGTGGAATTCTCCAGGCAAGAATACTGGAATGGGTGGCCATTTTTTTCTCTGGGGGATCTTCCCGACCCTGGGATAGAACCTGGGTCTCCTGCATGGTGGACAGATTCTTTCCTGTTTGAACAACCAGGGAAGCTAGTACTGCTTAGAAGAGCTGCCCAATTCTCCTAAAACCAGAAACAGCGTCTTCTGATTTTGCCCTACCTAAACCTAGGCATCTCTTAATTTATGTTCATATGGGATGAAGAACCTAATTTTGATGCATAAGTTAGAGGAATGAGAAATCTGTTCTGCGAAGCTCAATGTTTACCAAAAGTTGCAGTTGTCTTTTCTTTCTTTCTTTTTTTTTTTTTTACAAAAGTTTATTCTTAAATGTACAATAGGTTCCAAGACAACACTTCATTCTAGCTATAGGTGGCAACAGATATTATGGCGGGGAATCCAGGTGTTTAAACAGGAATGGAACTAAGGGTCATCATTGCCTCAGGCACAAGGAACAGCTTACTTTTTGCCAGATTTCTTAACTCCACCGGTGGCCAGGGGGCCTTTCCCCACGGCCTTTGCTTTTAGCTCCTTGAGTTTCTTCTGCTCCTCCTTCTGCTTCTGTTTGAATGTCTTATCTTCCTTGTCCGTCTCCTTGGCTTGCTTCTTGGACTGCTTCAGGGGCTTCTTCTTGCCACCTTCGCAGCCCGACATGGCGCCTGCCGCCCCTTCCCCAGACCCTGCCACCCCAGTTGTCTTTTCTATTGTGTCCTTATCACTGCTAAGGTCGCCTTTCTCTTACTTTTGAGCAGCGGTTGCTCTTTCTCTTATCTTTGTTAAAAAATAAGTAGAGTGAAAGAAAGGGCTTCCCGGGTAGCTCAGCTGATAAAGAATCTGCCTGCAATGCAGGAGACCATGGTTCAATTCCTAGGTCGGGAAACTCCCCTGGAGAAGCGATAGGCTACCCATTCCAGGTATCTTGGTCATCCCTGGTGGCTCAGACAATGAAGAATCCACCTGCAATGTGGAGACCTGGGTTTGATCCCTGGGTTGGGAAGATCCCCTGGAGGAGGGCATGGCAACCCACTCCAGTGTTCTTGCCTGGAGAATCCCCATGGACAGAGGAGCCTGGCGGGCTACAGGCCATGGGATCACAAAAAGTCAGACATGACCGAGCGACTAAGCACAGCATTGCACAGAGTGAAAGAATGCAAGAACTCAAAGGAAGGCAGGCTGACTGAGTGTCTTGTTACTTGGGCCTATTTAAAGGTGTTATGCTAAATTTCCCTTGAAATGCTTTTCCTGATTGAACTCTAATTTCAGTTAGTGTTTGTTACCTAAAACTCCACAGTGCTTTAATACTGACTTTGCTCCTTTGTTTTATTTCTACATGAACGTATTTAATACAGGGAATAACATTAGCAAAACTTTCAGATCGATCTAGCTTTACCTGCATGCAATAGAGCATGTTTCTAAGCAATGCATTAGAGCAAATAAAAATTTATTTTTAGTAGCTTAAAAATTCTTAATTATAATCTAAGTGTTGCTTTCATGGGAAATGTTGAGGTTTAATTTAAGGTTATTTTTTTTGGTTTATAGGTTTAAAATCTTGCCTTTGTTTGGTATGCGGCTTTGAATGGATTTAAATAAAACTCTAGTTCGTAACTTAATTATATTTTTATATTTATTGTAAATCTCCAAGCAGGGAAAAAATAAAAAATAAGTTTGAGTTAGTTTATCCCATATTTTGGTTCTATGATCAGCATTTAATTAAAAAATAATAATTCTTTTCTAAGTAGTAAACATTTATTTGGCAAGATCAGGATCTGGGATTAATTGTCTGTTAGAGTCAGACTTATTCTTAGATTTTAATCAAATATGCTATTCCTTAAAAAAATAAAATCAATGCATGCTATTTTATAGCTTGCCTGCTGGCATCTCCAAAGAGCCTGGGATGAGCCCTAAGAGCAGGAGTTTCATGGTGACCTTGATGGGGTGGGGCAGGGGCGGGCAGAGAGCAGTGGGTTAACACTGATACTCTTACATGGCAAGCAGAGAGAAAATGACCATGGTTTCTGTATGAAGCTTCTGTAAGTCATCTGAGCCCCAAATCATAGATTCTAGGCTGCACAGAACCATTGAGAGTTTAGCAATAGATAAGCCTTGACTCACTATTGATATAAAATGATTTTTTTGCTTGCCTTAAAAGAAATTTCCTACTGAAATAGAAACCTATTTCAAAGAATGGAAAGACATGGTAAACCTGGAGACCCTAGTCCTGACCATCCCTCTCGCTTTCTAATAGGTAACAATAATAACTATGGGATAGAATAATTTGATATAAATACAAACGTTTGTTATGAGCTTGTGTAGTAACACATATCGTCAATGACTGGTGTATCACATGCGCTGTTGCTTAGTGGCTGATCACATCTGACTCTTTTACAACCCCATGGACTGTAACCCACCAGGCTCCTCTGTCCATCGGGTTTCCCAGGCAGGAATACTGGAGTAGGTTGCCATTTCCTTCTCCAGGGATCTTCCTGACTCAGGGACTGAACCTGCATCTCCTGCATTGGCAGGCGGGTTCTTTACCACTGAGCCACCAGGGAAGCCAGTTGTGTTGTGCCAGCTGCTTAGTGGTGGCCGACTTTTGGGGACCCCACAGACCATATAGCCGGCCAGCTCCTCTGTCCCTGGAATTCTTCAGGCAAGAATACTGGAGTGGGTAGCCATTCCGTTCTCCAGGGGATCTTCCTGACCCAGGGATCTAACTCAGATCTCAGGCTTTGAAGACAAATTCTTTACCACTGAGCCGCCTGAAAGTCCTGTATTATGATATAAAAAGATAAAAATCTCTTCCTAGATAAACTAATCGGGCAAAACAAATTTCTAACTGTTTCACTCTCCCTTTAAATGAAGTCAGACTTTGAAAGGGCAAATGTTATTTAAGCTCTAAGTTCACATCATTAACACAATTGAGGGCAAACTCTGGAATGCAGCTGGGTCCAGTGGAAAGTAGTGTAACCCTGCTCTTGAATGTCAGTCTTCCTTGATGGCTCAGGCAGTAAAGAATCTGCCACTAAGAATGCAAGAGACCCAGGTTCCATCCCTGGGTCGGGAAGATCCCCTGAAAAAGGTAATGGCTACCCACTCCAGTATTCTTGGCTGGAAAATCCCGAGGACAGAGGAGCGTGGCGGGCTACAGTTCATGGGGTCGTAAAGAGTCAGACATGACTGAGCGAATTTCACTTCTCTTAAATGGGCAGAGCAGTGAGAACAGGTTATTCCAATCAAATCATCTCATTGGACTTGGCAGATTCTTAGACCTTCGAATAAGTTGCTGTAGTTTATTAAACCAAATGAATTGCCACGGGATGTTAGCCTTGGAGATTGTGGGCAGATAGCATGTCTCAAGGTGTGAACTTTTCTCTTTCCTGCAGACGTGTCCTGTCAGAATCATGATACCATCCGTCATGGGGGAGCAGGCAAATGATTTTCCTCTCCATCGGATGGAGTTTCTGGAAAGCTGTGTCAGTGGAAGCATACAGCTAGAAACTTCTGTTTTTCCCCCACCTTCTCCCTGCCGTGCTAAATTCCTGGATAGACATTAACTCTGCACTTGGTGCCAGGGCTGTTGAAAACAAATTCATCAGCAGAGTTAGCTGATGAAATTCTGTGTGGGTGGGTTTTTTTTTTTTTTCTCTTTTAAGAAGTATCTTGAATTCTGAGACAAATGTACAATTCCCCGCCACCCCCCACCCCTCCAACCCAGATCAATTCTTGGCCTCAATTTGTAATTTCCCTCCAGCTCATGTATTACTTTGTTCAATGGTGGACTTTCCGTGGGGTCTTGCATGGTAACTTCAGGGCTTTAGGACGAATTAGCACAGTATCCAGCTTGTAAGGGTCTTTATAATCTTTAATGGGCCGGACTGGTGAATAGTCATAAGACTTAGTCAAACAACTGGCAGGAAACATTAGAACTTCTCAGGGAGCTTAATGACTTTACGGATTTTTTCTTTAGATGGTCCTGCCGCTGGGACTCGGGCCTTAACCAAAACCAAGTGAAAACTTCGAGCCAGTGTCAGAGTCGGTGCCTTTATAACGTGGCTGGGAAAATTCCTAACAGTCCTGAGTCTCTGCTGCTTCTGATGGTTTATGTATTGGGTCATTCATTCGGGTAATCAACACACCTAAGTACGCCCAGAGAAAAAACACCCAAGATGGTCCTCTAGTATCCGTTAGCTGGAAAGGAGTGACGGATGTGTGAACGCGTGGCTAGGACACAGCATGATGAGACAAAGCCCTGGGGCGGTTCCAGCGGGGATGGCCAGCTTGCCTTCGAGAGAGAAGGGTGCCTTCACAGGGCAAAAGGTTTCTGAAGGATCAACAGGAGCTGCCTATGTTCACTGGGCAGGAGAATGCATTTCAAATAGAATTCTTTGAAAATGGATAAAAGCAGGAAATGTTCTGACGGGCTCGCACACGTTGAATGGTTTGATGTGGCTGGAGTGTGGACCGTAGGGGTCAGGGAGCACGTGACGTGGACGGTGGGAGTCGAACCCAGAGAAAGATGGAATTCGGATCATCACAGGCTGGGGTCAGCTGTTTGGAGCATCATGATGGGTATTAAAGTAGACTGTGGCATGCTAAGATTTATGGTTTTGAAAAATCACTCGAGCAGCAAAGTGGAGAGTGAAGGAGAGGGGCTCAGGCCAAAGAGACAGGAAGGTAAGTCGAGGGACAAATGAAACGATCCAGGGAAGAGAAGCTACGGGGTAGCTGGCACCATAAAGATTCCTGGTCTGGTGGCAGATCCTTCCAGCTGGTGACGTGGAAACTGGAATCATGACTCACAGGAGAGAGCAAGGCTTTGAAGGTGGAGGGGACACGGTTTTGCCCAAAGGGAGGTTGAAAAGCCATGTTGAATTATTAACACATTTGGTATGGTCAGTCTTGGCTAAGTCATGTTATGTTTAAAGTTTCTGATGGAGGAGATCTTAGAAACAAGCGTGCTGATCTAGAAGGCATGAAAAAGAAGTGAAAGTGTTACTTGCTCAATTGTGTCTGGCTCTTTGCAGCCCCATGGACTGTAACCCACCAGGCTCCTCTGTCCTGGGGATTTCCCAGGCAAGAATACTGGAGTGGGTAGTCAATCCCTTCTTCAAGGGATCTTCGTGATCCAGGGGTTGAACTGGGGTCTCCTGCATTACAGGCAGATTCTTTACTGTCTGAATAACCAGGGAAGCATGAACGATAATGAACATTAGAGGAATATGGCATTGGTAAAATTAATTAGGATGGTGGATTTGAAACAACTTTGTAAACTGTAAAGCAGTGTACAAATATTAGACGTTGCTGTTATTTTCCATATGTTAATAGAAGTGTTGGAAAGATCCCCTGAAGAAAGAAATGACAACCCACTCCACGATTCTTGTCTGGGGAATCCCATGGACAGAGGAGCCTGGCAGGCTACAGTCCATGGGGTTGCAAAAGATCTGGACACGACTTAGCAACTCAACAGCAACAGCAATACAGAAAGAGAGACATTAGGATAATGTTTGTGAGCAATTTCAGAAGCCTCGAAGTCTAGGGTTGGAGGCGCTTCTGGTTCCCCTGGGAATGGAAATGGAGCCAGTAGACATGAATCAGATCCTCACTGAACAAACCATCTTTCCATCCCCTTCAAGCTAGTTACTCGCTTGTGTACGCTGGAACAAGTTCTCTCGATTTTGCACACTTGGGATATCTCCTCTAGCTCCCATCATGCCCAGAGCTCTAAACCAGCAGATCCCAAGACAGGGACGTTAGAAAAGGAAGAGTTTTCTGAGGTCAGAATTTCTCCTATAAAGTTTGAAAGGAGATCTATTTGCCTTCCAGAGCATCTCAGGTTTAAAAATCCAACTGCCTCGATTTCAATGTTGTTTTAGATCGAGCATGATCTTACAGAGGCCACCTGTGCAGGGCCAGTGAGTGTGAAAGAGCCTCTTAATCTCAGAGCATGAACAGAGCGAATGGTGCCTTTGTCTGTCTCTCTCTGATTTTTCCCCTCTGGACGCTAGCCCTACAGTGGGACACTTAGAAGTGGAACTCCTAAATCGTGCCATATTCGTAGAAATTTCTATAGCGAGGGAAAGAGGTGTTTGGTGTAGATTTAGTGTCAGCAATAACACAAATCTTTCCTAGAGCACCCGTGAAGAACTGCTTGATGATATAAAGAATTTATGACCTGGGAGATAATTTATTTCAAATAAAATTAGAAAACACAAGCACTGCTTTGGGATTTTGGAAAACTTTGCCGTTCAATTTCCAGAGTTGAAACACTTGAAATAGAGAAAGTGTCACTTCACAAAAAACAGTGGCTTAATCTGTACCCTTGAATTAGAGCCAGGGGAAAGAATTCAAAACACAGAGAAATCATTCTCGGGAGATAAGCAATATTCTTGCTTCTCGAATATTCACATACGCATCTGGATATATTAGGCAGCTTGTTTATCTCTGGGTGTCACTGTCTTCTAGCACGTAAAAGTGAACTGTAATAATGATAGATGTTCACTGAGGGATTACCACCCTGTGCTGGGAGAGGGGTCTCCCCACTTTGATTTTCCTTAGTTCTCGACATAATTTTATCATGTGCTGTGATTTCTTTTCTACAGATGAGAAACAGGAAGGTTATGTAATTTGCTCAAGATTATACTGTGGGTCTGTGTAAGACCTGGGTTCAGAACTAGCAGTCTATATGGTTTTGATATCTGAGCTCTTTCCAAAAATACTATAACCCATCTCCAGAAGCTGTCACCAGAAGGAAGCTTTTCTGAGTGACATACTTGTGGGACGAATATTTACAAACTAAGACATTCTAATAGAATTGATTGAGTTATTAGTCATTTGGAAATCATAGCATAAGAGGAAAAGTTGAAATTACTGGAGTTAAATAAGCCAGTGAAAGGGCCACTTGAGAACAAAATAACTTTCTTCAAATACCTGGAGAGCTGTCACACATAAGCCTGGACATACTCTTGTCTGTGGCATCAAAAATGGGTAATGGATGAAAGCTGAAAAAGGTGACCTGACCCCTAGGAGGTCAGCGCTCTCTGAAAGAGCTGGCTTGGCAGCGCGATGGGCAAGGGATTGATCCGTGTGAGTAACAGAGATGTTTGCTTCTCAAGGATAATGAAGAGAAGATTACAGTATTAGGCAGAAGTTTGGGCTGGCTGGTCTCTGACATATTTCAATTCTGAGGTTACATAAATGTCAATTCACGACACTTTGCTATGAATAAGTTGACCAGTCCTTCTCTTAGTGATGGGGGAAGGCTAGACACTGAAAATACTGAGTGCCTGAAAATGCAAAGTCTTGAAGGCACTTTGCCCGTTTAACAATTTCACTCATGATTGGCTTATATTTGCATTTTTTTTTTTTATCACAGAAGAACATGAAAATTCCAGTAATTGATTTTCTCCGAAATTCTGTTTCTGAATTTGAAGAAAAGTATGTTTCAGTTTTGGTAAGAGTCTAATATATTTTTAATAGATACGGAAGTTCTTCTGACTCCATGTTTAATGGGTCACAAAGAACCTGGCAGAAGGTTTTCTAGGATGTAATGGGTGTAATTGAGTGGTGATAGGTTTTCAGAAAGTACTCAAGACACAGGTAATTCATTGCAGAAGAGAATAATTTTCTCCGTGAACTCTGAATCAGAAATGTTGGTATATTAATTACAATGCATTCTCTAACATAAATCCAATTATACCAACATCGCTGATTCATATGCTGGTGAAGAATCTGCCTGCAATGCGGGAAACCTGGGTTCGATCTCTGGGTTGGGAAGAGCCACTGGAGAAGGGAACGGCTCCCCACTCCAATATTCCGGCCTAGAGAATTCCAGGGACTTTATAGTCCATGGGATCGTGAAGAGCTGGACACGACTGAGCGACTTTCACTTTCACTATGTTCACAACGTTTTAAAAAGGCTAAAAGAATGATGCCCTGGAAAACACTTAGAGAGTCTTGGCAAGAAGTCAGGTTTAATTAGACTGTGGGGGCTGCATAATTTGGAGGCAGGATTTTATTAAACTAAGAAAACTAGCCAGGGCCCTTCTCTGGGACACTTGTGGATAGTGGGGACACATTAATGCTTGTGACATTTATCATGTATTTGTTCATTTCATGAACACTTTGAACTCCTATGACTTGGTTCATCGACTCAAGGGACATACACGTGTGGTCACATCTTTTTCTCCTTTTACTCTGTTGAACTTCCAGTGTCTTTCCTCTGATGAGGTGTCCAGATCAATAGGTGATCAATAGGTCATTCTTGTTTTGAGACACCAGCAACTACCATCTTTTTTTTTTTTTTTTTCTGAGACAGCGTCCTTTTGGGAATTGGCCTGTATTCCTAAGAGCACTCCCATCCATCACGGCACCAGCCCTGGGGTTCCCCTTGGTGGGACTCCAAAGATAGGACTTGAATTCTGCTCTTCCCTGTCTCCTATGTGGACTTGGATATGTTGCTCTTCATCTGCTGGCACTTCATTACGTGTACAAGAATCCACCGAGTCCATGTGCCATGTCAGAGGGAGAAATCCACACGCCACCCATTTGTTCACCCTTTGCTTAGATGCTCTGCCGTCTAATTCCTTCCTGTCCCTCCAAGCTTTGCCCATCTCGGACGAGGGCAGAGGCACACCCCGCAAACCACTAAATTGAATTCTGTTTCAGGGACACAGGGCAAGAGCCGTCAAGAAACGTTTCCAGGGAGCTGGAATGGTGTGAGTCCTAGACACATTCCCAGCAAGGAGCCACCCCTGTGTGCTCAAGTGTGCATTATCTTAGTGTGTGTCTGTACTCCGCAGAGCCCGAGGCAGACTCTCGGAGAACACCGCTCCCGCCCTCTGTGCTCTGGCCATCTCTGCTGTGCCCAGGAAAGAAGATTCTAGTCTTGCACTGCTCTTCTGCTCAGTTGCTTCACTTGTGCCCGACTCTTTGAGACCCTGTGGACTGCAGCCCACCAGGCTCCTGCGTCCAGGGATTTCCCAGGCAAGAATCCTGGAGTGGGTTGCCATTTCCTCCTCCAGGGCATCTTCCCCACCCAGAAATGGAACCCGAGTCTCCTGCATTGCAGATGCATTCTTTACCACTGAGCCACCCAGAAGCCCTCTATTCTTCCAGAAAGAAAGAAAGAAAAGAAAGTGAAGTCACTCAGTCGTGTCCGACTCTTTGAGACCCCATGGACTACTGCAGCCCGCCAGGCTCCTCTGTCCATGGGATTCTCCAGGCAAGAATACTGGAGTGGGTTGCCATTTCCTTCTCCAGGGGATCTTCCTGACCCAAGGATCGAACCCGGGTCTCCCACACTGCAGGCAGATGCTTTACCATCTGAGCCACCAGGGAAGCCACTTCTTATAGAAGAAACAATATTTGACAGAAACACAGGGAATGAGTCTTGAACATCTGTTATGCTGTTAATTTATGAGGAGTTTTTAAAAGACTCAGGGTTGGTTTTTTTCACCAAAAACATAAAAGCTAATTCGTAATGTTTTCAGCAGAAATGGCTACAGATCAGATGGTCTCATATACTGTTCTGGATTGTCTCCTATTTAAATGATCTTCTTACTGACAGTCACCGCCCTTCAGAGGTTGCTTTAACTCTGAAAAATAGCAGTGAACTACTCCACGGATGTGTCCAATAGCATTTAGAGAATTTAAAAAGTCAGCTTGCTAAGCTTGTTAGACTCCAACGTAAGCCAGTGTACGTCCTGAGGGAATATCTTTATTTAGAGGACAATGGCTAATGTGAAATTATCACAGGTCTCAATTTGTGTTGGCTTTCTGTGTATCATTTGCAGTTTACAGGTTCTTATCCACATGTGGCATGTGCAACAGAAATCACTTCTAACTCATTTTAGACTGAATAATTGTCTTCTGCAAATGACTTCAGACAATGACCTTTTTAAAGGATGATCTTCACTGTGTAGAATATACCATCCAGTTGTTGAGTGTATCTGAACATCCATTGGAAACAGAAAGCAAAGGTATCCGTGGTCCATTTAGCAGTCACTAGACAGATTTAAAAAATAAAGATGCAGTTATCAAAATGCTTAAAAATTCCAGAACATCATTTTATAAAACCATCTATATTAAAAATCCTCAAAAACAAAGTACTTAATGTTCTTTTTGGAGTGAGAAAAAGCCTCAGAACTTTGTTAAGTGATCAATACTATTCAATTTTATTCCTCCTCATTTTTCTTTACTTATTGAACATCTTGGAGCTTAAAAGAGATACTTGTGATTTGAATAGTGGGAGAAAGAAGGCTGAGTTAAAGATGATTAGAGCAATAAATAAAGAAAAAACCTCTTCATTTTGAAATAAGAAAGCAAATTCTACTATTTTTCTTGAGCCCTTCAAGGATGAAATGGTTTGACTGTCTCAGCAGGCATCCATAATTCATGAAAGGGATTCTGATTGATTTTCGTGATCAGAAATTGATCTAATTTTATTGTTCACGTATGTTATAATTTAGGATTTTTCTAAGATAAATCATGCTCATGTTTAATTCTTTCTGTTTGAGATGACTACTTCACACAGATTTTTTTTTTTGTTTTTTGGTATCACTTTCTTTTTCAAGGAGTGTACTGTATAATCATTGAACTCCTCTATAATTACACGGCAAAGACTATGTAAATACGTAATTATGTTCATGCAGATTACTTGATAATTATACTTCCAGTTACCAAGTAATGAACGGAATAGTCATCATGCAACTTGCAGCGCTTAGACTTTCAGCTTGGTCTTTGTTTTTAAAAAAGGAGAGAACTAGATAATTACTCCATGGTTACACGGCACTTACATTGTCAACAGTCATGTATTTACGTTGCTATTACATGGTTATTTTTTACCTTGTAAAATAAAGTGGGGCTGCCTTTTGAAAGAGGTCCTTTCCTCCTCTCTTTTCAATAGGAATTCCACGTCTCAAGCTGGTGAATAGCAGAGCTGAGCTGCTCTTTTGTAAATACTTTAATACCCGGAGTGGCACACAAGCAGAACTGGAAAGGTCTCTGAACTTATCTTTGCCAAGACAGAAGGCAAAAGAGAGAGGGGGAGAAAACCCACAAAACTCTACGTCAAGTGTGTCAGTGAAACATGAAACACGTAGTTATCAACCCTACGTCCAGGGGACTCATTGCCTAACAACAGTGGTTTTCTGTTTGTTGGCTGAGCTCATCTGCAGCACCGTTCATCCGTGCTTCCTCCTCCCTGGAAAGTGCTTCCTCCGTTACTCCCAGAACCAGCTCTCTTTCATCTCCTTGATTGCATCTTTCCTTCCCAAACCCCTTGTGCACAACCTCTGCTTCTGGCTCTAACCCTGTGAACACACCGTTAGGTTAGTGTTGCTTACACTTTATTGGAGGAAGTCTTCACTCAGTATCCTGAATAAAAATTCATCAGAAGGACTTCCCTAGTGGCCCAGGGGTTAAGACTCTGCCTTCCAATGCAGGGGGCATGGGCTCAATCCCCGGTTGGGGAACTAAGATCCTGCATGGCCAGGGGCAATGAAGCCTGTGCCCCACAGTTAGAGAGAAGCCTACGTGTGGCCACTAAGCCCTAACTCAGCCAAAAGGAAAAGAAATGATTTTTAAAAATCCATCAGAGCCTCTGTGATTGATGGCTTTCCATTCTATCTCCAGACTTATCACCAGAGCGTAAGCATAACTAGTTTATGAATATATTTATAATAAATTGGGCTTCCTTGGTGGCTCAGATGGTAAAACATCTGCCTGCAGTGTGGGAGACCTGGGTTCGATCCCTGGGCTAGGAAGATCCCCTGGAGGAGGAAATGGCAACCCACTCCAGTGGAATTTTCTTGCCTGGAAAATTCCATGGACGGAGGAGCCTGGTGGGCTTAAGATTAATGGAAAGATAAATATGTATAAGTAGATAGAAAAATAGAAGTTTCACACAGCAGTGGCACAGTGGTAATTAATCTGGCTCACCAGTCAGGAGATTTGGGTTCCATCGGTGAGTCGGGAAGATACCCTGGAGAAGGGAATGGCAACCCACTCCAGTATTCTTGCCTAGAGAATCTCATGGACAGAGGAGGCTGGTGGGCTACAGTCCATGGGGTCGCAAAGAGTGACACAACTGAATGACTGAACACACACACACACACACACACACACGCACAGTAGATATACATACTGGGGAATGCATTCTCAAATCCTTATCTTTTGCTATTTTATTGGGCTAGCTATAGCTGAATCCAATGACAATCATTTGCAATAGTTTTAGTAGAGTTATTTTAAAAAGTTTGTTCTTTCTTTCTTTTTTCCGTGGCATACTGTGTCTTTGACTTTGGGAGCTTAAAGAGAAAGAGAGAAAGAAAGAGAACTCGCTCAGTCGTGTCTGACTCTTTGCGACTCCATGGACTGTAGCTGACCAAGCTCCTCCATCCATGGGATTTTCCAGACAAGAATACTGGAGTGGGTTGCCATTTCCTTCTCCAGGGGATCGTCCCAATCCAGGGATCGTTGGGAGCTTAGCGACGTTTCACATAAAAATATAAGGCACTGGACTCATACATTCAGGCCATTGATCTGGCATTTGCTTAATACTCATTATATTCAATGCACTGTGATCAGCACGGAGGAGATTCAAAGATAAATATGCAATTTTTCCTATCTTTGATAACAGAAATTCCGTTTGGGGAAGGAAGAGCACCCATTTTTAAGTGGGCTTTAATATAAAGCAGAAGAAACTAAGAACTAAGTACAAAGTAACAGAACATGAATACTGCTTTCCCTATGATTTCAAGTAATTTATATCTCACTAACTACCTTTATGTTTCCCGAGCAAATTGGCCCATGACTGCCCAAATAAATTAACCTCTCATTTTGCATGACCCATATGTTGGAAGTTTAGAATTAATTTTGCTAATTCCCAAAATTACAAAAATACTGTGTGCTGTGTTTCTGTGCTTGCAAGCATTAAGTGAAAATAGCCTTCTTTTTTGGTTCTTCAGGGAATGTGATCTTCTTAAAAAAAAACACAACCAAACTCTCTACAGTTTGAAAGATGATTTTATAATGTAATAAAGATGCATTTATAATGTATGAATCTTGCTAGAATCTTTTCACTTAGTGCTCAAACTCAAATCCATTAATGGCATCTATAGGTGTCAAATGATTTTTATTATCTCATATTTTAAAATAATCAAATTAAAAATAAATTAAAGCTGAGAATTTGTGTGTGGATTAAAAGATAGAAGAAAACAGACCGCAGTAGACATGAGAAACTCTATGTAAAGACTGCATTTAATTAATTAATTAATAACTAACCACCTGAAAAGGACAACTAGATCTCTAGATTGCTTGCTACAGCAATATAAATTAATAAAGTCCTAAATATTGAATGTTGAAAGAAATACAAAATAGCTGAAAAAAATGTGAAGGCACTAATATTAGAGTGGAGAAATACTATTAACTATGACCATAGCAGAAAGATGAATATGTTTGATTACACGAATATTAAAAATTTATTCATAGCACAACATGAATTAATTTTCTCAATATATAGAAGTCTTATAATTCCATACAAAATTAACAATACGAAGGGTCAAATAAGTTAATTCACACAGAAAAAAAAAAAAACACACCAAAAAAAAAAAAACTATCAAAGCTGCAAAAAAGATGCTTCAAAGCCAGCCACAACTGAAAATATATAGACTAAATTATCTGGATTGGATAACACACTTGGAGAACTCAGTCATTTCTGAACACTGGGTTGGCATGTACTGTGATTAGAATCTTCTTGCAGCATGTCAGTCTCTGACGGTGTCATCTCATTTCCAAGGAGAAGAAGCATCTAGTTCCCTCCAAAGCTTCAGCCCAGAAAAGGTTTTGGTGTTCTTCTGCCGTGTTTAATTGGCTAAAGCAGTGACAGGACCAGCCCTGATTCAAGGGAATGGAGAAACAGACTCCACTTGTTTATGAGAGCAGTGTGTGTGTGTGTGTGTGAGAGAGAGAGAGAGAGAGAGAGAGAGAGAGAGAGAGATTAGTCGCTCAGTCATGTCTGACTCTTTGCGACCCCATGGACTGTAGCCCGCCAGGCTCCTCTGTCCATGGGACTCTCCAGGCAAGAGTACTGGTGTCGGATGCCATGCTCTCCTCCAGGGTAATCTTTCCAACCCACTGGTCAAACCCAGATCTCCTGCATTGCAGTATGATTCTTTACTGTCTGAGCTATCTTTAAGCCATGAACATTTGCACCCTGGCAGGCTGCAGTCCACAAGGTTACAAAGAGTCAGAAATGACTTAGCAGCTGAACAACAACAATTTTTAATCCTCTTTCCCTCCCTACATGTGTGTATTTCTATTTATGTTAGTTCTCTTTAGCATCTTTAGCAACGAGTACTTTTGGGCCAAGAGTCCAAGGGAATATTTGGGATTAAAAGGATGCTTGGTTTACACTTTATTCTCTTTTACATTCTTTGAACTTTTTTTTTGGCAGTCTGCATGGTTAATTTTTTTAAAGATAATTTATCTCTGGTGATGTGGAAAGCTCTTCAAGTGGTATTATAAAGTGTAAAAAAGGCAAAATGTGGAACAAGGTATCAATATATAGAAGTTTTGTGTTTAACAAGGTATGGATGCTGACACCTCACTTGGATGTGTGTGTGTGTAACTGTATGACCTGCTGTGAACACACACACTTCCAAGCAAAAGCGCTAAGCAAAATTTGTGTGGGAAAAATGGGTAGAAGAAAGAGCGGCGTGTTCTCAGTTGAAAGCATCACCAGTAGGTAGGCAGCGGGTTAGGTTCTGACCACGTGGAAGATCTTGGGAGCTTCATGGAAACTTCAGCTGTGCTTCAAAGACCAATGTGCCTTTATCTTCCTATGCTGAGCTGCTACGTGCTCACCTCGGGGGCTGATAAGAGCTCAGGACCCGGGCTGAACTCAAGAGCCCAACTCCTGTGGAAGGCAGGGACCCAACCCGCGGAGGCACTAGGGCATTTTTTTCTACAAGAAACATTAAGCCTCTTATCTCACTCACCGGGAATTTAAACTTCTGTCTTACAGTTAATTCTACGGTCTGTTTCTGGTTTACGAAGCAAATCCAGGTCTAGCCCAGACTCCTGAGAAATCCAGGTTGTAGAAGCCAGTGATGAGCAAGGCATTCTCATCTCTGTGGATCTACGCCTAGAGCTGCGCGATGGGCCATGAGGTCAATCTGATTGGCTGAACCATCCCGTGGCCCCCCTTTCCCTCCGTCACTGGTGGTCCCAGAGGCCCAGGCCGTATCTTGGAGAGGGACTTTGCTTTAGATCAAAGATGGAAGATGGTTATGGAATGTCACGCTTACAGGGAGTCATAAAGCTCTGCTGCTTTTGCACGACTCACGGAAATCCTGAGTGTTTAGGTTCAGCCTGAAAAACAAAACAAAACAAAAACTCAAAACTTGGCAGCTTGTCTCTGCATCTTCTGCTCTTGAATGACTCAACATTTCTCTGGCGACATAGAGATTTCAAAATACAGTCCCCACTCTCAGCACCATTTCTCTCTACTCTTGTTCTTATCTCTTCCTCTGCTGCTGTGAGTCTTCCTGTGACAGCTAAGAATTTACTGTTCACTTGGAACCTTCAAATTCTGGGAAATGAGAGGACCATCTTCTTTGAAGAGCTCAGGGTGAAAGATCTTGAGATTATTAGAGCTTCTCCTCACAGATGGCATAAGATAAACTATGGAATTGATGGCTCCATGAAATTCTTTCCTTTGTCCTTTCAAATGCTTTGGATTGTTGAACTCTCCAGTAAATACTGATGAATGAGATGTGACTATTCTAAGATGCTACAGAACCTTAGCAAAGGTGGAATATTCTAGAACGTTAATCCCCGAGTTCTTAGCCAGGGATCTACCATGGGCCACGAGTTTGTAAGTCTTTTGCAAAAATGTGTCAAGTGTGTATTGGTGGTTACATGTAACTTTTTGAAAAGGAGATTGATAATTTCTGCTAACTTTTTTCCAGGAAAACTGCCCCGCTTAGGTAGTACTTTTAAGGTAGAAAGTGCTGTGTTGTACGAAATCATTATTTCCCTTTTTGTGCAATTCAGCTGGTATAGAGTGTGATTTCTTGTTGTGGGAACTATTTAGTGTTATTACTTAACAGACCAATCTTATCTGATGGCACTCAGACATGAGAAAATTCATGCTTCAATCTAGGAGCAACTTGAATGTGAACAAAGAATGGTGTTTAGCTGGGCACGTTACTTAGGATGGTTGCTGTCTTCGTTTTTCCACATTTTCTCAAACTTTAAAAACCCATTGTTTCAGAAATTTCTTTCTTCCAGTTTAAAAACAGAGTTTTTTTTTTCCACTGGTGGTTGAACTAGGTGACAGTATTTTTTTTTAATTGAAGTATAATTGAGTTACTTTGTTGTGTTAGTTTCTGATAGACAGCAAAGTGATTGTTACATATGTGCGTGTGTATATGTATGAAAGTGAAAGTGAAAGTGAAGCCGCTCAGTTGTGTCTGACTCTTTGTGACCCCGTGGACTATAACTTACTAGGCTCCTCCGTCCATGGGCTTCTCCAGGCAAGAATACTGGAGTGGGTTGCCATTTCCTTCTCCAGTGTATATGTATATATGTATATATGTATATATGTATATATGTATATATGTATATATGTATATATGTATATATGTATATATGTATATATGTATATATGTATATATGTATATATGTATATATGTATATATGTATATATGTATATATGTATATATGTATATATGTATATATGTATATATGTATATATATATCATCCTTTTCAGATTCTTTTTCATTATAGGTGATTACAAGATAATGAATATAATTCCCTGTGCTGCTCTGTAGGACTTTGTTCTTTATCTGTTTTTTCAATAAGAGCGTGTATCTGCTAATCCAAAACTCTGAATTTATCCCTTCCCACCTCCTTCCCCTTTGGTAACCATAGGTTTGTTTTCTACGTCTGTGAGTCTGTTTCTCTTTTGTGAATAAGTTCATTTGTATGTTTTTTTAGTTTCTACTTATACACTAGGGGCTTCCCTGGTGGCTCAGGTGGTAAAGAGTCTGCCTGCAATGCAGGAGGCCTGGGTTCAATCCCTGGATCAGGAAGATCCCCTGGAGAAGGAAATGGCAACCCACTTCAGCATTCTTGCCTGGGAAATCCCACGGACAGAGGAGCCTGGTGGGCTACAGTCCATACGGTCACAAAGAGTCGGACATGACTGAGCGACTAACACTTTGACTTGAACACTTTGTAATGACACCACTGGGCTGAGTGTCCCTGGTGAGGCTCTGATGCAGCCCTGATGCACTTTATGTAAAAGCAGGGAAAGTGCTTTTAAAACTTTTCAGGGAAGTGTGGTATTCCATGGTTTGATTTACAGTTTTGGTTCCATTTGTCTTGAGAAGCCATGACATTTGGCTGGAAACAAAATGACCTGTATTTAATGCCAATAAAGGATTATTCAAGTACCATGCCCGCACTAAACACAAGAATGTACCATTCCAGCAAGAAGCGCCCTTTCCGAGCTGACTCACAGAATGACTTTGTCAGCATCATGATGAGCCCATTTAGTTTCTGCACATTTCCTGTGCTCCTCTGATGTCCCTGGAGAGAACTCTGCCCTCGCTGAGTGAATTCATGTTGGAGGTTTGTTTCATGATAGTATCTTGAGATGGATAGGGCAGGTAGCAGGGCTCTCATCTTATGGATGAGTAAATGATCAGCCGAGATTGCATGGATACTAACTGCCTGGCAATCAGGTCAGATCCCATATGTTCTCAATTTACGGACAATAGCTGGAATCAATATTGCCGGGAGAAATATCAATAACCTCAGATACACAGGTGACACCACCCTTATGGCAGAAAACGAAGAAGAACTAAAGAGCCTCTTGATGAAAGTGAAAGAGGAAAGTGAAATAGTTGGCTTAAAATTCAACATTCTGGTCCCATCACTTCATGGCAAATAGATGGGGAGACAATGGAAACAGTGACAGACTTTATTTTCTTGGGCTCCAAAGTCACTGCAGATGGTGACTGCAGCCGTGAAATTAAAAGACCCTTGGTCCTTGGAAGAAAAGCTATGACCCACCTAGACAGCATATTAAAAAGCAGAGATATCACTTTGCCAAAGAAGGTCAGTCTAGTCAAAGCTATGGTTTTTCCAGTAGTCATATATAGATGTGAGAGTTGGACTATAAAGAAAGCTGAGTGCCAAAGAATTGATGCTTTTGAACTGTGGTGTTGGAGAAGACTCTTGAGAGTCCCTGAGACTGCAAAGAGATCCAATCAATCCATCCTAAGGGAGATCAGTCCTGAATATTCATCGGAAGGACTGATGCTGAAGCTGAAACTCCAATACTTTGGCCGCCTGATGTGAAGAGGTGACTCATTTGAAAAGACCCTGATGCTGGCAAAGATTGAGGGCAAGAGAAAAGGCAGAGGATGAGATGGTTGGATGGCATCACTGACTCAATGGACATGAATTTGGGTAAGCTCTGGGAGTTAGTGGTGGACAGGGAGGCCTGGCGTGCTGCAGTCCACGGGTCACAAAGAGTCGGACAAGACTGACTGAACAGAACTGAACTGAACTGAACTGAACTGATAGCCAATGCTGGTTCTCTAGGAAATGACTGCAGACTGCAGGCTTCCTCAAGACAAAGACAGGGTCTGTTTTGTCCTCTGAATTTCCATGACTTAGCACTGAGATCACCCAGCACTTATAAAAGTTCACTGACTGACTATGCTCAGATGATCATTCTCTTAATTCTATAAAATTAAACATCTGGGGGAGGGAAGAAGCTTCTTGATCAGATAAGTACTCATCCTTAAATATACAGTTAACTTCTCTAAAAGGTGCTGGCTCCTGGATAAATGGCAGTTTTTCATTGTATCCGATATTTTATCATCAAGTCACGCAGCTGAAAGAGTTCTTTTATGCTCCAAAGACAAGGAAATGAAAGACTATCTCGTCTGTCAATGAAACGTACGAAATCGAGCATGCGGTTCAGGGAACATTTGCCACTTCAAAACGTTTCTAAAAAAAATAAATCAACAATTATATTTAAAGATGGGAAACAGCTTAACTTTAAGAAAAGAAAAATAAGCATCTGGTAGAAATTTCAATTCATTCTCTCTTTCTTGATGGATCTGTGTTCTCGCCCTCCTTCGAGGACACCTGACGGCTCTAGCCATGCCATTTGATCTTACAGACTAGGGGGTATATCGTCTACACTGCCTGGTGTGTTGGAATTGAGGTTTGCATGTGACTTGGATAAGCAAAGCCTATTGCCCTGGTGCTGAATGCATGGGACATTACGTGTTTACTTTGTGTGATGATGTTTATGTTTGCATATCTGTAAGTTAGTATATATGTGAGAAGTATTAAATAGGAAGGCAGAGAGATAGCAGAAAGGAAGGGGTTTCTCCCCAAGTGTACAGCTTTTGAACTTGGGCAGTGTTAGCGACTGAACAACAAGTGTTGCCTCGATGCCTGCCATGATGGCAGGGGATGTCTAGAAGCATTTTGTTCTCCCCAGCTCTTTGCTTCACTGCATTACATGCTGGATGATTAGGAAATGAATACATTACAATGAAGTTAAGATACACCTGCTAGAAGGGTCGTCACCCCTCAAGACAAATATAGTCAGTCCCGTACATTCAAACCATCAACCTGCAGACTTTCAAAGGTGCAGATGTCAGGCGTGAGTGGCGTGGCAGCTCGCCCCCCGCCTCGCATTGCTGTCCACCCTTCAGCTCCACCGCCTTCCGCCTCTTGTCTGTCCCCCAGCCACTGACTTTTCCTGCCTGCTCACTCAATGCCAGCCCCTGTGTGCCAGCTGTCATGCCATGCTACTGTACTTTTCAAGGTATTGCACTGTAAGAGTAAAAATGTTTTCTTTGTTTTTTTATATATGAGGTGTGTGAAAAGGATTATAGGCCTATTACTGTACAGCACGGGGTAGCGGACCGTGTCAGTTGCCTACCTAGGCTAACCTGGTTGGACTTACAAACAGATCGGACTGACAAACGTGCTCCCGGAATGGAACTTGTTGGTGTGTAGGGGACTTCCTGTAAAATAAACTTGATTGACTTGCAATGTCCTCTGAAAACACAGCAACACATTAGATGAGAAATCAAATCCACTATGTGTCAGGGAGGAACTCTGTGTTGGGGGGATTTGGGGTTGATGTCAAGAAACACTGCGCTTCCCTGGGAAGGGAACCTCTCTCGGTGGTTAAGAATCCACCTGCTAGTGCAGGAGACGTGGGATCGATCCCTGAGTCAGGAAGATCTTCTGGAGAAGAAATGGCAGCCTGCTCGAGTATTCTTGCCTGGGAAATCACATGGACAGAGGAGCCTGTGGGGTGCAATCCGTGGGGTCACAAAAGAGTTGGACATGACATAGCAGCTAAATGACGACAGCGTAGTTGGTTTATAACGTATTAGTTTCAGGTGAACAGCAAGGTGATTGATTCAGTTATATATTTAAGTGTGTGTGGGCTCAGTTGCTCAGTCATGTCTGACTCTTTTTGAGTCAGCTACCAGGCTCCTATGTCCATGGAATTTTCCAGGCAAGAAAATTGGAGTGAGTTGCCAATTCCTACTCCAGGGGACCTTGCCAACTCAGGGATAGAACCCGAGTCTCCTGCATTGGCAGGCTGATTCTCTACCACTAGTGCCACACAAATACATACGCACTTTTTTTTCCATACTCTTTCCCATTATGGCTTGTTTCAAGATTTGAATATAGTTCTCTGTGCTGCACGGTAGAACCTTGTTTGTATATTTTATGTACAGTCATTTGTAACTGCTAATCCTAAACTCTTAGTTGATCCCTAATTTTTAAAATTCAAAATGATTTTAAATGGCAAAGTTATAATAGGCAATATTCTATTTTGAAAAACAACCTTGCGGTCTTTTCCTGAGAAAAGCCGAAAAACAGTTGGGAAAAGAGTCGGTGAGAAGCTGAGTCAGTCGCATATTCGGAGCATCTTCCCAGGGTACATGAAAGACCCAAGTGCTTCTCGGAAGTCTACCCCCGTCCACCCTCCAGAGGCCTCTTCTAAAGGGAGATTATGGAACCATCAGTGACTCTTCATCGGCTTTTTATCTTACGAAAGCAGAGACTCAGAAGTCAGGTGGAAAAGTATTATACAAATTTGTTAATCTCTCCTTCATGGCCTTGTACAGATTGTAGGAGTGAACCCTCATGGAAAGGAACCAAGCTTCTTGCTAAGGGATCTGAAGAGTGTCTTTGTCATAACAAAATTAAGCCAACATATAATTGTCATTTGCTTTATTCTTATGGAAATTGAACAGCAGCATTTGTACAACTGATCTAAAATCCAGACACATCAAAGACATGAATTTATGTATCTATGTGCTTTTAATCTAATTATAAGGAGCTACATATGTTGTTACTCAAAACTTGCTTTTGCTTAACATTTTTTTTAAATAAAAGGAATTTTTAAAAATTATTATTATTATTCCATGCCCCTGACCCTGGCTTTGAAAACTCTCTTTCTTTTTTCCCTCAAATGACCGGAGCTGCAATCAGCAGCCTCTCCAGGGCCCTTGAACTGAGCACTCATTCTTTAAAAATCATCAACACAGGATCGGTTGCCAAGTGGAGAAGCCAATTCTTCACTCCATGCTCTAGGAAGTATTTTCTTTGTAACACTCTTGGCATGGAGGTTAAGGGCCTGGAAATTGATATTGAAATGACAGTGAGAGAATTGCCATTGGATATGGTTTTTTCCAGCATTTAAAGCAAACCCACTCAGAAATTACGGCCATAACAGTCAAACAGAAGCATGTGAAAAATTGTAACTATGACTACCTGGGTATCTCTTCTAGGAGATCAGTAGAAAACTTAGCATATTTGTTTGAATATCACAAAGTACACATAGATTTGCTATCACATCAGTAATTTTACTCAAGCAGAAAACTCAGAAATTGGGACAAAATTAATTGTAAATGATCTGTAAAAGAAAACATGTATTTATCAGACTTATATGGATAGCTAGATATTTGGTTCCTCTTTCTTATGATAATGATAAAATAAATAAGAATCCTTATCTGATGAAAGATAGTCACAAAGTAGGTGTGTTTTTAAAAGCAGCTAGACAGATTTTGATTTCAACATGAAGTTGCTGGGATTCTTTCATGCATGTGCTAACATGTATGGTTTACGCATAATATAGGGAAGGTGTATGTTTCTGATATTGTGTCTTAGTCTTTGGAAAAAAATTCAGAAATAACAAAACGTTGCTGCGTGTGTATAATTCTGTGAAAGATGAGCAGATACTTGGTTTGCCCTTATTAGACGTAAAGGTTTTCTAAGAAGCCTGAATTAGTATTTTCTCTAAAGCCAATTTCAACTGAGAAGGGAAGGCCCGTAAAGTTGAGCTGTGTTACTGGAATTACAGATGTTCGTGTTTTAGGTTATGTGTATATGGATATTGCAAAGGGCTTGTTGCTCTGACACCTGGTTGTTGTGTGTGTGTGTGTGTGCACTTGCGCATAAGTGTGTGGGTGAAGAAAAGATGTCTCCTTCTGGGACCCTATACCAAAACAACTTTAATAATAGCATATAGAAGTAAATTTTGCATACCTAAGGCTTATCTGAAATAATCTGTAATTAATCCCCCGAACTGGATCACGTTGTATGCAGACATTTGATGGCTTTAGCAAAATATTTCTCACATCTTAAATCAATTCTAAAAAAGACAAGTCTTTATATCCAGCTGTCTCCTGACAGTTCTTATGTGCCAACTGAAAATATCTGAAATAGAGCGCTTCATTCTCCCTCCAATCTGCCCCTCCCCTAATCTTCCTCATCTCAGCAAATGACACCAAAATTCATGGGGTTGTTTCCATGCGCGTTTTAATTGAAAGCTTTCATCTGTGTCTGGAGAGGAGGGGTCTGCTGCATGGTCACTGGAGGTTTGCCACATGTGGCCCCAAGTTGCAACGTGGAATTCCTTTCTAAAGATCCTTAAGCGGCTCTTTCTGTGAAGACAGAAGGCCTGCTGGGAAGGTTTTCATGAGTGGTGCTAGATTATAAAGACCTCGCTCAGTCACATGTACATTAATATTCACTGAGCGCCCGGCACTCCGGTAAACACTGAGGATACATCTCCGAACCGACGCATCCTAGCTCTGCAGAGAGGCTTCCCAGATGGCTCAGTGCTAAGGAATCCGCCTGCTAATGCAGGAGGCGCGGGTTCCTGACAATGCAGGAAGATCCCCTGAAGGAAGAAATGGCAGCCCATCCCAGTCTCTTTGCCTGGGAAATCCCAGGGACAGAGAAGCCTGATGGGCTACAGTCCATGGGGATGCAAAGAGTTGGACGCGGACTTAGTGAGAGCAGCCAAGTTCATCCCAGAGTGCTGGAGGGATCTCTTCACCTCATTATCTGACAGATGAGGAACTTGGGGGTGGAAGGGGTCAAGGCAGGAGGACCTGACTCCCTTGACTACCAGTCAATCAATTATCCTGCCTTGCTAAATATAAACTCTTCCCCCCAGCCCAATGTTCTCATTAGTTTTATTAACCTTTTCAAAGAGTAACTATTTTTGTCATCTCTATTTTATTCTCAATTTCATCAATTTCTTCCTTTGCCTTTGTTCTTTATTTCTTTTTTTGATTTCTTTTTAAATTGGAGGATAATCGCTTTATAATGTTGTGTTGGTTTCTGCTCTCCAACAATGGGAGTCAGCTGTGTGTGCTTGTCACTTAGTCGTGTCAGACTCTTTGTGACTCCGTGGACTGTAGCCCCCCAGGCTCTTCTCTGTGCAGGATTTCTCAGGCAAGAATCCTAGAGTGGGTTGCCATGCTCTCCTCCAGGGGATCTTCTTAACCCAGGGATGGAATCCGAGGCTCCTGCATTACAGGAAGGTTCTTTACTGTCTAAGCTATGCAGCTCAGTTGGCAAAGAATCTGCCTGCAGTGCAGGAGACCCGGGTTCGATTCCTGGGTTGGGAAGATCCCCTGGGAAGGAAATGGCAACCCACTCCAGTATCCTTGCCTGGAAAATCTCATGGACAGAGGGCTGCAGTCCATGGGGTCACAAAGAGTCGGGCACGACTGAGCGACTAACACTATACATATCCTAATAGGTTAGGCTTTTTAAAATGTAAAATTAAGGATGAGAATTCTTTGAAAAATGATAGTGTTCTGCCTCTGTTCTTGGATTACAAAGTGAACTTTGCTTATTTGTGAAAGCTCGGTTCACAAATATCATTAGGAACTTCATGGAATTTTTCATTGCACAGTCTCTGGAGACAGAGCTGGTACAAGTCTGGCTGTATTACTGAGTAGCTTTGTGTTGGTGGGCACATAGTTTAACCCCTCTGATCCTCAGGATCCTTGCCCATACAATGAAGTCATAATCATTAGTGGTCTACTAGGAATTTTTCAAAGAGCATCCTGCTCTGTGTAAAATGATCCCCCACTTTGACCCCAGTGATCTAGGTGAATGGACAGAAAATGCTGAGAGGCCTGGTGTGATAGTTTCAGAAAGCTGGAGAAGGGGTGTGGCTCGCCCGCATCAGTGTCTATGAAGGACAATTGCCAGTCCACAGAATTTAACATCTTACACAAAAGTGATGATAAAGCTGAGAGAAGCTGTTTGGACACATAGTGATGGATGATTTTATTTCCTCTATTTTTCATTAATAAAATAATTGCTTGCTCATAGGCAGTCAGCCAACACACACAAGAATAGTTCCTAAACTAATAAACAGGATATCTGTTCTTAGCTGATAATGTGTTCCTGCTGCTGTTTCATTCAGCCTGTAACACATCGTACCTGCATCTTGGAATCTGGGGCATCATAATAAATGCCTCTATCCCCAATATTTAAATAACTTAAATGATTATTTTAAAATACCTCGTTTTTTGAAGCTTTTAACAATTCAACTTCAGAGTTATTAAATTGACTAAACTTCTGTTTTGGTAAGAAGTCTCTCTGAGAATGTTTATGTTTGTGTGTGTGTTTAAATTTCAGGAATCTTCTGAAAGAAACCATTAGGAAAAAAAATAATCAATGTAACTTATAGAAAACACTGTTGACTATAACAACACGTTGATCATTAAAACCCCAAAGGGTAATTTAAATTTTACTAGGTTGATTTTTTTGGCATGAAAATCACAGTTTAGTTTTGAAATGACTCTAAGTAATTTTTAAGTGAATATATTAAGCATGACATTGGCTGGGTGCACCAGGAATTCTGAGAACTCTGGTCTAGAGACATGAAGTTGGTTGCCCTTGGTATCTAAGTGGTATTTTAAGCCAAGTAAATGGATTAGATCACTCAGAAAGAATGTTCTGTACAATCAGTAGACAACTCTATCCATAAGATGAATTTATATGTCAGACTGAACAAATCTTTCAATATCAAGTGGGATTAGCTTTAAAATATCTATCTTAAGGAATTATTGCTACTGTTATCATGATTAAATAAGATCCTCAGAGAACTTGGAATAGTTTGCTAAACCCTTAGCCATATTTAGAAAGTAGCTAATTATACAGTGACTTTTTAAGAGACTGTATTTGATGTTCACAAGTAGCAAATAACCAAAAACTCACTTGTCATTTAAAACAAATGCATTGCCAATAGAAACAATATAAATGGTGTTTGAATTCTCAGGTCAGTCCTATAACTGAATTATAATCTTCTAAACATGTGCTTCTGCGGTAAAAAAAATCTGCCTGCAGTGCAGGAGACCCAGTTTCAATCCCTGGGTAGGGAAGCTCCCTTGGAGAAGGGAACGGCTACCCACTCCAGTATCCTGGCCTGGAAAGTTACGTGGACAGAAGACCCTGGTGGGCTACAGTCCATGGGGTCACAAAAGAGGCATGCAGGACTGAGCGACTGACACTTTCACTTTCCAAATAGGCTTATACAACATTAAACATTTGTGGCACTATTTACACAGGTAGAGAAAATAAAGCTTAGAGAGGCTAAATAATTTGCCTACAAATGCAGTGATATCTTTAAAAAAGTGCTTTGTACATAACAAAGCCCTCAAGGAAGGCATTTTTCTTACTATCACTTTGTCCATGGATTAGAGCATCTCCCGAAAAGCACTTATGAAGCATCCTACTGATTATTCACAGGAAAATGTCCTTTTGTGGTAGACAGCATGTCATCTGTGAATTGTTCAATATAAACAGTGTACTTGTCTGAAGCTCTTTGTAATAAAGAGACAGAAAGGATCACTTTTCTAAAGAGCACTTGGACCCTGCCGCGCAGCAAATGAGAAGCAAGGTGAGACCTCGCTGTTCTGAGAGCACAGGCAGGAGTTAGAAGTGGGGCGTGTGAAGATGCTGGGGTGGGACGTATGGGCCATTCCGTGCAGCCAGCTCCTTTCCTGCCTCTTCTGCGGCCACACCCAGAGGTAGTGCTGTTCATTACACTCCAAGGCGCTCACTGCTGCCCTCGAGCTGGGAGTGGCTGGTGGTCATCGATTCTGGAAGACCACCTTGATCTGGTGTCTGAAGAGCCGGGATTCTAGCCGAGACTGGATATGTCAACAAGAACCATTTTGCCTACCCTTTGAGCCTCTGTTGTGTTATTGGTCAAATTAGAAATGTGTGTGGATTGAAATTCAAGTTATCCACATGGTCCAGCATGTGAAAAGATGAGCCTACATCTTGGGAAAGACATCTGAGCTTGAATGAATGCAGGCTGGGACCTGAAAGGCAGCTCAGCTCAGTCTAGGAGTGAAAATAGAGTAAAATTAAAAAAAAAAAAAAAAACCCAGACATTTCTCAAGGAGAGGCTAGCTTCTTAGCGCTGGAAAGACGTCTCCTGCTGCTGCTGCTAAGTCACTTCTGTTGTGTCTGACTCTGTGCGACCCCATAGATGGCCGCCTACCAGGCTCCCTCGTCCCTGGGATTCTCCAGGCAAGAACGCTGGAGTGGGTTGCCATTTCCTTCTCTAATGCATGAAAGTGAAAAGTGAAAGTGAAGTCGCTCAGTTGTGTCTGACTCTTAGCAACCCCATGGACTGCAGCCCACCAGGCTCCTCCATCCATGGGATTTTCCAGGCAAGAGTACTGGAGTGGGGTGCCATTGCCTTCTCCAGGGAAGACGTCTCCAGAGGCAAGCAAATGCTGAGAAAGATATTTGCCCTGAAAACTCCTTAATCCATGGTATGCTTGCTTTTCTGCCTTCAGTTCGTGGCAAAGCCTTAGGAGTAAGAAGTGATACGAGGGAGATTCGGGGGTTATTTCTGCAGACCTCAGAAAGGCACTGTCGGACACCCACCAGGCAACGGCAGGAAGTAGAATATGTCTGAGATTTGGCCAAATCATTGAGACATTCTCGCGTCTACAGAGGGGGTGTAGAAACTCGCTCCCCCAGCTAAATCAGTTCGGAGGCACTGAAATCGTAACAAAAAGCGTATCTGAGTATCTAATCCCGAATCCCCTGCCTGGACCGGGAGAGATCGTGGTAAAGCCATCCTCTATTACTCTTCAATTTTCTAATCTAAAATAGGAGTAATGCCCATTCCTTCCTACCTGTGAACATGTTGTGTAGATTAACATGATGGAGTTTTGAAAGGTGCTATTTAAATATAATATGTTATTAAAGTATTATCATTCTAGTTGCTGGTGATTATCTAAAAAGCTTTAAATCACCTAGTTATTTCCGGGATTCGATTTTCATTGTCGGTTGCGATTTCTCCTTCCAAAGACATAACATTTCTTTGTTACATAGACTTTACAGCTTTGCATTTTGGAGTCAGGAACACATTTGTGTTTCACTTGAATGCATTCAGAATCGTGGTATTACGATTTTTAAATGTAGGTTGCTGTAATCATTTTAAAGGACTAATGAGAGACCGTCTTTAGGATGAGTTTTTCACCTTGTCGGCAAATTTTTATTTAGGAGGATGAAGTGAAAAAATGTGGTCCAGGCTAATTACAGTATCAAATCATCATCTAACTACAGATCCAATGAAACGGGAATTCCATATGCCTGGCGTTTATCTGTATAGATTCCATCCATTATTCAACTTACTGTCCAGCTTTCTAAGCTATACGCCATTCCCTAGAAGGCTGTCTTGTCTTGATTCTTTCCTTTATGCATATTGGATATTTCTCATTCAATAGCCCTGACCCAGATTTTTTTTTTTTCTCCTTACCATAAAAGTATGTCTATGCTAAGCAGAAAACTTTATCGTCTGGGACAGGGAGAGTTCTTTTCCATTTGAAGTGAATGTGGCTTTTTCTAAACCTCTTTTGCCTTTTGACCCCTTTCTAATCAATACAGGAATGTTTTCACTTTAACTTATTGGGTGGTTGAAAGAAACGTGATTGAATGTCTGTTTACTTCCTGAGCTGAGATATTTCTAGCTTGTTAGACAAGTCAGTGGTTAATGGAACATGGGGTTGGGGATCCAGTTTAAGGGGCGTGAAATGACGGCATAACCTCTCTCACACAAACTTCAGAAAGCATTTTTAATGTGCAAATTTTTTAGAATAGTCTTATGATTTTTCCCTTAAGTTCCCTGCATTTTCATACTTGACAAAGAATCAAAAGACCCATTCATTCTTTTATGATTGTATCTCCCCTTCAGTAAGACGGTTGCTTTTCCTAATACCAGCGTACACCGCTTCGAAATGTAGGCTCTTTCTTCCCTCCTGGAATCTTTAATGAACTTTGAGACTCTGGTCACTTTCTTGCCATTGGTGCTGACGAGCTGATGAGTATAAAGGGACATATGACACGTGACTTTTGGGAGAGTTTGGTTTCTAAAGTGTTCCCGTTTTGATTCTCCTCCCATGTTCATGGACTTGGAGATAATGCTTCATGAATGAATTCCCTTAAAAAACAAGAATCTTAAAAACTGATGACTTTTCATTCTTGTAGACTTAGGCTTTTCCTTTCTTTTTTTTTGAAATTAGAGTTGATGTACACTATGATGTTAGTTTCAGGTGTACAGCACAGTGATTCCGTATTTTTGCAGCGTACACTCCATTATGCGTTATTATAAGATAATGGTTATAATTCCCTATGATGTACAGTACCTCCTTGTTCTTCACATACAGTAGCTCGTCTCTGTGAATCGCATACCCCTAATGGGGAGAGGGAAACGGGGAGAGTCACAGGAGTATGACTTTTCCAGGTTTAACCTGCGCATCCTTTCTCGAGTAGAACTCTGTTAAGAACTTTACATCGAAACCACTCAGAATGCTGCCCAATATGTTTTCAATGAAAAATAATTCTAACCTCCCGTTTTAACTATAATAAGAGAGACAAGGGATAATTTTTAAAAAATTAAAAATTAAAAAAATTTTATTATTGCCATTATTTTTGATCACGCCCTGTAGTATGAAGTATCTTAGTTCAGCAACCGGGAGTCAAACCTGCGTTGGAAGCAAGGAGTCTTAACCACTAGACTGCCCAGTGGTTAGTTCCAAAGGGGTAATTTCTAGCCGATATCAAGGCTGTCATTATTTATACAATGTCTGAGATGCACAATGCCTCATACAAAGACAGCAAATGGTCACCCACTGCGTAATGCCAACTTCCGTCACTGTTGTGTACTGTGTGGCCACTGCTTTGTCTTATCTCTTGGGCAAGAATTTCCTGACGCAGGTACCCACGCTCTCTCAAGGAGAGAGGTGTCATGCCCCTTTGGAGCGTGTTTCCCTCTCTGCGCCTCGCGTGGACAACAGGGTGCTTGGTCCTGCCTCCCTCTGTGGTCTGTTGCGGCATTCAAGTGCTCTCAGTTACTCCTGTGAGCAGAAAAGAAGATCGCTGAGTATCAAAGCTATTGTCGAACAGTTTTAAAGTGGCTTATAGAGATTAATTTGAAATGACACTGCGGAGCTCGACACTTCACGATGACCATTTTCATTTATTTGACAGTTTTGCATGCTTCTTGTGTAAAAAGGCTTTCTTGGGAAACGACCCTGTTTTATTGATTGTTATTCTAAATGAAATGAATGTCCTCGCAAATGATGAGTGGGCCCTCGGTAACGTGTGCATTACTGTGTAAGATATATTTTCTGTAAAACAATTACTGGTGAATAATCAAGAAATGCAAACTCTTATATGCTGCGACATTCAGCCGGTAAATACGCCTCCATTATCGCTTTCAAGCTCTTTTCTTCTTTCCATGTGGAAACGCCATGTCAATGAGTTAGCACTCACTGCGTGGTTTAGCTGGCATGCTCACTTGCCAACTGTTGCTCAGAAATTAGGATTCATGGAACATTTCTAAAAATCTGTCAAACTCTCCATTTTTAGCAGGCAGGGATTTGTTGAGGCAAACGGGAAAACTCAGTTTACTATGTGAGTGGAGACGCTGAAAAGCTGGTGCAGTGTTGTACCAGCTGTTGCAGGCTGCTATTTATTAGAAAATTGTGAGGATATGTGTGACTCTAAAACTGTCTTTTATCTTTTAATAATATACCTTTGTTAAAAAAAGAGGCAGTTTATACCTCAATGGGAACACTGTCCTCTTCACGTGTGATTACCTATTGCATAACTAAAGCTACCCTTTTTCTCCTCCATGTCCTTAAATCCTGCCTCTGTTCATACTTTGAATCCAAAATACGGCTTCCAGAATAACTTAACCCACTAGTTTTATCATCATATTGCTTCAGTTGAAAAAGCGTCCTTTTTTTCCTTTTATCTGAAATTGTAAGAGTGAAATAAAAAGTGAAAGAAAAAAAACTGGTCAGACTTCCGATTGCCAAGTGTCTGGATGCCTGCTGTTAGATACACAATTTGAATGAGTGACCCAGTTTTTAAATTTCATCTGGATATCAGGGTTTGAAGCGGGGGGAAGGGGAGAGAGTGAACCTGAACCCTTTGCTTATTATTCTTGGAGGTTCTCATCTTGTTCAAGCAAATTACCTCATTCTTTTCTTGGCTTCCTGTCTGTTCTTTTCCATCTCTTTGATCTACTTTACTATTTCTCTGAAATCGCAGAACGATCGATCAATTAACAAATTCCAATCACTTGTCAAACCTCTCTAGAAGGCAGAGTGCTCCGGAGTCTGTGAAACGAGGCAATCCTGACCTGGAGGAGTTTTCATTTTTGTAATGTGATGATCAAAACATCCAATGGCGCAATAGCATGACCACACTGCATATTTATGGATGCAAAACAGTGTAATTGAAGCTGAATACATAAATAGGACATGGAAGAGTTTGGTTAAAGATATATTTTTTTTAAGTTGCAAATCATAGTTACTGTGGATAAAAGGTGAGCAGTTTCTTAAAGTGAAACTGAATGTTTAGCCCTTGGAAGTTGGAAGGAATTATGATTGTTCAGAGGAAGACAGGATGACTGAAATATTTTTCTTTGCTTTGCTTTAGTTTGAAAGTGTAAAAGTCTATAACCTTTTCCAATATAAGTTATTATAAGATATTGAATATAGTTCCCTGTGTTATACAGTAGATCTTTTAATCTATTTTATATACAGCAGTGTTATATCTGTTAATCATAAATTCCCAATCGATCTGTTCCTACTTTGGTGACCAGGTTTGTTTTCTATGTGTGTGAGTCTGTTTTATAAACAAGTTAATTTGTATTTTTTTTTTAGATTCCACATATAAGTGACATCATAAGATGCTTATCTTTCTCTGCCTGACTGACTTCACTCAGTATGATAGTCTTTAGGTCCATCTATCTATGTTGATGCAAATGATATTATTTCATTCTTTTTTTATGGCTGAGTAATATTCTGTTGTGTATAAGTACCACATCTTCTTTATCCATTGACCTATAGTTAAAAAGAATCTGAAAAAAATATATATATCAGTTTAGTTCAATTCAGTTCAGTCGCTCAGTCGTGTCTGACTCTTGCGACCCCATGAATCGCAGCATGCCAGGCCTCCTATAAAGACACACACATACATGGGGCTTCCCTCGGGGCTCAGTTGATAAAGAACCTGCCTGCAATGCAGGAGACCCAGGCGCTATCTCTGGGTCAGGAAGATCCCCTAGAGAAGGAAATGGCAACCCATTCCAGTATTTCTGCCTGGGAAATCCCATGGACAGAGGAACCTGGTGGGCTATAGTCCATGGGGTCGCAAAGAGTCAGACATGACTGAGCAACTAAACCACCATATATATATATACACACACACATATATAACTGCATCACTTTCCTGTACACCTGAAACATTGTAAAACAACTATGCTTCAATGAAAAAACAAGCAAGCAAAAAATCTGTGAAAAAAATCGGTCTTATTCATTGTATTAACTGCCTAGGGCTTCCCTGGTGGCTCAGCAGTAACGAATCTGCCTGAAATGTGGGAGACCTGGGTTAGATCCCTGGGTCAGGCAGATCCCCTGGAGAAGGGAATGGCAACCCACTCCAGTATTCTTGCCTGGAGAATCCCGTGGACAGAGGAGCCTGTTGGACTACAGTCCATGGGGTCCCAAAGAGCCAGACATGACTGAGTTACTTCCACACTCTACTCCAGCGTTACAGGAGTCATTTACTGGGTTAGTTAGTGTCTGTGTGGTGAAGCTGGATGGGATTATCATCCTGTTCTCTCACTATTATTATTTCCCATTAGGGGTCCAAAAAGGAGACAGTTTTCATTGCTTTCATCACGACTCTCCGCTCTGGGAATCTTAGCACAGCAGAATGTGGCGGCATGCACACCCAGCGCTGGTGACCGCATTCTCAGGATGGCCGGCTCCCAGGCTCACTGTCAGCATCTCCTGAACCCCGCTTCTTCACACGCCTCTCCTTCCATGCCTTCCTTCCATGCACCTATTTCACAAATGGGGGCAGAACTCAACTACCCAGACTCACCCCCGCACAAACACCACCTCTGCCCACCCCCCCACAGCCCATTTTCGCAATTTCAGCAGAAAAATAAAAAGCACTGAAAAGTTGCCTATAGGGTATTTATTTGAAGTGAGGGAAACTGGGGGGAAAATGTTATTTCCTAAGTTGGATAAAGAGTGCACATCTTGCCTTGCTTAACGCGTGTGATATCTTGAGTCCAGACAACGTATCTTATTCATCTGTGGTCCTTGTCTTGCAATTTGTAAACATTTTATGGCTCCGGCTTCCTTCAAAGGACATAGCAAGTCATTTGTAGCTGTCAGTAGCAATCTGTATTGTAATACCTTAGATTCAGTAACCTCAGCTCTTTCCTAGCCTTTCTTATTTAAGCGGTGGGAGTCGTTAGACACTGAAAGATGGTGCTGGGCAAGAAGAGGAATCTTCCCGGGTGACCTCAGCTGTCAGCCAGACATCCCCTGCCTCCTTCTACCTGGGTGGTGGTTTAGTCACTAAGTCCTGTCTGACTCTTGCGACCCCATGGACTGTAGCCCACCAGGCTCCTCTGTCCACAGGATGCTCCAGGCAAGAATCCTGGAGTGGGCTGCCATTTCCTTCTCCGGGGGATCTTTCTGATCCGGGAATTGAACCTGGGTCTTCTGTATTGCAGGCAGATTGCAGGCAAATTCCTTACTGACTGAGCTAGGAGGGAAACCCTAAAGGTAAATGTCCCAGAGGAAGTCTAGGGACCTCTCAGCTCTGGAGGTGGCTTTACTAGGAAGGAAGGTGGAAGCCAATCAGAATTTATGCTTGTGTTCTTTCTGTCCCCTCCATGTGGGAACTTTCAGACATTTATTTCTTGGGCAAAGCATAAAGAGAAGGGAAGATGTGAATCTATTCTAGTCTCACACAATCGTGTCTTTGTAGATTAGGTCCAGCCCTTGGACCTAAGACCTTCGTAGAGACAGTGGAAGCATCTGGTGGCACATTATTTTAATTCCTAACAGATCGCAATCTATTACAGTGTGGCTCACCTTGAAGACATTGAAACATCCTCATGACTTTTATTTCCAACAGTCTCACTCAAAATGCAGTGCCAGTTCCTTAAAGAACTGCCCAAGCTGATGGTTTTTCAGAGAAAACAATTAATGCACTTTTTTTTTTTTTTTTGGCTGTGTGGCACAGCTTGTGGGGTCTTAGTTCCCTGATCTGGGATCAAACCCAGGCCTACGTCAGTGCAAGCAACATGTCCTAACCATTGGACTGCCAAGGAAGTCCCTGAACTTTCAAATATATGCACTTATATGTCATATATTTGTAATGAGCCTACCTAATCATTCACATTTTAGGAAAAGAAGAGTAAAAGATATATATATATATATATATCATAAAAGGGTAGGATACAGAGATAAGAGAACAGACTCTATATGATTTTAATATATTTAGACCATGAAATTTTTGCACTTTATTTTATGTCCCTGGATATGTTCCAGTGTCTCCTGGTTTATAGTCTACGGGAACTTGAATTTGTATCCTGGTGTTGTGTGAAAATTGTATAAACCTTAATCATGTTGCATTGGTTCATAGTGCTTTTCAGGTCTATTATATCCATCTATTTTCCCTCTATTCATTCCATTAAATTTTGAGAGTTTGATATTGCAACTCCAACTAAAAATCTTAATTTATCTACTTAAAAATGGTTATATAGTGGAACTATATGAACTTTGTTCTGTATTTTTCAAGTCTCTTGTAAATGTGTTATCATACTTTTATAATTTAAAAATAGAAAATGGAGGGGAAAAAAAGGTGGGATATATGTTTTATTTTTCAAATAATTAAAAGCTTTTCCCTCCACAATAGGAGAAATAAACTCCCCAAATTAAACCTATAGTATCTGATGCTGTGAAATATAAAGTCAGCTTATTCCTCGAGGAGAATGACTGTGTTAAGACACAATCGATGCCCGAGATTTGATCAGTGGCGATCATAGGACGACATGCTCAGGTTTGTCCCTTCCTTGCCATGGTTTTCATTCAAGGAGGCAGAGTTGTTGGCTGGTGGATTATGGTACAAATAGCAGCGCACGGAGGAGGTAAGTGGAAAAAACACCGAGGGTTAACAAATCTGAGAGAGAGCAGACAGTTGCGCTGCAGCCGACCGTCCTTTGTCTTTCTTTTGACCTCTCTCTCACCACATTGAGGGAAGGGGAAAGCATCACTGATGGGACAGAAATGAAAGGCTTTGTGAAATGAATGGGTCTGAAGGAGGATTTAAAAGGGCTTTTCAGCAGTAAAGGCTGACAGAGCCAGCAGCAGGAAATTCCCAGACTCCCTTGTGTTCAAAGACAACAGAGAAAGGAAGGTGGTCTTCGTGTTCATATATGGTGCCCCTTACCTTTTAGTTAAAGGAAAATCATGCATGCAGTGTTTTAGAACTCAGCCTTCATATTTTATGGCCCAGTAAATAAACGTATAATTTGAGAAATGTTATCTTTTTCCCCTTCAGAGGAGGCAGTTTATGAGAGCTTGAAATCTAAATTGAATTTCATTTTAGGTGAAAATGAAAATTTTTCTTCTTGATTCTTCTAAGTTTTTCTTAAATGAAAATGAATTCAGGGCTGAAGATTATTGGTTAAAGAAGACATAAATAGAGACCTCTCTGGTGTTCCAGTGGCTCAGACTCTGCGTTCCCAATGCAGGGGGCCTGAGTTCAATCAGGTCAGGGAGCTGGATCCTGTATGTTGCAACTAAGACCCAGAACAGCTAAATAAATACATTTTAAAAATTATTTTCTAAAAAAAGATGCAAATAGACCCTCCAGAAATGATCCCTTTGTAATTTGATGTCAATCGGCGGTTCGTGGTTTTCCAGTATATTTCGGCAGGATCATACCACAGGGAATTCTCCCTGGGGGTCCTACTTTCATTATTGTGGTCATAATTTCTTCTTTCTAATACGTACTTAATTTTGCTTATATATGCAGACTTAACATTTTTTATTGAAGTTTTTTTGGGAAACTTTTTAATTGAAATTTTTGTTGAAAATTATATATATATATATTCTTTTTCAGATTTTCTCCTATTATAGCTTATTACAAGATACTGAATATAGTTCACTGTGCTGCAAAGTAAGACTTTGTTGTTTATTTATTTTATATAAGTCATCATTTGTCTCTGCTAATCCAAAATTCCTAATTTATCCCTCACCCATATGTAGATTTTATACATATACAGGTGATAAAGAATCCACCTGTAATGCAGGAGACACAGGTTTGATCCCTGGGTCAGGAAGATCCCCTGGAAGAGGAAATGGCAACCTGCTCCAGTATTCTTGCCTCAGAAATCCCATGGACAGAGGAGCCTGGCGGGCTACAGTCCATGGGGTCGCAAAGAGTCAAACATGACTGAGTGATTAAGCCACAAAATATGTGTTCATATATAATATACGTGCTCCCACAGCTGCCTTTCCATGCACTTAACGTTTTGACCTTCATCATTCCTTTCCATTGGATTTCACCAGTCCTAGATAATACAACAGGTTGATACTTATTTTCTTTCCTGCTTGAGGAAATCTTAACAACTTTCAGACCCACCAGGAAAGCTCCAGTTTAGTGCTGACTGTTAATGAACCCTTCCATACACCTGGTTTTATGGTTGGGAAGAAATAATTTCTCTCAAGTGTCCCATTTCTATAAACCTCTTTTATACTAGTAAGAAGATAGTGTATGGGCAAAACTCAGGTTACTCCAAATATTTGGTCTAGAATTTGCTTTTGAAATCCAGTGCATATTAGAAGTAAGGATTTGAAATCCCCTGGGTACAATAGGTTACTATTAAATCTGTGAATGTTTTAAAAGGATTTAATTCAGATAAAAATCCTTAAATTTCAATTTCTATCACAGACAGACTTAACCCTGAAAGGCTAACCAAATTACATGACCATTTCAAAAAAAAAAAAAAGTGCATTTTTTTTCTTAAACCAAATATAATAATGATAAGATCTTCTATTTGGAGTAGGGATTTAAGAAAGTGCTATTTTGGATTTACCATAGAGCTTTATTCTCTCAATTTGATTAAAAAGTGCTTCTTTTAGCAATTTACCAAGCTCAGTTAGAGAAGTCCTAGAAAGAATATAGCTCTCGACCTGCATGTCCCAGAAACCAACTGTGCCCTTTAAAAGTAGTTTTGTGGTCTTTGGTTTGAATTAACGCCCCCTAGGTACAGGTTTACATTTGGTTTATTTTTAGTTAAATATAACTCTCAAGTTTGAAAGACAAAAAAGTTTCCTGAGAAAAGCTTGTAAAATCTTTTGGGGGAGTCTTAACAGTGTCATTCAAGTGAATCAGAAACATATGGGTTCAAGTTTCTCTGAAAAGAAATGGTTGCATGTGTTTGGGAGGGCAATTGGGGTTTTTACTACACCCCAAACTTGGGATATGTGGCTTCAGCAAAGAGCCTCCAATGTGTAAGGGTGCTTCTGTAGAGCTGTGTTGGCTTGAAAGCTCACAGAAACCCTCCTCAGAAAGCTCTGGTTAATATTTCTGTGTTTGGGGAAGAAAACATGATGTGAATTTATCTTTCATGACACTGGTGGTGTAGATGACCACCACAAAAATTTCAGTTCAACCAACGTTTCACCCTATCCTTCCAATGCTGAAATATACCCTACTAGCCAAATAATTCCTATTTGGTTTTCAGGAGACCTCACTGATGACAAAATGAAAGATGAGACTTGCTCACTGAACCTCAGTTTCCTATTTTGTCATGGACAGAATGAGCTGGGCCTGACCACAGGGACTGATCTGGGTTCAGAGCCGGGCAGGAAAATGCTTCAGACTCAAAAACGTGATCATGTTAGTCACTCAGTCATGTCTGACTTTTTGTGACTCCATGGACTGCAGCCCACCAGGCTCCAGTGTCCCTGGGATTTCCCAGGCAAGAACACTGGAGTAGGTTGCCATTCCCTTCTCCAGGGGATCTTCCCGACCCAGAGATCAAACCCCGGTCTCCCACATTGTGGGCAGATTCTTTACTGTCTGAGCCACTAGAGAAGCCCCTTCAGACTCAGGAAGGTTGTTTCAACTCATTTTACTATCAAATAAACAAATGAGCCGTGCAGAGACAAAGAAGATCGCAGACAAAAGGGAATGTGGGCAACTGTAAGATGTTATCTTTCCCCCTTGGTTTTTTAAGGAGGTCATTGTGAAGTTTGTGGTCTCTTTTTGCTTTTCGTGAATGAAAACCTCTAGAGCAGAGAAACCAGAGCTTGCTGCTTTTTATGGAGTTGTTTTATTTGAGGGGCTCATAGGGGCAGAGTGCACACCAGCAAGGAAGTTCATCCTATTCCTACATATGCAAATTCTGGCTACTCCAAAATTACCCAGCTCCTACTTCATTTCTTCCTGGGCTGGAGCTTACTCACCATCTTTGTGGAGCAGATCCTTTCTCGGTGTTCCAAAGGCTGGATTCCTATGTCAGCAAATAAAAAATAAAGTCCATTTCCTGTTTAAATCCCTGATATTTTATACCTGAAATTGTCTCATGTCCACCAAGAGCCTCTTAGTCAAAATCATGACATTCATTTCGAGGCAACCAGAAAAACATGTTCCAGAAGCAAATGACATTTACATTTCCAAACAAGCTGGAGAGATGTGATTCATTGAATTCCGAGTGTGTTTTTAACTGAAGTGCTTCATTTGAAGGAAACAACACTTGGTTAATTTGGCATGGTAGAAGAATTGAGGTGCTTTACTGAAGAAAGTTTTTCCAGATAGCAAAAAAGCACTCAAGTGTTAACACTTTGGTCTTTTAATGATTTTCAGGAAATTTTTTTTCTGCATGTATTTCATGCTTTCCTACCACCATCTTTAAAGATGGAGAGCAATTAGATCTCTTCAACAGTTTCAGGGTCACTCTTACAAATATGGGAATCAACTGAACATCCATTAAAATTATCCATTTATCTCGTTAGTCTGATGACTTGGGTATTATCATACCAACTTTTAGAAGAGAATAGGATGGAGGCTCAATGACTGTACTTTAGCTTAAGCCTGCGTGGCTCCAAAACCTTTTCTTTTTTTTTCTTTTTTCTAGCCATGCTTCTTCCTCATGCTAAGACATAAATATGTAGAATAAGACACAGCAACTCAACCTGACTTTTTTCTTTATGGCTTGAGCCAAACACATTTTGCCTGTTTTTTGAGTGGGGTGACTCATTGGGAAGGATGAACATATTTCTTTTCCTGTCCAGGGAGGGGAAATCAAAACTCATGTTTCTAAGCATTGGGACTCCATGGTGATGAGACATCAAATTCTTGATAGTCATCAAATGCAATTTGCAAGAAAATATTTTGTTTAACAGCTTCTCCCTTCAAGGGTTCAAAGAGGGGAAACAGAAGTTTGGAAGAGGAGAGATGGGGATGGAAGCAGGGGTCCCCAACCTCTGGGATCTAATGCTTGATGATCTGAGTTAGAGTTGATGTAATAATAACAGGAATAGTGCGTTAATCACTGTCGTGTCTGATTCTTTGTAACCCCATGGACTGTAGCCCACCAGGCTCCTCCGTCCATGGGATTCTCCAGGCGAGAATACTGGAGCGGGTTGCCATTTCCTTCTCCAGGGGATCTTCCCAACCCAGGGATTGAACCCAGGTCTCCTGCATTGCAGGCAGAGTGTTTACCATCTGAGCCAGCAGGGAAACCCAATAAGGTACACAATAAATGCAATGCGCTTGAATCATCCCGAAACCATCCCTCTATCCCCGTCTCTATGGAAAAATAGTCTTCCAAGAAACCAGTCCTTGCTGCCAAAGAGTTTGAGGACCTCTGGATGGGGGTGTTATGGGCCGATACGGACTATGGTGGCGCTAGCTTAGAGGCTTCCGCTCGTCTGTGTGAATTGCTGTACCACGGGTGGGGGGTGGCTGAAACAGCGCAAGCGACAACGAAGGCTGGCGTCCGCGATCAACGCGCCGGCGCGCTGGCTTCTGCCGGCTCCCTCTTTGGCTTGTAGGTGGCTGCCTCCTCACTGTGTCTTCACAAGGCCTCGTCTCTGTGTGCGAATATCCTGGTGCCTCTTTCTCTTCTTAAAAGGCCATTAGTCCTTTTGGCGGAGAAGGCAATGGCACCCCACTCCAGTACTCTTGTCTGGGAAATCCCATGGGTGGAGGAGCCTGGTGGGCTGCAGTCCACGGGGTCGCGAAGAGTCGGACACGACTGAGCGACTTCCCCTTCTCTTTTCCCTTTCATGCACTGGAGAAGGAAATGGCAACCCACTCCAGTGTTCTTGCCTGGAGAATCCCAGGGACGGGGGAGCCTGGTGGGCTGCCGTCTATGGGGTTGCACAGAGTCGGACACGACTGAAGTGACTTAGCAGCAGCAGCAGCAGTCCTTTTGGGTGAGGCACTCACTTTTATCACCTCCCTTAACCTCAATTCTCTCCAAATATGGGCTTCCCTGATGGCTCAGGGGTAAAGAATCTGCCTGCCAATGCAGGAGATGAGGGCTCAATCCCTGGGCCCCAAAGACCCCCTGGAGAAGGAAATAGCAACCCACTCCAGGGTTCTTGCCTGGGAAATCCCATGGACAGAGGAGCCAGGTAGGTGTCGCAAGGGGTCGCAAAGAGCTGGACATGACTTAGCAACTAAACCACAACAACAAATCTCCAAATATAGTCAACATTGGGAGGTCAGGTTTCAACATACAGATTTTGGGGAGACACAATTCAGTGTATAACAGAACTGCTTTAGGAAGTCAGGGAAGCCAAGAGAGAAGGTCTTAGCGCTTCCTCCAGCATGAAAAGTGCAGGGGTTAGGAGGGCCACCACAGAGGGCAAGGTGTGTTCAGACATGAATTACAGTGTTCAGCTTTCAGCTGCATGAATAGCTGAAATTTTATGGTGTTTAATAATCTGGGCTTTGCATTGATGGGGTCAGAAAGATGACTGAGTCTTTTTGAGTCCCTGTGGGCCAACCCCTCAATCACCCTGGTCAGGTGCCTGCTTGTAGCCCCCCAGGGGGATTAGAGTAGAGAAGATTCTCTGTGTTTATACCCTGGAAATATATGACACAATTCCTCATCTTCAGCTTGAGGGGGTGAAAGCCACAAGGGGGTGGCTTTCTAAGGCTGTACGTCTAGTCCTTTTAACCACATAGAACACTGCCACACTCTGAGAAGTCAGAGAATATCCAGGATTGTCCTCGACTGTGGTGGTGCTCTCAGAGGCTACTGATGACCTCTAAAAGATAGGTCCTCAAAAGACCGTCATTTTAAAGGTCTGCTGGAGACTGTGATTGCCTCCTTCTGCTTCTGTTATGCTGTCTTGTTCCACTCAAAATTGCTCCCATTAAGCTCAGAGATGCTTCACATTTTCTCTTTTTTTTTTTTGTGGAGTAGAGTGGTAGGATTTAAGTCCTGGAAAACTTTTTTCATTCAGGTATTTTTAAATATAGTATTTGATGCTGGATAGCAAAATCTGCAAGAAGGCTGATCTAATTATTCGCTACCAAAGTAGAAGTTAGTGAAAATGTTCTCTTTATAAAGTACATTTTAAAGCATCTATGTTTTAAATATTTTATAATAGCTATTTGGGTTGAGGAGGTATCATATTTGCATATATGCTGGTCTACTGCCTGTTCATTTCACATGCGGGTCAATTATAAGTACATTTCTCTGCCAGACTGGAGGGGGGCCATGGAGCCTGGAGACCTGAGGTGAGTTTAAATTCTTTGTCCCCATGTGCTTAACTACCTTTGTTGAAGCAGAGTGGGTTCAGACGTCAACGTTTCACACTAAATCGTTGATTCCATGGCCTGCTTTGTTTTTTCTTCATAAAAAACTCTGAAACATTTTGTATAAAAAAAACCCCACATTTATTTTTCTAAGATAATTTCACAGAAATGATATGAAAGATGGAGCTGGAAAGAATTTAGAAAGTTAAATTGAATAAAAGTGATGTACATGCTCTATTTTATGGTGGTAGGTCTTAGCACATAATTTCCTTGCCAGATTCAACAACATGTCTTTTATTTCTGTAAAACCCCCTGACAGTCATTGTTGGCGTGCCAATTTCTACTCTCCTTTGTCAGCCCCTGGACCCTTCACTGGTCCCATTTCAGCTAGAACCAAGAATCGGTTGTATGCAAATCCCCCCACTCCCACCCAGACTTGGTAAAGCTCATTGTATTAGGTTTGTGATTAAAAGATATAATTAAATAGGGTTTAAAATGGTGGAAAACAAGTGCAGAAAGGAAGAGTGCTGTTTCTATGAAAACTAAGTCAAATGCTCTGCAATGATTCAGTAAATTCTCATCACTAGAGTACTTGCTGCCAATTAATTACAGGCAAGTCAACAGAAGAAGGAAAGTCATCAGAATTTGGAGCAATTCTGCACTCTGGTGCTTTCACAACTGTTTGCCATCTCACTTCACTTTAAAGAAACAAAAAACTGGAAATCTCAAGTGATGTGCTGAAGGGAGTTCTAAGCGAGAAAGACGACATTGAACTCTAACCAGAGGACTCATTTTCAGAGAATGAGTCTTGCCTCTTGCTTGGCCCCACTGGCAAAGATTATTCCTTTACAGGTTTTTAGTTTAAATGTTTATAAAAGACATGTATCATTTTCTTTTGTTTCTTAAAGATTTTTTGATGTGGACCATTTTTTTTGAAGTCTTTATTGAATTTGGTACAATATTGCTTCTGTTTTGTGTTTTTTGACCATGAGGCATGTGGGATCTTAGCTTCCCAACCAGAGACTGAACCCGCACCCCCTACATTGGAAGGTAAAGTCTTAACCGCCGGACCACCAAGGAAGTTCTGATCAATCAAGTTCATCTTACTCTTTTTGAATCAACTTTTCACCAAGTACAAGTGTCAATCATACCAGATCCTATCAGCTAGGAAATCTTCTTCTGTACAAAACAGATTTATATTGTCAATCAGAAGGGACAGTTTTGTGTTAGAGGGCAGGAGAATGATTCAAGATGATATGGTTAGTGTGGGATTAAATTGAATAAGGTTGCAAAAGACAGTTGCATAAGATGAAGATAAGAAAAACTGGCCTCAGATCACTGCAAGTGAATATTTGCAGGGAAACGCAGGACTCTGGTTTAAAGGATGGGTTATGAGCAAAGAGGCTCAAAAAGTGCCTGTAGTTTGGGGAATGATGTTTAGCCAGTGGGGTGGACCAGGTTGGCTGTAGAAGTTGATATAGAGATTGCTCTGTAGGAAATGGGAAGTCATTAAAGACATCCCTAGTAAGTTGACGTAAAAGTGGATTTCAATTCAAGTTAAGGGTGCATGTATCACTCCTGAAAAGCATTTGAGAATGCATACGGGCTTTCTTACGAGATGTTGAGACAACGCAAGTCAAGGACAGGGGCTCTTAACACAGTTTTGATCAAGGGATATTTTCAAAAATTAACGCCTATTGCCTCTAATTGCTTACTTAAGTGAATATTGAAACATTTCTAGTCAATAACGTTCAGGTAACAAAAGATGTATTAATACATCCCTGGTCAATAATTAACCTGTTTTTGTATTATGAACCCCTTCTGGCAAACCCTTCTCAAAACAATCTTTTTAAGTGCATAAAATAAAACACACAGAATTTCAAAGAAAATAAAGAGTATTTAAAAATAATTATAACATCATGAAAAAAGAACACATTTAACAGAGTAATCAGTTTCATTATGAATACATGACTAGTAAGGCTTAGGAGTGGATCTATTTGATGAACACAATGAATCTTTAGGGATATCTGATATGAAAATATGGATAGTTTTAATTAGTGACAAAGTACCGGTACATGCTACTACAGATTTTTGCTTACGTTCATCAATGAAGTGAAAAGTACAATTTTATTTGTTCCCCTGTGCAAGATCATGGGTTTTCTGAATCCTTCAAGTAGAAGATATTGAGGTTCATGTGATTCTAGGGAGTATCATCAAGAATTTTGAGTGATTATAACTAATTAGAAGCATTCTGAAAGTTCAGTAACGTATTAAGAGTAACTAACATATGGTTCCCCACCCCCCGGCCCCTGAAGTTTTCAGAGTTTTTCAGGATACAGGATCTAGGAGAGACTATTTTTTTCTCTAAACCATGCATTTCTAAAATGTTAAAACTTTTACACAAAGCATGTATTTTTATTAAAAGAAGACAATGTGAAAAATTAAATTTAAAAATTACATGTTTAGTAATAGCAAGAAAAAAAAGACAGAAGGCACATCCTGTCTGTCCATCAATTAGAGAAATGATAACTACATCATAGTAGTTGCTACCAATAGGATACAAAGGTATTTGATGAGATTCTATTTTTGTGGGCTTTAAAGACAAAACCACAGTGATGCATATGTATTCATTGAGCTCTACATCTGCGATGTTTGAGCTTCATTATGTGTAGGTTATACCTCAATAAAAAAGCTAAACACAAACAATTAAATCTTGAAGGGGGGAAAAAACTAGAAGGGACTAACCAGGATGGCAGGAAGTTTGGGAATTGATGCCACAAGCGAAATGACAGGAAGAACTTGAGAAATTTAATTAGAATGGGGAAATTAGAGGTTACAGGGGAGTCTATGGAAATAATTGAAAGGCTGCCATGAAAAACAGTTTGAAAAAAATTAAAGTCAAAAAGGCAGGCAAATATATTGCAACTCAAGGATGACAATTTAGGTTAAGTTGGTTTCCTCACCAAATAATCAATTGCCTTTTCCTTTTCGAGGAATGACTAGAAGCTCAGACTCACAGGTTTCTAAAGATCCTCTTGAAGGTGAAGGTGAAGTCGCTCAGTCGTGTCCAACTCTTTGCGAGCCCGTGGACTGTAACCTACTAGGTTTCTCCGTCCATGGGATTCTCCAGACAAGAAGACTGGAGTGGATTGCCATTTCCTTCTCCAGGGGATCTTCCCAACCCAGGGATCGAACCCAGGTCTCCCACATTGGAGGCAGATGCTTTAACCTCTGAGCCACCAGGGAAGCCCCTAAAGATCCTCTTAGATGGGGGATAATCACTGACATCCTTCTCAGGATCAGTAATCTTTGGTTCTTTGGTGATTGGTGTGGGCTGCTAGAATATCAAGATTATTGAGAACTCTATTTCTTGAAAAGCCCCTAGGTGTTCTCTGAGTCTGGGAGCACAGTGGCCTCCCAGGCTTGTGTAGAAGGCAACCATCCACGCCTAGATGTCACGAGCCTTGCGGACAGCAAGCTCTCAATAAATATGTGCTAAGAGTAAGCGGGAAATTCAGTTTAGTTCAGTTCAATTCAGTCGCTCAGTCGTGTCCGACTCTTGATTCATGCGACCCCATGAATCGCAGCACGCCAGGCCTTCCTGTCCATCACCATCTCCCGGAGTTCACTGACTCACGTCCATCGAGTCCGTGATGCCATCCAGCCATCTCATTCTCAGTCGTCCCCTTCTCCTCCTGCCCTCAATCCCTCCCAGCATCAGAGTCTTTCCAATGAGTCAACTCTTCGCATGAGGTGGCCAAAGTACTGGAGTTTCAGCTTTAGCATCATTCCTTCCAAAGAAAACCCAGGGCTGATCTCCTTCAGAATGGACTGGTTGGATCTCCTTGCAGTCCAAGGGACTCTCAAGAGTCTTCTCCAACACCGCAGTTCAAAAGCATCAATTCTTTGGCACTCAGCCTTCTTCACAGTCCAACTCTCAACTCATACATGACCACAGGAAAAACCATAGCCTTGACTAGACGGACCTTAGTCGGCAAAGTAATGTCTCTGCTTTTGAATATGCTATCTAGGTTGGTCATAAACTCCCAGAGTTTACCCAAACTCATGTCCATTGAGCCAGTGATGCCATCCAGCCATCTCATCCTCTGTCGTCCCCTTCTCGTCCCACCTTCAATTTTTCCCAGCATCAGAGTCTTTTCAAATGAGTCAGTTCTTCACATCAGGTGGCCAAAGTATTGGAGTTTCAGCTTCAGCATCAGTCCTTCCAATGAATATTCCGCACTGATTTCCTTTAGGATGGACTGGTTGGATCTCCTGGAAATAAGTCTCTAAAATCTGAGGAAATCCAATAAACAGCTTTATCGTCATCATCTTAGGTTCAGGAATTGCCAACATTTGTAAATATATATATATTTTTAATTGAAGTACAGTTGATTTACAATACTGCATTAGTTTCAGGTGTACAGCAAAGTGATTCAGTTATACATATGCATATGTTTTCTTTTAAATTCTTTTCCATCATAGTTATTACAAGATATTGAATATAGTTCCCTGTGCTATGTACAGTGTGTGTGTACATGCTGGTGCTTCAGCTGTATCTGACTCTTTGCGAGCCTATGGACCATAGTTCGCCAGGCTCCTCTGTCCATGGGATTCTCCAGACAAGTGGAGCGGGTTGCCATGCCCATCTCCTGGGGATCTTCCCAACCCAGGGGTCAAACCCAGGTCTCCTACAGCTCTTGCATTGCAGGCAGATCCTTTACTGCTGAGCCAGCAGGGAAGCCCTGTGCTATATAGTGATTCCTTGTCATTTATTTTGTAGATAGTGGTGTGTTTCTGTTGACCCTATATTCCTAACTTATTCCTCCTCCCACATAATTTTGTTAATTAATGAAAATCTGGGGTTGTAATCAGTGTATCCTGAAATGAATTGTAATCAAAGACTGAAAACTTGAATATCAATTTCAGCAATGAACTTGCAAACTTTTAGGCAGGATATCCATAAAATGTACATCCAATTATTTGATGTGGTATTTGCATTGGTTTGACTGATGTGAATTACCTAGTGCCAATTTTACTGTATGAGATTCAGTATATATAAATTCAGTATATATATATATATATAAATGTGTGTGTATCTTTATGTTCATGGTGATTTATCTGGGCCAGACATTGATAGAAAATAATGTAGCACTTTGAAATTCTGCTAACACCCATGTTATTTGCTGATCCATTCAGCTCCCTAAGTGATAACATAGTATTATTTCAATAGCGGCTCTCAGAACATCAAATTTGGGTTGCAGAGTAAGGTCACAATGCCGAGCTTCTGAATGTGTCAGATGTGAAATCATCACGGGTTTGGGGACAATGAGCGGACCAGACTTTGGATGTGACCTGGTGCAGCTGAGTAACTCACAAAGTCACAAGTCAGTCCCTGACTATAAAAGAGACATCTGATCAGATTGTCATGCTCTGGGTTTAATGGAGTGTTGTGGGGACTTTGACACAAACCATTACCCAGTATTTACTTATTCAAGGCAGAAACCTACTGGAAAATTGAGTGAAATTATCCATACTTTAACAGCTTTGAGCAGATTGCACTATGATCAAAATTTCTAAAACACGCCCTTCTGAAGACGTTGGCATTAACTACTATTGAGTTCTGTTATAGTACTTTAATCGCCGTGTTTTACAAGATTATTTCTGTCTCTGGAATATGAAGCAAGGTTGTGTAATTGGAGGAGAATTTAATACCATTGGTTGAGTCTGTGATTCCTCAGTAGCTGTACTATTTGGAAGGATACTGTTAATCCAGAAAGTCAGTTAATTTTCACACTATTCTTTCCTCAATCCTGTTTTATTTCCAAATTCCCAACACTTGTTCTTTATCCGGGTTCCTTGGACAGAGTTACATAGTAAACCACTCATGAACTTTCTTGTGCTTTAGGCTAATTGAAAGAAAGCTTTTTAAGTGAGACATAATATTAATAGGACTCTGAAACAGTGCATAGTTCAGGTTCTATTTTTCTTTTAATCGACTGTTAATGTTATACGAGAATGTGCTTAATCAATTGAGGCTATGTTTAAAATGATCTTTTCAAGCCCTACAAAACCATAATGAGTAATTAAAACGGATGAAATCATCAACAGATATTAATGTGAAGTTGGAAAAGGAAAATTTTTATGTATTAAATAAACATTTTCCAAAGATTCTTTTAGCCAAAAACATTATAGAGACCACTTTACTGACAAACGTTTTGTGTGTGTGCTTCATTTGTGTCCAGCTCTTTGCGACCCTATGGACTTCTAGCCCGCCAGACTCCTCTGTCCATGGAATTCTCCTGGCAAGAATATTGAGTAAGTTGCCATGACCTTCTCCAGGGGATCTTCCCAACCCAGGGACTGAACCCACATAGCCTACATCTCCTGTGTTGGCACATGGGCTCTTTACCACCAGCACCACCTGGGAAGACCGAGTGTCTTACGTATGTTATATTATTGCTAAATCATATTGGATTCTTTTACAACCCCCATGCAATTCCCCAGGCAAGAATATTGGAGTGAATTGCCATTTCCTTCTCCAATATCATCCTTCAATTAATGAATATACTATATAACAGCAAATTTTTATAAAGTTTTCCTGTTTTTGTTACTAAGTGTTTCAAACTTGATGCATATTTTTACTTGCTTTAAAAAGTCTTTTCAAAGAAGAGTTTGGCAAAACAAACCAATTTAATACTAAAAAGCTGCCCACGATCTAAAATGTAATCACTAATGACGATCTCTGTCCCAGAATCATCTTTTGATTCTGGTTTCCTCACCATTTGAAAGTCTGGCCCACATTCTAAGATAAAATTAATTTTTTCATCACACAGTCTAGTGGCATCAAGATGGGGCCTAAGGTTAATCATATCAGTCAAACACCCAACTTGAGAAAAATTCCACTGGAAAGCTCTTCAAATATCAGCAATGACATTTGAAGTAATTGCAAAGCTCAAGCACCAATTTAAATGAAAGGCTACCCCCCTCTGCCATGCTCTCTTTTCTCTAGTCGAACATTATAATGTTAAAAGCATCAAAGTACTATAAGGTGAATTAATAATGTGGCATTTTATTGATTGCCTATATATTCATTGGAGAGCTCTATTTTCAGCCTAGAAATTTTATGGAAAGGCCATTTCTAAACACATACTGTACAAAGTTCTGAAAGTTATTGTTTTTAAAAAATGCTGCTTAAAGGGCAGCCAGTTCTGAAGGGCCCTCTTATCTTGTTTGAGCCCCAGATTCTTCTGCTTCTAAAATTATACTCATAACAAAATTTTTCAGACAGTGCCGCCTAATGAGCCTTCGAATGGTCATTACAGCTGTAATCCAGGAAATTAAAAATAGGCTACCATCTCTTATTCAATGTAGACTGGAAGCGAAGGAGAAGAAACTAACTGAAATTGACTTACACTGGTGACAAGTTAAGGCTTTTCATAGGAAACAACTTGATAGGTGCTTTCTAACACCTTATAACATCTCAGGAGGCCCCAGTTAGGAGTATGCACACTGTATAAAATTCAGCGCATTGGCTAGTAGAAATAGGATGCATATGAAGAAAGGAAGATTAAAACAGACAATCCCAGACACAGAAATTAAGCAACAGAGAGGGGAGGAAGAGGTGGGAGAGGCTGTGCTTTCAAGCTGTTGATGTGGATAAAGAGCTGGGTAAATAGATGCTTGTCACCTAAACTGTATCTTGCATTCCTGAGGCTGGGAAAACATCCTCTTAAATTAAGGTTTGCTGGTTGGCCCCACCCTGATTTGGGTGCGTGATGGGTTTTCAATCCCAAGTGTTGAAATGATAATGTGGAGACGGTACTTTTATTTCATAAATAATATTTGTTTTGTCTCCTGATTATAAAAGTGGTCCACGGTGAGAGTACAACAGATTAACAATGGAGGAAGCCCCAAAGAAAAAGTCAATGTAACCAGAAACCCATCCCCAAGGGTTTTGCCTTGCTGCAAGCCATACGTATAATTATTTTATCTAAAATGATTCTTTTAGAAACGTGCTTTGATTTTAGTTGTTTACAAGCGTGCTGCCTCTCTAGGGCGGGAGTGGAGCAGGGCGTGGACTTCAGTACAGGAGGGGGCATTCTGCTGCTTCAGGGTCCTCACCAAGGTGACAGGCTATAGATGAGCCCTCCAGGAACAACAGGGATGACCCTGGTGGAGTGTTTGTTTGTTGTTGTTTTGTATCTAGAATGCTTGTGCATCAGTTGTTTTCAAGTACAAGTGATAACACCTGATTAAGAGAAGGGTGGACAAAGAGGGCTTCCTTTTCTTAACCTAACAAGAAGACCAGTCAAGTTGAGTGGATAGTTTCAGGACCCTGGGTGCACTTCCCTTCCGCCTTCTCCTTGTTGTCTCCAAATGGCTGTATCTACAGACCTTGTGGTTTTCCACAATCCTCCCTACAGGTGGGAAGAGAGTGCAGTGAAGAGGGCCAAACATCCTTGAGATGGGACAGGAGTTCTCGTCTCATCAGGGAGGATCATCTTTCCAGGAAGATCCCTGGATGACATCTTAATTGGTGTGGAACAGAGTCTGACTCCATTCAACAAACTGGGTTTCTGTAAACTGAAGGAAAAAGGGCAAGAGAGGCTTGTAGCAAGCAGATGGTACCTGCCATAGCTCACCACTTCGGCTCAGCAAATGACCATCAGATTCATGTCCTGATTCTCATCTCCATCACTCTGCCTAACAGTAAAGCTCTCGTTTCTGTTTCCGAGCTCATTTGTCTTTAACAAGTTAGAAAGATCTGCTGCAACTTAAAACAATAAAAACATCTCATCTGATGTTTTTCAGGACTCCACATTTTATTCTGTCCTATTTACTGTTTTTCTTTTTTTTAAAGGTGGAAAAATGAGTGAATGAAAGACAAAGAGAAACCTCTAGTTCCAGAAACAATTTAAGGTATTTTTACAAATCTACATACATCTAATAAAATAAGTGAAAAATTAAAGGGACAGAGGATGGAAACATAAACGTTGAAAAGAAAAGACCTACAGATGATAAAAGTCAGAACCTAGGAGGCATGGCGATGACTGTGATATATATGTTTGCAGCGTGCCATAGATTTTGTTCTAAATTTCTTAGAAATCAATGCATAGAGAGTTGTCCTATTGATTATAAGACACACAGTACCCATACTTAAATAATTACTAGATTAACACTGAGATTGGTAAGCTTTCTCTCATGGATTCCCACTGAAATCACACTGTGTATAATGAATATATATCCTTGGTGATATTCTGAGCATAATTATACGCCTCTTTTAGAAGACATTCCCTAATATTAGGGTTACAATAACCTCCAAACAGGAACGCTTTGGAAAGAGAAACAGTGATGCCAACATGATAGCATTCACTGGCACCTTCCTGGGCAAACCAGGGCGCATTGCCTGCCTGTCCGTGTCAGAGGGAGCCATCATTTCAGCGGAGACACGTCTGTGCACGATCTCCACAATAGACCTCTCAGCCCTCTTGTATTCTCTCTCAATTCCCTAGCCCATCATCCACGTCGTCATTTTCTGCACATGGCCTCACCTCTAACTTCAAGTGCAAAATGAAAGTTTCTTGGCAGACACTCTGTCGCCATATGTCTGACCCTTTTTTTCTCCAGCTGCCTTATCCAAACTTTCTTTTTTTATATAAATGTGTTTCTGAGATTTGGGGTTATTTAAAAATTAATTATTATTATTTTTTAACCTTTGGCTCCACTGTGCAGCCTGCAGGATCTTAGTTCCCAGGCCAGGGACCGAACCTGCAGCCCCAGGTTTGGGGAGTGTGGAGTCCTAGCCACTGGACCTACGGCTTCCTTGTGCCCTTGCCTCCTGTCACAGCCTGAATGGGCCTCAGGGCCCGCTTCACCACGGCCGCTTCTTTGAAGAAGCTTTGCTATGAAGGGGAGGGCAGAGTTTTCCATGCCTGTCATCTTCATCTTCCGTTCCTCGCCGCTTCTGCTGCGTCTACTGGCAGAGACTTTTGCCTCATGACTTTTGCCTCTAACTCTCCGCAGGAAATACAGAAGGGCCCGCCCCCCACCCCCGTCCAGAGGCGGCTTCTCAGCCCCAGCCGTCAAGGTCCCCGCGCGCCGCGGCGTTGTCGGCGGCTTCCTCCCGGACGCCGTCCCTTCTCGCCTGTGACCTCACGCCCGTCTGCTCCCCCCTCTCTCCTCTGATGCGTCTTCTGGCTTTCTGTCTGCTGGATTTCCTCTGCTGGTCCCTTAAGTGTGGTCTCCAGCACAGTAAGAGTCAGTACTGCCGGATGGTTAGAACGAAGACTGAGTCCGGACCGTGTGGGTCTGCTTCCTCACTGCGCCGTTTAGTGTCTATGGTACCTTGGGCAGGGTACTTGACCCATCTGGTCCTCAGTTTCTTCAACCACGAGGAAGATAAGGATGTATTTGTCTCCTATGCAAGTTGTGAAGATTAAGCAAATTAAAATCCATAAAACAAACAAACGAAAGAACATAAAGGCTCCCCAAAATGTCTTTTGAATGCAATACAGTCCATAAAGCACACAGAGCTCAATATAGCTATCAATTTCAGAACAAACACACACAACTCAGATTTTCCCTCTTAGGTCTGTTCTCTCTGTTACCAGCCTTTCTAAATGAAGTGTCTCAAATGGCTTCTTCGGTCCACTATACTTGTGTGTTATGTGCTAAGTCACCCGAGTCATGTTTGACTCCGTGCAACCCTATGGACTGCAGTCTACCAGGCTCTTCTGTCCATGGGATGTTCCAGCAAGAATACCCGCGCAGGCTGCCATGCCTTCCTCCAGGGGATCTTCCCGACCCAGGGAGCGAACCCAGCGTCTTTCACATCTACCTGCATTGGCAGGTGGGTTCCTTACCAGGAGCGCCACCTGGGAAGCCCGATCAACTGGGCACTGAGGCACTGGACTGCCTTGCTCCAGCGCACACCGCCTCGAGCAACAGATTCCTGCTGCAGAAAGGACATCCCTTAGCTCAGACGCAGTCATCTGGGCTGAACTCACCGCCTCGCTTTAGTCCTTTTTAATTTTCTCTCTTGGCAAAAGGTGTCCAAATGCACCAGGTGGGATTTCGGGAGTCATTTTTCATTCTCCCTCCTTTTCACATCGAATCAGTCATCGGGTCCCGTCACGTTCGCGGACACCGCCTCGCCTGCCATTCTACCTCCCCTCCACCCCCTCAGCCCGTCGCTGGGTCCAGACGCCCACTCGGTCCCGGATTAGCGGATCAGAGGATGCTGCTTCGTGTCCTGGCCTCTGATCTTACCCCTCTGCACTTCATTCTCCGTGGAGCTACTGGGGGGATTTGTCTTGACTGAAGAGCTGATCAGATTACTCCTCTTTTAAAAGTGATTCATAGATTCCTAATAGTCCTCGGGATAAAGTCCAAAGCCTTCAGGATTGCTTGCCTGATCCTTCGCAATCTCTAGCCTCCGACTCCTTCAGCTGTGTTTTTTGACACTTCTCCCCCTGAAATGTGGATTTCCACCAAAGCGATGCACATATGGAATCAATAGTTTCTCCTCCTGCTGAATGAACTTCAAAGAGAATTTGTATCGAGAGAATGTTTTCTCTGACTGATCCAGTAGGTCGAATTATTGCTTGTCTCAATGTTTATGCAGTACAATTGAGTTGTATACAGCATGTTTTCTAGTTTTTATTTAGTGGAAACAATCTCATTGGGAAGATTATCTTGTATGTTAATGTTATACTTGATATTTGATTAATTAATTAGGCATCTCTGTATCAGAGTACTTAACACATTCCTTCCCAAAATTAAAATTTCTAATTCCATTTTCTTCCCTCGTAAGATTCACATGGTACTTGTCCCTTCTCTCAAGTTTTTGGGTTTTTTTATTTTTCTGAGTAGAATTTCAGAGATTACAATTTTTCCATGTATAGAGTTAGCCCGTTAGCTCTTATTAAATCTTTTATTTTGTTCATTATAATCTCCAATATTATTTATTATGAGTTGAATTATGGATTTATTTCATGTATCTTCATTTAATTGAAAAGGCTATAATAAACAGTTCTCTTAGGCATTCCCAGATGGTACAGAATGGTCAGCTGATTTATTGTACTGATGAGCTATTTCTTTTGTATATGTTTTGTTTTGTGGGACACATACAGCCCTTATTCTGGCAGATTACAGAACAAGGAACAGGGTTGAAATTGCAGGATCAACGTACCAAGATAATATGGTCAAAAGGATGGGGTGGAATGGGAGGGTAGAAATGTCCTTTTTCTGTGTTTGCTGTACCGTGGTCTTGCCATCACAGGTTTTTCTCTTTTTAGAATGGCTCTGTGCCAGTCAGGACTGATTTCATTGAGAATGAACGAAAACAAAGTCAGATAAACTTACGAAAAATGTGTGTCTCCTTGCCATCATTAGAGCGTTTCTCTCAGAGAAAAGCATCTGTGAAGAAAAAAAAAATCTCAGGAAATATTTCTGATTGGTCCACTTTGGGTCATGTGCTCATTCTGGACCAATCACTGTGGGTGGGAGGATGCGGCATTCTTGGCTTACACGCTCACCTCTATGGGGGAAGGTCCGGGAGGTGGGGATATTGGTTGGAGGGGACGATGGAGCAGCAATAAAGACAAAGAAGGATGCTGTCTCCAGAAAGAGAAGGATGGATGGTGGAGAAGCAGCCACAATTTGCTGCACGTTCTGTTTGTCTCTCCTCAGTTCAGTTCAGTCGCTCAGTCGTGTGCGACTCTTTGTGACCCCATGAATCGCAGCAAGCCAGGCCTCCCTGTCCATCACCAACTCCCTGAGTTCACCCAAACTCGTGTCCGTCCAGTCGGTGATGCCATCGAGCCATCTCATTCTCTGTCGTCCCCTTCTCCTGCTGCCCTCAACCCTTCCCACCATCAGGGTCTTTTCCAATGAGTCAGCTCTTCGCATCAGGTGGCCAAAGTATTGGAGTTTCAGCTTCAATATCAGTCCTTCCAATGAACACCCAGGACTGATCTCCTTTAGGATGGACTGGTTGTGCAAGGAATTTGAAGAGGCAAAAACAACAACTATATATATATGTATAATAAACCCATAAAAATGCTTATCAACTCTCAGAGAAATACAAATCAAAACAACAAGAAGACTGTTGTCTTCTATCTGATTAGCAAAAATTAAGATGACACATAAACCTAAAATAAATCTGGAAAATGACTGTTTTAATATCAAACATTACCAGCAATGGAAAAGGAATCGACATCACATTGGAAGACAAAGGGTGGATGGGTGTCTACAAGTTCACATCCTTACAATGAGCAGGTCATGGAGGGCCATCTCTGAGGTTTCAAGATGCCCCACCCACTACCACCAACCCCCCCCCCCCCCACAACACACACACCAGCTGTTGGGGAGTAAGTGTCTGCACACAGGGGCAGTGGTTAAAAAGGAAGACAGAATCAAGGAGAGAATTTTGTAAGCGAGGATCAGTTCAGCTTGTCTGGATGTTGAGCAGCAGAAGAAGGTAGAGGAACCAAGGTGTGAAGTTGCTGGAAATGACTCAAGGTCTCTCTCAGAGCAGGAGGTGGAGAAAGCAATGGAAACCCACTCCAGTACTCTTGCCTGGAGAATCCCATGGATGGAGGAGCCTGGTGGGCTGCAGTCCATGGGGTTGTGAAGAATTGGACACGACTGAGTGACTTCACTTTCACTTTTCACTTTCATGCATTGGAGAAGGAAATGGCAACTCACTCCAGTGTTCTTGCCTGGAGAATCCCAGGGATGGAGGAGCCTGGTGGGCTGCTGTCTATGACGTCACACAGGGTCAGACACGACTGAAGCGACTTAGCAGCAGCAGCAGCAGAAGAGCAGGAGGGAAGGGGATTCAGAGTCCTTGGTGGTGATGCTGGTCACACCTGTGAGGCTCAGCAGGCTTCCAGACGGAGGGACTCAGCCCGCAGAGGCACAGCAGATGCAGAACATATCAGAGGTTTATCTCTTTCACTTGTACCAATTATTGGTAATTAGTTAGCTAAAAGAATATATCAACATTTGTATTTAAGTTTAGCCCAGATATCATCTTAGCTATTTTACCAAGCACTTCACCACCAAAATAAAATCCCCTCTGATATCTCCATCCCTACCTCCTTGCCTCCAAAAGGTTGTGGGGACCACAATGCACTCCTAGGATGAACTCGTGAAGGGCAGAGCCATCTCAGCGATAAGGAAATAAATTTGAAGTTCTCCCTGGCTTGAGCAGCAGAAAAGACTTCACTCTTCACAAGAAAGTGCCCCAGACAAGCTCCCGCTCCAACCTGGTTCCCCGGAATCATGACCACAGGCACCTGCTCGTTCTCCAGCTGGAAAACCTCACCCACTTTCTGTCAGGGGTGGTTCACAGATGGTTTCCACCTCTTGTTCTTTTTTTTCAGAGTTGTTATCCTTTTCAAGCTGCAACCCTGACACGTCTGAGCAAGCACTGTGGTTTGCTTTCTCCAATGTCAGCGGCATCCTGGAATAACAGGGTGGAGGTCAGGGTCCTCCCATCCTGGACCGCTCTTCTCATCAGTGACCGCTGGGAGCCTCCTGATTGCCCTGCAGAGCCATCTATTCATTAAACACCTCTCCTCAAATGTTAAACCGTGGAAGTACAGCAACTAATTCCACTTTTGAGAGAAAAGCTATAGCTTCAAGGAATGATAAATTCATTTTTGATCTTAGGGACCCTGACCTCTGCCCTGTGCAGACTGCGGTCTCACTGCTAAGCCATGCCAGCCTTCCACCAGCCCCTCATTTGCTCCCGGTGGTGATGGCACCTCTGGGTTGGGCAATGCTTAGTCACTCAGTTGCATCTGATTCTTTGCAGCCCCATGGGCTGAAGTCCACCAGGCTCCTCTGTCCTTGTGGATTCTCCAGGCAAGAATACTGGCGTGGGTTTCCATGCCCTTCTCCAGAGGATCTTCCCCATCCAGGGATCGAACCCAGGTCTCCTGCATTGTGGGTAGATTCTTTACCATCTGAGACACCAGGCAAGCCTGATGGCACTGCTATTGTGATGCTATATTTATCCAACATGTACTGGAAGTGGTTTACCAGTGCCTGGCACCATATAATTATCACAGAGCCCTCACGCACTGTAACAAATGTGATTTCTCCAGGGCCACTACACGGCCCGTTCAGGCAATGATTGTTTTTAGACGGAGGTTCTAGTGGCTGGTTTTATTCCCAAAGCCATCTTCTATTTGAGTGCTCCATTTGGCTTCAAGAACCAAACCATGCTCATCACATTCCCACGAGGTTTTTGCAGAAAGGCAAGCCTACTCCCACTCCTGAATTAATGAACCCCTCTTGCTGTCAACTGTAGCTTAATGGATTTCGCCATCCTGTGTATTTTCATACCCAGAACAGAAAGTCATACAAAGGTAACTTAATTCAGGAGTGACCTTTCAGTTCATTGCCTGGCAGGGTTGTAAATCTTATGCGGTGGCAGATTTATCCCTCTGTCCGTGATTTCTATAGGCAGCTTCACCTTCTGTGTGGCAATGACTTAAAATGGTTGCAAAAATGTTATCTCTGTCTAAAATGGCTGATAGTCAAGGCGTTTAATCAACCCTGGTGATCACTTATCCCCATTCATTCCCCAAATTTAACATTTCACTAGACGATCTTTCAAAAAGATAATGTCCCCATGGTACATGCTATTTCAAGTAACGGGAAAAGTAATTCCTCTTCTCATCCCTTCGTGGCTTCATCTTTCTTGGTGACTTTCACGCTAAGCCTCAAAAATGACCAAATGTGGGGCTTTTCTTTACTCTTTCATCTTTCTTCCTATAGAGTCATTTCATGATCAGTTGTGAGCCTCATCTTTCAAATTAAATGCAAATGAGCCAGTTGAATTTGAGATAGAAAAAAAAAGTCTCCAAAGTGGAGATTTAGGGTTAGGGTTAGGGTTAGAACTCTGTTCTGGTTAAGAACAGAGTTTTGTGGGTCAGGTATAAACCATTTTAAAACAATGAATTCCAAATTATTCCTCTTTCCTTCACTCTCTCCACAGGTATTATTGATTGCATGATTTTGGTTGAGCATTAGGTAAACAGGTGGACAAAAGTGTACCAAGAGTTTTCCCTGTATTAAAGATTCCCAACCAGTGGGATAGATAATCACATTTAAGAAGAATTAGAGTATTTTGTTATAATTACCACGAGACAAAGTATAAAGTGTTTTGGGAGCAACTAGGAGAGGCAAAAAAGCCTCTTGAAAGTGAAAGAGGAGAGTGAAAAAGTTGGCTTAAAGCTCAACATTTAGAAAACTAAGATCATGGCATCTGGTCCCATCACTTCATGGGAAATAGATGGGGAAACAGTGTCAGACTTTATTTTGGGGAGCTCCAAAATCACTGCAGATGGTGATTGCAGCCATGAAATTAAAAGATACTTACTCCTTGGAAGGAAAGTTATGACCAACCTAGACAGCATATTCAAAAGCAGAGACATTACTTTGCCAACAAAGGTCCATCTAGTCAAGGCTATGGTTTTTCCAGTGCTCATGTATGGATGTGAGAGTTGGACTGTGAAGAAAGCTGAGCCCTGAAGAACTGATGCTTTTGAACTGTGGTGTTGGAGAAGACTCTTGAGAGTCCCTTGGACTGCAAGGAGATCCAACCAGTCCATCCTAAAGGAGATCAGTCTTGGGTATTCATTGGAAGGACTGATGCTGAAGCTGAAACTCCAATACTTTGGCCACCTGATACAAAGAACTGACTCATTTGTAAAGACCCTGATGCTGGGAAAGATTGAGGGCAGGAGGAGAAGGGGACAACAGAGGATGAGATGGTTGGATGGCATCACCGACGTGATGGACATGAGTTTGAGCAAACTCCGGGAGTTGGTGATGGACAGGGAGGCCTGGGATGCTGTGGTTCATGGGGTTGCAAAGAGTCAGACACAACTGAGTGACTGAAATGAACTGAACTGAACTGAATTCCTTGCCTTTTTTTTTTTTTTTGTATTGAGCTTTTTCTTTTTTATTGACTTGTAGCAGCTTTCTACATAATATGGATATTGATTCTTTATATATATATACATATAAAGCTTAGAGGCTTAAATCAACAGGATATTATTATCCCATGGAATTCTATTAGTTGTCTGGCCTCAGCCATGAGGTCTTCTGGCTTTGTATATTTCATCTAGTTGCAGTCAGCAGCAGTGGGACCTGAGTTATTTAAAGGTCTATTGGGCTGGCCATCTAAGAGACTCCCAAACAAGGAGGCAGGGGTATGATCTGCCCTTCACAGCTCTCCGGGGGGTTCGTCTGGGACTCCCTGCCACGGTGCCTCCAGGTGGCCCTTCCATGTGGTCTGGGCTCTCACAGCCTGGTGGCTTATTGCTAAGTGCAAGCATTCTAAGAGACAAGATGCAGAACGGCCAGTCTGAAATCCTAGGTGTGGACAGTAGCACGACATCACTTTGTTATGATTTCTGTTATGATTTGTTGTTTAAAGCAGTCAGGGAGCCCAACCAGATTCAGTGTGGGAGACAGGAAGAGCATTTGAAAAATGCCATCCTCCTGAATTCACCAGGATCCACTCTCTTACTGCAGATTATTAGTATATGTACATATTTCCCACATGCAAAATGTGCACTGCCCTTGCCCTCCACATCGCTTCCTAAGCCCTCCTTTCCACCTAAGTTTCACTTGTACCATGATGGCTTCAAGTCCAAGTTCAAGGGTCAAGGTTTTATGATCTAAATGAGGCCCAGGTGTGGATGAGGCTCCTTGAGTGTGGGCCCTCTCTATTTGAAAACCTGTGAACCAAAGAGACACATTATCTACGCACACAGGCTAGACATATTAACACAATGTTGGACAGGCAAAGCAAAACCACAAATGACATTCCCGTTCAAAAGTGAGGAAGATGGGAGGTGCATGATGCCAGTCACTCGTCCACAGCAGTTATCAAATCCAGCTGGGCACGCACTGCCAGTTCTTTGAATTATTCTGCTTCCTGGGAATGATTTTCCATGGTTCGTGGCTCTGGGCCCCGGTTTCTCCTTTCTTCCTTCAAGCCATCTTTCTTTTTCCATAATACATAGACCGTTCACATCTGAATGTTTCTACTACTTTCTTTGTGCCCATTGTAGTTTGGGGAGGGGGTAATCCAATTCCCACTGTTTCCTTCAGTTCAAGCTGATATAATTCTTTTAAAAATGTTATAGGTTCCTTGTGTATCACATTATTTTAATAGTACACTTCACCAGACGAGAGTACATAGCCTCTTCATTTGAGCCAAGAGTCAGGATGCTATGGGAAAGCACCCTTAAGATCTCAGAACATTGTTGCTTAGTTAGAAGAATCCTTGAGACATCTTAATTTTTAATAGTACCCACTATTAAAGAGAAAAAAAATCTGTTTGTAATCTCTGAGTAATGGCCTTCAGATTATTGGAAGCCTTGCTAAGTATACACATAAAATATTCTGAGGGTCCATCTGGAGGTCGAACAGCCACACTGGTAAGGTCTTTACACTGAGACCATGCTTGACCAGATTTAATGTTCATCCTGAGGTCTTTCCTTATTTTTTGAGTCTTTTGCAACTGGATCGACTTGGAGTAAGAATTTGTTTAATTTTCTTTCTTTTTAGTTTATTGTTAAATTTTTTTATTGAAATTTAGTTGACTTACAATGTTGGGTTAGTTTCTAGTGTACAGTAAAGTGATTCAGTTATACGTGTGTGTGTGTGTGTGTGTGTCTATACATATATTAGGGCTTCCCTGGTGGCCTAAGATCATGGCATCTGGTCCCATCACTTCATGGCAAATAGATGGGGGAACAGTGGAAACAGTGTCTGACTTTATTTTTCTGGGCTCCAAAATCACTGCAGATGGTGATTGCAGCCATGAAATTAAGACGCTTACTCCTTGGAAGGAAAGTTATGACCAACCTAGACAGCAAAAGCAGAGACATTACTTTGTCAACAAAGGTCCATCTAGTCAAGGCTATGGTTTTTCCAGTGCTCATGTATGGATGTGAGAGTTGGACTATAAAGAAAGCAGAGCGCTGAAGAATTGATGCTTTTGAACTGTGGTGTTGGAGAAGACTCTTGAGAGTCCCTGGGACTGCAAGGAGATTCAGTCAGTCCATCTTAAAGGAGATTTGTTCTGGGTGTTCATTGGAAGGACTGATGTTGAAGCTGAAACGCCAATACTTTGGCCACCTGATGTGAAGAGCTGACTCATTGGAAAAGACCCTGATGCTGGGAAAGATTGAAGGTAGGAGAAGAGTTGGTGATGGACAAGGAGGCCTGGCATGCTGTGGTTCATGCGGTCGCAAAGAGTCGGACACGACTGAGCAACTGAACTAAACTGATACTGGTGGCTCAGATGGTAAAGAATCTGCTTGCAATGCCGGACACCTTTGTTCGATCCCTGGGGCAGGAAGATCCCCTAGAGAAGGAAATTGCTACCCATTCCAGTATTCTTGCCTGGAGAACTCCAGGGACAGAGGAGCCTGGCAAGGTAGGCCGCGGGGTCATAAAGAGCTGGACATGACTGAGCGACTAACACACAAAACATACACACTCACACACACATATATGTTTTAAAAATTCTGTTCCAGTATAGGTGATTACAAGGTAGTAAACACAGTCTCCTGTGCTATGCTGGAGGACCTTGTTATTCATTTTATATTTAGTGTTTGTGCATCTCTCAATCCCAAACCCCTAATTCACCCCTCACCCCCCAATTCTTCTCACTTTCTTCTTTTAAAATACCTCTTTGATGTATGGTTAAAGTAATGATCCATAACTCTTGTTTTTATCTTTTAGCTTTTTCTCAAACAATCATATCACATTTTCTATGTGTTTTGTTTCATGTACTTCTGTTTATTTATCTACTTTTCTCTGCTTCTCAGATCATTTAACATTTTCTTAAATAATGCTTTTAATTTCTTGTGACCCTGATCAATTTTTTTTCTTGTAGCACCCTGCTTAAAGTAATTGCATGTGATATAAGCTTTCCAAATCTGAGGATAATAATTGCACTTATTTGAAGTTTTTTTTTCTTTCATTAATACAGCCTCAAGAAGTATTTGCAATGTATGTGATAGGCAAATAGGTCTTCGACTCATTAATTCCATCTGTAGGATTTAAGGAAATATTCTGAAAAGTTCCAGATGATGTATGCACAGTGTTATGTAATATCAACTTGCTAGGAGAAAGAAAGATAGAAAAGAAGTGAGGAAAGGAGAGAGAAAGTCTAATAATAGAAATTTGGTTAAATATATTTTGGCCTATCCATTAACCAAACCCCAAAATCCCAACATATAATTTTGTAACAGAACCCCAGTGATAATTCCCTTTTAAAATATAGACAAATAATAATATAGATTTCTATAAAATATATTGATTATGGTCATTATTTCTGAAAGCTGAGATTAACAAGAAACTTTTACTTCTTATTTAATCACTTCTGTTCAGTTCAGTTCAGTTCAGTCGCTCAGTCGTGTCCGACTCTTTGTGACCCCTTGAATCGCAGCACACCAGGCCTCCCGGTCCATCACCAACTCTCGGAGTTCACTCAGACTCACGTCCATTGAGTCCGTGATGCCATCCAGCCATCTCATCCTCGGTCGTCCCCTTCTCCTACTGCCCCCAATCCCTCCCAGCATCAGACTCTTTTCCAATGAGTCAACTCTTCTCATGAGGTGGCCAAAGTACTGGAGTTTCAGCTTTAGCATCATTCCTTCCAAAGAAATCCCAGGGCTGATCTCCTTCAGAATGGACTGGTTGGATCTCCTTGCAGTCCAAGGGACTCCAATATATTGATTATGGTCATTATTTCTGAGAGTTGAGATTAACAAGAAACTTTTACTTCTTAATCACTTCTGTACTATACTATTTGATATATTTGTCAATCAACATGCTATTTTATAATCAGCAAAGTAATCTATCACCTTTGAAAACTCAATATATGCTTCCTACAAAAACATTCAGAAAATGCATGACAGTAGAAACAAGTAGAGAATGACCCATAATTCTACATACTGATCTTTTCTGTCCTAACAGCTTAACACTTGGCTTATTTATCCTGTGATGCAAGTTCACACACACACACACACACACACACACTCACACACACACACGTATGTTTAGTTGAAGGGCACACACCAAGCATAACCTTCTTATTCTTCTTTTCAACCTGGGTTTTACTTAGTCTCTCCCAGATGGTATAGTTAGTAAAGAATGCAGGAAAAGCAAGAGATGTCAACTCAATCCTTGGTCAGGAAGGTCCTCTGGAGGAGGAAATGGCAAACCACTCTAGTATTCTTGTCTGGGAAACCCCATGGATAGAGGAGCCTGACAGGCGTCCATAGGGTTGCGGAGCGTTGGACACAACTGAGTGACTGAGCATGGATTACATAGTAATGTTTGCTGTGTGTCTTTCCACACCAGTTGAGGCATGTCTGTATCTCTATAACTAAGCACATCATCGCCCCAGTACTTCACTGTTTTTCTGACAGTTTCAGCCCTTCATTGGCGAGCTCACCTTCTCTTCCTATTACCAGGGTTTGCTTGCCTCCGTGAGCCTCCTGGCCTCCACGTGAGCTGGTGGGCTTCGTTAGCCCCTGCCTCCTCCCAGGGTCCTGAGCGTGGAGCCTGCCACGGCGCGGATGCTTCACATTTCCTACTGAATGAAGAGGGAGTGAGCCCGTGGATGAGTGACTCCATCCGTCAGAGCCCGTCTCGCCCAGCACACAGAGACCCAGTCGTCACGTGCCTCTGGGAGCCTCGTACGTTTCTCTGCGGTTAGCTGTCCATCTGGAAGCTGAGAGTAATAAATGCCGCATCACGGGAAGTTTAAAAGGATGAAAGAGATAATATTTATAAAATACTTAACTTCTTTAGAAGGAAAATCCCCGCCAAGTCCGATGTGTATACTATTATCATTGACTCTCCCCAACCCCATCAATCACAAATGATTCGCTAGCTGGTGTTTTCTCTCTCAGCAGCTGCGTTTTTAACCCTTTAACTTTTTTCCAGTAAAGTGTTCCAGGAAGTTGAGATGAATACTATTCCGTGTGAACCTCACACCTTCTTTAAAAATTGCAGCGTGTTCTACACTAATTAAAAAGGCGATATTTTTTTAATCCTCCCAACATCTCGCTGAGATAGGGGAGGGAAGCTATTATTATCCTAATTTTGCAGCAAGGGAAACTGACATAGAAACACTCACTCACTCAGCACTAGATGGAGGATGATAATAGATGTAGAACTTGAATCTTTTGGTTTCTATTCTTAAGCTGATGAGTCACAATAAAAATCACACTTTAGAATGCAATAAACTCTTCTGAAACTGTGGAGGGAAAAAAAAAACACCTTTTTTTCTCTCCCTTAAACAATGTTACACTCTAGAAATAAAACATTGACCATGAAGCTGTTCAGACAGTAATTTGCAACAATGAAGTTGCCAGATTATACTGCCTATTACAGAAAGCATGTGAAGGGAGCCGAAGAGGCTGGTAATCCCCTTACTTGGGGATTTTAGCCTGAAGTCTCAAAGCACGGCTTGAGCTGCTGGGTTGTGCTTAGCTGTTTAGTTGTGTCAGACTCTGTGACCCCATGCACTGTAGCCCTCCAGGCTCCTCTGCCGGTGGGATTTCCCAGGCAAGAACTCTGGAGTGGGTTGCCATTTCCTTCTCTAAGAGATCTTGACCCAGGTATTGAACCCGCGTCTCCTGTGTCTCCTGCATTGGCAGGCTGATTCTTTATTACTGCGCCACCTGGGAAGCTCTGTATGGGGCTGTGATTCCTACATCAGGCTGAAATCATGCTTGTTTCAAATGCTAACATTAAAGCCCTTTTCTGTTGCATTGGCACATAATTTTGCCTTCTTTTTCTCAGCGATGAAAACAAGTTGCCCATGCTAAAAACAGACTAATAAAGTACAGCTGATTTCTTTATTAGTTATTCAAATATTTATTGAGCCCTGATGACATACCAAGCCCCTGGATGTTGGAGACCAAGATGAGCAAGAGAAGCTGAGTCTCCTCCCTCACAGAGACTGCATCAAAGTAGGAGTCACCGTAAGCAAACAGCAAACAGAATAATTAAAAGTCATCTGCAGTTCCTATCTGATGAGTTACTGGCATTGTTTAGTCACTAAGTCCTGTCCAAATCTTTTGCAACCCCAGGGACTGTAGTCCGTCAGGCTCCTCTGTCCGTGGGAATCTCTAGTCAAGAATACTGGAGTGGGTTGCCATTTCTTTCTCCAGGGGATCTTCCCCATCCAGGGGTCAAATTCATGCCTCCTGCATTGGCGGGTGGATTCTTTACCAGTGAGCCACCTGGGAAGCCCATGATGGGCTGAGGTCCACCTAGTAGACAGAGCCAAGTGGAGTCTGGCAAGTGATGGAGGTGGGGTGTCAGATGGGAACTATGTGAAGACGAGTCCTTTCAGCAGAGACTTGAACCTTAAAGACAGGAACTGCTAGCAAAGCATATTCCAAGCAGAGGGAACAGAAATATAAAGGCTTTGTTTCCCCAGTCCTAAAAGGCGTTTCTGTTTCTTGTGCATTTTTCAAGACGAGCCCACATGGTCTTGCTAATCTTTTCTCCCTTCTTCGGGGGTGGGGGGTGGGGGGTGGGTGCAGCTTCAGCACATCTGCTTTTTTCCTTCATTCGAGCCCCTTGTAAGTGACAATGTGGCAACAGGCTGTGGGGCGTTCCCCACCGAGATCTCCTCCAGTCCCCTGGGTGTGTGGCACCGAGCAGAGGACCCCACAAAGCTTCCATGAAATACCTGGAATGCAGACTTCTGTTTTGGCGCACGCCTTTTATGTCCTGGCTGAATCTGAAACCATTCCACACCACATAAAAGACTTGATAAGAGATCAGCTAGCTAGCTGTTGGAACGAAGCATCTTCATGCTTCCAAAGTTCTCCTTATCTTGTTTTATTTGCCTCGTTTCTGTTTGGCACCAAGTGGAGAACGGGACATGGGCAGCACCTTACCAAAACAATGATTTCTTCCTGAAACGTCACCGGTTTTTTGGAACTGGCTCTTGGCACCTGGTGGGGGACATTTCAACCCTGGGAGGTAAATAAATTATGTTTCATGCTCTCAGGGCACATCCCTGGCTTTCTGGGTCGCAGGCACCTCCAAGGACACAGGAGCTAGACCACAGTTGACTCTTCTTGTGCCAAACAGCAGTGGCTGAACCGCGGAGGCAGCTAGTTCCCTGGGATGGCTGTCTCTAATTGCTGTTCCTCTCCTCACCGTTCTGGCTTTGTTTGGAGAGTAAAGAAAGTTTCTAAATATTTTGAACCCTGGGGTCCTTTGTGGCATTCCTGGGTCTCTTCTTTCACTGAAACAGAAAACAACCAGCTACTATTTGCTTGTGTAGCCATTTCCCATTTATGCACACTCAGGAGGATGGGGGTACAATTCAACAAACTGGTTCCCTCTCAGCTTCTGTCACGTTCCTTCTGATGTGAAAAGCTGAGGACCTAGAAACACTTGTTTGGAAGATGCAATCACCCCAGGTGGCTTATTGCAAAGATGGAGCATGGGAGAAAAGATGCTGGCTTCACGTTCAAGTTCAGCAAGATGCAATTAGAGCTCAGTGCTCTCCTCCCATGTCCCTAATAAGGTATTTCTGGCAAATGATAATTAAGTCATGGCTTCGAGGCACTACGGTGTGTCTCTTACAAATGGGCCACCTTGATTCGTCAAAATCACGTTCAAGCAATGCTTTGATCCCACCTGCAGCCCACACCTGTTTTGCGGGGCCAGGCGACCGGGGAAGCGCGCAGGCTCAGTTCCGCCCACCGCCCCACCTTGCATCGCGTTCACTGGCTGCCCCGGCCCGTGTGCCCTGACTTTGATCTCCGGGCGTCGTGGAAGCCATCGGCTGTGACAGGAGTTTTGGTTCGGCCTCATTGCCTTGGAATGCAAGTCTCAAGTGTTCTGCCCCTGGAAATTGGATGACGAGGTGGCACACTTTCCAGGAGGGTAGGCTGGCATGTCAGGGCATCTCAAAGATGCTTTTCCATAACTTCATTCTTCTGGGGACTGGCCAGAAGTGATGAGTAGACCATAACTCTTAGAGGTTATGCAGAAGCTTCCAGAGGACACTGTGAGCCCAGATTCACTATGGTCTGAATACAATTGCACTTTGCAAAGACCGTCGATGTGACATTCTTCCGCCCAGGATTCTGAATCAGTAGTCCAATCCTCCTTTTCTGCAAGCAGGTGGGAAATCTATATAAAAATTGGAATTTCAGGCATCGTAAGAAGCTGGGAATATTTTTACAAGAGGAAGAACAACACAGTTCCCCCTTATTTAAATGGGATCTCTTGCAGTAGATAAGGTGAAAGCTTTTCTTTTCTTTTCTTTTTTTAAATGGGCCACCTAAAATGTTGAGAGTCGTTTCCAAAAGCCACATCTGACTCAAATAAGCAAATCTGTTGTGTATAGCCAGTGCATGTAAAACAGAATCCAAATGCAAGCATGCAAGCTTTCATGTTGTCCAACTACAGCAATCCGTATCTTATTTGTGTGTATCTTTGATGTCTATTATGTTATGTCCTCTGAAGTGATTACATTGCTTTCATTTAATAAAAATTTTTTCAAGTTGTTTTAAGTTTCTGAATGGAGAGACCGAAAAAAAAAAAAGAAAAAGAAAAAGAAAAAAAGTGGAATTCTTAGTTGCCGCATCTCAGCTTTTATGTTGGAAAGGGCTTATGTTGAAGTTCTTAGTCTAAACAATTTACAGTTTTCTGGATTAAGACCATGTAGGAGAAAGATGAAAATCTTCAAGGCAACCTTACATAAACATTCTTGCTACTCAGGGGGAGAGTAGACAATTTGGGTGGGGCTCTAACTGCCGGGAACTATGGAATTCTTTTCTCAAACAGGGAAAAGGTGAGATTTCCTGGGGGAGCTACTGGCAGCAGGAAGATTGAATCTAGTCCCCAAACCTGATTGTCCACAAAGGCAAATATGCCCTCAGCGCTAAAGCAAGGAAGGAGCATGAAGTTTTCAAGTATGTATGAGGGAAAAAAACATATCCATTTGCTGTTCATCTGCTGATAGGAAGGGCTTGGGCCGCTGACAGAGCAGTTCCCGTGAATCTGACTATTATTTCAGGTTTCTCTCTTTTCCTCTTTGATAGGAAGATATTAAAAGTAAGTCTGGCAAAAAAAAAAAAAAAAAAGGATAGAAAAACAGAATCTCTGAAGTTGCAACCTGTACAGATTCCTGGCCAAAATCCTTCATGTCTGGTGTTCGTCATCAGTGAGCAGTTTGCAGAGTCTGTTCTCTAAAGGATGAGAAAGATTGCAGGGATATCTTAGAAACCTAGAAATTTACAGACTCGTAGTAAGAGGTGAATGAATACTTGTTTTCTGCTGGAAGAAATTCTACGAGGAGAACTTTGAGTATTAGGATTACTGACATATTTAAGCTTTCCTTTGCTTTCCGTGTACAGAAGCCACTTAAAAAATTTTTTTAGAACTATTATAGCTCGCATATTTATTTCTAGAAGGATTAACAGGTTGTACTATCTCTGCACCTCAGCTCAAAATATAAATTATTTTATTTCCCCATTTTCTTCACATCACCTCTGTTTGGCATGTGTTCATTTTCATATTAAGATAACTTCACAGCTAAGGACAAAAAAAGTGGAGTTCACTAATTTGGGGTATGGACGATCCAAAAGAAACACAATGAATTTTCTTCCCCACCAAAACCTCTCATAGGTTAGAGTTTTATTTAGGGGATGGGTGGGTGGTAACACAAAAACCCTTGTGGAATTCAGACACTTTAATTTATGAAGGATTAAAATCGAGGTGTGTGTGTGTGTGTGTGTGTGTGTGTGTGCGCATGCTAAGTTGTGTCTGACTCTTTGTGAGGTTATGCACTTTAGTCCACCAGGCTCCTCTGCCTATAGAATTCTCCAGGCAAGAATTCTGGAGAGAATAGCCATTCCCTTCTCCAGGGGATCCTTCCAACCCACCCAGGTCTCCTGCATTGGCAGGAGGATTCTTTACCCTCTGAGCCACCAGGGAAGTCCTGAAGAACCCATGCCCTCTTGGTATGTGAGACTGCTTTTTCCTTCTGGAACAGTATTCTCCAAACGTTGGTTAACTCCTAACTCCCTGCCGGAGATGGAGTGGAATGGTTTCAAGGAATTCCACACTTTGACTGACCCGAGCACACCCCCTTCCATTGACGCTCGAACAGAAGGTAGGATTCAACCCTCAGTGACTGGTTAGGAGCCTGGGCTCTGGATGCTGGATTTGGGGCCAAAACTGCTTTTTCCACCCAAGCAGATGCCCTGGCGCCTGCCCGCCTCCTCACTTGTCAAATAGGGCTCACAACAGTACCTGGCTCACAGGGCAGCTGTGACCGGAGTGATTTCGGCCACAGGAGGCAATTTAGGGCCTCCTGCCCAGTAGACACGCAGATAACGTCAGCTTTCACATCCTCGCTGTCGTCACTTTTCCAGCTAGCAAGTCATCCTCTTTATCCTCTTTATTCCTGTGTGCCGCCCCCCTGGTCCAGCGCTGCCCCTGTGGCCTGCAGCCTGCCCTGCTTGTCAAGCTTCATCATCACTTTCCAGAGCGATTGGGGCACATCTGCTTTCTGGGTGGCGCTGAGTGAGGGGTGGATGGGAAGAGCCTGAGATTAGGTGAGGTGTCTTCATGTTTAAACACAGATTTCTGGAACAAATGCAGAGGTCATCGGTGCTCAGGAAGAGAGAAAGCCAGGTTTGTGTCACTGAGTTCTTTTTATCCACAAACACTTAACTAGCCCAGAGAATGTCTTGTAAAATCTGAGAAATGAGACGGATATAAGTTTCTCGTATCATTTCCTCAAGGGTGTATTAATGGGCTAAGTAGTTCTCATGAGGGGTGTTCCCGCAGGGGATTCCAACGAGACGCTCTTGATGAACCACATTTTTTTTTTTATACAGGAAGCTATTTCTCTAATACACTCCCCACAGGGGATAGAAATATTAGTTGCTGCAGCCACAGACAGGCAAAGAATAAAATAGGACCAAGATTTATTCAAAGAGACATGCCTGTGACAAATTTCCATAATAACAAGAGTTTAGAAAGACTGGTGTCTTGATTTTGACCATGAAAGACAACTTTGGTTTAAAATTTAGAAAAGAAAAATATCTAATTCTAGTAAAATGATGTTCTGGAGAGGATTTTTTTTTTTAAGATATTTATAAAGGAAATAGCCCACTGTTAAAATATCTTTCGTGAAAGTGTACCTTATTTGTCTCATAAGACCATGAAGCCTGCTGTATGAGTCTAATCACAGAGGCTGTGCTTTTTTCCCCCTGCATTTTCCCTTAAAGCCAAAGAGGAAGTCAGCAAGTTTTCAAAAAGCTTTTAAATGTGTATTGAGGTATAGCCGATTAACAAACAATGTTGTGATAATATCAGGTGAACATCGAAGGGACTCAGCCATACATATACGTGTATTAATTCTTCCCCAATCCTTCTCCCATCAAGGCTGTCACATAACATTGAGCTGAGTTCCCTGTGCTGCACAGTAGGTCCTTGCTGGCCATCCATTTTAAATATAGCAGTGTATACGTGTGTGTCCCAAATTCCCGAACAATCCCTTCCCACCATCCTTCCCCCTGACCAATCACAAGTTCATTTTCTCAGTCTGTGAGGAAGTCAGCAAATTGACTGAACTTAACTTTGTTTAAGAAGGCAATGGCAACCCACTCCAGTACTCTTGCCTGGAAAATCCCATGGACGGAGGAGCCTGGTGGGCTGCAGTCCATGGGGTCATTGAGAGCCGGCCACGACTGAGTGACTTCACTTTCACTTTTCACTATCACGCATTGGAGAAGGAACTGGCAGCCCACTCCAGCATTCTTGCCTGGGAAAACCTATGGACAGAGGAGACTGTGGGGTTATAGTCCATGGGGTCGCAAAGAGTTGGACACGACCGAGCAACTAAGCTCGTGTATATCACTTAGATGGCCAAGCAGATAGAAGGCACATTGTCAATTTACCTTTTGTCATTATGTTACTGTTATACTGTGATTAGTATTCCCTGATAGCTCAGTTGGTAAAGAATCTGCAATGCAGGAGAACCCGGTTCGATCCCTGGGCCGGGAAGATCCACTGGAAAAGGGATAGGCAACCCACTCCAGTATTCTTGGTCTTCCCTTGTGGCTCAGCTGGTAAAGAATCTGCCTGGAATGTGGGAGACCTGGGTTTGATCACTGGGTTGAGAAGATCTCCTAGAGAAGGGAAAGGCTACCCACTCCAATATTCTGGCCTGGAGAATTCCATGGACTGTATAATCCATGGGATTGCAAAGAGTTGGACACTATTGAATGACTTTCACTTTATACTTTGATGACCAAATTTTTGCAAATCAGTGTCAATTTTTAGAAATTAGATATACAGCATTGGAATCACTAGGTGGAAGCATAAAATCATCCTTCTGATTTTTTAATTTTTGCAATCATTTCTGTAAATAATAAGTTGAACTAATTTTTAGCCATAACTCATGGGTGTGGACAGGCTTGGTAAAATACTGAAGTACTTGCCTGGAACTAGTTAGTAGCAACTGGATGAGCCCTTCCACGGGCTCTCTGGCCATCCTGCTCTTCCCCAGGAATGCTCAGACTTCCCCAAGGCTCAGGAGAAATTCCAGAACTTTCTCAGCCTCTGTGGCCTGGGTCTGATCTGATTGATGAGGCCCATACCAATCCAGTCATTAATTAATTGATATGAACAACACGTATTTTCCAATAAATAGTCACCAGCATTGCTTAGTATCATTATCCTAACTCTCTGCTTATTTGTTGGCCATGAAAAAGTCATTGCAATTTAATTCCCATTCCCTTGAGCATTTGTGAGGTCAACATTTGTTTACACATTTGCATTGTCCATTTGTATTTTTCCTTTGTAATCTCCATGCTGGTAATTTTGTCTATTTTTCATTGAGGGTCTTAGTGTTCTTCTTAATGATGTATAGGTGTTCTTCATTTTATTTTTAAAGTTTATTTTATTGAAGTAGAGTTGATTTACAGTGTTAATTTCTGCTGTACAGCAAATGAATTCAGTTATACACGCTATACAGTAGGACCTTGTTGTTTATCCATTCTCTATACAGGTATTCTTTAAAAATTCAAATATTAACACATTTAATGTATATTTATTGTGAATGTAGTTATTAGTTTGTTTATCTTTAACGCTGTTAGTTATCTTTTTTTCTGAAGTTTATCTTAAAATATTAAGACATTTAAATTCTTTGATTGCTTTGGTATTCAGAAATCTCCCCTCTGTTAGAGTCAGAGAAAAAACTAAATTATGTCTTCTTAGCATCTTTCAACCTTTTGTTTTTATGTCATAAACATTAATCTCCTTAACCATATAGGTAATCTTGGTGTCTGATGAGAATTAGGAGCTATAGTTGGTTGTTTTCTGATAGGGGGTCCCCCCAGTTTGGTTGACTTAGATACCGCCTTTATTTTGCACATGATTTTTGGCTTAATTGCCTATTTTAACACTGTTTTGGAAAAAGAAAGGCTGTCCTGTGTTAATATTTAGTGCCTCCGGTTACATGGCAAGCATGATGCCTGCAGCATCTTTCTAAACCTTCACAAGGTCCATGCCATTGCTCAGGTGTAGGACCCAGAGAATCGCAAGAATTGCTCTCAGTCCACTGGGCCGTAGCAAAGCAGCTCGCTACTCTGGAGTAGTGGCTTTGCCAGAACTCTGCATATAGCCTCTGAGTTGGGCCTGGAATGCTTTCTTAGAGAAAAATGAGGTTAGAAGATGTATTCATCACCTCTGACTCCACAGATATTTTGCTAGGACAGGGTCTAATTGGGACTGTAACGTTGTGCTTTCATAAAATAAGTTTAGAAAAGGAAAAACAAAAAAGAGTATGAATTTTCAAGGATTTATTTCCATTGATTTCATAGGAGAAAGACCCTGGGAATGGAAGAGATTCTTGGATCAAAACTGAAATTTAATTACTTCTTCAAGCTCTAATGACAGCACTTTTCTGTAATTTTAGAAATAATTTGGGTGAACTCTTCCTTTTGCTTCACTGCAGAAGTGAGGCATAGAGCAAGGATGGCCCAGAGGGACAACAAGGGTCACTTCTTTTCGCTTTTGGCCCATCAGTAACTCCAGGTCAAACACACTTAAGGTTAAGACATCTCTTCACGGACATCATCGCATCACTGCATGTTGCTGTCGTATCGACTCCAAACTATGTTTTCAGTTACTTACCTACTTACCTTTCGGAGAAGGAAATGGCAACCCGCTCCAGCATTCTTGCCTGCATTCTTCCAGCACAGCACCGTCGCTCAGTCACGTTCAACTCTTCGCAACTCCATGCACTGTAGCCCCCCAGGCTCCTCTGTCCATGGATTTACCAGACACGATTACTAGAGTGCATTGCCATTTCCTTCTCCAGGGTATCTTCCCAACCCAGGGATCAAACCCATGTTTCCTGCATTGACAGGTAGATTCTCTACCAGTGAGCCACCTGGAAAGCCTAACTGTTATAATGAAAGTGAAAGTTAATAGCTCAGTCATGCCTGACTCTTTGTGATCCCATGGATTGTAGCCCACTAGCTTCCTTTGTCCATGGAATTCTCCAGGCAAGAATCCTGGAGTGGGTTGCCTTTCCCTTCTCCAGGGGATCTTCCCAACCCAGGGATTGAACCCAGGTCTCCTGCATTGGAGGCAGATTCTTACCAGCTGAGCCACCAGGGAAGCCCTATTATAATAGTGTCATATTATAAGATTTTACTTTACAAGTAGGCGATGGCACCCCACTCCAGTACTCTTGCCTGGAAAATCCCTTGGACAGAGGAGCCCGGTGGGCTGCAGTCCATGGGATCGCAGAGCCGGACACGACTGAGCGACTTCACTTTCACTTTTCACTTTCATGCACTGGAGAAGGAAATGGCAACCTATTCTAGTGTTCTTGCCTGGAGAATCCCAGGGACGGGGGAGCCTGGTGGGCTGCCATCTATGGGGTCGCACAGAGTCAGACGCGACTGAAGCGACTTAGCAGCAGCAGTGTACATCACTGAAGAAGATCTAGAATTCTCAGTGTAGAGACTTACAACAAGAAGTGCATTTCGTAGTTTCTTTTGTGGGAGAAGAATTCATCATATTACAGCTTGTCTCACTGGCAACTTATTTCCTACAGTGTGTATGTGAAGTTGCAGAAAAATAAAGACACGAAATTTAAATTTCAAACTTTATTTTAGGATTGATTAAGTTATGTTATGCTGTCAATGTGTCAGAGGGGTTTTGGGAGTATGTTTTTTGTTAGGCTATCATTTTAAAAGAAATCTTTAACAAATAGCGTTTAGAACTAATACATAAATCTGTCAGTATTTTCAAAAGTGCTATAGAGTTTCAAAGAGAAAAGCATTGTTCTTTACCTTGCCCAATACAGCAATGAAACTAGGGCAAGCTGATTTTGTGTAAGATTCCGAAGCTCCACCGTCATGTCACGAAGGCTTAAAAGCCCTTAATTTACATTTTCAGAAAAAAAAATTATAGAATTAAATATCTTTGAACCAGCAAGACTGTTCATTACAGGAAGTTATTATTTTGATCAGGCTGTTGGTTTCTGAAGTCTCTTGGCAACAATACAAAAATAGCTTTCCCTTGTTAATAAAGAACAATCTGCAAAAACAAATTAGAAATGTGTTAAGGACAAAATAAACAGACATTTTATTTTTTAAACTTGGGGGCCTCCGCATTTCACAGACTTCTGGAATCTGGGGCGCTCCACCCAACTGCTACACATTTTATTGCTCTGTTATAGGTTTGGCACGAGACGAATAATTTTCCAACTGTTGGAACAATGTGGATTCACATTTTTCCAGAAGGGGAAAAAAAACTCTATCTTACATATTAAATTCCAAATAGAGAAACAGTGTCTGTATCACTCTTCCCATTTTATGATGGAATTTGAGAACTAAGGGAAAAATTAGACATAAGAAAATGGTATATCTAAGTGTAGTTGAAACCTACATCTGGTGAAAGGATTTTTAAATCGGTGGAGAGAAGTCAATTCACAGAGCCAAGCTCCCATGTTGTGAAATCTTACTTATAACAGTCACTTGAGGCCAGTCACCTGGGATTTGTCGGAATAACTCCTGTCTAGTTCTTACTGTTACATATTATACACGCACTGCTGGCTGCCAAAGAGAGCTTGGTCGAACCTGGGCCAAGAAATCGTTCTTTGAATACTTGCTTAGTCTAATTGTTCCTCCTAGGTGATCAGAAATTAATACTGACTTAGCTGCCATTGCAACTGACACACCTGTTTTGGTGGGGTGGAGAGAGGCTTATGTGTTTGCTTTTTATTTTAGAAAGGATGACATTGAAAATTTTCACATTGATACAGAAGGATTATGTAAAAAATGTTCAGTGGAAAGTGATCTTTGTATTCCCCCCCACAACTTTATGAAGCAGACAGAGATATCCAGAGCTGTTCACAGGACTTGTATGAACAAATTCACTCAGTTGGATTTAAACCCTGGCTTAGGCACCACAGGTAAAGTGGTTCCTGTTTGGCCCTCCTGAGTTGAAGCGTGACGATGGAGTGAAATAAAGGAAGTGGGAGGCGGAGAGGTTGGCTGGTTTAGGTTTACCAGGTGAGAGGGTAGCACCGTTGCATCAAGATGACAAAGCCTGCAGGTGTCTGCTTCTGTGAGACTCATTTCCTAAGCATTTTGCTCGGCTCTTATTTCTTCCGCTCAGATGTGCGTGGTCGCACACGTTTTCACTGCAGCCGTGTTCACACCCATGCTTGCTGGCATGTCAGCCTAGGAAACTGATTTCCCCAGCTTGTCCTGCCTGCTTCCTGAGAGCGGTCTGCACGCCTGCTGTCCCGGGGTCCTTTGTTCTCCCCGTCCCCTCTCTGGCCCCTGCCCTCCCTGGGGCTGAGTTTTGCCCCCCCTCTCTTGGTCCCCAGCCCCCTTGTCCTTCACAGGGAAGCTCCGGAGGGTCTGACTGCTGTCTGGGACCAGGCGTGCCATGGCAGGTTGCGGGGGAAGGAGCCACCCAGGGTGCCAGCTTCTCGTGGGGGCTTGGTGACTTCTGTCCCTGGAAAGGCAAGCAAAGCTGATACTACAGCGCTGAAAACTTGAGCATCCCAGGAGACCATCTGGGTGCCACCCTCGGCTTTCAGGGGAGTGAGGTATCATTACCCACAAGGGACAGCTGCAGTCTTGAGAGGTTAAGTGATCCTCTCTGAATCTCACAGCTAATGAATGGTGGCCTTGTGTGTACAAGTGTGCGTGCGTATCTGTGTGTGCAAGTGCATGCGTGTGTGTGAATGTTTGTGGTATGTGTGTGTGTGTCTGTGTGTATCTGTGTGTGTGAATGTGTTTGTATATGTGTGTGCATGAATGTGTTTGTGTATGTGTGTGTATCTGTGTGTGTGTCTCTGTGTGTGAATGTGTTTGTGTATGTGAGTGTGTGTGTTTCTATGTGTGTGTCTGTGTGAATGTGTGTCTGTGTGTGTGTGAGAGTGTGTATGGATGTGTGTATGTGTTTATGTGTATCTATGTGTGTGTCTGTGTGAATGTGTCTGTGTGTGTGTGAGTGTGTATGGATGTGTGTATGTGTTTATGTGTATCTGTGTGTGTGTGAACTTTTTTGTGTATGTGAGTGTGTGTGTCTGTGTATCTGTGTATGTGTGTGTGCTTGTGTGTGTGTGTGAATGTGTGTATGTCTGAGTGTGTGTGAGTGTGTGAGAGGGTAGCTTTCTTCTAGAGTTGCTTTTTTATCCCATTTGGAGAATTTTTTAAAATACAGAAAAGTACAAAGAATAATGTAACAATTATACCCTCATCACTCATGTTTAAAACTGTTAAACATTTTGTGTCTTTTTTCTATCTATATGATAGAAAATCACATAGATTTAACAGTCACACAGGAAAAGTATGCATTTGTGATCTTAGGGGAAAACAAGATGGGCAAAAATAGAAAAAAGAATGAACGCATTAAGCCTCTTTAAAAAGGCAGGGAAGAGACTTTACAGCAGTCACACCAGTGCCCAATCTTGCCCAGCCCCTGCCACCGCCTCGCTGCCTTCCTTTCCCTTTCAGAAACTAAACAACAAGCAGCTTCAGTCTGGTGAGAGTCCTTTCAGTGTTACCTACATACCCACAGCCGTAAACAGAACACAGTATTGTTTTACATGGAATGCTTCCCTGTCGTTTTTTATAGGTCATCGGGAACCTTGATTTCTTTATTAACGTCATTTTGCTGAGATGAAACACACATACATTTAGCTCATTCGTTTTAACCATCGTGCAGTGATACACTGTGGGCCCATAACATGTTTTGTCCAGATGGTCACAAATGTCTGGGCTCCCGATTTGTGATCTGGGCTGTGCCATTTCTACTCCAAACCACCCCACAGTAAACGTGCCCAGAGACAACTCCCCGTGTACGTCTGAGGGTTTCCCTGGAGGTGAAATTGCACGGGTTCGTTGATCAGGCACTTTCCCTCCTTGTTGTCCATATTGCTAAACTGCTGTCCAAAGTGTCTGCAAGAGATAGAGGCCTGCCAACGTGAACGGGGATTCTTTTCCCCTAAATTCTTCCCAACGGTCAATGGGCTTAGTCTTTTTAACTTTTATTTAGCGATTGAAATTTTTTTTATTGTGCAAGCAAGAGGAAAGAGACTAGGTGAGTGCTCAGAACACTTCAGCGTCTGCTAATCCCGGACTCTCCATGCATCTGGGATTAGCAGACTGTTATGGAGAGGACGGATAAGTATTAGGGCCCTACTGTATAGCACAAGGAACTAGATTCAGTATCTTATAATAAACCACAGTGGAAAAGAATATGAAAAAGAATATATAGATAAATATGTATAGCTGAATCACTTTGCTGTATACCAGAAACTAACACAACATTTTAAATCAATTCGCTTTCAATTATATACTATACTTCAATAAAATAAATTTTACAAAGACCACTTCAATGCATGTGGAAATGTCATCATGATAAAATAATAGGAGATAGTGGGCTTCCCAGGTGGCGCTAGTGGTAAAGAAGCCACCCGCCAGGAGACGTAAGAGACTTGAGTTCAATCCTGGGTCGGGAGGACCTGCTGGAGGAGGGCATGGCAACCCACTCCAGAGTTCTTGCCTGGAAAATCCCCATGGACATAGGAGCCTGGCGGGCTACAGTCCAGGGGGTCACACAGAGTCAGACATGACTGAAGCGACTTAGCATGCACGCACTACCAAAACTGCAAGTTAAAGCAGAGAGCCTGGAAAGTTGTGAAAAAGACCACTTTTGCCATTTTTGTACATTTTGAGGGCATAGTGTTGACTTAGCTGCTGTATGTTAAAGATAGTGATATACACAGATTAACTTTGCATAAAAGAGCATTTGACGATTGAAAGTCTGTGTATCCATATTTGAATGCTTTCTCACAAGTCAGCTGCTTGATCATATTGTAGAAAAACCAAACCTAGAAAGTTTAATGACTCATCCAAGATTTCATAGGAAGATTTCTTGTAGAAGAAAGAAATTTTGAAAAGACTGAACATCTGGCTGAGAAATATTGAAATAAAATAAATGGTGCTGGGGCTTCCCTGGTGGTCCAGTGGTTAAGAAGACCCAGAACAGCCAAAATAAATAAATAAAGGAAATGATGCTTACAGGGCGCATGAGGTCTCCTCATGATTCTATGCACAATATACATCTCTCAGCAGCTCCCATTTCTGCCATGATGTACCCCCTGCACCAAGGGCAAAGCCTGGATTATAGAAAGATGCTCAATATCTGTAATATTAGCTGAATTAATAAATAAGGTAAAAGAGGGAGCATATTGAAATCCCTGTGGTGTGTGTTTGTAAATGCATATGAATCTGTATTTATATATGTATTTGAAACCTGTCCCCAGAAGATTCTGTCTCCCAGAGAGTCACAAATCTATCTTCTTCTTCCATTCACCCCCTCGTTGCCTCTCTGGCCGCGACATGAGAAACTTAATCGCAGACTGACCCAAATAAAGGGGGAGGTTGAATCAAACGGATAGTACCGGATAAACGGACTTGATGGAAAATTGTATGCAATAAAAACGGAACATGAGATACGAACATCATTAGGGTTGTGGGTAGGTAAGCAATTTAAATCTTGTGACAAATATCATCAGTAACATATACAATATATTATGGGACAAATTATAGTAGTGTTAGGATAAATTGCTATAAAAGTATAAGAACAAAGTCTTTTTAATAACTTGCAACAGGAGGGAACCTAGAACATGAAGCTAAAATTAGTCCAAAAGTTAACTGCAGAAAATTAAAAAGAGATCATTTTGATAGTAATAAATAATTAACTTTATTGATTAAAGAAAAGGGTTTTAGATGAAGCATTAAGGCTTAAGGGCCTTTTTCTTGGGTTTTGGAATGTGTGCTGACTTACATTTGGAGGGGCAATCTGGCGTTAAGGGTAGTTATTTCATGAGCTTTAGGAGAATAGGTTTATGTTGAAAGCAAAAAACATCCAAGTGAGAAGGGCATGGCCATCCACTCCAGTATTCTTGCCTGGACAATCCCGTGGACAGAGGAGCCTGGAGGGCTATAGTCAATGGGGTCGCAAAGAGTAGGACCTGACTAAAGCGACTTAGCACCCATATCAAATTAACAAGAAATAAATTGAGAAAGAGACCTCAGGAAAAGAGGTGTGGTGCGTGGTTTGAGAATCAGATAGCATTCTGCTAAGGCCTCCGGTTCTTAGTCCAAAGAAAGAGACAACCTCCTTTCTGACATCCTGTAATTCTTCTGCCCCGATTCACTCGGATGGTGTCAGAGAGCAAGCATCTGCACCACTGCTCTCCATCAGAAGTCAAGCTCTAGGAGAGGGAAGGAAGAACGTTCCCATATTTGGAGGGAATGCACGGAGCTCAAGATGGCATGGCACCTCTCTCCCAGAGAAGCCCTGAGGTTTCTGCAGCTCGTGGTTATTACTCATCTGAAGGCCAACGCCTCTATCCCACAGGGTCTCCTTGTGCCCTTGTGCTCTTTCATTATAGAGCACTTCTGTGTCACATTAAAAGCCTTTACCAAGGATTTTATAATCCTTATTTACTGCTCTGCCTAGCAACCTTACAGCACACTTTAGCCCTGTCCTTTAGACTTTAGGGAACAGCTGCTGGACACACCCAGTACCAGCCTTCCGAAGGTTCCTCTCAAAATCTTTTTAGAGTTTCTGACTTATGAAAGTTAAAATTTAAGAGTTGTCATGGTCAGAAAAGAGGATATCTAATTTAGCTGCCTTTGGTCTTTGAGGGTTATGAGGGGAGCAGATTAGCAGGGAAAAAAAAATTCTTTAAAGTTCAAGGACTTGTCTTTGGCTCTGAAAATTACTCTGTGTTCTAAAGTGGATAAGAAGATATTAAATGTAAAGAAAAACACACAGGCACAGAAGGAGTCACTGACATTTATTTTTCAGGCTATGTGTTGAATTCAATACAGGAAGGATCCAGGAACAGAATATTTTACGCTAGAGTTACAAACAGAAACACCCAATGCAGTTTCTGCCCTGTAAACCTAATGGTTTTTTAGCATTTGCCACATAGACCATGTTTATTGCATGAAATTTATTAGAAATAGCACCCGTTCCTTGCTTGATGTGGAAAGAATTCAGTAAAGTGAACATCTTAGTTGTGCTGAAAAATTTGTTTCAGGCCAGACCAGAAAGGAAATTTACTAGGTGAATTTAAAATTTTGCTGATTTAAATTGACGCATTAAAGAAGAAAATGATGCTCGGTACACCTGAGGAAGAGTCTATGTAATGGAATTCTTGGAGGACTGGTACACCCCTGAGTCATTTAGAGCCACACTGGTTTCAACATTCATGAGCATTCCTTGGGGAATTTCCTGCAACTGACCACGACTAGGATGCACAAGGAGAATTCCCTTCTCCTTCTGGGGTTGTTTCTCATTCTTTCTGCCCTCACTTGACACTCTTTTGATTGAAAAAGAATGTGATGTGTTCTGGGTCTTTTTTTAAAGTGCATATTTATGAAATGTGTACCTCAGTTACACAGTAAAATACAATTCATTAAAAAAAAAACAAAAGCAGAGAAGACTATGAGGTTGCTATTTAAAAATAAATTTTCAAGATAATGTGCTAATTTTCAGTGGATTTGAAGAATTTTATCAGGAATATTCCACTGTGTTTGAATAAGGAAGCAGTCTGAAATCTGCTATTACTCCTCATTTCCCGAATCCAAAGTGAAAGGAGTCACAGAGGAAATGAAAATCCCACGTAAGTGATCACATGCATGATCTAGGCTTATTATTCCTTAATAAGCCTAGAAGAATAATTCGATTCTTTTTCACCCATTAGTCATTTTCACTTCATCAAATGATAACTATTGGTAAGGTAAAACCAGAATAGTGTGTTCACTTTTTTTCCTACTGATAACAATATGGAACCTTGAAATTCATCATGTTAGGTACTAGCCAAGTAGTTTAAGAGTGGTCAGACCTGGTTAAATGTTGCCTAAATAATTGTCTGCAGGGTAGACGCAATTGCTGCCACTCAGGGGATGTTCCTTTAAACTCTGGTGAATATATATTTTTAATTTAAGAAACCACAGCTGGCTTACGCACACTGTAATGATAGTAATATTATTCTCCCAAGAGATAACAGCATTCCTATAGAGTCTAAGTAGAAATGACACATTTATGGCATATATTTGCAGGCTTCCAGACACAGTAGCTCCCCACCAGCTCAGTCAAAACTATGAACAGAGCTGGAGAAATGAGAACACTCCATTCCCTACCCCCTAAAAAAGTCATCTTACCTTGTCAGGCAAGGATACTGGAGCGGTTTGCCATCTCCTCCTCCAAGGGATCTTCCTGACGCAGGGATCGAACCCCCATCTCCTGTGACCCCTACAACTCCTGCATAGGCCAGCGAATTCTTTACCACTTGAGCCACCTGGGAAGCAAAGATTTCTGCTGAAGCACCGTGCAATCTTTCCTTAATGCCTGGTGAGAGCTCACACTCTTGCTTGTCTCTCTCTCCTTCTGTCTTTCTGCAGCACAGAGAACCTTCCCCCTCTGACCCTGCGCAGTGTGTTAGTGGAAGGGGCTGTGTTCTTTTATGAGGAGCAGGAGGTGGATCTTGGAAGGGGGTGCACGCTCCCTGCTACCCTTGTGATCATGCACCCTCTCGCTAATGGGTTGAGATACATTTTGGCTGTGGGTTGTGTTGGTGTCGTCGCCATCGCTATTGGACCTGACCCATTTGAGCACGGAAAATATTTTCCGCCAAGATCTCCAAAAATAATGTTACAGAATTGTTTTTCTGCTGGTGATACGGCCGTTTGGATTCCTGCATGAGCTGCGCTGAGACTCTAAGTGCAGAAAGGGAGGCGTTGATGTGCTGAGACCTTTGATCTGTTCTTGCTCTCCAGCTTTGGGAGTTCATCAAAATCAAGTCAATTTCAGGAAGGTCTTTGCCCAGGGAGGCACGTCTGTCGCCGCTGCTCCCAGGGCCCTGAAACCCTCTCCAGGCCAGGGAGGTGACCCATTAGCTGCTGTTTCCTTCCAGAATCAGTCGGCTTTTATTTTTGTCCCTGTGTTTCTGGTTCCTGTTTTGTATCTAGGCTATAAATTAGAGTCGAAGTTACCAAACAGAATTTTCTACACTATCTTTCCACTGAAATATGTGTGTGTGTGTGTGTGTGATTTTCACTTTTATGATGCTCATTGCTGAAAGCTAGTTACTTTGTGTTTTATTGTCAGAATAGACTGAGCCAAACCATATTCTTAATAAAATGCAATTTTACTTGTTGTACTGTGAAAGCGGTTAGGACATCCGTTTCTAACACATTACTCCAGACGACGGTATTATTCTACTCAGTCATCCTTACCTCTCTCTTCACCTGGCCAACTGGGACTTCTCCCGCAGGTCTTGGTGTGCCTATCACTTCCTCAGTGATCCTTCCTGAACCTCTCCCTTCCTCCAGGACCAGCTTCCGAGGCTCAGCACTCCTGCACCCTCTTACTTTCTCAGCAGACTAGCTTTTGGAGTCTTTCTTGTTGACCAGTCTTCTTATTCCTCAGGGTAAGGAGTGTCTTTGTCCTGTTGCAGCTGGAACCCTAATGCCTAGCAGTCGTGGAGTGTCTCTGGGAGGGATGACTGTTGGCCACACCCTGATCCAGGTCTATTATCATTCATCCACAAACAATTCCACACTGACAGGCTCCAACTTCCCAGTCAGACTGTCTCCCAGTCCCGCTGTACCTAACACCTTTTATTCACAGAGGAATGACTCAGCAGAAATATAATGTGGACCAGAAAGAGGAATTTAAAAGAGATCCTTGGCTTTGTGCAATGATTCATTTGGACCTTGCTGAGGGTATATAGAATTGCTTAAGACTTTCTTTGCTTGTAAAGAGCTCAGAGGTCTTCCCTGGTGGTGCAGTGGTAAAGAATATGCCTGCCAATGCAGGAGACATGAGTTTGAGCCTCTGGTTGGGAAGATCCCCTGGAGAAGGAAATGGCAACCCACTCCAGGATTCTTGCTGGAGAATTCCATAGACAGAGGAGCCTGGCGGGCTACAAGTCCATGGGGTCATGAAGAGTTGGACATAACTGAGCACGCATGCCACACAAAGAGCTCAGAGCCTGGCTCAGAGGAAAGGGAGCAAAAATCATTTAAAATACTGAAACAAGCGGGAGTTAGAGAGATGTTCTAACATGACTTAGGTGTCATGTCAGCATCATGCTTAGGTGTGGAAGGTTCCAGAACTGTCCTTAAGAGTAAGTTGGCCCTGAAGTAAGGAAAGGCCATACAGTTACAGCAGGGTTTTGGGAACTATGGCCCGTGAGCCAAATCTGGCCCCATTTCCTGTATTCCTGTGGCCTGGGAGCTAAAAAAAAAAATTTTTTTTTTTTCTGTATATAAATGGAACAACCAAAGAAGAAAAATAATATTTCATGACATATATAAACCTATATGATATTTAAACTCAGTAGCCACAGAGTTTTATTGGGACGCAGCCATGTCCATTCATTTGTGTTCAATGCCAGGGCAGTTATGACAGAAATGGTAAATAGTTCAAAAGCTAAAATTATTCACTGCTTGTCCCTTGACAGAGAAGAAAAAGCTTTCTGGCCCCTAAGTTAGTAGAAACAGCATCTGCAAAGCTCTCTCTGCAATCTATTCAGCTTGATTTCAATGTAAGGGTTGTGTGTATTGCAGGGGGTAGAGGGGTGTGCATGTGTGGAAGGGGCCAAGAAATATCAGGAAATGAGGTTGCATAGATGTTGGACACCAGGATGAAGACTGGGCCTCTTCTGATGTTGGTGGAAATCTCGTGGAGAGGTTTGAACAGGAGAGTAACCAGCTCAGACTTGTGTATTTTGGAGCTGGTCTCTCAGTAATTTGTGTCTGTGTGGGCTGGCCTGGTGGGTAGAGACCATGGGATTTCACTTGATAATTAGTCTTATCATTGTCATTAAATGTATCCCCTTTTTTCATGTCTCCACCCAAACTATTTTCAACCTACAACTCCCCCCACCCACACCCCCCCGCCCACCATGCGTTCAAGAAATCCCTTTGAAACCATTATCCGAGTCATGAAATTTAATTTGCTTGTGTTGGGAGAACCTGTAGACATATCTAGGGACTTTGAGTGTTTTCATGGGGAAAACGCTGTACTTAAGTCACCGTACAGTTGTGATTCACAACGTTTTTGTTTATTTCTAGAGCAATTTTCCAAGAGTGTCCCTGGCCCCTCGTCCTGGAAAAAATGTCTCGCCATCTTCCCTCAAGGATTCTTTGGACTTCAAAGAAGACTATGAGTAGCTGGCAGGAGGAATAGGCCCCAGATGGAAATGTTATCAGCACCCACATGTGCATACCTCTGGAAATGTTCACATTTTAAAATTGCAGAGTTAGCATGCTCTGGTCACCTGTAGGGGCCCTCTTTGAGGTATATAGTTTAACTATTAATTCTATACTTCAAAGAACATGTAGTCCACGAATGCAGCTGCAGGGCATTTAAAATATTATTCCCACCACTGTGGTCACCTCTAGCTTTGTCTTTTAAATAACAAAAATCAAATGTAAAACTGTAGTTGTGAGTAGCTAGGGCAGTAGAATTTCTAGAACAGAAGGCCATCTAAGTCGCCTTTCTTTTAGAGACAGCCTTCCTCTGGCTTTTAAATAATATTTGTAAGGTTTGACTTGGATGTCATTCAGGGAAGTGTTCATGTTTATGAGGAAAAGATGATATATAATCATCAGTATCTTTGATGGACAGAAAATGTGGAAGAAGGTATATTATAGTTTCACCTTAACATATGAGTTTCACTGGTGGGAGGAAATGAAAGGTCAAGCTTTTAAATATTCTTTGTGCTGTTTTTGCTAATAATTTTCTCTCCATTTATATTTTACTTGTTCCCCAAACGACAGTTATTAAAGACAGAGCAAGAATTTTTAAAAAAATTATTGAAAATTATATTTAAGAAAAGTCACATATATTATTAAAGTTATATGAAAACATTCTGTAAGTTATGTGAGCTCCACAGTGAGCCTGAGCCACATGGATTGAGGGTTGTGGAGGCAACAGATTCCTAGAGAAAAAAAAATCCAATGCAGTTAGTGGAAGATTTGCTGGATATTCACCAGAGCACAGGCTCAGGTGACTTTTGGCAACTTCTGGTTCAGGTAGCAAAGAATGAAGCGGATAGCAAAGAGTGAGGTCGATGGAATCAAGACGTTTGTGTTTGCCTCCTTCATTGGCTGGGTTTCCACTTACTGAGCGGGACTCAGAAGAAAACACTGGGGATGGTGAGAAGACCTGTCAGATAAGGGCAGTGGGTGGTTGTGGCTGCTGGTGTGGAGGAAAGTGGAGAGCTGAGCCGCACACTCACGTGGGGCGACGTTTGGTTCGACGCTCTACTGCCGCTATCTTGAAATTCTTCACAAGCTTTGAGCAAGAGGTTCTGCATTTCCATTTTGCACTGGGCCCTGTAAATTATGTAGCAGGTTTCGGTGAAGGGCTACAGCTTTATCTGGAGCTGGAAGAGCAGAGGTCAGCCTCAGGAAGGAGACCTGAATGAGGGTCACTGTCGTAGCAACCTCATCCGGGAGCGCTGACTGCCAACGGAAAGAGCTTCAAAGGGTTTCGCCATTGCAATGGGGCATCCTCAGTAACAACCAGGGGAGAAATGTTGGCCTCAGTGAGGGGACTATAAGGTGAGAACTTCACCGCGGGGGAGGTTTCTCCAAAGGACTCACAAATGCCTTCAAGGTAAACACGCTTTGAAGATGCCCCAGTCTGGTAAGCCCCAGAGGAAGCCTGGTGGAGGCAAGGATGGGGCAAGAAGAACCCCTCCTGCTTGTGTCCAGTGGGATCCTGCCCTTCCTGCTCAACAAAGGTCATAGGTCTGTTCTCATAAAGCACACAGTTTTACAGAAGTTAGCTTTCTGGGTCTTATTTTTGAAACAATAAACATTGTAGTTAAAAAGCACTCGAATATAAAATTTTATTAACATCATAAACAGCTTAATATTAGAAACAAACTTTATGAAGATAGAGCCTTCCAGAAATGCCCTTTAGGGTGGTCAGTGGCATTTGGTAGTGAAGGAAAACCACCATGCTTGAGACTCCAGTGAGAGCAGATCTCTGCCTTTGGTGATAATTGAATCTCAGTTGTGGTAGCTTATTCTAGGAGGGTCATATCTGCGTAGTTACAGAGAGGAAATTAAATGTAGTAACCAAAGAGTCACTCACAGTACATTCAGGTCATGACAGAGGCTAATAAGGGAATTCCCAGTTTAAGCTGCTCTCCCTTCCATGGGCTGGGAGGAGCATCTGAGGGAAGAGGTTCAGAAGACACCCCGGTGTGAGCTGGTGATGGAAGTCAGCCTTAGCTCTCTATTTCCTTGTTTTCATTAGCTTGAGTTACAAACCGAGACTTTTTTGAATGCCCTTTTTGGTAAGTGCACTTCCTCTGTTTTTCTTATAAGTTCCCTGGTAAGAGAACTTCTGTAATCCATAAACACCTATTTTATTTCTATTTTATGTGATTTCACAGTGAAAGACAAAGTGATCCATTATCTCATAATTACCTATCTTGTCCGGTTGAACAATACTTTCTTTGTGTCACAAAACCCTCTTCTAAGAATTCGGTAAAACTGGTTGAGCAGGTTCCCCAGTGAGCAGAAACCAAAAGGGAACTCACAGATGGAATCTCAAGCATTTATTTTCATATATGAGTGAGTAAACACTGCATATGCAACCAGAAAATTTTTTTTTTTTAAAACATTCACAGGGAGCATGAAATTGATGTCTGAGAATAAAACATAAGAACCTCAGGTATTTCAGTCAAGACAGAGAAATGCAGAGTTGAGAATCTCAGGACAGACCCTGGGAGACCCACATTACTGCACGATTATTATAACTTGCATTTTCATGGCAACTTTGGGATCTGCCTGTGGCCAACAGAGCTTGAGGTTTTGACTCTGTTTCACTAAAGTGAAAATTCAAATGACTCCTTCTAAAACGAGTGTGTGGATATCATTCAATTCATTCATTGAGTAAATACTGAAATGACATAGTTTACTTTTTTAATGACCCAAGTGAATATGCAATTTCATTCCATGTTGCTTTCACTGGTGTCAGTGAAATTGAGAAATGCACCCCATGTTATAACAATGGTCCATCTTTAAAATGATAGCTTTTATTTGTTTAAAAAAAAAAACAGGTAGAAGTTTAAAGTAAAATCCTTCAGCTTCTTTTAGTGTAAAAGTAATATTTGATCACCATCCTGAAATGGTGTGATTTACCCCCTAAGCCTCTTCCAAGTAAACAATCCCCCCAGGATATCAGTTTTCTGTAGCAACACACTTAGGAAAAATAACATAGTTCATAAGCCAAGAATAAAATTCTAGTGCCCAAATATTTGCATAGGTAAACATTTTCAAATTCATGTTCTACATGCTAAACCTCTTGGTGTTTATAAAGGTTTTTGCCATTAGCCTTCAAGTTTTTGTTGGACAGATGTGTAAAACCAATAATTACAAGTAGAGTGTAAAGAGAGAAAAACAAAGAGAATTTTACTCATTATTAGCACTTAAAATTATGCTTTGCTCTTGAGATGAAATGATTAAAACACCAAAGAGCCTGGGCAAAAGTAATTTGAATTTGACCTGTTTTGAGATCCATGTCTTGAATTTGTCAGGATCATTTCATGTGGCAGCAGGGGAGGAGCTGGCTGAGACCCAACATTATAGATGCACCATTCTGGTGGGATATGATGGCTGTTTTTTTCCTTTCCAATTGAGGTAACCTCGAGTAGACTTATATGAGACATTAAGTCTAAGACATCACAGCAATTGCATATGTGTGGATTAAAACAGCAGTATTAGACACATGTAATTATATCCACCACACTCAAAAAAACAAAAACAAAAAACAGTCAACTCTGAACACTTATCGGAAGGACTGATGCTGAAGCTAAAGCTCCAGTGTTTTGGCCACCTGATGCAATCAGCTGACTCATTGGAAGACACTCTGATGCTGGGAAAGATTGAAGGCAAAAGGAAAAGGGGGTGACAGAGGATGAGATGGTTAGATAGCATCACCGACTCAATTGCCACGAATTTGAGCAAATTCTGGGAGATAGTTACGGACATTGAGCCTGGCATGCTGTGTAGTCCATGGGGTCACAAAGAATCAGACATGACTCAGAGACTGGACAACAACCCTCGGAAAAAAACCAAGTCCTAAATATTGGGGAAATGTGAAAACTTTCTAGCAAGATCAAATCAAAGGATTGTGTTTAAATTTCTTTCTTTTTCTTTTTTTTTTATCAGCTTGGTTATGTTCATTGCTTTTCTAAATTTTTTAATTTTTAAATTGGAGTATAATTGCTTTACGATACTGTGGTAGTTTTGCTCTATGATGAAGTGACTTAGCTATTAATATATATATACGTATATTCCCTCCCTCTGGACTTCCTCCAGCCCCATCTCCCATCCCACCCCTCTGGATCATCGCAGAGCACAGAGCTGAGCTCTCTGTGTTGTGCAGAAGCTTCCCTCTAGCCATCTGTTTTATACATGGTGGTGTATAGGTGTCAATGCTATGCTCTCAATCCACCCCAACCTATTTTGCCTGGCCCCCCGGGTCCACAAGTCAGTTCTCTACATCTGTGTCTCTCTTCCTGCCCTGCAAATTGATTCAAAAACGAAAAATAAAACCATCACATGACCCAACAGTCCCATGACCGGACACATGCCATGAGAAAACCATAATTCAAAAGTTCTCATGTATCCCAATTCATTGCAGCAATATTTACAGTAGGACATGTAAGGAAGTAAAGTCACTCTGTTGTATTCAACTCTTTGCCACCCCATGGGCTGAAGCCCACCAGGATTCTCCATCCATGGGATTTTCCAGACAAGATTACTGGAGCGGGTTGCCATTTCTTCTCCAGGGGATCTTCCTAACCCAGGGATCGAACCCAGGTCTCCCGCATTGTAGGCAGACACTTGACCATCTGAGCCACCAGGGAAGTCAAGTAGGACATGAAAGCAACCTAAATATCCCCTGAATGGATAAAGATGTGTCTAAATTTCATAGTATTTCAGCACCTATGCATTTCATTGCACAAATAACTTCTAGAAACCTTCCCTGAACAATTTCTTGAATTTAAGTCATGAATACCATTGAGGCAGGAGGCAGATGGGCACCCCCCAGGGTGAAGTGATTGAAGGTTCATTCCCTGTGGGCAGAAACTCCAAGCCTAGAATAAAAGAATAATTAAGGAAGGAGACTAGCCTCTTCCCAGACCACGTATCTCTTATTCCCGAGGTCAGGAGACCCCCTTGACCACACATGGGTGGAGAAGACTCCTTGGACGCCAAAGGGGAGTCACGTCATGGGCTTTTCCCTACCCAGATGCCTTTTCGACTAAAATTCATCTTGGCTAAGAAATGCATCTGCACACGTGGGAAGATACTGAGATACACCGAATATGGACTGTGAACCAGGTAACTCAAAATGGCCAAAAGGAACCTGGAAGAAATGTCCCATAAAAGTAATTCGAACTGCCATGAGGGTGCAGCTCTCTCACCCTGAGTCTACCCGTGTGTCTGTCCACGCGTACTGCACTCTTTTCCCTTTTAATAAATACTATAGAGGTGAAAGCGTCTGCCTCTAATGCGGGAGACCTGGGTTTGATCCCTGGGTCGGGAAGATCCCCTGGAGAAGGAAATGGCAATCCACTCCAGTATTCTTGTCTGCAGAATCCCATGGACGGAGAAGCCTAGTAGGTTACAGTCCACAGGGTCGCAAAGAGTTGGACACGACTGAGCGACTTCACCTTCACCTTCATACTTATTTCACTACTTTCTGTCTTTGTGAGAATTCTTTCCTGCCAAGCCGAAGGGCCAGGGCCCTTGTCACTGACCACTGGTCTAGTGGCCAGGATCTGGGGTGCTAGGACCAAGCCCAGTCTCTGGCTGGGAACCCAAGCCAAGCTCCAAATCATTGCAGGCTGAGGCCACCTGAGATCACCATCATTTCAAAGACTGAGTCAGCTGTTTTTCATGGTCCCAAAGTGTAAAAGTGAAAGTGTTAGTCGCTCAGCTGTGTCCAACTCTTTGCCACCCCATGGACTGTAGCCCACCAGGCTCCTCTGTCCATGGGATTCTCCAGGCAAGAACACTGGAGTGGGTAGCCATTCCCTTGTCCAGGGGATCTTCCTAAACTCGGGGGCAAATCCATATTTCTTGCATTGCAGGCAGATTCTCTACCAGCTGAGCCCCCAGGGACCCAAAGAGAGAGACTATAGACATATATACCCAGCTCTTTTGTCAAATGTTATTTTTTGATTATTTGCTCTTAGAGATCCTTAATTTATTGACCCCAGATACAGACAGGTTTTAGTGCTTCTATCTGACCCAAGGAGATTTTTCAGAGAAATTGTACTCATAGGAGAGAAAACCCAAGCTAAACAGTACTCACGTTCTGAGAAGCTCTTGCATTGCACCTTCTCAGAGATTTTCCCTTTGACAAAAACAAACAAAAAAGATGCTCTTCTGTTTCTGTCATTCTTCAGCATATTGTGTGAGACATGGCCTAGTCATTAAAAAAATTTTTTTTAATTGAAATATAGTAGATTTACAGAGGCTTCCCTGGGGGCTCAGATGGCAAAGAAACTGCCTGGAATGCAGGAGACCCAGGTTACATCCCCAAGTCAGGAAGATCCCTCAGAGAAAGGAATATCAACCCACTCCAGTACTCTTGCCTGGAGAATTCCATGGACAGAGGAGCATGGCAGACTATGTTCCATGGGGTCACAAAGAAACAGACATGAGTGAGCCACTAACATAGTTGATTTACAGGGTTTCAGATGATTCGGTTCCATACACGCACATACATGTGAAAGTGAAAGTCACTCAGTTGTGTTCGGGTCTTTGCAACCCCAAGGACAATACAGTCCATGGAGTTCTCCAGGCCAGAATGCTGGAGTAGGTCTTCCCAACCCAGGAAATCTTTCCAACCCAGGGACCGAATGCAGATTTCCCACGTTGCAGACAGATTCTTTACCAGCTGAGCCACAAGGGTAGCCATATATATATAGAGAGATATGCATATTCTTTTCCAGATTCTTCTCCCTTATAGGTTATTACATGGTATTGAATATAGTTCTTCGTGCTATACAGTAGGTCCTTGCTGTTTATCTGTTATATATATCTATATATTACATATATCTATACATATCTATATATATATATATATAAAATAGTTCAGTTCAGTTCAGTTCAGTCGCTCAGTTGTGTCCGACTCTTTGCGTCCCCATGAATTGCAGCACGCCAGGCCTCCCTGTTCATCACCAACTCCCGGAGTTCACTCAGACTCACGTCCATCGAGTCAGTGATGCCATCCAACCATCTCATCCTCGGTCGTCCCCTTCTCCTCCTGCCCCTAGTCCCTCCCAGCACCAGAGTCTTTTCCAATGAGTCAGCTCTTCGCATGAGGTCTGTTAATCCCAAACTCATAATTTATCCACCTCCCTCTTCCACTTTGCCAGTCATTAGTTTGTTTTCTACGTCTGTGAGTCTATTTCTGTTTTGAAAATAGGTTCATTTGTCTCAATTTTTAGGTTCCACACGGAGGTGATATCATGTATTTGTCTTTCACCTCTGTGATGGTTTGCTTCACTAATCTCTAGGCCCATCCATGTTGCTGCAAATGGCATTATTTCGTTCTTTTTTCTAGGATTTACTCATCTCCTGCTGCTGCTGCTGCTAAGTTGCTTCAGTCGTGTCCGACTCTGTGCGACCCCATAGACGGCAGCCCACCAGGCTCCCCCTCCCTGGGATTCTCCAGGCAAGAACACTGGAGCGGGGTGTCATGTCCTTCTCCGTATATGTGCTAATAAGCTTCATATTTGTGCACTATTTTGCAGACTTTTAGGAGCTTCTCAGATGGCACGGTGGTAAAGAATCTGCCTGCCAGTGCAGGAGATGCAAGAAATGCAGGTTTGATCCCTGGGTCAGGAAGATCCTCTGGAGGAGGAAATGGCAACCCACTCCAGTATTCTTGCTTGGAGAATCCCATGGACAGAGGAGCCTGGCGGGCTATAGTCCATGGGGTCACAAAGAGTCGGACACAACTGAGCAACTCTCACTTTGACTTTGTACCTAATTGGTGGACATTGCCAAACCAGTCATCACTGTTGAGGATGGAGATTTCAGGGGTGCTAATGGTAAAGTGGTGGTTCCTAAAAGTGGGTTTCAGTGTAAAAAAGCCATAACTGTCACCAGTTGGCGAGTCATGACATATTCAATAGAGGAAAAGGCCTGCAGAAAAAGAGAGGTGTACAGAAACCCTGAACAATCACAGCAGTGTCTGAAAGGGAGGCAGTTGTATTTTAAGGAATGGAAATTGCTGTTGGTCATCAGCAGAGACAGTTTAAGTTGGCACCCTCATTTTGTAATATAGCTCCTAAAAATCAGTCAGCACCTACTGACACCTGTCAACCCTTTCGAGTAGTTTTTTTTTTTTTTTTTTTATGAATTACAAGTAAGTCCAGTTACAAGTTTAGTTGGCATCTATTGATTTAGCGTCTTTGAAAGTGAAAGGTTAGACTGGAGTTTTGGGGGACCAGTGCTGAGAGGCAGATGCTTGGTTGTATGTTTTAAAGAAAGCCCTGCATTTCAGGAGATGTGTGTCGATCCCCTTTGAGAGTGGAGACCATACGAGGCGCATCTCCACATAACGCTGGCTGAACGTTCAAATGGCTTTAGCTGGAACTCATTAGAATCTGTAATGTTCAGGACAACGGTATTGGAGGAGATGGCAATTGTCTCCCCCCATTCCACGACCCCCCCCCCACCAATTTAGCATTTTAGAAATAACAGTCGTGTCTCTCATTTTTATTGAGACCTTTCAGTAGTTGGGAATTAGAAGTAGAGCCTTCCCAAACATGATTTGAACCTTCAAAGTGATGCATGGTTGGTATAAATCTTGTTTTACAAATTAAGAACCTGAGTTTCAGAGAGATGCATAGTTTGCCTAAGACTCAACAGCTCGAAAGTGGCACGAATGGTATTAACATTCCAGCGTGTCTCTAAAACCCGGGTTTTCACCGTCATTCCGTTAACGACAAGACAGACTTTCTGCCATAAGCTACATGGCTAGGCGTTTTTAGACACAGAGTTCTCCGTTTCTGGGGTTTTCTCGTGTTCTGAATCAACCGCAGGAGCGACATTGGACCACGGTCCCAGCTGTCTTGGTAGCAGGACATGGGGTGTCTGGATTCATAGGGTGATCACTCTTCATGGCTGCACTGAGGCACTCTGCGAGTGGACTCACGGCCAGGCAAGCTGTCGCACACCCAGGGTAGACCAGTTTGTTTATTGTGGAGTTTTTGAGACAGAGGGGCAGCTGTGAGCCGAGGTGAAACTTCAGAGCCAAGGCTTTCAGCTGTTTCTTTGCTGCTCCCATACATTTGTCAAGGGCTTTGTCCTGAGTGTGTGATTTCTTGATGATAACTCCTGAACTGCTGTAAAATGCTTTCAGAGCCCGAGATCAAAGGATCCCCATCAGAACTGATAATGCTCTGCTACATCTGAAATAAACATTTTTCTTTTTGATACTGTTGCCCTTCCCTGTTACTGTAGGGACTTCATGTTTATCACAGTTGCCTTTGGATGATGTTTACTGTGGATTGATATATTAGTTATTAAGTTTTTACTGCCACATAAAAATTCCCATTTACTCAAGAGAGAGACTGTATATAAATCAGAAGTGAATAAAATAATGGCTTTAGTAGATGCGATTTATTAATATTATGACTTTAATTAACTTGTTCATAATAATGAATATGTGAATTACCCATGCTTTTGCCTGACAGATGTGTTAGTCAGTGTTTGCTCACCTTGAACATCTCGATGTATTAGACAGTAATCCACATTCAGTGAACCCCAGTCTAGTCAGGAAAAAATGAAGTTATACAAAACATAATTTTTAGTTAAGTTTATTCATGATGTATAAGAGACAGTCATATTATGGCCTATTATATGGTTTGCAGTCTGACTTTTTCCTCCAAGCTCTATTGAACTGTACTTTAAATACAATACAATTCACTCATTTTAGGTACATGCTGGTAAAGAATCCGCTTGCAATGCAGGTTAATTCCTGGGTCGGGAAGATCCCCTGGAAAAGAGGTAGGCTACCCACCCCTCTGGGACTTCCCTCGTGGTCCAGACAGTAAAGCGTCTGCCTGCAATGCGGGAGACCTGGGTTCAATCCCTGGGTTGGGAAAGTCTCCTGGAGAAGGAAATGGCAGCCTGCTCCAGTATTCTTGCCTGGAGAATCCCATGGACTGAGGAGCCTGGTAGGCCATAGTCAGTCCACGGGGTCGCAAAGAGTCGGACACAGATGAGCGACTTCACTTTCACTTTCACCCACTCCAGTATTCTTGGGCGTCCCTGATGGCTCAGATAGTAAAGAATCCACCTGCAATGTGGGAGACCTGGGTTTGATCCTTTGGTTGGGAAGATCCCCTGGAGGAGGGCTTGGCAACCTACTCCAGTATTCTTGCCTGGAGAATCCCCATGGACGGAGGAGCCTGGTGAGCCATGAAGTCGCAGAGTTGGACATGACTGAATGACTAAGCACAGCACATACAGTTTAATGAATTCAGTTCAGTCACTCAGTCATGTCAACTCTTTGTGACCCCATGGACTGCAGCACGCCAGGCCTCTCTGTCCATCACCAGCTCCCCGAGCTTGCTCAAACTCATGTCCATTGAGTCGGTGGTCCCATCCAACCATCTCATCCTCTGTTGTCCCCTTCTCCTCCTGCCTTCAATCTACAGTTTGGTAGATTTTGTTAATTTATACAATCATGTAATCACCACCACTATAAATATATAGAACTTTTCCATTATCCTAAAGAGTTTTTCATGCTCCCAGTTTCAGGAAATCACTGATATGCATTGATATGCTTTCTGTTGCTACTGTTTTTTTTTTTTTTATAATTTCATATAAATGAAATTTTAGGATAGGCAGCCAGAGAAAGAAGAGCAATAGAACTTTTTTTCTTCTATCTATCTAGAGCTTTATTTTGAAGAATTGACTCATTTGATTATCATGACGGGCAAGTCTGAAATTTGCAAGGCAGGAGGGCAGGCTGGACGTTTTGACAAAAGTTGAAGATCTGATGTTATGGTCTTGAGTTCAAAGGTAGTGTGGAGACAGAGCTCTTTTTTTTTTTTTTCAGGAAACCTCAGACTTTTCCGTTAAGATATTCAAATGATTGACTGAGACTCACCCATCTATTGCCCACCCACAGTGTGGAGGGCAATCTGCTTTATTCAAAGACTACTAATTTCAGTGTCAATCACATCTCAAAAATACATTCATGGCAACATATGCGTGAGTTTTTGACCACACAGCTAGGCACCATAGCCTACCCAATTGGCATGCAAAGTGAATTATCACATAGCCCTTGTGTTTAATTTCATTCATTCAAGCATGATGTTTATGAGATTTATCCATGTTATTGCATGTTTTAATAACACATTTTTTCTATTATTCAGGTGTATTCCATAGAACAGTTATACCACAATTACTTATCTGTTTACCAGTTGGTGAACGTTTGGGTTCCTCCCATGTTTTGTCTCAGATAAGAAACACTGCCATGAGCCATGACAATTAGATGGCTTTTGATATGACTTTTTGAGTCACACGAAAATGTGGTCAAGTTTGCTCCATATATTGCTGCATGCAAACGGCAGTTTAATTATGTTTATTTATTCTTTAAACTTTTTTGGCTGCACCACATAGCATGTGGGACTTTAGTTCCCGAACCAGGGACTGAACTCACATCCCTTGCATTGGAAGCTTGGAGTCCTAACCACTGGGCTGCCAGGGAGGTCCCCCACACGGCTGATGTTTACCTTGTCGTCAGCATTTGCAGAGTATGTTTGCATTTTTGCCTCATTTCATTTTTACCATATAATTATTTTAATAAAAAACATGCAAAATAATGTGTTTTTTGTGCTTTCATAAAAGCTATTTCATTTCTCATTTAATATTTACAGCAACTCCATGATTTAAGTATTTTAGCTTCATTTTGCAGATGGAAAAGTGGAAAGTTAGGAATATGCAGAGACTTGTCTAAAATGACTATAGTAGGAAGTTATAGGGGCCTCCCAAGTGGCTCCGTGCGAAATACTCTGCCTGCCAATTCAGGAGATGCAGGAGACACAGAATTTTGATCCCGGATTGAGAAAATCCCCTTGAGGAGGAAATGGCAACCTACTCCAGGATTCTTATGTGAAAAATCCCATGGACAGAGGAGCCTGGTGGGCTACAGTCCATGGGGTCCCAAAGAAACAGACACGATGTAGCAACTGATCAACAACAAAGACAGGAAGCTACAGAGCTGGTTTCAGACCAGGATGTTTTGACTCTAAATCCAATTAACTTTGTTCACTGGTGACAGCCAAGGGTGTGCTCAGAGAAATGACAAAAATTGCAGTAAAGTATTGGAAAGAGGCATAGTCAACGACCCTGAAGAATTAATTCTCCTGATTTAGAAAGAGCATCAAGTCTTCTGCATATTTAAGGATTGGAAAAATTCAGTCTCCTCTCAGGTAGGTACTGAAACCTCCCTGTCGCAAATAAGGAAAACTGAGGTCCACTGAGGTTAAATCCTTTGCTCGAAATGACATAGCTCATAAATGGTTGCGGTGAAATTAGAATTTATGGGTCTGTCTGACTCCAAAGTGAATCCTCTAATTCAGGGGTCAGCCAGTGTTTTCTGTAAAGGGCTCGGTTGTAAATATTTTAGGTTTTATAGGCTGTGAGGGAAAAAATGGGAATATCATATAGGTGCTCACGTACGACATACTGCCTCTGTGAAAAGACAGCTTGTGTGTGTAGCATGAAGCAATCACGTGCCTACACAAATGGTGTGGTGCATCCTAATAAACCTTCATACACAAAAATGGTGCATTTGGCCCAGGATCTGTAGGTAGCCAACATCTGCTCTGAACTACACTCTGTTGTTCCAGTTATTTGGGGGGAGGGAGGTCTCTTTTCTAAGTTAGTTCTAAGTTATCGGATAAGTGGAAGGTTTTAACTTAATGGCTCCTTTAGAAAGTTTGATGAAATGCCACTGAATAAAACCCCCTCTTAGTGCCTTTTGTTTAGGGAAGTGCAGGAATAAGGGGAAATTTTCATCTTAGGTAATATGGGGAGACTTAAGAGCTCAGAACACCAAGTTAGCTAAATAGAGGATGAGAGTGAAAACTGGAAAAGAAAAGCCAGATCACCTTTAATTCTCCAAAAATGGAGTTTTTTTAGTCCTTGTCTGTGTAAATCTTTGGTGTACCTTTTGATTCTGTGAATAGTTGTTTAGCTGCTGTGTTTCTATGAACAGTTGGTGTGTGTGTTAGTCGCTCAGTCATGCCCGACTCTTTGCGACCCCATGGACTGCAGCCCACCAGGCTCCTCTGTCCATGAGATTTTCCAGGCAAGGATACTGGAGTGGGATGCCATTTCCTTCTCCATCATATGACTAAAGATGACATGAAATGATCCATGCTGCTGCTGCTGCTAAGTTGCTTCAGTCATGTCCAACTCTGCGACCCCATAGACTGCAGCCCACCAGGCTCCTCAGTCCCTGGGATTCTCCAGGCAAGAACACTGGAGTGGGTTGCCATTTCCTTCTCCAGAAATGATCTATAGATTTTCAAAATAAGCCATTAGGGAGGATTAGTTTTCTTTTTTTAAAAAAAAGTTAATGTGATTGCGTGCTAAGTCACTTCAGTCATGTTGGACTGTTTGCAACGCTATGAACTGTAGCCCACCAAATTCCCCTGTCCATGGGATTTTCCAAGCAGGAATACTGGAGTGGCTTGGCACGCCTTCCTCCAGGGGATATCCCCACCCTGGGACTGAACCTGCATCCTTTATATCCCCTGCTTTGGCAGACAGATTCTTTATCACTAATGCTACCTGGGAAGCCCCAACTATTGTAATTCTGAGAAGAAATGCAATATATATTTCCCTTCCTTTTCTTTTCTTGAATTTATATGTTCTTCTCTTCTTAATGCAAATGCTACTTTTATTATTCCATTTTTCTTGCAGAGTTGACTTGCTCTATATGTATCATCTTCCAACCTAAGTTCAAACTGAAACAGTTCCTGTCTCATATATGACATATCCTTCTGCTGCACAGAGTACCAACCATATGGAAGGCCTTCAATAACTGATTTTTTCTTTGAGCTTATTGAAAGGAGAAAAGAAAGACAAAATGGCCAGAAGTAAGTGCCTTATCAGGTGATACAAAGTAAGAACACATTGTACGTCAGACCAATTGGATGCTTCTTATTGCTGCTGTTGCAAATCGTCACAGACTTAGTGGCTGCGAAAACACAACCCCACTGTCTTACAGTGCTGGAGGAAGACGTCTCAGTGAGCTGAAATCAAGGTGTCCGCAGAGCTGTGCTCCTTCAGGAGGCTGAAAGAGAAGAATCAGTCTTTTTTTTTTTTTGCTTTTTCCAGCTTCACAGGCTGCCCACACCCCTCGGGTGTGGCCTCTTCTCATCCATCTGACCTCTGCTTCTCTGACCACACCTTTGACTTTCGTCTCCTGTTCTTTCCTCCAAGGGCGTCTGTGATGATGTTGGGACCACCTGAGTAATGCAGGGTTACTTCTTCATCTTGAGACCTTCACTTAAGCACATCTGCAAAGTCCCTTTTGCCTGGAAGGGACCACGCCCCCAGGTTCGGATGAGGACATCCTTGTGGGAGCATCTTTCTGTCTGCCACAGCAGTGACGATGAGCACTGGAGAAGGGCAGGGAGAAGACCATTCTTAATAACACTATGTTCCTCTAGAGAAGTAAGAGAAACAACTGGAAGCATTTCCAAGGTGTCTCCGCCATTCCCTTGCAGTCTATCTGAAGTGGCAGCCACACCAACGTCATCTGAGTTTGAGAGTTTATCATCAGCATGCTGGCTCTCTCCTCGTCTCTTTCAGCCAAGTAATTTGTACCATTCAAAATGGAGCTATTGTTAAGGAAATGATTTAAAGATGATTCAGATGTTGATGGGATTTAGCACCTACTGAAGGGATTTGTCGAATTTTCTTTGCAATGTTGCATGGAAATATGTAAAAGCTCTCTTTTCAAAGGACCATAAAGACGGTCCCGGACATGATGGTTCGACTTGGAATTCTTCGACTTTCCTCTAGCGTGGAAGCCATACACGTGCAGTAACCACCGTACTTCAGATTTTGAACTTTGATTTTCTCCCCAGCTGAGGGTTCGCTGTTTAAGGCTCTTGGTGATGCTGGGGAGAGGTGGCAAGGCACACGATTACAAGGGCAAACAACTGATACCCCAAACACCTTTCTGGATCCCGACAACCCTGCAGCTTCTCACTTTCAGTACAGTGTTCAATGGACTTCCCAGGTGGCTTGGTGGTGAAGAATCCACCTGCCAAGGCGGGAGACCCAGGAGATGTGGGTTTGATCCTCGGGTTGGGAAGATCCCCTGGAGAAGGAAATGGCAACCCACTCCAGTATTCTTGCCTGGAAAATCCCGTGGACAGAGGAGCTGGATATTCTATAGTCCATGGGGTCGCAAAAGAGTGGGACTTGACTAAGAGGCTGAGCACACACACACACTGTTCAATACTTTACACAAGATATTCAACACTTTGTTATAAAACAGCCCTTGTCTTAGATGATTTTGCCTAACTATAGGCTAATGTAAATGTTCTGAACATGTCTAAGGTAGACTGGGCTTAGCTATGACGTTTGTGAGGTTAGGTGTATTCAATGCATTTTTGACTTAAGATATTTTCAACTAACAGTGGATTTATCGGGATGTAACCCCATTGTAAGTGAAGGAAGATCTGTATATAAAAATGCCCCATGTTATTACAGCTGTAGAACCCAACTTTGCAGATGTTATTTTTGCCCTTGTAATTGTTCACACTGCACAGTCAGTTTGACAGACACTAGATCTTTCAGAATTTCAGGGGGAAGGCCGGATAAGGATTTTCTCACTACGAAAAGCAACCATCAGATGGAACTAACCTAGTCTGCACCAGGGGACATGAAAGCAAACAGAATGATACTCTTTGCACAGGGTCCTTTAGATGAAGGGAGAGCAAAGTGACGACGAGCTGCGCTCTGATTCTGAAGGGTCCCCAGGGGAAATTCCAGTGCCTTTGTGGTCAATAACCATCCCTACTGGCATTCATCTGAAAAGATGTGTAAGCGGGTCCTTACCACCCAGAGGGTATCAAAGACAGTAAAGAGCCTAGGGTTCTGTATTGCAATGCAGAGACCGCTTACGTGCATTGTGCTGGCTGGACTGTGGTTAGTATGGAGGTGGGAGCTTCATCTCAACGGCTGAACCTAACAGCCAGATCAGCTCCCTAAATAGGTTACCACAATATCTTATGGCTCTGCCTTTGGCTGCATAAAGTGTGAATAATGGGATTCTATTTTCAAAAGCATCAGGCTTCAGTTATTTCCATGTGTGGTTAATCTCTGGCAGTGATACCTATGCTGATGAGTAATTTCCCAAATTTCAAATCCCTTCATAGAAGGATATTTCTCAACTGAAACGCCAGGAAGCAGGACTTAAGTTAGACTTAAGAGCTGGCTGATGGGAAGGTTTATTAAATACTGAAACCCAGGAGATGGCAACGTCTTTACTGAAGGTCTTTAATAACGGTTTAGGTGTTGTCTTGCCTGAAGGCAGTGAGGATATTTATAATGTGTTGAATTTGCATATGATGGATTTCAGGAGATCTTTGAGAGAAAGTCCTTAAGATACTCTTTGGTAAAAATAGGAAACGTGTGGACCCAAAGTAGTGAAGCTCTGTGTGCCATCTCTTTCAATAGCTGGTCATAATTTAGAGATGAGCTACTCCACAGCTCTTGTGGCTTAAAGAAACTGTGAGGGGAAAAAAAAAAAGTCCATTTTAGACCTTTCTATGAGCTTTTGCATTACGAAGTATTAAATCTACAGTTGAGAAATAGAGAAAATCATAAATTTTTCAAGGTCTCCACTCTATAGTAAGTCTTGGTTATGAAGTTCATCCTAGCTTAATGTTAACCTAGGGAATCCCAGGCTGATAAATGTTGTCTTAATCTTTGCAGAGATTCGAACTTCTGGCTTGTGGAAAAGTTGAGGTCTGCACAAGAAGAATACACTCTCAAGCTCTTCCCCCATATTGGAAAGAATGTGATTGACTAGGTAGGAATGTCAGGCCAACAGCAAGAAGCAAGGTGAAATTTTTTTCTTAATTGGAGGAAAAGTGCTTTGCAATGTTATGTTAGTTTCTGCTGTACAACAACATGAATCAGCTATCAGTTCAGTTCAGTTGCTCAGTCGTGTCTGACTCTTTGCATCCCAATGGACACCAGGCTTGCCAATCCATCACCGACTCAAGAAGCTTGCTCAAACTGATGTCCATCGAGTCGGTGATGCCATCCAACCATCTTATCCTCTGTCATCCCTTTTTCCTTCTGCCTTCAATCTTTCCCAGCATCAGGGTCTTTTCCAATGAGTCAGTTCTTCGCATCAGGTGGCCAAAATATTGGCGTTTCAGCATCAGTCCTTCTAATGAATATTCAGCACTGATTTCCTTTAGGATTGACCGGTAGGATCTCCTTGCAGTCCAAGGGACTCTCAAGAGTCTTCTCCAACACCAGAGTTCAAAAACATCAATTTTTTGGTGCTCAGCATTTTTCATGGTCCAATTCTCACATCCATATGTGACTACTGGAAAAACCATAGCTTTGACTAGATGGACCTTCATTGCAAAGTAATGTCTCTTCTTTTTATATGCTATCTAGGTTGGTCATAGCTTTTCTTCCAAGGAGCAATCGACTTTTAAGGTCATGGCTGCAGTCACCATCTGCAGTGATTTTGGAGCCCAAGAAAATAAAGTCTCTATCATTGTTTCCACTATTTTCCCATCTGTTTGCCATGAAGTGATAGGACTGGATGCCATGACCTTAGTTTTTTGAATGTTGAGTTTTAAGTGTTGAATGTTGAGTTTTAAATGAATCGTCGACTCTCTCTATCTCTATCTATCCCCTCCCTCTTGACTGGGGGGCTTCCCTGGTGGTCCAGTGGCTAAGACTCTGTGTTCCCAGTGCAGGGGCCCCAGGATCTATTGGGAAACTAGAACCTTCATGCCACAACAACGGTTGAAGATCCTGTGTGTGGCAACTAAGATCTGGCCCAGTTAAAGAAATAAATAAAAATAAATAGCTTTTAAAGGAAGAAACATGGTGATTGAACTTTAGCTATATTGGCTTATTAAGTATTATCCCAGAAGAAGGAAACAGACTCTCCAAACGGAACAGGTATCCATCGGTGACTGTCTCTCTGTAACTGGATGGTTGCTCAGGCCCAAGAGCTTCCTTCCTTCCTTGCCTCTCTGGGCCTTTCCTTTATTTGCACCAGTGGAATCACTGCTTATCTTCAAAGACTTCACCTGCCAGGTCAGCAGAGATCCTTGGACTTGTGTGTGCCTCCTTCTTGAGTAGAACCCACGCTTCAAGTCACGTGCCAGTTCCCCTTCTTGTTAATGACGTTAGTCAAACCAAAGAAACCACACTGATATCTATGGATTGCACAAAGCTAAGAGTAGCTCCTACAGTGGATGGCAGTGTCAGGAGGCAAGCAGATATGTAAATAGGTAAAACTATAGACCAGAAATAGAAAGAAAATGACAATGGCATTAATGTAATGTGTAATTAATTAATTCAACTTTTAAGCATCAGTTAACTAATATAGAAGTTACAGCTTATCCTGTAAATAGGTAAAAATATAGACCAGAAATAGAAAGAAAAGGATAATGGCATTAATGTAATGTGTAATTAATTAATGTGTAATGTCTTACGATTCAACTTTTAAGCATCAGTTACCTAATACAGAAGTTATAGCTTATCCTGGGAGTGTAAAGCCTTAAGCATCAGAGAAGAAAATGGGTCTCATCTAATAAAGGCCTCCCCTCAAAAGAAGCTGATGAATTTCTCAGTGGTTTGCAATAGTAGGTGATCACTGAACATTTGTGCAAAGATTAAAGATCAAGTGTAAACCACAGGTTTCCTAAGACTCTTCAGCACTTTTTTTTTTTCCTCTCCAGTGATATCTCATTGCATTTAACCAGAGAGTTTCTCGGCTGCCTTGGTCTTCCCTGAACCTGCTGTGCTTTTGTCTGCTTCCATCTTAGAGACACGCAGTGGTCACATGGCTTTAGCTCTCTCTCTCCTTCCCCGGTTATTATGTAATGTACTAGTCCAGCTCAATCCTTCAGTCCTATCCCATTGCTTCAGCCCTGGAAGACACTTTTTCCCCGAGGAAAACTTTCCAGGTGTAATTCTGTTATAATCTGATTATTCTTGATTTTCTTCAATATGCACACAATTCTATATTCACTTTAAACATGTGTGTGTGCTCAGTTGCTCAATTGTGTCCAGCTCTATGACCCTGCCAGGCTTCTCTGTCCATGGCATTTTCCAAGCAAGAATACTGGAGTGGTTTACCATTCCCTTCTCCTGGGAATCTTCCCATCCCAAGAATTGAACCTATGTCTCTTATATTTCCTGCATTGGCAGGAGGATTCTTTACCACTGAGCCACCTGAGGAAGCTCCACTATAAAAATAGATGATGCTAATAATTGCGTTTAGTTTCTGAATTGTACTTCAGTATTCTGTGCTTGTTGATGTGCAGCTTTGTATTGGCTTCCTATGATATGCTCGATTTTGTGAGGACTGCAATGCAAAATAGTTATCTTTTGAGGAATATAAAATTAGCCGTATAATTAATGTTAACCATTTAACTTCCTCAAATTTTATTAATTCACACATTATTAATAAATTGAGTTCTGTGAAGTACCACGGTATTGGGGAGAGGAGAGAAAAGGGTTCTAAATCCTATGTTGAATCCAATATTCTGATATTTGATAGTCTGACCTAGTTTCTAGGAAAGTAGCCTCCAGTGGAAACCATCTTTGCAAACAACAAAACTTGCCACAAACGTGCTAATTATAAAGGCATGTGTTGGTTTGTACAAATAATGTATGGTAATCAGTGTAGCCTTGGTTTGTAGTCTGTTCCTGGTGGGCTCGTCTAAGTAAACGGAGTGCATTATACACGAGCTCTGTCCTCCAGGCTCAGAGTCTGTATCGCTCCGTCAACAACATTTAGACATGAAGAAATATTGACAACAGGAAGGGATGGTCTAGATATTTTCTAGGTTACTGCCGGGAATCTACAGATGGTCTGGGAACTTGGGCTCCTTTTTAAGAAGCATCACTTGAAATATGAGGAAGAAAATCATGACTGTATACATGTAAGCTTGTGTAAAAAGCAAAGAAGAAAGTGGAGAAAAATGAGAAGTGGTTTAGCACCACATAAAACCTGGGTGAGGAAGATCCCCTGGAGGAGGGCATGGCAACCCACTCCAGTATTCTTGCCTGGAACATCTCATGGACAGAGAAGCCTGGCGGGTATAGTCCAGGGGGTCGTGAAAGAGTCGGACACGACTGAGCAATGAAACAGCAACAAAACCCAAAGATCCTCTGGACGGATCATGGCAGATCTCGGAGTCCAGCCTATCCCATGGCTTCAGTGCTCCTGTCTGGACTGAATCTGGAGTGCCAGGTCTGTGCCAAACCCTCCAGGACTTACTAAGAGCAGAGATTTGTGCCAGTCGCTCTGGGTATAGAGATAGAGGGATGACTGTCGTCATGGGAAATACAGCTAGAGATGGCCTGTCAAGCACTCATCACAGGTGCTACAGGAGGCATGAACACAGAGGACTCAACTGAGGGCTGGGCATCCACCCCAACCTACACAGCTTGCAGGGAGGGGCCAACAGGGAAGACGGTGAGGGATGTGGAAGGTGAATCAGAGGAGCAAAGGAGTGAAGCAGGCGATATCAGAGAAGGGGTGCCCCCGGCAGGGCAAGAGCCCACAAAATAACCCAGATGGGAGCCAAAGCATGAGCGTGCGGGGATCCGCATGGCGTATATGAATGGCATGGGCAGAAGCAGGGTGGCGTGACAAGCCTGTGAATATGTCAGAGGGCAAAGCTGGGGCGGGGCGCTCGGGGAAGGAGGCAGGTGGAAATACTACTGCTAATTAGCTGGCCTGCAAGAGGGAGCAGCTCTGTGGGTTATCCAGCTGGGAGACACAACCCACAGCGCTCGTACCCACCATCCACGGCGATGTAAACTCAGCACAGAAACCACACACATCAGCTGTTTGTGTGTTTGTTTGCAGCAAAGTAGGGGCTTATTCGCAGGCCGCCAAGCGGTGGCCTGGGAGTCAGGTCTCAGATTCACCGCCTCCTGGTCGCTTTGTTTTTAATTTGTATACAATTTTTAAAGGTTATTTTCTATGTACAGTTATTACAAAATCTGGGCTATATTATCCACGTTGCGTTATGCACTATGCCCTTGAGCCCATCTTATACCTGATAGCGTGTGCCTCCCCTCCCCCACTCTGCGTTACAGCCCCACCCCCCACCACAGCCGCCAGTTCTCTGTATCTGTGAGTCAGTTTCTTTTAGGCTGTGTTACATAGCTTGCATTTTTAGAGTCCATATATAAATAATATCGTACTGTGTCTTTCTCTGTCTTATTTCGCTTAGCACAATGCCCTCTAGTTCCATCTATGTTGCTGCAAATGGCAAAATTTCCTTCTTTTTTTATGAGTAGCATTTCATTATATATATATATATGAGTAGTATTCCATTATACATACAGCTGGGATTCAGCTGGTAAAGAATCCGCCTGCAATGCATGAGACCCCCAGTTCATTTCCTGGGTCAGGAAGATCCCCTGGAGAAGGGATAGGCTACCCACTCCAGTATTCTTGGGCTTCCCTGGTGGCTTAGCTGGTAAAGATTCTGCTTGCAGTGTGGGAGACCTGGGTTCCATCCCTAGGTTGGAAGATCCCCTGGAGAAGGGAATTTACATCATCTCCAGAGCTGTCTCTGCATACTGACTTAGTGTCTGACACAGAGAGCTCCAAAAGGAATTCTCAGTGAAGCAAAAAGGAAGAGAGCATTTCCATAAAGAGGCAGAGGCTTAGCCAGTGTCAGATGCTCTCAGAGCTTCAAATAAGGAGAGCACGCGCAAAGCATCCAGGGGGTCGCACAGCAGAGGCTTGGTGAACGGCGTGGCTGTGTTAAAGGTGTGTCAGTAGCCTAAATAGATTGAGGAAGGCAAAGTGGAGGCAAGCCATTTAGGAGCCTTCTCTGCTGGGGCGTTGGAAGAATATATGATCAGGAGAAGGGGTTCTGATGTTTGAAAGTGAGACCAAGGCTTCTGAAGAGCTTAAAGATCTCTGCAAAGACAGGGATATTGATGGAAACTGTTCAGCAGGCCTTTTAAGGTGGAGCTGGGTTCCTGGGGGCCTGGGCTGGGAACACGTGCCTCGCACAGATGTGGGCCTGGCCGCTGGCCTAGCCTTACCTCTGGCCCTTCTCTGAGGCTTCCTCAGAGACCATTCACAAAAGCCGATGTCCTGAGGGCCTCTCCTTTCTCTTCCTTTGGCTGTGATGCAGGATGGGAAAGTCAATAATATTCACCTTTTCCTCTTTCTTTGTCTATACATAGACCTGGGTTTCCCAGGTGGTGCTAATGGTAAATAATGTGTCTGACAATGCAGGAGACTAAGAGATGTGGGTTTGATCCCTGGGTTGGGAAGATGCCCTGGGGAAGGGATAGGCTATCCACTCCAGTGTTCTTGCCTGCAGAATCCTGTGGACAGAGGAGCCTGGCGGGCTGCAGTCCATGGAGTCACGAAGAATTAGACATGACTGAAGTCACTTAACATGTGCACACATACATAACTAACATTTGAAAGACTTCATATTCTCCATAGCATGGCTTTTCACCCATCATCCTTATCAATCCTAAGTTTTTTTTTTGTTTGTTTGTTTGTTTTTTTTGCCCCGTCTTCTATGCTTTGTCTGAATTCAAGATGATTAATTGAGACTGTTTCCTCTGAGCATGTCTACTGGACTAGTCTGGAGCCCTACCTAATAACCTCAACTGCCTTGTGAGCTGCCATGTTGGTTTATCCGTTCTGCTTCTGAATGCGTTTCCTCCTTAACACTTCTCATAGAGTTATCTGATCACAGAGTCTAGGGGAACCTTGGTTGGTTGGGCGAAGATCTTGACCTCCTGCCAAAGTGCTCCCAGGCTGGCCCTGACAAGTAGTTGAAACACTCCCGGTGATGAGAAGCACATGTCTTCAGAGGGCAACTCATCTTGTTTTCAGATGACTCAAGTCCCTAGAAAGTTCTTCCCTTCTATTGGACTAAGATCAACCTCTCTATAATTTTCACAAGGTGGTTTGATTTCTGGAGCAACGGGGAGAATTTAATCCTCCAATCTGACAACTCTAAGTATTTGGAGACTGTGAGCATGCTACTCTAAATCTCTGCTTTCTTAGGCTAAGCCTCAGTGCTAAGTCTCAATGCCTCCACTTTAAGTTTTTCAAAGTGAAAGTGAAAGAAAGTGAAGTTGCTCAGTCGTGTCTGACTCTGTGACTAGGCTCCTCCGTCCATGGGATTTTCCAGGCAACAGTCCTGGAGTGGGTTGCCATTTCCTTCTCCAGGGGATCTTCCCAACCCAGGGATCAAACCCGGGTCTCCTGCATTGTAGACAGATGCTTTACCGTCTGAGGCACCAGGGAACTCGTCCTCAAATGTCAAGTTTCCTGCCTTTCACTGTCTTGGCTGTACTTCTCTTAAAGCCCTGGACACTGTTATAACTTCCTGAAAAGTGAGGGCATTGGCGATGGAACGAAGCCCTCCAGGTGGTGGTTGACCAACCACACCCAGAACGGTCATCTTCATTTTCTATAATTGACAAAGATTGCTAGCAACTTCACTCATCAGGTGTCCTTTCCCCTGGAGGCTCCTCTCGCCAACCACAGCTTAGCCTTCTTTATTCTTACCCAGATCTTGTTGTCATGATCGATTTCTTCATTCGATATAAATGTCCTGATGTTCTCTAAGTATTCTGACGCACAGAGTACATGCCAAGTTGCTTCAGTTGTGTCTGACTCTTTTGCAAGCCTTTGGGCTGTAGCCCGCCAGGCTCCTCTGTCCATGGGGATTCTCCAGGCAAGAATACTGGAGTGAGTTGCCATGCCCTCCTCTGGGGACCTTCCCAACCCAGGGACTGAACCTGGGTCTCTTCCACTGCAGGCAGCCTCATTACCACTGGGCCACCTGGGAAGCCCCAGTACAAGGAGAGCTGAGTAACTGTGCAGAGACCACGGGGCTGAAAATACTGACTCTGGTCCTGAAGGATAAGCGTTCTCATCCCTGATCCAGAAAAATAAGACAGGACTAAGGCGAAGAGGCCGTTCAGAGGAAACCAGGCTGATGGAGGTGACTTGTGATCTTGGAGCCGGCTGTGTAGACACCTGGGGGAAGAACAGTTGAGGAAGAAAGAAAAGGCAAAGCCAAGCAAACAGCTGAGAGGAGGGAAGTGAGAGGAGGCGGGTCATGCCGGTGTCGTCGGGTGTCACCAGGATGCTATGGCGAGGCAGGCTGGGCCCAAAGGCAGGAGGTCGGGGCTAGGCTGGAGGCTCCTGCAGCAGGGATCTGGGGTTCAGGCCAGGGGCCATCGGCGGAGGGGTAGACATGGCCAGATTGTGGATCCTGTTTAGAGTAGAGTCAGCGTGGTTTTTCTGATGACCTGAGCATGGATGAGGGAGAGAAGAGTGGGTGATAATACTATTAAAAAAAACTGTCCTAGGCAATAACCTTAAACTGACAGAAAGGGGCACGTGTAGTTCAAGGGATGCTTGCTCACATGTTACCCTGGTAGCTTTACGTCTCCTCCCCGTCTTGGTACGGGTCTGTAGTGTAATATACATAAACGACATCATTTGTGTCCTGAATCCCTGGAGCATAAGTTACTTTTGTACAGCTCTTTACTCCTAAATATGTCAGTATATTTTCTAAGACTAGGGATATTCTCATAAATCAAAGAATTAATCTAATTTTTTTCCTGGTGGGGCCCGCTGTACCACGTACTTGCCAATCACTTGAGATGAAGGATGCATCGAGAGGTAGGAGGTACTCTTAGATGGTAGGAGGAGGCTGGTGGTTTAATTTTTTTTTAACTTTTTATTTTATATTGGGGTATAACTGATTAAAAATATTGTGATGGTTTCAGGTGGACAGCAAAGGGACTCAATCATGCACATAACGTATCCCTTCTCCCTGAAACTCCCTTCCCATCCAGGCTGCCACCTAACACTGAGCAGAGTTTGTGCTCTACAGTAGGTCCTTGTTGGGTGTCCAACTTAAATATAGCAGTGTGTACATGTTCATTTCAAACTCTCTAATTAGCCCTTTGGGGGGGGGGGTTAACTTTTGATGTGTGAGATTTGAATCATCTATTCCCACACTTAAGAAAATGTAAAATAGTTAACTGGACAAGAGTTCTGGGACTGTGGGAAAAATCTAGACCGACCCAGGGATGTTTTAAGGGACTGAGATCTGAGATAGTTTACCAAGCAGTTCCTTATGTCAGATTTTCTTCGCATCCTTTCTTCAGTTTGCTGGGTATCCTAACTTTCAGATTATTACATTTGATGATAATACACGTGTTACCTCTCAAGTGTGTTGGCATTTATTATTGATTTTTACTTTTGGTATCTGTTGTGTACTTATTTTGGAAGAATTATGCAATCTAAGGGATCTTTCTATCCTTAAGATTTCTACTTTTTGAATAAAGCACATCAATTAAAGCATTCTTAAAGGTGACAATAAGATCACAAAGTGATAAAAAATGCTAAATTGTTTGAAAAATCTTTAAAGGAGAGAAGAAGATATGCCTTAAATGTGACATTATTAGTGACACCTGACAAATAGGCACTCTGTCAGCCCCTGGGACTGCTTCGGTCTTCTCTAAGTAGTAGGTGAAGGTGAAAGTGAAAGTGAAGTCGCTCAGTTGTGTCCGACTCTTTGCGACCCCATGGACTGTAGACTACCAGGCTCCTCCATCCGTGGGATTCTCCAGGCAAGAGTACTGGAGTGGGTTGCTATTTCCTTCTCCAGGAGATCTTCCCAACCCAGGGATCGAACCCAGGTCTCCCACATTGGAGGCAGATGCTTTACCAGTAACTAACCTCAAAATTAGAAGCCTTCCTGTTACTGCATTCCACCAGGCCACGCAGAACTTGGCGTCCTAAAACTTTCGCTTGAACAGCTGGGAAAAGTGAGGCAGGCTTGTTGAGCTGGTTAATTCATTTCAGAGGACATAAAAGAATTTTATCATTGATTATGGAGAATAAAGACCAGGGGGTAAGATTCAATACATACACACTTACAACCAATTACTTTTGGGTTTTAATTTAATTTGGTTCGTTGCTTGAAGCCAAACTTTGTCCCAAACTAACGGACAGATTCTCCACTTGCGAAACTTTTAATTACTTAGGAGTTCTCTCAGAAGAGAATCAAGCTCATGTTTTGCCTCTCATCATAATCCTTGGATAAAGGCAGGCAGGATCCTTTTGAGAGATGAAGCTTTTGAAGGAAAATGCATATGTAATTGGTTGTGTGGTTTGGAAGAGGAGGAAAGAGATTTGAAATTGGTGGGCCTCATTTAAGGTTTAAAATGTAAGTTTTAATCAAGCGCAGATCTTAAAGCGTAAGGGTCACTGCCAGTGATTCGTTGTAAGGTAATTTAGACTGTATTTCAAGTGTGTTACATTATCTCTCAAGTTCCTCGCTTTAGCCAGGTTTACTGTAACAATGCAGGGGAAAGTATCAATTGAAACATGATACATACTGCAAAGATGTTCTTTTCTCTGTATAAAAATTGAAAGGACATGCTGACCTATCCTGATTTTAATTGCCTGTTTTCCCACTGAAATAAATAGAATACTTTCATAAAATAATTACTTTATATAATGAGTTATTATCTCCAGAGCAGAAACTGAGTCATCTTTTTTGAATCAACTAAGATACAATCATTTCCTTTCATGAGTCCACAATGCCATACACAAAGGATGACCTATTCATAGTAAAGTTAGTGTCATTTCAAGATTTATCTTTAAATAGTTCATTCATAAGGCTTAGGACATCATCTGGTCAGTAGATTTCATTTAATAAACATGTATTGACTACTTGCATTTCCACATCCCATGCTTGATGAGGATGATGAGAGCTTTGCCCAAAGTGAATCCTGCAGTCCAGAGCAGAGGGTCTCAACTGGGGGTGACTGTTCAGAGTTGGGGGCATTTGGCACTGTCTGTAGACATTTTTGATTGTCAGGACTAGGGTAAGTGTCTAGTGAGTAACAATCAGGGATACTATGAAAGGTCTCATAATGGGCTGGACTATCTCCCACCACAAAGGATTAACAAGTACAAAATGAAACCGGTGCAAAGATTGAGAAATCCTGGTCTAGAAGAGGCAAAACATGAACAGTTACAACTCAGTAAGCACCAACATGGAGCTTTTAACGTGCCTTCACAGCTTAGAGGAGGTGGCATTTGATCTTGGCAATGGTGGATTCGATCCCTGGGTCACGACGATCCTCTGGAGAAGGGAATGGCTACCCACTCCAGTATTCTTGTTTGGAGAATTCCTTGGACAGAAGAGCCTGGTAGGTTGAAGTGCACGGGGTTGCAAAGAGTTGGACATGACTGAGCTACTAACACACACATAGTGGGTAGAGGTGTGGTTATAAGTAAGACTTCCTGAACAAAGTATCTTCTTAGACTAGGCTTACATGCCAAGTAGAAATTCACGTGACAGATGAAGAGAGCTGGGTTTTCTAGTGGAGGAAACTCCCTATGCAGTCACAAAATCAGAGACTAGGGAGGTGATTAGGTCATGAGAACATGAATGGGATTCATATTCTTATAAAAGAGGTCCCAGAGAAGTCTCCCTGCCCACCGCCATGTGAGGACACATGGAGAAGGGCCTCTGTGGACGAGGGAGCAGGTCCTCAGCAGACACTGAGTCTGCCCGCAGGCTGGGCCCAGACTTCCAGTCTCCAGACCTGTAGGCGGCTTGTAAACAAGCGTCTCAGTCCGCGGTGTCCTGTGGCGACAGCCTGAACAGAAAAAGCAGTTGGAGTCCGCGTAGAAGGTCCTCTCATTAGTGACAAAGATGCTGTGCTGGAGATGGCCAACGTCAGCTTGCTTAGGGTCCACGGAGCTGGGCAATGTAGAGGTCACTGGTCATCTCCAAGAGGGCATTTCTGAGGGGGGTGGGGGTGGGTGGGTTGACAGTGGGATAAGAGGAGTCTAGGGAGAGTGGAGATGTGAGGGGTGAGTGTGCTGCACCCTATAGGGATACGTGCCTGAAAATGGAGAGAGAGCCAGAGGGGAGATAGCAATGCTTAAAGCTGGCATTGTGTGACAAGGTTGCCCAGTGGTTAAGGCGATGGACTCTTAATCCATTGTGCCATGCATGTGTAGGTTTGAATCCCATCCTCATCTGTTTGCTGAGTTCAGCTGGACATGAATTTGAGCGAACTCCAGGAGATAGTGGGGGGCAGAGGAGCCTGGTGGGCTCCCAGTCCATGGGATGGCAAAGAGGTGGTGCAGCTTAGCGACAGAACAACAGCAAAGCTGGAACTGGTGTGGGTAGGCTTATCTGCTACGTGGGCAAGGCCAGCGGTGCTATCTCCTCCGGTTTCTTTTCATGGTTGACATTGCTGTTTTTGAGATTGGAACTGTTAATTAAGGCTGGATTGAACCATCTACCTCTGCTAGACATAATACGGAGAGCCTGAAAGGATGTAGGCTTGATTGAAAACATTCAACGTTTCAGCTTCGATGCAACAAAAAGAACATTCCTTTTGGATTAGATGAACCTCTGGTGGGAAAGCGGTTCATCCTCAGAGACAAGCGTTTGAGAAGTATGGGTGCAGTTTGTTTTTCGTAGAGGGACGTAAGGGGACAAAGACAGAAGCTGTGAATTGCGCAGCAGGAGGCAAGATGGAGGGGACTTTTTCTTAAAAGTTGCTGCTGGTTTCAACAACAGAGTGGACAGAATGAAAAGCAGGAACCCAGCCCAGAGAGGAACTTCCTGCTTGGCGGGTGGAAAGCTTTTAATTATAAATGTTTGGTTGGATGTGGGAATACTCTGATCAGAGTTTCTGCTGATGCATCTTTATCTAAAATGAGAGAAATGGTTGCAGAGAGGGTCTTTCAATAGGAGTCACGCTCAACTGTCCAAAAGAATCCTATGGCTCTCTGTAATACAGTGATTTGTTATCCATCCTGTGCTGTTTTACTTATTTTGTTCATTACATTGCTGTTAAAGTGCTTCCACTGACTTCCTAGACTCTAGATATGTAGTCCCATGTTCTTTTCCCAGTAACGCTCCATACTTAACAGCAGCCATGGAGATGTTGGGTACATAACAGCCGGCCAAAAATGGTTTGAAATTGAGCTGAAATATACACACTGGAATCCAGAATGAAAAGAAGGGAGAAGCCATCCAGATATGATAAAATGAATACACACATCTGGTATTTTTACCGGCTTAATTTAATTAAAAGCCTATAAAGCAAGCATCTATGGACTGTTTCAAATCTACTGTCATTAAAAGCTTCCAGAACATCGGTGTTCATTTATTGGGCGCCTTTTAAATACTCTGAAGGAAATAAATCCAGGCTTTAGGAGTGGACTCCACCACAGCAGATCTAACGAGTAACTCCTGCCTTGCGCACAGTCTCTCCTTGGCTGGTTCATCTGCAGCATGGGCAAAGCACACCCTGTTTCCCAGGGATGATGCAAAGTGTGAGTCAAAGTGAGCATCTGTGCTCTTTCTAGAAGGAGGGATCAGGTTGCTTATTTTGTTAAGTATTCCAGAAAACACTTTTCAGAGTGTTTACATCTTGATACAGTAGAGCAGCGGTCCCTAAGCTTTCTGACACCAGGGACCTATTTTGTGGAAGACAATTTTTCCATGGGCCAAGGAGTAGGAATGGTTTTGGGCTAATTCAGGTGCATCACCTTTATTCTGCCCATTTTATTTCTTTTATTATTACATCAGCTCCACCTCAGATCATCAGGCATTAGATCCTGGAAGCTGCAAAGCCCTGCTAAAGGGATCGTGGTGATTCATCACCCTCCTCAGTTGGAAAATCACTGTTTCCAAAATCACTTAAGGTAATATGCTAAAGGTGACTGTTTAGATGCATTTAATATAATGACTTTATTATATTTGGTTCTCTTTAGAATTAGGTCGAAGCATTTGAAATTATATTTATAGGTCAAAAAGTTGAGTATTGGCACCTTCATCTGGTTCAAAGAGAGCCACCTTCATCTAAAAAATGCATTTCAAATTGTCACCTAAAAATAGAAATATTGGGCTTGTGTATATCCTGCTGTGAGCCATTGGCCTGAATAGCATGCTTTCAACATGGAGGTAGGTATTTTTCCTATTACTTTGAAAGGGTTGACCGAAACAATGTTAAATTATTGTGTAATCCCTCCATAAACTGGGAACTGATGGCAAGACTTTTTTTTTTGAGTCAAAGTTAGATCAGATGAACATATTTTAAAATACACAAGCAAGGCTACAGGCACTGTTTAGTAAAGCTCATCAAAACGTACAGTGAAGTTTATTTGGAAGTTAGAGATGGCTTTTACACTGCCTGTTTAGAAAAACCTCAAAAAAGCCTTATCTTAGGAGACACTGACTCCTTTGAGAAGTACTATTATCTTTTGCATTAAATAGAACAAATCAAGTTCCAAATGGCATATTGAAGTTACTGTGTTTTTGCTGTCTTTTTTATTACAAGAAGAAAAGACTCCGAGTCTTTCTCTTTGCCTTTGAGTGTTTTATGGAGGAAGTCAGGCATTATTTTGTTTATAATTAAAGACCATGTACTAAAGCACAATTTGAATAAGCAACTTTAATTAATCAAGGAACAAACCCCACAACGTTCTATGCCCATGCTTCAGTTTCTAAGAATGAGAGAAAAGGGCTTTCTCCTTCCCTCCTCCTCTGAGGTTAGAAGCAGGTCAGGTCAGTAATTGGAGCTGGCTAGTCATCAGCTGGTTTGACCTGCTAGGCTAGAATTTTCTTTACTATGGTAAAGTGTAATCAGAAAACCAGATGTATCTCCATCCTGAGAGGGAAGCATAATGAAAAGCAGGCAGTTCATTTATTTTTTTCCAAGCCTTTCAGATCTTCATTCAGCCATTTGGGGCTTGACTTTGCTGTGGACTGGACTACAGTGGGAGGCTTTATTTTATTGCATCATAAGTCCGGAGATGGAGAAATTGAAATTCAAATGCTTGTGATGTCTCAGATCTTCCGGTTTCCTCAAACGTTGATAGCTATTATGTGCTTTTTGCCTGAAAACAAGTGAGATTTCAAATAAGACTGTGAGGCTCCAGTGATATGCTTGGTCTGATAAGAGCATCTCCCGGGGTCCCTATAGATGATGTCTCAGTGACTGGGGATGGGAAACCCTGCCCTTCTGAGCAAGCGAGGTGGGGGTCAGATACAGTTTGAACAAGCATATTCAGTAGGACTCTTGTTTTCTTGACAAACTACCTCATTCTATATCTGTCTCTGTACATCCGTCTCATGTCATTCCTCATTAAAATTCATCTGTGTATCCTAGTTTTCATAAAAGAGGTCATCTAAGAGTTAATTTTTTAGGTCAGTTTTTCATAAACACTGTCTTGTACATCATGCCATTGGAATTTTTTTTTTTTTTTTACGTAAACAGGTTTGGACTATTTTCCAAACATTAGCTATTCAAACGCTCTCCCTCAAAGAATGAGAAAACTATTTATTGGAAGCATAAATGAAGAAAGAAAAGACTTCAATTTATGAAGCTGTTAGTCTTGAGGGAGACGTTTTAAAGACTGCAATTAAGGAGAATGCCTTACCACAAACTGCTGGGGAGACTCTCCCTTCGACTCCTGAAGGGCTTCGTCACACGGGGTGAAAGGGTCAGTCCCAGGTTTTACCTCGAAGTCATCTCCAATGAAGCTGGGTCAGAAAATGATCTGAAGAAATCAAAATGCCTAAGTAGCCTCCACATATGAGTCGAAACTGGAATGTGGCCTAGGATACAGAAGAGGAATCTGGGGTTCTTTAGTTTCCGATTGTGACTTAGTGGAGGTGTTGAAGGAAGGAAGTGAAGCCTGGTGGAATCGATTCTTTCATGTGGCTTGGATATGGTTTAAAGAATTGGTTGGGAGCAGGGAGGGAGAGGGTAGAAGAGATCGAGCAAGAGATCTGGAGAAGTAGCAGCTGAAGCGTGTATCCTCCACGTGGTCTCACTCAGATGTCACAGATACTCAGTTACTGGAACACAGGAAGTGCAGTGGATGAGTCTGTTTATAGATCAAGGAGATAGCCACTTACGGCTTCCCAGGTGGCTCAGTGGTAAAGAATCTGCCTGCCAATGCAGGAGATGAGGGTTCGGTCCCTGGGTCGGGAAGATCCCCTGGAGAAGGGAATGGCAACCCACTCCAGTATTCTTGCCTGGAGAATTCCATGGACAGAGGAGCCTGGCAGGCTGCAGTCTACGGGGTCACCAAGAATGGGACACAGCCGAGCAACTCAACAACAACAACAACAAAGACACCCACTTAGTTATCGGAATACTGGAACCACAGTGCCCGAGCATTATCTGTGAGATGGGAGGCTCCTTAATTCTCCAGCTCAGTCTTTCTTCTGTATCAGGAGTGGACCCTGGCATAACACTTTGAAAAGGGGAGGTAGTGAGGGCGCCCCAACCATTTTGTTTTGTTGAATATATATTTATTTTTTTGAAGTAGAGTTGACTTACTCTATATGTTATATTAGTTTCAGGTGTACAGCGAAGTGATTCAGTTACACATATATTTTTTCATATTCTTTTTCCATGATGGGTTATTACAATGTATTGAATATAGTTCCCTGTGCTGCACAGTAGGTGCTTATATACTTAGTCCATATATAGCGGAGTGTGGCTTTTGAACAAATACCCTTTTCTGGTTTGTCAAAAGTACCTTAAGGAAATAAAGGCACAAGGAAATAGTAAAACAGCAGTGAAAAAAGCCAAAACATTGAGATGCGCGCCCGAGCACGAGTCTCACTTTCCATCCATCTTTTCTAGGCTCTTCCCCAGTGATGAGTTGTGGCTTTTCTTGGATTGGCCCTGGGAAGGATGATCATCACATGACGTGTGTCTCCAACCAGCTGAGCAACCGTGTCCTTCTTCACAGAGGGTCCTCCCCCTCCTCTCTCTCAATGTGAGCTCCTAACGTTTCCTACTTCTCTGCATCTTTCTCATCCCATCAGAAAGATGCCTGTTGGGGGCACCGTTCCGTCCAGGGCCCACTTCCTAAGACACCTGCTAAGCCCTGAAATTGATTCCAGCTGATGTGGCACAAGTCAGATCCCTGGTTCAAATCCCTAGAAAACTCAGAGAGGACTTTTGAAGCCTCTGTCAAAACAGGGGTGAAAAGCACGCTGCATTTCAGTCCTGCAGACGTCTAACTTGAGCCACTATATTGTCAATTCCACATAGAATTAAATGCTTTTGCATACCTGTGGACACATCTCCCTTCTTAATGTTCTGTTTTATCGCATTAACTATTTTATTCCCATTAAGGAAAGCCCATTTTTTACAAGCACATGAAAAGCATGAGTAAGTCATATAAAAATTTTAACCTAAAAATGAGTATTCCGTTTAATATAGAACTGAGGCCTCAAAAGATGGCAGATGTATGACTGAATATTAAAAACCGAGAAAATACCCTCTGCCTCTTAGAGAAACACAAGCAGCTGAATCATGTGGGGTTAAACCTCAACAGGTCTGTCAGATTTGCCTGTTTAAAAATGTTTCAAGGGGACTTCCCTGGTGGGCCAGGGGTAGAGAATTCTCCTGCCAATGCAGGGTATGCAGGTTCGATCCCTGGTCTGAGAAGTCCCCACGTGTCTCGGGGCAACTAAGCCCGTTTGCCACAGCTACTGAGCCTGCACGCCCCAAGAAAGACCCAGCACAGCTGAAAGAAAATAATTAAAAAAGAAAAGGTTTCACATATCTTAAAGCTGAATATTCTTATCTTTCCTACAAATACATGGTAATTTCAGTCAGAGCCCACATAATATTCTCCTTAAGAATGTAAACTCGTTCTTGTTGGTTCTTAATTCTGCATCAGTGTATAGTTTTAAAACCAGTAGTATCTTTGGGAAATGATTATTAGAAATTGAAAGGATGACCAAGTAAGGTATAAAGATAGAGGGAAAATCCACAATTCAATATTACGATAGTATGTGACTGAATCTTAATTTCATGAGAATTAAAGCTTATGAAAAGACATTTTAATATCTTATCCACAGGAAAAACTGACATGGTTCTTTGTCATGATACTTATGTTTAGTAGCTAAAAGAATAAACCTTTGAGCAAAGTACATAAACGTAAAATTCTCGTTTTAAATCCTGTGTATGGAAGAGCAAAGACAAGTCACAGTCAAATTACAGTACTATTTCCTTTTAGGGGAGTGGATTTGGAAGTTGCTTTTTCTAATTGGAAATGTAGATTTTTTTTAACTTTCATTTTCCCTCCAGAATAGTACAGGGGAATTGTTTTGACTTCACTTACGAATCAACATAAATGCTGATGAGTCAGAAGAAATAATGCTTGTCTCATTAGCATTTGAATACAATTATTTTTAATAAAGTTATATAATCTTATATCTATAATTACATATTATATAATTTAGTGTTCTTAAAATAGAAGGGGGTATCATCACTGTCAAAAGAGAAGGTATACCCAAACTAAATGGTAATTGGTTCCAATGTATACAAAATAAGCATGGAAACCTAAAAGAAAATCATTATAAATAAACTGAAGAAGGCATTGTTGCCTATTTAAATAATAGTTTAGGAACTTTGAGGAAACAAACTGATCCTATTGAAGTTCTTCTCCTTAGAAAACAAAGTGAAATCCACTCAGTCGTGTCTGACTCTTTGCGACCCCATTGATTATACAGTCCATGGAATTTCCAGGCTAGAATACTGGAGTGGGTAGCCTTTCCCTTCTCTAGGGGATCTTCCCAACCAAGGGATCGAACCCAGGTCTCCCGCATTGCAGGCGGATTCTTTACCAGCTGAGTCACAAGAGAGGCCCTCTCCTTAGAAAGAAAGACACTGCAGCTTTATTTACTTAGCTGTTGTATGTTTTTTAGCTGTTAACACCTCATTGAGTCAGGTGATGTAACATTTTTAAGCATATTCCAACCAGCCTCTGTCTCCATCCTCTCATCCCATCATCACCCACTTCTCAGGATGGTCTCCGAGGAACCCACAAGAGGGAGAGTTTGGGAAGGGCTGACTCAGGTAACACTGAGGCTGCTCCCAGAGTTCTGATCTCGGGTCGAGTCTAAGGAACCGTGGGGAAGGGCAGGCTGGCTATTTGTTACTGAAGCAACAAGCTGGTCAGTTTACTCTACCAACCTCAGTGTGCCATGTAGCTTAACAAATCACCGATGGGAAAGCCTGTGTAAATATCATTGACTGGGTTGTCACATGTTTGCACTAGGATTTACTGAAGCACAGATTTGGAAAGCATGACCTGGATTTGTCATAAATCTTGGGTTTATAGGAGTGGGTAAGACCAATATTTTTAATCTATCTCTTTTTGGCACAGAGCTACTACTCAGTTCAATATTGAATCCTATTTTAATGTTTCAAGGTGTCAACATTTGGTTTTGCTGAGCAGGTAGGTATATGGAAATTATCCAAGGGAAGTGAGGATACAAATGAATGAGTTGAAAGTAGTCAATATATCATGCATGTCTTTGTGGGTAGAATCTGAAGTTTTTCAAACAAAGCCTCAAAACTCATCCATGCAAATAAGTACTGCCTTTCAAATACCTTCCTTAAGACTTAGAATTTGTCTAATGATATTACTCACATCTTCTCTGGGAATTGCTTTCAGAGTCAGTTTATGAGCCGAATAAAAATCCATCTATTTCTTTGCGGATGGCACCTATTTTAACCAGAGTAGCATTCCACAGCTCGATTATTCACCCTCCTCTCCACACTTGGCTCTGAATAGTCATTGTCTTTTTTTATTCTCCTTCCAGAAATAAAGTGTGAAAATTGTCCACTGTTGACAATATTCCAAAAAAAAAAAAAAAAAGAAGAAGACTTAGGAAAAGATTCAGAAGAAATTCCAAACATGGAAATACTTCTGAGAGATGACAGCATTGGGGTCATGACCCTGCCATGAAGTCACAAACAGCTTACAGGCCAGGAGCAGGGGAGGGGTTCCCAAACACTCAGAGGGGAGCACTCCAGAGGGGGGCAGGGCCCTACTGTGACCTAAACCAGCGCCTAAGAATCTGGCATGGCCAGCCGTCAGACCCCAGCTCAGGAGTGCAGGGTGAGCATTGATGCCGTGATTGGAGGCAGCCCAGCCCCTCAACTGGTATGACCAAGACGTATGCTGGCAGAAACTATGGTTTGAGCTGCTGGTTCAGCCTGTAACACTACCTAATGTGAAGTGCTAGTCTAGAACCCCCTCCATGGAACCCTCAAGAAGGCCATCCTGCAGGGAGACGGTCTCCAACTTTCCCTTCCGAATATTAGTTCTGCCCAAAGTGTCCACAATGGAGGGGCCAACACGGGGTTTTGTTATTGCTTAGTCACTAAATCATGTCTCACTCTTTTGTGACCCCATGGACTGTAGCCTACCAGGATCCTCTGTCTATGGGATTTTCCAGGCAAGAACACTGAAGTGGGTAAGCCATTCCCTTCTCCAGGAGATCGTCCCAGACCAGAGACTGAACCCCTGTTTTCTACATTAAAAGCAGGCAGATTCTTTATCACTGAGCCACCTAGAAAGCCCCAGCATAGGCTTATCTTTAGTCATTAGACTGAGGATCAGGTCCTTGATCTAACTATCCAACTCTGTGGGCTCGAATAAGTCACTTACCTGCCTGAGCCCCAGGGCCTTAATCTGTGATACCATCAGACAGTCTAGAATTTTCCACTCTTATGATGCAGTGTTATACACTCTGTATGACTGAGTACTTAAGGGTTCTTCATATCATTTATTTCAAAAGCTCACATAAGGAGGGGAAAAACCAAACTCTTAACTTAAACACAGCATCTCACACGTCATTTCCCTAAACAGTAAATATCTAGAATGTGAGATGAACCTAGATTAGAAAAACAAAATTAGAGCAAGTGTGCTGCTGATATATTGTGGTAGCAATTTTAAATATCATAGCTTGCTTTCATTTCCTTTCTAAATAAAGGGATTATGAGGTAGAAATTTGGGTTATTGTTGTTTGGTCACTCCGTCATGTCCCACTCCTTGTGACCGCATGGACGGCAGCATGCCAGGCTTCCCTGTCCTTCACCATCTCCTGGAGCTTGCTCAAGCTCATGTCCGTTGAGTCAGTGATGTCATCCAACCATCTCATTCTCTGTTGTCCCCTTCTCCTCCTGCCTTTTATCTTTCCCAGCATCAGGGTCTTTTCCAATGAGTTGGCTCCTCGAATCAGTATTGGAGCTTCAGCTTTGGCGTCAGTCCTTCCGATGAACATTCAGGGTTGATTTCCTTTAGGATTGACTGCTTGATATCCTTGCAGTCCAAGGGACTCTCAAGAGTCTTCTCCAACACATAGCTGGAGACAGAATTTGATTCCTAAAAGCTCACAGTGGTCTAAATGGGTTACAGGCACACCTCACGTGTGGATACTCGGGGCAGAAAAACTTTCTCTTCAAAGTTTCAGTCTTAAGCCTTTTATGGAGTTCGCATTGTCGGCGGCCACACGTCATGTAGACGGGGGCTTCCTTTCTGAAATATGCCTGGACTGCACGCCCTGACATGCTTGTAAACTAAATACAGGAACGGCGCTGCAGAAATAAGGACTTCATGCCCGGCATCCATGTCCTATTTCCACTGTTTAACCTCACACACATTGTTCTCATTTCCACTCTTCACAAGACATTTGTTCTTTTCACTGTTCTGTACTTTAAGCGGATGAGGTTCATCTGGTTTGCTGATGTTATGAAATATGGAATTCTCATATTAATGGTCCTAAAATCATATGGGAATACTTTGCACCCTGTCTTTGCCACGATGCAGCATTACCTTGTACCGTACAGAATGAGTTAACATGATATTAAATTACTGCTTTTGGTGTCACTCGTGATTCTTATTTTCTGAGGACCTTTGTCCTGTGGGTGAAAATGCAACCATTCATGGTCATCCTTGGCGAGCTTATGCAGAGTTTGACCTTTTACATAAAACTACGTGGATCAGCGTATTTGAGGCTTCAGAGGACAGATGTTGAAAAGGGGGTATTGGAGGATGTTAAATTATTTCGTTTGATCAATCTAGTCAGGTCTCTTTTAAACCCATTGATATGTTTTCACAGGAAATTATCTGAGCCTTTTCAAATAGTGTCAGGGGACTTTTCTAGCATATTAACTTTGCCTAAGACAATGTGGGTCAGGGACCCTCTAAGTGAAAGCAAGCAGCTTATCTTGGTTAAATTATTTTAACCCACTGTAACCTAGTATCCTTAAAGATAACCACACCTTCATCTAAAAGCTAAATGGTAACTGCCCTTATCTTTCTTATTAAAATCTTAACACTTAGTAAAACGTGCAGAGGCCAGGGCACTAGTTCTTAAACTTCAGTGTACACCCACGCCTGTGCAGGGCTGACCGAGACACACCAGCGTGTCCTGCCCTGGAGCTTGATTCAGTGGAAGGGGGTTGGGACCAAGGCTTTTCGTTTCTAACAAGTTCCCAGGTGGTTCTGGTGCTGTGGCCTGGGGATTGCACCCGAAAGCTCCCGGGAGAACACGGAAGGGAGAAGGAGAAACGGAAGGGCAGGCTGATTGTAGCTCTGAGTTGTCACTTCTACGTGCTTTTTCTTCAAGACTTTCTTTTTTTTTAATGTGGACCATTTCTAGTCTTTTTTTATTGAATTTGTTGCAATGCTGCTTCAGTTTCATGATTTATTTTTTGCCAGGAGGCACGTGGGAATCTTAGCTCCCCAACCAGGGATTGAACCTGCACCCCCTGCCTTGGAAGGCAAACGCTTAACCACTGGATTGCTAGGGAAGTCCTTCACTTCTACTCTTGATGTAACTTAAACTATGACTGACAATTCAAAAATGCCAGAACCTGGACTCAAATCCAAATCAGAACTTGAGGATACAGATCTGAAAGCTAAATAATTGAGAATAGAATCTCCCTTCTATTTCCTTCCCAGTCATTCATACTCATGGTCCCCGAGCAGAGCATCCTCCTGAACCACAGACTCTTAGAACTGGAAAAAACAGAGCCACTGTCTTAGCAAACCTAATCAGAGCCAACAGCTGCTTCAGAGGAAAGAATACAGCTTGGGATCCACACACAAGGCTTTGAAGCTTGACTCCTGTGCTGAATTTCTTAAGACTTCTGGCCTTAAGGGACATAATGCACCCACTTTCCCTTAGAAAAGGAAGGAATAACTTTCTCCTTTAAATGTTTAGCTGCAGTGTCAAGATCTAACTAAGTCAAAATGACCACTGTGGCTTTCTTGGCTACTCAGATGGTGAAGAATCTGCTTGCAATGCGGGACACCCAGGTTCGATCCCTGGGTCAGGGAAGATGCCCTGGAGAAGGGAATGGTAACCCACTCTAATGTTCTTGTCTGGAGAATCTCGTGGAAAGAGAAGGCTGGCAGTCTACAGTCCATTGGGTCCTGAAGAGTTAGACATGACTAAGCAACGATATTTCACTTCAAAGCAAACCATGGGACTTCTGAGCCTGCAAAATGGAGCTTTAAACTAGATTAAATTCATTTCTGTATATGGAGGAAAGTATTTCTATTGAACAACTGAGTCTGATGGACTGAATCTCATATGGATATGTTGTTAGTGTCCCTTGAAGAGAAGAATGGATGTATGGACATCACCAGGTGGTCAATACTGAAATCAGATTGATTATATTCTTTGCAGCCAAAGATGGAGAAGCTCTATACAGTCAGCAAAAACAAGACCAGGAGCTGACTGTGGCTCAGATCATGAACTCCTTATTGCCAAATTCAGACTTAAATTGAAGAAAGTGGGAAAAACCACTAGACCATTCAGGTATGACCTAAATCAAATCCTTTATGACTATACAGTGGAAATGACAAATAGGTTCAAGGGATTAGATCTGATAGACAGAGTGCCTAAAGAACTATGGACAGAGGTTAGTGACATTGTGCAGGAGATGGTGATCAAGACCATCCCCAAGAAAAAGAAATGCAAAAAGGCAAACCGGTCATCTGAGGAGGCCTTACAAATAGCCGAGAAAAGAAGAGAAGTGAAAGGCAAAGAAGAAAAGGAAAGATATACCCATTTGAATGCAGAGTTCCAAAGAATATCGAGGAGAGATAAGAAAGCCTTCCTCAGTGATAAATGCAAAGAAATAGAGGAAAACAATAGAATGGGAGAGACTAGAGATCTCTTCAAGAAAATTAGAGATACCAAGGGAACATTTCATGCAAAGATGGGCACAATAAAGGACAGAAATGGTATGGACCTAACAGGAGCAGAAGATATTAAGAAGTGGCAAGAATACATGGAAATGAATGAAAATGAAGTTGCTCAGTCGTGTCCGACTCTTTGCAACCCCATGGACTGTAGCCTACCAGGCTCCTCTGTTCATGGGATTTTCCAGGCAATAGTACTAGAGTGGATTGCCATTTCCTTTTCCAGGGGATCTTCCCGACCCAGGGATCGAACCCAGGTCTCCCACATTGTAGACAGACGCTTTACCACCTGAGCCACCAAGGAAGCAAAAATATCTTTTTTTTTTGTATAGCTCTTCTGTGTATTCTTGCCACTTCTTAATATCTTAACAGAAGCAGAAGATATTAAGAAGTGGCAAGAATACACAGAAGAGCTATACAAAAAAGATATTCACAACCCAGATAATCACGATGGTGGAATCATTCACCTAGAGCCAGATATCCTGGAATGCGAAGTCAAGTGGGCCTTAGGAAGCATCATTAAGAACAAAGCTAGTGGAGGTGATGGAATTCCAGTTGAGCTATTTCAAATCTTAAAAGATGATGCTTTGAAAGTGCTGCATTCAATGTGTCAGCAAATTTGGAAAACTCAGCAGTGGCCACAGGACTGGAAAAGTCAGTTTTCTTTCCAATCCCAAAGAAAGGCAATGCCAAAGAAAGTTCAAACTACCACACAATTGCACTCATCTCACATGCTAGTGAAGTAATGCTCAAAATTCTCCAAGCCAGGCTTCAACAATACATGAACCATGAACTTCCAGATTTTCAAGCTGTATTTAGAAAAGGCAGAGGAACCAGAGATCAAATTGTCAACATCTGCTGGATTATCAAAAAAGCAAGAAAATTCCAGAGAAACATCTATTTCTTTTTATTGACTATGACTTTGACTATGTGGATCACAACAAACTCTGGAAAATTCCTCAAGATATGGGAATATCTTGACCTGGCTCTTGAGAAATCTGTATGCAGGTCAGGAAGCAACAGTTAGAACTTGACATGGAACAACAGACTGGTTCCACACCAGGAAAGGAGTATGTCAAGGCTGTATATTGTCACCCTGCTTATTTAACTTATATGCAGAGTATATCATGAGAAACGCTGGGCTGGATGAAGCACAAGCTGGAATCAAGATTGCTGGGAGAAATATCGATAATATCAGATATGCAGATGACACCACCCTTATGGAAGAAAGTGAAGAAGAACTAAAGAGCCTCTTGATGAAAGTGAAAGAGCAGAGTGAAAAAGTCGGCTTAAAACTCAACTTTCAGAAAACGAAGATCATGGCATCTGGTCCCATCACTTCATGGCAAATAGATGGGGAAAAAGTGGAAACAGTGAGAGACTTTATTTTTGGGGGGCTCCAAAATCACTGCAGATGGTGACTGCAGCCATGAAATTAAAAGACTCTTTGGAAGAAAAGTTATGACCAACCTAGACAGCTTATTAAGAAGCAGAGACATTACTTTACCACATTACCAAGGTCTATCTAGTCAAAGCTATGGTTCTTCAAGTAGTCATGTATGGATGTGAGAGTTGGACTATAAAGAAAGCTGAGTGCCAAAGAATTGATGCCTTTGAACTGTGGTGTTGGAGAAGACTCTTGAGAGTCCTTTGGACTGCAAGGAGATTCAACCAGTCCATTCTAAAGGAGATCAGCCCTGAATATTCATTGGAAGGACTATGTTGAAGCTGAAACTCTACTACTTTGGCCTCCTGATGTAAATAACTGATTCACTTGAAAAGACCCTGATGCTGGGAAAGATTGAGGGCAGGAGGAGAAGGGGACGACATCACCGGCTCCATGGACATGAGTTTGAGTAAACTCTGGTTGTTGGTGATGGACAGGAGGGCCTGGAGGGCTGCAGTCCATGGGGTCACAAAGAGTCAGACGTGACTGAGGGACTGAACTGAACTGAACTGAACTGCAGAGTAGAAGACAGGCTGGGGAACTCCTGAGTGCTGAGTTCCACTGTAAGTGTCCCAGCTGCGGTGCCGGTGGATGTGAGTGTGGCTGAGTAGCCTCAAGTGTTGTGGTCCTAATGATACTATGGGCATGGACACCTTGGTGCCTCTTTGACCGATGCCATGAAAATACCCAATTCTTCCAACTGTGTGGTTCTGAGTCTGTGTTTACAATAAAACATTCTGATTATGCTTCCCCCAATAGGTCTGCCAATTTGAAATATTTTTGGCTTCTGCAACAATAAGTCCTCATAGCTAATGAGTAAGTTGCCTCATTACAGACAGCTGAACACACCAACCAACGGTGTCCCCACACAGTAAGCCTTCTTGATATCTCAGTTGAGAAGGCCTCTGATTATAGGCTGGTTTTTCCTATAGCTTAACCATAGGGACGGAATGTACTGGTCCCGCTGGGTGTGTGTGTGGCAGTTTTATTCCTCTGTAATTATTAAATTGACATTCTTCTTGCTTTATGCTCTAGTCTAATGAGCTTGGGAAATGTGCTTCTGCCCCCAAGTTGCTCCTCGTAAAGCTGGGGGCCAGATCTGAGACGGAGGTGAATTCTCCGCATCCTGCAGGACCTGTGCGTGAGCCGGGATGCTGGCTGGGGTCCTCGGTGGCCCAGACGCGAGCATGTGGAGAAAGTCAGCCTTCCGATTTCTGTGCCTCCAGGCTACCATTATGGTACTAGCCACTGGATTCTCCTGGGAGGCTCAGATCATGGGCCTAATGCCTGTTCTGAGCGGGGATTTAATAAATGGCGTAGTCTAACGCAGGCTTTGTTTCAAAATCTCCTGGGAGAAGAAACCCGTGCTTGAGACGGTAAAGATTTCTGCCAACTTGTGATGGATCCTCAGTGCCCATTTAAATCGCTGGAATTCACCACCATCCTCCCTCTTCATCTACCAACGCGCCGCCTTTGCCTCCGGTGCTCCCGGAGTCTCCTCGCTCCGGCTCCCTTCTCCTGCCCAGCAGGGTGGACTTTGTGAGGTTGTGTCCTGCTCAGTCACACAGGGTCCCAGGGTCGCCAGGACCCTGAGCTTCACTTAACGCTCCGTCGGGTCTTGAGTTTTCATAGTCTCTGCCTGAGGGCTGCATGGAGCCCCGGAGACAGCCACCTCTCTGCTGACGACTTCAACCCTGTACCTTGAATCTGAAAGTCACCCCTACCCTCCAGATGACATCTAGACCGCTTCCCAAAGGCCACCAATCTGGGCAGTGACATTTCCACCCTGAAAGCATGCACCTCCTCCAACCCGAGAAGGTGTTTCCCGACTCAGTGGAAGGAGCCCTCTCTTACTCAGAATTCAAATCGGAAATCTCTCGTGTTCCTCCTTCTTTCCACCTGGCCCGGCTTTGTGTTGCGAGGTCAGATAATCCATCCTCCTAAGAAACCTGTGTTGGCAGTCTCTCTTCCCAGCTCTGCTGTCTGTGTGTGACTGTGCCCCAGGCACGTCCTCCTCGGTTACTTGCTTGTGGGGATCTGTTCCTCTCATCCACGGCCTTTCAGAAAGGCACCCCTGGTAATATCCTTCTCCTGCTTAAGATTCACTGGGCTTAAGTCCTCATCTTTCTGGGGCACAGGACGTCCACTTGTAACTATTGCCTTTAATTACAGCTTAACCCCTTCACGTGGGTATCAGTTCAAGCTAGACCAAACCAGGGGCACGTTTCCTAGACTTTCTATGATTCCCATGCTCCCGCGACGGTTGAAATTAACCTGTGCCCGTGGAGTGGGATGTCTGTCTCCTAGTCAACTGCATGGCGTGTTGTGTGTGTGTGCTTAGTTGCTCATCTGTGTTCCCTGTGTAGCCCCATGGACTGTAGCCCACCAGCTCCTCTGTCCATGGTTTTTTTTTTTAATTTTTGGGGCAAGAATGCTGGAGTGGGCTTCCGTTTCCTACTCCCGGGGATCTTCCTGGCCAGGGAGCGCATGCCAGGCTCTTGCATCTCCTGCACCGGCAGTCAGGTTCCTCACCACTGGTACCACCACAGTGTGCTACAATCTTTTTTTTTTCTTTTTTCCAAGATGAAGCTCTCCCTACAAAGCCACTTCTGATCTCTCCCAGGTGGTCAGTGATGCACTTTTGCCTAGGCACTTATAGTTCCACACTTATCATTTCCCTGGCATGCTTACCTCAATGAACTAAAATGTTCTTGCACTTTTTTCTGACCACACCATGTGGCATATAGGAACTTAGTTCCCCAGCCAGAGAGCAAACCTTCACCCTTTGTATCAGAAGGACAGAGACTTTTTTCTATAATTTTAAAAAATTTATTTATTTAGCTGCGTCGGGTCCAGGTTGTTGGACGTGGAATCTTCATTGCATCGTGTGGAATCTGTCCTTGTGGCTCATGGACTCTCTACTTGTGACCCATGGGCTCCAGAGTGCACAGGCTTCCCTGGTAGTGCCCCTGTATTATATACTCCTCTCACTCACGGTAGTGGTTTAGTCACCAAGTTGTGTCTCCCTCTTGCAACCCCGTGGATGGTAGCCTGCCAGGCTCCTCTGTCAGAATGCTTGAGTGGGTTGCCGTTTTCTTCTCCAAGGGATCTTCTCAACCAGAGTCTCCTGTGTCTCCTGCTTTACAGGCAGATTCTTGACCAACTGAGCCACTAACGAAGCTTCTCACCTATATTGTGCAGCAACTATACTTTGATTAAAACAATACATTCACGAGTAGAGACCAGGGGCTGAAAGGTCAATGATATGAAAATGTTATAGCAATTGGAGTATGAGGAGAGGGCGTGTTTCGGGCCAGATGCAGGGGAATGATGGGGAAAGAATGCCCAAGAAAACCAAGTGCACAATGGCAGCCGGGCTCAGGATGAAGTCAACATATGCATTGAGGGGAAGGCCTTGAAAGTGTTCTGGGCTGAGATGAGAAGGAGTTCCCTACCCCTGAGTTGGCCGACGCCGCGTCCTGGTTCTGTTAGAGGTGATGAGTCCGGGTGATCGTGTGTGCCCTGTGTGGTATGTGCGCATGCCAGGGCTGTTGTTGGTTTAAGGTGGTCGGGGGTGGAGGAGTGGGGTGTGCAGAAGTCATTACCTAAAGAAGCATGATGTTTCTCCAAAGAAGTCTCCTTTTATAAGTTCACATAAAGATCATCTGTGGATTCTTTGAGATAAACATGATGTGCCTTAGAGTGACTCTTGGCTCCTGAACTCAACTTGGGTAGAAAAGGCTTTATTTTTTATAAGACAATTTTAGAGCCCCTTCTTGCAGACCTGGCAGGATGTGTTGGCCTCAGAGTTTGATTCCTTCTCCCAACCTAGTCAATGCTAAAGGAAATCAACCCTGAATATTCACTGGAAGGACTGATGCTGAAGCTGAAGCTCCAACACTCTGGCCACCTGATACGAGGAACCGACTCACTGGAAAAGACCCTGATGCTGGGAAAGATTGAGGGCAGGAGGAGAAGGGGATGGCAGAGAATGAAATGGTTGGATGGCATCACTGACTCAAAGGACATGAGTTTGAGCAAGCCTTGGGAGATGGTGAAGGACAGGGAAGCCTGGCATGCTGCAGTCCATGGGGGTTGCAAAGAGTAGGACAGGGCTGAATGACCGAACTAGAAAACCCGCCTTTCCAGATCTGTATTAAAGGAGTTTGAGGAGGGTGCATGGGCAATCGTGTTTACATCAGCTTCTGCCGTCAGTCCCAAGAGTTGTGCCCACAGGACACACCAGTGGACTCTGGGCTCCCACATCATGAGGTTACCTGAGCGCCTTCTCTGCTTTACCCGTGCTGTCCCCTAACTGAACGGTCCCCACTTGCCTGCCCTGGGCCCTCCCAGATCTAGGCTTCTGCCTCTGACAAGAATTCAGAATTTCTAGAACCCTGTGTCACCAGCTCCCCTCCAGCCAGCCAAGAGGATCTCCTTCTTAACTTCCTCTGTGAGTGTAGTTGCAAGGATATTTTGTCTACGTTGAGCATTTGGTATTTTTAGAAACAAAATGCTTGTTTTCTTGCTAGAATATGAACTTGTGCAGCCCTTAAGAAATAAGCTTAGCTCACACTATCCGGTTGAATGGTGGGAAGAAAAGGAATCTGAGAGGAAGAAAAGGAATCTGATGGAGAGGGATTAAGAACAAGGTCATCTAATTAAAAATCGAAAACCTTGACACAAACATTTTTCTCACATCTTCCAGGAAGCTGTATCATGCTTATCTTGTAACTTTGATTCCATCTCCCCCAAACAATCCCATGTCTCCCATTCAGATATTTGTTGAGCACCTCTTAGGTACCAGGGATTGTTCTAGATACTGCAAAGACTTTGAGAGAAAATCATGGCCCGGGGGATTTATACTGAGCTCTGAGAAGCAGTGATCAAGAAAGGATGGGCTGGTGGAAGGGGCCTGACGTCGGCTGTCAACACTTCGTCACTTAAGGGCCTTTACAGTTTTTCTGAGGTTGAGCATTGAGCTGAGCCTGGTTTTCTTGTGATTTTCTTTCTTCTTCTTTTTTAAACAGCTAATGAGATTTTTGAGCAGTATGATTACTGGGTAATAAAATTTTGAATTTGAAGAGAGGTCAGACCACAGACCACTTTTCAAGTCTTTCCTTTTTTTTTTTTTCCTGGTTATTAGAAAACTTCTGTGAAATAATAGCTAGGAAAATACTTCTCTGAGTCCAAGAGAATTGTCTTTGTGTTTTTTCTTCCTTTTTCTTTCTTTTTTTTTTTACCCTGGGGGCCACCTACTTGAGTTTCCGTTTTGCAGTGTTTGCTAAGCGGTTATTGTTATGCATTGCTAATGCACCAAACACAGCTTTAAATAAAACAACAAGGAACCTCTGAAAGGCACTGAATACAAAAATAAGATATTCTCCAAGCACCCTTCATGTAGATTTGCTCTGCCGCGAGGGAAACGGACTTTAAAATTAGATCATCTGCTTAGAAACCCTAAGAAGCCAAGTTCTTTCTCTCTCGCTCCTGAAATGGAGAAGTAAAAATCTAGGCCATTTGAAACCAGCAGGAACAGGGCGGGGAGCGGACAGGCCTGTAACTCAGAGCGGTCGGTCAGGGCAACAGGGAAGGAATCCCCACCCCAGGGTGTGTGTGGTTCACAGAGAGCAGCCCCAGCTTTCCCGGGGCAAACTTTGCCCTTTCATCTTCTGCTGATTCCCAGGCGCTGGCAAGGCCCTACAAAAGAGGGTTTTCTCTTTTCTGTGCTTCAAGGTGCTCTTTTCTGCAATCTCTTTCCCTTCCTGCCCTCCCCCCCATCCCCTTTCAGCTGGTTTGTACTGCCCTCTCCATGCCCCTGGTATGCCAAGGGTACCACTGAGATGCACCCCTAAGCGCACCCTGGGGACAGACTCAGATTCCGGGTTAGTCATTCACGTGTTTGTTGGGTCCGTCTCTAAACTGCAGGGAAGAACTTACTAGAGGACGGGCAAGATCCCCCGCTCCATACCCTGCCTTGACCCCACCAGGGACGAGGTCGAGGAGTGGGAACCTAGGAACCACTTGCTCCGATCGGGTCCTCTTTCTACCTTCTCCGTGGAAAAGGCTACATTCTTTAGATAGAGGCGCACTGGCATAAGGCTTGTCGGTGCTTAGTCACTAAGTCTTGTCCAGCTCTTTGAGACCCCATGGACTGGAGTCCACCAGACTCCTCTGTCCATGGGGATTCTCCAGGCAAGAATACTGGAGGGGGTTGCCATTTCCTTCTCCAGGGGATCTTCCCAACCCCGGGATCGAACTCAGGAACTCAGGTCTCCTGTACTGCAGACAGACTCTATCATCTGAGGCACCAGGGAAGTGGGTTAAATGAGCGCAATAAGTTAGATCATTAAAAACTGCGGTTGGAACCACGCCTGACAAGAGTCCAAGGATACAGGTCCTTAGCCATTGTCATCACTGCCAAGTTATCATTCTCAAGTGCTCGGGTTGCTTGAGATAAGCTTCAAGTTCATTGTCCAGTTTAAAAGGCATCACCAATTAAAAAAAAACAAAACCCTAGAACCTTTATTCCTTAATCATATCTCATCCCCAACACCTGATGTTATCTGCAGGCTGGGCTGCAAGCAGAGGGTGCCCTCTGTACCCTCACCTCGGCTGCCCCCAGCCCTGCCCAGCCGCTCCTCCCAGCAGTCTGGCGGCCTTGTTCCCTGTCACAGCCGGCCGGAATGCAAAATGATGAAAATTAATGCTATTATTAAAGGATTTTTCAATTAAATGTGCAGTTTAGAGCCAGATGCTGCTCTTTTAAAGGAAGAGAAGTTTAAGTAAAAAAGCCTGACAGATATTCGTTCCATCTAGCGTGGCAGAATTTATAGTAGATTACAGTCTTTGATTTCTGCGGGCTAAGGTTGTCAGGTCCACTTGCAAATGGGCTGTGGGAACGAGATGCACTTTTGCAATTTGAAAACATATGGGACATATGGTAAATATTATACCCGTAACTGTTACGACGCTGGGCTTCCTTTCAGGCCCTTTCTTCTTTGCCTCCAGTGGGCTATTTGCAAGCACCCCGTTACCTTTCTGCCTCTATTTTCCCTCGAAGTGCAGTTTGCTTTATTCTGATGCTTCAGCATCCCAGCAGAAAAAATCTAGAGATTAGGTGATTTTTTTTCCCGCACGTGACAACGCCGTGTTCCCCAGTCTCTGATCCTCTCTGAGCCAATGTCCATCCCAACTGTCATCCTAGAGTGCCAAGATCTACGCTGTCTTACTTTTTATTTCTTGGTATCTTACTGAAGTCTGTGCATATTTCAGTCACATGACACATTTTTAAAAAATGGATCAAATCAAAAATATAACAATCAACTCACAGGAATTTAAATGATATTTAACAGAAGGGATGTAGGCTGTTTTAAAAACGAGTTTGGTTTAACCAAACCACTGATGGTCCAGTGGTTAAGACTAGGTGCTTCCAACGCCAGGGGCATGGGTTTGATCCCTGGTCAGGGAACTGATTTCCCACGTGCCGCATGATGTGGCCACACAAAGACAAACGCTGAGTTTGGGTGGTGTGTTTAAGTGGATCAACCAAGTAGTTATCAGTTATTCTTGGCCAAAAAGCACAGGACACACGTCTCAGGGTTTAAGGAGCTCTGTATAACTAATAATACAGTCCTGTGCACTTTAAAATATGTTGAGACTAGATCTACTAAATGTTCTTGACGCAAAGAACTATAACAAGCACCCAGAGAAGAACACAAGGAAACTTGGGGAGGCGATCTGTTTTGTACCTTGATAGTAGTGATTCTGTTATAGGTGTACAAGAATGTTCAAACTCACATATGTGTATATATATATGTGTGTGTGTGTGTGTCTGTGTGTGTGTATTTATGTGGGACTTTCAAGGTGGCACTAGTTCTAAAGAACCTGCCTGCCAATGCAGGAGATGTAAGAGACATGGGTTCGATCCTTGGGCCAGGAAGATCCCCCTGGAGGGGGGCATGGCAACCCACTCCAGTATTCTTGCCTGCAGAATCCCATGGACAGAAGAACCTGGTAGGTTATAATCCATGGGATCACAAAGAGTTGGACACGACTGAAGTGACTTAGCACACGTATATATTTGTGCATACATATATATATATGTTAAATTTTTTGTATATCAAAACATTTAAATAAAGTATGTCATAATCTGGAAAAGGAGAGATTACTATAGGGCCCAAAGTTCTAAAGAGAATTCAGGGGAAAAGGGAATCATGTCTGATTAACACGATCAAGAAAATCTCTGTGGAAGACACATTTGGGCCAAGCCTATTAAGGGATGTTGTAACAGGCCAAGGTGGAGAATGTTTTACTGGGAAAGGCTCCTAGATGAATTTGTTTGCAGGCTGATATGTGACATCTCCCCCTGTGAGATGGCCTATTGAGTTTCAAAATTGGAAGGGTCAAGAGTAGACCATGATGGACTGGTGATGTCCTAGAACATATGCTCATCAGGTACATCACTACAACGAATACAGGAGGCTTAGCATGGCGGCCGGACACCCCTCCGGCTCCTCTCGTGGGCTCTGTGGATCAGCTTGAGAAGCGTTGGAACTAAAGCATATCACACTTAGGAGCGCTGTCCAGGCCTCCTGACTGTAGGGTCAGGCTGTCCACCTAAAGGGCCCTCTAGGCCATCACCTTCTCGCCGAAGTGACTCTAGCTATGGGCTAACATGTCTGTCTATCTCACCCAATCCCCTTTCTCCACTGAATTCAGGGTGATTTTTCTAAAGTGACAAGTCAACTCATAGGACTTCCGGGGTTAAAACACTTCAGAGTTCCCCACTGCCTCTAGGAAAAAGTCTAAGCTCTAAAACATGACCCATAGGACACTCACGATTGGGTTTCTGCTCGTTTCCCAATCTCTTCACTCCCCACCCCCTCTTACACAGATGCAGGTATGCTGGAACTTTCCTTCCATCTCAGCCTGCTCCTGCGGCTGTGGTTCCAGGGAACCTGTTCTTCCCTCCATCACTCACCTGATTCCTTCTCCACTGGATGCCACTTGCTGAAGGAGACCCTCCCTGACATCACAGTCTAGCCCAGAAGCCAGCCTTTTGTAATCGCATAGCAATTCCTGTACTTTTAAAATAGCTCTTTATTTGTCTGTTACTTACTAGACAGTAAACTTCATGAAAATGAGAGTTAGCTTATCTTCCTCAACCTTGTACTCCTAGAACCTAGTGCTGTTTCAAGACACAGAAAGCTTTCTACAGATGCTGAAAGAACGATGGAAGGGATGAATGAATACATGAGGGAAATTGAAAACATCCGTCTTGAGGTTTGGCAATAAACAAACAGAGGAATGGGTTTTACAAACAATAAAAAGAGATCCTAGCAGGACTTTCCGGCTTTTGCTTGATAGAGTGTAAACAACCAGTTTCTTAAATAGAATTTTTACAAGTTGGCACGATTATAACTAAATTACATCACCGAATATTATTTTAAAGTGGTTTTTGTTACTGTTGGTATGATTCTTTTCACTTAGATCCCTCATATTCCAAAGGCATTCCTTTAGGTACCATTCCAGTTTTCCAGTTCTTTTTTTAGAGCTAAAGAATTGTAGATATATTTAGAAATCATTCAAGAATTAAAAACTAATATTAACTAATTACCCACAAATAGTTCACAAAATACCTTAGAAACCAAAGTAGTCTACTAGTTACAAAATGCTGTTTTATAACAAAGGTTAAAAGAGAGTTTCCTGAATGTTTTTGGAACTCTAGAGGTGAGCTATAAAGCTCCTGATGTTTCAAGAGCTCTCTCAATCATGCCAACTGTTTAATTTTTTATAGTCGTATATGTTTTAAGTGACTTTAGAATTTTTTTCTTTTTTGCGTTTACATTTCTAATAGCTATAAACATACCCTGAGGTCAAGGATTTTTAACTAAGTTTCAGCTATGCCCTAGTTGTCCCATCAGTGGGTCTGAAGGGAGGGAGTGTTTCTGCGAACCTTCTGAAGTTATATATAAATGTTTGAATTTACTTATGTGCTTTGCCTGCAGGAAGGGTCCATAAGTTTCAGGAGCTTTTCATGGAGATGTCACAGGCACCTTGACGGCTGAGTTCTGAAATATGTTTAATTTATTCTAAAACATCTGACCACAAGGTAAACATGTGGCCAAGAAACAGGTACTGTAAAAGCGACTAAAGCTGCAAAGACCAAAGTACAGAGTCCAGGTTTTATTGCTTCTAATGGCTGAGGGGGTGATAAGGGCAAGTGAGTGTGGATTGGCACAGCAGAAGCAAGCGTTTTGCAAGGTTCACGGTCAAATTCTTAAGTAGCTCATCTCTTGAAAAATACTCTGGTGCTATGAGTGATAAAAGTATAAGACAGAGACCCCTGTTGTTGTTGTTTTTTAAAATGGTTTATTTTATACTGGAGTATATATAACCTATTAAAAATGTTGTCCAGTGTTGGGTACATAGCAGAGCAACTCAGCCAGACATATATACATGTATCCATTCTCCCCCAAACTCCCCTCCCATCCAGGGAGCCCCATAACACTGAGCAGAGTTCCTGTTTTTGAAGGAGTGTATGTGGTGTGTGTGGGCTACCCAGGTGACTCTCAGCGGTAAAGAATCCTCCTGCCAATGCAAGAGACACCAGTTCGATCCCTGGGTCACGAAGATCCCCTGGAGAAAGAAATGGCAACTCACCCCAGTGTTCCTGCCTGGGAAATCCCACGGACATAAGAGCCTGGCAGGCTACGCTCCATAGGGTTGATGCAGATTTCCATAGGTCCATACAGATCTCAGTTCAAAATGCTATGGGGGCCTTGAGCGTTCATAATGGAAGAAGAGATGGATTTCAACCGGGAGATCTGGAAGGGCTTCTGGGAAAGGTGGGATCTGAGCTGATTCCAAAACAGGTAAACAGAGAGAGAAGGACAAAGGGCAGAAAGCATTGCGGAGAAAGGGGGTCACTTAGTATACGATGACAGGCGGAAAGCAAGGTCATTTCCGGGGCAGGGAGTGGCCTATTATGGCAACAGAGGTGTTTCTGAGATGGGGAGTATAACACAGAACAATACTCCAAAGATAGGTAAAGGCCAGATAAATATTTGAGTGCTGGGCTGGGCATTTGTACTTTACTCCCTACCTGGCAGGGAGTCATCGAAACTGCGAGCATAGGGTAGTTTCAGATTCTTGTTTAGGAACGTGGTTTTTGAAAGCAATGTTTAGGATAGATCAGAGGCAGAGAAGATGGAAGAGATCTATAATCCAGAAGACCACATTGAAATAGTCCAGGTGGGACATTTTAAAGAGCCTTGCAAGGGGACTTCCCGGGCGGTCCAGTGGTTAAGACTTTGCCTTTCAGTGTAGAGGGTGCAGGTTTGATCCCTGCTCAGAGAGCTAAGATCCCACATGCCTCGTCGCCAAAAAGCCAAAACATGAAACAGAAGCAATATTATAACAAATTCAATAAAGACTTGAAAAAAAAAAACGGTCTACATTAAAAACAGAGAGAACCTCAAGAGAGGGTATCAATGGAGGAGAAAGAGAGGAGGGTATAATTCCATAGAGGAAGTTGCAGGATGTCATGTACACTTGGATGTGGGTATGAAATAAACGGACACATCAAAGATGATTGTCAAGCTTTAACTTTAACTTCCTGGGTGGTTGATGATGCCATTGACTCAAGAGTGGAATAGTTAAAACACTTTATTTTGGAGACGAGGCAGCTGTGTTCTATTTTGAGTGCGTTTTCAGGATTCATTTGGAAACTAACTTGTCTAGTCCACAGCTGGAAATGTGAGCGTGGAGAGATGGGAACTTGAGACATGGACCAGGGAGTTATCTGCAAACTGGTCATAGTTGAGTCACATAATAAAAATCTCAATAAAAGAAGGCTGAGAAAAGAAGAGAGCCAGGGGTAGCGCGTGTTAAACACACCTAGGGAGGTTTGCCTGGTGAGAATGGGGTGGTGGTCTCTGTGCCAACTGGGAAGTCACTGGCTTGTTTTAGGGCTTCCCTTAGTGGCTCAGCTCGTAAAGAATCTGCCTGCAATTCGGGAGACCTGGGTTGGGAAGATCCCCTGGAGAAGGGCAAAGCTACCCACTCCAGTATTCTGGCCTGGAGAATTCCATGGACTGTATAGTCCATGAGGGTTGCAAAGACACGACAGAGTGACTTTCACTGGCTTGTTTTACGTGGAGAGTTTCAGTACAATTGAGGCCAAAATACTGATTGTATGCAGTGTAGGGGCAATGAATGAGGAAGTTGAAGTAAGGAGCATGGATAAGTCCTAAAAGAGAAAGTTTAAAAGGAAGAACAGCATGATAAGGACTGTGAGATTGTGAGTGTGCTATGCAGGGCTGGGTTAAAGTAAGTTTTGAATGTGTGGGGACCAACAGAAGAAAGTCAGCAGAAGAGAGATTGGAGGAGGAGAGGAGAGAATAATTGATGAAGTAAGATTAGAGAGCGTGTGGGCAGGGAGTAAAGGATGGATGCAAACAGTATAAAGAGTATAAAATGGAACAATGACTTCAAAAGGCAAGCGCCAACAACTGCTTGTACATTCCTGCAGACTTTCGGCTGAACTTGACAACAAGCAACTTCATTGCAAAACAATATCTTGTTGATAATTTACAAGCGTTACCACACCAAAGGCTTCCCTGGTGGCTCAAAAGGTAAAGACTCCGCTTGCAATATAGGAGACCTGGGTTCAATCCCTGGGTTGGGAAGATCCCCTGGAGAAGGAATTGGAAACCCACTCTAGTACTCTCACTTAGAGAATTCCACGGACAGAGAAGCCTGGCAGGCTACAGTTCATGTGATCACAAAGAGTCGGACATGACCACACCAAACTTTGCTCCTTGTAAAGAGGGATGGTGCCAGGTGAGTTCTCACTGAGATAGGGCATCTGCTTTATAAGCATAGGTTCTTCTAGCATTTCAGCGTGGGTCACTGGGTCATGAACCACCATACAGCTTTAAAAAGTAACTTTTAAAAATCGTAGACTTCTCTAGACTAATGGTATAACTCTGCCATGGCTTTGATTGGCAACAGGGAATCAGAGTCTACACTTAAACACCACCTGTTTTTAAAAATGAAGCTTTCCTGGGAACACTGGATTTATTTCCATGAACACATTTCACTGAGTCTAATAGAGCAGGTTCCCAGCTTGGGTCCCCATTGTGGACAGTGATTTGCTGAAGATTAAAGAAGGCAGCCCCTCTGCTCTGCTGGCATTCTTTTCTGCCTAAAGGATCCCTAAAATCTACAGCTAAGAGATGGGCTTCCCCAGTGGCCCAGTAGATAAAGAATTTGCCTCCCCATGAAGGAGACACAGGAGATACAGTTTCGATCCCTGGCTCAGAAAGATCCTTTGGAGGAGGAAATGGCATCCCACTCCAATATGCTTGCCTGGGAAATTCCATGGACAGAGGAGCCTGGAGGGCTACAGTCCACGGGGTCGCAAAGAGTCCGACATGACTGAGTACTACACAAGAGAGGTCTAAAAACACAATGTGGAATTTTTAACAACTTAATTTATCTACATAAACATATTAAGCGCTTGTTATAAATAAAAGACTGTGCTAAGAGCTCTGGGTCTACAAGATGGCACTAATACCCCAGTTTGACATCTAACCATTGGGCTTCCCAGATGGCTCAGTAGGTAAAGAATCTGCCTACAATACAGGTGCTGCAGGAGATGCTGTTTTGATCCCTGGATCAGGGAAGATCCCCTGGAGGCGGGCATGGCAACCCACTCCAGTATTCTTGCCTGGAGAATCCCAAGGACTGAGGAGCCTGGCGGGCTACAGTCAGTGGGGTCACAAAGAGTTGGACACGGCTGAAGTGACTGGCACAACCATGGGTGAGGCATGACTCTGCCACTTTCTTGCTTTGATATCTTGGATAATCGATTGATTCGGTTCTCTCATCTGAAACACAAGGGCAGGCAAGATTTCTGCTTCCCAGTTTCGAGGGGCCATCGACATTGGCTAAAGTTTTCTGGGTATTTTTATGTACTATTTCAAAGTGTCACTATAAATTTCATTGCAAAAACGCAGCATTGTCAATATCTATTTGAATGTTGACAATATGTGAAAGACTCATGAAGGCTGCCTTTCAACATTTTCTTCATCTGTCTTCAGGTCTGCGTTTGGAAATGTTCTGGGTAGGATTTTCTCAGTTGAAGAGCACTTGGTTTACCAGGGGTAATGGCATGTGGACCTTAAAGCTGCTTTGCGTTTGATTGTATTCAAACTCTGAATAGGAAAGGTCACGCTGCCGCTTGGGCCTTGACTCCTGGCGGGAGGTCTCTTGCACACGCCGAGGAAGGAGCCCGCTGGAAGTGGACATCCGCTCCCTGGTTCAAGGCCAGCTGTCCTGAGGAGCATGCGCGGTGGCATCCACCTAGCCACGCCCCTCCCTAGCCGCCTGCAGAGCACATGGCGTTCTGAGACAAGCTGGGATTAATTTAGGATCAAAGTTGCCCCTCCATCTGCCTCTTTTCAGTGATCAGTATGGTTTATATAGCGCTTTGTTGGTTCATTGTTCAATCTGGTTCAAAAATCTTACCCCTGTTGGGGAGAATTTGGGTTCTAATGGGACGCTGGTGTAACTTTGGCTTTAGGTCGGGTTTGTCCTCTTAGCTGGTAAGGTCTAGGGGGATTTCAAATCTCTCTGTGCCCTTTATAAGGAAGATACATGCCGGGAGATAGTACACAGCTTTGCTGGTAGCATCTGCGCTACAGACTTTAATTGACATCCCTTCAGCCTGCCAAAGTAATGTATGTTACTTTACTTACTATAGTTAAATTATTTTCCAAAATTGGGTGATTCAGCTACTTTAAGATTTGAAATCCTTCTGCATGATGGATCTTCCCTTTTCTCTCTGAACTAACACTCTTTGAAATAGGTCTGATGTCTTTGTTGTTTCTCTTATTGTTAAGTGGCATTTTAACTGCTAATATATTTTCTTGAGGCAAGCAATTGCCAAGCAACTGAAAGCATAAAGGGAAATTTGTACTATGCAAATGAGGGACTTAATGCATTAATTAGATGGATTGGAACATTGTATTTCCATGTGTTTCATGCCTTAATTCTCTAACCGGGAGTTGGAACCGCTGGGAGGGAGGGCTCTGATGGAGTTCCAAGTGGAGTCTGGAAACCAGAATGTCAAGAGTTTTTGAAAAGCTGTGTGGTCATGGTAGGAGCCAAATGAAGAAGAAGAGAGTGATGGCTTCTCTGGAAACTGCGCTGTTAGGTTATAATGAGACAGTATCGCAGAGTTCTAAGTGCTATTTGGTAGACGTGATCTCTAATAAATGAAAACTATTTATTTTCACTTCCACGGCAGTAGGACGAACCAACAAACCCCTTTCCTCCTTCCTCCAAGGGAAGCCCAGAATCAAGAAAAATTAATCAGAGCTGGCATCCCGAAGCTGGCACAATTTCTTCTGGATAGCAAAGACAGCAACCAGTGACAGCTCCCCAAGTGTCTCTTGTAGTACCGCCAAGCCTCGGTCAGGACAAGGAGCCAGGGCTTCTTAGTCTAATACGGTGGAGGGGTGTTGGCTGGGGGAGGGTTTTTCCTAAATGGCAAGGATGAACTCATGGTAGTAGGAGGCATATCTTCCTCAATACTTTTTTTTTTATTCATTCATTCACTCTTTACTTAAAACATTTATTGGGCACCTACTGTATTTTGTGCTGAGGCACTGGTGGCTCAGATAGTAAAGAGTCCACCCACAATGTGGGAGACCCCTCTCCCCACTCCCTAGGTTTGATCCCTGGGTTGGGAAGATCCCCTGGAGAAGGGAATGGCAACCCACTCCAGTACTCTTGCCTGGAGAATTCCAAAGACAGAGGAGCCTGGTGGGCTGTAGTCCTTGGGGTTGCAAAGTGTTGAATGTGACCTGGCAACTGAACAACAACATGTTAAATACTAGGGGATCGATTGGAGAGCTAAACAGACACAGCCCTTTCCCTGTGGGTTTTAAAAGTCTAACGCTGAATCACATTCCCATCGAAAGTGTTGTCACAAATGTTACTCTCAAGGAGAGGATGGAGTTCTATGAGGATATTTCCAAGGAATCTCGCAAGGGTGTGGGACCTCAAGGAAGTATTCTCTGAGCAGGTGACCAGAACAGGAGCTAAGAACTGAGTTCAGGTCCAGAAGTAACCAGGTGAAGTGTTTGGAGTAGATGCTGCTGGTAAGTTCATGGCAGGGAAATTGGCAAAGCCATTTTGAGAAACAGACAGAAGACCAGTGATGCTGGTGTTTAGACAGCAAGGGGCAGGGCAGCGAGGCTGGAGAAAGGACGGCAAGGCTGCAGCCTTTATTCTACGCCAAGGGCTTGGGTCTGTGCCCAGAGAGCAAGGGAACACATGCTTTGTGTAGGAGAGACGTGTAAGTTCGGGACTTAGCTTTTATCACTAAGGAAGAGTCATTCTGCTTTTGAAGTTTCCTGCAACATGGGAAACCTGGGTTCGATCCCTGGGTTGGGAAGATCCCCTGGAGAAAAGAAAGGCTACCCACTCCAGTATTCTGGCTGGAGAATGCCATGGACTGTATAGTCCTTGGGGTCTCAAAGAGTCAGACACAACTGAGCAACTTTCACTTATTACTTTTTTTTTTTTTTTTTAAGTAGGAAATGGCAACTCACTCCAGTATTCTTGCCTGGAAAATCCCATGGACAGAGGAGCCTGGCGGGCTACAGTTCATGGGGTTGTAAGAGTCGGACTCGACTGAGAGCCTGAACCACCATGCTTACAGATGTTTCATCTGTAGAGAGCTTCGTCTTGGTTAAGCTGGTTAGTTGGAATTGGGTGTCTGTCCCATGAGCATCTGTGGAAACAGCGGGGTACCTGGTTTCCAGGCTGTAAACCTGGGAGTCACCTCCCCATCACCCTCTCCTTCACTTAGTGAGGGACTAAGTTGAACACTGTCACCTGCCAAACGATCACAGACCTTCCTTCCCTTCTCATCGCCACACTTGCTTCCTGTTTGGTTTCATCGCCTTTGTGGAACCCTCATTTAAACCACCCTGTTCTTCCACAAGCACACAGTAACCGATGCAGTCATCTTGACACTGATAATGTGACCAGATCCGTTTGGCGCGGGTCTTTTGGCCTGGGGACAGGCTGGAGAATTGCATCATCTCCTTCTTTTGCTCCTGAGCTCTCCCTGCCCTTGAATCTTGCGTGACCATCCATCCCCTCCCCTCCCACCCTGCACCTCACCCTGACTCCGAGTCCACCCGTGCTTCATCCCAGGGAATCTTCCTCATTCCTTTTTTTCCATAGAACTCATCCCTGCCCCAAAGACAATGGCGCCTCAAAATCTACAGGGTGAATTTCACACTTTGGCAGTTTTGAGAATCTCTCTCCTCGGTTCTCCTCATCACTCATTGTTAAGCTACGTTTTACCTGCTAATATGTTTTCTTAAGGCAAGCAGTTGCCAAGCCACTGGGAGCATAAAGATCAATAGCCATAAAAATGGACAGAGAGATGGTTTTAGTTGAGGACAATCGCCTTCAGTATGATTTCAAGTATTAAACATCTTTTGTATGGTCTTAATTATTTTAGGTGGTCAGAGTATGATTCTAGTGAAGCTATGAAATACAGTTTCAAGTGTCTGGGCTACATGGCAGTAGAAAATGAATATTGAAATTATAGTTATACGTGGCATGAAATCTCACTTAATTCATACCCTCGGTAATCATCGTGATGACCTAGTTACCCGCTGACATTTCAGTTAGGACAAGGATCCCCTGTCCTTACGAGCCACCCTCCCACACTTTACATTATTACACTATTCCTTCTGCCTAGTGACTGTTGGTCAGGGACACAGCTCATTCATACTAAAATTAAATAATTCACTTGCCTCAGAGTTAGGGGGAAAAAAAATCTTATCTTCTTCTTGGACATAAATAACTTTAGGAAATTGAAAAGCAGATTTAAAAATTAAGACCATGTGAACTTGATACTGGGGATCTATTTCTCTTCTTTTTTTGGTGCAAGACAACGACTTCTACATGACTTTGGTGAATTTATTGTTTTGCGAGTTTCACACTGAACGCCGTGCTTTTTGGCTCCAACGCTGCTCTTACTGCTTGGAAACAATGCTAGAGCCAATCCATTCAGTGAGAGAATGAGCGACTAGATAAACTATTGTTTTAGGTTAAAAAGGAACAGAGCATTTTTGACCTTGTCACTGGGTTATGTCATTGTCGTGTAGACAGCATTTGAAGGTCAGGTTTGTGGGTTTGCGGTGCTGAGTAGGGAACGCAGAGTGGGAACAGATGTTTGCATCATCTTTGTCACGTTTTGTTCTACCTAAAATAATATGCCCTTCAAAACAGTGAAGCAGCTAGCTCATTTTATTCCCTGTTAGCAAACCTGGCTGTAATGGATTTGCTGGCTTACCCATCACAAAGGGAAATCATTTGTAACATTTTGTTAATTGAACTTGTGTGGGTCCCTCCTCCTCCCAGGTAATATTTCTCTCTGCAAAATGTTAAACCTTTAAGATCTGACTTAATCACTCGTTAAGGATATTCTTAAGAATTATTTGAGAAGAGCAGTTGGGAAGTGTGCAAACTGTTTTCATCAGAATTGATGTACAAACCTGATTAGATCATGGGAATGTGAATCTATTCAAGAAGAGAAGCAATCTTTTTATTTCTTTGCTCAGAAATAAAGAGGTTAGCCCATCACGTTTAATGTATCAGAGGCAGAGTAGTTAGAAATTTGAGGGGTTCCCTGGTGGTGGTGCAGTGGTAAAGAATCCACCTGCAATGCAGGAGACATGGGTTTGATGCCTGGGTTGGGAAGATCCCCTGGAGAAGGAAATGACAACCCACTCCAGTATTCTTGCCTGGAGAATCCCTTGGACAGAGGAGCCTGGAGGGCTATGATCCGTGGGGTCGCAAAGAGTCAGACATGACTGAACAATGAACAAAAAAAGTTAAAAAATTCCGCTCCACAGACTCCACCCAGCTCTGAGCATGAAGACTGTGGGGTTCAGGCCCAGGAATCTGCATTTTATTTAAGGGTCCCAGGGACCAGTTCCCTGCATTACAGTTCAGGAACCCCTAGCTTTACAGAAATTCACAAACTCAGAGCTGGGTATCTAGACAGTCCCAGTAAAGGGTGTTTCTGGTTGAAATGGAACTCCAGTATCTGCTGAATCAATAATTTTCACTTGGCTTAGTTTTTTTTTTTTCCAATTTTTATTGCTACCATTGTAGATTTTTTTTTTTTACTAGATATATATATATTTTTTAATTTAATTGGAGAATAATTGCTTTCCAATGTTGTGTTGGTTTCTGCTGTATAACACTGTGAATCTGCCGTTGTGGTTGTTGCTTAGTTGCTGACTTGTGTCTGACTCTTTGTGACCCCATGGACTGTAGCCTTCCAGGGTCCTCTGTCCATGGGATTTTCCAGGCAAGAACCCTGAAGTGGGTAGGCATTTCCTTATCCAGGGGGCCTTCCCCAAACAGCCATAAGTGTACATGAGCCTCCTTCCTACTGCCCCCCACCCCACCCCTCTAGGCCATCACAGCGTGCTAGGTTGAGCTCCCCGTGATACACAGCCTTGTTCATTTCTGTTGTTCAGTCCCCAAGTTTGCATCCCCGTGGACAGCAGCACTCCGTGCTTCCCTGTCCTTCACCACCTCCCAGAGTTTGCATAAATTCAAGTCCATCAAGTCAGCGATGCCATCCATCCATCCTCTGTCGCCCTCTTCTCCTCCTGCCCTCCGTCTTTCCCAGCATTAGGGCCTTTCTAGCAGCTTCAACAAGCATCTTCAACCAGATGCCCCCGGCAGCCTGGCAGATCCAACCCCTGGGAGGGAGGACGCTACCCGCCCCCTCTGGCTCCCTCTCACCTGCCCCTTTTCCTGCCTGCCCCACCCGGGGAGGGCCCCGATGCCACCCTGCCTGTGGCCGTTCCTGTGGTCAAGGTGAGAGGCAGGTGTGTCCCGGCCTCTCCTCCCTCAGTGTGCCCGAGTCTCTCAGCAAACACCTTATCGCCTCGGTCAGATTAGCTCTGTGGAATCAAAGTCCCATTGTCACCCTAAGTGGCTACGTGGGCATGTGACCTCGCCCTGCTGGCCACCAGGACTGGAACCCAAGCTGCCGGGCCAGCCTCTCAGGAGGAAGCTTTTCCAGCCTCTCTGTCCTTCCCCTGTTTTAAGTTCTACCTTCATCGAAAAGCCTCCTTGCTGCTCACAGATTAAAAAACAAACAAACCTTTTTTTCTGCCTATGATGGGAGCTGTGTGTGTGTTTTGTTACAAGTCCATCTTCATCAGTGCCGTGAAAAAGTAAGCAACAGTCAATTTTCAAACCTTGAAATGAACAGTAAGTTTTTCAATCATGAAAGCCAAGCAGGTGTCTGGTGGCTTCTGACATCATATATTGAAAACCGGCCTGGATCAACTGGGAGTAATATCCCCCAGCATTGTCAGTCAGAAGAGTCAGTGTCTGTGCTGCAAATACAGGGAACTTGAACTTGACTGTGCAAAAGTGCGCCTAAGAGGAAGTTGTCAAAGGTCCTTCGTATAAAATCTGGGACGTACTGTCAAATATTTACCCACTGGCCCTCCCCCTACAAAACAGCAAGCCCTGACTTCTGTAGCGTTTGCCAGTTTCTGTTGTCTAAATATCCCCACCGTGGTCGATTGAGACGGTCAACGTGACTTCAGTTGGCTTGTAAAATTTCTGAATACTTAAAATCACTGCCCTTGCTGGCTGGTAGGAACCCATCAGTGGGTTCAGGGAAAAGGAAACACAGACGCGATGGAACTAAATGTCCATTTGCTACGGGCTCTGGGACAATAGGCTTCTTTTCAAAGGCGATGCGGGGTCAAAGGCGGGGACTTCCCCTAGAACCCTGTGCAGAGCTGTGGTCTGAGTGGGGACGTGCTGCCTCCTGCAGGATTTCGCTTCTCGGGAACTTTTTGGGGGTGGGGGGTGGGGCGGAAGGGCTAGGATTTTTATTGTCCCCATGAACTGGGGGGGTCTTGATGCAGACAGATAGAAGCCAAGGGTATTAGGCATTGTGAAAAGGTCAAGTGCATACTACACACCAACAAATTACTCAGAGTTTTGCACAAATTTCTGTCTAATCAGATAATCTGATAAATCTTATTTGTTTAAAAAATCTGCTTAAAATTATCTGAGCCTAAAACTCTGTTTTTATGTCTTCTATTTTTGATGTGTCTCTAATGGTTTTCTAAAAATGCAGCTCCTGTGTAAAATGAGGTATATTTGCATTTCTTGGCTCAGAATGTTACCAAGAGCCATTTACCATACAAATCACAGGTGGTAACACACTCCTGGGGGCTGAGTCTGACGTAACACAACTGTATCCGTGAGGATGTGTAACTGTTGGAGCCAGCACACTTCTATGTAGAATGGTAACATGCTAGACACTCTTAAGAGTAATTATTAATGTATATTATGGGATTTCCTGGGTGTCACAGTGGTAGAGATGGCGACTTTGACCCTGGGTTGGCAAAATCCCCTGGAGAACGAAATGACTACCTACCTGCTCCAGTATTCCTGCCTGGAAAGTTCCATGGACAGAGGAGCCTGGCAGGCTACAGTCGATGGGGTCTCAAAGAGTCAGACATGACTGAGCGTACATACACATGCTAATACATATTATACTATTAGTAAGAATACTACTGGCCTCTTTCAAAAATTGCCTGAATGCGTGCCGGAGCTACTCATCCTGAAATCAACTCAAAGGTCAACTGGATCAGGGGCAGCCAGAAGATCCAATGAAAAATTATGCTGTATTCCAAGCTTGAGTGCTGAAGCTTGGTTATTACCCAAGCACCTCAATTTTTTGAATATGATATGATGCAAACTTTGTACACATGTTTTGTATTGCTAGAAGGGAGTATTTTGTATCCCTAGAAGGGAGCTTCCCAGGTGGCACAGAGGTAAAGAGTCCACCTGCCAATGCAGGAGACACAAGAGACACGGGTTCAATCCCTGGGTTGGGAAGATCCCCTAGAGAAGGAGATGGCAATCCACTCCAGTATTCTTGCCTGGAGAATTCCATGGACAGAGGAGCCTGGTTGCAGACCATAGGGTTGCAAAACAGTTGGACATGACTGAATAAGCATAGAAGGAATTCATGGTCACTATTTATCGTAGGGAAGTAAGATTAAAGATAAGATTAAAATGGATATATGAAGCAGGGCAAAGACTAACAGAGTTTTGCCAAGAAAACGCACTGGTCATAGCAAACACCCTCTTCCAACAACACAAGAGAAGACTCTACATATGGACATCACCCAGATGGTCAACACCGAAATCAGATTGATTATATTCTCTGCAGCCAAAGATGGAGAAGCTGTATACAGTCAACAAAAACAAGACCAGGAGCTGACTGTGGCTCAGATCATGAACTCCTTATTACCAAATTCAGACTTAAATTGAAGAAAGTAGGGAAAACCACTAGACCATTCAGGTATGACCTCAATCAAATCCCTTATGATTATACAGTGGAAGTGAGAAATAGATTTAAGGGCCTAGATCTGATAGATAGAGTGCCTGATGAACTATGGAATGAGGTTCGTGACATTGTACAGGAGACAGGGATCAAGACCATCCCCATGGAAAAGAAATGCAAAAAAGCAAAATGGCTGTCTGGGGAGGCCTTACAAATAGCTGTGAAAAAGAGAGAGGCAAAAAGCAAAGGAGAAAAGGAAAGATATAAGCATCTGAATGCAGAGTTCCAAAGAATAGCAAGAAGAGATAAGAAAGCCTTCTTCAGTGATCAATGCAAAGAAATAGAGGAAAAGAACAGAATGGGAAAGACTAGAGATCTCTTCAAGAAAATTAGAGATACCAAGGGAACATTTCATGCAAAGATGGGCTCGATAAAGGACAGAAAAGGTCTGGACCTAACAGAAGCAGAAGATATTAAGAAGAGGTGGCAAGAATACACAGAAGAACTGTACAAAAAAGATCTTCATGACCCAGATAATCATGATGATGTGATCACTCATCTAGAGCCAGACATCCTAGAATATGAAGTCAAGTGGGCTTTAGAAAGCATCACTATGAACAAAGCTAGTGGAGGTGATGGAATTCCAGTTGAGCTATTTCAAATTCTGAAAGATGATGCTGTGAAAGTGCTGCACTCAATATGCCAGCAAATTTGGAAAACTCAGCAGTGGCCACAGGACTGGAAAAGGTCAGTTTTCATTCCAATCCCAAAGAAAGGCAATGCCAAAGAATGCTCAAACTACCACACAGTTGCACTCATCTCACATGCTAGTAAAGTAATGCTCAAAATTCTCCAAGCCAGGCTTCAGCAATACGTGAACCGTGAACTTCCTGGTGTTCAAGCTGGTTTTAGAAAAGGCAGAAGAACCAGAGATAAAATTGCCAACATCCTCTGGATCATGGAAAAAGCAAGAGAGCTCCAGAAAAACATCTATTTCTGCTTTATTGACTATGCCAAAGCCTTTGACTGTGTGGATCACAAGAAACTGTGGAAAATTCTGAAAGAGATGGGAATACCAGACCACCTAACCTGACTCTTGAGAAATCTGTATGCAGGTCAGGAAGCAACAGTTAGAACTGGACATGGAACAACAGACTGGTTCCAAATAGGAAAAGGAGTACGTCAAGGCTGTATATTGTCACCCTGCTTATTTAACTTCTATGCAGAGTACATCATGAGAAACACTGGACTGGAAGAAGCACAAGCTGGAATCAAGATTGCCAGGAGAAATATCAATAACCTCAGATATGCAGATGACACCACCCTTATGGCAGAAAGTGAAGAGGAGCTAAAAAGCCTCTTGATGAAAGTGAAAGAGGAGAGTGAAAAAGTTGGCTTAAAGCTCAACATTCAGAAAACGAAGATCATGGCATCTGGTCCCATCAGTTCATGGGAAATAGACGGGGAAACAGTGGAAACAGTGTCAGACTTTATTTTGGGGGGCTCCAAAATCACCGCAGATGGTGACTGCAGCCATGAAATTAAAAGACGCTTACTCCTTAGAAGAAAAGTTATGACCAACCTAGACAGTATATTCAAAAGCAGAGACATTACTTTGCCAACTAAGTTCTGTCTAGTCAAGGCTATGGTTTTTCTATTGGTCATGTATGGATGTGAAATTTGGACGGTGAAGAAGGCTGAGCGTTGAAGAATTGATGCTTTTGAACTGTGGTGTTGGAGGAGACTCTTGAGAGTCCCTTGGACTGCAAGGAGATCCAGCCAGTCCATTCTGAAGGAGATCAACCCTGGGATTTCTTTGGAGGGAATGATGCTAAAGCTGAAACTCCAATACTTTGGCCACCTCATGCGAAGAGTTGACTCATTGGAAAAGACTCTGATGCTGGGAGGGATTGGGGGCAGGAGGAGAAAGGGACGACCGAGGATGGGATGGCTGGATGGCATCACGGACTCGATGGACATGAGTCTGAGTGAACTCCGGTAGATGGTGATGAACAGGGAGGCCTGGCGTGCTGTGATTCATGGGGTCGCAAAGAGACAGGCACAACTGAGCGACTGAACTGAACTGATGCACAATTATATGAACATTATGAAAATTACCATAACATTAGAAAAGTATAAAAGAAAGCAATTTGGTATTATAAAACTTGTGCAAGTCTGTATATGTGTGTGTGTTTATAAATGATTCCATGAGCTCTTTTGTGACTAAAGTCCAAGGGTATTTTGTTTGGGTCCTTAGCAGTTGGTGGAGAAGGCAATGGCACCCCACTCCAGTACTCTTGCCTGGAAAATCCCATGGACAGAGGAGCCTGATGGGCTGCAGTCCATGGGGTCGCTAAGAGTCGGACTCGACTGAGTGACTTCACTTTCACTTTTCACTTTCATGCATTGGAGAAGGAAATGGCAACCCACTCTAGTGTTCTTGCCTGGAGAATCCCAGGGACGGGGGAGCCTGGTGGGCTGCTGTCTATGGGGTTGCACAGAGCTGGACATGACTGAAGTGACTTAGCAGCAGCAGCAGCAGTTGGTATCTGAATGAATGTTAGAATTGAGGAAAGCAGTGCTTCAATGTCATGGAGGTGTAAGTGGCAGGTTGTTGTTGTCGTTGTTCAGCAGCTCTTTGTGACCGCATGGACTGCAGCACTCCAGGCTTCCCTGTCCTTCATGATCTCCCAGAGTGTGTTCAAACTCATGTCCACTGAGGCATGATGCCATCCAACCATCTCAGCCTCTGTTGCCCTCTTCTCCTCCTGCCCTCAATCCTTCCCAGCATCAGGGTCTTTTGCAATGAGTTGGCTTTTCGCATTAGGTGCCAAATTATTGGAGCTTCAGCTTTAGCGTCAGTCCTTCCAATGAACATTCAGTTTTGATTTCCTTAAGGATGGACTCCTTGCAGTCCAGGGAACTTTCAAGAGTCTCCTCTAGCACCACAGTTTGAAGGCATCCCTTCCTTATGGTTCAAGTCTCACATCTGTACGTGACTCCTGAAAAAAACCATAGCTTTGACTATATGGACCTTTGTGGGCAAAGTGATGTCTCTGCTTTTTAATACTCTAGTGAATAATGAATGCAGCTACTGTAGGGCAGGATTTCCTCAAATTTTAAAGTGCATAAAGTCTTGTTAAATACAGACCATGACCCAGTAGGTCTGAGATGAGACCAGAGGTTTTGCATTTTTACTGAGCTCCGAGATGATCTCCCGGTGTTGCCTTTGTCCACACTCTGATTAGCAAGGCTCAAGGTTTCCTTTGGAGCATCTGTTGTTCTGCACCTGCAGGTCAGGGCCAGCACTTCCAAGAGCAGAAAAATTATGTTAAACAATGGATTTCTTGGGCTTTCGGTTATTACGTAAAACTTCAGAGGATGTGAACATGCTCCAGCTTACCCACTGGGGTGTTACAAAATCTTGGTGTTGCTTCCTCTCTTTTTTCTTTGCTCTCAAGGTCATAAAGACGCATGTACTTGTCTCATACACATGAGCAAGCATTTTTCTCTCTGAAAACTTGCTGGGTTCTAAGGAAAGTAAATGTTAAAAATGTAGGTCAAATTGTGTTTCAAAGTGATGGGAAATCCTATTTCCAACACTGCTAGTATTTCCTTTGGTCTGTACACTGTGAACCTTAATACTGTCAAACTTCATACATTTTGCAGTCTAAGTGGTGCAGAGTAGTGTCCAGTTGGCTTACATTTCAGTGATTACTAATATGTTGGAGAATCTTTTACACATATTTGGTGGTCATTTGTAGGGAAGGTTGTTCATGCCCATTGCTATTGGATGTCTTTATGGTTGTTTTTTCCTTAGTGATATTTTGGATTCTTTTCTACATTAGAGACACTAATATATATTTTTGGTTATACATATTATAAATATCTCTCAATTTGTCTTCCATCGTCTTTCTGATGACTTCTAATTTACAGAAGTCAGTGTTATTTGAAATCTAACTTTAAAGGGAATGCTTCAAAATGTTCATCATTAGGAATTATATTTGCTGCAGGTTATTTGTGGGTACAATTATCTTGTTAAAGGATCTCTTATTTCTCATTTTGTAACAGTTTTGTGCCAAGAATGGATGCTATTGCATCAAACAGATTTTCTCCATCTATTGAGATACATGTGTGGTTTTTGTTTTGATCTCTTAATGTGAATCATATTAATTTTTTTCCTTATTTAAAACCTCCCTCTTTGCTTTCCCAGTATAAACTCAGTTTGGTTATCTTTTTTTTTTCTTTTTAATTTCATGGCTCAATTTGGCTTACTAATACATTATTTAGGAATTTTTCTTCTGTATTCCTAAGACAGACCATTCCGAACTTTTACCATGCCCTGTCCTGTCTGCTTTGGGGTCAAAACAACAGATACAAGCATCAGGTTATAGTGACTCCTATTTTCTGGAAGAATTTATATAAAAGTAGGATAATACGGGAAAATCCTATAAAACCATTTAGGCCAAATGTTTTTTTCTTGAGCAAAGATTTTAAATTACTTAAGAAAGTTTTTCAAATAAGTGAGAATGCTTCAGGCTTTCTATTTCTCCTTGAATCCATTTTGAAAAAAATGTATATTTCTAATAACTTGTCCATTTAGTCCATTTTCCAATTTGTTGGTATAGATTTGTCCATAATAGTCTTATTATCCTTTTAGTCTCTTTACCTGCAGTTGTCTCTCTCTTTTCATTAATGGCATGGGCTATTTCTGCCTTAAGTTAATGGTTACCATTCTCACCAGAAGGTTATCCATTTTACTAGTTTTCTTGAAGGGCCAGGATTTTTTTGCTTTTCTTGATTCTCTGTATCGCATATATGCTTTATTAAGAGATCTATCCCATCATGTCTTTTCTCTCATAAAAATTTAAAGATCTAACCATTGAAATACTACTTTGGACCCTACCAGTGTTAATAATTATGTTCATTATTATTTTTTACTTCTGTTTTTATAAATTGTGTCATATTTTTCAAGTGTACGGGGATTTTAAATTTACTTTTCTTAGTGTTATCTTACTTTTCTTTGTGATGTAAGTCCTTTACTGAGACTTATGAACTTGTTTGACAATTGACAAAATTCCTCGTGTGCATGAGAAAAACATGCATATTTTCTCTGCAAGGTTCTAGGTAAATTCTTTCCAATAAGTTTTTTATTCACTTTGCAAGTTTTTTGTCTTTACTAATACTTCTATCCTCTTGACCCATCAATAACTGAGATATTCCACTGCTGTCAACTTGCCAGTATCTTCCTATGGTTCTTTTAATTTTTCCCATTTTTTTTTTTAAACCTGGCTATAGGCGTGATGTCTTTACCAGGCTTCTAAGTTGTGGGGGTATAACTTGTCAGCCTCTTATCCACTAGAGTGGCAGCTGATGAATGAACAAATGAGTAAATATTCTGAGGAGGCCGAATGGATTTATTAATCTGATTTTTTTTTCTTCGTACAAAATGGAATGCCACACTCACAAGAGCTCATCTGAAAGACTTACAGGAATGGATTATGTCTGACAAAGCTTCCCATCAACTATCACTTCACCATAGGCCAGAGATCTTGTAACATTAGGAAAGGACCTTCTATCAAAGCATGTTGACCATCATCCTGGGTTAGGTTTCCGATGAAAGTCCTGGGGGTTCTAGAGCTTGGAGTCATGCCTGTTACTTAAGTGAAAGGCATTTCACACGTCTGCTCTTATCAGTTTATTCATGCTGATAGGTGTTTTTAAAGGGAATTCACAGCTCCTGAAGGCTCAGAATGAAAAGATCCAGGGGACAAAGTCCTCTGTTGATCTGTAGAATGTGCCTTAGGAAGGATATTAGCTGCCCCACAAATTTCTCCTCTTGTTTAAGCACAGAAATGGATGAAGACTAACCACCATTATTGCTTTTTTTTTTTTTTGTATAGCCCCTTAGATTAAATCAGTATTTGGGCCCATACACAGCTTCAAGGCACAGTTACCACTGAGGCTCATTTTATAGGCGAGGCCGATTCTTAGAATCATTTGATGTATGTGTAAAGGTTTCAGACATACACTTAACTCTGATCCAAGTTAAGATTATGTTAATTCCCAACATGGCTCAGTTTGAAAGTTTCAAATCAGTTACATGACTGCTTAAGAAATGAAAAAGTGGCCCTAGGTTTATCATGCTTTCTTGGGCATATGTGTATGAACAATCTTACAAAATACTTAAGTATAATATGCCGTGTCTCAGAATTCTTCTCATTTCATTCTCACAGGTCAGCAAGTCACTGCTTTATTGATTTGCTGTTAGATGTCTTCTTTTGATACCCATGCATCCTCAGACCTGTTCTTTATTCTTGCCTTGAAGGAAAGGATGTTTTAAATACTAACATAAAAGTTACTCAATATAGGTATTCAGTTCAGTTCAATTCAGTCACTCAGTCGTGTCTGACTCTTTGTGACCCCATGAATTGCAGCACGCCAGACCTCCCTGTCCATCACCAACTCCTGGAGTCTACCCAAACCCGTGTCCATCGAGTCAGTGATGCCATCCAGCCATCTCATCCTATGTTGTCCCCTTCTCCTTTTGCCCTCAATCCCTCCCAGCATCAGGGTCTTTTCCAATGAGTCAACTCTTTGCATGAGGTGGCCAAAGTATTGGAGTTTCAGCTTCAACATCAGTCCTTCCAATGAACACCCAGGACTGCTCTCCTTTAGGATAGGCTGATTGGATCTCCTTGCAGTCCAAGGGACTCTCAAGAGTCTTCTCCAACACCACAGTTCAAAAACGTCAATATTTGGCGCTCAGCTTTCTTCACAGTCCGACTCTCACATCCATACATGACCACTGGAAAAACCATAGCCTTGACTAGATGGACCTTTGTTGGCAAAGTAATGTCTCTGCTTTTCAATATGCTATCTAGGTTGGTCATAACTTTCCTCCCAAAGAGTAAGTGTCTTTTAATTTCATGGCTGCAATCACCATCTGCAGTGATTTCGGAGCCTCCCGAAATAAAGTCTGACACTATTTCCACTGTTTCTCCATCTATTTGCCATGAAGTGATGGGACCAGATGTCACGGTCTTAGTTTTCTGAATGTTGAGCTTTAAGCCAATTTTTTCACTCTCCTCTTTCACTTTCATCAAGAGGCTTTTTAGTTCCTCTTCACTTTCTGCCATAAGGGTGGTGCCATCTGCATATCTGAGGTTATTGATATTTCTCCCGGCAAACTTGATTCCAGCTTGTGCTTCTTCCAGCCCAGCATTTCTCATGATATACTCTGCATATAAGTTAAATAAGCAGGGTGGCAATATTGGTATTAGCTTTATGCAAATTCTCTTTTTGAATGAGAAGCAACAAGTAGTAAAATGTAGCTGAGAACTATTGTTTTATCGATTGTTGCTCTCACCCTGGGGGAAAAAAAACCCACCAGGGTCCCTAGAATTTTCTTTATTCTGCTGAATTTTCAAACTATGATTGAAAAAGAGAGAAGGGATTGCTGACGCTGTATTTGTAGAAAACACTGGCATATGTGTCTGTTCTAATTCTGTTTCTCCAGGGAGATGCAGGCTTCCGTTAATTCTAAGTTTATTTTGATGGAACATGCACCAGTTTGGTTGCTACTTAATGAATTATGAGGGTTTCTTACTAGTAAATGGTAACTAATCATGATGAACAACAGGATTCTGGCTTTAACATCTGTTAAATCTCTGGCTTCCTAGGTGGCGCAGTGGTAAAGAATGTGCTGGCCAGTGCAGGAGGTGGGGGTTCAGTCCCTGGGGAGAGAAGATCCCCTGGAGGAGGAAATGGCACCCCACTCCAGTATTCTTGCCTGGGAAATCCCATGGACAGAAGAGCCTGGAGGGCTACCGTCCATGGGGTTGCAAAGAGTTGGACATGACCGAGCACCCACACGTGCACACACAAATCCTTAAGTGATCTGAAAAGCAGAATAGCCTTAGAAGACACCACCTCACAGAGACAGGGAAACAAAGCATACTGTATTTTTGGTTGGATAGTAATCAGATATTTTTAAATGATTCTAATATTAAAATCAGAATATGTACCATATACATTATTTATTTTAAAGTTATATATATACACTATTCTAAAATACTGTGGAATTCTAAGAAAAAAATATTTAAAATCTTTAGGCTAATTTGGAACTAATTCCATAAAACACTTATATAATGCTATCTTAATTATTTACAACCCTTTTCCTTGGAAATATTAAGTGATTTGGGGGCCATCTTTTCCAAGCAAAATTTTTAGAAGATTTGGAGATACTTCATACAAAATTCTAGCACAATTTTTAAACAAAAATAAGCATAGATTATGTCTTTCACTTAGCCTTAAATTGTTTTAATCTTTTTAAAGGTTATACTTGTATTTTATGGCCCAGGATATATACAAGCTTGGGTTGAACTAAATCTGCCTGAACTGACAAGGAATTTATATTACCTGCTTTAATGCATGAGCTTTTTCTTATGTGTTAATTTTTCTCCTAATTCCTACCTGTAGGAATATTCATCTTTTTTGATTTCATCCTCTGCTTATGTGAGTTGAGATTATTCCTGGTTCTTTGGTCTTATCTTATTTCTGATGTGTTTGCTATTGCAGCTGGTCCTTGGAACATGAACTCACAGGGCAGTAATTGTCTGACTTTTAAACTTCTGTTCCTTCCTCCCCTCTATGTGACACATCACCCTCTCTTCATGTGTGAGACCACCTTTTCATTCATACCCTCCCTACTCTTTTCCCTCCAAACTTTGATCCTGCAGCTTCCTGTCTTAATTGCTTTCAGAAGTGTCTCATCACGAACCATTTCTGATTATTTTTAAGTGCTTTCCCACACCTTGTATTAGAACTGGCCTATATCTCACTTCTCAGAAGACTGTGAGCAGATTAAGTTGTGAGAATGTCAGCTTAATGCAAGGATTCATAAACATCAAACCACATTATTTTTCAACTTCCACCTTATTATTAATACAGCTATTTTTTAAATGTTCTGCTTTTCTGATACACATTTCCTTGACTATAATGTGGTCTTCCACTTATAAAGGTCTGACTTGATATAATTTGAAATGTATTCCCATCTATTTAAAACATGCATCAACTTCATGTCTCACTTTTGTTAATACCGAGATATTAATATCTCTACAAAGAGACCTGCACTGGTCACTCCTCACTCTTTTTCCTGGCTTCTTCATGGATGTGTAGGAGGTGGATTGACTTGGGCAACATAGAGGACTGTCCCTGCCCTCACAGGGGTCCTGATCAGGAGAGGCACACAAGAGATTGCTCTGCTCAGCTCACAGTAAGAGTTCAGGGATTAAGTTCATAATCAGAACCATGATGGCCATATAAAGTCAATCGTCTTTCCCCATGATTCATACACTGTTGACTTTTAATAAATCCATACACTTTAAACCAGAAAGTCAGAGTGGATTACACAGAAGCCAAAGACATTATATCCCAAGGAAAGGGCAGGAGTTTTGATTCCTCCTTAAAACAAACAAGAAAACAGGGAAGCAGATAAGATCTGAGCCTTATCTGTGGTTGCATAATTGGGCAGAGCAGGATCTAATGTAGGGAGTTATTTATTGATAAACTAATTTGTCCTGCCCACGTTTTCTCTCGGTACAACAACTTCCACACGTCCTCCTTATCCCCACCCCTAGATCCATGAGGTAACTAGACTCTTTCTGAGGACTTAGGCTTTGTTCTGATCTCAGAGTTTTTAGACCTCAAAGCCAACACTGTTTAAATACAACCACCCTTCCTATCTTAGCAACTGGTTTATTAAAGTGAGGAAGTTAGGGATAAATGCTTTTGATGGCCATTAGAGGAAGCTGTCCCCGCTCAGGCTGGAGAGAGATGAAAGGCAGAGGTCTCCTAGGTGGACTGAGGGAGTACAGGACCCCACATGGGGTAAGAGATCCATGTGTTCAGCAGCCCTGCCTCTGCCCAGCCTCGCAGGCTTTCCAAGGACCCCCAGAGTCTCCGCCATGGCTGAGAAGTGATAGAGCTGCCAGACCCAGAGGGCCAGGCAGAGGGAGATTCTTAGGACTCAGTGATAATAACAGTGGTGTCAGAGCCCTTTCCGAGCCAGACTCTGGTCTTTGGTGATGCATGGACCTCTGGAACCTAAGGAAATCAGAGAGGAATTGCAGCAGTCACTAGAATTAAGCTCCTTGCCTGAGCATTCAGGACCTCCCCAGTGGCTCAGTGGTTAAGAATCCGCCTGCAATGCAGGAGACACAGGAGGTGTGGGTTTGATCCTCGGGTTGGGAAGATCCCCTGGAGGAAAGCACGGCAATCCACTCCAGTATTCTTGCTTGGAGAATCTCATGGAGAGAGGAGCCTAGTGGGCTACAGGCCATGAGGTCGCAGAGAGTTGGACGCGACTGAGCATGCATGCATTCCAGTGTTCAGATGCAGGGACAGGGGACAGGGACGTGAAGGATGGTGCTGGGTATAAGCTTATTTAAAAAGAAAAAAAAAGATTTTTCTTATGAGAGATAATTGACTGATTAGTAAATCCTCCGTTTTCTCTGTGGCATAGCTTCTGCAAAAAGTATCACACCTGCTCTATTAATAGTCACGTTTCCTGATTCACCACAATTTCTTTAGAGCCGGACACACAGGTTAGGATCTATTGGCATATTCATAAAAATACTTGGCCTTGAGATTTCTTATGAATGAAAGTTTCAGGCTACGCCATATGTACTTTTGTTTGATACCAACATGAAGTCTAGCACATTCCAAGAGGGAAAAGCTTTGTTAGGTTGACATTCTTGAGAATGCACTAGATTTGTAGGCTACAATAGCATCTGATTCTTCCAGGTGGAGAACACTTTTCTGAGCAGTAACTTGTAATATATAGAAGACTTCTATAATCAGAAGGTAGGGAGGACAGCAGGAGGATTAGTAGACGATGACCCGTCTCATGGATCAGGGACGCTGCATGGAGGATGTCTGCCCTTAAGCACAGCTATGTGGCCTCCAGAGAGCAGCTGCTATGCTCTGCAGTCCTGTGGCTGCAGTCCATCCTTGCCAGGGGTTCCTCTCTTGTCAGTTGTGATTCAGAGAACATGCTCTTTCCCCAGACTCTCTCCCCTCTTTGTGGTCTTCTCCATTAGTCTTGGATTGCCCGCCCACTTTTTTCACATTAGTGTCAAGGCATTCTGTGATCTCTTTCTTGATCAAAGTTCAGCTCCTTCTGATAGAGTCTTCATTAACTTTATTTTACAGTAATTTGCTCTTCCCCAGTATGCTCAGGCATCTCAGTACTTTTCAAGAGGCTGCCTCTCCTCCAGGTACACTGTCAACTGTCCCTCCTGTGATGGGAGAGGAAGCAAGGTGAGAGTCCTGAATTCGGTATCATGAAGAGTCCTTTCTTAGAAAGACAGGGACTCTGCAGTACTTTCTGTGTATCCTTGCAAACCGGCCCATCTTATATTTAACCCTTCTAGTCTCAATGGCACCCCACTCCAGTACTCTCGCCTGTAAACTCCCATGGACAGAGGAGCCTGGTAGGCCACAGTCCATGGGGTCGCAAAGAGTCGGACACGACTGAGCGACTTCACTTTCACTTTTCACTTTCATGTATTGGAGAAGGAAATGGCAACCCACTCCAGTGTTGTTGCCTGGAGAATTCCAGGGACGGCGGAACCTGGTGGGCTGCCGTTTATGGGGTCGCACAGAGTCGGACACGACTGAAGTGACTTAGCAGCAGCAGCAGCAGTCTTAATTTCGTCTTTCCCGCATAATGCTTGGCCCTCTCTTCAAGCTTCCTTTGAACCTAAAAAGATATCCTATCAAGAAATCAAGAGGTTATAAAACAAATCAATGAATCAAGTTGTATATGGGATTACCAGAAGAACATAGATTTCTTGGTATTTGTCAGTAATGTCTTACAATAATTTAAGTATACTCAATCAGGGTTTCTATATTCTGTAATTGTAAGAATTGTTGCTATTTTTTAAAACAAGCAATACTCAGTTCTCTCTCTCTGGCTCCTAACAGTTCACATCTGATTCCTGGACCAGGTAGAATGTGGCAAATCCCCTCTGCAGATGTAATCATTTGCAACTACTTTTTCAGGGACAAGTAAATAGGGACTTTATTCTATAAGATCCACAATGGTTTTCTTCCCCAGGCACCATCTAATACAGGCCAGGACTCAGAAATGCCCGCCCCTCCCCCGCTCCCCACCCAGAGAGAGAAACAGCACACGCTACAACCAGTAAGAATGTCCTCAGTTAGTCACACGCAGGGAGGGGACGAAGAGCAGCGGAGGAAGGGCGATGTATGAGGAAGGCTTTAGGCTTATTTATCTAAATGGCTTCACCACGAGGTAGAGCGGAGAGCAAACAGTTATGCTCTCGGAACCTGCTGGCTTGATGGGTCCCGTGCACCTGCTGGGCTCCCTTCCTTCTCGGAGTGGATCTGGGCCTAGATCCCCCGGGGCTCCTGCTTGTTTGCAGCTTCCGGTCTCCATCGCAGAAAGCGCGGCTCAGCTTACAAGACGTGTCCGTTGCTCCTCACTTTCCAGAGAAAGTTGAAGAGTGCCATGATTCTCACTCACCCCTCCCCGCTCATTCCTTCTCTTCTGGCAGCGCTTTTATTTGTAAGAGATGCTTGCACGCGGCTCGTGGGTTGTCTCTGGCTGCGTGGCACACGTGGAGCCTTGAATCAGCGGCACTTTCGAGGTGTCGAGTCACGCAGAGGAGGAGAGTGTTTGGGAAACGGCTCACTTGGAGTATGTAAAAAAAAAAAACTTTAACTGCGGCCTCTGTGTTGCCTTGATTACAATGTAGAGTGGGATTTTAAATATGATTTTGTGTTCTTGAAACTGGCCGTGATCTGTCTACTCAGGGTCAGGCAAGCCCTGTCAAGGTCCAGGGTCAGATGACAGTGAATCCACGGGAATCTGCTTCTGCAGGTTTTCTCAAGTTCAGGGACGTTACTTCTCCCCAAATCTGACAATCCACTTTTTGTTCCTCTTGGCTCTGTAAGCCAGAGCGAAGGATTTTCTTTTTGTTTATATCCAAGGAGGAAATTCTAGACTTTTCCTTTCTTCTTTCCTATATATAAACATATTTCTTGATTCTAATATTTGTATAAAGAAAGCAAAGGAAGCTGATTCGGAAATAGACATAATCCAAGTATTTAAAGTGTTCAGAATGTTTCCCCTCCCCCATTTTCAACAGGCACATGTCACAGTTTTTACTAGGTGCCTAAATTAAGAACAAAATACTTGGAAAAATAGTAGCAGAACCATTTATGAGTGGCTTATGTGTGCCTAGCTTTGGAGCAATGAACTTGCTTTTTTATTCTCTGTCTGATTCAGGTAGAGGGACCAGCTTCATTTATTCTTTTTCTTGCTCTGTTCTTAGTTTCTTTCCAGCCTTGAGGTTTTGCCTTCTTAATAGTCTTGGAGCGTGGTGATAAATAGAAGCTCTATTTAACTCTGTGGTTTTGTGTTAGGGTGGCAGTTCCTGACGAATCTTGTCACCTCTGTCAGCATGGAATTTTTGTTTCCAATTATAACGATTCTCTAAATAATTTGAAAGAACAATAATTAGATCTGAGTTTATTTTTTACTTGCTGTGTGTGGTCTTATCCTGTAGTCTTCTAATTTAATCAAGTTAAGTTATTTCTAAGCTCCTAATTTGTACTTTTTCTGTGCTGAAATGCTGACATTTTATTGACCTGATTCTGTAACTTTTGCCATCAGGGGCTTATCTACCTTAGACGTTGTTTCTTTTTGTCCTGTTATTTTCTCTGCACAGCTGGTCCTTTCTCCAGACCACCCATCTGGACTTAAGGTTTCGGATTTTCTGTCCCTTAACACAGTCTTGGAAACTGGAACGGACATTTAATTGGTAGGGTCTAAGATATTAGGTCTGCCTCATTAATTGATCCATTCAAATATACTTAAATGAACCCTGGGCTGACCTCTCCTCCACTCCAAGCATCGTTGGATATTTGATTATTTTACACCTGTCAACAGGAGTCAGGAGGGAAGAGTTGTTGAGTCCATCAGCTGGGCAGGTCTCCAGGCCGCATGGCTTTGAAGCAACAGTGAAACCACATATGAGACTCAATACTGAATGTGGACTGAGTTACCTGCGATACCCCTTGGGTAGAAGCTCATCAGTGTAGGCTTTTCTTAAGGTCTCTTCTTGACTCACCTGTTGGCGATGTATTGAGAGAAGCAGTAATGCATTCTTTTTTTTAATTTTAATCTGTCAAATAAGGACTGTGATATCCATTTTGCTCAATGGGTGGCTATGAGAAATTACAAATAATATGTAAAATAGATAGCTAGGGAATTTGCTCATCGCTTCTTGCACTTAGCATAATGTTTTCAAAGTTTATTCATGTTGAACCTTTTCACTGTGTGGTACTGGCTTCCCAGGTGGCTCAGTGGTAAAGAATCTGCCTGCCCATGTAGGAGATGCATGCGATCCAAGTTTAATCCCTCGGTTGGGAAGATCCCTTGGAGAAGGAATTTGCCACGTGACACAGAGGACTCAACCCAGTGTTCCGTGACAACCTAGAGGGATGGGAAGGGGTGGGAGATGAGAGGGAGCTTCAAGAGGGAGGAGGCATATGTGCACCTGCGGCTGAGTCATGTTGATGTATGGCAGAGGCCAACACAATGTTGTAAAGAAATTATCCTCCAATAAGAAAATAAAACAAATGAAAAAGAACAGAAACATAGCTCTCAAAGAGTCTGAATTTCAATAAAAATTCCTGAAAGCAATATTAACACTTTCACTGAGATTACGATTTTTACATCATACAATTCACCATTTTAAAGTATACAATTCAGTGATTTTTCAGTACTTTTACAAATATGTGTAATCTCACCACGATCTATTTTAGGTCGTTTTTATCACCCTCCAAAGTAGCCCCACACTGGTTTGCAACCACTCTCCACCCTCATGCCCCAAGTCTTTAGCAGCTACTAATCTTTTGTCCCTGTGGATTTCCATATTTTAGACACCTCATAATCGGAATCATACAATTTGTGATCTTTTGTGATTTGCTTCTTGCACTTAGCATAATGTTTTCAAAGTTTATTCATGTTGAACCTTTTCACTGTGTGGTACTGGCTTCCCAGGTGGCTCAGTGGTAAAGAATCTGCCTGCCCATGTAGGAGATGCATGAGATACAAATTTAATCCCTCAGTTGGGAAGATCCCTTGGAGGAGGAAATGGCAACCCACTCCAGTGTTCTTGCCTGGAGAATCCCAGGGACAGGGAAGCCAGGTGGGCTGCTGTCTATGGGGTTGCACAGAGTCGTACACGACTGAAGCAACTTAGCAGCCAGTATTCTTGCTTAGATAATTCCATGGACAGAGGAGCCTGGCATGCTACAGCCCATGGGGTCACAAAGAGTTGAACACGACTGAACACACACACACACACACACACACACACACACACACACATATAATTGTTACAGACATACCACAATTTGTGAACCCATTCACCTACTGATGGACATTTAGACTCATTCCAGTTTTTGGCTATTAAAAGTAAAGCCACTGTGGACGGTAATGCACATTTTTTAATAGGGTCAAATGCATACAATTCTCCTAAGTAAATACTTAGAAGTTAACTGGCTAAGTTAAATGGCTGTGTGTTAGTCTCTCAATCATGCCTAACTCTTTGAGACCCCAGACTGTAGCCTGCCAGGCTCCTCTGTCCAGGGAATTCTCCAGGCAAGAATACTGGAATGAGTTGCCATGACTTTCAACAGCGGAATCTTCCTGACCCAGGGATCAAACCTGGGTCTCCTGTACTAGCAGGCAGACTCTTTACCATCTGAGCCACTGGTGTATTAAATGGTTAATACATATTTACTTACTCAAGAACTGTAATCTCACATATTCACAGATCTAACCCCCACTTAAGGAGACAGAATTATACAGAGCACGAACACCAGGGAACTAGAATGTTAAGGACCATCTCAGAATTCTTGTCTAACATAGGCAAGATGTATCATCCTTTCAAATGTTTTGATGGATTCCGCTTGCTAAAATTTTGTTTAGAATCTAGGCACCTATGTTCATGAGGTGTTTAGGCCTATTGTTTTCTTGTGATAACTTCATCTTTTTCTCATAGAGGCAATTATAGTCTCAAAGAATTACCTGGGAAGTACCTTTTCAATTCCTTCCTCTTGTCCATTCAGGAATGTTTTGGGTAAAACTAGAGTTATTTCCTTCTTAAGCATGTGATCAAATTCACCGGTGAAGCCACCTGGATTTGGAGTTTTCTTTGTGGGGAGACATTTAATTTCCTTAATGGATATGGGATTCTCTAATTTATCTGTGTGAGTATGAGAGAGAATGAGCATAATGTGCTTTGGTGGTTTATCTTTTTCAAGGAATTTGTCCAGTTCATCTACTTTGTTGAATTTTTTGGTATAAATCTTAGGTAAGAAATACTTATAACGCTAGTAAATGTAGAATCTATACTGATAGCTCTTTTCTTCCATATCGATATTAGTAGTTTGTCTTTTCTCCTGATCAGTATGTCAAACACTGATTTTTCTCAAAGAAATAGCTTGCAGTTTCATTGATTTACTGTATCGGTTTTCTGCTTTCTATTTCAATAATCTCCACTTTGATCTTTATTTCCACTGCTTACTTTGAGTACTGTCTCTGTTTCACTCTCTTTAATATTTTAGTTGAAGATGGAAGCTTCAGCTCTTGATTTGAGATTGACCCCTTTCTTAAAATGATAATTTTTGTTGTAAATTTTTCCCTGAGTAAATCTGTGTCATCTCAGACTCTGATATTTATTTTCCTCAATTCAATAGTATTTTCTGATTTTACTTTTGATATCTTAGAAGTATTTTCAAATATCTAGAGAGTCTTCAGGTATTGCTCGCCTATTGACTTTTACTTTGAGTCCAATGGAATTAAATTATCTCTTTATGATTTAAATCTTTTTAAGTATAATGAGACATCTTTTATAGCCCAGAAAGTGATCTATATAGGTAAACACTTAGCGAACACTTAAAAACAGTGTATATTCATCCAACACGGCCTACTGCACAGGCAGTAATAGTATGGCTCTGCTCAGTGTTATGTGGCAGCCTGGATGGGAGGGGAGTTTGGGAAAGAATGGGTACGTGCATATGTGTGGCCGAGTCCCTTCATTATTCACCTGAAATTATCATGACCTTGTTAATCAGATATACCCCAATATAAAATTAAAAGTTTTAAAAAAAGAAAAGGAAGAATGTGTATTCTGATGCTGTTAGCTAGAGTGTTCTACAAATGTCAGTGAGCTCAAGTTGGCTGATAATATTAGGTAAATCGTCAATATCCATTACACATAGTTGTTCCATTCATTACTGAGAAGAACATTCAAATCTCAATTACAGTGAGAGATTTTGTTTATCTCATTGCAGTTCTAGGAGTTTTTGCTTCATATATTTTGAAGCCCAGAGCAAAGTCTTCTGTTATAATTATAGCCTCCTCTTTACTATGTAGCCATCTTCTCTGGTATTGCCCAATCTGAAATCAACATATGAAATGCGTTGTAGACTGGTCAGAATATAGTATGAAAAAGGCGGTGAGACTTGAGGAGGTCTTGTTCTCCAGATATACTGTTCATATAACCAAACCTTCACTCCCTGTATCCACTACACTTGAAATTCTTTTCTTCTTCTTTTTTTTTTTTACATTTGTAGCCTCTATCTTTATGTATTTATTTTTTTGGTTCATAACACATCCGATTAGTGACACTGATCACCCAACAGCAGATAACGAGAGGTGGATATTCAAGCTGGATATGTTTAGATGTTCATGCAAAATAGTGGGGAAAAGGTCCCATTCGCTCACTGCTCCTTACGACCTGAGTGGCCGCTCTTCTAAAGCAGCACTCCATGCAGATTGTTTAGTTTTGTTTTGTTTTTTAATGATTCTAGTTGCTGTGACAAATCTCTTCTGCATCACAGGCCATGTCCTGGAAGGTCCATCTCCTGGAAGGTCCATCTCCTGGAAGGTCCATCTCCTGGAAGCTTCATCTCCTGGAAGGTCCATCTCCTGGAAGGTCCATCTCCTGGAAGGTCCATCTCCTGGAAGCTTCATCTCCTGGAAGGTCCATCTCCTGGAAGGTCCATCTCCTGGAAGCTTCATCTCCTGGAAGGTCCATCTCCTGGAAGGTCCATCTCCTGGAAGCTTCATCTCCTGGAAGGTTCTCTCTGCCTCTCCCTAAAAGCATGATGAAATACATCACCGTGCTTGGAAAAGAAGCAAAAGGTTTTGTTAAGAACTGTTTAAGATTATTTCTTACCCATGTGTGTACAGGCTGAAAAGGAAATTTTCAGAAATAAGGACCGTTAAAACGGAAACCAGTGTAGTTATATATATATATATATATATGTATATATGTATATATATATGTGTATATACATACATACATATATTTTAAGAGTTCATTTCTTGGGGCAAATAATTTTTCTTTATTTCAACTGACTTTTCAATTTATAATTTTAACCCAAAGTATAGATTTAAATTTAACTGAAATAGTGTACACAATAATTACTTTTCTGTATAACATGACCTAGAGACATACCTTAGAGGCAAATTACCGGGAAACTGGCAAAACCTTCTTTTTTGGGACAATAAAGATTAGCTTTCTCCGAGTAGTTGATCTAGACTAATAATTAAGTTCAAAGATGACATAAAAATAAGAACATAAGGAATTACTTGGAGGTGGTTTTCGAATGTCTGTGGCTCATAGGAATATTGCATGGTTTGTCACTGCCAGCGGGATGAAGGAATGAATTTAAGGTCACTTAAAATTGTATTTTAACTGAGATGGGTAAATAGGTAGGAAAGTTGTTTTCTGTATACAGATGGGCATAACTGATCTGATTTCCTATCATCTGATCACTGTATGGGAAAGGGGCTTCCCAGGTGGCACTGGTGGTAAAGGACCCAACTGCCAATGCAGGGAACATAATGAGACGTGAGTTTGATCCCTGGATCAGGAAGATCCCCTCGAGGAGAGCATGGCAACCCACTCTAGTATTCTTGCCTGGAGAATCCCGTGGAGACAGGAGCCTGGCAGGCTATAGTCCTTGGGGTCACAAAGAGTTGGACACAACTGAAGCGATTTAGCATGCGAGCATATGGGAAAGATATTTATCTTAAAGTCAATTCCATGTTTAATGTCACTTATTGTGATACTCGGAGAAGGCAATGGCACCCCACTCTAGTACTCTTGTCTGGCAAATCCCATGGACGGAGGAGCCTGGTAGGCTGTAGTCCATGGGGTCGCTAAGAGTCGGACACGACTGAGCGACTTCACTTTTACTTTTCACTTTCATGCACTGGAGAAGGAAATAACAACCCACTCAAATTTTCTTGCCTGGAGAATCCCAGGGATGGGGGAGCCTGGTGGGCCCCCGTCTATGGGGTCACACAGAGTTGGACACGACTGAAGCGACTTAGCAGCAGCAGCAGCAGCAGCAGCAGCATGGTGACACCATCAGGAATTCTGTATCCCAGTATCTCATCATTATTATCTTAGCTTCAAAACGTCTTTGTATTTTTAATTTGCTTTGGCATTCTAAAGTAGTACTGGGAAGATAATGTTACCAATATCAATAGCAACGTTAAAACCAATGATATATAATCTATTTGAGTGACCGGAGACCATAACCTAGAGCCTAATGAGCCATTCCCTATATATCAAACAATGTGTCTCACTGACATCTGAGCAGAGCTCAAAATGAATCAGCTCTGTTGGTCACTAACCGATGTGCAATTAACACTAGGCACGGTGGTGAAGACAAGTCTTAGAGAGGCCATGATCTCCCAAAGCTGCTTTTTGGGCTCAAGAAGCCAGCCAGTTATTAATACTTGACCACACATAGCGGATGCAAATAACAAGGTTCCACAGGGCCCGATGGCAGTAACATATCCAGCGGGACTTTGCCAACTAAGGTCCGTCTAGTCAAGGCTATGGTTTTTCCTGTGGTCATGTATGGATGTGAGAGTTGGACTGTGAGGAAAGCTGAGCGCCAAAGAATTGATGCTTTTGAACTGTGGTGTTGGAGAAGACTCTTAAGGGTCCCTTGGACTGCAAGGAGATCCAACCAGTCCATTCTGAAGGAGATCAACCCTGGGATTTCTTTGGAAGGAATGATGCTAAAGCTGAAACTCCAGTACTTTGGCCACTTCATGCGAAGAGTTGACTCATTGGAAAAGACTCTGATGCTGGGAGGGATTGGGGGCAGGAGAAGGGGATGACCCAGGATGAGATGGCTGGATGGCATCACGGACTCAATGGACATGAGTCTGAGTGAACTCCGGGAGATGGTGATGGACAGGGAGGCCTGGCGTGCTGCGATTCATGGGGTCGCAAATAGTCAGACATGACTGAGCGACTGAACTGAACTGAACAGAGCTCAGAGACTCAGATTACCCTGGAGCTGGATGGTGAGGGTTGGGAGGATACTGGAGCTCCAGGAGGGAGCAAAGAGCTGGGCTTCGAAGAGTGAACAGTTAAGGAGTTCAGTGCGTCTGATGTGGAGGTTTGGAGGACAGCGAGATGGAAAGATGCAGAGATCCAAGCAGAGGGCCAGGACGTAAATGTGCTCAGATGTCCACACGCAAGGTTTGAGGTCATTCTCCCCCAACCCCACCTCCACCTTGGAGGGCAGGGACTGCTCCCCCCCAGCAACCAGAGACGTGCTGGGGGTGCGGTGGGGAGGGGTGAGCAGAGATGCAGTCCCCGTTGGCCCCCAAACAGGGGTGGAGAGGACAGAGAAGCCTCAAACTCAGGGGAAGTTCTGAAGTCTTTGACTCCAGGGGATGAAAGATGGCAATCAAGGGCATGAGAGAGATACTGCGATGAGAATCAATAGATTTGTTACCTGAGTGTTAGGAAATAATAGACTGCTGCTGCTGCTAAGTCACTGCAGTCGTGTCCGACTCTGTGCGACCCCGTAGATGGGGGCCCACCAGGCTCCTCCATCCCTGGGATTCTCCAGGCAAGAACACTGGAGTGGGTTGCCATTTCCTTCTCCAATGCAGGAAAGTGAAAAGTGAAAGTGAAGTCACTCAGTCGTGTCCGACTCTTAGCGACCCCATGGACTGCAGCCCACCAGGCTCCTCTGTTCATGGGATTTTCCAGGCAAGAGTACTGGAGTGGGGTGCCATCGCCTTCTCCAGGGAAATAGTAGGAGACCAGCCTAATTTATTTTATCTTAAAGGAGGAGGGGGTGAAAGAACCAACATAGTAGATTTCAGCGTGCAGCCATGAGGAGCAGCAGTATTAAGGCCTGATGTTTTGGAAGACTGGTATTTTACATCTTAAATACCGATTATCTAAATCACAGGTCCACAGACTTAGGCCAGATAGGAAATATTTTAGGCTTGGTTGGCCAAGGGCAAAATCAAATATGGGACATGAAACAAATTTGTAACATGAAAGAAAACACATTGGTGCAGTTTTTTAATGAAATTCAAAATATAATTGAGTATGGTATTCTGTAATACTGGTCTGCTTATGGGGAGGGAATTATTTTTGAGGGCATGTTTTTCCTACCTGGAGTTAGTGTGTGCTCTCAGCAAATCAACAGCAGACGTTCGTCTCTATGAACTGTTCTTAGAAACAGGTGAAAGGACGGCTAGATTTGGTCCACAGGCTGTCATTGCTGAGTTTGTTGAGCCAGGTACAAAAAAAAAAAAAAAGGTTTACCTTATCAGCACATTTCCTAGAATGCAATGAATAGAATGAGATGACATTATTGGTAGAAATGAATTAAATGTGATGGGGGCAAGTTGGGGTAATAGGGTAACGACCTTCACAAAGAAATAGCAAAGGCTTTTTAACCTTCAGGTTGATTCCATGAGAACCAAGAATCAGAATAACTGTAAGTTTCTCTTGATACTAAATTGAATTTTTACTTCAACCTCAGTAATCATTTTTTAATAATTGATTGCATTTTACATGTACCCTTTCATGATTCTTAAGTTCCAAGAAAGTGCAAATAGTCGCAAATGTCATTGACCCTCATCTTGGTACACAGAAAGAATGGAAAGAGTTGTCTAAATGCTACAACTCTTAATGGGATACACATTTTGACTGTTGAGTTACAAATTTATTTGTGTGTATTGGGGAGGGACTAGAGCCTAGAAAAGTGAGGAAGAAGCAGAGTGTGAATAACAACCACGTAATGAAATAGGGTGGGGAATGCTGGGCAGAGGCTCGCTTGAACTTGAGGCCGTGACGCACCACGTGCGGAAACTGCACTGAAATATGTAGCAGGTCCGACAGCTACACACCTGTTAGGACCCTTTCATGTTTCTGCGCCTCACATCAGCAGCTTTGTACACATACACAAAAGTGAGTATGTGCAAAGAAGAATAGTGCGTTTGTCATTTATACCCTGTGCTATCCAGTCTGTTCATCCTTTTTCTTAAAAGATGAAAATTCTACTTTCACTTATATCTTTCAACTCAATAAATTAATCTCTCTGGCCATACTCATGTTTATTTCAGTGTCATGTAGCAAGTGCTCTTGCCTGGAGGATCCCCGAGACGGTAGAGCCTGATGGGCTGCCGTCTATGGGCTTGCACAGAGTCGGACACGACTGAAGCGACTTAGCAGCAGCAGCAGCAGCAGCAGCAGCAGCTCAGTTAAAGGGCTTCCCTGGTAGTTCAGTTGGTAAAGAATCTGCCTGCAGTGCAGGAGACCTGGGTTTGATTCCTGGGTTGGGAAGAGCCCCTGGAGAAGGACATGACAACCCACTCCAGTACTCTTGGAGAATCCCATGGACAGAGGAGCCTGGTAGGTCCCTAGTCCATGGGTTGAAAGAGTTGGACACGACTTAGCGACTAAACCACCACCACCACCTGCACAATAAAAACTTCTCATTGCTTTAATCACTGTCTTATTTTGTTCTCTGGTTTGCCAGTTTGTCCACGGGATTCTCCAGGCAAGAGTACTGGAGTGGATTGCCGTTTGCTTCTCCAACTTCTATGTTTAAGACTTCTATGTTTATCAGTTCAGTTCATTTGCTCAGGGTATCCAACTCTTTGCAACCCCATGGACTGCAGCATGCCAGGCTTCCCTGTCTATTACCAGCTCCTAGAGCTTGCTCAAGCTCATGTCCATCGGATCAGTGATAAATGCACACGTATTCACATGCGTTCCTCTGAATTTTGCTTGCTCCGAATTCACGGTTGTATTCCAGATGTGTATGAACTTTTTTTTTCCTCCTTCATATTCTAGTTGTTAACAGATAACCTCCTTACTTATGTTTGTAGGGAATCAGTCTTCGAAAGCAGTTACATTGTTCCCACAATTAAAATAAATCACATTAATGACTTTTCTCCTTAAAGATTTCTCTTTTTTTTCTTGTATGACACCAAAGGAGTTCGTAGCCAAGAGTAGTCACAGGCCCCTAGGATGGATTTCAGGGTGTCTGAAAGATCTAGAAATGACAAGTATTTCCTTCTTTATCTATTTACTATTGGATGTTCTTATCAGCCTCTTGAAATCCATTTTGGAGTAAGAATATAAGTGCATAACCAATGATCTTGTTGAATATTTCCAGTAGTAGCTTGGGAGTAGTTCTGAGCATTTATTAAGTTTTATTTAATAAGGGTTATAGGATAGCTCAGTTGGTAAAGAATCCGCCTGCAATACAAGAGAGCACGGTTCAATTCCTGGGTTGGGAAGATCCCTTGGAGAAGGGAAGGCTACCCACTCCAGTATGCTTGGGCTTCCCTGTGGCTCAGCTGGTAAAGAATCTGCCTGCAGTGTGGGAGACCTAGGTTTGATCCCTGGGTTGGGACGACCCGCTAGAGAAGGGAAAGGCTACCCACTCCAATGTTCTGGCCTGGAGAATTCCATGGACTATGAGTCGGACACGACTGAGCGATGTTCACTTTCACTTTTCACTTTCAGTTTCAGTCTCAATATAGAAAATTTGGGGCTTGTTAGTTTTTTTAAAAGACAGTTGGATTACCCTCATGCCTCAGATAATCAGAAAATAAGAAGAATAGTATTATCTTCACGTATTTGAAAATTAAGGAACATAATGAGAGTGGTGTTGACCCAATGAACTCTCTTTATTTATTAATTTTTGGCTTAATAAATACTCCACGCTAGACTCTTTTCCAAGTCCTTTACAAGTTTTCATGCATTAAGTCCTCATGGTTCCTGCCCCATAGGCTTGTTACCATCATAATTGAAACAGAAGAGGGGAAATGGAGGCATAAGCAAGCCAGGAGTCTTGCCCAGGCTCACACACACACACACAGAGGGGGAAGAGCTAAAATTTGAATGCTTCTGTTCGTAGAACTCATGGATTTTTTTTTTTAAAGACCACACTGCTGTCTTCTGCTACTTAGTAGCTGGGGAAACAGTTTGGAAAGAGGACCTGTGAAAAATGGGCAAGTCGGGTTTTCCATGCCATCCCTAGAATGGGCTCCCTGGGGATTCATGGGCAAATTGTTATTCTAGAGCTGGTGGTCCCACAGCTGTTGGCCATTGAGCTTCCCTATAACCTAGAAGTGTCAGAGAGTAGCTGTTGGAGAAGCTGAGCTTCCAGCAGCTGCTGAGCAAACATCTCCCCGCATGCAGTGGGGTGACTGCCTTCAGTAGGTCAGCAGAGGCGTATACTGGGTGGCGAGCCAGGGGCAGACCGTCTCCTCCCATCTGGGACTGGTGGTTCCAGGGGAAGGTTTGGAAGCAATAACTGATTCTAAAACACAGGAGGGTGTTAAGGCATCTTGGTGTTTATAAAAATGACACCCAGAAGCACATGTGTGCTCTTCCAATGGGGATTTAATTCAGAGCTGGTGATTAATGAAGAACTCAGACTCCGTGTATGTGCAGCCGTCATGTAAACTCGATGCAGGGTGAACAAAACAGTCATTAATTTGCAGATACATTTTCTTTCTCCGTCAAACTTTCCAATGTTTCTTAAGCATGTTGTTTATATAAAATTTATTTATAGCGGATTTTTACCCTCCCTCAGTAATCACTGAAGAGAGAGATATATAAACAGGAAATGTCTCCCTTTAATTCCAGCTAACACCTTTGTTATTTATACTAGCATGCATAAGTCTCTCTTTATGACATAACATCTGTTGCTGGAAGAACGGCTTTGTTGGCAGAAGTGAGTAATGTCCTTTGAACCAAGCAAAAGAAGAGATCAGTCACAGAAGAGAAAAATAATCTGGTTCCATACATTGGCTATAATGCAGACCAAACGTACACACTTGCACACAAATTGACATGGTGATATAAAGCTCTTCCTGGATTGCTCATGGGGGGCAACGTGAGCTGAGAATTCGGCTGCTTATCCACTCTTGCAGATGTACTTGCGAGCTTTTAGGGGCTCTGTGCTTTCTCTCATTCCTGATGAAGACATTCCTATTTATGAGAAGTTTGCATTTATGACATTTTATATTTGCCCTTAACCATTTTCTTTCTTAAAATTGTCAGTATGTGCAATGAAATTATAATTTAATTCTTATTGTAAATTAAACGTCTCCTGAGTTTACTTTACTGAATAAACTCTGTTTCTTAATAGAAATATATATATGTATACACACATATTTTTTCTTTAGCTGTATTTTTGCTAAAATGAAGCAAAATGATATTAATGTGGTTTGGAATGAAAATCCCAGCTTATGCAAACAAGTATTCACCTTTTTAAAGATAAGGTTTATTTTAAACATTGTAAATCTAATATATGCACTCCTGAAAATTTGGAAAATGTGTAAAAGAAGAAAGAGAATGTGCTTATAATCTACTACTTGGGATTTCCACTCATATTGGTGATCCAGCATGGGATCTTTGGAATTGCAAAGAATGAAAACTATAGAATTACTTGGAATAAAGTTTTAGTCTTTGGAAGAAAAGCTATAGCAAACCTAGATGGTGTATTAAAAAGCAGAGACATTACTTTGCTGACAAAAGTCTGTATGGTCAAAGCTATGGTTTTTCCAGTAGTCATGTATGGATGTGAGATTTGGACCATTAAGAAGATTGAGCACCAAAGAATTGATGTTTTCAAACTACGGTGCTGGAGAAAACTCCTGAGAGTCCCTTGGACAACAAGGAGATCAAACCAGTTAATCCTAAAGGAAATCAATCCTGAAAATTCATTGGAAGGATTGATACTGAAGCTGAGACTCCAATACTTTGGCCATCTGATGTGAAGAGCTGACTTGATTGGAAAAGACTCTGATGCTGGGAAAGATTGAAGGCAGGAAGAGAAGTGGGTGACTGAGGATAAAATGGTTGGGTGGCACCATTGACTTGATGAACAGGAGTTTGAGCAAACTCTGAGAGATAGTGAAGGACAGGGAAGCCTGGTGGCTGCAGTCCATGGGGTTGCAAAGAGTTAGACATGAGTTAGTGACTGAACAATGCAAGATATTGAATATACTTCTCTGTGCTATACAGTAGGTCCTTGTTATCTACTTTATATATAGTAGTGTGTATCTATATAGTTATAGTCTATCAGTATAGTTAATCCTATACTGATAGTTCAGTTCATTTCAGTTCAGTTCAGTCGTTCAGTCGTAACCGACTCTTTGCAACCCCATGAACTGCAGCACGCCAGGCCTCCCTGTCCATCACCAACTCCCAGAATTCAACCAAACTATACTTATCCTATAGTTAATCCTATACTCCTAATTAATCCTTCCCCCTCCTGTCTCTCCTCTGGTAAATGTGCTTTATGTGTGTGAGTCTGTTTCTGTTTTATAAATAAGTTCATTTGTGTCATTTTTTGATTCCACATAAAAGTGATACCATAAAATACTTTTTATCATTTTTTGATTCCACATAAAAGTGATACCATAAAATACTTTTTATCATTTTTTGATTCCACATAAAAGTGATACCATAAAATACTTTTTTTCGTTGACTGACTTCACTTAGTGTGATAACCTCTAGGTCCATCCATGTTGCTGCAAATAGCATTTTTTTTTCTTTTTATATAGTTGAGTAATATTCCAGTATGTGTGTGTGTGTGTGTGTGTGTGTGTGTGTGTGTCTTCTTTATCCATCCATCTGTTGATGGATGCTTAGGTTGTTTCCCTATCTTGGCTATTGTGAATAGTGCTGCTATGACCCTTGGTGTGCATGTATCTTTATAAATTTGAGTTTTCATTTTTTTCAGATATATGCCCAGGAGTGGGATTGCTGGATCACATGGGAGCTCTATTTTTAGCTTTTTGTGGAGTATCTATACTGTTCCTCATAAGCTGTACCAACTTACATTCTCCCTAACAGTGTAGGAGGATTTCCTTTTCTCCACACCCTCTCTGGTGTTTATTATTTGTGGACTTTTTGATGATGGCCATTCTGACTGGTGTGAGGTGGTACTTCACTGTTTTGATTGCCATTTTTCCAGGAATTAGTAATATGGAGCATCTTTCCATGTAAATGTCGGCCCTCTGTGTGTCTTCTTTGGAGAAATGTCTATTTAGGTCTTCTGCCATATTTTGATTGTGTTGTTTGCTTTCTTGAGATTAAATTGTATGAGCTCTCTGTGTATTTTGGAAGTTAAGCCCTTGTCAGCGGCGTCATTTGCAAATGTTTTCTCCCAGTCCATAGGTTGTTTTTTGTTTTGTTTATGGTTTCGTTTGCCGTGACTCAGAAGGTAAAGCGCCTTCTTGTAATGAGGGAGACTTGGGTTCAATCCCTGGGTCGGGAAGATCCCCTGGAGCAGGAAATGGCAACCCACTCCAGTATTCTTGCCTGGAAAATCCCATGGAAGGAGGAGCCTGGCAGGCTGAGCTCCTCACTTTGAGATTGTTAGATTAATATGACTTTGAACAGTAAAGTGAAAGTGAAAGTGAAAGAAAGTGAAGTCGCTCAGTCGTGTCCGACTCTTTGCAACCCCGTGGACTGTGTAGCCCACCAGGCTCCTCTGTCCATGGGATTCTCCAGGCAAGAATACTGGAGTGGGTTGCCATTTCTTTCTCCAGGGGATCTTCCCGACCCAGGGATTGAACCCAGGTCTCCTGCATTGCAGGCAGACGCTTTAACCTCTGAGCCACCAGGGAAGCCCTTGAACAGTAAAGAACTATCTTATTAAATATAAATACTGCACCGCAGAACTTGGCTTAATGAAAAAACACAAAACATGGTTTCTTTTCGCTTGGGAAGTTGAATGTGCCTCATTTCCCAAGTCTTGATAGATAAGCTGGCGTCCGTCCATCTCATCCTAGTAAGTGTGTGCTAACACGGGGTAGAAACGTCATTCTCTTCACTCTGGAATCCAGCATGTCTTTACTCACATATCTCTGTAATATTCATTGCACGGCTGTTAGGAAGATGTCAGATGGGATTTCTGCCAATTGAGCATCTGAGAAGTTGAGTCACAAAGCAGTTCGATGACTTGCCTAAGGTCGTGACCCAAATCCACAAGAAAGCAGAGAACATACTTTAAAGTCAGTGTTAACCGTTCCTCACAGGAAGCCATCACTCCTGTCTGCAGTGGTATGGTCACTGTAAAAACACGGCTGGGGAGCGTTTTCCCTCTTGCGCAGGCTCTATTTCTTGGGCTGATGGCAGCTATAAATCTTAGTGGTTCTCTCAGAACAGAATCTCACTCCAGCTTTTATAGAATTTGCCGTTGCAGGGTACCTCTCATCCGCCGCCGCTTACTCACGTATTTTGACTGATCATATTTGAAATGGGGGGAAAATTATCCTGGGGAAGAATAAGAAAGATTGGGGCACCGTGTCATTCTTTCCTGCATAAAAAGGCAAACTGCAACAAGGAGAAAGAAGAAAGGAACATTGATTGTTAATAGATGCTTTAAGACTCTGGGATCATTGTTGAATGGAATTTTGGTTTGCACGTGCGATGTCGTCTGAGATTCATTCAAATGAAATGTGTGAGCGTGTGTGTCTGTGCGTGTGCATGCACGTGAGATGGATGCGTACATCAGTTTATGCAACCTTCTCTGTGGCTTTTCTTGGTGTTTGGAATATCTTAATAAATCAAACTGCTCTGTCACTCTATTATATAAACCAAACCATAAGTGTAAGCGATTCCGCTTCAGTTTATTTTTTTATATGGAGGTGAAGCATAAAAATAATTAACCTAAAGTTAATTTGAAGGGTATAATTGCCATTTTAGGCAACAAATGAGTGCTTATAAAACTCACAGGCTCTCTTTCATAAGAAGCAAATTAGAACATTTGAGAAATCTAGTTTTTTTTAAAAAAAAAACTAGAATTTAAAAAAAAAAAACCAGAATGAAGAATTTGTGAGTTACCATTAAGATCTGATCTTCCACCACTTAAAATGGAGAATACTCGAAAAAAGTGAATCTTGGGAGAACAGTGAGAAAAATCAGACACTCTGACTTTAATCTTTAAATAGCGAAGTATGTGGAAATACTGGTGACTTTTTTTTAATTTTTAATTTTTTCATTGGAGTGTAATTGCTTTACACTTTTGCGTTGGTTTCTGCTGTGTAACAGGATGAATCAGCCCTAAGTATACATATACCACACCTTCTTGAGCCTCGCTCCCAGCCCTCTAGGCCATCACCAAGCCTGAGCTGAGCTCTCCGTGCTCAGCAGCAGCCTCCCACTAGCCGTCTGTTTCACCCACGGTGGCATTTACATGTCAGCGCTACTCACAATGTGTCCCCCCCTCCCCTGCTCCGGCTGGGTCCATAGGCCCATCCTCTATGTCTGCATCTCTCTTCCTGCTCTACAAATAAGTTCATCGATACAGTGACATTATTTACAGTCTAGTTTTGTAAACGCTTTGGAGGAAATTCAACATATCCAAAATTAATAATTAGTAAAGCCTATACTTTGAATTCAGAGAGGGCAATAGCACCCCACTCCAGTACTCTTTCCTGGAAAATCCCATGGGCAGAGGAGCCTGGTGGGCTGCAGTCCATGGAGTCACTGAGGGTAGGACACGACTGAGTGACTCATTTTCACTTTCATTTTTCACTTTCTTGCATTGGAGAAGGAAATGGCAACCTACTCCAGTGTCTTTGCCTGGAGAATCCTAGGGATGGGGGAGCCTGGTGGACTGCCGTCTAAGGGGTTGCACAGAGTTGGACACTACTGAAGCGACTTAGCAGCAGCAACATACTTTCAATGGGCTTCCTCAGTGGCTCACCAGTACAGAATCCACCTGCAATGCAGGAGACGCGGGGGACTTGGGTTTAATCCCTGGATTGAGAAGATCCCCTGGAGGAGGACATGGTGACCCCCTCCAGCATTCTTGCCTGGGAAATCCCATGGACAGAGGAGCCTGGCGAGCTACAGTCCACAGGGTTGCAAAGAGTGTGACAGGACTGAACACACACAGCTACATACCTTGAAATTCAAATGATACTTTTGACCTGTGCTTTTTTGATTGTGGTGAGTCAAATTTATTTCCCCATGCTTGCTATTTTGGTATAGGATTTTATTTATACTGGGGTTTGTGCATGACTGTGGTATCACTATAATTGCAATTTAAATACAAAATTGCTCAGCCATATCCATCTTGTTTGCTTTCCACGGTCATATGAAGGAGGAGGTGATGTCCTATATTTTCCCACTCCTTAAGTATAAACAATGACTCTTGGTCTTTGAGTTGGTTAGTAATTGAATGCAGGTTGGTTAGTTGTAAAGGCAAATCTAATAGTGTAATTTTTAATAAATGAAAATCCTTGTAGCAAGTATAAGTCGTTTGCAGTATATTACAATCAGAGGGTTCCATAATAAAGTGCTAATTGCAACTTGGCTGTAAATGTTACATTTTGTATGCAAATTGGTCTGCAGGGAGTTATTGTTTGGTGTACCATTGGTAAGAACACTAACATTAGTTTGTAATTTGTTTAAAGTGGCATGCCATTATTACTAATATATTAGATGTAGTTTTAGAAAAAATATTACTTCCTTGTGGAAGAAAGAAATATTTTGTTACTGTACTTTTTGAAGTTTTTATTTGATATGGACCATTTTTAAAGTCTTTATTGTATTTGTTACAACACTGGTTCTGTTTCATGTTTTGATTTTTTGGCCACAAGGCATATGGGATGTTAGCTCCCAGACTAGGGATTGAACCCACACTCCCTGCATCTGGAAGGGAAAGTTTTAACCAGTGGACCACCATGAAAGTTCCTGTTACTGTGTTTTGAAGAAAAGCAGAGCAAGACCACTCAGATTGAGAACCTGAGCATTTCATATAGATAGCAGAGAATGGAAATCTATAGCACATTATATAATTGAAATCTTTATTCACACTGAATTATGTGTTTCATATTCTCATAGCAAAGGCTGCTTCTATTTTTGCGAGCAAATTCTGATGCTGGTATTTTTAAAAATATCTTTTTTCCTTCTTATATGCAAAATACAAACAGGTAAAATGGCCTTATCATCTTAGATGGTTAGCTGAACTGATGTCTGAACTGTAGTAGTTTCATTGAGAGTTGCCTTGTGGGTAATTATCTGGGTAAGTGATTTGAAGTGTGCATACACATAAGCTATTTGGCTGGAAATATGACAACTGATTACTTGCTGTTACTTGATTGAATACCAGGTAGTGCTGCCTTGGTGGCTCAGTGGTAAAGAACATGCCTGCCAGTGCAGGAGACACAGGAGGTGCGAGTTTGATCCCTGGGTCAGGAAGATCCCCTGGCAGAAGACATGGCCACCCACTCCAGGATTCTTGCTGGAGAATCCCAAGGAGAGAGGAGCCTGGCGGGCTGCAGTCCACAGGGTCGCAAAGAGTCGGACACGACTGAGCGACTCAGCGACAATCACAGTGCTGGTCTTTTGCCTCCTCAGCTAGGTTTATTCCTAGGTATAGTATTCTTTTTGCTGTGATGGTAAATGAGACTGTTTCCTTAATTTTTCTTTCTGCTTTCTCATTGCTAGTGTATAGGAAGGCAAGAGATATTTATGCATTAATTTAGTATCCTAGAAAAATGGTACAGATGAACCTATTTCCATGGCAAGAATAGAGACACAGATGTAGAAAATGGGCACGTGGGCATGGAGGTGGGGCAGGAGCGAGTGGGAGGCCTGGGAGGGCAGCAGTGACGTACATACTCTGCCGAGTGTAAAGCACCTGGGAGCCCCATGGACAGAGCCTGGGCCACAGTCCACGCGGCCCCTCGGAGGCAGACACGACTGAAGTGGCCGCACACACGCATGCGTAAAACAGATACCGACCCGGGGGCTCCTGCATTGCAGGTGGATTCTTTACCAGCTGAGCCATCCGGGAAGCCCCATGAAATAGGCAGCTCGTAGGAACCTCCTGCATGGCTCAGGGAGCTCAGCTTGGTGCCCCATGCTGACCTAGAGGGAAGGGAGACCCCCAAGGGAGGGGGTATATGTACTCATACAGCTGATTCACTTCATTGTACAGCAGAGACTCATGCAACATGGTAAAACAATTATATTCCAATTTTATAAAATGTGTATTATAGAGGAAAATAGATAAATATGGTCTGTGTAGCAAATGAAAAGCAATATGGTGCAATAGCGTGTGGAAAGCAGTACAGACAGAACAGTGGTGATTCATATCTGTCTCCCTGCCCCGAGCCTGTTTTTCCAAGTTTAAGTTTAAGGACTCGTGTATTCCTTGATGACAATGACTTGGCATGCCTGTGAAAAGATACAAAGCAACACCAGCAATTGTCTGAAAGAGTCCAGGACTTTTCCTAAAATGAGCCTGAAGGCACAGAGGGTAGGAGTTTCTCTTCCCAACCCAGTGGATAAATTAAATTGGGTCAAAAGTGTTAGGGAGCAAAGCGGGATCCCAACGCTTGACCTGATTGAACTTAGTCCACCACCACTGGACTTAGTCCATCACTCTTGGACTTAGTCCACCACCACTGGACTTAGTCCACCTCTCCTGGACTTAGACCTCTGCCACTGGTGAGACTTCCACTTCACTGGAATCAAGTCTCTGCTGGACATTTGGAAGTGCTCACGTCCTAGGTCAATGGGTATGTTGCTTCAGTCATGTCGGACTCTTTCAGACTCCATGGACTGTAACCCGCCAGGCTCCTCTGTCTGTGGGAATCTCCAGGCAAGAATACTGGAGTGGGTTGCCACTTCCTTCTCTGCAAGAGGTCCAGAGATGAAGTAAAGCATGAAACACTTTGCAAATACAAGCCAGGGAAGACTGAACCCATGCAAAGTGCTTTCATCGGCTTTGTTTTGTTTTCATATAATATACAGTACTTATTCTTTACTGTTCAAGTCCTTGATTTTATAGTTTTCATGAGACAGTGTTTTGATATGACCATTACTTCTAAAGATTTACTCTCAGATAGCTAGGATGCAGGACAACCAGGAGCGCCGCTTCTAAGCGTGCTTTTCTTTGCTCCCCTAACAGGTTTCTGTGATCTACAGAAGCACGTGATCAGGCAAGCACACCCGGTCTTGTATCTGTCACGGGCTTTCTTCAGGGGATTGTGGGCTGTGCGATGTTCTTAGCCAACAGGCAGGAGGCAGGGGAGTTCAGAAGGGTAATTGATTTGGAGAATAAATCAGCAAGTTCACACTGGGGCTAGAAAACACAGCCTCCCTCCGCATTTTAATAGATAGACAATCATTAATTTTACCCCAAATTACAAGCATGCTTATAATGTTTCAACAGCTGTTGATTAATTGTCAGACAGCAATAATGCGAGGATGAGAAAATCTTGTTGATGGAAAGTTCAGAAAGGTCAGCAAATTTACGTGGAACACAGCTGTCCCTTCTAACCTCCAGTGAAACTGTCAGACCATCCATCGCCCTGCCTGGAACTGACTCTTCTGGGCTATAGGATGCAGATTTTCTTTCTCTCAAAAATAAACTGTGCTGATTTATCATTAGAGCATTAAAAAGCTGTAGGACTTTTAAATGTGAATGCACTTTGTAATTTTAATTCAGGAGGGTGCAAAAAGTAGAGAAAGATGGTGAATCTATGTTTCTTGTGAGAAAAAGCCCAAGGCCATGGACCTCTGTGTGTTGCTGCTACTGGACAGCACATTTCAAGAGGGTGCATGGGTGTTCTACCTACTAGGTGGACATTTTTTTATTTTTATTTTTATCCTCTTTGAGCCTGAGTTTCACTATCTTTAGGATATGACTAAGAATTTTTATTTTGCCATGATATTGGAATACTTGAAGAATGTGCAGATGATGTCCAAGTGTTGGTACTCACCCACTAAAAATATGCAATAAATATTTCTCTTAGAACTTCCCTGGCAGTGTAATGGTTAAGAATCCACCTCCCAACTCAGGGGACACAGGTTCGATACCTGGGTGGGAAATACCCCACAAGCAGCAGGGCAACCAAGCCCATGTGCCAAAACTAAGACCCAATCCAGCAAATAAAAAAATAAATATTAAAAAAAAACAAGGAAATAGAGATGTAAACACAATATAATCTAATCCTCAAAAAGAAAAATGTTAATAAAAAATCCTCTCACCTTTCCTTTCTTTGCCCTTCCAAAGTGAATATGAAATGAGAGATTGGTTTTAACTGTTGAAAAGCAAAACAAGTAAACAAGTACCTTTAATTCTGAGTTGGATAATTTCCTTATCTGCATGCCATTCTCATCTTAGGACAATTTGAGGTAAATTATACATGATGTATGGCAGAATCCAGAAATACATTTTGTTGATTTTTTACAAGAATAAGATGTGTACATACATGTTTAGGACACAGGAATTCTTTTCATGCAATAAGGTTGAATCTGCACCCGCCAATTCTGTATTATTGTAAAATAATAAATATGAGAAAAAAAATCAAACCTAGAAAGAATATTAAAAAATTGCCATAGCTACGTCAACAACAGTGCCTGGCCAACCACCATTTAGAAATACTTGAACTAGAAAACAGAGCAGCTGAAAAGTAGCAGGTGGCAATGTGACTTTGAACTTGACTGGGACAGAAAATGATTCCCTCTTGCTGTGTTTCCCTAGCTCCCAGTGACCCCTGCCTGACAATCACAGATGAGCCTCTGCCTATCAGAGCCAAGCTTGTTTGTGGGGTGGTGTGAGAAAGCATAGTCACACCCTGCTTTCTTAGCCTGAAAGTCACAGTCACACCATGACTACGCATCGTCATGAAGGCGGAGTCAGGCTGGTGGCCGCGGCGGCAGCTGCGTCACAAAGGAAGAATGTCCCGGTTATTGTCGATGCCGTAAAAGTGGGAAAAGAGCGGGGATGGAACGAGATGGACAGAACTGGGCTATCTTCTTCCTCTGGAATGAACAGGGCTGTGTGTTAGGCTGCGGGTTGAGGAGAAGAGAAAGGACGTGGCCACTGGGCTCGGTGTGCGGCGTCAGGGGTAAAGCGGCACGTTAGAGCGTGAAAGATGTACACGGAAGGCTGTGGGTCCAGACGGCACCGTCGGTACCCTAAGCGGAGATGTCACCTGGGCCCAAAACATGATTCTGATCGGAGATTAACAGAGTCTGGAGCATAGAGTTTGTTCATTCTTGGCTTTCTCCCCTTGCTTTTCTTCTGGGCTTCCTGCTTGTTCAGTGGGTTCCCCAGCAAGGGGACGGGCCCTGATTATGGGATGAAACTGTCCTTGAGGACCACTGCCCCCCGCCCCCCAATTCTTGCTGTTCCACCCTGACCCAGCGCTGGTCTCACTCTGAGCCACTTTTTCTTCACCTTTCACATTTCTTCAGGATCCTTAAACTCAACTTTGCCAAACTCAAACTGCAACCCAAGAGAAGTCCATGTTGCAAAAATCTAAGCCAGGGACAATTTTTTTTCCTCTGAAAATTCTAGCTTTTGGAGGGTTACAACAGTTCCCACAGAAGAAGTACAACTTTGTTTCAAAACAAAACTAGCTTTAACTTTGTTCATCTTAAAATAGCACACATTCATAGTAAAATGTAAGCAACATAAAACATTATTTTTAAAATATTATTCCAAATTTCCTGATCCTAAAATACATCTTTGGCATTCATTATTATAAGTATTTGTTTAACCATATACAAGTCCTGGTCTTGTAATTTCATTTTCTATTAACAATGACAGTTTAAATTATTTTATATTTATAATAAATATGCTTTACATGACCAGTGTTCATGGCTGCACTTTTTTAAACAAGTTGCTTAATTATGGACTTAATATTGCCTTAAGTTTTTTAGGATTATAATTAACATCCTGAACATCCTTGTACATCTTAAGAAACTTTCTAATTTATAAGTTGTATGATTAAAATTTTGTTTAAAAGCTATGATTGTTCAAAAGGTCGTGCAATTTATATAGGTCTTTCTCCTCGCATCCTTAGTAATACTAGTCAATACTTTTAATTAGATTATATCTGTTAGCTAAACACTATTTTATTACTTTTACTTAATATTGGGATTTTTAAAAACCTACTTTTGATCTACTTATTGGCTTTTGAGTTTCTCATTTTCTAACAATAGCTTTTAAAAACTTTTTGTTTTCTGGTCCGTTTTTTCCAATGGATTTTTTTTACTTTTTTCTTTTTATATGAGCTCTTTGGGACTTCCCAGTTGGCTCAGTGGTAAAGAACCCACCTGCAAAGCAGGAGACGCAGGCTTGTTCCCTCTGGAAGATTTCCTGTAATGGAAATGGCAACCCACTCCAGTATTCTTGCCTGGGAGAGCCCATGGACAGAGGAGCCTGGTGGGCAGAAGTCTTTGCGGTCTCAGAAGAGCTGGACACGATTGAATGACTAACCAACAACAGCGAGCTTTTTGTATATCGAGCCACAGAAAGAATATTGTACCCAGTCTTTCTGGGTTACTTGTCAGTCTTAATTGTGCTCATATTTTTTGCTATAGAGTTGTAAGCATTACGTGTTTATCTCCATTTTATCAACAGTCTGGTATGTGGGTTCCTGTATATTAGTATTTTTGCATAACCTGCATTTAAATCGAGGTATTTTGCTTCTGCACTTCCTCCAGTAGCTTATACCTGACCTATTACATAATTAAATACAGGCTCTTTAAATGGAACTGGTTCTCTATAATGGCATTCCAAGTGTGATAATGGTTGGGAGAAAGAATATAAGAAAGAGAAGCTGGAAGCTTTCCATGATCGGTGCTGAAAGGCTTTCTGTACTACCGTGAGGGTGGGGTGGGAATTTGAGACATTTAGAAGGGTGGTTTCATTGCAAATTTGACTGTGCCAAGAGTTAATGATGGTAGGGAGCATTGCCTGAGTATTGACCAACATTGATAAATTAACCAGCTCTCCTGTTTTACATATGTTTATTTGGTGATGAAATTTAATTGGGCACCACTGGAACTGCACAGTGTTTTTACAGAGGATGAGAAGATTCTTAGTTTATTGCCGTATCTTGAAAGTACCTTTATGTTGCACCCGCCGTGGTTAATTGTTTGGTATTATCACCGTCAGCTTCACTCCCAGATTATTCTATAGACGTGTAGGAGGGAAGCTAACCAGACAGCGACTTCTACCTTTGCTCTCCCTGAATACTAATTGTACTTTATAAGACATTCATATAAGCTGTCGGAGAGACCTTGATGATAGGGTTTATGATTGGGTGGTTATTAATATTATTATTAAGGAGGATTTAATGAGCCAGACATTGTTCTAGGCACTTTACGTGAATTATCTCATGGAATGACTGTTTCTCAGATAAGGAAACTGAGACTGGAAAAGTGTATCTTGATTCAAATCATCTAGGTAAGAAAGTGGCAGAATAAAGACTCTAAATGGTAAATTGTGAACGCTTAGGCTTTTCTGAAACCGAAGACTGTGTTTCTGAGCACTGTGGAAAGAATTCAGAAATGGGGGCAGCTTTGAAACCATAGCTATCTTTGCAAAACCTGGAAGAAATAGTCCAAAGACTGAAAGTACTGTATTATCTACATCCATCAGGAATTTGTAGCAGCTACTGTATGAAATAAAAGCTAGTCTCAGCATCAGAAGATCCACCAGAAACTCGACAATATTTCTGACAGAATTTTCTGGCTACAAAATAGGAAATATTTCTCTAAAGCACAGCACTTGGGAAAATGTGACATGCCGTAAGGAAACTGGCCAAGCAACAGTCACCCAGGTGATTCAAAGTGAGGTAAAGCCTGCCGATGTTGATGCTCAGAGTCCGTGCAAGTCTACAGTATTGCAAAGTCAAAGTGGCAACTGAAGCAAATGCACCCAAATGTGTATCTTCCATGTGAATCCTGTGTGTGTGTGTGTGTGTGTGTGTGTGTGTGTGTGCGCGCGCAAAAATGTCTCCCTCCTCCAAAGGTAGGAAGGAAAAATAAGAGGCCCAAGAGTATATTAAGCCAAGAAAGACAGGTGCATCAACTTTCAATGCTTTTTGGTTAACCCCCTTGGAAGCGTGTTGTTTTGAGGTCTTGGAAACTGTCAGATCTGCTGTGGGTATTTTAATTTATCCATCTCAGTAAGTCAGAAAGAGAAAAACAAATCTCATATATTAACGCATATGTGTGGAATATAGAAAATGGTACAGATGAACCTGTTTTCAGGGCTTTCAGAGACACAGGGGTAGAGAATGGACACGTAGACAAGGGGTGGGGAGGAAGGGATAGGATGGACTGGGGGACTGGGGCTGACATATATATACACACCCCACCACGTGTGAGCCAGCGGGCTGGAGGGAGCCTGCCATAGCCAAGGAGCTCAGCTGTGCTGACCTAGAAGGGTGGGATGGGGGGGTATATATGTATGTTGCTGTTCAGTTGCTAAGTCGTATCTGATTCTGTGATGCCATGGACGGCAGCACGCCAGGCCTCCCTGCCCTTCACTGTCTCCTGGAGTTTGCTCAAACTCATGTCCACTGACCCGGTGACGCTATCTAACCATCTCTTTGCTTTGTTGTACAGCAGAAACTAACATGGCATTATAAAACCACTGTACCCCGATGAAAAAAGGAAAGCTACATGGGGATGATGTCATCATTTCATCTTGCTGTAGAACACAAAGAATTTGTCTGTGTCCACGGTTGCAGAGAACGGCTTTTTAATAGACAATGCCGTCTGACCTCTGTCCACTCAAATGATGTACATCAGACAAGCTAGCCATCTATAAAATTACTCTTGCCTATTTTTTTGTTCTTGTTTATTAACTTTGCAATGATACATAGATGTCTATATATACTTTCAATCCAGTATATTTCATGTGATAAACAATGGATAACTATATTTTGCTAGGAACTATAAGAGATTTCCAGGTCTTTCTGATATCCATTATTTTCTTAGAAGTAAATCTGACAATTGAATATTGAGTCAAAACTGAACTTCCTGTTTTTATGGTGGAATTTAAAGCTTAGATGAATGCTAATGTTTGGATGTAGCTCCTTAAAAAAAAAAAAAAAAACCTTCACAAAAACGGATTGCATTATATCAATTTGGGGCTCATGTGCACTTCCCCCATAAAAACACTAGAAAGACAAGAAGCTATAAAACAAATGAAAAGTGAGCCACAGGCATAAATTATAAAAATGTAAATATATGAAAATATCTTACAGCTTCTTTTAGCAATTATGTTGGAACCAAATCGAACACTTCAGAAAAGTGTTGGAGGATTGTCAAAAGTCAAATTGGAGGATTTGGAAGTGTCAGTTTTCATGAGGGATTTGCACCTCTGCACTGCCGGCTTAGATAAAGCCTGTGTTTGGATAGACCCAAATGGGAGTAATGGACTCAAAGGGGAGTAAACGAAAACCGTGTCTGCAAACCACTGTATCAGCGGACATCACAGTAGAGACAATTGCTGAAGAGCAAAAAGCCCCTGATGCACTTGTCCCAGAGATAACCTTTCAAGGCGGAAATACATTTGCTAGGGTCTGGCAAGAAGCAGCTCCCTTGCTCGCTTTCTGATAATCAAAGAAGACTCTGACAAAGTCTTTGACAAAGACAAAGACAACCAAAGACCATCCGCAGTTGTCAGTTAGTTTCTTTAGCTCTGACTTCTGTTCTTAATACCATTTTCAAGTCTGTGTTCGTGTAACATGTTTGATCTGGGTTTGCTTAGGAAGATGGATGGTAATAAAAAAAAATGAAGTTTTATATTTTTATCCAAAATTTACATTTCTCTAACAGAAAACTTCAATGCTTGCCTCCTCGACTTTTTTTTTTTTTCTATTATTTACTATTTTTCTTAGAAATTGTGAGCGTGGTCTCCACTAGGATTTCAACTGTTGTTTGCTGATGCTGTTTGGTCACCATGTTGCGTCCAGCTCTTTGTGACCCCATGGACTGTAACCCACCAGGCTTCTCTGCCGTGGGATTTCCCAGGCAGGAATAGTGAATGGGTTTCAGCCCATTTCCTTCTCCAGGGGATCTTCCCAATCCAGAGATCAAACTTGCATGTCCTGCATTGGCAGGCGGATTCTTCACTGCTGAGCCACCAAGGAAGTCCATTATTTCAATTCTTTTTAGTTAAATGCTATTCGTGTTTACAACTTTGTCCTAAACGTCAAAATCTAACATCAGAAAGAAAAGTGTGATGATCTAGAATAAAAACTGGTTTTTTTTCTTCTTATAATTCCAAATGAGATAAGCAAAAGGTAGCAAAAAGGTTTTTTTTTTTTTTTTTAAATTTACTCTGGTCCCTTCCATGACCTGCTTTTCTTCTCAATCATGGCTTGAAAATTGGTGACAGAGGTGAGGCAGCTCCCTTCAGTTTTAAAAGACTTTATCTCTTTACCATGTGAGCAGTTTTAGGTTTCTGATGAAATTGAGAGGAAGGCGGGGGATCTCCCATACTCTCCCTGCTCTCATCATTTTTCATCCTTTCCTTGGCTCATCCCTCATCCCCAGCGTTAGACGATCCACAGGTGAGAGGTTCATTTGAGACCAGCTTTGGGGAATTCAGCCACAAAGAGTAACTGGGAATGAGATTAGGGGACAGTCAACATGCTCCCTCTCTTGTGGGTGGTGGGGAGGGGGATTAAAAACAAAACAAACAACTGTTGAATCTTTGATCTGAGTTGGAAGTTTGAATGCAGTGAGTACTGATAAATCAGTTCAGCGTGTTCTCTGCAGGAAGCACAAAGCATTTCATGTCTAGCACAGCTAGACATCCTCATCCAGGAATGTATCTGTCTGCTTTTTCAGTCCTACGCAAATATTTCAGATGGAAACTTCCAAGACATTAGAATGTCATACGAATCATCGATGTCAAGGCTGCTTTCCAAGAAATTCTCTTTTACTTAATGTTTGATCCCCATTTCATTCTCTTCTCCCCATCTGGCACTTGTCACTTAGGCAGATGGCCGCCAGCTGGAAGGGCAGGCTGTGTGTCTCCCTTCCACATCCGGGGGGCTCAGAGACGTGACGTGAACTGTACTACGTCACTCCATTAGGGGACTGCAAGCGCAGACACTGCCTTGTCAACCTGTCACCACCTGAGGGCTCCCAGAGGGAGTTCCTTTATGAATCTGGGAACTTAAGTTGTGTTTTGTGATATCATGATACCCTATATTGGCTTCATATAAGAGAATGTAGCTAGTGTAGCTTCACAATCCAACTCTCCCAATTAAGGGGGTATGCAGGACATCAGTGAGCTACTTCAAATGAAAAGATGGAGAAAGACAAGTCTTTAAAGAAATCCCGGCTAAAGTCAGGCGTAGATTAAGGATCAGATTTATTCTACCCTAACAAATATGCCCGTATTATTATGACCACTTTGTGCCAACACTAAGATTTTTCAGCAATTTAAAATAGCTCAATGATCTATGAGTGTGGTGGCTGTAATATATGTGTTTTGCTCCTGGGTTTCTGAAAGAAATGCCCTTTTTTTTTTCAAAGATGTCTTGTTACTCTGCATTCTTACTCCTTTCTCACATGTGAAAATTAGTCCTGGTTAATTTCACTGCTGGGCTTCCCAGATGGTGCTAGTGATAAGAAGCCTGCCTGTCAAGGCAGGAGGCCTAAGAAATGCTGGTTCGATTCCTGGGTCCAGAAGATCCCCTGGAGGAGGAAATGGCAACCCACTCCAGTATTCTTGCCTGGAGAAGCCCATAGACAGGGGAGCCTTGTGGGCTACAGTTCATAAGGTCTCAAAGAGTCAGACACCACTGAAGCGACTTTGCACGAATGCATTTCATTGTTGCCACTGTTCTTTGCGAAGCTTCTTGCTGTGTTGGTCTTGGTCCCTGAGACTTTGAGTCAGCCAGAAGATACATGGTTCTTCAGAAGAAACTTTGTTCTATTTACAAATGCCTATTTTTTTCCCCTTCTTCATCAAGGCTATGTTTTTCCAGTGGTCATGTATGGATGTGAAAGTTGGACTGTGAAGAAAGCTGAGCGCCAAAGAATTGATGCTTTTGGACTGTGGTGTTGGAGAAGACTCTTGAGAGTCCCTTGGACTGCAAGGAGATCCAACCAGTCCATTCTAAAGGAGATCAGTCCTGAGTGTTCTTTGGAAGGACTGATGCTAAAGCTGAAACTCCAATACTTTGGCCGCATCATGCAGAGTTGACTCATTGAAGACTCTGATGCTGGGAGGGGTTGGGGGCAGGAGGAGAAGGGGACGACAGAGGATGAGATGGCTGGATGGCATCACGGACTCGATGGACATGAGTTTGGGTCAACTCCAGGAGCTGGTAATGGACAGGGAGGCCTGGTGTGCTGCAATTCATGGGGTCGCAAAGAGTCGGACACGACTGAGCGACTGAACTGAACTGAACTTATAGATGCATGTTCACAGGGGAGGAGGGGAACAGAGGATGAAATAAAACAAAAATGCAGAGTTGCTCACTACTTGCGTCTATTTGTATTACCTGTACATATCTGCAAGAGACACACACAGAACTGTTGTGCTTATGTTGATCTAAATCTGCACCAAACAATATACTTTTTTCCATTTATTCTCATGACGTGAGCTTGTTATATCTCAAAACACCCTATGATTTTTTTTTAAATGGCTGCACACTCTCCAGTGTATGGCTAGACCATACTTATTTAAATACTCACTCATTAGACATTTAACTTTCTGATTTCTTAACCTTTTAAAATAAAATACTCAGTAAAGTGGTTTTTTCTTTTCTTTTTTTTTTTTTTTTTAGCATATGCTTGAAAATTTAGTTCCTAGAAGGGGAATTTCTGAGTCTAAGGATGTGTACAATGGTAAGCCTCACATTTTTATCCTCTGAAATTTCTCACGGAGGGTGCATCTCCCCGCAATAAGTGAGGGTGTTTGAGAATACTGATTGGTTGTTCTGTGGGAGTCCAGCTGGCTGCTCTCTGTTTATCTCTCATCTCGGCCCCGACACAGCTTTCAAGCTCTGTCTTGGGGCAGCCATGGGGTCTCTGCTTCTGTCCTGGAACTCCTAGATCTCAGCAGCTCAAGGTCAGCTCATGGCATGGGATCTCTTGGGGACTTGTTGCTCTGTTGTCTGCACACACGGAAGCCAGGGTTTGATAAGAAAAGCTTCCCTGATGGTAGGATGCTCACCGTAAGGTAAATCCAGCGTTCGACTGTGTCTGGTCACAGTTGATGAGGCTGCTTTAAGGTGTCCATTGACCTCTCTGCCAATTTCTCTGCCAGTACAACCAGGATGACTATTTCATAGTGACATGTGTCTGCTTCCTAACATGTAGCACGATGTAATTTTAGATTTATTCAAGTTAATGTTTGAGCAAGTCCTCTTACACAAACTGCATGCTCCGTGACCGAGGGATGTCTGGTCTCCTTTCCCATTCTGCCCTCAGCAGTTGACACGATGCCTGACAATCTCTGTGGTTTCATAAGCAAATGTGCTTCGTCACTCAGTCCAGCTCTTTGTGACACCATGGGCTGTCGCCCGCCAGGCACCTCTCTGTCCATGGGGATTCTCCAGGCAGGAACCCTGGAGTAGGTTGCCATGCCCTCTTAAAGGGGGTCTTCCCAACCCCGGGATCGAATCCAGGTCTCCTGCGTTGCATGTGGTTTCTTTACCGGGGGAACTACCAGGGAAGCCCAAAGGCCAATGAATGATTGCATAACTCTCTGTTGCTGTTGTTCAGACACTCAGTCGTGTCCTACCCTTTGCGACCCCATGACTAAGCATGCCAGCCTTCCCTGTCCTTCACTATCCCCCAGAGTTTGCTCAGATTCATGCCATTAACTCCCTGCATTATAAAAATTGGATAAAGTGAATATTTTTGAAAGCACTTTGAATAGTTGAGAAGACTCTAAGGCACATATGACTGTCCTGCCCCCAGGCAGTGGTCCTCAAATGTTCTTTGGATGTGCATCGGATTAACTCAAGGAACTTTGGTAACAAAGTCTTACCTCCTAGAGACTCCAATTCTGGTACAGGTGAGCCCTTGCAGGAGGTTTCTAAATCTATTTTAAGGCCTCCCAGCCTGCACTCTTTGTTTTTGCTCCATTGCTGTACGATGTATTTGGTGCGTCAGTTTCCACGTACAATTTTGACATTGTCCGAGATGAAGATGTGCAAGATGAGCGTAACCAATCCCATTTACTAAAGAAGAAATTATGGCTTAGGAAGTTTGCCCAATGTCATACAAAATTCAGAACCAGGATATGTGACCAATTTTACAGATTTCAAAGCCCCAATTCTTCTGATCACTGTAGACTGTCTTACACCTTCTATTGTTTAGAAGTCTTTCAGTAAGTCTTAAATGTTAGTCATCTGATTATTGGCTTAAAGTGTAAAATATAAAAAAAAATATAGCTTTCGACAAGTGAGTTAATTTATGAAGTCACTACACAAATAATTGTTGTCTGTTACTACCAGGTCTTAGAGGCATTCCCTAATTGCTTAATATTGCTAAGTCACTTCAGTCCTGTCCAGCTTTTTGCAACCCAATGAACTATAGTCTGCCAGGCTTCTCTGTCCCTGGGATTCTCCAGGCAAGAATACTGGAGTGGGTTGCCATGTTCTTTTCCAGGGGATCTTCCTGAGCCAAGGATTGAACCCACATCTCTTATGTCTCCGGCATTGGCAGGGGGTTTCTTTACCACTAGCAAGACCTAGGAAGCCCGTGTTTACTATTACACAGGTACAAGTTATTTCCTCTAGTTTTCTTTAAATAGACTCTTTTTTTCGTCTTAGTGTTCCACATTTTTGTTCTATCTTTGAAAGCTACCTATGCGTCAAAGATTTTCTCTCTTTTTTACGCATGTAAGAATTAAAGATATTAAAATTTAAAAATAAAAAACTAAAAAGTAAAAAAAAAATAAAAAAAATAAAAAAAATAAAAATAAGTAAAGTATTTCCTTTCGGCCCTGCTGGCTTCCTGCTGCTGCACCGGCATCTCCAGTTGTGGAGACTGGGGCTGCTCTCTAGCTGTGGTCCCCACGCTCCTCCTGCTGCAGAGCACAGGCTCTAGGGCTTGATGGCTTCAGAGGCCACAGCACGTGGGCTCCATGGTTGTGGCACGTGGGCTTTGTTGCTCCATGGCAAATGCGATCTTCCTGGATCAGGGATTGAACCTGTGTCTGCTGCATTGGCAGACAGATTCCACACCATTGAGCCACCAGGAAAGCCCAGAGGTTGTCATTATAAAGTTCACTTACTGTTTATGAAATATTTATCGATCATCATTGCCTTTCTTTGGGATTGAAATGAAAACTGAACTTTTCCTGTCCTGTGCCCACTGCTGAGTTTTCCAAATTTGCTGGCATGTTGAGTGCAGCACTTTCATAGCATCATCTTTTAGGATCAAATTGCCAACATCCACTGGATCATAGAAAAAGCAGGAAAATTCCAAACAAACCCATCTACTTCTGCTTTATTGACTATGCCAAAGCCTTTGACTGTGTGGATCACAACAAACTCTGGAAAATTCTTCAAGAGATGGGAATACCAGACCACCTTACCTGCCTCCTGAGAAATCAGTATGCAGGTCAAGAAGCAACAATTAGAACAGGACATGGAACAATGGGTTGGTTTCAGATCAGGAAAGGAGTATGTCAAGGTTGTATATTGTCACTCTGCTTATTTAATTATATGCAGAGTACATCATGTGGAATGCCAGGCTGGATGAGGCACAAGCTGGAATTAAGATTGCCAGGAGAAATATCAATAACCTCAGATATGCAGATGACGCCACCCTTATGGCAGAAAGTGAAGAGGAACTAAAGAGCCTTTTGATGAAAGTGAAAGAGGAGAGTGAAAAAGTTGGCTTATAACTCAACATTCAGAAAACCAAGATCATGGCATCTAGTCCCATCACTTCATGGCAAATAGATGGGGAAGCAATGGAAACTGTGACAGATTTTGTTTTGGGGGTCTCCAAAATAACTGCAGATGGTGACTGCAGCCATGAAATTAAAGACATGAAATAAAAAGACCTAGACAGCATATTAAAAAGTAGAGACATTACTTTGCTGACAAAAGTCCATCTAGTTGAAGCTATGTTTTTCCCAGTAGTCATGTATGGCTGTAAGAGTTGGGCCATAACGAAAGCTGAGTGCCAAAGAATTGATGCTTTTGAACTGCAGTGTTGGAGAAGACTCTTGAGAGTCCCTTGGACTGCAAGGGGATCCAACCAGTCCATCCTAAAGGAGATCAGTTCTGAATATTCATTGGAAGGACTGATGCTGAAGCTGAAGCTCCAATATTTCGGCCACCTGATGCGAAGAGCTGACTCACTGGAACAGACTGTGGCACTGAGAAAGACTGAAGGCAGGAGGAGAGGGGAATGACAGGATGAGATGGTTGGATGGCATCACCCATCCGATGGACATGAGTTTGAGCAAGCTTTGGGTGTTGGTGATGGACAGGGAAACCTGGCGTGCTGCAGTTCATGGGGCCACAAGGAGCTGGACGAAACTGAGTGACTGAACTGAACTGAACTGATTCATCATCAACTGTCACAAACTGGGGATTCAAATATGAATAAAAAATGCTTTACTTCTCATGACTTCCTGCTTTAATCCCTGAGTTTGTTTCCTTGGTCCAGAAAAAACTTCCAAGGACCAGAACAAGAAGATCCTACCCCAGAAACATGGGTAGATATAGAGGGGTGGAGAAAGGGAAGGACACTGGTGACACCTGTTTTAGCCCTGAGGGTCTCATGGCACCCCAGGTGGCTGTTTCTACCAACGGCTGGATGCGGAGGGTGGGATGGGGGTTGAGACTAGGAAAGAGATCTCGACTACAGGTGAAGGTTTAGGAGTCACCTCTGGGCTTCCTGGGTGGCTCAGTGGTTAAGAATATGCCTGCCAATGCAGGGGACATGGGTTCAATCCCTGGTCCAGGAAGATCCCATGGACAACTAAGCCCGTGCTCCATAGATACTGAGCCAGCACTCTAGAGCCCAAGAGTGGCAACTACCGAGTCCACACAACCTAGTCTGTGCTCTGCAACAAGAGAAGCCTGCACGCCGTAACTGGAGAGGAGCACCCACTTGCAGCAGCTCGCGAAGGCCCGTGTGCAGCAGTGAAGACCTAGCACAGCCGAAAATAAAGAAGCAAGTAGGTTTTTAAAAAACATGTTACAAACAGTGTCACCTCTGTTTAGAGGAGTGTTTTTGTGTGTGTGTGTATGTGTTTTTTTTTTTTTACTGTATTTGGGAACCTATGAATGTTTTTAAATATATCTATTTGGCTTAGATTTTAATTTTGCTATCTGGCTTATAGTTTTATCAGCAAGTGTTTGATATGCAGATTTATTTATTATTGCCATCTGTTTCTGCAAAAGCAATTTTGAAGATGCTAAGCCGTTTTCTGAATGACGTTCAGGTCTGCGTGGGGGTAACTTTGGAAATCAGAACCTCGCAAGGACAGCTATTCTGTTACTGAGGCAGAGATCACACACAGATTCGCTTGTATACTGCTGCGCTGTGATCCCCAGATGCGTGCCATGTGTAGCTGAGTCCTGTCCTGAGGATTTTCAGAATGGACCGGTAAGGACCTTTTACTTTTTTTTCTGATGGTAAATTGTGTTTTCAACATATCTAGAATACAGCTCAGCAAAATTTATTTAGATGTGTTAACGTCTTTATTCCCTCCTAGGCTATTTTCTTTTTTATAGTATTTCTATTGAATTATAGTTGATGGACAATATTACATGTTACAGGTGCACCTCTACGGCCATTAAAGGTTATACTCCTTTCATAGTTATTATAAGGCTTCCCAGGTGGTGCTAGTGGTAAAGAACCCGCCTGCCAGTACAGGAGACACAGGACAAGTGGGTTTGATCCTTGGGTCAGGAAATTCCCCTAGAGGAGGGCACGGCCTCCGACTCCAGTATTCTTGCCTGGAGAGTCCCAAGGACAGAGGAGTCGGACACGACTGAAGAAATGTAGCCTACACACACGCACGTAGTTATTCTAGAAGATTGGCTGTATTCCCCACGCTGTGCAATGCATCCTGTGGCTTATTCTATGCCTAACAGTTTGTAACGCTTAGTCTTTTTCCCTCTATATTACCACCCCCTTTCTCTCTCCCCACCAGCAACCACTAGTTTGTATCTGTGGATCTTTTTCTTCATTGTTATTACATATTCACTAGTTTCTTGTATTTTTTTTTTTTTAGATTCTACATATAAGGGACATGATAGAATATTTGTCTTTCTCTGTCTGACTTACTTGACTTAGCATAAAGTCCTGCAAGTCCATCCATGTTGTTTAGATAGCAAAAAAAAAAAAAATTATAGTTGCGTAGTGTTCCATTGTATCAATATATAATATATGTATCACCTCTTCTTTATCCATTCACCTATCCTTGGACACTTAGGTTGCTTCTTTATCTTGGCAATTATGATAATGCAGCTAGGGACTCGGGGTGCATTTCAGGAAACTGAAAATAGAACTACTATATGGCCCCGCAATTTCACTCCTGAGTATATATCTGAAAAAAGCAAAAACAAAACCAAAAACATTAGTTCAAAAAGATACATGCAAGTCTAGATTATTTTAACACTCTGAAACTACATGTACACAATTTCAACAAAATGTTCTATAATCAGGCATTTCAATGGGCTCATTTCCCAAAAGTTCAAGTAGGGTGTGAACTAGTATAATCTTGGTCAGAGCCAGTCAATGGGTCAGAACAAATTGGAAGCAAGAAATCTAGTAATCCAGTTTCATTTCACCTCGTCAACAACTCCCAGCCTCTAGAATATTCTTGGAAGGGTCTGACCAGTTTCACCCATTCTACCTACATCATTTCAGGTTCACTTTTAACCATTCCATGGCTCCCTATCATGTTTCTACGTGCTTTGCTGACATCAGATGCTTCCTATGAGGGGCTCTTCCTTTCAACTGGTCTTAGAGTTGACCAGTTGGACATAGACTTATTCAAAAGTCTACCTTCCTTATCTTAAGTTACTGAAATGCAAACTCATCATGATACCTTCTATGCCATTTTTCAAAACTGTTTGCTTTTGTCCAATTAAAAAATCAAGCAGCTATTGCCAATAATAAAAAGTCTTCTAAAGCAGCAGTTACTAATCAGATGCTCAAACAATTCCTCAGATCGCTCCCACTTCCTTTTTCCATTTACCAATATATCATGGATTTCCTCCCAGGTCAGTGTATATAGACCTGGCTCATTATTTTTAATGTTCAAGCTTGTTATCTATTTCCATGATGTTGGATATCAGATTTTTCCAGATCTGTCATAGTCATTGCTGTCTTTCTACTACATAAAAGTACTGCAATAAATATCCTTACACATATATCTTTCTCTGGGCTTTTCTCTGGAGACTAGCTTTCAAAAGGGCAACCACCAAGTCAAAAGTTATGTGTATTTTTAGTTAAAAAAGATATTTCTAGAAATTTTTAAAAGATATAATCTTTCACTTATTCAGCAGAAATATGTGAGATGGTCTTTTCCCTTCCTCTTTGCCAGAACTGGATGTTATTTCTTATCTAAGTTATGGTCTTCCTATATTTAGAACGGAGTTGTACTTAGTGTGTGCTCAGATCTTGTTGACTAGGTCACTTTAAGATTTTGAAACTACATTTTCCAACTTTTTCTACATTTTCTAACTTAATTGACACTAATTTTCCTTTATTCATGTATAAAGTCATAGTTTTTATTAATAGTATAGATTTGCAACTATTAACTTGCTTCAAATTTCGATCAAATTATGTTAGCATTGGTAGGTATGTATACATTTGAATGTGAACCTTGTTTTATATTTCTCACCCCTACCACATTAATACCTCTATTATTGCTGCTTTTAATACCATAATCACTAAAAGCAGTGGTTAGTACTAATAAGCCACATTTGCCATGGTTAGTCCACTTTCACTGACAAAATTAAATGATGGAAGGATTAAGTCTGCTTCTGATTCTGGATTCTTAAAAGTATGTTTTGGATTTTTCTTCTATGTGCTTTTGCAAGGTCATGCACGTCCCCAGTGATGCCGTCTGTTAGTCCTTTGCAAGGCTCCTTGCTGGAATAAAAAAAGGGCAAGTTCCTTTCATCATTACTTTTGGATGATCCAATCATTTATTTCATATATATATATATATATAATATATATTGATATCTCTGGCATGGATATATATGTATCAGAATATTTAAATTTTTAATACTAATATGTTTATATGTCATAAACCTGTTTTTTTAACCTTATGATATTGACACCATGGTATCTTATTTAAATTTTACTGACAGAGAGAGTGAAGTTCCTGAAGAGGGTTTAGATAGTTTCTTTAAGGACCAAGAGCCAGTACATATGGGAATAAAGATTTACAGGGATTTCTTGACTCTAAGTCAAATAGTCTGAGACTGGTTCTCAGAATCTCAAGTGCACACAAGAGCCTTCAGATCTTTCAACGTAAACGAGACTGAGTTAAACAGGCAATTTGTGCATCTACGACCATTAACTACAAGATCTACTGCAGTGCTTACTGCAGTTTCAGTTAAATTTGTCTTTGGATATAATGGAGAATGAATTAATTATAAATGAGTTCAGTTTTTTCCTGAAAAAATTAAAAACCTTTTAAATGCAAGTTCATAGAATAATAGCAGAAATTTTAATTGTTAGAGTAACAATTTTTTAGAACTTTTTATTTTGTATTGGGGTATAGCTGATTAACAACATTGTGAGAGTTTCAGGTGCACAGCAAAGGGTCTCAGCTATAAACATACATGTATCCATTCTTCCCCAAATTCCCCTTCCATTCAGGTCGCCACATAACATTGAGTAGAGTTCCATGAGCTATATGGTGGGACCTTATTAGTTATCCATTTTCAGTACAGCAGTGTATACGTGTCCATCCCAAACTCCCTAACTATCCCTGCCCCTCCCTCCCCCCAGTAGACTACCAGTTGTCTAGCTTCCCTGGTGGCTCAGATGGTAAAGAATCTGCCTGCCATGCAGGAGATCCAGGTTTGATCCCTGGGTCGGGAAGATCCCCTGGAGAAGGGAATGGCAACCCACTCCAGTATTCTTGCCTGGGAAATCCTATGGACAGACTATGGGGTCGCAAAGAGTCGCACACAACTAAGCAACTAATACTGCCCTCTGGCAACCATAAGTTCATAGAATAACAATTTCTAACTTTTTAAGAGTGATCCCATTTTCGTCTGGAATTATCACTGAGGATCAGCCCTGGGTTACATCATGCGCAGTGGAATAAGTCAGACAGAGACAAATACCACCTTGCACCACTTCTGTGGGGCTTCCCAGGTGGTCCAGTAGTAAAGAATTCAGCTGCTGAGCAGGAGACTCAGATTCAGTCCCTGGGTCAGGAAGATCCCCTGGAGAAGGAAGTGGCAATCCACTCCAGCATTCTGGAGTCCATGGAAATCCCATGGACAGAGGAGCCTGGAGGGCTGCTGTCCATGGGGTCGCAAAGAGTCAGACATGACTGAGCGACTAGAGAGAGAGAAACACGTCTCCAAATTCTCAAGTATGACATGTTAAATTTGTACAGCTTTATATGTGTCAATCATATCTTAATAAAGTAGTTTAAATAGAAGGAAAAGAAAAAAACGCATAAAATGCGTCTTACTTTAAAATAAAACGTACCTCTGTGTGTACACACACGTACATATTTTCAGTTCTATTCCTGCTCCTACTAGTTTCTTGGTAGCATTTGTACATAATGGTTTTTGTATTTTTAGAGAGGTACAGATCTAGATTCAAAAAGCATCACAATTAAGCATGTTTGTAGCAGAAAAGGCACATGACTGATACTTTCTTGTGTTTCCTAACTTTCCTTGAGAGTAACCAGTGGTCATGTATGGATGTGAGAGTTGGACCCATAAAGAAAGCTAAGTGCTGAAGAATTGACGCTTTTGAACCGTGGTGTTGGAGATGACTTTTGAGAGTCCCTTGGACTGCAAGGAGATCCAACCAGTCCATCCTAAAGGAAATCAGCTCTGAATATTCATTGGAAGGACTGATGTTGAAGCTGAAACTCCAATACTTTGGCCACCTGATGCAAAGAACTGACTGATTGGAAAAGACCCTGATGCTGGGCAAGATTGAAGGCGGGAGGAGAAGGGGACGACAGAGGATGAGGTGGTTGGATGGCATCACCGACTCGATGGACATCAGTCTGAGTAAATTCCAGGAGTTGGTGATGGGCAGGGCAGCCTGATGTGCTGCAGTCCATGGGGTGGCAAAGAGCTGGACATGACTGAGCAACTGAACTGAGCTGAATTGAACTGAACTGAACCATAGTGTTGAGATGCATTTTTCCATATATTATCAACTTTTGTGCGTGTGAGGTGGTTGATGGAGTCCCTCTTCTGTTTGGGATTACATCTACTTGGGTATAGATCTTAAATATAGGAGAGATTAATGAATCCTGAGGTTTCTCTATTAAAACTCTGTGTGCTATTTTCTTGAACTCATTTAATGATATTTTTGTGAAAAGGGAATTTTTCCAAGAAAGGGAAAATTCTGTAATTCTGTTATTTACCTAGATTATATTGTATCTAACCCAATAATACTTTTCACATGTACTATTTAGGGGCTTCCCTGGTGGCTCAGCTGGTAAAGGATCTGCCTACAATGTGGGAGACCTGGCTTTGATCCCTGGGTTGGTAAGATCCCCTGGAGAAGGGAACGGCTCCCCAGTATTCTGGGTATTCTGGCCCAGAGAAATCATGGGGTTGCAAAGAGTTGAGTCAGACATGACTGAGCAACTTTCACTTTCACTTGACTTTCATATACTCTTTGAGGTCCTTAGGTTGACATTTAACTATTTTTCCCATTTGAACAACAATGACAACAGCAAATTCTGAATCTTTTTTTGTGTTGCTCTATTTTTTCTAGTGTGTAGTTTGGCTTTGGTTTTGAGTAAGCAACCACTGTCTTTTCTGCTGTTGATACTAACACAAATTTATTAAAGGGTAAGACACCATATGTTCATTTCAGAATACCAATTCCATGTTGTCCATCTGAAATCCCAGTATTTGCAAAGCAGTTTATGTACTTCTAATTTGCAGTAATTTGTATGCTTTCTATTCTTTTCATTTTGACTTAATTTCAGATAATTTTATTATCTTGCACTTCTGATGCTTTTTATTTTGTGAAAAAGATATATTTTTATTCTCACTGAAAGGAAAAAGTAGAAAAGATGGGCAGCAGGAATTTTTCTATTTAAACAAAGCTGAAGAAGCATGGCACTGATTTTTCTTTTTTGTCTTAACATATCACAGGAATCCTTTCCTGGTAGCTCAGTGGTAAAGAAACCCACCTGCAGTGCAGGAGACACCCGTCCCATCCCTGTGTTGGGAAGATCCCCCGGAGGAGGAAATGGCCACCCACTCCAGCATTCTTGCTTGGGAAATCCCATGGACAGGGGAGCTTGGTGGGCTACAGTCTGTGGAGATGCAGAGGTGTAAGCCACATAGTGACTAAACAACAACATACATGTAAAATACTTAGAGTGATAAGGGTGGCCCTTCAAACCCTTAAAACAGCTCGTCAGAAAGATCGCTAATCTTTCCCGATTAGTACAATCCTCAAAGAATGTTTATACTAAAACTATTTTTGAGCAGTAATTTCCTTTTAAGCATCATTATGACTGTAAAAATCTCTGCATCTATTTCTACTCTAATCCTTCTATTAGACCTAAGCTTCTCAAGAGATGATGGATGTCTAGTTTCTGCTTTGTTTCTCAAACACTCCTTGGGACAGAAAAACCTGATGGATATGGGTAGAGGTTGAACAAATATGTTCCCAGGATTCTGTGACGCCAATTCTATTATTTAAGAAAGCTGGAACCAAGCATTCGATATCTGTAGAAACTAGCTCCATAGGTAGATAAGGCATTGAGGCATTACCATTTATCCTGCTGGTTGGACATATTTCAAATCTAACCAATGTTTCCCTCTTTCACTACCTTCCTATGAACATCAACATCATATGATGATAATGATGAAAACTAAAGTTGGAAATAGTCACATGAAGGATGAAATTAAATGGTTAAGCTTGATGCTCTAAAGCTATGATGTTGTTTGATCCTTAAGTAAGTCAACTGGAATAAATAAGACATTTTTTGCAAAGGTTGTACAACTGAAGCAAAAGTTTTGTTATAATTGACAAAAACCATGTCCACATTGCCACTGTAAGAAATCTTGAAGAATACAGGTGTGACTCCATTGGAAGTATTGGGATTTGATCCTTTTCTGAGTCCCTAACCTGGGCTGGGATTCAGATGGGCAGGGGGGATGCCTGATGTTGATATTTTTTTTATTGCTATTTTGTCTCTGGGTATAAGAGAATGTATAACAAAGGATTTAAGTGTAGAATGTTTACAGTGCTTTAGCAAAATAATAATAGTGGCCTGATGGTTCAGACAGTAAAGAATCTGCCTTTGATACAGGAGACCTGGGTTCCATCCATGGGTGGGGAAGATCCCCTGGAGGAGGGCATGGCAACCTACTCCAGTACTCTTGCCTGGGAAATCCCATGGACAAAGGAGCCTGGCAGGCTACAGTCCATGGGGTCACAAAGAGCTGGGCACAACTGAGTGGTTAACACACTTTTCACTTTCAAGAGTGTCAACATTAAAGGCTAAACTCCTAATATTATGTATTCTTTTGGGAGTGCTGGTGGAAAGAGTGAGGTAGGATATTCCCCCAATTTTAATTTCCTTGAAAATAAGTGTTAGGCAGAAATGGAGTACAGTTCTAAATTGGTAAGCATAGATGCAATTCTAAACTGATACACGCAGATGTGGAAAAGGAAGAGCTACAGAAATTTTAGGTCAAATCACTCAGTAACTAAAAACTGACTTAAGAGCCATTCTGAATTGGTCATAATTTATAGTCCATGGTTTTATTACAGCAAACCAGGGTGAATGTTCCTTTTTCACATACCATTTCATGTTTCTAGAATTTGCATGACCTATGTTAGATTGCCTTTTTTTTGGAAATTAATTTTTAGTTTTGCAGATGATGTTATTTGGTTCATATTGGGCACTGGATTTCATAATAAAAGTGCTAATTCAACAGTTTATTTTTCGAAAGCGTATTTGTCAATGCTTATTCCTCACTCTTACCTAGCCAATGTGTGGATTTTGCATACAGTTATTTTAAATGTTCATCCTTTCCAGAAAGACAATAAAGTACTTCTGGTATGAAAATCTTTTTCTTTGAGCATTTGAAATACAGTGCCCATGAACTGTGCCGGCGTAAACTCCTAAACCCAGAAGCAAGAGTACAACTTCACGAGGAAGTCTATCAAGTCCAGTTCATCAGCTACACACAATAATACAGAAAGCTTAAAAAGCTTAAAGAAATAAAATAATTCTATAAAATAGCATTCTACTAGTCAATCGATACCCAGCCTTACTGAATTGTTGCCATTAGTCACAAAAACAAGTATCAGATTGTGTCCATTGTGTGTTCATTATGTTCATGAAAGAATGCCAAGGTTTCTACAGAGCTGAGGATATGAGATATTCCATTCTCTATTTTTAGATACACGTTTCTGATAATTTGCTGGAAAGGAAGAGCTATGCCTATCTTAGGTGTTTGGGGAGTGGATGCCTCCACAATGATCATGTTACTAAAGATAAACAGTTGCATGAGTATTGCTTTCTCTCATGCATGAGACCTGAGTGGGAAAATGTCAGTGGGCATCTTTTCGTAAAGAGGATAGATGCTATTTCACTAACACACAGGTATCGAATCTTACTGAGACAACCCATAATTTTTTTTTCCAATTCAATCTGACAAATACTATATGATATGCCAGTTTCTGTGCAAGATAAGACAGCATGTGCAAAAATGAAAAGCCTTAAGGAGTTTGGAATCTAATTGAGATGGCACAGAGCATATTATGATACCAGTATGTATATATACAGTCTTATGAAGCAGAGAGATGAAAAGGCTTGCTTGGAAAAGTAGATTATAAAAGCCATCACTCAAGCAATGGCATGTGAACTGCATCTGACCAGTGGAGACGGGAGAAGAAGGGCAGTTCTGATGGGGGACATTGTGGGGTCAAGTCCTGGAGAGCAGACAGCTTTGGGGGGCAAGGGTGGGGAGATTCCAGTGTTCAGGAAAGGGTCTGAAGCAGTGTAGTAAGAGGTGCATTTGAAGAGCAAAGGTGGGTCCTAAGAGACTCAAGCTCAAGATTTTGGACTCTTCTAAATTTAGGTGATAATCGTCAAGTATTTTGAACAAGAGAATGACCTGCCTGTCTGCTGAGTTGTTCCAGTTGTGTCTGACTCTTTGTGACCCTAAGGACTGTAGCCCGCCAGCAGATTCTCCAGGCGGAAATACTAGAGTGGGTTACCAGGCTCTTCTCCAGGGGGATCGTCCCCAACCAGGGATGGAACCCAACATTCCTTGGCTGCTGAAGCTCCTGCATTGGCAGGTGGATTCTTTATTGCTGAGCCCCCAGGGAAGCAAGAGAACGACAAGAGTCAGTTTGGTCTCATTTCAGTACAAAGGGTGAAGAGGAAGCGAATGGAGTCAGGGCCTTGACGTCATCAGGCATTAGCAAGTGCTTAGCACCATTTTATGCTGAAGCCTAAACAGCATCAGTAATGCCGGGAAGTGTATTATTTCCTAGGCCCCCCAGAGCAAACAGTGTGACTTAAATAACTACTGTATTTTCTGAGTCCTGAAGTGTCAGAGACTCGTTCCCTCTAAAACCTTTAGGAGAGCATCCTTCCTGGCTTCTTTCAGCTGCTGCTAATGCCACGCGCTCCTTGGCTCACAGCTGCAAACCTCTGGTCTCCGCCTCTGTGTTCGCTTGGTTGACTCCCCCCGTGTCTGTCTTCTGATAGAAGCTGCATTAGAGCGTGCTCTGATGGCCTCAGCTTAAATGGATCTCATCTGAGATGACCTGCTCGCAAATCAGGTGAGGGTCACAGGTGTGAGGTTAGCACTTCAACCTACCAGACTGGGAGGGGCGCACTTCAGCCCCTCACAAGAATGAAGAGCGGTGACCAACGGGAAAGGCAGCAGCAAGACAGAATCACTGTGACTGTTGAGACTCGGGAGAGAGCAGGATGAGATGGCTGGGAGCGGAAGAAAATGCGAAAGCTCAAGAGTCCTGGGACTTCCCTGGCAGCCCAGGAGTTAAGGCTGCTTCCACTGTAGAAGGTGTGGGTTTGATCCTTGGCCAGGGAGAGCTAAAATCCAACATGCCTCATGGCCAAAATTCAGGACAAAAAGAAGTATTATTGTAACAAATTCAATAATGTCTTTAAAAATGGTCCACATTAAAAAAAAAAAAACCAACAACTTATAAAAAGCTGAAGAGTCAGGCAATTGGGAGGGGAAGGAAAGGAAAAGTAGGTGATCTCAACTATAAGAGTTCAGCATCTGTGAAGTTCTGATCACATCTGTGAGCTGACTTCAGTCATTCAACAGTGGTCAGGGAACCCCCAGCAATTTGACTTGTGTGTGATAGGGATCACAAGTATTTGTGACTACAGACTGAGTGTCTCTATCGCACCCACATTTTGTGCGTGGGTGGTGGTGGTGATTTTGTGGCTAGGTTGTGTCTGACTCTTACGACCCCGTGGACTGTGGCCCACCAGGCTCCTCTGTCCATGGGATTTCCCAGGCGAGAGGACTGGAGTGAGTTGCTGTTTCCTTCTCCATAGTGTGGGTAATGATGATTAAAGCAGTTATCAGATGGAAATCCTTCCAAGGGGAAGACGTTATTAGCAAAAAAAGTAGGAAAAAAATTAATAAATAAACGTGATGGAGATATTTATAAGCGCAGAGTCACCTCCTTTCTGCCTTACACATTCTGACAAGCCCTTGGCATGAAAGCTAATTCTGAGATGAATGCAATTGTATCTGGCAGGGTTGACCAAACTTCTAGGCAGATCAGAAGAAGTCTTCTCTTTGTAGTTGGTAGCGGGGGAGCAGGAGGAGGATGAGGTGAGTAGGGGCAAACCGGTGAGTGGGGGGCAGGGGACAGAGAATGTGACAGGGGATGGGGATTTAAAACATGGCCCAAAACAGCTCCAGGCATGAGACTGCGTGCAGTTACCAGCCTGCTGGATCTTACACCTCATGTGAAGGCAGTGGGCTCGTGAACTCTTTTGTGAACAGTACTGATTTCACCCGTGAAAAATTATGCCAAGATACATGCCATCCTCTTCATGGGATGTTCCCCTCTCATATAAAAGGTGAGACGCTTTCTCTGATATGTGACTGATACAATTATTGCTACAACTGTCCCAGTCTCTCCTTCAGCGTTTCGACCACTGTGTCGATGTTCACATCATGATTTTGGTGCTTTTCTGCAGTGAACTCTCTTAGTTTCTTGGGTCTGCTGTAGCAAAGAACTCCAAACTGGGTGGGTTAGCACAACAGGAGCGTATTTTCTCATAGTCCTGGAGGCTAGAAGTCCGACATCAAGGTGTCAGCAGGGTCTCGCTCCCTTTGAAGGAGAAGAGGTTGGAGGTTCCTTCCTTGCCTTGTCCCAGCTTCCGGTGGTTGCTGTCAATTACGGTGTTCCTTGGCTTGCAGACATGTTACTCCAAGCCCATGGCGTGCAGCCCTCTATGAGCTGAAGCCTCTAGCACCTGGCTAACGGCTGGTAAGTCAGTGGTATCACCTCCATGAACCCATCAATAATACAATATAATTGGAGAGCATCAAAACAAATGGCCATCTGCAGTGGGCTCCATTCGCCGAGTCCTGGAAGTTAATGATGCCTTATTGAGAAAGCATTGCATGGAGCTGTACGGCATATGCCTGGTGGTGGTATATAATTTCATAGTCCACAAACCATAATGATTCAATTTTCTCAGAGGTGTATTTATCTATGTGTGGTATTTATCCCTCTCTACTGTGTTATGACTTGACAGTTATTTAATGTTTACATGAGACAGAAATTGACCAAGAGGGGAAGATTAAGCAACATGGAGGGCTTGAGAAATCTTGTTTCCCATAGTTTTATTGAGAAGTAATTGACCTGCAGAGCTGTAAAGGTTTCAGGTGGACAGCACGATAGCTTGATTTAAGTATATCATGAAATGATCACCACAATATGTCCAGCTAACACCCATCATCTCATAGATACAAAATAAAAGAAAAGGGAAAAAAAGAGATTGAGAATTCTCCTCGTGGTGAGAAGTCTCAGGGTTTAAACTCTTCGTGATTCTCTCGTGTATTGTTATGCAGTGTTAGTTACACGTTGTATCCCTACATGACTGGAAGTTTGTACCTTTATGTCCGTATTTGTCCAATTCCCTTTCCCCCCAAGACCCTGCCTCTGACAACCACAAGCCTGCTCTTTTTCTCTGAGATTGTTTGCTTTTGTCTTAGAGTCCACATATAAAGGGACCGTGTCATATCTGTCTCTCTCTGAAGCGCTTATTTCACATAGCACGGTGCTTTCAAGGTACTCAAGGCACTTGTGCTCAAATGGCAGGATTTCCTCATTTTTCATGGCTGAATATTATTCCATTATACACAGAGATCACAACTTCTCCATCCATCTTCTAGATCCATTTAAAATGACATGGACTCTGAAAATCTGGTGCAAACTTGCGTTTTAAAGCAGACTTTACTTTCTGCCTGCATCTTTAATTGGTCAATTCATTTATTTAGACAGGTGATAAATGATGCTGAGCATCCTCTTACTGGGACGTGTGCTAGTATTACACTGGATACAAAGGCGAATTTTCAAAAATCTTGCCATTTAGGACTTTAGAGTCTGATTGAGCAGATGAATCATCCAAACTCTGATTCACATGTCTGCTAGTGAGGGTCCACACACAGAGGGTGAAACTAAACAGAACTCAGTAATTTAGCTGAGGCTATCTGGGAACCATAAAAAAGACAAGGAACACGTCATGGATGTTCAGAGAAAGGGAGAAACGTAACTCATGAAAGATTTTCCAAAACTGGGAAATGGGGGTTTGCCCCCCATCCTCCTCTCTCCTCTCCCTTCTTGCACTTTCTCTCCCCCCCCTCTCGCTCTCCATTTCCCACTATTTTATCTCTTTCTCTATCACACTCTCTGTCCCCTGCATTCTTCTTGACACATCCACCTCCCTTTGTATAAATGATAAAATGCTTGCACTCCACATATCTGTCCACTACTGTTTAGCTTCCTTTCCAGAATCGCCTTTCTCTGTGATTCCCAGAGTTTTGTCAAAGGTCCCTGTTTCTCCTGATAACACACATGCTTCAAAGGCTAAATCCTGTGACTTCATTTATACGACCTCCTGGAAAAGGCAAATCTATGGAACAGGAAACAGATCGGTGTTTACCAAGAGCAGAGGCTGGGGAGAGGGGTAAAGGGATATGAGAGAACTTTCTAGATCTTAACTGTGGGGATGGTTATGCTACAGTGTACTTGCAGAGATTCTTACAGCTGTACACCTGGAGAGGGCAAGCTTTGCTGTTACATGCATTTTACCAAACACACCTGACTTGCCTCCAAATCCTCGTTTTGCATTGAACGGAAAGGCTCACACGATTTTAATTTCCTTTTCCCACCACCCTTCTTAGTTTTAAATTTAGTAGCTTCTAATTCAAATTAGAAAATTATTTTGAGATTATGGACCAAGAAATTATAATTATACAAGTATATGCTATGTGAGTGTGTGTTTGTGTGTGTGCATGTGTGTGTGTGTATGTGGGGGGGGGGTGTTCTAATTTGTAACCCAAAATGGAAATCAGTGAAATAAGCAATAAAGAAGCACTTTTGAAATGTCTCAGACCTGACTATTGAAGTATCAATTAAAGGATGGGAGTACAATCTAGAAAATTATATTTTGTGCTATTTTGTACTGGCTGCTATTCTAGAACAATTAAGGCAATAAAAATTTAACTACCTTTATTTCAGTTGTAAAAAGCAAGTGAGTTCCCAGGTTAATTTATAGTTAAAGGACTAAAGTCATATTTTTCCCAACTAGTGGTGCTGAGAAAGACTAGCTTACAAAGGGAATTTAGTGTTTATAAATAGAGCCCAGCACTTGTTGCTTTGCAGGAAGTCAGTTAGAGAGATGGTCCTTTTCAGTTCTTTTGCTGCACCAGGAATAAGCTTGTAGCTAGAGAGGTTTTTCAGAAGTGAACTGTAAGTATTCAAGTCCATAGTACACACTTCGTGTTTTAAAGAAGCCACGGAAAATCTTCTCCCCGCAAGGAGAACTTCCTCACTCCCAAGAGGCATGGCAGAGCAGAGGAAGGAGTTTCTGATTATAGTTCCAGAGATGCAGTTTCCTGTCCTAGCTCCACCATGAAACTAACTCTGATTCTGGGAAGGAGGTGGGGAGAGCATCCCAGCCTTAGCCCGGTTTCAGGTTTGGTTGGCCTGTGAACGAGCAGGAAGTGGGGCTATACGACCTCTGAGGGTGTCTCCTTAAATTACAGCTTTGCCAAGGGTTCTGTATCTTGTTATACTGGGAATGTCCATAACCTCAGCTTCTCTCCTTTAATCCCGTACTTTTGACTGTTTCAGACTTTTCCACCAGGATGACTTGCATTTATCCCTAATACCCTCCTGGACCCTGAATTCAGTGTTGTTTCCTGACATTCCACGGCTCTGATGATCGAGGCAGCTGCCATGTGTTGCAATTCAGTTCAGTTCAGTTCAGTCGCTCAGTCATGTCCGACTCTTTGCAACCCCATGAATCGCAGCACGCCAGGCCTCCCTGTCCATCACCAACTCCCGGAGTTCACTCAGACTCATGGCCATCGAGTCAGTGATGCCATCCAGCCATCTCATCCTCTGTCGTCCCCTTCTTCTCCTGCCCCCAATCCCTCCCAGCATCAAAGTCTTTTCCAATGAGTCAACTCTTCGCATGAGGTGGCCAGAGTACTGGAGTTTCAGCTTTAGCATCATTCCTTCCAAAGAAATCCCAGGGCTGATCTCCTTCAGAATGGACTGGTTGGATCTCCTTGCAGTCTCAGGGACTCTCAAGAGTCTTCTCAATTCCTCAGCACTCAGCCTTCGTCACAGTCCAACTCTCACATCCATACATGACTACTGGAAAAACCATAGCCTTGACTAGACGGACCTTTGTTGGCAAAGTAATGTCTCTGCTTTTGAATATACTATCTAGGTTGGTCATAACTTTTCTTCCAAGGAGTAAATGTCTTTTAATTTCATGGCTGCAGTCACCATCTGCAGTGATTTTGGAGCCCCCAAAAATAAAGTCTGACATTGTTTCCACTGTTTCTCCATCTATTTCCCATGAAGTGATGGGACTGGATGCCATGATCTTCATTTTCTGAATGTCGAGCTTTAAGCCAACTTTTTCACTCTCCTTTTTTACATTAAATAAGCCAAATATATTAGCAAAACCATGAAGTGTTAGTTGCAGTGGTGTCTTACTCTTTGCAACCCCATGGACTGTAGCCCACCAGGCTTCCCTGTTCATGGAATTCTCTAGGTAAGAATATTGCAGTGGGTTGCCATTTTATTCTCCAGGGGATTTTCCTGATCCAGGGATCGAACCCTGGTGTCCCATATTGCAGGCAGATTCTTTACTGTCTGAACTACCAGGGAAGCCATTAGCAAGCATGGAGGTTTTCTAAAGCTTGTATTTGGCTCTTCCCAAAGAGTATGATTCAGCATTTCAGCACACTAGCTTTTGGAATACACCGAGATCCTAAGATTTAGAATTCACTCGTATAAAGGACAAAAATGCTTTCTAATTTAGCATTAAGCAGTGTATATTTTTATATATTTTCTCAATCAAGGTGTCATTTGTCTGTGGAAGCTTTAGCTGGCAGGATGAGTTTTGTGAAGAGGGACCTGGTTTATTGATGAGTTTGTGGGGAATGAAGCAGAAAAGAAGTAGGGATCTCAGACCTAGAGCCCTGGCATCGTTACTTCACAAAATATTCGTCCTTATAGGAAATTTGGATTTGAGGAAACATGAGATACCTTATCTCCCATTCAATTTCCAGGCAGACTGAATTTTTAATTTTTTTACAAAAGAGTGAGTTTGAGACCTGTGTCATCAGCGGGTGTTGTATGGTAGGAACGCCCTGCGCTTTGCAATTCTCTGGAAAGCTGTGAAAATAGAGACGGCATCCCCAAGTTTTTGCTGCTCCACTGCGTCCCACATAAATTACTCCAGATATTTTTTTTTTTCCCCAACTCTGAAGGTCCTCAGAGAGGAATTCTATACTCTCACTAGTCTCAGATCACGTTTCCTTTGCCAGAAAGTTCCTGATAAATTGAATATCTCCTGCGTTTGTTCAGTCCTACTTCTTACTCAGTCTTGAGGGGGGCTCATGGAGCCCAAGGGAAGTTGAGCTCTTCTTTCCAGGGTGATGGCCTGAACAATAAGACACTCGGGGGGAGATGAATCCTTACAAGGCAACTCGGGAAATTTGAGCTTAAAAGCAGGGCCTTTAAGAGGCAATGGAGGAAACAGTAAGTCGGTTTCGGAATTAATGACTTCATCATCGCAGAAAAGCTTACGAAAGGAATATGACTTGCAGGAATTTGTCGAAGAGGTCGAGTCTTCGGATCTGTACCCACTGGGACACTGGCAAGACTCACAGAAAGCATGACCTAGTTGGAAGATGACGAATACAGAAAATTGGGTGGGTGATATTTTGGAAGCAGTGAAGGATTGGGAGGAAACGAATAAAGTCAGAGAACTGTGTGCTTAAGAACCATAAAGGCAATGAGATGGTTGGCAAAGCTTCAGACAGAGAAGAATCCCATGGCAGGGAAGGGAGAGGCCAGGGTTCGGGCAGCAGTGCCCTCGCGTGGGCTGGCCACGCGGAATGCTGTCGTGCCGAGCTGTGCCACATTTCCACGGTCCTGCAGGAGTCTGGGTGTGGCTGTGATGAATATCACATTCCCTTTATTAAAACCGTAAAATGGAAACCGCACAATGCAAGAGAGCCATTACCTTTTGCATCATTACCTTCTCTGCAATTAGAACCTCTCCCCTTCCACGTCTCTTAAGCCGATTACGTGTGACACTAGGTGATGGCGAGGCGGCAGTGGGGAAATTGGCAGGACTTCAAGGCCTTCCTTATCTTTCCTTTCGCTTCAGCCAACTCTCCGTTTACTAGGGAGGTCTGGGCCTACGGTGCAACCTGCTCAGGAGAACTATGCTGCATGAATAATCGTTCCGACATATTGCCATTTATCCTTTCATTCATGTCACGAGTCAAATTTGTTTTAGCCTCTCCTTGAGCCAGTGATAAATCTGAAGTACACTTGTCTGATATTTTCAAAGGATCAGTTCTTTCCAATCTATTAATTCTTTGAAACATAGGTTTAAACGTCATCTTAGGAAGCATCTTAAATCTCCATAAAACCGATTGATTCACCTATGAGTCCATTGTTCATGTATTCATTTGGTGAATATTTAAGGCATTTACATTGAATGCCAGGAACTGGTGGAATGGTAGAAACCCAGCAAGGAGGAGAACAAAGAGGTTTCCAGACTCATGGTGCTGGTTGTGCTCATGTGTATGAACGTATGATTAAAGCTTTAAAATGAGAGACAGGATTGAAATCGTTGGGTTAGCGCATGTGCGTGAATGGGAGAGGGGGCTGCACTTGAACGGGTGTCGTAACGACTGATTTTCCTTCGTCTGTATGCTTTGTAATTCAATGACTCATCTTAAGAAACCCGTATCGAGGTAAGCACTCACTGTATTCCGTAAAACAGCTCAGAATGGGATGTCTGCTTAAAAAAACAAGTCAGATAAGGTCTATTGACCAGAAATGGGTTCCTGTTTCTCAGGCTCCTTGGGAAAGACACTTTATATCACACTCTCTTCTGTATGTCTCTCTCCAAGCTATCACGGCCTCTTGTCATTTTGAGACCTTTAATAATAGACACTTAATACCTTAATCTGTGTTAGGCAGAGTGACATTCAATGTCCCCTGGCCCAGAACTGGGAGAATGCTGGGTCTGTGAGAGTAAAACTGTCTACAGCTTTTTCAAACATCTTAAAGAGCTGCAGAGCATACCTGATGCTTGCCAAGACGATGGGTTTGATCATCAGATAAGTTTTCAAATCTCTCCTCTTGTGACTGGTCCATTCCTAGACAAGCCCCAGTTTCTCTACTGACAGTGTCAATAACTGTATCTCCTCTTCATGGTTCTTTTGAGAGGGATGTGGGGAATGACTATGAGAAGCCACTAACCCATGTGTTCCTTCCACCATCAAGCGATGATGAATTCACAAACATATCACAAAAGCTTATCTGCTTTCTTAGGGGAAAAATACGAGCCGTCATATGTCTCATGCAAAATGAGCCACAGACTGTTTTGGGGGTGGGTGGGGAGTGGGAGGGCATGAGGATAAATGTTTCAGCTAAATTTTATGAAAAGTATAGCTTGTCGGGAGGCTTCCTTGATGGCTCAGTGGTAAAGAACTCGTCTGCCAACGCAGGAGAGGTGGGTTCAATCCCTGGGTCGGGAGGATCCCCTGGAGAAGGAAATGGCAACCCACTCCAGGATTCTTGCCTGGAGAGTGCCGTGGACAGAGGGGCCTGGTGGGCTACAGTCCAGGGGGTTTCAGAGCTGGACAGGACTGATTGACTGAGCAGGAACAGGACGTAGTTTGTTGGAGTATAAACACTTAGAATAGGTGGGGCCGTGCTTTTGTGATTCCCCAAGGTAAATGATATAGGGCTATGTAATTCCAAGGCTCAAAGTGAATTATTAATTTGTGACATGTTCCTATGAAGCATATTTCTTTTATTTTATTGTTTTGTTTTATCATCAAGTGTGTAAGATTAACCTCTAACCTGGGAGAGTTGATACGAGTTAACTGATGCAGGGCATGTATTTGTGTTTGACTCCATGCCTCAAGATACATAAATCATTTTCATTTCTGTCTTAAGGCAGGATGAAAAGGGCCACACAGAGAGGATTAAAATGAAGGATGAAAAAAAAAAATCCTTCAACATCTTGGCTGTTCCTTCTCTTGCCCGTGAGATCCATTTCTCTTTAAACATTCAGAAGAGGATAGAAGTTGTCATCACCCGCTCTGTCCTTGGGAAGTAGCTCAAGTTAACATCTAAGTGGCTTAGGAGAAAATGAAGAATCCTTCCTTCAGAGATGAACCCCAAATTTTGCTTCCGCTTGGGTCTATGCAGCCACCTTATGGCTTAATTAGCAAAAGGAACAGTTTATTGGCCCAGGAATACCAGTGTCTGGGGTACTTTACAATAAACACATTCAGCATCTGGTTCTTAGCTGACCACACTGTAAATCAGACAGAAGATGTCTTCCTTTTAAGAGACCAATAAAAAAAAAGTTATGCACTTTTTTAATGGACAAAAAAGAATGCCAAGGAAAAATTTTCATATCCTGCCATGATGCTTACTGGGTCAAAATTCCAGATTGGATGGTTTTCTTTGCCTTGTTGAAGCAACTAAGCAAATATGCATGTGTTGGTTACAAATGATGGTTTACTAGCCTTATGGGGTATTCATGTCTCAATCCAGAACTTTGTGGTTAAAGTACTATTAAAGAGCTCCACTTTTTTTTTTTTCTTTTTAACGTATGGGAGCTGCTTGTAAGGTACTATACAGTCGTAGACAACCAAGAAAATACCGGAATTACACCAGCACAGCAGGAAATTAACAACGTGGTAGATAATCATGCTTGCTTATAGATAATGCATTCAGTGCTTAAAATAGCAGCTTGCCATCCATGTGTTATTTCATACCAGATGGTTGCAAGAGCACAGGACATTTTTTTATAATATATTCCTAGGGTACATATAAAAATCTCTTTAATAGCAATGCACCCAAAAAGGAAAAAGATCTATAATTTAGGATAACTGAGTGTTTGTCAAATTGCCTTCATCTATATCAAGCTCAACGATATTTTTGCATCTTCAGTAAGCAAAAATATTCTGTTCAATGGAATATCAAAATTGTGATATGAAGTTCATCCAGAATTTTTGGTGGAGACACCCTTTTTCAACTGCAGTGCCCAGTTTGAAGGCGTTAACTGAGACTTCTGGGATAATCTTATCTGGCTACATTATTATTTCATTTTTTAATTCTGTGTTTCAGGAGAAAAGTTATTCACTCCAGTAAAATACTAGACACCGGCTGAATAGAGAACTCCAACATATTCTAGTCATTGTGAGATTGCTCCCATCCGAAGGGTTAGCTGTGAAGCCCACTCTAAGAATACTAATTAAACTCTTTAAGCTTCAGTGTGTTGAGATAGCATCAGAGTGAAAAGATGAGGCTCAGGGGACGCAAGTGTTGCTCTTGGGTTCTCTATATCCAGCTGTGGAGAACGCAGAACTGTTTGTAGGGGGCGGACATGTGAAGCCAAGGTCTTTACCCCATGGCTTAGCAAAGTGCTTCTGGAGTGTCCCTGATGGCTCGATGGGTAAAGAATCTGCTTGCCAGTGCAGGAGATACGGGTTCAATCCCTGATCCCGGAAGATCCCACGTGCTGTGGAGTAACAACTCCTGAGCTGTGCTCTAGAGCCCGTACGCCCCACAAGAGAGGACTCTGCGACGGGAGGTCCAAGCACAGCAAGGGAGAGCGTGCCTACACAGAGACGAAGATCCAGAACAGCCAAAAATACAAAAAGTGTATGTATTGAAAGCGGTTCTTTCAAGACTGTCCGTAACACCCGGAGGCATTGCTGGTCAGCAGATCTAGAGGGAGTGGTACTGACTGGCATTGAATGAGAAGTCAGGAAATCCACGCAACATCCTACAACATCCTACAGAGCAGCCCCCTCGACGGAGTGCCAGCTGGTCTCGGCGATGATCCCTCGTAGGGAGCTACTCGGCTAGGCTTCAGAACCCGACCACTGAGCCAGACACTAGGTGTGGCTGTGGAGGTGGTTAAAATGCCCACAGTCAATGATCAGTGGACTTGAAAGGGGATTGCCCTCCATCAGGGGTCGTCAGGCGTGGGGATCATCAAGCATGAAGTCATCAGGTCAGCGTGGGAGCCATTGGGTCAGCTGAAGGTCTTAAGCGTGAAAAAGGCTTCCCAGAGTGGAAACGAGTGGGAATACTGGGAGAAAATATGTATGTTTCATATATAGAACACATACCTCTACTGCCAATGCGGGAGATGCAAGAGACTCGGGTTCAATACCTGGGTCTGGAAGACCCCTGGAAAAGGAGAATGGCAACCCATTTCAGTATTCTTGTCTGGAAAATCCCATGAACAGAGGAGCCTGGTGGGCTACGGTCCATGGGCTCCCAAAGAGTTGGACGCAACATAGAGACTAAACAACGGCAGCAATGCTATAAGTATACATAATCTTTCTATGCATTTTATCTCTCTATACTATGGTATCTAGTCTCTCTATATCTATATCTCATTGATTTGCTCTCTCTAGCGGACCCTGTCATGTAAGGAATGTGTCCCCAGTCCCAATTATGTGTTGAAGTTTACATCCCTAGGTAATGGTATTTGGAGATGATGCCTTTGGGAGCTTTGCATTAGACCATGAGGGCTCCACCCTCGTGAACAAGATCAATGCCTTACAGGAAGAGACAGGAGAGGATCTCTCTGTGCTACGTGAGGACACAGCAAAAAGACGGCTGCCTGCAAACCTGGAAGCACTCACCAGGAGCAAACCTGTTGGTGTCTTGAACCTGAACTTCAGCCTCCAGAACCCTGGGGGATAAATGTGCTGTTTAAGCCCTGCAGTCTGTGGCACTTGGTCAATGCCACCAGAGTGGACAGTCCCTGAGGGATGCAGTCCTAAATGCCAAGGGTGCCAGGCTTGGGAAACCCTGGTCTGGCTGTGAGAAGAGAGTCCTGAGCCTTGGTCAACCTTGATGCTCCTGCAGCGGGCATATGTGTTAGTCTCGGTCGTGTCTGACTCTTTGCAACCCCATGGCTGTGGCCCGCCAGGCTCCTCTGCCCATGGGATTTCCCAGGCAAGAAGACTGGAGTGGGTTGCCATTCCTTTCTCCAAGGAATCTTCTCCACCTAAGGATCAAGCCCAGGTCTCCTGCATTGAAGGCAGATTGTTTACCATCTGAGCCACAAACAAAGCTCTGATGCTGGGAAAGATTGAGGGCAGGAAGAGAAGTGGGTGCCAGAGGATGAGACGCTTGGATGGCACCACTGACTCAATGGACGTGAGTTGGAGCAAGCTCTGGGGGACAGTGAAGGACAGGGAAGCCTGGTGCGCTGCAGTTCATAGGGTTGCAAAGATCAGACATGACCTAGCTTCTGAACAACAACAACAGTGGGCACATGTTTTCTAGAATCTTCCATGAGCTACACAGACTGTCTTCCCTCTCCTTGTTGCAGTTTTTTCTATGCTCTGTTGGAAAGGCTGGGGACCTCCCAAGACTTGACTTGACTGCCCAAGATCACCAAAGCTCAGTACCTCCGTGGGGGCACAGAGGTCTCTCTTCCCCACGGCTGTGAGCATGTTTGATCTTCTTTAGGAAAGATGACTTAGCAGGATGAACTCAATATCATCCCCCCTTTCTTCCTTTAGCTTTATGACTCTCGTTCTGCGAACCTCAGTGCCACTGTGTAAATTTCCCTCTTGGAGAGATAGACCGTTGCCCCAGGTTCTGCCTCATGCCTTTTCCCAGAGTTAAGGTGACTGGAGCTCTTCATCCCTAGAGACTGGCCCTTTGGCATCACCTTCACTGATTTGGTGAAGAATAACCCATGGTGCTCACACGCACACACCTCACACCAGTTGGAAACACAGCGACCTGACCTTTGCCCTGAACTTGGATTTTCTGGGTTGTTATGTGAAAAGCTTAGACAACTAGTGGCAAGGTTTTGAAGCCTTTGGGATTTTCCTGGAGCCAGTATTAAAAAAAAGGACCCCACGGGAGGCCCAAGATGAGGGCAAATCAATGCAGCTTTGTTTACTGCTGCTCCTGAGTTCTCCCATTGTGGAGAGGAATCTGAGAGCAGGAAGGACGAGGGGGGAAAAAAAAGCGGATCAAACGTGAGTGGTGTTTCTTTCAGCGCGATCCCTGTTCCCCCGTCTTTCTGCTAGAGGCGCAGTCTTGACAGCTGCCTGTCGCGGGCTCGCTGAGTCCCCCAGCATCAAAGGGCCACTGTCAAAGGGTCTTCTTGCGGGGTTAAAGGCGGCTGGCCTCCTCAAGCACGGTGGCCCACTTGCAAACAGAAATGCAGTTCCCCCTCAGGCTAGCTGCAGCTGCCAAAGCGAGCCAGGGCGGGGAGCTGGCCAGCAAGGGCGTGGCACAGACCGCGGATGCTGCTGGAACCTGCCCGGGCTGGTACCCGGGAGGATGCCAGCTGCCGCCGCTGCTGCAAAGCCCGGGGGGCCGGGGGCCAGGGGGCGTGTTGGACTCCGTCCTCCGTGGGCCGCTGGCTCGTTTTCCACAAGACGCCTCATCCCCTCATCCTCCCTGAAAAGCTCCCCCCTCCCCACCTTATGTTTTTCCCTTTCCCTGGGTGTCATCCAATTATCACTCCCACGCGCTCCTTGCAGCTGTACTTTATGGATGACAAACATTTCTGCTTTATTGTTTGGGGAGAGCTACACACATGAAAACCAGCCCAACCTTCACCAAGAAGCTTGATTACAAAATCTGCTGCCAGGACCCAGAGGGATGCGGGAAGGGACACCAAGGAGCCCTGGGACTTGTTCTGCCGGTGGGAAATGCAGCCCCAGCTTCTGGGGGACAGTGTTTTGTGAAAGGGTGAAAATACTGAGTTTTTATTTTTATTTTTTTTAATGCTGTTCTAAAAAGAAAAGACCTCATGCAAATAACCAGGAAGTGAAAGCTGTGCTTGGAGCTGGTGAAATAGACACAGGGCTCCAGTACTGGGGTCACAGGCCAGCCTGTATCCTCAAGGCTGAGGGCTTTTCCCAGATGTGAGACTTTCAGAGCTAGAAACGGGACCATCCCAGCTTAACCCCCACAGTCGCAGGGCCCAGGACCATTTCCCTCAGAGAGGGAAAACCACTTCTCTCCCAGTTTGGATTAGATTAAAGACAGTTTCTCAACAAGGTAGCTTTAGGTAAACAGATTGTGCGGCCTCTCTCTGTGACATCCTTGGGCTATCACTAGTCATTTTTTAAAAGCTCGTCTAAAGAGTCATAGCTTTCTAAGTTCAGAATCTCTGCATCAGACAGCTGAATCTTTGCACAGGGCTTAGAAACATTTAGGGGAGAAAAATCACCTCCTTTGAGCTCTGGGGAAGGGAGGGGCATCACTTGTGAGAGATGTAAGCCTGTGTTAATTGGTGGTGTTTGCACTTGGTTCCCATTCCTTGCATCTTGTAAAATATATGCAGGAGGACAGCAGGGAGTGGCAAGTGCAGCAGCCGAAGGAGGGAAGAAGCCGGAGCAGTGTTTTGCTTTTAAAAGATAAATCAGCAACATGCCTGGGAAAGGAGCGGAGGGTCAACAGGAGGGTAATCTAGTTAACGGTGGAATAATATTAGCCTGACCGCCCCGCTCTGCATCCTCTTTAGAAATATAGCACGATACAGCTGCTGCGAGGTTTCATCAGGGCAGAAATCACAATGGCGTGTGTGCATCGCTGTACAGTTTGCAGAATACTCTTCCTTACTTCATCTTCCTTGGGCCTCCTGAAATAGCCTGAGAAGTGGGCTGTGCAAAGGTAGTAACCTCGTCCTTAGAAATGTGAACACCAGCTGGGCAAGGGTAAGTGACCTTCTGAAGATCACACAGTCAATCAAATCCATTCAGAACTGAGTCCTCGGTCTTCCAGACTCCACTGCACAAGGAGTTTGTTTGATTCTTTAAAGATTGTCAGGGTGAATACAGAACCGTGAACAAGCTGGAGGATTTGAACCCTCTTTGCATTGTGCTTTATCTTCCTAAGATAAGGTAGAAGAACAAGAAAAGGAGCGAGAACCACAGCTAAGAATGACAGGCAAACTCTGCCAGCGTCTGGGTTGGTGAACCGAAGAACTGTTTGACCTTTTTCAACATCAGTTTCCTTGCTTGAAAAACACCTGTAATGATGGCTTCTGGAAAGGTTGTTGTGCGAAGTAAACAAGATAATGTGGGTAAGATGCTAAATTCGGGAAAGAAAAGAAGCTCGAAAATTACTATTCCTACCATGATTTCTAATGGTAATATGACAGAGATAAGTCTGAACAAGCGTATTGCAAACGTTGACCGTGATGGCAAGAGGCGCTCTGGGTCTCCTGTGGTCCACACAGCTTTCCCAAGTATTTACCCACAAATGGGCAGGCTTCGCATCCAGCCTGAACCATCGCCTCTAAGGAAAAAGGATCCAACTTTCCCGTGCAGCCTTGAACTTACTGATACGGCAACAGCAGGCCGTGGAGGCAAAAAGCCAGCCCAGCAGGGCTGACAGGTGACAGTGACAAGCAACAGTGGAACTGCTGCCCTGGAAAGTCACGGAGACGTTCTGATGCACCCCGTGAAGGAAACGGTTCTGTCAGATGAGGCGCGGAGCGCAAAGTTAGCCACAGGATAAAATTAAATTCGGAGTCACCCATCAGCTTTGAAAAATGTTACCTGTCGACTTTCTTCTGTTGAATCTGAACGTGGGTGGTAATAACCTCATGGAGGTGCCTTCACGAAGGATCTATTTTAGATGAATTAGCACTACAGATCTCTTTGTTTGCTTTTAATTTTATTCGGCGCTGACAGCGCTCTAATGGACAATCAGGATTACTTTTAAGAAGGTAGTCGCCGAATATATTTATTTACCTTAGCTATCTTGTTTCCTTCAAAGGCATGTGGAGTCCTGGAAACAGAAAGTAACTCGGAAGGTTAACTAGCTGCTCCAGTTCATTCAAGAAAAATGGTTGGCTCTGCTATTAAGAACCATTCTCCAGATTTCTAAAGGGCTTTTTAATGTGTGAGGTACATTTTGTTAGCAAATCTCAGGTCCATTGTATAGCGTTTTGTTTCAGGAAAGCTGTTTACATAATGCAAGCTTTTGAGATAGTCTTACCCAGCCTCAAAAAAAAAAAAATATATATCCAATGTTAATTCAACAGGAGGGGGAAGTTTCTTCACAATATATGTGTATGTATATCAACTCATCACATTGCACTCATCAATTATAACTCTGGGCAAAAAGATATATTAAAAAATAGTTGAACACAAGAAACCAATAACAATTGAAATGTAAATGCTGTCAATGAAGATTTCCACCCTTTACCTTCATCTCATTTCTCTTTTTATTCCTTCTGTGAAATGCTTTACCCCTCTAGCCAGATGACTCTGGTCTTCTCCCAAACTCAGAATCACAAGCTTCAAAAGCTGTGCTCTCAGGAGCTTTGTCCCTGCAGTGTTTCCCTGGGTTTTGCTTGCTTTTGCTCTTAAACAAATTGGACTTTCTAGCTCATCTCTTTAGAATCACAGCATCAGGACTTCCCTGGTGGTCTGGTGGTGAAGACTTCACTTTCAGATTCAGGAGGAGCTGGTTCCATCCCGGGTCAGGAACATGAGATTCCCCCATGCCTCACGGCCAAAAATCCAGAACAGAAAACAGAAGCAAAATTGTAACAAATCCAATAAAGACTTTAAAAATCATCCATCCACATAAAAAAAAAAAAAAAAAAAAACTTAAAAAAAAAAGCAGCAGCTTCAGTGGTAAAAAAAATCTACCTGCAGAGCAGGAGACACAGGTTCTCTCTCTGGGTTGGGAAGCTCCTCTGGAGAAAGAAAGGGCAACCCAGTCCAGGATTCTTTGCTGGAAAATCCCATGGACAGAGGAGCCTGAGGGGCTATAGCCCAGAGGGTCGAAAAAGAGTCAGACACAACTTAGGGGCTAAACCACCACCACCAGTGATCAGAAACAAACTAGATAAAATCGCAGCGTCTCCTTACTTTCTTGGGCACCTTGTCTGCCCACCAACCTGCAGGTTCTCAAGATCTGATACATCTTGGACTCTCTGTGTCCAGGGACCCTTGAAAGACTGGCACCTGAATCAGGTGTAGTCAGAATCCAGGCTCCTAGAAGTTGGTGACCTTCAGCAAGGGACTTGCTGATCTCTTCTGCAGGGAGAGGGATTGCATCAAGGGCCCATCTTTCACCCAACCCTCTCGCCACACCCTGGGAAAGGTCCCCTGGCCATGTCTGCCCACTCTGACTCTGGGCCTGGCTGGGGGTCTTTCTTTGACCACTGGGATGGCATGGGGACTCGGAGAGCCCCTCCACATGTGTAGCCACCACCTTATCCTCTGCCATTGACTTGAGGAGGACACACCTGACGTAGCCTTCTGGAGGATGGTGTGTGTGGCCCCCATCTGAGCTGCCAGAGTTAGCTGAGACCCTCCTAGAACAGCTATCAGCTAGCCCCTACCGTGGGAACCAGGGGACCAGCTTACCCGCATACAATTATATACACCTGAGCAGCTGCAGTTGTGTGGACCTCAGGCCAGATCAGCGTAAACCTGCCTGCTCCTAGCCTGTGATTGTGGCCCTTGGATGGTGAGACTTTGTGGTGCTCGTATGCAGCATTCTTGTGGCCGTAGATGACAGTCACCAGCATGCCTCATCTCTAAACAGGTTAAATGTTTGCAACTATCTCCAAAGTTACTGAGAAGGCTAAGCGATGTGATTCGAGTGAAATGCTTTGTCTTGCACCTGCCACAGAGAACGTGCTGTTACTGCCTCTCGGACGCCAGGAGTTGTGACGACTCCTATCCTCCACTTTGCTGGGTTCCTCTTTTGGACAGATTTCTTTCCTCTAAACCGATTATTTCCTTTCATTAACAAGCAAATCACTTTGTTAAGCACACCACCTTTTATTTATGCCTAACCTCAATTATTTATTTTTCTCTGCCTCATTTTCCTTGATAGAATCTTGATTTTGTCCAATCTATTCACCTTCCTATACTATTTTAAAGACTTTTTAATCACAACATCCTGTCTTTTAGCTTTAATGTCCTTTCGGTTGGGGCTTGTAGAATTTGAGGCTTGCTCTTCTATTTTCCCTTCCAGTTTCTTGGGAAAGTGAGTGTGGGTCGCCTAGTCACGTCCCCCTCTTTGTGACCCCATGGACTATAGCCTATCAGGCTCCTCTGTCCATGGGATTCTCCAGGCAAGAACACTAGAGTGGGCTTCCATTCTCTTCTCCAGGGGATCTTCTTGACCCAGGGATCCAACCCTGGTCTCCTACATGACAAGCATTTTCTTTACCATCTGAGCCACCAGGAAAGCCAGTTTCTTGGGACTAGCCACAAATCAGAAGCATAAAATAATCTCCATTGATGGTGCCTGAGCCCTCTTTCTCCATTGGCGATCTCCAACGGCAAACGAGCGCCCATTGGAGCGACCACCTCTGGCGATCAGGTTGTTAGCAATTTTCAGACCCAGGACCAGAGCTCAAGTGCAGAAAAGACATTAACAAAGCCATACACAGGGGATCATCTCTTAGGAAGCCTAAATGTTTTCTTTCCAGACATGGAAATATAGTGATCTCAGGACCTGCTAATAAAGAATTGTCTGAATAGGTGGCCATTTGACGCATTTACTCTCTTGCTGTGTCCCAACAATGCTCTTGAGTCATCATTTGGATGCAGGAGAGAAGTGAGGTGTTAGGGAGGAAGAGCTGAGTGATGCGTTAAGTAGACGCCCTGACTGCAGGGACATTAATAGCTGCTGGCAAAGCAGGAAGAAAAGGAGCTGCAGTCTTTCTGGGGTTTCTCAAGCCCAGGGTTATGCTTTCATGGTATATCCATGGGCATCAGTTAAAACCCAGATGGGAATTTATTTTCATCATGATAGCCTGATACCTTCAAAACAGAAAAAGTGAAATTTGTTTCTGAATATCCTATAGACTGAACCAGGAAAATATACAAGGGAGTTTAGTATTTTTCAACATATGGCAAAACCAATACAGTATTGTAAAGTAAAAAAATAAAATTAAAAAAAAGACAAAAAAATAAAAATAAAGTATAAGTGTCAAAAAAAAAAAAACCTGACAAGTAGCAATAAATAGAAAAATTGACTGATTCAGATCCTCTCTCCTCTCAATGACATCAGGTTCTCTGGCCTTGCAGAATCCAGAGTTTCCCATCGGTGGCATTTTATACATCGGCTTCTTACTGTCCTAACTGATAACTAAAATGGACTGAGTTTCTGATTTGGGTTCATTTATTCAGTCGGTCGGTCAGTCAGTCAGCAAGACAATTTTCATGAACTTGCTGCATGAAATCACTATCCTAAGCATCAGGAATGCAAAGCTCTGTGAAATGCAGAGCATCTTCTCATAGAGTTTATCCTACAGCAGTGGGGTTCAGGCACGTGGGGAGTAAGAGCAGAGGGCTCCAGGAGCTCTGATGGGAGCAGGCAGAGGATGCAGTTTGTTCAAGGGATGGGACGGTTTTGTCCTGGGAGGCAGGGGACTTTTCCTGGGAAGCAGGGGTTTTCCTTAAGAAGTGATGATGGATGAGCAGATGTTACTGGTGGGCATGGGCTGGACAAAGGCACTTCTGGCAGAAGGTACTGTCTGAGCAAAGGGATGGAAAACCTGGGCGAAGTTGCCCAGCACACAGCTGAAACTGGAAACTCACCACCATAGCATGGGAATATGGTTGGAGGCGGGACTATTGAGACAAACCAGGGTAGCTGGAACTCAGTGGGCTTTTTTTATGCCCCACAAACGGGTTTGCATCTTGTCCTGTAGGAAGTGGGAGGTGTTCTAAGTCAGAGGCAGTGTGATCAGAAAGGCTTGGAAAGGTTACCTTGTAGCAGGCAGAGAATGTGTTGGAGAGGTGTGGGAAAGCTGGGGGAGAGGCCAATTAAGAGAAGAAAGGTGAGTGCTGATCTGGGATAGCAGGCAAGCAGTTCATTTGATTACTCAGTTAGACAAGACACATTATTGACCAGAAGCATACGCAAACACTATTGGCCAAAGACATATCAAAGATGAAAGGATGCTCACACTTGGTGTCTCTAAGCAGCCCTGTGGACTGTGGCCTACCAGGCTCCTCTCTCCATGGAGTTTTCCAGGCAAGAATACTGGAGTGGGTTGCCATTTCCTACTCTAGGGGATCTTCCTGACCCCGGGGACTGAACCTGCATCTTTTGTGTCTACTGCGTTTGTGGCGGATGCCTTTCCAATGCGCCCCCTGGGAAGCCCCTATCAATATCACTTACATTAACAAATCGCTGGCCACGAGTGTCAGTTTCTGCAAAAATTCTCCTGGTAAACAGTGAGTTAAGAGCATCTAAAATGCATTCAGCAGTGCTGGGTGCTCTAGGGTGTAAGAAAAATATGACCCAATCTGTGCCACCAAGAAGGTTGCAATCTACCAGGGAAGATGGTAAGACCACGGCATCAGGTGAACAAGCGTGAGTAACATAAGAGATGCATAAGTGTTAGTCGCTCAGTCATGCCCGACTCTTTGCGACCCCATGGAATGCAGCCCTCCAGGCTCCTCTGTCCATGAGGTTTTCCAGGCAAGGATACTGGAGTGGGTTGAACTGTTAAAGGGACTCAGAGGGGAAGTGAACATGTTCTGTTGGTCAACAGGAAAATGATTTTTTTTTTGTGTGTGTGTGTGAGCAGTGTGGGATTTCAGACTGGCCTTGAAAGAAAAGGAGACTTTTCAAGGGAAAATTGTGGAGGAGGACTTGCCAACTGCAGTAACAGCGTGAGTAAAAGACATCAGGCCATATGCACAGACCATTTGGATGAGCAGTGAGCAACCGTGTTGGTACTTGTAGAGGAGACGTGTGAAGTGAGGCTGGAAAGGGAGGTGGCACCGTATGGAGGAGGCCCTGAAATGCAAGGGTGAGCAATTCCTACTTAATTGGGCCCATGACAGAAGCTGCTAAAGGTTCTAATAACAGCAGGGACGTAGCACGAGCTGTCTTTCCGAATGCTTTGTCCGGCCTCATGGAAGAGGGTGGATGAAATGGGGAGAACAGAAGAAGAATCTTTGAATCGGGGTGGGGGAGTGGAGGCCAGAGCCAGGGAAACTGGAAATGGCAGGGGGTGAAGTCGATGCTGTGTGTCGTAGTGACTGGTCAGGTATGGAGGGTGGGGAGGGAGACTGAGGCAGGTGGTGATGGTGTGGAGGTTTAGAGCTTCAAAAACTAAGAAAGTATGAGAGCCACTGATAGAAAGTGAGTGAGGAGATGTTTGGGAGAAAGTGGAAGAAAGTGTCAGTTACTCAGACAGTCCGACTTGTTGCGACCCCAGGAACTATAGCCCGCCAAGCTTCTCTGGCCACGGAATTCTCCAGGCAAGAGCACTGGAGTGGGTTGCCAGGTGTGAATTTAATTTAGGACCAGTGGGGTTTAAGAGCTGGCAGGATGTTCAGCTAGAATGCACCAGTTTGCAGTGGGGCAGTTCTATGCACGCGTGCATGCGCACACACACAGATACACACCCTGGGGACATTTTGGAGTGTCTGGAAAAATTTTGGTTGCAAGGGGTGCTGCTGGCATCTAGCGGGTAAACATCCTACAAGGAACAGGCTACCACCCTACCCCCCTCATTACAAAGGATTATCTGGTCCAAAATGTCTTTAGAGATGAGGCTGAGGCTGAGGCTGAGCTAGGTGGTTCTAATAGAAAAGTAGAAATGATACTCAAGAAAGTATCAATTTTGGAAGTTACTGATTTGAAACAATGTAAATTATAAATTGACTAAAGGACAACAACCCCTTCACACTATACACAGTATTAAGTTCTATCTGAAAAGAGTTAGATGGGAAACTCAAAGATTTTAAACATATGAAAAAAAAATAGATGACCTCAACATAGAAGTCACAAATTACATGCCTGTAGCAAAAGACTGATTGATTAATCTTATTAAAATTTAGAACTACCTTAAAACTAGAGACTCCATGAAAAAAGCAAAAAGTCGTCACAGATTTGAATATATTCACCATACTTATACCTAGAATATATCAAACATACAATATAATGTTATATATAATAAATTAATGCTTTATCTGTATCAGTTCAGTCACACAGTCATGTCCCACTATTTGTGATCCCATGGACTGCAGCACACCAGGCTTCCCTGTCCATCATCAACTCTCAGAGCTTGCACAAACTCAGTCCATCGAGTCAGTGATGTCATCCAACTATCTCATCCTCTGTCATTCACTTCTCCTCCTGCCTTCACTCTTTCCCAGCATCAGGGTCTTTTCCAATGAGTCAGTTCTTCATATCAGGTGGCCAAAGTATTGGAGTTTCAGCTTCAGCATCGGTTCTTCCAATGAATATTCAGGGTTGATTTCCTTTAGGATTAACTGGTTTGATCTCCTTGCAGTCCAAGGAACTCTTAAGAGTCTTCTCCAACACCACAGTTCAAAAGCATCGGTTCTTTGTTGCTCAGTTTTCTTTATAGTCCAACTCTCACACCTATTACATGACTACTGGGAAAACCATAGCCTTGACTAGACAGACCTTTGTCAGTAAAGTAATGTCTCTGCTTTTTAATATGCTATTTAAGTTGATCATAGCTTTTCTTCCAAGGAGCAAGTGTCTTTTAATTTCATGGCTGCAGTGACCATCTGCAGTGATTTTGGCTGCTGCTGCTGCTACTAAGTCGCTTCAGTCATGTCCAACTCTGTGCGACCCCAGAGACGGCAGCCCACCAGGCTCCCCCGTCCCTGGGATTCTCCAGGCAAGAACACTGGAGTGGGTTGTCATTTCCTTCTCCAGTGCATAAAAGTGAAAAGTGAAAGTGAAGTCACTCAGTTGTGTCCAACTCCTAGCGATCCCATGGACTGCAACCTACCAGGCTCCTCCATCCATGGGATTTTCCAGGCAAGAGTACTGGAGTGGGCTGCCATTGCCTTCTCCGATTGAGCCCCCCAAAATAAAGTCTGTCACTGTCTCCATTGTTTCCGCATCTGTTTTCCATGAAGTGATGGGACCAGATGCCATGATCTCAGTTTTTTGAATGTTGAGTTTTAAGCCAACTTTTTCACTCTCCTCTTTCACTTTCATCAAGGGGCTCTTTAATTCTTCTTTGCTTTCTGCCATAAGAGTAGTGTTACCTGCTTATCTGAGGTTTTGATATTTCTTCTGGCAATCTTGATTCTAGCATTTGCTTCATCCAGCCCAACATTCCATATGATGTACTCTGCATGTAAGTTAAATAAGCAGGGTAGCAATGTTCAGCCTTGACATATTCCTTTCCTGGTTTGGAACCAGTCTGTTGTTTCATGTCCAGTTCTGGCTATTGCTTCCTGACCTGCATACAGATTTCTCAGGAGGTGGGTAAGGTGGTCTGGTACTCCCATCTCTTTAAGAATTTTCCAGAGTTTGTTGTGATCCACACAGTCAAAGGCTTTGGCATAGCCAGTAAAGCAGAAGTAGATACTTTTCTGGAACTTTCTTGCTTGTTCTATGATCCAACAGATGTTGGCAATTTGATCTCTGTATATACATAACACAAATTAAAACCCATCATACCATCAGATTGACAGAAATTTTAAAAATCTGGGTATGCCAAGTGTTGGCAAATACATACCCCAAGGAGTATGTATTTGGGCTTCCCTGCTGATTCAGTCAGTAAAGAATCTGCCTGCAATGCAGGAGACCTGGGCTCAATTCCTGAGTTGGGAAGATCCCCTGGAGAAGGGAATGATTACCCACTCCAGCATTCTTGCCTGGAGAATGCCATGGGCAGAGGAGCCAGGTAGGCTACAGTCCATGGGGTCACAAGAGTCAGACATAACTCAGCGACTAAAACACCAAATCATAAATATGAATTATTTTGAATAATATTTAACTTAAGCCAACTCTTAACGGTTTCTAGCATTTTATTACAGAAAATTCCCGTGGATATATATGGATTCCTGTCCATCTGTCTGTCCATGCACCCTATTGCTTCCCCCACCACCTCTGGAGAACCCTACTATTTAAAAAATATTCATGGGAACATGGAGGAGGTCCTCCCAGGGGGCCACTGGTAAAGAATCTACCTGCCAAGGCAGGAGCTGCAGGAAACATGGGTTCAGACCTTGGATGGGGCAGATCCCCTGGGGGAGGGAATGGCAATCCACTCCAGTATTCTTCCCTGGGAAATCCCATGGACAGAAGAGCCGGGTGGGCTGCAGTCCATGGGGTCACACAGAGTTGGACACGACCAAGTGACTGACTACACACGCATGGGAACATACTATGCTCCTTGCTTTCTACTTCTGCCTTACTCTTAAGGATGGAGCACACCTCACATGGACATATAATGGCCTATATCTTTTGACTGATGGTTTCTTAGGGAGATGGAACATTTTAGCGGCACTGATCCTCTTCATTCATTCTTTGTGCATACGTGGAACTCTATCAAAGGCATAACTTTCCAATAGTAGAGTTGTTGGGACATCAGGTACAAGCATTTTACGTTTTGAGAAGAATTGCTAAATTGCTCTTTAGAAAGTTTATACCAATTTACAAAACTCCAGCAGTGTATGAGAAGGTTTGTTTTTCTACATTCTTGCCACTATTTATCATTGTCAGGTGAAAAAAAAGGAATTTTGTTATTTTTGAAGCCTACATTTCTTTAGCTACGTGTGAAAATTAGAATTAAAATCACGAGTTTATTTTGCTTGAGTTTATGTAAACTGATGTCCATTGTTACTTGGTCTATGAAAACTTTTGCAGTGTTTCTTTGATACAGTGAGTCCCAGCACTAAAGCAAATTCAGATAAAATGCAACAGACAACTGGCTTCCAGTCTTCTGGCCTTTGACTTTCAGAACTGCTGGCTTTTCAAGCTCCATCAGTCTCTTGATTAACCTCACAATAGGTGACACAGTGGTAAAGAATCCGCCTTCAAGGCAGGAGACACTGGTTCTATCCCTGGGTCACGAAGATCCCCAGGAGGAGAAAATGGCAACCCATCCCAATAGTCTTGCCTGGCGAATCCCATGGGCAGAGGAACCTGGTGGGCCAGCCAGGCTCATGGGGTCACAGAAGAGTCTGAACCAATTTAGCAACTAAATAACAACCTGACTTTGATGTGATTGAAGCTCTGGAACCCACTACAAGCTTTATGGCAGGAATTTACTATTTAAAATTCAGCATACAATTACAGAATTTTATTCAAATACCTGTAAAATTTCAATGAATGCTACTGACTTTTAAAAACAAAGGCACCATTTGCTGTAGTTCACAGATACATATCATAAGGAAGAAATACAACAATGGAGGTGGCTCAGATGGTAGAGCGTCCGCCTGCAATGCGGGAGACCCAGGTTTGAGTCCTGGGTCAGGAAGATCCCCTGGAGAAGGAAATGGCAATCCACTCCAGCATTCTTGCCTGGAAAATCCCATGGATGGAGGAGCCTGATAGGTTACAGTCCACGGGGTCAAAAAGAGTCGGACACGACTGAACGACTTCACTTTCACTTTCACAATAAGAGTATTTATAAAATAAATTATTAGGCCTCATTGACAGCCATTAACAATGGCTTAATGCATAGAAATAGAGTCCATATCTATATAAGCTGGATAGGCTCAGTGTCTTCAGTTTAGTTCAGTTCAGTTCAGTCGCTCAGTCGTGTCCGACTCTTTGCGACCCCATGAACTGCAGCACGCCAGGCCTCCCTGTCCATCACCAACTCCCGGAGTTCATCCAAACTCATGTCCATTGAGTCAGTGATGCCATCCAGCCATCTCATCCTCTGTCGTCCCCTTCGCCTCCTGCCCCCAATCCCTCCCAGCATCAGACTCTTTTCCAATGAGTCAACTCTTCACATGAGGTGGCCAAAGTATTGGAGTTTCAGCTTTAGCATCATTCCTTCCAAAGAAATCCCAGGGCTGATCTCTTTCAGAATGGATTGGTTGGATCTCCTTGCAGTACAAAGGACTCTCAAGAGTCTTCTCCAACACCACAGTTCAAAAGCATAAATTCTTCGGCGCTCAGCTTTATTCACAGTCCAACTCTCACATCCATACACGACCACTGGAAAAACCATAGCCTTGACTAGATGGACCTTTGTTGGCAAAGTAATGTCTCTGCTTTTGAATATGCTGTCTAGGTTGGTCATAACTTTCCTTCCAAGGAGTAAGCGTCTTTTAATTTCATGGCTGCAGTCACCATCTGCAGTGATTTTGGAGCCCAAAAAATAAAGTCTGACACTGTTTCCATTGTTTCCCCATCCATTTCCCATGAAGTCATGGGACCAGATGCCATGATCTTCATTTTCTGAATATTGAGCTTTAAGCCAACTTTTTCACTCTCCTCTTTCACTTTCATCAAGAGGCTCTTTCGTTCTTCTTCACTTTCTGCCATAAGGGTGGTATCATCTGCATATCTGAGGTTATTGATATTTGTCCCGGCCATCTTGATTCCAGTTTGTGCTTCTTCCAGCCCAGGGTTTCTCATGATGTACCCTGCATACAAGTTAAATAAGCAAGGTGACAATATACAGCCTTGATGTACTCCTTTTCCTATTTGGAACCAGTCTGTTGTTCCATGTCCAGTTCTAACTGTTGCTTCCTGACTTGCATATAGGTTTCTCAAGAGGCAGTGTCTTAAAGGTATCAAATTTCTCAAACTGAAATACATAGTTAGGATAATCTAATGAAAATCTAAATAAGTTTATGGCAGAATTTAATAAGCTAAATTCAAAATTTACAGAAAATTGCAAAAGGCTAAGAACAGCTAAGGTATTCAAGAAAGAGCAGAACCAAGTGGGAGGACTCAGGTTAGCAAATATCAAGAATTATTGTAAAACTGTAGTAATAAAAGCAATGTAGTGTAGAGTCAGGGATATATAATTAGGTTAATGGAAGAAGTAGAAATGGTGCTGCAGAAGTAGAAGGCAACTGGATTTTCAACAAATACTGATGAGAAAATTGAGTGTTTGTATGAAGATGAAATTGACACATCTGACAACCTAGTCAAGTTCAGTTCCAGCTGTATGAGAAGCATATATGTGATATAAAATACTAAAACTCTCAGAATATAATATAGAAGCATATCTTCATGATCTCAAGGAAGGAGACTAACTTACTAATCTTCATAATCACTAAGGGACAGCTGGATAGAAAGTGACTGCATCAGAGTTAAGTTCTGCTCCTCGAAATATATGAGAGTAATTACCTGTGCAATGAGAGCGAAGTCTATACCTGTATCAATATCCAGATTCAAACCCACATCTATATTTCTATATCCAAGAAAGGTTAATGTATAGAAATGGCAAATCTTACCTCTGAGCAAAGGGCTTCCCTGATGGCTCAACAGTAAGGAATCTGCCTGCAAGGCAGGAGACGCGAGTTCAGTCTCTGGGTCAGGAAGATCCCCTGGAGGAGGCTGTGGCAACCCATTCCAGTATTCTTGCCTGGAGAATCCCATGGACAGAGGAGCCTGGTTGGCTATGGTCCATGGGGATTTAAAGAGTTGGACACGACTTAGCTGAGCATACAAACGCACCTATGAGAAAAATCAGTCAATGAGAAAAGATAGCTTTTTAACAATGGGAGAAATATCAATAACCTCTGATGTGCAGATGATACCACTCTTATGGCAGAAAGTGAAGAGGAACTAAAAAGCTTATTGGTGAAAGTGAAAGAGGAGAGTGAAAAAGTTGGCTTAAAGCTCAACATTCAGAAAACGAAGATCATGGCATCTGGTCCCATGACTTCATGGGAAATAGATGGGGCAACAGTGGAAACAGTGTCAGACTCTATTTTGAGGGGGGAGGCCCAAAATCACTGCAGATGGTGACTTACCCCTTGGAAGGAAAGTTATGACCAACCTAGATAGCATATTCAAAAGCAGATACATTACTTTGCTAACAAAGGTCTGTCTAGTCAAGTCTATGGTTTTTCTAGTGGTTATGTATGGATGTGAGAGTTGGACTGTGAAGAAGCCACTTCATGTGAAAAGTTGACTCATTGGAAAAGACCCTGATTCTGGGAGCGATTGGGGGCAGGAGGAGAAGGGGATGACAGAGGATGAGATGGCTGGATGGCATCACTGACTCAATGGACATGAGTTTGAGTGAACTCCAGGAGTTGGTGATGGACAGGGAGGCCTGGCGTGCTGCGATTCATGGGGTCACAAAGAGTCAGACATGACTGAGCGACTGAACTGAACTGAAGTTAAAAAGGACAAGTGACCATCCAATAAAAGAGGAAATCGAGTTGGCCCTTAAATATCTAATAATCATTGTTAAATTTCATTCTTAATCAGGAAAATGCACATTAAGACTACAGTGAAATATATACTCACAAGAATGTCTAGCACAGAAAACGAGACAATATTAAGTGTTGACAAGGTAGCAAATTAAAGCAAGCTTTCATGAATAACTTATCGGGCAGAGGAGTGTGAACTGACTTCCTTTTGTTGATGTAACAAGTTACAACAAATGTCACTTAAAGCAATACACATTTATTTTCTTACAGTTTTGGCAGCTAAAAGTCCAAAATAAATTTGATGAGGCTTAAGTCAAGGCTTCAAGAGAGCTGATCCAGTCTGGGGACTCTGGGGCTGACTTACTTTTCTTATGTCTTTTATTCATATTTTAGCTTACTAATTTTATTCTCATTAATAAAATTTTTTTTTTTCTATCACTGCCTTGAATCTAAATACTTAAGTGGACTATTGAAAGTCAATCAGCCAAAGATAAGATCCCATCTAGTTATGGTTGTGTAGGAATACAGATGAGAGGTTTTGTGGGTTTTAGGTTACAAGACTACAGCAGTTCTTTGTCCTTCTCTCCCTTTCAGAAGCGATCTGCAAGGACATTGAGGAGGAGGCTTTCCCTGTGGAGTGCCTAGGTAAAACCAGTTTTTCATCTGGTTTAATAAGAACATGCCAGTTGCTTACATGCTCTTGCTAAGCGTACGTAGATAACTGAAATATGGCCTGATGTTGCTGTGTTTTCTGTAGTCCCTCTGTCTCGCTTGCTCGCTCAGTCATGTCGGACTCTTTGCAGCCCCATGAACTGTAATCCTCCAGGCTCTTGTGTCCATGGAATTTTCCAGGCAAGAATACTGGAGTGGGCTTCCGTGCCTTTCTCCAGGGGCTCTTCCCCACCCAGAGACTGAACCCACATCTCTGTATCTCCTGCACTGGCAGGGGATTTTTTTTTTTTTTTTACCACTAGTGCCACCTGGGAAGCCTGATCACTCCATCATGGGTTATAGTTAAAGTCACATCAAGAGGGTTATGGAGAAAGTCACAATTCCTGGACATCACAGGAAAGCCAGCCTCGGTAATTTCAACCAACGTCATCGGTGAGGTGCTTCCTGAAGGTGTGTGATACTCCACAAATGAGGAGATGCTCCTAAAAAGACAGAGATTAGCTTTTCGGAGTGTGGCCTGGATGAGTTAAGATAGCTGGTTTTCTGGTAGTCGGCCAGGCAGCACTATCATAAATCGCCACATAAGGGTTCTAAGTACTTTTGGCCAGAGAAGATGATGCTGCCTGACCCCCTGACATGGCCACTTAATTACACTGTGAGTAAGTTCACGGGTCCTTCTTAGGCTGATGACTTCAGGATGACATGCAGGGAGCTTATAAAGGACTTACCCCCAGACCTCTGCTGTGCATGCGTTCTGAGGTTAGACACACGCTGACGGTGGGCGTTCTGGCTAGAACAAAGAAGGCATGGAACTGCGGAGGCGGCAGGGTAAAGAGCCATGTGACACGCCCACAGAATCCCTGTGACTCAAGTGTTTATGCTGGAACTGAATGAAGGCCAGTAAACAGCCTGGTCGGGGAAGCAAACAAAATACATCGTCTTTGTTGAGGCTTGTTTTAGGATTTAATGATCTTGTGTCCAAACTGCTTGCAGAAAAGTTGGGGACCTTTGGCTCAAATATTCTGAAATTTCTATTCGGGTGGGAAGAGAGCTCAGCACCATTATCAGGAAGATATTTATTCTGGCTTCAAAGTCCTCTTACATCAAAGCCGAGGAATGTGCCACGAGAAAACCACTGCGTAAGAGAAACGAGTTGGAAACTCACCTATTTCCAAATTGACCTGAGACCTGCTGACAACTCACAAGATTTTAGAAAGATAATTGTCAGTAGGGCACTAAAAATGATTCGGAAACAATGTTTTTCTTTGCTAAGATTGATACATTATTGACAAAATTAATATCCTATTGAACCATTCAATAACCAAAGAGGACTGGAAGTCACCTTGTGGTTTTGGTCCTGCTACAGTTAGCAAAAATACTCAAAGCTTTAGGGGATAGCCAAAAATAAATACAAGAAGTGTCAAAAGCCATCTGCCTGATTAGGGGGTAGAAATAAAAGCAAAAAGAAAGCCAAAAGTATGGTGAGATACAACCTCTCACCAGCCTCACTGAATGATCATCACGGAAAAGTTTACAAATGGCAGAAATGCCGGGAAGCACTGTGGAAAAGGAACTCTCCTATCCTTGGGGTGGGAATGCAGATTTGTACGGCCATTATAGACAACAGTATGAAGAGTTCTCAAAAAACGAAAACTAGAATTGCCCTTTGATCTAGCAGTCTTGTGCTGTGCTCAGTCATGCCCAACTCTTTGCGGGCCCATGGACGGTAGCCCGCCAGTTTCCTCTGTCCACTGGGATTCTCCAGGCAAGAATACTGAAGTGGGTTGCCATGCCCTCCTCCACTAGTAATCATACTCCCGAGCATACAACTGGAAAAAACACTAATTCAAAAAGATATCTGCACTGCAAGGTTCATAGCAACACTGTTTACAATAGCCAGACATGGAAGCAACCTCATGTCTACTGACAAATGAAGAAGGTGAGGTGTACGTATACAATGGTCACTGGCCAAGGGGTTAGGTTTTAGCTACTTCTTCATTTGTGAGTTAGATGCACTGGTTTTCTTCTTTGTAGGTTGTCCAAGAAAAAAAAAAATAACTTCCCCAAACAGCATTTACCTGAACAAAAGTTTTAATGCCTGGGCACCTGGTGGCTCAGATAGTAAAGAATATGCCTGCAATGCAAAAGACCCAGGTTCGACCTCTGGGTTGGGAAGATCCCCTGGTGAAGGGAATGGCAATCCACTCCAGTGTTCTTGCCTGGAGAATTCCATGGACGGAGGAGCCTGGTGGGCTATAGTCCATGGGGTCGCCAAGAGCTGGACATGACTGAGTGACTAACACACACACCCACCTGAGGCGTGGGCACTAAGGATCAGAGACGGGTGCCCCCTCTCTCTCTGGACCCGCCCCGCTTCTGCTCTGTGGCTGAGCTCACAGTTCAGCTCAGGAGAGGCCTCACCTGCTGGGGAGCTGGTGGGCGCTGGAGTCCTGTCCTCAGCCACTCACACTCAGAGGCAGAGGGCGGTTTGCGGCTTCGACAGAAGCATCATCTGGAAACCACGCACTCACATGTGCCAGTGCTGAGATGCACCCGGAAGTGCTTGCCTGCAGGGTCCAGGCTTCCACTTTGCACGACACTGTCCTCCACTCTTCCTCTGAGGCCTGAGATGACGTTTGATTTGCAATCATTTTTCCTTGTGGTTCAAAGGAAATCACAGGTGGAAGCCTCCTATGTGAAAAAATATAAAATCCCCTTTTGGCTGGAATCTCAGATACCCGAGCCCTGTGCCCTAGACATCTCTGATCTGCAAGCTGCTGTCTCTCCCACCTACCCCAGGGGAGGTTTTGGGTAGGGGGCTCTCTGAGTGTGGGTGTGTAGCGTGTGTGGAGCCTGCCTTTGTTAGATGCCACTGGCGTGATGGAAATGGGAACTGCCATCCTGGAATCACCCTCAGGAAACCCCATTAACTGTCCAGGTGGGAGCGTGTGCCCCTCTTGTGAGCTCAGTTCTAAAGTCTTTCTTGTTCTGCAAGTGTCCAAGCTGCTGCTGGCAAGCGTTTCTCCTTGAGCCTTTAGGACAGGCACCTGCACGGTAGTTTATCCTTCAACAACGTTTAGCAGCAAGGAGACGGGTGGGTGGTCAAAGCTGAAGGGTGTGGTGGGAAGTGGAGCGGACGATTGGAGGAGCCGGTGGTGGGGTCCATGGGTCTGTCTGGACTCAGAGGAAACAGAGTCACCCCGGATGAGCATCCCGGATGAGCTTCCCCGCCTTCCTATCTCGCGAGGCCAGCCCATTCTCGTGCTCTGGCTGGGGGACGCCCGGTGTACTGTTCTTTCCCCTCTTAAAATCTCAGTTCCACAACTGGTTACCAGACTAGAGAAGAGCAGAAGAAATGTCAGCTCCCAAAGGCCCAAGTGCAGTCAGAAAGGTGTCAGAAGTAAATTTTAAATATTCTCTAATGATAGCTTGATTATGGTGCTCTCATAACTGAGTGTTTTTTTTTAAGTCCTAAAACAGACAACATTTTTTTTTTTTTTCGTCTTCATACCCTCCCGGGCCTCCCCAGTGGCTCAGAGATAAAAAAATCTGCCTGAAATGCAGGAGCCACAGGTGACTTGGGTTTGATACCTGTGTCGGGAAGATCCCCTGGAGGAGGAAATAGTAACCCACTCCAGGATTCTTGCCTGGAGAATCTCATGGACAGAGGAGCAACCTGGCATGCTAGAGTCCATGGTGTTGCAAAGAGCTGAACATGACTGATCACAGCTCCTCAAATGGAAAGGAAACTCTTGGAAAAAATACATCTATTTTCCATCAGTTTTCTTTTCCTTTCCACTATTGTTGACCTTTGAATATTTTTTTCTGGCCCCTAAGACTTTAGAGTCTGTTGTCTAACAACTACAAGAACCCTTATATTATTTAATACAACAGACTATATTAGTCTATAATAGATTATATTGGTCAATGTCTTTTGGTATACACAATGTTAATTAAAATTAGCAAGTGAGTTGTATTGCATGGAAATAAGTTCTATGTTCTAATTTTTTTTTATTTTTGAAATATTTACATCAGTTCATTCATCAAATGATATTTAAATGTTTCATTCTTCGTTTTTGAAAGCAATCTGAAGCCAGTCTGAATACCTAGAATTCATTCTGGATTTTCTTCAAAACTTTCCGGATTTAATAGCTCAACTTGTATTCCGTGCCAGCCCACCCAAGGTGTTAGCAGAGATGGAATCTCTGATATGGTGTAGTTTTCTAAGACCTGCTATGTTTTCCCTTCCTATGAGGCTTTATAAATATCTCAGCGCATGTCCGAATAGAACACCAGTTGGGCAAAAACCATTGGTTTGACCTAATGTGATATGCTTTCTTATGAAATAATATTCAACGTGAAAAATGTGTGATAAATCCAGTTAATACTTCATACTTTTCATATGACAGCCAAGCCCAATGTAATGCAAGTGTAAAATAAAAGCTTAAAATACCATCCACTTTATTATCATTTTGGTACAGTGTGTGTCAGCAACATATCTGTATGGAAACTGTTCCCTAAGCCAATTGTACTCTACTGCTGAATTATATCACTTGAAAAGCAATAGAGTAGGAGTGAAATATTCGAAAAGAGGTGGAATAGGTATTAATGTTCTTATTTGACTGGAAGGCTTGGGTGCTGCTCTTATAAAGATTTGCTTTTTATGTGGTATTAATCAGTTCCTATAAATGCAGAATGGTTAATAAAGTCTTCTAATCCAAACTGCCAGAATTATGAGCTTGATTTTTGCAAAAGCCAGGGACATTTTTTTGTTGGAATGGAATATAAAATGATGGGAGGAAGAACCATGCGTAACCCTGGAAAAGGCTCTCATCTTCGTCCTCTGATATGCTTATGAAGGACTCTGCCTTTCCACGAATTCCTGTCGAGATATTTCATCACTTCCCAGGCGGCACTCGTGGTAAAGAACCCTCTGCCAGCAATGCGGGTTCGATCCCTGGGTTGGGAAGATCCCCTGGAGGAGGAAATGGCAACCCACTCCAGTATCCTTGCCAGGAAAATTCCATGGACAGAGGAGCCTGGCGGGCTACAGTTCATGGGGTCGCAAAGAGTCAGACACGACTGAGAATATCGCAATTTTAATTAACTAATAATTAGGATGACACTGTCTTCTATCGATTACAGATTCCCCCAGTAAATTACTCATCTCAGTTAATTTTTCTCTGATGTAAATGTACTTAACCACCTCCTGTCTCTTTGATCACAGCATGAAAAACAGGGGGGGCGTGGGGAAGATTGAACATCCAGCCCAGACCCCCCCAGGGGACCCCGAGGAGCTGAACACCAGCATGAGGGCTCCAGGTACCTGGGAAGCAGAATCAAGAGAGTGATGATGCCTAGGAAGACTGCCCGACTCTAAGAACTGAATGGAAATTTTAAAGGCTTCTTCTGGTTTACTCTTTTCTTCTAGTCCCTGAGACCATCATTACAGATTCCCAAAGCACGGCGTGGCACCAAAAACAAAAGCATTTGCTGTCTCGTGTGCCAGAATTTATACCTTAAAATCTGATATTCCAGAGTTTTTCATTTCTTCGAAACTTCTCAGCACAACAAAAACAAAACCTTGCCAGCATACACACAGAGAAACAAAAGAAAGAAATGGCCAAGTGTCAGAGGAATTTGTTTCTAACTTAGAAGCTGGAAAAAAAAAAAAAAGCGGCAGTCACCTCACTCAGTCTTGACCCTGCCTGATTTAGTTCTTACATGTATGATTTTTCCCACCAAAGGAGCAGAAGGCAATGAAGGTTTCTCAAGTCCTTCCTTTTGCTCCGGAGATTTATGGCAGTGAGGATGCCTCAGTCTCTTCTGATTTAGCGTCTGGGTGGTGGTGCCCCACATGGAGAGAAACCTCCTGACAAGCCTGGGCAATCTTGGCCCTGGAGGTCTGCTTCCAGTGACAGAGGCAGGTCAGTGCGGGCGATGGCTGAGTTGCTTCAGTCGTGTCCGACTCTTTGCGATCCCATGGACTGTAGCCTGCCAGATTCCTCCAGGGGACTCTGTATGGATAGAAGACAGTATCACCTTTATTATTCTTTAATTAAAATTATGATTTGCTCTGTCGTGTCCAACTCTTTGCGACCCCATGAACTGCAGCCCGCTAAGCTCCTCTGTCCACGGAACTTTCCAGGCAATAATACTGGAGTGGGTTGCCATTTCCTTCTCCAGGGGATCTTCCCAACCCAGGGATCGAACCCACGTCTCTGCCATCTCTTGCCTTGGTAGGCAGGTTCTTTCCTGCTGGCCTCTGTCCTCCACACACTCACAGTGGTTCTGATGGAGCCCCTCCTGCACTACATGAACGTAGTTTGCTAAGCTGCCAAAACCAAGGAACATTTCCTCCACAGGAGATGAAACGGCTGGGTCTTGGCTGGGAATGCTGTGGGTAGGAGCAACCTGGAGCCTGGCGCTGCGGGATTACGGGGGCGCAGGGGGAGTGGGAGGCGGGAGGGGTGGCAGGCTTTGGCAGAGTGCTCGTGGGGCTGCTGTTTCCGATGAGGACTGTGTGGGAGGCAGTGCCAGGCTGCTCTCAGGGTGCAGAAGCCACGTTTTCAGGTTCCTGCTGTCTCCGGGGATTCTTTTCTGCTGCAGGGCTTTGGAGGGGCAGACCAGTGTGAAAGCGCCCATCTCCCCGGGGTCTCAGACATTCTGGGGTCTCGTTCCGCAGGATGAGATGCAGCCTGGGCTTATCCAGGCTCTGGGTGTGTGCTCACCAACATCCAGCCACACGGTGCAGTCATTGTTTAGTCGCTCAGTCCTGTCTGACTCTTTGTGACCCCATGGACTGTAGCCCACCAGGCTCCTCTGTCCATGAGGATTTCCCAGGCAAGAATTCTGGAGTAGCTTGCCATTCCCCTATCCAGGGGATCTTCCCGACACAGGGATCAAACCCGCATCTCATGTATTGGCAGGCAGATTCTTAAATGCTAAGCCACCAGAGAAGTCCCCAGGGTGCAGCAACTGCCCTTCGATTAGGAAGGCTTGCCATACGATTGAAGCTTCCTGGGCCCCTGAAGCAGATTAGGAATGACTTGCAAGAGTCACTGCCTGTTTCTCCAAAGTGAGTCTCTGAGCGCAGAGACTTTAGGATGCTGTGAAATTAATGGGACATCATCAGCCCTTCCTCGGTGCTCCCAGAGACATCCTCTGACCTGGGTCACCAGCCTCAGGCCTGCTAGAATCCCCTGACTTTGTGTCTTTTTCTCTTATGTGACAAGCATTCTTCCATCAAGAGTCTTATATATTTTGGGGTCTGGATGAGGTGGTGCTGGTGGTAGAGAATCTGCCTGCCATTCCAAGAGATGAAAGAGACACAGGTTTGATCCCTGGTTCAGGAAGATCCCCTGGAGGAGGGCATGGCAACCCACTCCAGTATTCTTGCCTGGAGAACCCCATGAAGAGAGGAACCTGGAGGGCTATACAGTCCATGGGGTTGCAGAGAGTTGGACATGACTGAAGTGACTTAACAAGAATCCCCCTGAGTGTAGGTCTTTTGCTTCTATATGAAATATATTCCTCCATCAGAAGTCTTATTTATTTCACTCTGATGCTATTTCCTAGGATTGAGGTGGTCGTTTACTCTACAGTAAGCTGTGAAACATTTTATTATTCTATTCAGCACTTTGAACCTGGACAGACATCTGACATGTAATGAACCTCTAATTAGAAGTGAATTCCTAAAATTTCTCTTGAAACCATCTGATGTGATGGTAGCCCACACAGCCTCACACAACTGGTTCTCTGTCTATATAGAAGTTGCACATAGGAATTTGGGCGTTACCAGGATTTCTCTGTAAAGGGGGAGGACCCATAGATGCCTTGACAGTCATCCGTGTAAAGCCTCCAGAGCAGCGCCGGCCCCCTATTAAACACCCTGTTGGTGTCCGCCGTTACTGTTTCCTCCCTTTTTGCAGCCAAGACAGAGCTGGCAACCTTCTCTGCGTCCTTTCAAGTCACCAGATGTGAAGAGGGCAGGTTGGGGGCCATCAGCTGCCTCTGCACCTCTGTTTCTGGACCATTGCTAAACTGCCCACTTTAATCTATTAACACACGCGTTCCAGAGAGAAGGAGAGAAATTCACTTCTTCCCACTTGCTGGGAGCTCATTGTGACCACCAATTTCCCACTGACAGTGATGGAATTCATGGAACATCTACCCAGCTGTCCTGAGTAATCGGGGAGGGGGCCACCTTATCTTTGGGGCCAACTCTTGGGAAAGATTGAGATTTTTCTTTCTAGCCAACTGTCAAATCAATGAACTTGAAAAACGATACCGGATGCGTAATGAATTGGAAACACAATGTGTGAAAAAATGTTTGCATATAAATCTAGTTTTGAGCCACTCATATGAAATGTCTGGTGCACATGATTTGTTGAGGACTTTTTAATGGCAACAGATGTGGTCACTGGCCAAAACACCCGTCTGCCAAACTGCTTTTGATCAAACTGCGTTAATACAGATCCATCTTCTCTGTATTTCCTCCTGGACACCACTAGCCCATTCTTTCCTCTAGGACAGAGGCCAGAAGATCAAGCGTCCATCCAAAACAGACCCATTCCATGTTCCGCCGTCATCTCCCCTGTCAAGACTGGGTAAAAGAACTGTCATTAAGCAGCCTCTGGCTTCTTGCAGATTTTGGAATCCCAGACACACACACAAGGAAACTTGCTGTTGTGCCCGATCCGCATTGCCTCCGCTAGTTTTCATGAATGACTGGCTCTGATCGTTAAAAAACAAAAAACAGAAAAAAAAGAATGACCTCTTTGCAGAAACAATCACGAAAAGAGAAGGGAAAAGAGGGGTGGAAAGAAAGTCAATTTGAGGACCTGGCCTTACTCTGTGGATTTGGTAAAAATAACTTCGCCTCAGTTTTTGCTTATCTAATAAAAGGAGATAACACTTTAACCAGTCAGTTTCCCTGGATTATTCTGAAGATCCAATGCATCAGTTTATTTTTGTGATCCGCAGTTGACTATAAATTGTGATCTTTGTTTCTGCTTAAGCCCAGGGGCTGCTCTTGGTATTCCAGGAGGTGGAAGAAATGTTTTCCCTTCAGATCCAATGAGGCAGGTTGCTAATTCCATGATGCATTCAAGTTTCTACTACTTACCAAAAAAAAAAAAATTCTGGACCCTGAATCCTGCCTCTGGAAAGCTACTGTCCCAATTAAGAAACGTGCACATAATGCAAAAACCTTGATGTCTCTCTAAGAGTTTGAGAATATTCTCACAAATTATAAGTGAAAATTTGTCTGCTCCATTCTTGGTTTTCTTTCCTTTTTCTACTTAATGGCCTTTTGCTCTGAGCGCTTACTTGGCCAGCATTTTGACCAGTCTGCTTCCCATATCAGGAATGTGAGCTCCAACACACCCAGAACATCTCTTAGCAGGCAGACCCCAGTGGCTCCCTGGGGAGTTCCTAAAACCTAGAGCCTGTGCCGTTATCCTGTGCTGTCCTTGATTCTTTACAGACAGTTCTTTACATCCATGACGTGATGCTATCAGCAAAACAGGTGAGTGCCAAGGAGGCCCCCAGGGGGATGCCCAGCAAAGCCAGGCAAAGATGCTCCCCTGAGGATACATCGCCCTCCAACTAGCTAAGCCCTCATTCTAGAAATACTCTTATCCTCCACCAGGATGACCACCTACTTGGCAGCAGAGACTGACTCACGGACGCTAACTTCCTTGCAAGCACAGTTATAAACAGGATTATGGCTGATTTGTGTTGTTGTGTGGCAGAAACCAACACAACGTCATAAAAATTTTAAAAAATATTTACACTGAAAAAAAACAGAATGATAAAGTGCTTTTGAAAATTAAAAATAAAATTAGGAAGCTAGAGCAATCTGACGGTGAGCTAACTAGGTGTCCTGCCTGCTTCTCCCCTCGTTCACCCTGCTTTCTTTTGGATTCTAGGAAGAAGAAGAAAAAGATATTTTCAAGGCAGGCTTAACTAGCATTCCACGGATGGGTAATGGAATGAGCATTCGTGTTGACACCTGTAAAAATCTCCCTTGAATGTTTCCACATTTATATTTCATACGGTAAAGCTTTTTCGCCGCAGGGAGAGAGTCAGAGCTGATCTGTCCTAAGGCAGTGAGATGACTACTTTTACTGCGTGAAATACTTTCTTGGTATGATTTTTAGGGACAGTGAAACACGGCAGCTGAGGTCCATGTAGGCATTTATTTTGACTGAGGACATTGTACATTAAATACTCCACGGTGGTCGGTGCTACAAAGTAGCTTTTCCTCAGGAGCTTTCCTTTCGGATGTTTTGCTCTTGGAAATATCAAACATCTGCCTGGGGCAAATAGCTAAATAGCTGCAATTTTCTAGCTCTCTCCTATTTTTGGCTTTCAGTGCCGGAGGCCTTCGAACACCCATGTTGGAGGTTGGATGGTCGCGAAGGCTTTGGGAACTTAGGAGACCCAAGCTGTTTTAGATCAATGCCTCCCCGTACTTAAAGGGCTAGTAAAACCAGGTTATAATGTTTACATGACTCTTTATGGGTCAGAGTTTATTGCAGTTCTATTCAATGGCCTACAGCGGAGGAAAACTTTACAAGATTTTCCTGCATTTGACAGTTCTGTTTCAGTGTATCTGGAAAGGGGAAGTGCTTTTTTTCTTTTTCCCCCTTTTTCCTGCCTCACATTCTCTTTTGCTCTCAGTTTTATTTTTTTCCGTTTCAAAAGGAGTGAGCTCCTAAGACTCCCTGAAGTCAAGTGGTACTTTTCTTACTTGGCAGGCTGTAAATCGACTCGGACCCAGGATTCTATGGATGTTCAGAGACAACCGATGATTTCAGATGGTTTTCAGCCTGCGTTGGAGGTTCCCACCCACGCTACCCATGAACAGAAGGGCGCTTTCATTTCACCAGGAGACACTTGGATTTGCATGGCTGTGAGGCGGCGCTCCTCCCCTCTACATTAGTCAGCAGTACCGGGGGCCTGGAGCCCAGGCTTTAGGGCTGGCAAATCTGCCCGCACAGCACTCTTCCACCACTCGGTTGCTTATTTCTTGGGCAATTCTCCTAAACTTTCTGAGCTTGGTATTAGTGATATTGGCTTGGCTAATCAGCTCGTTTAGATTTTCTGAATCATCTTAACAAAACTCTGAATGAACTTTTTGGCCAGCCCAAATACAAGCTCAGCACAGGGGATTAAAAACTGACACTACGCATGAGTTACACGGACGGGGGCAGCTGCGTCACGCGTTATTTCATCAATCCACCCTATTAAGCACCTACTATGTGTTGGACACTGTCACGGGCCTTAAAGCCAGTGGATAAAGTCGTGGTCCCCGTTTTCAAGTTCTACCGGGGGAGAGAATACGCAACAACATCTGGCAACGTGAAGGGCCGTGAAGAAGACGAGGGGAAGTTGGGGCACAAGTGAGACTCAAGTGTCATTTTAGTAGATGGTCAAAAAAGTCCTGTGATGGGCTGGGGGAGGGTTAGCATATACGCACTGCTGTATATAAAATATACATGCGAAGAGCCAACCCATTGGAGAAGACCCTGATGCTGGGAAAGAGTGAAGGCAGGAGGAGACGGGGACGACAGGATGAGTTGGCTGGATGGCATCACCAGCTTGATGGACATGAGTCTGAGCAAGCTCCGGGAGCTGATGATGGACAGGGACGCCTGGCGTGCTGCAGTCCATGGGGGTCACAAAGAGTCAGATCCGACTGAGCGACTGAACTGAGCTGATACATAAAGTACATAAAATAGTAAACAACAAGGACCTATTGTGCAGCACAGAGGACTATACTCAATATCTTGTAATAATCTATAAGGGAAAAGAACGTGTGTGTGTGTGTGTGTGTGTGTGTGTGTGTGTGTATCTTTTCCAATGGCTCAGCAGGTAAAGAACCTGCCTTCAGTGCAGGAGACTTGGGGGATGTGGGTTTGATCTCTGGGTCAAGAAGATTCCCTGGGGAAGGGAATGGCTACCCACTTCAGTATTCTTGCCTGGAGAATCCCATGGACGGAGCCTGGGTGGCTACAGTCCATGGGGTTGTATATGTGTGTGTACATGTAAGGTGTATACACACACACACACACACATGTGTAGGTGGGCTTTCCAGGTGGCACAGAGGTAAAGAATCCACCTGCCAATGCAGGAATCGCAGGAGACGTGGGTTCCATCCCTGGGTTGGGAAGATCCCCTGGAGGAGGAAATGGCAACCCACTCCAGGACTCTTGCCTGGAGAATCCCATGGACAGAGGAGCCTGGTGGGCTACAGTCCATGGAGTTGCAGAGTTGGACACGACTGAAGACTGAAATGTAAGCACACATATATATGTATGTGTGTGTGTGTGTGTGTGTGTGTATCTGAACCACTTTGCTATACACCTTAAACTAACACAACATTCTAAATCAGCTATGAAAGTCGCTCAGTCGTGTCTGACTCTTTGTGACCCTATGGACTATACAGTCCATGGAATTCTCCAGGCCACAATACTGGAGTGGGAAGCCATTGCTTTCTCTAGGGGATCTTCCCAACCCAGGAATCAAACCCAGGTCTCCCACACTGCAGGCGGACTCTTTACCAGCTGAGCCACCAGGGAAGACCAGGAATACTGGAGTGGGTAGCCTATCCCTTCTCCAGGGGATCTTCCCGACCCAGGAGTTGAACTGGGGTCTCCTGCATTGCAGGCGGATTCTTTACCTGCTGAGCTACCAGGGAAGCCCACACAAATCAACTAGTCTTCTCTTTTTTAAAGAAAGAAAAGAAAAGAAGAGGAAAAAAAAGCCCTGTAATGATGTAACACTTGAACAGAGGTGTAAATTTAGTGGTTACGTCTTGCAGTCATCCAAAGAACATTCCAGGCAGAGGAGACAGGAAATGCTGAAGCCTGGGGCAGTGGCATGGGGGCTGGGGGCTCAGAATGCTGGACCCCACGCCTGGAGAAGGGTGGGAGATGAATTGAGAGAGGTGGTCAGAGCCCGACCACGTAGCATCTCTTCATCTCTGGTAAAGACTTGACATTCAGCCTGAGTGAATCAGGGCGCTCCTTTAGGGATGGAGCAAAGGCGAAGTGTAACCTGGTTCATGTACTGAATGGATCTTGCCAACTGCCTCTGGGAGAACAGACTATAAAGGGGAAAGGGAAGACGCTGGGAAAAACCAAATGGAAACCCATGCATGTATAGCTGGGTGGGGGCAATGGAGATGCCAACATCCCACTTCTCTGCAGTTAATATTTCACTGTTTGACTGGATCTCTTGCTTTTATTAATACATGGCTTAGTTTCTAACCTTGAGATTGTATTAAGTTTGTTTATCTCTGTCTTCACCTTTTTCTTGTTATCAGCTTTAATTGTTCAAAATGGTAGAACCACTGCTTTGGTGTTGCTCTTAGCCCCTTATTTCAGAGATGTTTGAGATCAGTGTCTTTCTCCCATATGTACTGTGATTTTTTAAAAGATTTTCTTTTTTTTTAATTAATGTGGGCCAGTTTTAAAGTCTTTACTGAAACTACTATATACAGTATTGCTTCTGTTTTGTGTTTTGGTGTTTTGGCCGAGATGTAGGTGGGATCCCAGCTCTACCAGCAGGGATGGAACCTGCCTGTTGGAAGGTTCGTGATGGAACCCCTCTGTTGGAAGACTAAGTCTTAACCACTGGGCCGCCTGGGCAGTCCCTGTACTGTGACTTTAAAGATCAAGCAGCGTGGTCAGCTGTAGTGATAGCAGGGTGGCTGACCAGATGGAGTGTGTGTTTAGCTCGCAGGGGGTTGTAACTCAGAGCAGGGTATCTGGCTGCTGGAGAAACCCAGTCTCCATCACAAGTGAAGTTGAGCACACAATCCACCCACCACCGTGATGCCAGTGGGACTGAGATTCTTGTGTGTGGATCAGATTTATCTAGGGGGTTTAAAAAGATGCAGGGGCCATAGCACCATCGTGGGCCTGAACACACAGTTCTGCTGAGAGTCTGGTTATTTAGGCAGGAAGAAGGGCCGTGTTCTACAGTCAACCAAGAATGTAACAGTCAGCACATTTCTGTGGGAGGAATGGAGACATTTTCATGGTAGGGACACTATGGAATAATTTTATCCGTGTCTAGTCATCCATACTTAAACCCTAAACATCTCAAATAACTTGTTGTTGTTGTTGTTTGTTTCTTGTTTTATGACTATTCCCTGAGGCACATGGGATCTTAGTTCCTTGACTAGGGATCAAACCCGAATCCCCTGCGGTGAAAACGTGGAATCTTAACCATTGGACCACCAGGGAAGTCCCTAAAATAACTGTCTTTATCTTATGAATCCTAGAGGATGACAGTCAGTCATCTCCAGAGCTGTGGAGATTACCTTTCCTGGAGGCAAAATGGGGAGCTGTTTTGTGGGGTCTCATGAAGGGGACCTAGATGGCAAGCTGCTTGCCAATCATGCCTGAAATTCCACTCCAAGTCAGGAATGTTTTACACATTTGACCCCAATGAAAATGCAAGAGGTGCAGGAAGCATAATAAATCATTAATACCAGTTTATGAGTTTATCAGCCTCTCCTGTCCATGTTGTAGGGGGAGAGGGTGAAAGGCATGCCTGGCATTGGAGCTGGCAGAGAAACTAGACCTTGAGCTTTTCATGGAAGGGTCCAAACAGAGGCTTCACCGTCAGGCGGCTGCAAGTTTCAAGTTCAAAACCTCGCTTGCAGACACCTGTGTCCAGGAAGCTAGCGGGGGCAGCTGAAATTATGGTAGCACCCAAATTATTGTCCTGTGGCTCCACTTATGCAGGGCAATTAAAATCATTTATACGGTTGGCTTTGGAGAGGCAGTCAAGGAGCCGGGTTTAGACTTCCAAGTTTGTCTCATTCAGCTGTTGGAAATAGCAGTCCACCACATCTGTTAAAAAATATATATGTATCCTCCTGAATTTTTATGAGTGGGACTCATCACATCTCTGCTTTGGCTTAAAAAAATAGTAAAAGCTAGAATATATAACTAGTTTCCATCCCCAAGAGTGGGTACACATATCATATTATGTGATCCTTGGAATAAGTCCCTTTCCGTGCAAAATCTAGCCACACTTGAATGTTTTCTTATGCTCAGACTGACTCTTTTGGCCAGCTATTGGACACACTCTCACAGTACAGGTGGTCAAATCAAAATCAGCAATGAACACATGGCACAGATTTTTTTTTAACCTTATCATATGTAAGACAAATATTATAAGATAGCCTCTGTGTATTTGCTTTCTATACAGGCCACACGCATAAACCAAGCAATGTATTCTTTGTTTAAGTGTATAGGACTTGCTTAAACCTTGCATTGGGAATTTACATAGAATATTAGCTTTTCTTGGAACTTTTGACCAACACCACGTTTTTGGCAAAATTCTCAGACCCACATAATTCACTGTTGGCTGTCACACCTGCAGATGTCCAGATGGAAACAAATGATCTGAGATTCCCAGTGCAAATATAATGGAACAATGACATAGAAATAAAGAAGGCTACTTTATAAGTAAATCTCCTTGTCTGTCTTTGTATCCTTTTCAGCTTAGACTCTCATGCTTGCTTGGACAATGCCTCAGTAGATTAGTGCTGCACGAATAAGCAAAACGGAGTGTGTCAGGCGATACTGACCAGGATGGAATGCAGCATGGAAACGGTATCTACTAACGATTGAAGAGGGCTTCCTGGTGGCTCATATGGTAAAGATGCACCTGCAATGCGGGAGACCGGGCTTCCATCCCTGAGTCGAGAAGAGCCCCTGGAGAAGGGAATGGTAACCCACTCCAGTGTTCTTGCCTGGAGAATTTCATGGACAGAGGAGCCAGGAGGGCTACAGTCCATGGAAGCACACAGAGTTGGACATGACTACAGTGACTTAGCATGTACACACGTACACTGGAATGTTTTTTTATTTAGATATACAGGACTGGATATACAACAATTTGACCAGTTCTCAAATGTGTGAAAATGGCATTAACAACCCTTCAAACTGTATTAATGACATGAAGAATGGCTAAGGGGTTGTTAGCTTCTGTTAAAAATATGCCGAGGAGGTGGATACTGGTTTGTCAGATGTGGGGGAAGCATAGTGTCTTAGCTGAGAGGAGGATTGGTAATCCTTGTTAGAATCCACTTTGATTCTAGTATGATATGATTTATGTAAGCCAATATATATATTAGCACCTCATTTCCTTCCCGTATGGCTAAATGTTTCTATCCGATGTATTTTCATCCTTCACATAATGCTCTTAATCACAGTGGTTATGATGTGTTGGTATCACTTGATATATACCCATTAAAAAATGATTCTAATTTTCATAGTTGGCTTGTGGAATCAATCTTGCAGTTTTAAGGTCATGCCTTATAAAACACTCAATGTTCTGGCATGGGAAGTAAAGTGGAGTCTCAGCAGAACCCCTGAACCCTGAATTTTATGTGAACGTATCGGTAGGTTTTCTATTTGTCAGGACTGCATTGGATCAATTAATGCACTGCAGGTGTTTTTATTTCAACTGACTGAAAATTTCTGGTAAGACAAACATCAAAGAATCGATTTCTTTCTAGATAAAACGATATTTATCATTCCTCATTAGAGATTAAAAAAATGGGCTAAAATATGAACTAAAGCATCTTTAATGTAATGAGCTATTTTTGATTTCTAAGACAAATGGGGCCTGAAAATTAATAAGATATTATCTTTCAAGATGTTTAGATGCTGGTGGGAGGAAGATGAATTTCATACAGGAATGACGGTGGCACCAGACGGAATATGTTAAATGACAGAGTGGGTGTATGGATGCTAAGTCACTCCAGTTGTGTCCTACCTTGCGACCCCATGGACTGTAGCCCATCAGGCTCCTCTGTCCTTGGGATTTGCCAGGTGAGAATACTGGAGTGAGTTACCATTTCCTTCTCCAGGAGATCTTCCTTGCCCTGGGATACAGCCCACATCTCCGGCACTGGCAGGCATTTCTTTACCACTGAGCCACCTAAGAAGGCCAAAATGCCAGAGCAGTCCTATTCAATTGCTATTTCAGTTCAGAAAAGAGAGCCAGACAATCCTGGAAGGTGAAGGGACAGGGTGGCATTTACGCAGGGCCTGAAGAGTCTGGAGAATCAGCATGCCTACGGATGATGAGGGGGCATTTAGGTAGCGACCACATCGGAACCAACACACAGAAGCAGGAGAGCAGAACACGAGAAGCAATGGCTTCAAACACTTGAAAGGCAAGAGTGGGAAGTAACCTACACATCCCGGTTACACAAAGCCTGAGAAGCCATAGACGTGAACTTGAACTACGACTGGTAGCACATGGGTCACCAGAGAATACCTCTAAGCAGATGGGGGAGAGCAGTTTTGTATTTTGAAGATGAATGTGAAGGGACAGACAGGATTGACTAGAATGGGAAGATGATAGAGTTTGTGAAATTAAAAGCCAGGAAATTAAAAGACACTTGCTCCTTGGAAGGAAAGTTATGACCAACCTAGAGAGCAGATTAAAAAGCAGAGACATTACTTTGCCAACAAAGGTCCATCTAGTCAAAGCTATGGTTTTTCCAGTAGTCATGCATGCATGTGAGAGTTGGACTGTGAAGAAGGCTGAGTGCCAAAGAATTGATGCTTTTGAACTGTGGTGTTGGAGAAGACTCTTGAGAGTCTTGGATTGCAAGGAGACCCATCCTAAAGGAAATCAGTTCTGGATGTTCATTGGAAAGTCTGATGCTGAAGCTGAAACTCCAATCCTTTGGCTACCTGATGTGAAGAGCTGACTCATTGGAAAAGACCCTGATGCTGGGCGAGATTGAGGGCAGGAGGAGAAGGGGACAACAGAGGATGAGATGGTTGGATGGCATCACCGATTCGATGGACATGAGTTTGAATGGACTCCAGGAGTTGGTAATGGACAGGGAGGCCTGGCATGCTGTGGTTCATGCGGTCGCAAGGGTTGGAGATGATAACTGAGCGACTGAGCTGAACTGAACTGAACTGATGCTGGGAAAGACTGAAGGTGGGAGGAGAAGGGGACAGCAGAGGATGAGCTGATTGGATGGCATCACCGACTCAATGGACGTGAGTTTGAGTAAACTCTGGGAGCTGGTGATGGACAGGGAGGCCTGGCGTGCTGCAGTCCACGGAGTCACAAAGAGTCAGACATGGCTAAGCGACTGAACTGAGAGTTAGTGAGACAGCCAGATGAATACTCTCAAAATCAATGTCAGAGATAAACATGAACTAGAAGATTAAAGCAGATAAATACCATGTGATGTCACTTACATGTGGAATCTAAATTGAAACACAAATGAACATATCTATGAAATGAAAAGCAGGCTCACAGACGTGGAGAAGAGCCTTGCGCTTGCCAAGGGAGGGTGGTGGGGGGAGGGAGGGTTGCGAGGCTGGGGTTAGCAGGTGTCAACTTTTATGTATAGGATGGATGGACAACGAGGTCCTACCCTAGGGTGCAGGGAACTATGCCCGATATCCTGTAATAAACCGTAATGGAGGAGAATACTGAAAAAGAATATGAATGCATATGGGACTGAGTTACCTTGCTGTGCAGAAGATATAACAGCATTGTCAATCAACTCAACTTCTATATATATATATATATATATATATATATTTAAAGAAACTGATATGGAATCAAGAAGGAGAAAGATGGCTACAAGAGAGACATTGTGAAGTTAGAATTAAGGTTGACGGGCTGCGGAACGTGGGATTAGGAAAGGAGATGTGACAAGAAGTTAAGACAGAGAAGCAGGCTTGAGGAGGACTGTGCTGAGCTGGGCTGCGAGCACCCTGCATGGAGGGGTTTGGGGAGGTAGTATGCTCAGATGCTGATGGGCAGCTGGAAACTTGGGACACGCTTGGCCAGAGTCCCTGTGGTTCAGTGGAAATAAATTTGAAAGTGATCCACAGAGGAAATCTGTTTGTATTAACATAAAAGGATGAGATAACTAAGCAGGAAACACGACATATATTTTACGCATTATGTAAGCTTCTCAAAATACAAACTACACGCTATTTTTAAAAATGAATTTTCTTAAAAGAATGAGGTGGACCTAGAGATTGGGAGACAAGTTCTTTTTTGGCAGTATTCCTGTAGAGCGAAGTGGTTCTGAGAGGAAAAAAAAAAAAAGATTTCCTATGTTAACCTTCGTCTTTATTTCATGTTTATTTTAGCACTGAAATGAACACGAAGCAAAGTCTTTAACAAAATACTTATGCTGTTTAATATCTTTGTGATAAACATAGTATTTCATAGCCAAGAACTGATAAATGTTTTTAATAAGCCACAATATATAATAATATTTTATTGAGATTTGAGAAGCCTGCCTTTTTAGCTGCCTCTGAGCAACAGTTCTCTGCAGCCTTCTACCAGGAAAAATTTTCATGAAAGGAAATGCTGGTTTGTGTCCAGCCTCTATGACTGCAATGAATGGGGAATTCATTAGACTTTCCAAAAATGATACCAACCATTTGCTGCATTTTATGTTTGCTGTCCTCGATCCACATTTAGTCACCTGCCTTCTCACTCTCTTGCCCTTGATATGATGTCCTTTCTCTTTCTGGAAAGCAGAAGGAGAAACATTTCTATAAGCTATGTGTCCTAGGTTCCCGGCCCCAGACAGAGCAATTCCACGAGATCGTGCGTTCTTGAGCAGAGGACCTCAAATCTTGTGTAAGGTGGGAGCAAAGTGAGCCTCTCTGTCCCTTTTTGGACAACGACACATTTTCAGCACTTTCTCTGCACAGTATCACCTCAAAGGGCTACTCTAATTAGTCAAAGAATCTTTCCTGCCGGGTGTGACATTTTCGCAGACATGATGTCACCTTCCAAAATTTCTTGGCTCACTAAAGGAAATATGAAACATGTTGACGTTATGTGAAAGATTAATTGAGTTCTAATTTTTAATTTTGGAAATCTTCTTGGTCTTTTTGAGTGACAGCTGAGATCAAACCTATGAATGTATTGGAATAAATTACCTAAGGGGGATACTGTGCTCTGGGAATTTACAATCTTAATAGAGATGTCATACAAGCATGAGATGGCTTGGAGGCTGGGTATGGCAGACAGTCTGAGCTTCTCGTCGGTTTTCACTTGAAGAAGAGATTAAACTAATACAGATAAAACTAAGTTATTCCAGTATTGTAGATTCTAGGCAAGTCTTGTTGAATTTTTTAGACTGTCTCAAGTTTCTGGAAGACTTCTGAGAAGCAACTGTCCTTGGGATTGATTGTTACTTTTTAAAATTCTAAGGCTTTTTCTTTGTTTCACCTTATTCTAAAACATAAGGGAAAGAATTTTCTATTCTTAAACAAATCATTAATGATGAGTTAATCCTTCCCTTGTGGTTCAGCTGCTAAAGAATCTGCCTGCAATGCAGGAGACCTGAGTTCGATCCTTGGATTGGGAAGATCCCCTGGAGAAGGGAAACGCTACCCACTCCAGTATTCTGGCCTGGAGAATTCCACGGATTGTATAGCCCATGCGGTTGCAAAGAGTCAGACACAACTGAGCGACTTTCACTTTCACTTTCAGTCCATTCAATATTAATCACATATTTTGAAATTAAAGCACATGACTTTAAGTTGATTTTGTTGTTTTTTCACATCTACGTTAAATCCACAAAATATGTGTGAATCAATTTTTTAGTTTGCAATTGAAAGCTAGAACTGGACATGGAACAGCAGACTGGTTCCAAATAGGAAAAGGAATACGTCAAGGCTGTATACTGTCACCCTGCTTATTTAACTTCTATGCAGAGTACATCATGAGAAACGCTGGGCTGGAAGAAGCACAAGCTGACATGAAAATTGCCGGGAGAAATATCAGTAACTTCAGATATGCAGATGACACCACCCTTATGGCAGAAAGTGAAGAAGAACTAAGAAGCCTCTTGATGAAAGTGAAAGAGGAGAGTGAAAAAGTTGGCTTAAAACTCAACATTCAGAAAACGAACATCATGGCATCTGGTCCCATCACTTCATGGGAAATGGATGGGGAAACAGTGGAAACAGTGTCAGACTTTATTTTTTGGGCTCCAAAATCATTGCAGATGGTGACTGCAGCCATGAAGTTAAAAGATGCTTACTCCTTGGAAGAGAAGTTATGACCAACCTAGATAGCATATTCAAAAGCAGAGACATTACTTTGCCAACAAAGCTCTGTCTAGTCTAGGCTATGGTTTTTCCAGTAGTCATGTATGGATGTGAGAGTTGGACTGTGAAGAAAGCTGAGCGCTGAAGAATTGATGCTTTTGAACTGTGGTGTTGGAGAAGACTCTTGAGAGTCCCTTGGACTGCAAGGAGATCAGTCCTGGGATTTCTTTGGAAGGAATGATGCTAAAGCTGAAACTCCAGTACTTTGGGTACTTTACGAGAAGAGTTGACTCATTGGAAAAGACTGTGATGCTGGCAGGTATTGGGGGCAGGAGGCGAAGGGGACGACAGAGGATGAGATGGCTGGATGGCATCACCGACTCGATGAAGGTGAGTTTGAGTGAACTCCAGGTGTTGGTGATGGACAGGGAGGCCTGGCATGCTGTGATTCATGGGGTCACAAAGAGTCAGACACGACTGAGTGACTGAACTGAACTACCTTAGCAGCACCAACATGGTATTGTTTCCTTCACAGGAAAGAAAATAGAACATGCTTTAATAAACTGTTTCATTCTCACCCTTGTTGCAAAACATTAATTGTTTGTTAGTATTCAGAGTAATTTGTCTTCACCTAATTATAACAATGGGGCCTTCCCTGGTTAAGAACTCCCTGCCAATGCGGGAAACAAGGGTTAGATCCCTGGGTCGGGAAGATAGTCTGGAAAAGGAAATGGAAACCCACTCTTGTATTTTCCCCCCATGTATTCTTGCCTGGAAAATCCCATGGATAGAGGAGTCTGGTGGGCTACAGTCCATGGGATTGAAAAAAGATTCAGACATGACTGAGCAACTGAACCACAAGAAGCTATTATCACAATAACTTTTAAGAGTTAAAATAAATATACTCATAGATAGAGTTCAATGTATGTCCGAGGATATTAGAACAAATTGTCACCTAAAAGAGTGAAGTGATTTCTAGGAGAGGAGTAGCATCTTGAAAAGGTCAACAAGACAGAGAAGATTGGAGTCTGGAAGTTCTAGAGAAAGTTATACTCGGAAATTCAAGGCCAATCAGTGCCAAGGAAATATTGCCAGTTAGGAAGCCCTGATATTGCTCTGAACACTGAAATCAAAGCCAGAGAGAGGCACCGGAGCCTGGAGAAGTTGGGTCCAAGGAAGCGGAGTGGATCCCTAGAGAAGAGTTGTGAGGTCTTTGAGTCCCTATTCTCTAGGCTCCTGGACACCGGGGATGGGCCTGGCTAGAATGAGGGTCAAGAGAATCTTCATAATGGCTAAACAAGGGATACAGGTGCCTTATCCTGGCAGAATTTGAAATCAACTAGAGCAGAGCTAGAAAACCCAAGTGCCTAAAAAGGTCATCAGATGAATGGCTGCACAGAGCAAGAGGCTGTGAAGTTAGCAGACCCTGAAGCACTGCCACCACGAGCCAGGACAGTGCCCGCTCTTCGAACCTGTAAACAGACGCTCAGATGGCCCTGCCAGGCTCGGAGGAGGAGATACGGTCTGGAGGCCAGCAGGGCCAGGCCACAGAAGACGTCGTGAGACACGGGAGAGGGCTGAGATTTCCTCCCACACTTGATCGGAAGTCTCTGGAGGTTCAAGCAGGCGGTCCTTAATCTGATTTGAAGTTTGAAAGGACTTCCAGGTGGAGACCGGAGGGAATTGCCTGCTCCAGCAGGAGATCACGGCTGTGCCGCGTGACACAGGAGCATAGCTTGGCAGGGGTGGTGGGCTTGTGTGGGAACAGAGGAGAGAACACGCCCAGGTGTATCTGCAGGATTTGCTGAAGGAGGGTGCGGAGGATGAGGGAGAGAAAAAAGTCCCACGCAAGTTCCAGTTTCCAGCTTGAGTAGCTGGAATGATGCTGAAGACACCCCTCTTTTACACGTTCTGCGATCCCATGATTGTTTTAAATCATCTGGATTTACCTTGCATAATCTTGTTGCCATCTTCCTGTGAAAACCTCATGTAATGATCATTCAGTTAATGCCACCCTTTTAACTCAGCACCCAACATCTGTTGCCTCAGTAAAAGCTTAGATATGTCTTTAAATCATCTTCACGAGGGGATGTGCAGACATCTTTTCCCAGTGTCCGAAGTCTCTGGCGAACATTTCACATGTTTTTGTTCCAAGTATACTTTAATAGTGAAGACAGATACATATAACTTGAAAGTGCTCAGAACAATGGGGTCTTTTGAAGGTCCACGTACACGTGGGTTGAGGGCAGTGTTAGGAGAAAACCATGCTGATGTCTGGGCATGTGCCCCCTTCCAAAAACAAATGTGGAATGTTCTGAAGAAAATGTTGAGAGCTGGCGACCAAGAAATCTGACTCCAGAATATAAACTGAGTAAGAAGGACGCTGACGGAAGGGAGCACGGATTGAAAAGTCGTTGGGTCAGAACACAGAGGAAGATCCTTTCGCCACCCTCACCTTGCAGACTTGGAATCAGGAGCAAACGTGGCTTTCAGTTCTGACCAGGGTTTTAGGAACATCATTTATCTTTCTGAACCTGCATTCCTTAACCCAAGAAATGGATGATAACATTTATTTTGTGGGGCTGTCATGACACTTACAAATACTTGGTTTGAAGCACCTGTCACATGTATCTTGCCAAAAGTAATTTCTTTTTATTAAAATCTTTAATAAGATCGTGCATTCTTTGACTGTTTTATCTACAGGTTGTTTGAGGATCCCTGGCAGCTGCTATAGACCAGTCTAGTGGCTGGACACACAGGATAAATGAAAATATCCTTGGCCTAAGATCATATAATAAATTCTAGACTCCGTGTCGACTAAGTGCTATTGGAACTAAAACTTTAACAGAACAACTAGACACGACTTGGAAAGCACCAGAAGGAATTGGAAGCTCCTCTGAGCAGAGGAAGCTAGAGAAAAGCAGCTGTAAATGCAGGGAAGGACATGAACAAAATAAAGGCATAAAATTACATCATCGACCTAGGGCATGGTGAGTAGCATAGCGTGGCTAAAATGTAGGGTATATGTGTGTTGGAAAGAGGTGTTGGTCCATAAAATCTAAAGAGAATAAGGAACCTGGGCTTTATATGATAAAGAGGTGCTAATCAGTATAGTTTTATTTTTATTTATTTTGGTGCTGAACGTTTTTTAAAGTTTTTTTTTTTAATTTTTTACAATATTGCTACTGCTTTATATTTTTTGATTTTTTTGGCTGTGAGGCATGTGGGATCTTAGTTCCCAGGCCAGGAATCCCCTGCATTGGAAAAGCAAAGTCTTAACCACTGGACCACCAGGGAAGTCCTTCAGATTAGCATAGTTTTAAAAGTAATTTTCAAACATTTAGCATTCACATATGTATCTTCATAACTCAAATTTGCATTTTAAATACCAAGGATGCATGTTTAGCCTGCCCCTTACTCTGGTTGGAGAAGGAAATGGCAACCCACTCCAGTAGTCTTGTCTGGAAAATCCCATGGACAGAGGAGCCTGGTGGGCTGTGTGCAGTCCACAGGATCGCAAAGACTCAGACACGACTGAGCGACTTCACAGTTACTCTGGTTCATTGTTGCTATTGTTCAGTCATTCAGTCGTGTTGACTCTCTGAGACCTCATGGACTGCAGCGTGCCAGGCTCCTCTGTCATCTATTATCTCCCGGAGGTTTCTCAGAATCTTGTCCATTGACTCAGTGGTGCTATCTAACCATCTCACCCTCTATCACCGTCTTCTCTAGTCCTTGATCTTTCCCAGTATCAGGGTCTTTTCCAGTGAGTAAACGCTTTGAATCAGGTGGCCAAAGTATTGGAGCTTCAGCATCAGTCCTTCCAATGAATATTCAGGACTGATTTCCTTTAGGATGGACTGGTTGGATCTTCTTGCAGTCCAAGGGACTCTCAAGAGTCTTCTCCAACACCGCAGTTCAAAAGCATCAATCCTTCAGTGCTCAGCTTTCTTTATAGTCCAACTCTCACATCCATACATGACTACTGGAAAAACCATAACCTTGACTAGATGGACCTTTGTTGGCAAAGTAATGTCTCTGCTTTTGAATAAGCTGTCTAGGTTGGTCATAACTTTCCTTCCAAGGAGTAAGCGTCTTTTAATTTCATGGCTTCAGTCACCATCTGCAGTGATTTTGGAGCCCCCCCAAAATAAAGTCTGACACTGTTTCCACTGTTTCCTCATCCATTTCCCATGAAGTGATGGGACCAGATGCCATAATCTTAAGTTTTCTGAATGTTGAGATTTAAGCCAACTTTTTCACTCTCCTCTTTCACTTTCATTAAGATTTTTTAGTTTCTCTTCACTTTCTGCCATAAGGGTGGTGTCATCTGCATATCTGAGGTTATTGATATTAAAAGTGTACCATGTGGTAAAGTTGACACATATGTAAGCCTATGGAGACAACATTATAATCAAGACAGTTCAGCTCAGTTCAGTTCAGTCGCTCAGTCGTGTCTGACTCTTTGCAACCCCATGAACCGCAGCATGCCAGGCCTCCCTGCCCATCACCAACTCCCAGAGTCCACCCAAACCCACGTCCATTGAGTTGATGATATGATCCAACCATCTCATCCTCTGTCGTCCCCTTCTCTTCCTGCCCCCAATCCCTCCCAGCATCAGAGTCTTTTCCAACGAGTCAGCTCTTCATATCAGGTGGCCAAAGTTTTGGAGTTTCAGCTTCAGTATCAGTCCTTCCAATGAACACCCAGGACTGATCTCCTTTAGTATGGGCTTGTTGGATCTCCTTGCAGTCAAAGGGACTCTCAAGAGTCTTCTCCAACACCGCAGTTCAAAAGCATCAATCCTTCAGTGCTCAGCTTTCTTTATAGTCCAACTCTCACATCCATACATGACTACTGGGAAAACCATAGCCTTGACTAGATGGACTTTTGTTGGCAAAGTAATGTCTCTGCTTTTGAATATGCTGTCTAGGTTGGTCATAACTTTCCTTCCAAGGAGTAAATGTTTTTTAATCTCATGGCTGCAATCACCATCTACAGTGATTTTGGAGTCCCCCAAAATAAAGTCTGACACTGTTTTCACTGTTTCCAGATCTATCTGCCATGAAGTGATGGGACTGGATGCCATGATGTTAGTTTCTGAATGTTGAGCTTTAAGCCAACTTTTTCATTCTCCTCTTTCACTTTCATCAAGAGGTTCTTTAGTTCTTCTTCACTTTCTGCCATAAGGGTGGTGTCATCTGCATATCTGAGGTTATTGATATTTCTCCTGGCAATCTTGATTCCAGCTTGTGCTTCTTCCAGCCCAGCGTTTCTCATGATGTACTCTGCATAGAAGTTAAATAAGCAGGGTGACAATATACAGCCTTGACTGACTCCTTTTCCTATTTGGAGCCATCCTGTTGTTTCATGTCCAGTTCTAACTGTTGCTTCCTGACCTGCATATAGGTTTCTGAAGAGGCAGGTCAGGTGGTCTGGTATTCCCATCTCTTTCAGAATTTCCACAGTTTATTGTGATCCACACAGTCAAAGGCTTCAGCATAGTCAATAAAGCAGAAATAGATGTGTTTCTGGAACTCTCTTGCTTTTTCAATGATACAGCAGATGTTGGTAATTTGATCTCTGGTTCCTCTGTCTTTTCTAAAGCCAGCTTGAACATCTGGAAGTTCACGGTTCATGTATTGCTGAAGCCTGGCTTGAAGAATTTTGAGCATTACTTTACTAGCATGTGAGATGAGTGCAATCAAGATAGAGGACCTGGCTATTACTCCCAAAGTTTCTCCCAGCACCTTTGTAATACCACCCTCTCCCTAGGAAGCCTCTGATCTGCTTTTTGTCACTAGAGATTATTTTCTTCTTTCAAGAGCTTCATTTTAATGGAATAATACAGCATGCACTCCTTTCTGTGGACTTCACTCAGCAGGACTATTTCAAGACGCATCTAGGTTTCGGCATTTATTAATTGTTAATTCTCTGTTAGTGCTGAGTCATCTTCCATGGTATGAGAGTTCCACAATTGCATAGCCATTATCTGTTGGCAGATTTCTGACTTGTTTCCAGTTTGGTTAGGAAACTGTTACTTCCCTCCCTTCCATTAAACAGACCTCAGCCACATTGTCACTGCATAGAAAAGAGACCATGTCTTTGAACTGATTTCCCCTGAAATAGAATGCAGGCAGTTTGGTGGGGTCTTACCCAGCTGTCAACATTAGTGAGAGGAGTGAAGCCTGATGTATTAGATTATCTAACTGCATTAAGTTCTCCTGGGGTGCATAACATAAGGTTGGTAGGAGTATTGACTGTACTGTATCAGAAACATGCTTGTTTACAAGTTAGGGAGTTTGAGGTTGACACATACACACTGCTATATTTAAAATGGAAAACCAACAAGGACCTACTTACACAGTACAGGGAACTCTGCTCCATGTTATGTAACAATGGGAAAATAATTTGAAAAATAATAGATACATGTATATCTATATCACTCAGTCATGTCCAACTCTTTGTGACCCCATGGACTGTAGCCTGCCAGGCTCCTCTGTCCATGGGATTTCCCATGCCAGGATACTGGACTGGGGAGCCATTCCTTTCTCAAGGGGATCTTCCTGACCCAGGGATCAAACCCAGGTCTCCTGCATTGCAGGCAGATTCTTTACCTTCTGAGCCACCAGGGCAGCCCCTTTATTTTTAACAAAACTGCTTTGCTGTAGACCTGAAACTATTACAACTATATTCCAGATACAGCTGTTAATCAGCTACACTCCAATATAAAAGAATTAAAAGTTGAAAGGAATAGGCTTTGGAAGGGCACTTGAAACCATGCTGTACTCTAGGGAAGTATTTTCCACAGCAGGAGTCCTTCCTACCTGCAAACCAACTCCTGCCAGATATGAAAGGCAAATTCAGAATTTAAAAGTCATTTTCCTTGTTCCATTTTTATGATTTACTCACAGTAAATTCTGATTTAATTGCCAATGTAAATCTCTCTTTAATTTATCATCCGTCAGCAAAATTGTGAAAGAGAGCATTCATATGCACACTGAATATGAGCATGACCTAGAATGGCAGGTCCCTTGATTCCGTGTTACTTTATGTATATTATTCAAACACATGAGTCATATCAGCTTCAAACCAAAAAATGTTCTTGAAAGCATTTTTAAAAATTAGAACTTCAAGATAGTGATCAAAACCCCAAACTTTTCTCTCATAAATGTAATGTCAAAAGCACATAATCCAGGATAGTAAAATAGTTTGTTGACAAACAATTAGCATAGCTGCAGAGAAGGCAATGACACCCCACTTCAGTACTCTTGCCTGGAAAATCCCATGGACGGAGGCACCTGGTGGGTTGCAGTCCATGGGGTCCCGAAGAGTCGGACATGACTGAAGGACTTCATTTTCACTTTTCACTTTCATGCATTGGAGAAGGAAATGGCAACCCACTCCATTATTCTTGCCTGGAGAATCCCAGGGATGGCGGAGCCTGGTGGGCTGCCGTCTATGGGGTCGTACAGAGTCGGACCCAACTGAAGCGACTTAGTGGGAGAAGCATAGCTGAGTTATGTTATAGTAAAACTATCACCAAAAAGGAGTACTATATTAAAATGTATTCTGATTGTCATTGTTTACAAGGTAAATATCCACTCTTGACTTACCTCTATTTTCCCACCGTTTGATGATAACTGCTAGCATTCATAGAGGCAGAATCAATATCATTTAATTTTATATTGTATATAGAATGGATAAAAAACAAGGCCCTATGGTATAGCACTGGGTACTGTATCCAGTGCTTTGTGATGAACCACATGGAAAAGAATTTTTAAAGTATGTATATATCAATATCTATGTGTAACTGAATCACTTTGCCTACATATAAATTAATACTGGTAAAGAATACATCCGCCAATGCAGGAGAGATAAGAGATGCAGGTTTGATTCCTAGGGTGGGAAGATGCCCTGGAGGAGAGCATGGCAACCCCCTCCAGTATTCTCCACTGGAGAATCCCCATGGGCAGAGGAGCCTGGCAGACTGCAGTCCATGAGGTTGCAAAGAGCTGGACATGACTGAGTGACTTAGCATGCATACATCAAATATACTTGAATAAAGTAAATTTTAAAGTATTTAATTTTAGAATGAAAAAAAAAAGAAACAAGAAATCAACAAAAAATCCTGTAAAATATCTATGTAACTCCAAATCCTTTCTCAAGAAACTGAGATATTAATTTTTGCCTTGTTCATCTTGTACAATCCAATAAACTACTTCAAGTAAATGGAGAGAATTAAAAATCATTTCAAGAATTGCATTTAGTGGAATAAGAGCAATGATGAGCCTTTTCCATTAAGTTCCAGGGGTGCAGTGAATATATTATCTTACTGTCGCCTCCTCCAAGATCAGCATGAAGCACTGTGGATGGGAATGAGGTTGTTTATCTATCCCGGCCTAATTGGCCCCCTTAAGTCATTCCAAGGAGAGCTGACTTTCTGATTCTAATGAATAATGAAGTCCTTCTGTATTTCATGCCGGTATCTGAAGGTGACCCAGCCTGGTCTCAGTCAGAATAAGCAGTGGTGTCTTCTAACCATGGCTGACCATCAGCATCTTCACAGATTGAAAGGACTGATGCTGAAGCTGACGCTCCAATCCTTTGACTGCCTGATACAAACAGCCAATTCACTGGAAAAGACCCCGATGCTGGGAAAAGACTGGAGGAAAAAGGAGAAGGGGTCAGCAGAGGATGACATGGTTAGGCAGTACCACTGACTCAATGGTCATGAACTTGAACAAACTCCAGGAGATAGTGAAGGACAGAGGAGGCTGGCATGCTGCAGTCCATGGGGTCACAAAGAGTCAGACATGACTTAGCAACATAGTGAGAGCAAAACAGTCCTCATAGAGGCCTACCCGAAATTAACTCTATAATCACCACCACTTATTCCTAGCCAATCAGGGTCACAAATACTAAGAAATGTTGATGATTACAGTGAACTATTCATGTAAGTCACTTTGAAAAGTTACTCAGATCTCTCTTGTCATAGTGATATCCTACACGCATGTTTTGATGAGTATCCACTCACTACTCGATAAAGCCCCATTTATTTAGCATGGCAAATCATGGCACAGTCTGTCCTGCCAACGACTTGTGACAAGCATTGTTCATTGCCCACCTCAGTCCCTCACTGTCTTCTTCATCTGCTTGCTCAGGTGCTCAGCTGTGTCTGACTCCTTGAGACCCCATGGACTGAAGCTCACCAGGCTCTGCCCTCCATGGAATTTTTCCCAAGAATACTGGAGTGGGTTGCCATTTCCTCCTCCAGGGGATCTTCCGGACCCAGAGACTGAACCCTGGTGCCCTGTGTCTAGCTCATTGGCTGGCAGTTTCTTTACCACTGTGTCACCTGGGGACCCTCTCTTCTTTGCCTACAGAACCTAATTTTATGAGGCATCTGGAAGAGGCTTTCCTGTCATGTAATGTGTATGGTTACTCGCTTAGTCGTGTCCGATTCTTTGCGACCCCATGGACTCAACTCTCCCCTATGGAGCTCGCCAGGCTCCTCTGTCCGTGGGATTCTCCAGGCAAGAATACTGGAGTGGGTTTCCTTGTCCATATTTTCCTTTGCCATTTCCTTCTCCAGTCATGTAATATATTTAGGAAAAAAAAAAACTCCTGGGAACGTCTGCCAGTTTTCCTGTTCTGACAGCAGTCACATCTTCTTCCATTTAAGCTTTGACTCATGCAGTGGACAGTCATCTCACAGACACAGGGAAAGGCTGAGGCCAAGGGAATAACGGAGATGCCCACTCAAAATCATGATGTGGCTAAATAACACTGGAATGCGCCAACTCTAACATGTTTTTATGTGAGAAAAACACTCCTGTTTTTAAAGCTCTCATTAGTCAAATAATCGCCTTCCTGAGGGACACACTGTTTTCAGAGAAATGTCCCCTTCTGTTTCTTCCCTCATGCCCCATGACCCGGTCTCACCCAGGGCACGGTGCCTTGGGCACGCTGTTGCTGTAAGTGAGCTCAGGTTTGGGGGCTCGCCACTCAAAAGTCAGGGCTTCTCTCATAGCTCAGTTGGTAAAGAATCTGCCTGTAATGCAGCAGACCCAGGTTTGATTCTTGGGTCAGGAAGATCCCCTGGAGAAGGAAATGGCAACCCACTCCCCTATTCTTGCCTGGAAAATCCCACGGGCAGAGGAGCCTGGAGGGCTACAGTCCATGGGGTTGCAAGAGTCAGACACGACTGAGCGACTAAACCACCACCACTCTGAAGTCAATGATTGAGAAGCTAGTGTCTGTAGAAGGGATAGATGCTTTCATCAGAAAAGCTGGAAATCTGGGGGGGATGTGGACTCGTGTCCTGAGAACAACGCTAAAGACGTAGCTCAGTTGGGACAGTTTTCAAAGGGAAACATGGGAGAAGGGGAGAATCTCAGCGAGTCACGGAGGCGAGAGGCTGGGTTCTGCATTCTTCTCCGTTGTGCAGACTGGCTGACTCTCTCTTAGAAGGTTGTCTTGCCTGTGTGATCGGCCTGCAGGATTGCTAAAGGGGCACGTAGGGGTAGAGAGCTAGTCATTCTTTCACTACTTAATTTCTTTTTCTCGGTTCTTTTAATCTAGGAAAAGGATGAAGAGGCTAAGAAAGGCACAGTGTGTATTCAGGCGAGCATAAGTCCAGAATTGGGTCCAAATGCAGAGTGATCTCTTTCCTATAATTAGGCTATTTTAAGGTTAAAGGGGGCCAGAAACTGGCAAACAGGAGGAGGGCAAAAGAGCTGCTTTCACTGCTCATTTTGTTTTGAAAGGAAGAAGAATGAATAAAACCCACCTTAAACTTGTATGCATTTTTCTACAAAAGTGTTCATTTGATCTCCAAAAGTATGACAGGGTGCTCTCCGTCCAGGTGAGCAGCAAACGTTTTGGGGAGTAGTATTGGTTTGAAGGTCTTAGACGACTTCATAATTTTCTTTTTTTTTTTTTTTACTTTTTATCAAATTTTATTTTATTTTTGCCTTCATTTTTTATTTTTATTTTTTTTATTAGTTTTTTTATTTTTTAAATTTTTAAAATCTTTAATTCTATGGTTACTTTAAAATTCCATTTGTAATTTTATTGAAAATTTTAAAAGCACTTATTTTATGTATATAAAATTTGCATGTATTGTCACCTATATTTTGTTTGGCTTTTCAATGAAGAAATCACAGCTGATGTCAACAGGCTATATGCCAGGTATATTTCCAGGTTTTAGATGAACCGAACAAACAATACCTTTGCCTTCATTGATTTTTCATTCTAATGAAAAATATGTCTGATATACATATGGCTACAATGAGCTAAACATAAGGCAGTCATATCACAACTGTTTTTATAATTTTTTTCTTTATGTTACATTCTATGGCAGACACATCAAGATACAAAACTATATAATATCTGCCTGGTATCACACACCAAATAATTGCAAAATAAAGACTTCGTTAAATAAAACATAGCAATATTTTATAGAGAATCAAAAGATTTTTTAAAAATTGCCTGCTATAGAAACTGTGACTTTTGCTACGAACAGACTTAGCCCACTGACGTCTGCTCCAGAGTGGAGCAACACAGTTGGGAAGATACCTGCAGGATCCCCCCGCTTTCATCAGTGTCCAAAACTTACTGTGATTTTATAAGGTAAGTAATTCTTGGAAGTACTAACATATTTCCTGAGTATATGGTGGGGAAAATGCGTGGCATGGAGACACAGTGGGTTTTCAAAGAGTCATCTGTCTCATTCCACATTCTTTCAAGTCACAACAGCTTGTACCATTTTCCTACCATTGTTTATGGGATGGTCTCAGGTTCCAGTTCTTTCCCAGCAGCCAGGTCTCTTCACCAGTGATACCTACTTTTTAAAGATCCACCTGCCAATGCAGGAGACAAGACTCAGGTTCGATCCCTGGGTGGGGAAGATCCTCTGGAGGAGGAAAAGGCAACCCACTCCAGTATTCTTGCCTGGGAAATCCCATGGGCAGAGTAGCCTGGTGGGTTACAGTCCAGCGGGGGCCACAAAGAGTCAGACACAACTTGAGTACATTCTATGAGTAAAATATATATATACATATATATATATTCAAATCAGTGTTTATTCTCTCCCTGAATCATGTCAGATTTATTTGAAGAGAAGTCTTTTCTTCTATATTTATTTCACTTAAAACTGTAATCAGAGACAATTTTATGTCTTGTGTTTATCTGCTCTCTAAGTGTAGGCTAACTTTGAGGGTCTGGTGCCTAGTGAGGCAGCACTGTTCCTATTCTTTCCCTAATCTTAACTCCCTCCCTTCTCTTTCCTTATCCCAAACCCTGACAGTTTCAGTGCAAAATTATCTTAAATTAATTATTATTTGTTCCATTTCATTTTAATTATTTAAAATGATAGCTAAAGCTCATATCACTCTGGTTCTTACTATTTTATGACATTAATTAGAGGAACTCAATTCTTTCAGGAAGAGATTTCATCTAACCTGCAAATGGTTTGTAAAGCACATTCTCTTATTCTTGCGTTATTATGTTTCCCCTAGTATGATTTCTGACACATTTTATGTGAAATCTTTTGTACAGAACTAATTACTGACAATAACAAATTTCTAGTCCTGTATCAACTATTTACTTGATACTTAACCAAGAAGGTTTTGTGCTCTCTAAAAATACACGTATCTAATCTACATTTTCTCATTAGGAAAGATTTTTTTAAATGAATGCTCATGAAGATCTTTGAAAACTGAAAAAGTCTCATTCAAAACAAATGCTTTGTATAAGTTCTTGTTTCGAGTACCTTTAGGTTGGATTGTATAAAAGGCTATTTCCTTTCCTGGGGGCCGTGGTATTAGCCAAGATGGATTTCTTCATTTATCAATATTTTAATCTGACATTTGGAGGCTGAGCAATTACAGAGAAATACCCATGACACAGATTTCACGTCCTTCCTTCTAGGATGACTCCTGAGTGTCCCAAACTTTTCACAAAATATATTTTGTCTGTGATTAGCCATTTGAATAATAATACTAGCTAACAGATGTTACAAAAAAACTTAAAATTTCTCTATCATTTGTTTTCTTATTAATTTTGGTTTAACATATACTTGCATTTGTCTGTTTGACTTGTGTTTTGTTGACATTGACTGATGTATTAGAAGTCACTCTGAAAGCGAAAGTGTTAGTCGCTCAGTCGTGTCTGACTCTTTGCAACCTCATGGACTATAGCTCAACAGGCTTCTCTGTTCACGGAGTTTTCCAGGCAAGAATACTGGAGTGGGTAGCTATTCCCTTCTCCAGAGGATGTTCCCTGCCCAAGGATCGAACTCTAGTCTCCTGAAGAAAAACCTAGAAAATGAAAAATCCAGAAAAAAAAATGTTTAGCACTTGGTATTAAATTTTTACCTTATGAACTTAGAAAGATGGTTTCAGTAGATAAAGTTTAGAGAATGTATAGAATTCCCCCTTCTTCTTTTTAAAAAATTGTTTAAACTTTATAATCTGGAAGAAACATTTTTAGTATTTTAAAAATTCATTTATTTCAGTTTTTACCAAATTTGAGAGAGGCATTTTTGTATGTTGGTAAAACATGGAGAACTACACTAGGAGGTATTTTTTTCCTACAACTTAATTTTTTTATGACTTCACTATGTCATGGATTCTATGAATAACATTTCTGTGCAAGTTGATACAACACAGTAAACTCTACATAGGCGTTCAGACTGCCTGTGTTCAAGGGCTGTCTCTACAGGCATTTACAATGAAAACTTAGACTACTTATTTATCCTTTCTAAATTTCATGTTTTCAATTTAAAAAGCTAGAATCATAATACAACTCCTGGATTTTTTATTTTAAGAAAAGAACACACACACAAAACATAGTATTAGATGCATAATATTATACGAGCATCAGTTCAGTTCAGTTCAGTTCAGTCACTCAGTCGTGTCCGACCGTTGCGACCTCATGAATCGCAGCACGCCAGGCCTCCCTGTCCATCACCAACTCCCGGAGTTCACTCAGACTCACGTCCATCGAGTCCATGGTGCCATCCAGCCACCTCATCCTGGGTCGTCCCCTTCTCCTTCTGCCCCCAATCTCTCCCAGTATCAGAGTCTTTTCCAATGTGTCAACTCTTCGCATGAGGTGTCCAAAGTACTGGAGCTTCAGCTTTAGCATCATTCCTTCCAAAGAAATCCCAGGGCTGATCTCCTTCAGAATGGACTGGTTGGATCTCCTTGCAGTACAAGGGACTCTCAGGAGTCTTCTCCAGCACCACAGTTCAAAAGCATCAATTCTTCGGTGCTCAGCCTTCTTCACAGTCCAACTCTCACATCTGTATATGGATGCACGGTATTAAACATAAAGGCAAGATTTTTTGCTATTTTAAAGATAAAATATGTACAGTTATAGTAATAAGATGAATCCAGAAAAAAAAAAATCTTTGCTGGGACATCTTTTTTCCTTTCAAGACAGCCCCACTGGTAGGGGGTGCCCAGAAGTAGCCCCAGCCTTCATGGTGCACAACTTTATCACCTGGCCTTATTCCCAGACTGAAGGTAGGTAGAATAATGCCCTTAAACACTCTCAGCCCCCTGAGGCCCATGCCCTGATCCCTGGAACCTGAGTATGTTATATCACATGGCGAAAAGAGACTTCTCAGATGTGATCAGAATTGAGAACCTTAAAATAGTTACATGGTCTGGCATTTCTCTAGGTGGACTTCGCCTAGTGACATGGGCCCTCAAGTGTCCTCTCTCCAGCTAGACATAGAGAGACACAGCTGGAGTGGGAGTCGGGGAGAGTCCAAGAGCAGGCGGAATCTGGGGTCCTGTTACTGGCTCTGAGTTAGTGGGTTGCATGACAGGACCAGGGAAAACCCTCTAGGAATGAAGAGCAAGTCTAGCTGATGGTCAGCAGTGAAGCACGGGTGTCAGTACCACACAGCAGGGGCCTCGATTCCACCAGCATCCTGATGGATGAGAAAGAAGATTCTTCTCCAGGCTCTTCAGTTGGGAGTCCGGTAGATCCCCAGACTTTGAGTTTATGAGACCTGGAGCAGAGACACTAGCCAACCCAGGCATCTGGCCTGCGAATCCATGAGAAAGTTGGCACAGGGAAGCGGCCTTAATGCCCCAAGGCTCCTGCCCTAGGTACTTCCTGCCCGGTTTCTAGGGCTTTAAAGTAAATCAAGCAGCTGCACCAAAGATCCATATATTCAAAGCAAATGGTTTCAGCAAAGGTTTTTCCAGTAGTCATGTACAGTTGTGAGAGCTGAACCATAAGGAAGGCTGAGTGCTGAAGAATTGATATTTTTGAACTGAGGTGCTGGAGAAGACTCTTGACAGTCGCTGGACTGCAAAGAGATCAAACCAGTCAATTCTAAAGGAAATCAACCCTGAATATTCATTGGAAGGACTGATGCTGAAGCTTCAATACTTTGACCATCTGTTGCGAAGTGTCAACTTAATGGGAAAGACTCTGATGCTGGGAAAGATTGAGGACAGGAGGAGAAGAGGATGACAGAGGATGAGATGGTTGGATGGCATCACTGAATCAATGGACATGAGTTTGAGCAAGCTCCAGAAGATGCTGAAGGACAGGGAAGCCTGATGTGGTATAGTCCATGGGGTTGCAAAGAGTCAGATGTGACTTAGGGACTCAACAACAAAGCACCTACTCTACCCATGAACAATAAGGAAACAACCTAAAAAGGAAGTGCCTTCAGAACGCATGCTTAATAAAATTAAAACATTTAGAGAAATACTATTCCGTATGCCAAGTTAAGTCTACAGGACAAACAAGAAAAACTGTGGCTCCTCCCAGAGGAAAGAAAGTCCTCCTTTTCGAGCATTTGGGCTATTCTAAGTAAAGCCTCAGCTTCAGCTCAGGAAAGATTTGAAAACGGCCTCTTACTGGCTGAATCAATCTTCATGGTATCCCTGCGTTTTTGTAAATGATGCATCGGGCTTCTCGGCAGGGCCAGATGTGGAATTTTATTTGCTGGACAGGAGATTATTGAGAATGCTCAATATAAAAAGTGTCCACTCTGGATTTCATTAGGGAACAAATGAGCTATGGCCAGTCCTGGGGTTTAAACAGGGGACCCAGGCTCAAAACACAGCTGTTTCCTCCTCTTTTCCAGGCCAGAGAAAAACAGCGCTGCTAGAAATTGACCAAGGCCCCTGCGTCCCCCCTACTGTCTTCAGGCTGCCCTTTGATTTCATCTGGTCCCCAGCTGTCCCCCCATCCTGCCTTTCTCCCTCCTCACCTGCCTCCTTCTCACCCCATCTCGTTCAGGAGGGATTAAGACCGAGGGGGACAGTGTGCCTGGTCATCTATTTTAATCCCAGTTAATGTAGCTTTGCTTCCTCCTGGGAAGGACCCAAAAACTCCAGTTGCAGAGTGGATTAAATCTGCAAAAACATTTTACTTGATTTGGCAACTCGTTTTCCTGTCCACTACAGCACGTTCAGTCACACTTTCACTCCTAGTGCGGTCTGAGGCATTTTCCTCTTTTTTTGCTCGCTCCTATACGGCTATGACGAATTCTTACATTTTACTCCTACATCATTGATCGTCTCACGACCCTGCTCTGGGTAATACACAAAGTGTACGATACAAGGAAACACGTTAGTGTTACTGATTTTAAATTTATTACCTTTTTAATTTTATAGCATGATTTTACCCCATGTATTATGCATAGTTTCATTTTTGGCAGTCTGAACGTCTGCTAGGACACACGTCCAAAAACCCAGCCCAGGTGGTAATCGATGAATGAGAAGAATCTTTTGCCAGAGTCATTAGTCTCTACATTTTATTCTTTCTCAGCAACATGCGCTTAAAAAAAAAAAAGAAGAAGACTGTCTGAGTGAAAACGTTTAACTAATGCAAGGCCTGTGGGTGTTACTGTCGGTCTCTTTACCTCTGGGTAAAAACTTTTATTTTTAATCAAATTGCTCAAAACCTTTTTCTTCTCTGCATAGATCAATACCTTTCTACAGGAAGTGGGTTGACTCTTTTTCATGGTTACATTAAAAGTTTGGAAGAGGTCATTTAGTTAGCGATGCTGCATTCCAATGGCCGAACAGAATGTATTAGACTGCTGTTGTCTGTACCAAATCATGACTGTTAGGTTTCACAGCCCTCGAAGACCCTATGCTAGGATTTCTCTTTCTCAGATCTTGTTTATCCACTTACCTCTTGTCTTGAAATACAGTTCAGATAGGGCCTTCCCAAGACTTAGCCAGCTTGTGAATCCCCCTGGGGTAATGGCCTGATTCAGACTGGACCCATTGGCCTGAGTGTCTGTATTCCTAGCTCCCTCCCCAGGGAGGCGCTGTTCAGGTCTACACTTGAAAAGTGGCTTCTACTCTGTGTGCTAGGAGCACCAAGTGTAGACTTGGGCCAATCCGGTTCTGCCACTCACCGGTAGAGGAAGGTTTCCTCCTTCTTGATTTAGCCGTATTACCTATCTCACATTGTACAGCTAGGATAACCTGAAATAATGCATGTAAAGCACCTCACCATTTACCCAGCTCATAGGAAACACTCAATAATGGGCAAGTTTTTGTTTTGGTTTTTGCTCATCACTTTTATATATTTAAAAAATTTTTATTGTGATATAGTTGATATACAATGTTGCATCAGCTTCAGATGCACAGCAAAGTGACTCAGTTATAAATGTATGTGTAGATATATTTACATATATTTCTTAGATTGTTTTCCATTATAGAATATTACAAGATATTGAGTACAATTCCAGGTGCTATACAGTAGCCCACTAGGATTCTCTGTCCATGGGGTTTCCCATACAAGAATTCAGGAGAGGGTTGCCATTTCTTTCTTCAGGGGATCTTTCCAACCCAAAGATCGAACCCGCGTCTCTGTGTCTCCTGCACTGGCAGGCAGCTCCTTACCACGAAGCCACCTAGGAAACCCATTTTAAATATATGGTACTGTGTATATGTTAATCCCACACTCCTAATCTATCCTTCCCTGCCCTTTCCCCTTCGGCAATCATAAATGTGTTTTCTATGTCTGTAAGTCTATTTCTGTTTTATAAATGCATTCATTTGTATCATTCTTTCTAGATTCCAGGTATAAGTGACATCATATGATATTTGTCTTTCTCTGTCTGGCTTTCTTCACTCAGGATGTTCATCCCTAGGTCCATGCATGTTGCTGCAAATGGCATTATTTCATTCATTTTCATGGCTGAGTTATATATCATTTTAATTATTTCAATTGTCTTTCTATCCTCCACTCAAGACTAAGCTTATATTCTTTTACTGAAAAGAACAGGGAGGCGGGAAGCAGCATGCAGGGCCTCTGAGGGGACATGCCTACAACAGAGGGGCCTAGGTGGCATCTGCTCACTGGGTCATTCTGGGGCAATCAGGGTCTAGGCAGGGGCCCTGGCACATTCCCTCGTCTGAATGGAGGTGAGCAAGCTGATGGGGTCATGAGGGAAGCTGGCATGAATAAATGGTGTCCAGGCTGAATAATGGTGATAGGAGTCCTGTGTTCTGGACGGGTGTTTATAGGCAGGTGTATTCTAGATGTCACATTCAAGGCGACCCAGAGACACCCACAGACGAAGCTATGACCAACTTAGACAACAGCTTAAGAAGCAGAGACATCAATTTGCCAACAAAGGGCCGTATAGTCAAAGCTATGGGTTTTCCAGTAATCATGTGTGGATATGAGAGTTAAACCATAAAAAAGGCTAAACACCTAAGAATCGATGCTTTCTAAGTGTGGTGCTCGAGAAGACTCTTGAAGGTCCCTTGGACTGAGAGGAGATCAAACCAGTCAATCCTAAAGGAAATCAACCCTGAATATTCATTTGAAGGACTGATGCTGAAGCTGAAGCTCCAATACTTTGGCTACCTGATGTGAAGAGCCAACTCATTGGAAAAGACCCTGAGGCTGGGAAAGATTGATGGCAGAAAGAGAAGGGGGAGATAGAGGATGAGATGGTTGGATGGCATCACCGACTCAATGGACATGAGTTTGAGCAAACTCTGGGAGCTACTGAAGGACAGGGAAGCCTGGCGTGCTGCAGTCCACGGGGTCACAAAGAGTCAGACATGACTTAGCTACTGAACAACAATAAGAGACTGGTCCAGCGGTGCTTCTCCCATTGTCCACTTTACAGAAGGACCACCGCTGACCCATAGACGCATCTTATAATACTCTGCATGTGTCTGGCGCTCTATTATGTCTGATGCAATTGCATACATGTTGTCTTGCTTCATCCTTATACCTCTTCTATGAAAGAAGCACCACCGTTTTGACTTCTGGGAGCACAAGGAGATTTAGAACAGTCTCAAAACCCTCCAGTGAGAAGGGGATCTCGGGATTGGTTCTCCTGCCTTGAAGCCCAGGCTGATTCCACGACCCCTTCCACTTATAGGACCAGACACCTCAGAAATATAGTCTAATGCTCAGCCTTCACAGCAGATTGGATTGCAGCAGGACTTTTCTGTGACTGTATCTGTGTGGAGCGAATTCACATGCCCAGCCTCCTTCTAACTTTTTCAAAACAGGAGGAAAACCTGCAAAGCAGGAAAATGAGCTGAGTATCAGTGAATGTTCTGGGCAAAGTGCTTATGACAGGGAATATGACCATGACCTCAGATTAAAAATCCCTGAATTGCCAAAATACTGCAGAGCTGTTTGAGGCCTTTTTTTTTTTTTTAATGTGGGGAAAGGAAAAGGGATCGACAGAAAGGGAAAGTACAGGTGGCAAATTATCTGAATACAATTTCACTTGGTCTGAGAAGAGACCAGAAAGTTGTCATAATGCATTAAGACCTCTTATACCCTAGGCATTCCAAATTTTATATTCGTGTTTTCCCCATAAGCTTTGTCTATAGTTGCCACATCGCTTTTGCAAAACTGACCCAAAATACTATGAGCCATATTATTCCCGTGTAGCTTTTTTTTTTTTTTAAATGTATATACCCAATGTCTTGAAAGGTTGAACTCATGGAAGTAACATTCAAAAACATCCACTGTATTTTATTATGTTAAATGCAACTTTCTTGTGAAAAATATGTTTTATTTTACTGTGATGATTTCAAATGGCTCCATCTAAGGGTTAAGCCTGCGCTGTTTGCAGGAGGAAGATGTATTTTTGTTAATACATGTAATTCATCCCTATTTTGAGATAGGGACTTTATTGGTCTTAGTCTTATAAAATAGGAATTATGTATGTCTTGAAATGTTCTAATCTCTTTAGTTTAGTTTAAAATATTAATTTGGCTGTCACTGAAATTATGTCTTTTGGTTGGGTCATTTTATATCTTAATGAGATTGATTAAAATTGCATAATAGGTTTGTCCATGTGAATTTTCTGTTTTTTCAAGATTGAATTTTTAGGGAAAAAGGAAGACCTATGGTCACTTAAGGGGCTTCCCTGGTGGCTCAGATGGTAAAGAATCTACCTGCAATGTAGAAGACCCTAGTTTGATCCACTGGAGATAGGAAAGCCTACCCACTCCAGTCTTCTTGCCTGGGAAATCTCACGGACAGAGGAGCCCGGTGGGTTACAGTCTATAGGGGCTGGAGACTGCAGAACACGGCTGAGCAACTGAGCATACGTGAACGCTAGGCCATCAGATGGCATTCTCTGCTCTTCATTTGCAGCAGAAGGAAAGGAAATTACGTTGCTCACTTCGTCCTTTGTGTGCAAAAGGTAAATATTCTCGAGAATATTCCTGGGTATTCAAGAAGCAGGTTTGTGAGAAGGGTGATGCAGGGCCTTGGAGAAGTGGTGGGGGCTGGGGGACGGGAGGAGAAGGAGGTGAGGGCAGGGCTCTGGGCGGCCGGAGGGTCAGGCAGTGGGGAGTTGGGGGCAATCGGTGAGCAAAACTGGGCAAAACAACTCAGGAAATCTGAGAACTGGAGGCGAGGGCAAAGCAGTCTTGAAGCCTTGCTGAGGTCTGCGCGTTGGGTCTCTTTTAATAATAGTCTTCAAGAAACTCAAGGAATGATTGGATTTTTAAAATTACTTTTGGTTGGCGGACTTTTTCCTTGAAACTGATTCTATGGGACAAAAGCCCTGGCTTATATTTGGAGATGTTGCTTTCATGTGCATTTTGGGCTTTTATACTTGAGGTTTTGATTCTTGTGGAAAACAAATGGCAGATCATTTGGCAGCTTCTAAAAAGAATTTTAAGGTTCATTCAGATACTTGTACAGTCTTTTCTATTAAAAAAGGATTCTCTGTCCTTTCAACTGGGAGTGTGTGCAGAGACTGCTCCTCTTGAACACGACGCGCCCCGGAGTTCCCTTTACCTGGACGAGCCAGCCTTTCCAACAGCGCCCCACACACCAGGTGCTGCAGAAGGTGGCGTTACAGGGAAGGCTGGTGCGGGCGTGGAGACTGGGTCTGGGAAACTATATAAACGTGGTAGTCGCACCCATGTGATTTTCCACCAATCACAAGGGAGAATTTCCTTATTTTATTATTGTCTAAATCAGAAGCTTGGATTCCTGAAAAAAATGAACTCTCAAGGTAGTTACCAGATAATAACCAAATGACTCAGTCATGAATGTATGTGGCCAGGGCTTTATTAACTTTATCAGTAAATTTCCTGTCATTACATTCATCCACTACAGCGTGCTTTCTTTTATCAAAACTCATACTCTCAGCCTCACATGAGTCACTTTATGATTATAAATTTAGTAAATGGTTAATCATATCCTGTTGGCATAAAATTCTTTGTTCAGTGGAGGAATTCAAAAGGTTAATGTGGTTGAGCCTCTCATCCGTATTATTCAAATTTGCTGTTGGGCAGCCAGTTTTGAAAAGATTTCTGATTTGCCATAATGTGTCCTTTAAAGCAAAGCATTTCTGTATTTTACTCAAGCATGACATGGAAGACATTAGAGGTAATATGATCTGATATGTTAAGGGTCTGTCATCCATACCAGTGTATCTGGGCTGGTCAATAAGAACTGATTCAATATATCATAATGATTGTGATCGTTTCTTTCATGCAAAGAAATATGTAAGATGTTTCCTTACCTCCTAAAGTTATCTGAATGCGCAATTGATATAGTCTGAAGCTAAATTAAAATTTAATAAAATATTGCAACTATGTGAGTCCTACAAAAGTACTTTTTTTTGAAATTATAAACTACTACATATGTCAAGGAAAAAATTTAGCTATCATAGACACCCCAATATGGGAAATTCGATTTTGTCACACTTGTATAACAAGAAATAAACACACAAAGATTGACTTTTTAGTTCTGTGGTTACTGCTGAAACATCTTCAAGGCAAAATACAATTTTTCATCCTCAGTTCACAAACAGAAAATTTCTAAAAAATAATAAGAAGCATTCCCACACAATGTAAAACATCACACAGCAATTTCCCCTGCTAGATCCATAGAATAAGTTCTCTTTGGGGAGAAGTAAGGATCATTCGTCACTGGGGCTCCTGCGTTGGTGATGGGCTGTTGTAAAGCTGTAAGCTTTACAGGCTCTTTTGGATCCACAGCTTCCCAAGATTCTATTTTTTTTTTTAGTCAAAGATCACATCAGAATTTCAAAAGAAACATTGAGCACCCATTCATGTGCACGTGGCCACAACCTGAGGTCTGCCCAAGTTCAGTGCTGCCTCCGTGGGGTGTTGAGGATTAGCAAGTCCATTTGGCGCTTAGAGTGACATTCAGTCTCTCCAAGTCTATTTTTATCTTCATATTTGATCATTTTTTCTTCAGTTTAGTCTTCAGCTTTTTAGAATGTGGAGGAGAGGGCTTTCTTTTTTCTTTTTTAATGGGGATGTCCTCTGGAAATGCCACAATGTTGACCCTTTTTTTTTTTCATGAAGTAAGTAATAAAAGGGTGAACACCTTGAAGAATAACACGGAATCTTACTGAGGAATGACAGTGAGGGACCATTATCAATAGAAGAAAATTAGGACTAAACTGGCCATCATTTGAGCTCCAGGAGACAGTGATAGACAAGGGAGCCTAGTGTGCTGCAGTCCACGGACTTGCGAAGAGTCAGACACGACTTAGCCACTGAACAGTAGCTAACTCGTCGTCAGCCCAGCTGTTTCGAGGCTGGTTAGCACAGTCATGGGGCCATGCTGAGCATCACTGCTATACAGAGGCCCTTTAACTACAAACACAACTGGTACCCAGAGCAGCCCAAACGCAGCCCTCAGGTACCCCAGGCATCTTCCTGAGAGCAATCTGAGGGAGGCTCCTCCCAGTGAGTAGCCTTGGACCAGGATCTTGAAGAATATGAAAGGTGAATGCTGAGCGCCTTTGGAACTGCTTGTGTGTATTTGGTGACTCTCTGTATTGGTACTGGAGTAGGAAGTGGTGGTGATGGAAACCAGTGGCAGTAATCTGAGAAGATGGAGACAGATGTGCAGAGAAGTCCCATCCTGTGTTCACTCAGGGCATGTCACCTATGGGATTCCAGAGCTTTTAATAGTCACAGGTCTGTGTGTCGAGGTGACCTTCTCATTCGATGGGGGTGTGCACATTGTGTCCTTCAGTACACGCCCAGGGCTTTAGCAGGAGATCCAGCACATAGTAGGTGCTCACTAAATGGGTTCTTCATGAAGAAATGAAACACTTGCTCTCACTTCTTGGCAGACCAAGTTACATAAGTTTCCCCAAATAAGCAAACTTGATAAACTCAAACTTCCTACAGTGAGGTCCTCTACCCTGTCTCCTCTTTTACTTATTTTTGGGTTCCCAGGTTCCAAGATTATACAAAAACCTTAAATCTGATTTAATTTTGTCTGATTGTGAACTTTGCAAGAGTTACCCTTGAAGCACTTTAGATCTTAGTACTATTGGGTGATCTCAGACAGACTTCTGTTAGAGGGATTTTCAGCATCCATCAAGGGGACATGAAGGTTTGAGGGTGAGGGGCTTGAGGCTCGTTCATTGAAGCAGGTTGCTTGGGCTCAGCCATCAGCTTGCAAGCACAGCAGCTGTCCCCCAACAAGTCTGGCCTTCTCAGTGAGTGTCGCTGCCTGTTATTGCTCCCCGACCTGATCCACAGCACTCCCCTCTGTGTTGGCCTCCCGATGTGGCTTTGCTTTCAAAGGATTCTACTCCTATCCCTCTCTCCCTCTACCTGCTCTTGACTCTGAATCTTCACTTTCTTAAACACTTGTCATTGCCTGCATATTTTTGATTTTAAAATAACACATATTATGCATATGTGTTAATCTCGATCTCCCAATTTTTCTCCCATCCCCATTTCCCCCTTGGTATCCATATGTTTGCTCTCTACGTGTGTATCTCCACTTCTGTTTTGCAAGTAAGATCATCTATGCCATTTTTTTTTCTAGATTCCACGTATATGCATTCAGTCAGTTCAGTTCAGTCACTCAGTCATGTCTAATTCTTTGTCCAATTCTTTGCGACCCCATGGACTGCAACATGCCAGGCCTCCCTGTCCATCACCAACTCCCGGAGTTTACTCAGACTGATGTCCTTTGAGTCAGTGATACCATCCAAACATCTCATCCTCTGTTGTCCCCTTCTCCTCCTGCCTTCAATCTTTCCCAGCAACAGGGTCTTTTCAAATGAGTCAGTTCTTCGCATGAGGTGGCCAAAGTATTGGCGCTTCAGCTTCAGTATCAGTGCTTCCAATGAATATGCAGGACTGATTTCCTTTAGGATGGATTGGTTGGATCTCCTTGCAGTCCAAGGGACTCTCAAGAGTCTTTTCCAGTATCACAGTTCAAAAGCACCAATTCTTTGCTGCTCAGCTTTCTTTATAGTCCAACTCTCACATCCATACATGACTACTGGAAAAACCATAGCTTTGACTAGACGGACTGTTGTTGGCAAAGTAATGTCTCTGCTTTTTAATATGCTGTCTAGGTTGGTCATTAGTTTTCTTCCAAGGAGTAAGAGTCTTTTAATTTTATGCTATATTTGTTTTTCTGGCTTACTTCATTCAGTATGACAGTCTCTAGGTCTAGCCACATCTCTACAAATGACCCAATTTAGTTCCTTTTGAGTAATATTGCATTGGAAAGGACATCCAGAAAAGAGGGGATATATGTACACATATAGCTGATTCACTTTGCTGTACAGTATAAACTAACACACAGTAGTAAAGCAAAAAGAAAAGAAAGAAAGTTACTCAATCATGTCCGACTCTTTGCAACCCCATGGACTGTAGCCCACCAGGCTCCTCTGCCCATGGGATTTTCCCAGCAAGAATACTGGAGTGGGTTGCTATTTCCTCTCCAATAGTAAAGCAAATATACTCCAATAAAAGTTAATCAAGGAAACAAAGTAATAATGCCAAGTCACCTGTTTGAGAGACCAAAACAGAGTTTTACTAGTTAAGCTTAGCTTGATTTTATCTGTCTGTGCTTATACATATTTTATTAAACTCCTCCAAACCAGCTATGTTTACATTATTTACCATTTTCATAAAAACCTCTGATCCTATTTAAGGTTTTACTTCCCCAAGATACTTTCAATTTCACCCTAGTTTTTGCTCTACTTGTCCTGTTTGATGTTATCTGCAGGAATCCCATGGGGACTTGGGGCCGCTAAAGTTGGTTCACTGCCAAGGGTAAGCTGCATGCTTCCTGATAAAGAAGTGAAAATGTGGCCTTTGAGTTGAAATGAGAAACAGGAGGACAGTCCTGCTTCCCAGCTTCACCTTCATGTAGCTCCCCACAAACATGACTCACACCCATCTGAGCATTTCCACTTCAAGGCAGAGGCAATGGCTTTGGACAATTCAATGCTGGGTCAGCAGGAGGTCCCTGTGATAAACGGAGATTTTTACCTAGAGAATGCTAATGACAGGCCACCATATGCAAGGAAAGCCTGAAATGTGTTTGCAACACAGTTTTGCTGGAGCCGTACGCTTATTTTCTCATTTGCAGTGATACAAGGAGAGAGACCGTTGAATGCAGAGATGGCATAGAAGGTAAAGATCACAAGGAATAGGAGCAGCCACAGCTGGGGCCTAAAAGACTCGTGATGCCTCTGCCCTGGGCCCTGGGTTTGCAAATTCCTCTTCCCAGGGACAACAGCCCGGGTATTCACAAGGGCAGTGTGCTGCTCAGGTGCTCCAGTTGGGGTATTTTTCAAGTGTGATTAACATTCACAATTCAGTACAAGTGAACTTATTTACAGAACAGAAATAGACTCATAGACATAGAAAATACATCTATGGTTACCAGAGGGGAAAGTGTTGGGGAGGAATCAATCAGGAGTCCGGGGTTGGCCACTGTATATACTTCTCCAGTGGCACACGTGGTCAAGAACCTGCTGCAATGCAGGCTATCCAAGTTCCTTTCCTGGGTCAGGAAGATCCCCTGGAGGAGGGCATGGCAACCCACTCCAGGATTCCTGCCTGGAGAATCCCCATGGACAGAGGAGCTTGGCTGGTTACAAAGAGTTGGACACAACTGAGTGACTAACACACACCACTATGTATAGAATAGATAACCAACAAGGTCCTACTGTGTAGCACAAGGATGAGTACTCTTGTAATCACCTATAGCAGAAAAGAATCTGAAAAAGAATATATATGTATATATATTTATATAGTCAACATATGTCTATATATGTATAACTGAGTCACTTTGCTGTGCACTGGAAACTAATGCAACCCTGTAAATTAACTATGCTTCAATAAAAATAAATTGAATAAATTGGAAAAAAAGGCACTGTTAGACTTCTTGTTAATGAGGCATCGAGAGAGTAACTAACTGAGAGAAAGAAAAGTGAAAAGTGAAAAGTGTTAGTTGCTCAGGCATGTCCGACTCTTTGTGACCCCATGGATCACACCAGGCTCCTCTGCCCATGGAATTTCCCAGGCAAGAATGCTGGTATGGATTGCCATTTCCTTTTCCAGAACTGGTAGCTGGAGGGCTTTGAAATTCAGAGATTTGCATTGTGAGCAGAGTCATGATAAAATGAAGGAAGCATTTTAAACGAGGAGATAAATCTGGTAAGAATATGCTTCGATGAATGGCTACATTTGAATCACCACATATTGCATAAAGCAAAAGCTATTTTAGGAGCTGAACTTTATAGTCAGTTATAAGGATTGAAAATATGGTGCTTCATAAATTTATGTGGGCTTCAACTTCTATGAAACCCAGAATTGGGGCTGCTGAAATTAACTGTAAGAAAAGTCTTTATTCCATAACAAACTGAACTAAAACCAGCAGGAAATGTATGGTAAGAAGTACTCAGGGCTGAATGGGAGAAACATTGAAATGGTATTAAAGGGAAAATACAAAAGTTGTGATGAGTGGAAGGAGCCAGTGAGTGATCTTGAAGATCTGGATGAAGCAAAGATGAACATTATGTTACTCAAATTTTGAAGGTGTAGGGTACCCAGTGGAGTTGGCCAAAGTACCACAAGAAAGTAAGCTTTAAGATAGTGGTCCGAGGGAAGATGGAGTTGAAATTTATTTCAGGTCCTTATTATTTTTTTTAATTTAAATTTATTTACTTTAATTGAAGGCTAATTACTTTACAATATTGTATTGGTTTTGCCATACATTAACAGGTCTTTATTTTGTGTGGATTCTACCAGACAGGCTGGCATCTTAGTCCTAAGAACTTGTAGCTTTAGGAATAAAGTATGGTGCTCTTGTGATCTTGACATGTTTCCCCTGCCACACACACACAAAGAATAGACGTGTTAATATTTCTAAAGACCATTCACAGATTTTATCTTCATATCTTTGTAAAGTGGTTATAGCACTTGGGAAACAAGATGGATCAGACAAAAGCCTGACTCACAGAATAAAAATCATTACTGCATTTGTCCTCTGTAATCCTCTATCTCATGCATCTCTTTTCTTCTTTTTGGAATTAGAATTCGGACAGCTGTCTTCCTTCTATCCACTTTAAATGGCGGTCAACTTTTGCGAGTCCTTGTAATAGGACTGATTCAGAGAGAAACCAAGGATAGTCTGGGAGGTTTGCACAGCTGATGAGTCATAAGCTCTCAAGGGTTTCTTTTACCAAAGACAGCAATGCTTTTAATCTCAAAGTCTGCTTTGTAAAAAGGTGAATGAAATAATGATTTGCAGCTTTATTTTTTGTTGCTGTTTAGAGTGAGTTATTTAAGAACCGCTCTTTCCTGGTGGCAAGGAGATGGTTATAACCAAGAATCAAGCACACGGCTGAAGGTCGCTGACACACACTGGCACAATCTTTATTCTGCACATGTTATTGTTAAACAGTGATGGGCGAATACAGTAAGTCCTGGAGTGCACAAAAGTGATACTAATCCTGCAAGTTAGGTTCCGGAGGAACGAAGCAGCAGACCAATAGTTTGCATTCATCTAATCCAAATTCTTATATGGCATCTCAGGGTGTCTCCAGGATTTTCAAAAACAAATGTTGAAAAAAGGAAAATGTTGTGATGATTATATCCAAATTGTCTTTTCATTTGTTGAGAATAAAGCCTTTCTATGTCCTCAGTGTATTATTTTTAGAAAAGAGCTTTCAAAGAGCAGTCTGAAAACTCCCATCCCCTAATTTAGAAACAGCACACAAAAACTATAAAAATATACCCATTTTTTTCAGAAAAAGGATTACAAGCATCCGCTCATGAAAACATATTTGGTGTTATAATTATAGTTAAATTTCAGTCTATAATTTAAAATGCATGCATGTGCATGCTTTCAGTACCCAAATGAAAAATGATACATTATGTAATTCTGGTGTTGACTTCTTGAGAAAAACACATTATTTTTAATATAATTATTTAACAGTAAGTAGCAGTGTGTATATCATTGTTAGATGGAGAAAGATGAAGTTTGCCATTAAATTTTATGAATATTATTAGATGGTATGTAAATAAATGCAGTGTAATATTGACTAGCTGACATTTTAAGTTAATATTGTAGATGGTGGCAGGGGATGAGATGGTTAGATAGCATCTGACTCAATGGATGTGAACCTGAGCAAACTCTGGAAGACAGTGGAGGATAGGGAAGCCTGGTGTGCTGCCGTTCATGGGGCTGCGAAGAGGTGGATGTGGCTTAGAGGCTGACAACAGCAACACTGCATATTTTGTCAGACATCACATCAAAGCTGTAATATTATTTTTTAAAAATTACTGAAGATGTTGAAAAGATCACTCTGTTAAAGGTTTAAGAATAAACCTTTAACAAATCAACATAAATTTGTTGAATTCAGATACGTACAACTTGTGAGACATGCTAAAATAAATAAGAAAATATAAGAAGATTCCAGCTGACATTTGCCATATACCTATTCTTTGATCAACAGAGTAAAAAGCGAGACAATTTGAACTGAGGTTTCTGTAACAGAAACCTCCTGGGAAACCGGAAGTTGCTTATCTATAAAGCTGCAGAGAGGAATACTGGGCTTCTCAGGTAGTGCTAGTGGTAAAGAACCTGCTTGCAAACGCAGGAGACGCAAGAGATGTGGGTTCAGTCCCTGGGCTGTGAAGATCCCCTGGAGGAGGGTATGGCAAGCACTCAGTATTGTTGCCTGGAGGACCCTATGGACAGAGGGCGATGGTCCTTAGAGTCGCCAAGAGTTGGACACGACTGAAGTGACTTAGCATGTGTGCACACGTAGAAGAATGAGTCGTAAAGGGGTGCTCTTAAATTGGGAAGGAATTGACTCAAGAACATTTTGGTTACTTCTGGGGTCATGGTCCTCCCTCCACCTCCATACATCCTCCAGTTTTTCACTGAATTCTGACCAGTGTTGATTGAGATAGTCTGGTAAAGAACAAGATCAAAAATACACAGAAACATTCTCTGGGCTCAGAGGTCCTAGGATCCACGGAGGACTGACTTTGCATATCTATATTTGAATGATTTTCATCCATTCATGCCACAAACACCCAGGCACGATCAGGGCCCAGGCACTGTGATTGGCGAAGCTGTAAAAAGCGAGGGATGATGTAATGATTACAATAATGATAAGAAAGCAGAGGGTGCATAACATTTGTCTAGTCCTCGGCGCCCGCCAGCTGTGGTGCCAAGTGCCTTGCATACATCCATGACTTCATCTAAGCCTAGAAGGTGCGTAGCATCTCCAGTCACTGGAGAGATGAGGAAATGGAACAATATAGCCCGTACTTTCTCCAAATGTGTAGTCACGGGCAAGCCAGAAAGTGAATAACAATTAATAATAGGGTGTGAAGTATGGAGTGATGAAAAGTCTCTCAGAAGCATCTCAGAGCCCATGATCAGAAAGATCATGTCAAAATACCACAAGCCTGCCAAAGAAGGATGATACAGCTAAGCTATCAATTTATTGATGTCTGAAACATACGCTCGGCACCACAAAAGACTAGACGGAGATTTCTGATGATCCAAGCTAAGAATTTTATTCTAACATCTTGAAGATATTTATGTTTTAATTCAATGATTATCTGCTGCCTCACATCAGTCTAGCATGTCAATGATTTTAAATGGTAGAAATCAGACATAACTCATAGCTCATTTTTCTTTTAAATAGATCCGAGTCACAGGAAGAAAATGAGCTGAGTCAAGGAGTCCACACGGAATTGTTTCAGTGATTTAGTTTGCCAACAAACCATCTAAAAAGACACCATGGATAGTGAAAGTTGATCAGATGCGAAGAGTCTCACGCCACGGAGGCACACAGGATTAGTGTACTTGGGCTGCTGGAAGGGAAGACCACAGACTGCAAAATCAGTTTGTTTTAATGTACGTTCTCACCGTCAGCTCTCCTTGAAGTCTGAGACCAAGGTGTTGGAAGGGCAGGGATGGTTTCTCCTGGGGTATGTCTCCTTGGTTAGGAACGATCACATTTCCAGTGTGTCTTCTCTTGGCTTCTCCTGTCTGTGTGTGTGTGTTCCTGAGATCCCTTCCTGTTCTCATAAGGACACCAGTCCTACTGGATCAGGGCTGCACCCTCATGACCTCATTTAACCTAAGAAAACAAACAAAGAAAGTGAAGTCGGTTAGTCTGACTCTCTGCGACCCCATGGATTGTAGCCTACCAGGCTCCTCTGTCCATGGGGTTTTCCAGGCAAGAATACTAGAGTGGATTGCCATTTCCTTCTTCAAGAGATCTTCCCGACCCAGGGATTGAACCTGGATCTCCCACATTGTAGGCAAACGCTTTACCTGAGAGTGTATCTAATTAACCTAATTACCCCCTTAAGGTCCCTTCTCCAAATACAGTCAAACTAGGGGTTAAGATTCTAACATACGAATTTGGGGGACACAGGCTTCCCAGGTGGCTCAGTGGTAAAGAATCTGCCTGCTGATGCAAGAGACATGAGATTCAGGTTCAATCTCTGGCTCAGGAAGATCCCCTTGAATAGAAAATGGCAACCCACTGCAGTATTCTGGCCTGAAAAATCCCAAGAACAGAGGACCCTGAGGAGCTACAGTCTGTGGGGTTGCAAGAGCTGGACATGGCTGAACATAATTATGTAGTCCATCACTTTCAGCTCTTTCCTCCTCCATTATTAGCTTTCCCTGGTTGATTTTGTAACTTCCTTTAGAGGTTGAAGCTTCAGCAGTTATCCATTCAGTCGCATTTCCTTCATTCAGAGATTGTGCGTTGTCTGCTGGACTAGGCTTCACAGATCCTGCCTTGTCTCTGGAAGCACAGGGGAGAGAGGAGTTGTTCAAGGGCACCTGGGCAGCCAGAAGCCTAAGCAGAAACTGGGGCAATCCCAGACCAAGGCTGGGTCCTGGGGAGGGGAGTGAGCCAGGCCCTCAGTGGGGGTTCTGGGGGGCATGGCATGACCTCCTCCTTCTAAGCCAGCATGGTATGGGGTGATCCTGGATCTTCCAGCGGCTGGTGTCTGTGGTGAGGGTGATGGAGCCCGTGACCCTGGAGAGGTCCCAGTCACCACCATTGTGCTCCTTTCAGGCCATTTTGAGGAGGTGTCCACCCTTGCAGTGCTTTTCAGGGAGGATTCTTTGGAAGCTTGGCTTTTTATATGTGGTTTTGATGAATTAGAAAGCAAGGACTTTGATGTAGTTCAGTTCAGTTGCTCAGTCACGTCCGAATCTTTGCGGCCCCATGAACCACAGCATGCCAGGCCTCCCTGTCCATCACCAAGTCCCGGAGAGTGAAGCAAAGGAAATGATCACATAAAGGGAGAAGAAAAAGGGTGAGAGGATCTGGACAAGGTGCCTGCGATGGTGCTTGAGGGTCCCTTCTGCTTCCCCATGAGCTGAAGAGCTTTGCTGGACCACACCACCGAGCATGTGGTCACCTTTCCAGAGAGAAGCAGAGACGGGGAAGCTTGTTTCCACTGTTGCGTGCTCAGGATTCATGTCAAAGAACACTGCGACCTTGCTCTCACTGCAGTCCTGTCCGCTCTCGTAAAAGCATTTTAGACCGAACGTTGTACGAGAGAAGTAGTTTTTAAGATGTCTCTACTGGAGAGGACTCTTGAGAGTCCCTTGGACTGCAAGGAGTTCAAACCAGTCCATCCTACAGGAAATCAACCCAGAATATTCATTGGAAGGACTGATGCTGAAGCTGAAGTTCTAGTACTTTGGCCACCTGATGCAAAGGGTCAACTCATTGGAACAGCCCCTGATGCTGGGAAAGACTGAAGGCAAAAGAAAAAGGGGGCAGCAGAGGAAGAGATGGTTAGATAGCGTCACTGACTCAATGGGTATGAATGAGCAAGGTCCTGGAGATAGTGAAGGACGGGGGAGACTGGTGTGCTACCGTCCACGGGGGTCGCAAAGAGTCAGACACGACTTAAGCAACAGCCCATAAATCCTCCTCAGAGAAAGCTGAAGAAGCTGCCCTGGGAAATCATGATGTTAGAAATGAATCAAGACAGAAGCAGGCTCTGTGCCCACATGGGTGAACACCCCTCGCAAATTCCCCCGCGGTCACCCTGGGCCCCAGCAGGGACTTTCTCAGCATCCAAACCCTCACTGTGGAGGGGCCAAGGCCACAAGGGCCCGCCTTTTGGAGAATCACAATATCACAGCACCATATTGTGACTGATTTCAACAGGACACAATACACTTTCTAACATGCAATATTACCCTTTCTGAAACCGGATACGGTATAATTTAGAAACGTCAATACCCACATTGTTCCATCCATTTAACAGCGAAAGACATGAAAACCGTGGTTAGTAAGTAACCAATTTAGAGATTTTTAACAACTAAAAAGAGAACAGACATTTTCATCACCAAACAAAGATTTATGGCCATTACTGATTACTGAGATAAGAAAGTGGTTTCAAATATGAGGATGGGGTAATTTGGAATTCCTTCTTTTCAATGCCTTAGGCTTTATTTTCAAAGTTCTCACTAGGAATATATATCTGTTCCTTTTGTATTCTCTCACTCGTGGAGTTCCGGATTGACTAAAGTAAATGAATTATTATGTGTCATTATCATTTAGAAAAAATCAACAGTTACATACAGTATTCAGTTTTTAATTCTGATGAACATAAAAATTATTTTAAAAAATCAATAAAGAAATAAAGCTTATCTTAAATATTAGTTTTGCTTTAGGCTTGTTTGGTGAGTCAAAACCCTGCCTCATAAAAATTTCTCTGTATCACACAAAATGCTATTTTCTTTCTCAAATTGAAATAAACATCAGCTGGAGAGCTATAGAAACAGAAAACACTGCTCATGACTTTCATAGAAGAAGCATCTGAAACTCAGTGTATGTTTCTGGTTAATAACTTATGTTTTCGTCTTTATCTATCATAAGGTTTAAAGTAACCTAATTGTGTATTCTTCTGTCAGTCTAAAGGAGGATTTATGAGTCTTGGCGCTATCGACGTTTTGACCCAGATAATTCTTTATTGTGAGGGTTGTGCTGTGCATTGCAGGATGGTTAACAGCCTCTCTGGTCTCTCCTCACTAGATCCCAGCAGCCTTCCCTTCCCAGTTATAACAACCACAAGCATCTCTAGATATTTGCCTATGTCCCCTGGAAAACGGGCATAAAACCACCCTAGGCTGAGAACCACTGTTCTGAATGAGAAAAAAAAAAAAAGTTACATTTAAATAATTAGGACCTTGCCACCATTCTTTCTAAACATTAAAAACACAAAGCTACAACCTAAAAAAAAAAAAAAAAGTGATTTCAGTAGGCCAAAAGAACCAAAACGAATGGAGTCATTTGCCTTAAGACGGAGCTGCATCTGCTCAGGAGCCCCTTTCCAGAACTTTCTCCTGCCTTAGAGAACTGTCAGTTCAAATCTATACGAATAGAGTCACAACTTGTTCTAGATCTTATTAAACCCTGAGCTGTTTAAATTTGAAAGCTGTTCCCTGACATGAAAAAATCCTTGTAAGTCTGTGCTCCCTGAGTTTCGCCTGATGCTTCTAGATGACATTTAGATATTTGGTTTTAAAGGACTCCTGCGTTCTTCCGTAATCTTGTTATTTGTTTCTCAGGCATGCTCCTCCTGTCTTACGTGGCATGCTGTCTGCTACAAATTATTGTGTTACTGCTCTGCCAGAAGCATCACCCAAAAGGGCTTTTCCTAGCAAACCAGTATCAAAATGTAGACAAGATTATTATAATTTGAGGGTTGGCATCTTCTCTGCCACAGGGAGTCTTTGTGCTAAATCTTTTTGTTTTTTGAGTGAAACCAGCATGGAGCAGAGTCGAAAAAGGCACTAGTAATTGGTATCCCGGTAAAGACCGTTTGCATGTGAGCATTCCACGCCGAGTTAGGAGACTGAAGGTGATTGGAAGCCAACATTGGCATATCAGCCTTAGACACACTTAGTCTGGGTAGCTTTACATGCTTATGAGAAAACAGTGCACGAATAACTAAAAAAAAAAAAAAAAGTGCATTCAGGGGGAAAAAACAAATAAACAAACACAAAACAGGCCAAGCAAGAAACACACTGTCAGTCCTGGGCTATCCCCACTCAAAACATGGCAATAATAGAGTCATCTCTTACAAGAAAATGCAGTTCCTTCTATAAGTCAGGTGCCCCAGATACAGGAAAGGGAGTTATCACTTACTCCCTGGAGGAATATAAGACATGAGCGTGTGTGCTCAAACACTCAGCCATGTCTGACTCTTGGCAACCCCGTGGACTGCAGTCCAAAAGGCTCCTCTGTCTGTGGAGTTTTCCAGGCAAAAATACTGGAGTGGGTTGCCATGCCCTTCTCCAAGGGATCTTCCTGACTCAGGGATGAACCTGCACCTCTTGTGTCTCCTGGCACGCAGATTCTTTACCAGGGTGACCCCTGGGCAGTCCCTGAAGATAGGAACAGTGCCTGACAATTTTTTTTTTCTTTTTGAAATTTGACATTATGCTCAACAAAGAAATTCAGTTACCTTTTGAAATTAAAAGAAAGAAGAGAAAAGTATAGGTATCTGAGTGTGTGCTACATGAGAAGATCACGGAAAAGAGAAAATAAAGAACATTTCCCTGATGCAAAATGATCTACAAAGAACAGGGCTGGCTATGTAAGGAGAGGAATAAAGAGGCTCAAAGAACACAGAGAAAAGCTACGGAAGATCCCCAAAGATGTGTCAGAGTTACTTAAAAGGGTATCGAAAAAGTCTGCCGTGCATGATAGAACAGGAAAACAAGACATGCCGAATCCCCATCCAAGACATATCACTCAGCTGCTGAACATCTCATATCAATTCCCTTAACCGTGTGAGCGTCTCTGCACAGCACAAGCCTGCACGCTTGTAGAAAATGAGATGACACCTAGTTTACAATGCGGAGATGAGAGTCAAATTACGGAAGTACCCCTAAAGCCTTTACAACCTAGCAAAGACTAACTGACCCCCAAGAATGGCTCACGAATCGTGGTTTCTTGATTGTGCAGAACAGACGCGCAAACAAAAATTGTTCTGTTTATCTGGTGTGTGAGGCCCTACAGGCATGCCTCCACACACACAAGTGTTGCTTGTGTGTCTGTGGGGAGAAGGAGGAAGAGGAGGAAGCTAACTTGTAACTTCATGCTTTACAGGGAGCAACAAATCTATCAGGTTGAAAGTTTGCAACAAGATACTAGGAAACCATGGGCTTTCCTGGTGGCTCAGTGGTAAAGAATCTGTCTGCCAATGCAGGGCACACAGGAGATGTGGGTTTGATCCCTGGGTCCGGAAGATCCCCTGGAGGATGAAGTGGCTACCCACTCCAGTATTGTTGGCTGGAAAACCCCACGAACAAAGGCACCTGGCCTGCTATGGTCCATGGGGCTGCACAAGAGCAGACAGGACTGAACAACTAAACATGGATGAGGTAAGAGATGGTGGGCACTCACAACTTCTCTCAAGGGCAGCAATTTGGAGTTTTCCTTCTAAATGAGAAAGAGAGGAAAAGAGAGAGCTTTTATTAACAAGGAGAAACAACTGTAGTTTTAAGCAATTCTAATACTATACTGAAGAACAGTGCAAGAATAAAGCGTTGCAGGCAGCCGGGGTGGACTCTCCCGCTGAGGCCCAAGGCTTGGGGATCTGGAGTCAGTCTCCATCATGACGGACGCCATGGCTTCTGGGAGCTTAGTCCAGGCCCACCTGAAGACGGTGAGGGCATTGCTTGACTTGCTCTGTGTGCAATCCCACTTTTGGAAGAATCATTATATATTGCAGTGATAACAAGGATTGAAAAGTTCAGGGGTTTCTGTCAGAGATGAATAAATACCATTTGGGACCGTCTAGTTGGTTTTTTTTTTCCATTGTTGAATCTGCCAGTTTTTAGAGCCGAGCAGAACTTAGTGGATTAAACACAGGGCTTCTAGGCATAGATAGAGTCTCCACCCAAATGCTGACAGTGACCTCTGGGCTCCATGACATTGGGGTGTGGAAAATGGGGAACAGAGTTCATTGTGGCTTATAATCCCTACAGAGTTCAAATGGGGCCGAGTCTGTGTGATAACACGTGATAAATTTCTTCAGTTGTGTTGGACTCTTTGTGACCTTATGGACTGTGGCCCGCCCACTGGGCTCCTCTGTCTGTGGGATCCTCCAGGCAGGAATACTGGAGTGGGCTGCCATTTCCTCCACCAGGGAATCTTCCGGACCCAGGGATTGAACCCAGGTCTCCTGCACTGGGAGGTGGATTCTTCACCACTAGCGCCCCCTGGGAGCAACTTGTGATAACAAAGGGACCAGCATTAACTATTAACGGGGAATCTGGGGGCTGCGATTTCCTCCTGCTTTATTATTCTGCAGATGGGGACAGAGTTACTTAGAGTTCCTCCTTTTGAGACATCGTGTCTGCAAGGATTAAACTAGTCATCTGGTTGATGTGTGTTCTGGTTAAGACTTTGCGCCAGCTCCAGGAGAGGATTGGCATTCCCCAAGGAGCACTCAAGAAAAGAAAGGCCCAGATGATTCCTCCTCTGCTTTAGAAGGGAAACATAAAAGAAGTCTATGCAAAAGAAGCTGGAAAAATAATATCGAGATATGGCATCGTGAGTGTGGCATGACAGTTTTAGCACAGCCTTTTGGAAGAAACCCGTTTATACCTATGAGCACCCACTTAGCTGGCTTTCTCCCATGCCCGCCTCCTCTAGCTCCACTTCCTGTCCCACCTCTCTGCTCCCATGGCTGTTTTTTTTTTTTCAATATGTCTGCCAGGGAGATTTTTTAAACTGCATATCTGCTTATTGTTACACACTTCTGATTAAAGGCATCCAGGGCTCTCGATCGCTCTCGAGATGAGCTCCAGTTCCTTGGCTTAGTTCAGAAGGCTCTTCCTGGCTCATGGTCCCATGAATCTATCACATGCCTCCTTCACTTGCAACCATATTGGAGGACTTTGGTTTTTTTGTATCATACAAGTTCTTCCCTCGTAACTGTTTTGTTGTCTCCATGTGAAATCATCCCTCCTCTCATTTCTTTGTTCTTCCAAACTCATCCTTCAGTTTTTCTTTGTTTTTGTCTTCGGGGTGGGGGGGGGGAGGAGAAAAGTTTGTTCCAGGGTTAAGCAGGGAGAATTGGTGGCTCATGCTTAAAAGCCCTGAGCTCCATCCTTTCCATAAAGTGCCACTGCCCACGAACACCTCTATGTATTCATGGGATCTTTGCATTTCAATTGTTTGATTGTACGTTTCTGTCCCCATTTTACTATAAACTTAAAGGGGCTTAAAGAGCCCCATTTTATTAGACTTGTTGTTGGAGATTTTGAAACATACTGGATGCTCAATACATATTTTCAAAGAAAGAAGAGGAGAGACAGGGAGAGACAGTGAGGGAAGGAGGGTGAAATCTTTACCTTCTGCTTCTCTATTTTCCTTATCCTGTTGAACTCTCTAGTTAGAGGACACATCTGCCCTTGAAATTAATTACTTAATTAATTTACAAAATGCTGTATTGAACACCTATCTTAAGTCAGATGTCGTGTTATCCTGCCATGTAATAAAGATAAATAAGATAGTCCTTGCTCATAAATGGTTCCATCACTTTTTTTCCTGTGTGATCTTGGGCAAATTAGTAAATGCCTCTGTGTCCATGTTCTCTTACTTTTAAATAGGGGCTAAAAATAGCAGCTTCCTAATAGGGTTTGTCACAAAGATGTAGAACTATATAGTGATTCATCTCAGAACAAGTGCTCCCCCCAAACTATTCTCTGTGTCCCCCCAGTTCTGTCTCTGTCTCAGACTGAGGAGGGCGTGGTAGGAGCTGGGAAGGCTGGAGGGTGCTAGAGAGCTCCACGTCCTCCCCTGTGAAGGCTCCTAGTGAGTTTCAAAGGCCACATCCGAATGGATGTGGGTCCCTCTCTGCTCCTGATCAACTGAATGGGATTTGGGGCAAGTGAGTTAACATCTGTGTTTAAGTTCACTTGCCTGTAGTATGAGGACCATAATAATATATACCCCTTTGGGTTTTTCAGAGAAGTAAGTCGGCGCTGGTATGAACAACCCCAGGACAGGGATGGTAGAAGAGCTCAATGGGAGTCAGTATGATTCCCCTTCTGACTCGCCTCTGGTCTCCTTACCCTGTTTGCCGCACCATTTTTTTTTTCTTAACCCTATACCATGTTCCCTTTGTTCTGTTCCTAATACCCGCTGCCATCCCCTGTGGCCACTCCCTGGTCACTGTTTTTATGTCATCACATAGTGATGACTCGGTATTAGTCAGTGCAGTCTATGGGATGAGCGCTATAAGGCTTCTATACGAAGACGCCTGCATCAGGAGCTACCTGTCTCCAAGGTGTGAGGTCTCAGCCTCTCTCCCTCTTTTGGAGATATGAAAGCAGATGGTGAAAGTGCTTTGTGATAAGTGATATCAGAGAGGGCTTATGAAGCAGGGCATCGGGGCAGAGAATGCAGAGCTGCTCTGCATGCCGCGTCAGGACGGCTCCAAAGAGGAAGTGACCTTTGCTCTGGGCTCCCACTAGAACCTACTGAAAAAGTGTCACAATGTTGATTCATGTTGATAAAAATGAAAAAAGAAAAGAAAAGAAAAAGCCAAGAACTCCCACACTGAGTCAGATGTCAATCACTTGTGTCTGTGAAGAAACCCCAACTATTTATGTCAAAGGTTCACTGTGAATGACTCAAACAGTGCGATGCCGGAAAAAGAGACTCTTACTGGGTCAGAATGTGAGGATGCCTTTGCAGTGCCTTTTCTCCTAGAATTTTCCCTAAACCAGAAAGTGTCCTTTTTAGAACTGATTGATTAAGTAAATGGTTAAGAATGAGAATTTCTGATAATTCATCATCAATTATATGTAGATTTGTATTTTGTTCTAAGTTTGCATTTTGAAAGTATAAACTTGAGGAAGACTCTTGAGAGTCCCTTGGACTGCAAGAAGATCCAACCAGTCGATCCTAAAGGAAATCAGTCCTGAATATTCATTGGAAGGACTGATGCTGAAGCTGAAACTCCAATATTTTGGCCATATGATGCGAAGAACTGACTCACTGGAAAAGACCCTGGTGCTGGGAAAGATTGAAGGCTGGAGGAGAAGAGGATGACAGAGGATGAGATGGTTGGATGGCATCATTGACTCGATGGACATGAGTTTGAGCAAGCTCCAGGAGTTGGTGATGGACAGGGAGGCCTGGTATGCTGCAGTCCATGGGGTTACAAAGAGTTGGACATGACTGAGCAACTGAACTGATTGAAGCTTGAGAAGTATAGTACGTTTATGTGCAAAGCCTACTATCCTTTTTTGAAGTCTGTATGGATTCTTGGACCTCTTCCAATAACGTCAAAGCCCCCAGGGGTCCCTCTCCTATAGTTTAGGGTCCACTGATCTAGATTTTAATCAGTACATTTCCATCAAGGGGTTTGTTAAAGAAATCAACAAGTTCTGAAAATTGTACGATTTTAGTCTTCGGAAATGTTTACTCATTTTATTGACTGTTTCATAACCCGCAGAAACAACTCTGCCCCATTCATTGATAACTAGAATCAGAATGTGATAATTACTTTAATCAATTCAAATTACAAGCAGGCGTAATTTGTCCCTGCTTTAACAGCAAGTTGGTGCCCCTTGTTCCCACTAGTGGTGAGGGGTCTATAAATCAGGAGGAAATTTCCTGCCCCCTTGTGAATGTCTTGTCTCTTGCACAGAGGTAAGCACAGATGGTGGATGACACGCGGGGTGAATTGCTCCATAGGTCAGCCCTGCCTGAGTGATCTGTTAGGTGTGGGCATGTACCCATCAAGCACTACATTTCCGGAATGTCTGAGAATTCGGGCCACATGGGGCCCAGGAGATATTTTTGAAGGCTGACGGCTGGATAAGCTGATCTGAACACTCAAGGACCGTGGGTAGGTGGGGTTGGAGGTGGAGCAGAGACCGTTCACAACGCACAGAAATGGGCCACGCTCAGAGAAAAGGCACGTTCAAGCCTTCAGCTGTGCCCGTGGTTCTTGTGCTTCCTTCTGCTCATGTCTGCACCTCCCAGGGCTCAGCCTGATCCAGCAGCAGAGCCGAGGCAGGAATGAATCACCGTCAGGGAGTGTCTCAGCACAGGCGGTGAGAGGGCAGTGTGACAAGGCGGCCCTTTGCGTTCCTTATCTGTGTAGGCGTCCAGGGATGGGATATAATGAGACGAGCCTGCCATCGAGCCCTGAGTCCACGACCAACTTCTACGATTTACGAGCTGGGCCATCCGGGGTTGTGACAGTGTTTCTGGGACTGTACTTCCTCATCTCTAGAATAAGGCCAGGTTCTTTGTAGGATGTATCACTGAGCTGTGTCCAACTCTTTGTGACCCCTGGACCATATAGCCTGCCAGGATCCTCTGTCCATGGAATTCTGCAGACAAAAATGCTAGAGTGGGTTTCCATTTCCTCCTCCAGGGGATCTCCCCAACCCAGGGAAAGAACCCACATCTCTTGCAACTCCCTGCATTGACAGGTGGATTCATTAATGCTGAGCCACCAGGGAAGCCCCTTCTTTGGACACAGTGTGAATCAAACGTGTTCACGTGTACTGAGTGCCAGGAGGAGCCTCATGGAGCCAGATTAGAAAGGGCAGAAAAGGATAAGCAGTTTCTTCTGAAGCCTCTGAGTCCTTTGCATATTAAGTTTAGTTTCTTTCCATTTGAGCTGCTCTGAGTTTCCCTGGATTGTGAAGGATGGCAGAGAAAAGAGTGGCTTGCCAAGGGCATGCTGCACCCTGTCCACCTTCCTCGAGGGCTGAGCTGCTCCGAGCCACTCAGAACTTAATGTAAAGCCACACTCTAGATGCAGACACGTCGCTGTCCCTCGATACTCTTTTGGAATAACCTCAGTTTTTCACACTATCACCCAATATATGCTGAGGAGCAAGGAATCCAAACATGCAAACTCCGTTGACAAGTGCAAGGGGGCAAGGGCATCAAAAGACTGTGAAACCCAAAGGCCAGGCTGTAGACAGATTTCAACAGGATGTTAAAGCAAGGATCTAGGGACAAGACTACTTAGATTGGATTTCAGCTTCACCACCTGCGAGCTGTGTGACCTTGGCGAATGGCTTAATCTTTCTGAATCTCAGCTCCTTCATCTGAAAAACGAGGAGCATAGCTATGCTATCAACCTCATAGGCTTTTCATGAGAATTTAATGGAATCCTAGATATAAAGGGATTGGAACAGAGCTCAATTAACATAAGGTGTTAGTGTTAGTGAAGATTTGATACGGTTTAAGAGATGCTGTCAGCTGAGAAGTGGTGCCTGGGGACACTGTAGCAGTGGCCGGGCAGCAGGTATGTGAGGGCCAGTCTGATCATTGCTGTTGTTCAGTCACTCAGTTGTGTTCAACTCTCGGTGACCCCATGGACCGCAGCACATCACGCTTCCCTGTCCTTCACTATCTCCTGGAGTTTGCTCAAACTCATGTCCAATGAGTCAGCGATGCCATCCAAACATCTCATCCTCTGTCACCCCTAGAAGAACTTAAAATGCTTGTGAACCACAGCGTAGCCGTCAGTTTCAAACATACAGCTAGAAGGAAGGGGAAAATGATGGATCACTCACCGGGACAGAATGCAAACAGGATAGAAGGATCGGGCTGCCTAAATCCTGGGGCACGCAATGCCCACAGGATCCTTCTCTCTCTCCACTTCCTGCTGATGGTGGGGGCTGACGTTTGAGCAAGGTGCCCTGAGTCAGTGGCACACACCTGCTCCCTTGGACAGTCACAGGGACAAGTAAGCCTGGACAATGACTCTGGTTTGCCAACCAGCCTGCTGAACAGCCATGGGGTTTATCAGTATTTCTGGGGCAGATGAGTCTGGGGGCAGAATGAGTGTCACCCAAGGGTGACTGGCTCATGACCTCATGGATCCTGAGTGCTCATGTGTATTTAGCCTGTCCTGAATATTTAAGACTTCTTCTCTGGTTGGTGTGTCATGTCCCATCTGCACTTACAATGTCTTGAATGTTTAGTGCTCGGATGGCTTATGTTTATTTAGTGCCTCGAGAAATTTAGGAATCTCTTGATCGTCCCATTCCTTTCTCTCTGGGTTTAATACCCATTATTCTATTCTCTCAAGACCTAACAAGCTTATGGATATCATCCATCCCTCTTGTGAATTTATTTTTCTGTAACAGACAGAAAGTTATAAAACAATATGTACAAAAATATATATATGGAGCTTTCCTGTGGGGAGCCTGGCTCGAGGAAACATTTAAGATGCATGGCTTCCAGCCCTGAGAAATGGCAGATTTGGGGTTCACTCAAAGAGGCTTTGAACTTGGCATCATTTAAGCGGGGATCCTTCCAATAGTCCACGTGTAGCCGGGAACATGACAGGCTCTCTGTGACAGTTTGCCAAATGAATGAATGCCTTAACTTTGCAAGCATGAGTGAATTACCCTAAATGGTGTTTCTATAATTATTTATAAATTTCAGGGTGGCTTCACACCACATGTCTCCTTTAGTTTTTATAGCAACGGGGTAAGGTAGGTAGAACAAGATTGATAACACCTCTGCAACAGGTGGAGAGCTGAAATTCCGAAATCTAATTGGCTTAAAATTACATGCCACAAGTCCCAGATTCTAGAACTCAGATTTTCTGATTCCCAGTTTCTTTGGGCCTTGAGTCCTCCTTCTCTCTTGCTGTTCAACCACATGTGACAGGAGCTGTGTCATCCTCAACAGAACCAGGGATTCCCATGACTCCTGCAGTATAAACCATGACCTCTTAGCTGTAAAAGTTTAGCACAGGTATGAGACCCAGGTGAAGATGAAACAGCCTGCTCCCTATGCAACATGATTAGCTGACTACTTTAAATATACCCCTGCCTATTTTTTATATCCCTGACTTCCCCTGGCTCAGTGGAAAAGAATCCATGTGCTAAGGCAGGAGACCTGGGTTCCATCCCTGGGTCAGGAAGATCCCCTGGAGAAGGAAATGGCACCCCACTGCAGTGTTCTTGCCTGGAGAATCCCATGGACAGAGGAGCCTGGCGGGCTACAGTCCCTGGGGTCGCTAAAGAGTCTGACACGACCAAACAACTAAAGAACAACATTATAACTGTTATCATTGGTCTGCAGGAATTTCCTTGGACAGTGCAATACTAAAGTGTATCTCTTTGGAAGAGTGGCCCATGTTTATATTTGCAGAGCTTTGAAAAATGGATTGATTAACTGAAAGACATTTGGAAACACAGTATGTCTTTGTTCAGCCAGGTAACTGCAAGGTGCTGCGGGGACTTGAGACTCGGAACAATTTTGCCAAGTGGGGCCCTTCCAGAATCCTCCAGTGCTTGGATACTTTGGACAATAGACACGCTCAGAGTCAGACTGTTCTCAGAGCCAGGCTCACTCTATGCAAGCCCACGAGGGGATTCATTCACACAGCACTCAGATTTGTCTATCGGAGCTCCAGGAGGCAACTGAGTGAAACCATACTTGCTGACAAGAAAAGTCTCCCTCCCCAAAGAAGGATGGGATTATTCCTAGAGAATGAATTTGTGGTCTTTGCACTTCAGAGAAGCTAGAAATAAAAAAGAGAAGTGTGTATAACCAGGGCTTTTCTGTTCCCCAGAAGGGCAATGCTTAAAGACATTGACCGGTGTCAGTTACTGGAAGTAGCTGTCCAGCCAATGACCCTGGGTGGCCACTGACGCCTCTGTTCAGACTGGCTTCTATGGTGGAGCCCAATAATGCTTCAGAACATGTTTTTTTCCCCCTTTAAGTCACCAGCTGTGGTCATCAACTACAGTTGTAATGAGAAGCCTGTTCCAAATTTAGTGTGGATTTCTCTAATTTTAGGCGCAGTAAAGAGCCCCAGGAAGGGACGGGTGATGGTCACAACATTCCTTCACTTTTTTGGCCAGTGAGTGTCTCACAGCTGCGTGTATGTGTCTGCCTATGTACACATGTTTGTGTGTGTCCACACGTGTCAGTGAAAGGAGGAGAGAGCAAAGGAACACAGAAAAAGCAATGAGGTCATTATCTGCCAGTTTGGTTCTCTATGGAAGCTATGGAAACTTCAGTGCTTTTCAAGAAAATCATGGGTGAAATTTTAAGTGAAAATAAATGCCTTGATGCTGCGAAAGACTGAAGGCAGGGAGAGAAGGAGGCAACGGGGTGGGACAGTTGTATGGCGTCACCAATTCAATGACCATGAGTTTGGTCATACTCCTGGAGATAGTAAAGGGCAGGGAAGCCTGCCGGGCTCTAGTCCACGGGATCCCAAAGAGCTGAACACGACTTAGAGGCTGAACGAGAGCAGCGTGTGCTTGTGTACATGTCCTCGCAGAATTTTTTTCTTAGAAACTCAATGCCATGGAGAATAGATATTCAACAAATCATAATGTACTGGCAAAATAATGAAAAAAAAATAGCAGAAACCTGTTTCATCCAAGATATTCTGCACCGTTTGCCATAGACTGAACCACCTAGTTTTTGGATCTTTGATAGCTTCCAAAAGTAGTAATAAATCTTGTGTCTGGCAACATAAACATGTAATTAACCTCGTGTTGGGAATAATGGGGTGAGAGGATCATACTTTCATTTATGACATGGAAAAAGGAAGTAATAGAATTCTTTTCAAAACTGTATCCATCATCATACATACTTGAATCATTAAATTATCTGTTTATACATATGTATGTATGCATACGCACCTCCTAAGTCGCTTCAGCTGTGTCTGGCGCTGTGCCACCCTATGGACATTATGGAGCCTGCCAGGCTCCTCTGTCCATGGAATTTTCCAACAAGAATAAGAATATTGGAGTGGATTGCCATGCCCTGCCCCAGGGGATCATCTCAACCAAGGGATCGACCTCCTGTCTCTTACGTCTCCTATTTGGCAGGTGGCTTCTTTCCCACTAGCGCCACCTGGGAAGCCCCATGTATATATACGTATATATGTGTTTTTTATGTGCAAATAGCAAGGGTCTATACTCTTAATCATTTGGTTTCAATACTTCCTAAACATATTTCCTTCAGCTTTCTTACTGACTCTACGTACAGTCCGCTCACAGTTCACAATCTTAGTTTATGTACATAGTCAGTCACTTGCATATCTCTTCATTCAGAGTCTGTACTAGTTTCTGAATTTATTTTGTCCTCAATGAAGAGCCAAAGTATTCTTTCTTCTAGAGAATTCCAAATACAGTGTTACCAATTGAGCTCTATAAGAACTTGGGCAGTTAAGTCAGCTAGCACTATGAATGTATACATTTAATAATCCAATTGTATCAGTCACCAGAAGTTCTACTAAGCATTTATCAAGCATATTTATTAAATCCTTACAAAATCCTTCCCTGGAGGAGGGCATAGCCACTCACTCCAGTCTTCTTGCCCGGAGAATCCCTGGGACAGAGGAGCCTGGTGGGCCACACATCATGGGGTCACAAAGAGTCGGACACGACTGAAGCAACTTAGCCCACATGCACAAAACCCTTGACCAGCAAGCACTGCTGTCTCAATTTTATTGAAAACTAACTGAAGGTCCATCTAGTCAAGGCTGTGGTTTCCCTGTGGTCATGTATGGATGCGAGAGTTCAACGGTGATGCTTTTGAGCTGCGGTGTTGGAGAAGACTCTTGAGAGTCCCTTGGACTGCAAGGAGATCCAACCAATCCATTCTGAAGGAGATCAGCCCTGGGATTTCTTTGGAAGGAATGATGCTAAAGCTGAAACTCCAGTACTTTGGCCACCTCATGCAAAGAGTTGACTCATTGGAAAAGACTCTGATGCTAGGAGGGATTGGGGGCAGGAGGAGAAGGGGACGACAGAGGATGAGATGGCTGGATGGCATCACTGACTTGATGGACGTGAGTCTGAGTGAACTCAGGGAGTTGGTGATGGACAGGGAGGCCTGGTGTGCTGCGATTCATGGGGTCGCAAAGAGTCGGACACGACTGAGCGACTGAACTGAACTGAACTGAAGCGTAAGGAGTTAGATAATAAGTTTGCAGGAGAAAACAGAGTTAGAAGGTTACAGAGCAGAAATTCGAAAAAATTCTTATACTGCAAGAAGTGAATGAGGACTAACAGCAATAAACATCAGCAAGCGTTCATTAAAAACTAGCTTCCAAACAAATGGTACAAACTTTCCTTTATCCAAATAATAACATTATGACCTGTGAAAATTGAATGCCCCACTTTGACCATTTAATTCTTAACCCAAAGATAGTGTGTTTACACACCCCCAATTTCATCTGTAAGGTGAATGAAAATGTGTTTTTTTACGTATTCTTCTGTAAATATTCCATACATAATATACATATTCAGACTTATGTATTCTGATTTTTTTTTCTTTTTTTTGGCCATGAGGGATGTTAACCACTGGCCCACCTAGGAAGTCTCTGTATTCTCATTTTTAAAAAGCCATCACGGTTTTAAAAACCAGTCTCATTTCTCAAGTTGGGAAAACAACAGTATAGAGAATATTATTAAAAGAGAACTGAAGGAGCCAATATTATTTTTCCCGTTTTTTGTGTCAGGATTCTAGGCCTCCTTCAGCCTTCTGCCTCCTCCCCCTCTGGTGACCTTCTAGGCGATTCAGACATCATTACACATCTGCTGAAGCCAGTGTGTCTGGTTTGTCTTCACGCCCCAGAGCCCCCTGCTTGCTCTACTCCGCTCTCTCGCTGTTCTCAGCCTTCTGTGCAGGTGAGCCCTGGTCCTGCCGCCACCTTCGCCCCACTGCGTGCTCACCTGGTTCCTGGGGACTGAGAGGAGCACTTGGTTTGGTTTGCTCCCCACGGCTGGTTGGACAGACATTTTGCCCCTCTTGGAATTGCCTCTTATCTACTCCAGCACCCCAAATAAACACTTGATCTTGGTGAAACACTGAGTTTGCTAAGCTCATGAGTTTCAAGAAGAGTTACCTGCTTCTCTTTCCATCCTCCGGTTTATTGCTAGTTTCCTGCTTCTCTTTCCATCCTCCGGTTCACTGCTGCCCCAAGGTTCCTTCTGGGTAGAAGTGCGGAAGGCAGGGCTGCCCTGGACTGTCTTCCTACTTCTGCGCATTGGGATGTGTTGCCGTGCTGTCCAGCCCTGAATTTTTACCATCAAAGCAGTTCATAAATCCTGATGTTTCCTATTTTTTTTTTCAACCAGACTCTTGCACTTGAGACTTTGTGCCCTAATGGGTCATCTATTTACTCAGCTTCCTAAATTAAACAATGCCTTGGCTAGAAACTGTTTTGAATTATTATTATCTTTTCTAAAATGAGAGATGAGGAAGTTATTAAAAGAAACTGAAGGGAAACTGTGGACTAAATCAAGTCAGACTGTGATTTTTGTCTTGTTCTTTGGAAAGGTTTTGATGAGGCCTCGTGGAGACATGGGTGTATAGGAAGGAAAGGAGGGGAAGCTCACGCTGTGCAAGGCTGAACTCCCTGTCCTGGACATCAGGAAGCTTGTCCATCTCCACCTCGCTCCTCAAACCAGTCAGCCAGAGTGTCATTTTTACAGATGTCTTCAGATTCAAGAAAAGGAAATCTGAAGAAGGAAATGGCAACCCACTTGGAGAAGGAAATGGCAACCCAGTCCAGTATTCTTGCCTGGAGAATCCCATGGGTGGAGGAGCTTGGTGGGCTACAGTCCACGGGTCGCAAAGAGTCGGACACGACTGAGCAACTTCACTTTCAGATTCAAGAAGGCTGGGCTAGATCCGTATGGTGTGGACATTCCCCCACCTCCCCACAAAAAGATAGCCACAGGCTTCAGGTTGATTCTTAGTTTCTGGTGGAAATTGAGGAAAAGCTGAAAGAGCTAAGGGAAACGTAGCAAGAGACAGACTTCCCGTGTTAGAAAAATGGGCAGCATAGAGGTTCCCATAGGAGCCTGTGAGACACACCTGAGCTCCGAAGAGATGGGCAGCATGTTTTTCAATTGGAGTATAGTTGGTTTACAATGCTGAGCTCGTCTCAGGTGTACAACAAAGTGATTCATATGTGTGTGTATATATACATACACACACACACACATATTTATCAGCTCAGTTCAGTCATGTCCGACTCTTTGTGACCCCATGGACTGTAGCATGCCAGGCTTCCCTGGCCATCACCAACGCTTGGAGCTTACTCAAACTCATGTCCATTGAGTTGGTGATGCCATCCAACCACCTCATCCTCTGTCGTCCCCTTCTCCTCCCGCCCTCAAATTTCCCAGCATCAAGGTCTTTTCCAGTGAGTCAGCTCTTTGCATCTAGTGGCCAAAGTATTGGAGTTTCAGCTTCCACATCAGTCCTTCCAGTGAACACCCAGGACTGATCTCCTTTAGGATGGACTGGTTGGATCTCCTTGCAGTCCAAGGGACTCTCAAGAGGCTTCTCCAACACCACAGCTCAAAAGCATCAGTTCTTTGGTGCTCAGATTTCTTTATAGTCCAACTCTCAAATCCATACATTACTACTGGAAAAACCATAGCCTTGACTAGACGGACCTTTGTTGGCAAAGTAATGTCTCATATATACATGGTGGGGGTGGTTGTTTAGTCACTAAGTTGTGTCAGACTCTTTGCTACCTCTATAGACTAGCCCACTAGCCTACTCGGTCCTTGGGATTCTCCAGGCAAGAATACTGGAGTGGGTTGCCATTTCCTTCTCCAGGGGATCTTCCTGACCAGGGATTGAACCCATGTCTCCTGAATCTCCTGCACTGTAGGTGAATTCTTTACCACTGAGCCATGTAGGAAGCCCCCTGTTTATACTCTTTTTCTGATTTTTTTCCATTATTGGGTTTTACAAGATACTGAGTATAGTTCCCTATGCTGTACAGTAGGTCCTTGCAGATTATGTGTTTTATACATGGCAGTGTATCTATGTTAATCCCAAACCCCTAATCTATCCCTACCCTCCTTCCTCTTTTGTAACCGTTAATTTGTTTTCTGTGTCTGTGGGCCTATTTTTATTTTGAAATAAGTTCATTTGTATCTTTTTTCAGATTCCACATATCACGGATATCATACGATATTTGCCTTCGCCTGGCTTACTTCACTTAGTATCATCATCTCTAGGTCCATCCATTTGCTGCAAATGATATCACTTCGTTCTTCTTTACAACTCAGTAATAAATACTCGATTGTATATATAAACCACATTACAGACTCATGGATGTTAGAAAAGTAGAAACAGAGAGAGCCCAGGAAGTGAAGGAGACTTTCGCTCTGTCTCTCTCTCCTCGCCTCTCTGTGGCTGGAAGATCTAGACCAGTTAGAAGCAGGAGAGATGGCCAGCTCCTCACCAGACCTGGCAGGTCCTGTGGGTTTTATCCTTTCTTGTTTGGGGAAAGGGGAGGAAAAGTGTTTTGAATCAAATAAGACCATCCAATCAAGTAAACAAGTGTCCAATTCTCAAATAAAGCTATTCAAATTACTCAAAGTGGCTAACAGTCTGTAGTTTGACCCAAAGGCATTATTTTGCAAAAGAGATGCAGAGTGTAGCACAAAAGAGAACATCCATCAGGAAAGTAAAACCATTTCATGACGCTGACGCCTGTATGATTCTTATCTTCAACCACGTCAGTTCTAGTATCTGCTCATCCTGGGTGCTGGAGTAGATAGCATATATTTGTGAATCATGTTTTTGAAGTGAATTGCCAATTCTTTATGATTTATGTTTATTTCATAACATAGAGTCGCAGCTAGGCTGGTGTTGGATCGTGTTGGATGGGCCATGGTTTAAAACTACCTCCCAAATGATTCTATTGATGGAAAAATGAAAACGATCAAGAGAAGCTTAGGGTTACTATATCAATCAATGTGATTTGAGATCTTGAAAGAATGAAAATAGAGCTTCTTATGTTGATATAGAAAAGAGAACCTGAAAGGGGAAGTAGCAAGCTGGCTTCAAAGCTTAGGATATAGAATAAGGATTAATAGCTGCTTGAACTAACGCTGACAATCTATATTGAAATCTAGATTCTGTTGGTCAGTGGTCAGCAGCCAGACAGAGCTTGCTCGTCTCACTTAACCCAATAAGTTCTTCCAAGACACATATCAAAGATAGATTTAGTATTTGTATAATTTTAACCCCTCTTTGAGTAGTTATATATTAATTAGTTGCATGGGCTTCCCTAGTGGCTAGGACAGTAAAAAAAAAAAAAAAAAAATGTGCCTGCTAATACAGAAGATCGGAGTTCAATTCCTAGGTCAGGAAGATCCCCTGGGGAAGGAAATGGCAACCCACTCCAGTATTCTTGCCTGGAGAATTCCACCGACAAAGGAGCCTGGCAGGTAACAGTCCATGGGGTCACAAAGAATCAGATATGACTGTGTAATGAATACGCACACGCACATACATATTAGCCACATACAAATGCGTCCTGTTAGTCACTATACAGTTCCCATAGATGCTGCAGTCAGTACAGTTAAACAGGCAGGCAGAAAGATGACTCATAGACATTGATATTAATCGAAGACTATAATTTAGTATTAACATGATTTTAGGGTTACCTCCATTAATTTTAAAATTGACACTGTAGACTACAGTCTATACCGAAAGGAAAAGGTGATTCAACTCCATTTTTTTATCCAGAGGTCTTAATTTGTAATTTCCCATAGCAACAGTGTCATTTTTTTTTTAACAAGAAAAACACCCAGTAAGCCATGTAAGCACCATGTTGATATTTATTAGTCTAATTAGTTGCATTTCCAACATCCATTTAATATTCAATATTAAAAATTCCAGGATCCTCTAAGGAAGAAATATCATCGCCTATCATGAAATTAAGCAGAGCTTACAAAATCACATAGTTTTTATGGTTTATGTTTTAATATGCAGAGTGCATATTAAGTATTAAATGGATTTGCATATACGTGATGCTCAGAGCCTGCATCTTGTGTCTTAGGACATAATCATTACTGCTTTCATGGAGAATGTCTAACTTATTGTTTTTATAACACAACACAATGAAGGGCTTCAGATCATTAAAACTCTTCCTATGTCCCGCTGTCTGCATACACGCATGCCTTTTGACTGGAGTGTATTATTCAGTGTTCTCCACGGGCCTGAATAGAAGGTCACTTTGACCTGCTGCACATTTTTACTTAAGAACTGCTTTTAACAATAAGCCACTAGTGTACTTGTTTCTGGATTGACTTGAGTTTTTGGCACAATATGAAAAGCATTTGGAAAGTGTAAGTAAAAGCCTTCCGTTTCAGAAGAAATAATGGCCCCATTTGCCATGGAAACCAGAGGACTTCATGAAATTGCACTCAACTGTTTTCTGTAGTGAGCCTAAAATTATTCTAAAAATAAGTTGCATCCCCGGCATCTGCTAGCCAAGGCACCAAGATTTCATCTCAGAAGGTTTTTCCTTTTAGAGACAAATGCTGTACCATTTGAATGTTTCATTTTTCCCGTTGTTCAGAAAGTATAGGGAAATATATGTGACACACAGAGTAGGGAATCAATAATGAGTTTTTAATTAAATTAAACAAAATGTCTTGAAAGGCACGAGATGGTTATTTGAGGATTGCCTCCCAACAACAGGGGCATCCCTGGAGGCTCAGCTGGTAAAGAACCCACCTACAATGTGGGAGACCTGGGTTCAGTCCCTGGGTTGGGAAGATCCTCTGGAGAAGGGAACAACTACCCACTCCAGTATTCTGACCCGGAGATTTCCATGGATTGTACAGTCCATGGGGTCACAAAGAATCGGACATGACTGAGCGACTTTCGCTTTCCCTTTCCCAACAACAGGCCATAATTAAAGAGACTAAATATAGGATTTTTCTTCGAAGTTAGATTCTGAGTTGTGTTTACACTTGTTTTTCCTTTTTGTGCAGATTATTTTTTAATTGATGTCATGGGAAACAAACAAAATGGCATGCTATGTGATCGTCCAGATTTGAGCAGACAAATATGAGTGAATAGAAATGAAAGACCATGGTCTCTGACCAGAAATTCCCATCCATAGATCTGGTCATTAAATCTTAATGCTTTAGTTGTTTATATGGACAGAGCAGCCAGGAGGGACCGAAGTCAGGTTTCTGATCAGTTGCATATGCCTGTGATCTTTGCAAGGGGTTTGTTATTTTTCAGTCACCAAGTTGTGTCCGACTCTTTTTGGCCCCACAGACTGCAGCACACCGTGCTCCCCTGTCCTTCACCGTCTCCCAGAGTTTGCTCAAATTCATGTCCATTGAGTCATTGACGCTATCCAACCATCTCCTCTCTACCACTCCCTTCTCCTTTTGCCTTCAATCTTATCCAGCATCAAGGTCATTTTCAGTGAGTCAGTTCTTTGAATCAGGTGGCCAAAGTATTGGAGCTTCAGCTTCAGCATCAATCCTTCCAATAAATATTCAGGACTGACTTCCTTTAGGATTGACTAGCTTGATCTTTTTGCAGTCCAAGAGACTCTCAAGAGTCTTCTCCAACATCGCAGTTCAAAAGCATCAATTCTTCAGTGCTCAGCCTTCTTTATGGTCCAACTCTCAGATCTGTACATGACTATTAGAAAAACCGTAACTTTGACTAGATGGACCTTTGTTGGCAAAGTGATGTCTCTGTATTTTAATTCGCTGTCTAGGTTGGTCATAGTTTTCCTTCCAAGGAAGAAGCATCTTTTAATTTCATGGCTGCAGTCAGTCATGGCAAGGGGAGCCGTCACTTAATGAAAGCCTAAAGAGGCCTCATGCTAGAAGGTAAGATGCTATTCGTTACCTAGAAGGCCAAGATGGGAGGCTGAAAACTTGAAAGAACAAAGCAAATAAAATCCTTAAAATAGGTTGCACCAAGGGACAAATAAAGCCCAGAGATGCAAGAACTCACATTTCCATCCACATGTCCTCCCTGTCCTGAGAATACTTTCACAGAGTCACAGAACCACACTGGACACGTTAGATCACTGATGAACAGTTTTCACTCGGTAAATATGAACTGAGTGCCTGTAAGTTTTAGTCACCTGATTAGCTGCTAAGAATAAGGTAATGACTGATGGTGGCCCTCCAGTATTTATCATTCTGTGGTGGCAAAAGTGCCAGAGAACTCAGCAGATGTTCCAAGGAGGGGAGAAATCTGCCTTCCTGAACCTGCTTGAGAAGTGGTCCAGGGAATTTTACTATGGAAGGGGCATAGTTGCAGAAATATGGCCCACCCACTCCATTGCCAATAACACAGGGACCATGAATATTTAGATTGCCATCCATTCCAGGATGCTTCAAGATTCATCCAGGGTACCAGGTGTGAACTGAGAGTCTTTGGTAAGTCAGCAAGCACAATTAATCCCTATTAAGACCCAGTGTATATTTGGGGACTAAAGAAACAATTTATTTTCTATGAAATTCACCACTATTTCATCAGTGGGGATTCTTACAGCCCTTTATCCTACAGTTTGATTGGCAATGAATCAATTAGTAAAATGGCTTGCAAGTAAAGCCCTGGTGGTGAAGCCTGCAGAGTCAACTCCAGATGCTTCCATCAGAGGTTTGGCCTGGCAGGCTAACTTGTGTTTCAGGAATATGACTCTGCCTTGGTCAACATTTTTATGACAAGTCAGGTGAAATTATGGCAGGCCTGCTTGTCATATGTATGCAAACAACCCGATGTTGGGAGAGTTAATGAATGCTTCTGGCTTTAAGGAGTTCTTAATAAGCTGAAATGATGCAACGATTTTTTTTTTCCCCAAGTTGGTATTTAATGGGGATAGATGTAGGATAGTGCACTTAATTTCACACAAACAAATAACATCTACTACATAAATATGACAAGGAAAAATGTGGTTTAGCAGCAGGATTTGTCAAAAGACAAATTCATCTTAACCATGAAGGCTATCTCTGGGGTGGCAAAGATTTAGGCAAAGATCTAAGCTTTGGCAGAGAGTTTGTATTCATAGAAGGGCTTCATCTTAGCTGGATCACTGAGCAAGAATGTGCTTTCCAATCCTGAGAGTCTGTATTCTGGAACTGATCAAGTAGAGACAATATCTTGACTCATCTGTCCCCTGGCTATGCTGCTGTTGAGTCACTAAGTCATGTCCGACTCTTTTGCAACCCCATGGACTGTAGCCCACGGATAGAGGAGCCTGCAGGGACTACAGTTCACGGGGTCGCGGAGTCATGACGTGACTGAAGCGACTTAACATGGACTGTAGCCCACCAGGCTCCTCTGTCCGTGGGATTTCCCAGGCAAGGATATTGGAGTGGGTTGCCATTTCCTTCTCCAAGGGATCTTCCTGACTCAGAGAGTGAAGCTGCATTGATGGGTGTATTCTTTGCCTCTGAGCTACCTGGGAAATCCCTCACTAGCTATAGAAGGTACCACAATGTATTAGCTGAGTAAATCAGCAGATGTATTATGAATTGGAGGAGCTTGAGCAAGGGAGGCGACAGATGCTGTACATGTTTGCCTCATAGGTCACCCACGTCCTCCTTTCCCTGAGGTCTTTGTACCCAATCTCCACCCTCTCGTGGCCTGGTCTCATTGCTTTTCTTTATAGATACGATCAGAAGACTGAGTATCAGGGACGTCCCTGGCGGTCCAGTGGCTAAGACTCCGTGCAGGTGGGGGCTCAGATTCGATCCCTGGTCAGGGAACTAGAATCTGCATCCGGCAACTAAGACCTGGAACAGCCAAACAAATAAATTTATTTTTTTTTAAAGAAGATTTTTAAAAAGAAGATGATTGAAAATCAGACTAAGGAACCAAAAGCCTAATAATTTTGTGAAGGCAGTTTTTATAAATCAGTAGTTTTTTTTTTCTCTCTAGGTCAAAGTATTGTTGACATAAGAGTTATCAGGCGCATCTAGAAGATATGCTGTGGCCTCACCTCGCAGCTGGTGAACAGACGAGTTTGAACAATGTATTCCTGAAATATCTTGTTACCCACACCCATATTTACCTTTGTTTCTCCCAGAGGCAGAAGGGTTGCTCACAGATACAGGCTGAGTGTTGACATGTGTTTCTGCACATCCAGGAGAAGAAAGGCCACGTCTATGCTTTCTAACCCCTGCTTGCCATCCACTCATGACAGTGGAGTCACCGTTTTATCTCCTTTTGCCCATTTTACATCTTCTTTCAATTACCCGGTTGGTTGGGGGACATGCGGACGACTAGGGTCTGAATCACCTTGACCGCCCAGTTCCACAGCTTCAATCCACAGGATATTTATGGATTTGCTCACTGCATTTTACACTCTGCCCAGCTGGACCCGGCCTAAGAGCTAACCTTTTTTTTTTAAGAGTTATTTAAAGATAGAGGATCAAAAGCCTATATATCAAAGCGGTTTAAAACTCTTATACATCTATTAAAAATGGGAAGCACTATTTCATATAAAAATACACAGATTACTATAAACTATGAATCATTTAATATATAAATTAGATTTTCTAATTCTAAAGATAGAATATATGTCATAGGTATTCTCCGTAAAATAATTTAATTTAAACAGTTTAAGCTGTTTCTTAAGGAAGTGGTTTGCAGCAGAGTCTGTTGCAAAGTCAGCTTCTGTCAAGCAGCCCTATTACGCCCAAGATTTTTTTCTTTAATGCCAAGTGATTTTGTTTTTCAATTTCTAAAAGCTTTTAGGTAAACATTGTTTTGAAAGGTGATATAGTTTTATTACCTTACATAGATAAGGCGATTGACTGATTGATCGATGTATAGTTACTCTGCAGTGTTGTTTTAGTTTTCAGATACACAGCAAAGCGATTCAGGTGTGTATATATATGTATGTATGTGTGTGTATATGTGCTTGGTCTCTCAGTGTCCGACTGAGAGTGTCTGACTCTTTGTGACCCCGTGGACAACAGCCCACCAGGCTCCTCTGTCTATGGGGATTCTCCAGGCAAGAATCCTGGAGTGGGCTGCCGTGCCCTCCTCCAGGGGACCTTCCCTGCCCTGTGGTATACAGTAAGTCCTCCTTGCTGTTTTCACTATCTGTCTTGTTTTGACTGGCTTATTTTACTTAGCAAAATATCCTCAAGGTTTATCCTTGCTGCAGCATATGTCAGAATTCCCTCCCTTTGAAATGTTGAATAATAGTCCATGGTATGCATAGAGTACGTTTTACTTATCCATTTATCTGTCAGTGGACACTTGGCTCACCTCTACATTTTAACTATTATGAATAATAGTTATACAATATTGCTATGAACACGAATGTGCAAACAATCTAGCTTTTCAAGCTGAAGATTTCACACTGTAAACGGAGAGGACTGCTGCTGCTGCTGCTGCTGCTGCTAAGTCGCTTCAGTCGTGTCCGACTCTGTGTGACCCCATAGACGGCAGCCCACCAGGTTCCTCTGTCCCTGGGATTCTTCAGGCAAGAACACTGGAGTGGGTTGCCATTTCCTTCTCCAATGCAGGAAAGTGAAAAGTGAAAGTGAAGTCGCTCAGTCGTGTCCGACTCTCTGCGACCCCATGGACTGCAGCCTACCAGGCTCCTCTGCCCATGGGATTTTCCAGGCAAGAGGACTGGAGTGGGGTGCTATTGCCTTCTCTGATAAATGGAGAGGAATAATAATACTTAAAATGGAGAATCCCATGGACAGGGGAGCCTGGCAGGCTACAGTCCATGGGATCACAAGGAGCCAGACATGACTTAGGGACTAAACAACAAGTGTGAAAGTCGCTTAGTCGTGTCCGACTCTTTGCGACCCCATGGATGATACAGTCCATGGAATTCTCCAGGCCAGAATACTGGAGTGGGTAGCCGTTACCTTCTCCAGGGGATCCTCCTAACCCAGGGATCGAACCCAGGTCTTCCGTATTCCAGGCGGACTCTTTACCAGATGAGCCGCCAGGGAAGCCCAAACTACAACAAGCAGGTACTTAATACACGGGAAGGTGGGTGTTTCAGCATAAAAGGGACAGAGCTGATGCTTCCTCACAAAACACACTGACGTTTGGCACAATCTGTGGGTTGGCAAGAGAGATTCAGAAGAGAGAGTAGAAATGAGTCAGAACAGGTCAGTGCTGCCTTAACCCCTGGAGGGCTGGGAGGCCCAGACAAAACAGTTCCCGAGCATAAAACTGCTAAACCCCAAGGCCCTGAACTCCTTGCAAACCACTGACAATGGTGATTTGTAACTAGGGAACTGGGTTATGAGAAAAGCAATCTTGAAAGGCTTTAAAGGCAGGTGATCTAAGTGTCTGCTCGAGAAAATGATTTTAGGAAAATATTTTCTCTCTGAAATAGCAAAAATAGTTTAGCTGGTATGCTTCTTATACCTCACTTTAATTTAAGCTGTGTGAACCCTAGATTGTTCTAATTAAAGTCTGTCATTAAGTTTGAAGTTTCAACATGGCATACAAAATCTGGCATAAGTAACACTAAATATTTGCACCCAGTCATAAATTATCAAATTACTTCATGAGATGTTTCTTATGAAAAACGCGATGAGCTCAGTCATGAGATGAGGTGATCTGTGTGATTGGGGCTGAGAAGATGAGACAACTGCAAAGGGCAAGATGCGTTGTTTCCTTTTTTAATTGAGGAAGAATGCAAACCATTTCCGTAGTTTCTAGGTGCAGAGAAGTTTCTAGAATCTCTGCCATTGGAAGAAGAGGAGGCATGGGGCATATGTGAGATGGGGGGAGGGACAGGTGAAAATACTGGGCTTCCCTGGTGGCTCATGTGGTAAAGAATCTGCCTTCAATTCAGGAGACCCAGGTTCGACCCCTGGATTGGGAAAATCCCCGGGAGAAGGGAATGGCAACTCATGCCAGTGTACTTGCCCTGGAGAATTCCGTGGACAGAGGAGCCTGATGGGCTACAGTCCATGGGGTCACAAAGAGTCGGACAGGACTGAGCGAATAACACTAACACTCTCGAGTGGCTCAGACGGTAAAGAATCTGCCTGCAATGCAGGAGACCTGGGTCTAGTCTCTGAGTTGAAAAGATGTTCTGGAGAAGGGAATGACTACCACTCCAGTGCGCTTGCCTGGAGAATCCCATGGACAGAGGAGCCTGGTGGGCTATAGTCCATGGGATCACAGAGAGTCGGACACGACTGAAGCTACTTAGCATACAGGCACTATTGTATAACCACAAACAGAATACATCTGCAATGGCCCTCTTTCCAAAAACATCAGATTCTGAGGCACTGGGTGGGGGTGGTTGAGGATTTTAACATATACATTTTATGGGGACACAGTTCAATCCTTAATAGATAAGATGTTTGTCTTCAAATAATTGAAGTGTTCTTTAGGATTAAGTTGATTTTGTGTGTGTTTTGGTACAAAAGATGGAATGCTCAAGGGGCTTTCCAGGTGCCACGGTGGTAAGGAATCCGCCGGCCAGTGCAGGACATGCAAGAGATGTGGGTTTGATCCCTGGGTCGGGAAGATCTTTTGGAGGAGGGAGGGCTACCCACTCCAGTCTTCTTGCCTGGGAAATCCCATGGACAGAGGAGACTGGTGGGCCATGGTCCATGGGGGTGCAAGGAGTCAGACACGACTGAGCACACACACACACACATACACAAGATAGAAATGAGAGAGAGGTAGGGAGGAAAGAAGGAAGAGAGGAAAAGAGAGAGAGTTTCATTCAAGCAAGTTTTCCTGGTGGAGAAGAAAAACCATTTGCAATCAGCTTGTAAACATTGTCTAAAGGAGAGTCCAGGTCTCTCCTCCTACTTTTCTTGCCTCAAGAGTCAGGCTTCCTCTTTTTTTTTTTAAATTTATTTTATTTAATTTCTATTTTTAATTTTTACTTTATTTTACTTTACAATACTGTATTGGTTTTGCCATACATTGACATGAATCCACCACGGGTGTACATGCGATCCCAAACATGAACCCCCCTCCCACCTCCCTCCCCACAACATCCCTCTGGGTCATCCCCGTGCACCAGCCCCAAGCATGCTGTATCCTGCGTCGGACATAGACTGGTGATTTGATTCTTACATGATAGTATACATGTTTCAATGCCATTCTCCCCAATCATCCACCCTCTCCCTCTCCCTCTGAGTCCAAAAGTCCGCTATACACATCTGTGCCTTTTTTCCTGTCTTGCACACAGGGTCATCATTGCCATCTTTCTAAATTCCATATATATGTGTTAGTATACTGTATTGGTGTTTTTCTTTCTGGCTTACTTCACTCTGTATAATCGGCTCCAGTTTCATCCATCTCAACAGAACTGATTCAGATGTATTCTTTTTAACGGCTGAGTAATGCTCCATTGTGTGTATGTACCACAGCTTTCTTATCCATTCATACGGATGGCTAACAAACACATGAGAAGATGCTCAACATCACTTATTATTAGAGAAATGCAAATCAAAACCACAATGAGGTACCACTTCACACCAGTCAGAATGTCTGCGATCCAAAAATTTGCAAGCAATAAATGTTGGAGAGGGTGTGGAGAAAAGGGAACCCTCCTACACTGTTGGTGGGAATGCAAACTAGTACAGCCACTATGGAAAACAGTGTGGAGATTCCTTAAAAAATTGCAAATAGAACTGCCTTATGACCCAGCAATCCCACTGCTGAGCATACACACCGAGGAAACCAGAATTGAAAGAGACACATGTAGCCCAATGTTCATCGCAGCACTGTTTATAATAGCCAGGACATGGAAACAACCTAGATGTCCATCAGCAGATGAATGGATAAGGCTTCCTCTTATAACATTTCTCCACCTAGGCCTTCTGATTTGGTTTGATTTGTGTGTAATTATTCAGACTGGAGGGTGAGGCAGAAAGAACTCATAGCGTGATGTCTTCAAGTGTCCTGGGCTCCCAAAGGACAACTCATTCCCTACTGAGGATGTCTTTATTGTCAGCCCTTAGGGAACTTCAGAGCGTTTCTCTCTTTCACGATTACGGCAGCCTGACCTCTCCCTTGCAGGTCATATAGTCAGATATTTCAGAAAGGAACTGTTCTGCAGAAGAATTGATAATACGTGCTTCGCAGGTAAAACACACGTCATTACTGTGAAATTTGCACTGGGCAAAGAAGGATCCTCAAGTAAAATACTAGCTATTCTTGTTGCCATTCAATAATTGGAAAAGAAAAGGAATGTAAAGAGTTTAGACATAATTCTAAAAGAAACTTTTTAAAAACCAATATACAAAAATATCTGGTGTGAGTTTCTGTGGTTATGTGTGAAACGTAGGAATTCAATTTCCAGACTTTCCAGCGTAAGCATCAATAACTCACATAATAATGGACTCTCCTATTAGTAATAAAGGGTTTGAAATGCATCTTCTCCCACTTTATGGAGGCACTGACCTTTGCCGAAGTGAGAAGATTTTAAACAGTTTGGCCCCATCCCTCCCTGAGACTCAATATTATGGACAACTACGCGCAATTTAATGTACCCTCCATTTGAAGTCCATTCTCTACCCCACTGATGCAGTATTCAATTTCTTAGTAATGCATTGGAACCACTTTATTCTGCATGGTTGGAGGTTGCTATTTTATGTTTGGAAATGCATTATGTGTCAAGAAGAGCGTGAATAACAAATCTCTCTGTTACTGGCCAACTGGTATTCAGATGTTTTAAAATCTGAGCAAATATCATATGCTTTGGGATTGATTTCTCCAAAACAGCTAAATCCAAAATTAACACCTCTATGGCTGTAAAAACGAAGCCTTATGTACATTGCATCCCCTCAGTGTTTTCTTTCTAACTGGACACCATTCCAAGAAAATTGGTAGAGAGCAAATAGCCAGAGTGGGCATTCAAATAACAGATCACTGTCCTGATTCAGAAGCAAGACATCATCTATATCAGTTTAGGAAAAAGGCTTCAGATAGCTTGGTATTAAATGGAAAAAAAATTTAGGAGACATGTTGAACAGAAAGATACTATTTTGGTAGGGAAAGTGTGAATCCAGTTATTCAATAACCACAAAAAAAAAATGCACAGTTTTGGAGACAGAGGGAAGTTCAGAGGTTTTGTGATTCGGACCCTCATATTACAGGTGAGATCATCATAGTTTATAGATGTTAGACAACTTTCCCAAGTGGAAAGTGAAAGTGTTAGTTGATCACTTGCGTCCAACTCTTTACCACCCCACAGATTGTACCCAGGCAGGAATATTGGAGTGGGTTTCCATTCCCTTCTCTGGGGGATCTTCCCAACCCAGTGTTAGAAATTGGTTCTCCCATTTTGCAGGCGGATTCTTTACCATCTGAGCCACCGGAGGAGCTGATAGCTAACACGACTGCAAACCAAGACTCCCGGCTCTGTTGTGTTTTCCGTCATCATTCTCATTCCAACTGATTTTTCTGTGCTGCATGGTAACACCCTGAGTAACTCAGATCTACACAACCCTGTTATCTCAGAAAACGTTCACTCCCAATCAGGGAATTTCTACTTAACCGAGTTTGGAACAGTAACTTTGCTTTTGCTATTTGTGCCTACATATCTGCACATGCATGTCCAAAACTCTTATTGAGATGTAATTCGCTTTCCATACAATTCACCCGTTTTAAGCGTACACGTCAGTGCTTTCTCATACCATATATTCGCTAATGGTGCGCCACCATCACAGTTAACTTTAGGGTATTTTACCATCCCTCAAAGAAACTCACACACACATCAGTTATTTTCCATGCTTCTCCCCTGCAGCCCTGGTGATGATTAATCTGTTTTCTGCCTCTGCATCAGTGTTTGCTCTGGACATTTCATATAAAAGGAATAATATAATATCTAATCTTTCGTGAGTGGCTTCTTTCACTTAGCATAATGTTTTCAAGGTTCATCCATGCTATGCTATGTATTTGTACTTCATTCCTTTTCATTGCTGAGTAATATTCCATCCTATGACTATGTCACTTCTTAATTATCCTTACATTGCCTGCTGGCTATTTGCAGTTTTGCTACCTTGTGGCTACTATGAATAATGCTTATACAAAAATTTAAATGTAGATGTTTACAGCTAAATACTACTTCAGTTCAGTTCAGTTGCTCAGTCGGTCTGACTCTTTGTAACCCCATGAATCGCAGCATGCCAGGCCACCCTGTCCATTACCAACTACCCAAGTTCCCTCAGACCCACGTCCATCGAGTCAGTGATGCCATCCAGCCATCTCATCCTCTGTCATCCCCTTCTCCTCCCGTCCCCAATCCCTCCAAGCATCAGAGTTGTTTCCAATGAGTCAACTCTTTGCATGAGGTGGCCAAAGTACTGGAGTTTCAGCTTTAGCATCATTCCCTCCAAAGAAATCCCAGGGCTGATCTCCTTCAGAATGGACTGGTTGGATCTCCTTGCAGTCCAAGGGACTCTCAAGAGTCTTCTCCAACACCACAGTCCAAAAGCATCAATTCTTTGGTGCTCAGCCTTCTTCACAGTCCAACTCTCACATCCATACATGACCACTGGAAAAACCATAGCCTTGACTAGACAGACCTTTGTTGGCAAAGTGCTGTATCTTAAACATATGGTATGTTGGGTCTTCATTTTTGTTCATCTCAAAGTATTTTCTAATTTTCCCTTTAAAGTTTTTGGTTTTTTAGGAGTAAAATGTTGTTTGATTTCCACATTTGTGAATTTTCCAATTTTCTTTCTATATTGATTTCTAATCTCATTCCATTGTGGTCAGTGAATGTACTTTGTGTGATTTCAATCCTTTCAAATTTTAGAGATTTTTAAATATAATTTAGCATGTAGTCTATCCTGGAGAATGTTTCATGTGCACTGAGATGATGTGTGTACAATTTGAGACAAATTTTTATATAGTAAAATGATAAAGTGTCCAAATCTCGAGTATATATTTCAATACATTTTGATAAATGTACACACTTGAGTAACAATCACCTAAATCAAGATATACCATCAACTCTGAAAGTTTCCTCGTATTTTCTTCTGGGACAAATGTACCATTGATAGGTAATCCTCATTCTGATTTCTACTGTGTGCTTCAGTCATGTCCAACTCTTTGCAACCCCATGGCCTGTGGCCTGCCAGGCTCCTCTGTCTGTGGGATTCTCCAGTTGAGTAACGGAGTGGGTTGCCATGCCTTCCTCCAGGAGATCTTCCAGACCCAAGGATCGAACCTGTGTCTCTTATGTCTCCTCCTTTGGCAGGTGGAATTTGTACCACTAGCGCCACCTGGGAAGCCCCTGATTTCTGCTATTAACACCATATTTCAGTTTTGCTTGCTTATGTGCCTTAAATATATGAGCTCATAATGTATACACTCTTGTGCCTGGCCTTTTTGTCGCCCAATGTTTTTGAGATTCCTCCATATTGGCGTGTGAATCACTATTTTATTTCTTTTTCTTGTTGAGAAGTTTTTCACTGAACTTACCACAATTTGCCTGTCTATTCTCTTGCTATTTTTTGGTGCTTTGTGACTAGAGCTGACAGAAACATACTTGTACACATCTTTCATACACACCCATTTTTATTTCTCTGGGATAAATGGAAAGAAGAGAACTTGCTGATTCAGAGTGTAGGTGCATCTTAATTTCACAAGGCTCTGCCAAACATTCTTCTGAAGTTATTGTACTATTTTATGCTCCCACAAGGAAATGCATGAGAGTTCCATTAGCTCTGTATCCTCACAACATTAATGTGTGCATGTGTTTTTCTATTTTGTCTTAGCAACTCTAGTAGGTGAGAAATGATACCTCATTGTGGATTTTGCATGAATTTCCCTGATGACTTGAGCGCTTTATGTGCTTTTTGTACATCTCTCTCTGTTTTTTAAAAGTAACTGCTCATCTTTTGCCAATTTTTTATTGAGTTATTTATCTTTCACTATTAAATTGTAGATCATTTTCTATTTTGGATGCAAGTCCTATGTCAGATATGTGCATATATGTATATATAAAATGTGCTGGAGAATGAAATGGCAACCCACTCCAGTATTCTTGCCTCAGAATCCCATGAAAAGAAGGGCCTGGCAGGCTATAGTCCATGGGATCGCAAGAGTTGGACACAATTTAGCTATGAAACCACCACCATGACCATACAAGATATTTTCTGTGACTCAGTGACTTGCTTTTACATTTTCCTAATGTCTTCCATTTATAAACAGAGGTATTCTCTTTATTTTGATGTTCAATATATTGATATTTTTCTGCATGTTTAAAAGCATAAAACATTTAAACGGAGAAACAATACACAAGCATAAAAACATTTAAAATATGTTTTGTGTATTCTTCGAGAAAATAGTGCCTACCAGGAAGATTTGCACATAATTTACTGTTTTCTTCTCAGTGTCACACGTTTAATTTTTACATTTAAGTTCCTGACCTATTTCAAACTATTATTTGTATTGATGCTAGTTTCGGAGTTGAGACCCATTTGTTAACATGCATCTATCCAAAACAAAATAAAGCAACCAAAAATCCCTTTATCCAGTTATTTTAGGAAAATGCTTTTTCCCTCTTGAGTACTCTTGGTGCCTTTGATGACAATCAACTGAACGTATTTTTGTATATGTTCTGTTTTGTGTCTATTCTGTTCCATTGATCTATTTCTCTATCCTTGCCAAAATACCATTCTCTTTTGATTAGTGAAGCTTTATAGTAAGTCGTAGGAACAATTTTATTTGTGAATCTTCCAATTTTGTTCTCCTAAGTCTAGGATTGTTTAGGCTGATATAGATCTCTTGCTTTTCTTTGTATTTTACAGTAAACTTTTTTTTTTTTCTTCTTAAAAAACAGTTGGCATTTTGATTGGAATTGCATTGACTCTACAAATTTATTTGGGGAGAGTTGACACATTAATACTGAGTCTTCAACCCAGGAACATAGAGTATTTCTCCATTTATTTAGATTTTCTGTTTCTTCATTTGTCAATTGTGATAAGATTTGTCCTTCAAGGAATCTGTTCTTTATCTGTGTTACATATTGAATGGCAAGTTAGTTATGCTTCCGTATTATCATTTTAACGTCTCTAGGCTCTGTCGCCATTTTCTCTTTGTATTCTGATATTATTATTAGTGTTTTCTCTCATTCTTCTTCAATACTGCTAACAGTGTCTCAGTTTTTAAAAACTGTGTGTGTTTTTTTTTTTTTTCACTGAAACAGCATTCAGATTTATTAATTTTCTCTTTGGCCCTCTGAATTCTTTGCCTCGTCAGGACAGATCCCAGATTAGGGGATCTCTGAATTTTGGAAGAAGGGCTCTACTTGTCTAAGAGTGGTATTTGTATTCCCTTTGATACCTCTGAAGAGATTCACACATTGTCTATTTCGGCAACATCGATGCGGCAGACTGCATTATTGTTTAAGAAAATTACCTCATCAAGGGGATGGCTATGTTTCTTCTTCCTATTGACGTGAGGCTTGGTGTTCTCACTTCTTTGGCCAATGGAATGGATGCACAAGCTTGGCAGAGGCTATCGATGTTGTGAATTACCACCTCTCTTTCCTTGGCCCATGGACAGCAACATCCCAGACAAGCCGTTCTATCAACTTTGGTGCTAAAGTGAAGATGAGGGGAACCAGAGACCCCAGGTGATCTGCAGTAGTGGGCTAGAGAGCAAAAAGAAGGGCCAACAGTCAGCCAAACAAATGAGCAACAATAGAAAAACCCTTTTGGGATTGCTTGGGGTCATCACAGCATAATGCAACCTATCCTAACTGGATAATAACTCATTTAATAACTGGATAATAACTCACAGCTAATGCCTGTGAGTTTTACACAGAAATGAGGCAATGGGTCTTCTCGCCATTTCACTGCTCTATTTCATTTTTTTTTTTTTTTGAGCAGAATTATTTGGTCCATGAAACCCCATTCTCTCCTGAAAATGGCCCCTAGAGTAGCTGGCTTTCAGCTCTCAAGTCACTGAGGCTTAAATCTAATCCAAAAGGCTGGATGGAAGATGTGTACTAAGGGCTGAAACTTTTTTGTCCTTACCCACCTGCTAAAGTGAACAGTTGAGCTTGGAAAGAATGTTGCTTCTCTGGAGTAATTTAGCTTTGTGTTGAAACCAAGCCTAGAAAGTTAATCTAAAAGAGAGCTTTTTTGTGGGAAAGTTATGAATAAGTGAAAACAGAGTGTGATAGGACATGCTTTCATGAATACCACTGTTTTCCTGGAAACATGCTAATAAGAGGGGAAATGTAAAATTAACAACTTTTCCAGATAATGGGCTTCATTTGTAAAAGGAAGAGTACAAATTACTCTGAGAACAGGTTTACTCACATCTCTTGCATGAACCAGCTAGTCTCATATATACATTTTATTAAAATAAGAATTCAGAGTATGAGTTTCCCATTCATGATTTCTTTTGACCAGGCACTATCCTGCCCTTTTTTTTTTTTTTAATAAAGAGAAGTATGTAGAAAAACAGACTTTGGGGGGAAAATGTTTCAATTTTTGCTCTTCTAAATTCAATAAGAGAAAACATATTCTTTTAAATGACGTCACTGCCTGCCAGCTTGGTTGTCTACATAGGTATTGTACTATCGGTCAGGGTAAACTACAAATCTGCCATTCAATCTTTTGTACTTGCTTTTTACATTTGTCATTATTTTATTTTATTTTATCAGAGTATTATTAGTATTATCATAGCTTTATAGGTATTATTTTATCATAGTTTTTCCAAAATTTTCTTTATCTTTGTTCTAAGATTTGCCAGTGACTAATAAAATCCATTAATATTAAAATATATGGTTCATATTAACCAATATTCATTGGAAGGACTGATGCTGAAGCTGAAACTCCAATACTTTGGCCACCTGATGGGAAGAACTGACTCATTGGAAAAGACCCTGATGCTGGGAAAGATTGAAGGCAGGAGGAGAAGGGGATGACAGAGGATGAGATGGTTGGATGGCATCACTGACTCGATGGACATGAGTTTGAGCAAACTCTGGGAGTTGGTGAAGGACAGGGTGGCCTGGCCTGCTGTGGTCCATGGGGTCGCAGAGTCGGACACGCCTGAGCGACTGAACTGAACTGATTAACCTACCTACTGTTTATAAAAGAAAACCCTGCTATATCTTCTTAATATTAATTTTGTTCTTTAATTTCCTTTCTTAGAATCTGGAAGAACAGAGTGCTATCTAGGGACCATGTAACTCCTTCTGTTTTGCTTACAGTTGAGAAATCACAAAACTTGGAAACGTTTTTTCTTGTCTTGACACTATTTAAATTATAATCCTCATAATTTGATGAAAGTACATGTACTCATTTCTAAATTACTAATGTTATAGAGTATTTATGCTTTTGATTGTTTTTAAATCAACAAGGGGTTTCTAAAAATCATGTAAATCAAATACATCTTGTTATATTTTCTTCAACTTCTCCAAGGCAATTTACCTTTGGATCGAGACCAACTCTTGAAATTTAATCTCAACAAGGATATTGTTTTGTGTAAAGGCTGTGAATACAGGAAAGGAGCGGACTATGCTAAGCTCTCATGTACACCATTGTTTCCCCTGCAAACGCTACAGTAAGAGGGGAAGTTCACAGAACATAAAGCAAATAAGGAAAGGAAATGCAGACTATTCCCATATCCTCGTGTAACACTAGTGGCTGAAATAGGAAACGTGATGGCAGATGATTATTTAACTGTATATACTTTTGTGTGTTGAAATGTGACATCACTAACCAACTGGGATTCCCTTTGCTAATGACTGTAAATCTGTTTTCAGCCATTTTTAGTCTTCTTGAAAAAACACAAAAACTATTTCTGTAATAGGTTCTTCAAAGTAAATTGCCTCTGGAGTAGATGAAAATATTGTTATTTTTTTTTCTGTTGCTAAACTGGTAGCATTGGCTTTAGACACTTCGGGTGCTATGCAAGCATCTGTAATCAGGGTTTTTTTCCTGAACAAAAGGTAATTATTGAGCAGTTACTAACAATGCTGCTGCTGCTAAGTTGCTTCAATCTTGTCTGACTCTTTGCAACCCCATAGACTGAGGCCCCCTGAGCTCCTCTGTCTATGGAGTTCTGGAGTGGGTTGCTGTGCCCTCCTCCAGGGAATCTTTCTGACTCAGGGATCAAACCCTCATCTGCTGTGTCTCCTGCACTGGCAGGCAGGTTCATTACCACTAGCGCCACCTGGGAAGCCCCTACTAATAGTATTATAAAGTAACAAAGGATTTATTTCTCATTTAAATACAAAGCCTAAACATAGCCAGCCTATTTATCTTTACTGACTCAAACTGTCATGTTGGATCCAATACCTTTGTGCCAATTGCCTATTCTATAGCAGGAAATCCAAAAAAGATGACACATTGCTTGGGCGATGACCTCAACAGCAAAGTCAGGGCAACATATACATAGCTGTCTTCATCTGAAGCGATTCCAAGGAATACAGCCTCTCCTTGACCCTCGTGAATATTAGGTGTTTAGTTTCCTTAAACAAAGCTTTTAAGGATCACAGTCAGGTAGATTCCAGAAGCTCACACAGGCCTTTGCACAGCCTGTAATATTCACCATAAGATCACACCTGGATCTTATAGGCAAATATTAGGAATTGGGAATTCCTTCATCTAGAACAGGTTGTTTGAAGAAGGAGGAAAAAAGAGCTTTTGTCTGATGGAAACAGCAGGCAGGGCAAGAGCCAGAAGCTTCTAAACATTGTATGTATCTAGGGAAACTGTATCCTCCTTGTGGAAATGGACAGTTATTGTCTGATTCAGAGCTGGTACTCAGGAACTCTCCCACAATTTTCTGTTCCTTTTTCGAGGCTCTTGTTATTCAATAAAAATAGTTTTGAAATGCCAGCCTCTCTTGCAGTCCTAAGAAATTTCTTGATCCAGTTTTAAAAACAAATTTTAAAGGGACAGAGGCATTCCATGATGAGAACAAGATGTCTGGTGGGAGCAAGGTGACCGCAATGTAAGGAACTCAGACAGTGAAGGAACCCCCAGGAGCAAACACCAGGTCTTGGCTGCAATAGCCGTCATCTTGAATGTCTCACCTCAGAACTCCTGGCTAAGATCTTGATCTTTTTGGTTTTAAAAACAAATGTTACTTTAAGTTATGGGGAATAGCTAAGTGTGACCTATTTGGCTCAAGCCACAGAGTAAATGGCTAAAAGCGACAGTGTGATACTTACTGAATTCAATTTTCAAGAAAAGAAAAACCAGCTGAACTGAGGATAACGCCTCGTATAGCTTTGATGTTGATGTTTAGTTGCCAGCTTGTGTCCAGTTCTTTGCTTCCCTGTGGACTGCAGCCCGCCAGGCTCCTCTGAACATGGGATTCTCCAGGCAAGAATACTGGAGTAGGTTGTCATTTCCTTCTCCAGGGGATCTTCCTGACCCAGGGATCAAACCTGTGTCTCCCGCATTGGCAAGTGTATTCTTTAGCACTGAGCCACCACTTTTCCTTGAAAGATGCTAAATGGCTTTTTTCCCCAGTCCCAGACAAAGCTGTTAACTTATGTGATTTTATCTTCAGAATCATGCCTTTTCCATGTCTTGCCCCCTGGTAGTTCCCATTTGTTCTGCCATTCTGGACGATCTCCCCTGCTTAGGTTCACCTATTTCTTTTATTCCAGGGAAAAGATGGTGATCCGATTTGCCACTTCCTTTCTGCCAAGATACTGTTATCTCATCAACACAAGTTTTGAATTTTAAGGGAGATATTTTATCCGTTCACTCATACTGGGCTATAGGGTGTAGTCAGTAGGAAAATCCTTTCTGGTGGATTGATCAGAGTGACGGTGATCCAGGGCTCAAAGCCAATACTGGCTGAGGTTTACTGACAATGTACTAAGTGATGGCTGTGTGAAGCCAGCCTGAAGGGCAAGTGTTGTGTAGAGCACCATCTTCCCAGTTACAGACATTTTGAAATCTCTATGCATGCTAATCAAACAATGTCGATTTATCTTTTAAGAGGAATTGAGTGTCAGGCACTTAAATTGAAGGCCGCTTTCAGATAAAGGATCATCTCACTCTCCACAAACATGCCATAACCCTAAGACTCTGGAGTCTTTCGTGTGTCAATTCCCAAATGCGACCAAAGGTCCTTGCAGCCAGAGTGGAGTTCTATCATTTGGGATGAGCTAAGCTGGGGTTTGACTCAAGCTGCTGGTTCATATCAACCCAATATTTCTTTGAAAATGGCCATTAGCTTCTCTCTTTTATTATTATTAGTATTTTACCACTTATTTGTTTGTTTATTTGGCTGTGCTGGGTCTTCGTTATAGCAAGCCAGATCTAGTTCTCTGACCTGGATCGAACCCAGGTCCATGGCATTGGGAGCTCAGAGTCTAAGCTACTGGACCATCAGGGAAGTCCCCTACAAACTTTTAAAATATTATATATTTTATAATACATAAAAGCTTCTTGGTAACTCACATTATATTTATTCTTTTACAACAAGCACATGGATTCCAAAACCCTACCCTTTACTCATCACTTAGTTAACACTGAAATAGGAAGATGCTAGATTGTAAGTCTTAAAATGGCAGAGAAGGAGTGTCCCCAGTCCGTGGTACACTCACTAACATATTGTAGATGTTCAGTCCCTTTGAGACAGAAGAATGAAGATATAGGTGATAAGCCAAGGTCAGAAGTCTCTTTGTTTCTACAGTGGATTCTGGGGACTTGGCTGAGGGCACAGACTCACATCTGCCTCTTGGACATTGTCCCAGGTGGACTTCTGACATTTTGCACAGTAAGTTGTAAGGGATGGGTCTTCAGTAAAGTTCACAAAGTAATTTTGTCCCTAGGTTAAAACTAGCAGCCAGGTTCTATAAAGCAAAGACTTGGGGTAGGACATCCTTTTGAAAAAACAAGTTCAGGAAGCTGATCATTTGTCTTAAGCGTGTGTCCCTGTTGGAACCGAATTTAAGAAACTTATGCCTTGATTCTCAGGATAAATTCTTCAACTAGAGGCAGTGTCCCGAGCCAAGTTATCTTGCTAGCTATTACTGAAGTAATCCCTGAGGAAACCAAGATCCAGACGGTATCGAGCGGTGTAAAGGATGATGTCAACACCTTGAATTAAACCTTGAATATATATGTGTGTATGTCCACCATAGAGCAAGTTTTGTTTAAACATACGTGCAATATTATGTTTTCTTAGCCATACAGGTGAAAATAAATAGTCAAAAATCACTCCATTCTTTGACTAATGGCATTTCAGGATATGGACATGCTTCTAGCTTGTATTAATTCTGTTTTCTTTTCATACATGTGTGTATAGTAACTGGCAGTGGATTTTTTTTTTTTAATTTGTGAAATTTCTTTGGAGAAATAGTGACATATAGGAGCAAAGGATTATTATTTCTTACCTACAGAGGAACATTTTTTATGTAAAATTATGGAGAAGTAAATATAATTCAAAAGTAGTCTTTTAGATTTTTAAAACAAGATAGCATTTATGTGAAATGGTACACATTTCATGGTATGCCTTTTAGTGTTTCTGTGTACAATATCTAGGAAGGCCTATGATGGTGAGTGTTTCTCTTGGCTTAAAAGGAGTATCTAAATAGCTTCACTGCCAAGAATAATTCTCAGAAATGTGAGCATTAGTCACTGCATCTGAGAATCCATACATGGTAAAATTCATTTAAGAGAGACATGTGTTTTATGACTTCTCCAAAATCAAGTGTTAAAAAGACAACCAACTGAAATTTTGCTTTCTTTTGTTCTCTCTCTCTCTTTTTCTTTTGTCATCCATCTGAAAGCTGTTACAGCAATTATTTATCATTTTCTACACACTTTTATCTTCTAGAAATGGTATATGAAATAATGTGACAATTTGTCACTGCAGAAGGTGACTGCAAACATGAAATTAAAAGACGCTTGTTCCTTGGAAGAAAAGCTATGACAAACCTAGATAGCATATTAAAAAGCAGAGACATCACTTTGTTGATAATGATCCATATAGTCAAAGCTATGGTTTTTCCAGTAGTCATGTTTGTATCTGAGAGTTGGACCATAAGGAAGGCTGAGCGCTATAGAAATAATGCTTTCAAATTGTGCTGCTGGAGCAGACTCGCAAGAGTCCCTTGGACTTCAAGATCAAAGTGGCCAATCCTGAAGGAAACCAACATTGCATATTCATTGGAAGGACTGAAGCTGAAACTGAAGCTCCAATACTTCGAACATCTGATGGCAAGAGTTGGCTCATTGAAAAAGAACCTGATGCTGGTAAAGATTGAGGGCAGAAGGAGAAGGGGGCAACAGGGGATGAGATGGTTGGATGGCATCACTGACTCAATGAACATGAATTTGAGCAAGTTTCACGAGATAGTGAAGGACAGGGAAGCCTGGTGTGCTGCGGTCCATGGGGTTGCTAAGAGTTGGACATGACTGAACAAGAACAATAACAAATTTGTAGATTTAATTGCTCAGTTTGAGCAGCCATGACCAGGAATTCTAGGAGTGGGAATCTTCAGAGTGGTGAACAGGGCTTAAATCTTTCCTGTAATTAGTCAGAAAAAGTATATATCAGTGCTCAGGAAGCAACCACAGAATGGATGTTACTGATGTGTAGGATAGAAATGCAAACATTCTTCTGTACACAGAGCCTGGGGAGACTACTCATGTGGTGGCATGATCTTGCTACCTACCTGGAGTCTTGATGGGTTGACTAAGAGGAAATATCCAGGTACTTGGAGAGAGAAAGCCTTAGAGGTGAATTTAAGCCAAGTTCTTGAGAGACCATTGGGAGTCAGTCTGGAGAGACTACATTCAAATGCCAGTTTTAGAAATGAAGAATAGATTCAAGAATCAAAAGAAAACAAAGTTATAGAAGGAGTAGATTGGGAAGAAATAAGCAAAATTGAAGAATTATTGTGAATAACTAACTGGAGAGGGGGATGTTGAAACAAGAGATACCCTCATTTGTTATAAGTATCAAATGCATCTTGGTGGGTAAGTAGAGTGCCATTGCTCAAACTTGGTTGTATCTTGCAATGACCTGGGAGCTGAAAAACTGTCTTGGACCCATTCTTAGAGATGCTGCCTTAGTTGGTGTGAGATATAACCTCAGTATTGGGAACTGTGAAATTCCCTGTGTGGTTTAAGGTTAAGAACCACTGCCTTATAGGTTGAAGGTAAGCTGTAGCAGCAGCATTCACGGTAGTCAGATGAATGAGGAAGGAAAATGGAAATCAATGAGTTATCCCAAGAAGTCTTCCAAGAGCCACAAGCTAAGTTAGGGGCCTTTGGTGTAGACTTCCATGTACTTTCTGTATAACTCCCTTACAACAAAGCTCAGACAAAAACCAATAGTCATGAAAATGTTCAAGGTTTGACAAATGAGCCACTGCAGACAGGTGGCATGTTTAACGGTGTTTCATGGGAAAGATCATGCACATTGATTCAATCTTCTAGGAAAATCTGTTTTCAGTCTGATATCCCTAAGAGAAGCTGCAGTTCAGTTCAGTCATGTCCGACTTTTTGCGACCCCATGGACTGCAGCATGCCAGGCTTCCCTGTCCATTACCAACTTCCAGAGTTTACTCAAACTCAGGTCCATCAAGTTGGTGATGCCATCCAACCATCTCACCCTCTGTCTCCCCTTAGGGTTAGAAAGAGAAGCTGTTCTTCCTGCCAAAAGGGTTGTAATGTCTGTCTCCCTGTTGCAGGGTCTTGAGTGTGTGCTCAGTTCTCAGTCCTGTCTATTTGTGACCCTACGGACTGTAGTCCACCAGATTCCACTTTCCATGGTTATTTCCCAGTCTAGAATACTGGAGTGGGCTGCCATTTACTCCTCCAGGGGATCTTTCTGACTCAGGGATCGAACCTGTGTCTCCTACGTTGGTAGGCAAATTCTTTACTAGTGAGTCACGAGGGAAGCTCATCAACACCACTATTTGGTATTAAAATGACTTTTTAAAGATTTATTTTATTGAAACTAATTTATAATGTTGTATTAATTTCTGCTGTACAGCTTTGATTAGTAGTATATATACTTTATTATATATAAAATAGATAATCAACAAGGGTCTACTGTATAGCACAGGGAACTATATACCATATTTTGTAATAAGCTATAGAGAAAAAGAATCTGAGAAAATAAATATATATGTATGTATAACTGAATCATTTTGTTGTACTCCCCACCCTAACACAAGATTGTAAGTCAACTATACAATATTGTATTGTAAACAATATAATAATTATTGATTGTAAGTCAATAAAAAATTCACATTAAAAAAAAACAAAAATTGAAAGTCTTTTTTAACTGGAATGTTTCTTTTCTTTTGCCTTATAGAATTGACAAACTACTTTTGTTTTCTGCAATATGATCTAGAACACTGTAGAAGCGTGGAAAAATCGAACACATTTTTAAAAGCTATTCCTCCTTATTTTTGAACGTTCAGAATGCCAATGTCATCCTAAAGCCATCCAAGGATCAATTCCCATTCACACGCTCCTATCAGAGAAACATGATGGTGCATTTAAACGGTATTACTCCTGCTTCCTTTCAATACTGTAACTGGTTTTGTCCTTCAAGAGGAATAATTGATCTGACTCGTTTACTGTGTCATGTTTGTAAAAGGTTTTCAGAGAGTCACCTCATCTTTTCTTCACTTAGGCTCTGTAGACTGAACTTGTCTAGTTTTCTAGTATTTATAGAATCACACATTATTCCAGACTTTTATCTTTTCAAATTTTCATATGACCTCTGTTGCATTAATTCATGTTTGAATTACATATTATGTAAGGATGAAAGCTTTAATGTATGGACAAGTGGAGTAATTTCATCTTCAATATTATATCCTACTAAATACCATTTCTTTTGCAAGGTAAGCATCCTTTTTTACATAATAATTTTTACCCTATTTAATTAACTTTAATTAATATTCTTGTATGTACAATTAAGGGCTTCCCCGGTGGCTCAGACTGTAAAGAATCTGCCTGCAATGAATAAGACCTGGGTTCAATCCCTGGGTCAGGAAGATCCCCTGGAGAAGGGAATGGCTACCCACTGCAGTATTCTTGCCTGGAGAACCCCATGGAGAGAGGACCTGGAGGGCTATAGTCCATGGGGTCACAAAGAGTTGGACCCGACTGAATGGCCTTCACTGAAATACTGCACTACCTGTAATGAAAATATCTAATTATTATTCCCATGAGACCAACTTATATTCGTCTTCTGCTTAAGACCTTTACCTTTCTTTTTTCTAAACCTCTAGAGATCAGCCTATGGTTCATTTTTCCCTACAATTGCAGCAATAGGTTTGGAATTCTCATTCTTCCATCAATCATAAAAGTCATTTAAAATGATCTTTTCCACCTTACTATCATCAGAGATGTTAACTGATCCATATCTTGCTTAATTACCCAATCTGCTTTATTACTAACAAACTCCTTTAATTACTTTTTGCTCATGTTCCCTTCATCAAATAGTCATTTGCTTAGCTGCAATACCATTAGCACATATATTTTGTAAAACTCCTGAACAAAATGACATGCTGGATATCTACAGTAAATAAAAGAAGTGAAAAACAACAAATTTATGTTATTTTTTGTCATTCAACTCATTACTTTTACTACTTAAAAAAAAATTCCCCTGTAAAATTATAGGCGAGAATGGCTTTTGAGTGTGTATATGTTATAGAACGCACAGCAGGCAGTGCTGTGGAATCTTGTCTGATTGCTCAGGGGGGTCAGATTGTAGTTACTTTTTGTTGTTGTTTAGTCCCTCCATCGTGGCTGACTCTTTTGCGACCCCATGGATGGTGGTCTGCCAGGCTCCTCGTCCATGAGACTTCCCAGGCAAGAACACTGGCATGCGTTACTCTTGTCAGGATGTAGTTCATTATCTACATTTTTTTCTACTCTGTATTTGTCAGTTTTCCATTTTTTTAAATTAAAGTATAGTCAATTTATAATACCATGTCAATTTCAGATGTGCAGCACAATGGTTCAATAATACACACACACACATATACACACATACACACACATATACACATACACACATGCACACAGACACATATACACACACATGCACACACATACACATACACACACGCGCACACATACACACACATATACACATACACACATGCACACACATACACACATGCACACAGACACATATACACACACATGCACACACATACATACACACATACACACATGCACATGCACACACATACACACATACACACATACACACATACACACATACACACATGCACACATGCACACATATACACATATACAGACACACACATACACACATGCCCACACACATACGCACATGCACACATATACACAGACACATACACACACATACACACATGCACACACCCACATGCACATGCACACACATACACACATACACACAGATACATACATACAGACATATACACATATACAGACACACACATACACACATGCGCACACACATACACACATACACACACATATTCAACATCTTATATATCTTCTTCAACTTAAAAAATCATTGAGTGTTATTGCTAATTCTCCTAAATGTTTAAATATTTGAATTGTTTTCAATGATACCATAAATTTGTTCATTCATTTATTCAACAGACGCTGTGCTAAGCCGAGAACTAACATGATGGCCAAACCCCAGCCTCAGATTTGAATCTGCTTGATTTGTTTCTCCGTGTTGAGGAAGGTTTTCTTCTGGCCTCTTCTGGCTGGTGACCTCGCCCTTTTCTCATTAACTGAGATTATATTCAATATTCTGTTATTAGCACTTTTAATGAAGCCTAAAGTGAAGCTTCATTCCACCCATCACATTTTCTCTAGTCCCCTGAAACACTGCAGTGAATCATCTAATGTACTCTATTTATTAAACATTTTTTTTCTCATTACCATTTTCACCCCAGCAATGAAATTGCTTAACCATCCCATGAATAATTGGAAGTCAGTTAAAACAAGAATATCCAGGAATTTGAGGAGAAAATGAATTTAAATTTCCATATTTTCCCACCAATTTGAATTCAAAAAAGGCTAAAGAATGATAGCCTGAGTACTTTGGACTTAGCAAGTTTCAGTTAAAAGAAATCCTGCACACATTTAATATATGTAAATTATTTATAAATGATATAATAACATGTGCTACTATATCCATTATACATGCACTTTAGAAAATCACAAACAGAAATTAGAAAAGAATGAATTGAGTGAAAATAGAAAATTTACGTTTTTTTAACCATACCCCTGTGTTAGCTTCACAGCCCCTAAGTCCAGAGTGGGCAGATTTTGCCTTCTGAAAAAACTGTAGACTGTTTGCTACTGAAAATTCTAGTAAGTCTACTCAACTACAGAATCCCATAGAAATGACCGCATAAATCAATGGTGAAATTGCATCAGACAGGAAAAAGTGGCCAAGCAGGTATACAGGAAATTGAAATACTTTACATTAATGTTGAGATTTTCCTTAGAAGACACTGCCTGGTTTCTGGTTCAAGATCAATGAGAAAGCTCTCTTAATAAAAAGGTTTGCTACCAGCTTAGGTGACAATCTAAGTAACGCATCTTTAAAAAAACTCCAAGAAGACAGCAAACACCTGAAAAAGGACACATACTCGTGTAGGCATGGATGCGCGCGCGCACACACACACACACACACACACACACACACACCACATACCACACGCATCTCTGAGAATTTTAATTAGAATCCAAATCATCACAGCATAAGAGATATACTAATCCTTTGAGCAAGGTGTTAATTGTTAATCTCATTTTTCCTGTCTGGTAGCCTTGTATAACACTGTTTATAATAGGCTCCCGTCGTAGAAGAATGGGCTAGTAAACCTCAACACATGCTTTCCAGTAATCATTTCAGTGGCCATGGGTCCTTATAATAGAAGCTAATCTCCATAACATCATCATTACTGGATGAGGGTAACTAAAATTATAGAGACCCTTTGCTCTAATTATAGACTCTGAATTGCAAATCCATTCTTTAATCAACTGTAAATGCATTGTAAAGGGAATTGTAAGTTCTTTCTAGGGAGCAATATGCATTCAAGCTAGCAGACTAGAGCTGAGCAGAGTAATGTGTTTGGGGAGTAATAACTGAACACACTCCTCCTAGAGTCTGGATTACAATACGGCTCCTGGCTGGAGAGGCTGTCTCAGTAAGTCGTATGTTTCCAGTTTCCTAATGTCATTGCAAAGGCATGACATTCATATCTTATTTGCTCAGAATCCTCCATATTAAGCAAGTCAAGTATGGTCTCCGATATCTGCTTTCTCCCATCATTTGCTTAGTTTCTGATGTTCTTAAAGAGAAAAAATGTCTCTCAAATTTTAGAAGTCCATGGACTCCACTCAATTCCATGTATGTTGGTGGTGTGCAGATGAATTTCCATTCACTTTAACTTCTAATAGATGAGGCCTAAAACAAATCTACAGTCTTTCCTGGTTGCTCAGTGGTAAAGAATCCATCTGCCAGTGCTGGAGATGCTAGACTCAGGTTCAAGTTGGGAAGATCCCCTGGAGGAGAAAATGGTAACCCACTCCAGTATTCTTGCCTGGACAATCCCATGGATAGAGAAGTGTGGTGGGCTACAGTCCATGAAGTCTCAAAAGAGTTAGACATGACTTAGCAACTAAACAGTAACAGATGAATCCACGATTTTGCGAATCCCACAAATATTTTATCATTTACCATGGAACGTGAGATATATATTTTCAGTCTATTTGAGTCACAGGCAACAGCTTGATTTTAATCAAATGCTAGGAAATTTAGGGAGATTTCAAAAAATCTTACTGTCTTAGAATTTTAGCGATGAACAGGCTTGTCCAGTGACTGCTGTCTTTATTATTTTGTTCATGGAATAGAAAAACACACCACCACACATGCCTTCTATATCGAACTTGGTCAGCAGAGAAGACGTATGCAGAAAAGCTGAGAAGTGTCAGGAGGCCCATTTTTAGAGTCTCAAGTTTACCTCTTTATCTTTAGGATTCAACATCTTCCCATATGATAATAAACTTCTCCTCCTAAACACCTTTTCAAATTTTCTCCCTCACTGTGAGATGATCTCATGCCTCATCTGTAGGAAGGAACCTAATGGGAGACAAAACCCTTGTTCCATGTCAAGATTGACCCAGTTACTCAAATAACCCAGAATTTTTCTGGGATTTGCTACCTTCCTTAATTATATTGCTTACCTCTTTTCCTCTCTCCCCAAATTCCCTCTCACCTGTGAAATTAAAAGAAAAATCATCATCTAATTCTGTCTTTGTGTTCCAACTGGTACCTGATATTTTGCAGAAGGAAAAATATAATTTACTTGTAATTATATAATATTCACTCCTGGGAAGTTTTAATACATTACTCACTACGTGTTAATGGAAAACCCAGCTAAATCTTTTGTGTTTTGATTTTTAAATTATTATTTCTCTCCTATATGGTAGCAGTTTTTGTTTTTAGGCTTCGACATTGAGAGTGTTTCAGGTTTTTGACTGAAATAGATGATTAGAAAGAAACAGTCCCCGTTTTCCAGGTAAGTCCAAAACAACAAAGAAGAATGGCACTCAGTATTAATAAAATCGTGGGTTTAGCTTTTAGTGTTAAAGTAGAATAATAATATCCTGCTAGTTTCCCGGAAAACCGAGGGACTCATTTATTACCATGACATTCTTCTCTTTGCTTCAATATTACTATGCTTTCTGCAACAATTTTCCTATCTTTGAATTATTACCAAAAGCGACAAAGGTTAACATTAAATATATTAACTTTTTAATGTTATTCAGCTTTTTCAGCCATTAGTCTTCCTCAGACGTCTGCCACTATTTACATAATTATTTCGTCAATCCAGCCACAGCTTTTACCTTCAGAGTGTAATACAATGAGGATTCATATTTCATTCTGCTGCAGAAAGGCAAGGGACTGGGTGAATGGCACAAAGAGTGTCCATTCATAAGGGTGACGTGAAGCTGGTCTGCTGGTTGGTGGGAAATTGACTTCACATCTACAGAAGTGAGTGTGGGGCTAGTGAGTTTTGGGGAAATCCATGGCATCACGGACTCGATGGGCGTGAGTCTGGATGAACTCCGGGAGATGGTGATGGACAGGGAGGCCTGGCGTGCTGCGATTCATGGGGTCGCAAAGAGTCGGACACGACTGTGCGACTGAACTGAACTGATGGTGTCATAGATACAAGCTTTAGTTTGTCAAAAGGAAAACACGTTTATTTATGTATTTATTTATTTGATTGACATATAGCTAGTTTATAATGTTGCATTAGTTTTAAGTGTATAGCAAAGTGCTTCAGATATATATCTCAGGCGGCACTGGTGGTAGAAATCCACCTACAATGCAGGAGATGCGAGGGTGCAGGTTGGATCCCTGGGTCAGGAAGATCCCCTGGAGAAGGCAATGGCAACCCACTCCAGTATTCTTGCCTGGGAAATCCCATGGAGAGAGGAGCCTAGGGGCCTACAGTCCATGGGGTTGCAGAGTCAGACATGACTGAGCATGGCGCACAGCATATACAGATAGTCGTTTCCAGATTGGGTTCCACTATAGGTTATCAAGATATTGAATGCGATCCCCTACACATACAGTAAGCCCTTGGTGTTTACTTATTTTATATGTAGGGATATGCATATGTTAACCCCCAACCCCTGCTTTAGCTCATACACTAGTGCGCTCTATCTTTCACCTGACTAATTAAGACTTCTGCGGAGGGAGAGTTTTTACCTTTAGTTTCAATTTTGTCTAGCCTAGATCTCTTCTGGAGTTCTTGTTCACTCCTGATTAGCAAACACACCTGGTTGCACTGAGGTTTAGCTAGGCTGCTGACATCCCCTTGGTGCCTCTTGACATCATTCAATCACTCTCTGTTTGTGGCTACCATCCGCTGAGGTTTACGTATGCAGCCTCAAGGCCCCTGTGCCTTGAGCTAGCTCACCCTCCCAAAGTCACAGCCGTGAAAAGGCAGACTTAGAGAGGATTTTTAAAGCTTAGTTTCACTCCTTTATTTCTTATAAAAGTGCCATGATAACAAAGGATTTTATTTAAGTTTCAGACCCCACTGCCAATAGAAACCACTAAAACGTGATGGGGTGTCTTATTCCTGTCTGATTTCTAGTCTAAAATTTCCACCTGCAGGTTCCAATAAGATATCCGGCCAAAGTCTGAACAAACACGGTAGATCTCAGGTTTTCCTTTCTGCGTGGTTTTCAGTGTTTCATTTTCACTTTTAACTCACCTTCAGCAAAAGAATATAACTATGGAAAACAGGATCATCAGTCAGAAACATAAAATGTGCCTTCTGTAAGCCAGAATTCCAATCATTGTGATTTCTGTCACCACTCACATCTGCTGATCTTTCATCTCTGAAGGATTTTGTTCAGGATATTTGTAGCTTTAGAAAAACGTTTCTTCAGCTCATTTTTAAGTTGGTAACATTTATATCTCCCAAACTAAGGAAGTTAGATTTTCCTCTTTTTTTTTTAAATTCATGAAGAAATGCTATTCATTGAAAATAGACATTTTCACAATGAATAAATATATCGCTTTATGAAACAGAGGGAGAGTGTAAGTCGATGACCTGATTGCAGTCTTGTCATTACTCTTCCGTTACTGCTCTATTATTTACATTAAATCCTGAGAATAATATTTACTTTAAAGCAGGAGTCAAGACAATTTATTGCAATGATCTTTTCTAACACATGGCTAGATTCCATTGCCTTCATCTTCTATCCATTTGGCCACAACAACCTTTGTTTTACAACTTTCCCCTCAAGACCCTGCCCCTGGCCCCTGCTGCCAGGACTCTTTAGCCCTCCTCAAGCTCATTCCTTCACTTACTTTCTTTGAACTTATTCCAACTGCTTTTCATGTCTCACGAACTAATTAGAAAGCCCAAAAATCCCTTGGTAAGAACAGAATGAAGAATAACATGCCCAGAAGAGAAGGGATCCATAAGACAAATATTACCCAACTTTAGAAGCTGCGCTTCAGAGGCTTTCTGAAGTGTGGCTCTGTACACTGTCTCCTGGAGTGCTCGTAATGCATCTGCAGAATATTTAGGTGCATTGGTTATTTCCCATTGGTCTTCTGCACCGTCCATTCGGGGTGGCTTTCGTCCTGGCTGCTTGTTCCGCACCACGCTTTCCTGACAGCTGGCTTTCTGGGTCTGGTCTTCAGGTTATCACCAGGAGGAGGCCCAAGGAGCATGGGGAGAGGGGGGTTAAGTGATATTCTGGGCGTGGCTGCTTCCCTCAGCCAGGTTCCCACCATGCTGTTGGTTCTAGACTGCTCCAGGGATCCGTGTGTCAACTTATAGGATTTCCCCATTTCTGCCTTCAGTGCCACGGTGAGGTGCTCTGTTGTGTCTGACTCTTTGTGACCCCGTGGACTGCAGCCCACTAGGCTCCTCTGTCCATGGGATTTCTCCGGCAAGAATACAAGAATGGGTTGCCATTCCCTTCTCCAGCAGATCTTCCTGGCCCAGAGACTGAACCTGCATCTCCTTCATTGGCAAGCAGAGTCTTTACCACTAAGCCACCTGGGAAGCCCACGTCAGTGCCATGGTTGGCGACAATTTCTTTCTGTTAATACTTTCACTACGTTTTATATCTGCCCACACATTTGTGAGTAGCTCCTTATCTCCATCTTCCTCCGACTGATCTACGGTGAATTCTATTTCCTATGTGTACTTTGGCCAACAAAATCGAGCATATTTTATTAGCTGTGGATTTTGTTCATGGGGAAGTTAAAGCATGAGGAAGTAGAAGACTTCAAGGGAGTTGAGGATGAAATCAAAGCTGGAAGCCAAGTCTCTGTGTCAAGCTTATGTTTAACACTCTCTTGATAAAGCCTACTGACGGTCTCAGGCCTCCCAGGTGGCGCTAGTGGTAAAGAACCTGTCTGCCAATGCAGGAGATGCAAGAGGTTCAGTCCCTGAGTCAGGAAGAGCCCCTGGAGGAGGAAATGGCAACGCACTCTAGTATTCTTGCCTGGAGAAGCCCATCGAGAGAGGAGCCTGGCGGGCTACATGGGATCACAAAGAGTCAGACACGACTGAAGTGACTTGGCATGCACGCAATGATGACCTCAGTCAAGTAATTAGCATTGTTCCATCTTATCCCCTCAAGGACCCCAAGACCCCAGAACAGGCTCAGCCAACATACTCAACACCATCCAGCCTGCTCTCATGTGGCTTTGAGAAGGGAAAATTGAAAACACAACTTTGACCTGGTTTCTGCACATAGATGCTACTGGATGAGTTTGGGGTGTAAAGGTGGAAATTATAAGGCAGTGTGCCCATGGGGGCAGGCATCATATTTTCAAGCTTGTAATCAAGATATATCTCCTCCGCAGCACTGTCCCAGACAGCACATATGATGACCACCAGCTCACCGCACATTGGCCTACCGGCAAGAAGGTACAGCTGAAGATCCATTCAAGCTCAGTGTCTACGATTACATCTAAGTCCCAGCTTTTCTAAGCCTCCCAGAGATTTTTTGAGGCATCAGACAGTCTTTGATAAATTCCATTATGCATGACCTAGTAAGAAAGCTAGGTATTCTACTGTCTGTAGTTAACAATATTAGCCTATGCCTTCTGGTTGAAATGGTCCTTAGGTTTCTCCCCCTCCACTGAAACGTCTACATTTTTACTGAAACCAACCCCCCCCCCCCCACCACAGCCATTTTCTGTTTTCTTTTTTTCCCCCTATTGTAATAGGAGATCTTACACATCCATTTTTGAAAGGGACTTTTTGTTTATTATCAGGTTCAAAGTTCCTCTCCTTTCTGTCAGCCATAATTCACCATCATGGACTCCTTTATTTCCTTCTTTCATGCAGTAAAAGAGGCTCAAAGGAAAAGATCTCCTGCATGTTTTTTTTTTTTTTTCCCCCTTCCTTGTGGCTGCAACTGGAGCTGACTCTCAGGCAGTAATGCTAAAAATAGAAGGTAGAAGTTGTTTGAAAATCTTAGCCCTCCCCTTTTCTATTGTGGATAACATCCTGTAAAACGAGATTCTGTCGACTTTTATCCCTCCCCGCTACATGCCTCTGCCTATTTTCTTATAACTTGAGATAATGGAGCCCAAGGGGAGAATACAGCAAGAAGCACAGAATCCTTTGGAATTTACATACGCTGAAATCAACCTTGTTTTTTTCAAAGGAAACTAGAAAATAGAGACAGACTTGCACAAGTTCTACCAAGTAGCTAGAGAACCTGCAAGTATTACGAGGTTTCAAGACTAACATGCCAGTTTATTGACAATCCCAGATGGTCAGATTATTGCCTTAAAGATGTCCTTAGGAGTCATTTGGCTGACGATTTCATTATGTCCTGCCCTTTCCCTGTTGTTTTTATCCATCAGTCCTCATGATTTTAGATCTTTAATTTTGATTCCTTAATAATTTTATAAACAAAATTAATACTGAGACAGTCTTGAAAGGAGCATACCCCTAGGCACGCACACGCAATAGCGGTGACCTGTACTTGAGTATTGTATATGAGGGATCTAAAGGAAGATCTCTTTTGCTTTTCTGCTGTTGATAGAGGGGGAAACAAATGCGCTTTCTGTGTTGATCATATACAAATATCTTCCAGGTCTTTCCTGCTCCAGCTGGTGTGTCTATCCTTTTAACCAATAGCTGCTTCTGAGTTATTCCCCAGCTCCTAGTCAGCACCCTGTTGGAACACAAATCCTTCACTCCTTCCCCATTCTTGATAAAGGATAATCTTGAAACCTCGGAAATTGAAAGACCTGTCCACCTTTTAACTTATTATTTTTTTTTTTATTCACGTGCTAAGCTGCTTCAGTCTTGTCGGACTCTTTGCCTCTCTGTAGACTGTAGCTGACCAGGCTCCTCTGTCCATGGGATTCTCCAGGCAAGAATACTGGAGTGGGCTGCCATTTTCCTCCTCCATGGGGATCTTCTAGACCCAGGGATCAAACCTGAGTCTCCTATTATCTCCTGCATTGGCAGGTGGGTTTTTTACCCCGAGTGCCACCTTTTTGCTCATGCATTCACAAACATTAGTTTGGTGACATCTACAAGATGCCAGGCACTTGCTGAGTGTTAGAGATAGGAAAATGAACAGGAAAGACATGGTGAGGGTGAAGAGGCTGGTAGCCATAGGGTGGACAACTCTACTAACTATAGCTCACTGGCTGCACCAACAGGGACGAAGCGGGTACAGGAGCAGGTTTGGGAAGATGACTGTGTGTGTCACAGCCTTTCCCCTAGCCGTTCGCAGTCAAGTACTGCATCTCAGACGAGGGCAGCTGTGAAGCACTCATCCGAAGGACAATCACATTTGAGACACACCCCAGATCATGCATCCTTTGAAAATGAGGACCAGGCATTTTTATGACAATTTATATAATGGTTACCTTTGAAAAAAAAGTATAAATTTTTAAATATATTCCTGGGTGAAGCAATTGTCTTTTTAAATAACATACGTGGCTTTAGTCTTCATTTACAAGCAGAGTTAACTAAGACAGTCTTCTAAATGGTAATGTGCTTTAATTCACTGGTTTTCTGCATTTTCATCAGTTAGAGCTTTGGCAACATGTACAGAGTGCTTCATCTTATCAGTCTTTGCGTTACTGTAAGCATGTCTGATTGTAAATTAATTAACATTCATTTTGCCAGTATATTGACATTTATGAATGTTAATGTATTTATTATATAAGATTCATATATAAAATGTATCTCGGAAATGCATATAAATACATTTCAATATATTTCCAACAGCAACATTCAAGACTGAAGTTACTGATTACCTGCCGATACTATTCTAAAAGAATTGCAGATAATTTATATTAGCCTGAGGAATTCAGCATATTTCCTTATAATGGTCACTTTGAAATTAAACTGTATGTTCTCTGATTCTTTTGCCTTAAAGATATTTTCAGACACTCATTACTTGTGTTTATATAATTACAAAGTGTCCTTATGATTTCAGATGTGGAAAACCATTCTGTTAGGAGCTAGATGATATCACTTTGACAAACTCTTAATGACCTTAAAAAAAAAAATCTGTGAGGATACCAACCCAACCTAGTCAGTATCACCTCTCAGAACAAATGGAGACAATCCTCCCTGTGGATTATATCAAAAGTCTGTGATGCTGAAAGTGTTTATAAATGTAGATCTCTACATTAAAGTATGCTATTGCTATTATAGACCAGAAATGGCAGAAATGTGGAGAAGATCAGATACTTGTAGGCATATATCCAGCCAACCTCTGTTGCCTTGCTCAGAACACAGTGGTGGGACATATTCCAACAAGACTTGCTTCTGATCTCCTGGAAGCACGTTCCTCAGTGAACCATCCCTGTATTCACACCTTCAACATTTAGTATTGCAAGCAGCTATTCATCGTCATCTGCACCTGAATGATTCACCAACTGCACCTGTTTATTCTGTATTGTAAGCATGCCTTGAAGATTCAAGTAGTAGGCTCTCCACCTCACGATAGGATTTTAGGAACAGCAAGAGCAATTTGGTCAAGAATATGAGTTGGACAGATCGGTATGTAGATCCTTTCACTTACCTGGCATGTCTCCCTTCTTGGTTTTTAAGATATCAGAAGTGATGTGAATCAGGCATCACAGAGTCGGGAGGAGGAAGTGCAGTGCTGGCTTCCCCTAACATCAAGGCTTTCACTGAAACGAGGCTGGTCAATCGTTATCTTTCCTGAAGTCAATCAGTTGTCCTTCAAATGTGTTGGAAGGCGTTGCTATTTGCACTTTTTTACTTTCAACAATTTCAAGATTTTCTGAAACTTGTCACTTGGAAGACTTATTTGAATAGGTTAGAGGGAAAACAAAATCTATATGCAGTATTTTTAATTATGCAAAAAAGAAAGTGATCCTTTGTTTTTCTACAACTGACACTTTGTTTCCAGCAAAATCATCATGTAGTCCGTTACATCTCTAAACATGTATGAAACATATCGCTTTCAAAATTCTATCCCCTGGCAAGCTTTTTTTTTTTTTTTTTTTTTTAAAGAAAACATTGAAAAGTCACTTTTAAGGAGCAGCGAGAAAAGTAGTTCTAAGGAGCAGAAGACGCCTATGGCTCTTACCAAAGGAAGGGTCAGCTCCCCTCTGCTTTGCTCTTTCTTATCATTCATGTGTGTTTGGATTAGTAGTACTACTTTAGATGTGGAGGATGAGGAATTTGAAGTTTTGTTTTCGTTTTCTGGGGAGCGTTACTGCTAAGGCATTGTCTATTTTGTAAGGGTTAATTTGTTAGCACTGGATCTTATGATCTCTCAAAATTATGGCACACAAGCATGAAGAAAGCAAGGCTATCTGAGCTCATGTGTACTTTAGACAAAACTTATTTTTTCTTTTGTACGTTAAAAAGCATAAGTAGATATTCTGAGATTTTGTTCCCCTACTTCATGGATCCAATGCCTGCACTCTGGAATACATATTTCCCACACATCCTTGGGACCGAGGCGGCTACAATTTGGCAGAAAGTGTGGTGGGAATACCAGTGTTCAAGGCTCAGAGCTTAGAAGTTTGTTTCAATCCACATAATTTGTGGCCCCAGGTTTTGTCAGAGACTTAAGCATTTCAGCCACTGGTGGGCCAGTTTGTTGGTTCCAGAAGACTGAATTGGAATGTCAACGTTTTTGAAATGGATTCTCGGATTTTCAGATATTCGTATTCAGCTGCGAGGAACGTGATCATACACCACGTGGTTCTGTGGTTGCTGGCGATCCAAATCGCCCCAATGAACCTAAACCAAGTGGGCCTAGTGATTTTAACACTCTTCCAGTTTCTTCCCACGCATAGAAATGCCACTTCTGAGCTTTTGCAATTTTCAGCCAAATCATAAAGCAAAATATAAATTCCTTTTCTGGACTGTTTATTTGGATAATTCATTTTGGATTACCCTGGAATGCTTCTTCATTCTCTCCATTAACAGAAACCATTCATATAAGCCTTGATGTAACTGATTAATTTCAATAAGTGAGACAGTGCCGCTTGATATATTGAGTATGACCCCATCTTTTTAGTTTTTCAGTCAATGAAGAGAATTCACATAGTACTGCATGTGGGGAAAACAATTGTCTGATTAATAGGAAAAGACTACATAATCATTTGATTGTAGCTCAGGTTTAATGCTAAGTCTCAGCTGTGTTAATACAACTGACATTGACAAGCAGCTGGAATGATAATTGGTCTGAAAATCTTTCTCCTAACCCCCTTCCTAATGACAGGTTGGCAAGAGATGGTAACATTATCACAGTTAACTTTTCCACAAGTGATAATACACCAGGGCAATCAACCGGTATTAACCATCAAAGGTTCCTGGCTTTAGAATGTAAACTCTTTTGTATTTGAAACAACTCTTACCTATGAACAAATAAAATTAAAATGATATTTTAAAAATGCCAATGTTTAGAGCCATGAAAATTTAATTTTCTGATCATTTTGTAATGTATAGTTAGTTAGTTAGTTAGTTAGTGTTAGTTGCTCGGTCGTGCCCGACTCTTTGCGACCCCATGGACTGCAGCCCTCTGTCCATGAGATTTTCCAGGCAAGGATACTGGAGTGGGTTGCCATTTCCTTCTCCAGCGGATCTTCCCAACCCAGGAAACGAACCTGGGTCTCCTGCACTGCAGGCAGATTCTTTACCAACTGAGCAACAAGGGAAGCCCTTGTAATGTAGAGAAATATTGAATTACTATTGTATACTTGGAATTAAGTTGTAAGTCAATTACACTTCAGTTATTAAAAAAAAAATAGAGGAAATATATCAAGATGCTGATGGTTGTCTCTGGGGGTTGGATATTTTAGGTGATTATTAGTTTTTTCTTTTTCTTTATACTTTTCTATATTTCTAGCTGTCTGTAATGAACATTTAAAGTTAGAAAGAAACCAGTGTGTGCCTGCTCAGTCACTTGAGTCGTGTCCCACTCTTTGCAGTCCTATGGACTATAGCCCGCCAGGCTCCTTGGCCCATGGGATTCTCCAGGTAAGAATACTGGAGTGGGTTGCCATGCCCTCCTCCAGGGGATCTTCCCGACCCAGGGATCGAACCTGAGTCTCCAGCATTGCTGGCATGAAGGAGTGTTGAGTGTGGGAAGGAGAGAAGACAAGGATGGGTTTGCCTTCTTCCGTTTCCTTTTGCTTCTCTTCTAGCTCTCTCTTCCCTCTGTGAGGGTAAATACAGTTAATGAGGCAGTGATTTTTTTCCCCCTGTCTCTTCCCAGGTTGTAAACAAGCACCACTAAAGCAGGGATTGGAGGAACCCACTGGTCCTGGAGTAATCTGAAATCCAGGGAGTGACTTGGAGTCTAGGGAGTGATCTAGAGTCCAGGGAGTGATGTGGAGTGCAGTTTTTGAGTTTGCCGGTGATTGGATGGAGTTAAGAGGAAGGGAAACAGGGATCTCCAGGGAGAGAAGCCAGTCTCTTCACTTGTAACCAGGAGGGAATAAGACCCAGGTTCAAGCCCTGGGTTGGGACGATCCCCTGGAGAAGGAAATGGCAACCCACTCCAGTATTCTTGCCTGGGAAATCTCATGGACAGAGGAGCTTGGTGGGTACAGTCCATGGGGTCACAAAGAGTTGAACACGGCTGAGCTCGCACACTGTATTTAATTAGTCTGTAGAGTGTTATACTTTTTTTCCCAGAGAATGTCAAACCCATGCAAAAGCTACGTATCTTATCTGATGTAGATTAAAAATGATGAATCTATAATACACAGCCTAAAATGTATTTTGAGATTGTATAAAATTCTGAAATACTTTCTGATTCAGCTGGAAAAGCCATTGCATTTGTCATGGCTGGTGAGAATTGAGAAATGAATATTTTAAGCTTGAAAACTGGTCAAATAGTCTATAGTGGCCCTGTCCAATAGAATCATAATACAAGCCACAATGACAAGCCATAAATGTAATTTAAATGTTGTTGGTAGCCACATGAAAAATATATATACTGATGAAATGAATTTGAATATACTTCATGCAAACCAATGCATCCAAAGTACAATTTCAGCATATAATCAATACAGAACTATTACTGATATATTTTGCATCGTTTGTTCATACTAATTCACCGTACTCTTATAAACGCTTTACATGTACTGTGCATCTTGGTTTGGACCAGCCCCACTTGCTCTGTTAATTAGCTACTTGTGGTCAGTAGCTGCTGTATCAGGTCACCTTGCCCCTTAGGTTTTTTTGTAACTCTGCGAAAACATGACTAAACGTTAATCAAAACATGGCTTGAATCTAGCACTGTTGAATTCAAAACAGCCACTTGAATCTAGCAGAGGACACTTCTTCCAGGCCATCATTTTTCAGAGATGATTCTGTTAGCCCGGTAGCTCTGTTGTCATTCAGTTGCTAAGTCATGTCCGACTCTCTTTGACTCCATGACTATAGTGCCCCAGGCTTCCCTGTCCTTCACCATCTCCCAGAGTTTGCTCACACTCGCATCCATCGAGCCGGTGATGCCATCCAACCATCTCATCCTCTGTCGTCCCCTTCTTCTGCCTTCAATCTTTCCCAGCATCAGGGTCTTTTCCATTGAGTCGACTCTTTGAGTTAGGTGACCAAAGTATTGGAGCTTCAGCTTCAGCATTAATCCTTTCAATGAATATTCAGAGTTGATGTCCTTTAGGATTGACTATGTAGCTCTATTTGTGTATGAATGTGACCTAAAAGAAATATTGGTGTTTGCACATGGCCTTGTCAGTGTTAATATTATTGTCTCCTCTATCCAGCTATGGTTAAAATTGCTCCAAGATTTGAGCCAGCGTCTTCCCTGGTGACACCCGAGGAGGCTCCCGGGAGCTCCCAGCTCCGGCAGATCAGATGACGGGATGCTTAGGCATGTTCTTGATGGATGTGTCTGGGTGCAAGTCCCAATTTGTGCTGTTTGGCACCTGTGCAGACAAGCAGCAAGCTTCTGGCTAAACCAAACCAAACGCTATGGTCTCAGCTCAATTTTATTGCCTAAGATCTGCTTTCCTACTTAGCTATCTCTATGTTCATATTTTTTTTTAATACAAGACAAAGTTAATTATCATACTAAGTGAAGTAAGCCTGACAAAGACAAAATACGTTAGAAATATCACTTACATGTGGAACCTGAAAAAAAGGTACAAACGAACTTATTTACAAAGCAGAAATAAACAACAGACATAGAAAACAAACTTAGGGTTACCAAAGGGGCAGTCGGGGGAGGGATAAATTAGGAGGATGAAATTAACATACACACTGTGTGTGATATGCTTAGTCCCTCAGTCATGTCTAACTCTTTGCGACCCAATGGACTGTAGCCCCCAGGCTCCTCTGTCCACGGGAATTCTCCAGGCAAGAATACTGGAGTGGGTTGCCATGCCCTCCTCCAGGAGATCTTCCCAACCCAGGGATCGAATCCAGGTCTCCTGAGTCGCAGGCAGATTCTTTACTATCTGAGCCAACAGGAAAGCCCAATGTACACACTACTTTATTTAAAATAAATAACCAACAAGGACCTACTGTATAGCACAGGGAACTATACTTAATATTTTATAATAACCTATGAGAGGAAAGAATCTGAAAAAACATTATTATTATTTATTAGATATGTTGTGTTAGTTTCAGGCATAAAGCAAAGTGTCCAATTTTTTTCGACCCCATGGACTGTAGTCTATCAGGCTCTTTTGTCCACGGGATACTCCAGGCAAAAATACTGGGGTGGGTTGCCATTTTCTTCTTCAGGAGATCTTCCTGACCCAGGGACCCAACATGGTTTCCTGCATTGCAGGCAAATTCTTTTACCATCTGAGCCACCAGGGAAGCATTAGTATTGTTAGGTGTGTGAATCAACTATACTTCAAAAATTATTAAGAAATGAAATAAACATGAAAAAAGAAAGAGAGGAGAGAAAAGAAAAAAGCAATCGCAAAATGTTGGTCTTGTTTTCTTGCTGAGAAAACCAGATACCAGTGATCTAATTTACCTGTTTATTCACAAATAGCTAATTAGTTGCCCACCATGGGATTTTTTTTTTTTTTTTGTCATTTTGTTTTCCTTTCAAAACCATATCCATGATGCGTATGCAGCTGCTTTTTACATATTTAAAAAATAAATAATAGGGCTTTTATATATTCTATTATGCAGACTTTGAAAACCCATTTTGTTCTTGATAGCGGTTTGGAAGGTTTGTATGGGCTGACAGCCAAGCCCAGACCTGGCTTTCTGGGAAAGCAAAGCAGTGATGAAAAAGGCCCCTTGCAGTTCCCTCCGTCTGCCATTCTTTGACTCAGAGATAGACCTTTCTCGATATGATGACTTCCTAATATCTGAAGTGTGAGTGGCTTTACAGGAGCGTAAAGAGAAACTATCCAGCTGCAATTTATTACTGTCAGGTCAATTAAATAGATTCCAAGGACCATCATCATGTCTATATGTATCATGGATCATTGGAGATGAAAAAAAATGTCTTTGTGGTCTCAGCTCCCTCCTCCCCCCTCTTTCACAGAAAGAGCTGTAGAGACCCGTGAATAATTGTTGGAATACGTTTCAACAGCAGCCTCTCCACATGGGCAAGCGATTCCACTTAAATTGGTTAATATCCTATTGTTAATGGTCTGCCTTTTCTGTAGAAAGGCATTAAGGAAAAGGGTTGGATCACTACATAAATAACATGACATGGTCTTGGCTTTGTCCTGTGAAGTTCCTGCCAAAGACGATTGGAGTCTTCGTGTTTGTTCAATAGGTTTAAAAAAAAAAAAAGCTTTTGCTTGTCACAAACGTGTCTCATTTATTTACTGAGATCCCTTTCCTTCTGTTTCTCTGCATCCTGTTCTAAAAATACAAGCATATGGACGCTGACAGCGCTGGTTTCTGCCCCGTCAGGATTCTGTTTATGCCACTTGTCTCCTTTAAAGAAAATTACCTACCTTCAGCCTGACATCTCTTGAGACTACTTTTACAATCAAAATACAGTGTGTAGATGGCCAAGTGATTAAACAGATAGGCCAGGATAATAGCTGCAGTCTTTAGAACTTCACATATTTTTCCGGTGCCTTAGGAGCAGGGTTTGCAGGCCCTACTACTTTGAAAACAAATCCAAACACGGGCAAAGAAGAATTCGAAAGAAAAGTGTAGCCCAGATTCCAAATCGCTTTCAAAAATTTTAACTCACTAGTTTTCCAGACCGAATGGCTTCCTGAACAAACAAGCCTTGTCATCGTGTGATCTCAAAAGTCCTTGAGATCGTGTGGTTTTGTCTGTGCCTGACACTGTGGTTTTATCGTTGTTCTAGTAACTTTATAATTTGAGTCCTCTTGCCTGAGGGTGACTGTCAGAACTCTGAATCCCTCTTGAGGTGGCTGATTTTTTTTTTTTTTTTAGGTCCAACAACAATCCAGGGAAATTGTCCTTAACACTGCTTATTGATAATTTCAACAATTTTTCCATTTCCACTTTGGCCCAAGTCCCTATTCTTATGCCATTTGCTTCCCCATCTCCCAAACTTGCTCACATTTCCATTTAAGTCCTTATTACAGATCCTCTAATTCCTTCCATTGGCTGAGTTAGAGCCAAGTGGGAGGCAAAATCCCTAGTAGACCTAATGGAGTTTCAAGATTGTATACAGGTGTCACGGCTTTAAGCCTGAGATCCTCCCAGCTAGACCAGACTGCAGCGCTCTGCTCTTCAGTTGGCTGGTGAGTCCCTTTGTGAAGAAACTCCAGGCGCCACCTTGGAAAGTCTCTGAGCTGCTACGTGGAGCCCCAGGTGCTACTGAGCAGGGAAGGGACCCTGACAGATGGGCTAAGGGGCTTGGTTCTGCTTGTATCTGTGTCACCTTGGACGCGACGTTTTAATTATCCATGACACTGTCCAACAAAATGATTACATTTCCTCTCCCTCCCTCCCAGAATTCTTGACAGGATCAAATGAGCAAGTGATTTTGAGAATGCTGTGGAGACAGGGCTTATTACAATAAGGATGCTCACTCTGTGGACATGAGTTTGGATATGTGTTTTGAGACTGATGATTTCCTAGTGTTGTTAGTACCACCTTTGGCTCTTTCCTTCCAGAAACTTCTATGACTGTCCTCTTGCTCAAATGATACAGGCCATGAGTCACTCCTTCTTGTAAACCTTTGTGCAGGATAGAATAGAAGCTTGGGGTGGGGGCAGAGTTGGGCACCAAGCTTCATCCATGGCACTCTGAGGGATTCCGAGACACGTTCTTGCTCTTTCAAAGCACCAAACTGGTGTTCAAAATACGGCATGTAATAAAAATAAATAAAATAAATATGGCAGGTACTAAAAGCAATTCATTGTGTCCTATGTGTACACATTACTATTTTATATGCAGTTATCACTTGTTTCATGTTAGCAGAGTTTCATTAGTAATAAGGACTCAGATTTTTGGAATCTAAGGTGTAATGTAAAATATCCAGGATTGTACTTTTTGGGAAATTAGAATTTCATACTTACGACTATTCTTGTTTCAAATCATTTGTGTTTAATAGGTTCTAGATTCGAATGATAGAGTCAACCATTTGAGCTCTGAAATTAATTATAGTCTATTACTCTCAGGGATGGGGGAGCCTGTGGGCTGCCGTCTATGGTGTTGCAGAGAGTCGGACATGACTGAAGTGACTTAGCAGCAGCAGCGGCAACAATTTAATTGATAGAAAATTAATTTTTCTATTTATATCAGATGTGGCGAACCCTTTTCTCTTAGATCAAATGGAATATTTATTTATTTTTTAAAAAATCTGTCCTTTAACCAACATTTACTATGAGTCTGTTCACTGCCAAGCCCTGTGCTAAGTGTTGAGAATAAAACAATATGAAAGACCCACTCTCAACATTTCAACATTTTAAAGTCTAGAAAATGAAAAAAAATCGGTGGTATGCAATTATGTTACTGGTTGCATGACAGAGTTATTAATAAATGTCACGAGAGCCTTGAAGAAACAGTGCTCTTTCTGCCATGAATGGAAGACGATGAGCTTTGAAAGAGAAGGGAAATTTGGGACAACCCCAAGAGAAAAGTGAGGATTTGCCCTTGGTGGAAGAGAGAGAGAGGTCAGGATGGAGGGAATGAATTAAAGCAATGCAATGATAGACTTGTAGGCTTTTGTTGTTGTTGCAGTAGGTAGGAAGCATTGAAAGGGAGAAAAAAAACAAAAAAAACTGGAAGAGAAAAAAAGGGCTTCCCTGGTGGCTCAGAGGTTAAAGCATCTGCCTGAAATGCGGGAGACCTGAGTTCGATCCCTGGGTCGGGAAGATTCCCTGGAGAAAGAAACGGCAACCGACTCCAGTATTCCTGCCTGGAGAATCCCATGGACTGAGGAGCCTGGTGGGCTACAGTCCATGGGTCGCAAAGAGCTGGACATGACTTCACTTTCACTTTTCACTTTGTATAGGAGTTTTGGCTCAGTAGTAAAGAATCCACCTGCAGTGCAGGAGATAGAGTTTCAATCCCTGGTTCAAGAAGATCCCCTGGAGAAGGAAATGGCAACTCACTCCAGTATTCTTGCTGGAAAATCCCATGGACAGCAGAGCTTGGCAGGCTACAGGCCATGGGTTTACAAAGAGTCAGACACCACTGACTAAACAGCAACAAACAACAATTAGGAAAGTTTGAGTGAATCGCACGAGATTAGATATGAGAGCAGCAAGGTACATAAAGTGTAAGTCATGATTCCAGATGCTTTAGAAGTTGGATTCATGGAGTGGGTGATAAACAGGATTTGTCTGCAGGGTATAAGGCGGAGAGGAGCAATGTGTATGATGGTGAAGTAAAAGGAAGCGTGTAGGGGTGTGATAGGTGAATAATAAAGCTGTTATCTGAAAGATGAAGCACAGGACAAAAACCAATTTCGGAAGAAGACGAGGAGTTTTCTAAGGCTGTTACTGTTGCTGCTGTTCAGTTGCTAAGTTGCATCCAACTCTTTGCAACATCATGGACTGCAGCACACCAGCCTTCCCTGTCTTTCACTATCTTCCAGAGTTTGCTCAAATTCATCTCCATTGAGTCAGTGAAGTGAAGTGAAGTGAAGTTGCTCAGTCATGTCTGACTCTTTGCAACCCCATGGACTGTAGCCCGCCAGGCTCCTCCATCCAGGGAATTTTCCAGGCAAGAATACTGGAGTGGGTTGCCATTTCCTTCTCCATGAATTGGTGATGCTATCTAACCATCTCATCCTCTGCTACTCCTTCTTTTGCATTCAATCCCTCCCAGCATCATGGTATTTTCTAGTGAGTTGGTTCTTCCCATCAAGTGGCCAAAGTATTGGAGTTTCAACTTCAACATCAGTCCTTCCAGTGAGTATTCAAGGTTGAGTTCCTTTAGGATTGACTGGTTTGATCTGTTTTCAGTCCAAGGGACTCTCAAGAGTCTTTTCCAATACCACAATTTCTATGATCCTGCTACTCAAAGAGTAGACCTTGACCGAGTATCATCAGGGTTAGGATTAGGAACGCAGTATCTTGAGTCCTACCACAGACCTACTGAATCAGAATCTGTTTGATAAGATCACTAAAGGAATCCCATGTTCACTGAAGTGTGGTCCAGGAGCATCCTTTACAAGAGGGCTAAGGTTCTGATATCTGCCTATTTGTCAAACAGTGGCTGTAATATATATATATATATATATATATAGCTTCCCTGGTGGCTCAGATGGTAAAGAATTACCTGCAATGCAGGAGACCCAGGTTCAATCCTTGGGTTGGGAATATGTACACATATATATATAAAATCAGCTTTTTAAAAGTAACAGAAAATGAGGCCTGATTGTTATTGTCCCAAGAATTAAAAATATCAAAATGTAGCTTTTAAATAAAATTAATTGCAAAATTCAGGCAAAATGGGAGCCTAGCTTAGCTCTGGACATGAATGAATTGATAAACTTTGTTTTTGAAAGGAGATGCCTGATTTAACCAGCCAATATGTACTATCTGGCCTTCTCACTCATATGTAAATTTTAGGTGCTCATAGAGTATGTACAAAGGAATAAGGCTGTGCCATGCTTTCTAAATACAGAGGGTTTCATTTTGCAGGGCTGTGTTGAAAGCACTGTTTCTGAGCTCTGAGTTTGGCTTGAAGAAACTGCACTTCAGAAGCGTTGTTTAGCATCATGACCTTTACACCAGGAGTCAGAGAGGCGGCAGGGCCGTTTCCTGATTTTCTTTTTTGGAGTATTGCATCTTTTCAGTCTTTAGTTACCGTGACGCACAAGGTGAAACATGACAAAGTCACGAAAGATGTTTTAAGTTAGCAATTGTCCTTCATCTATCTGGCAAATTTTGATTTTATGAAGTCTCCCCCCTGCCCCGACCTGGTTCTATCCAATTGCATTCGCACTGCCAACCCTGGAACTGAATCCCTTTATTTAACTAAACCAGGCAAAGCCAATCACGGCCAGTCGTATGCCAACTGGTTACAATAGCTGATTCTAATGATGAAATAGAACCCAGCGTTAAAGTCAGACCCAAAACAAACAAACAAATTCCTCCAGATTGAGTGCCACACGGGCTCACTTGAGACACTGGATATTCAGGATATTTATCTAACGGATGGAATCAGATGGAGCACGAGCGTTACTTTCTAGAACCATGGAGTTTCTGTTCTTTCTGTTCTAAAATATGCTCCCATATCTTTAGAGTCTCCTAGATTCCTGAACTTGGCCTCTTGACAGTAGTTAATTATATTTATTGTGCTGACGTGATGTTTGGAAATCTACTTGGTCTTGACGCTTGTGGGTTTGATCCAGGCAAAAGTCTACAACCATGGGAACCACATTAGCCTGGCTCTGAACCCCCATATTTTACAGAGTAATTCAGCACTCTCCCTTCTCCCTAAAAAGCATTCATGATAATAATCTATTTTTTAAATACGTAACATTTGAAAGCACTTTCCTGTCTCTCTAGATTAACAAAAATGGAAAACATTCCATTCTGAAAATACATGATGTAGGCTATGGACTGACTTTCAGTCTAGGCAGTCATTTTACTGCAAAAATAAACATACCATCACTTAAATTTAAAAGCATATATACATATAATACTTTCATAATATGTTGTGAATGTATATTTTGCATATTGTAAGATTTTTTTTCCCGAAGTTTTTGGGGAACATTAAAGGCTATGATGCCAGTCACACTCATTCATTCACAGGTAACACTCATTAATAAATGAATATACATTTTGGAGATTCTGCTCAAGGATGTTACTGGCTCCAACTACTTTGCCTACTTTGTCATGCTATGAGGTTAAAATGGATATGTTTTGAAATGCGGATTAAAATACAATTTGCCTGACCCAAGCCTTTGTCACTTGAACCCTAACTGCTCCTCACGGGAACATCAAGGGCTAACCGAAAGCATAAGAAGATGAGCTGTTCAAATTCATGTTTACAGAATTGGAAAGTCATGTAACTTCTTCTTTCTCAATAGACAACTCTTAGTAACTTGATCCCCTTAGCCTGGCTTCAGGAGGATTTCTGTGCAAAGTGAAGGCATCTTACAAGGCAGTCTTGTCCTGACCCAGTGAGAGGGCTGGGCATTTAGATGTGGCTCCGTAATAGAGTAGTCTTGTGAAGAATTCAAAAAATTTGCAAAACCCACCTGGATAGGATGAGGCCATCATCCTTTTTACTTGCCTAGTCATACGTATAAATGTGGTACCCTCTTTGCTTCCTATTCAGTTTGAAATGCCTTCCAATTAACACCCAATACAAAGCATCCTCCATAAGAGTAGAATCAAGGATTTAGACTTGTAAACCATATAGCAAGTTTTGAAAGTACCAGACACCATATCCTATCACTTTTGTGGTGAACATGTATATACAACTATATGTATCTAGAAATAATAGCACATCAAGATGGTTAACAACCAAAATAGAATTCGTTAATATTTTTCATACACTCTAAAAATATTTTTATCTTCAGTTTAAATCTCTCTTGATCCCAGACTCATTAGTCTAGACACTTCCTTGAAATGTATTCTCAAGTGTCTTATAAGCCTACTGGGTTCATCATGTCCAACCTAACTCTCCCCAGATCTGCTTACAACTGTCCTCCTGTTCTTAGTATGGGACATTATAATCCATCTTGGTGCTCAGGCCAGAAACCTAGGCGTCGTGTTTGAAGCCTCTGCATCTGTCATCCGCACATCTGATGCCCAGCCTACTGCCAAGTCCTGCGGCTGCCTCCTCCAAGATGTGTGTCAAGTCCATCAAATTCTGCACTCCCTTTCCCCGGACCCCTACCATGGGCTTTCCCTCCAAGGCCACACTTCCGACCAAATTAGTCCCTCCACGGCATCTAGAGGCGATTCTATTTATTTTTAATTTTTTTAAATTTATTTATTTTAATTGGAAGCTAATTACTTTACAGTATTGTATTGGTTTCGCCATACATCAGCATAAATCCACCATGGAGGTGCACATGTCCCCATCCTGAACCCCCTTCCCACCTCCCTCCCTGTAGAGGTTATTTTAAAATGTGAACTGTGTCATGCTGCTCCTTCATATGAAGGCTCTCACTTGGAATAAAATCCTAAGTGCTCACCATGGGGTACAAGGCAGCAGTCAACACCTCCCTCACCAGCATCAGCTGAGATATCTCCAACTTGCTCACCAACTTCTCCCATGGTGGGCTGTGGGTTGAACTGTGCCCACTCCTGGAACCTGTAAATGTGACCTTATTTTAATACAGGGACATTGTGGACATCCAGTTAAGATGAGGTCACTGATGGGCTTCCCTGGTGGTCCAGTGGTTGAGACTCTTCACTTCCACTGCAAAGGGTGTGGGTTCAAACCCTGGTCCGGGAACTAAGATATGGCATGCTGCACAAGAAATTAAAAAAAAAAAGGGAAAAAAGGATGAGGTCTTCCATGTGGGGCTCGTGGAATATGACTGATGTTCTTATGAGAGGGGAGGCAGGTCACGTGAAGACACAGACCTAAGGGGAGAACCCCACGTGATGACAAGAGCGAAGAGGGGCCCAACGCAGCTGCACAACAGGGTAGCTGAGGATGGAAAGCAGCCCTAGACGCCAGCAGCGGAGAGGGAGTGCTCCGCCCAGAGTCGCAGGGGGCGTGGCCTTGACAATGCCTGGACTTCCGACTTCCGGCCTTCAACATGGTGAGAAGAGGCATTTTTGTGGTTCCAAGCCCCCAGGTCAGTGCTACTTGAATCAATCAACCTTGAGAAACCGATTCACTTCCTTTCTGTTTTCCAGACACATGAGGTCCTTTCCTATCACAGCTTCCACATGCTTGGTTCCCACTCTCAGACTCTTTCCCACTCTTGCTTTCCAAGCTTGAATCCAGTCTTTTGGGTCTTGGCTGAAATGCTGCTTCTTAAAAGATGCCCTCTGAGCCTGCCCAACATGGACTTCTTGCATTCATCTTTTCCTGGCTCTGTCTAGGGGGGACCCAAGGTTGGTGGGGATCCTTAAGAAACCAGCTCTGTACTGCCTCCCACCAGACCTCACCTCTGACCACATCCTCACAGGACTCTGCTCAACATGGAGCTTGGGCTCCAACACCATTTACTTACAGAGAATTTTCCAGACTACCCCAATCCCTGCACTCCCAGACTCTATCATGTCACCCTGTTTTATTCTTCCAAATACCCTCTAACTATGCTCATTTGGTTTTTATCAGTCACCTCCACACAGATATGTAAGAGACTTAACTATGTTTACAATTTAAAATAACTGTTCCCCGCTCTCTAGGTTAGAGACAGGCAGTAGTAAGTGTTCAATATATTACTATTCAAGGGGTGGCTGAATGAGTGAATGTACTGATTATGTCTTTCCAGATTTAAGTCTTTTTTTTTTTAATCACTGGAAATGAATCATCAACGTATTTTCCTTTTCTTAAAAGAACTTTAAAAGTGAACAGTGTTAGTAACTCAGTTATGTCCAACTATTTGTGACCCCACAGACCGTAGCCCACAAGGCTCCTCTGTCCATGAAGTTCTCCAGGCAAGAATACTGGAGTGGGTTGCCATTGCCTTCCCCATCAAAAGTGAACAAGCCATCTTTAAAAATCAGTTGTTTCCACAATGAGTTGCTGCTGCTGCTAAGTCGCTCCAGTCATGTCTGACTTTGTGTGACCCCATAGGCGGCAGCCTACCAGGCTCCCCCATCCCTGGGATTCTCCAGGCAAGAACACTGGAGTGGGTTGCCATTGCCTTCTCCACCACGAGTTACTGTAACACAATAAGTGAAGTTGCTCAGTTGTGTCTGACTCTTTGCAACCTCATGGACTGTAGCCCACCAGGCTCCTCTGTCTGTGGGATTCCCTAGGCAAGAATACTGGAGTGGGTTGCCATGCCCTCCTCCAGGGGATCATCCTGACCCAGGGATCAAACCAGTGTTTCTTTCATCTCCTGCCTTGGCAGGTGGGTTCTTTATCACTAGTGCCACCTGGGAAGCCCCATAAAGTGTGTGTGTGTATATATATATATATATTCGATATATTCGCTCCCCGAGTCGGTCCTAGCTAAAAGACTAAATGTCCACAGAGTTGAGCCTAACAGTTTTTGCCTTAGACTCTGTGGTCAGCTGAAGTCTAACCATCCTATTTGTGAGCCCAGGTTTTCCCTGTGCATGAATACCTCCCCCTTCTGGGTGGAGGCAAGTGGGCTTTGCAGATGGGACTGAAAAAGAGCAAAGGGTGCTCGGCCCTGCTGTGTGTTTTTACCACGTAGAGAACACGAACCGGTGAATGGAACGTGGAGCGTTTCAAGTCCAGCATTTCTTGCTGGTTGTGGCCATTCCTGGGAGAGGTGTTTTATGTGGCTTCTGTAACGAGCTGGTGGGATTTCCGGGATGCGGGTCATCACTACTCCCCCTCCCCCTCCAGAAGGCGACTTTCTGAGCTGGCTGAGTTCAAGGGTGATCGTGTTGGGTGAGTGCATCTCGGAACACTCCCAGGCCGTTTCTGTTGGGGGACCAGACTTTCTTAAGAAAGAGGGGGCCTTTGTTTTCTGTCTTAATTCAGAGGACTGGTAACTCCCCACATGTGAAATACAGCTTCCAGGACCTCTGAGAAAGCATCTTGGGGTGGTGCACTTTTCTCTGCAGCTTCCTGTGGTCCAAGGGCCAGGAATTGCTAGGGGAAACTTTAAAAGCAGGAGAAAAGAGTGCATCCGTGAATAAAATCCAGGAAGGAGACACCATTATCAGGTGCCCCAGGGCCGAACAGGATCCAGGCTTCCGCCACGTGTTCCTAAGTCTCCCTGTCCTTGCCCCACCAACCCCGCCCCCCGCTGTATTTTTTCTTGTGAAATTGAAACAAGAAAAAATAGACTGAAGAGAAGAGAAATCAGGAAGGTTGTGTCTCCAAGGCTGTCCCTCTCTCAGGTACTTTCTTTTCCATGTCTTTCTTCCTTTGAAGTTTTCAGCCCAGGTTTGCACACTGCCTTCCTAAGTCCATCATCCTAAGAAGCATCATCGACAATCTATAACCTTTTATTCTTAGTGCAGTTGTTCACAAGGATGATATTTTTCAGACACATTTAATGCTCTTATTATTATTATTTTTTGGAGTCCTAGAAGAAAATAAGCTTTGATTGATGTCACTAGTTCAGATAGCTCCAAATCAAATTGATGATAATTTTGCCATTTGAAGATGAAGTGATTTGGACAAAACTTTGGCCAATAGATTGCTAGACAGAGTTTATCTAAGAAAATTCCTGTATCTAAGTAACACAGCAGAGCTGGTCCCAGAATGTTGCCTACAATAAGTCTAGGGTCTTCTCTTCTGAAGATACTAACAGACCTTGCGAGGAATTGGGGTACATTGTGTGCTTTTGTGGAAATAACACTTTTTGAGTTGTTCCTCTTGTTCCTGACTTGGCTGGGGAAATTTTAACAAATTTCACAGATGAATTATGGCTGTCTAGTAGTACTCCAGTGTAGCACTCATGGAGTTGTTGGAAATATTAATATTACAAAAGACTTGGCCACAATAGAAATCTACATCCTTATAATAATAGTAACTTTTTAAAAATTGGATAATTATTCCACTTCTGGTCCCAAGTCTATGAGTCCACTCTCTTTTCCCAGCAGAGGAAAACTACCCTTTTTGTGCTCTGGGACTTCTAATGTACAAGGTGACCTAGCTCCTCTGCAGCAGCACCTCCAAAGGGGGGCCAGTGTGTAATGAGAGTGCATTCCTGTGTCCTCAGACACAACCGTCGCTTCTCCCAGGCTTCTGTTTCCCTTCTGGTGGCATGGTGTGTGCGCTCAGTTGTGTCTGACTCTTTTTTGACTCTGTGGACTGTAGCCCGCCAGGCTCCTCTGTCCATGGGATTCTCCAGGCAAGAATTCTGGAGTAGGTTGCCATGCCCCCCTCTAGGGGATCTTCCTGACCCAGGGATCGGACCGGGGTCTTCTGCATTGCAGGCAGGTTCTTTACCATCTGAGCCATCAGTTCAGTTCTGTGGCTCAGTTGCTTCTGATTCTGAGCCATCAGGGAAACCCTATAAAGACCACAGGGTGGCTTTGCTAGGTCCCTTCAGTCGTGTCCCACTCTTCACCCCCTCCATCTCTTGCGTCTCCCGCATTGGCAGGTGGCTTCTTTACCACTGGCGCCACCTGAGAAGCCCTTCTGGAGTGTTCTCTTAGCACACATTTCATCAAACAGAGACAGGAACCTCTATGTCCATCACGGAAATATGAGGTCTTCAGAGATGGGAGCAAATTCTCATTTGCTAGAAGTCTAAGTGACATTTCCTTTCAAACGGCATGAAAACTTTTTTCCTCCTTGCAGGATTACATTTGTCACACATGTAAACTCTATTCTTAGTCCCTAGTGTGATCCATTCATTATTTTTGAGACCCCAAGTCTTCTAGTAACTGTTGGAAAACCACATCACAGACAGTTTGTGAGCACTGCATTTTGCATGTCGGTCTTTGATTCGTCTGACAGCTGTAGAGCAACCCACAGCCAGACAAACTCCAGGAGCATGTGTGGGGAGAAGGGAAGTATGCAAGGGTGGGGGTTTGCTTCCATACACTTTTTTCTCCTGGTTTTCTCACTTTCTGCTAAACTAATGCACCTTAACTGGGGAAGAAGCACAATCCACCCAGCAGATGCTCTTCTGGGGTGAGAGGAGATATCTCAGTCCCCATTCTGCTGTTTCTCGTCACTGTCATCTTTGGCAAGTCCCCAGACCTCTCCAAGTCTCAGCTCCATCCTTGCCAGAGTCTAGAGGTTTTGAGCCAGAGAATGTCTAATGTGTATTTGAACGCATCTGCAAAGTGATGCGGGAGGATCAGACATGCTTCCAGAGAATGAGATCACCCTTTGGATTGTTGTGGATGTGTTTGGCCACTTCAGATTTACGCATGCTGTAGTTGCTAGGTTGGCCACCTGATGTGAAGAGCTGACTCTTTGGAAAAGACCCTGATGCTGAGAAAGATTGAAGGCAGGAGGAGAAGGGTCGACAGAGGATGAGATGGTTGGATGGCATCATCGACTCAATGGACATGAGTTTCAACAAGCTCCAGGAGATAGAGAAAGACAGGGAAGCCCGGCGTGCTATAGGCCATGGAGCCGCAAAGAGTCAGATACAACTTAGTAACTGAACAACAAGTTGCTAGGTTACCGTCTCACTAGTAACGTTCTAGTAAATTTAATGTGGAGAGAGAAAGAGTGAGATGAAGGCTACTGAGCCCCTACTAAGGGCTACCTCTTTCCTGACTCATTAGACAGCCATGACAATTTTGAGAAGTAGATGCCCCTATCACTATGTTTTCCTTTTTTTAAAAATTGGGTTTCCCTGGTGGTCACTCTTACCTTGGGCATGGGGTATCTCTTCACGGCTGCTCCAGCAAAGCACAGCCGCTGCTCCTTACCTTGGACGAGGGGTGTCTCCTCACGGCCGCCCCTCCTGACCTTGAATGTGGAGTAGCTCCTCTCCGCCCTCCTATGCTCATGCAGCCACTGCTCCTTGGATGTGGGTAACTCTCGGCTGCCGCCCCTGACCTTGGACGTGGGGTAGCTCCTCTCAAGTAAGATGGTAGGTGTTGCAAGAGGGCGTCAGAGGGCAGACACACTGAAACCATACTCACAGAAAACTAGTCAATCTAATCACACTAGGACCACAGCCTCGTCTAACTCAATGAAACCAAGCCATGCCTGTGGGGCCACGCAAGACGGGCGGGTCATGGTGCAGAGGTCTGACAGAATGTGGTCCACTGGAGAAGGGAATGGCAAGCCACTTCAGTATTCTTGCCTTGAGAACCCAATGAACAGTAAGGAAAGGCAAAATGATAGGATACTGAAAGAGGAACTCCCCAGGTCAGTAGGTGCCCAATATGCTACTGGAGATCAGTGGAGAAATAACTCCAAAAAGAATGAAGGGATGGAACCAAAGCAAAAACAATACCCAGCTGTGGATGTGACTGGTGATAGAAGCAAGGTCCGATACTGTAAAGAGCAGTATTGCATAGGAACCTGGAATGTCAGGTCCATGAATCAAGGCAAATTGGAAGTGGTCAAACAAGAGATGGCAAGGGTGAACGTTGACATTCTAGGAATCAGCGAACTAAAATGGACTGGAATGGGTGAATTTAACTCAGATTACCATTATATCTACTACTGCAGGCAGGAATCCCTCAGAAGAAATGGAGTAGCCATCATGGTCAACAAAAGAGTCCGAAATGCAGTACTTGGATGCAATCTCAAAAACGACAGAATGATCTCTGTTCATTTCCAAGGCAAATCATTCAATATCACAGTAATCCAAGTCTATGCCCCAACTAGTAACGCTGAAGAAGCTAAAGTTGAACGGTTCATGAAGACCTAAAAGACCTTTTAGAACTAACACCCAAAAAAGATGTCCTTTTCATTATAGGGGACTGGAATACAAAAGTAGGAAGTCAAGAAACACCTGGAGTAACAGGCAAATTTGGCCTTGGAATACAGAATGAAGCAGGGCAAAGGCTAATAGAGTTTTGCCAAGAGAATGCACTGGTCATAGCAAACACCCTCTTCCAACAACACAGGAGAAGACTCTACACATGGACGTCACCAGATGGTCAACACCGAAATCAGATGGATTATATTCATTGCAGCCAAAGATGGAGAAACTCTATACAGTCAGCAAAAACAAGACCAGGAGCTGTGGCTCAGATCATGAACTCCTTATTGCCAAATTCAGACTTAAATTGAAGAAAGTAGGGAAAACCACTAGACCATTCAGGTATGACCTAAATCAAATCCCTTATGATTATACAGTGGAAGTGAGAAATAGATTTAAGGGCCTAGATCTGATAGATAGAGTGCCTGATGAACTATGGACAGAGGTTTGTGACATTGTACAGGAGACAGGGATCAAGACCATCCTCATGGAAAAGAAATGCAAAAAAGCAAAATGGCTGTCTTGGGAGGCCTTACAAATAGCTGTGAAAGAAGAGAGGCAAAAAGCAAAGGAGAAAAGGCAAGATATAAGCATCTGAATGCAGAGTTCCAGAGAATACCAAGAAGAGATAAGAAAGCCTTCTTCAGCAATCAATGCAAAGAAATAGAGGAAAACAACAGAATGAGAAAGACTAGAGATCTCTTCAAGAAAATTAGAGACACCAAGGGAATATTTCATGCAAAGATGGGCTCAATAAAGGACAGAAATGGTATGGACCTTACAGAAGCAGAAGATATTAAGAAGAGGTGGCAAGAATACACAGAAGACCTGTACAAAAAAGATCTTCACAACCCAGATAATCATGATGGTATGATCACTCATATAGAGCCAGACATCCTGGAATATGAAGTCAAGTGGGCCTTAGAAAGCATCACTATGAACAAAGCTAGTGGAGGTGATAGAATTCCAGTTGAGCTATTTCAAATCCTGAAAGATGATGTTGTGAAAGTGCTGCACTCAATATGCCAGCAAATTTGGAAAACTCAGCAGTGGCCACAGGACTGGAAAATGTCAGTTTTCATTCCAATCCCAAAGAAAGGCAATGCCAAAGAATGCTCAAACTACCGCACAATTGCACTCATCTCACATGCTAGTAAAGTAATGCTCAAAATTCTCCAAGCAAAGCTTCAGCAATATGTGAACCGTGAACTTCCAGATGTTCAAGCTGGTTTTAGAAAAGGCAGAGGAACCAGAAATCAAATTGCCAACACCCACTGGATCATGGAAAAAGCAAGAGAGTTCCAGAAAAACATCTATTTCTGCTTTATTGACTATGCCAAAGCCTTTGACAGTGTGGATCACAAGAAACTGGAAAATTCTGAAAGACATGGGAATACCAGGCCACCTGACCTGCCTCTTGAGAAACCTATATGCAGATCAGAAAGCAACAGTTAGAACTGGACATGGAACAACAGACTGGTTCCAAATAGGAAAAGGAGTACGTCAAGGCTGTATATTGTCACCCTGCTTATTTAACTTCTATGCAGAGTACATCGTGAGAATCGCTGGGCTGGAAGAAGCACAAGCTGGAATTAAGATTGCTGGGAGAAATATCAATAACCTCAGATATGCAGATGACACCACCCTTATGGCAGAAAGAGGAGCTAAAAGGCCTCTTGATGAAAGTGAAAGAGGGGAGTGAAAAAGTTGGCTTAAAGCTCAGCATCCTGGAGAAAACGAAGATCATGGCATCTGGTCCCATCACTTTATGGGAAATAGATGGGGCAACAGTGGAAACAGTGTCAGACTTTGTTTTTGGGGCTCCAGAATCACTGCAGATGGTGACTGCAGCCATGAAATTAAAAGGCCCTTACTCCTTGGAAGGAAAGTTATGACTAACCTAGATACTATATTCAAAAGCAGAGACATTACTTTGCCAACAAAGGTCCATCTAGTCAAGGCTATGGTTTTTCCAGGTGTCATGTATGGATGTGAGAGTTGGACTGTGAAGAAAGCTGAGCGCCGAAGAATTGATGCTTTTGAACTGTGGTGTTGGAGAAGACTCTTGAGAGTCCCTTGGACTGCAAGGAGATCCAACCAGTCCATTCTGAAGGAGATCAGCCCTGGGATTTCTTTGGAAGGAATGATGCTAAAGCTTAAACTCTAGTACTTTGGCTACCTCATGCGAAGAGTTGACTTATTGGAAAAGACTCTGATGCTGGGAGGGATTGGGGGCAGGAGGAGAAGGGGATGACCGAGGATGAGATGGCTGGATGGCATCACTGACTTGATGGACGTTAGTCTGAGTGAACTCTGGGAGATGGTGATGGACAGGGAGGCCTGGCATGCTGCGATTCATGGGGTTGCAGAGAGTCAGACGCGACTGAGTTTCTGAACTGAGCTGAACTGCACTGATGCGTCACTGGTAAAGAATCCAGCTGCCAATGTAGGAGACAGATTTGGAGAAATAAATGGCAACCGACTCCAGTATTCTTGTGAAATATCATTTCCCAGAGCTTGCTCAAACTCATGTCCATTGAATTGGTGATGCTATCCAATCATCTCATTCTCCATGGTTCCCTTCTCCTCCTGTCTTCAATCTTTCCCAGCAGTAGGATCTTTTCTAATGAGTCAGCTCTTCACATCAGGTGGCCAAAGTACTGGAGCTTCACTTCAGCGTCAGTTCTTCCAGTGAACACCCAGGACTGATCTCCTTTAGGATTGACTGGTTTGATCTCCTGCAATCCAGGGGACTCTCAAGAGTCTTCTCCAACACTACAGTTCAAAAGCATCAGTTTTTCTCTGCTCAGCCTTCTCAGCACACATTAGTGAGAGATTATTCTGGAATCAGAGATTCACCCCAATAAATCTCCACAACAGAGGTACCTCTTAACTGGAAGGAATAAATGACTCAGAAAAATATCTTGACATCTGTTGCTATGTAGATTGCATTAGCGACAATTTTGATTATCCTCAGAGACCAATCAAGTCCCTGCCCAGGGGCCTATCAAGTTCCTTGAATTCTGACATTTTTTCTCCAGTATAAAGATATTAAACTCTGGGAGACAGTGAAAGACAGGGAATCCTGGCATGCTGCAGTCCATGGACTTGCAAAGAGTTGAACACAACTGAGCGACTGAACAACATAAAAATATTGAGACAAGAAGTCTTGAGTGGCTTGTCTTCCTCATAGCAGGATGGGAGTTTAATTGACTTCTGGTTAATCCAATAACAGCACCATGTAAAATCGGTAGCATTTTAAAAAATAACAAATTGACTATGCATTACGCCATGTTTTTAACTATGAACAATCCCATTGTAATTCAAAGGATCTCAGATAATTGGATTTAATAGAATCTGGTGAATATTCAGTCATTTTCTAATTCATTGTATTTGGTAGCAATTTTGTGGGCAATTACATATATTGCAGTTTTGGGTGCCTGAAAAATCCAAGTATGATTTTTGTATGAGAGCAGAATTAACATAAAATAATTAAATGATGTGAATGAATATGCAAATAGATGGTCAGTCATTGAAGAGGTAAGAGATCAGTGGAATAAAAGCAAAACAGGGAGATGAGAAGGATGGCCAGATGGTTAGGGAAGGGAGAAAGGAGAATTTAAGGAGGTTAGGCTAGCAGGTAACCAGTTCGGTGAATCCTCTGAGACCATTTCTTCACAGTGTGATGTCAAAGAAGTGAGAATATTTTTAAATTCTGAATTGGAATAAGTTGGAAGCCTCTCTCTCTTCCTTCATTCATGACAGTTTCCAAATGAGGCTGTTTACTTGATTTTTTTTTGCATCTCCTCCATTCACTGATTCACTGGCCACTAGTGTTTAGGTTTCTTTAGTCTAAAAAGGACATCCTGGCACTTGCCAGAAAGGAAAACCATCAGGAGAGACCAGGGTGGAGACAGCAGGTTTGGTGAGAAACTGATGAACTCATAGGAGATGACTCATCCTTAACTAGTTTAAAAATAATAAATAAAGGTGCAGCATCCCAGCATCAACACTGCTCAGCACCAGCCTGGGGAACACAGATTTAAGATCGCAGTTTGAAAACCACTCACGTGGAATCTGCTCTAAGTGGCCTTCTGCTTCCTTTGCTCTTAAACTCGCCCAGCCCATTTTGCTCCTGGTACTCAGCTCTTCTCTCCACCTGATAAGTGTTCCTTTTTTAAAGACACGTTTCCCAGGTTTCAGTTAGAGCATCCAACTGGACAAATTTCCCTAAATCTTCTTTAAACCTGCATTATTTTCACTTTATTTTTATATTAAATTACATATATTTAATTTATTAAATATATTTATTTAATATAAGCATATATATATTAAAATATAAAATTTTATATTTTTATATTTCACTAATATTTTTCTTCAATTTAGTTTGCACCTTAAAGTGCAAGTCTTTTATAAGGAACTGCTATAAATGAAAAATCAGAAGCATGCTTCACTAATAGGAGAAAATTTTAAGCGTTAGGGCTATGCAAGTGATATTATTAAATTTTAAAATAGAAGCAATAAGCAAGGGAACACAGGGAATAGTCATTCTAATTCATTTTCAATAAGGTATATTTCTGGGGAATTGGCTGGCTCGGAGACTGGCAGGGGGGCTGTGGAAAGCGAGAGTAATGGACAAGGAAGGGTCTGGGAAAGAGCCATTTAGGTGGAAAAAAGTCTGTATCTCCTAGGAACTTTGAATAGTTGAAGGGGCTTTACCACCAGCTGTCCGTACTAAACTGGCTGCGCAGAATTTTTCTAGTATGACATGACAGCCAGTCAAGGAATAAAAAGCTATTTAAAAGGAAGAATATGGGAAAACCTCACCGAGTTGAAACAGCCAAACCAAGACCAAGAATTATTACCACCAAAGCCTGTTTCTGAAAAAGTTCTAAAGTTTTATTCCTGGAGATTTTACTCCAAAAATTGTCAAAAAAAAGAGAAAAAATAGTTCACTGCTTTTAACTAAAGTGAACGGCGTTTTCTGCCTGGATGCTACCATTGTTTATTGTTGTTCGGTGGCTAAGCTGTGTCTGACTCTGTGACCCCATGGCTGCAGCGCGCCAGGCTTCACTGTTCTTCACTATCTCCTGGAGTTTGCTCAAACTCATGTCCATTGAGTCAGCAATGCCATCCAACCATCTCATCCTCTGTCGTCGCCTTCTCCTCCTGCCCTCAATCTTTCCCAGCATCAGAATCTTTTCCAATGAGTCCGCCCTTCATGTCAGATGGTCAAAATATTGAAGCTTCAGCATCACTCTATAGTCATATCTGTGAAGTCACCTTGGATTGTGCTAATTGCAAATAAAAGTGGGGAGAGTATGTAAACATGAAAGTCATCCTAGAAAGTTGGTACCTGTCTCTTAAAATCTCTAGGACGTCCCATAACGGGAAGACCCGTTATGGATGGGCGTTCATATTTGGACCCATTGCCTCTTTTTAATCACTCTTCTTCCTTCCAACACATCCTATGGTGACCCTTCCTCATCCAGTGAACTCCGAGATCAAAGGCCTGCCTCGCTGTCCTTTGAGGATGAAGGATGTTATTTTACCAGCCGTTTTGAAACTGAGCTCTCTTCAGTGGCTGCCTCCCTTGAGGAGGATAAGAATGCAGCAGAGACTGCTAGGATCGCTGGGGTAACCACTTCCTCCAGTTATCCAGGAAAACGATACATAGGCATTGGGAATCAAAGTGTGCGTCCACCCTTTCCTCTTAGAGCAAACACTCTGATGTCCAGTCTGGGGGAGTCGGGGAGAAAATGGTTTCACTTAAGTAAAGTAAACTGATCACAAAAAGACGAACACTGTATGATTCCACTTCCAAGGGGATGTCTAAAACTGTCAAATTCATAGAAACAAAGAGTAAAATGGTGGTTACCAGAGCCTCGGGGGGAGGAAAGGAAGAGATCTCACTTACTGGGGATGATGTTTCAGTTCTGCAAAAATGAAAAATTCTGGAGTCTGATTATGCACCAATGTGAATATACTTAACACAGCTCTACAGGTTATGGTGGAACTTATTGTTGATGGGCAGGAAGCAGGGGGGAAGGGAGAGTTAGGGAGTTTGGGATGGACTGGTACACATTGCTATATGTAAATTGGATATCCAGCAAGCACCTACTGTATAGCACGGGGAACTCTGCTCAGTGTTATGTAGCAGTCTGGATAAGAGGGGACTCTGGGAGAGAATGAACACACGTATGTGTATGCTGAGTCCCCTTGTTGATCAGCTATCCTTCAGTATGAAATAAAAAGTTAAAAAGATAAAACTGCTTAAGGTGGTACCTTTGATGCCATTTTATCAAAATTAAAAGAAAAATCTTTACCATATAAGATCACCTGATCATTTCTGACTAGTATAAAAATATTTGTTTTTACCTACTAAAATAAAAATGTTATATCAATTACAATAATGATAATAATAATAAGGACAACTATACTAACCACACAGAGGAAAAAAACTGAATGGGATAACATTGTCTGGGTTCTTCTTGGCTCAATAAAAATGCCTGATCATTATTATGTTGATCTCTTTTTATTGTTTGTTTATTACCCCCATAGTACTTAGCTTAATTTTCCCATTTCTTGCGTTAAAAAAAATCAGATCCTTGAAAGCATATGTTGAGTTTTGCTGTTGGTATTATTATTGCCTAAGGGAGGGACAGGCAATAAAGAGCCCATTGGCTTGTGGATGTGGATGGTGGGACCCAGACCGTCTCAGCTTACTAAAAATAACACTGAGGGGAACGCACTGATGTGTGCTTGTGAAAACACGCGTGCAAAGTTCCCTCTCTGACTGGCATTAAGCTAAACCGCATATAACCTTTCAGATGAGACGGGGTGGGGGGAAGGCAGCTGAACAAGAACATTTCAACAAACCATAAATCTTATCTTAATTGGAAATTTAAAGTACTTGAAGCATGGGAAAAGTGACGGAAAAGAAGTAAAACTAATATGATCAAGCTGAAATCAACCCTGGTCACCAGCGAAGACACTTAGTGTTGTTAAGGGAAACCCTTGCGGATAATGTTTCCTGGAAACCAGATGGGAAGTTAGATTAGCTCTTTTCTTTCCAAAATAACTTGTGTTTTTGTCATTATAATGTAACATTTACAGAAACGCAACAATATGCTGGCCTTCTGGTAGGCAGGACCCCATATGAAATGGTCTTATTTGGTGTGAGACAAGGGAAAAACTCAAGTCTGCAGCCACGTAAAAGGTCAGGTACAGAAGTTAGGACAGGAAGGGACGTGAGAGAAGAAAATTACAGATTAAAACCAAGGGAGAAACAGCACTCATCTAGAACTATGGTCATCAGTTATTGTTTTTAATGGTAGTGAAACTGGAGGCTGTTATAGCAACACTTCATTAGTATAAGACCTTCTTAAGTGAATTTCCAGATACCTGAGGCCTCTACAGGGGCTTCCCCGGTGACTCAGCGGTTGAAAAAAAGAAAAAAAAAACCTGCCTGGAATGCAGGACATGTAAGAGACATGGGTTCAACCCCAGATTGGGAGGATCCCCTGGAGGAGGGCACGGCAACCCCCTGCAGGATTCTTGCCTGGAGAATCCCATCACAGAGGAGCCTGGCGAGCTACAGTCCATAGGATCGTAAAGGGTTGGACGCGACTGAGTGACTGAGCCCACTCGGCTTATACAATCACTAGGTCAGTTTTCAACCCAACAGATTTTGCTGGATTTGGCCAAGAATGCTTGGCATATTTCTCTTACCTTCCTAAGAGAGAGAATTGATCCCATTTTGGTCCTTGGCTGGTGATTCGCAGGAAGCACTGTCATCATCACTTTTGGTCACTTTGCCAGGACTTGTTTGCAGCCGCTCTGTCGCAGGAAGAACGGGTGTGTGGTCACAGCCCACTTCTATGCTGTCACGAGTTTTCTGACTGTGCTTTTGTTTTCCAGCATCTTTTGCCCTTGAGAAGCAGGGTGGTCACATGGCTGCCATCTCAATGAACCTGACTCAATTCCCCAGTTTCCTCTAGTTCACGGCTCCAAACACTGGACGTCCCCATGGGGCATCAGCCTGCTGAGCTAGTTTAAGAAATGTGCTGCAGAGGGTGTGGAGAAAAGGGAACGCTCTCGCAGTGTTGGTGAGAATGCAAATTGATACAGCCACTGTGGAGGACAGTATGGAGATTCCTTAAAAACTAGGAATAAAACCACCATATGACCCAGCAATCCCAATCCCAGGCATACACCCTGAGGAAACCAAAATTGAAAAAGATACCTGTTTGCCACTGTTCATTGCAGCATTATTTACAATAGCTAGACTATGGAAGCAACCTAGATGTCCATCAACAGATGAATGGGTAAAGAGGTTGTGGTACATATACACAATGGGATATTACTCAGCCATAAAAACCCTTTGAGTCAGTTCTAGTGAGGTGGATGAACCTAGAACCTGTTACACAGAGTGAAGTAAGTCAGAAAGAGAAAGACAAATACCATATTCTAACACATATATACGGAATCTAGAAAAATGGTACAGAAGAATTTACTTACATGGAAGCAGTGGAGAAACAGACATAGAGAATAGACTTATAGACATGGGGAGAGGAGAGGAGAGGGTGAGATGTATGGAAAGAGTAATACGGAAACTTACATTACCATATGTAAATAGATAGCCAATGGGAATCTGCTGTATGGCTAAGGAACCTCAAACAGGGGCTCTGTATCAACCTAGAGGGGTGGGATGGGGCAGGAGATGGGAGGGAGGTTCAAAAGGGAGGGGATATATGTATACCTGTGGCTGATTCATGTTGAAGTTTGGCAGAAAACAGCAAAATTCTGTAAAGCAATTATCCTTCAATAAAATAAATAAAAAGAAACGTGAGTTTGATAAGGAGCACGTGTCTCAGAGTCACAGAGGAAGAGTAGTATAAATAACCTTATAACAGGAATTGAATCGGGTGATCAAGGTCAGGGTTAGAACCCAGAGCGTATACAGATCTGGGGTTAAGTAGGGGTGGGTGTGAAGTCAAGAGCATGTTTCCTAAATTCAGTGAAAAATCAGGCATCTTTCTTTCTACAAAGTGTAATTTGTTTGGTTGAAGCCGGTCTCGTTCTCCATGATTTATCTTGAAAGTAAAGAAGTCATTGCCGATGTCTCTCCTGGACCGTCTCAGTGGCCCCAGGGCCAGCTATGAGCTGCAGGAGCCCTCTGTCAATGTTTACAGCCTAACCACTGTGTCTTGTCTGAACATGTGGGAATAGTGGTAGAGCCATCGCCGCCAGGCTCTGCCCCTGGACTAGGAGAGGGCATGCGCTCTCCTGAACCCAGTACGTCCGTCAGCACATGAACTCCGATAGTTTACATGGAATAATGATACGAATGAACCTATTTACAAAACAGAAACAGACTCACAGACTTAGAGAACTTTACCAGGGGGGACACGTAGGGGAGGGAGGTGGGATGGTTGTGTACATACTGCGGTATTTAAAGTGGATAACCAACAAGGGCCCACGGTATAGCACAGGGAACTGTGTTAATATAACGTGATGACAACTCTGCTCGATATTATGTAAACGGGAAAATAATTTGAAAAAGAATAGATACGTGTATATGTGTAGCTGAATCACTTTGCAGCATACCTGAAACGATCACATTATTAATCAGCTATGAGCTAGTGCTAAGTCACGTCAGTAGTGTCTGACTCTTTGCGACCCAGTGGACCACAGCCTGCCAGGCTCCTCTGTCCATGGGATTCTGCAGGCAAGAATACTGGAGTGGATTGCCATGCCCTCCTCCAGGAGATCTTCCTGACCCAGGGATTGAACTCACTTCTCTTACGTCTGTCTCCTGCATTGGCAAGTGGTTTCTTTACCACCAGTGCCACCTGGGAAGCCTAATCTACTATACTCTAGTATAAAATAAAAGGTTTTAAAAAGAGTGAAAAATGTGGATGTTGTTAATATCCATCCAACTCACAGAGATATTGTGAAGATTAAAGCAATTAATACGAATGGAAAAAAAAAATCCAGGTTATAGTAATGAATTCTAGCAACACTATAAGTAATGCTTCCCAGGCAGCACTAGTGGTAAAGAATCTGCCTGCCAATGCAGGAGACACAAGGGACACAGTTTTGATCCCTGCGTTGGGAAGATCCCTTGGAGTAGAAAATGGCAAGCTACCCCAGTGTCCTTGCCTGGAAAAAACTCCATGGACAGAGGAGCCTGGTAGGCTACAGTTCAGGAGGTCACAGAGAGTTGGACATGACTAAGCAAACAAGCACTTATATTAGTAGTGTGCCTGTGTTAATCCAAAATTCCAGTTCCCAGTAAGTGATGCTGTGGTGAACTTTGGTCCAGGCAGCAGTGTATAGATGGAGGAGAGCCTGAATCACCATGGAATCCTTGGTGGTTGGAAAGCCTGGAACTGGAGCTTTTTGGAAGAAATGTGCATCTTGAAAACGCAAATCTTCCTTTTCAAAGGAAGATTTCCTTTTCAAATCTTCCTTTGCCTGTCCCTAATGAGGATGTCAGGATTCAAGCATCCCGGGTAAATCTTGTCTCTGTCAGCAGCATTTCAGGGACAAAGAACAAGAATCCAAGCCCTTAAGATGTTTATCATCAATTACTTTGACTTTATTACCGCTATCTGTGGGTTACTAAGATAGGCATTCCATCATCCCTGTGATCATGTGTTAGACAGGTGTTGGTGGGAGCCACCTGGCCTCACACCTGCTCTTTAAAAGCAAGAGGGGACTAAATGAACCTGGCAGACTGTGTACTCATCTCTCCATTACCTCGCATCACAGACAGACATCCACTTCACATTGGTGTGAGAAATGGTCCTGTGATTTCAATTCTCTTCATTAAAAAAAAAAACAAAAAACAAAACAGACTTTAGGAACTCATGTCTTGGTTAGCATATACAGAATAACAGACTTGTCACTCAGTAAACCATCGCTTTTTAAGAGAATCTAATGGGTGGGTAGAAAATTCTTCCCAGAACCCACGACTTAAATATCTCTGGGTAAATAACACATAGGGTATCCCATCACATGGCCTGCAACTCCTGTCTCTCAGATAAACCCACTGCAGCACGAGGGGAAGGTAAGGGCACAGAAGAGCTCAGGTAATTCTGGCAGCTAGTCAATCAGCGGAGATAAGTGATTTCTTAACAAATTTCATCCTTGCCCACTTGCAGCTTTCAGTCCAAGCAGAAATGAAAACCAGATTTAGCACAGACATGGACAACAATCATGGTTACCAAGGAGGAAGTGGGAGAGGGGGGATGAAGTAGGAGGTTGGAATTAACACATACAAACTACTGTATATGAAAGTGAAAGTGTTAGTCGCTCAGTCATGTGCATCTCTTTGCAGCTCCATGGACTGCCGCCCACCAAGCTTCCCTATCCACAGGATTCTCCAGGCAAGAATACTGCAGTGGGTGGCCATTTCCTTCTCCAGGGGATCTTTGCAACCCAGGGATCAAACACAGGTCTCCCTCATGGCAGGTAGATTCTTTCCCATCTGAGCCACCAGGGAAGCCCACTGCTATATATAGAATAGATAACCAACAAGGACCTACTGTGTAGCACAGAGAACTCTTACTCAGTGTTTCGTAGTAACCTCTAAGGGAAAAGAATCCAAAAGAGAGTGGGTATATGTATATGTGTAACTGATTCACTTTGCTGTACATCTGAAACTAACACAACATTGTAAATCAACTATACTTGGATTAAAAAATAATTGGAATAAAAAATAAAACCAGAGTTAGCTACAGAGGAGAACGTGGGTGCCCCAAGGTACTAGCTATCTGGGAGTCAACTGAATGAAAAAACAAGTTATTATTTTAGACCAAAGAGAGCAGCTCTCACTTGGGGTTTTGTAAGGAGTGAATTCTCTGGCTCCCAAGCATGAATCATTTCTTCGTGTGAAGTGGCCTGGGAGTTGCCAGCTGAGGTCTCCATGGGAATGTATTTCAGGGCGAAAGAGAGGGACCTTCTCAAGTTCTGTGAAGCAGAAGGGAGTGTGTTTTATGACCCTGGGAAAGAGCGACATTCTGAGTGTGGGGAGTGACGCCGGGAGGGAGGGCGTGGGGAGGATGGGAGGCAGAGCGTGAGGAGGGAGGAGCAGGTTTGCTGACGCTTTTTGCCAGTTTAGTGATTTTGCTTGGTCACTACAACAACTGCACTCAGATCAGGATTTCTTTCTTCTTTTTTAAAGTCATGTTTAAAAATTGAAGAATAGGGAGTTCCCTGGCAGTCCAGGGGTTAGGATTCAATGCCTTCATTGTTGTGGTCTGGGGTTCATCCCAGGTTAGAAACTAAGATCCAGGAAGCTGTGCAAGGAAGTTTCCAACTCCCCACCCAAAACTGAAGTATAGTCAATTTTATACATTTGCATACATACATTTATATATATACATACATATAGGGCTTCCCCGGTGGCCCACCGCTAAAGAACCTGCCTGCAATGCAGGAGCCACAGGGTTGGGAAGATCCCCTGGAGGAGGAAATGGCAACCTGCTCCAGGATCCTTGTCTGGGAAATCCCATGGACAGGGGAGCCTGGCAGGCTACATTCCATAGGGTTGTAAAGAGTTGAACATGGATGAAGCAACCTAACATGCACGCATATATACATGTATATATACAAATGTGTATGCATTTATGTATACACACACACACACACATATATATGTTATGATAGAGTCTTTCATTGACTTCAAAGAGTAAATAGAAAGCTATGATCTATGAAAAAGAGCATCTATGAAAAAGCAGAGCCAGAGACTGGTGTGCAGGGGTAGAGTATAGGAAATAAAGATAAAAAAATCATCAAATTTATAATCAACAGAGTCTGTACAGCAGATCTAGGGAAGTCATTGAAATGAGTGAGACATCGTTTTTCTGTTTTCTCGTCATGGTTCAGTTATCCACTCACTCACTTTAATAGATATTTATTGATTATCAATTCTATACCAGGAGATCTGGACAATTTCCAGGAAGACCAAGAAGGTTGAAATCCTTCTGATAGGGGAACAATACACACAAATGAATAACTGTGATGTCATATGGTGAATGTAACAGGAGAAGGGACAAAATGTTTTGAAAGCACAAGGTGGAATTCATCATTTCATCTGTAGACTAGATGAAAGCTCCGCAGAGATGACACTGGATGTGAGCCTAGAAGGGTAAGAGGGAGTTTGCTAGTTGCACAAAAGGGGACAGTATAGGGTTAAAAATGTCCTTGCCCTGGATAGCCAGGGTCAGAAACTGACCACCACTTCTTATTAGTACTGTGACCTTGTGGAATCTTCTTAATTCTTCTGTCTCCATGTGTTCATTTGTGAGAAAGGGAGATAATTATAGCAGGTACTCTGGAGGATCATTGTCTAAATTAAGAAAAACAGTACATCAAGGACTGAGCACAGTGTCTGATAAACAACATATAATAGTATCGTTAAAAAGGAGCCCCAGGTACAGAACTTTAGTTATTCCAAGTCAAGTGCAAGGGAGGTCATGGCATATTTGGGAGACCCAATGGCACTCCACTCCAGTGCCCTTGCCTGGCAAATCCCATGGATGGAGGAGCCTGGTGGGCTGCAGTCCATGGGGTCGCTATCAGTCAGACAAGACTGAGCAACTTCACTTTCACTTTTCACTTTCATGCACTGGAGAAGGAAATGGCAACCCACTCCAGTGTTCTTGCCTGGAGAATCCCAGGGGCGGGGGAGCCTGGTGGACTGCCGTCTATGGGGTCGCACAGAGTCGGACATGACTGAAGCGACTTAGTAGCAGCAGCAGAGCTTAGGTGGAGGGTTTGCTGAGGTAGAAGCAGAGGCTGTGTGCTTGCTAAGTCATTTCAGTTGTGTCCAACTGTTTGAGACCCCATGGACCATAGCCCAGCAGGCGCCTCTCTCTGTGGGATTCTCCAGGCAAGAATACTGAAGTGGGTTGCCATTCATTTCTCCAGGGCATCTTCCTGACCCACGGATAGAACCCATGTCTCCTGCATCTCCTGCATTGGCAGGCTGGTTCTTTGCCACTAGCACCACCTGGGAAGCCCAGAAGCAGCGGCTGGAACTCTCTAAGTCCCCCACCCCACCCCCACTCCCACCCCCATGCCCTCTAAAGGGATGTTCTGACTCTTAGCTTTCCCCTGGATCGTAGTGTGTGTTTACATCCAGATGTGCTGCTATGAGATGCTCAGGGCAATGATGGCCTGGTCCAGCCTACCCCCCAGCATCCTGAGGCCCCCCAGGTGAGGAGGAAGAGGAGCAGTGGAGAGTTAGAGATGTGGGGAGAGAACCGCAGATGAGGTATCCTGGTCGACATGATGGACCAGAGCTCTGTTGTGTGCATGAATCCCACTCCTCTTGCTTCTTTAAGATCCACCTTGAAACCACACACTTTACATCTCTTGATTACTACCTGGGACCAGAAAGAAGAGATTACTCACTTTTCTATAAAGGCTGTGCTTCAGAAACCAGTAGTCAGCTCCCCACTCCTCCTTCTAGTAGCGGGTTACCTTGTTACTTAATTTTAGGGCCCGAGTTTCCTCCTGAGCAAGATCAGAGCGACACGAGCTATCCCGCAGGGTGGAGCATTCAAGGAGATCACTGATGAGCACTAACACGGAGCCTGGAACACAGCCAGCGCATTCACACAACACTCAGGTGTGTAACTCGTTCCTCCCGCCTGTCTCCATGACCTCCAGCTATCTTTGACATAATATAGAATCTGGAGTTTATTACATCAGTCTCCTGACTCAGCCTGAAATACTCACTGCCTCTAAAACAGAAGGTCAAGGCTAAGGCATTGGGAGTTTGCAAGATCCCTTCTTGACACTGGGACCTGTATTAAGGAGGTCAGGGCAGAATTCATGTCTTCTGAGGTCTTTGGTGTTCTCATAACATGAGGATCCCATAACTTGGAGCTTCCAGGAGGCGTACATATCTTGGTTAGTGTAGTCATTTGTTGACTAGGGATTTTCAGGTTTTTAAAACTCTTGTGGCTCAGCAGGTAAAGAGTCCGCCTTCAGATGGACCTGAGTTCAATCCCTGAGTTGGGATGATCGCCTAGAGGAGGGAAAGGCGCCCCACTCCAGTATTCTGACCTGGAGAATTCCATGGGCTGTATAGTCCATTGGGGTCACAAAGAGTCAGACATGACTAGGCAACTTTCACTTTCACTTTCACTTCACTTCTATAAAGAAGGCTGAGCGCCAAAGAACTGATGCTTTCTAATTGTGCTGGAGGAGACTCTTGAGAGCATGTTGGACAGAAAGGAGATTAAAATCAGTTAATCCTAAAGGAAATCAACCCTGAATATTCGTTGGAAGGACTGATGCTGATGCTGAAGCTCCAATACTTTGGCCACCTGATGCGAAGAGCCGAGTCACTATAAAAGACCCTGATACTGGGAAAGATTTAGGGCAGGAGGAGAAGAGGATAACAGAAGATCAAATGGTTGGATGGCATCATCGACTCAATGGACATGAGTTTGAGCAAACTCTGGGAGATAATAAAGGATAGAGGAGCCTGGTGTGCTGCAGTTCATGGGGTCTTTAAGAATCAGACACGACTTAGGGGCTGAACAACAACAACAATGCTCCTAGTTGAGTTCTGAAATAGTAACAATACTGTGAGAACTAGCAGTACAGGAGTATTTAATGTGTTCTACATGGTACACTAAACCTCTTATACAAGTCATATTGCATAGTCTTTGCAAGAAATTCATGAGATTAGTAGTGCCATCCACCTTTCAGATTTTCACACAAGGGAAAGCTTAAATTTTGAGGGAGTGTCAAGTCACTATTTCAAGGTCACACAGCTCAAAACTGGCAGGAGAAAGAGGGAAGACTAGACTGTTTGGCTCCTGGATGGACTCCTGTATTTCCCTGTTTGCCTGTCCTAATGTGAGATTTGGGATGCATAGAGGGCTCTGAGAAGCTGGATGAATAAAACGCGATCCCCAGCTGATTCCCATAATATGGCTCCAGTGGCCTCCTTCATGGGTCAGCGTGAGTCTTCTGTTACATAGGGGAAGCCATGTCGGCAACTCACTCTGTATCTTTTATATCCATGCCGATGCCATTGATTTGCTGTTTTGAGAGAGCTCCTTAATTTTCCAGGATGTCATCTTTCCCATTTTTTCTAGCTCAAGATCATCAGGGAAAGGACACGTAGAGTCTCCTAAATTAGACTTGATATCTATCTAGTCTGCAGAGTTTATGTGAAGCTTAAATGAGCTTATGCGGGCAAGGTACCATTTCAACGTTAAGACGGCACCCAAATGGAAAAATAATATGATGTTGATTACAGAGAGTACATGGCATGTCAGCACTTCTCCTGTTCACTAAAGTAAATCAATAAGACAGTAATAATGATAGTTAAGAGTTGCTGAGAGCAAGCGAGATTCGTGGTGGATTAGGCTAAGCATTTGACATGGATTATTTCAGATGTTTTCCAAACAATGCTGCGAGATCAGTAGGATAAAAATCTCCATGTCACACATGGAGGAACTGGGCTCTGAATATTTAAGAAATTGACATGATCATCTGGATAGGAACCCTGGAAATCTGACTCAGGATGGCTTTTTAGCCTCTAGCCACCTATTGGGTTTCCCTGGTGGCTCAGCGGTAAAGAATCTGCCTGCCAGTGCAGAAGATGCAGGTTTGATCCCTGGATCAGGAAGATCCCCCAGAGAAGGAAATAGCAACCTATTCCAGTATTCTTGCCTGGGAAATCTCACAGACAGAGAAACCTGGTGGGCTACAGTCCCTGGGGTCGCTAAGAGTCAGACACAACAGCTGAAGAACAAACACCAACAAGCCATCTGTTAGTTCTACACCTGGTTTGTTAGGTGGCTTGCTTCACTGAATAAACAGAAACCAGACTTTGTAAATCCAATTTTCAGGATTGCATTTTCTAATATAAGGTTCCATTTCCAGCTTCATTCTATGAGGATAGGCTTTTTAGATTAGTTCACATATATATTTGTTCTCAGCTCTGGTATATTTCTCTTCCTTTCTTCCTGTGAACAAACAGCCCTCATCCCAGCCCAGGGTGATAGAGGCATAACGTATGATCAGCAATAGTTACTAACATCTCCTGACAGGCTGAGAGCTCTCAGACAAGTATTGTCCCAGGGTGGAACATATGTCTGAAACATATTACTCTGAATGAGAAAGAAATGTAATAATTTGCATAAATCGGGATGGTATTGACTCAGATTCTGGGCTGATAAAAAACAATTAATACCATGTTCTCTGGACTACCATAGTCTTTGTATCAGAAAACTCCAAGTACTATAATATATAATCCAGTGACTATTCTTCTGTAGCAGTTTTTGGTGGACAAAGTCATATTTTATATGTGAACATATACTTTGCTCTTGATATTTTAAGATAATATAATGATATCTTCATGTTTTAAAAATAGTTACATCTGTACAGCAAGTTTAAAAACTTCAAAATAAAATCTAGAGATTTAAAAAATCTCTAGTGTCAGAAGATGTTTTTATGACCCACTCAAACCTTCAGAGTTAAGATTTGTTGACCAAGGTCTAGAGATACAATGAAGGTCAGTTGTTGTATTGAGCTCCTGAAGCAGATGTTCTCTGGACAAACTCAGCAGAAGAGTACAGCTTCTGAGTCTTCTAGGCTTAAATGCTTTCACTACAGGATTTCAAGCTAAAGGGATCTTTTCCTCTGAGGCTAAAAGCCTGGTCCTTCCCTTTCACCAGTGAGAAAGAAAACGTGTTTCTCCATGTGTATAATTTTTATAAAGATCTCTATCTCAGATGATACTTCATGTTCATTCGTGGCTACACAAGCCAGGAAGATCTGAATATCTTTTAAATCTCAACCTAACAGTAATCAGCTTTCTGGAAGTTTCCTGGGAGAAATTTCTGGAAGAATGCCCAGATACGTGAGCATACAGTGGAGGGGAGGGCATTGTGGAAAGTGTTTGGCACAGATGTTAAAACCGTATGTAATGTTATAGAATCGGGACTGGATCCCCTGGCCTCTGAGGTTTCTGCATCTTCCACCAGAATGTCCAAGCTATCTCATAACTCCAGCAGCCATGACGTCTTGGTGTTTAAAATGACACCCAACTGAATTTTTCATCTTAGCTGTGAATTCCATTTTATGTGAAGTTACGTTTTCATCTTACATTGGAAATTACTGGACTTTAGGAGGGAGGGGTACTTGTGTTTAGTAGTTATGTTAATGAGTTACCTATGTACCTGTGAGAGCCATGGGTGTCTTCCCGTTTCATCCCGCTGATCCATCAGAGGTCTTAGGCACTTTCACACCCAGGTACCAGTCCTACTTGAAACCAGGGATTGCAGCACAAGCGAAGGATGTGGGTTGAGGACAATGGACTGGTGTCTGCTAAGGACCTGTTATTCACTAGGCGTTATGCTGTGCACTGACTAGGTTCAGTTCAGTTCAGTTCAGTTGCTCAGTCATGTCCGACTATTTGTGACCCCATGAATTGCAGCACGGCAGGCCTCCCTGTCCATCACCAACTCTCAGAGTTCACTCAAACCCACATCCATCGAGTCAGTGATGCCATCCAGCCATCTCATCCTCTGTCGTCCCCTTCTCCTCCTGCCCCCAATCCCTCCCAGCATCAGAGTCTTCTCCAATGAGTCAACTCTTCACATGAGGTGGCCAAAGTACTGGAGTTTCAGCTTTAGCATCATTCCCTCCAAAGAAATTCCAGGGCTGATCTCCTTCAGAATGGACTGGTTGGATCTCCTTGCAGTCCAAGGGACTCTCAAGCGTCTTTTCCAACACCACAGTTCAAAAGCATCAATTCTTCAGTGCTCAGCTTTCTTCACAGTCCAACTCTCATATCCATACATGGCTACCGGAAAAACCATAGCCTTGACTAGACGGACCTTGGTTGGCAAAGTAATGTCTCTGCTTTTTAACATGCTATCTAGGTTGGTCATAACTTTCCTTCCAAGGAGTAAGCGTCTTTTAACATGGCTACAATCACTACCTCGGTTAGTCCTCAGCAGTTTGGATACAGTCTGCTCCATTATTAGAAGCAGCAGCTGACTGAGAGAAACAACTTAATGTACGAAGGAATCATAATGTAGCAAAGCTGAGGGGCGAGTGTCTGTCCGCATGGTTGCCCATGTGGCGCCTTCTCCTCTACCTGTGTTCTTCTGCTGGTGCGTCTATGCCCCAAGCCCTCCTACGTGTTTAGATACTGCTGGGGACTCCCTCAGCACGTCCCCCAGGACTCTTGATCCCCAGCAAGGGACTCTGTGGTGGTGCCTCTGTCATGACTCACACCTGAGGTCTGGTCCCGCCTCTCCAGTCCTGGGCGCCCACTCATCGGCCCCTGGCCTTCCTTGAATTCTGGTGATGCTGCGTCTGGCCTGCCATGAGAATGCTTGGCCTACCTCATTTGAGATCCAGTGTTCTGCTAAGAGCTCGTATGTGTGTGTGTCTGTGTGAGAGGGTAATAGGCAGGAAGGCCAGGGGTCTCCAAATGGAGGAAATAGTCTGCAAGTGTCAGACATTTTATCTCTCTTAAGCGGCAGGAGGAAACAAACTAGCGATATTTTTTCCTTCTCTATACAAATTTAAAAGGAGGTTTCTCTTAAAATTCTGTGTTGTCATAATGATACCTGGTTTCACCTGAAGTTAACCAATGCCTTTTTCTTATGGAAATGTTGATCTTAAGCTATGCTAATGTACTATGCATTTACCCCAAACTCTGTCTTCAAGTCCGTTCCTCCTTTTGAGCTCAAAACCTACTTGATAAACCAGTATGTTATACTCCGATATTGTTCCTCTAATCTATGTAAATGAAACTATTTGTATGGTGATCTGCCCTTCTTCAAGATTCAAGTTAATCATTTTACGGCCCAAGATAAACCATTTGGAGCCAAGATTATCCCAAAATACATCTTATGGGTGAGGGGCCTGGTGCCATTCTAAGTTTTGAGACAGTCCTTTCTTTCATTAACAAACTGCTGGTGACTATATAACATCCAGCTGAAGACTAGCAGGGGGGTACTCTTTCTGCCCCCTTCTGATGCCTATGTCAGAAGCTTTCTCTATCTCCTTTACACTTTAATAAAACTTTATTACACAAAAGCTCTGAGCGATCAAGCCTCGTCTTTGGCCCCGGATTGAATTCTTCTCCTCTGGGGGCCGAGAATCCTGGCATCGTAATTCAACAACAACCTTTCATGTGTGTGAGCACGAAAGAGAAAGAGGTGGAAGGGTAAACATCACGTAGAGACAGACGCTTCGCAGGGGAACTTCCCTGTGAACTTGAACGTGGCTTCTGTGGGCCTCCTGGGTATCCATGTGAACCCTGGGCTCTAACACACACGCTGCGAGGCACACGTATCAAATGTAATGGCCTCCTGCCCAGGTCTTGTGGTTGCTCTCATGAGCCAGGCTGGGCCATTGCCTTTGAGGCTGGGCAAGGCTCAACCTGCAGGGATAAGGTGAGTCTTTCTGGTGATGGGAGGAGCTGAGGATGGCAACACCTGGCCTAATGCTCAGGCCTCCGAACACGTCCCCGACCTGGACTCCTACGAGCCTTCCTTCTCCACCTGCTGCTCAAACCTCAGCAGGACAGGATAACTGAGAGCACATGCATTCTGATAATTCTTCAGTTTTGCTCCAGTTATTGGGATTGTTTATCAAGGGATATGTCCGGGTCAAGTTTAAGAAGGATCTTGCCTTGCTTTTTATACGTTGATGCATACAGGAGCATCTTGAATTGCTACAGGCATTCTCCAGCCATTAGCCCTAACAGATGCCATGTAATAATTCTTGAAACTCTTGCTGGAGGAGTGCTCCTTTGAATGATCTCATTCATGATGATGAAGGCCATAAATTCTGAGGAATGCGAGACAATCAAATTCCTGACCTGTCTGTGACTATGGGAACTGGCTGCTGCGTTCAGGTAGGACCTGAAGTTCAAAGAAAGTCAGGTCTGCAGCTTTGGGGTTTTTATTTTTTAATTTTATTTGCATGACTTAAAGCTGAGCCAAGTCCCTGTGCTTAGTGAGGTTCAAAATGAGGTCTAAATAATCTTTTCCATCTCAGGCTGCCTGCTTTCCTGGTGGTATACTGTTTGTTTTAGTTTGGGTCACTATCAGAAGCAGAATTGTCATAAAGCTGGAGGGGAGGTCTCTGGTTCTTAGGGCCCAGAGAAGGACATAGGGATGGAAAGGGATTCCAGAAGCGGTGGTGATGCGAGTCAATTTTCCAGAAAGATAAAGAGACTGATGGATGAAGGAGACACAGAGAGATTTAAAAAACCTGATTTATGCAATGTCTCCAGCCATCCTACACTCACGCGTGAACTTACAATCTCCCTGGAGCTGCCGGCGTCTGGCACAAACACTGAATGTCAAGGGCATGCTTGTGTTTTCACCTGTTTGTCCTCCTCTAATCTTCAGATCAATTTCTCATTGCTTTATATTCAGGAGCCATGGGGAAAAATACGTTCTCGCCCTGTGGTTCAAAAATCCGTAAGACTTAACCTATGCCATTTATGCATAATAGTAAATTTTATAAGCAATTATTTGGAAAAGCAATATTCTGTGTCAACACAAAAGGATGGAAAATCAGTTAATTTCCTTAAATAACAAATGAAAACTGCCTCAGGACCTCCATCGACCTTCCCTTTCTTCTCGGGCCATGTTAGATTCTGATAACACTGGCAAATTACCTGAAGGCCCTAAGCGAAGTGAACAGATCTTTAACTCTGTGCAAAACCTGCTGCAGTTTTTAGGCGCTACACTTTGAAACCCTAGGATCAGATACTGATCATTTGTGATGAAACTATCCAATCTTCTTAGATATTTTAAAAATTTATTTGGCTGGGTCTTAGTTGCTGCATGCGGGATCTTTAGTTGCAACATGTGAGATCTACTTCCCTGACTAGGGACTGAACCCAGGCCTCTTGCATTGGGAAGGCAGGGTCGTAGCCATTGGACCACCAGGGAAGCCCCTATCCCTAGTTCTGATGGCAGTCTCCAAAGGTTTCCATTTTCACTCAAACAAAACTCACTCTGAATGGTGAGGAGAAACTTACAACGTTCAAATTCATTCCAATTGAGTCATTTCACATGATCCAGCTGTTGAAGTGAGCAAGAGAGCTAAGTTGCTAAGTTGTGTCCAACTCTTTGTAACCTCACGAACTGTAGCCCACCAGGCTCCTCTGTCCATGGAATTCTCCAGGAGAGAATACTGGAGTGAGTTGCCATTTCCCCCTCCCGGAGGCCGCGTCTCTTATGTCTCCTGCATTGGCAGATGGGTGTCACCTGGGAAGCCTGCTGTTGAAAGCTGTGTTTAAAAACTCCTGGCTCCATACAACAGAAGTTTATTTAGCACATATTATGGTCAGCCATTGATTGCAGCCAATTCTGCAGGGATAGGAAAATGCCGAGGAGGCAGTGTGGACCTCAGAGCCCAGATTTCAGCAAAGAACACAGCGGGCAAGGGGCTCTTTATAGATCCAGGCAGGCATGACCGTGTCCCCAGGAAAGGCTTCATGCTCAGAAGAGGAAGCATCTTTGTGTCTTACCAGCTGCAAACCATGGACTTCCAAACACCGTCACTCCGTGACTCATGTTAATAAGCATGTGCCCAGATCAGGCTCTTTCCTGAGTATCGTCTTATTTGTGTCTTTGTGCAAATTCTTCCACTTCTATCTTCTTTGCTGCTGTTTAGTGGGTAAGTCGTGTCCTACTCTCTTGCAACCCCATGGACTATAGCTTTTCCAGGTGGGGTCCCGTGCATGGGGTCGCAGAGAGTTGGGCACCACCGAAGCAACTTAGCACACACGCCGGGACTATAGACCACCAGTCTCCTCTGTTCATGGGATTCTCCAGAATACTGGAGTGGGTTGCCATTCCCTTCTCCAGGGGATCTTCCCGACCCAGGAATCCAACCCCCATCTCTTGCATCTCCTGCCTAGTTTGGCACAATCTTTACCACTGAGCCACCAGGGAAGCCTCTTCTTACAGATGCAAAAACCAAGGCTCAGAAATGTTTCCTTCTGAGTTTTTGAAAGTAGCCAGTGCAGCGTCCAGCTGGTGCAGACCTCTGCCACTGACATTTGGAGGTGACCATGTGACAAGATGGTTTGGGTGATAAATACCTGGGCAGTTACATATTTACCCTCTGCTTTTCATTATATTTTTGAGTTTATTATATTCTTGGATGGTATCTAGTCACTCCAAATATACCCAAAGAAGATATTCAGTCAATGATTTATTATAGTAACTCCACCTTATTTATCTGGGTAGGTTTAGGCCACCTGAATGTCTAATCTGGGCTTTTCCCAGGTGGCGCTAGTCTTAAAGAACCTGCCTGCCAATGAAGGAGACACAAGAGATGTGAGTTTGATAGCTGGGTCGGGAAGTTCCCCTGGAGGAGGGCATGGTAACCCACTCCAGAATTCTTGCCTGGAGAATCCCATGGATAGAGGAACCTGGTGGGTATCATCAGTCCATGGGGTTGCAGAGTTGGACACGACTGAAGCGCCTGAGCTGCATATTACGCATAAATGTCTAATCCTATTTCACTGCTCTTTGCTAATTCTCATTGTTGTTCAATACAGAATTTTGAGAATTGAAGCAGTTTTCAATAACAATACAAACTAAAGAAAGTATTATAGTATTTATCTGTGCACTGCTTACTCAAACAGTCTGGGAAGTGTAGGCTCTGGATCAAAAGATCAGGTCCTAGTAAGAATTCTGGTCCCAACTACCTGAGGTTGATGCCAAAACCTCAGCCTCTGTGCACGGGTACGGAATCAAATCTTGGAGACAGTTTTGGGTGAGGTAGAACAGCTTCATTGCTTTGCTCACACCTTTTTTTTGTTTTGTTTTACAGAAACTATTGTTTCCATTTGATCCAAGGCTTGGGAAAAGGCTCCAGGGTGTTAAAACCTGCATAGTGGCTTTATTTTTGGGGGCTCCAAAATCACTGTGGATAGTGAATGCAGCCATGAAATTAAAAGATGCTTACTCCTTGGAAGAAAAGCTATGACAAACCCAGACAGCATATTTAAAAAGTGGAGACATCACCTTGCTGACAAAGGTCGATATAGCCAAAGGTATTGTTTTTCCAGTAGTCATATAAAGATGTGAGGGTTGGACTACGTGCTGAAAATTGAGGAAGTGATGTTTTCAAACTATGATGCTGGAGAAGACTCGGGAGTCCCTTGGACAGCAAGCAGACCAAACCCATCCACGGTAAAGGGAATCAACCCTGAATTTGCTTTGGAAGGACTGATGCTGAAGCTCCAATACTTTGGCCACCTGTTTCAAAGAGCCAATTCATTGGAAAAGGCCCTGATGCTGGGAAAGACTGAGAGCAGGAGGAGAAGGGGCAACAGAGGATGAGATGGTTGGATGGCATCACTGACTAACGGACATGAATCTGAGCAAACTCGGGGAGGTAGTGGACAGGGAAGTCTGGGGTGCTGCTGTCCATGGGGTCACCAGGAGTCAGACATGACTGAGTGACTGGACAGCACTGGGTGCAGAGAGAGGCTCCAGGCAGAAGCCCTGAGACTGGAGGTGGAGGTGGGTCACTCCTCAAAGGCTGCTGGGGTCCTGCAGGTGAGAAACTTAGCCTGCCCAGCCTGGGGACCAGTCAGCCTGCGGAGGTTGGTCAGGTGGTCGCCCATCTTCCTGATGACTTTCACCACCTTGTCAAGGAAGTAGAACTCCAGGAAGCGACAGAAGCGGGGGTCTGCACAGGCAGAAAACAGGCCACACAGACCCAACAGGGCCTGCTTCAGGTTCTTGTCTATGAGCAGGGCAGCCTCCAGAGCATCCTGGGCTCCACCCCGCTCATTCTGGGAAGGCTTCTCCACTTCCAGGAAGGGGGCATGGCTGCTGCTCTGCTTCTGCATTTGGGAGAGGGTATTGGTGCCCTGGAGCTCCTCCAAGGGCAACTTGCCGAAAAATTCACCCAAGTCGTCTAGAGCCACACTTTGCAGTTGAAATGGGAGCCCAGAGACAGGCAGGTACGGCAGGCTTGCAGATTCAGGTCCACAAAGGATGGCCTCCACCTCGCAGGGGGAAAATCCAGATGAATCTGGAAACTCATGGCTGATTAGTAACAAGGAGTTAAGCTCAACAGGTGGAGTTGGCTGCTCCCGGTGTTGGAGGACAGCTAAGGGGCTGACTCTGAAGGCTGAGGCTGGAAAGAAGGTCCCAGTGCGGTCGGAGGCTGGAGGAAGGGGTGGCCCTGGGTTTGTTCTGTCCAAGCACTGTCGAAGCAAGAGAGAGAGCCACAGGAGTGTGGAGAGCAAGGGGGGCCTGGCCTTGGTGAGCTTTTACAGTGATGGTTCAAGGGCAGGGTTGATGAGATTAGGGTATGCCCAGGGGCTTTCCTTGTAGCTCAGTTGGTAAAGAATCTCCTTGCAATGCAGGAGATCTGGGTTCGATTCCTGGATTGGGAAGATCCCCTGGAGAAGGAAATGGTAACTGACTCCAGTATTTTTGCTGGAGAATCCCATGGATGGAGGAGCCTGGCAGGCTACAGTCCATGGGGTTGTGAGAGTCAGACGACTGAGTGACTAAACCACCGCCACAGGGCCTAAACTCCTTTAATCCGGCCTCAGGGTGTCTTCTCTGTCTGGAATGCTGAGAAATTCCATTTGCTGGGAGTTTCAGTGTTGAAATGGCAACACACTCCAGTATTCTTGCCTGGAGAATTCCATGGATGGAGGAGCCCGATGGGCTACAGTCCATGGGGTCACAAAGAGTCAGACACAACTGAGCAACATCACTTCTGCTACTTCTACTTCTTCAGTGTTATAAAGAGCTTAAAGATTTTGTTATGTGTATCTCCTAGTGGTCCAGTCACACAGTTGTGTCCCACTCTCTGGGACCCCACGGACTGCAGCACGCCAGGCTTCCCTGTCCTTCACTAATTCCCAGAGTTTGCTCAAACTCATATCCATTGAGTTGGTGACACCATCCAACCATCTCATCCTCTGTTGTCCCCTTCTCCTCCTCCTCCTGCCCTCCATCTTTCCCAGCATCTTGGTCCTGAGGCAGAGCCAGGACCATTCTGTTACTTGACTGCGCCTCCCTGGTCTCTGCACTCTCCTCCCTTCCCTGATTAGCCTGACAGCCCGAATCTGCCCTTTGGGACTCAGGAAAGGTCATGGAGGCTAGAGCATTTTCCATACAAGAATCTGGGAGAACAGGACTTCTCTGGTGTTTCAGTGGTTAAGAATCTGCCTTCCAATGCAGGGGACGTGGGTTTGATCCTGGGTTGGAGAGCTGAGATCCCACATCCTAGAGGGCAACCAAGCCTGAGTCACAATTAGCAAGCCTGTGCGCCACAACTACTGAAGTCCCTGCATGTCTCCATGAAGAGTCCACACACCACAGTGAGACCCAGTGCGGCCAAACATTACAGAATTAAATTACACTTAAAAAAGACGCTTATTCCCTGGAAGGTAAGTTATGACCAACCTAGATAGCATATTGAAAAGCAGAGCCATTACTTTGCCAACAAAGGTCTGTCTAGTCAAGGCTATGGTTTTTCCAATGGATGTGAGAGTTGGACCGTGAAGAAGGCTAAGTGTTGAAGAATTGATGCTTTTGAACTGTGGTGTTGGAAAAGACTCTTCAGAGTCCCTTGGACTGCAAGGAGATCCAACCAGTCCATTCTGAAGGAGATCAGCCCTGGGTGTTCTTTGGAAGGAATGATGCTAAAGCTGAAACTCCAGTACTTTGACCACCTCATGCGAACGAAGAGTTGACTCATTGGAAAAGACCCAGATTCTGGGAGGGATTAGGAGAAGGAGGAGAAGGGGACAACAGAGGATGAGATGGCTGGATGGTATCACTGATTCAGTGGACGTCAGTCTGAGTGAACTCCGGGAGTTGGTGATGGACAGGGAGGCCTGGCGTGCTGTGATTCATGGGGTCGCAAAGAGTTGGACTCGACTGAGCGACTGAACTGAACTGAACTGAACTATAAAAGAAGGGCTTCCTTGCCCAGGAGCCCCACAGGGTCCTTGTTTCAAGGTCACTCTACATTTTGCTCATCCTGGTGGAAGCACATGTGAGACTCAATCTTAGTATTGTGATCCGGACTTCCCAGGTTGCTCTAGTCGTAAAGAACCTTCCTGCCAATGCAAAAGATGCAGGAGACGTGGGTTCGATCCCTGAGTTGGGAAGATCCCCTGGAGGAGGACATGGCAACCCACTGCAGTATTCCTGCCTGGGAAATCCCAGGGACAGAGGAGCCTGGCGGCCTACAGTCCATGGGGGTTGCATGGAGTCAGACATGCCTGAAGCGACTTAGCACGCATTGTGATGAAGGGCAGGTAGGCGATACGTAAGAAAGGACTTGAGAGAGCCGGGCTGTCTCAAGTGATAGACATCACTTGTCCATCATGCAGCTCGCTGAACAGCCATCTCCTCTGTGCTGTCAGTCTGTCCCCTCCTCCATCACAGACACTGGGTTCCTGATACGCGTCCTTCATGCCTCCTGACTGCTGATCGCCCCGGAGGTCTCATGAACCAGATACATGTGTCGGCCAGCCCTTTTGTGCGTGTTGCATTCCGCATCTGGATTTCTGGTAGTGTGCCAATCTTAATGAAGTTGTCTTATTGTTTTCTAAGTACCTTTGGACACCTAAGGGCATAATGACTGAGCTGGGGTATGTGATAATGATAAAATGTAGCACAGGGCTGGGTTGTAGCTTGAGTTGCGTTTGACATGACCTGATGAGATTTCTTGACGTATAATCTGCTCCTTTTGCTCCTTTTAGATAAGAGCCTTTGACATCGACTACCCAGAATTGCACGTCTAGGAGACAACATTAATTTGTGTGGCATGACTCACGCTGAATAAAAACAAGTTTGCAGTCAAGAGCCATGCATTCCCAGTTAATTAATCTCCCTTGTAACTGTTGGGGTGGATTATCGGTTAGTCACACACATTTTTTCGTCCCCAGGATGAAGGCAGGTGTGCCACTTTGGTTCGCTGTATGATTTTTCATGCCTGAGTCAGCCTACCCTGCCTCTGCTGTTTTCACACCCTCTTCATTAAGCTCTGTCTAAATACTTAACTGTCCAAGTGTGTTATTGTCAAGCAAGACTCTCCACAAATATTTCAAAACTGATTCAGTTAGTGTCTCGGCATTTCTTGGCTTGCAAAGAACCTAATCCAGTTCCCCTTAGTTTACAAACATGGAAGGAGAGACACTGAGAAGCTAAAGAAAGTTGTCCCAAATCAGAGCTTCTGGTGTCTGCTGAGACCGATCCTCTTAGTGAGGGAAGCTTGGGGCACTGAGGAATGAACGGAAAGAAAAGATTTATGTCATTATCTACATATGAAAGTGAAAGGGTTAGTCAGTCAGCCCTGTCTGACTCTTTGCCACCTCATGGATTGTAGCCTGTCAGGCTCCTCTGTCCATAGGATTTCCCAGGCAAGAATATTACAGTAGGTTGCCATTCCCTTCTTCAGGGTATCTTCTCAACCCAGGGTTCTAACCTGGGTCTCCTGCATTGCAGGAAAATTCTTTACCATCTGAGCCACAAGGGAAGCCCTATTTATGTATATCTACATATAATAGGCTCAAATTTACAAGAAGGAAAGTTCAAATTCTTGAAGGAAGCTGTTTTTTTTGTTGTTGTTGTTGTTGAGTAATTAATGTATACATAAATGGAAACCTTACCAAACATTATTCAAATATGTCCAAAATGATTTAAAAACAAGAGCTCAAAATTTTAGAATTTATCCAGAACATCCCATATATGTCTTTTAAAAAATGATTGTGCTTAGTTGCTCAGTCATGTCTGACTCTTTGCGACCCCATGGACTGTAGCCCGCCAGGCTCCTCTCTCCCTGGGGATTCTCCAGGCAAGATTACTGGAGTGGATTATCATGCCCTCCTCCAGGGGATCTTCCCAACCCAGGGATTGAACCCAGGTCTCTCCCACTGCAGGCAGATACTTTACTGTCTGAGCCCCCAGGGAAGCCCAAGAATACTGGAGTGGGTAACCTATCCCTCCTCCAGGAGATCTTCCTGACCCAGGAACAAAACCAGGGTTTGCTGTATTGCAGGCAGATTCTTTACTATGTTAAATTACTTAGAGAGATTTAAGGTCACCTTTGAAAGTGAAAATGTTTTTCACTCATTTGTGTCCAATTCTTTCTAAGCCCACCAGGCTCCTCTGTCCATGGAATTCTCCAGGCAAGAATACCAGAGTGGATTGCCATGCCCTTCTTGACACGGGAATTAAATCCAGGTCTCCTGCATTGCAGGCAGATTCCTTACCATCTGAGTCACCTGGGGATCCCCAAGGTCACCTTTGCTAATAAAAACATTTATCATTGTGCCATTTTGAACGGGTAATTCTGCCTTACAGATATTAATAAAGGCATTTTATAAAATAGACAGCTGAAGCAAAAGGAAGAATCAATCATAGAGTTTATCAGGATGAAAGTAGCAGATTTGAATTATTTCATTTTTAATGTACATTCAGATATTTATCCCTATAAAAAGATATTTTTGGTATCAATGATTCTGAGCTGTAGTTTGGGGTGCTTATGGCATCTCTCATCATTTCAAAGAAAAGACATCATCAAAATAATTTATTAAATGAAACTCAGTGTAATTCTCTATTACCACCCCCCCACCCCCCGCCCGCCAAATGAACACTTAACTCACGACTCTCTGAGCTGATGGAAAGGACCACTGACAGTTACTTTTCCTCCAAACCAGTGGAACCCAGAAGAGTTCCCAGTGCCAAACACTCTAGGAGTTATTTCGTATTATATATTTAACAAATGTTTTAAAAATACATTTTGAAAATACCTGATTAATGCCCCCCAAAATCGATCAAATTGCCAAGTAATCAACTTTCAAGCAATCCACATTAGTTTTATATTAAGTCAATAACAATGACAGCATGTGGAAGCCTGAATTTTGTCCTTCAAGTGATATGATGAAGATCCAACCCACAGGACCTGTGAATAAGACCTTATTTGGAAACAGGTCTTTGCAGATATAATCAAGTTCAGATTAGGGATTAGGGTGGACCCTAATTCAACAATAGGGCTTCCCTGGTGGCTCAGAGGTTAAAGCGTCTGCCTGTAATGTGGGAGAAATGGGTTCGATCCCTGGGTCGGGAAGATCCCCTGGAGAAGGAAATGGCAACCCACTCCAGTCTTCTTGCCTGGAGAATCCCATGGACAGAGGTGCCTGGCGGGCTTCACAGTCCATGGGGTCGCAAAGAGTCGGACATGACTGAGTGACTTCACTTTCTTTCTATCTAATCCAACAATATCTGTGTCCTTAGAAGAGAAGAGATACAAACAAGAGAGAGGTTACCCTGTGATGACGGAAGCAGAGACTGGAGGGATGGAGTGGCAACACAAGGAAGGCCAAGGACTGGGGCTAAGAAAAGGCAGAGGGAGGTTCCACCCAGGGTCTCAGAGGGATCATGGCGCTTCTGACATCTTGATTTTGGATGTCTATCCTCTAGAATTGTAGGAGAATGTATTTCTGCTGCTTTAAGCCCATTTGGGGCAGTTTGTTATAGCAGCCCTGTGTGCATACGTGCTTAGTCATTCAGTTGTGTGAGACTCTTTGTGACTCCATCAACTGTAGCCTGCCAGGCTCTTCTTTCTGTGGGATTTCCCAGGCAAGGATATGGGAGTGGGTTGCCATTTCCTTCTCCAGGGGATCTTCCTGACCCAGGGATCGAATCTGCATCTTCGATCTCCTGCATTGGCAGGTGGGTTCTTTACCTGCTGAGCCATCATGGTAGCCCTTTCAGAATGCATAGAAAAATATTATGCAATTTTTTAACACCAGCAATATAACTGAGGATTCATTTGCAGTTTTTCTATCAATAGAACTGTTAACGCTATATTCAATTTATTAAGCCTTTCTCTCTTGGAGATTGGTGGCTTATATCTCTAGGCTCCAGATGAATTTTAAATTTCAACATTTCAAAATTTCAGGTGTGAAATTCCTGCCATTTGACACAACACCCCTAGAGTGGGTCCTCTGTCTCTGCTCAGCGTCTTACTCTGTGAACGCCCCGCATTGTCCCATGTACAGGGTGGTGGTTTCTTCTGAAGCTACATGCTAATGTGGATACCCTATTCTCTCAGTCAATCAATCTCAAGAGAACAATGATATCAGCATTACAGATTGTTCTGAATTTGTTCCCCAAAGAGATATATTGAAATAGTAACCCCACAGTGTTTCAGGATGTGATCCTATTTGGAAATGGGGTCTTTGTACCTGTAATCAAGACCAAATGAGATCATCACGGTGGCCCCTAATTCAGTATGACCTGTGTCCTTGTAGGAAGAGACAGGAAGCTGTGACACGGAGCTGGAGACAGGTTGACTGATCCAGCAGCAAGTCAAGGAAGAGCAAGGGTTGCTGGCAACCACCAGAAGTCAAGAGATGTGAGACAGATTCTCCTTTAGAACCTTCCAGAAAACATAGCCAGCCAACACTTCTGGCCTTTAGAACTGTGGGAGAATACACTTCTGTGGTCTTAAGACATCCAGTTTACGGTATGTTGAGTATCGACCTTAGTGAAAGAATATATATTTGAAGCGTAATGAGTCTTTGACTATAACTTTTGCAGTTTATAAAAAAAATACAAAAAGTAAATTATGAACGTCCTTGACCTTTCTATTTCCAAAAGTATGATCTTAAACATTGATTTTCCAAGACAAAAAAAAAAATGCCATTTTCAAGTGGTTAGTGCATAGAAAGCTGAACAATAATCATTGACCTATTTGTGCAGTCAAACTATGAAGAGTGTGAGGTTTTAGAACTTTACGGGTCACAGATGACAAGCTAGCGTGTGTAAGTCATTGGTCCTCCATGTATGCACATGGAAAAAGGGAACCAAATAGTCACCAGTGTTCTGCACATTGTCTCAGCCAGATACTTTGAGCAATATCATTTAGATGAAACAGTTATGAACGTGGAAACAGAACATTATTTATGAACAAATGAATATGGAAACCCAAATTGTTTTTTGCAAAAAAGTTTATTATCATTCTTAGGGAGAGGCATTAAATTTAAGTGACTGGTGCCATTCACCTTGTTTCCATATTGCTGAACTGTTGGCTAAAGCCTGTGTCTTCCCAACTGTGAGCATTTCCTCCTGGAAAGCACTGTCCCGTGGCTTGTGGCTCATATCTCCTTGTCATTCCTTCCTGCCCTTTAGAGTCTGCCCTTTCTGGTCCAAGGCACACATTACTTGTCATTTAAATAGTCTATCTGAAGAGATAGATTCAAAGGATTCTGAATTTAGGATCTCTTCTGAATGACAGGGTCTTTCCCTCTTTTAAAAAATGCTGCCTGCAGCTGGTGCTCCCTTTCAGCCCCGAGTTCCGTTAAGGAGAATGAACAGGGCATTTGTTTCTATCTTTAGCACTCAGGACTGCACTGGGCACTTGGTTGACGGTGAGACCAAAGTTTGGGCCGATGACTGTATCCACTGTGATAATTACAGGTAAGTGAAGGGGTGCTGGGGGGTTTTAATGAAGCTCTTTTTCTTCCTTTATTTCTGATTACCTTCCTTCATTCTCTAATTCTCTACTTTCTTGATCAATCAGTTGCACAGTGCTTGCTGAACCCAATGAGTTAGAATTATTGACTGAATTTTGGTCTGCATGCTTACATGCATGCTCAGTTGTACCCAACTCTTGTGATCCCCATGGACTGTAGCCCACCGGGCTCCTCTGTCCATGGGATTTCCTGGGCAAGAATACTGGAGTGGGTTACCATTTCAGTGATTTCGAAAGAAGATTTAGCATCAGGACCAGAGACCAGGCTTGACCACTCAGGGATCTTGTGTGGCAAAAGTTTTATTACAGGGAAAAGGAAGAGAGAAAGCTTCTGACATAGACATCAGAAGGAAGTGGAGAGTGCCCCACTAGTCTTAGCAAAAAAGCTATATACTTTTTAAATTCAGTTTAGTTCAGTTCAATCCCTCAGTTGTGTCCAACTCTTTGGGACCCCATGGACTGTAGCCTAGCAGGCTCCTCCATCTATGGGAATTTCCAGGCAAGAATACTGGAGTGGGTTGCCATTTCCTTCTCCAAGAGATCTTCCCAACCCAGGGATTGAACCCGTGTCTCCTGCCTTGTAGGCAGATGCTTTACCGTCTGAGCCACCAGGGAAATCTGCTAGCATGTGAGATGAATGCAATTGTGTGGTAGTTTGAGCATTCTTTGGCATTGCCTTTCTTAGGGATTGGAATGAAAATCGACCTTTTCCAGTCCTGTGCCCACTGTGGAGTTTTCCAAATTTGCTGGCATATTGAGAGCCATGATTGCAGCCGTGAAATTAAAAGATGCTTACTCCTTGGAAGGAAAGTTATGACCAACCTATACACCATATTGAAAAGCAGAGACAAGTCAACAAAGGTTTGTCTAGTCAAGGCTATGGTTTTTCCAGTGGTCATGCATGGATGTGAGAGTTGGACCATAAAGAAAGCGGAGTGGTGAAAAACTGATGATTTTGAACTGTGGTGTGGAGAAGACTCTTGAGAGTCCCTTGGACTGCAGGGAGATCCAACCAGTCCATCCTAAAGGAAATCAGTCCTGAATTTTCATTAGAAGGACTGATGCTGAAGCTGAAACTTCAATACTTTGTCCACTTGATGCAAAGAGCTGACTCATTTGAAAAGACCCTGATGCTGGGAAAGATTGAGGGCAGGAGGTGAAGGGGACTACAGAGGATGAGATGGTTGGATAGAATCACCGACTCAGTGGACATGGGTTTGGGTGAACTCCGGGAGTTGGTGAGGGACTGGGAGGCCTGGTGTGCTGTAGTTCACGGGGTCGCAAAGAGTCAGACGCAACTGAGTGACTGAACTGACCTGAATTGAGAGCAGCACTTTCACAGCATCATCTTTCAGGATGTGCAATAGCTCAACTGGAATTCTATCACCTCCACTAGCTTTGTTCATAGTGATGCTTCCTAAGGTCCACTTGATTTCACATTCCAGGATGTTTGGGTCTAGGTTGGTGATCACACCATTGTTTTATCAGAACTCTCCACCGTGACCTGTCTGTCTTGGGTGACCATACAGGGCATGGCTCATAGTTTCATTGTGTTATGACAATGTTGTGGTCTATATGATCAGTTTGATGATTAGTTTTCTGTGATTGTGGCTTTCATTTTGTATTTTCAGACAGATAAGAGGGCTTCCCTGGTGGCTCAGAAGGTTAAGTGTCTACCTGTAATGCAGGAGACCTGGGTTCTATCCCTGGGTCGGGAAGATCCCCTGGAGAAGGAAATGGCAACCCACTCTAGTATTCTTGCCTGGAAAATTCCATGGACTGGGGAGCCTGGTAGGCTACAGTTCATGGGGTCACAAAGAGTCAGATAGGACTGAAGGACTTCACTTTTTCTGACAGATAAGGATAGAAGTCTTATGTAATCTTCCTGATGGGAAAGACTGACTGTGGGGGAAACTGGGTCTTGTTCTGTAAATCTTTAATCCAATTTTCTCTTGATGGGTGGGGCTGTGTTCCCTCCCTGTTGTTTGACCTGAGGCCAAACTATGTTGGAGGTAATGAAGGGAATCAGTTCAGTCCAACTCTTTGCGATCCCATGAATCACAGAACGCCAGGCCTCCCTGTCCATCACCATATCCCAGAGTTCACTCAGACTCACGTCCATCGAGTCCGTGAGCCATCCAGCCATCTCATGCTCAGTTGTTCCCCTCTCCTCCTGCCCCCAATCCCTCCCAGCATCAGAGTCTTTTCCAATGAGTCAACTCTTCGCATGAGGTGGCCAAAGTACAGGAGCTTCAGCTTCAGCATCATTCCCTCCAAAGAAATCCCAGGGCTGATCTCTTTTAGAATGGATTGGTTGGATCTCCTTGCAGTCCAAGGGACTCTCAAGAGTCTTCTCCAACACCACAGTTCAAAAGCATCAATTCCTCAGCACTCAGCCTTCTTCACAGTCCAACTCTCACATCCATACATGACCACACGAAAAACCATAGCCTTGACTAGACAGACCTTAGTCGGCAAGGTAATGTCTCTGCTTTTGAATATGTTATCTAGGTTGGTCATAACTTTTCTTCCAAGGAGTAAGCATCTTTTAATTTCATGGCTGCAGTCACCATCTGCAATGATTTTGGAGCCCCCCAAAATAAAGTCTGACCCTGTTTCCACTGTTTCCCCATCTATTTCCCATGAAGTGATGGGACCAGATGCCATGATCTTCGTTTTCTGAATGTTGAGCTTTAAGCCAACTTTTTCACTCTCCTCTTTCACTTTCATCAAGAGGCTTTTTAGCTCCTCTTCACTTTCTGCCATAAGGGTGGTGTCATCTGCATATCTGAGGTTATTGATATTTCTCCCGGCAATCTTGATTCCAGCTTGTGTTTCTTCCAGTCCAGTGTTTCTCATGATGTACACTGCATATAAGTTAAATAAGCAGGGTGACCATATACAGCCTTGACGTACACCTTTCCTATTTGGAACCAGTCTGTTGTTCCATGTCCAGTTCTAACTATTGCTTCCTGACCTGCATACAGATTTCTCAAGAGGCAGGTTAGGTGGTCTGGTATTCCTATCTCTTTCAGAATTTTCCACAGTTTATTGTGATCCACACTGTCAAAGGCTTTGGCATAGTCAATAAAGCAGAAATAGATGTTTTTCTGGAGCTCTCTTGCTTTTTCCATGATCCAGCGGATGTTGGCAATGTGATCTCTGGTTCCTCTGCCTTTTCTAAAACCAGCTTGAACATCTAGAAGTTCATGGTTCATGGTATTGCTGAAGCCTGGCTTGGAGAATTTTGAGCATTACTTTACTAGCATGTGAGATGAGTGCAATTGTGCGGTAGTTTGAGCATTCTTTTGCTTTGCCTTTCTTTGGGATTGGAATGAAAACTGACCTTTTCCAGTCCTGTGGCCACTGCTGAGTTTTCCAAATTTGCTGACATATTGAGTGCAGCACTTTCACATCATCATCTTTCAGGATTTGAAACAGCTCAACTGGAATTCCATCACCTCCACTAGCTTTGTTCATAGTGATGCTTTCTAAGGCCCACTTGACTTCACATTCCAAGAGGTCTGGCTCTAGATTAGTGATCACATCATCATGATTATCTGGGTCATGAAGATTTTTTTTGTACAGTTCTTCCGTGTATTCTTGCCACCTCTTCTTAATATCTTCTGCTTCTGTTAGGTCCAGACCATTTCTGTCCTTTATCAAGCCCATCTTTGCATCAGATGTTCCCTTGGTATCTATAATTTTCTTGAAGAGATCTCTAGTCTTTCCCATTCTGTTGTTTTCCTCTATTTCTTTGCATTGGTCGCTGAAGAAGGCTTTCTTATCTCTTCTTGGTATTCTTCGGAACTCTGAATTCAGATGCTTATATCCTTCCTTTTCTCCTTTGCTTTTCACCTCTCTTTTCACAGCTATTTGTAAGGCCTCCCCAGACAGCCATTTTGCTTTTTTGCATTTCTTTTCCATGGGGATGGTCTTGATCCCTGTCTCCTGTACAATGTCACAAACCTCGTTCCATAGTCCATCAGGCACTCTATCTATCAGATCTAGGCCCTTAAATCTATTTCTCACTTCCACTGTATAATCATAAGGGATTTGATTTAGGTCATACCTGAATGGTCTAGCGGTTTTCCCTACTTTCTTCAATTTGAGTCTGAATTTGGTAATAAGGAGTTCATGATCTGAGCCACAGTCAGCTCCTGGTCTTGTTTTTGTTGACTGTATACAGCTTCTCCATCTTTGGCTGCAGAGAATATAATCAATCTGATTTCGGTGTTGACCATCTGGTGATGTCCATGTGTAGAGTCTTCTTTTGTGTTGTTGGAAGAGGGTGTTTGCTATGACCAGTGCATTTTCTTGGCAAAACTCTATTAGCCTTTGCCCTGCTTCATTCTGTATTCCAAGGCCAAATTTGCCTGTTACTCCAGGTGTTTCTTGACTTCCTACTTTTGTATTCCAGTCCCCTATAATGAAAAGGACATCTTTTTTGGGTGTTAGTTCTAAAAGGTCTTGTAGGTCTTCATAAAACCATTCAACTTCAGCTTCTTCAGCATTACTGGTTGGGGCATAGACTTGGATAACTGTGATATTGAATGGTTTGCCTTGGAGACGAACAGAGATCACTCTGTCGTTTTGAGATTGCATCCAAGTACTGCATTTTGGACTCTTGTTGACCATGATGGCTACTCCATTTCTTCTGAGGGATTCCTGCCCGCATAGTAGATATAATGATCATCTGAGTCAAATTCACCCATTCCAGTCCATTTTAGTTAGCTGATTCCTAGAATGTTGACGTTCACTCTTGCCATCTCCTGTTTGACCCCTTCCAATTTGCCTTGATTCATGGACCTGACGTTCCAGGTTCCTATGCAATATTGCTGTTTACAGCATTGGATCTTGCTTCTATCACCAGTCACATCCACAGCTGGGTATTGTTTTTGCTTTGGCTCCATCCCTTCATTCTTTTTGGAGTTATTTCTCCACTGATCTCCAGTAGCATACTGGGTACCTAATGACCCGGGGAGTTCCTCTTTTGGTATCCTATCATTTTGCCTTTTCCTACTGTTCATGGGGTTCTCAAGGCAAGAATACTGAAGTGGCTTGCCATTCCCTTCTCCAGTGGACCACATTCTGTCAGATCTCTCCACCATGACCTGCCCGTCTTAGGTTGCCCTGCAGGCATGGCTTGGTTTCATTGAATTAGACAAGGCTGTGGTCCTAGTGTGATTAGATTGACTAGTTTTCTGTGAGTATGGTTTCACGTGTGTCTGCCCTCTGATGCCCTCTTGCAACACCTACCATCTTACTTGGGTTTCTCTTACCTTGGGTGTGGAGTATCTCTTCATGGCTGCTCCAGCAAAGCACAGCTGCTGCTCCTTACCTTGGATAAGGGGTATCTCCTTACCGCTGCCGTTCCTGACCTTCAAAGTGGGAATAGCAATGGTTTAAATACAAACTTTTAATTCTCATGTCCTGCTCCCACCACTGTTCATCTCAATACTACTGAATATAGGAAATACGTACATACACACACATATATATATATATATATATATATATATATATATATATTTCCTTTAGGATGGACTGGTTTGATCTCCTTGCTGTCCAAGGGACTCTCAAGACTCTTTAGCACCACAGTTCAAAAGCATCAACGAATCGCCATTCCAGGTTCGATACAGGATCCTTGGGGCTGGTGCACTGGGATGACTCAGAGGGGTGGTATGGGGAAGGGGGTGGGAGGGCGGTTCAGGATGGGGAACACGTGTACACCCGTGGTGGATTCATGTTGATGTGTGGCAAGACCAATACAATATTGTAAAGTAATTAGCCTCCAATTAAAATAAATAAATTTAAATTTTTTAAAAAAAGCATCAATTCTTCAGTGCTCAGCCTTTTTTATGGTAAATGCCTATAATTCATTTGTGGAGAAAAAGAAAGCTGACACCAGAGATAGCACGTGAAATGCCCCAAAGATGGCCTAGGCTTTATGGGTCATGGCTAAGATCTTTTAGGAGCTAGTAGGGTTCTGGCTGTGCTTCAGTGAAATGGCAAAAATACAGTGTGTTCTTTGCTGGAGAGAACACATTTCCATATGAGAGGGGAGGATAACTAAGCACAGTGTTCCATTTTGTTTTGTCAGGGGTTCTAACAGAGGGGATTGTTGATACCCTGGGGCCCCAGAGGGCCTAAGGTCTTCTCAGGACACAGCAATTAGACAGGATGAAGGTGAAAACTGCACTTTCAATGGAGGGCCAGGTTTAGCAAATAAAAGTACAGGCTGCCCAGCTAAATAGGAATGTCACATAAACAAAGAATCCTTGTTTTTAGTATAAGTATATTCCAACACTGCAAGAGGCATACTTAACCTAAAAAAATAATCCAAAGTTTATCATAAACTCAACTTTAACTGGCATTCTGTACTCTATCTATGTACTCTAGTTGTAGAGAAACAAGAAGCCTGTCAGTTTAACTTACAGACCTGGCAGAGGTTGTCATATCTAGCTTATGCTGAGCTCCTCACCTTTAATGCCGTTGTCCTTCAGTCACTAAGTCAAGTTGGACTCTGCAACCCTAGGAACTGCAGCATGCCAGACTTCCCTGTCCATCACTATCTCCCAGAGTTTGCTCAAACTCAATAATAAAACTCACCTTGAATAATTTTTTAATTAAAAAAAAATTACTCTGTGTGTTCCTATAGCAAGGGTCTGCTAAAATCTTGTGGATATATGAAGGGAGAGCTGGATAAACTATGTTCTTAATTGAAAAGTAAGGCTTACTTAAGGTAGTTTTAAAAAATACTAAAATTTATCCTCAATCGACAGCAAAACATCTGATTTACCAAGATATTATTATATATCATACTCAGGTGAAGCACTGGGGAGAGATACAACTGAATAAATTTTAGATTATTTTCCATCCCAGAGACATTAAAAAGCAGCTAGAGGTACAGTCTCTTAGTCACTTTCAAGAATATGGCCTAAATGCCTCTTCAAATAGATCTGGGTTCGTAATTTTCTTTCTGAAGTTATATCTCACTTCCTGTTTCACTTCTGGACAACTGAATTACAGGGGCTTCCGAGGTGGCTCAAGTGGTAAAGAATCCAACTCCAGTGCAGTTGACATAGGAAACACTGGTTCATTTCATTCCCTGGGTTGAGAAGATTCCCTGGAGGAGGAAATGGCAACCCATTCCAATAATTCCCAGTGTCCATGGGAAATCCCATGGACAGAGGAGCCTGGCATTCTACAGTCCATGGGACCACACATGACATGACTGAGCAACTAATACTTGCAAGGTTTTTGAGCTTCCTTGGTGGCTCAGATGGTAAAGAGTCTGCCAGCAATGTAGGAGACCCAGGTTTGATTCCTGGTCAGGAAGAATCCCTGGAGAAGGAAATGGCAATCCACTCCAGTATTCTTGCCTGGAAAATTCCATGGACAGAGGGAGCCTGGTGGGCTACAGTCCATGGAGTCAGACACGACTGAGTGGCTAACATTTTCAATAAAGGTTAGGCGATTAGTCTGAGATGACACTTTGAGTCACCCCTTAAAAACTGACACCAGAGTCCATAGCTTTCAGTTTTCAGTTCCTGTTTCGCTCAGAGGCAGTCTTAACCTGGCTTTAAAACTCATGTTGTTCCTGAAAAAATAAATGAATAATGATATCTCACATTCCTGAACGTCCCTGGTGGACTAGTGGTTGGGAGTCCACCTGCCAATGCAGGGGATACAGGTTTGATCTCTGGTCCAGGAAGATCCCACATGTTGCAGAGCAACTAAGCCTGTGAGGTACAACTACTGAGCCTATATGCTGCAACTGCTAAAGCCCATGAGGCTAGAGCTCATGCTCTCCACCCAGAGAAGCCTCCACAGTGAGAAGTCCATGCATCACAGCTAGAGAGTAGCATTGTTCATTGCAACTAGAGAAAGCACTGAAGACCCAGCCCAGCCACCCCCACCAAAAAAATTCCCTTATGTTCGTAATGACTGTAGCGTCATCAGTGATGGTAGACACAAACTCTAGATGCAGAAATAGATGCAACCGGAGTGTTAATACAGGGCTATGCCAGAATGTTCCTTGGAAGCTTCCTGGAGGAATCAGTTGCCCCAGAAAGATACAAATTCACCTCTTTATGAAACAACATACTGGTTCCAATCACTAGAAGCCAAACAAAAGAAAAAGAGCCTGGTGTTTTTAGAATATGCTCTTACTACTGTTGTTTGGTAGCTAAGTTGTGTCCGACTTCTTGTGACCCCATGGACTGAAGCACACCAGGTTCATCTGTCTACGGAATTTTCCAGGCAAGAATACTGGGGTGGGTTGTCATTTCCTCTTCCAGGGGAGGAGATCCCTCCAGGGGATCTTCCTGAGCCAAGGATTGAACTCATGTGCCCCAGTGTCTCCTGCATCGGCACGCAGATTCCTTACCACTGAGCCACCTTAGAATACACTATTGGAAGATAAATGCTTACTTGGAAAATTGACCTTTTAAATATTCACTTGTCTGATGGGCTCAATAAAGGACAAAAATGGCATGGACCTAACAGAAGCAGAAGATATTAAGAAGAGGTGGCAAGAATACACGGAAGAACTGTACAAAAAAGATCTTCATGACCCAGATAATCATGATGATGTGATCACTAATCTAGAGCCAGATCTCTTGGAATGTGAAGTCAAGTGGGGCTTAGAAAGCATCACTATGAACAAAGCTAGTGGAGGTGATGGAATTCCAGTTGAGCTATTTCAAATCCTGAAAGATGATGCTGTGAAAGTGCTGCACTCAATATGCCAACAAATTTGGAAAACTCAGCAGTGGCCACAGGACTGGAAAAGGTCAGTTTTCATTCCAATTCCAAAGAAAGGCAACACCAAAGAATGCTCAAACTACCGCACAATTGCACTCATCTCACATGCTAGTAAAGTAATGCTCAAAATTCTCCAAGCCAGGCTTCAGCAATACATGAACCATGAAATTCCAGATGTTCAAGCTGGATTTAGAAAAAGCAGAGGAACCAGAGATCAAATTGCCAACATCCGCTGGATCATGGAAAAAGCAAGAGAGTTCCAGAAAAACATCTATTTCTGCTTTATTGACTATGCCAAAGCCTTTGACTGTGTGGATCACAATAAACTGTGGAAAATTCTGAAAGAGATGGGAATACCAGACCACCTAACCTGCCTCTTGAGAAATCTGTATGCAGGTCAGGAAGCAATAGTTAGAACTGGACATGGAACAACAGACTGGTTCCAAATAGGAAAAGGAGTACGTCAAGGCTGTATATTGTCACCCTGCTTATTTAACTTCTATGCAGAGTACATCATGAGAAACGCTGGACTGGAAGAAACACAAGCTGGAATCAAGATTGTGGGGAGAAATATCAATAACTTCAGATATGCAGATGACATCACCCTTATGGCAGAATGGTGTGAAGAGGAGCTAAAAAGCCTCTTGATGAAAGTGAAAGAGGAGAGTGAAAAAGTTGGCTTAAAGCTCAATATTCAGAAAATGAAGATCATGGCATCCGGTCCCATCACTTCATGGGAAATAGATGGGGAAACAGTGGAAACAGGGTCAGACTTTATTTTGGGGGGCTCCAAAATCACTGCAGATGGTGACTGCAGCCATGAAATTAAAAGATGCTTACTCCTTGGAAGAAAAGTTATGACCAACCTAGATAACATATTCAAAAGCAGAGACATTACTTTGCCGACTAAGGTCCATCTAGTCAAGGCTATGGTTTTTCCAGGTGTCATGTATGGATGTGAGAGTTGTACTGTGAAGAAGTCTGAGCACCAAAGAATTGATGCTTTTGAACTGTGGTTGTTGGAGAAGACTCTTGAGAGTCCCTTGGACTGCAAGGAGATCCAACCAGTCCATTCTGAAGGAGATCAACCCTGGGATTTCTTTGGAAAGAATGATGCTGAAGCTGAAACTCCAATACTTTGGCAACCTCATGAGAAGAGTTGACTCATTGGAAAAGACTCTGATGCTTGGAGGGATTGGGGGCAGGAGGAGAAGGGGACAACAGAGGATGAGATGGCTGGATGGCATCACCGACTCGATGCACATGAGTCTGGGTGAACTCCGGGAGATGGTGATGGACAGGGAGGCCTGGCATGCTGCGATTCATGGGGTCACAAAGAGTCGGACACGACTGAGCGACTGAACTGAACTGAACTGAAGAACTCTACTTTCAAGAGAAACTAGAAGTTGAACGGGCTAATAGGAATAAAACTTTCATCTTCCTTTTTTTTTTTTTTTCTGTGCATGCCCCCATTTTCTTCTGCAGGAAATAGATTGCACAATACTGCCAATCACTACTTTAAAATAATTTTAGAACAACAATTTTTGATATTTTATTCAGTACGAGTACTTTCAACATACAATCTATGTGTTGTTGTTTTTTTTTTTCCCCCTGTAGTAAAAAGGTTACCATTGATCTACCATGTCTACTTGTCTCTTTCATAGCCTCCCAAAACCATCCATTCCAGGCCATGGAGAGAGATCACCTGTCTGTTTTCCTCACTTCTCAGGAGGATCACTCATGTTGAAGGAAGTAGGCAAATCACTATTTTGAAGGCTTCCTTCTGCCTTTGCCTCCTGAGATCACACACAAGAATTTTACACCAATCAGTCTGAAGTGCAAACGGGGCTGTGTGCTAATGTGCTGCTGCTGCTGCTAAGTCGCTTCAGTTGTGTCTGACTCTGTGCGACCGCATAGATGGCAGCCCACTAGGCTCCCCTGTCCCTGGGATTCTCCAGGCAAGAACACTGGAGTGGGTGGCCATTTCCTTCTCCAATGCATGAAAGTGAAAAGTGAAAGTGAAGTTGCTCAGTCGTGTCTGCCTCTTTGCTAATGTGCTAATGTTAAATAAAAGGAGGAGAGAAAAAAAAAAAAGTACATTATATTCCTTTCCCATATGTTACCTGGATTTTCTCTGCATTTATTGTTGATGTCCTACAATTATCATTGCTTGTAAGTATTATAGCACATTGGGTAGCAGTAGAATACTCTGACACATCATTATAAATTCAGATGCTCCTTTTCTGTCAATCTGGGACTCTTAAATTTTCTGCTTTATCATAATAAAGGGGCTTATATATCACAATTTTACAATTTCTACATTTTCAACTGCACTATGTGTTATGGAAAAAATAAAGTTGGTCTTTTTAATTTCATGAATTAGATATTTTATTTTTCACAATGAGAAACAAAAATAGTAAGAAAACATAATAAGAAAACAAAAATAATAGAAATAAAATAATAACACTAAGAAGAAAGAATATGAAGAAAAAATAATAGATGCCAGGTGAAATATCTTTTATTTCTTTTTTCCCTTTAAAAAAGTGGGTTTCTCTCAGATTACATAATAGAATAAATTATACAACCAAGTACTTTTATAGCTCATAGTCTAATAACTGGGGGCCCAATTAAACTAGGAAGAATATCCACAGAATCTATAAAATGAAAAAGTACCTAATAGTTAATGTGGAGAACTTTTCAAATTGATATTTAGAAATATGATGCTAAATGTCATTTGTTATGTTAATATTTAAATGAGTAAAGAGTTTCTGGTTTTTGAAAGTTTCATAGAGTATCCTTTGATCTTGATGAAGCCTGCCAAATAATTCTCCATGGTTCCTTAAGAACCAATTTATATATTGTATTTTTATTCAAAAAGCCTTTATGTTGCAGTGAGGACTTTGGATCAATTTTGCCAAGAGCTATGTGTCAAAGATCAGCTCTTTTATTAGTCTGATGTGAATAAAGGTTATAATTATAATCAAATGTGATTGATTTATGTGTGTGACTTTCATTAATTTATAATAGTCTTTGGGTTTCATGTAACATAAGAGAAGTCTGTTGAAAGATGACAGAGAAAATTATATATTTTTTCTCAACTACATTTATACCTATTAGAGTTCTGAACAACAGTGAGTCTATCTTGGACAGTGAATAAGGCAAAGCATAAAACTCCAGAATTCACTCAACCAGAGTCGTAGAAAAAAATTGCCCACTGAAGTCTAGTTTGGTAGCTTTTCTAAAAGTCCAGATCTATTTCAAGGTGGGAACACTAAAATACATACAAAATAAAACTAAAAATGTTCATATTAAGTCAATAGCATTTCGTTAACTTACACTGCATGAAAATGAAAATAACAGAGTCAAGGAGTAGAAAGAATTAATAAGAGAATAATCAGAACCAAAGCCTTCAGCTTTGTAAGGCTACTGCGATTAACTCAAAGCCTTAATCATAGCTTCCTACTAGCCAGAGCAAACAGAAAAGCAGAGGTTCCATCAGTTCAGTTCAGTTCAATCGCTCAGTTGTGTCCAACTCCTTGTGACCCCATGAATCACAACACACCAGGCCTCCCTGTCCATCACCATCTCCCAGAGTTCACTCAGACTCACATCTATCGAGTCCGTGATGCCATCCAGCCATCTCATCCTCTGTCGTCCCCTTCTCCTCCTGCCCCCAATCTCTCCCAACATCAGAGTCTTTTCCAATGAGTCAACTCTTCGCATGAGGTGGCCAAAGTACTGGAGCTTCAGCTTTAGTATCATTCTTTCCAAAGAAATCCCAGGGTTGATCTCCTTCGGAATGGACTGGTTGGATCTCCTTGCAGTCCAAGGGACTCTGAAGAGTCTTCTCCAACACCACAGTTCAAAAGCATCAATTCTTTGGTGCTCAGCCTTCATCATAGTCCAACTCTCACATCCATCATCCATACATGACCACACGAAAAACCATAGCCTTGACTAAGCAGAGCTTAGTCGGCAAAGTAATGTCTCTGCTTTTGAATATGTTATCTAGGTTGGTCATAACTTTTCTTCCAAGGAGTAAGCATCCTTTAATTTCACGGCTGCAGTCACCATCTGCAGTGATTTTGGAGCCCCCCAAAATAAAGTCTGACCCTGTTTCCACTGTTTCCCCATCTATTTCCCACGAAGTGATGGGACCGGATGCCATGAGCTTCGTTTTCTGAATGTTGAGCTTTAAGCCAACTTTTTCACTCTCCTCTTTCACTTTCATCAAGAGGCTTTTTAGCTTCTCTTCACTTTCTGCCATAAGGGTGGTGTCATCTGCATATCTGAGGTTATTGATATTTCTCCCGGCAATCTTGATTCCAGCTTGTGTTTCTTCCAGTCCAGCATTTCTCATGATGTACTCTGCATAGAAGTTAAATAAGCAGGGTGACAATAGACTGCCTTGACATACTCCTTTTCCTATTTGGAACCAGTCTGTTGTTCCATGTCCAGTTCTAACTGCTGCTTCCTGAGCTGCATACAGATTTCTCAAGAGGCAGGTTAGGTGGTCTGGTATTCCCATCTCCTTCAGAATTTTCCACAGTTTATTGTGATCCACACTGTCAAAGGCTTTGGCATAGTCAACAAAGCAGAAATAGATGTTTTTCTGGAGCTCTCTTGCTTTTTCCATGATCCAGCGGATGTTGGCAATTTGATCTCTGGTTCCTCTGCCTTTTCTAAAAACCAGCTTGAACATCAGGGAGTTCACAGTTCACGTATTGCTGAAGCCTGGCTTGGAGAATTTTGAGCATTACTTTACTAGCGTGTGAGATGAGTGCAATTGTGCGGTAGTTTGAGCATTCTTTTGCTTTGCCTTTCTTTGGAATTGGAATGAAAACTGACCTTTTCCAGTCCTGTGGCCACTGCTGAGTTTTCCAAACTTGCTGGCATATTGAGTGCAGCACTTTCACAGCATCATCTTTCAGGATATGAAACAGCTCAACTGGAATTCCATCACCTCCACTAGCTTTGTTTGTAGTGATGCTTTCTAAGGCCCACTTGACTTCACATTCCAAGAGGTCTGGCTCTAGATTAGTGATCACATCATCATGATTATCTGGGTCGTGAAGATCTTTTTTGTACAGGTGTTCCATGTATTCTTGCCACCTCTTCTTAATATCTTCTGCTTCTGTTAGGTCCAGACCATTTCTGTCCTTTATCAAGCCCATCTTTGCATGAAATGTTCCCTTTGTATCTATAATTTTCTTGAAGAGATCTCTAGTCTTTCCCATTCTGTTGTTTTCCTCTATTTCTTTGCATTGATCACTGAAGAAGGCTTTCTTATCTCTTCTTGCTATTCTTTGGAACTCTGGTTTCAGATGCTTATATCTTTCCTTTTCTCCTTTGCTTTTCACCTCTCTTTTCACAGCTATTTGTAAGGCCTCCCCAGACAGCCATTTTGCTTTTTTGCATTTCTTTTTCATGGGGATGGTCTTGATCCCTGTCTCCTGTACAATGTCACGAACCTCATTCCATAGTCCATCAGGCACTCTATCCATCAGATCTAGCCCCTTAAATCAATTTCTCACTTCCACTGTATAATCATAAGGGATTTGATATAGGTCATTCCTGAATGGTCTAGCGGTTTTCCCTACTTTCTTCAATTTAAGTCTGAATTTGGCAATAAGGAGTTCATGATCTGAGCTACACTCAGCTCCATAGTGCTCCTTTTCCAGTAAAAAGTATGTTAATTAGACAGTTGAGCAACTTTTTGTCTAATCCGAGTTTTCTCACATGTGTTTTTTAATGGAGTATTGAATGTCATGGGAAAAGCTGTCTTTAAAAACAGCTTTACCAAAATGAAAAAACCACACACACACACAAAATAACGTTCCACCTATGGCTATAACTCATAGCTATCTTTTCGAAAAGCTTCTAGCAGACATTGTTTGGCTTCATGAAGGCGTGACGGTACTTTATCTGCTCAACTGTCAACACTTAAGAGAGTGATTGGCGTCTTCAGGCACCTGTGAAGCACAGCCTCTGTGCTGTAATCATTGATGAGGACATGGGCTCTGAATCAAACTACCTGAATTCAACCGCAACTCTGCTCCTGCATGACCCCAGGCAGGGCAGTGTATTAACCTGCATCTTCCTACGAGGAGTAAATCGCTTAGAGCCTGTCTGATGCATACGAAGTGCATTAAGACAAGTTAGACATTATTATTTTTATCTGTTAGCATTATTATCAGCATGTGCTTTCAAAACCAGAGATATTCTGTGTCTGCAAAAGCATCCTAGTAAAAAAGAATCTGTGACCAAGTAGACAGCTCTTTTTTTGTTCCCTCCCACATCTGGTAATCACAGCATTTTGAACAATCAGGTTCTATTGCTTCAAAGATCTGTTGAAAAAGGTTTTCACTGGGAAATCAACATTCGTAATGCCTGTCACATCTTAGACTACTCTTCGAATGGAATGTAAAATATACATAAAAGGAAAAGAAGCTGTATATAAGTATACAATGGTGTACCCTTTAAGTGCAAAATGGTGGTAGTCAGTGGGGAGGAATAGGAAGTCTCTTGTAGCTGGCCCATCATGTCACCCACTGAGAGGTCAAATGACAGCTGTGATGAAGTACGGGAATATAACACATCAGTTCTCTCAGTCCTGTTTTCCCAGAGATGCCCATGGGTTTGACTCATCACCTAGGACGTGGAAATATTGGGGCCAGAGGAAAAGTTCTCTGCCTACTAAAATCAGCTTGAAATCCATCTGCTTATGATGTACAAAATGATCTTGGGCAAAATGCTCAAGCTCTTTGGATATCCATTAGCTCACCTTCATTTGAAGTTAAAATACTTGGTCTCCCTGACTCACAAGGGTGCTGTGTTGATCAAGTGGGACCCATAGCCGTGACAGTGGGTTGACCTTACTGTTGGACAGTGGGATGCAGGGAAGACAGCTCTGCTCACCCATTTAGACTGGTTACTAGCTGGGTGAGATGACTCATTTAGCCCCTGTGAGAGTGAGCTGTATTCTTTGTGACAGGTAGGCATCTTGTCCATCCCATAGGGACATATTGTTATACTCACTGATTCTTTCAACATATATATTAACTGAATGTCTATTCATGTGCAAGGTACTGGTTTATATGCTTAAATAATAACCTACTGTCTTCAATTCATCTTGGTTCACTTACTCAGTTGTGTCTAACTCTTTGCGACCCCGTGGACTGCAGCATGCCAGGCTTCCCTGTCCTTCACCATCTCCCAGAGCTTGCTCAAACTCATGTCTATCGAGTCGGTGATGCCATCCGACCATCTCATCCTCTGTCGTCCCCTTCTCCTCCTGCATTCAATCTTTCCCAGCATCAGGGTCTTTTCAGATGAGTCGGTTCTTCTCATCAGGTGGCTAAAGTATTGGAGCTTCAACTTCAGTATTCGTCTTTCCCATGAATATTCAGGGTTGGTTTCCTTTAGGATTGACTGGTTGGATCTCCTTGCAGTCCAAGGGACTCTCAAGAGTCTTCTCCAACACCACAGTTCAAAAGCTTCAATTCTTCAGTGCTCAGCTTTCTTTATGGTCCAACTCTCACATCCATACAAGACTACTGGAAGAACTACAGCCTTGACTAGATGGACCTTTGTAGGCGTTTTGTTTCTATCTACTGTATTAGAAAAAATTAAGAGACTTGTCTGGTGGTCCAGCAGTTAAGACTCTGAACTTTTAGTGAATGGGGTATAGGTTAGATTGCTGGTTGGGGAACTAAGATCTCACATGCTATGTTGCCAAAAATTAATAAACTTCTTACTTAAAAAAAGAAAAAGATGTTGAAATTAAGACATTTATCATCGTCATCATCATTGCACCAGTGAATATATTTTTCTACAATGGTCATATACATCCCACTGTGCCTCTATTTTCACATGGATTATCTCATCTCTATTTATATCACAGCACCAGAATCTCCATATTACAGATGGGGAACTCAAGACTCCAAAGGTTAGGTAACTTGCACAATTTCAGACTATCAGAAATGGTTTGCCTTACTTATTGTGAAATATTGCCCGAGTTATTAACAGTATTGTTCCTCGTATTCACAGTTTAAAGGTTTTGGGGGTCCCAAGAGGCCCATGTGTGTAGATGGGAATATCCAGGCATGTGGACCCCACTTCTGTTTTATATAATTATGTGAACAGATGGGGGACGCTAATGACTTTTAGTCCCAGTTGTGTTAAACAAGATTAAAGATGCCAACAAGGACTAAGGATCTGTGTTGACGACCGCCTATCTCTACCCAGATCCCACGCCACACTGCCTCTGAGAGCTGCTATTATTCTTCTCGTCTGTACTGCAGATTGTGTGTGTTATATGTGAAGGTGCGTGCGTTCCTGTCTGGTTTGGCCAATGATATCTCAGACCGTGAGGTCTGCTCCTCCAATATTTGTGTTTTCTCTTTACAGATGTCTATACTGACTATAGCTTTTGGATTTGCAGTTTCATCACTGTTTCAGGGCCTGCTACTTAATTAACTGTTGGTGGACCATCTGGGCTGTTCATTGTTTCACCTGATATTTTCTCTAACTCACCTTGGAATTGTATGTTTAGACTTATGTGTCTATTTATGAACAATGGTTTTGGTAAACTGAAAGATCTATGCACGGGCTTCCCTAGTGTCTCAGGAGTAAAGAATCCTCCTGCCATGCAAGAAACACAAGTTGGATTCCTGAGTGGGGAAGATTCCCTGGAGAAAGAAATGGCAATTCACTCTAGTATTCTTGCCTGGAGAATCCCATGGACAGAAGGGACTGGCGAGCTTTAGTCCATGGGGTTGCATAGAGTCAGCCATGACTCAGCAGCTACTTCCAAGATCTATGAATGAGCCATTAGAAGCTTGTAGGGAAAAAATAGCTATGCTTGATTAGTTGAGAATTGAAAAAGCTAAAAACACGTGCATCAGTCTAACTTGGAAGTGTTCTGTTTGTTGCGTAATTTTTCTACGCAGATTTTGGAGCACAGTACCGCTTTTAGCATCCCTCATCTCATATTGCTCTGTGATTCAGCCTTATTGCTTTAATTGTGTTCAAGTTTTGGCAACTTAACAGAATAGAGATAGGGACATGTTGCATATATGTTAATTACATTTCCAATATTAGAAAAAAGATGTTCATGGAAAACATATTGTTTCAGATGTGCTTTCCTTACATTGGCTGGATGATGTATTCCATTTACACACCAAGGGTTCTTTGTAACACAAGTCATATCCGCAGTCTGCCTGCCATTGCCATCACTGTGTGGAGAATATACGTAATGCATTTCCTTATGAATAAGTCTTCAGTCTGTTCGCTCAGTGAGCTAGTCATTGAGATTTAACTGTCTTAAATAGGCACACATCTAACAAATTAAAAACAAATTATATATATATATATATATATATAATATATATATATATATATATAAGTGCTCCAGATTAAGATGTACTGGAAGGTCACATCTGTTTGCATGAGTAGACTTAAGGAATTGTAAACAAGAAATAATATAAATCTTTATTTTTCCTGTGCAAACACTCTTGGATATACTACTGTATAAGTAATTTGTTTTGTAATTTCTTGGAGCTGGAAAATGTAAGAAATTCTCTCTAATAAACACAGACCATAACACTTTTTTTTGGGGGGGGGTGGGGAGGGAATGAAGGAACTATAAATGCAACCTGTAAAATGTAAGTCATATAATTTAGAATGACTCAAACATATTCAAATTGGTGTTGAAAGATCTTTAAAGACAGACAAAAACACAGAACATAATCATATATGGATAAAATTAATATTCGAAGTTCTATATTATTTTTGTCACTTTTTTCAGAAAAATGAGACTTCCTACTTTCTCTAATCTTGATACTATATAACTCTGAAAATCATTGAGGACATAAACACTGTTGTTGCAACAACCCAAATGATCATATACATGAGTGTACTTAACCATAACATGTTCAAAGGGAACATGTACTTAACATCCCTTTGAACATGGTCTAGTTCAGCTGGGAAAAAAGGACAATTGAAAAAGCAATAGGATGGCAAAGATGATGATGATAATGACAATGATGATGATAAAACCAACAACAGAAATAAGAGATTTCATCCTAAAATAAATTTAGTCCTTAGGAAACTGCTCTGTGACCCTAAAGAGAGCTAGTATCCGAAAGGGGTTTCTTTTCTAAAGAATGAAAGCCGTAACTTTTTTTCTTTTTTTCTTTTCTAAACCCATTTAGCCTGCTTCAACTTTGCTGACTGGATTTCTAGGTTTTAATAAGTACATAGCCAATTAGCCACAATTCTGAGTAATTGTGACAGAAGTTTTTTGTTGTTGTTTGTTTTTGAAGACAAGTTTTTGATCAACCTGATAAAGGGCAAATTGCTTCCCTGACCACTTTAGGGAGCTTTGGGTTCCAGCTCCCTCCCCCACATACATGTGTTTATACTCTAAGTCCTTTTATTTATTATCGTCAGGGTTTTTCCAAATTGTTAGCAATCCTCCCTAAGCTATCTCTAGGCTTCTTATAATCTAGGGATTCTAAGCTTTATGTTACAGAACAGGATCCTTGTACTATAATTCTAAGGGAGGAGACGGAGAAGGCGATGGCACCCCACTCCAGGACTCTTGCCTGGAAAATCACATAGACAGAGGAGCCTGGTAGGCTGCAGTCCATGGGGTCGCTAAGAGTCGGACACGGCTGAGCGACTTCACTTTCCCTTTTCACTTTCATGCATTGGAGAAGGAAATGGCAACCCACTCCAGTGTTCTTGCCTGGAGAATCCCAGGGACAGGGGAGCCTGGTGGGCTGCTGTCTATGGGGTCGCACAGAGTCGGACATGACTGAAGCGACTTAGCAGTAGCAGCAGCAAGGGAGGAGAATAGTGAAAAAGCTATGCAGTATCTTTTTATAGTGAACATGAGGGCATTTCTTTAAGTAGTATCACCAAAAGACAAGATTTTATAGCCTTTTTTTCCTCACTAAATCGTTTTCAGAAAATAAATTTAAAATAATGGTAAATATTTAAACAGCTTGAAGGTTTACTTTTCTTGGATTTTCTTTTCCTTAGTAAACCTTCCCTTTAAAAAAAAAGATTTTTTTTCTTTTTTTCTTTGCTTAAATTGTAGGGGAAAGGAAGAATTGAGAGAATGGTAGACATATCAGAAAAGGCAGTTTAAGTCTGCATTTCCTGAGATGGGCACTGGAGGAAGGAAGGACACAGGACAGTGGAGTCACAAGGCCTTTACTCTGAGTCGGTCATTGGTCAAGCCTGGATTTGAGTTCTGGCTCGATCGCTCATTCTCTGGAAGGCCTAAGGTCGTTGAATTAATTTGAATTCCTTGGTCCTTAAATGACAGAAAATATACTTCTCCCACAGAGGTATCACGAGATTATTTGTTTGGCTGGGTTTGCATTTTTTTTTTATTTTCCGCTATGTACCCTATAAACTCACTACTGATCTTGGTGGCTCCCACATCGTGACTCGAGCTGACAAACAAACAGAGGATGATTTCTTGATGGAATGAGCAATGGAACTTGTGGTAAAAATTGTTAAAGCAATGTGGTGGTGGTCGTCATGTCCAACTCTTGCAATGCCATGAACTGCAGTCCACCAGGCTCCTCTGCCCATGGGATATCCCAGGGAAGGGTACTGGAGTGAGTTGCCATTTTCTTCTCCAGGGGATCTTCCCAACCCAGGGATCAAACCTGGGTCTCCTTCACTGCAGACAGATTCTTTACCTACAGAGCTACCAATGACCAGATTTTATTCAGTAGCTACTAGACGTACCCCAAGGAGAGAATCAGAATTGGAGCTGTTATCCATCAGCCCCAGTTTGTTTTGTAAAACAAGCAGCAAGGATGGAGAATCAACCTCCTAAAGTTCCAGGTGGAAGGGTTGTTGTTAGATTGTACTAATGCCCTTATTATCAAAAACAATATCTATGGTTCATTGTAACACTCCCTGTGTTAACAGAAGAAAATTTAAGATGTACAGGAATGGTTGTGTTCTAAATCCAACCTCTAGGAGGAATGACAGTACAAAATAAATTCTAAAGGAGAAACATTTTAATGAGTCAAGGCTAAGAGCACTGATGGCTACAGAGCTAAATAGTGAGAACTGAAAATTAAGCAACAAAGAGAAACCCAAAGCTTTTTTGTTCACGTGGTAGGTCAACTCTGTTCTTTTTCCTGGACCTTTTCTTATCCTATTGGTTCCTTATTTTGAATGGCATTGTTTTGCTCTTCTCTCTTCTGGCTATCCATATGTACAGTGAACTCAAAGGATGAAGGTCTCTTCCCTCGGAGTTTGCTTGTTGTCTCTGTGTTGTTTAGTCACAAGTTGTGCCTGATTCTGTTGTGACCCCCATGGACTGTAGCCTGCCAGCTCCTCTGTCCTTGGGATTTTCCAGGCAAGAATACTGGAATGGGTTGCCATTTCCTTCTCCAGAGGATTTTCCAGGCCCAGGGATTGAATTTGCATCTCCTGCATTGGCAGGTGGATTCTTTACCACTGGGCCACGAGGGAGTTGCTTCCTAGTATTTTTGCATTTACCTATCAGAAGGATAAGTGGGTTCTAAGGTAACAATCAGAAGGATGGAGCTTTGAGGCTTGTTCTTTTTGCACCAATTTTGGTTCATTAGTTAGGGTTAGGGTTAGTGGGTTAGGGTTAGGGTTAGGGTTGGTTCATTAGTATTCGTCATTCAGTCATGCCCGACTCTTTGTGACCCCATGGACTGCAGCCCACCAGGCTCCTCTGTCCATGAGATTTTCCAGGCAAGGATTCTGGAGTGGGTTGCCATTTCCTTCTCTAGGGGATCTCAAAAATCACAACACAGAACACAGAGTTAAAACACACACATATAAACCTGGCAGTCTTCATCAGACACTCCCTTAAATACAAGAATACAGTCTCTCAGAAAACCTCCCATAGAGACACAGAACTTCAGGTAAAGGAAAATATCTCAGGTCTTCAAAAATTTCAAAGGGAGGAAAGGAAGCCAGGTTGAAAGAAGAAGGGGGAGGAGGCAGGAGAGGGGGGCAAAAGGAGTGGCCTTACAGACGTCTCCTGCCACCTGCAGATACCCAGGCATTATGGGACTTTACACTGGTTCATTAGGGGCTGATATTTTGAAATTATAAAAATGCTTCTCCAGCCAAGCTGGAGATATGTGACAAAGCTGCCAGTGTCTCCAAAGTCACATGATTAATGCGCTACATCTTTCTGGACGATTTGGAGGTGGGAAAATCCATTTATAGCAAAATAAATTCAGGCACATTATAGTAGAATATTTGAAATTGCATACATTTTTAGGATAAAAACAAGGCTTTAAGAAAATGTGTTCAGTGACATGCATTAGGATCTGACTCTGGTGGGTGGTGATGGTGGGGGTGAGCACAGAGGGGGAATGAAGGAAATGCTTGAAAGTCAATGTCACGTGTTAATAAAAGTGCATATTTGTGTATAGTATACATGGCCGTTAAACTATTTCTATTGGTCACCAAAGACATTGTCATTGCCAAGGCAGAAATATTCATCCTGGTTATCATCATCATGACTAAAATGTATGTATGCAGTGGAAGTGATACTTTGCAAGTCAAGGAACAAATACAGTTTTTTTGTATTTTTTTAATGATTCATGTTTTGATGCTCAATTTCAAGATTAAAAGAAAAAAATTCTGGGTTGGTTGCTTTATCTTGGCTAAAGAACATCCTTCAATCAAGTATTTCTTTTGTTGTTGTTCAGTTGCTAAGTGAAGTGAAGTCACTCAGTCGTGTCTAACTCTGCGACCCCATGGACTGTAGCCTACCAGGCTCCTCCATCTATGGGATTTTCCAGGCAAGAATACTGGAGTGGGTTGCCATTTCCTTCTCCAGGAGATCTTCTCAACCCAGGGGTTGAACCCGGATCTCTCGCATTATAGGCAGACGCTTTACCGTCTGAGCCACCAGGGTCTTTTGTCCAGTTGCTAAGTCATGTCTAACTCTTTGTCACAACATGGACTACAACATGCCAAGCTTCCCCATCCTTCACTGTTAGCATTTTCTCAAACTCGTGTCCACTGAGTTGGTGATGCCATCCAACCATCTCATCCTTTGTCTCCCCTTCTCCTCCTGCCCTCAATCTTTCCCGGCACTGGGGTCTTTTCCAATGAGGCGACCCTTTGCATCATGTGGTGAAAGTATGCTTTCAGGTGACTGGTTGCTTTATCTTGGCTAAGGACACTTTCAATCAAATATTCATTTTAGAAGACCTTTAAAGGAACATACAGGTCTTCCCAGGTGGCACTCGTGGTAAAGAACCTGCCTGCCAATGCAGGAGACATAAGAGACCTGGGTTTGATCCCTGGGTCAGGAAGATCTCTGGGAAGAGGGCATGGGAACCCACTCCAGCATTCTTGCCTGGAAAATCCCATCCCATGGACAGAGGAGCCTGGTGGGCTACAGTCCATAGGGTCGCAGAGATTCAGACACAACTGAGTGACTTTGCGTGCAGGCACAAAAGGGCACATGTGAAAGTGTGTGTTTTTGTATAGCTAGAAGTTTTTTCTAAGAAAATCAGCTCTTACTCCTTTGCAATTCATTGTCTCATGGAGTGATAGCACATTAATGGCTATCTAGGACTAATAAACAATGGAATTACAGTGTTTATAGCAATTTGCTGTTCACGTGGTAGATGGGAAACTGTTTGGACTCTTTTGTTTGTTTTCATCTCCTGATACTTCCTCACAAAAATTTTAGTGAAACTTGTGGAAATGGAACGTTATTTAGTTAGGAGAACGTCATTGGACAAACAGATGCGTGAATTGCATTTCTCTACTTTTGCAGTTTCTATAATGCCATAAATGTTTACACATGCATTAGGTACAGGAAATTCTCCAAAGGTTAAGAATTCATTTAGGCTGATCTAATTGGTTTATTGGCTTGGCTACAAGAGCTTTGGAGAAATACATGTGGAACATCTTAATGATATCTATTTTTATGAAGTCTCAAGTACAATGGGGGCGGTAGTAAATGATCTGACTAATGCCCCTCTAAGCTAAACAACCACAAATGTACAAACGTTGTTCTCTGTTAAGTATATTGTGTATGTGACGAATTAATGTATGTCTCTTACAACTAAGGAGATCCGTCTAGGTTTTTTTTCACCTCTTTTATCACATTAATTGCCATCTAATGACTCCTGAGTCTCTTTTGCTCATTTCATCTGCTTTCCCCAAACACCGTTCCATCACGTCATGATCTCCACTTCCTCCTCTGTTCTCTCTAATTTTAATACATTTTCAATTTGCAAAATGTTCATTGTTTTGATATATTCATCAATTAAGTTCTTATGTGTCGTTCTAGGGTTAAAAATGGTCTCATTTTCTTTTCACTTTAGCTAAGACCCTAGGCCTTATTTAAAGTTAATGAATGCAAAATTGACAGGTATGGGGTCTTCCCAAACAGATATAAGATCTCTAAATTTACAAGAATTGTACAATTCAATCGAGGATTTTTTGAAATGTATTTTATGGAATTATAGTTGATTTACAATATTGTATTAATTTCTGCTGTGCAGCAAAGTGATTCAGTTATATATCTCTGTATATATATGCATATATATATAGTCCATATTCTTTCCTGTTATGGTTTATCACAGGATATTGAATAGAGTTCCCCGTGCTCTGCAGGAGGATCTTATATAGTCTATATATAATAGTTCACATCTGCTAATCCCAAACCCTCAATCCCTCCCATCTCTACCCTCCTCCTCTTGGCAACCGCGAATCTGTTCTCTAAGTCTGTGAGTCTCTCTGTTTCACAGATGAGTTCCTGTGCATCATATTTTAGGCTCCACCTGTGCGTGATGCCATATGGTTATTTGTCTTTCTCCTTCTGACTGACTTAGTATGATAGCTTCTAGGTCCAGCCGTGCTGCTACAAATGGCATTATTTCATTCCTTTTTATGACTGAGTAGTATTCTATTATATACATATATACCACATCTTCTATTTCTCATAACTGACAAATCATAATGAACAAAATGATTATAGCTCCAAACAAAGTGATGCACATGACTGCTAACAAAAGTGTAACTCTGAGCCTTGGATTGTCTAAAAGCTCTTGTCTGATAATGACTGTGGACTGTGACTTCCTATGTATTCATTATAATCCTTCATTTTATTGATGTGTATATGAAATGCCTTATCAGGAACACTTGCTAAAATATCTGACCTCTCAGAGGTTATAAGGTATTTCATAAGTTGTTAATATTTACTATGTAAATTAGAGAAGCATAAAATTAAAACATGGAAATACTTTTAGCTCTCTAAAACTAAAAAAAAAATACTTTTTTTTTTTAGTTTTTGAATTAGATTCCCTAGGATTTATACATTTCTTTTATCTTTTATTCCAGTGAGTATAAGGAATAGAATGAACAGAAGGGAATTATTTAGATCAATGGAAACAGTGACTTAAATAACACTATTTCTCATTCATATAGTACTAGTTTAACATGAGTGTTATATACTCAATTTTTTCAAATAACCTAAACACAGTAAAAATTAGAAAGTGTAAATTGGAGATGGGGCTGTCATGCTCATAACTGCTGTGTTCAAGAAAAATATATCTAAGTTGGGAACTAATTATAGTTTGATGCATTCAATTATCACATCATAACAGAAGTAGACATATATTCGGTCATTTGCAACTGTGAGATGAAAGATTTATTCAGTAACTTTAAAAATACCTTACAAATCCATTAGTGGCTCAGTTAAGATGTCTACAAATGCACATATCTAAACAGGTTTCAGCTTGTATCAGATTCAGAGGTTGCGTTATCCAACATTTGGAAATTAAATGTTCATACTAAGCCTTGTAGGTGTGAACTGTTTGGTTGATATTTTTAGTTCTATTGGCCAGTGTGTCCTCTTCATGGTTCTTCCACAGAGGAATTTTTAAAAATTAAACACAAGTACAAGTTGTTTACCATTTGAGGAGTGTGTGTGTGTGTGTGTGTGTGTGTGTGTGTGTGTGTACTGTTGCTGCTGATGTGATTTTGCGACCCCATGGACTGTAGCCCTCCAGGCTGCTCTGTCCATGGGATTTCCCAAGCAAAAATACTGGAGTAGGTTGCCAGTTTTTTCTACAGAGGGTCTTCTTGATCCAGGGATTGAACCTGTGTCTCCTGCATTGGCAGGCAGATTCTTTTTTACCACTGAACCACCAGGGAAGTCTGTGTATACAAATATATATTCAAATATGCACACTAGAGAGTATATGGTATACTGAATTTTTGTCAGTATTGGAAATATTTATAGACAGAACAGAAAACATAGTAAATAAAACTAAATGTGCTCCCACTATCATATAAACTTGATAAGAATAAAGAAATTTCAATTTTGTTTACAACTGTATTCCCAGGAACTAAAAAAAGGGTTTGGCACACAGTAGGTGCTTAATAGGTCATTGTTGAATTTAAAAAAAAGGAAAAAGAATAGCATCCTCCTCTTTATGAAATGATAAGGGCCTGATAGGATGTCCTCAGCACTGGCACCTGACTACTCCTTGCCCAGGAATAACGATAGGCCTGTGTTGAATTCTGGTTCCAGTGATTATACTAGTTCTATGACTGTGGACAGGACGTTTACACTTTTTAAGCCCAAGTTATCTCATTTACAAAACAGAATGATGCACTACTCTTAGGACATTGAATTAAGCGAGCAGCAGACGTAAAGTGTTCAGGATAGGGCTTGGAATAAATCAGACACCCAGTAAGTCTTGTTATCACGCCTTTATTTCCAAAAGCACCTAGGGTACTGCATGACGATGTCACACCCCCATCTCTTATCCTTGCTTCTAGCTAAGTACCTCCAACAGTTGAATATATTCTGCTCAGCTTTGATCTGGACTGGATAACTCTGGAAAGCGGTCTAAAAGCTAACACCCAATTAAAGTTCTCATAACAGACAATAGATTAATACTTGGAGAGAGATGCATTCGTTTTAAAGGGAATTCTTGAAGTTTTAAAAGTTTCACCACAATAGAAGAAACACATGATGGTAAACTTTTAGATAAAGTGTCAACAAAATGAGCCAGACAATTTTAGCTAGGAGTATGACTTCCTGAATGATCTAATATCATTTGATGTAATGACTTGTGCCCAATATCAAAGTGATGACTTTGCTTTTTAATACACTGCCCAATATCAACCTGGTGACTAGAATGTTCACAGATTTTCTGGGATGAAAAGCTAACATTTTTTCTCACTGAAGCCTTGAAAGTGAGCTTAAGGAGTTTAACTATCTGATAGGTACAGTGTGGGTGGGCTTCTCTCTCTTTAAGATCTTTGCCCATCATGGATAAAGGGAACACGTGAAATAAATATATGACTACAATACCTAGTTTTGGAAAATTATAGTTATGACTTTGAGAGTTGCTGGTCAGTTATAGATCCTAGTTGGGAAAACCCGGTAATATTGGAATGTGGCTTTTCCTTGGATCCACTCTCCTCTTGTCCTTAAATTCCAGAAGCTCCATGAAGTAGGTCAAGGATTTTCAAAGGACATTGAAAAGATGTCAGAATCCAGCAGGAAGAAATGAAAAATTGCTTTTCAAAGATAGCAATGATATCAATTCATGGGTTGTTCCCATGTAGATTTTGGAATCTGTACAGTGTCTATCTTGGCTAATAACTGACCAGGACTACATAACAGATATTTTAATAATGATGGAATTAGAATAATAAGACCATCTATTCCAGAGTTATTCTGCATATCAATTAAGCTAATTAAGTTAAATAACACTGACCACAGAGTCTCCATCTCAGTCTGTCTCAAAAGCATTATATGAGGCAGTTCCAAATTGTATTATGTAAGAAGGGATTTATGTTGGGAACTTAACTTGCTGCGTGCAACTTGAGGAAGCCTCTTCTGGCATTTTGGCATCTCAGTGAATCTTCTATTTTGAGAGACTGTGAACTGCAGGAGAGAAGAAAAAAGGAAGTTATGTTAGAGTGTAAAAATGATCAACAGCCCCCCCAAATCACCAACTCTATGTTCCCTCTGTACTTAAATGTATATTGACTGTCTACATTGTTTGAGATTCTCAGAAGGGCCCGAGGGCATAAAGGTGAACAAGCAAAAAAACAGTTCTCTTGAACACACTATATAGTTTGGAGGAAAAACAAGTATTTAAAAGTGTTCCAAAAGCTATAAAAGAGGAATACATTGAATGCTTTTTCAGAACCCAACAGAAAATATTGGCTTCTGCCCAGAAAGATGGCTAAGGTCAGGAGATGCATTGAGCTTTCAGAAAAGATGAGTAGGTATTTTTTCAAGACTAGGAAATAATGAGTTTACACATATTTAATCTGTTCAGGAAGATTCATGTACAGCAGTATTGTTATCATTTGGGTATATTAAGGGATGATGACAAAAATGGGACTGGAAAGATGGCTAAGGCTTAGACATTTGATCTTGTGTGCCAGCTAAGGAGTTGAGCTTATAGTATTCTTTATTTTTTAAAGTTGTTTAATTGGAGTATAATCGCTTTATAATGCTGTGTTAGTTTCTGCTGCACAGCAAAGTGAATCAGCTATTTGTTTCTGTTCAGTTACTAAGTCATGACTAACTCTTTGCAACCCCATGGGCTGCAGCATGCCAGGCTTCCCAGTCCTTCACCAGCTTCTAGAATTTGCTCAGATTCATGTCCATAGAATTGGTGATACCATCCAACCATCTCAGCCTCTGCCTTCTCCGTTTGCCTTCAGTCTTTCCCAGCATCAGAGTCTTTTCCAATGAGTCAGCTCTTCGCATCAGGTGGCCAAAATATTGGAGCTTCAGCTTCAGCATTAGTCCTTCTAACGAATATTCAGGACTGATTTCCTTTAGGATTGATTGGTTTGATCTCCTTGCTATCCAAGGGACTCTCAAAAGTCTTCCCCAGCACAATTCAAAAGCAATGGTTCTTTGGTGCTCAGCCTTCTTTATGGTCCAACTCTCACATCCATATATGACTACTGAAAAACCATAGCATTGACTAGACAGACCTTTGTTGGCAAAGTGTTGTCTCTGCTTTTTAATATGTTGTCTAGGTTTCTCATTGCTTTCCTTTCGAGGAGCAAGTGTCTTTTAATTTCATGGCTGCAGTCACCATCCGCAGTGATTGTGGAGACCAAGAAAATAAAGTCTGTCACTGCTTCCACTGTTTCCCCTTCTCTTTGCCATGAAGTGATGGGCAGGCTGTCATGATCTTGGTTTTTTGAATGTTGACTTTTAAGCCAGCTTCTTCTCTGTCTTCTTTTACCTTCATCAGGAGGGCCTTTAGTTCTTCTTCAGTTTCTGCCATTAGAGTGGTATCATCTGCACATTTGAGGTTGTTGATATTTTCCACGGCAATCTTGATTTCAGCTTGTGAGTCATTTAGCCTGGCATTTCGCATGATGTGCTTTGCATATAAGTTAAAAAAGCAAGGGGACCACATACAGCCTTGTATTCCTTTCTCAACTTCTAACCAGTCTGTTTGTTGTTCCATGTCTGGCTTCAACTGTTGCTTCTTGACCTGAACACAGGTTTCCCAGGAGACAGGTAAGGTGGTCCGGTATTCCCATCTCTTTAAGAATTTTCCAGAGTTTGCTGTGATTTACATCATTTTGCCTTTGGTTCTCGAGGCAAGAAAAGTGGAGTGGTTTGCCGTTTCCTCCTCCTGTGGACCATTTTTTTTGGTCAGAACTCTCCACTATGACTTATCCATCTTGGGTGGCCTTCCATGGCGTGACTCATAGTTTCATTGAGTTATGCAAGCCCCTTTGCCGTGACAAGACTGTGATCCATGAAGGGCAATGTGTATACATATGAACTCTATGTAGACATATATGCTCTTGCTCGAGAGCCTCCCGCCCCTCTAGATCCCCACAGAGCACCGAGCCGAGCTCCCTGTGACATACAGCAGCTTCCCACCAGCTATCTGTCTCACACCAGCTAATGTACCTATGTCAAGGTTATTTTCCCAGTCCATCCCACCCTCTCCTTCCGCCACTGTTCTCCACGTCTGTGCTCCTACCGGACCTGCAAATAGGTTCGTCTGTACCGTTTTTCTACATTCTGCACACATGTGTTACGTACGCATATACACTATTTGTTTATTTCTCTTTCTGACTTGCTTCACTCTGCAGGACAGACTCCAGGTCCATTCACTGCACTGCAAGGCTTACACATTCTAAGTCACAAGGAACACTGAAGAATTTCAAGCAGAAGAAACTATGATAATATAACTACATTTGGAGTGTACGAAGATCACCCTCAGTGATAGGCAGAGCGCTGTGTCCTTTGGAAAGCAATTGATGCGCATCGCGTCCATTTGTCCAGAAGTGGTGGAATTTGAGTCAAAGCAGGAGGAGATAACAGAGAAAAGGACCACTGGGAATTACAGTTTCTGGGGTAGGAAACCATGTGTCCAGCTAAACCGCAGGGTTTTGTTCAGAAGGAAGGAGAGCAGGGATACTGGGACAGCCAAGCGGAGTTCTCTGCCATTGTCAACAAGAAGCCGTCAATGACACTGAACACTTTTCCGTCAACTTCTCCCACAGTTCTGGCCTCTCTTAAGCTGATGGTCTGGCCCGACGTGACAACATTTACATTGGAGTGCAACGTGACGGTAATTCCAATGTTTTTAAACTTGGGGTTTGAAAGTTTGTCTTGGCAGATTTCCCTGGGTTTCGGTTTGGTTTGTTTGGCTAGAAAGTGGCATATTCAGACAGGCTTAAATCCCAACCACGGCAAACACAATCTTAGGCTTTTCAGATTCCATAGTTCAACACACCGGTGATCCTAGGTAGACAGCGTTGGATTATACGTGTGATGGGCTGGCAAGGTGCGGGGCTGAGGTCATGGATTCAGCTTCCTTGGCTGCCTGGAAGAGGGGTCGGAAGAAAACCATGTCTGGAGTCTGGAAGCTGAGGGCAGCCCTCATTCTGCCGCTAGCTCATTTTTATCCCCTCGGGGAAAACACATCAAGTGTCAGGTTTGGGGGATTAACTGAAAAATAGTTCCATTCTGCATGAACTTTGTATAAACCATCACCTATCTCTTTCTCTCAGTTTTATCTCACTAGCTAGACAACGTTTATGAGCAAAACCTAGTTCTGTGCTGTGCCTTTCTCCTCTGCTTATCCTCTTGTCTTGAGCAAAACAGCCTTCTTGATCATTCGGAAGCTATTTTCTAGGGTATTTATATGTATATGGAGTCATTGGCTTAAATAAAACTTTTACTGGCATTTGATAATTTAATGAATCTTTTTATTTTTCCTGGAAACGAGCACATTGATGTTGTAAAGGAAATGATTATAAATGTTTCATTAAAAGAAAATCCGGTAATCAAATATAATCTGGAATTAAGAGAAGTGTATGTGGCTTAGTGCACTGGAGCTACAGCGTGTCTTTCAGCAGGAAGAGGTCTATTATGCAAGAAATAACCCACAGTTGTCACCTTGACAACTTTTTGGTCCAGGGATGTCTCCACCTGATGTATGGGCTCCTATTAGCTAAGCTATGCTTGTTGCTGGTCTTGTTCCACTTGCTCAGAAGCTGAAAAGAACATCGATCTTCTCCAGCGCTCTGTGACAACCTAAAGGGGTGGGATGGGGTGGGAGACATGGGAGGGAGGGGACATATGTATACCTCTGGCTGATTCATGTTGATGGCTGGCAGAAACCAACATAATAGTGTAAAGCAACGGTCCTCCAGTTAAAAATAAGTATATCTTTTTAAAATTAAAAAAAAAGATGAGTCATATAGTTTCACTGGGTAGTGAGGAGTAAATAAAGCAATGTATATGAATGCACATTAAATGTTTAAAGTAAAATACAACATTTCGTCGTCTTCTTCTCATCACGAGAGACAGATTTTTCCATTAGTTAGAAGGGCTTTAAAGAGCCTTCAGGAGGCTGTTTCTTGAGGCATTATTGTCTGTAGACGCATAGAACTTGGGGGTTTGACTCTTAGATGATACAGTGGGTAACCTTGCTTCAATTGCCCAAGGAAAGGCATCCATCTCACTAAGGGGACTGGGTAATGACACTATAAAACATACTTGCAGCGGCTCTAGTGAGAAATATTAAACTTAGAAGGGACACGGGAAATTACCTATTGCAGTGGAAGACTGTTGCTTTAAAAATTGTCGTGGAGGCTATTGATCCAACCAAGAATGGCAAGAAAAATACGTGGGAGCTGCATATATACTTATATATGTAATTTTAGAAATATATATTTAGAAATGTATATATTTATAAATACATATTTGTATATACTGTATAATCTATGTGTCAGAGGGAAACAAAAAAGAAAACAATTCACATTTAACATATAAAATAACCCTAGATAGCAAATGTGATTTCACAGAACCGTGTTAGTGATGGGACAATTTAATTATGCTTTTCATGCTAGAAGGTATGGTATTCAATGATAGATGATCTACTATGCTTATACAAACTATAACTCTTAGATTATTCTAATCAATGTTCTGAAAAGATGCCAAGTTATTTTTCCCTCAAAGTTTTTCACATCCTCTCCAGGGGCAATTTAAGTATATGTTGCATTTTTCTCTATCAATAACAGTTTTTTGAGAAAAAATATCCCAGGAAATAAGCTGATTTCTTTATAAACATTATCTCATTTTATTCTTCCAAAGGAACACTTAAAGTAGGTCTTACTCTCAGGGGCAACTGAGTCCCAGACAGTTAAATATCCATCCTTAGGTCCCCTGACCAGTGAAAGCACCGCCAGAACTGACTAGTAGGGCTTTCGATAGCAAAACCCCCCTGAAGTGAAGTGTGAAAGCCACTCAGTCATGTCTGACTCTTGTGACCCAATGGACTGTAGCCAGCTAGGCTCCTCTGTCCAGGGATTCTCCAGGTAAGAATATTGGAATGGCTTGTCATTCCCTTCTCCAGGGGGTCTTCCCGACCCAGGGATTGAACCCGGGTCTCCTGCACTGCAGGCAGATTCTTACTGTCTGAGCCACCCGGGAAGCCCACGACTCTCAGGCAATTTATAAGACTGAGTCTGGTAGATTGTTATCATGTCAAAAGAAGGACTTTCAAAGTATCTGTGGAGAAGTGCCAAGTATTGCTTTCATTGTTTAAAATTCCCAGCCCATGGAGGACGAATATTTTTGTAAAATACAATATCATGTCACTGCTGTGTCCTATTGCTATAAAAGTTCCTAAATATTTTCACTGTGGTTCTGTCATAAACTGTCCACAAACTGGTTTTAATCTCCTTTCAATAGCATGAACTTAAAATTCCAATTTGGGATTTCTTAGCTCTCATTTTCTAGAAGTTTCTGATATCTTTGAATTCAAGTTGCAGAAAGTTTCCTCCAGGAATTTATTTTCATTCTTTGCAATAACTGATACAAAATGTCTAATATAATTCAAGAGCACCAGGAGCGCTCCAAAAATATTATCAGCGCTCCAAAAATAGCCCCACCAAATAAATTCTCTCCATTGTATTAGCTTTATGGATTGCGTATCATAAAACAAGATAGTTTATGAAAAATAGCCATTTTGACTTAGATATGTTTTTCATCATTCTGTGGTTTTAGGGCTTATGGTATTATTTACAACAAGAGTAAGAATTCTTTATATTGTGCTGGGTACTGGGGTTCTATTTCTTTCTTAATCCTTAGAAATATCTTTTCCTTCACATGATTTGGTGAAAGTCTGAAGTTTGATAAAATTGCCTTTCACATAGCATGGAAAGGGAGAATACTAGGCAGCTCCTAAGAGATATCTGCCAGTGTTACTAGTAAGTCTAAATTCAAGAGTCCAAGCCACGCCCTCTGGGTTTCTATTTTGAGATGGATAAGTATTTAAAAAAAAAAAAAAAAAAGAATTGTGCTGTTGTCTTTAACCAAGTATGTTGGCTAGGAGAAGGTTATCATTTATCTCTCTGAAGCAGAGATGACAAATTTGCATGACCACAGGGGGCAGGTAGTAATTTAAATGAGTGAGGGCTTCTGATTTAGAACAAAAGATCCCAGTGGTGGAGTCTTCGCTGAATGGAAAACACCCCACAGAAAGACATTCACATTCAGTGCTGTAAAGCCCTCTCTGAGGCAAACAACACAGGTGTCCCAGCACCTTCTCTTAGCAGCATTTCTATTTTCATCCTCCATATACCTCAGCAGCGTGGATTCTCAAAGCTTTAAAAGAAGTAGAAACAAATCCTAAACCATTCAGTTTCATCTGATATAAAACTGCTTTTAATTTTCTGATTTACAAGCTACTTCTCAGGGTTTCCCACATGCAAATAAAACCCCCTCTAGTTTTGAGTATCATACTGATGAGAGGGGACAAAATGCAAAAATTCGAAGCAGAATGGGAAAAGGGAAAAGCATTTCAGACTAAGTCCCAGAGGCAGGACGCGAGGCAGCCCCTGTCCATTGAGGCCACGGGGTGTTGGTTTTGTGTGGGGCTGGGGTGTGCGATGGGGTAGCTGGGGAAGTCGGGGCAGGGGAGGGTGGAAACAACTGAAGAAGCACTTCTCCTCACATATGAGACTTTAGAAATGGTTACCATATGTCAAGCACTGTATCGGTCACCTTCCGTGGAGTATATCATTCGTTACTTTGAACAACTTTGTAAGCTATTTACTCTCGATTTCTCATGAGATGAGCTGTGTTTTCAGTAGGGACGCTGGAGTGTATTTAGATTTCGTGTGCATCTTCACCTTATTTATGCATAATTCATCACTTCTGGCAGCAAATACTAAGGATGGAAGAGATTCTTGTACGTGGAGTTCCTTTTTACCCAAATCATGGGTTACTTTGTATTTCTCCCTCAAGATCAGGTCATGCTTCCCTTCTCTGTGAGGCCCCTGAGAATGTAAGTTTCATGTGGGTAGGAGCTGTCCTGTCTAGGTCACCGATGTGTCCTCATGTCTAGGGGAGGACTTGGGCTTCACAGGTGGCTTGGTGGTAAAGAATCTACCCTGCTTTGCAGAAGATGCAGGAGATGAAGTTCCAATCCCTGGCTCAGGAAGATCCCCTGGAGGAGGAAATGGCAACCCACTCCAGGATTCTTGTCTGGGAAATGTCATAGACAGAGGAGCCTGGCAGGCTACAGTCCTGGGGGTAACAAAGAGTTGAATGTGACTGAGCCCATGGAAAACATAGTGGTATCTACCTCATATCTACCTTAATGTTTTTTGCAACTGGTACACAAGTGAATAAATCGTTCTCGTTTACAGGTGAGGGATGGGAAGACCTAGTAACCCGATTAGTGTCACGTGGCTCAAATTATCTGAATAAAAACCACTGTTCTTAACAATAATCTTAAACTCTGTAAATAAGAATAATTACTTGTGTGATTCTGGACTTGGGTTAATGATCCTGACAACAGGGAAACTAGATGGTCCCGTGGAGGGTTCAAGGTGTGGCAGGAACAAAGCCTAAGCCTGAGCATCTTTGATAAAGGAAGCAGGAGGATTAGAGAGACGCTCTGTGGGGCAGATGGAAAGCAGGGGAGACAAGAAGGGTAGTCACAAGTTCCTTTAAATTTTCTAGAACTGGAGAATGAGTGTTCATGGGAGTGTCCGAAATTTCTTCTTCATCCTTGGCCACAGGTCAGTTCCCTATTTGACTGCATTGCTCTCTGTAACCAGATGACGACTAAGAAAGGAGAAAAAGAAGGACATCATCAAACAGCCAGCTTGTCCAGCTGAGTCAAGCTAGGGAATACCAGAACTTTCCAAAGCTCACACCTCCTCAGGCCCTGTTTGAAGTACAGCCCAGAAAAGAGAAGTCCTTCTCAGGACTAGGGGCCCCAGGGGCTCTGACCCACCATCCCAGTCTGGATTGGAAAGCAAATCTAGGCCTGACCCTCCCAAGCTGATTCCAACTACCCCCACTCACTTCATCTCTGAAGGTTACTCTGTCTCGTCTTGGTGGTGGCCTTTTCAACTTGTTTGTTCTAAAGCGGCCACTTTCGTTTTCTTAGAAGCTGTTTGAGCGCTATTCTCCTGTAATGCATTTTGGATATGTTTTTAATTTTGAGTAGATCATAAGCAATTAAAGCAACAAGACCATGTCTTTCATTCATCTCTCTCTCTCTTTCTATATATGAAGCGAAGTGAAGTGAAGTCGCTCAGTCGTGTCCGACTCTCTGAGACCCCATGGACTGTAGCCTACCAGGCTCCTCTGTCCATGGGATTTTCCAGGCAATAATACTGGAGTGGATAGCTATTTCCTTCTCCAGGGGATCTGCCCAACTCAGGGATCGAACCTGGGTCTCCTGCATTGTAGATAGATGCTTTATCATCTGAGCCACCAGGGAAGTCCCTTTCTATATATAGGGGATCTTCCTGACCCAGGGATGGGGTCTTCATCTCTTGCATCTCCTGCATTGGCAGAGAGTTCCTTACCACTAGGTGCTACCTGGGGAGTCTTATCTCTATACCATAAATCTACCTATATTTATGTATCTATCTATCTCTCACCTATCATCACTGACTTGAAGGGAGGGATTTATTAAATTGAGAAGTTATCTATCAACATTCGAGCACATACAGCGTACAATGACCATGCCACAAACTGTAAGCGGTTTTATACATGTGTATATATATATATATATGCATATATATATATATATATATATATACACATGATAGATACATAAATATAGGGAGATTTATGGAATAGAGATAAGACTCCCCAGGTAGCACCTAGTGGTAAAGAACTCTCTGCCAATGCAGGAGATGCAAGAGATGAAGCCTCCATCCCTGGGTCAGGAAGATCCCCTGGAGGAGGACATGGCTACCCACTCCAGTATTCTTGCCTGAAAAATCCCATGGACAGAGGAGGCTGGTGGGCTATAGTCCATGGGGTCGCACAGAGTCAGACATGACTGAAGCGACTTAGCATGCACATGGTACACAGACAGATAACCAGGAAGATGGTATAGCCTGGCCTGGCTTTTCCCAGGGAATAATTCATACCTGCTGGAAAATTACCTACCTGTGAGGAGGTGAACTGTCTATTATTAAGGCAGAGGTATCATTGACCAAAGAAAGAGGTTACTTTATTATTTTTTCCTGAAAAGAAGTGTCTTCTAAGAGTGGGCAATTTATTTCCAGGGACTAGTTTACTCAGAGGGAGCATTATATATACAGTAAACATCTATTAGTTGATATTGGACCCTAGACAAGATATAGTTTCAACTTTTTCAGAGCCTACATTCTGAAACATTCTTTAATCTGCTTGAAATTCACTGGAGAACCTGATACGAAATAATAAATATTCAGGAGTCAAACCAATAGTGTAACAGGACTCTAGAAAATCTTCCTCTCTCCCCCTGACAATTTTCTTTTGCAGAAGTATTTAGTTAGTGTCATGGGGTCAGAGCTCGGTATTATATTGGAATACAATGCATAATGAACCTTCATGCCTGATGCTGCCTTTATCACAAACACCTTATGGAGATTGAATTGCAGAAGAATTAATGTTAGAGATAATATAGAGCTTGAAAGCGTGGTTGTTTGCTAAAAACATTATCATTCTAAGCTCAGTGATTCTCTATGCCGATTAATGATTTCAGGATTATTTATTAGGGCATCTCAAGTTCACAGAAAGTTTTCAAAGCACAGAAACTGCTCATGCGACTGACTCTGAAGCACTAAAGCAAAAAGGACATGCTTCCACCAGCTGCGTTAAGAAGTTTATTGAACTGCTCATTTCAACAGCGGGATAAAAACAGAGAAAAGAGCCCTCAGAAATAAATATTAAGAGCTCATCCTCCTAGACCTATAGGGGAGAACAGAGGGCTGACAACCTTTGATATAGCTTGGAAGACTCTTCCTCAGTTGGAAATGCACCAAAGGAAACCTATCCAAGAAAGAAATCTTTTTCTATGAAAGAAAGGGAATTTTCCTAAAAGCTCATGAAAACACCCAGTGTGAAATAATAGAAAAAAAATTAAAGGATGCATCATAAAATAATATGGCAAAAATCAGCAGGTTATAACAGAGAAGGAAAAATGCCACCTCAGTCATGTTAATAAAATAGGAAGTGAAATTAAACACTATAAATATGATTTCTCATCGTCTCTAAAAAGAAAATGATTCAAAGGGATTCATTGTCTGAGGCTTAACCGTTTCCAATCATTTCTGTTTCTGTGAAATGCTATTATTCTACACCTCTGGCTTGGGGTCTTGACCTCTGGGGGTGAACGCGATGCAAAATACAGGGCTTTGCAAGCAAATGAAATCAAGTTCAAATCTTGGTCCTGCTTCATGTTATAGGACTTTGGACTGATTCTCAGTCTCCATGGTCTTGGATTAATCATCCTCAGATTGGGTGATCTGGTTTTGGCTGGTGGTTGAGAGCATGGGTTATAGAGCTGGGGTGACCTGAGCTGAAATCTGTCAGTACGACCTACGGGCAACAGGAAGGTCACCCTCTAGAGAAGCCTGCCTTTCCTAGTCTGTGATAAGGCTACTAAGAAGCATCTCTCACAACTTCCAGGGTTGAATAAGCCAACTGGAAGTGTTTAGTTTAGCATGAGGGACATAGTAAGTGCTCAGTAAATCAGGCCAACATGAGGGTGGTGATGGAGATGAAAATTAACTGATGCACCTCATGCAAAGCTCTTGAAACCTGGCAAGCTCTGAGTAAACAGGAATTTTCTTTTCCTGTCCCACTGTTTTTTGTCCAATACATAAGGTCCTTGATGAGAAAGTTCAGAGGTTATTGTAGCGCCTATTACATACAGGTAATTAGTTAAGAAACCACGTGCTTTCAGTCTTCCCTGACTCTTTGCCACCCTAAAGATGAATTGTAGCCAGCCCCCTCTGTCCATGGGATTCTCCAGGCAAGACTACTGGAGTGGGTTGCCATGCCCTCCTCCAGGGCATCTTCCTGACCCAGGTATTGAACCCACGTCTCCTGCATTGCAAGTGGCTTCTTTACCACTGAGCCACTGAGGAAGCCCAGCTAATGACTGACTGGATAAACATACACACACACACACACACACACACACACACTGCTTACAATTGATTGGTACCTAGATGATATGGATCATTTTTATGTCTATCATCTCATCCGAGTCACCAGTGCCAAAAGCACAGCCAGCCATTCTATGGGGTAGAAACCACCAGCATAGTTTTCCTCGTCTTTCAAAAATGGTTAGGATTCAGAATAATTAACTTCACTGCGTGAGGGATGTGGCTGGCTAATGGACCCAGTGCCGCCGTCACTGAATTAGGTATGCTTCCTGTGATCTCATGCTGATCTCTCGGGAGTTCTAGAATTTTGAACAGAGGAGTTGTTGCTCACACATTAAGAAGCAAAACTCTGGTTAGGAGCACACCAGTCTGTCTGCTCAGTCGCTCAGTCATGTCCAACTCTCTGTGACCCCATGGACCATAGCCCACCAGGCTCCTCTGTCCATGGGACTCTCCAGGCAAGAATCCTGGAGTAGGTTGCCATTTCCTCCTCCAGGGGAATCTTCCCGATCCAGGGACAGAACCTGCGTCTCTTGCATCTCCTGCATTGTCAGGCAGATTGTTTACCACGAGACCACCTGGGAATTCCCAGTACCAGAACTCCACCAAGAAGACAGTTTTGGGAAAATCCACAGCAGCTTTGGCAGCACTGCAACCCTCTTTTGAAGAGACCCTAGAGTTTCAGTGGCCTCTGTCAGATTCCTCAGAAAATTTTCTCCAAAGACAGGACCGAGTGTAACTCTGCTCACCATGCGCAAAGACTGTCTTTTGACACCAGGAGAGCCCAAGACGTATCGGGCTTGGATGTTCCTTTTATCAAAGGGCAGGAAGTTTTACACCCAGCTTCTAAAAGTCTGCAGATGTTACGGGGCCAAAAATGGAAGAGAGGAGACAGATGATGTGAAACAGAAATGCCTCTATTGATATTTACAGAAAAGGTAATGTTTCTATGTAGTGAAATTGAATCCAAAAGAGCAGAGAACTCTGGGACAAAAATGCCTCCCACCCCCAGCTTCCTCTGCTTGTGAACCTTGTTCTTTTCATATGAAGTCAGTTTGCAAAATTCCTGCCTCCTAACTCCCCACTTCCCTTCCTGTCTTAAGCTCTGTGGATTAATGTAACTGACAGTCAGAGCTGGGCAACCAGGGACCACAGGTGGCTCTTGCTTGTAAACAGAAAGTTAAGGTGGTTTTACTGTTTACATGGAGTGTATGAGCAGATCACTGGGTGGATTAAGTAGAAACCTCTTCTTCCTGAGAAAGGTCGGAATCATGCAAATAAGAAAGATTCTTTCCAGCTTGTTCCCACAGCCTGAAAAACACCATGCCTGCCTAGCATACAGGTCATCTCCCCATTTGATTAGTGGGAGTTAATTAATTGTGTTATGGTGGCTGCCTTTCTGATCTTCTTAAAATGGAGGCATTCAAGAGAGGGAAGAGAGCAAAAAGATCTGGGATTTAGAGAAATGGGAGAGGAAAATCTTTAAATTAATTTGGAAGGAGACAATTATTGCCCTAAATAAGTGGTATGATCTAAAGTCTTGGGATTTCCTAAAGGAATCAACCCTGAATATCCATTGGAAGGACTGATGCTGAAGCTGAAGCTCCAATACTTTGGCCACCTGATGCAAAGAGCTGACTCATTGGAAAAGACCTTAATGCTGGGAAAGATTGAGGGCAGGAGGAGAATGGGACAACAGAGCATGAGATGGTGGGATAGCATCACTAACTCAGTGGACATGAATCTAAGCGAATTCTGGGATACAGTGAAGGACAGGGAAGCTTGAGGTGCTGCAGTCTGTGGGGTCACAGAGTCGGATGACTTAGTGATGGACAGCAACAACACAGTCTTGGGGATGCTGTGCAGTTTCCTTTAGATCCATGCTTTGAATAGGTAATATAATTACTCGAATACAGAGATGACAGAAATCTGATGAAAGAAAAAGAAAAACTGAGAATAGCTTTCCAGACTCAAACAGTAACTCAGCTGCTTTTGGAGTGGTTTGTAGTATCACAGAAAGAAGATAGGCTTGACTGAGATTTGACTCTTATTTAAAACAAGCCTTCCTCTGATGATCATGCCTGTGGCTTTGGGGAGTTTATTCAACTTGTCTTGCTTTCCTGGTAAGGCTGTTGATTTTGCAACAGGTATGCAATAGCTCATGATGAACTTGCATTAAATGGGAGTTCTCCTTCTTCTAAGACGGGGTCCCCGACCTCGGGAATCTACTGTCTGATGGTTTGAGGTGAAGCCGATGTAATAATAATAGAAACAAAGCTCACAATGAATGTAATGCATGTCAATCATCCTGAAACCATCCCCCCTCCCCTCCCCAGTCCATGGAAAAATTGTCCTCTGTGAAATCAGTCCCTGGTATCAAAAATGTTAGGGCTGCTGTTCTAAGACACCCTCTGTGAGGAGTCATTCCTCCTAACAGCATCATTATTTTGCACAGCAGAATGAGACGTGTCCAGAGTGTCTGCTTCATCTGATCTTTTATACCCAGTTGTGCAGTCAGCAAATGATACGGATGCTCTGGAAACCTATGTCCCTCTGAGCAACTTAGTTATGAACTGTGATAGCTGATCCTCAAGGAATCTCCTCACACTGCTTGGTTCTGCTTCTGTCCTATAGAATCTGCTCTCTCTTGTTCAGTGTAGACCATCAAAGATAACTGAGGAAACTGGATTAATCATCTTGTCTGTGTACCGTGATCCAATGAACTGGTTCATTGCCTGTTGCAGACAGTGATGCCAGTTATTCTAATGAAAGCCTGAAATAGTAAATGAGCAATAGGCATGTTAGTCATGTGAAGTGTAAACAGCTAAGCACTAGGGTGTGAAGGTGAGCACAACGTCTGGTGCAATCATCATGGGATGAAGTATGCTTTTATGCCAATAGATCAATAAGGAAGGGAAAGAAAAATTCACCTGGAAATGAACAAATGGTAGGGATGAAAAATGGAAGCTGTGAAAGGCAGCCCTGTCAGCTCTCAGCCATGACCTTGCGGTTTGATGGAAGGCAGAATTCTGCCGACTCTGTGGGGCTATCCCAGACTGCCAGCCGGAGGATGGCAAGACACTGCTAAAGCAAGCATGCTGAGATCAAAGGACACCCGGTGATCACATCACGAGGACTTTTGTTCCTGTCTACCTTCCTGGGGCTGCAGATTGTAAACAAAGACCGCAGCCTTCACAAAAGCGGTCCTATCCACCAGGATTTTCAGGCTCCAATTAAAGGAGTCCTCTGGAATTGAAACTTCTCAGGGGTATTACATCAAAAAATGATCACTGACATCCCTTCTCACTGTCTTTCTGTCCTGTCTGGCTACTCTGAAAAGGAAATTATGAATTCTGTGTGCGAAAGAGCTGTCTGGGAGAATGTAGAAGAAAATATATATCAGCAATTTTGATTCAGCGAGTCTGTACGTGTTTCTGGAACCTACATTTTCATAAACATCTCAAGGGGCAGTGATGCAGGCTGTCTGCGGAGCACAATTATAAACAGCACCGCTCCGTGGTCCTTGCTGTAGCTGGCTTCTCCGGCCTCAGTCTTGTCTGTCTGAACTGGTCATTCCAGTTTTGTGTCATCTTTCAGGGCTGCATTTTCAATTCCCTGCTTTCTGACAGCTTTCTCCAACTTGATCGGACTTTTGGTTCTGATCAATTCTGCCTTCCCTGGTGGCTCAGACAGTAAAGAATCTGCCTGCAATTCAGGAGACCCAAGTTTGATCCCTGGGTTGGGAAGATCCTCTCGAGAAGGACATGGCAACTCACCCCAGTATTCCTGCCTAGAAAATTTCACGGACAGAGGAGCAGAGTCCATGGGGTCACAAAGGGTCAGACAGGACTTAGCAACTAAACAACGACTCATCAAAGCAGTTGACATTAAAAAAAGAGGAAAAGTCTGAGAAACTGCCACAGCAAGAGAAGTCTAAGGAGATGTGTTGACTAAATGCAATGTGGGAGCCTGGATAAGACCCCAGAACGGAAAAATGGCACTAGCAAAAACTAAGGCCTTGAGGAAAAAAAAAAAAAAAATGGGCTTCAGTTAAAATTGATGCGGCAGCATTTACTCATTAATTATAGTCAACTATTAGATTAATGTAGCAAGCTAATAAGAGGAGAAACTGGGTTTGTGGAGTGTATGGGTACTCTGTCCTATCTTGTCAATTTCTCCATATCTTTAAAAAATACAGTGTATTTTAAAATGGAAGAGATAGTCTTTAAAATTTAGCAATGGAGAAAAGAAATAGCATTTTAGTCCATTCTGCCTAAACTGTTAATAGAAAACATGAAGTCCCATTCATCCATTTTTTTAACTGCTGCAAATTTCAAGAGACCATTTTAAATGTGATATATATTCCCCCCTCTTTAATATGGTAGGATGTTCCGGTGGGCAGGCCTTAAAGTACCCCCGCATTAGACAATTGAGCCCCATAGACTCTCTCCTCTAAACATGTGTTTTGATTTTTTTTCTCCATTTGACACCTCCCTATAGTTTAGCTCCTTGAATTCTTTTGCTGTCAAATTTTAAAGCCCAAATCTGAGTCCCTCCACAGTACACATAATAATTTAGGCTTCACCAATTAGGTGTGTATTGAAACAGCGTCTTCTAATTGAAGCGACACAAATGATGTTACCTCATTTAGGAGAAAAGGCAAGATCATCTCTATACTGGAGGATTGAGATGTATCAATACAATGTACAAGTTCAATCTTGCTACAGTCGACTAGTTTACTAAAACTCACTCTGTGTAAGTAGTAGAGACATTGCATTTGAGAGAGACAATAAAAATTCCTTTAATAGGACTAAACTTACTGTACACATTTAATGATTCTACTCTCTGGTGTACATTTTTATATTATAAATGTTTTCCTATTAAAAAGCGCAAGTCAAGATTGCATTGTTTTCAGTATAGAGTTAAGGAACCATGGCAGAATCTATTTTTAGAAAAAATGTACATTTTATTTTGCTGTAAAATGTGTATTATACACACAGAATTAAAGTGTTATGTCTTTTTTGTTTTAAATGTACTAGAAGCCAGAGAGGAGATTATGATTATATGCTGATTATCCCCAGATTCCAACATCTAGTCTTAAATGCTGACTCTATTGCCTGAAGGCACATTTCTTTAGGTTAGATCAGATCCCATTATCACCTTCTTATTCAGTGCTTCACTCATCCAATCTAGCTTGCATTCTCATTTCTACTAAGAGTATCGTTTTTCTCGTCTTCTTATGCTTTCTTTCTCTCGTGTTGAAGGCCCCATGTTCATCACCAATGCATTGACACTTGAGTTCGTGTTGCCTGTTTGTTGAGGCCTCTTCTATCCTCCTTGAGCTGTGTTCTTCTTTAAAGTCTCAGGCCTCAATAGCCTGAAATCAAAACTGATTTGGGGTGAAGTGAAGTGAAGTGAAGTGGCTCAGTCGTGTCCAATTCTTTGCGACCCCATGGACTGTAGCCTACCAGGCTCCTCCGTCCCTGGGATTCTCCAAGCAGGAATACTGGAGTGGGTTGCCATTTCCTTCTCCAGGAGATCTTCCCAACCCAAGGATCAAACCTGGGTCTCCCGTATTGCAGGCAGACGCTTTACCATCTGAGCCACCAGGGGCTTTTAAAATGAGTTTACAATCTAAACAAGTTACCACTATGGACTGTCCATCTTTATTTATGTTTGGCTGCCCTGGATCTGTGTTGCTTTGCACAGGCTCTCTCTGGTCCTGGAGAGCAGGGGGCTGTTCTTTGCTGTGTGTGGGCTTCTGATTGTAGTGGCTTCTCTTGTTGCTGAGCACAGGCTCTAGGCGCGTATGCTTCGGTAGCTACAGCCCTCGGGCACAGAAGATGTGGTACAGGGGCTTAGTTGCTCTACAGCACGTAGGAATCCTCCCGGACCAGGAATCAAACCTGCGTCCCCTGCATTGACAAGTGGATTCTTACCCCATGTACTGTCACAGAAGTTCATCCGTCTTTATTTTTATTTACTGATCGATTTTAAAGTAATGTTTATTGAAGAATACTTGCGTCATAATGTGTTAGTTTCTACTGTTCAGCAAAGTGGATCAATTATATTTAAACATTGTCTCCACTTTTTTGGATTTCCTTTCCATTTAGGTCACCACAGAGGACTGAGTTTCCTGTGCTACACAGTAGGTTCTCCTTAGTTATCTGTTTTATACATGGTATCAATAGTGTATAGATGTCAATCCCAGTCTTCTGATTAATCTTACCTCCTTTCCCCACTTGGTATCCGTGTGTTTGTTCTCTATGTCTGTGTCTCTATTTCTGCTTTGTAAATAACATTGCACCATTTTTCTAAATTCCACATATATGTGTCAATATATGATGTTTGCTTTTCTCTTTCTGACACACTTCATTCTGTAGGACAGTCTTCAGGTCCATTCACATTGATACAAATGCAAATTTTCCATCTTTAACGTCTAAGATGCCAGAAGCTTTTCTATTTGCATAGCTCATAAAGAAGAGATGGAAGTGACAAGATGCGAAGGTATGTACGGTTGGTCTAGGGAATCAGGCTTGAAGACGTCACAGGTTGTTTTTATTGACAATCCTTTGGCAACAATTCAGTCTCTGTGCCATGGGGCTTCCCAGGTGGCTCAGCGGTAAAGAATCCGCCTGCCAATGCAGGAGATGCAGATTCTACCCCTGGGTCGGGAAGATCTCCCAGAGAAGCAAATGGCAACCCAGTCCAGTATCCTTGCCTGGAAAATCCCATGGACAGAGGAGGCTGGTGGGCCCCAGTCCTCGGGGTCACAAGAGTCTGACACCACTTAGCAATGAAACCATGACAACCACCAGTCTCTTGCCCACAGGGAGCTACCAGGGGCCTGAAACAGGAAAGCTCTGTTGTGTGTCCAGTAGCAGACAGAAGCTTGGATTTGAATGAGCCAAGAACGGTCTTTGTCACAGTATGTCTTTACTCTCTAACATTCACTAAATTGAATGAAAATTTTATTAACACACCGTTTTGTTCCCCTGTCTCCACATTTAAAACTATCCAGATGTTTAAGGGTTAATATCCAGGTGACTGAAAATGCTCTGTCTTCACCAACACAAGGGTGCTGTACAGCTCTACCCTGAATTTGCATGTCTCTTATTCTCTCCAACTGGAAATCGGATTCTCAACTCCATTGGACTAAAATAACTTCCTATAAAAAGATCTAGGAATTCCCACAAGTACAGCTCAGTCAGGATCTTTATTTAGTCTCTTTAAAATGGAAAACCATTTGGAAAATAAAAAAGTTTAGGATGAAACACTAGGCACAGAGATTGTAATTAAAATGCACATGTGAAAAACAAGCGGAAAAGAAGCATTAGTCTTCTTGGAAAATCCAGGAGGAGAAATAAGCAAAATTCAATGCCACTGTCATCATTGGTAAGTGCTGTTAGGAGATTTGCAAGCTCCTTTGTTACCCATACACCTCTGAGAGCCAGCAGCACAGCTGTGAGTCACACTGTGCTGTGCTGCGTCGGCCGCTCAGTCATGTCTGACTCTCTGCGATTCTACTGACTGTAGCCCACCAGGCTCTTCTGTTCATGGGGTTTCTCAGGCAAGAATACCAGAGTGGGTTTCCATGCCCTTCTCCAAGGGATCTTCCCACCCAGGATCTGAACCCGAGTCTGCTCTGTCTGCTGCATTGCGGGCAAATTCTTTACCCACTGAGTCATCTGAGAAGCCACGAATTGTCAGCAATCACGAGAGAGTCCTTGCTAGGATACTTTGGCATCTGCACATTCTGCTGATCTCCCAGTTCTTCACCATCTCTGCCTTATCATCCCCTGTATGGACAAGTAGTACGACTTCTCAATTCACATTCGTTCTTTCTAGGTTTTATATTTTAATATGTATGGATACCATAATTTCCAAGTACCATGGGCTGCTCGATGGCTATGTGCATTTTTTTTTAAATTAAAGGATTACATATTGTTATTTAGTGGAAATTCTCCTTATTTATTGGCTGTGACAGGGTGACACATGGGATCTCAGTTTCTTAGTTTCCTGACCAGGGATTGAACCTGTACTCTTCGCACTGAAAGTGCAGAGTCTTAACCATTGGACTATCAGAGAAGTCCCTCAGTTCACATTCTGATGTCTAAATCTCACTCACATACATAGTTCATTTCTTTTTTTTTCTGCAGAATTTATAAATCATAGATATAATAATATCACTCCTATATTAAAAAAAACCTCAGTTCTCCTGGGTTCCCTGCCGTAGACTGTCATTATTCTAATGGCACGGAAGTCCAATCATTTTAATATGGCACACAAATGCCATTAAAACTTTGCCCCAATGTTGATCTCTTAAAGTAAATCTTGACTTTTACTTAATTCTTTTCTCTGTACTTTTTTCCTTGAACTGTCATTAAATTTTGACATCTATCCTTAAGGAATATGATTATGTAATGCTTTACACAACTGTTTATAGTGGACGTATCTAGAACAGATATACTATTTGCAGAGCAAAAATTTGAGTGTGCACCTTTTCATAAGCTCATCTTTTCAAACATCTTTATTTTAAGCTTATTTCCTTCATGGAAGAAATTTTGTGGAGTTAATTGTGTGTGTGTGTGTGTGTGTGTGTTCTCAGTTGTGTCTGACTCTTTCTGAACCCATGGGCTATAACCTGTCATGCTCCTCTGTCCGTGGGATTTTTCAGGCAAGAATTCTGGAGTGGGTAGCCATTTCCTCCTCCAGGGATGTAGTTAATTAGGGACTGCCTAAATCTAGTCCCATTTCCTCCCAGGGAATGATCTGCAATTCTAGAGAATTTGGGGGTTGGGGCTGTTTTGTTTGTTTTTGTTCTATCTTTGCTTTTCCTCCTTCCTTCTTCTTTTTTTTTTTTTAATAATAATAGTATAGGGGTATGAATGTCTGGTTGTGGTCATCTTGTCCACACTGGTATCGTTATAAACCACACTGTTCTTGTGAGCACCCACCAAGATTAGTTTGATCTCATAAGAGACCTGACCAACAGCTCACACTGTCATTTGCAAGCACTTCTCTCATCCCCATGCTGGGACTTAACCCAGGCGAGCTGCCCACTCTCTGCTAACTTCCTTCCTGAGAGCAAGGGAAGCGCTGGCTGCTTTCCAGGTGTTCCCAGGGAGACCAGTGAGCTTTGTGGGGGCATTACAGGCCCTGGTACCTTGACACCATCCTCAGCACCTTTCGCATCCATGCCAAGGTTTGTTGGCGCGCTCCGTGAGGTTGTTGCTCCGCTTCTTCCACCTCTAAGTAGAAAGTGAAACTTTCATACTTTGTACATTTATATCCCTAAGTGTATCTAGGTTTTGCTATTGCTCCCTTGGACACAGTTTCTGTTGATGGAAAAGGGTCCAGAAAAGGAGGAGAACTCAACTTAAAGACAGAGAGAGATCCGTGCCAGCCTCTGCTCAGCAAACCAGCCCAGACAGGGAAACCAACTCCTGTGACTGGGCCTGTTTTCTGCCTCTGTATCCTAATGCATGCACACTCTGCTGGGAGTCCTTTCTCATCAACAGGGCATGCTTTCAAAAACTTTCCTTTACATGGTGTTTCACATGAACCCCTTTTCTTGCTGCGTCTCTCCTTCCCTGAGCTAGTAGCCTTGTCAGGCCTAAGGTATTAGCTAAAATGGGTTGCAGGAGCAAAGGAGAGACCAAAGAAATATTGTGTATATAAACATTCATGTTAACAGTTCCAAATAAGCTTTGTGGAAGGAAGGTTCTAATAGACACAGATCCAGATATTATAGTTATAAACACAGAGTCTCTCTGATACTCAGAGGCCCTGGAAGTGGACCTTATAGATTCCAGATATGGGTTGAATGAATGAAAAAATGTAAAACTTATCTTTCCATGTAGAATGGAAATTTTAACCAAGTTGGTTCAGAGAATCATAAAGTTGAGTTAACTGAGTAGTTGCTTGGGTATTCTATTTTTATTTGATAAATAAAGAAGCCACTAAAATACTGTATTTTTCGGTAGGAGTTAGTCACTTAATTTGTTTCAATCACTTGTACATGTTCACCACCTGTCAGTAGGTGATGGAATTTCTATAGCATAGGTGCAAAAATGAAAGCTTTCAAAGTACCATTTTTCTCAGTGCCAAATATTAAAGTCTCAAAAGGCCAGTTCTAATGATACTTTAACATTTCATATTGCTTTATAAATACTTTATATAACGTGTAAAAAATGGCATTTATTAGCACCCTGGTTATTTTTCTTTGTGTTTGTGAACAATGTTACCCAGGAAGGGAAGAAAGGGATTGCTTTTGAAAGCTGAAGAGGCTACAAATAATTAACTGGGGAAAAAAAAAAAAAGGTCAGTGGGACTAATGAGAGAAACACAAGAAGGAAATTAAACATCGATAGAGAGAGAAGTAGAAAGTACATCCAGAAAATAAAAGATTCACATTTTGTCTTTCATTGGCCATTTTATCTTAAAAGTCTAAAAATACCATTTTCAAATTAAGAAAAACAATCGAGAGTTGTGATTATAATCTCAGAGGAGACTGACATTTCTAATAAAGACATCTGATTTTGTGCTGGTAAGCATTAGGAATAAGTTAAATGTTTTGTAAAAACAAGTGACATGATGCAAGCTAATTTTTAATCTATTATATCCATTCACTGGGTAGATAATTAGTGAGCATCCAGTATGATCCCAATTCAATACTTGAAAAGTGTTGACCCAATCTTAAAGTTACTTAGTAGAAAAACCATAGCATTCAGGTCGAATTGCTAAATCCTTCAAATCTTCTGCTTCATCATTTGTAAAAGGGGATGATGATGAGAACAATAAAAATATCCCATTCAGATGAACCATAATGGAAAAGAATATGAAAAAAATATATATGTACATATATATGTATATATAACTGAATCATTTTGCTGTACAATGGAAATTAGAACAACATTGTGAATCAACTACATTTCCATAGATTTTTAAAAAATAGTCTCACTTATATATTTGATGCATAAACCCCCAAGCTAATGCATACAAAAGTGCTTTGCAAACTGCTAATAAAAATAAAATGTAATCTATTTCACATTTCAGTCTAAGATTTTTCTACCTTCCATTTCTAACTTTGCAAACATTGAAAATACCTAGAGAAAGAGGAACATGTGTAGGATGTGTTCATGTGAATTCTTATTTGACTCAGGTTCTTACCGTTTCCACCCACCAAGTTCATTGAAGTCATTTTCATTTCCTTTATTTCTGAAGCCTCTGATGCTATTTGATACCTATCTACACTGAGTTGAATTGCACTTAGGAAATTATTTCACTGTGCGACTCTAGGAGAGTCTGGTGTCACGTGAGGCAGGTATTACTGTAAGGCATTGTGACTCAAAAGAGAAAGCTGCTCATTATGTCAATTACATTTATGGGAAGCAAGGGAACCCAGTTTCCCATCCCTCTTGTGAATTCTTTCAGCAAATTAAATTATGGGCATGCAGACTTGTTTAATTAATGGAGTGCATTGCAACTTGGAATCATAGCATCTGGGCATGGAGAAATCAGCGTATCGCTGTTTCGGAGATGCTTTCTACTTGGCTTTTAATCATGGATGGCTATTCAGAGCCCTCAATAATTGAGAGAAGGGAACCTCACTACGGTTGTGTCTATATAAGACATCAACAACCTCTGAGTCGAGCATCGTGCCTTGTGCTTAGATATCTAATAAATAGGTTTGCTTGGAAGAAAATATTCTATAAAGACTCTAGAGTGTGCTCACCATACAAATTCTTTCCCCAGTAATTTTGACAAGAAATACCTATGATACTTCCCAGTGTCAGCAACATTGGGATAGTTTGTAGCTTCTTACTCTGTGTTGCATAATCAAAGCTGATTGAATAAAGAAAAATAAAATGAACAAATCAAATATTTTTTTTCTGCTAAGTGTACAAAAGTTGAAATTAGCCAATGTTTATTGAGTTTGTGTTACATGCAGGGCACTTTCTTGGGCATCTTGGTTTACAAAGTTGAGGAGACTTAATCTTGAGAACTAAGAGAGATGGAAATAGAAGCATAAATTCCTGCATATCTGCTTGATTATTACCTTAACAGGGACATTTGCAAAGTGCCTTGGAAATACAGATCCAGAAACAACGATAACTGTCAGAGGAAGTGGTGGACTCCTACAGAGGAGGACGAGGAAAACTCTACAGTACAAACGCTATTCCAGCTAAGAGAACAACTTAAGTCATGAAAGAATAAAAAATGGATCTTATTTCTGAGAAAACAGCAGTCTAGTTTGGACTGTCACTGGAAACAGAGCCTTAAAGGGATACTGGAATAGCCCAAAGGCTATGCTGAGAATTTGAATATATATGTTCACAAGGATCCATTATGATCCAGCAATCCCACTGCTGGGCATACACACTGAGGAAACCAGAACTGAAAGAGACACATGTACCCCAATGTTCATCGCAGCACTGTTTATAATAGCCAGGACATGGAAGCAACCTAGATGTCCATCAGCAGATGAATGGATAAGAAAGCTGTGGTACATATACACAATGGAATATTACTCGGACATCAAAAAGAATACATTTGAATCAGTTCTAATGAGATGGATGAAACTGGAGCCGATTATCCAGAGTGAAGTAAGCCAGAAAGAAAAACACCAATACAGTATACTAACACATATATATGGAATTTAGAAAGATGGTAATGATGACGCTGTATGCGACACAGCAAAAGAGTCACAGATGTGTAGAGTGGACTTTTGGACTCAGAGGGAGAGGGAGAGGGTGGGAGGATTTGGGAGAATGGCATTGAAACATGTATACTATCATGTAAGAAACGAATCGCCAGTCTATGTCCGATGCAGGATACAGGATGCTTGGGGCTGGTGCATGGGGATGACCCAGAGGGATGGTATGGGGAGGGAGGTGGGAGGGGGGTTCATGTTTGGGAACGCATGTACACCCGTGGTGGATTCATGTCAATGTATGGCAAAACCAATACAGTATTGTAAAGTAAAATAAAGTAAAAATAAAAATTAAAAAAAATAATTAAAAAAAATGAAAAGGTCTTTGGAAGATGATTAGCAAAATAAAGATCGTACAAAAAAAAAAAAAAAAAGATGTTCTGAAGGAGAAGGACAAGACCATACCTATTTGAGAAACTCCAATTTGAAGAGGCACATGCACCCGAACATTCACAGCAACATTATTTGCCATAGCCGAGACATGGAAGCAACCTAGATGGCCGTCAACAGGTGAGCAGATGAAGATACGGTGTGTATACAACAGAATACGGCCAGCCATTGAAAAAGAGTGGGATACTGCCATTTGCAGCAGCGTGGACGGACCTCGAGATGATCATACTGAGCGAAGCAAGCCAGACAGACAAAGGCAAACATCATAAGACATCACTTATACGGGGAACCCAAAAAAATGATGTAGATGAACTTATTTACGGAACAGAAACAGACTCACAGTCATAGAAAACAAACTTATGGCTACCAAAGGGGAAAAGTGAGTGGAGTGGTAAGTCAGGAGTTTGGAATTAACATATATACACTGCTATACACAAAACAGATCACCACCAAGTTTCCACTGCATGTCACAGGGACGTATACTCGATATCTTGCAGTAACCTATGATAGAAAATAATATGAAAGATAATTAATATGTAAAAATTATTATGTATGTTTATATTATCCTCTGTCCATGGAATTCTCCAGGCAAGAATACTGGAGTGGGTTGCCATTCCCTTCTCCAGGGATGTATATATATAATTTATGGGACTTGCCTGGGGGATTAAAGAATCCACCTGCCAACCCTGGAGACACAGTTTCCATCCCTGGGTTGAGGAGATCCCTTGGAGATGAAAATAGCTCCCCTCCCTAGTATTCTTGTTTGGAGAATCCCATGGACAGAGGAGCCTGGCTGGCTGCAGTCCACAGGGTCACCAAGAGTCAGACACAACTTAGCAACTAAACAACAATACAAAATTTATATAAATATATATATGTAAAACTGCATCACTCTGCTGCATATCTGAAACTAATACAACATTGTAATCAACTACATTTCAATAAAAATGTGAAAAAAAAGTTAGAAGAGGTCATACCTGCTTTTATGAGATCAGTGATCCCACATGGATGGATAGTGCTGGCGGAAGCTGAAGAGTATTGTCAGCAGGGCAGTAGGTGAGCATGGGAGTTCCTCCAAGTGTCCTGGAGAAGGATCTGGAAGCCCGGGCAGAGGGCGGCGGTGGGAGAGAAGGGGGCAGAGCAGCTGGGCACAGCTGTTAGTTGCCGGCATCATTTTCCGCCCTTCTAGGTGGCAGCACCTGGGTTTGAGAGGCCATCTCTCCCTCCACGATCACCTGTGTGGTTTGAGGAAGCTGACTCTGTGTCTTCTCAAACAGAGGAGCAAGTGATGAAGAACAAGCTGTTTGCATGCTTTCCTTGTCAGGATCCTATCAAGGGATCCGGAGCAGATACGTGCGATCAGAATGAGTCTTGAGACATACTAGGAACCGAGCCAAGCAGCACAGCGTAAGCATGTTTCACATCTTCACGTTTCTTCAACATGATTTCCACTTACTCGACGAATTCCATTACACTACTCTATCACAGTTTATTTAATCCTTCCCCCAATTGTGCCCATTCAGGGATTTCTCTTCACATTTTTTTTCTGTTATAAACAATGAACATCCTTATAGAAAGTGTATAATTATGTTCTTAGGATAAATTTTGAGACTGGTTTTATTACAGGATCAAAGGGGGCTATCTAATTGCCTTTTATATGAAAGCAAAAGTTCCAGATTATCTAACTCTGACAGAGCTCGCCTCCTGTAGTTAACAGCAGCTGACTTATAACTGTATCCATCCAAGTAACGTTTTTAGAAACTGCAAACTTATTTACGAGACTAGATTCTGAAGCGGCTTCTCCTCTCTACACTAGTTAAAGATAAAGCTTAACCAGATATGAACCTCTGATGGCCACGCCAGAGATTTTCAGAACAGGGTCCTGTCATTAGCAAGTAAATTGGAAAAATCCCCCGTCTTTCCCTACTCCCATCAATTAATATCAAAATCCTATGTATTTATCTTTCAAAGACAACTAAAATACTGCCATTCGCAGAAACTTCTTAATTTAGAATTAATCTCAGTAATCGCTCCTTTTCTCCACTTTCTGTTTTTACTTCCTCAACACATTTTTTTTTTTTTCTTTGCTACAACCATCTCCTCATCCCCATCCTCAAACTTCTGCTTGGAAGATGTGGGGACTTCACACTGAACTTCTCCAGGCCTCCATGTCCCACATATGCCTCAACCAAGACACTACTTTTTCACCTAGCATTCTTTCTCAACTGACCCTCTTTCTTTGTGAAGCAGCTAAAGTTAAGAGACAGCCTCTCCTGGCCACTGTGCTGGTACGATGTAGAAAGGGTATCATTCTGTGTTTAATGGGCTTCCCTGGTGACTCAGAGTGTAGAGAATCTGCCTGCAATGTGAGAGACCTGAGTTCGATCCCTGGGTCAGGAAGATCCCATGGAGAACAGAATGGCTACCCATTCCCGTATTCTTGCCTGGAGAATTCCATAGATAGAGGAGACTGGTGGGCTATAGTCCATGGGATCCCAAAGAGTTAGGACTGAGCGACTAACCCTTTCACTTTCACTTCCTGTTGTTTAAATGCCCAGGATCTCTGCTTTCTGAGTAAGTGCTGTGCTGTGCTTAGTCATGTCTGGCTCTTTGTGACCCCGTTGACTATAACCCGCCAGGCTGCTCTGTGCATGGGGATTCTCCAGGCAAGAATGCTCGAGTGGGTTGCCATGCCCTGCTCCAGGGGTTCTTCCTAACCCAAGGATCGAATCCAGGCCTCCCGCATTGCAGGTGGATTCTTTGCCATGTGAACCACCAGAGAAGCCCAGGAATACTGGAGTGGATAGCTGTCCCTTTTCCAGGGGATCTTCCTGACCCAGGAGTTGAACCAGGGTCTTCTGCATTGCAGGCCATTCTTTACCAGCTGAGCTACCACTGAAGCCCCTTTCTGACTATGCCTTACTACCAAAAAAGAAAGAAAGGTAAGCAAGGATTGAAGGGAAGACATACGCTCTTTCCAAGACATTGCTATGTCCAGCAAGCCTAGAAGACCTAAGCATGTCCAGCAGAATGTCCTCAGTTGGCCACTGGCATACACGGCAAGGAGGGACTTCTCAGTATTTCTCCCACCAGAGTTACCGGTACCCACAGTCCAGAGGCAGCGGTGATTGTTGGTCTAGGGCTCACAGCGACCATACACAACTTCAGTTGTTTCTGTGTGTGACCTTAATTTTTGTTGCAGCTCACCATCTTTCTGAAGCTGGGTCCTCCAGTCTGGTTACCCAGGCTCCCTGTTGATGCTCAGAGTTACCTTTATGCCAGTGATTCATTCCTTTCTGGTTCTGTTAGCCAAGCCCATTTCTTTCGTTCCCAATAGTGGCCTTAGTGGACAAAGGGTGGCCCTGCCTGTGTGATAAAAATGTTAGGATTGTGTAATTCAGATGATTATTTGTGAATAACTAGATCCAAGTTCAGAGATTTGATATCACAAGAACCTGCAAAGGAATCTGTGTGACCCGTCTCACAGACAGAAAATAAATGATGGCTAGAGTTCTGAAAAATTGGAGCCACAGAGTATTCATAACATATTTATTATTATTTTGGATCTAACCGTGCCCAGAGAATCAACTGTTCTGATGAAATAATATTATAGTCTTAGACGAATCAAGTATCCTTTACAGCAAAGTATGGGGTTGTAGCATTAGTTTTAACCCCATCTCATCTGAAATTATTCAATGTGCACTTCAAAGTCACAAAACCTTTAAGTACTATCTTTTGCTTGAATTGATTTCCCATGAATTAAGAACTTTTTTTTTTTTGGATTTAGTATCCTTTTCATATTTCTTCAGAAATGTTACCATCTCAGAATCTCAATTACTTCATATGGACATCTGGATCAAGCCAATTATTGTATCTTTCTCATCCAATACATGAGCAAGCATCCATAAAGGATAGCATCTGCTGTCTGGTTAATTGCACTAGTATCTGGGAGAATATGAAATAATTTCATGTTTTGTAAGTAGCGTAGCTCAGATAGAAGCCTGGAATCATCTTTGCCATCATCCTGTCCTGATTGTCTGTTTATAGTCCAAAGTAATTAAAGAACAAACTTTGGTATGATTGTTACTGATAGTACTTTTATAAAAATAATTATCTCACCATTTCACTTTCTGTTTACTTTCTTCTTCAAATGCCAGCTATCACCATTTGGCAGAAAGAATAGTCTCACTCAGAAGATGGATTTTTCTCGAAGTTCAACAGATTTTTCTGGGAAGAGAAAAAATTATGAGTTGGAATTTATCATAAAATTGTAACAAAACATACATATAAAGTGACTTTTTGAAGTTAATGATTAAACTAGTTTCTCTCAATTGCTTTACCTTCAGCCATAGTTGAGTGGGCTACAAACTAATACTTCAAAATTGATATAATTGATTTTTGATGAGAGGTTGTTTCCTGCAAGCAGGAAGGTAAATAGGAGGAAACCCTCTGAAGAGTCCTAAGTGGAAATTCTATATGAAACAATATCAATGGTGATTTCAAATCACACTAGATACTCTGTTATGGGAAAATGCTGAAATCACTATCATGTTATTCAGATACCTTGGGCTCTGCAGAGGTACCCAGGACGACAAAAGTAGGTAAAGGCAGAGTGGGAGGCAAAGTTCATCTTCAAACTGGCAGGGATACAGTTGTGTTCTAAAGTTTTCATTTGTTTTCTCTTTTTTCAAATATTAATATAATTTGAAAATGACTGTCTTAAAAGTTGGCATGCAGTTCTTTGCTTTTCTAGTTTTAAAAAATGTATTTACTTTTAACTGGAGGATAATTGCTTTACACTATTGTGTGGTTTCTGACATATATTAACACAAATCAGCCATAGATATATGTATGTCCCCTCCTTCGTGAAACTCCCACCCACCTCCCACCCCAGCCCAGCCCTCTTGGACATCACAGAGCATGGGGCTTGAGCGCCCTGCACACAGCAGATTTCCACTGGCTATGACTTTATATACGGTAATGTATATGCTTCAATGCCACTCTCTCAATTCATGCCACCCTTTCCTTCACCCCTGTGCCTACAATTCTGTTCTCTAGAAAGCTGTATTTAATTAAATTTCATCTTAAAGAAGTGAACTATTTGCTGTGTCATCTTTAGGGAGTTCAGTGGCTTAGAATCAACCTAGAGGGCTCCTAGGGTGCTGAAGTCGACCCACCAAGCAAGGTTTCTGAAGGACAGAGTTTCAGGCAAATATAGCATTTAGTCTGTTCAATTCAGTCTAAAGTAGAGCTCATTACTCTCCATGATACATTTGATCGCTCTCAAATTCTCAGTAAATGTACCATGAGAGGAGCACTGCTATTCCTTTTGATCAGCGAACAAAGCTTCCCTGGGAATACGTCAGATATGTCCCTCATCTCCGGGCAGTGGAAAGAGTCTGAACAGGAGAGCTCTCGGAAGCTGCTGACCTCGAGAGAACTCAGAAAAAGGCCAGGAGAAGCAGACACTCAGAAGTGGACAAACAATAAACAGAGTCTCAAGCCGGGAGTCCTCACTTTGAATGTTCAGTACTTCGGCTGACAAGATCCATTATTCACATCCCTCTTTTCCTTAAAGTTCACTAGAACAGGGCACGGACCTCCTCCATCCCAAGAATATGAACAATCAACTGCAAAGATGTGTAATTATTTTTCACATTTAGACTGTGCCAGTCAGGTAGCTCTGCTAGAACCCAGTTTCTGCTGCCACAATCCAACAGAAGCTGGGGAGAAATACGGAAAGGAGTGTCATGGATGAGTGGTGATGTCAATCTATTTCCAATATATATGCATGCATAATCAGCACACCAAGTATTATATAAATGCACATATATAATCGGTATACAGAATGTCAATAGTGAAAGTGTTAGTCGCTCAGTCATGTCTGAGACTCTCTGCGACCCCATGGAATGTAGCCCGCCAGGTTCCTCTGTCCATGGAATTCTTCAGGCAGGAATACTGGAGTGGGTTGCCAATTCCTTCTCCAGATCAATAGTGGATTTTGTTATTGTTGTTCAGTCACTCAGTCGTGTCTGACTCTTTGCCACCCCATGGACTGCAGCACGCCAGGCTTCCCTGTCCATCACCAGCTCCCAGAGCTTGCTCAAACTCGTGTCCATTGAGTCAGTGATGCCATCCGACCATCCCATCCTCTGTCGTCCCCTTCTCCCGCCTTCAATCTTTCCCAGCATCAGGGTCTTTCCCAATGAGTCAGTTCTTCACATCAGGTGGCCAAAGTATTAGAGCTTCAGCTTCAGCATCAGTCCTTCCGATGAATAGTTAGGACTGATTTCTTTTAGGATTGACTGGTTTGATCACCTTGCAGTCCAAGTGTATATAATATCGATATTTTATACTGGTTATATAAAGTATCGATACTATACACACACATATATAGTCAGTATACAAATTATCAATAGTATATACACACAAATAGAGTCATACAGAATATCAATATTATATACACACATATACAATCGATATATAAAACATCAGTATTAAGACTGTCTGTGGGAACTTATTACATGTAGTTCTTCCCAAACGTGTTAGGTCACAGACATATATATATATTTTTGAAAGTCATTCGACAGAGAAAAATAGCTTGGAAATGCTGCCTGAAAATGAAGAAGCTCAGACAGGGAAGGTGCTCTTGACATCTCTCCTTTCCCCCTTTCTTGTCACTTCCATTTATTACAGAGTCATCAGCTCTATCATAAAAACGTGCCACGGACCCTGCAGGAGCGCTGCTGTGACAGGGGATGCATGTAAAGGACCAGGGAGTAAGAGTTTACTCTTTAAAGGGAGCCACTGACAGAGAGAACTGAGTGCATATGACTGGTTCCAATTAAACTTTATTTAGGAAACCAGACCACATATGGTCCAGGGGTCATACTTTGCTGGCCCCTGGTCTAGCATTGGACAGCTAACATCCTGAGAAAACTGCTTTCTTTTCACAGCTCCAAGGTGTTTGTTTCCTCCCAAGAAAAATGAAAATAGGGAATCAGCTCACTTTATCCCAGGTTTCTATTGCAAAAATCATTCGTTTCATTCATCCCCACCAGCTAGTTGAGCATCTACTATGCACCAGGCACAGAGGTGTGGTCCCCGTTTGATGCTAGCTCCTGGTTCTTATTAAACTGTAAGAGCTTTATCACATTTTCCTTGGTGCCCCGGATCTTGGTTTGGGGTAATGATAGAGTTTTTAAAGTGAGATTTGTATTAGGGATTTTAGCATCTGTTGCACTGGTCCCTCCTCCTCCATTTACAGCTAGTTCTCAGTCCTTTGTAACTAGAACCTAGGAAACAGATTATTTTTAAACTAAGTGGAGAGCTTTACACTCGTCAATACCCTTTTCTTTTGTTAATTTTGGGCCAATATTTTTGTAATTTTTCCCCATAGTTACCCATATACACTACTTAACTAAACTTCTAAGAAGAAAATATCTGATACTTTCTAACACTCTTTATAACATCTTACATAGTTATTAATCCATAGTAGAGCTTAAATAAGTATTTGTTGAATGGATTAGTGTTATATTATTTCAATAGTTCTTAGACTACTTTCATAAACATAATATGTTCTCATTTCTAAAGTGGTATATTTATTCCCATATTTCTTTTGATTTGGTTCATTTCACAAAGGATATGGGGTGAAGAGAAGGCTGCAAAATGTTCTCTCAGCAGATAAGGGTAGATATAAAGTAATAAATTTATTTTTTTCATTGAATCTCTACTAATACAGATAAAAGTCATTTACTGTCATTAAGTACTCAGAGGGAAATGAGAACTGAAAAAGTAAAAATTGGGCCTATTAAAGTAAGGAAAGTTATGATTCAGAAGATATAAAAAAGTTAATTTCATTTCAGTATAGAGAATGTCTCTGCTTCTATCTAAAAATCCTTGCCATGGAGATGTTCTTGATATGATATGATATAGGTTAAATTTGATATATAAAGGGTGAATTTGGTTTTCTGTAGGGGTTGATCTCTTACATTTTGTTTTCTAAAAAAAAATAAAAAAGAAAACAAACGTGAAATCTATTTAACCTTTAATGAAGGGAAGGCTCCATCTCTAGATTTTAACTGAGGAAAATTGTGCTTACATATGTGTGTGCTCAGTTGCTCAGTCGTGTTCAGCTCTTTGTGGCCCCATGCTCCATTGCTGCCAGGCTTCTCCATCCATGGGGTTTCCCAGGCAACAATACTGGAGTGGTTGTCATTTCTTTCTCCAGGGGGTCTTCCTGACCCGGGCATGGAACCCATGAATCTTGCTTCTCCTGCATTGGCAGGCAGATTCTTTACCACTAGCACCACCTGAATTGTTAAAAGGAAGCTGTGTGAAAGAATAGAAGTGATCTAGCAATGGCAACCCACTCTAGTACTCTTGCCTGGAAAATCCCATGGATGGAGGAGCCTGGGAGGCTGCAGCCCATGGAGTCGCACAGAGTCGGACACGACTGAAGTGACTTAGCAGCGGCGGCAGCAGCAGCATGCAGTTACAAGCATAATGTAGATGGATCCTAAACTACATATCATGTGTAATTCATAAATGAGATTGTGCTTACATAAAGAAATGATCCTCTTAAGTGTAGAATTAATGGACTTTTAGGAGAAGGCAATGGCACCCCACTCCAGTACGCATGCCTGGAAAATTCCATGGACAGAGGAACCTGGTAGGCTGCAGTCCACGGGGTTGCACAGAGTCAGACACGACTGAAGTGACTTAGCAATAGCAGCAGTTACAGAGAAGCACACAGGTAGATGGTCCCATTACACTGTGAGAACACAGTCATCAACACGTCTGCACTCAGCTTCTCATTACTTCTCTCTTAGGCTGTGGATGTCAAGTTTATCTTTCACAAATCTCACCTGTGGTTGGGTTTAAGCAGGATTTAGTCTTTGTGAAGCAAACATTTTTTCGTGGGTTTAAAAGAGCCTTCATTTCCTTTTCAGATTTCCACCAGTAATTTGGCAGAAATAACACATTCTTTTCATAATTATATTTATATCTCTGTATTTCCTAAGTGGTATTTATTATATTTCCTTCTCAGGAGGGAATTTCTTTTTTTTTTTCCCTTAAAATTCTTCAAACAATGGGTCAAAAGCTAAAAGCGACACTCAGCATAATTTCCAACAAGAATGCTTCACTTCTTTATTGCATTTAGGAGGATCTGATCATAGGGAAGCTGTTTACTGTCTTGCTTGAGAATTAAGGATGATTGTAACATGGTCCCCAGCAATATCTTGAGTAAAGTTCTGTATGGACATAAGTGTTTTAAAATCAATTTAAAAATAAAACTTAGGATATTTTATTTCTCTCATTGTTCTAAAATGTTTCATTTCCCCAAATGGTACCAAATTAGAGTGTGTACTAAATATGGTTCATTTCATTCAAAGGCATTAAAGGGAGATGCTCTTAGGCACTCTTACATGTACAAACTCAGAGGGAAATTTGGGCAATTCATTCAAGGATAAGGCAGGCATACTTTTTAACCTACAATTCCACTTCTAGGGATTTATCATACCGAAACTTAACTATAAGTTGCAATTTATATGTATATGCATAGTCAAAACTATGGTTTTTCCAGTAGTCATGTATGGATGTGAGAGTTGGACCGTAAAGAAAGCTGAACACCAAAGAACTGATGCTTTTGAACTGTGATGTTGGAGAAGACTCTTGAAAGTTCCTTGGACAGCAAGGAGATCCAAACAGTCAATCCTAAAGAAATTAGTCCTGAATGTTCATTGGAAGGATGGTTGCTGAAGCTGAAGCTCCAATACTTTGGCCACCTGATGTGAAGAACTGATGCATTTGAAAAGGCCTTGTTGCTGGGAAAGATAGAAGGCAGGAGGAGAAGGGGACGACAGAGGATGAGACGGTTAGATGGCATCACTTACTTGATGGACATGAGTTTGAGCAAGCTCTGGGAGTTGGTGATGGACACGGAAGCCTGGCATGCTGGAATCCATGGGGTCACAAAGAGTCAGACACGATTAACTGACTGGACTGACTGATATGTATAAGGATAGTCATTAAAGCATTCCAATAACAAAAACTGGAAATAGCTGTTTTCATTAGAATTGAATGGTGTTCAGTAGCTCAATTTTATCTGACTCTTTGCAACCCCATGGACTGTAGCCTTTGGGGCTCCTGTTCCCATGGAATTTTCCAAACAAGAGTACTAGAGTGGGGTGTCATTCCCTCTTCCCGGAGATCTTCCTGACCCAGGGATTGAACCCACATCTCTTGTGTCTCCTGAATTGACAGGCAGATTCTTTACCTCTAGTGCCACCTGGGAAGTCCCACTGTAGAGGTTACATAAACCTGGTAGGTTAATGGTAGGCTAAATAGCTTTCCAAGCAGGAGTACTGGAGTGGGTTGCCATTTCCTTCTCCAGGGGATCTTCCCAACCCAGGGATCGAACCCGGGTCTCCCGCACTGCAGGCAGACACTTTACCATCTGAGCCACCAGGGAAGCCCAAATAATGGTAGGTTTAATGGCAGGTTAAATAAATGATGATGTGTTGAGGGAAGATCAGGAAAGGTGGTCCCAATTGAATTTTAAGTGGAAAAAAAATGCAATTAAAATATATATATATATGGGTTGCAAACCCAAAAGATTTTTAAAATGTGCTTCTTTCTTCATGTGGTGAAGAATTACTAAGATGTAGTTACCCTTAAAAAAGATTTGTCTACATTAAGGATTAAATAGTTCCACAAGTGTTTTCTGAACAGAACTAAGGGCTGGGGAGGGGTTATCACTCTTGATTTTCTCTCTAAGTAACTCATTTTGGTGATCATTTGCCCTTTTCAGACTTTAAGAGTTAACATTTAGTTTTAATGGTGGGTAAAAATCAAAGCGTGCATATCACTCAAAATGTTTAAAACTTCAGTCATATCCTTTGCCACTTTTTTTTTCTTTCCTCATTAAAGAATCTGGTTCCCTTAAACGTTTCAATATTTAAGTGAGCTATCAAAATCAGAAATAAAAAAAAAAAAGGAAGATGGAACTCTTCTGGTATGAGGGAAAAAAAAATTGACTTTGAATATTGACTCTCAAATTAAGAACTGCATAGAATTCATTTCATTAGCCAGAACAAGAGAGCTTTTTACTACTACCTTCTTAATATTGCCTTAACCCAGAAAAATCTCCCCATGGATATTGCTTCCTGAAATATCACCAATATCTAATTCAAGGGAAAAAATAGCATGAATGTTGTTGTTTTCAAACCAGGACAAAGTGAGGGGGAGGAAGAACCAATTAACCAACCACACACACGAACACACACACACTCAGCTTCAAAACCAAAAACAAGCAGAAAGATTGAATGTAAGTATCAATGAGGTATTCTAACAGCAGCTACTGAAATTCTGACAAAGAGATGTTACATTATTGTATATCTTATATTACAGGATCTATCAGTTTACTTAAACTAGACGATCAGTACTTTTTCAAACACAAAATATCAGCTATTCATTCACGCTTAACCATGCTTTCGTGAAAGCTACATAACAGTGAATATTTTCTCTGTTCCTTTAGGAAGCACCTCAGTCCTCCAAGTAAGACTTCTGCAAACAAACAAACAAAACCACAAAACCCAACAACAATCAAAACTGTAGGGCGGCCTGTTTGAGACCCTCCAGCTTTCTCTGCTCAGGATCAGGCCAGCCTTTTGGAATCAGTGCCATCATTTCTGGACCTCACTTCTATCTTCACTGTAGGAGTTTATTTTGCTGAGTTGCTGCTGCTGCTACTAAGTCACTTCAGTCGTGTCTGACTCAGTTGTGTCTGACTCAGTCGTGTCCGACTCTGTGCAGCCCCATAGATAGCAGCCCACATGGCTCCCCCGTCCCTGGGATTCTCCAGGCAAGAACACTGGAGTGGGTGGCCATTTCCTTCTCCAATGCATGAAAGTGAAAAGTGAAAGTGAAGTCGTTCAGTCATGTTCGGTTCTTTGAGACCCCATGGACTGCAGCCTACCATGCTCCTCCACCCATGGGATTTTCCAGGCAAGAGTACTGGAGTAGGGTGCCATCGCCTTCTCTGCTTTGCTGAGTTATGTTCCCTTAAAGCTTCCCTATTAGGAGGCATGATTCAATCAGATTGAAACTAGCAACATTTTGAAACCAGGGCAACCTGGGATTAGACCCCATATCCACCACTTGGTGGGTATGTAGTCTAAAGAGACAAGACCCCTAATTGCTCTGACATCCAGTGTTGTCACCTGAAAAATTGGCGTAATAATTCCTCGGCGGATTGCAAGATAATTTTAAGTGTTAGAAAAAATACACATTAAAAAGTCCCTAGCACATAGTAGTTTCTTAATATAGACTGAGTATTATTATGATTGTTCTTTTATTATTATTTAATTAGCTTAAACCATATTCAAGTTCCCTACTGGAAAAATATTGTCATCTCAAACACTATATAAATGTGTTTTAAAATGCCAGCTGCTAAGTATTTAAGGGCAGGTAGAGCTATTAACACACATAGCATGGCAGAGGTTCATTAAGCTCAGACACCAGTTTGAAGTAGTCCAAAGAGACCGGAGTTTAAGAGGAGGAAAAAATCAGAGGACAGGACTATGCATGCTTTATAGCATCTTTATATTTTTTTGGTTATCCATTTTATTTTTTTATTATTATTATTTTTTTACTTTACAATACTGTATTGGTTTTGCCATACATTGACATGAATCCACCACACATGAGTTCCCAACCCTGAACCCCCCTCCCACCTCCCTTCCCATAACATCTCTCTGGGTCATCCCAGTGCACCAGCCCCAAGCATCCTGCATCCTGTATCGAACTTAGACTAGCAATTCGTTTCTTACATGATAGTATGCATGTTTCAATGCCATTCTCCCAAATCATCCCACCCTCTCCCTCTCCCACAGAGTCCAAAAGTCTTTTCTTTACATCTGTGTCTCGTTTGCTGTCTTGCATACAGAGTTATCATTACCATCTTTCTAAATTTCATATATATGTGTTACTATACTGTATTGGTGTTTTTCTTTCTGGCTTACTTCACTCTGGATAATCGGCTCCAGTTTCATCCACCTCATTAGAACTGATTCAAATGTATTCTTTTTAATGGCTGAGTAATACTCCATTGTGTATATGTACCACAGCTTTCTTATCCATTCATCTGCTGATGGACATCTAGGTTGTTTCCATGTCCTGGCTATTATAAACAGTGCTGCAATGAACATTGGGGTACATGTGTCTCTTTCAATTCTGGTTTCCTCAGTGTGTATGCCCAGCAGTGGGTTTGCTGGGTCATAAGGCAGTTCTATTTGCAGTTTTTTAAGGAATCTCCACACTGTTCTCCATAGTGGCTGTACTAGTTTGCATTCCCACCAACAGTGTAAGAGGGTTCCCTTTTCTCCACACCCTCTGCAGCATTTATTGCTTGCAGACTTTTGGATCACAGCCATTCTGACTGGTGTGAAATGGTACCTCATTGTGGTCTTGATTTGCATTTCTCTGATAATGAGTGATGTTGAGCATCTTTTCATGTGTTTGTTAGCCATCCGTATGTCTTCTTTGGAGAAATGTCTATTTAGTTCTTTGGCCCATTTTTTGATTGGGTCATTTATTTTTCTGGAATTGAGCTTCAGGAGTTGCTTGTATATTTTTGAAATTAGTTGTTTGTCAGTTGCTTCATTTGCTATTATTTATTTTCTCTGATTCTGAAGGCTGTCTTTTCACCTTGCTTATAGTTTCCTTTGTTGTGCAAAAGCTTTTAATTTTAATTAGATCCCATTTGTTTATTTTCGCTTTTATTTCCAGTATTCTGGGAGGTGGATCATAGAGGATCCTGCTGTGATTTATGTCAGAGTGTGTTTTGCTTATGTTCTCCCCTAGGAGTTTTATAGTTTCTGGTCTTACACTTAGATCTTTAAGCCATTTTGAGCTTATTTTTGTGAATGGTGTTAATAAGCGTTCTAGTTTCATTCTTTTACAAGTGGTTGACCAGTTTTCCCAGCACCACCTGTTAAAGAGATTGTCTTTAATCCATTGTATTTTCTTGCCTCCTTTGTCAAAGATAAGGTGTCCATAGGTGTGTGGATTTATCTCTGGGCTTTCTATTTTGTTCCATTGATCTATATTTCGTCTTTGTGCCTGTACCATACTGTCTTGATGACTGTGGCTTTGTAGTAGAGCCTGAAGTCAGGCAGGTTGATTCCTCCAGTTCCATTCTTCTTTCTCAAGATTGCTTTGGCTATTCGAGGTTTTTTGTATTTCCATACAAATTGTGAAATTATTTGTTCTAGCTCTGAAAAATACCGCTGGTAGCTTCATAGGGATGCATTGAATCTATAGATTGCTTTGGGTAGTATACTCATTTTCACTATATTGATTCTTCCAATCCATGAACATGGTATATTTCTCCATCTATTGGTGTCCTCTTTGATTTCTTTCATCAGTGTTTTATAGTTTTCTATATATAGGTCTTTAATTTCTTTAGGTAGATATATTCCTAAGTATTTTATTCTTTTCATTGCAATGGTGAATGGAGTTGTTTCCTTAATTTCTTTTTCTACTTTCTCATTATTAGTGTATAGGAATGTAAGGGATTTCTGTGTGTTGATTTTATATCCTGCAACTTTACTATATTCATTGATTAGCTCTAGTAATTTTCTGGTGAAGTCTTTAGGGTTTTCTATGTAGAGGATCATGTCATCTGCAAACAGTGAGAGTTTTACTTCTTCTTTTCCAATTTGGATTCCTTTTATTTCTTTTTCTTCTCTGATTGCTGTGGCCAAAGCTTCCAGAACTATGTTGAATAGTAGCAGTGAAAGTGGGCACGCTTGTCTTGTTCCTGACTTTAGGGGAAATGCTTTCAATTTTTCACCATTGAGGATAATGTTTGCTGTGGGTTTGTCAAGCATCTTTAAAATAACAGAAACAGTGACAGATCACATGTAGCAGGCACTTTGCACCAGGCATCACTCTAACTGCATTGTGACATTAGTTAACCATCCTAGAAATCCTATATTGTACTGTTAGTGTATCCATTTCATGGATGAGAAAACTGAGTCACAGTGAGGTTTATGTATCCGTGTATGATGACAAAAAAGAAGAGTAAAGTCCTTAATCTCATGAAATTCACATTACATCTGGACATAAAGACAACGGACAAACAACAGCAACAACAAAAATATGTAAATACATATAATGCTGATATTATATATTATTCAAGAACAAATTGAATAAAAATTGTGCATATTTTGACAAAAAGTTAAGGTGGGGTATGGGAGAAATGGATGAACTGTTTTAATTTTTCTGTTTTTTTTTTTTTTTTTTTAGTTTACATTTAAAAAGAGGAGGTAGAGATAAACTGCAAAGATGTAATCATTTGCTAGAGAAAAGAGTTTTTATTTTAACTTTTTATTTTGTATTGGGGTATAGCCAATTAACAATGCTGTGCTAGTTTCAAGTGAACTGTGAAGGGACTCAGCCATATATATGCATGTATACTTTCTCCTCCAAGCCCCCCTCCCATCCAGATTGACACATAATATTGAGCAGTGTTCCCTGTGCTATACAGTAGATCTTTGCTGGTTATTCATTTTAAATATAACCGTGTGTACGTGTCCATCCAAAATTCCCTCCCTATTCCTTCCTCCAGCAGCCGTCAGTCCATTTCTAAGTCTGTGAGTCTCTCTGTTTTGCAAGCTCATTTGTAAGGAAAAAAAAAACACAAACTAATAAATAAATCCATGCAGCAAATTATACGTTAAACAGTAGATATTTTTCAACAAAGATAATGAAAAATTGCTCCTGTATTATAAAGAGAGTAAACACAATTAGAAAAACAGAAATGTATTAGGTAAAGCATAAAATGTCAAAAGCAAACAAGTGTCTGATCCCCTGAGCTGTGCAGGTGGCCCCAGCTACCTAGATTAGGCAAGTCCCTAGGTGGGCCAGCCCACTGGTTTCCCACAGCAAAAGTGACTCCAGTCTCTCTGGACAAAGTCAGAACCCTCGAGACTCAACCACAGAGCAAGAGGCAGGAGTTAGAAACTAGAAAAATAAGTCCAGGCAGTTTTGTTCCGCTGGGTACTAGAAGGGGCTTCTGGAAGACAATGTGAATAAGACATCCTTGTCCATACCTGGGCTTTGATAACAGAGCTTACATGACATTATGAGAGTGGACCAGATTTGACTGGGTTTACAGCTGAGAGCAGAAATAGGCATAACTCAAAAGAAAGCAGTGTACTCGATAAATTATTTTAAAAGTTCAATATCACTGTTAGATGGCTATCTAGCATCATTGACTCGATCAACACGAATCTAAGCAAACTCTGGGAGACAGTGGAGGACAGGGGAGGCTGGAGTGCTGTAGATCATGGGCCACAGAGTCAGACACGACTTAACAACTGAAGAACAAAAACAGCGATTAATTAAAGAGAAGCAAAATAAAGATCCATTTGCTCACATTCCTTAAAAACATATTTTTGAAAGTTGCCTACTTGCAGGCACTGGGAATGTAGCAATGAATGAAACAGACAAAAATCCCTGTCTCCATAAAGCCCATATTTTTGGTGGGGATAACGAAAATTATAGAAAATAAATCATATATAATTTGACATTAGCATGAAGTGCAAGAGAAAAAGGATAGGAGGATTTGGAGGGATCATCCTGGCCAGCAAGATGGTAGAGTAACAGGTCTAAGTTACTCTGTTAGAGAAGGCGAAGGCCGCAGAGGAGGCGAAGGCCGCAGAGGAGCAAAGCCCTGTGATCGTTATTTTATTGCATAACATTGGTGGAAAATGCAACCAACACTGGGCTTTGTGCCTGACTGTCTGTGTATGAGTCCTTCCCCACTGGGGGACTGTGTTGTAGTTTCCTCATTTGCAAATTAGTGGTGGTGGTGATGCCAGCTCCGGGACTGTCGTGAGGATTAAGTGAGGTAATAAAGAAAAACAGCTCATGGTGACTCATGCAGCAAGCACTTGAGGTTAGTTTCCATCATATCCGTTGGTCAATTACTACAGCAAACTTTTTTTCATTGCAGTGTTCATTGCTAATGAGGATAGGACAATATATCTTGGTAAGGATAGGGCATAGTTGATATGATTAAGGGGGAAATGTGTTTTGTTTCAGGTTTATGCAACTTAAGTATGCATGCGCGTATGTATGCTTGGTTGTGTCTCTGTGCGATCGGTCCATGGAATTTTCCAGGCAAGAATGCTGGAGTGGGTCGCCATTTTCTACTCCAACTTAAGTATACTACTACTATTACTGCTAAATATACAGACCTTTAAAAACACTTGTCTGGGTCTCTGAAGTTAGAGCGCACATGAGGGCTTGTGGAATTAGAGGATCAGTGATGCTTCTGGCAGTCTTCATTGCCCCTTTATGCCATCCGTGGTGGTTTCTTCTCTGCAGGCTTGTAGCACCACAGGGACCCTGTGTCCAGGCATGATGCTGTCTGGAATGATGCGCTTCAATGCACTAGGCTAGGCACATGCTACTACTTACATTCCATCTAATAAACTTAAACACAATTTCAAGTTCATTCCACATATTTGCTGATAGGGTAATAGAATTATAATCATTTTTTTAAAATTTCATGTTTTCTGTTATTAAAATTCTTCAACTTATGCTGTTTTTTGCAGAGAAATAATCATTAAGAAATACACACCCACAAATATACGTATCGTGTATGTATTAGATAGAGTTAGCTAGCATATACCTACCTACCTAGCTAACTTGGGGTCGCAAAACAGTCAGACATGACTGAAGTGACTTAACAAAGCACAGCACATATATACATGCATATCTATATCTTGCTGAAATGTCTTCTTGACTAATATGATATAGAAAAACTATTCTTAATATGTATAGAAGGAATATTGCATGTTTAATATCATTGCAACTGAAAAAAATAGAGGCAGAGAACAACATTGGAATGGAATATATAGACATTTTGGCAGATATTGTTAAGAAAATTATAGGTGAACATTTTTCCTACCTTTCTTGATTTTATTAATTAAATGTTATCTTTATCTTGGAAGTTTAAAAAAGTACTTACGAAAACAAATGAGGAAGAAAGAAATGTTTATTTTAGGAATACTGTAGTTTAAAAATCTGGGTTCATATGCAATTATTTCACAATAAGGTCAAGTCAGTTCTTTTAGTGTGAAAATAAAAGCAAGGACAGACATTACTCCCTTAAATGTTGAACATGTTGATTAGTTTTTAATTTTTTACATGCTATAAAAACATTGTACATATAGTAACTAAAGACTTAGTAGACTTAATATTTTACAAAACAATTTTATTTATAGCTTTGCATTTTAGCAAGGTACAGATTTACACATAGATATGAGTTTTTCAAGCTGAGGTCAGTGGAAGTCTGGAGTTAGATAGGAAGCCTCTGAACAGCAGAAGTGACCAATCAGGGAACTGGAGAGAAAAAGAGAGACTTTGACACTCTGACCACTACCTTTACTTAGAGAAGCTGTCCTTTGATCTGCTGTCTTTTACAGTGCATTGCTATGTACACTTTTATTTAGGAGAAAATCAAGTCTCAGTAATGCAAGGACTCACTGCTTTAAGTGGTGGGAATGCTGTCCACTGGTCTCATTTCTGCCCTGCAGGAGAGCAGTTGAGAGAAATATTAGAAGGAACTCTACATTTATATTCAGAGTTATACATAACCTTCTCTGACAAACTGAATTTTCCACCTCTAGTTGCTTGATGTACTAACTACGGTCACAGGGCAATCTGCCTCTTAGAACCCAGTGATGAAAATGCCATGAAGGATGGCACCTGCTCTGATTTTTTTCAGTGAATACATACTGTGCCTGTGTGTGTGTGTGTGTGTGTGTGTGTGTGTGTTTGTGCCTGCATGCACGTGCACACTCTGTTGGATCCAACTCTTTGCAGCTCCATGGAATGCAGCCTGCCAGACTCTTCTGTTCATGGGATTCTCCAGGCAAGGATACTAGAGTGGGTTGCCATTTCCTCCTCATGGGGATCTTCCCGATCCAAGGCTGGGCCTGAGTCTTCTGTGCCTCCTGCATTGCAGGTGGATGTTTTTTACCCACTGAACCATCTGGGAAGTTACATGCAGTGTGGGTGTTCCCTACTGCAGTCGTGTGGGATACCCAGAGGCAGACTGAGGCATGACTCTTGCTATGAAATAGCTACACTCAAATCAGAGTGAGGGTGGGGAATACAGGGAGGTCTAAAATTAGTTGTAATGTTTTAAATGCATGAAACAGAAACCAAAATCTAAGCAAGGAAGAACTTTATAAGTATCTAACAAAGAAGCAGAATTAAGGTAGCCACCCAGCTGGTTTATTCAGAAACTCAGTGCTGTAGGAAGACTCTTTTCCACTGTTCCTTTGTGACATCTGTTACAATGCTGTCTTCTTTTGCAGACTTGCAGTGTATCAGTGACCTTATATCTGGAATGACATTGTCTAGAAGTTCTTCAATATGGTAGCCGCAAGCGATGTGCAAGTATTTAATGAAAATTATACAAAACTCAAAGTTCAGTTTCTCTGTGGCCACATTTCAAAGCTCAAGACTCACATGTGGCTGGTAGCCATCCTGTAGGGTAGCAGGGGTATAGAATTCTACATCCACCTTTCCAGGGATCTTAAGAGAGAAGACATTTTCCTGTAAACATCCAAGTAATTTTACCCAGATGGATTCCCATGTTCGTTTGGATCAAAACGCTGACAAGGCAATGGAATGACTGCCGGACCCATTAACGAATCACAGATGGAGACACCATTCCTCCATCCTGAGTCTGTTCTTCAGGCAAAAAGCTCTAGAATGAAGCCATGAGGATCTCTTGTGATAAATTCTAGAAAACCTCGCAGCTGAGGGGAGGAACGCTCAGCCTAGAGGTGGTGTCATGGAATGGCATGTTTGGCTCACTGTGGACGTGGACCTGGGCAGATGTGGACCGCAGCAAAGGCGGGCCTCCCCTGGAGATGCTCTCAAACCTTCATCTCCCGGACTGAGCATGCACAGTCTCTCTTTTGTGCAAACCATGGCAAGTCCTGGCTTTGCCCAGCTCCCCTGCCTCCTGGCTGGCTCCCCAAGAGGCACCCTTGCATTGGGACTCTGGGGGTGCTATGGTGGGGTGTCCACAAGGGCTGGGGTTTGCCAGACTCCTTGCGGACATGTATGAGACGAGGGCCTCTGGTAACCCAGCAATGGCACCTCTCTTATCCCAGGACCCTATGTGGGCCTCCTAGAACTCCAGAGACACCGGACAGCACAGGAGCTCTGGGTCCCTTCCAGAAGTCAGGGCCCAGCACCTTGGGGTTGGTGCAGGCAGGCCCCAGCTGTCTCGGTCACCCAGCACCTGCCAGCCCATCGGCTCCTGCCTCTCCATCAGGACCCCGCTTACTCGCTTCGCTCACATCCCAGGCCATGTGGTGCTTCACTGCAACCCCCACCCCCCACCCCCCACCCCCCAGTCTGCTTTCCTGGAGATCTTCATGCTCCGCCCATTGGGACTGGGCTCCCACCTTGGCCTTGAGCATTCTTTATGCTGCTGGGCAGAATACGGATGCAGGGGAAGGTGGGGGTATGCAGCCAATGGACTCTGTTAAGAAGATGGGGCGCTGGGGCCCAAGCAGAAGCAACTGAGGACCTTGACTCTTGGTGCTGCTTGCAGTCCAAAGAAAGCCAATCCCAAAGGTCTAGAATGATCAGGTGAGCTTCCAATCAAGAAAGTTTGATTTGAGCAGAATTTGAAATTAAAAAAAAAGTAGGGCAAGGTCTCTGGAGAGTGAGTGTGAGGATACTTCAAGCATGTTTTCTACTTTGTCATCTTCAGTTGCTTCAGTGGGTCCGACCTTTGCAACCCTGTGGGCTGTAGCCCACCAGGCTCCTTTGTCTATGGGATTCTCCAAGCTTTGTCCATGGGATTCTCCAGGCAAGAATACTGGAGTGAGTTGCCATTTCCTTCTTCAGCAGATCTCCCCGAGTCAGGATTCAAACTGGTGTCTCCTGCATTGGCAGGTGGTTTCTTTACCTCCAAGGCACCTGGGAAGCTCTTTCTACTTTTTTATGATCTGTTATATATTTAGTTCTTAGCTTTACATCTATCCTGGTTTTCTAATTAAAATAGAAATCATGACTCAATTTGAAAAAAAAGGAGACATAAATAAGTTCTTAATTGGAAAGCCTGGCTTTTTAGAATGGCCGTTCTGGAGAGAAGAGCTGGCCTGCACCCTGGAGTGTCTAGAAGGAAAGTCTCAGATAGATTTTACATGAGTCTATTTCAAAACGCTGATGACAGTGATAAACACTGGGCTTATCCCTTTGACATATGCTTTCAATCTTGTTTCCTATCAAAATGACTTTTCAAAATCTTTAAATTATTGTTTAAAATGTTTTTGACTTTTAATTTTATTTTTTATTTTATTTTATTTTTATTTTTACTTTATTTTACTTTACAATACTGTATTGGTTTTGCCATACATTGACATGAGTCCACCATGGGTGACTTTTAATTTTATATTGGAGTACAGTTGATTAACAATGTTGTGATAGGTTCAGGTGTACAGACCCGTGAATCAGTTATATATATACACATATCTATTCTTTTGCAAATTCTTTCCTCATTTAGGTTATTATATAATATCCCATCTCCCAGAGTAACGGAAATTTAAAATATAAACAAATAGAGCTTTTTAAAAAACAAATATCCTTAGATAGGTATGAAATATGTCATGGGTATTTTTATTAGGTTTTTCAAAGGATTCTATTGCTATGTCATTATCTCCAAATAGGCCTGTTGTTTAAATAAAAGAAATCTTCTTTTGCTTCCCATGGCTTTCAGAGTTAAGGTGAAGTTCCTCGGAATTGCATCAGGGTCCTCCAGGATTCACACTGTCTGCCTCTTTGATTTTTAGTAAGAAAGTCAGGATAGATTTGAACTCAAGATATAAGGATGTGTGAAATCATACTAGGGGTTTGGAGAGAGTATTTGAAAATTAACTCCTAAGGAGTAATGAAAGAAATGGCATTTTTAAGCATGGATTTGAAAAGAAACAGTCTATAAATTATTTTACCTGCCACTTCTAAATAACTGATATTAGGAAGAGTCATATGAAACTGTTCTTCTGTAGAGAAACATTGGGGCCTCCCTGGTGGCTCAGTGGTAAAGAATCTGCCTGCTAATACTGGAGATGCAGATTTGATCCCTGGGTCATGAAGGTCCCCTGGAGAAGGAAATGACAGCCCACTCCAGTGTTTTTGCCCTGAGAACCCCATGGACAGAGGAGCCTGGCAGGCTACAGTCCATGGGGTCGCAGAGTCAGAGTGACTAAACAACAAGAGAGAAGTACTGACAAATCATATACTAACAGTCATACACTGGGATTTTTAAAATTACAGTTCCTATATGCAAGAACTGCCAGCAACACCGGCTTCTGAGGCAGTAGCTGGCCTGGTTCACAGCTGACCCACACTGGCGGGCAGGCGTGTACGTGATTTTACTGCATCTGTGAACTTTAGTGCCAGTCACTGTCTTACAGTCTTTAAGAGACATGTTTTAAAGTCCTATTAAAAAGTCATAACAACAAAACCAGCCCAGTCTATGCGCTCATTTCTGTCTTTCTCGGTCTGTTTTCACAGGAGGGTTTTGTGAAGGGACTCTTCATGGGTACCATGCAGGTGGATACTTTCATCCTCTGGTGAGACTGACGGAAGGGCCGTCTCGAGAGGTTCCCGGGGCTGGACAAGGAGGGAAGGATGGTGCTTTCATACATTCTCCACACAGTTTTCAGCCAAAGGGACTATTTCTTTTTCAGTGATTTCTAAAAATAAAAGTTAAAAAAAAATGGTGAAGCATCTCTAACATCACATCACATTGCAAATCATGACATAATATAATACAATATAGCTCATAGTTTCTGTGGGGCAGAATGTTTATACCATGTTGCTTTCCCAGGATATTTATAGATTTCCTGAGAATGACTAATTGTTCTCTAAACCTACATTTTTAGTTGCCTTCTCTCCATCTTCGGGCTCTAGGAAATGTTAGCCTGAAAAAACTGAGGCCTGTTGGTGGGCTTCCATCTGTTGTTAGTGGTTTCATTACAAAAATGTGTGTAGCTCTAGAAGAAATTTTTTTAGAAAGAAGTCATTTCAGCTGCATGTCAATTGATAGCTTTGCAAGTTCCCCGTCATAATTTATTTTATGTGAGATATATACCTTTCTAGGGAAAAAAAAAATCCCTTAGGCACTCTTACAAAACCTGTGTTAGGATATTATATGTATGAGAAGACTCTAAGAAAACAAACCTATGGACCGGAGCTAATGAATTATCTATGGGTTCAAGTTCAGATTTCCTAGGTTTACTTAAGAAGATGAATATATTCAGAGAAATAAATGCCATTACTGTTTCTTTGTCTGTTAACAAATGACATTACCAATAGACTTTATTTTATAAGATGTGCATATTGCTTTACCTAGGGTAGCTCAGGAACTTTTAATAGTCAGAAATAATGTAAATTCCAGTAATGTATTTATGAAATATATTGATGCCGTCAGTCTTTATTTATTATACTGTGCCACGAAGTCTAGACAGAATAATAGTGCATTCTTTGTAGAGGCATGCATTTCAAAAATCATTGAATTTGCTGTAATGCCAGTCCCTGAGTCTCATTCATGAATTTTTTACAGTTGGTTTTGCATTCCATCTATAGAGAAAAATAATTAGCAGCACTTTTCCCCCCAATTCGACTAGAACTTTGCCTTTGGTCTGAACAAGCAACCTTTAATTTGACCATGGAGCTTTGTCTTTTCCCCTCTTGCCTATTCCACACAATCCAACTTATCATGCGAATGTCAGCAATTTCAAATATTTTCCTCCTCAGCACACTTCATAGTGATACAGCTTGTATCATTATCCAAACATCATTTTAAAAATTCTAATTTGTTGCAGACCCTCATTTAGCCCCTGAATAAAAGCAGTACCTCTAACCCTGAAGTTTTATTGTTCATTAGCTTAAATTTGACCTGCTTTTCTTTCTTTTTTTATCCCCAAAGCCAGAGCTAAATAACCTAAATGTAAGGAAAATTAGAGCTGAGTCTTGACAAAAACCTAAAAGGACCAACTGCGATAGAATGAGGAATCTATTAAATCTTCAAAGATCGAGTTATATGCAGCCCGACTTCCTTCACCCCAGGCAACTCCAAATATTCAGCATCAGTCGTGAGTCCGTTCCCCTTAGGCCTTCTTCCTTCCCTCGGCCTCCCAAAAGGCAGGCTGATGTTCCTTACCGCCAGCCCTGGGACTGATTCAGTGCACACCAGCACTCAGCAGGAGAATCTGTATTTAAATTGTGGACTCTCCGGTACTTTAAGCATGTTTATTTTCCCCACGCCTTGCTCTTGATCTTGTCCACAGGAAATTGATTTTTACCTGACAGCCATATATATATATATATATACACAGTGCTTTGTACAAACTTCTTTATCTTCTTTGCTGATGGCCTTATTTTCTTGATGCTCTGTTTGTCTGCCCTGATATTTTTCTGTATGATTAGAAGGTTATCTGCCAAATGGCCCTAGAATAGAATAGACCTTCCAGTCCCGGCAGCTACTCTGTTTTAGGTGATCATCTTTATCATGTTAGCTTTCCCAAAGAAAAGACGCCATAGATGTCCGTTAAATGGAATTGTTTTGAAGTGTGCTTATTCAAATGTGCAGTCAAAACTACAGCCTTCCATCTCTGGGAAGAGGAATAACTCTCCCTGAAGAAAAGCCCTAAGTTTTTCTAATGATGTATGCTTTTGAGGCCGGGTGGCTGCTCTCAGTCCCATCTCCATAGCTTAGCAGCTTTGGCCTTTGGGCAGGATGTTTCCTGCATCCTCACTTCTCAGCCACAGAGCAGGCATAAACACTGCCTTCTTTGCAGTATTGTATCGAGGATTAAATAAGTAAATAGGAGTGAAACTCTTAGTTCTCTGCCTGGCCCCTCTTTATGCATTAGTGACTGTGTCTTAGTGCTCTTTCAGTTCAGTTCAGTTCAGCTCAGTCGCTCAGTCGCGAGCACACCAGGCCTTCCTATGCATCACCAACTCCCGGAGTTCACTCAAATTCATGTCCATTGAGTTGGTGATGCCATCCAGCCATCTCATCTTCCGTTGCCCTCTTCTCTTCCTGACCCCAATCCCTTCCAGCATCAGGGTTTTTTCCAATGAGTCAACTATTGGCATGAGGTGGCCAAAGTATTGGAGTTTCAGCTTCAACATCAGTCCTTCCAATGAACAATCAGGACTGATCTCCTTTAGGATGGAGGTTGGATCTCCTTGCAGTCCAAGGGACTCTCAAGAGTCTTCTTCAACACCACAGTTCAAAAGCATCAATTCTTCAGTGCTCTGCCTTCTTCACAGTCCAACTCTCACATCCATACATGACTACTGGAAAAACCATAGCCTTGACTAGATGGACCTTTGTTGGCAAAGTAATGTCTCTGCTTTTTAATATGCTCTCTAGGTTGGTCATAACTTTCCTACCAAGGAGTAAGTGTCTTTCAATTTCATGGCTGCAGTCACCATCTGCAGTGATTTTGGAGCCCAAATAAACAAAGTCTGCCACTGTTTCCACTGTTTCCCCATCTATTTCCCAAGAAGTGATGGGACTGGATGCCATGATCTTCGTTTTTTGAATGTTGAGCTTTAAGCCAACTTTTTCACTCTCCTCTTTCACTTTCATCAAGAGGCTTTTTAGTTCCTCTTCACTTTCTGCCATAAAGGTGGTCTCATCTGCATATCTCAAGTGATTGATATTTCTCCCAGCAGTCTTGATTCCAGCTTGTACTTCTTCCAGCCCAGCATTTCTCGTGACGTACTCTGCATATAAGTTAAATAAGCACAGTGACAATATACAGCCTTGACGTACTCCTTTTCCTATTTGGAACCAGTCTGTTGTTCCATGTCCAGTTCTAACTGTTGCTTCCTGACCTGCATATAGGTTTCTCAAGAGGCAGGCCAGGTGGCCTGGTTTTCCTATCTCTTTCAGAATTTTCCACAGTTTCTTGTGATCCACACAGTCAAAGGCTTTGGCATAGTCAATAAAACAGAAGTAGATCTTTTTCTGGAACTCTCTTGCTTTTTCGATGATCCAGAGGATGTTGGCAATTTGATCACTGGTCCCTCTGCCTTTTCTAAAACCATCTTGAACATCTGGAAGTTCACGGTTCACGTACTGCTGAAGCCTGGCTTGGAGAATTTTGAGCATTACTTTACTAGCATGTGAGATGAGTGCAATTGTGTGGTAGTCTGAGCATTCTTTGGCATTGCCTTTCTTTGGGATTGGAATGAAAATGGACCTTTTCCAGTCTTGTGGCCACTGCTGAGTTTTCCAAATGTGCTGGCATATTGAGTGCAGCACTTTCACAGCATCATCTTTCAGGATTTTAAATAGCTCAACTGGAATTCCCTCCACCAGCTTTGTTCATAGTGATGCTTTCTAAGGCCCACTTGACTTCACATTCCAGGATGTCTGGCTCTAGGTGAGTGAATCATTCAATATTTATTAGGTCTTGGATGTTTTGCCCCCATGACTGATGGCATTTTCATTGTATTAACCATTATTAACCATTATTATGTCTGGCTCTAGGTGAGTGAATCATTTAATATTTATTTGGTCTTGGATGTTTTGCCCCTATGACTGATGGCATTTTCATTGTATTAACCATTATTTAAGATGGCACTGACGCAACTGTCCAGTGGTGTTATAGACACTGAGTAACACCCAAGAAAAGTCTGAGTCACATTATTCAATAATACTGACAAACCATATCATCCCTTACAGTCAGTTTAAACATTGGGAACTGGACATCCATGCTCTTTCCAGGGCTGTTTTCCTAACAGCCGTGGTGTATAGTGCTATTTGTACACCCACATGTGGGGGCTCTGACCCTCATCTATAACGTTAAATATAAATGTGAACATAAGAATTTAAAATAACATATGGGTATTTTAATACTTTGGCCACCTGCTGGGAAGAGCTGACTCATTGGAAAAGCCCCTGATGCTGGGAAAGACTGAAGGCGAAAAGAGAAGAGGGAAATGGAGGATGAGAAGGTTGGATGGCATCACTGACTCAGTGGACATGAACTTGGGCAAACCCTGGGAGACAGTGAGGGACAGGGAGAGGCCTGGCATGCTTCAGTCCATGGGGTCGCAAAGACTTAGACACGACTTAGCAACTGAACAACAGCAGATTTTTATTGTGCGTGTGTGTGATGACAGTATTACGACAAGAATGGGAAAGTTTCTGATTCCACTAGACCTTCACTTACAGAAGTGGGAAAGAACCATTCATAGTTCCCATAGAATGTTACAAAGCATTTAATATTAGAAAGGTTTGTAGGAGCAAAGCACATCGTGGTATAAATACTGCGGGCATGGTGTTTTGGACGTCAGAACCTGGAGAGGAACTAAGTTAGGTGCTGATGCCAGAACAAAGGGGCTGTGGTTAGCGCTCTCTGACCCTCCCTGCCTCACCTGCTGCCTTCCCACTGGCCCCTCACTCAGCCCTGTTCGGTCTCCACCCCACGGCAGGCTCCTCTGAGTTCCTTGCCTGCCGACTTCTCTCCAGGGTGAGCTGCCGCCATCTTGACCCGCTCCTCTGAGCTCATTCCCCACTGATTCCTCCCCAGGACAAGCTGCCGCCATCTTGCCCTGGTCTCTCTGCTGGTGTGCAGGTTTCTTCTCACCAACAGCCATACCAGAGATGTCTTTTAAAGCCTGTACTTGGAGCTTGACCCTCGCAAAGTCTTAAGCCTTGAATGGCTCCCCATTCCCCACTCAGTGAGGTCCCCGGTGCTCAGAATGGCCACGGGACCCCACCAGGCCCAGCCCTGCCTCCTGGCCAGCTTCATCCTTACCCCTCTGTTCCCTCAGCCGCGTGGGTTTTCTCTGAGTGGCCCTGGCCCGCTCTCCACAAGGCTGCCCAGTCAACGCCTCCCTGCCCTTAATCTCAGCAGGATCCCCACACACCGCTGCTGGCCTTTCCTGTCTCCACTGGCCCTTGCCTCATCCAGACCTGCCACTTGGCCTCAGACTAGTCTGTGCTTCTGCTCTTGAAATGCTCACCCCACTTACCATGACTGGATCCCTTTCTCCCCCTGAGAATGTGAGCTCAGAGCAGGCCTTGCAGATGCCAGCCCCAGGTTCAGCAGAGGAGCTGACTCATAATTTGTAATGCTTGTTGAATGAATAAAGAAAGAAATTTAGAGAAAGCCTAGGTAATTTCCTAATATCCAATTACTGTTTCATGAGATAGCCTATGGAACTAATGTAAAATGAGGCCCTGATAATGCCAGACCTACTCAATTAAGTGAGAGTTTGAAACATCCTTAGTGACTACCCAACCACTGGAGAATAGACGGGAATGGTGGAAAACTGTCATCACAGCTGGAATGCTGGGTTCAAATCCTGCCTGTGCCACTTGGATATGTCCTTGGGTTAACTACTGACTTCTCTGTCTTGCTTCCATTTCATCTCTCAGATAGTTGTGAAAATGCATTAGTAAAACTGTATAAACCTCTCTGCTTCTTACTCCGCATGCGTGCATGCTCAGTCGCTCAATCGTATCTGACTTTTTGTCATCTTATGGATTGTAGTCCCCCAGGCATCTCAGTCCATGCAGTTTCCCAAGCAGGAATACTGGAGTGGTTTGCCATGTCCTCCAGGGAATCTTCCCAGCCCAGGGATCAAACCCATGTCTCCTACATTGCAGGCAGACTTTTTTTTTTTTTTTTTTTTAACCATTGAGCTACCAGGGAAGCTCCACTGAGCAGTATAAAGACAGGCTCTCAGGCACCTCCTGACTGCACAGGACAGATTCTCCATCAGGGCAACACCAGGTGAACAGTTGAAGAGAGAAGCCAAACCTTTTGTTAGAATGTTTGACAACCTGTCGGGATCTGAGAAATCTTTCATTTTGCACAAACAGAAATGTCTATGTACACCAATTTTCATACATCTTGGTGACAAACTTCTATTCTACCACATTTAAGAACTGAAAATAATTTTTTCCTGGGTAGTTGACAGGAGCTTAACAAAAATCACATTGAGTTATGAGTTCTGGGTTTTCTAAAGAACATGCCTTCATCAAGACCTTCAATATGTTTCAAAAATTAATCAAATGAAATTATTAATTTTTCCCCTTTACCCACCACAGAACACTTTATGGAGGAGTTAATCCATTGGTATGCTACCAAAGGGAAGACATATTTTCCAAGGTAAATTTGCTCTTGAGAAATAATCAGTCTGCTTTGGATGAATTTTGAAGTCTCTATATTTCAAAGAAATAGCATTTACAGTATGGAATTATAATTGGCTATTTCTGTCAGACTGAAAAAAGACCCTACCCCTGTCAGTAATTAATTTAGATATATAGTGAGTCTAAAATTTCTCATCTTTTAAATTAACTGCATATTAGCACATTTTGGTCAATGAGTTTATTTTTCTTTTTATTCTCAGAGATGCGTTAAGTAAGAGAGAAGAGCTTTTAAACACTTAATTAACAGCCAGAAATGACGTGATTTATTTTTGTGAATTCTACATATGGTTGTGGTTCTTCCTGTGCCATATTTTGAATACATTAAAAATATTTTTTACATTATGATGCTCTATAAAAGTATCTGCAACAGCTCTGGGGAAAACAGCTATTATATCCTTAGGAAGATAAAATGATCCTCATTCCTCTGGGAGTTTAACACTGAAGAGCTTTATAAGCTGTAGAGTATTGGGACTGAAACCATTTTCCTTTGTTTTCCTTTGTGTTTCTAATTAGGCACCATAAAAATGCAGAGACGGCCGACATAGGATGTAATAAAAGTAAAAATGTTGTTTATCTTCCCTCTTCTTCAAATGTGTACTGACCCATTTGTCTTCAGAGTAAATAAGCCAGGCAAGACCACCCTATGTATATATATGAAGAAATGATATATATGCTTATCTATCATATATGTTTATATGTTAATGTAATATATTTAATATTTACATATATTATATAATTTAATGGCCTGTGTGATTTTTGTTAAGCTCTTGACTACTTTCCAAGAAAAGTTATTTTGAGCTCTTAATCTGTTAGTACAGAAATTTATCACAAACATGTATGAAAATAGGTGTGCAAATACATTTCTGTTCGGCAAAATGTATAAACTTGTATGCATATACACACACAAGCACACCTGATCTACTGTACACGTACATATAGAATTGCTATTTTGGGGGCTGATACAAGACTTACTATTTCTCTGGATTAGTGCTATACATAATTCAAAACCAAACCATATAGATTTACTAGTGATGACATTTTAAAACAGGAACTTTTGGATGACTGAGAAAGTGGACTGATTCTGTGACTCAGCTGTTACCGTGGCAACTCCAGAGTCAGAGGTCAATCCCATCATGGTCATTAGGCAGTCTCACACGAAGCTTGAAGGACATGGTCCTCCTTTTCTCAGGGACATTAAATAGAACCTATAAATAAAATGGAAAATGAGGAGACTTAGATAGAGTGTTCTGATAAGGCTCAGTAGACCCAACGTAGATGTCATTAGTTGTATATCCAGTCTGAATCTCCCACTAACGGTGGACCTGTTGCAGGCACAGTGGGGGTTCATTTCCCCCTCGTTTTTGGAAAGGTATACATTAGCTTCCCCAGAAGTGAAGGAGGCTTACTGGTTCCTTTAATCAATCTTACAAATCATTTCTTGTTCATAACTTTTACTAATGAAAGTAAATCTATTGCCATGCTCATCCACCCCAAATATTCCTGCATTAGAAGGGGCAAGGGATACGCATAAATACCTCCTTTCAAGCAAGAAGGTAAACACACACACACAAAACTAGGGTGCTTTGGCAATGCTTCTTGGGCATTTCAGGGAACAAAGACCATAATGAGAAATGTTCTGTCTTATAAATATAGACACTTTGTTTAAGGAGAATAAAAACAAACTCTTAATATTTCCCTTACATTTTTATTGATTTATAATGTCATATTAATTTCAGGGGTACAGTGTGGTAACTCAGTATTTCCACAGGTTATATGCCATTAAAAGTTATAACAAAATAATGGCTATACTTCCCCAGCTCTGTACAGTATATCCTCATTGCTTATCTATTGGAGACATAATAGTTGGAAATCAACCCTGAATATTCATTGGAAGGACTGATGCTGAAGCTTCAATACTTTGGCCACCTGATGCAAAGAGTCAACTCATTGGAAAAGACCCTGATGCTGGGAAAGACTGAAGGCAGGAGGAGAAGGGTTGGATGGCATCATTGACTCAATTCAATGGACATGAGTTTGAACAAGCTCCTGGAGATAGAGAAGGACAGGGAAGCCTGGTGTGCTCCAATCCATGGAAGGGATCGCAAAGAGTAGGACAGGACTGAGCAACTGAAGAACAACAATCTCTTAACCACACAAATCTAACCTGCCCCTTCCCACTTTCCGTCACCCCACTGGTAGCCACTAGTCTGTTTTCTGTATCCGTGAGTCTGTTTTGCTCTACACACTTGTTTATCTTTTAGATTCCACTTACAAGTGATCTCATCCTGTGTTTGTCTTTGTCTGACTTGCTTCACTTGGCCTGTATTGTCTGGCTCCATCCGTGTTGCTGCAGATGGCAGAATCGCTTTCTTTTGTGTGGCCGAATGTGCAGACTTGTAGTTCATAGGTCGTGGGAATCTGCAGGCCTACCTGTTGACTGCTTCTGTTTTCTAACTGAAATGCCCATCAGGGCCATTAACGCAGAGTGAGAGTGGAGAAGGAGGTTTTGGACACTTGAGAGAAGACAAGGTAAGAAAAGAGACACGTGATGGAGAAAGAGGGAGAGCTCTAGGAAGACTCAGTGCAGTGATGGTTTCCAGGGGGTTAAGGACTCATGTACGGATAGTGACACTGAACTTGAGGTGAGACTTAGCAGCGTGAATCTTTTCTCCATTGTAATTAGCTCCATGAATGCTTGTACACACATAATAATGGAGGAGGCAGAGAGTGCATAAAATCCATTGCAAAATGTGGTTTTATGGGTTAATGTAGTGGAGTAAGAGGAAGATAGAGGCTATGTGGAAGGGAGTGATTATCTCCATGGGCCATGGCGATTGTTCTGAATTAAAGGAGGCGTGAGGTCGTGAGGGAGAGAGTAAAAATACAGAGGAATTGATGAGTTGTGGGTTCTCGTGAGGTCAAAGTGAGCCAGGGTTCTAGTAGGTGGTGTTTGAGGAGAAGGATCTTTGATGCTTGGTGGTGAACAGATGTGTGAAGTGGCTAGAGGAGAAATGGGGGCATTGCATGAGGACAAGTTCATTGGAGGAAAGGATCCTCAGGACCTGAGAAGCCAGGTTATTGGAAAGAATCATCTGACAAGTATTAAAAGCACTAAGAATCACGGCAGGAGGAGAGGTGGTCAATAACAGCAACAAGGAGCAGGAGAAAGAGTCGAGCGCCACATTCCAGGCTGGGCCTCTAGGGAGGGAGAGTTCTCTATCTGGAAGCTCATGACATTTTAGTTGTTTTGTCAGGAAAGTGAACCAGCTGAAACAAATACGTAAAGAAGGAAACACCAAAGTTGAGATTTATTAAACCAGAGTTCCCCCCAGCATTCTATTTCTTTAGGTGTGCTTTGATGTAGGGTGTAGCGTGAAAAGCACAGAGGTTCCACTGGGAAGAAATTTAATATTTTAAAAGTTAAAAGATGTTACACTGGTGCTCTCTCCCTTTCTTCTCACATGTTTGAAATTCTTTGTAGAATTACAGCTTCTATCAGAAAACTGAAGACCTGTCTCAGTTTAGACACATAGAAGTAAAGTGTCTGTTTACTCAGTAGTCCTTGACTGACGGAAGGCGTATCTAAGTGGAAGGTCAAGAGTTTGTGGATATGGCGGAGATGGAAGCTCAGATCGGATGATGGAGAAGTTAAGCAGCTCTGACCCTGCCCTAGTGTATCCTTCCCTGCATGCAGGCTGCTTGGAATGTGAACCAGGGACTCTCCCAGCCCCAAGCGATCCAGAAACTGTGCCTGGTTACTTCATGTTTATCCAGCTCGTATCCTTTGCTCACTCCTTGGGAGGAAAGTTATGACCAACCTAGACAGCATATTAAAAAGCAGAGACATTACTTTGCCAACAAAGGTCCATCTAGTCAAGGCTATGGTTTTTCCAGTAGTCATGTATGGATGTGAGAGTTGGACTGTAAAGAAAGATGAATGCCAAAGAATTGATGCTTTTGAACTGTGATGTTGGAGAAGACTCTTGAGAGTCCCTTGGACTGCAAGGAGATCCAACCAGTCCATCCTAAAGGATATCAGTCCTGGGTGTTCATTGGAAGGACTGACGTTGAAGCTGAAACTCCAATACTTTGGCCACCTGATGCTAAGAGCTGACTCATTGGAGAAGACCCTGATGCTGGGAAAGATTAAGGGCAGGAGGAGAAGGGGACAACGGAGGATGAGATGGTTTGATGGCATCACCGACCCAATGGACATGAGTTTGGGTAGACGCTGGGTGTTGGTGATGGACAGGGAGGCCTGGCGTGCCTCCATGGGGTCGCAAAGAGCTGGACACGACTGAGCGACTTAACTGAACTGATCCTTTGCTTCTCTCAACTGTAGCCCAGCAGTGAACCTAAGTGAACATAACTTCTTCAGCCATTTCTGTGGTCTCACGAAACGTGGATGCACATGCATGCCTTCTGCATCTGCTTGCAGGTTTTGAGGGTTTTGCTGGCAGCTGTTTGTGTGGATTGCTTCAGGTGTCTTCCGGGAGTCTAAGGGCGGGGGTCCTCCCCTCTGAATGATGGCATCCTCCCCTTGGGATGAGGCTGCAGAACAAGTCTGAAGATGCTTTCTCTTTATGGCAGACAGAAATCGGATCTTGTAGTTTTCTTCCTACACCTTATTCTCTGTCTAGTAAAATGAGTGATATGGGCACATTGAAAGACGTGCTACAGTTCATTTGCATGCTTTGTTACGGTTCTACCTCAGAGGATTTCACTAATACTCCCACCTAATTGCCACTGGACACTCTTCCTCCGCAGATATGTAATAACAGTCTTTGATCATATTTGATTTGCAATCATGGGACTCTTGTACTGTATTTATGCTGCTGACTCCTGTGTTAAACCATAAGCAGTAATAACTAGGATTGTTCCTTTCAGTGAACTCTTATAATCATTTATTGGAACTATGGTAATAATTATAAGTAATAATGACCACATAGCATTTCCTGGTGTAAAACAATAAGGTCAGTCTAACTATTTCAACATAGATATGAACCCTTTCAGCCTACTTAATTTCACTGAAATGTTAACGATGGCCTTTTTTTCATAATAGCTTTTCTTACGTCATTCCTATTGTCTTTCATCTATATAAACCGAGATCCAGACATCATGGTATTTTCAGAAAACTCAAAGAGTTTTCCAGCAAAATTGCATGCAGTAAAAGTCTCCTTGTGATAGAAAAGTATTTGAGGTCTCAGAAAATCTCCCAGTGTGTAACTCTAGTGTAAACACAGAAAAAAAATCTCAATATGTTATTATCAGTTAAAGCAACCTATGTCAACAGAAAAGAATCTCATTTCCCACCTTTGTTGCTCCATTTATCATAAAGAAATAAAAGAGGAGTCAGAACACTGAAGCTGATCCCCTGTAAGAAGACATTGTTTTATTGGGTGATTTTCCAAAGAATCCTTGAAAATGTGTGATCCTAAAAATCTATGACCTAATTCTATTAAACAGAATGGGCATTTCTAAAGTTAATTTTAAATTTGCTAATTAATAGATGCATATTTGTCAATAATTTCAAATTCCAAGATCATTAAATGTATTTAAGATACTTAGAGGAGAATGAATGAACAGTATTTCTCCATTAGCTGCTTATATGTTTTTGCTGATGTGAATATTTTAAAGGACAAAGGAAAGATGGTGCAGAGGCAATTTTTTTCTGAGAATTTTTTTCCCCATCACTGCCAACAGACTGTGATTTCTGTTTTATGTTCATTTATTGGCAAAATGCTGATTTAACTGTTGCCAATTTTTTTTTTTCATCAAGAGCTACAAGATAAAGCTATTCTTTAGTTTTCTTATTTGCAGATGGCATCTCTTGGGTCCTTAGCAAGGCACTACAATGAATTTCAAAGACACCTGCTGTTACTAGTTTACAACTGTCCTAAAACTGAAGTAACCTTCAAACCTGCAAATATTTTTATCCAAATGTGATGCAGACTCATTATCTAATTGAAACAGTGCTGAAATATTTAAAAGAAATTTAAATATTTCAAAGAAAATATCATGGCTGCAGACATGAAGTTGTCTATATAATGGTCTCTATTTAATCAGTAATGGGGAAAAAAAATACAACCCATATGAAAAACAGCTTTTCAATGGATAATAGTATAAAAAGTATTAATAGGAAGTGGATTTATTCTCTTACTTCAGAAAAACTAAGAAAGTGGACAAAGTACAGAAACAATGCTTTGCAAGACATTTTGCTCAAGGGAAAAAAGACAGTGATCCCTAAGAGATCAACAAGAAATAATGTGAGGGCTACAGTCCAGGTTATGGCATATGAAGAAGGGACCCAGTCGGAAGCCAGTGGGATTCTTGAGCTGGGGAGAAGATAAAGGCGGGTTGACTTTTCAGGACCATGTTCTGGAGAGATGAGACTGGACTGTGATAAATTAACATTGTGTATTATAAACCCTAAGGTAACTTGTTGCTGTTGTTTAGTCACTAAGTGGTGTCCGACTCTTTGTGACCCCATGCACTGCAGCCCGCCAGGCTGCTCTGTCCATGGGATTTTCCAGGCAAGAATACTGGAGTGGGTTGTCATTTCCTTCTCTAGGGGATCTTTCCAACCCAGGGATCAAATCCACATCTCTTGCATTGGCACCTGGATTCTTTACCACTGAGTCACCTGGGAAGTCCAACATAACCTATTAAAATCATGTAAAAAGATTTTTTTATCTATTGATAGTTAGCAAAAGAAATAGATAGAAAATCAGTGAGGATATAGAAGACCTGAACAATAAAATTAACCCAATTGACATACATAGAACATTCCTCTCAACACTTGCAGAATTTATATTATTCTCACATTCACATGTAATGTTTACAAAGATAGACCATGTTCAGGACATGTCCAGTCTTAATACATTTAGCATAGTTCACTTCATGCGTATTCTCTGATGAGTATAAAACTAAGCTAGAAATAAATAACAGGAAGATCTCTGGAAATGTCCCAATTATTCGGAGAGCAAATAACATACTTCTAAATAATCCATGCATCAAATGAGAAACCAAAATGAAATCTAGAAAATATTTTGAACAAAATAAAAATGTAACATATTAGAGTAAGTAAGATGCTCCTAAAGCAGTGCTTCAGGTAGAATATGTAGTACTCAACATTTCTTAAACTTTTTATTTTGTACTGTAGTCTCTTCAGTTTCATGCATTGGAGAAGGAAATGGTGACCCACTCCAGTGTTCTTGCCTGGAGAATCCCAGGGACGGGGGAGCCTGGTGGGCTGCCATCTATGGGGTTGCACAGAGCCGGACACAACTGAAGCAACTTAGCAGCAGCAGCAGCATAGCCAATTAACAATATTGTGATAGTTCCAGGTGAACAGCAAAGGGAATCAAATGTAGATATACTTGGATCCATTCTCCCTCAAACTCCCCTCCGATCCAGGCTACCATACAACACTGAGCAGAGTTCCATTGGTTAGCCATCTTAAATATAGCACTGTGTACATGTCCATCTTTATTAGAAACAGAAGAGGCCTCTAATCAGTAATTTGACTTTCCATCTTAAAAAACTTGAGAAAAGTACACAAATCAATCACAAAGTAATTAGAAAAGTAATAATCAGAATAGTGATCAATATGATGCAAAGTATAGCATAATAGAGGAGTTCAGTGATCCAAAGCTGGTTATTTGAGAAGATCAATAAAATTGATGAATAACTAGAAAGAATGATCTGGAAAAAAGTATAACCAAATTACCAGTTCATGGGAGAGGTGGCATCTCTCATAGAATATGATATATGCTAATTTAAGAGAGAATAAAGCTGTGCACAACTTTTATGCCAAGAAATTCAACAACTTAGAAAACAAAGACAGTCCTTGAAAAACATAAAGTAACAATATTCACTCCTATAAGTGCTTTATAGTCAGTGTAGTTAGAAACCACTCCACAAAGAAAAATCCCAGCCTAGGTGTCTTCACTAGTGATCTCTACTACATATTTAAGGAATAAATTATGTTAATTCTGTCCAAACTTTTCCAAAAACTTTAAAAGGTGGAAACATCTCCCAACATGTTATATGAGATCAGCTTAGTCTTGATATCATAATCAAAGATACTTCCAGAAAAACGAAGAGTCATATTACCTAAATGGAAAGATGCAAATTTCTCAACAAAATTTTTGCAAATCAAACCCAACAATATTCAAAACAGATAATATATAGTGAGGAAGAGGCATTTACTCTAGGGATTAAAGTGCAGTTTAACATTTGAAAATTAAACAATGTAAGTTTGTATATTAAGAAATAGGAATATATTCCTGATGAGTACTCTTACCAAAGTTCGAAACATCTTGCTCTGATAAATGTCATCAAAAACAAGTGAACAGAAACAAACTTACAGTTAACATAAAGTTCAACCATGAAAGGCTGAATTGTTTCTTACCAAGATGAAGAGCAAAAGAAGGATTCCTTTCTCCACTCAACATTTTTATGGGCGTTCTTAGTCTGTGAAATCAAGAAAGAAAAACAACTGACATTAGAAATTTATAACTCTATATTCATCAAAATTCCAGGCTACTTTTTGGTAGAAGTCGATAAATGTTCTAAAATAGATATGGAGTTAATGGAATAACTTGGATAAAGAAGACCAGAGATGGAGAGCTGACAAGATCTGATTGTAAGACTCGTTGCAAAGCTAGTATAGTCAAGATGGTGCTGTCTTCATAAAAATGAATGAACTGTTGATACAGGCAACAAAGTGGATGGATCACAAAATAATTGTTCTGAATGAAAGAAGCCAGACCAAAAAGAAATGTGCTCTTTGATTCCATTTCTATGAAGTCTTAGGAAATGCAAACTAATATTAGAGACAGAAAGCACGTCAGTGTTGTCTTGAGATAAGGAGTCAGGATCCAAGAGGGCAGGCGGGAGGGTTTCAGTGGGACGGCAGGAAACTTTTAGGGGACATGGGAATGTTCATTATCTTCGTTGGAATGATAATCTTCAGGGATTTAAAATGCCAAAATGTATTAAGTGGTGCACTCTAACCATGTGAAATGTATTGGATATCAATTCCTTAATGAAGCAAAGATAATTTTAAATACTTTTATGACAATACTTGGGCTTCACAAATGTGGTTTCATAAACAATGACCAGAATTGTGCTTAAAAACCTCACTTTACCATGTGATAGAAATAAAAAGAGAAAATGGTAGTCACTGCAGAATGTGTGCCAGTGGAAAATTTCTTTTCACATAGTTGCACTTACAATTTACCAATAAAATCTTTGGTTGAAGAGTAATAGAAAAATGCTCTTTTAAAGACCTTTATTCCTTCATTCCCTTACACACACATCAAATTACATGCTTCCTGTCTGAAAAGATGTATGTGAAGACCTTATGTATCAAGTTTTTAAAAATATCAGAGAAAATTTTGTCTTCGTGCCCTCATACAGAAAAGGGGCCACCAGATAAGGGCACTTGACTATATTATTTCAATAATTAAGTTGAATGATGTTTGTAAAATACATAACACAGAGCTTGATACACAGCACATACTCAGTAATATTAGCATGTCATTAATAAAGAAGAGAGTGATAAGTCATATGAAAAGGATGAATAAAATACCATGGGAATTTAAAGAAGTAAGTAGAAAGACAGTTTCAGCTCTCCCTTCGCATATCTCTGTGTATTTTTGTCTGTCTGCCTGTCTGTCTGTCTGTGTCTCTCTCCCCTTTGCCCTCACTCTGGAGAGCCTCCCCACCCCAAGCCCCCAAGTGCAGGAAGAGTGAGTTGGGGTCAATGTGAGTGTCCTGTCTGCTCTGTGACTAGGGTGACCTTGACAGCTAGTTGAAGGCTGCCCTGCAGCCTATGGTTGCAAGTCATCAGGAGATGAAGTTGGATAAATGGATAAGAAAAGGAAAAAAAAAAATGTTCAGGTCCAAATCCCATATTTTTCCTTCAGTGCTACTTATTTTGCCTTCCTCTTCAAGGTGATCCTTTTTAATAAAGACAGAGAATGAATGGAAAATAAATAATTAAATTGGCAGTTTTATAGAATGTGCCAGAAAATAGGGATTTGGAACTTAATTATAGATGACGAGATAGCTACCTACTCTTTAAAAAAATAAAAGGGAAGCAAAATGGAAAAAACCAAATAGATCACATAAAAGTTCTCCACACCGTGTTTTTTATCCTCCGCACATTTCTCTCCTCGGGATACCTCCCTCATCTCACCTTGCCGACCCCATTTCATGATGCGGGCCATCATATAGTCACTAGCCGTAAACTAAATTGCAGGGAGGCATCCACAGCGGCCCAAGGAGTTGGCTCAGGAGTCTGGACCGGGTGTAAAGTTGTATTTTCTGCTAGTAAATATTTCTAGGCCTGCTGCTGTACAGAGCACGATTACTGGGCACCAGATGGGAAATGAAAAATATGGTAAAATAGTCCCCTGTCAAAGAAGACTGCACTATCCGAGTGCGGAGGACGGAGAAAACAGACCTTCATTCTTCAAAGGAGCAAAATACTAAGAGAGAGGTGCTGAGTAAAGAGGCTAAGCTCAATGCTCTGTAGCTTGCAGCCGTGTTAACTCCTGCATCTCGCTGAGTGCGCTTTCTAGACGGTACACAGAGACGCTGTGAGGTGCTTGAGGGATGGTGTTCATGCTGATTAGTTGTTTAGTGTGCTCTTTGAAAAGTTTCAGTATTTGAAATGTTGTCGCTGTAATTCAGTCCCTAGGTCATGCCTGACTCTTTTTGACCCCACGGACTGAAGCACGCCAGGCTTCTCCGTCCTTCACTGTCTCCCGGAGTTTGCTCACATTTATGTGCACTGAGCCCACCGAGGCCATCCAACCATCCAATCCTGTTGCACCTTTCTCCTTTTGCCTTCAATCTTTCCCAGCATCAAGGTCTTTTCCAGTAAGTCAGCTTTTTGTATCAGATGGCCAAAGTATTGGAGCTTCAGCATCAGTCCTTCCAATGAATATACAGGGTTGATATCCTTTAGGATTGACTGGCTTGATCTCCTTGCAGTCCAAGGGACTCCCAAGAGTCTTCTCCAGTACCACAATTAGAAAGCATCAATACTTTGGCACTCAGCCTTTTTTATGATCCAACTCTCACATCTGTACCTGGGTACTGGAAAAACCACAGCTTTGGCTATATGGACTTTTGTCAGCCAAGTGATATCTTTGCTTTCTAATATGCTTTTCCATATAGATTATTGAAAAATGCTTACTTATCTGTGCTATACAGTAGGTCCTTGTTTAGTATTTGTCTTGTTTTGACTGGCTTATTTTACTTAGCAAAATATCTCCAGGGTTCATCCATGTTGCAGCATATGTCAGAATCTCCTCCCTTTTGAAGGCTGAATTATACTGCATTGTGTGTATACATCACATTTTGCTTATCCATTTATCCATTAGCGGTCGCTTGGGTCACTTCTACATTTTAACTATTACGAATAGTGCTGCTGTGAGCATGAATGTGCAAGCAATCTAGCCTTTTCAAGCCACAGAGTCCACACTGTAAATTGAGAGGAATAATGATATTTAAAACAGTAAACGAAATGACCTCTTTAGAGCAGTTAGCACAACTCTGGCGCATCATATAAGCTTTAAGTAAAATGTTAACTCTTATCTTTATGAAAGTGTTGACTCCACACAACATACCTACCCCAGCCCCCCAGGAACTGAATATTAAGTGTCACATGGACATATCCGGAATCAGTCTATAGTGAAAGCCAACTGTGAGACATCACTATGTTTTCAGTCAACTGAGGGGTTTTTTTAGCCTTAATTTTTAAGGTTGTGTCTTTGTATTATATCCTGTAGAGCCGTAATAGGCCAAATTTTGAAGAGGTTTGGAAAAGTATGGCTTCCCATGTCTAACTCTTTACAGATCTGATCATTTGAGTGCTTGACATCATGTATTATTCCACTTATCCATCCCTGCAATAATAAAATATGGGATTAAAGTGGCTCTTATCTGTAGTGAGAGGATGGATATACTTTATGTGTCAGCTCTTTAAAAGGGGGAACTCTAGCTGAGCTTCAGAAAATACCACTGAAGAATTAAATAAGTGTTTAGGAAGGATGTTTCTGAGTATTACCTGTTAGGATAACGACTTTAACTGCTTTCAGGTAATTATAATTTTCGTTGCAGGATCTATTTAAAAGGCTTTTACTTACCTGACAGTAATTTTTCTTGTAGTTACAGGTCATTGTTAGAATGAAAGGAGGAAAGGAAGACATGAAGGGGCAATGGGACTCTTTACCAAGAGCATCTTCACAGACGAGGAGAGGAGAGAAGCGCTGAGAACCTTAGCGCCTAAAGAGCAAGAATCCTTTCAGAGGTGTAGAAGCCAGCTGCAGTGCCGAGAACGCTGCTTGTTCAGGTGAGAGTACCTAACACGATTCCACTTCACACTCATATTTTTTTGTTAGATGATTTTATTTCGGATCTAATCTTAGACTTTATTCACACCCTGGGATATATAACTTTTTTTTATATGATCATTTATATCATCAAGAATGGAGAGAGTTTCCTTTTATTTTTATATCATGATTAAAAAACTGTAGCTCCAATTATTGAGCCCTTCTAAATGGCAGATAGCACTGCCACTTACTTGTATATGTTGCTAGTAAGTGTCTTCATGACAAACATGTGAATACATGTAAATAATCCCATGTATACATGGGAGGAGAGATTTGAAATTAAGCAACTTCTCCCAAGTCCCTGCCATATTTAGAGAAGAGTAAGACTAACTACAGCGCTGTCTTCAGAGCCTGTGTTTCTCCCCACCACACAGCCCTGAACATCCATAGCCGTGGAAGTGCGCTGTTGTTATCGATCAGTCGCTCAGTCGTGTCCAACCGTGTGACCCCCTGGACTGCAGCACGCCCTGTGTGCTTCTCTGTCCTTCACTAGTTCCCAGAGTTAACTCAGACTCATGTCCATTGAGTCGATGATGCCATCCAACCATCTTGTTTTCTTAAATGAATAAAACATCTAAACTTCACTTTTGAAGAACCTACATTGTAGATCCATTATACACAAATGACCAAACGTAGTCAGAGGTGTTTTTATGCTTGTTTGGTCCTAAAAGAATCTTGACACTTTTCTAGAGCCTTGTGTATCCAATGTGTGATCTAGAGGCTACAAGAATGGAGATGTTATTAAATGAAGGGGTAGATACAAGATTGATATTAAACAGCACATCTGGCTTCTGAGGTCTAAAGAGGAGGGAAGATTCTCCCAGACATTCAGGTGGGCAGTCCTTCACACCTACTGACAGGGTTTCCTGTCTTCATGTCATGAACCAAGTTACACTTTGAAGAAATGTTATTTCAGAAGCAAGTATGTCTAATAGTAAGATTGCCACAGCTGCTGAAATTTCGTAAAGTATCATTTTTGCCAACAAAATCATCCTCTTTTCATGCATTTGTCTAAAATAGAACTTGTTGCACAAAATAGCACAGCTTCATTTGTAGTCATTAATGTTTGATAGGCAGTTACTGTAATCCATTAATAATATAAAATCTCATTTTAGCCACTTGTTTGAGTTTTCTTTTTTGTGAATATTTTTTGAAAAGCACTTCCAGAGTCAACTTCTGATGCCTCTCCCCCATTTTTATGGAAGTACTGATACTGAAGTAGGTAGGGCTAGATGGCAGCTTGTAGCTGGACTCAGACTCACCATGCAGGTTCACTCTGCAGCCTGGCTAAACAGCCTCTCAGTTATCTAGAATTAGCTATAAAAATCTGTTGTTGGCTCCAGTTATGTTATGCCAGAAACTTTTAATTTTCCTTGCAAGCTGTATGCATTTGAGGGACTGGTTTTTGAAAGGGATGCTAGAATTTCTGTTGAAATTCTTTTTTTTTTTTTTTGAAGTAACTCAATATGGACTGGAGAAGCCAGAGTAAACCGCAACATGAAAATCTGGAAGACAGCCTCCACAATTTACATTTTCTGCATATGACCCACTTTAATGAGGAAATGAAAATCCTAAAATTAGCTTTTATCCGACGGGTTTTAAACTCGGTTTTGAAAAGCATTACTGATGACAAAGGAAACATTATCTCAGGCTGATGGCGGGTGGGGGCCCATAGGGGCACCTTCGTGGCCCACAGCTTGAACGGCTGGTAACTGAAACCCGTGTTGTTAACGTCAAGTACGGGGCATCTTCCCGATTCGCCAAGTAAAACATAGCCGCGCTTTGCATGTCAGAAGTGTCACGTGTGTCAGAAGGAGAGCTCTTGGCTCTCACCCCTTAAGGACTGTGGCAGGAATGCCAAGGCATACATCCAAGGTGCCATCCTGTCAGATGTGTGGTGGAAAGAGACAGAGAATGTTGTCCATCACAATCACTCCTCCGAGCTTTCAGAAGTCAAAACTGGACAGCTTTGTATTTAAACAGAATTATATAAAGCAACAGAAGAAAAATAAGTCAACATTATGCTTCCTTGTACTTCAGTTTTGAACATGTGGAGATCAGAAAGAATATCAATTTCCTTCATCTCTTTAAGCTTGGGGTTGAGCCAAGTTAAGAGATAATCTCTATTCGTAAATCATCCTCAAAGACTCATTTACTCAAAATAAGGAAAGCAACTCGACACACTTGTAAGCAAACAGCTGATAAAGGCTGCTCTGGATAAGATTAAGTGAGGATAAAGATAAAAGGGGGTAGGAAATATCAAAGAAAAATAAAATAGAATTTTCCAGAGCTTATGGACACAAACAGTCACATCAAAAAGAGTTCACTGAAGACTTGGCATGTCCAATATGAAGACGTACACATGTAAACAACTCTTGAAATCACAGAAAATACCCACAAAGGGAAATACGGTCAACAACAGCAAAAAAAAAAATAAGACTCAGATGAAATTCATAACCCAAGTCTTATCAAGAGAAAGCATCAATCAAGGCAAAACTGAGATGTGTGTTATCAAACATGTGACCAGCACTCTTCAAACTGTGCAGGCCAAGGAAAACACAAGGTGGAAGAACTGTCGCAGACTGAAGGAGTCCGTGAAGATATGAAGACTGAAGGCATGTGGGACACTGGGTGGACTCCTCAAACAGAATAAAGGGCACCAGTGGGACAGCAGCAAAATCCAGATAAAGTCTGTGTTTTTGTTAGTTGTGTTGTACCAGCATTCTTGGAGAAGGCAATGGCAACCCACTCCAGTACTCTTGCCTGGGAAGTCCCATGGTCGGAGGAGCCTGGTGGGCTGCAGTCCATGGGGTCTCAAAGAGTCAGACGCGACTGAGCGACTTCACCTTCACTTGTCACTTTCATGCATTGGAGAAGGAAATGGCAACCTACTCCAGTGTTCTTGCCTAGAGAATCCCAGGGATGGGGGAGCCTCATGGGCTGCCGTCTCTGGGGTCACACAGAGTCGGACACGACTGAAGTGACTTAGCAGCAGCAGCAGCAGCAGCAGCATTCTTAGTTGTGACAGATGAAACCCAGTATATTAGATAATAGCATCAGGACAAATTGAGGAAAGAGATACAGAAAAGCTTTGAAGTTATTTTGTAAATCTGATATAACTTCAGTATAAAATTTAGAATTCTTATCAAAAACGCTGGATGCTCAAAGACAATAGAGAGATTTCTTCAAAATTCTGGAGAGAAACTGACTTTCAATCTGTAGTTACCATATCAGATCCTGTGTGAAGTCCAAATCATGATATTTTCATCATGTGAAAAAATTGTGGTCATTTTCTTTCACCAACATATTCGCCAATAATTTAGAATATTCATTAGCAAAGCAGAGGCACAAACTAAGAAAAAAGTATAATATGGAACGTAGGGAAGTCTTGGCATGTCCAAGGTAAAGACTTACACTTGAAAACAACTCGAAATCACAGAAAATACCCACAAAGAGAAGTATTGGTGTACAAGTGTTTAGACTGCCAGCAGAAAATACCATGAACCTGGGGGGAACGTGGCTCAGTAGTTGCTCCGTTGCCTGAAGTCTGCTGGGCCAGGGGCTCTGAGACATGATCAGACCTCGAGCGGCAGAGTCTAGGGAGAGGCAGTCTTCTGTGAAGCATGTTTGCTTATCTGTTTTGGGATGAAATAAGCTTTGATCAGTGCTTCTTAAGTTTGAATATCTCTCAGGACCTACGAGTATCTTTATTTGACCATATCATCTCTAATCTATTAGAATGCTAACATGAGGCTATTCCCAGGGTCATATGATATTTATTGACAAAGAATATGGTCTGATACTGTATACAAAGTGAAATAGCAAAAATAAATAAATAAATAAATAAATAAGCCAAACAAACTTTGGAAGGGTTAGTTGCTCAGTCCTGCCAGGCTCCTCTGTCCATGGGATTCTCCAGGCAAGAATACTGGAGTGGGTTGCCATTCCCTTCTCCAGAGGATTTTTTTTCTTTCTTTTCTTTTTTTTTTTTGACCTCATTTGGCCACCCTAGAGCCCACAGGAAGTCTAGAAACACCTCCTGGTATTGCCAAGGGGTAGATAGAATCAGTTTGATTGGGTAACTTCAGAGCACGCTGCATATGTGACTTTCAGTTGCAATTGTTAACGCTAATAGCATCTTGGTATATGATTTCAAAACAGATTCTATATGGGGTAAACGCAAAACATAAGAGCAGGTTAAGTCCACCTGGCTTTGAGAGTTAGGTAATTCCAGGGATTAACGCAATGAGAGCAGAGTGAAGTCAGCTCAGGAGGAGGCCTGTTTAGGAGAGCTGGATAGCAGAGGGAGGAGCAGCTGGAGGAGGCAGTGGGAGGACTCAGGAGCGGTGTGTGGGTGGGGCTTACAAAGTGGGGCTGGGGTCAGTAGATGTGGGAATGAGACTAGGAAGATGAAGGACAGACTGGCTTGTGAACAGAGTGAATTTCAAATTATTTGGTGGTAGGAGAGAAAAGTTAAAAGCATTAAGATGTATTAGTGGCTCCTGAATTATATTCATGCTTACTAGTTCAATGTAAGAATTAATGGGAGAAGCTCCAGGTTTTGTGTCAGTTTTGGGGAAAAGGTTATGGAGATAGTGAAATAAAAATGCTAAATAGATATAGATGAAGAGGCCAGTTTCCTTCTCTAAAGGAAGCAACAGTGAAACTGCTGAGAGAGATAAGGTTTGAGTTGTTAAAACCTAAATGAAATCTATGGCAATAAATCATCTTCATGCAGAAGAATATGAAATTATTTCCCAGCCAAGAAAGCTTTTTAATAAAAGAACTCGCATAAAAACATCTAATGAAGTTACTACTGTGTTTATTTTCACCGTGACGACTTTTAACCACATAGAATCACAACAACCTCAGCTGAGGACAGGCTTGATCCAGGTAGGAGTGGATTTGATTTGGAGCAGTAGGATCTCGGAGGCAGCGCCAGCGTGTTGAGGAAGGCTGGTGGACTTTGGAAGCCAGAGTGGTTTTGGCACAAGAATTGTGTGGTAATGCAAATGCAGAATTATAGAATGGTGGTAATCAGTTGTAAAGTATGCATAGGAGTGGAAAGAAATGGTTCAGCAGAAATCAGTTTTTAAAGAAAAAAGCATGGACAAGTTGGGATGAGATTATGTGATGGGGGGAGGAGGGAATAAAGTTGGTAAGAATGATAACTCCAAAATGCAATGATGCCATACCAGGGGCAGAAATGAATCGCCTTCAAGGGAAGCTGGGTTTTGAAGAAAAATGATGAGTTTGATGAAAAATGATGAGTTGAACACACTGAGTTTGAGGTGACAGTCAATTATTCAGGGGGATTCTATTTGGACAGATAGATGGGGCAGGAATACCAGACATTCAAGTCATGGGTACATTTATTGAATGAATTAGCACATGAGTAAAATGTGGGGGCTCGTACTTGGGAGTAGAAAGACTAATGGAATCAGTAAGAGAGAGTTAAAAAGTGAGATAAGCTGAACTGAAAAAAATATGTGTACAGAGACCTAGGTAGGTGAGATTTCTAGAAGGCAAACATCGTTCAGCCGTTGGAAGTTGTGAGGAAGTCCAAGGATGATGCTGGCCAAGAGGAAGTCCATGGCCTGGCACTCAGGTGGACCTTAGTCATCCGGGAGCAATTGAAGGAAGTGAAAAAAAACAGAAGCAAGAGAAACCAAGATAACTGGGGGCTGGAAACAAAACAAAACAGAACAAAACACCCAAGCAGAAGCTAAGGCTTATCCTTCTGAGAAGGAATTTTGGAAATAGCTTTCTCTTCATTTCTACTTTAGGCCAGAAAATCTTTGAGGACGTGCTATGAAGAAAAATGGATTTTTCAAAAAGATGATTAAAGAGGTGGTTGACATTTTTGGCAAAGAAAGGTTTAGCTTTTGGAAGACCAAAAAAAAAAAAAAAGTTTTTTAACAGCAATATTTAAACCCAAATTAGTGTGGTATGAAATGTTTGTCAAATTCCTGCTGAATTGGAAGAGAGACTCCAAATTATTACAGTTTTGTTCTTTTATTTGTTTGTTTTCAAAATAGCTTGTGTTCACAATATTTTTGTAGCTGAAATGTATGTCACCGGTGGTGCTGGTGGTAAACAGCCCGCCTGCCAAATGCGGGAGACCTAAGAGATGTGGGTTTGATCCCTGGGTTCGGAAGATTCCTTGGAGAAGGAAATGGCAACCCCACTCCAGTATTCTTGCCTGGAAAATCTCATGGACAGAGAAGTTTGGTGGGCTGTAGCCCACAGGGTTTTGCAGAGTTGGTCATGACTGAAGCGACTCAGCATACAGCACAGCACATTTTATCACTGAACGTTTAACAGTGAACTGATGAGATGATCATCACCAGTGGCACCATTAGGAAAAGATGATGCTAAGAAACAAAATTAAATTGGTACATCTGAAGATCTACTTGCCTTTATTGAGTGATGTTTTTCCATTGGAGTGGCTTTTAAACCTTGCATCATTCTTTATTATATATTTGTGAAGGAAACTCTAACATGGTTTCAAAGGCCACCAGAAATTCTTTCGAACTATTTCTAAGATGTGTGGATATTATTCAAAATAACATTTCTTTCATAGAATCAGTGCTTCTCTGCTGTCTTGAAAAGACAGTTTCCCCTCAGATGGGTGAAGTAGTTATATGTATATTGTATACAAAATAAAAAACTACAACAAAATAGGCATAAGGAGTCTAATAACTTAAAACATTGCTTCTTTATCCTGTGTGCTGACAGAGAGGGTGGCCAGAATTATATGATAATAAAAGACTTTATTGAGTGTATTCTATGTACTGGATGATTAATAGAATCCTGCAGTTGTTGTCCAGATTTTGTTAAATACAAATCTTTTTCCCACTCAGTGCCGAACCTTAAGGTTTTTTGTTTTCAAGCCCCTCTGGTGCTCTGAGATCTGATCTGTGTGTGTGTCATATATGGAGATGCATGTCAGCACGTGTGCATACATACACTGACACACATCTTTTGCATTTGTAAGATATTTTAACCAGTCGCTTCATAAAAGATTAAAATGGAAGATTAGACTCCATTCAGAATTTCACAATGCTGCAATGATAAATCAGTCCTCATCACTTGAAGAACATTTCAGAACTATGAGGTGGGACAAAAGCTGATTTGAGATTCATACCGTTGTATACCTACTCTTAAAAAAAAAAGAAGCAATTTACACATCTGCAAATCTTAGAAAGCGGCAGAGAGAATTTGCATGATTTGGGCACATGAAGCCATTTTAGCACACAAATTCCCTCCTTTCATCTCTAAAGGGTGTCGTAAGGAGGCAGACATGTTTTCTGCAGTTGATGTGGATTATTGACGGGCATAAATAGCAACTCACACTAATGCTTCAGAAATGTGTCCTTTTAATTAAGTAAAGATGGCATGCAGAAAATATATGTAGGAAAGACCATATTGTATGAGAGTTCAAGATATGGAGTGGAGAATACTGTTTCTTGTGTGTGTACTGTAAACGACATTGACATTTTAGTTTTGTCTTTTTGCCCATGCAATGTGTATAGTCTTGGTGAAGGTATTTATTCTCAAAGATGAATTCCATGGAATTTTTCAGGCCAGAATACTGGCGTGGTTAGCCATTCCTTTCTCTACCAGATCTTCCCAACCCAGGGATTGAACCCAGGTCTTCTGCATTGCAGATGGATTCTTCACCAGATGGGCCATCAAGGAAGTGCCAAAGATGGTAAAATAAATAATTAATGAGTAAGAAAACTTGGAAATCGTTCACTGGATTTTCACAGTCTACATTAAATGAGATTAACTGAAAGATTAATGTGGCTTTTTACTTACTAAAGGAAACTGTTAGAGATTTGTTTCATTTTTAAAGCACCATGCAGTGTATTCTGAAATGAACCCTATCCGATTTTCTGTTAAAGGACTACATTAGTCAAGGGATTGTAAATAGTTTCCCTGAGAGTGAAATTTTTGCACCATAATTCAAACAATCCCAGAACTGTAAGCAGTAAACTGAAGTGCAAAGTCCATGAGTTTAAAAGATCTTTGTGTTCACTGGGTTCATTAATTCTTTTACACTTGGAGACCGGGTGCCAGAATGTCCCAGTGGGTAGTTTACACTTGGGCTTCCCAGGTGGCACAGTGATAAAGGACAGGCCTGCCAGTGCAGGAAAGGGAAGAGACATGGGTTCAATCCCTGGGCTGGCAAGATCCCTTGGAAGAGGGCATGGCAAGCCTCTCCAGTATTCTTGCCTGGAGAATTCCATGGACAGAGGAGCCTGGTGGACTATAATCCATGCGATCGAAAAGACGGACATGGCTGAGTGACTAACATTTTCACTTTCATGCCATTCCTTTATAACCTAATAACTAACTTCCTGGGAGGGCTCCTCTGGTGGCTCAGTGGAAAAGAATCTGCTTGCCAATGCAGGAGACGCAAGTTTGATCCCTGGTTGGGGAAAATCCCCTGGAGGAGGAAACGGCAACCCACTCCAGTATTCTTGCCTGGGAAGTCCAGTGAACAGAGGCAAGAGAGACTTGAAATTGGGTTATAAAAACTCTTGAATAAAAAAAATCCCATTCCCCATCCCCCATCGCCTCGGTAGCATAAATGGTAGAAAGGAGCTTATATTGAATAACAAAAGGCATGTCCATCTTTCAGGATATCCCAAGGGGCTCTGAGCCAGGAACCTGGGACAAAGACCAAATATATTTTGTATTAGACCACGGCTGTCAAAACCTATTTCCAGAGTTTTCTTTTACTCCTCAACTGACATAATCTCCCTCTGCCCCTCTACTCCACTAAAATGGTTCTGTATTTTTCTCTCCTCATCCTACGTAACCTCTCAGGAGCATTAAGAGCAGTTAAGCCTTCATCTTTCTTGAAAGCACGCCCTCTCTTTGGAGACATTAATATCACAATTTCCTTGTTTTCCTTCTACAGCTGACTATTCCTGATTCGTCTCCTTGGAGACATATTAATGAGGGAAGAAATAAGAAGTTACAACTGGTTCCAGTGAGAATTTGACATACAGAGATATATATTCCGCAGAGAACAGGATGCTGTTGTAGTGATTATTTGTGTGCCTATGGAAGGAAACATTTGTATTGCTATTTTTTTTTTTTTTACAACTCAAAGGAACTCAACTCAAGTTCTTTCTCTACAGAATTGTAAAACCACCAAAGTTGTTAAAGAACCAGAGAATCTTAATACTCTTAAAGAACCGGACGATCAAGACTTTCCTTGGTGGTCTCCTAGCTAAGACTTTGCCAACCAAAGCAGAATGTAAGTTTGATTCCTGGTTGGGGAACTAAGATCCCATATGCCTTGTGGCCAAAAATACCAAAATATAAAACAGAAACAATATTGTAACAAATTCAACAAAGACTTTTAAAATAGTTCACATCAAAAAAAGCCTTTAAAAAAATAAACAAATTATCACCCAGAGGTTCACTTGGAGTAATTCTCAGTGCTTTAGTTAAAAAATCTCCAGTAATTCTGCCTTCATATACTTGTTTCCTTATACTTGTGATGAAATTAATCTCCAAAAATAATTCTTGATAACAGAAAGACAGTCTCATCAGATTTGACCTGATTATTTACCTAGGAGCAACACAATTTCAATTAGCCATACGGGTATCCTTAAATTTGCTTTGTAGATAGAAATATATGGATTATTAAGATACTAGTGAGGCCAGGAAATAAAGTTGCATCTGGAAGTTTTCACTGAGAATCTTGTGTTGGGCTTTTAAAAGCCTATATTATTTGCTATTCTAGGATCAGGAAACCAGGCTTAGGAAAGGAAACTCTTTCCACAGACACCACTTGTATTTTCTGTACCTTTGGGTGAGTTCCTTACATTGGCTCAGGTATGTGATGGGCCAGAGGAAGGCCCTTGTCAGCACCTGAAGCTGAGAAAATGGAGGCCAGATACCTGGTTGGTTTCTCAGGGCAGGTTCTGGGCTTTAGCTCCACACACATAAAGTTGTCCTTGTTACTCAACAGTGAATTTATCAGGCCTGGTAATTTGGGAATCCTGTTCAAATCTGGCTCTCCAAGTCAAGTCTTGGCTACACAATCAAAGTGCCCACTTGTATTCTATAAAAGGGAAGCCGCATTCTTAGAGAGCCTATGCTGATATCTACCCAGCACTGCCATAAGTCACGAGGAGACTTAACAAAGGTTTTGACTTCTGGGGAGTTTGTGAGAATAAGACTTTCGAAAAAATGTTTCATCTTTAAAAGCAGGGCTTATGAAGTTAAGGGTAAAGATTCTGCCTGCCAGTGCAGGAGATGCAGAAGATGTGAGTTCCATCCCTGGGTCAGGAAGATCCCTGGAGAAGGAAATGGCAACCTACTCCAGTATTCTTGCCTGGGAAACCGCATGGACAGAGGATCCTGGTGAGCTACAGTCCAGGGGTTTGCAAAGAGTTGGACACGACTGAACGACTAAGCATACATGTCCGTGGTCTTAATACAGTGTTGAGATAAGACATTGAAAAAATCTAGTTATTTCTAGTAACTTTTTTGTTTGTTTTTTAAATAACATGAAAGAAAAAACCTTTGTGTTTTCTTAGGGACCCTTTAGGAAATATCAAAAATAGTTTTAGATACAAAAGGTTTACAAAATGTTATTTTTTATTGATTTAGGATACAGTCTCAGAAAGGCAAAATCTAAAGAATTATCCGAGGAGATTTGAGCATTTGTTTAAGATAAAAGCATGGGTACCTGAGAAAGAGTACTTGGTTAAGTAATTAATCAAAATGACAATAAAAGATTTTATGTAAATGTAGAGGTATTCCAATTGCAAATAATCTTAGGTATTTCATAAACTGGAAAGCATTTTTTAATAATAAAGACTATATTAAAGTCAGTACAGAAAATGATTCATGTAAGATGCAGATTCTCTAGCCTATTGGCAGTTTACACAAAAGATAAAAAAAATGACTCTTCATATTGTGAGCTGTGAATCAACAAACCAAGGAAATCAGCACATCAAAACTAAGTGAAATCTGCCAAAATTGAAACCACTGGAGTTTCTTGTGGGGCCCAGGTGTTATAAACAAAGATGCAGAAGATTCACTTTCCAAGTTTTGTCCTTAACTCTACTCTTTCCGGTTCTGGAAATATCAGTCATTTTACTTGTAAACAGAAACTATTCATTTTCCTTGGAAGACAGACGCTCTTGTTTTTCCTGTGACTCTGATAATCCTAGTCTAGTCTCATCACCCCTTGGATTATCATTATTTCACAGAAAAAAGTTGAGTATGAATAAGTGAGAACTGGCGTCACACACTATCATTTAGCATATTAGCAAAGGTGGTGAACACACATAGCCCTCCTTTCAGCCTCACGCACCTCTGAGCACCTGTCTCTAATTGACAAAAATGATTATGCCTTTAACATTTAACATGATCCCAAAATATGAGCTTTCTGTACGGCATATAAAAATAACAAGCAGAAGTATATAAGCTGAAATTTGTATTTTGTGGCTGTCTTCACTGTTGTGTCTTAAAGAGAAATTATTTTGATTTCTGTGGATTCCCAATGGTCCCAATATTTAAGTCAGTTTAATATTAGCCAAGATCTTAAGAAACCTAAAGGATTTGGAAATTAAATGTCAAGCTGACACTCCACAACACATAATTACTGTTGATTTAAAAAGTATATCCCAATAAAGATTTAACTTAATTAAATGCATTTTTTTTCATGTATTAAGCATGTGGAAGTAATGTTAAGTTTTGGTTTTCAGTAGGCATGTATCAGCTTAGAAATTGCACTTTTAACTCATCATCATGAGAAAACAAACCAAAATAAAATAAACTGTAGGTGTGAATTGTAGTTAACATTGGTAGATCAGAGAAAAGATACAGATTACGCTTTTCAAAACTACAATATCATACAATTAGTCTAATTTGCCAAAGATTTATTCAATTGTATTAACTTGGAATCCTGAAATGTTTCTGAAATAGAAGATTTTTTAATACTTTTAAATCTAGTCTTTTATAAAGTATTGGAAATTCTTTCCTAAATTTTCCTTGAATTTTGAGTTTATTGAATGCTTTGGATGTTCTTTTATATCTATAAGGTAATTGGAACAGATGTTTTTTAACATAAGGAGAAAGGAAAGTAATTCTCCATGGGCATAAGAGGAGCTAGGGCCTTGGTTAGAGATAGATTAGAGTAGGAAGCTCATAGCTTTTCTGTTCAACTGCTTCAGCTATAAAGATATCAGAGTCCATCAGTCCAGGTGTCTAAGAGCTTTCTATGGAATCCTTGTGGCACTGTGGTAAAAAACCCACCTGCCAATGCAGGAGACACAAGAGTCATGGGTTCGATCCCTGTGTCCGGAAGGTCCCCTGGAGGAGGAAATGGCAACCCACTCCAGTATTCTTGCCTGGCGAATCCCATGGAAAGAGGAACCTGGCAGGCTGCAATCCGTGGGGCTGCAAAAGAGTAGGACACGACTTAGTGACTAAGCAACAACAATGAGAGGTAGGCAAGGAAGCAGGAAAGGAAAGAGAAGTCAGGGCCAAGTCAGAGTGCCTGCCGCATACACGCTGGCGCAGGGACTTGGTTTTGCCTGGAGGTGATGGCCATGCTGGCCGTTCAGCGGGATGTGGCACCAGCTCCTCATCTCTGACACATGTGGGGACTTGACTGCCTAGTTGTTACTCACGCACCACTGCGAATTGCCATCCTGATGATTCTGCGAAATGGGCATCAGCTCCTTCCATGCAGGGCCAGCCCTTCCAGGTATCAAGGTGCACACTTGGGGACCAGTGTTGATTCAGAGCCGATCTGAAGTTAGCATTTTCAAGAAAAAGTAATACCTCTCATTTTTGAACTGCTTAGGCAACTCTTCATTTTTTTTTTAAATTCCAAAAAAACAATTTGAAAAGAGGAAAATATTTTCTTTTCCAAAGGCTGCCGAGAATAAAAGCTACTTTTGTTAAAACAAGGAGAGACAATGAGTTAAAATAAGAATACTCCGACCTCGTTCTCAAGCTCAGCCACCTCTAGAAAAACACTTCAAATGAAGAGAAGTTCAGCTCTTTTTGCCGCCTTTGCCTTTTTGTAGACTCAAGTGTTATCAGTAATAGACCTTAGTAGTTGCAAGGGAACTTTTGAAATCTATTGCTGAACACTTAGGAGTCTCTCATGTCATTTGGCATTCTTATGAGGGAGTTGCTGTGTGGTTTTAAACCGTTCTGGGACTTCCCTGTCAGTCCAGTGGTTAAAACTTCACACTTGCAGTGCAGAAGGCATGCTTTCGATCCCAGGTTGGGGAAGATCCTGCATGCTATGTGGCCCGACCAAAACAAAACACAACATTGTAAATCAACTATGTGTGCCTGCTAAGTTGCTTCAGTCCTGTCCACTCTTTGTGACCCCATGGACTGTGGCCCGCCTGGCTCCTCTGGCCCTGGAATTCTCCAGGCAAGAATACTGGAGTGGGTTGCCATGTCCTCCTCCAGGGGATCTTCCCAATACAGGGATCAAGCCCAGGTCTCCCGCATTGCAGGCGGATTCTTTACTGTCTGAGCTACCACTCACTCAGATGGTAAATGGGGCTTCTAATGGAAGCCCGATTAGAGCAGAATAATGAGAAGAGATTACTAAAAACAAACTCATTCTTTTGTCTCTTTCCTTGATAATTTTCACTTTTATACTACTTTCTGAATTTTTATCTTTATTTTGATTTTAATAAAAATAAATGTTTACATTTTCCAAGTTGTATCCTCGGTTTTAACTTGCACTCTTTGCACATATGGTATGTAGCCCTTCATGGTAGCCCTGGGCCTGCAGATATTAATGATTAAGTCCTTATGGGCACATAGATACAGTCTGTCCATCCTTATGAATGTTATTCTCTTTCTTTCTTCTCTTGTGCTTCCTGTATCACATAGATGAGAAATCTGGGTTTCCATCAGTGTTTAAACTTGGAAACTTTTGTATTAAAAGAAAAAAAAATGATTCCAAGTCAAGCCATTTTGTGAGATTTCAGATCTGGCTTAAACCAGGAAGTAATAGGAATATAAAAAGAAAATTTGATCTTCTGAGCTTTTCAGCACTAAAGTATCTTGGATAAAAATTAATCCTTTAAAAATTTTGAAGATCATCTGTCAATGCCACCGATTTAAAAAATATATATATTCGACTGCTGGCTTCATTCGAAAGGAAAGACTCAGTTCCCCTCCAAGGCTTTGTAGAAATTCTTTGTCTTAAATAATATAGCCTAAAAAATGTGTCTTTTAGAATGGAAGGCTGTCAGAAAGAAATGTGAAGTGGGAAGAAAAGCAGAAATTAAAGGGAAAAATGAGCGCTGTTCTCGCAGGGAGACCCAACTCACACAGTTTGGGTCCAGCCAGAGCCTTGCAAACCTTTTGAAGCTCGTACAGTATTCTGATCCCTAACAACCCATATTCTTGAAAAATTAACCAGGAGGCTAGCATGAGCGAAATGTCTTTTTGTTTGACTTGGAGAACAAGCCAAGGCTTGCTGCCCTCGGGGAAGGCTTTTAATCAGACTGTCTCTTCACCCTGGCTTTTGACCTTTTCTAACACTCAGTTGTTTCTTCACACTGGTCTTGAAAGAGACTGGCTCTAAGAAAAGAAGGATGGGCCTCTTCGTCTTGCTTAGCATGGTTTATGTCAAGATTTTGCCCTTGTAAAAGCCCCTGCATGAATTGATGATAGATGCAGAACAATGGTGATTTGAAAGTAGTTTCTGCTTTTGTTAAACTTTTATTTCAGATCTACTGGAGACACATCCTGTCACTGCTAGGAAGACTGTGCATGTGTGTGTGTGTGTGTGTGTGTGTTAGTCGCTAAGTTGTGTCTGACTTTTTGCAACTCCATGGACTGTACCCGCCAGGCTCTTCTGTCCATGGGATTCTCCAAGCAAGAATACTGGAACGGGTAGCCATTCCCTCTCCAGGGGATCTTCCCAACCCAGGGATTGAATCTGGGTCTCTTGCACTGCAGGCAGATTTTTTACCATCTGAGCCACCAGTCTACCTTTAAATTTATGAGTAATCCTTTGGAAATTGTATTTCCTGATAAAAGCACATATTTCTCCAACAAGTTTCCTTCCTTATTTCTCGTCTTGACACCATGCATTTTTTCACCTCCCCCATATACACTTTCTGTCCTCATCCTTTGAGAATACCAAGTGGTATTTTCAAAGACTATACTGACTTAGCAGCAAGTTAGCCCTTTTTTTTTTTTTTCGCATGCTCAGTTGCTCAATTGTGTCCACCTCTGTGACCCCACTGACTATCCCACCAGGCTCCTATGTCCATGGGATTTTCTAGGTAAGAATACTGGAGTGGGTTGCCACTTCCGGTTCCAGGGAATCTTTTTGACTGAGGGAGCGAACCCGCATCTCTTCTATCTCCTGCACTGGCAGGTGGATTCTTTGACACTAGCACTTCCTGAGAAGCCCCCGTTTTTCATATACTGAAAGCCATAGTGACGAGCCTTGACAAATCCTTCATGATGTCCAGAGTTGAGCCTTCTAACCTGGAAGCCTTCCCACTCCTTTTGACTCCTGTGAGCCTCATCTTTCTCTTTTCCTGCTGTTATGTAGCAGCATTGATACATTTTGTGATCAGTCCATTAGTAAATTCTCACCTGCCTTTCAGGATCATGAGGGTAGGACAAGTAATCAATTGAAACATTTTAAGCCATCTTGCTTATGATATTATTTTATCCCTTGGCATTCAGTATATTTTGTAGGTGACTCCCTAAGAGAAGGTGTCAGCAGTGAAAAGAAGGAGGGATACAAAGCTTCAAGTTATATTTACTCAGGAACTCTGAGAACTAGGGCAACTGTGTATTAGATCCATCACATCTTTCCAGACATATATTTTAAAAATCACCATTGAAATAAAAACGAATATCAGTGATTGTTCCAAGACACAGAATGTAAAGTGTGATGCCTAAGAAACTGACAGAACCGAGAAATGAAGATAGTTCAGAGAATCGTATGCCTGAAGGCAATTACACATTATATAGCAGACGTGGTATCATGTAGTTTGGAAAACCCTGCAACCAAGGGGAATGAAGGGAACATTTATTGTTTCCTAATATAGCATGTATTTTAGGAAATGTTTATGTTCTTAAACTTAAACATTCGTATTTTCCATAGATTTTTATGCATCAATTTTATCAAGTCAGTGATATTTTAATAAGCATTTATCCTTCTCTTATATGTATATATATATAGATATATATATATGATATACACTTATATATGGAGTGAAGTGAAATTGTTCAGTCATGCCCGACTCTTTGCAGCCCCAGGGACATTAGCCTACCAGGCTACTCCGTCCATGGGATTTTCCAGGTAAGAATACTGGAGTGGGTTGCCATTGCCTTCTCTAGGGCATCTTCCCAACCCAGGGATTGAACCCGGGTCTCCCACATTGTAGGCAGCCATTTTACTGTCTGAGCCACCAGGGAACTCCCATATATATATATATATATATATATATATATATATATATACACACACTTTTATATATATATACACACACACATATATACTTACATATATACTTATATGTATATATATGTATATGCTTATATATTATATGTATTTATATATATAAGTATTCAGTTCAGTTCAGTTCAGTTCAGTCACTCAGTTGTGTCCGACTCTTTGCGACCCCATGAGTCGCAGCATGCCAGGCCTCCCTGTCCATCACCAACTCCCGGAGTTCGCTTAGACTCACGTCCATCAGGTCTGTGATGCCATCCAGCCATCTCATCCTCAGTCGTCCCCTTCTCCTCCTGCCCCCAATCCCTCCCAGCATCAGAGTCTTTTCCAATGAGTCAACTCTTCGCATGAGGTGGCCAAAGTACTGGAGTTTCAGCTTAAGCATCATCCTTCCAAAGAAATCCCAGGGCTGATCTCCTTTAGAATGGACTGATTGGATCTCCTTGCAGTCCAAGGGACTCTCAAGAGTCTTCTCCAACACCACAGTTCAAAAGCATCAATTCTTTGGTGCTCAGTCTTCTTCACAGTCCAACTCTCACATCCATACATGACCACAGGAAAAACCACAGCCTTGACTAGACAGACCTTAGTCAGCAAAGTAATGTCTCTGCTTTTGAATATATTATCTAGGTTGGTCATAACTTTTCTATTTTCCATAAAAATCTGTGGAAAATATATAATATATACTTAATATATAATATATAAATGTATAGGTGTAAATATAATATGTATATATATGTTTATATATATGCTGCTGCTGCTATAAGTATGAATAATACATATTTTACATTTTCTATAAAATCTATAATATATATTTAATGAATAATATATAAGTATATTTGTATGATAAATATATGTAAAATTTATATAATATATAAAATTGTATTGTGTGTATATGTATATATATATGTATATAAAGTTAGCAAGTTCCTGGCACAGAGAAGGAGACAAACTGCACAAATACACTCACATACGTACACCTGTCCCTGGTTACTCGTATAGCACTGGCTAGTTGAAGTCTGATATGAACAACAAGTAATCTAAATTTCTAATGCAAAACTACCTTTAAGAGAAAGTCACATCGTTGAGACTTAGAATAATTTATGGATCATTTGGAGGCAGTCTGAAAATGGACTTCATTCTAATGGAATTGGCCGCTGGCCTTGGATAATTCGCCAACAGGCTGTCTCCTTTTCCCCATTGTGAGTGCCATGTTCTATGCAGTGAATGCCTGGTGAACTGAAGCCCTGCTCCTGGCAGAAAAGTGCACCCTGAAGAGGCATCCTTCATCTGCTGCTCACCTTTCTCTCTCAGATCTCGCCACCGCCGCGCTCTCTCGCCTCTCCTGCCCCACGCCTGATCTTCACTTCTCTCCACGTCTCCAGGGCTTTCAGCTCCTAACCTGCTGCTGAAATTCATCGTCTGGCTTTGCACCCGAATGACTTTTTCTTCCTATTTTGAACACATTACTTAACAGTTAAAAATATTTTAAAAAATCAGCTCTCTTTGGCACACTGTTTTATTTGACTCTGTCTTTTACAATAATCTTTAATAAAATAGGTACAGTCAGCATTGTGAGTATTCATCACACTGATCTTTTTCTTATATAGTCTCTGAAATCATAGATGATTAGCTTAAAAATGAAGTAGAATATGGTCTTTTCCACACTTTTCCTGGCACTGTGCTGGATACATGTATTACCCACTAGCAAAGCAAAAGTTCTAGGTTGTTAGATTTTGAGGATTTGACTGTTATCATGGTCTTTGCACTTAATAAAGGGCTTCTCAGGTGGTTCCTTGGTAAAGAATCTGCCCACCACACAGAAGAAGTGAGTTAGATTCCTGGGTCAGGAAGATCCCCTGGAGAAGGAAATGGCAACCCATCCTGGTATTCTTGGTTGGAGAATCCCATGGACAGAGGAGCCTGGGGGGATATGGCACAGGGTCTCAAAGAGTTGGACATGGCTTAGTGACTAAATGGCAGCAGCCACATAACTAATAAATGTTACCTCTGACCTCTCTCTCTGAAATAGACACATATAGGCAGACATACACATTCTATAAACGCAGCATGTGAAGTGAAGTTGCTCAGTCGTGTGCGACTCTTTGCGACCCCACGGACTGTAGCCTGCAGGCTTCTCTGTCCATGGTATTTTCCAGGCAAGAGTAGTGGAGTGGGTTGCCATTGCCTTCTCCAGGGGATCTTCCCAACCCAGGGATTGAACCCAGGTCTCAGGGACCAAACCCAGGTCTTCAACCTTGCAGGCAGACTCTTTACCCTCTGAGCCATACATGCAACATGCTGCTGCTAAGTCACTTCAGTCATGTCTGACTCTGTGCAACCACATAGATGGCAGCCCACCAGGCTCCCCCGTCCCTGGGATTCTTCACGCAAGAACACTGGGGGTGGGTTGCTGTTTCCTTCTCCAATGCAGGAAAGTGAACAGTTAGAGTGAAGTTGCTTAGTCGTGTCTGACTCCTAGTGACCCCATGGACTGTAGCCTACCCGGCTCCTCCGTCCATGGGATTCTCCAGGTGAGAGTACTGGAGTGGGTTGCCATTGCCTTCTCCATACATGCAGCATAGGATAAAGCAAATAGAGAAGTTTCAGGTGTTGTGATGACCAAATATCCAAAATATATCATTGACTTGATTAGTTAATCAACTGATGGTTAATAATACAGTTGAACAAACCAGTTATAAGAGTCCCCCACCCCCACCCCCAGCTGATTCATTGGAAGCGTGTGGTCATGCTTAGATCCTCATCAGTGGGAAACGTGTAGCTGAGAGCTGCAGCTGGGTTAGGACCAGAGCCTGTTCCAGAGCTGAAGTCACTGAGGCAAAGGAGCTGTGAAGGCTGAGACGTCTGCTGATGGTCCCATGTCCCTTTCCCCGGGGAAGGTTGATCTGGCTTAATACTGGAGGAAGTTGAGCAGATTTTCTGAGATTAACTTTTGGCCAGGAGAGTTTTCTTGGAAGATGCAAATCTTTAGAAATTGAGTTAAAGAAACCTAAGAATGTCTCACATACACTGTGATTTTGCCACTTTGTCACCGTGGGGTGCGTGCCATGGGATTTCTGAAAGTAGTTCTGAAAATCATGACTTGTTGGCCAGTAGCCAAAGCAACCAAGTGCACCCTGAATCACTTTCACAGGGTGAAAGTGAGGTCGCTCAGTCGTGTCCGACTCTTTGCAACCCCATGGACTGTAGCCTACCAGGCTGCTCTGTCCATGGGATTTTCCAGGCAGGAATACTGGAGTGGGTTGCCATGATATAAAAATAAAAGTAAAAATGGCTGTATATCCATATTTATATCTATATTTTTAGCTAAAAGATCTTCACATTGATAAAGATATATAAAAGCACTAACATTGGTGGTCTCTGTTATGATACCATGAGTTGAACAAACTACACACAAAGCGAAATACTTTTGTTAGGTACTAGGCATGCATAAGGAGAACATTTTGGTGCAGAGAAGGGTCTCTGTGAGTAGAAACAATTATTATTATTTTTCTTTGGTCAAGGACCATGTATTTAGGTACAGATCATTACCATGGTTTTGTTAAATAGTTATTCTGTGAGCAGTACACGCTGACTGTGCTTGCAATTAAAATTCATAATTCTAATATGAGATGCTCCTGCTTCATTTAAATTTTGATTATAAATGTGGTCAGCATTGGGTATATTTCATGCAATTTGCAGACTCAGGGAACAGCTGTTTTAAGAAGCTTTTCTGTAGAAAGCATTCATCAATGTCCTGCCTTATTTCTAGTTATCCTTGGTTATTAAATTTTGTGGTACTCATAACATTTAAGCCATTGCAATTTACATTTTTGCCATTCTAAGTTTTGAGGATGTGATATTCTGTGGTGTTTATAAATTATTTCATCATACCCTTTGCAGGAATAGTAAATAGTGTCGGGTGTGATTTCAGGATGAGACACTAGAATTTCTTGGATAACTGGAAGGTAATAGGCTCAGCTAAACTGGGCGCGTTGTTTTGGATGTGCATTCATTCACAAGGGGCATTGATGTGTTTATCATTTGCTAATGGGGTTATCCTATCACGTGCCTCCTTGATGCCACCTCCTTTATTAGTCAGGACGTGCTGTTATACTGTAGTCACTTGACCTCGCACCTTAATACCTTGTAATAGAGGTTTATTTCCCACTTCTGTTATGTCCTCTTTACCAACTGGCTTAAACTCTGTCCTGTATCACCTTCACTCCAGCATGCAAAAGACAGAACGTCTTCTCTTTAGAAGACTGGTGATAATCAGAGAGAGAAGGAGCATGGTGAATGTGTTTGTGTTCCGTCTCAAAAGGCCTCAGTGGACACGTTTCTCATGCTCACATTTCATGGACGAAACAGGTGAGGCGTGCACCTGAGGATAATGGCGTTAGAGCAGGGTGAGCAGTGCTAAGACCTAGCAGCATAATCACGTGTGTGCTCAGTCGTGTCTGACTCTTTGCACTGTAGTCCTCCAGGCTCCTCTGTCCATGAGAGTCTCCGGGCGAGAATACTCACCCAGGGATGGAACCCAGGTCTCCTGCTTTGGCAGGTGGATTCTTTACCAACTGAGCCCACAGAAAGGTATTAGGCACTGAGTTTCACTATTCCTTGTACCCCTTTTGTTTACACATTTTTGGCAAATGTAATATAAGCTAAAAAACAGAAAACAAAGAACATTCCAGGCAAATCATTTTCTCATATCCAGAATCGATGTCCTAAATTTCACTTACAGCGTATAAAAGTATACTCACTTCAGAGTATTAAAAAAGTCCAGAAAGCTGAGGTTTTAATGAGCTAGTAATTTTTGCTGAATGATTTGCTCTAATTGTTTTGTATGGATTATATTATCTAGAAGGAAAAAGCCTCCCCAGACTTTGTAAAGCACACATATAGAGGCACACAAGCAACATTAAAGATATTGCTGTTGACTTATACGTTTTTCTTACAAGTTATGTTTCGACAGGCAGGTAGGAGAAAACAACTGAACTGCCATAATTATGCTGGTAGCTTCTTTGACAGTTTCTTATTAGGTTGTGGCCATAGCATTTTCAGAGCAATTATCTCATCAAATCTCTGTGTGGTAGTGCCTCTCCAAGAAGAGAAAAGTAATAAATCTATCCTACCGAATACAGTGACAAAAATGTCTTTAAAAAGTAGTGATTTTGGACTTTTTGGAAGAAAGATTTTGTTGGAGGTGGTTGAACCTCCCTAATACTCTCTGATTAAGATGTTATAAAATAGTTTTTAGCTAGCAATATACCCTGGGATTTCTTTGGAAGGAATGATGCTAAAGCTGAAACTCCAGTACTATGGCCACCTCATGAGAAGAGTTGACTCATTGGAAAAGACTCTGATGCTGGGAGGGATTGGAGGCAGGAGGAGAAGGGGACAACACAGGATGAGATGGCTGGATGGCATCACGGACTTGATGGATGTGGGTCTGAGTGAACTCCGGGAGACGGTGATGGACAGGGAGGCCTGGTGTGCTGTGATTCATGGGGTCACAAAGAGTCAGACACGACTGAGCGACTGAACTGAACTGATATCTGAATTCAGCTGAGGATCATTCTGCTACCAACGGCCTGAGATAATTTTGTGCTATAGTTATGAGTATAGGAGCTATTTTTTAAAGTAATTCTAGTTCAAGCATTTTTCCTCTAGCAGTCTCATTTTAGAATGCCTAACATTTCCCCCTGATTTTTTTGTAGAATCATATTTAAAAAATACAGTTTCAATCAGAGGATTATTTAACTTGATGTATATTTAATGGTTCTAGTTTCACAACTGTAACATAGGTTTATTCCATTGTCTCCAGTCATCAGTTTCTTTATCAGGCACAGAAAATTTATTTTCCCTTTTTTTAGACTTTCTAAAATTTATCTGATAACCCAAACACAAAGAGTTATCACATGTGTGATGTGGCTTCCCCTCTGCAGCGCATCACATACAGTATCTTCTTCCAGCTGAAGATAATTATTTTTTTTAAGCAACTAAAGAATGAGAAATAGGGATGCATTGACACAGATAGTAGCGAATTCAGAATGCACAGTACATGTTCAAATTAAAGCAAATGTTTCTATGCCCAATTACCTAATTTGTAATTGCAACTATTCATTGCACTTGATTCTTCTCTTCAACTTCTTCTTTTCCCTCCTCCAGCTCCTCCCTCCTGGTTTTTGTGTGACAGCTTAGTAATAAACCCAGAAGGCTTAGCTCTTTCCTTCCCACATCACCCCACCATTCGAGGCCCAGGCTCAAGAACACGCACTATAAAGACACCTCTGATAGGAAACTAAAGTCATCGTAACTTCACATTTCTCCTTGAAGGTTTTAGATGCAAATAACTGTGTCAGTCTTAAGCAGAAGGCAATTTCTGTGCTCAGAGACAGTTGAGAGATGAATGGTATGTGTGTCTGTGTGTGTGAGAGAGAAAGAGACAGAGAGAGACAGAGAAAGAGATTTACAGAAATAGGGAAAGACAGCATCATAGCGCTAGCATTGAGAAGATGTTGCAGAGAGAGAACGTGTAAAGAATAACAGAAATATAGGGAGAGTGGTCCTGGAGAAATAATAAACTCTTGCTTAGAAATGATTATTTAAAGCTAATATCATTTAGTACTTAAAATCTGAATGATCACATAGATATGATCACGGAGATGCATTCACACACATTTTGAAAAGTATGTGTGATTAGTGTGGCTCGTGGGAGTGTAAGTCCTGTTTTCAGTATTCCAGTGGGTGAACACTCGAGTGCGTGCTGGTCCACTACGTGGCGGCTGGCAGTTCCCCGAGGCTCTGTTTGCTTTTGCTCAGTCTCTTCATTTCTGTTTCTCAGACTTGCCCGTTTCCACTGTCCAGTCCTCAAGTTCACTGGTTCTTTAGTCTGCCTGCTCACGTCTTCCCTCAAATCTCTCTAGTGAATGCTTCACTTCCATTATTGCACTTTTCAGCTCCAGAACTTATTTTTGGTTTCCGTTTAGACTGTATTGATATTTTCATTTTGTTCCTTCATCATTTTCTTGACAGTCCCTGCATCTTCCTTTAGTTAGTAAAGCATTCTTAAGACGGTTAAAAGAAAAAAAAAATGTTCACCATCAGATCCTTTTTAGGAACAGTTTGTGTTGGTTTATTTATTTATTTTTTCTTGAAATTGGCCACACTCTCCTGTTTCTTTGTATGTCTTGTGACTTCTTTGGGGTTGGAAACTGGACTTTTGAATCTAATAATTTGACAACTCTGGACATCATATTCTTCCCATTTCCTGTGGCTTGCTGATTTTAGTTTTTCGTTTGTGTTTCTATTATTGTTTTCTGATTGCTGTGGGCTGTCTCTGTGCTGAGAGTCCCCCTGAGGTGTACACTGAGGTTCTCCTGTGTGTCCCAGGCCTGGGCCTTCCTGCAGACACATGTGCTGATGCTCTGATTTTCCTATCCAAGTCTCTCTCACCTTACAGTGTGTGTGTGCATGCGTGCCTGTGTGCTCAACTGCTTCAGTCGTGTCCAGCTCTTTGTGACTTTATGGACTGGAGGCCACAAGGCTCTTCTTTCCAAGGGATTCTCCAAGCAACAATACTGGAGTGGGTTGCCATGCCTTCCTCCAGGGGATCTTTCCAACCCAGGGATCGAACCTGTGGTTTTTGCATTGCTGGTAGATTCTTTATCACTGAGCCACTTGGGAGGACCTAGAGCAGGATTGCATCCTGCTAAATCCAAGCTTAGTTGAAAATATCTTAAGTCAAAAATGTGTTCAGTACTCCTACCTTACCAAACATCATAGCTTAGCCCAGCCTGCCTTACATGTCTCAGAATACTTTAGTTAGCCATTGGTGGGCAAATGCATCTAACACGCTTATAGTAAAGCGTTGAATATCTCGTGTAATTTATCGGATGCTGTGATGAAAGTGGAAAACAGCATGATCATCTCTGGACACAATTGTCATGTCAGTTGTTGGCCCTCTTGATGGCATGGCTGAGTGGGAGCTGTAGCTGCTGCCACCCGGCCTCGTGGGAGAGTATCAGACCTTGTATCTTTAGCCCAAGAAGAATCAAAATTCAACACTCAAAGTACAGTTTTCAACACATATTGCTTTCCCACCATCATCAAGTTGAAGAATCATAAGTTGAACCATGATGGGTCAGGGACTGAGTGTATACACAGCTGCTTTTGAATGCCCTGGTCCTCAGTGACCTGCTCCTAAAAGAAAAAAAAAAAAGTGAAGGAGAGTGAAGGGGAAACACGTTGGCTCTTTAAACTCCCCGAAGTGACCCAGGCCAGAGAGAAGATGAGGGAGGGGTAGCAGCCATGACCTCAGCTCCTTTATCTTCTCTTCTGCGCTCAGAAGCGACACCAGAACACAGATCCTCAGTGCTTGGCGGACAGGGCCTTTGAATGCCCAGCCTGGCTTTGCAGGTTGTGTGCAAGCCGCTGTCAGAAGGTACCCACCGCTGTAGGCCCTGAAGCTGCGGGGTGGAGGATGGTTTGTTTCTGTTGTGCTAAGAACTTGTAGTGACGGAAATTAGCCAGTTTTCTGCCCAAGTCTTCCCCAGGTTGTAAACCTTCAAGAGGCTGCAGAGTTCCAAAGCAGTTACATCAGCGTCTACCAGGGCAGTTGTCTGTGCAGGACGACAGACTTTCAGTACTCCCTACTCCACGTGCTCCCCAAATCCTTTCTCCTCAATGTTTTATATCATGCTATCCAAGACTGTGGCCCAATAATCTCTGTATGAACAGTTCCTGGAGATGATGCTTTGCCGGCTTGGTTTGCAAGCTAGAGAGAGTATTTAAGCATGCTGTATCCTCAATGTAAAATGATGGCACTGTGAAAGCGTTTGGCTCTGAGTCTAGTTACCACATAATCTGTTTTCTGAACCAGAACAAAATTGAGAGAAAAGGGAAATGCTATTAATAATTTTTCCTCTAATAAAGGCTGTGCATTGGGGCTGTCTAAGACAGTTGTTTAAGGAGCACTTAGATAAAAGGACTCCCCTGGTGGCTCACGTGCTAAAGAATCTGCCTGCAATGCAGGAGACCCAGGCTCCATCTCTGGATTGGGGAGATCCCCTGGAGAAGGGAATGGCTACTCACTCCAGTATTCTTTCCTGGAGAATCCCATGGATGGAGGAGCCTGGCGGGCTACAGTCCATGGGGTCACGAAGAGTTGGACACGACAGAGTGGCTAGCACCAACACTAGATAAGAGTGTGCTCTGGGAAATTTCCATAAGGGATGTCTCTAATATGCTTTGACCAGGTTTTGCATCAAAATCTTGACTTTCATAGTGAGGTGACGTTCACAAAGTCCAGGTATTCCTATGTCACAATCTGAAGGTGTTTCTTCTCTGAGGCTTTTGTATGGATCGTAGAGGCATAACCTTAGATGTATTGAGTCCACATTGTGTCATAAGAGTTACAAAGAGTTACCCACTTTGCTTTGATACCTTCAGTGTGTATGTGTATCACGGTTTCTGATGCTATCTTCCAGTTCCTTTTCCTCAGTGAAGTAGAGAAGCCTCTTCTCCAGGGTGTACTGTCTTCTCAACACCATCCAAGTTCTCTGGTCTCTCTTCTGTGAATCACTAACCATTCTTACTCAGCATATTATGCAAGGCACTGATCTCTTCCTGGTGTTAAAATCAGTATTGTTATTTTCAGACAGGCTTGGTTTTTCCATTGGCAGATGGGCAAATAAAACTTAAAAAAAAAAAAACCCAGTCTTTATAATTCTGTTGGCAGCTTTGCTTCAGATAAAATACAGTTGCTACAGAGCAACAGTGCAGTGCGATGGGTGTGTGTGTGAGAGAGAGAGAGAGAGAGAGAAAGTGTGTGTGTGAAAGGGGCATTTAAAATGCTTTCTGGAGAAGAGCAGCCAGTCTGGATAGAACGGAAAGCTCAAATGCTTTGCCTTTGGAAAATATTTAGATGCTATGGCAATTCTTGTCTAAGAGCAAAACCACTTACCCTGAGTATAGCACCTCCAGGGACGTCATGATTTCTCTAAAGTTTCTGGAGGGAATCTTGGGCACTGCAGGAACTGGAGAAAGGAAGGGCCACAAGTGCCCAGAGCTGGGTGTCAGCGGGTGAAACGGCTCTGCTCCTGGGTCCCTGGACTCCTGTCATGGACCTCACTGTCCAGACAATACAGTCATAAAGAAGCATAATCCGAGCTCTGTGAAATATGACTGTTCTGTTTGAATTCAGCTTGTAAACAACACACCCCAAGTAGAATGGCTAACAAATCAGTGTTGAAAACATCAGCCTGGAAATTACCTAAACTTCAGTGATCTGTTTTTCCCTCAGTTAGCAGAAACCAAGCACTCGGGCTTTCTCACATGACTTTTTTGCCTGCTGTGGCTGCTATAGGCGTTCCTGTTCTTAGGCTCTGCCTGGGGCCTTCCCATTTCATTTTAAGACCGAGGACCCCTTGTGGTCCTAAAGCCTCTTCGGACGGGCTGCTTCCCTGGGTCCTGCCTGGTGTCTCAGCACCGCAGAAGGGCTTCTAGCTGAGGCCCACTCAGAAGTTTTGGGACCTGCCTTTTCCGGGTCCTTGCAGTACCCAAGTTTCTTGAGAGGGAATATTTCCTCCATAAACTTGAGCGCTCACGGGTGCCCCAGGAGGCGCTGCATCTGGAGTGAGATGCTTCGTGTTCTTCTGAAGACTTGCAAGAACATTTAACTGTCTTCCAAAGGGAAAGCCACTTAGCTTTCAGTTCGACCCAGATTGGTTGCTCTTCTCCAAAAATCGTGGTCCTGAGTAGGTGTCATTGGTCACCTTGAAGTGGAGCAAGACCCTGTGGTCCTAGCCCTGCCTTCTCCCCCGTGTCCTCAGCCTGCCTTCTGTCTCTGGAAAACTTTAGTCGGAAAATAAGTTTAATCAGAAAAGTGGAAAATGCAGAAGCAAAGGAAAAGAGTCAAAGGAGACGAAATAATAATGAAGCAGTCATTACGCAGAGTCAGAGGCCATCAGCTCCTTCTCAAGGGCTGCAGATCATATCCTGAGCCGTATCCTGTGAGCTGTCTTACAGACGCTGAAACCCCAGGTGGAGGAGTTGACTAATGATGACCCAGGACCTAACTAGACTGTACCCAGGACATGAGCTGCCACAATTCCGAGAACTGGCCTCAAAGAAATGGGAACAAATGGACTTTGGGACTGAAGATTAACTGCCTAAAACAACAGTGATGGCCCTAGTCAGACCCTGATGACCAACTCCCGGAAGACTGCCAGAGCCGACTGTGCCATTCCTGCAGGGAGCCCCTCCTTCTGTCTGTGAAGGCTCCCGCCCCACTGGTTTCCCCAGCGGGGGAGCGGGGACTCGGCCTTTGCTTGGACGTCCACCTCGCTGCATCCCACTCAGTCGCCGGCATCTGAAATAAAGCAAACATTCCTCTCTACCAACCTGGCCTGTTTATTGGCTTCTGAGTGGGGAGCCTCCAGGCCCACACACCCTTTCAGTAACGACTTCACCAACGTTGATGAACCCTTCCTTGTCTTCTGTGGGAGAGGAAGGGGTTCTCCTGTTGGGACTCCTCATTGTCAGGGGCCTCAGCCCTGTAAGTTCATTACTGTGTGCTGTGACATTTTAAAATTGCCTTTCTTGTTTTACAAACATTTATTAATAGCTGTAGAGCTTTAGTATTTTGGCTGCTGAAATGTCAAAACTTCATGTGCTTGCTTCTGCTCTGATGAACTACTGTATGTTTTGTTGAATGGCAGAAAAGAGATCGCATCGGCCAAATGTAAGAAGGCGTGCTTGTGCTAACGTGAAACGAAGAGAGAAAGACGTGGGTGACACCAAACAGCACCTGCACGGACACGACAGAATTCTGGCCGCCATCCCGAACATGTCCTTTAGCAATATAATGTCAATAAGGTGAATGTTTTACCTGCCTTTCCATTTTATTATGTTTGCTTTGTTTTAGATGTGGTTTTTGAACATACTTGCATCATTTTAACAAAACAGATCTAACTGCAAAAAAAAAAAAAAAATTCCTAAAATTAATTTGCCATGATGTGTTTTGAAGCTTAGTTCTCCCTGATGACAGCATATTTTTGTAGTTACATCTTGAGACAGACAGCAAGGAGATCTGGGCTCTACTGCCAAGATTTCCTGCCTGACTGTGTGCTCTTGGGCTGGTCATTTCACCTCTGAGTTCTCACGTTCCTGTCAACTCTAACGCATGCTGCTGCCCAGAGCTATCATCAAGCAGAAAGTGGAGCCTGGCTTCTGAAAATGAATGTGCACAGCTTCAAACAGTTCTCTTATGGGAACTCAGCTTTTAGATTTGGGGCATGTATAGTAACATGGAATTTGGGTGATAAAACTGAAAACTAAGCTTATAAACAAAGTCCTCAAGTAATCCAAAGATATCAAAAGTTCAAGGATATGAAATATCTGCTTAACCCTGTTATTGTACAGTCACATAGTCGTGTCCGACTCTTTGTGGCCCCATGGACTGCGGCACAGCAGGCTTCCCTGTCCTCCACCGTCTCCCAGAGCTTGCTCACACTCATGTCCAGTCAGTTGGTGATGCCATCCTACCATCTCATCCTCTGTTGCCCCCTTCTCCTCCTGCCCTCAGTCTTTCCCAGTATCAGGGTTTGTTCTTTTTTTTCTTTCCAGTGAGTTGACTCTTCACATCACGTGCTCAAAGCATTAGAGCTTCAGCTTCAGCATCAGTCCTTCCAGTGAATATTCAGGATGGATTTCCTTTAGGATTGACTGGTTTTCATGATGAGAATGAGCAAAAAGATCTTGAATGGTGACTCCAAACCCAAGACTGGATTCCCATGAAGCTAAACGTTGTACTGAAAACTCCAAAGGGCTTATTTCTCTATTTCTTATTTCTCAACATCTCGACTCCCCTATATGCTGTATATCATTAAATGCATCTTCCTCTATTTTCTTCTAATGATAATCCATGTACAACTATACATTTCTAAAGGATGGTTCCTGTTTTTTCCTTTTTTTTTCCCCTCAACTGATTCACTTTTCCTTGGTCGAAGTCATTTTAAAATATAATAGAAGCGAGTGGTATTCATTTACAAGGTTTACCGAAAAGTGGGGAAATAGAGAAAATAGAATCTCATAATGTCAAGGTAATTCTTTTCTGAATTAAATTGGACCTTTTAGCGTCAGATGAGGCTGAGCATTCATCACCAACCCCATCCCCATCCCAGTCCTGGTCCGTAGCTTCTTAGGAACCCAACCACACAGCAGGCAGTGAGAGGCAGCAAGCCAGCGAGACATCAGCTGTAGCTTCATCTGTATTTCACTCCCCATTGCTCACTTACTGCCTGGACTCTGCCTCCTGTCAGGTCAGGTCAGTGGTGGCGTTAGATTCCCATAGGAATGTGAACCCTGCCACGAACTACAAATGCCAGGGAACTAGGTTGCATGCTCCTTATGAAAATCATCCTGAAACTGCTCCCGCCCCACATCCAACTGTGGGCTTGTGGACAAATTGTCTTTTATGAAACCAGCCCCTGGTGCCAAAAAAAGGTTGGGGACCACTGGTCCAACAGACCTACAGGAACAAGCCAAGACACTAAGTTCAAGACACGGCAATGCACCCGTTTGATTTTTTTAAAATAGTGGAGTAAATACCTTGGAGGGATATTACTACTCAGGGTGGTGTTTCTTCTTCTTATAAGATACACGCACTCTCATGAAGAATAGAAAGAAAAAAAAAAGGAAGGAGGGAAGTTAGGAAAGAAGAAAAGAAGGAAGAAGAAAGAAAGGAAGAGAGGAAGAAGCTTTTACCCAAGGTTATTTGATGGTGAGGATGGGCTTCCCAGGTGACGCAGTGGTAGAGAAATCTACCACAGTGCAGGAGATGCATGGGATGTGGGTTCAGTCGCGGTGTCAGAAAGACCCCCTGGAGGAGGAGATGGCAACCCACTCCAGCATTCTCTGCCTGGAGAAGGACAGAGGAACCTGGCGGGCTGTGGTCGTGGCGTCACACACAGTCGAGCACGATTTAATGCCTAAACAGCGACAGAGTAGGCGGCAGGGAGCTCTTTTCTGCATGCATCCTGCATAGCTCCTTAGATGTTTCCTGAAATTCTGTCCACAATCACATGTGTGTATTAAACTAGTGCAACAGTGTGTGTATTAAACTAGCTCCAGTGATGTCCACATTCATCCGTCTGTCACGGTGACTCTTTTTTTTCTTCCCTCACAAGGTACAGGATGTTGAAGAAAAGAAAGCTACCAATGTGAAATTCAGACATCTCTATCAGGGCTCAGATAATTTTTTTTAAAAATCTATATTCCTTTCACCTTTTTAGTTTCAGTAATCCTTGAAGAAAATATAATTAAACTTTGCATTTTAATTAGGATATTTTTCTGTGCTGTGGCCTTGAGAAGCAACAGTGAAAAAGAAATTCTGCTGGTGCATTTGAAAGGAGATAGGACCAAGGTTGTTTCCTTTGTGAAGGGGATTTGTATTGTCTGTGAGTAAGTGACAAACTTGAGATTAGACACGTAACACGGAACCAAATGCCTTAAAAGAGAAGTATAATATTCTAAATTGGACCCATTAAATCAATGCCTCATGCAGTCTGACCTAGTGAACAGTAAATCAGAACATGTAAGAGAAAATAAAAGCACTAGAAATGATATTTCTAAACTAACGGAAACATTTGCACTCAGACTCGTCCTGTGCCATCACTCAAATATAGTCAAGCCTAAGGTATGAGCAAGTTCATTTTTAAGGGTCTTGCAAAGCAAGGGAGCTTGCCAATAAATGAATGGACTGGCCCTCTGAATGTCTTTACTTATAACTACACAATTATAATTTTCCCATTACTGAGCTATGAATTATTAAAAGAATATTGGCATTTTGCTATATATTTTAATTATCTTTAAATCATTTCTCATAGTGGGAATAATATTATAGTAATTAAACTTTTCTTAAGCAAATTTTCAATCTGGGTTAAGTTTTAAAATCAATGCTCATTTCAGTTAACATATAACTTTAATTTTTTTTCTTCTTTGAAATCAGTGTTCACATGACTCCTTATAGATGAAGGTATTCTTTTCCTAAAATAAGAATGAACAGTAATTCTGTAATTTTAATATCACCTGAGTTCTTTTAACACCTTTATGGATATGCATTTTAACTTGAACTACATAGAGATATATAGACATATCTACAGATAGATCCATGCACATTGGAAAAAAATGAATCTATCCCCAAAGGCTCATGGAAATATATATTCCATATGTGTAAAGTACATTAAAACTGCCTGACCACAAAAGATATCCTGTATTTATAGATCTGCTTACATTTCTGGGTCTGCCAAATTTTCACATCTTGTTGTTGCTATTTGCTTAACCAGATTAAAAGGAAACTTAAAGTATTTAGAACATCCTTTTTAGGATTCATTTGGAACGCTGTAAAAGGCATGAAAATATTGATCTTGGACTTCAGCACGGGTTTGAGGGTCTTTACGTTTTGTAATGGTATGTTCTCCACTGACTCTAAGACCATGCTTGACGTTTACTGCGTTGTCGGAGACAATACGTTAACTCTTACACCGGACTATTTCTATGAGGTTTTGCCGACGAAGTGATGACATGCTTCTTCATTGAACTAGTGACAGGGGTGCTGGGGAGGTGATCTACTCTGACTCATCCAAAAATGTTTCCCCACTTCCTGTTGAGCTTAGAAAAAAATTCCCTTCCAAAATTAATTTATTTAAGATTGATGATGTTGTGGGCTTCCCAGGTGGCGCTAGTGGTAAAGAACCCGCCTGCCAGTGCCGGAGACGTAAGAGATTCGAGTTCAGTCCCTGAGTCGAGAAGATCTGGAGGAGGGCATGGCAACCCACTCCAGTATTCTTGCCCAGAGAATCCCATGGACAGAGGAGCCCGGCGGGCTGCAGTCCACAGGGTCACAAAGAGTTGGACTACGCAACTGAGCACACACACACATGATGCTGTTGAATGAAACTGAGTGACTCTAACTGCTCAGGGCTCTGTCTGCATCCTGGCAAATATGTCATATGGGTGAGGGGCACACCCCCTGCCCCAGCACCCTCATTCACCGAGGATGGCACACTTTTCCAGCGAGAACAGATGAAGGCTCAGGATTGTCCTCAGCTCAGAGCTCCAGGAAACATTGTACATTCAACGGCTTGGCATCGGAAAGAAGAGTATCTTGCTTAGCTGCAAGATGGAAAGCTTCTTTCCTTTTGTCTCTCACCAAGAGTTCTTTCTAAAATGAACTTGTTGTGCTTCCCTGATGGCTCAGCGGGTAAAAAAATCTGCTTGCAGTAGAAGAGATGCAAGCTCAACCCCTGGGTTGGCAAGATCCCCTGGAAAAGGCAAATGGCAACCCACTCCAGTATTCTTGCCTGAAAAATCCCATGGACAAGGGAGTCTGGAGGGCTACAGTCCAAAGGGTCACAGAGAGTCAGACATGACTGATCACCTGAGGACATGCACACATACACACACAATGGATATGAAGGGGTCTATTCATGGTGATGTTTTTGACATTCATGTTTTGAGACACACCCCTGAACTGTAGAGAAAAACAATATGATATAGATTATGGAGAAAACACTTCGATGGTTAAAAGCAACATGAGCACATCAACGGGCATGACCAGGAAGAAAGGGCAAAGGCAGGCAGAGCTGAAGGGTCTGGCAGGATGGCAAAAGCAGGGGCTTGCTTGTCTCCTCCACCCAGGAGCCTGGGTGCCACATCCCAGATGAGTGGCCAGGAACACTTTCACGGCTTAAAATAAGAACCTTCATTTGGGCTACCCGACTTAGAAAAGGATGCTGAGAAAAGATGTAAGGTTGACTGTTGCCTGGGACTAAGGCTTAGGTGGTGAGGTTTATGTCAGGAAGGGGAGGAAGCCAGGGAGGGACGCGTTGCCTATTGGATTCATTGTGGGACCTGAGGCATCCAGTTAATCCCAGTGAAAAGGGTGCACTGTTCTGAGACTCAGTTCTGGAATGGAGACCTGAGGACGGGCAAGAGGGGAAGCCTCCTTCTCAGTCGTATGCACCTCTTTGCGACCCCATGGGCTGTAGTCCGGCAGGCTCCTCTGCCGGGATTCTCCAGGCAAGGATACTGGAGTGGGTTGCCATGTGCTCCTCCAGAGGATCTTCCCTAATGAGAGATCGAACCCGAGTCTCCTGTGTCCCCTGCATTGGCACACAGATTCTTTACCTCAGAGCCACGTAGGGGGATGGCATGGTGTAGATAAGACAAACTGTCAGACCTGTGTCTCTAATGAGGAAGAGTAAGATTATAGGGAAAGGGGAAAAAAAAAAAAACAGATAAATCTACTGCAGATAAAATAAATATAGTAGAACAATAGAAAAAAAAGATTCTAAATATGTTAAATATTCTCAAAAGGAAGAAGAAAGACATAGAGAATCAGTTTTCTGTTCCCGCTGTAATTGCAAATGACCGCAAATACAATGGCTTCGAACAGCCCAGATGTGCCATCTTACGCCCAACAAGAGTCTCTCTGGGTCAGAACCTATGTGTCAGCTGGGCTACTTTGTCTCAGAGGCTCTAACCAGGAACTTGCTTCCTTTCCTTCCCCAGCTGCCAGAGGACACCTGACTTCCTTGGCCCTGGGCTCTTCCCTCTGTCTTCAGAACCCATCACTCCAACCTCTGCTTCTATCATCCAACCGACTCTTTGTCTCTCATACACCTTCCTTCCTGATTAGGATTCTTGACATTGCTTTTGACCCACCTACACAATCCAGGTTAGTCTTCCCATCTCAAGATTTTTAACATAAACACATCCACACAGTCCCCTCTGGGCATGCAAGATAACATATGTACAGGGTCCTGGGGCTAGAAGATGCACATCTTGGGAGGTGTTGATTTGTCTACCATGTTATTTGTCTACCACAGCATCCATATAAAGAACTTAAAAGATTAGGAAATAAACAGACGCAGAAATACATTTGTCGCTACAGGAAAAAATGAATTAGACATATTAATAGTAGAAATGAGAGGTATATCATTGTCATAAAAATACTTGATGGGTAGTTTTTAGACTGGGCACAAGCAGGAAAGAATTCACCCCAAATGTAATAGATCCAACCAGTCCATCCTAAAGGAAATCAGTCCTGAATATTCATTGGAAGGACTGATGCTGAAGCTGAAACTTCAATACTTTGGCCACCTGATGCGAAAAACTGACTCATTAGAAAAGACCCTGATGCTGGGAAAGATTGAAGGCAAGAGGAGAAGGGGATGACAGAGGATGAAATGGTTGGATGGCATCACCGACTCATGGACATGAATTTGAGCAAGCTCCGGAAGTTGGTGAGGGACAGGGAAGACTGGCTTGCTGCAGTCCATGGGGTCGCAAAGAGTCAGACATAACTGAGTGACTGAACTGTAACAGAGTATACTAAAGAATGTACTAAAGAATTACTTGCTCATGTGTATGTGGACACATGTACACACAGGTGCACATACAGACTGTATATAAAAAAGCCATTCAGAAACAGAGAGGGTGACTGAGAGACTCCAACACATGCCCAAAATAGGAGGAGAAAAAAAATAACAGAAAAATGCTGTTTGGAAAAAAAACAAAAGTGGGGAAATTGACACAATTGAAGAAAAACATGAGCCTTCAGACTGAGTGTGCAGGTCTAGTACTGAGAAAAGGAAATGAAAATAAATCCACAGAATAATGAAATCACAGGACATCAAAATATATACTCTGAAAAACTACGAGAGAAAAACCCTGTATAAAATAAAATAACAATTAAACTTGTCCCCTGCACCCTAATAAAAAAAGAGAGAGAAAGAAACACCTGTGACTCTACAATTGTATGATCAGATAAAACATCAATTAAGGCTAAGGTGGGGGCAGAATAAAGTATAGTGTGCCTTGAAGCCTGACTTTTTCATCTGGGATGAGTTTTCTTTCACAAGAGTTCCCCATTTGCTTAGTATTTCTTCCAGTAACATTTGATGCTTAGCACATCTGAATATTTCTGTTCCTCTGATGACTAATCTGAGGTAGAGAGGAAATGAAGACATTAAGGGCAGAAGTGAGGATGGAGTCAGCCTGTGAGAAGCGAGGAGTCCCTCTTCCCAGCTCCTTAACCATGGATTTCTTGAGTTGACTAGAGGATGCGAGATCCTTCGAGTTCTCTTTACTAATGAGACTAAATTGACATGGATCAAAGGATGTGTATATCATTAAATAAAAAGGTCATGGTCCGGGAACTTTCATTTTACCCGAATGAGTTTATTATGGAGCATTTTTTTAAAGGAAGGTCATTGGGAGACAGACTGCAAAAAATAATTGGTAAACAACCTGATTTCTTTAACCTCAAAGTATTTTTGAAGCCCTTGCGTTCTTCATTGAACTTAAACACTTCCAGCATTATTAGGGAGATAGCTATAGAGAAGTTTCTTTTGGCTCAAGATCAAGGGCCTTTGCATATTCTACTATCTTTCTGGATGTTCATTACTTATCCAAGTTAGTGCATCTCATAAATCCTGTAGACATGTTAAACTGCCAAGTAGGCTTACACTTAGGAGCCAACTCTAATCACCTCTTCGTGGCAACCTGAAGCCTTGGTTTGGAAAGCTTTTTTTGTGTAATCAAAAGACAAAGTCTAATGGAGTTTGGGATCAATTGCAGATATCTGTCTTCAACCAACTGAAATGAGAGGGGTGGCCACAGGGCTCCTGCGCGTTTGTAACCCATGCAGTCAACCACTGGGAAATGCCTAACACTAGGCTATCATGGTTGGTGGGGACGGACTGATTATAGCATCTGCTAACTCCTCTGGTGTAAATATTCCCACTGCGGCAGATTTAAAGTTACTTTCATGACATCATTAAATTCTGAGCACAAATGATTGTTGCTGACGGGTGTGAGCTGGCTCTAACACATCGCTGAGCTGGTGACTCAGTTCTTGCACCCTCTATCTGAAGTAGTTACCTGTTGACCACCTACAAATTACCTTAGATAAGCAAAGTTTGGAGATAAGTGTCTGAATTTAGGTAGCATTTTTTTCATATGTTATAAAGAGTCACTGGAAGAAATTCAGTGTTCTTTACCCTGGGAGTGGAGGCAGTTGAATGTGTAATGATGCTGTCTGTGTTTGCACAGTTTTCTTTTCTTTTTTTTTTTTTTGACAGAGTATAATTGCCAGTTGCTCTCCATCCCTAAAGATCAAACCCAGAAAGGCTACAGAGGAAGCCTTATGCTCAGCCATGTCTGACTCTCTGTGACCCCACCAGGCTTTTTTGTCCAGGAATTTCTCAGGCAAGAATACTGGAGTGAGTTACCATTTCCTCCTGTAGGAGATCTTCGTGACCTAGGGATCCTCTGAAACATTCCCCGTTCCAATTGTGCATTGCTTTGAAAACCTTAAATCCTGCTGACCCTTTAGAGTAAAGCATATGAATGATTAGATAGTAAGTAGGCAAGGTCCAAGGAGAAAACTTTTGAGGCCAAATAAGTCAACAGAGTTTGGAAATGTGGGGAGCCAAGAATTATTTCACCCAGACACTCGAGTTAGGAACTTCATTCCTTACCAACCCTTCCTGCTTCTGACATGGACTTAGTCATGTTGCTGTATGAATTCTAACTCTAGAAGTTTACTTGAATTTTCCCTAGTCCTTCCTCTCAAATCACAGGCCACTTCTTGCTAGTCTCTGTACTGAATTCTGTTCTTATTTCAATCTACATAAACAGGATAGACAATTGCTGGCCATCTGTATTAAATTTAGTCACCAATCTGACAGTTTTCTTCCAAATAACATTCTATCTTTAACTGTACTTCTTGGGGGAGGCAGGTACATTTTAAAGTCAATCCATGATGTTACAAACGTAAGACAGTATTTTTTCACACAAAGATTATTCTATTCTAAGAAGGTACTAAATACCATTGGCATGAAAATTCTTGTGTGGAATGTTTATCATTTTAAGTGCCCTGAATCTTTGCCTAAAATGCAGATATTGTTTTCTACGAAAAAAAAAATTTGATTTTATACAAAACTTCTCAATATTTTCCATAAAATTATTTTTTCTCCAAATCTTGAAAATAACTTAGATTTATCAAGCTTCTAGGGAAATTCCTAATGAGAGAAGTGAAATTTATCATTCACAAACAAGGTCAAACAAGCAAACATCTGCTCAGCTTAAAACATTTTATCTCAAATAATAAATTAGTTCAAATGATGATGGATTAAGTAGCTGCATTAATTATTTATTGATTCACTTCACACAAAGTGTGTGAACCGTGTGTGTGAGGTATATAGTGAGAAAGAAGCCTAGCATTTCATGATCTAATATGTTCTTTTGTGCTTTTTATTATATATTTAAACAAATATTTCAGACAGATGCTACCTCCCTTTTTGAACGAAGAAACTGAGGCTTAAATAATTGAGTTATAGGATTTAAGTGTGTCACAGAAATCAAGGGGGAGTAACAAAAATCTATATCCAGCTCTTACCACTTTTAGAAATCTTTGCTTTTCTCTGGTTCCATGTAGCTACTTACAGGGAAGTGTAATATGAAGATATAGCACACAGTTCTTGATTTCAAAATTTTTGTCTAGATAAAGAAGAAAGACATGCCCAATTACCAATATTGCTTGAAAATAGGGTGTTTTAAATAAAATATGGCTTAAAGTAAGTAAGTAAGAAAGGCAATGCCAAAGAATGCTCAAACTACCGCACAACTGCACTCATCTCACATGCTAGTAAAATAATGCTCAAAATTCTCCAGGCCAGGCTTCAGCAATACGTGAACTGTGAACTCACTGATGTTCAAGCTGGTTTTAGAAAAGGCAGAGGAAGCAGAGATCAAATTGTCAACATCTGCTGGATCATTGGAAAAGCAAGAGAGTTCCAGAAAAACATCTATTTCTGCTTTGTTGACTATGCCAAAGCCTTTGACTGCGTGGATCACAATAAACTGTGGAAAATTCTGAAAGAGATGGGAATACCAGACCGCCTAACCTGCCTCTTGAGAAATCTGTATGCAGGTCAGGAAGCAACAGTTAGAACTGGACATGGAACAACAGACTGGTTCCAAATAGGAAAAGGTGTACATCAAGGCTGTATATTGTCACCCTGCTTATTTAACTTCTATGCAGAGTACATCATGAGAAACGCTGGACTGGAAGAAACACAAGCTGGAATCAAGATTGCCGGGAGAAATATCAATAACCTCAGATATGCAGATGACACCACCCTTATGGCAGAAAGTGAAGAGGAACTAAAAAGCCTCTTGATGAAAGTGAAAGTGGAGAGTGAAAAAGTTGGCTTAAAGCTCAACATTCAGAAAATGAAGATCATGGCATCCGGTCCCATCACTTCATGGCAAATAGATGGGGAAACAGTAGAAACAGTGTCAGACTTTATTTTTTGGGCTCCAAAATCACTGCAGATGGTGATTGCAGCCATGAAATTAAAAGACGCTTACTCCTTGGAAGAAAAGTTATGACCAACCTAGATAGCATATTGAAAAGCAGAGACATTACTTTGCCAACCAAGGTCTGTCTAGTCAAGGCTATGGCTTTTCCTGTGGTCATGTATGGATATGAGAGTTGGACTGTGAAGGCTGAGGGCCGAAGAATTGATGCTTTTGAACTGTGGTGTTCGAGAAGACTCTTGAGAGTCCCTTAGACTGCAAGGAGATCCAACCAGTCCATCTGAAGGAGATCAGCCCTGGGATTTCTTTGGAAGGAATGATGCTAAAGCTGAAACTCCAGTCTTTGGCCACCTCATGCAAAGAGTTGACTCATTGGAAAAGACTCTGATGCTGGGAGAGATTGGGGGCAGGAGGAGAAGGGGACGACAGAGGGTGAGATGGCTGGATGGCATCACTGACTCGATGGACATGATTCTGAGTGAACTCCGGGAGTTGGTGATGGACAGGGAGGCCTGGTGTGCTGTAATTCATGGGGTCGCAAGGAGTTGGACACGACTGAGCGACTGAACTGAACTGAACTGAAGTAAGTGGTAATGAAAGTAAACTCATTTTTAGAGTTCAAGATACGGAGACATCCTTTGTAAGCTAAGGAGTTTCAGAGATTTAGTTTTATTTACTTATTGCATGCAATGAAATAGCCAGTATTCCATCCATTCATTCATCCATCCATCCATCTTCCCACACATCCCTCAATCCATTCTTTCTCCAGCGTTTGTGCATCAATAGCTGGTTTTTAAAGAAGAAGATGAATTTATTCAGATTTCCATATGAAAAGTATTCTGAGATTAAATATGCTCCTTTTCATATGTATGCAAATCATATATTTATAAATTTTATACTAATAAAGATAAAAAATGAAGAAAGGCATAAGGCTGATTTAGATTTACTAATATTACCACTAAACACACAGAGGACTAGAAGAAAATGTTTTCTTTAAAATAGGAATATAAAATAAGGGAGGGATTGGGCCAACTGGACAAGAAAAGTATCAGTTTTTCTGAAATAACATAGAACACCAAAATCCCAAAGATTTAAAAGCACAAAAATGATTCCAGTTCACACACTGTCCACCTGGGTATGTTCAGAGACATACCAAGGGAACCAGGTTTCTGCTATATGTCAGCTCTGATGGCCTGGGTGCTGTAATCTGTGACGCCTTCATCTGAACATGATACTTGAGGGTTCAGGGAGAGGAAACCTGGATAATCAAGAACTGGGTCGGAAATGACTCCTCTGAGGGCTGACACACACCAGTTCCCCTGGTATTTTATTGGCCTAAAAGCATTGCTATATGTGGTCATGTCTCATGTGAGTCAGAGAAGACAAGTCAACTGTATCATCTGTCCAGGAAGTATTGATGAGTACCAGTAATGTCCACTATGGAAAAATGTGTCATGATTGTTAGTATTTAAGACCCAAAGATATATTCACCAAGATAAAAGAAAAATATTTAGACATAAAAGATGTTTACTAGGGGAAAAACATAAACCTTGGGGATAAAATTCTTAGTAGCATTAATTTTTCATCTGTTCTGAAGCTTACCACGTTTCTGTCTTGGAGAAGAGGAAAGGAACATTACATTACACACACACACGTGTGCACATGTATGTCTGTATATATATGTACACATATAGAGAGATTCTATATATACGAATGCATCTTCTTTTGCTATGCCAGTGCATATATATTATAGTTCTATCACTAACTTGCAGAGATAGTTTTTGCAATCCATTGTTATTGTCATGTGTGTTTTTTTTAAACACTAAATTCTGTTAGTTTTTTTTTTCTTTGAAATAAAAATAGAACAGAAAGATTTTTACTGTTGACAATTGTGCCCTCAAGTGTTAACATTATTCACAAGGGTTTAAAGGAATAATTAACTTCATTTCATTCTATCCTACTTGTTCTATAATTATAACATGACCTTTGTTCTATTTATACATACAAGTAGTATATTCTAATAGGATTTTTTTGTGAAGAAACACTTGATAATAGCCTAATTTCCTGACAGCATTATACAATAGATCATAAATGACCTTACCTTGGAGAAGAAATTAAATGAAAGACACCTGCATTAGAGATCAATTTCCTAATGTTCAGTTTAAATTCATCACGCTGAGCTATGCAAGGACACCTTTCTTGTCCTGCCATTTGATGAAATGATTTCCATGTGTTTTGCGATTCAACTCCATTCTGCCTTAGATAATGCAGTGACATCAAACATTTCAGCTGGCTGACTATGCCTTGTAAAACTCGCTCTTTATCGTCAGAACACTGGAAGTTGTAAATAAGAAGAGGAAAATACATTTGGGGCAAGAATAGTAGCACTCACATTTCAGAGTGATTTCACATTTCAGTATTTACAAATATGATATCAAGTATTAGTGGTTTACATCAGAGGGATTCTCAAATGTGATATGACAGCTTTAACTCTGCTGTTCTCTGTTTTTGTCAGTTTAATCCAGATCTTCGCTATGCAGTTTTGAACACTCCGTGCTTCTCACTTTGAAACAAGAAGGACTCGGTTAAATTCATACATACAACTCAGACAGCCTGACCACAGCTTCGCAGGTACTATTTGGGTAAAGCTTAAATATCATGGTTGCAATTATCAAGAAGCAATTTACTGACCCTTTATTAGTCCCATTAAGTGGCATATTAATAGGAAAGTAATTACAGCCAGGGACTTTCCTGGTGGCTCAGGCAGTAGAGAATCTGCCTGCAATGCAGGAGACCCAGGTTCTGCATCTGGGTCAGGAAGATCCCCTGGAGAAAGGAATGGCAACCCACTCCAGTATTCTTGCCTGGAGAATCCCATGGACAGAAGAGGATAGGGGGCTTCAGTCCAAGGGGCTTCAAAGAATGTGGACACTACTCAGCAACTAACAGACACACACACAAATTACAGCTGGGTATTATTAATAAAATTTCCATTTTCTAATCAAAGTCTTAGAAGACAGCATTTTCAGTTTTGTTTTTCATTTGGTGTTCGTCACATCTGGGTTCCGTGAGCAGCCTCTTGGAGGACATGTTGAGATTCATCTTTCGTTTACATACCTCATTTGGCACTGGAATCACAAACGCATGATCTGAAGTGGTGATGCTTGAAAGTTACTCGCAATAATGGCATCCCAAATACTGCCGTGTTTGATCTGCGTTAACTCTGAGCAGAAGCAAAAAGAATGAATGACTAAGGTTCATGTAGAATGGGGATGACCAAGGGTAACTGTTTGGGCAAACCTGCACAGTGACGGTAAAACCCAGACTGGAAACCACCGAGCAAAACTTGCATAGAAATAGACAAAGAGAGAAAAAATGTAAACAAATATATATATATAGTTTTGACCAGCTCTAGTAACCCTTCCTTTTCAGTATTACAGCAAAGGTGTAAGAAACGGTGCCTGTTCTGCCACCTGCAGGAAGCTGGGGTTCCCTTGCAAATGAAAAGAAACAGCCACGCCCCCGCCCCCATCCTCTCACCAGGACACCGCCCAGGGACACAGGTGGGCACTTCCTGTTCCTCCTGCTCAGCTACTGGGCTCATCCCTCAAAGCTGTTCTCTTCATTGCGCTGTCTGTGGATCTCCCTAGCTGTCTATTTTTGAGCAACTCTTCTCTCTTTCCTTCTCTCAAGAGCCAACACCGTTTCTCCAGCAAATCCATTTACTTTATCCAAGCTGCACACAGATTGCATCACCACCATCAATGCGTATGACTGTTAAGTCTCTTCTAGTAGAAAGAGGAGCCCTGTTTCTAAAAGGATTCCAATCTGCATTTAAGGTGATCAGTTCAGGCTACTTCCAGCTTTTTCTTCTTTTTTTTAATAGCTGTCTTTTCTATTCTGCATGCTCAGTTGCTTAGTGGTGTCCGACTCAGCAACCCCATGGAGTCCGTGGGATTTCCTGGGCCAGAACACTGGCATCTCCTCCTCCAGGGGATCTTCCCAACCCAGAAATCGAACTAGTCTCCTGCACTGACAGGCAGATTCTTTACACTGCACCACCTGGGAAGCCCTTTTTTTTTTTTTCTATTTTACTCAATAACTAATAAAATAGTCACAGTTCTAAATGATATATATTTACTGATATGTTTAACCTCATCCCCCCCACCCCCAAACCATTTAAAACAGATATACTTACTTTTATTCCAGGCTTAGCAATAAGTAAAGCGAAAGTGAAGTCGCTCAGTCGTGTCCGACTCTTTGCAACCCCATGGGCTGTAGCCTACCAGGCTTCTCAGTCCATGGGATTTTCTAGTCAAGAGTACTGGAGTGGGTTGCCATTTCTTTCTCCAGGGGATCTTCCTGATCCCGGGATCGAACCCGGATCTCCCACACTGTAGGCAGATGTTTTACTGTCTAAGCCACCAAGGAAGCTGAAAAGGCAAATTACTGGCCCAAGGTCATGTGTGTAATAGAACTCTGACTCCTGAACCTAAGGTTCTCCGATGGCTTAGTGGTAAATAATCTGCCTGCTAACACAGGAGACACAGTTCGAGCCTTGGGTCAGGAAATCCCTTGGAGAAGGAAATGGCACCCCGTCCAGTATCCCTGCTTGGGAAATCCCATGGACACAGGAGCCTGGCTGTCTATAGTCCATGGAGCTGCAAAGAGTCAGACATGATTTAGACACTGAGTAACAACACCACCCTGAGCCTAAACTCTTGACCACTTTCCTCTAAATCATGAATGAGTCAAGAAGCAGGTAGTGGGGTACCATTCTCCTCAAAATGTAGCAGAGTATGTAATTCATTCACTGTCTAACAATAACTTATGTTTCCCCCTAAACATTGGCTATTGCAAATGCCATAGACAGTATACAAGACTAAAAAAACACTTGTAAATTTTTACACAATGTGAACATTTTTTTAATTTCTTAAAATTTGATCAACTATAAAAATACCTCTCTGCCCAAAATGTACCTTCTTGTAATGAAACTCCCACACATTCCCTGTTGTCATGAAGCAATCAAAATGATACAATAACAGCCAAATAGAAAATTATTATTTTATCCAAGAATTGGGTGATGAAATTATATCCACTAATTTCTAAAGTAATTAGCTTTTCTGTGTCCCATGGGACAAATTTAGGCAGCCAACTGGGCTTCCCTGGTGGCTCAGATGGTAAAGAATCTGCCTGTAAGGCAGAAGACCCAGATTGGATCCCTGAGTTGGGAAGAAGATCACCTGGAGAAGGGAATGGCCACCCACTCCAGTATTCTTGCCTGGAGAATCCCATGGACAGAAGAACATGGTAGGGTACAGTCCATGAGGCTGCAAAGAGGTGGATATGACCAGCCAACTAACATCTTCACTCTCATGTTTAAAACAAATTTCAATTCTGATTTGACTGTGATGACTGGATTATGGAGTCGTCTGCAGTTTTTTCAAATAACTAGGTGGAGACACAATACTTCTTATATTTTTATGACTTTATTGTTAAAACTGTGTCAGTTAAAGTTTTCAGCTACAGGGAAAAGGAAATCTGATTCACAAAGCTTTTTTTTAAAAAATGAGGATCTATCTTTTCCTGGATATGGGTAGATTTTTGGCATTAGTGACAGTGATGTCAAAACCATCACATCTTATTTTTTTGTCCTTGTCCATAGGAGTGAACTGTGATGATTTCTGATGTTTTAAACTTCATGCCCACATTCGAAACATGGGAAGGAGGGCAGGAGAAAAGGTTGTACATTCTGCTTTATCTGGAAAGCAGCCTTCCTAGATACCCTGGCGACTGTCATCCGTTTGTACATCATTTTCATCTTTTTCATGAAAACTATGTGTCATTTGACCACATCCAAGTGAAAGAGGCTTTGGAAGTGGGAACTTCAGGAGCATCTTTGGCTGGCCCAGTCGCTTTCCATCTGCTGAAGCAGAAGTGGGGGAATCAATATTGGGTAGAAAATAAATGGTTATTGCCATTCCTAGTCCTAAAGGAAATCAGTCCTGAGTATTCTTTGGAAGGATTGATGCTGAAGCTGAAACTCCAATACTTTGGCCACCTGATGTGAAGAACTGACTCATTTCAAAAGACCTTGATTCTGGGAATGATTGAAAGTGGGAGAAGGGGATGACAAAGGATGAGATGGTTGGATGGCATCACCAACTCAATAGACATGAGTTTGAGTAAGCTCTTGGAGTTAGTGATGAACAGGGAAGCCTGGTGTATTGCAGTCCATGGGGTCGCAGAGTTGGACATGACTGAGCAACTGAACTGAACTGAACTGTATTACCTGATTCTGAAACTTTACTGTGAAAAGCTATTTGATATTCAGTAGTTATGCTGGTAATTCAACCATATATATAAAATTTAAAGAATCACATATATATTTAAAGGACACATATCAATTTAATATTTATAGTACTTAAAAATACTTGATGACAATATTGACTATTCTTTTAAGTCTTATTAATTTTATTCTTGTATCTTTTATCAATTTACGAAAAAGTATGGGTCTAGTTTATTTTCCAACCACAAATCAAAGTATCATGCTATAGTGAAATCATCAATGTTACTTTCTCAGTACACCCCCACCCACCCATGCATATTCAGGAATGGGAATAGTGTTGACATCCGTGGAACTTAGAACAAATACCATTGCCAATCACGTCTAAAATATAAACACGTTTCAAATTTATGTGGATTTTAAACAATCTGTTTTTTTTTGGCTTGTAGAAAAATTACCACATAGCATATTGCATTAACAACCAAATGTTCTTTAATCAAGATGGAATTACAATCTTACAGCGGCAGCACATAATTATATAGACGGAATATTAAAAATTTCAAGCGCATTCTTTAGATGATAAATATACCCAAAGACACCAGTGTTTTCTTTATTAAAAAGTTATTTTCAGTTCACTGAATAAATGTGAATATTAAGATTTCGATTCTATTAACTCTAATTTTTTTTTTTTAACTTCTGTATGCAAAGCATAGGAAAATGGTAACTGTGTCTTGATTTGATGGTTTGAAAAGTCTGGTGTGGTTTTAAAGTGACTTTCCATCTGGCTGGTACAGTAAGCAAATGGAACTAGGAGAGACCCCGTTTCTTGTTTCTTGACACAAATGACTATGACCAGTATGATTTCTCTGGTTTGCTTTTTGTTACTGTTTTTACTTTTTTTTTTTTTTTTTTTTGGTGTATCTGTGTAGCTATGCATAAAGGGGGACATTTCTATCATATTAAAGTGTTAATCGCACAGTTGTGTCCAACTCTTTGAGACCCCCTGGGCTGTAGCCACCAGACTCCTCTGTCCAAGGAGTTCTCCAGATAAGAATATTGACATGGATAGTCAATCCCTTCTCCACTCCAGGACATATCTTCCTGACCCAGGGATAGAACCCAGGTCTCCTGCATTGCAGGCAGATTGTTTACCTTTTTTCCTTGTTTACCAGGGAAGCCCCTCTGTCATATTATGGCCTAGCAAATAAAATAGAAAGAGATGTGTGTTTTGGCGTTACTCTCGTTGGTCAATCAATAGCGCCCCTTTCCCTTCCTGGCGCTTTCCTCCAGGTAACCACGTGTTTATGGAAACTGACGTTATTCCCAGGCCTCTGACAGCCAATCCCCGCTCCCCGAGGCTGGTCAGAATCATCCTTGGGAGCTCGGTGGCGCCCACACCTAGTTCTCACCAATGAAAGGTGAGGCACCTTGCTCGAGGACTTCCTGGAAAAGGTCTCTGTCGGCAAATAGAAGAGGGGCAGGAAGCAGTCCCTTTTCTTCTGCTTGACAGTCACGTGTGCAGGGAGTGTCCGGGGTTTCTGGAGCCAGCCGCTGTGGATGGGGAGTGATGGCAGGCTGCCCTGAGCCCTGCCCCCCGGGGAGTCTTACTGACGAGGCAGGACACCTTGCCCTGCTTATAGCTCAGTGCCCGGAGAAGCCCTACGGACAGAGGAGCCTGGGCACTGTCCATCGGGTCGCAAAGAGTTAGAGTGACTGAGCGACTAAGCACAGCACAGCACAGCAGTCTGCCCAATCTAAGTGGCTGTACCTACCTATTCTGAAGCCGGTATCTATTTAAATGGCATTTTAGTTTTTTATACAGTGGTTACAATACAGGGTCTCAAGCTATATTGTGTGTGTGTGTGTGTGTGTGTATTCTGTTCTTAGGTCATACTTGTAATAATTTTTTAATCTGGATTTTAGCAGTAACCTTGCATTCTGACTATTTGATTTTTTTTGTTTTTTAAGGATCAAATAGGGCTTCTCAGGTGGCTCAGTGGTAAATAACTCATCTGCTAATGCAGGAGAGGCTGGAGACTCAGGTTCAATCCCTGGGTCAGGAAGGTCTCCTGGAAAAGGAAATGGCAACCCACTCCAGTATTCTTGCCTGGAGAATTCCATGGACAGAGGAGCTAGAGTCCATGGGGTCACAAAGAGTTGGCCATGACTTAGCGACTAAACAACAACAATGAATGTCACTATAAATAAATATATATTAACATATATCATGCTCATATATTATACATATGTATCTTGTCCATATGAACATAGACCTTACTCTGTTTATAAAATATAAATGTTAAATAAGTTATATAGTTCTTCTGATATTGATATTTTGTAATAGATGTTTTTTAAGTTGTTAAACAGCAAAAATACTATTGTAAATAATCAGCTCCCTACAGGTTTTATATAATAGATATTCTGAATTACTTGGTTATCCTCATGTTACTTCATCCCTCATAATAATATCTACTGATTATTCTCTTTATTCTAGAGTGCAGGTGGAGTGCCTCTACCAAGTATTAGTACAATGTCTAGATAATTGACTTATTTTCAAATATTTCTAAAATAAAATTTCTAAAATCCTCAAACACAAAGACTTTTCAAAATGAGAGTCGATCATTATTTTACCTAATGTGGAAAATTGGGAGAGGAATGACTTTAATATCATATTTTAAGGTCTGAGTTTACATATCTGGAATTAATAAAATTACTACAATTTGTAACACGTGGTCAGTCTTAGGCTCCATAGGGTAATAAGAGAGCAGGGTAAAGTCGTTTGTGGTAGATCCTAGCTGGAACCGTAGACTTTTGGGTGTCTTCTAACAAATGAAATAATGAGTGTTAACCCAGGGATTTGTGGTTCTAGCTCAGTCAGCACATTCCCTGAGGATCCTTTTGAAGAATCCATGAAGCTGTAACAACGCTGTAACAACGCTAATAGAAAGATTAGACGAATGTTGAAAAGGACAGAGGAGAAAGGAAACACAGGAGCCTTCTCCTCCACCGAGTGAAGGATCCTCCTCATTTAGGAGTTGGGTCTACCCAGGGAAGTAAACTGCGTTTTCTAGTTTCTTTTGTGCTCGACATGTCCTTGGTGTCAGGAAATGCTCCCCTCTAAGCCTTAATCCCTCACACTCAAATTTCAGCACATTTCCTCATCTGTAACCAGCAAGGAGACAGAACAGATGGTCACCGTCTTCTACACACTGAACCTTCAAGCTTTGTCTTCAGCACAAATGATCTTGCTTCACAGACTCATAAAATGAGATGGGACCTTGAAGTCATCCCATCCTTCCTCCACCTTAAGACGAGATTACCGTTCAACCATCCCAAACAGATGAGCAGATTCATCCTACTTTTAAAAGAGATCAAGAGAATCTAATCAGAAGCCTCCAACAGTCACACATCTCTCTGATGAAAAACCCTCACTTCCAGGAAATCATCATCATTATCATCAAATAGCATTTTCTAAACACCCACATGTGCAAAGTATGTTCATATATTCAGACCCTAAAGAAGGCCCAGGAGGCCTCGAAGAAAAGGCTGAAGAGGACCCTTCTGCAAAGGGGTGGAAAGACATACACTCCCTTCTGCACATCAGGGCTCTTTTCAGGGGAGTGAAGGAATCAAGCTCTGGGCACAGACAGACCTACTGCAAACCATCAAAGCGTATTATTTTTTAAGGGACATTCCAGAAAGCTCAGAGGAATTTTATATTTCTATTTAGGGAAAAATTATCTTACAGTTAAAGAATATATCCACTTGAAACAAATCTCTATTAATTTAAAAGCATAGCATTTGCAGGACATAGCATTGAATCAGTTGCCTCTGTTACAAAGGAATGCAGGAGGGGACAGTCTCTAAAATCTTTGAGTCCTTTCCCAGCCATTTTTGACTCTTCTTTTCATGCCTCTGCAGAGCCAGAGCTCAAAGGCCACCCTCACAATTTTAAAACTCGCCGCCCAAGGCTGCAGTGTCTCTGTGCTCTTCACCTTCTCTTTCCATCAAGGAATCCTAGTTCCCTGAGAGTTACTGATTCTACTTAGTCTTAATTGAACAAAGCAATTTACTTAGTGGCAGACTTCTCTTAATAGACCCTGGAGAAGGGATAGGCTACCCACTCCAGTCTTCTGGCCTGGAGAATTCCATGGACTGTATAGCCCATGGGGTTGCAAAGAGTTGGACACGACTGAGCAACTTTCATTTCACTTCACTTTCTCTTAATATAAATCCTTTGATTAGAGGAGGACTGTTAGCTCATATTTGCCCCTCAGGTGGGCTGGCTGTTGAGGTGGGACCGTTTTTACTCTGCGTGGTCCTCCAGGTTCCCCCCACCTTTCATTGTTCTGCCGGAGAATGGTGCACAGGGCCTGGAATCCCATCCCTGATTTCCTTCTTCATCTCTGTAGGCTTCTCAGCTACACCCATCGCTCACCTTTGCAAGAAGCTCCGTGTACCTGCAGAAGCAATCACAACTCAGAGTTCATGAATTGACAAAGCAACTCCAGATCCTTGAATGGGGCCCTATTAAGATGTGCATTGCCCCCTAACAGTCTTCAGAGTATTTGCTGTACAAGCAAAGGGGCTGTCTAGACCACAGTTGCTATTCAGCTTTGATTTATGCCGCTAAATTTATGCTCCTAAATTATGTGCAGCAGCCAATTCAGTGCGTCCTTGTAAAATCTCTGTACTGTGGGTAGCCGGTACTCTGTAGTATGACTTTACCATCGCATAAAATATAGTTACAGAGTCTATAATAGTATTGGCATATCATTCTTTTTATTTTATTATAATTGATACATCCATTCCATTCCCTAGACTAATTCAAGGTTCAGCATTTCCAGTGTGTGTGTGCTTATTTTCTCAGTATTGTCTGACTTTTTCTGACCCTTTGGATTGTAGCCCATCAGTCTACTCTGTCCATGGGATTTCCCAGGCAAGAATCTTGGAGCGGGTTGCCATTTCGTCCTGCAGGGTACCTCCCCTACCCAGGGATCAAACCCACATCTCCTGCGCCTCCTGCATTGCAGGTGGATTCTTTACCTGCTGAGCCATCAAGGAAGCCATTGACATTTCCACTACCAATGAATAAAATTCCAGATCTTCCAGGGAAATAGCAGACAACCTGATTATTCAATGTCTCTTTTATTTGAAAGAAAAGGAAATAATCCCAGCTGCTCTCATGTTATCATGTCTATGTTTTTTAATTGCATTTCAAAGCAAGAATATTCATTCTCTCTCTCTTTTTAAGACACAGAAACTAAACCTAAGAGCGGATTTCTTTATGAAAAACAGTTCTAATACAGTTGTCTCTGGTCCTAGCATGTGTGTGTGTACAATCATGTAATTAATTTGATCTAGGAATCGACTAAATTAAATACATGCTGCTGCTGCTGCTAAGTCACTTCAGTCGTGTCCGACTCTGTGTAACCCCACAGACGGCAGCCCACCAGGCTCCTCCGTCCCTGGGATTCTCCAGGCAAGAACACTGGAGTGGGTTGCCATTTCCTTCTCCAATGCATGAAAGTGAAAAGTGAAAGTGAAGTCGCTCAGTCGTGTCCGACTCTTCACGACCCCATGGACTGTAGCCTACTAGGCTCCTCCGTCCATGGGATTAGGTCTTTAGAATTTATTAAAACAAAACAAAACAAAAAACTGAGGATCATCTCATGTTTATCTTCCAGTTGCAATATGCAGGACAGATATTTTCATTTCAGGATGAAATCAGTACATTCTCTGTATTTGATCTTGCACTCACGACACAGCAGATATCCTATAATATACTATAAGAATGGTATAGACTATATTCTAGATATTTTTGTTACTCAGTATTATTGGTTTTTATGAATCACTGTTTAGGATATGCTTTGCTCCCACAAACCTGAAGTGCATTGGGTAATGCACAGAGAATTCAGTTCAGTTCAGACTCAATCAATTCATGATTAAGCAATTTGGAAAAGATAATAGGAAATAGGACGTGTTCCCTTCTAAAGGAACTGGTGGGTTTGTGAGTGCAGTTGTCCTAGTGAGTTCTGCGAGCTGTAGAAATATAGCCAGTTCTTGTCTTTGGGAGTCAGTGGGTTGAATGAATTCAGTTACTCTATTGTTCAGTTTGTATATTGTTGTTGTTCAGTAGCTAAGTCCAGTTTGACTCTTTGGTACCCCATGGATTGCAGCATGCCAGACTTCCCTGTCCCACACTATCACCTGGAGTTTGCTCAAATGCATGTCCATTGAATTGGTGATGCTATTCAACCATCTCATCTTCTGCTGCCCCCTTCTCCTTGTGCCTTCAGTCTTTCCCAGTATCAGGGTTTTTTTCTCAATTAATCGGCTCTTCACATCTGAGGGCCATAGTATTCAGCTTCAGCATCAATCCTTCCAATGAATATTCAGGGTTGATTTCCTTTTAAGCTTGACTAGTTGGATCTCCTTGAAGTCCAAGGGACTTAAGAGTCTCCTCCAGCACCACAGTTTGTAAGCACCAGTTTGTATATCAGTTATGTGCAAAATGGTAATGTGCATGCTCCTGAAAATAGTTTTGCAAGTTAAAACCAACCACACTTGTGTCTCGTTTTCAGGGAAATTTACCCAAGTGTGTGAGATGATTTTAATCCTCATCTATTTTTTGATGTTTTGTCCCATCCTGATAATGATCATAAAATACTCCTGAAGTATAAATACAAGGAGAAGATGAGGTCTCTCCTTAATTTAAGATTATAAATGCAGGTGGCTTCCAGAGTTGATGGTAGAATGAAGCTGAGAAACTTCCCTCACTCAATGTCAGCCCTATTAATCAGCATGCTTGGGAATTCCCTGGAAGTCCAGTGGTTAGGACCCCACACTTTCACTGACAGTGGCCTGGGTTCACCTGTTGGTCGGTCGGGGAACTAGGGTTTCACAAGCTGCACAGTGCAGGCAAACTAAAAAATCAAGAAAAAGAAAAAAAAATCACTGTGCTAACTTTATAGGTCTGCAGAGCTGGAGAGCCCGTAACTCCTGTTTCTTTCTTTTTTTCTTTTTTAATGTACACTTATTTTGGTTCTCACTTTAATCATTAACTGAGACTGCGACCATCTTTGGAACAGACTGGGTGATTGGATTCTTTTATACCTAAAGTAATTCTGAAAATAGAGCCCTATGGACTTCTTAGATGCCTCTTAAATATTTGTGGTCAGCCAATGTAAGTAGCACAGAAAATCTGTGGTCAGCCAGAACAATCTTCCTTTGTAAGCCCCATGTGCTCTTCTTGTAGTTAAAACAAAATCATACCAACGAAACTGTATCTGGATTATTGATATTTTTACTTATGAAGAGTCTCAGGTAGGTTTTATAACATTCCATTGCCTTTGTCCACTCGTTTCAGCCCTGGTCTCAAAAACTGCCTTTGCTCCTCTTACTATCACCTCTTTCTTGTAAAAACTGGATTTGAGCAAGATACCTTTAATTAATCAAATCCACAAGGCCGTCAAAACATGGCTTCTCTTCCACTGAAAGGAATGATATCACAAGCAGATGAAAAATGTATGTGTAACTCTATTTCTCTGAGTGGGTCCCAGTATGTGCCTCATCTTGAATTTTCCCACCTTGAGAGCCTTGCCAACTCAGCTCTCAGACAATTCATGGAAGATATTGCTGTGAAGCTACATCAAACACTATTCTACTTCTTGACAGGTTGTTCTATACAATTGCACATACCTGGCTTTCAAAATAGGGTAAACTAAAGCCCACTGAAGAAGAAGAAAAAGACTATTATTACAGTCCTTGAGGAGTTCAAAAATCAATGATCCTGCAGAAGAAGAATAGGCCGTTTATCATTACTCTGTCTCTTTGATGTCAGGGGAAAAAATTGCTCTTAAAATCTCAGCTGATATTAGTAGCTTTAGAATTTACAAAGCACTTGCCTATTCTATGTCCCAGTGAGTTTTCACAATGTCTTTGCAGTCAATATTAATATTGCACATTGTAATTGACCCTTTTGAAAGCTGAAAAACTGGCAGGTCAAAGAACATATGCTATTTTCCCAAGGCCACACAGTTGGTAAGTGATGATTAGGATTCCACCTCTAAAAGACTGAGAGTCAAATCTATTTTTCCATCCCTTTGCAATGTGTGTTTTCTAACAGGACATCTAATTATGAATTGAAGCGTATTTTTTATTTAAGCTACTATATTCAGAATTTATCTTGAATGTTTCTAAAAAGGGATTTGTACATACAGTTTTATTTGAGCAAAATGCAGTGTAAAATCAATATTTTTATTTGCACAACCAGAAACAAGTAGAGGCCCTCTGGGTGAACACTTTTCCAATGAGCTTGTTATTTAAGCAGTAATACTATTCCACAGTATCTGAGATTAGGTACAATTACTGAGATGAGGAGATATACATAGGGCTCTCAGTCTTGGCACTATTAACTTTTTTGCTGAATACATCTCTTTTTAATTAATTAATTGCTTTATTTTTGGCAGTGCTGGGTCTTCATTGCTTTCCATGGACTTTCTCTGCTTGCGGCAAGCGAGGGCTAGTCTTTGTTGCAGTGGAAAGGCTTCTCATTGAGGCGGTTTCTCTCACTGTGGAGCATAGGCTGTAGGGCATGTGGGCTTCAGCAGCTGCAGCATGTGGTCTCAGTAGGTATGGCTCGCAGGCTTAGTGGCCCCTCAGCACGTGGAACCTTCCTGGACCAGGGATCAAACCTGTGTCCCCTGCATTGGCTGGTGGATTCTTATCCACTGGGCCACCAGGGAAGCCCCTGAATAAGTCTGTGTCACAGGAGGCTGTCCTGTGCATCGTAGGATTCAGCCATCCTTGCCTTCTACTTGCCAGATGCTAACAGCACTCCAGGTTGTGACCCCAAATATCTCAATATGTTGCCAACTCAGATGATTGGTCCTTCACATTTTTGTACACCTTGCAAAGTAGGCACTGACTGCCCTTTTGTTCTGGACACTCATTCCGTGGGTGTTTGTAGAACAAACAGTTTTAGAGACGAGAGATGACGTCTCCTTGTGGAGCACAAGGTGGACATGTTTACTCCTCACTGTAAAAATTTAAATTCCCTGAACTCAAGACTCTGTGTCCTGTGAGTGCTGCCCCCATCTGATCCTCTTGGTGTTGTCCTGAGGGAATTAGCACCAGGGAACCAGCCCAGAGTGCTGATCCCATGGCTAACACTATCACTGGGGGTGATAAACCATCCTTCATCTCAGACCAGGTGTCTGTTTCCTACCAGCATCCAGAGAACTCTGGCAGCCTGAATTTTAACACTGCAACTACGTTCTTCCACCCTTCACATTTCCTGGGAATCTGTCTTTTGACAAGGATGGGTGATTAAAGGCTGATTAGTTCTCAGAACATTTTGTATATATCACTTTGGTGTACTCATTGTTGATATCACAAGAAATGCCTTTTTTGAATCTATTGAATGGGCATTCTCAAGAATGTTGTCCACTGTATCACATCCATTTTCCTTTCTATATTAGCATATTGTCATTATAAAGGAGAAGCTGTCTTTTGCCCAAACAACAGTTTTGTTTCATCTTACAGATGTCAAAAAAGTTATGATTTACTGCATTTTTATCCTGGCTACATCTTTTAGGAAATGAACACTTCCTTTTTCAGTCAAACTCTAGCAGCTGCATAGTATCATTTGGTAATAATGTTTGGTGTTAATCTTACTACTGATTTATTATTTTTCTACCTTTAAATAATTGGACACCTGGGGAAATAGAATTAAAAAAAAATAAGCCAACATCTTAAAAGGTTCACATAACAAGTCACCTTGGAACAGATTTTTATTATTAATGGGGGAAAAGGAATCACTTGAGTGGTTTCCTTCAAACAGCTGTCCCCCACCAAGGGGATCAGAAGATCTTTTGTCTTTTTCCTTGATCCTCTGAGTTACGAGGTAACTCAATTGCACAAAGGTGTAGGGATCCCCTGGGAGAAAATGATGGTGATCCAATCACAACGTTTGAGAAAGTGATGGAATAGACTGAAGAGGGATTTGGCAAAGTTTTCCAAGAATATGTCCCAGGAGCTTCAGGAAAACTCACAAGGAAGAGTGTAAGAAAAACCTGGTTTAACACTTGTTTTCAGCATCTGATATTCTTTGTTGTTGTTCAATCGAACAGTTGTGTCCCACTCTCTGTGGCTCCATGAACTGCAGCACATCAGGCTTCCCTGTCCTTCACTATCTCCCAGAGGTGATTCAAACTCAGGTCCATTGAGTCAGTGATGCCATCCAAACATCTCATCCTGTGTTATCCCCTTCTCCTCCAGCCCTCAATCTTTCCCAGCATCAGGGTATTTCCCAATGAGTTGGCTCTTGGCATCAGGTGGCCAAAGTATTGGAGCTTCAGCTTTAGCATCATTCCTTCCAAAGAACACCCAGGACTGATCTCCTTTAGAATGGACTGGTTGGATCTCCTTGCAGTCCAAGGGACTCTCAAGAGCCTTCTCCAACACCACAGTTCAAAAGCATCAATTCTTTGGTGCTCAGCTTTCTTCACAGTCCATCTTTCACATCTGGTAATTTTTGTATCAGAGAGCCAAAGAATTGGAGCTTCAGCATCAGTCCTTCCAATGAATATTCAGGCTTGATATCCTTTAAGGCTGACTGGTTTGATCTCTTTGCAGTTCAAGGGACTCTCAAGAGTCCTCTTTAGCATCACAGTTCGAAAGCATCAATTCTTCAGTACTTAGCCTTCTTTATGGTCCAGCTAGCATATCCATACATGACTACTGGAGAAATCATGGCTTCGACTATATGGACCTTTGTCACCAAAGTTTAGGAGAGTGTAATTCTGATTCACAATGTTGCTGATTCTGGGAAATCTGAGCACCAATCTTCTGGTGTGATTATCTTATTTGACATATAATGAATAAGCATTTGAATATAAATTTTAAACATTTTCATCATTGAACCCAAGTATATGACAGCTCTTAGCCTGTGGGGCCAGAAAAGCTGAGTAACCTCCAGATTGTGACTGGCAGCCTCAGAAGGCACAGTTCTAGCAGGTAAAGATGAAAAATTCTACTTATTAACTCTCTCTCACTTAAGGATGCATGATTACCATGGAATGAATTGGCACCAGGGTTCTTGGATATTGTGGGTCTTTGTTCCTTTCATTTGTTGATTGATTTTTTTTGAGGGGAAATGCTAATAATATCAAGTAGGGAAAACAAGTGGATTAAGATTTGTTATTAATAAAATAGAAGGAACATGATAATGAAGAGTGCCATTTTAAAAATGTCTACCCTACTCTCTCAGCTCTTTATTCATTCTTTCATGTGGATTTTGAAAAACTACGTTAGGCTTTTCTGCATCAGGTTGGTGTTTTCATCAAATGTATCTATTAATATTATTGGAGAGGGAAATAGCAACCTATTCCAGTATTCTTGCCTTGAGAATTCCATGGACAGAGGAGCCTAGTGCACTACAGTCCATGAGGTTAAAAAGAGTTGGCCACTGCTGAGCAACTAACACACACGCCCATCCATATTATTAATATATATTCACTTACTTTTATATATTTGGACTGATGTTAAAGATTTTGGTTAGCAAATCTGGCCAGTGCAAGAATATATTATCTCTATTCTAAAGGTAGAATGCTATCATTCATGACTATATTGCTACATAAGGTATCAGGAAAAGAAAAAAAATCCTGATTGTAGTGATTGATACCTTCTTAGAATGGATTCTTCTGTAGAAGCACATCAAGAGACCATGATATCAGAGTCGGATGATGGTTCTAAAGCACAATACAGAAACACTGTCAATATTGGTAGTCTTTAATGATCCCTACTGATAGGAAACAACTAAATAAAGGATGAAAAATGACTCCATTTAATTTGTACTTCTGGGAAATTCAGGTAGGTGTTGAAGTCATTTTAGGTCCTGGGCAAAGTACCAGATGGTAAAATCTATTATCTTTTTTAAATTTTTGTAAGCCTGAAATATATAGTGTTTTAACTGTTCACTTTATGTACTGCATTCAATCACGAAATAGTCTCTTGGCTTGGTTTTTGAGATGGCAGGGCAAAAAGCTTTCTGCTTTGAGTGTTCATGGTGCTGTTGATCACCATCTAGGTCAAGATTCTGAGGAACAGACATTTAAATGGTCATTTCAAAGAGTGTTAGGCTTCCCAGGTGGCACTGGTGGTAAAGAACACATCTGTCAATGCAGGAGACATGAGACACGTGGGTTCAGCTCCTTGGTCAGGATGATATGCTGGAGGAGGGCATGGCAGCCCACTCCAGTGTTCTTGCCTGGAGAATCCCATGGGCAGAGGAACCTGGTGGGCTAAGGTCCATACGGTCACAAAGAATCAGGAGTGTTTGGGCTTCCCTGGTGGCTCAGACGGTAAAGAATCTGCCTGAATGCAGGAAACTAGGGTTTGATCCCTGGATTGGGAAGATCCCATGTGGAATGAAATGGCAACCCACTCCAGTACTCTTCCCTGGAGAATTCCATGGACACAGGAGCCTGGCAGTCTATTGTCCATGGGGGTCCCAAAATTTGATAATGGCTGAGCAACTGCACTCATCTCACATGCTAGTAAAGTAATGCTCAAAATTCTCCAAGCCAGGCTTCAGCAATACCTGAACCGTGAACTTCCTGATGTTCAAGCTGGTTTTAGAAAAGGCAGAGGAACCAGAGATCAAATTGCCCATATCCGCTGGATCATGGAAAAAGCAAGAGAGTTCCAGAAAAACATCTATTTCTGCTTTGTTGACTATGCCAAAGCCTTTGACTGTGTGGATCACAATAAACTGTGGAAAATTCTGAGAGAGATGGGAATACCAGACCATCTAACCTGACTCTTGAGAAATCTGTATGCAGGTCAGGAAGCAACAGTTAGAACTGGATGTGGAAAAACAGACTGGTTCCAAATAGGAAAAAGAGTACGTCAAGGTGGTCTATTGTCACCCTGCTTATTTAACTTCTATGAAGAGTACATCATGAGAAATGCTGGGCTGGAAGAAACACAAACTGGAATCAAGATTGCTGGGAGAAATATCAATAACTTCAGATATGCAGATGACACCACCCTTATGGCAGAAAGTAAAGAGGAACTAAAAAACCTCTTGATGAAAGTGAAAGAGGAGAGTGAAAAAGTTGGCTTAAAGCTCAACATTCAGAAAATGAAGATCATGGCATCTGGTCCCATCACTTCATGGCAAATAGATGGGGAAACAGTGGAAAGAGTGTCAGACTTTATTTTTCTGGGCTCCAAAATCACTGGAGATGGTGACTGCAGCCATGAAATTAAAAGACGCTTACTCCTTGGAAGGAAAATTATGACCAACCTAGATAGCATATTCAAAAGCAGAGACATTACTTTGCTGACTAAGGTCTAGTCAAGGCTATGGTTTTTCCAGTGGTCATGTATGGATGTGACTGTTGGACTGTGAAGAAGGCTGAGCGCTGAAGAATTGATGCTTTTGAACTGTGGTATTGGAGAAGACTCTTGAGAGTCCCTTGGACTGCAAGAAAATCCAACCAGTCCATTCTGAAGGAGATCACCCCTGGGATTTCTTTGGAAGGAATGATGCTAAAGCTGAAACTCCAGTACTTTGGCCAACCCATGTGAAGAGTTGACTCATTGGAAAAGACTCTGATGCTGGGAGGGATTGGGGGCAGGAGGAGAAGGGGATGACCCAGTATGAGATGGCTGGATGGCATCACGGACTCGATGGACATGAGTCTGAGTGAACTCCGGGAGTTGGTGATGGGCAGGGAGGCCTGGCATGCTGCGACTCATGGGGTCACAAAGAGTCAGACACTACTGAGCGACTGAACTGGAATGAACTGAACTGAACTGAGGTACTTTCACTTCCTTTTCAAAAAATGTAACATTTTCTGAAAAATCGAAGTTTTCTTTTATTTTCATTAATTATTTTTCTGTACCACCCAACTATTTTATCAGCCCTCAACTGATGAATGCTTATATTCACAGTGAATTTTCAGTATTAAACAACTTAGATTAGTTTTAAATGACCTTTGTAAATCTGCTTGTATAAACAACAACACTAGTAGTAAAAATAAAACAAAATCAAAGCAAAACTAAAAAAGAGTCTTTAGTGTTTGGATCTGACCCAAAACGACTATTAAAGTTGTAAATTTTCCCATTAAACTGATAACAATGTAAGCAGTTCTATCAACGGAAATGCTGACCCACTTCTGAGCAATAACGTCCTTTCCAAGTGGCCTTTGATATGTTGCTTCTACTTTTTATGAGCCTGAGTATATTTTTTGATTTTGAGGAATGTGTTGATACACGGTGCTGAATTGGAGGCCTATCCAAACCTGAAGGGCTTTCTGGCACTAGCTGTTACAGTATTTTTCTACTGAGTAGATTGTGCTTGCCTAAAATAACCTTTTTCAGTAGATGTGCAACCTGAGTGAGTCGTCTTTCTCCAGACACAGTGAGGGTCATAGAGCTGTACCTTCCATCGTGTTGGTTTTTTTTTGCTTTTCGGGTTTTTTAATGCCGTTTATGATCATTCATACTTGGCCTTCAGTCCATAACCGAGGACAGGAGGACCAGAGCAGTTTGCCATGATGCAAAGGGGGGCTAGTGACTGAGCCCCACAGGCTTCTGATCAAGCGGTGATGCCTGCCCTCCCAGGGGTGCTTCTGTTGGTCAGAATCATCTGAGTTCGATGATGTGACTATAATGACAGCTGCCTGGTGTCTTCTTTCGAAAGATACATTTTGGGGGCAAATAATAGGTAAATATGTCTTTGATGTGTGAATGTCCTTTAACCTCAAGAACTTCCGTCTATTGATTTTTAGAACTTGATGTTTTGTCCCTGCCAAAACAAGTTATTATTATGGATTCCAAAATGGTGCCATTTTTAATTTTGTCACATCCTTCACATTTATTAGCTAGCATTCTTCTGTAAAATTTTCCTTTTCTTTAGAAATAGACATTTTTATCTTTTAAAGTTATGTACTTAAGGCATTAAAATATTTTAAACATATGGAACATTTTAGAGAAATATACTAAAGTCAGATATTTTCTATAATTTCTGTGAACATAGTATTTTGGTAAACATAGATAAAAATACATGTTACATGAAATCATAAAAATCTTTTCAATTTATGAAACTGAATATATATATGCGTGTGTATATATATATATATATATATATATATATATATATATAAAATTTGTTTCCTTTCAAGAAAATTTTGTTAAAAGTAGAAAGAGGTAAAATCTCCTGTGCTTGAGTTTCAATTTTCTGTTCACACTAAAAAATGCATGGCTACAGAAATGAATTCTTCATTCAATATGTCAACCTTTCTTAAAGACCTGTTATCATCAAGGTATGATGTTAGCTATGAATTTGATATAACTTATGTTTTCTTACCTCTACTTATGAAATAGGACTCTCCTCTGTCCATGGGGTTGCAAAGAGTTGGACATGACTTTTATGTCCGATAAAAGTCGGACATAACTAAAGAACAATAACAAAATGAAATAGAACTTTTTAAAAGACATGTTTTCAAATTTCATATATAACAAAACACAGATGGACTTCTCAGCATTTATGAACAGAAATAAACTCACGGACTTAGAGAACAAACTTATGGTTACCAGAGGGAAGGGTCGGGAGAGATATAGACTGGAAGTTTGGGATGGACATATACACACTGCTATCATTAAAATCGATAATCAACTGGGACCTGCTGTATAGCACAGAGAACTCTCTTCAATATTCTGAAATCCCCTAAATGGGAAAAGCATTTGAAGAAGAATGTATCATATGAGACTTTCCTGGTGCCTGAGTGCTGAAGGGTCTGCCTGCCCGTGCAGGAGATGTGGGTTTAATCCCTTGGTCACAAAGATCCCTGGAGAAGGGAGTGGCAACCCACTCCAGTGTTCTTGCCTGGAAAGTCCAGTGGACAATGGAGCTTGGTGGGCTATAGTCCACGAAGTCACAAAGAGTCGTGTACAACTTAGCAACTAAACAGCAACAACAGCATACGTGTGTGTGCGTTAGTTGCTCAGTCATATCTGACTCTCTCTCTCTCTATATATATATCTGAATCACTTTGCTGAATGCCTGAAACTACCACAGCACTGTTAATCAATGATATTCCAATATAAAATAAAAATGCTAAAAAGTACATTTATAGTATTATATACACACACATACTATACATGTATACACATATGTATACACACATGATTTTGTATATACACATATGATTTTATATACACATTATTATACACACACACACACACACACACACACACATATATATATATATATATATATATAAAATTTCCTCAGTAATTCATATGGGCTGAAGACCAGCAAACACTCAAATCTCCTGGTCACAGGTGACCATGTCAATAAATCTTTTACTAATGGAATATAAATAAATCTTAACATCAAAACTCAGAAACTCCTGTGAGTTTCAGATGATTAAATATAGTACATAATATACCTAAAAGGCTAATTTTGTTGTTGTTGTTGAGGACTGATCATTTCCATGGAAAATTTTCTTCTAAACATTCGAAATGTAGTTTTAACTAACAAGACATAAAAAAAAAAAAGTTTTCCACATTCTGCATTCTAGGACCTTTTTTCCATTAGACTCACATGGCAGAACTTTGTTGAAATATCATTCTAAATATAGAGGAAATACATCATCTGCTCTTCAGTTATCTGGTTAACTTGCTTTTGCTTAGGATTTGAGAATCTCTTGAATGAATTACAATAATTTACACAGCCTAATCTAATAACGGATATTTGTAGCATGTGCAATAATGAAGATGTATTCTTTGAGGACTTTTACAGAGATATAAACACTTGTTTAGTAAAATTCTTATCAAATGTAGCAGATAGAGATAGCCCAGATTCTGGAGGGCGAGACACATGGCCTTAATTTTCACTTCACCATTTATTAGCTCTAAGAGTCTGTCAAGTTGCTTAATTTCTCTGAACATCGGTTTTCTCCTCCACAAAGAGGGAGTGGTAATGCATGCAACTATTTCAACACGCTATTAAAATCTGGAAATGATGTGTGTAAAGAGCCTGACACATAGTAGGTTTCTCCCCAGCAGTGGAATAGATTAGATGTGTTGGGCTCATGGGTCTGAGGCCCATGGGCAGGCAGCAGTCTGGACCAGGAAAAGCTGGTATCGCAGCTGGAATCCCACAGCACCAGCAGGCAGAGCGCCATCTTCCTCAGGAGTCTTTTTTCTCTTGGTCTTCAGATGACAGCCTGAAGCCTGTCTATGTTATGGAGGGTAATCTGCTTTACTCAGAGACTACTGATTGAAATGTCATCTCACTTTAAAAGGGCTTCCCTGGTGGCTCAACTGGTAAAGAATCCACCTGAAATGGGGGAGACCTGGCTTCAGTGCCTGGGTTGGGAAGATCCCCTGGAGAAGGGAATGGCTACCCACTCTGGTATTCTGGCCTAGAGAATTCTTTGGACTGTATAGTCCATGGAGTTGCAAAGGGTCAGATACGACTGAGCAACTTTCACTCACCTTAAAAATGCCTTCAGAGCAATGGACTGGTATGTTCCATCAGCTTTCTGGGGATGGTGCTCTAGACAAAAATTGGAGCGAAAGTCACTCAGTCGTGTTGGACTCTTTGCTATCCCATGGACTGTATGTAGCCTGCCAGGCTCTTCTGTCCATGGAATTCTCGCAGAAAGAATACTAGAGTGGGTTGCCGTTTTCTTTTCCAGGGGATCTAACTGACCAGGGATTGAACCCAAGTCTCCTGCATTGCAGGATGAGACTAAACAGCACACCAAGTAAGCCATCACAGAGGAACTGCATTAGGCGCCTGCACTTGTTCAAAGAGCATAGACTTCTACTTACAAAACCTGAATATCCATTGGAAGGACTGATGCTGAAGACGAAGCTCCAATTCTTTGGCCACCTGATGGAAAGAGCCGGCTCACTGGAAAAGACCCTGATGCTGGAAAAGATTGAAGACAGGATAAGAAGAGGGCAACAGAGGATGAGACGGTTGGATGTAACCATTGACACAATGGACAAGAGTTTGTGCAAACTCTGGGAGATGGTGAAAGACAGGGAAGGCTGGTGTCTTGCAGTCCACAGGCTTGCATGGAGTCGAACAAAAACTTAGCCACGTAACAACACCAGCAAAAGACCTGAGGTCCATCTGGGGGACCTCAGTTCCCTGCAGACACTCTAGTTCTTCCTGGCAGTTGCTTGGATAATGTCCTCTGTTGGCTGCTCTTACCTTCTGCCTCACTGTCGCTTCATTGATGTTTCCATATCAGTAGCAGCGTTTAGGCCAAGGGTGTCCCAAACCCTCCAAACAGATAAGGTGAGTGATACCTGATCCCATCCACAAGACGGGAAGACACCTCTTCTCCATGCTTTGGGTCCACTTTGCCCACTTGTGCCCTAAAATAGCACTTTGTATTTGCCAGGGACTCATACACATCTACCACAAAAATAGCAACTTCGCCTCCTAACTTGGCCTTGCTCTCACTTGGTGCCCAAAACAGTCCTTCGAAGAAAAAAGGGCGATGCCTGGACTGGTCACATCTATCACTGCTATATCTCCCCAGGTGCATCAAACTCCTTCCTCTGTTTTCCATCACTTTTCCCTCTGCTCTCTAGACAAAAGGCCAAGTCAACATAAGCCTTTGTTGTTCCTGCGAATCCATCAGGGCGTGCACATTGCTTTAGAGATGAACAGTCCTGCTTTCCCTGCCACCAAATTCAAGTTCTAGTTGAGCTCAGCTGATGCACTCTTAAAAACAATTATTCTATTTATTTGACAAATGCCCTGTAAACTGAGAGATAGGTACTGGCATTATAATTCCCTTTAAAGATGATTTTGAGGTGCCAAGCGAATAGGGCTGAATATCTATACCTGTTAATTACATAATACACTTTTGCTCCAAACTTTATCTCCTTCTACTCAGGGAAACAGCTGAGTATCTTTGTTTTCCACTCCATCAAATGTTTTTATTATCATGTTCAAAGCTTTTGATTAAGTTGGCATTGTAGGCAACCCTTTCCTATTTTCTTTCATGTTTTTCTTGACAAGTTTGAATCAGTAATTCTGGCTGGTATTACAGGCTCATGTTTTTGGGTACACTCATTTATCGTGGAATGAGTCACTTGGCTGTTTTTGTTTCCATATTCTTCTGAAAGGCACCCACAGAAGCATTACAAGAATGCAGGACTGCAGCAAATACATTCTTATGCGGGTTCTGCACTGTGTCTCCACAGTTAATCTAAGCCAACACAACATCATCTTTGAACAATAGAAGGTAATGGCTAGGGATAAAAGTATGAGCTTGGATAAAACCATTTGTGCCACCCTGAATATTCACCCCACATTTAGTTTGAAGACAGATGGTCTAAAGAAGTTATTTCTTATGGCTTCTGTCTCAGGCTCCCAACAGTGATTTTTTAAAAAATCTGGTACTTTGTTGTTTTCTATTTGCTTTTACTATTTCCTTAATTTTAAATTCTAATCCTCTGGGTGTTTTGTTTATCAAACGGAGTCTCAATTTTGTGCTTCCTTTCTGCTTTCTTAACCGTTTGCACTTTGGCTAAGAGGAAAGAAGAATATGTACAGTATTTTTGCATGAAGGGAGACTTTTATGACAGTATATTGAAACTGTAAAGTGAAAATTAATTATCAGCATGCCAGAAGTAACAGATGAATGAGATGGATTCACCTGAATGTATTTGTACAAGTAAGCTCATAGGAAACAGAAAATGAGATGCCGTTTCTGACTCAGGTTCCTTGATTTAAATGGTAACAAAGGATCTGTTACCTGGGAAGGCTAGAGTTTTTCATAGGGGAATGCAGGGGCCCTTCCAAATGTTTTAGGCAGCAGCACAGTTCTTTCAAATCACATTTTTCTTGGAAACCTACATATAAACAAAAGCATAAAAAGGGAGCTCTCCTATTCAAAGAGGGGAAGAAGGCAGCCATGCCAGACCTCACCTCATCAACCTCCTTTCAGATGTTGAGACACCACAGACTCCCCTGGGCGCTGGCTCCCAGGAGTTCCTGCACTGGAAGCAACTGGGCATTTCAGTCAGGAATGGAAACATCTGGAGAGAATGATTCAGCCATTGCTGTCTCCCCTCTCCTTACCAAAAGTCTTGGCAGGTGGTCATTAAGTCAGCTCCTCTATGTCTTTGGAAGGGTCTCTGCAAAGATTCTCCTGTGGGTGTTCTCTCACCAGTGCCTGGAATTGAGCTTGCTAGTACCACTTGCTCAGTTCCCCAGATAATCTCCATGCTGGGAGGGAGGATGGATTTTCCTCTTTCTGTCTACCTTAAAAAAAAAAAAAAAAGATTTTATTTTCTTGGGCTCCAAAATCACTGTGGGTGTTGACTGCAGCTATGAAATTAAAAGACATTTGCTCCTTGGAAGGAAAGCAATGACAAACCTAGACAGCATATTAAAAAGCAGAGACATCACTTTGCTGACAAAGGTCCATCTTGTCAAAGCTATGGTTTATCCAGCAGTCATGTACAGATGTGAGAGCTGGACCATAAAGAAGGCTAAGTGCCAAAGAATTGATGCTTTTGAATTGTGCTAGAGAAGACACTTGAGAGTCCTTCGGATTTCAAGGAGATGAAATCAGTCAATCATAAAGAAATCAACCCTGAATATTCTTTGGAAGTACTGATACTGAATCTTTGCTCCAGTACTTTGGCCACCTGATGCCAAGAGCCAACTCATTGGAAAAGACCCTGATGCTGGGAAAGATTGAGGGAAAGAGGAGAAAGGGACGATACAGGATGAGATTGTTGGATAGAATCATGGATTCAATGGACATGAGTTTGAGCAAACTCCAGGAGATAATGAAGACAAGCACCCTGCAGTCCACAGGATCACAAGGAGTCAGTCATGACTTAGCAACTATAACAACAGCAACAAAAGAAGCGTCAGTGATCAAGTCTAGAGTCTTTCCAACTTCAATTATTTGCTGACACTTCATGGATACTCAGATGTTTGATAACAACATTGCTGACTGTACCCTCAAAATTGTCGACTTCTGCCTTATGCTGTTGGTAGAAGTGAGAATGTGCATTTTTAATTCTGAAGCCAGTCTTTATGTATCCATAGGGAGCACTGTGCTTTATCCTGTTTTCTCACTCGGCTGTATTTGAATAAGGATCACTTAAAAGTTCCCTCACATCAATAGAAATCACTAAGCCAGAGATTGCTTGTTGAAAAATTTATGGGCATAATGTATCTTCAAAAGAGTGATATGGTTTTTATTTTTGTGGAATCACATAAAGGGCTTCATAAAAATAGATCTGTCTACTAATGAACCACAGTGATTAAAAATTAAAGAAATTTTGAGTTTCTCCTCACTGGAACTACGTAATGACCCAGTGGCCATGGGTCACTGTTATCAAAGAGCAGGTGGCCATAGAGAGGGAGAATCTGGGCAACGTGACCTTCAAGATTTCCTGTCAAATCAGTGCTTGTATGGAAAAACCTGCTTTATTTATCCAAAAGAATACAAAGCAATAGACTGGCTTATGGGATGGGGGTGGGGGGGGGAAGCTTTGATCATTTTTATATAATATTTTATTGAAAATTTGATACATTAACCACTATTATCACAGTTGACAAATAAATTGAAGTCTATTTCATGGGATGTCATGAACTACAAATTGGCATCTGAATAAAGCAGCTGCAGAAAAGTAATGTCAAATTTTGATCATTTCATAGAAAATTGAAATGCTACAGACTAATTCTCATGGTGATTTATAAGTTTTGCCACACACACATAGACATATGTAGAGAATAAAAACAAAACAAAACTTTCTTCCACGGTATTAAAAAATCCTTAATTCGGAAAAATAAAAATATTTAGCACCGATTTAAATGTGCAGATTTCCTACTGTATGTTTAGCACTTTAGGGTAATATTGGTTTTAATAGATACTCTGTTTCTTACTGATAAAAATATATGTAAGCAATAATATTTCTTAATTGGTTAGAAATCAATCAATTGATGCTAAATGGATTAGCATCAATTTTCATTAATGAGGCTGATGCACCCTTTGTCTGGTTGTTCCCAATTCTGGGCAAGTCACCTTGGCAGCTGTATGAGGTCTATTCGGCCACTCAAGGACCTACTTAGTAACTTATGCGGTGCCTCTAATAAAAGAACTCACGTGACTTCCCATGAAACTATTTTATAACTGAGAACTATGAGAAATCATTTAAAGCAGAATTAGTATCTTTGAATCAATTAGCATAGAACTCATAGTTTAAAATCTTCTAATAGCATATAACATTTGTATTTTTTAAGTTTGTTACATTTTCATTTGGCTATTTATCCCCCAATATTTTTGAGCACAGTCATTTGATTCTTTAAAAAGATTAGCCTAAAGTATACAGGAGTCCCTTTAGCCTTCATTTTAAAACTGGAATCATAATTAGTCAGAAGGGGACAATCATTTTAGTGGAAAATAAAATTCAGAAAAGCCAAACATTAACTGCTGAAGTTTCTTTTTGCCCTCTGCAAATTCTTTCTACATGATATCATTCTCTATATATTTCTGAGTGCATATTTCCAAAGAAATTACGTTTTTGCTTAATGTAAAATTCTAGGCAATTAGATGCAAAAGTGTAGTAAAGCAACATGAAAGCTGCCAATTTAAACACAGGGAAGCAAAACAGTCCAGGAGTTAGAGTTCTGACAGTGATGTTAACTACACACTTGGCACAGCCCACTAGGTTGAGAGACACACAGGGCTGTTTTCACAGTCATGAAAGAGCTCAGTGAAACAGAGTCAAACTCACCTTTAGCAGAAAAACAGCATAACCTCCTGATAATTTTCTGACTATCCACACCTGAAATATTTTGCAAAAGTGATGAAAAAAATGTAAATGTCCCCAAGATCAACAGATCTAAGATAAATAGGGCATGAGGCTGCATTTAGACATTCTTAGGCAGGCAAAGGTAGATGTGACATTTGATGGTAGCCATTTAAAGGCTAAGGATAATTACTTATTTCAAAAGGAAATAGGTAATGAGAGAGTCCCTTGAACATCAAGGAGATCCAACAAGTCAATCCTAAAGGAAAATCAACCCTGAATGTTCATTGGAAGAACTGATGCTGAAGTTGACGCGTCAGTGGCCACCTGATGCGAAGAGCCGGATCACTGGAAAAGACGCTGATGCTGAGAAAGATTGAAGGCAGGAGGATAGGGGGCGACAGAGGATGAAATGGTTGGATGGCATCACCGATTCAATGGACATGAGTTTGAGCAAACCCTGGTAGCTAATGAAGGACTGGGAAGCCGAGCATGCTGCAGTCCATGGGGCCGCAGAGTTGGACTCGCCTGAGTGAATGAACAACAACAGCAAATTATTAACAAAAGAACTTGAATCTATAAAAAAACTGATACATTATACAGTATGAAACAAACCAAACGGTCCACCCAGTTTCCTTCTTGCAGCTAGCCACTGAAACCACAAAGCAAAGCCTATAAGGAGCTGAAATGTGGGTTCACTTGGCCACGTGATACTTTCCTAGTCGAGGATCCCTATGTTTATTGCTGACTTTCAAGCACTGGGATGCAGCATTGACACAAATAACCAGACAGACCTGAGTGCAGAGTTTGGTCTGTAGTTGATACATACTGTAGGGCAAGTTGTTCTGCTCATAAGTTTCCTCATCTGTAAAGTTAAAATAAGCCCATGTTATCATGTACTGGTGAAGAGTAAAGATAGTAATATATAAAGAATTATGCATGTGTAGAGCCTGATATAGGAAATACAACAAATTACTAATTGAAATGGTGATTGTGAAGTGAAGTCGCTCAGTCGTGTCTGGCTCTTTGCGACCCCATAAACTGTAGCCCACCAGGCTCCTCCACCCATGGGATTCTCTAGGTAAGAATACTGGAGTGGGTTGCCATTTCCTTCTCCAGGGGATCTTCCCGACCCAGGGATCGAACCTGTGTCTCCCGCATTGCAGGCAGACGCTTTAACCACCATCATGATATTTATTTTTTGCCAGTAGGTTGCAGGAGATTTTTAAGATATGATGTTCCACAAATTCTACTTAAGAATATGCATGTAGTTACCAAGTAGATAGACAGTTGAGATTTGTACATGGTCTGGAAATAAAGTCCACACAAAACTTTCCTACCCTGCTGTTACTATTATTATTTGTTATTGCTGTTCAGTTGCTAAGCTGTGTCCACCTCTTTTTGGCCCCAGGGACTGTAGCCTGTAGGGTTCCTCTGTCCTTCGGATTTTCTAGGCAAGAACACTGAGTGGATTGCATTCCCTTCTTCAGGGCACCTTCCCAGCCCAGGGATCAAACCTGAATCTCTTGTATTGGTAGGCAGATACTTTACCACTAAACCACCTGGGACGCTTCTTCCTATTTATCACACATAAATGTATTTCTGTTTTTAAAATTTTTGTGTTATGACAAGTGAAGAATGGGAAAGGTTTAGGGTATAAAGATTTGAAGGAATTACCAGGAAGAAGCTGCGGGGAAGCTGACATAATCGCGGTGGTAGCTCCCAAGTCAGAAAAATTTGAATCTCTGCATTGAGTGACTTATTGGAAGAGAAGACAGAAATTAAGACAGAAACCCTAGAAAAATTGAACACTCCTGTAGAAGACGTTATCCACATCAAGAATAAAACTTATTGATATCCCCCCCGGGAAGTTTGAATCAGAAGTGAACCAGGAATTTCTAACCCAGATGCCCATTGCCTGGGATAGTCCAGGGATCCTCACCTATGAAGTTGTTTAAGGTGGTCTCAGGCTGCTAATGCCCCCACCTGAGTGTCAGAGAGACAAAGTCAAGTCTGCAATGAGATACTTGCATCATAGGTTTCACATATTTCAAACTAGTACTAAGCATGATGTACAGCCACAGTACAAGTTGGCGAAGTACAGGGAGAGAGTTCTCTGTGAATGGGAACCTATGAGAACAGCCCACAGAGTCTATGAATATTGGGAAGTATCAGATACAGCCTAGGAAACAACACTGCTTACTATATTTAAAGGGGAAGAGCTAAGTGTATACAAGGAAACAGGTAACCATATAGCTGATCTGATGTATTTGAAAGAAATCAGAGTGAAATTTTATAAATGAAATATAGATAACTGAAACACTCAATAGATAAAATCAACCCTGCATCAGAAATAGAATCAGTGACCTAGAAGAGGTCAGAAGAAATTCTCTGAAAAATAGCAGAGAAATAGGAGCCGTGGAAGACAGAAGGAGACATTATGACCAGAGTTAGATCAAAGTCCTTGAAGGAGGAGAGAATGAGTTGAGAAGAAATGATGATTCATAATTTCCAGAACTGTTGAAATACACCAAAACTCAGATTCAAGAGTCACAGCAAATTCAGTCTATGCTATTGCTGTTGTTCAGTTACTAAGTTGTGTCTGACTCCTTGTGACCATATGGGCTGCAGCACACCAGGCTACCTTGTCCTTCACCATCTCTGGAACTTCCATGTCCATTGAGTTGGTGTTACTATCTAACTATATCATTCTCTGTCATCCCCTTCTCCTCCTGCCTTCAATCTTTCCCAGCATGAGGGTCTTTTCAAATGAATCAGCTCTTCACAAGAGGTGGCCAAAGTTTTGTTCAGCTTCAGCATTATTTCTCCCAATGAATATTCAGGATTTATTTCCTTTAGAGTTGACTGGTTTGATCTCCTTGCAGTCCAAGGGACTCTCAAGAGCCTTCTCCAGCACCACAAAAGCATCAAATCTTCAACACTCAAGTCACTCCAAATCTATAAATACAAAGAACTTTTCTAGATATAAACTTACCAGGGTGAAACTGAAGAGTGTCAAAATCAAGAGAAAAAATTCTAATGTAACTAGAGAAAAAAGATGAAAAGAAATTAATCCAAAAAAAGAAAAAAATTAATTGATAATTGATTTCTCAGCAACAGCAACATAAACTGCAATTGAAATAGTATCTTTAGGAGTTGGATAAAGTAACTACAAAACTTAGAATTTGATACCAAGTGGAAAAATTGAGACATGAATTGAACACATGTCTTGGTTCCTTAATAGTTTTAAAGAGATTCTTAAAACAGGAAAAATAAAAAAAGTTCGAGGATTATGGGCAAAGATTATGAACAAAAGTTTCCAGAACAGTCTTTTAGATAGGTAAAGGGTGCTCACGCTTCCTCATATTAAGAGAAGTGAGAAAAGGCGACAATAGTTGACTGGCAAGAGCTGAAGCCTTTAGTGAGTGGTATACTTTGTCTCAAGGTTGTGAGAAAATTGACCCTTGCCCATAGGTATAAACATTTATAATTTATCTACAGGACTATTGATTAATATACTTAGCAAGAATAACTCTTCTACCTACCGATTCCACTCAGAAGGTAAAGTATCTGCCTGCAATGCGGGAGACCCACGTGCGATCCCTAGGTCGGGAAGATCCCCTGGAGAAGGAAATGGCAGCCCACTTCAGTGTTCTTGCCTGGAGAATCCCGTGGACAGAGGAGCCGGGTGGGCTACAGTCCATGGGGTCGCAAAGAGTCGGACACGACCGAGCAACTTCACTTTCTCTCATTCTTTTACCCCCATATTGAACTTCCTAGGTGGCTTTGTGGTAAAGAATCCGCCTGCCAATGCAGGACACCAAGGTTCAATCCTTGGGTCAGGAAGAACCTCTGGAGAAGGAAATGGCAACCCTCTCCAGTATTCTTGCTTAGGAAATCCCATGGACAGAGGAGCCTGATTGGCTACAAGCTGTGGGGTCGCAAGAGTCAGACACAACTGAGCGGCTGAGTATGAATATAATGGATAAAATTAGACAGGAGCAAAAATAATTATTGTGGCTTTATTTGTAATACTAAAAGAATTGAAATAACCTAATGCAATTATAGATGATTGGATAATAATTATGAGATAGCTTGTTTAATGAAATATTAGGCATTCCTTGAGAGCAATAAGGCAGTTCTCCTATATCCATATGGAATTATCTTTCAGATGTAATTTTAGTGTGTGCATTGCCATTTGTGTGGGAAAATGTATGTGTACACACACACACAGACATGTGTGTAAGATGTTCTGAGTATCTCTGGAGAGATGCTTAGGAAAGTCATGGTCCACATGGAGGGAAGCCAGGGGAACAGCCAGAGTAAGGAAATTGATTTTTTTTTTCCCTACCCCTTTCCCCTTTTAAACCCTACCTCATGGGTATTAATATCCACCAATAAATACATCTTTTAAAAGTAGACGTGATACTGTTTTTCAGTCCAAAATATAGTTAAAATAAAAACCTCTTCACACATCAGAGAATATTGCTAGGAGGTATCCCCATTTTATAGGTGATTCCATTAAGTTCTGAGAGCTTAATTTCCTTCCCCACATCATCCAAATACTGACAGAGTTTAAATTCAAATTCAGGTATGTCTGCAAAATCTGGCCTCTTAGTTCTGCTATTTCATAACCCCTAATCTACTTTTTGGCTTCCCTGGTGGCTCAGACGGGGGTAAAGCATCTGCCTGCAATGTGGGAGACCCAGGTTCAATCCCCGGGTTGGGAAGGTACCCCTGGAGAAGGAAATGGCAACCCACTTCAGTACTCTTTTCTGGAAAATCCCATGGACAGAGGAGCCTGGTAGGCTACAGACCATGGGGTCGGAAAGGGTCAGACACGGACTGAGCCACTTCACTTCATCCTACTTTTTAAACATTCTTTGCATTTACGGCTCTATGAAATATTGGCAACAGCAAAGTTCAACGAGGAGAACTGGATTTAATTATTTTAATAAAGTTTGACATGAGTCCCCCAGTCTGACTACAATGTCTGGGATGTGGCAGAGGCTCAGTATATATCTATGAAATGAAAATAAAAGGATGAATGAGTTGGCAAATGAATGGAGCAAGCTGCCTTTGAAGGTTGTCTGGGTGGCACGTGAAATGGAATACACTGGAGAACTGTTTTTATATAGTTTGCGCTGAGGCCTTCTATGATGCAGAAGTATTTTTTCAGATTAACTGAAATTTGATATTGCATTTATTTTCTCTCTGTCCAAGTAAATCAGTAGAATCCATCTATCTCAAATGACAGTCATATTTAACTGTAGTTGATGGTGTATTTATAGACACAGACATCCCAGGTACAAGATAAGTTATTTGAGCTTTTTTTTTTAATCTAGATCTTCTTATTGAGATTGTCAATGACTTTTGCTGTGAAGGTGTGGCGGGATGACATTACCTTCAAAGCAGCAAAAGCATGTCGCAGATCCGAATGCAGCCCACTGTGCCAAGACTATGGCTAATATACGCGGGAATTGTTCCAAAGAACCCATATGGCAATGTGAACTGAACATCTTTTACAGCAGCGATTTCATTCCAGCCTCAGTTCTTGCTCTTAAATAGCACCTCTTTTATTTCCTGTAGTCAAAACTGGCTGTAGAGTCCCCGCTCCTGCCAAAGCCTGCGTCTGGGATGTTCGGCCTCCAGGAACCAAAGCGCTGAACCTTTCTTCTCGCTAGCCCCGCTCTGCCAAAATCCATCCTGACACACCTTAAATTATATTAGATCAAAGGCTGAAAATTATATGCCATCAAAAGTAGAAAGATAAAATGTTTATCTACCGCATTAGGGGTGTGCAGTGTTTTTCTAAAGCGCTTGAAGTTTGAGTGAAACATTATTAAATGTCTCTGCAGCGCAAGGGAGGCTTACTTCCTCGGCGTGGTTGATGGATATATTGTAATAGGCCGGTGGCAAATTCGAAGTGGCATATTCAGTACGTGTTTAGGATGTTTATGCGCTCCCCGATTCTTGTGGTCCTCCGTCTAATTGGAAATAAGGTTTACATGGTGAGAGCGGCGGAGCTGTGACATGCAATACTGTACAAGCAAGGGCCGCCATTGGCACACCCGGCGCTTTTAATGGATTGCTGCGTAATTGGAAAGTTTTATAATTTCTCCTTAAAAAATAAACCCATAAACGTCAGGAAGAATATTTTTCCTCCTAATGGAGTTTGCATGCCAGGTTGACTTGGCTGCCCTGTCTGTAGGTGGGCTGGGGAAAAGGCCCCGGGGACTGAAAGAATTTTCTGGAATAGGTTTCCTTTTTTTCAGGACTATTTTCTTAAGTAAAATGTCATCAGGGCACCCTGTTTCAGACTGGTTAAGAAATAATGCTATCATCATCAAACATATTTTGTCTGATGGAAGTCTCTAAAATCCATAAATCTGAATAATCCACTGCTCACCCAAACGTGCACTGAGATAACAAAATTAACAACGTGTGCTGTTGCCAAAATTATATTTTTGTCATGAAACTTAACTATTATATACCCTCGTTATTTTCACAACCTTTAATTATTTGAATTATTATGTAGATTTAAAAATGTTAAACTTTGGGAATGTTTTATATGTCTGTGTGCTACTTAGAAAATAAATTTGAAACACAACAATCATACAATATTTTCTATTGCATGATTTCATAGTAGGTAATTAAATGTAAAACCTTTTTCTTTAGATAATTAGATTAAGTTTCAAGAGGTTAGAAGTTATCCTGGCATGAAATTCTCTGAAAAATTTACTTGAAAATAATTTTTATTACCTTATACTCTGAATAGATAAAATTGAAATTAGTTTATCATTTGTTTCTAAGAACATACCTAAGTTACTTAGAATTTTGTAGGAGGATAGACATACTCTCAAAGTTGTTTTTAAAAGTACATATTTAATGGGATAATCCATTTTTTGGTTCAGTCATTTATAGATTCAATATCTAACTTGGAAAATAATAATAAAAGCTTATCCATTCATTTATTTTAAAAATATAGTTAACCTCCAATATATGTGAAGTCTTATATTATGCATAGAGGATTAATAAATATAGATGGCATGGCTCAGGTTCACATAATAGAAGGATTTTCCCGACCTAGAGATCAAACCCACTTGTCCAATGACTTCTGCATTGCAGGCAGACTCTTTTTTTTTTTTTGAAATTTATTTATTTTAATTGGAGGCTAATTACTTTACAATATTGTGTTGGTTTTGCCATACATCAACATGAATCTGCCACAGGTGTACACATGTTCCCAATCCTGATTCCCCCTCCCACCTCCCTCCCCATACCATCCCTCTGGGTCATCCCAGCACACCAGCCCCAAACATCCTGTATCCTGCATCAAACCTAGATTGGCAATTCATTTCTTATATGATATTATACATGTTCCAATGCCATTCTCCCAAATCATCCCACCCTCCCCCCTCTCACAGAGTCCAAAAGACTATTCTATACATCTGCGTCTCCTTTGCTGTCTTGCATACAGGGTCATCATTACCATCTTTCTAAATTCCATATATATGTGTTAGTATACTGTATTGGTGTTTTTCGTTCTGGTTTACTTCACTCTGTATAATCGGCTCCAGTTTCATCCACCTCATTAGAATTGATTCAAATGTATTCTTTTTAATGGCTGAGTAATACTCCATTGTGTATGTGTACCACAGCTTTCTTATCCATTCATCTGCTGATGGACATCTAGGTTGCTTCCATGTCCTGGCTATTATAAACAGTGCTGCGATGAACATTGGGGTACACGTGTCTCTTTCAATTCTGGTTTCCTTGGTGTGTATGCCCAGCAGTGGCATTGCTGGGTCATAAGGCAGTTCTATTTCCAGTTTTTTAAGGAATCTCCACACTGTTCTCCATAGTGGCTGTACTAGTTTGCATTCCCACCAACAGTGTAAGAGGGTTCCCTTTTTTCCATATCCTCTCCAGCATTTATTGCTTGTAGACTTTTGGATTGCAGCCATTCTGACTGGCGTGAAATGGTACCTCACTGTGGTCTTGATTTGCATTTATCTGATAATGAGTGATGTTGAGCATCTTTTCATGTGTTTTTAGCTGTCTGTATGGCAGACTCTTTACCTGCTGAGCCACTGGGGAAACCTGATACAAACAGAATTGAGATCCTATTCCATGAAGTTTGTTATGCTGTTTAAAAGAAGTAAGGCCCACATATATCAGATCTTGTCAAAGTTAAAAGATACCACCACCATACATTTATTAAGCTCCTTTTTATGTTACACTGTGAAGAATGCTAACTGTGCTAAGATGCTTGCAGTCATGTGATGCCAAGACACATCCAGTGAAGTCATCTCCACACCCCAGGGTGGTGAATGCTCTGGGGTGTGTGGATAAAGCACCATAAGGACATGAAATACATCTACGCAGAGGAGCTACAAAAAGCATCAGGGAAGAGAGAATTTTCAGCAGTAGGTCTTGAAATTCTTTCCAAGCAAAGAACTAGCTTGAGTCAAGGCACGGAAGTCTATCAGAGTCTGACGTATTTTGATAAGTGGGAAAGGGGAGAAACGTGTCGTGGTTGAAGTCTAAGTTTTACAGGAGAGAACGGTCAAGGATGAGCCGGAAGGTGGGCGGGTGGTGGCAGACCTTGGAGGTTTTCCCTCCGCATGTGGAGAAATCTTTAGACATTGCTTTTGAGCCTGATGGAAGGTAAGGACGGCCACAGTGATTAAAGCGACAGATCCTGTTTTGGTTTAGAAAGATTATCTGCTGATTGTGAAACAGTGGATTGCAACGGGAAGTAGCAGGGAGACGTCCGTTTCAGGGATCCTTGCGGAAGGTGACTTGTGGTCATGGAATTGGGAGAACGAGGCAAGACAACCTGGGCAGGATTTGCTGGCCAGCTGGACCTCAGTGATGATACATGGAAGAAAGTCAAGGAGTGACCATCTGTGCAGTGACATCACTAGCCAGAATCTGAGAATGTCATTTCAATAGGATGGATTCATATAAAATTGACCATGCGGATATTCAACAAAAGGGTTGTGATTTCAGAAAACTAAGGTTTTTAAATACCAAATGTAAAAGTTGAAAGTCATTTTACTGTGGTTTTCCCCACAGAAACTGGTTTAAACAATGAAAGAACAAATCCCATCACTCTGCGTTTTGAAACTCTTTTACACACTGTTGGCTCAGTTTGAATGATTTATCCAGGCTATATTCATACAGCCTTTGATGAATCCCCAGTTAAGTTATTTATTTTTTTTTTTGGACAGTGCAGCAAGGGGTTGCCATGCCTGAGGGGACAAAGGGCTGGACAGAGATGAAAGCTGGGGACAGCGAGGGTGCAGGGCAGAAACCGCCGAGTGGGCAGGAGCCCCACCTGTTGGAAGGGCCGGGGGGATGAGAAGGGCAGCCAGGGCAGTTCCCAGGATGTCCCCGGATGCGAAGAGTCCAGGCAGGGAGAGCTCAAAGCCACAGTCCAGGGGGACTACTGGAGTGGGCTAGAGAAACGCCAGCCAGCCAACGGGAGCTCATAACTGCATGCCTGCTCTCGTAGACACCACTTGAAACCCTTCCAGCCGGAAGTGGCTGGGGGCTGGCACCTTCCTGTGATGTGTGCTCCACCTGACTGTCTTACTGTGAGATGGCAGGCTAGTTCTTTCCCACTGCCTGGTAAGTCTTGAACTTATCTTGCCCAGGGTATGATCCCCAAATAGGATGGAGCAGGTCTGAAAATCTCCCTGGCATCTGGACCTCAAGACTGGGAAGGAACTATTTATCGGGGAATTCCAGCTGCAGATCACACGTGGCGCTTCACCCAGGGCCATCAGGAACGCCAGTTCTGGATTTTATCCTGGGCAGCTGGATAGCACTGCAGAATTGTGGATGGCTTTTACTTCCAGCCTGTGTGTGCTTCTAATTTCTTTGCTTATTGAGAGTGAGAACTACTTTTCCTACTAGACTGGGTCTTAGTTTACAGCTCTTCCACGTGTTATTTGTGGGTCTCCCCTGAACCATCACCAGTTTTTCCGTGAGCCCCTGACGTTGTGGAGATGATGTTTTCTAGAAACATTCCAAATGTGATGTCAGCCCAATTAAAAAGAAAAAGCAAACAACCAGACCCAGACTTTTCAAACCCTAAAATGCCAATACTTCTCCTTCATCTTCTAGTGAATATGGGTTGTTTCAATTAGAAAGTATTTATTTGCTGTTAAATAAATTATTTATCAATCTGAGTCCATAATGCAGCATAGTTAGAATCCTGGGTAGTTAACCTTATATTTCTCTGGAGTCCTGTCCTTTGATTTTATGAGTTTTAAGATGTCAATTAATCATAGTCCAACTCTCACATCCATACATACTGGATAAACCATAACCTTGACTAGACGGACCTTAGTTGGCAAAGTAATGTCTCTGCTTTTGAATATACTATCTAGGTTGGTCATAACTTTTCTTCCAAGGAGTAAGCGTTTTTTCATTTCATGACTGCAGTCACCATCTGCAGTGATTTTGGAGCCCCAAAATATAAAGTCTGACACTGTTTCCGCTGTTTCCTCATCTATGTGCCATGAACTGATGGAACCAGATGCCATGATCTTCGTTTTCTGAATGTTGAGCTTTAAGCCAACTTTTTCACTCTCCTTTCATTTTCGTCAAGAGGCTTTTTAGTTCCTCTTCACTTTCTGCCATAAGGGTGGTGTCATCTGCATATCTGAGGTTATTGATATTTCTCCCGGAAACCTTGATTCCAGCTTGTGCTTCTTCCAGTCCAGCATTTCTCGTGATCTACTCTGCGTATTAGTTAAATAAGCAGGGTGACAACATACAGCCTTGGCATACTCCTTTTCCTATTTGGAACCAGTCTGTTGTTCCATGTCCAGTTCTAAATGTTGCTTCCTGACTTGCATATAGGTTTCTCAAGAGGCAGGTCAGGTGGTCTGGTATTCCCATCTCTCTCAGAATTTTCCACAGTTTATTGTGATCCACACAGTCAAAGGCTTTGGCATAGTCAATAAAGCAGAAATAGATGTTTTTCTGGAACTCTCTTGCTTTTTCCATTATCCAGTGGATGGTGGCAATTTGATCTCTTGTTCCTCTTTCTTTTCTAAAACCAGCTTGAACATCAGGAAGTTCACAGTTCATGTATTGCAGAAGCCTGGCTTGGAGAATTTTGAGCATTACTTTAGTAGCATGTTAGATGAGTGCAATTGTGCGGTAGTTTGAGCATTCTTTGGCATTGCCTTTCTTTGGGATTGGAATGAACACTGACCTTTTCCAGTCCTGTGGCCACTGCTGAGTTTTCCAAACTTGCTGGCATATTGAGTGCAGCACTTGCACAGCATCATCTTTCAGGATTTGAAATAACTCAACTGGAATTCCATCACCTCCACTAGCTTTGTTCATAGTGATGCTTTCAAAGGCCCACTTGACTCCGCATTCCAGGAAGTCTGGCTCTAGGTGAGTGATCACACCATCGTGATTATCTTGGTCTTGAAAATCTTTTTTGTACAATTCTTCTGTGTATTCTTGCCACTTCTTCTTAATATCTTCTGCTTCTGTTAGGTTACATTGTTACACATTTTGATTTAAGTGTGGTGTTTCTGTGTTAGAAGTGGGCTAAAGGGCTGAAATTTAGAGTTTAAAGTGAAAATGAAAGTGTTAGTTGCTCAGCCACATCTGGCCCTTTGTGACCCCATGGACTATTGTCCACCAGGCTCCTCTGTCCATGGAATTCTCCAGGCCAGAATACTAGAGTGGGTGGCCATTCCCTTCTTCAGGGGATCTTTCCAACCCAGGCATCGAACCTGGATCTCCCACATTGCAGGCAGGTTCTTTACTGTCTAAGCCACCAGGGAAGCATAGTTTGAGTCCACTTCTGAACTGGAGAACTAGTTATCTGTTGTTTAACAAACTAACCCCCAAACATAGTGGTTTCAAACAGCCACCATCCTTCATTTTGTGGATCAGGAATCAGGCAGGACTCAACTGGCATCTCTGCTGTTCTGTGCATATTCATGGAGGTCGCTCAGAGATATATAGGTGATGGATAGTCTTGTCTGGAATGGGTGCAAGATGCCTTTGCTCATGGAGCTGGCCCTTGGTGGGGATGCTAGAAGGTTAAATTCATCCAGAGTAGGTACCCACCACACCTCCCTGTGGCCTCGCCAGCATGGCAGTCTCTGGCTAATAGAACTTCTGCAGGACAGCCAGTGAGGGTTTTCTCAGACAATGGATGCTAAACTGCTTATGACTAGTCCTGTAGGTGCCAAAGAGTTGCTTCTGGTGAATCCCATTGGCCAGTGGGATTTACTTCTTAATGGGAGGGCCAGCAGAGAATCTGCATTATCTCTAGTCTGACACACCTGGGTAATATCTGCCTGGTATGATTTTTTTTTCCCCCCTTAAATCTCATTTTCATGACTTTTCTGTGATGAGAGTAAAATGGCAAATGACAGCTTCATTGAGTTGTTATGAGGAGCGAATAAACTTCTTGAATTACTTCTTAAATTATTATTTGTATTCCTTATTAATTTGTTCTTATTGGAATTAATTTTGTTTCTGGTTCCACTTTTAATTATTTGCTAATCTGAATTTGGGTCTAATCCTCAACTTGGCACCATTTTATCCTCTATGAATACTTGTATTATGTCCCCAATTAAGTAAAAGTTTGTTTGATGCTATCTTCACTGACCATGATCTGTATGATCCCCTGGTGGGTCTTAGAGTTTTCATTATGTCTGACCACAAATTAGATTTCTGTTTCTACCCACCCTTGAAAATACGTCATTTCTATTATGCAAGGAGTGGTTGATGGCCTTTGAACATACTATTTTCTCTGGAAGAAACTCTCTTCTTTCAGATATCAGGTCTCTCTCTGTATACTTAGATCTCTTCTCAAAAATCATCTTAGCTGAGAGGTCTTTCTTGAGCAGTCTGTTGGAAGTAGCATTGGCCCTCATCCTCTGTTTGGTTATTCTATGTACTTTTATCCTGTTGTCCTTTTTTCCCAAACTGCTTTCACCATCTGACATAACATGAATGTGTATATTTATCATATATCTTTACCAACTAAATGGAAACTTCATGACAACAAAAATGTGTTTTTTCATCTCTGAACCCACAGGACATAAAATAGAGTCTGGAACAGAGTCAGGGTTCAATAACCGAAATAGATAAAAGATTGAAGAAGACATGGAGGATGGAGATCACACATAAGAAGCTTAAACAATTGCTTAAAAAAATCCTTTTATGTTGGCCGTGCATGCGTGATAAGTTGCTTCAGTCATATCTGACTCTTTGCAACCCTATGGACTGTAGCCCACCAAGCTCCTCTGTCCATGGGATCCTCCCGGCAGGAATACTGGAGTCCTGGAGTCAGTTGCCATACCCTCCTCCAGGGGATCTTCCTGACCCAGGAATGTCTCCTGCATTGGCAGGTGAGTTTTACTACTAGCGCCACCTGGGAGGCCAATAGGTATCAAACTGATGCTTATAAAATTTAATTTCATTGGCTATGATGTATTTCTGAAATCAATTTAGACACGTCTATATAAATAGAAATAAATCGCAGATTGTAATCAAGATATTCTTCCTGCCTTTTTTTTTTCTTCTCTTATTTGGACTCTTTTATCATATTAGGCAGCCCTGCTCCCCCCAACCACAGGTTAAACACCTGGTTTGGGATATGACCTCACCCATACCCTCAGAATGGTTGGGTCAGTGGTTGAGTGCATGCCTCATTGGTGATGTCCATGGGCTGTTGAATGCTGGGGGGATATCCCGTCTTTGGACAGTGATGCCACAGAAGGCAACATCTTCAGGGTGGTCTGGGAGGGTCCAGCTCTGGAGTGGCTGCAATTGGGTTGGCCAGGCTGCTGGCCAGGTGGGACTTTTGGTCCTCTCTGAGCAAGAGTTGAGCAGAACCCTGGGGTGGAGAAACCTTGGTCTGACCAATTTTATTACCTTAAAGTGGGGTTGAGTCTCTGTTTGGATGTAAACTAACCAAAAGAGGTAAAAACATAGAACCAGTATGTTTCATCAAGACATCACCACATCAACAGTTCACCTCCTGCATTTTCACATTGGATTTTGGTTGTCTTAAAGACAGAAGCCCCTCAGCCATAAATGAAAAGTAGTAATAATTAACCACATGTTCTTCGTTATGCCAAGGGCTTGACATGTGTCTCCCTACAGCTAACAGATATTTCAGCCACATAGAATCCCACGGACAGAGGAGCCTGGTTACAGAGAGTCATACGTGACTGAAGCAGTAGGATAAGATACCACAGAGTTTCAGAATCTTTTTTGTTTAGTGAGAAAGAGCAGCAGAATTTTAAAGCAGAAGCATGAAATGCGAGGGATTGCAAGTCTCACGGAAGAGGCAAACAACACACTCCATGTTGAATACCTGATATTTGCTTTCTCGGGCGCTTTTGATCTCAGAACACCTAGTGGGGCTGGGGTGGATGAGTTTTGCTGACTTGTTGCATTGGCTCTAAAGATGAAAGAAAACAGTCTCTGCGTTCACCCTGGTGTTGATTGTCCTATAAATAGGAAACTACACAGTTAACCTTGCCTATTGTCATACTGAGAGTTTTATTAAAGATAAACAGCACGTATCAGGGTAGCTGAATATGGGATTTCTGCTGAGGTGCCCACAACTCTCTCAAATACTTCATTAAAATGTGCAGGAGGACTCCTTCAGGGCTGTGAGCAGAAATATTGTTATGGAAACTGAGGTCTGTTATCATAGCTTCGGTGATTTGCAACGATTATTTAATAAGTGAATCTGTGTTTGAAAATATCTGACGTGATAATATGAATTTATACCCCCCATCCTATTTCTCTTATTTTGACACATATGGAAGACACTGTTTTGTTTTGACACTCAGAGGAGATGCTCTTTTTATGGAAAAAAAAATCACTGAACAGTAATGACTTCCAGTTAACGATCTTACCAGATTCCCCTGACATGAGGAAACCTGATACTGATGAATATACAGGGTTCCACAATAAGTAAGCTTAGGTGTATGCATCATTTCCAAGGGGTTTACACTTGACCTTCCTGGGATTCATCAGAAGATTTGCTGTGTAGATTTTGTCTGGATCCAGTGTACGTCCAGAAGTCAGGGCAGGATGAAGACCGTAGTGGAAGGAGGGAATGCTGCTCTGTCACCTACGAGACACCCTCTTCAGCTTGAGTGCAGGGCCCTTAGCAATGCAGCTTGTGCATGAGGACAAGCTACCCTTCCTCTCAGCATGACTAGAACCAGTCTTCCTCCTAAGAAGACACAAGGGCAAACAGGAAATTTGAAGAGTATGCAGTCTTCTGGAAAGGGCTCTGGGCTAGAATCCAGAAGGCAGGCCAACTTGCAGGTGGGTGCTTTGGGGAGTGTCCGTTCAGGTCTCAAAGTGCCCCTTTTCCAGGAGCAAAATGAAAAGGCTGATCAGAAATGCTGGAAACACCCTTGCATTCCATCGTGTGTGACTCTATGGATATGGCTATTATAGTTTCACTCTAGCTCTGATGAAAACACACTGTGTCTATGCTTCTGGGCAGAGAGCACACATCCATTGCCCTCCTCATCACAATCCATTACCTGTAAAATAGCAAATAAACCTGTTCCAAGCTCTACAATGGGAAATTGTTATCCAGCATTCCTAATCATTTATTTTCTTTGTTGTTCAGTTCCTAAGTCACATCTGACTCATTGCAACCCTGTGGACTGCAGCACGCCAGGCTTTACTGTCCTTCACCATCTCCTGAGGTTTGCTCAAGCCCTTGCCCATTGAGTCCACGATGCCATCCAACCATCTCATCCTCTGTCTCCCCCTTCTCCTCCTGCCTTCAGTCTTTCCCAGCATCAGGATCTTTTCTAATGAGTTGGCTCTTCACATCGGGTAGCCAAAGTATTGGAGCTTCAGCTTCAATATCAATCCATCCAATGAATAGTCAGGGTTGATTTCCTTTAGGATGGACTGGTTTGACCTCCTTGCAGTCCAAGGGACTCTCAAAGGTCTTCTCCAACAAAACAGTTCAAAAACATCAGTTCTTCAGTGCTGAGTTTTCTTTATGGTCCAACTGTCACAGCTGTACATGCCTACTGGAAAAACCATAGCTTTAATAGGACTTAAACATCATGTCCTGTTAGAAAAACAGACACGCATATCTGCTAGTCGTACTACTAGGGTTTACAATTTAGCTCCATTATTTATGCGCTGCACGACCTCATGCAAGTTAATAACGTTTCTGTGCCTTGGTTTTCTCACATGTGAAAGGGATAATAATAGTATTTACCTTTCATGATTATGGGCATCGAAGAAGGAAAGCCCTATGAGGAATGCAGGAAAGAACTGATAAGTGCCAGTTATTATTTGGATTTTCCTGAACAAATTAGAAACTGGTGTGAAACTAAATTAAAAGGGAATGAGCTCTCTGAGATGACTGGGGGGCTTATTGCAACTGTTAGTCAATCTCAGATAAGAGATAAAATGGTTTATTGGAGACTGTATTAATCAGCTCAGGCTTCCATAACAGACAGGATGGCCTCAACAATAGAAATGTATTTTCTCACAATTCTAGCTGCTGGAACGTTCACGATCAAAGTGACGTCAACGTTGGTTTCTGACATGTCCTCTCTCCTCAGCCTGCAGAGTCACCTTCTCAGTAAGTCAAACCTTGAGAGACAAGTGCTGGTGGAAAGAAAAGTCTGCTTTATTCCAGGGGCTGGCAATCGGGGGGAAAGGTGGCCTCATGTCCAGAGGCTGACTCCTCACCACCCCTTTATCAGTGGGTGAGAGGTTTTAAAGGGGAGTTTCCAGGCTGCATAGACAGAGGGATGGGGGCTATTTGCAGAAACAGCACAGGCAGCTGTGGTGGGCATCGTGAATTGGTCACGTGGTGCTCTGATCAGCATCTTTTGATTGTTTTAGGTGCAGATAGTTTTCAGTTCCAGGGTCAGTTTGTGTCCATTTCCTTGAGGCCAGTTCTCAGAACTGTGGCACCGTATGTCATGGCATCATGTAGTTAACTTCTTCCAAGTGGTGGGGGTTTCATTATTTATAAGACAGCTCAAAGGATGGCTCAGAATAGTATCTGTAGCCCTTGAGGGGGATCAAAAGGCCCTTGACATTGTTAATGACTCAACTATTATTATTTGATCTTGTGTGACTGCTTGCCTTTACTTCTAAATTTTCTCCCTTCTCTGACTAAATTATTCCTTGACTCAAGGTTTTCTACAGATGAAAGGCATCAGTTCTTCGGCACTCAGAAAGCTGAGTGCCGAAGAATTGATGCTTTTGAACTGTGGTGTTGGAAAAGACTCTTGAGAGTCCCTTGCACTGCAAGGAGATCCAACCAGTCCATCCTAAAGGAAATCACTCCTGAATATTCATTGGAAGGACTGATGCTGAAGCTGAAACGCCAATACTTTGGCCACCTGATGTGAAGAGCTGACTCACTGGAAAAGACCCTGATGCTGGGAAAGGTTGAGGGCAGGAGGAGAAGGGGACGACAGAGAATGGGATGGTTGTATGGCATCACTGGTTTGATGGACAAGAGTTGAGTAAACTCCGGGAGTTGGTGATGGACAGGGAGGCCTGGCATGCTGCAGTCCATGGGGTCGCAAAGAGTCTGACATGACTGAGCAACTAAACTGAACTGAACAGATGGAAGGAGGGATGTGGGGGTGAGGTGTTCTCTCTTGGGAGGGTCCTGTGCGGTCCTGCTCTGTTTCACTCTGGGTTGTGGAGAGGAGGGAAGGATATTTTGTGTCTTTTCCTCTTCTTATCAGGACGTTGGTCTTATAAGATCAAGACATCATTCTTGAAATCTAAGTTAAAGTTAATTACCTTTCTAAAGACAATTTCCAAATACAATCATGTTAGGTTTAAGGCTTCAGCAATGAATTTTGTGTAGGGTGGGGCAGGGGGGGTACGATTTAGTCCATACAGTGACATTTCATTAAATACCAAAGTCAGAAAACACCACTGCCTTTTATTTACCTCAACATGTAATAAGATGGACAGCTTCATTTTAATTGAAGTCAAAATTGTGTTAGAATAAAGGATAATCAATATGGGTTTCAGCACATTCCCTCTTGAACTGACAATGTCTTACCAAAACTCAAGGGTCTGCTATTTCTTAAAAATTTGTCCAGAAGTGACTAATATTTTCAACTTAGCTTTCTAAGATATGTTAGTTTTAATAAACTGTCTTTTTAATTATCTGATAATATTCAATGAAGGTAAATTGGAAGACAAGACTCATAGATAAACGTGAAATAGGATGAAAACCCGTCCTTGGCACCCATACCTCAGGGTTGTTGTGATATTGTCCTTTATGGTAAACTGGAGTTGTTAAGGTCTGTTAACTGAGATGAACATCCTGGTAAGAGTATAAGTTGATGGGTCAATGTATGTGGTTGTGTTTGAGGCACGCTGAGCTGATATACCATGGAGACATTTAAGTGACGTCTGGAGGGTATTGGTCTTCTGGGTACCGGGAGCAACAGCTCAAAGGGGGCCAGCTTGCAGACAGATATCTATGAGCACCTGTATGTGAGTAGAGACTGATGTGGGTTACTGCACGTGGATGACGTTGCTAGAGGATATGTATCTGACAAGTGGCTCAGTGGTGAAGAACCCACGTGCCAATACAGGAGACTTCAGATTCAGTTCCTGTGTCAGGAAATTGCAGTGCGCTCCAGGATCGTTGCCTGGGAATCCCTTGGACAGAGAAGCCTAGTGGGCTACAGTCCATGGGGTTGCAAAAGTGTTGGACGTGACCTAACGAATAAACAACAACAAATGCAATACATCCAGCAAGAGGGGATGCCTACTGACCAGTGTCAGTGCTGTGGACACTGGGCCTCAGGCCCGCAGGACTTTTAGGGGCCCAAGGAAGTATTTAAATTTGTTTTAAAATCAAAAGGAAAAAGAAAAAAAAAAAGAAATTAGGGTCAAAGAAAATGTCCTAATTTTATTTCCACACCATAATAAAATGGCATTTTCAGGGGCTATAAAAATTATTACATTTTCCCTAAAACAGAGAAAATGAATGTTTAAGTGTTTAGAAAGTATTTTTCAATATGATTAATATTATGGTAGTAAGATTCAATGAAGGCAAAAATGCTTAGGGCTCACAAAGTTATACTGTGGCTCTGGGTTGATATAAACCTGGAAAGGACAGTCTTAGAAAGATTTGGGAAGAAACAGATACCTATGCAACTGTTTACAGATGTCCCAGGCGGCCATCACGGTTCACTTTCTCATTTCCCCGGACCCCCAAGGACACACGATGACATTTTCTACAGATCCCACTGGTCCCAGGAGGCAGCGTGGAGGTGGTCCCTCTGCTCTGAGATTGTTATTTTCCCTGTTATACTTCAATTATGTTTATAAAGTTCTTTCTTTCATGTCAGCCTAAGTGGTTTTCAGAGTTATTAATTTTAATGTTTAATAAACCTGTTGCCATAGCAACAATCATATCACAGATGTTTTGTTAACGCCTCTTCAAAGCGCACACCTTTGTCAATATGTTATTTTGAACATCTCAAAGGATGAATGCTTGAAAAAGCCAACGCATCTCTCAGGTTTCAAGCTCACAACTTACGTCACTAATTATATACTCTCTTCAAAGAATTAAAAAAATATAGACTATTTAAGAGAAGGTTGATGAGCTAATTTCAAAAATATAATACAGGAAGAGGTCAAAATAAAATTTCTTGCTTTTAGAAATAAAATGTGAGATTAAAAAATCAAAAATTACAATTATGGAATCTATGTATTTTTTGAAGATGTTAATTATTAACCACAAATGCCACGGATGAGTCACAGGGATGTTCTTCTCCTGTGAGTGGAGGCACCAATTGCTAGTCCTCTCCTAGAGTGCAGACTCTGGCGTGTATGGGTCACTGCCTGGGAAATGATACTCACCATCTTGATTTACTTTCTTTATTCCTGACTCTTATCTGATCTTGAAGTGAAGGAATTGAAACTATCTCAAATCCTTGATGAATTTTTTCCAAAATCGAGATATAATATTTAATAACCACATATTTTAATGACTAATTAAATGCTTTTGGCTCTGGTTTCCTTTTCTGTTTTTTTTTCTTTTATTAAGGATTTTGAAAGTTGGTTTTTTAATTAACAGAAGGTAATAACAAATAACATGGGCTAAACGTCACGCCGAAACTTAGAAAAACAACATTCCACCCCCTACCCCGCCTAATTTTCATCTGCTTCTTTGGAAATGCCAGAGGGAGAAACTCAAGGATGACAGGGTTCATTCCAATGTAACTTGTCATGGGAGCTGGTCACTGAACCATCTCTTGTGCTGACTTCCTCGTCGGTGGAGTTGGCGAGTACTCCTGGCTTATACCGCCAAGTCCTAGTTGGGCCAGAGGACCATGGACCGTTTTCTGAAGGAGCCCCAGGGTCTTCCTTTCCTGAGGTGTGGCTTGGGGCACGGACTGCAGGCAGAGGTGGTCTTCAAGGCCTGTATGGGAAGTAAGATTTTGATGAATTCATGTGCAGAGGACAGAGGAAGACGTTGATAATTCTTGTGAGGGCTTCTGCACAGTCGTGTGGGCTAAGCATTACATCTCCCCTTCCCCAACCCTGGAGAGCCAGAACAAGCCATGTCTTCTGTCTCCCAAGGGTCGGCACCTTTGGCTCCTTCTGAATACCAGCCTGCCCCATACTAACGCTGGGTGAATACTTTTCCACAGCAGAAACTCCACATCCACCTGTGTAGAGATGCATGACAAATTTCATTTAGGGCCGCGTATAAGAATCATATTCAAATGGGAGGCAAGAGTGAGCACAAGGGTTTTACTTGTTCCTTAAGGAAAAAATAAATTATTTCTTTGTGAGTTCAAATCATCTGCCATGCTGCAGGAAGGAAAATGGATTTTAGGCTGACCTTCTTTTGGGCTCTTTGTGACTGTGTGAAAGTGAACCATTAAGATCTCCCTGAAAGATTTCAGACCTGTTCATTAGTTTTGAATCTCAGGCCTTTGAATTTTGATAAACATGAACAAAGGAATTTCAAATAAAATATTAAAAAAAAAGAATCCCCTATCATCCCTGAGAACCCTCAGGCTATAGAAGAATACAATATACAAAACCTTGCTTTATTTACCTGGAAGAATGTTATGGTCTATTAAGTTGGCCCATTTAGGTTCACAGTGCGTTCATGGAATGCTTTTCAGCCAATCTTTGTAGAAAAGTTAAAAAAAAAAAAAAAGTAAAACCAATGGGTGATTTCTTTTTCACTTATTTTTTAGATTTTATGTGTTGTGTTTGGCTTGGTGTCATGGGTGGACAGCTGTTTCACAAGTTGTGGCGTGGACTTGCCTCTTCAGCGGGGCCCATGGGATACTGTTGACATCCACACCATGATCCGCATCATTTTCTGTCTCCTTTTTGGGATTAAAGATGCATGTTTGCAAGATAAGGAGGAGTTATGACAGCAATGGTTTGCCCCAGGGAGCATAGTGATGCTGTCTGGGCCATTCCAGGGTTATGGGATTCTAGCAGGATGCTCTTTCATTTTAGTTTCTCTGTGAGATATATAAACCCCACTCAATGTATTTTTTGCATTTCCTAGCTCAGAACAAACAAACAAACAAACAAACAAACTTAAAAGATACCCTTCAAAGTAACAATACTCTCAGTTGAAATGGAACTTTTATCTTACTGTAGCTTCTGTAATAGATACAGAATAGCATAGATTCCTTTATTTCGGACATCTGAGCTCTTTGCCCCAGAAAAATAGGTAAACATCCTTCTGCTTTTCATTACTTACAGTGCTACTATGGATATTATTGTACATTTTTAAAAATCAAATACACTATATACTTCTTGAGCGTGTATTTCACATTACCAAGAGCAAGTTTTTCCAGTTTGACTGAATTGTCGCTCTAATTATAATTAAATAATTGTCTCCCCCCAAATGTTTGTTTAGGCAACAGATTTCTGCATCTTTGAAAACTTAATAAAGGGTTTTATTTTAAAGCTGTTCACTCCAAATAGACAATTCTGCATTGTCAATAGTTGTTTAAAACCAAATAAATGGCTTGGCTAGTATGTAAAGAGAGAGAGAGAAAAAAAAAAAAGGCCTGTGGTGGATATTGTCAGTGTATCCATCAAGTTGAAAATGATGAGGGAGTCGTAAGCTGTTATTCAGAAAATTTTCGGGAAAGTGTAGAGCTACTGAAATACAGAAGATTGTCCATGTTGACCCTTGGGACTAAGTGGCCTTTCAGACCTCAGACCACCTAGGATCCAAATTCCAGAATGTATTTTATACGTTAGAACATGCTATGCTATTCTATTATTGCTTATCATGCTCTTTTTCTTTTCCCTGCATTTCCAAACTTCCTGGAAGACTTCCTGAAATCAAGTCTGTCCTTATTTTTTATGCTTGATGACCAAACACTCAATCTTTAAACAACTACTTTCGATCTAGAGTTTAAATTATGCTTTTGCCATAACTTATTCTAAGTCATCAAGAATAACCTCATAACAAGAATCTGTGGCTTTTTTGTGTCATGATTCATACAGTCCCTGAAGCAATCTGTCTATACTCTGAATATCTTAGGTTCTCAATCTATGTCTTTGACCAGTCATCCATCCTCCTGGCTTTCTCCCACTGCGTTTGCCATCAATGTCTCTTTGGGAATGCCTAGTTCAATCTGTCTTTCTCAATATATGCAGAAGAAATACATAAGAAGAAATGGAGTGCAGTTGGAAATGGAGGTTATGCATGCTTAACTATTAGCCAGTTGTTTAATCTCCTAATGCTACTTGGTATGCTGTTTTAAAATCCAGCTCATTCCCTGCATCTTTATTTGCCATATGAACTATTAAGAGAGGTGGAGGTAATCTAAAACCACAGACCCCCCACCCCCATCCCTTCCTCCCACACAGAGATGGCCTGTGGGCTTGCTGCATGTCTTTCCTTGTCTCTTGAGTTCAAGTTCACAGCCAATAGATGAAGGCCTCTGACTGGAGCCCGGATTTCTGTTCGGTACCTTGTGATGATGAATACACGCGGCACCTCTGCCTCTGGTATGCTGGAGCACATTAAATGTCAGCCAGCAGCAAGGCACAGGGACACTGCAGGAGAGGGTGTGCTTTCTCTGAGTCATGCTGCTTTCAGATGAAATGGCACTGATTTCAATCTGCATGGCAAACTTGCCCAAGCTAGAATTTGACCAGAACCCTGGGGTTAATAGCTTTGCTCTTTGAGACAGCTCCAAGCTATTTGCATTCCAGGCCACTTTTGCGTTTACGTAGTCCCTATCACTGAGGCCCCAAGGTGCTTTGCCAACCAGAGAAGCAGATATTTACGTAGCAAAGTTAATGTATCTCCCCAGTGCTTTCTAGCCTTCGGGCACATTTTCAGGTAATAAGAAAAAAAGGAAATATATATATATATATATATATATATATATATATATATATATATTAGTCCTTTTATATTCTAAAATAGAAAGAACAAGGGGATATAACCCAAAAACTGATATGCTTAAAAATTACAGTGGTAGATCCATTTAAAATCTCATGAATATCCTTTCATATTTATTATTTCACTATTTTAATTCTCTTTGATAATACTTCCCAGAAAACAAAAACAAACAAACACTAAAATCAGGGGAAATCAGCCAGTGGGAGTAGCAAATGTGTGCGAGGGTGTGCAACCCACCTCGGGACCACTTGCACAGGGTTAATTAGATGAGGCCAAGAGATCTGAGCGCCTAACTTCTAAGTGGAAGTCTTGATCAATAACCATTATGGAGCATGTCAATGACCATGAGTCAGTTTGGTTGCTTTCTGTTACAAGTGAGAGAGAACCCAACCCAGCTTTGCTTAAGCAAAATACAATGCTTGATTGGCTTGTCCAGCTAGCAGTTCAGGAGAAGGTCTTCAGTGGACCTCACTGCAGGCCTCAGTCATCACCAGATGAGCTCACTTCACATTTGTTTGTTAAGCTTCATCCGTGTTGTCACTGTTGTTGTTCAAATGCTAAGTCGTATCCGACACTTTGCAGCCCCATGGACTGCAGCTGGCTAGGCTCCTCTGTCCTCCACTATCTCCCGGTTTGCTCAGATTCATGCCTGTTGAGTCGGTGAGGCCTTCTAACCATCTAATAGCGATGTTAAGCTTTTAAAACAATAATCTGTCAATTGCGCTGTTTTCTTTTCAATTGTGCCACTTTGTGCCAACTCGCTGTTCCACGTCAACCTGGACCATCACACCCAGCTGTAGCAGCACAAAGAGAAGTCCCCAGCAGACCTGGTTTCCAGGCCTCTTAAAGGCACCAGCAGAATGAGAGTCTGCTTTATTCTAGTCCCCGGTTCCTTCCAGATAGTGGTTTGAATATGCAGCCCCAGAGAGATGGTGTACAAATGCCAGGAAGTGACTGGCCACTGCCCACAGTGGCTTGGTTAGAGTCAGAGGAAGAAACCAACGCTCAGCACCAACCAAACATACAGGCTCCTGGTCTTGCCTGAGTCCACAGCATCACCTTCTCCCAGAATTCCTTGCTGCTCTTGCCTGAAGGTGGCCTCATCTAATTTATCTGATGACTGTCTCAATCACTCTTCATCTTATATGGTATCATTCGGAGGTAAAGGATCCCGGTTTAGCCTGAGTTGGTTACCCTGTTCTAGCAGATCAAGATTTAAGTGGATTCTCGGCTCACCCTGCTTTTGTGGCCCAAGACACTCTGTTTATATGATCTATCGCTGGTAAGGGCTTTGGCCCAAGATACTCTGTTTATGTGATCTATCGCTGATAAGGGCTTCCCTGGGCTCAGATGGAAAAGCGTCTGCCTGCAGTGTGGGAGACCCAGGTTCGATCCCTGGGTTGGGAGGAGCTTCTGGAGAAGGAAATGGCAACCCACTCCACTTGCCTGGAGAATTCCATGGATGGAGGAGCCTGGTAGGCTACAGTCCACGAGGTTGAAAAGAGTCAGACATGACTGAGCAACTTCACTTTCATCCCTGATAAAATACAGTCTTTGACAATAACAACGGCCTCCTCGATTAATCAGTAGTGGCCACTCAGATTATGTGCTTGTTGACTGACTGAATGACGGCATAAGGATTAAATGGATATATACAAGAATTAAAATAAAAATAAACAGTATCAGAACAGTGACTTGCATCTCCACTCATTAAGCAAGTAATTGTTGAGTATTTTGTTTGTGATATTAGACTAAAACCCTCAGAACATAGTGGTGGACAAGACAGATAAGTCCTTTAAGTCCTTGATTCAGTCATATGATATTGCTGATATTCCTAAGTTGTTGATTAACACAAATGTACTTTTCATTTGTTTCAAATAATTGCAAGGGATGCTAATGTTTAAACTGTTGTTGCTTAGTCTCACTAAACAACATTTCTGACTCTTGTGAATTTTTAAATAGATGAGTGCAAAATGGAGTGACTCAGAAAGAGCAAGTCACATTAAGTGAATCATAAACAGTATTTCATGGTCCCTCACTGGCTTCATAAGCTCAAATAATTTAATTAAATTGAGTTCAGTTTCACAAGGAATCAGGAACCAAGATAAGAATCATAGCAGGGAGTGGTATCAAAACTATAAAGTCAGTGCATAAAAATGCATTTGCAGGTATATTGCCCAACTCAAGAATTTGACATAGAACTTAGTGAAAGTGCTGGAGCACTCTCCTGTCAGTTTGAAAAAAAGTAAGTTACTTATTTGTTAAATTTAGGGACAGAGTCCCTCAACAATTTACTACACAGGAATTGAAAATAAACACATTGCCTATTAGTATTTCCAGCGTTTGACTTTTTGTTCAATCTAAATGTGGCCACACAATGCTGAAATGTAACAAAAGAAGACACAGTTGCTGTTTTGTTTTGTTTTAATTTGTTTTCACAAATGAGTTTCTGTATGGGCCTGAGCATTTATAATGTGAAGGCTGTTTGGTCACAAGCAGAAAATACATTTGAACTGAAGCAAACCAAGTTTTAAAGAGTACACCTTTTAAGATTACTGTTTGATAAAACAATGGAGAAATGCAAATTTAAAAAATTATCCTTCAAGATGAAAAGAAGAAGAAAATGTGTTACCAACTTTGGATTTTCTCATAAGTGAAAATATATTCCTATCTCACTAATAAGTTACATAAACAGAAATTACATAAACAGAAGATTGATTATCCTTCATCTTTCTTTCTCAGTAATTTCAAAACTATTGTCACCCCGTCATTCCATGAAATCAAATTTATAAAGCCAACACTTACTCAGAAATAAGTGTTCTTACATAACTCTCCCATTTTCTTCATGCCCTCTGTTCCTAAATTTATACTTGGATCTGAAAATTTATAAAGTTACTAGTTTAGAAATAGTCAACTGTGACCTTCTGTTTTCATTCCTGATAAGTCACTTCAGTCGTGTCTGAGTCTTTGTGGCCCTGTGGACTGTAGCCCTCAGGCTCCTCTGAGCCTGGGATTCTCCAGGCAACAACACGGGAGTGGGTGGCCACGCCCTCCTCCAGAGGATCTTCCTGACCCAGAGATCGAGCCGTGTCTCAGGCGTTGGCAGGCGCATTTTTCACCACTGGCACCACCTGGGAAGCCTGCTTTAGGAAGCACAAAGGGGAATGCACTTCTCCACAGGGCCTTTTTCACATGCTTCCAACAACCAAATAATTCCCAATTTTCCGGTATGTAAATTCAGTATCATCAGAAGAAGTAAACAAATACACAGAGGGACAAGATTTGTGCTGTCAAAACCCATTGTTTTACAATGTCTTTGTTTGCAATCTTTCATAATTCATCCTCAGATATGGCCTTCCTAGTAATTAGTTACCTTTAACGTCTTCATTTTCATTTAAATGTTCAATGATCAGGATAATTAGAATTAATTTGGCATTGTCATCTTATGGAAATGGAGCTTCTGCCACTTATCAGGAGTGTCCTGCAGGCAGTGTTACCAGAGAAATATGGGGCTCCTCCATTTCACACCCTGGGTTATAGCCTTTGGTTAAAGTGGTAACAGTAGGACCTGGCCTGACTCCAATTTAAATTTATGCCATTTTTGATAGAGGATTGTGGGCAGTCAAGCTGGGAGCCTAGCCTGTTGCGAATGGCACTGTGTGTTTAACTTGATTCTCTCCAAACAATGCAAGAACTTCTGTCTCCATTCATCTGGGTATTTTAGAGGCTGAGATTAACCCTAAATTTAGAACAAATGAAAATCTTTCTTTGTGCTAAGATGGAAAAAAAGCAATCCTAATTTGTTTTTAAGATTTTGGATAGAATACAGGAGAGCAATGTTTAAGAAGCTTAGTATCAGAAAAGCTATGAAGAAGAGAGTATTCCAACAAATTTTCAAACTGGAAGAGACTTTGAATTACCTGACTTAGATTTTTTAGTCACACAATAAAGTAAATTTTCATTATCTTTCCCATTCCCTGTCATATACCTCTTGTTGTTTAGTCACTAAGTCATGTCTCACTGTGATCCCATGAACATCAGTGCACCAGGCTTCCCTGTGCTTCACTATCTCACAGAATTTGCTCAGACTCATGCCATTGAGTCGATGATGCCGTATAACCATCTCATCCTCTGCTGCCCTGTTCTTCTCCTGCCTTCAGTCTTTCCCAGCATCAGAGTCTTTTCCAATGAGTTGACTCTTTGCATCAGGTGGTCAAAGTATAAGAGCTTCAGCATCATTCCTTCTGGTGAATATTCAGGGTTGATTTCCTTTAGGTTTGACTAGTTTGATCTCCTTCAGTCCAAGGGACTCTCAAGAGTCTCCTCAAGCACTATAATTCAAAAGCATCAATTATTTGGTGTTCAGCCTTACAATTATATATGAAAACATAAGCTTGCTCTTGATAACTCCAATTGCTATGGGTTTAAATACATTAAAAAGGAAGGCCAAGATTAAGTAGGTTAAAAAATTATTTTGTTTATGATTTTGTGGGTCAGAAAGTTGGGAAGAGTTTGAGCAGAGCTGGGTATAGTCAGATGTTGTCTGGAGTTGTAATCACATGAGTTCTGGATATCCAAGGTAGCTTGTTCTTACAGCTGGAAAAGGGATAAAAATCTCATATGTTCATGAGGGGTAGAGTAAAGAATTTTCAGACATGTTTTAATACTGTTGTAGAGTGTAAAAAAGCTGAGAGACTCTGTATTCAATAGAAATAATAGTTTATAATTCCCAGGGGATGTGGCTGGTAGGGACGGTTCAGGAATGGAGTGGAGTGAGACCCTGGGACCTGCCTAGAGAACCCTAGTGAGAAAGCCTTTGGCAGTGAGTTGAGCCAGCCCACAAGGTTTGCAAGAGCCAATTATCCATGCTCTCTCAGTCCCAGCTCTGATTCAGCCGTGTTGTGTCCTTAGCCTGAAAATGGCCACGGAGGGACATCTCTACCACAGAAACTGCCAGACACTACAAATAAGGGCTTTTCCTCCAAGAACCCCCTAGGGGTATCACCTGCAGTAGCAGGTGAATTCTTTACCAGTGAGCCACCTGGGAAGCCTCAATATATATGTTGGGGGAGTTTGTAATTTCCTTGGTTCCGTCTCATCGCAACAAAAATTTGAAGTGGTGGACCAGTGTTACAACACCATGTTACAGCTCAGTTTTATTTAGAAAGTAAAGAAAAATACATCCTTGAGGCGTGAGGGCATGCCAACTCAAAAGACATGAAGGGAACAGAGGCTCCCAGCCCAATTTTGGCTGCTCTTTTAATGTGTTTTTTCTCCTCCCCCTGGGCCTGCCCTATGTAAACTGGGCTAGCCAGGAGTGCTATTTATCTTACCTGAGGTTCTCACTCTGGTCCTGGGAACTTCCTTTGTTCTATTTTCGTGGGCTTTTCCCTTCCTTGTCTTTTAGCAATTGCCATTTTGGACTCCATTTTCCCATTCTAACTACCTAATATATATATATATATATTTAAAATTATGTTAAATGTTCCATGCGCTACTATGTTTAGCATATAAAGTGATCAACAAATGCTAATATCTGACGAAAAATGAATGTATAATATATATATGTATTTTTTTTTCTTACCTACCTAACCAACTTTAACTGGTCAGGGAAATTTGTAAATACTTCCTTTTGAATATTAGCTTTTGCTCTTCTTCATCCTACACTTATTTAATTGAGCTATATTAATTTTTATGTATCATTATATATGTGTACATTTTGTATATATGTTTTATACAAATTAATAACAAAATATATTGAAAGGTTTCTTCATCTCCAAACGAAATCCATTTAATACTGTAAAAGCTACAAATATTTATTCCTCTCTTTTTAAATAAAAAGTCAAGAATAAATTGGAGGGACTTCCCTGGCAGTCCAGTGGTCAGGACTTCCCCTTCCAATGCAAGGGGCGCAGGTTCAATCCCTGGTCAGGGAGCTAAGATCCTACATGCCTTGTGGCTGAAAAATGAAAACATGAAACAGAAGCAGTATTGTAACAATTTTGATAAAGACTTTAAAAATGGTCCCCATAAAAATTTTTTTAATAGAATAAATTAGAAAAGTTCTTTCTCTGATCTGTGTGTATGGACAAACAGCTCCCATAAGCGGTGGGAGGAGAGGAACACAGACACGAAGGGTGGGCCACCCAAGCCCCTTCAGGTGTCAATGAGACAGTCCACAGAAGGGTGGAGCGGCAGGTCTCATAAAAATAGAAACATTTAAACCCACGTTTAGTCATTTCCTCTCCCTGATTTGGGATTGCTTAGTTGTTTGCAGGCATAGCCAACAGGCAGCGTGGAAGAGATAGCACATGTGTGGCTAAGGCTGATTGTATACAATCAGAGTGATTATGTGGAAATCAATCAGAGTTTTCTTCTCTGAACCCACTTGTTCTCACACAATGAGTGACGTTCGAGCTAATTTTATTCACCGCCTTCTCCGTTCACAAGGGTCTTTATCTCTGTCAGTGTTATCCCCTATCCTTCATATTCTCCTGCATGTCCTGAAAAAAGGGGGAGTAACTCCACGTTTTTATTTTTATTCTTATTTACTATTCAGAAGCAACGCAATATAATAGGATTTAAATATATATATATATATATATATATATATATATATATATACACACACACATATATGAATGCATTTATATCAGATTCATCCAGAAAAATCTCCTTTCTATTCAATACAAAGTCAGCTGATTGGACAGCTGAGTTACTTTCTGCAAAATTCCTTCCTTTTACATATATGCATATATATGTATAGATATACTAGAAAAGCATTGGTTGGGCACTACCGATTATTTTAGATAGCTGTCTGGTTGGTAAAATGTGGTGAAATAATGAAGGCAGTGGTAGAGTTCACATGTGAAACTGTCAGTCAACTGTAGTCACGCTAAAGCTTATTTTGCAGCGTGGGGAACATTTTAAACTTTCACTTCAAATGCTGTGACCTACTGTAGTAGGAAGAATTCTAAGAGGACACCAGTGACCCAGATCTTGTTAATTAATGCCTTCCTCTTAACTGTGGGTAGGACTTGTAATTTGCTTCTAGCAAATAGAATATGGCAGAGGTGATGGAATATGTTGAGTTATATGCAAAGGTAAAGGAATTTTGCAGAAAGTAATTAAGCTGTCCAATCAGCTGACTTTGTGTTGAACAGAAAGGAGATTTTTCTGGGTGAATCTGATTTACTCAGGTGAGACTTTGAAGGAGACCAGAGACGATTAAGGTGTGTGGGAGACAGGAAGCCGCTGAGGCTCACCGTTCTGCTGACCTTGGAGAAGCAGGATATCGTGCATTCTGAAGCTGAAAGGAATGGACTGTGCCAAGAACCAGGGACAACAGTCATCTTTACAGTCCTGGTTAGTATCTTGATTTTGGCCTGAGAGGTGATAGTTGAGCAGAGGACCCAGCCAAGGTGTCCCTGGACTTGTGACTTATTTGGAAACTTAGATGACAAACATGTGCTGTTTAAAGTGGCTAAGAGTATGACAGTGTGTTTAAAAATAGAGAATGAATGTCCCACTTAAAAGATTTCTTGTTTCTAGAGATGGATTAATTCATTTACTCATTCACACATTCCTATACAAATTAACTTTACGAACTCTATGTGTGTGTGTGTGTGAGTGTGCACACAATCGTGTCTGACTTTGTGATCCCCTGGACTCTATGTAGTCCACTAGGCTCTTCTGCCCATAGGATTTTCTGGGCAAGAATACTGGAGTGTGTTTCCATTTCCTCCTCCAGAGGATCGTCCCCACCCAGGAACTGAACTCATGCCTCTTGTGACTCCTGCATTGGCAGATGGGTTCTTTACCACTAGTGCCACCAAATGAAACAGTCCCTCTTAGGGAACTCTGTGTGTGGACATGTATGTGCACACAAAATCTTCCCAAGTAAGATTTATAGTGAAGTGAAGTCCCTCAGTTGTGTCCAACTGTTAGCGACCCCATGAATTACAGCCCACCAGGCCCCTCCGTCCATGGGATTCTCCAGGTAAGAGTACTGGAGTGGGGTGCCATTGCCTTCTCCAGGAGAGAGAATATTAAGAGAGAGAAAGAGAGAAGGGGCAAGATGGGGAAAGAGAGGAGAGAAAGAAAATTATAGTGTGAAGAAATCCTCGTGGTTCAAAGACAAAATGTGAGTATAGATGTCTGCATTGAGTGTACACATTTTTATTAGAAGGAGTTTTATTAAATGTTCTATTTAGTAATTGCCAGCATCATGCAAGATGTATTTCTAGGGATGAGTATATGAGAATGCTTGGAAAGGATGAAGATGCATAAAGGAGAAACTGGGATTACGGTAGGTTGTTTCAGCTGAAATTGCAATCACCTTGTCTTCTGTACCATGTACTTTCTCCAGAGCCTCCTTGATGCTATGACCCCATCAAGAGGTAGAGCCTAAATCTTGTCACAAACGTCGTAAGTGAAAACAATATAGGGAGGGAGCATGAAACATCTAGCTTAGAGTGTATGCACAGTTGTGTCTGACTCTGTGGCCCTATGGACTGTAGCCCACCAGGCTCCTCAGCCCACGGGATTCTCCAGGCAAGAATACTGGGGTGGGTTGCCATTTCCTTCTGCAGGGGACCTTGCCCACCCTGAGATCAAACCTGGATTCGTTACCAATAGCGCCGCCTGGAAAGCCCATCTTATTGTTTTTCAGTCGGTCACTCAGTCATGTCTCTTTGCAACCCCATGGACTGCAGCACGTCAGACTTCCCTGTCCTTCACTATCTCCTGAAGTTTATCAAACTCATGTCCACTGACTCCATGATGCCATCCAACTGTCTTATCCCCTGTCACCCCTCTTCTCTTCCTGCTCTCAAACTTGCCCTGCAGCAGGGTCTTTTCCAGTGACTTGGCTCTTCAAAATATTGGAGCTTCAGCTGCAGCATCAGTCCTTCCAATGAATATTCAGGGTTGACTTCCTTCAGGATTGACTGGCTTGATCTCCTTGATGTCCAAGGGACTCTCAAGAGTCTTTACAACATCACCATTCAAAAGCATCAGTTCTTCAGCACTCAGCCTTCTTTGTGGCCCACTCTCACATCCGTACATGACCACTGAAAAACCGTGGCTTTTACTATATGGATCTTTCCCATAACTTACAAGAAAGCTTTTTAGTGTAATATTCAGAAATCCAAATTTTCAAAAATGTATTATGGAATTCTGATAAATGTTATAAATATGAATTATTTTGCCAATATTCAAATAGATGTGATAATGCTATATCCAAATTCAGTTAAGTTGCCCACGTCTGCCTAGCATTCTCACGATGTGTTAGCTGTCAAACAGGGCCAGGTGGGAGATGAAATAAGAACACACAACTTTTGCCCCGAAAGGAGAGTCTGCAGTTTAGCACTGGACTTGGGAGAGCATTCTGGCTCAGGCTGTCCTCTGTCTCAACATACTTGCCCCCACCTATTCCCAGGCTTGATGTCCTACCTGTGACTCTTTTCTTCATATACTTCCCACAACCACTTTGGACACCAGGGACTGTCTGAAATTCATTTTAAGAAAAACAGTATTGGAGATACCAACTCTCTCCCTGGACCTATCAATTTGATATTATCTTTAGCTATTTACTGAACTTCTTTGAGATGTCAAGTACTATAAAAATTACAAGACACTACTTGTGAAAAAGCATTTTATAAATTGTTAAGAGCTACTGGGATATTTGTTATTCTCATGTAAATATTGTTTTCTTACGACGTGTGAATTTAAATGTTACAAATAGAATTTTAAACTATTTTTTGTTTAATTACTATATAACATGGAAAATTGTGCTTCAAAAAAACAAAAACCAAGTAATTTAGTTTTTTACCTTTCATAAAAGCCATGAGATATATGTTGAATGTTCCTTATGCCAAAATTTGGAGATATTAGTCTCAAGGCACACATTCAGTGATACATGGTCAGTTGAGTCTCTCAGTGTCCGACTCGTTGTGACCCCATGGACTGCAGCAAGCCAGGCCTCCCTGTCCATCACCAGCTCCCGGAGTTCACTGAAACTCATGTCCATCGAGTCGGTAATGTCACCCAACCATCTCATCCTCTGTCATCCCCTTCTCCTCCTACCTTCAATCTTTCCTAGCATCAGGGTCTTTTCCAGTGAGTCAGCTCTTTGCATCAGGTGGCTAAAGTATTGGAGCTTCAGCATCAGTCCTTCCAATGAACATTCAGGACTGACTTCCTTTAGGATTAAATGTTGCTTTTCTCTTCAGTGTGGTGGGAGAGTGAATTCTTAAGCTAAAAATGAACAGTGAGAACTTCTCAGCAAACATTACAGAAAGTCTAAACTCTTCTAGAATTCACAGGGATAAAATGATCATTGGGTAGAGGTTTTGGTGAGCACTCATTTTTACCAATAATGAATACAAGCCATCTAATATTGTTTCTCAAAAAAAGCAATTTTGTCACATTTTCTGATGAAGATAGAGCTGTTTTCTTTTCGTTTTTGTCTTAATAATGTTTGCAGCCCAAATGGTGCTGATTTGGAGAATACCACCCCACACACTTGTGTACCTGTAGGCCATTACCACTGATTCCTCTTCTGGTGTGACTGGGTGCCCTGTCCTGCTTACCTTCCGCTTCTGTCCCACCGAGGTTAGCCAAAGTTCATGCGCCTTGTCAGTTAAGTTTCTAAACCAGATGAATTATATTTTCTATAATTGAGCTAACCACAGTTAATTGCCTAATACCCTATGCCCACACTAACTGAAAAAAGAATTAATTGCTTGGAAAAGAATGCATTCTGTATTTCGGTCACATCCACACAATCACACTAGAACAAAGTGACAAATAAAAGCACTTCAGTGGTGACCAGAGCCAATGCTGGAGCCAGTGGTGACAGCAGAGCCAGGGCTTAAATTACTGAAACCTTTTTACCTCTTTTGGGTGTTCTCTAAGGTTATAAATTGAACTTCTTGTTAAAGCTAGCCAAATTATGTATTATTATTTTTTCCTTTCATCACACAAGAAAATAATTGTAGGTGACCTTTGGCAAAGGTTTAGGTACAATTTAAGAAAATATTATTTGCAAAAGAAGGCTAGATTATTTTTTTATTGCCAGTTTTTACTATTAATAATTTAGTCTTACATTTAAAAATTTTTATTTCCTAGTTAAGGTATAACACCAGGCCTAAGACTTTCCTACAGTCTCTTTGGAAACCTGAAATACATATACAAATAATTTGGCATTTACTATGCCAATTTTATTAGACTTTTCCCCTTAAAGAAAGCTGAGCAATGAAGAATTGATGCTTTTGAGCTGTGGTGTTGGAGAAGACTCTTGAGAGTCCCTTGAACTGCAAGGAGATCAAACCAGTCCATCCTAAAGGAAATCAGACCTGAATATTCATTGGAAAGATTGATGCTGAAGCTGAAGCTCCAAATACTTTGGCCATCTGGTGAGAAGAACTGACTCACTGGAAAAGACCCTGATGCTGGGAAAGATTGAAGGCAGGAGGAGAAGGGGACAACAAAGGATGAGATGGTTGGATGGCATCACCGACTCAATGGGCATGAGTTTGAGCAAGCTCCAGGAGCTGGTGATGGACAGGGAGGCCTGGCATACTGCAGTCCATGGGGTCACAAAGAGTCAGACACAACTGAGCAACTGAACTGATACTGAACTTTCCCCTTATACATGAAAGAGTGCCAGTACTTTATTTTACCAAGCTATGATAATAATGCTGATGAATTCCAAATTTCACTACCTAATTATAAGTGGTACACTTAAGAAAAAGACCAAAAGCTTTGAATATATCATCTCTCCCTAATACACTCTACCAAATTTGCAATGGTTAATACAAAGTTACTTCCCTGGTGGCTCAGACAGTAAAGCATCTGTCTAGAATTCGGGAGACCTGGGTTCGAGCCCTGGGTTGGGAAGATCCCCTGGAGAAGGAAATGGCAATCCACTCCAGTATTGTTGCCTGGAAAATCCCATGGACAGAGGAGCCTGGTACGCTGCAGTCTATGGGGTCACAAAGAGTTGGATACGACTGAGCGACTTCACTTCACTTTAAACAAGAAAACAAAAGCTTAGGTAATCCATCGATAATCAGATCAATCTCAAATAATCTTGTGTTAGCAACATAAAATAAATATGGACTTCCTCACTCCTTGAAGCCATTTCAACTGTTAAATCACTTAGTCAAATATGTTTTAGTCTACAACGTTAAGAACTCAAAATGCAGTGCTTTAGTAAAGGCCAGGGAAATCCAAATATATTTGCTATACAAAAGAACTTCCAACATATTTGATAAACCCGCAAAGCACAATAAGCATGTTCATGAATAGAATTCTATTCATAATTCTAATGTGAAAAAGTCTGCCTATAAGACTGAACAATTTTAGAAAAAAAAAAAAAAACATGAAAAAGAAAATCTTGTTTGTCCCCTCCAAGGTCTCTCCTTTTCCTCATTTTTTTTTTTTTTTTTTGCCTTTATAGCTTCCTCATTCTGCTTCCCCATCAATCCTAGATCAGCTTAAATGGATAATGGCTATTTCAATATTTATTTACATGTATGAAAAGTTAAAGAAGAAAAAAATTATGGTATCAGTCAAAAGGAGTCTTGGAATTTACCAGTGTGGTCTAGTTATCCATATCCCTTACTCTGTTTCTTTAGGATCAATTATTAAGAGTTTTCTGAACTTGGAAATTTGAGTGCTTCTAAAACAATTTTTGGAATGTTTTCCTCTATGTTCCCCATGCCTGTAGACACAGTTTATTTAGGCAAAATGAGCTACAACTGCAAAGTCTCTGAAAGGAATCAAGAGTAATGCCAAGTCACTTAAGCAGGCTGACTAGAAAGAGGGACTTTTCTCCGTACCCTTCCATCCTTCATCTCGTGCATACCACTCTGTGCTCCCTCGGTCCTCAGCACTTTGTTAATCCCTCCACTGGGAGCGTGGCTGTCCCGGTACCATCATCAGTTCCCTCTTGCATCCTTCAAGTCTTTACTCTTATGTCACCCTTTTGCTAAGACTCACATTTGTTGTTCAGTTGTTAAGTCGTGTCCAACTCCTTGCGACCCCGTGGGCTGCAGCACACCAGGCTTCCCTAGTCCTTCACTCATCTCCTGGAGTTTGCTCAGACTTGTGTCCATTGAGTCTATAAGGCCATCCAACCATCTCATCCTCTGTCTGCCCCTTCTCCTCCTGACATTAGTCTTTCCCAGCATCAGGGTCTTTTCTAATAAGTTGGCTTTCCACATCAGGCGGCCAAAGTATTCGCGCTTTAGCTTCAGCATCAGTCCTTCCAATGAATATTCAGGGTTGATTTCCTTTAGGATGGACTGGTTTGGTCTCCTTGCAGTCTCAGGGACTCTCAGGAGTGTTCCCCAGCCCCACAGTTCAAAAGCATTCATTCTTCACCACTCAGCTTTCTTTTTTTTTTTTTATTTTTTTTTTAGTTTTTTATTTTTTAAATTTTAAAATCTTTAATTCTTACATGCGTTCCCAAACATGAACCCCCCTCCCACCTCCCTCCCCATAACATCTTTCTGGATCATCCCCATGCACCAGCCCCAAGCATGCTGCCTCCTGCGTCAGACATAGACTGGCGATTCAATTCACAATATAGTATACATGTTAGAATGTCATTCTCCCAAATCATCCCACACTCTCCCTCTCCCTCTGAGTCCAAAAGTCCGTTATACATATCTGTGTCTCTTTCCCTGTCTTGCATACAGGGTCGTCATTGCCATCTTCCTAAATTCCATATATATGTGTTAGTATACTGTATTGGTGTTTTTCTTTCTGGCTTACTTCACTCTGTATAATCGGCTCCAGTTTCATCCATCTCATCAGAACTGATTCAAATGAATTCTTTTTAACGGCTGAGTAATACTCCATTGTGTATATGTACCACAGCTTTCTTATCCATTCATCTGCCGATGGACATCTAGGTTGTTTCCATGTCCTGGCTATTATAAACAGTGCTGCGATGAACATTGGGGTACATGTGTCTCTTTCAATTCTGGTTTCCTCGGTGTGTATGCCCAGAAGTGGGATTGCTGGGTCATAAGGTAGTTCTATTTGCAATTTTTTAAGGAATCTCCACACTGTTCTCCATAGTGGCTGTACTAGTTTGCATTCCCACCAACAGTGTAGGAGGGTTCCCTTTTCTCCACACCCTCTCCAGCATTTATTGCTTGCAGATTTTTGGATCGCAGCCATTCTGACTGGTGTGAAGTGGTACCTCATTGTGGTTTTGATTTGCATTTCTCTAATAATGAGTGATGTTGAGCATCTTTTCATGTGTTTGTTAGCCATCCGTATGTCTTCTTTGGAGAAATGTCTATTTAGTTCTTTGGCCCATTTTTTGATTGGGTCGTTTATTTTTCTGGAGTTGAGCTGCATAAGTTGCTTGTATATTTTTGAGATTAGTTGTTTGTCAGTTGCTTCATTTGCTATTATTTTCTCCCATTCAGAAGGCTGTCTTTTCACCTTGCTTATATTTTCCTTTGTTGTGCAGAAGCTTTTAATTTTAATTAGATCCCATTTGTTTATTTTTGCTTTTATTTCCAGAATTCTGGGAGGTGGATCATAGAGGATCCTGCTGTGATTTATGTCTGAGAGTGTTTTGCCTATGTTCTCCTCTAGGAGTTTTATAGTTTCTGATCTTACATTTAGATCTTTAATCCATTTTGAGTTTATTTTTGTGTGCGGTGTTAGAAAGTGATCTAGTTTCATTCTTTTACAAGTGGTTGACCAGTTTTCCCAGCACCACTTGTTAAAGAGATTGTCTTTACTCCATTGTATATTCTTGCCTCCTTTGTCAAAGATAAGATGTCCATATGTGTGTGGATTTATCTCTGGGCTTTCTATTTTGTTCCATTGATCTATATGTCTGTCTTTGTGCCAGTACCATACTGTCTTGATGACTGTGGCTTTGTAGTAGAGCCTGAAGTCAGGCAAGTTGATTCCTCCAGTTCCATTCTTCTTTCTCAAGATTGCTTTGGCTATTCGAGGTTTTTTGTATTTCCATACAAATCTTGAAATTATTTGTTCTAGTTCTGTGAAAAATGTGGCTGGTAGCTTGATAGGGATTGCATTGAATTTGTAAATTGCTTTGGGTAGTATACTCATTTTCACTATATTGATTCTTCCAATCCATGAACATGGTATATTTCTCCATCTATTAGTGTCCTCTTTGATTTCTTTCATCAGTGTTTTATAGTTTTCTATATATAGGTCTTTAGTTTCTTTAGGTAGATATATTCCTAAGTATTTTATTCTTTTCGTTGCAATGGTGAATGGAATTGTTTCCTTAATTTCTTTTTCTACTTTCTCATTATTCGTGTATAGGAATGCAAGGGATTTCTGTGTGTTGATTTTATATCCTGCAACTTTACTATTTACAGTTTGATTTTCACAGATGTACATGACTACTGGAAAAAAACATAACTGGCTATATGGACCTTTGTAGGTGAAGTGATATCTCTACTTTTTAATCCACTGTCTAGGTGGGTCATAGCTTTTCTTCCAAAACTCACATTGCTACCCTATTTTCAACTGCATTTCCGCAAACACATGCACTGTCCACTTTCCCTGGCAAGTGGTATGTTGTATTTTCTTTGTACAAGCTAAGCTTATCACCTAGCAAAAGCACATAAAGTTAAATGAATAATTAGTACAAATGAATCGAAATGCTCAAAACTGATAAAGCTTCTTTTATTTTGAAGAGACAGCTGACAGTCATTTTCTAGGAAGCTGAGCCCTTTCTGATACTTGAAAGCACATTAAGGAAGTGATCTCCTTTTCTTCTTGTGTTTGCTAGGATAAATAAAGGCTCACTGGGAAGATTTCCCAAAGGAAAGATGGTAACCAGTGTTTTGGAGGAGAAGGAAAATATTAGGTAGAACAAGAAGAAGTGGCAAGCAGGGACAAGAAATATGAGGTGTGGTAAAGTGGGAATAAGTGTTTGTGAAATATGTGAGATGAACTGGGATACAGGCTTCAAGAAGTAGAAGACACGACTGGTGGGGAGAGGCCAGTTGTGAAGTATTTAAAACTCCCCATCACAGCTCTCCCAGTGTGATGCAATGCTAGTGATTGCTGATTGAGGCTACATTTGCTCAAGGTGATTGTATAATTACACCAAATTCACATTCCTGATTCAGTTTAGTCATCACGCCCTTGCTGACAACATGGAGAGATAAAGGAGACTGATGCACCGCAGAGCTTCTTACAGACTGTGGTCGCTGCTGGGGTAGCTTTTCACTTGACTCAGCCTTTACATGTCCGCCTGAATACTCAAAACAACACCCATCTTTGGACAAGAATTAATGAAGGCATTTATTTAAAAATATGGTAATATTTTTGGTTCCCTCTCATCTGCATTAGAGGTTTCCATAGCTTCCCAACAGCTTGTCATTGGGAAGGTGTTACCTATTGTGGGTGTATTAGTTGCTTAGTTGTGTCTGACTCTTCGTGACCCCATGCACTGTAGCCCACCAAGCTCTTCTGTCCAGGGAATTCTCCAGGCAAGAATCCTGGAGTGGGTTGCCATTTCCTTCTCCAAGGGATCTTCCCAACCCAGGGACCAAACCCAGGTCTCCCACATTGCAGGCAGATTCTCTACCATCTGAACCACCAGGGAAGCCCCACCTATTGGGTATCTGTTGCTTAATAAGAATCAAGTCCAGAGAAGAAGGGAACACATTTAAGGCTTAGTAATCCCCTGGAGAAGGCAAAGGCAACCCACTCCCGTGTTCTTGCTTGGGCAATCCCATGGACAGAGGAGCCTGGCTGGCTACAGTCCATGGGGTCCCGAAGAGTCAGACACGCCTGAGGGACTAAGCACAGCACAGCATAAACGCTGCAAGGCTCCTGTGGTGCCTCAGATGGTGAAGGATCTGCTCACAGTGCAGGAGGCTGGGGTTTGATCCCTGGGCCTGGAAGATACCCTGGAGAAGGGAACGGCAACCCACTTTAGTATTCTTGCCTGAAGAATCCCATGGGCATGGGGTCGCAAAGAGTCAGAAAAGACTTAGCTGCTAAACAGCAGCAACAACAATGTAAAAGTACTCCTTGATGAACAGTATAATGCAAAATAACTCCAGATTTTCAAATTCAGTGGATTGGTTCTCCTGAATGTCACGTTATTCTTATTTGCTGAAAGACTCTATTCTGAGCTTATCCTTCAGAACAAGCTGCGTGCAGTGGAAAGGTACGTTTTTGTCTGAATAAGCTGGCTCTAATCCCAAATGATATTTGTGCGGATCTGCTCTCACACTGGTATATTAACTTATTAGACAATTAAAATACGGCAAATGAAGTGAAGTTTGGAACTTGCCTCACGTAATTTCTTTTAATTGTTTCTACTCACACCTCTGCCTTCCATATACAAAATTCTTAAAGTCTATAGGGATATCTTAGTACATATTTATGCAGATCGCTTTTTTATTTATGGAAGGGGATAAGCTCATTCCCCCAGGTGGTTGTAAAACTGCAATTTCACTTTGACATGATACAAATTGGTTTAGAGAAAACAAATTATTCTACAGTCTTTGGAAGCTGAAATGATGCTGCTGGAGCATAGTAACAAGATAAATAAATCCAGAAGATGGTAAATTGTATCTTTCCAACACTTAGATGGGTCTGTCCAGGATCATGCCTCTGAATTTAGGTCACTGATTTTTATCCAGAGATGATTTTTGACTTGTACAAAAGAAATGGAAACCAAGAACTACCTTAAAAGAAGCATTGGTTTGCATTCTTTTGAAATGTGTATTTACACAGACCATGAAATAAAAATATTTTGCTCAAGAAAAATGTTGTCTTTTTAATGCTGGTCTGAATGGCTTACCTAAAATAAAATTTTTTAGGAGTGAATAAATAGTTTTTGTGACTTAGTCTTCTCCCTAGCCTGTCCTATAAACAGAGGATACTGGAGCATGGACGAATACCCAGAGTTTAAGAACTTACTTTATTGTTTTGGGTAAAATTTTATTCAAGGTTTACATATATTCATAAAAGTACTCAAATGATAAACCCTAAGCTCTATGGATTTTAAGTGAACATAGCCAGCATGCCAATAAAATAAGACATTAATAGAATATCCCTAAGTCCCAGAAGGTCTTCTTGTGCCCCCTTCCAAAGATTCTGTCACCTTGGATCTTGGGTTAGTTTGGGCTATTCTCTAGAAATCAACTCTTTCAGGCAAATTGTCATTATTTAGTCAATAACCGCAGTGTATGCTCAGTCGAGTCTGACTCTTTATGACCCTATGGACCATACATAGCCCACCAGGCTGCTTAGTCCACGGAATTTTCCAGACAAGAGTTCTGAAGTGGGTTGCCATTGCCTTCTCCGGGAGATCCAGGGATCCAACCTGAGACTCCTGCATTGGCAGGTAGATACTTTACCACTAAGCTACCAGGAAGCCCTTCAGGCAAATAGTGCCGCATATTTCAGAATATTTTGCATGTGAGTTCACATTTTCCCGGGCTTCCCTGGTGGCTCAGATGGTAAAGAGTCTGTCTGCAGTGTAGGAGGCCCGGATTTGATCCCTGGGTCAGGAAGATCCCCTGGAGAAGGGAATGGCAGCGCGCTCCACGATTCTTGCCTGGAGAATCACGGACAGAGGAGCCTGGCGGGCTACGGGCTACAGTCCATGGGTCGCAAAGAGCCAGACACAATCAAGCGTCTTCACTTTCAGTTTCCCTTTTCGCATTCTCCCACTTACCATTCGTTAGCCCAGATGTTTCAGCGGAATCAGAGAAAAATCAACTGCTCCAAATGCGTTCTAACAGAAGGTCCCCTGGAAGTTAAGGATGTCACTCAGGTTGTGCTTTGATGACAACCAGATCACCTCCCAGGGACGGAGGAGCCTGGTGGGCTGCCATCTATGGGGTCGCACAGAGTCGGACATGACTGAAGCAACTTAGCCGCAGCAGCAGCAGCAGATCACCGATACCACAGCTTTCCCGCATAGTATTTTGGCCAAACATTACACTTAATAGAGTAAAAAATTAAATCACACCATGGTCCCCTAACATGCAGCAAAGAAAATAGATGTGGAGACTGGCAACACGCTTTAAAGATCAGAGAAGAGGGTAACACTATTTGGGAATGACATGTAGAGAGCATTACATAAGAGCATATTGAAAGAGATGGATTCAGTCAGTTCAAACATGACATTTATTTTTAACAATTAGTATTCTATTCTCTGTAATCATGCCCAGCAGTTTAAAGTGCTTTAATGAACTCTTACTGGAAAGTGACTATTTCACGAGGGTATAATGACTTTTAATCACTTCACCCAAGCTCTTAGTAAGAGAGACTGTCAGGAAATGTTTTTGCTTTTGTTATAAAAATAATTGAATTTCCAACTGGAACAAGAAATTTGTCAATATATAACATCCACTGTCTTAATCCCTCTTTTTTATTCTCCTTCTCGCTCTTCTTCCCAGTGTATTATTGATGAATTTGAACAATTACTGATTTTTCACTCAGAATAAGCTGAGAAGAAAAATAACTTCTAACTAAGCAACTACTGAGTTCTTATGGTAGCTGTTATGGTAGATACTCTACTCATAGCATATCAGTTAATCCACTCAAAAACTCAGTGAGGCAAACACTATATCCATTTAACAACTGAGGAAATTGTAGTTTAGGAAAATACCCAATTTACTCAGTATCATCCTTGCAAAACTGTCAGAGAAATAATTGAAGCACAAAGCCATTTGAATGAAAGATGATTTATATAGTATTAAGGCTAAGTATTAATATTGCAGAGAGTATGCTGGTTAGTAAACTTTTATCTCTTCCAAAGTAAAACATACATATTTAGTATTGTCAAGGTGTAACTAGTAAACACTATAGATGTCAATCTCTTTGTTATCTTTGATTATCACCCTAAGACAGCCTCCATAAGTTAGTTCAGGAGTTCTCAAAGTGCGCTACTTAGACTAGTTGTATCAACATCATCTGTGAGCTTGTTAGAAACAAAGTTATGAGCCTCACATTGAATTTCTGAGTTTCTGAGCCATTGGATCCAGAAAACTGTTTTCCCAAGCTCTTGAGATAATTGTTATGCATGTTAAGGCTTGAGAGCCAATGATGTATTTTTAAAAGCATGAAATATAGTGTTATACTGGGTAGCTTTGTATCCTGGTTTGGCAGAATATTAGTTATGTGACATTGATCAACGTAATTAACCTCTCTGAGTCAGTTTCTCCATCTTGAAGTCTGAATAATAATAGCACCTGTATGTATAAGGTTGGTTTGAGATTTGTATAACATATATAGGAAAATGCCAGGCTCATGCTGTTGTTAGTCAGGCAGGCATGTCTGACTCTTTGCGACCCCATGGACTATAGCCTGCCAGGCTCCTCTGTCCATGAAATTCTCCAGGCAAGAATACTGGAGTGGGTAGCCATTCTCCAGGGGATCTTCTGACCCAGGAATCAAACCTGAGTCTTTGGCATTGCCAGGCTCATAGTAAGCACTATGAAAATGGTTAGAAATAAACATATTTTTTTTTAGCATACAAGCTAAATGAATTGATATCAAAAGCATTCACTCAATAGCTCAATATTTTGGAATAATTTATTTTAATAATGAAATCTAATAACTATTGAGTTTTTGAATTGGAATAAACATTCTTCTTTAAATTTGTTTCACCATTTTAAAATATATAAAACAGAAAAAGAAAGGCTATGGGAGGCTCATATAAATATGATACAGTAAATTACACTGTTTTATGAAGATGATTTCACATGGAATTCAAAGTAGATGCAATTAGTGCTACAAATTAGAAATAGCAAATGATGATTTAACAAACACATGATTTAACAAACAAATCAAAGAAGAGAAAAAAATTCAGATGAATTTAAATTGCTCTATGTAGATTTAATCTTGTGATAAGCAATTCTCAAGAGAAAGCATAAAATGTTGTTTTTCGTTTCAAAAAGTAGGACAGCTTGGAAGTTGAGAACGATTATTGTAGAAGCTAGAATTGTCAATGAAGATAATTAATAGAATCCATAACATGTATTTAACTATATGAGACGAACATCTAGTGTAATTTGCTCTTTATATACAATGTCAGTTTTAATGAAATTTGGGCTATATGGTTGCACCTGAGTGCGAGTAATCATATTTGCAATGTCAAGCTGGCCTGCGGACTGATGCAAAGGTTCCCAGCAAAGAGCAACAGATGGTGTGTAAATACCAAGCCAGACCTATACACTTTTGGGTGGGGGGAGCTATGTTTAAGTAGTTTCATGTTCACGGCATGAAGTGCGGGTATCTGCTGAAAAAAAAACCCAAAAACTTCTTTCCTCTAATCCATATGCATCAATTAAACACACATCATTAAACAGCAAGTGTCTATGTCAAAGTATAATATGTGGAGAAATGAAGGGGAAAATTCAACAGACAGAAATTTGTAATTCTCTTTATCAATTCCAGTTTTGTTCAGATTCTACGTCCAAGTCTCTGTGACCCCATGGATTGCACCCTGCCAGGCTTTCCTGTCCTTCATTATCTCCTGGAGTTTGCTCACATTCACATCCGTTGTGTCAGTGACGCTACCTGATTCTGGAGGAAACAGCAAAATACAACAGCAGTCCAATTTTTCACATCATTCTTCAGGAGAAAGTGCTTTCCCATGTTTTCTCTTAAACGATTCTCGCCATAGCCCAGGAGTTAGATAGTGCTGTTTTGTTTTGTTTTGTTTTGTTTTGTTTTTTTCCCTTTCCGTTTTATGGTTCAGAAAACAAAGTGTTTGAGAATTTAAATGTCACGACCAGGGTCATATAGCTATTAAGTGGCCCAGGTGGAAAAGCGATACCTACTTGGATTTGGTCCCCAAATCTTTGTTCTTACTATGCCACACCTCTTTAATCATTTAATTCACTTTCCATTAGAATTTAAATTTTAATGAACAAAAAGTGAAAGTGAAGTCACTCAGTCATGTCCAACTCTTTGCAAACCCATGGACTGTAGCCTACCAGGCTCCTCCTTCCATGGGATTTTCCAGGCAAGAAAACTGGAGTGGGTTGCCTTTCCCTTCTCCAGGGGATCTTCCCGACCCAGGGATGGAACCCAGGTTTCCCACATTGCAGGTAGATGCTCTACCGTCTGATCCACCAGGGGAGCCTGGAGAAAAAGTGAAGGGTGTCCACAATTAGAAAATACTGGTTTTGTAATTGCATCAATAAACATGGAAGGTTCACATCCACACCATAGAGGAAAGTGATCTGTTCATTTTACTAACTTTTTTTCTGGTTAGAAATGTACATATTTTTAGGTTAGGTTCACTTTTTGAAGAGGGATTATCCTCTTCTGTTGGACATGAGGGGTTAAGGTCCCTTGCTGTGAGCAGACAAGGCACCGGTGGGACCCAGTCCCTGGGCAGGACAAGCCTGGGCTGTTGCTTGTCATGTCTCCCAAGGAAGCCACCCACCACAGGAGAGCTCCTGAAGCCTGACTTAAGGAAACCCTCTCAGGCCCCGAAACCCCGGGTTCCATGTGCATAACTAAACCTTTCTTGGATCTGAGATTCGAGGCCAAGGCCCCATCTCTTGGTATCTGGCGTTTTGTTTGGCGGCATTCTTATTCCCTATGTGCCCGAGGTCTTATTCCGTCTTGCATCATCACTCGGGCTGGCTTGATGTTGCCTCTGACCTCTTGGCGCGCTTTGGTTTTCCATTTAGCTCCATTCCCTGGGACGGACTGTTGTGGACGAGGGGAAGCTACGGACCATATGTGACCTCATCAAGTATGTATGCTGAAGCTCTAGTTCCCGATACCGTGGAAGTTAGGCGAAGGGTCTTCTGGAGATGATTTGGTTTAGGTGAGGTCACCAAGGTGGGGCCCCCATCAGTAGGATCAGAGTTCTTGTAAGACGTGTGAGCAATACAATCTTTCTGTCAGGTGAAGACACAGCAGAAGGCATCCATCTGAGAACCAGAAAGAGAGCTCCCACCAGGAACCAAGCGAGTCAGCCCCTTGATCTGGGACTTCCCAGGGTCCGGAATCAAGGAAAATATGTTTCTGTTGTTTAAACCACTCAGTCTCTGCTATTGCTGTTATAGTAGCTTTAACTAAGGCTGGGCAGTAACACGTGGGAGCAGCACCCATGACATTGTTTTGTTAGTGATTCCGCTGCTAACTAACTCTTCCTTCGAATCCTGAGAAGAGCTGGTGGGTGTAGCTGAATGGGTGGAAGGAGGCTGTTGCAGGGGATGAGAAAAGGAGGGTAGAGACAAGCTGTAAGAAAAACTAGATGCTTAAATTAGAGAAGAGCACACCTTTTGAGGACTTTAAATCTACCTCTGATAAACTTTCTAGATGAATCTTAAGCATTCTAATTTTGAAAATTTCTGTGATTATTATAATACTGTCATCTATTTCTGTCAAAAAGCAGTACTACGGCAAATATATGATTTTCTAGCTAAGGAAAAAAATCTAATCGCATCCATTTATGTGAATGTATTTTTGTTTCACTCAACTCAAGCTGCATTATCGAGCTTCTCTGAAGAACTGAATCCTTCTTCAAGACAAACCCTGCAGGCATATTGGAGGGAAGACAGATGTTTTGCATTGAAACTCCCAGGGGTTTCAGGAAAGAATGCTACCTACCCCTCTGGGCATTCACGTTGATATCAAAACTGGCATGTCAACGATTATCTGTCCTCTTCCCTTTTGAATTAGAGAATTCAGGTATTGTAAGGATAATTTTTTTTCATATAGAATGTAATGCTTTCTGATGTTTATAAAATTTTTCTTCCTTGCTTTTTAGCTTCATGTGGTCTCGATATTTATATCAATAGTAATATTTGATCTAAATATCAAATAGTAATATTTGATATAAATAGTAGCAGCTTTTGTATTAATAACATTACTGCCAAAGATCAAATTAACCTAATTTAATCACAGAGTGTGGTTATTCCTAACTCTAATGCTAGGGAATCCCATGCTTCTCCCTTACTTGTAATTACTAATCCTGTGGATTGCGACGAGTAGTCTAGAAGAAATTTAAAAAAAACTTTAATCATATTTTGCTTTGTCTACAACTTATTTCGCATCTTAATAGCTTATATTAAATTCCAGGTGCATCCTGGATTCTTGTAATATTCACACTGCAACATTAAAGAATCGAAGATGAGTTTTAAAAAAATGTCAGTGTCCAGTTTGTACAGAGAAAGATACTATAATCACAATCGTAGCACTGTTTAGTGTGATACAGTCATGTGGAAAGAAAATATTGATCCTGGATCAATAAATATTGTAGAGCTTAAAAAGCAGCATGCTTAAATGTGTGAGTAGCTATTGACAACGTGTACTGATTAGGCTTGGCAAGGTGAATTTACCTGCATTATTTCATTGTCTCTGTCCTTTGAGATCTGCATTTTCTTGGGCACAGTTTACAAAGAATGAAGATATGTCTCAAAGAATTGTAGTGATTTTCCTGGAATCATACAACAAAGAAATGATAGAGTTTAAAGTTAAACCCAGGTCTTTGCAACTATAAAGCCCATGTACTAAATAAACTATAGTGTTTTCTAACTTATTTGTCAAACAGAACTCTGGATATCCTGCAAAGAGTTGTAGTTTGTTAAATCAGTTTGAAACAGTCATATTAAGAGTTTCTGCAATGACATTTTTTTGTGAATGACAGAGAGATTAAGTTGTGAAGTTTAGACTGAAACATATTCTTATTTAATTCCTATTTGTGCAGCTTACAACACAAATGTCAACCTGGAGTATAACTCCATGACCCCAACTGCAAAAGGTGTATAAACAAGCTCATGGCGTAGAGAAATGACATGGCAAAATGAAATGACAGAAAGTGCCAGATGCTTTTAACCCAATGTGTGTACCAAAATCTGACAAAATCTGGGCTTTCCATTTATTTTTATTTTGCTTATACCTCTGGGAAAAGATAAGACTGACTCCTGGTTTTTCCACTGAAAGCAAAACAAAACACAGGATAAAAATGAACACTTGTTGCCCTTGCTTACTTTGGTCCAACTCAAGTGATACCGATGTAATCCATTTGTGTGTAACCACAAACACAAGTCCTCTACGTGGAGTTAATGTATGTGTGGGTGCTGAGTCACTTGAGTCGTGTCCATCTCTTTGTGACCCTATGACCTCTAGCCCTCCAGGCTCCTTTGTCCATTTGATTCTCCAGGCAAGAATACTGGAGTGAGTTGCCATGCCTTCCTCCAGGGGATCTTCCAGCCTCAGGGATCGAACCCACACCTCTTATGTCTCCTGCACTAGAAGACAGATTCTTTACCACTAGCCCACCTTGGAAGCCCACATGGCGTTAATGATGCTCCCTTGATTCCAGGGTCTCTTCTGCTTTTTAAAGTAGAGCCATCAGTTCAGTTCAGTCACTCAGTCGTGTCGGACTCTTTGCGACCCCATGAATCGCAGCACGCCAGGCCTCCCTGTCCATCACCAACTCCCAGAGTTCACTCAGACTCACATCCATCGAGTCCGTGATGCCATCCAGCCATCTCATCCTCGGTCATCCCCTTCTCCTCCTGCCCCCAATCCCTCCCAGCATGAGTCTTTTCCAATGAGTCAACTCTTCGCATGAGGTGGCCAAAGTACTGGAGCTTCAGCTTTAGCATCATTCCTTCCAAAGAAATCCCAGGGTTGATCTCCTTCAGAATGGACTGGTTGGATCTCCTTGCAGTCCAAGGGACTCTGAAGAGTCTTCTCCAACACCACAGTTCAAAAGCATCAATTCTTTGGCGCTCAGACTTCTTCACAGTCCAACTCTCACATCCATACATGACACCTGGAAAAACCATAGCCCTGACTAGACAGACATTAGTTAGCAAAGTAATGTCTCTGCTTTTGAAGATACTATCTAGGTTGGTCATAACTTTTCTTCCAAGGAGTAAGCGTCTTTTAATTTCATGGCTGCAGTCACCATCTGCAGTGATTTTGGAGCCCCCCAAAAATAAAGTCTTACACTGTTTCCAATGTTTCCCCGTCTATTTCCCATGAAGTGATGGGACTGGATGCCATGATCTTCGTTTTCTGAATGTTGAGCTTTAAGCCAACTTTTTCACTCTCCTCTTTCACTTTCGTCAAGAGGCTTTTTAGTTCCTCTTCACTTTCTGCCATAAGGGTGGTGTCATCTGCATACCTGAGGTTATTGACATTTCTCCCAGCAATCTTGATTCCAGCTTGTGTTTCTTCCAGTCTAGCGTTTCTCATGATGTACTCTGCATAGAAGTTAACTAAGCAGGGTGACAATATACAGCCTTGACACACTCCTTTTCCTATTTGGAACCAGTCTGTTGTTCCATGTCCAGTTCTAAATGTTGCTTCCTGACCTGCATACAGGTTTCTCAAGAGGCAGGCCAGGTGGTCTGGTATTCCCATCTCTTTCAGAATTTTCCACAGTTGATTGTGATCCACACAGTCAAAGGCTTTGGTATAGTGAATAAAGCAGAAATAGATGTTTTTCTGGAACTCTCTTGCTTTTTTGATGATCCAGCGGAAGTTGGCAATTTGATCTCTGGTTCCTCTGCCTTTTCTAAAACCAGCTTGAACATCAGGGAGTTCACGGTTCACGTATTGCTGAAGCCTGACTTGGAGAATTTTGAGCATCACTTTACTAGCATGTGAGATGAGTGCAATTGTGTGGTAGTTTGAGCATTCTTTTGCATTGCCTTTCTTTGGAATTGGAATGAAAACTGACCTTTTCCAGTCCTGTGGCCACTGCTGAGGTTTTGTAATAAGAACTTTGAAATGATTTTGCTGTTTTTTTCCCCCAAATCTTTGTTTTCTATTTCGTTGCCAAAATTCTATTTTTCTGCTGGATATGTCTTATAATCCTAGCCCTCCTAAATCTTTCCATTGACTTTCCTGCTCTTAGTACACACAGTTGAGATAACACTTCTTTCAGGATTCTTTCATTTAATGAGTACTTTTAGTTTTTTTTTTAGCATCAATGCCATGTCAATCTCTTGGCAGCTGGTAACATGCAGATCTCCTAAGGAAGTCACACTCTGATTTTTCTCCTGTGGCCCATACTTGCTTGTCCTCCTAACTTCTCTTTCTCCCAACCTCCTGTCCTTCAGTTTCACACCCATCCGCCACCCACTCTCCTTGCCTCACCTGGGATCTTGTTAACACCCAGAAATTCTCCCATCTCTGAGCGACAAAGATCAGTATTTGCAGCCAGAAAAATCTCACCATCTCTCTCTGCTTTTTAGAATTCCCTAATGCCTTCCGCACAACTTCGGACCTTGTTTTTTCCCTCCCTGCTTCTTCTTTCCTGTTTGTCCAGCTCCATAATTTGATCCACTCCTCACTGCATTCTTAGGAACATTCCTCCCCATCCTGCAACTCCACCCCTCTTTCTTCAGCTGCTCTTTTGTGAATCTCTTGGCCATTACACAGGGGACCCTCAGTGTTCTTAGAACCGCATTGTCAGAGGGAGCTGTGTGGGAGAATATGACCGTGCAGACTGGGGTGGGGGGCATTCGAGGCACAGGGCTTCCAGCTTCAGCTGGCCTCCTCATGGCTGTGCCTCGGCTGTGGAATAAACACCTGCATCCTCAGGGTTGTTCTAATTCACACTCATTTCTCTAGGCTCTTCTGCTTCAGTTTTCCCCACACATCATGCTTTCCAGCTGCCTTAGAAGGCTTCTCCTTCCCCAGACAGGCCATTTGTCTCCGAATCCTCCACCTCCTACTCCTTCTTTGTTTTATTCATCTGCCAGACATTTTCTCATCCTGCAACACCCAGTCACACGTTCTTCTCTGTGTAATCTTAACCTTTTCTCTTGGACGGAGGTAGGGAGCCTCACTGTGTGCTCTCATAATTTCCAATGCATAGCTAAAACGTGGAGCATGTCAGCATTGTGCGGGAACACCTAGATTTCAGAGTGCTAAGAATTAGAGGTAGGGCCTATGAAAGGCATACACTGGAGAGCTCAGTAGGAAAGGAAAGTGAAGTCACTCAGTCGTGTCCGGCTCTTTGTGACCCCATGGACTCCACCCACTAGGCTCCTCCATCCATGGGATTCTCCAGGCAAGAATACTGGAATGGGTTGCCATAACTTGATAGATACTGGGGGAAAGGCTTTGTAATTGACAGGGCTTCCCTGGTGGCTCAGCCAGTAGAGAATTGCCTGTGATGCAGGAGAGTCGAGTTTGATCTCTGAGTTGGGAAGATCCCCTGGAGATGGGAATGGCGACCCACTTCAATATTCTTGCCTGCAGAATTCCATGGACAGAGGAGCCTGGTGGGCTACAGATCATGGGGTTGCAAAGACTCAGATGCAACTGAGTCACTAACACTTTCCCTTTGTAATTGACAGAGACCACAGTGATAGAGACTGATGTTTTGAAATGCAAGTCTTATGTAACTAAAATAAATTTGTTAAATGCGAATTTGAATTCAAAATTGCAGACTGACCATGTACACATGACCTGACTTTAGTTGGTGGTGGTGTTTATAATTATCAGATCTTTTTCAGTAATATTGTTAGCCTTCTGTGTGGAGCCTAAAGTGAGAGTTAGACATCCCCTGCCTTACAGTCTCAGACAGAATTCTGCTGTACATGCAGTCATATATCATCAAGCAGGGGCACAATCAATTGCACTAAACTTAATGTTGTTGCTCTCTGTTTTTTTTTTTTTTTTTTTTTTGTCATCCTCTACTTGCACAGAGTGTAACATGTTTACTCAAGCCAGAAGACAAAAGATGCTAAGGACAAAATTCAGCCTAACTTGGGGTCAGATAATTGTACCACAATCATTGAATCAGCAGCTGGATACAAAGTCATTTCACAATCATATCCTGGGTACCGTTACCAACTGTTTCATCTCGAACCCACTAGAAGCTCTCACCCTGTTCCTGAAATGGGAGGGTGTATATGTGGTATTGAATTGATGCTTTTGAACTGTGGTGTTGGAGAAGACTCTTCAGAGTCCCTTGGACTGCAAGGAGATCCAACCAGTCCATTCTGAAGATCAACCCTGGGATTTCTTTGGAAGGAATGATGCTAAAGCTGAAGCTCCAGTACTTTGGCCACCTCATGCAAAGAGTTGACTCATTGGAAAAGACTATGATGCTGGGAGGGATTGGGGGCAGGAGGAGAAGGGGACAACCGAGGATGAGATGGCTGGATGGCATCACGGACTCGATGGACGTGAGTCTGAGTGAACTCTGGGAGTTGGTGATGGACAGGGAGGCCTGGCGTGCTGCGATTCATCGAGTCGCAAAGAGTCGGACACAACTGAGTGACTGAACTGAACTGAACTGAACTGATATGTGGTATTTCCAGGCAATCCACTAATATCTTGAATATTAGTGTTTAGCCCATTGAAATAAATCATATGTAATCAATTATATTATCTAACCAAGCCTCATCATAGGTAAAAATAGATGACATGTTTCTGCCACTCATGGTCCCAGGCTTCTGATTTGAAGAATTCCTAATAGTTAATCATCCCTGAGTATGAGTTCCTGATTAGATCAATGATTTCCTCAGAGCACAGGTCAAAATTAATATTTGGTTGAAACTTATGAAATTACCATTTTAGGTCAAAAGATGTCAAATAGTGTTACAGGTCAAATGGCTCATACTTCTGTATCAATTGTCTATAAAGTTTTTGAAAAAAAATTAAAACAAGAAACTCTCAGTCAGCCCTACTGTTTCATTTATCTATTGTGGGAGAATAAATTGTGGTAAAACTTACAACTTAGAGCAACGATCGTGTCATACCCCACGATTTTGTGGTTCTGAATCTTGGGAGCGGCTCAGCTGAGCTTCTTTCCTTTCTGTGATAGCTCTGTTGCCTTTGGCTGTCAAAGAGACTCCTTTGTAAGGCTGAGTTTGGCTGCTTTCACACACCTAGCACCTAGTAAGGATGGCTAGGAGTGATTCTCAGCAGTGCTGTTGACTGGGGTCCACAGGTGGCTTGTCCACTATGGAGATCTAAGGACAGTCAGGCTTGAAAGTTTTTAAGAGAGAGAAAGTAGAAGTTGCCAGTTTCTCAAGGGCTCGACATAAAAATGGGCATAGCTTTACACTTACCACATTCTGTCCATCAAACCTTGGAACAGAGCTTGCTCATAGTCAGTGCAACGGGACAGCAGTGACCCCATCTTCTGCTCACGCTCTGCTATAAATGAGTCAGTCTGCATGTTTCCTCTCTCTTTTGAAAGCTTGTCCCTCCTTAGGTTGTAGGCTATTTGGTCTCCTTGAAATCTTAGCTTTCTGATGGACTCAGGAATTAATATGATTTCATAGTAAGTTCAACTTTTTCTTCTTGTTAAGGTGCTAGTCACAGGCTTTCAAACTCCACATGCTAGGTAAGTGGAATTCCTTGACTTTAGAATTTGTATCAGCAATTCTACATCCTAAACAACTGAGGAAATCTCTAAGTAAATCATATTTATATAATTTCTTGAAGAAATAGCTTGAGAATATATTTCAGCAAAACAAAGAGGAAAAAAAAAAACCAACAAGACAAGAATATGTGGGGAGCCAAGAAATGTTAGTTCTATCCTGGGAGGTAAGTGATAGAGGAAGGTCCAGAATAATTTTCAGCAAGAAATCAGTGGGTTCAGATGAAAACAAGGTCAGATATTAAGAAGAATGTGTGAGGTACAGCAAACTAGATACATCCGGACATAGAGGGTGGTCAGGGGGATTGTTGATCTGAGTTTTTAATGATGCAAATAGTTTGACTAATGAGTGGCACATTGTTGTTCAGTTGCTCAGTTGTGTCTGACTCTTTGCGACCCCATGGACCACAGCACACCAGGCTTCCCTGTCCATCACCAACTCCCAAAACTTGCTCAAACTCATGTCTATCGAGTCAGTGATGCCATCCAACCATCTTATCCTCTATCATCCACTTCTCCTCCTGCCTTCAATCTTTCCCAGCATCAGGGTCTTTTCCAATGAGTCAGTTCTTTACATCAGGTGGCCAAAGTGTTGGAGCTTCAGCTTCAGCATCAGTCTTTTCAATGAATATTCAGGGTTGATTTTCTTTAGAATTGACTTGTTTAATCTCCTTGCTGTCCAAGGGACTCTCAAGAGTCTTCTTCAAAGCCACAGTTCAAAATCATCAGTTTTTCATCATTCAGCCTTCTTTATGGTCCAACACTCAGACCCATACATGATTACTGGAAAAACTATAGGTTTGACTAGATAGGCCTTTGTCAGCAAAGTAATGCGTCTGCTTTATAATGGGTTGTCTAGGTTGATCATAGCTATTCTTCCAAGGAGCAAGAGTTTTAATCTCATGGCTACAGTCACCTTCCACAGTGATTTTGGAGTTCAAGAAAAAGTCTGTCTCTATTTCCATTTTTCCCCTGTCTATTTGCCATGAAGTAATGGGACTGGATACCATAATCTTGGTTTTTTTCAACGTTGAGTTTTAAGCCAGCTTTTTCATTCTCCTCTCTCTTCTTGATCAAGAGGCTCTTTAGTCCCTCTTTGCTTTCTAGCAAAAGGGTGATGTCATCTGTATATTTGAGATTTTTTTATATTTCTCCCAGCAATCTTGATTCCAGTTTGTGCTTCATTTAGCCTGGCATTTCACATGATGTACTCTGCATATATTTTTATACATCACTTTTCACCTTACCCTATGCTCCAAGCACTTATTTCATCTTCCCAAGCAGACAGTGAGCTACCTATTCATCTTCTTAATTATAGCTTAATAGAAAGTTGTTTTTGACAGTAAATTAATTTAGTCAATTTCCTGATAAGTATATGATTTTACTGACATGATATTTTAGGAAACAAGATACAAAAATTAAACTATAAGTTTATACAGCAAAATAATTTTTTCTCCCCAGTCTTAAAGCATGGATTTCCAAGGACATATTTAATTTCATAATCATTTCAAAAAGTGTTGAAAATTTTGCTTAGCTGGATGTGAATGAGGCTGATATTGGGATGTTGTGGGTTTGCCAATAGAAACGTAAAACAGTAGAAATATAACCAATTTGATGCACATGTGGGATATACAACATGGCTCATCTGAACATAGAACATGTTTGAAAGGCATTCTGATCATTCGCTAAAATAGAGCCAACTTTAAAATTATTCTGTAGATCAAAACAGTGAGTCACATGTGCCTGTGTGTATGCTCAGTCACATCGGACTCTTTGCGACTCCATGGACTGCAGCCTGCCAGGCTCCTTTGTTGGTGGACTTTTCCAAGGAGGAATACTGGAAAGGGTTGCCATTTTCTACTTCAGGAGATATTTCCAACCAAAAGATCGAACTTGCGTCTCTTGCATTGGCAGGTGGATTTTTTACCACTCAGCCACCTGGGAAGCCCCAAAGAGTGAATAAATTAGACAAAAATTAATCACAGTTAGCCTTACCAATAAGGACCAATGGATTATTGTGTGTTTCCAGCAGGGATACTCTGAGAAGGACACAGCTTTGCAAAGCTGTGTCATGACAAGGATGCATAACCTGAAACATGTCATTAGGAAGCATGAATATCATGGAAGATGCTCATGACAGTATTTTAGGATAATCTTTATTTCCCAAGATTCCTTTATTCATTGAAATCTGCCCAAACACCTAGCATCAAACTCAGCATGTATCCTCCTGCCTTAATTTTGTACTTAGTAGGTCTAACTGTGGGCACCCAGCTTAACTCATCTTGAGGAGTGTAAAACCTAGGTATTTACTTCCCAGTCCTCTTTTAAAATGTTACATTTCATCAAATCACACCAGTGTGTGAGCACTTTGAACTATTCTTTTAGAAAACTTGAAACCCTCCTTTGTGTTCGTACCTAAACCAAGGAAGATTTTTGTCTTATGGAGTTTATTTTTTTTCACACGGGTCTTTAGATTTGAGAAAATAATGATATGAAGAACAGAAACTACAAATTACATATTTACCATTATTTTTAGAGAAGATGTTTGTATAAAGGATTTGGAACAATAACATGTTATTGGCTTGAAATTTGTGTAGAGTTTTCCTCCAAAATGCAGATACTCTTCTAAACACCTGAACAGAAGGCATGCACATTAACAAAGCGGTGCTTTCTTGGCCCAGAGAAGGCGATGGCAGCCCACTCCAGTGTTCTTGCCTGGAGAATCCCAGGGACGGGGGAGCCTGGTGGGCTGCCGTCTATGGGAGAGCACAGAGTCGGACACGACTGAAGCGACTTAACGACTGAAGCAGCGGCTTTCTTGGCCAGCCTAGGAATTTTCCTCTCCTCTTACCCTCCTCCTGTCTTCCTCTTGAGGTCTTAATACCAATAGAAGACTAAAATTCGTCTTCACTCTACTTAATATGTGTAACCAGCTGTGATTTTATTTTTGATGCTGCCACATGAAAAAAGTTTTTTTTTTTTTCCTGAGCTATAGGTGTTAATTGGTATCTTTGTATCTTGCTAATTAAGTTCTAGCAACACCTTCTCCCTCTTCCTCGTTTGCATTTAATGAGCTCCCTTGTTGTATTAATTTATTAGATAATTAGATAAAACAAAAAAAGTTCAATTTCTTTAGGAATGGCTTTGGAAAATATACCTTAAATATTCAAAGATTGATAAGAATGTATACATTATGAGAAAAAATTTCAGCTCAGGAAGAATTACACTTAATGTCAGCCTACACACTCATACTGACATTTTTAATGATGTGATCATTAGGGCATTTATTTAAAAAAAAAGAAAAGATTGATACAAAAGCTCAGACAACAACAATTATTTTGGTGTAAGCAAAACAGAATCACATATGGTACAACTCAAGGAGCATTCCAGAAACCTTTGCAGTATTCAAGCACAACAAACAAATTATCAGTTAAGCAATGTGCCCTCTGGACTCTAATTACCATTTGTATTTGCATGTTCATTTTCTTTCAAAAAATTTGTCTTAAGCCATTGGCCAGACATGAAGATTTTGCTGTTATTTTATGGTGTCAGAACTGACTTGACAAAAGAAGAATGGAAAAATCACTGGTGTGCATTAAAACTGATCATTGTTTAATACAGTTGTACTTCCAGTTCGTCAGCAGTTTGGGAGTTTTGGAAATCATTTTGAGTGAGAGCATCCAGATGTTATTGACTCTGTTCTCTTGGTCCAACTCAAGCTGGTTCCATCTGAGAGCTTTCTAACATGGCGGACATCTGCAGACAAGTCAATGTCATCTCTCCTTGCTCTGTTTTTGTCTTTGGTTGAGCACTGGATTCTGTTGGAATCCATTCTTTATCTCTTGGATACCTATTATTCACATCTCTGTTCAGTTCATTTCAGTTCAGTCACTCAGTCATGTCTGATTCTCTGCAACCCCATGAATCGAAGCACGCCAGGCCTCCCTGTCAATCACCAACACCCAGAGTTCACTCAGACTCACGTCCATCAAGTTGGTGATGCCATCCAGTCATCTCATCCTCTGTCGTCCCCTTCTCCTCCTGCTCCCAGTCCCTCCTGGCATCAGGGTCTTTTCCAATGAGTCAACTCTTCATATGAGGTGGCAAAACTACTGGAGTTTCAGCTTTAGCATCTTTCCTTCCAAAGAACACCCAGGGCTGATCTCTTTTAGAATGGACTGGTTGGAACTCCTTGCAATCCAAGGGACTCTTAAGAGTCTTCTCCAACACCACAGTTCAAAAGCATCAATTCCTCAGCGCTTAGCTTTCTTCACAGTCCAACTCACATCCATATATGACCACTGGAAAAACCATAGCCTTGACTAGATGGACCTTTGTTGGCAAAGTAATGTCTCTGCTTTTGTATATGCTATCTAGGTTGGTCATAACTTTCTTTCCAAGGAGTAAGCATCTTTTCATTTCATGGCTGCAATCACCATCTGCAGTGATTTTGAAGCCCCCCAAAATAAAGTCTTACACTGTTTCCACTGATTCCTCATCTATTCTCCATGAAGTGATGGGACCGGATGCCATGATCTTCGTTTTCTGAATGTTGAGCTTTAAGCCAACATTTTCCTCTTTCACTTTCATCAAGAGGCTTTTTGGTTCCTCTTCACTTTCTGCCATAAGGGTGGTATCATCTGCATATCTGAGGTTATTGATATTTCTCCTGGCAATCTTGATTCCATCTTGTGTTTCTTCCAGTCCAGTGTTTCTCATGATGTACTCTGCATAGAAGTTAAATAAGCAGGGTGACAATATACAGCCTTGACCTACTCCTTTTCCTATTTGGAACCAGTCTGTTGTTCCATGTCCAGTTCTAAATGTTGCTTCCTGACCTGCATACAGGTTTCTCAAGAGGCAGGTCACGTGGTCTGGTATTCCCATCTCTTTCAGAATTTTCCACAGTTGATTGTGATCCACACAGTCAAAGGCCTTGGCATAGTCAACAAAGCAGAAATAGATGTTTTTCTGGAACTTTCTTGCTTTTCCCATGATCCAGCAGATGTTGGCAATTTGATCTCTGGTTCTTCTGCCTTTTCTAAAACCAGCTTGAACATCAGGGAGTTCACGGTTCACATATTGCTGAAGCCTGACTTGGAGAATTTTGAGCATTACTTTACTAGCATGTGAGATGAGTGCAATTGTGTGGTAGTTTGAGCAGTCTTTGGCATTGCCTTTCTTTGGGATTGGAATGAAAACTGATCTTTTCCAGTCCTGTGGCCACTGCTGAGTTTTCCAAATGTGCTGGCATATTGAGTGCAGCACTTTCACAGCATCATCTTTCAGGATTTGAAATAGCTCAACTGGAATTCCATCACCTCCACTAGCTTTGTTCGTAGTGATGCTTTCTAAGGCCCACTTGATTTCACATTCCAGGATGTCTGGTTCTAGGTGAGTGATCACACCATCATGATTATCTTGGTTGTGATATCTTTTTTGTACAATTCTTCTGTGTGTTCTTGCCACCTCTTCTTATTATCTTCTGCTTCTGTTACATCTCTGTAAATACCTATTAATTCTTAAAATGAAGCAAACATCCAAAAATTAAGATGCCAAGCTATAAATATGGAGTCATCAACTCAGTTAACATTGTATTAATGTTTCTTGAACTGCAAAAGATACATTAAAGCTGAAAGTCATAATCATACTCAATCCTTCACGTGTCTTTGGTAGATCTGTTGACAGCAATGACTACCTTTTCTTTTGCCCAGTTTGGTAACATTGAGCTTGCCAGGGAAGATTAGCACATTTTAGTAAGAAGCCTTAAAAAGTGCAGTAACTAATCTCCCAGGAGACGATGCTGTCAATACCTCCTAAAGGAGTAGAGCTAATATTTCTAGCCTGTGCGCATTGCATCGATGCTTTGGTTCAGGGCAGAGACACGTCTTAGAGAAGCTGTGAGCTGGAAAGCAAGATACATGTGCCTCTGCTTGATCTTTAGATGCAGTGCATTCAAGTAAAAGCTCTCCAATGTCATCCATCAATCAGGAATTAGAAAAGAGATTTTTTCTCCCCACAGCCACCCCTGCCCCATATCAAAGAAGAACCAGTCAAGTCATTGACACAGTGATCTAAAACTCCCACCGCTGTTGGTTTTGTTCTGTCCCCAAAGCTAACTTAAATCCCTGGTGGCTGAAACAAACATACAGGGATCAGGAGACCCAGAGAGGCAACTGGAGACAGAGATAGCAGAGGTGTGAGAAGACTGCAGAAAATATTCTTCCCATGTGTGGACTTGGCCTTTGAGGCAAAGAATTACAACAGGAAATTAGGAATAGGCTGGTGCAGCCTCGTAAACAAATACAAAATTGTGTCAGTACACCAAAATATTTCACTAGACTGCCCTTCCCCTAGGAGGTTCACAGGTGGTATAATAAATGAAATCAGCAAATCTTCCTGCATGTCTAGCATGTAGGATTATTTTGGCTCAGCCGACCATTAGTTATTTGTAAGCTGGGCATAAATACACAGGCTAGTTGAATATTTATGGACGGCACCAGAATCTATGCTCATTAATTTGTCTGTGTAGGGGGAATACGGTTATGGGGAGGAATGGAAAATGTTCACTCTGGGAGCCCTTAAAGTGGGACATTAAATATGAATATGCTCTTGGTGTGGGAGGTCCTAGAACTCCAGGTAAGTGTTGGGTCCCCACTGGCCCTTTATCATTTTTTTCTCTTCCCACAACTGGAAATAAAACTGAAAAGCTGCCTCTAACATTCTTAAACAGTGATCTTGCCAGACTCATCCTATAAGAAATTCCCTAAGTTTTTATCCAGACACAATATTTTTTATTAGCTAGCTTGTAGCAAGTCTCTCCTCCGAGCCCAGCTAAACATGATGCTAAAGTTTCTTTCTTTTGCTTTTGCGGAAGAGGAATGGTCTGGGCCTCCTTTGTTTTTTCACCAAACAATAGACCTAACCAGTTATTGAATTTGTGCTCTCATTAGAGAGCCATTGTTATTGTTCTTTTAACCAGAGAAAATGCTCAAAGAAAAACGAAACAGAAATTAACACAGAAAAAAATAAAAGATTTATGTGCAATTTTTTTCTGGATATTAGATTTGGGATGCATTCGTAGAAAATGATCTCAGTGTCAAAGATTCAATGCTGTAAGAGAAAGCTGTCACCGAAAGAACTCTAATTTCCAACTTTCTCCTCATTCAGTGGATAAAGTCTACAGACCTCATTCTCCTTTTGTGTGAAGAATAATTAGAGTGATTTGCCAAAGGAAAGTACTTGAAAAGGATTTCCTGAAATCTGGTAGAGGGTTTTAAAATTTTATTCCACTATGAATCTTTCCAGACATCTATCAATCCTGAAATTTTTTTTCTGACTTAGATTAATTTTTTAAATCAGTCAGCTTTCTCTGATCCACAGTGATGTAGCAGCTGAATTGAATGATAAATTTGGCCCTCTCTTGAATCTCTCAAGAAGGCACTCTGAAATTTTGTAATAGTTAAGGGTGGAGAAGTGAAGGGTATCTCAAACTACCTTCCTTTTTAAGAAGGAAGCATGGGATCATCAAGTAACAGATCCAACCGAAACCTCAGCTGTGATTAAGTCCCATAGATTAGCCAACAGAGTTGTATGCTAGAATCACCTGATCTGTGGGCTTCGGTTGCTCACTCTGAGTCTTTGAGACCCCATGGACTGTAGCATGCCAGGCTCCTCCATCCACGGGATTCTCCAGGCAAGAATACTGAGTGGGTTGCCATTCTCTTCTCCAGGGGATCGTCCCGACCCAGGGATTGAACGTGGGTCTCCTGCATTGCAGGCAGATTCTTCACCACTGAGCCACCTGGGAGTTGTGAAAAAGCTTCCTGGGATCCACTTTGAACTTCTAGGTGGGATAAACACCAGTGGTTTTTAGAGTAACTCCATGTAATTCTATTTAAGGTCCACCAATCTTTGATCTCTTATTTTTAAGAAGAAGCTGTCTTTCAGTTTCAGTCATTAGTTCAACATGAAGCATGCTTTCATGGTTGAGAAGGATCTTTTTTGAACTCCTGATTCAGTACTTTATAAAATGTGTTAAGAAGGAGTGATAGGAATTATGTTTCTTATTGCCTTTCTGCATAAGGTTAGTCAAATAGGATATTAAGGATTAAATATCCTATTTAGTTAAACAGGATGTTTTCTAAAGTTATGGGCTATTTAAATACCCTCATAAAATATTGACAAAACTATTCATTGTGTTGTCTTTTTTGGTCATGTTCTTATAACAAAATGAAATAATATATCTGTGCTTGCTGTAACTAGAAATCCTAGGCCTTTTGGAGTATCCATCTCATACTTATTAGAAGAAATATTAATACTTTTTAGATCTTTATTTCCATTTATAAGATGATGAGTTAGCTTTTGCTAATTTCATTAGGCTAAATTGACGGATAGTAGAGCAAAATGGACAGTTTGAAAACATTTATTTGCAATATATTTGAATGCTTAAAAAAAGACTACTTTCTGTTGTGTGTGTGTGAGACTAAAAGTCAGACTTCTTCAAAATGCAAAATGGCCTTGGAAAATATCATGGAATAAAAATTAAATGGTAACACACTGTTTTTCCATACAGAGAGATATTATCTATTGCTCAGACCACGAGGGTTGACATGAAAAACATGATCCAGTGGGTGTTTATTCCAGAATGAGGAATTAAAGATGCATATTGTGGTTAGTGGGCTTTCCTGTTCACTCAGATGGTAAAGAATCGGCCTGCAGTGCGGGAGACCCAGGTTTGATCCCTGGGTTGGGAAGATCCTCTGGAGAAAGGAATGGCAACTCACTCCAATATTCCTGCCAGGAGAATCTCATGGACAGACAAGCCTGGTGGGTTACAGTTCATGGGGTCACAAAGAGTCACACATGACTGAGTGAGTAACACACACACACACCGTGGTTAGTCTCTTGAAACAGATGCTGGAGATAACAGTCAGGATGTGTTTTGATTACAATATTTCAGATGCAAGACTATTCTGAAATCAATATGAGGATTATATGGGTTGCAGCAAACTTGCAGCACAGTAGACAGCCACATCTGTTAGGAATATTTTGGCTCTAATAGCATGTATACTGGGCTTCCCTGGTGGCTCAGATGGTAAAGAATCTGCCTGTAATGAGGGAGACCCAAGCTCAATCTTCCCTGGGTTGGGAAGATCCCCTGGAGAAGGGAATGGCTACCCACTCCAATGTTCTTGCCTGGAGAATCCCATGGACAAAGGAGCCTGGTGGGTTGCAGTCCCTGGAGTCACAGTAGACTGAGGCTTAATGAGTGAGGCACTGATTTTTCTCATGGAAGATGGAATCTGAAGTTAGGCAGTCCAGGGCTGACTTTGAATGCCTTCCCTACACCTTTTGATGTTCCTCCATATCAGTGGCTAGAGAGTAGTATAATTAAATGTCCTTTCTCCCATTCCTGAAGTCTAGGATGTTATCACTTAATTCCAGCTTTAGGCTAATTGAGTTCTTAGTAATATATGATATGGCTGGCAGATAAAAGAAAGAGTGAAAGAAAAGAGATGACCTTCAAAAATCCTGATGATGTAAAGTTATGAGAGATAAAACCAGGCAAACAGAATGAAAAGAGCCCCTTGGACCAGACGCTCAATGGACATGAGTTTGAGTAAACTCCAGGGGTTGGTGATGGACAGGGAGGCCTGGTGTGCTGTAGTCCATGGAATCGCAAAGAGTCAGACATGACTGAGTGACTGAGCTGAACTGAACTGAACTGGACCAGACAGGCAATTTGAAAAAAAGCAAAAGACTTCTTTTCTTTAATTTATGCACTTATTTATAGGCACATAAAGACTCAGTTAAGAAATGTAACTTGGAACTTACAGCACTTTCTTTCTTTATCAAAACTGTTGCCACAGTTTTACTGCATAACCATCTATCCCCAAATTTCATGACTTCAAACAACAAACATTTATTCTCAAGCTGTCCTTTCCCTGTTTGGTGGAGTTCTGGCTGCTCTTGACCTGGTTCAGCTGGCAGGGTGGACCAGCTTCAGGCTGCAAGTTGGCTGAGCCTGGCTCATTACATCTCCTTCTGAGGGACAGATTGAAGGGAGGAGAGCAACCCAGCCCACAGCATGTTCTTCTAATTCAGCAACAGACGCTCAGGGCAAGCCCGCCCCACGAGCACACTTGACAAAGTCAAAAAGGGGTTGGTTTAGAGATGGGCACACCACCCACTTTGAAGCCACAGCTAGGCTGTTGATGTGTGCTCCCAACATGGGCATGTGGCATGCTGGAGACTTCTTATCAGTCATAGAAAACGGGTCATAAAAGACCATCTCATAATAAAAGACCTACTGAAACCTAAACTCAAATGTCTCAAATGTAATTATTAGCTTTTAACTATGAGGTTCATCACTATAGAACATACGAAGTAGTTTTAAAAGGTGGCACTATCAGTAACTATCACAAAACCCACACGTGCTTCATTAACTGTGGTTTGATAGATATAGTAAGTTCTCTGCATCTGACTTCACGTTGCAGACTTTCAAAGATGCGAACATGCCTGCCAGTCCCTGAATGTCTGCTACTGTCCTAGCGTACTTTTTGAGGTACTGCCCAGTAGTCATGTGTAAATGGGAGATCTGGACCGTAAAGAAGGCTGAGTGCTAAAGAATTGACACTTTTGAACTCTGGTGTTGGAGAAGACTCCTGCAAGTCCCTTGGACTGCAAGGAAATCAAACCAGTCAACTTCTAAAGGAAATCAACCCCCACTGTTCATTGGAAGGATTGATGCTGAAGCTGCAATACTTTGGCCACCTGATGCAAAGAGCTGACTCACTGGTAAAGACCCTGATGCTGGGGATGACTGAGGGCAGGAGGAGAAGGGGACCACAAAGGAAGAGATGGTTAGATGGCATCACCGACTCAGTGGGCATGAATTGGTGGCAAACTCTAGGAGACAGTGAAGGACAGGAAGGTCCGGCGTCTGCATCCCTTAGGGTTGCAGAGTTGGACACAATTTAGTGACTGAACAGCAACATCTATAAGATTTAAAAAGTCTTTATTTTATGTACACGTTATTTATATGAAAAGTATTATGAACCTAGTACCTGTAAACCTATATAGTTGATTGAGTTAGTTGGGTATCAAGGCTAAATTTATTGAACTTACTAGCAGTTTGGACTTATGGATGCATTCTGGGAAATAAACTCATTTGTATGGGGGGAACTTGCTGTGATTGATTCTTAACATTTCTATGTTTATCCAGCACGTTTTCAGATCTCCCCACTTAGCATGACTCTTACGGCTTTTTTTGTGACCTTTTTTCTCATAATGTTGAAGGAGTAGGATTTGTTGTTGTTGTCCTTATACTCAGTAAATATTTAGTATTTATTTGATGATGAAATCATGTTTACTTTCCTGTTAGTATCTTCAGAGGTACTAAGCTAAGAGTGCCTCTGTGTGTGTGTGTGTGTGTGTGTGTGTGTGTGTGTGTGTTCCCCAGGATGTCTGAATTGACAGAGTAATTTCTGGGCGTTTTTTTTTCCCCCTACATGGCTAACATAGAGTTCCACTCATTGATGGCACTGGACTGTAAGAAATGTAGAAAACGGTTTACTTTTAGAAAAATTGGTTAAAAATGTATAAGAAACTTGGATAACTAAAACAACACTAATTTTACATTAAAGTTTCCTATATTGTAAATTAGAGAGTTTTAAATTATATAAAATTATATAAATTATAATTTTTCTTAATATTGTTATTTCTGTACCATTAGGATATTTTCTCACTTGTTAGACTCTTAAATTCTATTATATTATTTCCCACTCATGAACTACCTTTTAAAAATATCTGTTTCCTTCTCAGGGAAACTGAGCCTTATTTATGGAATGTGGATGTTCCAGCATCATTAGAAGCATGGTGCAAATAATAATAATATTCAGATTTGTGATAGGATTAAAATGTGAGACCTGAACTACTTCCCTCCTTCCTGGCTCAAGATGGTAATGAAGCCACCTGCCTTGCAGGAGACCCGGGCTCAATCCCTGAGTCAGGAAGATCCCCTGGAGAAGGGAACGGCAACCCACTCCAGTATTCTTTCCTGGAGAATCCCATGGACGGAGGAGCCTGGTGGGCTACTGCCCATGGCGTCACAAAGAGTTGGACACGATTGAGTGACTAACAGTTCCACTTGCACTGAATGACTGAAGAGCCAGGTCACTTCATTTGTCCAATTTAATTCTTAAAGTTGTTATCAAAGTGTATGAGGTTTAAAAGGGACATCAAAGGGAAGCTGTGTCAAGCTAGCGTTGAAACTGGGAGGCTCCTTTATTCTTAGGAAACATATACTCAGATATTTAGGGAATGATGTCCACCATATATTCTCAAATTGTGCCGGAAAATAGAGAGAGGAAAGAAACATGACGAAATTGATACAGCAAACGTGATAACCCTTGCCCCTGGGAATCTGGGTGATAGGAATGCAGGAGCTCTTTCTTTGCATTATTCTTGCATCTCTCCTGTAAGCCTGAATTTACTTCAGCATAAAAAGTTACCAAAGAAACAAAAACAAAAAAGCTGGGCACTCTTCATCAGTATTGTTGAATGAGCTGAAAGAGAAAGCCCCTGCAACAATTTTGTTAGGGAGAAAAAAAATTACAAATTAGAAAAAAAAAAAAAGCACTTTGAATGACATTTGTCTGGAACAATGTTAAATGTGAAAAATGGATGTGACCCATGATAGGAAAAGAAAGCCTTGTAAATTGAAAGTTCAGAAACTTCAAAGAGAAATTTACCAGAGCAAAAGGGTAAATAAAACAGAAAAACACAGGGTAAATAAAATGTATTCATCCAGGACACCATCACAAAATAAATAAAATCAAAGAGAATGGGTGATGCTATGAATGGCAGAAGAAAAACTAAGCCTGGACAATTTCTATTAATTGCCTGGAAAATTTGAGAATAATCCTTTAGTAAATAATTCTACTTTAAAACACTCAATGACTTACACAGAAAAGGATATAAGGCATGAAATTTCTATTATCAATATAATATTGCTCCAATTAATTAAATAAAATTGCCAGGAAGAATTTACTCAATTAATTATAGAGAGTATGGCTATATCCTAGGCACTTGACTTCTAGCTATGGGGTCCCTAGGTGTGGGAATCATACAGCCTGCCACCAGGAACTAACCTCCGTAAAAATAATTTTGGCAAACACTTGCTACAATAAAGAGAATTTAGGCAAATAGTTCAGCATAAAATAAGGATTTCCAACATGACATCGCTGACACTTTTCATTGTGTGTGTGTTTGTGTAGACTAACGTAGGGGAAAGGTGGACAAGTCAGAAGGTAAGGTATCATCAGATCTTGGAAACTGTAGAATATGCACCTGAGTAGGGTTTTCCTGTCCATACCTGTCAAAGTGTTTCTCCAGAGTTCTTGGTAAGATAGCGTGAGGCTGCGGTCATACCGTGCAGTGCTCACACGGACGTATGCAGTTTCTGTCTCAGCAATCACAGGAGTTGGTATTTACAGGGTCTGCACAGCTGATAGCACACTAAGGGCTTTATGAGCGTTCTTCAGTCAGTAATTTTGGAGCCCCCAAAATAAAGTCTCTCACTGTTTCCATTGTTCCCACCTGTTTGCCATGAAGTGATGGGACCAGATGCCATGATCTTAGTTTTCTGAATGTTGAGCTTTAAGCCAGCTTTTTCACTCTCCTCTTTCACTTTCATCAAGAGGCTCTTTAGTTCTTCTTCGCTTTTGGCCATAACGGTGATGTCATCTGCGTGTCTGAGGTTATTGGTATTTCTCCCGGCAATCTTGATTCCAGCTTGTGCTTCATCCAGCTCAACATTTCGCATGATGTACTCTGCATATAAGTTAAATAAGCAGGGTGACAGTATACAGCCTTGACGTACTCCTTTCCTGACTCAATGGCCATGAGTTTGAGTAGGATCTGGGAGTTGGTGATGGACAGGGGAGCCTGGTGTGCTGCAGTTCATGGGGTTGCAAAGAGTTGGACATGACTGAGCAACTGAACTGAACTCAGTTAGTAATATAATAATGCATTTAAAGCTTTCATTCCATAGTGGGATAATTCACTCTTATTTAGTGTCTTTAACATTGTTGCTATTGTTCAGTTGCTCAGTCATATCTGACTCTTTGTGACCCCATGGACTGCAGCGCACCAGGCTCCCCTGTCCTTCACTATCTCCTGGAGTTTGCTCAAACTCATGTCCATGATGTCTTCATACTTTTGTATAATCTTGTTTTAAAAAATCTTTCAAGATGTCATTAATAATACCTATTGTACTGAGTATCATTACTATCTGAACCCCTCAGTCAAAAGGCTTACAATCAAAATTGGCCAAAACCTGTTAGTAACATCATTTTCTGTTGCTTTAACAACATTTATTTCGGGGTGAGGCGTGCTATATTTTACAGTTGTGTTTTGGGAAGTGACTGAGGGTGACAAGAATTAATTGACAACAAGTCTCCAAATAGAATTTTTATGTTGGGGGTTAAGAACCCCTAATTTCTGAAACACAGCAGTAGTATGAATGGTAAAGGATCACTTTGTACTTTTTAGAAATTTTCCAGGAAGTTTCATGGTAGGGTTAGGTTTGCGGGTTATTTCTAAATAGATTAGTAACTTTCAATGGGAGTGACATGAAGAAAGATATCTTAAGCCTGAGAATAATAAGTGTCTAAGAAGTAACTCCTGGGTATTCATCGGAAGGACTGATGCTGAAGCTGAAACTCCAATACTTTGGCCACCTGATGCAAATAACTGACTCATTGGAAAAGACACTGATGCTGGGAAAGATTGAGGGAAGGAGGAGGAGGGGATGACAAAGGATGAGATGATTGGATGGCATCACTGACTCAATGGACATGGGTTTGGGTAAACTCTGGGAGTTGGTGATGGACAGGGAGGCCTGGCATGCTGCAGTTCATGGGGTCACAAAGAGTCAGACACGACTGAGCAACTGAACTGAACTGAAGAATTAACACTTATTTAGGGTATGGACTACCTGTTCTATTGGAACATAGCCTGGATTTGTTGGGATAGAGTTGTCACAGAGGGGAGAGTGAAAGCTAAGGTCACAAAGGGGTTAAATGATGAGTTGCAAAGTGTCTGATATAAAATCAAGAAATAGGAGTCTTGCAGGCAATGACAAACCTCTGAAAGATGCTGAGAACTGATGTAACAGAAGCAGAGCAGTGTCTTAGTAGCAGCAGCCTGGGATGCACCAGGGTGGGAGGGCAGGCACGGCTTAGCTGGTTGTTGGAGGTACCCGAGCCTCGTGCGCTAGTTCAGTGCATTGGCGCGGGGTGGGTGTGAGGGATGTCGAGAAGCTTGAGTGCACAGATCTTAGCGATTCCATGAGGGGGTGTGGGAGCTAAAAGAAAGTCAAAGGTGACTCCAAGATTTTAATTCTGAATGAGTGGCTGAGACCTGATGCCAAATAAAGAAATAGGAGGGCAAGGTGGCACCTGACATAACCACGTTCTCCTGTGAAGAGGGAAAAATATTCAGTCACGCATCAAGCACTCAACATGTGAAGATACTTCCTTGGGTTTTTTGGAGTCTCATACTCCTGTCTTATTGGTTTTACCATTTGGGCTGATTACGTGAGCCTGTGCAGAACTGGGCTGCATTAGACAGGGTCTGTTTTTCAATGGCTGATTCAAAACTTTCATACCTGGTTCTCAGACTGAAAGGACTTGACATCCAACTTTTAATATTTAAAGACATACCCTAGCACAGCTTTTCAGCTCATCTGAATATTTTGTGACATCTCACACTCATTATATCACATCTACATTCTTGTTATTTCATATAACTCAACCCTAGTTTTGAATATCCAGAGAAGGCAATGGCATGCCACTCCAGTACTCTTGCCTGGAAAATCCCATGGACAGAGGAGCCTGGTGAGCTGCGGTCCATGGGGTCATGAAGAGTTGGACATGACTGAGCAATTTCACTTTCACTTTTCACTTTCATGCATTGGAGAAGGAAATGGCAACCCACTCCAGTGTTCTTGCCTGGAGAATCCCAGGGACGGGGGAGCCTGGTGGGCTGCTGTCTCTGGGGTCACACAGAGTCAGACACGACTGAAGCACCTTAGGAGCAGCAACAGCAGCAGCAACAGTTTTGAATATTATGATTTAAATACTCATAAAATATCATTAAAGAAACTGAGACACCCTGAAGAATACAATGACCAGTGTCCTCCAACTCAAGATCATATATAAATACTTTCTACCCATTTAATTCTTCTTAGGATTTTGAAGTTAAGTTCATATTTTAAAAGTGAAGTAAAATAGAACTGCTGCTTGATCTAGGCTAGTTACTAGAGACCTGTAGTGAACACACTGATAAACTGAAAATCATTCCTGGGAAATGTATTTAACTAATATTATAAATTCTAACACTCAACATTCAAAAAACTAAGATCATGGCATCCAGTCCCAACACTTCATGGCAAATAGATGGGGATGCAGTGGAAACAGTAACATACTTTATTTTCGTGGACTCCAAAATCACTGCAGATGGTGATTGCAGTGAACTGAAGAAATAAATGTTATTATTTTAATTCACTGAGAGTATAGTTTTTGATTTGTTAAAGAAGTTCAGTTCAGTTCAGTTGCTCAGTCATGTCCAACTCTGCGACCCCATGATGTGAGAGTTGGACTGTGAAGAAAGCTGAGCACTGAAGAATTGATGCTTTTGAACTGTGGTGTTGGAGAAGACTCTTGAGAGTCTTCTTTGCAGAACGCCAAGCCTCCCTGTCCATCACCATCTCCCGGAGTTCACTCAGACTCACATCCATCGAGTTGGTGATGTCATCCAGCCATCTCATCCTCTGTCGTCCCCTTCTCCTACTGCCCCCAATCCCTCCCAGCATCAGAGTCTTTTCCAATGAGTCAACTCTTTGAATGAGGTAGCCAAAGTACTGCAGTTTCAGCTTTAGCATCAGTCCTTCCAAAGAACACCCAGGTCTGATCTCCTTCAGAATGGACTGGTTGGATCTTCTTGCAGTCCAAGGGACTCTCAAGAGTCTTCTCCAACACCACAGTTCAAAAGCATCAATTCTTCAGTGCTCAGCTTTCTTTACAGTCCAACTCTCACATCCATACATGACCACAGGAAAAACCATAACCTTGACTAGACAGACCTTAGTCGGCACAGTAATGTTTCTGCTTTTCAATATGCTGTCTAGGTTGGTCATAACTTTTCTTCCAAGGAGTAAGTGTCTTTTAATTTCATGGCTGCAATCACCATCTGCATTGACTTTGGAGCCCAAAAACATAAAGTCTGACACTGTTTCCACTGTTTCCCCATCTATTTCCCATGAAGTGATGAGACCGGATGCCATGATCTTCGTTTTCTCAATGTTGAACTTTAAGCCAACTTTTTCACTTTCCACTTTCACTTTCATCAAGAGGCTTTTTAGTTCCTCTTCACTTTCTACCATAAGGGTGGTGTCATCTGCATATCTGAGGTTATTGATATTTCTTCCTGCAATCTTGATTCCAACTTGTGTTTCTTCCAGTCCAGCATTTCTCATGATGTACTCTGCATAGAAGTTAAATAAGCAGGTTGACAATAGACAGCCTTGACTCCTTTTCCTATTTGGAACCAGTCTGTTGTTCCATGTCCAGTTCTAACTGTTGCTTCCTGACTGGCATACAGATTTCTCAAGAGGCAGGTCAGGTGGTCTGGTATTCCCATCTCTCTCAGAATTTTCCACAGTTTCTTGTGATCCACACAGTCAAAGGCTTTGGCATAGTCAATAAAGCAGAAATAGATGTTTTTCTGGAACTCTCTTGCTTTTTCGATGATCCAGCGGAAGTTGGCAATTTGATCTCTGGTTCCTCCGCCTTTTCTAAAACCAGCTTGAACATCAGGAAGTTCACAGTTTACTCATGTCAAATAGTCAGGTGTCCTTCAGGAGCTTAGAATCCTGTGATATCTCTGTCATTTGATATTGGCTTGGTAAGAATTAGACTACATTACTTGGTGTATATGGGAAAGTTTAAGCGATATGAGATGTCCTGGAATATGTGTTCTGTAGTTTACACGGGTTATCTTCCTATCTCAGTGCCCTCACAGTAGATTCACATTTCCCTTTCACGGGATATGTTGACTGCTGATCCGCTACAGCTTTGGTCCTAGTGTTTCCTCTACTTTTGGCTCTGGGCTAAAGTGACTCCCCAACGTGGGTTGCTAGAGTTCTGGAAAAATACTGAAGAAACAGAGTCATCATGTCATGACTCTGGAAGGGTTGTACATCTTTCTGTTCACATATTCTTGGCCAAAGTAAGTCACATAATCAAGCCTGATGCCATCCGGGTACAAAGGTTTGATCTTCTACAGAACAAGGACATAAATCCTTTGGCTCCATCATGCAACTGGCTGCAAAAGATTAAACCGAAAAAGGCATTTATTAAACCTGTATTCCTTAAACACACAAAAATAAATAACATCTTCATATCTCAATGGCTTGTTATTAGAAATGTTAATACCTAAAACAATAAGAGTTTGTAATATTCCCATGCAATTTTACTCTTTTCCTCTATAATGGAAATCCCTCTAGTCTTATAATGGGTCCACTTTCATTTGTGGGTAATTCGTGAGTTTTGACAATGGAGTCTCAGTTTTACAATTTTCAGTTTTGTTTGATTTTTTTTGTTTTGTTTTTATTTATTTATTTATTTATTTTTTAATAATTTAAAAATCTTTAATTCTTACATGCATTCCCAAACATGAACCCCCCTCCCACCTCCCTCCCCATAACATCTCTCTGGGTCATCCCCATGCACCAGCCCCAAGCAAATTTTCAGTTTTGAAGTCAGGCAGGAAAAGTATAACAAGGTAAAATATGACTTTTATCTAAAAACAAAGAACTTTGGGGACAAATCCAAGCACATTTCTGTTGACTTGGATGTTGCAGGAACACAAAAATGTATTAAAACTGAAATAGAGGGGCATGCGTATTTGTTTTTCACTAAAGAAGCATCCCTGTCCATTGTGTCCAGACTACACTCTCAGAGCTGGTGACCTGAGAGTCTGGGGTCAAGCTGCTCAACCCTTCCTTCACAGAGAAAACAGGAATTTCTCATCTTCCCATATACCCTCCTGCAAATCACCCCTTCTCCATACTATTAGTATTGAGATCTGTAGCAGCTTATTGACGCTTGTCCTCCAAGGGTCATTGTTGAGCTTTCCTGGTGGCTCCTGGCTACAATGCAGGAGACCCCGGTTTGATCCCTGGGTTGGGGAGATCTGCTGAAGAAGGGAATGGCCACCCACTCCATTCAGTATTCTTGCCTGGAGAATTACATGGACAGAGGTACCTGGCAGGCTACACAGCCCATGGGATCACACAGTCGGATACGACTGAGTTTCTAACCATCCAAGGGTCATTGACAGTAGCTGAACTATTTCTCTTATTTTTACCTTTTTCACAGGAAGGCCTGGCGTACTGCAGTTCATGGGGTCGCAAAGAGTCGGACACAACTGAGCAACTGAACTGAACTGAACTGATGTTTATTCCAATGACACTCTCACCTTGAGAACAAGAATTTCCCTTGAAGCTCTAATGAGTAAGCATTTTTGGCTCTGGGTCCCATATGGTTTCCACCACCCTGCTCAGTAGTGCTGTCCTAGGATCAATGCATAAACACATAAATGTGTGGGCTTTCCAATAAGACTGGATTCACTTAAACAGGTGACCTGTGGCCCACTCTGTTGACCCTTTCTCTATTCTCTTCTAGTTTCCTTTTTTTTTGTCAACTTCTTTTTTTGGGGGGCAGGGCAACCTTAGAAAAAGTTTGCAATGTTCATGGTTTCCAGGATCTCCCCTTCTGTTTTATGCTTCAGAATTCTGTGATCCAATCCCACGTCCTCTCTCCTGAGCTTTTCCTGGTAAGAGTGACTTTCTAGCTGACTCATGCCAGAGAGTAGCCCGCTTGGTGCTTGCCATTCTGGAATTCTCCTCTCCAGATTCTGCGAAAGGGCATGCCCCCGGTTTTCCCCACTTTGTGATGTGTTCTCTTGTTATCTTTGTTGTTGAGAAACAGCTTTAACTGTAAATCCTTAAAAAAAAAAAAAAAAACAGTGACTAAAACAAACAAGATTGTTTCTCCACTGATGTTGAAATCTGGAGCGGAAGAGCCAAGAGCTGGTGGAGCTCATTGATGACGTGGTCAGAGATCCAGGTACTTCCCACCTCTCCACTCCATCTTCCTAAGTGCATTGACATTTTTAAAAATTTATTTTATATTGGAATATAGCTGGTTTACAGTGTTGAGTTAGTTTCAGGGATATACCAGCATATTGTATATCTCTTCTTTTTCAGACTCTTTCCCATATAGGCTATTACAGAGTACTGAGTAGTGTTCCCTGAGCTGTAAGTAGGTTCTTGTTGATCATCTATTTTGTATGTAGTGGTATGTATATATTAATCCCAACTTCCTAATATATCCCTCATATATTCAGTGGAATATTACTCATAAAAAAGAATGAAATAATGCCATTTGCAGCAACAAGTGGATAGAGTTTATCATGTCAGAGAAAGACATATATGATATTTGATATGTGAAATCTAAAAATGATACAAGTTAACTTATTTGAAAAATAAAAGCAGACTCATAGACTTAGAAAACAGACTTGTGTTGGGTTTAGCTCTCACATTTTCTGCCTTGTGGCCACTCTGAGGGGTTTGTATGCTACGGGTGGACCTCACGTCTAAATCCAGGATGGAAGGAAGAAACACAAATTGGACAAAGTGCCCTCTGCTCTCTTTTATTAAGAAAGAAGAAGCTAAGACGCTTGCAGTAGTTTCTCCTTAGTTAGCATTGACCTGGATTATGAGAGGCTTTGGCATTCTGAGGTGAGAGTGAAGCTGGAAAGATTATTATTTTCAGCCAGATGTATTGCCTTCTTTTTCAAAATTTGTTTTGAATGTACACTAATTAAAGGATTGACAGTGTCTACCACAGTGACCTCACAGGCTACTGCTCCTCCAGCAGCTCTGTAAGTGTGGATGTTCCAGTACGGTGTCCTTTGACCTGTCATGATTTCCACCTACTTGCTAGCCCTGGGCATACCATATACTATCGTAGGTTAAAGCACAACAAACATGCTGTGTGTGTTCTAAGTCACTACAGTCATGTCCGACTCTGTGCAACCCTATGGGCTGCAGCCTGCCAGGCTCCTCTGTTCATGGGATTCTCCAGGTAAGAATACTGGAATGGGTTGCCATGCCCTCCTCCAGCAGATCTTCCCGATCCAGGGATCGAACCCATGTGTCTTGTGTCTCCTAGATTGGCAGTCAAGTTCTTTACCACTAGCGCCACCTGGGAAGCCCAACAAACATGCTGCTGATGGTCAAATACATCTGGCTAAGACTTTAGCATCCTGTGTCCATCTTCTATGACATTCCTCCTGGTTTTGTCACTTATAAATGCAATGCCTCCCTTTAACTGCTACTCCTCATGTATCACCATCTTGGTTGTCATATTATAAAATCATACAACCAAGAAACTCAGCTTTCACCCGCTCTAACCCCTGCATGGCCAAGTCCCATTTAGTTTCTTCACCTCCCTTGAGGCTCTTAACTTGTGTTCATACCCATAGTCATTCTCACAGCCACTTTCTAGTTAAGAAATATCATTTCTCACTCTGTCAGCTGAGGAATAAGTTCTTCTCTGGTTGTCTTGCTTCCTGTGAATGGTGCCATCAGTAAAATCCTTCAAAGATACCAAGTACGAATCATGCCCCAGCTTAAAGTGCTGCGACGCTTGCCACAATTAACAGCAGACAACCCAGACCACCTAGGGATGCTGATCTTCTTTGTTTCTCTGTATTGCTGATGACTTCCAAATCTTTCGCTCTTCCCAGATCCATCCTTAAAACTCTGTTTGGCCTGCTGGGTGTATTTACCCAATATCTACCAGATGTTCGTACACTCATTCTTCTAGCTGTCTTCTGTCTTTTCGCCTTACTCACTAACGTCTTCTTGCCCCTGAAAAGGATAGTCACTTTAGGCTTGTAGATTTTTGTGTATCATGCTGTCTTTGCCTGTAACCTCTGCTTTTTGGATTATTTGGAGGATTCAAGACAGAAGCATCTGCCGTGTCGGAATAAGAGCCCTTATGGCTGTGGCCTGTTTTGCGCTCATGCTCTTTCCTTTTGCGCCAGGGACCACATGTTTCTAACACATGCTGCACTTTGGGTCTGGATTCTAGAGCGGAAAGGCATGAGGAGCAAAACCATAGACAACCCAGAGCAAAAATGCACAATGAATGAGAGATAAATGATTATCGTAAGCCTCTGAGATTTGGGGGCTATTTAACGGTGTACCCTAATGTAGGGGAAACTGGCAAAAACAGATAATAATATTTAAATTCAACTTCCATCTAGCCTCTTAGCTGTCTGTTGATGCATGCAGGAAATGTCAGCATATTTCCACAGGAAGAAAAAAAATATTGCTGCCTCCCCTTGGATGTTGAGTAAATTATGAGGCTTGATTTCCTTCCTGTATGATTCCTATTAACTCCAATAATGCAGAAGTCTCTTCAATTAAAATGAAATAAAAACTGAAAGCCTCACTAAATCCTACTCAGCACTCCATTTACCCTGTGACTGTTGCTTACCAACTGTTGATAATGAGTCTTACAAAAACAGCTTCCTTCTCTCTATTTTCATTTCATCAGCTCCAATGGACCCCCCCCCCCCCCCCCCGCCTCCCAGCCTACATCTCTGTGTCTGCATCCTGGCTACACCCTTAAACAGTTTCTAATATGCTTGATGATATGCATGCCTCTACAGGCAACAGTTGCTTTTAAGAAATTATTTTATTTTTAATTGGAGGATAACTACTTTACGATATTGTGATGGTTCCTGCCATATATCAACTTGAAGCAGCCATAGGTATACACATATACCTTCCCTCTTGAACCTCTCCCTCCCCATCCCACTCTTTTAGGTTGTTAAAGAGCATCGGCTTTGGGTTCCTTATGTCAAACAGCAAACTCCTCCTGGCTGTCTATTTTACATACAGACATGTGTATATATCAATGCTATTCTCTCAAATAATCCCACCTTCTCCCTCCCCCACTGTGTCCAAAAGTCTGTTCTCTGTGTTTCCATCTCCATTGCTGCCCTGTGGGTAGTTTCATCAGTACCATCCTTCTAGGTCCCATATATATGCATTAATATATGATATTTGTCTTTCTCTTTCTGACTTACTTCACTCTGTATAATAGCCTCTAGGTTCATCTGCCTCATTAGGACCAACTGAAGTGCATTCCTTTTTAAAGCTGAGTAATAGTTCACCAGATGGTCAACACCGAAATCAAATTGATTATATTCTTTCCAGCCAAAGATGGAGAAGCTCTATACAGTCAACAAAAACAAGACCAGGAGCTGACTGTGGCTCAGATCATGAACTCCTTATTACCAAATTCAGACTCAAATTGAAGAAAGTAGGGAAGACCGCTAGACCATTCAGGTATGACCTAAATCAAATCCCTTATGATTATACAGTAGAAGTGAGAAATAGATTTAAGGGCCTAGATCTGATAGATAGGATGCTTGATGAACTACGGAATGAGGTTCAGGACATTGTACAGGAGACAGGGATCAAGACCATCCCCATGGAAAAGAAATGCAAAAAAGCAAAATGGCTGTCTGGAGAGGCCTTACAAATAACTGTGACAAGAAGAGAGGTGAAAAGCAAAGGAGAAAAGGAAAGACATAAGCATCTAAATGCAGAGTTCCAAAGAATAGCAAGAAGAGATAAGAAAGGCTTCTTCAGTGATCAATGCGAAGAAATAGAGGAAAAAACAGAATGGGAAAGACTAGAGATCTCTTCAAGAAAATTAGAGATACCAAGGGAACATTTCATGCAAAGATGGGCTCGATAAAGGACAGAAATGGTATGGACCTAACAGAAGCAGAGATATTAAGAAGAGGTGGCAAAAATACACAGAAGAACTGTACAAAAAAGATCTTCATGACCCAGATGATCACGATGGTGTGATCACTCATCTAGAGCCAACATCCTGGAATGTGAAGTCAAGTGGGCCTTAGAAAGCATCACTACAAACAAAGCAAGTGGAGGTGATGGAATTCCAGTTGAGCTATTTCAAATCCTGGAAGATGATGCTGTGAAAGTGCTGCACTCAATATGCCAGCACATTTGGAAAACTCAGCAGTGGCCACAGGACTGGAAAAGGTCAGTTTTCATTCTAATTCCAAAGAAAGGCAATGCAAAAGAATGCTCAAACTACTGCACAATTGCTCTCATCTCACATGCTAGCAAAGTAATGCTCAAAATTCTCCAAGTCAGGCTTCAGTAATACGTGAACCATGAACTTCCTAATGTTCAAGCTGGTTTTAGAAAAGGTAAAGAAACCAGAGACCAAATTGCCAACATCCGCTGGATCATGTCAAAAGCAAGAGTTCCAGAAAAACATCTATTTCTGCTTTATTGACTATGCCAAAGCCTTTGACTGTGTGGATCACAATCAACTGTGGAAAATTCTGAAAGACATGGGAATACCAGACCACCTAACCTGCCTCTTGAGAAATCTGTATGCAGGTCAGGAAGCAACAGTTAGAACTGGACATGGAACAACAGACTGGTTCCAAATAGGAAAAGGAGTACGTCAAGGCTGTATATTGTCACCCTGCTTATTTAACTTCTATGCAGAGTACATCATGAGAAACGCTGGGCTGGAAGAAACACAAGCTGGAATCAAGATTGCCGGGAGAAATATCAATAACCTCAGATATGCAGATGACACCACCCTTATGGCAGAAAGTGAAGAGGAACTAAAAAGCCTCTTGATGAAAGTGAAAGAGGAGAGTGAAAAAGTTGGCTTAAAGCTCAACATTCAGAAAACGAAGATCATGGCATCCAGTCCCATCACTTCATGGGAAATAGACGGGGAAACAGTGTCAGACTTTATTTTTTGGGGGCTCCAAAATCACTGCAGATGGTGACTGCAGCCATGAAATTAAAAGACACTTACTCCTTGGAAGAAAAGTTATGACCAACCTAGATAGCATATTCAAAAGCAGAGACATTACTTTGCTGACTAAGGTCCGTCTAGTCAAGGTTATGGTTTTTCCAGCGGTCATGTATGGATGTGAGAGCTGGACTGTGAAGAATGCTGAGTGCTGAAGAATTGATGCTTTTGAACTGTGGTGTTGGAGAAGACTCTTGAGAGTCCCTTGGACTGCAAGGAGATCCAACCAGTCCATTCTGAAGGAGATCAACCCTGGGATTTCTTTGGAAGGAATGATGCTAAAGCTGAAACTCCAGTACTTTGGCCACCTCATGTGAAGAGTTGACTCATTGGAAAAGACTGTGATGCTGGGAGGGATTGGGGGCAGAAGGAGAGGGGGCCGACAGAGGCTGAGATGGCTGGATGGCATCACTGACTTGATGGACGTGAGTCTGAGTGAAGTCCGGGAGTTGGTGATGGACAGGGAAGCCTGGCGTGCTCCGATTCATGGGGTCGCAAAGAGTCGGACATGACCGAGCAACTGAACTGAACTGAACTGAATGGTTCATTGGGTATATGTACCACAACTTCTTTACCCATTCATCTAAAACTACAATAAGGTATCTTGCACCAGTCAAAATGGGCATCAACAAAACTTCTACAAACAATAAATGCTGGAGAGGGTGTAGAAAAAAGGAACCCTTTTTTTACTGTTGATGGGAGTGCAAATTGATACAGCGACTGTGAAGAACAGTATGGAGGTTCCTTTTAAAGCTAGCAAGAAGGCTACCATATGATCCATCAATCCCTCTACTGGGAATGTACCCTGGGGAAGCCATAATTGAAAAAGACCTACCAGGTTCCTCTGTCCATGGAATTTTCCAGGCAAGAGTACTGGAGTGGGTTGCTATTTTCTTCTCCAGAGGATCTTCTGAACTTGGGGAACAAACCCAGATTTCCCGCATTGCAGCCAGACGCTTTACCCTCTGAGCCACCAGGGAAGCCCATTGAAAAAGATGCAGTGTTCATTGCAGCACTATTTGCAACAGCTGTTTTTTTTTTTTTTTTCAGTGCTCCATTTACTAGGGGACCTGTTGACACTTAACTTTTCTGACCATTCCAGCCTTCATAAAATTACTTCCATCTTTGACTTCAGTGACTACTATTTCAGCCCCAAGGAGACCATGGATCACAAGTTACTTGTAAAAATTAAGCTCTGCTTTTCTCTTGAGTGGTAGTTGTTTTATAAAATGTAAGCTCTGTTGAGATAATAGTTACTTACCAAACAATTTTAATAGTATAGAATTTAAATTTTGTCATTACAAAAAAAAAAAAAGAAAGCTTCAACCACAAAAAAATTTACCATCATCTGTTTTGCTCCCTATTAAAAAAAGGCTGTAATTTGACTATGGAATAAGCTATTGACTGTATAGAAAATATTGTTATATTTTAAAGAGTTATGCAAACCATTGCAACATAGAGATACACTACAGGCACAATTTTATTTTTTTTAAATGATTAAAACAAAAATGAGACAAGAAGTACAATAAAGCCAAACACAGACTATGAGTTTTCCTACAAAGAACCTTGTCAAAATGGTCTTGTTTGGAAATGCACATCCATTTGACTATATTTGCAAATCGTGTTTATTTTTTGTTTGTTTCTCACTAAGAATAATATGGAGTGTAGAAATGCTTTCCTAGGCAGGAAACTTTTTTAAAAGTCTTTTTGCTGAGCGCTAGGAAATGTAGCTTAGCAGCTACCTTGCATAGAAACCCCGAGCCACAGCATCCGCATGTTCAGCAGAGTCTGCCGTAGGCAGCAGTTCTGATACTGCTGTGTGCAACTGGCATTTATAGCATCCTGCCAGGTACACCCTGTCACAATGCGCAGCGCTTGAGCAGGCCAGCAGTTCACATGAGGGTGATGGACAGCACGCATCTGCATGTCAGTCCATCCGTCTCCTGATGCAGTTTAGGAAAGGATTGCTCCTTCCAGTTCACCTGGGATGCAAAGGGACAGGGCAGGTGGTTGCCCCATGACCTTGCTTCCTTTCCTTTCTTATAGCTCCACTGAAATTCCTTTTTTAAAAAATTTGTATTGGAGTAGAGTTGCTTTACACTGCTGTGTTTTGAGGTCATGGTGACACTTGTCATCTGCAAAGGCAACCTTGTGTCACCTAGGCATACAGTCAAAATAAGTACCTGACCAGATAAGGATCATCTTTCTGCAGTTACATTCATCAACCTTTAAGTGAGATTAATTACAGTTATTTAATGTGTATATAAATCAATGTATAAATAAATAAATAAATCTATTTCTGCTTTATTGACTATGCCAAAGCCTTTGACTGTGTGGATCACAATCAACTGTGGAAAATTCTGAAAGACATGGGAATACCAGATCACCTAACCTGCCTCTTGAGAAATCTATATGCAGGTCAGGAAGCAACATTTAGAACTGGACATGGAACAACAGACTGGTTCCAAATAGGAAAAGGAGTACATCAAGGCTGTATATTGTCACCCTGCTTATTTAACTTCTATGCAGAGTGCATCATGAGAAATGCCGGACTGGAAGAAGCACAAGCTGGAATCAAGATTGCCGGAAGAAATATCAATAACCTCAGATATGCAGATGACATCACCCTTATGGCAGAAAGTGAAGAGGAATTAAAAAGCCTCTTGATGAAAGTGAAAGTGGAGAGTGAAAAAGTTGGCTTAAAGCTCAACATTCAGAAAACGAAGATCATGGCATCCGGTCCCATCACTTCATGGGAAATAAATGGGGAAACAGTGGAAACAGTGTCAGATTTTATTTTGGGGGGCTCCAAAATCACCGAGATGGTGATTGCAGCCATGAAATTAAAAGACACTTAGTCCTTGGAAGAAAAGTTATGACCAACCTAGATAGCATATTCAAAAGCAGGGACATTACTTTGCTGACTAAGGTCTGTCTAGTCAAGGCTATGGTTTTTCCAGTGGTCATGTATGGATGTGTGAGTTGGACTGTGAAGAAGGCTGAACGCTGAAGAATTGATGCTTTTGAACTGTGGTGTTGGAGGAGACTCGAGAGTCCCTTGGACTGCAAGGAGATCCAACCAGTCCATTTTGAAGATCAACCCTGGGATTTCTTTGGAGGGAATGATGCTGAAGCTGAAGCTCCAGTACTTTGGCCACCTCATGTGAAGAGTTGACTCATTGGAAAAGACTCTGATGCTGGGAGAAATTGGGGGCAGGAGGAGAAGGGGACTACAGAGAATGAGATGGCTGGATGGCATCATGGACTCGATGGACGTGAGTCTGAATGAACTCCGGGAGTTGGTGATGGACAGGGAGGCCTGGCGTGCTGCGATTCATGGGGTCACAAACAGTCAGACATGACTGAGCAACTGAACTGAACTGAACTGAATGTATAAATACTAATCAACCATAGTGATCTGAATGACCATGTTGAGGGAACTTGCTATGTTTAATATCAGAATCCTCTGTTCTTTGTGTGTGAAAAGGCAGTATTTAAAAAAAAATGTTTTATATAGTAGAATTCATACAGAATTTGGTCAAAATGTTCATGACAAAAGCAGTTAGAGTATTTAAATTTACAATTACATAAACCCATTTTAAAAAGTCAAGTATTCCACCATTAAAAAGTCTGTTAAGTTAATAAAATGGAAATTGGATACTTGTTTTTTAAGAATAATGCAGTGTGCCTCATTATTAAAACACTGGATTATCCTCACTGTAGTACTGTTTCTGTTAAAACCTGTATATGTCAATTATCCAGGAGACTCACAGGACAGTCTTAAAGTAGAGCATAAATACATAAATTATTTTCAAACCCGTGTTAAATTGCATGTCTTCAATTTACTTAAGGAGATTGGGGAATAGAAATGATCTATTGTTATATTTTAATAAAAAACTTAAAGCAAGTAAGGATGTATTGGGCAAGCAAAGGCTAAATTTTATGAAATATTTGTTCATTTGTAAGAATTCATTAAATTTCTCTGAATTTAAAATTTCTCCTCACAATGTTCCATTTAAGGTAATATGGGGGTCTAGGCATTCTGGAACTCTCTTGCTTTTTCCATGATCCAGTGGATGTTGGCAATTTGATCTCTGGTTCTTCAGCCTTTTCTAAAACCAGCTTGAATATCGGGGAATTCACAGTCCATGTATTGCTGAAGCCTGGCTTGGAGAATTTTAAGCATTACTTTGCTAGCATGTGAGATGAGTGCAATTGTGCAGTAGTCTGAGCATTCTTTGGCATTGCCTTTCTTTGGAATTGGAATGAAAACTGACCTTTTCCAGTCCCGTGGCCACTGCTGAGTTTTCCAAATTTGCTGGTATATTGAGTGCAGCACTTGCACAGCATCATCTTTCAGGATTTGAAATAGCTCAACTGGAATTCCATCACCTCCACTAGCTTTGTTCGTAGTGATGCTTTCCAAGGCCCACTTGATTTCACATTGCAAGATGTCTGGCTCTAGATTAGTGATCAAATCATCATGATTATCTGGGTTGTGAAGGTCTTTTTTGTACAGTTCTTCTGTGTATTCTTGCCACCTCTTCTTAATATCTTCTGCTTCTGTTAGAAATGGTCCAGACCATTTCTGTCCTTTATTGAGCCCATCTTTGCATGAAATGTTCCCTTGGTATCTCTAATTTTCTTGAAGAGATCTCTAGTCTTTCCCATTCTGTTGTTTTCCTCTATTTCTTTGCATTGATCGCTGAAGAAGGCTTTCTGATCTCTTCTTGCTATTCTTTGGAACTCTGCATTCAGATGCTTATGTCTTTCCTTTTCTCCTTCGCTTTTTGCCTCTCTTCTTTTCACAGCTATTTGTAAGGCCTCCCCAGACAGCCATCTTACTTTTTTGCATTTCTTTTCCATGGGGATGGTCTTGATCCCTGTCTCCTGTACAATGTCACGAACCTCATTCCATAGTTCATCAGGCACTCTATCTATCAGATCTAGGCCCTTAAATCTATTTCTCACTTCCACTGTATAATCACAAGGGGTGTGGTTTAGGTCATACCTGAATGGTCTAGCGGTTTTTCCTATTTTCTTCAATTTGAGTCTGAATTTGGTAATAAGGAGTTCATGATCTGAGCCACAGTCAGCTCCTGGTCTTGTTCTTGTTGACTGTATAGAGCTTTTCCATCTTTGGCTGCAAAGAATATAATCAGTTTGAACCAGAGATCAAATTGCCAACATCCACTGGATCATGGAAAAAGCAAAAGAGTTCCAGAAAAACATCTATTTCTGCTTTATTGACTATGCCAAAGCCTTTGACTGTGTGGATCACAATCACCTGTGGAAAATTCTGAAAGACATGGGAATACCAGATCACCTAACCTGCCTCTTGAGAAATCTATATGCAGGTCAGGAAGCAGCAGTTAGAACTGGACATGGAATAACAGACTGGTTCCAAATAGGAAAAGGAGTACGTCAAGGCTGTATATTGTCAACCTGCTTATTTAACTTCTATGCAGAATACATCATGAGAAACACTGGACTGGAAGAAACACAAGCTGGAATCAAGATTGCCAGGAGAAATATCAGTAACCTCAGATATGCAGATGACACCACCCTTATGGCAGAAAGTGAAGAGGAACTAAAAAGCCTCTTGATGAAAGTGAAAGTGGAGAGTGAAAAAGTTGGCTTAAAGCTCAACATTCAGAAAACTAAGATCATGGCATCCGGTCCCATCACTTCATAGGAAATAGATGGGAAAACAGTGGAAACAGTGTCGGACTTAAATTTTTTGGGCTCCAAAATCACTGCAGATGGTAACTGCAGCCATGAAATTAAAAGATACTTACTCCTTGGAAGAAAAGTTATGGCCAACCTAGATAGCATATTGAAAAGCAGAGACATTACTTTGCCGACTAAGGTCCGTCTAGTCAAGGCTATGGTTTTTCCAGGTGTCATGTATGGATGTGAGAGTTGGACTGTGAAGAAGGCTGAGCGCTGAAGAATTGATGCTTTTGAACTGTGGTGTTGGAGAAGACTCTTCAGAGTCCCTTGAACTGTAAGGAGATCCAACCAGTCCATTCTGAAGGAGATCACCCCTGGGAAATCTTTGGAGGGAATGATGCTAAAGCTGAAGCTCCAGTACTTTGGCCACCTCATGTGAAGAGTTGACTGATTGGAAAAGACTCTGATGCTGAGAGGGATTGGGGGCAGTAGGAGAAGGGGACGACAGAGGATGAGATGGCTGGATGGCATCACGGACTCGATGGACGTGAGTCTGAATGAACTCCAGGAGTTGGTGATGGATGGGGAGGCCTGGCATGCTGCGATTCATGGGATCGCAAAGAGTTGGACACGACTGAACAACTGAACTGAAATGAATTGAACTGAAGCATTCTGACTGACTATTCTTCAAAAAAGCCTAGAAGCCATAGAAATATGTGTTTCATGATTGAATCAATGCACAAGAAAAAAAGTAAAAATTCTTTTTTGAAAACTAAAAAGAGAAAGAAGTCTAAAGAGAAGTAAAATTCTGAAGCAGGTTTGACACTGGGGAAATTTGTCAAAAAAAAGTCTAAAATCATTTTTCTTAGCCTCTTGGAATTCAGGAAATAGGAGAGAACATCCAGGGACCAAAAAAGGTGAGAGTCTGTTTGCAAAGTTACCTTCCTTCAGCTGAAACCATTGAAAGTCTAAATCTTTAGTAAAATCATGAAATGAAACTCAAATCAACCCATTTGTCTTGGTGATGGAAAGAAAAACATACTGTTCTTAAACTTGGTACTGTGTGGGACGTGAACATGTGTGCAGAGGCATATGCACACACACACACACACATGCACACACATACCTTAATCTTTTCCTTAATCCTTGAGAAAAATAGAAAACTGAGCCTCACATGTACATTCTTTGTATGATAAAAATAAAAAATATAACACAAAACTCCATCGTTTATTTTAAAGTTGACTTAATATGGCAAAAGCAATAATAAGTCCTTTTGGAGGATTTCACCTTCGTTGTTGAACTCAAAGAATTCCTCCAGATAAAGTTTGCACTCACAGTCAAATTTCACTGAAGAAACAAGAAAGAACCATGAGTGATAGCCTGCAAGTACAAGAAGCCCTGAAAATAAAGCTATTTTAAAAACCATATATTATCGCAATCATACAGAGAATAAAAATAAATATATATAAAGTATATTAGATATGTTTTAAAAAGACTGGTTTGAAAATATAATCATGGGAAAAGAAAATGTGAAGAACAAACAAGATTTTCAAAAGAACCAAGAGGAATTTCTAGCTGCAAGAAGAAGCTAGAGTGTGACAGGAGATAAGGCAGAGCCGGGAGCTTTAGGGAACTGATAGAGCTGAAGAAGTGTTCCAGAATTGAGCACAAATGAGGAATCGGGAAAAATGGTGGAAGACATAGCCTACATAGAAGAAAGTATGTAAAGGATGAACCTAGCCCTCACTGAATTCCTAAAACCAGAGCCAGAGAACTATTACGGAGATTATATCTGAGAACTGATGAATGACAATGATCAATACATTCAAGAGCGCCTGTGAATCTTAAGCAGGAGAGTTAAAGAAAAATGTCCACACCTTGACACATTTGAATAAACTTGCAGAACCCCCCAAATAAAAGAAATAGCTTAAAAATAATCAGTGAGATTTTTTTAAAAAGTGAGAAAGGGTAGATTGAATTCAAGAGAATGACAATTATACTGATTGTTGACTTGTAAAGTAGTGTCCAAAATAGGCTCCTTGACCTTGGGCTCCTATCCGCAAGGGACATATAAGGGAAGAGTTGTGGACCACTATATGCAAAATAAATAAACAACAAGGACCTGCTGTAGAGCACAGGGAACTATATTCAATACCATTTAATAACCTATAATGGAAAATAATCTGAAAATGAATATATATATATACAGATATATATGTGTTTTTATGTATGCAGACTGGTTCCAAATAGGAAAAGGAGCACGTCAAGGCTGTATATTGTCACCCTGCTTATTTAACTTATATGCAGAGTACATCATGAGAAATGCTGGGCTGGAAGAAGCACAAGCTGGAATCAAGATTGCTGGGAGAAATATCAATAACCTCAGATATGCAGATGACACCACCCTTATGGCAGAAAATAAAGAGGAACTAAGAAGCCTCTTGACGGAAGTGAAAGAGGAGAGTGAAAAAGTTGGCTTAAAGCTCAACATTCAGAAAAAGAAGATCATGGCATCCGGTCCCATCACTTCATGAGAAATTGATGGGGAAACAGTGGAAACAGTGTCAGACTTTATTTTTCTGGGCTCCAAAATCACTGCAGATGGTGACTGCAGCCATGAAATTAAAAGACGCTTACTCCTTGGAAGAAAAGTTATGACCAACCTAGATAGCATATTCAAAAGCAGAGACATTACTTTGGCAACAGAAGTCCGTCTAGTCAAGGCTCTGGTTTTTCCAGTGGTCATGTATGGATGTGAGAGCTGGACTGTGAAGAATGCTGAGTGCCGAAGAATTGATGCTTTTGAACTGTGGTGTTGGAGAAGACTCTTGAGAGTCCCTTGGACTGCAAGGAGGTCCAACCAGTCCATCCTAAAGGAGATCAGTCCTGGGTGTTCTTTGGAAGGACTGATGCTGAAGCTGAAAGCTGTACTTTGGCCACCTCATGCAAAGTGGTGACTCATTGGAAAAGACTCTGATGCTGGGAGGGATTGGGGGCAAGAGGAGAAGGAGACGACGGAGGATGAGATGGCTGGATGGCATCACCAACTCGATGGACGTGAGTCTGAGTGAACTCCGGGAGATGGTGATGGACAAGGAGGCCTGGCGTGCTGCGACTCATGGGGTCACAAAGAGTCGGACATGACTGAGTGACTGAACTGAACTAAACTGAACTGATATGTATATATCCTGGAGGAGGAAATGGCAACCCTCTCCAAGACTCTTGCCTGGAGAATCCCATGGACAGAGGAGCCTGGTGGGCTACACTCCATGAGGTCGCAAAGAGTAGGACATGACTGAATGAGTAACATACCATATATGTATATAGAGGCTTCCCTAGTGGCTCAGATAGTAAAGATGCCTGCAATGCAGGAAATATGGGTTCCATCCCTGGGTTGGGAAGATCCCCTGGAGGAGGAAATGGCAACCCACTTCAGTATTCTTGCCTGGAGAATCCCATGGACAGAGGAGCTTGGGAGGCTACGGTCCATGGGGTCGCAAAGAGTAGGACATGACTGAGAAACTATCACTTCACTTCATTTTATATATATATATATATATGCTAAATCACTTCATATATATATGGATCATTTTACTCTACTCATGAAACTGACACAGCATTGTAAGTCAATTATACTTCAATTAAGAATAAAGTTAAAGAGGCAGCCTGTCCTTGGAGAGAGGCCAGTATACCCTGAGTCTGTACCCATTTCCCCTTCCAGTTGCCAAGAGCTTGAGGTGTGTCCTGGGACCTAAGGGGACACAGAAGTGTGGGATTTCCTCCAGAAAGCATTCAAGGAGGGAGGCTTGTACACCGATGGTAGAAGCAAGAAGGCTGCAGCTTAGAAAACAGTGCATTCCAGCTGAGAGCAGGCAAATTTGCATTTTTCTTATGAATCACAGTTAAATTGTTGTCCAAAAGGTTCTCATGAATGAGCGGACTTCTGCAGACTGAGGCCAGAAGGACAGTATTACCAGATGGTCAGGGTTTGGGGGAGGAACCTCAGGAGAGCAACCAGAGTGTGTGCGTCCAGCCTAGCTGGGAGAGCTACTCATGGGGAACCACCAGCCATGGGGCGGGGCCTCAGAGAGAATACGGCAGTAAACTGCCCTTCTCTTCCGGAGGAATCCGCCAGAAGTTCACACCTGGCAGGTCAATCAGAGCATCAGTGAACTGGCTCTTCTCCCCAGGGCGCTTTCCACGGCACTCCTGGGAGGAAAGGCAGGAAGCTTATACTTAAACACGGAGAAGAAAGACGCTTGCTGCTTGCTCCCGGGATTGGCCAATGTCGTGAAGAGAATTTAAGCAAGTATTGACGTTTCCAATTTTGTAGAGGATAGAGGATTGTAATGAACACAACCAGGCGATTCTTGGGCCTGAAAGTGTCTAGAGCACTCTTGGTTACCTTGGAGCAAGTGGCTGATACCTGGGGCATCTACTGTGTATTTTGTTCAGGTCCAGGGTTTTCATAAGCAGTGGGGGGAGGGGATGAGTTGAATGAGCTGATTTCTGATTGTATCTTTTCTAATTTTCCAGGTTCAGTACATGTTAAGAAAAGTGCTAATTTGATATTGCATAGTTAAATCAATGTTCAAAGAGTTTATTGGAATAGTTTTGGAAATATAGTTTAAAATATCCATTTATTAGCTTGAATGCCTTCTAGCTTTACTATAAGAAATAATGCTTTGGAAAATAAAAACTAAATAAAAATGACTCCGTTTCAACCTCTTAACTGGCTAAATGCACTGTGTAGTTTGGGAGGGGGGAGGGTAGGAAATGGAGAAATTACAGGCCGGGGCGTCTCACTGAGGTATATCAAATCCTATTAGTCCAGGTAATTTCCTTGGCTGGAAACAGGACAGGGGAACTATTGTCTTGTCTGCTTTGGCAGAAATTTTTTATTTATCCTCCATGTCTGTTTCATTTGCAGGTAATTCTATTCCCGTTTCCACATTTGCCCTGCTGGGTCACTTTTGTCCCATGACAAAGTTCCTGTGATGTTCTTAGTAAATATTTAAAACTCTCATAATCATGTTTTAGCTATTTCTATGCTGAATAGTGCTAGTTATTGCTGATAGCATCTCAGTAAGCTTTCAAAAATGTATTCCTCCACTCTAGAGGAATGTGTTCCTTTGAAATTTGATTGCCTCCAAAGCTTGACATGAGGTTTATTCTTCTCATGAAATAAACCACTTAATCTGGAATGCATACACATAAAGCTGAAACTTGCAAGGAATATGTCATCCCTGTCTAACAGTGAAATATGACAATCCTAGACAACATGTTAAAAACCAGAGACATCACTTTGCCCACAAATATCCATACAGTCAAAGCCATAGTTTTTCCAGTAGTCACATATGGCTGGGAGAATTGGACCATAAAGAAGGCTGAGTGCCAAAGAACTGATGCTTTTGAATTCTGGTGCTGGAGAAGACTCTTGAGAGTCTCCTGGACGGCAAGAAGATCAATCCAGTCACTCCTAAAGGAGATTAGTCCTGAATATTCATTGGAAGGACTGATCCTGAAGCTGAAGCTCCAATACTTTGGCCACCTGATGTGAAGAGCCAACTCATTGGAAAAGACCCTGATGCTGGGAAAGATTGAGGGCAGGAGAAGGGGGCATCAGGGGATGAGAAGTTGGATGGCATCGCTGACTCAGTGGACATGAGTTTGAGCAAACTCCAGGAGATAGTGGAGGCAAAGAAGCCTGGCATACTGCAGTCCATGGGGTCACAGAGTCAGACATGACTGTTAAGTGGTTGGTGGGGGAGGGGGCGTTCTCTTTGTACACCCTGTTTAAGGCTCTAGGATCTTGATTCCTAAAGATATACCACCACAGGACATCTGGTCCAGGGCTTTTCCTTCTATACTACGAAGTATCTTATTTCTTTGTTGGTTTCCTTACAATTTTTTATTTGTTTTTTAAATATAGCCCAGGTCACAGTATAACTATTAGAAGTTCATGGCTATATACTTAAGGAGTTCCCAGAAAATGACTAATAACATGGTTGATGGGGAAATTTACGAACAGAATCCTAAAACTTAGTAACTGAGAGAAGAAAGTTATGCCTGGCTGTAAGTTCCAGAAGAGTAGAACAAGTAGGTATGGGTATGTTATGAGTTGATCAGAAACAGAAAAGGCCATTTAGACTAGTTTTCTTGAAGTAAAAGAAAAAGCAAATGTATTACCTTGTGAGTTAGAGTTGGAGAGTTCAGTGATAAACCTACCAGGCCATGAGTGAGCTGACTAAAGCGTTAGTCTAAAACACTGCAAGCATGGTGGTTCTGTGTTGCCCTCATGAGTCAGATGTTTGGCCAAAGGCCTTGTTTCTGTCAGTCCTCAGTATGGTGGGACCCTCAGATGAGATTGGAGAGCCTTCTGCCTTCTAGCGGAAAAGTCAAAGGCAGATCATTATAAATCAGACACGATTCAAAGGCTACATTAATGAAACACTTAATTGGATATTGGAAGAATTGTTCCCCCCCGCCCCCACTTAAAATTTCTATGAATTTTGTTTTCCTTCTGTGCTTCCGGAAGTTCTGTGAAGCTGCATTTTAATCTGTGGTTAGACTGAAAGTGTTGGGCACAGGTTATGGGATTGGATGGTATATACTGTAAGTTTGTTTCAGCCATGAAATTTCATGAATTTTTTTAGGCAACTTTATTTTGAAAAGAACTGGTATTGAAAGCTAGTTTTAAAGCACTTATTTTTTGCTTTGTCAGCTAAAAGGATTATGTGCTGTATTTTTAAATTTGTAATATCATTATGTGAGAACAGAAAAAATAAAACCTTTACATTAGCTCCTTTCTCCTTCATTTTAAAGAGTTTTAATCTTGTACTTACCGTATGTATCCTTTATGGTCTTATTTTCTATGAAAAAAGTAATCCAGTTGATCTATTATTAAATAGTATTTCTACTTTTTATCTTAAAAATCTATAGATTGTTAGCAAAGGAGGACTTTTAATTTTACATGGGAAATAATGAATGTTTCAGAAGTTTAACATCTTTAATCGTATATTATCAAGGAAAAAGATAAAGGTAAGTAAAAAACCCTTTCCAAGCTTTTACCAAAACAATTGTAGGAATTTTCATCATGCTTCTATTATTATTCTGTCATGAAAAGTACCCTCAGAGATATAATGGCCACAACCATTTCATTTTCTAACTTATTAAGCAGTCTGAGGGTGAATTGAGAGTTTCAGTTCCAGGTTATGGTTATAATTACTAAGTGCAGAAGCCCCTGATGCCTTTCATTAAGCAGTTACAATATTTAATTGAGACTACAGGGTGTCAATGCGCAGCATCATATCATGGATAATTATCTGTACACATAAAAGAACACTGAGGGTACTTTCACCAATAAGGCAGATTATCAAAACATTACATTTTAAATTTAAGTTTTGACTTGAGTCGTTTCAGTGATTGAATACACATCTCTGCATTTTTCTGCTAAATAAATGAACCATAAAGTGGGGAAAGGAAAAAAAAAATTTCACTGTAACGTAAATGGATGAATGTAGGGTGCATTAACAAATCACACGGTGTCTCTTCTAAAAGCTGTCTCACGAAGGAGAGCCGCTGACCCAGGCGGTCAGACTCCTGCCAGTTTGGCTGGGAAAGCCTTCTCCTTGGCGAGCCTGGCACTGCCAGGATCGTAGGCCAAAATGTCTGGGTGGCCTTTGCTCCAGCCTTTAGCCCCCACAACTGGGTTTCTGGCAGAATACTTATCTCTTTGACCACTGACTGGGAAACGACTGAAAAGGGAAGAACTTGAAACGAACTGGAACTTTTTTGTGCCTCTCTTTGAAAGTTTGCTTTTAAGGGAAGTCCAAGATATGAGGAACTTGCAAATAAAAGCAAGTTTGCGCCATAAAACATCACCTGCTAACAATTCCCTCATGGGAAATAGAAATCTAGAATTCTAGAAAAAAAAAAAGAAGAAGAAGAAGAAGGCTTTATGGTGTCAGGAATTAATTCAATGGTTCTGATAAATGTTACTGTGAAGAGTGCAAGGAACCTGCAGGAAACTCCTGAAATGATTGAAAAAGAAATTAAAAAAAGATGCTCCCCTGGTTCTAAGGCAAGTGAAATTATTGTTGCCATTAAAATTTTTTCTTCCAGTTTATATTTGTTAAGTGCTTTAATAACTTCTTATATCATCCATTTCCAGCTTACCTGAGAGGCAGGAAGAGAGCAAGCATCTTTATTGTTTTAGCTATGATTTATTTTTATGAACTTTGTTTCCCGATTTTGTAATCACAGCCATGTATTTCCATGGGGCTGGGAAGACTATGCTTGACTACCTCTGCCAGTTGCCAACTGTCCATAAAAAATAGAGCCTAGGGCTTCCCTGGTGGTCCAGAGGTTAAGAATCCACCTTGCAATGCAAGGGACACTGGTTCAATGCCTGGTCTGGGAAGATCCCACGTGCAGCAGGGCAGCTAAGTCCATGAGCCACAACTAGTGAGCCCATGTACTGTAACTACTGAAGCCGGCACACGCTGGGGCTTGTCCTTTGCAGCCCAGGAAGCCACTGCTGCTGGCACGTAGCCCTGCTCTGTGTGGCTAGAGAAAGTCCACCACAGCAACGAGACCCACCGCAGCCACACAGTAGAGTCTGGTTAGCCATTTCAGTCCATGGATTAGACATCTAGTTTTAAGAGAAAAACAAATAAATGATATTTGAAACATAAATCTGATATTTATGAAGTACACAAGAATTGTAATGGTGGGAACTCAGTTTCAGGAAAAAGAAAAAGGATTTGCTCACCTCACTGGAAGCTACGTTTGTAGGTGTAACTCAGCAATTGCACAAAGCAAACTCTGGCCATTTTTTTGAGGATGGATTTGATTTCAAGGATATTTGGGACTTCACACATCTCCAGGAAGGCCAGAGAGTCAGATTCAGCACATGACAGAGACCAGGAGACCAGGGACAAGAACCAATCAAATTCAAATTTCAGGACGTCTGCGTTGCCAGTTCGGCCACTGATGGACTGCAGCTGGTGCTCCCATCTGAAAGCTGCATCTCCAAGGGGTCCTGGTTGTCTTTCTTGCCTGCTTTGCTGTTTGGTGGGGCAACTAATTGGCAGATTCTAGGATGTATCCGTGGCCATAACTGGGATATCTATAGTGGAGGAAGGGGTTCCAGGGCGGGGTTGTGAGGTTTAGATTTTCATCAGTGAAGATGGTGAGGGAAGGGTGACAGGAGGGCCCTGGGTTTTCTTAATGAGTCAAATATATGCACGCACACTTGCTAAGGGCCATCAGTCGTGCCTGCCTCTTTGCGACCCTAAGTCCATGGGGTTCCCCAGGCAAAAATACTCGAGTGAGCTGCTGTACTCTTTTCCAGGGATTGAAGCCAGGTCTCCTGCACTTCAGGCAGATTCTTTACTGGCTGAACCACCAGTGAAAAGTGAAACTGTTAGTCGATCAGCTGTGTCCAACTCCTTGCAACTCCATGGACTATAACCCATCAGGTTCCTCTGTCCATGGACTTCTCCAAGCAAGAATACTGGAGTGGATTGCCATTCCCTTTTCCAGGGGATCTTCCCGATCCAGGGATTGAACCCAGGTCTCCTGCATTGCAGGCAAATTCTTTACCATCTGAGTCACCAGGTAAGCCCCAAATATACGCATCAGTTCAGTTCAGTTCAGTTTCTCAGTCATGTCCGACTCTTTGCAACCCCATGGACTGTAGCACACCAGGCTTCCCTGTCCACCCCCAGCTCCTGGAACTTCCTCAAACTCATGTCCACTGAGTCAGTGATGCCATCCAACCATCTCATCCTCTGTTGTCCCTTTCTCCTCCCACCTTCAATCTTTCCCAGCATCAGGGTCTTTTCAAATGAATCAGTTCTCTACATCATGTGGCCAAAGGATTGGAGTTTCAACTTCAACATCAGTCCTTCCAATGAACACCCAGGACTGATCTCTTTTAGAATGGACTGATTGGATCTCCTTGTAGTTCAAGGGAATCTCAAGAGTTTTCTCCAACACCACAGTTCAAAAGCATCAATTCTTTGGCGCTCAGACTTCTTCACAGTCCAACTCTCACATCCATACATGACCGCTGGAAAAACCATAGCCTTGACTAGACAGACCTTTGTCGGCAAGGTAATGTCTCTGCTTTTGAATATGCTATCTAGGTTGGTCATAACTTTCCTTCCAAGGAGTAAGCGTCTTTTAATTTCATGGCTGCAGTCACCATCTGCAGTGATTTTGGAGCCCAAAAAAATAGTCTGACAGTTTCCACTGATTCCCCATCTATTTCCCATGAAGTGATGGGACCAGATGCCATGATCTTCCTTTTCTGAATGTTGAGCTCTAAGCCAACTTTTTCACTCTCCTCTTTCACTTTCATCAAGAGGCTTTTTAGCTCCTCTTCACTTTCTGCCATAAGGGTGGTGTCATCTGCATATCTAAGGTGATTGATATTTCTCATATATGCATAGGCTCAGGTAAAGCAAAAAGGTATCCCAGCTATGAGCTGAAGAAGCCCTGAACTCACCCACGCCAAAGAAAACAGTTTCTCAAGAAGTTTGTCCTGTCGATGTGTCCTCCTGACGTTTCCATATTTCTAGAAATTTGCGTCATTATTTCTGATGTGTCTGGATTCAGAGGCAACTCCTTACACTGCATTTTATGACAGACAGCTGTCGGATACATTATTCAAATGTTTTCCAGCCATACGAACTGAGGAGTTAGCATGCTAACTGAGACTCCAGAGGAGTCTCCTGAGAATTGCCAATTGAGTTTTTTTCCTCCGATGAAATCAACTTTCAAAGAGGCACCGCTAAAATGAAAACATTCCAAGAGAAGTCTTTTTTATTGTGATATGAACACTTAATGTGAGATTTAACCTCTGAACAAGTTACTGGGGGCACCATACAGTGATGTCATTTATTGTTATGCACAGGAATGTGTTGTACGATAAATCCCCAGCATTTATGTAGGAGAAACTTTTAGCCATTGACTGATAACTCCCAATTTCTCCCCCTCCAGTCCTTGAGGCTACATGGGGGAAACCTGGAAGAGATTTTGTTAAGTGAAATAAAAGTTAGGCACAGACAAATACGGGGTGATTCCACCTCCATGAGGAATGTAAAGTGACCATGCACATAGCAAGCGTTGGTGGGATTTTTATTTGCAATGAATCCCACCCCTTAAAAAAAGTTTTGAGTGAGATTTGCTTTGAAAGTGTTAGTCACTCAGTCATGTCCAACTCTTCGAAGCCGCATGGACTATAACCGGCCAGGTTCCTCTGGCTGTGGGATTTCCCAGGCAAGAATACTGGATCAGGTTGCCATTTCCTTCTCCAGGGGCTCTCTCTGACCCAGGGATGGAACCCGGGTCTCCTGCACTGCAGGCAGACTTTACCTCTGAGCCCGTGCTTTACTCGATCATGATTACAGGTCGCTGAGAACTCTCCGTTGCAGTGTATCAGTGGAGTTGTACTGTGTATATAAGCATTGGGTTGATGCTACAAAAATATGAACAGTTAGATGTCATGTGAAAAATAAGAAATGTGACAATGAAGTTATGGCAGCATTTAAAAAAAATGCTTTCCCCTGCGTGAGATCTTTGGGCCAACCCGTTTCAACTCTAAAAGATGTATTAATATGTAAAATAATAATAATAATAATAAGGAAAATAAAGGTGCTGCATCTGAGCTACCCCCTACAATATTAAGAATTTAAGTTAATTATTGTAAAATTAATCCTTCCCTACATCTAAACTTAAAATTATCTTAGGAATTTTCTGAAAATGTGACTCATGTATTCCAATAACAGTATAAATTTATCCCTATTTTTAAATAGGAAAGATTGCTGACAACTTAGCAGTTTTAACAGGCATTCAAATGCCTCGAAATTATCAAGTGAAAGTTTATGCTAAAATAGTAGCAATCTGCTTAATCTCTGAACTAGTGTTGTTATTTATGATAAACAGAAGTTAATCATAAAAACCTAGATTTGAAAGGCATTTCTCCACAATCATGGATGAGAAATAACCATAAAATGCAACCTGTATTTATTTTGGAACAGCAGTTTTGATGCAGAGTAAACCTAGGAATATATTTAGCAGCAAGAAGAAAACCAATTTAAATAGCATGCTGATTCCATTCTGTTTGAGTATAAATAATATATATAATAATGATGACAATGTATTATTATGCAATACCCCTTAATTTCAAACCTAGGATATCTGTTGTTTTTTTTTCCCTTTATACTATTTCTATGAATTATTCAGGGGAGATATTACTTTCACTTTACAAATGGGATAATTGAGAACTCAACAAATTATGTAATTTATCTCAGGACACAGAGCCGATTAGTGTGAGAGCTACTGCCAGGAACCTCAAGATTACCTGGGATATTCTTTTTCAATTCTGGAATCTTCTGGGACGTTTCAGGATTTATACCCCTCACTGGAGGCTATTGTTGCAGATGAAACTTTCAGGTTTCATCTAGGAGTTCCTCCTGATTCCAGAGACCTCTTGTTAAGAGAGGTTTTGATAAGAATGTAATTGCAATGTATTTTCAGATCACCCCTACCTTCTCCGGCCTCCTAGAATCAGATCTGTTATCACAGCATGAAACAAGAGTCCTTGCACTCCTCCCCCAGGTCACTTTTCCTGTAGGAAACCTAAGTCCTCGCTAAGTGGGTGTCATTGGAGTAGGGGCAGGCAGACTGGGGTTGGATCAGGCCCAGGTTTAAAAAGAATTGGGATGTTATTACAATTTCATTTTGAAGGCAGTTTTTGATTTATACCAATGAGCGTTTATTGACTAGCTACTGCTGCTGCTGCTGCTAAGTCGCTTCAGTCGTGACCGACTCTGTTGAATAGCTACAATGTGCTAGTAACTTCTAGACTTTTTGTCCTGGTAGTTTAGTGGTTTAGTTATGCCCAACACTTTGTGACCTCATGAACTGTAGCCTGCCAGGCTCCTCTGTCCATGGAATTCTCCAAGACAGAGAATACTGGAGTGGGTTGCCATTTCCTTCTCCAGGGGATCTGAATGTCCCAAGGACAACCCAATTCTCCTGCATTGCAGGTGGATTCTTTACCGACTGAGCCAGCAGGGAAGCCCAGACATTTTGGATATCTACTTAAACATCCAAGTCAGGTCTTGCCAGACTAATTCTTAGCATCAGGGAACAGATAGAAGCGGGTGATGTTGGCACAGGGTGAGTGGGTGAAGGAGGCGACTGGTCAGGAATGAGAGGTCAGGATATCTGCTACCAGCTGGGGCGCTGTGTTCTGACTCCCTGCCCTGATCCTCACCAGTGTGTCCCGGGCACTGGTGGTGGCAGCATTGCCGTGAGACTGTCAGAGATACAGCCTCATCCAGGCCTGAGGGGTCAAAATCCGTATTTTAGCAGAAACCCGCCTGACCCTCCTTATGCACGTTGTACTTACAGAAACACTGTTTAACTAGTGTTAAAACTGCGCTCCTGGGAATTCAGCTTTAGTCAGTTATCAGAGGATTCTAATGTAGATCCAAGTTTGAAAAACAGTGAGGACAACTTTTTTTTTTTTTTTTTTTAACTAATGCCTGGGTCTCATCCACAGATTGGTTTGATTGGTTTGTGGTATTTTTAATGACCCTAGGCGTGTCTTATGAGAGGCACCATTTGGGGAAAAAAATTGCTCTAAGTAAAGCAGTGAGCTAGATGTTATTCCCATTTTGCAGATGGAGAAACTGAGAGCAAACATACAAGAAGGAGTGAGAAATATTCCATTGTGTATATGTACCACAGCTTTCTTATCCATTCAATTGCTGATGGACATCTAGGTTGCTTCCATGTCCTGGCTATTATAAACAGTGCTGCGATGAATATTGGGGTACATGTGTCTCTTTCAATTCTGGTTTCCTCAGTGTGTATGCCCAGCAGTGGGGTTGCTGGGTTGTATGGCAGTTCCATTTCCAGTTTTTTAAGGAATCTCCACATTGTTCTCCCTAGTGGCTGAACTAGTTTGCATTCCCACCAACAGTGTAAGAGGGTTCCCTTTTCTCCACACCCTCTCCAGCATTTATTATTTGTAGACTTTTGGATAGCAGCCATTCTGACTGGCATGAGATGGTACCTCATTGTGGTTTTGATTTGCATTTCTCTGATAATGAGTGATGTTGAGCATCTTTTCATGTATTTATTAGCCATCTGTATGTCTTCCTTGGAGAAATGACCCCAATGTTCCTCGCCACACTGTTTATAATAGCCAGGACATGGAAGCAACCTAGATGTCCATCAACAGACGAATGGATAAGAAAGCTGTGGTACATATACACAATGGAGTATTACTCAGCCATTAAAAAGAATACATTTGAATCTGTTCTAATGAGGTGGATGAAACTGGAGCCTATTATACAGAGTGAAGTAAGCCAGAAAGAAACACACCAGTACAGTATATTAATGCATACATATGGAATTTAGAAATATGGTAGTGATAACCCTGTATGCGAGATAGCAAAAGAGACACAGATGTATAGGACAGTCTTTTGGACTCTGTGGGAGAGGGCGAGGGTGGGGTGATTTGGGAGAATGGCATTGAATCATGTATATTATCATATGTGAAATGAATCGCCAGTCCAGGTTCCATGCATGAGACAGCGTGCTCGGGGCTGGTACACTGGGATGACCCAGAGGGATGGTATGGAGAGGGAGGTGGGAGGGGGTTCGGGATGGGGAACACATGTACATCCGTGGCGGATTCATGTCAATGTATGGCAAAACCAAAAAAAAAAAAAAGGAGTGAGAGAACTCTATTTGTGAATGGTAGAGTTGGACTTAGAATTTAGACCCCACTCATTTATTGTATCTAAAAAGTGGTCTGTGCTCTTATATTGCACAGCTCCCTGAGGATTTTTGTAAAACTTATTGTACTTTTTCTAAGAAATGTCTCAATTGAAGAAGAAAATGTATTCCTGTTCAGGAAAACAGAGTTACAACCTTTCAAGAAAAATGTAAAAATATAAACATTTTCTAGATCAATTATTTTTATGACTATTGTTCTAAAGACATGAAAATAATTATATCCTTTGCTTATATCACAATTAATTTTAAGATGACTACATTGAAAGCTGATGCATTCTAAAAGTGTATTCTATTCACCCATATATATATTTTATTGTTATATTATCTTGTGTTTCTCATAAATGATCTGTATAAATTATGTAAAAATTGATCCTAAAGACTTGAAGGCACCCATTGAAAGGCCATTTATATTTTAAACACATTTTGAAAACCAATTTCACATGTGAACCAAATTAGAAAGGTTAATTAGGACAGAAAATCTGAACTATATTCACCATTCGAATTTGGGTATTATTTCAAAGGCCTCTCTCTTTCTAATCTCAGAAACTGAACCAATTTCACAGGTCAAACCAGCCAGTTGGTCAATCACTGAATGGATACTGACAGGATGGACCCCAGGTCGGGTGAAAGAATGGATTCATCTCTATGAGGCACAGCAAAATCATATTTGAAATTAGAAAGACATGGATTTGAATCTCATCCTAGTAGAAAAGCTCAGGCAGATTCCACAATCTTACATAATATTTGCTCCTCATTTAATAACTAAGGGAAACAGTGTATGCTGAATTAAGTGGTTAGCCACTTAGGGAACATGTTGTGTAAAAGCTTCAGAGTATTTTTCTCATCCTCAGTGGTCTGTGGGCTAATATTACAACACTGTGAAGACTTGGTGTCAAGAATTTTAAGATTTGTGTGGCAGCTACAGTGCTCTAGACACTCTTTCTGACGTTTATTTACCCCAGCTCATTGCTCCAAGAGGCCGGGCTGAATCAAGATTCAAACCCAGGTCTATGTTCTTTAGGAGCTTCCCAGGTGTCTCAGATGGTAAAGAATCTGCCTGCAATGTAGCAGACCCAAGTTTGAACCCAGGGTCAGGAAGATGCCCTGGAGAAGAAAATGATGACCCACCCCAGTATTCTTGCCTGGAGAATCCCACAGATAGAAGAGCCTGGTGAACCCCAATCCATTGGGTTGCAAAGGGTCAGATGCGACTGAAAAAAATTTCTCCCAGCTTCGTGATTCCCAGATTTTATTCAAGTGCTTCTTTCAAGGCCAAGTCACGTATGAGCTGCAGTAACTCATTGGAAAAATAACTGATGGCTTGGATTCTAGGAGCTGAGCTGGGCACCAGGACACAGAATAAACTAAAGGAGAACTGGTAACCATCCAAAAGGAGCTTTGAACTTTGAATCTGTAAGTCAGGGTTCATCTCCAAAGGAACAGAATCAGTCAGAGTGAAAGGGAGGGAGAGATTTATTTCAAAAATTGGTTCATATGGTGGATGGATGGAGACTTGAGCTCACTCATTCAGTTGTGTCCAGTTCTTTGTGACCCCATGGATTGTAGCCTGCCAGGCTCCCCTGTCCATGGGATTATTCTGGCAATAATACTGGAGTGGGTTTCCATTTCCTTCTCCAGGGGATCTTCCTGATTCAGAGATTGAGCCTGCATCTCCTGTGACTCCTCTGGACAGGTTCTTTACCACTGAGTGACCTGGGAAACCTTGGGTGGAGACTAGTAAATTTAAAATCCCTAGGACAGACCAGCAAACTGGAATCTCAAGCAGGCCGTCTAGGGAAGCGTCTGGAGGTAGAATTTCTCCTTTTCTGGGAACCCTTGGATTTTGCTTTTAATATTTTCAACTGATTGGACAAGGCCCACCCACATGCTAGAAGGAGGTGTCCTTTACATAAAGTCAACGGACTGTAATTGTTCATCACATCCACAAAATATCCTCACAGTCACATCTGTGATCACATTTGACAACCAACCAGGTACCACAGCCTTGTCACCTTGGCCTAAAACTAACCATCACAGAGGACAAAGTCTGAGTGTAGTCACATGCTGTTATTTCTAAAGGCTTAACTAAAGGTCCGTGCATCTTTCTCTTCCCTTCTGCATGCACAGGCATCTCTGAATTTCTAGAGTGTTTGGAGTCACTTGGGCAAATCCAGCACCTGACAGGCACTTGGCATATTTTCCAGTGATTTTACACATGTCATATTTTGTTAGGGAAGCTATCTTAATGAACTTGTTTTTGAATTTTCACATGCTCCAATATTCTGGAGTATGTGATTAGTGCAAAATGACAAAGGCTCAAGAAATGCATCAGTTTCAAAAAGTATCTTTTTTATGTTTATTATTTGTTTTGTTCTCTCTGCTTTCTGAAGAGGTGGCTTCTTTTCTCTCTAACGCATCAGTTCAGTTCAGTTCAGTTCAGTCGCTCAGTCGTGTCCAACTCTTTGCGACCCCATGAATCGCAGCATGCCAGGCCTCCCTGTCCATCACCAACTCCCAGAGTTCACTCAGACTCACGTCCATTGAGTCCGTGATGTCATCCAGCCATCTCATTCTCTGTCGTTCCCTTCTCCTCCTGCCCCCAATCTCTCTCAGCATCAGAGTCTTTTCCAATGAGTCAACTCTTTGCATGAGGTGGCCAAAATACTGGAGTTTCAGCTTTGGCATCATTCCTTCCAAAGAAATCCCAGGGTTGATCTCTTTCAGAATGGACTGGTTGGATCTCCTTGCAGTCCAAGGGACTCTCAAGAGTCTTCTCCAACACCACAGTTCAAAAGCATCAATTCTTCGGCGCTCAGCCTTCTTCACAGTCCAACTCTCACATCCATACATGACTACCGGGGAAACTATAGCCTTGACTAGACGGACCTTAGTCGACAAAGTATTGTCTCTGCTTTTGAATATACTATCTAGGTTTGGTCATAACTTTTCTTCCAAGGAGTAAGCGTCTTTTAATTTCGTGGCTGCAATCACCATCTGCAGTGATTTTGGAGCCCAAAAAAATTTAAGTCAGACACTGTTTCCACTGTTTCCTCATCTATTTCCCATGAAGTGATGGGGCCGGATGCCATGATCTTCGTTTTCTGAATGTTGAGCTTTAAGCCAACTTTTTCGCTCTCCTCTTTCACTTTCATCAAGAGGCTCTTTAGTTCCTCTTCACTTTCTGCCATAAGGGTGGTGTCATCTGCATATCTGAGGTTATTAATATTTCTCCTGGCAATCTTGATTCCAGCTTATGTTTCTTCCAGTCCAGTGTTTCTCATGATGTACTCTGCATATAAGTTTAAGCAGGGTGACAATATACTGCCTTGACATACTCCTTTCCCTATTTGGAACCAGTCTGTTGTTCCATGTCCAGTTCTAACTGTTGCTTCCTGACCTGCATACAGATTTCTCAAGAGGCAGGTCAGGTGGTCTGGTATTCCCATGTCTTTCAGAATTTTCCACAGTTTCTTGTGATCCACACAGTCAAAGGCTTTGGCATAGTGAATAAAGCAGAAATAGATGTTTTTCTGGAACTCTCTTGATTTTTCCATGATCCAGTGGATGTTGGCAATTTGATCTCTGGTTTCTCTTTCTTTTCTAAAACCAGCTTGAACATCAGGGAGTTCATAGGTCACGTATTGCTGAAGCCTGGCTTGGAGAATTTTGAGCGTTACTTTACTAGCGTGTCAGATGAGTGCAATTGTGCGGTAGTTTGAGCATTCTTTGGCATTGCCTTTCTTTGGAATTGGAATGAAAACTGACCTTTTCCAGTCCTGTGGCCACTACTGAGTTTTCCAAATGTGCTGGCATGTTGAGTGCAGCACTTTCACAGCATCATCTTTCAGGATTTGAAACAGCTCCACTGGAATTCCATCACCTCCACTAGCTTTGTTCCTAGTGATGCTTTCTAAGGCCCACTTGACTTCACATTCCAAGATGTCTGGCTCTAGATTAATGATCACATCATCATGATTATCTGGGTCGTGAAGATCTTTTTTGTACAGTTCTGTGTATTCTTGCCACCTCTTTTTAATATCTTCTGCTTCTGTTAGGTCCATACAATTTCTGTCCTTTATCAAGCCCGTCTTTGCATGAATGTCCCTACAAAGCAATTATCATTACTGATTCAGTTGGGGTAAGAATTAAACTAACTGGCAAAGAGGCCCGGTCTACTTGGTGCTTCATTTAACGAAGAGCTATTTCAGTTGGTTGAGTGAATCCTTGTCCAGTCACCAGTTTGCTCACACGTTGATGGTGGAGGTGGAATCCGGGGCACTTATTCTCCATGAGAAAGTGCGTCAGCACCACTTGGAGGGTCTCTGAGGCTTTGCTCCTAGAGTTCCGTGTTGGTAGATTTTGGGGGAGGTCCCAGAATTCAGTTTCCAACAGGTTTTCAGATGCTGCTGCTGCTGCTGCTGCTGCCCCAGGGACCACACTCTGAAAACTGGTATTTCAGTGTTTAAATACAGTAGCAGGAACTTTAAAAGCCAAGTTCTACCACTTCATAGCTGTTTTCCTCAAACAAGATGCCAGACTTATCTTTAACTTGGTGTCTTTCTCTGTTCAAAGGGGCCAGTAGCAATACCATGTGTTGTGTGATTATTGTGAGAAATAAACAAGAAATCACTTATCATGCCAAGAGCAGTATAATAATCACTCATAAACTGACCACTGTTAATTCAAATGTCACTGTGACTATATAGGTGAGAGAAACAACTATGAATCCTTTGGGTTTTTTTGGGGGGGGGGGGCATTTATGGTAGTTGCTTTACAATGTATCGGTTTCTGCTTTACAACTAAGTGGATCAGCTGTACGTACACAGGTATGCCCTTCCTGCTGGGCCTCCCCCACCCCACCGCTCGAGATCGCCACAGAGCCCTGAGCTGAGCTCCCTGCGCTATGCAGTAGCTCCCCTCTAGTTATCTTATTACACGTTCCTGTTGTTGTTTGCAGTCATTCAGTCTTGTCCGGCTCTTTGTGACCCCATGGACTGCAACACGCCAGGCTCCCTTGTCCCTCACTATTTCCCAGAGCTTGCTCAAACTCCTGTCCACTGAGGTGGTGATGCCACCCAACCATCTCATCCTCTGTCATCCCCTTCTCCTCCTGTCTTCAGTCTTTCCCAGCATCAGGGTCTTTTCCAATGAGTTGGATCTTCACATCAGGTGGTCAGAGTATTTGGAGCTTCAGCATCAGTCCTTCCAGTGAATATTCAGGGGTGATTGCCTTGAGGATTGACACACGGCTGTGTGTATTTGTCAATGCTAGTCTCCTAGTTTGTCCCCCTCCCCTTATAATGTTTTGATGGTGTGAGCTCCCCACTTGCTTCCACCAGCATCCAATTACCCCATGCACTTCTGGTCCTGAGCACACCCAACCATATCTTCCTGATAGCCTACAGCTCTTTCCTGGCACTACTCATGTAGGTATGAAGGGGATGAAAATCAAGAATTTATGAAAATCTACACAACTCATCTCCTTAAATTTTAAAAAGTAGAATATTTATTTATATCTCAGAGGCACCTATGGATAAATATGGTGCACCCCCCCCCCCCCACACACACACACACACACTTCAGTGAATGTTATTTAGCATTTGCTTTTTTACCGAAGTCTTGATGTTTTCCTTTCGAATATCCCTAAGAGTGCTTCTCTGGAGTTGTCCAAATACTGAATGTTCTTAAATATTTTTTTCTTAGGCATTTTTTTTTTCTTTAAAGCATCAAATGTAAAAATAGTCTTAGTTATCCTTACTACTTAAAATTATTTTCATCAGTTCAATTTAAAGGCATTCTCCTTTTTATCATATGCTTAATTTAAAATCATTCTGAAGTCATCCATTAAATATAAAAAAAAAAACTTTTTTGGTGCTTTTTTTGTCCTCTATTTGCTTTAAACCCTCCTTAAACTAAACAAAACCCAAGGCAAAATCTCCACCTGGAAAACCTGAGACGTTTGATTCGTTTCACCAGTTTCATGCAATTTAATTTGGGTTCCTTTTTCGAGACAGTCTAGAATATAAACTTTCTCTTGAAGAGATCACTTTGGAAAATCCACCTACACAAGTTGAAATCAATGGTTTCCTTACAGAAAGGACCCTGGGGCAAGAATTAGCGGGAATTACTCCATGGGTACGTCTGCTACTAGTTTTTTATGCTTGATTGCTTGTCAGTTGGCAGAAATCAATGGTTCTCTTTACACCACAGAGCGGCTGAGGAATAGGGCAGACTACACGTTATCAGCACCCTGAATGTGGATTAAACATTTCACGGCTGCCTCTGCAACATGTGCCCTGAAAGTACCACTTGGTTCAGAATTACAAAGGACTGAGTTTAGCAAAGCTTTAATTTAAAAGAGACACAGGTGACAGCTCCATTATTTTTGCCCGTTCAGATGCATCCACAGCTGTTTTTATTTGTCTAAGCCGTATATGCCCGTATTTGTTGTAATTATTAGTCTCGGATGTAGTTAAAGATAAGTATCTCAAATGCCTATCCGGCTAAATTAAATTAAGGAAATCACACTTTTCACCCTCACCCCCTTTGGCCTTGCTCTGCTGTGGATAACAGCAACAATGTAAAAGTTTGTGCCTCATTTCATCTCCCCTATCAGAAGTGCTTCCAAAGAAGTCCTGGGTTTCCTATCTCTTACAATTCAATACACTCCATAACAGCATTGTTCCCTCTATATTCAACACAGCAAGAACAATTTGTTTCAGAGTTTCTTACCTGCTCATAAAATGCTTTTAAATGCATTTTGATGGCTGGGAATGTGAAAGAGTGTTGTGTGCCCAAGAAGAGTGGCTTGACCCATTTTAATTCTTCTCCCAGTTTGTCCTTCAGTTTGGGATTGCCGACCTAACTTCGGTGTTTGTTTACCATTCACTTGTGGCTCATTCACTGAGTGCATTGTGTACAGCAACAGGGCAATGGGCTCACGGAATGTCAAGCACGGGGAAAATAACTGAGAGTCTGGAAATTTGGGAAAGGGGAAAGAGACATAATAAAATGAGAAGGCAGATTAAGAAGATGAAGTGGCAGAATTTTTTAAAAGTTTGCTTGGCAAGCCACACAGAAGTTTGCCCATGAAAATGTCAAGAAGATATGGTATTTGCCTCCCAAATGCTTATACACGTTCCTTTAGGAAAAATAGCGAATCTGTTTGCAGTAGTGGCACTGGGTTGACTTGTTTTCAGATGGGAAGACAGAGTTTTATTTACTTATTTTAAAATTTGAAACAAGACCTGATGTGCAACTGTGTTGAGGAGTTGACTGGCTTATGAGTAAGACTAGTGGCCTTTGCAAACCTTGTGACAACATTAACTTCTGCTCCTCTTGAGATCTGAGTGTGTTCATTAATGACCTGGCTGCCTGGAAGGAGAAGCTGCATAGCAATTCCTCCAACAATATTTGGGAGAATTAGACAGCCTCTCAGGAATGAATGAGAGAAAATGTCAGTCAACATACTTATACAATGAAGAAATATTGAATAGGTAAGCGGGTGTTGCAGGGTGGAAGTTTACATGTTTTTGCACGATAAAACCAGGGCAAGAGAAGTATGTTAGTTTCAAGAGAAAAGAGTTGCATAGTACTAGATTTCTTCTTTACAGATTGTGCTGTTTATTCAAAAAGTATTTCTATTACTTTGATTTATCACTTTAAATCAAAGGGATCCTCTCCAAATGTCTCTCTGAAGTGGATATCTAATAATGAACATTGAAGAATTCTGAGTGGATGGAAGCCAAGCCCTTTTCGAGAAAGACTGTTAGATTGATTTTGTCTGGCTTATGATCCTGGTTACCGTTTGACTGCCTTGCATTTTTTCTAACGCAAATCTTTTTTGGCCTTTTTTCCCCATTCATTTAAAGGGACTCTCTTCAGAAAGACTTGTGATTTTCCTCAGCACAATAGACTTTGCCTGACATTCACTCTCCTTAAATAAATGATATTAAACTCTAGTCCTGCTTCAGGTACTTAACTCAGCAAATCAGCCTTTGTGATAACCCCCTGGAGGTGAGATAGATTTCTGGATTTGGATCCGCTGGCACTGGGATCATTAGCTTAGTCACTAATTCTTTGCCACCACTTCATTAGTTAAAGTACACTGGTTTAATTCTTCATTTGTAAACTTGAGGGGTGGGGGTGGGGTAAGTGCATGACAGGTGATAATAGAAATTCTTAGCTGCAATGCTTATTGAAATATCTGAAGCTATACTTTAACACATTTTAATAATTATTGGGGGTCCCCCTAAATAACACTAAATCTTTTCAATGAAAGCTTTTGAAATTACAGGAAAGTCAAAACAAGGTCTTGTTTACCATCCATTGTATCATAAAAGCTGCCTGGTGTGTTCAAACACGCACTAACTTTCAGTTTTAATTCAAGATAAACATTTTAGGATGTATGAATTGAGTAAATCTGAATGCTTCATTCTGCCCCTTTACGAATGATTAAGGGGATGAACAAAAGTCTCCTTTGTCCTATACACTTTCCCTTTCCCTTCTCCTCCCCCTGCATCTTCACTGTCTAGAAAAACTTGATCTTGACCTGGGAAGAGAAACATAAACATCATTTCTCTTGCCTCTCTTCCCACTTTCCACCAAAAGATATGTCTCAGCAAAAGTTACAAAGCCCATGAATTTTCTTAATTTTGTAGCTACTGCAAATCTTCTAACTCCTGAAATAACCTGCAACATTGCACCATTCATATTCTCTCCAATGTCTAGTAAATCATAGTGTCTTCTTTTCAATATTTCCCTTAAATTGATACTTCCCATAAAAAATAGTGTTCAATCTGATTCGTGGGCATTATTGACAGTAAGTCTATTTCATACATTGTACAGATTTTCTTCTGCCAATATGAAGTGTTCATAACTTTATTTTTTTTTTTTCTGACCAAATCCTTTATGGTAAAGATCACAATCTGATGAGAAGTATCTCCTTTGAAAGGATTAGAGACTCTAGATAGATACAAAAAAGATAAGAGGAAGTAGACACATGTTAACTCATGGCATAGCAAAGGGGATACTTTATGGAAATGAACTCACGAGATAATAATTTGGATTTGACAAGGTGATAATTAAAGTCCCCAGATAGATTTCTTCTACATCTGCATGCCTTTCAGTAAAGTTGGTTAGCATATTAACTACTGCTGGAGAATACTAAAAAGTATTCATGGGATGCAAAACTGCAGATTATTATTCATTTCAATTTGTATAATAAGTGTAACGAAATGCAATGCATACAATATTACACGAGGGGTACTAAGCTCTTTTATAGACATTTTTTAGAGCATAAGCTTAGGTGACAACATTTGTCCTGAAATATTCAAGACATTTAAGTATAAATTACCATGTTTTACAGTTTGAAAGAAATTTTGTAGACCTTCAATATTCTTTAGAGCAAATAACTTCTTATTTAAAAGGATTAATATTAAGTATTTGGATATATAAATGTAAACACACACATATGCGTGTCTGTGCTGAGTCACTTCAGTTGTGTCCAGCTCTGTGCGGCCGCATGGTCTGCAGCTTCTGTCCCTGGGATTCTCCAGGAGAGAACACGGGAGTGGGTTGCCACGTCCTCCTCCAGGGGATCTTCCCAACCCAGAGAACAAACCCATGTCTCCTAAGTCTCCTGCATTAGCAGGTTCTTTACTACTAATGCCACCCGGGAAGCCATATATATAAATATATATATACATAATTATATGTATATGTATACATATATATATATATGTCATTGGTTTACTACATATATTTAATTTTGTTAATTTTTACTCTAGACTAAAATCAAGATTTAGTAACCAATTCAGTAACTTTTAAAACTAAAAGTTCTAATTTCAAATAACAATTCAACATATTCTCTTTTCATAATTGAGTTTGACTGTATAACCATTTTATTTAGACATTCATATGAGAAAAAATTTTAATATGATGACATTAAGACACTATATGAAAATTGGGGGGAAACCCATTGGGTGTGCCTACACACTGTGGGTAATATATGTCAAACTTGAGAGTTTCTTTGGATCTGGTGATCTATACAAAGAATATTTTCTGTCACGGACTGTAAATACGAGAAGTGAATCACTGCAGAAATGTTTTACCAGTTCCCACCTATGAAAAAGCACCCAGAGAACCAGGAAGAAAGACTGTGAAACATATCATCACTTACACTGATGATATTTTATACACACAACATTATGATCATGGCCTTGAATAAAACGATCCGTTTCAAATATGCCCAAGAAGATGCTGATGACTAATGCAAGGACCCTTCAGTTCACGGACAAGGTCCTTCATGGTCAAGGCTGATCAGCTGCAGAACCCACAGTCTCCATCTGGAACATTTGCCAGAGAAGGAGAGAAAAGCCACCTGTCTCCAAAAAAGGACAATCGCTTGGGAGATCCACTTGAATGTGAAATTCTGTTAGGATGGGGAAAAATGATTTCTAAAACATCTTTGTGCCTTAGTGCCTACTTAAAGAAGCTTAATAAAAGAGAAAGAGAGAACAACCAGAAGGAAGAAGAGTATGGGGAGAGAAATGTCAAACATGGACTTTTTGGCAAACAGGGAAGAATAGGAATCGAGAGTATCACAATTTAGAAGAGTCTGTTCTTGCAGATTAAGTGATATCTTTAGGCACCCTACCTAACACAATTATACGTGCATTTCTGTAAAATGTCAGTTCACACAAGGTGAGGAAAGTCGCACTTTCTCTGCAGGTGACTGGAATAGTCCCCTCAGCTTCCTAGACTCGGGCTGTGTTTAGGAGGCTGGCATATGGAAATGCTCTTTGCTTATCCCATGGGTGAATTCACAGGAAAACAACCTCTTTGCTTCTGCATTTTGCAATTCATACTTCATGTCTTTTCCCTCTTCTGCCCAACTTTATTTTTTTCACTACACCAGGCATGACTAATTGTTGATTTTCACCAAATTACCACCATTATCCACCGGCCAGCGCCTCCGAGCAGGCAGCCTGTCAAGGCTTCCCCAGCAGACAGGAAGGAAAAATCAAGGTTCACTCATTTTAGGAAATCACGCCTCTCTCCTTGGCAGGGGCACGGCTGTCAGATACCTGCCTCTCTTCAAGCTGTGAGCCGTCCACTGATATTGCTGAAGGAGAGCATCTGGTCTGTTGCATGGAGTCTTAGTTTGGAAGAAGTTGTGGTTTTGGAGAAAACAAAGCAAAGCATGGATCTTTTTTTTTTTTTTTTCCTACGTGGTAACTCAATTTCCTTCATCTCCATTCTCAAGTTTTTTTCTACTTAAGATATCATTTTCCCTCAACTGCAGTTTATACATCTCTGCTCTGTGCTCCTTTTGTGAAATATAATCTGAGGCTACTTCTTTATGCTTTAATTCCTCCAGTGTCCCTATCCTTGGTACCACTTAGGGACCCTTCAGAGACCAGCCTTGTCTATTTTGCTGAACCTCTCAACTTCCAACCCTGTTCCTAAGAAACAGTTTTCAGTGGATCTCAACCACACATGGAGGTGGTTATAATAACAATTTTCAGAAAACTTACTATGTTTTGGAGCCAAAATATATTTACTTATTTTCCAAGGAGTATATCTGATCACTAGGAAAACCACCTGTGAGTGTGCCAACACTGAATGGTCTAAGAATTATCTGTTTCTATGTTTTAACAAAAGCAGAAATTATTGCTATGGGATAATAAAATATAAATATAACCATGTGGATAATGCAAATATTTTTCTGAAAGTAATTTAAACTTTCCTAAAAGTTATTTTTAATAATTTCATTTATATGAAATATTTAAACTTTATGTTACATATTTATTGCTTTTAGTCCACTGATATTTTAAAATCTTAAATATTGCTAGTATTCAGCCCTGGTTTTGTGTTCATAAACACCTCCCTTGTTCACTAACACATATCTTTTCACCCCTACCTACCTGACAAAATAAAAATAAAATTGTTTTATTTGGTTCTGAATTTTACGTATTTCCCATTTTCTTTTTTCTTTTTTTTCCATTTGGCTGGTTTGTCTTTAAATATATGATACAACCATTGTGTTTTATTGTAAATTTGACTGTGACTCAATGTGATACAGCTCAAGGCTCCACAATGATTATCCAAGGTATTTGGGTAGCACTGCAAGTTTAAGGAAGAGCAAACACATGGTAACAGGAATTGACTAGTCTGGGAACCCACAAACTACCAAGGTCATAACTGAATACCTTTGAACATGTTCTCCGGAGATAACCTCATCTTAGCAAGGACTGATGCTGAAGCTGAAGCTTCAATACTTTTACCACCTGATGTGAAGAGCCAACTCATTGGAAAAGACCTTGATGCTGGGAAAGACTGAGGGCAGGAGGAGAAGGGGACGACAGTGAATGAGATGGTAGATGGTGTCACCATCTCAGTGGGCATGAGTTTGAACAAACTCCAGGAAACAGTGGAGGACAGGGAAGCCTGGCGTGCAGCAGTCCATGGGGTGGCAAAGACTAAGACAGCACTTCATGACTAAACAACAGCAACAATAGGTTGTTTCTCTTTTACTGAAAGTGCCTATCACTCTCAAAGCCACCTTTCTCTGTTCACATGTGTTTCGTGAAGACGATCTGCCCATAAAAGTGACCTGACTACAGATGGGTTCATTTCCTAATGGATCCGGAGAAGCAAAAATCCCCCCAGCCCTGGAGTTTGCAGTATCATCCATGTAGCATTTGTTTTCACCTACCTTTGCTGGCCTCCGTCAGCCTATATGCGTCTTGCTGCTGCTTCTGCTTAGTCGCTCAGTCTGTGTCCAACTCTTTGCAACCCCATAGACTGCAGCCTGCCACTCTCCTCTGTCCATGGGGATTCTCCAGGCAGGAATACTGGAGCAGGTTGCCATTTCCTTCTCCAAGGGATCTTCCCAACCTAGGGCCCAAAGGCAGGTCTCACGCATTGCAGGCGGATTCTTTACCGTCCAAGCCACCAGGGAAGTCCATTTGCCGCTTGAGGTTTCTTAAATTAGCCAGACTCTTTTGCAGATCTGTTACTTGAAACATTTTGCATTGGGAAATCCTGGCTGAGGCTAGGTGTTTCAATATTTCTTGGACATATCAAAGATCAGAATTAAAAAATAAAAACAAAAAGAAAGACAGCCAGTGCAACCAGCCAGCAAGGTGTCTTTCCTTGAAGTAGCTTGAATTCAGTACTGTGCAGTCACTCTTCCTTTGTTTCAGAAATAAAGGAAAACAAAACAAAACAACACAAAACAACAAGTTATATGGTTGCACAAAACAAACTTTTTTTTTTTTTCCAGAAACAAGTCAGTTTGGAAAAATCAGGCATGGAATATGCAACATGGTCTGTTAAACATTGTAAAAGACTTTCTTCATGCTCCATCATGGGTTCCATCATGGGATGCTTCTTCTTTTAGAAAAAGATTTAGCCTTCTCCAGGAGCTTCCCTGGTGGCTTAGATGGTAAAGAATATGCTTGTAATGCAGGAGATTTGGGTTCACTCCCTGGGTTGGGCAGATCCCCTTGAGGAAGGCGTGGCAACCCATTCCAGTATTCTTAGCTAGGGAATCCCATGGACAAAGGAGTTTGGCGGACTATAGTCCATGGGGGTCACAAAAGAGTTGGGCATGACTGAGCAACCAACACACTTTAGTCTTCTCTGGACACTACAAATAGCTTTCTGTCAATAAATGTATTAAAGACACTTCCACTGGTAATTTAGGCCTTACAGTTTGCCAAAAAATTGGGGTTGGGGGGATACGACCATTTTTAAAACCTCTGTGGAAGGGGCTTAGCCTGGTAAGTCTTAGAGTGATCAGAGGTGGTACTCATTTTACTACTCTGGAGTCTTCATTCTCTACGGTGATAGGATGACCCCTGGCTCCTTTGCTCCATGACTTCACAGACCCTCCAGGAGGGCAGGTTAATTGCACATCCTTTGACCCAACTGTTACCTCTGGACTTGTTGATTGAAACGTGCTTCTGCCAATCGCTATCTAGCAAATGTAATGTGGCAGATGCTTTAAGTGGACTTCTGTGATATGTCTTGGCCTCCAGTGTCCCTGCCGTGCATCACAAGAGGAACATGCCCTGTGTCACCCAGGGTCCCAGCAGGAAGAGGAACATGCAGGTGTGTGAGTCTGTGTGTGCTAAGTCGCGTCAGTCATGTCCGACTCTTTGCGACCCCATAGGCTGTAGCCCCTCTGGCTGCTCTGTCCTTGGGATTCTCCAGGCAAGTATACTGTAGTGGATTGCCAAACCCTCCTCTAGGGGATCTTCCCAACCCAGGGATTCAACCTGTCTCTCTTATGTCTCCTGCACTGGCAGGTGGGTTCTGCATGTGAGTGAGTTAGATCTAAATCACAGCTCAGAACCAAATTCCAGCAGCCTCTGCTTGAGCCACCTCAGACCAGCAGGACCACGAACAAGAACTGAGTAGTCACTGTGGCCAGCCTCTGAGCTTCCCGGTTGTTTATTAAGCAACACCATGCAGTAGACAGTTGACTAGTGGGATTTCTTTACCCCCTACTTGGCTATGTCTTTTGGGTTCTGCAGGCTTCAGTGAAAATTGTGCCCAGTGAGAGCCTGATTTTACCTGTGTTGCTGGGGACCATGGGGCAGATCCAACCTTGAAGTGATGCCGCACAGTGTGGTGTGTGTGTACGGTGGTGCGTGGGGTGGGAGGATCCATCCGAGGAAGCCAGAACAAAAAGAAAGGGCGAGCGTTGAGAAGTGCCCAGTGGGCGTCTAAAGGCAGATGCTTTGCCGAAGGGCAGTGGGAAACTACGACATACAAAGTTGTGGGATATGTAAGCATTTTCTAGAGATTCCCAGGAAGACGTGGGGAGAGAAACCCCATAAAAGACTCGATTTTCTGCCATAATACACAAAGGGACACGGGCTATTACTATTTAGGCATTAAAGGGAAGCATGACCCAACCCTGAAGGCGGAATACGTGTGAGACACCTGGTTTACATTTGTATAAATCTTTGCACAGGACAATCCAACCTTCTAAGCACGATGCAAAGGAGCATATCCAATCTATTAAGCACAGCGTCTCTTAACTCATAATATATAGCATACAGTGAGCCCGCCACAGCCGCTAACAGTTACTGAGGTCTTTCTGGGGAACTAGGCTGGACTGAAAGATTCCTCAGGTTTTAACTCATTTACAGACTTATGAGATAAATCATTTTACTATCTCTATTTCATAACTGAGTAAATCGTGGTGTAGGAAAGTTTAGACCAAAATGCAGCAGCAGAAAGACAGACTCTTATAGTATATTCATGGTAAAATAAGCTTTTGTTAGTTTTTCCTTTATCTTCATTCCCTATATCTGTGACTCCTAAAACATTCTAGAATCCAATGTTGATATAATATTCATATATATATAATCATATTCAGTTCAGTTCAGTTCAGTCCCTCAGTCGTATCCTACCCTTTGCGACCCCATGAATCAAAGCATGCCAGGCCTCCCTGTCCATCACCATCTCCCGGAATTCACTCAGACTCATGTCCATCGAGTCAGTGATGCCATCCAACCATCTTATCCTCTGTCATCCCCTTCTCCTCCTGCCCCCAATCCCTCCCAGCATCAGAGTCTTTTCCAATGAGTCAACTCTTCCCATGAGGTGGCTGAAGTACTGGAGTTTCAGCTTTAGCATCATTCCTTCTAAAGAAATCCCAGGGTTGATCTCCTTCAGAATGGACTGGTTGGATCTCCTTGCAGTCCAAAGGACTCTCAAGAGTCTTCTCCAACACCACAGTTCAAAAGCATCAATTCTTCAGCGCCCAGCCTTCTTCAGAGTCCAACTCACACATCCATACATGACCACAGGAAAAACCATAGCCTTGACTAGACGGACCTTAATCGGCAAAGTAATGTCTCTGCTTTTGAATATGCTGTCTAGGTTGGTCATATTACATATCTTAAAATTATCTATATATATGAATTTCAATAAAAATTGGTATATGTTTGGAAACTGTGGACAGTATGACATCCCATCCTGGACTGCAGTTTATACTTGATTGTGTCAGGCTTTCCAGACAGTACTCTTTGTTAGGAACTCACCTGCCAATATGGGGGACATGAGAGCCATGGCTTCAGTCCCTGGGTCGGGAAGATCCCCTGGAAGAGGGCAACCTGAATCCCCTGGATGAGGCAACCCACTCCAGTATCCTTGCCTGGAGAATCCCAGGGACTGAGGAGCCTGGTGGGCTACAGTCCATGGGGTCGCAAAGAACTGGACATGACTTAAGCCACTTAGCACACACTTAAGGACCAAGTACAGTATCTACAAAGATACGATCGCACAAGGACAGAAGACTTCCTTTACAGCTATTTACTAGACACATCATCTTTTTCTTCCTATTTTTTTTTCCCCTTAGGAAAATTGTATTTAATAAAAAATCTACCTGAGCCGAAGTAGCTTTGCCAAGGTGAGATAAGCAAATTGTCTGGGCCATACACACTTGCAGAAGGCGCAATCGTATCATCAGCAAACAGTCAGTCGTTAACCTCGAGGTGCATTAGAAAAAAAAAAAAGGAAAGAAAATCCACAGGCCACTGGGTGCATAGATATAGCATTTTATCAGTTACTGACCAGACAGTTGCAACTATAATTCTATCACCTTAAAAACAAACAAACAAACAAAAAAAGGGCTTTAAAAAATTAGTTCAGCTTTGCACCTAAACAAATGAATTCTGTCCACTTTTTTTGGTTTACCTCGTCAAAGGTTGAGTTACTATTCTTTAGAAGAAAAGGGGATCAAGTCAGAAAGGGGATCGGAACCTGTTGTCTCTTAATCTGCATTGGCAGGTGGGCTCTTAACACTAGTGCCACCCGGGAAACCCACACCATCAGTTGCAGATCTCACTCCAAGGATAGGATGATGCATTGTCTGCAGTCTCTCTTTTTATGAATAGTCTTAGAAAACCACATAGTACAGAATATTTCCTGAGTAATGCACAAAAATTAATAAGCAGCATTTTAATCATCAGCCATCTCCCTGAAACAGTAACTCGAATTAGGAAAAGTAGGGAAGGGTCGATCAGCAGTTTCAACTGAAAATACAGTGTTCCATGCAGCATATTATAGATCTGTAACTATGGTGATGGGAGCCGTTCATCCCTATTTCAAAGAAATTAATCTTCAAATACTTCTCCACGTAAGTTCACTAACAATTCAAAACCTTCCACAGGATTCTTGACGTTCTAGTATTTGTTTGTTTTACTGATGAAAATAGCTCATAAAGTAGTATGTTTGTGACCATATAACCTTCAATAATAATTTAGAGATGAAATAGTATTAAGCCAAACAGAGAATTCTGATTAGTTATTGCATTAATATTTATTGCTGAGTAACAGATCACCATGAAACTTAATGACTTAAAAGTACATCCTCTCACATCGGTGGGTGAGGAGTCTTGGCTATGACTTAGCTGAATTCAAGATGCTAATGTGACTCTTTTCATTGGGAAGTTTGGTTGGGATAAAAATCTCATATATATATATGTATATATGTTGTTGTTTAGTCACTAAGTGATGTCTGACTCTTTGCAACCCCATGGTTTAGCTCACCTGTCCTTGGAATTCTCCAGGCAAGAATACTGGAGTGAATTGATAATCCTTTCTTCAGGGGATCTTCCTGACCCAGGGATCAAACCCGCATTTCCTGCATTACAGGTAGATTCTTTACCACTGAGCCACCAGGGAAGCCCATGTTAGTATATTACCCAAAAGAGAAATCTCAGTAGATCTAATTCAAACCTGATGCAAACACTGAGTACTCCAAAACAATTAAAATAAATTATTAAGCCTTATTTTTTCAGATGAGAAAACTGAGGTCTTGGAGTTAAGTATCTCTCCCAAGGTCACAGTGAAAATGTTGGAGCAAATATTCAAATCCGGATAGCTGACTTTAAAGATTACGTTATTAAGCCTGACATTAAATTTTATGCATTTACATGTAAATGTTTATCTGGAAAAAATCCATTTTCAAGAAATGTTCACTTTCATCAAAAAAGTCCTAGACACACCCAGAGACCATGGTTCCCTGGGTAATGCCCACAATTCCTGGGCACGGCCACATTCTAATGCATTGTGTGTATTTATATTGTCCATCTCTCCAGGTAAAGAGTTAATTTATTGGAGCGTAGCTGCCTCTTCAGTGTTTCACTATCCCTTACAAATGATGTCAGGCAACCTGCAAAGGAGGAAATTAATCCTGATGCGTTTTAAACTCTCTCCCGAATAGTCAAGCTATGCTAATGGAAAAGTGGCCTTTCAGTTTGAGAAAGGACCATCATAGCATCTGAAACAGGTTCTTAGCCTTGGGGTTCCATACTGAGAATATTTATTTCATCATACTCTAAGGACCAACGACTTGGCCTGATCCTAATCCTTTAGAGAATGAAATTAAATGTTTTCCACTTTTCCGGTGAAGTAAGCAGAGTTAATTATTGTGCTTCCTTAATCACTGTCACACTAGGAATCGGTTCTAAAATGAATTTGTTCTGGAAAAGAATGGGTCGGAGGCCTCTGTGGAAGAATACAATAGTAGAATATTTTGAAATGATTGTAAAGCAAAACAGATAATCGCATTTTCAAGCTCTTTGAAATATATATGTAAAACGTTATGTGCCTGAGGTTGAATCAAAAGATAAATAGTTATAGTCATTACTCAGTAATGTACCAGTTACAGACAGCATTGTGTGTATATGCTCTCTATTACACAATCAGAAGGGGAAGAGAAAGGATTATAATCATTTTAATAATTTGATTTGCTTCATTCATCTTTGGAGTTATCTTTTCATAAGATTAGATGCTGTATTATTCCTTTCTGGAAAGTGAAACGGTACGACTAAAGAGAACATTTTCCTGTTAATCAATGTTGACAAGGATATTATAGTGAATAAGAGTAGAAAGGAAGCAGGTTAGGGGCTGGGGGAGAGACAAATGAAGAAGACCTGATTTAAATTATTAGTTGCAAGAAAAATATCTATTGACTTTTTGTGTTTTTAGAAGTACCTCTGTTAACTTCCAAAAATACAGCTGTTGACCGTGATTGATAAGTTCCCTTGCTTTTAAGCTTATTCACAGCCATTAGTTCTGCTTTTTCCCCTGTTAAAAATCTGAAGCTGTCAGGTTGAAGTAGCATGATCAGCTAATGTTCTTGCCAGATTCAAAGCATGTCCCCGGGGGTGGCAAAGTATTCTAAATCGCAAAGAAATGGCTTTTTAAATGTTGCCCATTGACGTTGGTCACTCCATTTACTTCGTCGGAAATGCCGAAATAGATAGCAGGCAATTATAGGGACTATGTTTAACAGGGCTTTGATGATCAATTTCCTCTAAATATTTCATTGTAGACCAAACAAAAGTATATATTTGAAATTCACTGCATTTTACATAGCCTTTTATTCAAAAATAGTACATAGCCACATTTTTAAAATTGGTTAAATCATTTTCTGGTTTTCGCTTCAAATTTACTGATGATTACATTCCTGTTCCCTCTACTATTTGATTATCATCTTGCAGACTGATTTTTTTTTTAAATTTCCCCTGTAATAGTTTCACAGTTTCCTCTTTATCAGACTTAAAGATGTATTCTGTATGAATAAAAGGGAGAAGTTTCAGGGGGAGTAAATGATTTCTAAAATGTATATTTCCAAACATACTGAATAATTAGAAATGCTTACCAGCATGTCTCTTATAGGGTGCAGAACTCAGAAGTTCTTATTATAAAAATAATAGAACAGATCACAGTATTCCTTGGCTCCATCAGAATATTATAGTACAAATTAAATCAGGTTTATCAAACAAATGACCCCCTCCAAAGATGGCCTGAATAAAGACTAACAACAAAAGCCCCTGGAGAGAAGAGGGAGGTATCCAGCAAGGACTACACATATAAATATACATAAGAGGAACCAATCCATTCATTGATTTGTTAAATGCGGTAAACGATTAATGAATAATTGAATAAATGTAAGACCAGCATTTTCTAAGCCAGCTGGCAAGTGGTGTCCTTCCCAATACGCTGCTCGGTTTTTCTGCTTCCATGTCTCTCTTTCATTGTCTTTTCACACCCTGATTCCTTCCCCAGTTCTCAGTTCTTTCAGATCTTTTGGGCTTGGGTGACTCATTTTACCTTAGAATCGATTGGAAATGTAGAGCTGGGTTGAGAGGAGAGATAGTTGGGCAAAGAAGGTATGTGGAAATCATTGATACTGAGGATGCTGGGGCTGAAGGCACAGACATATCCATGGATGGTGAGTCCCACGGGTACTTAGCACTTACATCGAATCCATTATATGAATTTAAAAAAAAAACAAGCACTTTATATTCTGAAGGTGTGCCCTGGTATTAGTTCGTGAAGAAAGAGCATGGAGGAGAATAAAGGTATAACATTGCTATCAAGTACCTTGAATAGGTTTCTCTGAAGAAGTGGTTTCTCGGTAGGTCTCTAAGGAATCAATGGAAGTCAACCAAGGGACCAGGGTATTCCCAGCAGAGGGAACAGCAGTGTGTTACATCTCAGGAGCAAGATGAGCTCGGCTTGTTGAAGGAGGAAAAACACTGAAGGTCTCCCTGGTGGCTCAGCTGGTAAAGAATCCGCCTGCAATGCAGGAGACCTGGGTTCAATCCCTGGGTTGGGAAGGGAGATATTACCTCCAGAAGGGAGGTATTCTGGCCTAGAGAATTCCATAGACTGTATAATCCATGGGGCCACAAAGAGTCGGACATGACTGAGCATCTTTTACTTTCAGAGAAGAAGGCATTGCAGAGAGGAGGCTGGGGAGGTGATGCTTGGGCTCCATTTAGACTGTATTCAGTTCAGTTCAGTTCAGTCGCTCAGTCGTGTCCGACTCTTCGCGATCCCATGAATCTCAGCACGCCAGGCCTCCCTGTCTATCACCAACTCCCGGAGTTCACTCAGACTCACGTCCATCGAGTCCGTGATGCCATCCAGCCATCTCATCCTCTGTCGTCCCCTTCTCCTCCTGCCCCCAATCCCTCCCAGCATCAGAGTCTTTTCCAATGAGGTGGACAAAATACTGGAGCTTCAGCTTTAGCATCATTCCTTCCAAAGAAATCCCAGGGCTGATCTCCTTCAGAATGGACGGGTTGGATCTCCTTGCAGTCTAAAACCCTCCCCAACTCCATCCTGAAATATGAAGGAGGCGCTAAGAGTTTTTAACAAGAGCAACAGTGTGATCAGATCTGCCTTTTTAAAGCCCACTCTGACTTCCGCATGGTGGGTGGCATATAGCGAGGCCAAGAATGATGTCAGGTGACACATAGAGGGATTGTTTGAGTGGTTCTTGTTGAAACGCGGTTAACAAAGCTTATTGGTTTCCTACGGCTGCCATAGCAGGGTACCGCAGACTGGGTGGCTTAGAACAAGGTACCATTCAGGAGGCTGGAAGTGAGAAGTCATGGTGTCATCAGGCACCTCTGAAGGCTCTAGAGGAGGATTTATTCCATAGCTTTTTTCTTGGCTTCTAGGCGTGCTGATCATCAGCACATCCCTTTTCTTGTAGACACCTTACTCCATTCTCTGTCTCCAACATCGCATCGTATTTTACTTGTGTGTCTTCACGTGGACCTGCCTCTGTGTCTCTGCTCTTCTGATAAGGACAGCAGCCCTATTGGAATCGGGTTGACCCACACCACCTCCTCTTAACTAGTTACATCTGCAAAGATCCTGTTCCAAAAGAGGTCACATTCACAGGCATCAGGGGTTAAGACTTTAACACATCTTTTGGGGAGACATAACTTAACCCATAAGAGAGGGCTTTGAAAGGAAATGACATGATGGGTAGCTGAAAGGAACCACAGAGAGTTTTTAAAACATATTTATGGTGGTAGACTCAACAGGACTTGGTGATTGAGTGGGATTTGAGCAATGGGATAGAGTTACGGTTGACTTCCAAGTTTCTGACATGAATAATAGACGATGATGCCATTTGCTGAGACAGGAAATTCAATAGATCAAGTAAGTGGCGGGGTGAGCATGGGTTCATTCCTGACATGCCACATCTGACTGGCCTGTGAATTTTCATGTGAAACTGTATGTTGACTTGGTGATTGAAAAATACCCTTGAAATTCAAAATGAGAGACCTGGGCTAGAGATATAAATGTAAGAGGGATTTGTGTATAAATGACAATCAGAGTTCTGAAAGTAGATAACATTCCCCAGCAATATAATATTTATGAGAGAAGAAATTCTAATATCAACATTAAACATTTATAAAGCCAAAATAGACTTACATTTCTGGCCAAGATGGACAAATAGGAGCTAAATTTACTCTGACATATAACAAACAAACAAAAACAGACAAAATATTTGAAACAATAGTTTGTAAGACATGGAATGTCAGTCAACCTAGAAGAGAATTTTTGAAAGCCCAGAAAAAAAAGCAAGCAAATTGAGCCCTATAACTGCTTACTTAAATTCAGGGACAAGACAAAGATAACTGCACTCAGAACTTCTAGTTAACATATTGCTAGAGAGTCCAACCACAGCAGCAAGGTAAGAAAAATAAAGAAAAACAATGCAGATTGGAAAGAAAGAAGTAAATTGATTTTTAGCTGCAGATAATATAATGAACTACATAAACAACTTAATGGAATCTATACATATCTACTAGAACAAATATGTAATTTTAGCAAGGTTGCAGGATACAAGCTGAATATACAAAAATCAATTATACTTATAAATAACAGTAATGAGCAGTCTGAAATGTAAAATAAAAATGCTACTTATAACAGCACAAAGCAAATACTTAATAAATCTGACAAAATATGTGAAAGACTTATACAGTTAAAAATATAAAACATTATGGAAAAATTAAATTTTATCTTAAAAATTGCAGAAAGATATATTTCCATGGGTCAGAAGACAATACTTTTAAGATACCAGTTTTCCCCAAATTGAACTATAAATTCAGTGTAACCTAGTAAACTATGTGTAGAAATTGACAAGCTTAATTTAAAATTCTATGGAAATGCAAAGGGTATAGTATAGTTATAATAACTTTTTAAAAAAGAAAAACAAATTTGGGACTAAAAATGATTTTATTACAGATATTGGCATTAAGGCAGACAAAAAAATCAGTAGAACAATATAGAGAGTCCCAAAATTGACTTATGTATCTATGGACAATTGATTTTGGACAAAGAGGTAAAGAGGATTTGAAGGGAAAGTGTCATCTTTTCACCAGATGGTGCTAAAACAATTGGTATTCATCACAAAATAATTGAATGTTTATCTATATCCATCACTATATATAAAAAGTAATTCAAGGTGAATTATTGACCAAAATATGAAATCTTAAGCTATAAAACTACTGGAAGAAATAATAGGGTACTATATTTATGAATTTGAGTTATGTAAAGATTTCTCAAATGAGACACTGAAAGCATGATTCATGCAAAAATAGATTGACAAATTGGACTTAAAATCCAAAAACAAAATAAAACACAACTTTTGACTCATCAAAATTCATTGTAATAGAATTAAAAGACAAATCATAGCCTACAAGAAAATATTTGCAATGATGTATCTAATGTAGGGTCTCTACCTGGAATGTATAAAGAAATATCAAAATTCAACAAGAAGAAAGCAACCAATCCAATAAAAAATGATCCAGACTTTAAAAGGCACTTCATCAAAGACATATGCTTGGCCACTATGCAATGAAAAATATTCAACAGTTATTAATCACCAGGGAAATGCCAACCAAATTACAGTGGTAGCACCACATTTTATTAACTGACTGAAGTCAAAACTACCAAGTACTCATGAGATGTGGAGGAACTGGAACTCCTATAGCCTCCTGATAATAACACGAAATAGTTCAATCACTTCAGAAAACAGGGGGCAGTTTCTTTAAAACCTAAGCATAAACCTATTATATGATTACACAGTCTAAAAAAAAAATCACATCAAAGTAAAAATGAAGGTGCTGGCAAAGAAGATTAAGAGAAAGGGCAGTGTGGCATAGCACAAGGAGTGTGAATTATAACAGAAGACAAAAGTAAGGCCCAGGAAACTTTTTCTAATACTATTCAGAAGGACTTTTAGAACTTAAAGCTGTACACTGGATTCCAAAATTACATTACAGACTAAGGTTAAATGATTTAGTTGAATGATTAGGCATGAGACAGATGAGAATAAATTGGTAGAGCAATAATAAAATGGAGAGAGCAAGGACATTTTACAGGTTTGTCTTTTGAAAGGAGAAAGATCAATGATTCCTTTTGTGTTCAGCAAATATTTCACTTACTCTTTTGTCTACTTTTTACATTAATCATTACTTTCTTATGCAGATGAACATTTCTATGTCTGCATCTTTCTTTTAGTGCCTCTTTCCTGAGTGATTTGATGTGATTGCTGCTGCTGCTGCTAAGTTGCTTCAGTCGGGTCTGACTCTGTACGACCCCATAGACGGCAGCCCACCAGGCTCCATCGTCCCTGGGATTCTCCAGGCGAGAACACTGGAGCGGGTTGCCATGCTCAACTAAAATCATGTTTTCATCCACAGAAGAGAAAGAGAGAGAGAATGGGAGAGAGAACAAGAGTGAGAACAAGACAGAGAGAGAGGGAAAGAGGTTGTTAGCTGAAAGGTAAAGGTTTCTTGTCATGAAGTTGGCTCAAGTCCTAGCACATTAAATATTGATGATGAGTCCATGAAGAGGAGTAATTGAATTAGTAGTTGTTTCCATGAGCACAGAAAAGGGTGGGGTCAGAGATTTGGTGGAGGTGTGTGCTGCCTATAGGGAAGAGATGGAACAGGGAGGTCTGAGTATTGGGTTCTAACCGTGCAACTAAAGAGCCTCTTGATGCAGGTGACAGAGGAGAGAGAAAAAGTTGGCTTAAAATTCAGCTTTCAAAACACTAAGATCATGGCGTCTTGTCATCACTTCATGGTAAGTATGGGGAAAAGTAGAAAGAGTGGTAGATTTTATTTTCTTGGGCTCCAAAATCACTACAGTCAGTGACTGCACCCATTGAATTAAAAGATGCTTGCTCCTTGGAAGAAAACCTGTGACAAACCTAGACAGTGTTTTAAAAAGCAGAAACATTACTTTGCCCACAAAAGTCCCTATAGTCAAAGTTATGATTTTTTTAGTAGTCATGTAGAGATGTGAGAACTGGACCATAAGGAAGGCTGAGTGCAGCTAAAGAACTGATGCTTTTGAATTGCGGTGCTAGAGAAAACTCATGAGAATATCTTGGACAGCAAGGAGATCAAACCAGTCAATCCTAAAGGAAATCAACCCTGAATATTTATTGGGAAGACTGATGCTGAAGCTGAAGCTCCAGTACTTTGGCCACCTAATGGGAAGAGCTGAGTCACTGGAAAAGACACTGATGCTGGGAAAGATTAATGGCAAAAGGGAAAGGGGGCAACAGAGGATGAGATGGCTGGATGGCATCATTGACTGATTCAATGGACCTGAGTTTGAGCAAACTCTGGGAGACAGTGAAGATCAGGGAAGCCTGGCATGCTGCAGTCCATGGGGTCACAAAGAGTTGGACACAACTTACTGACTGAGCAACAATGTTGGGATATTAAGGGAATCTTTCTATGGTTTTTATTTTTTCTTACTTAGGAGTAGTGAATATCTGCCAAGAAATGAGGAGTCAGAGTTTTAATGAGCACAGAATATTTGGAATAGTCCCTTCAGAGGGTGGGGCAAGCAGTATGTGTGGTGGTATAGACCTGGGTCTCTGGAGATAAGGGATCTGAACTGTAATCCTAAGCTGCTGAGCTAGTAGTAGGAAGGCCAAGCCAAAACTTTATGTCTTCATCTTCATGACTAAATGATAATGGCGCTTGCTTCATAGGCTTCTTGGGAGAATTAGCTGAAGTGCTTCAGTTGATTTCTGTCTCCACAGGACTTGATTCTTAGGGAGTCCTAAACAAACCTTGCCTATGATCATTACTATTTCTGAAGGAGACAAGAGGAAGACAGTGGTCTCCAAGAATAATCTCAAATTTTCAATACCAAGAAGTTCCCCCAGAAGAGTCTCCCTAGCAATGAAGTTCAGCCTCATTAAATTAACCTGTAGAGATCCCCCTTCAAAAAGGAAGCTGGTTGAGATGTTAACAAGTCAAAACCAAATAGCAAATACCTACCACTGACATACCTTCCTTCTTTACTAGAGACACTTAGGAACTGAAATTAAATGTCAAGTTCTACATAATACCCAAGCCAGAAACAGCAAGCAACATTATATGTGCCAGTTCATATGCTTTACCTCACTACCACAATTTTTCAAATATTGACAAAAGAAAAGAAAGCTCCCCAAAAGGCTAAAATCATTAATTTTCATTCAGATAAAAAAGATAAAATTTTAATGACAGGCAATTTTAATTTTATGATTTTAATTTGTAAAATGTCACTTACTAAGAATTCTCATTTGCTAAAATGATAAATAATATGTGTTATGGAATACTTTTTATACTTGCAAGGCTATTTATTATTCCAACCTGCTTTATTTCCACAACTACTTCTGGAAGAATGAGTTCATAAAGACTTTCACTAAATAAGACAACTAGAAAAACAAGGAGATTGGAGGAACAGTTTTTATGGATTGTTTAAAGTTCTGGAAAGTGGTCTGTACTGGGTTGAATAGTGTTGCTTTTCCAGAACCTCAGAATGTGATTTGTTTGGAAATAGAGTCTTGCATATGTAATTAGTTAAGATCAGATCATACTGAAGTAAGGTGGGTCCTAGATCCAAGGTGACTACTGTCCTTATAGGAAGAGGAGAAAAGACAGAGAGACTCAGACAAGGAAACTCACGTGAAGACACAGGCAGAGGTTGGAGTGATGCAGATACCATTCAGTTCAGTTCAGTTCAGTTCAGTTCAGTTCAGTCGCTCAGTCGTGTCCGACTCTGTGCGACCCCATGAATCGCAGCACGCCAGGCCTCCCTGTCCATCACCAACTCCCGCAGTTCACTCACACTCATGTCTATCAAGTCAGTGATGCCAACCATCTCATCCTCGGTTGTCCCCTTCTCCTCCTGCCCCCAATCCCTCCCAGCATCAGGGTCTTTTCAAATGAGTCAGCTCTTTACATCAGGTGGCCAGAGTATTGGAGTTTCAGCTTCAACATCAGTCCTTCCAATGAACACCCAGGACTGATCTCCTTTAGGATGGACTGGTTGGGTCTTACCAAGGAAAGTGAAGTTGCTCAGTCGTGTCTGACTCTTTGCATCCTGTGGACTGTAGCCCACCAAGCTCCTCTGTCCATGGGGTTCTCCAGGTAAGAATACTGGAGTGGGTTGCCATTTCCTTCTCCAGGGGATCTTCCCGACCCAGGGATCGAACTCAGGTCTCCCACATTGCAGGCAGGCTCTTTAACCTCTGAGCCACCAAGGAAGCCCCTACCAAGGAAAGCCAAGTATCAAAGCCCTCACCAGAAACCAGTAGAGAGATACAGGTCAGATTCTCCTTCAGAGCTTCCAGTGGGAACCAATCTACTGACATCTTAATTTTGAACTTTTAGCCTCCAAAAGTTATGCATAGTCAAAGTTATGGTTTTTCCAGTAGTCACATAGAGATGTGAGAGTTGGACCATAACGAAGGTTGGGTGCTGAAGAATTGATGCTTTCAAACTCCATGCAGGGATGCGGCTACATGATGGGGAAACCACATGGAAATTCTGTAATGAAAGTAACATACTGTGGCTTCCCACTGAATCCGAAGGAAAGATCTATTGGAAAAAATGCACTTGTATACATTTGCATAAAAAAGGTAGTCCTTTCAAATAGATGTTCTGCTGTTTTGTTATGAGGTTATTCAGCCTAAGATCAACTTAGAGTTGAGTTTCTAATCAGCTGCTTCCGGTGCATTATCTTTGCCTAACTAGTTGGTCAGAGGTGACCAGGAAACCAATTGTTTCCTCGTCTGAACTACCATCACGGGCTGTTAAATAATACTGATCAGTAGAAAACTTGTGAAAATTATTTTGAATGATAGATTCTATTTAAGTTTGGAGCAAGGCTGAAATATAAGCAGCTAAATTGATTTTTAATGAATTTTGACAGGCAAAGGAATTAATGTCCAAGGCACATAATTAATTCTGAAATGATTCTCAAAGCTCTCTATTATTGTAAATTCCATGTGCCTATTTTAAGAATTAAAATTGTTCTGATGTTACCAGGTATCTATCTCAAAAGGTGTTTTTCTGTCATAGTTAATTTGCTATTGAAATATTGACTAGTCTTTTTTAAAAAATAATAGTTTCCCTTAGGGCTTTCACTGATGACTCAGTGGTAAAGAATCTGCCTGTAGTGCAGGAGATGTAGGTTTGATGCCTGGGTTGGGAAGATCACCTGGAGCAGAAAATGGTAACCCACTCCAGTATTTTTTGCCTGGAGAATTTATGAATAGAGGGGGATGGCAGGCCATGGGGCCACAAAAGAGTTGGACATGACTTGGCAACTAAACAGCAACACATTTTCTCTTAAAATACCTTATGAGTAAAATTAAAGATGTTTTTAATTTATGATTTTTATGTTTACATTAGTTTATTTTTATATGAACTTTAAAAAATATATTTTTGTATTCATCTGGGAACAATTATAACCACCACATTTTACGTATGTAACTCAGAATTAAGTCACATATCTCCATGGACTGGAGGAAATGTAAGTTAGGAAAATAGTAGAAATTACAGCTGACAGACTACCCCCAAACTGGGGTATCTCTGTTTGGATGGATGACTGTGTTTTTGAAGGAACAAGCCTCACAGGTTCCAGGTCTGGGAGGAGCCTGATGTTATGTCCCATCAGATGGAGGCCAGAGCTTCTGATGTAGAGGGTGCTTTATACCAAGCGGGCCTAATTGGATTGGAGAATTGGAGGAGGTGGACAACAAGGAAGTTTGGAAGGTCTGCGTAGTTCTTCAGCTGAACCTGGGAATAGGAACGCACATTTCATGCAGATATTGCTGGTGGTTTCTTAGAAGAATTCATAGAAGCATCCTGAGTAGTAGAGGGATGTTAAAACATTCAGTGGTGCTACCCTGAGTTCACAGCCACTTGGGGACGCCTGAGCTATGCAGGGAGATGGGGCATTGGGCGCCGATCAGCGAGGCGGTGATGACTCAAGTGGTGTCAAGGCTCAAATGCCTTTGGCCTCACCAGGTAATGTAGCTGAATAGAGTGAATTGAGAGGAAGGAAATTGGGAGTGATCGAGACTGTATCTGGCCAAAGAGTTCATTCTCCATCTACAGGCACTCACCAGACTTAGAGAAAAAGAAAGGCCTCTTTTTTTTATACCCACTTCCTTTTTCACACCCACATCATAAATCACCCAAAGAAAGAACTGAGCCTGTTGACCTCCCCTACTTATTTTCTGATACCTCATATGTAAAAATTTTAAAAAGGACCCATGTGTTTCAGAACAGGTGAATGTTTCAGTGTGAGGAGAAGGCATCATTTTCACTTTCTGTAAAAATACCACTGGATGGAAAAAAAAGAGAGAGACATATGTATATGCATAACTGAATCACTTTGCTATACACCTGAAACTAACACAGTATTATAAATCAACTATACCCCAAATTAAAAAGCACTGCATGAAAATGATGAAGAATATTAAAAAGGTAGCACTTTTGGTAGGAATCACGAAGAAATCTGATTATTGTATTTTCAGAGCTTTAAATGTAACTTTTTGAAAATTCAGAATGTAGACATTTGGAAATGTCTTTATTTATCCTTTCAGTATTTAAAGTTGAGAAAGAAAATAAAAAGTGAGAAATTCCAGTGCCTGGATATTTCCAGACTAATTTCTAGACAAGTACGTTTTGATAAGTTCAAGTTTCAGATAAGAACTTTTTTTTTTTCTTTCTTGTCTTGGTTTCTCTAAGTGGTGAGTAAAAATATCCCTGGGAGGGCCAGAAAAAATTAGTAATAGATTGTATCATTGTGGAGAACTATTGAGATAAGGTTTTTAGTAAATTGGCATAATGGTGGGAACTTTCAATGATTATTATTTAGGGTTGATTTAATTAAAAAGTGTGTGTGTGTGTGTGTGTGTGTGTCTGTGTGTCTGTGTGTGTATATAATTAAAAAGTGTATGTATATATGTGCGTGTTTTTCTAAAAGATTAGTGTAAGAGCTCTTAATTTTTTTCCTGAGAGATACGCAAAATAAGTGTGAATAATTGAACCCATTATTCAGACACTTTTCCACCAAGATTCTGTAAGTAGATATTTCAATAAAAACAAAACAGATAGCCTACCTTCTGCCCTACACATAATAGGCAGTATCTATATGATTAACTTTTTTAAAAAGGAAAAAGTTTGAATTTCAAAATATCTTAAAGGTTCGTGAAGCAGTATTTTTCAGCCTAAATTACCCAGATTACTTCTAAATCAATTCTTCCCTTTACTCTGCTAACATAAATACTGGTTTTTTGATTAATATAATTTTAGCTGCTGATAAATCTGAAACACTTTAACCTCCCTGCATTAGAGCAAGCCATGGAAGGAAAATTTACATTTTGGTTCTCAAATGTACCAAACACAGTTTCCGTGGTCAATTTCCTCTTCTTTTCTAAACTGGGTTGGGAGGACCACATAGGACATAAGTCTCTGACAAGGGGACCATTTTAGCACCAACATAACAAAAGCTCTTCTGTTCATAAGGGAAATATCTCCCCCTGAATTAAATTTAACCTCTTTAGTACCCACATTTAGCCACCTGATAAATCCACTTGAGCTATCTTTTGGGGAGAGAAAGGTACATGGGAACAATAACACTTCCTTCTTGAACAGTTTAATAAAGCTTTGTGCGATTTCAAGATGAAAGATAATGTGTAACTCTGATAGCACCCTCCGAAGCTATGCATTCATGGATCCAATTACTTTTTTTGTCCTGGTAAAAGCCACAGTGGATATATTAAATGGGAGTGTGGCTTAAGAATTAAGGCCCAGGAGCCTGGGTATCTGGTTTCTGAGGTTGACTTAACTTCTACTTTCTTATCTAACGGTGGGTGTGCAGCTTAATGTCTTTGCCTCAGTGTCTCCTTCCACAAAATGCCTAGCAAATATCTAAGAAATGCTTTTAAAATGACAGTGCAAATTGCTTTGTAGACTCGCACTGGAATGGTCCAGAAAAAAATGAGGTGAGTGTTAGCAAAGGGAAATAATATCTCCTGCTTAATTTTAGATTTATCATAAGTTTTACTTTTTAAAAGTCATGAGATTTCTAGAAGACGAATGACATTTTCAAAGCCTTTTAGACACTTATAAAAGAATGCTCTTTCAACTCTTTCTTTTTTTTTTTTTTAATTTCTCATGAAAGGTTCAACTCTGGCATCTTTCCAGTTTCCTCTCCTCTCCACCTCCCCATTCCAAGTTGAAGAGAATAATTACAAAGTTAGCTTCTCCAACTCAGGAATATTTTCTTGTGGCTGATTCTTTCATTTTTATAAATGGATCATTTTTATATGGATGCAGATCAGATTTTGTGACATTTTATTTGTATATGTGGTTACTGATTCAGATATTCAGTTCTAAAACCCTCAAACTGGTTCCTCTATGAAAGAATTGATTAAAATTTATAGAAGTATCCAACTTATATTACAAAATTGGACTGGTTAGAACATTGTCTTTTATTGATTAGTCTCTCGCCCATTGGCTGGGACCATCTTGACAGCCAAAAGGCGGCTATAAGACATTTATGAACTATTAAAAGAAAAGCTGAGACTTATTACACATTTTAAGTGTTACTTTAGGCAAATCAATTCCAAATCGGGAGCACCAAACAGGAAGTAGTTAGGAGCACTCCATGGGTGGGAGCTTGCTGTGCTGTGCTTAGTTGCTCAGTCGTGTCCAACTCTTCATTACCTCATGGACTGTAGCCCACTAGTCTCCTCTGTCCATGGGATTCTCCAGGCAAGAATACTGGAGTAAGTTGCCATGCCTTCCTGCAGGGGATCTTCCCAATCCAGGGATCGAATCCAGGTCTCCCATATTGCAGGCAGATTATTTATGATAGCCCACCAGACTCCTCTGTCCATGGGATTCTCTAGGCAAGAAGACTGGAGGGAATAGCCATTCCCTTCTCTGGGGTGGGGGGGGGGGGGGAGGTTCTTCCCAACCCAGGGATTGAACCTGGGTCTCCTGCATTGCAGATGGATTCTTTACCATGTGAGCCACCTGGGAAACCTCCCAGATGGGAGCTTGGGAAGAGACTTCTAGAGTCAAGAGGTGGAAGCAAAGCCAGGAAATTGTTTACTTGGCTGTAGCACAAGGAGTTGCCTTATTTAGGAAAATCTAGCTGTCTGTGATTGGTTGTCCTTAGGTTTTGATTTCTTAACTTTGAGACATTTACAGGTGTACAGTTGGTTTTCCTTATGGAGCTACTAAGGTTTCCCAGGTGCCTCAGGGGTAAAGAACCTGCCAGCCAATGCAGGAGACACAAGAGATGCTACTTCAATCCTTGGGTCAGGAGGATACCCTGAACAGGTAATGGCAACCGACTCCAGGATTCTTGCCTGGGAAATCTCATGGACAGAGGAGCCATGCGGTCACAGAGTTGGACACGACTGAGCGTGAGCATGATGGAACTAGTAAGGTATTAAACCCACCCCGGTCTAATTGTTTCATTATTGTGGTATTAAATTCACCTCGGCTTCATTGTTCCTAATTAATTTAACACTCAGAATGACCGTGCTCTTAAAGTACGCAGGCTATGTGTTTTACCAGCAATAAGCAGCGTTCTGAGTACACATGTTCTGAAAGATGTCTAGACAACTAAATCAGATTTTTTCTATAGAATTCCTGTGATCCTGTGGTTTAGGTATTTTTGGAAGGGCTCTTGGGAATCTTCACACAGACTATTTTCTCAGTGAATCAAAGATACAGAGGTTAATATTTGGCAATGGCAAAGTTATTCAGTATTTCTGAATAGTTTCATTATTTATAGTGAATTAAATAAGGTATCATGGAAATATGCAATGCATATAAATTAAATATTAGTATTTTTAAAATTAGATTATCTGTTCTAGAATTGAGAACCATAACTTGAACTCTTCTTGTCAAGTAAATTTCTAGCATATGAATGATTTTCACAGGATTGTATCTACAAGGTGGCACTTGCCTACTTTCCTGCTCCAGAGAAAACTTTGGAGAGAAAATTGGAGAAATTAACTTCATTTTGGAGACAAAGGAATTTATTTAATTTGTATTCCTGTAATTCAAAGATTAGGTAGCTCTGATTAGAACTCTAGACTGAGAATGAAGAATAACCTCTTATAGAACTCAATCTAAATTTATCTTTGCTTCAGACCAATAAACTGTAGCCTCACTCCTTTGTAGCCAGATTATAGCTCATCAGTCTGACTAAAAATTCACTGTGGAATTGCTCTATAATAGTTCTGTTGCTGTGCCTATAAATACAATTTCACCGAGTGACTCTCCACATTCTAGCTGCTCAGCTACGCTTTACTGTGGCAAACTAAAGAGCCCCAGGAATATTGTAAATGACAAATTACAACAGCCACAAGTAAAACATGAAGTGTCAACACTAAGTTATCAGTAGGTTAAAAAAGAAGAACAAAAGTGGGTCCCTGAAGTTCAGAACTATTTTTAAAAATCTTATTTTGCCATTGATTCAAGCTTATTCTTTTTTTTTTATGTACAAGTTAGAAAGATGAAATGAAATTACTTAAACTTTTAATCTGCTATGACTAACTTTTGGAAAAAATTCTAAAACGTAGGCAAAAAACGGTTCCTTTTACCTAAATAAGAAATTATTAAAAAGTTGCCATAACGAGAGGGGAAAGATAAAATCAGAAATTGCAGCTGGGAAGAGCTTGAATGTAAGTTAGTCAAAGTGTTGAAAGGAATCTGAAAATACATGTTCTACGTATTTTTCTATTAAAACAGGACAAGGACCAGAGAAGGCAAGCTGGACTTCATGCTTTTCCGTGTTGATGTTATCATTGTGACGCTCCTTGTCTACTTATTGTCCTTTTTCTCTGTAGCTTTGTTGCTCTCAATGTGCTACCCAGCACTAAAATTACCCTAGGTGCTTGATAAAGATGATGACTTTTTAGCCAATCCAAATTCACTGCTGCTGCATAGGGCCCAGCAATCTGCAAAATTAACCAACTTACCAAGCAGTTCTTCAAAGGAATAAAATTTAAGAACAATGACTTGGAGATGTATGATGAGTTAATATGAAGAAATCAATGAATACCTTTTTTATTATTAAAATTTTATTGAATTTGTTTCAGTATTGCTTCTGTTTTCCTTTTTTTTTTTTTTTTTTTTGGCTGTGAGATATGCAGGATCTTAGCTCCCAGACCAGGGATCAAATCCTTACCATCTGCATTGGAAGACAGAAGCTTAACTGCTTTGCTGTCAGGGAATTTCTTAACAAACAAACGAAGAAAAAGAAAAACAGTTTTAGGCTCTCAGCAAGAGCAAAGGGAAGGTGCAGACATTCCCCATGTATTTCCTGCCATCACACATGTACGTCTTCTCCCATTATTAACATAGCACACCAGAATGGTGCACCTTTTACCAAAGAGGAACCTGCACAGACACATCAAAATCACCCTAAGTCCATCAGTTCAGTCGCTCAGTCGTGTCCGACTCTTCGTGACCCCATGAATCTCAGCACGCCAGGCCTCCCTGTCCATCACCAACTCCCGGAGTTCACTCAGACTCACATCCATTGAGTCCGTGATGCCATCCAGCCATCTCATCCTCTGTCGTCCCCTTCTCCTCCTGCCCCCAATCCCTCCCAGCATCAGAGTCTTTTCCAATAAGTCAACTCTTTGCATGAGGTGGCCAAAGTACTGGAGTTTCAGCTTTAGCATCATTCCTTCCAAAGAAATCCCAGGGCTGATCTCCTTCAGAATGGACTGGTTGGATCTCCTTGCAGTGCAAGGGACTCTCAAGAGTCTCCTCCAACACCACAGTTCAAAAGCATCAATTCTTTGATGTTAAAGTTCACTCTTGGTGATGTGCATTTCATGGGGTGAGACAAGTGCATCATGCCGTGTATCCATCGTTAAACTAGCATATAGGATATTTTCACACTCTGGAAACTGCTCTGTGCTCTTCCTCTTCATCTCTCCTTGGTCCCAACCTCTGACAACCACAGATCATCTTATTACCCACATAGTTTTGCCTTTTCCAGAATGTCACCTAATTGAAGTCATACAGTGTGTAATCTTTTCAGACTGGCTTCTTTTTCTTAGTAATATACAATGACGTTAACTCCATTTCATTTCTCGGTTTGATAATTTTTGTTTTGTTTTTATTTGAATGCTGAATAATATGCCCTTTGGGCTCCCCTGGTGGCATGGTGGTAAACACTCTGCCTGCCAATGCAGGAGGCACACGAGATGCGGTGTCGAAAAAAGACGTGACTTAACGACTGACCGTAGATTATAGGAATTATCTAATTTACCTTTTTTTTTTTCCAGAAGTTGTTAGAATAAAATTTCTACAAATAAAGACTTCAATCAATGCAGTGTGTTGCTTAAAATCCCCTTTTTGGAGGGGATATTAGGTAATTTGGGCATATATAATTATTCTAATTTTGATGCATAAAGGAAATGAGGTATGATGTATGTAGGAACAAATATATAAAGATAAATTGAAATGTACTGAAAAGATTAGTAAGTGACCTGTCCAACACAGTCCTCCAAGACGTCACTGCCTTTCATAACTTTTTGAGGTATCTTATAACTTTGTAAGTCATAAAACATATTAGTGCAAATATGTTTTTTTAAAAATTGTGAAGTTATTGTGTCCAATTAAGTGCGACTATTATTGCCCTATGAACTGACCTGTTTTACCTAAAATGTAACTTCAAATTCCCCTTTGAAATGGTTGTAAGATATTGTTTCTCCCGCTAATTAGTGATATAAATTGTTTACTATGTGTTCATTTTATATACATATGAACTTATGATTAAATGCTTTAATGTATTTTCATTTATCATTAATTTACCTTCTAGACAATAAGGTCTCCCTCCTTTATGTTCTGGTAAGTAGCAAAAAATATTTGAAGTTCCACCCCATTCACCTGTCTTTAAGCATAACCACTTCCTAAAAGTCTGCCTGAAAATATCCTATCAAACCTGTGCTTACATCATTGGTGCCCCATGACTGGCACCTACTCCAAAGCCTATACATCTCTTCCAGACTAACCTCCTTCACCTTGGTAAATGTGAAGTGATCCTGCCGCACAGTTGATAAGGCCACCATTATTCTTCCTGCGATTGTTTTAATTCACTTTTCAGACTAATTTCATAGTAGAAGAACTTCTGGCTGATTTTACATGTTTGTTTGGCTTTATCATCTTCATATAGATAGTATCTCTTAATGAATTTTGCTTTAACAAATCTAGCCTTTCTAATTCATGTGCTGAGTCACTCAGTTGTGTCCGACTCTTTGTGACCGCAGGGATTATAGCCCACCAGCTTCTCTGTCCATGAAATTCTCCAGGCAAGAATGATGGAATGGCTAGCCATTTCTTTCACCAGGGGATCTTCCCTACCCAGGAAACGTGGACATCTAACAAATAATATAGTCAACATTAATGAATGTTCCGTTTGATATTTTGTTGGTTGATTTAGAAACGAGAACAATAAAAAGGCATGAAATTAAAAGCATCTTTTATTTGTTAGTCATGTTGTTAGTCATCAAAAGGAAGAAGGAACCTGAGACAAATTACCAGAATTGCTACAAATAGAAAATTTAATTTCGTAAAACTTGGAAATTCAGAACACTGTAGGCTACTTAATACATAACAAACTGCTGTACTATCAGGGAAGTCCTTTTTAAAAAAATCAGTTTTAGACTCTCAGCAAGAGCAAAGGGCAGGTACAGGGACTTTCCATGTATTTCCTGCCATCACACATATATGGCTTCTCCCATTATCAACATAACACACCAGAATGGTACACAAAGATACCAAGTTTGTATTTAAAAATGGTTTTTGATAATCCTTAAGAGATTATTTTTCCTCTCCATAGTTTGTTCTGTTTATAGACAACCCCAGACTCTCCCCCAATAAACATCTCTAAATGAGCAAGAAGATTAATTCAGCAAAGAAAGATGTCAAGGCTGCAGACAAGAAAATGGATCAAATTATGGTTAGACAGATTAACCAAGTGACAATTTGGCAGTTGGAATCTATAATAAAGGCAAATAATGAGAGATCATCCAGGAAACAGAAAACTTAAAAATAGTTTTCAATGTGGAATAAAGGGGATGTGGAGAAGTTTTCTTTGCATTTAACAGAAACTAGGAAAACACAACTGTCAGAAGATTAAATGTTACTTGTAAGTGGTTAGAAATAAGATGAAAATAAATTAGGTAATTAGAGAAAATTTTCTTCAATTGGTTGCTCTGTACATCATAAGACATAGTTGGCTATTTTTTTCTTCTTTACAAACTTGTCTTTCTTTTTTAAAAACTAGGACAGAGAAAGAAGGAATGTTACCCAGGAATCAATTTAAATCTACACTATTTTTGCATAGCAAAATTATAATTGGAAAGTAATTTATAACCTTGAGTTTGTAAAATCTGTTACTTTTCACTCATTGTCAACATTATACCAGAAGGTCCTAATAAAAATATGATATGAAATAACTAGTTTTAATGCAGGGAAAGTTTGTGAGATAAAATATAGGAAATATGGCCAGGGTACACAGCATGATGTACCTAAGACTGGGTGAATGATAAGAAAACCTCAAAGAAAACTTTGCCCTTCAGGTATTTTGGCTTCAGGATTCTGTCTAGCACTAATGTTGTTGAACTATATGGTATCACTCTTAAAAGTCTAAACAGGGTGATAAACCTGAATAAATGTGGGATGTCTTACCTACTTCTTTCTAAAGATACTGAAGCATATGACTTTGGTGCACACATGCACCCTCAGTTGCTCAGTCATGTCTGACTCTTTTCAGTACTGTGGACTGTAGACAGCCAGGCTCCTCTACCCATGGGATTTTCCAGGCAAGAATACTGGTGCCTTCCCTAATTTTACACTTGTTTCTAAAGTGAGCATTGATTGGATGAGAATCTATATATATATATTTTTCCAATACATTTGGGAAACATTTCTCTGTTATCCCAACACTCCTTATTCATTAATTTATGCACTGATCAATATTAGTGTGGCAGAGGTATTTATTCCAAAATCTCTCTTCCTTTCATGTCTGGCTTCACCCTATTTATTCACAATTATTTTCATAATATTTTATTGTGATGCCACAAACTAAGAACAAGTCTCTGGAGGGAATAGTGTTCCAAGGCATGGCCATCATTAGATGACAATAAGCTTGTTTTCATTTCAACAATCTTAGCTTTGTTAAAGGCTAAGTGGAAGAAATTAACACACTGCATGCCTTACAAAGAAAATTGTGTCTAATTATTTTGCTTCTCAAATCATCCCGTGAGGCATTGATTGGACTATAAATATGTTTCATTTCAGTTACCCTTGGCTAACATTTATAATTTTTTATTGTTGTTGATGATAGTCTGTTAATTGAAATAAGATTATTCTACTAAATAAAGGTAAATAAAATTACTTGGAGGAGCGAGGATACCCAAGTAACCATTCATTTTGGTCAGAAATTAAAAGTACAATGAACCAAATATCTAAACATCTAAAATGTAGCATTCAAAATTGTCTGTATCTTTCAAAAAAATGAAATTCAATTTAGAAAAATCTCAAGGAAAAATCTATATGTTGATCTTTCTATCAAGGGCTCTGGTAGGCAGAGTAATAGCCCCCCAAAGACAGTCAGGTGTGAGTCTCTGTAAGCTGCGGATATATCACTTAGCATGAGGTGAGAGGGGCAGGCTGGTTATCCAGCTGGGGCCAATTTAATCACATGCTTTCTTAAAAGCAGAGAGACTTTCCCACTTGTGGTGAGAGAGGGAAGATGGCGGAAGGGCGGTGAGAGACTCAAGGTGGCTGACTCTCAAGATGGAGGAAGAGGCTGGGCGTCACGCACAGCAGGTGGCCCTGAGAAGCTGGGAAAGTAAGTGAACAAGCTCTCTCCTCCAGGAGGAGCGAGCCTGCCCATACCTTTGACTTAATCGTTGGGGCATATATGGAACTTGTGATGTATAGAATTGTGAGAGAGTGTGTGTGCTGTTTGTTTTTTTTTTTTTTAAACTGTGAACTTTAGGGTAGTTTGCTTTGACTGAGAGAGAAAATTAACACAAGGCTTTATTGTTGCATGTGGTATTTTAAATTAACCATGAGAGTTTAGAAACGCCCTATGAAGCAGCCATAATTAACTCATGTCTTCTTGGCGGGGAGGGGTGACATAACCATGTAGGAATTTTAACCAAATTAAATGTTGATAGATAATTAAAGGAGGAAATATAGACACAGGCCTGGGTTTGGGTTTGTAGGTATTTACCAGGTGTTCTTTACCAGCGTTTTCATGGGAAAGGAAAGTCACTACCTTAAATTTTCTGCTTTTAAGGAGTCATGTGGTTACATTGGCCACACCTGGGTAATCCAAGTTACTCTCTCCACGACAAGAATCTTAACAATAATCACACCTGCAGAAGTCCTTTTGCTATGTAAAGATACTATTTCACAAATAAAGCATGAAATTGAGAGAAAGGATTTACATTTTGGCTTTTCATGGGGAGATACTGGTTTATATACACTAAAAAAGCTTTTGTATGTTTCACAACGTGCCTTTCCCGAGTTATAAGTATAAATGGTTATTAACACCCCAGCAACCAAAAGTTATATTTTGATTGGAAAACCCAGCATCTGTATCTTGCAAAATAGTTGAAGTCTCTCTACTCTCGGAAAAAAGTCAGAACTACTGTATAGTTTTACCACAGTATAATTTAATATCTGTAAGAATCCAAATATGAAAGTTAAAAGTAACATAACAATGGAATTTAAAGAGATTTTAGATTTTCCCAGACCAGGGCTTTGGAAATCTGTGAAGTACTTTACTCAATTTATATTTGAATTAAAAATTAAAGAAAATACTTGCACAGATTACTTGATGTCCTGCAAAAGGAAATAAAAGTTTTAAAAAATTGAAAGATTAATGGCATAATAATATATATCAGATATGTTGTCACACATGACATTCTAATCTTCTAAACAAATACCATCAGGTATTACATTTTTCTGTTTTTACAGATGAGAATATTGAGGTTCACATTTTAGTTATAACTGAATCATGGAGCTGATAAATGGCAGGAGAATTCACTGCAACTTCCACTGACTGTGAAACTTTTGCTTTTTAAAAATCTCCAACCTAGTCCCTCTCCCTTTTAACTGAAAAATAAGCACAAAGGTAACCCCCATGTCTACACAAATCCCTGTGAACAAATGGTACAGGCAAGCCGAGTGGAAGCCTACACAATGGGACTCAGTCTGCAGTGGATTAAAGGTGCTCACGTACACTTTGATGCTCCTCCCAGGGAGAGGTGAGGGGCTAGGTCTCCTCCTCTTGATCGTGGCTGACCCTTGGACAGCTTCTGTTTTGATTCATAGGATATGGCAGACGTGAGGCAATGTCAGATACTGGGTCCCGGTTTCTTCCTCTGACAGCTGCTCCTTGTCTCCAGGACAGTCATGCTGGGACCCCTGCTGAGGCCTCCGTGCTGTGAGGAACCCTAAGCTGACTTTAGGAAGATTGTGAGTGGGAGGGAGGAGGGGGAAGCCCAGCCATCATCCCCTTCTCTAGCCCTTCCTGTCCTCCCAGCTGAGGCTGACTGTGAGCAGAAATGAACCTTCCCTGCTACAATCCCATCCAGATGCCTGACCCTCAGAATCATGAACTATAATAATTCCCTTTGACTTTCAGCTCCTAAATTGGGGCATGGTTTGTTATCCAGTTGAAGGCAATCAGAACACTGATATATAATAGTTGATTTTGTTTTATGTCTATATGTGGTAATCACACACACAGTCATCCTGCTTTCTGGTTTTCTAGTCATTCTTGAGGAAAGGAAATGCTGTTCATGACTTCATTTTTGACTCTTCTTTCAGACTAATATTCATTCGAACGTCAACAACTCTTAATGCTTGGACTCTTTTGAGCCAAGCACTTTTCACTGAGGAATCGCCACACCGTTAATTGTTTTCATGTTTTATCCCAATGACTTGCAATTGCAGATACACATTTTAGGATGAATTTAGGCATGCTGGTGAAAATAATATAGTGTCTGATGTATCCAAAAATCTTAAACTGGAAAACAGGCTCAAGGTCAGTATGTTGTGGTCAATCCCCTTGTGAATGGTAAAGTATATATGGGTATTAGTCATTTTCACTTAAAGCTGTTTGATTATTGAGTCCCTACATTAAGGACAGTGGTGATGAGTCTTGTCCAGGTGTCTAAACTTTTTAAGTGATAGCTTGTCACACATGATGCCAACATGTAGACTATGTGTCTGAGAGAAATAAGGAAAAACCAGGAAAGATGAACTCTGCAGCTTTTGTAAGCAAGAGATTGTTTTCTGACTGGATGAGTTGTTGTTCACAGCTTGAGTTTAGTAGGAATTGCAGACACAGCAGGGGGACATCTATGTATGGTTCCATACATCCCAGTTAGCATCTTACTAACAGATGTTGGGGGGTGGGGGAACAAAAACAGGTATCCATGTGGACTGGAGCCTTATCCAACAGAAGGAGGATCTTGTTGTAAGTTTCACAGAATGTGGAACTGGTTAATGGAATGTGTTTTACAGAAAGTCAGCCTTCTAAATGTAATAGGAGCCATGACCAGTCTCTTGGGTTAGTAGTATCATAAGATATGACTCTGATGAGGGAAAAATAGAGCTACACTGTCCATTATGGCAGCTCCTAACAGTACCTCGCTATTTAAATTAGGTTATTCAGTTCCTGTGCAGTACTGGCAGTGCTCATTAGCCACAAGTGCCTGGGTACCATATTGGACAGCCCAGATATGGATCACTTCCATCACTGTAGAAAGCTCTGCTTCATATTATTTTTCTAGAACCAAGTTGGGCTCTTTTGGAACCTAGAGGGTGGAAATGCTAAATCTGGCCTATGATACTCTAGCAACCACTTTCAGTTGAAAGGTCTGCCAGCCTGTGTATTGATCTGGAGAATCCTAAAAGCTGCTGGAGCCTGCAGATGCCACCAGACTTTGAGATCAGATAGCACACTTGAGAGCATCCTTGTAGTGGCCCCTCATCTGTCTGCTTTGTTTAAACTTGTCCTGAGACTCACCCTTCCATTCACAAATGTTTCCTGAGACCTGACTCGGGCACCAAGATTCTGTGGTGAACAAAACGTGTGCTCTACTCTCATACTGTTCATGGGGTTCTAAAGGAAATCAGTCCTGGATATTCACTGGAAGGACTGATACTGAAGCTCCAATATTTCGGCCACCTGATGTGAAGAACTGATTCATTGGGAAAGGCCTTAATGCTGGGAAAGATTGAAGGTGGGAGGAGAATGGGATGACAGAGGATGAGATAGTTGGATGGCATCACCGACTGAATGGATGTGAGTTTGAGCAAGGAATTGGTGATGGACAGGGAAGACTGCAGGCTGCAATCCATGGAGGTGCAAAGAGTCAGACACAACTGAACGAGTGAACTGAACTGCTCTCATGGAGATTACATTCTATGTGGTGGAAATTTTTTTTTTTTAATCAAGCACATTAAGATAATTTTATACTTAAGTTCTATGATGAATATTTTAAAAGGGCGATGGAGTGGGGGAAGGCTGGTGTTCAGGTGACTAGAAAAGTCTTTGTTGAGAAGGAGCTAGTCACACAAAGCACCAATGATTCATTTGATCCATAAATGTTAATATATGCACCCCTGTTATTAGTCAGCTAGTGTACTAGATTACCAGTGCAGTGTTTGTATTACCACTAAATCACCATAAATTGTGTTAGAAATTTGGGACCCATGTCCATTCCCAACATACTGTATTGAAATTTCTTGCATGTGGTCCAAAGATTAAGGTCTTCAAAAATCACTAGAAGTAATTTTTAGCCATAGGCAGAATGATAGTAAAGACACCTAAATGTTCTCTTCAACTTGACTTAGTAGAAAAGAGAAACAATTAAAAGGAAACAAATATGATCAAGGTTGTATTGGCTTCAAAATGAATAAGGGATTGGAGAGGACAGAAAGTGAATTGCAAGAGACAATTAGGAAACTAATTCATATTAAAAGTTACAGAGGGCTAAACAGGAGAAATTATAAAAAATAGTGACATTTTTTTCCCACTGTGAAATTAGGAAAAATAAAAATAAAGAGTCAGCAGGAACCCTGAGATTTTCTATTTCATGTCTGATATAAAGAGGATGATGTTTTGAGATACAACCAAATCATAAATATTAGGAGAAGGAGACTGGGGTTGTTTTCAGACATTGTAAATTTGTAATTCTTGTTGTGGTTGCTTACTTTTCCATTTTGTAAAGTTCCGAGACAGGCATAAGTAACAAAGAAAAACATGATTTCATGCCAAAGACTAAGCTAGATAAAAATTACTCATGCCCAAGAAAATTTTAAGGCTGCCATGTTATCCAGAATACATATGCTATAAATTGGGATTTCCAAGTTAGATCCACCTTATTACAGATAAAGTTGAAAAGGAAACCAGGCTTTTGTCTTTTCCAGAATCAATTTTAGAACTTGTATGATGAGGAATATTCTTCCAAAACAAAACCATCTAACATCAAAGTCCAATTAAAAAGTAAACTGGACTAAATATATTCACGTATTAGCTCGACCTAAGTCTGGGAACTGGGCCAAACTTTTCAAGTTATACTGTCATTATTTACAAAAAAAAAAAAGAAATGTTAACTAACATTATTAAATAAAAGCACCATACACACACACTTATAGGGACCAAAATAAATGCTAATGTTGAATGTTTAAAATGTATATATACACACAGCAAAGATAAAATACCTCTTGAGCATTGCTGGAAATAGTAGCTATGCCAGGAGAAAATTTATACCATCTCCTTGGCTGTAGGGTACACATTTATTGTGTTATACAAATATACAAAAAAGTCACTTCCACAGTTGCCTAAAACAAAATTTGAAGTCTAACACTTTTCATTGAAAGTTATTTCCACTGTTCCATTTCATGATGAACAGCAGTTCATGAAACTTAGGTTTTTGAAAAATAAATGTAGTATAAATGATACCTTGGTCTATGAAATAGAAACTTTTTGTGTGCATTTCAAGAAAAAAATTACATCTGTTGATAGTTTAATTTTTTTCATAATCCCACTTTTATCTTTTAATGGATGTGAAATAAATGAAATTCCTTTTTCTCTTCTGTCTTTCTACCCAGCTGTGTAGCCACCATCAAGATATCATTTTATATTCTTCTAGATCTTATTTTTTTAACTTCATTTTAATTTTATTGAAGTATAGCTGATTTAAAATGTGTTAGTTTGGGGGTATACGGCACAGTGTCTCATGTATGCTTACTGTTTTTCCTTATAGGTTATTACAAAGTATTGACCATAGTTCTCTGTGTTGTATAGTAGGTCCTTGTTTGTTTTCTATAGTGTGTGTATGTTAATCCCAAACTCTATCTTATGCTTATAGAAATATACATTTTTGTTGTTTTCTCCCAAATAAAAATGACCTTGCAATGTGCTTTTTTGGTTTAGGTACAGTGAATGTTTTTCCACATCAGTACATATGAATTTGTTTCTTTTTAATCCATGAATTTCCTTTAAGATATTTTCTATCACTGATTACACATTTTTCTGTTAATTGAGAATTCTCCTTCAATTTTTGATTGAAGTAAACTACACTGTACTGAGCATCCCTGGACATATTTTTGCTTGCTTGTTTGTAAAAAGCCAGTATTTCTGTAGGACAGAGCCCTTAAAGTAGAATTTCTAGTGAAATTGCTGGGTCAAAGGTGATGTATATTTTCATTGTGGCAGTTAGTGCTAATCTGACTTTAAAAAAGCTAGCCTTATGCCCATCAATACCATTGCAAGAGCTCATTTTCCTTTCACTGATGTTATCAATCTATGGAAATGTTGCCAATCAAGTAGGTGAATAAGTTAACTTGTTTAACAGAAAGCTGATACTTGGTATTCACGATGGACCCTGTAAGTTGTCTTACTGGCCACATCCCATTTGGTCCTGGGCAGATATTTTTGTATTTTGCTTGGATGCCGTATTCAGGCAAGTTATATTTTGTGCTTAAGAGAGTTTTCCTAATCTGACCAGACACTTAGGCCACCTATCTGGATAAACATCCTTTTCTATCTGAAATATTCGTTCCCTCCTGCCTTGCCATAGGGCTGTGTGTGTGTGTGTGAGACGATCACCTCCGTGTGGGGTCCAGATTCTCCCAGGGACTTTGAAGCATGGTAACTTCACTGACATGTTGATGAGCCCAGACATGAAGGAGGTGATGATGACAGAAAAGGGTAATTGGGAAGTTCTGCCCTGGGGAAGAAATAGTTTGTGTCTGGGAGAGAAGGGTTGACCATTCTTTCTCAAATGACATTCCTTTTTGAAAGACAGTGTTAAAAGTGTGCAGTTCCAGAGACAGCCTGGTTATTGCAGAAATATCTACCACGGCATGCTTGAACTCGTTTTCTTTCAAGGTTGGAAAAAATAGAAAAATGTGCATCTCTTGAAAAGATTTCCAAACCGTCATTGTGAACAGTAATCCAGTATTTCAGTTTATAAATTGAAAGGGTTTTAAACAAGAAGCAATTATTTCAGGCAGAAAGCAAACATAAATTCCAGCAGCCAAAACAACCTGTGAAAAGATATGCTTAAAACTTAGATTTTTTTTATATATACATTTATCTGTAGCTCTTGACTTTTAAATTCCATAGACATTTTACCCTGAGAAATGAATATGAAACATTAAAATGTTGAAGAAAGGCATAAGAACACTTTAAAAAGAATATTTTTAATATTTAAGAAAATACTAATATTGTGTTACCAACTCCAAAGCCAAACAGGAAACATTCCTCAGCATGATTAGAAGTTAGAGGGAGAAGAAAACCATAATAATAATAATATTTTTTGTTACTTGTATTTTGGGAACACTGTTATTTGCCAATCACCTAATACATAAAAGTAGATTCACTCTTATTATATAAGTTTGTATTCTTTCGGGGAAGGCATCAGCAAAATTGTCTTATAGCCCCTTGTAAAAGTTTTAAGAGTGATTCAAGTCATGCTTCATTAGAAAAATCTCAGGACCCTTTAGCTTCTACTTGTCAGGCTGATTTGTCTTTTTTCTTTTTCTTTTTTTTTTTTTAGGGGCCCTGTCAGCTTGGCCTCTGCTCAAAAGCTGTGTTTTTTCTTAAGTTGAGAAGTATTTAAAAAAAAATTCAACATTACTAATTCAAATATTATCTTAGTCTCTGAAAGTAAAGAGTAATATAAATTTCACTAAATTCTTATCTATACTTAGGAGGATCTCTCTCTGTGGAGATAATATATTTTATGTCTCTCTCTATGCAGACTCTTTCCTTTTAGTGACTACATAGTATTTCCATGTATACTTTGTGACCCTGTGGACAGTAGCCCACCAGGCTCCTCTGCCCATTGGATTCTCCAGGCAAGAATATTGGAGTGGGTTGCATGCCCTCCTCAAATTATGCTCAGTGGTTATTTAATGTTTACATTTTCCCCTCAAGACAAGGAATCCTTAATGAGCATTAACCATGTTTGTTTATTGCTCCAAGTATCAACCTACCACATTCTCTACCGGCACATACAAATACTGTGAAAATCATTTGTGTCGGTATATAGTCCTGTTACTTCTTTACTACAGATAAACTCAACAGCACACAAGAAAGTTTTTTTTTAACCTAATTTTTGTCAAAACTAGCATCTTAGCATTTTTTTTTAAATTTGGTATTCCTAGTATGTTTTATGGTATATAATTAGTACTTAAACAATATTTGCTGAATGAAAAATAAATCTTGGCTCTTTTGGAGTGTTTATAAACAAGAGAAAACAGACTGATAAAAGAAATATTTGAACATTTTGTGCAATATGAACAGATAAATTAATGAGGATTTTTTAGATATTTGTGAAATTTTTACAAACAATTTTATTGTTACTCAAACAATTAAATAATCCTCCTTTCAAGGATCATATTGAAATGGGAAAATTGGTTTCATCTCAGTCATACTGTTAAAACTTTTTCAGTGTAATAATAGGTTTTCTTTATTACAAAGTGATTTAGATTGAAGTATAAAAGTTCTGGAGAGATTAGATACTACTACATTAGCTTGCCACATTAGTATAAAAAATACAACACATATTAAACTAGCATACATGGTTCAAGATTTTATCAACCAACTCAAGTTCATTAAATTTGCTGTTTCCTGTCGGTCCTTTTTTTTTTTTTTTTTAAATTTTTCAATGATGGAGGCTCCCTAAATGTCACTGGGGGTTTCCATGTACTAATTTGTATATCTATCATTAATATTTGGTCATTTGATTTAAAGTTTCAGTGTTCTTTAGCTAGTTTTAAATTTAAAATTTGCTCTTCGTTCTCTGTGTGAACAGCCAGATTGACAGGGCATGTGTCTGGAGTAACAAGTCAATATGGTTGGTTAATATGCTTCTCTTCTTGAGCACGTAAAGGAAAATTTTTTATAAATAGCCTTTTTAGTGCAATGGTTCTCTTAAAAATCACACCAGTAATAATTCTGTGCAGAAATAAGGCAGCCAAATGTGTGGAAATAAATTCCATTTGTGTATAAAATATCTAAGATAGGAAAAATTATACTTGTAAAATTTAAAGCTAGCTAAGGATTCATTGAAAAAAATTTTCATATACCATCCCTTCAAATCTGGTTTCAAAGAGGCTGTAACATAATTCTAGGAATAAAAACCTTCTGGAACCGGGGTCTATGGAAAATAGATTACGGCCCCCATAACATTCTAGAAATGCAGAGAGCTTGCAAGATCATCTCGGAGAAGTTTCTTTTCTTTCCTTGCTATAGATTAAACAGGGGTTCTGAAAACACTGCTTTCCATGAGCATACATTTCTTCCATTGGTGCTGAATTTTGTATTGATTAATTACACTTTTTTCCTCTTTGGAAAGAAAACTTTTAAGGATGAAAATCACTGGTCTGCTCGCGTGAAAACTTCCTGTTGACTTTGAGAGGTAAGCATTGACTTTTGATAGGAGGGTGCAACTTACTGAAGACAGAATGTGAACCCATGGTGAGATGCTGCTTCTAGGGTATAGGTTAGTTATCTAAAAAGAATGTGTCTAATGTCAGTCTAAAGAATCATCTGCCTTTAGATTTTTACATGGGAAAGTTCAGTAAGACATTTTGACATAGAAAATTTCAACTTTGAAAAGGAACTTAAAAAAAAAATGCTGTGTTTGTTCATTCTTTTGAAATATATCTGAGCACAGGAAGAGTAACTAAACAGCAAGGAATGCTGGGCACGGGGTTTTTCGCCACTTTGAACTGTCAGCTAGTTTCTCAAAATGTATCAGGCTCTGGGAAGTCTATGGAGGCTTTAGAAAGTAATCAAGCAATGGCTGACGATGCATAAGCCTGAATCATCTCATGTGTTATTCCGTGTCTTTTGTAGGCGGGAAAGTCATTGCTGACTGTGATGGGAGCTGGATGGTATAGACTCTTAATGCTCTCAACATTTTCCAACTCGCATGTCAGGCCAAAATTGTACTAACAAAGCTCAGGGCAGCTGCCTGCTCTGGGTTTGGTTCTAACTCAGGTGAGAACACTCATCATGTCTCTACCCTTCATGAACACGCATGCATACAGGTTTTCAAATATAAAGTCAAAGGCATTTCAAGGTTTGAATAGAATCCTTCAGACTTAAAAGCAACCTGAAAGAGCAGTAGTTTTGAAACTTTCCCAAGGATTAAACAAATGGCAAGATCTTGTCTGTTTAAATATGTATGTCTTCAGGCCTGTCAGATCTCATAGAGTTTTATTTTCAATAGAAAAATAGCAGGTTAAATTTAAACTGTGCAGGGTCATGCAGACTCCTGACTAATTTCTTTTACTGGTTTGTCCTAAAATCTAAAGTAAGAGTGATTTTGTAATTTTATTTATCATATAGTATTTGAATAATAAAACCCAGTGTTTCTTTAATATATTACATTCTTCTGCAGGCCTTCATATATACTCAGTATCTAATATGAGATTTATGGTTAAGTAAGTTAATTTTTGCAGATTCATATAAGTGACTTATTTAGGACTCCATTAAGGATGTAGAGGGAGAATGCCCCTATTCTTTCATAACGTTATTACCCTGTGCCATTCCAATAACATTTAATAGATGGTTAACATTCTCCAACATTAAGCTTGTGGTATGGGAGCTTTGAAAACATCACATATTGGGATTTCTCTTTAGCAGTTTCAGATCAGTTCAGTCGCTCAGTCGTGTCCGACTCTTTGCGACCCCATGAATCGTAGCACGCCAGGCCTCCCTGTCCATCACCAACTCCCGGAGTTCACTCAGACTCATGTCCATCGAGTCCATGATGCCATCAGGCCATCTCATCCTTGGCCGTCCCCTTCTCCTCCTGCCCCCAATCCCTCCCAGCATCAGAGTCTTTTCCAATGAGTCAACTCTTCGCATGAGGTGGCCAAAGTACTGGAGTTTCAGCTTTGGCGTCATTCCTTCCAAAGAAATCCTAGGGTTGATCTCCTTCAGAATGGACTGGTTGGATCTCCTTGCAGTCCAAGGGACTCTCAAGAGTCTTCTCCAACACCACAGTTCAAAAGCATCAATTCTCAGGTGCTCAGTTTAGCAGGATCATAATCATAATTTAAAATCAGATTTGAAATACTGTTTTCTAAAAATAACTGATATATGTATTTTTCCTTGGGTGGAGAGGCAAAGAGAGACATTCCTTTGGCATGCCCTGTTCATCTTTATGACTCATTATCAGTTCAGTCACTGTATTTCTGAGTATGAGAATAAATATGTTTATTGAAACAACTCAACCATGGTGTGACAAGTTAAAATTTGTTTGCAGAGACAAAGTCAGTTCCTATGTAAAAATGTATAATTAAAATGGTATAAAACCCTACTTCCCCATAAGGACAACCATTGGTTCTTTGATAGAACAAGTATTGATTGAATATCCAGCCATTCCACACGATAACTTTACCAGACTCTGAATTTATAGTGATGATCGAAATGAACAGGTTTCACAGAGACTTTACAGTCCTTTACCTGGGAAAAGACTCTCAATAAAATGGTCATAGTAATAGATGTTTTCTTGATTCCAATTCTGATGATTCTGAAGGAAAGAGACCCAAGTCAATGAAACTGGCTTAAAGTAGAGATCAGAGAGTCTCCCTCTTCACAAAGAATTATTGATTGAGCTGAAGGAAGCCTTCAGGATAAATGGCTGGCAGGGCAGGGTCTGGGGGGCATTCCAGGAGACATCAGAGAGGAAAAGATCAGGAGTGGGACCTACGCAGGGAGTGGAAGGAAGCTCGCACGGGAGGAGGATGCAGGACCACAGCTCAGGATGAAGCCAGGGACCTGATTAGGCAAGGAGTCTGAAACGGATCCAAAAAGTGCTGGGAAGCGTTAGCACAATGGGTCCCTTCAAAAATCCAGGAGATACTGTGCAACACAGGGAACTATATTTAGTATCCTGTGATAAACCATAATGGAGAAGAATATGAAAAAGTATATTTAGATGTCTGAGTCAGCAGAAATTAACACAATATTGTAAATCAACTGTACTTCAATTAAAAAAAGTCTGAGAGAGGACAGTGGCAGACATTGGTGAGGGTAAGGCTTGACAGTCACTTCTCTGCTGTGTTTTTACAGGTAGAGCAGTATTTCAAAGTATTATCTGGCGCTAGGATGCAGTAACCAACCAGCATGGGAGACTACTCAGTCAGAAGCCGCTGTAGTATCTGCAGATAAACATCAACTCTGCGTGGTCATGTGAATCTGAAACACTCTTTCAAATTGACCTGTATGTACACCAAGATATGTAACATAGATCGCTAGTGGGAACCTTCTATAAAGCACAGAAAGCTAAGCTCAGTGATGAATTAGTTGGGGTGGGATGGAGGGAGGTCCAGAAGGGAGCGGATACGCGTATGCATATTGCTGATTCACTTCTTTGTACAGCAGAAATGAACACAATGTTATAAAGCAATTATACTCCAATTAAAATAATACATAAATACATAAGTAAAAGAAAAGATCATTGTAGGTTGCAGGCTGTCTGGGGGTTAGACTTCCAGTCGCATCTATGACCCTGCAGTGTGAGATCTGCTTTCAGCGGCAGCTTTCTTCACGTAAGAAAATGATAAATGATATTTGTCCTTCTTTATAAGCAGGACTGGGTTAGGATTATCAGAAAGTCAGTACTTACACCCAAGAAAATGTTGCCACCAAACCCACAAAATTCCATCCGATTTGCTAAAGTGAAAAGCTCTTCCCTGATTGTCTGGAAACCTCACCATCTCCCCACTCTGGCTTTTTATGAGTTATCATAACTCAGCGGTAGCTGTAATGTAACTGACCAGCACTGATGATGAAATCAATAACCACTAAAACAAAAATAAATGGTGTTTGGGGTGTAAGAAACACTTAGCCATTTTTATCTTAGGGAAAGTACATCTGACTGAAGTGTGCTCCAACTCCTCATATTTCACATTTTTTAAAAAAAAATAAACTCCAATTCTGCTAAAATTTCTGGAGTGTCTAATCAATATATATAATGGTGGCCTGTCTCTCTGGGCTCAAATAGAATCAGTGCGTCATTTAGGGAGGAAACACTATGTCATTTAATTCCATTAAAAATCATTTCCTGGTGGGAATTTATTTAAAGCTCTCCCTACTCCAGCTCAAAAGCTTTCATACAAGTAAGCTTTTGGGAGGAAACAATGGAGAACTTAGTTTCAAGTCTCTCAAAACTTAGGATGTAAGAGGTAAAGTGATGCCTCTTCATCCTTCACATAAAAATAGCTTCAAATATGTAAATATTTTAATGCCACTTTTCAGTGGAATATAGTGAGATGATACCACTTTGAAAGCCTCAAGGTCATCAGTTCATTTTTAAGGGTCACTGATTCCTAAGTTTCTACATCCTAACTGATTCACCTGTTAAAATGATGGAACCATTTGAGAATATCCAGGTGTCATGATAGATTGGTCTTTTTGCAGGAATATGGTGATTTCTTCTATTTCTATTTTTCTGTTTAATACAACTGAACATGAAAGCTGCAATGAGCTCTGTGTCTGAGCTAGGAAACCTGCTAGAATAGGTTGTGATTTAAGGAGGAAGATTTATGGAATCACCAGGAATAGACAACACAGTTTAGCAAGAAGTTTCCAGAGGAGAAGGCTGGGTATAGAAGATGGCGTAACTTGGGACCTTGAAGAAAGCCATAGTAAGCCTCTGATGATAAAAAGAAAAAAGTGTATCCTCTAGACAATGTATGTGGGTATCTATAATTTACATTAAATCTATAGACATATATCAAAATTGATCTATGAGTTTCTGCTTATATCTACTATCTTATCTATGTACTATTTGCTTAAAATATATAGGGTGACAAGGGCGGCTACATCTTGCATCGTCTATTCTGGTTAGAGCATGAAAGTAAGAAGAGATTGTGATTAGAAGCATTTGTGATTCAATCAGGTAGTAAGCACTGTCAAGATGATTTATCTAATCAGGTATTATGTGGGGCGTATGATTGCGGACGATTAGTCTGCTGTCTTAAGAGTCAGGCTATGGATATCTAGGTTATGATTTTAGAGTTTAAGAGGGCAAAATTAATTGCCTGCTGAACTCAGAACCCCATTCGGAAGAGACTAACAGGCAAAGGCAAAAATGCATGATCACCCATGCTGACTTGATTGGCTCTGATGGAACCACAGCAGGAAAAGTTCATGACTGTCAAACCTGGAACTAGGTTTTGCTGACTCATGGGGCACACAAGTTTTGAGGGACACATGCTGTGAATTTGCAAAGTAAATGAATAAAGTCACATGTAAAGTATAACTATCTGGTCCTTTTCATAGCATATCTATTAACACTGAAACAATTTCAGATGGGCTATTGACAAAAAAATACTTAAAAATAACATGAACGTGTGGGTCCTGCAGTCGTCGCCAACTCTGTGTGACCCCATGGACTGTAGCCTGACAGGCTCCTCTGTCCTTGGAAGTTTGCAGGCACGGATACTGGAGTGGGTTGCCACGCCCTCCTCCAGGGGATCTTCCTAACCCAGCGATTGAATTGGGGTCTCTTGCATCTCCTGCATAGGCAGGTGTGTTCTTTACCACTAGCGCCACCTGGGCTGCCTTGTCAAATAACAATTCGTCAAGACTCTTCATTTGAGGTTTTCCCTTCCCTTTGTAAGTAAAAGAATCATTTTAGTTGCTTTCTTTCCCCACATTTTTTTTTCTCCCTTATTCAGTGAACAATACTACCTCTTCTGGCCCATATGAGACCTGTTTGGTGGAACAGAGCCTGTTACAATAACAGAACTCTCAGAAGCATTTCCTGTGTTAGAAATGCATCCCTTCCTTCCTTTAGACTATTATCAAAGTTGATTAAATCACCTATATTTTAGGCTCTTCATCTCTGACTTCCTCTGATTTATGGCCAAAATTGTTGCACACCATGTGAGAGTAAATAGCATCCCTTTTGCTCATCTTTTTAGTGCGAAATAAGTCCATTGATAATAGTAGAGAAGGAGTAAGCGGAGTCTGGTTTTTTTTTTGAACCCAAAGAGCTCAGTACTTATCTTGGGCCTCTCAGCTCACTGCTTGCTTAGATTTGGAGACCCTGTTTCAAACACTGCAGTTTGCAGTCCAAAGGACCAGACTTTTTCTATGTAATTTATTTGAACACAAGTGTCTTCTTCATGGGTTTCTTTATTTGTCCATTTTGCCAAATTATCTACAAGTAGGAATATTGAAATAAGATCTTTAGCAACTTACTCTGGATGTCAGTTTTCTCTTGAAGGACAGTTATTAAAAAACTCCTAGGGGAGGTGTTCTTACTACTATTGAACTTTTCTCTGAATTACAATTATTTCAAAATAATAAAAATTAAGCTGTCTTTAAAAAAAAAAAAAAACTCCTAGGATGGCTCACTGGCTTCTTTTTGGTACAAAGCAATGTCATCATTTTTTTGAGTATTATATTTCTCCTCAATAATTGATATGTTACATTAAAGGAACACAAAATGGTCTTAATTATACAATAATGATCAAGGCAAAGAGTGTTTCCTGGGAACTAATGGTGGCCTAAGAGGACATGATGGCTTGAGGTCCAGCTGGTTAATAAGCCGCAGGAAATGCTGTGGGCCAAGATCTGTATTATTTCACTGAGATGAAAATGAACAAAAAAGGGGGGGGCGGCAAAATGGACTTTTCTCTGCTAATGGGTAAAATGGCCTCATTTTGGATGCAGAAGACATTTCAGCAGAAAGAATGTGTTTCATAACAGCTAAATCATAATTTTCAGTGATTTTTGCTTTTTGTTTCTAACACAGTACAGGATAGAGGATATTCTACTTTTGATTGGAAATTTTAATGCAACTGAAAGGAGTTTTGTCTAGTCTTGTGTGTGCCATAGAACGTTAAGACCAACATTTGTTGTGATAGCTTTTTTTTTTAATGTGTGTGAGGTAGATATATATTTTATAAATTTTTAATGTTAAAAGGTTACTTTGGTTTTAACATTCAGAAAATATTATCTAATAAAAATCAAAGAAAGTACAAGCTTTATTTTCTTTTGTTTCTAAGATTCTTTCAAATGTTAGGGAAAGATAGCTGACTAAAGATAGCTTTAAGGTCTTAAGTAGTTTTACTTAAATTATAAATACAAGGTTTTGTTGTTTTTCAGTCGCTGAGCTCAGGGACTTGAGACTCCATGGACTGTAGCCCCCCAGACTCCTCTCTCCATGGAATTTTCCAGGCAAGAATACTGGATTGGGTTACCATTTCTTTCTCCATGGACTCTTCCTGACCCATGGATTGATTCTCTAGTGTTCAAATCCCAGGGACAGGGGAGTCTGGTGGGCTGCCATCTATGGGGTCACCCAGAGTCGGACACGACTGAAGTGACTTAGCGGCAGGAGCAAGGTCAGATTCACACCTGAAACGGTGCTCTCTTGCAAGGGGCAGAGGGAAGAGATCCAGAAGTCTCTACTCCAGCAGAGTAGCTCTACCTCCCTTAGGAAATTCTTCCAGAGAGAGATTTATTGGAATCTAAGAATGTCCTCTTTAAAATGCACTGGACCCCTTGGTATATCACAGGCACCATAGAGAAGTCGCCTTCATTTTGACATGAAATGGCTCAAAAATTAGATTACTTTTCTCCACGTATCTCATATAATTTCCAATAAGGAAATACAGATTTTGGTAATGGTTGGTTGAGAGAAGTTATTTTGAAATAAAAGGAAAGTGTGCCAGGGAAGAATACAAGAGCAGAGAGAGCTCTGAGTCATCAGGCACACTGTAGGGGAAGAGAGGGAAGAGAAGGGAGCTGGATCCAGGAATGGAGAGGCAATGGCAATCCAGACAGAAGAGTCTGGCAGCCAATGGTACATGTGTTTCCAAAGAACTGGACGTGACTTTGTCACTCAGCATGCACACACATGCACGTACACACATGCAAAGCAAGAGTGCATTGCAGCCGGTTTGAATGGTAGTGCTATTTGGCCCTAAAGAGTTTTTCGGATGAGATGAATCCTGCCAAATAGTAGTTTTTGACCCAGTTTGAGTCTTCAGTGTATCTTAGATGTTTGTTTTCTCAATCACATGGCTACATAGATCAAATGCAGTGTCTGTCAAGTCCAACCCTCCCATTTAAGGAGTTAAAAATGAGGGAATGATGGAGCCCATGTCTGCAGCGTGTTACTGACCTTGTACTTGAGGCATATTTGAAAGCTCGTGTTTTTCATGGAAGACTTAGAACATGGCAGGATAAAATATGTGTTTTTTTTTTCCTTTTGATATTAAGTAGCTGAGACAGTGACTAGAGACCCAGCTCTGTTTTCCATGCATGTACGTGCAATCCAGATTATTTTTAAAAGTTTATCTACTTCTCACTTGATGGCAAAACTTTTGAGACAACAAACTCCTTCATTCTTCACTAGTGTGTGTGTGTGTGTGTGTGTGTGTGTGTGTGCACACATGCTCAGTCATGTCTGACTCTTCACGGCCCCATGGACTGTAGCCCACCAGGCGCCTCTGTCCCTGAAAATTTCCAAGCAAGAATACTGGAGTGGGGTGCCATTTCTTACTCCAGGGGATCTTCCCAACCCAAGGATTGAATCTGTGTCTGCTGTGTCTCCTGCATTGGCAGGTGGATTCTTTACCACTAGCAACAGCTGGGAAGTCAAATACATTAATATTGAATGGATAAGTGAATGCTAAATGCACATGAATATTTTGGGGACTGGTCTGTATGTTCTTTTAGCATTATAGTTAGATACAGTTTTCCCATAGATTATCAAAGCTTTGTGTGTGTGTGTCTGTGCTTTGTTATTTAAAAAACAACAACAACAACAACAACAACGTAGGCCTTGGACAGGAACACCACACTCTTTTAGATGTAAATATTCTATCTCTTGATCTGTACTGGGAGCTGGAGGTAGGGATGGATTAGAGACTCCTGCATTACAAAGATAAACCAAACACACGTAAAAGATTTCTTGAGAAATGAAAGCAAGTAGTAAAGTGCTGAATGAGTGAAACAAGAAAAACAATGCTTTCTGCCTTTAAAGGAATTGGAGACAATGATTGTGGAGAGCAATTCGAGACTCAGAAACTCCATGAATCAATATAATTTGTATATACAAAAGGAAGGAGCAGAATTTCAACCCCCAAAAGGATCCCTTTGTTTAATTTGATTTGTTTCTTTGTCCAAGTTTACTCAGAATGACCTGAAGCTTTCTATCCAAGAACAAGCCTGACAGGTTTCACCTCTTATGATTGTTAAATCCCTTCTCTTATTAATTATTAATTGGAGTCATTACCTGGTAGAACCCAGTCTGCATATTTGCCCTACCTAATTCACGCTGAGGTGCCCTGGGATAAAGATGTAGTGTTCCTTCAATGAATCTGTAAGTTTCATTTGTGGCAGAATCTCTACAAAAGTATTGTCAAGGGTGTATAGTCAAGTGTGTTGATGGAAAATTAGGAGGATGTAAATATGTAAGAACTGGGAAATATATAATCTTAAACACTCTGCATTATTTTATTATCCCTCTTTCTCACAGCCTTATGAGGCCTTGGAAACTAATATAAAGACCAAAATTAGAAATTTCTCTGTGGAAGTTTATTGCTCAGTCGGCAGTGCATGCAGTGTTGATTCTAAAGCTCTAACTCAAACGACATTGTTTGAAGCTCTGGCCAAAAGCAGGTCAGGAACAGACTCACAGATATAGAGAACAAGCATGTAGTAACTGAAGGAGAAAGGGGGTGGGGGAGAGTAAATTAGGAATATGAAGTTATCTAGTGGGGAAGAAACCACCTGTCAAGGTAGGAGACATGGGTTTGATCCCTGGGTCGGGAAGATCCTCTGGAGAAGGAACGGCAACCCACTCCAGTATGCTTGCCTGGAGAATCCTGCGGACAGAGAAGCCTGGTGGAGCCCAGTCCATGGGGCCACAAAGAGTCAGACACGACTGAGAGGCACACATATACACACACACACACATGAAATTAGCAGATACAAGCTACTGTATATAAAATAGATAACAAGGTTTTACTGTATAGCACCAGAAACTATACTCAATATCTTTTAATGAACCTATAATGGAGAAAGAATCTGAAAAAGCATATAGATAAGATACATATATAGGTAGATAGGTATCTGAATAATTTTGCAATACACCTACAACTAGTGTAATATTATAAACCAACTGGACTTCAATTTACAAAGACAAAACAAATGCCCAGGACCTAATTGTTGCTGTGGTTGTGAGTTGTGGACCAAAGTATTTTCTAAGAGGATGTATTTTTCTTCTAGTTGTCATTCCTAGCTTCACAACAATGTATGTAAGAAGTCACCTCTGATTTTGACATGCTCAGGCATACCCACATGTGCACAGGCTTTCAAACATAAATGCACAAATACATAAACATATTATACGTGAAGATTTGTTACGATGTAACTCACTCTCAAATCTCTTTCCTGTTATGCTGATAATTAAGATGTACGACTTGCCAGGGTTGATTTAATTTTTTCTCGAGATTAAGTTGAGCTTAAGACACTAGAATATTTGGGTGTTTCTAAGATAAGTAGCTTCTCGAAAACTTTGAGGCTCTGACATCCTGTCCTTAGAATGTTCCTTGTTGAAATGTAGATAGAAACATTAATTACATAAAAATGAAAATATTTGTAACTTGCAAAACTGCTTCTCATTGCGTACGTGTTAAGGGCTTGGTCGCGTTACAGGATCCATGGGTGAGGGCATTACCCACGTATTGTAGATGATGAAACCCTCATGGAATGAAAGTTGGAACAAGTTGTACAAAGAGTATGAGAGGGAGGTCTCAGCTCTCTCTCTCTTCTATTCCACAGCTACAACATCAGTCATAAAAGCACAAATAGCCCCACTCTTTTTACATGCTAGCTCGTTCTGCTATACTCATTCAGCCTTATATATGTTTTATGCTTGATGTAAAAGTCACAAAATTTTAGTGCCCAAATGGACCTTTCTTTCATAATTGGGTGCTGAGCTGCATTCCTGTTTGTAAGTTCCCTTTTCCCTGAAAAATCTATAAAAATCAATAGGACTATCCATTGACTTTCAGGTGGGTTTTAATTTTCATAAGCTTTTAACCTCAAATCTTATCCATAACCCATCTGGCTTAAGAACCAGCTACATTCCAAAGGCATAGGTAAGGTCAAACTCGTGGGCAACTGGGTTTTCCTTCCAGCACTGTGAGCCTTTCCCCTGACCACACGTATAGAATGAGCAGGCCTTCCCAAATTATCTCTGGGGAAGAAGCCGGTTTTCTGTGTGTATCCATTTCCACTGTGTTTGAGTCAACATAATGCTACTTTATCTGGCACTCACAGCGTGTTTGCAGCGTGTAGCGCATACAGTTCGCCAGGTTCAGCCCAACACTGACTAGTCTCCGGTCAGCTCCCCGAGATGAATTCACTAAGGCACGGATGCCGTGGCAATCCTCCTTTTCTCCTGTGAGCTTAAGTCACGTCAGTCATGTCTGACTCTGTGTGACCCCATGGATTGTAGCCTGCCAGGCTCCTCTGTCCTTGGGATTCTTGAATTCTGTTGTAGATTTCCATGCCCTCCAGAGAATCTTCCTGACCCAGTTTCTCAAGTCTCCTGCATTGGCAGGCAGGTTCATTACCACTAGAGCCACCTGAGAATCTTGCTTTCAATTTCTAAGTTCATATCAGCAATATTTGTAACAGTCTTTGATCTGGTATTAGTGAGACATCAGACCCCTCCCCCAGCAAAAACTTTCTCAGTAATTCACAACATCCAAGCTGCCAGTGCACTGAGGAAAACAGAAGCTAGTGCAGCATTTGTTTGGCTGGAGATGTAGATTATAATTTGTATGTATGTATTGAGTGAAAATGTGTTAAATATTTAAATAATGAATGAGAATCACTCTTAGAGCACTTAAGTCACTAGAACACATCAGAGAAGTAAACATCACCACTCACCTAGGCCAGAGAGTCAGGGCAGATTCTGTCCTTCACCCGCAATAGGAAAATGAGCTGAGGAAGTAACAGAATTCATCAGCAGTGGACAGAGAAGGAAAGAGCATGCATCCAATTGATCAGGATGATCGACAGCATATATGAACATTACAATGAAATGTGATGTCTTGCTACACGCATCACTAGAAATGGCCTAGCCTGGACATTAGCAGCTAGAGGAAGTCAAGTTTCATAGCTGAGTAGAGCCAGTCTTAGAATCTGCATAATACATGTACTTCAAGTAAACCGAAAGGATTGAGAAGAGCCAGATCGACCTCAAGATGTTGCATAAAAATGGCAAGTGGGATGCTTCCTGCACTGTGTCGGTCCTTCAGAACTTTTGATAGAATTTAGTACTGATGCTGAAGCTCCAACACTTTGGTCCCCTGATGCAAAGAGCCGACTCAATGGAAGAGATCCTGATGCTGAGAAAGATTGAAGGCAAAAAGAGAAGCAGGTGGCAGAGGATGAGATGGTTAGATAGCATCACTGACTTAATGGACATGAATCTGAGCAAACTCAGGGAGAGAGTGGAGGACAGAGGAACCTAGCGTGCTGCAGTTCATGGGATTGCAAAGAGTCAGACACAACTTAGCAGCTGAACAGCAAGTATGTTTTAATCCAAACTTTAAATATGTGCATGTCTAACTGCTCAGGGCCATTGAGAACAGGCCTGCTTACTACTTTTTCATTTTTACTGTGATGGACACCTAGTCCATCCTAAAGGAAATCAGTCCTGAATATTCATTGGAAGGACTGATGCTGAAGTTCCAACACTTTGGCCACCTGATATGAAGCACTGACTCAGAAAAGATCCTGATGCTGGGAAAGATTGAAGGAAGGAGGAGAAGGGGCCAACAGAGGATGAGATGGTTGGATGGCATCACCAACTCTATGGACATGAGTTTGAGCAAGCTCCAGGAGTTGGTGATGGACAGGGAAGCCTGGCGTGCTGCAGTTCATTGGCTCCCAAGGAGTTGGACATGACCGAGCAACTGAGTTGAACTGAGACACCCAGGAGGCAGCCAGTTCCCTGTGGCCACAGTCCAGACGAAGATGATCCTTTTCAAAACTATCTGTCTGAGCGTTCCTGTTTCACCCCGAAGGAGACTGCTCAGTCTACATGCCCTTGATCTTGCTGCCGGCCTCATTTCTTGGTTACATGGTACAGAGGGGACCCAGAGCATCGTCATTTCCCTCATCCCCCATCTCATGTGTTTAAAGTCAAAGATCACTGCTGCCGATTTTAATGTTATCTAATTGCTTCTGAGTTAGAGAGTCTCTGAATGTGCTTATAAGCCTTTCACGTTTCCTCTGTTTCTGAATCCCTTCTGTATTTTCTCCATCTGTCCTTTGCCAGTATTTGCTATTGCAAAGATATTTTAAAATATGCTGATTTTGATATTTGTTGAATAGAAACTCCTAATTTTGACATAATTATATTTACCTTGTGCTTTGTGCTTTTAGGATAAGGAATTCCAAACCTATGTTACTATAACCATCATTCTTATTTTAATTATTAATAGTAGCATCGTGTGGGCCCAGTCGTTCAGTCATGTCTGACTCTTTGCAGCCCACCAGGCTCCTCTGTTCATGGGCTTCCCTGGGCAAGAATACTGGAGGGGGTTGCTATTTCTTACTCAAGAGGATCCTCCTGGCCTGGACCCAGGGATCGAACCTGCATTAGCAAGCAGATTCTTTACCACCAGTGCCACCTGGGAAGCCCAATAATAGTAGTAAGAGGCTTTAAAACTAGTTTTTCCATTCACACTTGGGTTTTTAGTCCCCCTGGAATTCAAATTTGTATATGGTGCTGTTGCTTTCGTCCATGTGTGAGGAGTCATGTGTCTCTACACCCTTTGCTAAGTAACCTGGTCTTCCCCCATCACATATAGCCTGGAAGGTGACCACTTATCCTTCAAGGCTAACTTCAAAGGCTAGTTTTTCTAAGCAGAATGCTGCCTATTACAAAACTCAAATGGATGAAAATGAGCACCTCTCATAATGTGTTTACAGTGAGTTGTCTCAGAACGGGATCTAAGAACATCCTGGAAAAGCTCTGGTAGGCTTCCTTCTTTAGGCCCCATCAGGGTACCAGATTCAGACTGAATTTTGGATCAGTTCAGTTCAGTTCAGTCGCTCAGCCGTGTCTGACTCTTTGCGACCCCATGAATCGCAGCACGCCAGGCCTCCCTGTCCATCCTGTCCATCACCAACTCCCAGAGTTCACTCAGACTCACGTCCATCGAGTCAGTGATGCCATCCAGCCATCTCATCCTCTGTCATCCCCTTCTCCTCCTGCCCCCAAGCCCTCCCAGCATCAGAGTCTTTTCCAATGAGTCGACTCTTTGCATGATGTGGCCAAAGTACTGGAGTTTCAGCTTCAGCATCATTCCTTCCAAAGAACACCCAGGACTGATCTCCTTTAGAAAGGACTGGTTGGATCTCCTTGCAGTCCAAGGAAGTCTCAAGAGTCTTCTCCAACACCACAGTTCAAAAGCATCAATTCTTCGGGGCTCACAGTCCAACTCTCACATCCATACGTGACTACTGGAAAAACCATAGCCTAATCAGAAAACTGTTTTCAGTGTTCACATGACAACTTTTGACTTTATACCATGATTTTCAAGTAATAAGGTGTTTGTGTCTCTATACATTTCTGACATGGATTTTATTCTTCCAAACCATACCAAAAAATGTTGGCCATAGTACTTCTGAACCTCAATCATTTATAGATACTTAAGATGCAATTAGTTTAGGTATGAGGAAAAGTCATTATGAAAAGAGGTTTTTTTTTTTTTTTTTTTTTTTTGGTAAAGGTTGACTTTTGGAGATTTCACTTCTTTTATGTCCTGGTATAAGAATTTCTTCTTAAGGCATATATTGATTTAACACAACATTGTAAATCAACTGCATTTCAATTAAAAAAAAATAGAAAAATATATTGATTTAAACCAATATAGTTGTATTAGATGCTGATTTTGTGTGTATGTGAGGTATAAACTTACATATACACCTACATTCACAAGAGTTCGAGCCTTCTTAGGGATAAGTGGATAGTGCTCCAGAGTCTGACGTCACTGTTGAGAGACCTTACTAAAGCTTGAGACCTAAGTCTCTGCCAAATCGGTACCTTATTAATTTGTGTCAAATAGTGGTGAACGCTTCATCATTGCTTGAGTAGGAAAGACTTGGCTGCTTGCGGCCTTTCTGAAGCCCGCCTCAAAGGTTAAGGAGTGATATATGGGTTCTAAATAAAGACTTATCAGGTTACTATACATCAGAGCACTGATAAGACTGCCTTAGGAAATCACCAAATGGAACAAGGACCTATTCAGAACATGTTGGTTTGTAGATAGACCATCACAATGGAACCCATCTAAGTGACAGCATGGCTTAAGTGTGGAATTTTGACTCCCCGGTCAGGAAATCCTAGGGCAGGAATCAGAGCCTGGCTCAGCTCTTGAGATGAGGCCAGCATCCAGGTTGTTTTTCTGCTGCATGCTGATTTTCTGAGACGTGGGAGTTCTGGAAGATAAGAACAGAATAGCCTATTAGCTCCAACATGTGCCCCTTGTCTGATGGACAAAAGGAGCGGGAGGCCTCTCGTGCAGTTCCATTTTCCCGGATGTCCTTACAAGCTGAGCACAATATGATGCTCAAACTTGAAATCCTGTTGCGAGAATGGGAGTGAGAAAGAAAGATATGTGAGCCACAGATGCAGAATCTAAGTCCTTCTTTTCTTTTTTTTTTTTTCTGAGTGGAATCAAGGTGCTCTTAGGGCTCACTTCAAGTTCAAAAGACTGTGCTTCTATATTTTGCTTTCCATTTCAGCCTGTGCTTTTTATTTTTTGAAGTGTAATTGATTTACAAAGCTGTGTTAGCTTGGGGTGCACCTCAGAGTGAGTCAGTTGTTCATATGCTGCTGCTGCTGCTAAGTCGCTTCAGTCGTGTCCGACTCTGTGCGACCCCAGAGACCCCACCAGGCTCCCCTGTCCCTGGGATTCTCCAGGCAAGAACACTGGAATGGGTTGCCATTTCCTTCTCCAATGCATGAAAGTAAAAAGTGAAAGTGAAGTTGCTCAGTATTGTCTGACTCTCAGCGACCTCATGGACTGCAGGCCACCAGGCTCCTCGGTCCATGAGATTTTCCAGACAAGAGTATTGGAGTGGGGTGCCAGATTCTTTTCCCTTATAGGTTATCACAGAATATTGAGGATAGTTCCCTGTGCCATACAGTAGGTCCTTGCTGGCTATCTATTTGATATCTAGTAGTGGGCTGCCGTCTATGTGGTCGCACAGAGTTGGACTCGACTGAAGTGACTTAGCAGCAGCAGCAGCAGCAGTGTGCCTATGTTACTCCCACATCTTATGTTTTTTCTAACTATGTTATGTGTCATCATTTAATGACGGGACTCTCTTAAAACATAGCTGGGTCTTATCATAGACGTAGAAATACTAAGGCACAGAATTTTGTGAAAATCACCCCAGAGAATGGAACCCCTTAAGCTAATTGTCTCTTTCTCACTAACTCCCTTCAAGGGCGTGAAAGCCCCTACTTCAGTCTTTGGGACAATGGTTGTGGGTGTCCAGGGGATCCTTTCCCGTATCTAATCTAAGTCGCTCTAGCTGTGATTCCCCTGATTTGTTCCTGATAGAGAAACTGAGCCTATTTGCACAGTACAGGCAGTAGCAGTAGAGCTGTAACATTGAAAGCAGACAGAGAGAGCAACTGACTAGCGTGTTTCTGGTTATTATTTTAGTACTGGCGTTATCATACAGTGTGTATACCGAGGAAACAACTTTTCATAACATGGTTGGTAGACTGTAATTTGTAGAGACTGGAAAATTGTGGACTTCAGATTCAGACTTAGGCCTGACTAGTCCTAAAGTCTATATCCATTTTTTCTCTATTATATTGTTCTCCAGAAATCATGAAGAAGGAAAATCCTGGTTCATAAAACCCAGACAGGTATTATGGCATTTAGATGACACTTGGGGAGAGAATATTTAAAACAGGCTTCATGAGCATTCCACAGTTGTGCAGAGGAACAACATCTGAAAGGGTCAGGGAATTGGAGGGTTAAGCAAAGCCACAAGTTCAATAAATTGTATCATCACAGTTCCCTTTGTGCAAATGCATGCTAACTGAATGCGATGCGTATAAACTTATGATACTCAAAATTTATCACAAAAGTTACTAGAACACTTAGTAAACAGTTGTGATTTGCATGAACACGTCCACATTTAACCACAGAACGAATTAGTGTTCCAGATGAAATATCCATTGTAGCTGCATAAAGTGATAGGAGGTAACTCAGTCCAACCTTAGTCACCCTCGTAATCATGGTAGCCTCAGGTTACATTGCCGTCATCATCACTTTTTCTCTTAACCACATGATCAGTCTTTATGGGCTTCATCAAAGGAAAGCCTTCACCCAGGCTCAGCTGTGTCCTGGGTGGGGGTGCTTGGGGGGGGGCGGTATGCAGAGGTGTGGTGGACCCAGCCGACCCGCCACACAGGAGCCAAGTCAACGGTGGCTTTGTCTCAGATTGTTGCTTTTTGACTCCTCTGTAGAACACAGCTTCATTCTGTCTCCCAATGTCTGTTTCCCTTTGGGACCAAGTTCTGAGAATTCTTCAGCTCTTTAGGTTTTTAAAAGTGTTTCATAGCAATTTGCATTTCATACTGTCATGAAAAGTGAAAGTGAAAATGGAAGTGAAGTCACTCAGTCGTGTCCGACTCTTTGTGACCCCATGGACTGTAGCCTACCAGGCTCCTCTGTCCATGGGATTTTCCAGGCTGGAGTTGATTGCCATTTCCTTCTCCAGGTCATACTGTTATAACATGGGTTTAAAAGAAAGATAGAGCATGGTTTTGTCTTGGAGGAGTTTTGAATATCATTGATAAGACAATAAATGGAACAAAATATAAGCAGAATTGGAGTCATTTCTCTACCATTAACTTATTAGCTTGTTGTATTAGACAAGCCTGTTCTTGTGTCTGGACCAGTGTAAAGTGAACAGGTTTGACTACACCATGTCCTACCTAAGTTCCACTTGAACTTACTTATTCTATCATTCTTGTAAATGATGCCAGTGGATATGGCACAGTAGAAAGGTCAACAGGTTTCAAGGAAGGAAAAAGAAAGAGTCAAATGGGTCAGAGAAGTTTTGTATTGGACAAGCTCTTGGCTGACATTAAAAACAAAGAGTCAGCTGAATGGATAAGTCAAAGCAAGGGGGGTTATTATAGGAAAAATAGAAAGAGTAAGGAAAGCAAAAGTGAAACAAACAAACCAAAAAAATGAGGCAGTCATCCGGTATTGGGAAGTTTGGCTTAACTGCTGGGAATGGAAGATAACTTTGTTATCAGAAAGTCATAGACCCGGGGCTGGATTTGATCTCAAGGGAAAATCAGAAGTCTTTGCAAGCTTCGACTGGGCATCCTTTCCTATCAGACACAGAGGGTGGGGGATGTATATCTGAGACATTTAGACCTCAAGATTAAGCTGGTAGATGAAAGCGTTAGTCACTCAGTCATGTCCAACTCTTTGCCACTCCACACACTCTAGCCCAACAGGCTCCTCTGTCCATGGAATTCTCCAGGCAAGAGTGGGCTCCCATTTCCTTCTCTAGAGATAAACTGGCTCATCAAATGTCTGACTCCCCTCCCCGCCCCCCAGACAATCATGTGACATAACAACAGAAAAAGTTTGCAATCTCTTGAAATTGCAAAAACCTGGTAAAACAGGGTCTACAATTCTACACAGCAGTAATTAGGAGCTGAGTATCTGCCTTACCTTCGGTACAGCCTATAAGCTCCATGTTTTTAGCAGTAAGGCCGGCCTGGTGTCATCGTCTCCCTGAAACAGGAGGGAGTTTGAGTTTAGATAATGGAGTTTGAGTCTAGATGGGAGGAAGCTTTAGAAAACCCTTGTAGATGTCTCTTCCTCAGAGAAGGGTTCTCCATGAGTTTTGCACAGTCAGTGTAATTGTGAGAGGGTGAGTTGACATGGGTCAAGGGGGGGACCAGCTCACACGATGATGAAGCTTAAAAATTCTTAGTGTGTATATTAATAACCAATGATACTTTTTAAAGTTTTCAGATAATGGACACTTAATTGCATAATTTTAGCATTGTAAGGTGTGGTGAATAGAAAGTATCATGTCTATTAAAATACTCATTTTTAACTTCTTCAAATGTTGGCATACTTTGATTGATCCTGAATAGATATGAACGCTAAAGCAAAGTAGACTGTCCTCCTTCACGCTTGGATTATTTTTGAATACACAGACGTCTTGTCTAGCACATTGCAAGGAATTTTTAAAAAATATGATGGATGTTCCTAATAATCTATGCTGAACATCTGGCTGAAGTGAGATTTTATAAATGAAACAGCATGTCTTACAGCTACGTACCAAAGATGGTTCTGGAACATCATATTTGAGCATGAAGAGGCCACTGAAGCAAGGAAAGTAACAATGATCCAACCAGACACTGGTTAATGTTGTATATGACCTAGGTGTTTACTCAGAGAATTGATGCTTAGCTGGAAATGAATTATATTCTGTCTACTCTAGTTATGTTTTGTGTTCATTTTGATTCAAGTGAATTCTATGGCCCTTGAAATCAGAAAATTGTTTATTAATTTTTGTTTGTGTCATTATACTTAATTCACAACTGTCTACATGGTAAGTACCTTTGGAAGTCAATTCAGTTAATATACGTTTGGTAGTTTTTTAATGCTTTTTTTCTTATTTAGCTTTCACCTCTAATCCCCAAATCTACATATAGCATGAAACCTAGAACAAATTTGTAAACCTGGGTAATTTGGCGTCCGTTGGCTGTTGAAAACATTAAAAGTGAAATAAGACAATTGAAATGGTAACAACAACGAAATAGGTTAAGGGGGAAATTCAAAATCATGTTGCTTCTTGGCTTCCAGTACATTCTGTATTTGCAGTAAATTTATGGAGACTCAGCAAACACACAATGGTTTCAGTAGACATTCCCAGCATGGGATTCCGAGATTATTGCGGGATTTGGTTCGAGTTTATTTTCTAAGTTGTCCTGGAAGCTCTCCTTCACAGATATATCTTCTCTTCAGTATCATGTATCATGTCTTATTTCAGCTTCTCCGACAGCAGGTCGGGCATTAGCAGCAGAATAATCTGTACGCACAGTGGGGGAGAGAGACAAACCAAATACACATGGAATCGGGAACCAGAAGCTTCCAGCAGAGGATACATTTATTCTCCCAAGTAAAGGAGCAGGTCTGCTCAGCATATGGAGACATGCTCAGGGATCAATGAAAGAACTGAATATACAGTCATCCTGTGAAAATTTATATCTGGGCTAGAGGATGTGTTTGCATAACATAAGGAATATTCTTATAAAATTTTTGGAGTGATACATGAGGAATGAGGGAAACCACAATATGAAAAGCACATGTGAGTTCCTTGCCAATAATTGAGCTGTCCTTCTGCCTCATAAAGACACTGTGTTCATCCCATCCTGATCATTCCAAGTAGCTCAGTTTAGTGTATCTTGAGAATTCCTATGCTAATAAAACACAAGTGACATTGGTGTAATGAACTCAGGTTGGGGGAAGGTGCAAGCCCTTGGATCCTGGGTAAATACACTTAGTTTAACAAATTTGTCAAAATGTACCCACTGAGGGTATCATGTTCCTTACAAAAATAGGATGCATACCTTTCTTTATTTAATTTTTTTCTTAATCTCAGAGCCTATAGGATAAACTCAAAAAAGAAATTATGCTAGACTTATGTCTTTAGTATACTGCCTTAAATTCTAGAATTTCTTTCACATATTTACCCCCAAGATTTGTTTCAGATCTATTTGTTATAGGAGAAGATTGAGAAAAAGACGTTAGAATAAAGTTTTCTTTAGTTTTTTTCTAGTCTTCCTAATTTTCTTAAAATAGGAGAAATGGTTTCTGAATTATCAAAAAGTCCACTGAGAACTCAGCAGGTGGCTCCAAAGTAAATTCACAAACTTTCAGAATGACATTTTCCTCAGAAAAATCCCAGGATATGATTTTACCAACTTGATGGAATTCAAACCCAAGCCTCTTTGCTAGGAGATAAAATAGAAACCACTGAATTCTGAAATTGGAAATAATACTTGCAAGGAAAATGTAATCATTGAGAATGAGGAGATAAAGTACCAGCATACACTGGATTAGAAAGAGGTTAAAAGTCACGTAACACTGAGGAAAATTCCTCCCAGTTTCAAGTTCTGCAGTATCAGAAGCACAATATTGCTATAATCTTTTGATCTCAGTTAACAGATAGTTATAATATTTGATTATTCACACTTTCATATTTATCTTTGGATTCTTCTTCTTCACTCATAACTCTCTTTAGAATCAGTGGACCCAGTTAGAATAGTCACAATACAGAATAAAAAAATATACAGAATTTTCTAGTTAGCAATTATATCGATTTAAAACTTAATTTTTCTCCATGAATTTTGGTATTGATCAATTCACAAAAACTGCTTTAAAATCACAATGACTAAACTTTCAATAAACATTTAATGAAGCTAGTTTCTCACAGATATACTGACTAAACAAAATTCAGTTTTAAAAGCCAAAATTTTATCCTTGATCTGAAAATAAAATAAATTTGATCTCATGATTCATTTACTATAGCATGTTCATTACACAGGCATGTGGTGAATTATATAACATATAATGACCATCTATTATATTGGAAACATAGAGATAGAGTGAGCTCACAGAGGATAGAATGGATGCCGTATTCTGGCTAGCTATAATTTGAGAATAACTGGCACTTATGTTTCCTTGATTTTGAACTTGGGGGTAGAGCTGGTGGTAAAGAAGCTGCCTGCCAGTGCAGAAGACAGAAAAGGCATGTGTTTGACCCCTGGGTCGGGAAGACCCCCTGGAGAAGGAAATGGCACCCACTCCAGTAGTACTCTTGCCTGGCGAATCCCATGGACAGAGGAGCCTGGTGGGCTGCAGCTGAAGCAACTGAGCATACACTGCTTTAAACAACTCAATAGTCTTTGTTGTTATAGTTTCAGAACATTTGAAATAATTCGATGGCCTCTAGGGCCCATAGTAAAAATTGTGGAACACTGTTAAAATTATGTTAATATTACAGAACCTTGCCCAAAGTTATAATAGTATATGCTATTTAGACATTTGCTTCTTTTATGTAAAAATCAAAAGTAAAACTTCAACCATGGAAACTTCTAAGAGGAGTGGACCATGCAAGGGTTAACCATTGCCAGTGTCTTCATAGAATTTTCTTCAGGAAAGTCAGGATACTCGTGCTAAAATTCTTAAAAATTCTAAAATTTCTGGTTCTTGCACAGTTCTCTTGTCCCACTCAAGATACTGGGCAAACACTGTCATTCCAATAAAAAACACTATAAATTTTTCCTTTCATTTCCATTGTAGGCTTCAGTATCAGTGAATGGAAGAAAGATAGTGAACACTTCACTCAAAATAATATATTAGGAGCTATAACCTTCATTTCATTTCCCAATTCTACTTCAAAGACTCATCAGCTGTTTGAAATTCTTTTGTACCTAATATGAAAAATAAGAAGGTCATATTCCTTTCAGTTGTAATATTCCATGTTTCTATGAGATAGTATTTTGTACACTACCTGCCCTTTTATTCTGCCCCAACTGCATGTCAGCCCCTGGGCTAAGACTTCTTTACACTGATTAAAAAAAAAAAAATTCAATTTTTAAAATACTCATTTAAGGTGCTAGTTTTGAAAAAGACTGACAGAGAAATTTAGACTTTCTCCAAGAACATAGAGCTCAGTCAGTCAAGGAATGGGATTACCTTGTTTATGGTTCTGAAACCCAACTTTTAGTACCAGGTCAGAAATTCTCTGAAGAATCACTTAATTCAAGGCTTGCTTTTCACAGAAAGCTTACAGGTTTCATCAGATAACTCACACATCTCAGTCTTTCCGGGGCAAACTTTTTCTGAAAGTGCCAGATGTAAATAGTATCAGCTTTGCAGGCTGTAAGATCTCAGGAGAGACTCCATGAGGAAGTGAAGCAGTGGATGGGTCTGTGTTTCAATAAAACTTTATGGACACTGTGTGATTTATGTATTTATTTATGGATACATATTTATAGACATTGAGTGAAGTTAGAATTTCATATAGTGTTTACCTGTCATGAAATTCTAGTCTTCTTTTTCATTTTTTTTCCCCCATTTAAAAATGTAAAATCAAAGTTACCTCACAGAGCTTATAAGAACAAAGAGCACCCATGGGCCATAGTTTACCAGCCCTTATTCTAGAGTAGAAAATTTAAATCGAAATGTCTCATACCCCACGGAAGTTCTCTAATATCTACAAGTCATGGGCAGACTTTCTAACTAGAGCAATCTTATAATGATGAATTATTGTTGTTCAGTTGCTAAATCATGTCCGACTCTGTGTGACCCCATGGACTGCAGCACATGAGACTTCCCTGTCCTTCACCATCTCCTGGAGTTTCCTCGAACTCATATCCATTGAGTCAGTGATGCCATCCCACCATCTCATCCTCCATCTCCCCCTTCTCCTCTTGCCCTTGATCTTTCCCAGCACCAGGGTCTTTTCCAATGAGTTCTGACTCTTTACATCAGGTGGCCAAATACTGGAGTTTCAGCGTCAGTCCTTCCAGTGAGTATGCAGAGTTGATTTCCTTTAGGATTGACTGGTTTGATCTCCTCGCTGTCCAAGAGATGATAGCGGATACTGTTTACCCAAAATATTTGCCCCAAAATGTTTCATACGTATTTTTTTCCGGTATATCTCAGGGCATCTGCACGAGGTAGGTATGATTTATTTACATAGAGGAGGAAAAGGGGACTTGTCTATTGTAGTGAGACCACTGACCCCACACCTGACTGTGGCAGAATGCAGATGTTTACCTTTACACTTGAAAAACTTATAATTCTTCTACATCTAAAGAGTAAGAAAAAAAGGCAAGTCGTTTTTTCCCATTTCAGGAGGAAGAGATGACCTAGACCAAACCACTCAATACTAAAACTGGGCTGCGCTGCTCTAGGGATGTTTGGAAGGAATTCTGATGTCTTAGTAATGAAGAAAAAAAATAAAAATATAAAACTTGAGCAAGTGCCCCCCAGGTTCTAATTACTTGATGCCTTGCTCTGCCTTAAAACGTGTGTTTTAATGGCTTCATATATCAAGCACAAATGATGCCATGGGGATGATATATACAGCCACCATGGTTTTGATTAGTGCAGTCTTTTTTTTTTTTTTTCTTCAACTCTCATATACATCTTAAACTGATAGCTCTTTGGCTTAATTTTGTGAGGAGAATGAAGACAGATGGCAAGAGGAGCCTCATGTATACATGCTATATATTTAACTGCATTGTGCTAAACAGCTACTCTTTGGGGTGAAAACTGTCTGACCTTCCTTTATAGAACAGTTAGGATTTTACAAGAAAATGAGCTATGCCTTTTGTTTTTACAACTTTTCCTTTAGGACTAACTGGTGAAATTATAGCTTATACATCACTGGTTGGACAAAACTCCAACTGTGTTTATTGCTTTACATTTGTTTTATTTAACACTTGACCCCAGAAAACCTTGTAAAGTGTCTTCAGTTTCTACAGAATTTAAAAACTTTATGCAAATATATCACTATTGCCCCATACTTCAGGGAGAAGGTCATTTTTCCCTGTCAAAATTTTCAAACTCTGGGCTTCAAGTAATTGAAGTGAATGAGTATTTGTATTTTAATATTTATCTCATTGGTTTTCTAAATTCAATTTACTAAATGCTTGCATCTGCCAATATCATTATAGTAGAAAGTGTATATGCTACATGTTATCATAGATTTAACAGCAAAAGGGAAAAATTCTGAAAAATATTATTGATATACTTCAACTCTTTCAATATTTCATATATTTCAAAAAAGATACACGCCCAATATATGAGGTTATGAAAATATATAATTTGCCTTGTTAAGTAACTTATAAAGTCAGTACATTGTGTAAAGAGCCAAAAACTCCAAGAATATACATTACAAATGAATTAAAACTATTTTCGCAGAAATATAGCAAATCCATTCCTCTCAGGGTGAGAGCGGCCTTTCATTGTTGCCACTGAGTCTCTTATAACTGAAATGAGGGGCCTTCCCCAATGGCTCAGTGGGTAAAGAATCAGCCTGCAATGCAGGATACACAGGAGATGTGAGTTCTATCCCTGGGTTGGGAAGATCCCCCAGAGAAGGGAATGGCAACCAACTCTGGATTTCTTACCTGGGAAATCTCATGAGCAGAGAAACTTGGAGGGCTACATAGCAGTCCATGGGGTCACAAGGAATTGAACAGGTACATCATGAGAAACGCTGGGCTGGAAGAAACACAAGCTGGAATCAAGATTGCCAGGAGAAATATCAATAACCTCAGATATGCAGATGACACCACCCTTATGGCAGAAAGTGAAGAGGAACTGAAAAGCCTCTTGATGAAACTGAAAGAGGAGAGTGAAAAAGTTGGCTTAAAGCTCAACATTCAGAAAACGAAGGTCATGGCATCCAGTCCCATCACTTCATGGGAAATAGATGGGGAAACAGTGGAAACAGTGTCAGACTTTATTTTTGGGGCTCCAAAATCACTGCAGATGGTGACCGCAGCCATGAAATTAAAAGACGCTTACTCCTTGGTAGGAAAGTTATGACCAACCTAGACAGCATATTCAAAAGCAGAGACATTACTTTGCCGACTAAGGTCCATCTAGTCAAGGCTATGGTTTTTCCTGTGGTCATGTATGGATGTGAGAGTTGGACTGTGAAGAAAGCTAAGCACCGAAGAATTGATGCTTTTGAACTGTGGTGTTGGAGAAGACTCTTGAGAGTCCCTTGGACTGCAAGGAGATGCAACCAGTCCATTCTGAAGGAGATCAGCCCTGGGATTTCTTGGAAGGAATGATGCTAAAGCTGAAGCTCCAGTACTTTGGCCACCTCATGGGAAGAGTTGACTCATTGGAAAAGACTCTGATGCTGGGAGGGATTGGGGGCAGGAGGAGAAGGGGACGACCAAGGATGAGATGGCTGGATGGCATCACAGACTCGATGGACGTGAGTCTGAGTGAACTCCGGGAGTTGGTGATGGACAGGGAGGCCTGGCGTGCTTCGATTCATGGGGTTGCAAAGAGTCGGACGCGACTGAGCGACTGAGTTAACTAACTAAGAGACTGGACTGTAGCCTGCCAGACTCCTCTGACCTTGGGTATTCTCCAGGCAAGAGTACTGGAGTGGGTTGCCATGCTCTCCTCTGGGGAATCTTCCCAACCCAGGGATCAAACAGGGGTCTCCTGCATTGCAGGCGGATTCTTACCAACTGAGCTACCAGGGAAGCCCCAGACAGCAACAGAAGACTAGTAAGTATCAGAAATATCTTACTGAGGAAACTAGCTCTGCTTTCTCAGTGCAGGAATAAGTGATTGTAATGCAGTGTGGCACGAAAGCATTTGAATTAATTTAGCAAAGGTAGATCAATATCCCCAAATATAAGATTAACTAACGCCTGGCACAATCCTTCTCGCACTTGTCACATTGTGTTGAAATAATCTCCATGCAGGTGTCTTACCATTAGGAGCACTGTTCCCATCAGGGATTTATTCCATTTTGGGTCTGTGTACATTTAAACCTTAGCCAAGTACTGATAAACCATTGGTGCTCAGTAAATGTAATATTTTTTTCTTTCAACTAACAGAAGAAAGCAGTCTTTGCAACTAATGATAGAAATGTAAAATTTACAAAATTCTCCAAATAATTAGAATCACACACAAAACACACAGAGCAAAGGAGGAAGGGAGGGAGGAATCTCCCTTAAGGGTATCAAACTTATTGATTGATTGAAGGTTATATAAATACATTGACTGATTTGTCCTAAGTTGTTTAGTCCTGTTAATTCTCTAGGGAGAAGGAGAAAAAGCCCTGACATTTATTTAGAGTCTCTTTTGCAAAACACATAGTGTAACGGCATTTCCATTCTGTATCCCTTTTTGTACCAGCAGATTTGGGAAAGCATTACACAAGCTGTCTGTAGTGACTGATCTATTTTTATCCTGATACTTCTCACAGCATTTTGAAATATGTTAGTATTTGACAGCGGTAAATCATAGCATTTTGAAATACTTTGCCATAGGACAGTGGCAAAAATTGTTTCCTGTTTTTAAGGTTTCCATAATATTTTTTTATATTAATCCTCTCATCTCATATAAACTGTGTCATTAATTTTTGTGACAAACTACAGTGTCTATGAAGTTACAGTCTGATACTTAAAAGACTTTTTAGTAATTGATTATCAACATTTTTAGGAGGAATTAATCTATGGGATGAAAAAAACATACTATGGCAGGGATGAAAAACTGTGATTTGTTTTAATTGTTAAAGTAGCAATTTTACAAGTAACAGAAACATTTCTGGAAAAAAAAAAAAAGCCTAAGAAATTGTTGACTGGTACCCTGGATTGTTTTATGTCTGGTTTCAATTCTTCTTACATTTCTTAAAATTATCCTTGAAAATTTCAGAGGAGACTTCAAACTTATTTTTCATAGTTATTTTCAAAGTTTCTTCCAAAAATGATCTAATATGGAGCTTTTTTGTATGGCATGGTTCTCCAGCTGTAGAGATGTAATGCATCCACTCCCAAAATAGAATAAAGATACATACTTTTGTCATGTGACCACATCTTTCAAAAAAAATCACTTGATATATTTCTACTCACATAGAACTTTAATAGCATATTTATGTTGGCATATTATCTAATTCTATCCTATGTTCCAGAAGTATTTAAATAAAACAGTATAATATGCTACTTAAAGCTAGCATCCACCATGTTTCAGATGGCAGTAAAAATAAGTTACTCTTCCAAAGATTATGTTGGCACAAAAAAATTCATTAAATTTTAAAGCATTAAAATTAGAAATATGACTTTGATGTTTAAGCTGATGGCTGTCCTTTTTTAACTCCTGAGACTAAGTGATTATTTAGAAACATATATTTTACAAGTCCATAATTGAAGAATTCATTTTAAAGAAAGTAAAAATGAGTAACTGTTCCATGACTATTCAGAAGGGGAAAGGCCTTCGTTCAACACGACCTGCCAAGTTGTGAGTTTCAAATAATATATAAAGAAATAATGCTTATTTATGTAGTATTCACTGTGTCTTAACTAAAGTACGCATGCTGATGGGTTTTTTTCAACATTGATATTCATAGATTCCTGCCATATGATTGATTGCGTTTTATAATATAATATGGCTATATTCATAATGATTTCATGTGAATCTATTCAGAGTTTGTATAAGTGGTCAATGAATGCTACAGTTTTAATATAAATTATATGAAAATCTCAAATCATTATTGATTATTCTGGTCAAAGGTTGAGAGGTATTCCTCACTCTTGACGTGAATTTCTGTCTGTAATAATAAGAACAGATATTTTGATAGTGATTTGCCATGATATTGCACACATCTTATTTAAGCCAGATCACCAACCTATGGTATATTTATTGTTACCCATAGTTTATTAATGAGAGATGTGAGATTCAGAAAGGTTGAGCCATTTATCTGAGATTTCTTAACAAATGACCAAGACAGGATTTCAATTCTGTGTCTAAAATCCAAAATTATTTGTATTTAATAGCAGTCAAAATGAACATGAAGTTTTACATGTAGGTAGGATATACATAAAATTTGACTTCAAGGAACTTTGTCTGTTGTTGTTTATTTCAATTCCTAAGTTATTAGTTAACTCCAGAAGTATTTAATTTCAGAGGGTAAATGTTATTTTCTCATGTTATTCCACAAATGGTATGATTTTTTTTTACTTAAGAATATTATAACAGGAAGATATAGGCTTTGGCTAAAGCAGAAGTGCTTTGAAATACATATAAAAATTTATTTAGATGGTGACTCTTTTGTTTGAGGGATCCTCTTTCTTTAAAGTCTTTAAATATCAGCTGACCCCCTGGCATTTATGGAAGATTTGTGTTTTGCACTTGATAATAAAAAATTAACTGAACTGTTTTCAGTATTATAACCATAAGCTTCTCTAGAGAACTAAAAAATGAATCTGTAAACACAATTTGATTGATTCCGTAGAGTAATTTTTTTTTTTTTTTGCTTCCCTTATGGCTCACCTGGGTAAAGAATCCACCTTCAGTGTGAGGGACCTGAGTTCGATCCCTGGGTTGGGAAGATCCTTTGGAGAAGGGAAAGGCTACCCACTCCAGTTTTCTGGCCTGGAGAATTCCATGGGGTTGCAAAGAGTCAGACATGACTGAGCGACTGTCACATAGAATAATTTTTGATGGTCTTATAATTAATTGATAAATATAGAAGTATATTCAAAAGCATCAATTTCATCTATGTCAAATGAAAAGGAAGAGGGGCAAATGGAAAGTGGTCTGCTAAGCCACCCCTTAGATCTGAGTCACTCTATCCACTCCCAGGAACCAGCTGAAGGGAGTACTTGGGAATTTCCTACCCTCACCCAGAAAGTCTTTTTATTAGACTCATATGGTTATTAGTCATTACTTACCAGATGGAAAACATGAAGACCAAAGGGGTATTTATGTGGGAGCTGGCTTCCTGAATCCCCGTGCAGGCGTCATCTCACTGCTGAAGTCTGTGCTGTATTCCTGTTACAGACTAACACAGTCTTTATCCCTTCACCTAATCTACATGCTTTCATTGCTTTGAAGATTTTTACTATTTTATTTAAAAGCATATCAGAATGAACAGAAGCATTCAAGGAGCAAAGAAAAGGAGTGAGTTCTTTTAAAGGTAGCTTCTTTCTGCACTCATCAGTGAAGGGCCCTTGGTCAATAAATGAGTTTCTCATAAGCCCTGCCTCTCTCTCTTAGTCACTCAGTCATGTCCAACTCTTTGTGAACCTTTGGACTGTAGCCCATCAGGCTCGTCTGCCCATGGAATTCTCCAGGCAAGAATACTGGAGTGGGTTGCCATTCCTTCTCCAGGGCATCTTCCTGGACCAGGAATTGAACTCGCAAGCCCTGTCTCCTGCTGGGAGAATTGCGGGTGGATTCTCTATCCACTGAGCCGTCGAGGAAGCCCTCCCTCTCTCCACACAACCTAAATAGATGTGAAGTATGGCTTATAGGGACTGCATTCCAGGTCGGCACATCCCAAGGATCCTAGAAAAGCCATTAGAATCACTCTTCTACTCAGTGTAGTGTTAATAAAGAACATGATTCAAGCTAATAATCAGATAAGAAGTCATATAATATTAGGCAAGTAAAGAGTGTCAACTTGTATGAAACTAAGTTTCAAAAAATTTCCGTGGATTGCCTAGCATTCCACACCAAAATTGTACAAAGACTCCCTGGAATTCAGTTATCTGTGAATTGAGTCGGCTGATGGAAAACTGTATATGAGTGTGTTTTCTCCAGGATGCCCTGGTACTCAGCCCCCTGAGATGTGTTAAAATAGTTATTTAATTACATAAACATAACGACACAGATCAAAACTCTTGGTACCTTAACTGTGGCATCAATTTGTGTCTTTTGCTGCTGCTGCTGCTAAGTCGCTTCAGTCGTGTCCGACTCTGTGCGACCCCATAGACGGCAGCCCACCAGGCTCCCCTGTCCCTGGGATTCTCCAGGCAAGAACACTGGAGTGGGTTGCCATTTCCTTCTCCAATGCAGGAAAGTGAAAAGTGAAAGTGAAGTCGCTCAGTCATGTCCGACTCTTTGTGTCTTTTAGCTAATAGTAAAAGAAATAAACTGTGCCTGGCTGATTTAAGCAAAGAAATAAAGGATGAGGGATAGCTTAGGGTGTCAAAGGTACAGTTACAGGGCCTGACTCAGAAAGGACAGGAAAAAAAGTAAAAAAAAAAAAAAAAGGTTAAAGATTACACCGATAAAGAGAATATGAAGTGACTTTCTCAGGTCATCTGGGTCCAAAGTCAGATGCAAGATTCAGACCCAGGTCTATTTGTCTCCTGTGTGTTTTCTATTAATGCTCTTCTGCTTCCAGATATCGATGCAGCCCTTTACATTGGTTTCTCCTGGATGGCAAAGTGGGTTCACTCCCCTTTGTCTTATCTTGAAGGTACCTACTTTCTACTAACCAATAGATTTGATTAGTTTACCTACAATGCGTGTGCCTAAATAATACTGTTAAGTTTGGTCATATAGGATTCTGTAGGTACTATTCTATTTACATACAGATTTGCTGAAATCTAAAAGAATTCATGATCTGAATTTTTTAATCTACTGTCCATAATTGCAAGTGATAATGAAAATGCTATTTCATCTTGATGAACTAAGCATATAAAGCTAAAGTGAACTAAAAACTTAACATAAAAACCTTGAATATCATGGAATAGAAGGAAATACACAAAAAAGGTAAACATCTCGTAGGGACAGACAGACATTTTACTTTCATAAAATATATAGAGCCCTTCTTTTCCTGTTTAATATCTTTTTTTCCAAGGAGTATGCATGTTTTAATCTGACTCCTTTTTTTTATTTTAACTTTTACAGAAATATTGTGAGTTAGGCAGGGTAGATATTTTGACATCTGTTTAATGTATGAATTAATTGTGGATTGCTATAATTGCCACAGTGTAGATCTAGATGGCTCAAACAGAAATTTAAATACAGAACAGCTGGCATGACCCTCTGATGTAAGGCGTTTGTCTTATTGGCACTGTTATTGTTTAGCTGCTAAGTTGTGTCTGACCCGTGTGTGTGTGTGTGTGTGTGTGTGTGTGTCTGATTCTTTTGATACCCCATGGAATGCAGCCCACTAGGCTCCTCTGTCCATGGGATTTCCCAGGTAAGAATACTGGAGTGAGTTGCCATTTCCTTCTCCAGGGACTCTCTCTGGAGCAGAGAGTGAACCTACATCTCCTACACTGGCAGGCAGATTGGTTCCCACAGAGCCACCAGGGGAGCCCTGCTCTGGCATACTGACTTCTCATTGTTAGCCAATGTATTTTCATTATGGGGTAGATATCCTTCTCCTATGAGCTTTGTTGGTGTGTGTCCACCAAGAAACTGACACCTGGGTTGTCCACAGCAGGGAGAGTTTTTAACTTGAAAAGCTGAAAGCTATCCCTTGAAAGAAAGCCACTTCATTCAGGTGTCTCCCAGGAGGTCCTTTCCAATAGATGGTATGCAGCTGCTGTGCCCTTCTGGACCTTTCTAAATGTGAGCACGGGTACCATTTCCCTCACTGATCATCACTTAAAATCTTGCTGTCATTTCAGGTGAGGTCATATGTCATGGATTTAAATGCACACATTTCAAATAATGTGATCAAAATTAATGGATTTTCAGCCTATTTCCAATGTATACAGTAATGAGATTCTCTCAAGTTAAAAATGCATTGAGATTTCCACAATTTTTTAACCGGTGGACCAAGTGAACTACAAAATGGGTCTATTGATGCTGTATGACATCATTTCTGCAGGTAAATGTTTATACTGGCCATCCTTTGTCAGGATTTGCCTTGGCTTCTCAGTTTAGAATAGTTTCAGGTCTTGAGGAATGTAGATGTCATGTAAAATATGAACATCCTATATACTGTCCTAGTATTGATTTTAGATATTCTGCAGACCTGAAAATGTGATTTAATATCATTCTAAGCTTTGTTGCTTCTTTAAGCAAAATTATGTAAACTATATTTAAAAGAATTTTGACTGGGTTTTATTTCATTAGCAATAAAAAGTAAAGCCTTTACTAAAAAAAAAAAAGAATGTCTGTGCTATCCTTAAAATGCTATTTTAATAGTGTTTTTATTAATCACAGGTCAGCTAATGATCCAACAAATCAATTTTTACATATATTATACCTATGATACTCTACAATACCCTAAATGATTTTTGTTTGCTTTACTAAGCTGAATGCTTGTTTAGCTCTTAAAATATTATAAAAGTATAAATATTCTCAGATATTAAACAACTCATAAAAATCTTTTTATTTTAATAATTATGACCAAACTGCTCTTTTAAAAACCATAGAGTTTGGGTATAGAGATTGGGTTCCCTTCCCCTTAACTTTTCAAAATATTACATGATACAAAAATCATATGCACAATTTACTCATAGCCATTTTTAGAAACTGTAATTTTTGATTCAAAAGAAATCTGCAATCTTGCAAAAATGAGACTCAGTTGTTTAACAGTGTTTTTCCAAAGAAATTGTAGCTGTTTATCTTGCCTTTCTTCTTAGACAAGAGACTTGTGATAAGGAGTTAAAAAAAAAAAGAAAAGAAAAATCCACTGGGCCTATAAATCTAGGAAGTAGTCTTTTTTTTTTTTTTTCTGGTTTCCTTCTTCCTTTTTTATTTTTTTATTTTTTTATTTTTTTAATTTTAAAATCTTTAATTCTTACATGAGTTCCCAAACATGAACCCCCCTCCCACCTCCCTCCCCATAACATCTCTGTGGGTCAGTTGCAGACATATTATCTGGAAGTGAGAACAAAACAGGTTCAATATTGAGACTCCATCTAAACTTACTGTTGACGAGTCTACACGAGTCGCTGGCCATGTGCTCTGGGACGAGTCACACGGGCTTTACTTTCTTCACCTGGAACAGATTAGCTCAAGGACTCCTTCACTAACTTAGAGTATGCATTTCTCTTTCCATGGGGCGTCCCTGATGACTTAGTGGGTAAAGAATCCATTTGTAATGCAGGAGACACAAGAGGCACACAGGTTGATCCCTGGGTCAGGAAGATCCCTGGAGAAGGAAATGGCAACCCACTCCAGTATTCTTGCCTGGGCAAGAACTTCATGGACAGAGGAGCCTGGCAGGCTACAGTCCGTGGGAATTCAAAAGAGTTGGGGACAACTTTAGGACTAAGGACGTTCTCTTTCCAGATTAAATTTAAGCAAATGTGGTATCCAATCTGGGTTATTTTCTTTTCCTTTCAGACAAAAAACGTCTGTTATCAACCAGATTATATTCACTTTTCCTATATAGTGTTCTGAATGCAGACCCGAATTTTTGTGTATGTCTCCAGAATAAAGTGAAAAAAGTAAGACAATACTTCAGTAGGACACATCTGTTTCTTTACTATGACACTTGTATTTTTGGAAAACTATTTTATGAGAGAAACCATTTTTATGAGGATTGGGCCTGAATTTGGGATTTGGTTCTTCAGGTTTTTACCAGTTTTATGAATATACTATAGTTTCTCTTTGCATGAGTACTGGTGTAATTGGTGATAGTGGCTGAGAGGCAGAATGGCTACAGCTAAAGCTGGGTCAGATGAACTGTCTCCGAGATTACCTAAAAGCTGGATGATGTTCACATCACCCTATAAATTGTTCATAGCCAGAAACTCTAACAAACATCATGCCTCATTTTTAATGACAGAGAATGTAAGCTTATGCAACCTGCCATTTCTTGCGTACAGGTTATCCCAATAGGACTACAACCGTGGGAACCCTAAAATATTCTCTGCAGACTGGGAGAAAAGCATAGAATCCTTTAAAGGAAAAAGAAAATGGGAAATGTGCTAGGCAGCCAAAAATAGCCACCACAGAGAGTTTTCCTGGGATCATTCATCCCATGACAAGGGAACAATAATGAGTAGGCATTGAATTAAAACACTTGCTGAGGAAACTATATATCCATCTACAAACTAATAAAAATAGACCCTTATCTCATTTCATATCATACATTTCATACCATACACAAAACTTAACCCAAAGTGTACCAAAGACCTAAATGTGAGATCTAAAGTCAGAAAATCTTAGAAGAAGACAAAGGTGAAAATTTGTGTGTCTTTGAATTAGGCAGTGGATCCTTAGATATGATGCCAAAAGCACCAGCCACAAAAGAAAAATAGATGTGCCCACTGAAATGAAAACCTTTTGTGCATCCAAGAATACTATAAGACAACCAAAAGAATCTTAGAAAATATTTGCACATTTCTATTTGATAAGCATCTAGTATCTAGAATCTATGAAGAAGTCTTACAACTCAGCAATAAAAAAAGACAACCCAGTCAAAAATGTCACAGTATATCTTTTAACTCACTCTTCAAAGGAGATATGTAAATAGCCACAAGCACATGAAAAGATGCACAATGGCATTAATCACGAGACAATGTAAATGAAAACCCCAATGAGAAACCACTTCACAGCTACTAGGATGAGTATTATAAAGAAATGATAGCAAAGCGTGCTGATGATATGGAGAAATTGGAACCCTCATACGTTGCAAAAGTAGTATGGTATAGCAACTGTGCAAATCACTTTTTAGTTCCTCAAAAGGTTAAGCATAGTACTACCATATGACCCAACAATCCCACTCCTACATAAATGCCTGAGAGAAGAGAAAACATTTGTTCAAACAAAAACATGTGCGTGAGTCTGTATAGCCACATACTCGTAATAGGTAGTAGAAAAAAGTAGAATGTCCATCAAGTAATGAATGGGTAAACAGATACGGCATCTCCATAAGATGGAACATTATTCAGTATAAGATTGTCAGTGTATGACAAAAACCACCACAACGTTGTAATTAGCCGCCAATTAAAATAATTTTTAAAAAAGAAGGAATGAAGTCCATGTTACCACATGGATGAAGCATATGACGTGAAAGAAATCAGATGTAAAAGACCATGTTTTGTATGATTCCGCTTATATAAAATGTCTGTTATAGGCAAATCTTTAGAAACAGGAAGTAGATCGGTGGTTGCCCGGGGCAAGAGGAAGAACAGGATTGGGCTAAACGGCTCATAGACATAAGATTTCTTTTGAGGGTGAGGAGAATATTCTACATTTAGATAGTACTTGTGGTTTTACAACACAATGACTATACTGAAATAGCAGTTGAGTACACTTGAGAAGGGCCAATTTTATGTTGTTTGATGTATCTCAACAAAAAGGGAATTCACTTAACAGTCGACTATATATAGGTATATGCTGCTGCTACTGCTAAGTTGCTTCAGTCGTGTCCGACTCTGTGTGACCCCATAGATGGCAGCCCACCAGGCTTCATGTGCAATTAGCTATTAATAATTTATTCTCATTAAAAGGCTGTTAACAATCATTTATTAGAGAAAACTGAACTAATGTTTAATTACTTCATGTATTAAATGTTTCTCGAGTACCTACTGTGTGCCAGGCATGATCGTGGGTTCAAAGAAAGAGATGAGACTCCTTGAGGAAACATTTGTCCTCAAACACTTTTATTTCAGGATCCATTGTACTCTTAAAAATTGCTGAGAACCCTAAAGAGCTTTTGATCTTCCCAGGTGGCTCAGCGGTAAAGGAAATGCTTGCCAACGCAGTAGACACAGGTTTGATTCCTGGACCAGGAAGATCCCCTGGCGAAGGAACTGGCAACCCACTCCAGTATTCTTGCCTGGGAAAGCCAATGGACAGAGGAGCCTGGCAGGCTATAGTCCATGGGGCCACAGGGAGTTGGACACAACTGAGCACAGACACACACAAAGAAGTTTTGCTTATATAAGTCCTATCTGTTAATATTAACTATACTATAAATAAAGCTGAGAAAAGTTTTAAAAACATTCATTAATTTAAGTGTAGCAATGGGAAGCCCATTACATTTTAATAGAAATCAGATGTTTAGTAAAATGTTTTTCTAGAACACATCAGTGTAAGAACAGCATTATTTTACATTTTTGAAAATGTTTTACTATCTGGCATAATAGAAGGCTGCTGTATTTTTACATCTGCCTATGCAGTTAATCCATTGTAATCTATTGTTCTGTTTTGCTTGAAGCATAAGAAGAAAATCTTGCCTTCCAGAGATGTGAAATAGCAGAGTGTTTAAATTACTTTTTTCTGATGATCATGAATATTCTATTTTGGTACTGTATCAAAACTCAACAAGTGCTCATTTGTTTAATGTTGCAAAGTAGAATCTGAAACCCTATCCATCTTTTTATAACGTTACATTCAAATCGATTGGTTGGTCTCACACTTTGAATAGACCTTTTACTGGTGAATAATTTTGTAGCATCCTCCACTGGTCATTTGGAAAATATTTGCTCACTGAATTTTAAGGATTTCCAAATGTTGACTCATTTCATCATACAAGTTACATGATGATCACTGCCAATCTTAAACGGGGCTTGAAATATCGGGAAATTGCCAAGCTGGTGGTGGCAGACACACATTTTCTGCTTTTCCCTTGAAGGCTGATTTCACCTTGAGCAGGCAATACCTACTGTCAGATGTCTTCCTTAATGTAAGACTCAAAAACTTTTTGTTTTTAAGAAAACATCTACAGAGTGTGTTCTTCTCAATAACCACAGTTGGTCACCCCTTCTTTCAAGCATAAGTGAAATTTCACAAAAGCAGCAGCCAGTTAATTTTGCAACTGAAACAAGTGAATGAGCTCTCTTCTTGGGAGTCCAACATTGCCCTTGGGTGTGCAGCCAGAGTGCGCCATTTGCCACACAAGATGCGGAAAACACGTGTTCTCAAGGGATGGATCTGAATACAATTAACCTTTCCATCACTTTGTTTGCGCTTCCCTGGTGGCTCAGATGGTAAAGAATCTGCCTGCAGCGCAGGAGACCTGGGTTCAGTCCCTGGGTTGGGAAGATCTCCTGGAGAAGGGAATGGCAACCCACTCCAGTACTCTGGCCTGGAAAATCCCATGGACAGAGGAGCCTGGTGGCTACAGTCCCTGGGGTCACAAAGAGTCAGACACTCACTTTGTTTAGGACCTTCTTGGAAGCACTGTCTTGTGCCTTTGTTTGCAGTGGTTGCGTGGCACTGAAGACTGCCCTGTCAGCTTGTCCAGCAACTCCTGGACCTAGATCTGTGCCTCTGAGCAGTTGTGACTGCTGTTACTGTTGCTCCAGCCATGTTGATGTCAACACAGCGGGGGGGTGGGGGGAGGAAGGAAATGATGTCTTCATATTGTTATGATAAAAACAGATTTGACTTTGCAGACCCTCTAAGAGGATCTCAGCAACCTCCAGGGATCCATGCACCATACTTTCACAACTGCCACTCTAAATTCTGGGGCTTCAACTTTTTGCTTTTGGTGCTCCTTCTAAAATTTTCTCTACTTGGTAGAGTCTTTCTCGTCGTTTCTTGGATTTTTCCTCCCAACACAGTTTCATTTAGTGGATATGCTCATCCTTAGATATGTCTTTCCTCTCTGGAACATTCTCTAGCAGGCCGTGTACTCCCCTTGACAGTCTTCCCCACCCCTGTTCTTCTGGACCCTCGCTCTGGCCAATCTGGCCAGCCTCATCTCTTGGGGATGCAGGGAATCTTGTGAGCCTGGGAGTCCAGGCAGGGCTGCTGGAGCAACCCAGCTTTAAGCTCATATCTGCCTTCATTTTCCTGATGAAGTACCTTAGTCTTGTATGGCCATTTCCTCTAAAAGCTCTTCCCTGAGATGTTGAGGAGGTGTGCCTGTTAAGTACCTGAATGGTGGGAGGGATGATTTAATGCCTCGTAAGCACACCCCAGCTCTTCAGTAGAAAGGAGTTGGCTTCCTGACAAAGGGCCATCAGAAGAGCCCCCCTCGCCCTCATATTCATGTGTCCCCTTTACAATGCTTAGTACGTCCTGCCAACACTGGGGCCCGTTCCTGGGAGCCACCTGTCCTGGGAAGCAGAAGCTTTAAAAGAAATCATGTTTGAAAGTGAAAGACTACAATTTCCTTGCAGAATATGAGCTTCCGCTGACAGTCGTGATTGTCAGCTTATCTGCCTCTGTTTGGTGACAGTTATTATCATCAAAACTGGAGGAGTAAATATACCTTGTCTCTTACTTAAATTGGGGTGGATCTGAATGGAACCCTAACTATCTTGTATCTCTCATAATTAAGGTTGTCATTCTCAATCTGCTGTTCCTAGTGACTCTACAGGTAAAGGTACATTTTGACAATGCATGCAAGATTTCCAGGGACTGCTTTTTTCCCAACTACTTTTGATTTTGGGGGGCAAAGTTTTCATAACATCTTTAAGCTAGTGGTGGTCCAAAAATCAGTTAAGAATCATTTAGTACTGATAAATTTCCAGATAGATTGGCAAAAATTGTATAATGATTTAATGAGTTTTACATTAACTTTTTTGCAATGTAGAACTTATGATTAACTTATCTATCTTCTACTTTTCCTTTTTTTTTCCCTTCCAAAATTATGGGAAAGTCATGGCTGAAACATGGCATTTCCTCAATAGATGCTTATTGATTAAAGACTTCTGAGGCAGAAAAATGAAAGTAACTGGTTAACATATACTGTGTGGGTCAAAATTCACCCTGATAATTATTTTTTAGAGCTACTCTTCTACCATGTTATTAAACTTTGTAAACTTACTATTGATGATGATTTAAAAAAATAAAATTGGAGACAACGATAAAAAGAAATAGAAGTACACTCACTGTTGCATTCTAAACATAGGCTTTCATGCCATAAGGGATCCTAAAATATCACAGGTATTAGAGGGAAAAATAAGCTGTTGTTGCCCCAAAATGGATTCCTTTGTGAGTTCATCCTGCTAACCCTTAGGGTATTGACAGCCTATTATTTTTCGCATGTGCCATCTTTTTCCAGGAAACTGAAAGAACGGCTAATTATATCTTTTGCAAATGAGTGCAGCAGAATGGCTTTTGTTCACCACAATTTCAAGTCTGTTCAACAGGACTGTGGAATGACTTAAGAATTTACTATGGAGTGTGAGAGAGAGAAAGAGAAAGAGAGAGAGAGAGAGAGAGAGAGTGTGAGTTTGTGTGTGTGTGTATGTGTGTGTGTGTATGCACCTACCATTTTACTGGCATGGGGATGCGGCTGTGCTTGATGCTTTGTTAGGAATTTATCCAGTTTCTTTGGATCGCCTTTGGAGGGTGTGTGCCTCTATGTCTTTCCTTCGGCTTCTATATTTCTGGTATGACAGACATGATAATTACTGCTCTTAAAGTTGGTGCAAGTGTTCCTGGGAAAGGGCAGAGGAGCGAACAATTAGCAGAGAAGGTTGTGAAAATAAGCCTATTAACAAAAGCCTAATGATTTCTGAAATAATCCTTTCATCTCCTCCCTACATCACCATAATTGCTCAAAAGTAATCGTATAAGCAAGTCCAGACAGACCGCAGTTTTATAGACTCACACTGCAAAACCCATGTAGCCTCCAATACCAAGCAAGTCTTGAGTTCCAAAAACTTCTTCAAGTGAGATTCCAAGTTGCTTCCAGAGGAGGAGAAAAGTATTAATATGCATGTGAACTATTATCAACAGGTCTTTTTCAGAAGAGCATGCAATAAAGTGGTGATAAGAGTGGGGAGGGAGGCGTCAGACTTACAGTGTAAAAGTAAATCATACGGTTATTAGAGTTAATTTCTCTCCACACGTAATCCTCATCTTCATGTGTCTTCGGTCCTTCTTCCTCTCTGCTTCCGTTTACCTTCAGCCCCAGATCAGTGAACTGTATTTGTGTCGATGGCGGGAGAAGAGCCAGACTTGCTCCCAGTATGTATCTTTCATCTGCATCACTGTCATAGTGGCTTGGCAAAACAATTCGTTCGGGTGTTCTGAATGCCTTTTTTGATCAACCCAGTACATCAGTTCTCCTAAACTTGGTGCCATCATCCACAAAGCCTTTCAAATGACTCTTAAGCCACCAAATCGCTTTGCTGGGCAAACATTCGTTCTCTGTGTCACACCCAAGAATGTGGGACTTTTCTTAGGACAACTGAGGGGGCAACTGCATGCTTAACTTTGGTCCTTTGATGTTGCTCAAGATATAAAATGAAGATTTCAGTTCACTGTCATACCTTTGCACTAAAGAAAGTTTTTGATGGTACTGTTAATATTTGTTCGCTTTTCCTTAAGGGGATTGTATTGCTCTTGGCGCTATTAAGTATAACCGGTTTCCTGTGGCCAAGGTGTGCCTCAGTATTTTAAAAGAAGTAATGTTGAAAATGTTTTAGGGCTTTCTGGTGCACTGGAATGCTTGTAACTTTAGATCTCTTGATTGTACTATTATCCTTACACTGATATCTTAGAGCTGTTTCAATAATGAGCCATAATTCTATGTTTGATTAAGATTGCCCTTCCCACTGTGAGAAAAGGGGGCTGTTTGGGTGCTGATGTCGTTCTCATCAGTGAGATTGCATGTGGGATCTAGATCCCACACCAAGGACTGAACCCAGGACTCCTGCACTGGGGGCACGGCATCTTACCCGCTGGACCACAACTAGGGAACAGGACATGTAAATTATCTTTTTCTACCGCAAACTCCTTGAGGGCGGGGGCCAGACTTCTTTTTAATATATTGTGTCATAGCCTCAATTCATTTTCTACCTATATTGTAGAAGTCAATCAAAAACTATTTGTTGCATGAACACATAATGTTTGCTGCTAAGGCAGTTTTGGCTTCCAGTACAATTCTTCATGAGAAAAATGCACCCCAGCACTCTAAAGTTCTCAAGACATGATCTTGTGTACAATAAAAAAAGGAAAAGGTATGTGACTGCTTTGGAGACTGTCTCTCTTTCTCTTCTGTGACTATATTTGCAATGATACGTCTGTATGTATATCCATGTGAGTGAAGTCGCTCAGTCATGTCCTACTCTTTGCGACCCCATGGACTATAGCCTACCAGGCTCCTCCATCCATGGGATTTTCCGGGCAAGAGTACTGGAGTGGGTCACCATTTCCTTCTCCAGGGGATCTTCCCAACCCAGGGATTGAACCTGGGATTCCCGCATCGTAGACAGACGCTTTACCGATGTATACACCTATACCTCCATCTGTAGCTGCATGCTGGTCCTAGCCACCTTGTGGATCATATGGCTGGTTTATACCCAGCTGCTGGTTTTTATCAGTCACAAAGCTGAACACACAATTCTGCTCTGTCTTCACAGTTATGGGCATAATGTGCTCTCATATCCTTGAGAGTGGTGCCCGGGGAGGAAAGCTATTTTCCTAAGCCCATGGACTGTGATAACAAGGGCATCATCATGCCTTTCAGACCCCTTATGGTTGCCTTGCGTCTGCGGCTTAATGGGGTATTAGCTCTGGAGCTACACATCCAAAGGCCAAGAGGAACTTGTAGAGAGTATGTGCTGTTGTGACTGCAATTACTCAGACTCTTTAGGCTTGAGAAGTGATTGAAATGTACTTTCCATACCCCGCTGATCTATATTACACATCTCAAAATACCTGTGTTGTTATGCATGTACATTGGGGGTCTATGTATATATGTATACACACATAATATATGTATAAATATAAATATACATACATATTCTGTAATGTGTAAAATATCTCCACTTAACATCTATAGATTAGTGATTAAATATGGTACTCTTTGGGAAAGCATCTCAAATGCCACTATTCTTCAGCAAAAACCGCTCCGGCTTCAATTTAATCTGAATTCTTTTCCTCTTTCAACAAGGCACTTTTACTCTAGTCTTTCCAGCTTCCCTTCCCCTCAGCCTCCAGGACTGAAGGTTGGTCACTACAGTCTGTATCTGCTCATTACCTTCTAAATAAAGCCTTAAGCCCATGGTCCCTGTTGGTGTACATTCAAGGAACAGAGATGGCTGCCTTTAATCCCTGAACTGTGAGAGATGGTGGAGTTAATTCATGTAATAATAGAATATATTAATTATGCATCATGGACCAAGTTGCTATACTTATTTTTTTTTTCCCTCTAGAAAAAAAAAAAAGAAAAGAAAAAGAAAAACTCATGGTGTACAAAATCCCACAGGATTAGACCCAAGAAACTCAGGCCAGGGCTAAGCCACTTGTAGTTCGGTGGCTAAAGTGGGCTTCAAGTGCCCGAGGATTATCTCTATTCATTTGAATGTTTTCTGGCTAGAAAGTTAACAGCTGAGTGCATTTTAAGTAAAATACTAAAGGAAACGGCTGATAAAAATATCAATGTCATATATCTGCTTAATGGAGATGCATATCTGTTCTTTCTCAAAGCACTGTTAAGCTGTCACCCGCGTGCTTATCATAGAAACAATTATCTCACGGTAGTTTTATCTCCAGACATTTTCCTGACCAGACAGAAAGAATCTGTGGAAGTAGTCATTGCCCTCGTTTGTTTAAAGAGAGCTTTTCATATGAGGAATCCACTTAGGCACGATGGGGATATCTGCAAACATAGCCGCTGAAGTCGCTTGCTCTATAGAGCTCAGCTCACAGAGACAGAGAGTTTTAAATGGCTGAAGCCAAATAAACACAAAGGCAAGGGAGTGATGCTAAGCTTTCCTTTGGATATCGACTCCCTCTTTTGTTTATAAAACTGCCAACTGACAAACTCCTAGCGAAGCCATGTTTTTTTGACATCTTTTAATTACTCAGCGTTCCCTCATGAAATGTCGGAGCCCCGTGGCGGAAAGGGGCACGTTTGGTTGGCGATCAGGGAAAAACGTGTGAAGTGAGGAGGGTGCTGGAAAAGTCTGGCCCGAAGCGGGTGCCAAAAACCAATTGTGAGATAAGGGAGCAAATGTGATATAAACAGGAAAGGAAAGATGGAATTTTGATATAAAGTCAAACACGTAATTTGTGGATTGTCTCCTGCGAGCCACACATTCACATTTGGAGCTTTCCAAGCTTCAGTGGATGATGCCAACCTTTTCTTTTCTGCACATCGTCTGGCCACCCAATTTTAAAGACTTTTTATGGAAATCAGATGAATATTTAAAGCCACAGAGGCCTGGGAAGTTTTAATGTACTGCTGACTTCTTTCCTGTTACATTATGGCTTACCATTATTCAATTAATTTTCCTTTTAGTTAACAGAAAAGACTTTAGAAGAAATGTAATGGCAAATAACATAATGGACCTGTACCTTTATAAAGAATCTGTACAGAAGATCCTGGGTATTTATAAAGTGTGTATGTACGTTGTAAATCACCAAACGTGTTGAGAACATTACGGCATTTAATTTACTTCATAGGGACGTCACTGGTGTCCAGTGGTTTTAAGACTCTGTGCTTCCAATGCAGGAGCATGGGTTCAACCCCTGGTCAGGGAACTAAGATCCCACATGCTGTGAGAAGCAACCAAAAAAAAAAAATGTACATCCTAAATGCAGTAAAATGTGATTAAAGGTCCAAAACGATCCCTTTACACACTGGGTGATTTTATAAGTACAAGTTGAGATGGTGCTTGATTAAATCTAAGTGTCTGTTTTCCACCCCCAAAGCAGTACTTTCAGAGAACATTTTACCTTTCCTTAACTTTCATCACCCAAACAAGCAATTTATAATATTTTCACATGACCAAAAAAAAATATTGATACATATGTCATTATCAAGAAGGCTAACTCTAAGATCTATAGGATGAACTCTAATGGGAAAGAATCTGAAAAAGAATTACACACACACATGCATAACTGAATCTCTTTCTATGCTGTACACTTGAAACCAATACAATATTGTAAATGAGATAAAAGGTAAGATCTATGAGCTGGAGAGCCACTCCACTTGCTGGTGATGTGACTGACTTCCACACATCATCTCACAGTACAAGAAATTCAGGCTCAGCCATTGACACAATGACACATCCTTGCACAAAATGAACCTTCAAAGTGGATTCTGAGAGAATGAAGCAGTGAACACCCGGCAGTGTTAGCTTTCTATCCCACCTGTATTTAAGCCAGGTACGTTAGAGCCCTGGCCTTTGATGTAAGGTTGAATCTTGCGCCTCTCCAGCATCTCCCAGATAGGATTCCAAACGTGTATATGTCTGTATCTCATCCAACACTGCCCATGGCAAGAGATGTTCATTAGCTTGAGATTCTTGGTTTGTGAAGAAGGAACTTGATCTAGCTGCAAGATACAGAAGACATGGAGCAGCCAGCCCTGGGCTCCTGAATAACTGTCAAGTAGTAAATGAAGTGGTGGTTTTTTTTTTTTTTTTGGCTGTTCCATACAGCCACTCACTGGAATAATAGCTGTCTCCAGAATCAAGGGTTGTTGACTTTCTTCCAAACCTCAGGGGGGTTCTCGCCAGGTGATTTCTAAGGGCTGGAGGCTGGAGGGGCATGCCCACATGAAAAGGAGTTGGTGTTCCAAAGCACCCACGCTTGTCTGATTTGTGCCATGTTAGCCTCATCGACTCCCACTGTCTTCCATAGCTTACAGATGCCATTCCAAAGACATTTTCCCTGGAGGGTCCAAACCATGGTCTAGTACCATTCCTTACACAAGTGGTCCTCAGAGTCTGGTGAATTATTTGTATCAGTATTACCTGGGAATATTTTGGTTTTAACTCAGGGAAAGAAGCTAGACTAGGCTGTCCCAGCTTGTGTGGGATTCCTAGTAATCCGCGGTGTATTCCGTGAGGATGTTGGCCTTGTGTGCTTTTTGCTTGTTACCATTGTCACCCCAGTACTGAGCACAGTGGCTAGCAGTACTGTGTTTGCTGAATAGACAAACTGTTGTAATAATTTCCATCACATTACCCCAAGTACCTCCAGATCCCAAAGAAAAGTTTCTAGACAAAGACCCAAGGAGAGAAATTTACATAAAAAGGGTATCAAAATATCTCCGTAATTCTTTTTCAGATGAAAAACAGCTTGATCATGTTTTCATTCATTGAACATTTACAAAATTCTCTTTCATTCTTACTTCTGGTGGTTCTAGAAATTCTACTATGGAGGCATTCATATGTAAAATTCTTTGAAAAATCTTTATAGCAGAAGTGAGCCTGATAATTATCTGTAGCAGCAGTATTTTACCAACTATCTTAATGTTCTAGGTGTATTTGGTAAGGACATCACTTGAGTATAAAAAATGAAGTTGCAAAACTTGCTGCCGATACAAAGATGTATTTTTGTTATATTTTCTTAATTAAAAGAGCATATAGATTTTTTAACTCATTGTACTAAAATTATGAAAAAAAATTCTATTTTGAAGTATCTGTTAATCTTAGGATTTAAAGTTGATAACGCCTCATGGTTATAGTATCTTGCATTACCCATTCATAAAATTTATTTTCTGTTAATGGTACCAACTTAACATTTTTCCCCATGAACCACAAAGAGATAGTTCTTTGGAAAACTGCTTTATAGTAAACTACAAATTAATTAAAATTTTTGGGAATGGGCTTGTAGATTTTACATTACCATGTTTTGGGGTGTTCTAACTGCATGGAGGAATAAAAGTCCATTTCAGTTAAGACTGCCTGTCTGCAACCTGGGCGTTTCACTGAGTCTTTGCTGCAGGGAACTCAAGAGAATGCACAAGACTCTTCTGCTTAATTTGTCTTTAAAGTTTAATTGTATCTGGCAATTGAAGACATGGAATAGTAACGCTTCCTCAGTTAAGAGAAACTTTTGGTGTTTGGATAATGAATAGCCAGACAGGCAGTGCATTGAAAGTGCAGGAGATTGGGAATTCACAGACCCCGGGTTAGATTTCACATCTTCTAATTATTAGATATGTCAGTTCAGGGAAATTACCTTAGTTCCCTAAACTCAATGTATCGATCTGGAAAACAAGGGCAATAAATTCTAGCATTCATGGCTGAAATGAGCAGTAAAGTAGCTAACATGTGTGAAAATGACTAAGCTAGTGTTTGACCACACAACACACCGTTTGCTATTTTGTACACTTTGTGCCAAGGAGTGTCATAGTCATTTTATAGGTCACCGCGTTACAAGTGTGAGTGTGAACACAAATATGCTCACGTGTTTCCCATTTGTAGAGTACCTACCCATGTGCACGTGTGCACACACACACATACACACACACACCCCTTTGTAACAAAGTGGCCGTGGCGCTAGAATTTTATAAAATGACTTATAACCATGGGAAGCAACTTCATGTAATAGTTAAGAACTTTTCAGACATTCACCAATAAGATGGACTTCTGGTTCTGCTTATTTTCTGCATTATTTTGGGCAAGTAATTCAATGTTTTCCTGACACATTTTCTTCATAGGAGAGTCCATACCTTTCATCATAGATTTGTTGTGTGGAATAAAGGAGATACTTTATTAAAGCACTGTTACATAGAATCTGTTGAAAAATATATGTAAGTTTGGAAAATCAGAGTCCCTTCTTGGATGAAATGATAATTCCTATGAACAAAGGGAAGGATCAGTGGTGAAAATCCAAATGGATTTTCAGCTTCAACTCTTTGACCTTGAGATTGAAACTTAAACCTCCTTACCTACCTTTTTGACATTTCCTAAATTTGTTAATACTGACAATAATATTCTACATAGTAGGATACCTCTCTCCTAACTCAGGCTCTTTCAAACTTTGTCTGTGTGAACTTTGGAAAGAACAAGCTCTCTGAATAAATAGGAAGCATTAGTATCACATTTTATTATAAATTGCCTTGATGACTTATATTTTGTGTTTAATATAAATACTTTTTGGCTTCTCTGGTGGCTCATTGGTAAAGAACCCTTCTGACCCTACCAGGAGACAGGGTCAATTCCTGGGTCAGGAAGATCCCCTGGAGAATGAAATGGCAACCCACACCAGTATTCTTGCCTGGAGAATCCCATGGACAGAGGAGCCTGGTGGGCTACAGTCCATGGGGTTGCAGAAGTTTGGATCCTAATCAGTGACTAAACAGCATCAATATTTTTCAAGTTATTGAATTGAATGATGTTGGTTAAATTAATGAAGTCACCAAAAGGTGACTTAGCAGAGAAGGATTTTAATAATCAAGTAGATAGGATAACTATCCCAAGGATACCATCAGCCTTATCCATAGCCACCAATGGGCTTAGGAACTAAGTTTCCATGATGGGAGATAAGGAGGTTACGCTGGGCCCAGTCACATGGAAATCCACTTACCAAGGCAGATTTGGCCATGCCACGGCTGAGTGCCCCATCTGCCAGCCGCAGAGACCAACACTGAGTCCCCAGTATGGCACCACCGCTGAGACTGATCAGCCAGCTGCCCGGGGGCAGGCTGATTAAACTGGACTTCCTGTGCTCTGCCATGATACTCACACAGCATTGCTTCTGATGCAGAAACTCACATCCCAGCAAAAGAAGCGTGATAGTGGGCCCACGTCCATAGAACTCACCCGTCTTACCATAGCCCCCATCATGCTGAAGCTTGTAGAATGGTAGGCTCAATTCCAGTACCAGCTCAGGGCTGTCTTGCAGAGTTGGGTACTGCCAGAAGGCTGTATATGCTCTGAATAAGCATCACTATATAGGGCAAATAATTTTGTCAAACTGTCTTTACATTGTATGCTAAATAGAAAATCACCAAAACTGTCAATTTATTCTCACTTAGAATTGAACAACAAGTCCTTTTAATGTCAGTTTCAAAATGTATTCCTTCAAAACAGCATATATAAATAATATAGAGAGAGGGTAAGGAAAAGCTTAAACAGATGGTTGTTTGGCAGAAAGTCATAAAACTTACATTGCACAATGAATTCTCAAAATTATAGTACTGTCAATATTTTTGTTTCTTTGGGGTAGATTCTAATGGGTTTGGGGGGATCTCTGCAGTTTAAAAAAATGAAACAGAAATAAAATTTAAATAATCACATAGGATGGCTGAGTTAACGTTACTAAATTTCTTTTTCTTCTGTTTATAGCCATTTTGCTGTAATTGTTTATTTTAAATCAACTGTTAAAACACAGGAATATATAGTGGGTTTAGGTATTCTGCTGAAAGCAAATTTAAGTGATCTCAGATATCTATGAACTTTTTCTTAAGATAAATTACTAGCTGAGTCAGTGCTTTTTAGAGTCACGGTTTTCTAATTTAACATCCATGCAGAACGCAATATGTATTAAAAACAAGAGATACATGGATGCTAACTTGATGTTTCAGTTCAGTTCAGTTCAGTCACTCAGTCGCGTCCAACTCTTTGTGACCCCATGAATCGCAGCACGCCAGGCCTCCCTGTCCATCACCAACTCCCAGAGTTCACTCAGACTCATGTCCGTTGAGTCAGTGATGCCATCCAGCCATCTCATCCTCGGTCATCCCCTTCTCCTCCTGCCCTCAATCCCTCCCAGCATCAGAGTCTTTTCCAATGAGTCAACTCTTCACATGAGATGGCCAAGGTGCTGGAGTTTCAGCTTTAGCATCATTCCTTCCAAAGAAATCCCAGGGCTGATCTCCTTCAGAATGGACTGGATGTTTAAGCATATATTATTAAATTCAAGGGAAACAATAAATCCTTTAGAACTTAGATAAATAAAATATTTGGGGGGAGGATTACTTTAATCATGAGCTAGGAAAATATCCATGCCATCCTGTGAAGCAGAATTAGAACAACTTCTTTGTCCTTTGAGATCAACGTCACTCTTCTTTGACTGTGGAATGACAGAGGACTCTGGTTTTTCCAAAATTAAAATAAAGCTTGTATCTAATGTATTGTTTTCTTCTAGTACACAGTTACTCTGCTATATGAATGCAAATTCCTTTGCAGAGGGCTAGAAAATAAGTATTGGACTAAATTTTAATATTCTCATAAATCTTTATTTAAAAGCATAAACCTTTTTTTTTTAGAGGATTTTCCAACTCGGAAATTGTCATCCTAACTTCATTTTCTGCTTATGTTAGCAAAAATACTGTAGTTGTGCTTCCACTCAGGACCCTAAGATAAAATGAAAAGTTGTTTAAAGCTTAAGCCATTGAAAGGGGAAAATGGAAAACTGATCAATGAAATGGAAATATATGGAAAGATTCAGAGAATTCAGAGAATACAGCTCATGGACTCAGCCTTCCTAGTACATCACTTGCTAGACTAGTGGAACCTTGGATGCAAACACTAAATTTTTATCTTTACAGCATGCACTATAGTTTCAAAATTCTTGGTGGTGATGTATTGCTGACAGTATTCAAAATTCATGGCGCTGATTCTGAGACACATGATTTCATTGTGAATGTCAAGGCAGGAAGGCAGGAAGCTCTGTACACTTTGACTTTTGTAAAGGAAAATGTAGGGAGAGACTCTACGTAACACAAAGTCTTGTCCTGGGAGGACTGGCAGACAAAAGGAAGGAAAGCGAAAGATACCTAGATGCAGCCAGATAATTTTATCACAGTTCAGTTCAGTTCAGTCGCTCAGTCGTGTCTGACTCTTTGCGACCCCATGAATCGCAGCACACCAGTATATCCTTTTATTCTTTCCAATTCACAAAGGGCATCTATACGCTAATAACTCTACTATGAAATTATCTTCAAACTATAGATGGATTATTATTTGAAGTTTGCGTATTAGCATAGGTTTATCTATTCCTTTCTCCTTTAACTTTCACTTTGAGTTTTTAAAATATTTCTCCATTCATAACATTTTCTTCAGTATGTTAATAAAAATATCTTTCCACATTAAACATCTTACTTTTTATAAAGGTGAGCATAATGCATGTCTCATTTTTGAAGTCTTGAAAGCAGCAGTTACAATTTTCCTATCCTGATTTTGTTGTTATTTGGCTAGAGTCCTATCTGACTCTTTTGAGACCACATGGACTGTAGCCCACCAGGCTCCTGTGTCCATTGGATTCTCCAGGCAAGAATACTGGAGTGGGTTGCTATTTCCTTCCCCAGGGGATTTTCCTGACCTAGAGATTGAGCCCATGTCTCCTGCACTGGCAGGTGGATTCTCTACCACTGAGCCACCAGGGAAGCCCCTTTTGCCTGACTCTTAGAGACCCCATGGACTGCAGCCCACCAGGCTCCTCCATCAGTGGGAGTTTCCAGGCAAGAGTACTGGAGTGGGGTGCCATCGCCTTCTCCATAACATCCTGATACCTTGTTTTAATTCTGGAGATTTTTCCACTCTACTTATTTGAAAGGAAATCATTGTTTAATAAATGTGATTGATTATAGAATCTTATTGAGCAAGATCTTAAAAGCAGTTTTCAAATTTTCTTCTGTTTCTTGCAGGAGATACATTTTGGTGAGAGCTATTTTTACTGACTCTTTCAGGTGATTTATTCTGACTGTCTTTTCATAAGTCTAGTAACTCTTCTGTGTCATCTGGTTGTGCTGGGAATTGCATATCCTGGTGGGTTTCAACGCTGGCTGCAGTTTGGCTCACCTGAGCATCTCTAACAGCATATTGTTGACCGAGTACCATCCCCAGACCATTGGACCAGATTCTCTAATGTCGTGGTCCTGACATTAGTATTTAAAATGAAGACCTTTGCAAGGAATTTTAATGTACAGTCAGAATTGATAGTCACTGTTACAGGTAGTACTGAATTCAAGAAGACATAGATTGTGACTTCTACCCTCTGTGAGAGACAAATGTTCACAAATTGGAAGAAAAACATAACAAAATCTGATAACACAGCTGACTCGGAGGGCTCAGACCAGTGGGAGATTACAAACACACTTTAAATAATGAAGCTTACTTGCAGTATAAATATCTACAACAAGAAGAGAAATGGACTCACTGCAGCTTGCATTCTCTAACGCAAGGCTGTCTAGTGGGATCTTGGCCCAGACGTGGGTTTTATTTCAGGAAACAATGGTTTCAAGCAGGACAGAAGATGAAGCATGCAAATATCAACTGTTTTAAGCACAGCACTTGCCATGGCTGCTCTATAACTTGATTTTTGGATTAATTCCATTTAATAATTTTCCATATACGTTTCTATTAATTGAAGTCCCTGAATAACTGTAAGGTCAAAGGTATATTTGGTACTTTTCTACTCTGTACATAGATGGATCAAGTACTTTAGAGGAAGATGTTTTATGAAATTAGAATTTAACTTTGTTATAATGTACTTACTATAATATTAAGAGACTCATAACTTTCTGCTTTCATTCATAAGATAATCAGTGGCAGATTATATCACATTGACTTAATTTTTTATCATATTCACCAGGTTTCTGGTGTCATAAACACTGCCCTACAGGTATAAAAGGATATTTACATTAGATTTCTTTAAGATCCTTTTGGCTAAAAGTAAAAAATAATTTATGTATTTATATGTATGTGATCATTGCTGTATTAGAATGTTTATTTTTAATCAATAATATAGATTTATATTTGAAGACTATACATATGAATTTCATGACATTGAACACAGTGATTTTTCTTCTGTTCTTCTTGATTTCATAATTAAGGTCATAGTCCTACGATACACAAGAGTTCCCCTTTATCCTAGAGTTTTCTAAGTAGATGTAAAATATACTATGAAGTTACAATAAATTTGCTTTGAAAATAGAAATTTTTGTGTTTCTTTGCTCAAACCAGTGTTCAGTCAGTGTCATATTTTATTTCAAATGTGTACCTTGAAATTGGCTCACTGATTTGTCAGACTTGAAAAAATTTTAGAATGGATATTCCAGCTTAAATAGCTTACATATTCTAGAATATAAATCAGCTTTATATTTGCTGAAAAATATTTCAGTATTTTTAAACAATGTGTGTGCTCACTCATGTCTGACTCTTCGCGACTCTACCAACTGTAGCCCACCATGCTCCTCTGTCCATGGGGTTCTTCAGGCAAGAATCCTGCAGTGGGTTGCCACGCCCTTTTCCAGGGTATCTTCCCTACCCAGGGGTTGAACCTGCATCTCCTGAATTGCAGGCAGATTCTTTACCCATTGAACTTCTTGGGAAGCCCATTTTTAAGCAATACTGTAAACTAAAAATTTATTAGCAATGTGTTAATGTTTCTTTTCCCTTTCTTAGTTTACAAATACTACTCAATGTTTAATGTTTAATAGCCTTTTCAGAAATAAAGTGTGTTGGAGAAATAAAATCTTCAGGAAAATAATCTATTACGATGATTCTGCATGTAGTGATTTGTAAAGCAGTTCGAACTAAATTGCATAAATCTACGAAAGGACAATTACTTTATGAATTGTCATAGTTAACATAAAGCAAAAGATACCTTTCGATTTTTAGCAATGTCTTAAGATGTCTAATCTTACATCTTAATCACTTTTGGTTAAACATTGTCAGACTTAAAATAGATGTTGAATCATAAAATAACGTGGTGTGCATGTTGCATTATTTCCATGTATTCACTTGAAAGAAAATATGAAAACCCTGCTGGGTTCAATCAACCTTCTGTAACACTCACACTTTGATTTTGTTAATGCCTTTTGGTAAGTTACTCAAGTGATACAATCAATGCACATCCGATACCCGTTTGTAACACAGCTAACACTTCTGAATTGAACCTAAAGATCATTGTGTAGGATAGTAAGACATGAAGGGTAAAGCTCCTGCTAATAATGCAGAAACACCTTTCATGAAAAGAGAAAAATTGAAAAAAGAGAGAGACAGAGAACTTGTCACTGAAAGGGTGGAATGATAGGCACTTTAGACCATTAAGGTCTTGCTTTGTCTCAGCCTTATTCACTTACCAGGATGTTGTTCTTGTTGATCTGTTAACATCTATTATTCATGCAGCTTGCTCATGCTCTTGCAAAGAACATCAGTAGAATGCATGCTTATGTGACTGATAAATCAGATGATATAAATAAACAGTAAGACTCAGATCGCATATGATCTCACTACTTTCCCTTTTTCCTCTTCATTTAGGTTGATTCTTCACTTGCTGCAAACTTTCCAAGATCTCTTTTCTGTGTCTTAATATTTAACTCATTTTGTGCGTGCATGTTCAGTCACTAATTTGTGTGAGACTCTTTACAACCCCCTGCACTGCAGCCCGCCAGGCTCCTCTGTCCATGGGATTTTCCAGGCAAGAATACTGGAGTGGATTGCCATTTCCTTCTCCAGGGGATCTTCCTAATTCAGGGATCAAACTGAAGTCTCCTGCATTAGCAGACTAACTCTTGAACACTGAGCCCCCTGGGAAGTCCCTTATTCATGTTATCTCAGGTCTATTTAGCTAAATAAATGTCCTGATGCCTTGTTCTGATTTCCTGAAATTCTCATAGGGGCACTGAGATTAAATATTAGTTTATATTAGTTTTAATATTTCTCACATTACTATTTTGGTACAAATGAATTACATATGTAAACACAAATACTGAAGTTCATGTATCTATAACTTATGCACATGATACATAAGCAATATAAGGCAACGACTCCCCTAAGTGACATGCTAGAAGAAAGAGAGATGGCTGCTGCTGCTGCTGCTGCTGCTGCTGCTGCTGCTGCTGCTGCTGCTGCTGCTGCTGCGTCACTTCAGTCATGTCTGACTCTGTGCGACCCCAGAGACGGCAGCCCACCAGGCTCCTCCGTCCATGGGATTTTCCAGGCAAGAGTACTGGAGTGGGGTGCCATTGCCTTCTCCGAAGAGAGAGGGCATTATACTCTAATTAAGGAAATCTGGATGTACGTTTTGTCTGCATATTCATACAAGATGGAAATAGCCGAATGGAATTTAATGGTCATCATTTCTGCTTTCCCTCTTCCTGGATCATGGAAATGGTTCTGATAGGGATGCACTGGCTGATCTGGCTTAGAAGTAGTGGAGATGGCCTCATGCATTGTGCATTGTCATGACTCAAGTTCAGAGAGGGAATCAGGTACCCAGGATGCAGGCTGATTTGCTTCTGCTTCTTCAGAACCCAGAACAGACTCGGTGACGCTGCCCGGTTGGGACTGCAGGTCCTTCCTCATTCACCTCCCTGGTCGTTATAGTGCCCCGGGCACACTCATGCCACCTCCTGACTTTCTCTCCCTCCCTTTTCCACACTTCAAATTTCAAAGACGGATTTGAGATAAGAACTCAATCATTTCTAAAATGACTTACAAAATAGAAAGCATTCCTTTATTGATTTCTGATGGATAAAATATAAAAGAAACAGTGATTTAACTCAGTATAACTCATAGGCATGCAGCAATTTGGGTGAGTTGATATTTATTTCAAAATGAGTACAAAACAAACATGAAAACAAACAAAAATGAAAACAAAGTTTTCAAGAATCCTCTAGTTTGGAGTCTGAGATATAAGGTGAAAGGAGAAAATGAAGTAGAGAAATCCATTATACCGTGAGTTTGTTTTGCCATGAAGGAAGTAAAATGGGGTAGCATTTTGAAGAAGTAGGACCCGGTAGCATGGATGTATCAGGAGGAATTTCATAGAGGTGGATCTTTCAAGATCAATGTTATTGCAATAATTTGAAGTGTGATTTAAAAAAAAAAAAACCTTTAAATACAGTGATTACTAATAGTTTACATCCCAAAGCATAAAGCCTGAAAAATGTTTTACAGGAAGCATATCAATTTGTCTGGTAATCCTCTGGTGGCTCAGTGGTAAAGAATCCGTCTGCCAACACAGGAGACTTGGGTTCAATCCCTGGATCAGGAAGATCCCCTGGAGAAGGAAATGGCAACTCACTGCAGTATTCTTTCCTGGGAAATCTCATCAGCAGAGGAGCCTGGTGGGCAAAAGTCCATGGAGTCACAAAGTTGGAGAGAACATGGCTTAGCAATGGAGCAAATTATACCCTAGGCTAGGAATAGTTCACCCTAAATGAGTGGATTTGTAGGTATTAATATTTTTGGAATTTTTAAAATAGAGTCATGATATTACCAGACTCCCATTAAAACATTTCAGAAACCAGAGATGCTCTTGAAAATGCCAAGAAACCCTGAGAATGTGAAGTATAATAAGATTATAAAAGCCCACAGCAAGTCCAAAAGGTAAGCGCTAGTGAGAGATGGGTTATTGAGGAGGCAGGCAGCCTTTATTAAAAAAAAAAAAAATCTGGAGCATTAATTGATTGAGAGAGCTCAGTCTGATATAACAGAGAACAGCAAAGGCCTCAACAGTGCAAATGCTAGTGATGCCAACCTTTGGAGAACCCGTGAGTCAAGTTAACACATTATATCTACAACCTGCGTCCACTTCTTCAGAGGGACATTGACAAATGAAGATACATCCAGAGGAGAAGGTAACGATGGGTGAGGAGAGCATGGCCTGTGAGCATCGTTTGAAAGAACTGAGTTTGATTTGAACAGGAGATAAATTGGTGGAGACAGATTGGCACGTGTGGAAGGAGCTATTTTCACAGCCTTTCAGGGCTGTTATATGAAAGAACATTTAGACTTTTCTTTGGCTCTTGAAGGCAGAGGGAAATCCACCAAGTACAGACGTCAATGCGATACCTTGCCTCCCTTCCCAGGAATATTCTAGCCATCCTGAGGTTGAAAGCACTGCTTTTTGATATGTTGCAAAATAGCACTTTCATCCGGATTGCCTTGAAATTCCATTCTAACCTACACTCATTATGACACAAGTTTATATTATATCCCTGCAAAGTGAAATAAACATGGTGTTCTGGGTTCACTAGTTCATATATACGAAATTAAGGCTTGTTTGCTGTTCTAAAATATAGTACAATAGCAGAAAATACTGTTTAGGAGTTTAAAGAACTGATACATGAAACGTGGCATTGAATGGAACTAACTTCATCTTGGATGCTCTCACGAAAGAGGTATTTGAAAGTATTCTTGCCTGGAGAATTCCATGGACAGAGGAACCTGATGGGTTATAGTCCATGGGGTTGCAAAGAGCTGGACATGACTGAGTGAGTAACACACACACACACACACACACACAGAAACAAAAGTTGTTTGAACAAACATCAATAACAAGACATAATATTAGCATCAGACGTAGGATGAGCAGCTCAGTATAAGCATTTTGATTACATTTTCTTGATAGATATCTGCTCCACGAATGGATGTATGGATGAATCATGAAATAGGCAGCTTATGTTCCACACTTGCAGAGATTTCTAAAGGGACAGCTCAGTGTAGTATAAGAAAAGGTCTAGCGATGCTGGAAAACATGGCCCTATGTCTCAATTTCTTCTTGACATGGTCCCAAATCCTTTTTGTTAATGGCTTTACCCAGGTCCTATGCCACTGTGAAATGTCCCAGAGCCCACATGGATGGAGCGGAGATTTTTGATCTGCAAACTCAGGCTCCCAATGGGAGGCAGCTGGTCTGTAATAGGGAAGGAAAGTCTGGCTATTCAGGGTGTGGGCCTTGTTCTTATAATCGTAGCAATGTGCTGGCTTGGCATATCATCAAATATTCTTTTTGAACCTGTCTGATCACTTCCAGAGAGGGGAGGTTCTATTTTGTTATGGTTCATTGGCAGTCATTTAGAAAAATGCATGCATTTAAATGGAATAGCTTCTCATCCTGGGTGTTTTTGGTCATGTGTTGTGAAGGACCCACTAAATAGCAATGATGCTGAAAGCTAGCTTTAATACTCTAGCAATTTAAAAAAAAACAGAAAGAAATGGAGATTTTTGAAACAGAGGTTACATTTGAAATGATCCAGAGTTAAGAATCACATAGAAGCAGATTAAGTTTTGAGAAAGATCAAAAGCTTGAATCGTATAAATCATATTTGCTGGAATCCCTGTTACTCCAGGGGTGAGTCACGTTCAGTGAACAGAATTCTCTTTCCTTATGACATTGTTTTATTTATCCCCTTACCTTGAAATCTGAAAATTCTCATGTATAAAATGTTTATAGAAATTATAGTATATAACCTTACTTTTTAAAGGCACTTGACATAAGAAGGCCTACTAATATGAAAATCCTTATTTTCAGTCTTCAGTGCTGAAAAATAAATATATCCAACTGCGTAATATTTGACAGTCAGCTATTAAGGGAAGCAAGGGGAGTATTTTTTCCTCAAGGGCTTTCCCGGTGGCTCAGATGGTAAAGAACCTGCCTGCAGTGCAGGACACTCGGGTTTGATTCCTGGGTCAGGAAGATTCCCTGGAGAAGGGAATGGTAACCCATTCCAATATTCTTGTCTGGTTGCCTGGGAAACCTGATGGACAGGAGAACCTGGCGGGCTGCAGTCCGTGGGGTCTCAAAGAGTCAGGCACGACTGAGCAATTAATGCTTTCACTTTGCAAGGCTCTGAAGTTGAGATTGAAAAGGACACTAATGCACATCCATCAAGTAAGCTGAATAGTTAGATACGGTGAAGGTACCGAGACCACGTCTCCAGTCTGGAAATCTCTCATGATCGTTTCATCTTTTTTTTTTTTTTTTTCATCCCTGGATTCAAATGTCTACTGCATTTGGGGATGTTCTCCTGTCACCATTTACAACTCAGAGTAGAATGCAAACTAATGTTTTTCCTCTTGAGCCTTGTGTTGGTTCCTTATAAAAGCAAACCAGTCCATAGTGCTTTGCATAAGTAGAGAGCCACTCTTTTTCCCTCATGTAAAAAGGCACACAAATGTAGGTCCTACAGGGCCTGTGCAACAGCTTGATGAAATTATCAAGGATCAATTGTGGCCAGTCGAGAGACTGATGAAGGAAATCAGAAATCTGGAGAGCTGAGCTATTTGTAATAGAGGTTGTCCTGGAGAAGAAGTCTTTGACTCTGTAGCTATATCAGCCTCCTAATATGTGTGCCTTCAACTATTCAGACTTTTCCACTTCATGCTCAACAGTCTAGACAGCACTGACTTTATGACATTGTGAAAAAACCAAACTTGACTCCATCTTCATGGAGCCAGGGTAGGGAGCCCAGGGAAGGCTGAGCCTGTGTGTCTGGTCCCGCCCCACAAGCTCTCTAGTGAGGGTGGGGACTGAGGCCAGCTTGTGTCTAGTGAGAGTCCCTGTGTGTGAATATGGGCCCAGGAGCCTTGGAATCCAGTGTTTCCCAGCATCTACCACCAGGCCTATCACTGCACGACCATGGGCAGGCCTTTTAACTAACTTCCTTTAGAATTCATTTTCTCAAGTTAAGCTGAAAATACTACTACTCACCATAACAATATATTTATAAAGATCTAATAATGCAATATATAATACAAAATGGATCCTAAAGCTCATTTCTGTTTTGATCAAACAAGACATTTTTAAAATGTTTAATACAGAATTAAATATTAAGGAACCAATGTCAACCCAAAGACTATTTGGGTACTTTTCTTAATGGCAACCCACTACAGTATTCTTGCCTGGAAAATCCCAATGATGGAGGAGCCTGGTAGGCTACAGTCCGTGGGGTTGAAAAGAGTCAGACACGACTGAGTGACTTCACTTCACTTCATTTCACTTGAATCACAATGAAAAACAGTTGTTGTTATTTGTATCAATATTAACTTTAAAATGATAAAATTTGATATGTAGACAGATCATTTGACAGAGCGTTTTGAATTTTCTTTGCAGTGTAACACATTTCTCAGTTTACAGGCCAGTGGGTGTTCTTTGGGGGAAAGCATTTTTATCTGCTAGCTTTCAAGAAAAACATCTAAATGTCTGCTATTAACTTTTCTTTCATGATACCGATAGAAAGTAGACAAGTGACATTCTATGTCATCAGCGGGTTTGGCTGTTGAGGGAGGTGGGATTTCCCTGATCAATGCAAAGGCCTTCATGCTCTTGTCAAATTTATACAGAATGTTTATTATTGCCCGTTTCTTCTGATAGAAATGATAGTGACTTATTCCCTGTGTAATTTTGTGAGATTTCTAGGAGGAAAGTAGAAATTTCAGGGAATTCTGCAGTGTCTTCTGGGTCTCACAAGAGAAAACCTCAGCGGAAGGCCTAGAAGCCCCCCATTATGATCAGCAGAGGTGCCCCCAAAACTCCTGGGCAGAACTGCATACCTCACTGGAGACCATGGAGAATAGAGCTGTCTTTAGCAAGAGGCTGAAACATATGAACAATTAACATGTTCTTGTGCAGTCACATATCATAAGTTGAACGACTTCAGTGTGGAAAACCCAGATCAGGAAGAGAAAGTGACAAGAAGCTTTATCTGCACAGCACGGCTGGTGAAAGACAGCATGAGGTGTTAGCTGAACTTGTGACCGAGTGCCAGGGCCTGGAGTCTGTCTAAAGTCTAAAGTGCAGGTATTAAAAACACTTAAAGCATAAAGATGCCAATATGAATGGTTAAAAAAAAATTAAAAGGAGGGATGCTGCAGAATCCATAACCTAAATGTAATCTTGAATTGCCATAGAATTATTGACCTAAACACTAAAACCGGCTCTTAGAAATGACTTACATACTAAGTAGCGTTTATCCAAGAAGGCCATATGCTGTAGATACAGCCTGTAGAACGTGGAGTTACGGTTCAAATTAGAAGTCAATATCTTAATCCATCAGCATTGTGAACAGATTTAATAAGATCCCTTTTCGTCTCTTTTATCTCTTTCCTCTTTTGGAAATTAAGTTGATCATAGACTCAGCAAGTAAAATAATAACTTTATGCCACAGGAATAGAAATCATGTCAAATTTCATTCATCTTTTTTTTTTGTCATCTCCACAAGCAAGGCAGGCTGGCAAATAATTTGAATGAGCTGCTATGACTTTTATTTATTATTAAAATTTATTACACTTCCCCCCCCCCCAATACAAATGGCATTTAAACTTGATAGCTCTTATCTTAAATCTGTTACGGTCATTCCAAGTTCTGCTTTTCTAAATTACCCCTTTCTTTACTCTCTTATCCATAAAGTCCTCGTCTAGACCCTGGCTAACTAATATATTTAGATTAATGAAATGTCTTTCTCATAGTGCGCTGACTTTCTGCTTCCAGCCTTTCTGACTTTCAGCTAATCCTGCTCTTAGGCATGATACAATCCAGAAGGGATAAATGATCACAAAGACTCAGTTTTATTCCTTAGCCTGACTTGATTCCAAGTACCTCCATGCCCTTGCCTTATTTCTGGCTGAAATATTCCATTAAAAAAAGTCTTCTTCATTCATTCCTCATTCTTTCCTCATAATCCCATTTGATTTGATCTCCATACATAGAATTGTTCTCCTTAACCTCTCCTGTACTTTGTGCCCCACATGCGGTGACACTCACCACCAGATACCTACAGGGTAATTTACTCATTGAAGAGTGTTTGATGAGTTCATGTGGTGTCTTTGCCAAGGATTTTGCTGCACTGGCCTCTTGTTGCAAATTTTGTCTGTACAGCTTCACACTTCCTGTGGAGTCACATTTCCATATGCTTGTGAAATCTACAAAGGTCGTTCTGTTTCCTCTCTGGATCTCTTAACCCCGTACTAACTTCTCACTTTCCTGGAATCTTCGATCATGTGAATCTAGAAAGTGAACCTCATAGCACCTATAAACACTATGTGCTCAGCAGTTAACAAAAGACAGCTTACTCACATCTTCTCCATTCTAAGAATCTGTCAGTTCAGTTCAGTCGCTAAGAGGTGTCCAGCTCTTTGCGACCCCATGGAGTATGGCACACCAGGCTTCCCTATCTTTCACCATCTCCTGGAGTTTGTTCAGACATATGTCCATTGAGTCTATGATGCCATCCAACCATCTCATCCTCTGTTGTCCCCTTCTCTTCCTGCCTTCAGTCTTACCCAGCATCAGGGTCTTTTTCAGTGAGTCAGCTCTTCGCATCAGGTTGCCAAAGTATTGGAGTTTCAGCGTCAGAATCAGTCCTTCCAATGAATAGTCAGGGTTGATTTCCTTTAGGATTGACAAGAATTTAGTAGAAACTTTTTCCATGCAAGCCCATAAAGAGTTTTAAAAGAGTTTTAAGTAATTCTCCAAAGATCGTGACTGAGTACTGAGAATCCTAATATGAGCTTTATAACTTTGAGAAATTTCTTATCTGTAAGATGCCACAAATAAACTTGTATCTCACACTGCTGTTTTGAATATTTAATTAAAATAATGAACATAAACTGCACGGCACTGCCTGGCACATTGTGGAATCTCCATGGATGGCTTTAAGAGTCATCTAAAGTGCAATTATTATTTACAGTTTAAAATAATGGTACATAGAGGCAGTGTGATAAGGCAGAATTGGTGAGCTGAAGATTTGTCTTTGGTAATTTCTGGAAGCAGGAGTTTGAGTAACCCTTTTAACCTCAGTTGTAAATGCAGGTGTTGATGAGTTTATCACAGAATTCTTTGTGACAATGAAGTGATTTCTTGAATATGGAAATGCTTCCATAGCTGGTTGACTTTATGGAAAAATTGTTACTGAACTACGAAGTCATTACTGATCTTTTAACACATATGAATTTTATGAATAATTTTTACTCAATTATATTTTAAGTTCAGTCATAGATGTAGGAATTGCCACTAATAATAAAAGTAAAAAAAGAAAAAAATACCAAAAAGCAGTTAGAAGTCCTCTGAATTTTATAAGGTCTTTTGTATCTTTTCTTTTTTTCAGTTCTTTGGAAATTTCACTGCATTGGACTATATGATACAGGTAACTGTTAATTATAGTGAAGTTTTAGTTGTTTAGCATGCTTTATGATTCTGTGAGGCATCATAAAACCATTTATCACTTTGGAACTTATTGATAAAATGGCTTTGGAAGGTGATTCTTTTCTATTCTGATAACACCAAAAAAGATCTACGTACTGTTCGTGTCATAGTTTGACAAGCCTAAAAACATAAGCAAAACTGACAAGATTCTCTCAGCGTCACTAAGCTAAGTTTTCTTTGACATTTGTAAACATGTTTGCTTTATTCTGGTTTTTAGTTCTGGCAACAGAAAGTTGCTAAACGTCATCTAAGTTCACCGTGGTTTATGGCTTTATAGATAAAACAGAACAAAATAGAAAGTATTTATCTGGCTATTTAATTACTAAAAGCATGCATCAAGGAATTTTTCAAATGGATATTTTATAGTCTTTGATTCTTTAAGAATGTGTAACTCTGAAGAGATTGAAAATTGTTTGCTAGAGTGGGCAACATGGGCTGTGGGGTGGGTTAGCAATGTCACCCCATCTCTCTAGCACCCTCTTCAAAGACAAGTTGTTTTGGGTCATACCAGGTGACCACAGTGAAATAACCTCTGACTTGCTGTTCATGTACAATCTGTGGCCATCTGGAGTGATGGATATGCAGACGTGGTTAATATCAATTTTGGTAAATTTGAAAAGAAATTGTATGTGTGTGTTTGTGTACCATATATCTTACCTAAATCATGGGAATTAATAGACAGATATATCCAAAGAGAAACAAATAATTAAGAAATGGGAAAAATTCTATGATTACGAGTATCAGGTTTAGGTCCAGAATTGACACTTTCCAGACTCTTTCTAGTCTTACTTAGTAATTGCAATAATGATTGTATCACTAATGGTAGCTAGCATTTGTTGAGGACATTTGTAATCACGACTCTTCTGAGGGATCTCTGCCCACTATCTTAAGCTTCACAACCATCCAAGTAGGTCGATGCTGTTATTTTTTCCTATTCAATGATGAAGACATCAACGCACAGAGAAGTTAAATAAACAGTTCACAGAGAGTTTGCCCTGAAATCACTTTGAACAAAATATGACCCCTATCAAACGCCAAGTGCTTTAAATTCTATTATACTATCAGTTTTCTTGTTTACCTTAAGTTACTCTTGATTTTATGAGTGTGCCTTTAAAGAAAAACAAATTTGGGGGATTCCCTGATGGTCCCGTGGCTAGGACTACTCACTTCTTTTGCAGAGGGCATGCATTCAATTTTCTGTCCAGGAAGCTAAGGTTCCACAAGCCATGTGGTGTGGACAAAAAATATATATATAAATTAATTAATTAATTAACAGAGTAATGTTTGGAAGGGCTAATGGATTCAGTCATTAATGTAGTGCTCATTAATTAATTGATCAGAAAAGATATCTCTTGAGAAGCTCAGAACACTGAATGCCTGGAAAAGGCAGAGAGACTTGTAAGAGATGACATGGGCTGGGATGAGCCAATAGGCTCCAATGCTATATTCACTTATTTCCTACATGTGGTATATTTATGATCTTTCTAGATTAAAGGGAACAGTCAAATTAGTACAGATGAAGAAGCCATTCATGCGTGGAGTGTTGTACTGGAAGCAGTGAATGCGCTCAAGGTGTCTGGGTTCAACATGCTATTTACAAAGTACAGCTGTGTTAGGAAAACTTACAATATCTCCACTTATAAATTAGCCTTGAGCTTCTCATAGTTGGGACTTTACTAATAATTTTTGGAGACAAAATGATAAGTGGAGAGGGATGCACATCTCGGAGCACCCAATCCCCTTCCCCCAAAATTGAAAAATTGGAATTTTGTGTCCACGTGTTTATGCTTTAGCAGAATAGGCATATAGCAAGAAAAATTGGGGTTTTCAATTTGAATCTTTCATTCCAGCTTTTGAGCTTGTTTCTCAAGGGACTAGTCACAGTCAGATCTTTAAATTATAGAAGTCAGCTCCTCATGCTTTATTTTGGGGGCAATAATTCTTGTGGACATATGGAAAATAATTTTCTGAGTCATAGAAGTCAATATCTGATAAAATGGATTTAGCAGAAACTTTCCAAATATTCACCTTTTTGGCTAAGGCTAAACCCAGAGTGTTTAAAGCCCAAAAGTAGAATTTTTTTTCTTTAGAAAGTTATGAATGAATGGATACTAGTTTATTATGGAAATACAATTGTAACCAAGCACTATAATGTGTCTAGACATAGACAGCTTGGTTGCCAAAAATGAAGTGTTCTCGCTTTAAGAGAAATCCTCATGGAAAGAGCACATGACGTTACATGGTGAGAATTCTACCCATATGTGTACCTGGCGCCATCAGGAAGAGTCAGTGGACATGAGTTTGAGGAAACTCTGGGAGAGGGCAAAGGACAGGAAAGCCTGGTGTGCTGCAGTCCATGGGGCCACAAACAGTCGGACACAACTGAGCAACTGACCAACAACCACCCCCTTTAGGATGGGATTGGATGGACCAAGAGCTGAAATACTACTCATCAGATGTAAGCATAGGTCTGGGAGAGAAAAATAATGTCTAAAAAAGAACGATTTTAAGAAGCTAAAGATTATTGTCATTTTCTATTTGAGTAGTATCTCATGTAAGGGTATTTGAGAAAGCTGTGTGATGATTTGGGTGTAATCAAGTCATTGATCAATGTAGCAGTTCATTTTCTATCCCTGACACATTTGGGGGTGGGGGGCGAGGGGAGTTCTATTGCATTTCTCTAGATTCGTACAGGTTTGAGGGTAAAACCAAAGTAGACCGCTCTCTTAAGGCCACAGACATGGCAAGGAAGATATAAAGATTCCTTATGATCTAGAATAGAAGTTGAATATTATTAAGGATGTTGTCTCTGATGGAAAAAGAAAACCACAGATTAATGTGTACCTTCAAAACTTCTCATGCCCCTAATCAAGTTCTGATTAATTTTGAGAGCATCAATAAGATACATTTTGGAGTTTGATTCCCTGGTAGTATGTTCTCTGAGGTTGCAAACTGTGTGTGTGTGTGTGTGTGTGTGTGTGTGTGTGTGTGTGTGTGTGTGATATCCATCTCATTCACTTCCAAGCACCGCTTATTTTTACAAATGACTTTATAAGACCCGAAAGAAGAATTATTCTCCAGCATTCTTCAAACCACTTCCAGCTCTGTGTCTCCCGAGTCAAACGGAGCTGTCTTCATCATTTTTACATATAGACCTCCTCAAACACTAAAACGAATGAAAATCACCTAATTATAAATTCACTGTTAATATAGCCTTAGAGCTGAGAACGTTTCACTCCAGCAGTTAATTTAGTCCGTGGTAAATTCTCACTGTTATCTAATGTCATTTATCACCTGCTTTTTTGTCTTCCTGAGAGCATCCTGCCTGCCCCTCACTGTCTACTGTACATGGACCTTCTGTGACTTTAATGTGCTCGGGACAAAGGCCCCAAAGTGCTTCTATCGGAGGGTTTTGGCAACTTGCCTTCGATATATTCAAGCCATTTTGCTGCCTGTCACTCAGGGCTGTACAAATTGAACTCAGAGGAGAGGGAAAAGGGGTCTAGGAGGCATTTTTTTTCTGGGAAGAATATGCTAATAAAGCGTCATCAGCAGGAAGCAGGCTATGGCTGAAAGAGTTTTGTCAACTCTGAATTAATTTTGTGTGTTGAGAAGCACGGGGGTTCTTCTAGAGCCAGTCTGTGGTAATTAATCCTTCCTGTTTCTGGAAGAACAGAACTGTAATAAATGCAGCCCAGATTTAACAGATGTGTGCACACAATGTCTGCTTTATGAGGAGTAAAACAAAATGATGGGTACAGAACAAAAAAATATTGATTTAAAAAACTCAAACAGTATGGAAAGCACAGAGCTTGGAATTCCCAGAGTTTATGCAAATATAGTATTCCTTTAAATGTTCACAGACAACGTGGTTTTCAAAACATCTGTCCACGGAGTTGGATGCTGTGAAGAGACTGAAAAAGACAGATGTTTCTTGTTCCTTATAAAATTGAGTAAAAAAAAAAATGCGTGCAGACATAAGCTATGAGATGGAGTTGGCTATACCTAGGTGCGGTTGGATTTAGACTCAAATAATCAAATGATGACCTCATTCTGGGATAAAATTCTCATAATCTCCTTCCTCATTTTTCCCCAAAATGCTTTTTGAGGAAAAAAATTCAAATTTCATTATCTGTTACTATGAACCCAGGGCTCATGTGGCAATTTGAATGTTGTCATGAACAGGAGAATTTGCCTTTCAAAACTGGGCATGCAAATTCCACCGCCAGTGCTGATACTTGATATATTCAGATACAAAGTTCACTTAAAGATGAGGAAGGGCAGGTTGACACAGTGTTCATTAAAACAAATCTATATTGAAAAAAAGCGTTTTCAGTTCAGAGGTACCAAAGCAAAGCAGTCTGGCCCATTAGCTCTTTCTCCCTCTTTCTTGCTTCTTTCTTTCTTATTATCTCATTAAGCTTCCTTGCCAAATGGCTGGGAGGCAGGAATTTGACACGGTTAAGTTAAAGTGGACTAATAGAGAAAATTCCCAGCCAGGAGCAATCATTCTGATAAGGCATGCCTTCAACAGATTTTTACATGCCTTTTTCTTCTATCATGAAGATATCTTAAGTGTATATTTAGAGAGTCAAAATCAAAATTTTAGGGCATGTAATGAAACCCAGCTCTCTTTGCCTGGCCTATATCTTCTTATGAGTGCAAATGCTAAAAACACTTTAGCTCACTTTTAATGAATCATATTACTTACTTACTTCATGCAAACTGGAAGTTCCTTTAGGTTTTTGGCACTATTACCATTTAAAACTGGTTTTAAAAAGTCAATTTTGGTTAACTCTCTACATTTCACATCAATTTCATGTAGGAGCCTTCTATTAATAATCTGAAAAATTGCAGCTTTACCATAGTGGGTTTTTGCCAGGTGATTTAGTATGTTATGTGAAAGGTCTTTGATTAGCTGTCTTTTCATTATTTAGGGTGCATATCAAAGTCAATCATTTAATTCTTGTTCAAAGCGGCTGCAATATTTGGTGAAATAAGAGGCTAGAAGTGACCTTTGATCTTCATGGAAAGAGTAAAACAGCTGAAGAAACCTATTCATCTTATATGCATATTCTTTTTAGAATCTGGTTGATGAAGGCATTCATGGAGAACATACATTTCACACCAGGAGTTATCTATAGCTGATCACAGTCTAAATGAGGATGCAAACCACTTCCAGAGTCAATTCATGGACCATTTCTTTCTTTCTTTTTTTTTCAAATTAGATATTAGTTCACTGAAATAAAATGAAGTTCCATTTACTGCATTTAAATAATAGATTTTGATAGCTGCAAAAATTTTATTTTAAAGAATCCAAATCTCTCAATTAAATGCCTGTCTACAAAAGCAACATTTGTACTTTGCTATAGTCTAAAGATGCAATATTACTCTTGAAAGCTCAGTGTATGCATTCAGTAAACACATTTTGAAGTTCTACTTTGTGCTTAAAGAAATAGCTTGAGAGACATAGGTGCTACAAAAACAAACAGAAGCGGTGCCTGCCCTTGAGGAAGCCACAGACTATCCTGCCCCCTTTGTATATTTTACATTTCATTTATGAAGTATATTAAGAGAATTCAAGGCTCAGGAAAAATGATTCAGAGTCCACCAGCAGACAGGACAGGACTGATGGAGAACTGTTCCAAATGGAAGGAACAGCATCTATGAAAGACCTGAAAAATCATGGCTTCTCAAATTAATTTAAAGATGTGCATTGCCAGGAACTCAGAGTCTGCAGATCTTCATCCAAAGCTCACTCCTTACTTTGTGCAAAAATGAGTGAAAGGCTGTCAATCATGTCCAACTGTTTGTGACCCCATGGACTATAGTCCGGCAAGCTCCTCTGTCCATGGGATTTCCCAAGCAAGAATACTGGAGTGGGTACCATTTCCTTCTCCAAGGGATCTTCCTGACTCAGAGATCAAACCCTGGTCTCCTGCATTGCAGGGAGATTCTTAACCATCTGAACCACCAGGGATGTCTCAATTAGTGCAAAGAATTTGACAAATCAGAAATAAATGCCCTAGAGTTTTCCTTGCATAGAACAAGGATTGTTTTGGATCAACGTGGTGCCAGATGTAACCATGGAACCATGCATCTCAAAAGTCCCCAAGAAACTTGAAAATATAGTCTAATCGTAGAGAAGTATGTGAGTCCAAGGTCATACAGGAAAAAAAAAAAATTAAAGCCTTCCATATTCTTGGGATCTGCTCTGTGATTTGCTTAAAAACTCCTGTGGGTTTGGGAGAAGATGGGCCAGGTTTTTCCTGAATCAGCACTAAACCGTCTACTCACTGGTATCCAGGTCAGGAAACAGCAGTTAGAACTGAACATGGAGCAAGGGACTAGTTCAAAATTGGGAAAGGAGTATGACAAGGCTGTATAATGTCACCCTGCTTATTTAACTTATATGCAGAGTACATCATCCAAAATGTCAGGTTGGATAAATCACAAGCTGGAATCAAGATTGCTGGGAGAAATATCAGTAAGCTCAGATATGTGGGTGATATCATTCTAAAGACAGAAAGTGAAGAGGAACTAAAGAGCCTCTTGATGAGGGTGAAAGAGGAGAGTGAAAAAGCTGGCTTAAAATTCAACATTCAAAAAACTGAGATCATGCCATCTGGCCCCATCACTTCGTGGCAAATAGAAGGAGAAAAAGTAGAAATGGTGAGAGATTTTATTTTCTTGCACTCCAAAATCACTGTGGACAGTGACTTCAGGCATGAAATTAAAAGATGCTTGCTCCTTAGAAGAAAAACTATGGCAAATCAAGACAGTATATTAAAAAGCAAAGACATCATTTTGTTGACAAATGTCCATATAGTGTAAGCTATAGTTTTTCTCGTAGTCATGTACAGATATATGGATGTGATAGTTGGACCATAAAGAGGGCTGAATGCTGAAGAATTGATGTTTTTGAACTGTGGTGCTGGAAAAGACTCTTGAGAGTTCCTTGGTCTGCCTGGAGATCAAACCAGTCAATCCTAAAGGAAATCAACCCTGAATATTCATTGGAAGGACTGAAGCTGAAGCTCCGGTACTTTGGCCACTTGATGTGAAGAACTGACTCCTTGGAACAGATTCTGATGCTGGGAAAGATTGAAGGCAAGCAGAGAAGGGGGCGGCAGAGGATGAAATGATTGGGTAGCATCACTAACTCAATGGACCTGAGTTTGAGCCAACTCCGGGAGATAGTGAAGGACAGGGAAGCTTGGTGTGCTGCAATCCATGGGGTCACAAAGAGTCAGGCCTGACTTAATGATTGAACAACAACAACATTCACCAGTAAGTATTCACGCCCAGGAAGTGTAAACTTAGTTGGAGAGTAATGTCACTATTTTAGTTTTTTTTTCCAAACCACAGTATGAATTGATGAATTGATGTCACACCTAGGAGGTGCCAGGGCCTTACCTCTAGAAATTCTGATTTTTGTCTTTGGGAGAGATTGTTTGAGAAGTAGTTAATGAAAAACTTAGTGAGTGCTGTGTAAATGTAGCTATGATTATTGTGATTATCAGCATTAACAACTCCTGATGCTAATTTTGATGCAGATTGTGTTCAAGAATCACTTTCTTGCAAAAAAAAAAAAAGGAACCATGGCCCTATGAATTCCTTTGAATTCATATATGAGGATGGGGAAAGGATGACTCCCAAAGTCACAGCTGAAGGCAGTGTTTGTTGCTGCTTGATTGTTAAATGTGAGGATATTACAGCCTCTTCAAGCCATTCCCAAGAGTCTAAGGCAAACCTAGTGGAATCACACATCTCCAAATTTTCCTGACATTTTCAAGTTTAAGGATAACAATTATGTTCATCTTATCCTTGCTTCACTGATGATATTTGGGGATTGAAGACAGGGTGGGAGGGTGAAAAAGTCTAGAGCTAAACATATTCAGAACTGAGCAGAAGCTTAAAATCTGACACTCCATGCACCATCCTCTAACCCGGACCTACTCAGCATTTTTCCGCTTCCCACAAGTTCAGAGATTATAGTTGGCTTCCGCCACCTCCCCCTGTCAGTGTTGTCAGTGACATTTCAACTGATATCGCCAGAACATAAAACTGAAACAGCTCTAGGTTTTCCAAATGGCTGGTACAAATCTGTGTCTAAAAACCCTGCTAATTCTTATATTGTCTTCAGCTCGTGATGAACGGTGTCATGCGAAACCTCCAAAATGTTTAAAGATGGAGACAGAAGATGTCCTGTCCAAATTGTTATCAGTCAAACAATAACAATATGGTTATTAAACCTCACAGGACATTGGGGAGGAAAAGGAAAGGAGTCAATAAATCTGTCAGACTGTCATTATCCTGGTCTTCTGCTTAGGAGTGACCTCGGATCCCAACGTGGCCCTGCTGGAATATCCCTGGGCAATTGCATAAAATAACGGCGGTCATGAGGTGTTTAGAAACGTGCTTATCTCTCTTCACCCATCGTCCTGGAGCTGGGATAACGTACACTGAATGAAAAAGGGATCTTTGGGAAGTTAACATTGCCCAGATACGAAGTTAGTGAGGGCATTGGAAGGGTCTGTTTGGAGAAGTAGCCACAGTGTGATCCTATGTAGAAGCGAACCTGTCACTCTGCCCATTTCTTCCCCAGTCCCCACATGCGGACTCCAGCCCACTCTGCTCGGGATACATCGGTGTGTCAGGGCGATGGATCCACCTATGCGGTGGGATGGCCTGGATGCTGAAGGCTTATAACTGCAGCTGTTTTAGTATCTTGGCTTTTTAACCTTACGCTTGGGGGGGTATCCATCTTTAAAACATCTGGGTGCCTAGCTGAAACAATAGCATAGCTGCTGCAGTAATCTTGTGTAATTTCTGGTGAATAGTAGGGTACATTTAAACAGTCCTAATGGAGTGAACAATACTGTTTTAAAGGGCTTTGATCATTACTTATCTCAGCTGATTATAGGAATCTTGTTGGAAACGTTCAAAGGATTTTTAATTTTGAATCTCTTTATGTCTTCAATCTAGTGATGACACTAATTTCCCCCGTTGCCTGTGAAAGGGAGTCTAGATTCGGCCTCAGACGTTCCATTGTTTCCTGTGTCATGCCTTTGTGTATGCAGATGGGGTGCTCAATTCCAGGGCCTTTGCCACATTAAGAAAATAATTTAAATAGCTAGACATGGTAAAGACACCCGAAGCGTTTCTGCTGAAGGAGAAAAATGCCACCAATACAAATATATAGTCACTTTTTGTGTCTTTTAAACAAAAATGAAGCTGCTGTTTACCACATGTACAAATGATATCTCTCTCCTGGAATTTATAAGATTTTCTGAATTAATTACCCTTTTCCTTTTCTTTGATATTCACTAAGAAGAGAAAAAGAAATGTTCATTTAACAAATCTGAAGTCAGTAGAAAGTGCTGTAAGAGGAAACAGTGTATCCACCCCCCCAGAGTCCATACCCGGCAGGACAGAACAATTGTAGAGACTTCTCAGAAGAAAATGAGGCATTTGTGTGTGCTGTAATTGTTGCAAAATAAAAGTACCTAATTAGAGGTCTTACATAAGTTAGTTTTCTTTAACCATGAAGACTTGCCTCTGTAACATTTAAGCAGGTGGCTACAATTTGTTAAAATTGTGAGCTTTCTGAGGCATTTGTTTAATGACAATTGTGTGACCAGATGGCCTATTTTAATAGAACATTTGATTACCTGGGCGTAGCAACATTTGTTACTCTTTCTGCTGCTGAGTGTCCAAACTCACCCCCTTCACCTGGCAGCGCTGCTCACTTGTTGGGGGAACATCTTTCCATTAAACGGATTCATTTAGTTGAGTCAATGAGATTACACTTTTGGGTATTTATGATGTCACAAGTACCACTCTACAGGAAACTGAGCTATTTAGAAAGGATTTCTTTCTATCAGATAGCTGTTTTACAATTGCATTTTTTGAGGTATTGCTTGTAAAACAAATCAGTAAAGTGGAACATAATGAAAATTTGGAAGTGTTTAAAAAAATACCCTCCAAATGTTCTGTTAACTCCAGACAAATCTGGATAATAGCACTGCCATTGATCATCTTGGTTTAGAATGGCAATTACAGAGAAGCTGAGGAGCCAGGCTGAAGTGCCCAGGAAAGCTAAGTTCAGGTCTAAGAGTTGGAGATGAACTGTCTTTGTTTCTAGAAATGTGACCTGTGGACCAGCATCATCAGATCATCTGGCCTTGTTGGAAACGCAGACTCTTGGATTCTACTCTGCATGTACAGAATCCATAGCTCAGTTTAACGAGATGCCTGGATATTTGTGTACACGACAGTTTGAAATGATAGTGTGGCTCAAGCGGTCTTATTGTTCAGTCACTCAGCTGTGTCTGACTCCTTGCGACCCCATGAACTGCAGCACACCAGGCTTCCCCGTCCTTCACCATCTCCCAGTTTGCTCAAACTCATGTCCATTGAGTCGATGATATGTGGTCTACATCACCTGATAACACCCAGCTAAAGTTGTGGTCCCCAAGCCAGCGTGAAATTGTGTATTTGAATCTTAACTCTAAAATTAAAAATTGAATCTATAATTTATAGAGTTCCCCCCCCCCCCCGGATATATATAAGTGCTTCAAATTCTTTAATATCCAAATTCTATAGCATTGGCTAACTAGGAGTTACAGGTCTAGAAAGGAAAAGAAAAAAGGTATGATGCGGCTTTAGATGAAGTAGCTGAGACATTTCCTTCACATTTGATCAGATACTTCTTTCAAAACATCAAGATTTTTCTCTCGCCACTGACTGGAGTCTCAAGCAGAGAGACTTTTAGTGCGAATATGGATGATGACCCAAAATAATTTCCACCATTTGTGGTGCTCTCAGAGGTCAGATGTCTATTGATCAAGACTGACCCCAGGAAATTGGTGGTTATTTTTATCTTGCGGCAAAGACAAAACACATCACTTTAAAGTTTCCCAAATTACAAATAACCTTCTTCTTTTCAGAGTGCTAGGATAGGTTGGGAAAAAAGTAATTTGAAGAGTTTTTTGGGATCGTGTTGAATGATATATAATGCTTTCCTGCATTTACATGAAAATAACAAAGTCATTAACTAAGATCCTAAATTTGCAGGAACAAACATTTAAGAAAGCATATTCTAGAGATTTCTCCCTATTTAAAGGTAAAAAATTTGTTTTAAGATAGGTCTCTTTGCCAGTTCTCTATTCCTAGCCAATACTGACTCTGATTTGGAAAGAAGCGATACACATTTATTACAAGTCCATTTTTCAATCACTTTATATTTTTTCCAGTGGATCAGATTTTACAAAACACATTCCCACATAATAACATCTCCTTTGGTCCTAGTATAGCCCTATGAATTGGACCAGCCAGGCATGAATCAATTCCATTTTCCATCACAGAGAAATAGGTAGGCTAGCTTTTTTTTTTTTTTTTTTTTTTAAGACTGCTTGTAAGCTAACCTGGGTTTGAATTCTGGCTCTGGAATTTACTGCCAATTAAGAACTGGTGCAAATAACTTGTCCACTGAACCATTCAAAAATATCTTCCAAGCATCTGCCATATGGCTGGTTCCTTCCTGAGCTCCAGGCAACTCAGACACTTAGGTGTGGTCCATGAGCTCCTGGTACCTAGATATGCGTGTACGTGGAAACTGGCTTACCTTTTAAAACAGTTCTTGGAGTATTACTCAGCCATTAAAAAGAATACATTTGAATCAGTTCTAATGAGATGGATGAAACTGGAGCTGATTATCCAGAGTGCAGTAAGCCAGAAAGAAAAACACCAATACAGTATACTAACACATATATATGGAATTTAGAAAGATGGTAATGATAACCCTGTATGCAAGACAGCAAAAGAGACACAGATGTATAGAACGGACTTTTGGACTCTGAGGGAGAGGAAGAGGGTGGGATGATGTGGGAGAATGGCATTGAAACATGTATACTATCATGTAAGAAGTGAATCGCCAGTCTATGTTCGATGCAGGATACAGGATGCTTGGGGGTGGTGCACGGGGATGATCCAGAGAGATGAAATGGGATGGGAGGTGGGAGGGGGGTTCAAGATTGGGAACTCATGTATACCCGTGGTGGATTCATGTCAATGTATGGCAAAACCAATACAGTATTGCAAAGTAAAATAAAGTAAAAATTAAAATTAAAATAAAAGGAAAAAAAAAAAAAACCAGAGTTCTTATTGTTCAGTTGCTAAGTCGTGTCCGACTCTTTGGGACCCAATGACTGCAGCACACCAGGTCTCCCTGTCTCTCACCATCTCCTGGAGTTTGCCCAAGTTCATGTCCATTGAGTTGGTGATGCCATCCAACCATCTCATCCTCTGTGACCCTCTCCTCCTTCTTCCTTCAGTCTTCCCCAGCGTTAAAGCAGTCCCCCAGCCTAAAAGGGTGTGCGCTTTCTCTAACACTGAGCCATCTGTAACACCTCAAATATTGTTAATACAGAGCATTTTCAAGGGTTTTGTTGTTGTTGTTGCTGCTGTTGTTTTTCTGAATATTAGCTAGAATGTTTCTGGAGATCATTTTGCAGTAGATACGAGTACTAAATTATTCTGCTCTACATCTGAAACTAGTATAATCTTATCGGTCAATTACATCACAATGAAAGTATTTTTTCAGAGGTTTATATTTTATTTCATTTTTAATTTAATTAGATTTTAAAAAATATTTCTAGTTCAGATTGAGTTATTTGTAATGGAGATAATAGTGCTGCAAATAACTCATTGCATTCAGTTAGCGTTCTAACAGGCCCATGGCCTATCAAGAGAGCAGTGTTGGAGGTCACTCTCCTGTATTTCGTAAGGATGGAACCAAGAGGCTTTCCTAGGAACACAGAGAACATGTTTTAGGCCTTTTGTGTTGATGTCTGTCCTTGCTACCTTCTTTGTTCTTGTGGGTTCCTGAGCCTTGCTCCCTGCTGTGCTTACATGCAGAAGCCTCTAAGGCTCCATGCTGGCTTCCGGCTTGAGCTCTGATTTTGCTCTACCTACTTTCATCAACCCTGAATATTCATTGGCAGGTCTGATGCTGAAGCTGAAACTCCAATCCTTTGGCCACCTGATGCAAAGAGCTGACTCATAGGAAAAGACCCTGATGATTGGAAAGATTGAAGACAAGAGGAGAAGCAGGCAGCAGAGGATAAGACAGTATCACCAACTCAACAGACACGAATCTGAGCAAACTCCAGGAGATAGTGGAGGACAGGGAAGCCTGGTGTGCTGCAGTCCATGGGGTCATAAAGAGTCGAACCGGATTTAGCAACCAAACAACACTTCATCAGATTCATGTTGCTACACAACTGTTTCTTTGCCTAATGGTCCTTAAAGTATTACACAATTCTGTGATGCATCACTTAGCATCTGTAACGTCAGACTTAAGTGGGTGGGGCAGACAATACCAGTCTTCCCTTTCACAGCTTATTCTTCATCAAAACAGAAGAAAAATGCTTTTAACTCAACATTGACTCCACAAGCTTGGAGCATATAATGTAGTATATATTTGTTGATGGGGTTTAAAAGCAGTTCTTGACAGATTCATGACTGTCTCTCTGTCCTGTTTGTACAGAATGTTGTAAGATTTATGTGCTGGTTCATCTGTAAGCATGTCACAGGGCATGTAACTTTAGAGATGCATTAAGTAACATTCAACTGGCACGCCCTAGGCCGATAGTTCTGTTAGAGGGCTAAAGGCTTATTCGATAATCTGCTCTGAGTCTAAAGAGTACAAAAGAGAGATTCCTAAATCTTCTTAATTATATATAGGAGGACAGTGACCAAAGTTTAGTTTATTGTGAAGCATTTAAGCATATTTATTAAAGTGACTACAGTTTTTTTAATGTGAAATATAATTTTATTTTTTTGAAGCTTATACCCTTTTATTCCAAAAGCGAAACAGCTTGACTTTCTACTGTAACCAGTTTTCCAAAGTTCTTAAAAATGCTTTGGAAATGGAATTTATCAGCAGTTTAATAATCTACCATATAGACATACTGTAACTTTTTTAACTAGACTCCTCCTGGCATGCAACTTACAGTGACTATAGTTTAATAAAAAAAATGGCTGAACTGTTATGTTGGGAGGAAATGGCACCCCACTCCAGTGTTTCTTGCCTGGGAAATCCCATGGACAGAGGAGCCTGGTGAGCTAGAGTCCATGGATCACAAAGAGTCAGACGCGACCGAGCACACATACGCTTGGTCACGGTGTCTTGGAATGAATGCATTAGCATTTTTTTTCCTGTTGATGGATAGATTTGATTCTACAGATTAAAGTCCTTCTGCTTCCTTCTGATGGAATATCCTAGAAGCACATGCTTGTTCACTGAAAACCAGAGAGAAAAATTAATGGGAGCAACACATCACATACCTTTTCATGTATTGATAGAAATACTCATTAAAATTTCGAACAGAACACCACGTTATGCATTTTCTAATGAGATGGCTTATCGAATGTATCTTGTAAAGTCAGATACTATCAACGGTCAATCATCAAGTTACTCTACTTTTGTTTCTGGGCACAGTGGGCGTCATGTATAATTCTTGGTAGAGAAATTTGTCAATCACTAGAAACCATATTAATATTTCAAAAAGCTACAAAAATGCTCATGGATGAAAACAACTGAAATATCAAACAGGTATGTTAAACAGTCAGAAACACTAAACTATAGCTCATAATATTTTCAGATTTTCACATTATGAAGGACGGTTTATCTTTGGACTTAATCAGTTTATTATTTAGTAAGTAACTTACTAATATAATTGACTTATATATGCCTATATGTAGTAATTTCCTTTTGTCTTGATTTTTTAAATGATATTTTAAAATTCTATTATTATAGGCATAGACTGAATATTTTCTTATAATTTAAATATTTGGATCTTACTTTTAAATATGTAGATTTTCATAATATTTTTTTATGGACAAGGCTGGTACAAAAATAATGATAATAAAACTTTCTGGTATTTTGGTAATATAACTACTATTTGATTAGAAATTCATTCTCTTTTGTTTTCATTTTTATTCTTTTTTATATTCTTGAGAGCTCTGCTTGGTTTCTCCCCTTATTTTGAGGATATTTCTTCTTAAATTGATTATATATGTAGTTGTGTTAAAATATAGGTAAAATATTTTAAGTAGTGTATATAAAACAAAATTAGGTAGAAAAATCAATGTTTTTTATTTTTAAAGTTCACTTGAAATGCTCCAAGATAAACATCTTTCACTTGTTTTACAGTGTTTATTAACTCTTGGAAAAAACGAATTCTTGCTGCAAAAATTATTTACCATGTACTGTATATTGAATAGAACAGGTAGCAGTCAGAATTCTGAGATATATATTGTTCTTTCTGTTGAAAGTGAAAAAAAAAATTCTCATAAAAAAACAAATAGAGGTGCCAACTGCAGAGTCAGGAGGTTCTAGAAAATGGAAAAATGGGTGGTGAAGTAGGAAGTGAAGGGTCTTGCTTTTGTTCTGTTAAGACTGGAGATTTCTCTGGGACATCCCACACAAATATCCAGTCAGTTGTAATTGAAAGTCTAGGCTAGGAACAAGGTTCTTAGCTAGAAGAAACTATTCAAGATATAATAGTATGTGGAATGATTTTACTATCAATATAAAAGATATAGCAACTGGTTTTCATAATGATGTGTGTATACATATATATATATATATATATATATTTTTTTTTTCTTTTTGCCAGAAACCTAGGAGTCCTTCTTGATCTTTCCTTCTCACATCCGCTCTTATAAAATCTTCCTGTTCTTCTGCTGATCCTTTTCAATCCAGTAACAATCTGATTATCTAAGAACAATATACATGTGGTCATGACCCTTGTTCATGTGATACTCTTCAATGACATCCGTGATTCTTAGGATCAAACCTAAAGACCTTTCAGTTCAGTTCAGTTCAGTCACTAAGTCATGTCCGACTCTTCATGACCCCATGGACAGCAGCATGCCAGGCCTCCCTGTCCATCACCACGTCCCAGAGTTTACTCAAACTCACGTCCATTGAGTCACTTATGCCATCCAACTATCTCATCCTCTGTCATCCCCTTCTCCTCCTGTCTTCAGTCTTTCCCAGCCTCAGGGTCTTTTCAAATGAGTCAGCTCTTTGCATCAGGTGGCCAAAGGATTGGGGTTTCAGCATCAACATCAGTCCTGCCAATAAATATTCAAGACTGACTTCCTTTCGGGACTCTAAAATGTTCCTCCACCTGACTGCACAGCTATATGGTTCATGCCTTTTCCTGCTCAGTGTGTGTGCGTGTGCCCAGTTGTGTCTGACTTTTGGTGATCCCATGGACTCTAGCCTGCCAGGTTCCTCTGTCCTTGGGTTTTTCCGAGCAAGAATACTGGAGTAGGTTGCCATTTCCTCCTCTGGGGGATCCTTCTGACCAGGGGACTGAACCCACAGTCTCATGCATTTCCTGAACTGGTAGATGGATTCTTTACCACTGAGCCACCTGGGACGCTAAACTCAGAATGCACTTGCTTCAGTTCTGATCCTGCTTCAGAATTATCATCTTCATAAACACCTGTAGTGGTTGGTTTTCCTGCCTCCTTAACTGGCTAACTTCTATTTATGCTACAGATTAAAGGTTCAATTTCACTTCCTGAACAGGCTTCCATTAGGCCCTTTATGGTTTCCTTCACTGCACATCTTACAAACCCTGGTTCATTCCTGCACAATGCATTGGCTTTCTCTTGCATTGACCAGTAGCAGCAGGAGACCCAGGCTTGGTTGACCATCATAGCTCTAGTGCCTGCTGCTGCTGCTGCTGCTGCTGCTGCTGCTGCTGCTGCTAAGTTGCTTCAGTCGTGTCCGACTCTGTGCAAGCCCATAGACGGCAGCCCACTAACTGCATGTAAATAAAAGTATTGTTTGTGAACTTGTGAACTGGCTTTACTTAAAGGGCTACAGGAGACATAAGAGACACAGGTTTGATCCCTGGGTCAGGAAGATCCCCTGGAGGAGGACACAGCAACCCACTCCCGTATTCTTGCCTAGAGAATCCCCTGGACAGAGGAGCCAGGCAGGCTACACTTCATGGGGTTGCAAAGACCTACAGTCCATAGTCGCATGACTAAAGCAACTGAGTGCAAACGGCTACATCTTCGGTTGTATAGGGTTTGGCTGTATGGCTTTTTTTCAGTTCAGTTCAGTACAGTTCAGTCACTCAGTTGTGTCTGACTCTTTCCAGCCCCATGAATCGCAGCATGCCAGGCCTCCCTGTCCATTACCAACTCCCAGAGTTTACCCAAACTCATGTCTATTGAGTCAGTGATGCCATCCAGCCATCTCATCCTCTGTCGGCCCCCTCTCCTCCTGCCCCCAATCCCTCCCAGCATCAGGGTCTTTTCCAGTGAGTCAACTCTTTGCATGAGGTGGCCAAAGTATTCGAGTTTCAGCTTCAGCATTAGTCCTTCCAATGAACACCCAGGACTGATCTCCTTTAGCATGGGCTGGTTGGATCTCCTTGCAGTCCAAGGGACTCTCAAGAGTCTTCTCCAACACCACAGGTCAAAAACATCAATTCTTCAGTACTTAGCTTTCTTCACAGCCCATCTCTCACATCCATACATGACCACTAGAAAAACCATAGCCTTGACTAGATGGACCTTTTTTGGCAAAGTAATATCTCTGCCTTTTAATATGCTATCTAGGTTGGTCATAAATTTCCTTCCAAGCAGTAAGCGTCTTTTAATTTCATGGCTGCAGTCACCATCTGCAGTGATTTTGGAGCCCCCCCCCCCCCAAATAAAGTCTGACACTGTTTCCACTCTTTCCCCATCTATTCTTCAGTTAGCTCCTGAAATTCAGATCACTTGACCCTGATACACGTGGTCCACACAGCTGGAACTAAGAGTTTTCTTTGGTTATATGCTTTATGCCATGATGTTGGCCTCATCCAGATAAGTGCTGAGCACTCTAGACTCTGATTCCTCCTGATTCAGAGCAAGTAAAATAATCTTTGATATCACTTCAGAGTCACAATATACTGATAGATAGATAAGGAAATTGTATTAGTAACATTCTGAAGCAGTGACAAGCCAAAGGCAGGACAGTGGAAACCTCCCTTCCCAGGGACTATTGAGAACTGAGAAGCCATCATTGTCTGTAGGGACTTGCTGCTGCTGCTAATTCACTTCAGCTGTGTCCGACTCTATGTGACACTATAGATGGCAGGCCACCAGGCTTTCCCATCCCTGGGATTCTCCAGGCAAGAACACTGGAGTGGGTTGCCATTTCCTTCTCCAATGCATAAAAATGAAAGTGAAGTTGCTCAGTCGTGCCCGACTCTCAGCGACCCCATGGACTGCAGCCCACCAGGCTCCTCTGTCTTCTCTGCTATAGGGACTTAGGAAGCAAAAATAATACCAACGATGTCATTCCACTTTTCATTATCACCCTTGTCAGATGATTCTAAACTGTCAGTGATTTAAAAAAAATCTTCTGTCAATCTAAGTTCTAAATAATGCCAGGAGTAGGGCTGAGTTTTTATTCTAAACGTGTATCCTTTAAATTAGCAAAGTTATTAGTTATCCTTTAATAAACACAGTTGTCTACTTGAAAATCAGACTAAATAATTCACCATCCCCTGTTCAATTTCTGCCACAGTGGGACTCAGCTCCATGCTTGTGTTTCAAGAGTGTAATCTGAAATTATTTGAAATCCCCTGGGCCTACATCAGGCCCAGCTCCTGACCCCACACACGGCCTATTTTTACATTTAAGCAATAGATTTGAAGTAAATCATGTGATCACAGTGATTATAAAGATGGAAAATCAGGACTTGAGCTGCTTCTTTTATGTTGGCACTCAGAGTTTTTATTTCTGCTTTCAGCAAAACAGTGAAACAGCTGTTCATAGCAAGGTATATATTTTTGTTTGAAAAGTTCAAATTTTAGTACATGCATGAAAATTTTTCTTGAAATTATCTTGAAAGTTTAAATGCACCCTTCCTATTTTATTGTGACACTAAAGAGCCAATTAAGAAAATGAAAGGCTTCATCAGCAGTGTTACTTATTAGCTACCTAAGTTGTTCCTTTTGCAGACATCTTAGTTTTATTAAAATCCATTTATTAGTTACTGGATAATTATTTGCCCTATGTTATTATACCATTATTATATCCAGAGGATCCAATTTTAGTCTGTTGGGGAGATATAGAAACTATTAAAATAATAGCTATGCCTCTTTGCCTTTTTTGGTATTATGATTAAATAAGTACATTTATTATTTTTACTGAAACAATTATAGCAACTCTGTGCTCAGTTAGTCGTGTCTGAATTTTTGTGGGCCCATGGACTGTAGCCTGCCAGGCTCCTCTGTCCATGGAATTTTCTAGGCAAGAATACTGGAGTGGCTTGCCATTTCCCTTTCTAGGGGATCTTCCCATCCCAGGGATTGAGCCTGCATCTCTTGTGTCTCCTGCATTGACAGGCAGATTCCTTACCAATAAAGTCACCTGGAAAGCCCCATAATGTCTATATGAATTACTATGAAAGACAAAATCCCCTCTCTGCCTCTCCTTTCTAGCTGTTATATCAAATATCAATGATTTTTTGAGTATGTGAAAAATAGTTCATAACAATTCATGTGATACCAAGGAGGAGATGTTAGGGAATGCCCCGCTCTGGTGTCACAGTCCCTAGGGATGTCACCAGTGTGAGTTAAGTGTGTCCACACGGTGACAGACGCAACTTGCTGGGTTCACATCCAGACTTCTCCTCTGTGACTTTCTGGGGTCCCAGACGGCTCTGAAGATGCTGTGGTTCTCACAGTCACGGGACATGTGTAAAATCACAGGCATCATCACAAGGCCTGTCCCTTCCACAATCTTTCTCTCTTTGTAGTCAGACAACACAGAGGGTACCCTGGAGGATCTCACATGGCAGAGCTGTAAAGATTATGCCCGGCTGGTCTCCCAGAATGACATCACAGCCCAAGCAAGAAGTGGGCCTTCAACGGGTAAAACCAAAGGGATTTCAGGTTGACATGCTAACTGCAGTTCCATCCGCCTAACCTGATCCGTACAACCACCTCCAAAGAAGCGCAAAACTTGTGCAAGACAAGGAGGATGCTGGGCAGTGAGATTTGGGCAAAGCTTTATGATGAAGTGGAGTTTCCCACGAGCAAAGGTGGAATTACCGCCAACCAGCTCTTAAATGTTCTCAGTACTCCCCACATTTTCCTACTGTAAAGCAGTGCCCAGATTTTTCCTGACACCAGGTATGCCTTTTCCTGTTTTTAAATATCAAAACCCAGAAATAAAACGTCACCTTCTTAAAAAGCCTTCTCCATGGAAGCAACCTAGATGTCCATCAGCAGACGAATGGATAAGAATGCTGTGGTTACATATATACAATGGAATATTACTCAGCCATTTGAAAGAATGCATTTGAATCAGTTCTAATGAGGTGAATGAAACTGGAGCCTATTATACAGAGTGAAGTAAGCCAGAAAGAAAAACAACGAATACACTAATGCATATATATGGAATTTAGAAAGATGGTAATGATGACCCTATATGCAAGATAGCAAAAGAGACACAGATGTTAAGAACAGACTTTTGGACTCTGTGGGAGAAGGCAAGGGTGGGATGAGAGAATAGCATTGAGACATGTATATTATCATATGTGAAACAGATCACCAGTCCAAGTTCGATGCATGAGATAGAGCGCTCAGGGCTGGTGCACTGGGATGACCCTGAGGGACGGGGTGGGGAGGGAGGTGGGAGGGGGTTCAGGATGGGGAACACGTGTAAGCCCATGGCTGATTCATGTCAATGTATGGCAAAAACCACTGCAATATTGTAAAGTAATTAGCCTCCAATTAAAATAAATAAGTTTTTTTTTTAAAGAAAAAAAAAGCCTTCTCCAGACTCCCAGCAGTAGTATTTCAGACTAACTTCATGTATCCACCTTTGTGATTATGAAATTTATGCATTTTTAAGTTTTTAACAGTAGTTTTAGTTGTACATTTTTGTCTTATTGTCTAGCTTGTGAGCTCCTGAAGGTTAAAGATCATATCCTGTGTATCCTTCATGTCCTGGGCACTGAAGAAAACATATGTATCTGATCATTTCATCATTTATTTACAAATGCAAATATGTACTATTTATGAGTCATGCTCGGTAATGGGCCTGGGGATCAATATATTTGTGGTTAATTGAACTGAAATGTGTTAGTGAGATACAGAGAGGTTTCACAGGGCTGATGAAAGCCTACCGAGTTAGGACTGGCATTGTACAAGGGCAAGGCTTGCATGTGGGCCTAGAAGTTCAAGCACATTTGGGGCTGTAGTGGGAGGTGAGCATAGAAAGGGAAGGGCACTTTGGAAGAAAGTCATGATTGCCAAGTAGAATCAACTTTCCTCAGTAAGAGGAGACAAGTAAGTTCAGTAGTGTAGTATGAGGCCATCCGAAAACCCGCAGAAGTAATGTATGAAGGACAAGTTTTGTCTTGATTTTGTTACAAAATATATGAAAAATGCATGATGTCCAGTCTCAGGTTATTCCTCGATGACAGGACAATGAGTGCAGCTCAGCAAGCCTCGGGTCAGCTGCTAACTTGCTACGTGTTTTTTCTTCTAAGACTTCCTAGAACTCCAGATTGGGCAAATATCTGAAATCTCCTGCTGCTACTGCTGCGAAGCCACTTCAGCCATGCCCAGTTCTTTGCAACCCAATGGACTGTAGCCTGCCAGGCTCCTCTGTCCATGGGATTCTCCCAGCAAGAATACTGGGGTGGGTTGCTACTTCCTACTTTAGGGGATCTTCCTGACCTAGGAATAGAACCCGTGTCTCCTGCAGCTGCTCCATTGGCAGGCAGGTTCTTTACCACTAGCGCCACCTGATTGGGCAAAATGATATCTACAGAAGTTAAAGACTATTGAAATTAAAAACACTTTAACTTTCAATGCACTGGGATGATGTGTGCCCCACAGGTTGGACTACGAGGAAATCCCTGGCCTGATGCCTAATTGCCTTGCATTGCTGGGCATTCCACTTAACACACTGCCATGACCCTTTGCAGGTCTCCACAGCTGCCTCAGTCAGGGTGTTTTTCACACTGAGTGGCACTGGCAATCCAAGTGGCCCTGTAAGGAAACATCATACCTGCATCCCAGAGAGCTATGTGACTTACATTGGTACTGACCAGCTTCAAATTCAGAACTTACCTGCTGTTTCTACAACAGACAACTGTGATTGTAATTTTACTTGCCAATATCATGATCATTATGAAACAATGGTCCAAGGCAAATATTTTGAAGGAAAGCATTCCTTATGGTAACATGAGTAGTTTCAGTGTTTAAATTATATTGAATATGTTTTCATGCAAATGTGAAAGAGACTTTTCACCAAAAGCAGCATCTACAAAATAAAGAATGTTTGAGAGGGCCATTTCATAGTGTAGTGTTGTCTACATTGATAAATTATTCTTTGAGCCCCATTCAACCTAACTGGCCCTACAAGCTGGGGAAATCAGAGACTCTTTCCACCAGCCATGTCAGGACCTGCTTCAGAATTCACTTCAGGATATGTTATTTCATATTGAAATAATACAACTGTGGCCTCTCGGAGATGTTTCCACACAGGCAGTGACTTTGTTTTGAGGACCATGTGATACAGGGATTGACCTGATTCTACTCTCTGACTTACTGACATTAACCCAGATCTTTCCCATTAAACACACAAGCCTAAAGCTACTTAATTTTGTGTTGCTGTTGTTTTAAAAACATTTTATTTTGTATTGGAGTATAGGTGATTAACAGTATTGTGATCATTTCAGACGGACAGCAAAGGGACTCAGCCATACATATATATGTATCCATCCTCCCCAAACTCCCCTCCCATCCAGGCTGCCACATAACACTGAGCAGAGTTCCCTGTGCTCTACAGTAGAGCCTTGTTGGTTATATATTTTAAATATAGCAATGTGTACATGTCCATCCCACACTCCTGAATGATCCCTTCCCCCGCCCCGACACCATGAGTTTGTTCTCTAAGTCTGAGAGTCCCTGTTTTTTTTGTAAAGTAAGTTCACTTGTATCTTTTCTTTTTACATTCCACATATGAACGTGAACGTGAACGTGAAGTCGCTCAGTCGTGTCCGACTCTTCGCGACCCCATGGGCTGTAGCCTAGAGTACTGGAGTGGATTGCCATTTCCTTCTCCAAGGGATCTTCCCAACACATGGATCAAACCCGGGTCTCCCACACCGTAGACAGACGCTTTACCATCTGAGCCACCAGGGAAGTCTCTATTCCACATATAAGAGATGCCATATATTTCTCCTTCTCCATCTGACTCCCTTCACTCAGTATGACAATCTCTAGGTCCATCCATGTTGATGCAAATGGCACAGTTCCATTCCTTTTTATGGCTGAGTAATATCCCATTGTATATACGTACCACATCTTCTTGGGGGAAAAGAAAACCTTTTGATTTCATCATGCGTGTTTTGGGTTGTTATTATGAGATGGAAGTGGGATTATAGACTGGGTCTGTCGTTTCTAGGGAAAATTCTATCAGATGGTCCCTTTAGCTAAGCAACGGTAGCTTAATTTTACTGAGGTCAAACCAGCAATCATGAGTAAGCAGGAGGTGGGTAGCGTCACAACTGGGCACCTTGGTTTTAAGACCAGGAGTGCTCTATGACCAAGGCAGGCCCATCTTCTTGGTGAAGAGGTGTGAATGTCACAAGACCGTGATGCCGGAATTCCTTTGCTCCAATCTTCATCCCGCTGTGATCCCAGCTGCTCTGTTCCCCTATACTAATCCAGATGCCAGCTCTTCCCTTCATGTGAGCTCACTCACATTTCTACTTCTCCTCTCTGAGGAGCTGGCCATCTGCCACCCCTCTCCACATTAGCTCCCAGTCTGGTTTTAGTATTCTCCTCTTGGCTACACACCTTCATTCCTAACCAGTCACATTCGATCTGTTTTTCTTGGCACCAGCTCCAATGAGAGAGGAAAATTTGAGGGGCATTTGCCCAGGAAGGGAAAGAGACTGAGATTTGCAAAGGATGGTCTGTCAGTTCGTGTGAAGAAGTGTGTGTTATCTACAACAGAGTTATGATGAGGGTTTAGAGTAAGGCTATAAGAACGTTTGTCCCAGGTGTCAAATATTTCTGTCTTTGGGGCAACTGAAGAGTGAATTTAGGGTTTTCCCATTCTAGAGCCTTGCCCATGAATTGGCAATGCACCTAAATACATATTTAAGAAACATTTTTGAGCACCTGTTATATGCAACGTCTAGAGGTTAAAAACTCAAGCATAATGATCTCACTCTTGGGTTGGATTCTTTTATTGTGCAAAATATATTTTGCTTTGTGAAAGACCTTCAGATGCAAAGAAAAGATAGTATTTATTATGGAATCTTGAGGCATTGTATGTGAGCTCTTTAGGAATAAAGAACCAAGTCACTGGGGATTCTGTTAAAGTCCAGAGAGTCCCAGTGCCCAGGATTAGCAAGAAAGCATGGCAACTCTCCTGTGTGGGAAAACGTACAAGAATCCAGCACATGGCAATGGACTCTGCACACACGCTGAAAACTCATGGAGGAATCAAAAATACCTTCTGAGAAAATAAAAATATCCAAACATCCTTACACGTGGGGTTGGCATCAAGGCATCTAGTTGCCCTTGGAAACATGCTTGATTTAGAGCTTGATGGCACAGTGAATTCAATCTGAGTGATAGGTGATAAAGGCATGGTGAACATGTATCAGCCACATAGAAATCTCAAGGGTCAAGTTACTTAGGGAGCCAATCGTGAACTACGCAGGAACACCGGAGCAGAACTACAGTTACGTCACTTGTGTTTCCCAAGGCAAACCAGCCTATGGAGCGATCAGGGTACGCATCACATTTTTCTGGTGTTACTTGTCATGCTGCTGGCGTTCTGGGTTCCTGCAAAACCCTTCCAAACAGTCCTGGAACATCCTCATCAGAATAGGTGCCTGTGCAAGGTCTCGAGCTCTCTCCAAGCTAATTCTTCTTTTCTGCTTCGCGTTTGCTATTTTTGCTCACTCGCTTTGAATTGCTGTCACAATGTCAGCTCTTGATTCCGACGTCTGAATTGGAAGCTACGCCACTAATATCCTCCAATTATGCTTTTGTCACCGTACCATCTTGCAAAAGAGGCGCCATTGTCCAAGCCTGGTCTAATTATGGCTGCTGTGGTCCATCTGAGAGGTGCTCACGCCAGCTGATGCCTGTTTTGAGGCTTCTCGTGTTTGATGTGTGGATCTGAAAACTCTTCTGCTGATGCCAAAACGGTTGCTGCCAAAGTCACAGGCATTGTCTCCTATGTGACAAACACATCTGGCAGGGATACAGTCAATGCTTTCTGTGTCCCAGAGAGATTTTTGTAAATCTTGTCTCTTACTTTGCACTCTCTTTCTTTATATCTCTGTAGTAGGCTGAATAGTTAAGTCGCATTATGGTCTCGATGGATATGAATTTGGGCAAACTCCAAGAGATAATGGAGAACAGAGGAGCCTGACTTGCTACAGCCCAGAGGGTGGCAACGAGTCGAACATGACACAGCAAGTGAACAACAAGAGCAGAGTGAATAATGTTCCCCAAGATATCAAGTCCTAATCCCTTGAACCCATCAGTGTTGGGTTATTTGGGAAACAGATCTTTGCAAATGTGGTTAAGGAACTTGAGATGCAGAGATGAACCTGTATGATCCAAGTTGGTCTGTAATGCTAGGAATTAACAGAAAGGCAGGAGGAGATGTTGCTAAGAACACAGAGGCAGAGATTACATGCAGCCTGCAGAAGTTAGAAGGGAGGAAGGGGGTCTCCCTAGAGCCCCTGGGAGGACTATAGCTCAGGATTGAAGGATCCATCCTAAGAAGACATCATTCTGTACTTTAGGAGCACTAGAAAAGTACCATGGAGATATTATGGGGAATTTTGTGACTTTAATGATCAGTATTTGCCTATTTGCAGTTTCCTTGGTCGCTCAGATGGTAAAGAATCTACCTGCAATGCAAAAGACCCAAGTTTGATCCCTGAGGCAGGAAGATCCCCTGCAGAAGGAAATGGCAACCCACTCCAGTATTCTTGCCTGGAGAATTCCATGGACAGAGGAGTCTGGTGGGCTGCAGTCCATAGGATCACAAAGACTTAGCAACTAAACAACAAACAACATTTGCCTATTTTAAATATCTTCTACATGCTATCGTTTCGATATAGAATTGAGTCATAGACTTAATCACCCTTTGATAGGACTCTCTTCTAATTGATGCTGGTAAATGGGAAATTGACCCTGCTGTTGCCTGTTGTTGTCTAGTCACTATGCTGTGTCCAAGTCTTTTGGGACGCCATGGACTGTAGCCCAGCAGGCTCCTCTGTCCATGGGATTTCCCTGGAGTGGGTTGACATTTTCTTCTCCAGGGGATCTTCCCGACCCAGAGACCAAATCTGCATCTCCCATGTTGGCAGGAGGGTTCTTTATCACTGAGTCACCAAGAAAGCCAAGATTAACCCTGCTGCTGCTGCTGCTAAGTCGCTTCAGTCATGCCCGACTCTGTGCAACCCCGTAGATGGCAGCCCACCAGGCTCCCCCATCCCTGGGATTCTCTAGGCAAGAACACTGCAGTGGGTTGCCATTTCTTTCTCCAATGCATGAAAGTGAAAAGTCAAAGTGAAGTCGCTCAGTTGTGTCTGGCTCTTCACAACCCCATGGACTGCAGCCTTCCAGGCTCCTCTGCCCATGGGATCTTCCAGGCAAGAGTACTGGAGTGGGGTGCCATAAAGGACATTAAACTTAATGCACTTTCCACACTGGTCCTTGAGATGAGAAGAGTTGCAGGGTCTTAGCAGAATCTGGTTATTTGAGTCCATATCACCCCTGACAGAAATGAGACTTTGCCTGATTGGTAAGGGCTCCAGGGAGATGGGTAAAAATATGAAATAAGGAGTGAAATACCTTATTTTCTGTGCTCCATCTATTCTGTGCTGATTGCAGTCAAGGGAAATGTCCCTGGGGAGATCATGGAGAGAGTTGTCATTTCCCCTCTGGTCTTCTTGGAACCCATTACTTTTCAGCAGTTGGGAATGTAATTCATTTAAGAATATGAGCAACCTGGGCACCAAACGGTGGTTCTGAAAAACTCAAAGATGGTGACTATCTACTTCAATTTCCTATTGTGCTCATGAAAAGCCGATCTTTGTACAGACACCTAGTGTCAAAAACTCTAACATCTTATAATGAAAAATAAACAAAGTTTCCCTTAAAAAAAAATGTCATTAAGTCCATGAAATCTGTGTCAGTGCTTGAAGGGGGACCAAGCAACATCAGAGAGCTGACAGCACTACAGGCTCCAAGTCATTTCTTGCTGCTGCACTGAGCTACATGCAAGGGGAAAGTTTGGCACCTTCTCTACTTAAAAGACATTAAGTGACCCCCCTAAATATTATTCATTAACTATGTACAGAATTGATGATGAAAATGTGGGCAGAGTCTATGTGAGTCTGGACAGTAAACCTTCTGATATGGTCAGCCTGAGAGTTGATTTTAGAAACAAATACTTAAGTTCCTACATTTACTTTCTGCTTAATGTGTCAGGACTCTTGAGAGTCCTTTGGACTGCAAGGAGATCAAACCGGTCAATTTTAGAGGAAAGCAACCCTGAATATTCGTTGGAAAAACTGATGCTGAAGCTGAAGCTCCCCTATTTTGGCCGATTCACTGAAAAAAGCCCCTGATGTTGGGAAAGATTGAGGGCAGGTGGAGAAGGGGATGACAGAAGATGAGATGGTTGGATGGTGTCACTGACTCCATGGACATGAGTTTGAGCAAGCTCTGGGAGATGGTGAAGGACAGGGAAGCCTGGCGTGCTGCAGTCCATGGATCTCACAGAGCTGGGCACAACTTAGTGTCTGAAGAACAGTGAATACCAACATGATGAGTCAGGGGGAAAGACAAAGACAAAGCCACTTTCACTTTTGCAAATGACTGGGAGTGAGCCTCCAGGAGCACAAATGAAATAGTTCATGATTGAAATGCAGACTTACTCCGGGAAGATCACTAGGTATAAATGTTCCCCTAACTCAGTCTTACTCGATAGTCTGGAGGTGTCTTAGCTCATGGCTTAATCATTCACTCACATTAAATATTCACTGAGCCTTTATTCTATAGCAGAAGCTAAACCGATGCTATATGTGACACACGGGATATTCAGGGTTGAGTGAGCAGAGCTTGCCTTCCAGGGAGTCACTCTCGCTCAGAGAAGAGACAACAGTGATGTGAAATTAACTAGGTTCCACATGGTCGTTTTTTATTAGGTGATAGGTACTATCACAATAGGTACAATGCAGGTGGAAACAGTTGAGAAAGCTCATCTCTGGGCTCCAGTGTGCAAGGGAGGACATGGATACATAGACAAGGAAAGCTCTCCGACAAAAAGTCTACAAGCAGTAAATGCAGGAGATGGAGTGGAGGAAAGAGAACCCCCTGGCACTGTTGGTGGGAACATAAGTTGGTACAACCACTAAGGAGAGCAGTATGGAGATTCCTTTAAAAACTGAAAAGAGAACTGCAGTATGATCCAGCAGCCCCACCCCTGGGCATATATCCAGAGAAAACCATACTTGGAAAACATACACGCAGCGTGACTTACAATGGCCAAGACACGAAGGCAACCTATGTGTCCATTGAATGTGGACATATATGCAGTGGAGTATTACTCAGCCACACAAAAGGATGAAGCAATGCCCGTTCGCAGCAAAATAGATGGACTGTATCGTATTAAGACAGGAAGATAAATATCATATGATATCACCTGTATGTGGAATCTAAAAAAACTGATGAAATTAACTTATTTACAAAACAGAAAAAGACTCACTCTGAGAAAACAAAGTTGCGGTTGCCAAGGGGAAAGGTTGGGAGGAGGGATAAAGTAGACTTCCCTGGTGGCTCAGATGGTAAAGAATCCAGCTGCAATATGGGAGACCTGGGTTCAGTCCCTGGGTTGGGAAGATCCCCTGGAAGAGGACATGGCTACCCACTCCAGTATTCCTGCCTGGAGAATCCCCATGGACAGAGGAGCCTGGCGGACTACAGTTCATGGGCTTGCAAAGAGTCAGACAGGACTGAGCAGCTAAACACAGGGATAAATTAGGAGATCGGATTAGCATATTCACACCACTATATCTAAAATAGATTATCTACGAGGGCCTACTGTGTAGCACAGGGAAGTCTACTTGCCACTATTCTGTAATGGCCTCTATGAGGAAAAAGTTCTGTAAAAGAGTGGATATATGTTTAACTGATTCACTTTGTGTACACCTGAAACCACAACATTGCAAATCAGTTCTACTCCAATATAAAATAAAACTGTTTTTAAGAAAAGGCAACTAGGGTCATTCAGGGCAATGGGAATCACACGTGTGAAGGTCCTGAACAGAAGGTGAGCAAACGTGTTACCTTATGTAGTTAAGGGTATTTCAGTGACAAAATGAGGTAAATAAGACATACTAATATTCATAGATATGTTAATAAGGCAAATAGTATATTTTATTATGAGAATTCACAGCCTGATATAGGTAAAAAATTCCCTTCAGTTCAGTTCAGTCACTCAGTCATGTCCGACTTTTTGTGATCCCATGGACTGTAGCACACCAGGCCTCCCTGTCCATTACCAACTCCCTGAGCTTACTCAAACTCATGTCCATCAGGTTAGCGATACCATCCAGCCATCTCATCCTCTGTCATCCTCTTCTCCTCCTGCCCTCAATCTTCCCCAGCATCAGGGTCTTTTCCAGTGAGTCAGTTCTTCTCATCAAGTGGCCAAAGTATTAGAGCTTCAGCTTCATCATCAGTCCTTCCAATGAATATTCAGGACTGACCTGATTGATTTCCTTTAGGATGGACTGGTTTGATCTCTTTGCAGTTCAAGGGTTTCTCAAGAGTCTTCTCCAACACTACAGTTTAAAAGCATCAGTTCTTTGGTGCTCAGCCTTCTTTACGGTCCAACTCCCACATCCATACATGACCACTGGAAAAACCATAGCTTTGACTAGATGTGTACCTTTGTTGGGAAAACAATGTCTCTGCTTTTTAATATGTTGTCTAGGTTGGTAATAACTTTTCTTCCAAGGAGCAAGCATCTTTTAATTTCATGGCTGCAGTCACCATCTGCAGTGATTTTGGAGCTTGCCCCCAAAAGAAGTCTGTCACTGATTCCATTGTTGGGAAATTTTTACAGTTTCCTTAAAAAACTCAAAAAATGCAACTGCTTTACACAGGAAGTATTGTTGTGTTAGTTCATAAGTCCTTTGATACCTGATACCTGAAATTTTCTCCCATCAGTACATTTTTTTTTTTAAATATTTCTGCTCCCACAGAAGAGAAGTCAGAACTAAAGCATACCTGGAGATCCTTATGTGAGTTAGGTATCACCCACTTTACTTTATCCAAATTATGTATTGCTTATATGTATTAATATTATGCTGGGGGTAAAAATTGAAATTAACAGCAAACTTTCCTTCACTTGATTTAATGCAATTTCCATATAACTTCTCTCTAAAGCGTGATATATACATTTAAAGGTTATATAAATGGTACGTAAGTAACTGTTAGTTGCTCAGTCATGCCCGACTCTTTGTGACTCCATGGACTGAAGCCCACCAGACTCCTGTGTCCATGAGACTTTCCAGGCAAGGATACTGGAACAGGTTGCCATTTCCTTCTCCAGGGGATCTTCCTGACTCAGGAATCGAACCCAGGTCTCCTGCACTGCAGGCAGATTCTTTACCGACTGAGCTACAAGGGAAGCTAAATTGAATTAATTTTTGTATATCTTCATTTGAGCAAAATCTTACTTTTTGAAAAACAAAAGCAGATGAGTGTTCTAAAAAGCTTATTGATTTTGGAACAAGTTTTTCAAGTCAAGGGGAACTAAACAATAAACTTTTTGGCAAAAATGAAAAACAGCCCTCAACTCTAAATGTTTTTCTCCACATTTTTGAAAGAATTCCAAACATGGCAAAGGATCTTCCTCCCAGTCAAGGGAGTGTGATGTTAGGAGCCCGTTGGTGCATCTTGCCTCTCACAGCAAATCCCTGCCTTTTATCTTAGCTATAGTTTCTTATTCATGATGCACATGGCTGTTTGTTTCTTTTAGTCCCTCCCATTTTGGGGAGAGCTTGTGTGAATCTAGTAATGTCATCTGAGTGTACTAGCTTTAATAGCATGTAAGAAACTCCTTGCTCATTAGACAAGGGAGAAATATTTCGAAGTGCTCAGCTGAACAGAAACTATATCTTCAAATGGAACACAATGGAGCTACATAATTCAAGGGCTCACTGACTTCCAGAGTTTGAATTGAATTTTTTTCCAGCCTAATGCCGGGTGTCACCAATCCTGGTTCTCCCATGTGATTACTTCCAAGCGATGTGTGAGTTCCAGGCAGAGCAAGGATGTGGAAGAGAGGGGGGGCGGGGCAAGAAAGGGCTCCTCACCAACTCAACAAGAATTTTTTTTTTTTTTTAATTAGAGGGAGGGATGATGGGAGAAATCATCAAAGCTCCAAGTATACACACTTTCTCAGCAAACTACTTGGAAGAAAAAAGAAAGAGGAAAGAAGAATAAAGTAACTCATCTAATTCTTGGTGAAGCATTAGAGCCTTTTCGGTGGAATGTGCACAAATAGAAGGGGAAAAGAGGGAAACAGACTATTTTGGGGAGGTTTAGAACATCAGCCAGCCTTCACACAGACCTGATGTTCTAAGTACAGTACTTTATTATTAGCTCCTTTAACTGTACACATTATAAGATAGTTTATTTTATTAACCTTTGAAAAATGCAGAAACTGATGCACAAACAGTTTAAAGAGCATCAAAGCAAGGGAGCTAATCAAGCTTGAAGATGGTCATAAGAACTACTGTGCATTGCTGTTCAGTCACCCACCTGTGTCTGACTCTGTGACCCCATGGACTGCAGCATGCCAGGCTTCCCTGTCCTTCACTATCTCCCAGAGCTTACTCAGACTCACGTCCATTGAGTTGACGATGCCATCCAACCATCTCATCCTCTGTCTCTGTCTTCTCCTCCTGCCCTCCATCTTTCCCAGCATTAGGGTCTTTTTCAATGAGTCAGTTCTTCGCATCAGGTGGCCAAAAACTAGTATAGAGTTGTGATTACTCTCTAAAAAGCTTCAAGTTATTTAAGCCATTCTCTTATATCCTATACAATAAATAAATGCAACACTCTTAACTGAGACAGTGCTATTGGTCTATTACCCATTGTTCCATGGAGAGTAGTTTGAGTTATTTGTTGGCAATGGTGATTTTTCTTTCACTCATCCGTTCATCTACAAGCAAGTGTCCTTTGATCTGGCTTCCCTGGTGCCTCAGTGGTAGGTAAATAATCTGCCTGCCAATGCAGGAGACCCGATATTTTAATCCCTGGGTTAGGAAGATCCCCTGGAAAAGGAAATGGCGGCCCACCCCAGTATTCTTGCCTGGAGAATTCCATGGACAGAGGAGCCTGGTGAGCTATGGTCCATGGGGTCACAAAGAATCAGATACAACATGATGGTTAAACAACTACATTGTGATGGTAAGTCTAGGGTCCTCCGATTTAGCCAGACTCCCAGGCAAAACTTACTTTTTTGTAGAAAATTAGTACATGAACTTGTGATAAACAAAATTACACTTTAAACAGTTACATTAGTTGTTAGTCATTCAGATTGTTATATTTTGATTTACAGGGTAGATGTTACTTTTCATGTGGACACTGTTACTATAATATTCAAACTGAGTTCAAATCCTTGAAGTTATGTGCTATCTAAACTGCATAACGATGGCTGGAGAAAACAAAAATGGCTTTAAATATAACTTATAAAATAAGTAATTTTTGCTTTAGTTGAAAAATGCAAAGAACTAGGTAGCTTTTGTGTGTGTGTGGTGCTTTGATTGAATTTCACTCTGATCCATCTCATATATCAATAATAGATGCATTCAAGTCAAGAAGGAAACACAATAAAAGGATTAAGAATATTTTTGGTTTGCTATTTTCCTCTCAATTTCTGGGCCTAGTTTTCCAGTAGTCTTAGTTCTCGTCGTTGCAATATGTTGATCTGGGGACATGGGGAAATAAGGAGGACCCTGAATAAGTAATCAAATAGCATGATGAAATTGAGAGCTTAAACTAGCAGAGTGAACATCTAGTCTCATTTTAATTGTGGATGAACAATGTTTTGAAACATTATTTTCTTCATCACTGTTTTCATGTTTTCCTTCTCCATATGTAAAGTGTGCTAAGCCTTTCTGTGAGGGTAAAACATCTGAAGAGATAGAAGAGGAAAAACAGTTTTCTTGGAAAAGCAGACTCACTTGGGATAAGAAAACTGGAGAGAGAGATATTCCCCCAGGCAGGGGAAAGAAAGAGAGAGGGCTGAGCCCTGGGGAGTGGTTTGGCTTATCATTGGTGGCCAAGGAGGACCCTGAATAAGTAATCAAAGCAGAGAGGACCTCACCAAAAATTTTTGGTCTCCAGTATGGCACATGAAAATTAAAAAAAGATTCAAGACATGAAGGAGCCATAAGATACAGAGCAGTAGGTATTATAGTGATGTTATTATGAACAAGACACCAGGGACCACAGCCCTCCCTTACCTGTGGTCCAAAACACACGCACATATACATCCATATTTTGCACCTTATAAAATTCTTTAAATTAAGAACAAGGCTTGATTAACATCAAAATTAAACTGATGCCACTGAAAACAGAAAAGTGGAGTGTTCTTATACATCTCTGATTTTGGACTGAGATTCACAGCCTCCACATGCTGCTTTATATAACACATCAGGTCTTGAGAGGTGATGAATGAGAGTGGCTTAGCTATCATTTACTGGCCTGTGGATTAGCTAAAGCAAGCCTTTAATTTTTGAGTAGTTTTATAACCTACCACTGAATTCTGAACTCTCTGCAAGGTCCTGGGCATTTTAGTATTAAAATAAAGCAAATGTAATTTAGCCATTAAGAGTACTACACTATGATTTCAAATACAATACTCACTGCATCTGAGTTGATTGCTTCTCTTTTCATTAAGGTGGGTCTCTTGTCAATTCTTGGGCCTGATAAAGTGAGTTTTTTTGAGAATATACCTGTCCAATCTCTCCAGAGGGCATCTCTGAGATGATCACAATGATAATATGAATCTGGAAAATAAGCTGGTGGAGGAATTATTTTCCTCTCTGGTCTCTGTCATAGCCACATTGAAATAAGTATTAAAATAAAAAGTAAGAAGTGGTAAAACCACCCACCCCAAAGTATACATAAATACAGGTTTCATTGGATAATCATGGCCTCTGTCTTGAAAATTGCAGTTCTCAAGAACCCAGACAAAAGGGAAGACGGATCTGAATCTTATCTAGAGAGAAAGAGGCAATTGCCAGAAGCCATGCAGGACGCTGGCAACACAGTCTGCTGTAGCTCATTCTGCAAATATTCCCTGGAACTTTTTCATTTTTTTGCTCAATGTTAGATCCTGGAGATGCCCACATGGAAAACCATGCTATCAAACTAGAGATGCTAAAACAATGTCTGGCATATTATAGGCAGCTGATGAATAAATAGTGTAAGTATATTTAACAGCACTATTTGAGTAAAATTAGTATATACAGCATAATCAACTAGAGTGAGTATATTTAGCAGTGGCCTATGTAGGGAAACATACCTTCAGTATGAAATGAGAAAAAGAAGAACATAAATCATAACTAAAAAACTTAGTGTTTTTCACTTCCAAGGAGAGATTTTAAAAATGAGTGAGTGACAATACCACCCTAACAGCAGAAAGCAAAGAGGAACTAAAGAGCCTCTTGATGAAGGTGAAAAAGAAGAGTGAAAAAGCTGGCTTAAAACTCAACGTTAAGAAAATTAAGATTATGGTATCCAGTCCCATCACTTCATGGCAAATAGATGGGGAGAAAATGGAAGCAGTGGCAGACTTTATTTTCTTGGGCTCCAAAATGACTGTGGGTGGTGACTGCAGCCATGAAATTAAAAGATGCTTGCTCCTTAGAAGCAAAGTTATGACAAACCTAGGCAATATATTAAATAGCAGAGACACCACTTTGCGGACAAAAGTCCGTATAGTAAAAGCTGTGGTCTTTCCAGTAGTTGTATATGGATGTGAGAGTTGGATCATAAAGAAGGTTGAGCACCAAAGAATTGAGACTTTCAAACTGTGGTGCTGGAGAAGACTCTTAAGATTCCCTTGGACTTCAAGGAGATCAAACCAGTCAATCCTACAGGAAATCAACCCTGAGTATTCATTGGGAGAACTGATGCTGAAGCTCCAATACTTTGGCAATCAGCTCTTTGATGCAAGGAGCTGACTTGAAAAGACCCTGATGCTGGGAAAGGTTGAGGGCAGGAGGAGGAGGGGACAACAGAGGATGAGATAGTTGGATGGCCTGACCAACTCAGCATGAGTTTGAGCAAACTCTGGGAGATAGTGAAGGACAAGCAAGCCTGGGGTCATGAAGAGTCAGACACTACTTAACTGAACAACAACAAGAAGTTATTTCCAGGTAAATATTCAAAGAAGACAAAATGAAAGGGAGGGAGAAAGCGTGGTGAGTGTTGGGATGCACAGAGTATTGAGTCACTCTGGATGAAGAAGGGGCTGCCATGTGGGGGTACGCTGGGGAGCTGTTGGCTGTGTCCTGCTCTGCTCACTAAGGAAGTCTCAGCAGACACACAGGTTTTCTTATGGGAATTTGTGAGACCTGATGTAGCAGCATAAACAACGTCAAGCAGTAATGCCCAGCCTCCATCAAATGCCTCCCAAGAAAAGGGTGAAGTCACAGCAATAACAAGAGTCATAGAGTATGGACAAGATATTTGGCCAGAAAGCAAGAACATCTGGCGATACTCTATGCCCTTTCTCCATCTAACAAGACTATTCTTCATAGAAAATGATGCCTAAGGCTCAAACATCCTTGATGGGAACTCAGGCAGCCTGTACTCAGCTTCAGGAGAAAAAGAAGGTTGACCAGAAGTCTCTCCCCTTTCCCTTTGCTTTTTAGTCTAACTGGTGTAATATAAGCTGTCAAAATGTAACAGAAACAAACCTTCAGACCTCACACCGTTATGAGGCTCCATTTACAGGAAATGGCAATATCCCAAGCTTTAAAAGGTATTTTCTGTGCCTACCTAGGTATTCAGGGAAGAAGCACTTAAGAACAAGCTGAAAATAGCAAAATTATTCCATCAGTAAATTCCCAAAGTAATCAACTACAAAACAACAACAAAAGCTTCCTTCTTGGCCTAAAAAAATTGTTATTGTCTTTCAAAGCAAAGTCAAATTAATGCAGTACCTGTAGCCTGATCGTTTTGTCCTCCATAGTTATGGAATTAATTAGTCTATGTTGTCTAAACTCCCTTAGAGAGGTAAAGCCTTGGCAACTATGATTCATGGAAAAACTGAATATTCTTTTTAAACATATTATAAAAATAATAATTTTAAGGTTAAAGCTGTTTGTTCACTGGTTAGAATTTTTTTTTTTCTGCAAGTTACCCCTTTAGCTTAATTTTATCATTTAAATTTGTAATCTGATTAGCACTTAGCACAAATTCTGGGAAAATAGAGTGAAACTATTCTTGCTAACTTTCTACAGCTGTTTAAGTGGGGGAAAAAGATACTTCGCTCACTAGTATTTAAAGGAAATTCATCTATGCAAGACTTTCCAGTTAGGTTACAGGCTACTTTTTAGATGCTGAAGAACACAGGAACACATCTTCTTTCAAATCAGTGTGGAAATTCTCATAATCCTTTCATTTAAAAAACCTGGCCATTGGACAGGGAGCAGGTAGGAATTAGGGAAGCAAAGGAATGTTCTTTGACATCAGAATGGTTTAATCCAGAAGAATAGATATATCAAAGTTAACTGAGTGATTTAACTCATGAAAACACACTTTCCTGTGTTCCTTTGAAAAAATGCCACCTGCTTAATTTTTCTCTCTGGAGAAAGGCATGTTTTTGAGACTATCATAGATGCCATTTGCAAAGCTGTCAATGCATTTTAGGGTTTCTTCTTAAACAGTGTGCTTTAGCCCTTAAAACTAAGTCTCGATCGTAAAATTTAAAGTACTACTCATAGAGGTTCAGTAAGAATCTTAATGAATTTCAACAAAATTTCTCTGTAAATTGAATGCTACAATACTTCCTGCTATATATTTTAAATAGCCAGAAGAGAGATTCAGGGATAATCAGCTTTTTAAGTTCTTTCTCCTCTTTTACTTTTACCTCCTTCTTATCTTTTCCCGCCTCCTATTAATGAGAAAATACAGGAAGAAATCAGGGTGCGGATGGATGGTTTCATTTTAAAATAGTGAGGCCAAAGGGGGGCTTGTAACAATGGTACTGGAAATATTAAGACAAAAATACTATTAAAGGCAAAACATGTGTATGTATATTTATTTCATGGATATATGAGAAAGTTAATAAATATGTATGTAGTTCTTACTTGATGTACAGAATGTGAATATATAATATGTGTATGCATATGTATTTTTCTGTTTGATGCAGAAAACAAGAATGCAGAGTTCTATACTGTAGGCTTCTAGAAACTGTGAATATCACAGAAACCCACATTATAAATTAAATTCATTGGTACAGTAGATGGTCTGGTGTGGTTAGGATACATTTTTAATGTAGAGGTACAGTTGACATTGATGCAATACAGAGGACGTTAACAACACTGAGCTGTACACTTTCTTCCCATGCTTCACCTTAGGTTTCTTTTGTAACTTTCCGTTTCTTCAGTAGCTCAACTTTACAGCTGAATCAGTTTTGTCTCTGCTCTTTGTTCTCTGTATTTTGCTGTTGCTTAGACATTACTGACACTGAGGGATTGGGGGCAGGAGGAGAAGGGGATGACAGAAGATGAGATGGCTGGATGGCATCACTGACTCGATGGATGTGAATCTGAGTGAACTCTGGGAGTTGGTGATGGACAGGGAGACCTGGCGTGCTGTGATGCATGGGGTTGCAGAGAGTCAGACACAACTGAGTGACTGAACTAAACTGAACTGAGACATTACTGATTGTGATGATTATTTTTTAATTCTTGTAACATTGGTCCTGGAAATATGATGCTAGGTAATCTGGCTTTGAAAAAGTCTCTTAGTCAGGAAGATCATTTCTCTGGCTTCTTTCTCCAAACTTAGTAATTCCAAACCCCATTCTTTTTTCACCATGATCTCCTCCAATATTAAGCCAGTGCATTTTTGAGAAGATAATGTCACGTTGAAGAATTCATTTTATGGAACTATTTCTTTCCAGCTCTTTCTTTTGTTCTTTTTTTATTTTTAATTGCTCCTAGACAGTGTGTGAACAATAGCACGCATACACCTTATTTAAAAGAGACCATGTGGTTACACACATGATCTGTGCAAGAGAATGAAGAATTTCTTTCTAGAACTGATTTGAGTGGGACCCTGTGAGAGAAATCAGCCACACTCTAAGAATTAGCTGCTACTGATACCTTTGTTTACAATGCCCACATCAGCTCATTTAAGTGCATTATTAACAGTTTATGTGACTCTTTGATGTTTGGAATTAGTGTTTTCTTACAATGAAAGATGATAAAGTGATGCCATTTTTACTGCACACTTTAATTGCTAATTGTTAAATATTGTATATTGTTCCCTTCATTTTCAATTCCCTTATGACTTCATGTTGTATCTTTCAAAAGGTCAAATTACTCTCAGACTGTTTTTTTTTTCCTCTTGTGCACCCTCCATTTTATTTTAAGAGAAATTATATTGTAGTATGGTTGACTTACAGTGTTGTGATTTTGCTTTATTGTTTCCAGAAAAGGAGCTATGTCGTTGTTCATTGATAATTTGCCCTTTACTTTTATACTGCTTTCGATGGCATTTATTCTTTTTGTGGTTCAAATATTATCATTTAGATCAGTTTTAGGGTTTCAACATAATTGAGAGAAAGGTGCAAACATTTCCCATATATTTATTTCCTGACTTCCCCATTATCTACATTACTCACCAGAGTGGATTTTTTTTTTTTTTTTACCAAAGTTGATCCTACATTAACATAGAAGCATTAACATAATTATAGAAAGCCCATAATTTACCTTACAATTCACCCTTGGTATTGTCCATTCTATGGGTTTGGACAAATGTATATGACATATTTCCAACTATGATAAGGCAGTCCATATTTTCACACAGCCCTAAATATTCTCTGTGCTCTGCCTACTTACCTCTCTGTTCCCCACCTAAACCACAGATCTCTTTATTGTCACTTTTTCAGATTATCACAGAGTAAAACAATGTGAAAAATTAGAGGCAAAGTCTTGATTTTTTTTTATTTTGAGAAATTAAGGAAATTTTAAAGTTTAATTGCAAAATATGTATATGCTAGTCTACTTGTATAATTCTCTAGAAAGTTTATCAAAGTTGTTATTTGATATAGATTTTGTACCAAATATTTTTAATATTTATTTGATCTGGTTAGGAACATGAACATTCCTAACACTGTTTTGTTGTTGATGTTGTTGAGTTAAAAGACCCTCAGCAGCTAAACAACTTCAGTCTAAATGGATGATGACCTCCAATCAATTTTGAAGATTCTATCCTTCATTGTAATTTTAAAATTCTGAAGAACATGAAATTAAACTGTCCTGGTCTTGTCTTCTGTGGAGATGGGTAGAAGCCCTGTTAAAATGCTCTTGTGAAAATTCAGGAGCACAGCTGGGGCACATGGCTGATTTTTAACTTTCTAGATTTTACTGATGATACAGAAGTTCTGGGGAAACTCTTGTCCATCTCCCCTTAAAAACAGACTATAGCTCTGATTCCTACAGTATTTTCATTTTTGAAAGGTACTTAATCAGTCAATTTTTAAACTACAGATTCCTGTGTTGTGATAGCATCTAAGCTGGATTTCAAACAGTGATTGCAGCCATTAAATTAGGAGACACTTGCTCCTTGGAAAGAAAGCTATGACAAACCTAGACAGTGTACTAAAAAGCAGAGGCATCACTTTGCCAGCAAAGGTCTATCTAGTCAAGGCTATGGTTTTTCCAGTGGTCATGTGTGGATGTGAGAGTTAAACTATAAAGAAAGCTGAGCATCAAAGAACTGATACTTTTGAACTGTGGTGTTGGAGAAGACTCTTGAGAGTCCCTTGGACTGCAAGGAGATCCAGCCAGTCCATCATAAAGGAAATCAGTCCTGAATAGTTACTGTAAGGACTGATGCTGAAGCTGAAATTCCAATACTTTGGTTACATGATGTGAAGAGCCGAAACTCACTTGAAAAGACCCTGATGCTGGGAAAGATTGAGAGTATGAGGAGAAGGGGGCAACAGAGGATGAGATGATTGGATGGCATCATTAACTCAATGGATATGAGTTTGAGCAGTCTTGGCGTGCTACACTTCATGGGGGTTGCAAAGTGTCAGACACAACTTAGTCACTGAACAACAATAACAGACTGAATTTATCAGTCTTAAAATGAGCTTAAAGTTATTCCTACAACAACAAGTAATCGTTTTCAGATGGATACACCTCTGTAACCTGACCAAGCTCTTTCTCATGACTTCATGAAGTTATCAATTACTTCTGTTTTGAGGACCAGTTTCTGAGTTTATTTTGTATTTCATATCTTTTTTTTTAAAGACAATAAAGATCTAAAGAAAGGATCTCTTTCAATAAATTTGGAATTTAAAAAATGATTCTTATTTTTCTCTCAGGGTATTTTCAAGATACCCAAATGTAAAATTTCCAGCTTTGACTGAATTTTATCTAAGAAGATGCTTGGTGTGAAAACGGAAACAAAATATCACTTTCTGCATACTAAAAGTCTTGACATATTCTTTCTTTTACCTACCCTTCAGGAACATGATAAACGTGCCCCCAAATGTGAGAGACAACATTTAAGAAAATGTCATTGCCGTAACCATGGCCAATATTTTGAAATAATCCTTGACATTCTCTGCCCGTTGTGCATTTCTTCTCTTCAGTTTCTCCCCAGACTCTACAACTGTGATATTTCACAGCACTGACCCCAGCTGTGCCTCCACTTGAAATATTTTTGGCAAACATTTAAGTCTTTGCTTCTTTGGTTTTGATTGTATAGGATGAGAAGGATCATGATTTCCACATGCAAGTAGTCACTACTGATAATTTTTTGTAAACTCTCTTCACAATCTCAGGGGCATCTTGGATGCAAATAATCCATAAAAAGGAATACTAGGATTTTTGCATCAAAATGTTATGGCTAGGAGATCTAAAAGCTGCTCCAAGTATTTGTCGTCAATATAAGATGAAGATCAAGAGTCAGTCCAGACTTAAAGCGAAAGCTGCTTCACTCCTTTGCCATGATGCTAAGACCCATTTGGTACTCAGAAACCTGCACTCTTAAAGATCAAAGGCCATAGGTGAACGTCATCTGCACTTGATGTTTAATAGAGCATGGCCCCTTGTGATGTATTAGTCTAGTCACCTGTACCAACTTTACATGAGCAAATAGCTGTAGGATTGAAGTTTTAAAAAAGACCACTGCAGAATTACAGCTTTTCTAATAAATGACACATTCGCTAGCACTTCAGATATTTGCATAGAGATGACAGATGGAACTGTATTCTGAGTGCACGGAAAAACTCATTAACCTGAGATCATGGAGTTAGGACCACATTGGTGGTCTTAAGCACTTCAATGTAGGTGCTATTCTGTGATTTCTGTTTGAAAGCAGATAAAATATGATCCAGATATCATTTCTTTTTATATACAGTATTTTGAAAAGATGTGAAATATTTTTATAACCCCTGCCTAAGCTGTGGTCTTTCCACTAACTTAGTTATGCCAAAGCTTACTGATGCCAATTTAGCTTTATTTATGTGGAAAAGGGAAACTATACAGAAGGGAAACAAAATGCATAATGGAACAAAAGGCATAGCTAGAAGGGGTATGCCAACTCAAATTATGTCTTCTTCTTTTTTTTTTTTTGCAAACCATCAAACCGAAAATGTCTTTTTTTCCTTTAATATCAGCAAGGTTTTGCTACCACAAGACATTTCCCAGCACTTCAGTGCTTTGTATAACAAATGAAAGACTATTTTGGACATAGAGGGTATACTCATTGTAAACCATCTTTGCTGGACTCGATCTGAAAATACAGAAGAGAGACACCAAGCTGACTGCAAAATATCTGAAGTGTCTATCAGCCAGGCAGTGCTTCCGGGTAGTTGCCAAGTATTTAACTTTGGATATTCTGGTTCCATGTGTGCTTGGTACATACGTTTTTCCTTTAGGCCACAAATTTCTAGTTATTGATAAGTAGAGACAGTCTTCTTTGTTTCCAGGTAACATACCACTTTGGACGAGGGGTATTTACTGCTCCTCGGGTTGCTCCTCCCGGTCACAGGCCCTGGCCTCGGGCGTGGGTGGCTCCTCAGGGTCACCACCTCTGGCCTCCAGCGCAAGGTAGCTCCTCCCAGCCGCCTCCCTGACCTCGGACGCGGGGTGGCTCCTCCCGGCCTTTCCTGCGCCGTTGCAGCCTGGCACTCTGGGCTGCTGTCCCTGACTTCGGACGTGGGATAGCTCTCGGCCGCGCTTAGTGCGCCGGCGTGCCGCCGCCGCCGCCTGTGCTTAGTGCACATTTCATGCAAAGATGGGCTCCATAAAGGACAGAAATGGTCTGGAGCTAACAGAAGCAGAAGATATTAAGAAGAAGTGGCAAGAATACACGGAAGAACTGTACAAAAAAGATCTTCACGACCCAGATAATCATGATGATGTGATCACTAATCTAGAGCCAGATATCTTGGAATGTGAAGTCAAGTGGGCCTTAGAAAGCATCACTAGGAACAAAGCTAGTGGAGGTGATGGAATTCCAGTCGAGCTGTTTCAAATCCTGAAAGATGATGCTGTGAAAGTGCTGCACTCAATATGCCAGCACATTTGGAAAACTCAGCAGTGGCCACAGGACTGGAAAAGGTCAGTGTTCATTCCAATTCCAAAGAAAGGCAATGCCAAAGAATGCTCAAACTACTGCACAATTGCACTCATCTCACATGCTAGTAAAGTAATGCTCAAAATTTTCCAAGCCAGGCTTCAGCAATACGTGAACTGTGAACTCCCTGATGTTCAAGCTTGTTTTAGAAAAGGCAGAGGAACCAGAGATCAAATTGCCAACATCCGCTGGATCATCAAAAAAGCAAGAGAGTTCCAGAAAAAGATCTATTTCTGCTTTATTGACTATGCCAAAGCCTTTGACTGTATGGATCACAAGAAACTGTGGAAAATTCTGAAAGAGATGGGAATACCAGACCATCTGACCTGCCTCTTGAGAAATCTGTATGCAGGTCAAGAAGCAACAGTTAGAACTGGACATGGAACAACAGACTGGTTCCAAATAGGAAAAAGAGTACATCAAGGCTGTATATTGTCACCCTGCTTATTTAACTTCTATGCAGAGTACATCATGAGAAACGCTGGACTGGAAGAAACAAGCTGGAATCAAGATTTCTGGGAGAAATATCAATAACCTCAGACATGCAGATGACACCACCCTTATGGCAGAAAGTGAAGAGGAGCTAAAAAGCCTCTTGATGAAAGTGAAAGAGGAGAGCGAAAAAGTTGGCTTAAAGCTCAACATTCAGAAAATGAAGATCATGGCATCCAGTCCCACCACTTCATGGCAAATAGATGGGGAAACAGTGGAAGCAGTGTCAGACTTTATTTTTCTGGGCTCCAAAATCACTGCGGATGGTGATTGCAGCCATGAAATTAAAAGACGCTTACTCCTTGGAAGAAAAGTTATGACCAACCTAGATAGCATATTCAAAAGCAGAGACATTACTTTGCTGACTAAGGTCTGTCTAGTCAAGGCTATGGTTTTTCCAGTGGTCATGTATGGATGTGAGATTTGGACTGTGAAGAAGGCTGAGTGCTGAAGAATTGATGGTTTTGAACTGTGGTGTTGGAGAAGACTCTTGAGAGTCCCTTGGACTGCAGGGAGATCAAACCAGTCCATTCTGAAGGAGATCAGCCCTGGGATTTCTTTGGAAGAAATGAGGCTAAAGCTGAAGCTCCAGTACTTTGGCCACCTCATGGGAAGAGTTGACTCATTGGAAAAGACTGTGATGCTGGGAGGGATTGGGGGCAGGAGGAGAAGGGGACGACAGAGGATGAGATGGCTGGATGGCATCACTGACTTGATGGACATGAGTCTGAGTGAACTTCGGGTGATGGTCATGGATAGGGAGGCCTGGCGTGCTATGATTCATAGGGTCGCAAAGAGTCGAACACGACTGAGCGACTGAACTGAACTGAACTGAAGATACCACGTGCGTGTGTTAGCCATCTTATCTTTATTATTAGACTCTATAATAGAAAGTAGCTCAATAATAATCTAAAATAAAGAAAAGCAGGAGGGCTTTTAAAGCCCAATCTTTAATGCAGGGTTGGTTTTGTTGTTGTTATTTAGTTGCTCAGTCTCTTGTGTGACTCTTTGCGACCCCATAAGCTGGATGTAGCCTACCAGGCTTCTCTTACCATGGGATTCTCCAGGCAAGAACATTGGAGTGGGTTGCCATCCCTTCTCCTGGGGATCTTCCTAACCCAGGAATTGAACCTGGGCCTCCTGCATTGCAGGTGGATTTTTTACTGTCTGAGCCACCAGGGAAGCCCAAGTAACTTAAATAAAATCCATCATTTGTTCATATTCTACTGAATATACTAGAGCAAAAATGGGCAAACAATGACTCAAAGAGAAAACCATGAATTTCAAAAGTGATAAGACAGTCCATATTTACATTGCTTATATTTGACTCTATCTGGTGGTATATGATTTACTATCTTATCCCATTTTTATTTTAAGTGCTTAATAATTTATTAAGCAAGAGTAAGAAATTTTCATTTAAAATGTGAATGACCAGTTCACCTGTTTTTAAAACAAAGACATTGCGAGGTAATAGTCAAAAAAAAAAAAGAAACAAAAAAAAGCACCTCATAGCTTTAATGTCTTCTTAATTTCATTAGTTGCTAAAAGTTTTCTGAAGTTTTCCAAAATGAGACCATATTCATGTAGGCAGCTAAATTCATCACCTTGAACACAAAGCATATATTGAACATCCACTTTGTGCATATTTCTAGGTTAAGCCCAGGTAGATCACAAAGACAAGTGTGTGATGCTTTTAGCCTATGACTTCTGACCTTCTAAGATATTAACTGATTTGGATCAGTTGCATGTGTGCCCAGTCGTGTCCAGCATTTTGCGACCCCATGGACTGCAGCCCACTAGGCTCCTCCGTCCATGGGATTTTCCAGGCATACTGGAGTTGGTTGCCATTTCGACTGGAAAGTAGGAAATGGAAAAACTAGGTGATGAGAATGACAAGTGCTGAGGTTTTGCTCTTGTCCTGGGACTGACAGGTATGTAACCTAGTGCTTCTCAACGAGAGGCAGTTTTGGGAGGTAGCAACTGCTCAGCATACTTCAATGCACAGAATGCCCTTGATGAAAAAGATCGTCTGGCCCCAAATGTCAATGCTGTAAGTTATCCTACATGTGATTTGATAAGCAATCTATGATGTAATGTTTATTAATCAATATTCCAGACATTAATTGAATTACAAATGACTCATCTGATTTGCTTGTTGTAAAAGCTGAATTACCCAAAATGACTGTATGGGGTTGTGAGTCTTAATAATGAAATCATATTGAGCCATTTGTCTACTTACCTAGAGACCATCTAGTAACTAGCCATAAACAATGATGGAAAGAAATAGGTGGTTTCTGTGAATACTGTGAGAACAGTTTAGTTGGCAACACTATGAAATCAGTTCTTCACCTACATGTACTATAATGATAGAAACATGAGCTCTAGACTCAAAGTCACATTGCAAATTTGACCATGTGACCTTGCCTTTTCGAGTCTGTTATCATCTCCTGCTAAGCAGAGATGACAAGCTTGCCAGGCTGTGGAATTATTGGAAATGCAAATGTGCACTTCAGTGTGTATGTTAGGGAGTTAAGAAGAGAGAGCTATTGTTAGAGCTAGTATTACAAATGTTAGGCATTTTATTAGCATGGCCACTAATATTGACATGACACCCAGCCCTGCCATGGTTTATATGTGATTCAATATGCATAGGATCTGTGAGTAGAACCCCTTCAGTTCTATCTCCATCATTTTTTTAGCTTTCAGACCTTAGATTATTTTCTTACTCTCTCTTGAAATCTGTTTCCTCATCTATAAAACTAGCATTAATAAACTTGGCTTCACAAGTTGTATCCAGTGTTCAGAAGTGTTTTCCTTCTTTGTGTACCAAAGCAAAAAGAGCCACTCATATTTTGCATTCTTAGCTAGGCATATAATGGTTGAAAAAGTGAAATGAAATAAAATAAAACAAAGATATATATTGAGAAGTGTACGACATGCTAGGAATATTGGAAAACTACCACAGAATCTTCTCTATACCTGGCCTGCTCCATTCTATTAAAAAAAAAAACAAACAACAAACTTTTGTCTAATGAAAATTAATCCACTCTTTGGGATCGTTCATTATCACTGACTCAAATTGATGACACTTTATTACTAAGACCTCATTATCAAAAGAGTGGCTCCAGAATTTATTTACATTACAATCATCTACAAATTGAATAGGACATTGCTCATAACACACACTTGTCTAAATTCATTAAACCAAAAGTATATTGCCAGAGGGCTGGGTGTTTGAAAACTGTGCCTGAATTTATCAACAACATAAATTCCAATTTCCCTGAAATGACCACTAACATTCCAAGTGCACCCCATGTCAAATAAATGCATAGTTTTTATTTGTCTCCATTTCCAAGTTCAGCTTATATCCTCTGTTAAATTTATTCCTGAATTGTTTTTTCTGTGCTACACTTTATTTTTCTACCATTAAGGGAAGTTAAATTAAAAATCTTTACTCCTTTAATCTGTCAAAAAACAGAATTGACTGTTTTTAGCCCTGTTTATGTTAACTAAAACAGAGGTTTCCTACTTTTAGTAACACATATCCTCACTACAAGAGGAGAACATTTTGTTATGAGGATACTTATGAATCACAAGTGATTCCTAATGGCTGCAAATTATTATTTCCCTTATCACAGGCTATCAAAGCATTTTGATAAATGCTGCTGATTAAATTTCATGCATAATCAAAACTGAGTCATGAGAATTTTCCTTCCAAAGGAAACAACTTATCGTGACATTGAATTTCTTGCCAGATCCAGCACTGTTGTGGGTTGCCACGTACGGCATATATCAGGACATCTTTCACTTGATAAATGTAGCTAGTACTCTAAGAACATTAACTTGACCCCATTGGGTACAATTTGATGAGTTTCTTAACATTTGTTGTATCGGACTTACAAAAAAATATGTTGCTTCATTGCTGAGAATATACCACACTCTTTACAAGTGATGTACTATTTTGTAAAATACTTTTTCAGTTGAGCTGACAACTTAGGTACAGTGAAAGTAGATTCCATTTGTAACTTAAAATGACTGTAAAGACAAATCAACGGCAGGAAATTGTGTGTGTAACAAAAACATGGGTAAACTCTGAGCAGTAGCTGTGTTTTCCTAGTAGCAGCAGGGGAAGTAATGAAGTGTTGTTGATATTAAGCTAGAGCAATGCTTTAAAGTGAGCGGCCGCCTAATTCTCAGATAGAGTAATCCATAACTCAGCTCTCCAGGGGCAACCTGTGTATTTCTGTATTCAGCAGTAATAAAAGATGTCATTCGGATGACCTGAGGTCTGCAATTTCATGCTATGCAGAGGGAAGCTATCTGCTACCGTCCACGTGGGTCGTCTTCGTGGCTGATTAAAAGAGGCTGTGTCTTTTCTATTGCAGTTAACTGCTTGCTCCGGCATCACTGCAACATTATCAGATCTTGAATGACATGAATCTTGAGGCTAAAAGAAAACCTTAAAGTGGATTGCTTTTATTTCATTTCTTTCCTAAATAGAAATGACTTGGGTAAGTATTTCTACCAGGGCTCCCCTCGTAGCTCAGCTCATAAAGAATCCTCCCACAATGTGGGAGATCTGGATTTGATTCCTGGGCTGAGAAGATTCCCTGGAGAAGGGAAAAGATACCCACTCCAGTACTCTTGCCTGGAGAATTCCATGGACTATTTCATGGGGTTGTAAACAGTTGGACAAGACTGAGTGACTTTCACATTCAAGTATTTCTGACTTCCCATAGGATGTTCTGTTTTATTTAGCATAAAGTAGAAGATAGATTCACTGACATATTCAAAATAAATTTCGTGATTAATGGATTTGTTTAGTTTTTAAAATTCGTATGCAATTAACCTTATATTAGCTCAGGGGTAAAAAATCTACCTGCCAATGCAGGGGACACGGGTTAGATCCCTGATTCAGGAAAATCCAATCTCGCCTGGAAAATCCCATGGATAGAGAGGCCTGTAGGCTACAGCCCATGGGGTCGCATGGGTCGGCTAGGACTGAGCAACTAAACAATGACAACAGCAAGTCTTACATTCTTGTTTCCTAAATTAACTAAGATTGAAATTTTGAATCCTCTTCCTTTCAGTTAGAAATCAGCTTTTTTCCCTAATATATTATGTAAAAGTCTGAGTGCATTTAAAAGAGTTTTTCCTTTCAAGGTGATTTACAGTTAACAGATTAGATGCATGGGAAATAATGTAGGTTTTTAAAAAATGGATATTTCATCACCACTGGATGAGTGACAAATCAGGTGAAAAATACTACTTCAATTAATCCAGCAGTTCAAGGAATATTTGGAGGGATTATTCCATCAAGATGAAACATTTGAGTTTACACAATTTTCAAGGGAGGCTTTGAAATGTATGGCTAGCTCTCAACTCCCCTTGAGCACAAGTCATAGAGTTACATCCTGTTAGATATCTCATAATAACAATTTACTACCCATTGGGAAAAATGGTTTGTTACCTTAATTATGGGTCATTCAAATTGCCACCTTAACCTCTTTATTATTACAACCAGCATGCTAATACCTGATGAATAAGTCTATCTTTTATCATCCTAGGCACAGACAATTTACAGAATCACCTTGAAGCCTTGACTGGTACAGACTGATGGTTAAAGTATTTTTCTGTGTGTTTTTCTACTGAATCCATTCAATCACAACATTTTATCTAACAATATAAACCTCACATGGCATGCCCAGTCCCTTCAGTTGTATCCGACTCGTTGTGACCCTATGGACTGTAATCCACCAGGCTCCTCTGTCAATGGGATTCTCCAGGCAAGAATACTAGAGTGGGTTGCCATGCCTTCCTCCAGGGGATATTCTCAACCTAGGGATCAAATCGGTGTCTTCTGCATTGCAGGCAGATTCTTTACTCACCGAGCCACCTGGGAAGCCCAAACCTCATATTAAGATAAACAACAAGGACTTACTGTACAGAATAGTGAACGACATTCAGTATCTCAGGATTATTTGTAATGGAAAAGAATCTCAATCACTTTGCTATATATCTGAAACCAGCATGACATTATGAATTCACTTTACTTCAATTTTAAGAAATGGTTAAAAAAAACAGTGTAAACTTTAGGAATGCAACTTGCATTGTCCAAGTTTGTTCTTAAAATTGATACATTAAAACACGTTAATTCTTTTGCCAGTTGGTGATGTTTTTAAAAGAATTACTTGAAAGAATTTGAGGCCTGGAATCCTGAGGCACTGTATTATACTTTAATTATTTAATATAAATGATGAGTTTAGTACACCTATCCATTCAACAGTTTATTTTCTCCCTAATTTGACAAATATTTATTGATTGTTTGCCCTCTGTCAGGCATCGTTCTAATTTTTAAGAGTGTTACTGTGAAAAACACAGAGTTCCCTGATCTCATATAGCTTACATTCAAGTGGAGGAAAAATAAACATGTAAATAAAATGGCTGTTTACCAGATTATGAGCAAAGGCACCATGTGTCATCTCAGGAGACTGTCTGTGACCTAGTCCATACTTTAGATTTATTTGCTGAATTAAAATAGTGAGATGAATGCTGAAGTGAAAGAAAATGACCAGATATGATAAATAATCTCCCTTGAGATACACATACACAAAATTTCCTCTTCATGCATTAAAAAAAGAAAAAAAAGCTGATTACTGCAGCAAACCAGAAAGCAAAATAGCAAAGATGAAGACCAGACATTCACGCTCTCAGTTTATAGTACAAAAAGCAAGGCATGGTGACTAACACAAGGTGTAGTTTGCTCATCTAGGGCTAGAGCACTGCTGATGGGTAATTTTCAAGAAGTAAGTGAATGCAATAACTACTGTAAATATTGTCACAGAAGACAAGTTATCAAGGTGGGATTAGGGCAGGACCACCTACTTCTCCGTCTGGTTTGAGAAATGCACTGTAGACAGAAAGGTGGTTTTTGTATTTATTCATAAAGTCAAAGTGGTAAGAAGAAAATCCAGATATATATAGATTTGGGTGTCTTTTACACTAAAGTTGCTTGCAATTTCAGTGAAGAATACGAGCAGATAACGGTCTTATTCACCAAGCCCTGAACGGTTTGTTTTGCACTTTTATGAAACAAAGTTGGCTGTTAGGCAGCGTATTCACTTTCACACACAGGTGGACAGAATAGAGTTGGAAACCCTCGTTCTTCAACTGGAATAAAACCCACTTGCAACTTCTCCGCCGACTCCTCCCTCCCCACGTACATCTCTCATAAAGGGGCAGCTGAAAGCCATTTGCACAGCCTCTAGCCCTTGAAAAGACAACCTGTTTCCTTTTCTTCTCTTACTTTGATAACATATTCTCATATTCAAAGCGTACACTGATTGGCAAGTTCAGCTCATCTTGGTTTTGGTCTAGAGAGCAGGATGAAGTGCAATCCAATTTCGAGACCTATCTACAATTTTGCTTAATATTCCCATTGTGAAAAGTCAGAACATTTAGGATAGAACTATAATTGCCCCATATTTAAGATAGTATTCAGAATGCAATGGGCTGAATTTTAAATGCACTTTGACATTCAGCCTACTCCTTTAGAAAAAGAAAAAAAAATTTTAGAAAAAAAAAGTTTTTTTCAAGTTCCTTTGTGAAGGTCCCATAAATTCTTTTTTCTGGCTTTTGTTTAGTTCTGCTAAAATAGTTGATAAAAAGACTTCCAAGTAGAGCCGTTTATCAGTGGTATTTGCCATTATTCCTTTTGGCTTTAAGTGCACTTTACAGCCCACTTATTTGTACAGCTTATAGTAAAGCTGGTAAAATTAAAGAACATTAAAGAAACCTGAGCTGTTATTGCGATGCTAAGATTTCTTAAAACTCTTTGGAGAAAGTTAGAAATTACTGATCCATCTCATCTGATAGTATGCCTTTGTTTCTGATCTACCCTGGAATCATCTTATATTGTTTACATGGAATTAATTTTACAATTTCAGAGTTAAATTATGTCAGAGCAGCAAAAGCTGGAAAACAGATAATGGATTCTGAAATGACACCTCCTTTTCTGCTCCCAAGTCTCTACCAATGTGTTTATTCTTATTTTATCTTTTTTTTAATAAACATGTTTTATTTTCCTAAAACATTTATTGATCAGTATATTTTGTTAGCATATTAGATAGAAAGGGTTTCAGTTCAGTTCAGTCGCTTAGTCGTGTCCGACTCTGCTACGCCATGAATTGCAGCACACCGGGCCTCCCTATCCATCACCAACTCCCAGAGTTCACTCAAACTCATGTCCATTGAGTTGGCGATGCCATCCAACCATCTCATCCTCTGTCATCCCCTTCTCTTCATGCCCCCAATCCCTCCCAGCATCAGGGTCTTTTCCAATGAGTCAGCTCTTCATATCAGGTGGTCAAAGTATTGGAGTTTCAGCTTCAGCTTCAGTCCTTCCAAAGAACACCCAGGACTGATGTCATTTAGAATGGGCTGGTTGAATCTCCTTGCAGTCCAAGGGACTCTCAAGAGTCTTCTCTAACACCACAGTTCAAAAGCATCAATTCCTCGGTGCTCAGCCTTCTTCACAGTCCAACTCTCACATCCATGCATGACGACTGGAAAAACCATAGCCTTGACTAGATAGACCTTTGTTGGCAAAGTAATGTCTCTGCTTTTGAATATGCTATCTAGGTTGGTCATAATTTTCCTTCCAAGGAGTAAGCGTGTTTCAATTTCATGGCTGCAATCACCATCTGCAGTGATTTTGGAACCCAAAAAATAAAGTCTGCCACTGTTTCCACTGTTTCCCCATCTATTTGCCGTGAAGTGATGGGACTAGATGCCATGATCTTCGTTTTCTGAATGTTGAGCTTTAAGCCAACTTTCTCACTCTCCTCTTTCAGTTTCATCAAGAGGCTTTTTAGCTCCTCTTCACTTTCTACCACAATGGTGGTGTTATCTGCATATCTGAGGTTATTGATATTTCTCCCAGCAATCTTGATTCCAGCTTGTGCTTCTTCCAGCCCAGCGTTTCTCATGATGTACTCTGCATATAAGTTAAATAAGCAGGGTGACAATATACTAGGGTATGGTAAAAAATTAATATAATTGAATGTTGTGATACTAAGGTCATTAGACCTAGATTTCTAATCATTTTTTCAATTTGATTACAGTTAATAGCTGCCTGAAGGACAGGGTGTATTTTGGTTATGACGAATAAGAGAAAACATTGCCGGAATCACAGTAACACTCTACTGTAGGAAAATGAAAAAGAAGGAAAAAAGAAAAGCCTGCTTCTATGCAAGGGAAGAGTAATTAGATAAAAGACACTAAGATATATGTGTGTGACATGCTCCATAGCAAAGTTTTAATTGTCCTTTTCACTTGATAGGAAAAAATGCAGACACTTAATAGAAATTAAAAACTCATTTTTCTTGACTTTTCCCTGTGCCAGACCTGGTGGATGAAATCATTCTGCCAAGGACCTTGGTCTGAAGCCATTATTTGTATAGCTACTTCTTCTTCAGAAATCAGAAAGTCACTTAAGCCGGGGGTAGACAGCTGTGTGAAGTGTTATAAAGTAAGTGATGTCTGAAAATTAGTAACGCAGAAAAGTCTGCAGCTGGCAGCATCATCTGAAATTCAACAATGTTTGGAAAATGCTTGGCAGCTGAAAGAATGGGTGAAGAGAAAGAAAAAAGAAAGAAAGAAACAAAATTTGACATTCAGAATAAGAACATGAAATATATTTATATGAGATAAGGTCATCTTATATATTACATGATACATATATCCTATATATTGTCTAAATGTATATTTCAGAGTAGATTGTACTGCTTATACTTTCGGCGGCTACTGTATATTTTAAAATATATGTTTTGACATTTAATTCTCTTAGGACAAAATGATGTAAAACTAACCATGAAAAAAATGTCTTCCAAGCTAGATTTCTTTATTGAAGTAAAGATTATACATATGAAAGAGAAAAACCTTTTCTATGCACAAGCATTTCCAAGTGACAACTTAATATGATTCTGTAATAACACCAGTGGCACAAGCCTGGGTTGACAGCCTATACCTGAAGATCACATGCACTTGTGTGCTTTTTTGAAGTCTGTCTAGATAAAATATGTTTTCTAGATTAGATAGAATGAATTGGTGGGTTCCAGGGTGCCCTCTCTTTGGGGAAAAAAAAAATTGCTTTTGGTTTCAAGATTGCAATCCTGCTAATTGAAATCATGAAATAGTTACAGTTAATCAAAATACGTTAAATACTAATATCGATAAGAATGAATACATTCCTGGTCAATGGGGTGGTTGGAAGGCATCACCAACCAACTCAATGGACATGAGTCTGAGCAAAGTCCAAGAGATAGTGAAAGACAGGAAGCCTGGCATACTGCATTGCATGGAGTCCCAAAGAGTCGAACATTACTTAGTGAAGGAACAACAAATTTTTATATTTGTGGGCAGAATTCTTTCTTAGAACTGCTCATGTTGTGTTGTGGTTCATTGCTTTTTACTGTATGTAAGAAGGGACCTTGTCCACGAGACTAGATTGTACCTTCCACAGTTGGAGCGACAATGTACTCTATTCTGCATATTTTTCTTTCTGTGTGATGTCAACCAGTTCTCATTTAGTGAGTGCAGTCCAATCCCTGGGTCGGAAAGATCCCCTGGAGAAGAAAATGGCAGCCCACTCCAGTATTCTTGCCTGGAAAATCCCATGGATGGAGGAGCCTGGCGGGCTACAGTCCATAGGGTCGCAGAGTTGGACATGACTGAGTGACTTCCCTTTCTTTCACTTTCCATCCCTTTGGGTGGAATCTGAGGGCTGCCCCAAACAAGAACCTACAGTGAAAGTGATGCAAATGAGGTGCAAAGTAAGGTCATAAAAGTACCATCAACTTTTGCTGTGTTCTCTCAGGATGCTCATTTTCGGAACCCAGTCATCACGCTGTGGGGGCTTCCCTGGAAGCTCAGACGGTAAAGCGTCTGCCTACAATGTGGGAGACCTGGGTTCGATCCCTGGGTCGGGAAGATCCCGTGGAGAAGGAAATGGCAGCTCACTCCAGTATTCATGCCTGGACAATCCCATGGACCAAGGAGCCTGGTCGGCTACAGTCCACGGGGTCACAAAGAGTCGGACACGACTGAGCGACTTCACTGCACTTCACTTCATCACGCTGTGAGGAAGCCAAGTAGCGACTTGGAGAGACAGCATCTGTGTTCTGGTTGATGGCCTGTTATGGACTGAGTGTTTGTGTCTCCCCCGCCACCCAGTCTGGCTGCAGAAGCCCTAATCCCCAATGTGATGATATTTGAAGGTGGGGACTTTGTAAGGTGATTAGCTTTAGATGAGGTCACGGGGGCAGGGAGGTTTCCCCATGATGAGGTTGGTGCCCTTACAAGAAGAGGAAGAGGTACCAGGCTTCCCCTCTCTGCCATGATGGGGCACTGCAAGAAGGCAGCCGACAGCCAGCCAGGAGAAGGGTCCAGACCAGGTGCCAGTCTGCTGGCACCTTGATCTTGTATTTCCCAGTATCAGAACTGGGAGAAATAAGCATCTGTTGTTTTATCAGCCTGTCTATCTGTTATATTAGGATGTGCTGGGAATGCGCAGTCCCATCGAGGTCAACATAAGCCATCAGACTTGTGTGAGCAGCGCCTTGATGATTTCAGTTCTGGAGTCCTGCCATCCGCAGCCTCCCGACTTCTAGTGAAGCCTCAGGGCAGAGACAAGGTTGCTGTTGCTGTTCAGCCCCTCAGTCGTGTCTAACTCTTTGAGACCACATGGATTGCAGCACAGCAGGCTTCTCGGTCATCCACTGTCTCCCAGAGTTTTCTGATTCATGTCCATTGAGTTGGTGATGCTATCTAAATATCTCATCCTCTGCCACCCTCTTCTCCTTTTGCCTTCAATTTTCTCCAACATTAGTCTGTTTAGTCTGTTCCAATGTTTAGTCTGTTCTTTGCATCAGGTGGTCAAAGTATTGGAGCTTCAGCTCCAACATCATTCCTTCCAGCGAATGTTCAGGACTGACTTCCTTTAGGATTAACTGGTTTGGTCTCCTTGCAGTCCAAGGGACTCACAGGAGTCTTCTCCAGCATCACAATTTGAGAGACAAGGTACTTTCTCCAAATTTGGTTCACATAGCAGATTAACAGACAATAAAATAATTTTTGATGTTCAAAGCCACTTGATTTGATGGTGAAACAGCACATTGTTTGGCACCTAGAAGGAATTTGGTGCTCTAAGAGCCCAGGCATGGAGCATTTGTTCTGGTGTGAGCCAGGGGACAGAAACAGGGGGCGGGGATTAGGGGCATGGTTCACGCGAGAGCCTGGGGAGGCTGTGAGAAGAAGCCTGGTGGGTTTCAGCGAGGCTTTGGGACAGACTTAGAGGAAAACCAGGCAGTGATATCAAACACTAGCAAAAAGAAGACCCTTGTTATGTAATAGGAGAAAGTTATGTAACACCATGGCTTGCCGTAATGTGAGGAATTTTAAAAAGATTTCTTAGTCATGCTTATGATCTAGTTAAGAGATTTCCAGGCAAGGTAGTGATCTGAGAGCCACTTGGCTTCATCTCAGGACCTCTGACAAATGTGAGGGAGAAAGAGAATTTAGAAAAAAGAAAAAAGACCTGTTCAGTGCAAAGGAGCTGCTGAGTTTGGAAATAAAACAGTTCCTCACTCATAGCCTCTCCAGGTGGCAGATTCTGCTGAAATTAAGAAATGACTTTTGGGCAAAGGATAAGTACACTGTGAGGCAGATGTGGTTTAAAGATAAAGCCAAGGGCATGACTGAAAACCTTTGTTAAGATCTCAGAGTGATTTAAGGTGGTAGATCATAGACCTTTTCAATCTCATATGGTTACTATGATCATTAATAGTGTTTTAATTATGATGTGCAATATTCATTTAGGGAAAAAAAAAAACCCTCACCTTAAGCCTTTGAGCCTTCATCCTTTCATTGTGAAATGATATTATTCTGTATTGGCCGACCACCTTAAAATTTTGAGCTCCACCAGATGCATTCGCTATTTAATCATCATTTTAATCAACTTGTGGAGTGAGTAGGACAAATATCATTATTCTTCATTCTCCATAATGGCATTACAAGTCACTTTCACTATCTATTTTCTTGTCACCCTTTAGTTCAATGACTAATTCTTTGACTCCGGAAGTGTCTGCTCCATACTGGGCACTGTTCGTATTACCTAAATTGTCCCATTGTTTCCCTTAACAACCTGATACAGGTGGTGTTATTATACCTGACTGTCAAATGAGGCAATTAAAAAGTACAAGAAGTTAAATAAAATTTCTGATATCATAGTCTTACTGTGTTCCAGAATCAGGAGCCGAATCTGGTCTTTATGACTGAGAAGTGAGCCAGTTATCTTCCGATTTCATTTGGCCATCTTGCATATAATAGTCACAAAGAAAATATAAAAAAAATTAAAAAGCAAAGTCATTTGATTTGTGATTCTTTTGCTGTAAAATACTGAGATTTTACTAGTTTCAATATCTCCCAATAAGTCCTCCTAAGGCAGTATTCTTTATACAAATTATATAAAGAGTTTTTGGTTTAAATTTAAAATTAAGATGGAAAAGAATCATTTATTTAACATTTATAGTATATATTTTTTTAATTTCACGACTAAGCTGTAGCAAATTGCTAATATAAACATGTCTTGATGTTCCATACTTTTATATTTTCATTAAAAAGTATAATCTAGAATAGTATTTAAATAATAACTTAAACTTATATACATATAAAGAAAACAGATGCTCAATATTTAGATAGTTATTATTTTTAAAAATTCCTTATGGGTGCATTGGCATGCATTATAGTAAATACTTGAAATACTTTGCTTCATTTATAATATAGTGGTGATCTTACGTTCTCCTTTAGTTGGATTGGCTATAACTCATTGGTTTGGGGGGTCAGACTCTAGAAATGTGAAATAAATAAAGGTTCTTCCATTCATTTGCTCACTCATTCATACCTCTTCCAGCAAAATGTATTAAATTAGGTGAAGAGATAGGCTACCCACTCCAGTATTCTTGGGCTTCCCTGGTGGCTCAGCTGGTAAAGAATCTGCCTGCAATGCAGGAGACCTGGGTCCAATCCCTGGGTTGGGAAGGTCCGCTGGAGGAGGGCATGACAACCCACTCCAGTATTCTTGCCTGGAGAATCCCCACAAGAATCCCCATGGTCAGGAGGGTTCAGTGAAGAAGGAATTTTCAGTTCAAAGACTCATCGGACTTAGCCAAATTGAACAATTCATTGACGAACATGGAAGTGACCCATTCCTGTAAAAGAGCAGGTGGAAAAAGTGGATTTCTAAGCAAGAAGCAATGAAACAGATTCCAGGCACCCTTATGAATCCTCAGGGTGAGGAATTAAGAGATGGCGGTGGGGTGAACCTGTCCGTGTTTCCCATCTAGGGCTCAGGTAGCACACAGTGCTGGGAGTTTGGGATGCTGGCACCCCCACCAAGCTTGTTGACTCACCTGTCTTTAGCCAGCAGTGGGAGGAGGTGGAGACTAGGCTTGTTGAATGAGACGCCCTCATGCTGCCCCTTCCCAACAGCCTGTGACCTCAGGGAAGCCGCCTTCTTGTTCTGAGCTCTAAGAATGAGTGGTCCAGAGAACAAGGTGAAAACTGCCTCCCTTTGTCCAACCCTGCCCTGTAAGTCCCACACAATCACTTCTGTTAAACAGTACGGGTTACAATGAGTCACAAGCCCTTCCAAATTCCAGGGAGAGGAGGACATGAAGGAGGGTCCAAGCCACATCGTGTGGAATGGGGAGGATTCTGGGGCCATCTTTGAACCATGCGCTCTCTTGCCATCCATCACTCTCACAACATTAAAAAAATCTGGCTGGCTTCCTCCTAAGTCTCATTTGTTCTTATTTTTCGTTGGCTTCACCCTGGTTTCTCAATGAAAATGATCCCTTTCATCTTCATAGATGAACTTCTGAATATCTAATCAGAGTGCTTTGATTTTTTTTTTTTAATGTATTGTCACCAGAGAAAGTGACATACCCAAGAAGGGAGACTGCCAGCATTGCGTTTTTGACATTCACTGGCTTATGAAATCATAAAGCATTCTAAAAGGACCAAATGCTCAGAGATTCGATGAAATAAGTCATTTTAGTTATCAGTATATTTTTAGCAAAAAGAGAAAATTCGTGGTGAAATACTCTCCCATCTCTTCGGAGATCACCTATTTTTTCCCCCTTATATTCTTTGGCTCTCTCTGCAACCCTTGACACCATCATCCATTTAATACATGAACTTCTCTTGTTTTTCAAGCTTCCTTGCCATCCTATTGGCTTATATTTGGTGGTGCTAGTGGTGAAGGGCCTGCCTGTCAATGCAGTGGACCTGAGAGATGCAGATTCGATCCCTGGGTGGGTAGGATCCCCTGGAGAAGGAAATGGCAGCACACCCCAGTATTCTTGCCCGGAGAATTCCATAGACGGAGGAGGCTGGTGGGCTACAGTCCGTGGGTCACAAAAGTCAGACACCACTGAAGCGAGCAGAGCACAGCCTTCTGAGCAGGACTGCCTTTCTCCCTTTTCCTTTAGACTTTCTGGGTCCAACCATTAAGGACCAGTATATTATTTTATATAATTTTCCTAAGCAACTTTATCATCTTGTATGGTTTTATTACCACCGGTGTTCTGTATTGCTGTAACCAATAATTCAGAATTCTGGACGCACATATCCAATTACACCCTAGGCATCTCCATGGAATTATCTTAAAGTTACCTGAACTCCCCCGGCCCAAAATTAAAATCATCATCTTCTCTTCCAAATCGGTTTCTGTTTTTAAATTTCCTTTTCTCTGTACTGGTGTCATTATTTATATGGTCATCCAAACCAGAAAGTCTTCAGCTGGGCACTGATTTCACTGCTACCCTAATTCACGCACAGACTCCTTTCTTAGGTCCTGCCGCTTATACTTTGTAGACCTTTGTGTCCCCTCCGCCTCAGTCACCACTGCCCTGGTGGAAGCTTTCATTTTCCTTATCTAGTCACCAGGATCATCTGAGTATTAATAACCACTGATTCATTTTGCAAAGAGCTGTCACAGAAATCTTCTAAGAGTTGGATGCGAGCAAATCACAACCCTGCTTAGAATTTTTAAATGACTCCCCGCAGAGTTCAGGGAACATTGCTATGATTGAAATTGCCTTCTATTTTTCTCGCGGCAGACTTAGGAGTGCACTTTCCAGCCAAAGAAAATGTCTCGCCCTGCCCTTACATCACTATTCTGGAGGTGGCCCTCCTAGTGCCTGTGCTGTGGGGGTAGGTGCCAGCATCCTTGAAGGCCTCTCATGGCCTTGTCTTGGTCTGCCCTGTTGACCTTGAACCTCCCAATTCCATGGGGCCAGCAAGCGTTGACTGGCTTCCTGTCCCTCTTTGAGCTGTGAGCCACTCTGGGTGTGGTGGGAAAGTTCGGGGAGAGGGGAGGGAAACATTGTACAGATGCGTTCTTGAATCTGAATCTGTTCATGAACTTGAGTTCCTGACCTGTCCCCTTTAAGGAGCAGGTGTTTGGTTTTTTTTTTTTTTTAATTTAACTTTTTTAAGAGTATTATTATTTTCTTTTTATGTGGACCATTTTAAAGTCTTTATTGAGTTTGTTACAATAATGCTTCTGTTTTGTGTTTCTGGGTTTTTGACCACAAGGAATGAGGGATCTTTGTTCCCCAGTCCGGGATGGAACCACACCCCTGCTTTGGAAGTGCAGAGTCTTAACCACTAGACTGCCAGGAATGTCCCTTAATTTAATTTTTTTAATGCTTATTGGAGTGTACTTTTGGTTTCTTCCCTGATGGCTCAGACGATAGAGAATCTGCCTGCAATGTGGGAGACCCAGGTTTGATCCCTGAGTCGGGAAGATCCCCTGGAGGAGGGAATGGCAGCCCACTCCAGTGTCTTGCCTGGAGAATCCCATGGACAGAGGAGCCTGGCACGCTACAGTTCACCAGGTCGCAAAGAGTCAGACACGACTGTGGGACTAACACTGTCTTACTGCATGTATCAGAGTGATGATTCCAAGCTCTTTACCTTCCAGCTTATTATATTGCTGTTGCTGTTGTTTAGTTGCTAAGTCATGTCTGACTTTTTGCCACCCCATTAACTGTAACCTGCCAGGCTCCTCTGTCCATGGGATGTCCCAGCCAAGAATACTCGAGTGGGTTGCCATTTCCTTCTGTAAGGGATCTTCCTGAGTCAAGGATTGAACTTGCATCTCCTGCACTGGCAGGCATGTTCTTTACCATTGAGCCAAGAGGGATGCCCAGCCCATTATGTTAAATGTGACTAATTATTTATAAGGATAAACACAATATTATTATGGAAAACTCATGTTATATATTACTTGTTATATATTACATTTTATATATAATATTACATCTATATCATTATTATTATTAACCAACTTCTATGTCAGGCTCCTAACTTAAGTATTTATTTCTACCCATCTATCTGTTTTCCAAAATGCTTTGAATTGTGCCTAACCACAGGTCCTCTCTTCCGTGGAACTGAAGCACCCAAACAGACATCGGGCAGTAGACACAGTTGAGGGGGTTTTACATATTATTCCACTTAATTTAGTCATCACTATCTGGAGATAGATGTGAGAGTTGGACTATAAAGAAAGCTGAGTGCAGAAGAATTGATGCTTTTGAACTGTGGTGTTGGAGGAGACTCTGGAGAGTCCCTTGGACTGCAAGGAGATCCAGCTAGTCCATCCTAAAGGAGATCAGTCCTGGGTGTTCATTGGAAGGACTGATGCTGAAGCTGAAACTCCAGTATTTTGGCCACCTGATGCGAAGAGCTGACTCATTTGAAAAGACCCTGATGCTGCGAAAGATTGAGGGCGGAGGAGAATGGGACAACAGAGGATGAGATGGTTGGATGGCATCATCGACTCGATGGACATGAGTTTGGGTAAACTTTGGGAGTTGGTGATGGACAGGGAGGCCTGGAGTGCTGTGGTTCATGGGGTGGCAAAGACTCGGACACGACTGAGCAACTGAACTGAGCTGAACTGATCTGGAGATGCAAATACTGACTCACTTTGTAGAGGAGACTGAGAGCAAGGGAACTCAATTATCCACACTCACAGGTTAGGAAGAAGAAGAAATTGTATTTCTACTTTAGATTTCTGACTTCAATTCCACAAAAATCTTCAGTTTGAGGAAGTAATACTTAATCACTTAAAACAGCTGTGAACAGTGCAAGACAGCATACATTCAGGTGCAAGAAGCTGTAGTAATTGCACTCTGATGATTTTTGCCTTTCTCTGCAGTCACCTAGTAATAGCGGCAAGGGTCAGATTCATTTCTCTGTTGTCTTAGAGACCCAAGGAATATTCTCTGCTCTGCCTTTTAAGCTTAAAAGCAAGCAGTTAGAATATGTAATATATGTATATCCCTGCTCCTGTTACAATGTTGAAATGTTGCAGGTATTTTAAGCAGTTTTCCTCATTCACAAATGATCACTCAAATAAGAGTCGACAGGAACTTTATGGGACTGAAGAAAGGAATCACCCTCAGTTAAGATAAATTATGATTTTATTCATGGAACTTTTATTTTCAAAACAACGGAAGTTGATATTCCTTCTCTCTAGAAGTAGGATTGAAGGATAATTTTGATTCTTGTAAACTTATCAATATATAATATATCTTCAATGACAGCAGTAATTATATCATCACAAGTACTGAAGTTGGAGACCTTTATTTATTAATTCCCTTAGACTCATAGTATGTTTAGTAATAATGATAAGTTGACTCCTAAAGTGACCATTTTTCTTCATGAACATAATTTAAAGGTTTAAATATTTAGAGTATTTGCTTTCTTCATGGTTCTTTTATGGCATGTCTGTTTTTGACATTATGGATCATTCCAAAATAAACCTTCTCTTGTCCGGGATGAGTCAACCTGTCCGTTTCATTGGTTTTGCATTATGTTCTTAGTATTGGGTTATACTATCTGTTTCTTCTACTTTATGGTTAAGAAATTTTAAAAAGTTATCAAGTAACAGTATATTGAAGTGCATTAAATTTCACCATTTAATAGACCAATTGCTAGCATTCACTATGGGTCTTGGGTTTAACTATGTCTTTCAGATTATTCAGAGTTCATGTGTGAGGCACAGATTTGAGTTTCTGCATCTAAGCAGGTGTTATAAACATTAATAAACCCCCACAAAAACCCTGGGAAATGAGGACACTATTATGTCTACTTTGTAGATAAAGAATTTGCAGCTTGTAATCAGGCCACAGTGAGCCAGACATAGAAGAGTTTCCCATAAACAGTGAGACAGAATCACAGGTTTGTACTCCAAAATAAAGCAGTCATGTCTGGTAATCGCCTTTATTTGTGATTTTTATGCAGTAAACATTAGTTTATACTATATGCAAGGCATTAAGCCCATCTGCATGGGGCCTTGTCTCTCATAAAATTAGTTCTGAGCACAGTCTTTCTTAAGAATTGCTTTCTTATTCAAGACACTTGTATTCACAGTTGCCTGGCACCTTAGATTGATCTGTATTCTTGCTTCTATCTTTTTGTTATGAATTTAAGGACAGCTGGTATTTGCTTTACCCACTCCCCACCACCCTTTCCTTGCACGTAATCTGCTTCCACACCCCTTCCCTTATTTCTGTGAGAGTTCTGAAGAAGAGATACCTCTTCTCATCTTTAAAGTAACCCCGTCCCTTTTTGCTTCCTGAAGTTTTTTGTTCCCATACTTACGCATTCTTTCTCCAATCCTTTCTGTATCAATTATATGCATTCGTCCATCTAATATTTTCTATTTAAAAGTCTCAGTTCAGTTGCTCAGACACGTCCGACTCTTTGGACAGCAGCAGGCCAGGTCTCCCTGTCCATCACCAGCTCCCAGAGCTTGCACAAACTCAAGTCCATCGAGTTGGTGATGCCATCCAACCATCTCATCCTCTGTTGTCCATGTCATACAGAGAGAAGTAAGTCAGAAAGAAAAAAACTAATATTGCATGCTAACATACAGGTGGAATCTAGAAAACTGGTACAGATGATCTTATCTGCAAAGCAGAACCAGAGACACAGATGTAGAGAACAAATATGTGAATACCAAGGTGGAAGGGGGCTGGGTGGGAGGAATTGGGCGACTGGGATTGGCGTGAGTACACTACTGTCTATAAATGGATCATGAGAACTCACCATGGAGCGCAGGGAACGCTACTCAGCGCTCTGCAGTGACCTGATGGGAGAGAAGTCCAAAAGGGAGGGGCTACATGTCGATGTATGAGGACTACCCTAGTGGCTTAGATGGTAAAGAATCTGCCTGCAATGCAGGAGACCTGGGTTCAATCCCTGGGTTGGGAAGATCCCCTGGAAAAGGAAATGGCAACCCGCTCCAGTATTCTTGCCTGGAGAATCCCATAGACAGAGGTGGGCTGCAGTCCATGGGGTCGCAAAGAGTCAGGCATGACTGAGTGACTAACAGGCATACACATATGTACATGTATAGCTCTTTCACTTTATAGTACAGTGGAAACTAACGCAACATTGTAAAGCAGCTATACTCCAAGAAAAGTTTATTTCAAAAGCAAAAAAAAAAAAAAGTGTAGTGGTCCTCTCCCTCGCGCATTACTATCCCATTTCATGTCTTCAATAGCCAGGCCCTTTAATGTGTGTCCTCACATCCATTGCAATCCTTCCCTTAGCACATTTTTTTTTTTCTTTCCTGTAACAGGTTGCAAGCTCTTGAGTTTAGCACATCACAGACTTAGATACTTCCATGCTAGAGACTTCATGTCTGTGTCCCTCCAAAATTTGTACTTGGAAATCTTACTGCCAGTGTGATGAGTTAGGAGGTAGGGACTTTGGGGTGGTTTGGCTATGAGGGCAGAGTGAGCCCTCATGGATGAGAGTCTTGCCCTTATGGCAAAGACCCTTAAGAGACTCCTAGCCCCTTCCACCTCCCACCTGGAGATATCAGAAGTTGGCTGTCTCAACTCAGAAGAGGCCCTTCATGGTCCATGCTGTCCTTACCTTGGACTTCTAGCCTCCAGAACTATGAGAAGTAACATTTTTGTTACAAGCTATGCAGTTTGTGATATTGTGTTATAGCTGCCCAAATGCACTAAGCCATCATATAACCAGATAATCAATGCTTCATTCCATATCTTATAGCTCTTTAATAATTTTATTCAAATTTAAAATACTTTCTCCTTATTTAACATTGCTGCACAAGTGTCTTTCTTCAAATTCTAATATTTTTAGGATTCTAACCTTACATGGTCTTCTTGACACCATAAATAGGTGTGAATATATATAGTAAAGAGATATTTTGCTAAATATATAGTATATAAGCATATATTATATATTGCAAACATATATTTTATAAGTACACATATGTATATTTAGTTTTCTCTCAGCTTCTTTGTTATCTTTGCACCTCCTCTCTTCTCTTATCACTAAATGCTTCAGGAAATAATCCAGCCCTCTGCTCTTACAGGGTGAACTTCCACCATCTGTTCAATTACCTGCTGCCTTGTTAAGTGGAGCAGATAACTGCACACTGGACGGGGCAGATAAGGAACGGTGTCTAGAGCTAAAGTACTCACGAGACAGAGAAATAACACCTCCTCTTTTGCATGTAGATAAACTCAGTTTGCACACTGAGAACCCGTTCCGCCGTTCCTGTGAAGAGGCTCTGCCAGCTGGTCTTGAGTCTTTGCCTAAGAAGAGAGGTGCTGAAGAATTCCTCACAGGTAACTTCATGCGGGACTGTTGACCTGTTACTGCCTTCAGTTTGCCTGCAGGTAGCACATGCTTGTTTTGGTATCATATTTGGGACTATGTGACCATTCACCTGTTTTACGATCCAATAATAAACTAGGAGGTCCAGAACACATTTTCCACAGACTTTCTATGAACCAATTTCCGTGTTGCAGCTTTTCTTACTCCTAATTACTCCATACCCTAAACTTAAAAAAAAAAGAAAAAATTAGCACAAGCTTGCCATTATATTCAGTCAAATATTCCACATTTCCAATATTTTATTTCTCATTAGATCACTGTGTCTTCAAGTCTCATTTTTATGATTTCTAAACATGCTGGAGGTATATGTCTCGTAAGGCCTTTTGCACTATAATGTAATAAAGCGTATAGAATCTCTTTGTATACATGCAAACAAAAGTGAATCCCTTTAAGTCTTTATACAATTCTCTTGATTTTATTTTTCTTATAATTTTATTAGTTTTGTATGTGCTATCCAATACTTTATTTCTTTTCTGTTATGTTGAATATTATTTACCTAAAATAGCAATGGTATTTTACACAATTACTAAACCATGTAATACTGGGGAAAAATAGATTTGGAACAAAGTGGCAAAAGAAAAGAAAATCTATCTTGAATTTTAGTTAACGTTCATATAAATTTCTCTCTACCATATATACGTTTATTAATTCCTATACAAAATGATGTGCATTGTTTCTATATGTTATAGTTCTTGATTAAAATGTGTTTTTTTCTAATTATTTATTATATACCTATTTTTTCTAGTAGGAAAAAAAATATACTCTCATTCCCCCAAATATAATTATAGAAATTACCAAATATGTGACATAAACCTAACCAGTAGAAATAATGGCTAATAAATATTTAACCTTCCTATTTTTTCTTCACATACCGTATTTGTAAACATGCACACACACAATTGTTTTGTACTATTCAGCAAGCTGCTTTTCAGCAACTTATAAACTTGTGTGTATGCATGTGTATTAATTTTGCGAAAGCATTTTAATATTTTTTAGTGAGAACTTCATCATGAAAACTGATTTTAAAATATTCTGCCTTTTTTTAAACCAGTTAATATTGCAGAGATCATCCTAAAAATCAAACTTTTAAGAAGACTTTTCACAAGACCTGTACTTTTTTCTCATAATACAAAGATTAAATCATTTAATGTGCCAATATGCTAATGTCTTATTCTTAATGTATATTTCTGAATTCTGTTTTATTTTTTCTGTTTATTTTGGAGTCAAGTTTCTTTAAAAACCTATTGCTAATAAAGGACTGTGGTGTAGACTTACATATTAAAAATGAATTAATGCATATTTTTCTGATAGTGAAGATAATTATATAATACTCATAGTGAATGTATGAATTCTCCAAGTCACAGGAATTAGCTGAAATATGGTGCTATGGGAAAAAAAACTGAATTCAGAATACTCTGTACTTTGATCCTATAATATCTGATCTATTACTTAACTTCTCTCAGTCTCTTTCATCTCAGTATTAAAAAGAGGGAAATAACATGGAATTTACCTTTCACACGCCATCAGGAATATCACAATATTTACATGAGTATCATGTGAATAACACGAGGCAACAGTGCCCAGGAAAAGTCAGCCATTGAATCAGGATTAAAACACGACTTTGATTGTCAAACTGCATAGGCTCAAGTTCCGTCTTTTTTACACATTAGCTGGATGACTGTCATCAAGTTAGTGAGACTTTCGGTATCTTGGTTTTCTCGTTCATGAAATGGATGTGTTCATGGGGTTACAAAGAGTTGGACACGACTGAGTGACTTTTAAAATAAATAAAAAATAAATGATGATCACAATAGTATTCATTGTAGGATTAGTATGAAGATGAATCAGGTTGTTAATTGCAAATTAGTTGATAATATTGAGTAACAAATCAAAACAGGAGGAAGTAGTCAAGAGATTTTAAATGAAGTGTCAGCAAAAGAATTGTTTTCCTATTTCGAGAATTAAATGCAGAACTAATCATTCCCATGTGTGTTTGTCCCCAAAATTAAACAAAGAAAATAAAACAAGAAGAAGAAAAAAAAAAGAAATGCAGTGCTCCATGCAGAGGAAGGAAGCTATGTCCCTGTCTGCTCCTTAGCAACTGAAATTTGTCTTTCAAATAACAAAATAGAATAGTAAACACCCAGAAACATTCATTGCAAAGACCAATCCTGGCATCCCTTAATGCTTCGTTGTTTTTCTCCATAATTGCATTTATTTATTTATCCGTTTACTTACTCCTGTCGGTGCTGGGTCTTCCTTGCTGTGTGCTGGCTTCCTCCAGTTGCGGAGAGCGGGGGCTCCTCTCTGGTTATGATGCACGGGCCTCTCATTGCCATGGCGTCTCTCCCTGAGGAGGCTCTAGGGCCCCAGGTTTCAGTGGCTGCAGCATGTGAGCTCAGTAGTCGCAGCTTCTGGGCCCCAGCGCACAGGCTCAATAGTCCTGACGCATGGGCGTAGCCTCCAGACAGCATATGGGATCTTCCCAGACTAGGGATCGAACCTGCGTCTCCTGCACTGGCAGGCTGATTCCTTACCACTAAACCACCAGGCAAGCACAATGCTTGTTTCTAAAAAGCTTGTGGAGCATTTTCCCCCTCTTGTATATTTAATGCATTTTAATATGAATATGTCTATATAAATTCTTACAATTTGAAGAGTTGTAAATTAATATTATGAAGAATGCCTAGTAATTTTATCAAGAACCATTGGAAAACATACAGGAATGTAGTCACCTTTGTTGACCATAATTCCAGGAAAGGAAGAATATGAAGCACATAAAAGTAAAATCCACTTATTGGCCATCCATCATCACTCATTTCATAGCAGAGCTATCGAAATGAACCTTATTTTCTAATTAAGAATTTCTTTTATGGCCAGTAAATTACTTTCATGATTTGCCCTGTAGCTCTGCAGAATGCCACCATCACCCCCTGTCTCAGATATAATGGAAGAAATTTCTATATTCATAAAATGAATGTTTTCTGTCCAGAATTGCTTTTGATTAGTATGAGCTACATTACTGACACTGCCTTTTTCTGGGAAAGAACCCCGAGTGTATTTTATCAAAGTGCAGTAATTGTGCTGGAAGTAAGATAGCAATGGCATTCGTTAGCTTTGATTCTAATGGCTGTAAGAGCCACAGAAAAGTAGGACTTTGTGCTACCTTTGCATAAAATAATGACTGTCCGTTGCGTGCCAGCTTTCATGGACTTAATTTGTGTAAAGATGATAATGCTGGGCGTGTACTTAGAGCTTTTACTTCCTGAAGCTGCACTTTTCATTTCTGAACGTGCCTGTCAGTGTCGCCAGAAGAATCAGTGAAAATGACCTTGGCCTTCGGCATGAGTAGTCTAAATTGAAAGAAGCATATTTAGAGGGCTGAGACCCAGCCACAAACCCAACAGCCAGCTGGATAATAAAGCAAAGGCAGCTGCCAGCCCAGCTGTGCAATGCGCTCGCGGGGTGGTGTTTGGTTCAAGACTCACTCGCCTGCCTCATATCTGCACCCAGAGAGCTGCTTCCACTGGGGTCTGTGAATTTCACTCCTCTTCTTAACTACCTGAGGATATCTGCACAGCCTAAATTGTGCGATTATTATCATTATTGTTTAAAGTCTATGTCTGACGCAGGATACAGCATGCTTGGGGCTGGTGCATGGGGATGACCCAGAGAGACGTTATGGGGAGGGAGGTGGGAGGGGGGTTCATGTTTGAGAATGCATGTAAGAATTAAAGATTTTAAAATTAAAAAAATAAATAAAATAAATAAATAAATAAATAAATTCCAACCTTAAGAAGCTAAAAAAAAAAAAAATTCTGCATTATCCATGTAGGACTTTTAAAAATTTCTTTATGTGTTTGGTCAAAGCAGTCAGTCCTAAAGGAAATCAACCCTGAATTGCATCCCAATGAATATTGGGAGGACTGATGCTGAAGCTGAAGCTTCAATACTTTGGCCACCTGATGTGAAGAGCTGACTCATCGGAAAAGACCCGGATGCTGGGAAAGATTGAGGGCAAGAGGGATGACAGAGAATGAGATGGTTCGATGGCATCACTGGTTTAATGGACATGGGTTTGAGCAAACCCTGGGAGACGATGGAGGACAGGGAAGCCTGGAGTGCTGCAGCCCATGGCTCGCAAGGAGTCAGACATGACTGAGTGACTGAACAATGAGCGAGCAGTGTGCTTGACTCCATCGGGTCTCAGCTGCCACCCTCTGGATCTTCATTGCATCACACAGGATCTCTTGTTGGGGTTCCCAGACTCTCCACCTGTGGCACTTGGGCTCCAGAGGGTACAGGCTCAGTAGTTGCAGCCAAGCATGCAACTAGCATGTGGGATCCTAGCTCTTGGACCAGGGATTGAACCAGCATCCCCTGCATTGCAAGGCAGGTTCTTAAGCATTGAACCTCTAAGGAAGTACCTCCACTTAGGGTTAAAAAACAAAACAAAACTCTAGGCTGGTCAAAGCATGACAAAACTGCCTTTGTCTGAACTATCCACAATTGTCTTTGAGAAATCAGCAGACAGATGTGAATTGTCCTACAATTCACATATGAAGACAGCATGATGCTATTTATAAATGTTATACCTAGAGAGGCATTGGTAGGTGGAGAGAGAATGCACAGTGGCATTAAGGAAGGTGGAAAGAATACACAGAGTTGTCTGGAATCTGACTGACTGGGGCATTTGTCTGTCCCATCGCATGCCTCTTCCCCAGGGTTGGCAAGTTGAGATCCTGACTTATAGACGAGCATGTAAGGAGATCTTGGTTTATAGGTGAGCATGTAAGGAGACAAAAGGATTGAAGGAGGTTACACGGTAGATGTCATGGAAGATGGGGGCTGGTCTCAGGTGGAACCTAATCTTTGACAGTACAGTTTTTCATTTTAGATTAATTTTTTGCTCAGATGTAAATTTCAATATTTGGGTTTTATTAAAATCAAGATAATACATAGAATCTTTACACCAAATCACCTTGAAGTAGTGCTTTCAAAGAATAAAGCAACAGAAACTCAAATCATAATGCTTTATCATGTGATTTTAGAAAATTTCAACTACCAAATGCCCCAATCTATTTTCCAAGATTACTTTTAGCTATTACCAGGGTGATCTTACAATCTAAAAGTTCTATTTCACTTAAAAATACATAGATTTGTAGAAATATTTCCAAGAGATCCAGCCTCTGAGAAAGGAAGCTTTCAGTAATGCAAGTTTATTTTGTCAGAAGTTGCCATCTAATTATTATTTTGTAGCAGTCTTAAAGGGAGGTGAAGTCTACTAATATTATCACTCTGTAATCCAGAATGTTTTCCTCTGAAATAGAAAAAAGCAAAACAAATGGAGATACATGGTCGAAACCTAGAAGCATTAACAGAATACAACCCCTTCCACTTTTTCAAGTCGTGAAAGGCCAAATTCAGGACTAAAATTAGACCAAATTCTTTGAGTGGTTCTTATTCCCCTTTGGATGGTTCTTATTCTCCAATGCTGGCATCTGGCATGGACCAACCCAAATCTCAGCCTGAGAGGCTCTACTATTTGCAGTGGGTGTACGGCAAGTGAAAGGGCCTCCCAGGTGGAGCTATGGTAACAAAAGGAAACACTTGTCAGACCAGGAGGCTGAAGAGACTCGGGTTCCATCCCTGGGATGGGAAGATGCCCTGGAGGGGCAAATGGCAACCCACGCAAGTATTCTTGCCTAGATAATCCCAGACAGAGGAGCGTGGCAGGCTATATCCCACAGAGTCTCAAAGAGTTGGACGTGACTGGAGTGACTTAGCATGCATGCACAGACTGAGCAAAGCTCAAAGGTGGTGTCAACATGGAAAGCCCTAATGGGCACTGAGCACCTTCTCTAGCGAATGTGATGTCAAGTTTCCTGATGATGAATTTCTGCTACCTCTTAAACAATCCGACCTACCCTATTTTCTTAAATGATCAGTTCTCTTTCTTTGTCTTTCCTGAATTAAATACAAATAAATGTGGATATCATTTCAAATATTCCAACACATGGCTATGTTATCTATTTGTACAGTATAGCATCCTTTTTATAAACTCAGATCTGAATGAAACAAACTGTCTTCTATTTGAAATAATAGTGGCAACTACCCTTTATTTAGTACTGACTTTGAACTGTGGACTTTGCATTCATGGTCTTTAGTCAAGTCATGGATTATGTGTGACAGATATTATCCCTCTTTTGTAGATGGGAACACTGAGGCCCCGAGACACCAAGTAACTCAGCCAATGGTAGGAACCGATAAAGAAGGACGTGAATTCAGCCCTTTAGACCTTGATGCCCTTGATAATACAGGACCTTTCTTTTGTCAGTATTCATAGTGATGCAATTTTAGTTAATGCAGAATTTCTCAAAGATCCATTGCACACATATTCTAGTATTAAAAGGAAAGTCCTAGCAAATACCTTTACGCGTATCTTTTAAGGCACTGATTTTTTTATGCAGAATCTCTACAGTTTGAATGCTCCTGGGTATGTAATTGCTAGTGTTCTCACATTTATTTCTTTAAATCATTATCAGGTAATGAGAGTAGTCAAAATATACCATGTGCCTTCTATGTGCAAAACTTATAATAGGCTGTCTTCAGGAATTGTTGATGTTGTTCAGTTACCAATCTGTGTCCAACTCTTTGCAACTCTATGGACTGCAGCACACCAGGCTTCCCTGTCCTTCACTATCTCCCGGAGTTTGCTCAAAACTTCGTCCATTGAATCGGTGATGCCATCCAGTCATCTTATCCTCTGTTGCAAATTAACTTGCTTAATTGTCATCAAGATTTGACTATTTAGATGATTATTTTATCTCTATCATCATCATCTTACCAATGAGGAAACTCAAAAACCAAGGTAAAGTGATGTGTTTAAAGTTATATAGCCAGGGTTAGCGGCAGACCTACAATCAAACTTGTCCTTTTGACACAGTCTAAAATCTTAGTCACTATGCCAAACTGTCTCTAAAATAACACTTTCCTTAGTGTGCAAAGTATTAGTTGCTTGGTCATGTCCAACTCCTTGCAACCTCATGGACTGTAGCTCACCAGGCTCCTCTGTCCATGGAATTCTCCAGGCAAGAATGCTGGAATGGGAACCATTCCCTTCTCCTAGGGATCTCCCAGCCCAGGGATTGAACCCTGGTCTCTCGCATTGCAACCTGGTTAATGGAAGTTTAATAGCACATTTTTGCATACTACATAATAGAAAGAAATATTAAATTGAACCTGAAAGATACAAATATTTATTAAAACCACTTAGTTCTAAGATGTAATTAGAAAATCCATTGACTTACAGTCAACTATATTTTACGTCAATACTTTGTAAATAGAGAGTTGTGAATCATTTACTGGGCAGTGGGAAGCTACTATTTTTGTCACCATTATTTTGGTTCATATTTGTTAAGTGAGCAAATGACTATTTTAATTAATAGTTTTCTCTCTCTGTTAAGCAAGCTTAAGTCAGTCAATATGAATAGGAACAAACCATGAAAATAATTTTTTAAAAGGCATTTTCTGTAATCCAGTGGTATTCTATGAGCTGCCACAGATTCCGTACTCATACAAAAAAACAAGAAAAAAAAGTAACTGGTTCTGCATGCGTTAACTACCAAACCCCAAGGACCTTTCACTCCTTAAATGATCCCGTTTTCATTCATTAAATTGCCCTAGGAGGTATAACCCCAAAACAGTGACTTCTGAGAGATAACAACCACAGCCGTGGCCTAAAGCACTTAGGTAGACTACCCTTTTTCTTCAAGTGCTATTAAGCCCAAGGGGTAAAGCCCTTGACCTGTGGTGTCAACATAGCATCTTGGCCACGGTCACGAATGAAAGGGCCATCTACACATGTGCTTAAGGTAGAATGCACAATAGACCACGCATCGTTTATTAAAGTTCACATGTCAAAACAGGCAGTATTAGAGCTCTCAGTATCATCTTTCAGCTGTGACCAGAAAGACAAAAGCAGAATTATCAGGCTGGAATAGACCTTGCAAGATTATTTAGTCCATTGCTTGATCTTAAGGCAAACCATACAAGTATTGTATACACTAGTCAACCCGTCAACCAAGATTTATTTTATATTCACAGGTGCACAGCCTCGGATAGGATCTGGCCCTCTATACCGTCAGAGTCATGTTTTCCCAAGGGTTTGAGTCATTCTCAAGTGGAGCCCACAAAGGTTCAGAAGCAGTACTCTGTTTATTTTAGTCCAAAAAAAAAAAAAAGTGTCACTACTGTTCACCGTTCATTGTGGGTAGTGGCAGGAATAAATGACGAATCAAGCATGGCTTTGTCTTCAAGTTCGCAACCACTAGCAACCCAATCTCCCCCTCACTCCACTTCATACGTATACTTATCATCACAGTCACACCGCACCAGCCACAACCACTGCCCAGCCTCTGCAAAGGTTCTAAAGCATCTGAAACTTATCAGACATCCTTTGGAAAGTTAGCAAGTTTTGTGGCCACTGATACGTACGCAGGCACCCACATTACATATGGCAACAGCTTAAAAAATTTTGATAAGAGATTGAGTATGGTGTTTTTATTCCAAAACACCCAAATATGTCTTCGTGGGAATGCAAAATGACAAACACAGTTAATTCAGACTTGTAGTTTGTGTCCAAAGGGAGGTCCCAAGAGTTGTTATTCTCAGGCTTGTTCTCCCCAAACCCAGATCTCTCTCAACCCCAAAACCTCACATGCTGGGGTACCTCCTGCTGCCCGGATCTAGCTAGCCACTGTGTCTAAAATGGTGAGCGCTCCAGGGTTTCTGGTTCAGAGATCATTTGAAATGCATGCCCTTCCTCTTTAAAGCTGTAGAAGAAAAAAGCTAAAGAATTCAGCCTTGCAAATAGGCTTCTAGATGTGTGCATATTGTACTGTTGGCTAGGCATAGATTAAAGGTGCTGGTCAGACCAGGATTAAGCACAAGTGAAATGTATGAGCAGTTTATGGAATAATCTGAGCTGAATCCAAACTTCAGAAATATGAAGCGTGACCTCCCGACGTGTCCTATAGGAGTCACATCATAGGAATATTATGTCAACATACAATACTGGTGATTTATTAATGATCCAGAATACAGAATCACAGGTCAGAAAAAGATCCCTCATTAGCCATTGAGGCTTGATCTATCTGGAAAAGGAACACAAGGGTGATATGGCAGCAGACTCCTTAATGGGAGAAGGCTATGACACCCCACTCCATTTCTTGCCTAGAAAATCCCATGGATGGAGGAGCCTGGTGGGCTGCAGTTCATGGGGTCACTAAGAGTTGGACATGACTGAGAGACTTCACTTTCACTTTTCACTTTCATGCATTGGAGAAGGAAATGGCAAGCCACTCCAGGGTGCTTGCCTGGAGAATCCCAGGGACGGCAGAGCCTGGTGGGCTGCCGTCTATGGGGTCGCACAGAGTCGGACACGACTGAAGCGACTTAGCAGCAGCAGGAGCAGCAGCAGACTCCTTTCTGAGAGCACCCTGGTCCTCACCCTGTCGAATGTCAAGCTTCACACACTGACAGTTCAACTGCTGAACAGGTTTGATACATGACGGGCTGGTGGAGTACATGTTGCCTTTCTGAAATGGTCTATACAGACACGAAGGAGACATGGCATCCAGGTATGCCACAGCTTTCCTTCCAAGGGGCAAGCGTCTTTTAAGTTCATGGCTGCAGTCACCATCTGCAGTGATTTTCAAACCCAAGAAAATGAAATTTGTCTCTACTTCCATTTGTCCCTTCCTACTTGCCATGAAGTGACATGCCTAGTGTGTTAAAAAGCAAAGACATCACTTTGCCAACAAAGGTCTGTACAGTCACAGCTATAGTTTTTCCACAGTCATGTACAGACATGCAAGTTGGACCATAAAGAAGGCTGAGTGCTGAAGAATTGACGCTTTGAAATCGTCATGCTGCAGAAGACTCTTGAAAGCCCCTTATACAGCAAGGAGTTCAAACTAGTCCATCCTAAAGGAAATCAACCCTGAATATTCATTAGAAGGACTGATGCTGAAGCTCCAATACTTTGGCCGCCTGATGGGACGAGTTGACTAAACATTGGAAAAGACACTGATGCTGGGAAAGATTGAAGGTGGGAGGAGAAGGGGGAGACAGATGATGAGATGGTTGGATGGCATGACCGACTCAATGGACATGAATTTGAATAAGCTCCAGCAGACAGTAAATGACACAGGAGCCTCATGCTGCAGTCCATGAGGTCGCAAAAAGTTGGACACAACTTAATGACTGAACAACAGCAAAGACACAGTGTGACTCCAGCCAGAAACCCTTCTTAGGATCTACATGCTCCTCCCCCTCAGGCACTGCCCTCTCCCTGGGAATTACACTCAGTCATGGAGAACGGCCTTCCCTTTCCAAGGGGTAGTCCATGACTAGAGACCGGTGAATGTGCGGATGTAAGAGTCTAGCCTCTCAGCTCAAGTTCAGAGTACTTCTGAAAGGCCACGTCAATTCCAAAGCTTCTTGTGGCCTCAGGTGCAAAACCATGTTGCACGCCAACTGCACCATTTGTCCACCCCAGATTTCTTCACTTTCATATAAATGCATCACCTGAGTCCACAGACCTCTGGCTGACAACTCATTTTATTAGAGTCTGTATCCACAGAAATAATTGCTGAGCTACAAATTTTCCTCGTCATATGAAAAAAATTCTAGCTACTTTTCGTCTTACTTTTTAGAAAAAACAGAACACATTATGTAGTCCTGTGCTGAGCCACTCAGTCATGTCTGACTCTGTGACCCCATTGACTGTAGCCTGCCAGGCTCCTCTGTCCATTGAATTCTCCAAGCAAGAATACAGGAGTAGGTAGCCATTTCCTTCTCCAGGGGATCTTCCCAACCCAGGAATCTAACCAGGGTCTCCTGCATTGTAGGCACATTCTTTACCAGCTGAGATATCAGGGATGCCCAGAACACATTATAATGTGATTTCAATGCACTGGGCTCTGGTGAGCTCAAATGCAAACCATCTCTCTCTTCAAATTCAGCATTGCATGGAATCCTCTTCATTGGTCTAAGCCTTCCCTGCTGTTGAAGCTGTATTGTTATCTGGCAATGGGTTTTAATCAGGGTTTGTTAAATATGTTTGTCTATAACATTAGATGGAATAAATTGTACCTTATCATTTTGGCTCATGGCAAAATAGAACAATTAAGCTGCCTGGTGGCAGGCTGACATTTATCAGACTATTTTCACTGCCAGGCAACGTTGGCGTAATCCAATTTGTGTTCTCGGCAGCTTAGGGAAGCGTCAAGGTGCCTGCAGTGTTTGTGAATGGGTTGCCAGTGTGGTGTGCTGATTCCTAAATATATTCTTCCCAGATATCAATTTTGTACATTTTTTCCCCCCAGAACGAAACAAGCTATTCAGGAATGTACTTTCCCTGGAATTAGCCCCGGGAGTCATTCCTCTTGTAACCAGCCTCTAACATCACTTGTAGAGAAAGGAGTTGACTAGACAACCATTGTTTAAAAATTCCGATTCTACTTGGGCGCATGCGTGTCATCTCTGTCACAGAACTGACGGCAGCATCCTGTTAGAAGACCTAAAATGGAGAGATGCTGAGAGCGCACACACAGAACAGCGTGTCCCGAGATACCCATCAAGCAGATTGGAAATATTAAAAGGACTTCTCTTTGCTTCACCTTGACCCCTCTGCAAGCTCAAGTTAGCAGAAGCCCCTGAATATGGCTTTAAACACTGTATTCAAACTAGGAGTTTGGGATTAACAGATATACACTATTATATATAAAATAGATAACCACGAAGGACCCAATGTATAGCACTGGAAAATATACTCAATATTTTGTCATAACTTATAGGGGAAGGGGGCTTCCCTGGTAGCTCAGCTGGTAAAGAATCCACCTGCAATGCAGGAGACCCCAGGAAGACGCCCTGGAGAAGGAAATGTATTCCTGCCTGGAGAATCCCCATGGACAGAAGAGCCTGGTGAGTTACAGTCCATGGGACCGCAGAGTCAGACAAGACTGAGCAATCTACATCTATATGTCTAGATAGATGTACTCAATATTTATTATATTAATATATTCAATATAGTACTATGCTGTAAACTTGAAACTAACTCAACAGTGTAAATCAACTATACTTCAATAAAAAAAATCATGACTATTAAAAAAGAAAATTGATACTGACACTCTATAGAGAAAGCATGCTGCATGTACCTGACCCTTCCCCACTCCCCTTAAATTACAGAAAAAATTGAATCGAATGTCTGGTATCATTTCTGTTTAAAAATGTTATGTTAACCCAGTAATCGAGGTTTTCAGGCTAGTTTCTAGACTCTGTTTCAGAGGGAGAATAAACAAGTCATTCTACTTCCTCCTAGGAAGAATTTATCCCACTTTTTAGATTGGGATATTCATGTAAAAGAAAATAAATATCTTATCTCCTTTACCTAATGATCTTATAAAAACAGAAGCTCTAGTAAATGCAAAGCTAAATTTAAAAGGATTAGTTAGAATGAAGCTGTTGTTATAAAATAGCATGAGCTTTACATGTTAATATCACGTTTTTTCCTTGTAAGTAAATAGTTGTATTTCGTGTAATAGAAATAAACAATCCAGGTTTGATAAAATTCTTAGCTTGCAGGAGTTGGGGTAGGGTGAAGAGAAAAGACTCAGGCCATCCCCTGAAGAGGGTTCAGACCTGGGTGTTCATCATTCTAGCCCTGTGTGAAATCGAGCTGTCTGCACCCCTGCAGTTCCCAGGGAATCAGGACTTGGGTCCTTTGTCTTCTGGGATTTCCCCAAAAGTTATCAGAAGTTTCCATTTCTTTATTATCCCTTCCCCAAGGTTTTCAGCCTGCTGGAGACCAAGGGAAAATGCCCCCTTCTGTGTGTTTTCTATCAACCACTGACTCTCTTGAGTGTTTCTGGTAATTGTGACTCTTTTTCCCACCAAACAACGATGATCATCTCCTTTTTGGTGGAACTGTGATGGTCGGTGGTGGGGAGAGACTGTTAGGTGGTGGTGAAGGTAGATCTGGCTTCTCAAGTACGTTCTTTCCAGTCGCTTGTATATAGATTCATTCTATGCCCCATTTCGGCGTGTTTTCATTGTTGATATTCAAAACATTTATCTTCTGAATGTCAAAGATAATTTCTATCAAGTGCATGTCTCTAGGATTTGAAAGGCTCGGCTCAAAATCAAAAAAATATGTTTATTCTGTAACTCATTTGCCTTCCTTATTTTAGGTTGTGTGTGCAGTCTTTCTAAAAGCAAAGAAGAGACTGGTGTGAAGAGTTACGGATATTAAAAGAAATGTGGTTAAAAAAATGTTGCTGTTATCTAAAATATCGGCCTACCATATCCATTTAACATACCTCAATCACAACGAAAACCATTCTGTATCCACTCTTAGGTGCAGACACAAAGGAATTTCAATCAGATATTCAAACAGATACACGCACACAAATGTTCATAGCAGTACTATTCACAGCAGCCAACACATGGAAACAACCCAGATGTCATCAAGAGACGAATGGATAAAGCAAAGGCTGTACAGTCATATGATGGAATATAATTCAGCTGTTAAAAAGGAATTAAGTACTGACACTTGCTACAACCCGGCTGAAATTTGATCACATTGTTAACTGTGAGAGACAGTTATAGAAGGACATTTTATAACTCTATTTAGATGAAATACTCCAAACAAGCAAATGCATACAGACAGAAAGCAGACTGGGGGTTGTCAGAGGCTGGGGCAGGAGGATGAAAAGTGACTGTTTAATAGATATGAGATTTCCATTTGGAGTGATGAAAATAATACTAGAAATAGAAGAGATAATGGCTAGTAAATATTGTGAAGACATTTAAGGCCATCTGAATAAGTTGTATGGTCTAAAATGATTAAAATGGGAAATTTGATGTTATCTGTATTTTACCACAATAAAAGATAATTGCAGAAGTAAAATATAATTTTTAGTAGACAATTCAAAGCAAGTCTTAAATATGTTTTATGAAACAGGAGGACACTACTTCTTTTCCTATAATCTTATTTTACTGAAGCTGCTGTTTTCCCATTTCCAATTTTTCCCCCAAATATCTGAAATAAAAATACTGAAAATATTAAGTAAAACAATTTGCTATCGTGCTTAGTCACTCAGTCACGTCCGACTCTTTGCAACCTTATGCACTGTAGGCAAGCAGGCTGCTCTGTCCATGGGGATTCTCCAGGCCAGAATGCTGGAGTGGGTTGCTGTGCCCTCTTCCAGGGGAATCTTCCCAACTCAGGGATCAAACCCAGGTCTCCCACACTGCAGAGAGATTCTTTACCGTCTGAGCCACTATTTACTATTAGGATACATATATAATGTAGGATCAAAGAGTTTATAAAATTGATAATGAGGATGAGGATGATGACTGAGTTCTGAGGTTTATTATTGACAGGCACTCGTCTGAGAATTTTTTGCCATTTTAACTCATCTCATCCTCTTTTCAACTGTGATGAGACTGGTGCTGAGACCATTCCCAATTTACAGAAATGGACACTGCAGCCAGTCCCTGGTTCGATGTCACAGGGACAGCATAAGGAACAGTGAGATGTGAACTCAGATGTTCTGGCCAGAAGGTCCGAGAACTTGAGCAACTGGATTTCGGATGCATGGGAATATCGTAGAAAGCTAAGTTCAGGCCCTTTTTAAAAAATCATTTTTAATTGGAGGATCATTGCTTTACAACGGTGTGTTGTTCTCTGCCCTACAATGACGTGAATCAGCCACAAGTGTTTACTATCCCCTCCCTCTTGAGCCTCCCTCTCACCCAGTCCCCATCCCACCCAGCTAGCTCCAGGCTGAACTCCCCGCGTTTACACAGTGGCTTCCCACTACCTAGTTTACATATGCTAATAGACATATTTAAATGCTACTCTCTCAGGTCCTCCCACTCTCCTTACCCGCTGTGTCCACAAGTCTGATCTCTGCGTCTGTGTCTCTATTCCTGCCCTGCAAATAGGTTGATCGGTACCACCGTTCTAGATTCCATATGTGTCTGTTCACATAGGATATTTTTCTCTTTCTGACTTACTTTACTCTGTATAAGAGACTCTAGGTCTTCCCACCTCAATTCAACTGGCTCAAAGTTGCTCCTTTTTATGACTGAGTAGGGGCTTCCTAGGTGGCTCAGGGGGTAAAGAATCTGCCTGCAACTTAGGAAAGGCGGGTTCAATTCCTGGGAAGATCCCCTGGAGGAGGGCATGGCAATCCACTCCAGTATTCTTGCCAGGAGAATCTCATGGATGGAGGAGCTTGGTGGGGTACAGTCCATGGGGTCGCAAAAAACGGAACACGACTGAAGCTGAGTCATAGCATGCAAGCAAGCACATCTCTCCTAAAGAGAATTTTACTGACCAGAAAGAGGCTTACAGAGTATGCAAATAGCCCTGTGACTTCATTTACATGAGAATCACCCTTTCCACGGTGTTCTGACAACTTTCCTGTCCACTGTGGGATGTTTATTGGTTCATTATTTGTAAAATAGTAAAACCTCATCTGAAAAAAAAAAAAAAAGCGTGTTGTGTCTTTCATTTCAAAACCGCCCCAGGGCCCTACGGGGTATATTAAATCTGTCTCTCTGCCGTATATCTCACTGTCCATTTTACTTGAAACCAGGTGTTTTGTATATTGAACTTTTTAACACCGCGGGGAGGTAAGTATGCACAGCTGGAGGTTTATGCTTCACACATTTTCATGTTGGAGAACAAGAAGCGGCCCCCAGGAGTAACTCCTCCAGCAAGGAGCAGGGGGGTCGGGCGAACAAAGCGCTTCTGTATCTGGTGGCGGGCGCGGGGCGGGGGATGTCTCGGATGCGGGACCCGCATGCAAAGTGGCTGCCGGCGACGCAGAGACAAAACGTGGCGAGGGATCGCAGCGCCCAGGTTCTCAGATCAATCAGGAGCGATGAGGCTGTCACTGCACAGAAGGGCCGAGACGCAGCATCAAAGCCGGGAGGGAGAGGGGAGCGGCTTTTTGTCCGCCTGCCTTTTGTCTTCTTAACCAGCCCCAGGAGCCAGCTCACATCCCCCGTGAAAGGCCGAGTTAATCTGTTTCTAGTGAACATTGTTCGGCTGTGTGTAGTCAGCTCCACAATCATTAAAGAAAAATAACTAGGTTGGCAGGACCGAAAAAAAAAAAAAAAAAAAACAACCAGCCTTGATTTTCCTGTGGGGTGCGTTTTGTCAAGAGAGGGATTTTCTGCTTGTATCATTGTCCGCCCGACAGGGAAAAGGGGACCGACCTCCCACAACAGACTCAGGCAGGCTGCGAGCTTCTTGGCCTCCGCGATGAGCTGTGTGGAGCCAGACGGAAGATGCTTTATGAAAATTAAAAACACGACCTTTCCAATGCATTCTCTTCTGGATTCAGTTTCCCCTCTGAAGTCTTCTTAAGAAATTCAAGCACAACAACAAAAAAGCACTTTCCCACACTTGGGTTGGCTTTCCCAGAAGAATTGGTCATGGTATTGCGGGGGGATTTTTGATGCTTGTGGGCATGGGAAGAGATACAGGGGAGAGTTAGTGCAGAGTTAGTGCAAGGTTAGGGGGGATGTCTTTATCATTTCTTTGTACCTGGCTTTGATGTCAAGAAAGTTTCACTTAGCTCAGCTGATTATAGATCAACCTCTTCTCCATTCAAATAAGACGGTCCTATTATATTTCGTCAAATGATTCAGATTGTCGTCATTTGAGGGCAGGTACGTAGTCAGCATCATCTTTGTGTGTGTGTATGCCAAGTCACTTCAGTCGTGTCCGACTCTTTATGAATGTTTGGACTATAGCCCACCAGGCTCCTCTGTTCATGGGATTCTCCAGGCAAGAACGCTGGAGTGGGTTGCCATGCATTTCTCCAGGGATCTTCCTGACCCAAGGATCGAACCCACGTCTCATGTCTCCTGGATTTGGCAGGCAGGTTCTTTACCACTAGCTGCCCTTAGGAAGCCTGGAGCCTGTTGCCATTTCCTTCCCCAAGAAATCTTCCTGACCCAGGGATCGAACCTCCATCTCTAAAGTCTCCTGCAGGGGCAGGCAGGATTTTTACTACCAGCGCCACCTGGGAAAGCCTGAGCATCATCTTTGCCTCAAACTAATGAAGCCCCGCTCTTAGCATGGATAATGCTGCTCTAAGACCACACAGATTCACTCTGCTTAAGACTGAAGAGGGTATGGTGATCATGCACTGGCTGAGTGCTGGATTCTGTGTAGCTCCAACAATTGGCACCATGAGTTTTCCTGCCAAGAAAAAAATAAATAAATGCAAACTCTTTAAAAATTAAAAAAGCAACACCTGGAATACCAAGTAAAGAGAGATTTTGGCAACACATCTGCATTGCACAGATATGACATTGTCATTTATATCTGACCAGAGGAAGGAAAAAAATAAAGCTTGGGATTTTAAAACTGTTTTTACCCAATGATTTTTGAAGGTTTGAGATAATTTTCTCTGCACTTAAATTGAGGCTTATGGAGTTTTACTTGTAATGCTGTAGATAATATTTCTCTTTCCAGTGTGAGTGGTGTAACTTGCTTTGGTGTGTCAAAGCTTCATGTTGGAAAAATGACTGGTGGGTTTTCCCTGGACTTGTAGAACAGAAATCTGCTTCTCCCTGGATTCTCAGGGCACTGAACTGCCCCATGTATGTGAAAAAAGAGTCAGAAATTCCAGGGAAAATTCCAGATGAAAAATGATGATCCAGCATGGAGGATGAGTTTGGCTGGTATGTAAATATCATGGTTCTATGAGCTCAATGGTGCTACGAGCTCAATGGTGACCAGACTCAATGACGTGAATCATTACACTTTCCCACAGGACACCTGAAAGTCCTTATTTTATTCTCACCCCCCCCAACCTGTGCATATAATTCATATCTTTGCACTTAAATCTGTGGCAATTATTTAAGAATCTGTTGCTGCTTCCATCTGCTTAGAGGCCAAATTGCAATTCTCTTCCTGCCTAGAGCAAACTTTCTAGTTTACGCCATAATTTCTGCTGATTTCATGTGAACCAAAGTGGGCAGTTCTAAGACTTTACAAAATCTTGAAGAATTGAAGACTCTCAATTTCTAGCCTTCTATCCTCATTGACTACTGAGCACCTGAACTGACCTGAGCCCTAATTGAAGACGCGTTAGACTCGGAACGGAAATTTCGTGTCGATGGGGTTTAGTTCCTCAGTCTTGTCTGGCTCTTTGTGACTCCAGGGACTGCAGCACCCTAGGCTGCCCTGTCCTTCACTAACTCCCAGGGTTTGGTCAACTTCATGTCCATTGAGTCAGAGATGCCATCCAACCATTTCATCCTCTGCCATCCCCTTCTCCTCCCGCCCTCAATCTTTCCAGCATCACAGTTTTTTCCAGTGAGCTGGCTCTTCACATCAGGTGGCCAAAGTACTGAAACTTCAGCTTCAGCATCAGTCCTCCCAATGAATATTCAGGGTTGATTTCCGAAATCTTTTGTGCATAGGCCTAAATGAGAACACAGAATTATCTCTTCAGTTATTTATGAATAAATATTTTAAAGGTATTAGTAACTGTTCCAGACAAATTAAGGAGGTGGCTATAAGGGGCCCTGAACTAGGTCCCAAAGATACAGGAATAAATAAGATGTGGTCTCTATCTTTAAGAAATTGGTAGACTAAATCTCATTTACAATATAATTTTCATAGCCTAGTTCTATTGTATCTTTCATTTTCCTCTTAAATATTTTATGGATTTCTGCCTTAAAGAACTTTGAAATTTTAGTTATAGAGCATCATGTATATTTTAGGTCATTTGAAAAGGCAACTTGTACCAGCTGGACTATAGCAGCCAGTGACTCCATAGGAAATGAAGAAATAAAATTAAAATATGACAATGTTTATACATACAGAGATCTCACAGACCAGCAGGTAACTTTAGGGGAAACTACGTGCTAATGCAGGTGAATGCTGTTGCTATGGTAGGCGAGCTAGCAGCGAGGTATGTGATGCTAAGGTTTTGTGGAAGTTACTTTATTCTGCTCACTTGAATTGAGAGTTATTTTCATGCTGTGCTATGTGTGTGCTCAGTCATGCCGGACTCTTTGCAACCCCATGGACTGTAGCCCGGCTGTAGCCATGGACTGTAGCCCGGCTGTAGCCATGGACTGTAGCCCGGCTGTAGCCATGGACTGTAGCCTGGCTGGCTCTTCTGTCCATGGAATTTCTCCAGGCAAGAATACTGGAGTGGGTTGCCATTTCCAACTTCAGGGGGTCTTCCTGACCCAGGGATTGAACCCACGTCTCTTGCATCTCCTGCAATGGCAGACAGATTCTTTTCCACTGTGCCACCCTGGAAATCTGAACTAGTTTTTCAGTGTGTGTTTTAGGATGTCAGCCTAGATGACCTGATTGATAGTCATCACAAGCGCTTCAATTTGATGAGAATTTCTTCACGCCTCCTTCATTTGATCTATTCATTTATCCATTCATTCATTCCCTTGTCATTCATTTATAGCAAACCACCTTTTGAAATCTACTATCTGCTGCTACTTTGCCAGGTATTAATTTAACAAGAGACTTGAGATTCATTTCTAAAAGACAGGCATGCTTTCTCTTGGCTTTTGGACCACGACGCTTCTTGAAAGACAGGTGTGACAGCAGATAGCCTTGCTGATGAGTGCTATGGAATAAGTGACTTGTGAGGATTTTTTTTTTAGTAAACATAAGACATTCAGGGATAGTTGTGCAAACTGGTATCCAACCAATGAGACTCTTCAAGTAACAGCTTTTCTTATGCCCTGGGCTGCTTCTGTGTTCCCTTCCGCTCCCTATTAATTTTTTTTTCAGGATACAATCAAGTATGCTTAATTGACTGTTCCATGCCCACTTAATCTCTGAAAACTCCATGCAAATGTTCATTGGCAATGTCAGACCCTTAGTATCGCTGAGGTCCTTGGAACTTAAGATTTCCATTTTTGAGTAAAGTTTATATCACTTCTAGTGGAAATTGTTATGACCAAATGCCAATAATTTCTACAAAGACAGAATTTTAATCCAGACTGAATGGCATCTCTTGGGGGAAAAAAAGAGCTTTCTAAAGGCTTACATATACATGTGTTTATAGTAATGATTGCCCAGCATGAGGATCTTGGAACAGGCGACTTGTTTGCAGTGCATGTAATGAGCTTTCTGTACTGGAGTTCAACTCCTTTTAAAATCCCAAACAAAGAAAATGTCTGTTAGGAGAGCACTCCAACTCTTGCCGCAAAGTGGACCCTCTCCAAACACCAGAAGGAATCTCAGGCCTTGACTGGGGTAAGTGGTTCACGGCAGAGTTCACGACAAAATGCTGGAAACCAGGGTGGGTGTTTGACAAAGAGCGTATGTTGTACAATGAGTTTCCTTTAGACTTCAAGAGGTCAGCGTTTCATTTTTAGCAATATACCCAAACATCCTTAATGACTAGAGAAAATGTAACACTTTTACATTGTTTGATAAAGATATCTTCCCTATTAAAAAGAATCAATATTGTCAGATAAATGCACTTAAGGCAGTGAGGGGAAACATATTGTCTGAAATGGTATCTAAGGGTGGGAGGAAACACTGCTTGTATGGAAACAGTCTAGAGAAAAATATAAACATATTCTTTCTTCCTCATTTTAAGTTGTTTTCTAAGTGCAAATATAAAATCAAGGCATCACTAGAAGTGCACATATTTATGGAAGGAAATATTATATATGTTGAATGACTAGTATAAAATATGATTAAGTATAAATTATAATCCAGGTAATTGAGAGAGCAGAGTTTATTCTTATTTGAAGATGTCCAGGTTTGTGGTTCTCCATCAATAAGTGATGCATAGCCTTTGACTTCCATCAAGTTTCATCTCCTCAGGGTACATGCCCAGTTCATGGAGCTTCCCAGATGGTGCTAGTGGTAAAGAACCTGCTTTCCAATGCAGGGGGCATAAGCAATGCAGGTTTGATCCCTGAGGGCATGCCAAGGGCACAGCAATGCACTCCAATAGTCTTGCCTGGAGAATGCCATGGACCCTGGCAGGCTACAATCCATAGGGTGGCCAAGAGTTAGACACTGAAGCGACTTAGCAGGTACTCACTCGCACGTCCTCAGGGTATATGCCAGTATCAGAATTTTAGGGTAGATTTAGTCCTAGTTTGTTCAGGAATCACCATACAGTTCTCCATAATGGCTGTATCAGTTTGCATTCCCACCACAAGCTCAGGAGGGCTCCCTTTTCTCCACATCCTCTCCAGCATTTATTGTTTGTAGATTTTTCTGATGATGGCCATTCTGATTGGTGTTAGGTGATATCTCGTTGTAGCTGGTTGAGGATCTTCTTCATGTGTTTATTAGCCATCTGTATGTCTTCTTTGGAGAAGTCTGTTTAGGTCTTCTGCCCATTTTTTGATTGGTTTGTTTTCCTGATATTGAGTTGGATGAGCTGTTTATATATTTTGTAGATTAACCCTTTGTCAGTGGCTTCATTTGCGATTATTTCTCCCAATCTAAGGGCTGTCTTTTCATCTTGCTTATAGTTTCTTTTGCTGTGCAAAAGCTTTTATGTTTTATTAGGCCCCATTTGTTTATTTTTGTTTTTATTTCCATTAGTCTAGAAGGTGGGTCAGAGAGAATCTTGCCATGATTTATGTCAAAGAATAAACTGCCTGTGCTTTCCTCTAAGAGCTTTATAGTCTCTGGCACTGCATTTAAGTCTTTAATCTATTTTGAGCTTATTTTTGTGTATGGTGTTAAGAAGTGTTCTGATTTCATTTTCTTACATGTAGCTGTCCAGTTTTCCCAGAACCGCTTATCGAAGAGGCCATCTTTTCTCCATTGTATATTCTTGCCTCCTTTGTCAAAGATACGGCGCCAATAGGTGTGTGGGTTTATCTCTAAAAGACACATGTAATCCAGTGATCATTGCATTAATATTTACAATAGCCAGGACATGGATGCAACCTAGATGTCCATCAATAGATGGATAGATAAATAAGTTATCTGTTCAAGTCCCCATTTTCAGTTCTTTTGGGTATACATGAGAAATGGAGTTGCTGGATCATTTAATACTTCCTTCTAATTTTTTAAGGAATCACCATACTGCTTTTCACCATGGCTGCACTATTTTACATCCACAGTAGTGATGTGAAAGTTTTCCAGTTTCCCCACATCCTGAACAACACTTTTTTCTTTTTGTGTGTTTTCTCTTTATGTGTTTGCTTTCTTATTTTTTTCTTTTCTTTTTTTAATGGTAATAGCAATCTGAATGGGTGTAAAATTGTATCTCACTGTGGTTTGAAGGATTGATGCTGAAGTTGAAACTCCAATAGTTTGGCTACCTGATGCCAAGAGCTGAATTATTAGAAAAGACCCTGATGATGGGAAAGAGTAAGGTTAGTTGGAGAAGGGGGATGGTAGAGGATGAGATGGTTGGATAACATCCCCGATTTAATGAACATGAATTTGAACAAACTCCTGGAGATAGTGAAGGACAGGGAAGACTGGTATGCTTGGGGTCCATGGGGTCGCAAAGAGTCAGACACTACTTAGTGACTGAACAACAACAATGATTACTCTTTGCAGTATTTCAAAAATCATGCTTATATAGGCGGGACCTCAAATAACGTATTTGTCTAATGACTTGTAGACACAAAGGGTTGTTTTGATAAATTCCAATCCTGGTTCTGTGTAGAGCTAGGTATGTTTCTAAAACACTCTATATCCCAGAATTGAGATTGGCTACATTTTCATCATTGATAATTTCTCTGGAGTGCTGATACTGTACCATTCTTGTTTTTGTGACAAGTAAAACTATGTTTTAGTGTAAATAGGACCTGGAAAATCCCATGGATGGAGGAGCCTGATAGGCTGCAGTCCATGCTAAGGGTTGGACATGACTGAGTGACTTCCCTTTCACTTTTCACTTTCATGCATTGGAAAAGGAAATGGCAACCCACTGCAGTGTTCTTGCCTGGAGAATCCCAGGGATGGGGGAGCCTGGTGGGCTGCCATCTATGGGGTCGCACAGAATCGGACATGACTGAAGCGACTTAGCAGCAGTAGCATTGGCACATGAACTGTTTTAGACACATAGCCTCTATTCTGCACCTTATATTACATGGTCTGTGGATTTTCTATAACATTGCAACATGATATTAATTTTAAGAAAAATTTAAAATTACCATGTCAATTTTCCATATTAAGGAAAATAAAAATGAGAAAAGGTAAACATTTTACTGGAGAAATACATTTCTTTAGTAAATCCATGATTGAAAGAAAACGCATCTGGAACTTTAAAGTATCAACACTAAATTACTATTATTTAGCAAGTGCATTATGTTTTGAAGCTTTTTTCCACAATAAAAACAAAGTTCCTAATAGGTCTTCATGGTTGGTCAGATGGCAAAAAATCTGCCTGCAATGCAGAAGACCTCAATTCAGTCCCTGAGTTGGGAGGATCCCCTAGAGAAGGGAATGGCTATGCACTCCAGTATGCTTGACTGGAGAACTCAACGGACAGAGGAGACTGGCTACACTCCATGGGGTTGCAAAGAGTCAGACACGACTGAGCAACTCACACACAACAACAAAGCAGCATCACCATAACAGAAGATGGCATCACTGACTTGATGCCCATGAGTTCAGGTGGACTCCAGGAGTTGGTGATGGACAGGGAGGCCTGGCGTGCTGTGGTTCATGGGGTTGCAAAGAGAGGGACACGACTGAGCGACTGAGCTGAACTGAACTGAACAGAAGATGGAAGAAGAGGACCACATTCCTCCAAGAAGAGAGTGTTCTAAGACAGAGAAGTTTAGACGTTAAGGGGTACTTAACCTTGCAGGTCCCCTGCCACTACGCCTACCCCTGAGTACTACATATAAAGCATATATGGCTATTGCTTTTACAATATAGCTTCTTTGGTCCCGTTTTATGTCGCCTAAAATAAGTGAGAATATGTAGAAAGTAAAGAAGTGTCAAATATAAATATAATTTATGTCCATACTTTGTTTTATATCCTTCTAATCTATATGCAGGCTTCCCTCGTGGGCTCAGACAGTAAAGAATCTGCCTTCAATGCAGAAGACCTGGGTTCAATCCCTGGGTCAGGAAGATCCCCTGGAGAAGGGAATGGCTACCCACTCCAATATTCTTGCCTGGAGAATCCCATGGACAGAGGAGGCTGGCAGGCTACAGTCCGTGGGGGTCACAAAGAGTCAGACGTGACTGAATGATTAGCCATCTATATACTCCGTTTTAAGGGGCTTTGTTTGTTTGTTTAATACATCAATGACTTAAGACAATGCTGTGCAGATCAATGGGTTTTTTTCTCTGCTTAACCCCCTCCTTTTCAATACTCTGTTCTGCAAATCCCAGCTGCTTTGGCCTCTATGAACTCCTGTCTTTCTCATGAGCTCAGAAAGCCCTTGCTCCCACCAACCCCCAGCTTAGAGTATACTTTTCTTCTTTTCAACACAGTTCAAATATTACCTTCAAGCAAAAACCCCAAGAATATAGTTGCCTCATTTATTTTCTTTTAATGTTCTCAGTCCTGTGCTGCCTGGTGACCAGTAGTTAAAAATATAATTTTGTATATTTGCTCAATATTTCACTTGTTTAAAGCAGGAAAATAATTCTCATCCCAGTTATTCCTTTTGGGGTAGCAATGAATATCCAATGGTTCCTTTTGATTTTTATTCATTTGGACATTTAACCCTTCATTTCTTTATTAATCATATTTTTCAACTCAAAAGTTTAACTTAGAGTTACTTCTTTAACAAATCTTACTTTATTAAAGAATATTCATAGTTCTTAATTTCCTGATCTCTGTACCTGTCTCATTTTTTTTTTCTCTCCAATTTTGTTTTTATTTTGTGTTCTCCTTAAAACTACTTATTACTTGCTCATAAGGCTTGCCTACTTTTAAACCGTAACACTGGATCCTGTAATACATGACTTTTTTTCAGACATTTCCTCTTTCTTGGGTTTTCAACATGCTGTCATCTTCATTTTATTTTTCTAGTTTCTGTTATAGTTTTTTTTTTCTTTGCTATTTTGGAAAAGTGACTATCCTGTGCATTCAAATCCCTTGTTTGTCAAGCTAGTATATAGATTTTTCTTGGGACAATTCTGATGAGCTGGCTCTTCTGGAGCTCTAGAATGAGGCCACAGTTTAACATTCTTAGTTTCTCAGCCATCTCCTGGGCTTCACAGGTGGCACTAGTGGTAAAGAACCCACCTGCCAGTGCAGAAGATGTAAAGGATTTGAGTTTGATCCCTGGAGGAGGGCACAGTAACTCATTCGAACATTCTCGCCTGGAGAAGTTCATGGACAGGGAAGCCTCGTGGGCTGCTGTCTATAAGGATGCGAAGGGTTGGATACAACTGAAGTGACTTAGCATACACAGCATGCATGCACACGCATCTCCTAGAGCGGCAGGAGGTGAGAGACTCTTCCAGTTTTTAGGCAATCTGACACTTGAAACAAAATTCAAGTCCTCCATTTACCCACTCAAAGGTTTTTTTTTTTTTTTTTCCTCTGTAAATCTGCTTATAGATTTACTGGTAGGGATTTCTCATCCTAGAGAACTTCTCTTCTTCAAAGCTCTGAGAGCTGCAGTTTATTCTTAGCAGAGACACACTGAGATCAGAGGACTGACTGGATGGGATGGAGAAAGACAACCATAATCTGTGAGAATAAATTAGAACATAGCTGCTCCAGTGTCTAGTTTTCTAATTTTTGCTTTTTGGACCTTGGAGGATGAAACACAAGTTTTTCAATCTTAAGTTCACTGGCAGTGACGTTGTTGGAGATCTGCTAATTGTGTTTTTCAAATTTCATTTCATGACCTTTGTAGTCAGTGGAAACTCACAGTCAGTGTATTACCCAGAAACTTTCAAGGCTGGCCAACATCTCATCGTGATGTGTATCCGACATGACATACTCATTGCAGGTCTGACATAATCACTGAGTATCTGCAGATCCAGTGTCTGTAATTTAAGCTGCAAAAGCGTCATCAATTGGTTATTTTTATTCTTACCATCTACCACCACACATAGCAGAAATTGGGACTTGGAGTGTTCAATATGAAAATCTCTCTTGCACTTTCTTATGAATACCTGGAAATTAATTCTCTCTCTCAGCTGCTATGGTATTGTGCCTACTGTATAATTTCCTAATAAATGTTACCTCAACAAAAGCCTGATGTTCTTTAGAGACCATCATTTCATTTCACTTCTGTTTGCACCATCACTTTCCCTGGAGATGTACCAAATGCTTATCATCCCCTTCATTTCTGACCATCTTATCCTCCACTGCCCCCTTTTTCCTTTTGCCTTCAATCTTTCCCAGCATCAGGGTCTTTTCCAATGAGTCAGCTCTTTGCATCAGATGGCCAAAATGTTGGAGCTTTAGCTTCAGCATCAGTCCTTCCAATGAATATTTATGGTTGCTTTCCTTTAGGACTGACTGGTTTGATCTCCTAGCAGTCCATGAGACTCTCAAGAGTCTTCTCCAGTACCACACTTTCAAAGCATCAATTCTTCCATGCTCAGCCTTCTTTATAGACCAAACCTCATATCCGTACATGACTACTGGTAAAACCATAACTTTGGCTGTGCTCATTTATATGAGCTTCTCTTCATTAATATTAATGATTAATTTTGGAAATTACAGATACAATTAATCTTCATGCATGATGAATAATAATGACATACAGGGTACCATTTTCAAATGCCGAAAACTCTAAATGCTACGTTAGATTTGGATCATGGGGAAATAATATTTCTGCATAAGAATTATGAAAGAAATAAACATACTTTAAAGAATAACCGCATTGAATTACATTTGAAAGGGTGCCTTTAAATAATTCAATTAAATAACTTGTAACATTATTCTGAAGTGGTTTATTATTCCTTTTTCCAGTAGACCACGTTTTGTCAGAACTCTCCACCACGACCCATCTGTCTTGGGTGGCCCTACATGGCATGGCTCATAGTTTCCTTGAGTTAGACAAGACGGTGGTCCATATGATCAGCTTGATTAGTTTTCTGTGATTGTGGTTTGACTGTGTTGATCACAGCAAACTGTTGAAAATTCTTAAAGAGATGGGAATACCAGACCACCTTACCAGCCTCCTGAGAAATCTGTATGCAGATCAAGAAGCAACAGTTAGAACTGGACATGGAACAACAGACTGGTTCCAAATTGGGAAAGGAGAACATCAAGGCTGTATATTGTTACCCTGCTTATTTAACTTCTATGCAGAGTAGATCATGAGAAACACTGGGCTGGATGAAGCACAAGCTGAAGTCAAGATTGCCAAGGGAAATATCAATAATCTCAGATATACAGATGACCCCACCCTTATGGCAGAAAGCAAAGAAGAACTAAAGAGCCTGTTGATGAAAGTGAAAGAGAAGAGTGAAAAAGTTGGCTTAAAACTCAACATTCAGAAAACTAAGACCATGGCATCTGGTTCCATCACTTCATGGCAAATAGATGGGGAAACAGCGGAAACAGTGGCTGACTTTACTTTTTGGGATCCAAAATCACGGCAGATGGTGATGGCAGCCATGAAATTAAAAGACGCTTTCCCTTTGGAAGAAAACCTATGACCAAGCTACAGAGCATATTGAAAAAGAGAGACATTACTTGGCCAACAAAGGTCTCTCTAGTCAAGGCTATGGTTTTTCCAGTGTTCGTGTATGGATGTGAGAGTTGGACTACAGAGAAAGCCGAGCGCTGAAGAATTGATGCTTTTGGACTGAGGTTCTGGAGAAGACTGTTGAGAGTCCCTTTGACTGCTAGTAGATCCATCCAGTCCATCCTAAAGGAAATCAGTCCTGAATATACATTGGAAGGACTGAAGCTGAAGCTGAAACTCCAATACTTTGGCCACCTGATGTGCAGAGCTGACTCAATGGAAAAGACCCTGGTGTTGGGAAAGATTGAGGGCAGGAGGAGAAGAGGATGGCAGAGGATGAGATGGTTGGATGGCATCATCGACTCTATGGGCATGAGTATGAGTAAGCTCTGGGAGTTGGTGATGGAAATGTATAAATACCCCTGGATTGCTATAATCCAGGGGTCACAGAGAGTTGTACATGGCTGAGTGACTGAACTGAACTGAACTTTATTCTTCCTTAAATTAGAGAATGAAGTGTAAAACATTGGATTTAATTTATCTGTATGTCCCAAGTTAATGAAGAATTTTATATATATACACATATATGTATATTTTGCTCAACTCAAGAAATGTCAGACTCAATCAGATATCCCTTTTTTATGCTGATAATATCCAGCACTCAATTGTGACATTAATTACATTAACAGGACGACACTTCTTCACTGGCTCAGTGGGTAAAGAATCTACTTGCAATTCTGGAGACACTGGAGATGCGGGTTTGATCCCTGGGTCAGGAGGACCCCTTGGAGAAAGAAGTGGCAACCTGTTCCAGTATTCTTGCCTGGGAAATCCCATGGACAGAGGAGAATTGCAGCCTTCAGTCCTTGGGGGTCACAAAGATTTGGACATGACTGAGCAACTAAGCACTCACAGTAACAGGATATGTTTGATTTCTTAAAGAATTTTACTATGGACTTTTTTATTATCCAGTCTTCTGGATAAAAAACCCTAAAATAATATGACAATGTCCACAAAATGTATAAATACTATTATATTCATCTGGCTTACAATAAGCAAAGGATTCCGTTGTAGCTGTAATAAAATTCTATAAAAATGCTCTCTGTTTCCAGTGAAACCTGCCATGAGGTTGGTTCTGCAAAACTCCCTGTGTGATGACAGAGCTGACCCATCTCTGAGTGAATCCACAGGGCTGGGGTCAGACTTATCATTATCCTGGTGGTTTAGCCTGACCAGTCAAACATTTTGCAGTGCTGTCCTATAATTTGAGATGGAAGCATTTCAAAAAACGAAAGGCATGATTCCAACATTCAAAGCCTTTGCCCTTCTTTGTAGCAGTATCTTTGCAGCTGGGTGAACAAACAACAGTGATCAGATGGCAGAACTCATCTAGCTGTTGGGATAAGGAGAGCACGATCACTTCTGCATGGATTGGCTAGTCTGTGTCAATTCATGGATTTAAGCTGCTCCCCAACACCAGCTAGCTTCAGGCCAAATGCCATTGATCATAAGGAGAACAGAGCAAGAAGCTATTGGTCTTATGAGAGGAAACCCATTCCATTTACTAGGAAAAAAAAAATTAAGCATATATCTCTTTGACATGATGTACTCTGCATATAAGTTAAAAAAGCAGGGTGACAATATACAGCCTTGAGGTACTCCTTGCACAACAGATGTGTTTATCATCATTCATCAAGCTATAACTCAACTGTCTATTGGAGAAAGTAAGATTTTCTAACCTTCTATTAAGATATTTTAGCTGTTTAAATTGTTTTGTGTTACATCATCTATAGAAAGACTATTGGTGAAAAGGGGGCTTGATAACTGGAAAGGTGGTGACAAGTGAGAAAGCAGATGATTAGCAAGTCTTGGGGTGAAGATGAGCAGGATCTAAGTACTGTTTGGTGATGGTGCCATCTCATTTGCACCTCTTTAAGCTTGTCCTTATCTGTGGATTGCTCCTGAAGATGTATTTTGAGAACAGCAAAGCAGAGCGAATATTTTTTACCTCATATAGGACAAAACGTTTTGCTATCATGGACATTTAATGTATTTCTTCAAACTTTGGACCAAAAATAGTCAAACTGGATTAAAAAAATAAAGGCATTATGCCAACTCTGTATGATCATCTCTGGTCATTCGAAGTCAAATCCTGGAAATATTTATTAGATCAATCAAAAAATAAGGCATGTCAGCCGCTCACATGACACATTTGAGTTGCTCTTTATATAATGTTGAGTTAGCCAAAAAGTTCATTCAAGTCTAAGTGAAAATAAAAGACACATTTTTCATTTTCATCAAGGACTTTATTGAACAAGGTATTCACTAACCTAACAAACTTTTTGGTCAATCCAATATTTCAAAAATATATAATCGGAGAAAATAATCAAACATGGCTGTCATTTGGGTCAGAAAACATTGTCTATTGTCCCTTGTACCACTCAAAGTACTGTATATATTTTTGCATCTAAGATGCTATGTGTTGTAGCATAAGTTAACACCAAGGAAAAATAAAGTTGCTAAATTGATAAGCCATCAGTTACAAGAAGCATTACAGCTTTAGAAATATTATAATATGAAAAAATGGCATGCTGTAAAATTAAATAAACTGTTCAAAATGTGCTCATCTATCTTCATCTCTATGCAAATGACCATAGAGCGAACCACCAGATTGTCACATGAACTATGTTTTTAAATAGAACTCCTTCAAATTGAGTCTCATCTCTCTGGCTTATTTCACCATAATTCATTCTTCTCCCAGGAACCTTGGTGATCCTTTCAAATTATAAATTTTAATGTGGCAAAAATACCTCTGTAATTTCTCATTGTTCTCATGATAAGATTGCAAAATGGCAGAACTACAGAGATCAGATTGCTTCAAACTTTGGGTCTTTCAAGAATTTCCTGAAGCAGGGTTTGTGTACCATTAAAAAAAAAAAAACTATGCCAAAGTTTCTTTGAGCCCCTCTTTTGGGTGGGGGAGGGGGCAAGAATACTGGAGTGGGTTGCCATTCCCTTCTCCAAGAAATCTTCCTGACCCAGGGATTGAACCCGGGTCTCCCACATTGTAGGCAGGCGCTTTACCATCTGAGCCACCAGGAAAATCCATGGGGCCTCCCAGGTGGCTCCGAGGTTAAAGCATCTGTCTGCAATCCGGGAGACCTGGGTTCAATCCCTGGATCAGGAAGATCCCCTGGAGAAGGAAATGGCAACCCACTCCAGTATTCTTGCCTGGAGAATCCCGTGGATGGAGGAGCCTGGTGGGCTACAGTCCACGGGATCACAAAGAGTTGGACACGACTGAGCGACTTCACTATGCAAAAGTATATTTAATTTTTGGTTACCTTTCTCGAATTTAAGTGAGTTATTTGAGCAAAGATGCTATGGTAAATTGGATTTTCAAAGTTGCAGACAGCGTACTTCTGTCCTCTCATCTATTTTTTTTTTTTGAACTTGGTTGTTCAGCTTTTGGAAACTTAGGCCCCAACAGCATATTGGCCTGGGCCCTCATACTGTGAAGGTGTGCAGTCCTAACCATTGGAAAGCCAGGGAATTTGCAGTATTTCTCATCTTACAGATTTTTCGCATGATCGCCTTGAATCTATCAAGAGGAGTGTATATTTCTTCTGTTGAATGTGCCTGTTACTTCCTTTGCACTTTGCCCAATAATGTATGCCAGAAGAAAAAAAAAAGAAGCCATTCTTTTTATTTATACATGTATTTATGAAAGGTAGTTGACTTACAATATTACATTAGTTTCAGTTATACAACATAGTGGCTCAAATTTTTATAGATCATACTCCATTTGAAGTTATTATAAAATATTGGCTATATTTCCTGTGCTATAGAATATATCCTTGCAGTTTATTTTATAATGGCATTTTGTACCTCTTACAGTAGAATACTCAGTTCAGTTCAGCCGCTCAGTTGTGTCCAGCTCTTTGCAACCCCATGGACTGCAAAACGCCAGGCCTCCCTGTCAATCACCAACTCCCAGAGTTTACTGAAACTCATGTCCATTGAGCTGGTGATGGCATCCAACCATCTCATCCTCTGTCACCCCCTTTTCCTCCTGCCTTCAATCTTTCCCAGCATCAGGGTCTTTTCCAGTGAGTCAGTTCTTTGCATCAGGTGGCCAAAGTATTGGAGTTTCAGCTTCAACATCGGTCCTTCCACTGAATATTCAGGACTGATTTCCTTCAGGATGGACTGGTTGGATCTCCTTGAAGTCCAAGGGACTACTACTCAGCCATAAAAACTAATGAAATTCTACCATTTGCAACAACATGCTTGAACCTGGAGGATATTAGTATGTGCTAGTCACTCAGTCATGTCCAACCCTTTGCAACCCCATGGACTATAGCTTTCCAGGCTCCTCTGCCTATGGCATTTTCTAGGCTAGAATACTGGAGTGGGTAGCATTTCCTTCTCCAGGGCCTCTTCCCAACCCAGGGATAGACACCATGTCTCTTGCATTACAGGCAGACTCTTTACCATCTGAGCCACTAGGGAAACCTAGAGGGTATTGTGTTCAGTGAAATAAGTCAGAGAATGGCGAATACTATATGTGCTCACTTAAATGTGGAAGAAAAAGAAAACAAATGAATACACAGAACCCAGAAGCGAGGTGATGCTACTCCCAAGGCTGGCTTTAGAAGATGCCCAGCATCTGCTTTCAGGTTCTAGAGGTGCTTCCTCTTTGGAAGGTGGCTGCCATGCTGTGCGGAAGCCCAGGCAGCCCGTGGAGGGTGGCTCAGGCCCCCTCACCTGTTGGCGGCCTCCCTTGAACTCCCAGCAGATGGCCAGCAGCTGCTGCAGCACAGGAGCTGGGCCGATTTAAAGCCTGCAGCACGGCCAGCCACAGCTCAGTGCTGCCCGGTGGAGAGCCCAGGGGCGACCACACCGAGCAGCAGAACTCCCAAGCCGAGTCTTGAGGAGCACTCGTTCTCAGAGTCAGAAGCAAATAAAATGATATTTTTCCAGCTTTACTGCTGCTGCTGCTGCTAAGTCACTTCAGTCGTGTCCGACTCTGTGCGACCCCATAGACGGCAGCCCACCTGGCTCCTCCGTCCACAGGACTCTAGGCAAGAATACTGGAGTGGGTTGCCATTTCCATCTCCAACTGCAGCTTTACTGAGATGTGATCAATATACAACATTGCATAGTTTTAACATGTACAGTGTGTTCATGTGATATATATATATTTCAACATGATGAACACTTTTTAAATAGATTTGGGGATAATTTCTTATGTAGCAACAGAGAAATGAAAGCTCATTTCTATAGGGGAATTTTTCATGGGAAAAGTCCTTGATGCTGAGAAAGATTGAAGGCAAAAGGAGAAGGGGGCAACAGAGGATGAGATGGTTAGACAATATCACTGACTCAAAGGACATGAATTTGAAGAGCTCCAGGAAACAGTGAAGGGCAGAGGAGCCTGGAGTGCAGCACTACGTGGGGTTGGGAAGAGTCAGACATGACTTAGAGACTGAAAAACAATAACATACCTTGCAAAAAAGAATGAAAAGATGAAGATTGGATTTATCACTACAAATTTCTGGAGAAAGAATCATTTAAACAATATGGTAAAAATATGGAACCACTAGAGGAAAAAAAATGGCACTTATTTTTAGAAACTAACCAAGCATTGTGGCATCTTAGGCATGTGCACATGTGGGAAAAGAAAAGAACTTTTATTTGATAGTTTTTATTTTTATTTAATTTGGCAACAAGCTAGATTGACAATAGATTAAATTATGAATCTGCTGTTTTGCTTTCTTTTTCACTTAAAGAATAAGATTTTGACTACATAAATAGTTATAGAATGGAGAACCAGCAAAGGACAGTGTCCTGTGATTGTCATTGGTGAAATAACAAACATAGAAATATCAGGAGTAATTTGGGGATTGTGTGTGTGTGTGTGTGTGTGCTCAGTTGCGTTTGACTCTTTGTGACCCCATAGACCCTCACCCGCCAGGCTCTTCTGTCCGTGGGATTCTCCAGACAAGAATACTGCAGCAGGTTGCCGTTTCCTACTCCAGGGGATCTTCCCGACCCAGAGATTGAACCTGTGTCTCCTGCATTGACAGGCACATTCTTTGTGACTAATACCACCTGGGAAGCCCAATTTGGGGATTAAGAGCCTGAAATGACTTGTACGGGCTCTTCACTTGTATGCTCACAAAGTCACTATAACGGTAGCGTGACAGAATTGTTCGGCCTCTTCATTGTGTCTCAGTCAACAGATCAGCAAGATTATTTTTTTAATGTATACATATATTCACGTGGACCATTTTTAAAGTCTTTATTGAATTTCTTATAGCATCATTTCTGTTTTATGTTTTACTGTTTTGGCCACAAGGCATGTGGGATTTTAGCTCCCCGACCAGGGATTGAACCTACACCCCTTATATTGGAAGGCAAAGTCTTAACCACGGGACAGCCAGGGAAGTCCCAAGAGTTAGGATAAAGCTATCCCTGTGACTAAGGGGGAAAGAATCGGCTAGTGCCCGGAAGTGTAACAGAGGCTGGGAGACCAAGGGTGCACGTGTCTCTGCCCCTTTCCAATCGACCTGCTTGTTATCCCCTTTGCTTGTGCAGCAGAGAAAAGGCTAAGGGAACTAAATATGGTTATTTTTGCAAACTGAGATGCCAAGTTCCCAGGTCCTGGAGATTACAAGATGATTTGAGGAGATTTAAATGATGATTTTCAATTCTAGTAATTTTCATTTAACCTCTGACTTTTGAGCTTAATCTCAACTTAAAACACAACTCTGCTATGAATCAATGGGTGCCTGGTACGAGCAGCGAGGGATTGGAATCAGATAGTCTGGGATTTGATTCAGAGCTCTTCAAATGCCAGTCTTGCGCTCTGTAATACCCTCCTCATTTCATAAATGCAGATCAGGCTATTGTAAGGATTAAAGAGAATTTGTGTATGTATGTGTGCAACTTCTGGCATGTCATCTGACACTTCTAAAGTACAGAAGTGACGAAACCATTGGTACATCAGCTAGATCTGCTGAGAGGACTGGGTTAATGCCTGTCCAGAGCATTGTGAATCTGTCTCCTCTTTGCACTTCTATCTCCTTAGCGTCTCTAATCTCTTTTCTTTTATTGGTATGTCCTGCAGTTCTGAGCTCAAAAGCTGTGATTTAGCAAGAATGGAAAATAAAACAATACCATTTCCCTCAAGCAAGCCTCCCTCAGGATTGCTGCTCTAAGAGGCTCTGAAGGTCATTATCAAGTACAGAGAGAGAGAGAAAATGGGAGGATCAGGTTGAAGAGCTTCTAAATTTATTGAAATTGTGATAAGGAAATTTTATTTTTCAGAAAATATGAAATAAATTGTGGAAAGGAAAGACAAACATCAAAATTAATATGTGTTTATTTTTAGAAATTGCACTATCAAGTCTTAAACTTTCATTGAAGGAACAATGTAAGAAAACATTTTTAAAATATTGATGTTCACTAATATTCTAGGTGCTGCTGGAAATGCATTAAAGATGGAATTACCAATTATATAACACATCAATGGTCTTGGAAGGTTAGAATGCCCTTGGAACTTGCTGAGATTACTTCTGATTGGTAATTGGAGAGAAATTCCATGCAGTCAGATTAATAGTTCACATTACATCTGTCATATGAGTATAACCATAAGTATTATGGTTCAGAAATTCATCTGATGTAACTTTCATGTCATTTATCTCAGGAAACCCAAGTTACGGGGAATGACAGTTTTCTTTACCTTAAAACTGTTTAAATGGCTACTGTATTTGTTAATATTTTAGGTGCCTGAAATAATATAACAAATAAATAACAAATGTGTTGAGTGAACAGAATAAACTGGTATTTAATATATTTAAAATTGTTCAGTTGCTAGCAATGCTTATGAGGCAAAATACTTTAACACAAAGAAACATTGTTAGTGGTATAGATTATTTGATACTTTGCGATATTTAAGAAATTGTAGAAATTCTAATACAAGAACATCTGACATATTATATCACATTTGAGACAAAGAAAGATGGATAAAGCCGGTCAGATAGTTTAGCTTCTGATATTGACGGCAAGGCAAAACTTTAGAAAAACCTTGTCGTATTCTCATATATTGACTGAATCACAAAAGCTATGTAAATGGCAGGAGTATCTGTACCATCTTCTAAATGACCATTTTAGCTGTTACACATCCGTGCATTTAACTTCAGTTACTTTATATCCCAGGCCCCATTTATGTGTTGACAACTTTCCTTGTAAAATATCCTTTGCCTTTATCCCTTCCTAAGATAGCATGTATCCCATTTTAAAATGAACCCTTTCACTCTGGGACGTGATCCATTTTTACTTTGTGTGTCATGTTCATTCACCCAATAAACATTTGCAGCTGTTGATACGCCTCAGGTTATTGTCTACCCAAGGAAGAGGAGCCTGGATGCCTAGAGGTAAGGCCCTTAGGTTCTTCTCATATGTCAGCAGTAGTCTCCAGGTAGGCTCGGATGACATCAGACCAAGCAGAAGGGATGACGTGTCCAAAGACGAGAAACATGAAACATCATGTTCGTAAAATTCGTACCTAAATAGACGAGCTTAGATAACCAAGAGTGGCTGGGTTTCTCAGTCCATCTCTTATTACTTAATTGCTTTGGGTCAGCAGAGTACTTAATATTTATTGAGTAGCTAAGATGCTCTGGCTTCCCTGGTGGCTCAGATGGTAAAGCATCTGCCTGCAATGTAGGAGACCTGGGTTCGATCTCTGGGTTGGAAAGATCCCTGGAGGAGGGAATGGAAACCCATTCCAGTATTCAGAGAATTCCATAGACAGAGGAGACTGGCAGGCTACAGTCCGTGGGGTCACAAACAGTCAGACACGACTGAGCGACTAACACTTTGTCTTCTAAGATGCTGGAGGCTCTGTGTTAATCATGTTACATTAAGCTGCTGTATAACATAGGGAGCTCAGCTCAGCGCTCTGTGATGACCTAGAGGGGTGGGATGGTAGGAGGAGGGAGGTACAAGAGCAAGGGGATATATGTGAACCCACTCCAGTATTCTTGCCTGGAAAATCCCATGGACAGACGAGCCTGGTGAGCTACAGTCTATGGGGTCGCAAAGAGTCGGACACGACTGAGCAACTTGACCTCACACAGCTGATTTACTTCATTGTGCAGCATTAACTAGCACAGCATTGTAAAGCAATTATACTCCAATAGAATATCTTTCATTAATAGTAAATAATTACGATGGCAACCGTTTGTGATAGTTCATATTATGGTGCCTATTTTAAACATTGTAGAATTGAGATGCAGAGCTGTGATGTAACCTGCCAGAGGTCTGATTCCCAGCAAGCCAGGGTTACTTGTTTCAAACCTGAAGCTCTGGTTCTTAACCATTCCTGTGCTGAGTCCTTCGAGCTCCAGTAGTTTCAATAATAAAATAGAGAAAATTCTTTCTCCACAGAGCTGTTACAAAGATCAAATCTCCAAATCTCTAAATCCATTTCAAAAGTGGCCATCCTTTTGCCCAAAAGGATTGCAAAAGCATGTGCCGTCCCCCAGGCTGAAGGGCCCCCGGACAGAGGACACAGATAGCAAGCCGAGTGAGGACTGGCTTTCAGTAGCTGCTCACCAGTCACCTGGTAAACCCATCTTCTGGGGGTCTCACAGTGGCTGCGGACACCTCATTCCGGTTGTAACTCTTAGGAGCAACTCCTCCGTTCCCCAGAAGCTAAAACAAGACTTATTTTCACGGAATAGAATCATCTTCATGAGACAGCCCCAGCTACTCCTTTCCACAACCGATTTTGTTCCTTGGTCTTCACCCAGTTCATACCAGATCACTTGAGATCGTTGGGTTTGTCCTGCCTTCATTTCTGTGATGTTTGGGAGATCTACCTCTCCCATCTAGGAAAACCACCCCAACTCTTTTGTCTAACCAACTTTAACTGCTCCACCAAATGCCGGATCACCATCTCCAGAGCCTTGTTTAACATCCTGCTGGGACCCAAAATTGTCTTCTTTCATATTTCCCTAGCACCTTAGTTAGTCCTGTTTTTGTTAGAACACAGCTCATGCTACTTTGTATATATATATATATATATATATATTTTTTTTTTTTTTCTGGTGGCTCAGGTGGTTAAGAATCTCCCTTCAATACAGGAGACCTGGGTTTGATCTCTGGGTCAGGAAGATCCCCTGGGAAAGAAAATGGCAACCCATTCCAGTATTCTTGCCTAGGAAATCCATGGTTAGCAGAGCCTACTGAGCTACAGTCCATGGGATCTCAAAGAGTCATATATTTTTATATCTGTTTTCCTTTTCAGTCTGTGAAACACTTAGCGGAGAACTTTCGGTTCATCATCATATCCTCATCATAGTTTGCTACACTTACTAAGTGAAAGTGAAAGTCTTGGTCTCAGTCATGTCCGACTCTTTGCGACCCCATGGACTGTAGCCCACCAGGGCTATTCTCCAGGCAAGAATTCCATGGAATTCTCCAGGCAAGAATATTGGAGTGGATCACCATTCCCTTCTCCAGGGGATCTTCCCAACCCAGGGATTGAACCTAAATCTCCTGCACTGACAGGCAGATTCTTTACCTCCTGAATCACAGGGAAGTCTGCACTTAGTAGGTGCTTAGTAAATGTTTGTTTGATGTGATTTAAACAAAATCATACGGGTAACTATACAAATTTCATCTTTTCTTCTTAAAATTAATGATGGAGAAAGCAAATGATAAATAAAAGAAGATAAGTATTGTTAGGTTTTATATTCTCTGCTTTATTCAGTATGGTGACTTATACTTAGTTCTATATGTCTTTGATGGAAATATTGCAATTTTTTCCTAGTCATATTACTTCTCTCTACTTATCTGAGGGTTATTTTCTCAGTAATTGGGAGTGTATTCATTTAACCTTCTGTCATTTACAAGATGCTTATAATTTTGATTCACAATACCAATGGCTCCATGCAATGGAGCAGACTAACAGAACTGAATTGGAGCTTTCAATTCTGACTTGATTTGATTGTCTAGGGTACAGAAAGAGAGGTAATAGGGGACACGGAGAAGTATCTCATGACAATGACACGTAATAACTTGCCCAAAGATCGAGGGTTCTTTGAACATTCTCTACATTTCTTCATAGAGCAGGATGAATAAAAATCCTCCAGAGTAAGATTATCTGAGGCAAACGTAATATTTCCCCCTTTTGTCCAATACAGAAAGAACATTTGGCACTTATTGTATGCTTCTTTGTAGAACAGTTATATCCTAGTTTGATTCAGAGATTTTTCTTCTACTACACAGCTCTTGTGTGTGTGGGGGGGGGTGGGGGGGAAAGGACTGATATATGGTTCATTTTCATTTATTATTTGCACCTAAAATTGTGTTTGCTTCTCAAAGAAATCTACTCGAGAAAATAACAAAAGACCAATGAATTAGTCATTACATGCATTCCACATATCCATGAAAATACAGTAATCAATTTGCAAAACTTTACAAGGACAATATTGATAATGACCAAATAGTGTTTTAAACATAGGAGAATAGTCATCAAAATTATTGAGTTCAACTTTAGTTCTGCACATTTTTGCCTCTATAGACAGAGGTTTGAAAATTTTGCTTCTCATTATTTCATGCTAATATTAACAGAATTTCTTCAGTTTGGAAAGTGCCACCAACCTGCTTGGTACTTTGGAGAATGTGTTTATTAAAGGCAAATTTACCTAATAATGTCAAAGAAAAAGACAGAGCAAACAATTGAAGGAGATTTTTACCAAACACTTGATTCTATATGAAGCTGAATATAAACTTTCTAGAATGTAGTTAATTTATTATAGAAGAATGTGCTTGAATTTGTGGTATATATTCAACTATTTCATGTAACTTGAACTTTAATTTTTAATGATTCTATGCTCAACAGAACAATGTCATAATAATTTTAGCTGTGTGTGCTTAGTCACTCAGGCATGTCCAACTCTTTGTGACCCTATGGAGGCCACCAGGCTCCTCTGTTCATAGGATTCTCCCAGCAAGAACAGTGGAGTGGGTTGCAATGTGTTCCTCCAAGGGATCTTCCCCACCCAGGAATCAAACCCAGGTCTCCCACACTGCAGGCAGATTCTTTACCATCTGAGCCACCACCCTTTTCCAGCTATAACTGTCAGCAAAAATCATCAGCATTGAAAAATCAGCATAGTAGGGTACTTGCAAGCGTGTTGATACTCTTCCATAAATGTGAGAAAGTAGACGCAATGGATATGCTTTTTTTGAAGAATAACTTTAAAAGCTTTTACCTGTATCATCTTTGTATATATTGTATAATACCAAATATGAAAACAATTAAAAAGAGGAAATATAACTGAAATTTTTGTTTCAGTTAAAAATTTTTTATAGTTTATCAGCAATAAGATGAACAATGTGATGTGACCAAAACTATGTTTTCAAAGTTCATCCATGCACAGAGTCTAAATCTCTCATAAAGAAAAACCAAAAACAGCCATTGAACAGTGTCAAATTTTTATCCAATTGCATGTGAATATTGTGTCAGATTTGATTAATTTGTCTTCTTCTTCTTGTTTTTAGTCACTCAGTCGTGTCTGACTCTTTGCAACCCCATGGGACTATAGCCTGCCAGGCTCCTCTGTCTGTGGGATTATCCAGGCAAGAATACTGGAATGGGTTGCAGCTATTTTAATCTCACCATCTCTGGACTTTAATTGGTGTGCTTAGACAAACAATATTTAATGTGATTATCAATTTTATTTTCTGTTGTTGTTCAGTCACTAAGTCATATCCAATTCTTTGTGACCCCATGGACTGCAGCACATCAGGCTTCCCTGTACTTCACTATCTCCTGGAGTTTGCTCAACCACATGAGTCAGTGATACCATCCAACCATCTCATCCTCTGTCATAAATTACACCTTTTTTGGTAACTGTGTTCTATTTTTTTAAATTTGTTCTTTATTTTTTTCCTTCTTTATTTTGCCTTCCCTGATCTTGAGGTTTTTTGGTTGTTTTTTAATAACTCTGATTTGATCTTCTCTGTTGACTTATTTTAATATTTATTTTTACAAATCTACTTTAGTGGTTATCCATGGTATACAACATAAATTAAAAAAAAATATGATTCTAAATTCAAATGATGTTATAGACCTCCACACGCAGTAGTAAAAGTCATATAGTGGTGTATTCCCAATTCTTCTCTCTCACTCTGTGCCGCATCTGTTGTTTATTTCAGTTTTACATATACTATGAAAACAATACATTGATGTAAATTTACCTTGAAGAGAAGTTATTTTTTATAGCAACAAAAAATAAGAAAACATATTTCACCTTTATTCTCATTTGATGCTCTATTTCTTTGAATAGGTCAAGTTTTCTAATGTCATTTCAGCTGCTTGAAGAATGCCATTTATTAATATTTATTATAAAGTGGATTCTGACAATGAATCATCTCAGTTTTGTTTGTGAGAGTCTGTATTTCTCCTCCACTTGTGAAGTATGTCTGTTTCCTATTATGATAGATCCATTTGATTCTGTCTTATAATTTCAATTTCTTTACTGAAATTGCCTCACTGTCCTTGTGTTTTGTCTACCTTTACAAATTAGAGCTCTTATCCTATTATTATATTTCTTTTTCATTACATGTTTGATGGCTTCAACATTTGTGTTGTATCTTGAGCTTGTATGATTGCTTTGTACCTTCAGACTGTGCTTTTTCATAGCTTGTTTATTATGTCCCAAATAATGTCGTTAAAAGCTGGATATGCTTCTTATCAGTTTTTCATCTTCCTTTTGCTTTACGTGCCAGGGAATTTGTCTCTTGCAGCATTCCTAGATCTATTCTAATTTACTTGCACCCAATGCGTGTTGGTGTGGTGGTGGAGGGCAAGGCGGGGTTATGTATTTTCTGGTGTTCTGATCGGGTGTTCATCTTAGGTGGTATAGCACATCTGTGTCATGAGGGTATGGCTCTTAAATGTATTCCTGCTCCCTTGGGGAAGTGGTTGAACTATGTCTAGGCTCAGCCGTCCACGTGAAACAAGATGAGAAAGGCATCAAGTTTCTCATGGAATGTCCAGCCTCGCAGGTACTTCTGCCCCCTGCTTTGGCTCTTGTTCACTTCCTCCAAGTGGCTCCCGCCCTCAGGCTACAGGGTTCAGCTGCTGCTCTCCTGTTTCCTCCCTCCGCCTTCTAGTCCTGGTCCCTCACTCTCCTCTCCTCTCCCTCCTTCCCCCAGAAGATTAAGGCATTTGTCTCCTAGGAAAGATAGGAAGGATGGCTTTGTGTGAATTTTAGCCTTGGCTGAAGCTTTCTCAGGGTCATCTTCAACTATGTATACTTGCTGTGGTTTTTGGAAGAAAAACTTGCAGAAAGGCATGAAACTCCCATGCTACGGCCCCAGGTGCTTTAATTCTCTTCGTAATCTATAGTTCCTTCTGGTAATTTGTAAAAATGCCTAGCTGAAACTTCTTACCAGCTTATGTGACTTTTAGGTGGCTTTTTAAGGGGCGTCCATTCCTCAAAGTCTCTGGTTCTCTTTTTTTTTCCTGCACTGCTCACTGTCTTTTGGGGTACCAAGTTGGACGTTTACTCTGTAACCTCAGTTCTCTGATGATTTCTAGGGAAGTCTTGAATTGGAGTTTGTCTAGAAGTTTTTTCATATTTAAAGTTTGAAAATGAGCTCTCCTCTCCTTATTTAAGTTAGAACGAGAAATTCTTGTCTAATGTCTTCTTTTTTGCTGTGAGTTCATCCATTAAAATCAATGATAACATTTAGTGAGAAGGCATCTGTACGTGTTTGCATAAATAGAGTTACTGCATGACATAATGTTTCCTTTAGGAAGAGCTCCCATAATCTTATTAGTCAGAACATATGTAATTTCCCCTAACAATAGTGATATCTCATTAATTTATACATAAATAGTTTTATAGATAAGAAACTGATTCACTGACATGTCTTCTCTTTATACATCACTTGATGCAAAGCTAAAAGTCAAATTAGTGTTCCAACTTCTCTTCCCATGTAGACCACCATTGTTTCCATTCCTAGTACTATTCCTGGCAGTACTTCATCGCCATCTATATTTTTACTTCTTTTTATGCTGTATTTTTATCTCATTCTACTTCTTATACCATATGATTTCTCATGAGCCATCTGAAATTTTTTTCTAAAGTAGCTTTGGGACTAAATGTAAAAAAAGACAAATTTAAAAAAAATAATAAAAGGAAGAAGAGGAAGAGGAAAGGGGCAGACATAAATAAGACAGTGTATAAATATGTTGTGAGCCATAGAATGATTGATTTCAATAAAGAATGTCAAAATAAATTGCACGTTTTAGCAAGAATTTGAAAAAAGTCTAAAATACTTAGAAGGGGGAAAATTGTAAAAATGATAAAAAAGAATTTGCACTTTTATTGGTAGCTTAAATGTGAAAAACAATACTGTTTTCTTTAAAGAATTAGTGTTAAGTCCCAATCTACTGTCAATAATGCAATAGCAAAGCATGGACATGTCATACTTTTTCTCTTTTCTTTTAATTTATTTTTTTTTAATTGAAGGATAATTACTTTACAGAATTTCTTTGGTTTCTGCCAAACAGCAACATGAATCAGCCATAGGCATACATATGTCATATTTAAAAGCATTTGAGACCAAGACTAACACAATACTGGGGTTAATAGAAAATACTGTTGGGAATTTGTGACAGAGCAGACTGGGATTCTGATGATCTTGGTTTCTATTCTTTACCTGTCACTAGTAGCAGGACCTTGGTCAAGGTCCTTAATCTTTCTGAGCTTTGTTTTCTTCCTCTATGAAATGAGAGGTTTAGGTCTGATTATCTTGGAGTTTTAAAAGTCTATACCTATAAAAGTAGGTTTGGGCAAGCTGTGTTGTGCATTTAATGCCAAAGACAAGGATTTTGGACTTGATCCTCTAGTAAATGGAAACTTTTTGAAGGTGTATGAGCAGGAGGTTGGCTGGAGCATTTGAAGAAGGCGTTGCCTTGGAAGGAAGTGTTGAGCATATGGGTGAGATGGGGAGTGATGCTCTGGACTAGTGGGTGATACACGGTATGGTGTTTATGATATGCTGACCTAGAGGGCAGCTCGTGGATCAATAATGCAGGACTCAAGGTTTTGTATTAACTTAGAGCTAACACAGGATGAAACGAAAACAATAATGATTTAGGAGATGGCTTAGGATAACCAACAGGCTTCTCTGATGGCTCAGACAGTAAAGAATCTGCCTGCAATGCAGGGGACCTGAGTTCAATCCCTAGGTGGGGAAGATCCCCTGGAGAAGAGAATGGCAACCCACTCCAGTATTCTTGCCTGGAGAATTCCATGGGCAGAGGAGCCTGGTGGGCTACAGTCCATGGGGTCACAAAGAGTCAGGCATGACGGAACGACTAAACATCTTCACATGTAGGATACCCAATACTACGTGCGCCCTGTGCATTCAAGAATTTGTCTCAAGGCACCCTTTCTCTTTCAACAGGCAAGTTCCCCTTGTTTCTGCTCAGAGCTTTACTGTGTTTATATAATTAGATACCAAAGTGTTCTGTTCACCTAATACAGTGAAACTTTTGAGCGACTTCACTTTGACTTTTCACTTTCATGCATTGGAGAAGGAAATGGCAACCCACTCCAGTGTTCTTGCCTGGAGAATCCCAGGGATGGGGGAGCCCGGTGGGCTGCCGTCTATGGGGTGTCACAGAGTCGGACACGACTGAAGCAACTTAGCAGCAGCAGCAGCAGCAGGGTGATCTTAGCCCTGAGTAATCTACCTTTCACTGTAACTGAGACATCACAAGGGAATTCCTATATTTGGGAGAAATACTCAAGACTCTTTTCCAAACTGTACCCCTCCACTGCCGAAACTGTGTTGTATCCTCCCCATAGTAAACTTCACACAGGCCAGATTGTGCCATCCATGACTATTCCCTATTGATGGATGACACAGACAGGGCTTTATGAAGCTTAGAAACATAATCCCTGGTTTACTAAAGACAAATGAACCTGGTTGATACCTGCTGTTCACAGCACCCACCTTTAACCTTCCTACGTGTTTATATTTTAATAATACATTTTACAGGCACATGATTTGGAAGCTATTCAGTACTAGCTAGACATAAGTGTACATTTTCCTCTTCAGATTCACTCAGTCCAGACATTCCATTTAAGTACTCTATGATTGAGAACTGCCTGTTTAGGATATGTGCAAACTCTCTTTAGGATACTCTAAGACATATAAAAAAATAATACATGTCACACCTCACACGCTCATCTCAATCCTGTCTTCCCAACACACACAAAGAGTTAGAATGCTTGAGTTTTCCCAGATGCCTGATACCAGGTAACAGAGTGTGGTTGTCAGAACAAGGCCCCTCACCCCACAAAGATACCCATGTTTTTCCCCAGAAATTGTGAATACATTGTGTTACATGGAAATTAACTTTGCTTATGGATTAGCCTTGAGATGAGAAGATGACCTTGATATGGGGATGATTCATGTTGACCCAATATAATCACAAGTTCAGTTCAGTTCAGTCCCTCAGTCGTGTCTGACTCTTTGCGACCCAGGAATCACAGCACGCCAGGCCTCCCTGTCCGTCACCAACTCCCGGAGTTCACTTAAACTCACATCCATCAAGTCGGTGATGCCATCCAGCCATCTCATCCTCTGTCATCCCGTTTTCCTCCTGCCCACAATCCCTCCCAGCATCAGAGTCTTTTCCAATGAGTCAACTCTTTCCATGAGGTGGCTAAAGTACTGGAGTTTCAGCTTCAACATCAGTCCTTCCAATGAACACCCAGGACTGATCTCCTTTAGAATGAACTGGTTGGATCTCCTTGCAGTCCAAAGGACTCTTAGGAGTCTTCTTCAACACCACAGTTTAAAAGCATCAATACTTTGGCGCTCAGCTTTTTTCACAGTTCAACTCTCACATCCATACATGACCACTGGAAAAACCATAGCCTTGACTAGACAGACCTTGGTTGGCAAAGTAATGTCTCTTTTTTAATATATTATCTAGGTTGGTCATAATTTTCCTTCCAAGGAGTAAGCGTCTTTTAATTTCATGGCTGCAGTCACCATCTGCAGTGATTTTGGAGCCCCCCAAAATAAAGTCTGACACTGCTTCCACTGTTTCCCCATCTATTTCCCATGAAGTGATGGGACCAGATGCCATGATCTTCATTTTCTGAATGTTGAGCTTTAAGCCCACTTTTTCACTCTCCTCTTTCACTTTCATCAAGAGGCTCTTTAGTTCTTCTCCACTTTCTGCCATAAGGGTGGTGTCATCTGCATATCTGAGGTTATTGATATTTCTCCTGGCAATCTTGATTCCAGCTTGTGCTCTTCCAGCCCAGCGTTTCTCATGATGTACTCTGCATAAAAGTTAAATAAGCAGGGTGACAATAGACAGCCCTGACGTACTCCTTTTCCTATTTGGAACCAGTCTGTTGTCCCATGTCCAGTTCTAACTGTTGCTTGCTGACTTGCATGTAGATTTCTCAAGAGGCAGGTCAGGTGGTCTGGTATTCCCATCTCTTTCAGAATTTTCCACAGTTTATTGAGGGTCCTTATAAATGAAGAAGGGAGGGGAGACAGGTCAGGGTGATGCAGTGTAAGAACTTGATATGATGTTGACTGCTGTGAAGATGGAGGGAGAGGACTCTGAGCCAAGGAATGTGGTTGGCCCCAGAAACTGGAAAAGTGTGAAGCACATGCATTCCTCCCTGCTGCCTCCAGAGAGGAACACAGGCCTGCTGACCCCTTGATTGAATCCTAGTGAACTCACTGCAGACCCCTGACCTCTACAATTATGAAATAATGTATTTCTAATAATGCTGTTTCTAATAATATATTTCTAATCACCATTAAATTTGTGGCAAATTGCTACAATAGCAATAGGAAATTAATGCACAGGGGTTTGTAAAATTCATGAGAATTTGGAACAGTGCAAATGATATCATCACTTGTTCAGTGTTTTATATGAAAAGAAATTCAAAGCCAACTATTCCTTAAGTTCAAGGTCAAGCAGAAGCTTCTTGCTTTGATGGGTTAGCTTGCTCTCCACAGGGAGACAATAGACAATAAGAACTGTGTGTTGGTTTTCTCCTATTTATCTCATAATCTAGGAGAGTACGAATTAAGCTTTATGGCTAACTTACGACTTTCTACAAATTTCTTATTCTGAACTTTCTTTTTCTTTCTTTTTTTTAACCTGAATTTTCTTTTCCCGATTTTTACACTAAGAATTAATCTTGTACTCTGAGTAGTAGTTTTGATAATATCATCTTTGAAAACATTTGTGAAGAGAAAGAATTAAAGTACATTTAAAAAACTGAAAAATGAAACTTAGCTTGATTTTAACTGATGAGGTATAAATAATCAATATCAGGCAATGGCACCCCACTCCAGTACTCTTGCCTGGAAAATCCCATGGATGGAGGAGCCTGGTAGGCTGCAGTCCATGGGGTCGCCAAGAGTCGGACACGACTAAGTGACTTCACTTCACTTTCACATGATTAAGAACCAGAAATATCAGTCTTAACTAATAAATTTAGAGTTGTCATATATGTACATTAAGATAATAAAAAAATTTGAAGAAAATTTTCAAAACGACTGAAGTAATAAACATTTTCTAATTCTATTTTTCTTTGTCTATTCTTATAGATGGGGTCAATGTGTTAAATCAGGGGTCAGATAGAACCAATTCAAGCATAACTTTTTGCCGAATTAATCAGTCACAGTTTATTATTTTACCACTGGAGTTTAATTAGAATTGTACTCTGGTAGAAAGAACGTCTAAACAACTGCTCTGAATCTCTTCTATCTAAGGACTATTACGTATTGTACATGGCTGGTCACTACAGGATATAAATACTTGGAGTTTTTCTTAAGATCTCAAGGTATTTATTTATTGTGTAATAGCTGTATCATTTTATATTACATGAAATTTACCTCTGAAAGAATTTTGTTTTCTTATAACCACATGCGGGCACTTGATCAAAATGCTATAGTACAGACAGCAAGTGCAATAGATTAGAAAGGGCAAGTTTGCTTGGAGTTCGGGTGAGCACTTCCTAGAAGAGTTGACAGCATGAATTAGATTCTCTTCTTGGATAAGTACGGTATTAAGAAGTGTGACTTCTCCATGTAAGCAAGTGTGTCCCGTGTGGGACCAGACACATATTGGAACCTTGATTTCAAAGTTTTTACAGTGAAGACTATTAATGGATATGAACAAATAGATAAAGACCCAAAGTTTTCATGAAAATAATCCTCAAAGTGTTCTTACCCTTTGTCAATGGAATCATTTAACTCCTGTCTTTTCAGGGTTTAGGCATTATTCGTATTTATTTACTAAAAACTGAAAATAAAGAACTGCTAGGGAAACTTGCTTACTACATTGAATATTTCACAGTAAAACTTTTGTGTATGTGTGTGTGTGTGCGCGCATTTAAACTTGTAACTTTTGAGAGAAGAAATAGAGTGTCAGCATTGTGATAACCCCATGGACAAAACCAGCACTGAATCCAATTTCACCCTATCTTTTAGGTGTGTTGAAATAAATATTGGTAACTACAATTGAATATAGAGAGTAAGGTACACTAGACACATTTAAAAAAAAAATATTGCTGGGAATTCCCTGGCAGTCCAGTGATTCAGTTCACTTACTCAGCCATTTTCAACAATTTGTGACCCCATGGACTGCAGCGGGCCAGGCTTCCCTGTCCATCACCAACTCCCAGAGGTTACTCAATCTCATAGCTATTGAGTTGGTGATGCCATCCAACCATCTCATCCTTTGTAGTCCCCTTTCCCTCCTATCTCCAATCTTTTCCAGCATCAGGGACTTTTGCAATGAGTCAGTTCTTTGCATCAGGTGGCCAGAGTATTGTAGTTTCAGGTTCAGCATTAGTCCTTCCAATGAATACTCAGGACTGATTTCCTTTATGATGGACTGGTTGGATCTCCTTGTGGTCCGAGGGACTCTCAAGAGTCTTCTCCAACACCACAGTTCAAAAGAATCAATTCTTCAGTGCTCAGCTTTCTTTATAGTCCACCTCTCACACCCATACATGACTACTGGAAAAACCATAGCTTTGACTAGACAGACTTCTGTTGGCAAAGTAATGTTTCTGCTTTTTAATATGCTCTCTAGGTTGGTCATAGCTTTTCTTTCAAGGAGTCCAGTGATTAGGACTCTGCCTTTCCACTACTGGGAGCACAGGTTTTATCCCTGTTCAGGGAACTATGGTCCTACATGTATGTACCATGTAAAATAAATAAATACATTTAAAAATTAAAAAAAATATTGTTGAGCACCTATTTTATTAACTAATTGTGTTTGCAAAGAGATGGGAATACCAGACCACCTGACCTGACTCTTGAGAAACCTATATGCAGGTCAGGAAGCAACAGTTAGAACTGAACATGGAACAACAGACTGGTTCCAAATAGGAAAAGGAGTACGTCAAGGCTGTCTATCATTACTCTGCTTATTTAACTTCTATGCAGAGTACATCATGAGAAACGCTGGGCTGGAAGAAGCACAAGCTGGAATCAAGATTGCTGGGAGAAATATTAATATACTTGGATATGCAGATGACACCACCCTTATGGGAGAAAGTGAAGAGGAACTAAAAAGCCTCCTGATGAAAGTGAAAGAGGAGAGTGAAAAAGTTGGCTTAAAGCTCAACATTCAGAAAACAAAGATCATGGCATCCAGTCCCATCACTTCATGGGAAATAGATGGGGAAACAGTTGAGTGTCAGGCTTCATTTTTGGGGGCTCCAAAATCACTGCAGATGGTGACTGCAGCCATGAAATTAAAAGACACCTACTCCTTGGAAGAAAAGTTATGACCAACCTAGATAGCATATTCAAAAGCAGAGACATTACTTTGCCAACAAAGGTCTGTCTAGTCAAGGCTATGGTTTTTCCAGTGGTCATGTATGGATGTGAGAGTTGGACTATGAAGAAAGCTGAGCACTGAAGAATTGATGCTTTTGAACTGTGGTGTTGGAGAAGACTCTTGAGAGTCCCTTGGACTGCAAGGAGATCCAACCAGTGCATTCTAAAGGAGATCAGCCCTGGGTGTTCATTGGAAGGAATGATGCTAAAGCTGAAACTCCAGTACTTTGGCCACCTCATGGGAAGAGTTGACTCATTGGAAAAGACTCTGATGCTGGGAGGGTTTGGGGGCAGGAGGGAGAGGGGATGACAGAGGATGAGATGGCTGGATGGCATCACCGACTCGATGGACATGAGTTTGAGTGAACTCCGGGAGTTGGTCGCGGACAGGGAGGCCTGGTGTTCTGTGATTCACGAGGTCACAAAGAGTCAGACACGACTGAGCGACTGAACTGAACTTTACCAGAAGAAAAAAAATATGCTTATTTTTTGTAAAGAAGCATCATTGTAGTCATCATTGTACTAGGTATAAATATTTTCAAATATGGATATTTGTGGGCATTTCTTCATTCTTTATACTTATATATAATCACCTGTCTCTTTAATAAATAGAAAAAAAATTACTGTTTATTTTTGTCTTAATTGTGGCCATGTGAAATCAAAGAGTACATTATTTATTTAATGAGTTCCAGAACACAGCAATATTATTTGGCATATCATAGGTATTTAATAAATATTTTGACCTGGATTACTATAATCCATTTTCTCACAATGCTATTGTTTTAAATATGTTAGCTGTTTAAAATATTAGCTGTTTTAAATAGCAGCTAATATGGTCAAATGCCACTTATAGAATAATCATTCCAATTTTTTCAACTTGTCATATGAGAAGGTTTTTTTTTGTCAGTTTCCTGCCTGTTTCATTCTAATCTTCAAACTCTCAAAGACTTTTAAATAATGAGGTTCTTTGCTATGGGAGGGTACTGAAAAAAATCTTAGAAATCCTCCTAGGCTATTTCTAGTAAGATGCATATTAATTGCAATAATAAAGACTTGGGATTTTAGAATGCACTGGAAAATTTTACGGTCACATTAAGTAGCGTGGAAAATTATCAGGGTTTCAAATGTGCTTTAGATCCTCATATCTGTTAACCATATATCCTTAGTTCATTGATTAGCCCAATATTTCAACCAGATTCATCCATCTCACTAGTTTTCAACTGGGGGATGCTTTGTACCCCAGGGGGTATTTGGCCTGTTTCAGAGACATCTCTGATGGTCCCAACTGAGGGTGGAGGATGCTACTGTCATTCAGCGGATAGAAGTCAGGGATGCTGGCCAATATGCTACAAGGGACAGAGCAGCCGCCTACATCAAGGACTCATCCCGCCCACCGTGCAGTGGGGCCAAGGCTGACAACCCTGGCATATTTGCATTATGATATGACTTTCGGACTACATTTTTGTAAGTGTGAGATTTAAGCCCATTTCAGAGAAAACATTTTAAATAAATGTATTATACCCCTCAATTTCCATAGTCACACTGAAGGTGCAACTAACTGCCGGGACTCCTTCTCTAATGCAGCCTTCTTAATTTCTGAAGTTCCAGTAATACTTGTGAAAGACTGAAAAATTAGGGTCACTAGCAGATCAGAAGGGCTAGTTTACTCTATTCCTAAGCAGAAGCTCCTTGAGTATTAACAGGTGTAGGATATGGGCTCAGCTTTTGTGTTGTTGTTCAGTCACAGCAAGAACTGATACTGAAGCTGAAACTCCAGTACTTTGGCCACCTGATGCAAAGAACTGACTCACTGGAAAAGACCTTGATGCTGGAAAAGAGTAAAGTCAGGAGGAGAAGGGGACGACAGAGGATGAGATGCTCGGATAGCATCACCGACTTAATGGGCATGAGTTTGAGTAAACTCCGGGAGTTGGTGATGGACAGGGAAGCCTGGTGTGCTGCAGTCTATGGGGTCTCTAAGAGTCAGACACAACTGAGTGACTGAACTGAACTGAACTGAACTTTGTGCTGAGTCTTTTCAGCCCCATGGACTACAGCATACCAGGTTTCCCTGTCCTTTACTAGCTCCCAGAGTTTGCTCAGATTCATGTCCATTGAGTTGGTGGTGCTATCTGACCACCTCATCCTCTGCTGCCCTCTTCTCCTCCTGCCTTCAAACTTTTCCAGTAACAAGATCTTTTCCAATGAGTCAGCTCTTCACATCAGGTGGCCAAAGTATTGAAGCTTCAGCTTCAACATCAGTCCTTCCAATGAATATTCTATTCAGGTTTGATTTCCTTTAGGATTGGCTGGTTTGATCTTCTTGCTGTCCAAGGGACTCCCAAGAGTCTTCTCCAACACCACAATTCAAAGGCATCAATTCGTTGGTACTCAGCCTTCTTTATGGCCCAACTCTTAAATCCACACAGCTTTTGTGTAAACAGGAGTCATTTGAGATTTGCCAAACTAGTATACCGTTTTCCATGGGCCAACTTGTGCATTTCCCAAAGCACTGGGAAAAAATATTATTTAGGCATCAGTAAAATTGAGTTCATTTCATAGTTTTTGGTTGTATGAACTTTCTTATGTGTAGATGAAATTCAGTTGCATAGTATCATAATGTATTGTTTATATTGTACTCAGCGGTAAAGAATCTCATGCAATGCAGGAGTGCGAGTTCAATCCCTGCGTCTGGAAGATCCCCTCGAGGAGGGCTTGACAACCATCTCCAGCATTCTTCCTGGGAAAATGCCATGGACAGAGGAGCCTGGTAGGCTACAGTCCGTGGGGTCACAAAGACTCGTACGTGACTGAGGTGACTTAGCACAGAGCACAATCATAGTAATAGTAGCAATGATAACTCTAGTAATTAAAGCCAGGACATTATTCATTTATCAGTCTTTTCTTTATCAGTCATTCATTTATCTGACTGTAAGGCAGACTGCCGTCCATAGGGTCACAAAAGTGTTGAACACGACTGAGAGCCTGAACCTGCATGCGTGCATGGCGATCTTCGGCTTTCTTTTCTTTTCTTTGCTATATGTATTTCTTTGTGATATGTCCTCGTTGTTTTCCTGATCACCTCTACCATCTGAAAGCATTTCATGGCATTTCTGTGCATGTAATATAATACAGTCTGAAGGGGACTGAAATGCTATATGCTTCTACGCTTGGGAAGATGAGAGGCGGAATGAAGAGCCCAATTTCTTTGTCTAGATCATTTTGCTGTAGGTGTTAATTTGCCAAGGTATTTCTCAATTACTGCTCAGACCCCAAGCATGGTACTCTCTAACTGGGTAAGTATTTAGGAAGAGATTTACAGAAAACACATCAGTGGTAAATGTTTACTCAGTGTCTCACGTTTGATCTTTCTGCTGCACTCTTTCTACTAAAGCTGGAATCTATTTTCAGTGACTGCATATGGATGCAGCACACGTTCGGAGGCCTAACATATGCCATCTGTAAAAGCATTTACTTTAAATTAGTGGAATAAGTAATCAAAAGGGCTTTGTACTTAATGCAAAACTTTTGGTGACTATTAAATGCTCATTAGAGGGTGTTTTTGCTGTATGACTGTCAAAATCAGCAGGACGTTTATGTTAGATTTCCTGAGTGGGTCAAGATTGAATATGATTTTACAACCTAAATAACATAAATGAATGCAGGTTATTTCAGCATCTCCAGATGTTTTTTAAACTCTTTGCCCCTAAACCCAAAACTTAGTGCCATTTCAAATTCCACAATGGCATTTGAGTGAAGATTTTGAGAATTAGATATTTGACATCTTCAGATGAGTGGGCTACTTTTTTTTCATACTTCCACCATTTATAAATGAAAAAGATGCTATCTCTAATGCTATTACTCCAGCCCATCTTTTATGGAAATATATCCTCAGGGAATCAGATAATATTAAATCAGCTTAACTATGCACTTATTACAATAGCTAATTATTTAAAATTTTTAATTATCTTGTGATGGCTTATTTGGTAGATTGTGTGTGTGCTACAACTTGATTGAATCTCTGAAAATATGCCCTTATTATCACTTTGCTTTTAATTAAACATTCAATAACTGTCTTGTTTAATCTAGAGAGCTGCATCTATTAATATTATCCTCACTATTATTATTTTTGTGGTGCCACTCACAAGAATGATACTGTATAACCAGAATAGATGATTAACCCAAATCATGGTCTTCACCCCGAGAAAATTAAATCTCAGATCTATTAACTAATGTCTCTAGGTGCTCTGATTATAAAAGATGAATTAGAAGACCCCACTTACATCATAGAGAGGGAAAGAAGAAATCCAAGAGTTCATGAGGTCATACCCAACTTGGTTGTAGGCAGAAATGTCCGTGGAGTAGTTTGATGTTCATCAAACCAGTGGTCAGGTGGAGACAAGCAGAGCAAAGTTAAGCTGGAGTTCTAAAAGCCTACCAATTTGTAAGAATAATACACGATCTCCACAATGTCATTTGCTTTGGGAAATGTAGAAAACTGGCAAATTAATCTGCTTCTCTGCTCTACTTTTGAAAATCTTTACCGTGGGGCTCTGATCGTGTTACTCTATGTTGTCCAGAATCAGAGCTGTTTTCTGATACATAAAGCTCCAGTTGCCCATCAGTTTTGTCTCTGAAGGCTTTATGTACCAGATCGTCTAAGAGAAAGAGGAGGAAATCACCCTGATTTTGTTCCCGTTGGAAAAATCTCTTTTCTCTAGCTCAGTCTAAAATGCCTCTCATTCCAACTGGCTATCTACTTTTCTAATGCAGATTTACAACAGAAAAAAAAAAGCTTCATCTGAACTGGAGTCATTTATAAACAGCTTATGAAGGGCAAAACAGTTTGGGGGTGGGGATGTGGAGTGGCTATAGGGACAGCAGTTGGAAAGCGTACTGAAGCTTTTGTGCCTGTACTGGCTGGAGGGATTGATTCCTTCCATGTAATTAACCTAAAGAATGAGAAAATGGCGCTAAATCCTATTTACAATGGGATGAAAACTATCCTGGCCCTATTAATAACCATCATCTGTTGGAAATGGAATTAGATTCTTCATCAGTCAATTATGTATTAATTATTGATACTTTTTTAAAAAAAAAGTCTGTTCACTAGAAGCTTCATTGTTTAGATATAAAAGCTCAGAAAAGAGAGTATTCTTCATCTCAAGCCCCTCATAGTCTATTGGAAAAGATATTTAAGTAAATAAAGTGATAATAAAATCATAGATGTGCTTGAGTGCTCTGATATAGGTGGGAGCAAACTGCTAAAAGGCTTCCGCGGTGGTGGCTCAGCGGTTAAGAATCCGCCTGCAAGTCAGGAGCCACAGGAGACATTGGTTCGATCCCTGGGTCAGGAAGATCCCTGGAGGAGTACATGGCCACCTATTCCAGTATTCTTGCCTGGAGAATCCCATGGACAGAGGAGCCTGGTGGCTTACAGTCCATAGAGTCGTAAAGAGTAGAGCTCAACCTAAGCAACTTAGCAGGTACACACGAAAGTGCTAAAAAATGTGCTTCTAAAACAAACTGTAAGAAATACTACAGGAAAAGGCAACAGGCGACCTGATTCTTGCTCTAAGAGAAGGGTAAAGCCAGTCCTAAGTCAGGAGATAAAAAGTTGAGGTGCTTTCTTCCTGGCAGAAGCAGGACACATAAAGTCATGGAGGTGAGACGTTTCTCCTTATGGGAGGGCCTCTATATTCAAAAGAAATTGATTAATTTCTAGGCCTGTTTTTCTGCATGATAAACATATTAATCACAGATCAGCCAATGTGCTAAGTTTCTGCCATATTAATCCCTGAGGCGGTGAGTGTGGCAAAACCAAAATCAAACTATCTCAGACTCACTCTGTACAACTTGTAACATATCTGAGCAAAACTTTCTCAGTTGACTCATATTTAAGTAAAGAAAATAAATTCTATAATAAAGAGAGAGAAAATAAGCCAGTGTGTGCTTTTCTTTCCTGATTCTAAAAACAACTTGTATGAAATTGGGAAATAAGCAGAGGGGAGAGAACAAAAATATTTTTAAATTATCAAACAATTATCAATACTTCCATCAAGATGGAATTGTGTCTCAGGGCTCCTTTATTTTAGGAGCTTACTATTGGTACTTACTAAAGTACCAATAGTATTTTAGGAGCTTACTAAATGGTAATAAAAATGAGGTTTTTGAAAGATTTTTAAAACAAAAAAATTAAGAAAACATCTTCAGTAAGGTGAATTTTTTCAATGGGAAATAACAAGGTTTAGAAACTCCCACATCTGTATTTTTGACAGCTGATAGACAACTTAGCATTTTAAGATTCACACTTTCTAAGTTCTGTCCCCCCACAGAGAAAAGAAAATGTTAAAAACTTCAGTCATTATAAAGTAAACTCTGGTGGAAACAAAGATTTTGATTTCTTTCTCTGCATAGGTAACTCTGTCATTTGACAAAGCTTGGAGTTCAGAGCGTTATGATTATGACATCATGTTTATCTCTTTTGAGTTAGAGATCAAGAAACCATCTCATCTCCAGTGAATCATTTATAGAAATTGCAAATATCTTAATGTAGGGAGAGGATGAGTGGGAGCTATGTTAGTAAATATTCCCCTGATTTTTCTCATTGGAAGAAAATAGCCTGAATTGGGTATTGAGGTAGCATTACGTTAAAGCATCCGCCTGCCAATGCAGGAGACACAGGAGACAGGAGTTCGATCCCTGGGTTGGAAGATCCCCTTGAGTGGTAATTGGCAATCCGTTCCAGTATTTTCACATGGGAAATCCCATGCACAGAGGAGCCTGGCGGGCTGCAGTCTATGTGGTCACAAATAGTCAGACACGACTGAGTGACTGAGCATACACACACACAACTGCATAGCAGAGAAACTGAGCTGCAGGATCTCACAAACAGAACAGTTTTCAAGATCCCGAGAAGGTGGGGCAGGGTCCTCCAGCATATGAGGTGACTCCGCCGTCCTCTGTCAACCTGACATTTCAATAAACTCTGGGGGCAAGCGCGCACCCTTTGGCTTCGCGTCCTGAGCTAGCAGTCATGCGTCTGGGCCACTGGCCACTCTGGTGCCCCCTAACTCAGCCACAGGGTTCTGTTCCATCATATCCACACTATCCTAAGGCAGCTCGGGGCCCGCAGTCCCTGCCTGGTAGACAAAAGACAGCACAACAGTGATTTTATCCAACTTCAGTCCCAGGAGAATTGGCCTTCATTGTCCTCTTTATTTCTTCCTACCCTGCAGGTGTGGTCCTAACCTCTTTCGTATGATTAGCATCTTACATTTTCCTGAGGACTTTTTGTTCCCACATCATGTCACATCTGAGCATTCAAAAATATTTGAATATGTTGAATATGTGCGTCATTAAAGAGTCTGCCTGCAATGCAGGAGATCCAGGTGTGACTCCTGGGTCAGGAAGGTGCCCTGGAGAAGGAAATGGCAACCCACTCCAGTATTCTTGCCTGGAGAATCCCATGGACAGAGGAGCCATGAACTGAACAGGTTACAGTTCATGGGGGTCGCAAGAATCGGACACGACTTAGCCACTAACCTACCACCACCATGCAGGCACTTCCACTTACCGCATCACTCTGCTTGACCCTCCAAATTGTATGTAATTATTTTATATTGTTATATTTTATATTGTTAAGTTGATCATGTTTCAATTATGGCTTGCAATTGTAATTATCTTTTATTTTTTTGTCTGGTTATTGGCTGTGAAACAGATAAATGTCTTTTACTATTGTGATTATGTAACTATTATCCACTTAATACCATTGTGTCATGATTAGTCAACAGAAAAATAATAGAACTCTGTATCACCAAAGCTAGGATCAAATAGAAAAACCTGTAATCACTTTTTAAAATCTGGATGCCAATCAGAATTATCTTGGAATTTTTTGAAAAATAGAAATCTCAGGTATTGATTTTTTTTCTCCAGAACTCCAGATATATTTCTAATGAGCAGTCACGTTTCAACAACTGGACTAGATGATGGTCTTTTCCTTTTCTCTAGTTTGTTTCACTTTTTCTCTTTCATATTCAGTGCTCCCATTTCATTTAGTTTATGTTCTGCAATTTTTCTATTTCTTCTCTTTTTTTCTGATGTTCTTTTGTAAGCCTTTATCAAGTGTAGCGGAAAAGCTTTTTTATACATGTATATAATATATATTTTAGAACACTTAGGAATTTTTGCCTAACTGAAAAAAGCTGTGACATTTTGATTCCACCCGTTTGACTTAGTGTGAATAGAATGCTAGATTTCTAATTTAAAAATAGATGTGCAGCAAGAAACCAAGGTTTACTGTGTAACACAGGGAACAATAGTCAGTATCTTTGTAATAACCTATGATGGAAAATAATTTCAAAAATTCTACATATGTATTTGTATAACTGAATCACCTTGCTGTACACCTGAATCATTGTAAATCAACTATACTTCAATAAAATATGTATATTAAAAGATTTTTAATGGGCTCCTGTTTATGTACCGACACCTTATGTCCAAGAAGGAAACATACAAAGTTGGTCTCCTATCTGGGCAAATGCAGGTGCAGGCGGGTGAATCACGGCCTCACATCGATCACTTGCACATTAGCTTTGACCTAGGCCTCTTGATCTAGATCTCATGTCAAGTCAACAGCCCCCAGGACTGGAGGCAGCAGGCCTATCAAAGGAGGTGTGTGATAAAGGACTCAATTTTTTCATGTCCGTATAGTACTGAGTCCCATGCTGGTTGCCTTATAGCCAACCTTAAGACTTTTAACAATGCTGCAGGATTTTTTTTTTTTTAATTAGGAAAATTAGGAGAAAAACTAAAACTTACAGAATTTTGTTAAAAATCTCACTTCACACAGCTAGCAAATTGTTGAGAAACATTTTTTTTCTAGTTATAGGGCATCTCCTGAACCAGAAAGTAAAAAGTGAAATTGAAATGTACTCAGTCATGTCTGACTTTTTGCAACCCCATGGACTGCAGCCCAACAGGCCCCTCTGTCCATGGAATTTCCCAGGCAAAAATGTTGGAGTAGGTAGCCATTCCTTTCTCTAGAGGATCTTCCCAATCCAGGGATCAAACCTGGGTCTCCCACATTGCAGGCAGATTCTTTACTATCTAAGCCACCAGGGAAGCCGAAGCAAATCATAAATCATTTTTACCTCCTCATGAACTAGGTTCTCTGCATTTTCTTCTTGTTATCTCAGAAGCCACAATGAGCTTGACATTTCCTCAATTGTTAAGAATTTTTATTTGAGATTATTGACATTAGTGGGTATAATTTATTTTAAATTATTTAACAGAATTTATCAATGTTCAGAAAAATCCCTGTAAGTGACAGGACCAATACTTTTCAAAGGACTGTGATTGTACAAAGCCATGCACATGGGAAAGATTCATTCAAAGTCCAAGACAGATCCATGGAATTAATAGGCAAAATGCAAAAATAAAGATTATTGATTAAAATTTCAAATATCTTTTTGCAACTAACTTTAAGACGTTACCACTTAATGAGTTTGAGTGTAGCATCAAAGAAGAATGTCTGCAAATACCTGGAAAGTCTATTATGGAAACATTCCTTTCTTCCAACTTTAGAACTGTGTGAGGCCATATTTCCTAAATATAGTTCACCCAGAAAAACATATTGAAGGAGATTGAAAGCAGAAGCTGATATGAGAACTCAGCTCTCTTCTATTAAGCCAGACACTAAAAAGATTTGCAAAAATGTAAAACAATGCCACTCTTCTAACTGAGTCCTCTGTCTTTTAAAAAGTATAGTTATTCTTAAATATATTATTTAACATGTGATGGGTATATTGTTACTTTAAATGAATTAGTTACTATTTTTAAAATGTACTGGATTTAATTTCTTAAACAGTACATATTGATGGAGGAAGGCCATTAAAAACAAAAGTTCTTTGGAGTCTCCAATCATTTTTGAGAATGAAAAGAGTACTGACATCAAAACACAGAGAATGTCGGTGTGTTCCTAGGTTCCTGGAGCTGCCTTAGCAGAACACCATAAATGGGATGGCTTGAACTGGACACGTTTATTCTCTCATGGTTCTGGAGGCTACAAGTCCAAACTCCAGGTTGGTAGTATTGTGTTCTCTGTGAAGACTCTGGAAGAATCTGTTCCTTGTCTTTCTCTTAGCCTTTGGTATTGCCAGCAAACCTTGGCATTCCTTGGCTTCTTACTGTTTAACTTCAACCTCTGGTGTCTTCTCTCTGTGTATCTGTATCCTCACATGATCTTCTCTGTGTGTGTGTTTTTCTTCTTTTCTTCTTTGAATATTGGCCCACCCTACTCCAGTATAGCTGTATCTTAATTTATATCTTATTTATATCACAAAGACTATTTCCAGGAAGGTCTCATTCACAGATATCAGGAATTAGGTCTTCAGGTATCTTTTGTGCATGCATGCTGAGTCGCTTCAGCAAAGTCCCACACTTTGACATTCCACCCCTGGTAGGACTCTAGCCTACCAGGCTCCTCTCTCCGTGGGATTCTCCAGGCAAGAACCCTGCTGGACCTTCCATCAGGGGGTCTTCCCCACCCAGGGATAGAGCCTGCATCTCTTTACATCTACCTGCATTGACACACAGGTTCTTTACTACTAGAGCTACCTGGGACAGGGGGACACAATTCAATCCACAGTAGCCTGTTTTATAGAAAACTGATGTGGCCAGAACTTCCCCCAGATGTTCAAGCTGGTTTTAGAAAAGGCAGAGGAACCAGAGATCAAATTGCCAACATCCCTTGCATCACTGAAAAAGCAAGAAAGTTCCAGTAAAACATCTATTTCTGCTTTATTGACTATGCCAAAGCCTTTGACTGTGTGGATCACAATAAACTGTGGAAAATTCTGATAGAGATGGGAATACCAGACCACCTGACCTGCCTCCTGAGAAATCTATATGCAGGTCAGGAAGCAACAGTTAGAACTGGACATGGAACAACAGACTGGTTCCAAATAGGAAAAAGAGTACGTCAAGGCTGTGTATTGTCACCCTGCTTATTTAACTTATATGCAGAGTACATCATGAGAAACGCTGGGCTGGAAGAAACACAAGCTGGAATCAAGATTGCCAGGAGAAATATCAATAACCTCAGATATGCAGATGACACCACCCTTATGGCAGAAAGTGAAGAGGAGCTAAAGAGCCTCTTGATGAAAGTGAAAGAGGAGAGTGAAAAAGTTGGCTTAAAGCTCAACATTCAGAAAACGAAGATCATGGCATCTGGTCCTATCACTTCATGGGAAGTAGATGGGGAAACAGTGGAAGCAGTGTCAGACTTTATTTTGAGGGGCTCCAAAATCACTGCAGATGGTGACTGCAGCCATGAAATTAAAAGACGCTTACTCCTTGGAAGGAAAGTTTTGACCAACCTGGATAACATATTAAAAAGCAGAGACATTACTTTGCCAACCAAGGTCTGTCTAGTCAAGGCTATGGTTTTTCTGGTGGTCATGTATGGATGTGAGAGTTGGACTGTGAAGAGGGCTGAGCACTGAAGAACTGATGCTTTTGAAGTGTGGTGTTGGAGAAGACTCTTGAGAGTCCCTTGGACTGCAAGGAGATCCAACCAGTCCATCCTAAATGAGATCAGTCCTGGGTGTCCATTGCAAGGACTGATGTTGAAGCTGAAACTCCAGTACTTTGGCCACCTCATGGGAAGAGTTGACTCATTGGAAAAGACTGTGATGCTGGGAGGGATTGGGGGCAGGAGGAGAAGGGGACGACAGAGGATGAGATGGCTGGATGACATCACCGACTCGATGGACATGAGTTTGAGTGAACTCCAGGAGATGGTGATGGACAGAGAGGCCTGGCGTACTGGAATTCATGGGGTTGCAAAGAGTCAGATATGACTGAGCGACTGAACTGAACTGGACTGAACTGATGTGGCGAGAACATGCATTGTGCTATAACTCCTCTCTGTTTGTTGGTATTTGGCTGTATACACCCTGAGCTTACTTTGATTTGCATCTTCTGCTCTGTGCTGTGCTTGGCACCCAGTTGGTAGGTACTCAGTAAGCTATGAGTGCTGATCAATTGAATTAATATTACCTTGCAAGGGATCCTGGAGATTATTGCTTCTCTGGGTCACCTAAGACCTCACTTAAGGATGCTTTATTTTAGTTCATCGTCTGACTCAGCTCCCTACTCTGTTTCCTCCTGGAGACATAGTGTGATATCTATAGTGACTGTGGGGTTTGCCTGACTTAACGTATGAAGCCTACCATTTCGTTGCATATGTGTGCTAAGGTGATTCAGTTGCGTCTAACTCTTTGCAACTCCATGGAGCACTCCAGGCTCCTCTGTCTATGGGATTTCTCAGGCAAGAATACTGGGGTGGGCTGCCATTTCCTTCTCCAGGGGATCTTCCTGACCCCCAGAGATCAAAGCCACGTCTCCTGCTTGATGGGCAGATTCCTTACCATGGGGCCACATGGGAAGCACTGACATTATATACTTAAAGTAACTTATTGGTAACTTAAATGGCATCCTAAGACAACAGAGAAGCTGACTTCTGTGCTTATGTTTTAGGAATAATAAAGCAAAACTAACGTTGGCACCTTCTGCAGTGCTTCCTGTCTGTCTATACATTTCAGGAAGATGTTTTTGACTTCACCGTTCAAAATAAGCTTTCAAAGGGCAACACCCAGGTTCTTCAGACTTTTGTTTTAACACTGGTGTCACAACACAGAACACCCGAGCTCCTGTTGTCTAGAGACATCCTCTGGCTGTCTCTAACAGACATTTTTCTCTGATGTTCTTAAATCAGATAAAATTCATTGTATGTTTTTCCTCTCTGACAGGGCAAGTTCAGGATCTTTCTGTAAAATGTAATCAATTTTTAAAGGAGATAGGAGCCAGAAAGGAAGAAGAAGCCCTCACATTTTCCCATCACAACTGCTTGAACCATGGCAGTTTGATTACATGGAAAGGCCTGCTTAGTTTTAGTGCTTTAAAACTGGTCTGGAACTAGCTGTCGTGTGATGGTTCAGTTGCCTATTCTTTTTAAGGCTGCCTGAAAAGAGCTCTGCTATAAACTTTCTTATTTATTCTATTTATTGGATGTGCCCATCATATCATACATAGTCTCCAGCTACGTTTACAAGGGTAATAAAAAAAGGATACACAGTGCTTTCTTGGCAATTTGATAGAATACTTAGAGTTCAAAGGAAATGCAAGTGTGTGTAGTACAGTTATTGCAGTTTTCTTTAGAAAAAATCTGAATATTTTTATTTAATGTTTTAAGGATTATTAGATAATAAAATCAGGAAGGAAGGATATATAATTTTGGCTGACACATTAAAGAAAATAAAACTATGGAAAGCCATTCACATTCTTCTCCAAGGCATGATGTAATGAGGGGAAATTTCTTCAGAACCAATACTGTGTTGGAAGCCCTGTTCTTTCAGGCAAAGCAGTACAACCCACATGAATAAGAGTATCAAACTATACACTCTTCTTGGATTTCCCATCAGGTTAAAGACTGTGTCACAGTGCTCAGCTGGTCTGCAGTTGCCGAAATGTGAGGCTTATGAGACTTCTGCATAGACTTTAAGCAGGGTGTGAGTTGGGTGGCTACTTTAAGCCACAAACCCATGCAGTGATAAATAAATGTATGTGCGTATGCGCAAGTGTGGAAGGGCTCGCACGTACGTTGCTAAGTGTTTAATGTGCATCTGAAGAGCTAGACAGTTGAAGGATACAATATCCAGGTTAAAGAACTTAGATTGTATTCACACACAGTTATTATTTCCTACATAGATACATGATGTGTAATATGTAAATGATACACATGCTTAATAAATATAGTGTTACACGTATGATATCATAATTCACTCAGTGCAGCTCAGAATTTCTAATTCTTTGTTATTTTCATTTTTAATTGCACTAGATACTCACAGCATATACCAGACCTGTCAAGTGAGGATGAGAAAAACCAACAATAATCGATCAAGGATCGATCAAGGCAAGATACATACTTTAAAATCATTTCCAACGTAACAAAGCACCCATGCTTTAAATAGCCCAGAAGCATAAATGCACAGAAGTCCATACATAGATTTATATAATGAATCATTTTTATACACTTATTGGTTCCACTGTTCCTATTGCAAATAAGTAATTTAAAAAATTATGCAACTTTGTGTACGCCTTACTTACATATTAATGCTATGCTAATATCAGCGTGCATGTCTGTGTGCTCAGCTGCTTCAGTTGGGACGGACTCTTTGCAACCATATGGACCATTGTTCTCCAGGCTCCTCAGTCCATGTGATTCTCCAGGCAAGAATACTGGAGTGGGTAACCATCCCCTTCTCCAGGGGATATTCCTAACCCAGAGATCAAACCCACATCTCCTGAATTACAGGATAATTCTTTACTGAATGAGCCACCAGGGAAACCCTACATCACTATAGACTACATTTTTTAAAAGTACATAGCTAACATGTCAGCAACAATGATGAAATAGATTTTGTGCCTAACTGCATAAACCAATAACTATTTAAATATACTCCCCTTGGAAAAATTCCAAAGATATTTCCTTTAAAATTTTGTTTGAGTTTATTGCTGTATGAAATGATTTATTCTGGGTCTTTGAGGATTAAAAAAAAAATTAAATCTTGCCAGCTAAGACTTTATACTCTAGTTGTAGAGATAAGATCAGTGCATAAATAAATATAACAAGAAAAATATTAAATATAGCAATAAAATAAAATAAGATTATATTTTACAGTAAATTCAGAAGAAGAAATTATTTCTGAGGATTTAATTATTTTCAGTAAATCATTCTTGACTGGTTAGAATGCATGTGAAATTTTGCTAGGTACTAGAACTTCAAAGATGAATTCGACAGTCTTGGCCTCAAGGTGGAGAAGATCTTGTTCTAGCTATAATCTGTGCTTAGTCACTCAGTTGTATCTGACTCTTTGCAACCCCATGCACTGTAGCCCGCCAGGCTCCTCTGTCCATGGGATTCTCCAGGTAAGAATACTGGAGCAGGTTGCCATTTCCTTCTCCATAGGATCTTCTTGATCCAGGGATCAAACTCCTGTCTCCTGCACTGGTAGGCAGGTACTTTACCATCTGAGCCACCTAAACTGAGATTGTGAAAAAGGTAACTGTTAAACAGAATTGAAGAGAGAGAGGGGAATACAGAAATGTGTTGATGGAGAAAAACATGTCCTCCTGTTTTTAGTAAATTACTTTTTAAAAATTTTAGTTATTTTGGCTGCACCCAGTGGCTTGTGGAGCTTCTTGTACCCAGGGACCAGGAGTGGAAACAGTGTCCCCTGAAGTGGAAGTGCAGAGTCTTAAGCACTAACACACAAGGGATGTCCTATATTCTCCTGTTCTTGCTTGAGAGTATTATGAAGATGAGCACCCCTAGCACCCATGGTCCTGTAAGGAGCACACCAAACAGGGGTGTTTGATTGTGCAAAGAGTGATGAAAAGGGAAAAGTAGGAAATAAGGTTGCAAAAACCCCAAGACAGACCTCGGTACACCTGTCTAATGCCTAAGGATTTGAACTTGAGTTTGAGTAAAGAAAGAGTGTGACCAGAGAGCTGTAACTAAACAGAGATGCAGTTCAAAGATGTTTGCACTGCAAAGAAACTAGAGATGGTGCTTACTTAGGAGCACCTGGACTTGAGGTGTGTATCACCGGTCTCGAGAAAGGGATTCTATAGACAGAAGGGGCTGATATATGGCATTGTCAGTGGAATTTCAAAAAGTGGATGCAGAAGGTGCTATCAATGCAAGATTAATGCTTGTATAACAAACGGATGTGGGAACAAGGAAGGGGATATGGTCAAGGTCAATGCCAAGGATTGAACGTGGTTAACATGAAGTTGGTGCAATTCATGCATAAATAAAACAACTGGAAGAAATAATTTAGAAGGACTGGCGATGAGTTCAGAATTGAGCAAAGTTTGAAGGGCTGGTGTAAGTCTAGGTGATGATTAGAAATCTGAGGCTGGATCTGAAGACATGGTCAAGGGAGGAATAAAGGTTTGCAAATCATCTGAAGAGAATTATGATCTGAATCTGCAAGGTTTATTTAGTAAGACTGTCACGAGAGAGATAAGAAAAATGGGAAAACCAAGGGGATACCTCAGAACAGCCACATGGGATCAGGGAGGTGGCAAGTTAAAAAAAAAAAAAGTGCAAGCAGAGGAGAAAACAGAGAGTCAAGGTTATAAATGGAATTTACACAAAGCAGCATGGGGTCAGCTGACAGTGCATAAAATCATATCTCTGTTGGAACACAACTCATGTTTATTTGGAAATAGCAAACATCTATGCTTTTCCCTTTCCTTTAACAGGTGTACAACGGACGCTCCATCAACAGACGCTCCATTATTCTCAGAGATTCCTAGTTTGAAAATACACTTTGTTTCCTTTGAGCTAAAAAGCTGGCGCCAAAAACCATGTTTGCAGAGAGTATGCATTTAACCATTTCATGTTACTGTTTGGATAGTGATACTAATTCCAGAAAATTACTGTCATAAGTGTGCATTTTAGGAAGTTGATCTTAGATAGTGGTAATTAAGTTCGATAGCAGTTGTGCATTCAAGGGGCTTCAACGACTATGGTGCCGTATATTCAACAACACAGGATACCTGGACACCAAATGCTGCCGCAGTATGAAGAAGGAACCTTTGTTTTGGGCTCAGAGAGTCATTGGAGCCTCGATAACAAAAGGGAAGCTCTGAAGTGATAACTGAATAATGTAGGCTAGTCTGCCTGGTTTCTCTCTCTCCCGTGTGCCCTGCTAAGTCTAGATCCAGTAAAGGGAACTCACTTGTGTGTGCTCAGTCTCACACATAATAAGCAAAACTGACTTATTTTGAAGTCGCTACTTATCATGTATCATTTTATACTTAAATATATCATTTTATATTAAACTTTTTTTTTTTCACCACAGCACCTATGGACACACACAGAGAGATAGAGAAATATACTCAGGATAGGATTTTTGTAGATTACAGCCTTTATTTCCATCTCAAATATCATCTATTCCCTCCCTCTGCTTCTTTTTTCCTAGATTTAGATTTTGGAAAATGACAAAATTTTAGTATCATGACTTAAACATCTAAATACGTTTGTAAACTGCATGCATGCTTGTCCAAATTCCATTTTGTATGTATCTAAATACTTACTCATTGGTTTTATATAACATGGACTCATTTACTTTATATAACACCAAATTATTTTCTGAACTATTGCAAATGGAAATATTATTTCACATTCAGAAAAAAATGCAAAGATGTACCTTCTTAGTCTTTGTGTTCTCATAACTTGAACTGTGACATAGCTGAGCTTCTTAGAAATACTACCTGTTTTTGAAAAAATAAAGCAGCAAAATACTAGCTAACATCTAATTGTGTGGCCACTGTTTTCAGGATCTCAGGTTATTTTTCAAGTCCTTTTTTTTTTTTTTGTCATTCTCAAGACCTTTCCTGTGAAAATAGGTTACCGTGTTATTCTGAGTATCAATTACAACATCCTTGATTCTCTCCTGATAGTGTGGAATTGAATTCCTCCTCCACTGAGTGTCAACAATAAAGGATTTTTTCAGCAGCCTAAAGATGGTGTCATTTGAAATGGAAAAAGGAAGCCTCCTCTTTTAGTCCAATTTAGAAAGCTGCTCTCTTTCCCCCCACTTCTCACAGTTTTATAAAGCAAGAGCACTGAAATTGGACCCCGTCTCCTGCCGAGACCAGTGGAACTCAACCATGGCTAGCAGCCAAGGAGCAGTTTGTAAATATGGAATCCTAAATCTCAAGATGTCTTTGGTTAGTTGTAAACTTATTTGCAGGAAAGAAAGACAGTGAAAAATCTCTCTCACATAATAGCAAGAACCGGGAAGGCAAGTTAAAAGTGCAAAACAAGAAAAGAGAGGATGTGCCGGGGAAACCAAAGGCTCATGGTGCATGAGAACTGCTCTTTACCTTTTAGGACTAACACACGTCAATGCGATACTAATATTCAGAAATAAAGTCATTTCTTACTTTCCCTAATACGTGAATGTGATTTTCTTGTGATCACATGATATTGCTTTAATCTACTCTTATCCTTGCCAACAATGCCTATATATGATGTGAAATTTATATTTTTTGTTCAGTTGCAAAGGATTAATTAAAAATTAAGTTTTATATTTTAAGCACTTTAGGAAATATTGTTAATTTTACTCATTTAGAATGTATCATATGCTCCAAAAATATTTTTTAGAGTTGCAGGTTATCTGAATTATACAAGGACAGAGTTCATTGACAGTTCTCAGAACTGGGAAGTGGATATTGGAGAACAAGCTCCCCAAAACCAAGCGTGTAGACACAGTGGCCCAAACCATTCTCCAGAACTGCCCTGAAAGGAAAATCACCATAAATGCAGCTTCCCTGGTGGCTCAGACAGTAAAGCATCTGCCTACAGTGTGAGAGACTGGGGTTCAATCTCTGTGTTGAGAATATCCCCTCAAGAAAGGAATGGCGGCCCACTCCAGGATTCTTATCTGGGAAATCCCACAGACAGAGGAGCCTGCGGTTGCAAAGAGTTCCATGGGGTTGCAAAGAGTTGGACACAACTAAGCAAACAACATTTTCACTTTCACAGAGCAAACAGAAAACCACTGTCCCTTCCTCTGCACTCCAGCCAGTCTGAATCAGGAAACCAAGAAGCACTTATTTCATTACCACTTACAGTACAATGGATATTGTAAGGGGCTTTCTTCCACAAATCACCTTTCATACACATAGACTTAACCGCTAAGATAAAAAGAAAAACTGAACTTTTTTCAAACTCAAAAATTTTAATTGCCCAAAGATAGGGTTAAGCCTCAGACACAAAAACATATTTGCAGCTTATTTAACAAAGACTTGTTCCAAATATATAAAAAAAAGGTTCTGTAAATCAATAACTAATAGGAAAACAACAGCTTTTACAAAGGTAAATATAAAATTGCATTATAACCCAATAGTTCCTCCTGGCTTCCCTGCCGGCTTAGTGGGTAAAAGAATCCACCTGCTATGCAGGAGACCCAGGTTTAATCCCTGGTGAAGGAAATGCCAACCCACTCCATTATTCTTGCCTGGGAAATAGGAGCCTGGGGGGGCTACGGTCCATGGGATCACAAGAATCAAACAGGAATTAGGAACTAAACCACCACCAGTGCCTCTCAGATATATGCCCCAAAGAACTGAAAACAGGCACACAGAAGCGCATGTACACACACAAGCGCTTGTACACACAGGTTCACAGCAACCTTAGTCACAAACGTGAGAACAGCCCAAATATCTAAAAACATACAAAAAGATAAACTGTTGTATCTGTACACAGTGGAATATCACTGAGCCATATAGATAAGTGAGATAGTGATGCATGCTACTATATGTAACAACATTCTGTTAAATGAAAAAGACACAAGAGGTCATGTAATATATCATGTTATTTCTATAAAATATCCGGAATAGATAGATACACCCATAGAAACAAAATACAGATTGGTGTTTGCAGGGGGTTGAAGGAGTGAAAACTTGATTAACGGTAAAGGATTTTTATTTTGATTGACGGAAATGTTTTGAAATTAGAAAGATGTGGTGATGTTATATTGTACTGCAGTCCATTGAATTATTCGCTTCAAGATGGCTAGTTTTATGTTATAGGAACTCTACCTCAAAAATTATTTTAAAAATGTTTGGTCAAAGACATACATGTCACCAAAAATATATGCTATGTGGTAGTCAGTGAAAGCGATAGTCACTTATTTGTGTCTGACTCTTTGTGACCCCATGGACTGTATAGCCCGCCAGTCTCCTCTGTCCATGGGCTTCTCCAGGAAAGAATACTGGGGTGGGTAGCTATTCCCTTCTCTAGGGAATCTTCCCTACCCAAGGATAGCCCCCAGGCCTCTTGCATTGCAGGCAGATTCTTTACCGTCTGAGCCATGGCGCACATAAAAAGACCAACAGTACTAGTTATCAAGGAGATATAAATTAAAATCTTAGTGAGGCACCATTTTATACCCACTGCAGTGTCTGATATTAAGAATAAGACTGTAGGAACTTCCCTGGCGGTCCGGTGGTTAAGACTTCACCTTTGTGGGTTTGATCCCTGGTCAGGATGCTAAGGGAGAAGGCAATGGCACCCCACTCCAGCACTCTTGCCTGGAAAATCCCGTGGACGGAGGAGCCTGGTGGGCTGCAGTCCATGGGGTCGCTAGGAGTCGGACACGACTGAGTGACTTCACTTTCAGTTTCATGCACTGGAGAAGGAAATGGCAACCCACTCCAGTGTTCTTGCCTGGGAAAATCCCAGGGACGGGGGAGCCTGGTGGGATGCCGTCTCCGGGGTCTCACAGAGTCGGACACGACTGAAGTGAGTTAGCAGCAGCAGCAGGACGTTAAGATCCCACATGCCCGACAGCCAAAAAACTAAAAAGCACAAGAGAAGCAGTATTGTAACAAATTTGATGAAGATTTTTAAAATGGTTCACATCAAAAATAAGTCTAAAAAAAGACTGTATACATTAACTATTAGATAAATGTGTAAGAAACGACACTTTCATATTTTACTGGGGAGAATGTCAGATGGTTTGAAGAACTGGTTGGCACTTTCTTATCAAGTTTAGCATACGGCCAATGTGTGATCTTTTAAATTTCAGTTCTAACCAGCTATTCAAAATAAATGCAACCATCGGTCCAGAAAGATGACTTGTTCAGAAAACTGCTGCTGCTGCTGCTGCTGCTAACTTCCTGGCAGACTAATTCATAAGAGCCCCTAGCCAGAAAGAATCCAAGCTCACATCAATACAAAAGCGAATTAAAAATACCACCCCCAAGGTAAACCCAAGCAGTAAACTACTAGTCAGCAATTAGAGGAAAAAGCAGAGACATCATTTTGCTGACAAAGATCCATATAAAGTCAAAGTGATAGCTTTTCCAGTAGTCATGTATGGATATGAGCGTTGATTCATAAAGAAGGCTGAGCACTGAAGAATTGATGCTTTCAAACTGTGATGCTGGAGAAGACTCTTGAGAGTCCCTTGGACTTCAAAAAGATCAAATTAGTAAATCCTAAAGGAAATCAACCCTGAATTTTCGTTGGAAGGGCTGATGCTGAAGCTGAAGCTCCAGTACTTTGGCCACTGGATGCTGAGAGCTGACTCAATGGAAAAGACCCTGATGTGGGGAAAGATTGAAGGCAAAAGGAGAAGGGGGCAGCAGAGGATGAGATGGTTGGATAGCACCACTGACTTAGTGGACGTGAATCTGAGCAAATTCTGAGAGATAGTGAAGGGCAGAGGAGACCTGTGTGCTGTAGTCCAGGGGGTCACAGAGTCAGGCATGACTTGGCGACTGAACACAGATCACAGTTAAAGAAAGCAGACCTTTGATCCGTGCAACATCACAGATGAATCTCCAAAAGGATATTTTAAGAGAAAGTGAACACAAAGAGGATTTGTGCAGTGAGGCAGAGCACTGATTCTTTCTGTTTATAGTATGTCTACAGACTCGCACAACTACAGTGGCAGAAATCAAAGAGTTTCCCTGTGGTGGGTTGGAGAGGGCAGGAGAGAGTGATCTGATAGACTGTTCAACATCTTCCTTTGAGTTTAGTTGCATAAATATAAATAATCTACAAAATTTATAGGACTGAGCTCTTAGGATTTGTACATTTCAGTTACTTTAATGGATGTTGATATTTTCCCTTTGTTAATCAGTATGACTTTTTCCGGGCTTTCCTGGTGGCTCAGACAGTAAAGAATCTGCCTGCAATGCAGGAGACCTGGGATTGATCCCTGGAAGATCCTGTGGAGTAGAGAATGGCAATCCACTCCAGTACTCTTGCCTGGAGAATTCCATGGACAGAAGAGCTTGGAGGACTACAATCCATGGAGTAACAAAGAGTTGGACATGACTGAGCGATTATCACATACACACATACACAGCCGTGAATTTGTCCACACATTTCAACATTGCTTACTTCACGATATTAAATTGCTGTAGACAATTATGTCCTGGCTATTTCCCATTTTATAACTCAATTCTGTATATCCAGTTTGAATATACATTTTGCAGGCCTTCTTTTAGAAATTAATGACATACCTATGTCCCACCTCCTTTGGCACACTGATAGTCACGCACCTGCTGATTTTCCATCATCTGACATAATTTCCCAAACTGCCACCTGCAATAGAACATATTGTACAGCTTCAATTGAAAAACTTTATGAATATTAACAGCCAACACTACTGTTTCCTGGAATGTGCTTGGCTTCATATTCTACTCGCCGTGCCTAACCCAGGTGTTGATTTAAAATTCGGTGACATGAAACGATTATCTATCATTCTAAATCATCTCATATTCTTTTAATTCTTGATGTATCTAAGACAGAAGCCTGAGAAGCACTTCATTCCCCATTGACCATATAGCACATTTTGTCATTAAGTCTCCTGCCTCATCATTTGGAATTTCATTCTAAACAAAGACTCATAAGTGAGCCTTCCAGCAGCTGCCTTGTCAGGTTGGTGAAATGGAAAAAAAATAAATCTACTATATTTATTCCAAGCTTTTTCTGTAATGGATCTCATATGCGAGCTTCATTTTATTTTCTGTTTATCAGAAATAAGGCCTATCAAACTCAGGGTAGGCCAGTAATTAGGTACAGATGGTAGGTAATAATAAGAAATTGTTGATGGAAATCTGTCCCTTTAGTGAGCAAAGAAAAATGGCCTTTGACTCTTTCTTAGAAATGATAATACGTGGTGCTTGGTACATGGGTTGACACCTCCACTTTACCAGAAGGAGATCTGGTATTGATAAGAAACGGTTTTGAATGGGGTGAAACATCTCATTTTATTTTATCAGTGCAGGTAGGCAGAGATATTAGAGAGAATGATAGATGGTATGTAGACAGAGCAATACTAGATGACAGATAGATAGATAGATAGATGATACATAGATAGATAACAGATAAAGTGATAGATAGATGATAGATACTATATTACTATTGCTGTTCAGTTGCTATGTTCTGTCTCACTCTTTGCGACCTCATGGACTAAAGCACACCAGGCTCCTCTGTCCTCCACTATCTGCCAGAGTTTGCCCATATTCATGTCCGTTGTTTTGATGATGCTTAAAACTATAAAGAAACTGAAGGTACACAGTTGGGATGAGTCTTTCATGAATGACAGCCATCTTTTTTTTTTTTTAAAGAGGTAACACACCCTTCCTGCTTTTTTTTTTTTTTAAATCTGCAATTTCTACAAAGATCAAATAAAACCAGGCTCAATTCTGCAGAATCATTTTACCTATTTTTTCTCTGTTTTTTTTTTTTTTTTTTGGCTGCACAACATGCAGGATATTCGTTCCCAGACCAGGGGTAGAACTGGGACCACCTGCAGTGGAAGCAGAGTCTTCACCACGGGACCACCAGGGAAGTCCCTGACACTCATCTTTAAGCAGTTTTTTAAAGTTAACATCAGAGAAGCAGATATGCAGCATTGTATAATGCTTTCGTTTTCAGTCTTATTTATGTCATTACCATTAAAATGGTAAGGCATAAAAAAACATTGGTTTGAATATTCATTAATTTATTCATTTAAAAGTATCTAATTAAGAAATCGGCATGTTCCTGACACTGTTTAGGAGAATAAGTTGTGAATGAGACCTCCTGGACTTTACATTCTGCCTAGTGAGTGGTGCTTTGCAAATGGTTATCTGGTGTACTCTTAAGTCTCTGTACGTGCATGCTAAGTCACTGCAGTCATGTCTGACTCCTTGCAACCCTATAACTATAGCCCGCCAGGCTCCTCTGTCCATGAGATTCTCCAGACGAGAATACCTGGGTGAATGGTCATGTCCTTTTCCAGGGGATCTTCCCGACCCAGGGAACAAACCCGGTCTCTTATGTCTCCTGCGTTGGCAGTCGGGTTCTTTGCCACCAGTGCCAACTGGGAAGTCTCTGAAATGAGATTATATTCATCAAGTGTGTATTTGCTCAACCAGAACTCAGTGAATATTTACTATCTTCCAGTCTAGTGGGAAAGTGAGACTAAAATGAAAAAGTCCATGAGAAGCTTCACTCAGGAAGACTCATACTGACATTTTCAACCTCCCCACATGTAAATGTGTTCCTGCAAGTCAGTTAATCATCAATATGCCGGATGTGTGTAAGGTGTAAAGTTCAGGTTAGTTGCAGTGGTGGTAGTTCAGCAGTGACTGCTGCAGGGGCAGGGGCTCTGGGTGCAGCAGACTTAGGTATAGCATAAGCCCTCTTGGAGGAGGTTGCCATTAACCCCACCATGGAGCCACCAGAACTTACACAGGACTGGGGAAACAGACTCTTGGAGGGCACACTCAGAAGCTTGAGCACACCAGGACCCAGGAGAAAGGAGCAGTGATCCCACAAGAGACTGACCCAGACTTGCCCGTGAGTGTCCGGGAGTCTCTGGTGGAGGCGTGGGTCAGCGGTGGTCTGCTGCAGGGCTGGGGGCACTGAGTACAGCAGTGCCTGCAAGGGACTTTTTGAAAGAGGTCACCATTATCTTCATCACCTCCACCATAGTTTGGCCTCAGCTAAATAGGGCGGGAACACAGCCCTGCCCATTAACAGAAAATTAGATTGAAGATTTACTGAGCATGGCCCTGCCCATCAGAACAAGACTCAGTTTCCCCCTCAGTCAGTCTCTACCATCAGAAAGCTTCCATAAGCCTCTTATCCTTCTCCATCAGAGGGCAGACAGACTAAAAACCACAATCACAGAAGACTAACCAATCTGATCACATGGACCACAGCCCTGTCTAACTCAATGAAACTATGAGCCATGCCATGTAGGACCACACAAAACGGAAGGGTCATGGTGGAGAGTTCTGGCAAAACATGGTCCACTGGAGAAGGGAATGGCACACCACTTTGGTATTCTTGCCTTGAGAACCCCATGAACAGTATGAAAAAGCAAAAAGATAGGACACTGAAAGATGAACTCCTGTGATCAGTTCAGTTCAGTCGCTCAGTCGAGTCTGACTCTCTGCAACCCCATGAATTGCAGCACACCAGGCCTCCCTGTCCATCACCAACTCCCGGAGTTCACTCAGACTCATGTCCATCGAGTCAGTGATGCCATCCAGCCATCTCATCCTCTGTCATCCCCTCTCCCTCCTGCCCCCAATCCCTCCCAGCATCAGAGTCTTTTCCAATGAGTCAACCCTTCGCATGAGGTGGCCAAAGTACTGGAGTTTCAGCTTTAGCATCATTCCTTCCAAAGAAATCCCAGGGCTGATCTCCTTCAGAATGGACTGGTTGGATCTCCTTGCAGGCCAAGGGACTCTCAAGAGTCTTCTCCAACACCACAGTTCAAAAGCATCAATTCCTCGGTGCTCAGCCTTCTCCACAGTCCAACTCTCACATCCATACACGACCACAGGAAAAACCATAGCCTTGACTAGACGGACCTTAGTCGGCAAAGTAATGTCTCTGCTTTTGAATATACTATCTAGGTTGGTCACAACTTTTCTTCCAAGGAGTAAGCGTCTTTTAATTTCATGGCTGCAGTCACCATCTGCAGTGATTTTGGAGCCCCCCAAAATAAAGTCTGACACTATTTCCACTGTTTCCCTATCTATTTCCCAGGAAGTCAGTAGGTGCCCAGTATACTACTGGAGATCAGTAGAGAAATAACTCTAGAAAGAATGAAGAGATGGAGCCAAAGCAAAAACAGCACCCAGTTGTGGAGTGACTGCAAAGTAAAGTCTGATGCTGTATGGATGAATATTGCATAGGAAACTGGAATGTTAGGTCCATGAATCAAGGCAAATTGGAAGTGGTCAAAGGAGATAGCAAGAGCGGACATTGACATTTTAGGAATCAGCAAACTAAAATGGACTGGAATGGGTGAATTTAACAAAGATGACCATTATGTCTACTACTGTAGGTAAGAATTCCTTAGAAGAAATGGAGTAGCCATCAAAGCCAAGAAAAGAGTCTGAAATGCAGTACTTGGATGCAATCTCAAAAACAGCAGAATGATCTCTGTTCATTTCCAAGGCAAACCATTCAACATCACAGTAATCCAAGTCTATGCCCTGGCCAGTAACACTGAAGAAGCTGAAGTTGAGCCACTCTACAAAGACCTATAAGACCTTCTAGAAGTAACACCAAAAAAAGGTGTCCTTTTCATTATAGGGGACTGGAATGCAAAATTAGGAAGTCAAGAAATACCTGGAGTAACAGGCAAATTTGGCCTTGGAGTACAAAATGAAGCAGGGCAAAGGCTAATAGAGTTTTGCCAATAGTATGCACTGGTCATAGCAAACACCTTCTTCCAACAACAGAAGAGAAGACTCTACACATGGACATTACCAGATGGTCAAACCAAAATCAGATTGATTATATTCTTTGCAGCCAAAGATGTAGAAGCACTATAAAGTCAGCAAAAACAAGATGGGGAGGGGACTGTGGCTCAGATCATGAGCTTCCTATTGCCTAATTCAGATTTAAATTGAAGAAAGTAGGGAAAAACACTAGGTTATTCAGGTATGACCTAAATCAAATCCCTTATGATTGTACAGTGGAAGTGACAAATAGGTTCAAGGGATTATATCTGATAGACAGAGTACCTGAAGAACTATGGACAGAGGTTCATGACTTTGTACAAGAGAGAGGGAGCAAGACCATCCCCAAGAAAAAGAAATACAAAAAGGCAAAATGTTTGTCTGAGGAGGCCTTACAAACAGCTGTGAAAATAAGAGAAGCAAAAGGCAATGGAGATAAGGAAAGATGTTCCCATCTGAATGCAGAGTTCCAAAGAATAGCAAGGAGAGGTAGGAAGGCCTTCCTCAGGGGTCAATGCAAAGAAATAGAGGAAAACAACAGAATGGGAAAGACTAGAGGTATCTTCAAGAAAATTAGAGATACCAAGGGAACATTCATGCAAAGATTTGCACAATAAAGGACAGAAATGGTATGGACCTAACAGAAGCAGAAGATATAAGAAGAGGTGGCAAGAATACACAGAAGAGCTGTACAAAAAAGATCTTCATGACCAAGATAATCACGATGGTGTGATCACTCACCTACAGCCAGACATCCGGGAATGTGAAGTCAAGTGGGCCTTAGGAAGCATCACTACAAACAAAGCTAGTGAAGGTTTTGGAATTCCAGTTGAGCTATTTCAAATCCTAAAAGATGATACACTGAAAGTGCTGCCCTCCATACGCCGGAAAATTTGGAAAATCCATCAGTGGCAACAGGATTGGAAAAGGTCAGTTTTCATTTCAATCCCAAAGAAAGGCAATGCCAAAGAATGCTCAAACTACCGCACAATTGCACTCATCTCACACTGCTAGCAAAGTAATGCTCAAAATTCTCCAAGCCAGGTTTCAACAGTACATGAACCATGAACTTCCAGATGTTTAAGCTGGATTTAGAAAAGGCAGAAGAACCAAAGATTAATTGCCAACATCCATTGGATCATCAAAAAACCAAGAGAGTTCAAAAAAAAACATCTATTTCTGCATTATTGACTATGTCAAAGACTTTGACTGTGTGGATCACCACAAACTGTGGAAAATTCTGAAAGAGATGGGAATACCAGGCCACCTGATCTGCCTCTTGAGAAATCTGTATGCAGGTCAGGAAGCAACAGTTAAAACTGGCATGGAACAACAGACTAGTTCCAAATAGGAAAAGGCCTATGTCAAGGCTGTATATTGTTACACTGCTTTATTTAACTTATATGCAGAGTACATCATGAGAAATGCTGGACTGGATGAATCACAAGCTGGAATCAAGATTTCCAGGAGGAATATCAATAACCTCAGACATGCAGATGACACCACCCTTATGGCAGAAAGCGAAGAACTAAAGAGCCTCTTGATGAAAGTGAAAGAGGAGAGTAACAAAGTTGGCTGAAAGCTCAACATTCAGAAAACTAAAATCATGGCATCTGGTCCCATCGCTTCATGGCAAGTAGATGAGGAAACAGTGGAAACAGTGACTGACTATTTTGGGGGACTCCAAAATCACTGCAGATGGTGACTGCAGATATGAAATTTAAAAAAAATGCTTGCTCCTTGAAAGAAATGTTATGATCAATCTAGATAGCATATTAAAAAGCAGGGACATTACTTTGCCAACAAAGGTCTGTCTAGTCAAAGTTATGCATTTTCCAGTAGTCATGTATGGATGTGAGAGTTGGACTATAAAGAAAGCTGAGGGCAGAAGAATGGATGCTTTTGAACTGTGGTGTTGGAGAAGACTCTTGAGAGTCCCTTGGACTGCAAGGAGATCCAACCAGTTCATCCCAAAGAAAATCAGTCCTAAATATTCATTGGAAGGACTGATGCTGAATCTGAAACTCCAATACTTTGGCCACCTGATTCGAAGAACTGCCTCACTGGAAAAGACCTTGATGCTGGGAAAGATTGCCGGTGGGAGGAGAATTGGATGACAGAGGATAAGATGGTTGGATGGAACACCAACTCGATGGACATGAGCTTGAGCAAACTCCATGATTTGGTGAAGGACAGGGAAGCCTGGTGTGCTGCAGTCCATGGAGTCTTAAAGAGTTGGACACTACTGAGTGACTGCATTGAAGTATAATTTCCCATTATCATCATCATGATTGCTAGTATTAAGACTTTTTTGTAAACTTTTACATCTATATGTTCATTGTTCTACAATAAAACCAAATGCTTGAAACAACCATGAAACTGATAAAAATTTCTACTACGTTTCTTGTGAAATATTTTGGGATAATATTATTAATAATCAATCCAATGGGGGGAAAAAGAGAGTTGAATATCATGATCAGGAAAGCAGATGGCCTCAACACAGTGCAACATAAAGTTGAATATTATTAAAAATATGTCTTAAGTGTGATCCTTTGAATAGCAGACAAATGTGTGCAGAAAATATTTCTATTTTCATTTGTTAGTCTTTAAAATGTTTATTTTATGTTGGACTAGAGCTGTTTAACAATGCTGTGCTAGTTTTGGGTATACACCAAAGGTATTCCATGATACATATACATATGTGTGTGCATGCATGCTAAGTCACTTCGCTGTTGTCCAACTCTTTGGGAGCGTAGGCACTGTAGCCCACAAGGCTCCTCTGTGCATGGGATTCTCCAGACAAGATTACTGGAGGGTGTGGCCATGCCCTCCTCCAGGGGATCTTCCAGACCCAGGGATCAAACCTGTGTCTCTATGTCTCCTGCATTGGCAAATGGGTTCTTTACCTCCAGCGCCACCTGGGAAGCCCACATATACACTTACATGTACCTGTTCTTTTACAGATTCATGTACACACTGCTATATTCAAAAGAGATAACCAGCAGCGACCTACTGTATAGCACAGAGAACGCTGCTCCATATTCTGCAAAAACCTAAATAGGGAAATGGATTTAAAATAGTCTTTTCAGAGCATTCTTTTTGTGGATTTTTCAAAAACTCAGTCTCTAGAAGATATCAATTTGAATAAATCACTCTAAGAAGATACAGACTTCAAAGGTGGGAACCATTCAATCAATACAGTATTATTATAATCATTTAGCATTTCATTTTAGAATGACTCAGAATAGATTTTTGTCATCTTGACATTGTTGGTATTTGGGGTGATATAACTTTATGTTGGGGAGACTGTCCTGTGCATCGCAGGATGTTCAGCAGCAGCCCCGACCTGGACTCAGAAGTCACCAGAAGCAACCCCTTCTGGTGCTAGTCGTGACAACCCAAACCTTTCCACATATCAGGGAATGTCGCTGAAAGCATCTTACCATAACCTGTGGAGAGCCGCTGACTATGAAGAAGTGAATGAGAAGAAGAACAGTAGAGGCTTCTATAACACAGAGCAACAAACGTCTCTGAAAAATTGTTTAAGAAACTGACCTGCCAGAAGCTGTGGCTGAATATGACTTGGGATAAAAGAAACAAGCTAATTATGTGCAGTTAGGATTCTGAAGCCATTTTTAAGTACCACCTGAAATATAAGCTGGAATCAAGATTGCTGGGAGAAATATCAATAACCTCAGATATGCAGATGACACCACCCTTATGGCAGAAAGGGAAGAGGAACTAAAAAGCTTCTTGATGAAAGTGAAAGAGGAGAGTGAAAAAGTTGGCTTAAAGCTCAACATTCAGAAAACGAAGATCATGGCATCCGGTCCCATCACTTCATGGGAAATAGATGGGGAAACAGTGGAAACAGTGTCAGACTTTATTTTGGGGGGCTCCAAAATCACTGCAGATGGTGACTGCAGCCATGAAATTAAAAGACGCTTACTCCTTGGAAGGAAAGTTATGACCAACCTAGATAGCATATTCAAAAGCAGAGACATTACTTTGCTGACTAAGGTCTGTCTAGTCAAGGCTATGGTTTTTCTAGTGGTCATGTATGGATATGAGAGTTGGACTGTGAAGAAGGCTGAGCACCGAGGAATTGATGCTTTTGAATTGTGGTGTTGGAGAAGACTCTTGAGAGTCCCTTGGACTGCAAGGAGATCAGCCCTGGAATTTCTTTGGAAGGAATGATGCTAAAGCTAAAACTCCAGTACTTTGGCCACCTCATGCGAAGGGTTGACCCATTGGAAAAGACTTTGATGCTGTGAGGGATTGGGGGCAGGAGGAGAGGGGACAACAGAGGATGAGATGGCTGGATGGCATCACTGACTTGATGGACGTAAGTCTGAGTGAACTCTGGGAGTTGGTGATGGACAGGGAGGCCTGGCGTGCTGATATTCATGGGGTCGCAAAGAGTCCGACACGACTGAATGACTGAGCTGAACTGAACTGAAATACACGCACAGGCTAAAATAAGAGCAGGCAGACAAATCTCCAGAAGTAAAATGGTAAACGTATTTTTAAAAGATGAATGTCAAAGCTTTAGTTTCTCCTATCTGGCTCTTTGCGACCCCATGGACCATAGCCCACCAGGCTCCTCTGTCCATGGAATTCTCAAGGCCAGGATACTGGAGCGGGTGGCCATTCCCTTCTCCAGGGGATCTTCCTGACCCAGGGATCGCAACAAGGTCTCCTGCATTACAGGTCCTTACCATCAGAGCCACCAGGAAAGCCTAAAAAAGATGAGTGATTCTATATTTTAGTGAAAATAGTCTTAATCAGACACTTTATTTCAACACATGTTTAAATATTGTCCTTCTTAGATTACAAATATAAAGTTATCACACACAGATTTTGCCTATCTCTGTAATCATATTTTGACTTTCTTTTAAAAGATCAAATCCATATGTATACTAAATAGGTTATCATCACTTTTCTCAATGATCCAAACAGTAATTATGTCTAAAAACTAACCTTAATGAAACACCTGGTGTCTTTAAGAGCCTGAAACAATTTACATAGGAGTTTTAAGTGATTTCAACTCATTTCAAGTACTGAATTTTCCAGTTGGGGAGATTTATTTATGGTAAACATGACTTTCCCCTAAAATGTTGTGAAGGTGGGCAATGGGGCAGTGTGAACTTCCTACTTAACCTTTCTCTTTTTTGGCCTGTGGTTTGGCTCCACTGCTGCACTCGGCCTTCTCTAGTCATGGTGAGTGGGAGCTACTCTCTAGTTGCAGTGAGGCAGCTTCCCATTGCATTGCCTTCTTACGTTGTGGAGCTCAGCCTCTAGGGCACGTGGGCTTGAGTGCTGGTGGCTCCCCAGCTCTAGAGCACTGGCTCAGAAGCTGTGGCGCATGGGCTTAGCTGTTCCGTGGCATACGGAATTTTCCCAGACCAGGGATGGAACCCCTGTCCCCCGTATTGTCAGGCACCACTGGACCACGAGGGAAGGTCACCACCTTAGTCTGGAAAAATAAGTTAAAATGACAGCCACATCTGTACTATCAATAGGAAAATGTTGAAACAAATTCCCCAAAATCCAAACTATTTTCTTTGGCTATTTTTTTTTTTTTTAGCTTTCCTGTTTGTAAAATGGGAAAGTTCATTCTGAAAATTCACTCCCATTTGAGTTATTGGTAGAGCAGTAGCCAGCACCAACCCATTTTGAAAGTACGTTCATCTGCACAGCCTAGAATTGAGTGAGGAACTGAGACTTCTCCCTGGCTTCTCTGACAGCTCAGTGGGTGAAAAATCTGCCCGCCAGTGCAGAAGACAGAGGTGATGCCGGTTCGACTCCTGAGTCAGGGAGATCCCCTGGAGGAGGAAATGGCAACCCACTCCAGTGTTCTTGTCTGGGCAATGCCAACGGCAGAAGAGCCTGGTGTGCTCCAGTCCATGGGCTCCCAAAGAGTCAGAGACGCCTGGGCAACTAAGCACAGCACCTGTGTGCCACAGAGCCAGGCCCTGCCCCAGGCTGCACCGTCCTCTTGGTGTAGACTTAGACTCACTCTTCTCTATCTGTCTACACCTGTCTCAATCCACTTTGAAAGCTGACCATGGGCCACCTTGCCACTATTTCAACCACATAATCCCCAAGGGCACTCTTAGGAATCTTAGTAACAAAAGATTCTTGCAGGCTTTAAAGGAGGCAAGGAAGTTTCCCTTGATTGCGTTACTTTGGGAAATACCAGATGATATTAAGAAAAAGAAATTCCTTTCCAGGAAATAGAAAGTGAACTCCGTTTCAATGAGTGTAAAACTGACAATTCATGGTAGAAAAACACTGATGACTAAAAATATGTAAAAAAAATTCAGACATAACATTTTCCAACATTGTGTAATAAGCATATGGAATGCATTGACCAAAATCGCCATCAAAGAAAACACGCAAATGAGCTTAAGAAGCAGACGTTTCTACATCAGGAAAAGGATTACGGCATACAACCAGCAATCTAGTGAACATAACTCTGATAAAAGTGGGCAGACTCTTTGAGACACATGGTACTTTCAGTCCATCCATCTAAAGTATAAATCTGTACTTTTAATTAAAATATGCCTCCAAAATCCAGCGCACATGGCTTAGCATGCTTAGTATTAAGCTGGCCTTGGCCTGGGTCATAATTTACATAGGTGGTTCAAGTTCTTGCCTCATTAATGAAAAACATACTCAGGACACTGGAAGGAAAATTGAGAACAATTTCTATCATGCCAGTTAAGCCCAGGATTAATTTTACTGTAGAACTTCGTGTTGTGTTAGCCAAAGGAAGTTTGTAGGTGAATAGATTAGAGCTAACACACGTATGCCTCTAATAATAGTACATGTATGAAGTATTTTCGTAATCCTATTTTATAGTTTTGATGTGATTTCTGCTTAGACCTGGAGACAAAGATTTTCTTTCACTTCCTGAGGAAGGCGAGGAAGTAGTGAATACCAGAATAGATAGAATCATACAAAGGGAAAGTGAAGTTGCTCAGTCATGTGCAACTCTCTGCATACCTGCCAGGCTCCTCCATCCATGGGATTTTCCAGGCAAGAATACTGCAGTGGGTTGCCATGCCCTCCTCCAGGGGATCTTCCAGACCCAAGGATCAAACCTGTGTATCTTATATCTCCCACATTGGCAGGGAAGTTCTTTACCACTAGCGCCACGTGGGAAACCATGGAAAGTCCTTGAATGACCTTTGCTTGTGCTGCCGAGGTCACGCCAAGTACTTTGTGTGTGTGTCACCTGATTTCATCCCTATGTAATTCTGAGAGATTATGTTTAATATGACAGCTGTGGGCTGGATTGTGTCCCACCAAATTCACATGTTGAAGTCTTAACCACTGCCCTTCAAAACATGACCTTGTTTGGAAATAGAGTCAATGCTGACGTAACTAGTTATCATGAAGTCACACTACAGGAGGGTGAGGCCCTCATCCCATAGAATCACTGTCCTCATCAGAAGGTGGGCAAACTTCCCAAGTGGCGCAGTGGCAAAGAACCTGCCTGTCAATGCAGAAGACCCAGGAGGAGCAGGTTCAATCCCTGGGTTGAGAAGATCCCCTGGAGGCGCAAATGGCTACCCATTCCAGTATTCTTGCCTGGAAAGTTCCATGGACAGAGGAGCCTGGTGGGCTACAGTCCATGGGGTCACAAAGGGTTGGCTGAGCCTGAGCATGTACATACATCATTAAGAGACAACTGGACACAGAAGAATGCACATAGGGAGAACACCATGTCAAAGAGGCAGAGATCTGGGTGATGGTTTGCAAGCCCAGGGACACACTGATTGCCAGAAAATCGCCAGAAATGTGGAACCACAAGGGAGAGGCATGGAAAAGACATGAACTCAGAAGGAAGTAACCTTGCCGGCACCCTAGTCTCAGACTTGTAGCATCTGGGACTGGGAGACAAGAGACATTTGTTGCTCTTGCTGCTTTAAATTTTTTTATTGGAATATAGCTGATTCACAATGTTTGTTAATTTCTGCTGTACAGCAAAATGAATCAGTTATACATATACACATATCCACAATTTTTCAGATTCTTTTCCCATGTAGGTCATTATGCTATACAGTGGGTCCTTATTAGTTATCTATTATGTGCGTGTATATATATATATATATATAGTATATATTATGTATAAACATAATAAAATATAAAACAAATCATTAAATTATATATATATAATTTATATAATACTTTGACCACCTGATGCGAAGAGCTGACTCATTGGAAAAGACCTTGATGCAGGGAAGATTGAGGGCAAGAGAAGAAGTGGGCAACAGAGGATGAGATGGTTGGGTGGCATCACCGACTCAATGGGCATGAGACTAAGCAAACTCCAGGAGATGGCGGAAGACAGGAAGCCTGGTGTGCTGCAGTCCATGGGGTTGCAAACAGACACGACTCAGAAGCTGGACAACCACAACAAAGTCCCAAGGCCAGTCTGTCTAGCAGGAGTTCACCATCCTTTTCCTCACCGACTCTCTCAGTAGGCTTCCTTCTGCCTGACTCTGTCCACTCTCCTCGTCCCAGGAATCAGGGATTCGGAGTCACGAGTCTTTCCTCCCAGGCCTGGAAGCTGGCAGAAGCTGGAGAGGGAACCCTGGGGTCAGAGGTGTTCTGGTCAGGGAAGTCTTCCGCTATGTGCCACATGGAAGCTTGCTCTGAGCAAAATATCTTTCACTGCACAGGAACTAAGAGAAGGGATTCCCCCTCCCATGGCCCTGCACCCATCTAAACCTCTACTCATCCCTCCAGGCTAGTAATGACCCGTCTTTCACTAAGTCCTGCTCCTTTGTCTACTCTGAACTGCCTGGGGAGCTTAACCTGCGCCCTGCAAAGTTTCCATTTCACAAGGAACACTGGGAGGGGCAGCAGATAGGCTGTGAGAAATATTACACTTTCTCTATATTGTATACACATAAGAGCGGGTGATGCATAAGATTGCTGTTGTTTAGTCGCTAAGTTGTGCCCAACTCTTTGCAACCCCAGGGACTGTAGCCCACCAGGCTCCTCTGTCCCTGGGATTTCCTGGGCAAGAATACTGGAGCTGGTTGACATTTCCCTTTCCAGGAGATCTTCTAGATCCAGGGGTCAAATCTGCATCTCATGCATTGGCAGGAGAATTCTTTATTGCTGAGCCACCAGGGAAACCTGATGAATAAGATTAACCCAAGTCTTTTCAATGCCCTTTATCAAAATTGCTCTACAAACACCAGTAAATAGCTCAGCATTGGTAACCAGTCTGAATGATCACCAGTTTTTGCTAACTCTGCCTGTCAAGCTTAAGTAGCTTTTGCTATCCAGCTATTCCCCTGTAAAACCCAGTGGTCAGTCCTCCCCTCTGCATTTATTTCTGCTCTCCTTGTGGTGACATTTGCCCTTCCCTTCAATTTCCCTCTCACTGTACTCCTGTTACTGAAAGTGGGTTCTGGCTGTTTGCCGCTGTAAAACCAACACTGGAGAGACAAGGCTGGTGGAAAGGAAAGTTTGCTTCATTTCTGAGGCTGGCAACCTTGGAGGGAGAAGGGATGGGGCAGGACTACTGGCCCAGAGCGGGTGAGCGGCGGTGGAGATGGGCGCCAGGCCGTGGGAGGACCAGCTCCCACTGCCAGGGATCCATGGGCAAGAGCTTTCCAAGGGGCGTTTCAGGGGTACAGGAAGGGGGCTACATGCAGAAACAGCACAGTCAGCTCTGGCAGTCTTGAAGCTGGTCATCAGTGGTCTGATTAGTGTCATCCTGACTGTTTTCAGCACAATGAGTCTTCAGTACAGGGTTGGTTTGCTCCTATTTCCGTGAGGCCATTTCTCAGAGTTGAGGCAGCTTACGTCATGACTATAGTCTGTAGCTTCCTACCCCAGATGGGGGTTTCAGTATCTATAAAACAGGCATAGGATATGGCTCTGAATATCATATACAGATCATGAGGAGGAAATGAAGCTCCTTGATTTTGCTAAATGACTTCTGCTGTTCAGTGGCTCAGGCATGTCCAACTCTTCGCACCCCGTGGACTGCAGCACACCAGGCTTCCCTGTCCTTCACCAGCTCCCAGAGCTTGCTCACACTCATGTCCATTGAGTCAGTGGTGCCATCCAACCCTCTCATCCTGTCACCCCCTTCTCCTCTTATGGCTTGGTCTTGTTTGCTTTCCTTTGCTTCTGTATTTTCTCGCTTCTCGGATTACACTTACTCCCTGTTTAAAGTGTTTCTATAGACAAAAGGCAGGTGAAAGGCATGGGGGTGGTTGTGGGCCCTGGGGGAGGCATAAGTCCCTGATCCTTTTTCTTCCTATTATCTGTCTGTAGCTTCTTCCTCTGCTGTCCACCCAGCTCCTACTTGGATGAGCTGTTGTTGGAATGCTTTCCCACTACCAGCAACCCTCATTTTCTCACTGCTTTTGTTGTTGTTTGATGTGATTTTTTGTTGTTGTTGTTGTTAGCCCTAACCTTCTAATCAACCATCCGTGGCCAGGAATTTTTTCTGTTTGAGTAGAGGGGTGCCATTTTTGAATCTCTGGTCTTCCTGATGACTGCTTCTCTGCAATGCTCCCCTTTTCCTTTATTTACTGCTAAGACTAGTTCATACGATGCTAAAAATAAAGATACTGGCATCCTGATTCTGTCTTCAGTGGCAAACAGATCTTTGGAGGAAAAAAAAATTTTTTCACAGACATCTGATTGGATGGCCTCACCCACTTCATGTTATGAGGCAAATTGTGTATAGCATATTGCAAGGCTATTGTGCCTACATCATGATGGGGTTGCAGCACTGTTTCCGGGGAAGGTCATGCTGTAACCATCAGATCCATTCCACAGCTTCTGGAAAGACGTGGCCTTGAACTAGAGCAAAGCCAGAGCGTGACCGACACAGGAGCATCCTCAGCGCAGGCGCAGGATGAAAAGAGCTCTGCGTGAGGAGGCGGGGTCGCGCAGAGCCGCTGGTCGGGGGTACAGCTCTGTCTCTGATTGGTCACGTGATCTCTGAGCTCTAGTCTTCACATCTGGAAAATAAAAGAGCTTGCACGAGACAGTTTCTAAAGTCCCTCAACGTGGCTGGAGAAAATCAATTTCAGATTGTCAAAACCTGTTTTTCACATGGTTTTTAAAATCCCGCCAAGAAATAATAGAATAAATATGATAAAGAAGAAAAGCCCCCAACAGATGGCAGATAGTGCAGAGTCACTTAGACATGTTAAGTATTTCTATTTAGCAAAAGTAGGTAAAAAGTCTTATACCGGGAGAAGAAAGGAACTGCTCTCAGCTCTGCTTTCGCTGATGAGGAGAAAAGCCTCCAGAAGGTTTGGAGGATAATGGGACTGTGCTGTGTGAAGCAGAAAAATGATTTCATAAATTGTGAAATGAAACCCTATGGGAAAATGACCACCTAGATAGCTTTTGAATGTGTAAGTTATCTGACGTCAAGGCGTTGGTCTGCAGGACGGATTTGATCAGCGGCATGTGTGCCAAGTCCCTTCAGTCATGTCCAACCTTTTGTGACCCCATGGACCATCTCCACCATACTCCTCTGCCCATGGGATTCTCCAGGTAAGAATACTGGAGTTACTACGCCCTCTTCCAGGGGACCTTCCTGACCCAGGGATTGAACCCACATCTCTTACGTCTCCTGAGTTGGCAGGCAGGTTCTTTACCACTAGTGCCAACTGGGAAGCCCAATTTGATTAGTATAGGATGCTAAGAGAAACTTTCATCTCTCTTAGAAATCCCACCCAACCATCCCAAGGCCATTTTCACAGGTCACATAGTCATCATTAGTGTTTAGAAAAGGTCCTACTCAGATGAAAATAAAGACAACTAAATTTCTTCTGTTATGACCTTCAGAAGAATTGTTCCCTCACTTTTGGGTCTCAGAACTCTCTGATACCATTACCATCATTGAGAACTGACTTCACAGATATTTACCTTATTAGAAATTAAAGCTGAGAAATTTGAAACGTGTTTATAAATTAATTAACATAAAATAACAATAAACCCATATGATATTATCAAAAAATATTTTCATGAAAAGAACTAAAAAGTAATGAAAAGGTTGGAATTCTATTCCATATTTGTAAATCTCTTTAATGTCAGGCTTAATTAAAAATAAGCTGAATTCTCACATTTGTTTTTCATTCTATCTGTAGCAATACATGTTTTGATTGAATTATATGATGAATCTTCAGCTTCAAGCAGATTTGTAGTATTTTAGTGGTCATTTCAAATAGTTGGGGAAACTTTTATTTGATTTTACATCAGTGTGTGATGAGTGGTGGCTTTTTAAAGGTTGTTGCAGCTAAAACCCTGTTAATAGATGCTTCATATGACAATGCATTAAAATCCATTGATTTATCTGGCATTTTGGATGAATCTTGTAACCATGCACGTTTTTGTAATTATGCAGTGGCCATTTGGAAAGTATTAGTTCACTCAATTATTTATAACTTTCAAATGTTGACACATTTCATTGTGCAATTTAAAATATTCACATTTGTTAATATCACTACTGAGCAGAAGAGTCTTCAAGTAGAAGGTTCTTATCAAGTTCATAATAGTGAGGACAAATGTTCAAGATTCTGATTTTTCCTTCTTAGTTCAAAGTTTCTTATGGGTCAACCAGGTTGTAAGCTACTTTTAGGGACCTAAAATATGCTCATTTTGTTCATGCTTGAGAAAAAGTTTGCAAAAATACCCAAATATAAATAAGCATCAGCTGTCTACAATAGGCTGGGTCATGGAAGCATTGGTTTAATATTTGCTAATCAGTGGGTTTAATAGGCTGGCAAGTGAAAGATTCATAGGTGGGTTGATGGTCTCCAAGTTCCAAGAGTGGCTGTTTCCTTTCCTTCCAGGGTGCTTGCTATAATTCATCAGGCTGAAAATTTCCTGTTTTTATAGCTAGACATGCTAAGGTGTGGATTTAACTTTGATCCAGAGGCTACTGTGTCACCTATTGGAATCAGCTGGAGCTCAGAGAGTCAAGCACCTTCTGCCATGGTTGAGTGTGGATGATTGGAAGGAAAATGGGAAGGAGGAAAGGAAGGTGGGAAAGAAGGAGTATAAACTAGGTTGCATCTCTGTGTGCAGATGGGTTGGGAGGTGATGGTTGAGATTCTGGTGCCAGACATTTTTACTTTACATCCTACATTACATCCAACTTTTGCTTGATTGCCCAAGAGGAAAAACTCTTAGAAGTCTGTGTCTCAGTTTCTTGATGTTAAAGGAAGTGCATACTGGCATCTACTACCTGAGATTGTGTGTTAGCTGCTCAGTCATGTCCAACTCTTTGAGACCCCATGGACTATAGCCCACCAGGCTCCTCTGTCCATGGAATTTCCCAAGTAAGAACACTGGAGTGGGTTGACATTTCCAGGGGATCTTCACGACCCAGGGATCAAACCCATCTCTTGTGTCTCTTGACTTGACAGGAAGGTTCTTTACCACTAGCACCACCTGGGAAACCCCATGTTTGACCTCAGTACCCTCTGTTTCTTGAATCACTGAATAAACATCACATCTCAAGAGGTTCTGAGCGTGGAAAGCACTGACTAACCTTTTTAACACTAGTTAATATAACGTCACTTTTCATATTCTTGTACGTCCTACTTGAGCCCTTTTAACTGCCCATTTCATTGTCAATGTTCTGTTGATTCAAAGATCAGAAAGCCTCCCAACATCTGTCACACACGCTGTATTTATTCACTTTCCTAGGAATCACCCCCAAGCTCTTGTGTCTTCTCATAAACCCCCAATTCGATTGCTCGAAACTCACTGACTTCTAATTAGCCCAGTTGATATCATTGTTATTTTCTCATTTCATTTCATTTTTCTTAAGATACAATTTTTGGAAGCCCTGATCTTTCATATTTTCAACATTCAAACCCCTATTTGAAAACCACTTTGCTCCCAGAAAAATTTCTGTGTCTGGAAAAAAAGATTCTACCCAACCTAGAATCTAACCTAAATCAAGATACTCCTTTATGTTATGAATAAATATATATGACATTTAGATGGTCATATTCATATAATATATAACATAAAACAAACCTCTACTTTTGAATTTTTGGAGAAAGCTTGTCAACTTTTCAAAATGAGTCCACGTCCTGAATGTGCATTTCTGGGCCCTCGATATGAGATGTCTAATTCCTGTAGACCAGTGATGAATACAAGATATATGACCTTGAATAAAATAAATTGCCAAGACTTCATCTTTCTATTGCAAGACTGATATTTCAAAATGCTTGAATTTTTTTCCATAGGAATATTGACTCATGAAAGGTTGATATTTATTAAATGTTTTCATTTTCAGAAAGTTTATTAAATATGGTTTTTATCATCATGATGTAGAAACCACTGAATTTCTTTTTCAGCAAAGTCCACAAATGGAAATGAATAATTGTAATAAAATCCATACACTCAAGTTCTGAATTTGTCTCCTAAAAATAGTTTTGGAGAAAATCTTTATATTGTATTTATTATAAGTAAATATAATTATTGTCATTTCCCCACTAATGTAGTAGATATTATATCAATATAAGGAAACAATTATCTATCCCTATGCGAGCAATAAGTTGATCTTATTCAGAAAATTGAGTGATTGTAACATTCTTTTCCATCTGCTGCATCTGGTTTCTTATATATATATATCTCACATTTTCTCTGACTCAAACCACATAATTTAAAGAATGGATTTCATTTGTAGACATACTTTAGGCTATTCATAAACCTTGTCAAAATACTTCCTTAAAAAATAGTTGAACTTATCGTTAATCAAGTTATATACATGAAAACCCACCTCCAGGTAGACTTTCCAGCGTTTATGCATGGTTTTTTAGGTTGTAATTGAGAACTTTGATTTTTGTTATCAAAAGTAAATGAAGATGACAGGCTTGTTCATTTTGTTCTTTCCTAGGACTGACCATCCTTTTGGAAGCCTAAGACTGTAGTTTAGGTAGCTAATGTAAATGACTAAGTTTACAAGTCATTTCAAAAGTCGAAGGAATCAACATCAAAAGCGGAGGATTCATAAAATATATACATATATATTTTTTAGCACTGTATCCTAAAGCTATTTGATGGATTTACTTAACAGTTTTAATGGAGATAGTATTTTTTTAATCCACTTTCATCCTAATTAACATTTATTCTGATTCTCTGCTCTAAGTAATCTTTCTACCCTAGTCAGTAGCAAGCTAGCTTCAAGCTGGAGCAAACTCACTGTACAATACTTCAAAAGTTTAATACAATTCAAGGCACTATTCCTTGGCTCCCCTGATAGCTTAACAGTTAGAGAACGTGCCTGCCAAGGCAGGAGACACAGGAGACGCAAGCTCGACCCCTGGATGGGGAAGACCCCTTGGAGAAGGAAATGGCAACTCACTGAGGTATTCTTGCCTGGGAAATCCCATGGACAGAAGAGCCTGGCAGGCTACAGCCCATTGGATCACAAAAGAGTTGAACAGGACTTAGCAACTAAACAACAACAACAACTCATTATGATGACTGTACTTTAGTAGTAAAGTATACTCCTAAATGAAGAATCAGTATGGTCCACCTAGTTACCCAAAATGAGTGAAATAAAAATATATTCCATGTCTATTCCACGTATACTCTATCACCAGTCTTTCTCAATTCTCTTTCTCTGTCTGAGCAGTTTTTCTTTTCTTGTACACTCAGATGGAATCTATGTTTACTCTTGGGACTAAAAGTGGAAACAATCATTCACTGATTTTCAGAAGAAAAATATCAACATGATGTGACCTGTCTGCAACCTATTTCCAGAGACAGGAATCCTGAACTCTTCACTGATGTAAAACAATCTAAACTGATGGCGCACTGTTAGGAAAACATGAAAACATGAAATCAAAGTGAATTAAGGTAGCCCAAAGGCTGCAAGCACACCTCACTGCTGGGGAATGCCCGAGCTGATGACTATGGTGTATCAATCGCCTTTGTGCTCCATCCAGGGCAGGCAAGCCCTGGCACCAGCAACTGCTGTGAAGGAGCCCCAGGCTCAGTGCTTGCCCCAAAACAACAGTTTGGTCATGGACCTCTGGAAGCAGATTTGTGGGTTTCCATCTGCTGGTTTGGGTCTCTGTCAAAACAGTATAATGCTTTTGGGGCTTCCCTGGTGGCTCAGACTGTAAAGAATCTGCCTGCAATGCCAGACCCCCAGGTTTGATCCCTGCGTTGGGAGGATACCCTAGAGAAGGAAATTATTCCCTATCCCAGTATCTTGCCTGGACAGTTCCATGGACAGAGGAGCCTGTTGGGCTGCAGTCCATGTGGTTGCACAGAGTCAGACATGACTGAGCGACTAACACACACATGATGCTTTAAGTCATGTGTCATCATAGAGAACTTATCTTCCAGTGTGTTATTAAAGCATTTAGTGAGAATTAAATATGTGTTACTAAAGGGGAAAAGATGTGGGGAGATAAACTTGTAATTTGGAATTAACATACACAAAATAAAAAAAAAAAACAAAGACCTACTGTACAGCATAGGGAGCCATATCAATATCTTGTAATAATCTATAATGGAAAAGAATATTGAAAATAATGCATATATGTACATGTACAGCAATGTTGTAAACCTGAAATGATGTAAATCAACTACATTTAAATAAAAAATTAAATTAAAAATTTTATTAAAACTTTAAGTATTAATTCAGTTCCATTAAGCACTAAATAAATGAATCCATGCATACACAGGTACATCCATACAAACACACATGTATACGTGAAAGTAAAGGTGGGTCACAAATTATGATAAGAATGTACAGTGAGCATGCATTTGATCTGTACAATGATACACACATTGAGAACAGAGTTGATGCGTTTCAGTCAATCTGTCGTGTGGACAGAGGAGGAATGAATGACAGCAAACAGCACTTTGTGCAGGAGCTCAGGGGTGGGATGCTGATGATGCAGGGAGGCTGGGTTCCCTTGGCCTCTCATGGAAAGTCAGACTCTGGCACACCGCACCTCTGGTCAGTGGGTGTGACTGCTCCTGTCTCTTGTATTCCTGGTGGCAGGAAACCAGAGCCCTGGGGAAATAGAGCTCCATTCCTGACACTTTTCACATCACTTTCAGTGTACCTCCACCCGTGACTCTGAGGCATGTTTCTGAGTGGCTTCAGTAAAGAGGTTCTCTGGGGCATTCAGGGTCTCACCCAGGTGGTCAGCAAGCTTCTCAGAAGACCAGAATGACTCTGAAGTCACCGGCAATTGATTCAGGAAAAAAAGGAGTTCTGGCCATTTGCTTCCCATTACTGAATTCAGATCATTACATCAGCGATCGGGGTTTTAGATAAACTCCTGTCACCCACTCTGAGATTTTACTCACCTGCAAGACTGTGTTCACTTGATCCAGAGTTCCTCCTACTCAGGTTCTCCCATGGGAGGCAGCCCACAGCTCTTCCCAAAGGTTCCAAGTGGACCATTTTTACCTCCCCATCCTCCTTCTTAAGGAGGCCATGGCAACCCACTCCAGTTCTCTTGCCTGGAGAATCCCCATGGACACAGGAGCCTGGCAGGATACAGTCCACGGGGCCGCAAAGAATCAGACACGACTGAGCATTCACACACACACACACACACACACACACACACACACACACACATTTCTGAGCCCCTCCTTGGGGCTCAGAAAGGTTTCTACCTTCGTGGTGAGTCGCCAAATGATAGAATTGCTGGCAGCCTTCTCTCTCCAGGTGTCCTTTGAATTTTGGGATGTCTGAGCCTTCAGCCCACTCTGGAATGTCATGGCCTGTGGCGAATGAGGCAAGCATCCCACACTTCCTTTCATGGGACCTGCTTTATCACAGGCTTTCCTGACTTATGGATCCTGTGAACACCTGGAAATAGCTGACTCACTCTCTGAGCCAACTGGAACTCACAGTGACTCACCGTCACCTCCAGGGGATGTTTGTTCCCATTAACTCAAGGGCAGTGTGGCCCACTGACCACCATGTGGCTCTGTGAATACTGTTCATTCTGATAACCAGCTTACCCTCACCTCTTGGGGATGTCTCCAGTCCTGGGGATGACCCAGCCATGGCCCCTAGCCACTGACCAAGCACTTGGCTGAGGAACCCATGGACAGGATTTAACCAGGTGTCAGGTTCCCATTTGCTTCAAACTGTGGCTCTGGCGAAGACTCTTGAGAGTCCCTTGGACAGCAAGGGGATCCAACCAGTCCATCCTAAAGGAAATCATCCCTGAATATTCACTGGAAGGACTGATGCTGAAGCTGAAGCTCCAGTACTTTGGCCACCTGATGGGAAGAGCCAACTAAGCATTGGAAAAGACCCTGTTGCTGGGAAAGACTGGGGGTGGAAGGAGAAGCGGGCAACAGAGGGATAAGATGGTTGGATGGCATCAGCGACTCAGTGGACTTGAATCTGCGCAAACTCTGGGCAACAGTGAAAGACAAGGAAGCCTGGCGTGCTGCAGTCCATGGGGTCACATGACTTAGAGTCTGACATGACTTAGTGACTGAACAACAACAGAAAGGGTTCCCGCATCCTGGCATCCTATAGTGAGCCCGAAAGTCGCTGGGACTAGAGGCTCCTGGAGGGGAGCTGCCTCACCCTGCTGCTGTCCGAGAACAATTATAACTGGGCAGCAAACACATACTGATCTCAGGTTCTCTGTTCAGGAGACTGCTGGCAATACCAGCTCCCCTGAATCTGAGGGTCCCTTGCTGGGGAATGGAACTTGAACAGGACACCATGCCTGCTGAAAGGGAGCCCAGAACTCAAATTTGTAGAGGTGCCTCGTGGGGCCGTCCGTGCACAGGAAAATTCTACTTTTCTCTGTTTAGTCACTTATGTAGGAAAGACAGTTTAAAGCACCCTTAGAAATAGTCTCGTCACTGGATCAGCAAAACTACCAGCCTATCTGCTTCCGAAATTACTTTCTTACCCTCAATTCTATTGCAATTGTACCAGAGGCCAATTACTCCTCTTATTCTAGAGTTCTTATCCTCATTGCCTTCTCGTAGCATTTTCTTTGCACGCAGGAATTTCCTCTTCTGCTGCGCCTCTCACTTCTTCCTCTCCAGCAGATTATCCTCATCATTCCAGAAACAAGATCCAGTATTTCCAGTCTTTAAAAAGTGAAATAAAATGAAGGATGCCTCTTGTTCTTTTGAAAGCCCAATCCAATTCTGTATGCGTTTCCTCAACAAAGCATCCTGAACTCGCTGCCTCTAGTCATCCCTCTGGTTTCTCTACCACTGAGCACAGACTGGGTCCTTCACTTCCACCACTGGTCTTATTGAGGTGTCCAGATATGCCCACGTTCATTGGCCTTTGAGTTTTTCTTCAGTAATCTCTCAGCAATGTACTCAAAAAGTGACTGCCCCTACCTGCCTGCTCTGATTCTCCACAACACTTTTCATCCTCTTGTATTTCATTCTACCTCTGAGGCATTTCTCTTTCATTCTTCTCTTCTGTTGCCTCTTAAACCTTTTTAGGTGGCACAGTGGTAAGGAATCTGCCTTCTAGTGCAAGAGATGCAAGAGGTATGAGTTCAATCCCCAGGTCAGGAAGGATCCTCTGGATGAGAAAATGGCAACCCACTCCAGTGTTCTTGCCTAGGAAATCCCGTAGACTGAAGAGCCTGGTGGGCTGCCATCCATGGCATCACCAAAGACTCGGACACAACTTAGGGACTGAACAGCAGCAACATCATGCCAGGCATTTCTGTATCTTGCCTGGACTATTCACACAGCCTCTTGTCTTCCACTCAGCTCTTACCCCTCCTCTGTGCTCGATGTAATAGCCGAATGAGCTTTGAAAGCCACACGGAATATACCACGACTCTCTCAAGCTTAAAACTTTTAGCTGGCTTGTCATCAGTCTTAGAAGATTAAAGAAAATTCCGTTCTCTTGCTTCCTGGGTGCTACAAATTCTGACCCTGTTTCATGCCATCCTCTGCTTTGCCTTCTGAGCATGACAGTGACATGAATATTTTTTAAGCAAAATTAGTAGAGAACTGTGTTTCCTAATGCTAGCCAAGTACCAAGGAAGATGGGTTAGACACAGCCTTATGTGTTAATCCTCTGGGGTTACACCATCACTGGATAGAGACCACTGTGTTCTCATTTGTCTCTTGGCTGAGGAGACAAAGTGGGCTGTGAACAGCGGTGCTATCCACCCTTCAGCCTGCTAGGCTTTCAGATTCCATTACATGCTTTTGAAGGTTACTATGACTTTTCAGAATTAAGGAGTCAGCCCCATTCTTCAAAGCACCCAGTCACTCCCCACAGAATGGAAACCTCCCCAGACAAAAGACATCTTCCTCTGTCTCACCTTGATCCACTAATAGACTCAGTCCGGCTCTGTAGGAAATGGGATAGGAAGCTCAAGTCTACCATGAACAAGTCACCACTGGAGAGTGATTGTTCCTCAGGCTCAGATGTGGATTTAAAGGCAATAAAGCAAAGGATAATGGTTGTTTTTGGACATTTCCTAATATATCAGGTATTATCCTCAGCACTCGGGGTACAGTTCCTACCTTAGGCCTTCAGCACCGTGTCTCACTCATAATGTTCTATCAAGATGAGTTGTTATCATGATAAATAATATGGCTATGTCAGCCCTGTGAAGTCAGGGCTTTATCTCCTGCATTTTGGAGAGAGGAAGTGGAGACTTTCAGGGTAAGGGGATTTATTTTTGCTCCTAAGCTTTGCAATTAGGTGATCTGGCACTTAAACTAAGGTGCACCGACTCTAGAGATGGCAACCCACTCCAGCATTCTTGCCTGGAAAATCCCATGAACAGAGGAACCTGGTGGGCTACAGTCCATGGGGTCACAAAGATTCAGACACAGCTGAGCAACTGAGCACACCGATTCTTGACTTCTAGCTGTGGTCTCACCAGGATGATCTTAATTGGAACTCTCCACATCTTTCCACCTTGCAAAGATGATTACCTAATGCACGGTACCACCACTTATCTCCCTGTGTATGTAAGCTTCCCCCTCACCCCCAAGACACTCCTACCAGCTCTGGAAGCTTAGAGATGCTGGCTGACTCCAACTTGGTCCTTGTCACTAGCACAGAGCCAGATGCTTGGTGTGTTCAATAGCCTTTGATCAAGAAAGGAGTGAAAATGCTGGCACACGGCCTGCAGCTCACTCGAGACCAGAGCTGTGTTAGCGTCTCACAGCACCTTCCTGGAAAACAGAGGCAACTGCTTGCCTTTCATTTTCAATAATTCCTCTAATAATTGTTATGCTAAGTCACAGCACACTCACGATGTATCAGAAATCATTCTAAGCGGTTATGTATTAATTCATTGTCTATATAGTCCTCTAGGGGCAGCAACTGTTATCCTCCTCATTTTACATCTGTAGAAGCTGAGACAGAGACCCATGAAATGGCTATCCTAGGCGAGAAGGAAAAAGAGGAGAGGCCAGCCTCAGACCCAGGTAACCAGGTTCAGACTGACTCTTGCCCTTCCTGTGAAGGTGAAAGAGTCTTGTAAATGAAAGAAAACTATATTCCCAGAAATGAGACCACAACTGGAGTCCCGTTGGTTAGAAATGACAGCTAATATCACAAGAATTTAATAGTCGTTAAAGCTGAGAAAGGGGTGTGTATCACTCTCAGAGGTGCCTGAGCAGGCGGATCTCCCACCTGGCAGAAATGAAGTCTCTGTGAACTCAGATGCCGTTAGTCTCCTCGCCTGGGTGCTCACCATTTCCGAGGAACACGAGATTGATTAGATTAGATGAACATTAAATTTCCAAGCTTGATGTGGAAGTCTAGAACATGTAGCCACACACTCTATGTTCCTTTCTCACACAGGAACCGAGAGATAGACTCAAGATAAAAGATAGTGAAGGAGGACATTTTTGCTGGGGACGCATTTTCATGGTGCCCAGCAGAGAAGGAACACACAGAGTGTGGACATTTCTTACCCATTCTCCTCCCAGATGACCTTAGATTTAGAAAACAGCTACGCCAGAACTAAAAATAGATACTCTACAGATATTCCTCCATCAACAGGAATGTTTACCGTATAATGTGCGTGTGTTAGTGGCTCAGTCGTGTCTGACTCTCAGGGACCCCATGGACTGTAGCCCGCCAGGCTCGTCTGTCCATGGTATTTCCCAGGCAAGAATACTAGAGTGGGTTGTCACTCCCTTCTCTAGGGGATCTTCCTGACCCGGGGATTGGACCTCGGTCTTCTGTATTGCAGGCAGATTCTTTACCATCTGAGCCACCAGGGAAACCCTTACCATATGATACGTTATTAAAAATAATGTATTAGTAATAAGAACTCTTAAATTGTGTTTTTATTCATAGTAAAATGTATATGAATTCAATAAGCACTGCTAAACATCTTTTTTTTTTCCCAAAGCTACGCCTAAAGATTAAAGAGAAAGGAAGAAAATGTTCTACATAAAGAAATCCTCTGTGAATATGATGAATTCATAGTTTTGGCAATTATAGATAGAACCTCTGGAATACACCTACACAGCAGATGTTATACAATGTTTTGTTTTTTGCAAGCATAACTGAGGCTGCCAATAGAAGTACATCATTAGATAGAAAACAGAAAAAATGATAACATCCTCCTTACTTAAATAACAGTATGTTTACAATTTTTTAAATATTTACTTTTATAGAGCTAATTTTTTGTGACTTTTAGAGGCTGTGTTCTCTTTTCTGCTCTAGATTTTTTTCTTCCTTCCATTTATGGGTCTGTCATCCTGGGGCCTGAATTACTAAAATAATGGAAGGTACATGGAGAGATCGTAGTGATGTAATTCAATAAAACATATGACAAAGTTAATCCAACACTAATGTTATTTTTGCAAAGCTGTTGCTGTTTGTAAAAGGATTCTTGTTCAGGTAGACATAAATAAATGTGATAAATATAATCAGCAATAGTTTTATAGCTGGAGTTCAGTATTTCCAGGTTGAGAATGGAGTGAAGAGAAGGAGAAAAGTAGAAAGAGCACATTCATCTTCTGTTCCTTACAAACAAGTGTGTAGGGTTTCTTTCCTTCTCATCTCTTACCTCCGTATCCACACCCGGGGTACGACACTGGGATCCGATGCTGACTTCATTTCAGTCAAGGTACCATCTTTCTGAGTGGTTGAGATTCGTCTGCTTAACTCTGCTGAGGGTGGGAGGGGGAGCAGAGGGCAGGGGAGGAAGAAGAATAAGTTGCATGTTTTGGCAAAAATCAGGTGGAGACAAATATAAAAATGCACAACAATCTTGCCCCTCAAATGACGAAAGATCCAAAAACTGATTAGGCCAACAGGAATGTATGAGCATTATATAAATTAAATTTTACTCTCACATATATTCTATATTGATCATTATATTATGTATATTATATATAATTATATGAGGTCATCTTTTATAAATTGTATTATGATTATATGTGATGAATTATAAGCCATTATATTGATATACTTACATGATTAATTATCTACTTAATCATCTATCATGAGTTATCAAAGTAGAGTCATGTATAATGATTTATCCATGTAGCTATCAACTGACTTTTCATACCATCATTTATAGTAAAGAATTTAAAGCAAACTCTGTACTTACATCCTAGGTACTAGTGAGTTTGTTATCCATGTATTCTTTCTCTGAGTCAACTGCCCTCTGCCCTCTATAGCACATCTTTTTAACTTTCATTGAAGTTACATGAGGAACAGCCCTTTTGGGGATCCAAATATGAGGGTACTGTGGGCTTCCCCGGTGGCTCAGTGTTAAAGAATCCACCTGCCAATGCAAGAGACTAGAGTCCGCTCGCTGGGTCCAGAAAGATCCCCTGGAGAAGGAAATGTCAAGCCACTCCAGTATTCTTGCCTGGGGAATCCCACGGACAGGGGAGCCTGGTGGGCTACAGTCCATGGGATGGCTAAGAGTGGAACATGACTTAAGGACTAAGCAACAACAATGATATGACACTATTACGGAAGATTTTATATCAAGCCACAAGTGCAGATTTACACAGCGTTAAGACTGTTGTCATTTTATTTGGTTCTATAAGTGTAAGTTCAAATGCTCCACAATGTGAGTAAAATTGTTTACTGTCTTGCTTTTCAACAGACATTAAAATTCTTATTTATAATGATATCCAACACTTGAAACAATGAGTTCATCCCCAAGGGGAAAAAAATCATAAGTGTGTATTTGATTTCATTGTCCCTTTTTTCCCCTGTAACTTTGGGTGACCTCTGTAAGCATTCTGAGCTGGCATTGATTGAGGTTCTTCAGGGCATATGTCTTCCCTCAAACAGTATTTTGTGGTTCAAAATAAAATGACTGAAGTAGTAACATGAGACACTCGGCTAGGGTCATATACTAGGCGACTTTCTTTACTGAGGGATAATTTAGACAAATGTCACTTTGGGTTTATTCACATATGAAAAGGTTTTCCACACCATCCCACCTATAATTCAACCAGCAGAGGACCATCTGCAGTTCTGAACTTTGTGCTGTCTTAGGTTGTGCTCAGCTGCCTTTGACTCTGTGCAACCCTATGGACTGTAGCCCCCCAGGCTCCTCTGTCTGTGGGATTCTCTAGGCAAGAATACTGGAGTGGGCGGCCATTTCCTCCTCCAGGGCATCTTCCCAACCCAAGGATTGAACCCACTTCTCCTACATTTCCTACATTATCAAGTGAAATCTTTATCTTTGAGCTACCTCAGTTCAGTTCAGTTCAGTTCAGTTCAGTTCAGTTCAGTCGCTCAGTCGTGTCCAACTCTTTGTGACGCCGTGAATCGCAGCACTCCAGGCCTCCCTGTCCATCACCAACTCCCGGAGTTCACTCAGACTCACGTCCATCGAGTCAGTGATGCCATCCAGCCATCTCATCCTCTGTCGTCCCCTTCTCCTCCTGCCCTCAATCCCTCCCAGCATCACAGTCTTTTCCAATGAGTCAACTTTTCGCATGCGGTGGCCAAAGTACTGTAGTTTCAGCTTTAGCATCATTCCTTCCAAAGAAATCCCAGGGTTGATCTCCTTCAGAATGGATTGGTTGGATCTCCTTTCAGCCCAAGGGACTCTCAAGAGTCTTCTCCAACACCACAGCTCAAAAGCATCAATTCCTCGGTGTTCAGCCTTCTTCACAGTCCAACTCTCACATCCATACATGACTACTGGAAAAACCATAGCCTTGACTAGACAGACCTTTGTTGGCAAAGTAATGTCTCTGCTCTTGAATATACTATCTAGATTGGTCATAACTTTTCTTCCAAGGAGTAAGCGTCTTTCAATTTCATGGCTGCAGTCACCATCTGCAGTGATTTTGGAGCCCAAAAAAATAAAGTCTGACACTGTTTCCACTGTTTCTCCATCTATTTCCCATGAAGAGATGGGACCAGATGCCATGATCTTCGTTTTCTGAATGTTGAGCTTTAAGCCAACTTTTTCACTCTCCACTTTCACTTTCATCAAGAGGCTCTTTAGCTCCTCTTCACTTTCTGCCAGAAGGGTGGTGTCATCTGCATATCTGAGGTTATTGAGATTTCTCCTGGCAATCTTGATTCCAGCTTGTGTTTCTTCCAGTCCAGCGTTTCTCATGATGTACTCTGCATAAAAGTTAAATAAGCAGTGTGACAATATACAGCCTTGATGTACTCCTTTTCCCATTTGGAACCAGTCTGTTGTTCCATGTCCAGTTCTAACTGTTGCTTCCTGACCTGCATACAGATTTCTCAAGAGGCAGGTCAGGTGGTCTGGTATTCCCATCTCTTTCAGAATTTTCCACAGTTTATTGAGCTACCTCAGGAGCCCTTATTTGTTGGCATTCTTCCTACTGTGAATTAGTTCAGATAGCTATCCTCCCAATCATCTGTCCATGAGCATTGAAGGGCACCTCCTCTTGCCAGGGCTGTGTCAATACTTGGGATTCAGGGGAGACCAAGCAGATGCCTTGTTTGCACCAATCGACCCTGGAGCCCAGCAGGAAAAACAGGCACTGAATGCATCACCGTTATTTGAACAAATGCCCATGGAAGGAAAAGTGGAGAGGAAATGTAGAGATCTCAGAGAGATCTAACCTGGGGCCGCTGGACCACCGTCTGCATCCTGACTCAGGCCTGGCCTCACTTCAAAACCCTAGAACCTCTTCCACATGTGACCAGGAACAAGCTACTAGGCACTTCAGCTCCTCAGCTTCCTCTTCTGTAAAATGATGACTGTAAAAATGATCACGTATGTTTGGAGATTAATTAATTGTATGATAAATAAACATATAGCTATTCAAATGTATATCCATTTAATTTTAAATGCTCATTTACTGTTAAATGCATGTATTGAGTTGGCCAAAACATTCATTTGGGTTTTCTGTAAGATGTTACTGAAAAGCCCAAACAAACTGGTTTTGGCCAGCTCAATACATGCATAAGTATGTACACACATCTTCCCTGGTGTTTCAGATGGTAAAGAATCTGCTTGCAGTGCAGGAGACCTGAGTTGGATCCCTAGGTTGGAAAGAGCCCCTGGAGAAGGGAATGGCAACCTGCTCCAGTATTCTTACCTGGAGAATCCGCCTGGCAGGGTACAGTACATGGGGTTGCAAAGAGTCGGACGTGATTGAGCAACTAACACTCACTGACTCATGTACACACAAATATATGTACAGATGACTTTATTAAGCATCTATTTTCAAGAACGAACCCGGATATGTTGTAAGTTCCCGTGGTATAACATGTCATTATTTAGCTCCAAAGAAGACACATTCAAGTTAAAATAAAAATCATTAGTAAAATTTATTCTTGTAGGGTATGAGGGCAAAGAGAATTGGATTGGATTCACCAAAAGTAGAGACGGAAGCTCACATCCAGGCTCTGAGTTAGGGAATAATTAGATTGGAAGACAGCAAAGAAGTCCAGAGGACTCAAGTCAAGGGACCAAGGCGGAGGGTAGTTTGATGAGTCTTTTGGAGGCAGTTTTGTTCTTGCAGAAATAGGAGCACCTAGTTAACAAAGAGGAGGATATAATGGTGAGACTTTAAGGAATGCAGGAGGAAAATGGGGCAGGACCAGGTTCAGTTCAGTTCAGTCGCTCAGTCATGTCTGACTCTTTGCGACCCCATGAATCACAGCACGCCAGGCTTCCCTGCCCATCACCATCTCCCGGAGTTCATTCAGACTCACGTCCATTGAATCCATGATGCCATCCAGCCATCTCATCCTCTGTCGTCCCCTTCTCCTCCTGCCCCCAATCCCTCCCAGCATCAGAGTCTTTTCCAATGAGTCAACTCTTCCCATGAGGTGGCCAAAGTACTGGAGTTTCAGCTTTAGCATCATTCCTTCCAAATAAATCCCAGGGTTGATCTCCTTTAGAATGGACTGGTTGGATCTCCTTGCAGTCCAAGGGACTCTCAAGAGTCTTCTCCAACACCACATTTCAAAAGCATCAATTCCTCGGTACTCAGCCTTCTTCACAGTCCAACTCTCACATCCATACATGACCACAGGAAAAACCATAGCCTTGACTAGACGGACCTTAGTCAGCAAAGTAATGTCTCTGCTCTTGAATATACTATCTAGATTGGTCATAACTTTTCTTCCAAGGAGTAAGCATCTTTTAATTTCATGGCTGCAGTCACCATCTGCAGTGATTTTGGAGCCCCCCCCAAATAAAGTCTGACACTGTTTTTATTGTTTCCCCTTCTATTTCCCATGAAGTGATGGGACCAGATGCCAGGACCACTTTAGCGGAAGAGAAAGGGGTTCCGAGGCTGCTAACTTTCTCTGAGAGAAGGAAGGTGTCAAAGTTCTTGTACTGTTACTCAGGAGGTGAACATACGTGATCATTCATTCTGGGTTGGCCACACTGTGATCATCCCCTTGAGTTTTAGTTCTCTGCTTTCACTGAATAAACCAAGATTGCTGGTCCTTTGGGAAGCCACTAAGGGGAGTTCCTTCCCTGACAGCCTTACTGGCCCCCAGGGAGGAAGCATAAACTTGAGTGAGGCCGCGCCCTTTCCAGGGAAGACCTAAGCTGCCTGCTGACCTCAAGCCCCGCCTCTGAGGCTGAGGGGGTGGGTGTGCAGGTCTCAAGGGAGAACCTGGGTGGCTCAACGCGGTGTCCGCCGCGGTGTACACAGCTGCCTTCCTGAGGCGATGTGTGAGTAGAATAAAGGAAGAAAACAAGAGTCTAGGAAAAGAATTTTCCAAGCAGAGAACTGAACAACTGTGCAAGGGCTGAGGAAGGAAGGAAGCTGTCTACGCGGAGGTCTTCACAGGAGAGCTTGTGGCTGCAGGACTGTGAGCAGCCGCAGGGGTGCGGTAGGCCGTCTAAGAGGGAGGGGGCACTGAGATCATTAAGAAACTGTTGTTCCACCTGGTATTATACTATGTTGTTGGATGTGTTGTTATTGGGATGTCTGTCTATTATCTCTTACCCCAACCAACTCAAATTGGCTGTAAGAAAGTGAAGGGTAAGGAACAACAGGGGGGCTAACTGAAACACAGGTGTGAGCTAGTATTGTATTTTACCAAGTTAGCTCTTAAAATTCGTAAGGTTACATTTTTAAGTTAGGCCCTTCAAAATCAATATTTATATTCAAAAATATTGTTGTTATTGAGTTGCGAAGTCATGTCCAACTCTGCAACACCATGGACTGTAGCATGCCAGACTGCCCTGTCCTTCTCTATCTCACGGAGTTTGCGCAAATCCATGTCTACTGAGTCCGTGATGCTATCTAACCATGTTATCCTCTGCCACCCCTCCTCCTTTTGCAATCAAAAATATGTCTGATGGTTAAAAAAAAAAAGACTATTGATTTTTACAATCTGATGATTTTCTTAAAACTTGTTAGTAAAATATCATGAGGGTACTTAAGCAAGGAGAATTGGTTAAAGCTCCAAGAGTTACAGAGAATTAGTGGGATGGCTAAAAATTTGTGAATTTTGTTCATTAGAAGTCAATTTCAGATCTAATTTTTTGATAATGTCTTGCTAATTTCCTATCTAACTCTTGCTAAATTTTATTTCAAATCTATGCTGTGATTACCAAATTAAAGCAAAAATGATTTTCATGGAGCTGGAAGACAGTAAATGCTAGATGAAAAGTTAGTGAAACTTTTAAAATAAATTATTTAGTTAATCTGTAGGCCAGCAGAGCTACTGCGCAATACTACAAACAACAAAATTCATATAACTTCAATTACATTCTACAAACATTACTGATAGAAAATGAGACAGGGCAGAGATTTATGAGCAGGTTCTTTGTGTTCAGGGGTTTGGATGTGATGAGGGATCAACATATGTGTAACTATTGATACAAACTACTGGATAGTAAGTGTTATATTAGATGTGTGACAGTGTGGTATATACAGTCATCTGAGAAAACTGGGATAAACTTGTAACATAGAGGGCGTTAAGACTGCATTAAAAATCGAGGTTTATTAGATAAATCTGACCTAGGAGAGCTATAATTTTATATTCAGGAAAATAGAGAATTTAGAACACATGATCTACACCATTTGTAGTCAAAAGGAAAAGATAATTAAATAAAATTAGCAGCTACACCGATCGTGAGGTTGTGGGTAAGTTGTTTGGTAAGACAAGTGATTTGGCATCAACACAGTCTAAGACTCAATGATTTTTAAAAAGAAGAGGAAATAAAATAACTCGGGTTGTCAGAAGTTTTTCTTTTTTCTATGATGTGAAGAGATAGCCACAACATACAGCTGTCTGCCAGAGTATTAGAACAGAAGCTCCCCTGAAATGGCTTTTATTCAGAGCTGCGCTTCTTAAAAATGTTGCTGTAATTCAGGCTATCTTGATGCAAGAGACAGCTGGGATTGATCATTGCATTTCTCAAGGCAGAAATTAGTTCTGCGATATTAGCTGGAAATTAGTATGGAGGAGAATATAAAGTTCATGCAGATTTTTGGTTCAGTTCCTTCAGCACATAAAAGATGAAATGACATATTTTAATAAGTTATTCGAACTTGTTTTCTTCAGCGTAGTCTTGAGTTTCAAAAATATGTTATTAGAACTTCTTCTTTACTAAGTGTATAGAAATTAATTTATTATAGTCATGTTGCAATCTAATTACAAAAAATATTACTTCCAAAAATATAGAATGCTGTTACTTAAAAATATATATTTCCATTGAATTATTTATGTAAAAATCTTTAAAGGGAGATTTATATATGTTGGTAAAACATATATTAGTATAATGCATATTATATGCAGTAAATCAGATAAATTTTGTTGATTAAGATAAAAATAGTAGTCTTGGTCTCGAGACAGTCAATTCTATGTCCTTCATTGGATCCAATATGGTTACTATTTGCTGTTGCTCTTATTTAGTTACAAAGTTTTTACGACTTTTTGTGACCCATGTAGTGTAGCCAGCCAGGTTCCTCTGTCCATGTGATTTCCCAAGCAAGAATACTGGAGTGGGTTGCCATTTCTTTCTCCAGGAAATCTTCTTGACCCAGGGATCAAATCCACCTCTCCTGCACTGACAGATTCTTCACCCCTGGCACCGCCAGGGAAGCCCAAGGTTACTATTTGTGCTGTGCTTAGTCACTCAGTCATGTCTGACTCTCTGAGGTCCCATGGACTGCAGCCCGCCAGGCTCCTCTGTCCATGGAATTCTCCAGGCAAGAATACTGGAGTGGGTTGCCATGCCCTCCTCCAGGGGATCTTCCTGACCCAGGGATGGAACCCAGGTCTCCCACACTGTGGGAGGATTCTTTACCATCTGAACCACCAGGGTAGCCCACTGTCTACTGCAGATCAAGTCTATTAGAAGGCAACCTCATTCCTTCAAGGCCAACTATGCAGACTCAACATACTAAAGGCATATCATCAGGCCAAATTATCTACAGATACTAAAGAATCTAAAGAAAGACTATTTGCTTCAGTGATATAATTACATCTATCTTTTGGTGGACAGGAAGCATTCCATTAATAACAAAAGTGAGAACTATATACAAATATTTTTTTATATTTATGTTCTATTGTTGTAGACAGCAAATTTTGAAAGACAAGATCTTATGTGAACTTTACTGAAAATGCAAAAATGACATTTAATTAACCATGGATATAAAATAACACTAATAATATGGCTGTGATATTTTCAATTTATGTAATCATTAATGTGACTTCCCTGGTGGCTCAGTGGTAAAGAATCCACCTGCTAATGCAGGAGATGTGGGTTCAGTTCCTGGGTCAGGAAGCTCCCCTGGAGAAGGGACCTACTCCAGTATTCTTGCCTAGGAAATCCCATGAACAGAGAAGCTTGGCAAATTACAGTCCATGGGGTTGCAAAAAAGTCAGGCATGACTTAGCAATTAAACAACAGCAGCATAATCATTAATCATAAAATATATTTAATTATATTTAATTGTATTTTAGTAAACAAGACAATATCTTTCTGACTTCAGGGATAAATTTCCTTAATAGACACAAAATGTGCCAATCAAAAGAATGAGTTGATATTCTAGACCACCTTTGAATCAGAACTTCTTTCAATAAAGTACATTTTAAAAAATGAAAAGATGAATCAAAATTCAGAAGAAGGTATTTGCAATATATACAACTGACAAGCATTAGAATCCTAAATATATTCTTTATTAAGGCAGATATAGTTATTCAGCACATATCTTGTCAAAAAAACAAGCAGACACTTCATCAAAGAGAAAGCATATAGTTTCAACTTCATTACTAATTACTGAAATGCACATTACAACCCAAATATGATACAATTTTATATTTTAAAATATGAAAAGAACAAGAGTCTAACACCATGAAGTGTTGGATAGCATGTGGATAACGGGAACTCTTCTGCGTTATCTTAGGATGATCAATTGTTAAATTCACTTTGGAAAACAATTTAGCATTTATGTCAAACAATTCGGCAATTCCATGCAGGGTTACATCCAAGATAAATTTCTGTTTATTTGCTTCAAGAGTCTGATATAAGATATTTCAGCAAACACTGCTTCATTCAGTCCAGTTCAGTTCAGTCGCTCAGTCATGTCCGACTCTTTGCGACCCCATGAATCGCAGCACGCCAGGCCCCTCTGTCCATCACCAACTCTCAGAGTTTACTCAAACTCATGTCCATCAAGTCAGTGATGCCATTCAGCCATCTCATCCTCTGTTGTCCCCTTCTCCTCCTGCCTCCAATCCCTCCCAGCATCAGGGTCTTTTCCAATGAGTCAACTCTTCGCATGAGGTGGCCAAAGTACTGGAGTTTCAGCTTTAGTATCAGTCCTTCCAATGAACACCCAGGCCTGATCTCCTTTAGAATGGACTGTTTGGATCTCCTTGCAGTGCAAGGGACTCTAGAGACTGGATAAATCATTTGCTGTAGATGAATATAAACAGGAATATTTTATAACAGTAAAAATGAATGGGCAATAGCTACATGTATCACAGAAAAATGCTATAAACCTGCAGCTGAGAACAAATGAATTCCCATAAGTCCACGTGCAGTATAAGACCACATCTATATTTCTGTAAATAAAGATTTTAAAATTTAAAAAATAAAAAACTAAAATTAAAAAAAAATAAAATAAAAATAAAAATAAAAAAAATAAAAAAATCTTTTAAATACTTAAAAAAAAATGTATTTCTTTACCATGCATACATATATGATAAAATTATTTACCAAGACAAGAAAAAGCACTAAATTCAAGATGGTGGTTATTTATTAGTGGAAAGCAGGGGATGGGAGAAGCAGAAAAAATTGTGCAAGAGATTATGTTCAATTTTCTGAGTAAAGTAATAGGTTTATATGTATTCTAGACATTATTTTTCTATGCAGCTTAAAATATGCGTCATGCTAGCTTTTGTGTTTGTCAATTATTATATATCAACACATAATAAACAAAAACCTAAAGGCTCTACATATAAACACTTGCAGAGAATTTACCAAAGACACACAAGCAAGCACTTGCAAATGTTTTGATAAGAATCATAACCTTCCCCAAATTTTCTTCCATGAAACTGCATAACATCTGTTATAGAATTTCACTTTATTTTTATATGATTTTTTAAATGCTTTTATGTTGAGAAGCAGGCAAGCGTTTTCAGGGGACCATTGGATATATGCTTTGTGTTAGTGGAAATTAGGCTGGACTACAAATTGGGAAACTGATATTTTGGCCACCTGATGTGAAGAACCAACTCATTGGAAAAGATCCTGATGCTGGGAAAGACTGAAGGCAGGATAAGAAGGGGATGACAGAGGATGAAATGGTTGGATGGAATCACCGACTCGATGGACATGATTTTGAGTAGGCTCCAGGAGTTGGTGATGGACAGGGAAGCCTGGTGTGCTGCAGTCCATGGGGTGGCAAAGAGTCAGACATGACTGAGCAACTGAACTGAACTGAACAAATTGGGAAAAATAGATTCAAGAGAGCTGTACAATTAACTGTCAGTAAATTTGGGCACATCACTAATTTTTCCAACCTCTTCATTGGTGAAACTGGTAATTGAATTAAATGTTCTATGAAGTCCCTTCTAACTCTAAACTTTTACACAACTGTGACCTTAATTTGTTATAAGCACAAAGTTTGAAATAACATAGGGCAAATTGGCTTGCTTAACTATTAAGCTAAACTATGTATACATTTTTGTTATAAAATATGTTGAAAATTCTTTTTGAAAATTTACTTGGAACTTTTTCATTCAAGCATGTATAAAAATGCCTGTTGCATAATTGAATAAAATGTTGATAAAAGTGAAAGTGTTAGCCACTCAGTTGTCTCAGAGTCTATGTGACCCCGTGGACTGTAGCCCGCCAGGATCCTCTGTCAATGGGATTCTCCAGGTCAGAATACTGGAGTGGGTTGCCATTCCCTTCTCCAGGGGATCTTCCCAACCCAGGGATCGAACCCAGGTCTCCCGCATTGAAGGCAGATTCTTTAGCAGCTGAGCCACAGGGAAGACCAATAAAATGTTGATACTTGATATAAACATGCAAATATTAAGGCAAAAATATAAATGCCTGCCGTAGTGGCAATACTTTGAAGAGTACATCAGTGAATGAATTAACTAATGCACTAAGTTAAATATTTGAAGGTTAATGTACTTACCTGATGTGAGTAATTTTCAATTTGCATATGAATTGAATTCAGATCCATTTTTTCATTTACAAGAAAGAAGTATTAACAACTGAAATTTGATGTTTTCCTAAAATTCAAACACTACTTCTGCAGATATTTTTTTTTTAAGGAAGCTGAACAACAACAAAAGATTTGAAGGGAAGAAGCTTAAAATAAATGATAGGTGATTAAACACCAGATTTCCTAATATTTCTGTCTCCAAGTCAAATAAAATATGTAACTATGGTTGATTTAATTTTTGAGATTCAGTGTTATAATTTATATCCATTAAAATATTAAGGAAGTGTTGAGTGTGATATGCAAGGTATCTTAGATATCACTAAGCAATATGAAAGTATAAGCAGATGCATTATCCATTAAATCTAATAATTTCCCCTGGAAACAGATTTTGACAGACTTCTGACTTTTAAGAGAACCATATTATTAGTTTGCTTGGTGTAACTGTCAAATATCTTTAAAATCACAATTCACCATTTTCTTTCCCATGCAGCTTTCCCATTCGTTTGTATTATTATAGTTGGTACTTTTCTGTAAAAATAAAATATTTTTCCTGAGAACATTTTTGTGATGTTTCATTTATTTGTTTTAAAAATTATCTATTTTAATAATTTAATTATTTGTTTTAATAATTTTATTTCCTTCCGGCTGCACTGGGTCTTCATTGCTCTCAGGACTTTCCTCTAGCTGCAGCGAGCAGGACCAGCTCCAGTTGCAGAGCAGAGGCTTCTCATTGTGGTGGCTTCTTTTGTTACAGAGCATGGGCTCTAGGGCTGCTTGGCCTTCCGCAATTGTGGAGTATGGGCTTAGCTGCTCCACAGCATGTGGGGTCTTCCTGGACCAGGGATCGAACCCATGTCTTCTTACATTGGCAGGTAGATTCTATCCCTGAGCCACAAGGGAAGCCCTGTGATATTTTCTTTTAATGGTTACGTGTGGCTTTTGGAGGGGTGGGTGTTCCATCAGTGAAACTATATGGACATTAAAAGTAGTTGAATAACTTTGATTATAATTTTAGTCTTAAAATAAGTGGTTACACAGAGGTCACAAGTATCTATTCAGATTTCTCCTGTAAAGAAGTGCTTATGAATATATCTGTAGAAGGGTGGATATTGACTTATAGGTATATAGATATCAACCTGCCGTCCTCTCTAAGGAAGCACTGAAGCTACATTAAGATTTTTAGTAAATGTTACTCAAATTCTTACACATTACTTTTTCAACAACAACAAAAAAATGTTTCCTGTTTTGTTACAGGTGCACTTCTTGAATATTTACATCCCAACTGGACTCTAAGGGTTTTGATTTTCTGACGATTACATATATTACTTTAGTCTATGACTTCGTGACATATTTTGTTACTGTAGGGTGTCAAGAGTCAGAGTCTTCATTATAAATATGTTAAAACATACATGGCTATTTTCCATAACCACTGTATGAATCTTAATTTTGAGAAGCCTTCTTGCAAATGCATGCATTTACATATATTGGAAGATGGGAACATTTGGTAAGAGACTAAGAATAAATCAAAAATAAGAATAAATTGGGGATAATTGATCAGAACTACTGGAAAATGATTTCTGAAGAGAAAAATACAGTTATTTTCACGTGTTTCACGTGTCTGCAATTCTTCCCATTATGTCATTCATAGAATTAACAAGGATTAATGAGCATCTTTTCTGATGCGATGCTTTTGGAAGAATTGGAGAATTGAGTAAAAGGAAAAGGGTAAAATCCTGTTTCTGATGGTGCTTCACGTCAGTATCCTTGCAGTTTACTTCTATTACCCATGAGAGCTCATTGTGAAAATACACAAGGGTGTCGCCCAGGTTGGACACGGGTTTCTGTCATGATGCCCTTTGGATCAGTGGCAATAATCAGTCAGCTTCTCTATGACATCCTCCTGTAAAGAACATCCCCGATGGACCCTTGGACTTCTTTATTCTTTGGACAGTTGAGATGGTCCCTCAAAAGCAGATCACTTTGTACAATCACTTTGTTCATTTTGGTTCATCTGTGACTTCTACCCCAAACAGTTTTCATCCATGCAATTTCTGAGTTTTAACCAAAATAAATTGACACTTGTACTAAAAATTGCCTCAATGACTGTTTGAGTGTATGACATGCATGATTTATCATTTTTCCCCTAATTTTCATGAATATAAGAAGCACATCAGTATGTCTAAGATGTGCTAACAGTGGACATTACAATCTCTAATAAGGTAGCATTTTTAATCAGTAAAAGGAAATTTTGATCATTTTTAAACTCAGCATTAGGTCCTTCTTGACCGTTTCCTGCAAGACACTTGAGAACATCTGTGAAGCTATCACTATAGAGGAGTACTCTCAAAGTCATCTCTCATCAGGCAGTTTCCGTGTGTTATACTGGCAGTGTTATATTGGCATAGTAGAGAAAAATGATGTTTGATGTCTATCAAAGGATCAAATGCAATGGTTGTACTTGTGAAGCCTTAAGCAGGTTGATGGTATGTTTTAGATGTTATATTATCCACTGCAGTGTGTGTATGTATCTATAAAATTTCTCAGAATTCTGTTCTCCATTTTGAAATGCGTAATTTTCCTAAACATACGAGATGCTGAATTTTTGCTATGAAAATGTCATTGTCAAAGGTAATTGATAGCTATAAACTACTACGAAAAAGGATATAATTTTTAATGGGAACGGCTTAGCTAGAGACCAATTAGTACTAAGGCAAATGAGAAGCAATTTCACAATCAAAATGCCATCAAGGGTTTCCTTATGCCTCTGTCCTTTTTTTATGACTCTTTTAATGTGTATATCATTAAAAAGAGGCTAAATTATTCAGGTTTATTCATATTCATGTATCAGTAAGTGATAGTCATTTGAAGAACAATGTTTATTATAAAAATAGTGAAAAGAAAGTTACTGAGTTTTTTAACCATATTATTTTTTTTAGGCTATACCCTACAACATATGGGATCTTAGTTCCCTGCTGCCCCCCTGCCTTGGAAGCAGAGTCTTAACCACTGGACTATCAGGTAAGTCCAAAACTATGAAGTTTTATGAAAATACATTTTTTGAGCTTTGTGCAAAATATATTTAAATTTCTACATAGTCAAACTCTTTTATTATTAAGTAGTCAGGAAATACAGAGAAAATAATGAGTATAAATGGAGCCACAGATGCAAGAGAAAGAACTAACAATGTGATATTTTTTTAATTGTGCTTTCTGATCCTTCTCAACAAAATTATTTCTATTTGTTAGAAAATTTGCCTTTTTATTTTTTTTTTATTTAGGTACTTGAAATTAACATGCATACTGAATTATATAATTAGATTAAATGCATATATATATATTAAAAAATGATGAAAAATGTAAAAATGAAAATGCCTTAGAGGATGACATTTAGCTCAGCATAGAAAAAATTTAAGGAACAAAATGGTTAGCTTTATCTTACTATTTCCATAAATTGGTAATGGTTAATTCTTCACAAATAGGCACCTAATTGACATTTAATCAAGCATACACAAGTGTATGTTAAATATAAATTAATTACTGTATGTTAAAAATACTGTAATTTTATGGTGTGTAAACATGTAAGTACATTTTAGTTACCATTTAATTACTGATTTCACAGACTATAAATGTATAATTACCTAACTAACAATTCTCTACCTTTCTAAGGAAAGCGTTTTTCAGGTTAAATATGAAGTAAAGTTAATTAGATGTTATTTCTACAATAATACATAAAAAGTTGTAAGTGATTTGGCCTGTCTATTTCACTTCTGAATTAACTCATCCCCACAGTAATATATGTGGAAATTATAATGTGCAGAAAGACTACTTATAAATGCACAGTTATATGATTGTGTTTTGATTGCCTGGCCCAATGCAACAGCATGCTCATGTAAAATGCCAAGAAATATGTCCTGGGGTTATAAAATAAAATGTTATCTGTTTATAAAGTTCAGTTAAAAAATAAAGCTGAGTAAATAGCATACCAAAAGTATATTTTAAAATGTCTATTTCCACAAGTAATGCAACAGTATAAATCATCTTAGAGCATTTTGAATTATTATCTTTTTCTTGATTTTACCCTATTGCTGCTTTTTTTTTTTTCCTAAATACTGGTTTTCCTCTATAATTTCCTTTTCCATTTTCTTTTATGTGCTCAATAAGCAAGCTTAAATTTGATGTGGAAGAAAGTCGTGTCGCACACTGACCTCAATTAGTTTAACCCTGGATAACGATTCTTTTTTTTTTTTGTCAGATGTTAGAAACCTTGTGTGTAGGTCCTGGGTGTTGAGCACACAAACTCTACAGCTAGAAGTAGGTTGTCAAGAAAACTAATTCCAGACAAAATTCTGTCATACATGTGAGGGTTAACCAGTACTCAGGCAGGATATCCCTTGCTTCGCTGCCTTTATTGTAATCTCTAGGAATCCCAGCACAGCTCTTCATATGCTAAGGTAACACTTTGGGTGACAGGTTCACAGGAGGCAGCTGCAGCAATATTGCAGACGCAGGGAGAGAGTGAAGGACAAGGGAGCCTGGTGCAGTGCAGTTCACAGGGTCTCAAAGAGTCAGACATGACTTAGTGACGGAACAGCAACAAGGGTTCAACGAACCTCATTGGAGTCAGATTCTCTGTTGAGTGACTTCATGGGATCCCAAAGCCACATTTCCACTTGAAGAGGTCAAGACTTGGGGCTCAGAAGAGCACAAGACTTGGGGCTCAGAAGAGCACACGGATCATGGAAGATGGCTGTGATGCTTGGACAATATTTCAAGTCAGTGCAAGAACCACTTAACATCCCTCTAACATCCCTTTAGCATCCATATGGCGAATCATCAAGCCAGCTAGTGTTGATGAAGATAAAGACAGCTGAAGACTTACAGTAACAGGTAACTGCAATATAATTTCCTGACTGTAGTCCACCAACTGGGGTATGCCAAATATTAACAAATATTCATAGATTGCCGATGACTGCAAATAGCTACCTGTGAATATATGGAACTGCTCAATCTGAAATATTTGAAACTGAATTACAGACAGTAGTATTTTGTCACTATATTACATAAAAAGATCATTTTAAGTTGTCCAAGTAGTCTGTAAACAAAGTTAAAATGTAGGTCTTTGCCTCATCTAAACAAAACATTCTGAAAGGTCTGAGGGGTATCCAAAATAAGGTTAACCTACAAGCTCTTCCCTAAATAAGTTTATTATAATCTGATTTTGGAAACAAGATTTGAAAAATAATTAGAGGCAGAGAAAAGTAAAGTTACCTAACGAGTAACGGAAATCCATGTTTGAAGTGGCCAGTTGCTTAATATAAATACAAGCCCAGAGAGATTTCAAAAAAAAATAAAGTGGGGGGGGAAGTGCAATTATTTAGGAAGTCTTCATGGAGTACTTATGATGGGAATTATGAAAGAACTCATGGCCAATTGCAAATTTTAAGAGCTAATAAAACCTTTGATTTTTCATTCAGGCGATGCTTGAAGGAAGTCTCGCTTCTGTAAAGATCCTGGCAGTAGACGCTGATACCACAGTGAGAGGGAGGAGTAAATGTATCTTAATGTTTAAGATGACAGAGGATGAGATGGTTAGATGGCATCACCGACTCAATGGACATGAGTTTGAACAAACTCCAGGAGATAATGAAGGACAGGAAACCCTGGTGTGTTGCAGTTCATGCTGTTGCAGAGTTGGACACAAATTAGCAACTGAATGAATGAACAAATGTTTGTTTATTCATCTCCCCTTAATGTCTTTCTGGTATCTCAGCTGGTAAGGAATCTGTCTGCAATGCAGAAGACCTGGGTTGGATTACTGGGTCAGGAAGATCTGCTGGAGATTGGATAGGCTATCCACTCCAGTATTCTTGAGCTTCCCTGGTGGCTCAGGAGGTAAAGAATCCGCCTGCAGTGTGGGAGAACAGGGTTCAATCCCTGGGTTGGGAAGATCCCATGGTGAAGGGAAAGGCTACCCACTCCAGAATTCTTGCCTGGGAAATCACAGGGACAGAGGAGCCTGGCGGGCTACAGTCTGTGGGGTCCCATGGAGTCAAATACAACTGAGCAACTGACACACACACGCAGTGTCTTCCTAATAGCATTTTAAAATAGCATTCATATATTTTAGTTATATGAGTATGAAAAAACACATTTTTGTCTTCTGTTTTGTAGGATTGCTTTAGAGCTGCTGTTTTCAAGCTATTTGGTCTCTACATCTGAACAAAACATTGAGGACTTTAAAGAGCTCTTGCTTTCCTGAATTATACCTACCAGTATTTACCACATAGAATCAGAAGAAAGTTAAATAATATTTTATTTCATTAAAATAGCATTGCAAGATGCATTATGTGATAACATACATTCTTTAAAAATAATGCAGTCTTCCAAAAAATCAAGAAGAATAGCATTGTTTTACATTTGTGTAAATCTCTTTAATAACTGACAATATTAAAAACCTGTTTTCTCCTATCTAGTTCTGCGTTCGATCTGTGGCAATTCATTGTTTTAAAGCATACGGGGAAAAATCTGGTCTCACACAGATATGTAGCTGGAAACTCTTTCAGATAATTAGGGTATTATTTTTTGTTATCAAACCAAAGGCTGATAAACAGAATGTAAAAAAAAATCAATCTAATGTGTAATCTAAAAGCATATTAATACATTTTCAACTGCTTTATATGAAAAGCCAATGTTATATCTTGCTCTTTGAAGAAATCTTTTACCCAGTAATGGTTTTACAACATCACCCATTGGTCATTTGGAAAATTGGTTTACTAGCTTATATTAAAACTTTTCCACACTTGGATACAATTTACTATTTAATCCAAAACAAACATCACCTTCACTTTCTCCAATACTTAAAGAAGAGCTTTTAAGTATTGGAAAGCTGTAAAGCTTATGGTGATATACAGACATTTCCTAAGATTCTGATTATCCCTTGAAAGTTTATTTTTACCGTTGGTAACACCTACTGTGTCTTGCTCTCCCCAAGTGACAGTTGGACTTCCTTCATTTTTAGGAAGTCTGCCAAATACCCAAATGTGAACAATCTCAGTTTTCTCTCAGTGGTCATTTCAAGTAAAAGTGATGTTCCATAAAAGAAAGGGTAACCCAGGGCCCGGGTAACAGACATTTTGGGGGCTTTTCACTGCACACCTGTACGCAGCCCACAGGCTCTCAGATACTTTTCATTTTCCCACATATTCCTAAGTAACATTTTTAAAAAATGTACATAAGCCTCAAGGTTAATGACATTAAGAGCTTGTATTTACTTGGTCAGGATATTCTTATGTGAATTGACACTTTGGTTTTTCCTGGGACCAAGAGGGATAACAGAAAGTGTTCACTGTTTACAATAGCCAGGATATGGAAGCAACCTGGATGTCCGTCAGCATATGAATGGATGAGCAAGCTGTGGTACATATACACAATGGAATATTACTCAGCCATTAAAAAGAATGCATTTGAATCAGTTCTAATGAGGTGGATGAAACTGGAGCCTTTTATACAGAGTGAAGTAAATTTCAGAAAGAAAAACACCAATACAGTATATTAACGCATATACTTTTTCAGAAAGAAAAACACCAATACAGCATACTAACACATATATATGGAATTTAGGAAGATGGTTACAACGACCCTATAGTGAGACAGCAAAAGAGACACAGATGTAAAGAATAGAATTTTGGGCTCTGTGGGAGAAGGCAAGAGTGGGATGATTTGAGAGAACAGCATTGAAACATGTATATTATCATATGTGAAGCAGATTGCCAGTCCAGGTTCGATGTATGAGACAGGTGCTCAGGGCTGCACTGGGATGACCCTGAGGGATGGGATGGGGAGGGAGGTGGGAGGGGGTTTCAGGATGGGGGACACGTGTACAACCGTGGTGGATTCATGTCAATGTATGGCAAAAACTACTATAACATTATAAAGTAATTAACCTCCAATTAAAATAAATACATTGATTTTTTTTTTAAAGTACATGTCCAGTACACTTGGCACCAGTTTCCCTACTCCTGCTAAGGCACCGTCACTAAACATAGCCCCACAGTAAACACAGCAAGGGTGTCTTAGCTTTAGCATGAAAATAGCTTTCTCCTACAGACCCCTTGGATAGTTTTGGGAATTTCCCAGGAGTTCCAAACCACACCTTGAAAACCAGAGCTGCAGAGTTACAGGAAAATGGACAAAGTCACACATTCACACACCCACCCACCCACCCACCCACACACACACACACACACACACACACACTGTATATATATTTAAACAATTTTTTAAATTGAAGTATAGTCGATTTACAATGTATTAGTTTCAGATATAGAACAAAGTGGTTCAGTCATGTATCTGTACCTGTTCTTTCTCAGAGTCTTTTCCCTCATAGGTTACTATAAGATACAGAGTATAGTTTCTTGTAGTATATAGTAGGTCCTTGTTATTTACCTATTTTATACATGAAGGTGTTAGTGAAAGCATTAGTCACTCAGTAGTGTTTGACTCTGTGCAACCCCATGGACAGGCTCCTCTGTCTATGGGATTTCCCAAGCAAGAGTACTGGAGTAGTTTGACATTTCTTTCTCCAGGGGATCTTCCCGACCCAGGGATCGAACCCAGGTCTCCTCCACTGTAGACAGATTCTTTACTGTCTGAGGCTCTAGGGAGCGCCCCCATATATTTTATATGTAGTTGTGAGTATATGTCAATCGCCAATTCTGTCTGTTCCTCCCCTCCTCCTTTCCCCTTTGGTAACACAAGTTTATTTTCTGTCTTGTGAGTTTATTTTTGTTTTGTTACTATGTTCATTTGTATCATTTTGTAAAATTCGCTATATGACTGATATCATATATTTGTATTTCTCTGTCTAACTTCACTTAGTATAATAATCTCTAGGTCCATACACTCTTGACCACTTCCATTTCCCCTCTCACCAAAACAGTTTTTCACTATCTCTGCTACAGCAGGTTAATGAGTAGAATGACTGGGAACAATATTGAGTTTTTTTCTTCCTCCAAGTTCTAATCACAGGGCTGAAAACAATTTTATTCTGATTTTTTAAAACTTATTTGTCTTGTCTTTTCCTCAGAACAAGCCTATTCAGGCAGCCACACTTGTGTGGTGGCTATTTTTGTAAAGGAAGTTACAGACTCTGCCCCAAATACCGATTCTGCTAGATTTTCTGAAAACTCAAATTTACTAAAAATGTGTCCCTGAGATTGCCACATTATCTCCTTCAACATGTTGTGACAGTCTCATGAAATGATGCAAGGAAAGCTCAAACTGTGACTGAAGCATTCCAAGCAGATCCCCCACCCTATACTGCCCCCTTTCTCCCCCAGCTCCTCGTCCTCCTTTACCATCATCCTTTCCTCCCCCCTTCCTTTTTCACTCTGGAACTTTCTCTGAGCTTAGCACAGTGACTGGCCCATGACAGATAACAGGGGTGTAATAACTGTGTGTCCAGTAGGTGACTTCTGAATTCAGTTGGCTCTCAACTTTTCCTCATCTTATTCTTGCATCCTCTTTGTTGTACAAAGGTGGGATCTTCTTGGATTTTAGCAATGTGGCTTCCCCCCCCCCCCCCCGCCACCGCCTTATTTTGCTACTGGAATAATGACCCATTATATTCCAAAGTTCACGACCTGGAGTTTTTTTCAGTGTCCACTATACTTAGGCATCATTAGGCACAAATAGAACACAGGACCATAAATATATTTACTGAAAGTAAGCTGAAAAGGAAAATAGTAGTTTCTACACAGGATGCTCCAAGTCTGGACCCTTTGGTCAAGCATTGGACTTTAACGGGAGCTAACAGAGTTTATATGCGCATTTACTGACCTTGTCTTTGAAAGGTTTTATACGAAAGCCACTCTGACATTTTTCAATACTTCAGAAGCCAGAAAGAATTGTGGGTGTGTGCTTTTCACTTGAGTGGTGAGGAATTTTAAATGTAAGTTTGTGCCTATGAATATATGCATTCTTCTAATGCAAGGACATGAATGATGCCAATGGAAAACAAAATTAGTTCATTGACATAATATTAATTCTGGAACTAACTTATTCTCTTCAGGTCTCTTACACAGTTACCAATGCATCACGTCCCAAGGAAAAATAGGCATTTTGGAAGATGAATAGCACATGTGAAATTTGTTCTTAAATAACTGTTTTTGGAAGAGTGAGAAAACACCCAACGTATTCAAGTGGAAGAAGTACTTTAGGGCAATGTTAAGCTTCTATTTTCAGAAAAGATATAACTGAGATAAAAAGGAAAATATTTAAGTACCATAATGCAGGTATATTTGTAAATTGCCACACCAGTGATCTGAACTTAAATTTCAGTGTGTAGGCTGTGTGTTTCTTATAATAATATATCATAAGTTCATCTGAATGCAGTTTTATTTTTGTGGACATGTTTTTGTTGCTAATAGATGGGACTCTGAAATCATAAGGAAAAGGAATATTCAAAGGCAGCCAATTTTATAGAGCCTGGAATGAATGTCCTGTAGCATCATCACTCTCACCTATTCGATATGTCAGTCACAGGCAGAAATGTGCATCTCAGAGGACAAGACTGAACTCCGCGGTGTGGTACAGAAAGCATTTGATTTGGAATCAGAGACATTACATTTAAAACATAGCCCTGCTCTCTGGTAGTTCTGAATCCTTGACAATTTACCCTCCTAACCAACTCTGAAGAACAAATAGTCAGATGAAAGCTCCTGCTGCTGATGCATCAAACTTAGTAAATACACAGTAATAGTTTGCTCCTTCTAATTCCCCTCTAGTTTCACACATATTTGTGACCTTAATTTTTGAGTGAACTATTTTAAGCTCTTCTCAGTTTGTAGTTATTCTTTCAGAGAACTGCTTTCACCTTTGACAACCTAAAATCATTTTAAGTTGCCACTGTCTGAATATATCATTCTTGAACCATTTTGTTTCAGTGAATTTCTAGGATGTTTATAGTTAGCCAATGCTTTGAAACCATTGCAACGAGCATCATTTGGCATCTCTACTCCCACACTGTGCCATTTTCTCAATAAAAGAAACTCCTCAAAGTAGAGCTTGGTTGGTCATTGCTTCACTCAACTACAGTTTGGCTTATACAGCAACAGAGCTCTCCAAATTTGTGATGAGTTGCTCTATTTTTAAACAGTGCATGATTTGTTTTAAATGATGGAAGATTTCAGACTCATTTCTTCAAATGCTTACTAATTCTATGCTTTATAGGATTTTTAGATATTTGCTGAGCTAAGAGACAATTAGATTTTTAATTTAAAAATTGCTTTCCTTAGTTATTTAATTAGTAGCAGGGTTAAATATCTTCTTATATGATATTAATTTTACTTTGGTATTGGTTATCCATCCCTTTAAAAAATCTTAGTAAGACTTCTTCATATTAGAGATATAATAATTTGTCGTATTTATTTTATACAATAAATGCATTTTTTAAAAAATTTGGTCTTTTAACCTTGATTATGACTTTTTAATGCAAACTATATTTTTATTTTAGAATGTCAGAATTGTAAACTGTAAACTTTTATGCATCCTAATATTTTTATTATCCATTTATTCATTTAATATCCCATCCTTTTGGAATTCTTTTGATATTTTATGTTAGAGGATGAAACTGTTGTATTTTTCATATATTCTAGAGGTTTAATGCTATTTTTCATAAATTTATTTTTTCTCCTTAAAAATGATTTTTGAAGGATACTACTTCTTAAAAAATTAAAAGCATTTTAAATTGCAGTATTTATTCATTATTTTTTCCTACATCTATATGGAGCACTGGTCATAATCAGGATACTATGCTAGGCACCATGGACGGAGAAGAGTCAGAAAGGAGCAGAGAAATGAATGTAATGTTGACCGTGTTCTCCAATGCAAATGCGCAATTGATAGATACCAAACACAGGATCATAAACAATTCAAAGGATATACAAATACATCTTATTAGGATTCCAGAAAAGAAGAAGATGCTTTGATGATAAGAAGAAAATATTTAATGTGACTCCTAAATTCTGAATATAAAAATGAAAACTAAGAGAAGAAAAAAAATTCTAGTTGGAGGAAATGATGCAAAAGACTAAGAGGAAATGAGAGATATGTTCTTGAAAACAAAACCAAACCTAGATTAGAGTTACACTCAGATGAATTAATGGCAGAGAAGGTTTAAAAGAAAAGTCTGGGATAGAGACCTGAGGGCTTTATTACGAGTATCAGATTGAGTTCAAGTTTAATTAATTAGTGAATGGGAAATCACAGAAGTTTTATGATGAAAATTTTAGGAATTTTGATATGCTCAAGTTAATAGTTAAGACCAGTGTCAATTATAAAGCAGTTGGCAAAACCCGCATAGGTTCCTAACAAACAAATTAAAGAGAGGCATAATTCCCTGACATATGACATTTTGAATGCTTTGATGATGTTTATTACCTTCTTTATAAACAGAAAAGCATACTTAATTTTAATACAATTCAATGTGAAAAAACTAATCAGTAAATGTTACAGAAGATTTGTCAGTGTTTCTTAAAACTTGATATCCATTGTCCTTTAGTGAATTATACATATGTAATATCAATATTTGAATAGATAATTTTAAAATAATAAAATAAAACATCTGAAATATATTTCAGTTAAAATAATAGTTATTATACCAATGCAAGAGATGTCATCTTTTATAAAAAATTATTTTTGTGAGTGGTGTTAGTCAGCTAGCTAAATCATAACTCATGTTAACACTGATAACAAAACAACAAAAAGACTTTAGTGCCAATAGTTATTGAGTGTTTCCTCCTTAAAATGTTCTGCACATATCAAGACTAAATTAATATTCTTTGCATATATTATTTTATTTGACTTTAAAATAAAATATATGCTAACATGAAAGTGAATAGCAGTTCATTTTTTAAATTACATGTTATATCTAACATTGTACCTTGATTAAAAAATCTTGCTAAGAGCCCTTTTTTTCTAATTTCAAATGCTATTTATTTATCATTAACTTCTCAGAAATATTGTGACTTGTGCCTTTTATTTTTTTTAATATTTTTTATTTTTATTTTTTGTGCCTTTTAATGTATGGCAAAACCCACCACAATATTGTAAAATAGTTAGCCTCCAATTTAAATAAATTAATTAAAAAATAAATTCAGTTTAGTTCAGTCAAAAAAAGATATTTACAACCTTGACTCCCAATAATGCCTTTGTAGCTATGTTCTCTTCTCTTCCTTAAAAGATAAAATTAGTTTTGTATTAGAAATATTATTTTGGGGGAGGGAGGTGGGAGGGGAGTTCATGTTTGGGAACACATGTAAGAATTAAAGATTTTAAAATTTAAAAAAAATTAAAAATTAAAAAAAAGAAATATTATTTTTAACTTATTTACGGAAATGAATGCTTCAGTGGATTCTTGTTTCTGTTTGACATAATTTTATAACACACATTGTACTGGGGATCACTGGACCAATAATAGTTTTCACATATTACCATCATGCTTTATATTGGTGATTTAATTTTCCAGAAAGTTATATAGAATCATCACAGTCAAGTACTGAATTTATCTCATCCTATTCAAATTCACACTTCTCATGTACAGTTAAGTTACCTTATTATTTTTACTATATAATGAGGAGGAGGTTTAAATTATTGTTCTTATCAGTATTTTATGTTTTAATTAACCACTTTAACTGATTTAATCACTTTGATAGAAATGACTAATAGTAATAAGGAGAATGCAAATTTAAGAAAACTAAACAATGACATCCAAATTATATTAAAAAATATTCACAAACATACTCTGTGTGTCAGTCATGATGAGCTGAACAACATGGATCATATAACTTGTGTATAACCTTACAGAGCATAACAGTTTTAAAGTCTAATTGATTTTGTGAAAAATGAGAGTAAACTTTAATTCTATGATATTAAATGAAATCAGGGACATGCTTTCATCCTTTTTTTTTTATTCAGAAACCAACCTTTTGAGCATAATTTGAAAAGCAGTAAGACTCCTGTTCTTCCCTCAGTATTATCCACCTGCTCCTATTACCTCTTTTATGATATCAGATGTGGCAGCCAATCCACTTTCTAGACCACCGGAGATGCTTTAAGGCTTACTTTCTTTCTCCTTTATTTTGACAATGACAATGTTTGCGTCATCCTCTTGGAATGACTGGCCCAGTGGTGGTGGATCCCTTCAAGGAGTATAGCAACTTAAATAATAATGAACATAAAGGCAGCGCTAAGGTATAATTCTAGACGAATGAGCCCCACCTCTCCCATGAAGTAAAAAACAGCTTCTAATTTCCCTTTATGGACTGGATGATAGATAACAATGAACAATGGCAAGGAAATCCACATGTCCTGTGAAATACGGAAGTCCTGCTAAATCTACTTAATCGGGACATTTATCCTTTTCTGATAGTGTCTTCCCTTAAGTTTACAAGAATATATTTCCTTTTGTTTATCAGTTCTGTGTTTAACTAAGTAATTTATTGGCTATTTTAATCTATTTATAGACAACTCATGAGTGGAAAATAAAATCAAGCTTTGACAGAATATGTCTGTTGCTAAAAGCAGGACTTACTATCTTAGCATTTAGGTTATGACTGCGTATAATTTCTCCAGTGAGGTAGTGATCAAGCTACAGTCAGAATTGAGTCAGCAGATTAATCTTTCTGTCCCTTCTGGGAATCCCAGTGGAGCCTTACTAATGCAGATATTAACATGGAGAAAAACTGGATAGGAGGTATATGAGAACAATCTGTATGATCTTCAAACCTTTTCTGTAAGTGTACAGCTATTCTAAAATAAAAGGTTTATTTAAAAAAAAAAAAAGAGTTGAGTCAGCAGAGAGTCAGGAACTTTCCTGCCTTAAATTGAAAGGGGGAACACAGGCAGAAATGAGAAAAACCCTGGAAACACATTTAGCTACAGAAAATGAAACCCAAGAGTTAAAGGGGATGGTAGAAAACACCCCTAAAACCATGGAGACACTGCAGAGAGGGGAGTGAGACTCGAAGACCAAGTAATAAGTAGTGATGAGCAGCGCAGACCATGGCGAGCTTAGATGTGAGCTTAGCAGTGAAAATGGGTAAAAGCTTGGACAAGAGAGAGCAAGAGAGCAACCAAAAGATTCAAGAGGAAAGTGTCTCCAATATCCAAACGGATTCTGATGAGTAAGTGTTTCCAGATGGTGTTGGACTAGACTTGGTCCATTCTGTTTGTTCTTTACTTGCTCTGGTTATAAAGAGCTTCTTTCCTGGTCTCCAAGGGGTGGTTGATTCAACTTGTAATAGTTGAACTCGTAGGTCAGGAAAGAAAAGACTGTGGGAAACTCATTAGTGATGAGACGAAGAGGATTTGAAAAGGCCACGTATGAGCAATCCACAGTGGGGGAAAAACAAAGAAAAAACAGACACAAGAAATGTTTATAATGCTGTTAGGATACCTTGGTAACTGCACACAGAAGGCAAGGAGAGAGCAAACCGTCCTGTAAGATTCTGAGTTTGAATGATGGGGACATAAGAGGGTGAAGCAAGAGATTGCTCTGAGATGCAGACATGCTTCATTTAGAGTTGTAAGACTGCACCCGGGTGGGGACATCTGCCAAGCATTTGAATATATGGGTTGAGAAAACTGGAAGGAATCGGGGTTGAAGACACTCATGTCCACGACTGGGAATGGATGAGATTATTAATGCAAAGTTTTATGGCAGGAATATGATGTAGGGCAGACATTTGAAAAACATTTAGGGGCTAAGTCTATGAAGAGAAGCCAGTTGATGAAATGGAAGACACAGTGGTCCAAGAAGTAGGAGACTCTGGAATATGCAGTAACATATGTGATTAAGGAGATCTTTCCATGGCATTTCTTTAATTTCCAGGGGAGGTGCCTGTAGCTTTGCATGAAATCTTCACTGTGAGCATTAGAATGAAAGAGGGGCAGTTACACATAATCATTGTATGTATCGTCATCATTATCATTCTTTTTACTGTTATTATTACTCTAAGGACAAGGCATTTAAGCATAAAACACTAAACACACATCATTTGACACAGTTTGCAAACATGTAGTGAATTCCTAATCGTCCCATTGATGTAGTGGATTTTCAGTGTATCTCATGCCAAACTGATAAATGTGTTGCTTTTATCCTTCTCTCAGGCAAGAATAAGTTCATGCTGTCTTCACTAACTCACCCAGAAACCAGAGTCTCATGGGTTTTTTCAGAGGACGGATGGTGTATCTAATTCCAGGTGTTACATTTACCACTACTTTCCCAGTTGCAAATATCCAATTCTGAAAGTAAAATATTTATTCAGTGAGAGGCAAGGGTGTCCCCGAAGATTCACTAGTCTCTGAACAGGATTCATACTAAACAGAGGAGGAGAGGAGATACTTACAGAAAAAACTCAGAGGAGGACAGTGACTAGTGTTATTTGCCCAGTCGTGTCTGACTCTCTGTAACCCCATGGACTGTAGCCCACCAGGCTCTTCTGTCCATGGAATTCTCCAGGCAGGAACACTGGAGTGGGTTGCCATTCCCTTCTCCAAGGGATCTTCCCGATCCAGGGATCGAACCTGAGTTTCCTGCATTGCAAGCAGATTCTTTACCATCTAAGTCACCAGGGAAGTCCGGCAAGATCTGAAAAAGAAGGTGGAGGTGATGAGGAGAAGTCTGGATTGGAACCCAGATACCAATGACTAGAGACAGAGCCTTGAGGGAAGTTTCTGGTTAAACGGTAAAATGTCTGAGCACTCTTCATTTTGAATAGTAGCTATGGTAAAATGCAAAATGAAATTACATGAAGGACCTCTTTTCATCAATTTTACATCAATTAACAGTCCAATATAAAGAATGTAAATAAGATGCTCGCTTGGCGTCTTCCTTTATTAAATACACAGAAAGCTTTGGAGCCAAGAATGCCATGTCCTACCACAAGGAAACACTTGTTCATATTGCTTTACGTTCATTTACTCAGGCTGTTGGTAATTTGGCAAATTAAAATTTGGCAAGTTAAACTTCAGGGAAGAAACAAGTAAACAAAATGTTTTATGTTTCCCTGCTTCTCCCATTACCATGTCATGATTTCCTTCAAAAGAAACGCATGTCCAAGAGTTAGTTTTGATTCATACATGACAAATCTATTGTTTTACCAAGGTATCAATTCATATTTAGAAACTTTTGTCAAATTACCTGCATTCACTCAATTTTATGTAAACACAAAATTTATATGGTCCTGTTGAGTATGAGGGCTTGAATATATTTGGATAAAATAGCAGTGATACCAATCCACAATTTTCCACTCTGATTTTCTCCTGACAATATTATTTCCTTTGCATACACATCATCCTGTCTCTCACAGAAAGTGACTCTATTTTTTTTTGCTTATGCTCCCACTTAACAGCAGTCATTAATTTACTGATACCCTGTCTATCAGTCCCACATCGTCTTGATTAGGGCTGTTATCCTAATCAAAAGGCTGATAATTAAGACTATCCATCTGTAGAGTTCTAAGTGCTAAGATGAGTTGAAGATCCTAATTAAGATTATTTAGGTGTTACTTAAATGCCATCATTTGATTCAGCTAATCATACCAGCAGGTACATTAGATTTGCATTAATGTTCTGCTGAAGCCAGCAGCTATTTAGGCAGATCAAAAATGTAGATTGCAAACACTATTTCAAACATCTTTATTTGAAAGTGATATTGAGACAATATGTTAAGATAAGCAGGATGTTAGAACAGTTTGGTTATTTCAATGTTGCTTAATTTACTCTACGGTAATAAGTGGAGTATTTAAAATAAACAGCCTATTTATTGAATTTGCTGTGTATCTTTCATCATCCTACACCGTCTCTCTCTCATACACACACACACGCAGGCCAACAGTGATGCATTTTTACCAGGATTTCCCATCTTGTCACTGAAAGTTACTGGAGTATTCTAAAAGTCTCACAGACTAAGTTCCTAAATAGCAGTTCTTGTGAATAATAAAGGATTTTTGTCTCAATCAGTGCCTGGTGCTACCTTGTGAACAAATAGGTGAAAGGATATGCACTTTATTGTTAAAAGTCACGTTAATATCCAATTATCCTGTAACATAAACAATCAAGAATATTAGCACAGTAAAGTATAATTCATTAATATCTTGTTTTCTTGTACTTTATAGAAAATGCAAAATAGGTTACTTTATTTAAAATTTTACAGGTATAATGGACGAAAGTGTGGTCATAGTACCTATGCTAGGTGTTGCTTTCAGCTTACTTTTCCCCAAGTTTTGATGATGAACAATAGTACTACTTGTAGAGAAGATGGGGTCACATTTATTTAAAAGAGGTATTCTCATAAAGTCAGTTCAGTTCAGTCGCTCAGTCATGTCCGACTCTTGGCGACCCCATGAATCGCAGCACGCCAGGCCTCCCTGTCCATCACCAACTCCCGGAGTTCACTCAGACTCACGTCCATCGAATCAGTGATGTCATCCAGCCATCTCATCCTCTGTCGTCCCCTTCTCCTCCTGCCCCCAATCCCTCCAAGCATCACAGTCTTTTCCAATGAGTCAACTTTTCGCATGAGGTGGCCAAAGTACTGGAGTTTCAGCTTCAGCATCATTCCTTCCAAAGAAATCCCAGGCCTGATTTCCTTCAGAATGGACTGGTTGGATCTCCTTGCAGCCCAAGGGACTCTCAAGAGTCTTCTCCAATACCACAGTCCAAAAGCATGTGACCACTATTTTCAGTTTTCTTGCTCTGGTGAGAAGAGGAAAGAAAGCATACACTTAGGTTTTCTGTTAATGTGTAACTTCTGTCATTGTATTCAGACATATTTCAGGTGGGACAAGCAGAACAGATAAAAAGGGATATCATAAGGCAAGGAAAGTGATCTACTTTTTTATAAAGCTCTTGCTTTGTGCTGTATACGGTTAGTAGCATATACGGCAGTTATGACAACTTTTTGCTCCAGGGGTATAGCCCTGTGAATATCTGCTTAATATTAATATCTATATTATTTATACACTGAAGCAGTTCTAAATTCCTTGAGCATATCAGTATTTTAATGTTTTTACTATTGAATATTGGACTTTTAAGGATATGCATAATTTCTAGAAAGCATTCTTCATTCTTCATGATTTATATAATATACTTATCCTCATGTTTGAGATATGGCATACTTCATAATTCATCTGATGCTCAAAGACACTGGTTTATGTTTCAAATCATAATTTAAAAATATAACTGTCTTTAGTTTATAAAATCTTCACAGTAATCTTTAAAAATCTTTGGGCTTTCGTAAGTATCCACCTATTGTCTATATGCACATTAATGAAATGATTACATTTATCCAGATGCTCCAATGTAATTTTTTCTCCCCTCAGCTATTAAGGGGTTAAGTGTTAAACTTGAGATAGTGCTTAGTAAATCAAAAGAATACAGTGGAGAACAGAGTAGCCCAGGTATCAAGAATATAGCCTAATCTGACAGTGAATAAATTAGGGATGAATATACTGGGAACTATTAAGACATCGAAGCTACTAATGACAGCCCTTAGTAGTTTCAATTTCCTTGAAAAGTGACAAAAATTACTTATGGCTCCATGATTATAGTGGAATCAATGCATATTCTGCCTTAATGGCTTACTAAAATAAATTTACTACAAAGAATACACATTTATTGAAAATTTTATTTACATTGTTGATATAACACTGATTACTCTGTTATCCTGTAGCCTTCTTGCTAGATGTCCATTTCATTTTGTTGAAGGATACTTCGCTTTGAGAAACTTACTGAATATTAAGAATTGTGAGCAACAGTGAACATAAGTTCTAAATACAAATTCAAGTATAAAATATTGCAAAAGTGCTAAGAATGAAGTTGCCATTATTCACTGGACATCTACTATTGTGTACGAGGCACGTCGTGTGTATCTTCAACTCTGCTCTTCATCAGCCTGTAAATAGACACAGTTGTCCTCCTTTGACAGCACTGAGAGAATTAAGAGAACTCAGTTAACTCTCACTGTTTCTGAGAACATCTTTCTCATCTACAAAGTGGGAATAACAATATCTACTTTTTAGAGATATTTCAAGACTTGAGATTCTTGTTTTCACACCTTTTTTTCCTTAAATAAAAAAATCTCATCCTGCAGTCTTTCCCATCTCACTGAATGACAACTCGGTTCTTCCATTCCCCAGAGTTAAAATTCTTTGGAGACATCTCTGGTGGTTCTCTTTATCCTTCATTCCACAATTATTTCATAAACAAATCCTATTAGCATCTTTTCATGACATTTCCATCTTCCCACTTCTCACCATCAATCACTGCATTAATTCAAGCCCACACTTCACTGGCAAATGATTGAACTAGTCCCCAAACTAGCTCCCTGTTTCTGCTCTCAGCACCGTGTCCTGCCCACCCAGAGTTTCCAACATCAGTAACCAGAGAGGCTGCAAAAATGCAAGTCAGTTAAGGCTCTCTGTTGTGCTTTGAATGTTTGTGTTTCTCCTAAATTCATACTCTGAAGTCCTAAATCCCAGTTCCATGGCAATAGAAGAGGCTCTTTGGGAGGAGCTTAAGTCATGAGGGTGGGGCCCTTAAAAGTGGGATTATTGTTCTTATAAACAAGACCCCAGAGAGCTGCTTGCTCCTCTCAACACATGAGGAAGCAAGGAGAACTCTGGGAAAGAAGAGGACCGTCACCAGACTCTGATCTCAAACGTCAGCCTCCAGAACTATGAGACATCAATTTCTGTTGCTCCTACATCAACCAGTTTGTGGTACTTTGTTACAGCAAACTGAGTGGACTAAGATACCACCCTGTGCTCAGAATCCATCAACGGAAAAATCGAGATCTTAGCAGGGTCCCCTTCCTTTATTACCTCACCCTCTCACCTCTCAGCACTCTGTGGCAGGACCTGAGACCGCTGCTCATTGCCAGCACCTACAGCTCTTCTCCTGGGAGTTACCCTGGCTGTAAGGTCGGTGATGGCTACAACGGAGCACAGAGGAGTTGAAGCGCCTTGGAGCAGCCTTCAGCCAATGACAGAGGAGGCAGTGGGTTATATCCCAGCTTTCTGAACTCTTAGGTGAGATAGATCTCAAGTATGCCACGTTATCCCCCAGAGAGGCTTCCCCGGTGGCACTAACTGGCACTCCTGCCAATGCAAGAAACCTAAGAGACTATGTTCAGTCCCTGGGTCAGGAAGATCCCCTGGAGAAGGGAATGGCAACCCACTCCAGTATTCTTGCCTGGAGAAGCCCATGGGGAGAGAAGCCAGGCAGGCTACAGTCCATAGAGTAGCAAACAGTTGGGCATGATTGAAGCGTCTTAGCACACTCATTAACATCCCCCAGAAATCCAAACAAAAATGTAATTCCAGTTGCCCTGAGCAGTAACCAGTTCCCAGTGTTCTCTAAATTTATACCCTTTCCCATTCCGTACTGGTATTTCCTATAATCCCCTTCCAAATAAACACCTTTGCCTCAAACCCTGATCTTGGGGATGGAATCTAAGTGAGCCCATCTTGCCCACAGTGTTTTACAAAATCTTCTCCAAAAGCAATATACTGCAATTAAATTAAACACACACACACATGCACAAGATATAAACAAAAAAAAATTAAGCCGTTAGGTTAACATGAAATTAATTTGGATAATTAAATAAAGATTAGAATCCTGTGTGCTTTTTCACATAGACCACAATAACTAGTTCAAATTCATTTACATAGAATAGAAATGTATATGATTTTGATTCAAATGATCTTTCTCACAATAGTAAAGGATGGTTTACTATTTGTTTGGATGGTTCAGGTTACTTGCTCAGCATAGGAATGTTTACCTAGAAGGGACATTTTAAATTTTACTTACATTGGCTAAAATATACAAGCCCATGTTTCCTACGCTTGACCTTAGAAGCTCATCTTTCTGGAATATTTCTCTAGACTTTGCCAAAGTGTTTACTTTCCTAATTACCTCCTGTTACATTAGTTAAGCTCCCTTGTGCTGGCCTAGAGAGTTCTTCTAGCCCACTGGTATTTGCACTTGGAATTTAAATATTTGTGAGAGTACTTGCCCTGTTCTTTACTCATCAGTTAGCAAAGTCAAACATCATTTAGTCTCAGACTTCACGACCATGATGGAGGGAACGCTAGCCCATCTTGGCTTTTTTTGTTTATCTGTTCTGGAACAACATTCGTTTTCAATGCCAGGGTCACCGATTATTCATTCATTCACCATCCACTGAACATCTATATGACAGGCACAACATTTTGCCTGTGAATTTAAGGAGTTTTACCCTAATGGGCAGAGACAGATGTGAGCAAATAATTACAAGGCTATCGGACGTGTTCTGGTGTGCACAACATGTAATGAGCACGCAGAGGATGAAGAAACAGGCTCTGACTAAGGGCACTGTGATGATGCACTGGAGGTTAAGAAGAGTTATGCAGACAGAAATCTAATACTTGGTTTAAAAATTTTTTTAACTGTGGTAAAAGTTGCATAATAGAAGACATACTATTTTAACTATCTTTAACTGTACAGTTCAGAGCACTAAGTATATTAGTATTGTTGTACAACCCTATCATCCATCTCCTGACTTTTTCACCTTCCTAAACTGAAACTCTGTCCCCATCTAACGCTAATTTCCCCATAATCCTTCCCCACGCCTCACGCCCCAGCCCCAGGTACCTACTAATGTACTTTCTGACTCTATGAGTTTAACTAGGCTAGGTACCGCATATAAGTGGAATCAAACCATATTTGTCTGTACTTAATATATACTGGAATGCATTTTTAAGGTTAACTTAATATATGTCCTACAAATAGATTGTAACTTCTTTTTTTCCCCAATACTTAGCTTTTAACCTTTGTTTAGCAGATTGAGATTTAATAAACTCTGCATGTTTAAAATATGTACTTTGATACAGGTATGTATGTCTGTATGTGCTTATATGTATGGATTCCTGAAATCTCACCATAATTAATATAATGAACATATCTATCACCCCAAAAAGATTCCTCATGATATTTTGTAGTCTGTCCCTCTTACCATCTGTCTCTGGATCCTCTCTCCTCCATTATTTTTTTGGTGGATTTTGGGTGGGGAATAGAGGTCTGACTTTCTTCATTCAGAATAAGTATTTTGAGATCTACCCACTTTGTAGCATTTATCACCAGCTTATTATTTTTATTACTGAGCAGTTACAATAGTTTGTTGATTTACTCATTCGATGTGATGATTTGGGTTGCTTCCAATTTGGGGCTATTTCAAACGAAATTTCTGTGAAGAATTTTATACATAGGAAATATAAGTCTTTGTAAGACTTATATGTATTTATTTCATTTCTCTCAGAAAACTATTGAGGAATGAAATGACTAAATCTTATGGTAGTTTAAACCATTAAGAAACTACTAACCTTTTTTCCAAAGTCTTTATATGATTCTTTATTTCTACTATCAGGATTTAAAAGTTCCAGGCCCTTCATACCTCTGCCAACATTTGGTACAGTCATTAAAAAATATTCATTCACCCTAAAAAAGTGTAGTGAAACCCTACCATGGTTTTAATTTGGGTACTTGCAACTAATGTTGGTTAGCTTCTTTTCATAGGGTTCTTTGCCATTCATGTATCTTCTTTGGTAATGAATCTCTCTTCAAATCTTTTGCCTATTTTTTATTGGGTTATTTGTTTTCTTAGTCTTGAGTGTTGATAGTTCTTCTTTACATATTATGGATATAAGCCATTTTCCAATTATGCGATCAATAACCATGTCCTCCTAGCCTGTGACGTTCCCCTATATCCTTTTTCACACTATCTTCAGGAGTCAGGTATTTTCAATTTTGACGGTGATCAGTTCTTCACTGTTCTTCTTTGCCTTGTACTTGGCACATTTATTTTAGAAATGATTGCCTAACCCAAGTTGACAAAGGCTTTTATCACAAATTTTCTTCTAGAAGATTTATAGTTTTAAGTTTTACATTTAGGATTATAATCCATTTTCAGTTAGCTTGCTTATACAGTGCTAGATATTAATAGATTTTATTTATTTTATTTTATTTTTTTGGCTAACATGAAAGTGAAAGAGGAGAGTGAAAAAGTCGGCTTAAAGCTCAACATTCAGAAAATGAAGATCATGGCATCCGGTCCCATCACTTCATGGGAAATAGATGGGGAAACAGTGGAAACAGTGTCAGACTTTATTTTGGGGGCTCCAAAATCACTGCAGCCATGAAATTAAAAGATGCTTACTCCTTGAAAGAAAAGTTATGACCAACCTAGATAGTCTATTCAAAAGCAGAGACATTACTTTGCCAACTAAGGTCCATCTAGTCAAGGCTATGGTTTTTCCTGTGGTCATGTATGGATGTGAGAGTTGGACTGTGAAGAAGCTGAGCACCGAAGAATTGATGCTTTTGAACTGTGGTGTTGGAGAAGACTCTTGAGAGTCCCTTGGACTGCAAGGAGATCCAATCAGTCCATTCTGAAGGAGATCAGCCCTGGGATTTCTTTGGAAGGAATGATGCTAAAGCTGAAACTCCAGTACTTTGGCCACCTCATGCGAAAAGTTGACTCATTGGAAAAGACTTTGATGCTGGGAGGGATTGGGGGCAGGAGGAGAAGGGGACAACCGAGGATGAGATGGCTGGATGGCATCACTGACTCGATGGACGTGAGTCTGAGTGAACTCTGGGAGATGGTGATGAACAAGGAGGCCTGGCGTGCTGCGATTCATGGGGTCGCAAACAGTCAGACACGACTGAGCGACTGAACTGAACTGAACAGATTCATAATTATTCAAGACATTTATTTAAAAGACTATCTTTTCTCCATTCAGTTGCTTTTATGCCTTTGTTGAAAATTGTCATTGTTTAGTCACTAAGTTGTGTCTGACTTTTTGTGATCCCATGGACTGTAACAGACTGGGTTCTTCTGTCCTTGGGATCTCCCAGGCAAGAATACTAGAGTGGGTTGCCATTTCCTTCTCCAGAGGATCATTCCCATCCAGGAATTGAACCTATATCTCCTCCATTGGCAGGCCATATTCTTCACCACTGAGCCACCAGGGAAGCCCTTGTTGAAAATTAGTTGTCCACGAATGTGTAGGTATAAATCTGCACAGGCTATTATATTCCAGTGATCTGTTGCATCGTTACATGTGAACCCGCCCCCCCCCCCCCCCCCGCCAGCAGAAGAGTTACAGTATCCCTAAGATAAAGCACAGATACAGTCTCCCTGTCCAGACAGGTCCAGATAGCTCACCGTCTTCCAGGTTTCTTACACATTCTCTTGCCCATCCCTAGTTCTCCTTTATGTTTCTTCACAGATTGTCTCAGAAGCTCAAATTTTTCACCTGGAAATTCTGTTAAAGTGTTTTAAATTTGTTGTGCTTGAGTGTGACTTGCAAACTGTATTCTGAGAACATGTGTATCTGTTGGAGGAAGCGGGACCCCTTCCAGGGCCCAAAGCTGGGCTTTTGTCTGACACTTGGAAATGAATTGTCCAAGGAGACACATGTGCTGACAAAGCAAGAGATTTTATTGGGAAAGGGCACCCGGGTGGAGAGCAGTAGGGTAAGGGAGCCCAGGAGAACTGCTCTGCCACGTGGCTCACAGTCCCAGGTTTTATGGTGATAGGATTAGTTTCCTGGTTGTCTTTGGCCCATCATTCTCATTCAGAGTCTTTCTTGGTGGCACACACATTGCTCAGCCAAGATGGATGCCAGAGACAAGGATTCTGAGAAGTTGACTGACATGCGATGTCTCTTTTCGACCTTTCCTGAACTCTTCCCGTTGGTGGTGGCTTATTAGTTCCATATTCCTAACCAGGATCTCCTGTCATAAAACAGCTTATACAAATGGTTACTAAAGGGCCTGGCCAGGGTGGGCGGGTTCAGCCAGTGTGCTTCCCCTAACATATACATCCCTTTACAAGATTTAATTAGTCAAATCCATACTTAAGAACAAAGTTCTTATTCCAGCAGATTTGTTCCAACAAAATTGGTCAAAGGAATACCACAAAATGTGAGAAAAACATTCCTAACATCTTAGGATAAATGAAATACTTTCCATCAAGTTGTTTATTTTTTTATCATATCGATGATTCCATCTTATGAAATCATTTATCTATTTTGTTTTAGTTATTGTTGTTGTTTAGATCCTAAGTCATGTCTAACTTTTTGCAACCCCATGGACTGTACCCCACCAGTCTCCTCTGTCCATGGGATTTTCCAGGCAAGAATATTGGAGTGGGTTGCCATTCCTTTTTCCAAGGGATCTTCCCAAGCCGAGGATCAAACCCATGTCCCCTGCATTGGCAGGTGAATTCTTTACCAGTAGATTTTTAATATGCTAGAAATCTCAACACATATTAGGTGAATTTTAAAACTATATTAAATGGAATCATATTTTATAGCTTGATTAAGTATATTCGTATCTGATGAGGGGTTAACATCTGAAGTATACAAGGAATTCATACAAATAAACAGCAAAGACACAAATAACTCAAAATATGGGCAAAGAATCTGAGCAGACATTTTTCCAAAGAAGACAGACAAATTCCCAGCAGGTGTATAAAAAGGTGCTCAGTATCATTAATCATCAGGGAAATGCAAATCAAAACCACAATGAGTGATGAGTTCACATCTGCTAGTATGTCTGTTCTCAAAAAGAGGAGGAAAAGAATGCTGGCCGGAGTGTGGCAAATAGGAAACCCTTGTGCACTGTTGGTGGGAATGTAAACTAGTATGGGCACTAAGGAAATCACTATGGAAGCTCCTCAAGAAATTAAAATAAAACTACCTCACGTTCCATCAATCCCACTCCTGGGTATATATCCAAAGAAAAATGAAATCATTATCTGGAAAGGATATTTGAAAAGATATCCTGTTGTTTGTAGCAGCACTATTCACAATAGCCAACATACAGAAACCACCCATGGGTCTGTCAGTGAATGAATGGGTCAAGAAAACGCATACATATATTCCATTGTATGTAGTTCATTGTGTGTACGGAATGGGCTATATTCAATGGAATGTTATTCAATCCTTTAAAAGAAGGATATCCTGTCATTTGCAACAACATGAATGAGACTGGAAGGCATTATGCTGAGTGAAATAAGTCAGACAGAGAAAAATAAATACTGGATGGTGTCACTTATATGTGGAATCTTTGAAAAAAGTTGAACTCATAGGAAGAGAAAAGTGGAAAAGCAGTTGCCTAGGGGTTGGGAAAAGGGAGAAAAGTTGGTCAAAGTGTATAATCTCTCAGCTCTAAGATGAGTAAGGTCTGACTGAATGATGATGGTGACTATAGCTAATAACACTATATTCTATAATTGAAATTTGCCAAGAACTTACATGTTCACAGAAAAAAAAACAGAACATATGTGAAGTGATAGACAAGCTGATTCACTTTGCTGTAAAGCAGAAACTAACTCAGTATTGTAAAGCAAATGTATGCCAATAAAAATTAATCAAAAGGAAATGTATATTTGTGTATAATGCATGCTAAATAGCATCAGCCATGTCCGACTCTTTGCAGCACTATGGGCTATAGCCCAACAGGTTTCTCTATCCATGGGATTCTCCAGGCAAGAATACTGGAGTGGGTTGCCATGCCCTCCTCCAGGGTACCTTCCCCATCCAAGGATAGAACCTGTGTCTCCTGCAGCTCGTGCCTTGCATGCAGGTAGATTCTTTGCCACTGAGCTCCTGGGAAGCCCATTGTGCATAATACATTCATACAAAAACACAGAGTGGTTTCTGCAGCTGTAATCAGGAATCAGGGACGTTCTTCCTGACAACTGATGGATGACTGAAGAAATGAAGGATTTTCCTGTTTACTGCAAGTTGCTCCTGGTTTTGAAGAACATTCTGCTCCAAATCTGGGAGACGGCTCCTGAGTAGCTCTGCTTTGCCTCCCTAGTCAGCCTGGTGGTCTCTTAAGTAAGCATTAATTACTCAGTTGTGTCTGACTGTTTGCATTGCGACCCCATGGACTGTAGCCTCCCAGGTTTCTCTGTCTGGGGGATTTTCCAGGCAACAATATTGGAGTAGGTTGCCATTTTCCTCCTGTGGACATATTCCTGACCCAGGGATCGAACCCACGTCTCCTGAGTCTCCTACACTGCAGGCAGATTCCTTACCGCTGAGCCACTGGGAAGTTAACTCTGAAGCCCAAAATGGCACTGCAATCTTTCCTCACCAAGGGAGACGATGGGAAGGGAAGAGAGCAAAATTTATAAACGTTATCTCTTGTTTTTCTCATTTTTTTTTTCTCTTCCGAATATGTCTTTCCTCCTGCGGATTTTTTTTTTTTTTCTGTTGCAGTCTGTGTCAAGGGAAAGGAGAGCTTTGGGCTTCTCAGAGATTTGCACTTATCACTTTCCAGAGGAAACCCCCTACGGTGCTTCCCATCATCAATTTTCCATCTCCCCCCACGTTGCCCACAGCCCCCCTCCTGGGAAACTTCCTGTGTCATACGTCTTCCAGCCTGCCTTGTGGTTAAGATGTCAGGCGTGTTAGCAGGAAGACACGAAGGATAAATGGCACGTAAAAGTAGCCCAAAGCACAGCGGATCTATATTCCACGTGTGCTTGAAGGGAGTGTGATGAAGATAGCATTTTACATCGGGAAAAGACGGATACGTTCGTTGGTTAACAGATGGTATTGGACCAGTTGGCTAGCCATGTGGAAAAGGAAAATAAAGCTAAACCCCTACCTCACAACATGCACCCTAATAAACTCCAGATGAATTAAACCACAGAACGACTGAAATGAAGCAAAGGTGAACAAGTGCTGTTGGCGTAAGGGGCGCCCTGGAACACATGCGTAAAGACAGAAGGTAGAGAAAGCAATAAATCTGACCGCAGAGCTCGAATTGTTCCAACGTAAAGAAGGTAGGCCACAAATACATGATTTATCATATAGAGCCTGAATATTAATATTCAATTTATAAGTATCTCCTAATATTTACTAACAGAACACATCATTAGAAAATTGAGCCCAAAGAGTATAGGCAGATAAGCAACAAACGAAAGTTAATGCAATAATCAAATTTTATACTGTCTGTAAGACGAGGAATTAAAATGCATTACTCAGTGCTTATCAGGCTGGGGTAAAATACACCTTTTCATATATATCACCTTAGGTTTTAAATTGGTTCTTCATGGTGAACAGCTTGGAAAGATGTATCAAAAGCCTTAAAAGCAGGTATATTTTCTGCCAAATTCCATTTTTTAACTTTAAGGAAAATTGAAAGCAAAGTATTGTTAAAAATATTCAAGTATTGAAAAGTACTTGCATATTAAATTATGAAGATTTGACTAAGCACATTATTGCAGTGGTCCTCAACTTTTTTGGCATCAGGGACCATTTTCATGGAAGACAAGTTTTCCACGAACCAAGTAGGGGGACGATTTCAAGATAATTCAAGTGCATTATATTTATTGTGCACTTTACATTATCAGGCATTACATCCCAGAGGTTGGGGACCCCTGCATTATAACACATAAAAGATGTTGCTACATATCCATTTTAATGTTTTTAAAACCGTGGATAAACAATTCCTACTTAGGTATTAACTGTGAGTTAAAGGCATACGTGAAAGTAAAAAAAAAGTAAAGAAAAACTAGAAAATCTTACAACATAAAATGTATGTATTTATACATCTTAACAAACAAGCTTTATTTTTTAAATGCACTTTGAGGTTGTTCAGTCACTAAGTCGTGCCCGACTCTTTGCAGTCTCACGGACTGCAGCACGCCAAGCTTCTCTGATTTTAATTTATCAGCCATTATCCCAGAAGACGTAATACAGAGATTCTCAAGGAAGCGGTCTTCTCTTGTAAAAGCAGTGGTCATTGACCTAAAGGCATGTCCTTTTGGATATGGCAGGGGTGTGAACACACATACTTGTGTTTCTGTATGCGATTGACACCAATCATTACAGGTTTGCTACAGGAAAAGTTTTTATAGGGATTTTTGGATTCTCAAAATTAAAAAAGAAAAAAAAATAATTAAAAAAAAACCACAAGGAATTAAATGAAAGTAGAAAGCTGTATGGAAAACTTCAAATTCCATCTCAAGTAGAAAATCATGGGAAAAAACCCCTTTGTCCATTTTTGAGTAAGGCCGTCTGTGAAAGTGAAAGTCCCTCAGCCGTATCCAGCTCTTTATGACCCCATGGACTATAGAGTCCATGGAATTCTCCAGGTCAGAATACTGAAGTGGGTAGCCAGTCCCTTCTCCAGGGGATCTTCCCAACCCAGAGATTGAACAGGGGTCTCCTACATTGCAAGTGGATTCTTTACCAACTGAGCTACCAGGGAAGCCCCAAAGTATCAAAGTATCAGTATCAAAGAATTTTTTAAAAAACGAAGAGGATATGATTTAATTTTCTTTTTATGTAACATATTTAGAATGCACAACTAGATTTCCAAGTTCATCATCAGACCACCTTCATAGCCTTTAAAAGGGCCACAGGTAATCTCACTAGGGTGGAGGAGTATCTGCCTTATTCATATTTTGGAAGATAAAGCGATTCTACCTCTCCTTGAGTAAGGTATTTATATCTTTACTGGACTGGAAATCATGCCTCAAGCTTATCTAAATCTCCCTGGCTGCACTTCAATAGATTGATAACTAGTTCTATTTAGTTTTGGATTTATGTGTGTTCCATTTGATTCAAGGAAGTTAAAAGTGCTTATGACTATTTATCACATCCTAAGAACCTCCTGGTATCCAGGATTGGGAATCAGAATACATAAATTCATGCCCCAACTTCATCAGGCATTCACTGTATCACATTCAGCAAGTCACATCTCCCCTCTAAGCTTAATTCCTTCTTCGGCACAAGTAGAACATTTTTTATGCAATTGTAAGAAATCAAATACAATAATTCATACAAAGGGCTTTGCAATTAAAACGAGATGCCACGTAGATATCAGTCACTTTTAACACAGTTAAATATGATCAGTCAAAAATGTCTTGGATCATTCTTTTAATACTTAAATAACAGCACCGATTGTACCAGCTGGTTTGCCATACAAGACTTTGTTTCCACAATGCTAATTTATTCCCCAGCTTAAAGCAGTAATACATTGTTCGGTCTTGAAACATGGTATCATTTTTTAACTTCTCCCTCTTTTCATATTAGTCTGTATGTCTAAAATGACTAAATATGTTCATCTCTCCTTAAAATGTTTCTCCCATCCATCCCCCATTTCCATCCCGATGTGTTTCTCGTATCTTCAGCTTTTGCCAAGAAGGAATAGATGCATCAGACAGACTCATGTATGAATTCTCCACCTGCCAGGTCCTGTTTGTGTGACCTTGTTCATATTATGTAAGCTTAAACTTCAACGTTCTCACCTATGATGTGGGGATAAAGCAAACTTATCACAGCAATTAAACTGAATAAAAATTTCATTATGAACTCCGTGTGTTCAAAATCGTCAATTATTCACTAAAGTTTAAGCTTCCTTGACAGACTTTGGAGACCAGTCTCCTACTTCCCATCTACTTTTTCTCTTAATTCTTTTCCAGTCATTATCACCACCCACAAGATTTTGCTGCCTTGACAAGTAGAGGCACAAAACTTACGTCCCAGGAATACTTCTTAAAAGAAGGCAATTAATCCTTTTATTCCTTTGTTTTGATACGGATTAAGCAAAGATTTCTGCTTATGTCACACAATTACTTTTAGGGAAAATGCTGATCTGTGTCACAGAATATTGGAAGATTCCAATACTACACTTACTTGCATGATACACTAATGGGCATAGCTTTTGGCTCATCGTGCAACTGGCTAAAATAAAATTTTCACCACACCTCTTTAGCCTCTCTAACTGAACATGACTGACTCCAAGTGGAGAGATAGAATCTTTGTTGTCTACCATTCCCTTTCTATCAATGAGATGCATAATTAAAACATGTAATATTCAGTCACCCATCAAATATATTCATATAAAGGTTAGGTACCAGATGATGACAAAACAATATTTTCTGGAGTCTACTGAAGCATCAGTCTTTAAAACATTGAAAATATTTATATTTTACAAGTGTTTCTCATGACCAATCATAAATAATTATAAAAATATATGAGGAATACTGTAAAAATAATTTTTCCTACAAAAAATATCTATTTCATATTGTACAAAGCACAGAGCCTAGAAAAGAGCTCTGAGTACATGCTCCTTAGTGATTGAATTCAACATATTGTATAGTTTTGCTAAATGCATTCCTGCTTAATTAATTCTGTTAAAACTCTCCATATTTGCAAATGAACCTATTTACAAAGCAGAAACAGACTCACAGACTTAGAGAACAAACTTATCCTCACTGGGGGTTGGGGGCTGGTGGAGTGAAGGGATAGTTAGGGAGTTTGGGAGGGACATGTACACCGTGCTGTATTTAAAATGGATAACCAACAAAGACCTACCATATAGCACAGGGAACTCTGCTTGATGTCATGTGGCAGCCTGGATGGGAGGGGAGTTTGGGGGAGAATGGATACATGTCTATCCATGTATATCCAAAGGCTGAGTCCCTTGCTGTTCACCTAAAACTATCACAGCATTGTTAATCGGCTATACTCCAAAATTAAGTAAAAAGTTTTTTTTTTTTAAAGAAACTCTCAGTTATTTGAATGAGAGGCTTCTTTGTGCTTTCAGTTCAGTTCAGTTCAGTTGTTCAGTTGTGTCCGACTCTTTGCAACCCCATGAATTGCAGCTTAGTTTTAAGCAAAGAGCTGGAATTCAGAGCACTCAGATAAGTCTAGGGAACTTGGGAGATGAAGAAAGTTTCTAGGATGACTCTGGGCCAAGAAATGTCAAGGTCTAAGAAGAGCTGGACTGTGGAACCAGGGCTATTTTGCTGCAGACTTGCATCCACTTATTCAAGGTCAGAGCAAGGACATGAAACAGACCATGGAAGGTTTAGATTGAATTCATTTGCCACCTGTCAAGGGCAAGACAAGTAGCCAGATCAGAAACCAGGCAGCCAGAGATGAACAGAGCTGAGATGTTAAGGAAAACAAACACAGATGGCAAGTTGGTGTCAGGAGCTGAAGGGCCCCGACCAAGCTCCTTAGTGAGGAGAACACGATCACAGGGCATAGTGATTACACACAGAGAATGCCCAGTGAATGCTGGAGAATCATCAAAGAAATTCACAGAAACAAATATAGGAGCATTACCATACAGAGGCTCCGACTAAAGTTAGCTTCTTTAGAAATGGTTCTTTTAGACTGGTGCCCATCAGAAGAAAATTTACAGAAAAAGTCTCATTTAGTGTCAAGACGATTTTAAGATTCTGTGTGGCTCGCTTGACTCTTATGCGAAACCCTCTATGTGGAACCACCCACGGAAGTGAAGAGGGTGTGAACAGGAGGAAATGGCAGCTAAAAGTGAAAACATAAGCACACACGTCACTTTTGTGGGTGTTTAAATAGATAAAAGTGACCAGAACCAAGAAAACTAACTCCTCACATCAAAGTCAATTTTCTTATTCCACTGAAGGACTAGCCTTGTTTTCAGGAGTCCATCTTTCCAACTGAAATGTTTTATCAATATAATCATATTGAGAAAGCCCAATTGTTTTTAAGTTTTGTTTGTTTCCCTTTGTTTTTTAAATACTGTTAGCAAACCGTTCATTCAACTATGAATAAAAAGAGCAAGAACCTTCTCAATTAAAGTAAGTTCTTTCTCATCAATAAGCCCAGTTTCTCTGATGAGCAAAACAAATGTTGGTATGTCTTAATGAATTGCTGGCTTTTCATTGAGTAAGGCTATGAATTTTAATTATTCAGAGACAGGTGGAGACTCCTGGTGTAAACAAGGTTGGTGTACAGTGACCTTTGCCAAGGCTGATATTATTTATGGGTTTTATAAATGATCCAGAAAAATGGCACAAAATGAAATCTCCTTCTTTGCGGATGACATTCAGCTTTGGGAAGTAAGAAAAGGCCAAGATAATAGGAGCAAGCATCTTTTATTTATTTATTTTTTTTCCCCAGCTGCTTTGTATTCTAGCTGATCCTTTTGGACATGCTATTATCAACTTCCTTCGGCTTCTCTGGTGGCTCAGTGATAAAGAACTCACATGCTAAAGCAGGAGACGTGGGTTCAGTCCCTGGGTCAGGAAGATCCTCTGAAGTAGGGAATGGCTACTCACTCCAGTATTCTTCCCTGGAAAATCCTATGGACAGAGAAGCCTGGAGGGTCCATTGGGTCACAAAAGAACTGGATATGACTAGTGACTAACAACAGCAGCACAACATTGTTAACTTACTGACTTGCTTTACTATACAGCATAGTACCTACCTTTCAAACTTTGTGAATGTGGGTTCTTACTTTATAGATATGGAAACAAACATCAGAATATGATAGACGTCTCTTGATTATCTGAATAAGAATTCTGGCCCTCCCACTATGATTTGGAGAATCAAACTACATTTTGAGAGACAAAGAGAGAAGATTGGAGTTTGAAGATGGTGTTAACACCCCTAAAATGCTTTTATAGGCAGGACTATTGTCATATATTTTAATCAGCGGCATACTTAATATTAAAAAAGTAATGCATAGTGGTGACTTTGTGGAGGGAAGAAAAAAAAGTCCTAATCCTTGATGCTGAAATTAACCAATTTCTAAACCTTATGCAAATTATTTAATCTGTTTAAAATTTCTTTTTTTTCAATTTAAAATTTTCATGATTTAAAATAGCACCTGTAATAATTGAAAGTCAAATTAATTTTTAAATTATACCTGTGTCTTCTGGTAAGGACATGGAATCAAGAGTGTGTGTCAAAAGGAACTTTGTTAATGCTAATATGTTAAATATCAGTTTATTCTTCGTATTTCATCTTAGCTAGATAGTTTTGACTATTTTGTTGTATTTTGACTAATCAATTACATGAGTTTTATGCTATCTAAATTGTTTTGTCATTTCTTTAAAATATATCTAAATTTTTAAGAATATATAAACTAATAATTAAAAATCCTCAAAGTAACACCAAGATTGTATTTGGCTAGGTTCACTTAATCAAATTATTTATATAATTATATAATGCATCCCCTAAAATATATAATTTTGTTAAATTATTTTTAAATTTTGGTAAAACATGTTCCTTTTGAAAACAATGAATCCTATATATTTTACATATTTTGGCTAACTCAATCTAACTCAATTAAAAACTGTTTCTACATGTACAAAATAACTCTGTCAAATAAAAACAGCTTTTAATCAGCTCTGTACTTTCACAAAGGTCTGGAGATATTTTTAAACATTTGAGAATAAAAACTGGGGAGTAGGCAAAGGTTTTTCAAGTTCTTATGGGACAGTTTTCCAGTTCTCTAGGTGAACTTCCTACATCCCAAAATCCAGAGGCAGAAGATTGACAAATAAACAGGACAAAAGTACCCATACCCGTTCTTTGTACAGAACAGTTTGCATTGCTTGAAAGATCCACACCAGGCATCTTGAAACTTGATCATGTAAGTTAACAATGGGAATAAATTGATAATCAACTCTACCATATTCATACTACACACAAGAATCCAAGGTCCTAAAAAAGCATATGGTTTTCGTAAAGTCACGCACGTTGTTGATGGAAAACTAGGATTAGAATATGTTTCCTTTTCACAATATTCTGTGATTAAAAAGATTTGAAGCAAAAATGGCTGAAATAGTCAGACTTTCTATAATATGGGTGGTAAATTCAGAGAACTGACCTAAAGGATTACTGTGTTGTTTTAGTTGCTAAGTCATCTGACTCTTTGTCACCCCGTGACCCCATGAACTGTAGTCTTCTCTCCAGGCTCCTCTCTCCAGGGGTTTCCCAGGCAAGAGTACCAGAGTAGATTGCCATTTCCTTCTCCAACATATCTTCCTGACCCAAGGATCAAACCCGGGTCTTCTGAATTGCAGGTGGATTCTTTACCAGGGAGCCACCAGGGAAGCTGGGCCTAAAAGATATATTTCAACAAATCAGTTGTCTATTAAAAACAAAAAAAACAAAACAAAACAAAAAAACTAGCCAATGATCCATTGAATAAAGCTTATATTGTAATTGCTGTTAAGTATTTCTAACTAGTCTCTGTTAACCACAATGAGCTACTACACAGCCTTGTGGGTAATTAGGATGCTCCCAGGGAAAGGGACTTACTTTTATTTTCTGACTGTGCAGGGCCGCATTGTATCCTAATGGTGCATAGAACGATGAGGCAGGCACATTGTCACAATCAATCTTGACATGTCAGGTAGCCGCTGGCAGCTCATGACACATTGGAAAAGTTCAGCGATTCAAGTACAAAGACTGGAGGAAAAAAGTCAACAAAACCCCCTGAAACGTGCACTTGTTTCTCCTGACCAGTACATTTTGGTTCCAGAAACAGTATGTGGCACATAATTATCCTTGTCAACATAGATTCATCAAGCTCAGGGAAAATATATGGACAATGGAGACAGAGATTTCTTTTCTGCCTATCCACATGGCATTGATTTGCCCAGAGAAAATATTTACAGTTATATTTGTGTATATATAAGATGCATGTATATACATTCATAATGTGCATAGAATACGAATTTATATATACATATATATGAGGATACAAATATACATGCATTTAAACCCACATATATGCATCGAATAATCTTCAGGTACCTGGACCTGTGATTCTTCAGAATGCTCTGATCACACAGGAAACTTTCTCATCCAGACCTAATAGTGCTTGACAGTGGGATGCAAGTGTGAGCTGCATTCATCCTGACACAGCACTGACCTAATGGCTTACTTTGCTGCGATTCCTGCTTTTTTGTTGTTCAAATGAAAATAAATTTCAATATTCCGCTTGTTTGAAAAAAAATCTGATATCGCATTCCAGACCGTTGTTAGAAGCTTTTCCACCTATAAATTATTGGGCTATCACTTCACCGAATCTGGTGAGCTGTGGCTATTCTTAGCACTCGGCACTTCTTCCCAGACTTCTTTTGGTGGCATTGCTGTTACAGACCCATTAGAGGGAAAAGAACCGCTGTCACTGCACGATGTCGGTGATGGATACTAGGAATCCGATTGCTCAAAGCATACATATTTAATGAAGCAAGGCTAAACACAAGGTTATAATGTTTAATAGCCTAAAAGAGGCCAAAATATATGTGACAAATCGTCTCCCTGTCATTGAATGCTAGACCCCAAAATTAGGAAAACATTCTTTGTGGGCACTGTCTGTGACATTTTTAAGTCCATATAGCAAATAAAATTAGTTTTGTATTTGATTAAATTATTAATGCATGGCTGCATTATTAATATTTGAAGCAATTATACTTAACTTTATGTCTGAACATATTATGTAAGTAAATTATTTCGAAGGACAAAGCATATTACACATAAAGCTCTTTGTAAAATTTACCATTTCTTAATAATATTGGTATATTTGCAGGTTTTTTTTTTTAGTTACAGTTTTACTTCCCCAAATACTGAAAATTTGACATCATCTACTTGTTCATATTATTCTTTTTGCATTAAAAATTACACATGAGAGGTAAAGAGAGCTATTAAAAATGTACGAGCCAGTGAAACTAACTAATGCTCCTGTTTTAAAAACTGTGCTAATTTTATTTAACATTAAATACAAGTGTTTTTTTTTAATAGCATTGCATTTTGCAGCTTGCATTATTGTATCTACAATTTGCACTTATTTCTAATTATTTCAAATTTCAAATTAGCTGTTATATCATAGCCTTGAATATGACTTTACAAAAATTTCTGATATCATCCTGATGAACCAGAACTGACTTTTTTGAATTTATTTGTGCATCCAGCATGTAGGGAAAATTCAGGATAACATATTTAATGTCTAGAGGGATTTCTTTCCTCAAAGTAAGTTCCAGATGATGGCTCAGTGTGGATTGTTGACTTGTCATGCCAGGTCATGACGGTGAGGCACTGCTCACCACCCATGACCAGGGCAACACTGAGCATTCCCTACACGGTCATCACTCAGTGGCCATCTCTGGCATAACCATTGCTGACTTTGCTGGCCTGGGCATTACTAACCATCTTTTGCAAGAGCATAACCAACCATCGGTAAAATACCATCACTGACCTTTCCTTTTTATGGGCATCAGTGACCTTAGCAACCCTTTGAAACAGGGAACAGTCTCCAAAAGTTAAAATAAAGTACTCTTAGTCTCACAGCTCAGAAGTAGCAAAACAAACACTTAATACTAATTCATTTTTTTAAATTAAGAAATCTGGAATTCGTAACCACAATAAAAATAGCTTAGTCCAGAGTATACAGGGATAAACTGGCATATACCAAACGTCTACATCCATCAAAGGTCTGAGATATGTAGCTGTGAATGGAGATTCTTTTGAGACTTACTACGTAAATCAGTTGATTTCCTTGTGTTGACATTAATGCTAATGCTTTTTCTCTTTTATAACCAAAGTGTAATTGCATACCCTCAATTATAATTTTCGGCGATAACTCTGACCTTGCACAACATGTCCAGGACTGTGTTCTCTCTAGATGGCATTTGAGATAAATGAAGGAAAGTGAGGATCCACAGACAGGTCATTTGTTTAGAGAGAAAAAAAATTAATAAAAATAATTTGTCATTGTAATTTATTTCAATTTCCAATGTATACATTTTTAAAGCATAGTTAGATTTTACACTGTGATAAGATCCACATTCAGTTAATCATTGCCTTCTTCATAGCCTTAAAATCCAGAAAATTTTGTTTTCAATCTTTTACATGTCACCATTTTTCACTTAGATTACATCCACAGGCAAAGAAGATTCAGAAGTAAAAAAATGAAAAGAAAGAAATGAAATGCCAACAAACAGGTTATCAAATGATTATGATGTAGGAAATGATCTCAAGAGTCATTTGTAACTGAGTAAAATATCACAATAAGAAGCACTATAAATTATATCGCTAGAATTTTAAAAAATGGAAACTGAATGTAATTGTAGATGGCTATCTGTTCATACATTCTCATACATGCTGTCCAACCACTTAGTTACTTCATTTTTGCTACTATTCTCTAGTTAGTTACGAGCTAAAGTTGTTATCACTTCTTTAAAGCCCTTCCCCGTCCTCCTCTCACCTTAAATATGAGTTAAAAACAGTTCCTCATGGAATTAGACAGGAATCAGCCCTCCTAAACAAATGGTTTCATTTTGAAATTACATTACAGAAAACACTGTTTTACTTTATGCAAACACATTTTCCCTGATGATTTTTATAGGACCGCGTCTGTAAGCTTTACTCTTCAAAACAACCAGAGGAGAATTACAGTTATCAGTTCAATTCGGTTGCTCAGTCATGTCCGACTCTTTGCGACCCCATGAATCGCAGCATGCCAGGCCTCCCTGTCCATCACCATCCCCCGGAGTTCACTCAGACTCACGTCCATCGAGTCTGTGATGCCATCCAGCCATCTCATCCTCGGTCGTCCCCTTCTCCTCCTGCCCCCAATCCCTCCCAGCATCAAAGTCTTTTCCAATGAGTCAGCTCTTCACATGAGGTGGCCAAAGTACTGGAGCTTCAGCTTTAGCATCATTCCTTCCAAAGAAATCCCAGGGTTGATCTCCTTCAGAATGGACTGGTTGGATCTCCTCGCAGTCCAAGGGACTTCTCCAACACCACAGTTCAAAAGCATCAATTCTTTGGCGCTCAGCCTTCTTCACAGTCCAACTCTCACATCCACACATGACCACAGGAAAAATCATAGCCTTGACTAGATGGACCTTAGTCAGCAAAGTAATGTCTCTGCTTTTTAATATACTATCTAGGTTGGTCATAACTTTTCTTCCAAGGTGTAAGTGTCTTTTAATTTCATGGCTGCAGTCACCATCTGCAGTGATTTTGGAGCCCCCCAAAATAAAGTCTGACACTGTCTCCACTGTTTCCCCATCTATTTCCCATGAAGAGATGGGACAGGATACCATGATCTTCGTTTTCTGAATGTTGAGCTTTAAGCCAACTTTTTCACTCTCCACTTTCACTTTCATCAAGAGGCTCTTTAGCTCCTCTTCACTTTCTGCCATAAGGGTGGTGTCATCTGCATGTCTGAGGTTATCGATATTTCTCCTGGCAATCTTGATTCCAGCTTGTGTTTCTTCCAGTCCAGCGTGTTTCATGATGTACTCTGCATAGAAGTTAAATAAGCAGGGTGACAATAGACAGCCTTGACGTACTCCTTTTCCTATTTGGAACCAGTCTGTTGTTCCATGTCCAGTTCTAACTGTTGCTTCCTGACCTGCATACAGATAAATGACTGAACTGCTTACTGAAGTTGAGAAGGCATGGCATATCTCAGATGGACTTGATGTCTAAACATCAAGTTCATCCATTCTCATTTTGAACAACACTTTCACATGTACATAGGTCAGAACCTGGTACATGGCAAAGTCTTGGTCCAAACTCACTCTTTTGTCTTTCTTATGGGGCTTCCCTGATGGCTCAGCGGAGAGTCCATCTACACTGCAGGAGATACAGGAGACCCAGATTCAGTCCCTGGCTTGGGAAGATCTCCTGGAGGAGGAAATGGCAACCTATTACAGTGCTCTTGCCTGGAGTGTCCCATGGACAGAAAAGCCTGGCAGACTTTAGTTCATAGGGTCACAAAGAGTCGGACGTGACCAAGTGACTAAGCATGTGCACAAGCTTTTTCAAAAACTCCTTCTCTTAATTTTCCTCTTCTTTTTATAGTATCCCTTCTTTTTGGGAACCCCCACACAACCTCTTCTTCCAAATTGGTCAAAAAATGAAGCATGAAAAAGAGATGGGACTAGATAGAGGGATCTCATGCTTAAAGCAGGGAAAGTGAATAAAGCCATGGAAGTAATTAAAAGTATATTATATATATACTGTATTATTATACATATTACATATTATATTATTATATTTATGTATTATATATTCTATTATATATATTATTGTTGTGTTTTAATATATTATATATATATATACTGTTCTTCTCCTTGATCTGATCAGTTCCCCAAGCTTGGAAGTCGCTTTCCCTTCCAAGCTCCTGACACAGCAGACATTCAAAGCCCTTGTCTATGTTTAAACCACTAGAAGGAAGGAGGTAATTGACATGCAATGAGTCCACTCAGTTTATGTTTTTGCAAATAAATTACCTAAATTGACCAATGTCTAAAAACTCAATCTGATTGAGAAAAATTCTCTTACTTTATTTCCATACAAAGAGGAGTTCAGTATTGACTTGTAAAACTACTTATAAAAAGCCTAGTATGAGTCAACACAATGCATTGTCCACCTGTTCTAAATGTATGGATCGATCAGTGAGCCAAGGAAAGTAGCTTTGCTCCCAGAATTCACCTTCCAAAAAGGGAAGCAAGGCAATCACACACACACATACAACAGGGACAGTGATGTGTTTTTTCTAGAAAAAGGCAACAAAATAAAGTAGGGGAAAGGAACAGGGACTGTGCCTATTGGGATGGTAGCGAAAGAATAATTAGCATGGTGAATAAAATCCCCCTTGAAAAGGAGATAGTTGAGCAGAGACTACAGGAAGGGGGAAAATGAGCCATGTGGCTAAGTGGTGAGAAAGTCAGCAGACAGATGGTCGATGGACAGCAAGGAGGTCATTATGGCTGAGGCCAACTGAGAGTGGAGGAAGCTAGAAAAAGAGGTAGAAATATTACTCAATCACGAAAAAGCATGCAATCATGCCATTTCCAGCAACATGGATGGAGCTGGAGATCATCATACTAAGTAAGTCAGACTGAGAAAGCCGAATATGATATTACTCACATTTGGAACCAAAAAAAAGGAAAAAAGAAAGAAAAGAAAATGATGCAAATGAACTTAACTGCAAAGCAGAAACAGACTCATAGACTTAGAAAACAAATTTATGGTTACCAAAGGGGCAAGGAGATGGGGGGCACCCAGAGGGACAAATTGGGAGTTTGGATTTAGCATATATATATATATACATATATATATATACATACATATATATATATAACTATACATAAAATAGATAACCAACAAGGACCTACTGTATATCACAGGGAACTATAGTCAATATTTTGTAAGAGAAAAGAATTTGAAAAAGAATATTATATGTGTATATATATATACACACATATATAACCAAATTACTTTTCTGAACATTTGAAACTAACACAGCATTGTTAATCAACCATACTTCAATAAAAAATAAAAATTAAAAAAAAAACAAGAAACAAAACAACAACAAAAAAGGAGTGGAATCTCCATGTAATACTGGAGTTGTATGGAGAAGGAAGGAATTGACAGTGATCTAGTTTTCAAAGAAATTTGAGCAGAGAAATTGGGATCAGAGCCATCTTTGAAGGGTGAATAATATTTTTAAGAAAGTAAAAGAGAATATTAAGAGAATCATGAAGAAAGTCACGTTTCAGTTAGGAGAAAACCTGACCTCCATGTAATACTATGTTGAGTTTAATAGGAAATAGTTCTCCAAGGTAGGAGGTAAAGTTATCACGTTAAAAGTTCTTGACTTGACTTAAGTTAAAAGTTCTTTAACTTATCACGTTAAAAGTTCTTCCCTAGTCAGTGGAAAATATCAGAGAATTTTGAATAAGGGAGAGACTGATTTGCTTCAGGGAAAGCTTGAGTAATTTTGGACCAGGAAGAGTATGAACATTGAGTTTTTAGTAGTTGATAGGCAGGAGCAAATACAGAGGAAAAGATGCACATGGGGATGATTTGTTATTAGATGGGAGTGGTGATGAGGATTTTCCCTTTTATCACACCCCCCATGCATCACAAGGGGTTCTTTAGACTCTTAAAAAATTGAAGTATAGAGGTAGCTAAGATGGCAGAGGAATAGGACGGGGAGACCACTTTCTCCCTCACAAATTCCTCAAAAGAACATTTCAATGCTGAGCAAACTCCACAAAACAACTTCTGAATGCTGACAGAGGACATCAGGCACCCAGAAAAGCAGATCATTGTCTTCAAAAACAGGTAGGAAAAAATATAAAAGATAAAAAAAGAGACAAAGGAGGTGGGGAGGGAGCTCCATCCCGGGAAGGGAAGCCAGTCCCAGGAAGGGAATTTTAAGAAGAGAGGTTTTCAAACACCAGGAAACACTCTCCCTGCCGAGTCTGTGGCAAGACTTGGAAGCACAGAGGGCAACATAACAGGAAGGAAAAATAAATAAATAATCAAAACCAACAGATTACAAGCCCAACAGTAACTCCTCCAGCGGAAAAGCAGCACAGACGCCTGCATCCACCACTAACAAGTGGGGGCAGGGCAGGGAGGCGCGGGAGGTGAGGGCTGCAGTGCTTTGTAAGAATTGGGCAGGAATGCCCTGCACGTAACTAGAACAAACTAACTTGGGCTAGCAAACCAGACTGTGGGATAGCTACCATGCGAAAAGCTCGAACATTAGACACCGCAGGACCGCACACAGAACAAAGGATGGAATGGAAATAGCTGGCTGCAGCCCATCCCCCGCCGGGGACAGGCAGCCAGAGCCGTAAGGGCTGGAAAGGGGCAATCGCAGCCCCAGAGAGACTTTACCTACCAAACTGCAAGCAGGCTTCTTTGCTAAGACTTCTGGGGGTTCTGGACAGTCACCATCTGCCTCACAAGGGGCACCAGTGGTACACCCAGAAAACTGAGCAGCAGAGACAGGAAAGGCGACAAGTCGCAGCGACCACACTCACCTAACACCTGAGCTATTCAGACCTGGGAAGGGCACAAAACGCAGTCACAACTGAATCTGCACCTCTGAGGGCTATCTGAGCACCGAACCTGAGCGGCTTAGACCGGGGAGGTTCACGCAGCCTAGGGCTGGCCTCAGACGGTTCCTAGCTGAGCATTGTAGAGCCAGAGCAGTTTGTGTGCCAGGAGCAGGGGCAGGCCCAGCGGGGCTGAGACACTGTGTGCACACAACAGTGCTATTTGTTTTCAGCATCCCTCCCTCCCCACAGCACGACTGAACAAGTGAGCCTAAAAAAAAAAAAGTGTCCACCACCGCCCCCCCCCCCCCGCCCCCGTGTCAGGACGGAAATCAGACACTGACGAGACAAGCAAACAGAAGAAGTTAAACAGAGGGAACTGCCTTGGAAGTGACCCCACACTGCCCACAACACCTGAGAAAGGGCCAGATATATCTTTACTATTCTTACAATCATTCCTTTTTTTCCTTTTCTTTTTTCTTTTTTGTTTTTTTGTTGATGCTGTTGTGGGGTTGTTTTTTCTTCTTTTCTTTTCCTTCTTCTTTTTTTTTTTCTAACTTTTAAAAATTGTTAAGTCCTCTATTTGTCCTCTAATTTTTATTTCTATAACCTACTAATACTTTTCAAAAAAAAAGACTATTTTTTAAAGCAAACACCATATATAGTCTTTGTGTGGTGTTTTTTAATAAGTCTTGTGGCTTTGTTTTTTTTTTTCTTTTTTCCTTCTTCTTCTTTTCTTTAATATTGTATTTTTGAAAATCCAACCTCTACTCTAGATTTTTAACCTTTGCTTTTTGGTTTTTGTTGTCAGTTTTGTACATTTAAAAACCCAAACTTCACTACCCAACTCTACCTGAGAGCAAGATAACTGGCTTGACCACTCTCTCCTCCTTTGGACTCTTCTTTTTCTTCACCAGGTGGCCTCTGTCTCTTCCCTCCCCCTTCTCTTCTCTATCCAACTCTGAATCTCTGTGTGTTCCAGACGGTAAAGAACACCTAAGGAACTGATTACTGGCTGGATCTGTCTCTCTCCTTTTCATTTCCCTCTTTTATCCTCCTGGCCACCTCTGTCTACTTCCTCCCTCTCCTCTTCCCTGTATAACTCCATGAATACCTCTGAGCAGTCCAGACTGTGGAGCGCACATAAGGAAGTGATTACTGGCTAGCTTGCTCTCTCCTCTTTTGATCTCACCACATCTCATTCCAGTCACCTCTAACTACCCCCTCCCTCTTCTCCATGTAACTCAGTGAACCTCTCTGGGTTTCCCTCAATGTGGAGAAACTTTTCATCTTTAACCTAGATGTTTTATCATCGGTGCTGTATAGATGGAGAAGTCTAGAGGCTACTCTAAAAATAAAACTGGAAACCAGAAGCAGGAGCCTTAAGTCCAAAGCCTGAGAACATCAGAGAACTCCTGAATTCAGGGAACATTAATCAATAGGAGCTCATCAAATGCCTCCATACCTACACTGAAACCAAGCTCCACCCAAGGACCAACAAATTCCAGAGCAAGACATACCACTCAAATTCTCCAGCAACACAGGAACACACCCCTAAGCTTTAATATACAGGCAGCTCAAAGTTACTCCAAGACCACTGACATCTCATAACCCATTACTGGTCACTCCATTGTACTCCAGAGAGAAGAAACCCAGCTCCACCCACCAGAACTCCAACACAAGCCTCCCTAACCAGGAAACCTTGAGAAGCCACTGATACAACCCCACCCACAGTGAGGAAGCTCCATAATAAAGAGAACTCCACAAATTACCAGAATATAGAAAGGCCACCCCAAACGCAGCAATATAACCAAGATGAAGAGACAGAGGAATGCTCAGCAGGTAAAGGAACAGGATAAATGCCCACCAAACCAAACAAAAGAGGAAGAGACAGGGAATCTACCTGAGAAAGAATTCTGAATATTGATAGTGAAAATGATCCAAAATCTTGAAATCAAAATGGAATCACAGATAAATAGCCTGGAGACAAGGATTGAGAAGATGCAAGAAAGCTTTAACAAGGACCTAGAAGAAATAAAAAAGAGTCAATATATAATGAATAATGCAACAAATGAGATCAGAAACACTCTGGAGGCAACAAATAGTAGAATAACGGAGGCAGAAGATAGGATTAGTGAAATAGAAGATAGAATGGTAGAAATAAATGAATCAGAGAGGAAACAAGAAAAACGAATTAAAAGAAATGAGGACAATCTCAGAGACCTCCAGGACAATATGAAACGCTCCAACATTCAAATTATAGGAGTCCCAGAAGAAGAAGACAAAAAGAAAGACCATGAGAAAATCCTTGAGGAGATAATAGTTGAAAACTTCCCTAAAATGGGGAAGGAAATAATCACCCAAGTCCAAGAAACCCAGAGAGTTCCAAATAGGATAAACTCAAGGTGAAACACCCCAAGACACATATTAATCAAATTAACAAAGTTCAAACACAAAGAACAAACATTAAAAGCAGCAAGGGAAAAACAGCAAATAACACACAAGGGGAATCCCATATGGATAACAGCTGATCTTTCAATAGAAACTCTTCAGGCCAGGAGGGAATGGCAAGACATACTTAAAGTGATGGAAGAAAATAACCTACAGCCCAGATTACTATACCCAGCAAGGATATCATTCAAATATGAAGGAGAAATCAAAAGCTTTACAGACAAGCAAAAGCTGAGAGAATTCAGCACCACCAAACCAGCTCTCCAACAAATACTAAAGGATATTCTCTAGACAGGAAACACAAAAAGGGTGTATAAACCTGAACCCAAAACAATAAAGTAAATGGTAACGGGATCATACTTATCAATAATTACCTTAAACGTAAATGGGTTGAATGCCCCAACCAAAAGGCAAAGACTGGCTGAATGGATACAAAAACAAGACCCCTCTATATGCTGCTTACAAGAGACCCACCTCAAAACAAGGGACACATACAAACTGAAAGTGAAGGGCTGGAAAAATATATTCCATGCAAATAGAGACCAAAAGAAAGCAGGAGTGGCAATACTCATATCCGATAAAATAGACTTTAAAACAAAGGCTGTGCAAAGAGACAAAGAAGGCCACTACATAATGATCAAAGGATCAATCCAAGAAGAAGATATAACAATTATAAATATATATGCACCCAACATAGGAGCACCGCAATATGTAAGACAAATGCTAACAAGTATGAAAGGGGAAATTAACAATAACACAATAATAATAGGAGACTTTAAAACCGCACTCACACCTATGGACAGATCAACTAAACAGAAAATTAACAAAGAAACACAAACTTTAAATGATACAATAGACTAGTTAGACCTAATTGATATCTATAGGACATTTCACCCCCAAAAAAAGAATTTCACCTTTTTCTCAAGTGCTCACGGAACCTTCTCCAGGATAGATCACATCCTGGGCCATAAATCTAACCTTGATAAATTTTAAAAAATCGAAATCATTCCAAGCATCTTTTCTGACCATAATGCATTAAGATTACATCTCAATTACAGGAGAAAAACTATTAAAATTCCAACATATGGAGGCTGAACAACACACTTCTGAATAACCAACAAATCACAGAAGAAATCAAAAAAGAAATCAAAATATGCATAGAAACTAATGAAAATGAAAACACAACAACCCAAAACCTGTGGGACACTATAAAAGCAGTGCTAAGAGGAAAGTTCATAGCAATACAGGCATACCTCAAGGAACAAGAAAAAAGTCAAATAAATAACCTAACTCTATACCTAAAGCAACTAGAAAAGGAAGAAATGGAGAACCCCAGAGTTAGTAGGAGGAAAGAAATCTTAAAAATTAGGGCAGAAATAAATGTAAAAGAAACAAAAGAGACCATAGCAAAAATCAACAAAGCCAAAAGCTGGTTATTTGAAAAGATAAATAAAACTGACAAACCATTAGCCAGGCTCATCAAGAAACAAAGAGAGAAAAATCAAATCAATAAAATTAAAAATGAAAATGGAGAGATCACAACAGACAACACAGAAATACAAAGGATCATAAGAGACTACTATCAGCAATTATATGCCAATAAAATGGACAACATGGAAGAAATGGACAAATTCTTAGAAAAGTACAACTTTCCAAAACTGAACCAGGAAGAAATAGAAAATCTTAACAGACCCATCACAAGCACGGAAATTGAAACTGTAATCAGAAATCTTCCAGCAAACAAAAGCCCAGGTCCAGACGGCTTCACAGCTGAATTTTACCAAAAATTTAGAGAAGAGCTAACACCTACTCAAACTCTTCCAGAAAATTGCAGAGGAAGGTAAACTTCCAAACTCATTCTATGAGGCCGCCATCACCCTAAACCAAAACCTGACAAAGATGCTACAAAAAAAGAGAAAACTACAAGCCAGTATCACTGATGATCATAGATGCAAAAATCCTCAACAAAATTCTAGCAATCAGAATCCAACAACACATTAAAAAAGATTATACACGATGACCAAGTGGGCTTTATCCCAGGGATGCAAGGATTCTTCAATATCTGCAAATCAATCAATGTAATTCACCACATTAACAAATTGAAAAATAAAAGCCATATGATTATCTCAATAGATGCAGAGAAGGCCTGTGACAAAATTCATCATCCATTTATGATAAAAACTCTCCAGAAAGCAGGAATAGAAGGAACATACCTCAACATAATAAAAGCTATATATGACAAACTCACAGCAAACATTATCCTCAATGGTGAAAAATTGAAAGCATTTCCCCTAAAGTCAAGAACAAGACAAGGGTGCCCGCTTTCACCACTACTATTCAACATAGTTCTGGAAGTTTTGGCCACAGCATTCAGAGCAGAAAAAGAAATAAAAGGAATCCAAATTGGAAAAGAGGAAGTAAAACTCTCACTGTTTGCAGATGACATGATCCTCTACACAGAAAACCCTAAAGACTCCACCAGAAAATTACTAGAGCTAATCAATGAATATAGTAAAGTTGCAGGATATAAAATCAACACACAGAAATCCCTTGCATTCCTATACACTAATAATGAGAAAGTAGAAAAAAAAATTAAGGAAACAATTCCATTCACCATTGCAATGAAAAGAATAAAATACTTAGGAATATACCTACCTAAAGAAACTAAAGACCTATATATAGAAAACTATAGAACACTGATGAAAGAAATCAAAGAGGACACTAATAGATGGAGAAATACCCCATGTTCATGGATCAGAAGAATCAATATAGTGAAAATGAGTATACTACCCAAAGCAATCTACAAATTCAATGCAATCCCTATCAAGCTACCAGCAATATTTTTCACAGAACAAGGACAAATAATTTCAAGATTTGTATGGAAATACAAAAAACATCGAATAGCCAAAGCAATCCTGAGAAAGAAGAATGGAACTGTTGGAATGAACTTGCCTGACTTCAGCCACTACTACAAAGCCACAGTCATCAAGACAGCATGGTACTGGCACAAAGACAGACATATAGATCAATGGAACAAAATAGAAAGCCCAGAGATAAATCCACACACCTATAGACACCTTATCTTCAACAAAGGAGGCAAGAATATACAATGGAGTAAAGACAATCTCTTTAACAAGTGGTGCTGGGAAAACTGGTCAACCACTTGTAAAAGAATGAAACTAGATCACTTTCTAACACCACACACAAAAATAAACTCAAAATGGATTAAATATATAAATGTAAGACCAGAAACTATAAAACTCCCAGAGGAGAATATAGGCAAAACACTCATAGGCAAAACACTCTCCGACATAAATCACAGCAGGATCCTCTATGATCCACCTCCCAGAATTCTGGAAATAAAAGCAAAAATAAACAAATGGGATCTAATTAAAATTAAAAGCTTCTGCACAACAAAGGAAACTATAAGCAAGGTGAAAAGACAGCCTTCAGAATGGGAGAAAATAATAGCAAATGAAGCAACTGACAAACAACTAATCTCAAAAATATACAAGCAACTTATGCAGCTCAATTTCAGAAAACTAAACAACCCAATCAAAAAATGGGCCAAAGAACTAAATAGACATTTTTCCAAAGAAGACATATGGTTGGCTAACAAACACATGAAAAGATGCTCAACATCACTCATTATTAGAGAAATGCAAATCAAAACCACAATGAGGTACCACTTCACACCAGTCAGAATGTCTGTGATCCAAAAGTCTGCAAGCAATAAATGCTGGAGAGGGTGTGGAGAAAAAGGAAATCTCCTACACTGTTGGTGGGAATGCAAACTAGTACAGCCACTATGGAGAACAGTGTGGAGATTCCTTAAAAAATTGCAAATAGAACTGCCTTATGACCCAGCAATCCCAATGCTGAGTATACACACCAAGGAAACCAGAATTGAAAGAGACACATGTACCCCAATGTTCATCGCAGCACTGTTTATAATAGCAAGGACATGGAAACAACCTAGATGTCCATCAGCAGATGAATGGATAAGAAAGCTATGGTACATATACACAATGGAGTATTACTCAGCCATTAAAAAGAATACATTTGAATCAGTTCTAATGAGATGGATGAAACTGGAGCCAATTATACAGAGTGAAGTAAGCCAGAAAGAAAAACACCAATACAGTATACTAACACATATATATGGAATTTAGAAAGATGGCAATGATGACCCTATATGTAAGACAGCAAAAGAGACATAGATGTGTAGAGCGGACTTTCGGACTCAGAGGGAGAGGGAGAGGGTGGGATGATTTGGGAGAATGGCATTGAAACATGCATACTATCATGTAAGAAACGAATTGCCAGTCTATGTCTGATGCAGGATACAGGATGCTTGGGGCTGGTGCACGGGGATGACCCAGAGAGATGTTATGGGGTAGAGGTGGGAAGGAGGCAGGAGGGGGCTTCATGTTTGGGAACACATGTACACCCGTGGTGGATTCATGTCAATGTATGGCAAAACCAATGCAGTATTATAAAGTAAAATAAAGTAAAAATAAAAATTAAAAAAAATTGAGGTATAGCTGCTCTATGATGTTGTGTTAGATTCTGCTGTACGACAAAGAGAATCAACTGTATATATACGTATATCTGCTCCCTCCTGAACCTCCCAGCCCTCTATCCCACCCCTCTAGGCCATCGCAGGGCACTGAGCTGAGCTCCCGTGCTAATCAGCAGCCTCCCGCTAGCTTCCTGTTGCACCCATGGCAGTGTGTATATGTCAGCCCTCATCTCCCAGTTGGTCCACCGTATCCCTCCATGTCTACCTGTCCATTCTCTGTATCTGCATCTCTATCCCTGCTCTGCAAAGAAAGGGCTTCTGTACCATTTTTCTAGATTCCATATATACGTGTTCATATGTGAGATGTGTTTTTCTCTTTCTGACTTACTTCACTCCATATGACAGACTCTGGGGGTGAACCAGCTTCAGAAAGTTTGCAAATCTCCTCATCTTTTTCTCTCCCGCTTATTTTGCACTGACGTTTCCTAGCTAGCTAGCACAACTCTGCCATGTTTCTCAGGCTTGTCCCCGTGTCTCCATCCCCCTGAGCTATCCCACAGAGATGATACTGCCTTCTTGATTGGACACTTGGATGAATTTCTAGTTAATTTCCTGCCATCAAGACTATCAACACATGCAAAAAAGCTTTTCAATATGGCTCAATATTCCTTCATAGTCTCACATCTTGTTTCTTAGATCTGTCCTCCAGATCTAAGGTTAGATGAATATCACATTTCAATGTTCAATCTCTTTCTTTTTGCTTATGTTCTCACTGCCTTCTCTCCCAACCAGAGAATTATGTATGTGAGTGTTTGTGTGTGTATAATCGTACACCCCCTTATGCCAGAAAGTGAAGAGGAACTAAAAAGCCTCTTGATGAAAGTGAAAGAGGAGAGTGAAAAAGTTGGCTTAAAGCTCAACATTCAGAAAACGAAGATCATGGCATCTGGTCCCATCACTTCATGGGAAATAATGGGGAAACAGTGGAAACAGTGTCAGACTTTATTTTTGGGGGCTCCAAAATCACTGCAGATGGTGATTGCAGCCATGAAATTAAAAGACACTTACTTCTTGGGAGAAAAGTTATGACCAACTTAGATAGCATATTCAAAAGCAGAGACATTACTTTGCCGACTAAGGTCTGTCTAGTTAAGGCTATGGGTTTTCCAATAGTCATATATGGATGTGAGAGTTGGACTGTGAAGAAGGCTGAGTGCTGAAGAATTGATGCGTTTGAACTGTGATGTTGGAGAAGACTCTTGAGAGTCCCTTGGACTGCTAGGAGATTCAACCAGCCCATTCTGAAGGAAATCAACCCTGGGATTTCTTTGGAAGGAATGATGCTAAAGCTGAAACTCCAGTACTTTAGCCACCTCATGTGAAGAGTTGACTCATTGGAAAAGACTCTGATGCTGGGAGGGCTTGGGGGCAGGAGGAGAAGGGGACAACACAGGATGAGATGGCTGGATAGCATCACTGACTCGATGGCTGTGAGTCTGAGTGAACTCCGGGAGTCGGTGATGAACAGGGAGGCCTGGTGTGCTGCGATTCATGGAGTCGCAAAGAGTCAGATGTGACTGAACTGAACTGATAATCATACACATAGGTGTGCACATACAAACTCACATCCTTCCCTTTCTACCAGTAGTCCCATTTTGGAAAAGAAGAAAAAAACCATTATGCAATGAATTATTATACAAGTTACGTAGATTAGCATAATCAAATGGTGTATTCCAATTACTCAGCTTCTACGATCCTCAAGTCCCAATTGAGTTTTCACCTAAATCCCTGACAATTTCTCCTTACTGGGAATATTTTTATCACTTTCCAAACAACATAATGCTTCATCCATAAATATTTAAAATCACATCTCTGGAATAAGATTCTGTTAAAATAAAACCACAATATCATTATACCTAAAAATGAGCAATATTCTCTTTATAACATAAATACTGTAGCTAGTGCTGAAATGTTGCAGGCAGTTTGAATTTTTTAAATTTGATTGAAACAGGGTTCGAGCAAGGTCCATTTATTATCATTGTTGGTAGTTAAATATTGCAATATTTAACTTTTAATCTATCAGTTTCTTATCCCTGAATTTTTATTTTCCTGCCATTTTATATTTTGAAGAAACCCCTACAGAGTTTCCCAGAGTCTGCTGACTGCCCCTTCATCATGTCGTCTACCATGCTTTCTATCTGCTCTGTCTTCTGTACATTGGTAATTTTAGAAAGCCTTGATCATGTTCAAGTTCAGTTGTGTTTGGTCAGAAACGCTTCACTAGTAATGCAGATTCACACATGCGTCACATAATGTCAGTTTGTCTTTATTTCTGTGATGTTACCACCCATTGGTAACCGCTGACTCCTGAACAGGGTAATTTATAAAAAAAACAAAAACAAACAAACAAACAAAAAAACACAGGGTGAATGTTTGGCTCCATCCTTTTAAAAAAAGAAAGAGAAAAGCTTTTAGACAAATGACTCAGTTGTTCTAAGAGTTCTGGTCCTAGTGCTAGCAACACTCATTATTTTTCAGTTGGTCAATGTCCCAAGGCATTTTCTATGGGCAGAGCCAGGATTTATTTTTCTTTCTTTCCTTTTTTCCCTTAAGAGATAAACTACATCCTGAGTACACAGCTAGTTTTCATCTCCATTGAAATACAGAGTATTCTCTCAAAATTTTTCTCTCTTACGTATATTTTGCTTTCTTCCACATCAAAATTCAAATTTCTAATGACGCATACATTTGTTTTTGCCTAAATAACAGGTACAACAGTCTCTAGGTAGCAATATGGAGCTTTGTTTGGAAGAAAGCCATTTATGAATCAGGGACCCTTAAAGATTTTACTTTTATCATTGAGGAGTTTATCTTTTAGAGTAGCTATTGCTTCATTAATACATATAATACCTAAATATCCTTTTGTAATACTCTGTGTAATAGTTTGGAGTATCTGTGGGTATTGTGAATAAATGACTTACAGTTCAACGTGACAATGAATTTGATGACTTGACCATCATTAGATACATATTGAGATCTTTGTGAAAGGTCAGATACAAAGGATTTTATATTACCTGACTAGAAAAATATTTTATCAAAAGTATAAACAGGAAAGCTAGGGCACATAGCCACGTTGTAACATGATTTGATATCAGCTTCAGTTTCCTGGTGGAAGATTCTTTGATGGACAAGTAACTCAGATTGATCTGTTGTGGTCCATTGATATAAAGTAAATATATCAAGTTTAGAATGTTGGAGTAATGTTCAAATAGGTAAATATGCAGTGACTGTATGCTTACTTTCAGCATCAAAGAACATAAGAGGTGAGGAAGAAAAGACTGGGTGGAAACATTGGAGGGATGTCCAGTTTAAATCATGAGAGAAAAATCAATAGAGGTGCAAAAGTAGTAATAAAAAGGAGAAGATAACGTGATACTGAGGGCCCCACTGGATAAATGTTTCGAAAAGGAAATCATATGCTAAACTAGGCAGAGAAATTGAGGATAGCAATACCACTGAATTGAACACTTAAGACATTATTTGATATAGGTAAATGAGATTATCAGTATAGCAGATGTGAAGGAAGTAAGATTAGAGCATGCTCAAGGAAAGAATAGGAGTCAATGACTTTGAGATGGTGGTTGCAAAAAGAGAAGAGTGAGAATGTTCTAAGTAGCACTGCCGGTGAAAACAGATACCCTGACTCATTTGAAGATGCAGGCTTTGCCAAAGGTCTACGATGCAATTCATCCTTTACACCAACGACTTCAAGATAGTTGGTTGGACCGGGGATGGGAAACAAAATAAATGCAGAGAATCATAAGACAGGTAAGGGACTAGCGATCTGTGACATGGCTGGGAAAATAAAAACAAACAAAAAACAAAAGGAGCTAACTGGACTTATTTTGGAAATGTGAGATAAGTAATGTCAATGAAATAAGACAGTCATGGAAGCTGAGCTTAAATGCCGCTGTAAGTCATGGAAGGGGAGGAGCCATCGGGGCTTGAAGAAACAAGGAAGTCAGTACATCCTGAGAGGGTTATTCAGGAAGTGAAACAATGGGATGACGAAGGATGAGAAAATGCTACAGCTCCCGACACAGAGATGGAGGGACTGGATGGTTTTGAAACAACCTCAGATTCTGACAGATTGCTTTTTCAAAACTTGCCAGTGGCTCTTTGCTGTTTTGTTTCATTTTAGCCAAAACAGCTTGAAAGAGTCTAATGTCTTGTATGGTCCTGGTTGTAGCCATGGCAGAGCTCAATGACCCCAGTGGTCTGTATTCTTCAAGGGTGGATAAAGGTGGATGGTAGGCAGGGCAAGAGTAGGAAGCAGAGAAAAGAGGTACCAAGAGAAAGCATAGTAAACTCTGGCTTAGTGAGAATGATGAAGAGAAGGATACTTCTGACATAGCTCCAGTTCCTTTCTGCTTCCCTGGAGAACAGCTATATCCTGAAGAGGGAGAAAACAGATGGCCTTGTTCTAAACCAGGATGAACAGCTCCCACTCATTCAACATATTCCCACATCCCTTTCCAGAGAGAGAAAATGATCTGCCCTTTTCTGGTCCTTTCTCAGTCCTCCGGGAGTGAAAGCACTGTTCTGCAGTGTTGCCAATCCTTGAGTTAGAGAACGCCCAGCTTCCCGGAAGGCAGAGTGGTGAAGAATCCATCTGTCAATGCAGGAAACAGAAAAGACTTGGGTTCGATCCCTGGTTCAGGAAGACTCCCTGGAGAAGGAAATGGCAACCCACTCTAGTATCCCTGCTTGGGAAATTCCATAGACAGAGGAGACTGGTGGGCTACAGTCCACGGGATCTCAAAAAGTGGTACACAACTGGGCATGCAGGCATGCACAGCATACAAGGAACGGAACTGGGAACCTCTGAACATGTATGGATCCATCCCCAGAATAGAAACTGTGACATGACAAGTCATGAGCTTAGCCACCTGAATGAATTAATGAGACCTCCTGCAGCTCGACATCTGGGAATTTCCATTATGTGATGGCATCCTCCATCCAGGCTCTGAGAGGAGAAGGAAAACCACTCCAAGAGGATGTTAAGTTCCCCCACCCCTGTCGAAGATGTCATTCAGGTCTTACTTGTCCCTTTGGATTATCTAAAGGAACTCAAATTCCTTCCTGCTGATCTAATTTTCTGGAGCTGTAAACAGCCTTCCCATCACCAGAAATCGATTTTGTGAAGGTCTTCTAAATGGCAGAGTTAATAACTGGGTAACAGTGAGTTTTCTTATCCCTCTATAGGACTTCCCTGGTGGCTGAGCAGTAAAGAATACATCTGCCAATGCCAGAGACACGAGTTTGATCCCTGAGTCAGGAAGATCCCCTCGAGAAGGAAATGACAACCCACTCCAGTATTCTTGCCTGGGAAATCCCATGGGCACAGGAGCCTGGCAGGCTACACAGTCCATGAGGTTGCAAAGAGTTGGGCATGACTTAACAATTCAACAACAACAACAAAATCCCTGTAGGAATATTAGTTTCTAAAACATACTGGACATCGAGAAACATCCAGGTGAGTTACTAAGTGTCAGCAGAAGCCCTATTGCCAGTATATGGATTACGGTATTTGTAAGAGGAAAGAAAAAAAAAAAAGCTTACTATACAAATCTTGCATGTCTTAACTATTTCATTTTCAATAGGAAAGCTACCAATTAATTCTAAAGTAACATCCCCCTTATTCTTGTCTTTAACAGTCAGACTTCTATTTAAACAGTCATCATAGAATTCCCTTGGTATGACTAGTCACTGTTGATATTCAGATAGCCACTGAAAATATTTTTCCCCTCATGGCACGATTATCTGATATAACAGCCAATAAGTAAAAGTACTTTCTCCAAAGTCCTCTTGGATTATATAGTAATGTCGTGTTTTGCAAATGATTTAATCCTTTAGGTTCCATGGATTATAAATAATGATGATTGTCCACTGATAATATGTTGCAAATTCATAGCAAGCACTTTAGGTTGAGGAAATACTAGCCCTGGAACAGAGTCTTCTGAATATTCTTGTGATGCTGGGAAAGATCAAGAACAAGAGAAAAGTGGGGGTAACAGGATGAGATGGTTGAATAGCTTCACCAACTCCATGGACATGAATTTGAGCATCTCCAGGAGGTGGTGAAGGATAGGGAAGCCTAGCGTGCTGCAGTCTACCGGGTCTCAAAGAGTCGGACGCTACTTAGCTACCAAAGAGTAACAATGCATATCCTGTTTCCTATTCTGAAATGTAGTTGTTCCTTAATAGAAATAGTAAGCTTTCCTTTTACCTGTTCTAGATAATATGTAAAACATGTTGCACACCCATTTGGACAATTTTAGGCATTAAACCGCTATTTCTGGAATTCTCTACTCTGACTATTTTATAGAGGTCAAAGTAATCATCTGAGCTATCATAAGTTAGTAAATACCTATGGTGAACACATACTTTATAGATGCTTGCTTTTATAAGCAAACAGCAAGTGATATTTATGTACAAAGACTTGATACTGGTAGAATATTAGGATCTTAACTGAAATAGAAGATCTCTGTGCTGGAATTGTAATTCTACCCTTTCAGTTTCACTTCACCCTTTTTCTGCCTATGTGCTACTCTATGAAGCTCCCTCTGTGGGTAGAATCAACCCATCTTCCTCTTTCTTTGTCTTTTGATGGTGTCAGTCAATAGGCTGTAGGAAAAAATGCAGGCGACAGAAAACAGCCAGGATGCTTATTCTCCTGGTTTTGTCGTCTTGCGCTTTGCTTATGGTCGCATCCTTCCACCAAAAGCACAACTTCTACTGGTCAGCATCCCAGCAGAACCCACAGCTCCTGATCTCTTGGGTCCAGCCGATGCTCTCCTAGCATTTTTAAACCTATAGCAGTGATGCCTCCCCATTACTGATATAGGGGCTCTTATCATCCATGGTTAGCTAAATAGATGTGCCATTTCATTAAATTCTATTGGATCTCCTTAATTCCCCTCCTGAGAGCACATTGATTTCTTCCAGGACTTTGGTATAGACACTGTTTACTAGGAATGGCCTCGGGAAAAGGAAGCTCAGAGTGGCATTTTGTGGCTGGCTTACTCACGCAATTGATGAGTGCACTAATCGTCACCTTGACGACGGGACATGCTGATCTGTGGCAGACGGTGGTGTCACGAGGGCAGGTGGAGGACACGGTGTTCTTAGAGGAAATGGCTGTGACTCAGAGTCACTTAGCTCTAGTCATCAGAGCCATCAGCAGAGCGTAGCCTGGCTATTTCTAAAGACCTTAGAAAATGCACACAGAGAAATGGACCAACGGAAAGTCTTGAACAGACGTCCAAGTCAGAGAATGGACGGTACACACAGAGGGCCACCAGGAGGGCTTTAAAGATGAATTTAACCTTCTGCAGCCACACAGAAGGCAGGGCTGGAAATTAAGCCCAGGTCTCAATGGCAGTTGTCATGGAGTTGCAGAATAGATGAATGGACCTTAGGATTCTTGTACTAAAGTAAGAGATCTTAGAGGAATGGGGTGCTCCTGTGACTTCGGATGGGGCATGGAAGACCCCCTGGAGAAGAGAATCCAGTATTCCTCGGAGAATACAGCAACCCACTCCAGTATTCTTGCCTGGATAATTCCACAGACAGAGGAGCCTGGTGGGCTGCAGTCCATGGGGTCACAGAGAGTCAGACATGACTAAGGAACACACACACGCACTTGAGTAGGTGGAGTTGAGGCTAAGAACTTTGAAGCCTTAAGTTTTCTTATAGGGGCCCTGTCTGCTAATGCAACTTCTCCCCACTGAACAGAGGAGCCAGGCTTCCCCAGCATGAAAGTGATCGTACCTGGAGCAGTTGCCCCACTAGACTTGGGGATGTCTCTTCCCACCAGATTTGTGGATCCCCAGCCCACAGTGAAGTCAGATCCCAGCAAAGCCACTCGCCTGGAAGCAAGGATTTCATATCCTTGCTCAAGTCTCTGGGAGTGGCATTGCTAGATTACTAGTTTAGTTAGTTAAGTCTGATTCATCTCAATCAACGGCATTTAGTAGCTAGCACTGCTGGGCATTCTCTCTGTCCCAGGTCAGCCCATGGGCCAAGTCAGACCAGCTAGCTTGTTTTTGTAAATAAAGTGTTATTGGAACTCAGCGATGTCCATATTAGGCATGATCTATGCATGCTTTTGGACAGAAATGGGAAAGCTATATAATTACAATGAAGACTGTATGGTTCACAAAACCCAAAGCATTTACTATCTGGTGCTTTACATGAAGACTTTTTGGCCCCTGCATTAGAGAAAAGAACCAAAGCTCTAGCAGAAAGAAATGTTAGCGTCAATTAATTTTATAAAACTTCTCAGTCACCCTTCCTGCCTGTCTATCCCCACCACATGCCTGCCTAAGCTGGACAATGCCTCCATCACCAGGGCTTGAAAGTGCAGTAACATACATTTTCCAGGGGCCATGGGTGGCACTGGATGATGTTGCTATCAAACTAAATTTGGGAATGGAGCAAGCTTTTGTGAGTTCTGTGACTTATAAAATTTTGGACTCCTTCAAGCAAAAGTTGCAATATTATACATGAAAAAATGCAAAACTGATTTAGAAGGATAAAAATAACCACAATCATGCAACATTTTTAAAGCAGTCAAATAAGACTAACATTACAAGATCTAAGAAAATAACATTTTAAGAAAATGGAGTTTATGAGCAATTCTTTAATACTGTTTTTTTCTCCTGTTGGGAGTACTTGTTTGTTTGTAGTTTAATTTTGTTTTGCTGCATCAGACCTCTTCTTGCAACAGTGATCCCATAGCAATAGAGGCCAGATGTCCTTGCTTCACTAGCAGGTAAGTTTTGTCCAATCACCATGCTAAGCCAAGGATGCCTGTGGCTGTGGCTGATTCATCACAAATCCCTAGGAGTGACAAAGATGAATAGCCCCTTGAGGTCCTGTTTGACACATAAAATTGGACAGTTCGATGTCTTCGGGTTGAAATTGTCTTGAGTTGCCTTGGTGAGGATTGATGGCCACTTGCTGAGTTTCTAATCGAAGTCAGTTCACAAAGCTGCTGCCCATTGAGTGACAGGAAGTTGCCTTACATAAGGAAGAACCCTTATGACAGCCCACTTCTCTCATTATAAAATTGGGACAATAACCACAGGATAGCTGGTGGTTCAGTTGGACCCCCGAGAGGGGGACTTGGTCCAAGAACCAATTTGCTGCCTGACGTCCATATCTTTCTACTCTGAGCGATAGATCTTGGTGGAATCTCAGCTGATTAGCTGAAGAACAGAGACAGAATAAACTTGCTAACTCTAGACTTTCACTGCAATATTACTAACGCAGTCCTTTGGGTAGATGTCTCCAGATGCCTTTAGACAAAGACCGCAGGGAGGGAGAACCTGAGAGACAACTCATTTAGTAACACAGAGAACTGCCACAGTAGTTACCAGGTATATGAAGAGTTATTATGCTAGAAAGGGTGAAGTGAAACCCCTTAAACTGTCTATTTTCACTGTCCAATCCCCATTTTTGCATCCATGACGGCACAAAAGACCTTAGTGCCCACATCAAAGCCTTGAGGCATTCAGCGGTCACGTGTTTCTATAAGACCTGCGTGTCTGTCCAGTGGAAAAATCAGGTGGGCCTTGCAGAATGACCAGGGATTATTGAAAATATAACTATTGACCTAGCACCATGCTTTATTTTCAAATCCCTGTGAGAAAGATAGATCATTTTGTCTCATCAGCCATGAACAGAAATCTAATTACTTTTTCTTACATCAGAATAATGTCAACTTCCCTGCTTTCCTGGTTAATGTAGATTGTGAGTCCTGCAACTGTCTTAGTAGCACATAGCATACAGTGCTGTCTGTTCATGGATGATACTGTGCTAGTAGTTGGGCCTGGGGGTAGGATGGAACAAACCCTAGTAAGAATATATGTCAGAAGGTATAAATACCGTCTTAAGTCCAGGGCGGTGTCATACTGGAGAGGTTCCTGCCACGGATTCAGTGATCTGGGAAATTTAAGAATATTCTGTTGGACAATTTTCTGTACCTTGCTGCTGCTCGGTCGCTGAGTCGTGTCCAACACTCTGTGACCCTATGGACTGTAGCCCACCAGGCTCCTCTGTCCATGGGATTTCCCAGGTAAGAATACTGGAATGGGTAGGCCAGGGGAATCTTCCTGGCCTAGGATAGAATCTGTACCTTGCACTGCCTGCCATAAAGAAAGAGGCACTTCTCAGTAGGCTGCCCTGACTCAGTGACCACTGGGACGGGGAGCAAGAAAACCCTCTACCAGTCCTAGAACATAGTGCAAGGGACCTTGCCTCTTGGATCTAAGGACTCAAAGTGTCAGCAGCAAATAAGAAAGCTCAATCCTGTATTCTCCATCTCATCCCAGTGGCACACGTAATCAAGTGACTATTCAACTTAACTGTCCTCTGTGAATGGGTGTTATATGATCCATCAAATCGCAAAATTGGAAGTGCACACAGCATTTTATTGTTAAATGGAAATGACATGTATAAAGCTGGGTTGTGCAAGTTCAGAGGACCTAACTAAATCTTGATTTGTATCTAGGGCATAGCCATTGAGGATAATTGTCGTTTCTATATATTCTCTGGGCTTTCCTGGTGGCTCAGCGGTAAAGAATACACATGTAATACAGGAGATGCAGGACACATGGCTTCGAACCCTGGGTGGGGACGATCCCCTGGAGGAGGAAATGCAACCCACTCCAGTACTCTTGCCTGGGAAATCCCATGGACAGAGGAGCCTCACGGGCTATAATCCATAGTGTCGCAGAGTTGGACACGACTGAAGCGACTGAACACACACACACGTATATTCTTCAGGCAACACACAAAGCAACTGTATTTGGCTCTCAAATATCTGCATCAACTTTGAATAGTTACAACTGACGGTGAAACTGACCATTAGTTATTGATAATTTTGATTGACTTATTAATGAAGATAATATTATCTTTGGGGTATAGTTGCTTATGACTGAGAAAGAGTTCCCTCTTATTAACATAAGCAACTGTTGCACATTCCTATTTTACCTTTAAAAATTGAATTTTCATAAAAATATTCTGATGACTGGTGCATTCTTTTCTTTTTCTATTTGGAAGATATTTACAGCGCTTGGCTTGTACAGTTTTTTTGTCTTTTCATATAACTTTTTATAGTGTCTGATTCACTAAATATTTTTTCATCAAGTCTCTTAAATACTTAATAGGCTTCAGATTTGTTGTGAAAAACTACACCATCACTTACGTATTTCATTGTATCATTCTTACTGAACATGCAGATATTCACGTGTATGCATTTGGAATAGCTTATCCTAACATTCTGTCTCTTTATACATTAACTGACCTATATAGAACCTCCCTCAAACAGCCCAGACATTTTGCATGGTTTCTATAAACAAAGTTACCCTCAAATTTGTCACCAACTATAATTCTGACAACCCTCCTGGGGTCAGATGATTCTTGGTATTCTTACAAGTCAATAGTGATTAATCTAGTTCATTCGCCCAAAGTCATTCTGACTTGCATGCATGCTGGGTCTTTGAATTGCAGTGAAGAGAGTGTGATTCATTATTAAGACTTGTAGTCTCAGTCATGTGGTGCCCAGGGGGAGTGAAGAGTTCCTTTCAATGAGCTTTTCCTCTGGTCTTGCAAGAAGTTCACATACTTTAAAAGAAATGGCAAAAATCCAGTCAATATGAGACCCAGAGGTAACTGAGAGCTTAGAAAAATCCTCAGTGTGCTCATTGCTTCCGGTCTGTATTTCAGTGTTAGTAGAATAATAGTTGCTGAGGGCTTCCCTGGTGGCCCAGCAGATAAAGAATTTACCTGCAATGCAGAAGACCCAGGTTCAATCCCTGGGTCAGGAAGATCCCCTGGAGAAGGAAATAGTTACCCACTCCAGTATTTGCCTGGGAAATCCCATGGACAGGGGAGCCTGGTGGGCTACAGTCCACCGGGTCACAAGAGTTGGACACAGCCTAGTGACTAAACCGCCATACCAGCTTGACCCTTGCACATTCAGAGGTATTCCTGCAGCCCTTCTGAGCATCAACAAGTATTGCCAGACATTTGAAAAGAAAGCAGTATTGAGTGATGTCCAGAAGGTAAAGAAGAAGCAGGATTCTTTTCAGAGGGCTTGCTTAAACCCTATACCCTAAAGCTTGTTTCTTCCTATGATGGTATTCCCTGTTTACTGTTAACATTTACAGTCAGCATATCCATTTCTGGGTGACTTGTGGAACTGTCAGGGAACACACTTTCCACCTTGCATTCTCTTCTCTAAGGCTAAATGTAGACATCTGTTATACATAAAACTCTAATAAAGCATCCTCCTGGATGAGATCATCATCTTGTCTCTATGATTTTCTTCAGATATCTCTTATCATCACAAGTAACTGGGGCTGTTTTTGAAACGCTTTCCCCTACCTGCTCTGCTTTGATAATCAGAACTGTTGCTCATTCATTATGGCAGATTACATCCATCTCAGAATTCCTTTCAGTGATGCAAAATAATGCATGGAGGGTTGAGATATTTGAATCTCACTTATGTGTGTAATGATGCCTCTGAAAATAATCGTTTTACTAAATCTTGTTTTCAAAATGCAAGCTCTCGATTTCTTTTCGATAGCATGATCAAGGAAGATATTTGGAATCCTCAGTTTTCTGCTTCATTTCTTTAGTCCAGTATGATTTTATTTTAATTTTCCTTCTGCTGTCTCATCTGATGTTGAGATTTCCGAGACACTAGCCTTCAGTTTTTGTGGTGGCTTACTCACTCAGTCATGTCCAACTCTTGCGATTCCGTGGACTATAGCCCGCCAGGTTCCTCTGTCCTAGCAATTTTCCAGGCAAGAATACTGAAGTGGATTCCCATTTTCTCCTCCAAGGGATCTTCCAGACTCAGGGATCAAACTTATGTCTCCTCTGTTTCCTACATTACAGGCAGCTTCTTTTCCACGGAACCATCAAGGAAGCCCTTTCAAAAGTTATCTAACAAAAATCATAAACATTATGATCACACTTTAAAAGCTATTATGCACTGAAGCATAAATATCTCAAAGATCATACAGCAAGAACTCTAAGTGGTAGCCATAGTGTGAAAGGAGTTGAGATGATTGCTACTGCAGTCTTCATGTTTACTTTATTTTCTGCTTCTTATCAAGCATGGGCTATGCCAGTAAATGAATGTTCTTAATGTGATTGTCACATCTCATACATTAATGGTTCTTCTCACTGATTAGAAATTTAGTGGGTAGAATCTATGTTTGTGAAATGTATTCATTGTTTTTTCCTGTTTGCCATAGATGTATTGCCCTTATCCGCACAAGCTGTTAGACATTGCCATCTGAATCAATCTGATGGTAATCGTCTTATATGAAGCAACCTATTACAGAGTGCATTGTGAAGGTGCGATTAGGACATCTGATCGCTGAGGACTGAGGGATACCATATACCAAGGGCTGCCCTTGTAATATCACCTGTGTTACCTTACTTCAGCCTCAGACAATGTGAAGTAAGCGTTATTCCTAATACTTGATAATAACTTGGAAACTCAAAACACCTTGTGAAACACAGAGTGCACTTTATTTGATGCTTATAGCAACCATTCATGCATGTGCTATATCTCCATTTTATAATTAAACAAACTGGGGTTCAGAATGTTTAGGTAAGTCACCAAGAGTCATTCAGGAAATAAGTTTAAACACAGAATTCAAATAAAGATTCTGAATATTAGATATATTTGCTTCTTCTTTGCTTTCCTTACTCAATACCTGGAGAGGACTGAGATACTGAGAGGCTAAGTTTTTTCTCCTAAGACATTCTGGAAATGAGAGCTAGCATTATACTCTTGGTCTTTGAACTCTTTTCAATAAAACTGCATTACTGTTTGGGTTGTGTAGGGTATGTGTGTGTGTATTTGTATTTGTGTGTATACCCCCATAATGCTGGGCTGGATGAAGCACAAGCCAGTCAAATTGCAGGAAGAAATATCAATAACCTCAGATATGCAGATGAGACATCACCCTTATGGCAGAAAGCAAAGAAAAACTAAAGAGCCTCTTGATGAAAGTGAAAGAGGAGAGTGAAAAATCTGGCTTAAAGCTCAACACTGAGAAAACTAAGATCATGGCATCTTGTCCCATCACTTCATGGCAAATAGGTGAGGAGACAATGGAAACAGTGAGAGACTTTATGTTCTTGGGGTTGGAAATCACTGCAGATGGTGACTGCAGCCATGAAATTAAAAGACACTTACTCCTTGGAAGAGAAGCTAGGACCAACCTAGATAGCATATTAAAAAGCAGAGACTACTTTGCCAACAAAGTTCTGTCTAGTCAAGGCTGTGGTTTTTCCAGTGGTCATGTATGGGTATGAGAGTTGGACCACAGAGAAAGATCAGCACTGAAGAACTGATGCTTTTGAACTGTGGTGTTGGAGAAGACTCTTGAGAGTCTATTGAACTGCAAGGAGATCAAAGCATTGAATTCTAAAGGAAATCAGTCCTCAATACTCATTGGAAGGACTGATGTTGAAGCTGAAATTCCAATACTTTGGCCACCTGATGTGAAGAACTGACTCACTGGAAAAGACCCTGGTGCTGGGAAAGATTGAAAGCAGGAGGAGAAGGGGGCAACAGAGGATGAAATGGTTGGATGGCATCACCGACTTGATGGACATGAGTTTGAGCACACTCTGGGTATTGGTGACGGACAGGGAGGCCTGGCGTGCTGCAGCCCATGGGGTTGCAAAGAGTCAGATATTAATGAATAACTGAACTGAGTTGACTGAACCCCTATGATACTACATATATTCCATAATATCTCCTGGGATATATTAAATAATTATAGTACTGGGCATCCCCCATCACTCAGCAGGTAAAGAATCTGTCTTCAATGCAGTAGATGCAGTTTCAGTCCCTAGGTCAGAAAAATCTGCTGGAGAAGGAAATGGCAGCCCACTCCAGTATTCTTGCCTGGAGAATCCCATGGACAAAAAAGACTGGTGGGCTGCAGTCCATGGGGTCACTAAGGGTTGGACACGACTGAGCGATTTCACTTTCACTTTTCACTTCCATGCACTGGAGAAGGAAATGGCAACCCACTCCAGTATTCTTACCTGGAGAATCCCATAGACAGAGAAGACTGGTGGGCTACAGTCCATGGGGTCACAAAGAGTCAGACATGACTGAGTGACTAAGCACTAGTACACACACACACACACACACACACACACAGAGTAATATATATTGGAGGCGCCTACATACAATTCTTGTCAAGTACGTAGGATAATTGTATCTTCTTGTTGAGACAAAGATTACTGAACTCATCAGTATTTGGGTTCTTCTTTCCTTTTAGAGCTTGGAGGAATAGACTTCTGCACCCTCTAGGAGGTGATTATACTTGAGCGACATGAGAACACAGCACTTCGAGCTGGAAGCATTTCAGAGCTGATGTGTGATTCTTGACACCTCTGTTCCCACACTCTGGCAATCCTTGAAAGCTTGTGTTGGACTCATAGTAAAATGATGGATCCTCTGTTAGCTGGGATCTGTGGGCAGATTCACCCAGTCTGTTCTAAAAACTATGTTCTTGGTTTCTATACTATTCTCTGTCACATACATTTTAAAATAAGCCACAGAAATTTACCTTTTAAGATTTGTTGATATCTATTTCCTTATTAAAATATTTGTCTTTTTTATTAAAAGCTGTAAAGCTTTTCAAATGCATACTATAGTTATGCACCTCCCAGACATTTAGGTGCATAATATTTGTATTACAGCGACTATCAGTATTGCGGCTTCCCCCGTGGCGCTAGTGGTAAAGAACCCACCTGCCAACAGAGGAGACATAAGAGAGGCAATTTAGATCCCTGAATCAGGAAGATCCCCTGGAGGAGGGTATGGCAACCCACTCTGGTGTTCTTGCCTGGGGAATCCCATGGACAGAAGAGCCTGGTGGCTTACAGTCCATAGAGTTGTAAAGAGTCAGATGTGACTGAAGCAACCGAGCAGGTATGCGTAGTTAGCCTTAGTCCCGTATTCACATTCAACTCTTTGTGACCCCAAGGACTGTAGCCCACCAGGCTCCTCTGTCTTTGGAATTCTCCAGGCAAGAATACTGGATTGAGTTGCCATGCCCTCCTCCAGGAGATCTTTCTAACCCAAGGATCAAACCCGAGTCATTTTTGTCTCCTGCTTTGGCAGGCGGGTTCCTTACTACTAGCACCTCCTGGGAAGCCTGCCTCTTCTTTGACCTCATTTGAAGGAAATGGCAACCCACTCCAGTACTACTGCCTGGAAAATCCCATGGACACAGAAGCTTGGTAGACTACAGTCCATGGGATTACAAAGAGTCAGACACAACTGAGCGACTTCACTCACTCCTAACTCATTACATCTGTAAAGACCTAGATCCCAAATAAGGTAATTGAGAAGCACTGGGGGTTCGGACTTCAATATATTTTTGTGGTGTCCTTGTGCTTCCCTGATAGCTCAGTTGGTAAAGAATCCACCTGCAATGCAAGAGACCTGAGTTCGATCCCTGTGTTGGGAAGATCCCCTGGAGAAAGGAACAGCTACCCACTCCAGTATTCTGGCCTGGAGAATTCCTGGACTCTATAGTCCATGGGGCTACAAAGAGTTGAACAAGACTGAGTGACTTTCACTTTCAGGGAGTTATGAATCAACTCATACTAGAATGAATTAATGATCAATATAATTTTTGTTTGTTTTTTTCTTTTTTGTAATGCCTGCCATCTTAAACATGGTGAAAATGAATAATTGTATCATTTTTACTTCTCCAGATAGAAATCTTTCCACACCATATATGTTTTTATGGTTACACCATGAGTCACTCAGAGTAAGCTATTTCTAACATAGTGTGCTATGTTAGATGAAATTAACTGATGAATTTTAATCCAATTTTTTTAAATGTTTCTATTTCCCATCTACAGTCTGCAACTTTTCTTTGGGGCCATCTCCAGTGAAATTAAAAGTGAAAGATTCCACCTACACACCTCGCACTATACTTTTTTATGGAAATAATGCTGCCTGCTTGAATAGTTCAAATTAGAGCTGCATTATTAAATATAATGCTGGTGAAATCTGGTTACATTTTTTTGAGTCGCTCACTTTCTTTATGCAGTTTTCTTGTGAAATGCCAGGATGGTTCTTAGCCCAAGGGTTATTCTGGGTACCTGAAAACTAAACCGTGGCCCAGGAACCTTGTCTCGAAATAGGATCACTGATCTCCAAAAGAGGAGACAACAATTTGATTAGGAATTTGTTGTTGTTCAGTTGCTCTGATGCTGCTGCTGCTGCTGCTAAGTTGCTTCAGTTGTGTCTGACTTTGTGCGACCCCATAGACGGCAGCCCACCAGGCTCCCCCATCCCTGGGATTCTCCAGGCAAGAATAGTGGAGTGGGTTGCCATTTCCTTCTCCAATGCATGAGAGTGAAAAGTGAAAGTGAAGTCGCTCAGTCATGCCCGACTTCAGTTGCTCACTCATGTCCGATTCTTTGCGATCTTATGGACTGCAGCACGGCCAGGCTTATCTGTCCTTCACTATCTCCCAGAATTTTTTCAAACTCTTGTCCCTTGAGCCAGTGATGCCAACCAACCATCTCATCCTCTGTCATCCCCTTCTCCTGCCTTCAATCTTTCCCAGAATCAGGGTCTTTTCCAATGAGTCGGTTCTTCACATCAGGTGGCCAAAGTATTGGAGCTTCAGCTTCAGCATCAGTCCTCCCAATCAATATTCAGGGCCAATTTTAGGATTGACTGGTTTGATCTCCTTTCTGTCCAAGGAATTGGAGCAGAAATTAATTTGGAAACTATAAGATAGCACTGAGGCAGCTGGCCCGTAGACCTACTCTGAGAGCTACTGGCTTTAGAGTATAGCAGTGAGATGAAAGAGAATTTGTCAATTAAGCAATTCAGCATTCTTAAACGAGAGAGAGAAGGCAGCAAGATCAAGAAGTAGGAGAGAGGCAGCCTGAAACCACACAGTGGGGCCTCTCTTAAGTTACTGCAAAGAGACTAATTTACAAACAATGGAAAGTCATTCAAGGTTCAGGTGGAAAGGAAAGACAGACTTCATTTTGTTTTGGTTCAGTCTTTCCAGCTGAGGTTAGAGAGTGGTCTTTGGAAAGAGTGAAGGTAGGTAGGAAAAGAATGTAAAAGAAATGGAAAAGACCCCAGCAGGGGCAGTGGAAGGAGGGGGCTGTGAATACCAGCGGAAGAATGATAGACAGACTGGTTTACGCTGCTTAGCGAACGAAAAAGGCACAAAAAATAAGAGGGCTGATTGTCTGCTTGATGGTAAAAACAAAAGATGTTTTTAGGAGTCAGGTGAAGAAGAAAACACAATGCCATTTTAAGGACATGACTTTTGGACTGGAGCTGGAGTTGCCAGATGTGGGTAGCACCCGAGACTCTGATGAGACCACCAAGGAAGTGCGGAGAGGAAGAACCACAGGAAAACAGACCTGGGAGAGAAGAGAAGGGCTGCTTCAGGTTTGCAGTTATGAGGTGTTTCTGCGACTGTAATCAGTTTTCAGCAATTTACTGGTCACCTTAATGGTCTTAATATCCATAGGAACGGGTTTGAAAAAAGTATTATCTAAGTGTGCCATTAATCTTACGATGCTTAATCTGAACTACAAAAGAAACTTTTATCTGAATCAAAGAAGAAATGCCAAATTAATCATGAGTAGATCTCCTGCTATATTTTGCAATTTTCTTTTTATAATTAGTTTTTTGATTTATAGGATGTTACTTTCTCTTGATTTCCAGAAACCTGAAACTTTGATAGCTTAATGTTTTTGATGGCCTGATTTCTTCAAATACTTCTTTTATATATTAACTTGTTTTTCCCTTAACATCTACTCAAACATGAAAGGAGGAAGCATGTTCTATTAGAATAAATGTATTATGAATGATTTTTAAAATGTGTTGTGGCTAGAAGCATTGTGTTCCAGTCTTCAATTTGACTTTACTATGTTCCGATATTATCTAACTCTCTGTCTGGAATTCTAACAATTGTATCTGAGTACTTTAATATTTTATATGAAACACTAAAAAGTTCACTTTTTTTTTTCCACCACTTGGTTTCAGAGCTGAATTAACATGGACTTTTAAAAATCACTTTGCTAACTTTATTTTTTAAAACCTTGAATGCCTGCATTTTCCTCATGGCTAAGAATGTGTTCTGGACCACGTGGGGATTATGCTAGTGAATAACGCACAGTTACTTCCTTCAAGATTTCTCACAGTCTAGTAGTTTCATAAAACAGAGATATAAGCAAAGAAACTGAGGAGTTGAAAATCAGTTCTAGGCCAGAACATTGGTGAGGCTGGTGCTGGTTTTATAACTTAAGATTACTTGTAACCTTAATACATAGATGCTTTCTCTCCAAGAGTTTTACTTTTCGTAATTTGACCTGAATATTTAACAAAAAAAGAATTGTAACAAAGAATAGCTATCTAAGTGTTTGTATAAGTAGATTAATGAACACAACACAGGCACAAAGTAAAGAACACTCAGGCATCAACTGGGGAAAAAAAAAAAACAAAGCATTTTTTTTTCTGGAATTAAACTCTTTTCAAAAAGAGTTTCATTTCTCTGCTTGCTCTTTAAACAGAAGATAAAGATTTATAAGGATGTAAGTTTATGTTCCACCTCCTGTTGTTAGACCTAGTCTTTGTAGACCAACATGAGCAACGTTACAGCTCACCTACTATTTGTTTTAAGGTAAACATAGCAGTTCTTTTTTCACTCTTATCAAATTTCAAACTTTTTTAGAAGCAGAAAAGTACACTTAACAAAAAGATAGCATTCCTCAGAAGGAGACCCTTACTTAGAAATGTGAGTCTATAAGGTTTGTGTGTGCGGGTATGTGTGTTGCTTCTCATTTTTTAGAACTATAGGAAACTCCTGTGAGTGCGATGGAGATTTAAAATAATGAGAAACAAAAGATAAGAAAGGCCAAAGGGTTTAAGGGTATTTTCACCCAATGACAGCCTGACACTAAAACAATGTACATTGTGTGGCAGAGCAGTTAAAATCAGTGTGGCCATCTGCAGACATTCCAAGCATCGTGGCCGGGTGCCCAGAGACAATTCCCTCTTAATAACGGAGCACATTCACGCAAAACCCTAACTTGAAGTCTATGGAAAAGAAAGTGATTGGATAAAAAATAACAGTCTGAAGACGAGGCTTCTCTACACGGAGGAAATAAACCATTGCAACAATTATTTGGAAGAGTAATGGTGATGATAGAAGATTCAAATGACCAAAATTAGGTCCATATGACTCTTATCCCCGGCACGGTTTTTTTGTGTGTTTTTTTTGTTTGTTTGTTTTTCATTTAATGTACTACAGAAGCAGAAGAAAATAAGTATCATATGACATATCACTGTGCATTTAAAAGCTCAGTAATTTCATAATTTAAAATAAAAGAAAAAAGACCTTGGTAGCCCCCTATTAAGTTATATCACTGACCCAAAGTGTGGACAGAAGTACCACCAAACTCTTTTGAAATCGTGATTAATGAGTTTCATCTTAATTAATCTGTGTGGGGGTGCTAAGTCACTTCAGTCCTGTCTGACTCTTTGCGACCCCGTGGACTGTAGCCCACCAGGCTGCTCTGTCCATGGGATTCTCCAGGCAAGGATACTCAAGTGGGTTCCATGCCCCTCTCCATGGGATCTTCCCAACCCAGGGGTCAACCTCACGTCTCTAACATCTCCTGCATGGGCAGGTGAGTTCTTTACACTAGTGCCACTCAATATCGCTATGTTTTTGCAAATGAAATCCAGGTGAATGCAGCTAAATCATGTTTCAAGTTCAAATAATTAAATACCGATAGATGCTTTCACTACTATGATCATCAAGCAGACATTTTGTAAAGTCAAACATGGAGGATGGCTGTTGACAAGCAAAGTCTACAATGTTCAAGTGAATCTGCATAAAACTGATCTGCGAGTTTGGTTTTTCTTCTAGCAGCAACGCTTTAAACTATTTTTGAATGCAATTAAAATTGTATAGGTGGCATAAATCCAGAGAAGAACAGCTGTCCCTATTGATACGCCAATTGTGCAGAAGACAGTCTCATGGTTATTTTCACCATCCCATTTTCACAATCTTCAAGAAATTTGGAAATAAATAAATGCCACCATATATCAAACATTAAAGTCAAGCGGTACATATTTTCTGATAGTTGGAAAAATCATTATCCATCAAATATGGATAATGTACCAAATATATTAAGAAGAGTATAGATTTTCTGGATGCTGTTATGATTTATTTTGTAATTATCATTAATTTGCATGAGTAAGTACCCAGTTTTGAATAAACTTGTTTGATATTCTGTGAGAAAGCATCAGTGGACGTATTTCTTACATTATTGAGATCTTGGCTGTGCTGGTAGTTGTTACTGCAGTCTTTATTGTTAAACCTTTTATAGTCTTGAGTACAATAGCTTCTCAGGATGAGTGAATCAGATTTTTACAGTGCCTATGATACTTCTTTATTATGAAATAACAGTTATTACTCTTTTACTTCAGTGTTGTGGCATAATTTATCATATGATGAATTTTGTTAAAAGGCAGTCCATCATGAATTGTCACAAATGTGGAAGCTGTCCCCAAAATAATAATGAATGTATAACTTAAAGTCACAGGAAAATTTCGTTTTACCTTTAAAAAGTGTATTGCACTTCCTTGTTTTTACTACTATCACAGACATACCTTAACAATTCTGAATGGGCCATTTCTAATACAAGAGCCTCTGGGTTTATCTGGAAATAGATAAACTGTGAGTTATGCAGATCTTTGTCTGATTTCTAACTTTATAATTTGTTTGAACTATAATTTTGCTTTCTAATCTGTAACGTACCTTATAATGATCTAGGTAAACTGTCTAATTTGCAGGTCTGGAAGCTGCTGATTGTAGAAATTAAAAGAGAAAATCAGTGCAAGAAGCTAGCAGTGTGCCTGGCTCAATGTAAACAAAATGCTTGGAATGGGGAAAAAAAAAAAGGTTTATCTCATCAATAGGATTTTTTTTTTTTTTTAGTATTTTCCTAATTTCTTAACCCTGTAATGCTCTAAACTCATTTTCAGTATTTTCTGTCTAGTCCTAGAATTAATCTCATTCATCCAAGTGATCTTGGTACATGTTATTAAAATGTGGTGTTAGAAATCATGATCAGATGGACTCTACTACTAGGATATAATTTCTTTAGGCCACTCTCAATTCACGCACATGCACACACACACACACACACACACACACACACACACACACACACCCTCGGTAGCTCCAGTGGTGCATTCTCAGTAGCTTCAGTCTTGTCTGACTCTTTGACCCCATGGACTGTGGCCCGCCAAGCTTCTCTGTCCATAGAGTTCTCCAGACAAGAATACTGGAGTGGGTTGCCATGCCCTCCTCCAGAGGATCTTCTCAACCCAGGGATTAAACCCATGACTCCTGCAGCTCCTGCATTGCAGGCAGATTCTTTACTGCTGAGCCGCTTTTCTGAAGGGTGGCTCAGCAGTAATGAATTTATTATTTATTATATATAAATGTAATATATTTATATATGCAATATTTGTTTTTCTTTTTTGTAGCCACATCGTTTTGGAATCATACAGTATGTAGCTTTTTCATACTGGATTCTTTCATTTTAATATCCATTTAAAATGCCTCAATGTCTTTTATTGCTTGATGGCTCATTTCTTTTTATCACTGGCTAGTATTCCAATGTATGACAGCTGGCCTATCCTGTCACCTATTAAAGGCTACCTTGGTTGCTTCTGCTGCTGCTGCTAAGTCACTTCATCGTGTCCAACTCTGTGCGACCCCATAGATGGCAGCCCACCAGGCTCCGCCGTCCCTGGAATTCTCCAGGCAAGAACACTGGAGTGGGTTGCCATTTCCTTCTCCAATGTATGAAAGTGAAAAGTGAAAATGAAGTTGCTCAGTCATGTCTGACCCTCAGCGACTCCATGGTCACAGCCTTCCAGGCTCCTCCATCCATGGGATTTCCCAGGCAGGAGTACTGGAGTGAGGTGCCATTGCCTTCTCTGTGGTTGCTTCTAGTTGGGGCAATTATTAAATCTACTATAAGTATTAATGTATAGGTTTTGCATGGCCCTAAGTTCTCAAATCAGCTTGGGAATTACTTTGGAGCCCGTTGCTGTGTTGTATAAGACAATTATGTCTAATTATGAGAAGCTACCATATTGCCTTCCAGAGTGTCTATGCTCGTCTGTATGCCCACCAGCAGTGAATGAGCATTCCTGTTTCTCCCCATCCTCACCAGAATTTGGTCTTGTCAGTTTTTTCAATTTTAGCTATTCTAATAGAATTTAGTCATGCCCCATTATGGTTTCAATTTGCAATTCCTTGAAGAAAAATGATGTTGAGCATCTTGCACATGTTTATTTAGCTATCTCTGTATCTTTTGCACTGATGTGTTTGTTCAGAACCATTGCCCATTTTTAAGTTAATTTTTTGGCTCTATCTTCAATTCAAGTCCTTTATCAAATATGAGGTTTGAAAATATAGTTGCCTAGCCTGTGGCTTCACATTTCATTATTTCAAGAATGTCTTTGCAGAGCAAAAATTTTTAATTAAGTATACATATATACATATATTTTTTCTTTTATGGATCATGCTTTTGTTGTTGTATCTAAATACTTATCACCAACCCCAAAGTCAGGTAGATTTTCTCCAATGGTTTCTTCTAGAAGCTTTGTGATACTGTATTTCATATATCTATATCATATGCATCCGTGTATGTCATACCTTTTGAGGTAATTTCTGTGAATTTCTAAGTTCTATGTGCAGGTGTTTTGTTGTTTTTTAGACTCAATTTTTCAGTCATCGTTTATTGAGATCATTTTTTTTCTGGCATTCCTTTTGCACCCTTGTCAAAGATCAGTTGATTACATATTTTAAGAAGACCCACCTTGTTTCTGGGGTCTCTATTCTACTCCAGTGACATATGTATGCATGCTTTTTCCAATGCTAATCTGCCTTAATTTTTGTCTGTGTACTGTATGTCTTAGGGTTGGGAGCATCAGACCTCCAGCTTTGTTCTTCAGTATTGTGTTAGGGATTTTAGATCTTTTGCTTCTCAATATAAACACAAGAATCAGTTTGTTCTTATCCATAGAACAGCTATTTTACTTGTAATAGTAATATACTTGTAAACCAGTTAGGAACTAATCAATATCTTAATATTGAATCTTTCAATTCTAGAAAATGAAACATATTTCCATAAATTTAAATCTTTCTTTATATCAAAGTTTATATGTATATGTATATATATAATAATAATATTTTATTAGACTTACACCTAGGTATACAATTTTTTGATACTATGTGTTTTTAATATCGAATTACAATTTTTCATTTTCCTATACAAGAAATCAATTAACTTTTGTATATTGCTGTTGTAACTGTTGACCTTGCTGTCATCACTTATGAGTTGCAGGTGTTTTTTATTTGCTATTTCCTTAGAATTTTCTATATAGAAAATCATGTCATGTGCCCAAAAAGAGAAAGTTTAATTTCTTCATTCTCGATCTGTATGCCTTTTGCTTTCTTTCATCTTTTTGCATTCGATATAGGCCATTAGCAGTTGATATGATAGTAAGGTAAAAGGGGGGAACCCTCTGTAATATTATTCTTAAAGGTCAATGTTTTGATGCCCTTGTTTGGTTTGGCTATGAACTTCATTATTCATTCTCACCTTCACCCCAACAGCTTAGTTGAGGCAGAAAGACAAAAGTGTTTTGTTGTTTTTGTTCAGTTGCTAAGTTGTGTCCAACTCTCTGTGACCCCGTGGGCTGCAGCATGCCTAGCTCCCCTGTCTTTCACTATCTCCCAGAGTTTGCTCAGATTCATGTCCATAGAGTCGGGGTGCCAACTAACCTTCTCATTCTCTGCCAACCCCTTCTCCATTTGCTTTCAATCTTTCCCAGTGACAGTCTTTTCCAATGAGTCAGCCCTTTGCATCAGGTGGCCAAAGTATTGGAGCTTCAGCTTCAACATCAGTCCTTCCAATGAATATCCAGGACTGATCTCCTTTAGGATGGACTGATTGGATCTCCTTGCAGTTCAAGAGACTCTCAAGAGTCTTCCCCAGCAACCCAATTTAAAAGCATCATTTCGTTGGTGCTCAGATCTCTTTAAGGTCCAACTCTCACACCTGTTCAAGACTACTGGAAAAACCATAACTTTGATGTTTGTTGGCTAACTTCCTTCCCTCAAGTAGGGTAAACATCTGGGATTGTTTCAAAATGACTTCTCTCCCCTTCTTCTCTCCACACATGCTTCAGAATGAAAGGTACTGCTAGAAACTCTGAAATTTCTGTGTTGCTGTTGTTATTTTTATCATTTTCTGTACTCTTCTCCATGTGAAACTCGTAGGAGTCCTGGAGGTAAACACCATGAAAATGCTGAACCCTCCCTTAAGTCATCTGCACCCAGAACGTCCTCATTCTCTTGCTGGTCTACACTCTGACCTCCAGTAAGTCTTCAGTTTCCATCGCATCCCAGGACATTTACCGCTCCACTGGTCCCTGCTGCCGGGAAACTGACCAAGTCTGTAATTCTCTGTGTTGCCCTATCTCTTCAGATTTTGAGGTGGGGATTTGACCTGAATCCTCAGTCTCTGATGAGTCCAAGTAAAGTCACTGGGGTTCAGTTTTTTCCTAGGATTGCTCAGGTAGTATGTACAAAAGTGACAACCTCTAGGCTCCTTACCTTTTGTTGCTGAACCAAAAGTGAAGCAGTCTTTTAAATAGTTGATCATTCTATTTATTCCCGTGACTTCATCAATATCACTCACTAAGAGATCACCATATTTGAATTGTATAATTTATTTATAGGAAGCACAGGGCTGAAGTTTTAAAACAATTTTATTTTCTTTTTCTCTTATTTTCCTGCTAAAGCTGGTGTTAACTTCACAGCTGTCTTTCTAAGGGATAATAAAATTAAGGAGTTGTCCTCTCGGCACTGATATCATAAAGGGCAACAACAATACACTCACAAATGTAAGAAACAAGATTTCGGCAAAATAAATCAGACTCCATATTTCTATCTTTGAATTATTCATAGAATATATTATATTGAATATCTTAGTATTTAGTATGCATTTCTTGAGCTAAATCTTGCTGAGATAAAATAAAATGTCTAAAGAGTACTATGATCTTAAGCAATAGCCTTTGCAAGTATCATAAATTATATTAGCAAATTCCTGATCATAAGTATCTTTGTCTTTTTAATTTTTTTTTTGCTTTATTTTTTATTGGAGTATAGTTGATTTATAATGTTGTGTTAATTTCTGCATGCTTGTAAAATTGCTTTGGTCATGTCTGACTCTTGTGATTCTATGGACTGTAGCCAACTAGGCCCCTCTGTCCATGGGATTTTTCAGGCAAGAATAATGGGATGGGTTGCCATGCCCTCTTCCAAGGGGTCTTCCTGACCCAGGGATCAAACCCACATTTTTATGTCTACTGCAATGGCAGGTGGGTTCTTTACCACTAGCACAGCCTGGGAAGCCTAGTATACAGCAAAATGACTCAGTTATATATAGATACATATATATTATTTTCATATTTTATTATAGGTTATTACGAGATACTGAATATAGTTCCTCTACTAAGTAGGACATTGTTATTTATCTATTTTACATATAATAGTTTGTATCTGCTAATCCTCAAACTCTTATTTGTCTTTTGTTTAGGATTATTAATACTACAAGCTTTAAATACATTTGATCCTATTTCATATTTTCTAATTTTATCTAAGCATAGTATTGATTCTTTTAAACATTCAATCCACATGCCTAGAAATTACTGATTATCAAATTCATGCACTCTCCATAAAAGTGAAACTTTGAAATTAGGGTGGTTCACCAGGAAAGTATAGCTTCATCTGAATCAATTTCAGTTTTCTAAGCTTTTCATCAAAACTCAAGATGAAACATTTTATGCTCTCTGACTAGGATGCATCGTTTTGCAGACAAATTTCTGGTGTTCTGCAGTTCGTAACAGAACTTTCATTATAGAGATCAGAAGAAAGATTGTGTAGAATTGAAGCTTCACCAAAAAATGAAAGCAAAGTGTAAAATAAGCTGCAGCGTCACATTTCTGTGTGGAAAGTTGATGTGAAAAAAGTAGTCACAGTCAACTCTCTTTGGCAAGAAATCTTACCTGCTGGAAGAGGGTGAGATTTGAAAAGTGCTACCATGGAAGAGAATTAATATTTACTGAGAAAATCCTAAGATATCTGATAACTGACTTACCATCTCCTGATTGAAATTAGGTAGAAGATAAGAAATTTAAAATATTCAAACTCATTTTAATTCAAACATTCAAGCCCATGTCCAGTTAAATCAGACAGGTGATTTTTATGAAAGTGTCCTTTTAAAAAAAGAGTATGCTATTTCTCTTTATACTTGTATTTATAGAAAATGAATACAAATTTTGATGTGTTAATTAGATGCTTATTCTTTCCTCGGAGGACCACCTGGATTTATCACATTCTTTTTTATAGCCGAGGCTTTCAAGTGATAGATAAACCACTGGGACATCTTCGTAAAATGGCTTCTCTGATCTTATACATCTGGCAAGGTACCTGTGAGCCTCTGTTTCCAAGCTCCAAGGGGGTGCTGAGGCCTGTGTTAGGGGCCGTACTGGTACAGCAAGTGTCCAGACTCCTCAATAGACATGACGATGTTGTCAGAGGCACCTTGTGCTTTGCTTGTGCTTCTCTGTTGGGCACATTTTCAGAAATTAATTTCTAATTGAGTTGGTATGCCACCCTGACTACACATTATTAGCTAGCCACAGGCATTCGAGAACTACAAGATATTTTAATATTGCCCTATCAACCCTACTATAGCAATGTGGCTAAGAAATTGTAGCAATGATATATCCAGCTTCTTTTAGGAAGGTATGAGTACTGTTGCTTTCCCTATGTATGATGTCATGAGTGCAGCTAAATTTTATTAAGTATCTACTCCTCGTAGGGAATTATGTAGCATGCTGTGTACACAAACGTAGCCCTGCCTTTATGGCAAAGTGTCAATAATTTTGTGTATTTACAATATATGCATTTTATTGTATTTTTATTCTCCATTACAGTTTTAAAATTATAAACTGTTTAAAATATGTTGAAAAGCATAGAAGAATATAACAAAGACAAAATATTAAAATGTGCTTTGATAAGTTCTTATATTTATTAAAATACAAATATTTTAAATACAAATCTTTTTAACAGACTATAGCCATTGGAATACAAATACATTAAAATACAAATATTAAAATAAAAATGTATTAAAATGAAATACAAATAACATATATTTGTAAGATTTTCACAACTTGGGTATGTAGCAGAATTTGATATTTCCATTTTATCTATATATCTGCAAGTTTCCTAGTTATAGGAATGCTGTCGTTGTTTGTATAATCTCATATTCTCCTGTGCAGACTCTTGTACGGTCACTTTTTTGGGGTAACAGGAATTTCATTTTTCTCCCTTCACGTGTTTGTTTACATACTCATTTACTTACTTATATTTTGTTTTACTGTCTACAGCCTTGAATACAATGTCCTGCATCAGTAGTCATAGTGGTGACCCTTGTCTCTTCCCATTGTTTCAGGCACCATTTTTAAAATTTCACCACTAGATATTATCTGGATAGATTTTTTGAAAGTTATTGTCTATCAAACAAAGGAAAATGTCATCTATCTTCAGATTCCAGGTACATTGTTTTGATTTCATTTATTGCTAGTTGATTTCACCAGGTTTTAATATCTACTGAAATGATCACATTACCCTCTTCCTCTAATCTGTGAATATGATGTGAAGAATTTCATGTATCTTTATTCTGACGTTAATGATACCATTGCAGTCCTCCTAGGATGAATTTCGTTCATTGATGATATATTGTTGACTCTTTTCATTTTGGTGAGAGTGCTGGGGGGTGCCGATATTATATTTAACATTTTTGCCTAAGCTTTGTGATTTGCCTAAAATTTCTCCCTGCCTGGTTTTGCTATCAGAGCTATAGCAGCCTCATAAAATGAATCTGGAAACTCTATTTTTCAGTTCTCTGGAACAGTTTATATAATTTAAGGATTGCGTGTTCTTTTAAGATTTTATAGAACTTGGTTATAAAACTGTCTGGGCCTGGTGTTTTGTGTGTGGGAGGTGGTTGGAAAGGAGAGTAAATGTTAAACTGTAGCTTCTACAGCTTTAATTTCACAAATGGTTGGTTAAGGTTTGTATTTCATTTTCAGTCAGTTTTAACAATTTTTATGCTAAATTATATGTTTTAAAAATGTTTATTTTATATAGGTTTGAAGGCTATTTATATTATTATTTTGTTTTTTACGCTATCAAATTTATGGTCGTATATTGCTTCAGTTTCTAATGTTGGTGTGCATGTTTTTTATATCTCCTTGACTGATCACATAAAGGTTTTGTCCGTTGGATTCATCTTACTTAAAAAAAATCACATTTTTTAAAAAAAGTATTTTCTCTAGACTCTGTCTTCTGCTTAAATTAATTGATAGATTTCATGTTTATCATTCCCCTGCTTCAATATTTATTGTGCCTACTCTTTTTCTGTTTTTCTACATCTCTGGACAAAATAGTCATCATGCAATTTTTAACCCTCTTTCTAACTGAATGAATATATTTTAAAACTGCAAATTTCCTTCAAATTACTGCTGTAGTTGCAACCTAATTTTGATGTATAATGTTTTCAAGCTTGTGCTGTATTGCGCTCAGTCGTGTCTGACTCTTGGCAACCCCATGGACTGTAGCCCACCAGGAACCTCCGTCCAAGGGGATTCTCCAGGCAGGAATACTGAAGTAGGTTGCCATGTTCTCCTCCAAGGGAGTCCTCCAGCCCAGGGAGCGAACCCAGGTCTCCTGCATTGCAGACCGATTCTTTACTGTCTGAGCCACCAGGGAAAACCATTTTCAAGGTTAGTCAGAACCAAATCCTTTGTACTTTGTTATTTCCCTTTTTAACCTGAGAATTATTTAAAGGTGAGTATTTTGTTTTCCAAAGTATAAAGCTTTGTGGATGTTTTAAAATATGAGTCCTTAATTTTGTGATCCATGCATCATATGCCTATCTTTTTACTTATTGACACTTCTTCTATAGTCTATATTGGTAATTGGAAATAGTCTATGTATCATTCAAAATCATATGTACTTCAATGTCATGCATATTGTCTAATTTGGGATCTCTTTCACCAATCTTGTTAATTGTGTTTTTCGCTACTTCTTTTCAGATATGTCACTTCTATCATGATTTCTTGAGAAAGAATTGCTATACATAAGGCGTGCTAAAATTTCTAAATATTTTGTACATAATATTCAGGATTAATTGCTACTATTTATCTCATATTCCTCTGCTAGATCTCCTCAAAACATTCAATCTGCTTTGTTACATTGTTAGATTTTTTGTTTCCTTTTAACTTCAAGCAGCCTGTCAGCCTGCAGCCCCTGCAACGCTTAGCCTCTGTTGCCCCTGCCAGGGTCACCCCATTTCTTTTTACGTGAATTTCCTACCTACCTTCACTCTTTCAGAAGACCACAGTCTAACTGCAGCTAGAATGATTGAACTAAAACAAAATCAAGTCAGTCGTTCCGTCCCACTTAAAAGCTCTGGTGGCTTTCCATTGTCTGTGAATCAGCCCCTTTGCAAACACTTAAGAGAGGCTCCAGTGTGTGGTTTCAACCTGCCTCTCACCTACACCTTGATCTTGCTGTCTTCTCTTTCACCTTTTAAGCATGCTGAAATGCTCCCTTGACAGATGCTCTGTCACCTCAATACTACATGCTAAGCCAGTGGTTCTCTAACTAGTCCTTGGGCCAGCAGCATCTGGCCCACCTAAGGACTTATTAGACATGCACGTTACGGAATTACAGCCCAGACTCGCTGATTCAAAACCCTGAGGGTGGGGCCAAGCAGCCTATCCTGTATCAAGCCTACAGATGTTTCTGATGAATGTCGCAGTGTGAGAACCTTTCCCACAGGTATTTCTTCTGTTTGAGACAATCCTCCTTCTCTCCCTAAACCTGCTTTGCAAACGGTCTCACACTTCGGACTCAGTTATCTTATCATCAGGGCAAAGCAGCCCTTTCAATCAGCTTGAGTACAGTTGCTCTACATTCGCATGTGTGGTGCCGCACACTTTTCTGATATGTGTTGTTGTCTTGTTATATGCCAAAAACTGTCTCCTGAAAGCCTTCTGTGGGGAAGATGGGTTCTTTGCTGTGTATGTTCAATGCTTGTCACGTACCTAGAAGGTAGGTGATTAGGAAGAATCTTTAAATGAATGAAAGGATGGCTTTAGCAATGTTTTGCTCATTGAAATTGGTCCTTCACACTCTTTCTCTCCTCATTTTCCAGGGGTATTTCCTGAGGGAACTGATATCAAAGAAGTCTGAACCTCAGATATTGTTTTCTGTCCTTTCTTTGTCAAATACAAGCCTCTTGGTGGGAATATACACACAAACATACTTTTTAAAAAGTCTATTCCACTTTTTTTGAAGTTGGTGATGGATGGGTTAGGATTGTGTACAGATTTGAATTATCTACATCTATAGATATTGTAGGGGGATAATTTGTTCTAATACAGACTCAAACTTCAATTTATTCAATGAATCAACACTCTTTAAGAATTCACTCTATGGAGAATGCTGTGAGGTGTTTTCAATGGATTGCTACAGCTGTGTTTACAGGTGAACCTGGAAAGGAGAGGCTGGGGTCAGAGTTTGAACTGCCAGATGTGAGCTGGAGTGCAAGAGGTTAATGGTTTGTACACTTTTCCTCATTCTTCACTTTCTACCTTTGATGACCTCATCCTGCCCTTTATGCTCTGGGGTTATTTCACCTACAAGGACTCTGTTTTCATTTATTTATGCTTTCTCATCTATATTAAGAATCAATTTTATTCATTATACCAAGAAATCTGCAGATCTATTGTTGTTACATATTTCGTAGTCATATGTAATTTCATTTTGGATTTTAGCTTGTCTAGCTATATTTCCAAGTTATATTCATTTACCTGTATTTCTATTCATTTTACACTCATGTAAAATTTTAGTCACTTTTGTGATTGCTTTACATATATATTTTTAATTCCTGTACTTTATGATTTTGATTACTATATATTTATATTGATATTTTCTTTGTTTAATTTGACTGAATTTTCTTTGCTTAGCTATTTTTAGTTTCAAATTTCTACTCTAGATTTTACATTATATTATCTTAATTTTATAGTTTTATGTTTAAATTTCTTATTTTATTTATTAAATTTTTTTGATGTTTCAGCTCTATTTTTATTTATTCTCCTGTCTCTTAACATTTGTATGTGGACTTATATTTTAGCATGTTAATTTTGGTTTACTCATACATTATTTCAAGATCTATTGCTCTGAATAGTATGGATTATTTTTCATCAACAACAAAATCAAAATGGAGCCTCCTAAGTGAGGGAAAATATTTTAAAATCATATATCTGAGAAGAAGTTTATGTTCAAAATATATAAAGAGCTCAGTCAACTCAATAGCAAAAAAATGAACAGTCTAATTTTCCAAAGGGCAAAAGATTTGAATACACACTTTTTTAAGGAAGACACACAGATGGCCAACAGGTACATAAAAGAAAAAAAAGTTCAACATTGCTAATCATCAGGGAAATGCAAACCAAAATCACAATTAGATGTCACCTTACAGCTTACAGAAGGGGAGCTATTATCAAAAAGGCAAGAAATAACAAATGTTGGTTGGCAAGGATGTGGAGAAATGAAAACCCTTTTCCCACTTTTGGCAAGAATGTAAACTGATGAAGCCACCGCGCAAGAAATGTATGGAGGTTCCTCAAAAAATTGAAAATACTCATATCTTAAACACAGCAACTGACAGAAAACTAATCTCTAATTTGTGCATTTTTCTTTACTTATCTCTTGGAGATGCCCCTCCCTTGCATAATATGAATACCTAGAAAAGTGTATGACCCATATTTTATACTTGCCATATTCTGTTCTAGTCTCCATTCCTTTCCCAATCCTACCATCCTCTACCATCAAGTCAAAATGACATTAATAAAGAAACTCCAGGGAGTAAAAAGAACTCTCAAGATAAAATGTCAATCATGCCTGTTCTATTATGTACTCTTTATTAAAAATCAGTTTATGTTAAGTGATATGCATTAATATTCTAATTTTCATATTATAATCAGTTAATTAGTAGTAATTAGTACAGTTTAACCAGCCCAAAATAGCTGCCTTAAATTGTATGTGCTCTTTGTAATGTTACGTATGTCTCTGTGACATTTAACTATCTAAAGAAATTTCTTTTTGAAAGAACAGTTTGAGACATTAAAAAGGATCATACTTGTACTTTGTTTTCTTTCAAACTGACAATGCCTTAAAATGAACTCTAAAGAGCATGGTTAAGTTAAATGGTGTCAACTGGAATTTGAAAGGATAGTGTATAATTTTCACAGTACTTGTAGTGCAGAGCATAATCATCCCCCCCCCCCCAAGGATGTCTATGTTATTGTCTCTGAACCAGTGAACATGTCAATTTATGAGGCAAAAGGGACTTTACATACATGATGAAGAATTTTGTGATGGGAAATTATACTGGATTATTCAGGTGAATCCAGCGTGCTGACGAAGATTTCTACAAGAGGGGGGAATGAGTCAGAAAGAGACAATGAGAGATAATAAAGGCAGTGCAGACCAGGCTTAGAGATTTGAAAATGCTGGTTGGCTGGTTTGGAAGATGGCGAACAGTGCTTTGAGCCAAAGAATGCCTTTTCTGGTGCTGGGGAGGCAAAGAGATGGAATCTCCCATGGAGACTACAGAGCGTGCTCAGACCTGACGACACCTTCATTTTGACCCGGTTACACCCATCTCCCACTTGTGACCTCCGTAACTGTAAGATATTACATTTGTGCTGTGTTAAGCCAATAAGCTTGTGGTCATTTGTTACAGCAGCAACAGGGAACGTAATGGACATTCTAGAATCATTCTGTAACGCTGCTGATGAATTATTTTCAATACAATACACTTTGGTAGTGATTTCTGGGCTAGTTTGTGTAGCTGTGGCCATTCATGTTCAAACAGTGAGGGTCTCTGAAGTGGTGGCAGAGAGAAACCAACTCTGCTGTAGATATGAGGTGACTGATGATGACTGGGCTTGCTCAGTGCTAAAGAAGGCACCTGCGATGCAGGAGACCCAGCACACACAGATTCCATCCTTGAGTCGGGAAGATCCCCCGGGGGAGGAAATGGGAACCCACTCCAGCATTCTTGCCTGGGAAATCTCATGGACAGTGGAGCCTGGCAGGCTACCATCCAAAGGGTTGGAAAGAGCCGGGTATGACTGATCACACACACATATGAGGACTGGGAAGTTCAGAGCAGCGGACGGAGCTGAAGCTCTCCCCACTGATGATCGATGCATCAGAAACGACCCCTCGTGCCCAGTCTGCGGCCCACACTTGGCAGTAGGGCATATCCACACAGCATCTCTGCTACTGCCTCTCAAGTTATAGTCTCATCCCCTACAACAGCTCACAAGGACTACCTACATCTTAGCAGAGCTCACTCATGCAGTGACCGAAAGGAAACATGAGAAATGCACGTGATATTTGTTACTGTGAGCATTTTCATTTCTGTGAGAGTTCTGTTGCATTTTCATACATCTTATAAAATGCAGAAGGGCTTCCCTGGTGGTTCAGTGGGAGAGAGTCTGTCTGCCAAGCAGGAGACCCGGGTTGTATCCCTTGTTCAGGAGGAGCCCCTGGCGTAGTCAGTGGCAACCCACTCCAGCATTATTGCCTGGAGAATTGTGTGGACAGAGGAGACTGGCAGCCTACAGCCCATGGTTGCAAAGAGTTGGGGCATGACTGAGTGAAAATCCAGAACTAGTCTTTTTTTTCAGGGGTTGGGTGGGGCTGCCGGGGAGGAATCTATTTATCACTTCTGAAGCAACTCAGAAACTCTTTTGAAAATATTACTATGGATATTGGGAAAAAAAATTAAGATGTTTCCTTTCTGACATTTAGCCAACTGTAAATAATAAAAAATAAGAAACTATTTGTTTAACTTCTAGGAAGAATGCAAATACTGAGAAAGTCTGAATTCGAATGCCTTTTAACAAATCAACAAAATCTTTATGTTTTTTTCTCTTTGCCTGTGTTCCAAGTTTGACTATATATTTTTTCACGACAAAAATTTGCCCAAATGGTGCCCAAAGATAAGGATGCATAACCCATTGCATTTCCAGGTTAACTAGAGACTTAAAACGGTGACATTCTATTGTTACATCCAAATGCCCTCATTAACGTATGACAGAGCTCTTTACAGAAGTAGGAGAGAATACATGTGAATAAATCTTATTTAGCTGGCTCCTTTTAACACTTGAAAAATCTGTGAGTCATGCCATAGGGCTGTGCATAAAACACACAAAGAAAAAAAAAAGAGTTTTTCCCAGTGACAATCACCAATAGTTGGGCTTGATGGTTTTTCAGCAGCTGTGTGCAAATCATTATGTATCAATGGCCATGGGGAAACATTGTCAACATCTGGAGTTTTTATTAAACAAATACCAGCAGCTACCATTTGATTGCTCTTTCCCCAAGCAAAGATTAAATAATCGTCCATCAGACACCTGCTGCATGAGATTCATCACAGCACCCTTTCTTGTCCATCAAACGTAAAGTGGCATCTTTCTTGTGTTCTCCAGCACACAAAAGTCGTGTGTGTGTGTGTGTGTGTGTGTGTGATTAAAACTGGAAACAGAAGAAAAGGACACTGATTAATGAGAAACACATTCTTCCTTAGTTAAATGAGAATTTAAAAAAAAAAAAGAAAATGAGATCCTTGCATTATAACAGAGCCATGTAATTTTCCTGTGAATTTTGGATTCCATGTGCTCTTTTTATTATAGTATTAAAGACTTGGAATGAATCATAATGAATTCCAAAGATAGGAATGGTGGGGACCCATTACAACAAGAGCTATCAGAGCTGGAGGAGGGAAATCACGTATGCATACATGTGTTCATGCAAGTTTAAGAGCTCTTTGTCTAGGAAATGAAGCTGCAGATCTTAAATATCAATGGGAATTTTACCAATGCTATGCAATGGTCATACTAAATGCAAACATGGTTTTCACCTCGCATATGCAACACCTTTCCCAATGACAAGTGATCTCTCCAGTATGAAGGAGTACAAGTATAGGGGCTTTCCTGAGGTTCCCGTAGTTAAGACTCTGTCTTCTGATGGAAGGGGTACAGGTTCGATACCTGGTCGGGGAGCTAAGATCTCATGTACCTTGAGGCCAAAAAATAAAAACATAAAACAGGAGCAATATTGTAACAAATTCAATAAAGATTTTAGAACCAGCCCATGTCTTAAAAAAAAAAAGAAGTGCAAGTATAGCAGTGTTATTAAAAAGATCCTTTGAAATTATTTGTATCCATGCTATTGAAAATGTGGCCCTCAGACCAATGATATGAATCACCTGGAAACTGGTGAGAAATGTAAATTGCTAGACCCCACACTAATCTCCTGGATCAATTTTTGCAAATGTGACCTAGTATATGGGTTTTAGGTCTTCCTAGTGGTGCTAGTGGTAAAGAACCTCCCCTGTAAAGATTCAATGCAGGAGATGTAAGAGACATGGGTTCAATCCTTGGGTGAGGAAGATCCCCTGGAGGAGGGTTTGGCCACCCACTCCAGCATTCTTGCCTGGAGAATCTCATGGACAGAGGAGGCTGGTGGGCTACAGTTCATGGGGTCAGTGATTAGTACCTGAGATAAGTTAGAGAACCAAGGCTAATGTGATTTAGGGGCATCAGTAACTTGAATTCATTTGTCAAATACTGAGAAAATTCAAATTTAACACAACCCCCAAATGATTGATCTTACAGGAAATTCATGGTCTAATATGAAGTTTTCAAACACACCTCATGAAAATAACTTCCCTCATGTTTCATTTTATAAAAATACTCAGATATGTGGGAATAGATACATTGAAGACTTTCTCCAAATTTAGTTTCAAATTTAAAAATTATATATGTTTTTAGTGGTTCAGTTAGGTGAGATGGAATAAAAAAAATAGTTGGAGTAAGAAAAATCACCAAAATCCAGTCCTAAAAATAGGAAAAATATTCTTGGTGCCAGAGTGTTTGAAAGGGCTTTCTAGATTATAAACCTAGATATAGTGAGTAAAATTATATTTTTAGAGGGAGAATTGAATTAATATTACTCCGGTGTAGGCTTTTTGCTGTTCAGATGCTGTAAAGGATATTTGGACATTAGTAAGTGCAGCATTTAGGTGTGTTTTCAAATGAAGTTCGTGAACTAAGCCTGACTTGAAATGGGAGATAATTATATTCACAAAACAAAAATGTGTTGCCAGGAAAGTTCCTGGAATAATATCAGCAATTTGCAATTCTCTTGCTTTGCTTTCATGGTCGCAATACATCAGCAAGTTCATGTTCAAGGCAAGTGGAAGGGGAGAAAGCACAGCATGAGACCCTTTCGTCTCTTTAATCAGAAAAGCAAATCTTTCTTTAAAACCCTCCAATGGGCCTTGGATTAAGGCTCACTGCCCCATGAAGCCACCTTGAAAGGCAAGCAAATGACCTTTACATCAGTCAGTCAACCATGCCTGAATAGCCAGACCACGGCTGCCACTAACAACATGGACAGAATCCAGATCATTTTTCAGATCAATAATCCTATGATCAATAGACATTTGTTTAGTGGTTAATGTCAATTACCAACCTGTGCTTGAAGCAGGCTAGTTCTTGAAACCCTGTAAATGTGTTTAAAGATGAGCATCTGTTTCTAGGCTCTTGGTCTCTGAGGATTCTGATTGGTTGAATACATGTGATAGGAAAAACCTAAGCAGTCATTTTCTCATCTCCTACCTCCAACAAGATAGCTTAATATAAAACAGATGTTTGTAGCTTACAGCCCACACTTACCGAGGGCGATGCACTACCCGACTGTCTTCAGTGACCTATTCTGGTACCTCTCTGCACGGTACCTCAAGGATGCTCATCCAGGACATCGGACTTTGTCAAGCACATCTCTAACAGCCGCAGGGAGCTGAACTCGATGAACTTTCAAGGTCTCTTTTAAGGCTATTATCAGCTTTGCTGCCTGTGTAGTCTCAGGACTTGTTTATATCCACATGAGGTCAACGCTTCCTCCCTCCTATTAATTTTCCTGCCATCTGTGCTGCCAGATGTAGTGAGAACAGGGGCAGCTCTCCACCCTGGGGAAGAAAAGGCAACTCCGCCTCACAGCTCTGCCCCTGGCTCAGAACTGATTCTTCTCTTTGTTGCAGGAGATCTATGCTCTTGTTCACCAAAAGGAAAGGTCTGGGTGTACAACAAGCTGAAAATCGCTCTCTGTTTGGTGCAAAGAAGACTCAACCTGAGTGGATAATATGGCACACATTTCTTTTGCTGTTCATAAAATACTTTTGAAATGTGCCTACCGGCTAGAGGTATGCTGGGTTGGTGGTTTAGTTTTATTGAGTGATTGACCGAAGATAAGTGGGATAAGATCCACTTGGAGAAGGAATTTCAGAGGAGCATAAAGTAAAGAAAATCAGGGCCTGGAATTAATTTATGAAAGGGGTAGAAAAGACATCAGCTTCTCCTTCCATTCCTGGAGCAGGCTTATAAATGGTCCTTCAAATATGAGATGTACCCAGATAGGGAAGATGAGCCTTGTGAGGGGCTTGCTTCTTCTGCCTCTTCAGTGTCTTCCTTATTCATTTGTACCCTTGAAATTCTAGCACTGAGAATAATGGGAAATGTTGAGGAATTATTGCTTAGCTTTGAGCCACCCTTCTATAGACTGTGTGAACCTGAAAGGTCTTCCAAAGTCATCCATCTATCTTATTTCATGTTACAGAGGCAGCAATGGTGGCATGTGGAGATGCCTTTTTCAGACCAAGCTAACTGTTAGAGAGAAAGCAACTCATGCTTGTAGTAATTAATTCAACATGTTTGACACGTTAATATTTTAGTTACCTTTCACAACTACAAATCCTAGCAACTGAATTGAGCTTTGTATTTATCAAGTAGAAAAATCTCTTCTCTTTATATAAATACTGGTAGTTTTTAGGAGCAAGTTTACATTAGGATCAAACCATTCCTAATGCTCTCACGATGCTCACAAAAGTGAGATATTCAGCTGAATTGAATAGAAAATGATTATAACAAAATACTAGTACCCGTATTACTACCAACACTGACTAACAGTAATAATCGTGTATTGGGTTTCCCTGGTGGCTCAGATGGTGACTATTTTGCCTGCAATGCAGGAGACCTGGGTTCAATTCCAGGTCTCTTATGGAATTATGGATCTTATGGAAGATCCCCTGGAGAAGAAAATGGCAACCCACTCCAGCATTCTTGCCTGGAAAATCCCATGGACAGAGGAGCCTGGTGGGCTACAGTCCATGGGGTCCCAAAGAGTTGGACACGTCTGAGCACAGCACACAGCGTATGAGTTCTTGATTTTTTATTGTGCCAATCGTGTTGAGCTTGTTTAGAAGGTTGGCTGCCTTAGTGGCATAGCAGCTACTAAAGTACTCAGCTTTGATAGTGCTAGTTGCTCAGCCGTGTCAGACACGTTTGTGACCCCATTGACTATAGCTCTCAAGGTTCCTCTGTCCATGGGATTTCCCAGGCAAGAATACTGGAGTGGGCTGCCATTCCCTTCTCTGGGAGATCACCATGATCCAAGCATCGAACCCAGGTCTTCTGCATTGCAGACAGATTCATTTCCATCTGAGCCACCAGGGAAGCCCAAAAGCCTTGAAAGTGAAAGTGTGTGTCACTCAGTCATGTCCAAGTCTTTGCAACCCTGTGAACTGTAGCCCCTGACCATAGGATTCTTCAGGCAAGAATATGGGAGTAGGTAGCTATTTCCTTCTCCAGAGAATCTTCTGGACTCAGGACTGAACCCGCCTCTCTTGTGTCTCCTGCACTGGCAGGCAGGTTCTTTACCAGTAGCGCCACCTGGGAAGCCCCTTAAAACTATGTTCACACAAATATGACTAAATTATAGTATTACATGCAGAGGTTAGTGTAAATGAATTCAAGGACTATTTTAATCTTTTTTTTCTAATTTTTGAAATATTGAATCTCAAGTTAATATCATCAAATATAAGTTTTAAAAACAGAGCAGATCCTGAAAAAACAAGTGAGAAAACATTTTTTTTCAGTCCTGAATCCACCGAGTCTCTTTAGGCAAATGAAACAAATATAAGTACATTTATTCAACTATAGATTTCACTGAACTTGGAGATATCTCAAGGGTCAAGATATCACAAGTTTGAAACTGTTCCAGAACAGGTTTCATTGTTTGGTTTTGTACTGACACACTCATCTTGACGTAGAACTTACTGGATGAATATTATTCAACATGGCACCAAACCCCAGTCAAGAGACTTGGTTCTCAAAATAATATCAGGCCTTCCACTGTGCCTGGGAACACATCTGCACGTGAAGCTCCCAGAGTTTCATAGTTTTATTGCAGCAGGCCACCTTCCCTCACATTCCCCATAAATCCATATAACGCCACTGCACTGCTTCATGACATCTGGTTCTCAGTGGAAGGCCATGACAAATAGTAGCGCTCAGAGATCTGGAAAGAAGGCGCAGTATGCATGGGACTCTCATCTGTGTATTTTCAATGCAAACAGAACCCGATGCAAATCCAGGGCCCTTATACCTTCAATATGAAAAAAAAAAGGCAAAAACTATATATTATATGTGATAAAACAATCCAGGATAATAATTCTAGTTAATTTTAATCAAATGGACATTTATCAAGGGTGACACTTTTCTAGAGCCTGTGGGAAACATGGAGATGTTCACATATGCATTGGCTTCAAGAACATGATGTTCCAAAGAGACACAGGAAACATACAAATAATAATATGAAGCAGACAATTCTTGGGAAAGCGAGATTTCATAGAAATGCGTATGCAAGAAGAAAATGGGGAAGGCGTACTGGGAGTGATAAATTTCAGCCTGGGCATTGATGGATGAAGCTCACTTGGCCATATTTAAAACAACTTGCTTTGTCCTCGGAGTCATACCTATTTGTTTTAGGAACTGGGGGCTTTCACAGAAGTGCAGTGGAGGGGATTTCTTGTTGGGGAGGATGTGCTTGCATATTTGCATATTTCAATGATGGATAATCCTTATTTCCCTTCCCAGGAGGGGTCCACTTGGCAAAAATAACTCCAAGTACCCACAGGAATAAATGCAGTTAAAGCAACTGGGAAGCATCTGACAGCCCCAGGGGAAAATTTATGCTATGGAGGTGTCGTTTTTCCTCAAAGTAGAAAACAGATTCCAATCTCCCCCCTTTTCTATGGGAACACTTGGAAAAGCCATTGGAAAGCAAAATCCATAAATTGGAGATAGCGTGGGTTTGTTCCAGAACAACCGCAATAAAGCATATGTTACAATAAAGCAAATCACATGAATTTTTTTGGCTTCCCAGTGCATATAAAAGTTGTGGGTATACGGTCCCATAGTCTATTAAGTATGCAATAGTATTCTGTCTATAAAAATAATGCCATGCCTTAGCTAAAAATACTTTCTTGCTAAAAATGTTAATCATTTAAGCCTTCAGTGAGTTTTGATCTTTTGGCTGGTGGAGAATTTGAAATACTGTGAGAGTGACCAAAACGTGACATGGACATGCAAAATGAGCAAATGACACTGATACACTTGCTGTCAGCAGAGTTGCCACAACCTTTAATCTGTAAAAAAAAATAATAATAATCACCATATCTGCAAAGCATGATTAAGCAAAGTGTAATAAAAAGGGTCTTAAGGAGCACCGAAGAATTGATGCTTTTGAACTGTGGTGTTGGAGAAGACTCTTGAGGGTCCCTTGGACTGTAAGGAGATCCAACCAGTCCATTCTGAAGGAGATCAGCCCTGGGATTTCTTTGGATGGAATGATGCTAAAGCTGAAACTCCAGTACTTTGGCCACCTCATGTGAAGAGTTGACCCATTGGAAAAGACTTTGATGCTGGGAGGGATTGGGGGCAGGAGAAGAAGGGGACGACAGAGGATGAGATGGCTGGATAGCATCACTGACTCCACGGATGCAAGTCTGAGTGAACTCCGGGAGTTGGTGATGGACAGGGTGGCCTGGCGTGCTGCGATTCACGGGGTCGCAGAGAGTAGGACACGACTGAGCGACTGAACTGAACTGAACTGAAGGTAGAAATTGCAGAATGAGTACCAGATATTGTCTGTTCAGATCCAGGTGGGTGATCTGAATTGGTTCAAATTGAGAGGCAGCTGATGGATGTAGTGCAGTGAGAGGTGTTGTAGTTTGTAGAAATTGTTTTGGTAATATGTCTAGGTTAAAAATATAATCACTTTATCTGACACATTCTATTTCTCATTGAGAGAGCCTTGAAACTATTCTTGTATCTGTTATGAACCACAGATTAAGTTGATAGAATATCTAACTTGTGGGAAAAGGAAAGGAGAGACTTCTCTGTGTTATGAACAAAAGAGCACAATTTATCATTTATCTTTAAAGACAGGACGTTAGAAACAGTACCCATAATGGTTCTATTATCTATTGTTCTATGCATACAAAAAAGTGCAAAGCGTAAATTTCTTTTAAAACTCACTGCTGAGAAAAGAAGAGAGTCACGCACAGGTAACTTATTATGTAGGTGACTTTATCAATACTGATATTATTCATCCTAAACTTTTTACTCTGCTCGGTGTTGAAGTGTAAAATCATGCTATACACATCAAGAGCGTGATATCTGTTCATGGATCAGCTAGACAGTGATTCACTATTTTCTACATTACACTGTCATCTGATGGATAGAACCTAGATGTTGTAATTGTATTAACACAACTGTCAGAGAAGAAAGAGTAAATAGAATGATGTACACACACATAAACGACTGTTGCTTTATAATTATGTATTGCACATGCATACTGGAAGCATGCATATGAAGTGTATCTATGTGTATATTATATAATTATGTACACACATATTTTTGCAACTCTGTTTCTCTCTTTTTTTTTTACCATTTATCAGTTTTCAATTAGTACAGTCATCTGTGCAATTATTTGCATTTTGACAGTCCATAAGAGTGAGCATTAAGTTTTCTGGCTTCCAGAGAACACTAGCCTATAATATCTCTAGAATGCAGAAAGCGGGAAGAAGACAGTCAATTCCCAAGATCCACCTTATCTGCCAATAGCAGAGTGATGATCTGTCTGCAGGGAGTTCAAGGGTATCAATAGAAAGAAATTGTCTGAGGGGAAAACTTTGGAAAGAAGGAAGACACTGCACACCCAAGGCTGTCCTCTACCCAAAGACAAAATTTCTTTGGAGAGTACACAGCAGTACTAACTGTATTCTAAATTCAGAGGAAATTAAGAACCTATTAAATATATATTAATATTATATGTTACTCAAGCAATATTCATGTATATGTAAAGCAAATTTCCAAGAAGTTTACTATGTTTCTAGAACCTTAGAATCTAAGTCTTTACTGGACTTATTTCAAGACTCAATATCTCAGCTGAAATCTAATTATATTTTTCTCTCAGAAATCATTTTGCTTGAGCCTAGAAATGGACTAACTTGCATTTGAAGGTACTATAGATTGTTTGGATTGTGTTTGCATATATACTTTTGGAAGCATATGCAGTATTTCAAGGAAATTTCAGGTGAAAACAAATTTGACTATGAAAGTTCTAGTAGAATATTAAAAAAAAGATGAAACACCTCAGTTCTCTTTGGGCCAACTACTTCTGAAAATGCATACATGCATGACACCAAGTTAAGCTCTCTTAGAAAATATGTTTTGCTTGTTTCTCTACAAGGGGTCTATCATCAGTGAAGTTACTTTGAGGCATTAGCAATGTATGTATCATTCCCCAATGTTTAAGTCTTTATAATTATTTTAAAGTTAAATCCCTAAAATAGTGATTATAGTTTGAGTCAACTAGTACAGGTCTAAAACCTCATGCAAATTATATGGTTTACAAGGAAGATTTCAATGACTTTCTTCAACAGAAACATACTGTTAGTTATTATTTTACACCTATTCTTCACCAGACACAGGAGTTTGATCTACTTTAGCTAAAATAGCATCCATTTTACATGCAAATTAAAAAAAATACTTAAATATAAACTTTTTTCTCTGAATTGGCTATTATAAAGAAGAAAATGGCATACTCTATGTTACAGTAGATCACACGTAACATGGTTGTATGGACTTACCTATGTCGACAGAAGTGCACACACACACATCTGTTTGAAGTGTATGGTGTGTGTGTGTGTGTGTGTGTGTGTGTTTGAATCGGAGTCTTCTGAATGAGACACACGATACAGAACATTCACTCTGTTTCTTCTATAGGTCATGCATTCCCTGCAGTTTTATTTCTATTTCCTTAAACTTCACTGAATTTCAGGAGATTTCCTAAACTTGCAACCGTAGCGTCTGCCAATCTGTATCACTTTGTTCCAACAGGACACCCTTTTGCTGTCGTATTGAACTGGGTAGGGATTACGTGGGGCTTCCGTGGTGGCTCAGTGGTAAAGAATGCTCCTGCAAATGCAAAAGGCATGGGTTTGATTCCTGGGTCGGGAAGATCTCCTGGAGGAGGAAATGGCAACCCACTCCAGGATTCTTGCCTAGGAAATCCCATGGACAGAGGAGTCTGGCAGGTTACTGTCCATGGGGTCGCAAAGAGTCAGACAGGGCTTAGTGATTGAACAACAACAACAAGGGATTGTTGGTGATGTCAAAGCAGAAAGGTCAGATCCTGTGTTTGCCTTGTATAGACTGTTTTCATTTTGTTGGCATCTACACTTTTGGAAATCTCAGGGGGAAAGAATCCAGTTGCCCACCATTAAGTGAGATGTTACCTGCATGTTTTGTAAATGTTCTTTTTCAAATTGGAGAAATTCCACTCAATTTCTAATCTTTTGAGAGTGTTTGCCATGAATTTTTGTTTGAATTTGTCACGTACTTTTTCACATCTATTGTTATTATCATGTGATGTTTCTTATCATGCAGATCAAATTGATTTTTGAATGTTAAGGCAGACTCGAATGCATGTGTCTTATCTGGATATGGTATTGAATGCTTTTACGTTGTTGAACTTGATTTTCTAATGTCTCCTGGAGGAGTTTTGCATCTATGTCCAGGGGAGCACTAGTGAAAAAATGGACAACATGTTACAGTAAAAATATAAGCAGAGAGATGAAATGCTAAGAAATAGTCAAAAGAAAATGGAAAAAAGTGACGTAAATGAAGACTCCCTTTGTTGGACTCATCAGTGGATTGAATATAGCCAAAGAAATGATTAGTGAGATTGAAGAGATTGGTCATTGGTTCCTTTAAACGTGTGTGTACATGCTCTGTAGATCAGTTATGTCTGACTCTGAAACCCCAGGGACTGTAGCTTGTCAGGCTCCTATGTCCATGAGATTTTCCCAGGCAGGAACACTGGAATGGTTTGGCGTTTCCTCCTCCAGGAGATCTTCCCACCCAGGGGTTGAACGCTTGTCTCCTGTGTCTCCAGAATTGGTAGTCGGATTCTTTGCCACTGAGTCACCTGGGAAGCTGGTTCTTTTAAATACATGACCTGATTACTCCAGGATCCACATCATCTGAGCCTAGTTTTGATGCCTGCTCTGTGTCATCAATGCTGTTTTTTCCACCTTGTCTTTGGGCATGCTTTATGATTTTTGTTAAAAGTTGTTCAATTGCTAAGTCATGTCTGACTCTTTGTTATCCTGTGGACTACAGCATGCCAGGCTTCCATGTCCTTCACTATCTCCCGGAATTTCCTGAAATTCACATCCACTGAGTCTGTGATGCTATCTAGCCATCTCATCCTCTGCCGCCCTCTTCTCCTTTTGCTGTCAATCTTTCTCAGCATCAGGGTCTTTTCCAATGAGTCAGCTCTTCGCGTCAGGTGGCCAAAATATTGGAGCTTCAGTATCAATTATTCCAATGGATAGTCAGGGTTAATTTCCATTAGGATTGACTGGGTTGACCTCCTTGCAGTTCAAGGGCCTCTTGGTTAAAAGTTAGATATGCTGTCAATATATCAGTTAATAGGAGCTGGGTGGATTACATGCTTAATGTGGGTGCTTTTTGTTAATCCGGCTAGGATTTTGGTTGTGTTTAACGTTTGTTTCAGCTCTTGGTTCCAGAGTTTTCAAATTCCTCTATTACTCACTTTTCTTTTCCCCTATTTCCTTTGGATTTTCCTAAGAACTTCCCTTTAGGTACAGCCTCTGTGTCTCAGCTTTTTCCATTGTAATTTGATGTTTAACACGCAAGTCCTATGGGTGTGGCAGGAAGGCAAGGGCCAGTGTTTTAGTGGATCTGAGTTCTCACTGCCATGACATTCACAGATATTTCTTACTTTTCTTTTCTTTCTCCTGTAGGTCACACATTTTGACGTGAGTGTGCTGGAGTCAGGTATCCCTTCCCTCAGGTGATACATGACCCAGGGAGGTCCCTTTCCCTCGGGAGTCCTGCTTATGGAGAATGCTCTAGGAAAATATAAATGACTGCCAACTTTCAAATCAAACACTTCCCTACAGAAGTTTTCATTGTTTTCAAAGAAGGTCTTGTCCACAAGTTTCCCCCTGATCCTTGTGTTAACCTAGAAATTGAATAATAGCTGCTTTGGGAGGGATATTATAAATTTGAATTACATTAATAAATTCAAATCAATTGAAATACACTTAGGGATTAACACTAGAGATCGTAAAGTAACCTCATATAATAAGTTATGGGACAAGACGTCATGGACGTTTTGATAGCAGACCCAAGGGATTAAACTCCCCTGCCCTAGACACATGCATCAATCTATCCAACAAGAAATGGTCCATGTCCTCAAGTTACCTCTTTTTTTAGCCAGAAGACAATCTGTGCAGTAAAGTAACTTCTATCTTTTTCAAAATTGAATCAGTTGACTGTTCAGACTTATTTGTGGGTGACATTGCTGTATAAGAGAGAAAGCTGCATTTTAAGTTACCAAGCTGTGAATGTTGAGAGGCATATAAATAATGCTGAATAGAGCATTTGTAACAAATGCACCAGAAGTATACTAATTATACTAAATAAATAGCACCGATGGCAACAATGTATAAATGCAGGGCCTGTTAGAGGAAGGGAAAAAAGCATCCAACCCTGTAACTGAACCCTGCTGTTTCCTGGGATAATCGCACCCCATATGGTCCCCGATCTGAAAGCCCCAGAACATAAGGCGTATTACATGCCCTGAAGCACCTTTAACAGATAGATTATAATGGCGTAATATGGAAAGTATGGAAAGAATTCTTTTCTTTTATCTAGAAGCCAAGAAAGCCTAGTGGGAAAGAGTAAATAATTTTTAAGGAAGTTTTAGGGAAAAGATAGTTTCATAGAACTCCATTTTATGAAAATTAGAACTTTGTGTAAAACCAAGGGGAAAACGCATGACAGCCTTCACCCTAAGATATTTCTGTTTTACTCTTTTGAGGATCAACATATGATGGTACAAAGCTTTTATTTCAATAGAAAGAACAGAGACAAGGTTTTGATTGTTGCTAAAATATATAAACTACCTGAACAGGTTGAGACATCAAATATTCCTTACCTACTTGACGAAAATGAAAATTGGTGTGGATAGTATTGAAATGTGTCTAACAATAAATTTGTGCTAGTGTGTAGTATAGTAAGCAGGAAAGTCAGCTCTGTCAGATAGGAAGCTGTCAGCTTTTTATTTAATTGATAGACCTGTACTGTTAAGTTATGTTAATGCTTTCATGTTATGCTGTGTTATGTATAATTTATAACTTTCATGGCAAAAATGTATTAATGGGGACCCCTTGATTAGATCATTTCCAAGTTAAGAAGTCTGAAAATATTTCATTTTAGTTTTATTTTATTTGTTCTTATTTTTTCTTTTGCCAAACCAACTTACATGGTGTGAAGTTATATAATAGGTAGTTTTTAGAGAACTCACTGGGGCCTAGGGTGCTTTATCATTAGAAAGGTAGCGAGAATCAAGGTGTTACAATATTCCCATGGTTCCTGTTAACAAAAAAAGTATGAATGCATTATCATAAACAGTTTATTAGACCTGATTAAGACATCTCCTCACACTTTATGCTTCTTGCGCAAAATGTGTTGGTGCCTTCATCTCTGTATTTGAAGCAGAAATACAAATTTTATAATGAGAATTAACAGATTTAAATCACAAGTGTCTGTTGGATTTTCAAGTTACCACTTGAGAAGCATTAATTTTTATGGGGTTTTGTATTTGAAAGAGAATCATTTTGTCCCTAATTCTACATTAATCTTTTATGAGAAGTTAACATTAGATAATATAGAGATAAGTATTTATGGTAAGCTAAAATGACAGCAAAACACTCCAACATTAATTTGTGTCATTGTAAATTTTAAGCTCAGCTTCTAATAGAATTAACTGAAGACCAAGCAAAATACATAATTTATTGCATAATCCTGCAAATCTATACAAAGGATAATGAGAAGATCTGTATCCCATTATAATCAGGAATTTGAATGTTGTTCATAATCACCAAATCTTTGATCTTGTTTTGTTCATGTAAAGTGGCTGCGAAAGGAGAAAACTGGTTCTTGCAATAAGTGGAAAAATAAGATATATCAAAAGAATGAGCTATTTAAAGCTATTCATTCAAAACAATGGGGTATTATTTAAAATTATTCAGTCAAATAACATAACAGTCCAAATGTAGGCATAAACTTCTTTGGATTCCAGTGTTAAATTTCAGAGGAAAAGTTTATGTGCTAATGGCTACACATATCTTCTTAATGTATTAGAGTTTTTCTTTATGGTTAGGAGAAAAAAATATCAGTGTGTCTCTTTCTGTCTTCTCTCTCTTCCTCTTGTAGATCAAAGTCACATGGAAATAACTTAAGTAGGGGAAGAAACGATAAATTTAGAGTCTTATTTGAAATAGAAAATTTTCTAAAATGATAGTAATGTAAATTTAAGCTTTCTGATCATTTTCAGAAAATTACCCGTTAGTTTTTTTTTTAAGCCAAAGTTAACCTTTTTTTTGAAGTTGACATCTTAGAATCTTTCATGTTCTCTGTGAATAATGAAAATAAGCTATTGCACATTTCTGTGTTTTAAAAACTTATTTATGTGCCTTTTCCTTATACTTCCACTATATTCTGTGAAGAAAATAGAGTTGTCATGAATCATGTTGGTCTTGAGTTAAATACAATTGAGAGAGTTTAGGTAAATCTACCATCCACTGAATAACTAACCATGTGTATCAGATGTTCCAGTAAATATTACATAAACGTGACCTCATTTAAACCTTTCCCAGAGGTTTGTGAGGCCTTATATGATTTCTACTTTGGTGATAAGAACAATAAATCACTAAAATTTAGTTTATTACTTAAAGTCACAGAGCTGGGGTGGGATTACCACCCTGATCTTCCACTCCAAATCCAGTTCACTTTCTCCTACAAGAATGTGTTAAAACTAGCAGTACATTTGAAGTTTTCTTAAAACTCTGAAGGCTGAGTGGACTGACCTGTTGACACCGGTCTCAGCAAGACATGTTTTTCTCTCATATGTTCTACACAGAAGAGTTTTGCTTAAAAAAGGATCAAATCCCATAGAATGTACAACTCCAAGAGTGAACCCTAATGTAAACTATGGACGTTGATTGATAATGCTGTATCTACACAGTTCATCAATTGTAATGATTGCCCCACACTGGTGTGAGAGGTTTTTTTTTTTTTTTCTTTTTTAGCTTTTTATTTTGTATTGAGACAGAGCCAATTATCAACATCAGTGTTGTGATATTTTCAGATGAACAGCAAAGGGATTCAGCCCTACATATGCATGTATCCATTCTCCTCCAGCTCCCCTCCCATCCAGGCAGCCACACGCATCAGGCAGAGTTCCCCACACTATACAGTAGGCCCTTGTTGCTTATCCATTTTATTTATTTTATTTATTTATTTTGCTTTTTTTTTTTTTTGCTTATCCATTTTAAACAGAGCAGTGTGTCCATGTCCATCCCAAAGTCTCTAACTATCCTTGCCCCACTCCTTCCCCCGACAACAACCATAAGTTTATTCTCTATGTCTATGAGTGTCTTTCTGTTGTGTAAGCTCATTTGCATCATTTATGTTTAGATTCCACATATAAGGGATGTCATACGATATCTCTCCTTCTCTGTTTGACTCACTTCATTCAGTATGACAGTCTCTAGGTCCAGACATGTTGCTGCAAAGGACATTATTTCATTCTCTTTTATGGATGAGTAATATTCCCCTGTGTGTGTGTGTGTATATATATATCACCTCTTTATCCGTTCATCTCTTGATGTACTTTAAGGTTGCTTCCGTATCTTGGCTGTTGTAAACAGTACGGCAGTGAACACTGCCTTTGGATCATGCTACTCTCCAGATGGATACCCAGGAGTGGGATTTCGGTGTGATAGGGAGCTCTATGTTTAGTTTTCTAAAGATATATCCCTAGTATTCTCCATAGAGCTTTGTAGAAGGTGAGGCTGCTCATATGTGGGCAGGGTATGCGGAATCTCTGCTCCTTGCACTCAAGTTTTGCTGTAAACTTAAAACTAAAAAGACAAAAGTAAAAAGATAAAATGAAAAAGGTGCCCTAAAAAGATAAAGCCTATTAAACTAAAAAAAAAAAAAGAAAGAAAGAAAGAAAGAACCAAAGCTTTAACAATGGTTTAAAATATCTATCCTAAAAACAAGTTTCCTTGGACAGCAAGATACGAGATTTCACAGTGTATGAGAAAGTGAGAGCTAAAACCCACTTTAAAGTCTCACCACCCTATTGGTGTCAAATTAAAACACAGCATCAGCAGCATGTTTTCTCCTATCCCAATTTGGTTACTTTTCTGTTATTCTCTCCAGTGGACAGAATGTGGTCCACTGGAGAAGGGAATGGCAAACCACTTCAGTATTCTTGCCATGAGAACCCCATGAACAGTATGAAAAGGCAAAATGATAGGATACTGAAAGAGGAACTCCCCAGGTCAGTAGGTGCCCAACACGCTGCTGGAGATCAGTGGAGAAATAACTCCAGAAAGAATGAGGGGATGGAGCCAAAGCAAAAGCAATACCCAGCTGTGGATGTGACTGGTAATAGAAGCAAGGTCATCAGTAACACAATATTGCTGTAAAGAGCAATATTGCATTGGAACCTGGAATGTCATGTCTATGATTCAAGGCAAATCGGAAGTGGTCAAACAAGAGATGGCAAGAGTGAACGTTGGCATTCTAGGAAACAGCGAACTAAAATGGACTGGAATGGGTGAATTTAACTCAGATGACCATTATATCTACTACTGTGGGCAGGAATCCCTCAGAAGAGATGGAGTAGCCATCATGGTCAAGAAAAGAGTCTGAAATGCATTACTTGGATGCAATCTCAAAAATGACAGAATGATCTCTATTCGTTTCCAAGGCAAACTATTCAATATCACAGTAATCCAAGTGTATGCCCCAACCAGTAATGCTGAAGAAGCTGAAGTTGAACGGTTCTTTGAAGACCTACAAAACCTTTTAGAACTAACACCCCAAAAAGATGTCCTTTTCATTGTAGGGGACTGGAATGCAAAAGTAGGAAGTCAAGAAACACCTGGAGTAACAGGCAAATTTGGCCTTGGAATGTGGAATGAAGCAGGGCAAAGACTAATAGAGTTTTGCCAAGAAAATGCACTGGTCATAGCAAACACCCTCTTCCAACAACACAAGAGAAGACTCTACATATGGACATCACCAGATGGTCAACATCGAAATCAGACTGATTATATTCTCTGCAGCCAAAGATGGAGAAGCTGTATAAAGTCAACAAAAACAAGACCAGGAGCTGACTGTGGCTCAGATCATGAACTCCTTATTACCAAATTCAGACTCAAATTGAAGAAAGTAGGGAAAACTGCTAGACCATTCAGCTATGACCTAAATCAAATCCATCATGGTTATACAGTGGAAGTGAGAAATAGATTTGAGGGCCTAGATCTGATAGATAGAGTGCCTGATGAACTATGGAATGAGATTCATGACATTGTACAGGAGACAGGGATCAAGACCATCCCCATGGAAAAGAAATGTAAAAAAGCAAAATGGTTGTCTGGGGAGGCCTTACAAATAGCTGTGAAAAGAAGAGAGGTGAAAAGCAAAGGAGAAAAGGAAAGCTATAAGCATCTGAATGCAGAGTTCCAAAGAATAGCAAGAAGAGATAAGAAAGCCTCCTTCAGCGATCAATGCAAAGAAATAGAGGAAAACAACAGAATGTTAAGACTAGAGATCTCTTCAAGAAAATTAGAGACACCAAGGGAATATTTCATGCAAAGATGGACTTGATAAAGGACAGAAATGGTATGGACCTAACAAACAGAAGATATTAAGAAGAGGTGGCAATAATACACAGAACTGTACAAAAAAGGTCTTCACGACCCAGATAATCACGATGGTGTGATCCCTCATCTAGAGCAAGACATCCTGGAATGTGAAGTCAAGTGGGCCTTAAAAAGCATCACTACGAACAAAGCTAGTGGAGGTGATGGAATTCCAGTTGAGCTATTTCAAATCCTGAAAGATGATGCTGTGAAAGTGCTGCACTCAATATGCCAGCAAATTTGGAAAACTCAGCAGTGACCGCAGGACTGGAAAAGGTCAGTTTTCATTCTAATCCCAAAGAAAGGCAATGCCAAAGAATGCTCAAACTACCACACAATTGCACTCATCTCACATGCTAGTAAAGTAATGCTCAAAATTCTCCAAGCCAGGCATCAGTAATACGTGAATCGTGAACTTCCTGATGTTCAAGCTGGTTTAGAAAAGGCAGAGGAACCAGAGATCAAATTGTCAACATCCACTGGATCAAGTAATGCTCAAAATTCTCCAAGCCAGGCATCAGTAATACGTGAATCGTGAACTTCCTGATGTTCAAGCTGGTTTAGAAAAGGCAGAGGAACCAGAGATCAAATTGTCAACATCCACTGGATCATGGAAAAAGCAAGAGAGTTCCAGAAAAACATCTATTTCTGCTTTATTGACTATGCCAAAGCCTTTGATTGTGTGGATCACAATAAACCGTGGAAAATTCTGAGAGAGATGGGAATACCAGACCACCTGACCTGCCTGGACATGGAACAACAGACTGGTTCCAAATAGGAAAAGGTGTACGTCAAGGCTGTATATTGTCACCCTGCTTATTTACCTTCTATGAAGAGTACATCATGAGAAATGCAGGACTGGAAGAAATACGAGCTGGAATCAAGATTGCCAGGAGAAATATCAATAACCTCAGATATGCAGATGACACCACCCTTCTGGCAGAAAGTGAAGAGGAGCTAAAAAGCCTCTTGATGAAAGTGAAAGAGGAGAGTGAAAAAGTTGTCTTAAAGCTCAACATTCAGAAAACGAAGATCATGGCATCTGGTCCCATCACTTCATGGGAAATAGATGGTGAAACAGTGGAAACAGTGTCAGACTTTATTTTTCTGGGCTCCAAAATCACTGCAGATGGTGATTGCAGCCATGAAATTAAAAGACACTTAGTTCTTGGGAGAAAAGTTATGACCAACTTAGATAGCATATTCAAAAGCAGAGACATTAAGTTGCCAACAAAGGTCCAACTAGTCAATGCTATGGTTTTTCCTGTAGTCATGTATGGATGTGAGAGTTGGACTGTGAAGAAGGCTGAGTGCCGAAGAATTGATGCTTTTGAAGTGTGGTGTTGGAGAAGACTCTTGAGAGTCCCTTGGACTGCAAGGAGATCCAACCAGTCCATTCTGAAGGAGATCAGCCCTGGGATTTCTTTGGAGGGAATGATGCTAAAGCTGAAGCTCCAGTACTTTGGCCACCTCATGCAAAGAGTTGACTCATTGGAAAAGACTCTGATGCTGGGAGGGATTGGGGGCAAGAGGATAAGGGGACAACAGAGGATGAGATGGCTGGATGGCATCACTGACTCGATGGATGTGGGTCTGAGTGAACTCTGGGAGTTGGTGATGTCAGGGAGGCCTGGCGTGCTGCGATTCATGGGGTCGCAAAGAGTCGGTCAGGACTGAGCGACTGAACTGAACTGAACTGAACCTTTGGGGAGCTTTCATTTTGCTATTTTAAAGCGTCTTTCTTTAAACTTTATCCTCCCGCCCCAAATTTGGTTTAGGAAGAGAAAGCAGGATCATACACTTCTTTATATGTATAAATGGAGTTTTCAAACTTACCCTTTATCTCCCCATATTCCTCAATGTCACTTTACCTGACTTCGTAGATTCTGTGTTCCTGTCCTTTAATGATTTTCACTGCTGAGCTCTGCACTTTCATCAGTCTTGACAACCTCCTGAACTCTTGGAGTACAGCCGGGTACAGAGCACCCTATCAAGGAGTAATGCCACAGAAGTGATAAGATTCCTTCCCAGATTCTTCCAGACCTTTGTCTTCTCATCAGACCCATTTCCTAGCAGGATTCCTATGACTCTTCATCATAATCGTGTGGTTCACTAGGACCCTCTGTTCTTTCTTTTCTTTTTTTTCTTTAACTTTTATTTTATATTGGAGCATAGTTGATTAACAGTGTGGTGTTAGTTTCAGCTGTACAAGTCATTCAGTTACACACATACATGTATCCTTTTTCAAATTCTTTTCCCAATTAGATTGTTACAGAATGGTGAGCAGAGTTCTTTACGCTATACAGTAGGTCCTTGTTGGCTATCCATTTTAAATATAGCAGTGTGTGTTGTCAATCTCAAACTGCCTAGGGCCCTCTGTTCTTCCAATACATATGTGGACAGAAATGTGTATATATGAGCTTTCTTTGGAGACTTTATGAACTACTTAAACATCATCTGTGCAGACTTAAGTTTGTTGGAAGAGAGTCTGATATGATAGAAATCCTGTACGTTTTGAAATGAGAGAAAAAGTGTTGGGTCAAGTCTCCATCATTTCATTGCAAGATCCATCATTTCATTGCAATATATTAAAACTCTCTGGCTTCAGTTCTATCATCTGACTAATTATTTACAAAATCCAAGAAAATATCTTTTCCTTCAGAAAGTTGATGATTAACTTGGTTACATATAAGGTTGTCCTTGGTTTGCATAGAGCATCAGTGACAATATTTGCCTCTTTGCATTAGTTCTAATAAATAAGTCTTGTCTTCAGACTATTTTTCACCTAAAAAGAAATGGACAAGGTTTTGGAGGACTTGAAATTCTAAAATTATCTTACTTAACTCTGATGAAGCCAGTTAATCATTTAGTTTCTCAGTTTCCTCAAACACTGTGATTATGATGACCTATATCTTTTAAAGTAGTTGTAATAAACTGAGGTAACATGTGAAAACCGTTTATATAAGCTACTATAGAAACAGGAGTTATAAAAATACCACATTTGAAATTAGACTAGATAAATATTGTTAATAATATATATCTCTATATATAATATTAATGTTTTCATGTCTATCTGAATATATGAAATTTATAATTATAATAGGGGCATATACATTTTAATTCAGAGAAGGCAATGATAACCCACTCCAGTACTCTTGCCTGGAAAATCCCATGGACGGAGGAGCCAAGTGGGCTGCAGTCCATGGAGTCGCTAAGAGTCGAGCGCGACTGAACGACTTTACTTTCACTTTTCCCTTTCATGCATTGGAGAAGGAAATGGCAGCCCACTCCAGTGTTCTTGCCTGGAGAATCCCAGGGACGGGGGAGCCTGGTGGGCTGCCGTCTATGGGGTTGCACAGAGTTGGACACTACTGAAGTGACATAGCAGCAGCAGCAGCATACATTTTAATTGGATGTTCTTATACATTTCTGTACAAGAATATACTCAAATACACAAATAACGCAAATATTCAACCTCTCTACATTAAATTGGCTGCTTCTGGAACACTGCACACCTGATTTGAGAAGAGTGAAGTGTTGTTTACTAAATGGGATGTGTTTAAAGATGGGTGTGGGAATCTTAGTGTTAGAAATTTAAGACAAGTAATCATAATGAAAAGTTCTACTGGTGAGTGGCTGTAACATGCCATTGGAAATGATCTCTTTGAGATGAGAGTGGCTCCAAGGAACATGGCTATTGCGTTGGCCATAAGTTAAATAGAGAAGCTCTGATAATATTATTAGCACATTTCATCTCAAAGTCTTTTGCAAACACCTGATTTTTATTACATCTGCCACCATTCTTTTGCTTGGACATTAATGCCTTTTTTGGCCTTGGGTAAATCAAAGGCCTTTATACATATGTTATTATATGGTTGGTAAATGCATTTTATGAGTCTAAGGTAAATATTAATAAAATATGCTTGCTAAGGATCAACACCTGAAAAAGTGTACAACCATCGTGAGCTATTTGGCACAAGCTCTCCTACACCCTACATCTAATCCATCAACAAATACTGTTAGATCCAGCTTCAAAATACTTTCAGAATCTGACTACCCTTGAAATCTTCCCAGAGACTACCTCCCAGATAAGCCACAGTGCTTGTTCTTGGTTTTATTCCTCTACTAAAAACCAATTCTCCATTCAGCTGCCAGAGTGACCTTTTAAAAAGTGACTCAGGTTGTGTCTCTCCTCTACTCAAAACCTTCCAATGGCTGGTTTGAGATCTCATTCATGCTGATCCCTAGTCATCACGATGATGTAAGGACTTTGCAACATCCGGTATGATCTGGTTCCCTACCTTTACATCCAGCAGCTTCTTACAAACACACGCACACAGACACACACACACACACTTGCTTTCCTTGTCTCCTGTCTAATTCCAATCCTGTCGCTCAGGTCTCAAAGCTCTGTGTGTGGTTTTCTTTGCTTGGATAACTTCCTGGACTATGCGCACGGCTTACCTCTCCCGTCTTTAGGTCACCACTGAAACTTGATCTTATAAGGGAGGCCGTTCCTGATCTGGCAGTTCCACCCCACCCCCACCCCCCGACTCCAGATTTTCTTTGTTCTGTTTTTATTTATCACCTCAAATTACCTGATGTTATACACAGATTTCTCCTTTGGCTCAGTGGAAAGGAATCCACCTTCTATGCAGAAGATGCAGGACATGAGGGTTCGATCCCTGGGTCAGGAAGACCCCCTGGAGGAGGAAATGGCATCCAAGCCAGGATTCTAGCCTGGAGAATCCTATGGATGAAGGAGCCTGGTGGACTACAGTCCATGGGGCCTCAAAGAGTCAGGCATGACTGAAGCAACTGAGGGTGCACACACACACGGACAGGTATACGATACATGAATGGCCTGTGTATTTATCTACACACACACAGGTACATGATATATGAATGGCCTGTGTATTTAGCTACACACACATACAGGTATATGATATATGAATGGTCTGTGTATTTAGCTACTACTAGAGTACTCACCTGTGGAGAAGGCAATGGCACCCCACTCCAGTACTCTTGCCTGGAAAATCCCATGGACGGACTGGAGCCTGGTGGGCTGCAGTCCATGGGGTTTCTAAGAGTTGGACACAACTGAGCGACTTCCCTTTCACTTTTCACTTTCATGTATTAGAAAAGGAAGTGGCAACCCACTCCAGTGTTCTTGCCTGGAGAATCCCAGGGACAGGGAAGCCTGGTGGGCTGCTATCTATGGGGTTGCACAGAGTCGGACACGACTGAAGCGACTTAGCGGTACTCACCTGTGTGCTCAGTCCCTTGTGTGCTTAGTCACTCAGTCATGACTCAGTCAAGATTAATCCCATTCTTGCTCGGATAATCCTGTGCAAGAATGGATTGCCATTTTCTCCTCTAAGGGATCTTCCTGACCCAAGGGTCAAACTGTGTCTCCTGCATTGCAGGCAGATTTTTTTTACCCACTGAGCTATCAGGGCAGCCCCGCTCAGTCACTTAGTGACTTAGTGCCCAACTCTTTGCAACCTGGTGGGCTATAACCCACCAGGCTACTCTTTTTATGGGGTTTCCCAGGCAAGAATACTAGAGTGGGTTGCCATTTCCTACTCCAGGGGAATCTTCCCTACCCAGGGATCAAACCCACGTCTCCTGCGTCTCTTACACTGGCAAGCAGATTCTTTACCACTGAGCCACCTAGGGAAACTATACACTCACATAGTGGTAGTTTGAGGTTCAGTCGTGTCTGACTCTTTGCGACCCCATGGACTGTAGTCTACCAGACTCCTCCCTCTGTGGGATTCTCCAGGCAAGAGTACTGGAGTGGGTTGCCATTATAGTCCATTGTTAAATAGCTATAACATTCCTATATGTCAAGGTTCTTTTTTTTTAATTTTCACAATATACAAGATTGATCAATTATTCTTTCAAGAGCCAAGCTTCGTTTCAAAGATAGGAAGCTTTAAAAGAATAAACTAGAATGGTCGTTTGCCACACCACACCCATCCCCAGGAGAGTATTGAAGCTTCAAACTGGAGGGAAACGAAAAGGAAAGCTGTAGAGAAAATAAGAGGGAGCGATGATGGGAAGGGGCCTTGCACCTGCTTTTCTTCGGGGTTGGGTCTGAAATCAAGGACGTGAGTCAAATGCTCCCAAAAAGAGCACTCTTCAGAATCTTGATGTGCAAAATGGACAGTGCTACTTAGCATTTTAGAAACGTAAGTGCGAATCAGCACAGATAGCTGAGCCAGGAAGGGGCCTCAACTGGCAGAATTTACATGGTAAAGGCTGAAAGGCAATGCCCTAACTGAAGTTTCCAGGACAAGATTTCAGGCAAAATGGTGCTCAGTGTAAACAACTAAATAGTGTGATTGATAGAAAACCAAACAGTTGTTATATAACTGTATATATATATATATATGTGTGTGTGTGTGTGTGTGTGTGTGTGTGTGTGTATATATATAATATACAACTACCATTGGTGGCCTGGAAATAAGTTCCTAGAGTCTTGTTTTGATTGAGAACATATTTGTACATTCTGGAATTACACTTCAATTTTCTTTAATATAGAGTAAAAATATATGAAATGGGATACAAAATAAACTTTTTTTTTTTTTGCAAAATGAAATGTGTCATAACGAGAAGCAATGTAATAGATTCTTAACCTTTGTAGGAGAAAATCCTTAGTAAAACCTACTGAGGAATGTTGACCATGGCCCTCTGTTTTGAAATGTGATTTCAAGTTCACAGAGAAATGCTGACATACCGTCTCAAGAACATACAGTCATCAGGCAATTGGAAGCGCAGCCTTGTGCTTATTAGTGGCATAATTCCTGGGGATTCCCGGGCAACCCAGGGGTTAAGGGTCTGTGCTGTCAGTGTAGGGGTACAAGTTTGATCCCTGGTAGGAAACTAATATCCCACATGTCGCAGTTACCGAATAAAAAAGGAAGCTCAATTTCTACCTTTCCTTGTCACCCACCAACCCAAAAAGAAAGGAAGGTTTGTTTATTGGTGAAAAAAAAAAACCCACATAAAAAAAACAAAATAAAAATCAACCGATCATACCAATAGATTTGCAGGCCTCTGCCTCTCTCTCCTGCAATGCTAGAGACCCTGGTTCGATTTTTGGGTTGGGAAGATGCCCTGGAGAAGGGGTAGGCTACCCACTCCAGTATTCACGAGGTTCCCTGGTGGCTCAGATGGTCAAGAATCTGTTTGCAATGCAGAAGGCCTGTATTTGATCCCTGGGTTGGGAAGATCCCCTGGAGGAAGGGGGCAACCTGCTCCAGTGTCCTTGCCTGCAGAATGCCCATGGACAGAGGTGCCTGACAGGCTACGTTCCATGGGGTCTCACATAGCTGGACACCACTGAGCAACCAAGCACGACATCTCCCTCCTGATAACTCTGTAATTTCCCTCACTCAGGGCTCTAGTGTATGTCCCCAGATTCTCTTTACCCTCACGGACTTCAATCCATGTGTGTGATATTTCCAACCACGTATTTTTCTTTCATCTCTGTGATCACCTCACACTCAGTTTTATTTTATTCTTTTTTTCTTGCCCCTACCTATTCCCAAGATGACATCATGCACATTTTCATCACCAGAAATTGCAATATCGCTGAACTCACTTTCTAATCTAGTTTAATCAGTATAACCACTCTTTAAAAATACCCCCCAATTCCCTTGCCTCTCTCTCCTTTCATCACACTTGGTCTACCACATCCACAGCCTTAGAAATCCAGCCAGCTGAAAATCTATGTCTGAATCTTCCTTGTATATGATGCCAAATGTTCCTGAAGAAAATCAGATTTAGGTACCTGAAGCCACTTATGTATTCACTGTTACCTGCCTGATATGACAATATACAACACCTGTCACTCCTATTATAATTGTTGAGGAAGCTTGATCTGTTCCCCACATGGTCTACTATAGACATACTCACTCCCAGGATCCTCTTATCCACTACAGAGATCCATAGTCTTCTAAATATTCCATGGGACATACATGTCCTAAAACATTGCTCACTGCTATCTGAAAGTCAAATTTCACTAGCCATCCTATTTTTATTTGCTAAATTTGGCAGCATTATCACTGCTTCCTCTCAGAAACAGGTTCCCCTTCCTCTACTTTATTAAAAAAAAAAAAAAAGATTGCATCTTGTGGAAGTTCTTCATTTACCTTCCACCACTCTCTGAATCCTCCCCCTCACACTAAGTTTTTTCCTTCTTCTTTATTTGTGTAGAAAAAGAGAAAAGTCAAATATGTTGGGACCAAAGGTCAATGCTAGGAACTGGAGATCCTATACCCCTGTTCCTTGCATGGCCCCTCATATACATTAGGAACATGATGATGTACGTTGCCATTGCTTTTGCTTAGTCACTAAGTCGTGTCTGACTTGGTCGTGGTCAGGCTGCTCTGACCCAGAGATCGGACTTGTGTCTCTCTCATCTCCTGCACTGGCAGGCAAATTATTTACCACTAGTGCCAAGTCCTTACTAAACCTTCCAGGACTACTTTACAGAGAAAACCCTGCTTCCATTTTCTCTCACCATATCCTTTTCATATTCTTATCATTTTGCCTTTCTGTTTAATTGTCTGTGACCTCCACTAGGCTACGGTTTGGTTCACTACTGAATTTCCTTGCAGTATCTAGCAGAAATGGTATGTAACAAGCACGAATTAAATATCCATTGGATAAATGGGAAAACACATCAATATAGTTTTTGTGAAACAGTATTTTTAAATGTAGGATGTGACTGTCAAATCAGCACAATTTTATTATGGATTACAAAACTATTAAAATAATTAAATACTAAGCTTATCTCCTTATGATATATAACTATGCATTCAACATTAGGTTAATATATGACACAAATGTTACCAGATAATAGGTTATAATATTCATTTAAGCCCTAAATAAAGCAACTCAATAAACTGAGATAAATAGTGAAGAGATCTAATGAGAAAAAAAAATTGCATCTATTATAGTGATAATTCTATGCTTTTAATTAAACTTGTTGCAGGTATATTTCATTGTGAAGGTAAATTGTCTAGAAGCCAGGGTTTTACTTCCAAGGCACATTTGGGGTTATTTTTGCAAAGCCCCATACATAATTTTATTGTTGTGTGATTATATCAGCTATTAATAATATCACCACCATAATTATTTACAACTTATTAATCATTACTGAACAATTAAAAAGATTTAATAGCCCATTTCTCATTAACTTACCTTTGGATAAGAGTAAGAAAATTGTTTTCCCTTGTATAATAACACATTTTGAAAGAACACCATCAGAATCTAGAATAGGAAAAGTAGAAAAAGGACAGAAATTTTATTTTACCCCTAGGCATAAAAAATAATTACTTAAAGATAAGATATTTCATATTTATTAGAAGGCTGCTTCTTCTATTCTTTTGTTATCTTTTTCTCTCTTCTTTGAAACTCTCTCCTGATGCACAAACACCACACACAGCATAAAACATTTTGTTTCTCCCATTTAAGGGATTTGGACCATAAAGAAGGCTGAGCACCAAAGAGAACTGATGAGCACCAAAAAAAAGCACCAAATTGATGCTTTAGAATTGTGCAGCAGAAGACTCTCGAGAGTCCCTTGGATGGCAGGGAGATCAAACCAGTCAATCCTAAAGGAAATCAATGTTGAACACTCATTGGAAGGACTGATGCTAAAGCTGAAGTTCCAATACTTTGGACGTTTGATGCAAAGAGCGTCCTCATTTTAAAAGACTCTGATGCTGGGAAAGATTGACGGCAAAAAGAGAAAGAGGCAGCAGAGGAAGAGATGGTTAGATAGCATTACTGAGTCAATGGACATGAGTTTGAGCAGACACCAGGAGACCGTGGAGAACAGAAAGCCCAGTGTGCTGCAGTCAATGGGGTCGCAAAGAGTCAAACACGACTTAGCCGCTGAACAACCACGTTTAAGGGAGAAGTGATGACAGTCTGGTAAACAAACAAGTCTGATGTTGACTGACCTCAAGAGCTCTATCTCATTGCATAAGATCATTTGAATTTTCAAGGACAGGAGGCAGTGAAAAATATTTGATACAGAGAAAAAGGCAATATTACTAGTGAAATTTCCCGCATCAGTGGGGTTAAAAAGGAGTTGGATTTTCCTGAGACAATGGAACCTGTGCTAGGCCTTTGCCAACACTGTCTGTGCAGGAGGAGTTCTCTGATCTCATCTCAAATGGGACTATTTGATTAGGTTAGGAATAAAAGACATTATATTACTTCCTCATACTAAATTATAATCATCAGCCTGCTTGTTCTGCTTTCCAGAACAAAGCACAACTCTTCAGAGCACAGCAATTTCATCAAGTACCAGTAGGCTGTCGTTAATAGTGCTTGCTTTTTGATATTTTTAGCTGGACATTGTCCTAAAATTACATTGTGACTCTTGTCTGAATATTTTGCAGTTGCTCAGGACTCTCTTTAGCCTAGAACTGAAGCCTGTCCACTGTCCATTAGTAGCTCAGTTGTGTTTGACTCTTTGTGACCCTATGGACTGTAGCCTGCCAGGCTCTTCTGTCCAAGGGAGTCTCCAGGTAAGAAAACTGGAGTAGGTTGTAATTTCGGCCAAGAAAGATGAAAGGGGATACTTCACAGGTGAAAGGACATGCACATCACTTTACCAAGTAGACTCTTTGCTACTAATTTTATAAAAACATGGCATTCTTCCATGCAATATGTATGGACCAGTTGATGAGTAATGTACAAAAGCTATATAGATATTCGTGAAAAAGCTCTTGACCTAATGAGGCCTTATGGTCCAATAGGAAAGATGAATCCTCAACTCGAAATGAAGTTGCATGCAAAAAGTGCCAAGTGATAATGTTGCTGCTGGAGAGTCACTCTCCAATCAGTCATAAAGGCACTGAATATTTCACCAGTATGTATTTTTAGACTGTTGAATTTATGAAAATGACCACCCCGTAACAAGGATTTGAAGTTTAATTCAATGTTTTTGATTAATAACTCTGTGGTCATACAATCCAGTGTTATGTGGTGTTTAATATCTTCATGTCAGAGAAAATATCACCGCTCCATATTTAATTTGTGAGTTTTTCTCATCAGTGGTGTTTGCAGTATAGGTAAGTCTACAGGAAAAGAAGGACATAACTCCGTGATAGTGTGACCCAGTTCTTTAGGGAAAAAGTTAAATAGTAATTAGATAGCTTTACCACTGCTTTTCTACCAGAGAAAACACTCAGTCATAATTTTGGTTCTGTCTGCTTTGCTTAGCTTAGCTTTATTAAAAAACAAAAAGCAAAAATAGCTTAAACACTCATCACTTTGTTTACCTCTCAAATCTTGTAGAAGAAAATGAAATGTGTTCTGTTTTTATAGATAAATTGAGAAAACTTCAATACTTAAGAAGAACAGACCTTGAATCAAAGCAGTTGCTTTCAGCAAAATAATAATAAGACTAGAATGAACTGAAATCACTCAGTGTCTCCTAACTTTGTGAATGAAATTCAGAAGACTTGGGAGAAAACATACATCTTCCAGCAAAGCAACTTCCATCAGAGAGGATCAGTGATTTACAATCTCATGAGGAAAGTTTCCAAGGAAAAAGATACGTAGAGAACAGTATAAGTTGTGGTGTTTATAGTGATAGAATGACTTACATGACAGAATTTTCTGCAATATCACTCCATAGATAAATGAAGAAGGAAGCCCAATTTTTAATAAAACTTCTTGAAAATTTTGATAAACAAAAAGTCTTCTTAGAACAAAGAAGGTTTCATGAAAAATGGAGCCTTATATTTTATGTGAGATGCGCCACATCTAGAAATTCAACTTCCTCTTGGCTTTTATTGGCTAGGATTTTTAAAAGGCGAGGAAAGGGACATGAAGGCAGGTGTTTGCCAGAGTTCCACGTCTGAATAACTTGAACACAGGTAATTTGATCTCCCAGGTGGTATCCAACTCCAGGCAAAAGCAGTGAAGCAGGCAGGAATTCTTAGTTTCTCTTCTCCTATCCTGCGGTTTTCCATGGACTTCTGGAAGCATTACTGGAGCTCCCTAACTTCAAATATTTTTTTTCTTCTCTTTTCTTTCAGTGTATCTCTATGGGGCTGAGAGTTATGCTCACCAAAAGACCACTTTGATAGGAACATCATTATATGACCTTGAGTAAGATACTAAGGATCTTTAAGGCTTCATTTCCTTTTGTAAAATGAGGACAGTACTGGCAAGCTTATAGAATGCTGGTTAGAACAAAAGTAGGGACTAAAGCACAGACCCATAAAGATGCCTCATAAGGGTAAGATGCACCTGCCCTTTCCTCCCTCTCCTTAGTTGGAACTACATTCCCTAGTAGAAAGAGCAAGTCCAAGAGGCTTAAAAGGCACCTTTACAGCCAGCCAGACCCTTGCACTTTCAGCCACTGACCGAACGGAGGAGCTTCTCCGCTCAATATGATCCTAGTTTATCGGAGCTGTTTCTCTTGCTGGTCACACATTTCAAGCTGCATCTTCTGTGTGTCTCTGGACTGTGGCTTCCGTCCAGCTGGCTCTCCTGGTGCTCTGCCCAGTGAGCGTGTGGCTCTGAGACTGGAGAAGCAGGCTGTTGCCCAGCCCCGGTTCCTGTCCTGGTTTGTGGTGCCCATGGTCCCTAATGTCAATAGCACTGATCTCTGTCCATCTTCTTCTGATCCAATCTTTCCCTCGACCTCTGTTGTTACGAGGCAACCTTCCAAAATTTGCCATTGTGGCCTTGGTAATGCTGTTATTGTTCAGTCGCTTGATTGTGTCTGACTCTTTGCAACCCCATGGACTGCAGCATGCCAGGCTTCCCTGTCCTTCACTACTCCTGGAGCTTGCTCAGACTCATGTCCATTGAGTTGTTGATGCCATCCACCCCTCTCATCCTCTGTCATCCCCTTCATCTCTTGCCCTCAATTTTCTGCAAAATCAGGGTCTTTTCCAATGAGTCAGCTTTCCACATCAGGTGGCCAAAGTATTGGACCTTCAGCTACAGTATTAGTTCTTCTGATAAATATTCAGGGTGGGTTTCTTTTAGGATGGACTGGTTTGATCTCCTTGCTCAGCAAGACTGGGGTTGCAGCATATCTAGACGAGAAATGAAATGCAGGGAAGCATTAGATGGGAGGTCAGAACAGTATGGTTCTAGCTCAGATTTTGACAGTAACCAGCTGTGTGACTTTGGAGAAATCAATAAACTGCTCAAAGCCACGCTTTCTTCAATTGAAAACGAGGCATAAGATTTCCCTAGTGTCCTTCCGGGTCGAAAGTTTAATGATTTCATGATTCTAATTTCACTGTTGCTCTCAGCAACTGCAGTAAACTAGAAATATTGCCTCTCTCCGCCTGTTGCTTAAGCAATCCTGAGTCTTTAGAAGCAATCTCTACTGCTTGGCTTAATGTTGTCTGTGAGCTCATCAGGACAAAAGCAGAAGTGAAAAGAACAGTGCCTCAGAATTCAAAGAAGGAAATAAACAGCATTTTTTTTTCTAATCTTAAAATATATGTTTTACCTATAAACTTTTATAAAATCAACTTTTATTTTTCCAAAGCAGAAAAAAAAAGTGATCTCCTGAGTAATGGATAATAAATTGGTAAACGTTGTGGTCAGATCAAGGCTCCCAGCCTGGACGTTGCAACCATGACGTGCACCTCATGTGTGAAAGTTACACTCATGCATGGAAACATCATCTTACTGAGTAAGAATCATGCAAAATAGTGATAATTATGATGATAATAAATTAATAACTGGATTAAATGTAAAATTAAACTAACTTTTGAAAATGCTTTATTTCATCCTTACATGGAAAAGCTAAATAAGTGAAGTAAGCTACTGAACTCTGGATGTTGGCTGCAAATATTTCTCTTAACATGCAGTTCACTGGGGGCTGTTCTCAATATCCATGTCTTCCTTACTTTATCTGAATGTTTGTAGTGATACTGTAAATGTAATCCTCTAACTTTTTATAATATCTCACATGCCAGCCCCTCTTCCTTTGTCAACTTTTCATATTTTCCAGGTTATTTCCAAGGATTCCACTGCTTAAGCCCTTTCATCTTCACTCTCTGTTCTTTTTCCCTGGATGAGCAGGTCCACTTCTGACACTTCAATTATCTTGCACACTTGATGACTCACAGTATGTTCTTGCATACCTATATAAAGTCCCCCACATATGAACGTTCAAGTTGCAAACTTTCAAAGACGCGAACGTGCATTCGCATGTCCAGTCACGTAAGTTAGTTCATGTGTCTAGCATTCTTTCTGAAAGTTTGGTATCTAGGTTAGCTTTATTGGACTTACAAGATTTGGAATTATGAACAAGCTCTCAGAACAGAACTCTTTCATGTGTAGGGGACTTACCATACATAGTATACATTTTATATACACAGAGACACATATATTATAAGTGTATATGTGTGACTATATGTATATGTATCTCTCTCTATATATATATATAATTTACAGCAACATTATTTTTTCCTGTCTTTGGATGCTTCTTTCTTTTATTATTTTTAAGTATTGTTGATTTACAATATTGTGTTAGTTTCAGGTGTGCGCCACAGTTATTCTTCAGATTCTCTTCCTTTATAGGTTATTACAAAAGATGACTATATATACAATATGGATGTCTCTTATAACTTGCCTAATTTAACGTCTGGAGAAGGCAGTGGCACCCCACTCCAGTACTCTTGACTGGAAAATCCCATGTATGGAGGAGCCTGGTAGGCTACAGTCCACGGGGTTGCAAAGAGTTGGACATGGCTGAGCAACTTCACTTTCACTTTTCCTTTCATGCATTAGAGAAGGAAATGGCAACCCACTCCAGTGTTCTTGCCTGGAGAATCCCAGGGACGGGGGGGCCTGGTGGGCTGCCGTCTCTGGGGTCGCACAGAATCGGGCACGACTGAAGCGACTTAGCAGCAGCAGCAGCAACAATTTAAGCTCTCCCAGACCTTCATTTTTTCTGATGTCCTCAGTATTAATGCAAAAACCTGAATGTCACTCTTCCCCACTTTCTTTCATTTCTCCTTCATGTTTTATCCATCAGCAACTTGCATTGATGTTTCCAAAAAATGTATTGTTTTCTCCATCTCCACTCCAGTTGCTCTGGTGTAATTACCAGCAAGCATAGGAATGGACTGGTACCTGCACTTCCTGTCTCTGGCTTGACTGCCCTCTCAACCCCCAGTCTTCCATCTGGCTGCAACCAGAATGAGTGTGATCCCATCAAACCCTCTCTGACAATTTTCTCTTAACCTTGGCCAATGTGGTCCCTACTTATCTTGTTTATATGGGATTTTAAGATTCATCGGTTCATCAAATTCATCAAATTTCCACCTGCTGCTCAATGCTCTGGGAATATAAACTAATTATAATTCCTCAATGAGGTTCCTTTATGCTTTTAAGGGCTTTTTAAAGCTCTTCCTTCTAACTGAATAGTTCTTCCTCTTACCTCCCTCCTGTGATTTATATTTCAATTTTTAGCTTAGACACCACATCAATATTTCCAGAAAGAAATATTGGACCACCCTAAAGAGAGGTTGAATTCACTTCTCAGCATACATACTGCACTAATTTATTGGTAGTATACCCATCTAGTTAATTACGCATCTCATTGCATGCTAATGTCTGTAACAGCAAATAGTATTTATATCTTGTCTACAACTGTATATTCAGTAAATTTGCCAAATTTTGCAAATAAATATACAGGAAGTCTATTTAAAGCTGAAGTTCTGATAAACTACAATTGTCTTTATGTCCCAGTACTTAGAAGATATACTAGAAATTTGCATGTAACCTGAAATTTAAATTTAACCTGGCATCCTGTATTTATTCAACTGCCTTAGTTCCAGATCTTAAATTTAAAAAATGAAGAACAAGCTCATTACATACTAGTTGTTCAATAAATATTTAATAATGCTACATAGCAGCAGAATTATTATAAGATTTTACTCTATTTCTTTGAAAATGTCATAATACAATTTATTTGTTTGGGGGCATTAGCAATGAGTGTTCTGTGCTTTATTTGACAGTAGAGCTATTTTAAGACAGCTAATATGGAATTGATTGTGTCTATGTGGCTTGGATGTGATATTAACAATGGTAAATATGCTTGCAGAAGAGCCATTGCTAGAGGATTCAGAGACCATGATTTTTTTTTTTTGCATGTGTTTTGCTTTTGTTTTTCTCATAGGCCAGAGACAAGACCTGTCTAAACTTGCTTAGGAAAGCTTTCCTTAGATTTTCACTTCGCACATCCTCTCCCAGAACTGTCCCCTCTATCACACAGCTGCGGTCAGAAACACTCCAATTGCTGACAAGTGGAGGAAGAGAGAACCAAGGCCATCTGCTGCCGACCTGGAGGCAGGCTCTGGGGAGCAGAGAGCATCATTTCCCAACCTTCCACTCTGTCACTTTGATGCATAAATCCTAAAATCTCATAAAGACATGCCTTGATTTTCTCTGAGTTATTGTGGAAGAAAAGGGACTTTTCCCAATTCTGTATCTTTAATATTAGATTAATTTTGTTGTGTTATGATTAGAAGTCTACCCATAGATTCTCATTTAAAAAACAACAACAAAAAAAGACTAAGTGGCGCAGATGGTCTCCACCCATAACAGGAGTAAACAGACTTAATGAAATTGATGAGCAGAGTATTCAGAGATCTTAGTGTATATACACGCATGGATTGCATCTATCCAAGTTTACACAAATTATGTTGGTTGGCTTATCTGTTTCCATTTGCAAAAGGCACTAATGTTAATAATAGAAAAGTGGAGGGTTAAATTCCTGTGAGGTAGCAAAAATAATGGATTAAAGAACACTGAATGCCTGCCTCTCTTAAAAGGCAATGGGATAACGAGGGGAAAAACAAGGGAAGAAACAAAGCAAACTGCGAGAATTGACTTTTTCAGAATTTTGGAAACTACCCAGAAGCTTGCAGCAACCAGGGAGAATTCATTCAAGAAAAGTGTCTGGATCTTGGCAAGAACAGAGAGCTATGCGTCATTTTAACTTAGCCTGGTCCCATGTCCCAATTCCCTGCTTAGTGGCAGCCTTAAAAATGACAGGCTGGATTCCGTTACAGATACAGGAGGAAGCATAACTGATCTCATTTGCGAAGAGTCCTATGCATTTATGTTTATTGGCGTGTTTGTTCATTTGTTATGTTTGTTTGCTTTGTTTGTTTATTGCTTGTTGGGGGCCACCTCTAGAAAATAAGCTCAAAAAGTTCATCTTTGTCTCACCTAATTCAGAATTTACCCAGCGCTAAAGCTGCTAACTTTGTCCAGAGCATACACGGAAACATGTTTAAGTCACTGCTGCCTGAGGCAATGAATAACAGTTGGAGGATGGGTCGGGGGAAAACTAAACAAGAAGACTGTGAGGAAAGGTTGGTGAATGAGATACTTTGGAGAATGTCTTTGAAAAGCTCCAACACATTCTTCAGGATCAACAAGGACATGTATACTTTCCCATGCTACTTATACATGGGCTCAGTAAAGACCTGTGAAGACCCTGAGGTCTTCTGGTTGACTTTGAAGCTCTGTACAGGGAAGTAGTGAAGGCTAAAACAGAGTTGTCAGCTGCTAGGCTGGGTGCCAGAGATATGTTTTAATGAACACACGTACTCTGTAAAGTCTGGGAGATTTTTATTGGCGTTTTCTAGGTCATTTCATGAATTCAATATTACCATGATATCAAAGACAGATAAAGATGTTGCAATAAAAGGAAATGTAGATCAATATCCCTCATTAATATGCACACAGAAATCTTCAACATACAATCCAGCTGTATTAAAAAAGATTGCACACCATGATCAAGTGGAATTTATCGCAGGAATGCCAGATTTGTTTGACATCCCAAAATCAATTAATGTAATATGCCCTATCAACAGAATGAAGAAAAGAAAAGCACATGATCATCTCAAGTGAAATAGAAAATTTATTTTATAAAATCCAGCACCATTTCATGAAAAAAAAAAACAAACAAGAATATAAACTAGGAATAGAACTTGGAATAAAAAGGAACTTTCTTAACATGATGCTTAATGTTGTAAGAATGAAACTTCTCCCTTAAACTAGGAACAAGAAAACAATGTATTTTCTGACTATCTCTGTTAAATATTTTACAGAAAATTTAGCCAGGGCAATGAAGCAAATAAAAAACAAAAAATATTCAAATAAAAAAAGGATTAAAAATATCTCTATTTGTAAATGACATGATCTGAAAAAAAGAATACTCCAAAAAGTCTAACATTAACATTCACACAATCAATACAATTGCAAGATTTGTATACACACTAAAAATTACAAGATTTTGTTGAAAGAAATTAAAGAGATAAATGGATGAAAAGTCATCCTGTACTCATAGATTGGAAGACAATATTTTAATAATGACAAGATAATCCTCAAATTGTTCTATAAATTCATTGCAATCTCTATAAAAATTTCAACTGCTTTTTTTCTCCGAAAATTAACAAACTCATTTAAAAAACCTATATGGAAATGCACAATAAATATTTAAAAAGAAACATTGAAAAAATGAATGAAGCTGAACAGCACACACTTCCTAATTTCAAAACTTCCTACACAGCTGTCATAATCAAATGGTGGAGTATTGGCATTGATTAGGCATATAGATTAGTGGATTATGATTCACACTACAGAAATTACTCATATTTACGGTCAATAGATTTTCTACAATGTTTCCAAGGCTATCCCATGGGATAAGAATAGTTATTTCACTATATAAAACTGTTTATCCACATGTGAAAGAATGAATTCAGAGCCCTATTTCATAGCATATATGAAAATTGACACAAAATGAATCAAAGATCTAAATATAAGAGCTAGAACAATGAGATCCCTAGAAGTAAACAAACTGGAAGAATACCATTTGAAAGGCAATGTAAATGTAACTCAGGAGCTGATCAAGCATATGGTCAATGAGTTTCCATGATTGCCCATTGGATACACTGCCGATAGAACACAGAAGTGTGCCCCAGATGCAAGAATGGTCCACGTCATGAGGACTCACCCTGGAAGAAAGAAGCCAGATATGTGACTCAGTCATGGGTCACCTTCCAGGGGCCTGGGCCAAGCAACATGACAAACTGGGCCACAACAGCAGGAGTATAAGTCCTGTGTGAGCATGTCAGATTGACACATTGGTCAACTAGTCCCCAGTCACAGATGCATGTGGTGCTTCACCGCTGTGGGGGCACACGGCAGATATGGGACTAGCATTCCCGCGAGCCAGGTAGATACTGGAACCACTTCCATGACATTGGGGAAATATATTTGCTTGTGTTCAGATATCCAGCAGGTTTCCAGTCTGATCAAGCCACCGTGACCATTGCTCAAGCTACCCAGCAGTGACTATGCTCCCCTGGCATAGATGAACAGTCCATGTTGTCCTCGGCAGGTGATGAGACAGAATGTTGAGACCTGTGTGTCCAGCTGATGCATCCATAGAAGAGAAATATTGTTAAGAAAGCTTGACACCCTTCTTTGAAATCCTGGGAACGTGTGTGAACAAAACTGGTGACCACTCCCTTACTTGCAACATCTGAGTTTGTAGACCCACTGGAGAAAGCTTCAGCGGAGACTGAGAAAGGGGAGTAGTGTCAAGTACCAGACAAACATGTGACTTTGTTCCCTATACATTTCTGAGCTTCTGGAAGAAAATATCGTTGGATATTATGGATCCTCATGAAGAGAGATGTGAGGTTCAGACAGGTAAAGTCTAGACCAACCGAGAGAACTAGAACAACATTGAGAATAATGGAGCGTATGGAGCTAAGAGAGAGTTTCCCCTTTCTGTTGCTGTTGTTCAGCCACCCAGTCGTGTCTGACCGTTTGTGACCCCATGGACTGCAGCACGCCAGGCCTCCCTGTCCCTTACCATCTCCCAGAGTTTGCCCAAGTTCATGTCCATTGCATCGGTGATGCCATCAACCATCTCATCCTCTGACACCCTCTTCTTCTCCCCCCAATCCTCCTCTTTGAGGCATCCTCATACTGAAGGGATCTGAACTCAAAGATGATGGAGCCCACTGGAACATTAGTGCCTGAGTTCTGTTCCAAGAAAACTAAGTATGGGATTGCCTTCAAGGACCTGGAGATACAGCAGATGCGCTTCTGTGAAGACCACTTGCGAGCCTTTCCCACTGATGTGCAGAGGCTCTTTCTCCTCTTAATCAAGACCATCCTGTTAAAGACAGTGACCAACAGATGTGCTAATCCACAGCCCTGAGCTTGACCTCTACTCCAGAGGTGAAGTCCTTACATTTCAAATCATCAGGAGTTTATTACTTTTATGAGGTTGTTGTTGTTCTTTTTGTTGTTGTTTAAAGAAAAGCTTTAAATCAAGATATCACTGAATAGCAATTCCTATCATGCATGAAACTTGCATAAACTCAGACAGCAATGCCATATAGTAATACTTCCCAAATACAGAAGCATTGACTTAAAGCTATTCTCCTTCTCGATTCCTAGCTATGAACAGGAAAGAGGAAATGGAGGAAAATAATTTTATATCATCATTTTCTATTATATTTCAATTTATGTTAGTAGGATGAAAAGATTACTTTTTATCCTAGGCTTCCTTGGCCATGTAAATTTCCCCATAAAAATAATTTCCCATGTGTCATTGTTAATAATAACATGTTGACTCTTTTCTGTAAAAAGTACTTTTGTCACAATGACTGTCACAGAAAAAAATAGTGATAATATATTACCCAATAGTCAAAAATAGAATGACAAAATTACTGAAATAAATTACTTTTAAAGAGAAATAAAACTTCTTATAAGAGTTCAAATAAAAACAAGAAGAGGGAAAATTAAAGTAGAAATGTATTTTTCCACTTCTTTTCAAAATCATTTCATTATTTTGTAAACATTTGTATCCCCCTTATTACTTAAATATGTTAGTCTGTGAAGAGAGAGGAAGAAGGGACAGCTTTTCAATGAAGATACAACATTTTTTTCACTAAGCCTTTTATCACATGTAAAATTACATTTATTTTTTTCATCCAGAAAGCCAGTAATAAAATTCAATGAACTCTTAATGTGTTTATATTTCAGGAATGCATTTCACCTTACGGTGTGCATATACATTCTAAATTAATTAAGCAAGTTAATTAAACAGACAAACTTCAGAGATTCAGTGCTCTGTTATTATCATCACTAATTTGCTTTTAAGGAGTTTCAAAATTGTATTTCACTGTGTAGGTCTGGACTTTACTCTGGCACACTCTGAACCATCTTAATTGGGGGACAAACCATTGTTTATTTTAGATTTTTTTCTTGGACCCATGTCCTCATGATGACTATGTTCTTTATGGGGCAAGAATACATTTTGTGGCTTTAGAGATGACACCACCCTTATGGCAGAAAGTGAAGAGGAACTAAAAAGCCTCTTGATGAAAGTGAAAGAGGAGAGTGACAAAGTTGGCTTAAAGCTCAACATTCAAAAAACGAAGATCATGGCATCCAGTCCCATCACTTCATGGGAAATAGATGGGGAAACAGTAGAAACAGTGTCAGACTTTATTTTTTTGGGGCTCCAAAATCACTGCAGATGGTGACTGCAGCCATGAAATTAAAAGACACTTACTCCTTGGAAGGAAAGTTATGACCAACCTAGATAGCATATTCAAAAGCAGAGACATTACCTGACCAACAAAGGTCCGTCTAGTCAAGGCTATTGTTTTTCCTGTGGTTATTTATGGATGTGAGAGTTGGACTGTGAAGAAGGCTGAGCACCAAAGAATTGATGCTTTTGAACTGTGGTGTTGGAGAAGACTCTTGAGAGTCCCTTGGACTGCCAGGAGAACCAACCAGTCCTTTCTGAAGGAGATCAGCCCTGGGATTTCTTTGGAGGTAATGATGCTGAAGCTGAAACTCCAGTACTTTGGCCACCTCATGGGAAGAGTTGACTCACTGGAAAAGACTCTGATGCTGGGAGGGATTGGGGGCAGGAGGAGAAGGGGACGACAGAGGATGAGATGGCTGGGTGGCATCACTGACTCGATGGCTGTGAGTCTGAGTGAACTCCGGGAGTTGGTGATGGACAGGGTCGCCTGGCGTGCTGCAATTCATGGGGTCACAAAGAGTCAGTCAGGACTGAGCAAATGAATGAACTGATGCAATGAAATTGGTGGTTTATTTTAACATCTTTTGAATTGTCGTGCTAGAGAAAACTATTGAGAGTCCCTTGGACCTCAAGGAGACCAAACCAGTCCATCCTAAATAAAACCAACCCTGAATATTCATTGGAAGGACTGATGCTAAAGCAAAAGTTCCAATACTTTGGCCACCTGATGCAAAAAACCTACTCAATGGAAAGTGAAGTCGCTCAGTCGTGTCTGACTCTTTATGGCCCCATGGACTGTAGCCTACCAAGCTCCTCTGTCCATGGGATTTTTCCAGGCAATAGTACTGGAGTGGATTGCCATTTCCTTCTCCAGAGGATCTTCCCGACCAGGGATCGAACCTGGGTTTCCCGCATTGTAGACAGACGCTTTACCATCTGAGCCACCCTGATTTTAGGAAAGACTGAAAGCAAGAGAAGGGATTGGCAGCGGGTGAGATGGTTAGATAGCATAGCCTCACCAACTCAATGGACTTGAATCTGAGCAAACTCCTGCAGACAGTGGTGATCAGAGGAATCTGGCTGGCTACCATCCATGGAGTTGCAAAGAGCTGGACACACTTTTGTGAAGGAGCGTGCATACACGCAACTGTCATAGGTTTCTCTCTGTTACATGATGGTTTTGAACCAGATGGATATGATAAGATGTGGCTAGTGTAGAATATCACTGTTCCTGGTTTCCTTCCCTCCCCCAGCTATGGCATAATCTCTCTAGTACTGAGGGCAGATAGACTTATTTTTTTACCACTTATTACCCTTAGCCATTACACATCATTTATGAGCCTGAGGCACTATTGAGTTTCATTCTAAAGGAATAATTGTTGTTGAATGTGAAAGTTCAATAAATAGATTTTAACATTTTATCGTGAAAAATATCCCAATAAAAACTGTGTTTTTTTCATTCTCATGTTTGGAGATTTTATGTGCGTGCACATGTGCTTGTATCTGTACTGTTTTCCAAAGCCTCAGGCAAGTTGAAATAATAATTATAAACGTTTATTGCCCCAGCCCTGGGCAAAGGGGGATTATGTCACTTAATCTCCAGAGCAAAGTAAAAGGGGGTGAGTGGCTTGACATTTGATTCCATTCTTTTAGCACCAATTCCGGGTTCTTATGTATATGTGAAAGGGCGCTGAGAGTTTCTCCCCCATGGTTGACATTGATTTCAGCTCTGATTTTCTCAGGGTCTCAGCTGAAATCTCCAAGGTCCCCTTTCTCACCTCCGAAGTAAGGCATAGGCTGAGCATCCCCTTGGGGTGTTGAACACTGGCTGCTGGGACTGAACTCTTCATCTCTGTGTGTGTGTCCCCAGGACAACGCAAGTGTTGGAAAACCATTCCCACTTCTCTAGAAGGCCCTGTGTATTCAGACTGGGCTTCCCTGAAGCGAGGCTCTTAAGGAAAGAGATGGAGGAGCTTCCCGGGCAGTCCAGTGGTTAAGACTCTGCACTCCCACTGCTGGGGGTACACGCCCCCTCTCTGGTCAGGGAACTAAATCCTGAAGACCTCGAGGTGCAGCCAAAACTAAAGAAAGAGAAAGGAAGGGAGGAAGCAAGCAAGCAAACAAGAGGGATAGAGATTTTTTCCACAGAATCTCACTCCCATTGAGTCTGCATTCTTCCAAGGCGTCATCAGAGGCTGCACCTCTGCTCAGGCTCTGGTGGGCAGAGCTGGTGGCTGAAGGTGAAAGAAAGGGAGGAGACTTGGCTGGGTGGGGGGTGGTGTGAAGCTTTTGGGTGGGGTTTCTCTATGTTCTGCTGCTCTGGCAGGGTCTCTGGTACTAGTTTCATTTTTAAGCCCAGGTTGTATAGACCATGTAAGAACATATCTTAAGTAGCTTAAATAAATTGATAGTCTGAATTCTGAAGTTACAAAAACTCAAGGGAAATTGACACTTTGAATAAGGAGGAACACATTACTTCCCCACATACACATATACATATATATTTTTTTCCTGATACTCTACTTGTTGTTGTTCAGTGGCTCAGCTGTGTCCAACTCTTTGCACCCCCAGGGACTGCAGCACGCCAGGCTTCCCTGTCCTTCACTATCTCCCAGAGTTTGCTCAAACTCATGTTCATTGAGTCAGTGATGCCATCCAACCATCTTATCCTCTCTCACCCCCGACTCCTCCTGCCTTCTGTCTTTCCCAGCATCAGGGTGTTTTCTATTTCATAGGATGCATTTAACTCCAACTACACTACAGGCAAACACAAGGGTAAAGATTACAATTGGGAATGCAAGTAAAAAAAAAATGAAATCTGATAAATATTATTATCTGTTAATAAATGTTTCATTTTACTCTGAAAACAAATGTAATGAAACATTATTTTACTAAATTTACCCACAAGATAAGTCCAAATGGAAAGTATAGGAAGTTCCTCAAAGTGTCTTATTTATTTCCTGATTATCTGATGGAAGTTAGGTTGGAGAAGGAAGGCGGGAAAAAAAGAAAGAAAAACACTTCCAATTATTTTGCAATTTGCTTTTATTAAAATCAGAGTCTAATTTGTTGTTACAACAGATTAAGAGGCTTCGTGACCAAATGTAATGAATTCAGTGCGTCTCAGAGCCAAGGGCTTAAACTTGGATTTACTGCGGGCATGCACTATATTCAACTTCAGACTTCTCAAAACAGAAATGTTTTTTAAATCATAAATATAAACAAAAAGGGAATCAAAAAATCAAGCAAATCTCAAGCTAGTGGCATAGGCATTTGAGGCGATGCCATAAACAGTAGTAAGCCCATTTCATTTTCTTTTCTTAGAAAAAATTCAACTGTTTCATGGTATAGCATTGCCTTGTGCCTAATCTAAAATAGCCCTTTTTTATTAATATTGTACTAAACCCCAGGAAATGATGCCATAGGCCACAGATTAGTGCCAAAATACATATGAAGCCAGTTGATTCTATTTATTAAGACCATATAAGGTCTCTGACCCTGTTGCCATGAACAAACATAGAGCCAGCTGCTACACAGCCGTGCTTTTATACAAACCTGTCCGCTCATATCTGTTCGCAACTTTTCCTTTCATCGGGGTCAGAGCGATCCAAAACTGGGCAGGGACACAGTGGTGGCGAGCAGGACTGGGGGAGCGGAGGGGAGGGCTGAGCAAGGGGGCCAATTATCCGCCAGGACAATCGGGTGCTAACCAAAACCTGCTTCTCGCAGGCGTTTGTAAAATAACACCTGGGGGCTGTCACTGCCCTCGATGCCCTCCAGTGATTGCTTTTTTCGTGGCGAAAAAAAAAATTCTGCTTGGCATTTGAATGGAAGAAACTAGCTTTGGATAGAAAACATGGGAAAATAAGTGTGTTTTTTTTTTTTAATTTTTATACTGTGCAAGATATGGGGCCAAAATTAGGACTTGTAATTCGAAATGTGTATCATTTTTTACCCAAGTGACATAATAATTAGATGGAAGAGGTGTGTAAATATACACCAATACCATTTCACAGGTACTTTTTGAAATGTAGTTATTAAAATAATTGAGATATCATTATTGATCGACTTAGATGGGCATCTGTGTTCTTTTTCTTTTCTGTAAAGCACGTTGCTCAGTAATGTATAGAGTGTGATCTCACTTTTGTAAAACAGTATCATATTCACAAGTTTTGTGTTTTTTTTTTTTTTTTTCGAAAAACTGAGCTCAGCATTTCCTTATTCTTTCTGTTTATTTTTTGTACTTAAATCTGCAACTTGATTTTAAATATCTTTAAATCTTTCCCACTGTAGGCCTTCCTTCTCTTTTCCAGAGTGAAATGTTTATACCACATAGGACTAAAGTCCTCATGGGATTTCAAATCAGGTCAGTGGAGCAGTTGCTAAAAATGCCACAGAAAAGATGATTTGAAAAATAAGCTCAGAAGATAAATATCTATGGGGGAATAACTCGTCTGTGGAATTCAGTTCCACTGAGTAAGTATGATGTTTTCAATCTACAGATAAGTGCAAATTCCTCTCCTTTACCCACAGTATTGATGACTTGTTCAGCTTGTTTGGCATTGCATAGCTCGGTATTTGACAAAGAACCTTAAGGTGAGTGTTGTATGTGCGTGCGTGTGTGTGTGTGCTGAGTCACGCCTTTGTGACCCCATGGACTAAAGCATGTCAGGCTCCTCTGTCCATGAAATTTTCCAGGTAAAAATACCGGAGTGGGTTGACTTTCCTTTTCCAGGGGATCTTCCTGACCCAGGGATCGAACCCATGGTCTCCTGAGTCTCTTGCACTGGCAGGCGGATTCTTTAGCACTGCCCCACCTGGGAAGCCAGCAAGGTGAATGAGAGATGCTATGAACTAACACTGGTGAGCAGTGAGCAGTGAGCACACTGGTGGCAGACACAAGGTTGAGATGACCCCTACTCCCTTCAAAGAGAAACTTGTGTGAGTTTGCCCACAGCCTGCAGCCACTCAGCCCTAGGAAACTACAGCAGCTTTTACGATGAAGCCAGATTTTGGCCTGGCTTCTCCCAACCAATGATGAACATGGAGGTGCTACTACACTCAGGCTGTTCCTGGTCCCCATCACATTGGCCATGAATCTCTCAAGATGCTCTGTAGGGCAATTCCTCCTATTCAGACCCATGCTATGGTCTACCTGCTTTCCCCACCTATGCCTTCTCCCTCTCTGTTTATCTTTCACAGGGTTTCCCTTGACTCAAAATAAATGGCTTAGCGATTTAATTCCATGATGGCATCTCCCTTTTTGAAGGACTCAAACCCATGAGATTCTATAAGACTGCATTTTCCTAACTATAAACTACCCAGTACGAGAGATGCCAATCTTAAAATATATATTGTTAAAATACAATCTAGCTATGTCCAAAGAAACAGGGGTTTGCAACTAACTTTGATATTACAAATTCTACTCCTGTGGGGCAGTGCATGTTAAACTCAAGAAGTAATGTATGGCAGTCCAGAGAAGGTATTAGTAACATCCCAGTGTTCCCACTCCACCTTTCATCCCCAGGTTATTCCATTCGGCTTTTGTGCAAATTTAATTTAAATAAATACTTCAAAAACATTTCCATCAACTCTGTTGAAACCGACAATGCATCTCCTTTCAAATAACAAAGAAAAATATTTTTAAATGTGCTCAAATTATGTACCACCTGTTTCTTATAATTATCAATTATTTCAAACAATATCCAGCATTTCAGATTGCTAGTTGTTACCTTCAGAAACAGCATCAACAGCAAAACACACAAACCCCTCAGAAGCCCATGTGGTCCATCTGGATCCTTGCCCAATTCTTTTCTCTGCTCCTCACTAATAAATAAAACTCCAACCTCACTCCCAAATAAAGGCACTGACCGTGATTCTGCATTTTCGCCCCCTCTTCTTTGTCCTTTGATCATTTCACCCATTACCCAGAACTTAACTACCTCTGCTTCCAGTTTTCCATCATTTTCGCAAGTTTCAGAAGTGCAGCTATGGTTTTATCCTGTGTGTCGCTGTGAGAGAAGCTGCCAGTAAGTCAAATGTTCAAAGCTTTTAAAGAGGAGTTTCACATTAATGGTGTAGGACCTATGTTTCACATCTCTGGCTACATGAGATAGCTAGCAGTGGCAAACAATGTCTTGGATTTTGTAACAGTAGAATGAATGTGAATCTGATGTTTTCTTCTCTTTTTCCTCCCAATCCTTACTCCCTAACAAGTTGCACACACAAACGCAGTCTAAACCTCCTGCTCACATAGAGCCTCTTCTCCATCTCATTACTGTAGCCCATATTTTAGTTTGTATTATAATTCGATTTCTTCTATGACACCTTCAAGCCAGCAGCGCTTCTATGGAACCAAAATGTGATGGCTTTCGTTTATTCAACCAGTGCTTCCCAAGTCCCTGCGAAGGGCTTTGTATAGACAGTGGATATATTCTGACTTGACTGAGCTCATGATCTGCTGGAGACAAACAAGTACTAAATGAGTATGTTATATCAATTTCGATAGTTTCTTTGAAAAATGAAGGCTATAATTAAATGTAAGGAGTTATGATTGGAAGAAACACACACCACAATTCTCTTTGAGAAAATGAGTTGTGACCTAAAGAATGAGATGGTATTAATACTCAGTGTTTATGATACTAGGGTACATCTACAAATATCCATTCAGTTACATGTATTACATGTATATACACACTATGTGTATATATAACTTCTTCACTGCATGTATATATAACTTCCTCACTGCGTGTATCTATAACTTCCTTTGCTCAGAAACTGGGCTTCAACTGGTCACTGTCAATTAGCAAATATAAAACATTACTGTAGATTCGAATATAGATACAAGCAGCCCACCAGCGTCTCCATCTGCTCACGCCTCCCTCCCTCCAACACGACAGAAGGAGGGTTTGGGTAATTAATTGGAAAGCAAGAGATGAAAAGGCAGGGGGGTATTGTCTGGCATCCTTCTCCCGGTGGTCCCTCACCTGACTCCTGCAGTTACTGCCACTTGTCAGCAGGAGTGGGATTTCTTCCAGCATCTCTTGCAAGAGCTTCCTTCCTACCTGCTGCTCAACCAAAAGCTCTGCGGAGACCCCCTCACTCTCATCCTCATTCTTATACTCAGTTGTGTTACTTAATATTTTGTTAAGCACGTAACACTTTATTCCACTATCCCCCCTCATTTATTATTTATATTTTTAGAGAGTTAGGAAGAATGTATGTTTCCTATGGCTCTATTAGCAGCAAGGTAAGCTGCAACTCTTCTCAGTCAACAGGAAGATTTCGATCAGAGAAGAACAGCTAGGAAGTTCCTTATGGATTCCCCAAAAAGTACTCCTTTATTAAAGGCAGGAGGTACAGGAATTTCTCAGGGCTGAATTCAATGACAGTCTAAAATCCAGATCTCGTGACCCTGTATGTAGGATGAACTTGTGTTCTGGTGGTCTGGGAAGCCCTGGGTTACTCATAATCTTGTCTAATTAAAGCAAATTACAGTCAAAGCTTTGGTTTTTCCAGTAGTCATGTATGGATGTGAGAGTCGGACCCTAAAGAAGGCTGAGTGCCAAAGAATTGATGCTTTCGAACTGTGGTATTAGAGAAGACTCTTGAGTTTCTTGGACTGCAAGGAAATCCAACCAGTCCATCCTAAAGGAAATAAGTCCTGAATGTTCATTGGAAGGACTGATGCTGAAGCTGAAGCTCCAATACTTTGGCCACCTGATGCAAAGAGCTGACTCATTAGAAAAGACCCTGGTGCTGGGAATGATTAAAGGCAGGAGGAGAAGAGGATGACAGAGGATGAGATGGTTGGATGGCATCACTGACTCAGTGGACATGAATGTGAGCAAGCTCTGGGAGTTGATGAAGGACAGGGAAGCCTGGCGTGCTGCATTCCATGGGGTTGCAAAGAGTTGAATATAACTGAGTAACTGAACAACAACAAATTAAAACGGGTTTAATGCCTCTTGTCCCGATACAGTCATTCCTAGAAGCACTTTCGCCTTCATGCCCCTCTCACTTTGAAGACTATTGTATCTGCTCCTTTTTAAAGTCGGCTTATCTTTTTTACTTCATCATGTGTTTATTTTTTTTTTTGAGTCTCAGTAAAGTCTATGTTTATGTACATGCAGTGTTTCTGAATGTAACATTTTGTTACATTAAAGAAAAAAAAATGGAGAGATTTTTCAGAAGTTCCCAAGTGTGTGATTTTTCCTAGGTGGAAAAGAAGCTCTCAGAATGGAGCCATTCAGAGATCTAAGCGGCTCACTTGAGAACCTTTCTATATGCCTGCTATTTCTTTAAAAGAACTACCGTGTAGAAACTTGAAGCTGTGATTATAAAGGAAGAAAACTTGGTGGCGCTTCTCTCCAGGGTGGAAATGGAAGGCGAGCGCAGATGTGGGCCTCCGCTGGGCCTCTCTACTGGTGAAAAGGACTGAGGCTTTGAAAAGTGTACACTATGTCCTTAGTCAGCGGCAGTCACTACGCCGAGTCCTTCAATGGCATTAGCTCAGTTGACATGATGTCCTTATAAATTATAGGCTTTATTTCTCTGATTTGATAGATGACGAAGGTGCAGTTCAACCTGCCTGCATTAGTAGCTTTTGTTCTTGCAATTAGTGAAAGTGAAAGTGAAAGTCACTCAACCCTGCTGGACTCTTTGCAACCCCATGGGCTGTATTCCCCCACACTCCTCTGTTCATGGGGATTCTCTAGGCAAGCATCCTGGAATGGGTCACCATGTCCCCCACCGCTCGGGTCCTCCAGGGGGATCTTCCCAACCCAGGGATTGAACCTGGGGTCTTCTGAATTGCAGGCGATTCGTTACCAACTGAGCCCCCAGGGAAGCCCATTCTTACCGCTAAGCTGACTCTGTTTTTACTTGGGTCTGTAATATTCTCTGTTCTTTGTATTTTTCCTCGGCACCTTCTATTTCTTATTTCCTTTCTTTTCCTTACATAAATCCCAAAGAATTTTATAATGAAAGCAAGTCGACCTTGCTTAGGGGACAGATAAGCAGGAAGAGATGAATATGGGTAATTTAATTTTGTGTCCCATTTTCCAGGTGCTTTGGGATAAACCTGTGTTGGTGACAAGAGTGATTTTTTAATAGCTACAAAACTGATGGGCAAGCGGGCTGAGAAATTTTGTATAATTCAGAGGAATAAATAGAAGTGCTGGCGGTCCATGTGAGACTCAGGAGGGGCTCAACTGCAGACAAACAGCCAAGAGGCCAAGATCTTCTGTACAGAACTGCCTGACACCTTCATTTATTGTTTCATCAATAACAAAATTGCAGTTGAAGGACATTTAGTGAGATCCGTGGGGTGTACATGTTCAGTCACTGACAAAGCCAGGGAATAGCGTCTTTTTTATTTAACTAAGATTTACAACATATTTTACTAGGGTTTATATCCCCATGAAGGAAATGTCTCTGTAAAACTACTCTTTGAAAAAATTAATTTTCCTATGACAATTTGAAAGGAGAGTCTTTTCATTGATTGAGAGTAACCATGATCAGAACCTTGATAAATATGAGATAGGAAGTTCTAGGTGATCAAAGACTAAATATGCTGATTGTGAGCTGACATTTTATAAGCTCAGTTAAGAATATTATTTTTATATTTCTTGGTTATTTATTTTACCATGTATTTGTTAAGCATCTTGTGTTATTAAATGCCACTGGAAATATGAAAGTTTGTGTTATGGTTTTTGACCTAAAGACTCATAACCTTAGAAGAAGGACCAAGGTAGTCATTTTTTTTTTAAGATTTTTTAAAAATTACTTTTATTTTTTTTATTTTTTTGTTTTTACTTTTACTTTATTTTACTTTACAATGCTGTATTGGTTTTGCCATACATTAACATGTATCCACCACGGGTGTACATGCGTTCCCAAACATGAACCCCCCCTCCCACCTCCCTCCCCATAACATCTCTCTGGGTCATCCCCGTGCACCAGCCCCAAGCATGAATTTAATTTTTTTCTTTCTGCCTTCCTCCCTCCTTCCCTTCCTTCCTTCCTTTCTCACAGCAATCACAATTTTGTTTTCAATTTCTGAAGTTAATAACTGTCAGATAAGCCACAATCATACTTGCATTCTCCAGGATGTATTAAAAATATACACAAAAGGAAAAGAGAATAGAAGGAAAAAGGAACTCTACAAAAGTCGATTATACTTGAGAGAAGACATGAAGATAAGAAATGAGAAACAAATAAACAAAAAGCTTCAAAATTGTTGTATAAGACAAAGCAATAAGATGTTCAGTTCAGTTCAGTTCAGTTCAGTTCACTCAGTCATGTCCGACTCCTTGTGACCCATGGACTGCAGCACGCCAGGCCTCCCTGTCCGTCACCAACTCCCATAGTTTACTCAAACTCATGTCCATTGAGTAGGTGATGCCATCCAACCATCTAATCCTGTGTTGTCCCCTTGTCCTCCCACCTTCAATCTTTCCCAGCATCAGGGTCTTTTAAAATGAGTCAGTTCTTCGTATCAGGTGGCCTAAGTATTGGAGTTTCAGCTGTAGCATCAGTCTTTCCAATGAATATTCAGGACTGCTTTCCCTTAGGATGGACTGGTTGGATTTCCTTGCAGTCCAAGGGACTCTGAAGAGTCTTCTCCAACCCCACAGTTCAAAAACATCAATTCTTCAGCAATAAGACATTATACATTGGTAAAGGGTCAATTTCTGTATCAGTTACCTGCAGATCTCCATGGTTTTGGAGGCAGTTACTACAAGATTGCTGTGCTCCTTTGCTGATGTCACATTTTCTTGAGTTGCATCTTCTGCAAAGTCTTGCACGGCTGTTATAGGCAAGAGCCATCACTTCTCCTGGTCTTTACTAAGCGACTTTGGGGAAGAAATGGTCTCTGCCAGCCCTGCTGGAGCTTCAAGGGCTTCCTCAGACCTGTGGATGTGTCTGACGCCCTCTGTGGCAGAATTCACAAGCTTGCATGCTTCTCTGAGCCCTGTGGTGCACCAGGCCACGTGCTGACCTCCTCCCTTTTGCTTTCCCAAAATAAGGCTTAAGCTCCTGCTCTTGGTCTCTCCCAGACTCCCCCCGATTCGAGCTGCTTTCTGCGGGGGCCCATGCATCTGCCAATGCTTGTTTTCGCCACTGTCAGAGCTGGCACAGAGGACTGGCTGCAGGGTTGATGTCTATAGGGTGTGATATGGGGTGAGCCACAGAGCCCTAGGGGTGCCCATGGGCCAGTAGGGAGGGTTCCATGGGCAAGAGTCCTCAGACGGTCAAGGGCAGGATTTTCTGTGGAGCGTGCCGCACCATGCATAGGATCCAAGTCCCTTTGAGAATGGATCATCCTTTCTCCGAGCCTCTTCCAGCCCAGCAGTCTTGTAGCCCAGGACTCAGCACTTTAGATGAAGCCAGGGGGAAGAAAGTCTCTCTCTGCGTCCCACACATCTGGGAAAGCCAGACACATACCCAAACTCTCATCTTCCCTCTGAGAGGAATCACAGGTTGAGAAGCTCTTGTTTGGCACAGAGCTCTTCTTGCACCTGGGGGAGCAGAGATGTGGGGAGAGTCAGACCATACCTCTCACCCCTTCTGCAATACATCCAACACTATGTTTTATTCTGAAGCATGCTGCTGGGATTTCTCTGCTGGAACCTGGACTTCCACAAAAGCTGTCTCATCCATGGGTGATGTGCTAAGATGTGGTTCTCTAAGACTCCCAGATCACGGCTGAGAGGGGCTGGAGCCAGGTCACAGCTATTGCAGGGTCCTCAGCTGGAGCTGATGACTACATCTGTACATGTCTGCTACCCCACACATGAGTGGGCAAGACTCCTCTGCGGTCTCACATATGGTGTTGCATCCCACAGGCCCCACAGATACATTTTTTGTCCTTGGATAAAAGCCATATTGTTGATGTTGAGCCACATTCCTGATGGCATTCTGTCCAAGATAAAGATCTTAATGCATCAAATTAACTTCACCATCAACAAAACTATTAAAAAGCAGAGACATTACTCTGCCAACAAAGGTCAAATCTATGGTTTTTCCAGTAGTCATGATTACACCATGGCTTTATTTAATTCCCTCAAGAGAATAAACTTTTGCTTCCTTTAGTATCTTAGATGGATTAGGGTCAAGACCACATAATGTTACATACTAGTGTACATATTTTTAAAATATATATATTTATTTTGGACTGTGCAGGGTCTTTGTTGCTGAGTTGGTTTTTCTCTGACTGTACAAAATGGGAGCTACTTTCTAGTTTGAAGCGTGGGCATCCCACTGTAGCGGCTTCTCTTGTTTGGAGCATGGGTTCTAGGCATGAAAGCTTCAGTAGTTACAGCCCGTGGGCTCTAGAGCGCAGGCTCAGTGGTTGTGGTTCATGGGCTTCGTTTCCCCAAGGCATGTGGAATCCTCCCAGGTCTGGGATCAAACCTGTGTCTCCTGCATTGGCAGGTGGAGTCTTTACCTCTGAGCCACCAGAGAAGCCCTAACTTGTAGATTTCTAGCCCTGTATTTCTGTCTAGAAAGATGGAAAACAGCAAAGGGTATGATTTTACTGTGAGATATTAACTAGCTTTTGTATCTAACCTGGTAATTTTATTCTAGCATTTTTTCTTTCAATGCCAATATTGATTTAGTCCTTTGAGCTATCTTTTCAATCACATTTCCCATCCTGGTGATGCCTTCATCAATAAGTTAAACACATTTTTGACAAAGGCTCGTCCCATGTTTGTATGAGATTCGTCATTTTTACTATCTGTAAATTGTACTTTGAAATGTTTCATATATTCTTCTATGCCATTACCATGGAAAACTCTGGAGTTAAACAGAAATTTAATGGTTAGAAAAACAAAACATAAAGGAAAGAATAGTATTATATTGAAGAGCATCTAAATATGCTTTACCCTTGAATATTTATTTTCTTATTCATCTTTTCATAGGCTTCTGTTTTGTTGGACTTTTTTCTATTAACCCTGTGCTTAATGTTGACCACACTACAAATGAGTCATTTATCAAAGTTTTTCAGTGCAAGGGAAAATCATGAATACTTATTCCACTGTTTTTGCCACCTTTGTAGCACCTTTTGCTACCTTTCTGATTTGTAGCAGAAATCTAAGTATAAAGGAAATATTGCAATTATCAATTCATTGTCTTATACTGTGTAGCTAACGTCTGAGCTACATTAGTTAACAAATTGGAAGTAACTCATACTTAAAATCTTTCAATTAAGTTCTAAAGCCCTAAATAGCAATTTAATTTTCTTCCCACAATTAGAAAAGTACAAGGAAAACTGAAAGAGTAGGTCCTACAAAAGGAAATAGAAACTGGCTACCGTATTACCTTGCACTCTGATTGTACATCAAAAGTATGTTGACACTGGTATTTGATTTAAAGATATAGCTTTAATCAATAAGTAGATAAGCAAACCAATGTTTAAAAAGTGTTTATGCTAAAATTGCATTTCCAAGTTAATAACAGATGAAAATATGATTTAAAAGACTGCGTGTTTTTGTTAAAAGTTATTGTGTTTTCTCATCTGTAAGACAAGATAGATACAAATTAAGAAATGGTTTTGAAGACACTTTAAAAAAATGTTGAACCAAAATAAATTTGTATGAAAAACTACAAGGAAAGATTTAGATAACAGTACCATTTTGTTTAAAGCACTCAATATCTTATTGTAATTTATAATGACAAAACCAAAATTGAGACTTTTGCACATGCTAATGATTTAGCAGATGTTGAATCAAATGTTCGGGCTTCCCAGGTGGCTCAGTGGGAGAGAATTTGTCTGCCACTGCAGGAGACACCAGAGACGTGAGTTCGATCCCTGGGTTGGGAAGATTCCCCAGGAGGAGGAAATGTCAACCCACTCCAGTATTCTTGCCTGGGAAATCCCATGAACAGAGGAGCCTGATGGGCTACAGCCCATGAGGTCACAAAAACTCAGACACAACTGAGAGTAGTTCTCAAACGCTGACCCAGCCCGGCTGGTTCGTATTTGTGATAATGGTGATGATGGTGTGAAATATATTTCCATCTTTATAAGGAGCACATATTTTAAAAATTTAGAATCACAACACTCCAGAAAACATAGATTTCTACCAGTCCAATCTCATGATATCTTAGATACTGCTTTTAATAAATTAGTAGAGGGAACATTTATCTCCCCAGTGTGGATATTTGGGTATAATAACACCCTGCTCCTTGACTGAGTTAGTTAAGTCAGCCATGAATCCAAATATTGATTTAGCACTTACACACTAAAAATGAGCATGAATGCATTATCCTTGGCTTCCCACGTGACTCAGTGATAAAGAATCTACCTGCCAAAGCAGGAGACACAAGAAACACAGGCTTGATCCCCTGGAGAAGGAAGGGACCACTCACTCCAGGATTCTTGCCTGGGAAATCCAATGGACAGAGGAGCCTGGTAGGCTACAGTCCATGGGGTCACAAAGAGTCGGGCATGGCTGAGCGACTGAGCATGCACTTACACACGCATTATCCTTGCACTCTTCCAAGTGCTATACAAAAGTGAGAAGCGATTTCTGAGTATAACATAATGCCCATAAGTAGCTCACAATTTTTTCGGAAGATATTTCCATCTGAGCAGTGAATAGACACAGAAGGATAGGGAATGAAGTAGGAATAGCTCATGTGCTAATACAAGAAAGAAGCATAAATACTGGGGTAAGAAATAGAAATGACATAAAATACTATTAATTGGAAGGAAGGATTTTGAGCAGGAGAAATATATATATATATATATATATATATATATATATATATATATACACATATACATATATACCTATATATATATATCATAATGATTGAGAAGATGAAGAAGTATGGACCTTAACATTAAATCTCCCAAGAAAATGAATCAATAATTAATAATTCCTATATCTTCGCTTCTTAAGTGGGTGATCAACAAGAGACAGAGCATTTGGCTGACCACAAACCATGAAAGACGTTTTTCAGTTGGAAAGTTCTGCTCCTTACGTGAGGGTACATCGTTCATAATAAGAACTTTCCCAGAAGTATTTCCTTAGAAGACTCTGGTTTGGAAATTATATTGCTACTGTCAACGATGCCGTGCAGTATTTTTCCTTGACAAAACAGAAAGCTTTTTGAAATATGCATCTTTATCATAACGACATTCATGATATCAGAAAAATCTCCTGTGCTCTTATATAAATCAGAGGAATTTAAAAGATAGAAAATATTAATATGTCAACCACCATCTTCAGTATGAAATCACATTGACAATTACAAGTTCATTGGAAATGACTTTTTCTGGTTTGTCATAGAAGAATTTCTCCTATAGGCTCAGCATTTTTGCAGTTGATAAAGCATTTCTTTTTAAGATTGCTAATAAACAGTCGAGTTCCACATTTTATTGTTTCCATTTTATTTTTATTAATATTGATTGTGTTTCACGTGTCTGTGATTTTCAAAGGTGTTTTGTTTTTAATAGCTATCAGTTTTTAGGTTTCTGCCAAATTGAAAGTTGATAAATGGTCTTAACCAGGTTACTTACAGATTCATACTATTAAAAATCTTGTTACATGCCTTTATTAAATTGACTATGGTGGACACCATATCCAGCATGACTTTTGATCTTATACATTTCCTTGCATCGTTATAAAATAAGGCAAATTAATAGTCAAACTGTTGGTATTAAAAAATAAAGAAGCTGTGAAGTGATTAACTGACAAGGAATCAAACTTCAAAGTGTTGCCAGGAGCAGCATCATTATCTTGAGAGGAGCCTTTACTCAAAGGAAAGAATAATACCAATATGATGAGAAAGATGAAAATACCTTTATGGTGGTTAGATGCAATATTTAAGGGTTAATTTTATTTTTTTGCTTATATGTTTTTGTTAATTTGCATGTAGAATTCCTTTTAGAGAACTAAGAAGTGAGATTTCTGTTACTGAATGTGGTAACTTTGGCACACATGAAGGCATCTGCATACACTTGAAATATCTGATATTTTCATATACATATTCAAATTTGAATACAATTTTTTAAAGAATTTATAAACATTTCCTATTTTCCTAAAATATGCTACATGAAAAGAATTTCTATTCCTATTAAGCATTTTCAGAATTAAGTAAGTTTATAGATAACATAAGATAGACTCTCTTAAATCTAGAAGAGAGGACTCAGATTCAAATATAGAAGTAATAAGTTGCCTCAGAGTAAGTGAAATAGCCACATAAATCACATAAGACTTTTTTTTCCCCCAAATATGTCTATTTCTCTTCTGGTCATGAAATGATTGCATTAAAATCAGGCCATCTTTATGAAAATATCCTAAGATGAGTTTAATATATGGGACATTTATCCTTATTGTTAAATTAAGTTCCTGCATCTATACTGAATTCTTGGTATTTCCAACATCTAATTTTTCACCTCTTTGACTGGTCTAAGGGACCCATTTAAAATTTCTAAATCTGTCATGAATTTTAAAAGAACTAATATTTTGGCCCAAGACCTTTGGTAATTACAAAGCAATACATCTGCAAATAGAATGGATTCTGTTCTGCTCTTGAGTCCAAAAATGTGAACTTCAAAAGGTTCACAGAAGATGTATTGCATTCTAGCATACGTATCTGTCATGCATAAGAACTAGTTAACTAATTCGCTTGCTTTGGGGTCATTTTTTTTTTCTTAGAAACTATATATAATTCTTTGAATTCAAACTCATAAAATCTGTTGATGAGATTCAGCTTCAGAGGACTACTTCCTGACTCATAATATTTCAAAAAACACATTTCTGGAAACTTTACTATATTAAATCTTATTAATACAGAGGTCTGGAGCAATCATTATTGAGTTGTCATCAGAGTCTACAGGACATAAATCTAAACAAATGCGTTTCGTATAAAAAGAATTCTTTATTAAAACCACCTTTCTTTAAGGTTCTATTACCTCAATATGTGACTTTGGTGTGTTTAAACAGTATCCCCTCCCCACCTCGCCTTATGTCACTGTACCTGGCCACTGCTTCCTTGCATTCCATCAAAACTGACACCGTTAAGAATTTTGAGGAACCACTTGGAAACTCTCTATTCTCATATATAAAGTACACTCAGTCAAACTGATCATCTTAAGCAGAGTTTTATTATGAAGGGTGGAGGACAAATATTCCTGTGGTTCAGGCAATCAAGTTCTTCCAAATGTCTGTGATTGTTTTTAATTCACATGGCTCAACTTGTTTTTTTAAACATCATTCTCTTTTCCTCATTATCACATTTCAAAAGATGAAATCGGTTGTTAACTAAACGTTCATTCCTTAAAAGAAGGGATCTATTTAATAAAAATAAACGAGATGTTTTCATAATAGTGGTTAATTTTCTTAGGCTACTTAAAATGCTGACATTTAATCCCCATCTTGCAAAATGCACTCTTTCTTAAAATGTGTTTCCAAGGCAATGAAAGGCTGTGCTTCGGAGAGTCACAGATTGTTATGTGTGACTTGCTACAGCTCACATTACTGCAAGGTAGAAACAATGTCAGCGGGAACAAAATCAACTTTTCATATAACTCACTGGCCGTAACAATCCATGAGCTAATAAAATCGGCATTAATATGTTGCCACTGTGCATAAAAATTCTTAAATATAAGTTTCACGTCTTAAATAGGGCAGGTATATAATATATCCAGTTATGGTAAACTCTGATTTCACTGCTGCTTGTGAAATTCCTAAACTAAGCCAGAGTTAAATATGCATTTTCAAGACTCAAATGGGTAGGGAAGAAATGCCCAGTGATATTTTATTTCAGAACATGGAAGACACCATATGTTTTAACCCAACGAGGGCAAGATAAAGTTCATCTACCATGTGGCAGCTGATAAGCAGTTGAGTAAGCAGATCTACATTGGAACTAGAGCGTTTGCTAACTCTCTTTAAGGGAAGGTGATCCTTGAGTTAAATCGAGCTAATTTTTAGGAAAAGATTACACCTCGGTATTTATGTTTGATCAGACTGTGCCTGCTCAGTCATGTCTGACATTCTGGGACCCCATGGACTGTAGCCCACCAGGCTCCTCTGTCCATGGAATTCTCCAGGCAAGAATACTGGAGTGGGTTGCCATTTCCTTCTCCAGGGGATCTTCCCAACCTGGGGGGAGAACCCATGTCTCCTACATTGGCAGGTGGATTCTTTACTGCTGACTCACCGAAAAAGCCCTCCTCTATGTCTAGAGCGTATCAATTATTTTACTGTGAAATAGAACTATAAAACTAGACAAAAGCACTTTCACAGTTGAAACTCTTCCAAAGATGTGGAATAAAAATCTGCGTGTGATGGACACCTTGGTTTTCAACATCCCTGATTGAACCATTATTGTAGTTAAAAGTCCAAGACTAATATATTTCACAAACAGCCCTTTACTTTAGTGTTTGCAGTAAAACCAGGACCCCCTCTTGAATCCTTGAGAACATGTCCTTGAAATACCCAGGTCCTCACCTCCCTGCAGTCTCAGTGGTTAACGTTGAGGCAAGTTTCCCTGTGGTCTTCCCTAGTGGTGCGGTGATAAATCTGCCGACCAATGCAGGGGATCTAGGTTCTTTTCCTGGGTCGGGAAGATGCCCTGGAGAAGGAAACAGCAACCCACTCCAGTATTGTTGCCTGGGATATCCCATGGACAGAAGAGCCTGGAGAGCTACAGTCCATGGGGTTGTAAGGACTCAGACATGACATTAGCAACTGAACACCAACAACGTTTACAGAGAAAGCACAACAGTGGCCGGGGACTGCCGCTAGAATGAATTTACCTTTTTAATTCTCTCTTAGAAACATCCAGAGGTTTCAGGTGTCAGCTGAAAATTAAAAGGGGGAAAAAAAAAGTCTTTTGACTTGTCTGTAGCTTTCTGTACACTTTGCAATTTTTATCCCAACTTCAGAGGTAGGTTTAAGAATGGATTATTGGTGCTGAGCCCTAGGTTTCATTTTCGTTTTCTCCCTTCGCCAATAGCATGGTCTCCCTGGACCTGATTACTCTGGAGGGTTTAGATAGAAGCGAAGCGGTTGTAGTTCAATCGATAGGAGACAGACTGCATGGATGAGCCTGGGAAAGCAGAGACAGTGATTGAAGGTGTCAGACTCTCCACCTAAAGGAATGGGACTGTTTTGCAGCTATGATCCAAGTCTTCTGTTTTCTCCGAATGCGCTATTGATCCGGTGAGACTGGGAAACCTTGTTCCAATGGACACCAAGCCCAGCAACTGCCACACCTTCCAACTCATTTGGAAATCACATTTGGAAATTACGGTCAGAGACTCTATCATTTTTACAAATTCTCTTCACAAAACTGTCAATGCATTTCATGTAATTGCTTCACGGAAAATGTCACCTCTTCGAATTCCTGAACAGAACGTCTTCAGCCATTCTGCCCCACCCCATTTCCTTGTAAATTCGGTTTTACTACTTTCTGTGGGTCTAGTATTATTTTCCTCAATCATGTTAAGGTCTTTATCCCGATACAAAACAAAGTCTGGACATGTCACATTCCTACTGTCCTTTAGAACAATTTTTTCATTGTTAAGTTTTTGTATATGTATACTTTGAATTTCGTTATATTTTTATTCTTTAAGCCACAACCATTTTTATTTGTGTGGGTAGGTTAGATTTTTTTTTCCCTTGTTTTTCGTATGAAAGTGAGAGTCACTAAGTCGTGTCTGACTCTTTATGACCCCATGGACTGTAGCCTGCCAGGCTTCTCTGTCCATGGGATTCTCCAGACAAGAATACTGGAGTAGGTTGCCATTTCCTTCTCCAGGGCATCTTCCCAACCCAGGGATCGAACCTGGGTCTCCCTCATTGCAGGCAGATTCTTTACTATCTGAGCCACCAGAGACCTCTTTTTTTTCCTATGTTGTTGTTTAGTCACTTAAGTTACTATTTTTCCTATAATAGGTTCTAAAATTATCTGTTGTTGTTTTTAAGATTCTGAGGGAAAAACATCACATGAGCTAGCTTTTTAGAAAATGTTTGAAACCAAAAGTGATCTCAGATAATATGCCATTTCCCTTTTTCTCTTTTTGAAGAATTTTTTTTTAAGAACTTAAATTATGACGTGTCTTAGAGTAGATTTTTTTCTTAGTTTTTTCTTTTTGTGACGGACTCAGTTTCTTCATTTTGTAGATTTTCATCTTTCACCACGTTTGGTAAGTTTTCAGCCACTATCGGCTTCTCAGGTGGTGCAGTGGTAAAGAATCTGCCTGCCGATGCAGGAGGTGTAAGAGACTCAGACTCAATTCCTGGGTGAGGAAGATCCCCTGGAGAAGGAAATGGCAACCCACTCCAGTATTCTTGCCTGGAAAATCCCATGGACAGAGGGGCCTGGCGGGCTACAGTCCATGGGGTCGCAAAGTCTGACACACAGCAGCACACAGCAGACACAGCCATTATGACGTAAGATATTCCATCACTCCTATTTTTTTTTAACCTCTTCCGAAATTCTCCTGATAATAATGTTGCCTCTTTTGTTACTGCCGTATGAATTGCTGAGGCTCTGTTCATTTTTCATTTCTGTCTACTTTCTCTTTGTTGTTCAAATTGCACAAATTCTATTGGTCTGTCTTCAAGTTCACAGACTACAGCCGATCATCTCCACTTAACTTTTAATCCTGTGCAGCGTTTTCTTTAGCTTATTTCTAACTTAATTTTGAGTTTTAAAATTGCAATTGCAATTGGTTATTATATTTACAATTTGGATATTTCTATAATTATATATTTTTTTAATTTTACATATACTTTTAAAATTTTAATTCCAATTTGGTTATTTTTTATTCCTTCTGTTTCTTTGGTATGATTTTCTCATTTGTTTCAAGAGCATTTATAGTTGCTATTTGAGGCATTTTTAGGATGGCTTCTTTAAAATCCTTGATGGATTTCATTTTCTTCTAAGGTACTCAGTCACCTGGTTTTGATGGGTTAAGCATTTAAACAAATTCTCCTGAAAACCAGCACACAAAAACAACCCATAGAAATCATATTACAGTCAAGTTTTTGCTGTAAATATGCTTTGCTAAATTCTTGGAGGGAAGATTTTTATTACTTATATATAGATCTACTTCAGTTTCTTAAGTAATAGATATCTATAATTGTATATATTTGTTGGATAAATATAGACATCTAAATTTATGAATGTAATTCAGTTTGCAATCAAGTATATCACGACATTATTTGATCTCAGAATTCTTCTTTTTTTTTCTTTTTATATATTTATTGTGGCCATGCCATGCAACTTGTGGGATCTTAGTTCCCTGACCAGGCACTGAACTTAGGCAGCTGCCGAAAAGCACCTAATCCTAACCACCGGACCACCAACGAATTCCTGATCTCAAAATTCTGACATCACTTTTATTACATGCATTTTCTCATTATTTTATCACAAATCCTGATTTTAACCAGTCAGAAGTCAATGATATTTCCACTTGGAAATCCAAGAAAACACAGATTCTTAAAGTTTTACAGTAAAATAAATATCTCTTCTTTTCATTTTTGCTTATGTATTGGCTTTATTGCTTTTAAGATATTTTAAATATGCTCACTTTTTTTTGCTTTATCTTATTAAATATGTTGGAGAAGGAAATGGCAACCCACTCCAGTATTCTTGCCTAGAGAATCCCGTGGACAGAGGAGCCTGGTGGGCTGCTGTCCATGGGGTTGCACAGAGTCAGACACGACTGAAGCGACTTAGCACACATGTATGCATTGGAGAAGGAAATGGCAGCCCACTCCCGTGTTCTTGCCTGGAGAATCCCAGGGATGGAGGAGCCTGGTGGGCTGCCGTCTATGGGGTTGCACAGAGTCGGACACGACTGAAGCGACTTAGCAGCAGCATTAACATGTAAGCACGAATCTAATTAATGCCAAGAGCAGAAAACTCTACATATGCACATCTTTTAAAATTGTATCACAATACAAAAATAAAAGCAAATTTGGCCACATATACAACTTCAAGCACTATTTAGATAAATAATGATAAATTATTTGTATGTATATGCTATACATATATATAGCAATTGCATATATAATATTTCTAAATATATTTAATATTAATTTCTGCATATGTTTTTGAGGGATGCTAGCTCACTTTCTGATAGAAAAGCTGTTTTTATAACAGAGTATTAGTTTTACGTTTTAGGCTGACCACAGAATTGTAACCTCTCCATCACAATTGCCATACAGCCAGCCACCAAAAAAGATTCTTAATGAAGAAAAATTAGGTATGAGATTCCATTATACCAGAAGCAGTCAAGATTGCAAATCTTTTTTACCTCCAAACACCCCAAATATCTACTTGGCTTAAACCATTACGATAGAGACAAAGAAGATCTTGCATTTTCCAAAATATAGTTTTGAGGAGGATAAATAGAGGTTGGCAGAGTATGGCAATCTTGTAGGCTACTTCTATCACACCCTGCCAAAAGCATTTAGAACTTATTTTGTTATCCAGAAACCCTGCCCTACAGGGTTATTCTCCCCCGTGATTGCTTTTCTGCATGCCATATCTTCATCTCTAAGATCTCTGTAATTAAATGAAGTGGTTAGAAACTTAAACAACAGTAATAATAACTACATCTACAACCGTAGCTATCACCACCAGCAGGACACGACACACGGACCTCTGCATACAGATACCCACACGCATGCACAAGCTGCCAACGCTTTCCATTGGCTGCTAGTAATTAAATACTAAAAAAAATTCTAATGAATTCCAAAGGGCTTACCTTGCTTACTTCGAGGACAGAGGAATAGATTAAGAAGACGAATGGGAGAGTATGTGACGTCTGAACACACAACAGCACCAAGGCCGTATGAGGTACTAGAAACCAAAGATAAAAGAAAGAGCCTTCACATTCAAATAGCCCAGGGACTCCAGGAGGTACTCCTACTCGGTTGGAGTAGAGTGTGTGACATTACAAGTAGAACTAAAATTGTAGGCTTTATCTGGCAGCTCTGCACCTTTATGAAGGAGAGAGAAGGCGAGCTATTTCCCCACTGCCCAGCCACACCTCTGTGTGCATAATGACCTTTAACAATAGGGGCAGGACTTCAGATCTGAATGATAAATCTGCAAATCAATTTTCAAAAGTCAATGTATAGATAAAATGAGGACTGCCATTTTTTCCTATGAACTTTCATTCTCATAGTTTTCTTCGTACAGAAGAAGAAATAAAATGCTCTGCGTGTCCAAAAACACTTTATTCTTACCTGTGATCACATACACTCTCACACACACAAACATGCAGACACACACGCACATACACATACCTACATGTAGAAGACACATGGAAGATACAGCTATACCTATAGTCCTAAAATACATTAAATGTGTTACAAATAATCTTTTGTTTAAAAAATTACCCATCCTATGCTTCCTAAGCTGCCAATTTTCTGATTAGTGATTATATAGACACAATATGATGACTTCCCAGGTAAAGTTTTTACAGGTAAAATTAACTGCAAACATACCTATCTGATGTTTATCACTTGATCCATTGCAGCAGTTTGGCTCCTTAATCTCAAGTCTGTAGAAGACATTGTGTTCATCTTTGTGTTTTGTGCCCCATGTTGACTTTCTTGAGGCCAAATCTACAGTCATATTTCAAGACTCAAAGTTTCATTTTTGTTTTTTTCTAGAAAGCAACATGATATGTCTATTATCATACAGGCGCTTTTAAAAATATTATTCTATTGGAGTATAGCTGAGTTACAATGTTGTGTTAGTTTCTGGGGTACAGCAAAGTGATTCAGCCATATATATACATGTGTGTGTGTGTGTGTGTGTGTGTGTGTGTGTGTACTTAGTAATAGTTTGGATTTGCTAATCCCAAGCTCCCAATCCATCCCTCCCTCAGCAAATGGTGTCTTTTTATGAAGGTGCAGAGACTGGCTGTGGCCATCCTGAATTCTCTCCCCCTATATCCAAGAGTTCTGCTTGCAGATGTAATCTACTCATTTCAGCATTGATGATCTCATCTTGACATGTGGAGAAGAAAAGAGGAATGTGATAAAGGAACTTGAAGTTAGTTTTCCCCACTTTCAAGAAAATAAAAATTGGGTACTTTTGAATACATTTACCGTGACAAAATATGCACTCATTATGTGAGAAAAAGATTCCGTTTTGCATGTAATTGAATTCTGATAATAATGGAACACCTTCCGCCAAAAGCTCTTAGCCATCATTATTCAAGATCGAAGTTGGACTCTAATGGCCCATTAGACTGGTCCCCAAATTCAAGGATACTAGCAAAGTCTAGTCTGCATAAAACTAGACAACCATCTGAAAAATGCTGCTGGTTTCCTCCTACTCACAAAAGAAGTCAAGGAACAGGATGCCTGCTGAGAAGAAAGACTAAAGGAAGCTCTATTTCATTTTCTATTTGTACTTTTTGAAAGCTTGATTTCATTTCTAAATTTTGTATCAGAAAAATAAACACTGAAGAAACTCTTAATTCAAACAGCAGCATTTGTGCCTGCTCCAATGCATTTTTATTGTCCTATTTCAAGAAGTCTTTAATTTCAGTTTGCTTAGAGTGCAGCTTTTTATTTCTATATCCTATAATAGAAACCCTTCTGGTAGTCGGACTGTTGGAATATAGATATTTGTCTCTAGGTATTAATATATTCTGTTTGCCTTACAGGGGCAAAAGCAACTGACTTTTACCCACAGTGTTGATTTGCCACTAGATAGCTTACTTTGTGCAAAGTAGCATATGTGAATAGATGAGATGGAGAGCAGGGACACTCGTAGAAACTTTTAGATGAATTGATTATGTGTGTGTGTGTGTTAATTGCTCAGTCGTGTCTGACTCTTGGCGACCTCATGGACTGTAGTCTGCCAGGATCCTCTGGCCATGGGATTTCCCAGGCAAGAATATTGGAGTGGGTTGCCGTACCCTTTTCCAGGGACCTTCCTCACCCAGGGATCGAACCTGGGTCTCCCATTTGGAAGGAGATTCTTTACCGTCTTTCTCCAGGGAAGCAACCCATGTCTCCGCATTGCAGGCAGATTCTTTGCTGTCTGAGCCACTATGGAAGCCGTGTATAGATGCAAAACACATATATACAGTTCTTTGGCTGAATAAAGCTCTATTCTATCATCTAAAGAAACAAAATACATCTTCTGTTATTTTAAACTGATTTTCAAAGGTGTTCTATTAATAAAGTGTTAACCATCATGGCAAAATAAAACTGAGCAGGTTGGCCTTGGCCTGTCCACAGAACAGTCCTGTGTCCATGTGCTATATCATGTCATGTGGTTGAGCATCTGGCTCTCTAAAGGAAACAAGAGACCCTGCCTCTTGAGTTGGGCAAGTCTAACCCAGGTTTGGCATGCTTTTCTGTAAGGGGCCAGAGAGTAAGTTTCTATGGCATCACAGGCCATGTGGTCTCTGTCATCGCTACTCAGCTCTGCTTTTAGCAGGAGACCAGCCATAGATGATATGCAAATGAATCAACTTGGCCTTGTTCCGGTAAAAGTCTATATTCAAAAGTGGTTGGGGCCTGGATTTGGTCAAAGGGTCATGGTTTTTGATCCCCGACCTAAGCTAGGGATGAACCCGCTCCGCTGGCTAGCCTGTTAAGCATGTAGAGGACCCTGGGGCTAAGAACTTCTAAAGAAGAAAACACACACACACGTAATGCACTGACATACTTTTTGGGCTCCAAATTCACTGCAGATGGTGACTGCAGCCATGCAATTAAAAAGACGCTTACTCCTTGGGAGAAAAGTTATGACCAACCTAGATAGCATATTCAAAAGCAGAGACATTACTTTGCCAACTAAGGTCCGTCTAGTCAAGGCTCTGGTTTTTCCTGTGGTCATGTATGGATGTGAGTGTTGGACTGTGAAGAAGGCTGATTGCCGAAGAATTGATGCTTTTGAAGTGTGGTGTTGGAGAAGACTCTTAAGAGTCCCTTGGACTGCAAGGAGATCCAACCAGTCCATTCTGAAGATCAACCCTGAGATTTCTTTGGAAGGAATGATGCTAAAGCTGAAGCTCCAGTACTTTGGCCACCTCATGCGAAGAGCTGACTCACTGGAAAAGACTCTGATGCTGGGAGGGATTGGGGGCAGGAGGAGAAGGGGATGACAGAAGATGAGATGGCTGGATGGCATCACAGACTCGGTGGATGTGAGTCTGAGTGAACTCCGGGAGATGGTGGTGGACAGGGAGGCCTGGCGTGCTGTGATTCATGGGGTCGCAAAGAGTTGGACACGACTGAGCAACTGAACTGAACTGAACTGAACTGTCCTGAACTGTCAACACAAGATTTCTGTGAGATAAAAATGCATAATGCGTGTATTTATATGAACTTTATACTAGTTAAAAAAAAACAAACACTGGGGGAAGGGTAGTGAGGGAATGTGGGATCGACAGCTGCAGTGGTGCTAATGGTGAAGAACCCTTCTGCAATGCAGGAGATACCAGAGACTCAGGTTTGATCCCTGGTCAGGAAGGTCCCTGGGAGGAGGGCATGGCAACCCACTCCAGTATTCTTGCCTGGAGAATCCCGTTGACAGAAAAGCCTGGCAGGCTACGGTCCATAGGATCACAAAGAGTTGAACACGGCTGAAGCAACTTAACGTGCAAGTGTATTTAAAACAGATAAACAACAAGGGCCTAGTATATTGCACAAGGAACTCTCTTTAATATTGTACAACAACCTCAATAGGAAAAGAATTTGGAAAAGAGTAAAAACATGTATATGTATGACTGAATCACTTTGCTGTACACCTAAAACTATCACACTGTTGTTAATCAACTATACTTCAGTATAAAATAAAAAGTTGGAAAAAACCACTGTGTTTTTATACCAGTGCCTTTAAAAGAAATAATACAAAATCACTCCCCAAGTTAACACATACTTAAGTATTTAAGCTATGGCACAGTAACTAAAAAATAGTGAGTTCAAAACATTAAAATATAAATAATAATTCTGCATAAGTCAGTTTTAATAATTCAGCATGCTAATTTTGATTTATATTTTTCTTTCAAACTCAGTGCAAATAAGTGACCTCTCTCTATATATAACTCTAATGTTGAGGAAGATATACCATGCTTTGAAATGCAAGTGAAATTTTCTCTAACCCCTTCCACAGGTTAGGGCTGAACCATAGAATTCTGACTTTTTTGCCTAGGATTCAGGTGGTAAAGAGGGTTCCACACTGGGAGAGTTTCCCTATTTCTGGTGGCTCTGTATATATTATTCTGCTTCCAAGGCCACTGTCTGGCCATTCCACTTGCTCTTTCCATTGCAATGACACCATGACACTTTAGAGACAGCATAGACCCTTATCTTATAGGTAACAAATGCTGTGTTACCTTCGTACAAGGATTTTCTGAAGTTTTGTGCTGAGAGATTGTCATAATCTCTAGGTGAATCATTGTGTTCTCTTTCCAGATGTCTTAATTCCCCATTTCCTGGTCATCTCACCATGACCTGTCCTTGGAAATTCAATTCTCTTAGCTTTATTTTTATAGAAAGCGTGAACACTTCCAATGAGAAGGAGGAGGAGAAAGAGGAGGAGAAAGGGTGGGGAGCCTTTTCTCTCCGTATCTGAAAGCACCCAGTGGCCTCTGCCTTCCTCACTGATGTGTGTGACTGCACTCCCCAGGGAAGGCATATGTGTCTCCTCCCAGCTAATATTTGGAGTCCAGGCATAGAGCGATGCTCTGCAGGGGCGTTACCTGGGTGGAAAAGTCATGCTTCCATCTAATTAATCCTAAATTCTGATGGCATATTTAATTTTCTTGTGATTTGGAAACGAGGCAGTATCTATCCTTGAAATGGCTTCCATGGGGAAAACGTTAGGCAGAGGAGACGTATTAAGAAAGTTCCATGAACAGTAGTTGTCTCTAGATAGGAAGACAGGTCACTGAGCCGTGTCTGAGGGAAGATGTGATTTTTATCCTAATGCAAAGTGGTTATGACCAATGCAGACAATCATATGGGACTTGTCAGGAGGTGGGAATTCAAGCCGTGGGAAATAGTCTGTGTTATTTAGAGAAAGAAAAAAAAAATAAAAGGACTGCTAAACAATATTTGCAAAACCCTTTTTTGTGACTTCATCAGCACAATTAAAGCATATATTAAACATACATATATGTGTGTATGTGTATATATGTGTGCGTGCATATTATTTTGCAAGACAATTCTAATACTATCAATAATCCTCATTAGCAGTTCTCTGGAAGCAATCACAAAGCTGGAGGTCAAAATTATGCCTCTTATTCAAAACTTCAAAGGAAGGAAATTCACAATAATGTCACTTCTTGCCTTTTAGTTTAACCTTACCTACTAGTTTCAGCACCAGTAACAATAAACACGTTTAGTCCCTCTTCTGCTTATTAAAAAAAAAGGGTTTCACGTTATTGATTTAACTGTGCCTTGATGCTTTCTTCTCTAAATACCAGTTGAAGTAAAATATTGATTAAGCCTAGAAATGCTTTATCGCAGTCTTCTTCTTAACCATCGGTGGCATGAGGTCAATGAACATTTAATCGATTTTTAATTCATTTGTGATTAGAAAATTGATAAATTATTTCATTCAGCCTAAGAGGTACACTCATCACAAAGAAATTTAGTTGAGTTGAACTTCGTCCATGAAACTGAAGGGGCATCAAATGGCATAATTAAGTAAATACATAAATTTCATTTTATAAGGTGAATATTACCCTACAGGGATATGCCAGGTTCTTGGTTTACATCCAGAGTCTAGAATCTTGGCAGAGTCCTCCAGGGCAAATCTTACCTCTTGTGAGAAATGCAATTACTTCTTTAATAAATACCTACTGTGGGTGAGTAGTAGGTATATACCTTTCCTGCAGTGTTTTCCCTCAGTAATAACTACAGAAAGATCTGGATTCTATCTTGCCCATTTATTCCACATGACGTTGACACCATCTTAATGCCTTGATCCTTGTGTTCGAAGATGGACTTGCTGGATGGAAGTCTAGCCAAAAATCTGCCCCTTAGGACTAAAATGCAAGAGATGTTTCTACGCTGGTCACTGCTGTAGATCAAGAGGTCAGTTCTAGACACAGCCAACCCTTTGACTTATAGGAGTAACTTTTCATGGAAAAAGGAAAAATCTGGAGTACATTATGCATATTACATGACCTTGCTCTAAATGTCATGACCTTTCTATGTGTATTGCTGGAGTATGTCTCCAACAATGCAGCAAAAGCAGAGATAATAACCAAGTTTGGCAAGCTCAGAGATAGTAAGTAGGTTTGGCAAACTTGTTTTCATTGTTCGGCTTAGAAGGAAACTTCTGCTTCTGCTGAATTAAACTGAAATAGCTGTAACCCTGTACATCATCATTCTCATATAGAAAGTAGCACTCATCTACTTCACAGTAAAAGGGTAAATGAAACATTACACGATTTTAAAATTTGTCGTAAATGCTTAATTAAGTATATGGAGACTCATGATAGCAATTTTTCATAACGCTTTTGCTTAAGAGCAATAATGTAAGGTCTGTGAAGCTATATTTGCTTCACAGCTTCATTAAGATACTTTCCAGTGTTAGGATAGGCAGAGTACCTTATGATGCTTCTGTAAAAGAAAGAAAAAAAAAGTGTGAAATGACACTGAAATAACTATTTAGCTTTTCTCCTCTTTCTTGTTTGCTGTTTGTCAGCCTGTCACGGAGGACAGGGTATCAGGTCCTGCTAAAGTGGAATCTCTCTGTCCAAGACCGAGATTATATGGTACCTTTGTCGTTTTCATAATTATTGATTTCTAATAATGGCTGATGAATGGTCATGGCTTTGAAAATGTGAACACATAGAAAGTGAAGAACTCTGTGCAATAACAAGAAAAGTATCAGTTTCTGCATGTGTTTTTCTTTGTGGACACTGATCTTTTGTTTAAATTGTGTAGTCTTGTTTTGTCCCACAGTGTAAAGTAATATTTTCTTGCAGAATCTTTGAAAGTAGCCAAGGAGATTTTGGTGATGAAAATGATTGTGAGTAAAAGGATAGAGGATTGATGATAGTCAAGTTAAAACACACAGCAAATTCTGAGCATTTAAAATCTTTATAATTGTTTCGGAGTGGTTTTTGATGTGTCGAAACTCAACATAAGACGGAAATATGCACGTGCCTATAATTATGGCAGATCATATATGTTTCTTGTCATTTGCTATACTAATGAGCAGTACTCAGTTAAGACAAAACAATAAGACAACTACTTTGTTTGTTTCTGAGTTAGTTTTGACCCTGGGTCTAATCCCTGTAAATAATTCCAGTTGCCCTGCATTCTCAGATAAGGCCTGTGTGCTCAGTGCCTCACTCATGTCCAACTCTTTGCAACCTTGTGGACTGTAGCCCGCCAGGCTCCTCTGTCTCTGGGATTTCCCAGGCAAGAACACTGGGGTGGGGTGTCATTTCCTTCTCCAGGAGGTCTTCCCAACCCAGGGATTGAACCCACATCTCCTGCACTGCAGGCCCTTCACCCACTGAGCCTTCAGGGAAGCCCCTTAGATACTGTTGTTCAGTCGCTCAGACATGTCCAGCTCTCTCCGACCCCATGGACTGCAGCACACCGGGCTTCCCTGTCCTTCACCATCTCCCAGAACTTGCTCAAACCCATGTCCATTGAGTTCATGATGCCACCCAGCCATCTTGTCCTCTGTCATCCCCTTCTCCTCCTGCCTTCAATCTTTCCAGCATCAGGGTCTTTTCCAATGAGTTGGCTCTTCACATCAGGTAGCCAAAGTATTGGAGCTTCAGCTTCAGCGTCAATCCTTCCAGTGAATATTCAGGACTGATTTCCCTTAGGATGGAATGGTTGGATCTCTTTGCAGTCCAAGGGACTCTCAAGAGTCTTCTCCAACACCACAGCTCAAAAGCATCAGTTCTTTGGTGCTCAGCTTTCTTTATGATCCAACTCTCACATCCATGCATGACTGCTGGAAGAACCATAGCTTTGACTATATGGACTTTTGTTGGCAAAGTAATGTCTCTGCTTAGATAGTGAGGTCACCTTAAATCAAACCCTCCTAAGCATAACTGGCAACTCCCTTCTTTTTCACCACTTCTTACCCTTACTCATCTTTGACAAATCACACCCATGGCCCTTTTGTGCTATGCAATTATTTCTAGCCTAGCTGAGAATATGTGTCACCATCCAATGTTAGCTGCTTTTCAGGATAAGAGTCCCAGACTCTAATCTTCAGGTCTGTATCTCCATCAGAGGCTTCTAGAGTGGTTACCCCAGGGAACCCAGTTGTTCCCACCCCTCTCTTGCCCAGACAAAGATTCCTTCTACCCAGCATGAGGAATAAAGCAGAAGACCTCAGCGGCAGGAGAAATCTACCATTCACTGGTTAATTTCCTAGAAGGCTATGTGTGTTGTGAATTTGTCATTAATCAGAAATTTGGCTGCTATACTCTTTTGAGATGACTGAGTCACACTCTCGTACAAGTGTACTCCTTTCAAAATTTAATGATGGTCAGTCCATGGAGAAACGGTATTTACTATAACCATTGCATTTTCACTATGCCTTACAACATAAGTGAATGTGTATATGTATATATATATATATCTATATATATATATATATAGTTCTGCTTCTTTTATGGATTTATCTACTTATAATTAGGTATTTTTAAACTAGTATCTAATACCTGACAGTAATATTGAAAAGACAAAAGAATATTAACTTCATAATTGTCATCCAGAAGATTTCAATCTGGTTGGAGACACAAGACTATAAAAAAAATAAATACATGAAGATTAAGGAACAATGCAAATGTTCTTTAATGAGACAGCCTGAGTTATAGGAAGCGTCAAAAAAGTTCAAGCATAGCAATAATATGATCGCGTAGAGAACTCAGCAGATGAATCTTGCATCATCTCTCAACTTCTAATTTCATCCCCAGATGTTCCAATTATTTAGAGGCCTTATTACTATACTAGGCATTTCAGAATATAATAGAAGTCTTTGTCAGTTTATCTCCTCTAATTCTTAAATAACTCTGATCTGTGTCAGTTGTATATTTTATGTTCATATTCCAACTGGGCTAAATTTCTTATAAAGAAAAGAATGAAGAAGAATGTTTTTCTCTTATCAGTTGCATATGTTTTTAAAGCATTGCTTAACTAATACTGGTCTTTATGAAATGGAGACATGTCATTCTTCTGAATTATTTGGCCAGTGTTGAAAGGCAAAATGAACTGGATTGTGTACTTTTGCTTTTTTCATGATTCTTACAACCATCAGAATTAATGTTAAGCAAATTTCACCCAATGTATTATGTAAGTAACCTCCATACATATTATACAACTATTTACATTAATAAACTACAACATTATTTTTAGACTGAGTCTAAATTTATATAAGAAATCATCAGATGAATAACTGAATTAATAATCTTGCTCTCACATTACAATTAACGACGTAATATAAACATCACAATTTTAAAACTGAAAGGTAGAAATAATTCATTTATTTAACAAATTAGGTTACAAAAATTAAGTACTTTCTGTGAGCTTAAGCACCTTGCTGTGCAACATGCTCGCGCCAGTAGAAAGAGTGAAGTAGTCTCATCTCAGATCTTCCGGTCTAGTGGGGATTACCATATAATTTTTAGGTTCAGCATTCACCAAAAGCCACAGTCTTGAAAATACTGATGCATATATTACCGAAATTACCGAATTCAGCAAGTGAAAATGCAAATCTGACTTGGGACCTACTCCTACAAACATTTCACGAGATAGATATTTATACCCTGCTATCTATCTGAAATTCAAGTTTACCCCAATATTCTCTATTGTATCCGGCAATCTGCATACATACCTCTTGTCATGTGGTGAATTACAGCCCTCAAAATTAACGTGCTGAAGCCCTAACTCTGAAAACCTCAGAATGTGACCTTATTTGGAAATAGAATCTTTTCAGTGATAATGACTTAAGATGAGGTTATATTGGAGTCGGTTGAGTCTCCAGTGCAACTTGACTGATAGGCTTAAAACGGGGAAATTTAGACACAGACGTGAATGCAGAGAAAATGGCAGGTGAAGTTGAAGGCAGAAACCTACAAGTCAAGGAAAACCGAAGATCTCAGGCAACCCCCAAAACCTGGGAGAGAGAAGCACAAACCAGATTCTCCCTCAAGGACCACAGAAGAAGCGTACTTGGCCCAGACCTTGATCTTGGAGTTCTAGTCTCCAGAACTGTGAGACAGTAGTTGATTTCTGTTTTTCAAGCTGCCCAGTGTCTGGTACTTTGATCCAGCAGCCTGAGCAAATGTTTACACCTCTCTTTAGAGAAACGAACTCAAAACGATTCTTAGATCAATAAATATATCTGGAAGAAATATTAGCAAAGATTTATTCAGTGCTTATGTAACTTGATGTGATTCTTTTTACTGGCCTACAGAAATAGAGAAGTTGAAAGTATGATTCCTTCCACTTACTGAAGATATAAAACAAAACCTCCTCAATGGATGGATATTTTTCTTAGTTCCCCAACAAGTAGGTGCAGAGCTCATCCTACACTAACTCCGTATCTAATTAAGCAAGCTTGTGCTCTCTTGTGCTGCTTTTTATGGGAACTATCTGTAGTTTTCTCATTCTTTCTTTAATTGACAGACACTTGGAACTGCTACTCCAGGGGTGTGTTTTTCCTCCCTCTCTGCTTCTCTCCCTCCCTCTAGGTCTCTCTTCCCCCCATCCCTTCCTTGCTTCCTTTCTATCCAGCTGTTCCACAGGCCTCAGAGAGTCAGCATCTACATCTGCCGTTATTTTCTTTCATCCTACAATACAGGCCTTTGTTCTCTAATTTCAGTGATTTCATATTTGCTATTTGAGCCTTTCCTAAGAGTCTCTCCTTTAAACTCAAGTCTTTTCTGTGCCTTCGAAGTAGGTCATCTGTATCTATTTTAAAAGGTCATTGTTCTCGGCTTGCACCTCTGCTTCTGCTCCTGAGCTCCGGTGGATCTCTGCCCCCACGCGTCAAGGATCCCGCACCTGAGCTGCCTGCCTGCTTACTCTCAGCACTTTTCGTAATGGCTGTGCTTATTAAGTTTTCTGCACATTCAACCAAATTCTGGAAATTTATGACTATCATGTTTGCTGCTTTACCATCCTTATTTTGCATGCTTCATTAAAAAAAAAATACTAGCTTTTATTTCCTGTGAACTCAATTTCTACCTGCTTAGGTAGGGTGTTTGAGGCCATATGTTCAATAGGTGTCTCTTGGGTATTCCTTTTCTAGTGACTCTGCCCTGTGGCATATTCAGTTCAGTTTCCAGGTAGTTATGACAATTTCCCTGAATAAGCATTTAAGATTCTTTTTTGTTAACTCATTGCTGAAGTTATTTAGTATTAATAGTAATAAAAATATTTTTCATTTATACTTTTTTTAATAAAGGCTGTATTGAACTTGTTACACTACTGCTTCTGTTGTGTATGTTCCGGTTTTTTGTCCTTGAGACGTGTGGGATCTTAGAACCGTGACTGGGGATTGAACCCGCACCCCAGGACTGGAAGTTGGGATCTTAACCACTGGACTGCCAGGGAAGTCCCATCCTTTATTCTTCATTATTGATAATAACAAGCATTCATTGAACACATGTGTGCCAAATAAGCACCTCATATTTAGTAATGGTCATTAATCTTTGTTATTTTTGAATACTGAGTTTGTTTCTGCCATAAGTAAAAGAAATCGACATATTTGGTTTCAAGTAGTGAACACATTGGGCAAATACGTGAAATCTGAGTCTTACATAGGGCATGCCACTGACCAGGGTGGTCCCTGGAATAACGGACAGGTTGACAATGAGTTCACACGTCACAGGAGAACAGGAACTGACTAGCTTTACTTCTTGTTGTTTAGTGTCTAAGTCATGTCAGGCTGTTTGTGACCCCACTGACTCCAGTCCACCAGGCTCCCCTGTCCGTGGGATTTCCCAGGTGAGAAAACTGGAGTGAGTTGCTGTTTCCTTCTCCAGGGGATCTTCCTGACCCAGGGACTGAACCTGCATCTCCTCCAGTGCAGGCAGATTCTTTACCTCTGAGCCCCCAGGGAAGACTGGCTAGCCTAAAGTCTTACAGACATTGGGAATCTCTTCCAGCTGGCCCCACCTCCCGACAGTCATGGGATAGTCTTAGCTATGCACGACATAATTTTAAAAGGCCATCGTCACCACTAGGGAACTGGGCTATGATGTCCTGTGCCGTGCTGTGCTTAGTCACTCAGTTGAGGTCACTCCTTGTGACCCTGTGGACTGTAGCCTGCCAGGCTCCTCTGCCATGAGAATTCTCCAGGTACGTGGGTAGCCTATCCCTCCTCCAGGGGATCTTCCCAGCCCAGGAATCAAACTGGGGTCTCCTGCTTATTACAGGCAGGTTCTTTACCAGCGGAGCCACCAGGGAAGCCCCGTGTTATTTAAGTACAATATTCTGGCTGCTTGAAGGGACTTCTTCCTCAGTCTGCAGCCCAGAAGCTGGTTTCATGCACTAGTTTTAATTACTAGTGTGTGCCGAAATTCCCAAGGGCCTTGTGTTTCCCCAGCTAGAACATGAGCCCTGTTCTTATCCTCAAGTTTCACTATAATCCAGTACTCCCTCCCCAGCTCGTGGTAGCAACCTTCTTCTCCCATCCACTGGGACATGGCTCCTCATATTTATAACTAGCTGGGAGCCAGATTCAATTCACCAGCACCTAAAGAAACAGAAGTCATCAGCACTCTGTCCCCTGCTAACCTTGTGTGTGACTTCTATCGGGGAACAGCTGGCTGCCTGCTTGATTAGCCTGTGTATGTGGAAAACAGCTGGATTAGATTGTACATCTCCAGGTCATCTGAAGCATTGTGATTTAAACTTCTGAACACCCGCATTATAGCAAGACTTAGGAATGAAATAGTTGCTTTCCCTATTTTAAAAGTGTACCACCAAAGAAAGGAAAAATATAACCATTACTATGAACATGTCAAGCATACACAAATGTATACATGCCAAGTATATACAAAAATAAGGGGAATGGTGTAATAATTTGTATGTACCCATCTCCAACCGTTGTCCACTGTGATGATTAAATCTCTGTGCCAACCTGAATTGGGCTAAGGGATGCCCAGACAGCTGGTAAAACATTATTTCTGGATGTGTCTGTGGGGATGTTTCCGGAAGAGAGAAGCCTTTGAATTGTAGACTGGATAAAGATCACCCTCACCAGCGTGGGTGGGCATCACCCAATCTGTTGAACAGAATAGAATAGATCTGAATAGAACAAACAGGAGGAGAAAGAGTGAATTCGCTGTCTCTGCTTGAGCTGAAGCATGCATCTTCTTCCATCTTTCTTCATCGGTGCTTCTGGTTCTTGGGCCTTAGACTGGAACTTGCACCATGGATTCCCCTGGTTCTTAGGCTGTTGAATCCAGGCTAAATTATGTCACTGGCTTTTTCTGTTTCTCTAGCTTGCCAAAAGTCGACGATGGGACTTTATGACCTTGGTGACTCCATGAGACAATTCCTATAATAAATCTCTATCTATCTATCTGTGTGTGTGTGTGTGTGTGTGTGTGTGTGCATGCACTCTCAGTTTCTCTGACTCTTTTGTGACCCTATGGACTGCAGCTCGCCAGGTTCCTCTGTCCATGGGAGTCTCCAGCAAGAATACTGAAGTGGGTTGCCATGCCCTCCTCTTGGGGATCTTCCTGACCCAGATCAAACCCAAGTCTCCTGCACTGGCAAGCAGATTCTTTTCCACTGAGCCACCTGGAAAGCCCTATTATCCATCTATCTATCTCTGAATTTATCTATGTATCATTTATCCATCTTTCTGTCTTATTGGCTTCAATTCTTTGAAGAACCCTGACTAAGACATCTTCTCATAACTAACCTTGTTTACTCATAACCATTTCTCTCTCTCCTGACCACTGTAGTTGATTATTTTAAATCAAGTATCCCAGATACATAGAGTTTCATCTTTGTATATATATCTAATTATATATATCTAAACCACAACTCAACTTTTTTACATAATGATAATATCATTATCTCTCTAAATTAATAATTCCTTGATGTCATCGGTTGTTCAGACACTGATTCAAATTCCCCATATACCTTCTCACACTCCCACTAGTTGATCATTTGAATAAACGTCCACTATAATGAGGTTTATAAATATATGTCAGTGAAATTTAAATAACTTCAAGGAAACAAGTTTTTAATTAGTAATGGGAAATACTAATTATCAGTCAGAAATACGAAATAAATGAAAAGTTGGTGCACCACTTTTAACTGTATCATCTCTGTATTGCGTCTGTAGGAATGCAATTCAGCAGAAAATTGGCCCTTATCTTGAAAGAGAGAGATCATATGCACAGTTACCTATAATTGTGGATTATCCAAAAGCCTGCTTTTAATATAAGCAGAGTGGTTTGCCTGAAATTCCACCAGGAACATAAGAGATCTTTCATTCCATAGGAAAAAGAAAGCTGCAGATCATATTCGCTGTTGTACAACCTTGTGCAGACATACAACATACACAATTGCATGCACAAATGAATAACGCTGTACTTTTCAAGACATTGTTTAAAGGATGCTCTAACCAGGGTACCCTGATGAAACAAAATTCCATAACCTCAGATTAAAAAAAAAAAGCAAAGACATCACAATCATAAGTTTGGCTCGACTTACTGAATCTGGATAAATGCATTTTTGCCTTTGCCAGACCTTTTCTGAGTTTTATTACTCTTTGCATTTTGACTACTAACTGAAAACAGGATCCCTTCAGATTCCTGGGCAGCTTGCCACTACTTTGGGCCAAGGGGCCAATAAAAATCATTAGCAATACATAAATTTCATCCAGTGGGCTTTCCTGAACATGTGCTAGTGTTCCTAAGGTCTGAACACTGAAACCCACATGTTCTGTCTCATCACGTGCTCCTCATTTGCTGGCAATTGGTTAGACTCAAATCCGCTATGTGATTACATTGTAATTTACGTCAAATGAGGATCAATATACCATTCAAATGCACTAATAAGACGTGATTAGATAGACGCTTTTTTTCATAAAAGATAGTAGAGAGGACTAACAGTTCGATGTACCCAACGCATCTTCTGAATTGTAATTTATTCGTTTGCAGTGAGTCCGATATGAATATATTCATAAGAGGAAATATTAGAATGAAGTATGTTCATAATTATCATGATGAGATGTATCAGCCGCTTTACAAAACTGAAAATCCCTACTTACATTTTTTTCACTTTAAGATTCACAATTGCCCTTTGACGAGGCTGGTGAAATTGCCGTTCGTCCTCGTTTGCATTTCAAACATTGTTTTTGAAAGTGAAATATGTTTCACGAAAAACGTATCTTCACTTAACGTCAGGTTGAAACATACACACATAAGCACACCCATATCTACACAAACAAATACACTCCAAAGATTACACGAGGTGTATTTACTCTGATGTATAATTAAAATCTGCCAATATCACAACTGCCACACAATGTGCTCTCATGGTGTCTTCTGAGCCTATAAACCCCTGACTTCCACCCTATTCCCAGGATTTGGTTTGGACACATTAGGCAGAAACAATGAAAATAAGTAGTATTTCAGGAATAGAGAAGACAGAGGAGCGGAAGATAAAGTATTAAAGGGGAAAACATATACAATGAAACTCCTTTTAGGTGCTGTTTTAACTAAGTTGTCATCTACCACATTTATCTGATTTTCAATGATATACTTCTTTCTGGTGAATTAACTTTATGTTCTTGATCTTAGAAATCACATTTAAAATGAAATCCAAAGTAAAAAAAAAAAAATCAAAGGATACCTCCTTCTTAATTTAAACCAGAGGCTGACCTACTTTAGACTAAAGTAATCTAGTGGGAAATACATTTCGGCTATAAACAACTACTTAAAAACATTTAACAACAAACTAACACCTCTTTGTACACTAATAAATTAAATACAAATTAAGGCCAAAGAATTTCATTTTTTTCCTTTAAATTCAATAAAACATCAAGTGTTTGTTTTGTTTTGTTTTGTTTTTTGAAGGAGGGTTCAGAGAATCTAAAACTTGAGAAATGTATTCTATACACTGGCAGCATTTTATTAAACTTGTTCTAAACAGATGGGTGTCTATTTATAAAAACTCTGGGGAAGATAGAGTCACGTGTCATTCTAATAGTCACCATAATCCTACAATTCTTCAGTTCTCTTTCATGGACATGCATATATTTTTATTTCACCAAAGGATGCAATAAGAAACAATTTTAAATAAATTAGGCATTAGGGCAAGAATATAGCAAGTGGATGCAATTCATTTGAAAACAATAGGATAGGAGATTAATATTTAGCAGTTTCAGAAAATATAATTTTTCCTCCTCAACATTAAAAAAAATATTTTAAAACTATGTTTTTCTAACACATTGGCTTATTTATATCCCAAAACATCTGTGAGAAAATTAATTTGCTTTTATTTAAATTTAGATAGTTTTTATTTTTTCCCCTTTATGGAGCAGAAGTCCTTTTTTCTTAAAAAGTCTTGATAGAGCAACGTATACGGTTTATATATAAATTGTTCTTGTTTAGTTGCTAAGTCGTTTCTGACTCTTTGTGATCCCATGGACTGTAACCTGCCAGGCTCCTCTTTCATGGAATTTTCCAGGCACGTATCCTGGAGTGGGCTATCATTTCCTTCTTCAGGGGATCTTCCCGACACAGGGGTCTAATCCGCATCTCCTGCATTGACAGGCAGATTCTTTACCACTAAGCCACCAGGGAAGCCTGATCGCTTCACACAGGATGTCAATAACCCTGTGTCAATTTCTGATAACTCTAATCAGGCATGCTGACTCCAGAAGCAAGTGGAGCTACAGCGACTCACACTTGGTGGGTCAGCCTCTGCATCCCGCATCGCCGGCTCTCCTCCACCCCTTGTAGGAGCGGCTCCTAAAACCATCCTCCAGGACACAAATGCAGGCTACGCTCCTTCACAGGGCCCAGGGAACCCAATCTAAGTCACTCTCAGTATCGCAAAGTGAATTTTTGTTGTTGTTCAGTCGACAAGTCATGTCCAACTCCTTGCAACCGCCATGGACCGCAGCACGCCAGGCCTCCCTGTCCCTCACCAAGCGAATACGTTGTTTAAAAATCCATTCAAGAAATGTTGGTACACAATTTTTCAGTCTGTGTTCTATCGTTGCTTCAATGTCACCTACAAATATAACTGTTTACAATTCTTGATGGGCTAGAAAATCAACAAGTAAATTTGGAACCTACTAGGGCTCTTGGTAGGTTTTGCTGGTGGCTCAGATGGTAAAAAAATCCACCTGCCAAGGCAGGAAACCTAGGTTTGATCCCTCAGTCAGGAAGATGCCCTGGAGAAGGGAGTGGCAACCCACTCATGTTCTTGCCTGGAGAATCCCATGGACAGAGGGGTCTGGTGGGTTACAGTCCATGGGGTCGCAAAGAGTTGGACAGGGCTGCAGAGACTTAGCCTGTTCCCATGCAGGACTCTTGATGCTGGAAATACACCATAGGATTTATTTATTTATCTTCATTTATCCTCAAGCATAAACTAAGGACATAGTCTCCAATACAGGTGCTTGCACCCTGAGAAGACAAAACACACACGCATAAAAGGTTTCATTTTGCAGAAATTTGTATTGCTACTGTTTCTGTCATTTCTGCATTTTTACTTCTTATCCACAATTACATTACATATGTCTTTGCTATAAGCCACCTCAACACTTTCAAAAAGCAATATATATATATACATATATATATATATATGCCATTAAAAGTGATTAAAACAGTTCTAATAGTCATGAAAAAGATAAGGATCACAGACTTTGGAGAAAGGGCACTTTTTAAATTGACAGAGGCAGGAACTGCATTCCAGAAAAAGCATCAGCCTAGAAGAAGTATCAATAAGCAAATGTATTCTTGGTATGTTTGAAGTCATGCATAGACCAATTTAACTAGAGTTTATGTTACAGAGTTGCAGGGGATAAATGCTGCCAACATGGCTATAAATGACGAGATAAGGAATGTATTTGTATAGAGAAGAGGGTTGAGTTATTCAGGATAGGAATAGACTTCTCTGAAAAATCTTACGTTATTGTTTGGACTACGATACATAATACAACTGTTTTATAATGCAAGAGATTAAAAAATAAAATAGATGTTCACTAACACTGGATATCAAATTTAATGAATTGAACATAGAATATGCTGAGTGGGAGACATATCCACACAAAGAAAATAAAGTGACTTCAGGGGCTTCCCTAGTAGCTCAACAGTAAAGAATCTGCCTGCAATGCAGGCGATCTGGGTTTGATCCCTGGATTGGGAAGATCCCCTGGAATAGGAAATGGCAACTCACTCCAGTATCTAGCCTGGAGAATCCCATGGACAGAGGAGCCTGGAGTGCTGCAGTCCATGGGGTTGCAAAGGGTCGGACACGACTGGGACGACTGAGCATGCATGCAAAGAGACTTCAAAATAAAAATCAAAGATTTGATTCAGTTAAAATACTCCTAAGAACTCCTTTTCAATTCCCTAAAGTGTGTATTTACTAGCTTATGAAATGTTAAAGGCCTAGAATCAATGGCAATGCAGCAGAAATGTGCACTCTGAGAATTTCTTACTGAAATTAACCAAGACACTTCAAAGTAAAGACAGGCGATTCCAGTCTGCAGCAGAAAATGTTCATGATGATTCTGGGAAATGTTGTACCAGAAAGCAAGAGAAGCCAAAAAATCTAATGAGTTTATGTCAGAAAGACACCATGGCTCTCATGAAAGCTTTTCAATTAGCCAAGGATGGCTAATTGATTTTAATTTGAACATCTAAAGACAGCAATCACAGAGGCAAGGACTGCAATTGATTGAAATATGTGGATTCTGTAATGCCAATGAGTTCAGAGTGGGGACCAAAGAATCTATATTTCAACATAATTCATCAGCAGGTGTACACACAAGGACTAGGAACATGTGAGAAGTACTTTCCTGCCAGATGAATAGCTCTAATTATCTCTGTCTTCTAGTCTCATCCCTTCTTGTTTTTGCTCAGTTCAGTTCAGTTCAGTTACTCAGTTGGGTCCAACTCTTTGCAACCCCATGGACTACGGCACGCCAAGCTCCCTGTCCATCACCAACTCCCAGAGCTCACTCACACTCATGTCCATTGAGTCAGACTCCCTGTCCATCACCAACTCCCAGAGCTCACTCACACTCATGTCCATTGAGTCAGGCCTTCTCATTGTCTGTCAGCCCCTTCTCCTCCTGCCTTCCATCTTTCCCAACCTGAGGGTCTTTTCCATGGAGTCAGTTCTTCGCATCAGGTGGCCAAAGTTTTGGAGTTTAAGCTTCAGCATCAGTCCTTCCAATGAATATTCAGTACTGATTCCCTTTAGGATTGAGTGGTTGGATCTCCTTGCATTCCAAGGGACTCTCAAGAGTCTTCCTTAACACCACAGCTCAAAAGCATCAATTCTTTGGCACTCAACTTTCTTTATAATCCAACATCCATACATGACTACTGGAAAAACCATAGCTTTGACTAGATGGACCTTTGTTGGCAAAGTAATGTCTCTGCTTTTGAATATGCTATCTAGGTTAGTCATAGCTTTTCTTCCAAGGAGCAAGTGTCTTTTAATTTCATGGCTGCAGTCACCATCTGCAGTGATTTTGGAGCCCAAGAATGTAAAGTCTGTCACTGTTTCTACTATTTCTCCATCTATTTGCCCTGAAGTGATGGGACAGGATGCCATGATCTTAGTTTTCTGAATGTTGAGTTTTAAGCCAACCTTGTTTTAAAGCTATGTTTTAAGTTTTAAGTGGCGTTTTTGCTACTGTATCATTAACCATTCTGTTTACTGGGACACTTGTTTTAGCCTGCCCTTGCTTTCACATGCTATTAGAGCATCTGTGTTTTTTCTCTCTCTTCTTCAAATGGCTTTACAACCAGGCCATTACAATTGAGTAGAATGTCCTGAGATTCACCAGCTACCCTTAAACATGCTGAGCGATGCTGGGCGGTCACCTCCCACCATTTTCATTCTTGCTGTGGGTTTTTATACCCTATTACTCACATCCCCCTTCAACAGCCCCTAAATCCCTTCAGCCCCTCACCATCATCATCCTTTTGCTCCTCGCCTGTAATGGGTGTCGAGATAGGGGATCTATTCTTGCAGATCCATCCCGATGTTATCACGCTGGCTCTATCTGGGAATGGAGTGGTGACATTAGTGGTGTCTTTTAACTGAACTCAAACTTGTTTGAATCTTTCTAAAAGACAGATGAAATATCCTTCCCCAAATCGTAAAATTCCACTTGCAGATTCCTAATCTTTCAAATGTCCATAATGTCATAATCCCAGCTCCTGTACAGATATGTTTTCACTGGGAAGAGTCACAGACCCTAAACTTGAGAGATTTCTCTGTCTCTACTGAATCCTTGCATTTGCAGCTGCAGTTCTCTTCCGACCTGCTTGACTATATCCTTCAGGAATTGGAAGCTGTGTAGCCCTCTCTCATTTGTCCCCTGCCTGCTCTTTTTTTCTCACTAGTCCTATTTTAGTTTCTTGATCTTCACTTTAGAATAATCTACATACATTACTAAATGCAAAAACAGCCTATTTTACCATTTCTGGTCTTATATTTAGTGGCAGGTTTTTTTCCCTGGATATGCAACTACTGACATCTTAAAATGAAAACAAACCTTCTTTTTCCAATAATTAAAAATTTGAACTGCTTCCTCTTATAACAGAAGTGTTTTTTTTTTTAAGAAAACATCTTCCATGTAATTTCCAAATTTCCAAGATAGTGTGAAATTAGTTTTAGCGATTGCAATATCATGATAGGATAAAGCAGCAGTTTTCTCCTTGCGGTTTATAATTCTCACTTTCAATGATTTTGTACATGCCAATTTGCTGTAGTTCTATTTTAGGTGATTACTGTATGTATCTTGATATACCTCCTTCAATGGGACACACTCACAGACTGATTTCAGAGCACTTGACATTATTAGGGTCCTTTGATTAAATTCATACTTCCTTGAATTTTTCTAAAAGATGAAATTTCCTTCCTCAAATCATAAAATTCTCCTTGCAAGATTCCTCATTTTTTAAACACTTATTTGTGTCATAAATCCAACTCCTGTACATATATGTTCACCCAGTTTTCTCTGGGAAGAGCTGCAAACCGTAGAACGAAAAAGATTTCTCTATTTCTGCCTGAATCCTCGTGTTTGAAACTGCAGTCCTCTTTTGAGCTGCTCAGCTCCCGTCCTTCAGGAGCTCAGAGGCTGTGTCTTTTTTGACCTTCTCTGTGTTCGGTGTTCCAAGCGCCAGAATGGAAGGGCAAACCCCCAGAAGGGAGAGGACAAGCAGCCCTCAGCCGTTCTGAAGCCCCATCTGCTCACTTAACGTGTAAGGAAACTGGCCCAGAACACTCAAAGCAAAACAAAACACACCTGTTTACGCAAACTGTCCTCGTATTTTTCCTCCTCCCCAACCCCCCCACCCCCACCATCGTTCTTCCCCCTCCCCTTTCTTCTTTCTATTATTTTTTGTTTGTTTGTTTCAAATGTCTGTGTTAATCTTTTCATCACTTCTGATAAAATTGACTCGCATCCTGTCTCATGATGGACGTCGACTGGAACCCACTGCTCGTGATCAGTCCTCAGGGACATCGTCTTTTCCTTTCCTAGTATTTATGGGGTTAACTCGTCAAGCGTTCTTTTGAACTTCCTTAACTTTTGCTCCCTTGAGTTGCACTTTTCCCCGTGTTCCTTCTTGATTTATCTTCCCCTGCACTCAGCCTGTTGCGAGAGGAGGTTCTCCTTCTGGTCCTGCTATTCTCATTTTCTGTATTTGGTTTCCTGTCCATTCGTTCACTATGCGTCGTCCCCCGCTTTCTCTCCATCATCTGAGGACTGCAGACACGAGTGTCTTTGCTGATGTGTTTTCTGTCTCCTGTTCTCCGCAAGATCCATCTCCACCCTGCTGGTCTTCTGCGGCATCTCAGGTCTTTCTCCTGTGATATATGCTTTCCTTGTCTTTTTCCCCTCTCACTTGAACCTGAAATCAGTCTTTGCTTTATTTCTTTCTATTTCTTCCTGAAGGTCCCTTCCCTCCTTGCTTCTCCTAGAATCTTTGTTATATTCATTTAGGAGAATGTTACCATATCCATTCTTTTTTTTTTTTTTAATTTCTCAAACTTTCACACCGAGTCCTTGAAGTGGGTCCAGCTGTCAGGCAGTTTGCACAGATAGAATGTCTCTTTGCATCATAAGGGTTGCAGGTATTTTACTGGAGAATGTGCCGTGTTCCTTTCCTCCACACCAAGCTCCCGTTTCCTGACTGCACATTGCTCCCAGAGGACTGCTGGTGCTTTTCACAAAACATGGGCTGAATTGTCTTTTTTTATAAGGACAGTCCTTCTTTGTTTCCATTGGAAAACACCTGGCAAGTGGCTAATCCCTCCCTCTCCTTGCCACGTTTCTATTTCACACGTATGTTTCCTCGTCCAAATCCCAAACCTGTCTGCTGCACTTGCTGAAAACCCTGATGCAGGGCAGTCTCTTCTTAGTTCCCAAACACTCACCATTTATCCCACTAACTGGAAGCAACACCATGTCCTGGTAGTTATGTTTTTCAGCCAATTTAAGACAGCAAAAAATTAATACTGATAGATATGTTGATAACAATAAGATAAACGAACAACATAAATACAACAAAAAATAAATATCTAGACACCATGTAGTTCCTGTTTTTGGTTCTACCTACTTATTCTATTCCAGCTGACTCGAGCTGCACTGTGAGCCTAACAACACGGCTTTAAAATTAACTAATATTATATAAAATTTTCATAGATATACATGAACATGTGCCTTAAAGAAAACTTGGTATTAACTATCCAAAACCTTGTGAAAGACAAGCATCCGTACAGCTATTACTGCTTTTAAAATGCTTTAGAAATAAAACAAAAAATTTATATGTACAACATGCATTACTTTGAATAAATTAAAATAATACCTCAATATTTCAGAATGGCAAGATTCATCCTTATTCATAGTTCATGCTGTCCTACTATCATTTTTGATTTTTTAAAATTTCACCAAATTGCCAAGAAAGCTAATAGCAAGTTTTGATCATTGTGGTCTTTATCAATGTATTTGAATTACTATAACGTTCTTCACACTATCATTTTCTGTTTTTTCTTCTTTCCAGTGTCTTCTGATTGATGTTATACTTGTACAAGAAGCCAAGCGTGTTTCTAAAATGTCATAGATCAAGTCATATCTGATACCAAATCATATCAATCGTGTAAATGTAAGAAAAGCAAGTCTAAATATTGGGTGATTCCACCAAGATTATTGAACAAGTTAGAGATAAAGCCGGGTAGAATTCAAGCTTGCAGTTTCCTAGATCAACATGTACACTATGTTGCTTTCTATCATCCTTCCTCTCTGCCTGTCTAAGTAATGCACGCGTTGGCGTGATAATCTGGAGAGCTAAAGACACAATGACATCAATGATTCAGTGGACTTGGGAAATTCTGGGAGATGGTGACAGAGAGGGAGGCCTGGCAGCTGCAGTCCAGTGGTCGCAAAGAGTCGGACATGACTTGGTGACTAAACAATAGCAACAGCACGGCTTTAAAATTAACTAGTATTATATAAAATTTTCATAGATAAACATGAACATGCGCCTTAAAGAAAACTTGGTATTAACTATCCAAAACCTTGTGAAAGACAAGCATCCGTACAGCTATTATTGCTTTTAAAATGTTTTAGAAATAAAACAAAACATTTATATGTACAACATGCATTACTTTGAATAAATTAAAATAATACCTCAATATTGCCACAGAACAAGGAAATAAATCAATTTACAAAAGGAGGAAAATAAATTATTACTGCTCGGGAACTCTCTGGATCATACCACAAGTCTCTAAGGAGTATGAATTTCTCAGTTGTCATCCTTCTCAGCTGTAAATGCAACTATCTCAACTGTTAAAGTGACAAAAATCTGTCCATGAGCCAGCAATATCATCTAAGCTGTTAACATTCTCTTTTCATGTTAATTTTTGGTCATTTCTTATAACCATAGGCAAAGGATCCAATATGCAAATTTATAAACTCTTTGAAGGGTACTTTACAATTTTTTCTTACATCTCCAGAACACCTAGTACCATGTTTTGAACACAGAAGTCGATGTTAACTGTTTGATCTTAAAATATCTAATTTGTGAAGAAATATTAACTAAGTGATATGTACAACAGGTTGGTTTCCATTTATTAGTGGAGACAAGTCAAAATATTTTAGATCTCCGTATTTATATTTTCATGCAGTGTGCAAATTATTCTTTAAAGGGACATCGAGGAGAAGCTGAAATAAGTCTGTGCCCTGAACAGTAATGCAATTTCTTTGGCTTGATTTTAGATAAAATAGAAAGCGGATTAAAATAGCAGTTGTTAACTTGCCTGACTTCAGGCTCTACTACAAAGCCACAGTCATCAAGACAGTATGGTACTGGCACAAAGACAGACATATAGATCAATGGAACAAAATAGAAAGCCCAGAGATAAATCCACACACATATGGACACCTTATCTTTGACAAAGGAGGCAAGAATATACAATGGAGTAAAGACAATCTCTTTAACAAGTGGTGCTGGGAAAACTGGTCAACCACTTGTAAAAGAATGAAACTAGATCACTTTCTAACACCGCACACAAAAATAAACTCAAAATGGATTAAAGATCTAAATGTAAGATCAGAAACTATAAAACTCCTAGAGGAGAACATAGGCAAAACACTCTCAGACATAAATCACAGCAGGATCCTCTATGATCCACCTCCCAGAATTCTGGAAATAAAAGCAAAAATAAACAAATGGGATCTAATTAAAATTAAAAGCTTCTGCACAACAAAGGAAAATATAAGCAAGGTGAAAAGACAGCCATCTGAATGGGAGAAAATAATAGCAAATGAAGCAACTGACAAACAACTAATCTCAAAAATATACAAGCAACTTCTGCAGCTCAACTCCAGAAAAATAAACGACCCAATCAAAAAATGGGCCAAAGAACTAAATAGACATTTCTCCAAAGAAGACATACGGATGGCTAACAAACACATGAAAAGATGCTCAACATCACTCATTATTAGAGAAATGCAAATCAAAACCACAATGAGGTACCACTTCACACCAGTCAGAATGGCTGCGATCCAAAAATCTGCAAGCAATAAATGCTGGAGAGGGTGTGGAGAAAAGGGAACCCTCCTACACTGTTGGTGGGAATGCAAACTAGTACAGCCACTGTGGAGAACAGTGTGGAGATTCCTTAAAAAATTGCAAATAGAACTACCTTATGACCCAGCAATCCCACTTCTGGGCATACACACCGAGGAAACCAGAATTGAAAGAGACACATGTACCCCAATGTTCATCGCAGCACTGTTTATAATAGCCAGGACATGGAAACAACCTAGATGTCCATCAGCAGATGAATGGATAAGAAAGCTGTGGTACATATACACAATGGAGTATTACTCAGCCGTTAAAAAGAATTCATTTGAATCAGTTCTGATGAGATGGATGAAACTGGAGCCGATTATACAGAGTGAAGTAAGCCAGAAAGAAAAACACCAATACAGTATACTAACACATATATATGGAATTTAGGAAGATGGCAATGATGACCCTGTATGCAAGACAGGGAAAGAGACACAGATGTGTATAATGGACTTTTGGACTCAGAGGGAGAGGGAGAGGGTGGGATGATTTGGGAGAATGACATTCTAACATGTATACTATCATGTGAATTGAATTGCCAGTCTATGTCTGACGCAGGATGCAGCATGCTTGGGGCTGGTGCATGGGGATGACCCAGAAAGATGTTGTGGGGAGGGAGGTGGGAGGGGGGTTCATGTTTGGGAATGCATGTAAGAATTAAAGATTTTAAAATTTAAAAAATAAAAAACTAAAAATTAAAAAAATAAAAATAAAATAGCAGTTGTTAGAAAGTAAAACTATATGCTGTCTTATGCTTCTATCCCTGTTAACGTCGCCATTGTTACATACAGGGAAGGCTTAGATACTTTTTAAAGATGTTCCATAAATTCAGTAACATATGTGCTCTGAGTAAGCATTTCCTGTGCCCCCTGGATTCACTGTGCGTCTGCTAGTCTATTTCCTTTTTGCTTCTCTACATCCTCCGGCTACTGTTTCAAAAGCAGAAGGTGGGATTCATTGCCAAAGCATGTTACATGGTTCCTATGTGCTTCGTATCTCACGTCCTCAAAGTCTTCCTGTTAGCTTCTCAATAGGTATGAGACGCTATTGTACAGCTGAAGAAATACTGGAATTGCCAAGAAAGCTAATAGCAACTGTAACCCTGTAAGACCGTCCCTCCTGATTTCATCACTTCAACGCCCTTGTTTGTGCTTCTTTGACTCCTTCATGTTAGATAGTCCTCTGCCCACCTTCATGCTCTCCCTGTGGTTCACCTCAATCTGTCTTCCTCTCTCCCTGGCCGCCGGCCAGCTTCTGAACCAGCAACCGTGCTATTTATAATGCATGGGCTGCAAAGGTGAATGTTTCCTATCAGGGAAATATTCTTTGTCTTGTTGTCACTAAGGCCACTGTCCCAAAGGATCCAGGGCTATATTAGTACCCGTGACTTCTCGTGAAAGAAGTGTCAGTTTATGGTCAGATCCTGAACCGTAGTACATCGGTATGTAATCTCGAGGCAGTTTGAGCTTTGCCAAATTTCTTGATGTGGAATATTGCATGTTAAGTGTTTTCTCTCTAGAATGTGGTTTTTGTTCAGCATTCTAGTTGGAAGAACACAGAACTACATCGGACTTGAGTGGATTTTGATCTGAAAGAGAAAAAAAATACTCAACATTATAAAATTCTTATTAGTCTGGACAAGAGAGTGTCAGAAATGAACGTTATCATTTTGTTACAAAAATGAATGCGTTAAAAATCTGAATCACAGATGTTAAGAAAATATGGTTTCTTTAAGTCTAATGAAGAAAATCTTGAAAAAGGGAGGGCTGTCTGCTTTGACGCACCTGTTCTGCACTCCCATGGCAAGCTGTATGATACAGAACATTTTATAAACTATTGTTAGTATTAGCTTTCCTCCTTACCTGAATGTTTCCTGAATTCCTCTTGGTAGTCACCTGTTTCTATAAAATATATATATATATATATATATATATATATATATTTTAAATGAAACACAGACACACATTTATTTCTGATTATGTATGACTGCTTTCCTACTACAAAAGCAGAATTGAGTGGTGACCACAGTGCTGAGTCATTGCCACAAAGACAGTATAACTTGCAGTGCTTAAAATATTATCTGGCCCTTTGCAGAAAAATAATTTACTAGCCTAGGTTCTGGAATACTTACCTGTTAAAAGTATGAATAAATTTATGATCTTACATGTACAGTACAGAATAATTTCCTTTAGGTATTCATTCAAGTATTCATTAATCCCAGTAGAATTCTCTGGAGTCAGATAACCCGGCATTTTATAATAGATTCTTTTTATTATGCTGCTTCTCTTGTTTGTTATTTCTATCATCTCAACTATGTTGGATGCCCCTTGAGGACAAAAATCATATCAATGAGTACCTGATAAATATATCTTTTTATTTATAGATTCCATGAACTACAGGTTTTGAAATAAGGAATATTGTTATGTCAGTAATGCCAGTTTTCAGAATATAAGCAGTCTCTACATGAGAATTAAACAGCATTCTTGATTGGCAGTGCTCTGTTCACAGTTACACTTTTGTTTCATTATTGCCTAACATTCATATTGGGCTTCCCAGAGGGCTCAAGTGGCAAGGAATCCGCCTCCAATGCAGGAGACCTGGGTTTGAGCCCTGGTTTGGGAAAAACCCTTGGAGAAAGAAATGGAAACCTTCTTCAATATTCTCACCTGGAGAAGTCCATGGACAGAGGAGCCTGGCAGGCTACAGTCCATGGGGTTGCAAAGAGGTGGGCACAACTGAACACTTTCAACATTCATATAACACAAATATTTTTGGCACACATTCTTGGAAATAATTGACTGAGTCACACTGAGTATCTACTCAATTTTATCTTCATCAAACAAAAGAAAAATAAGGGAGTGGGAAAGAAGGGAAAAAAGAATTAGAGAAAGTAAGCAGTAAAGTAGGAGGGTATAGAAACAGAAAGTGATGCTCACTCAGTCGTGTCTGACTCTTTGCGACCCCATGGACTTTACAGTCCATGGAATTCTCCAGGTCAGAATACTGGAGAGGGTAGCTGCTCCCTTCTCCGGGGATCTTCCCAACCCAGGGATTGAACCCAGGTCTCCCACATTGCAGGCAGATTCTTTACCAGCTGAGCCACAAGGGAAGCCCAAGAATATTGTAGCGGGTAGCCTGTCCCTTCTCCAGCGGATCTTTCCAACCCAGGAATCAAACCAGGGTCCCCTGCACTGCAGATGGATTCTTTACCAGCTGAGCTATCAGGGCAGCCCATAGAAAGAGAACGGACAGAACAAATTCAGAAACAAAAGGAGGAAAAATTGCAGACTTGCCCAAAATGTTTTCTAAGATTTTCAAACTGGTTTTTGCACCCAAAAGTGATGTTTCTGACTACGGATCTGTCAGTTTAAAGATGTATTTCTTTATAGCTTCACCTCACAAAATTCAATATAAATTATTTCAGAATAGTCATTACCCTGAACACATAAAAATTACATTATTGGGTTAATGCCCAAAGAATATTTTACACATCATCTTTCTACTTAGAGTTCATCATGAGTTAAACATTTACTCTCTGTCAAGCATACTCCACTTAATCTCCTATGCATCAACATGGAAAATACAGAAAAGAAGACCTCTGAATAGTCCCATTTTGTTTTGTGTTACCTACACATGGGCTTCCCTAGTGGCTCAGATGGTAAAGAATCCAACTGCAATGCAGGAGACCTGGGTTGGTTCCCTGAATTGGGAAGATACTCTGGAGAAGGGAACCCACTCCAGTATTCTTGCCTGGAGAAGTCCATGGACAGAAGAGCCTGGCAGGCTACAGTCCACCGGGTCGCAAAGAGTCAGACATGACTGAATGGCTGACTTCCACTTCCCTACCTACACACAGATTATTTTTGCAGAAGATGTTTAACTTCTTGCAAGCGAAATTCACTTTTTTGAAATGGTGTTACAAGGGTCCAACAGATTTTCCTGTCTCAATAATTCCTTTGATGTTCCTTCGCCGCATTTCTGTTGATTTCTGCTCTTCCTCGGATGGGTCACTAAAGAAACGCCTTTGACAATTTGCAAATACATTCTTCCTCTACACCCAGCCCGTCCCCAGAAGCATACAATCTTTATCTATCTGCAGATCTGCCAAATACTGGTGCGGAAAGCGAATCACGTAAGTGAAGCTCCAATTTCTTAAGAAGAGAGAATGAGAAGGGGTGGTGAGATAAACAGACTGATGAATTTAAACAGCGAACACGGGCATAAATATCTAATTCTCTAGGGACTCCTTTTTGATCAATGACACATCCTCCCCAAAGGCAAGGGGACACCAAGCCAAATTTTGCAGATCTCAACTGTGAAATTTTTGGCAAAATCATCACCGCTTAAATCATAGCTAAAGATCTTTCAATGGAAGTTAAAATGTCATCCTTATTTAATGATGCCGAATAAGAGGCCATCATTTAAAGTCGATCACAGCTTCTTCTTTACTGGTTTAAATTTTGACGTATTTGAAACCAACTGTGGAAGAGGGATGCATGCTGTCTGATTTACCTTGAATGCCTGAGCAGCTCATTTTGCCTGGCTTACAAATGACAGCGTGACTATAATAGCTCATTTTGATAACAAGAAAACTTAAACTTTGGCTCAACAGTCTGGAGGAACCAAATGAATCTTGACATGGGTCTAAAAATAAGAACATCTGCTTGGAGCAGGAAATAGTAATGATTTATGTTTCCAACATCATCGTGTGATATGTTGTTTTACTTTAAGGTAATTTACAGCATTGAATGTACTATATAAATCGACATAAACTGAGGTAATGCTCCCTCAAAATGCAATAAAAGGAACAAAAATGCAGATTATAAATGTCTGGTTTCCTGTGTGAAAGTTTTGGTTTTTAAAGTGGAGATGCATGTGGGAAGGACAGAATGATTCCAAACCAAAATTGCCCTCCAGGCAGCTTTGAAGTTTTGCTGGTGTCAGAATTCCAGACCCACAGGAGCTGCAGAGCAGTGCGGTCCCGGGGCAGACCTCATGAGCCATCAGCCTACTGATGAACCTTTATTTTCAGTCTTAAAAGCATTTTCTTCCTGCACAATTCGAAGCCCCCACCCAAATGCCCCCCAGACACACACATTTATCTTACTTCTTTGGCTAATAGTAGAACTTTGCCTTTGTAAGTCTAGTAAATGATTTTATAAGAAATTGTCCCTAATCCTAAAAAGTGTCCTGCTTTTGAATCTATTTCAGAACTCTCACAAAGCTCTCAATCAGCACCATTTTATTCAAAGTAGGTTAAAATGGAAAATGATGCTACACTATCACAAAGCTGCATGAATACCTCTCAAACAAAGAAGTCACAGTCTTTAACATTTTATATTCTGCATTCCCCAGCAGTGTATTTCTGATACCTGCTGAGTATAGTCATCTTGGTGGAGTCAGTGGGGGAAAAGGTTGGGGAAGTACAGAGGTGGGAATTTTGCAGCCAGAAATTCAAGGATTTAGGACACAAATGCTCAACGCTTTCTCCTGAAGAGTTGAGGGATAATGCTTATAATGAACAATAGAGCTATTTGCCTGAGCTAGAGATTATAGGAATAACAAAGTCATGCTAATGTATAGAGTAAGTTATATGGGAAGTCTATAGTTTTAGAATGCAGAGTCCTAGCTAGATATAGTGAGGGATGGTTTTAATTCTCAGAGCCCCATAGTTACTTTATGAGCATTCTGTTAAGCCAGTATTACAAGAACCACAGGAGTCCAACATGAAGGACTGGCATTATGCAAGCATAAATGGAAAAGGGCAAGTACTTCAGTTAAAATATAAAGGACTGTTCTATAAAGGACTGTCCAGAATTGTCTGAACTCTGCATGCTTATAAAATCCCACCCCAAGTCCCTGCCGTCATAGATTTCTATTTCACAATGAGAAAACATGGCAGAGAGGTGAAACAACTTGTCCATAAAACAATCAGCCCAGTTCAGCTCAGTCATGTCCGCCTCTTTGCGACCCCATAGACTGCAGCATGCCAGGCTTCCTGTCCATCGCCAACATCCAGTTTACTCAAACTCATGTCCGTTAAGTTGATGATGCCATCCAAACATCTCATCCTCTGTCATCCCCTTCTCCTCCTGCCCTCAATCTTTCCCAGAATCATGGTCTTTTCCATTGAGTCAGTTCTTCGCATCAGGTGGCCAAAATTTTGGAGCTTCAGCATGAGTCCTTCCAATGAACACCCAAGACTGGTCTCCTTTAGGATGGACTGGTTCGATCTCCTTGCAGTCCAAGGGACTCTCAAGAGTCTTCCCCAACACCACAGTTCAAAAGCATCAGTTCTTGAGTGCTCAGCTTCTTTATAGTTCAACTCTCACATCTATACATTACTACTGGAAAAAGTATAGCTTTGACTAGATGGACCTTTGTTGGCAAAGTAATATCTCTGCTTTTTAATATGCTGTCAAGGTTGATCATAGCTTTTCTTCTAAGAAGCAAGCATCTTTTAATTTCATGGCTGTAGTCACCATCTGCAATGATTTTGGAGCCCTAAAAAATAAAATCTGCCACTGTTTCCCCATCTATTTGCCATGAAGTGATGAGACCAGATGCCATGACCTTAGTATCCTGAAGGTTGAGCTTTAAGCCAACTTTTTCACTCTCCTCTTTCACTTTCATCAAGTGCCTTTTTAGTTCCTCTTCACTTTCTGCCATAAGGGTGGTATCACCTGCATATCTGAAGTTATTGATATTTCTCCTGGCAATCTTGATTCCAACTTGTGCTTCATTCAGTCCAGCGTTCCTCATGATGTACTCTGCATATGTTAAATAAGCAGGGTGACAATATACAGCCTTGACGTACTCCTTTTCCTATTTGGAACCAGTCTGTTGTTCCATGTGCAGTTCTAACTGTTGCTTCCTGAACTTCATACACATTTCTCAAGAGGTAGGTCATGTGGTCTGGTATTCCTATCTCTTTAAGAATTTTCTACAGTAGCTATGAACAATAGCTACTAAGTGAAAGTAACAGAGCTTGAAGTCATATCTGGCTGATTTGAAACTTATACTATCCACTGCTCTGCTGTTTAACATTATCATCCAATTTCCATGGAATTTCTTTGTGTAGTATTGTCTTTCCTATTTAGATAGCTTCAGGATGTAGTTCATCATTCTATATACAGGCTGGGCCCTAAACTAATGTTAGTGATGCTAAGTAAAGCACAAAATGAAATTAATAAATCTATGGAACTTACATCAACCAATTTATTTTCTCAAGAAAGGTTGGAGGGGAGGTTGTGTTTAACAAAATATAAAGGCAGAGTTTAATCTCAAATCAGACCCATAACTCACTTTCTATCCACCCTGACCAATTGCCTGCCTCATATCAAATCGGAAACATTTCTCTTTTTCTCTACCAAACTGTATGTCTCACCTTTTGAACCTCAGTTTTTAATACACATTTTTTCCTTGATGTTTACTCACATGAAATCTTTTGAAACTAATATTCAGATTATTTAGAGAATTGCTTAATATGCATTTATACATGTGAATAGTTTTAAAGTGTGTGTCTGTGCTCAGTCACTGGTTTTGACCAACTCTTTTATGACCCCAGGGACATATGCCCACCTGGCTTCTTCCTCCGGCCATGGGATTTCCCAGGCAAGAACGCTGGAGTGGGTTGCCATTTCCTTCTCCTGGCAATCTTCACAGCCCAGGGATTGAACCCATGTCTCCTGCATTAGCAGGTGGATTCTTCCCCACTGAGCCACCTGGGAAGCCCATATTTTAAAGATAGCTGATTACTTTTTAAATTCATGTGTGTATGCATTGTTTACAAAGCTTAAGAGTATAAATTCCTTAGGGGCTTCTAATACAGGTTTATTTTATTTGATAGTTCTTTATGGAATAGGGTAGATTATAACATTAGAACCACAAGTGTGAGTATTTTTATCAAAACCTGCAGTACATATAGTCTTAATTTTTACAAATATAACTGTGAAAAAGCAGTTGCAGCTTAATGTTTTTGTTTCATAGAATTCCCTGCCCTGGATAAATTCTTGGCTATAAATAAATTGCAAGTTTTAACTTGGTAGGGAATTAGTGTGCTTTTTCATTTTTATCTTGCTTATTTTTTTGTAGACAGGAGCTTGCAACTGAAGTTCATTCAGACTACATTTTTGTTTCTTGAATGGAGTTAAACATTCTCTTAAGGGGAAGGCAAAAATCACAATTTTATTTTCACCTGTTTTCTTCCACTTGCTCCCATATCTAAGTAATGATACGGTAATGATTTCATAGAAATGAGCATTTTCTGCAAGTCATATATTACCATATAATACTTTATTTTGGAGCTTATTTTCTACTTTTCTTCCTTCAGAAACTACTGTCATTCTTAAATGATACTGTCTATTTTTACTGAGCTTTATAATATGGCCCTGCTAGGAAACCAAATTATTTTTATGCGCCCCAAAGAGTTTTCCATTATTTAAATGTGTTTTTTTTAATGTTACTTTACTATGCTTATTTCCTATAAGTGCTAAAGAAGAATATTTTTCAAACCATTTTAAGTACTCTCACATAGTATATTTTAAAGACACGCCAAATAGTGACGTGGGCTATGGGACACAATATTTCACATGAACATCTGTCTGGATTATCACGAGGACAGAGTGGACTCATTCTGGTTGTAACACAAAATAGAATAAGGAACATTTCCCAAGAGAAAGCACACTCTGTCATATTGCCAAGTGTGTAGAGTTTATGGATTCTTATACAGTAAAGTTAGCTGGAAGGGGAATTTGAAAAGAAGATGTCTAGGGATCTTGGAATGTCGATTCAAAAGTCATTTGAAAAATGCTTATTTTGGGAAAGAGCCAGTATGACTGCACATTGAGAAACGAATTAATGCATGGAAGGAATGCTGTCTCCACTGGCCATCAGATTTCAATAAGTGTTGGACTTTATTTTTATTTTTTTAATATAAGTTCATTTATTTTAATTGGAGGCTAATTACTTTACAATAGTGTATTGGTTTTGCTATACATTGACATGAATCTGCCACAGGTGTACATGTGTTCCGGCTCATCAATACATGTGACTGCTTAGATTTGGGATTTCTATAAATATTTTCTGATAAGAATGATTTTAAATTAGCCAAGTGATATATGCGCAAGGTGGTAGTGGTTTAATTGCTAAGTCATGTCTGACTCTTGCCATCTCATGGACCGTAGCCCGCCAGGCTCCTCTGTCCATGGGATTCTCAAGGCCAGAATACTGGAGTGGGTTGCCATTTCCTTTTCCAGTATGGGCAAAGGACTCTCCCAAATTTAAAACAGATATTTTGTTTGTATCAGGATTAGGAAAACTAATGTTTAAGTTTTCTGTGTCTGGAGACTGCTTCTTCAAATTGTAGTTCAGCATAAAGAAGGGGAAATCACTACAGGTCAGCGTAACTGCCGTCCTGGAGTGAAACTATGGTATGTGTAGGAAGGAACACAGCCATATGTGTGGTCTGGGCTTTGTCACGACCTTTCCTCTTCCGATCTCTCAAGCACAGAATAGATGCAAGACAGACAATGTAAGAAGATAAGTCTTCTGTCCCAAATCCCAACCTACCTGGAATGTGCATATTTATTTTTTTTATTTACTGAAATAATTAGCACTGGAGCCAAAGTAGTTAAAATATCTCTAAGATTATACCCAAATTGTAGGTTATTTTGGGAGGGCAGAGAAAGGGAATGGTGCTGGGGAGAGGGCAGATCATAGGAGCCTAGAAAGAGAATGAAAGAAAGAATGCAGAAAGGTGGAGAGAGGATGGAAACAAGACTCTCTCTTCTCCCAAGCCAAAGATCTAGTCTACCCTAGTGTCTAGCTACCTTTTAGGAAGAAGGAAGAACAGAAATAGAGCAATTTGGCTCAGTGCCGTAACATTCTGGAATCATCTGAACATTAAACACCAGGGGTCTTTGACTCTCTTGATAGGGTCTACTGGTGATGTTTTCTCTCAATTTCTTTAATGGAGATATTCTTAAAGCATATTTTAAATGTTCAAGGGGCTCTAAGATGATAGGTTTTCATCGCTTCTGTTTGTTTGGAACACTTTGAAAATATAACGACATTGTCTTGTAGCTTTCACTATTCCAGTTTAGAAATCAGATCTTGGTTTTATTATTTTCCTTTGAATATAAGCTGAGAGTTTTTATGTATGTTTTTGAGACGCAATCTCTGTTTTTTCCAGCAGTTATATTACGATGCACCGTGTGTGTGTGTGTGTTTCTGCTTGGAGATTGTAATACTTTTGAAATAGTGTCCTCCAGAAGTTTTGAAATTATCATTTTTTGGAAATGTACTCTCTAGTCTCTTTTTCTTGCACTGTTAGCTCCCTCTATACGTATCACTAACCTCTATCAGTGTATTCCGTGTGTCTCTGAAACCTTTTTATACTTTCTGCTCTGTAGTCTGTTCTTTGGGAGAAGTACAGTCTTCAGACGTTCTGTTCACTGATTCTCTCTTTAGTTGTGTCTACTCCACTGCTAAATGCATTCATTGTGTTTTAATTACTCTTGATTCATTATTTCCATGTGGTTCTTTCTTACATATTTTTGAATTTTCTGTGAAAATTCTTAATAGGGCATTTTATGTGTTGAAATTATGCAGCATATTTCTTTTTAAAATGTTTGCGTGATGTATCCATTATCTGTCTTCACGTGCTCTGTTTTATTCTCTTTCAGAAAAGTTATTTGCTTCTTGTTTGCCCAGTGGAGTATATTGCTAATAAAACATTGAGAAGTACTTTGAGATGTGAGGAAATGCTCTGCTTTGAGAAAGGTTTTATTTCCCTTTTAGAAGCCTAGGGATTCTGTCAGTCAGCTGCCTTGTTTTCAGCAACAACAGAATCTCAGTCATCACCAAAGGGGATCTCTGTCGTGTTCCCTCTCTTTTATCATAGAGCTTTTTTAGTAACCTGAACCTATTTTTTTTTTTCCCGGTTGGCTTGTTGGACTGTTTCAGTTTTTGGTGCATCTGGAACTTACATTTTTAATCTTCTAATACCAGAGAACAATTAAACTCTATTGGTCTTCTCAGAGTCTCCACAGTATCCTTCAGAATCATCAGGCTACCCCCGAGGATTTAAAGTCTACAAATGGGGTTGTTGTGGTGGATCTTGGAAGCTTCTCAAGATATTGCTACAGATTTTAACAGATTATTCAGGGTTTCTCATTTTTCTCAGTAGGAGACTTTTCCTGAATTATCAATTCTTCCATTTCCAGGAGTTGGATTTCATTTTCTGGGATCAAATGTGAAACTGTAAATTATGAATAGTCTCTTTTTGATGGAAAAACAGCTTAGGAAAAAAACAGCTTCAATCTACCATAACCAAGTAAATAAAAGTCCCATTCACCCAGACAGAATAGCAGTGGGTAATACTACGAAAGCATCTTTCCCCTCACAGATCCTCAAAGATACACTGACTGAGGTGAGTGCTGAAGCAGCCGTTGCTACTCTGCCATCAAAGCCAGTACAACTGTGTAGTGTCCCAGACAGCATTGCACAGTGCTACAGTGAAAATATTAGGTATTAAATCTATGGAAAGACGGCACAATTTTTAGTGATGAAATTAAGCTTAAACGTTCGGAGAAGGCAATGGCAACCCACTCCAGCACTCTTGCCTGGCAAATCCCATGAACGGAGGAGCCTGGTAGGCTGCAGTCCATGGGGTCGCTAAGAGTGGGGCACGACTGAGCGACTTCACTTTCACTTTTCACTTTCATGCATTGGAGAAGGAAATGGCAACCCACTTCAGTATTCTTGCCTGGAGAATCCCAGGGACGGGGGAGCCTGGTGGGCTACCATCTATGGGGCTGCACAGAGTCGGATACGACTGAAGCGACTTAGACCCCGAGGACTGTAGCCCACCAGGCTCTTCCATCCATGGGATTCTCCAGGCAAGAATACTGGAGTGGGTTGCCATTGCCTTCTCCAGGGGATCTTGCCGACCCAGGGATCGAACCCAGGTCTCTCGCATTGCGAGCAGATGCTTTAACCTCTGAGCCACCAGGGAAGTCCCTTAGCAGCAGCAGCAAGCTTAAAAGTGATTACTGGGTCTCTTTTTGATAGGGGTGGCGCTAGTGGTTAAAATCCGCCTGCCAATACAGGAGATAAAAAGGACATGCGTGCCAAAGCAGCAGACGCGTGTCCGATGCCTGGCTGGGGAAGATCCCTTGGAGGACAGCGTGGAGTCCACCGCAGGATTATTGCCTGGAGAATCCCACGGACAGCGGAGCTTGACAGGCTATGATTCACAGGGTCGCAAAGACTCAGACAGGACTGAAGAGACACAGCACAGGCACAGTGCCGGTTCAGTGCGCCACAAACTCCTGACTGTGGGTAGTGCCTTTTCTGGGCTCTGAAGTCTCATCAAAAGAAATGGGAATTCAATCTTTATATAATAGTAAACTGACAAGGCAAATATTTATTTGGCTTTCTAAGAACATAATAACATATGAACTATTGAAAACATTGCCTTGGTTGCCAAGATAGCAGTAACATCAACTTGGGAAAGAACTCTTCAATATCTCATGAAGGGGAAAAAATAATATTTTTTTTTACTTAAAATAATTTATTAAGCATACTAAGAGGCAGACAACTATAAGCAACTTTGTGCAAAACAGACTGAAGACAAAATTAAAGGCATAGCCTTTCCTGTGAAAGTAAGGCAATTTCTTCCACAATACTTGCTTACTGTCACTTTACCAATCAAGCTGTACTCTGTGTGCTTGTGTGTATGTGTGCGTGTAAGGGAAAAAAATTAAGGAATTGACAAAGCAATGCCTGTGAAAGTGACATTTATCATTTAGGCAGGCTCTTCCTAATCCTCACATTGATTCTATAACTTCTTTTAGTGTGATTCACGGTACTTTTGTTTAACCGAAAAAATATTTTTATACACTTATTAAATCATGATGTTGCCTTACAGTTCAGGAAGAGATGTTTTTAAAATGTCTCTCCAGCTATAAAGCTGAGGCTTAAGCTATAAACAGCACCAATAGCCCCTGCGGTGTAGGGTAACTGACCAGCTGCTAAGACATCTCAACAATTGCCATAGTGCAGGAAGTTAACATATTTATCAGATACTTGAGATGAAAAAATGGTATTCATGGGGACTTTTTACCCTATGCCATCTGGTCCTGAGGTGCCTATTACATCTATTATTGACTCATTAAAGTCAATGAGGTGAATAACACAATTAAACTTGTTTACTTGTCATGTAACAGCCAGTTAACATTGAAATGTAACTTCCAGTTTCAGGACCACAATGTGGCACAGAACTATCCCAACAGCACTTGCACCCAAAATTAATCTCAGGCTAAGGTCTCTCAAAATTATAGTGCAATTTACAAGTACATGAATATTTGAGGTTACTTTCAACACAGCAACAATATATAAGTCACCATGAAGATCAGCCTTTATAATTAAAACAATAAAACAGAAATAAATGGCCAATAGGGACCAAATACAGGATCTGTATTCCTGAATTCCACTAATCATTCAACTGCAGATGGCTTGCACCCCTGCAAATAGCTCGCAGAAAATATGGGTCCATTTCTATAGGCAGGGAAGGGACAGGCAGAGCTATCAGAATAGAAAAGCTTATTTCCATGAAGCAGGTTAAAATTTCATGATCAGATAAGCTCTTAAAAATGAACCTAAATGGCTAGGGTGAAATAAAGACATTATTTTTATTATTTTAATTTGTGTCTAATATTCCATAGTGAAAAGAACGCAAACAGAAACTTTTGATTTTAATACTGGGTCTAAGAAAAACACTATAACAAAAGGTTTAAGACTTTATAAATATTTATTCAGCTGTGTAATAATAACACCTTCTTCAAGTATTTGTAAATGGGATAATGCTTGAAATAAAACATGAATTTTTCATTTATAAATGCTTATATATATAAAGCAAGTAGACATCATGTGTTCATTAAACACTTTGGAAGTTCAGATAAATTAATAAAATGCAAGGTTTAAAATGAAGGCTTTCCCCAAGGAATTCCACTCAATGTCATGTGGCAGCCTGGATGGGAGGGGAGTTTGGGGAGAATGGATACATGTACATATATGGCTGAGTCCCTTTTTTGTCCACCTGAAACTATCACAACATTGTTAATTGGTTATACACCAGTATAAAATAAAAACCTTTAAAAGTTTCTAAAAATAAAGGCTCTCTGAACTGTTCAGTGGTTTCGGAGGTAAGAGTGGGTCCATTAATATAATTGTTCATGCATTTGACCAATAAAAATTTGGGGAAGAAAACCAACAAGACACAGGGAGAGAAAGAGATGCTTTCAACCACAGTCGTGCATAATATTTCCTAAAATTTTTGAAGCCAAAACCAATTTTGGATTATTTTCTCACTTTATCGGTTTGCTCATCCAGCAATGGATATACCACTCTCTGTTGTTGTTCTTGTTCAGTTGCTAAGTTGTGCCCAACACTTTTGTGACCCCATGGCTTGTAGTGCACCAGGCCCCTCTGTCCATGGAGTTTTCCAGGCAAGAATACTAGAGTGGGTTGCCATATCCTTCTCCAAGGGATCTTCTGACCCAGGGATTGGACCCCCCTACCTGCATTGGCAGGTGGATTCTTTACCACTGAGCCACCAGGGAAGAGATCTGCCACTCATTAGGCTGAAGGAAATATTTACTCAACTAAAAAATGATGTCTCCCTTCTCAGTATCAAATTTCTACCAACAAGGACCCAGAAAAAGTTTTTCAAATTTTTTTACATATACTATCAATATATCTTTTAACAAACCTAGACAAATTGGTTTGGAGAAGGCAATGATACCCCACTCCAGTACTCTTGCCTGGAAAATCCCATGGATGGAGGAGCCTGGTGGGTTGCAGTCCATGGGGTCGCTAAGAGTCGAACAAGACTGAGCGACTTCACTTTCACTCTTCACTTTCATGCATTTGAGAAGGAAATGGCAACCCACTCCATTGTTCTTGCCTGGAGAATCCCAGGGAAGGGGAAGCCTGGTGGGCTGCCATCTATGGGATCGCACAGAGTCGGACATGACTGAAGCGACTTAGCAGCAGCAGCAGCAGACAAATTGGTTCGGTCAGTAAGAATCTGCCTACAGTGAATCAGGCAGTGAATCAGAGACTCAAGAATCTCTGAGTCAGGAAGATCCTCTGGAGAAGGAAATGGCAAGCCACTCTAGTATTTTGCTTGGAGAATCCCATGGACAGAGGAGCCTTGTCCATGGGGGCCAAGAATCACACACGACTTAGTGACTAAACCACCACCGCAGACAAATGTGAAGAACTTGTGAGAACTTTCTCATTCATATGATAACAGTATTGTTATCATAATTTCAGGCAAATGGCCTTGAATGCTATTCTTTGATAGGAAGAAATTCAGAAGCATCATTAGCTAGTAACCTTAAATAAACACCACAGTGAAAATCTTTTCACAAATGAAAACATGCCTTATCAATAGTTGCTTTAACCTCAGCAATTCAATTTAAGATTCAAGCTGTAGACTCTACTTAGAAGAAGAAAGTGATCAAAATAATCCAGACATTAGTCTCAACTTACTACATTATTATGACTGAAAGTTCATGCTCCTCATGGTACAAAAATAAAATAGAAAACTAGTGAATACAAATAAATATCCACTGTATCAGTATGCTTTTGGATGAAGAAAACAGCTTGAACAATTTTTATTATCAAAAATAGTTGTTTCAATGAAACCTGTCTAACATATCTTAAGGATTTAGCAGCTTAAAGACAAATGGACTTGCTTCTTCATTCTAATATATGAAGAAGATATTTGGTGAGTCATTATGGTTAAGAATAATTCCAGGTTTGAAACACCATGCATTTCTATGATTGTAAGTTTTATTACATGAAAAAAATATACAGGTTTTTTTTTTTTTTTTTTTTTAGGCTTGAAGTAATCATCTCAGATGGTAAAGCATCTGCCTGCAATGCAGGAGACCCAAATTCAGTCCTGAGTTGGGAAGATCCCTCAAGAAGGAAATGGCAACTCATTCTAGTATTCTTGCCTGGAGAATCCCACGTCCAAAAGAGCTTGGTAAGCTACAGTCCATGGCATTGCAAAGAGTTGGACAGGACTGAGGGACTGACACTTAAATTCCTTAATCATTATTTCAGAATATTCTGGAGCATTGATTTTTATTCAGAGTTTAATATTTCCATGTATCTTTGAGAAACAATTGTGATATTTTCTAGTCTTACATAGAAAAGGGCAAAGGTTAAACTTGTGTGTATGTGGAGAAAATTGATAATTTTCAAGTCGTAAAAGTTCTTTCCATTAAAGCGTGTATCTCCAATAGCTCTTGAGAGAGAAAACACTGCATAAAAATCAGATTGATTTCAGTTTGGGTCAGTCTTATGACTGTCTAGTCCATTTGAACATACAATGTAGACTTCAATTACTTAGAGAAAAATGATACTCCATTTGCTTTTTTTACACATGGAATTTAAATCATGTAAAAATAAATATACATTCAGAAACTCTATAAATCCTGGAAGCTATTCAAGAAGAAAAGACCAGAGAAGACACTTTAGAAAAATACCCTTATATCACTTGGAATTTTCTCTGTATATTCTACACAGAAAAAAAATAATTGTATAAAGCTAGACTATTAATTGTCAGATCAAGTAAACTTCTTAAAAAGGGAAATTGATTCTCAAATGGACACTTGGGATGAAATGATAGTAGCCAATCCATATGGAGCAGAGTAAGTAAATACAGGATTAAGTATTTCATTTTGGAAAAATGAAAAAAAGAAGGAAAATTTGACACGATGAAGGTCACTTAATGCATCTTTGATATATATTTAATCAAGATACAGCCTGATTTAACAGTGCACACAGGCTGAAAAAAAAAACACTAACTTTTAAAATAAAGTATTTTTAAACTAAATTATTTTTTCTTTTATCTTATGAGCACTAATTTACCTATGATGGATATACCCCAGTGGGAAAAGCAATTTTATAGAACCAGTGATATATAAAATGTACAGTAACTTTCTACACCTTGCATAAAAAAATGAATGTTCATCTCATGTGAAAAATAAATTTAAAACAGTTGCTGAGTACTCTTCAAATAAAGTGCCATGAAATGTCTGATAATATCGAGTGAGTCGTAATGCGTTCAAATACGGAAACGTAAAGCTAGGCAACAGCATCCGCAGCCATGCAAATGAACGCTTTGGGAACTTTTCATTAGAACACAAAGGTCTGGAAGCCATGAGTGATGTAGAATGTGTTCTGAACGACACGTGCGCCGTCTCTTCAAAAAACCAACAGTTCCAGTTCCAGTGAGTGGGTCGCCAGCGTCTTGCTTGTCCCTGTGCCTCCTACAGATGAGAAAACTTTTGTGGACACGTTTAGAACACTGAACACAAACTCCTCAGCGTTTTGGTTTATTCTGGGGAAAGCAAAACTTCCTGTTTTTTAAAATTTTTTTAATGCTCTAAATGATGACCGAAAAGTTTCAACAGTCTTCACGGATATCAAATCGCCCTAAAAGGCTGGTGTTTTGATGATTTAAGTGTAAATGAATCAAAAACAGATGTATTAAATTTCCGTTAAGATACATAAGGTTGTAAAAATCCGGGGCAAATTCATTCCTAAAAGGGCATTGGGATTTTTGACTTCAAGTGTTTGAAAGCAGTTCAAGATGTCGGAGGAAACCAACCTGTAGACAGCACACCCCATTCAGACTGAATTTTGTTGCAGGGCAGACATGTTTTGTGTTGAAAGGGGAGAATTTTAGAGATTTTTACATGCCTCAATGAAGCCAGATAAGCAGTGATTGAAAGAGATCATGGAAAGTAATAGATATGATGCAAAGTAATGTATCTATGCTTTGCCAATTTCAATTCACCATTTGGAAATTTATTTAGAAAGTAGTTGATGCTTTCATGGACTTTTCAGACTACATACTTTTCATATCATTTTGTTGACACCTCATCTTAAAAAAGAACTCCTTTAGAAGCCTAAAATATTAAAGAAAGATGGAAAATTGTCTTATATTTGGACAAAAGAAGGCCAGAGTACTGGAGTGGGTAGTCTTTCCCTTCTCCAGGGGGTCTTCCAAAGCCAGGGATCGAACCCAGGTCTCCTGAATTGCTGGAGGATTCTTTACCAGCTGAGCCACAAGGGAAGCCCAAGAATACTGGACTGGATAGCATATCCCTTCTCCAGGGGATCTTCCTGACCCAGAAATCAAACCTGGGTCTCCTGCATTGGAGGTGGATTCTTTACCAATTGAGCTATTAGGAAAGTTAGCCAAAAGAATTGAAAATAGAGTCCATTACCCCAACCACCTTTTCAGACTTAAATATTTTTTACATATAATTCACATATCACACAATACACTCATTTTGTAAATAATTTAATGGTTTTTAGTGTTATGCAAACAAAACTACAGTCAATTATAAGACATTTTGATTACACAAAAAGAAACCCCATTCTCAGTGGTCACTCTGCATTTCCAGCAATCACTCCCACCCCCTCCTCCTAGACTATTATAAACTCCTTTTTGTATCTATGGATTTGCCCATTTTCCAAATTTCAAATAGATTAAATTATACATGTAGTGTTTTTTGACTGGCTTCCTTCATGTAAAATTATTTTTTCAGGGTCTAGCTCTAACATGCATCAGTATTTTTTAATTACCAAATAATAACAGTTGTTTTTGTTGTTGTTGTTGTTGTGTTGATATTCTGTTGCTAAGCTGTGTCTGACTCTTTGTGACCCCATGAACTGCAGCACATCAGGGTTGCTTGTACTTCACCGTCTCCTGGAGTTTGCTCAAACTCATGTCCATTGATTCAATGATAAAATCCAACCATCTAATCCTTTGTCACACCCTTCCCTCTTGCCCTCAATCTTTCCCAGCATCACAGTCTTTTCCAATAAAATGACTCTCCGCATCAGGTGGCCAAAGCATTAGAACTTCAGCTTCAGCCTCAGTCCTTACAATGACTATTCAGAACTGATTTCCTTTAGGATGGACTGGTTGGATCTCCTTGCAGTCCAAGGGACTGTTAAGAGTCCTCTCTAGCAGCACAATTCAAAAGCATCTGTTTGGCACTCAGCTTTCTTTATGAGTCAACTCTCACATCCATTCATGACTACTGGAAATATCATAGCTTTGACTAGATGGACATTTGTTGGCAAAGTAACATCTCTGCTTTTTAATAACGCTGTCTAGGTTCGCCATAGATTTTCCTCCAAGGTGCAAATGTCTTTTAATTTTATGGCTGCAGTCACAGTCCACAGTGATTTTGGAGCCCCCCGAAATAAGTTTTGTCATTATTTTCACTGTTTCCCCATCTATTTGCCATGCAGTGATGGGACCAGATGCCATGATCTTACTCTTTTGAATGCTGAGTTTTAAGTCAACTTTTCATTCTCCTCTTTCACCTTCATCAAGAGTCTCTTTAGTTCCTCTTCGCTTTCTGCCTTTAAAGTGGTATAATCTGCATATCTGAGGTTGATATTTCTCCCAGCAATCTTGATTTTGACTTGTGAATCATCCAACCTGGCATTTCACATGCTCTACTCTGCATTTAAGTTAAATAAGCAGGGTGACAATATACAGCCTTGACGTACTCCTTTATTTTTAACCAGTCCACTCATCCACATCTGGTTCTAACTATTGCTAATTGACCTGCACACAGATTTCTCAGGAGACAGGTAAGGTGGCCTAGTATTTCTGTCTCTTTAAGAATTTTCCACAGTTTGTTGTGATTCACACAGTTAAAGGCTTTAGCATAGTCAGTGAAGAACTAGATGCTTTTTTCTGGAATTTTCCTGCTTTTTCTATGATCCAGTGGACGTTGGCAATTTGATCTCTGGTTCTTCTACCTTTTCTAAATCCAACTTGTACATTTGGAAGTTCTCAGTTCACAGCCTGCTGAGGCCTAGCTTGAAGGTTTTCTAAGCACAGTTTTGCTCGAATGGGAAATGAGTGCGATTGTATGGTAACTTGAGCATTCTTTGGCATTGCCTTTCTTTGGGATTGGAATGAAAACTGACCTTTTCCCGTCCTGTGGCCACTGCTGAGTTTTCCAAATTTACTGGCATATTGAGTGCAGCGCTTTCATAGCATCATTTTTTAGGATTTAAAATCTCTCAGCTGGAATTCCATCACCTCCACTATCTTTGTTTATAGTGATGCTTCCTAAGGCCCACTTGACTTCACACTCCAAGATGTCAGACTTTAGTTGAGTGATCACACCATCATGGTTATCTGGCCATGAATATCTGGTTTGTATGGCTCTGTGTGTTCTTGCCACCTCTTCTTAATCTCTTCTGCTCCTGTTAGGTCCTTGACATTTCTATCCTTTATCTACTCCTTTACGGTTATCACTCTCTCATTGGAGTTGGATCGCATCATGGAAAAGCCAGCTTTGGAAATCGTGGGTTTAAATTTCAAACCCGCCTCTTTGATAGCAAATATGCATGGAGTAGGGTCAGAAGGAATCTTGAACTTTGAGCCGATTCTTTGTTTCTTCTTGGCCATTGTGGGATTTCCCCTTCTCCCTATCAACAAGCCTCCGGGTGTGTGGAGTACTGCTCTGTTCTGTGGATTGGCGTTAGGGGATTGTGTTAGGAGGGACACCACAGGAGTTATGACTTTGATGGTGCATCTTATTTTCATTTAATTTTCATAATCCTTCAGCTACGAGAGGAGAATGAGAACACTCCTTCAAAGCACTGGGATCATCAAATGTGCATAGTGTGAGCTATTCTACTATATACTGCATGCCTTTAAAATAACAAATTCTCTAGTTTATCTATACCTGTCATTTTGTTAGTATTTTGGTTTAGTTCTAGGACCCCTTCCCTTCTCTACCCACATGCCCTCCATGGATGATGGCTCTGACTGCTTTCTGAACCCCGTGCTCTGCTCTTTCTCTTGCAGACCTATCAGCCCCTTTGCTGTCTCTCAGGCATCAGCTCACCTCCCGGCTTTGCACTTGCTGTTCCCTCTGCATGGAAGGCCCAACTTTTGACCCTGTGTCTTGCTCTCTCATTTCCTATGGGTTTCAACTCGACCTTGGTGTGACCTACCTACACCGGGTAAATTTCTTTTTCTTAACAGCACTTAATACCACCTGACAGAGGGTAGGCACGTTCCCTCAGCCACAGCCACAATAAAATCTCAAGAAGGTAAGAACCTTTATCTTTACTGCGTCTGCTCCCCACCCCCACCAGTTACAAAATTGTCTAATATGAAGTAGATACATCATAAATACTGATTTAAATTTTAAAGTTAAGTGTTTCCTTTGCGTATACCCTGACATAAATATGACATTTTCAAGACACATGAAAGTCACGTAATTCTAACTTTTTGTTACTGTTTTAATGATCCTGATGGCGTTCTACAGTCTCTACCCAAAAGATGACTTTGCCTTTTAATGATCTCTTTGGAGTCAGTGCTTCCTACTCAGGTATGTGGCTCTCATCAGAATTCTCTAGCCACCCTTCGCCATGTCCTATTCCCCAGAGAACCAGTTTGGGGGTGGTTGTTTGCACAGCAGAATTTGACCAAATATTTGACACCAGATATACATTTTTCCTGGCAACTGAGGATTTTATGAGATCATGAAAACTGTTTAGATTTAATTTAGCTCTCTCTTCAGGAATAGACACTTGTTTTGATAAATCTATCTCCAAAAAGTATTTAGATTAGAACAAGCCTTCTCTTTGCATTGTACATGAACAAAAAGGAAATATACAGTGGACTTCAGTTTGATTATAGTGTCTGCCCCAGAAGGGTTATAAATGGACCATGACCACATTCTCCATTCTAGGAACACAAAGTAGTGAACTCAGGGGATAAAGGCAGCTTCTCTGTTCAGCTCAGGATGTTGAGATGGTACAAAAGATACCTTCTTCCTTGACAAAATGCACCCTGTTTGAGGAAGTGAACTGAAAACTATCAATTTATTTGAATCTTCTTTGGCTTTACAGTTGATGGGAAATCAAGGTAATGGAAAAGCAGTGTTTATCTTTTCTCCTCCTGATTGCATTTCACTGGGATGAAAAATTTCAGAATAAAGTTGTCCCAGAGAATAGTCATCTTTACAAAAGTAAAAAATCTAAATTAAAACAATAGTTTTATTATTTTATATTTATTTTATTATTTTGCTTTAGTTGTTTTTGTAATAGTCTCAACTTGATGAAAAGTAATTCCTTGATTTTCCTGATAGACCTATTTAATTGTTGATTTACTTGAATAACAGACTCCTAGCAAAATCACAGCATTTTTTGAAAAGTGTGTAGTTGTTTAGTTGTGCAGATGTGTCTGACACTCTTGAGACCCCATGGACAGTAGCCCATCAGGCTCCTCTGTTCATGGAATTTCCCAGGCAAGAATACTGGAGTGGGCTGCTGTCTCCTCCTCCAGTGGGTCTTCCTGACCCAGAGACTGGACCCATGTCTCCTGCATTGGCAGGAGGGTTCTTCACCAGTAAGCCATCAGGGAAGCTCCTTTGAAAGGTTAAATTCTCCAAAAATGGCCCTTGCTCAGTCCTGAACACTCAGCGTCCCCTTGGGGTTCCTGGAAATGAAAATTCTCAGCCTACCCGACCTGCAGAATGAGAATCTGCAATTTTTTAACAAGATCTCCAGGTGATTCTTGTGCACATTAACATGTGAGAAGGGCCGGGTGAAACTCCTCCATGTCTATTATTCAAATACATTCAGGGATAAGGCAGGCAATATAAAGAGGAAAGTACGGCTTGCTGGGAGGTAAGATAACTGAGATAGGCTGAGGAGAGCTTGACAGCGAGCACATTATCCTTTGAAGTTTTCAGTTTAAACTAAGGATAAAATCATACACTGTGCAGGGAAAAAGATCACTTGCTGTATTTTCCATCTCTATGCTGAAACTATATCATTCAGCATGAGTTACCAAAAAAAAAAAAATGCTATTTTAATCAGATCCACACCACACTGAAGTCAAGCTTGATGGACTAGAATTGAAGGTAAGGATATTGGGGAGCAGAAGGCATTTTAAGACAAAATTTTGGAACTGGAAGAGACCGGCAGGAGGGTAACAGTTCACCAAATTAATAAGAGAGAGGAGTATAGGAAGAGATGAGCTTCCCAGGTGGTGCTAATGGTAAGGAATCCACCTCCCAATGCAGGAGATATAAGAGACACAGGTCCGATCCATCCCTGGATTGGGAAGATCCCCTGGAGAAGGAGATGGCAACCCACTCCAATATTCTTGCCTGGGAAAGTCCTTGGACAGAGGAGCTTATGGACTACAGTCCATAGACTGGCAAAGAGTTAGAGACAACTGAACATACACACACACACACACACACACACACACACACACACACAGAAAAAGAAAGTTTAAATAAAACTTTGCTCCTTTCCTTTCTAATCCAAAGAGAAACCAGGTCCTCTTGAAGAGAGTAATGGATGAGTCTGATGTCACATCCTTGAGAAATGACCGATCTGAGAATCTATCTCAACTCTGCCTAATCCCACAGCCCAGGCATCACTAGTGCTAGAACCAAGGGCAACCCTGACCTATTTATCACTATTAGGTTTCTGTGGCCATGTTTACTGACCAAATCTATGCCATATAAACTGTATCTTCTTGGCTTTGATTGAATTAACCTGCATATTATATCCTCGTCACCACCCTTCTACAGTCTTGATTTCTGACCTGTGAAACGTTACATTTTAACCAGAATTTTATTCTTTTTATAAATTCATCTTTTCTTTCTGCTAAAATTTTTCTGATGTGACTGATATTAATGCTTTTCTGTATATCTACATTGCCATTGCCCTGGTTTTAAATCTCATTTACATAGATTGCTTGAAGTCTCATTTTATAGCACAAGTTTGTTTTTTGTCCTACTCATCCAAAACCCATATATGACAATATGATTTAACTTGGAGTGTTTTATGGGTGATAGTCTGCTTTGTTCTGTCTACCATGTATCTTCCCAACATTGTGGTCAGTCAGTCAGTCGGTTCAGTCACTCAGTCCTGTCCAACTCTTTGTGACCCCATGCAGCACGCCAGGCTTCCCTGTCCATCACCAGCTCCCGGAGCTTGCTCAAACTCATGTCCATCAAGCTGGTGATGCCATCTGACCATCTCATCCTCTATTTGTCCTCTTCTCCTCCTGCCTTCATTCTTGAACATTATGGTAAATTATTCTAATTGCTCCTATAAATCTTGGCTCCTAAATATTAAATTTCTTTTAGCTACTGAATTTTTTGCTTGAGCTTAAAGTAATCTCTGTTCATCCTGCCTGCTCCATAAACTTAAGTTCTGTGTCCACTCATTGAGAAGTAATCTGGATTTGATCTGCAGTTTCTCAACTTCTGTACTACTAACATCTTGGATTGGATAATCCTTTATTTGGGGGAGCAGTATTTTGCAATGTAAGATGTTGATGCAAAGAGCTGACTCATTGGAAAAGACCCTGATTCTGGGAAAGATTCGAGGCAGAAAGAGAAGGAGGTGGCAGAGGATGAGATGATTAGATAGCATCACCGGTTCAGTGGACATGAATTTGAGCAGACTCTGGGAGATGGTGGAGGACAAGGGAGCCTGGCGTGCTGTGATCCATGGTATCACAAAGAGCTGGACACAACTCAACAACTGAACAACAACAACAGCTGGACGCAACCTAGGAGATGACAAAAGCTCCTCCCCCCAGCCAGATCTTGCCTATCAAAATCATCTCCAAATATTACCATATGTTCTGTGGATCACAAAATCACTCCTAGTTGGGAACCACTGTCCTCCTGAAACTTACCTTCCTAAAGCCACTGAGGACCAGGACCAAGAGTCCATTTTCAGATTTTCTGTTACTACTGGCAGCTAGGGGCCGCTGTTGAAGTCTCTGTTGTGTGTTCTCCTTCCCAGCCTCCTCTGCCTTTACATGACTTCCTTTTCCATGGCCCAGCAGCAGATGGGGGCACCCCTGAGTTCTTTTCTCCTTATTGGTAACATTGCCTCATGATTGCTTTTGTAGCTTTCATTCCTCTGCTACATTTGTTTTTTTGTTTGTTTGTTTGTTTTTCTTTTTTAGAGTTGAATGTAAAATTTGCATACATTTTTAAAATCGGAGTGTAATTTCTTTACCATGCCCTATTAGTTTCTGCTGTACAATGAAGTGAATCAGCAATATGCATACATACACCGCCTTCCTCCCGAGCCTCCTACACCCCCATCCCACCCCTCTAGGTCATCACAGAGCGCCGAGCTGAGCTCCCTATGCTATACAGCATCTTCCCAATAGCTGTCTATGTTCCACGTGGCGGTGCGAGTATGTCAGTCCTAATCTCTCAGCGGATCCCACTTACCCCTTCCCCCTTGACTCCATGTGTCCTGTGTCTCTATTTCTGTGCTGGAAATAGGTTCGCCTATACCATTGGCAATGGCACCCCACTCCAGTACTCTTGCCTGGAAAATCCCACGGACGGAGGAGCCTGGTGGGCTGCAGTCCATGGGGTCGCTAAGAGTCGGACATGACTGAGCGACTTCACCTTCACTTTTCACTTTCACGCATTGGAGAAGGAAATGGCAACCCACTCCAGTGTTTTTGCCTGGAGAATCCCAGGGACGGGGGAGCCTGGTGGGCTGCCGTCTATGGGGTTGCACAGAGTTGGACACGACTGAAGCAACTTAGCAGCAGCATACCATTTTTCTATCCCACATATATGTGTTAATATAAGATATTTATTTTTCTCTTTCTTACCTACTTCACTGTGTATGGCAGGCTCTAGGTCAAGTCCACATCTTTACAAAGAACCCGATTTCCTTCCTTTTGATGGCTGAGTAATATTCGATTGCATAAGTATTCTAATGATCGCTGGGCCTTCGTTTCTAGTCCCAGACACTGTCCTGAGCCCCAGACCTCTGGATATTGGCCTTGGTTCTTCTGCCAGCATGGATGTTTAATTTGCCCACTGTGCATGTTTATCTTCTGCAACATACCTGGTGTCTGTCATGCATCTCTTTTATCACTTTATGTCCCCGATATCAACCAAGTCTTTCACTCATCTCAAATGAATTACTAATTCTTGTTCAATAAAAGCACATACATTCTGAATCCAGTTTCTCCAACTGAGTGTCATAACATTTACCTACACTGTTTTTATAATACAATACATGCTCTCTGTTTGCCAGGTCCTCTAGACTTTGGTCCACAGTACATATTTCTGAAAAAATTAACTGTGTTAAAAAATAAATGTGAGTATCATTCCATTGCTCAAAGGAACTGTGCGGCCATGCTTGGCTGAGTAAAATTCACTTTAATACAGCACGTACGCACCTTTATGATCTGACCCAATACATCCCTCTAGCATCATCTTCCTTGACAACCATCATGCACTCACTGGATATTTTTTTCTGTGACTGCACTGAAGATTGTGATCTTTTCCCATCCTTAGTGACTCACCGCTACGCCTGTCTCACAATCTTTTACTGATCCTTCCTGCAAAAGCTCAAATCCCGTTCCACTTTGAAGGGGAAGTCACAAAGGCAGAAGTAGGAACTATGAAGCTATTGTCATTTATCACAGTGCACTCTTAAAAGGCATTCTTTTAAGGGTTTATTTCCTCCAGTGAGCTATCGGGTCATACAAGTTGCATCCTGTGGATGCCAAACCCAATGATTATTTGTAACTTAAAGATATTTAACCGATTTAGATGTACATTTCACAAGATTGAGAACTGAAACCAAAATGTATGTTTTTAAGTGCCTGTGTGCATTTGTGTGTGTGTGTGTGTGTGTGTTGTATGTATGTGTCTGGAAAGAGAAATGAGAAAATGAGGTTATCTGAGCTGTATTATTAATAAGGTATATTTTTATAAAACAATTTCTCATAATTTAATGTTATCTACATTGTGCAAACATTAAAAATTCAAAAAATGAAAAGAAAATAAGATTATTTTGCATGCAAATGGAACTGAAACTTTCATGGAGAGAAAAATAATATAATCAAACAGTTGTTCATATTTAAATCAAATTGACTGCTAACAAATTTCATATATCTCAGAAATAGGAATGCAGAAATATATTTTGAAATGCAATAGAAAGAAAATTTATGTTTGTATTCGATTTTACACTATCAAATGCCTGGGTCCCTCGTTATGGATCTTACAAGCTGAGTATTTGCTTTGCATTTAGTTTAAATACAAACACTTTCTGTACCTTCAGCCAAATAATTTCATTCTCTTAGCAGGACCAAGATGTACTTCGGATTTCAGCTCTACTCATTCTAGGCTAGAGTCTTTGAATCGTGGCTTGCAATTGATGCAATCTTGAAAATGAAACGCCAGTATTTTATCTGCTAATCTTCTTCAAAATATTGACCCAGTGTCCATGAATGTTCATCAGTGCTAAGGGATGAATCAGTAAAGCTCTCTTGATGGAGTCTGATCAGTGAGCGCAGCCACCCGTGTTCTCAGGGCTCAGCCTGGTAACTGAGTCAATATGTTCAAACCTATCATCTGGGCACAGTGATTTCACTAAAGAAAAGACACCTTTGCCCATTCTTTCTAATTGTTTTAGGAGTTGAAGTTCTGCTGGTAATTTCCTACATTGGCTTGTAAATGGGAAAGAAGACAGTTGTTAGGAATCCTTTCTGGTACTCTTGATCACTATACAAAAAAACAAAAAACAGATAATAGTAAGAAAAGGTATGAGTATCAACAACAGAGGCAATTTCCGCCCCCCTCCTCTGGTAAAGCTGAATTATTTGAGGCTGATTAACACTTATAAGATCTTTAAAAGTTCTCCTCCTAACTTGCATGTGTGCATGCTGAGTCACTTCAGTGTGATACTATAAACTGTAGCCTGCCAGGTTCCTCTGTCCATGGGATTTTCCAGGCAAGAATACTGGAGTGGGTTGCCATGCCCTCCTCCAGGCGATCGTCCCGACAGTGGGATGCAACACACGCCTCTTTTGCCTCCTGCATTGGTATACAGGTTCTTTACCACTGATGCCACCTGGGAAGCCCCCTGCTAGCACACATAGTATTTTTTAACAGTATAATATTACTTGCCATCAAAATAAATTTTGAAGCCTCTTTTCTTATTTGATAGGTGGGAATGTAAAACTTCAGTTCGGGAGATAACCCACTGTCGGGACTTGCTCTTTGGTTTACTAACTCTCCCTTCGGCGGCAGAGCACAGGTCTGGGACAGTATGTTCTATTTTCACCAATTCATATCCCCTTTTCATTTGAAGAACAAAATCATATGCAGCTGCTGCTCCATCAGGTTGACTGTCAACTGATTTCAGAGCTTCATCCTAATTAGATCAATAAAAGCTAATCCCTAGGAGAGTATAAATAAGTCTTGCCAATTGCACACTTAATTTAGAGAGAAGTAGTACTATTTTCAGTTAAGTGGAATTATTATGACTGATCCATTGCTCATCTTCACCATTTACTTCCCTGGATCACTGAGTCGCAGATGTAAGGCTAGAAATGTAGAGCGGGTATGTAGAAAGAGCAATGATGGCTTGATACTTACAGCTGTTCTGAGACATGTGGGTTGATTAAAGCAGAAAAAAAACGGTTTTGCGAAAGGTCACATCATTGTCTTAATAATTGCTTTATGTGATAGAAGCTCTAAAACAGTTATACGTATGTGTGTGAAAGTGACTTAAAATCATTCCATTTGACCATCACAAGGAAAGGCCAATGAGGAAGGCAATACAGTGATCGGAGCTCTGACTGTTAGGCAATGGCACTCAGGTCAATTTCTCCATAGTCTGTGATAATGAAACTGCCTCTGCCCAGAGCAGCTTTAAGGAGAATGTGCCTTAACTGCCCATGGAGTCACTTTCTATTGACCAGGAATTGATTTGGTCCCTCACTCCAAAACTACCAGTTACAACGTGCTGACTGCATCAGAGGTGGATACAAATGATATGCTCTGCACCTAGTAGGTCAAAAACTTTAAGAAAGGAGATTGTGTTCTTTGTTATGAGAAAATACACTGATTGGAAGGTTTTACAATTTGATTTACTGTGTTGTAGATAATGTAATTATTTGAAAATTGATTTTAGCTTTCTAGTCTATTAAATCTTCCTTTTGACATTTATTTTGAAGTGAAATGATATAAATATGAATCTAATTCTTTAATACTGTATATGTGTAAGTTGGGATATATAAATGCATTTGTTCACAACCTATTGAATAAAATACCATTTCAAAAGCTGTTTGTGAGCCTATATTTTACTTACAGTTATTAAAAATGATACTTGTTTAATTAATAAAATATAAGTTTCAAATCTCATTCTAAGCAAGACAGTCATCACAATTTATTCTATAGTTCTTAAATTAGTTTTACACCTGGGTTTTTAAATCACCTCTCATTAATCATCACTACCTAAAATTCTGCTGATGTGTATACCTAATTCTGCAAGCAGAATAATTCTCATTTCCTTCCCATCATGGCTCAGCTTCAAAGCAGTCTCCCCTTTTTGTACTGTCTGGGGACCATCATGATATTTTTTCCTATTTAGACTATAAGGCAGCTGAGAGCACACTTTTCTGATTTCACAGAATAAGTTAATATAGTATTGATCCTGAATTCAGATTCATGCATAGGATGAGATGATTGGATATCATCACTGACTCAATGAACATGGGTTTGGGTAGACTCCCGGAGTTGGTGATGGACAGGGAGGCCTGGCATGCTGTGGTTCATGGGGTCGCAAAGAGTCGGACACGACTGAGCAACTGAACTGAATACAAACTCAAATATATCATCTGTGCTTAGAGAAATAAAGTGTTTTATGTATATATGTATATATATGAAAAGTGAAAGTATTATATATATATATGCTGATATTTAAATAGGTATATAGGGTTGGACAAAAAGTTTGGTTTTAAGTGAAAATAAAAGACACCTTTTTCATTTTCACCATAATCTTTCTTGAATAACATATTCAAGGATTATGTGTAGTTGAAAATATACACACACATAGAGAGAGAGCCACACACACAAACATCTGCCCAGGTTACCTGGAATGTTAGACGCTCAGGTAATGCTCACTTCCTTTTGCATTTGCCCCCCAGAGTTATGTAGGAAACTCCTGGCGTGTGCATGTGTGTCTGCGTGCTCAGTAGCGTCTGATTCTTTTGTGACCCCATAGACTGTAGCCCACTAGGCTCCTCTGTCCGTGGGATTTCCCAGGCAAGAATACTGGCGTGGGTTGCCATTCCCCTCTCTGGGGGATCTTCCCGACCCAGGGGTGGAACCCGTGTCTCCTGCATTGGCAGGTGGATTCTTTACCACTGAGTCATCTGGGAAGCCCAGTGGTGGGTATAGATTACTAATTTTGAGAAAGTCGTTTTTGCCTTTGAACAGAACAGAGGGTATAATTATAGGCACTCTTTTGCTTCTTAGGCAGCCAGCAGTAATACAAAAGCAGAGACTAGCCAGTGGATCAAGGCTGCAGCCTTCCAACCGTGTGAACTGAAAGGCTCCTGGTCTGGCACTCAGTAGCCCTTTCTCTTTTGATGGGTGACAGGGATTAATATCAGTGAAAGAAGAAAAATGCAGAAACAGGAAAGACAGGATTCTGTAATCGCTCAAATGATGTTGAATTGCAAAAACTGACAGAAAGCCATAAAAACTAAACCCTTGTTTCCAAATAAAATCTAGAGCAGTTTTATCTGTCTATGAATCTGATGATTATTCATTTTTGACACGATATTTTTTTCCCCATTTCATGCATTCATAGTTACTATAGGTGGGCGATCCAGCTGGGATCTGGGGGTTTGGAACGCTCCAACTCTCGAAAGACTCTTCACAGTCCTGCAGAAATGGTCATTTCATCATTGAATCAGATGCTTGCATGTAATTGCATTCTGGGTACACATGCACTCACATACTTACACACTGCATTTAAACTTCAAAGAGAAACTTTCTGAGGGGCATTTGTTTCTGATGGAAATAAAATAAGAATGAACTGTATTCAAAGAGTGAGGAAAGCTGTACACAGGAGACCTCTGTTTTATTGTGGTTTAGCTCATGGAGCAAATATGTTTAGTGGCTTCGGTCGACTTCCCTAGAAAAATGTCCACATTAAACTGACCACCCAGGTTAGCAGAGTCTGGCATCAGGCTAACATCCTGGAAAACAGAAGCCTCTCTCCAGGGCCAATGTCCACTTCCAACTCTTACTAAATTTCTTTTCCTCTGGGAAGAGATTTAAGGAAAATCAAGAGAAGTTATTCTGTGGGTCTAAAATACTACAATAAATCAGGCACTTTAAATGCATGACTACTAAATCAAAATAATTTATTATCCTCTATTTTTAATCATAAACGGATACCATCAAATATAAGAGCAACCGGGAATGAACTATTCCCCAGCTGCTTACAAAATTTATTTGAATATCACAGAATTGTGACCTGGTAACCTGCCCAGTATTAGAGAGACTGAACTCTAAAATGGAAAGGCTGTTAGGCTCTATGATATATACTTTTTCCTAAAACAGCATCACATTGTAAAAAAGGTTTATAATTATCAACCCATGCCACAGTGCTATAAAATTATTCCTCTCCTCACACTTTTTGCTTTACCTTGCATTCTCTGTGCTTATCAATTGATGATTGTTCAGAAACCAGACCACTACAACTCAGGAAGGAGGCTTATCCAGTCCCTACACTAGACCATGAATTCGCTACAGATTATTGGCTTAGGTTTCAGTTTCAAAGTCTTCATATTTTTCAGATACAGTAAATATTATATTTTTGTGGATGGCAAAACATATATACAGCTCATTAAAATATTATATACAACTTCTTAATACATTTTCTACAATACTGTAGACTGGAAAAATAATTCCAAGCAATTGGCATTAAATAAATTGGGAGATTGTAATTGACATATACTACTATATACAAAATAGATAACTAATATGGACCTATTGTGTAGCACAGGGAACTCTACTCAATACTCTCTAATGACCTATATTGGAAAATAATCTAAAAAGAGTCTATCAGTTCAGTTCACTCACTCAGTCGTGTCCGACTCTTTGCGACCCAATGAACCACAGCACGCCAAGCCTCCCTGTCCATCACCAACTCCAGGAGTTTATCCAAACCCATGTCCATTGAGTCGGTGATGCCATCCATCCATCTCATCCTCTGTCATCCCCTTCTCTTCCTGCCCTCAATCTTTCCCAGCACCAGGGTCTTTTCAAATGAGTCAGCTCTTAGCATCAGGCGGCCAAAGTACTGGAGTTTCAGCTTCAACATGAATCCCTCCAATGAATATTCAGGACTGATATCCTTTAGGATGGACTGGTTGGATCTCCTTGCAGTCCAAGGGACTCTCAAGAGTCTTCTCCAATACCACACTTCAAAAGCATCAATTCTTCAGCACTCAGCTTTCTTCACAGTCCAACTCTCACATCCATACATGACTATTGGAAAAACCATAGCCTTGATTAGACAGACCTTTGTTGACAAAGTAATGTCTCTGCTTTTGAATATGCTGTCTAGGCTGGTCATAACTTTCCTTCCAAGGAGTGTCTTTTAATTTCATGGCTGCAATCACCATCTGCAGTGATTTTGGAGCCCCCAAAAATAAAGTCAGCCACTGTTTCCACTGTTTCCCCATCTATTTGCCATGAAGTGATGGGAGTGGTTGCCATGATCTTAGTTTTCTGAAAGTTGAGTTTTAAGCCAGCTTTTTCACTCTCCTCTTTCACTTTCATCAAGTGTATATATATGTATATAAATAACTGATTAACTTTGTTGTGCAACAGAAAGTAACATGATACTGCAAATAAACTATACTTCAATAGAAATTGAAAATACATAAATAAATGTGAATGTCCTAAAGAAGATACAGTTTCTTCAAATAAGAATAAGCTTCTATTTTGTATGTATTAAGTATATATATACATATATGCGTGTGTGTGTGTGTGTGTGTGTGTGTGTGTGTGTATTATGAAAGTGAAAGTATCAGCCAGTTAGTTGTGTCCGACTCTTTGTTACCCCAGGGACCTCTGTCCATTGAATTCTCCAGACAAGAATCCTGGAGTGGGTTGCCATTTTCTTCTTCAGGGGATCTTCCCCACCCATGGATCAAACCGTGGTCTCCTGCATTGCCAGGAGATTCTTTACTGCTGAGCCATTGGGAACGGACATAAAACACTGTATGATACCTCCACCACTGAGATTATTTGTAATATTTCAAATTACATGAGGTAAGGGTGGGTTTAGTCTATACAATGAAGTGGCCTGGAGACATTATTAGGTAAATATAGGTGATGTGAGCAGTACTTGTGGATTTCCTGTTTTGCCTTAATATTCATTCAACCTCACCTAGCCAATCCTCAATTTAATTGATTTCTAAATAAATATTAGGAAAATGTCTTTTATGAAAATTAGCCATGCTTACTTTTTCAATCTTTGCAATTTTTTGAAATGTATATAACCATATTTGCTTTTTTTCAAAATTAACTTTTATTGGAGCGTAGTCAAATGGCACCCCACTCCAGTACTCTTGCCTGGAAAATCCCATGGACGGAGGAGCCTGGTAGGCTGCAGTCCATGGGGTCACTGAGGGTCAGACACGACTGAGCGACTTCACTTTCACTTTTCACTTTCCTGCATTGGAGAAGGAAATGGAAACCCACTCCAGTGTTCTTGCCTGGAGAATCCCACGGATAGGGGAGCCTGGTGGGCTGCTGTCTAAGGGGTTGCACAGAGTTGGACATGACTGAAGTGACTTAGCAGCAGTCAAAGAAATGGCAACCCATCCTAGTATTCTTGTCTGGGAAATCCCATGGAGAGAGGAGTCTGGCAAGCTACAGCCCATGGGGTACACAGAGTTGGAGATAACTGAGTGACTAACCAGCAATAATTGATTTACAATGTTGTGTTAGTCTTAAGTGTACAGTAAAGTGAAGCAGTTATAGATATGTATACATCCACTCTTTTTTAGATTCTTTTCACATATAGGTCACACCAGAGTATTGAGCTGAGTTCTCTGTGCTATATATTAAATCCTTACTGGTTACCTTATTTTTGTATGCATGCATGCTAAGTTGCTTCAGTCATGGCAGGTTGTTTGTGACACTATGGACTGTATACTTTACCACTAGTACTACCTGGAAAGCCCCTATTTTATATATAACAGTGTGTTTGTGTCAATTCCAATCTCCCTATTTATCCCTTCCCTTTTTCCCCCGCCAGTAACAAAAAGTTTGATTTCTTCATCTGTGACTCTATTTCTGTATTGTAAATAAGTTCATTTGTACCATTTCTTAAGATTCCACATATAAGAGGTATCACAAGACGTTTGTCTTTCTCTGTCTGACTTCAATCAGTATGACAATCTCCAGGTCCATCCATGTTGCTGCAGATGGCATGTGATTCTTGAAAGTTTCTTTTGCAAGCAGCTTTCCAGAAAAGCAGAATTCAGTTCATTTCCCATCTGTACCAGCAAGACAAGTTGCTACATCTACAATGTAAATGATATTTTTGTAAAAGAAAAAATGTAGACCTCTATACCCAGACCAGTTCAGTTTGGTTCAGTTCAGTTCAGTCACTCAGTTGGGTCCAACTCTTTGAGACCCCATGAACTGCAGCACTCCAGGCCTTCCTGTCCATCATCAACTCCCGGAGTTCACCCAAACTCATGTCCGTTGAGTCAGAGATGCCATCCAACCATCTCATCCTCTGTCGTCCCCTTCTCCTCCCGCCCTCAATCTTTCCCAGTCAGTGTCAGGGTCTTTTCCAATGAGTCAACTCTTCATATCAGGTGGCCAAAGTATTGGAGTTTCAGCTTCAACATCAGTCTTTCCAGTGAACACCCAGGACTGATCTCCTTTAGGATGGACCATTTGGATCTCAAGGGACTCTCAAGGGTCTTCTCCAACACCACAGTTCAAAAGCATCAGTTCTTTGGTGCTCAGCCCAGACCAGAGCTACCCATAGAACAAGAGCAAGATGCAATAAGACAGAGCAGCATTGAAAGCAATTCTGTGATAACTCTCAGGCTTACATCAGTAACTTTTAGCTTGGAGTAAAGAATCCACATCTTATGTTGTTCAAAAATCACTGAGTAGAAAAAGATACATATGATATTTTGCTTCTGTGATTGTCTCCTGTAAGATGAACAAATAAAATAAACATATAAAAAAGTTTTGCATGTATATGTATGGCTGAGTCCCTTTGCTGTCCACCTGAAATGATCACAACATTGTAAATCAGTCATACTCCAATATAAAATAAAAATTTAATTAAAAGTATTTTAAAAGTGGTTTGCATGTGTTAGTAGAGAGTGTTCAGTATATCCTCCAGTTAAAACAAAAAAAAGGCTAACAAAGTATCAGACCAAATTAATTCAATACAAACCAACATAAAAAATTCAAAAGCATATTAATTGAAATCCTTACTGTACAGGTCTGTTTCTTATAGCCAATTGAATGGGTTTTTTTTTTCTTCTAACTGGTTAAACATCTTCCCTAAACACATCTTCACCTTGGGACGAGTTATTGATTACTGAATTTACATCTTCACTAAATCAACTAAAATAAAATGTTCTTAAAAGGAGTAATGGTGTTGAAGGGCCTGGTATAGAAGCATAGACCTCGATGACAGGACAGGTGAGAAATTGCAGTTTCCTTAAAGTAGAGCTTTACTAATCTTTCTAGACCCACACTTATTACTGTGCTTGGCATCACAAGGAAATCAATAATGGTTTTTGAATTGTTGAATTAACTCTGTTCATCTTGTGGTAGAATTCTTATTTTAGTCACAGATTTATCTTGTCAATAAAACTGCTTGATAGTTCAGGCTTCCTTTAATCATCTAGTCAATAACTTAATTGTCACTGTGTTTGACTCTCAAGGAATCTATATAAAAGTGGTGAAGGTATTTGTACATGCTGGTCAATTAATTAATCAATTATAGAAGAAAAATCATTACATTATATTAAAATGCAAATGGCTCTATAATTCAAGGATTCACATGAAATATATACTGTGATTTATTTTTAGTGAAGGAATTTTGCTATTATTCCAGTCTCACTAACGACAATTGAACATGAACATGTCTTTTGAGTGAGTAATACTTTCCGTACCATTATCATCACAATTCTCTACTAATTTTGGTATTTGTTTCACTTTGAGTTGAATAGAGCAACTTCTGTCTCATTATGGTCTTTTCAATTAAAATGAACTGATGCAGATAGACAAATATTTGAATTGTTATAACATTGGGTTAATAACCCTCACAGCAATAGCAATTAAATCTTTTATCACAATATTTAATACGTCCAATTTTAATCAAGTCTCTGAAGAATATAATTTTGTTAAGTCTGTTTTTTTGTGTGTGTTTGGTGTAAATAGATTTATTTTTTTCTTATACATTTAATTTTCACCCAATATTGATTGTCATCAGAAACACTAAAAAAATGGACAGCTGGCAAGTTGTTTTCCATTCTCTAAGGCAAACAGTGAAACATCATGAATTAAGTAGACCTATTACCATGTGGTCATTTTCTTTGATGATGAAAACCAGTTTTATCTTACTTATTATTGGCACAGTAATCATTTGTAAAGCTTACGAATGCATTATGAAAAAAAATTGGACACATTGCTGTGGTAGTAGAATCACATAGGCAAGCCCATATGCACAGCTTATGTATGGACTTCAATTCTTAGTTTCCAGGATGTATTTAATACAATACTACCTAAACAATGTTTGGTTCAAATAGACACCAAAACAAACTTTCTGGGGGTTTACATTAAAATACAAATTCTGATTTAGGAGGTTTAGGGAAAAGCCTGAGAGACAACATTTCTACCAGTCTTCAGGTGGTGATGATTCTGTTGGTCTGGGACAACATTTTGAATAGGAAAAATGTTAATGGCACTTTAGGTTGTTCACAGGTTTGATTTTAAGAATCTGCTAAAGCAAGGACTGAAAGATCACACAGTTATATACAATATCAGTAGTTAGGAAAGTAAGAATGTTTGAGTCATATTTCTCAGATCTTTCACCAAACTGCTCTGTTTCCATGTAAGCTAGTGAATTTCTTCGTGAGATTTCTTGAGACTAAGCTTCAACTTATTTTGCTGATCTCTGCTTCAATAGGAGAAAGCTGATAATGCCTTAATGCTTATGAAGAGAAAAGAACTGCTACATATCCTACAAAATATTCAATCCTTTTAGGATACATGAAACCATCCTTGAATGGTTAGTTTATGATTAGTATATTTTGTTTTCATTTTTTAGTACCTTTATATCTGATTATATTTCAGTGTCTACAACCAATGATTCATATGTTCTTAAATGAAATAGAATGATATTTCCCTAAATACTCTATTAATCAGGAGTCAGTTAGTCAGTTCAGTTGCTTGTTCATGTCTGACTCTTTGCGACCCCATGGACTGCAGCACACCAGGCTTCCCTGTCCATTACCAACTCCCAGAGCTTGCTCAAACTCATGTCCACTGAGTCAGTGATGCCATCCAATCATCTCATCCTCTGTCATCCCCTTCTCCTCCCACCTTCATTCTTTCCCAGCATCAGGGTCTTTTCAAATGAGTCAGTTTTTTGCATCAGGTGGCCAAAGTATTGGAGTTTCAGCTTTAGCATCAGTCCTTGCAATGAATATTCAGGATTGATTTCCTTTAGGACGGACTGGTTGGATCTCCTTGCTGTCCAAGGGACTGTCAACAGTCTTCTCTAACATCACAGTTCAAAAGCATCGATTCTTTGAGACTCAGCTTTCTTTACAGTCCCACTCTCATATCCACATATGACTACTGGAAAAAAACATATCTTTGAAAAGATGGACCTTTGATGGTAAAGTAATGTCTCTGCTTTTAAATCTGGTGTCTAGGTTGATCATAGCTTTTCTTCCAAGGAGCAAGTGTCTTTTAATTTCATGGCTGCAGTCAACATCTGCAGTGATTTTGGAGACCAAAAAAGTAAAGTCTCTCACTGTTTCCATTGCTTCCCTATCTATTTGCCATGAATTGATGGGACCAGGTGCCATGATCTTAGTTTTCTGAATGTTGAATTTTAAGCCAACTTTTTCACTTTCATTAGGAGGCTCTTCAGTTCTTCTTGCCTTTCAGCCATAAAGGTGGTGTTATCTACATATCTGAGGTTATTGATATCTCTCCCAGCAATCTTGATTCCAGCTTATGCTTCATCCAGTCCAGCATTTCTCATGATGTACTCGACATATAAGTTAAATAAGCAGGGTGACAGTATACAGCCTTGACATACTCCTTTCCCAATTTGGATCTAGTCTCTTGTTACATGTCCAGATCTAACTGTTGCTTCTTGATGTGCATACAGATTTCTCAGGAAACAGATCAGGTGGTCTGGTATTCCCATCTCTTGAAGAATTTTCCAGTTTGTTGTGACCCACAAAGTCAAAGGCTTTGGCACAGTCAATAAAGCAGAAATAGACATTTTTCTGGAACTCTCTTGCTTTTTCCATGATCCAGTGGATGTTGGCAATTTGATCTCTGGTTCCTCTGCCTGTTCTAAAACCAGCTTGAACATCTGGAAGTTCATGGTTTACATACTGTTGAAGCCTGGCTTGAAGAATTTTAAGCATTACTTTGCTAGGTTGTGAGATGAGCGCAATTGTGCCATAGCTTGAGCATTCTGTGGCATTGCCTTTCTTTGTGATTGGAATGAAAACTGGCCTTTTCCAGTCCTGTGGCCACTGCTGAGTTTTCCAAATTTGCTGGAATATTTAGTGTAGCACTTTCACAGCATCATCTTTCAGGATTTGAATTAGCTCAACTGGAACTCCATCACCTCCACTAGCTTTGTTCGTAGAGATGCTTCCTAAGTCCCACTTGACTTCACATTCTAGGATGTCTGACTCTAGGTGAGTGATCATACCATCATGGTTATCTGGGTTATGAGGATCTTTTTTGTATAGTTCTGTGTATTGTTGCCACCTCTTTTTAATATCTTCTGCTTCTGTTAGGTCCATACCATTTCTGCCCTTTATCAAGCCCATCTTTGCATGAAATGTTCCCTTGGTATCTCTGATTTTCTTGAAGAGATCTCTAGTCTTTCCTATTCTAATGTTTCCCTCTATTTCTTTGCATTGATTGCTGAGGAAGGCTTTCTTATCTCTTCTTGCTATTCTTTGGAACTCTGCATTCAAATGGGTATATCTTTCTATTTCTCCTTTGCTTTTCACTTCTCTTCTTTTCACAGCTATTGTAAGGCCTCCTCAGACAGCCATTTTGCCTTTTTGCATTTCTTTTTCTTGAGGATGGTCTTGATCCTTGTCTCCTGTATGTCATGAACCTCTGTCCATAGTTCTTCAGGCACTCTGGCTATCAGATGTAACTCCTTGAGTCTATTTGTCACTTCTACTGTATAATTGTCAAGGATTTGATTTAGGTCATACCTGAATGGTCTGGGGCTTCCCTGGTGGCTCAGATGGTAAAGCATCTGCCTGTAGTGCAGGAGACCTGGGTTCGATCCCTGGGTCTGAAAGATCCCCTGGAGAAGGAAATGGTAACCCACTCTAGTACTCTTGCCTGGAAAATTCCATGGACAGAGGAGCCTAGTCAGTTACAGTTCATGGTGCCACAAAGATTCAGACATGACTGAGCGACTTCGCTTCACACTTCATACTTAATGGTCTAGTGGTTTTCCTTACTTTCTTCAATTTGTCTGAATTTGTCAGTAAGGAGTTCATGATCTGAGCCAGTCAGCTCCCAGTCTTGTTTTTGCTGACTATATAAAGCTTCTCCATCTTTGCTGCAAAGAATTTAATCAATCTGATTTCAGTACTGACCATCTGGTGATGTCCATGTGTAGAGTCTTCGGTAATATTAATCTGGAAGGTTATTTTAAAAACATAATTTTATTTTTCATAGCCTTCATTTACAGATCAAGTATATTACTGTTAAAACAAAAATGATAACAAAACCATTTCATATATTTGTATTGATACTGCATCTTGCTTCTTGTATCCACAACTGGGCATTTTCTGTACTTTCCAAAATCCAATATAAGAATTTCACAATCTTTTCTGTCAATCACTCACAGAACACAAATTCAGCTTGCTGTTTAAAAAAAAGCAAAAATGAAAGCAAGCAAACTAAATGAAATCAGCTGTACTCCTCAAACAGGGGAGTGTAATATTTAAAAGAAGTCAGAAGGAAATAATATATTCATCTTGGCCTGTGTTTATGCAAATTTTATATTTAGTTCATCATGGATATTTTTCATTAAATTTGGCTTTTGCTATTATATTCTTTGCAGCCAAAGATGGAGAAGCTCTATACAGTCAGTGAAAACAAGACCGGGAGCTGACTGTGGCTCAGATCATGAACTCTTTATTACCAAATTCAGACTTAAATTGAAGAAAGTAGGGGAAACCGCTAGACCATTCAGGTATGACCTAAATCAAATCCCTTATGATTATACAGTGGAAGTGAGAAATAGATTTAAGGGCCTAGATCTGATAGATAGAGTGCCTGATGAACTATGGAATGAGGTTCATGGCATTGTACAGGAGACAGGGATCAAGACCATCCCCATGGGAAAGAAATGCAAAAAAAAGCAAAATGGCTGTCTGGGGAGGTCTTACAAATAGCTGTGAAAAGAAGAGAAGTGAAAAGCAAAGGAGAAAAGGAAAGACATAAGCATCTGAATGCAGAATTCCAAAGAATAGCAAGGAGAGATAAGAAAGCCTTCCTCCGCGATCAATGCAAAGAAATAGGGGAAAAGAACAGAATGGGAAAGACTAGAGATCTCTTCAAGAAAATTAGATACACTAAGGGAACATTTCATGCAAAGATGGGCTCGATAAAGGACAGAAATTGTATGGACCTAACAGAAGCAGAAGATATTAAAAAGAGGTGGAAAGAATACACAGAAGAACTGTACAAAAAAGATCTTCACAACCCAGATAATCACGATAGTATGATCCCTCATCTATAGCCAGACATCCTGGAATGTGAAGTTAAGTGGGCCTTAGAAGGCATCACTACGAACAAAGCTAGAGGAGGTGATGGAATCCCAGTAGAGCTATTTCAAATCCTGAAAGATGATGCTGTGAAAGCGCTGCACTCAATATGCCAGCAAATTTGGAAAACTCAGCAGTGCCCACAGGACTGGAAAAGGCCAGTTTTCATTCCAATCCCAACGAAAGGCAATGCCAAAGAATGCTCAAACTGCACAATTGCACTCATTTCACACGCTAGTAAAGTAATGCTCAAAATTCTCCAAGCCAGGCTTCAGCAATACGTGAATTGTGAACTTCCAGATGTTTACGCTGGTTTTAGAAAAGGCAGAAGAACCAGAGATCAAATTGCTAACATCCTCCTAATCATGGAAAAGGCAAGAGAGTTCCAGAAAAAACATCTATTTCTGCTTTATTGACTATGCCAAAGCCTTTGACTGTGTGGATCACAATAAACTGTGGAAAATTCTTCAAGAGATGGGAATACCAGACCACGTGACCTACCTCTTGAGAAATCTGTATGCAGGTCAGGAAGCAACAGTTAGAACTGGACATGGAACAACAGACTGGTTCCAAATAGGAAAAGGGGTATGTCAAGGCTGTATATTGTCACCCTCCTTATTTAACTTAAATGCAGAATACATCATGAGAAATGCTGGACTGGAAGAAACACAAGCTGGAGTCAAGATTGCCGGGAGAAATATCAATAACCTCAGATATGCAGATGACACCACCCTTATGGCAGAAAGTGAAGAGGAACTAAAAAGCCTCTTGATGGAAGTGAAAGAGGAGAGTGGAAAAGCTGGTTTTAAGCTCTACATTCAGAAAACTAGGATCATGGCATCTGGTTTCATCACTTCATGGGAAATAGACAGGGAAACAGTGGAAACAGTGTCAGACTTTATTTTGTGGGGCTCCAAAATCACTGCAGATGGTGACTGCAGCCATGAAATTAAAAGACGCTTACTCCTTGGAAGAAAAGTTATGATCAACCTAGATAGCATATCAAGAGCAGAGACATTATTTTGCCAACTAAGATCCATCTAGTCAAGGCTATGATTTTTCCAGTAGTCATGTATGGATGTGAGAGTTGGACTGTGAAGAAGGCTGAGCGCTGAAGAATTGATGCGTTTGAACTGTGGTGTTGGAGAAGACTCTTGAGAGTCCCTTGGACTGCAAGGAGATCCAACCAGTCCATTCTGAAGGAGAGCAGTCCTGGGTGTTCTTTGGAAGGAATAATGCTAAAGCTGAAACTCCAGTACTCTGGCCACCTCATGCAAAGAGTTGACTCATTGGAAAAGTCTTTGATGCTGGGAGGGATTGGGGGCAGGAGGAGAAGGGGACGACAGAGGATGAGATGGCTGGATGGCATCACTGACTCAATGGATGTGGGTCTGAGCGAACTCCGGGAGTTGGTGATGGACAGGGAGGCCTGGCGTGCTGTGATTCATGGGGTTGCAAAGAGTCGGACATGACTGAGCAACTGAACTGAACTGAACTGAAATCTTCATTAAAATATTCTTTATCTTGGTTACTGAGGGATTTTTGGTGTCGTTTTAAATTTTATAGCTGTTCCTGCTTCTATTGAGTCTTGTTCTTAAACATGACCATGCTCTTATTAAATGTTTTATTATTAAAAATAATAAGCACATTCAAAATAATTTCCTCTCCAAATGAAATAAGTGAAAGTATTATCTGATTTTAGAAACTCATATACATTAAATACTGATTCATTACTATTCTCTTATATTTACTTCTCTAGTTAATCTCTCTCCCCAAACAATGCTTTTCTTAAAGGTAAATTAAAATATTATTTCTTCTATCCTAAGACTTTATTTTCAAGCTGGTGTGTTATAGTCCTCCCTCTGCCCAAATTCTTAACTTACAGTGTCCTATAGTGCTAAATTCTACCCTTAAAAGAAATTCAGAATGATGCTTCTGGAAAATAAAGCTCTTCATTTGATTACCTTCCAAGTTGTTTATCTCTTGAATGCACAGTCCTATTTTATCAGTTCAAATTAATTTATTATGAAATATGCTTTACAGTTTTACCCTAATCCTCCCATTTTCATTAGTCTTTTAAACATTTTAAAATAAAGTTTTAAAGTCTGCAATATACGTTATGACTTCCCACCATATAACTATATAATTCCTTTATAAGGTCTTGGTGTAAAATGTTTCTTCACTCCATGCCATCATATTTCTTCCTTGTAAATTTCCTTCCTAACCCTTTTTATCTTTATTTTTACCTTTCAATTTTGTTCCTGGTATAAAAGACCAACTTTGGGACACAATATTCTTGGAAAGGAATGTAAGGAAGAGAGGAATGATACTAGATAGAGCAAAACTTTTCAGATCTGATTTTGTTGTAAGGAGAAGGTCAAAACAACTCTCACTGGAGCTGGTGTAACTCTCACCCTCTACCCTTTCTACTCACTAAGACCCTGTCACGGCTTGCCATTTTCTCCTATGGACTTGTAAGTCATAAAGATTTGACTTTATGATTTTCCATTAATTACTAGTCTTTTCATAATTTCAAATTTGCCACATGATGATTTCTTTACTTTGATACTACATTTTTGTTTGAGTTCTAAAAACCTTTGTGCTTCTGTCTTGAAACTGCTTACATTTTTTTTTTTTAATGAAAGCATCATTTGCCTCCTTGTCTTGACACATATTTTGCTACACCTATCACCCATGAAAGGTGGATGGAAACTCCTTCAGCTATCCAATAGACTCAGTGAAGAAAAATAGAAGAAGAATTAGAAGAGGAGGAAGAAGGAGGTGGACAAGGAGGAGAAGGAGGTGGTGATAAAGGAGAAGAAAGAGGAACACAAGGAGGAGGAGGAGATGAGGAAGTTGGGAAAAAGATCATCAGATGCGAAGAAATGTGGCTGAGTCGTTCGTGTTCATTCGTCACAGCTGATGATACTCAGTGAATTTATGTTTAAATGTAGGGTGTTGTTTGCGTGTGTGCTAAGTCACTTCAAAAAGCACAGTATGTGAGAGTTGAACCGTTGAACTAGGAAAAAAAAATTTGTATATTCTTAGACAATATACAAAAAGAAAAGAAACCTTCCCTTTGTAGTACCTTCATATTTTTTCCATATGTTTGCAAGGAATTAAGAGAAGGTATGTGAAAAACCAGTAGTAAAATATCAAAATCTTCATGACTAAACAAGCAGATTAATGATCAGAGGGAATAACACATTTTGGAATCCTTTTATACCATCTTAACTATGTGCCTAAGTCTGTGAATCACAGAACGGCTGGAATTGATCACAGCTGCAGACCATTCATCGCTGGCACATGTTTCATTTGTTAGTAATGCGGATGGAGTTCATATATGTTTTCTCCCTGTGAATAACCCTTATTCAGTCATAAAAACGGGGTCTAGTAGTCTCAGTATTCAAACTCTATTCACATCACTAATTCTGATATTGATTGTCTTATAAACATTACATAATCCAGAGTATTCACATTGACTCATGCTTATGTTATTAATTTTAATGTGTTTCTGATTCCAAACACGAGGGCAAAGAGAGAATTCCATACAAACGAAGGTTCCATCTGCCCTTTAGTATATGTACTGTGCGTGTGTGTATGCGTTTGTCGCTGTTGTTCCGTCGCTAAGTTGTGTCTGACTCTCTGTGACTGCAGCACGCCAGGCTTCCCTGCCCTTCACCATCTCCCTGAGTTTGCCCAAATTCATGTCCATTGAATCAGTGATGCCATCCAACCATCTCATCCTCTGTCATCCCCTTCTCCTGCTTTCAACCTTTCCCAGCATCAGGGTCTTTTCCAATGGTTCAGTTCTTCCCATCAGGTGGCCAAAATATTAGAGCTTCAGCTTGAGCATCAGTTCTTCCAGTGAATATTCAGGTTTAATTTCCTTTGGGATTGACTGGTTTGATCCTTGCTGGCCAAGGGACTCTTAAAAGTCTTCTCCAACACCACAGTTAAAAAGCATCAAGTCTTCTGTACTCAGCCTTCTTTATGGTCCAACTCTCACATCCATACACTACTACTGGAAAAATAAAAAATTCCCATATTCAAATGATACTCAAATGTATTATTGATCAATATAATATAATAATATTGATCAATATAATATATAAAAGTATTATTGATCAATATAATATCAATATAATGGAAAAAATCCCATATTCAAATGATACTCAAAAGTATTATTGATCGATATAATATCAATATAATATAATTGAAAATAACTGTAAAGATAATGTGTTGCCTTTCAATATTAACAAACGTCCTTTTTTCTCTCTCTCCCAGCTTTTGTTTGCTTCATTACAAATATTATAAGTATAAAAAGCATTCTTTTTCCTAGAAACGGAATAACTCATCCAATATGTGTCATTTTTGCCAATAACAAAAGTACATGTTCCAGAGAGGGCTAAAGAAGCATTTGAGTTCCATTCATAGAGATTTTCTGAATTTTAGGAATCTTATAGCTCTACATTTTATTTTAAAATGAGATTAAACAGCTTTAGCCAGGGTACCCGATAATATCAAAGTTACAAGAAAACTGACAATTCGCTACACGATTTTATATATTCTGGGTCTCCTTAATAATCATTTTTAGAACTGGACACTTCCAAAAGTCAGTTTAGGAAAACAACTCATAAAATATTTTGTTTGTTTTCCACTTTCTACTAATCCTTTAATAAAGAGGATATTTGCATTGAGTCCAAGATATAATGAAGTAGTATGTTGACTCTTACTTTACCTTTGAGTTGTCCTGTTTCTTGTTAAATTAATTAGTCTTTGAAGGAAGCCATGCAAATTAGCACAAGATTTGACTTGAAAGGGATTACCTGGGCTCTCAAACCCACAGCAATAACCCACAGGCTGTATAACCCACAGCAATGCTGGCTACTTCAGGATATTTTCACTGAGTCTTGTATTTCCTTGCCTTGTCTTGTTATATGTGCATACCTGAAAGCATATTTGTGCATTTTCTGTAAGCCGTATTTAATTATCTTCAATTTCTCTCGAAACTGCATGAAGTCTGAAGAGCACTAAGAATTACAATCTGTGAAGTGGGTGATGAATTCAAGACAAAAAGCATTTGGATCAGTCCTTTACCTTTCAGACAGTATCAATGAGGGGTTTAGAAGAATCCATGGCAGGTGGAAATTGTTATGATTATGTATTAATATTATTAATAAATAAATAGCTACTTTATTATATATGTAGTTATAAAATGTTATTATTGCTACTCAGTTCAGTTCAGTTCAGTTCAGTCACTCAGTCATGTCCGATTCTTTGCAACCCCATGAATCACAGCAAGTCAGGCCTCCCTGTCCATCACCAATTCCCGGAGTTCATTCAAACTCACATCCATCAAGTCGATGATGCCATCCAGCCATCTCATCCTCTGTCGTCCCCTTCTCCTCCTGCCCCCAATCCCTCTCAGCATCAGAGTCTTTTCCAATGAGTCAACTCTTTGCATGAGGTGGCCAGAGTACTGGAGTTTCAGCTTTAGCATCATTGCTTCCAAAGAAATCCCAGGGCTGATCTCCTTTAGAATGGACTGGTTGAATCTCCTTGCAGTCCAAGGGACTGTCAAGAGTCTTCTCCAACATCACAGTTCAAAAGCATCAATTCTTTGGTGCTCAGCTTTCTCCACAGTCCAACTCTCACATCCATACATGACCACTGGAAAAACCATAGCCTTGACTAGACGGACCTTTGTTGGCCATGTAATGTGTCTGCTTTTCAATATGCTGTCTAGATTGGTCATAACTTTTCTTCCAAGGAGTGTCTTTTAATTTCATGGTTGTGATCACCATCTGCAGTGATTTTGGAGCCACCAAAAATAAAGTCTGACACTGTTTCCATTGTTTCCCCATCTATTTCCTATGAAGTGATGGGACCAGATGCCATGATCTTAGTTTTCTGAATGTTGAGCTTTAAGCCAACTTTTTCACTCTCCTCTTTCACTTTCATCAAAAGGCTTTTCATACTATTTTTCCAAATATGAAAATCTAACTTATAATTATGATTATCCTGAAACTTTAATATGAATTTTATATAATGTCTACCAGCATACAGCCTGCCTTCTTTGTATGTTCAACATCAATTTGCCCTGATTAATATTTATGATCATTTATTGTTTGTTCTAGTAAGATAAAAAACATAGTACTTAATGCATTGCTACTCATGACAAAGTTATACCTTATTTTTATTATTGGTTTCAGAGTTAAATATTTGCACTTCCTCCAACATGTATTATATATTCAAAATTCATTTTGATTTGTCTAATCATATTTGATATTTTCTCAAAAAGCATTCTTTCCATAATCAAGTTATTTCAGTATACTTTAAAAATGATAAAAATGTAAACATGTAATATTTGTTGAACATAGTCACCAATGCTAAACCTTTCTGTAGGCAGGAATCAATAATATTTTATTATAACAATATAAGTATTAGTATATTCTTGAGGTGTGAAGAGGAAACTGAGGCTTAGAAAGTTTAAGGAAAGAGGGGAACACAACATTAAGGTCGGAATCGGGGAATGAGGTATGGACACGCCTCAGAATGCCCCCAGCCTATACTCGGCGCCCCTCACAGCCACCCTGTAATAAGGGCACAGAGCTCTCCACCTAAGCAGAGGACAGTGAGTACCACTGTCCTTCCATATCATCTTCCATGTTGTTGTTTCTATATTTTTTTTGTTTGTTTTACACAGATGCAGTATTTTAGTGACTCATAAAATTGTATCACACCATCTTCTTCTATTTCTAGCTAATCATTATCTCTATTAGGTTGTGATTGGGAGCAGTTTTTCCATCCTCCAAAGTAGCACACTTTAATTGTTTCTAATGTTTTCTGATACTGTCTTCAATGAATGCTTTGGGAGAGCATTTCTGACTTTTAACGGTCATGTTAATTATTACTTTTGTGTGTTTATTTCTCTCATATATAATAAAATAAAAATGTTTTTCTGATAAAGGATCAACTATTTCTTAGAGGCTATTGGTAAGAATATTTATTAGAATATTTCTCAAAATTGGTACTTTAATAATCTTGTTTATCCACATAACAATATAATATATATAATTATATAACAATATAATTATCCATTATAACATGATATCTTAGTATTTTAACAATATATTGAATGAAATGCAAAGTTAATGACAGAAAGGGAAATTGTTCTACCCCATACCTCTTACCTATGAAACCATCCTAGCTTGAATAAAATCTTTCCTTCAAGACACTGCTCATTTCTATCTCCTTTTATTTCTTGCACAGCAAAGTATTCATTTCCAGGGTTAGATCCACACAGAAGGAAAGATTTACTTATGTATTCATTCATTCCCTCATTCTACATGAATATCTGTTTAATCAATCAGTCCAAAATATATTCACTTCCCTTTAATATTGAGCAGGACACCATCCCAGGCAGACAAGGATGGGCTGAACATACAAGATCAGAGAGGAGCATAGTCTAATTTTTTTCCATATTTCACCTTTACTTGCAAGGGCTTTATTGACTTGCTCTGGATATGACCGGATAGTATTAGTCATTTCAGTATGATATAACCTCATCTGAAAATCGAATATCTCCCTGAGTGTCTGACTTACTACCACTAGTAGATATAATCAGCAGTGAAAACCAGAATCAATGTGTGCGGCCTATGATACCTTCAGAGTATTGTATCATAAAATGTGTTGTTCAAAAGAATCCATGACAAGAACATACACCTTGGTTTCAGGGATCCAGGTTGCTTGGATCTCATTTAGGTCAAGGTTGTCCATACTCCCTGGTGACAATATTCTGCTCTCTAAGGCTGAATTCTTCATTCTAAAAACCATGACTATGCCTACTCCCTTCGATATCAATTACATTAACATAGCAATCTTCATGGTCTCCAGTTGCCCATGAAACAGAGCTTGGAAATTCCTCCAGAACCTAGGTCACCTTCAGTCAGTTTGCTCAATCAATATGATGCTCAGGCACTGGAGTTAGAGCCTGCTAATTTAGAAGATGCATAAAAATAAAAACTGTAACTATTGGGATCCTTCCCTTTTTGTTTACACCAACAAAAGAGAAAATATAAATATAAATGTTCCCCTATGTTTAAATATTATTTAAATACCTGGCACTCTCAACAAATGAAAAAAAAAATCACTGTGCTTCATTAGACATATATTCGTCTTCTTTGAAGCGTGCATTGATTTTCTTTTGAGTAAAAATTTGAAGCAATTTTGTTAAAAAGAAAGAAAAATACAAGGTACCCATCTATTCTGCGCATTTCCTCGGTAAAGGTACACATCAGACATCTGTTTGCATTTATACCCTAAACACACACACACAGCTTGTATGAAATTTTTAAAAAAGAATTTCCACATTCACTCTGATTAAGATTATGTCTTCTATACATGAGATGTCTTAAAACTATAATGTGTTCAGTCATGTCCAACTCTTTGTGGCCCCATGGACTTTAGCCCACTAGGCTCCTCTGTCCATGGGATTCTCCAGGCAAGAACACTGAGTGGATTGCCATTTCCTCCTCCAGGAGATCTTCCCAATCCAGGGATTGAACCTGGGTCTCTTATGTCTCCTGCATTGGCAGGCAAGTTCTTTACCACTAGCACCACCCAGATGGCCCCAGAATTAAAATGGCCAATGGCTAAAGACCACTGTTGGGAAGATTATAAAAGTCTCAATTTCTCGGCACATACTTAAAAGACTAAACATGAAATGTTAGTGAAGAATTTGAAAATTTCTTAATTCAGTATATTTTTACATCTATAGAAATAATTTTTTAAAAGTGTTTCTTAAACTGACTCAGTACAAGCCTTTGTGTCTTCTGGTTTATTTATCAGCACGTATACAGTTATGGATTCCAAAACAACAATCATTTGGGCCTGAAAAAGTACATTTTAAAGTTATATTGTGAGAACTAAGAGAAAAATCCCTAGAATACAAATAGAAACTTGAAGAATCAAATATATGAAAACAATGCCTCTTTCCTTCTTTAGTTTAGTCAAATTAATACAATTGACTAGAGTAAATCATTCAAAATTCAGGAGGTTATGCAATTTTTATGTTTTCTAAAACAAAAAAGTGTTATTTTAGAATTTGAAGGTGTTCATATTTGATCCTGCTCTTGTCATTCAGAAACCGTTAAGACAAGTGTGTATATACTATACAACTTATATACAATTTTAATAGCTACATATATATTTTATTTTTGTCTATTTATATATTTATGTGGCATGTATATATCTTCATTTCCTCATTCATAAGCTAAACATAAAAGAGCTACTATTTATATATCACTCTGAGGAAATCATAGACTCACAAGTATTTTGAGCTGATTAATTAATACCACAGGGCATAGCAGAGTGTCACTGAATGCTTTATATTTTTCAAAAAATATGAAGAAATATTGCATATGAACTATAAACTCTTACAGAATGATTTTTATGGAGTATCTCCTTCATGTGGTTTGGACTCTGAGGACAGCAGATTTCCAAGTTTTCAGTACATAAAGCAGTATGTCCTATGGGCTGTTAAATGCAAATCATAAATCAATGATCAAGTTACTTAATAAGACATTATTACACCACCTGTTCAAAATTTTAAGAGACAATGTGAAACACAGGAAAGTTTCTCACTGTAAAATATTGATTGGGTTAATGCTGTAATGACACAGCTCTAATTAACCTCAAGTCAAGAGAGTTACTTCTGTGGGATTTCATGAGCAAAGACAAAGATGTTTCAATTCAGCTTGTTTTAACATAAGGATGAAAATAAAAGGATCTGAAGTCATCCCTTCACTTCATAAGACGATGATACACTGGAATTCTAAACACATTAAGTCTCTTTTGTTCTAATTTTCAAACTACTGCATTAAAACAGTGAACCTCAAAAAATATGTATTACATTTATGAATTTTCAAATCCAATTGTTTTCATTTTAGAGCTGATGTACTACCTTTTTTAAAAAAAAACTTTGTTAAGAAATAATAAATACTCCAGTGATCTTCAAGTATTTAAGGGCTCCCATGTTAACTGAAATCTAAACTTATGAGATATTAAGATATCTATAGTCATGGCTTATCCCTGAGTTCTGAAATGCAAAAGACTCATTTTCCTGCTTTTTACTTATTTCTCCATTTTAATTTCTGTTTAAAATCTCCTTACTCTTTATTTGATATATGAATAATTATTTATGCTGCATCCAGAAAACAAGGAAGACATGAAGCATTTCTTAAACATGTCAACATTTTCAAATTAAATTTAAACAGTATTTAGTGATTTGCCACCAGTATAGAGTAGTTAATTTGGTAAGACCTGAATATATTGAAAGACTAGTATAAACTAAGTATAACACATAAGACTAATCTGTGCTTATTAATTACATTTCTTACTAAATGTTTTAGTCTGAAAGCAATAGCTAAGATGGATCAGTAGTAGAATGTCTTCCAGGGAACCATTTAGCTAGTATCCTACATGGGAACAGAGGTCACCATAGCTGATTCATTACAGAAAAGCCCAAGAAGTACCTTAATCAGTCCTTTGTTAGAGAACAAAAGGCCCATAGAATTCTACTTCCCAGCATTACACTGTTCTTCAAATAAGTAAGATATTTTGCATTTAAGCCTTGTTTTTTGTAAAATACAAACAATTCCTCTTTATTCCATGTTCAAACTCAGTTCATATAATTTACATGAATACTTTCAAGTAACACAAACTTTGAATGTTAGAATGATAAGCTTACTGCTTATTACTATTTCCCCAAACAAGTAAATAGAAAATGGTAACTAAATATAAAAAGCAAGAGAATTTCAGAAAAACATCTACTTCAGCTTCATTGACTATTCTAAAGCCTTCATCTATGTGGATCACAACAAACAGTGGAAAACTCTTCAAGGGATGGGTTTACCATACCACCTTACCTGCTTTCTGGGAAATCTGTATGCAGGTCAAGAAGCAGCAGTTAAAACCGGACATGGAACAATGTACTGATTCCAAATTGGGAAAGGAGTTCATCAAGGCTGTATATTGTCACCCTGCATATTTAACTTATATGCAGAGTACATAATGAGAAATGCTGGCTGGATGAAGCACAAGCTGGAATCAAGGTTGCTGGGAGAAATAACAATAACTTCAGATATGCAGATGACACCACGTTTACGGCAGGAATCAAAGAGAAACTAAAGAGACTTGATGAAAGTGAAAGTGGAGAGTAAAAAAGTTGGCTTAAACCTCAACATTCAAAAAGCAAAGATCATGGCATCTGGTCCCATCACATCATGGCAAACAGATGGAGAAACAATGGAAACAGTGACAGACTTTATCTTCTTGGGCTCCAAAATATGTGCAGTTGGTGACTGCAACCATGAAATTAAAGATGCTTGCTCCTTGGAAGTAAAACTATGACCAACCTTGACAGCATATTAAAAAGCAGAGACATTACTTTGCCAACAAAAGTCCACTCAGGCAGAGCTATGTTTCTTTCAGTCATCATGTATGGATGTGAGAGTTGGACCATAAAGAAAGCTGAGAGCTGAAGAATTTGTACTTTTGAACTGTGATGTTGGAGAAAATTCTTGAGAGTCCCTTGGACTGCAAGGAGATCCAACCAGTCCATCCTAAAAGAAATTAGTCCTGAATATTCATTGAAAAGACTGATGCTAAAACTGAAACTCCAATATTTTGGCCACCCTATATGAAGAACTGACTCATTTGAAAAGACTCTGATGCTGGGAAAGATTAAAGGCAGGGGGAGGAGGTGACAGAGGATGAGACAATTGGATGGCATCATCAACTCAGTGGACATGAGTTTGAGTAAACTCCAGGAGCTGGTGATGGACAGGGAAGCCTGGCAAGCTACAGTCCATGGAGTCACAAATAGTCAGACATGACTGAGTGACTGAACGGTACTGAACTGAAAACACAAAAGGCTATTAACCATCATCATTACCAGGCATTGAAAGCAAGCAGTTTCCCTCAGCTTTCTTTGCTCTTATAAGTAAATTGAATGGGAAAGAGAAAAAAGAAAAAGGTACTGAAGATAAAGTAAAAGATTGTTTCATAAGAGAGAGCATTAGGTCTTTGGCTTCCTGTAGTGTGATAAACCAGGTCTTTGATGATGTGAAAATTTCAAATAGATACCCATGATGGATATTTAATAAGCAATATAGTTTTAACAGTAGATTTATTTTTTGTTTACTACAAGTCATCACTACAAAGAACTTAACAACAACAACAAAAAAAAAACTCTAAAAAAAAAAGACCTAATAGAATGGTGGCTATATATATTTGATGACCCCCCCCCCCCAAATTATGTACCTTATAAAGAATTCAAAGTGATTGCTAATCATCACATGTTTAAGTTATGTATTTGTTTAATTGTGACAAGTGAAATAACAAATACATTATAATCTGGCTTCAGGCAAAGTTCATTCTAATTAAGGGTAAGCATTTTGGAATTGCTTAGTGTTTGTTACTATATTAAAAACAGGTCTTGTAATACCATGAAGTTTCATCCAAATGGCCCTAGTAGAACTATAACTGTTGTGGGAAATCTTGTATTTTGCCTGTGGCAGAATCTCCTGCATTTGCTTTAAGTGTAGTAATCCATTATCTAGGGCTAATATCACCAGTCCCCAACAAAGCTTAAAAATGTTTGCTTCAAACCAATATTTTAAGGAATATTATTCTAGCATATCTGCCCTTTTCTTTCTGCTGATATAGAAAGGGATTAAATATTTGTGTTGAAAAGACCCATTTATTTATTTCTTTGAACATGATAAAAATATTTTAACTTGCTGTGTTTTAATGAATGGCATGCTTTTGATTGCTGATAAATTTTTATTTTTGCATTATCAAATAACTTAGAAAATTTGTCTATACTATTAATCCACTATTAACATAGTATCTTAAGGGTGTTATATCCTTGTCTCTCATTGAGCTTGCTGTTTTATTAAAGAAACAAAAACTTTACAAAGAAAAGAGAAGGCAATGGCAACCCACTCCAGTACTCTTGCCTGGAAAATCCCATGAATGGAGGAGCCTGGTAGGCTGCAATCCATAGGGTTGCGAAGAGTCGGACACGACTGAGCGACTTCACTTTCACTTTTCACTTTCATGCATTGGAGAAGGAAATGGCAACCCACTCCAGTGTTCTGGCCTGGAGAATCCCAGGGATGGTGATATATACACATATATATATATGTATATATATGAATATATATATAAATATTTACATATAAATATTTATTTACCAAAATATGATAACTATTTTATCACTATATGAAGCATAACCATTCAGGTCTCTCTCTCTTTCAGTAGATAAACAACTATTTACCTCATTGTTTAAATCTTAGCTAAAATCAGTAATAATCCCCAGTTTCAAGCATTTCCGTAATATTTCAATTTATTCTGTAATAATTATCCCAGGTGGCTCAAGGCTTCCCAGGTGGCTCAGTGGTAGAATTCACATGCCAATGCATTAGTGGCAGAAGATGCAGGTTCAGTCCCTGGGTTGGCAAGATCCCCTTGAGGAGGAACTGGCAACCCACTCTAGTATTGCCTGAAAAATCCTATGAACAGAGGAGCCTGGCAAAATACAGTCCGTGGAGTCACAAGGAGTCGGACACGACTGGAACGAGTGAAATCCCATGCATACTCACCTAAAATTGTGTATTTATTTTTATTAATGTAAGTTGCCTTTCTAAATCAATCTTTGTAGTTCAAAGAGTATGTGTATTTTTAGTTTCTGGTGAATCACACCAGTTTAGATTCTACAAAAATCATACCTTTTAATATTCTTGCAATCAGTGTATGAGAATACCAATTTTCTGTACACTAATTAATAATACAGAATGCTATAGAGAAAGGAAAGAAGGGAGAAGGAAGGGGGAAAAGAATATTGCAATCTTGAAGTCCATTTTTTTTTTTAATGGGACAATTTCTAAGAGTTTTGTGGTGAAAAGAAATAGGCTGGGTCTGGGGCGGTATATAGGGGGATAAATAATCACTATGTCATAAATCAAACAGAATGATTAAATCAAACTTTTCCACTTCAAGTTAAAAAAAAATGAGGCAATTTATATTACATTATACCTTACATTAAATTGTATTATGTTATAATGTATTATATATTGTATCATATTTAAGCATGATATTCCTCTACTCAAAAAACCTTTTGTGATTCCCTAAGATCTACATCATGAAATCCCAGTCTTCTCAATCTAATATTTAAAAAGCCGTCCATTAATTAGTAACAACCTTTATTTATTTGTCTCACTCTATTTCACTCACTCATTTGCTTAATGGTATCAATATTATTTTCCAAAATCTCTTGCTAATTTATGACTGTGATTTGAAGTCATTCTGAGTGCTCACCTTCTTTCACTTCTGATCCATGAACAAATCCTACGTGTCCAACCTTTACTATAAATCGTGTAACTGGGGCCCTTTACTTCTCATTGGAAGTATCTGGACAGCCTCCTTATAGCTTCATCTCAGTGGAAACATCATGGAAGCTTCCTCATTGGCTGTTGCCATTGGAACATCATGGACAGCACCCCCATTGGTTGATATCAGTGGAACCATCAGGACGGCTTCCTCATTGGCTGTTTAGCTTCCACCTTTGTTACTGTCTGCCAAGCTCCCGAGCAAGGTGTGAGTCTTCCTTTATGAACTGAATCATGTGTCACCTCTCTGCTCAGAGAACTCCAAGAACGTTCTGCTCTTCACGAACTAGCAGGGCTTATGTGGTTGGATCCATTTACCCTTCTCAGACCTACTTTGTCCCCGTTTAAAGTCTTGTTCCAGCTCTACTGGTCTCTATCTTTTCATAGCACACGTGGTCCCACACCCAAGCTTTTAGATTTGCTCTTCCCTCTCCCTTGGACTGCAAGGAGATCCAACCAGTCCATTCTGAAGGAGATCAGCCCTGGGATTTCTTTGGAGGGAATGATGCTAAAGCTGAAACTCCAGTGCTTTGGTCACCTCATGCGAAGAGTTGACTCATTGGAAAAGACTCTGATGCTGGGAGGGATTGAGAGCAGGAGGAGAAGGGGACGACAGAGGATGAGATGGCTGGACGGCATCACGGACTCGATGGATGTGAGTCTGAATGAACTCCGGGAGATGGTGATGGACAGAGAGGCCTGGAGTGCTGCGATTCATGGGGTCGCAAAGAGTCGGACACGACTGAGCCACTGAACTTAACTGAACTTCCTCTAAATAACTGAATAACTTCCTTCCTTTTTCTTCACATGTCTACTCAAACGTTACCTTACTTGTGATAATTTTATATAAAACTGACCCTCTTCTATCATTCTGAATCTCCCTTACTTGCTTGCTTGCTAATCGGCTGTAGTACTCTGTGCGACCCTATGAACTGTAGCCCACCAGGCTCCTCTGTCCATGGGATTCTCTAGGTGAGAATACTACAGTGAGTTTCCATTTCCTCCTCCAGGACATCTTCCCAACACAGGGATGAAAACCTGTCTCTTACATCTCCTGCACTGGCAGACAGGTTCTTTACCACTAGTGCTAACTGGTAAGCCTGAATCTCTCTTAACTTTACTTTTTATAGAACATATTTTATATACCTTTTTATTCTTATCAATTATTTGATGAGGTTTTGTTCATTTCTCTCCATTTGAATTTGAGTTCTAGGAAAATAGTGCTCCTCCCCTCCCCCCGCCCCCAGAAGCAGTTTTCCGAGTCCCAAGAATAGACAATTTCACCTACTATGCCATGGTAAACATTTTCTCTCTGAATTTATGTCATTTCTTCATACTGTTGATAATACCCTGATATACCTGTCTTTAAATTTTCATAACTTCTACATTTTTTAGAAACTCAGTATAAATACCATATCTTCTACTAGGCCTCTTTAATTCCCTCAGTTCTAATTAAATGTTCTCTCGGAAAGGTTTCAAAGTTTCAAAGTATTTCAAATTCCTACTTTGGAATCTTTTGCATTGTATCATGCTTTCAAGTGCCTAAATACATTGCTATCTTTCCCAGTAGAATGTAAACTACTTTTAGATGTGGTCTTATTGAGATAGGCAGTCTGCCACTGGCCCGGAGGGTACTCTCTATGTAGGTTTACCAGATAAAATACAAGACGCCCAGTTAAATTTAAATTTAAGATAAATAACAAATGCGATATGTGGAACACACTTATACTAAAATATTTATGTTGTTGAGGTCCATTGTAAATTCTAGGTTTTCTCTGGGTTTTATTTCTAACCTTACTTATAGCATGAAGGGTGGACATAATTTCTTTCCAGAAATGAGTGTAAGCAAATCTTCACAGTCAGTAGTCCTCTATTTTAATTTATTTGCAATATCTTCTCATACAGTGTCCCCTACAATCATTTACATAAGGAATTTGGCAAGAGTCTAGCTTCTGTTTAATTCAATTAGATTTATCATAACTCTATACCATTTTTCCTCTTCCCATCACATATTCTCAGTGGAATAAACTTGCATTTTTTTTTCTTAAAATCAATTGGAGAACAAGGAAATGACTTTTAGAGGGCACCTGTGGCATTACTGACTCTTTTTTTCTTTCTGGATCAACTTTAGATTTATAGATAGTTGCAAAGATAATTCATAAAATTCTCAATACATTTTGTCCAATTACTCCTTATCATGTTATCATCTTCCATGACAGTAATGTATTTGTCAAAACTAAAAAACTAACTTTGGTAAAATACTATTAACTGGAAGCTAGGAGGAGCCTCGTGGGCTGCAGTCCATGGGGTCGCTAAGAGTTGGACACGATTGAGCAACTTCACTTTCACTTTTCACTTTCATGCATTGGAGAAGGAAATGGCAACCCACTCCAGTGTTCTTGCCTGGAGAATCCCAGGGACAGGGCAGCATCATGGGCTGCCGTCTATGGGGTCGCACAGAGTTGGACACGACTGAAGCGACTTAGCAGCAGCAGCAGCAGCAGGCTTGATTCAGATTTCTCCAACTTTTCTGTTGACATCTATTTTCAGTTGGAGAATCCCACCTGACATTCAGTTGTCTTGCTCCTCTGGTCAGAACAGGTTTCTTAACCTTCCCTTTGTTTTTGATTAGACCTCAAGTTTCTGAAATGTACTCATCAGTGTTTCAATTTGCATTTTTCCCCTAAGAGAAAATTGGTAATTGTAGTTACTACAATTATACGATGTGCATATGCATGCTCAGTTGCTTAGCTGTGTCCAACTCTTTTCGACTCCATTTATTGTAACCCACCTGTCTCTTCTATCCATAGAATTTTTCAGACAAGAGTACTGGAGTGGGTTGTCATTTCCTCCTCCAGGGGAACTTTCAGACCCAGGGATCTAACCTGAGTCTCCTGCGTCTCCTGCTTTGGTAGGCAAATTCTTTAACACTAGCGCCACCTGAGAAGCCCATTTATACTGGATATATATTTTGGGCTGGTTGAGGTGGGGCTGCTGCTGCTGCTGCTAAGTTGCTTCAGTTGTGTCCCTGGGATTCTCCAGGCAAGAACACTGGAGTGGATTGCCGTTTCCTTCTCCAGTCCATGAAAGTGAAAAGTGAAAGTGAAGTCGCTCAGTCGTGTCTGACTCTTCGTGACCCAATGGACTGCAGCCCACCAAGCTCCTCCATCCATAGGATTCTCCAGGCAAGAGTACTGGAGTTGGGTTCCATTGCTTTCAGGCAAATGCTATGACTGCATTTATTTGTGTGTGTGTTTATTTAACACCTTTCAATATAGCCTTCCACATGATATTATTCCAGAGATGGCTATTGAATGAAATGTCTATAATTTCATTTCAACATAGCATGACACACCTGTTAGAATGGCCAGGAGAAGACCACCAACACCGTGTGCCTGGTGAGACTGGAGCCACGGGATCGCTCATTCATCACTGGTGGCAGTGCCAAATGGTGCAGATACTTTGGCCACTTCTTATAAAATTAAGCATACCCTTACAGTAGCATTTAGCTGTCATACTCTTCAGTACTCAAATGACCTGGAAAACCTGTGTCCACACAAAAAGCTGCACAAGGATGTATTTAGCGGCTTTATTCATAATTGCCAAAACTTGAAAGCAACCAAGATGCCATTCCATTCAGTAGGTGAAAGAATAAATAAACTGTAGTAGAATCAGACAATAGACTATTATTCAGTATGGAAAATAACAGATCTATCCAGCCATGAAAAGACATGGAGAAACCTTAAAGCCCTGCTAATAAGTAAATGAAGCCAATCCGAACAGGATATATACTGCAGGATTTCAACTGTATGATATTATGGGAAAGGTTCAGAAATGGCAAGAGTGAAAATCAATGATTTCAAGAGGTTAGAGGGGAGGGAGGTATAAATTGGGGGAGCACAGAGAATTGTCATGGGATGGGCAGTAAAGGTATTCTTTATGATACAGTAAGGGTGGCTACACATCATTACACCTTTGTCAAAACCCACAGAATATACAGCGAGATGAATTCTAATGTAAATTTTGTGTTTTGAGTGATAACGATGTGTCCATGTAGATTCATCAGTTATAGTAAATATACCATTCTGATCGGGAATGTTGACACATGCTTGATCGGAGGGTATATGAGAAATGTCTACTTACTGTTCAGTTTTTGCTATAGCATAAGACTGCTGTAAAAATAAAATCTTTAAAAAATAGCATCAGTTAACTATTCTAAAATCTATTTTTCCCAAGATATATAAGCATCCTTTAGCTTCCCAAATTTATTTTTAAAGAGTTTAACATTTTTCATATTGATGGTAAGTGATTGCATGCACAGCTTCATACAGAAAACACACTATCTGTTCAAAGACTGACATGAAGGATTTGTCTGCTTCCAAATCCTGCGCAATCATGAATTACTTTAGAGAAGAAGTATTCATAATTTTCATCTTTCTGTCCTCAGATTGCCCTGCTACATTCTGACACACTAGTAAGTGGTGGGTTGAGCGATATTTTTCACAAAGATATTTTTACGTGCTTTAAAACTTTCCATGTTATTTTATTTGAATTTGGAGAGGCATTGTTTTTCCAATTTACAATTTTGATAAGGAAATTACAAAAAAGGAAGAAAATAAGTAAAATAAAAATTATGGAAGTGATTAAGATATTTTAAAATTTTCTTGCAGATCACCAGCCATTTCTTAATTTTATACCTAATTTGATTTTAGTTTCTGTCTCTTTAGTTTTCTGTTCTCTATTTTTGTTTTGCTTAACCTACAACCAAATGTCTTTGCTTCCTAGATTTTGGTTGGTCAGCACTCTTTGAGGTTCATAAGGTGATAGTCCCTATTTATCTTTGTTAGTCTAACGTGTATCTGAAACATTGTTCAATCACCCTGTTTAGATGGTTGCCTGATAAATCTGTCCAAAGACTGACATGAAGGATTCGTCTGCTTCCAAATCCTGTGCAATTTATCACTCTTCATACATTTTAAATCATGCCTGGTGACGTCATGCTCTCTTTTCTCCTAGGAAGACACAGGTTCTCTTGCTGTCTTTGACTTTGACTTTGCAGACATAACTAGTGCAGGAGGCATGTTCAGTTAGTCTAAACTGGTGCTGTCCGTGGGTTACAGCTGACAACTGATTTGACTGGTTTTTAAGTGCTTTGAATAGCACCATAAATCAGTGACTTATCCAGGAAATCCTTGGCTTCTTACTTTTATATCTGCTCCATTCCATAGAGATGCAGGCTGTACAATGAGACATCTATAACATTTCAGGCAACCATCTAAACAGGGTGATTGAACAAATACATGTTTCAGATACACGTTAGACTAACAAAGATAAATAGGGACTATCACCTTATGAACCTCAAAGAGTGCTGACCAACCAAAATCTAGGAAGCAAAGACATTTGGTTGTAGGTTAAGCAAAACAAGAACAGAGACCAGAAAACTTCCCGAACTTTCTCTGAATCTCTCACTTTAGCTCTATTCTCCTTTCTCACAGTAGACTGGCTTTCTTCTCTTAGGGCCAACATCTAGTAAATGATAACTCCTAAAATGCATAGTGTAAGACTTCAGCCACATACAGAAAGGAATGAACCTTCTTAAATCTACCTAAGGAAAAAAAATAAAAAAGAAAGAAAACTAAGAGACTCTTCACTGACCTAGCTTGTATCAAGTGAACACTACTGGATAAATCAATAGTGGCCAGAGGTCAAGTTAGGACAAGTAGTCCACTTAATTGTCTCAAGAGGAGTGGCTGGGGGGTGGCTGCGAATCTCAGAAGAAGTTTAGCACATGAACTCCATGAGTGTTCACAGTGCAACGGACCACAGGGAAAGCATATTATGGTGTTGCTGTGGCCACATCTTGAGTTATTCAGAATTACAGCACTCTCTCTTTGTTGTTGTGTTGTTACTTTTAAATGGATACAAGCTTTAAATCCTGTGGCATTTCATGGTGATACTTTAAACATGTAATGCACAGTATTATATTTGAAAGAGACCGAAGATAGATGAAAAGATAGAGATGATATGAACTACAGTGGAGCTACTTATAATCTTTTGTTTCCTCAGAGAGTGTTTTCAAGCTCTGCATTCAGAACCATTACACTAGCTTGACTTCTGCCTACAGATAACCATCTTTAGAGTAATATTGCAGTCATCTGAGATTCTAAATGTTATGCAATCCAGAATGAAGAAGGCTTCTAAATTCTCATCATCTGGAGTCACAGATGTTTGACTTCTTTGTTTGCTTTTTTGTGCACTTAGAGTGTGAAACCCTTAATCTTATTGACTAGACCTTGTTGAACAGTTTCAGTTAAAGCACTAAGAACTATTTGCAAAATTGGTCTAGCTGAAACGCTTAGAGTGACTACTATGAATGTTGTTGAATAAAAATACTCCAGGTGGTATAGGTCACTTTGTAATAGTTTATGCCTAAAATTTTACTACTTATCTAAACAATGCAGAAATATGCAGTGAAGTCTTTTGTACGTGTTGTTTTGTCATTGTTCTTTCTTCTTTATCATTAGCAGCCACTCACTTTATTGAAATTTCTCTTGCAATAAGAGACTCAAATTGTTTTTACAGGAATATTTCATCTAATTACCAATATCAGCCTGGTGGCCCCTTGGTAAAGAATCCCCCTGTTAACACAAGAGACTTGAGTTTGATCCCTGGGTCAGGAAGATCCCCTGGAGAAAGAAATGGCAACCCACCCCAATATTCTTGCCTGGGAAATCCCACGGACAGAGGAGCCTGATTGTCTACCGTCCATGGGATTGCAGAGTCACACACGACTTAGCGGCTACATAACAACAATGAACTCTAGAAAAGATATGATGTTTAGAGTCATTTATACTTATGCCCAAATGCCAGCACCACTGTTCTTTGCTTTTGTAACTGTGGGAAAGTTATTAAAAAATCTGTGACATCGGTTTCTTTGCTGGTAAAATTGATTTATCAGAAATACATTTTCAGGATGCTACAGAAGTCATATGGTTCTCTGAAAGAGAATTTTAGGACAAGGAGGACTACAGTCAAATTTGTGTTTTAGGAATATCTCTTTGGTAGCAGAGAAGAGATAATATTGAAGGGGAAAAAACTTGCAGACACTGTAGGAGAATTTCTCTGTTTGAACCAGAAAAGCAAATCTGGTTTAAAATGGCATTGTCAAGGATCATATATTGAGGTATTGTCAACAGGGTTAGTTCTTAGCCCTGGGTGGAAAACTGGCAAGACTCAGATAACAGTGTATTTTCCAGATTCCCCGGACAATTGCAGGGTGCAGCTAATGTTGTGAACCAGCGACTTACAGATTTGATAAACTGATGGAGTTTGTAGGAGATGGAGCTGTAGCTCCTAACCCTGACTGTAATTAATCACCGGGTCAGCTTTTAAGAAACATGAATGCCCTAGCTTCACCCGGAAATATTAAATCAGAATCTTTGCTGTGGGGTTCAGCTTTAGTATTATATAAAATTCCCTAGGTGATTTTAAAGAGCAGTCCAAATTGAGAATCCCAGAGAAAGAAGACAGCTAGGCAGATCATAAGTTCAGATATGTATGTACATAGAGATGCCATTTACTGGTGACAAAAATATAAAAATGCTCAGGTTTGGAGTGAGGATCTAAAGAACGGTTTGTTGGGTTGTGTACCTGTTGAACTTAAGATTCTAAGAGACCAGCTAGCAATGATGCCCAGGAAGAACTTGTGCCTATTACCTTGAATCTCAGAAAGGAGGCATGGATTAAGAACGTATGTCAGTATATAAGTGACAGCTGAAGCCAGGGGCAAAGATAGAGTCTATCGAGAAGAATGTGTAGAGTGAAGACAACAGGAAAATAAAGACCCAAGTCCAGTAAGACCGAATAGGGGAGGGGAAATATGCTCTGTTTTTCAGATGCATGTGCAAAGAGACAGTGAATCCCATTGGTACATATACATGAAGGACTGCATCAACATTCAGTGATTCAATCCAGCCATTTGGATACAGAACCATATACTGGAGAAAATTAGAAATGCAAAGAGTAAAGAGGCCCCAAACCAAAAGCAGATGAATTTATTTGAACAGCCCTGCAAAGACTCCTCTGACCACTAACTGAGGATCAATTTATTGCAAAAGAGAAAATGGAACTTAGGAAACAGACACCCTATCAACGTTCTCAGCTTTACCAAAAATCGTTCTCAGCTTTACCAAAGCAGTAGGCCTTTGTACTGTTCCAGAATTTATAACATTTTAAATTCCACAAATTAATTAACTTGCTTTGAGTAGTTGGAGAACAATAATTAAAACCTAATGTCTTTTCTATTGGGAAGTGTAGAATCATAAGGTAAAGAGGATTGCTTTTGTATTTTCCTTACCTGCACCAGGGGAAATAAAACAAAACAGAATTTCACAGCCAAAAGGTATTTTGGCAGAACTTTTCAGGATTTTAAAGCAGAGAAGTTACTCTAGTCTCTGGAATTTAAATGTGGAATCCACTAATTAGGAAACTATGACCTAGGCCAGGCAAAAATTCACAATATTTGAAGATTAAATCACTCTGAGTGGTAATAATTGACCTTGGTCAATTAAACATATTTAGGAAAAACTGGAGTATTGTGAAATTGATAATTAGTACATTTTAATTATGTTCTACCCTTTTAAAAATATTTATTTTGTATTAATTACATTGTATTCTTGAAGCAAACTCGCTAGAACTGACCCTTTTATTCATTACTGTGACATGCCCTACAGCAAGAAGCTACAAAGGAAAGGATTTTTCCCCATTTTTTTTTTCTCCAAGTATGTTTGGTGGTCTTTCCAACTGTCTTCACAATAAATTGAGTCTGAATCTCAGCTCTAACTTCAGATTAAAATATGGTCCAGTTATATAATACATCATCTGGAATATGAAGAGGATAATGAGACTGTGGTAAAAACTGAATGAAGGAATGATGTAAAATCTCACTGAACAGTTTTCCACAGAGCAAATTAACAATAAATATTAGCTTTCATTGTTATTGTAATCAGGGATATTGTTTGTTCCCTAAAAATCTTCAGTCTTACATTTCTTTTTTTTTAAAATTTTATTGAGGTGAATCATGATTTTAAAGTCTTTATTGGATTTGTTATAATAGTGTATCCATCTTATGTTTCGGTTTTATGGCCATAAGGCATAGGGGATCTAAGCTCCCTGACCTGGCATGGTACCCACCCCCCACCCCACCCCACCCCCAACCGCCCATATCAGAAAGTGAAGTCTGAACCACTGGACCACCAGAAAAGTCCCAAGTCCCATATCTCTAATAATAATGGCTGTTAAGAGCAATACTTGGGGACCTAAACTAGTCAGGACCTATATTTTCCAAAAAGAGAGCTCTCTTCTTGTTGAATTTAAGGAAACTATTTATATGTGACTATCTAATTGAATTCTCACACCATGCACAAAGTCAACGCTCACCTTTCACTCCAGCCTCTTGTTCTACTTTCCCATGGCATGTTATATTTTAGCCAAATTTAATACATCAAAAAAAAAAAAAAAAAGAAAAAGAAAAAGTCTTTGACTGTCTCTCCTTTCTGCTTGACCACTGTGGAAGGTCGAATAATTGTCTCCTGAATATTTTAACATCTGATTCCCTCTAAACTATGAATATGACATATGGTATAAAGGGCTTTGGAGATTTTTTAAAAAGAATTTTTAAACAGAGATCATTTTGGCCCATCAATGTAGTCCCAGTGTAATTTGGGGCAGTCTCAAGTGTCCTTTAAAGAGAGTGGCTGAGAGAGACTTGACTAGAGAAGAGAAGGCAGGGTGCTCTAGAAGCAGAGAGTAGGTTGATGTGGCTACAAACCAAAGAATGCTGCTGCTGCTGCTAAGTCACTTCAGTCGTGTCCGACTCTGTGTGACCCCATAGACGGCAGCCCACTGGGCTCCTCTGTCTCTGCGATTCTCCAGGCAAGAACACTGGAGTGGGTTGCCATTTCCTTCTCCAATCCATGAAAGTGAAAAGCGAAAGTGAATCCTAAAAACTGAAAGAGACAGGTGTGAATTTTCTCCTGGAGCCTCCAGGTAGGAAAAAACCTTCATTTGAGCCCTGTAAGATTCATTTCAGCCTTTTGTTTTCCATAGATGTAAGAAAATAAAGCTATATTGTCTTTAGGCTACCAAGTTTGTGGTAATAAGTTTCAGCAGTCACAGGAAATGAATATAGCCACTTTTCACACTGTCTTAAGAACTAGTTTATCCCTTCGTATTATCCAGGTTCCTGCTCAACTATTTCTACAGATAGAATTTTCAGGGGCAAAAAAAAAAAAGTTTATGTAAAAGACTAGGGCATCAAAATGGCTTCAGATTTTCAACAGCAACTCTGAAAGGTAGAAGCCATCCATTAAAAAACTCTGAAGGAAAATAATTCCCAGCCACGATGTTCTATATCCAGCTGAGCAATCAATCTATTGTATTGGTAGATGAAAGATATTTTCAGACCTACAAACATTTTTATTTTCCAGTAGTTATGTATGGGTGGGAGAGTTGGACTATAAAGAAAACTGAGAGCTGATGAAGTGACGCTTTTGAACTGTGATGTTGGAGAAGACTCTTGAGAGTCCCTTGGACTGCAAGGAGATCCAACCAGTCCATCTTAAAGGAGATCAGTCCTGAATGTTCATTGGAAGGTCTGATGCTAAAGCTGAAACTCCAATACTTTGGCCACTTGATGTGAATAACTAACTCACTGGAAAAGACCGTGATGCTGGGAAAGATTGAGGGCAAGAGGAGAAGGGGATGACAGCGGATGAGATGGTTGGATGGCATCACCGACTCAATGGACATGAGTTTTTGCAAGCTCTGGGAGTTGGTGATGGACAGGGAGGCCTGGTGTGCTGCAGTCCATGGGATCGCAAAGAGTTGCACATGACTGAGCAACTGAACTGAACTGAGAACAAACATTTTAAATATTTACCTCACAATCCCCCTTTCTTGTCTATCTACTGGAAGATGTGCTTCATTCAAACAGAAGAGCATTTCAAGAAAGAAGATAAAGTCAAGATGCGGGTGGCGCAGTGCCAAAAAGGCGATAGAAGGAGACACTAAGACAGAGCTGTATCGTCAGGTGTGCAGAGCAACAGACTTAGATCAGAATCAGTCAAACTACTGCAGGAGACACTCCTTCTAGCAAAAAAGATCTATTAATGCAGATGGTCATCTCACGAAGAGGAGCATTGGGCTGAATTTTGAATAAACACATAGAAAAGTAAGAGAGTGTAAAAAGTACTCCATGATACCAGAAAAATGCAGAAAATGTAAGTAACCCTGGCCTTTTATTAATATATGGGCTTCCCAGGTGGCCCAGGAGACACAGGTTCAATCCCTGGGTCAGGAAGATCCCCTGGAGAAGGAAATGGAAACCCCCTCCTATGTCCTTGCCTGGGAAATCCCATGGGCAGAGGAGCCTTGTGGGCTACAGTCCATGGGCTCACAAAGCGTGGGGCATGCCTTAGCATCTGAACATAGAACTGCATGGTCTTCTAAAAAGCAAGCATAATTGTACAAACAGTGATCAGATTATGCACATATTCATATCTTTAGAGTCGGATGGAACTGGAATAAAAAGAGCTAAGTCATTACCTTAGAAAATAATTTGTGCCTAAACTTATGGAATGAAAAATAGGAATGTAAATGTCTTATTAAGAAATATAAGCACTAAAATCAAAGATTTGGCCACAGTCATTGGTTCTGACCTGAAAAGGGAAGTAATCTTGTTTGTATTTGTGAAAATACTATATAAACAAGTTAAATTTTAAAAATCTGTGCAGATAAAATTTTGATAGAAGTAAGAACATAAAGAGAATGTAAAATAAGATTTCTTAGAGCAAGAAAGAAACAAACGGGATTAATCTCAACAACAAATTAATAGAACATTTATGGAGAAAACAATAAGATCTATTGTAGAAAAAGGTAATAGATTATAAGAAGAAAAACACTATGAGACAAGTCGTTATCATAAGAATGTCAAATTTCCCCGTTTGTCTGATATTATTATAATTCCATTCAATTCAACTGGGACAGAATTATAACCAACTAACTCTAAATTTAACATGAAAGGATACATATGCATGAAGAGATAAAGCAATTTTGAGAGAGAATGCCAAAGGAGAACATAATCTTCAAAAACATAAAATGAATTAAAAAGAACATTGGTGGGAATGTAGGACAAGCTTGAGTAAGGATTTTAGTCCAGATAGCGATTTCGTGCTCATGTTAATTTCTCATTTTTGATCATTGTACAGTGATTCTGTGTGGTGTTTGCTTTAGGAGAAGTTGAAAGAAAGAGATAAGGAAACACTTCTTTTTATTTTAGCAAATTTTCCTGTATTCTAAAATGTGTTCAAAATAAAATGCTTAAAACAGCTGAGGCAATTGAAATACTGAAGAACTGATAAAAGAGCAGAGTTGAATAAAATATAGTAGTGAGTCCCAAAACATCCATGTTGTAATTTGCCTTGGAAAAGCGGCTTGGGCGATCAAAGTGTACATGGTGACATTCTTAACTAAATGATCTAAGAAAACTGGCTCACCCTTTAGTGAAAAAAGTTGGACATCATCATCTCATATCATAGAAAAAGCAGTTTCAAAATAGTGTATATGTAATTTTAAAAGCAAAAGATTAATATGCTATTTGATGAAACTATCAGTTTTGAAACCTGTGTATGGAGGACAATGTCTTAACTTTTAAATACAAACTGAATTCATCTGAAAGTGAAAGTGTTAGTCACTCAATTGTGTCTGACTCTTTGTGACCCCATGGACTGTAGCCCGCCAGGGTCCTCTGTCCATGGGATTTCCCAGGCAAGAATACTGGAGTGGGTAGCCATTCCCTTCTCCAGGGGATCTTCCCTATCCAGGGATCAAACCCAGCTATTCCACATTGTAAGCAGATTCTTTACCATCTGAGTCACCAGCAAAGCCCATAATGCAACTAGATTAATATGTGAAACTAGTCAGTTCAGAAAGAAAACTTAGCGGCTAACAATACATTAAAAGATTGTCAACTGCACTGATAATATGGGCTATGCAAGTTAAAATCATGACATATCGTTTTAAGCCCGTAATACTGATAACAACTAGAAAGAAGGATAACAATGAACGCTATCAATATATGAAGAAATGGTTAGACTTCCCTGGTGGTCTAGTGGTTAAGACTTTGCCTTCCAATGCAAGGTGCAATGGTTTGATCCCTGGTTGGGGAGCTAAGATTCCATACACTTCATGACTAAAGAACCAAAAGCAAATCATAAAACAGAAATGTAACACTTTCAATAAAGACTTTAAAGTGGTTCAGATAAAAGATAGTTTTCAAATATGAAGAAATGAGAAAGCTTTGCATTACTGGTGAGAGTATACAGGACACCCTTCTGAGAGGAAACTTGCAGGACTGAACGAGATTATGTAGACCCTATGATCCAGCAGTTGTCCTTCTTAGTAAATACCTAAAGGAAAATCTTCAGAGGTCCACAGAATTTATAAAGGATATTGCCCTATTTTGTTGACCAAGAAGACCAAATGGCAATCAAAGTTGCACAAGAGGAGGGTATTAATGAAAGGTATTATAAGCATGAAATGAAGTAATATGCATTATTAGAAGGAATATAATTATATTGCCATAGATAAATTGAAAATGATCTCATTTATAAAAGATGGGCATATCAGAAAAAATGTATTGAGATGTGTAGCAAAATATTTTAAGTACATTGGAAACTTCAATACACAGAATATGAATCTATTAACAAAAAAAGCATATAACTAAATAAATATATAAATGTTGCGTTGTGAGCAAATTTATTAAATACACTAAGATGTAGGTGGCAGTGAGACTGAGGATGTGATTAAAGATTTCAGATAAAAAATAACAAGCAAATTTTAAACAATCAGACAATATTCATCGAAACTAATAATAGTGTGCCATGAATTGGCCAATAACAATTTCTTGTGCTACTAGTTAAAAATAATATTTGAAGATAATAATAGTAACCCAGCATTATTATTGAGTAGCTAATAGTATATAGCACTTCATTTTATGACCAAGATTTTAGCATAAAGTTAGTAAGGCCCATAGAATTTTCAGCTAATAAAACACACTTTTTAAAGGCAAATATGGTGGATAGGGTTTTATACATTTTAAGTCAATAAATATATGTTAATGTTTACATATTTGACTACAACGTATCTATTCATATATTTACTAGGTTGGTTTGTTGCACATATTAAATATAACTTACAGGATAATTTTTAGAGAATTAGCTTTTTTTACAAGTAGTTGCTTTTTAGTACTGTCTGGTAGAATTTTTTTAAGGCATTTCAAAAACTGAGTGTACATTTTATTAAGCATTTTTGGGGAGAACAACAAACAGCAAGACCAAAAAGTTTTAGAAAAGCTCATGGGAGGGGAGACTATCTTTTCACGGAGAGAATCTGTAAATTTCCATGAGGTTATTAGTACAATTGTGAGAATGGAGAAATGAATATGAAAAAGAGGAAAGCTGAAGTGCAGAAGGGCTCTTATAGATGTGTGAAACTTGAATACAATTAGCCCTAAATTATAAACTGACTAATCTAAGATTCTTTATCCTTGTCTTGAGAGAGAGTGGGCAATTTTTTCTACAAAGTCTTTTTCTCCTATAATTCTCCAGACTTTTCTCACATGTCCTCTTCTGAGCAATAGAAATTTGACACAAAACCTCCTAAATATTTTAAAAGCTAATTTTCAAGTAAATTCCATTTCCCAATCTCTTGAAAGATAATATGATAATTCTTTCCAAATATACAGACACATTGTCCTTCCACCCTTGAGAGTTCTCATTTGAGACAGTGTTACCTACCGTTGTGGTTTCCTAGGGTCCATTTGAAGTGCCTTCATCTACTATGGTGAAAGATTTCCCATTATGTCTCTTTCCTTTTATTCCAATTATACAGTCAACTATTTTCATCGTAAATCTTATTTCAGTATTTTTCTTGTTTGTGTCTTCAGATGTAAGGTTCACAATTATATGCCAATATTATTGACCAAGAAAATATCAATTGTTATAAACTTAACAATCATGGTCTTACATAGTTTTTTTTTTTCCTTTTCATTTTTTATGGATGTACAGCTTGTATGTATTTAATCTGGGGCGTCAATTCATTACAGGTTATCTATAGGCTTCCCTTGGTCTTCCCAGGTGGCACTAGTGGTAAAGAACTTTCCTGCCAATACAGGAGGCATAAGAGACATTGGTTCGATCCCTGGGTCAGGAAGATCCCCTGGAGGAGGGCATGGCAACCCACTCCAGTATTCTTGCCTGGAGAATTGCATGGACAGAGGAGCCAGGTGGGCTACAGTCCATGGGGTTGCAAAGAGTTGGACATGACTGAAGCAACTTAGCATGCTGGCATGGGCTTCCCTGGTGGCACCATGGTAAAGAATCTGCCTACCAATGCCGAAGACACAAGGGATGTGGGTTCAACCCCGGGAGCAGGAAGTGGCTACCCACTCAAGTATTGTCAGGAAAATTTCCATGGGCAGAGGAGCCTGGTGGGCTACAGTCCATGGGGCTGCAAAGAATTAGACATGAGTGAGTGAGTGACTGAGCATGCATGCATAGAATATGTTATTCTAGAGTGTTGACTCTAAGATGATAGTTTGGATTTTTATGACACAATTTATTTATCATTGCATATTGTATGTTATTTAGCCAAATAGAAGTAATTAGGTATTAAAAGGTACCTTTATATTGAAGGCAATGGCACCCCACTCCAGTACTCTTGCCTGGAAAATCCCATGGACGGAGGAGCCCGGTGGGCTGCAGTCCGTGGGGTCACTAAGAGTCGGACACGACTGAGTGACTTCACTTTCACTTTCACTTTATATTGAAAGGAAAGTGTTAACAATTTCTCTTGATCCTTCCCTAGTCGATGTGGAACTAATTACCAGTGCTATTCTTTTTCTTGTAAGTGTTTAATAGATTTCTCTTGATCTAAATATAAATTCTAAATATACTTTGCAGTCACCTTGTTAAGTGGTTTATGTTGTTCAAGTGTCTATTCGCATATTAGTGAACTTATATTTCTGTGTATTTATAGAATACTTCTCCCACCTTGATTTTATAATCTTGCTTTTTCAGCTACATTGGCAATTAGTGATTGTTCTGCTTGTTTTACTAGTTACAACTTTAAAAAATGATTTTTATTCTGTTCCATGACCAGTACCATATCTGTCCTCTGTTTCTTTAGTGAGACTATTAGTCCCATGTTTTCCTTGATGTTAATTTAATTTGATTTGAATTTTAAAATATTCTTGTCTATTTTCTTTTAAATGGAAGTATATTTATTCTAGGTAATTAAAATGATAATTTTGTTTAAAGAAGATTTATTGTCACATTCTTGGGAAACACAAGTGTTAGGAAGCTGATTACCAAAACCAATTCTGTATCAAGATATATACATTTTATCCTAAGAATTATAGTGTTCAAAGGGAAATAAAATTTGATTGGAACATAATTGGTAAGGGCTCCGTTACTTTGAAACCCAAATAAAGTAATTGAGTTGTAAAGCCTGGGAGTTTTTAAAGTTGTATTTCAAGAAATATATATACATATATAATATAGTATATATAGAGAGAGATAGAGGCAGAGAGTTAGAGACAGAGAGACAGAGACATAAGAGAAAGACAGAGAGAGAGCTGAATATGGAATACGGAAAGCTTTGCTTTTCAATACCAGAAGTGTGTTTCAATCGAAGCTGCCATAAATATACATACATATCAGCATGGTGATCATTGTTGGAAAAGTTTGGGGAAGAATAAGTGGCTTATGGGTGAGAGGAGGTTAGAATGGTGACACCAATAGAGTGGTAAATTTAGATAATTTTGACATATGGTTCCTTCCAAGGAAATGGCTGTACTAATTCCGTATTCTTATTTCCTTATCAACAGTCTCTTTGAATGTCTTCAGAGACCCTCAGTGACCCCATGGCTAGAGTTCCTGACACCCAGTAGGAGAAACATTGAATGCAAACAAGCAAAAATTGCTCACAGCTATGTTATTTCAGAACTACAAAATGGCTTAGAGAGTTAAAAATAGGAATCTGAATACATGTGTCAACACTTACACGGAAAACCCTGAACATCCTCTTTCAGACCCAACATCCCATCTTAAAGTAGATGAAAGAATATAATCAGGGTAAGGTCAAGTAATTGTTGGTGGGGTCCTGAATAAGCCATTTCTTCTTACACAAGCTATTGCTTTACTTTTAAGTACCTCTTGCCATTGCCTTATAATGCCCATATTTAGAATTACACGGAATCTGTATGAATCATAATTTTATTTAAATATAAATCTTAACTTTCATTTTAAGTTGAATTTAAATGCATATTCCAAGAGAGGAAAAGGCTATTCATTTTTAGCCTGAGTATGACCAAAAAAACAAAACAAAAATGACAAGCTATAACAATGAGGTGTGTGGACAAGATGCATGGTTATTCAACTGCTATTTTTTTACTAAAAATAGCTTTTCTTATAATTCTAAAGAATTGCCCACCAGAAAACAACAGATCTCTGTTAAAGTTGTTAGAAACGCACGTACCTACTGGATTTGGGAGAGATGGAAGCAACTGAAAATGGTAGACAATTCACATTAAGTAGATAATTTTGGACATTCTAAATAGGTCAAGATTTAGCTTCAGATAAGAGTTAAAATGCAAAGTGAAATAAAGCAGATTTAAGTTTTTTTTAAACTATTCTTGTATTAAGGATCATCTTTTTCTTATTGTATATTTTACATGATTTATCTAATTTAATACAAACAGATTACATCAGAAAGCTCTGCTGATTAAAACATGAAGAGTCCACTGGTGTGCTACATCACAAAACAAGCTGGAAAGCCTGGATTATTTTATGTTGATAATTTATTCACTGGGTCACTGAATGAGCATTTATTGTATGTTTACAGGAGGTCATGTGAGTTGTTTTATAAAAGGGGTTATACTTTAATGAAGATAATTATACAGAGGACTTAAAATTAATATCACCTATAAAGACCATTTCTCTTTCCCACCTGAGTCTGAATCCATGAAAAATGTTTACTCAGTCTTTTTTAATAGCTAAAATGATCTTGTTATAAAATTATGATACTAATAATTAACTAAATATATACATTGGTGTATGTTTTTTTAATTATTACCATGGAAAAATACACTTTTTCTCTTATTGATACCATTTCTATAATATTCAGGAGTCAAATATAGAAGGCATCCTGGCTATTCTAAATGAAGCAGTTATCTAAAAGGGTTAATCTGATCTTCAGATGGTCTGTGTCACTTCTGAACAATGTCCTTTAATTTTGGTTAATATGATGAAATATTTCACCTCTTCATTTCCATTCAAGTCTTACTTACCGTCTCAAGAAAATTTATTTTTCTTTTCTTTTTGAATTTCCAGCTTAGTGGACTTTCTTTTCTGCAATTATATAAGATTTTATTCCCCACACCACTCATGGAACACATTTACCTTTCCTGCCTCTCTTTCTCTATTTTTTTGTCTTTATTGTATTTGTTACAATATTGCTTCTACTTTATATTTTCATTTTTTGGCCATGAGATGTGTAGATCTTAGCTACCCAATCAGGGATTGAATCCACACCCCCTGCATTGGAAAGTGAAGTCTTTCACCATTGGACCTGAACAAGTCAAAAGTCTGTCTCTTAAAGGAGGGTTTCGCATTGGTTTATGAATTCCAAGAAGTCAGTAGTGAATAGCCCAAAGGATAAAACCTTTTACATAAAACTGGTAAGTTGATTAAAAATGTTTCAGTTCAGTTCAGTTCTGTCACTCAGCCATATCTGACTCTTTGCATCCCATGGGCTGCAGCACGCCAGACCTCCTGTCCAGCACCACCTCCCAGAGTTTACTCAAACTCATGTCCATTGAGTCAGTGATGCCATCCAACTGTCTCATCCTCTGTTGTCCCCTTCTCCTCCCACCTTTAATCTTTCCCAGCATCAGGGTCTTTTCCAATGAGTCAGCTCTTCGCATCAGGTGGCCAAAGTATTGAAGTTTCAGCTTCAACAACATTCCTTCCAATGAACACCCAGGACTGATTTCCTTTAGGGTGGACTGGTTGGATCTCCTTGCTGTCCAAGGGACTCTCAAGAGTCCCTTGTTCAACTCCACAGTTCAAAAGCATCAATACTTCAGTGCTCAGATTTCTTTATAGTCCAATTCTCACATCCATATATGACTAGCTTTAATCAGATGGACCTTTGTTGGCAAAGTAATATCTCTGCTTTTTAATATGCTGTCTATGCTGATCATAACTTTTATTCCAAGGAGCAAATGTCTTTGGATTCCATGGCTGCAGTCACCATCTGCAGTGATTTTAGAGCTCCAAAAAATTAGATCTCTCACTGTTTCCATTGTTTCCCCTTCTATTTGCCATGAAGTGATGGGACCAGATGCCATGATCTTAGTTTTCTGAATGTTCAGTTTTAAGCCTGCTTTTTCACTCTCCTCTTTCACTTTCATCAAGAGGCTCTTTAGATCTTCTTTGCTTTCTGCCATAATTGTGGTGTCATCTGCATATCTGAGGTTATTGATATTTCTCCTGGCAATCTGATTCCACCTTGTCCTTCATTCAGTCAAGCATTTCCCGACTATATATGGCAAATACAAATAGAGATCTGAATTGGTATTTTAGAATATTTCCAGAATTCATCTAAATTTATGACTTAATCTCAAATCCTAGAGGGCACTGACTAATAGGTGTAATTTTAAATAGGAAGGTTGAATTTAGAGACAGAAAGGAGAGTTGGCCTTGCTTCTATGTCCTTTCCCAACACATTTATGGATTTATTCAACCCACAAGCATTTGTTATAACCCAAGTATATGTTAAGCGTTGAGCTGGTTCTGGGAATATAAAAATAAAGATAAAACTTTGCTCACATATCCATTATTAGGCTCTGGTGGTGGTTTAGTCACTAAGTCATGTCTGACTCTCATGACCGCACAGACTGTAGCCCTCCAGGCTCCTCTGTCCATTGGAATCTCCAGGCAAGAATACTGGAGTAGATGGCCATTTCCTTTTCCAGGGGATCTTCCTGACCCAGGAATCGAACCCTGGTCTCCTGCATTGCAGGCACATTCTTTACCAGCTGAGCTACAAGGGAAGCTGTAAAGATAAAACTTTGCTCACATCTTCATGCTCAGGCTTTAGTTGAGATTCATCTGATTTTGTCAGTTCTTTAAGATTGAAAGTTTAGCACAATTTTACCTTTTCTAAGTTGGATTAGTCAACACCCAGATGAAATCTCAGTTTCTCTAGAACTTTCCTGAATCTCTTGACACTCATGGTTAACAGTTTCTTCCAACCTAATACCAGACAACTCTATTTATAGCTCTTATTTAAATTATCTTTATATATTACAATTATATGTCCTGTTAGACTTTTTTATTCAACAGTTATTTATTTTCTGAAGAGTTTCTATTCTTTCTTCACACTTAGTAAGCGCTGGATGAACTAATTACTTGTACAAATATATAAATGAATACTAGAAAAGTATTGTTCACCGTATGATGCTAATACAAAATGTTTGGATAAAAATTATGGAATTACCTAGAGTAAATGAAAAGAAGCATAAAGACACAGTGCAAAATAAACTCAGATAAAACTATTGTTTGTGTTGGATGACCATAAGATTTGGTTTTCAAGCCAGGAGAATTTTAAAAGTGAAAAAAAAGAAAAAACCTCTCCTAAATAATCATGTTGGTACACAGGCAGATACAGGGACTCTCCAGACAGTCATCATATTTTAAGGAACCAGATGAGCCTTGTTGCTGCTCAGTTGCTCAGTCATGTCTGACTCTGCAAACCCATGAACTGCAGCACACTAGGTTTCCCTGTCCTTCACTATCTCCTAGAGTTTACTCAAACTCATGTCCATTGAGTCAGTGAAAGATGCTATTCAGTTCAGTTCAGTTCAGTTCAGTTGCTCAGTCGTGTCCGACTCTTTGTGACCCCATGAATCACAGCACGCCAGGCCTCCCTGTCCGTCACCAATTCCCGGAGTTCACTCAGACTCACATCCATCGAGTTGGTGATGCCATCCAGCCATCTCATCCTCTGTCGTCCCCTTTTCCCCTGCCCCCAATCCCTCCAAGCATCAGAGTCTTTTCCAGTGAGTCAACTCTTCACATGAGGTGGCCAAAGTACTGGAGTTTCACCTTCAGCATCATTCCTTCCAAAGAAGTCCCAGGGCTGATCTTCTTTAGAATGGACTGGTTGGATCTCCTTGCAGTCCAAGGGACTCTCAAGAGAAAAATGCTATTAAGCAAAGCTTTAGGAAGATTGTTCAGCAAAACAGCTGTATTAACCTTATTTCATGTTATTCATCATTTATAGAGAAAATTCTGCTCAGATTTCTTCCAAGTGAAATAGAATTTTGTTCTTATGAACAGTCAGTCAACAAGTTTAACATAAATATCACAAATTAGATATAAACAAATCAACCAATGAAAATAAGGATATATTCACATGCAGCTTTTGAAGCCAAGTAAATATGCTAATTTGAGTGGGCACTCATACATAGTGAATTATATTCTAATCTATAACATGATTTTTACAGCTTTTTTTGCTCAGTGGAATCTGGCATAATGTGTCTAGAATGAAAAGAACATCACTGCTGTTCTTTTTTATTTCCAAGAATTCTGAAAACACAGCTTCAGAAAAATAGTTACTATCAGCTCTTGGATCATAATACGGGAAGTATGGAGCAGAGGGACATGACTTCCCTGTTCAATACCCAACACTTCATTCTGGATACATACAAATTCCTTCCTGTTATCTTGCTCTGCTCTCTCCAAGAGTGATTATTCACTTCCATTCTTAACTACCGCCTACACAAGGTGATGATTTTGAGTTTCATCCTCAACCCATAGGTCCCTTAGAAATGTATGCACTTCTACCTTATCCTAAGTATGGAAATAAAATTGATGATTATCCTCAGGCTCCAACTCTGTTTTCTCCCTTCTTTCCTGTCTTGGTTAACAGCATCAGAAATTACTTTCAAATGATTTTTAAGACTTTCAACATCAATTTGCTGTAACTTCTTTATTATTCTTTACAAATCATCTTTTTACCCTGTCTTTTCTTGTGTCCCAAACCCTTTACTGTCTCCACACTGACTGTGGAATCAATTAAAATTATGTAACATAGCATGCCAAGCCTGTCATTGTTGGACCCTTATATTTATCTAGTTTATTTTCTGTAGTTTCACTGCAAACAAGTTTATGAGCAAAATGGCATCACATTGTCAATCTATTGCTCATTTATATGAGCACAGCTGAGTTAGAGCTTCTTTTTATATGCATGGTGAAACATTTGGATTTTCTCTTCTGTGAATTATCTTTTCATGGTCTCTTTCAATTTCATTATCGTGTAGGCTACTTTCTTCTTTTCAAAACTCAGTTCATCATAAAATTTTACCTCTGGCTATATTCTCTATTACATTTATTTTTGCAAATTGATTGGATTTCTATTGATTTTGTTTATAGGATGTTTTCTTATGTGAGGCTTTACTTGTATATAGTCTAGCATGCCACACTTTTATAGTATCTTGATATGCCTTGTTTAAGAAATATTTCTCTTCTCTTAGTTTTAAATTTCTCCAATATATTTTATAGGATAACTATATTGTTATTTTTGTTTATTTGTTTGTTTTTAGCCTTTAATTTATTTGGATACCCCCTTTCCCTTTTTGGTAAAATGTTTATTTCCAATTTTATTTAATTTTTTCTAAACAATAGCAGGTACTAAGTTTTGCTTTCTCCATAAAATAATTAAATCATCTGTCTTTTTTCTTACTAAACTAAAATATCAAGTTCATCATATGTTAAATTCCTATATGAACTTGTGTTTATTTTCAGGATGTTCTATTCAGTTCCACTTATCTAGATTTGATTTCCAGTAGCTTTATGGGATGTATTAAATTTTATAATTTCAATTTCCATTTCTACTCAATATAATTTTTTTTCTTATCTTTTTCCTGTCTGTATTACCTTCCCACCACTGGGACAAGGCTCTGCTAAAAGTCCTCTCCCCTGGAGGGAGGGTCCTTGTTATGGAGAAAGTTCTCAGGGTAGTTTGCAGGATTAATCCTCCTCTCTCCTTCATGGCAGCCCACTCCAGTACTCTTGCCTGGAAAACCCCATGGGTGGAGGAGCCTGGTAGGCTGCAGTCCATGGGGTCACGAAGAGTCAGACACGACTGAGCAACTTCACTTTTCACTTTCATGCGTTGGAGAAGGAAATGGCAACCCACTCCAGTGTTCTTGCCTTGAGAATCCCAGGGATGGCAGAGCCTGGTGGGCTACCATCTATTGGGTCGCACAGAGTTGGACATGACTGAAGTGACTCAGCAGCAGCAGCAGCAGCAGCTCCTTCCCAGAACTTTGATGAGACCTTTGAAAGATGTTTACCCTGAGAATCTCCTAGATTTCTGGAAATAAATCCCAAGAAAATGTGCTCAAAGTTTTCTCTCATGTTAATGCACATTTAGTTTCTGGTAATTCTTCAAAATTGCCATTCAATATTCTGGTTTAAGCCTTCAACACACTCAGTCATGTCTGATTCTTTGCAACCCCATGGACTTTAGCCCACTGGGCTCTTTTGTCCATGGAATTCTCTAGGCAAAATACTGAAGTAGGTAGTCATTTCCTTCTCTAAGGGATCTTTCCAACCCAGGGATTGAAAAGTTGCTGCTGAGCCATGAAAGATGTCAAGATTCTTTGTTCTCCAGAGGAGAGGAATTCAACCCTGGGCCAGTGATGGGGCTTGATCACTCAGAGCTTTTGTGTAATAAAGTTTTATTAAAGTATAAAAGAGATAGAGAAAGCTCCTTACATAGACATTAGAAGGGGCTAGAAAGAGTGTCCTCCCTCCTAGTCCTAACGTGAAGTTATATACCTACTAGTAGGCTACTAATTAGAGGAAGGAAATGTCTCAAAACTCAGAGAGTGGCACCAGGCCCCTCACCCACAACATGCATTTTCAGATAGAACTGGCACAGGGTGAGTCATCCAGGGCCATAAAACAATTGCCTTGAATCTTGAAGAAAGGCAGGTTTCCAAGCAAATACATAGTCTCATTAACATAGATAAGGATAACAACTGTATGAGTAACATTCTGGTTTGTTAAGCCATTATCAGTTCTGAGTCTTAGGCGGAACCGACTTGAGGAAAGACAGTCTAAGATAAATACAAGATCTCCTACTAAATGGTGGAGGAGAATGATGTGTGCTCATCTTCTTCTTCAAGAATTCCAAAATTAAAACTTGCTGCTGATCAATCATCCACCGGAGAATATCGGATACCACCAGAAAAAGATATCCCATGTCCAAAGTCAAAGGAGAAGCCCCAGGAAGATGGTAGGAGGGGTGAAATCATTTAGAATCAAACCCCATACCTGACAGAGTTGCTCGGAGGGCTCAAACAAAAGCTTGTGAGCACCAGGAGACCCCACAGAGACTGAGCCAGACTTGCCTTTGAGTGTTTGAGTGTCACCTGTGGAGATACAAGTCAGCAGTGGCCTGCTGCAGGGCCAGGGGCTCTGGGTGAATCAGATCTGGGTGTGGCTTAAGTGCTCTTGGAAGAGGTCACAATTAACTCCACCATAGAGCCACCAGAGCTTACACAGGACTAGAGAAAGAGACTTTTGGAGGGCAAAAACAAAACACTGTGCACACCAGGGTCCAGGAGAAAGGAGCCATGACCCCACAGGTGACTGAACCAGACTTGCCTGTGAATGTCCAAAAGTCTCCAGGGAGGTGTGGGTCTACAGTGGCCTGCTGCAGGGTCAGGGGCACTGAATGTGGCAGTGTAAACAGGGGACCTTTTGAAGGAGGTCCCATTATCTTAGGGGCTTCCCTGGTAGCTCAGACGGTAAAGTGTCTGCTTGCAATGCAGGAGATCTGGGTTCGATCCCCGGGTCAGGAAGATCCCCTGGAGGAGGGAATAGCAACCCACTCCAATATTCACGCCTGGAAAATCCCATGGACCAAGGAGCCTGGTGGGCTACAGTCCATGGGGTTGCAAAGAGTCAGACACGACTGAGCGACTTCACTGCACTTCACTTCCATTATCTTCATTACCTCCACCATAGTTTGATCTCAGATCAAAAAACAGGAAGGGAACACAGCCCCACCAGCAACAGAAAATTGGATTAAAAATTTACTGAGAATGGCTCCACCTATCAGAACAAGAATCAGTTTCTCCCAGTCAGTCTCTCCCATCAGAAAACTTCCATAAGCCTCTTATCCTTATCCCTCAGAGGGCAGATAGACTGAAAACCACAATCACAGAAAACTAATCAAACGGATCAAATGGGCCACAGCCTTTTCTAACTCAATGAATCTATGAGCCATACTGTGTAGGGCCACCCAAGACGAATGGGTCATTGTGGGAGTTCTGACAAAATGTGGTCTAGTGGAGAAGGGAATGGCAAACCATTTCAGTATTCTTGCCTGGAGAACACCATGAACAATACGAAAAGGAAAAAGATATGACACTGAAAGACGAAGTCCCCAGGTGGGAAAGTGCCCTATATGCTACTGGAGAAGAATGGAGAAATAACTCCAGAAAAAATGAAGACGCAGAGCCAAAGCAAAAACAACACCCAGTTGTGGATGTGACTGGTGATGGAAGTAAAGCCCAATGCTGTGAAGAACAGTGTTACATACAAACATGGAATGTTAGGTGCATGAATCGAGGTGAATTGGAAGTGGTCAAACAGGAGATGGCAAGAGTGAACACTGACATTTTAGGAACCAGTGAACTATAACGTACTGCAATGGGCAAATTTAACTCAGATGACCATTATATCCACTACTACAGGGAAGAATCCCTTAGAAGAAATGGAGTAGCCCTCATAGTCAACAAAAGAGTCTGAAATGGAGTTCTTAGGTACAATCTCAAAAACGACAGAATGATCTCTGTTCATTTCCAAAGCAAACTATTCAATATCACAGTAGTCCAAGCCTATGCCCTGACCAGTAATGCTGAAGAAGCTGAAGTTGAATGGTTCTATGAAGACTTACAAGACCCTCTAGAAATAACACCCCCAAAAGATGTCCTTTTCATCAGAGGGGACTGAAATGCAAAAGTAGAAAGTCAAGAAACACCTCGAGGAACAGGCAGTTTTGGCCTTGGGGGACAAAATGTAGCAGGGCAAAGACTAAGAGAGTTTAACCAAGAATATGAACTGGTCATAGGAAACACCCACTTCCAACAACACAAAATAAGACTCTACACATGGACATAACTAGATGGTCAAACCAAAATCAGATTGATTATATTTTTTGCAGCCAAAAATGGAGAAGCTCTATACAGTCAGCAAAAACAAACAAACAAAAGCTGGGGGCTGACTATGGCTCAGATCATAAACTCCTTGTTGCAAAATTCAGACTTAAGTTGAAGAAACTAGGGAAATTATTAGATCACCTTGGTATGACCTGAATCAAATCCCTCAGGCTTATACACTAGAAGTGAGAAATAGATTCAAGGGATTATATCTCATAGAGAGAGTGCCTGAAGAACTATGGACAGAGGTTCATGACATTGTACAGGAGGCAGTGATCAAGACCTTCCCCAAGAAAAAGAAATACAGAAAGGCAAAATGGTTGTCTAAGGAGGCTTTACAAACAGTTGAGAAAAGAAGAGAAACTAAAGGCAAATGAGAAAAAGAAAGAATTACCCATTTGAATGCAAAGTTCCAAAGAATAGGAAGGAGGGAGAAGAAAAACTTCCTCATTGATTAATGCAAAGAAATAGAGGAAAACAATAGAATGGGAAAGACTAGAGATGTCTTCAAAAAATGAGAGATACCAAAGGGACATTTCATGCAAAGATGGGCACAATAATGGTATCAGTTCAATTCGGTCGTTCAGTCATGTCCGACTCTTTGTGATCCATGGGCTGCAACACGTCAGGCTTCCCTATCCATCACCAGCTCCTGGAGATTGCATAAACTCTGTCCATTAGGTCAGTGATGCCATCCAACCATCTCATCCTCTGTCATCCCCTTCTCCTGCCTTCAATCTTTCCCAGCATCAGGGTCTTTTCCAATGAGTCAGTTCTTCACATCAGGTGGCGAAATATTGGAGTTTCAGTTTCAGCATTAGTCCTTTCAATGAACATTCAGGACTGATTTCCTTTAGGATGGACTGGTTTAATCTCCTTGCTGTCCAAGGGACTTTCAAGAGTCTTCTCCAACAACAGAGTTCGAAAGCATCAATTCTTCAGTGCTTACCTTTATAGGCCAGCTCTCACATTGATACATTACTACTGGGAAAACCATATCTTTGACTAGATGGATGTTTGTTATTGGCAAAGGAATGTCTCTGCTTTCTAGTATGCTGTTTAGGTTGGTTGTAGCTTTTCTTCCAAGGAGCAAGTGTCTTTTAATTTCATGGCTGCAGTGACCATCTGCAATGATTTTGGAGCCCAATAAAGTTTGTCACTGTTTCTGTAGTTTCCCTACCTGTTTTCCATGAAGTGATGGGACCAGATGCCATGATCTTAGTTTTCTAAATGTTGAGTTTTATGCTAATTTTTCACTCTCCTCTTTCATTTTCATAAAAGGCTTTTAGTTCCTCTTACTTTCTGCCGTATGGTTGGTGTCATCTGCATATCTGTGGTTATTGATATTTTTCCTGGCAAACTTGATTCCAGCTTGTGCTTTATCCAGTCTGGCACTGCTCATAATGTATTCTGCAATTAAGTTAAATAAGCAGGGTGACAATATATAGTCTTGACCCACGCCTTTCCCAATTTTAAACCAGTCTGTTGTTCCATGTCCAGTTCTAACTGTTGCTCCTTGACCCTGCATAAAGACTTCTCAGAAGTCAGGTAAAGTGGTCTGGTATTCCCATTTCTTGGAAAATTTTCCACAGTCTGCTGTGATCTACGCAGTCAAAGGTTTTGGCATAATGAGTAAAGAAGAAATGGTATGGATCTAACAGAAGCAGAAGATATTAAGAAGAGGTGGCAAGAACACACTGAAGAATTGTACAAAAAAGATCTTCACAACCCAGATAATCAAGATAGTGTGATCACTCACCTAGAGCCAGACATCCTGGAATGTGAAGTCAAGTGGGACTTAGAAAGTATCACTATGAATAAAGCTAGTGGAGGTGATGGAATTCCAGTTGAGCTATTTCAAATTCTGAAAGATGATGCTGTGAAAGTGCGTCACTCAATATGCCAGCACATTTGGGAAACTCAGCAGTGGTCACAGGACTGGAAAAGGTCAGTTTTCATTCCAATCCCAAAGAAAGGCAATGCCAAAGAATGCTCAAACTACTGCACAATTGCATTCATTTCACACACTAGTCAAGTAATGCTCAAAATTCTCCAACACAGGCTTCAACAGTACATGAACCGTGAACTTCCAGATGTTCAAGCTAGTTTTAGAAAAGGCAGAGGAACCAGAGATCAAATTGCCAAGATCTGCTGAATCATGGAAAAAGCAAGAGAGTTCCAGAAAACATCTACTTCTGCATCATTGACTATGCCAAAGCCTTTGACTGTGCCAATCACAATAAACTGTGGAAAATTCTTCAAGAGATAGAAACACCAGACCACCTGACCTGCTTCCTGAGAAATCTGTATGCAGGTCAAGAAGAAACAGCTAGAATTGGACATGGAACAACAAATTGATTCCAAATCAGGAAAGGAGTATATCAAGGCTATATATTGTCACCCTGCTTATTTAATTTCTATGCAAAGTACATCATGAGAAATGCTGGGCTGGAGGAAGCACAAGCTGGAATCAAGACTGCTGGGAGAAATATCAATAACTTCAGATATGCAGATGATACCATACTTATGGCAGAAAGCAACGAAGAATTAAAGAGCCTCTTGATTAAAGTGAAAAATTCAGCTTAAAACTCAACATTCAGAAAACTAAGATCATGGCATCTGGTCCCATCACTTCATGGCAAATAGATGGGGAAACAATGGAAACAGTGGCTGACTTTATCTTTGGGGCTCCAAAATCACTGCAGATGGTGACTGCACCCATGAAATTAAAAAAAAAAAAAAAAACCCTTGCTCCTTGAAAGAAAAGTTATGACCAACCTAGACAGCATATTAAAAAGCAGAGACATTACTTTGCCAATGAAGGTCCATGTAGTCAAATCTATGGTTTTGCCAGTAGTCATGTATGGATGTGAGAGTTGGACTATAAAGAAAGCTAAGCACTAAAGAATTGATTCCTTTGAAATGTGGTGTTGGAGAAGACCCTTGAGAGTCCCTTGACAGCAAGGAGATTAAACAAGTCAATCCTAAAGAAAATCGACCCTGAATATTCATTGGAAAGACTGATGCTGAAGCTGAAGCTCCAACACTTTGGCCACCTGATGCAATGAACTGACTCATTGGAAAAGACCCTGATGCTGGAAAGTTTGAAGGCAGGAGGAGAAGGAGATGACAGAGGATAAGATGGTTGGATGGCATCACCAAGTTAATGGACATGAGTTTGAGCATGCTCTGGGAATTGGTGATGGACAGGGAAGCCTGGTGTGCTACAGTCCACAGGGTCACAAAGTGTCAGAGACGACTGAGCGACTGAACTGACAACACAAAAGGGTACTGACCATCATCATTACCAGGCATTGAATTCAAGCAGTCTCCTTCAGCCTTCCTTGCTCTTAAAAGTAAATTGGATGGGAAAGAGGAAAAAAAAAACACTCATTGAAAATAAAGTAAAAGATTATTTCATAAGAAAGATCCTTAGCAAAGAGTTGGACAGGACTGAGAGACTGAACTAAGGCTGAATACATAGTTCATTAGCATAGCTTAAGTAAAACATTTCCTTAAGAAAAAAGCATTGGTTAGCTCAAGGTTTGAGAAAAGTTAAGCTCAGGTGGAACCAGGTGTCGTCATGGCAACACAGAAGTTTAAAGGTAACCTTTTTAATTTTGTATAGAGAAGAGAAAAAAATTGACATTTGTAGTGCTTCCTCCTGCTGCTTAAGAGAGAGAAAAAACGTCTGACACGTGCAGCCTATTTCCCCAGTTTGGGGGCCCCTCGCCTTGCTGCCTATCACCCTCTCAGGATCACCCCCCAGCCTCCCACATGGCAGGCAAATTCTCTACCATCAGTGCCACCAGGGAAGCCCAGTTTCTAATGCAGGTAAGCATATATCAGCTGTGTCTCTCTCATAATGGCATCTCTCCAGATTTCCGGTTGCTCCCAAAACATTTTCAAATCCATCACTAAGAAGAGATTCAGGGACACTACACCCAGCCATCGCTAGCTGTGGATCAATGATAATGGCTATCCGAAGACTTGGTATTAGTTGCCCGTTGTTGAATTATGTTGTTGTGAATTTCCCTTTGGCTTAACTTATTTTCCAGGCAATGGAATAAATAGCAATGTTGTGTTCCTATCTGTCTCCACTGGAATGGTGTTTGCTTGGGGATACAGTACATCACATCATAGTGTCCTCGCCCTTAGGCATCCTAAGAAAATAATCTTTATATTCTTAACGTCAGGAAGTAGGAGGATGAGAAATGTGAATGCGTGTTAAATCCCTTACCTTATTTTATGAAAGAGCAAAAGGTATTTTAGATAAATTTGATTCTGTTTGGCATTGTGGGTTAAGGTAACATTTTGAGAAAGATAAAGGCAATTTATTTTTAATGTAGTAAAAACAAGTTCCGTTTCTTTCACTGGAGAAAATAAGAATAAATATAATACATATGGCTGAGAAGAATAGATAAACACAACAAAATTAAAAAATAAAGTGATGGAGATAAAACCATTCTGTATCAATTACAACAGAAATATATTGTGTTTAATAAAAATCAAGGGATTTCATAAGGGGATTGTGGTTCTTGCATCTTAGAAATGACCTAGATAACTGTTCTTACTGCCTACGTGGATGTGCTCACTGCAGCTGCATGCTTATGACTTTTTTTTTAAAATCTGTTATTACCTGTATCTATTTTGATACATTTTTAAAAAGATAAGTTCGTGCAATGTACAGTAGACACAACAAACACAAGTGACATTGTTTTTGTGCTTTTAAATACGAGGTTGGGCTCTGCCAGGCAAAGGAAGAAAGAAGGTTCACTCTATTAATACTAGAAAATGTGAATACAAAAGAAAAGGCATTAAATGAGATAGAGAGAAACTTCATACAAGATCTAATTTTCAAAGAATACACATTAAGCATAAATATACACACATTTAGGATTAAAGATATATTAAATATGTGTGCTCAGTTACGTCAGTCATGTTCAACTGTTTGCAACCCTGTGGATTCTAGACCACCAGGCTTCTCAGTCAATGGGATCCTCCAGCAAGAATACTGGAGTGGATTGCCATTGCTTTCTCCAAGGGATCTTTCCAATCCAGGGATTAAATTGGCTTCTCCTGTAACTCCTGCCTTGCCAGGCAGATTCTTTTACCACTGAGCCACCTGGGAGGCCCCAACATAATTGATGATATTGAAATAATATGTGTGTAAGTTTCATATCCTAAGATTAGTGAAAACAACCTCCCTGCAGCAAACACTGAGGCAGTTTATCCGATTTGCCATATGCCAGGCAACCTCAAACTCCTCTAGAAAAAGAAGTTCTAAAACTGTAGACTAGACTTTAATTACAGTTTATGCCTACAAATTTAATTTGCCTATAAATTGAAAATATTAAATATTGTTATATCAAACTGTTCAAGGTACTGTCGATACAGGCATTCTCATACCCCTCATACCCGATGTTGTTTGCATAATTATTGCAAATTTTCTAGAAAGATACCTGGTATTTCTTTAAAGTTCCTTTAACACATTAAATAAAATTTGACTTAGCAACCTTGTCGCTAGACATACATTAACATAAAATAATCAAATATATAGTCAAAGATTTAGAGACAGACTTGACACATTTTTATACATTTTATTTTAAAAATTGAAACAACTGTCAGTGTTTATACATGTTTAAACTTTTGCTACATGCATACTGCGATATCATCTTTGCTAAAATATTTAAATATTATAATAAAGAGTTTATATAAAAAAATTCAACACTGTAAATAAATCAGTAGGCAAAGAGATAGCCTTCCCTGGTGGCTCAGTTGCAGAGTCTGCCTGCCAAGCAGGAAAAGTGAGTTCAGTCCCTGTCTCAGAAAGATCTCCTAGAGAAGAAAATGGCTCCAGTATTCTTCCTGGGAAATCCCATGGACAGAAAAGTCTGGTGGGCTGCAGTGTATGAGGTCACAAAGAGTTGGATTCAACTAAGCACACACAAGCACGCAATATCAGTGATATTTATTTTCTTTTTACTTTTCATCTTATTTCTGAATTTTATAAGACAAAATACAAATTACTCTCAAAAAGATAAAAAATAAATTTCCACTAAAAACAAATATTTAAAGATGTACAAGTTAACATAATTGTTAATTTTATCACTTAAAATCTTTTAATTATAAGTAACACCAGAGCACACTTTAACTTAAATGTTATAGAGTTTAATGGTTTAATTTTTTCAACAAATTGCCATAATTATCTTCAAACATAAATTAGTAATAAGCCAGTATGCAAAGTGAGCCTAAGAAATTCATATATACGTGTATCACATATCATATTTAAAACACATATTCTATAACAGTGTTGGACAAAATTATAGAAGTCTATTATGCAAATTGAATGATCAAAGTAGAGATCATTAAGCATCTGAAAATAAAGATGTCTTTAATTATAAAAACAAATAAAATAAGACATCTGCAGTTTATTTTAGGCCATGGTTTGCAGAAATCTCATCCTATTTGTGACATCTAGATCTTATTTAAAAACAGATAGTATATAATGTTAATTTTGACTAAATTAGCAAAATAATAAATAACAGGGATTCAGATATAGAAAAAATAAAATGGAATATTTCAATAATTCAAATATGTTCAATGAATTAGAAGGCATATCATCATTCTAAATATCAATAATGATTGATTCTGACAATAGCCAAAATGATATAGCTTTATAGTTTACAAACTTCCCTCCCTTTGTATATATGATTCTCCTATCAGCCCTGTAGGAAAGTTATTATCCACAGTTAGGGGTTTTTATTAATGTACACATATTCAGTTCACGCTTTATTGTATATGCACATTAAAACAGTATGTACTTTACGTGATGCTCAGGCAACTGGTAGTTAATTATCACATTCAACAAAATGAACTAAAACTGTGTTGCACTTCAATAGAAACTCCAGTTAATTTGCTCAATGGCTGTGGAGGAAGTGAAATAATTCGAGAAGATAACACAATTGCATAGACATCTGCATTCTGGCCAGCATGCAAAAATCTGTGAAATTGGACTGACTTCCACAAAAACAATAATTTTGTAAATGAAAAAAGAGAGTGCATAGGCGCATCCAATGCTAAATTTAACAAGAAGGAAAAAAAGATCACATGATAAAAATTTTAAGGCAAAGGATATTTCAGATTACAACTTTTACTTCTAATAGGTAACTTAAAAAAAAAAAAGTCTTAAATCATCTTTAATCTTTCTACCAGATGTGGCTTTATCTGCTTCATTTATCTACTCATAATGCTATTTTCTGAAAATTTAGATCAAATAACAAATGTAATTTGACTTAATACTACTGTTTCTGTTCTCAGCCTTCTTTTGAGTCCATTTTGATTGTTTTGATTAAGTTTCCCAATATCTGCTAGAATGTTAGAGCTCACCCCTGTGATACTCTCTTGAAGTAATACCATTTTACCATGAATAGGTCTGTGTCCTTGATAATAAGGCAAAATACAAAGAAGCAAGGCTTTCAGTGTCAGGATTTATGGATTGATTTGGATCACATCATTCTATCTTTTGCTCTAGCAATGAACAGGATTAACCATTTAATTTGAAATGACAAACTCTAGGACTATAGTAGCATGAATATATCACTGCATTGATAAATAGCTGATAATTATCTTTATCGTTATTATTATCTCTACAGAAGATACATTTTATGAGGTCTCTACTGGGGGAACTACGAATAAGATTCTAAGACATTTTTCATTACAATTTTGAAGACAGTCTTTTAAAACCCTCAAGTATTGCATTTCTAAAATACTTTAAGATATCATAGCTAGCAAGAATATCCCCTACCATATAGGTAAATTTTTGGAGAAAAGAAAGTTTTAAAGTTGGATTCCTTGAAGGAAAAAAAAAAAACACCTTAATAACAATTGCATTAATAGTTTTAATGGTTTAAGCATAAACAAGCAAGGTTTATCTGTTGCTGCTAAGTCGCTTCAGTCGTGTCTGACTCTGTGCGACCCCGTAGACGGCAGCCCACCAGGCTCCCCCGTTCCTGGAATTCTCTAGGCAAGAACACTGGAGTGGGTTGCCATTTCCTTCTTCAATGCATGAAAGTGAAAACTGAAAGTGAAGTTGCTCAGTCGTGTCCGACTCTTAGCGACCCCATGGACTGCAGCCTACCAGGCTCCTCCATCCATGGGATTTTCCAGGCAAGAGTACTGGAGTGGGGTGCCATTGCCTTAAAACCGCTGTGTGATTTTATAGCTACAAAAGGACATGATTGAACTAAATTTAGTTTTCATGAGAAGGAAACAACAATCTTTGTACCTGCTGGAGACCTGGAGACGTGAAAGTAAAACATTACTGCTAAAGATTTGCTTACACAGTGAACAGTCATTGATTTGTAAAATAAGTGAAAATGAATCAAAAAAAAAAAAAGAGAAAAAACTCTGAAAAAAAATATGCATGCTTCAGATGAACATGGAACAAACATTATTTGTCATCCCCAAACTGAATATGCAGTGATAAAATGGACAAGAAAACCAAAAGCAAATGGCCTGACCATCTGTTAAATAGCCATTAAGATGAGAAGAAAATAGACTGAATGAAATTTTAGGCCTATTGGAAGGGTGTGTTGGAAGGATCACGGGTATATGGGGAACATTAATCTCTATGACATGAAGATACTTACACAAAGCCAATAAAAACAAAGAGTACTGACCTAAATTTAATATCAGAACAGCTTACAAACAGGAAAATAAAATTAGCAACAGTAACTTATTAAGACTTAGAAGTATATCAATGAATGAAGAAACTTTCAAGACATTGAGATTGTCCAGTTCAAAATCCCAGAAATGTCTTTTTCATCACTGGCGAAACAGCTCCACCATCACACACAGAAAGTACTGAAATGCTTTTTTCCAAATAACCTAAATATTTTTAAAGTATTTGTTGGCTTTCAATGAAGGAGATCTTGGTTTGATTCCTGGGTCAGGAAGATCCGCTGGAGAAGGGATAGACTACCTGCTCCAGTATTCTTGGGTTTCCTTTGTGGCTCAGCTGGTAAAGAATGTTCCTGCAATGCAGGAGACCTGGAGTCGATCCCTGGATTGGGAAGATCCCTTGGAGAAGGGAAAGGCTACCCACTTCAGTATTCTGGCCTGGAGAATTCCAGGGACTATACAGTCCATGGGGTCTCAAAGAGTCGGACACAACTGAGTGACTGGCACTTTCACTTGACTTTGAAATGCTTCGGGACATTTTGGGGCTCTTTGCTGCAATATGTCATTTAATATCCATCCTCAGGTTTGTATTAATTAATTTCAAAGAAAACCAATATTTAAAACTTCATATGGATATGGTGATAAACAGTCCGCCTGCTAATGCATGAAACACAGATTCAATCCCTGAGTTGGGAAGTTCCCCTAAAGTAGGCAATGGCACCCCACTCCAGAACTCTTGTCTAGAAAATCCCATGGATGGAGGAGCCTGGTAGGCTGCAGTCCATGGGGTCGTGAAGAGTCGGACACGACTGAGCAACTTCACTTTCACTTTTCACTTTCAAGCATTGGAGAGGGAAATGGCACCCCACTCCAGTGTTCTTGCCTGGAGAATCCCAGGGATGGGGGAGCCTGGTGGGCTGCCATCTATGGGGTCATGCAGAGTCGGACACGACGGAAGCGACTTAGCAGCAGCAACAAATAACTAACGGTCATGGATTTTGTTATTTGTGTTTGCCTTACAATAATATGCCAGTACTACTTTTGTGAAAGTCTGTTAAAACTTCCTAAAGTAAGCTGAAACCTAAAACTAACCCATTATAAAATTGAAATCCTGATTCAACAGAGTGATTCTACCTCTTTGCTTACACTCTGTTATTAAGAATTTTTAAAGTATGGCTAATTATCTAATGAGAAGTAGTGAACATTAGCATCAGGTGATTATTTTTCTTCTGTGTATCTGCATATTTAAAAAGTGAGGTTGGATGATATCTTCTGGAATTTTACAATGGCAAGACACTTCAAGTTTCTCTAGTTTAAACCTCACGTCTTCAAAAACAAAACTCTTTAGATTAAATGACTTGTCTAAGACCACCCAGAGGGTTAGCAGAAGTGAAACAAAAGCCTGCATAGACATACTTTCCCACTCTTCCACTTAGCCTGGATTTTTAATTAGCAAGAAATAACTAACAGAAAGCTCATCCCCTTTATTTCCTTCTGTAAAACTGAGTTTTCTGTGAGAAGCAAATTTTATTATAGGACAATAACTAGGCCTGATCTATAAAATTAAAAAAAGAGAGAGATAAAAATGCTGATATCTTAAAAAAAAAAAGGGCATTGAAAGAGAAAAACTCGCGTCATTAGAAACAAAATAAAATATGACTGTTAAATTGGTACTCAATATCTTAAGGCTACTCTGCCTCATTGAAGCATCATTATGGCATTGATGAGTGTGGGAAAAGCTTAAGAAAAGCTACTCGATTGACATTGATAAATGTGGGAAGGACATGTGAATTTTTTCAGAGTGATAGTTAAACTCATGTGCAAGGCTGTTTTACAGGAAATGACAGTCTTCTGTGCTGCTTAAAGAAAATGATTGTATCTGGCCCAAAGACAGACTCCTAAGAATGAAACCAGTTGTTTGTATCTCCTTTCCACTGATTTTTTTTTTCCTGAGAAAATATAATTATACGAGCTGAGGAATTCTTTGCCACCCCCTGCTCATTAGCTTCTCACAGCCTAAGCCCCTTTGCTGTGACAGATTTCAGCCTCTGATTACAGCATGAGGGAACTCACCACTTCCAGCCAGCCTGCTGCCTCGCGTTCCTCCCCTCTTGCTCCGTTATCCTCAGATCTCCAACAGGCCATGCTCTGCCCGGCTCGGGTCAGCATTGCTGGTACAGGAAGCTGCAAATCAAAGCCAGGCAAACAAGAGCTGGGAGACCCTCCTAGTGCGCAAGGTTAGATGCGGATGGACTTCATGAATTGCCCCTTGATTCTGAATTTCATGGAGTAGGTCCCTAGGTCTTGGGAAAGACTTCTATGACAGCACCAAATCCTTGTGCCTGTCTTCAATGCGGGGGGGGGGGGGGGCGGGGAGGGGGGGCGGTTCTACATTCATCTCTCTGCTTGTGTGATGAGAGGGGAAGGGAATGGACCATTTCTTGCCTGGTAAAGTTTTCAGCCTGCCTTTTCATTCATATTTTATCACTTGCACCATTCTGCGATGAAAACAACAGCAAGGAAAAGAAAAGCACATTTCTCCATGTAACACTCTGTTTATTTTCAGGTGGATTCCATCCAGAAGAATATCCCCATTGCTTTTGTTGTTATTTTATTTTTATTTAGTCGAAGAGTCCTGTCTGACTCCTCAGCTTCAGGGACTGTGGCCCACCAGGCTCTCTCCATGGGATTTCCCAGGCAGGAATATGGGAATGGGTTGTCCTCTCTTACTCCAGGGTATCTTCCCCTCCCAGGGATCGAACCTGCATCTCCTGTGTCAGCAGGTGGATTCCTTACCACTGAGCCACCCTCCTACTCTCATTTAGGGGAACTTGAAAGACATGGCCAATCATCTCCCAGGAAGAAACAACAAAACTATTTTAAATCATGTGTAACATTTTATACCAAGCAGCAATCTAAATCACTTTGAAACCTTTCAGGGCAAAATATGTGATACTTGCCATTCAACTGAAACCTTCCTAAGTGATCTGCATTAAAAATGTAAATATCTGAAACAATTTTTACAAATTATAAAGGAACATTTGAAGCAAAATTAGTCAATTAGTTATTAAGTATATTTGTCCTGGATGCAATTGAGATGTTCATGGTGCTTCTTTTTAATAAAATAGTAATTATAAGAAATCACAGAATTAAATCACAGAGTTTTTAAAAGATCACAGACTTAACGTTTTTATAGCTCTATTAATAAATTAACTTGAGTATTATTAAATAGGTAATGTCATCTTTCACGTGTTGTTGTTTAGCCTCTCAGTCATGTCTGACTCTTTTGTGACCCCATGGACTGTAGCTCTCCAGGCTCCTCTGTCCATGAGATTCTCCAGGCAAGAACACTGGAATGAGGAACCATTATCTTCTCCAAGACATCTTCCCTGATCCAGGGGTCAAACCCACATCTCACGTCTCCTGCTTTGAAGGTTGGGTCTTTACCACGAGCGCCACCTGTGAAGCCCGTAAACCCAGTGTGCCTAGTCATAAATTACTAATTACTATTAATTATTTTAAACCCTAGAATCATTTAAATTTTGTCTTCGATATGAAACAGTGAGTCTCTGAGGGAATTCTGAGTATACTCTTCTAAATCTCATGCTATCCTTATTTCATGGCTCAGCTAACCTGATTCAGATTAATGATCTCTTTTGCACCCTATAGCATAAAAATCAGTCACAAGTGACAAGATATTTATTTTGGAAGCAGTGTACCAACATTCCAAATATAGAAATGTTGAGGTGTACAGGTAGAAATATATAGATACATTGATAGAAACATCGGTTTCTGTATCTATATAGATGATATCGTGTCTCTGAAACATCTTCTAATTGGATAGCTCACAGTAAAATTGATTTATTTCATATAAGTCTAATTGCAGCAATTTCCAGTAAAATGATGTATGTTGACGACAGAGACGCATTGACAGTTCAATAACACTGATCAATGATAGTAACCACTGGAGGAAAGCTATGTTCTATGCTTCAGAATGGCATCCCGGCATTGACTACTGAAAAGCCATTCTCCGAAAGTCCCCAAGTGTGAAATAGTATTCGTGGGCATAAATGTCAATCTTGCTGTCCGTTTTTCAGTTTAGAGTATAAACTTGCTCTGATATGAACATTTTGATAAGTCAAATTCTGGGTTAGAATCTGTAAAGCCAAGAGTGTTTTTCTCGGGGTGGGTGGATCTTTGTGTCTAAACAACTCTTCCCACTAAGTTGCTTTCCATAAAATCTCATGTGTCATACATGTTTCTTGTCTGTATCTCCCCCATTGCATTGGCTAAGGAGTGCTAGCTGCTGTAAGAATAATTTCACCATCTCGGTGGAGGCACAAACACAGTTTTGCTCCTAACTGATTTCTATTAGTGCTCGCAGTGAGGGTCACTGGTGGAGTGGGGCAGAGCTTTGGCGGGGACTTGAGCTCCTTTAGCCCAGTAACTGCTCAGTCTCCTGCACTTCAGCATCCTCCCTTGGATTCTCTACATGGTGCCAGCAGAAAATAAAAGGGGCAGCGTGTGAAGACCGTAGATGGAAGATGGAAGGATGGCCCAGGAAGCGAGAGTGAACACCCTTTTTCAGAACGCAATCATTCAGTCCCACAATCATTCATTCATTCCCTAAGGCAGCCTGGAAAACGCAACCTTCCCAGGAGCCCTGGAAAATAATAAAAATAAATTGAGAAAAAAAGAAACATTAAAACAGCATTGTCTTTTTCACACACATACACACACACTTTCTCTCTTTCATGTGATTTCAAAAGTCCTATTTTCACTTCTTTTACTAAGTATCTACCAACATTGTATTACCATTACAATAGATTAGACACTTATTCATTACTTACAGATTCTTTGCTTCCTGTTTTTCTCTTTCACAGTTTTCAATAATAACAAATAAATTAGCCTTTTTTCCCCCCACTAGCCAAAAGCCACTTTAATTAGACTCCCTTTGAGTCAGTAAATGTTGATGGTTTTGTAGCTTTGATACACAATAAATCTCCTTAGAAAATTTGTATATAAACAGATAATTATCACAATGATGAGTCACCAAACATTTGTTTCGTATTTATCTCTTTTATATGAACACATACAGTTCCTTAATTTCCTACAACATTGTATCTGGTAATCAAGGATGAAATTTTGCATCATGCATATTAGAGAAACTAATAGTATGGATCTCCAGACATGAAGCGGTATGAACATGATACTTTTTGAGCTAAAATACTTAACCTGAATGTGAGCAAGCTTTGAGAATGAACTCCTTGTTTGTAACACATGAAAGGAATAAAGACTACATTACACAGTGTAATAAAGAAATGACTTGACTATTTTTAACTTGAGACTTCTCCAAAGCAGATCTTGAAACAGAGGTGTGTGTAGTTTATATGAAAAGTGACCTGAAGAAGCACACGTAAGAGAAGAGGGAAATAGAGGAAATGGAAAAAGGCTAATAAAAAGTTAACTATCACTTTCATGCTGCGAGCAACAAAGGACAGTCCTGTTGGGGAAGCATTGAGAAACAAAGAGAAGCAGAAGTCTGAGTTTCCCTCCAAGCGACAGTGAAGTCAAGTCAAAGTCTCACTAGTGCCCAGCTCTTTGGGACCCTATGGACTAAACAGTTCATGGAATTCTCCAGGCCAGAACACTGGAGTGGGTAGCCTTTCCCTCCTCCGGAGGATCTTCCCAACCCAAGGATCGAACCCAGGTCTCCCGCATTGCTGGCGGATTCTTTACCAGCTGAGCTGCAGGGGAAGCCCAAGAACACCGCAGTGGGTAGCCGTTCCCTTCTCCAGCAGGCCTTTCTGATCCAGGAATTGAACTCGGGTCTCCTGCATTGCAGGCAGATTCTTTACCAACTGAGCGATCAGGGAGGCCCTGCTCATAACTTAACTCTCTGCTCACAATCATACTGCATCCCTTGGAGCCAGCAACGGCAACTGCCTTGGTCAAGAAAAGCCCTGGTGAAAAACTTTAGGCAGTGAGACAGAGGCAGAGACAGAAGAGAGAAAATATTTATAAATATTGAATACTGATTATGCATAGATGCCTGATAAGTACCCACTGTACTATTCCCTAATCTTTTTTGTATCAAAGCAAAATTTCATACCAAAATGTTGGGAGGAGAGAAAACACACAGTCCATGCCAAACAGGATGTCAGTGATATTTTCACATGTTTAATAATACTAGCCGACAGTAGCCATGATCTTAAAAGCTTAATACGTAAGTATCACAACATTTAATTTTTTTTAAGTTCTTAATATGTAGTCAATTAATGTCAGATAGATAAGCTTCCTGGATCTCTTTCAAAATATTTACTCTTCAATGAGACTTGATATTTACAGCTTTTCAACTGCCATGATAAGATCTACTGAAGGCTCAAAAAGACACACTGGGAACTTTGCAAAGGTGTAGAGATTATATTGTAAGCTTGGCTCACTATTTTTAGTTTTTGGGATTTTTTTAGTTTTAAAGTCTTTATTAATTTTGTTGCAATATCACTTCTTCTTCTTCTTCTTCTTCTTCTTCTTTTTTGTTTGTTTGTTTAATGGTTTGAGTTTGGGGCCACAAGTCATGTAGCATATTAGCTCCTAGACCAGGGATCAAACCCATTCCCTCTGTACTGGAAGGTGAAGTCTTAACTACTCAACCACAAAGGAAGTCCCGGTCACTAATTTTAAACTATTAATGACAATTAGTTACGATAGAAGCATATTGTCAGTTAAGTTTAATGCATTTTTCCAGTGGATAGTCACAGTGATAGAGAAGGGATTCCTCCTCCCAGGAAACAAAACTGGTCACTAATGGGATTTCCCTAAAGACAATTGGGAAATGTCCAAGATAAGTCACAGATGTAGCTCCTACATTAGTTGAGAGATTTCCTAATCTGAGACATTACTGTAGGTCCTTCATCAGGTGAGATGGTGTGTATATTCAGTTCAGTTCATCTACAATTGAACTCCCAGGTCAGGTAGGTGGATAATTGTCACATAATGTATGGCAATGAACTGGGAGTTTTGAAACATTCCACATAATATACATAAAGGAGAAAGACTTACAGACTGTCTTTGGGACGTGGCTCACATATTAGACCAAACAGTTGAGTGTCATGAGTTCTTGCTGTTATCCTCTAAATATTCAGACTTTGACCACAATCTAAGGGCTAGCTGAAAACCATTAATACTCTCCTATTCTATTCAAGAACATGGAGAGATCTACAGAATTCAATGGAAAGGCCTAAATTTAGAGATGAACACCTGAGTCTCCACTTAAGGCTAAAATACAGTAAACTGCACCACTCCTTAGAGGGAGGCTTTTACTATGATAGTAATAGTATCTGCTTCATAGTTTTTAAAACCAAGTGTGTTAAATATGGAGTGTAATTGATAATCTGTACATTTTGTTTTCTTTCAGAAGGAAAAAGCTGGGGTTTTGTGTGTTTTATTTTTTTTAATGTTCTTTATCTTTTGTTTTGTTTCATTTTTATATTAAGCCCTTCTTTACTCTAAAAGTGGAAAAACTTCTTATGAACTACTGCTCTAGAGCTCAGCATCCTCCAGGCCTTTATTATGAACTACTGCTCAGGGTGTTCAGCATCCTTCAGGCCCAGGCCTTTCTACTAGTGTTAATCCTAATAGATAAGACTAGTTTTAATGTGGTCTCTTCTTCCTTATAGCCACGGGGTCACAATAGGAAGACCAACCTCTAATATTACTCAAACCACAAAGTGTGAAAACTGCATAGATATTTTAAGAACTGCTTGTACACATACACACACTATCACACAATACATGTTTACATGTGAATTTTGTATATGCAAATACCATAATATATTAAATGTATGTATTTAAATATAGTGTGCATGTTATATATATATATATAATGTATTCAATTTGAAATAGCAATATTTTTAATTTTGAGTGTAAAAATATTAAAAAATATAAATTGGTTTGAAGCTGGGAGTTGGCAATTTTAGAAATGTGTAAAGTTTAAACTCAGGCTCAAAATGCTATTAAAATCAGGAGCAGAAGAAAAATCACAGAAACTCTAAACAGAACTAAAATATAAGTGAGTATTTGTATGTTAAACAAAGTAATGCATTTAAAATCAGTCAGTTACATTATGATCCCCTTCCTAAACTTCTGAACTAGATAAAACCATCCAGAGAAAAATGTATCCTAATTTCCTTTTTGTGTCAGGCAGGTAAAATGGCCTCTCTGGTCAATGAAGAAGGAGGGAAAAGGCTGGAGGCTCTGTCTCTAAGCCACAACATTAAATCTGGCCTATTGTCAAGTTTAAGGAAAAGAATATGAACTCCATCAGTTTGTCAGCAACCAAGCTTTATCATCTTCTGGAAGCAACCATCCACATGTGTTTTCCTGTGACCTTTGATGATCCTAAAGACAAATAAAGCAAAATGACTATTTTTAGAGACAGATGAAATTCCCCTGGCTTAGACTATCCCTTGCTTGGAAACACAATTATTTCCAAGTTGAAAAGGCAAACAATTATTAACACTAAACAAACAATTGCTTGTTAATATGTCAATATATCTAAAAAATGTAATCTTCTGCCAATAAAACCACAAACAAAATTTAGCAAAATGTAACATATATTTGATTATCATTTGATACTTTGTTAATGTCTTCCACTCTAGAATGTAAATGGGCTACTTGATTCACATTTTAGGGTGGCTGAAGGTGAAACAGACTCTGTTCTGAGCCTTACTATTCATTCACATTCTTGCAAAGTACAAAAAACTAGGTTGCAAAATTGTGTTGAATGGATACATGCTATTCTGTAGTCAACCCCTCAGTTCAGTTCAGTTCAGTTCAGTTCAGTCGCTCAGTCGGGTCTGACTCTTTGCGACCCCATGAATTGCAGCGAACCAGGCCTCCCTGTCCATCACCAACTCCCGGAGTTCACTCAGACTCATGTCCATCCAGTCAGTGATGCCATCCAGCCATCTCATCCTCTGTCTCCCCTTCTCCTCCTGCCCTCAATCCTTCCCAGCATCAGAGTCTTTTCCAATGAGTCAACTCTTCGCATGAGGTGGCCAAAGTACTGGAGCTTCAGCTTTAGCATCATTCCTTCCAAAGAACACCCAGGGTTGATCTCCTTCAGAATGGACTGGTTGGATCTCCTTGCAGTCCAAGGGACTCTCAAGAGTCTCCTCTAACACCACAATTCAAAAGCATCAATTCTTCAGCTCTCAGCTTTCTTCACAGTCCAAGTCTCGCATCCATACACGACCACTGGAAAAACCATAGCCTTGACTAAATGGACCTTTCTTGGCAAAGTAATGTCTCTGCTTTTGAATATGTTATCTAGGCTGGTCATAACTTTTCTTCCATGGAGTAAGCGTCTTTTAATTTCATGGCTACAGTTACCACCTACAGTGATTTTTGGAGCCCAAAAAGATAAAGTCTGACACTGTTTCCACTATTTCCCTATCTATTTCCCATCAACCCCTAAATTTATATGAAACAGACTTCTTGAGATCTGGGGATTTATTTATATTGTTACTGCTCTTTCCCATTACTTAAATCCATGGCATGTTGGTGTATAGTAGGTAAACAAAAAATAGTGCAGGAATCAATGAAATAAAATTAGATAAAGTAATAAAATGATCAAATGACTGACAGGAAGCATATATGAATGGCTCAGATCTAGACACTGTCTCAAGTTGTGAAAGTAAGTTGCTTTCTTATTGGAATTTGCAGGTAAGTTCCAGACACCTTAGTGGATTATGTTAATAGTTATATTAGAAGTAATTTAGAACTGGGACGATATGAAGCTTGGTAAAGAGGATGGCAGTTCTACGAGGAAAAACAGTGCAGAAAAAAACACCCAGGCTCACCAGTTCCTAGATTCAATATTTTTAGAGGCTGAGCTGCACTTTCTCTTCACCAGTTCTTCGGAGTCTTTGCAAATCTTTGAAGTTAATTCCATTTTTTTTTTCTTTTCTTAAAGATTGAAGAGATTCAGCTCCCTGCAACAATAGATTCAGCTCCTTGCAACTTGAGTCCAAATATATACAGCAAAGTGGTTTTTTACATCTATTTTCGTCCAAGTTTGCATTCATCACTTAGAGTAGCATGATTTAAGTTTCAGTTTCTGGGTCCTGTATTTGAAATGTGAGTTCACCGGTGTGACTCTTCCTCTAGAGACGTCTCTATCCATATTAATAGAAAAAGAAGCCAAAACAAAGGGAAATGCCTGCTAAAAGGTAGAGAAATAAAAACAAGATCAGGGAGGCAGTCACACTAAGCATCTTGGCAGAAGCCCTGTACTCCTTCAGTCTCGGGAGGAGCGAGTGAGAAGCAGAGTCACATGTATGACAAGGAAATTGACTTTAATTAGCAGAAAAAGATGAGATTGTTTTTATGCATTTAAGTGAAAGTGAAAATTGCTCAGTCCTGTTTGACTCTTTGTGACTCCATGGACTATACTTTCCATGGAATTCTCTGGGCCAGAACATTGGAGTGGGTAGCCTTTCCCTTCTCCAGTGGATCTTCCCAACCCAGGGATCGAATCCAGGTCTCCTGCATTGCAGGAACATTCTTTACCAGCTGAGCCACCAGCGAAGCCCAAGAATACTGGAGTGGGTAGGCTATCCCTTCCTGACCCAGGAATCAAACAGGGGTCTCCTGCATTGCAGGCGGATTCTTTACCAACCGAGCTACCAGGGAAGCCCAAGTTAAGGGGAAGATATTTTCCATATTGAGACCTCATCTGAGCTCCATTTGTTTGCTATCTGCTAAGTCACTTCAGTCGTGTCCGACTCTGTGTGACCCCATTGATGGCAGCCCACCAGGCTCCCCCATCCCTGGGATTCTCCAGGCAAGAACACTGGAGTGGGTTGCCATCTCCTTCTCCAATGTATGAAAATGAAAAGGGAAAGAGAAGTCGATGAGTCATGTCCGACTCCTCGCGACCCCATGGACCGCAGCCCACCAGGCTCCTCTGTCCATGGGATTTTCCAGGCAAGAGTACTAGAGTGGGGTGCCATCACCTTCTCTGCTTGTTTGCTATAGCATAGCAAAAATCAGAGAAGAGAGTTCATCTAGCGTTGGACTTTACCTAGATGAAAAATATGAAAGTACAAATGTTTGTTGCTCAGGCTCAGTGCTATCTGACTCTATAACTGCAACTGTAGCCCACCAGGCTCCTCTGTCTCTGGGATTCTCCAGGCAAGAATACTAGAGTGGGTTGCCATGCCCTCCTCCAGGAGATCTTCCCTTCCCAGGGATCAAACCCAAGTCTCCTGCATTGCAGACAGGTTCTTTCCCATCTGAACCACCAGGGAAGTTACCTAGATGGATGGCATAAAGTCATAAGAGAACAACATAATTTAGTACATTGCAAAAATGCTAACAAAATAATGACTCATGGGCTTTAAGTTCAATAAGGAAGGAAGTGAAGAAAAAATAATAGTTGAAAAGAGTAGAGAACTGGAGAGACAGAAGCCACCCCAACCTAGAATAACAAAAAGAAAATAAAAATTTTGAATTAACTTTTTTTCAGAACTCCAGAAATGAACTAAAGGCTTGTCTCAAATCTGGAAGACTATATATATATATATATATATATATATATATATATATATATATATAAAAGGCACTGTCCCTGGAAAGATCAATCAACTTTGTGGAATATTAACTTACAGAAGTCCCATCGCCTGATCCCCAGCTCAGTAGTGGCCTTGAAAATAGCAGTGTGCAGATGGTAGCAAAAGAGCAGACAGAGCTCGTTTGCAAAGAACCTGTGACCTGTCTTATTCTGACCTGTCTGGTGGTTGCATGGAAGATTGGTTCAAATTATCTCTGATTATCTTTATTTCACCTAACTCAGGACTGACCTAGTACTAAAGCTGCTTCCTGGGGAAATTTGTCAAAAAGAATTCATGGGCTAATTTATTAAGTTGCTGCTGCCTGAGGCAATAGATAACTGTTGGTGCAAACAGCATACTAATCAAAAATACATAGAAGAGAAGCTGGGAAAGGATACATACATATATTTTTTTCTTATAAATCCCCATATTACTGGGAATCTAGAATGTCACACACATAGGCAGGGCTTTGCACATAACCAGGGAAAGCTTCCAGCTGACCTTAAGGCTCTATGGATAAAGGAAGTCAAGACTAAGGAAGAGTTGCCTACTGCCTGGCTGAGTGTTGAAGTTAAGCCTCAACACGTAATGATGGATTGCTTTCAGAAAGAGAAAAAGGAATGGATTGATCTGGGTGGAAGAGGCCTCTCTGCTAAAGGATATATATATATATATAAATATTTGTGTCTAAAATATTTCAGACTTTATAAAGCTCATTTTTTTTTGTTTTAGTGTGAAAATACATAGTATTTCCCCCAAAACTTCTAAAGGGAAAGTGTTAGCTGCTCAGTCATGTACGACTCTTTGTGACCCCGTGGACTGTAGCCTGAAAGGCTCCTCTGTCCCTGCTATTCTCCAGGCAAGAATACTCAAGTGGGTTGCCATTCCCTTCTCCAGGGGAATCTTCCTAAACCAGGAATTGAACCCAGGTCTCCTACATTGTAGGCAGATTATTTACCTTCTGAGCTAAAAAGGAAGCTGTTCAAAACTTCTAAACACATATAAAAAAATACATATTTTCATGTATATATATATATGTGTGTGTGTGTTTATATCAGTTCAGTTCAGTTGCTCAGTTGTGTCTAACTCTTTGCAATCCCATGGACTGCAGCACGCCAGGCTTCCCTGCTCATCATCAGCTCCCAGAACTTATTCAAACTCATGTCCATAGAGTCAGTATTTCTCCAAGTTTCTAAACATGAGTGAACTTGTATATTTCTCAAACAGAAGAGTAAAAAAAAAAAAATTATCTGGAACCTGGAATATTGTAGACTTTTCAGTTATGATTCCATAAATAGTGGCTGAACATCCAGTTTTATAAAGTAATTTCCATTTGATTCATTTTGGTCCATTTTCTGGTATGTTAGACAAGTGACCACTAAAAAGTCTGCAGAGTGGGCTTGAGGTTCACTTCTTAGGTGATGCTAGTGGTTTAAAAAAAAAAAAAAACTGCCAATTTAGGAGACACAAGAGACATGGACTTGATCCCTGGGTTAGGAAGATCCCCTGGAGAAGGACATGACGACCCACTGCACTATTCTTTCTGGAGAATCCCTTGGACAGAGGAGGCTGGTGGGCTATAGTCCATGGGATTGCAAGGGGTTGGGCACTACTGGAGCAACTTAGCACACAGCACACACTGTTCATTATCTGTGACTTCACTTGATATGTTAAGTGATTTTAGTATTTATATTCAATATTTGAATTATTTACTATTGCCCCATTTTGTGACCGAGAAAATGGAATTTTCATATAGGTTAGATAAATCTTCCCAAATTAGGAGAAGGGCTTCCCTGGTAGCTCACCCATAAAGGATTCATTTGCCTACCAAGCAGGAGATGCAGGGTCGATCCTTGGACTGGGGAGATACCCTGGAGAAGGAAATGGCAACCCACTCCAATATTCTTGTCTGGGAAGTCCCATGGACAGAGGAGCCTGGCAGGCTGCAGACACAGTCACAAAGAGTCAGACAGGTCTGAGCCACTAACATTGTCATCAGACACCATCAGTGGTGGAGTTATAACTCAAACCCGATACGGTCAGATTCTAAGTTCAGTGTGCTCTTTGCAACTTAAATATATTCTCATAATGAAAGTAAGAGAGGTCCTGAATGCTTTGTGTATGCCAGTTCTAATTCATGAAATTTAGTATAAGGAATTATTTATATTGTATGTCACATACAATATTATAGTAGTTAATGACTGAGTGTCTATTAAGTAAACATAATAAAAATTAGAATAGATAATGTCTCAATCTACAAAATGCTATTCAGGATAATTGGAAAACAAGATACAAAGCACAAGCCTCTTTATTAAGGAAATTTTATTTTAACAGAGATAAACTGATTTTACAAATTCAGAGAAGTCATGAGAAATTCTGCTTGTTTTTAGATATCCCTCTGGTTTTTGACATGAATTAATTATAAAAAGAAAATTATGTAGAACATGTTCTATGAAAAGTTGAAAAGAGAGAATTAGAAGACTGTCATACTGGAGATCTATTTTAAGACCATTTATATAAGACATCCCAGGTAATTATACTGTAGAAGGTATTTTTCCCCCTATTTTTAGGAAGCGTTTTAAGTATTGAATGCAGAACAAAACCATCAAAGTCAGTAGAAATAAAATGTGATCACTTTTCACAGGGATCCTGAGGAAAAACCATCTAATAACTAAAAAATATTCTTTGGATTAGGTTAGATAAAACAACATGGCTTATTCTATTTCCTCCATTAACAGTTTAATGTTTTATAGAGGGAAAATCTGTCCAAAGTTGTACAGAATGACCACCTTCTCTTCACTTATGATCAAAATTTGTTGAGTTTATTAAACATCTTTAATACTTCAACTGTCAATAATCTAGTCTGTGAAGCTAGTTGAGTTGATTAGCAGCCCTGACCATCCATATAGTTAGGGCTTCAATCTCCATGTAGAACATTAGTTTTGCTCTCGTCACTTGATTATAATTGCTTCTATAGCTCTGTTCTTCTTCCTTGAAAACTAACTGAAATATAAAGACCTTAGCAATATTTATAACTTACTGTAAAAATATCACAAGTACAAATGAGTGCGTCTCTGTCTAATAAAGATGGTTCTTCGAAAACTGCGTGATTGCAGTCCTTACGTGTGTGTGTGGTAGTCGCTCAGTCATGTCTGACTCTTTGCAACCCATGGACTATAGCCCACCATGCTCCTCTGTCTATGGGATTCTCCAGGCAAAAATACTGGAGTGGGTTGCCATTTCCTTTTCCAGGGGATCTTCCCAACCCAGGGATCAAACCCAGGTCTCCTGCACTGCAGGCAGATGCTTTACCATCCAAACCACCTGGGAAGTTCAATGAAAAATCTTCTTGTGTTGAGACTCCTACAGTTCTTTTGAAAGGATTTTTGTGAGAGGAACCTAGTAAACACTAACACTCTACTAAAAGAACCCAAGCATGCATAACTTAATAACTACTGGAGAAGACAAGGTTATATATCTCTACTCTCTGATACACCTCTGATGGTCTGAAAAATAAACTGTAGTTTGGATAGGACAGATTTATGTAAAGAAATACAGGAATCTTTGTTAAATTTCAATTTCTGATAAACAGCAAATGATATTTAGTGTAAGTCTATACCGCATCTTGCATGGGATATACTTGTACTACACATTGTTTGCTGTTTATCTGAAATTAACATTTATCTGAGTGTCCTGAATTTTTTCTGTCAGTTTCTGATGCAGAGTGAATCAACAGAATAGTGGACATAAACTAAATACACTGTGCATCTCTAGGGTCATGAAGTAAACACACACACATTTGTTATAATTCTCTTTAAACAACTCGTGTTGTTCTTTAAACAAATATTCATGATTACTCTAGGTTGGGAGTCATATAAATACCTGATTCTTTATTTAAAAGACTTTAGAAAAAGATTGTTTACAGTTTCATATGATTTAGAAGGATTTTGTTCATAGATTTAACTGAAGAAAAACTAGAAAGACAAACAGATCAAGTTAATTTTACTTATTATCAAACTCATTCTTTGAAACAAACTCTTCAGAATGCAGTTCTATTCTTTCAGTGTAAACTCTTACATGATAGTGTCTTGCTTTATGTTAATCATATTTTTGATATTCAGCACTGTAGACAAATATTCAAGTAACTGATTGCTCAACAGTTTTACTCCTATTTTAGCCTTTTCTCAATAATTTCACATTTTAGTGTTTCAAAACTCATTATTACCTACATTTAAAGGGGAATGAAAAATAGTGCATTTAATGAACCAGCTTTTCTGTTAGATGAAAGAAAAATTTAAATAAAGATTGAAGCCAGGTTTTAGATGACCTATTGGTTTCATTCTCAAATAAAATGAATAAATGACATATTGGGTTGCTTCTAATTTAAAAAAATCCTCTGAAAAATTATCTGCCAAAAATGAAATTACACTTCTGCTTCAGGAGTATTCATAAAACTGACATTTTAAGTATATTAGATGTTTCAAAAATATGTTTTAAAATATCATCATATATTATAAAAATATGTTGTTTCTTAAATAAGAAATGTTTGATTTAAAATATTTATATTAAATATATGTATATACACACAAAAGTATACATACCCATATTTATACACATTTATTAATTATATGAACATTATATACATATATATATAATTTGATGATGATAATAGTAGTATTTTTGCATAAAGAAAAATAGAAAAACTTAAATCTATCAGTAATTAGTGGTTAAAAAAAACCTCACCTGCTAATACAGGAGATGTGAGTTCCATCCCTGGGTTGGGAAGAACCCCTGGAGAAGGAAATGGCAACCCACTCCAGTATGCTTGCCTGGAGAATCCCATGGACAGAAGAGCCTCGTGCGCTACAGTTCATAGGGTTGCAAAGAGCCGAACACAACTTAGCAACTACACAACAACAGCAATTAATGATTTTAGCAAGCTTGTTCAGGCTCTGTGAAAGATATGTTACAGAATCTATATAAATCAATGTGATTCTTGACTAAGTCAATATAAAAAAGGGTTCTATAACTGTATCTTTATATCTTATAGATCCTATTTATATTAGAAAACAGCTGTTCAGTCACATATATAGCACTTACATTGAACTTTTATCAAGCATTGGGAATAGCCTGAGTATAAAACCTGAAAATCATACTATATTATCAAACAAAATTCATAACTAAAAGAGTATGGGGAACTTTTCTGGAGTATCAGCTGCAGTATGAAAATCTTACTTTTGATATTCTCTTTCTCTGCAGACCTGAGTGAGCAGACAAGACCAAAACAGATGGTGGCTGACTTTCACCCTCTGGAAACAATGGTCAGGTTAATAACTTGACCTGCCTCTTAGAAAGAAAATTGAAGCCATTCTTCCACTTGGTCTAGACAGTGACCATGAAAAGAGGCTATTATAAGCAATGTAATGAAGACCATAACATTTTTGTCATGAGCAAATCTATCACTGACAGACCGAAATTTCAACTCAAAATTTGAGATTATTCTTCAATGAAGCAAATTAAAGGAAAGCAGAGAAACCTGTACCAAGAGATAGAGAAGAAAACGCTGATTGTAGAGGCTCCAGGAGTGTGTGCAACTCTTTTGTGACCAGCTGTGTCTGACTCTTTGTGACCTCATGGACTCTAGCCCACCAGGCTCCATGGATAAGTCCATGGGATTTATCACAGCAAGAATACTGGAGCAGGTTGCCATTTCCTCCTTCATGGAATTTTCCCAATCTGGACATCAAATCTTTGTCTCCTGAAGCTCCTGTATTGAGAGGTGGATTTTTTTTTTTTTTTAATCACTAAGCCACCTGGGAAGTCACAGAGGCTCAAGGAAATATGTCTAAAAATTATTTGTTTTTAATGGCACAACACAGAGTCAAACATTCTGATATAATTCTCCCATCAAACCACACAGTTAAACATGCACTGCAGGACTTCATTGTCAAGTTGGAATTGTGAAGGAAGCCTATGGCTTGAGTGGGCCCTGAAGACACATGCTGATTATATGAGCAGCGTGTTAGTTATGGTCTCAAGGAAGAGGTGCTTGAGAAAGAGGAATTCAGGCCTGGTGTACAGATGGGTCCATAAGATATATTGGCATTAGACAGAGAAGGATCATTTCAGCATGAGGTTCTAACCACAGAAGGCTCTGAAGGACAGTGGTGAAAGGAAATCCATCCAGTTGGCATAACTCTGAGCAGAATATCTAGCAGTTTTTTAATGCATAAAAAGAGAAATGGCCAAAATATGGGACGACATTGATACATGGGTAGTGGCTAATCTTATGGATGAGTAGTAAAGAACTTGGAAGCAATGTAACTGAAAAACTGGTGGCAAAATTTCTGAAAAATAGCCTATGATATGGCATCATTCCCTGAGAAAATAAGCTAGCCAGGTTGATTGCACTGGACCATTTCTATCATGAAAGGGTCAGAAAGATTCCCTAGAGGAGGAAACAGCAACCCACTCCAGTATTCTGTTGCTATTGTTCAGTTACTCAGTTGTGTCCAACTCTTTGAGACACCTTGGACTGCAACACACCAGGCTTCCCTGTCCTTCCCCATCTCCTGGAGTTTGCTCAAACTCATGTCCATTGAGTCAGTGATGCCATCCAACCCTTTAATCCTATGTCATCCCCTTATCCTGCAGCCTTCAATCTTTCCCAGCATCAGGGTCTTTTCCAGTGAGTACTCCAGTAATATTGCCTGGGAAATCCCATGGACAGAGGAGCCTGGCAAGCTATGGTCTATAAGGTCTCAAAGAGTCAGACATGACTAAGCAACTGAGTATGCGGGCACACCATGAAAGGGGCAGAATTTCTTTCTCACTGGCATAGACACTTGCTCTGGATATGAATTTGCCTTCCCTGCCTTTAATGCACCTGCCAAAATCATCATCCATAGACAGCCATATTATTATTGCCAAGATATTAAGCACAGCATTGTTTCTGATCAGAGAATTCATTTCACTGCAAATAAAACATAACAATGGACTTGGCACAAGGAATTCACTGGTCTTACCCTTTCATGTTACTCTGGAGCAGCTGGCCTGACAGAAGAGGGTGGGAGGATGACCTTCTGATAACTCAGCAATTACTGCCTGTTGGGTGGCATCACTCTGTGGACTTAGGGTAATGTCCTGCTATTTTCCCCCAAAGTCAGGATTTAAGGATACAATAACCAAGGGATAAAAATGAGAGCAGATCCTATCACTGTTCCCTCTGCTGGATTTATTAGAAAAAAAAAAAAAAAAGAGTTTCGTTCTCATAGAACTTTGGGCTCTGTCAGTATAGAGATCTTACATTCCTCCGAAAGAATCTTCCTCCTGGGGAACTCAGTAACTGTTTCATTAAACTAGAAGCTTAGGCTAATACTTGGCCACTTTGGCCTTTTGCCCAACTGACAGGCAAAGAAAAAGGTTTTTTATTGCACTGGCTGGGTGGTTGACAAGGATGATCATGAGAAGATTGGGTTGCCACTAAAAATTGGGTGAGAGAGGGATATGTCTGGGAAGTCTCTTGATTTCTTAATTATCCAATGTTATGTGATGAAAGTTAATAGAGAGCCCAGTACAGACAGGCCAATTATTGTCACATCCTCCAGAAATGGAGGCTTGTGTGACTTTTGGAAGGAGGAAGGATACCAGTGGTCACTGTCGTCTGGAGGATTCTTTGGTGAGACACAGAGGTGCTGGCCCGTCCAGGTTCCCTGGCTCTAACTTCTACGTGCTCATCTTTCTGACAGCTGCCTGTGCTGGTCAATATCAACACCAAGGTCACCACCAGATGCAGAGCTGACAGTCTGACATCTCCCCCATTCCTGATTATGGTTCCGTTATTTGTCGGACATGCCTGGCTTTGCAGATTTCCTTGCAGGTTCCTATCCATCCACCCGCCACATCTCAGGGCTTCACAAGAACTGCTTACCAACTTGTCTCTTCTTCAGTTCCCCTTTCCAGACACCACCAGCCCCACCTCTTTGGCTACCAAGTAAAGTCTAATTCCAACAGTTAGTCCCTTGCTTATAAATATTTATTGCGGTTATGCTTTCCTGACCAAGCACTGACTAATACAGCTCTGAATTAGCAAACAACAATTTCTGAAAGATGTTTTCTTTTTCCCATAAACTCAGCAAGAAACATATTTTCTGTGGAGCCGTGTAATTTTCAGACAAATCATTTGCTTTTCTGCCAAGAAATCTCTGTTGCGTCAGATTCCAATCGTCATCAATATCCAGTTATAAATCCCCAGCAAAAGAGAGATCATGGGAAGGGAGTTGGATGTGCGTATTCAGCCAGTTGTAATATGGAAATTGACCGCATTCTACCTCCTCACCCCTGCCGCAACCCCATTGTTTCCATCCAGAGAGGAAGTCAATCCTTTAAAAGAAGAAAGGCATCAGTCCCCAGATATAAGGTAGTGATCTTTACTTCCGTGAATTGTTCGAAAACAGAGCTCTCAGTGTGTTGAGATAAAGGAGATTAGCTTGTAGTCTGCTAAATGAGCTAGACGTTTTAAAAATGTTTCTTTAAGATATGCTGGTCACAGAGGAAAGCAATGTATGTGTGTGTGTATGTGTGTGTGTGTGCATTTGTGCATGTACACTGGTGTCTACAATAAGAGGTCATGGAGGAGAACATGATGAAAAATCAGTGTGGGGTCCTAGCAATCAGGGAAATGGCAAGAAGGACCTCTGGTCTGAGAAGAGAGCATGTGTGAGCCCCAGAGAGGGGCCAGGTGATGGCCACTGTTAAGTGCCTTTAGTGTTACCCAGACTGAGGCAGTGTCAGAAATAGAGCCAGTCTTCATGGAAGGAGAGGCTTGTTTTCTTTCCATGCAGAATCTCCCTCTGCAAGCTCTTGTGTGGAGGCAGAAGAGAATTTGTTCCTTAGCATGTGATTAGCTAAGCAGAGAAGACTTTTCCTCGTGCTTAAATGCTGTGGTCTGTTCCCATCAAGGTCTTAGCTGCAGATAACGTTCCACAATATTTCAAGGTATTCATGAGCCTAAGGGGAGGCTGGCAGGAAGCATCATCCAGCAGATGGGTGGGAAGAGCATGTTACATCAAAAGGAAGTAGGGAGGTTGGTTAGACACCAAGCTGAGGACACCCTCCTGGGACCCTCGTCCATGAAGACCCATTGTAACAGAAGTAGGGTTATATTCCCAGTAAAATACTACTGTGGTTTGAGACTGTTGAAGTTCCTTAAGGAATTTTACTCCTTATGTTTAGTAAAGATCATCATCTCCACATCAGAAGCATGTATTTTAATTTACTATAAATATTATTTGTGATTTTCATTTTAAAGCCTTGAAGACTTACAAACTGAATTGTTTCTATTACACAGTTTGAGGAATAAAACTTTCTCAGCACTCGAGGTTCTTGCACAATCGCCTCCCTAAAAGTTTTATTCTAAGTGATACAGCGATTACTACCTGATCTGCACCACTAGCCTCATTTTGCCATTTTGGGAGCATTAAAAAATATATCATACTGTACATCTTCTTCCTTATCTGACTTCTCAGCATTAGGTATATGTAGTTGAATGGCTCTAGCTGGTCATATGGAGAAGGCAATGGCAGCCCACTCCACTACTCTTGCCTGGAAAATCCCATGGACCCTGGAAGGCTGCAGTCCATGGGGTTGTGAAGAGTGGGACACAACTGAGCGACTTCACTTTCACTTTTCACTCTCATGCACTGGAGAAGGAAATGGCAACCCACTCCAGTGTTCTTGCCTGGAGAATCCCAGGGACTGGGGAGCCTGATGGGCTGCCGTCTATGGGGTTGCATAGAGTTGGATACGACTGAAATGACTTAGCAGCAGCAGCAGCAGCAGCTGGTCATAGTTGTACTATCTCCAGTTTTTATTGATAAGGCTTTGCTGCGGTGTGTTGTGCTTATTCAGTTGTGTCCAACTCTTTTGAACCCCATGGACTGTAGCCTGCAGACTCCTCTGCCCATGGGATTCTCCAGGCAAGAATAGTTCAGTGAGTTGCCATTTCCTTCTCCAGGAGATTTTCCTGATCCAGGGATCAAACTTGTATCCCCTGTGCCTTCTGCATTGGCAGAAAGATTCTTTACCACTGAGTCACCTGGGAAGTCCCAGATGAGGCATAGTAGACTACGTTCACTTTTAGGCACAATATATGTGAGATTTATTTCTTTCAAATCATTTGTCTGTTTTTAATTTTATCATTTTTTTTCATTTGTAAGCCATTCTGGTGAATGCTGGTATCAGTATATGGTTATAATTCATGTTCCCCTGACAACTAACACAGTAAATACAGTATTGTTTCATATGTTTGATAGCCACTTAGAATTAATCTATTATGAAATTTCTGGCATCCTCTCTTCCCCATTTTTCTATTGGCTGGTTGTCAGACTTTTTCTTAGTGATTTGAAAGAGACTTTCTTGTTTGTTGTTTATAAAATTTTTGTTGGTTAGTTGTATCACGAAAACCTCCTACTCTGTATATATATATTTTTTATTTATTTTTTATTTCTATTTTTTATTTATTTATTTTTTTAATGAACAATGGTAGTGTCTTCAGATAAGCAGATGTTCTTAATCTAAGTATAGTAAAATACATCATTAATTTCCTCTGGGTAGAAATTTCTGAATACTATTGAAAGTAACTTTGCCTAACTTGAAGTTTTATAGGTATTTTTCTAAATGGCTTACTAAAATTGTAATTGTTTTATCTTTCACATTTATGTTTCCATGATTTATTTTTGGGTATGACGAGAGATGAGGCAAACATATGCATACTGAGCAATACCAGACTCATTTATTGGGACTACCCTCCTTTCTCTGCTGATCTTCAGTGTCAGATTTCTGCTTTGGGGCTTTCAGTTACATTCTGTTATTTCATTTATTTATTGTTTGGTTGATATCACATTTTTCTAATCACTTTATTAAAGCTCTATAGGACAGTCATGGAGCCTGATAGACTTTCCAGGTGGCACAGTGGTAAAGAGTCCACCAGCCAGTGCAGAATTGCAAGAGATGTAGGTTCAGTCCCTGGGTAGGGAAGATCCTCTGGAGAAGGAAATGGCAACACAATCCAGTATCCTTGCCTGGAGAATCCCATGGACTGAGGAGTCTGGTGGGCTACAGTCCGTGGAGTTGCGAAGAGTCAGACATGACTGAGCGACTAACACTTTAAGCATAATGTGTAGAAATTTCATCTCAATATGATGCATAATCAACAAAATTTTAAAATGTATTTGGACTTTGTCTTTGGCTACCATTATTATCAGGACACCGAAGAGAAAGCTAGAGGAGCTCAGAGCTAAGGCTATCAAATTTGTGTTTCTGCAACAGGGAGCAAGAGGGAAACCCATTTCCTGAAGGGAGTACAACTCTGAGGCTTGAGAACAGACCAGTTTCACAGAGGGCCCAGCACTAAGATAAATTAATCTTAAGCTGCCCCAGTCACTAGCATGAAAAGTGAAAGTGAAGTTGCTCAGTGGTGTCCGACTCTTTGCTACCCCATGGACTGTAGCCCACCAGGCTCCTCCGTCCATGGGATTCTCCAGGCAAGAATACTGGAGTGGGTTGCCATTTCCTTCTCCAGGGGATCTTCCTGACCCAGGGATCAAACACAGGTCTCCTGCATTGCAGGCGGATGCTTTAACCTCTGAGCCACCTGGGCAGCCCCAATCACTAGCATGGGTTTCATTAAATTGTCTTTTAATCAGTTAAGCTAAAAGCGCAGAAAGAGGCTGAGTAACCTATGACATGGAGACTTGAGGGAGGAAGACAGAAGAATTCATGGAGATAATATTACTTCTGCTCTTAGTAAACCCATGGTAGTTAGAAAATAAGGTAGAAAGTTTAAGAATGCTTAGGATAAAAGGACTATACCCCAAATAACTTCTTGACGCATTATTTTTCTTTTTATTGTACTCTTCCATTATATCACAAAGGGTTATGTGTTTTATGTCTTAAACCAGGGCTATTCTCAGCTCTCCACTTGCTTTCCCCTTACGTGAATCTTGGACCATGAAGGCCTCCCCTGGATTACTAAATGATCTCTCAAAGTCTGGCTGGTAGCCCTCTCAAAATACAGAGCTACGGACTTAGATGAGAAAAAGACTTCTTGAGCTGTCAAATCAACATAAAAAGTCACTTGCCGGGCTTTCATTGTTTCTCAGGATTTGTTTTCTCTTCCTGTTTTGCAAGCTGAAATTAGTATCCCTCACCTGCATATTTTACCGGTGTTCTCAAGATGGATGAATGTTTAATGATCATGAGTTGGGATTAAAAATTCTATCAAGGCACAGAATTATTATTATTTTTAAAGAGCACGCTTTGTGTGTGATAACACTGTTCAGGCAATATTATTTTGATTATCCCTACTGAGCAAAAAAGGCAGTTCAAAGCAATTTGCAATTTTATAGCCTGAGGAAATTATTTCTATGGGAAAAAACTATTTCTGTTGCTCAGATTGCCTAAATTCTCTACAGTCTAGAAGCTGAGCTGAAGGGCAGATTTCTCTCACAAGGCTATGAGCTTTTGAATGACTTACTTTGTCTCATCTTTTGGTCAAATCTCATGTTCCTTTTAGTAAATAATTAATATGCTTAGAAAAGTATAATTTTGATATGATTTTTGTTTGACTTTACAAGGAGTGGAGAAAGGATGCTTGAAATTGAGTCAAATTTTTAAACCTACTTTCAGTCTAGGTATATTAATGTTGTATGAAACTTACTTTGTGGTTACTTTGTATATTTTATAAAACAAATTAATGGCTGAAATTATCTTACTAAGTTTTTGTTCACTTTCTAACACAGATTTTTTTCTCAGGAGTTTAGAAATGTAAAAATATGAAAACTCAAGTCCTTCCTTTTTTTCTGCTAAGCTCTATCTATGGTATTTTTGTATTTGACATAGGGTCTTCAGTATCACTGTGCAAAGTATAGCCTTGTGTGGTATTTACCTGTTTTCTTTTTTTTTTAACTGCAATGTATAGTGATGTCTAAAGCCAAATTGAAAAGAAAAAAGTCATAATGCTCTGGATATTAGGCCTTAGTAATGTAAATAGCTAGGAGTTCCAGAGGTGGCCATTTTCCTTTAAGTAAACTTTTGCTTATAAGGTCAGTTAGCTGTTTCCGGGAGGATGAAACAAGAGAATGCCTTTGCATGCAACTAGGTCAATACAAAGATTGAAGTCTGTGAGGTTTGCTACACCATGTAACTCTACATTCCATTCACTTTTCCATCACTGACAAAACTTTTCTGTTGTTAGCTTTATAATTGCAGGGTTTTTCTGATTTCCAATTGCATTGAAATGATACAATTCAATTAAATGAAAATAAAACAACATTCAGGAAATACACTGAATCATATCACAATAATGACTTTATTGGTACTTATTCACACTAACCTGTAACTCTTCCATAATTTGCTCCCTTTTGTACAAACAGTAATAGGTTTATCATAAAAGAGAAACATAATTAATGGGTATAAAGCTTCAATCGTACAAGATGAATCAACTCTGGACATCTGTGCTACAACACTGTGCCCATTTGTTAACAATACCGCTTGGTACACTTGAAAATTTTTTCAGGGAGTAAATCTAACGTTAAATGTTGTCACTTCAATTAACAATGTGTAATAAACTTTAGCATTATAATTAACATTAGTATATTTACAACTGTTAATTAATGATATCATGGTATAATATTATATTAAATATATCAATATGAGAATTTACAAGTAATATTATTCATAAATAATCAGTTCAGTTCAGTTCAGTAGCTCAGTCATGTCCAACTGTTTGCCATCCCATGAATCACACCACGCCAGGCCTCCCTGTCCATCACCAACTCCTGGAGTTCACTCAGACTCACGTCCATCGAGTCAATGATGCCATCCAGTCATCTAATCCTCTGTCGTCCCCTTCTCTTCCTGCCCCCAATCCCTCCCAGCATCAGAGTCTTTTCCAATGAGTCAACTCTTCGCAAGAGGTGGCCAAAGTACTGGAATTTCAGCTTCAGCATCAGTCCTTCCAAAGAAATCCCAGGGCTGATCTCCTTTAGGATGGACTGGCTGGATCTCCTTGCAGTCCAAGGGACTCTCAAGAGTCTTCTCCAACACCACACTTCAAAAGCATCAATTCTTTGGTGCTCAGCTTTCTTCACAGTCCAACTCTCACATCCATACATGACCACTGGAAACACCATAGCCTTGACTAGATGGACCTTTGTTGGCAAAGTAATGTCTCTGCTTTTGAATATGCTATCTAGGTTGGTCATAACTATTCTTCCAAGGAGTAAGTGTCTTTTAATTTCATGGCTGCAATCACCTTCTACAGTGATTTTGGAGCCCCCAAAATAAAGTCTGACACTGTTTCTACTGTTTCCCCATCTATTTCCCATGAAGTGATGGGACCAGATGCCATGATCCTAGTTTTCTGAATGTTGAGCTTTAAGCCAACTTTTTCACTCTCCTCTTTCACTTTCAACAAGACTCTTTAGTTCCTCTTCACTTTCTACCATAAGGATGGTGTCATCTGCATATATAAGGTTATTGGTATTTCTCCTGGCAACCTTGATTCCAGCCTGTACTTCTTCCAGCCCAGCATTTCTCATGATGCATATAACTTAAATAAGCAGGGTGACAATATACAGCCTTGATGTATTCCTTTTTCTATTTGGAACAAGTCTGTTGTTCCATGTCCAGTTCTAACTGTTGCTTCTTGACCTGCCTATAGGTTTCTCAAGAGGCAGGTCAGGTGGTCTGGTTTTCCCATCTCTTTCAGAATTTTCCACAGTTTATTGTCATCCACTCAGTCAAAGGCTTTGGCATAGTCAATAAAGCAGAAATAGATATTTTTCTGGAACCCTCTTGCTTTTTCCATGATCCAGCGGATGTTGGCAATTTGATCTCTGGTTCCTCTGCCTTTTCGAAAACCAGCTTGAACATCTGGAAGTTCACGGTTCACATATTGCTGAAGCCTGGCTTGGAGAATTTTGAGCATTACTTTACTAGCATGTGAGATGAGTGCAATTGTGCAGTAGTTTGAGAATTCTTTGGCATTGCCTTTCTTTGGGATTGGAATGAAAACTGACCTTTCCAGTCTTGTGGCCACTGCTGAGTTTTCCAAATGTGCTGGCATATTGAGTGCAGCACTTTCACAGCACCATCTTTCAGGATTTGAAATAGCTCAACTGGGATTCCATCAGCTCCACTAGCTTTGTTCGTAGTTATGCTTTCTAAGGCCCACCTGACTTCACATTCCAGGATGTCTGGCTCTAGGTGAGTGATCACGCCATCGTGATTATCCGGGTCATGAATATCTTTTTTGTACAGTTCTTACGTGTATTCTTGCCACCTCTTCTTAATATCTTCTGCTTCTGTTAGGTCCATACCATTTCTGTCCTTTATCGAGCCCATCTTTGCATGAAATGTTCCCTTGGTGTCTCTAATTTTCTTGAAGAGATCTCTAGTCTTTCCCATCTTATTGTTTCACTCTTTTTCTTTGCATTGAAGGCTTTCTTATCTCTCCTTAGTATTCTTTTGAACTCTGCATTCAGGTGCTTATATCTTTTCTTTTCTCCTTTGCGTTTCGCTTCTCTTCTTTTCACAGCTATTTGTACGGCCTCCGCAGACAGCCATTTTGCTTTTTGCATTTCTTTTCCATGGGGATGGTCTTGATCCCTGTCTCCTGTACAATGTCACAAACCTCATTCCATAGTTAATCAGGCACTCTATCTATCAGATCTAGGCCCTTCAATCTATTTCTCACTTCCACTGTATAATTATAGGAATTTGATTTAGGTCATACCTGAACGGTCTAGTAGTTTTCCCTACTTTCTTCAATTTAAGTCTGAATTTGGCAGTACAGAATTCATGATCTGAGCCACAGTCAGCTCCTGGTCTTGTTTTTGCTGACTGTATAGAGCTTCTCCATCTTTGGCTGCAAAGAATATAATCAATCTGATTTTGGTGTTGACCATCTGGTGATGTCCAAGTGTAGAGTCTTCTCTTGTGTTGTTGGAAGAGGGTGTTTGCTATGACCACTGCATTCTCTTGGCAAAACTCTATTAGCCTTCATTCTGCTTCATTCTGTGCTCCAAGGCCACATTTGCCTGTTGCTCCATGTGTTTCTTGACTTCCTACTTTTGCATTCCAGTCCCCTATAATGCAAAAGACGTCTTTTCTGGGTGTTGGTTCTTAAAACGTCTTGTAGGTCTTCATCAAATTGTTCAACTTTAGCTTCTTTGGCATTACTGGTTGGGGCATAGACTTGGATTACTGTGATATTGAATGGTTTGCCTTGGAAACGAACAGAAATCATTCTGTTACTTTTGAGACTGCATCCAAGTACTGCATTTCGGACTCTTTTGTTGACCATGATGGCTACTCCATTTCTTCTGAGGGATTCCTCCTCACAGTGTTAGATATAATGGTCATCTGAGTTAAATTCACCCATTCCAATCCATTTTAGTTCGCTGATTCCTAGAATGTGGACGTTCATTCTTGCCATCTCTTGTTTGACTGCTTCCAATTTGCCTTGATTCATGGACCTGACATTCCAGGTTCCTATGCAATATTGCTCTTTACAGCATCGGATCTTGCTTCTATCACCGGTCACATCCACAACTGGGTATGGTTTTTGCTTTGCAAATCTGCATCCCTTGTTTCTTTCTGGAGTTATTTCTCCACTGATCTCCAGTAGCGTATTGGGCACCTACTGACCTGTATAGAGCTGACTGTATAGAGCTTCTCCATCTTTGGCTGCAAAGAATATAATCAATCTGATTTCAGTGTTGACCATCTGGTGATGTCCAAGTGTAGAGTCTTGTGTTGTTTGAAGAGGGTGTTTGCTATGACCACTTTCCTCTTTCAGTATCCTATCATTTTGTCTTGTCCTACTGTTTATGGGGCTCTCAAGGCAAAAATACTGAAGCGGCTTGCCATTCCCTTCTCCAGTGGACCACATTCTGTCAGACCTCTGTACCATGACCCGCCATCTTGGGTGGCCCCACAGGGCATGGCTTAGTTTCACTGAGTTAGACAAGGCTGTGGTCTGTGTGATTAGATTGACTAGTTTTCTGTGGTTATGTTTTCAGTGTGTCTGCCCTCTGATGCCGCTGGCAACACCTACTGTCTTATTTGGGTTTCTCTTACCTTGGACGTGGGGTATCTCTTCATGGCTGCTCCAGCAAAGTGCAGCAGCTGCTCCTTACCTTGGATGAGGGGTATCTCCTCACTGGCCACCCCCCTGACCTTGGACGTGGAGTAGCTCCTCTTGGCCCTCCTGCGCCCGCACAGCCATTGCTCCTTGGATGTGTTTGTTCCTGTGTGAAAACATCATGTATGTTCTTTTTCCCAGAGCAGATTCTTCTTCTCAAAACACTAATATTAGAGAGGCCATCATTACTTATCTTCAGGGCTACAAGCATTTTGGGAAAACATGATTTCTCTGCTGTAATTCTTGTGAATGTGCCACCTTGTTCTTTTTGTGACTTATGAATGCATTTATTCTAATTATCGTTGATGAAATCAGCCTCCATGGTGACAATGTTTATAACGACATTGGAAAAGTGGGCTTTTGGATCTTTGGTATTGTATCTGGGAATTCTTCTCTGAAACTGTAGCATCAAACAAATATTTCTCTTGTTCCTTCTTTTTTTTCTTTTTTGGTTGATCTGCCCAATATTTATTTATTTATTTTTTACTTCAATTTATTTTTAATTTATTTTTTAAATTTAATTTTAAAATTTATTTTTATTTATTTATTTTTATTCTTGATAGGACACTCCATACAGTTCACAATGGCTGTAGATATCTTTTGAAAAATTAATAAAATAAAAAAGTAGTAGAAGAAATGTCTTGAAGAAAATTTGATTTTTAATATTCTTGGTTGTGAAGTTTATTGGATAAAAAAGACTGCTATGAAAATAACACAGTCTAACCTCTCTCTTACCATACATTGTTCAAGCAAGGATGACTGCATATTTCATATTTTTAAAAAGGAAGGAAGGAAAAAATTTCAGATATTGCAACACTAAAACCAAGCCAAAAAGATTGAGAAGAAAACACTGAGAGTATTTGAAGATATATTTATGGTATAAATAGGAATTGAATATGATAGGCTTTTTTTTTTTTAATTTTGAGTAAATGAAAACCAAAACAGTGATATTATGTTTCTACCTGTTTCCTATTTCCTTGCTACTCAAAATCTAGTTTAAGGTTCAGCAATGTTTGTAACACCTGGAGGCTTTATTGGAAACAAATTCCGGCTCCACCCCAGACTTGAGGAAGCTAAATCTGCACGTTAATAAGATCCCCGGGTGATTCATGTACACAAAAGTTTCAGCAACATTGCAAGTTAAGTGTTTTCTGTGTGTACGCACAGAACTTGGTTACTTAATGTTCAAGGAAACATTTTAGTTATGTAGATCACAGTACCCATACATTTTCATAAATCCCTTGTTGTGTAGTAAAAGAAAAAGTGGTAAAAAATGTTTTAGGGAGGTCAAGTGTATTTCTTTGAAAAGTGACATGTGTTTAAATAAAACAAATAGCTTCTCAGTATTTGGTTTGTGTGCAAGGAAGAGTCATCTGAAGGACTGAATAAAATATATTGAGAGACTCCCAGCACCAGGAAGTTGGAATATCCTGAATCTTCACTTCACCTGAGTGCAGACCAAGTAAATATTGTCTCTTTTATTAACTGTGAAGCTCTAATGAGGTGAAGAAATACTCAGAGAGGCCTTCTTTGAGAGTAATTTCACTTTCACCTGTTTCCATGAACATCTTACCATTCTATTCAAATGATCAAAATTTATGAAGACATATTTTTTCTGTAAACATACCCAATAGTGTTGTAGCAGCACATTTCAAAAAAGTCCAGACAGTGTAAGCAAAGACCATGTCTAATAACAGTCAAACACTTCAATATTTTCTAGAAATGAGAATTCCTCATAAATGACTGTGGTCAGTTGTGGTGTCCACACCTGCAAATGCCGATGCTCTTTTTTCAGTGATTCTGGAATGTTTTCCTCTTACAAGAAGAAAAGACAGAGGGGGGAAAAAGTCTGGGTTGTATTAGTTCAAGACTTAGATGTCTAGTTAATAATGTTGAACTAGATCTCACACGAGTAGAGTAGAAGCTGTTAGTCCAAGAAGACCACCCATATTTTTGGTTCAATTCAGTCGCTCAGTTGCATCCGACTCTTTGTGACCCCATGAACCACAGCACGCCAGGCCTCCCTGTCCCTCACCAACTCCCAGAGTTCACCCAAACTCATGACCATCAAGTCGGTGATGCCATCCAGCCATCTCATCCTCTTTCGTCCCCTTCTCCTCCTGCCTTCAATCTTTCCCAGCATCAGGGTCTTTTCCAATGAATCAGCTCTTTGCATCAGGTGGCCAAAATATTGGAGTTTCAGTTTCACCATCAGTCCTTCCAATGAACACCCACGACTGATCTCCTTTAGGATGGACTGGTTGGATCTCCATATTTTAATGACTTCTTATTGCTCTATTTTATTCAGCATGTTCCTTGTCTGTGCATAGCATTTCATGTATATATATATATATATATACATATACATACACATATATAATGTATATATATGTGTGTGTTTATATGTCTGCACATAAGCACATAGATAAATAAATAGGTAACAGTCAGAAGGAGTATATACACTGAATTAAATTAGGACTCAGTTCTAATCCCTAATCTCTGGAAACCTCTTAAGTTGATAGCTCATTTCTTTTTATTTATTTTTTTATTTATTTATTTTTTTAATTTTAAAATCTTTAATTCTTACATGCGTTCCCAAACATGCCCCCCCCTCCCACCTCCCTCCCCACAACATCTCTCTGGGTCATCCCCATGCACCAGCCCCAAGCATGCTGCATCCTGCGTCAGACATGGACTGGCGATTCAATTCTTACATGATAGTATACATGTTAGAATTCCCATTCTCCCAAATCATCCCACCCTCTCCCTCTCCCTCTGAGTCCAAAAGTCCGTTATACACATCTGTGTCTTTTTTCCTGTCTTGCATACAGGGTCGTCATTGCCATCTTCCTAAATTCCATGTATATGTGTTAGTATACTGTATTGGTGTTTTTCTTTCTGGCTTACTTCACTCTGTATAATCGGCTCCAGTTTCATCCATCTCATCAGAACTGATTCAAATGAATTCTTTTTAACGGCTGAGTAATACTCCATTGTGTATATGTACCACAGCTTTCTTATCCATTCATCTGCTGATGGACATCTAGGTTGTTTCCATGTCCTGGCTATTATAAACAGTGCTGCGATGAACATTGGGGTACATGTGTCTCTTTCAATTCTGGTTTCCTCGGTGTGTATGCCCAGCAGTGGGATTGCTGGGTCATAAGGTAGTTCTATTTGCAATTTTTTAAGGAATCTCCACACTGTTCTCCATAGTGGCTGTACTAGTTTGCATTCCCACCAACAGTGTAGGAGGGTTCCCTTTTCTCCACACCCTCGCCAGCATTTATTGCTTGCAGATTTTTGGATCGCAGCCATTCTGATTGGTGTGAAGTGGTACCTCATTGTGGTTTTGATTTGCATTTCTCTAATAATGAGTGATGTTGAGCATCTTTTCATGTGTTTGTTAGCCATCCGTATGTCTTCTTTGGAGAAATGTCTATTTAGTTCTTTGGCCCATTTTTTGATTGGGTCGTTTATTTTTCTGGAGTTGAGCTGTATAAGTTGCTTGTATATTTTTGAGATTAGTTGTTTGTCAGTTGCTTCATTTGCTATTATTTTCTCCCATTCAGAAGGCTGTCTTTTCACCTTGCTTATAGTTTCCTTTGTTGTGCAGAAGCTTTTAATTTTAATTAGATCCCATTTGTTTATTTTTGCTTTTATTTCCATAATTCTGGGAGGTGGATCATAGAGGATCCTGCTGTGATTTATTTCTAAGAGTGTTTTGCCTATATTCTCCTCTAGGAGTTTTATAGTTTCTGGTCTTACATTTAGATCTTTAATCCATTTTGAGTTTATTTTTGTGTACGGTGTTAGAAAGTGATCTAGTTTCATTCTTTTACAAGTGGTTGACCAGTTTTCCCAGCACCACTTGTTAAAGAGATTGTCTTTACTCCATTGTATATTCTTGCCTCCTTTGTCAAAGATAAGGTGTCCATATGTGTGTGGATTTATTTCTGGGCTTTCTATTTTGTTCCATTGATCTATATGTCTGTCTTTGTGCCAGTACCATACTGTCTTGATGACTGTGGCTTTGTAGTAGAGCCTGAAGTCAGGCAAGTTGATTCCTCCCGTTCCATTCTTCTTTCTCAAGATTGCTTTGGCTATTCGAGGTTTTTTGTATTTCCATACAAATCTTGAAATTATTTGTTCTAGTTCTGTGAAAAATGTGGCTGGTAGCTTGACAGGGATTGCATTGAATTTGTAAATTGCTTTGGGTAGTATGCTCATTTTCACTATATTGATTCTTCCGATCCATGAACATGGTATATTTCTCCATCTATTAGTGTCCTCTTTGATTTCTTTCATCAGTGTTTTATAGTTTTCTATATATAGGTCTTTAGTTTCTTTAGGTAGATATATTCCTAAGTATTTTATTCTTTTCGTTGCAATGGTAAATGGAATTGTTTCTTTAATTTCTTTTTCTACTTTCTCATTATTCGTGTATAGGAATGCAAGGGATTTCTGTGTGTTGATTTTATATCCTGCAACTTTACTATATTCATTGATGATCTCTAGTAATTTTCTGGTGGAGTCTTTAGGGTTTTCCATGCAGAGGATCATGTCATCTGCAAACAGTGATAGTTTTACTTCTTCTTTTCCAATTTGGATTCCTTTTATTTCTTTTTCTGCTCTGATTGCTGTGGCCAAAACTTCCAGAACTATGTTGAATAGTAGCGGTGAAAGTGGACACCCTTGTCTTGTTCCTGACTTTAGGGGAAATGCTTTCAATTTTTCACCATTGAGGATAATGTTTGCTGTGGGTTTGTCATAGATAGCTTTTATTATGTTGAGGTATGTTCCTTCTATTCCTGCTTTCTGGAGAGTTTTTATCATAAATGGATGTTGAATTTTGTCAAAGGCCTTCTCTGCATCTATTGAGATAATCATATGGTTTTTATTTTTCAATTTGTTAATGTGGTGAATTACATTGATTGATTTGCGGATATTCATTTCTTTTTAATGCTGAATAATTTTCCATTGTCCAAAGAGTAGCACAGTTGATTTATCCATTCACCTACTCAAGGACATCTTAGTTGTTTCCAACTGAGTGAAGCTGCTATAAACATTCATGTGCAGGTTTTTGTGTGGATATAAGTTTTCAGCTAATTTGGGTAAATACCAAGGAGGGCGGTTGCTGGGTTATATTGTAAGAATATGTTTAATTTTGTTTTATAAGAAATATTCAAGTTATCTTTTAGCATGGCAGTACCATTTTGCATTTTCACCAGCAATAAATGAAAGTTTTCAGTGATGTAAAAAAAAAAAAAAAAAAACCTGTGAAGAATATTTTACTTTCCTGAACTTGGCAACAGATGCGTATTTGTGGCCTTAAAATGAAAACATGTATATCAGTTTAATGTCTCTGCTCTAAATTTTTAAGAACCAGTCTAAATCATGCCACAAACATTTTAGAAGACAATTATGCATTAATTGACTGATCCAAAATTGCTTAAGCTAATCTTCAAACTGGGGCTTCCCTGGTGACTCAGTGGAATCTGCCTGCAATGCAGGAGACCCAGGTTCAATCCTTGGGTTGGAAAGATCCCCTGCAGGAGGGCATGGCAAGCTACTACAGTATCCTTGACTGGAGAATCCCATGAGGTCTGACTCTTTTGTGACCCCATGAACAGTAGCCTACCAGGCTCCTCTGTTCATGGGATTTCCCAATAAGAGTACTGGAGTGGGTTGCCATTTGCTTCTCTAGGGGATCTTCCCAACCCAGGTATCGAACCCATGTCTCCTGCATGGCAGGAGGATTCTGTACCACTGAGCCACTGGGGAAGCCCTTACTGGCATAGCAAGGAATATACTGACAAGGTAGTTGTATATAAGAACAATGATTATAATTTCAGAGACTTAGAGTTCGAGCCTTCTCCCTATAATACACCATCTGAAACATGCATGCTCATGTGCGTGTGTGTGTGTGTGTGTGTGTGAGTGTATCTGCCTCTGTCCATAAATGTTGTGCTACAATCCATCTGAGTAAATCAGGTCCAGTTGCCTTGGGAAAACGTACAAATGGCTGGCTAATCTTGCTTTTGGGCAGGAATTTTGAAGTCAGTTAAGTGGAATACTTTCTAACCGTTTTTAATTTTTTTAAGCTCAACAGTCATATGCATGTATATGATTGATTCATATGATTTATTGTCTTAAGACATTTCATGGGTGTCGTCTGCATCTTCTCCTGATTCTCCAGTTGCCTTTTACTGGAAGGTGTATGTCGAGACAACTCCTTTCCTGCTACGTAGAGATCACCACTGGCAATCAGTGAGCATGCGTTAAGATTCCCAGAGTCTGTTGTCTTGCAATATCAGATACCAACTGTAGAACAGACTCGGATAGATTTCCTCATATGAATAAGTTCCCTGTCACTAAGACCTTAATAGAATAAAAACATTTCTTGGACTTCCCTCGTGGCTCAGTGGTAAAGAATCTGCCTCCCAATGCGGGAGACGTGAGTATGATCCCTGAACCAGGAAGATCCCACCTGCCGCAGAGCAACTAAGCCCATACTTCACAAGTACTGAGCCTGTGCTCTAGAGACAGGGCGCCGCAAAGGAAGTCCATGCGCCCTAGAGTCTGTGCTCCTCAACAAGAGAAGCCCCCACAATAAGAAGCCCCAACTATAGAGTAGCCCCCGCTCACTGCCACTAGAGAAAACTCCCACAGCAAAAAAAGATCCAGCATGGCCAAAAATAAGTAAATAATTTTTAAAAATTCTTGAACCATTCTTTCTAAATATAGTAGAGTTCCATTGCTCTCTTTTTTCCCCATAAAAGAACCTCTGTGCACTGATATCAAGTGTCTCACATATTCAGGCTTTCCAGGTGGTTCAATGGTAGAGAACCTGCTTGCCAAGCGGGAGACATAGGCTCAATCCCTGAGTCAGGAAGCAACCAACTCTAGTCTTCTAGCCTAGAAAATCTGATGGACAGAGTAACCTTGTCACAAAAGAGTCAGACACGACTTAGAGACTAAACAACAATAGCGTACCATATATTCCCTTTATTCTGTCACGCCTAGACACACTGTCCAGAATTACATTACTTTCTTAATTCTTGTAGACATTACTTTTTAACTTTGCAAAGGAGTTTGCAATTTAACTGCAACTTCATATAAATGTCATTTCTTTCAAAATTCAAACAATGGTTAGTTAGAATCACAAATTAGTCCTCAATTATTTAATTGGTAAATGTTAATTTTTGTCAAGAATTAGTCAGATGTTAATTGAATGCTTCCTTTATAATGTTCAATTTTTTAAATGTTCTGAACATCCATTTTCACCTTCTAAATATGTCAAGCTTTTAGTATGCACATCTTTCTCTAGACTTTCATTAAAGGACAGAGTTTAAGGCATTAGGATTTATAACCAAATTAAATAAATACGTGTTTCTGCTGTTTTTAAAAAGATAGTTAGTATATATAATGTGTATAAGTGTGTAATGAATAGTACACAACCATACCCTGTCTTCTGTCACTCCTTATGAAGGACTGGTCACACTTGCTGTCTCTCAGAACTAAAGATCTCTCATAACTCAGACCTCAGGGGAACGTCTGGTTATCATGAATGATTTCCTGGAGCCTAATTCTTCAAGGAGGGCAGACACATGCTTCTTTAATGTCCCCTCCTCCCTGCCTCCCTCCCTCCTTTCTTTAATTTTAAATCATGATCAATCACTGAAAAGTGTGTAAGTGTAAATATGTATTGAGGGCACATAATATGCCCTTCAATAAATATTTGTTGAATAAGTGAATGTTATTTCATTAATTTTTACTGTGCGTGGAATTGGATGTGATAGTCTATTACTCTGAGGTGAGAGTGATATGTAATTTTCTTAACTGTGTTGAGTGTTCCTATGTGTATGCATCTTCAAAGTAGCTTTGAACCATTTGAAAAATTATGTGATAATTCAAAAAAAATATTTGTGGTCAGTAGTCCTTTTCTGTAAAGTAACACATAGCAACTATCTGTGGCTCTGGAGACCAGACAGAGATTTTTGCAGAAGCTACTTCTGCCTTGGTAGCACAAAGACAGTCATGGAAAGTACAGAAACAAATTAGCATGGGTGTGTTTCAATAAAACTTTATTTACAAACAGGCAGTAGGCCAGTAAGTAGTTTGTCTGATTCCTGTCTTAAATACTTAAAATGTTGGATTAAAAAAAAATATATATATATATATAATCAAAGGAAAATAAATGTTATTGTTTATTAACACTATAGACAATTTTCAGATTTTATTAAATTCATAAAGATTATCTAGATTAAGACTGTTAAACTAGTCACCAAAGTCTTTGCCATGAGTATCTTGTACTTAGGATTACATCTCATTAGTAAATTTTTTATCTTCTGAAATGAAAATATATGAGCTTATTCAATTCATATACCTGGGCTCTGACCCTAAAGAAGAGAGACTGCTGATCAATCATTGTGACATTCACTAACCTAGCAATCTACTTGTATGTTATACAGATTTGTGCAAAGATTTTCAATTAAATATAAATCATTCTGTTACTGTTTTTGATCAAAGTGTTGTTCTTAGTGGCTATTTTAAATGCAACTAAGTAAAATAGAAAGATAAAAAGAAACAAGAATGTAAAATAAATTGAGTTGGTTGAAGTTACACACTATATACGTGAATGTATATGTATATTTATATACACACACAGATAGATGCATGTCTCTTATTTTAAAACATTTAAGTTATATAAAAAGCTCAAAATATTTTTTAAAAATTTAACAACATAGCAATCTACTTCTCCAATTACATTAAGATGAACCATCCTAATGCATACTAGCAATGAAACCCCTAAAGATTAGCTTTTTCTCTTTTGAGAAATAATTCAAGTATTTGGGTGTTACTTTAATTCATCTTGAAAGTGTAAGTCCTACACTATTGTTAGAGAAAATACAAAAGCTATGTTAGGTTCTAATCGTCTATAATTCACCTCTTCCTAGAAGCTAATGTACAAATTGGATTCAATGGTAGAAAATCTTATTGTACATATGAAAACAACTGTATTACTATTTTTGCTAATTGAGATGGATTTTCATCCTCTGGGAAGTACTAATTCTCAAGAGAAATATAGCATTCCTTCTCATGTTGACACAGATTTACGTTTCTGCTGAAGGTTTTGAATTCTGGAGCCAGATTTCCTGGGTTCAGCTGGTAGTTTGAACAAAACCCTTAAGGTTTTTGCCACAGAGTGTCTAAGCTGAAAGGCAGGACGAACAAAAGTATTGTGGTTACCTTATTATTTTGTGACCATTTAATCTGAATCATAAGGAACTATCAATAAATAAATATGCGACCCCTTGTTTTTCCTTAAAATTCATTGGTGAGTGTGTATTAGAGAATTACGTCGACCGACTCAGAAGATTAAAAAAAAAAAAAAAAAAACAGAAAACAAACTTTTAAAGATTGTCTTCAGCTCAGCTGGGAAAAGCCCCTGCTCTCCAAGCATCCCCTTTACAGTCAGTTCTTCAAAGCTCAGTGCTCAGTGCTGCACCCCGGACCACCTGAAGCCTGGCTAGAGATTTGGGGTTTCCCCGGGGTGTGTGCGCTAGGTCGCTTCAGTCGAGCTGGACTCTTTGTGACCCTATGTACCCTAGCCCAGGCTCCACTGCCCATGGGATTCTCCAGGCAAGAATGCTGGAGTGAGTGTCCATGCCCTCCTCCAGGGGATCTCCCCGACCAGGAATTGAACCTGTGGTTCTTACCTCTGCTGCATTAGCAGGTGGGTTCTTTATCACTGACGCCACCTCGGGTTTTCCTCGCCTCTCCTAAAATCTACAGAAACATTTGCTAGATCCCGAGTGATTTTTGTCCCATTCATGTCTGAGGAACACGGCTGTAAGAGATCTGTGTATATTAAAATGTGCCAAGTGGCCATTAGCGTGTTCAACTCTTTGCGACCCTGTGGACTGTAGCTCTCTAGCCTCCCTTGTCCATGGAATTCTCCAGGCAAGAATACTGGAGTGGGTTGCCATGCCCTCCTCCAGGGGATCTTCCTGACCCAGGGATCAAAAACACATCTTGACATGTCTCTTACGTCTCCTCCGTTGCCAGGCGGGTTCTTGACCACCAGCACACCTGGGAATTCCATATTACCAGTGTCTGCGTACAAGTATTCCTTCAATCCCCATCACTAGGGGACAGCACTCAGATGCTATCCATACACCTGTTCAGGCCACAGAAAAGTGTCTGAAACCTCATCCCTATGTCCTTGGAGAAAGGGTATTGCATGAAAGGCTGTGAGTGCTACAGTCAGTGTGAGAGATGGCCAGTGTTTTGGACTTTGTGGAGTATTTGAACAGTGAAAGTGCTGATGCAAGAAGAAGGTGAATTAGTTAACTTGCTGATCCTTTCTTTCAGGGAGTATAATAATAATAGCTAGTCTATTCCTGGTTCTACCAAGTGCCCATTTTCTTGCTTCTCTTCTTGTTTCAAGTTGGGAATTCCTAGGAATTCAGGATTAGCTCATTATTCACAGCAGTTGCACAGAAAACTTGAACAATTGGTGATATTATAAAATGTTCATCACTTAATAGAGCAGAAGTAACTTTCCACCAATTCCTTACTTCCATAACTTTGGCAATCAAATAACTATTGATTACTAAAACTACACACTTTTATTTCTTAAATCATTTATTCAAATAGAATTATGTTTCCCCCCAAAATGTATTTTTAATTAATTATAATTAAAATTTTATGTTTCTGGATTACAAATTATTTCTTAGAGCTGATTTTTTAATATTTTTTGGAATAAAAATGTGAAATTTATTCTTAATTTACTTTTTTCTGTTTACATTTACTCTAATTTTTATTTTTGTGAGAACATTATTATTATGACCACTTGGAATATAATTACATTTTACTTTTTAATTGTTTAGTTTCTTTCTTTTTTTGATACATTGAATTATTTTCACTATTTGTTTATTAGAAATAGTCATATCAAAGGTTATAAAAACCATAAGATTAGATTTATTCATTATACTTGATGACCTTTAAAAGGTACATTTACTTATTTCAAAGATTTGAAGAAATATGTTTTTATGAGGTTGCATTTCTTTATTTTTATTGGCATATAGTTTTCTTTAGTTTATTTCTATCAGATTAAATAAAATTCTTGGTAACAATATAATTGGCATTGGTGAAATAGTGGCATATAATAAATCATGTTGAATAAATATTTAGTAATTTATTATATGCATATTTTTTCTTTCTTGTCCAAACATTGCTCTCCCATAAAGAAAACACCTAGATATGAGTAAAAATAAAACCATTCAGACATCTTAACCTTATGCGCTGTTCAGTTTTACTCTTATAAAAGTAAATTGGAAAAGGAAAGAGAGGTCTTTCCTCATGATTTAGTGGTAAAGAATCTGCTTGCCAATGTAGGAGACTTGGGTTCTATCCCTCGGTAGGGGAAGATGCCCTGGAGAAGGAAATGGCAACCCACTTCAGCATTCTTGCCTGGAAAATCCCATGGACAGAGGAGCTTGGTAGGCTACATACAGTCCATGGGGTCACAAAGAGTCAGACACGATTTACTGACTAAACAACCACAAAAGGAAAGGAGAATAGAACGTGTTTTTCTTACCATGTTTTGGCCTCATTTACCCCTTGTAGGTATCTGGAGACAAAATATAACGAGGGCTTCTCTCTGTACCCAGCCTGAGTAAACGTGAGTGGTGGGTCTGGGCGATCTGTCCTCCTCTCCTAGCTCCTTCCTGCTTCACTTCATCTCCTCCTGTCTTAACTCCATTGCGTTCTTTTCTGTCAAAGTCCATCTCTTCACCTCGCCACATTGCCTCTTCTCTGCCTCTCCCTTCTTAGCACTTTATTCCTCCCCTCCTCTTGTCAGTAATCTGCAAAAAGAGTAACAGAGATGAAAACGTGAACTTTAAAGAAACACTGGTTGAGTGTATCTCACTACATTACTGTACTTGTTTTTCTGCAATCCCTGACATGAAATTAAGCCCTTCAATAGACAACTATCAGGGGTTTTGCCCTTTCAAATTGTAAGTATCGACCAATTGACCACACACAAAGTAAGCCATCAATTAAGATGTGTGAATTCAATGATATTTATGAGCTCTTAAGAGGATCCTTAATGTTGAGATTAATTGACCTGATGACTCCTGAAATGAGATCCATTCAACATAACAGACAGATAATCCCATAAAGAAGGCAAATGCTTCCCTGGAGATCAGCCTCCCAGAGGCTTGAAAGATCAGTTTCTAAAGAAAGGATTAAAAAATGACTTCCTGTCATCCATTTAATGCATAGTACACATGTTCAGAGGGTGAGCGAGTGGACTAGAGGGAATAAATTGTACTTAACATTTAGGTCATAGAGAGACTGGTACAGATCATAGAGTTTTGTAAATTATTTGGGATTAATCAGCCTGCTTGTGTTCTGGTCACAAATTCACCCATCTCTGTGAGGCCAAAATCTAGCACTGAGTCCTGAGTAAGGAGCTTTTCAGTTTCAGCCTTCTCTATCATCAATGTATCCTTTTACTGAAGCATCTTAATATGCTTACACAATTTAGTAGAAAATGGAGGCTCAGTAACTTCTTTCTATAAGGGTTAGAACCGTGCAGTTCTGGATGTGTCTGCAAACTATAAAATGTGGTCCTGTGCTGTGCTTAGTTGCTCAGTCATGTCCAACTCTTTGTGACCCCATGGACTGTAGCCTGCTAGGCTCCTCTGTCCACGGGGATTCTCCAGGCAAGAATACTAGAGTCGGTCGCCATGTCCTCCTCCAGGGGATCTTCCCAACCCAGAGGTTGAACCCAGGTGTCCTGCATTCCAGGCTCATTCTTTACTGTCTGAGCCACCAGGGAAGCTCATAAAGTGCAGAAGGGATTACTAAGTCGAATCTATCAGTACTAGGACAATGTGACATAATCGAAGCATATGGTTTTCAGGCCTGTGTTTACCATTACCTAGTTGTGTGGCCTTGTGCAAATATTTTAACTCTCTGAATCTTGATTTGCTCAACCAGTAAACGAGAACGATAACAATATTTGCTTGGGTTGACTTACAGTGATATGGTGAATATTCAAAGAACTTAAAACACAAAATCATTGTAGAAATGAGACTAATATGCTCTGGCATGCAGTGTATTCTGAATGGATTATCTTAGAGTAACTTTTATCAGTCACATACACTAAGAGACAACCTTACCTATCCTCACCTCTTCAGTGTCTAACTTGGGTCCTAGACCCTGATGTTGGGAACGATTGAAGGCAGGAGGAGAAGGGGACAACAGAGGATGAGATGGTTGGATGACATCACTGACTCGATGGACATGAGTTTGAGTTAATTCTGGGAGTTGGTGACAGACAGGGAAGCTGGGCATGCTGCAGGCCATGAGGTCGCAAAGAGTCTGACACAATTGAATCCCTGAACTGAACTTGGGTCCTAGGAAAAATGACTTGCTATAAAACAATCTTAGAGAGTCAAATACCACAAAGTCCAAAATACTGTGTCATTGAAATGTCTTGAGATTTATGTTACCAATTAAAAGTTGAGTGAGTAGTATATGCCCCAAATGTAGCTAGCTGTTTAAGGAACAAAAATAAACTAAATTTTGTGATTGGTTAAGTGAAGTATCCTGGAAGCACAAGACTTGGATTCCCCTCAGATTACTGAGGAGTTACAGGGTGAGGGTCAGTTAATGCAAAGGACATTATGACTCTTTTAAGTGTTGATGTTGAAATGTGTGGCTTGTATCATGTGAGGGAAATGTTCTTAGGCAAGTGAATAGCAGTGAGTGAAAGGTTGCTCAGTCATGTCTGACTCTTTGCAACTCCATGGACTATCAGTTCAGTTCAGTTCAGTCACTCAGTCGTGTCCAACTCTTTGCGACCCCATGGACTGCAGCATGCCAGGCCTCCCTGTCCATCACCAACTCCCAGAGTTATTCAAACTCATGCCCGTCGAATCAGTGATGCCATCCAACCATCTCATCCTCTGTCATCCCCTTCTCCTCCTGCCCTCAATCTTTCCCAGCATCAGGATCTTTTCAAACGAGTCAGCTCTTTGCATCAGGTGGCCAAAGTATTGGAGTTTCAGCTTCAACATCAGTCCATCCAATGAACACCCAGGACTGATCTCTTTTAGGATGGACTGATTGGATCTCCCTGCAGTCCAAGGGACTCTCAAGAGTCTTCTCCAACACCACAGTTCAAAAGCATCAATTCTTCGATGCTCAGCTTTCTTTACAGTCCAGCTCTCTCATCCATACATGACTACTGGAAAAACCATAGCCTTGACTAGATGGACCTTTGCTGACTAAGTAATGTCTCTGCTTTTTAATATGCTACCTAGATTGGTCATAACTTTTCTTTCAAGGAGTAAGCGTCTTTTAATTTCATGGCTGCAGTCACCATCTGCAGTGATTCTGGCTCCCAGAAAAATAAAGTCAGCCACTGTTTCCACTATTTCCCCATCTATTTCCCATGAAGTGATGGGACCAGATGCTGTGATCTTAGTTTTCTGAATGTTGAGCTTTAAGCCGACTTTTTCACTCTTCTCTTTCACTTTCAGCAAGAGCCTTTTTAGTTCCTCTTCACTTTCTGCCTGAAGGATGGTGTCATCTGCATATCTGAGGTTATTGATATTTCTCCTGGCAATCTTGATTCCAGCTTGTGCTTCCTCCAGCCCAGTGTTTCTCATGATGTAATCTGCATATAAGTTAAATAAGCAGGGTGACAATATACAGCTTTGACATACTCTTTTTCCTGTTTGGAACCAGTCTGTTGTTCCATGCCCACTTCTAACTGTTGACTATACAGTCCATGGAATTCTCCAGGCCAGAATATTGGAGTGGGTAGCTTATCCCTTCTCCAGCGAATCTTCCCAACTTAGGATTTGAACTGGTGTCTCCTGCATTGCAGGCAGATTCTTTACCAACTGAGCTATCAGGGAAGCCCTGATATCATGTGAGTGAAATGCTCTTAGGTGGGTGAATAGCAGGTAAGTGTGTGCAAAGTACCGAGGGGAGGAAGGGAAATAGGTGACTTGAGGATCCTCTGAGAGTTTTGTATTTCTGCACCAAGGGAAAATGGCATTGATATTGATATTCCTATCAGCTATCACAGAGCTTTCTTCAAACTGGGTAGAATGGACAAATGCAAGTTTATGTGAGGGAGGGCTTTCACAGATTATGAAAGTTCAGACATAATGGAGTTTACCTTGGGTGCCACAAAAGACTTTGGAAAAACTTTATCAAAACTGTGTTTTAGAAAGAAATTATATTCAGAAAGCCTAAGTCATAGAGAATGAAATGGAAGAAGGGAGACCAATTTATAGGTTTCATAATAATCCAAGTGGGAGAGGAATAAGAGCTCCAGGTAAGATGTGGGGGCAAAGAAGGAAGTATTATATCTAAATTATTTAATAGATACTGACATATTGCTTATCAATTTGATGTGATGGAGGGGAAGACTCTGAATTTTTGGTGCAAGTACATGGCAATATTTTAAATAAAAGTTTCAAAATGAGGATAGGGTTTTAGGGAAGTAAGCATTGATTTTGCATATTTTGATTTTGAAGGATCTAAATGACAAGCCATCTCCAATAAGGATGTGGAGAAACTTGTGTAAGTTTCTCTATCGGACAGAAATCTGGTCTGGGAACAGAGTCAGCGTTTATGGCACAGGAGAGAGCTGAGTCAGCGGGGTGAGTGAGATGACCTCAGAAATCTCTGGATACAGACAAGAAAGAGTAGTCTCCAGGAAACCTGTGAGACTCCAAGGCATATGGAGGAACAGAAGAAAGCGTCTTGGGCAGTGAAGCAAAAGTAGGTAGGAGGAGAGAGCTATTTTTGCAATTCTGGTCTGACCTGAAAATCTTTCTGTCGTTGTGATTGATTATATTCTAGTTTTACTTCATTTATTTTCTATGGAAAAGTCTAGAGGCTCATCCTAAACCTACTTAGACAATTTGTGTCTGTATCCTAGGTGAAAACCAGGTCCCCGTTGAAATGCTCAGTATGAATTGTCTTGGAAATTATTTTTTAAAAATCAATTATAAGGTGCATAAAAAAAAGAAATCCTTTTTAAAAGGATATAATATTCTTTTGATGATTGCCTCACACGCACACATATGCTATTCAGGAAAGAATGTGTTAAAATTACATCTGAAATTACAATATGATTACTTCACAGAACATGCTCTCAGGTTGTGAAGGAAGCTAAAAGATAACATCTGTGCTCAGTAAGCATTTCCACCAACCATCCAGTGAGCGCCAAAGCGCTTATACAGCAATGTGAGACATCAAGGTTATTTAGTTCCTTGTTCATTCTTTGTTATGCACGTCTCTTCCTTTCAGCCCCACATATATATATTTTTTTTCTTTCGTGTTCTGCCAGCTCTTTCAGTCCCAGACTGAAGGCTGTTGGTTCCTAAATACCCTCCTCTTTTAAGCTCTGTTAATTCTATAACCATGTGGACACTTTTGGCCTCAGACAGCAGAAAACCTGGGTAAAATGGTTTTACTGTTACTGTAAGTTTTACTATCTGATGTACCAAGGAATCTGGACAGAGGCAATTCCAGAGTTGGCTAATTTAGCCTCAACAAGGTCACCAAGTGTATGAGCTTTTTTCTCTGCCTCACTCTCAAGTGTTAGAAAGGCCTTGATCAAATCAGAAAGCATATTGAAGACAATTTTCTCTATGATGCAAAGGTGACTTCACAGTTAAACCGTCATCAAAGACAGGTCCGAGAAAGAGTATTTAAGGTAGTTTACTTTACCAGGGTTGCCTTGTTGCCTCACTGGTAAGGAATCCGTCCGCAATTCAGGAGCTGTAGGTTTGATTGCTGGCAGGGGTAGATCCCCTGGAGGAGGGCGTGGACAGAGGATCCTGGTGGGCTACAGTCAAAGAGTCAGACATGACTGAAATGACAGCACACACTGCAATAAAAATTAGTTAATAAAAAAATCCAGAAAGCAAAGAAATTATATTACCTAACATCTTTCTCTCTTTTTCCTTCTGTAGGTATAGAATTCAGCAGTTCAAATTTCTCCTTCTCCTCTTAAACTTGAATCCTGAGAAGAGATCAAATTCAAATCAAATTATGTTCTATTGGTCACAAAAATCTATTCACATTATTTATTACACAGGAGGTTTTTAAACATCTGGTTTAGCCAACTTAGACTTTTATGGATTTCACATTTCTCATTTCCTGAAGATGCTCACAGCACTGGGCAATTTTACTTTAAAAAGATACAGTTTACTTCTCAATCAGTTCCTTCCTGTAAATTTTTTTCGTTTTAAAAAAAGAGAGAGAAAGAGGCTTTAAGGCTATGTCCTCTTCATACTCAGTATTTGTACTTTGAATACAGTTTGCCAGATTAAAAAAAGTGGAGAAATTAATTGCTAACTTCTTGCCTAGAAAAGTTTTTCTTGTAATTTTGTTAAGAGTCAAGGATGAATGATAATAATGTATACATTTTATAATCTGCTTCTTAATACAGGGCTTCCCTGATAGCTCAGTTGGCAAAGAATCCACCTGCAATGCAGGAGACCCTGGTTCAATTCCTGGGTTGGAAAGACCCCTGGAGAAGGGAAAGGCTCCCCACTCCAGTATTCGGGCCTGGAGAATTTCATGGACTGTACAGTCCTCAGGTCGCAAGGAGTCAGACGTGACAGCAACTTTCATTTTCATGTTGATGCTGTCATGGATTTTGAAAAACAGAATTAGAGAATCACGCAGGAGCAGCAGACTATATTAAGAAGAGGTGGCAAGAATACCCAGAAGAACTATATAAAAAAGATCTTCATGACCCAGATAACCACGATGGTGAGATCGCTCTCCTAGAGCCAGACATTGCATGTAAATCCATGGAGTTGCAGAGTCAGAGGTGACTGAGCGAATTTAACTTTCTTAATATAGATGTTCTTAATGTTTACTTATGCCTAACAATTATTATTTAAATCTACATTATCATGACAGAGTAGAAATACAATGCTCCTCATACAACGCTGCTATTGCTAAGTCACTTCAGTCGTGTCTGACTCTGTGGGACCCCATAGACGGCAGCCTACCAGGCTCCCCTGTCCCTGGGATTCTCCAGGCAAAAACACTAGAGTAGGTTGCCATTGCCTTCTCCAGTGCATGAAAGTGAAAAGGGAAAGTGAAGTCGCTCAGTCGTGTCCGACTCTCCGCGACCCCATGGACTGCAGGCTACCAGGCTCCTCCGCCCATGGGATTTCCCAGGCAAGAGTACTGGAGTGGGGTGCCATTGCCTCATACAAGAAATAAGGCCATTTATCCCCTCTCACTTGGGCATGTCATAAATTCTGCAAGCACAGCTACCGAGTCTGAAAACATTCACCATTGCATTATTTGTGCAATCATTACTAAGTCACAGATTGCCAGCTGTTACAGGATGCAAAGCTATATGAACTATGCCCTAGAGTTGCTAAGGATCTCATTTAGGAAACCCAATAATCATATGAGGTCATCTTTCTTAGTCTGACATATGAGGCACCACACAGTGTGACCTACTCTATTTTTCCAGTCTCATCAGCTACCATTTCCCTGCACCGCAGCCCCAAGGAACCTCTCCCTGGCCTTGAAAGGTATAGACCCTGCCAAAGCTTAGTGACTGTATGTGTGGTTGTCTTTATACATGGAAGATATGTGTCTCAGGCTCCAAGAGCTCCATTCATCTGTCATTCCAATACCCAGAAGCACACTCTGGACCTTAACCTACAGCTAAAATGTTCTCTTTCTACCTCTGTCTGTCTCTGTGTCTATCTCTGTCTCTTGCCTGTCTGTCTCTCTCTCTCACACACACACATTTCCCCAAAATCCCTTATCTATAAAAGTTTCCATGACTCAACTTCTCACAGTGGAATTACATTTTTTCATTTCTTTGTGGGTTCATATTGATTATTTTCAGACTGGAAACGCTCCATACTAAATTGTATTTTTCCAGTGTCTGGCCAAAACTCTTTTCCTTCCAAGTCTCTCAGTCATGCCCATACTGGTCCTTCGGCATCTTCAAAACTTAATAAGTTAATCCTCTGCAGGACTCTGCATCTACTCCCAATACTTAGCCCCTTCTTGTCTACATGTCTTCCCATATATGTCAAACATTTCATGATCCTTCATTCGTGTCCATAACTCAGTACAACCCATAATCTTTCCAATATATTGAGAAAAATCCCTGACTCAACTTGATCATTCGCTTTCTTCTTGCTTCACATTTATCTACTAACAGTTGACCTGGGAAAAATCATATTTTAATGTATTATTGATATCTAGTTTCTAATGCTCACTGGGGCTCCAAGAAGTCAACAAAAGTTATCCATCCCTTCCTGGGGAGGATAGTTAGTTTAAAACAGTATCGCGTTCTGCAATAATGGTGAACGTTAATGCCCTCATTAAAGACATAAAGGAGGCCCATGCCTTGTGATGTGGAGCATATCTTCATTCATTTGCCAACCCGGTTCTTGCAAAACTAGATGGAGCCTGGAAAATGACTGTGGAATAACTCAAGCTCATCCAAATGTGTTCTTTTCTATTGCAAGAGTATCGGAAGAACGAGGATCAGAAATAGTTCTCATTCACGTGGTATTGAAAATAATGCACATTAAGTGTAATGTTTCAGAGCTATGTTAACTCTGTCCTCTGTCACAATATAGTCTGAAAATATCCAGACCATCTGGACATCCATGCAGAACATCAGGCGTGGATGACGTCATTCTCTTCAGGCAGGATGAGAATGAGAGGGCTTGCATGATGGAGGCTTTGCTAAGAAACGTGTCCTGTGGAAAATAAAGCTTTTAGAGAGCCCATGGGCAGGAGCATGCTAGGATATTGCTTCTGAAGGTAAAGACAAATGACAACATTTTTCATGTCATTCTACAAAGTATGAACAATACTTGGTATTGCTCATAGGTCTAAGAGAAATTCAATCAAACTAGAAACATTGTACGGGAGAATAGATCAAGTGAGATGGAAAGTTGCCTTCATTGAATAGGGCCAAGAGGGGGAAACAAAGAGTTCTATGGCCTTCTCCTTGGCTCATATAATCTGAAAACTCCATGGTGATGGACATGCCAACTGTTAAAAAGGAGGTAGTATGGAGTCAATGTGAACAAAGGTCTATATAGTCAAAACTATGATTTTTCCAGTAGTCATGTGCAGATGTGAGAGCTGGACCATAAAGAAGGCTGAGTACGAAGAACTGATGCTTTTGAACTCTGGTGTTGGAGAAGACTCTTGAGAGTCCCTTGGACTGCAAGGAGATCAAACCAATCAAGCCTAAAGGAAGTCAAACCTGAATATTCATTGGAAGGACTGATGCTGAAGTTGAAGGTCAAAATTTTGGTCACCTGATGGGAAGAGCCTACTCACTGGAAAACACTCTGATGATGGGAAGGATTGAGGACAGGAGGAGAAGAGGGTGACAGAGGATGAGATGGTTGGATGGACAAGAGTTTGAGCAAACTCTAGGACATAGTGAGGGACAGGGAAGCCTGGTGTGCTGCAGTCCATGGAGTCACAAAGTGTCAGACACAGCTGAGCAACTGAACAACAGCAATGGAGTCTATGACAAGTTTGAGAAGGAGAACTGCAAAGTGGAGTGTGGTTTTCTGGACTAAAGCCAGTTACCGTACTGCAGAAAACTGCGAGCTTTTTGAGGGAAAAAACAAAACACATGCCGCTATAACTTGTGGAGACCGAGCACTCAGCTATGGATTCCATGAGACCACGCATCCTGTTGCTTACCTAAGCTGGGTCCTGATGGGCTTACAGGCGGCAATGATGGGTGTGCACAGCCGTGATTCATCACCATATAGACATGGAATATCCAGGATAAAGCACGACCAGAAGGCACAGACTGGATGCATGAGGCGACAGCCTAGAGCTCACTTCTCCCATCGAGTTGCAGTAGAGCCTCGTCTTTGATCGTCACCTGGGGTGATTATGGGATGTCCTCTATGACCAGTTGCAGGAGGCTGGAAACCCCCATCCTCACAACCTAGATGAGTTGACTAGTGTCCCGAAGAGTAAATGGAGCAATGGGGGCTGTCATTTTCCATTGTCTTCCTTCTCCAAAATCAATTCCCCGAGTGGGAAGGAAGTCTCGTATGAAATAGTCTTTGAAACAGTTGGTCCTGAAACTGCAAAGAAGTGGAATAGAGTGGCCCAAAGGAATGAGTGGCCTAAACTCACACCTCGCTTCTAGAAACTACTTTTGGCTCACCCGCGTGGGTAACTGACCATCTGCAGATGTTTGCGTCTCCTCAGCTTCCCGGCTAGGTGAGACTCATCTCGGGGAGGCCTCAGCCACTCACTGTACCAGGTGGCAGTATAGGAGTCTGGCTGTGTCCACCGATGTGGGCCCTTCTGTCCTCCATACTCGGACAGGTCTGCTGCATAACTGGGTATCAGAAGGCCACTCAGTGTCTCGAGAAAGGATCAAGGACCTCACGCCTCAGCAGAGGAATGCTAACACCTCTTGGAAAGAAGAGCACGTGCCACGGGATATGTTTGCATGGCCTCTTTGGAAAATGCCATCTGCTTCTTTCCAAACAATATAAAGGTCCTCATTTCTTTTATTTAAAAAATAGCTAAACCTGCATCCATATGGTGATTTTCTCTTTCCTTCCTACGATAGGAAGGATTTAAAAAAAAAAAAAAGTCGTCTTCCTTTCTAAAGCCAGCTCCCCATCTGTGTTCCAGATCATCTTCTTAGTTGCTTCCTTGGTGGTCTTTTTTTCTATAACGTATGTCTTTATGTGCCCATCTCATACCCTTGAGTTTTCTGTTTCTAACATTATCTTCCAGTCCACACAAAGAGCTATATTTCTCCTCTTAAAAAAAAACAAAAACAAACCCACCATGTGACTTTAGGTGTCCCATCTCCTGTCTAACCTATTCGCTGCCCTTCTCAGCCAAATATCATCAAATTTATTGAAACTAACAACATGTGTTTCCATGCCTTCTACGTATTACTCAATCTACTGATTTTTTAGGACCCTGGTTGTACCATTCCCATAAAGCTCACTTTTTTGGGACTTACACAACTTCCTTGCCATCAACACAGCTTTTGCTAATAATCATCCTTGAGTTTGCAATGGCACCCCACTCCAGTACTCTTGCCTGGAGAATCCCATGGACGGAGGAGTCTGGTAGGCTACAGTCCATGGGGTCACGAAGAGTCAGACATGACTGAGTGACTTCACTTTCACTTTTCACTTTCATGCATTGGAGAAGGAAATGGAAACCCACTCCAGTGTTTTTGCCTGGAGAATCCCAGGGATGGAGGAGCCTGGTGGGCTGCCGTCTATGGGGTCGCACAGAGTCGGACAGGACTGAAGCGACAGCAGCAGCAGCAGCAGCAGCATCCTTGAGTTCTCTTTGGCTTCTGATATCTGTGGGGTCTTCTTCTTCCTCAATAATTTTCATCCTCTCCTGACAGCTCTCATTCCTTTGAAGCTGTTTGTTTATGCACTCTTCCTCTCTCTATATCTTAAATGATGAGATTCTTCATGCCTATTCGATATCACCTTTCATCTTCTCGACTTAGAGTTTTCCTTGACAATTTCAAACCCTTATGTATTTGTTCATTGTCTATATAATCCAAATTACTCCTAGATCTTTAGTCTATCTCAGATCCTCAGAGTTGTTCTCCAATAAGCCTTCTTTTTATTCCACTGCATTTTAAGCAGTGCTTAAGATTATACTTAACATGGACTAATTTATAATGAATATATTTCTCCTTATCCCACTGTCCAACCATGTTCTAAGACTTGAGCTAACTCCCACTTTTGGCCCCAATTGACCTAAACATCCAAGTCTTGGATGAGTGCCCCCAGTATCTACCCTGAGATAATTTATTGGATCAAAGGCAGGTATCTATTCATAGTCCTACATCATAGGGCTTGACTCAAAAGGTAAACTGTACCAATCAGATTTTGTTCAGGATTTTTCACTACGTCCTCAATGGGGACATTTTATTTGTCCAAGAATAGAATGAGTGGTACACGTGCCATGTCATGCTAAAAATTATCCGTATAATTCAACCTCTTGCAGATTCTCAAATTAGTTTTTGATGTCCCAGGAAGGTTGAGATGTGCTGCTAACATTTCTGGCCAGGTATTCCTGAATATCTTTCTCATCTCGGCATCTCTCCCTGTTCACTAGGTATCATCATCTCCATCGAGTGCTCCCAGAGGAAATAATCATGCCTTCCAGTCATCACTGTTTTATGCTCAGTATTTCCAACGACCTTTGCAGTTCTTGTGATGTATTTGGGGGAACAGAACAGCACAGCTGGAAGTATAAGAAGAGAAATATTTTCAGATAAGACTAACATCTTATATCAGTTTTTTATTGTTGTTGTTGTTGTTTAAACAAGGAACTCTCTAAAGCAAACCTAGTTCATAGAGTGCTTTTTTGAGGAATGGGGAAATGGAGCTTATAGGATTACAGGACTCTACAGATAAATTATTCAGCTAAACTTCAGGAGCACTGGAACAGAGTGCAAATCAGTTTAGGGGAGCCTGGAATAGTCAGTTTCTCTCTAAGGTCTTATTATGTCACTCCTTCACTGATTTTTAAATTTCTCTTTATTATGTATCTTTTATTTATATTTTCTTTGCTCATAATTTATGCTTCTCTCTCACTTCTCTCTTTGGAGTCTCTTTATATATCTTACAGGCTTCCCAGATAGCTCACTTGGTAAAGAATCCACCTGCAATGCAGGAGACCCCGGTTCAATTCCTCGGTTCTGAGCCTTGGTGTCTCAGCTGGTAAGGAATCTGCCTGCAATGCGGGAGACCTGGCTTTGATCCCTGGGTTGGGAAGATCCCCTGTAGAAGGGAAAGGCTACTCACTACAGTATTCTGGCCTGGAGAATTCCATGGACTGTAGAGTCCATGGGGCTGCAAAGATCTCTCAAATTTAATTTGCTGCACACTCACTTCTGTGATTAATATTTTCCTGTTCATATTTCTAAGAAAATCTGATATATTAACCAACAATAAGCTCAGATTCATTTACAGAGTATGTTCTAGGTGCTCTATTATCTCATAGAGATATCATTATCCTTATCATTATACCCATTTGTTGGTTGAAGAAATTGAAGTTCACAGAAGTTATTTATCTTAGCCTAACTTTAAAAAAAAAAGTTAAAGAGATGGAACTTGGATCCAGTTTCTCCACATGCTCTCCAAACACGAGCTTGCATATCTCATTGTCTTACCACAGTGTTTTCTCTGAGATCGTCCAGATCAGCCAGGTGGAGCGAGGTGACAGGGCTTGAACTATGAGTGGAAGACGCAACTCTCTCCAGGAGCTTCCAAACCAATCCTTTCATTCAGGAGGAGTTGTGCTGGAAAGGCTAAAGTGTATCATACTGCAGTGTGAATATGAAGGTAAGGAATTTATACTCAGTTATGAAAACCAGTCTTGGAACTGCAAATTCTGGAGGCCCTTCTAAAGCCACTGATTTTCTTGCTTAGTGAACACCCTGGGAAAGTAAATGAACAGGGAAGAGCATGCAGCTGTGGATGGGCCATGTTTGCACACCTAGGCAAAGCTTTACTCACACCAATTTAAGCAATAAGTGTGGTGGACAAATTCAGCAGCTTTTCCTGCTTCCTGTTCACACATAGGAGTTCATCCAGTGGAGGAGAAGTTCAGAATGAGAACAGTCACCTAGAGAAGATCCATTAAATGACTGAACGTGGTTCCCTGGCTAGAGAAGGAGGCCAAATGAATCAAATAGAAATGAAGAGTTTGGAAGACGAGGGAAAAACTGAGTCACTGGTTTACTTTTTCGATCTCTTATCTACCCTTCACTTTCTGTAAGAAGAAGGAGGATCCCAGGTGTGAATTTTTATCTCACACTCCCTGACACAGTTTTGCTTTCTTCTACAAATTTACATTACCAGCTTTCTCACAAGAAACATCACTTCCTGCCAACTATGGTTAGTCCTGTCCTTTTCACATGTCTTGTAGCCTCTGCAACGTTGCATATTACTGCATTTTGATCCTTCTCATTCATTTTTATGTCTCCTATGCCACCCCTTTAAAAGACACAAAACCCTAAGTCAACACACAAAATTAACTGAGATCTAGATCACTGAGTTATGTGACCCTATGGACCTTAGCCTGCCAGACCCCATTGTCCATGGGATTCTCCAGGCAAGAATATTGGAGTGGGATGCCCTGCCCTCCTCCAGGGAATCTTCCTGACCCAGGGATCAACCTCGCATCTCTTATGTCTCCTGAATTGGCAGGTGGTTTTTTTTTTTTTTTTTTTTTACCACTAGAGGCACCTGTAAACCCCTTTAAATTATTAAGAGTAGGCAAAACTTGGATATGAAAAAAAAAGGAAATTCACCAACATTGTTGTTGAAATTGGAGCCTTTTGGAAAGAAACAGGAAGAACTGGCAAACTCAGTCGCTAATGAATCACTGATGTCATTGAGGGAGATGGATGAATGTCAAAAGCATTCAGAGCAGATTTTGAAGAAGAGAGCACACCATCAGGATGAGACAATGGTAGGGATCCCAACACAGGATACATTATCAGAAAAGAGGGTGTTCTAATTGTCTGGAAGCAACAGAAGTCTCAAGAAGCATCGCCCCAGGCAAAACTAATTGCTAACATCTCTCTAGTCCTGAGATCTAAGACACTTGATTCTTACTTCTATTATCCTCTACCAAACCATGTAATTATCTTTTTTTGCTCCACTGAATGAGCAGAAGAGGACTATTTTTCATCACTGTATTTCTCAGATCAAACACTCTTCTTGGAGCAGAACGATAATAAATACTTGTGAATAAACAATTGACAAAATCACAAGAATGCACTGGGAATGCTGACACTATTCCTGTTCTCCTGTATGATGGGAAATGAGAGAAAAAAGAATGATCTGAATTGGATAGATCTGTGAGCGGTATAGGGTCCTCCAATAATTTCATGAGTTGGTAAAATGAATGAAGAAAAGTTCAGGACTTCACCAGTGATCCAGTGCTAAGACTCTGCACTTCAATGAAGGGAGGGTGTGCCAATTCACTGAATCCATGGTTCAGGAACTAAGATCCTACATGCTGAAAAAAAAAAGATTAAATTTCAAAAGATAAGGATGATTGTTTATTATACAGTCGTGAGGAAAAGAGAAGTAAAATGCCCCTCATTTCTCATCTATAAAATATGAGGCTCTGTTTTTTTAATCTCTGTAGTCCTAAGAGTTCCTGGTCCCCACTGTGCACACACGCTTTGCCTTGGCAGTGACCACAGAGATGCAATGTGGCCCCGTCTCCTTGGGAACGAAAGCGGGAAAGAGGTCACAGAAATCACAGGTGTCCTGGAGCACCCTGGCTGTCTCATTCCCCACTGACCGATGGCCCTTCTGTTGGTCCCAGCCAGGCTGCTGTAAGGGATGTTGTATCCAGACTCCTGCTATGGGAGAAGGGACAACACATTGCCCACCTGCACTCTATTTCTGATCATGATTACGATTTTTCTGTTTTCAGAAACAGGCTATATGTTACAAATAAAGATCCTTATTAAAATGGAAAGTCTTAAACAAGAGTATCAAATGATAACCCATCTAAACTGTCTCAACAAGCATTTCAACTGTTCTTCAAAATTGTAAATTAAACACACCCAGCCCATCAGATTAAAAAAAGCTTTTGGAGGTATGGAACTTATTGTAGTTCTAACCTTTCGGATAATGAGAACTGAGTTAATTCTACAGGCTCAACTATGAAAAACTAGCTGCAAGAGAGAATGGGCTGTTTCTGTTTGAGCTAATGAAGAATGACACTGAAAAAAATAGTGTTCAAATAAAATAAATGCTCACTTCAAACGCTGCTTCAGATTTGAGTCTTGCTGTGACTGTGTACTGAGAAGCTTCTGTTAGAAACAGGAAAACTTGTTTTCCATTTCCAACAGCTAGTCATTTCTTCTAGTCTACAGTGGATTTTTTTCAACTTAGAATTGTTATTTATGAAGTTGTCAGAGGTGTTAATAAGCACACATTAATAAAACTCCTGTCTGAAATTGAATACTTAGTAGATTAATGGTTGAGCAGCCGCAAACACATTCAACTGGTCTAAGTCAAAAAAAAAACAAAAAACACCCAAGTTCCTTCCCTCAACTAGGGACACAGAGCACCTAGGGCTTAAGGTAGGATTACAAAATTTATACTCCTATGCCAAGACCAACTCTAACGCAGGATCCAGATTTTTACTGAAGAATGCCATTTTATGGAGAGAGGACATGCAGGAATGTTCCTAAAATTTATTCAAAGATAAAGGTTTCTTTTTGCTTTTGTTCTTTTAGATAGTATTGATAGTATTACTATTAGTCGCTCAGTCGTGTCCGACTTTTTGTGACCCCTTGGACCGTAGCCCGCCAGGTTTCTCTGTCCATGGGATTCTCTAGGCAAAAATACTGGAGTGGGTTGCCATTTCCTCCTCCAATTGATAGTTGTCACTAAAATGTATTCAGATATGAAGGTTTCTATTTGTTGTTGCTCTATTGGATAGTATTGATAGTATAAACATGCTTAATTTCCCCTGAATATGCTTTCATTCCAACCAGAAATTGTGTGAACGTAGGTTTGGAGTTACAGAGGCATAAGAGTGTATAGTGTCTGTGACGCTCATGAATTACAGTAATCTTAAATAAATTGTTTATATGAGTGTGCGAGTGCTCAGTTATATCCGACTCTTTGAGACCCCATGAGCCCACCAGGCTCCTCTGTGCCTGGAATTCTCCAAGCAAGAATACTGGAGTGGGCTGCCATGCCCTCCTCTAGGGGATCTTCCCAGCTCAGAGATCAAACCTGCATCTCTTGTCTCCTGTATGGGCAGGTGGGTTCTTTACCATTGCCCCACCTGAGGGTCTACACAGGTGCCACCAGCTTTTCAAAGTTCACTTGACTCCACTTGGCTTTTACACAAGGCCAACATTTGTACCTGCTTTTACTAACTGAAAGAAATTTGAACAGGATTTTCCCTTTGACGGAAACAATGCAAAAGGAGAAAGTAGCGTTCCTTGTATGTTCTGCAGCAGCCTCTGCAGAGGAAGGGCGCACCCAGAGCAGGGTGAGGGGCACTGCCAGTTTCCGTGCCTGAACTACACTGAGTGTCTAAGAATCAAGCCCCCGGAGCTTCGGGCCGTCTACGAGCACCTGTGCTTTATCTGGGTTTATCTTGTTCATCCATTAGCAAGTTGTGTTCTAAAAGAGTTTTTTTTTTTCTTCACTTTATGCTATTTTTGTATGGAAAGTTTGATGGTAATCTGGTACTTCCGGAATGAGAGGGAAACTTATACCATGGAAAATGACTCTCTAGGCAAAGCATTGCACTGTGAGGAGTTCCGACAATCATACTTTCATGACCATAGGCTTCACGGTTGGTAGAAGGGACCAATGGGTTGTAGCCACGGTTGTCCTCCAATGTGTTAGCAAGCTGCCCACAGCAGTGTTTGCGCCATCCTTGCTGTCTGCGTGGCTGACCTGAGGAACAATTGGAACATAACTCAGTTCTCTGGCTTCTGTGTCTTTTCATATTTGATGCATTTTTACTTACAATTTGCCTGTGTTTAGGTCTCTTTCCATAATTTTGACTTCTAACAAATCAAGCTATTCCTTATAGAGTAAGCCAAGACTTAAAGAAACAGATAAGGAAATAATGTTTTTGATGTTTTTTCATAGCTGCTCATTCATTTGAACTCTCTGGATCTGAGCTGGCTGTTCAGCCCTCTGGAAAGGATGTTAAAATCCATCGATGAAATTTAAGAGATTTTTAGACAAGGATAATGCATTCTTGTCCAGTCCAAGGGTGCCAAGTCAACTGAGAGATGAGTGAACAGGAAAGAGGGAGGGAGACCAGGAAATGAGACATAAATAGAAGGAATGGGAAAGAGACCAGAACAGGTGTTAGAAAAAAGGCTATTTGGCCAAATTATGTTAAGAATTTGGCAGAAGGACAGGAGGAACAAAACCCTGGCTATTAGTCATCTGTTTTTGTAGGAATATAAACAGGACTAGTGTTCAAGTAAGAGCTGGTGTCTTAAATCAAGAAAAAGAAATGACATAAGATGTTGATGTGAAATTAATGTGCATTATTTGTACCCCAAGGAAAGGAACACAAAATAAGACAATTCCCCCAACAATTCTAAAACACATCCTGAGTTCTTTATGAATATTTGTCATCCCACATACAGAGATATCGTTAGACTGCAGATGACAATAAACTTTATGAACATATTCAATTAGTGCAAGGAGATGACCTAGATTTAGTTCAACACCCGGGATTTTCTTAATTAAAAGGTTTTTATACCCAGCAACACTTTAAAAGATCTCTCATACAGTTTGGAAACTTTAAAACCAGATGGTACTTTTGTGAACACTTTAACAGGCAAATGTGATGTTGTCATTGGATTTAAAAGGAATATGTGGATTGAGGCCCCTGTAAGACAAACACAAAATTTTAAAGTGTCTGGATGTGTCTGCTCTGTAATCAGAGATATCTACCATCATCATCATCTGATAATGAGTCAAGGTGGATGAAAGTGCCGTGAGGTTCTTTCATACTTTCTCCAAGTATTTTCTTTCTATTTGGATACAGTGCACTTTTTAGGTTTACTTTTAAACATAAAAAGAAATGCAAAATGTAAATAAAATATAGTAGAATCAATAGAGTATCCTTTTTACCATAAAAAATTGATTTGCAATTTTACCCAGGCCATTATATTTGAGATCATTACACTACTGTAGAAAGTATTAATATCCTGTTTTCACATGCAAACGCTCTTTTCTGTATAATCTGGCATGTGATCAATATCACTTAATCAAAAGAACAGATGTAATGGATTAGATGAGCCACACAAACAGGTCAATAGTCCACTGTGATTGACCTACCTAAAAGGCATTTTCATGTTACTTGACATAAAGCATGAATCCTATTACTGCTGCTTTGCTTAAGAAACAAAATTTCACCAGTATTACAAAGAACTGTGAAGCACCCATGACCCTTCTCCTCCTCATCCTCTGATTGCCTCAGAGTTCTGTGGTATTTCATCCATGGTTTTATTTAGAGTCCTACCTTAGACTATATGCTAGCATAACATAATAGGTTTTTAAATTTTGTCTTTTTGGATGTAATATTTGGATGAGTAATCCTATAGCTGCTTTTCCAAGCTCACTGTTACGTACACCTGTTTAGGAAGCAGAAATAGAGGTTATCCATTTCCAAGTATTATCTTATGTAGGGGTCTGTGCATTTTTCACTTCCAAAAACATTTTTGTAATCATTTTATTGATTGACTTTTTACCTTAATTGGCATAGCCTATAGAATGCTAGATCTTTGAAAGTTTCAGGGTTTATCTTTGTGAACAAATGGACAAATGTCAATAATTTCTCCTCTGGGGAAAAATTGGCATATTCTTCAACTATCGAATGCAGAGATGGGTATCTCCATGCGTATATAATGTGTGTCTCTCTCACATACGTGCACGTGCATATGTGTATCTGTGGGTGTGCCTGTGTAATTTTACGCTAATTAATTTTGCTATTTGGGTCCTGTCTCTATACTGTTTTCTGTTATAAGAAAGTGAGCTGTCAGTCTTCTCATATACAGTAAATTTGTCAACATTTACATAGTTCTGTCCATTTTATCTCTTACATTTTGAAGTTGTATTATTAAGTAGATCTATTTTCACATTTGCCAAGTCTTCCTGTTAAGTTGTATAGTTTTAAAATTCTGTGTGGAAGTACAGCCCATTTATGTCTAGTGATGCATTTTAAACGTAAAGAACATTTTATTGGCATTTATATACCACTTTTCTTTTGGTAGTATTTTCCAGGTAAATCTTTCTTAAAATTTGTAATCTTTCTGTTCATTTTGTGTTAGATATGTTTCATATAAATCTAATATAGTTAATTTCTTTATTTTTTAAACTCAGGAATATAATCAATATTTTTTAAATTTAAGAGAGATATTTCTACATAAATGAGTGCCTCTGTGTTGACTAAGATTGCTGACATATTTGAATTTATTTTTGGCACTCTATTTCCTACATTATAACATTTCAATATCTCCCTTAAATTCTCAAGTGGTAAAATAATTTTAATCCTAACAAACTATGCTTCTAATCTTTCTATTTCAAAGAAATTTACTGATATGAGTCAAAAGTGAGTTTATCACATTTTCCTGTAAATTATAGAAAACCCCAAATGCAAAGTGAAGTTTAAATGCGCTTAGGGACAAAACTTTACCTTAAATTTTCTTATTGCTCCTCTCAAATATATCTATTCTTCATGAATCTGAGCTCAAAAATTGGGTACAAAGGTGGGTGAAGTTTTTAAAACTTCTGACATGAGTTATAGAAAATTATTTTCTTTAATCTGAGGTTATACAGGGTAATGAAACAATCATACAGAAAAGCATAATAATGATAATATTGGTTGTAGCATAATGGTTTAAATTATTTACTTAAGCAGATTAAAATGGCAAGGTAAAAATGATAATAATGAGTATAAAAATATCCACCTTTCACTTTAAAATATCGGCTTTGCTGTGTGGTATAATTGTCAAGTCTGTTGGGTGGGTTTCAGGCATGCAGATAACTCTTTCCTCATCACCAGCTGTAAGTGCACACATCTGTAATTTCCCACAAAGTTATGGTGCGCAGCTTTTTCCAAGCAGGGTTGACACCTATAAAAGTCGAGATGGAAGGGAAGACCCTCAGTCGTGTCTGACTCTTTGCGACCCCGTGGACTGTAGCCCACCAGGCTCCTCCATCCATGGGATTCTCCAGGCAAGAGTACTAGAGTGGGGTGCCATTTCCTTCTCCAGGGGATCTTCCTGACCCAGGAATCGAACCCGGGTCTCCTGCATTCCAGGCAGACACTTTAACCTCTGAGCCACCAGGGAAGCCCAGATAACAGCTAGTTAGACAATTAAGACAGTGAGTAAGAGCAATAGGTAGGTAGGTAGCTTAGCAGTCAAAATCTCTAATATTTGGAATATAATTTGCTCCTACATAACTTACATACTTTTACATAGATCAAAAAAGGTGCATCTCATTTTGACAACTGTTATCAGTTTCTTCTGGTTTGCTTTCTTTTTGCAACATATAAACATTTACCACGATGCAGTGTACTTAAAAGGATCTCAATAAATGTTCGTTGAATTTTCAAAAAAAGCATTAGAGGAGATAACTGGTCAAACTATAGACACAGGTGAAGTAGTTCTCTAAGACAGAATAAACTTAAACAAAAGATCTTTTAAAGGTAAAAAATCAAAGACAAAAGATCTTTCACATAAAACTTATTTAATGTTAAGATGAATTTGCTCATATTATATGTGCACTAAATGATGTCCGTATGTAATAGATTTTTGCGGAAAGACGTAGATAAGAAACAAACTGAAAAATATCACAAAGCGTATCAAGCTCTCAAGGGAAATTGTGAACAATACAACACCGATATTGAATATTTTAAATCAATTGCAGGAGGGTGGAGGAGTTCAGTGCAAATTCCAGAGAACACTCAGACAGTAAAGAGATTAAATTGCACAGAAAAACCTCCCCGAAGCATAGAAGTCCACCCTAAAGTTACTACAAGTGGGGAAACAGCTGTGGATAAGCCTAACGTGCAAGGCTGGGACCACAGTGTTGGAAGGAACATCTTATGAAATGCACAATATTTTGATCATGGACCAAGAGTTAATTCATTTTTAGATATGTCATTTCTAGTCTTTGTTTTTTTCTGCCTCAGAAAATTTCAATATTCAGGTCAGGATTTGCAACGGACAGTCAGGGAGATGCTTATTCGGAGAGGAAAACGTGACCTCTGGACACCTTGTTGCAAATGAAAGGTTCAAGTTAAACCTTGACTAGTTAAGGAACTTGTAAAGTTTTACAAGAGGCTTGCCTAGAATCCAGAATAAGGACCCGGAGCTGAGGTCAGACAGTGGCTTGAAGGAGAACATAGCATTCAAGGGTTTGCTCGGAGGAGACAAAGCATCCACCTCTTTTCAATATTTTGCCTGAGGCCCCTCTGGCCCTGCCATTCAAAATCATCTTTTCTGTCATTCTGGCATTTGTGGTACGTTACAGAACCCTGATTTAGGCTGGCAGGTAAATTTAGAATATTCTTCCTGGTACTTTGTTTTAACTTAGTAAAATACTAAATAATAAAATATGGCTTCTTGTCACAGATCCCAAACATCAAATATAAATAGATAGCAGTATTTATGTTAAAATGAAATTTGCTCTGGCAAATGTACTTCATCTTTGGTTGCAGTCATTCCACGCAATTTCCAGTTTCTCTTTTTCACTTTGGAAGCATACAATTCTCTATTTTATGTCTATACAGTCTCTCGCATGGGGCCATTCAAAAACAAAAAGTGCATCCTTCATGTTACATTTCTTTGCTTTTAGCTTGCACCAGAACTTTCCCCCCGTCTCAATGTGGCTTTTGTATGGGCACGTGCAATAAAAAAGCTAATAAACTTAATAAATGGTTCAATTGCGGGCTGCACCTGTGTGTTACCGTCTTCCTCATTATCCATTTCCTCAGACATTGTCCATTACCTCGACTTGGTCACAGAACCCTATTGTAAGTCTAAGAAATAGTGCAATAAAAGTAAATAATCTGAGAAAATATTACAGTGCAAACTGAAAATAGTTTTGTTGTAAATTTATGCACATTTTTATTCACTCTGCCAAGTACAAGTATGCTGGCATTCTACTGTTCACTTTAGATCTCCCAAAGGGATATGACCCAAATCCTTACTTCTTATGAGCTTCATTCAAATATATATTAGAGTGGCTCAGTGCCAGCAGGTTTTTTTCTCAATAGGATTGGTGAAAACTGATTTAGACAATAGCATGTACTCTACACACACACACACACACACACACACACACACACACACACACAAACACCTATATATATGTATTTCTGAAATGACCCTCTAAAACTGTCTGCATGCTCAAAGTAAAATAGAAAATTAAGTTTTTTCTAATAGTTCAAACATCAAATGCCTTTCCTTCCTGATATTCTATAAATACGAACAAACTGTATATTTTTTCTGGAGACTTTTGAATAATAGATATATTTCCAAACAGTTGTGAGTGTGTGGACTCTGTTAAGAAAGGGAAAGGGTAAGACTTCCTGGTGACCCTTAGTGACCTCAGTGTTCAGATGACACCATTTATACGGAGATAAATTAAATGACTTGACCAAGCCCATAAAGGTAGTGGCTGGTTGATACAGAACAAGGCTGTTTGGATCCCAACACTTTGATCTTTCCTGTCATGTCACTGTGATTTCTGAGGTCACATTGTCTATCAGATAACAGCAAGATATGAAGAAGCAAAGGCTCAATCTCCTCGTGTCTTGCTAGTTTAAGATGGCTTTAGATCTTTTTAAGATAAAGACCATTTAAAAAAAAATGTGCCATCTAGTTAGTCTACATGACACTGTGTTTTCAATCACTTTTTTGCATAGGTTCTGTTGGCTATTGATGATAGTATTCTCATCAATACTTTTGATGAGAGTTCATAGGCGTCAGTCAGAAAAGATTTTCACAAGCTGCACGGAGAAGGCAATAGGACCCACTCCAGTACTCTTGCCTGGAAAATCCCATGGACGGAGGAGCCTGGTGGGCTGCAGTCCATGGGGTCGCGGAGAGTCAGACACAACTGAGGGACTTCACTTTCACTTTTCACTTTCATGCATTGGAGAAAGCAATGACAACCCACTCTAGTGTTCTTGCCTAGAAAATCCCAGGGACGGGGGAGCCTGGTGAGCTGCCGTCTACGGGTCACACAGAGTCAGACACTACTGAAGCAACTTAGCAGCAGCATTCAAGGTGAGAAATGCACAGAAATGAAAAAGGTGATCCTAGGCTGACAGATCGTTTGGGATAGCTCGAGCAGGCTCTAAGTGACTCTTGGTTTTTTCTTTGCTGCTACTGCTAAGTCACTTCAGTCATGTCCGACTCCGTGTGACCTCATAGATGGCAGCCCACCAGGCTCCCCCATCCCTGTGATTCTCCAGGCAAGAACACTGCAGTGGGCTGCCATTGCCTTCTCCAGTGCATGAAAGTGAAAAGTGAAAGGGAAGTCGATCAGTCGTGTCTGACTCCTCATGACCCCATGGATTGCAGCCCACCAGGCTCCTCCACCCATGGGATTTTCCAGGCAAGAGTACTGGAGTGGGGTGCCATCGCCTTCTCCGTTTTCTCTTTATGGCTTTCTAAAGAAGACAGTGAATTAATAAAGTGATTTGATGAAAATGTTAGCTAGATTGCATCTGTTTCTGCCACTAACCAGGTGGCAAGAGTGGTTAAAGCCCACCTGCCCATGCAGGAGACCTAAGAGACGCGGGTTCAATCCCTAGGTTGGGAAGGTCCCCTGGAGAAGGAAATGGCAACCCACTCCAGTATTCTTGCCTGGAGAAACCCATGGACAGAGGAGCCTGCTGGGCTACAGTCCATGGGGTCACAAAGGGTCTGGCACAACTAAGGAGACTTAGCAGGCATGCATGCACCCGGCCACTAACCAACAGGACATATTTACACTACATGTATTTTACATATATGCACACAGGGTTTAGTATTTCCACTGGCTTGCAGAGCCTGCTCAGTTGCTTAGTCGTTTCCAGCTCCCTGCGACCCCACGGACTGTAGCCCACCAGGCTCCTCTGTCTATGGGATTTCCCAGACAAGATTAGTGGATGGATTGCCATTTCCTCCTCCAGGTGGCTTGTGCAGAGCACAGGATATTTTCCTTTATAGCACATTTTGTTCCTTTAACTAAAAACAGGACTAGGAACAGCCAGATAACCTCTGAGAGTCATAAAAACATGCAGACAGTGTCCAATATTTGGTGTGTAGTAGTTTATATAGAGCAAAATTTCCAGCAAGATATATATATATATATACATATATATATATGTTTTCCACTATGTAAATTTTATTTATCTCTAACCTGATTAAGAGGTGAAAACATAATTTAACCATTTAAAAACTACTTCTCTCAGAAATTTCTTCCAAGATACTTTAAAATGCTTTATTTATAATAAAAGCAACCATCGGGACTTCCCTGGCAGTCCAGTGCTTAAGGCTCCTTGCTTCCATTGCAAGCGGTACAGGTTTGATCCTTGGTCAGGGAAGTAAGATCCTACATGCCATGCAGTATAGCTAAAAATTTTTTTAAAGAAAGAAAAGTATTATTATTTTTTAAAGCAACTCTCAGTTTAGTTCTTGCTAAGTCCTAGACCTTGCGCAGAGCACTGGACCTCCATTAATCCTTGCTTACCTTTATAACTCTACAAAGTAGACAGAATTATCCTTAGTGTTCAGATGACACCATTTATATGGAGATAAATTAAATGACTTGACCAAGCCCATAAAGGCAGTGGCTGGTTGGTACAGAACAAGGCTGCTTGGATCCCAACACTTTGATCTTTCCTGTCATGTTACTCTGACTTCTGAGGTCACCTTCAGTTCAGTAGAATCTCTTTTATTTCTTGTGTAACTGTGCTTGTTGGAGGAGTTCAGAGGCCACTGCTTTTTGCTCTGCATGATTTCCTTTTCCATTCCAGGTGTGTATGCCTATGTTTCAGTTAACTTCCCATTTACCAAGTCAGAAAAAAGCTCTAATTAGAATGACCCTTTCACTGCATCAATATCAAGATATCAATGGCATCTTTAAAAATATTTTTTAAAAAAATGGCAACCTTATAAACATCCATAACTACTTCTGACTTTCAAATGACACAAAACAATGGAAAATAATTGATAATTTGTTTTGCCAGATACTGCGAACAACTTGTTATTCGAATGTTGCCTGACCTGAGAATATTTTTCAGAGCAGATTACCTATCAGAATTTTATTTGATGATCCTAAAGTGAATCTTCTAGACTAAGCTATGGTTTCTCCAGAATATAAATATTTTGAAAATTTAGTGCCCTGAGTTACTAAATATTTGAGATAAATGATCTAACCTTAACTCCAACTTAACTATTTGAGTGAAATAATCCCCATATACAGCCTATTTTCACTTATATGATATATAGATATTTTGCATATTTATGAATACATGTAGTTATATATTAAGATTATTTTAGTATGGAAATAATAAAAATATAACAGAGTAACATACATTTAATGCTAAAACTATGCAAGCAATAATTTTATCAATATATGCTAATTCTTACTTCAATGATGGTGATCATTGGGAACAATAATTTTCAACATCTATATAAAGAATATAGAATATATAACGTGCTTAACTGCACATAATTTCTGCTTGATGAATGTTACATAAAGAAATAAGTGAATCCCTTAATAAATGAACCACTAGAGATAACTTATTTTTATTTGAAAGCATAACACTTCCACACTATCTTCGAAATACAACTTTAAACACTAAGCCCAATATTTTAAATATGGAAAGAAAGAAAGTGGAGTCACTCAGTTGTGTCCTACCCTTTGCGACCCCGTGGACTGTAGCCCACCAGGTTCCTCCGTCCATGAGATTTTCCAGGCAAGACTACTGGAGTGGGCTGCCATTTCCTTCTCCAGGGGATTTCCCAACCCAGGGATCAAACTCCGGTATCCTTCATTCCAGACAGGCACTTTGCCATCTGAGCCACCAGGGAAGCCCCAAAAGATCCTTAATAACTGCTTAGTGAAATAAATGGAATCTGAAAGTATTCTATGGTGTATTTGGAATAATAAATCTATGTTCAAAAGTACGTACTGAAAAATTATTTCCTTCAAGGGTGACTCTCAAGTATGTATTCCATAATCACATACATTAATGACATGTTCCACACTATGCAGGCCTTCCCCAGTGGCTCAGCCATAAAGAACTCAAAAGCAGTTTAAGACACTCAGGAGACCGTGGCTTCAATCCCTGGTTCAGGAAGATCCCCTGGGTGAGGGCATGGCAACCCACTCCAATAGCCGGGACAATCCCATGGACAGAAGAGCCTGGCAGGCTATCGTCCATGGGGTTGCAAAGAGTCGGACATAATTGAAGCGACTGAACACATACTGTGCAACCCTTTTGGAGACTTTAAAAGTGTTAGTTTACTAGGCTTCTGACAACTTTTACAGTAAAGAAATCCTCTTTAATTTTATCCATTCATTCCCCAAGCCTAATTGACCACAGAAACTCTTTTTTACTCCACTTACATTTTGCCAGTGGGGCAGCTAGCTTTCCCAGTAAGTCAGTATAAGAAACACTGATCAAGATGTCAATTCTTTGAATCAAAAATTCTTAATATTACTCTATTTAAAATGCATTTGTCCCTTTATAGATGACAACTTTTATCTATAGCTTATATTTGGGTTTCTGCTATTTATGCTTTAGCTAATGAACATCTCAATTGTAATAAATAAGGATATAAATGTGCTTTCAAAATGTCTCAGTTGTCTTAGTATTATCATGACTAAGTTTCATTGTGGCATCTTGAATAATAAATGCCAGTGCTTAAGACGAGAATGAAAATAATATGAAAATTTCTTCTTTATAATTTTTGAAATCTGTCTTAGGACATACACTCAAAATGTTATACTTCCATCAATGGAAGACATGTATCTCCTCATAGAAAGCTCCTTTTTAAAAATTTTTAGGTGAACTCCGTTTTCTTTTTATATGAAATCAAAGCTAGTAGTTGGTATAAATTATTCATGATAAAATTGCTTTTCATTATATTTTATTCTTGGCTCAAATACTTTAGTTAAGAAATTGGAGTTTATATTAGTTTTAATAATGTTTTTAAATGTTACAGTAATACACTAGAAAAGAATATATCCAGATGTATTTCTTTGTGAGTATGACTAAGAGGCAGAATGAAGAATTGAAAGGGTATGACCTTTGAGGTCCCCTAGATTTCAATCTTAGATTTGCCATAGGAACTCTGTGAGTCATAGATTAATTATTTAATAGCATGGAATATATTTTTTGTTAATCTTTAGATTTGTTATGAACCATAGGTGTAAGCTAAGGCTATTTTTTCTTTTGAGATAAAAGTCATTGACTCAGTGTTTCTATTTTACCTTCTATAAATACAAAAATAACAAAAAGTCACTCAGTCATATTTGACTCTTTGTGACCCCATGAACTATACAGTCCATGGAATTCTCCAGGCCAGGATCCTGGAGTGGGTAGCCTTTCCCTTCTCCAGGGGTTCTTCCCAACCCAGGGATCAAACCCAGATCTCCCACATTGCAGGTGGATTCTTTACCAGCTGAGCCACAAGGGAAGCCCAAGAATGCTGAAGTGAGTAGCCTATCCCTTCTCCAGTAGATCTTCCTGACCCAGGAATTGAACCAGGGTCTCCTGCCTTGAAGGTGGATTCTTTACCAACTGAGCTGTCAGGGAAGCCCTATAGGAAGTATAACAAAAATCTCAAGATTGCTATAAATCCATGTTATAGGCAGATTTATGAACTCTCAAATTCATATATTGATCTTAACCCTCAGTATGTAAACTTGTTTCCATAGGTGAAAATAACATCATTAAAGCAGTAATTAAGTTAAAATGAATTCATTGAATGGGCCTTAATCAAATATAATTGATGTCTTTTTAGAAGAGGGAATTTAGACACAGCATACACAGAGGGAAGGCGATGGGAAGTAATGGGAGAAGTCAGCCATCCACAGTCCAAAGAGAAAGGCTAGAATGCTCTCAGTATCATTAGAAGGAGCCAACCTTGCCTACACCTTGATGGTGGACTTCCAGGCTCTAGAACTGTGAGAAAGTAAATCTTTGATGTTTAAATCATCCAACTGGTACACTTTGCTTGGTTAGCCTAGAAAACTCAGCTATGAAATTAAAAGATGCTTGTTCCTTGGAATAAAAGATATGACAAACCTAGACAACATATTAAAAAACAGAGACATCACTCTGCCGACAAAGGTCCGTATAGTCAAAGCTATGGTCTTGCCAGCAGTCATGTATGGATGTGAGAGTTGGGCCATAAAGAAGGCTGAGGGCTGAAGAATTGATGCTTTTGAACCGTGGTGTTGGAGAAGACTCTTGTGTCTCCCTTGAACTGCAAGGAGATCTGACCAGTCCATCCTAAAGAAAGTCAGTCTTGAATGTCCATTGGAAGGACTGATGCTGAAGCTGAAACACCAACATTTTGGCCAGCTGAAGTGAAGAACTGACTCATTTGAAAAGACCCTGATGCTGGGAAAGATTGAGGGCAGGAGGAGAATGGGACAATAGAGAACAAGATGGTTGGATGGGATCACTGACTCAATGGCCTTAAATTTGAGTATACTCTGAGAGATAGTGTAGGACTTGGAAAGCTGGTATGCTGTAGTCCATGGGGTCACAAAGAGTCGACACTATTTTGCAACTGAATAACAACAAAGGAAACTTGTGCAATCACAGGGGGTCTACAGGCCTGTATCCTAAATCCAGTCTCTATACACCAACACCAAATTAAATCTCAGAGACAAAGTTTTGGGTGACATAGAAAAGAATTGCTTTGCCAGGCAAAGGGAGCCGGCAGCTAATGCCCTCAAAACTGTGGGTTCCAACTTGGAGAGGATAGTGAGGAGTTTAATAGTTCAAAGAAGGCATGATCAACTCATGGACATTCTTCTGATTGGTCAGTGGTGAGGTAAGTGGGAGTCAGCATCATCAACCTGGTTCTGACCTTTTTTGGGTCCCTGTGCAGGTGGACAGCTTACCCTTATCTTCTCCCACCTGGTGAGGATTTTAGTATCTGCAAAAGAGCTCAAAGATATTATTATGTGTGTCCCTTGAGGAGGAACCAGGAATCGGCTCCAAGGCTGCACTATTGTTTTCTGACCGTTCTGCCCTTATCTCTGCATTTCCTCCCTTCCCTGATTAGCAACAGCTTGAACTCAGGGAAGAAGACAAGGAAAGGCTTTTGTGCCCAGGAGCCCCTAGGTCCTGCTGTTACCTTTCAGTTTTTCTATAGTGTCCGGCTCTTTGTTTCACTATGGGCTGCAACACGCCAGCCTTCCCTGTCTTCGCTATCTCCCTGAGCTTGCTCAAACGCATGTCCATTGAGTCAGAAATGCCATCCAACCATCTCATCCTCTGTCACTCCCTTTTCCTCCTGCCCTCAATCTTTCTCAGCATCAGGGACTTTTCTAATGAATCAGCTTTTCACATCCGGTGGCCAAATATTTGAGCTTTAGCATGTCCTTCCAGTGAATGAATATTCAGGATTAATTTCCTTTAGAATTGACTGGTTTGATCTCCTTGCTGTCCAAAGGACTCTCAAGAGTCTACTCCAGCACCACAGTTTGAAAGCGTTAATTATTCAGCCCTCAGTCCTCTTTATGGTCTAACTCTCACATCCATACATGATTACTGGCAAAACCACAGCTTTGATTATATGGACCTTTGCCAGCAAAACAGTGCCTCTGCGTTTTAACACATTGGCTAGTGTTGTCATAGTTTTTCTTAAAAGGAAAGAAGGTCCTACTTGGTTAAATTTCCACTAGACTGTATCTTCATGAAAATGAGTGGAATTTAGGAGATAAATAGGTATATTTTCAATTTTCTGCTTTGTAGTAATCATGCAAAGACGGGCTTGATAAAGGACAGAAATGGTATGGACCTAACAGAAGCAGAAGATATTAAGAAGAGATGGCAAGAATACACAGAAGAACTGTACAAAAAGGATCTTCATGACTCGGATAATCACGATGGTGTGATCACTCATTTAGAGCCAGACATCTTGGAATGTGAAGTCAAGTGGGCCTTAGAAAGCATAACTACGAACAAAGCTAGTGGAGCTGATGGAATGCCGGTAGAGCTACTTCAAATCCTGAAAGATGATGCTGTCAAAGTGCTGCACTCAATATGCCAGCACATTTGGAAAACTCAGCAGTGGCCACAGGACTGGAAAAGGTCAGTTTTCATTCCTATCTCAAAGAAAAGCAATGCCAAAGAATGCTCAAACTACCGCACAATTGCACTCATCTCACATGCTAGTAGAGTAACGCTCAAAATTTTCCAAGCCAGGCTTCAGCAATACATGAACCATGAACTTCCTGATGTTCAAGCTGGTTTTCGAAAAGGCAGAGGAACCAGAGATCAAATTGCCAACTGGATCATGGAAAAAGCAAGAGAGTTCCAGAAAAACATCTATTTCTGCTTTATTGACTATGCCAAAGCCTTTGACTGTGTGGATCACAATCAACTGTGGAAAATTCTGAAAGAGATGGGAATACCAGACCACCTAACCTGCCTCTTGAGAAACCTGTATTCAGGCCAGGAAGCAACAGTTAGAACTGGACATGGAAGAACAGACTGGTTCCAAATAGGAAAAGGAGTAGGTCAAGGCTGTATATTGTCACCCTGCTTATTTAACTTCTATGCAAAGTACATCATGAGAAACGCTGGACTGGGAGAAACCCTGGACTGGAAGAAACACAAGCTGGAGTCAAGATGGCTGGGAGAAATATCAATAACCTCAGATATGCAGATGACACCACCCTGATGGCAGAAAGTGAAGAGGAACTCAAAAGCCTCTTGATGAAAGTGAAAGAGGAGAGTGAAAAAGTTGGCTTAAAGCTCAACATTCAGAAAACGAAGATCATGGCATCCGGTCCCATCACTTCATGGGAAATAGATGGAAAAACAGTGGAAACAGTGTCAGACTTTTTTTGGGGGGGCTCCAAAATCACTGCAGATGGTGACTGCAGCCATGAAATTAAAAGACGCTTACTCCTTGGAAGAAAAGTTATGAGCAACCTAGATAGTATATTCAAAAGCAGAGACATTACTTTGCCGACTAAGGTCCTTCTAGTCAAGGCTATGGTTTTTCCTGTGGTCATGTATGGATGTGAGAGTTGGACTGTGAAGAAGGCTGAGAGCCAAAGAATTGATGCTTTTGAACTGTGGTATTGGAGAAGACTCTTGAGAGTCCCTTGGACTGCAAGGAGATACAACCAGCCCATTCTGAAGGAGATCAGCCCTGGGATTTCTTTTGAAGGAATGATGCTAAAGCTGAAGTTCCAGTACTTTGGCCACCTCATGCGAAGAGTTGACTCATTGGAAAAGACTCTGATGCTGGGAGGGGTTGGGGGCAGGAGAAGAAGGGGACAACTGAGGATGAGATGGCTGGATGGCATCACTGACTTAATGAACGCGAGTCTGAGTGAACTTCGGGAGTTGGTGATGGATAGGGAGGCTTGGTATGCTGCGATTCATGGGGTCACAAAGAGTCAGACACGACTGAGTGACTGAACTGAACTGACAAAGCAGTTGGTTTTTCTAAGGTGAAAATGTTAGTCGCTCAGGAGTGTCTGATTCTTTGCAACCTCATGGAATGCAGGCTGCCAGATTCCTCTATCCATGGGATTTCCCAGGCAAGAATACTAGAGTGGGTAGCCATTCCCTTCTCCTGGGGGCCTTTCCAACCCAGAGATCCAACTTTTTTCACATTCCTTGGTTTCTCTAAAGACCACTCGTAAAGTTTTAAAGGTGATTTCAGGTTAAAATAAAAGCAACACAAACAATCCAAACCCGTGTATTGTATACTTCTTTATTGCAAGTCCTTTATTTAAAGCCTCAGGAAAGTTTTCAGCTGTGACATTTCTTTGCAGATTCTAGGCTGCAACATATAGTGTTATTTGAATCCCATCTCTCCTCTCCCGTTGCCAACCCCTCCCCCCCCCACACACAAATCTCTCAGCTTTATATTCTCCTAGGTTATTTTCCTTTAAATCCTTCCAAGAAACTGCATTCCCTGCATTTTATTATGCAGAAAAATTTGACATTCCATTTGGGCCTGGCTTTGTATCAATAAAATACATGGGTTTCACACTGAGTAGTGAGAAGTCCTGACTAAAACTTAGAAATGTGAGCCTCACTTTTCTTTTCCCTTCACCTGTCTTTATAGGTAGGAAAAAAAGGGAGAATAAAAATGTATTTATTTCATTGTGATGTGTGCTAACTCACTTCAGCCCTGTCCAACTCTTTGTGACCCTTTGGACTGGAGCCAGCCAGGCTCCTCTGTCTATGTGATTCTCCAGGCAAGAATACTGGAGTGGGTTGCCATGTCTGCCTCCAGGGGATCTTCCTGATCCAGGGGTTGAACCCACATCTCTTCTGTCTCCTGCACTGGCAGACAGGTTCTTTACCACTATCGCCATGAACATCAAAGGGTATAAGGTATACAAAAATATTAATCATCCTATTAGACAGTTCAGGCTGCCATAGCAAAATCTCTATGGCAGACTGAGCGGCTTCAGCACCAGAAATTTAATTCTCTTAGTTCTGGAGGATGGAGAGCCAAAATCAAGGTGCTGGCTGACACATCTCCTGATGAGAACTCCCTTCCTGACTTGCAGACAGCCACTTTCTCCCTGTCACCATGTGACACAGAAGAGAGAGCGGTCGGTGTCTCTTCCTCTTTTGATAAAGGCACCAACACTGTTAGACTAGGGCTCCACCCTGTGACCTCATTTAACCTTTAAAACCTCACAGGCTTAATCTTTACATAAAGTCACACTGGGGCTTGGGGCTTCAACATGAATTTTGAGGGAAGACAATTCAGTTGAAAGTATCCCACATTTGGCCGTTCAAATTTCACATTCGTCTTATGTGCAGAATACATGCATTCCATCCCAATATCGACAAAGTCTTAGCTTACTCTGACATCAGCTCTAAAGCTCAGTCCTTGAATCTGTGCTCAGTCATGTCCCACTCTTTTCAATCCCATGGACGTAGCCCATAAGGCTTCTCTGTCTGTCGAATTTCCAGGCAAGAATTCTGGAGTGGGTTGCCATTCCCTTCTCCAGGGGATCTTCCCAACCCAGGAATTGCACCCAAGTCTCTTGCAGCTAGGGGCTTGTACAACCAGACAAATTATGTGTTTCCAAAATACTATGGCAGGACAGGCATAGAATAGCTATTTCCATTCCAAAACATAAAAGAAAAGAATAAGAAGAAAAAGTTGGCAGGTCCCAGGCAAGTCCAAACCTGTCAAAGAAAATGCTGCTAGGTTAGTTTTATGGGAAACTCAGTTATCTAGGCGTGATATAGGGTAAAATCCTTTAACTTGTATTTAGATGTGTTGCAGAATAAATTGACTTCTGAAAAAATGTCAAATTAATAAACACAGAACAACAGCTGAAACAATATCAAAACAATATATTTACAGTTATGTTAATTTCACAGCTACAGTCACTGGAGATGGTTAGACAGCATCACTGACTCCATGGACATGAATTTGAGCTAACTCCTGGAGATAGTGAAGACAGGGAAGCCTGGGGTGCTGTAGTCCATGCGGTCACCAAGAATTGGACACAACAGGAACTGAACAACAACAATAACAATTTACAGTATGAGAGCCAGCTTTAAAGTATCTGCAAATTCATCTAAATAGAAAAGCCTTGTCCAGTTAATCACCAGCAAGACCTCAGTTAGTTGGCCCTGTTTTATTACAGGTACATTTTAAACCCAGCTCAGGGACAGGCAGCTATTTCTACAGTCAGTCCCTTCTGTAGATTCTTTTTTTTTTTTTTTTTTAATTTCATTTTCTTGTCACCAGTGATCCTGAGACATAGCAAGTCTGAAGTTTCTGAAACACAGATCAGGTTGAGCAAGGGTGGTAACAAAACTCAGCAGACGAATGCTAAGCCAATATGTAATGCCAGAGACAAAAGAACAAGATGAGAGAAGGGAAAATGCCACACTTCAAGTGGGAGCTGTGACAAGCTGAGCAGAAATAAGCTAAGAAAGGGAAAACAAATATCTGCAAGCAGGAAGAGATTAGGGAGAGGTAGCAGAAAGGACAAGCTGGGCTATGGGAGGAAATGCTTGGTAATTCATCTTAATGCCTCAAGATACCATGTCTTTGGATGGGTGATTTCTCCTGCTGCAGTTCATATACCTACTCAGGAGAATGTTAACCAGAGAGTGTTACCTGACACGTGAAACCCTGAGCCCATCATGGTAAGCTTTTCTGTTTTCTTGGCTTGTCAATCATCGGAATAAAGATGTGGCTTTTCATGATGCTTGGCTTCTTTGTTTTCTTCTTTTCTGCAAGGCAGCTGTGTCCTGCCTGATTCCTCTGACCCGTCAGCCTGTACTCTGTGCTCGGGGTGCTTGTGTTCACTAGTGGCAGTCTCTACCACAGGTAATCAGTCAAGATCCAACCCTGGCCAGTGCCTCCTTCAAGGAGGACTTGGCCATTCTTTTGATGAGCCGGCATATTTTCTCATCATTTAAAAAAATGTATATAACTTACCCTCACTAGTACTGCTGGGAAAGATTGAGGGCAAGAGGAGAAGGGGGCAATAGAGGATGAGATGTTTGGATACCATCACTGACTCAATGGACGTGAGTTGGAGCAAACTCCGGAAGAGGGTGAAGTTCAGGGATGCCTGGTGTGCTGCAGTCCATAGGGTTCCAAAGACTCAGACATAACTTAGCAACTGAAAAACAACACTGTGAAATACATTCATATTATAGTGCTGCAGGTGACACATGGTGCAATATTCAGCAAACATAAGCTCTAAGCTTTAGTTACCCATCTCGAGGAGTATTCTGTTGCAAAGTCTACAGCTCCCTCATTCTAGAATTTCAGACCTTGAAGGCAAGAGGAGAAGGAAATGACAGAGGATGAGATGGTTGGATGGCATCACCGACTCAATGGACATGAATTTTGGTAAACTCAGGGAGTTGGCGATGGATAGGGAGGCCTGGCGTGCTTCAGTCCATGGGGTTGCAAAGAGTCGGACATGACTGAGCGACTGAACTGAACTGAGCATGCAAGTCAGGTCAAATAGAAACAGGGAAAGAAAACTGTAAATGGACCTAGAGCCTATCATATAGTGTGAAGGAAGTCAGAAAAAGAAAAGCAAACATGGTATATTAATGCCTGCATGTGGAATCTAGAAAAAAATGCAGAGGAACTTATTTGCAGGGCAGGACTAGAGAGGCAGATGCCAAGAACAGATGTGTGGACACGGGAGGTGGGAAACAGTCGTGGACTGAATTGGGAGATCAGAATCAGCATATATACACTACATGGGTAAAACAGAGAGCTGGTGGGAACCTACTGTATAACGCAGGGAGCTCAGCTGGGAGCTCTGCGATGACCTAAAGGCGTGGGATGGGGAGGGAGAGGTTCCAGAGGGAGGGGGTGTATGTTACATAGAGCTGATTCATGTTGTTGTACAGCAGAAACCAATACAATATTGTAAAGCAATTATATTCCAATCCAAAAAAAAAAAAGAGGAAATAAAAAACAATGTAGAAGTAATGCTATAGAAAGCTTTCATTCCTCAAGAGGCGAAAACTCCAGCCTGCACTCCCTAACTCATACCTGCCTTGTCGTCACGCTCCAGCTTGGACTCTCTCCACCAAAGGACATTAACGAATAGCATGTCCTTCGTTTTCAATCCTTGAGCCCTCCCCCTCTACATTTCTAACTGATATCTCTTTAGAGAGAATTTCTGACTCAACTCAAACGCCTGTTTCTAGGCGAAGTTTTTCATTCACTTCCTCCCTCTCCAATTCTTTTCTAGGTTCTCCTTTCGTTTCTTCACATAGGTTTCTGAACACCTCTGTCATGATCCTTTAGATGACTGAGAGTTATTACGTATTTGTCAGTTTTCCCAGTTTGTGGTTAAACTCTGAGCATCTGACTAAGGGAAGACCCTCTGTAGAAGTCAGCCAGTGAAAGAACTGAATAAAATATATTTGCATCATCTCAAAAAGTAGAGCATCATAATGGTTGCATTTTGCTTCCTAACAACCAGAGAGATGTATAACTTAGCAGATTGATGTGTCATAATATACATGTATGAACACTAACATTTAAATCCACGTAGGTTCAAAACCATCAAAGCTATACAGGGTATTTGAAATGGAAATTATGATAAACAAGCTCAACTTAGCAAAGATCAAATAATTGCTCTTCAATGTAAACCACTGAATTTTTCATCTCTAAAAGAAGAACTTGGGTTTAAATCAGTTTTTACATTGTTTTAAGCAGTGAGGTCTCCTTTGAAATTTTTTTGTCTTTGTTTCAGTAAAAATTTGCACAGGGGCCCAGTATACAATAAAAGGATCATGACCCTATTGGGCAAACTTTGTGAACGTTCTTTCATACTCTGCTCCATGGTGGCCCTTGATACTTGCTGTGAATGTCAAAGGCTTCATCCAACACAATTTGAAAATAACACACCTATGATTTGTTAGTTTCTTTCCCATTCTTCAACATCTAGTCCCTGGTGGCTCAGAGGTTAAAGTGTCTGCCTGGAATACAGGAGACCGGGGTTCGATCCCTGGGTTGGGAAGATCCCCTGGAGAAGGAAATGGCAACCCACTCCAGTACTCTTGCCTGGAGAATCCCATGGAGGGAGGAGCCTGGTAGGCTACAGTCCATGGGGTCTCAAAGAGTCAGACACGACTGAGCGACTACACTTTTCCCATTCTTCACAGCTTTGAATCAATAAAGCTGAGTTTTCTCGTAGACAAACATTGACTGGTTCATATATAGTATACTTGATCTATGTTGCCAGTGTTTTAGTTCTCAGCTCTAAATAGTTAAGGGCATTTTGTTATTAAACTAATACTGGTAAATATATAAATAGCAAGTCCATCGATCCAAGTCTACCTGTTGGTCCAAAGCTATAATGTTGTTGTTGTTTAGTAGCCAAGTTGTGTCCAATTCTTCTCTACTGGAAAAGAATGGGCTGCAGCAAGCCAGGCTTTCTTGCTCCTCACCATCACCCCTTCAGGGATCACTGCCTTGTTGTCGCACAGGGGCTTGCATAGCAATGAAGCTACAGGCCATGCCATGTATGGCCACCCAAGATGGATGGGTCATAGCAGAGATTTCTGACAAAACATGATCCGCTGGAGGAGGGAATGGCAAACCACTCTGATATACTAGCTGTAAGAACCCCATGAACTATATAAAAAGGCAAAAAAGCTATAATATTGTGTAACAAATTACCCAAGAGCCGATTCCAGCAATAGATCAAACATATCTGAAAGAAGCAAAAAGATATCCTAGAATATGTCCTCAAAACTTTATTCTATACCTGTGAAAAATACTTAGCTATATTGGAGTTTAAAAAATTACTAAAATGTTTCCAATGCTATAATATGGTTCCCATTGTATAGCCAATGTAATTTCAGTTCTCATATGCAAAGCTTGTCTATAACAGCACTTATATCAAAGGGGCTGGGTGCTTTCATTCATTTTTATAGCTATTTGCATTGTACATTCATCATCTGAAACACGAAACAATATGTCTGTGAAATAGAGTCAAATTCTGCATGCGCAGCCCCTTGCAATATGCAAAATCATCAAATTTGGAAGCTCAAGGGGTTGGTGTTGGAAACTAACGAGGAGAAATGTGTTTGGAGCCTTACCAAATCAATAACTTTCAATATGCAGTTTAAAGCATTTGTTAAAGTCATAATGTGCAGGTATGCACATCCTTAAACACACGAATGTTTTGTATTTACTGGATGTACACAGATCAAAGCTTTTGCCATAAATGCTCTCAGTGTTTCAAGCACTTCTTTGAGGTAGAAGTCTGGCTTTAAAAGAAAAAAAAAATCATAAAATGACTTGCAAAAATACAATGACCTACATTAATAGCATATTTAGAACCTTAACCAGTGCTTCCTAACATTCAGTTTTACATCTTAAGCTTTGATATAAACCATGTTTAAACTATTGAAACTATTGTCTTACTCTATGAATGCAGCCTGTCAAACCTTATTGCACACCTATTCGGTGTAGGTGATTGCTGTAGGCATAAAGTCTTGAGCTTCCCTGGTGGCTCAGCTGGTAAAGAATCCACCTGCAATGTGGGAGACCTGAGTTCAATCCCTGGGTTGGGAAGATTCCCTGGAGAAGGGAATGGCTACCCACTCTTGTATTCTGGCCTGGAGAGTTTCATGGACTGTATAGTCCATGGGGTCACAAAGAGTCGGACATGATTGAGCGACTTTCACTTTCACTTTAAAGTCTGCTCCAGTATTAAATTTGCAACTCATTTTCTAGAATCCTTTGGCAGAAATCATTTTTCTCCCCAAATTGTACAGTATATGTCTTTATATTACAAAATAATAACAAACTTGGCTAAGAGATTAAGCTCAATATTCACACATTGTTGTTCAACTATTATATGTTGTAATGAATCAAATTCCAGGTCATGGGACGTCTATCATCAAAGGTTTAATACATAGAAAGTGAGTACCTTGATTTCCTTAAGATTTCTTATACAACATAGAAAACTTAATCGCTTTGATAATTTAGAAGTTATTTTAGCTAACAGATTCAACCTAACATTCTCTCCACCAAAACTTTTAAACGATCAGTATTTCAAATTTGTAGAACCAAAGAGAATGAATTTGCAGAAAGTTCATGTATTTGGAAGTAACTTACAAAAATGAAATACTGGTCAAAGATCTATCCTCTAACCAATACTCGGTCAACTGTAACATCAGTTCAGATGTGAAGTCTTGGCTTGCAGGTCTATGTGAATATGACATGGGTATTACCTCAGGACTTTCTTTGGAAATGATGTTCAAGGTATCAGTTTTGTGTCAGTCCATTCTGTTTCAACTTCTTCTCTATGACAACAAGGAAAGAAAAGAATGAATGATCTTATGAAAGGTGAGACTCGTCTGTCCCACCAGGGCAGGACTTAGCTGCACAGGGAAAAGGGAGGCTCCTTGATCATTAACGCTGCCCTGGTGGTCAGTCATAAAGAATCTGCTCGCTAATACAGGGCCACAGCTCAATTCTTGGGTCAGAAGATCCCCTGCAGAAGAGAAAGGCAACCCACTCCAGTATTCTCACTTGGGAAATCCCATGGACAGAGGAGCCCCAAGGGCTACAGTCCACAGGCTTGTAAAAGTCGAATACCTAAAACAACACCAAACTTGATCATTAGAAGAAGCATGATTAGAAACCAGGAGGCCTCCAACGTAAGATTTCTCCAATTTTCTTGCTGAAAAAAAAATGGTTTTATTTTGTTTTTCTTTTTTTTTTTTTTTTTTTTAGTTTAGTTCCCACTTAAGCAAAAACAGCTTCTGCTGGAAGTACAAAGAAAGAGAAGACACGGAGGTTGGGAGACTAAAAAGAGAATTTTGTGTTTTTTTTTTTTTTTTTGATGGAGATTTCATTCCCAAACCTGGAACCTCACACCATGTACTACAACTAATGACTTTTTGTCCAAGAAGGAAAATTTCAGTCGAGTTTGAATAGTTAGGACTTCATTGAATTGACATCAATATTTATGTAAAATATAGCACAGCCTTCCCTCATTTAATTGCATTTTAGGAGAGAAAGGAGAATCAAACAGAAGTCATAAGCGGTTGCTGAAATGTCCCACAGTAGAGTGTGTGCCTTGCAAAGAAATGAAAGTTATATGATGTGCTACCTTTTCATCTGTTCTATGTCTTTGCCAGCTGTGGAGACATGTCAGATGCCATTATTCTGCAAATTTGACTCTCTTTTTCAATTGCTAACCTCTTGTTGACAGTAATCAGAACTTGATGGTGGGGCCTCCGCAGGTGTTACATGATAGTTGGTGCTGGTTTGATATAGTATGTGGCAGTTTTAGTATTACATCCTGTAGGATGATACATCATCAAATAATATTTCAGATAATCTGTAGTCTTTCAGCAGAAACGTAATTGTTACTCATCTAATAATATTTCCAGATGGCATGGTGGGTGAGGTGTGGGCTAAAAATAAAGGAAGACTAGGCTTAAAATTTGACGCCAGAGCAAAACGTGAAAGAGAAAAAAAAAAAACTTACTAGGGATTGTGCAGAACTACGAAACTCTTTTCAAAACTAGGGTTGTATACGATGCTATGGCATAATACTTGGACAAGATGGAAGGACAATATGAAGTGTTCTCCACATAAGGTAAGGGGCAAGCATTCCAGTAAAAGCAAATAATGTTTTTCTTTATAAATTTCAGAATGAGGTCCCCAGTTTGCAGAAATTACATTCTTACAGATAGCATTTTATGGTCACTAGCTGAATATTGCAGTATATGATTCTACAGTTTTCCACAAATTTTGATTTGCTAAGCCACAAAGTTCAAAGGGTTTGTTGCTAGAATTCATGTTTGTCTTTGTTAATTAACATCTGCTTTTACTAGCGTACATTGTTTCTCCACCAGAGTATATTAAGATTTCTTTATTTACTGACCAACTAGGCAACACTTTCTAAGGATTCAGTGCACTTACTGCAATAAAGGGCATGGACTTGTAAAGTATTACGTACATGCGTGTTCAGGCTCTCAGTGGTGTCTGACTCTTTGTGACCCATGGACTGTACCCTGCCAGGCTCATCCCTGTAGCTGGCCTGGAGAATGTGTTCATGGAATTTTCCAGGCAAGGATACTAGAATGGGTTGCCATTTCCTTCTGCAAGGTAGAAGGCCCACCTAAGTGCTATTTACAAGTAGCAAATTAAGACTGTATAACTTACATAAATCCCATTAACCTATCAGCTCAATTTAATAAAGTATTGCACCTTTCCACAATTAGAGTGCTTCCTTAATAACAATGCATATAACACCTACAAAATACATTTTCTAAACTTGCAAGCAAATATTTAATAAACAAATATTCTATGATATATCTTGTATTTTAATCAGTGAGTGAATTTTTTTTCATGTTTTGGAGAATGAAGAAGTAAATAAAATTTCCCTAAAATTTTTACAGTCTCCACAAATGTTTATATTTAAGTTCTCATAAAATCCCTCTAAATTTTATACTGTGTAAGTAACGTGTGCTTGTTTCTTACAAAATGGCAGAATTTTTAAAGCAATACTTGGTAGACCAATTATATTTCCTACCATTTTGTTTACCCAACTGAATGAAATAGGACAACTGAAGTTATAAAATATCAGCTGTTGATAACTTTTGATTAAAAAAAAAACAAAGAAATAGCTCAAATATTTGTCTCTGATACAATAAACTAATAATTATAAATATTTGGTTTGGCCATTTCTTCATTCAGATATTCTGTCTTTAAAGCAAAGCTACAACATAACCTATTGGATGCATATAAATGTCTTGCTTTTTTCTTCTGTTTAGAAATCGGTTTAGAAATAGGAATCTTCTACTTAGAAATCATGGTGGATCTGGGTAAGTTTTCTAAAGTAAAGATCAGTACACTTTATATTTTTTTCATGTATATTCTAAGTCTTTCTTTGAGGTAAGAATGAAGAATATTCCCAGTTTAGCAAGTATGTGAAAAAAAAAATTGGATAAGCTGCTGCTGCTGCTGCTAAGTCACTTCAGTCGTGTCCGACTCTGTGTGACCCCGCAGACAGCAACCCACCAGGCTCCCCAGTCCCTGGGATTCTCCAGGCAAGAACACTGGAGTGGGTTGCCATTTCCTTCTCCAATGCATGAAAGGGAAAAGTGAAAGTGAAGTCGCTCAGTCATGTCCGACTCAGCAACCCCATGGACTGCAGCTTACCAGGCTCCTCTGTCCATGGGATTCCCCAGGCAAGAGTACTGGAGTGGGGTGCCATTGGATAAGCTACAAAATAATTAAATCGATTTGTCCAAATCTCAAAGCAAGTTAATAGAATAGTCAGGAAAATAAAGTAGAATATCACTTCTCTCACAGGTTTTTCTACTCCACCAGGCATTAATTCATATGAATATGCTAGTGCTACTGTCTAAGTCTGGAGCTATACATAAAAATGGCTTCAGGTTTTTCATTGACTTGATCATAAAACGAAACTCTTTATTGATAATAAATGCCTGTCCAAATATAATCTTTCAGTCATTTCAAATATTTAAAGCTGCCTATCAATCTGAATCTAATCTATTGTCTACCTCTGCCTATCATTGTATCTATTTATTTATTTATTTATTTTTTAGGTATAGGAGTTAGGAAATAATGGATCTTGGAGAGGATGATAAAAAGTGAACAAAACGCCTTTCCTGGAGCTTTGTCTTTCCATAGCCTCATTATAAGATGAATCTCCAAGGTGTTAAGGATGTACCTTCATATTTATCCCAATTTAAGATCTCCAAGTACGGAAATTGCACTGCAAATGGTGCAATCATTGCAAATGGTGACCGCAACCACGAAATTAAGACATTTGCTCTTTGGAAGAAATGTTATGACCAACCTAGAGAGCATGTTTAAAAACACAGACATTACTTTGCCAACCAAGGTCCATTGAGTCAAGGCTATGGTTTTTCCAGTGGTCATGAATGGATGTGAGAGTTGGACCAAAAAGAAACCTGAGGCCAAAGAATTGATGCTTTTGAACTATGGTATTGGAGAAGACTCTTGAGAGTCCCTTGGACTGCAAGGAGATCCAACCAGTCCATCCTAAAGGAAGTTAGCTGTGTTGTTGGTTTTACTGAGTACTCTGAACCATGCTTTACAAAATCTTTACAAAATACTATCAACAGTTTTATATTACTTACTTAAATTGAGAGATTAGAAAACTGAACCCAGAGAGATGGCTTCGTTTGCCTGAGGTCGCACAGCTATTAAGTTAGTGAACCTGGATGTGGAAACCAGGCCCCTTTGTCCCTCAGGTTAACATAGGTTAGCTTGCTAATGTGGCTCTAGGCTGGTGGCTTTGGTCAACTGCTTAAGAAAAATGAAATAGATATACTTTCCAGTAAGACCCTTTCATAAGATTATACTGTTTTGCTGTACTATTTTTTTTTCCGCCTTATCCTAACCCATGGTAAATTCAAGAAATTATGCTTCCTGGTCACCTGGAAACTGTCTATAACAAGTGATGGTGATAATGACAACGTGTGTGTGTGTGTGTGTGTGTGTGTGTGTGTGTATTAGTCGCTCAGTTGTGTCCAACTCTTTGTGACCCCATGGACTGCAGCTTGCCAGGCTCCTGTGTCAATGGAACACTCCAGGCAAGAATAGTGGAGTGGATAGCTGTGCTCTTCTCTAGAGGATCTTCCCAATCCAGGGACTGAAGCTAGGTCTCCCACATTGCGGGCATATTCTTTATCATCTGAGCTACCAGGGACTCGCTAATGACAACATCAACCCTTAAAAGGACAGCAGGGTGATTGTTTTATATATTTTCTATGTTAGCACATTAATTCAGTGATACTTCATCTTATTTATATTTTAAATATATTCTTGATCTTAGCATTTTTCCCTTCAAAATCTTCATTCTCTATGTAATTAGGGTAAACAACTCAGTATTTTCCAATATTTAGTAATCCTGCATTATACATGCTTATGTTTCTACTTGATACCAATTTCAGAGCAGTCCTGTACTGTGGCTACACTCAAAAATTATTTTTTTCAGTTTTAGCCTGAACAATATGTAACAAATATTGCTGTCTTAGTTATTTCTTTCAAATTTCCAACCAAGAACGTGAGATCCACATGTACTTCAGTGTTCACATTTCTCTTCAGTCACTCTATACAGAGAAAGAGGTCAACTGAAGCTAGCATCTTGGCTTATGCATATACTTATAGGCAGTTAGTGTAAAGAGACATGTTCTAGAATTTTGATTTTAGCTAATATGTTTTTCTTTTGAAATTTCCATGACAAGCAATATTACTAGAGGGCAATTTTTCCTTGTAATTATTTTATAAAAGAACTTATGTTTAACTTTTCTCAGAGTAAGTCTGTACATACAGAAACTAAATTTTAGCCCAGTTAAAAATTAGCTGATCAATAGTTTCACTCCAGAATGCATAAATATCCAAGGCAGTATACTTAAATGGGAATCAATCCTTAGTTTTCCAAAAATAAGAAAGAAGAAAATAGGGAAAGAAGGAAGGAAAGAAAGAAGAAAAGAGGGAAAGAAAAAGAGAGAAAAAAAGAATTTTGAACATCATTAGAAGTAAAATATTGTGGTTTAGGAGTTTTATGGCTGGTAAAATTAGTGCCCCTCTTTGGATATTTCAGAATTTCATTCCAGGTGTGAATAACCTCAGAACAGGGACACTTTCTGCAAAGCACATTAGCTCTAAATTACTAATAAAAAACAGATTGTATTTAAGGGCAGAGCTAGTTTGGGAATTGAAATTCCAAGACTGTACATTATTGTTCACTCAGGGATACTGTATGAGGTAACAGTGAAGAAAAAGGAGGGGAAAAAAAAAGAGAAGAAACAGTGGAAAGGCCAGTAGTCTTAACATGGAATACCAGAGCCTGTTCTGAGTGTGAACCATAATACCCAAAGGGACTGGAGTCTTGATGTCAGCCTGCTTGTTCTAATCCCATAATGTAAGAAATGAAAGGCAGTTGACAGAAGCAAGCAATGTTATGTCTGTTTTGTTACTTTTTAAAAAATATTTCCCACCACTATTCAGGTGTTCCCTGTGAGGTACACAAAACCAGTTTTCATCAGTTGAGTCCGTGCATTTGTGTTTCTGCCCTAAAACAAACCAAAGCACAGCAAATAGGAGAGCATGCCACCTCTTCCTCTTTAGGCTGTGGTATTTTTGCTGTGATCCCCACCTTGTTGTGAACAAGTTAAAGCAGAGAAAAAGCAATGTGGTAATTTGACTGGGTAGAGATTTAGATAATTTTACGAAAACGGATAAAGCTTCCTTCTTAGAATGAGCAGTCCCTACTTGAGTATCTCTTTTCTTCCTGACTCATCTGTCCAAAGACCTATATTTATAACCATTTCCAATGCTATGTTTTTTTACCTTTTCACTAGAAAAGAATTATTTGAGCTATGTAAAATATCAACATCTTCATCAAACATACTCTTATACTAATGCGTTTCAAGGTTTTTTCAAAGTAAAGAAACTTTTGTTAGATTCATATTACACAGAATTGGTGAAACTGAAGAAATTCTGAGATCTGTAAATGTCCCAAGTATGACCAACCAGACTGTGAAAGAGGCATTTGGAAAATCATGGTGCATAGACCTGGGGTGAGCGAAGATGAGTCCCAGAACAGACAGGTTGCAGGACTAGGTTTGCTCAGCAGGTTGAAAATACAAACTGAAAAGAAAAGTTAACTGCTTCCAGTAATGGAGAAGGCAATTGCACCCCACTCTGGTACTCTTGCCTGGAAAATCCCATGGACGGAGAAGCATGGTAGGCTGCAGTCCATGGGGTCGTGAAGAGTCGGACACAACTGAGCAACTTCACTTTCACGCACTGGAGAAGGAAATGACAACCCACTTCAGTTTTCTTGCCTGGAGAATCCCAGGGATGGAGGAGCCTGGTGGGCTGCAGTCTATGGGGTCGCACAGAGTCGGACACGACTGAAGCGACATAGCAGCAGCAGCAGACACTTCCAAGTAAAAGAGGTTCTCAGAGTCAATGTACTGACCAAGAAGGAAGAGAGAAGAAATTAGTTGGAAGGAATGGAACTTTGAAGGAACAGCTCACTTTCTTTCATTCTTTTTTTGTGTTAAGTGAATTTTTTATTGGAGTATCCCTGGTGGCTCTGTGGTAAGGAATCCACTTGACAAGGTAGGGGACACAGGAGATGTGGGTTAGGTCCCTGGGTTGGGAAGATTACCTGGAGAATCTTCTGGACAGGGAATCCTCTGGACTACAGCCCATAAGGCCACAAAGAGTTGGACACCACAGAGCAAAAACAAAAATCAAACAAACAAACCTATGTTTATGAGTTTACATGGGTTTCCAAGAACCCGACTGAAGAGTGAAATATAAGGTGCTGCATCTAACAGAGTTTAATGCCTTATCTCATTTGTCCCCAACCATTAGTTCTCCACTTTGCTGTTGTTTAGTTGCTAAGTTGTGTCTGACTCTTTGTGATCCCAGGATGTGCAGCATGCCAGGCCTCCCTGTCCTTCACTGTTGCCAGGAGTTTTCTTAAACTCATGTCCATTGAGTCGGTGATGCTATTCAACCTTCTCCCGTCACCACCCCCTCTCCTCCTGACCTCAATCTACCCCAGCATCAGGGAGAGTGAATCATGTTAGGGCCTTTATTAGATACTCTTTCATTGGAAAAGCCCCTGATGCTGGGAAAGATTGAGGGCAGGAGGAAAGGGGACAACAGAGGATGAGATGGTTGGATGGCATCACCGAGTCAATGGACGTGGGTTTGGGTGGACTCTGGGAGTTAGTGATGGACAGGGAGGCCTGGCGTGCTACAGTTCATGGGGTCGCAAAGAGTTGGACAGGATTGAGCGACTGAGCTGAACTGATGTCATATCTGTAATTCTTCTTTGTGTGTGTGTGTGTGACTCTCTCAGTCAGGTCGAATTTGCAACCTCATGAACTGTATCCCACCAAGCTCCTCTTTCCATGGGATTCTCCAGGCAAGAATTCTGACATGGGTTTCCATTCCCTTCTTCCTTCTTCCATAGGAAAGCCCAACAATTATTGGAGTACAGGCTACCCACTACAGTATTCTTGGGCTTCCCTAGTAGCTCAGCTGGTAAAGAGTCCACCTGCACTGTGGGAGACGTGGGTTCAATCCCTGTGTTGGGAAGATCCCGGAGAGAAGGGTAATGGCTACCCACTCCAGTATTCTGGCCTGGAGAATTCCATGGACTATACAGTCCATGGTGTCCAAAAAAACTGGACATGAATGAGTGACTCTCACTTTTACTACCCAAATTTGGCTTAGGAGCATCCCTGAGAAAAACACAGGACCAGGTAGAGAGCAGTCCAGGTAGAATTGAAATCAACAAACACAGGTGAAACTTCCAACCCCACACTCACTTCAACCCCTCAACACATATTCAACCCATTGTCTCACAAAGTGAGGGTGATTATTCTCAAGGTCTCAGTTTCCAAGAGCAAGAGCCTGTTTGGTCAGTGGCTCAGTCATGCTGGACTCTTTTTGACCTTATGGGCTGTAGTCCACCAGGTTTCTCTGTCCATGGGATTCTCCAGGCACAAATACTGGAGTGGGTAGCCCTGCCCTCCTCCAGGGGATCTCTCCAACCCAGGGATCAAACCTGCATCTCCCACAGCTCCTTCTTTGAAAGAGGATTATTTACCACTGAGTCATCCATCCAGGAAGCCCTCATACTCACCTCTGCCCTAACCTTCTTTCATCATAAACAGAGAGCTTTTTCTCCTACCTCAGCATGTAATTTGGCTCTAGTTTCTCCTAACTAAATAAACTCTGGTTGGCACTAGTTTCTCTTTCAGCCTTGAACACTTTCTCCTCCTTTCTCTCCCAGTGACAAACTTAGAAAGAATTTTCTAGAATTATTAACTTTACTTCCTCTGTCCCCTTTGCCTCATTCTAGAGTTTTTCTTACCAGGCCATTGCTCTTACTGCCTTGCTCCTTCTATATCATAAGGATTACAGTTCACAATATTCTGTTTAAGGCCATCTCTTCTCAGTTTCCACACTTTCTCCACAAGTGGTGACATCCACTTTCAAAACTGAAGCCATCATTTCTAAGTAGACCACTTGTGATATATAAAATTGCTCTCTTTAAACTTCGAGCATCTCTTCTTCAAAGATTATGAATGGAAGGATACTCAGAATGGATGGAAAAAGAATTGCAAGGAGACCGTTTGCACACTGGTATCTTCATCCCCACATTATTCTTCGCCCTGATCATCTTCAGCTCTGGGGCTTGCAAGGCCTTCCAATTAAATACATCTAAAACTTAGTTCTTCATCTCAACTCCTTGATCCCTCTCTCCAGATGGCTATTCCCTCCATTTTTGACCATGGTAACTTGCAATTATACAAGAAAGAAACCCATGAGCAATCCTATTCTCACATCCTCATGAAGCCCTGCCCCACAGCCAGCAGGTAATCAAGTGTCAAGCCCTTCACATTCAGCTGAACAACTTTTCCTCAAATCTGATTGCCCTTCACAGTTTGTACTGCTAATATCCTGCCCTCCCAGACACTGTTTTTTCTAAGCTTAACATCCACAACAAATCCTCATCTTGTCTTGCTTTCTCCATTGCTCTCTGTCTCACCCTTCCCCACTGGTAAATAAAACCTGATAACATTTATAATTCCAGGTTCAAATACTTCAATTTTATTCCAAAATCTCTTGAGTTTAACTGCCTTACATGAACCTGTATGACAATCATTTTTTTACTTGACATTGTACCCCTTGTAATTCATAGCCCATCAATTCTGAATTTCCTTCCATTTATAATACTTTAAAAACAGACTCTCTGAAAATTTAAAAAGAGTAATTTTAAACAAGGGGCTCACTAGTTAATGCTAGTACTAAAGAATCTTCCTGCCAGTGCAGGAGACACTAGAGACATGGGTTTGATCCCTGGGTCAGGAAGATCCCCTGGGGTAGGAAATGGCAACCCACTTCAGGATTCTTGCCTGGGAAGTCCCACGCACAGAGAAGCTTGGTGGGCCATAAGCCATGGGACTGCAAAAGCGTTGGATATGACTGAACACAATTTTAAACAATTGAAATATTTATCTAGGTAATAGATTTTTTTTCAGCTAGGATATGTATTTAAAATATAAAGAATTTTATGAAATATGGATTCGATACCAACCCAGACACTAGTGATAGAGTGGCACAAAATAATAGTAAGGTCATATACTACTTTATGTGTTAGTAATGTTTTCCTGATTGCAGGCAACAGAAATTGACTCTTACTATTTTGAGGGGAATGGGTACTGTGTTAATTAGTGGAACTAAAATAAAAATTTAGCACTGAAGTCAGGGACTAGGTAAGAAACCAGGATGACACCAGAAAATCAGGTATAGGAGTTTGTTGATTTTGCCTTGGAAACTCTGCCTTTGCTGAGGTTCATCCTAGGTGACTCCAGGCTTTGAGTCGCCCCATCCCAAGTTTCAGATAACTGGGCACCAGAATCTGATCATCTTTATTGGAACCAAGTGTCTTCCTTGGATCAAATACCCAGGTCCGTTCCACATGCCACAGAGCTTTGGACATGGAACCTGGAGCCTTTCATCTCTATCTGTAACCAAGTCAGAAAATGAAGACTCACTTTAATTCAGGAATATTGATGGGGTCTATTACAATAGCCGACGTTTGCTGTAAAATGAAAGGGCAAGTTGCTCAGTTGTGTCCAACTCTTTGCAACCCCATGGATTATACAGTCATGGCAATCACCAGGCCGGAATACTGGTGTGCATAGCTTATCCCTTCTCCAGTGAATCTTCCTAACCCAGGAATCGAACTGGGGTCTCCTGCATTGCAGGCAGATTCTTTACCAACTGAGCTATCAGAGAAGCCCAAATTTATTATTATTATTGTTATTTTGGGAGTGCCAGGCCGGAATACTGGAGTGGGTAGCCATTCCCTTCTCCAGAGGATCTTCCCAACCCAGGGATAGAACCCAAGTCTCCCACATTGCGGGCGCATTCTTTATCACCTGAGCCACCAGGGAAGCCCATTTGCTGTAAGTTTTAGTTTAAAAGCAAGGACCATAAAGATCTTGTGTCATTTGGGAGTGAAGGAATAATTGACCATTTTAGAGAATGTTTTAGCAAGTGATGCTGGGAGGGGTATTATATGAAGAGAGTTTAATTCATTATCCTAATTGCCAACTATGAAAGGAGAAAAGTGTAGCAGCTTTCTTTTACAGCACAACAGGATTCTTTCTATGCTGATTCAAGATGATTTATAATACAGTCTGAACAGAGGAGAGGCGCCCAATTTTTTATATTTAGAATTGCATTACATTGAGCACCTAAATATTTTATGTTCTTAAGGGTATTTGAGCAGAGCCTGTAGGTTGTTTTGTCTTTCTAGACATAGATCTTGGCCTAAGGCATGCCCACCTGCTGGGGTAGCAGCCACCAGCCACCCGCAAGTCTTAGAGAATTCAAGACTGCTGAGCAGTGGTACTGTAGTTTCTTGTGGGCATGTCCAACTTCCTATTCCTCCTCTGCCTCTCCAAACCCCCTTACCTGGAAGCTGCATGAGAGCCTTTTATTACTGAAAGGGATCTGAGAATATGAAACAGCTGGTCATGTCTAATGTCTTAAAGACACACGCGTGCTCACTTTTTACTTGATGCCCTCCTGGTAATTCGAGCAGATGCTGACTGCAACAGCAACATGAGTCATCTGAAAAGTATGCATCTCGGAATGGCTCAAAAATATCAGAGGAAATTTACATAACTTTTTTAAAAGCTAAACTAAAAATACATATACAAGTGATTATAGGAAGCAAAGAGATTTCACCTAAAATCAACTGATTAGTGAAGATGTACTTGCATGTGCAACATTTTTTTTTTTACTGAAATAGGGGAAGGTTATTTTATCTATACAAATGGAGTGTCCTTGAATTTAATCAGTTTGCAGTGTGACAAAATAGTCTGTTGCATGGCCAATTCACCAAGGTGTTTCAGCCATGTGGGAATGATGCAAATTGTTTAATTTATGACTGTTAAAATGCATTGGAAGGAACCGTTAAAGGGTTTAAAATATTGTTAAAGCCTACATACTAAGACAGTAAATTATGATAAGAGGAAAGCTTTTTCAAAAATCTGTTTTATTTTTTAATTAGCTCAATACCCATAATACTACATTTTATTGTAAAGTGTATTCTTTACAAAGAAGCCTGCAATCATCATCGTCTGACATGTGACTTTTATGAGCTCATTTGTCATATTTTCTAATATGAGTGTAACAGATTTTGGCACTGCCTCACTAATTTTGGCATTGCTTTTTCTTTTATTTAAAATATGGATGTTATTAAAGATTTCTTACCGCTTCTGGCTTTTGAGATCAAAAGTATAAATGCTGATTGCTTTAAGAGAAGAATCAGAAACTAAATCATCTAACTTTGACTTTTTTCCCCCCAATTGCTCTATATCTATGTCCTCATAAGTGGAATATCTGGATAATGCAAGACTGAAAAGAAATCCTATATCATCCAAATTAAAGAATGTATAATTTAGAATTAGATGTGGCTATAAGCCATTATGGTCAACAAAAGAATCCAAAATGCAGTAATTGGATGCAATTTCAAAAATGACAGAATGATCTCTGTTCGTTTCTAAGGCAAATCATTCAATATCACGGTAATCCAAGCCTACAACCCAAACTGTAATGCTGAAGAAGATGAAGTTGAACGGTTCTATGAAGACCTACAAGACCTTTTAGAACTAATAACCAAAAAAGATGCCCTTTTCATTATAGGGGACTGGAATGTAAAAGTAGGAAGTCAAGAAACAACTGGAGTAACAGGCAAATTTGGCCTTGGAGTGCGGAATGAAGCAGGGCAAAGGCTAATAGAGTTTTGCCAAGAGATTGCACTGGTCATAGCAAACACCCTCTTCCAACAACACAGGAAAAGACTCTACATATGGACATTACCATATGGTCAACACCAAAATCAGACTGATTATATTCTATGCAGCCAAAGATGGAGAAGCTCTATACAGTCAGCAAAAACAAGACTGGGAGCTGACTGTGGCTCAGATCATGAACTTCTTATTGCCAAATTCAGACTTAAGTCGAAGAAAGTAGGGAAAACCACTAGACATTTCAGGTATGACCTAAATCAAATCCCTTATGATTATACAGTGGAAGTGAGAAATAGATTTAAGGGCCTAGATCTGATAGACAGAGTGCCTGATGAACTATGGACAGCGGTTCATGACATTGTACAGGAGACAGGGATCAAGGCCATCTCCAAGAAAAAGAAATGCAAAAAAGCAAAATGGCCATCCGTGGAGGCCTTACAAATAGCTGTGAAAAGAAGAGAAGTGAAAAGCAAAGGAGAAAAGGAAAGATATAAGCATCTCAATGCAGAGTTCCAAAAAATAGCAAGGAGAGAAAAGACAGCCTTCCTCCACAGTCAGTGCAAAGAAATAGAGGAAAACAACAGAATGGGAAAGACTAGAGATCTCTTCAAGAAAATGAAAGATACCAAGCGAACATTTCATACAAAGATGGGCTTGATAAAGGACAGAAATGATATGGACCTAACAGAAGCAGAAGATATTAAGAATAGGTGGCAATAATACACAGAAGAACTGCACAAAAAAGATCCTCATGGCTAACATAATCATGATGGTGTGATCACTAATCTAGAGCCAGACATCCTGGAATGTGGGGTCAAGTGGGCCTTAGAAAGCATCACTATAAACAAAGCTAGTATAGTCCCAGTTGAGCTATTTCAAATCCTGAAAAATGATGCTGTGAAAGTGCTGCACTCAATATGTCAGCACATTTGGAAAACTCAGCAGTGGCCACAGGACTAGAAAAGGTCAGTTTTCATTCCAATCCCAAAGAAAGGCAATGCCAAAGAATACTCAAACTACCGCACAATTGCACTCATCTCACATGCTAGTAAAGTAATGCTCAAAATTCTCCAAGCCAGGCTTCAGCAACATGTGAACCATGAACTTCCAGATGTTCAAGCTGGTTTTAGAAAAGGCAGAGGAACCAGAGATCAAATTGCCAACATCTGCTGGATCATGGGAAAAGCAAGAAAGTTCCAGAAAAACATCTATTTCTGCTTTATTGATTATGCCAAAGCCTTTGACTGTGTGATCACAATAAACTGTGGAAAATTCTGAAAGAGATGAGAATATCAGATCACCTGACTTGCCTCTTGAGAAACTTATATGCAGGTCAGGAAGCAACAGTTAGAAGTGGACATGGAAGAACAGACTGGTTCCAAATAGGAAAAGGAGTAGGTCAAGGCTGTATATTGTCACCCTGCTTATTTAACTTATATACAGAGTACATCAAGAGAAATGCTGGGTTGGAAGAAGCACAAGCTGGAATCAAGATTGCCCGGAGAAATATCAATAACCTCAGATATGCAGATGACACCACCTTTATGGCAGAAAATGAAGAAGAACTAAAGAGCCTCTTGATGAAAGTGAAAGAGGAGAGTGAAAATGTTGGCTTAAAGCTCAACATTCAGAAAACAAAGATCATGGCATCTGGTCCCATCACTTCATGGGGAATAGATGGGGAAACAGTGTCAGAGTTTATTTTGGGGGGCTCCAAAATCACTGCAGATGGTGACTGCAGCCATGAAATTAAAAGACACTTACTCCTTGGAGGGGAAGTTATGACTACTCTAGATAGCACATTGAAAAGCAGAGACATTACTTTGCCGACTAAGGTCCATCTAGTCAAGGCTATGGTTTTTCCAGTGGCCATGTATGGATGTGAGAGTTGGACTGTGAAAAAAGCTGAGCACCAAAAAATTGATGCTTTTGAACTGCGGTATTGGAGAAGACTCTTGAGAGTCCCTTGGACTGCAAGGAGATCCAACCAGTCCATTCTAAAGGAGATCAGCCCTGGGTGTTCTTTGGAAGGACTGATGCTAAAGCTGGAAACTCTAGTACTTTGGCCACCTCATGCGAAGAGTTGACTCATTGGAAAAGACTCTGATGCTGGGAGGGATTGGGGACTACCGAGGATGAGATGGCTGGATGGTATCACTGACTCGATGGACGTGAGTCTGAGTGAACTCCGGGAGTTGGTGATGGACAGGGAGACCTGGTGTGCTGCGATTCATGGGGTCGCAAAGAATCAGACACAACTGAGCGACTGAACTGAACTGAACTGATAAGCAACATAAGGGCTTCTCTGGTGGTTCAAATGTAAAGAATCTGCCTGCAATGTGAGAGAGCTGGGTTCGATCCTCTGGAGAAAGTAATGGCTACCCACTTTAGTATTTTTGCCTGGAAAAGAAGTCCACGGACAGAGGAGCGTGGTGGGCTGCAGTACATGGATCTGCATAGTCAGATACGACTGAGCGACTAACACACACACTCTCACACACACAAGCAATATAATATGAACACCAGTTTAAATAAGTTAGACACTTACTTCTCTATTGTACTGACCAAGTTTAGAGGTGCTGAAGCGCTGCACAATAGCATAGATGGCTTCTCTAGTCCTGCTGCTCTGTTAGCCAGAGCTCCATGCTCAAGGTCATCTCATGGTTTTAACAATAAAGACCTCAACCTAATTATTCAGATTATAAAATAAAACTAGTCTTGAATTATAGAATTTACTGGCTTAATTGTCAATTTAGGTTAGATAAAATAAAGCTACCTTCTCCTTCCTATCTTCTGCTCAACTGCATGCAAAGGGAAGCCTGATATTTTGTAATTACAAGGACAAACAAGGGAAGATTGTTTACATACTCTGTCAATCCACAAGCAAACATTTCTTATAAAATCAGATATTGATGAATCATTAATATTTTACAAAATGTGTTGTATGTCAGAAACAACAGGAAACTCCTGGATATACGAAAATGAGTAATACATACTTATTTGGTGGTCCCAGTCTAATAAATTCAAGATGTCTGTGAATATGAGATGCTGACAGTGTTGACAGTGTGAGGACCTATTTACAGAGGGGTCAAAGAAAAAGGACAGGAAATGATGCTTACAAGGAAAATAAATTGCAACAAATTGATATATGAATCTGCAAAATTGAGACAACAAAAGTAAAATTAGTAGTAGTATCTTGAAGGAAATAAAAAAAATAGAGTAGAAAAAATTTTAAGACATGCAAATTTCCTGATTAAAAAGGAAAATGTAGTAGAAACTTTTAGAAATACAAGCTTTAAATTGATTCTGACCTATTATCAGACAAGTGAAAATTACACCACAGATATAATTATCCAGACAATTAAATGTACTCTAAGATCTAAAGTGTAAATATTTGCTTCTATATTTTCACAGCTCTTTTTGCACCAAGTTAGTAATGATACAACATCTAAAGGGCACAGAAACCAAGCTGCCTCAGACAGAATGGCCAACAAAGGGATGGGATTGCCCTCCCAGATCTGCGAAAGTAGCTGTGAAACAAGAACTTTATTTTCTGCCAAGTTCATCATGCAAAGAGGCACTGGCTAACGTTGTCCACTTTGAACAACCTTGGCAACGAGACAAATAAACAATTCTTGTCAGTGAAATCTGGTCAAAGAAAAGTTAAATAAAAGCAACTCAAGAACTGAGAAAAAATTGTGCATGGTGTTCCATCAGTTAAACATAAAGTAATATGAAAGATCCACCAGAACAATTGCTACTGAGCTGAATAACAGTATAACAGACCTGGAGAACCGAGACATACTAAAATGGACAGTTTCAAAATATGGGGACGAAGTGAAATATATGAATGCTGACGTTTTCATTTGGTGGAAAGCCTAATACAAAGACGAGAGAATAAAAAACACCACAACGAACCTAATCTTATTTTCTCAATTAAACATTTTTAAACAATCCTAAACTTTTGATGAAATTAAAAGACACTTACTCCTTGGAGGGAAAGTTATGACTACTCTAGATAGCACATTGAAAAGCAGAGACATTACTTTGCCAACTAAGGTCTGTCTAGTCAAGGTTATGGTTTTTCCTGTGGTCATGTATGGATGTGAGAGCTGGACTGTGAAAAAAAGCTGAGTGCTGAAGAATTAATGTTTTTGAAGTGTGGTGTTGGAGGAGACTCTTGAGAGTCCCTTGGACTGCAAGCAGATCCAACCAGTCCATTCTAAAGGAGGTCAGCCCTGGGATTTCTTTGGAAGGAATGATCTGAAGCTGAAACTCCAGTACTTTGGCCACCTCATGCGAAGAGTTGACTCACTGGAAAAGACTCTGATGCTGGAAGGGATTAGGGGCAGGAGGAGAAGGGGATGGCAGAGGATGAGATGGCTGGATGGCATCACCAACTCGATGGACGTGAGTCTGAGTGAACTCCGGGAGTTGGTGATGGACAGGGAGGCCTGGCGTGCTGTGGTTCATGGAGTTGCAAAGAGTTGGACACGACTGAGCGACTGAACTAAACTGAACTGAGCTGAAACTTTTGACGTCTTTAAAAAATTATCTTAACATCAGAAACAATAATATGTGCCAGAAAACCTTATGTGTCATTCATTTTTACACTTTGCTTTTATGTTTATATCTACTTCAAGAAAAATTAACAGCACAATTCAATATTTTTAAAACCATTCATGATATGCTAACCTTTACAGTATAATCATAAATGTCTTTTGTCAACTTTGTCAATTTTATATATTGCTCTATAGTTATATAAATATCTTTAGAATCATGTGCAACTAATGTTAACCTCTATAATTCTGATGGAGACATTATGAAGTCTTTGTTTTCTTTCTTTATCTTCTACCGTGTTTCAGTTCAGTCCAACTCTGCCATCTGATGGACTGCAGCACACCAGGCCTCCCTGTCCATCACCAACTCCCTGAGCTTGCTCAACCTCATGTCCATCGAGCCAGTGATGCCATCCAACCATCTCATCATCTGTCGTCCCCTTCTCCTCCTGCCTTCAATCTTTCCTAGCATCACGGTCTTTTCCAATGAGTCAGATCTTTGCATTAGTTGGACAAAGTATTGGAGCTTCAGCTTCACCATTAGTCCTTACAATGAATATTCAGGACTAATTTCCTTTAGGATGGACTGGTGGGATCTCCTTGCAGTCCAAGGGACTCTCAAGAGTCTTCTCCAACACCACAGTTCAGAAGCATCAATTCTTAAGCACTTAGCTTTCTTTATGGTTCAACTCTCACATTCATCCATGACTACTGGAAAAACCACAGCTTTGACTTTGCTGGCAAAGTTATGTCTCTGCTGTTTATTATGCTGTCTAGTTTGGTCATAGCTTTTCTTCCAATGAATGAGTAAGCGTCTTTTAATTTTCATGGCTTCAGTCACAATCTTCAGTGATTTTGGAGCCCCCCAAAATTAAGTCTGTCACTGTTTCCATTGTTTCCTCATCTATTTTCCATGAAGTGATGGGAACAGATGCTATGATCTTAGTTTTTTGAATGTTGAGATTTAAACCAGCTCTCCTCATTCACTTTCATCAAGAGGCTTTTTAGTTCCTCTTCACTTCCTGCCATAAGGGTGATGTCATCTGCCTATCTGAGGTTATTGATACTTCTCCTGGCATTCTTTATTTCAGCTTGAGCTTCTTCCAGCCTGGCATTTTGCATGATGTACTCTGCATATAAGTTAAATAAGGAGGGTGACAATATACAGCCTTGATCCAGTGCGTTGTTCCATGTCCGGTTTTAACTGTTGCTTCTTGACCTGTATATAGATTTCTCAGGAGGCAGGTAAGGTGGTCTGGTATTCCCATCCCTTGAAAAATTTTCCACAGTTTGTTGCGATTCACACAAAGTCAAGGCTTTAGCATAGTCACTGAAGTAGAAGTAGATGTTTTTTTCTGGAATTCTCTTTCTTTTCTATGATCCAGTGATGTTGGCAATTTGATCTATCACGTTTAACATTACTTAAATTCTTCATGCTAAGTAAGTACGTTTCACTGGAAACATTATTTTTTAGGAAACTTTATAAATAGAATTTTAACAAAAAATTGTTGTGGGGAAAAAAACTTAACTGAACTGTTTTGATAAATGAATTAAACATATCTGCTTATGGAAAAAAAATTCCAGTGTAAATTGTTTGGTTACACAAACCATTTTAAGTATTTCCAGAACATGTCATAATTGCAATTGAGCCATGTAGAACTCAACAGTATAATTATGCAAAGTTAAAACCATAAGACTGTGTTTGTGTGGGTTCACATTGGCTATGACAGTGAGATTCTTTAAGAAGAAAGCTAAATTTTTTCAAAAAGCAAGTTTTTTTAACTAAATAATATTGGTTGGAGAAACCATATGATATCCAGTGTTTTTAAGAACTTTCCTTAATTAGCAGAGGGATATCACTGCTAACAATAATTTTATAGGATACATATATATATCTATAAATATGTATTCTTATATATGTATATATGTTTATGAAGCTTCCAGGAAGCACAGTGAAAAATAATTGCCTACCAGTGAAGCTCCAATACTTTTGCCATCTGATTCAAATAGCCAACTCATTGCAAAAGACCCTGATGCTGGAAAAGATTTAGGGCAGTAGGAGAAGGAGGCCACAGAGGATGAGATGGTTGAATGGCATCACTGACTCAATAGACATGAATTTGAGCGAAGTCTAGTTGGGATTCAATCCTTTGGGCCCTCGGCAGTGAAGGCATTGAGTTCTAACGGCTGGACTGCCAGTGAACTCCCAACTAAGTGCTTTTTTGACCACAGAGAAATTATGTTACCTCACATTACAGAATACTTTGCAAAGTGGATAATATCACTAGTCAGAAAAAAAGAAAAAGCTGGACAATTTAAGAAGCATACATATTATCAGAATCAACCAGAAGTTTATATTTTTAAATTAATCAGAAGTTTATATTTTTAAATTAATCAGAAGTTTATAATTTTCTCTAAAAGAAATTTAGATCATGTCAAGAACTTAAAAACATGAATCCATCATGAGTAAAAAGCATGGCAAAATCTAACTGTTAAGCATAGTGTTTTGTATTATTTTAGCAATAAACAAAATTTGCAGGTTTCATAAATCTTCTCCAAGAAGATTTAATACATCTGTACCCCATCCTTGGTTTTTTTTTTTATATATAAAACAGGTAAACATTTATCAGGGAAGCCCAAATATTGTCCCTTCAGTTTTACCTTGAAATGTGAATTTTTTCTTCTGTAGGCAAATATTAAAGAACAGTAGTAGGTCATGCAGTGATATGGGTCTTGGAGAACATAATGGCTTAATAAAAGGAGGAATATAAGCAGTATAAACTGGAGTTGGGTACAGACTATTCCATCTGTTTGTGAGAATGTGCTCAGCCATAGACAAGCATGCCATCTGAAAAATCACATAGCTGAGACGACAACACATGGAGATTGTATTACTTTGCCGGGGTTGTCTTAACAAGGCACCACAAACTGAGTCGCTTAAACAACAAAACTTTGTCATCTCAGTTTTGTAGCCTAGAAGTCCAAGACCCAAATACTGGAAAGGTTTTTCCCTCCCGGCGGCTGAGGGGTAGGGTGGGGGTTGCTCTCTGCCTTTTCCCGTGATTCACTGGCAAGCTAGTTAAATAATTGGGTAAGGCAGAGACTGGGGCAACAATGCCAGTGGTGCATATGTAGGCATTGGTAGGAGACAACAGCTTGAAACAGAGTGAGAAGGGTGGTGAAAAGAACCTGAAAGTGTTGGTCACTCAGTCGTACCTGACTCTTTGTGACCCCATGAATCGCAGCACACCAGGCCTCCCTGTCCATCACCAACTCCTGGAGTTCACTCAGACTCATGCCCATAGAGTCGGTGATGCCATCCAGCCATCTCATCCTCTGTCGTCCCCTTCTCCTCCTGCCCCCAATTCCTCCCAGCATCACAGTCTTTTCCAATGAGTCAACTCCTCGCATGAGGTGGCCAAAGTACTGGAGTTTCAGCTTTAGCATCATTACTTCCAAAGAAATCCCAGGGCTGATCTCCTTCAGAATGGACTGGTTGGATCTGCTTGCAGTCCAAGGGACTCTCAAGAGTCTTCTCCAATACCACAGTTCAAAAACATCAATTCTTTGGCACTCAGCCTTGTATAGCAGCAGCCAAATATTAGGCAGGAATAGATCACGGTGACATACAGCCTAACTAGGGAAACAAGAATTTCAAGGGGAGTGCAGTTAGCATTTAGCCAAAGCTCCATCTGCCTCCAAGCCCATAGATAAAAGTAGTGGGATACTGGTAAATATACCTGCAGTCCACTAGAGCTGGGATAATGCGAAGAGGTCAGAATCTCCAAGCAAGGAGAGAGAATAGGGATCGGCCCCAGGGACACTGAATGCATGTGTGAAAGAACAGCTTCACATTTGTGCATTGAGATAAATTCACATCAAGACACATGTGAGTCTAGCTGACTGTATGTTGCCCTGAATTATCCAGATAATTGATGAGACAAGATGAGACTGGGCTGGCTCAGGGAGGCTTTCTTCTCTTTCTGACCTTACTTCCCCTAACTAAACTCCTTGCACCAATCAAGATCAGTCACACAAACACTATTCATCCCAGCTCTCCAGAACCAAGTCTTAGAAAACCACAAGGGAGAAAGGAGGAACAGCATCCCCTCATCTGAGGACACTGGCAGTATCGACCAGGGAACCTGATTGGCTCATTAAAGGATTGACATTGGGAAAAGACACCACTTTGCTGACAAAGCTCTGTATAGTTAGAGCTATGGTTTTTCTAATAGTCATGTACAGATGTGAGATTCAGACAGTAAAGGAGGCTGAGTGCCAAAGAATTGATGCTTTTGAACTGTGGTGCTGGAGAAGACTCTTGAGAGTCCCTTGGATGGCAAGGAGGTCCAACCAGTCCATCCTAAAGGGAATCAAACCTGGATATTCATTGGAAGGACTGATGCTGAAGCTCTAATACTTTGGCCACCTGATGCGAAGAAACACCAGCCCATTGAAAAGACTCTGATGCTGGGAAAGATTGAGGGCAGGAGGAGAAAGGAAAGGCAGAGAATGACTACTGACTCAATGGACAGGATTTTGAGCAAACTCTGGGAGGAGTGGAGGAAAAGGCATGTTGCAGTCCATGGGGTTGCAAAGAGTTGGATACTGACTGAACCAAAACACTTGGGAGTGTTTGCAGTCAGTCAGAAGAGGTGGTCAAATCATCTCCCTTTGGGATTCTAGAGGTCCTGAATTCTGAATAGCTATTGCCTAGCACATTAGGTACAGAAACTAAGACGGCAGACATCTGGGGATAACCTCACCTGGTAACGTGGATATAAAAACTTATGGAAGATTTCCCTTGCTTTCTCGTCTTCATAAACCTATGACTCCAGTGCTAGTATCATATCAAAAGAGGGCAGAAGAATGTAGATGATCATGTGATGTTCAAAAAGAAATATTATCTGGCTGTAATAAGATTTGGAAAATTGTTTCAGCTAATCAGCTTGCATCCTAGAATAGGAAGTGTGGCAATGTGGGAAACTCGACCTACATTGGAAGCAGTAATTATAACCAAAGCTTTAGTGGATGGGAGTGGCACTCTGATGCACCAATAAAGAGAGTTTATTTACACCAATACAAATATTGACATTGCTTTTAGGACACTGTGACTAATCAGTATTGATGCTGCTTGTGTGAAATAATACTATTATCCAGTATTAAGGCATACTTTTCATTCCACAGCCCTATTCTGAATTGCATAAATAGAACACCACACCCTGGATGAACAGGTAGGGGAGTAACCCCATAGCATACATTTATCAGAGCCAAGGCATTCATAAGTGGAAGAGTTTTATATTAAAAGAGACAGCTCATGTGATGGTAAGCTTGTATAAGGGAAAGAAACTGTCGTTAAGTGTATGAGACATTCCAAGCCCAGAGTCCCTTCACTGGCTCCTGTCCTTTGAAGATAATGCCTCTGTATTACTTACAAATGTTTTTGCAAGTCTAGAAGCAAGTGTTTGGATATCAGTATGTGTAATGAGTAGGTCATACCTAACAGACCAAAAGTATTAGCTTCCCATGGCAGGTGCCACAGATTGGGGTCTAGATATGGATGGAAAATTGAGTTCCACTGTCAACTCTAACTACTGGTTATATGAATCTTGTACATATACATCTCAAGGGGTGAGTAGGCAGCAATTTGTAGGAATAATCCTACAGGTTCCTGAAAATCTATTCTGGGATCAAGAGAGAACTAACAAAGAAATACGAGCATTCTAATATACAATTTACATTGAAGAGTTATTGAAAATCATGCAATATAGTAGCCTTATCAAGACAATGGGGTTTACCATATGGCAGATGACACAGGATCCCAAGAAAAGGGGTTAGGAGAAATTGGTGTTCCAGAATCACAGAACCTTTTAGGTTCTATTGTGACTTAGGGGAAGAATTACATTCTGTTTCTGGGGGAAAACATTTTACCTAATCTCTTGGACAATTATTATGATCCATAGCATACATCAAAGCACATGCATAAGGGAGTAGCTCAAATTATCAATCAGTCTTGAAGTGTAGCTTTGGTTTTCCTCTATTTGGGGAACATGAGAGGTTACATATGAAGTTTCATCTGCTTTCTGTTTGTTTCTTTCACTTTGTTATGGAGGACTGTTACTTATTACTTGAAAGATGCTGCTACAGCTTCGAAGCCATCTTTGTGTATTTCAGGTCATCCAAGTTTTAGTGCTTTGGAGAGAAAAATGTCTTCCCTTTGCTAGAATCAGAGTTGTATAGATCGTGAATGTACCCTTATCTTTCAGTTTCTTCATGGAAAGTTTTCCTATTAAATTAAAAGGCTTCGTGATTCAGCTAGAAATCTGATACCCCTAAACTTCAAAGTTATTTTTGGATGACAGTTGGTACATGATGGTCCAAGGATGTCATTTCTGTTAACTTACTAAAGAGTCAACTTGGACTCTCTATCTATATTGATATTTTTGATGCTAAAAGCTTCAAAATGATGCCAACCATGACACCTAGAAAAATAAATTAATCTTTCAGTTTTTCCACAGTATTCCGGTGTGTCTCTGAGGTGCCTCTGCCCCCACACAATGGAGCCCAGACACTCATTCTTTAATTAACTACTTCAGTAAGCAATAAACACACTTAGACACACATTCACCTACAATCTTGAAAACAACTAATATCTAAATTTTACCACTTTATTACAATTTATTTATACTAAATTTTACCACTTTATTATAATAATAGGTAGATCACATTATATTAGTCTTCATAGAGATATTTCCAGTGAGTGGCATTTTGAACATTATACCATTTGTTTAAACCTTAGGGATGTTATAAGAAACAGCACTGCAAAATTAATTGTTTCTTTTATTTTAGTAAAATATACATATCATGGGGCTTTCCAGGAGGCACTAGTAGTAAGGAACCCACCTGCCAAGGCAGGAGATGTAAGACACTTGAGCTTGATCCCTGGGTGGGGAAGATCCCCTGGAGGAGGGCATGGCAACCCACTCTAGTCTTCTTGCCTGGAGAATCCCATGGACAGAGGAGCCTGGCAGGCTATGCTCCATGGGGTCGCAACAAGACTGAACTCAGACATGGCTGAAGCCACTGAGCACACACACCCTGCTCCCAGTGCCTGGCAACCATCGTTCAACTGGTCTACTTTCTATCTCTATGAATTTGACTCTTTTAGGTGTATCGTGTGAGAGGAGTCATACAGTATGTGAATTCTTATGTCTGGCTTATTTCCCTTAGCATAATGTGTTCAGCGTTCATCCATTATACAACATGTGTCATAGTTACCTTCCCTTTGAGGGCTGAAATATATTCCATTGTGTGCATAAAACATATATTATATCCATGTATCTGTTGACAGACACTTCGGTTGCTTCCACCTTTTGGTTCTTGTGAATATAGCTGTGATGGGTCCTTATCTAAAATTATTTTGGGTCTGTATCCAGAAGTGGCATTGCTGGCTCATACGGTGATTCAAAGTTAATTTTTTTTTGAGGAATTGCCATACTAGTTTCCATATCTGCTGCATCGTTTTGCCTTCCCACTTATATTGTTTCTATGACTAATATTCTTGTGGACACCTGCTACATTGTATGTATACAGATAACCACATCTACACTCATATCTACATCTTTGTTTTATTTTTCTGAAGAAAATGTTAATTGTTCAGTCATGTCCAACACTTTGTGACCCCATGGACTGTACTTTTGTCCATGGGATCCTCCAGGCAAGAATACTGGAGTGGGTTGCCATTCTCTTCTCCAGGGGATCTTCCTGACCCAGGGATTGATCCCAGGTCTCCCACATTGCAGGCAGATTCTCTACCATCTGAGCCACCAGAGAAGGGCATGGGGAAAATTGCTAAAATGAAAAAAAGAAAAGAAAAGAAAAAAAAAAGAACAACAATAACTTTTGTTCTCCAGAACAAACTGTTGTTTTGCTCCCATTGGATGTTATGAGTCATGTATGTATGTTTCTCTTTAGCTTCAATCTGTAGGAAGTAGAGAGTCAAGATTTCAGCCTACACCTAACAAACCCACATCTAGCTCTTAATGTCTATCTTTTCGCCAGCTTCAACTTGATCGCATAAGTTTATTTTTTCAGGTCTAATTTTGCTCAATTTTTTTTTTCATGATGAGCCACATGAATTTGTGTAAACAGCTGGAACATGGTAAGCTACAAATAAACATTCAATATCTAAATTACTTCCAATTTAATTTCCATTCACTTGAAATAGTTTGGAGCTTGAAAAAAAAAATCTATGGCTTGCCTTCTCCCAAGTAGAGTGAGAACTTTAATGGAGATAGACTTCGTTTGAAAATAATTATTCTTGGTTACACTGATGAGGGGCATTATGAAAAAGTGAAAGTGAAAGTTACTCAGTTGTGTCTAACTCCTGCCAGGCTCCCCCATCCATGGGATTCTCCAAGAAGAATACTGGAGTGGAATGACATTTCTTTCTCCAGGGGATCTTCCTTATCCAGGGATCTATACCTGGTCCCCTGCATTTCAGGAAGATTCTTAACCATTTAAGTCACCAAGGAAGTAATATATGGAAGATCAAAATCTGCTAGAAAAATCTAAAGAGAGTAAGATCAACCCTTTCCTTCCCTCTTGGTTGCTAAGAAGTATACATATATTAACTCTACATTGTTGAATTATTAGCAGTCATTGTAATGGGTGAGAAAGAGAATTGTGTTTCCTCATCAATACCTAAGCTTCATGTTTTGTTTTCAGTGAAACATGTGAATGGAGAGAGACAAAAAGTGTTAAAGGCATTGGGTTTTTGACGTGCTAGATTAAGCTTTAGGGTGGATTTCTGTGTGTATTTTCAGGGAGCCTTCTTCTGGGGGCTCCTGGGGACCACTGAATATAATTGCGGTCCAGCTTCCACTGGGCTCAATGTGACTGACGTGGGCACACGTCTTCCTAGACCTCCCCAGTAAAGGCATTGTGTGACCTTGATTCACACAAGATTCTGGAAGCAGCCATGGTGATTCATAGAGGTTTTTATGAGCCCATGGATTTAGGGCTCAGCGAGACACAAACAAGGAATTCATGACATTGACTTTTGCAGAACACAAGCAGTTTCGAAATGTTCTCCTAACTCCAATTAAATTGTTATGAACTTTTGAGATATATATATATATATATATATATATAACCTTTACATATTAAGCCCTTTACAGGCTTCCCTGGTGGCTCAGCTGGTAAAGAATCCATCTGCAATGTGAGGTACCTGGGTTCGATCTCTGGGTTGGGAAGATCTCCTGGAGAAGGGAACGGCTACTCACGTCAGCATTCTGGCCTGGAGAATTTCATGGACAAAGGAGTCTGGCCAGCTTCAGTCCATGGGATCACAAAAGAGTCGGACATGACTGAGCAACTTTCACTTACATATATTTGGGAAAATCAGTTCATGTTATACTTAAAAATACAAACCCCCAATTACTTCTGTGCATGATCTTTGATTAGCAATTACTATGAGAAATTTAATTTTAAATGCTAAAGAAAACAATGTATACATATATACATATACATGAAGTACACTAATTTATATTCAAGGCATGTATAGATGTAAACTATTGACTTGATTATATATCTATGTTCCTATCTATAGATGTGGGCTAGTGGCTCAGTTGGTAAAGAACCCGCAGTTCAGGAGACTAAGGGTTGATCGCTGGATCAGGAAGATCCCTTGGAGAAGGGAATGGCTACCCACTCCAGTATTCTTGCTGGAGAATTCCAGGGACAGTTAGCCTGGTGGGCTACAGTCCACGGGGTCAGAAAGAGTTGGAAATGACTCAGCGCACACACACACCCAAACATTCCGACAGGCGTGTAGCAATGCCTCATTGCGGTTTTCATTTGAGTTTCCCTCACGACTCTTGTGGTTGAACAGCTTCCTGAATGCATACAGACCAATGGGATTGCCTCTTTTCCGAAGTGCCTGTTGGAATTGCTGTACACTTGTATTGATTTATCTGTTGTCTTATTGATAGTTAGGCATTCTTTCTATATTCTGAATATGAGCGGCTTGCCAGTTGTTTATAATACCTTCTTTCACTGTGTGATTTTTCATTTTCTCACATTCTACTATTTAGCTTTTAACTGGAGTCTAATTGCTTTACAATGTTGTGTTAGTTTCTGCTGTACAACCAAGTGAATCAGCTACATGTATGTATATATATATATATCCTCTTCCTCTTGAGCCTCCCTCCCATCTTTCCATCCCACCCTTGTAGGTCATCACAGAGCACCCAGCTGAGCTCCCTAAATGGTGTCTCTCAGTGACCAAAAGTTCTTAATGGTAAAGTGGGTGAAGTTGATCTATCTTTTCATTTAGAATGTTTTGTTGTTTCTGTCTCATTTGACAAATCTCATTTTCCCTGACATCAGGAGCTTATTACCCCATATTTAGAACTACAACTCACTAGACTAGATTTTTTAATATCGTGTAAAAATAAAATAAAACAAAACACTCTTTAGCTTATTTTTCGGCATAGGTAATGCGTTCTCCCATATATTTAAAAATTTGTTCTGTCTCTTCACTGCTTTGCAGTGCATATTTGCCACCAGTCAATATGCAGGAGCGTATCTGAATCTTTGTCCTATTGGTTCACTTGTCTGTCTTCGCACAAGTACCATACTCTCCTAATTATCATAGTATTATAATAAATATTCATACTCGGTAGAGAAAGTTCTTCCAGTTTAATCTCCTTTAAGAGTTTCTTTGAACTCCATATGCATTTTAGAAGTAGCTTGTCAGGGCTCATCAAAATACCAGTTGGAGTTTAATTTACATAATATATTAGCAGAATTGATGTGTTTAAAAACTCATCTCCCTTCCATGAACTTGGCATCTTCTGTCTCTTATTTGGGTTTGTCAGCAATCGCTGTTAAGGACTAATACTTCTTTCTGAGTAAAAATACCATGTGAACTTTATTAAACTTATTCCTAGCCGTTTGTGTTTGTTGATCATATAAGTGGAATCTCTTGAAAATCTTGCATTTACTAACTCTTTAGTGTTTCCATATAGAAATGGAAGTGTTTTTCAGATATTAATGAGTTTCTAAAAAACTGCTAAAACTACTTATTAATTCTAATAATTTCCTTTAGTTGCTTTGAGATTCGAGAGGTAGGAAATTATACTGTTTGAATTGATGCCTTTGAATCATGGTGCTGAGGAAGACTCTTAAGGGTCCCTTGGACAGCAAGGAGATCAAACAAGTCAATCCTCAAGGAAACCAACCCTGAATAGTCACTGGAAGGACTGATGCTGTAACTGAAGCTCCAATACTTTGGCCACCCAATGTAAACAGTCAACTGATTGGAAAAGACCCTGATGATGGGAAAGACGGAGGGCAAAAGAAGAAGAGGGTAGCAGAGGATGAAATGGTTAGAGAGCGTCACCAACTCAATGGACATGAACTTGGGCAAACTCTTAGGAGATAGTTAGGGACAGGGAGGCCTGGCAAGCTGCAGTCCAAGGGGCCACAAAGAGACAGCCACAACTTAGCAACTGAACAACAAAAACAAATTACATTGTCGATGAATAGTTTGTTTTATTTGTCTTAGTTCACCGATCAGTACAAAATTAATCTCACTGTGATATTAAGTATACCTGTCGTGTCAATTACCTCACAAACAACAATTTAGGCATCTCATTATGTGTTATGTTTGTATTACTGATTTTAGATTTTTTAAAAATGAAACTAATAAGCTTTGATTTTTCCCCAGTCTGTTAAAATATTTCATCAGATATATATGCTTTTTTTCATATATTATGATGGCCATATGGCCCTTCTCTTTTACTCTAGTGATAAGAAAAACTCAATTGATAGAATTTTTGAAGGTTAAACTACCCTTGAATTGTTGAGAATAAAGCAACTTGCCATAATGTATTATTCCAGTTATATATTTCTGAAATTCATATGTTGTGTTTTCTCTTCATTTTTAAAAATCATATTCATGAGTGAGTTTGGCCTTTACTTTGCTGTAAGCTTGATGTCCTTATTAAGTTTGAAATAATGGTTATTCTGACATTTTAAAATTTAGAATTGATTCCTCATTTTTTGGTTTCCAAAAGAAATTGGAACATTCAGTTATTTCTGCTTTATGTATTTAGTAGAATTTCTCAGTGAAACTATCTGGATATGAGAAAGTTAATATTAACTCATGATTCATTTCCTTAAATAATTACATGTCTATTCAGATTTTCAGTGTCTTGTTTATTTGATTTTATGAGTTGTATATCTTTCAAATACTTTTCCAGTTTACCTAATTTATTCATGCTTTTCACTGTGAAGTTGTACTTATCTGGCAACTTCTGTGATGATGTCCCACATTTTATACGTCATCTAAGTTATTTTGCCGAGAGGAGCAACCCCATGCCTGAGGTCAGAGGAGGTGGCCCAGAGGAGTAGTAACCCCACGTCCAAGGAGCAGTGGCTGGGTGAGCACAAGAGGGCCGAGAGGAGCTACTCCATGTTCAAGGTCAGGAGGGGCAGCCATGAGGAGATACCCCTCGTCCAAGGTAGGAGAACCCAAGTAAGATGGTAGGTGCTGTGAGAGGGCATCAGAGGGCAGACACACTGAAACCATACTCACAGAAAACTACCCAACCTGATCACACGGACCACAGCCTTGTCTAACTCAATGAAACTAAGCCATGCCATGTGGGGCCACCCAAGATGGGTGGGTCATGGTGGAGAGGTCTAACAGAATGTGGTCCACTTGAGAAGGGAATGGCAAACCACTTCAGTATTCTTGCCTTGAGAACCCCATGAATAATATGAAGAGGCAAAATGATAGGATACTGAAAGAGGAGCTCCTCAGGTCAGTAGGTGCCCAGTATGTTTTACTGGACATCAGTGGAGAAATAACTCCAGAAAGAATGAAGAGATGGAGCCAAAGCAAAAACAATACCCAGTTGTGGATGTGACGTGATAGACGCAAGGTCCGATGCTGTAAAAGCAATATTGCATAGGAACCTAGAATGTCAGGTCCATGAATCAAGGCAAATTGGAAGTGGTCAAACAAGAGATGGCAAGAGTGAACATCGACATTCTAAGAATCAGTGAACTAAAATGGACTGGAGTGGGTGAATTTACCTCAGATGACCATTATATCTACTACTGTGGGCAGGAATCCCCTAGAAGAAAAGAAGTAGCCATCATGGTCAACAAAAAGGTCTGAAATGCAGTACTTGGATGCAATCTCAAAAACGACAGAATGATCTCTGTTCGTTTCCAAGGCAAACCATTCGATATCACGGTAATCCAAGTCTATGCCCCAACCAGTAACGCTGATGAAGCTGAAGTTGAATGGTTCAATGAAGACCTACAAGACCTTTTAGAACTAACACCCAAAAAAGATGTGCTTTTCATTATAGCGGACTGGAATGCAAAAGAAGGAAGTCAAGAAACACCTGGAGTAACAGGCAGATTTGGCCTTGGAATACGGAATGAAGCAGGGCAAAGACTAATAGAGTTTTGCCAAGGAATGCAGTGGTCATAGCAAACACCCTCTTCCAACAACACAAGAGAAGACTCTACACATGGACATCACCAGATGGTCAACACCAATATCAGATTGATTATGTTCTTTGCAGCCAAAGATGGGGAAGCTCTATACAGTCAGCAAAAACAAGACTGGGAGCTGACTGGTTCAGATCATGAACTTCTTATTGCCAAATTCAGACTTAAGTCGAAGAAAGTAGGGAAAACCACTAGACCATTCAGGTGTGACCTAAATCAAATCCTTTATACAGTAGAAGTGAGAAATAGATTTAGGGGACTAGATCTGATAGACAGAGTGCCTGATGAACTATGGACGGAGGTTCATGACATTGTAAGGAGACAGGGATCAAGGCCATCTCCAAGAAAAAGAAATGCAAAAAAGCAAAATGGCTGTCTGTGGAGGCTTTACAAATAGCTGTGAAAAGAAGAGAAGTGCAAAGCAAAAGAGAAAAGAATAGATAAGCATCTGAATGCAGAGTTCCAACGAATAGCAAGAAGAGATAAGAAAGCCTTCCTCAGGGATCAGTGCAAAGAAATAGAGGAAAAGAGCATAATGGGAAAGACTAAAGATCTCTTCAAGAAAATTAGAAATACCAAGGGAGCATTTCATGTAAAGATGGGCTCAATAAAGGACAGAAGGATATGGACCTAACAGAAGCAGAAGATATTAAGAAGAGGTAGCAAGTATACACAGAAGAACTGTACAAAAAAGATCTTCATGACCCGGATAATCACAATGGTGTGATCACTCACCTAGAGCCAGACATTCTGGAATGTGAAGTCAAGTGGACCTTAGAAAGCACCACTACGAACAAAGCTAGTGGAGCTGATGGAATTCCAGTTGAGCTATTTCAAATCCTGAAAGATGATGCTGTGACAGTGCTGCACTCAATATGCCAGCACATTTGGAAAACTCAGCAGTGGCCGCAGGACTGGAAAAGGTCAGTTTTCATTCCTATCTCAAAGAAAAGCAATGCCAAAGAATTCTCAAACTACCACACAATTGCACTCATCTCACATGCTAGTAAAGTAATGCTCAAAATTCTCCAAGCCAGGCTTTAGCAATATGTGAACCCTGAACTTCCTGATGTTCAAGCTGGTTTTAGAAAAGGCAGAGGAACCGGAGATCAAATTGCCAACATCCGCTGGATCATGGAAAAAGCAAGAGAGTTCCAGAAATACATCTATTTCTGCTTTCTTGACTATGCCAAAGCCTTTGACTGTGTGGATCACAGCAAACTGTGGAAAATTATGAAAGAGATGGACATACCAGACCACCTGACTTGCCTCTTGAGAAATTTGTATACAGGTCAGGAAGCAACAGTTAGAAGTGGACATGGAAGAACAGACTGGTTCCAAATAGGAAAAGGAGTACGTCAAGGCTGTATATTGTCACCCTGCTTATTTAACTTATATGCAGAGTACATCATGAGAAACGCTGGGCTGGAAGAAGCACAAGCTGGAATCAAGATTGCTGGGAGAAATATCAATAACCTCATATATGCAGATGACACCACCCTTATGGCAGAAAGTCAACAGGAACTAAGAGCCCTTGATGAAAGTGAAAGAGGAGAGTGAAAAAGTTGACTTAAAGCTCAACATTCAGAAAATGAAGATCATGGCATCTGGTCCTATAACTTCATGGGGAATAGATGGGGAAACAGTGAAAACAGTGTCAGACTTTATTTTTCTGGGCTCCATAATCATTGTAGGTGGTGACTGCGGCCATGAAATTAAAAGACACTTACTCCTTGGAAAGAAAGTTATGCCCAATCTAGATAGCATATTAAAAAGCAGAGACATTACTTTGCCAACAAAGGTCCATCTAGTCAAGGCTATGGTTTTTCCTGTGGTCATGTACGGATGTGAGAATTGGACTGTGAAGAAAGCTGAGCATCGAAGAATTGATGCTTTTGAACTGTGGTGTTGGAGAAGACTCTTGAGAGTCCCTTGGACTGCAAGGAAATCCAACCAGTCCATCCCTAAAGGAGATCAGCCCTGTGTGTTTATTGGATCAACTGATGCTGAAGCTGAAACTCCAATACTCTGGCCACCTCATGTGAAGAGTTGACTTATTGGAAAAGATCTTTGATGCTGGGAGGGATTGGGGTCAGGAAGAGAAGGGGATGACAGAGGATGAGATGGCTGGATGGTATCGCCGACTCGATGGATAGGAGTCTGAGTAAACTCCAGGAGTTGGTGATGGACAGGGAGGCCTGGCGTGCTGCGATTCATGGGGTTGCAAAGAGTCAAACAAGACTGAGTGACTGAACCGAACTGAACTGAAGTTATTTGTGCTTTCTCTTTTGTTTTCTTTCTCTTCCTCAGAAATTTACCAATGGTGATTATTACTTTGAAGGACATATTTTTGTCTCAATATTTTCAACTGTGTAATTACTTTCTATTTCATAGATTTATATTTGCATCATCTTTTTTCTTCTGTTTTGGAGTTTTGTTTTGATACCTTCTTTACATGGATGTTTGGCTTGTTAGAATTCAATCTTCATTATTTTTTATAAGTTACTATTTATTTGGGTGTACAGGTTTTAGTTGTGGCATGTGGGATCTTTGGCCAACTAGCCCCATCTATTATCAGAAAATTGGATTAAAGATTTACTCAGCATGGCCTTGCCCACCAGAGCAAGATCCAGTTTTCCTCACAGCCAGTCCCTCCCATCAGAAAGCTTCCATAAACCTCTTATATCCATCAGAGAGCAGACAGAATGAAAACCACAATCACGGAAAACTAAACAAACTGATTACACGGACCACAGCCTTGTCTAACTCAACAGTCTTAGTTATTTAAATGTGAATTTGCTTGTCATGGGTATCTTTTCATCAATTTTTGAAAATGCAAAGTGTTTTCTTGAAAAGAATGCATATATTAAGTTGCTGAGTGTAGTGTTCATTATATCATCATGTCAGTCATTTTGAAACACTCATTTCAAGTAATTTCTTAGCACTGCCCAATAGTATTTCTGTGGTGATGTACAAGTTTTGTGTTCTAAATCGTCTAGTATGGTAATCCTTAGTCCATGTCCTAAGGGGAGTTTACAGCTACGGTAGCTTAGAAAGTACTCTTACCTGGAAAATCCCATGGACAGAGGAGCCTGGTAGGCTGCAGTCCGTGGGGTCGCTAAGAGTCGGATACAACTGAGCGTCTTCACCTTCACTTTTCACTTTCTTGCATTGGAGAAGGAAATGGCAACCCACTCCAGTGTCCTTGCCTAGAGAATCCCAGGGACGAGGGAGCCCCATGGGCTGCCGTCTATGGGGTTGCACAGAGTTGGACACAACTGAAGCGACTTGGCAGTAGCAGCAGCAGCAGCTTAGAAAGTATAATTTTAAATTTAATGCATTTAAATTTAATTTTAAACACCCACTATTGGCCTTGAAGTTAGTTGCTGCTGCTGCTGCTAAGTCACTTCAGTCGTGTCTGACTCTGTGCGACCCCATAGACAGTAGCCCACCAGGCTCCACCATCCCTGGGATTCTCCAGGCAAGAACACTGGAGTGGGTTGTCATTTCCTTCTCCAATGCATGAAAGTGAAAAGTGAAAGTGAAGTCATTCAGTCGTGTCCAACTCTTAGCGGCCCCATGGACTGCAGCCCACCAGGCTTCTCTGTCCGTGGGATTTTCCAGGCAAGAGTACTGGAGTGGGGTGCCATTGCCTTCTTCCGAGTATGTTCAGTTAGAGGTGGGTTAAAACCACCCAAGACCCTTGCTTACGTCAGAGCTGCCCGTTTTATTTTGAATATTCTGATGTTGATTTTTAGGTGCATATGAATCAGGAGCTATTATGTTTCCCTGGCAAATGAACATTTAAAATATGGTATCCTTCTTTATAATCTCCGGGGTTTCCTGGTAGCTGAGCTGGTAAAGAATCCCCCTGCAGTGCCAGAGATACATTAGTATCACTTCCTCAGCTTTTCTTTATTATTGTTTCTATGATACCACTTTCTCTAGTATTTCTCTCTCTCCACATCCACATCCTTATATTTCAGATGTCTCTTGTAAACAATATATACTTTTGTTTAATTTAATTCAGTCTGAATGCAGTCACTCAAAAATTGCATGGTTTTACGCATAGATATTCAACATAAAACTTATGGATTTAAATGGATTTCTTTCTGACAGTTTTCCACTTGGTGACTATAGTTCATCACTTTCTTTTTTTCTCTCTGTCCAAACACTGCACAAACACACACTACCATACATGCACTTACTTGCTATTTTATTGCTAGAAATAAAAATATGCTTCCTAAACTTACCGGAAGCTAAAGTTTTACTTCTGCTCTCTTCACAGAGTATAAAGAACTTACAGCACTAATTATATTTGTTTTCGGCTCTACATGCTTTTATTGTTGCTCTTTGTAATATTTCAAAACTCATAAAGCATTATTATTATATTCGGCAGCTCTTATCCAGTTAGATTTACAAACATAGTTTTTTTTTTTCATTTTCAGTTCACTCTCCTTTTATCTGCATCTCTAAAATTTAATCTCAGATTATGTTCCTTCTACTTCAGGAAAACACCTCAGGGCTCCCCACTAGTATGCATCCATTGAAGGTGAATTCTCTCATCTCTCCTTGGTCCAAACTGAATTTTTCCTTCCTTCATAGAAGACACTTTGTTGGGTATGGAATCCTAAATTGGGAGCTAATTAATCTCTTTCAGCTGTGCATCTCCAAGCTGACTGTTCCTATTGTGCAATTTGTTGTGAGGCTTATTTTGTGTTTTTGAAGGTCATCTCTTTTAGCCTTGGCTGCTTGTCATATCCTCTCTCTGCTGTTCTTCCTCCCTCCCCTCTTTCCTCTCTCTACAGTTTCGTTATGTTTCTCAGTACAAATTTCCCATTTTTAAAAAATGTAATCAGTGTCAGGGTTCATAGGCCTTCCTGAATCTGTGAATCAATATTCATTTATTTTTGAAAACTCTCATCCATTAATTGTCCAAAGCTTGCAGCTACTTCACATTCTATCTTTCCTTCTTCTGGGGCTACAGAAAATTCCCTGTTAGCTTTTCTCATTGTATCTACGTACCTTACTGTCTCCTTTCAATATGCATCAATTTTCACTGCTACCTTCTGGTTATTTTCTTTGCAGCTGTTTTCCAGGTCATAGAACCTATTGTGCTACTTATCCTATCCCTTTGGTTCTAAATTATGGTCACATTGATTTCTTTAATAAATTTCCTGTAATTTAGGTTTAAGATTTTTTTTTTAAAGTATTGGGCACTTATAAAAAGTCTACTGTTTCATTATTATTTTGATACATTAGAAAAGAGATGCAAATTGATCTCCATATGTCCTTCACTAAAATTCACCTTATATAAACAGTTCATGTTATTGCAGAGCATTTATCAAAAATAAGAAATTAATCTTGGTATTATATTAACTAAAGAAACACATTGATTCCTATTTCACCATTTTTTCTACTCATGTGCCTTTTCTGTTCCAGGATCCAATCTGATAATCTGCACTATATTTAGTTTTTATGTCTCCTGAATCTCCTCACGCCTGTGACAGCCACTCAGTCTTGCCGTGTTTCCATGTCTTTGACTCTGTTGGTGAATGTGGATTTGCTCTTTTGTAGAATTCTCACGGTCACTTTGGAGCTGTGTATTATTGCAAAGAATGCTGAAGGCCATTTTCCTCCCTTTTCACTCTGAGCCTTGTCCCAACACTGTCAGTTGCTTCGGGGTCCTCTTTCCCCCAAGAAGGCTGAGCAGGTGCCCTGCAGCCAGAAGGGCCAGGGATGACACTGATCACAGTCTGGAGGCTGGAGAGCACACGTTGAGTGGGGCGGTGTTCTGATGGGTTCACAAGGGAGGACAACAGGCCCTTGTTCCTCCTTGACTCCAGGGTTTAATTTGACTGTGTTCAGTGACCATCCAGACTCAGAGGTCCCTTTCTCTGTGACCTTGTGATGCCTGCATTGTTCTGCCCTGAAGTCTTTGGTGCTGCGGCTCATCTATATGCCCACTCCTCATCAGGCCAGACACGTGGACTCCAACAGAGACCTCAGTTATGGCTCCTGCCCTTTCCCCAGTTTCTCTAAGGTCTTCAGCAGGGTGATCTCCCTCAGGGACAAAAAGACCTGGATCCCAAAGATAATCAGCTTTTTTTCCTTAAATCAGCTGAAGTTGAGTAGAGGGCAGCAAGACACTCTGGACATGAATGGAAAGAGTGGCTCCAGGTCTGTACGATCCTACGTTTATTTCCAGTTTTGTGCAACCACCTGCTGCTCTGAACAACATTCTTGTGTTTGGTGTTTTTGGCTGATCACGAATCCAAAGATAAAGTCCTCTCTACTGAGACTGGTCATTTCATGTGTGGTGGCTGTTTGACTCAGGAGCTCCATTCAGAGGAAGGGTCTTAGGAATTGCTGATCCTTTGTTAGGAAAGTCTCCATTGTACTTGGAGGAACTGAGCAGTAACCAAGTCTCCGATTTAATGGCTTGTTCTGATGTTCCCTTTTCCAACTCAGCATCACTTATGGGCCAACCAGTGAGCAGCTCCTACTTCTGGTCCCTTCACCAGGTGCTCAGCCCAAGTATTAGCTACTAGATTCCAGGGTATATTCTCTTATCTCCAAATCAAGACCCACTGAGTGTTCGTCCCTTCTTGTCCAGAAACCTATGCCTGTTTCAGCCTCCTATGCCCATCACCAAATTATCAGAATCTCTGACTCCAATTTGCCTTAGTTACAAATGGATACATTACGTTCCTCTGATACGCTTTACACAATGCTGGGAGAAGACCAGGATGACTTTATTATTCCTGGCACTGGAAACATCAAGAGTATAAAGTGTTTGATCCCCTTACCCTGCACCTCAACCCACATGGAGAGCCCAAGCGGTGGCCAGAACACACTGATGGTTGCTTTACTAAGGAGGATCAATGAGTTTGGGGAAGAGATTTTGTTTGTTTGTTTTTAATTCTGTTTGGTTTTCCCTTGTGTGTGCTGAGTCTTCATTCTTGCACAGGCATTTCTCTAGTTGCTAAGCAAGGGGGCTATACAGTGCTCAAGCTTCTCCTGTTGCAGAGCACGGGCTCTGGAGTGCACGGACTTCAGTAGTTGCAGCACGGAGGTTGTTGCAGCACATAGTTCAGTAGTTTTAGCTCCTGGGCTTTAGAGTGTGGGCTCAATAACTGTGGCACTAGATCTAGGCTGCTCCATGGCATGTGGGATTCTCCCAGACCAGGCAATCGAACCCTCTTGCATTGGCAGGTGGATTCTTTACCACTAAGCAAAGGGGAAGCCCAGAAGTATTGTTTTATAGCAAGCAGTAAGCAAACTTGCTTTTTGCCCCAGAGGGAGAAATCACATTATCCTTCAGGCTTGCTCTCTGCAAACACAGTCCTGAGCAACATGCCAGATAAAGGGTGGCCAGAGACTTACATCACTCCCCACAGCTTTACAGGGAAGCATGGATTGAAGGGACGACGAGGCAAAGGAATAAACTGTTTTCTTTCTATTGATCCCACTCAATTTTTAAGGTAAACCTATCTAAAAACTATATGCATATACAACTCTACCATTCTCTTAGTTCAGTTCAGTTCAGTCGCTCAGTCGTGTCTGACTCTTTGCAACCCCATGAATCGCAGCACGTTAGGCCTCCCTGTCCATCACCAACTCCCGGAGTTCACTCAGACCCACATCCATTGAGTCAGTGATGCCATCCAGCCATCTCATCCTCTGTCATCCCCTTCTCCTCCTGCCCCCAATCCCTCCCAGCATCAGAGTCTTTTCCAATGAGTCAACTCTTTGCATGAGGTGGCCAAAGTACTGGAGTTTCAGCTTCAGCATCATTCCTTCCAAAGAAATCCCAGGGCTGATCTCCTTCAGAATGGACTGGTTGGATCTCCTTACAGTCCAAAGGACTCTCAAGAGTCTTCTCCAACACCACAGTTCAAAAGCATCAATTCGTTGGCACTCAGCCTTCTTCACAGTCCAACTCTCACATCCATACATGACCACAGGAAAAACTATAGCCTTAACTAGACGGACTTTAGTCGGCAAAGTAATGTCTCTGCTTTTGAATATACTATCTAGGTTGAGCATAACTTTCCTTCCAAGGAGTAAGCGTCTTTTAATTTTATGGCTGCAATCACCATCTGCAGTGATTTTGAAGCCCAAGAGAATAAAGTCTGACACTGTTTCCACTGTTTCCCCATCTATTTCCCATGAAGTGATGGGACCAGATGCCATGATCTTCATTTTCTGAATGTTGAGCTTTAAGCCAACTTTTTCACTCTCCACTTTCACTTTCCTCAAGAGGCTTTTTAGTTCCTCTTGACTTTCTGCCAGAAGGGTGGTGTCATCTGCATATCTGAGGTTATTGATATTTCTCCTGGCAATCTTGATTCCAGCTTGTGTTTCTTCCAGCCCAGCGTTTCTCATGATGTACTCTGCATATAAGTTAAATAAGCAGGGTGACAATATACAGCCTTGACCTACTCCTTTTCCTATTTGGAACCAGTCTGTTGTTCCATGTCCAGTTCTAACTGCTGCTTCCTGACCTGTATACAGATTTCTCAAGAGGCAGGTTAGGCGGTCTGGTATTCCCATCTCTCAGAATTTTCCACAGTTTATTGTGATCCACACAGTCCAAGGCTTTGGCATAGTCAAGAAAGCAGAAATAGATGTTTTTCTGGAACTCTCTTGCTTTTTCCATGATCCAGTGGATGTTGGCAATTTGATCTCTGGTTCCTCTGCCTTTTCTAAAACCAGCTTGAACATCAGGAAGTTCAGGGTTCACGTGTTACTGAAGCCTGGCTTGGAGAATTTTGAGCATTGCTTTATTAGCATGTGAGATGAGTGCAATTGTGCGGTAGTTTGAGAATTCTTTGGCATTGCCTTTCTTTGGAATTGGAATGAAAACTGACCTTTTCCAGTCCTGTGGCCACTGCTGAGTTTTCCAAATGTGCTGGCATATTGAGTGCAGTGCTTTCACAGCATCATCTTTCAGAATTTGAAATAGCTCAATTGGAATTCCATCAGCTCCACTAGCTTTGTTCATAGTAATGCTTTCTAAGGCCCACTTGACTTCACATTCCAGGATGTCTGTCTCTAGATGAGTGAGCACACCATCATGATTATCTGGGTCGTGAAGATCGTTTTTGTACAGTTCTTCTGTGTATTCTTGCCACCTCTTCTTAATATCTTCTGCTTATGTTATGTCTAGGCCATATCTGTCTTTTATCGAGCCCATCTTTGCTTTTTCTTAAGTATATTGCAAAATAGCCAATTGAACTAAATCTTTTAAAAGAATAAGAAAAGATAAATATAAGAACAATATCTAACTGTCCTTTCTGTAAAGTGCTGAACTATCATCCTTTTTGTGATATGTCTTGTTACTTCCATTCTTAATGTGCAATTAGAGGATTTTTAAAATTTTCTTGTGTGTGTCTGTGTGTGTTTAGTAGACTTCCCTGGTGTGTAATGTATTTTCTCTGGCTTCCCTGTTGGCTCAGATGGTAAAGTCTGCCTGCAGTGTGGGAGACCCAGGTTCAATCCCTGGGTCGGGAAGATTCCCTGGAGAAGAGAATGGCAACTCACTCCAGTATTCTTGCCTGAAGAATTCTTTGGGCAGAGGAGCCTGATGGGCTACAGTCCATGGGGTCGCAAAGAGTCGGACATGAGTGAGTGACTAACAATAGTGTATCTTCTCGTCATACATTTGTTGAAGAATTAGTGTGGCAGAAACATCCCACAGCCACTGGAGACTCTTAATTTATCGGTGTCTGTGTCTAAGGGTGGTCAGACTCCGGCGGAGCCCCTCAGTCTCAGCTAGTTAGTAGACGTGGATGGACCACGTATAACCCGTTCATCTGTTCCAAAGCAACAGTCAGAAGTCCAAATCTGCTTTTACACCAAAGGTGGTCCAAGCTCTATTATATTTTTTCTCATTGGTGAATGTGTACAATTTGTTCCAATGTTTCCACTGAATTCTTTCTTGCCATAAAAGTGAAGTTGTTTGGAATATCAGGCAAAACAAAGAGTTGGATTTCAATCAAACCCCTCACATTATTGTGTCAAAACAGCAATACATCACTTCCTCTTGTCACCTTCTATTATTTCCTCAATTACAGGAATATCCAACCACAGAAACACAAAATCACCAGTCAAATATGCAAGCCTGAACCATGGCATATACGTTCCCTGGCAGATAGGATATAATAACAGCAGATGCAATAAATCACAAGGTTTTCTTTAAAGATCTCCACTTGGAAATTGGTCTACGTTCTGGATTCATCAGTTTGCACTTGGTTGTGCCTAATCTATAATTTCTCATGTGCATTTAATGTTTCTTAACCTATCACTTTATAGAAAATGAGTAGGTTATTTTAGCAGTAATGTTATAGTCAGTATAAAATTTTTAGAAAGTGAATAGAACTTTTATTTATCCAATATAGGTCATATTTTTATTTCTCTCCCCCCCCCACACACACACACACAAACCTGAAGGTTTGAATACTTTAGCTGCTTTAATAATACACAGAGACTCAAAGGTTATGGAAGAGAAAAGATAACTAAACCAAGAAGGGGTAGGTGAAAATTTCACTGATTACATGGATTAAACTGATATACTAGTTGAAGAAGGAGATGAAGTTAGCAAGAAAGGAATTTAGAACCAAAACATCTACTCAGGAAATGTTTGTAACTGAGAGGTTAGGAGGCTTTAGAAATGAGTTTGTGAAAATATGTGTAATACCAAACTGAAATCACTTTAAAATTAGACTGGTCATCGATCCAAAAGGATAACGTAAGAAGTGGGAAAAAAGCCCTGCACTTTTGAATAGATTAAGTGACCTGACAGGTCTTTTCTATTCTTATCTTGGAGGATTTCATTATCTAGTCTCTTCCAATGGCATGCTGCATGCTAAGCCATTTCAGTCATGTCCCACTCTTTGCGACCCCACGGACTGTAGCCTACCAGGCTCCTCTGTCTATGGGATTCTCCAGGCAAGAATACTGGAGTAGGTTGCCATGCCCTCCTCCAGGGGATCTTCCTGAACTGGGAAACCAACCCACTTCTCCAGCATTATGGGTGGATTCTTGAGCCACTAGGGAAGCCCCCTTCTAATGATAAGCCGATTAAAACAACAGCAACTGACACAAAACCCTGCCTTGCATTAAATTACCGATACAACTTCACGTGAAAATGTATACAGTGTATAAACAGCAGTCTGTGCAGATGTTAACTAGGAAAAATGTACAAAACTTTTTTAAAAAGCGAAAATATGTTATTATGAGAAAGGCAAAATTTTAGGAGTCTATTTTGAAATGCCATTTGATCAATACTGGATCAAGTTATTGTTCTAGATCTGTTCTTAACTAGCTATGTGAATTCAGGTTTTAGATCTACAGCTTAGAAAAATTGGATCACTATGATCTTGCACGTCTAAAAGGAAATAAGTCTGTGACTCAAATTACGATGGATAGTGTTGTGATAAGAAAAACATCGTTATTTTTTAACAAACATTGATGTCATCATGTGTTTTTTTAATCTGTAAAACTTGTAGTTGGGAAATTACAATCATAATACTGCATTGGAACAGCTAAAGAGGATTTTATTTCCTCATTAAAAGAAATTCATTGGGAGAGAAGACTTTTTCCAACTGCAGTACTGAAAATTCCTCAGTAATTGCACCAAGCATTTCCGAATGCTTTGTATTTGTTAACTTTTCTCCGTATTAGAGGAGTAATGTTCACTCTCTAAGCTATTGGTCCAAAATGTATTCCCAAACTCTCTCTATATTAGCACAATCAACTTCTTTTCTAAAACATAGGTGACCTAGGTTCTAAGATGGTTTTCAGATACAGAGTCAAAGTCAACCTATGAAAGAAATAGTTGATAAGCTGAATTTTAATAAAATTAAACATTTCTGCTCTGCACAAGATACTGTCAAGAGAATAAAAATGGAAGTCACAGACTAGAAGAAAGTACTTGCCAGAGACAATCTGAAAAAGGATTATACTCCAAAATATACAAATAATTCTTCAAACTTAATAATCAGAAAATCACCAGATAAGAAAAATAGTCAATGGCCTTAACCTTAACACATCTCAAAAGAGAAGATACATAGATGGCTATCAAGTCTATGAAATTATAGTCCTCCTCATCTCTCAACAGTGGGAGGCAAATTAAAACAACAAAATCCAGAAAAATGGACAACACAAAATGTTGTTGAGGATGTGGAACAACAGGAGTTCTTACACATTGTTGACAGAAACTCAACATGGTAAGCCACTTGGGAAGATAATTTGGCAGTTTCTTACAAAACTCCCCATGCTCTTACCCTCCTGTGCTACAGTCACATTTTTAGTATTTACCCAAAAGAGATCAAAACATGGCCACACAAAAAACTTCCTCATGGATGTTACAGTAGCTTTATGTATAATACCAAAAACTTGGAAGCAACCAAGATGTCACAAGGATTCATGGTTAATAGTATACCAAGAAAGATGAAATCGATTAAATGTTGACACAGTTAAGTTTGCATGGATGTTCATATAGCCAAAACTATCCCCCTATATTATTGCAATCATTGATGACAAATTCACCATATACATCTTTACATGCTTTAGCTATACAATGTAAATCAACTTTAAATATTTATCTTTTTGTTATAAAAATGACATTACTTATAAAATGACATTACTTTTAAAAATGTCTATGGGATGCAGTTTTAACATCAAGGGTCTATGTTACAGGGAATTAAAAAAATTAACACCAAGCTTTCATTAAGGACTTAAATACTTCTCAGAGTCCCTTTGTTCATCATAAAACTGCAACATTTCCAGTGTGTTTCTGCCAAAGTAGAAATTATTGTGAGTGCTTCAATTAAAATTGTATTGATATACAAAATACCCCCAGCTGCTTAACAAGAAGTTACTATTAATTATGCTATTGTACTTCCCACTTAAGGCAGAAATAAATCCAATATATGTTCATATTTGTGCTGATTTTTTCCATACATTTATTCAAACAAAACGACACCCTTTAAGGCTCTTTCTTCTTAGTATAAAAGTCTTATTTGCTTTTTAGATTTCTGAAATTAAAGCAATATATTATATCACAAGGCCAAAAAGTATTTGCCACCACTGGCAGCTTTGAAAGAGAGTATAAAAATGTGTAGGCTTCAGGAACTCAGCAATTTTAATTCTCACTTCAGCTACCTGGCAGTGTTCCCTCAAAGCTGAGCCTAGCTCTTTAGCAATGATGTACCTGGCTGAGTTTTCTACCCTCGGGTTTGTTTTTGTTTTTAAATAAATGTTGAGAAAGTCTATCATGGATGAATATAAAGCAAAGGTCATTTTCTTCTGCTTAACAAAAGAAGTCTGAAGTCATCAAACATTAATACAATATTTAAACAGTTTTATACTTTATTTGATGCCATATGATTTCTTTTGAAAATACTTGAATGTCTTCATTCTGTATTTCTTGGAAAACTGCAGCAACCCATTATAAACAATATGGTTCTAATCCAGATCTAATTCTTTTGAAAAAAAAATTATGTAAGATGCTTTGCAATGAAATTAATACTTAATTTATGAGCTATGTATTTTGCTATTTTTGATGGATTTTAAGAAGAAAGAATATCTTCTATGTAAAATTCTTTTTCATCTTGGTGATTCAAACTGATACTTTCTAATTCAGTGGTAATTAATGAAAGAAAGTTTAAATTTTAGTTTTTATTTCTAAGAAACTTGGGACATGAAGTATTGTGTACAGAAATGTATTCAAGCAAGTGCCCTGTGCTATAGGGACAATATTACAGAAAAAAAATAAAACAGCCCTCAACAGCTCTGCTTATGCTGGGGGATGTAAGAACCTCTCTAGCCCTTAAAACAACTGTGCTAATTGGTCCTTTGCAACAGTGTCCAGAGATGGATCAGGGCACAGTTACCCTGAAAGATTATCAAAGACTCTCTTCATGTGCTTCCATCCTCCTGGTTTCTGACTCAGAAGTCTTAAACTAAGATAACTCATTTCCTTTCTTTTGAATAAGAAGACTAAAATAAAATCCCCTGTACCCATTCGGTTACACACAAGTAATTGTAACACTGGGAGGGTATAAAAGTTTACACCTTCTGAATATTTATATATAAAATTTTCGAACAAGTTAATGGGATCAAAATTGTGGTGAAGAGACTGTTTAGACTACTCAATGGAATCAAATGGTTTTGAATATACCACAGGGAATTCAGAGTTCCTACTCTCTGAATTTGTTGCTAGCCTACAGAGTTCACAACTTTATTATACATTTAAAGAAACTAAATCAAGACAGATTAACCAAAACGTTGTCTTCTAATGGCTATTACAGAGAAAACTAAAACTGAAGTCCTATGCTTCCCATTAAAGTCATTTCTTTAAATTAAGAGCCGAAGAGTCAATATTTTTAATATCATAATTCATTTGCCAATTTTGTAGGAGTACATTTGAATATACTAAAATACATTTTTAAATTACTTTTAATTATGTATATTCATTATTTTATAAGAGCAGTCTCCAATTTATGGATTTCATTTCAGCTCAGTTCAGTCACTCAGTCATGTCCTACTCTTTTCGACCCCATGGACTGCAGCACGCCAGGCCTCCCTGTCCATCACCAACTCCCGGAGTTTACTCAAACTCATGTCCATTGAGTCAGATTTATGGATTCATAAGTTTATGGATTTATGCCCCAGTAAGAGCTTCCCTGGTGGCTCAGACAGTAAAGCATCTGCCTACTTGAGGAAGACCAGGATTTGATCCCTGGGTAGGGAAGATCCCCGGGAGAAGGAAATGGCAACCCACTCCAGTATTCTTGCCTGGAAAATCCCATGGATGGAGAATCCTCATCGGCTACAGTCCATGGGGTCTCAAAGAGTCGACATGACTGAACGACTTCACTTTCACTTTCAAAAAGAAACTAAGAATTTTATCAATAGTAATAATAATGTTTTCAGCACCATTTTTCCTGTAGTTTATGATCATAGAATCAAGCATTTTATATTGAATAAAAGTAAGTCAACTTGAGAAGTTAACTTGTGTTTACTTTCAGGAGAAATAGAAAAATTAATTTTAAATAAGTTAATCATCAAATGTTTAGGTCTCCCATTGTTTTCAGCATAATCATTTATTTCACCATCAAAATTTTTCCTGTATTTTGAAAATTATATAATTTGCACAGTTTCTAACAGTATTATAAAAATAGCAGAACAAAATCCATTTTGCTTCAGAATTTCTATCTAGATCACACTGCTTTCAGCTGGAGAAATAGCAATCAATTCCAAGCACAATTTTTCAAATGGAAGCCCTGGCAAAGAGTTCCTAATTCTTTATTATATACAGGAGCTTTACTCTGTACATGAACTGGGTTTTATATTTGTGTATTTAAAAACTTACTTTCATAAAAGTTTTTTTATTCAGAATTATCTGACCTTTATGAGTACCTGCTATAAACTTTTATATCATCTTATGTGTTCCCTTTTCATAAGAGAACAACTCTGACTCTGAACTAGATTATTCCTGAGAGCTCACTTCCCAACAAGCATTAGCTACGTAGGCATTTTTTGCAATTTTCTTTCTAATAATTGTTTCCAAATTCCCTGATTGGGGTATACTTATAAATAAAGAAATGCATATTCTTATCTTTATATTGTTACTTAAGATCATTTTTTTGCCATTTGTTTTAAGAGTATGAAACAGTTTTTCAGTGTGTTTAATTTTTACTCCATTTCATTGACATACTTTACATAACCCTTTGTGATACTTGTAGTACATATCATTTGTGGAATTTTCTTTTCTATTTTTTTAGGAAAATGTCAAGGAGGAAAAAAAGAACAAAAATGAGGAGAAATAAAATAGACAAATTAAATAAACAAATATAATAAAATAAAATAAATATAAAATCTGATGTACTAGATGGAAAGACCCTGATGCTGGAAAAGATTGAAGGTGGGAGGAGAAGGGGATGACAGAGGATGAGATGGTTGGATGGCATGATTGACTCAATGGACATAAGTTTAAGTAAGCTCCAGGAGTTGGTGATGGACAGGGAGGCCTGGCATGCTGCAGTACATGGGGTCGCAAAGAGTCGGACACAACTGAGTGACGGAACTGAACTGAACTGAGAGGACATATATTCCTTAATTTCCATCTTTCTGATAGAGGCTTTTTGTTGTTTTGTTCAGTCACTAAATCATATCCAGATATTTACAAACCCATGAACTGCAGCCCACCGGCTCATCTGTCCTTCACTGTCTCCTGGAGTTTGCTCAAATTCATGTCATTGAGTTGGTGATGCCTCTAACCATCTCATGCTCTGTCACCCTTTTCCACTTTTGCCCTCCATCTTTCCCAGCATCAGGATCTTTTCCAGTGAGTCAGTTCTTCACATTAGGTGGCCGAAGTATTGAAGTTTCAGCTCCAGCATCAGTCCTTCCAATGAGTGTTTAGAGTTGATTTCCTTTAGGATGGACTGACTTGATCCCCTTGCTGTTCAAGGGACTCTCAAGAGTCTTCTCCAGCACCACAATTGGAAAGCACCAATTCTTCAGCCCTCAGCCTTCTTTATGGTTCAACTCTCATATCTGTACATGACTACTGGAAAAACCATAGCTTTGACTATATGGACATTTGTTGGCAAAGTGATGTCTCTGCTTTTAATATGCTGGCTAGGTTTGTCATAGAGCCCTTTTAAGAACTGCTTAAAAGATTTTAACTTTATGGAAATCATTGATTTTCCCAGTCAATATTGGGCTAGAAGAGGCTTATTTTTAAGGCAAAAGATTGTTTGTGATACTCTGTGGAATTCATATTTTAGATTTTTTGTATAATTCTTCCCTTAGTTTTAATTTTATATGTGTGCTTCTTATGCACAAATGGGAAATAGGTTGTTCCCCCCCTCTATATTTGTAGGAAAAATGGCACTAATTAAAGGCATTGGTTATGAAAAATTTACATTACATGTGCTTTGCACAGGATTTTAGCTCAAATAACCAATTTAGACACAATTTCAATTTTAAAGCCTGATTCTTCTCAGGCATCCTTAAAATTCAGTCCAGGTGGGAAGAAGAAGAAAAAAAGAAATTTTGGCACTCTTGCCTCTTGACTCATTTTTTAATAAACATCTTGTTGAGCTCAGCTCAGAGTAACAAAACACATGTGATCCAGCAGAAGATTGACCAGGAAACCTTAAATATCCTGTCTATACTAAGAAGATGGGGAAAGGAGAATGAGTGCTTACCTTTAGAAACAATTTCTGAATTTATGTGTTTCCTTGTCTCAATATGCTGCTGCTGCTAAGTCGCTTCAGTCGTGTCTGACTCTGTGCAACCCCATGGACGGCAGCCCACCAGGCTCCCCCGTCCCTGGGATTCTCCAGGCAAGAACACTGGAGTGGGTTGCCATTTCCTTCTCCAATGCATGAAAGTGAAAAGTGAAAGTGAAGTTGCTCAGTCATGTCCGACTCTTAGTGACCCATGGACTGCAGCCCACCAGGCTCCTCTGTCCATGGGATTTTCCAGGCAAGAGTGCTGGAGTGGGGTGCCATTGCCTTCTCCATGTCTCAGTATGAGCACATTTCAAATGTCTCAATGATCAAAGCTTCAATTCTGAAAGGTCTGTGCAAGCAGAGACTCAAATCCGAGGTATGACTGGGGAGACCGCCTTCCAAGAGAAATGTGGCAGAAAGATGCAACTATCTATGCTGTACATGGAGAGGAGCTAAACGGCAGTTTTAAAAAATCATCCCCAAATGTTATCTCTACAGTAGATCCTGACCCAATATGCTAGTTCATTGAATGAATTACAGAAGGTTAGTGAGTGACTGTTCAGTGATGACCAGGAGATAATGATGAGAATTAACTGGAAAAGGGAAGAAAACAAGGAAGAATCTATTTTGTTAAATAAGATATTAAAATACAAGGTGAAACCTCTAAATCTGACCCTTTTCCAAACCTCTTCTATTCTGTTCCATTGGATTACAGTATCATCTGTTGGAGATGAATGGATAAAGAAGATATGGTACATATATACAATGGAATACTGCTCAGTCATAAAAAAGAACAAAATGATGCCATTTGCACCAACATGACCGGACCTAGTGATTACCATACTCAGTGAATTCCACAGGGCCTAACACCCTCCCTCGAGTGGAGGATGAACGATGATGTTGATCCTGTTAACTTTAATCAACTAAGCCTTGGACTCTATTGATCTTTGCCCCAATTCTACACTGAATTTTCCTCTGCTTAAGCCCCTTCATGAATATGCACGCACCCTGAGCTCCAAACTTCCCCAATTCTGCTGTTTGGAAAGACACTGCTTTGGGAAGGATCTCCGGTGTTCTCCTTACCTGCTGCAAGTAATAATAAATATTTCCTCCTCCTAAAAATGATACATACATGAAACTGAGGTTATCTCAGGTTAAAGCCCAGCCCCCACCCATTTCCACAGGTTTTAACAAAATAATTATGAATATTGTATAATGAAAGTCTCAAGAAAATAAAAACTTTTGTCTTTGATTCAGCTACACACAGCAGTTAGCATCAAGTAATAAAGAGCATAACAGGCATAACTGTTTGTCTTATATAAACACAGAAAAGACACACACTTTTAAAAGAAGTCACAAGATTTTAATGTATTACTCAATCCCTTATTCAGTCAAATTTGAAACAGGGTCAAAATACAGTTGACTCATGAACAAGACAGTTTTAACTGTGCTGGTCCACATATATATGGATTTCTTTTTTCAGTCGTAAATACTGTAGAATCACATAAACCACAGTTGGTTGAATCTATGTATTTTGAACCATGGATATAGATTGTGTGCATGCTGGCTCAGTTATGTCCAACTCTTTTGTGACCCCATGGCCTGTAGTCCCCCAGGCTCCTCTGCCCATGGGATTATCCAGGCAAGAATACTAGAGTGGGTTGCCATTTCCTTCTCCAAGGGATCTTCCCAACCCAGGGATAGAACCCGCATATTCATTTCTGCTGAGCTATTGGGGAAGCCCCTGATATAGAACAACTATCTGTTAAACCTGGATATTTCCACTGCTGAGAGAGCTGGTGTCCAGGCCGTTCCTGTTGTTCAAGGGTTAACACAATACTAACGCTTTTGTTTTTATTAGTTTTGCTTATTTTTATTTCTTTATCTTTTTAATCAGTAGACTATTTTATTTTATTAGCCACAGCTATATAGCATGCAAGATCTTAGTTCCCCAACCTGGGATCAAACTTGTGCCCCTGCATTGGGAGCTTAGAGTCTTAGCCACTGGACCGCCAGGGAAGTCCTTAGTGTTGCTTATTTTTAACATTTGTGAGGCTGACTGAGAAAAATTTGTCAGGGTTTTTCGCTACATAATCCTGCAGAGTATAATGAGTAGGTGAAAACAGACATAACTAAATTAATTGATCTTATGTAAGATAATCAGATTTATATCTTACTATTACCATGAATTTTTACTAATTGGAGAATTGAAGTTTGAGCTATATTTTTCATCAAAACTTTTTTTTTTTTTTAAACTTAAACTACCTGTTCTTGGTGACTTCTAGGAAGAGATGAAGACCAGAGGCAAGAGAGTTAAATAAAATGATTGTTACCATTCATGGCATCAGGGAGACTTTAAAAAATCCCTAAGCCTTAAACACGACTACTGTGGGAGATGTTGAGTGACACACAGAAGTGTCTTGTATTGTGAATAAGTATAGACACTGACATTAGGCTGGTATGAGGGTCAGAGCTGCCTGGCTTCTTATTTGTGTGATCTTCATTTGAATGGACTTTCCTGTATTAGCATCATACTCTGGGATGCAGGGTGACTGTGAGGATTGGCCTTATATTTCCAGAAAGGTCTGGTGAATCTGAGGTTGATGGGGTTCGGGGAGTACTGACAAGAAGAGAGCTTGAGACACCTGGGACTCCACTGCTTCCTACAAGGTATACTTTCTCAGATGGCAACATTCATATTAAGATGTCTGATGTGTGACCTGAATTTTAAACAACCTCATGGACACGAAGGAGCCTGGACATAAATCCATAGGCATATACATTACAGTGATTCCAAACCCATGCAGATTTATCTGATGATTGATAATTTAAAATAAAAATACATACTTATGTGCCTAAACATTGTTATTTTACTTCTTTCATCTTTTTCAGAAACTGATGAGAAGAGAAGGACTTCCTAGGTGATTTTAGTGGTAAAGAAACTGCTTGCCAGTGCAGGGACATAAAGGACGCCTGTTCAATCCCTGGATCGGGAAAATCGCCTGGAAGAGGGCATGGCAACCAATTCCAGTAAAGAGCCCGGTGGGCTACAGTCCATAGCATCTCAAAAAGTCAGACACAACTGAAGCGACTTAGCATGATGAGAAAAAAGACAAAAATATTTCTTTTCAGTTGAATAAAATATTGGTATTTTATAAGGTTAATGTCAAAAATTTCACAAACATTATTATTACTGCTGTATAAAAAGTATACATATGGTATAAATGATAATGCTATGTGGCAGCCTGGATGGGAGGGGAGTTTGGAGGAGAAGGGATACATGTATATGTGTGACTGAGTCCCTTTACTTTCCACCTGAAACTATCACAACATGGCTAATCAGCTAACTAGCTAATAACCCAATACAAAATGAAAAGTTTTTTTAAAAACGTCCTATAAAACAAAAGGTTTATAATTGTGGTAAAAAAAAAAAAGAATATCATCTGAATCTCTATTTTAGGTTTAATAAATTCAAGTTTTATTAGAACGTGTTTCTGATTCTGGAACTGAGCAAGCTGAGGAGCACATACACACAAACATAATTATAGTTTCCTGTTAGCCTCCAGTCCTGAACCTCTAGGTTGAACTAGTGGGTTTGCTTGATGTTTTCATTCCTTTAAGAATATTATAAAATTATTTTTATGGATTTTTTTTTCTTTGAACAGTATATTATTTTTATAAACAGATCAATAATAACCTATGCTGGAGTGGGAAATTCAATTTATTTTCATGTTAAGAAAAGAGGGAGATACTTTGAGGGGATGTTGACCTGGAAAAGTCTCCAGAATTGACCTGTTACAGTAAAAAAAAAAAAAAAAAAAAAGGGAAGGGAAAAAACCCAACTCAGAGGTAGCCAAATTCAAGTCTCTTTTCCAGCTGCTGGTTGCTCCCAATATCTCAGTCTCTGCACACTGTCACCACCATTGCTGACATGACCCAACCCCCAAATTATGGCTAGTTTATCTGTTCATCTATGTGCTTGTTCATTTCCCCCATTCTCTGTGTTTTACAGAGAATGAAATTGGTTATTAAGCTTCTAAAAGGAAGGCTCTGAAAATGATCACTAATTTTGTTCAAAATTAATTTTGTCTGAATTTTATTTGATATAAAAACAAATTCCAGAAGAAACAACTGAAACACTTCTCATGGTATGAAATCAGTCTATGCGTCCCATTTTCAAATGGGCCTCAGCCTTTTTCCTAACATCCATTCCAACAACTTCCTGAAATGTAGTTTTTGAAAAGCAAACAAAGCAAGCAAACAAAAAATACTTCATTTTAAAACGTTTTCTTGGCTATCCTAACTGCTGAGATCATAGCATCGTTTCTGGCATCTTCATCATTGCTACATTTCCCTAAGCTCAGTATCTATTTCCTATAATATGTTTTGCTAAGTTCTGCCTCTTTGAGTTGATCATGTTTCTATAAAGTGGGACTCATTTTGTCCTAAGTACTATTCAAAGCACCTGAGAAAGTATTAGGGCAATCCTGGGTGAAGAATAATTCATGTAGGGAAGGCATTGAATAATATTCAAAAGCTGGTTTGCAATCACTTACCTGGGAACAGATAATATTAGATGTAAAATATTGTATATTCTAAAAGTATGTATGATCGCAAAATTATGCATAGATGAACAAATAATGCCATAAGGTGCCCCGTGCTCTATTAGTGTATATATTCATTATGCACTCTCAGTGAATATTATGGCTAATTTCTGTGACTCTTTCCGGTATATTTGAAGAACCCATTAGTTAAAGGAAAAGAGAACTGTCAATATTAGGTGTCTTCACAAGAACGTGTTCTAGGATTTTGAACATGCCCTGTCTTCCCTTCTTATCATTAGCCGCCCTTTGTTCTGTTCTGTGTGACATTTCTTTTCTAGAGACTATACAAAAGGAGCTCAGTCCCAGCAAGCACATCATCTGTTTGAAGGACATCCAGGGAGGGACAGCCAATTGTGCAGTCGCCAGACACGGGCTCCAGTCCCAGGGGAAGTGAAGGAGGGAGATGGACATTTGTGCAAGAGCCAAAGTGCCGAGCGTGCAGATTATTTAACTAGGAGCTTCCGCGCGCCGCCATCGCGAAGGTGCTGTGAAGCAGTGTTCTAAAGATCCATGTTTTCTTGTTATGTTTCTTCCTCCTCAAAATAAAAAGCAAATGTCATCGTATTTTCAAGCAGCAGAAATGTACCCCTATGACTCGATTTTTCAAACTAGGTGTATAATTACTGCATCCAAACTTCTAGCAAAGCTCCATTCTAATAACAAGGGAAACCTTTCAGACATGGAGGATAATCACTATAGCCAAGAGCCTCTGTAGGGTGTGCAGCTATTGAGAACTCAATGTGACTGATTCATTCACTTGTCTAAGACAATGGACATTCCTGTTGGCTGAGTATCTATCAAAATCAGCCTTTAGCTAGTGGAAAAGTCATGCAAGAAAAACCCATGAATAGCAGTAAACAAAGTAAGGAAAGGGAGCAGGCAGAAGCTTGGAGGCAAAATAAAAATCTGAAAATATTGACTATCATTGAACAGTAACTTTTATACACATGGATAGTTTCTGTTGGAATTGAAGTGTCACAAGCCATGAAGAGGGTAATCTGAAGAGCTCAACTCTTATCGTATTAATTATAGAGGCAAACAGCCTTGCTCTTCTCAGACATTAGATCATAAATTTCAACTCCATCTAGGAACGAACTAGTATTCATGAAAATACTGATATATAGGATTTAGTGCATTTGTATAAAAGAAGGGGAAATGAAAAACAGATTTTGGATATATATATTATATACATTTAGGCTTCCTTGGTGGCTTAGATGGTAAAGAATCTGCCTGAAATTCAGGAGACTCAGTTTCGATCTCTGGGTCAGGAAGATCCAATATACATGTCTATAACGAAATTAGCATCTTTAAAGAACAGATGGCTAAAAGTTCAAGATGTGAGCATATGTAGATCTGATATACCTAGAACTACATTTCTTGGAAGTTCTGGATAAACAACATCTTAATCTTTTAATGATGCTTTTCACCTGCAAGTTTCTGCTCTTTTTTGCAAACTGCTACATTATTTTTGTTCTCAAAGTACATTTTATCAGACACTTTTAGCTGTTTTAGAAATAAGAAACTTGCCAAAGGAATGCTAGCCTAAAAGAAAGATGGATTTCTTTAAAAGGTAATCAAAGGAAACAAACAGACAACACTAGATTACCATGTCGACTCCACGTCATGTAAACTTGATTTTTAATGGCAATGAAGACTTCGTTTTGCCTGTTAGATAGTCCAATGGCACCTTGGTTTTTGGACAACTTCATCTTGGTCATCCTGGCATGGTACATAAATGTGGCATCAACTAGTTAAAGTAAAAAGATTGATGCAGTCTTAGAATATCCCGTCTTAATATCTGAAGGGAAGTATCTCAGTGTGTGTGTGTGTTTCTCTTTGTAATGTAATTATGATAGTACTTTATTAGAAAGAGCTGTGCTACAGAACTTGGGCTATTTCTTTCCTGTGAGTAAGCTTCCTGATGAAATGATGCAGATACAAAAGGCAATAGTGCATAGTCGTGGCCTGCCACAGCAAAATATAAATCAGAATTGATCACTAGTTGGGCTCAATTTCTGAGAAGTTCATTTTCTTCAGATTGTTACAGACTGACAGGCAGAACCATTTGCCTTCAAGCTTTCTGACAGATCCCATTGAGACCAGCAAAACAGCAGCTAGAAAGCTAAATGGACGCCTTCATCCAGCTCCGTGCCTTTCTTCCGCTATTCAAGATTGCGTTACCAGGGACTTCTGTCTGCAGATGGCTTTGACACTCCCATGCTCACACAGGAAGCCTGGGTTATCTCTCACAAGGATGATTTTTACAAGACTACTAAAGGAATCTGGAGTTTGGAGTGTCCAGAGGTGAGTCACAGGGACCAGAACAGCTTTGGACAGTATCTTCATCCCAGCAGGGAGTGACCACAGCCAGGTTGTAGAGTGGGTCCCTCTGCTGTGTGGGAGGGCGGGTAAGGTTTCTTAACAGCAAGGTCAGTGTAATGCAATGGTTTTGGTAAGAAAGATGGAGTTGGCCTTGAGGAAAAGGAAAATGGTTTTATAAAAACACGATGCCATACATTGACCAAAAACCACTACAATATTGTAAAGAAAATAGCCTCCAATTAAAATAAATACTTTTAAAAAAAAGAAAAAAATACTTAGCTGAAAAAAGAAAAGCCCACAATGCCAAAAGGTACATCCTTTCATGGAATACCTTCCTATTGTAATAATTATAGTAATTATCCCATAAAATACCCTCACTTACTTTTTTTCATATTTAGCCCTAATGTTTGTGGTTTTCTACCACAGTTAGAGGGGAAAGCGAACTTTAAACTTGGAGTAACAGGATGGGCTTGCTGAAATGCAATACTCTGAAATATACTTGCAGTGGATAGCAGAGAATGGACTGCAGGCAAGAAACAATGATGTGAAATAAAAGGAAATGCACAGAGGTAAAGCTCATGAACTGGATGGCATCTTGACTGCGATTGGCTTTTGCTTGGTGGGAGGTGCTAAGCTACAAGGCGCTGTGCAGGCTCATGGTTTTAAGTAGATGGAATCCCTTGATGGGTTTCTACCCTTGTGTTCAGGTTTTAGACAGCACAGTTGAGTTGGTACCATGATCTTACATGGAAAGGGGTTTCAGAAAACTAATTAGGCAAAAAAAGAAGTTGAGGTTCATGTATTTGTATTAAGACCGATTTCTAGTTTTCTCCTTAGTGTGGCAGGAAATAAAAGACTGAGAGAGAACTTGAGCAGAGGTGGCCAGAATCTCCACCTTACCAGGGTTCCGTGGAAACCACTCATTTTGATCTGAGGTTTCCATTTCTGAAGAGATGAATTCAACCAAATAGACCCTATGTGTCTGGGATCACAGGAATAATTTATCAATTAAAAACAAAACCAAAAACAAACCACCCAAAACAAAACATTGGTTTTCGTGGAGATCTTAGTAAAATATAATCCTATAACAAATCCCACATAAATTTTCTGTACAAAATTTACCTTCATTGAGGCAAGTATCTTAGATGCTCTCCATCTAACCAAATACACCTCGATTAAATGCAAAACTGTATTTGTGTGTTGGCCCCTCAGTCGTGTCTGACTATGACCCCATGGACAGTAGCCTGCCATTCTTCTCTGTCCTTGGAATTTCCCAGGTAATAACACTGGAGTTGGTTGCCATTTCCTTCTCCAGAGCATCTTCCCAACCCAGGGATTGAAGCCAGGTCTCTTGAATTGCAGTCAGATTCTTTACCATCTGAGCCACCAAGGAAGCAAAATTGTGTATGTGTATATAAAACCATCATATTTGGGCATAAAATTTTCTACCTGTCTTCTGATTTAATTTTCCCATATTGTGTAATTATAATCAGACATGGTAGAATTTCAAAATTTTAGAATTAAATGCTTGTTATCTAAAGGTATTTTCAACATTCATAAGCATTGAATAACTATTTTTTTACATTGCGGTTTAACTTTTACTTACATAATTCTTACCCCGACATTAGATTTTACGTATCTTGACAACTTTAATGCCTTTTCTATAAGTTTCAGTGAATAGGTACTCTAATTTTTATATTCTTAAATCATGTATATATTGTATTTTATTGGAAAACTGTAAAGGAATATTTCTTTAAGTAAAAGACAGTGTAATTTTAGAGCATATTTGCTTTATTCTTAATAACATTGAATTAAAAAATATATAATTGTATGTACTCATGATTAAAATTAATTGATAATTAAAAGTTATTCAATTGTGGAATAAACTTTGGGCATTGTAAAATTTGTTTTAAAAGTACAGCCAATACCTCATTAAAATGGCTTATGGTATTGGTTACTTTTTGCTAGTTCCTGGTTTCTTTTGCTTTTCCTCTCTCAGCAACTAAATTTCATGTAATTTGCTACTGAGAAAACCAAAGCACAATTCTAACTAATGTCCAACTATCCTTGACTATTTTTAATTATACAGTTTATGGTAAGAATTGTGAACTTTGAGAACCACAGATACTTTAAAAGTAAGAGACATGGATGAACATCTCTGCACATGTAATTCTTTTTGGTGAATACAAATAAAGCTTCAATTTAAAAAATTAGTTTGACAAATCACTTTAATATTTTTTATCTGCTTGCAATCATATTGTATTAAATACTTTCTTAGCCTCATCTTGCCCACTGTAAATAATTATCATCCTTCAACATTTTTATCATCCTCTATTACCCTGATTCTGTCACTAGAAGTTTCTTTCCTGTGTAACATTAAATGTTGGAGACCAAATTTAATAAATGATTTTTACAATATAGTGTAAACTGTGCATTATGTCCTTGGATTATATCACTAAAATAACAATGCTGCTGATACTGCTGCTAAGTTGCTTTAGGCGTGTCCGACTCTGTGCGACCCTATAGACAGCAGCCCACCAGGCTATCCCGTCCCTGGGGTTCTCCAGGCAAGAACACTGGAGTGGGTTGCCATTTCCTTCTCCAGTGCATGAAAGGGAAAAGTGAAAGTGAAGTCACTCAGTGGTGTCCGACTCTTCGCGACCCCATGGACTGCAGCCCACCAGGCTCCTCCATCCATGGGATCCTTCAGGCAAGAGTACTGGAGTGGGGTGCCATCGCCTTCTCTGAAAATAACAATGACTCCCTCATATCCATGCATTATAATTGCACAATGATATTCTGTAACAGACGCCAATCCTTCAACTTCCCTGCTTCAGTTCACCATGACAAATACATTAATCGGTTCTGTTATTTCTCTCTTGTTCCCATACCTTCAGTTCAGTTCAGTTCAGTTCGGTTGTGTCCGACTGCTTGCAACCCTGTGAACCGCAGCACGCCAGACCTCCCTGTCCATCACCAACTCCCAGAGTCCACCCAAACCCATGTCCATTGAGTCGGTGATGCCATCCAACCATCTCATCCTCTGTCATCCCCTTCTCCTCCTGCCCTCAATCTTAGTGAAGGTAAGACAAAATAGCCATCACATATCTATTGTTTAAATAAAATATTATTTACACATATTTCATGCAACCAAAAATAACTGGAATAGATTTTTAAAATAATATTTACTTCAAAATGTCATTTTATTTAACATTAATAAGACGATTTTTATTTTATAGATTTTATTTAACACTAATAAGAAGGTATTTATTAATATTAGACACAGCATAAAATTAAGGCAAACATTTTTGTATTACACTATTTCATGCATTGATAAATTTTAATATGTTGTTTAATTTTCATTTATTATTTAATATTATGAAAACCACTTTCTTTTCAAAAATTTGAAATTTATTTCATCTTTTACTACTCTGAGAAAAATATACAAAATCTGACTCCACAATAGAGTTATATTTATGTCTCATAGGGGCTTACCAAGTGGCTTAGTGGTAAAGAATTTGCCTGGTGTGCAGTACATGTAGATTCCATCCTGGGTGAGGAAGAGCCCCTGGAGAAGGAAATGGAAACCCACTCCAGTATTCTTGCTTGGGAAATCAAAGGGACAGAGGAGCCTGATGGGTTACAGTCCATAGGGTCACGAAGAGCTGGATATGAATTAGCGACTTAATAGCAGCAGCAATGACTCATGACTGATTCTTTGCTTTTATGAAAGAAGGTTTTTCTTTTCTGATAATTCATCTGAAAAAGTTTTAACTTTACTTGAAAAGCATTGGCAAAACATTTAAGATGATAGCCTGAATAGAAGTTTAAGAAAAATTCTTAAGACTTGCAATCAGAGACTCTCCTGTTTTAAATATGAAACTTTAAGAATTTACTTCATGTTTAAATTTAAACCTGCAAGAACCTTGGTCTTTATTTTACTTTTGTTGATGTTAAGAAGAGAAAATTACACACAGGTATCTGAGACTATGCCAGCAAAGAAAATGCTACAATATATAAAACTGAGTTCTGATACACAGCTTGAATTGTCTAATCCTATGACCCATAACAAACAATGTAATTAAATAAACTGAAGATAAATTGAGTGAAAAATACATTAATTTTTTATGCTTTACATTTAAGTGTTATCATATGGAGACAGATTAAACAGCAAATTGTCTTTTAACATTGGAAAATGATAGTAATAAAAATTCTAATAATAATCACTCAAACCATAGGAAATTGCTGTTTTTATATGTGAACATCACTGAATATTGGCAATTTTCTATGGCTTAATCTAAGAAGAGACACTTTAGTGGTTAAATCAATACGTTCAGATGTCATCCAGCCTAGAGTGAAATTTCAGCCTCATTTATGAGCTGCAAGACGAAGCTCTCTCTTCCTCAATTCCCTTAACCTTAAAATGTGGATGAGTAATTCCCCAGCCATCCAGTCATTAAGACTCCATGCTCTCAGTGTCAAGGACCTGGGTTCAATCCCTGGGTGGAGAACTAAGATCCCACAAGTTGCAACACACTACAGGATAAATTAATAAATAAAATTTTTTTAAATAATAAAATAAAATATAGGCAACATTACCTATTGCATAGGATCATTATGGGAATTAAGCAGTTTATGAAATATGGAAAAATGTAGAAGACTGTCTATTTTAAACTAAATTAACAATATTGCATGAATATCTTAAATTGAACTAATCAAGTTCTGTGAGAATATCAGGAAAGTTTTCAATATAATCTCCAAAAATCCCTTTATTAATATGTTCTCAGTAGGATCCTTTCCACATCTAACTAGCCTCTTCAATTCTTATTTTCCTGAAATCTCTGGAATGGAAACTTTCCCGTGCGTGGGAGCTGTCGCTTCAGTCATGTCTGACTCTGCGACCCAGTGAACTGTAGCCCGCCAGGCTCCTCTGGCCATGGGGTTTCCCAGGCAAGAGTACTGGAGTAGTTAGCCATTTCCTCCTCCAGGGATTCTTCCTGACCTAGGGATCGTATCTGTGTCCCTTATGTCTCCTGCACTGGCAGGTGGGATCTTTACCACTAGTGTTTCTGGGAGAGACTTCCTTCTCTATTATTTACTCTCCTAATACTTGAAAAGATCCCCTGGAGAAGGAAATGGCTTCAGTATTCCAGTATTGTTGACTGGAGAATCCCATGGACAGAGGAGTCTAACAGGATACAGCCCATGGGTTTGCAAGAGTCGGATACAATTTAGCAACCCAACCACCAATATTTGAAAAAAGTACTTGGCCTCAGTATATTCCTTACTTCTGAGCAGTAGTGTTTGTCAGTCCATAACCAATAAAGGTCAAACTAATTATTTAATTTTGTATGTATCCTTCCACACCTTTCATATAATGGATTAGTGATTTCACTATGCTGAATTTTAGTTTCCCAAACTGTAAATAACTATAGTGATATGTGAAAGCAGTATGCAAATATGATACAACATTACATGTGGATTCTGGAAATTTAAACTCGTCAAGTCACAAAGGGAAGAAGATATAATGATGTATCAATAGGGAAAAAAAGGTGCAAATGTACACATAAAAATTATACCCTTCTTAGGAATTGTTGCTGGTTTTAGGTGCTAAGTGATGTCCGACACTTGGCGCATCCCATAGCCTAGTGACCCCCAGGCTCCTCTGCCCATGGAATTTCCTAGGCGAGAATACTGGAATGGGTTGCCATTTTCTACTCAAGGAGATATTTCTGACCCAGGGATCGAACCCGAGTCTCTGGCATCTCCTGCATTGGCAGGTGGATTCTCTAATGCAGAGCCACCAGGGAAGCCTTCTTAGAAATATGTCTACTGGTGAAAGAATGCACTCCTGCAGTATGATATCTGCTTTTTTGATGTTTTCTAAACGCACAACACATACAGGCATTGGGCTGTAATCCTTGCCCGAGGCCCTCATTTAAACAATTTATTCATCATCTCTGAATGAGTGCTAAGGTATCTAAAAATAATCTCATAAAGGCTCTAGATTTGTTTCAGAAAGCCTTGGGATGTGGAGGTTTACTTCCGAAGCCTCTCAGCTGGGAACAACTCTTGCCCTTGAGAGAATTAAACAGCTCAGAGTGTCAAACTTTGATCTTAACTGCTCACAGCATTCAGAAGGAACACCAAGGCGGCAATTTCCTTCCGTTTTCATCAGCAGTTGAGAGTCTCAACAGTAAATCTTAGAAAACCCCAAACATAAAAGTGTTATAGAAGGTATTCCCCAGGGTGTGTTTTAATAATTATCTCATTTTACTCATATATATATATATATTATATATATATTATATATATATATACATATATAGATATATGTAGGAGAGATAGAGAATGGAAAGACAAGAGTGCAGAATTCAGCCTCATATTTTATGTCTATTGGTTAAAGTAGATGGCAATAAAAAATGTGATTTTTGTGTATTTTAACAGCCATGTATAAATTATTTCTAATTACAAAATAAGGAACGGGACCACGTTTTCTGAAATCCATTTCAAGCTCAAGAAGTCCCAAGAAATGCACAGTGCTCCTTAGACACATATTTCTTCTGTATAATTTTATCTCTGAGATGCAGATGCTGTTCTGAGGTCTCTGATACAACTCCTTCCCATGATTTGGTGGCATCAAGTCATATCTGCGTCCAGCGTTCTTCCTGTCCTCAAAGGGACTCACAACCAGAGTCCTTTTGATGTATGAGTATGTACACATATGCAAGGACAAGTTGAGGGTTCAAGTAGATCCTCCATGTATTTTGCAATCCAAAGATTAGTATCAATCTATGAGAATCAAAGATTTCTTTGATTTGTCCAAACAGATTTCCACCCCGAGTGACATGTTAAGTCACTTCATTCCTGTCTGACTCTGCTACCCTATGGACCAAATCCCACCAGGCTTCTCGGTCCATGGGATTCTCCAGGCAATAATAATGGAGTGGGTAGCCATTTCCTCCTGCAGGGGATCTTCCCAACCCAGGGATCAAACCTGCATCTCTTACCTCTCTTATTTCCTTGGTAAAAATGTTTGCATCTATAAAGAAAACTGAGCACCAAAGAATTGATGCTTTTGAACTGTGGTGTTGGAGAAGACTCTTGAGAGTCCCTTGGACTGCAAGGAGATCCAACCAGTCCATCCTAAAGGTAATCAGTCCTGAATATTCATTGGAAGGACTGATGTTGAAGCTGAAACTCCAATATTTTGGCACCTGATGTGAAAAACTAACTGATTGAAAAGACCCTGATGCTAGGAAAGATGGAAGGCAGGAGGAGAAGGGGAAGGCAGAGGATGAGATGGTTGGATGGCATCACCAACTCAATGGACAAGAGTTTGAGTAAACTCCAGGAGTTGGTGATGGATAGGGAGGCCTGGCCTGCTGCAGTCCATGGGGTCGCACAGAGTCTGACATGACTGAGCCACTGAACTGAACTGAAAGTGTTCTATCATGCCTCCCATTTCTCTGGACACTATCTGTATTTTTAAAAGGAAGGAAAGGAGGCTGGGAGGGAGGGAGAGATGAGGAAAGATGAGAGGGAAAAGAGAGAAATTTGTTCCATTAGCTTTCTATCACTGGGTCAAAACAATTGCAAAGTTAGCAGCTCAGATTAAAAAAAAATACCATCATCACACTTTCTGTGACTTAGGAATGGGGCTGGGGGTGATCTGGGGTCTCAGTTCCATGTTTCTCCAGACAGAAAACCTGTAAGCAAGATGTGGGCTGGCACTGGGATCTCATCTCTGGCTCAAGGTCCTCTTCCAAACTGGCTGAACTTAGCTGCTGGTGATTTCAGAGCCGAGGTCCCATTCAGCTCATGAGTTCTCTATAGGGCATCCCTCTCAGCTCCTGGAGGGATGACCACCCCCAGGTCCTGGCAATGTGACCCTCTCACAAGAGAGCAGTTGCTGCTGCTGCTGCTGCTGCTGCTAAGTCGCTTCAGTCGTGTCTGACTCTGTGTGACCCAATGGACGGCAGCCCACCAGGCTCCCCCGTCCCTGGGGTTCTCCAGGCAAGAACACTGGAGTGGGTTGCCATTTCCTTCTCCAGTGCATGAAAGTGAAAAGTGAAAGTGAAGTCCTCAGTCCTGTCCGACTCTTCGCCACCCCATGGACTGCAGCCTACCAGGCTTCTCTGTCCATGGGATTTTCTAGGCAAGAGTGCTGGAGTGGGGTGCGGTATGCTTCTTCAAAGTCAGCACGGCAACCTCACCAAATAAGCTACACTAGGGACTTATGTAATGTGTCATCACTGGAGTGACTCTTGTTAAAAACAAGTAATTCAGAGGATGCTTAGCCCTCACAATCCCACCCACGCTGAAGGGGAGCTTTTGTAGGGGAGGCAGAACCAGGCCTGGATTTCGGGGACCATGGTAGAAACCTGCCCTCATTCTGAGCACTTCCAGTATTCTTGGCTGGAGAATTCATGAACAGAGGAGGCTGGCAGGCTACAGTCCATGGGGTCACAAAGAGTCAGACACGACTGAGCCACTAACACTTGATTGAGAGAGCCGCGTTGAACAGGAGGATGACAATAGAGAAATGATGGCTGATAACCGAGCATAGGCGAGTAGTGATAGGAGCTAAGATTGAAGAACACGGGCCACAGAGTGACTCTGAGAGCCGCACAAAGAAATAGGCCCAAGCTCAACCTGGTGCGGTGAAGCAACTTCTTTTAAAGTCTGTACATTTGGCTTTCTCATTGATGGCTGGATGGCGTCACTGACTCAATGGACATGAGTTTGAGCAAAGTCCAGGAAATAGTGAAGGACAGGGAAGCCAGGTGTGCTGGATTCATAGGGTCACAAAGAGTCAGACACGACTTAGCGACTGAACGACAACAATTGATAGGCTGCAATATCTGCCTTGCAGTTTTATATAGGGAATTACATGAATGATGTATGCCATATTTCCAACAGAGAAACTCAATGTCTAATGTGTGAACACTGAAAAGTGAAAGTGAAGTTGCTCAGTCAAGTCCGACTCTTTGCAACCCCATGAACCTTCCTGCCAGGCTCCTCCATCCACGGGATTTTCCAGGCAAGATTACTGGAGTAGGTTGCTATTTCCTCCTCCAGGGGATTGAACCTCGGTCTCCCGCATTGCAGGCAGACTCTTTACCATCTGAGCCACAAGGGAAATATATTATTAATCACATTTTTCCTCTGCATGAAAGCTCTGTCTTTACCAAACTAAAATGGATATCAGTAAGGTAGCTAAATATTTTCATGTATCCATCATCGTCATTTTTACTTTCCCCTGCTTATTTAATTATAGGTCACATGATCAGGTGGGGTTGTTTGTTTCTGAGGGTTAACTGTTGCTTAGTCGCTCAGTTGTGTCTGACACTTTGTGACCCCGTGGACTATAGCTCACCAGGCTCTGTCCACGGGATTCTCCAGGCAGAATACTGGAGTGGGGTGCCATTTCCTTCTCCGGGGAGAAAATTTTGAGTTTTTGAACCTGGCTTTTCTATAAGGTTCCTTCAAATAATAGCATTTATTTGTGAAAAGCTTTTAGCTTCTATGTACTATATAAAACACCTATTTTAAATCATGGATGAAGCCTGTAGCTTCTGAACTACCTTAAACAACCTTAGCTGATTGTTTAAAAAGACTCCTATTGTCTTTCATTTGAACTGCCTGACTTTCTCACTTTGGTATTTAAGCAGAGGTTGCATCTTCTCTGATGTATGTTACACGGTGACACAGCTTTCTCAGCATTTCTTCTGGACTGTTCTCCTCATAGGCTTCCACAGAGCAAGTCCTTCAAGGACTTGCAGACCTTTGAAGGTTATGGGAAAGTCAGATTATTGGAAATAGACTCTACAAAGTTCCAAACGATAAAGTCCTTCACTTTGCTCTGAAATTGCTGCAGGTAACTTTGGCACTCACGGTGCAGTCCAGGGAGTAATGCCCCTCCTAGGAAGAGGAGTCCTGCCGTTGCTGTAGGCAGCTGAAGACTGACCGGGAGGATAAGATTCACAATTTTGGAGCAAAATGTACATGCAGGCAAGTCAGTACTGAATATACATTGTACATTTCATTGGAAAAAACTGGACATAATTGTTATCATTTGTCACAAATAGTGTTTCTACCTATTTCTTTGCCTGCTATAAATAAAAAGCAACTCCGGCAGTTGCTGAAGGAAATCTTACGTTATTCTCACTGCTGCTTCAGAGGAAAAGGAAATGAAATGTCTCCATCTCCTATTGAGGAAGAAATATGGCAAGGGAGAGTGATCCAGCCCAAGACTGGGGGGCATCAGCTTGCTGGGATAGTCCATCTCACGCATAATCTACTTCAACGTTACCAGTGGAATATATTCTGTGTGCTCTCACAGAAAAGCAAGACACTAGAAATACTGTATCTGCTGCTATCCAGGAGGTTTTACTTAATGCATGTATTAATATTGAGAAAATTTATGAATTTTTTTATGAATTAAAAAAAATCATTGAGTATAATGGTCTAAAATCCCAGGAGGAAGGTAATTTTTTTTTAAAACTGCATGGAGTCCAGAAAAAACTATTGTATTTTTTTCTACAGTTTTATTGGAATTTAATGTAAGATAAACTATGTGTATTTAAAGTATACAAAGTGAGTTTCACATAGTCTACATGAATGGGAGCATCACTGCGAACAAGACGGTCACTATGTCCATCATCCCCAAAGCTTCCTTTTGCCCCTTTATGTCTCCATTTCTTACCATCCCTGTCCTCTAGGAAACCACTGATTTGCTTTCTGCCCTTCAGCTTTCAGAATTTCATAAATGGAACTAAACCATAGAGATTTTTTAAAATCATTTTTTATTTTCTATTGGGGTATAGCTGATCGACAACACTGTGGTAGTTTCAGGAGAATGACATGGGGACTCATAGAGGAGGCAGACTTAGCATCCTCTCTGGTTCTCCCCGGTGCTTTCCACCGTAAGGGTGCTGCCACCTGCGCATCTGAGGTTATTGATACTTCTCCCAGCAATCTTGATTTCAGACTGTGCTTCATCTAGCCCTACATTTTGCATGATGTACTCTGTATTATATACAGAGTTAAATAAGCAGGGTAGCAATATACAGCCTTGATGTACTCCTTTCCCAATTTGGAATCAGTCTGTTAACTAAAGAGCCTCTTGATGAAAGTGAAAGAGGAGTGTGCAAAAGTTGGCTTAAAACTCAATATTCAGAAAACTAAGATCATGCCATACGGTCCCATCCCATCATGGCAAATAGATGGGGAAACAATGGAAACAGTGATAGACTTTATTTTGGGGGGCTCCAAAATCACTGCAGATGGTGACTGCAGCCATGAAATTAATAGATGCTTGCTCCTTGGAAGAATAGCTGTAACTAACCTAGACAGCATATTAAAAAGCAGAGACATTACTTTGCCGACAAAGGGTCATCTAGCCAAAGCTATGGTTTTTCCAGTAGTCATGTATGGATGTGAAAATTGAGGCTTTTGAACTGCGGTGTTTGAGAAGACTCTTGAGAGTCCATTGGACTGCAAGGAGATCCAACCAGTCAATCCTAAAGGAGATCAGTCCTGAAGCTGAAGCTCCAATACTTTGGCCACCTGATGCAAAAAACTGACTCACAGGAAAAGACCCTGATGTTGGGAAAGATGGAAGGCAGCAGAAGGGCATGACAGAGGATGAGATGTTTGGATGGCATCACCGACTCAATTGACATGAGTTTGAGCATGCTCTGGGTGTTGGTGACGGACAGGCAAGCCTGGCATGCTGCAGTCCATGGGGTCACAAAGAGTTGGACAGCACGGAGTGACTAACTGAACTGAACTAGTTTTCTTCCCTGATAAAGGCACATAACTCACCTGCCACCTCCCACTCAGCTTCTCAAGGGACTCTGTCATCACAATGTGACTTGACAAATCCTGCAACATCTAAAATTTGTTCTACCCTCTCCATAATTCTCTTGCTAGAAGAGAATGAAACCATTTTTTCCCCAAAGAGTCAGTGAGTCCCCTGTGCTCCTGATCTGGGTAATGCAGGGTGTCCTCTGTCTCCAATTTGAGAAATCAGGCTTAGTTAGAGGAGGACTGGATGAGTGGCTCAAACATGAATCAGTGACACATAAAAGTAATGATGAAAATTGTAATATGTTCAGTTCAGTTCAGCCACTCAGTCGTGTCCGACTCTTTGCGACCCCATGAATCGCAGCACGCCAGGCCTCCCTGTCCATCACCAACCCCCGGAGTTCACTCAGACTCATGTCCATTGAGTCCATGATGCCATCCAGCCATCTCATCCTCGGTTGTCCCCTTCTCCTCCTGCGCCCAATCCCTCCCAGCATCAGAGTCTTTTCCAATGAGTCAACTCTTCTCACGAGGTGGCCAAAGTACTGGAGTTTCAGCTTTAGCATCATTCCTTCCAAAGAAATCCCAGGGCTGATCTCCTTCAGAATGGACTGGTTGGATCTCCTTGCAGTCCAAGGGACTCTCAAGAGTCTTCTCCAACACCACAGTTCAGAAGCATCAATTCTTCGGTGCTCAGCCTTCTTCACAGTCCAACTCTCACATCCATACATGACCACAGGAAAAACCGTAGCCTTGACTAGACGGACCTTAGTTGGCAAAGTAATGTCTCTGCTTTTGAATATGCTGTCTAGGTTGGTCATAACTTTTCTTCCAAGGTGTAAGATGTTGCAACCTTGTCAAACATCATGAACATAAAAATGATAAATTCTAGGGCAAAATGAAAGATGAATCTGTATTTGCATTAAGTGATATATAAATATGATAGTTTTTCATAAACTATGAAATTGAAAGTGGCTGAGTCATGTCCAAGTCTTTGCAACCCCATGGATTATACAGTCCATAGAATTCTCCAGGCCAGAATACTAGAGTGGGTAGCTGTTCATTTCTCCAGGGGATCTTCCCAACCCAGGGATCAAAGCCAGGCCTCCCACATTCCAGGTGGATTGTTTACCAGCTGGGGCACCAGGGAAGACCTAAATAGAACAGTTTCTCATAAGCAGCAAAACAAAACTAGAAAATGTGAACAAATACACTGCGAACATGAACAAAATAGATTTATTTTAATTTCTGATCCATCTGCACCTATTTCCTAATAGGTTGTCAATCATTAAACTTTATATGACTGCAGGAAATGGCACCCCACTCCAGTACTCTTGCCTTTAAAATCCCATGGTCAGAGGAGCTTGCTAGGCTACAGTCTATGGGATCGCTACGAGTTGGACAGGACTAAGCGACTTCACTTTCACTTTTCACTTTCATGCATTGGAGAAGGAAATAACAACCCACTCCAATGTTCTTGCCTGGAGAATCCCAGGGATGGCAGAGCCTCGTGGGCTGCCATCTATGGGACTGCACAGAGTCAGACACGACTGAAGCAACTTAGCAGCAGCAGCAGCTAATATCATTGACTTCATTTATAAAATGTACTGTCCTTAGTAATTTTTTTTTCATTACAAGTTTAGCACACAATGTATAGAATCAACTTTTTTTTCCCCCCTAAGAGTAGAAGGAAGAGAACAGAATCACTCACACATCTTTCAAATTAACACTTTTTGTCTCAAAAACAAGTACAGGGCAGCAGATTACCCAGAAGACTGTAAAGCCAGGCACTAAGTTAACACAAATATTATTCTCAGGGAGAAATCAGAAAAAGCTGTTGACAAAAACTGCTCTATTAAATGACTCTGTTGGAAGTGGCAAAATATCAATGCCATACAACCAAGAGCAGTTACTCTCCAGATGAGTGGAAACAGTATTTTATACCAAAGGTGAACAAAATCAATTTTCAATGTAATGTGTAGATTATAAATCAGCACTTAGTTTATGCGGATAACATATCTGATGGAGAATATTTTAACAGCTTTTCCATGTATTGCTAAAACTACATGTAGTAGGAAAGTATATTTTGTTTAAATAGAATTGATTATTTATGAGTTGTGACGTAGCCATAAAAGAGGCTAAGTCGTGTGCTCAGGGAGCACCAGCTACATTGAATGACAATATTTAAGACAGTTAAATATTTAAACATAAAGTATTTAACATCTTATGTTCCCTGGTGGCTCAGACAGTAGAGAATCTGCCTGCAATGCAGGAGACCCAGGTTTGATCCCAGGGTTGGGAAGATCCCCTGGAGGAGGAAATTCCAGTATTCTGGCCTAGAGAATTCCATGGACAGAGGAGCCTGGAGGGGTATAGTCCATGGGGTTGCAAAGAGTCAGAATGACTGAGAGCCTAACACTTTCACTTTGACTTTCCTCGTGATACAGGCAGCACTCATACAGAACAAAAGGAAAACGTAAGCCGTCCACATGAAGGCACCAGTCCACAGGAGCGAAAGTTCAGCCTTAGCACACAGAGTAAAGAAAGACCCTCCTCTAAAAGTGAGGAGTTTTTCAGTGGGGAAGGAGGTCAAACTCTGCCTCCTGATCCTGAAGCCAAACCCGATTAAGGAGGTTTTCAGTGATCTCTTCTATAAACTTGAGCTTCCATAGCAGCCGGTACAGTTAAAGCATGTCACCTCTCCCAAGGCTGATACCCACTCCTCCTCCTCGCTCACCTGTAATCAAGAGAGAAATGTACATTATCGGATAAATAAGGTTCCACTTTGAATGGAGTAAAGAATAGGCAAATGGAGCTTTTTACCAAGAAATGAGTGGAATGTTGAGTCTTCATGGAAAATTGAGTCTTCACGGAAAAAAGTATAAGACAAAATGAAGATGCAGGGTTAATAGGGTCAAACAAGATATTTCACAGTCATAATGACATTTTTGCACACTAAAATCATCTTAAGATGGACGTCTAAAAACATGTTCCAAATGTTAATGCATTCTGACAACTGCCCTGGTGAGCAGTGTCTCTTTTAATTCCATCCCGCTGATGAGTGGACACACACAGGAAAGTTGGAGGGGCTCAGGGTCACAGAGCGAATTTATAACGGCCTGAACCAGATTTTGAGAACCAGATTTTCTATTGGGATCAAGCTATATTATCTCTCACATATTTTAAAGTGTAGCTTATCATAATTAAATTTAACTCTGAATATAAAAAGTGGCTCTTTTATAATTAAAAATATGCATCAAGGTGGTAGGTAATGAGTTATTCATATTTGCTTATCATCAGTGAATTTGATTTCTTGTGTTAAAAAACAGAGCTTATTAGAATTCACAGGCCCCAGTTAAAGAAAATTTCCAAATTAATGATCTTTGGGAGGAAAGTGAAAGTCACTCAGTTCTGTCTGACTCTTTGTGACCCCAGGGACGTCTTCAAGCCAGAATACTGGAGTGGGTAGCCTTTCTCTTCTCCAGGGGATCTTCCCAACCCAGGGATCGAACCCAGGTCTCCTGCATTGCAGGCGGATTCTTTATCAGCTAAGCCACAGGGGAAGCCCAAGAATATTGGAATGGGTAGTCTGTCCCTTCTCCAGGGGATCTTCCTAACCCAGGAATCAAACCTGGGTCTCCTGCACTGCAGGCTGATTCTTTACCAACTGAGCCACCAGGGAAGGCCATCTTTGGGACACGTAATGGTAATTAGGGCTTCCCTGGTGGCTCAGAGGTTAAAGAGTCTGCCTGCAGTGCGGGAGACCTGGGTTCAATTGAAGCATCAAGTCACTCAAACCAGTGTATATAGTTCTATATGTTAGTTGCCAGAATAGAATATTCCCCATCTGGTTTGGATGTGTAATAATAACTAATTCTTTCACAAAAGTGTGCTTAAGTCTCACTGGAAATATAAAGAATTATATAGAAACAATGTCCATGGACTCAGAGGAAACATAATCCAACATAAAATGTAATTATGTACTGTAAATTAATTTATCTATAGAGAGACATTCTTGGAGGATTCTTTTTCTTTAGCTCTTGAAAACAGTTAAGGCAATTTGCTAAAACAAATAATTATTGAATACCTGCTGCTACTGCTGTTAAGTCACTTCAGTCCTGTCCGACTCTGTGTGACCCCATAGATGGCAGCCCACCAAGCTCCCCAGTCCGTGGGATCCTCCAGGCAAGAACATTGGAGTGAGTTGCCATTTACTTCTCCAATGCATGAAAGTGAAAAGTGAAAGTGAAGTCGCTCAGTCGTGTCCGACTCTTAGTGACCCCATGGACTGCAGCCCACCAGGCTCCTCCATCCATGGGATTTTCCAGGCAAGAGTGCTGGAGTGGGGTGCCATTGCCTTCTCCGATTGAATACCTATGAAATGTCAAAGGCTATGAAAGATATGTTTCATATATAGACTAAGTCTGTGACTTGCTTTATCTTTTAAAGACTTTATTACCTATTGTACCCTTCATAAACTTACTCAGAGATTTTCACATGGAATAATAGCATAACTATAAGGGTAAGTATAAATGTGTTCCCAGGAAAAGTCAGCACTCTGTGGAATCAGGAGAAGGGATATAAGGATTAAAGTAGCAGGCTGTATTTGTTGTTTAGTCACTAAGTCAGGTCTGACTCTTGTGACCGCAGGGACTGTGGCCTGCCATGGGATTTCTCAGGCAAGAACACTGGAGTGGGTTGTCCTTTCCTTCTCCAGAGGATCCTCCCGACCCAGAGATCAAACCAGTGTCTTCTGCATTGGCAGGCAGATTCTTTACTGCAGAGCCACCACGGAAGCCCAGTGCAGCAAGTAGAAGAAAGGATAAATGATGAGCAAAATGATTACATATTGTTATTTCAGCTCCTTTCTTTTTGAGTTCTACCTGGTTCTTATTTAGGACACACACTTTACTCTAACTTGTTATGATTATTTATAAAAGTAGTGTTTACTAGTTTTTAGTCACTAAAAATTGGTAAACCTCCTGTTAATGTTTACTTTTATGAATTTTCATGATATTATTACCGTTTGGATATTATTAGAAGCTGGATAGAAAAACAAAAACTTAGTGAGGTTTTGACTTAATTAGGAACACAAAATAGTATGTATAAAGCCAGGATTTTAACACAATTTCTTTCTGAATGCCTCAGGCCCTCCACAGTACAAATGGCACATACCTCATCTTTCCTACAATACATATCCTGATTAAAGGCAAGTCACTGTACATATCTCATCTGTAGCAAATGTAACAGGGAACACGCTCAGAAAAATATGTGTGATCAGGAACTACTCAGTGTAATGACATTTTCCTAATTAACCCATGGAAAGTGAAAGTGTTAGTTGCTTAGTTGTCCTAATTAACCCATGGAAAGTGAAAGTGTTAGTTGCTTAGTTGTGTTCAACTCTAGACAGCTCTTTAAACTGTAACCTACTAGGCTTTTCTATCCATGGAATTCTCCAGGCAAGAATACTGGAATGGGTAGCTATTCCCTTCTCCAGCGGACACTTGATTCCAATCCAGGAATCAAACCTAGGTCTCCCACATTGCAGACAGATTCTTTACTCTCTGAGCCACCAAGGATGCCCCAGTTTATCCATAATATGACCTATACTCTCATATATCCTCAGTCTGAATTGACTATGTAACTTAGGGTTTCCCAAAGTAATAATACATTTATAAACAGCATTCAACAATGTTGAATATGTGTCAGCATATGAAACTGTAACACGTTTCAGGTAATTTGCTGGATGCTAGGAATGAAAAAAAAAACTTTTTATTTTCAAGAATAGTTTCTTAACTCTGAGGATTTATAGATTGGATGTAGTAGACATATATGTGCTATAAAAATAAAGATGCTGTGATAGACACATGTATGGCTAGGACATTGGCTTTAACAGAAGAAATAGGAAAAAAAAAACTTCATATAAACAGAAAAGTATTTTTAGCAAAGAGGTCAGCATTTGTAGCTTAGTCTTGAATGAGAGGTATTTAACAAGGAAGAGAGGACATTTGGAATAGAGAGACCAGGATGATCAAGGCCCCAGGCAAGTTATCAGTCAAGTATGTTGATGGAAGAAGGGGTATTCATCTAGTCCATTATGACATGACCATGGGTGTGAGGAGACAGTGTTTAAAAAATGAAGATGAAAAGATATGCAGAAACCACTTCCATGGTAGTTTACATGAATTTTAAGTGAAAAAAACAGTTGATGTTTTACTTGGGAAAATAACATAATGTGTGTTGAGTTTTTAGCACTGTGACTATCAAAGAAATCAAGGATAGCTAAAAAGGAAGAAAAACGATTAGGATGATCTGTTTGTAGTTTGAACAAGATTTGATGAAGAAGTCAATTCTGATGATGGCAAGAACCAAAGGACAGATACTAGGCATGATAAATGTGCAACTGGAAAGGAGAATATGATGATTAATTGAGGATAACTTTGGAGAAGACTCTTGAGAGTCCCTTGGACTGCAAGGAGATCCAATCAGTCCATTCTGAAGGAGATCAGCCCTGGGATTTCTTTGGAAGGAATGATGCTAAAGCTGAAGCTCCAGTACTTTGGCCACCTCATGTGAAGAGTTGACTCACTGGACAAGACTCTGATGCTGGGAGGGATTAGGGGCAGGAGGAGAAGGGGACAACCGAGGATGAGATGGCTGGATGGCATCATGTACTCGATGGACGTGAGTCTGAGTGAACTCCGGGAGTTGATGATGGACAGGGAGGCCTGGAGTGTTGTGATTCATGGGGTTGCAAAGAGTCGGACATGACTGAGTGACTGAACTGAACTGAACTGGAAAGCACACTCTAAATTGGGAATTATATATGTTCTGTGACACAGAAGGAAAACTGGCACTCTGCACAAGAACTCATAAGGGGTGAGTGTGTGTTTCTGGTACCAGTTTCTGGTCTTCTCCTAAGGGAGCATCCTCCTCTCACCATCTAGAGGTGACAAGAGCAGTCACAGACACACTCTTTCCTCCCTGCATCCCTCAGGTCCACTCCTCCCCTCTGAAGCTGACTTGATGGGATGCGGGATGTGATGCTTTCGTGGGACTCACAGGATCCCAGGCTTTGCTGGTCAGATCACTAAGTATGTTCCAAAGACTATTTTTTAAGTTAGGCTTGGCAAAATACCTTGTGCAAATCACTTTTTAATCCTCAAATTCTGACCAAGAGCACACTGAATCAAAGGTACATCTGGTAGAAAGGCAAGGCTGTTTGTGAATGGAAACCAATGTGGTCCAGAATTCAGACATTTGAACATGAAAACTAAAGAAGCTGGAATGAAGTTTAACAGAATCACAGCTTGATGAGCCTTTGGCAATCATTTTGTCTATACCCTCACTTTATAGAGAAAGAAATGGAAATCTCAAGAGGTTTCAATACACTCACAGACATTTAGCTAATTAATGGTAGATCTAGAAAGAGGATTGAAGTTTTCAGACCTAAAGCGTGGTGTTATCACCATCTATTGAGCAAGGAAATTCAAGAATCACTCAGGTAGAATTTTTGGGAAATAATACTAAGAAAGCTCTAAACTGGAATGAGAAAGAACTTCCAAAGCTCCTAAGATGCGCCAAAACAGTAAATAAGATTTATGTTTAACGTTGAAGACAGTTGGATTCATTTTCAGACTTCCAATCTCCTACTGATGTATGGTTTTTATACAGCTTCTATATACCCATGGTAGAGTAGCTTTCATTGTGTTTCATGTAACTGGCCTGATAGGAGACACATATGTGTAAATATATAATTTCTCACAGCTGTGGCTATAGTCTCAATTATTTGAGGTTAGTATTTCACCATACTCATTTAAAATATTATTAGGCTGACTTGTTATAACATACAGAGCCTTCTAATAGAAAGCAACTTTGGATTGAGTGTAGAGTAACTTCATATTGTTCTGGAGCAAAACCGTTTTTCTATATTACTGTAAAATCTCATGAAGATCAATGTCTCTGTGTAAAGGGAAGTTATAAGTTAACCCCTTGTATTTGCAACTGTATTCTAATTCAAATAATATGCTAGCGCTAAAATATAAATGTGTAGTTTATTAACGTGACAGTTTTACATTTGTGAATTTCAATCTGCATCTGGACTTCCCAGGGTCAGCGACTTCATACATATATAAAGTAAAGAAGAAAGAAATAAATCAGCCCCAGACAAGATCGCTGCTCTGAGAGGCACAGATCTGATTGTCAGGGCTTCAGTTATATTTTCCAAGTTATGTTTATACACCTTGGCTTCCTGATTCCCTGAATTTTTGCATCACTCTACACTGGTTTATGCTCCTTGAAATTCAATGAAAGCTGTGTGAAAGCTTAGTTTACATATTTGTCCCCAAAGTCACCCAGCCACACGTCTGTGGTTTTCAAATGCGCAATTGCGATGGAAATGAAAGTGGTCTTTTAAAGCATAATGTGCAGATTGAGCTGCTCTTCTGTATGCTGAAGCAACTTTTAGCAATGTTGCTTTCTTAAAGTGAGGTTTATTTTTTCCCTGTTTCATTAAATATATCTTTCAGGTTAGGCTGGTTTTTGCCCGTTTGAGCAATTCAGTCAGGCAATGATTCAGTAGAGAGAGGTTTGTTAGCATGTAAAACAACCCTGAAATTTCATTTTTAAAAAAGAAGTTTTAATTCTTGTGGAAGCATGCGGGCCTATACATTGTAGTCACTCAAGAATTTAGGTAAATCTGGCAGTTGGTTAGTAGATCACAGGGGAGAAAAAAAAATTTTTTTAATGGCAATTAAATACTACAGACCAACGTTTAGCATGTAGCTCATTGATCAGAATTAGTTATGAACTCTCCACCAAGGACTTCCCTTGTGGCTCAGCTGGTAAAGAATCAACTGGCAATACAAGAGACCTGGCTTCTATCCCTGGGTTGGGAAGATCCCCTGGAGAAGGGAAAGGCTACCCACTCCAGCATTCTGGCCTGGACTGTACAGTCCATGGGGTTGCAAAGAACTGAACACAATTGAACAGCTTTCGCTTTTCACTTTTCTCCACCAAGGGGGCTGGAACATAGAGTTCCAAAATGCACCCAGAAAGCTGAAAATCAGTAATAGTTTCCCAACGAAGACTGAAGATCCTCTCAGGCAACAGTTAAATGTACATTGTGTTACTGACAACAGAATCAGGGAGGCAAGTTCTTAGTATATCTTGATATATGTTTAAATCAGTTAATTCTATGGTATCCCTTTTTAGTTGGTATTCTTTCTCATCCTGCTCTTTCAGATAAACAGAGCCTAGAGCAATTAAGTTATTCACCATAGTCACAAAGTGAATGAGTGGCAGAACTGGGGTGGAAATCCAGCCATTCTATCTCCAGAAACTCGTGTTCAGAACCATTATGCTGCTTCAAACTGTAAGCTTTAGTGAGCACCTCTTATGTCCCAGTCTCCTGGCAATTCAGAGCACAAGCTTTGTGTCCTGGTTGGAATCTCTGTCTCTATACACTGCTCCCCATCCCCAGAATTGTTCTGTAGCTAAGCCAAGTCATTTACATTCTCTGACCTTCGGTATCTTTTTCTGTTAAAGGCAGGTGCCAATGACAGCACTTGGCTCAGCCAAAGATTATGAAAGAAATGACTAAGTATATATGAAGTATTGATACATTGGCATGTAGTAAACACTTGTAATACTGCCAGACTGCACAAGGAAACACGGGCTCCTATTATCTCCTTTAATGTTAGCAAGGACCCTTTGAGCCTGGTCTCAGGACTTCACATTCAGGATAGGTGAACCAAGGGGAAGTCCATGTAGCATAGTGGCAAAGAATTCGCCTGCCAATGCAAGAGATGCAGTAGACCCAGGTTCAGGAAGATACCCTGGAGAAGGGCGTGGCAGCCTAGTCTAGTCCTCCTAAAGGTAGCTGAAGCAAGTCTCTTAGGGAAAGATCAGTAGTCCTGGTGTCACAGAGCTCCTGAGTGGCACGCCTAGGATTTGATTCAGATGCTTCCAGTGCTAAATACATTCTTCTGTTTTCACTATCTCAGAAACAATCAGCTATTGCAGATTAAGGACAGAACTTTAAAAAAAACAACTTAAAATTCTGGGACATTTTGGTTTTCCCATTTTGATCTCTTGAAACCATAGTTTCTGCTGGGTTTCTCCACTGTTAAGTTTACTATTTTCTCTCTTCTCCCTTTTATAGTTTATGCATATATGGGGAAGATATTTTGGAGATTATGCAAATCTGCTGTTTCTCAATGAGAAATTGAGAAATGAAACTTCAAACTCTCATTCTCTTATTTTAGCACTCATTCCCTCCAATTTCCACGTTTCTTCCTCACCTCCACCTCAGTAAGAAACTGATCATTTAACTTTCCGGTTATCCTTTCTATGTTTATTTTTAGATATATGTGTATGTTTAAATCCCTGTCTTTCTTAAAGGCAACATATTATACTCTTTCTGTTTTATTTTACTCTGTTTAACAATATGAAGTCTAGAAATCACTTCATCAGTTCAGCTCAGTCGCTCAGTCGTGTCCGACTCTTTGCGACTCCATGAATCGCAGCACGCCAGGCCTCCCTGTCCATCACCATCTCCCGGAGTTCACTCAGTCACATGCCCATCGAGACCGTGATGCCATCCAGCCATCTCATCCTCGGTTGTCCCCTTCTCCTCCTGCGCCCAATCCCTCCCAGCATCAGAGTCTTTTCCAATGAGTCAACTCTTCTCACGAGGTGGCCAAAGTACTGGAGTTTCAGCTTTAGCATCATTCCTTCCAAAGAAATCCCAGGGCTGATCTCCTTCAGAATGGACTGATTGTATCTCCTTGCAGTCCAAAGGATTCTCAAGAGTCTTCTCCAACACCACAGTTCAAAAGCATCAATTCTTCAGTGCTCAGCCTCCTTCACAGTCCAACTCTCACATCCATACATGACTGCTGGAAAAACCATAGCCTTGACTAGACGGACCCGAGTCTGCAAAGTAATGTCTCTGCTTTTGAATATACTATCTAGGTTGGTCATAACTTTTCTTCCAAGGAGTAAGCGTCTTTTAATTGCATGGCTGCAATCACCATCTGCAGTGATTTTGGAGCCCCTCAAAATAAAGTCTGACACTTTTTCCACTGTAGTTGTTCATTAATGACTTTTTTATAGGTGCATATAGTTGTGTCTTCTGCCTTTGTTTGTGTCTATTCTGATGTTCAGTTGTTGTGTTTAGAGTATTTATATCTAAATGGATTTTGGATACAGTTGACTTAAAATGCACCATGTTTGTAGCTGTTTCTCATTCATTGTGGTTGTCCTTTGTTGCTATTTTTCCTTCCTATGTCTTCTCAGGCTTAATTGATTATTTCAGTTTTGTTCTTTCTTAACATATGAACTATATGCCCTTAGTTCTGTTGTTGCTGTCTTTGAGTTCTTAATATATATCTGCACTGGGTGGCTCGGTGGTGAAGAATCTACCTGCCAGTGTAGGAAATGCAGGAGTTTCGAGTTCCGGAATTGAGTTCTATCCCTGGGTCAGGAAGATCCCCTGGAGAAGGAAATGGTAACTAACTCCAGTATGCTTGCTAGGAAATCTCTTGGACAGAGGAGCCTGGTGGGCTACAGTGCATGAAGTCACAAAGAGTTGGACATGGCTGAGTGACAGAACTAAGCTATATATCATATATGCTTTACTGTTTCATGGGTGACATAATGTTCTAAACTCGCCCCTCTTGTTCCTTATAATATTTCAGTTATTCATTTCCTTTATCCATATGCTGTAACTACATTACATTTTTGCTATTACTTTCAAAAGAGTATTGTCTATGAGATCAGTTAAGAACAAGAAATAGAGAAAAATACTTCATTTGGTTTTCATTAAGTACACAGGAACAAAAGCACCTGAGAAGAAAGGAGCTCACCTAGTGTTCAGATCTGCTGCTGCTGCTAAGTCGCTTCAGTCGTGTCTGACTCTGTGCGACCCCATAAACGGCAGCCCACCAGGCTCTGCTGTCCCTGGGATTCTCCAGGCAAGAACACTGGAGTGGGTTGCCATTTCCTTCTCCAATGCATCAAAGTGAAAGCGAAGTTGCTCAGTGGTGTCTGATTCTTTGCAACCCCATGGACTGTAGCCCACTAGGCTCCTCAGTCCATGGGATTTTCAGGCAAGAGTACTGGAGTGGGGTGCCATCGCCTTCTCCGAGTGATCAGATCATCTGTTCTAAATATCGTTCTCCAACACAGAGTACCTGGTCTGCTTGATGAAATGGCTGATTCTACAACTGGGACAGGAAATACATATGATAAGCCTGAAGGGTCTTAGAGTAGCAAAAAGTGAGAAAGTATTAAAAAAAAAAAAAAGCCCTGTAAGTATGACATATGTCAAAGGAACACAGACGCCAAATGAAAAAATTAAAACTTTAATGAGATATATACAGAACATTCTGAGTAAGAACATATAAAGTGATATTTGATTAGAACCCAAAGTATACCATAAATATCCAAGAGTGTATACTACTATAAACAAGTGACTGCATGTATAAATAAATGGAAAGAAAGACAAACTTCCTGTGCAGAGGAATTCCAAATGATGTCTTTAGGTATTTCACGCTCAAAGAGGTGACGCCAATGCCTCCTTAAGTATGAGCTGCACGTAGAAGCTTCCTTCCTGAGTGTAGGGCACAAAGGTTCCAGAAGGCAGAGTAGCCCGTGCACTCATCTTCTCCTTCAACGGCCATGCACCCCTGAGCATTGATCCCCTCTAGCCTTTGGGCCAATGAATATACTTTCTGATTCTCTGATCTCTTCACTGATGTGTTTCCTAGGTCTAAACTCAGGGTGCAAGCAGAACTTGGCTCTCAGATTCAAGTCAAGTTCATCAATGTTCTTGGTACCAGAGAGGTCTTCTACTGGGGCAGACTTCTACCTCCATATCTGGCCATTAAGAATGCTGATATTGTTGGGACAATTTAATGTGTGAGGATAAAGGCTGAAATAGATAGATCAGTTCATAAGACTGCATTGTACCAGTCAGGAGCTTATCTCTGGCTTGGACCAAGGAATTTATTTTATTTTATTTTATTTTTTTACCTGAGTGGCTTGTAAATTTGCCTTATAGACCTAATCAAGGATCCCTAGTTTCCCTGCCAAAACTTTTGTTGTTGCTTTAAAATAAACACTTACAAATGTGTAAACACTTTTAAGTTCACAGAAAACTTCTGAAGATAACACAGAGGATACAGGTGAGCTTTACCCGGTTTCCCCTGTTAACATCTGACAATAGCATGGTTCACTTGCCAACAAGCAATGACCTGACACGATGCATTTTGACTGACTAACATCTAGGTATCCTGCCTTGGAGAGAGTATGGGGTTTGTAGTTTGGAGCAAAAAGTAGGTGGAAGTTAGGGATGGAGGTTGTATCCACCTGTACAGAGGAAGGTGGGGGTGGGAGGCTGGGTGTTCCTACCACCACGCTGGCCAAGGGGATCCGCTGGACGAAGGTGGTGCAGATAAGCTGTGCTCTGTCTTTTGAGACAAAAGCTAGTCCTTGCATGTTCTTAGCATGTTCTGGGTTTGTTGTCAGAGAGGTGACCAGCCCCGTCCATCTCCCTTGTGACCTTTGGGACTGGAGCCCTGTTCTGCCAGTATCACATTTTATACATGCAGAAACCAAGTCCAAGAGTTGTAGAAAAATTTGCCGCAGAACGCAAAGTGTGTTAGTTGCTCAGTCATGTCAGACTCTTCAAGACCCCATAGACTGTAGCCCATCAGGCCTCTGTCCCTGGAATTCTCCAGCAAGAATATTGGAGTGGGTTGCCATTCCCTTCTCCAGGGGATCTTCCCAACCCAGGGACTGAACCCTCATCTCCTGCATTGCAGGCAATTTCTTTACCATCTGAGCCACCAGGGAAACCCAACACAAAACAAGTTAGAAAATAAGAATCCCCTGGTTCCCTTTCACTTTCTCATAAAACACAATTTATGATATTTTCCTACAAAGTAAATGACCCCAGTGGATATAAATTCTGAAGTTTCATTTTGAGTGAAAATGGAAATGTTTATATCTTTTTGAAGAGTGTTGGGAAATGGCAAGGTAAAGGAAATGTAAAGAAAAGAAGATAATTTAGGCTACCTGCAATGAACACGAGGAAAACTGCAACTGACCTGGATTTGTAATACAAAGAGAGCTATGGCAGTCTTTTAAAAAGGACAAGGTTTTGGAGGAAAATGGACAAAGAAATCTGAATAACATATTTACTTCTCAAACCATCAGCAGAAATTGCTGCCAAATTGGCATTCTCTGATTTATTATTACCCAAATAAATAATTAAGAAACCAAGGGAAGTTTTTTTTCTTCTTCTTCTTCTTTTTTTTTTTTTTTTTCAAAAAAAAAATAAAGCTTGTGCAGATAGAAAGGGCAAGCCAGCTGCAGTGAAAATAAGTATAATATACTGGAGAGAAGGGAGCCCAGAAGGAAGTAAATACCACAAGAAAGACATTTCTGGGAGAGAATATATATCTCTGTGCTATAAACCAAAGAGAGTGAAATTGCAGGAAACAGAAAGAATATGAGATAGGAATTTTGCCAAGAAGAATGAAAAGTAAATGGAAAATAGATTTCAGAAAAAAGGAAAATCATGGTCTAAGACCTGTCCACGTGTGCTCAGTCATGCCTAACACTCTATGACCCATGGACTGTAGCCTGTCCAGCTCTTCTGTCCCTAGTATTTTCCAGGCAGGAATAATAGAGTGGATTGCCATTTCCTACACCAGGAGATCTTTCAGCCCAGAGATCAAACCCGAGCCTTTTGCATCTCCTACATTGGCAGGAGGATTCTTTACCACTGAAAGGGAAAAGTCAAGTTGAAAGTTAAAGTCGCTCAGTCATGCCTGACTCTTTGCGGCCCCATGGCCTATAGTCCATGGAATTCTCCCGGCCAGAATACTGGAGTGGGTAGCCTTTTCCTTCTCCAAGGGATCTTCCTAACCCAGGGATCAAACTCAGGTCTTCTGCACTGCAGGTGGATTCTTTACCAGCTGAGCCACAATTACCACTGAGCCACCTGGGAAAGTCCTATAAGAATTATTCATCTGGACAGAAAAGCACTAATAAAATTGCAACAGAGATGGAGGACCTGCAGGGGTCTGAAAAAATCCTGTCACAGAAGTGAAAAAAATGAAAGAAGAGAGGGCAAACAGTCCCGCATCCTTCTCATGAATGCATGCCATTGGACTGGTCACTACTTGACAACTCACCACTTCTTGTCTTGTGAAACTATTACCTGTGGTCCTCTGGCCCACTTTCTCCCATCCCTTCAAAATGTGTTACCTGGATGACTATCTCATTCTTCATTAGTATTTCTGCCACAGTTCAGGATGATTTAAGAATTCACAGAGACAAGTCTTCCAATATTTCCCCTTAGTATGTTAATGCCAACCCTGTTTCATCTGTCCTTTTGTTTTGCCCTGGTCCAGGACACCACCTTCTCTTGCCCATGCTATTACATCCCTCTTCTTTTGCCTGGTTTCACTCCAAGTTCAAAACGGTTGGCTTTCAGCAGTGCACCCAGAGTTATTCTTTGAAAAATGCAAGGACTCTCACTCTTCTACCCTTGGCCTTCTAATAGCCTCCCTGCTCATTTAGCATAAAAGCAAAAGTCATTCCAGTATTCTTTCTGAAGAACCTGTCTCCTGCCACTCTTTCCTTTGAACCTATTTTCCATCCACTGTCTCTTTATCATTCAGCTCAGTCACTCAGTTGTGTCCAACTCTTCGCAACCCCATGGACTGTAGCCTGTTTGGCCTCCCTGTCCATCACCAACTCCTGGAACTTGCTCAAACTTATCTCTATCGAGTAGGTGATGCCATCCAACCATCTCATCCTCTGTCGTCCCCTTCTCCTCTTGCCCTCAATCTTTCCCAGCATCAGGGTCTTTTCTAATGAGTCATTTCTTCACATCAGGTGCCCAAAGTATTGAAGCTTCAACCTCAGGATGTCTCCATTCAATGAATATTTAGGGTTGATCTTCTTTAGGATGGACTGGTTGGATCTCCTTGCAGTCCAAAGAACTCTCAAGAGTCTTCTCCAACACCACAGTTCAAAAGCATCAATTCTTCGGCACTCAGCTTTCTTTATGGTCCAACTCTCACATCCATACATGACCACTGGAAAAACCATAGCCTTGACTAGATGGATCTTTGTGGGCAAAGTAATGTCTCTGCTTTTTAATATGCTTCCTAGGTTCGTCAGAGTTTTTCTTCCAAGGAGCAAGTGTCTGGTCTCTTCATGCTATTCCCCAAACACCACAAGCTGTCTAGGGAATGTGTCCTGGCCAGCGCTCTATAGGAAGCAGTCTTTCCAAAGACGACTCCTCCCTTGCTGCTTTGTGCTCACTCATTTTCCCATCTTTTCTCCTCAATAACACATCACATGCACCAGAATTGAGTACCGGTCTCCCCTCTTTTATTTTCTCATAGCACTTATACAGATCAGATTCGCTTTTGTTTGATTCATTTGTTTATTATTTGTCACCACTTGGAGAATTTAAATCATTGGAAGGCAAAAATTAGTTTATATTTTAACCACAAAGCTAACATCAGATATACCTGGCAATAAAACTCAGGCATATTCTAAACAAGAGCATCATTGTCACTATTGAATTCATTTATCAATAATTCACAATGAACACTTTTTAAAACACAATAAGAGCACACATATGTTTCAGACAAACAAAACATAAATATTAATTGTTCCACTGAAGGGCTTCAGAAATATGCTTATATTCTCTGCTTCCTTACCTGGAAAATAGTTTAATTATATCTCATTTATAGGATGAGTACAATACACTAAATAATGCATGAAAGCAATCACGATCACACACCTCAACCTTGTGAGTTAGAAACTATTTTCGATTTACCACCTAATTGTTGGACAGTACTCAGCAGAGAGGGAACTGTGATTGCTGTTCAAATATGGGAAGGAAGGGTACCGTTACACGACATAAATACGTCAACTGATTCCGTGCTCTTAGAAAGAAGCAACTGGGATAGAATGGGAGTAAAGTTGAAGGCGAGTGAAAGGACAGGGAGAAAGAAAGAGAAATAGAGTGTAAACACTGGCTGATTCATTTGAGCACTTCACTCCATGCGCTTATTCCCACAGGGTGCTATGAGATGCCAGGCGTGATGCTGCCTGCCCTCCATCACACCAGGCCAGTCCTGCCTCTCCTCAGAGGCCGGCTGACAGGAACAGTGGGATTCTGCTTGGAAAGATAGGGATTTTGGAACCACGTGGGTCACAAATGCAAGCCACAATGAAATTAGGTGCTTATTCAAATAAACAGTGATCTGATCATCCTTGGAGGGAAGATCAATGGCAAAAACTCTTTTGAGAGGTTGTGTGCAGAATTCCAACATTGTCCCTTCTTGAGAGATTATTACAAGTAATACTAAACACATTTGTTCTATAAATCATAAACACAGTATGTGCTTATTTGACTCTCGTGTAGAAAAATGACCTCAGTGGACCAGAGAGAAAAGAGGGCCTCGTGTGTTGAATCAGGAGAAATTAAGTTTGATATTCATTTCACTTCCCCAAGAGCTTTATATTTCTCATTCTCAGGTTTCAATGTTTCTATGAAGCAAATATGTAGTGAGGGAGCCCATACTTGAAATTATGTAAAAATAATATGAACCCAATATCTAGAGAGCAATTTGATTCTGTTCTTGGTGAACATAAATAACACGGAGTAGCGCGTCTCAATTTTAAAAGGTCCTGAGATCTCCTCGAAGGGCTGAATTATTTGGACGGGAAGCATGAGAACAGAGATGTTCTCTGTGGCCCCGTCTGACAGTGAGATCAGGTGTGGGTGGGAAAGCCTCCGCAGTGCCCTCTGTCACCATGAGACTCACCCCCCCAGCGCTTTTGGAACAGGCGGAGCCAAGGACAACACAAGAAGCGAGCAGCGATCCTCACCTTTGAGCAGCGTCTGAGGGGGCTTGGTTATGAGCCAGAGGCTGTAAGGTTAATTCAAAAGAGCAGGCTGCACAAGGGAGGGTGTGGCAATCCAGGTACCGCTTCTGAGAAGCCGTCTTTCCTAATTTAAAGCAGAAATCATCATGCTGCAAGCCCTTCAGTGTGTCTGTCTCCTCACCCCGGCTTACCCCTTGACCCACTGCCTGCATCTGAAATCAAGTACAATTGACATGGGACCAAGAACGCCACAGAAAAAGCCAGAGCTGCTAGGTAAAACAACTGTGAATATTACAAAGATACTGTGATTTAAAAATAGGGCATTGGGGCAAGGACTATTTTAATAAAATGATTTTCTTTTTTTCTAATGGCTTTCATGACTGAGGGACAGGACAAAATAATATTCCCTAGATAATTTTCGTGCTTTCTCTGGGCTGGGTCTAGCTGTAGCAAGCCACGTGTGGCTCTTCTTCAGGTTAGGGTGGATCTATTAAATCACACCTATGCTGGAGACAGAGATCCCTCAGTGAGAAGGCCTGGCATAACCCCATGGCTATTACAAAAATAGCTTAATAATACCGTCCTCTCTGTCTCTCATAAAACTAATTGTTCTTCCAGCAGTGCTGCCATCAAAGAGAAAGAAAATACATTTAAACGACTAAAACATGCTTTATTGAACTATAGTCATATTATCTTTTCAGATTAGATATATAAAAATGATATGGGATTTACAATTTTCATCTATCCCTTGATTTAATAAAGTATTCTTATTAGAAATCTTCATTATGATAAAACAGGTCATTTTTGCTAATTGAGGTAAGATACTATAATGGCCAAAAAAAAAAAAAAGAACCCTTTTCTCTGCCAGTAGAATAATGAAATTGCTCTTGAAAAGGTGAATTTTACATCCGATTTCATATTTCAATGGAGTCTCACTATGAAATTGGCCTCAGGGTTCAGACCACAGGACAATGCTATAATTACGTCTTTCTGGTGATTTCAGTAATAGGATTCTTTGAATTGACTTTGAGGTACAAGAGCCTCGTACTGAATTTAGTCCCAGAAGAACTTTGTTCTGTTGAAACTTGAACACACTTTTATTCCATCAGTGTTGGAAGTCTTGTTCTTTAGTTCTTCTTAAATACATTGTGTTAAATAAGTAAGAGAGAATAAAGCTTGAAAATGGTATAATAGGGAGCTTTGGGAAGAAACTCTCGAATCATGACCATCTTTTCAGGCTAGTCAAAAAACTTCCCAGTATGGAGAAGACACGTTTCATGACAGCTCAAGTTGTTGACAAGCTCCAAATCAATATTACCCATATTTTTAAAAACTGAACATCAAAATGACTTGAATTTTTTCTTTGTTACTTAATGCTTAATAGCTTCACAGATCATGCAATTTAAAAACACATGCAAAAGCAGATTTAGAAATGGCCAGATTGCAAATCACCACTTGTCAATCAGTGAATGTTGTCTCTTGGCTGCTTGTCATTGATTTGTAATATGAATGAAAAGCATAAAAGAATTTTGATGAAAAATATTTCGTGGCATGAAAGTCCTGCCATCAAAAAGTTTTCCACAGTGTGCAAATCCTGGACTATTTTCCCATGGACGTTAACAAAACTTATAAAATGAAACAACTATAATAAAATTACCAGTAAACCAATTATTTATTTTCTCTGTATATTGTGCTCTGTAACGCCATCACTGAACATATTGTAGTAGATTAAGATAGATTTTCAGTATGATGTTAATGTGTATTGTTGCACAATATCTGATTATTAAATTAAAACAAGTTTTTTTTTGCACCAAGATTCATTCAACCCAATGCACATTTAACTCTCCAATTAGTAGCAACTTCTTGAGGCATGGAGAGCTATATAGCTGTTAATAATGCATTTCTGCTTGTTAAAATAAATTTCAGAGCTCCCCAGGTATTTATATGAAAATTCATTTATCTTCGCCCCAGCAGTGCCTTTCAAAAGCAAGTAGTACATTTTGCATCACTGAAACTCCCAAAGATCACATAGTAACCCATGTGAGATCACAACTAAAAACAAACCCATGTGTAGCTTACATTTCAAAGACATTTTCCCTTGTATTCTTAGCATGGATAATGAAGCCAGTCTTCTGTGAACAGTATGAGATGATTTATTCCCACTGCGCCAGGTTTTTATAGTACTCAATTCAGCAATATTTTCCCCAAGAAGGTTAATACAATTAGGTAGAACTACAGTATTGCCTTAATTTTTAAACCAGTAAAATACTTTTGATCCTCTCATATTTATTAGCTACATAATTCAATTAATTGGGTGATTAGTATATAAACACAGAGAAGGTAATGGCACCCCACTCCAGTACTCTTGCCTGGAAAATCCCATGGGCGGAGGAGCCTGGTAGGCTGCAGTCCATGGGGTCGCTGAGGGTTGGACACGACTGAGCAACTTCACTTTCACGTTTCACTTTCATGCATTGGAGAAGGAAACGGCAACCCACTCCAGTGTTCTTGCCTGGAGAATCCCAGGGACGGGAGAGCCTGGTGGGCTGCCGTCTATGGGGTCGCACAGAGTCAGACACGACTGAAGCAACTTAGCAGTATATGAACAACAAGATCTTGAGTTTAAAAATAGCTACAGAAAAATACATTTTTCCCCCACAAGTGGTGAATTTTCACACCTTCCAAATTCAGGTGGCTTCCAGCACTGCCCCATTATCACTGTAATCACCACCATCATCAATTAATCATCAACGGGATTTCGCTCAAATTAATCCTCCAATGGTTTTAAAATCTAAGTGTCTTGTTTTATTATACTTCCTTTTTCTGAAAGAAATAAAAGTTTGGAATATGAAGCATCAGTTCTCTAAAGCATTTCACAGAAATATTTTCCTGAGTTAGATTTCCTTTCTCTCTTCAAAATAAGTATTAATTTTAAAATGTCAATTCTGTTCTATTCTAGAGCTCTATTCTATTTCTACCAAACTAAATATGGTAGCTCTCTGTCAATGAACAATAGTGATGATTATTAATATCTTGCTATATAATTATCAATTTGTATTAGCATATTTTAATATCTTTATCATTTCACTCTTTAATCCTCTTGATATTCTCTAGTTGAAGTGTTTGATTTTTCAGATATTGAGTTATGATAGTTTCCATTTCACCTGGAAAATGATTACGTTGCCATGAATTTAGAAAGCAGGTTCTAGCCTTAGGGACAATGTCCAGGGGCCTCCTTGGTGGTCCAGTGATAAAGACTCCATGCTTCCATCTCAGAGGGTATGGGTTCAATCCCTGGTTATTGAACTAAGATTCCTCATTCCATATGGCACAGGCAAAAAAAAAAAAAAAAAACACTGTCCATATTTCAAACCCAAATTCTCAAAATAATACATGTTATTTACCCTTTCTGTTCAAAAGTAGCTAAATCTAAGCCAGCTTTCTCCTTCCAGGCATTCTGGGTGCACAGGGTAATCCGGGAACAATAGATGCCAGGATAGACAGATCGATAGATTGCCAAGGCTTCTTTTAAGCATGATCCCTATTCCCAGAACTCTATGTACTTAACCTGCTGTGAAAATATGTTCACCCACCTTCATCTCCATTTAGCACCTCACACAATGTGACAGCTTCAGAGGAGGATGTTGGGATGGTGAGGTCCAAAGGGAATATCACATTCAGGCACATCTCACAGCTCACTTCCCCGTGTCATTTTAAATTACAGTGTCAAGCACTTCCTGCTGTATAACACTCAAATTTGTGTCAGAAACAGTAAAAGGGGAAACCTTTCCTTGCACTAAAGTTCATTTTGTTCTAAGTCAGAGAGAATTTTAGAGAGGACGATTACCACCTTTCTTTCTGCCAGTGCAAGGGGCATCGAGCAAAAATGACAAGCCTGGCGAGGTGTCCACAGAGTTCATTATGCCCCTCGACTTCAGCCAGATTCAGCTTCTGAAGCTTGGTCACGGCTCAGCCCATTTATCTTGCGATGCCCATTGCTAACCTGAAGATCCACGGTGGGGTGGGGGGGCGGTGGGGGCAACCATCCATGGATAAGAAGACTGCACTGGTGAGAAGTGAGACTCAGTATTCTTGTTAGCCCAGATATTTTGCTGAATGCTCACTCTTACTCGTTGGTGGAGCTTCAGCACTCCTTTTGTCATAGCTGAGCAGTTTGCTTGTACAATTGTCCATTCCAGATGCCTTGGAATCTCCAGCAGATCCCCTTGGCCACAGTCATGCTTAGCTTTGCCAGATGCCCTCTGATCTACAAGCTTCCAAATCCTACCAGAAGCCCCATCCTGCCTCTTTTGTTCTTTACAATTGTCTGCCAACCTCTATTCTCGCATCCAGATAACTCACACCTGGATCTATGTAGAAACTTCCCACTAACTACATCTTCAAATATGATCAGATGTCTGAGTATTCATTCCAAACAATCTGGAGGTGGGAAGTGGGTACAGCTGAAACAATATTGGCTATAATTCCAGAATTATTGAAGTTGGCTGGAAGTTACCTGGATTCTGTTATTCACTTCTTTTTTCTTTTGAATCTGTATGCTTAAAATAGTTTTAAAACATTGTCAAGATGGATATTGATTTTTTTATATAAATTTATTTTAATTAATTTATTTTATTTTAATTGTTAATTACTTTATAATATTGTATTGGTTTTGCCGTACATCCACATGAATCCGCCACAGGTATACATGTGTTCCCCATCCTGAACCCTCCTCCATCCTCCCTCCCTGTACCATCCCTCTGTTACAATGTATTAAAAAGTAGAGACATCACTTTGTTGACAAAGGTCCCTATAGTCAGAGCTATGGTTTTTCCAGTACTCATGCACAGATGTGAGAGTTGGACCATAAAGAAGGTTGAACACTGAAGAATTGACGCTTTCGAACTGTGGTGCTGGAGAAGACTGTTGAGAGTCCCTTGGACAGTAAAGAGATCAAACCAGTTAATCCTAAAGGAAATAAAATTTGAATATTCATTGGAAAGAATAATGCTGAAGCTGAAGCTCCAATACTTTGGCCACCTAATGCGAAGACCTGACTCATTGCAAGAGACACTGATGCAGGGAAAGATTGAGGGCAAGAAGAGAAGGGAACCACAGAGGATGAGATGGTTGGATAGCATCCCTGACTCAATGCACATGAGTTTGAGAAAACTTCGGGAGATAGTGAAGGACAGGGAAGCCTGGCGTGCTGCAGTTCATGGGGTTGCAAAAAGTTGGACGTGATTAGTGACTAAACAAAAGCAGTATATATGCAAACATTCATTAAAACAAATTAAAGTGCAATTACTGTTATCCATCACACAGATTTTGCTTTACTTTTTTTAACCATGTAGGCAAAGTAATGTCTCTGCTTTTGAATATGCTATCTACGTTGGTCATAACTTTCCTTCCAAGGAGTAAGCGTCTTTTAATTTCATGGCTGCAATCACCATCTGCAGTGATTTTGGAGCCCCAAAAAATAAAGTCTGACACTGTTTCCACTGTTTCCCCATCTATTTCCCATGAAGTGATGGGACCGGATGGCATGATCTTTGTTTTCTGAATGTTGAGCTTTAAACCAACTTTTTCACCCTCCTCTTTCACTTTCATCAAGAGGCTCTTGAGTTTCTCTTCACTTTCTGCCATAAGGATGGTGAAGATCTTCACAACCAAGATAATCACAATGGTGTGATCACTCACCTAGAGCCAGACATCCAGGAATGTGAAGTCAAGTGGGCCTTAGAAAGCATCACTATGAACAAAGCTAGTGGAGGTGATGGAATTCCAGCTGAGCTGTTTCAAATCCTGAAAAATGATGCTGTGGAAGTGCTACAATGAAGACGTTAGCACATTTGGAAAACTCAGCAGTGGCCACAGGACTGGAAAAAGTCAGTTTTCACTCCAATCCCAAAGAAAGGCAATGCCAGAGAATGCTCAAACTACCACACAGTTGCACTCATCTCACACGCTAGTAAAGTCATGCTCAAAATTCTCCAAGCCAGGCTTCAGCAATACATGAACCGTGAACTTCCAGATGTTCAAGCTGGTTTTAGAAAAGGCAGAGGGGCCAGAGATCAAATTGCCAACATCTGCTGGATCATAGAAAAAGCAAGAGAGTTCCAGAAAAACATCTATTTCTGCTTTATTGACTATGGCAAAGCCTTTGATTGTGTGGATCGCAATAAACTGTGGAAAACTCTGAAAGAGATGGGAATACCAGACCACCTGACCTGCCTCTTGAGAAATCTGTATGCAGGTCAGGAAGCAACAGTTAGAACTGGACATGGAACAACAGACTGGTTCCAAATAGGAAAAGGAGTGTGTCAAGGCTGTATATTGTCACCCTGTTTATTTAACTTATATGCAGATTACATCATGAGAAATGCTGAGCTGGAAGAAGCACGAGCTGGAATCAAGAGTTCTGGGAGAAATATCAATGACCTCATATATGCAGATGACACCACCCTTATGGCAGAAAGTGAAGAGGAACAAAGGTCCATCTAGTCAAGGCTATGGATTTTCCAGTGGTCATGTATGGATGTGAGAGTTGAACTGTGAAGAAAGCTGAGTGCCAAAGAAATGACACTTTTGAACTGTGGTGTTGGAGAAGACTCTTGAGAGTCCGTTGGACTGCAGGGAGATCCAACCAGTCCATTCTAAAGGAGATCAGCCCTGTGTGTTCTTTGGAAGGACTGATGCTAAAGCTGAAACTCCAGTACTTTGGCCACCTCATGCAAAGAGTTGACTCATTGGAAAAGACTCTGATGCTGGGAGGGATTGGAGGCAGGAGGAGAAGGGGAAAACAGAGGATGAGATGGCTGGATGAAATCACCAACTCGATGGACATGAGTTTGAATGAACTCTGGGAGTTGGCAATGGACAGGGAGGCCTGGCGAGCTGCAGTTCATGGGGTCACAAAGAGTCGGACACGACTAAGCGACTGAACTGAACTGAAGTGAAAGGCCCTTAGATGGTTTCCCTGGTCGCTCAGTTGGTAAAGAGTCCACCTGCAATGCAGGAGATCCTAGTTCGATTCCTGGGTCGGGAAGATCTTCTGGAGAAGAGATAGGCTACCTACTCCAGTATTTTGGTCTGGGAATTTCCATGGACTGTATAGACCATGAGGTCTCAAAGAGTATGACATGACTGAGAGACTTTCATTTCAAAGGCCCTACTGCTACTGCTAAGTCACTTACTTCAGTCAGGTCCGACTCTGTGTAATCCCATAGATGGCAGCCCACCAGGCTCCCCTGTCCCTGGGATTCTCCAGGCAAGAACACTGGAGTGGGTTGCCATTTCCTTCTCCAATGCATGAAAGTGAGAAGTGAAAGTGAAGTCGCTCAGTCATGTCCGACTCTCAGTGACCCCATGGACTATAGCCCACCAGACTCCTCCGTCCATGGGATTTTCCAGGCAAGAGTACTGGAGTGGGGTGCCATTGGCTTCAAAGGCCCTTAGAAACAGCTAAATAAGGAACTTTATGAGCCAGTCTGATTGATTTAAAATTCCAGCCTTACTACTTGCCAAATGTTGGGCTTTGCACAAGTTATTTTGTTTCTCATTATCTCATTTTTTTCCCCCCAAATTGGTGAATAGTAGCTTATACCTTAAAGAGGATTAGAAGATTTAAACATGTGTAACAAATGTAGACACATCCTGTTACACAGAAAATTCTCCATATAGGTTAACAACCTCTATAGAAATTCATTCCCCAGTGTGGCTCTTACAGCATTTTACTTAAGGAAAATACCTGAGATCTTTTCCTTGTGTTTTATTTATGGAGATACAAATACATTAGAATAAACTCAAGTGTATTAATAGATTTTTCTCCATTTATTCTTTGTTATTTGGGAATGAGACAACTGATGCTTTATTTGTAGAAAAACTAAAAGTGTTTGGATTACTTTAGAGTCAAATTGAACAGCATTTTAGAATATTTTGTTAATATTCAAAGGCAATCATTGAGCTGATTTGATTCAGTTTGACTTTTTATTCTACATTTGAGTTGTACCCTATAGCTGTGAAAAACAGCCTTTTCACCTGCCTTCCTACACATGTCTATGATCCATAGATACAATTTCTACCCTCCTGTTCACCTTATTTGTTTCTACTGCTGCTGCTGCTAAGTCGCTTCAGTTGTGTCCGACTCTGTGCGACCCCTTAGATGGCAGCCCACCAGGCTCCCCCGTCCCTGGGATTCTCCAGGCAAGAACACTGGAGTGGGTTGCCATTTCCTTCTCCAATGCATGAAAGTGAAAAGTGAAAGTGAAGTTGCTCAGTCGTTTCTGACTCTTCACGACCCCATGGACTGCAGCCCACCAGGCTCCTCTGCCCATGGCAAGAGTACTGGAGTGGGCTGCCATAAGTCAGGGAAAAACCCAACAAGGCTTGGGGCTACAAGAATCAGGGGCTCCTGGAAAAGTGACAAAGGTTCAAACTGAGGTATTTTCCTCAAAACATTTTTCAGTCTCAGCATGGTCTAATGGTGCTGTGGTTTGTGTAGAAATGAGAAGAATGATTCTTTTCATGGGACTTCCCTGGTGGACCAGTGGCTAAGTCTCTGTACTTCCGATGCAGGGGGCACATGGCTGACCCCTGGTCAGGGAACTAACATCCTGTATGCCACACAATGCGACCAAAAAGTTTTTTTTTTTTTTCCCCACAAAACAGAAACTTTATTTTAAAAAGGAGAAAAATGATTCTTTCAAAATTCTGTGAATCTCAATGTCACCTGAGTTTTTAGCTTATCTTTGTTGATTTATTTTGAGGACAAAGAGGAAGGAGAAAATACACTTTGTTACACTAACTTAATATGTGCATAAACTTGATCCTTTAAACAGCATTGTTTGTTTCAGTGCTCCACTGATCATCTCAAGTGAATAAGATCAGACACTGAGGCTGATCTCTCTCAGTGGGCTCAAAGGAAATGTGAGTTGGGATTAGTGGATACACCATTCAGTCCAGTTTTTGCATCATTTCATTTCCTCTCATCTTGGGAACTCATCGCAAAAGTTCTCTTCTGGTTGATAGCCAGACTTTCTAATATGGGGCTCCCCCTGTGGCTCAGGGTTTAAGAATCTGCCTGCAGTGCAACAGATGCGGGGTTCGATCCCCAAGTCAGGAAGATTCCCTGGAGGAGCAAATGGGAACCCACTCCGGTATTCTTGCTGGGACAATTCCATGCACAGAGATGACTGGTGGGCTACAATCCAAAGGTCTCAAAGAATTGGACACAAATGAAGCAACTGAGCACAAAAGCAGATTTGCGCTGCATGCACGTGGTTCCTCATGAAACCACTGTGTACATATATAACATATATAATCTTCAGAAAGATTTTCAGTAGAACTCCTAAGAGTAGGCACAACTTAAGATCTTGGATAATTTACTGGCAGTGGCACTGAGCTAGGGACAACATGTACCGGTTGGAATCTACAGTTCCGGGTTTCCATTTTTCAACACTTTTAGGACATTCAGAAATATAGAATTTCCTTTCTCTCATTCTTGGAAATGCAAGGATACCTTTTTGTCTAGGTACTATATACTCAAAAGCAATACAGTTTTCAAGACTTGACACCTTTCTTCTTTTTATATTAATTTTAAGAATACCTACTATCTCTCTTACCTGCCTCCTGAGAAATCTGTAGGAAGGTTAAGAAGCAACAGTTAAAACCGGACATGGAACAGCAGACTGCTTGCAAATTGGGAAAGAAGTACATCAAGGCTGTATATTGTCACCCTGTTTATTAACTTATATTCAGAGTACATCATGCAAGATGTTGGGCTGAGTGAAGCACAAGCTAGAATCAAAATTGCCGGGAGAAATGTTAATAACCTCAGATATGCAGATGACAGCACCCTCATGGCAGAAAGCAAGAAGGAACTGAAGAGCCTCTTGATGAAAGTGAAGAGGAGAGTGAAAACCTGGCTTGAAACTCAACATTCAAAAAACAAAGATCATGGCATCTGGTCCCATCACTTCATGGTAAATAGATGGGGAAACAATGGAAACAGTGACAGACTATTATCTTGGGCTCCAAAATCACTGCAGATGGTGACTGCAGCCATGAAATTAAAAGATGCTTGCTTCTTGGATGAAAAGCTATGTCTAACCTTGACAGTATATTAAAAAGCAGAGGCATTACTTTGCCAACAAAGATCTGTCTAGTCAAGGCTATGTTTTTTTCACTAGTCATGTATGGATGTAAGAGTTGGACTATAAAGAAAGCTGAGCACTGAAGAATTGATGCTTTTGAACTGTGGTGTTGGAGAAGACTCTTGAGAGTTCCTTGGACAGCAAGGAGATCCAACCAGTCCATCCTAAAAGAAATCAATCCTGAATATTCATTGGAAGGACTGATGTTGAAGCTGAAGCTCCAATATTTTGACCACCTGATGGGAGGAACTGACTCATTGGAAAAGACCCTGATGCTGGGAAAGATTGAAGGCAGAGGAAGAAGGGGATAAGAGAGGATGAGATGGTTGCATGGCATCACCGACTCGGTGGACATGAGTCTGAGCAAGCTCCAGGAGTTGGTGATGGAAAGGGAAGCCTGGTGTGCTGTAATCCATGGGGTCTCAAAGAGTCAGACATTACTGAATGAATGATCTGAATTGATTATCTCTCTTTACTTGTTGAAGCTAAGATAATAATCTTTTCAACTCAATGGATATAATTTTTCAATAACTGTGATAATCCATAGCACAGAAGAATGTCAAGAATGATGAGTAGAAGAAAGTTATGGGTTGAAGAGTGGGACTATAAGAGAGAATTATTCCACCTGTGTTTTGTTTTTTAATACAAGTATGATCAAATTTGTATAGGTGTCTTCCTCTTTTCAAAACGTTTGTGAGAGTTATTGCTGGAGAAAACAGATAAGACCTTCTGATACATCTGTAATGCTTTATCCCCAAAGGAAAGACACACCATCACATGTTGCCAAAATGCTTCAGCAGCTGTGTTAAAACGTTTCACAGCCAGTAGAATAAACTAGGGCAACCATTAAATTAGTTTGTCTGCTTTTAAAATTTTTCAAAGTCCAGCTATTGCTTCATGATGGAGAAGGGAGGAATTAATGCCAGCGGTGTTTTTTTTCAACCACTTTCCATCAAAGATGATGAGAAACAGATTTGTGCTTTGTACTTCCCTGTGTAGTTGTGCCAGAGCTGGGTAGCTGTGCCACAGCTAAACTGCCAAGCCGGCTTTTTTAGATATTAGTACTGCCTGCTGGCGACAGAGCGCAATGGGAAGACCATTTGTTTGGAATCAGAACAACCAGTTGTGCGATCCTGAGCAGGTCACCAAACTTATCTCAGCCTCCAGAGTTGTGATCACTGAACAAGAGAATATAAATGGAAAATCTGTGATATGGTCATGAAGCAGGATGTTCTGCAGGAAATAGAGTTGCATTCAGAGTCTGGTCAACTCAGATCGGTCCCATTCTCCACCTCTCATCCACCTTCATCACTGACTCTATCACCTAATTTTATGAAACTGATAAAGTGCTACAGCATTCTGAAAGTGAAAGTTGCTCAGTCATGTCCGCGTCTTTGCAACCCCATGAACTGTAGCCTGCCAGGCTCCTCTGTCCATGGAATTCTCTAGGCCAGAATACTGGAGTGGGTAGCCATTCCCTTTTCCAATGGGGTCTTCCCAACTCAGGGATTGAACCTAGGTCTCCCACATTGCAGCAGGATTCTCTACCCCCTGAGCAACCAGGGAAGCCCAAAGCAATCTGAGCAATATTTATCTTCAAGATGGGAATAATAATCTTCATCACTCTGGGTTCAAAATGAACTAAAGGGACATGGAAAAGCACCTATAAATGTGGTAGGCATATAGTATAATTTCTGTGTGAATATTTTTTCTCTCCTTAAAGGGAGAGATGTTGACCTTCCTGTATGTATGTGCTAAGTTGCTAAGTCGTGTCCAACTCTTTGTGACCCCACAAATTGTAGCCCACCAGGATCCTCTCTCCCTGGGATTCTCCAGGCAAGTGTACTGGAATGGGTTTTCATGCCCTGCAGGATGGTCTGCAGGAAATAGCGTTGCATGGGATCTTCCCGACCCAGGGATCAAAACTTTGTCTCTTATTTCTCCTATATTGGCAGGCAATTTCTCCACCACTAGTGACACCTTCCCTCTGCTGTTACAGCTATAAGAAATCACCATACACTTAGGGACTAAAAACAACAACAAATTAAATTTATTACGCAGTTTTGGAAGTCACAATTCTGAAACTAACTTTACTGGGCTAAAATCAGAGTGTCAGTAATACTGCATTCTTTCTGGAGGTTCTGGGAGGAGAATCCATTTCTTTGCCCTTTTCCATCTTCAAGAGTTTCTCATATTCCTTTTCCTGTGGCCCCGTTTCTCCATATTAAAGGTCAAAACGTTAGGCCAAGACTTTCTTGAACTATCATCTCTTTAAGTCTCTTCTGTCTGTTTCCCAATTAGATGGGCCCATGTGATTACATCAGCCCCACGGAAATAATAATGTCCCCATCCCAAGATAAAATGACTAGCAGCATTAATTCTCCTTTGCCATGGACCCCAAAGAATTCACATATTTTGTGACTAGCACATACTTGTGCAGGGAGTTGGGGTGGGGTGAGGTGGGGAGGCATAATTCTGCCTGCTACTTACTGGAAAGGCTTCATGTGAGAAATGACTTCTGAGTTTTCCGACATAGGATTAATTTTACAAAGTGGAGGAAGAAGGAAAGGGCAGGTTAGCTGGAAGATACAGTAGGATGAGAGCATTGGAATAAAGGTACCACCTGGGGGCTCAGACGGTAAAGAATCTGCCTGCAACACAGGAGACCTGGGTTTGATCCCTGGGTCGAGAAGATCCCCTGGAGAAGGAAACGGCAACCCACTCCAGGATCATTGCCTGGAAAATCCCATAGACAGAGGAGCCTGGCGGGCTAGAGTACATGGGGTCGTTAGGGGTCTGACACAACTGAGCGGCTAAGCATGCAAGCATGCAACGTGCTCTGGGAAGGGATGATGTCTGAGACAATAGACCAGAGCTCATAACACCTGGATCCACTGAAAAGGTCATTGTTGATATTTAGGACATGTAGGACATGATAAGAGATTCCTGCAGGGCAATGGATAATGAGTATGAGTTATAGAAAAATATATACCAGTCCTGGCAACAACGTTAGAAGTGAATTGGAACAGGATGCACTTGGAGGAGTTTTACATGTCCGTGCACGTATGCCTGCTAAGTTGCTTCAGTCATGTCCAGCTCTTTGCAACACCATGCCCTGTAGCCCACCAGGCTCCTCTGCCCATGGGATTCTCCAGGCAAGAATACTAAATAGGTAGCCATGCCCTGTTCTATGATCTTCCTAAATCAGGGATTAAGCCTGCATCATCTCATGACTCCTGCATTGACAGGTGGGTTTTATTTAATTATCTATTTATTTTTTTACTGCTAGTGTCACCTGGGAAGCCCTTACGCATTCATAGTCTATGACAGTAGAATAAGGAAAAACAGAATCAGAGCTGAGGATCTGGAAATGTATACCTGTGACAGGAAAGGAGTCAATATAATCCATAACTTTTACTGGGAGTAAGAACGTGAGGATAAGATGGAATTCAGGTCAAAAATGTGTTTTCTTTTTCTCTATATAACCCTACGAAACATTTTGTAGGGTCGTATAGTTAAGACATAGAGGAGGTGGGACATATTTGGAAAGAGTAAATAAAAAAAGTTAAAAACAAAAAGCAGAATGTGTACTGAATGTGAAAACATCCAGATGCAGGTGAGTATAACAGTGTTACCATAGCAAATGGTATAATTTTGACTGTTTCTTTTTAATCATTTTATTCAGTGTATTCTGCTATGTTCTTTCACTCACATTGAAGCCATCTTTGATGATTCCAACAGAAGCATCTGACCTCCATTTTTGACCAGTCATTCTCCTGTTTAAATCCTTTTAATGGCTTTTAAAAATTCATATGACTAAGTCCAAGCTTTCTGACCTGGGGTAAAAGCTCCCTCTTCACGTTCTTTCAGAATCATAGCGCTCCCTTCAATGAAACCAGCTGATTCTTGTGTGAAGAAATAAGTGGCATTGGAAGCAGGAACTTGCAGACGTGATGCCCAGATTTCTGGTTTTGTCTGTGATTCTGGGATTTATAGATAAAATAAAAAACTCTTTGCCAGCTAAACAATTAAATCTCTGTGCTACTTGGAGAAACACTTCTATGTGACTGACTTTTCAAGTCCTCTCATCCTTCTAAATGACCATGAACGAATAAGTTCAGTTCAGTTCAGTTCAGTCGCTCAGTCATGTCCGACTCTTTGCGACCCCATGAATCGCAGCACGCCAAGCCTCCCTGTTCATCACCATCTCCCAGAGTTCACTCAGACTCACGTCCATCGAGTCAGTGATGCCATCCAGCCATCTCATCCTCGGTCGTCCCCTTCTCCTCCTGCCCCCAATCCCTCCCAGCATCAGAGTCTTTTCCAACGAGTCAACTCTTCTCATGAGGTGGCCAAAGTACTGGAGTTTCAGCTTTAGCATCATTCCTTCCAAAGAAATCCCAGGGCTGATCTCCTTCATGAATGAATGAATGACTCTAAAACAAATCACCAGATTTATTACATAACGTGATGGAGTGAGATAAGAAGATTGATTACAGCATGTTTCCATTCAGTCCATGATCATATGTAACATATTGATACTGAAAAGTTGTTCTTTCAGCTAAATAGCAACAACCCCCAAAAAACCAAATGATTCTCGTCTTTGTGATGCCTTTGTGCATGTATTGGTCCTATTGCTTTAATTTAATTCGATTTTAAAGAAAAGATGTGGTGTTTGAACAGCCTGGGGGGGGGGGAATCCCTAGAAACTATTTTTCTCCAATTAATTTTTTATTTTTTTTGAAACATTGCTTATGACCCAAAGACCTTGTAATGCATTTCCCACTTAGAATAAAAAAGAGAGAGAGAGAGAAAGAAATTGAAGAGCTTCACCTTGATAAGATCTCATCACCAGACAGGGCAGAAGTATGACAATATCTGATATGTAATCTTATCCTTCTTGACAGTTCTATGCAGTTTTGAAATGGAGGTGCATAGAGATATTGAGCCAGTCTGATCAAAGATTTTTAAAATATTACTTGGTAGGCTATTTAAACCCTTTTCTTCCCTGGTGTTACTTTAGAAACCTAGTTTAGTTTCTGACTTAAATGTATTCAGAAGAGTAAAACAGTACAGATCAAAAGCACTGGGAGTAGTTTACTAACCATCTAACGCAGGTTAATATAAACATTTAGGGAAAAGCTAATTCCTATGCATTTTAAAATCCATAAGTGTATATTAATTGCTATATTAATTCTTCAGCATATTTCCCTAGCTTGTACCTTGATTTGTATTTAGCATATTCATAGAATTGATCATTTACTATTTAATAACAATATATAGTAATGCAGGGTTATAATGAAATCACAATTCATGGCTATCAGGAGACTATGTCTACCTCTTGTTTTTAACTGCTTTAAATTATTGCATGTACAATAAACTTGTAAAACACAATTATACAAAATAAATTATCTCAAAAATAACAGAGAATATAGAATATTCTCTTTATTATCCTGCCAAAGTTCAACCCTTGGAATATTGGAATAATACTACCTTTGAATCTCCAACATCTGAGAGATAGTAAGAGTATAAATAGCTTGCTTGTCATTTTTTTTTTTGCATTATATTAATTTATCTTGAGCCAATAGTCACTTGAAAAGTCAGTGAGATACTTTGGAAAAATGAGAATAAATCTGCAATATCCATTCATTAAAGGAAGGAACGTAGATGTATTGTACAGAACAACTGCCTTGAGAAGTATTTACATTTGAGCCAAGATTCACTTAGTAGGAGGCCATCACAGGATGTAGTGACTCAGCGTTAAAATTTAAAGAGTAAATGCAGGACTACTGCATTAGTTTCTGGGGGCTGCTGTAACAAATTGCCACAGACTGGATGGCTTAAACAAGTGGAATTTATTGCCTCAGATCTAGAAACACAAGTTCAAGTTCAAGGTGCTGGCAAAGTTGGTTCCTCCTGAGACTGTGAGATTCAGTTCCCAGGTCTTATCTCTGACCTCCTGGTGGGAGCTAAAGGTCTCTGACATTCCGTGATCTGTAGAGGCATCACTCAGACCTTTGCCTCCATCCCCATGTAGCTAGCATTCTCCCTGTGTGCCTGTCTTTGTGTCCAAATTTCCTTTTATTTGGGTTAGGAGATGCAAACCTTCAGTTATAAAATGAATGAGCCACAGGGGCGTAATATACAGCATAAGGAACATAGCCAATAACATTGTACCGAATTTGCATGGGGAGAGATGGTTATCACAAATTTCATATTGTGTTCAAATGTCAAATAATTGAGAGGCACACTTGACAGGAATACAATACTGTATGTCAACTATATTTCAATAAAACCTTTCACAGTTTTATAAAGACACTAGCCAACCTAAACGACCCCATTTTAACTCATCATCAGTGAAGACCCCATTTCCAAATTAGCTCAGATTCTGACTTCACATTAGAACTTCAGCATCATTTAGGAGAACACACTCAACTCATAACAGCTATCCTAAATCTTTTAAATAACTGTGTCTGCATGCTCAGTGGTTCAGTCATGTCCGACTCTTTGTGACCCTATGGACTGCAGCCCGCCAGGCCCCTCTGTCCATAGAATTCTGCCGGCAAGAACGCTGGAGTGCATTGCCATTGCCTCCTTCAGGGGATCTTCCCTACCCAGGGACTGAACCCATGTCTCTTTCCTCTCCTGCACTGGCAGGCAGAATCTTTACCACTGCACCACCTGGGAAGCCCCATCCTTTCTTCCCATCTTCTCAAATGGTCTTTCAGCCTTTTGATTCAAGGAGAGTTTCTTATTTGTATTTGCAGCCCTAGAAACCACAGTGGCTGGCATATAGTAATCAATAAATAGCTATTGAAAGGATAAAAAAAATAAAGTGAAGAAATATAAATGCAATTCCAGGCTGCTGTGTGTTCAGGTTATTATATATATAGATCTATCAAAATGCAGAGAGAGAGGCCTGAAAGGGGGACAGCCAGCAATCTGTCCCCGGTCCATACAATAAAGATGTGTGTAAATGTATCACCCAAAGAAAGCCTTGAATGTGGCTGCCAAATGTTATAACAATGCTGCAGCTTTTGCTAATAGTGATAGTTTCCAGGAATAACTGGGCTGCACTGTGATGTGTATCTTCAGGGGCTGCAATTTGTGGTATTTTGTTAGTGATCATCAATGTTAAATATAAACTGTGTTCAGTTTAACACAAAATAAATTTTTTTTAATTTATTCTGTGAAGGGGATTGAGCATATTGTGAGAGGCAGAGGACTCAACATATTGCAAAGGGAAAGAATTCCCTTTAGCAGGAGGTTCTGATACTGGAAGCTTCATGACGCGTCCTTAAGAGGGCTGTAATGGACAGCTTTCCAAGTGAAAACAGATACTGTTAAGAACGAGACTGCAAAGTGCAAAGTGTAAATTGCAAAGACAGAGGGGAGAGACAGACAAGCCTACTTCATTTTCTGTATTAAAGCATCAGAGACAAGAGTTATCACTGGCAAATCTCGAGGGAGTAATTTGATCAACATTCAGCTGTGACCTATCTGAAATAGAGGGTGTGTTTGCTTTATGGTTTCTTATAGTCTGTTAGTGATAAAGTCACACATACACACAATATTCAAAATACGATGAGACCTATTTGAAGCTGTTTCCTCAGCATCAAATATAATGCATATTTCATTATAAATCCATTCTTATCCATTAAAATGCCATTGTCAATGATGTATCAGCAAATGTTTTCAGGATAATTTTATTCCAGTAGGAGGTGATTTATAGTACTAAATCGTATAGGTTTAAATAGCTAGCACAGGAAAAATGAGACTCATGTGAGGAACACATCAAAATTTCTGTACAGTGTTATGACTCAAATAGGAAAAGTGCATTATTCAATTAGTACTTTTAATATAATTTCAACACCATCAGTCAAATTTGCTTTTTAATAAGTCTGAGAATATAAAACAAAATTTAATACACAAAAATCTCTGGGTAAAATATTCTCTCTATTTTTAGGAGGTTTGTTTCTTCCAAATATTTAAGTAATTTTCATTTTGCAATATTTAAGTTATTTGAGCAACAGAAAAAAGGAAAAATAACCTTTTAGAACTTTTCTTTTCCATTTATTCTAGGATTTTAATTATGTGATACAATTGAAAATACTTCAGTCAAACCAAGGAAAGCTAGCTAAGCCATTAGAGAAAGCAAAGAGCAGATGGATTATTTTTGTTTGTTTTATATACACAGTTTGCTATTTAAGGGATCTATGGACATAATCAAAATCTACACTAAAATGTCAAACATTGTATAAGCTTGATTGTTTTCTAAGTAGATTTTCTTTTTTTAAAAAACCTGAAGCAGTGTTGACTTTTAGTATTTGTTTCAGGGGTATAGAATAGTGATTCAATATTTTTTATAGATTACACAAAGTTATTATAAAATACTGACTATATTCTCTGTGCTGTACACCATATTTCTGTGACATTTATTTTATAGCTGATAGTTTGCACCTCTTAATCCTTTTCACTTATTTCGCTCCTTTCACTCTCTAGTAAACACTCGTTCTCTGTATCTGTGAGTCTATTTCTGTTTTGTTATATTTATCCATTTGCTTTGTTTTTAGATTCCACATATAAGTGGAAACATTACCGATTTTGTATTTCTGACTTATTTCACTAAGTTTAATATCCTCCAGGTTTATCCATGTTGTCACAAATGACAAGGTTTCATTCTATCTTATGGGTGAGTAATATATCACTGTATATATTTACCCCATCTTTGGTTTCTTCCATGTCTTGGCAATTTTAAATAATGCTGCTATGAACATTGGTGTCCATAAATCTTTACAAATCAGTGTTCTTGTTTTCTTTGGATAAATACCAGGAGTGGAATTGCTGGACTATATGGTCATTCTATTCTTTTTTTTTTTTTTGAGGAACCTCCATACTGTTTTCCATAAGGGCTTCGTCAGTTTGCATTCCTACCAACAGTGTGTGAGGGTTCCCTTTTCTTGACATCCTCCCCAACACGTGTTATTTCTGGTTACTTGACTACAGTCATTCTGATAGTTGTGAGGAACTATCTCGTCAGGATTCAGGTTTGTATTTCCCTGATGACTAGAGGTGTTGAAAATCTTCTCAGTGTGCCTGTTGACCATCTTTCTGTCTTCTTTGGAAAAATGTCTGTTAAGATCCTCTGCCCGTTTTTATCTGGATTGTTGTTGTTGTTTCTTTTTCTGACACAGAGTTGCATAAGCTCTTTGTACACTTTGGACAGTTTAGCCCCTTATCAGACCGATCATTTGCAAATATCTTCTCCAGTTCAGTCGGTTCTCTTTTCATTTCGTTGATGGATCCCTTCTCTGAGGTTTTCAGTGTAGATCAAACTGATCAGAACTTTATACTGATTGAAGATGCCTAATGGAAATGTAAAAATACTATTCTTCATTTCAATGTTCTGAAGGACAGGAAGCCATGCCTATTTTGAAGACAAAATATAGGGGCCCATGCTTAGGCTGTTTTCAGTTATATGTGATTTAGGAATCAGTGAAAGAGATAAACTATCTTTTGTAACCTAACCTGTTTCTAAGTGAAATGGGCACTGGCATATTGACCAAATTTTCATGTAAGTATTGCATACATTCCAGACTTCATTGTGATTATCTTTGGGAAATAATAAGCACATTTCCTATGGACAAACTGTATCATTCAAGCGGGAAGACGCAATGCCCTAGTTCCTGTTTCAAATATAGTCACTGATCCTGAACCAAAATAACAGGTCTCAAGATCAATAATGACAAAGGAAACTACATTTTTTAATTGGACCCAGCAGCTGCTAGCAGTAAGATTTCATGGCCTATATTGATTGGGAAGTGCAATCTTTAATGGTCTATTTAAGTAGATATCTCCATATATATGCAAGTGTACTGATAAACAATCATCTCTCACCCTGACCCTACCTGCTTCTAGCTGCCCTTAGAGCATACATGAACTGAAAGAAGTATTTTTCTGTCTGAAAAAATAATATGTAAAAAACCTTTTCATGAGAGAGTATGCCAGGGCCACCTAATTACATTTAACAAAATTCTGCACAGTTGATCACTTAATATATTTAGTACTTCAGCAAACTGAATGCTGCTGCTGCTGCTGCTGCTGTTGCTGCTGCTAAGTCACATAAGTCGTGCCCGACTCTTAGCGGCCCCATGGACTCCAGCCTACCAGGCTCCTCAATCCATGGGATTTTCCAGGCAAGAGTACTGGAGTGGGGTGTCATTGCCTTCTCCGAGCAAACTGAATAATTGTACTTAAAATAATTCAAGATATGGGAGAGTTAGTTGGGGATGGCAAGGGGCTGAGAGGGGGTGCAGGTGGGTGCAGGGGTCCGTGGGGAAAGAGAGGTGTAGGTGTTAAGTAAAGGAAAAGATGAGACAGTCAGAAGAGTCTTGGAGCCTAGGGCTCAGTAGGGCAAAGACTTTGGAATATCCAGGGGAAAGTCAGAGTGTAAGGAGGGGATGATAAGTTGTTGAGTTGAAAGATGGAAGTGAGAGAGAGGAGCCAGAATAATCCCTTCGGGAGAAAAGCAGACTCAGATAGAGAGAGGGACATAGAGTCCCAGACGAGGGGACAAATTAGCATTCAGGTAGGAGAGTGTGGATGTCTCCAGGAGCCCTCTCTAGGTTCTAAAGACTCTGGAGAAAGGAGGATGATGACAGGAATAAAAGCTGAGGGGTTGGAAGAAAGAAGCTGAGAGGGAAGTTTCTGGAAGGGTTGGATGAAACATCAGAACGCTAGCTCTTCTGCCAAGGGGTCTAGGTTGTCTAGATTTCCAAGGGTCCCCAGGGAAGTGTCCTGTCTTACACGTGGTCACATTTACCTGCGTCAAGCGTGGGGCTAGTACTGTGCAAGAAAAGACCCAGGATTCACGGTGTCACAGTGTCTGGACCACCTTCCCCAAGGCCTTGCTGAGTCAAGGAGATGATTCCGGAGATTGAGCTCAAAGCTCGCTGACTGCATACCTGCTTTCCTCTTCTGACCCCTGATAGCAGAGAGGACAGGAATATAAGGAGGGGGGTTAAAGAAGTGCCCGGATTTCTGCTTTCATTAAGCTACTTAAGTCTGATGAAAGAGATTGAAAAGAAGAAAATGGAGTCTTGAAAGAAATGACACATTCATCTGAGAGGGTAGTGTCAAAGCTAGAGGGTCTTGTACTTCCCAAGGGCCCCAGGTCTAAGCATGTCTGCTGTGTCCAAAGTGCAAGGAAGCCAGTATGACTCAAAGGGTGGAAAGAAAGGAGAGAGCAGGGATAAGAGAGTTAGTAAGGATCTGGCCTTTATTCTCATAGGTGAGACTAAGATGAGATGGTCAGACAGCATCAGGAACTCAACGGACACGAGTTTGAGCAAACTCCGGGAGACAGTGAAAGACAAGGAAGCCTGGTGTGCTGCAGTCCATGGGGTCACAAGAGTTGGACACGACTTAGCTACCGAACAACAACAGCAAGGTTAGAATAAGGGTTGGTGCTTTATGCTTGGGCTTCCCAGGTGGCTCCAGTGAGAAAGAACCTGACTGCGAATGCAGGAGACAGTAAGAGAAACAGGCTCGAGCTCTGGTTTGGGAAGATCCCTTGGAGTAAAATATGGGAACCCACTCCACTATTCTTGTCTGGAGAATCCCATGGACAGAGGAGCCTGGCAGGCTCCAGTCCATGGGGGCACACAGAGTCAGGCATGACTGAAGAGACAGCACACACGCATGTTTTATTCTTTGCTCAGTCGCTCAGTCATGTTCGACTCTTTGCGACCCCATGAATCACAGCACGCCAGGCCTCCCTGTCCATCACCAACCCTCGGAGTTCACTCAGACTCATGTCCATCGAGTCAGTGATGCCATCCAGCCATCTCATTCTCTGTTGTCCCCTTCTCCTCCTGCCCCCAATCCCTACCAGCATCAGAGTCTTTTCCAATGAGTCAGCTCTTCACATGAGGTGGCCAAAGTACTGGAGTTTCAGCTTTAGCATCAGTCCTTCCAAAGAACACGCAGGGCTGATCTCCTTTAGAATGGACTGGTTGGATCTCCTTGCAGTCCAAGGGACTCTCAAGAGTCTTCTCCAACACCACAGTTCAAAAGCATCAATTCTTCAGCGCTCAGCCTTCTTCACAGTCCAAATCTCACATCCATACATGACCACTGGAAAAACCATAGCCTTGACTAGACGGACCTTAGTCTGCAAAGTAATATCTCTGCTTTTGAATATGCTATCTAGGTTCATCATAATTTGTCTTCCAAGGAGTAAGCATCTTTTAATTTCATGGTTGCAGTCACCACAAAATATATACTACCCTAAATTTTATTCTTAGGGTAGTATAAAGTCATGCGTGTGTTCAAGTAAGGTAAAAACTCGGTCTGGTTTACTGTCAAAGACCCCTGTGGAGGCATAGTAGGAATGAGGATACTTATATAAAACTAATGGGAAGATTTGGAAGGTTCTTCTGATCCGTGCTAGAGATGATGATGGTTGGGACCCGAGTGTGAACTTGGGGAGTGATGAGCCAGGAGTTGATTTGGGATAAACTTTGAGCATAGAGTTTATAAGTCTTCGATTCCATTTTGCTTATTAAAAAAAGAAAATAGGAGTCATGGTTGGGTCCACATCTTTTGGCTGAAACAGCTGAGTGAATGATGGTGCATGTTAGTGATATCAACATGTTTACTAACCAAATGCATGACTTTTAACCTCACTAAAACTTGTTTTCCTCACATAAAAGAAATGGAAGCAAGGATACCTACTACACAGAGTTTGTCAGTATTAACCCAAATAATGCATTCAAGACACAACTTATAGAGCCTGGCAGATAGTAAGAATCTAATAGATGGGACATGTATTTAATCATGTGAAATACCAGGCTGAGTGAAGCATAAGCTGGAATCAAGATTTCTGAGAGAAATATCACTAACCTCAGATATACAGAAGACATCACCCTTATGGCAGAAAGCAAAGAAGAACTAAAGAGCCACTTGATAAAAGTGAAGGAGGAAAGTGAAAAAGTTGATTTAAAACTCAACACTCAGAAAACTAAGATTGTGGCATCCGGTCTCATCACTTCATGGCAAATAGATGGGGAAACAATGGAAACAGTGGCAGACTTTATTTTTTGGGCTCCAAAATCACTGCTGATGGTGAATGCAGCCATTAATTTAAAAGACGCTTGCTCCTTGGAAAAACAACTATGACCAAACTAGATAGCATATTAAAAAGCAGAGACATTACTTTGCTGACAAAGGACCACCTAGTCAAAGCTATGGTTTTTCCAGTGGTCATGTATGGATGCGAGAGTCGGGCTGTGAAGAAAGCTGAGTGCCAAAGAACTGATGCTTTTGAACTGTGGTGTTGGAAAAGACTCTTGATAGTCCCTTGGACTGCAAGGAGATTCAACCAGTCTCTCCTAAAGGAGATCAGTCCTGGGTGTTCATTGGAAGGACTGATGTTGAAGCTGAAACTCCAATACTTTGGCCACCTGATGTGAAGAACTGACTCATTGGAGAAGACCTTGATGCTGGGAAAGATTTAAGGCAGGAGGAGAAGGGGACGACAGAGGATGAGACGGTTGAATGACATCACCGACCCATGGTGATGATGGCATCACCCGTGAGTTTGAGCAGGCTCCAAGAGCTGGTGATGGATAGGGAAGCCTGGCTGCTGCCGTCCATAGGGCGCAAAGACTCAAACCCGACTGAGGTACTGAACTGAACTGAACTTAATCTAAGGCTTCCCAGGTGGCACTAGTGGTGAAGAATCTGCCTGCCAATGCAGGAGATGCTAGTTCGATCCTTGGGTTGGGAAGATCCCCTGGAGAAGGAAACGACAACCCACTCCAGTAGTCTTGCTTGGAGAATTCCATGGACAGAGGAGTCTGGTGTGCTACAGTCCAGGGGTTTGCAAAGAATCAGACACAACTGAAGTGACTAAGGATACACACACAAATGCTTAATCTAGGGCTTTCCAGGGAGAAGGCAATGGCACCCCACTCCAGTACTCTTGCCTGGAAAATCCCATGGATGGAGGAGCCTGGTGGGCTGCAGTCCATGGGGTTGCTAACAGTTGGACACGACTGAGCGACTTCACGTTCACTTTTCACTTTCCTGCACTGGAGAAGGAAATGGCAACCCACTCCAGTATTCTTGCCTGGAGAATCCCAGGGATGGGGGAGCCCGGCAGGCTGCCGTCTATGGGGTCACACAGAATCGGACACGACTGAAGCGACTTAGCAGCAGCAGCAGCAGCAGCAGCAGGGCTTCCCAGAGGGCGGTAAAGAATTTGGCTGAATGCAGGAGACGTGGGTTGTATCCCTGGGTTAGGAAGATTCCCTGGAGAAGCATGTGGCAACCCACTCCAGTATTCTTGCCTGGAGAATTTCATGGACAGAAGATCCTGGTGGGCTACAGGCCATGAGGTTGCAAAGAGTCAAACATGACTTAAGTGACCCAGCACAGATACATACTTATCTAAGTAATCATTATAAAGTACCACCCCATCATCTTTAATTTGGCCATCAGCATTTTTAGGTTTCATTTTGTCTTTCTCTTTTTGCCTCTCTCATAGATTCTCTGCCTCCTTCCTATCACGATGAGAAGGACACTCGTCCTATGCTCAGAGACGAATTAAGGGATATTTCCAGCACAGAATTTCTACAAATACAAATCCTATGATAAGGGACTCTGAGAGCAAGTTTGAATGTCCAACTAGCAAAACAGACTTAATGGTCTCCTTTTTAAAGCTCCAGTTTCACTCTGAAGTTAAGACTACTTCTAAAGCTTGTTTTACCTTTTACATTGTAAAAGTACTTTAAAATATGCAATTCTCAAAGTATTGAGAGGCACAGTTCTCATAGTGATGAGAGGCATTTCATTATAATAACAATAAACAAGCCAATAAAAAACAATAACAATAACTAAGGCTGAGAGAAATAAAGTACCTACAGAGTCACAACGGTGCTGGTAGTTTTAGAGGCAATATGTGGAAATATTGGCTTAAAATTCTCCTCTCCACAAATGCTGTGCTCTGCCCACTGTCTGCTCACTCCTCAAGGATGGGATAACTGCAGTTCGCCTAACGAGCTCAGAAAACAGGAGGATATTTGACTTCCCTGGATTTGAAGTTACTTTGCGATACAGCTCCTCCCCAAGGGAATGTGGCAACTCTAAAGAATGGGGCTTCCCAGGTGGCACAGTGGTGAAGAATATACCTGCTAATGTAGGAGCTATAGGAGATGTGAGTTCCATCCTTGGATTCAGAAGCCCTGGAGAAGGAAGCGGCAACCCACTCCATTATTCTTGCCTGGAGAATTCCATGGACACAGGAGGCTGGTGGGCTACTGTCCATGGAGTCTGAAAGAGTCAGACTGGGCCACTAACACACACAATGCAAAGAATGAAGAAAACAAAATCTCCCTTCATCATCTCCATCATTTTGCTTTCACCTGGAATCTTCTGTCCTACATGTCGATTCTTCCAGGATACTCAGGTCCCTCTCACTTTTTGCCTCTTTCTTGGATAAACAAATGAGTATAGAAAACCATTCTTAGCATCAACATTTGTATGAAATCATAAATCAGTTGTGTCAGAATCACCTTTAGATATGATAGTTTCCATATTAAAATGATCTAATCATGTAAATGAAATATTTGAACATATTTTATGTGTTGGGCACCACGCTGGTCATTCAAAATAAATTTAATGGGGGAAGATAAATGACGACAATGTCCCATTATAATTGTAGCTCTCAGTGCTTATGATAAAATATGAAATAAGACCAGTCCTTGCCCATCAGAGATCCCACAGTTAGTCATAAATGATCTTCTCCTGCCAAGTAGAGAAGAGCACCCTTGTCTAAATTCTAGCCAATGTTTAGAAGTCTGGCTGTACCAGAAGGCATTGGTGTTCGAGCATCTCACATCTTCCCCTTAATCTTGTCTAGATTCATATGGCTCGCCAGATGTCCTAGAAATGCCCAAAGGGCGGAGGCTGGGTTTCCGCCATCTGTAAATGCTCCTTTGTAATTTTGCAGCTACACCATCTCCCCTTTCCCTCCACCCATATCAAAAGCCAAACACAACAGCTGGATGTTCAATTATTCAGGTTTCATAAGTACTCTTTAATTATCACTATACACCATCTTTTAACCCAATAAACACAAAATGATCCTGTGCAGTTATAGCTATAACTACATTAAATATGGGAAATATTTGCAATATTCATTTTTTCTTCGGGACTTTTAAATGTACATTTACAAGTGCAAAGATCTATTTTTCTTATATTTTAACTTGGAACTGATTTATTAACATATAACCTACATTTAATTTATAATTATCTTTATCATTTAAAGTGAAATGTCTTTAATTTTACTGTCTTTTGTGTGACTAAGTTCTTAGTTACATAAAAGAAATATAAGAGAATGCATGAGGAGATGTGCAAGGACCTTAGATTGTCTGGCAATCTAAAATGAATTTAACTTATGTGCTAACAACTTACTGGGGCTTTTAATTATGTTTTAAAGAATAAAATATAACCCTGCTCTGTCAATCACATGACACTTAATAAACTTGATTTGCAGATAAAAAGCACCTTCATAAAGAAGTCCATGTTACAGAATATCTCATATGTTGTTTATCTCAAGTATAACAAAGGATTATTTGAAAGCAATATTTTAGATATTAAAAATGACCTTTGAAACAAACATTTTCTTTCCTTTTCCTTAAACATTGTTTTCAAAGAAAAAATAACTACATGACTGTATTTATCAATACTGCATCATTTCAAATGTCTTTCATTAATTACTAAAAAAAAAAAGACTCATTATTTAGCCTTTTAGCATAACTTTGCATGTGGATTTGTCCAATAGTTTAACTGTGTGAATATAAACGACTAATGAAGAACCCCAAATAGGGTTTCACTAAGAAAACAGTTGGAGCAATTGGACATTTAAACATTGTTATTTCCTGATAACATGATTGGTAAACAGAAACAAATATAAACAAAGGAAATGAGCAATGTATTAGGATAAAGGGACTTTGATGTGAACTGGGAACCATTCAAATAAGATTCTAAAAGACAAGCACACTAAAATGCTAATCATGATTATATCTTTTTAGTGTTAATCTAGGAAATTGATTTATACTTATTACAGTTTGGGGATTTTCATATTACTTATATGATCAAAAGGAGTAGTGGCTACATAGCTTCTCAAAGAATGGGAAATTGCATTATTTAGCACTTTAGCGGCTTGATATATAGAGTGCCTCCCGGTCTTTATTCACGTCAAACTCTAAATCACTTCCTGGTTGTAAGTTAGTCAGTAATGTAGATAAATTAAGTCTACAGGTCACTTGAGCATCATTTAGTGTGATGCTTTATTCTGGAAAGTGTAGGGAACCGCACAATAAACACGGACCATTACAAAAGGCAACTGCACATTTTTAGTGTTTTGGTGTTTTTTTTAGCAAATGTATAAGAACACACGGTCACAAGTTTGTGGTCCTCACCATATTTCAGCCTTGAAAGTCAATGTTTTATTCTGCCCTGCTTCTATTTCTCCAAATAACTCCAAGTCTCTTCCTACTTAACTGTTTTCAGGTGGGTTTTTTTTTTTTTTTTCAGATTTTAAAATAGTATCATTGGGAAGAAGTCTTAATTTGGTGGGGGGGAGGGGGAATAAGATTGACTTTAGAAATTAGACAAATGACTCTCAAAGCCAGCTACAAGGTATAAGTCTGTGATTAAAATATATACCCCAGCAATGCTTTAGTGAAATATCACAAGACATATAATATAATGGCAATAATTCTACCCAGAGCCAAGGGACCTGGTTGTAATACCTGTGTCAAGGGTTGGAAATTTCAGAGAATCCCTTAAGATATTTGAAACCCTGTTTTATCACCTTGCACTAATTGCTAAATCACTTCAGCTGTGTCCGTTCAACTCTTTGTGACCCTATGAACTGTACCCATCAGGTTCCTCTGTGCATGGTATTCTCCAGGCAAGAATCCTGGGGTGAGTTGCCATGCCCTCCTCCGGGGGATCTTCCCGACCCAGGAATAGAACTCCAGTCTCCTGCATTGGCGGGAGGGTTCTTTACCACTAGCGCCCCCTCAGTTTCAGTTCAGTCACTCAGTCGTGTCCGACTCTTTGTGACCCCATGAATTGCAGCACGCCAGGCCTCCCTGTCCATCACCAACTCCCGGAGTTCACTCAGACTCACATCCATTCAGTCAGTGATGCCATCCAGCCATCTCATCCTCTGTCGTCCCCTTTTCCTCCTGCCCCCAGTCCCTCCCAGCATCAGAGTCTTTTCCAATGAGTCAACTCTTCGCATGAGGTGGCCAAAGTACTGGAGTTTCAGCTTTAGCATCAAGGGGAAGCCCTTAACCTGTAGTAATATTAATAACTTCTCTTTCCTCAAAGAGTTTGTGGTCCGAAACTGATACATTAAGTTAGTGATCTTGTTTCTATTGTAAACCGGGTCTTTGTAAATACTTTGGGTGGTGCTGCTGTTTTAGTCTCTATGTCCAAATCTTTGCAACTCCATGGACTATACTCTACCAATCTCTTCTGTCCACGGCATTTCCCAAGCAAAAATACTGGAGTGGGTTGCTATTTCCTTCTCCAGGGTAACTTCTCCACCCAGGGATTGAACCCAGATCTCCTCTTTACCATTGAGTCACCAGAGAAGCCCAAACACCATTGGCAACAGGGGACATTTTTGACATTTACATCTTCTAAGCTGACAAATGAAGCTGACCTGAAATACATGTTTTCTAAAAATACGTAATTAAAGGATAAATAAAAGTTTCGTTTAGGTCTCTATAGTTACTAAAATAAAAACACCCGCCTGCAATATGTACTTCCTACATCAATGCATATTTTAAACAGAAAATACCCTTCCCTCTGTATTTTCTGTAAGTGGTGGAACTCCATTTTTTCTTACTTAATATATCTTGGGTCTTAGTAGCCATGATTTATGGATAAACTACTTTCCATAAGTATAGATATGAGATTTATAACCATTCTGTCAGGAAAAATAAACACTCCCTTAATATATATTTATGTGTATAAGACATTCTTCATGTAGTTATTGGGAGGGAGGTTTCACAAGTGTACAGCAATGATGATAAATTAGTATTTACTAGAATCAGTTTGAATAAACCTTTTCTTCTGGGGAAATAACTATGGACAGGACTAATTTCCTTTTTTTTTTTTAACTTTTGATTGTGATTTTTCTCAAGAATTATTTAGGTTTCAAAGTCTCTCTCAATGGAATGATTTCTCCTGTGTTTTGTACATAATGATGTCTCTGGTTCTTTAAAGAAATGAAAAGATCTGTTTAGCACAGCATTTTGTGCAGAACTTTCTGGTTATGTATTCTTACATCAAATCTCCACGTTTACTTTAGATCACAAGGCATCACTAAGTTTAGTTCAATATGTTGTATACATTGTCAACATTAGAATGGCACAACCTATTGTTTCAAAGCAAATGTGTACTCTATGTATGTATACACATACGTAAGCATATAATCTGATCAAGAGGAACCTCATACTCATTCATATTATGAAGTTGAAAATATTAATATTTGTCCTAATATTTTTTATTCTGATTCTACATTAAAAACATGAGGCATGTGTCTTGTAAATATATAAAAATGCAGGTAATGTACAAACAAGGTTCACATGACCTGGTTCTCAAGGTGAGTCTCATAGAGAGATTTTGCCAAAGGTAAAAATCCATTCACAGCTCACTTGATATATTTTAAGATTAACACTTTTAAATACCGCTTAAATGAGGGCCCATAGTCTCTTGCAGAATTTCTTCATGTGAGCTTATGTTTTATATGCTCAGTGACCCTTCTTTCTCAATAGCCTTTGTTCTTTCCTCATTTCCTAAATTCTAAAATTTGAGAGTCACAGAGATTAACCCTGATCGTATTTCACTCTCTTGTTAATCTCATACCATCCCAAGACTTGATTCTGAGAAGCTCTACATTTATATAATTTATATTATTGACCTCTCCTCTCCATGGGAGTGAATCCCAGGGCCTAGTGGACAGCTCGATGTATATATCTAACCAATAGCTCAAATTTCCTAAGTCAAAGCTAAGCTCCTGGTTTTCCTCTGTAAACCTTCACTCAAGGACACCGCTCAAGTATCTATGCCTGTTCGTGAATTACAAACATTCTTTGCCTGGATGCAGACCAAAATTTTGGCTGTATATATACCAAGCGCATACTGCATTACCATGGTGGGTAATTATTACATATATATAAGGCACTCCAGCAAAAATAATCAGGAGCAAACTGCATGATTTAGAGAGAATGGGACCTATACTTTATTCGTCACTCACTGCTTTGGTGGGATTCCCTGATAGATCAGTTGGTAAAGAACCCATCTTCAATGCAGGAGACACCAGTTCGATTCCTGGGTTGGGAAGATCCCTGGAGAAGGGAAAGGCTACCCACTCCAGTATTCTGGCCTGGAGAATTCCATGGAAAGTATAGGCCATGGGGTCTCAAAGAGTCGGACTCAGCTGAGCAGCTTACCCTTTCACTGCTTTGGCAGGAAAAACATGGTCTGTAAACCAGGCCTTGCTCTGTCCTTAAACCCTTCTCTCTCAGTAAATGGTGATTCCTTTGTTTTCGTACGTCAACTGCTAGCTGACCTTGATTTCACTTCCACCGTCCAGCCATCAAAATACTCTCTTGGCTTTGCCTCCCCGGTGATGTCCAGAATCTGATCACTTTTCTCACCCTAACCCTGTCACTTTCATTTCTTACCTTGATTAGTACAGGAGCCTCTTGCTTCCCTAAAGCTTTATTTCAACACAGGAATAAAAGTCGAATCAGCAGTAAAGCATCTGCCTGCCAGTGCCAGAGATGTGGGTTCAATCCCTGGGTCAGGAAGATCCCCTGGAGAAGGAAATGGCGGTCTTCTACAATATTCTTGCCTGGGGAACCCAATGGACAGAGGAGCCTGGCGGGCATGGGGTCGCAAAAGAATCAGACACAGCTGAGCGACTAAGCAACAATTCAGAAGTTCTCCATCAGCTTCGCGTGTGCCTCAGGAAATTCTCCTTGTTGTCTACAAGACCAGCTCAGTCTGGTCCAGTTCCCAAGCCTATGGCTTTCCTAACAGCTCCACCCCTTGTTCTCACAGTGGGGGCCACACTGACCCCTCGCTCCCCCTAAGCTGGTCAGGGCCTTTGAACTTGCCCTTCCCTCACCTGACTGGTCAGTCCCTCCAACATCCACATGGCTTGCGAATCAACTCCTGCTAGTATTTGCCCCAGTATCTCACTACTGTCTTAGTTAAATTTAATTTCCTCTCTTCTATGCTCCCAATGCCCTTTCTTTCATTTATCCATACAGCACTTCCAATCTTTTGACCTGATCACTTCTAAAGCAGGTTGTTCCTGGCCATGTGGTCTAAAATCCCAACCTCCTCTACCACCCACTCTCTCCCCTAGTATTATTCTCCTATTGAATATTCAACATTATTCTAAACTGTTTCACAATTTTTTGCTACTGTCGTTTAGAAGTGTACCTTTGATCTTATTAATTGGAACTATATGCTCCTCTAAATTCTTGGTGTTTGTATGTATTATTCTATTATTATTATTCCATTATTTTTTAGGATATTATCATAAAAGATTCTCAAACAAATAACTTTGCACTCATATGAATATCTTTATGGGATAGATTTTTTAAAAATAGAATTGCCAGATCACTGTGTATATGCATTAAAAAAAAAACAGATATTACTCGCTGTTTTTTCCAAGAATCACTGGTAAATAATACTTATTTCTGTTGCAGATGAAAACACCAAAATTCTTACATTCTCAATAACAACTTATAGCATGATGATATAAATTTTTGCCAATCTGTATGAGACCTTTGCTAACGTTGTTTAATACATTTTCAGATATTTAGAAGCCATTTTCATAACTTTTTTGTGATTTAACTATTCATATATTTTGTCTATATTCTACTTGTTTATATGCATTTTTTTCTCAATGATTCTGTTTTTTAATACATGCTATGTAGCTGGTGATGGACAGAGAGGCCTGGCGTGCTGTGATTCATGGATTCGGACATGACTGAGAGACTGAACCGAACTGACTAATGTGCAAACTATTTGTTATTTGTGTTGTGAATACTTTTTCTGAACAGGTATTTCTCTTAAGCTAAGTTTATGCTGTGTTTTGTGGCACAGTTTTTCTTAAATTAATAATTATTTCTAGTTTAACATTTTCATTTATATCCTATGGGTTTTGTATAATGCTTACACATTTTAACCTGAAATTTGAAAAGTAAATCTCAGATGGATAAATAGATATAAAATATATATCATTTAGCTGAAATTCACAATGTGAGAGATTAACAAAGTAACATACCCTTACTTTTTCCTTAAGAAGAACCAGTGTTCCAAGCTCCATTTTAAGAATCCATCCATCAGTCCCTTCATGCGGTGAAAAATTTTATTTCTCATTTAATAAAATTCCTTATGTGCATGGATTTGCTTTTGAATGTTATCCTCCTCCTGTAAGGTATTTCAACCGACAATAATTCTTTGATGATCATGGTTTTGTACTACATTCCTATGAAATCTAGGGCACTGCCTCTTTCTTGATGAAGTTGTACATTATCAAAATTCCTTTGCTTCTTTGCATCTTTCTCTTCTGGATGACCTCCCCAAAGGGAATAATCAAGATTGTTCTTTGTACAAAGAACGATTTAACTTCACTCATAATGAAATTTGCAAAGAAGCAAAGCACAATTGAATTTATAGCCTTTTCGGTGAGTTCGGCCAGCACTGCTCATTTTAAAGTTGAAAGTACTTATATAAAGTATACAAAAATTGTCCTCTTGCTGTATGCATGTGTCTTATAGTGTAAAACAATGAACACTACTTAAGAGCAAATCAATTCCTTTCTTTCATTAAAAAACAACTATTACATATGAAAGAGTTTTTAAGCTTTCCCACAGTAAAATTTCTGTTAATTCAGAAAAAACAACAGTTTTCTGTCTCTTCCTTTTAGTCAGATCACAAGAGAAAATATGCATCAAAAATGTGCAAAATCACTATTTTTCTCCACACAATTTTCTTTTAATGCTTTTCACATGTTAGAAGAAAATAAGTAAAACCAAATGTATTAAATTCAAAGTTTTTTTTCCAAGTTTCGATTCTCCTTGACATTGAGGACTCATAATAGCAGCACCTGCTTTTTATGCTGCTGTGGCCCTTGCACAATATTTAGGACCCCAGCTTGGCTTCCATCTGCTTATCCAGTCGGTACTCAGAGCTAGGACCTGAAGCTCCCCAAATAAAACCATTCTACAGGTTTATTCCTACAGCCTTTTATCTTTCTATATTAGCATGGGTTCCCCTCTACGTATTGCTACATAATCCATATCAATGTTATTCTTCTATAGGTCAGTTCTTTAGAGATCCATGCTCACATTGCTCACACTGATATTGAATTCTCTGCTAACCATCTACTTCTTTTCATGGGTTCTCAGTTTCTGTTGACAATGTCCTAGTTACCTTGGTCATCACTGTTCAATATTTATGGTTTCATCTCGATTTCTTTCTATTTCTCTCATCAAACAACCACCAGGATTCATTTTCTCTTTGTAAGCTCTTTTCTATCTTTCACTTTTTCCCCATGACAATCATTCTTGCCATATTCTAGACTCTATCACTTTGCCAGAATGTCACAATATCTTTAGTCTGACAATCATTCTTGCCATATTCTAGACTCTATCACTTTGCCAGAATGTCACAATATCTTTAGTCTGACAATCATTCTTGCCATATTCTAGACTCTATCACTTTGCCAGAATGTCACAATATCTTTAGTCTAGTCCTTCTTGAATTCACAAATACAGTTGCTAAATTAATTTCAAAAAGTGATCTTGCCACTTTTCCTTCTAAATGTACATAGTAGCTCCTCAATAAATACCTATTGACTCCTTGGGTGAACGTTAGCTGACATCTTGTTACCAATAGCATGTAGATAAATTACTCCAAGACAGCAATTAAGATTTTCATATTATGTCATAATTTGTATATGTTATGTTGTAATTTTATCCTTCCTGAAATCTCTGTTCCCAGATATGAGCTGTGGCTTTCTGACCACCCTGTGCTGCATCCAGAACTATTCGTCTGCATCTGTAACTTATTGTATATGCAAAAGCAACTTTCAGCCTTTTCATTAAAATGTTATATATTCATCAAGTAGAAATACAAAGCTGAGTTCACAGGAAAATTCCCTAACTTTTGAAGCCCTCCATGACTTGCTGATTGTTTCCAATGTCTGTGTGGTATAACTCATGTATCACTTAACCTACTACTATGCTTTATGGTGATATTTATCTATATATTTTCTTCCCAATTAGACTAAGCATAAAATGTCTGAGATACATCTTTGCTTATTGATCTTTCTCAGCTTGGTGAACACTGTTTTGTTGTTGTTTATTTAACTTTAACCAGTGTGTGCTCTGGGAAGAACATTAGGGAGGAGATTTGCTTTGCATACCTGAATCTTGAAATAATCTTTTCATAATCGTCACCATAAATATTTTAAATTCCTAAGTCCACATATTCTACTGCTTGCTTTTCACACACCTAGACTTGTCTACCATTCTGGAACATATTCTTCCTTCATATGAAATTCTATAAGATTCAGAGTATAAGACATGGATCTGTTGTTGTTAGTCACTGAGTCATGCTCAACTCTTTCACGACCCCATGGACTGCAGCCCATCAGACTCCTTTGTCCATGGGATTCTCCGGGGAAGAATACTGGAGTGAGTTGCCGTTGCCTTCTACAGGGGATCTTCCCAACCCAGGGATCAAAGTTGCGTCTCCTAAATTGGAAGGCAGATTCTTTACCACTGAGCCACCAGGTAACACCTCTGTTGTTTTTTATCTCAAGATTGTTTCTCTGTTGGCAGCTCCATTCCACCAATGAGTGGAAAACATCATCTTCATCAATCAAATGAAGTTCATTCAATCTCAGATTTTCTACATCAGGGTTTCCTATTCCTTATTTTTCTCCCTGTAACTTCATCCAGATGTTAGGGTCCTATATGATGGCAAGAATGTTGGTGAAATATCTGGTTTAGTGGTGGTCATTTGGTTACATTCGAACATCAATCACTTGGTAATTCTCTCATCAATATTGATATCCAAAGAGACGTTTGCACTTCTACCTGGACACACGGTACAAACAGCATTGGTCATTGCAAACTTCTGTCCTAATCTCAAGGTCCTCTGGTGCCTGGATTTTCAGTGTCTCAATGATGCTGCTGCTCTGCTGTGTGTGTGAGTGGCTCAGTTGTTTCTGACTGTTTGCAAGCCCCTGGACTGTCCCCAGGCTCCTCTGTCCATAGGATTCTTCAGACAAGAATACTGGAGTGGGTTGCCATTCCCTTCACCAAGGGATCTTCCCAACCCAGGGACTGAAGCCCGGTCTCCTGCACTGCAGGCAGTTTCTTTACTGATTGAGCCACCAGGGATACTGCTCTGTTACTCCTTTTAACTATTGGGGTATTTCAGTCTCTATGTGCAGAGACTCTCCTTTAATAAATGTTGTTTTTATCTCCAGCTCCATTTCCGCATCAATACTGTTCCCAATGCAGCCGTTTCCCCACCCCTCTCTGGTCTTGTGTTTATTATGCTGCTCTGGAGTGCACCTAATATGTCAGCATTTGTCTTCATCCCTGCAATCTGTTTCTCCTAGGTTACACTGCAAGCTAAGTAGGTTCACCGAATATCTCCTGTATTTTGCCAACTCTAAAGGAGTGATCACAGGCAACCTAGGTTAAAATCTGAACAATAAGAGATGAGAAGCTGAAAGCCAGCATACACACCTCAGAGATATATATTAGGAATGACTGTTCTGTATCATCTGTCTCTGTCGTTCAAGAGAAATTTTCACCAATACGTTTTTAATAAAAGTTTTACTGGAGTAAAACCTAAAAACAGTAAAGTTTACAAATGGTAAGTGTTCAGTTCAGTTCAGTTCATTCGCTCAGTCATGTCTGACTCTTTGCAATCCCATGAATCGCAGCACGCCAGGCCTCCCTGTCCATCACCATCTCCCGGAGTTCACTCAGACTCACATCCATCGAGTCAGTGATGCCATCCAGCCATCTCATCCTCTGTCATCCCCTTTTCCTCCTGCCCCCAATCCCTCCCAGCATCAGAGTCTTTTCCAATGAGTCAACTCTTCGCATGAGGTGGCCAAAGTACTGGAGTTTCAGCTTTTGCATCATTCCTTCCAAAGAACACGCAGGGCTGATCTCCTTTAGAATGGACTGGTTGGATCTCCTCGCAGTCCAAGGGACTCTCAAGAGTCTTCTCCAACACCACAGTTCAAAAGCATCAATTCTTTGGCGCTCGGCTTTCTTCACAGTCCAACTCTTGCATCCATACTTGACCACTGGAAAAACCATAGCCTTGACTAGATGGACATTTGTTGGCAAAGTATTGTCTGTGAAAGTCAACAAAGTATCTTCCTATAATTATCACCCAGGCCAAGGAAGAGAAGATGCTCATCAGACCCTGTGTTATCCTTTCCCACCTGCAATTTTGGCTCCAGAAATTATCATTATATTTACATCTAACACTCTAAATTATGTTAGTTTTGAACACGTAGTGTGAATGTTTTTTTAAGTCAACCTCTGAGATGCCTTCATTTCATTGCTCACTCACGGTGATCGTTATCATTGTGACTGCATATCTCATACTCATTCATCCAGTTTTCTTGGATCGTGGACACTTGCGTGGATGTGTGCTTAGTGACTTAAGCCGTATCTGACTCATATACTTTTGCAGTTGTCAAATTTAGCGCTTATGAATGTTGCAGCCGTGAGCATCATTAATGGTGACTTCTGATGCCAGTATCTCCACTCATCTATGCATATGTTCACCCTTCTGCCAGACATGACTAACAGCGGAAGTGCCAAACCAGCTCACCTCTGCCGCCTTTAGTTGCTACTGCTAATCTGTTTTACCGACTGCTGGGTCATTTTAATTTGTGTTTTGCTCTCCTTTTTTGGCTCCAGGACTTGCTTGGTGGTCCAGTGGTTAAGACTTTCCACTTTCACTTCAGGAGACAGTGTTCCATCCCTGGTTGGGGAACTAAGATCCCACATGCTATGGCAGCATGGCCAACAAAACAAAACAAAAACACTTAGCTTCTTGCCCAACTGAGCTTAACAATTTAATGAGCACCTTGTGTAGGAAGTTGCAGAGTCTAAAACTTACTTTTGTATACTTCCTTACTTACCTGGGGCTTCCTTGGTAGCTTAGGTTGGTAAAGAATCTGCCTGAAGTGCAAGAGACCCGGGTTTGATCCCTGGGTCAGGAAGATCCCCTGGAGAAGGAAGTGGCAACTCATTCCAGCATTCTTTCTTGGAAAATCCTGTGGAGAGAGGAGCCTGGAGACTTGTAGTCCGTACAGTCACAAGAGTCAGACTTGATTATCAACTAATCCACCATTACTCACCAAGATATCAGCCTCTTTAGCCCTAGCTATCTTGACCCCCCCATGCTACAATTTTTGTTGCTCCATTAATCTTAGATTATCAAAAGCTCTGATGCATTCTCTGAACTTGAACACAACCCTTTGCCTGAAGGTTTCTCTTCTCTGCCCGAAGGTTTCTCATCTACGTTTCTCATTTTTTTTGCCAAAAAATTATATACGTCCTTGGGAGAAATCAGTTTAAAGAAGGTCCAACTTCTTTGAAACCGTACCCTCCCCCATCAAGATCCTATCCTTGATTTAATTGTGCTTGTCGTCAGTCATGTCTGATTCTTTACGATCCCATGGACTGTAGCCCATCAGGCTCCCTGTTGCTGGAATTTTCCAGGCAAAAATATTGAAGACCATTCCCTGCCAGGCTTCTCTATCCATGGAATTTCCCAGGCAAGAGTACTGAAGTGGGTTGCCATTTCCTGCTGCAGAGAATCTTCCCTACCCAGGGATCAAACCTGCATCTCTTGCATCTCCTGCATTGGCAAGAGTATTCTTTTCCACTTGCAGAGGATGTGGGAAGCCCGCTTAATTTCATCAGTAGCTGGCTAATTTTTCCATTTTATTTTGTTTGTTTGCTTTATATCCAGTTTTCTCAGTTGCTCTCAATGGGTACAGGGTCTTCTAAGAGCTGTCTCTCTGACATATTTGGTAAAAATGCTGCAGCCTTTCCAGTTAGGGGTCTTGGAGAAAGGAAGTGTGATTGTTCCAGGCTGCTGCAATTGAGAGAGCTGTAACATGTCCCACAGTGGGAGGTGCACTGTTATCCATGATATGAGTGAATGTAGAAGGAATTTATGAACTCAATGCACTTCTGCCAAAGGAGTTGTACATTGTGAGCCTCTGATCCCAGCTGGACTAAAATAATACGTATGATAATGTGTGTCCTTGTCTCTCCATTCAAACATTTTGAATGAAACATCATTGGCAAGCCATTCCAACTTTCTGTTCCAATCCAGATGTTGGATTGCTTCCAGTTCCAATAGTTCCACAACTTATAACTGCCATAGCTTTGGTATTAGAACCAAAGTATTTGGTATTAGAACCTTGTCTTCTAAACTATAACTTAGAAAAATTGCATGTTACCTCACACTGATGTGATTTTGATATTATTAACAGTGTCAGAATATAAACGTGAGATTCAAATCAGTTCTTATATTGTCCTTGAATGGTGGAAAAGGTGTGTAATGCTATCAAGCAAACTAAACCATAGTTGAAGCAAAAAAGCATAGGATCTGAAACAGATTTTTTCCTTTATAAGTATAACCATATTTTTCTAAGAACAAATGTTTTTACTTGTAAAATCAAGAGATCTCTTTTAATTATTTGGTGCATTATGTGTAAATCTTTATTTATTTATTCAAAAATATCTAATATATAATTACTCAATGCAATGAATTCATTTTTACATAAAAAGATTTCAAGTGCATTAAGCTTATTTGTTGAGTAAGCTTGTTACATTCAGATTTTGACTCAACATACGCTGAATTTATAACTTTTTTAACTGTTAAGAATCTTAAAAAGCACTATTTCAAGAAAAAAAAATGTGCACTCCAAAGAAATATTAAAATGTGGTATAATTACCAAAATATAAAATACAGAGAGTGGGGTAGAGTGGAAGTCAATCTTTCACCTCCCACCGAGCTCAGCATTTGTCTAGCAATTATCCTAAGTGTTTCCCCACCACTGAGATTGAGAAAGGAAGTCTCTGTGGCTGCCACTTCTGGATTGTATGTTGCTATTTTATCCAATCTATTCCTGTAAATAACTTCTCAAAGACCTTAAATACCCATTTCAAAAGCACTGCTCAAAGCAAAGTACCCACTCATCCTTCTTCCTCAGAACTTTGTATTCCAACTGCCAAAATTTCACAAAGGGTGGAAACAGACTGCTGGGAAAATTGAAAAAAAAAAGGAAAAAAAACAAAAAAACAGAACTACCTCCCAGGTTTATATCCAGGTACTGTGGTTTACTTTCTCTTTTTCATGGTGGCAATATATTGTTTTAGTTAACCCATAGACACTTAAATAAAAAGGAAACTGAACTGGAAGCTAAATGCCTTCCGTTTGCCATAGGTAAATAAACATGCCTATGTTATATTACCACATTTTGTCATATAAATGGGCCTCTAGCATTTCTTGCTTGATAACTGTGCATCAGCATGTTTTGATGATGCTTGGGAGAGTAATATGTTAGAAGGAAAACTGGATCTGAGCTGTTTCAGATGGTGGTGCTTTAGTCTCTCTATCTTGTCTGACTCTTTGCTACCCCATGGACCGTAGCCCGCCAGGCTCTTCTGTCCATGGGATTCTCCAGGCAAGAACACTGGAGCGGGTTGCCATGCCCTCCTCAGGGGATCTTCCCCGCCCAGGGCTTCTTTACCACTGAGCCACCAGAGAAGTTCGAATTAGACACATTTTAGTTAAAACCGTGGGGAAGAAATACCTGTCTGGGAATCTGCGTAACTGGGTGCAGCCCCAGCCTGACAGGAATTACTCTGTTCCATAGAAGGCCACATCGTAACCTGATAAGAATAATGTGAGGAGTTGAAATCCTTGGTCCACTGAGTATCTTTCAACTTTAGCATTCTATCTCCTGCTGTCTCCCTGCTGCTGGTGTCGCCCTTTACTCATAGCTAGATTTTTGCAACAGAATTCTAGGGAGTGGGTTGTCCTTTCAATATTTTTATCATGCTTCATTCTTTCTTCCCACCCATCTTGCATAGAACTGCCCAACTCTTCACACATCAGTCGTTTGCTCTACCCCAGGCTTCAGGGAGTCAGCCTAGAGAAAGCTGGAGTGGGAAAAATGCAGTATCTTCTACAGGGAAAGAAATCTAAAAAAAAAAAAAAAAATGACTAGCTCACGGGAGCAAACATTCTAAGAACCCATTTGAGACTTTTTCATATAATGTTATTTATCACTTATTTTTGGTTGCACTGCGTCTTTGTTGTGGTGAAGAGCGCAGGGAACTTTTCTCAAGTTGCAGGGAGTGGGGGCTCCTCTCCAGTTGCAGGGCCCAGGCCTCTCATTCCCGTGGCTTCTCTTGTTGCAGAGCACGTGGGCTCTGGAGCACAGGCTCAGTAGTGGCATTTGAGCTTAGTTGCTGCACGGCATGTGGGATCTTTCCAGATCAGGGATTGAACCCATGTCTCCTGCGTTGAAAGGCAGATTCTTTACCACAGAGTCACCAGGAAAGCCTAAGGTATTTGTCAATGTTTCTTACAGTGATCAAAGGAACTTTTGCCAAATAAGGGTTGGAAAGCCATCAACCTGAGTTCCCATACAGGGACAGAAATTTCCACACTGCAAACATTCAAAGCACAATAAGAAACCCAATACAAGCACTTTGTGATAGCTTCCCATGACTCCAACATGTGCCGAATACAGGGTGCAGTTCTCCGTGGGAGCCAGAATATGAGGTACCAGAAACATTAAGTTAAACACTGGAACTAGGAGTGCTTTAGAAGTTAGGGATTAGACTGAAAGGTGTAGGTATGGAGATATAGGAAAAGGGAAAAGTGAATGAGTGTGGCTTTTTTAGTAAACTCAGGGAGGTTGGTGTACTTTCAGAGGGTTTTGTATTATGAGGCAGCGGCATATAATGGTTTTTAAGTGCTAAGGTGAGAACTTTAATTTCACAGGTAATTGAAATTCTTTATGTGTATTTGAAAAGTAAACAACAGTGATTCAATCTGTGATAAATCTGAAAATCTCTAGTGGAAATACAGATAGAAAATAGACAGATATGCATCTATATTCCATCATGTATTTGATATTACGTTAGTATCTAATGCAACCAGCCATTCGGCATATCTTAAGACACCTTCATCATCTTTGCGTAATAAAGAAGCATTCTAAAAAGTATACAATTCTAGAATTTTATTATTATTTTTTAATGCTTTAGGCCACACTGAGCAGTGTGCAGGATCTTAGTTCCCTGGCCAGGGATTGAACCCATGGCCCTGCACTGAGAATACAGTCTAAACAGCTGGAGTGCCAGGGAACTTGTTCAAAATTCTAGAACTTTAGAGTTTATTTAGTTATTTATCTAGCGACTTTCTTCTGGTCTTATACATATACGTGAGAGAAAAATGAGTATGGCCTTAAAAGAAAGCAGGTACAGTCCCTAAGAAAGTCATGAAATTGATGATTCAAGCAGAGGGCTTCTGTGACACACAGCGTGTGAGCAACTTGCCACGGTTTATTCTGTTGCTAGAACACTGAGGTGTTTCTTCCTCCTTGGCTTCTCCCTTTGGACCCCTCCTAACCACCCTGTGTTACTTAATGTGGCCACAGAAGGTCTCATGAAACATGGGCATTGCCTCTCTCACCTCCCACTGCCTGTGAGTCACTGGTTTTTCTTGATTTCTCCATGATTAAGGCCAACTACTTTGAAAGGGCATTTATAGTTCTTTATGAATGAACCTCTGATCTTTTTCTTTCCCCCAATCTCATCTCTTGCCATTTTTCTTCTCGATATATTCTTGTCAAAGGGCCACAGCAAAACCACAATGATTTAGAGGAACTTAGGGCACAGATAAAGCCAAGTCATTGTTAAAACAAACTAGAAGTAGTTGGAGATGGATTCTTTGTGGTTACTTTCAACAGGAACATGAAAGCTTATATTCTTATCAGGATTTGATGAGAAGCAGCATGTGAATAATGAAAGTTCATTGCCTGTTCTGGAGGAGTGAGAAGTCCCTCTGATCTCGGTGCCAAGTCATGGCAGGTGAGTTTTCAAGTCCTGCTTCAGTAAAAGCAGCCTCTCCCACTAACCTCTGAGACATTGGAACAGAGTGATGACATTGCTCCTCTGCTCACACAAACCTGACCCAATCCTTTCCCCTGTTACATGTGGATTAAGACAAAGGCTATTAGACAATAATGATCAAGAACCTAGACTTTGGTTTAATTAACACGTAGCATTAATTTTCTGCTTTACACCTACTAAGTTTGGAAACATTGCAAACATAGTCTTTTAAGGCCTCCAAATTCTTATCTGAAAAACTGAATTGCTATTTGTACTTTAAAAGAAAATATAACTAAACAAGCAAAACACTTACAGTGTGGAGACTGCTGGTCTGAATTTTTAGGGTTTTAGCTTTACAGATATGACTTTCCTTTCACTTTTCAATCCAAAGTGACTAAGAGGCTATGTTCAAATTCAGTGATCATTTTACTTTCCTCCAATGCACAGAAGATCCAACTTCACCTGGAATTTGAACTATTATTTTACCGTGTTCCCATGAGGCCCAGTGGTAAAGAATCCGCCTGCCAGTGTAAGAGATGCAGGAGACGGGGTTCTGATCTCTGGGTCGGGAAGATCTCTTGGAATCGGAAGTGGCACCCACTCCAGCATTCTTGCCTGGAGAATCCCGTGGACAGAGGAGCCTGGCAGGCTACAGTCCATGAATTGGACATGACTTGAGCACACACACACATCACTAGAATGGCCATTGAATCCATTCCATTTTTAAAATAATTTTTTTCACTTAATTTTTAGACTTGAAAATTAGTGTGTGTATATATATATATATAATACTTGAAAAAATTACTCAAAAATTCTGTGGTCTCTTAAAAAAAACAAAAACACATACATACAAAAATCTTCCATCTACTTTTTCTTTAATGCTATCAAACCTCTTTCTCTTTGCAAAATTTTGCTAATATTTGCTGTCATTCAGTAAATAAATGCATATGCTGTTTTCTTCACATAACCAGAAAAGCCAGCCCCTTTCTACATTATTTTAACTCCTCTATAAGTATAATTATGATGAATGCAAAAACATTCTTTACCAAAGTTGATATCCTGATGTAGTTTAACAATTAACCATTGTTTACCAATATTTTCTAAAAACTCAGCATTATAAATAATATTTGAGGAATGTCCCTAGTTTACATGTTTCTGTGATATTTTCAGATTACTCTTTGCTTGCCCCAAATAGATTTACCTAGTTAAAAAAATGAATATTTTATGTTTTTTGCATTTATTGTTATATGTAACATTATTCTTTATGATCTGCATTCAGCATATCATTGTATGCAGCAAGATTATCTATAAATTTTATTTCAATCATTTGTACAAACAGCTTTTTAAAATTTTTATTTTTATGTACCAAACACAATTATAGATGGTGATGATATACTTGTGAACAATATAGAAAAGCTGTCCTTTGCTAGGAGTTTCAGTAGAGAAAGGAAACATATCATAAATCAATTAAGGTGAATGAAAATGAAAGGTTGACAGAAAAGAAAGAAGGAAAGGAGGGAGGGAGAAATAACTGAACAAGAGGAAAAAGAAAATTTAAAAAGAGGTTCAACAGTGAAAGAGGCTCCGCAGACAATTGTAATGTCTGTAACATTTAATCGACCTGATTGGGAGCTGTCTGCTCAGTCCCTCCAGTTGTGCCCAACTCTTTGTGGCCCCATGGACTATAGCCCGCCAAGATCCTTTGTCCATGAGACTCTCCAGGCAAAAATACTGGAGTGGGTTGCCATTTCCTTCTCCAGGGGATCTCCCCGACCCAGGGGTGGAACCCGAGTCTCCTGTCTTCTGCAGGTGAATTCTTCACAACTGAGCTACTAGGGAAGCCCATAATTAGGAGCTAAAGAATCAACAACTTTAATGACAAAATCAGTGAATTGACCACCAACTTTAAATAAAGGCAGGACTATATGCCTGTCCAAAGGATTAGGAAATGAAAGTTCCAAGTTCAGCATTGTCATAGAAAAATTAAGCAAGTGAAATATCAATCAATTATGGGGAATTCAGGGCTTCCCAGGTAGCTCTGATGGTAAAATATCTCCCTGCAATGCAGGAGACCTGGGTTCGACCCCTGATTCCTATCCCTGGGTCAGGAAAATTCCCTGGAGAAGGAAATGGCAACTCACTTCAGTATTCTTGCCTGGAGAATTCCCTGGACAGAGGAGACTGGCAGGCTACAGCCAATGGGATCACAAAAAATTGGACACGACAGAGCAACTAACCGTATACACACACACACACACACACACACACACACACGGGAAATTCAAGACTCGTATATGACCAAAATTCACTGTGAATGACATCACGGGGATTCCTCATGTCTACATCTGGGGGATAATCTGCTTGATGTAAGCAGTGATGAACCAAGAGTTTCACAAAATCCATCTTACAGCATCTCCAGGACAGGAGGCTGGAGATCCAGCCTGAAACCCATCATTTTGCCAATACAGATGAAAACCTTAACATGAATATTAACTCCTGAGATCATTATTTGGGAAAAATAATTATTCATGTTGACATAATTAATATTTGAAAGGAAGAAGTATGATTAGATCATCAAGTTTATTTTCCACAGGCCAGAGCGAGAGAAGCTTTTCAACAAAGTCACCTGGCCTCATGTTTTCTGAGGAAGTTCCTGGCTTCTCCTAATTGAGATGACTGAATATGTTCCAAATAGATTGTTTGTTACCTTCTTCGCAAATGATCGAAGAGCACATGATGATTCAAAGTGACTTCCAAATGCAAATAACTCAATTAGGGAAGACACGATTCCAAGAAAAATAATATGGTTGCGATTCATAAGTTAGCCACCAAAAATACTCATTTTCCTGTACCGGTGTTTTGAAAGTGCTAAAAAGTAACTTCATCTTCATTGACATAGACACCGATGAGCATTGTGTTAAAGATATTACTTCTTAAACTGAATATTTTACATTTTCCCCCCCTTTACTGCAATTGCTAGCTTTTCTATTGCCAGAAAATTTCCCAATTTGAGGCTGAGCATAGCATTAGAGTGGAGCAGTTGTCTGCATAACAATATTTTTGAAAATTAATTAGTCATTGAGATGATGACCCTTTTTTTTTCTCCTTAGGAGTCTCACTTGCTAAGAAAGAGTGTGAACTGCTTCCCTCCCCCCCCCCCCCCCCCCGCCACCCGAAATGGAGTGGTGGCTTTTACAGAACAATGCGAAGGCTGGTTCAGTGTGGGTGTCTTTTGTTTTAAAGTGCTGTCTTCTATTGTGAAATTAAATTAAGCAAGCCATGTTCAATATTAATGCTATTTCCCCTTTCTTAATAGGTTCAGGTTTACCACAGTGTGAAAAAATATCTGGTTTACATTGGTCAGTGGGTCTCTTATTAAAAAAAATGTAAGTTTATTAATCTGTTCTTCAGGTTCTAATGTCAGGGGACTAAAGTAGGTATGAATTATGATTTTTTTTTCCATCCTCAGTGTGTGGGTAGTTGCAAGAATTGACTTAGCCAGCTTTTTAAATCAGTCTTTCTCCACTAAGCTGCCAAGAAGACTCCTCCTACCCCAAAATATTCTGAAGTCATTGATCTGGGGTGATGTTTGGTGTGGCATTTGCTAAGCTCCCTAGATCAGACCTACCACCCACATTTGTCAGCCAAATAAGCCCGCCCTTCACGTATCCACACGTTCGAAGGTCCGCATGAAGAGCTCCCACTCTGCCTAAGAGGTGCTCCACCATCCCACCTTGACAGGGAAGTCCTTGTTAGGATCCAGAGGGTTGGTACACAAGTTGCATGTGGGGACTCCTGGAAGTTCTCCCAGGAACATGAGAGGAGCAGGGCAGTGATTCAGCCTGCCGCATCTGGAGATCTTCCCTACACCCTCTCTTCCCACCTGCTGCTCTCCTCTGCACCGTGACACACCCCACCCCAGCGGTGTGTAGACACTCTTAGGAGATAGGCCTGTGAAGTGCAGACATGATGTGGTCTGCCCTTGAGAGGATGGATTTAGGACAGAGACTCTGGGTCTGGAAGTGGGCTTGGACCTTGTGTCAGGGAACGCTGGGGTCCTGGGTGCCTGAAGCACAGAGGGGTACTGGCTTTGTCTGGGTGTGTCGCTCTAGGGAAGGGCTACCTGTGGAGAATCGGAGCAGGTCTCCATTATAAGCCCCAGGCACCAGTGAGTGGCCAAGATGGAGGAGGATGGACCCACCCTTCTGTGTTGAGGTGGTATAGTGCTTCAGGCCTTAAAAAACCAACGCCTGTCATTATATTTGGAGAAGGAAATGGCAACCCACTCCAGTGTTTTTGCCCAGAGAACCCTGTGGACGGAGGAGCCTGGTGGGCTGCCATCTATGGGGCCACACAGAGTCGGACACCACTGAAGTGACTTAGCAGCAGCAGCAGTCATTGTATTAATCTGGCTTAGGAATGGCCTCACTAGTCCTAGTGAGGGATTAATCCTTAGCATTCCACAGCTAATTATAAGATTAACATTTTCTGAAACTATACCTTAGGTATGTCATTGTACACACATAATTCTAACCCAGAAATGAACCCTGAGTTTTTTGCTGTCGTTGATGTGTGAATGTGTGTGTGTAGGGGTGTGTGTGTGTGTGCAAAGGCAGATGTCCGTCTTTCCTTGTCATCTCACTCCGCGCCTTTGCCTTACAGTTTCCTCCATCTCCTTGCCTCCCCTGGGTGTCTTGTTCTTTCTCTATGATGCACTAAGTTTCTCTCTCACTCTGTCTCTCTCCCATTGTGCTCCACTCCCTTGAGTCCACTCACATGTACTCGAACATACATGCACACACAGGCACCAAGTAGGCTGAAACACGGGTACCCATAGGAGTTAGATTAGAGATACGACTTGTTCAAGCGCATCAAGAGAGCCACAGGTGAAAACATACTTAGCATCCAAATCAGGATGCTCCTCCCAGCTGAGCGAAACTCTTACTGCGGTTCGTGGTTCAGTCGCTGAGTCGTGTCTGACTCTTTGTGACCCCATGGACTGCAGCACAACAGGTTCCCTGTCTTTTCACTGTCTCCCCGAGTTTGCTCAAATTCATGTCCAGTTCTTATTCACTTTCCACCTATTTCTCTGGCCAGGGAGAAAGTAAGTACAATATTCCAGAAATGCCACCATTTTAACTAAGAAAATACACTAAGCTCAGTAAAATAATCACACAACTGTTATTCCTTTGGGTAGACAGATGGCATACATCAGTTGCTTACTGAGGAGAGGAAGGGGCATTATTGAGTGCAGTTAGGGGTAATTAAATTGGTAAAACGATGATGTCAGCAGCCCAGAGTGAGAGGACAAAGGCATTTCTTTAAATAACTGAATACTTCTCCTACCCTTTCTAAAACAGATTAAATTATCTGATTCAGAGGCACCTCTCTTTTGTTTCCATAGAGATCGCTGCAGTCACATTAAACAAAATGCTATAGGCTGTGGATTTATTATCCAGCAGCTACTTCCTGTTTAAATTTAGAAGCAGATCTCTAGGTTTTGTTATTTTACTTCTTCTTCTTAGATGTTTATGTATTTCAAAATGAAGACACGATGTTGAAGTTTAAGGAAACACACGTGATACAAGCCACTTCCTACCGTCTATTTTTCCATGTCAACAGCTATGCAAATATTAATAAGGCTCTGCTTTTTTTTTTTGGAGGGTACATAAGTTGCCTTATAGAACAGCATTTAAAGAAAACTAACCTATTGATCCACATACAAAATAATCGGCTTGGATCTAGCACTGGTGAGGTTTTTTTAGTGTTCTTCAAATAGATAAAGAGAGTATTAATTAGTTTTTATTTAAATTTTGTCTTTCTTACAATTTGATCACTTATATATTAATCTCTAACCAAGTCTAAATCAACCAAACCTAGTTTTTTTATACTTAAATGATTTGACCAATTAATTAATTGTGACTCATTGCACCAAAAAGTAAAAAAATTGAGCTTTCTTTTCAATTTATCATGTCATCTATATTATATAGTTTCTATATCTATGCATATACAAACACAACATAAAAAAATATTTTTCCTGCATTTATTAGCTGATGCGTTTAAGAGCCGAGAAGTGTCATCTATCATTTTTACAATGTACTGCTAGACAATATTACGGAAAAAGTTGTAAGTGAGAACCAATGAATTTTAATATCATTTTCCAAAGAATCACACTTGCTATTTCTGAAACATTATGATTAATTTTGCTTTAATGAATAACTTTCTGAAAAAATTGAGAAATATGTGTCCTTAAGAAGAATATGTGATTGCGATTAAAATAAGAAAATTTCTGTATCTTAAATCCCAAGCGTTTAACAAAAACAATGATAACTTTGTGGTTGAACAAAAATATATAATTTTTATAACAATTCAGCTTTTTAGTTTTTCGTCTTAGCAACAATCTTTAAGAAACTTTGATGGTTCCATTACTTTCATGAATTTAAATTCCAAGAGCTTCAAGGCTTGTCTTTGGAAGCAAAGGGGGTTAATATCTCAAATGAGAGAGTAGCATAAACTCCACATTCACAAAAGCAAATTACAAGGTCAATTCCAGAACTTCCTTTTCAATTCAAACGAAGCTGCAGACTCTGTTTTCTTTTTTTGGAACCTTTTCAACAATGGGGTATTATTTTCCATATTTAATTCATGAAATGGATGATTTAAAATCGTTCTCATGGTTAATGTCTCTGCACCTTGATTTACCACAGAAAATGTGAGTCTGTAGAGGTCCTCTCCAGCTTACTCGAAGAGAGAAAAAAAAAATTATAATCTTGAATAAATGCTTTCAAAGCTAAGGCAGCTGCTTGTCAATTAAGTGAGGCTTTTCATTGGCTCTCTGGTCTTTTCTCAGCACAGATTTTCTTCATTAAAGTTTTTCCCCCCTTTTCCTGTTTCTGAACATGCTTTTGTTAAAAGAGGAGCAATAAGAACAAGCTATTACACAAGCCTGATTTGTGTTCCTCTAAATAGTTAATCTTTTGAGCAATAAGAAATGGGCTGAAAAAAATTGGGGTTCAATTCTATATCATTTAATTGTCAACTGGGATGTTACCAGTGTGGATCTCTCTGGAAAGGGTATGATATATGGCACGTCCTATTAAAAAAAAAAACAAAAAACCTGTGGATGCTGTGTGTCTAAAATGTGGCCGTGTCTGCATGATGTCACAGTACTTGACTATTGCCACAAAACATTCCCAACCTTTCAAACTGTATGAGGAAAGAGCTCAACTGTCTAAGGAAACAAAACGTCTTTTTCTTTACCCACTTTTCTCGCTTTATGAGGACAAGAAGGCACTGACAGTGATTATTGTGGTTTCAAATATCATAATCTTGGCGAATGCATACCAATGAAAATTATTCCACTAACATGCAACTTTCATTCTTCGGCAAGTGCATTTATATTCATAATGAGGCAGCATCTACCAGGGGGATTATGTGAATGGAGTAGTGACTCTACACAGGGACACACAGCAGTGTGTGGTTTCCTTTTTGTTTGCCCATTAATTCCAGCTGGTTGGTTCCATAGACTAAGATGGGGTAAAGGAATAAGGGGTAAGGAGCAAGATTGTTGTCAAGAATTATATTATTCCTTAAGATGAAAGGAAATGATGCTTGGAAAAAATGTCATTGACCAGTACCATACAATATAAACCCCGTGGAATAGTTACACTCACTGGTATATTTACAATTTTCCTCTCATTTTTTTTCAGTGAGATTTTAGTATATATGGACATATACGTGCATATAAAAGACCTCTTTTCATGTGCATTGCTGAACAACCTTTAATTCAAGATTTTTTAAAAACCTGGAGGGGATGTCCATTCAAACTCTCCTTTTCCTCCATTCCTTTGACATATAAATTCTCCCAATGAAGAATGAATTTTATTTCCTTGAAGTTATTCTAGCATAAAGTTATACTTGCTGAAGGAGAATCAGAGGAGGCGTTGAAATAAATCAGCCAGGTATCCCTCTGTGTGGTTACTTCAGAACACCCTCCCCGTACACCTGCCCACCAATGCCGAAGGCTTTGCACAGAAATCACCAGATGTTGTAAGAGAGATAAAGGTGAGCGCAGCTGTGCAGGTAGGGATTCAAGCAGAGACATTTCAAAACACTCTGCCTGACACACTGGGGCTTAACTGAGGTGTTTTCTTTTGGAAGAGTTTCATGGGAGCACCATTTCGTAAAGCTATCTTCACGCTGGGTGTGTACATACCTGTCCACTTATTAAGCGAGAAAGAAAACTCAGAGTCTTGTATGGGAAAGGGGACTTTCAGAAAAACATTTTCCCTTTTTCCTATTGTTACACACTGAGGAATATCATGGTAGATCTTAAGGCATAACTAAATGCTGTGCATGCTATATACAGTGGATCATAGTTTTGTTTTTTTTTTTTCCTGCTTTTGCTTCTAATTATCTCAATGCTTTGTAAAGCCAAACATTGCCTGAGTTCAAGAAACAAACAACATTTCTTGTTAATAGTTAGTATGGATATACATTTGTTGAGAAGATTCTCATTGATTATTGCATAATAAGTGCTACAAAGCTGATTCGCACTTGCATTCATACAGTGTTCCAAGGGTGCCCAGGTAAATGCCAATAAATATTTCCATTACTCTGAATTGTTTTATAGATTTAGACTTGTTAGATTTGCCAGCAGGCCAATTGTTATATAAAAGGTCTATGCAAAGCTATCAGAAATCATATGCATTTTCTATCTGAAAATAAATCTGTAGTTTTTGCTTAATCAACATTACTACTGGGTGTAATGTTGAGATTCATCTTAGCCAAACAGGCAGTTGCAGACTTGTAACACCCTATTTAGTATTAACATTAATTATTGTAAAGTACCAACGTATTCTTTCGGAAGTACCTAAAGCCTGTTAAAGAGATAACTTTCTTTTTTTCTTATTTTGCTTTTAAAACCATTTTTCAAATTTTGTCATTGGTATTTAATGCTAGAGGACAAACATTCCATAAACACACAAATATGCGTATGTGTGTACATAGGAAGGTATATATCTAAATGAGCTTTTTTTAAAAAAAAAATTGGGGGCATAGTTACTGTACAATGTTATGTTAGTTTCTGCAGCACAACACAACAAAGAGAATCGGCTGTGTATATACACATGTCCCCTCACTCTTGGACCTCCCTCCAAACCACCTCCATCCCACCCCTCTAGGCCATCACAGAGCACCAGGCTGAGCTCCTTGTGCTTTATAACAGCTTCCAACTAGCCTTGCATCCTCTTTGCAGGACATGAATAGAGATGCAGGGACAGGCAAACATCTTGACACAATGGTGACGGTGGGGGTGGGATGAATGGGGAGATAGGGATAGATTTCTGTGCATTGCAATGTGTAAATGAGCTTTTGAAAAACATATCTTATGTTTTTTAAATATATTTCTCATAAAAAATTAAGAATTCATCTCAGAAGATTGTATTTGGGGGATGGGTGTCTTTTCCTGAAAACTGGTCAATCTTTTGGTCCCTTTTCTCAATCGTTAATAAGGTATGAAAATCTGGATTTTTAAAGAGAAGTCCTTTCACTTATTTAAACCCAGGATCTTATTACTTTATATTTTGCTGAAAGGTTGTCTAAGTGCCAGGTGCCAAACAAGTCTTCAAAGCATGCTAAAATGCTTTTGTGCCCAAGCTGTAGTACAGCGTGTTAAAGTCACAGTACGGTTTCCTGTGGGATTAATGGCACAGTGGAGAGGGATTCCAAGAGCATCACTGCAGTCATTTGGGTGGGACTCTCTTCTTCAGATTTCCCTGGTTGATGTAGACTCTTTGTACACAGGCTGAGCTGAAAGCATGGCTGGGATGCCATGGCTGCCTCCTTTTCTTCCAGCCTCCTCTCCCTGAACGAGCTCCAGGATGGGAATACAATGCTTACCATCCCAGGAAGCATGCGTGACGTCCGTCCACAGTCTTTGTCAACGTGTTGTTGTTGGAGCACCTTCTCAGGAGTGAGGCCAGACTGTGCCACATGACGGCAGCCGTGGGTGTAGGAACTGCCTGGCACTGCAAGGAAACTGCTCCCTAATTGGCAGCAGGATGCTGTCCCCAGGATATATCGCAATACTCAGCAACCCAACCTTCCAACTTGGCTCTGGTCTAAATGGAATATTCCAGTTTGGATTTTTTCCTTTCCCTGTACTTCTAGAAATATCCTACCTTTCATTTGATATTAAAAACATACTGACCTAGAAAACTTTTGGGTGCTGTTTTCAAAACAAAATAAAACAACACAGAAATTATATACATTTTCTGGAGAAGGGAATGGCAACCCACTTCAGTATTCTTGCCTAGAGAATCCCATGGAATAAAGAGCCTGGTGGGCTACAGTCCACAGGGTCTCGAAAGCTGAACACATCTGAGTAATTAACACTATCTGTAAGAGTTGGCTGTAAAATTCATTTGGATTTTTCCATAGCATCTTACCAAAATTTGAAACAAACTTTTGGCCAACTCATATCCATCCGTCTATCCTCCCAGGTGGCACAGTGGTAAAGAATCTATCTGCCAGCACAGGAGAAACAAGAGGCAGGAGTGCAATTCTAAGGTCTGGAAGATCCCCTAGAGTTGGAAATGGTAACTCACTCCAGTATTCTTACCTGGAAAATCAGATAGCCAGAGGAGCCTGGTGGGGTACAGTCTACAGGCCACAAAAAGCTGGACATGACCCTAGCAACTGAGTGCACACATATCTATCCATCCACGTCTAAATACTATACACCCATACATACATATACATCTACATGCATGTACACATATAGTTGGTAGAAACATCTCTTTGCAAAACATGAGTTTTATTGTTGCTGTTGTTTTTAATGACAAAGTTTTCAGTGAGAAAACGTTATCTTTCTTTATTTTATGAATGCTTGTCTATACCCAAATTAAAGTTGCTGAATCATCTCTATCAACAGGAGATGCTCCTGCAGGTGGAAGAACTTCTAAAAGGGTAACAGCATATGTTGCTTCAGTTCTTTAAGTTGACCCTTTTCTGCAATTGACAAAGAACATTCGGGAAGTCTCTCTTTTCCTCTCAAAATGCGTAAAGTCTTCCTAAATGGATACCGCTCCAATGAACTATAAAAATACTATAGTTCCAAGTCATACCAAAAATATACATACCATGAAAGATTAAGATGCATAGAAACTGTTAAGTAAAATGGTCTTATACCTTACCTTCCAGCTTTACATCCTCCCCAGGTCAGTGTTTCATCAGTCTTATGCCCTGGTTGCTTCTGACTTCCTATAGGTGCTATCACTTGGGAAGAATGGCATTTTATCTAGGATATGTGATATGTCTGTGCTCAGTCACCCAGTCATGCCCAACTCTTTGAGACCCATGAACTGTAGCCTGCCAGGCTCCTCTGTCCATGGAATTTCCCAGGCAAGAATACTGGAGTGAGTTGTCATTACTCCAGGGGATCTTCCTGATCCAGGGATCGAACCCCTGCCTCCTGTGTCTCCTGCATTGGCAGGCAGATTCTTTACCACTGAGCCACAGCCAGGTTCTAAATATTTTAATTACCCTCTGGGTTCTCCGTGGAGCTTTCTCTAGACATTTCCTGAAAGTTTTTCCATTACTTCATTTACTGCCACCTGGATAGCACATGCTCGGCTGGCTTAGTAAGGAAATGGGGTGGAGAGGATACAGAACAGAATCACAGAGAAACTGACTGGGCTACAGGTCTCGCAAGAGGCCACCACGATGAATTTATGGAATCCAGCACACATCCTAGGTATTTTCTATTCACCAGTAAGTTAAAATTCATGCCGATAGTATCTTCATTTATTACCCCACAGAGAAAGAGAATGAACTCTTCATCCAATGAGATGCTTTTTCTTCTTCTTTCTAATCAGTGAAACACTCCAGTGAACAGAATTTGAGGTTAAAGACCTATCAAAGGAACTTCAGACCTTATATTCTCATTGTTAGCTAATATTTAAAAAGCTTGTCAAAGTCTGTCTGATAAATCAGTTCAATATTCAATTTTCACTAAGTACCTTTTATTCAGATCATTAAAAAAATACTAATCTGGGAATATGGGCAGAAAGAAGGCATCAGTGAATGGCAGATTTTATCACCAATTTCATTATTTTACCTATTACAAAAAATTAAATTAAACACATATGTTGTGCTGACGTACCAGGATCTTTGTCTAATTTGCTCCACAAACCTGTCTGATGGAAATCATTATTCCCACTTTCTAGAATTAAAAAAAAAAATGAGGTTCTGGAACCTTAAACAACATGTCTTATATCACTCAGCTGGTATACTGCAAGCAAGACGATCTACCCGGAAAGACTACACTCTATGTTGTGCAATGCTAAATCATATTTTGATATGTAGGAAAAACTATTAGATGGGAATGAGTGGTCAGTGGTTGTCAAATCAAAAACAAACTGAGAACCCATTGAGGAGACGGAAAGTTGAGAAAAAAGTTTGCATTCAAGATATCAAGCTATGACTCTTATTTCAGAGAGTAGTGCGGAAATAACTTTTAAAATAAAAGAGGAAACAAGTCAGAGAACTGAGATCTATTTCTTGTCTAATATTTTTATGCAGCATACTAGTCACTTTAGGTATACAATCTCATTTAATGTCACAATAAAACTTCAAGCTTGCGGTTCATTATCTAGTTAACAGATAAGGGAATTTCAAGACACAGCAAGGTGAACATGTGTTGAAGGTCATCACTAGTTAGGAAGTGCCGTGCCATGCTTAGTCACTCAGTCGCGTCTGACTCTTTGCAACCCCATGGACTGTAGTCCGCCAGGCTCCTCTGTCCATGGGATTCTCCAGGCAAGAATACTGGAGTGGGTTGCCGTGCCCTCCTCCAGGGGATCTTCTCAACCCATGGACTGAACCAGGTCTCCCACATTGCAGGAGGATTCTTCACTGTCTGAACCACCAGGGAAGCCCAAGAATACTGGGATGGGTAGGCTATCCCTTTTCTAGGGGATCTTCCCACCCTAGGAATCGAACTAGGGTCTCCTGTGTTGCAGGTGGATTCTTCACGAGCTGAGCTACCAGAGCATGTATACATTTTCCACTGTAGATAGATACACATGGCCATAAATATGTATTTATAAAATAAATTACCTTACAAATTATTTGTATATTTTCCCTTAAATATAGTGCACCCAACTATGTGGTTGAACAAACATCTCAGCATTTAGCAAGTTGAGTTTGGATGAGGATAAAATATACATACACACAAATTGTAATCTAAAGAAAATGACATGGTGCTTTTAAGGCTATACAATTTCAGAATACAATTTTAGCCATGTCAAAATAAGCCAACTGGCCAAATACTCTCCGAGGTATTGTCTTTCTTCTAACTGATGCTAAAAATTCCTAAACAGGACCTGAATGCCACCTATATGCCTAGAGGACTCATACAGATGACCTAGCTTACCTCCCTGAGTTAGAGCTTGCAGCTATAATATTACGGAGGAGAGGGACTTTGACATAGAGAGCTTTTCAGCTGAAACTGCTGTTAAGCAGCAGAAGTTATATTTTTTAAAATAAATGTGTGTGTGTGTTTAATGAGTTCTTCTTTCATTTCCTCCGCAAAATAAAGTGAAAAAAAAATGTGTTAACTGTATGTACATCATGAGCTTACTGTGTGTGTGTGCTGAGTCACTTCAGTCATGTCCAACTACTTTGCAACCCCATGGACTGTAGCCTCTTTCCATGGGATTTCCTGAGCAAGTATACAGGAGTGGGTTGCCATTTCCTCCTCCAGGGGATCTTCCCCCTTCAGGGATTCAAGCCACGTCTTTTAAGTCTCCTGCATTGGCAGGACGATTCTTTACCCTCTAAACCACTTGGGAATCCCATGAAGCTACTAAATTGCCTCTTTTTCCTAAACTCTTTCAATAGGCTTCTTGGATTAGAGCAGGTAGATTCAAGGAATTTGTACTTTGATATTTTTGCTTCTGTATTTATGGAAGTACAACTGGTTTAAAAGTCTGTCATTTTAAATTACATAAGCCAAAAGAGTAAGCAATAGATTTAAATAATACATTTAAAATTAATGCCTGGATACTCTGTGACTCTCAATCTTTCTGAAAGTCATACCAGAATCTTCATAAAGGATATTGACTCCTACAGCATGGTTGTAACATAGATAACATTTAAAAAACAAAACACTAAGTATTTAGTGGATTTCATTATCCTAATTATCTATAGAAATATTGTCATGCTATAAAATTTTTTATAAACTATACCTCCAAGATTAGAAGGTTTTATTTTTATTGTAAAATAGACCATGTCTTCACAGGTTGCATAATAAAAGCTTGAAAGTGAAAGTGTTAGTTGCTCAGTCATGTCCAATTCTTTGTGACCCAATGGACTATAGCCTACCAGGCTCCTCTGTCCATGGAATTCTCCAGGAAAGAATACTGGAGTGGGTTGCCGTTCCTTCTCCAAGGGGATCTTCCTGAACCAGGGATCGAACCCCTGTCTCCTGCATCGGCAAGTGGATTCCTTACTGTCTGAGTCACCAGGGAAGTATATTTTTCTTTCCTGTGGCTTTCTTGACAGTTCATTTTGAAAGAAAAAAAATTATCAGGATGATTTTTAAAATCTTTATTGAATTTGTTACAGTATAGCTTCTGATTTAAGTTTTGGCTTTTGGCCCTGAGGCATGTGGGATTTAAGCTGCCCAGCCAGTGATAGAACCCATACTTCCTGCATTGGAAGATGGAATAGTAACCACCTGACCACCCGGGAACTCCCTCTGGATAAAAATTTTGATGATGAAATATCAGTTTTGCTAATACATACCAGGTAGAGAAGATAAGGTTGTATACAGTTTGAAAGAGTGGGCAATGAATTTAGATTCAAGAGTTCATTTGCATAGAACAATCTATACAGGAGATAAATTCTGACTCTCATCATAGTGTTTTAGAAGCAAGCGTTTCCAGGTTTCTTAAGTTATATCATGCAATAATACATGGGATTCTTTGAGAACTATCTTATTGCAAGTATTTGCAAATTTTTTTAATGTTTACAATGAGAAAGTAATTTATCTCCTTGTCATTGTAAGTAATTTTTTTAAATGGCATATACTGGAAATGAGACATGCACCCCCATGAATACACACACACACACACGCACACACATATATATACACATATATATATCACATATATATATATATATATGATAGAGATCTCAAGAAAATTAGAGATGCCAAGGGAATATTTCATGCAAAGATGGGCTCAATAAAGGACAGAAATGATACAACAGAAGCAGAAGATATTAAGAAGAGGTGGCAAGAATACACAGAAGAACTGTACAGAAAAGAGCTTCACTACCTGGAAAATCATGAAGGTGTGATTACTCCCACTCATCTAGAGCCAGATATCCTGGAATGTGAAGTTAGGTGGACCTTAGGAACCATCACTACAAGCAAAGCTAGTGGAGGCAAGGGAATTCCAGTTGAGCTATTTCAAATTCTAAAAGATGATGTTGTGAAAGTGCTGCACTCAATAGGCCAGCAAATTTGGAAAACTCAGCAGTGGCCACAGGACTGGAAAAAGTCAGTTTTCATTCCAATCTCAAAGAAAGGTAATGCCAAAGAGTGCTCAAACTACTGCACAATTTCTCTCATTTCACATGTTAATAAAGTAATGCTCAAAATTCTCCAAGCCAGGCTTCAGCTATATGTGAACCATGAACTTCAAGATGTTCAAGCTGGTTTTAGAAAAAGCAGAGGAATCAGATATCAAATTGCCAACAAACACTGGATCATCGAAAAAGCAAGAGAGTTCCAGAAAAACATCTATTTCTGCTTTATTGACTATGCCAAAGCCTTTGACTGTGTGGATCACAATAAACTGTGGAAAATTGAGAGAGAGGGGAATACCAGACCACCTGACCTGCCTCTTGACGAACCTGTAAGCAGGTCAGGAAGCAACAGTTAGAAGTGGACATGGAACAACAGACTGGTTCCAAATAGGAAATGGAGTATGTCAAGGCTGTATATTGTCACCATGTTTGTTTAACTTATATGCAGACTACATCATGAGAAATGCTGGGCTGAAGGAAGCACAAGCTGGAATCAAGATTGCCGAGAGAAATATCACTAACCTCAGATATGCAGATGACACCACCCTTATGGCAGAAAGTGAAAAAGAACTAAAGAGCCTCTTGAAAGTGAAAGAGGAGACTGAAAAAGTTGGCTTAAAGCTCAACATTCAGAAAATGAAGATCATGGCATCTGGTCCCATCACTTCATGGCAAATAGATGGGGAAACAGTGGAACCAGTGGAACCAGTGTCAGACTGTATTTTTCTGGGCTTCAAAATCACTACAGATGGTGACTGCAGCCATGAAATTATAAGGCGCTTACTCCTTGGAAGGAAAGTTATGACCAACCTAGATAGCATATTCAAAAGCAGAGACACTACTTTGCCAACAAAGTTCCATCTAGTCAAAGCTATGGTTTTTCCAGTAGTCATGTATGGATGTGAGAGTTGGACTATAAAGAAAGCTGAGCACAGAAGAATTGATGCTTTTGAACTGTGATGTTGGAGAAGACTCTTGAGAGTCCCTTGGACTGCAACGAGATCCAACCAGTCCATCCTAAAGGAGATTAGTCCTGGGTGTTCATTGGAGGGACTGATGTTGAAGCTGAAACTCCAATACTTTGGTCACCTGATGCGGGGAGCTGACTCATTGGAAAAGACCCTGATTCTGGGAAAGATTGAGGGCATGAGGAGAAGGGGATGACAGAGGATGAGATGGTTGGATGGCATCACCGACTCGATGGACATAGGTTTGGGTGGACCCCGAGAGTTGGTGATGGTCAGGGAGACCTGGCATGTTGCAGTTCTTGGGGTTGCAAAGAGTTGGACATGACTGAGCGACTGAACTGAACTGTACGATGGTAAAGAATCTGCCTGCAACAGAGGAGGCCTTGGTTCAGCCCTTGGGTTGGGAAGATCTCCTCTAGAAGGGAATGGCTAGTAACTCCAGTATTCTTACTTGGAGAATTCCATGGACAGAGGATCCCGGTGGGCTACAGTCCATGGGGTCACAAAGAGTTGGACATGACTGAGTGACTAACACTTTTACTTTCATATATATATATATGCTTTTGAACTGTGGTGTTGGAGAAGACTCTTGAGGGTCCCTTGGACTGCAAGGAGATCCAACCAGTCCATCCTAAAGGAGATTAGTCCTGGGTGTTCATTGGAGGGACTGATGTTGAAGCTATATATATATAGCTATTGGAATTGACACTGAAAAATGTTAACAACTTCTCTGAGTGGCAGGGTAGAATAGAACATAAAACTAAATGCCTCTATACAGAATCATTTTCCCAACATCTGTTAGCCCAAAATTTTTGGATTAAGATTATGGCATATAGGAATTTTCCTATGTCATGCAAAATTATTCCATGTCTGTAGGATATCTGAGCTAGAGATGCTGGACAGAATGCTAAATTGATCACACTAACCATTTAGAATGCCTTTGAATATTAGAATATTTTCTTTAACATGTCTTCCAGCAGAATAAAGGAATTAGTTCTACAACATATTTAAACCTTTCCATGTCAAAATTCTCAAAACTTGAATTTTTCACAAGGCCTTGCTAATGAGTTCATTGTTTTGTTTATTCTGCTCAAAGGAAAGTTTGATATGACCTTTATATTTGCATTGCTAATCTCTGTCAATGGTTGATTCCCAGGCTCTTTCTGCTGTGGCACTTTGACAAAATTAATTGAGATCAAAGTCCATTGACAGGAAGACTGTTGGTCCAAACTGGCTGATAAAAGGAACAGTCAGAATCATCAGGCCAGATTCTTTAGCAAAAAGTTCAGAATCTGGACTGAGACAGATAAAACAAATAAGGCATCTGTTCGGAAACATGTTTCAGAATTAAATTGCAAGAGCGAGGACAGAAGCATTGAAGAAAAGAGTTAGGAGGGATGGAAGAAGCAGGAGCGCTCATACTCAGAGACTTTTGGGAGGGGCCAGTGCGGCAGCATCATTCTCAGGGAAGGAAGTATCCAGGGCTTTATCCCACTGCAGTGTACCTGGATGCATTCTTCTCATAAGTTCTCAAATTTCCTGAATAAAGAATCACCTAGAGAAACTGATGGTTATTTCTATTCAACTTTCACTTATGCATGTACCAGAGATAGAAAATACAAGAAGTTTATTACTGTATGGGAAGAAATTTTTAAAAAATCACCAAGTTGAATACGTGTACAGGCACAATGATAGGCCAAGGAGGAGACTGTCCATTCTGTATTTCTATGCCAAGAGCCAGGAAAGTCTTCTAAAAGAGGTAATGCTTGATTCAGTCTTGAAAGATGGTAATTAAGCTCCAATGGGTAAATGTAGAAATGGTATGTTGAAGAAATGGGGGCTTGAAGTCACTGATGCGCCCCAGAGAAGTACAAATAGTTCTTTACGACTGAAGCCAACCATCAATGGCTATTCATGGTGTTGCCAGGGAAACCACAGCATCAACTGCACTTGAGATACAGAATGTCTAATTATTAATAAATCAAGCTCCAAGAAATGGCAACCCATTCCAGTATTCTTGCCTGGGAAATCCCATGGACAGAGGAGGCTGGTGGACTACAGTCCATGTGATTGCCAAAGAATCATATACAATTTAGTGAATAAACAACAGCAACAACAATTATCCCATAGTAGCCAAGAAATCTTGGGCAGGCTAAGTGACCTGTTTATGCCTATCTGTAAAGTGGCAATAGGGCTTCCCCGGTGGTTCAGTGGTTAAGAATCTTCCTATAATGCAGGCAATTCAGGAAACTCGAGTCTAATCCCTGGGTTGGAAAGATCCCCTGAAGGAGGGGATGGCAACCTGCTCCAGTGTTCTTGCCTGGAGAATCCCATGGACAGAGAAGTCTGGCAGGCCACAGTCCATGGGCTCACAGAGTCTGAATGACTAAAGCGACTGAGCATGCTTGCAGGCACAAAGTGGGAATAATTACAGAGCCTATCCTGCAGGGTAGCTGTGAAGATCAGTGGGTTAATGCCTGTAAATCATTTAAACTGGTAGCACATAGTAGGTCTAATGTTAAGGCTCTCATTTGAACTTCTCCTGCTGAACTTGTCACTAGATTTTTTTTTTTCTCCTTTATTTCTATTCAGTGAATTTAAAGGTTGAAGAAATTTCTCTTGTCTTTGAAATCTCTTACTCATTCAGTGGTCTTGAATAGTTTATCTGTTCTACTTTTAATTTTCCTTTTAGCAGAAACTGTCATTTATTTATTTAGACCATGTCTTCTTGCTTCTGAAATTCAACCATTCTGCTAGAATTAGAACAACAGGTACACGCTGGTCAAAATGACTAAGCAACACACTCATAAGACAGATGTGAACTTACTGATTCCTGAAGGAATAACATTGGCTCAACAGAGCTCTGATGTGGTGTTGGAGCAGGAGGTTAAAAGGCAAATGTGTGTGAATTTGAGATCTACTATCATAAGGAGGCTTTCCTTAAGATAGTGGGCTCTCAGGTGGCCCTAGTGCTAAAGAACCAATCTGCTAAGGCAGGAGATGCAAAATAACTCCTTCAGGGAAACTACACATTAATCATATTTATTTTAATTTGAGCCACTTGAAAATGCTGATCGTTTGCTGTTTTTAACATACAAAAGTGGCAATGTTACACAATTTAACACAGAATATTAATATGCTTGTTCTTCAGTTTTTAGTGGGAAAAGTAGCATTTTGCTTTTCCTCACTCAGTCCTCAAGTTGCTTTGAGAAATGTTCGATTGTGTAAAGTCAGTATACGACTAGTCTCTAAGTTCACTTTAGCCACGCTTACAGTGACAAAGAGATCTTTATGAACAAAAGCAAACCCAGGGTACTTATTCATAAGCTGTAATTCTCTGTACTCTCACACTACGGGCAACTTCTGTCTGAGATCTTAGACAAATGCTAGAGTGCAAAATCTAGATTGAGGCTTTTGTGGAGATAAGGGAAAAACAGAACCTGCTAGAGTTAATATAGCCAGATAATCCATTTTTTTCTCCAGAAACGCACACCCCAAAGAGAGTATATGCTGTACACAGCTGTAGTAGCATAACCTCTATTTTTCCCCACCATGGGTTCTCAGAAGACTAGTTTCCTTTTTGCCCAACAAAACGTAAGTTGATTTCATGTCAGATCTTGATTAATAATTTACACAAGATTTATAATTACTGGAATGTGATACAAAATTTAAAAAGGGATCTTAAAGAGCATGCCTTTTCTTTGATGAAGGAAGTAATAAACATGTATATATACGGATAGCTTCATCGACTCAACGGACATGTGTGCTAATTTGATTCAGTCCTGTCTGACTCCGTGTGGCCCTATGGACTGTAGCCCCCCAGGCTCCTGTGTCTATGGGATTCTCCAGGTAAGAATACTGGAGTGGGTAGCCATTCCCTTCTCCAGGGGATCTTCCTGACTCAGGACCCAGGGATCAAACCTGGGGCTCCTGCATTGCAGGCAGGCTCTTTACCACTCAGCCACTTGGGAAGCCCGGCTCTGCTCAGTAGCATGAAACAATTGTAAAAGAAACTAAACCTACATTAAGTCAGGTTTAAGATGGAAAACCAAATAAAATTATAAATACACGTTTAAAAAACATTACCTAGCCTTGAACAAATGAGCTTTATCATTGTTAAAAAGATATAAGTTGTAGTGTAAACGACCTGTCATATATTCAAGTGATTTTCATCAGTGAGGAAACACGTTTCTTGCTGTTTTATGGAACAGATGAAGCAGGAAACAATCTCAGCATCCTGCCATTGGCAGTTTCAGAAGCAGACACAACAGAAAGTGTCTGAATAGCTAATACTTTGGGGATGATTCAAAAGTGCCATTAAAGACAGCTTTGCATTAGAGTGTGAAAACAGTAGGCATGTTATCCTACGCAAAAAAAAAAAAAAGAGGGTGAGAGTGGGTTTATTTCTGCTGTAAAAACTGACGCTGTCTTTGTATACTGGGTTCCTTCATCAAGGCTTTCCACAATTGCTTCTGCCATGCCAAACATTCTTCTATTTTGTTGTAATTAAAATATATACAGGGACTTTCTTGGTGAACCAGTGGTTAAGACTTTGTCTTCCAATGCAGGGGCTGCGAGTTCAATCCCTGGTCGGGGAGCTAACATCCCATATGCCTAGAGGCCAGAAAATCAAAACAAAAAACAGAAACAACATTGTAACAACTCCAATGAAAACTTAAAAAAAATGGTCCACATAAAATATATACAGACTTAAAGAACGTAAACCTACCCTGAACAGTAGAGCTTCGGGAAATGTTATCTGCGTCCTAAGCAGCATTTAGTAGGAAAGAATTGACAGGAAAGAAAAGCAAATAAAAGGGTCAGATTGTTACAACATGTTGATTTGAAAAGGTTTATATATAACATTTTAAAGGTCAGAGAAAGGTGTGAGTAGGTCTCACTGCAGAATTTAAATGGGTTAGTTGCTCAGTTGTGTTTGACTCTGTGACTCCATGGACTGTATAGCCCATCAGGCTCCTCTGGCCATGGGATTTTCTAGGCAAGAATCCTGGAGTGGGTTGCCATTTCCTTCCCCAAGGGATTTTCCTGACCCATTGATCAAACCCAGGTCTCTTACATTATAGGTAGACTTTTTTTTTTTTTTTTTTTTTTTTTACCATCTGAGCCGCCAGGGAAGCCCTGCAGAAGTTATGTTTTGGGTAAAGTTGTCAACCAGCATTAAGCTCATAGGGAAGAATCAAAACGAACAGACCCCTAACACAGCACTCCAAAGGAGAGGGAAGTGCCCTGGTCCCCAGGTAAGGAAGCTATGTCTGTGGGCCACCTTTGCCCCACCGTCTCACCGAGGGTGATGGCTGTGTCTCAGTTCAGCCTTCTGGCATTCATAAGCTGCCTACTTTCTCTGTCTGCCTATCCATCTGTGCAAATGGGATTCGGTGTGATTTTAAACCCGTCTGAAAATGAAATTCAGTTGCAAGGTAAGAACTGTGAATAGAAGTGAGCAAGTGGAATAAAAAGGTGTTGATATGGTAAATTAAAAGTTGACTTCACACCAATGGTTCATTTTAATATGAAATTAACCTATGGCTGCAAAAACTCTCATATAACAGGTGATTCCCCATCACCGGTGTACCTGTGAATCTGGAAACTGCTAAGACCTTATGCAAAACCAGATGCACTTCAGGTCACAGACAAGGTGACAGAATTCTTAGTGGGTGTTAGGCTACATATCTCTGCCTTTTTCTACTTAAGGAACACATAAAATCTCCTTGATTTTAAACACAGAAAGCAGATCCCTTCATTTGGTTGCAATTTCTTAACATGTATCTTAAGTTAGACTTGATGTTGAGTTTAATTTCAGCTGTGTGTCTACCACCACCTCTGTTGAATTAGATTAGAAGATCTCTTTCAAAACTATCTTAGGTTGCTGCTATGTGATTCTAGAACAGAAACTGGCAAGGTTAAAGACCCAGACTTTTTATTTGTAGAGAAGAAAAAAAAAAGAGAGGAAAAATGTTCACATATCTGACAGGCTGCCTAAATAAAACTTGTATTAGTTTAAATAAATTAAACCATTTAAAAACTAATGACTTATGAGGTCTTCGCTGAGAGTCACTCGGCAAACCTGACTGACCCCCACTAACTTACATCCACTTTGCTGGCCTAGCAAACATCTCCATGAAGCTAACTCATTTTGGTTTTCTTAAAGTATCCAATTTTTTAGATCTTATAAATAAAATGAATATTAATATTTGAAAGAGCAGCAGGAGTTATATTTGATTGTTCAAAGGAGCATCAAAATGAATATTTAATGCGGAGTCCACTTAGGGTACTCTAAATATAATTGCTGGCGTTTGTCCAGCTACAGAATAAAAGAACTGGGGGAGGAAAGTACATACTGCTTATTTTAATTAGTTGAAATTATGTGGTTCAATAAAGCATGGCAGTCTGCATAATGAGAGGAGAGCCCCATGTTTATGGGAGAATTATTGGTGACAAAAATGTTGGCAGTATGCATGTTTTACTGAAACAGTTGAAAGCCACTGTTTTATCTTTTCATTCATAATTTCCTGCAATGCCTTTTAAAAATAAACTGATATCAAGCAAGAGAAGAAAAGCAGGCAAGTGTGTTTTTTCATTTTCTCTGTTTAACAAAGATGAAGATAATATGTTTGCAGTATATCTGAAGATGATCTAAAAGTTGCCAGTGATTTTGTGTCTCTCATTCTCACTTCACTTCCTCTTTTCTTCCTCTCTCTCTCTGATTTTTTAATAAACTTTATAAATACATATGCATATATATATATATATATATAATATTACATGGATGCTTAGTTACTCAGTCTTGTCCAACTCTTTGTGACCCCATGGACTGTAGCCTGCCAGGCTCCTCTGTCCATGGGGATTCTCCAGGCAAGAATACTGGAGTGATGTACATAGATAAACACACACACACACACACACACACACACACGCATATATACACTTGTTTTTCCTTTTATTAAAAGCAAGTCTTTATGAAGCATTTGAAATAGAAAAAAAAAGAAACAAAAGGAAGAAGTATTACAAAAATAAGTGATTATTTATCCATATTTTCTTCTGTCCCCTTTTCTTTATTTAGAGTATACACAAAGTGCTTAGTTAATAGGTAGCACTCTACAATTTTAATTAAAATATTTCATTTAAACTGTATTTTATAAAGACAACTGAACTGTATTTGACATTACTGAGTGAGGGGAAAAAGCATTTTTTCCCAGTTGTTGATGTTGTTGTTTAGTCACTAACTCATGTCCAAATCTTACAACCCCACTGAAAGCTCACTGTAGATTGGCAGAAAGACTTGTTTTACCAAGTCTCTAAGAGAAACCCCACATGGAATCAGAGGGAAAGGGAAGCAGAGAGATCAAGTCAGTACCTGTGCGGTGGAAAGACACCTGGAAAAGGAGGGAGACCCACAAATGGAGACCCACGGTCCAGGAAGTGAGCAGTTTAAGACCTGTCTTGGGCACCTCAGCCTTGACGTCCCACACCGGGAAACAAATCTCTTAGGTTGGTCAGAGGACAGGTAGGATCAACAGGAGGACTGTGAGAAGCTTAGATTCCCCAGATGAGTGTGCCCATGCTTGCTTACGCAGAAATAGAGGGGAGGCTAGGTTAGAACTGCACCCGATACTTGGCCCCTCCCCGCGGTTGCCCAGGCACACACCCCAGCCCGAGCCAAGCCCCACCCCCAGCCTTGCTCCACGGTGCAGGTACACGCGGGAGCAAGGGCCGCCGTGGCGGAGGGCGGCAGTGCCAGCTGAGACCCAGAGTGGCGTCTGAGCTGGAGGCAGAGCACAGCCGTCACTGGCACTGACCCAGGCAGAGCATCAGAAGCAGTCCGATCTCTGAGCGCAGAGGGACCTCTGCAGCCTGAGCCGAGGCCCACCCCCAGGCCTGCACCAGCCCTTCCTGCTCCAGCAGGCCTCCCCTCTGGGCTGACGGTGCTAGACGCAGGGAGAGCACACACTTAGAAGTAATGAGAGGGCTATGAAAGGAATTCGAAAAAGAAGAGCGAGCAAAGGATGAAGAGGAAATACATATAATAGAGTCCAGAAAAACAACAACAAAAAAAAGCAGTAAGGAAGCTCAATGAAACCAAGAGATGTCTTATGAAAAGAGAAACAAAGCTGATAAAGCTTTAGGCAGGTTCATCAAGAAGAAAGAAAAACTAGGGAGCATAAGTAAAATAAGAAATGAAAGGGGAGAAATGACAACTGATAGTACAGAGATACCAAAAGATCATAAGAGAATTCCATGAACAGTTATATGGAGAGCCTATATACAGCCTGTACACTGTTGCTGTCCAACAGTCAGCAAATTGGACAACCTAGAAGAAACGGACAGATTTTAAGAAACATAGAACCTCCCAATACTGAATCAGGAAGGAATAGATAATCTAGACAGAAAATGATCACTAGCAGTGAAATTTAATTTGTAAAAACAAACAGAAAAAAAAAACTTCCCAGCAAATGAAAGTGCAGGACTAGAGGACTTCACAGGGGAAATCTATCAAACATGGCAAGTAGAGCTGCCACCTACCATTCTCAAACTGCTCTATAATTATTGAAGAGGACGCAACTACCCTCAATTCATTCTGTGAGGTCACCATAGCCATAATACCAAAACCAGACAAAGACACTTAAAAAATGTATTGGCCAATGTTTCTAATAAATATAGATGCAAATATCTTCAACAAAACATTAGTGATCCAAATCCAATAATATATCAAAAGGATTATACATCATGATCAAGTGGGATTTTAATTTATTCCAGGGATGTAAGGATGATTCTGTTTCTGCAAATTAATCAGTGTGATACACCCTACAAGTAACAAGACATAGAAATCACATGATTATCTCATTTGACAAAATTTAACATCCATTCATGCTAAAACCTTTCATCAAAGTTGGTATAGAAGTAACAGATTTCAACATAATAAAGACCATTTATGACAAACCCACAGCTAACATCATACTTAGTGGTGAAAAGCTGAAAGCTTTGGCTCTAAAATCAGAAATAAGACAAGAAGGTTCACGTTTAACACTTCTATTTGACATAATATTAGAAGTCTTAGCCACAGCAATCAAAAAGAGAAAAGAAGTAAAAGACATCCAAATTGTATGGGGAAAGTAAAAATGTCATGATTTGCAGACGATATGATACTATGTTTAGAAAACCCAGAAGTCTCCATGAAAAAACTATTAAAACTAATATGTGAATTCAGTAAATTTGCACTAAGATTAATATATGGAAATCTATTGCTTTTCAATATACTTTAACTATCAGAAAGACCAAGCAGGGAAACAATTGCATTTGAAATTTTACCAAAAAGAATAAAATATCTAGGAATAGACTTAAGGAGGTGAAAAAACTTATACTCTGAGAACCAGAAAAAATTGACGAAGGAAATTGAAGATCATAACAAGAAACGGAAATATACCCTGTGCTCTTGCATTGAAGGAATTAATATTGTTAAAATGGCCATCCTACTCAGAGCAATCTACAGATTTAAAACAATCCCTAACAAAATACCCATGACATTTTTCACAAAACTAAAACAAGTAATCCCCAACGTGTATGGAACCATCAGTTCAGTTCACTCAGTCGTGTCCGACTTCTTGTGACCCCATGTGCTGCAGTACGCCAGGCTTCCCTGTTCATCACCAACTCCCAGAGCTGACTCAAACGCATGTCCATTGAGTCGGTGATGCCATCCATCCCCTTCTCCTCCTGCCTTCAATCTTTCCCAGCATCAGGGTCTTATTCTAATGAGTTGGTTCTTCACATCAGGTGGCCAAATTATTGGAGTTTCAGCTTCAGCGTCAGTCCTTCCAATGAATACGGAACTATAAAAGACCCCAAATTGACAAGGAAATCTTGAGGAAAAGTAACAAAGAACATCAAGTTGCCAGTTTTAACACCTCCATCTAAACCTGTAATCCATGGGTAACGTTGTGTGAAATACATTATTCCTAAGGGTTTAAGATTTGAAGTTTCCAAGGGCCTCCATGTAAGACTTGTGATACTAAAACTGCTTTTTTTTCTGTTTAAGAAAGATGGTAACCAGACTGGTTCCAAAAAGAAAAAGGAGTACGTCAAGGCTGTATATTGTCACCCTGCTTATTTAACTTATACGCAGAGTACATCATGAGAAACTCTGGGTTAGATGAAGCACAAGCTGGAATCAAGATTGTCGGGAGAAATATCAATAACCTCAGATATGCAGATGACACCACCCTGATGGCAGAAAGTGAAGAGGAACTAAAAAGCCTCTTGAGGAAAGTGAAAGTGGAGAGTGAAAAAGTTGTCTTAAAGCTCAACATTCAGAGAACAAAGATCATGCCATCCGGTCCCATCACTTCATGGCAAATAGATGGGGAAACAGTGGAAACAGTGTCAGACTTTATTTTGGGGGGCTCCAAAATCATTGCAGATGGTGACTGCAGCCATGAAATCAAAAGACACTTACTCCTTGGAAGAAAAGTTATGACCAACCAAGATAGCATATTCAAAAGCAGAGACATTACTTTGCCAACAAAGGTCCATCCAGTCAAGGCTATGGTTTTTCCTGTGGTCATGTATGGATGTGAGAGTTGGACTGTGAAGAAGGCTGAGCGCCGAAGAATTGATGCTTTTGAACTGTGATGTTGGAGAAGACTCTTGAGAGTCCCTTGGCCTGCAAGGAGATCCAGCCAATCCATTCTAAAGGAGATCAGCCCTGGGATTTCTTTGGAGGGAATGATGCTAAAGCTGAAACTCCAGTACTTTGGCCACCTCATGTGAAGAGTTGACTCATTGGAAAAGACTGATTCTGGGAGGGACTGGGGGCAGGAGGAGAAGGGGATGACTGAGGATGAGATGGCTGGATGGCATCACCAACTCGATGGACGTGAGTCTGAGTGAACTGCGGGAGTTGGTGATGGACAGGGAGGCCTGGCGTGCTGCAATTCACGGGGTCGCAAAGAGTCGGGCAGGACTGAGCGACTGAACTGAACTGAACTGAACTGAAGATGGTAACCAAGGCTACCATTTCTTACAGAGTTGAGAGGGAGTTACATCTTAATAAGCTCAGGAGATTAACATGGTAGAGAGACCTTAAACACAGTTCCCCTTGAATATCTCCTTCCTAAGATTATACTTTCTGCTTTTCCTCAAAAAGTAAACTGTCTTCCAGTCTGACATTTAAGTTGACATTTAAGTTGACAGTCATTCAGTTGATACTTCATTTTAGTCATTTTAATATTAATCATGATCAAATGAAAATATAGGAAAATATTTTCATAATAAATAATAGCAAATGAGTCATCCCTTAACTAGGCTAAAATTAACCTTCACAAAACAAGAATGAAAGACAGTAAAAATAATGATAATTAGATTAACTGTTTGGAATCCCTTCACAGTTTCTGTACAATATTTAGTTTTCTCAGTACATTATTAGGTATGAAATTTGGTTTAACTTTTAAGATTAAAACAAGTAAAATATTTTAAATGTCCAAATGTATTGAACATGATGTTATTTAAAAGTCACAACATAAGATAGTGATTTACACTATCTTATATTTTTCTAAGCAATATTACAACAAATTCAGTGTTATCTACCTACCTACCTACCCATCACCTACCCTCTCCACCTACTCACCCACATAAACATTTACTTATTTTCAAAATGTTAGAACTGTCTGGGATGGTATTTTTGCCTTCTTAGATTTATTCAGTTTTTTGAGTGAGCCACATATAAAAATGTTCAAAGTGATTAAGTTAATGTATGTGTTCCTTAACCTCAGGAGTGTCAAGAGACATTGAGAATCTAAAAATTTGTGTAATGACTAAAACTTCTACTTAAAAAGAAAAAAATCCCACAGTTAGGTTGGGGAATTTTTCAAAGAGATTAAAAACTCTTTCAAGAGGGAACTGGAAAACAAACTGCTACTTCTCTTATTATATAAAAATTATTTACTGTTGGTATCAATTTAGCTCATGAAAATCTACAATGTAATTTTTAATATTTCATTATATTTAAGTTCAATTAGAAAATTCATAGTGCTTGACTGTACTGTATCATAATGACCCTGACTTTTTCTGGTCTTCCCTAATCGCTGTATCTTTAGCCCTTACCAGACTGCCAAGAACAAGGTGGAAGCACCATATATATTCAATGAATTATTAAAGGAATTATTTCTCTCTTTTTCACTGTTCAGACACATAATTACATTTTAATTTTAAAAATAAAGCAATTACCTGCCAGATAATGGCTACAAAGTTTTTACTATTCACTTGCACAAAAATAAATAAAAATATTATCCATACTCTAGATATGTATCATTTATATACAGGTGGTGGTGATGGTGGTTTAGTCAATAAGTCATGTCTGACTCTTTTGCGACCCCATGGACTGTAGCCTGCCAGGCTCCTCTGTCCATGAGATTTCCCAGGCCAGAATACTGGAGTGGGTTGCCACTTCTTTCTCCAGGAGAACCTTCCCCATCCAGGGATCGAACCCATGTTTCTAGCATTGCATGTGGATTTTTTACTGCTGAGCCATCATGGAAACCCCCATTTATATCATGCTGCTGCTGCTGCTGCTAAGTCACTTCAGTAGTGTCCGACTCTGTGCAACCCCATAGACAGCAGCCCACCAGGCTCCCCCGTCCCTGGGATTATCTAGGCAAGGACACTGGAGTGGGTTGCCATTTCCTTCTCCAATGCATGAAAGTGAAAAGTGAAAGTGAAGTCACTCAGTCGTGTCCGACTCTTCGTGACCCCATGGACTGCAGCCCACCAGGCTCCTCCGTACATGGGATTTTCCAGGCAAGAGTACTGGAGTGGGGTGCCATCGCCTTCTCCAATTTATATCATACTTAAGGCCACATGTGGGCTTCCCTAGTGGTTCAGTGGTAAAGATGGGCCTGCCAATGCAGGAGACTCAGGTTCCATCCCTGATCCTGTAAGATCCCCTGGAGAAGGAAGTGGCAACACACTTCAGGATTCTTGCCTGGGAAATCCCAGGGACAGAGGAGCCTGCTGGGCTACAGTCCACGGGGTTGCAAAAGAGTCAGACACAACTTAGCAACTGAAACAGCAACAACAAACACCAAACATAATGATATTTATTGAATCTTGACCTTTAAAACCCACTGCACTGTCAATAATTCTCCCTTCCTGTAATTGTTGTTACTAATTTCAAAAAAAGCGTTATTGCTTCAATCACAGGTAATAGCACAACTAATTGATGGGAGATGCTTTTCTAAAAGTGGTTCAATTTATTTGATTAGGTTAATTATCCTTATTTTCCTTGACCACTTCCATGTTGATTCTTGTCTGAGAGTAATGACCACTGCTAGAGAGAAAGGGGTAGTTTGGCATGTGGATCTTGTGGCTGACTCAGCCTTTAGAATACTGGCACTTCTACCAGATGGTTCAGCGTGTTCCACGGGTGGAATCCAAACCAGTAAACACCGCCTTTGCTTCTCACGTCGGGGTGGCCAAAAGCCAGCAAGGGAAGGTTTCCACATGACTTCCAGGTTAAAGCGCTAACAGATTTCAGTTCCGTGCTTATTTTTGGTGCAGAGTAGATGAGAGAGGGCATGTAAAACTGCAAAGAGCTGAAGACTCCGGGCCAACATGTTGTTCTCTGGCATTCCCTAGGTCCTATCTTTAACATTTGTTTCTTGACCTGACCTCGCCCAGCCCAGGGTTGAGGTTCTGAGCAGTTCAGTAATGTAGGGGGTCTGCCCTTCTCAAAAGGTCCTGCCGGGTCCCTCTGGGAGACGCGTTCATTCAGGAGGTCTGAGAACAAGAGCCTTTTCATAACCTCAATTACCACAGGGTCAATAAGCAAGCAGGCGTTTCCAGTGGTCCCCAGCCTGCCTGGCAAGCAGCTGTGGCCAGAAAGCTCCTCTGAAACCAAGTTAAACCATCATCAGTGTGTCTCCTAATGACAGCAGCCACAGAGGATATTTTCTGATAATTGGCTTTTTGAGCAACCAGACCTAGGATCTGACTCTTGAACAAATAAAGCCTTGTCAGGATTAAACCCCCATTAGTAATTCATAAGAAAGTTCTGTCAGGATTGTGTGTGTGGTTTTGATAGAACAAAAGAACATTAATTTCCTGACTATGAGACCTCATATGCTTTACATTTATTCATGTATTTTACTTTGAAAAAAAAAAGGTATATTGCATCTTTCTAATAAATATATTTATGGTCTGCCATGAGATTCATGCATAAGAATTGAAAATTACCATGAAGCTGATGGCATCCTGTCAATTGATTGAGAATCTTTCAATCTCTTTAGTACTCATGCATTCAGTGAGGGTTTGCTGTAGGTCAAAATATGGTATGAAAAGGGCATTAGGATGAAACAAATCAAGGGATCCGGTTAGATTAAAAACAATGTTCAGCTTGGCAAAATCTGAGTGAGAATGTTTCAAATCAAAAGTGAAAACTAAAGCAAATGGTTTAACTTAAAGTCTACTATATAGCCTTATTAAGGAACTGAGTGTGTTGTAGTCACAACTGTTTGGATGTTTATGATATATTATAAACATACATGTTTTATGCATTACGAAAGCCTCCTTTGATCTCTCCTGAAAACCGCAAGACCCTACTGACGGTTGCTTTAGCTTGACAGTTTTTTGAAGAAAATCCATTAAGGCACACAGAAAATCACATGCTATCATTTTGAAATAATTTATTCTGGGGGGGAGGGGATGCTTTGCCTAAGGTAGCTGGTGAATTTAAATTGGAACTTTTTACTTATTAGTAACAATATAATTGTATGTGTGTCTCAAAGTTATACAAAATGTTTAGGAATGTTTATTGCTAAATATTTAAAACTTGCCTGGTGGCTCAGATGGTAAAGAATCTGCCTGCAATATGGGAGACCTGGGTTCGATCCCTGGGTTGGGAAGATACCCTGGAGGAAAGCATAGCAACCCACTCCAATATTCTTGCCTGGAGAATCCCCATGGACAGAGGAGCCTGGTGGGCTACAGTCCATGGGGCCGCAGAGAGTTGGACATGCCTGAAGGACTAAGCAAAGCACAGCACATTTAAAACTTAGTGGTACAAACACAAAATACTGATCCATCTTTTTCTTTAGTACGCTGACTTCTCCACCTGGTAATAAAGATGTCTCCATTTATATCTGTGTCTTGTTCTTTAAATCATTTCCTATAATGAGAGTGCTCTCCATAGGCTTGGCTTAGGCACATGGACCCAGGCACCAGTTTATGCTGCGCCATGCCTCTAGTGCCTGGAATAGTGTCTCACACACACAGCTGCTCAAGCAAAGTTTGTTAAAGAATGAATATCTAACTTTGTGTATTAACAAAACAATGAAAAAAGTCCATGTTGATGGTAATGAAAAGACTGAAGATCTCTTGGAAATAATTTGGGAAAGTTATGGTAATAATATTACCCTTATGTGTTCAGTTGCCTCAGGCAAGCCCTACTCTTTACAACCCTATGGACAGCAGCTCACCAGGCTCTCTGCCCATGGGATTTCCTAAGCAAGAATACTGGGGTGGGTTTCCATTTCCTTCTCCAAGGGATCTGCCCAACCCAGGAATCAAACTTGAGTTTCCTGTATCTCCTGAAATGCAGGTGGATTCTTTACCACTGAGCCACCAGAGAAACCCCGTAACCCTTATAATTCTAAGAAATGTATAATGTAGGATTCTAATGACTTGCCTTTCCAGGTTTATGTTAATCTAGTCATATATATGAAGGATATTTCTAAGAAGACAAGAATAATTGTATAGGCACAAACCATTTCTTAATTTCAACCAAGTTTTAGAATTTTCAGCTACATAAATAAATGCAGTCTGGGGGAAAAATATTAATGCACTTTCAAAGTTCAAAAATGAACTTTGATCTTGATGGCAGATATGGCCAAGCAAGTGTCTCTATCCAAAAAGGGATCCTTTACAGCACCTTGTCAAAACAAAACCTTAATGACTATCTCTTAATTCCAACAGTTAGCATATATCATTTAGATAGAAAGTTAAGAGAAGAAAAGAAAATTTGAGTTTTCTATGTAATAATTAGCCATTATGTATATTATTTAATGCTCACTACTACCCATGAGCAATGAATTAAGAAAGGAAAACCACCTTAATTGATTACAATATAAGGGCAAGCGCACTGTTCTAAGGACTTCCCTGACAGTCCATAAGACTGTGCTTCCAATGCAGGGGGTGTGTGTTCCATCTCTGGAACAAAGATCCCACATGCCACATGGCCCAAAAAAGCACACAGTTAGAAAAATTATATATATGTATATATGTAGAGGCAGGGAGAGAAAGACGTGAGTAAATAGAATGAAGAGAAAGTGAGTTGGGGTGGGAAGATGAAGAGGTGAGGAGAGAATACAGTGCTTGGAGAAAATTTCCCCAGGGACCACAACTCTTTGGCGATTAGAACCAAAGGTGCAAGAGATGACCCTGACCTCTTGCAGTCTAAGGAGGGATGCTGAGCATTAAGTCATGAACTGAGGTGATATATCCCTGAATACATGATATGTTGGGCTTCCCTGATAGCTCAGTTGGTAAAGAATCCACCTGCAATGCAGGAGACCCCAGTTCGATTTGTGGGTTGGCAAGATCTGCTGGAGAAGGGATAGACTACCCACTCCAGTATTCTTGGGCTTCCCTGGTGGCTCAGCTGGTAAAGAATCTGCCTGCAAGGTGGGAGATCTGGGTTCAATTCCTGGGTTGGGAAGATCCCCTGGAGAAGGGAGAGGATACCCCCTCCAGTATTCTGGCCTGGAGAATTCCATGGACTGTATAGTCCATAGGGTGGTAAAGAGTCAGACATGACTGAGTGATTTTCTCTTTACTTCACTTCCATGATATATTTACACCAGCAGATGCTGGTGAAGCAGCTGATAGAGGAGGAGGGAAAGGGGAGTTGGAGGTGTTACCAGGACCACTCTGATTCCCAGTGTGTCTCCTCTGTTGGCTGGCAGTGGTGCAGAATCCAGGACAAGCCTTCCCATCCTGAGCACGTAGGGCTCTGCCCTACACACTTGACTCGTCACAAGCCTGCAGGAAAGATTGGTCTCCTTTTGGCAGCTGAGAAAACTGCAGTTTTACAAGACATAAACCATAGCTACTCCATGACCCACCTATGAACAATCCGAACCTGTTCATCGCAAAGTCCGAGCTCTTGAGAAGTGTTACAGAGTGCAGGCTCCAGCCATGTCTACAGACACATGCATACGTGTGCATTTTCTTGACAGTCCCTATGGCTCGTATTTGGCTTCAAAAATGCAACTTAAACAGATATTATGATTTTTGTGTTCATTTTCTATTGCTGAATAACAAGTTACCACAAACTGAGAGGTTATAACAGCAAACATTTATTATCTCATTTCTGCATGTCAGTGTCTGGGTGTGGTTCAGCTGGTTTACAGCCTCTGGTTTCAAGAGGCTGCAATCAAGGTGTCATTTGTGGCTTCAGTCTCCTCTGAGGCTTGGGGACCTCTTCCTCGCTGTTGGCAGAATTGAGTTTCTTGTGGTTGTGGGACTATGATCCTCAGCTTCTGGAGACTCCACCACGCTCTGCCCTGTGACTCTCTCTAGACCACGCAGTGTGATTTTTTGAAGCTGAAAGGAGAGTGGGTCTCAATTCTTTGGCCTCTGACCCCTTGGCCGCTTTTGAAACACTCACCTGGTTAAGTCAGAGCCGCCTAGGATAATCTCCCTTTGATTAACCACTGACGAAGGACCTTGGTTATAGCTGCAGAATGCCCTCATCCTTGTCATACAAGTAATATAACCAGGAGCGATCTCTCTTCCTGCCATTGCCCTATTTTCTTAGAATCAAGTTAAGGCCGTGCCCAGACTCAAAGACAAAGCAAGGGCATGCCACATCTGCAGTTCTCTGAGACTTCCATCTATTAGCCGATACAAACCGTGTAGGACTTAACTTCCTTCATAAGCCTCCCACTTCCATGTCGCCTGCCTAGTTCAAGGGTACATTTGACTTTGTAAACACTTAGTTGCTAGTTGAACACGATAGAAGTGTAGCAAGGTACCTGGATTTTAAAACATTGAGTCTTAGAGAAAAAAAATGGTGATTTTTAAATACACTTGTAAAGAGTGGTTTCTTCTTCTTATCTTTGACCTAGTTGGTTGTCAAAACGAAAGTAAAAATCTGGGTTTCACGGGAAGAGGGCACTTTCCTTGTCTGAATGAATGCATACTTTGATTCTTATAGCTATGTCTGGCTCTCAAAATCTCAAAATAGCAAACATCAGGCAATTCCTTCTAATGTTTCTAAAGCGAGGACTTTGTATCACCTGTTATCACCTGGACACTTGCCTGAAACGCAGAATGCTGGTCTTCATGCTAGACATACTGAATCAGACCATGTTCTGTGACAATACCCAGGTGAGTTTTGTGCACGTTGATATTTGAGAAGTACTATTACTGTCTAGTTTACATGTTCTCCCATGCGTCTGCACCTTTGAATATCCATTCCTTGTTGATTTTAAACAGAGTACATAGGAAAACATTTAAGTTCTTTTAGATATTTAGTAATATCTACATAGACATGCTCAACAAAGTTTGGGATCCCACAAAGCTGAGACGCTTCGGAGAATAGAAGGACAGCTATAGCCTCCTATTTTCCTCTTTATTCTCCTATTTTCATGTTCTCCCTGAAGCCGTAGACCTTCCTGCCTCTTTTCCACTTCAAGTAGACAGAGAAAAAATTTAAATTAAGCAAAAAAAAAAAAAAAAATCAAACTGGAAATACCTTCCTGGCCAGAGGTAAATGGGATGAATTAAGGGATATTTTCAACTTATCAAAGTAGACTTTTTAACTTCATCAGTTATTAAAAGGAAAGGAAGACAGCATAATATCAGAATACCATATAGCTTTCTTCCAATGCAGGCTAGTCTTCGCTTCACAGAGCTCAGTATGGGCTATGACTCATCTCTGATTTTGGCACACTGCAATTATTTAAAGTTAAAATTCAAAACATTTTTTTGCATGAAAAATTCCTCAGAAACTACAGGAAAATTATATAATAAGTGCCTTAAACATCCAGAATCTCTGGTCTTATGAACCATGAAGTTCAATAAAAATTTTAAACAATAAAAGAAGAAGGAGGGGAGAATTTAATTTTAAAATAGCTTCTTCCCACATTTGATATTCGTCAAAGAAATAATGATTCTTGCTTTATTATCTTCTCCATAAATTATATACAAAATTAGTAAGGGTTCAACATAATAATTTTATTTTCACTTTCATGCTCTGAAAGATAAATGTACTCAAAATCAGCTATGTTTAAGAAAAAAAAAACAACACGCAACCTATTTGGTTTCATAATGAATCCTCAGTTGTCTGCTTTGCTTGAAGCTAACACAGATCATGGAGTCAGAACACCTTTAAGTTGCAAATTCACACTGATTGCCTGTGTCCTTTGGAAAATTACCCAAACTAGTTCAGCCTTGGTTTCATGGAGTAAAACATTAGCAAAACTTTATAGTAGGGGCTTTCCTGGTGGTTCAGATGGTAAAGAATCTGCCTGCAATGCAGGAGTCCTGGATTCAACCCCTGGTTTGAGAAGATGCACTGGAGAAGGAAATGGCAACCCTCTCTAGTATTCCTGCCTGGAGAATTCCATGGACAGAGGAGTCTAGCAGGCTAGTCCATGGGATCACAAAATGTTGGACATGACTGAGCAACTAACACTTCCACTTCCCTTAAAACCTTTACATAGTTACGGCTAGTCTATTAATATATTGATTAATGTGATGCCTAACAAACAGTAAATGCTTAATAAATACAGATACTGTTGAAGACTTCCCTGGTGGTACAGTGGTTAGGATTCCATGCTTTTGACCACGGACTTGGATTTGACCCCTGATTGGGACACTAGCTGCATGGCTAAAAACAAAAAAACCCCAAACAGAGCTGCTGTCATTAGAGATGGATAAATGCTTACCTCAAAACCCCGTCTTCTATCACTGTTAAGATATTTGTAAACAAGAGTAACTTGAGTTCTTTCTTCTTTAACAGCTGTCATTTAAGACTATGATGAATATTATCAAATGTCCTAATATAGATATATCAAAAGGAGCTCAGTCACTTCCTAGTTTCACATTTTGTGCCTTGACTAACATTGAAATTATCATCAGGGTTATTGTACTAGCCCTGTACACTACCATTCTCCTGTGTCATTTTATTAAGATTATTTGTTTTTTTTTCTTTTTGGCCACATGACATGGCTTGTGGGATCTTAGTTCCCTGACCAGGGATTGAACCCTTGCTCCCTGCAGTGGGAAGCGTGGAGCCCTAACCCCTGGATGGCAAGGGAATTCCCAGAAATTTTTAAAAAGGAAAAAAAAAACTAACAATACTATTGAATTGTAGTTATTTTGTGAGCAGTAAGTAATGTTTTTATATTATGAGCAGTGAGAATATTTTTTAAAAAAATATGATTTCACCAATGATTTTCATATCACTATTTCTGTGTAAAATAAAAAACAAAGTTTTTTCTAAATTAGTTTGGTTTGGATTTGACCAGCAAGTGTATATTATATATAAACTACAATCTTTGTTCTATGGTAGATTTCAAGGCGATGTAATAGAAGTTTAAAGATGATCTTTGCCCTAAGGTATGTAATACCCAAAAAAGAGCAAATTAACACACATCAAGCAACAGGGAGTCCAGGACAGAACAGCATAAAGAACCTCGTTTTCATAAGCCACGTCGTTTTGTGCCAAATTTTGTAAAGCAGACAGAAAAATCTGCAGAAGCACAGAAATGAAAATGAAAGAACTTGAAAAAGAATAAATGCATGTATATGTATGGCTGAGTCTTGTTGCTGTCCACCTGACCATCGCAATCTCAGTAATCAACTATTTTGTTGTCCTTCAGTTGCTAAATCAGGTATGACTCTTTGCGACCCCATGGACTGCAGCACCCCAGGCTCCTCTGTCCTCTGCTATCTCCCGGAGATTGCTCAAATTCATGTCCATCGAGTTGGTGACCCTATTTAAACATCTTCATCCTTTGCCACCCACTTTTCCTTTTGCCTTCAGTCTTTCTCAGCACCAGAATCTTTTCCAATGAGTCAGCTATTCACATCAACTATACTCCAATATAAAATAAAAAGTTTTAAAAAAATGAATGGAAAGTGGCATGACTGTGATAGTATTATTCATTCACTTACCTTCCCACTTACTACGTATACATCTATGCTCAGTTTGCCACTTCATAAGAACCTTACAAACTTGCAGAAACAAAGGAGAAGAGGAAGATGTAACTTGTTTGCTAAAGCTGGAGTATCAGGGACAAATACAATGAGGAAGGTTGGAGCATGTTTGGTTCTTGATTATGGTGGAAGATTCTACTGAGTAATACAGTATATTCTGGAAACTTATCAACATTTATAGAGGTTCTATTAGCAACCATTGCCTGAAAAGCATAGTGTCCCCCACCAGCCACCTCCCCAACTCTTTCACTTCTCCAGCCAACTGGACCAGAAGTACAGGCCAAGTCCAAATCCACCTGAAGTATCTAAAATGACTCAGGGGCTACTAGCTAGTTGTTGGAAACTGACTTGAAGCTGGTGGCTGCGCAATGCCCTTCTCTAACAAAAGGATTTCTCAAGCACAGAGTGTAGAGGGCATGTTTCTTCTGGAACACAAGAGAAGGTTTGTTCTCAGCTGCTTCCCAGCAATGTCCTCACTGAGCATAGTGGTTTAGATCTTGTGTTCTTCCCAAGGGCTATTGCATTATGAAAATAGTTACTCCTACCACCCTTAGTTGGAATTTCTTAAGTGTTTTTCTGTATTTTGTAACCAAAGAATCTTGACTAGTGCTGATGTGTAGGATGAAGCCAAGTCATAGTGAGTCAGGAAAGCTGAGCAGGGGAATTGTGTTTAGTTGTAATAGGGAATGACACCATCAAAGCCTTTGAATAGGAACCCGAAGTGATCAAAGCTGTTTTAAGAAAGAGGGAGTTGGCAGTAGTATTCAGGATTGATTAGATGATCCTAGAATCATATAAGCCAGCTCAGGGGTTCATGCAACGTATGGAGAATCAGATTTGTAAATGTGATATACATTTATTTAGATGTGACATCTAAATAAAATTAATACTCATTACAGAAGTAACAGCTACCAGATGATGAGAATTTATAAAACATCAAGCACTGTACTTGCTAAGAACTTTATGTATATTAATGCATTCTATTTTTACAATCAATATTACCCTTTTATCTTATAGCAATTTAACAAGTTTAGCAAGAACAAACATCTGGCTCAGTTCTTCAACGGGGACTTAAACCCAGTTCTATCCTGTACCAAGAACCATTCCACTTCATTTTCCAGATTTTCAGTAAAATGGGCATGATTGTAACATACATCTTGTCTCACATCCTAGAAGCTGGTTTAGATGCTGGGCATGTAAAAGTGAACCCCCTGGTCGTCTGAGAAGTTCATACCAACTGCAGTGCTTTTCCAAGGAACATTACCAAAAGATCTTTTTGTATGAAGTTTTTGTCATTTAATGTAAAACAATAGAACGCCTTAGGATAATGGTCTCAAAGAACTTCAAATGTAATTATCATGTGTAATTAGCACATCTCCAGAGAAGAACAGTATTTACAAAGAAAAACACTGAAATATACTTATTTGAAAGAGTTTTCTTGAAATAACAGGTCTTCACAAAGGGAGACTGAGGTTGTAGGAAAGCAGGTGATGGGGGTAGGGGGTGAAGTAAAGACTCCAGTTCTGGAGGACGTGACAAACCCAGATTAGGTGCTTGAGTTCTCTCGGGAATGGGTACAAGCATGAGAAGGGACATGGGTGAGTCTCAAAATCTATCATGCAACTCTATGAAGGAGCCCTTATGAGCCAAAACTCCAATACTTGGCCACCTGATGTGAACAGCTAACTCACTGCAGAAGCTCTCTCGCCTCCAATCTGGCCAGAATTGATACTTAGACTCTGGGCTTTGATCACCTCTATAGATGCCCCACACCAAAAGTGGCCATAGCTACTCAAAAAAATTACAAGTGAAAAAAATTAAGATAGCTATAGAATATATGCAACAACAACGACAAAACAAGACAACCTAGAGCAGAGGAGGTATGATTAATAGACCAGATAGATTATGAATAAAATAATACAACCCAAGAATAACAAATATCTTTTAGTGAAAAGAACCAAATATTTAAAAAATGAACAAAGAACAAATATTAATCAGCTTCAGAATCGTCAGTTTAACAGATATAAGTCTTAAAACTTATCATTTAGATTGAAAAGTAGGAGCTTCCCTGGGGGCTCAGGGGCAAAGAATCCACCTGCCAATGCAGGAGACACGGGTTCGATCCCTGATCCAGGAAGATCCCACATGGTGAGGAGCGACTTAGCCCGCGTGCCGCAACTACTGAGCCTGCGCTCTAGAGCCTGTGCTCTAGAGAAAGAGGAGTCCCTGCAATGAGACGCCAGAGCACCAGAGCTAGAGAGGAGCCCCCCTCACCACGGCTAGAGCAAAGCCCGTGCAGCAAGGAAGACCCGGCCCAGCCAATCATAAATACAAATAAATAAACAGGAATGTTTTTAAAAGATTGAAAACGATACATATGCCCTACTGCCAAGAGCTTAAAGATAACAAAACCTAGATACTTCAGTAGCACCCAAAGCACTTCAAACGATACAGATTCTTCGGCTTCATCTCTAGTCAGTACCGCGTGAGAGATACCTGGTAATTATGGAGAAAGCCAGATTTAGACAGGATTTCCCAAGAAACCCACTATTGATGTTTGGGGCTGGATACTTTATTGTGGACACTCAGTTATGCATTATAAGGTGCTTAACAGCATCTCTGTCCACCATACTCTAGTCGAGAGTACCACATCCCCTCCCTTTCCCCATTGCCTACTGATGGCAATCACAACATCCTTCAGGTATTGCCAAGTCATCCCTGAGACACAAGTATGCCCAGGAGAGACCCCCTAGATTAAAAAGTGATCTCCTCTTTCCTGGACGTTTTTCATGATTATGTCAGGCCACTGTTTCCTATGTTATGACTCCTGCCTTCTTATGAAGAAGTCATAAACTCCATCTCTTCTCTTCCCTCAAAGCAGTATTGTGCATGGTACCTAGCCCATACCAGTAAGGGAGACCAGCACAGGACTCGGGGTCTTTAGAGGGAGACGCTGAGAAGTAGCCATCAGATTGGATCCATGGTCCATCCAAGGGGATGGGGAGCAGCTACGGTGCACACATGCTCAGCTGCCTGGCGCTTAGCTTCCGTGATGGAGCTGCTATGCCTGAAGTAGCAACGGGGCAATGCAGAGGCATCTTGTCTTCTATTTAAGAGGCTGCTTCTGGCTCTAGAGACATCAACCACTACCTTGACTTGGTGCCTCAACTGAGCTATCGGATGCGAACATGCTTTGAGTGATTATCTTTTCAGCTCTCCCAAAGAGGGTCATTACAGTACCATTCTACACTCTTAGGAGGGAATTTCATACATTACATACTACGGAAGCCTTAGCAGATTAGGGCTTAATTGCCACATGGAAAATGGGTTGGAAAAAAAAAACAACAACAACAAGGTTTTCTGCTAAAACCTGCTATTATGATTCTGTTTTTCAAAACTAAAGTGTTTACTGCTAACAACCTTCAATGGAGGAATCATAAACAACTTTAAAATGCAGGTGATTTTCTTTAGCTAGATCTTGAAATATGGTTTAATGATGAATAATTTGCCACTTTATTGTGTTCAAGCATTTTCCTAAGTGCTTTAATAAGGACAATACAAGAAATTATATTTGAGGGCTTCAGTATGGTTGAATGCGATATTGTTTCGTTCACTTTTTATGACGTCTTATCCAGACTGGCTACATAATTTACAAGGCCCAGTAAAAACTGAAATTCAGAGCCCCAAAACGGGAAATAAAAGATGGCAACAGCAGAATCTTGAGGTCAACGTGAGGTCTTTATCATTTCAAAGCACTCCGATGAAGCTGGCAATGTCCTCCTGAGATCGTCAAGTCTTACACCATCTTTCAGTTTACATACGAAGTGGCCAAGACTCAAAAGCTTCATGTATGTTCCCATGGCAGTTTAGGAAATGAATCCTGAGAGTTCCTCAGTTGGCACATAAAATTAGTCCGGAACTGCCAATGATCCAGCATCTTTGCTGTCCCTTTGTTCCAGTTGTGCTATTTCAAATCCTGAAAGATGATGCTGTGAAAGTGCTGCACTCAATAGGCCAGCAAATTTGGAAAACTCAGCAGTGGCCACAGGACTGGAAAAGGTCAGTTTTCATTCCAATCCTAAAGAAAGGCAATGCCAAAGAATGCTCAAACTACCGCACAATTGCACTCATCTCACACGCTAGTAAAGTCATGTTCAAAATTCTCCAAGTCAGGCTTTAGCAATACATGAACCGTGAACTTCCAGATATTCAAGCTGGTTTTAGAAAAGGCAGAGGAACCAGAGATCAAATTGCCAACATCCACTGGATCATGGAAAAAGCAAGAGAGTTCCAGAAAAACATCTATTTCTGCTTTATTGACTATGCCAAAGCCTTTGACTGTGTGGATCACAACAAACTCTAGAAAATTCTGAAAGAGATGGGAATACCAGACCACCTGACCTGCCTCTTGAGAAACCTGTATGCAAGTCAGGAAGCAACAGTTAGAACTGGGCATGGAACAACAGACTGGTTCCAAATAGGAAAAGGAATAAGTCAAGGCTGTATATTGTCACCCTGCTTATTTAACTTACATGCAGAGTACATCATGAGAAATGCTAGGCTGGAAGAAGCACAAGCTGGAATCAAGATTGCCGGGAGAAATATCACTAACCTCAGATATGCAGATGACACCACCCTGGTGGCAGAAAGTGAAGAAGTACTAAAGAGCCTCTTGAAAGTGAAAGAGGAGAGTGAAAAAGTTGGCTGAAAGCTCAATATCCAGAAAACGAAGATCATGGCATCTGGTCCTATTACTTCATGGGAAATAGATGGGGAAACAGTGGAAACAGTGTCAGACTTTATTTTTCTGGGTTCCAAAATCGTTGCAGATGGTGACTGCAGCCATGAAATTAAAAGATGCTTACTCCTTGGAAGGAAAGTTATGACCAACCTAGATAGTGTATTAAAAAACAGAGACGTTACTTTGCCAACAAAGGTCCATCTAGTCAAGGCTATGGTTTTTCCAGTAGTCATGTATGGATGTGAGAGTTGGACCATAAAAAAAACTGAGTGCCGAAGAATTGATGCTTTGAACTGTGGTGTTGGAGAAGACTCTTGAGAGTCCCTTGGACTGCAAGGAGATCCAACCAGTCGATCCTAGGGGAAATCAGTCCTGAGTGTTCATTGGAGGTTCTGATGTTGAAGCTGAAACTTCAATTCTTTGGCCATATGATGCGAGGAACTGACTCATTGGAAAAGACCCTGATGCTGGGAAAGATTGATGGCAGGAGGAGAGGGGGACGACAAAGGGTGAGATGGTTGGATGGTATCACTGCCTCAATGGACATGAGTTTGGGTAGACTTCAGGAGCTGATGATGGACAAGGAGGCCTGGCATGTTGGAGTCCATCAGGTCACAATGAGTAGGACAGGACTGAGAGACTGAACTGAACTGAACTGTCCCGAAAAGGACAAATAGTTTGCGGTGCTCAGTTAGAATTGTCTGTGGAATGACACAAGCAGTATATTATCGATACACACTGAAGCCTTAAAAAATGAAAGAGGCAAAAGTTACATCTGTATATAGATATATATAAATCCTAAAGCTGAATTATGCTAGTGCTAAGCCAGTGACAGCACAGTAAAGTTTGTTGACATCATTACAACAATTGATATAACATTATTTATCAGTAAAGTGATAAATCTACCTGGTCTAATGAATAGATTCTATAAACTGAGTAGATTCAGTGAAGAAGCAGTTTATCTGAGCAGACTACATCATGTCTTGAATGTTTTTCCTGGCTACGGACCCTCAAGTCTGACTCCCCTTTTTTAAAGGGATTCTATTTGCCACAATAGAATAACATTGGATAATATTTACCCCAATCTTCATTGTTCAGCTTCCACTCTCTATACTCCTATCTTAATTTAGAAGGAAATAATCACTAGGATAAGTCAGACGATCCCAAACTTGTATGTTATAATACTTCATTGGAGTTGAAAATTGTAAGTTAATTTTTTCAAAGAATAGGGGAATACTTTTCAGCATTAATAACTGTCTGGTGAGTTTAAATTTTTGGATAATAGACCATAAATTCTATATGTATGGTGATTTTTTTTAATTAGGAAGGGAATTGACGTAAATTATAAATTAAAAGGTATTTTAGTGATTGCTTTGAATACAGGGCTCTAACTAAGAAGCAATGGCTTATTAGTTCCAGTGACAAATTCATTTTATAAATCATGCCTTAGTAAGCACATGGCAAAATCACATAGTCTTAAATTGTTGATATATTATTATACTAATTATCTAGCCTAGAATACAATGTAGTTTTCATGTTTTACTTTGATTTATTTTTTATTCAAAATACTATATTTCCTAAATAATGATATATTTAGATACTGTAAACTTCACAGTCTTCCCTGGCGGCTCAGCAGGAGACACAGCAATGCAGGAGACACAGCAATGCAGGAGACACGGAGACATGGGTCCAATCCCTGGGTTGGGAAGATTCTCTAGGAAGGAGATGGCAACCCACTGCAGTATTCTTGCCTGGGAAATCCCTTGGACAGAGCAACCTAGTGGGCTACAGTCCATGGGATCACAGAAGAGTCGGACACAACTTAGCAACAACACAACTTAGTATCTATAGAGGGACAAACGATGATGGGGATAATGTCAGTTTACTGACATTTATTATGATAAGTGACTAATCTGCTAATGCAACTCTTTAATAGATCCTTCCCTATGCCACCCACCACAAACACACAACTGTATACAAATAATGATCACAAGAGAAAAGCAAGCTAGTTCATTACACTGAATCAGGAATGGCTGCGGGGGAAAAAAGTCAGTAAAGCCAAGAACTTCTTTTCTTTTTAAACTATGATTTCAACTGGGTTTAAAGAAAAAGTCATCTAGGACATCTCCAATTCTAAAAAAATTCCCCTCCTGGAAGGATGGTTATGCTGACACACCAAACATTTGCTTTCTGCATCTATTGGCCTGTAATGGCTCAAATTTGATTTCTGGTCTTTGATCTAAACCATTTGTCCTTTGAAATAGCTATTGGTCATGTCCATCAGAAATTACTGTGTGCATAGGCACTTAAAAAAAAAGATATAATTGACATATAATTGTAAGGCTGGACCCCGGGGCCAGGACGGGCCATCCCTCCTCTCCCTCCCGCCGGCAGGGGAAGTCCCTAACAGATGGAGCCTCCCAAATCCCGGGGACCAATGACAGCACACTTCATCAGCTAAAGCCGCCCCACCCCAGCCATGTAGACGGACCTGTCAGCCTGCGACGCCTCGGCCTGGCGACCTATCCGAACCCCCGTCCATCTAGCCTGACCATCCCTCGCAACGAATGTATAAAAACCACCCCCAACACAGTCGCGGTACGGACTTCCTCGACCTGCCTGGTTCGGTCTGGGAACCCTGCCCGGGAGCGCTTCACCATTAAAAAGCCTGTTAGGCACTCTTTTGGTGTCCTGGTTATCTTTACCTAACAATAATGTTGTATTAGTTTTAGGTGTACACATAATGATTTGCTATGTGTATATATCGTGAAATTATTACCCCCAGTAAATTCAGTTGACATCTGTCACCACCTATGGTTACAAATTTTTTTTTTTCTTATAGTAAGGACTTTTAAGATCTACTGTGTTAGCAACAGTAAACCAGGGATCTTGATATACTCATTATTTTCTCTCAAATATATCATTCAAAAGGGTGAAATTTGGGTGTTCATTTAAAATGTTGCTTCTAAGACACTCACTAGTGATCATAATTCAGTAGTCTGAATGTGTATAGAGAAACTTTCATGTTTATCAAGAACCCTGGTAGTCCAGTTACTAAGACTTTGTATTCCCAATGCAGGGGGTCTGGGTTCAATCCCTGGTCAGGGAACTAGATCTCACAGACCACAACTAAAAAATTCTGCATGCCGCAGCGAAGATCAAAGATCCCATGTACCTCAACTAAGACCCCACACAACCAGGTAAATAAATTAAAAAATAGAAAAAAAAATTAGAAAAAAACCAGGAAGACTCTAACACTGAGAGTCTGTGGCTTATGCTAAGGGTAATCCTATCATTTGTTGAATTCTTTCCAGAATGTATGGAACACATAGAATCAATGGAAAGAAAACAAGGCGATGGGTGAAGCGTAGCTGCCACGGGACATCCTTTTTGTGAAAATACTGGAGTGGAAAGACCTCCACATTTATTCAGCAACAAGAAAAACTGTTTGAGGTTTTATGTATCTGGAAAGCCTTGTCTTGGATGGCTTATGGATTAGGAAACAAGATAAGGGAATGAGCTAGAATTTACATTCTTGACAAGAGGGGTTTTGCCGTTAATGCCACTGTCAGCGCTAATGGGTATGAGAGAGAAAGGTAACTCATGATCTTGTAAGGGGAAATATCCCAGAGATCTCGCTTCCCTTAGAACAACTTAGCTTGCAATGGTCAATTCTGCTCTGTTTCTGAGATGGAATTGTGTGTATGGTGGGGGTGGAGGGGTGAGGGGGTGGCTGGTGGAGGTGGGGTGGGGGCGTGGAGCAGGAGGAGCAGAGGCACAGAGACAGCTTATTAAAATCCAAACACACCAGGGAAGCCCAAAGACAATAAATGTAGAAAACTAAAGGAGGGTCTTTGGTGGTGGTCCAGTGGTTAAGCCTCTGCACTTCCACAGAAGGGGCTGTGAGTTTGATCCCTGGTGGAGGAACTAAGATCCTGCATGCCTCTTGGCATGGCCAAAAGATTAAACAACAGCAAAAACAAGCAAATATGGTAGTGAGGTGATGGCTAGGGGTAGGTTGAAACTAGGAGGGGGCAGAGGTCCAGAGCAGGGGAACTTTCTCACTGATGGAATTCCTAGCAAGAGTCTACATTCTGGTCTGTAACACGAAGCCCACTTAACTGGTGATTCTTCTATGTTGTACACACCATAGTACAAGAGCCTAGGGGAAAAAATATCCTCCAATATTTAATAACATTTCTTCAGTTTAGAGAAATAACAATGAAAGATAAAACTTCTTCTCACGTCAAGAAAACTATCTGATAAAAAACACACATGGTATGTGCATTGATTACAAAGCCAGCATATGATTTTCTTAAGTGCTTTCCTTGATCCTTTTAAAATTGTTCTTATATAGCTTTGATTTTCGTTCAGAAGAACACAATACAGCACTTTTTGTTTATCACTCACAAAGGATAAGAACCTTCGAAAGAATAGTCTCTTTCATAGTGCATCGTTGTTGTTGTTACCTAGCAACTTTTTTCTCCTTAGTTACCAATTTTCAAGATGGATAGATGCAGAAAAGACAACTGATACCTGCAGGTTGGATAAATTGTGATAGTTGACTCTTAAAATCCTGCTAAATATAACTCAGGCTTTACTTTGCCCGCTTATGACATCAGCAGGTCCCTTTGAGTAAATTATGACTTAGGATCTGAGTCTCAGTCATTTTTCACTGTGTCTCTTGCATTTATTTTGCACTTTATCATTACAATTTTGGTATTTTTGGACAGAAGTATTGGAAAACCAGGGCACCCAGAGTGCTTCTTGTTAGTTCAGTGAAACTGAACTGGGATGCATATTAAGGCAATTCTAAGAAAAGCTATAGAGAAAATGTGGAAATGAATTACCCCATTCATTTGGTATTTTTTTTCATGCTGTTTGGATTCAATATTACATTCTTAAAGGCAATATGTTTGGTTAACAAGTGTTGCCCAGAAGACAGGCGATGCAGATCCTGATTATTTTCCCAGCACCTTAAACTACAAATTCAATGAGCGCTTAGCATCTCTCACCTGGCCTCTGAGTACACAGAAATACAGATGGAACCCCAGGGCACTGCCGAGAATATTGAGGGATATCTGATACTGTTCACTCAACATTTATGTTCTTTAGTGTCTAAAAATCTGTGAATCTTGGAGAAACATGGGGGAAAGAATTTAGGCAGTTGTTGCCAGGGTCATAGGGTTTTCCACTTCTTTTTTGTCACATGTCAGCAGATTCATTTTTTCAAGTTCAGCAATGGCTATTTTTCTTGATTTTTATCTTTTATGTGGATTATTCGACTCCCTTTCCTTTTTTAGAGCTAGCCATATCTAGAAACTCCAAAAAAGAAATTTCTACTTACATGTTTCAGGAGACCAAAAAAAGAAAAAAAAAAAAAAAGGTGGTTAGAAAGTCTCAATGTCTGAAAGTAAAATTTAAAGTAGCTCAGTCACATTCGACTCTGTGACTCCATGGACTGCAGCCTGCCCAGCTCCTCTGTTCATAGGATTCTCCAGGTAAGAGTACTGGATAGGGCTGCCATTTCCATTTCCAGTGTCTGATACTTCAATTAAAAGGTCATGAACACAACCTTATGGTGTACCCTACCCGCACCTCTGATGGGGTGGAAACAGTCATACAGACAACAATCAACAGTGATATTGAGGAAAATGAAAAGAGATGCTCTTCTGTCCATATCTGCTCATCTATGGCTACTGTCTGGTTTAGTGATGTGGGTATTTTTCAAATGCTAATAGAAATGTTGTCAATAACCCACTTCTCTCTAGGAGTTCTATTACTTAAAAATGTTCCCAGCATTATTTTACATGCAAACAGTTGCAATTTATGGTTGCTTTTGTGGTTAAGTGTCATTAAGAGGTGATATTAAGACTCACTGGATAGGAGGTAGAATCTTTTGATGGTGAAACCCTCAAACCCAGAGAGTCCACGTACAATATCTGTGGCATTGTTATTAATAGTCCTCCTTAATGATATACACCCTCACACACAAGCACAAAGAGGAACATCCTAAAACAGAAATATAAACACAATGGGCATGACTATGAGCGTCAAGTCTCCCAATCTTAGCCTCATGGCAGTATTTTTTCACGATGTTTATTATTATCTCACATGACAACTTGTAGACAACAGCGTATGTGGGTTCCCAGTGTTTGTGAAGCAGAGCAGCACTGACGCCTTAGTCACTCTGCTATCAGCTGCTGCTTATCAAGATGATCCTTGATAATCCTCAAGTCTGCATTGTGTTTACTTAACTTGCTAGACATTTAATTGCAATTTTGCCTGAAGAAGCAATTTCCATTTCCATAAATGAGTACCTTTTTTGCAGAAATGGAAATAGTTGAGGGGAGGATGACAAGGAAAGCACCTTGCTTCTCAGAGGTGGGAATTCAAAAAGATTTTTGTTGTCCCTCCTCCTCCTCCTCTTCTTCCTCTTATGATTGCTAAACATAACATCTATTTTAATTAGTTCCCGGGTCAAATATAACTTGAGATAGACATAGGCTAAAAATTTAGCGTAAAAATTATTTCCATACTTTTGAAAGAGAACATTTTAAATCTATCCTTGACGTAATCCATTTTGAATGATGAATTTTGCCTAGTAACAATAAGAAGAAATATTCTTCAGAAAATAATTTTTAAAATATTTCAAGTGGGATTAGACTTCTCCTAATGGGTGCTTAACAAATATTGTTAGCCAAGAGAAATTATTTTTCAGTGCTTTGCCTCCTGTTACTCTGTTGGTGAGTACATGAAGCTTTCAATAATTCTGGAGGACAATTGGACATTATAGACCAAAAGATTTTAAAGTATGAATATCTTTGTTTTTTAATTGCCCAGAATATTTTAAGTGGAACATACTAATAACTTTGCTGAAACAATTCTATTTGTGATGTAGTATGTAAACGTACTAAATTTCTTCAGTCATATCCAACTCTTTGCAACTCTGTAGACTATAGCTCACTAGGTTCCTCTGTCCGTGAGATTCTCTGGGCAAGAATACTAGAGACAGTTGCATAGACAGACATGAATGTTCAGCAAAGATTATTTGCAATTATTAATTATTAAGGAAAGTGCACATTTATAAAGAATGATATTACCTATGAAATTATCTCTCTGATAATGTCTGTGCAGCTATTAAACATTACCCATCACAGATTTATTTCTATGAAAGAAAGGTTATGAAACATCAGTAACATTAAAAGCAGGTTAAAAAATATAAAATTTATGTATGTATACAAGACATCCTTGTAGAGCATAAGTCACAAGGTTAATGATAATATTAACCAAAGAGTTGGATTATTGGTGATCTTAATAGCCTAACTATCTTCATGTTTTCCAGACTGTCTGCAGTGCACTGTTAATATCTTTAATGAGAAAAAAAGATAAAAATATTTGAAAACCAAAGTATAAAGCAATGTTTTAGATTTTCTGATAGGTTTTGTTATAAATGGGCATCAGTTCAGTTCAGTTCAGTCGCTTAGTCGTGTCTGACTCTTTGTGACCCCATGAATCGCAGCACGCCAGGCCTCCCTGTCCATCACCAACTCCCGCAGTTCACTCAGACTCACGTCCATCGAGTCAGTGATGCCATCCAGCCATCTCATCCTCGGTCGTCCCCTTCTCCTCCTGCCCCCAATCCCTCCCAGCATCAGAGTCTTTTCCAATGAGTCAACTCTTCGCATGAGGTGGACAAAGTACTGGAGTTTCAGCTTTAGCATCATTCCTTCCAAAGAACACGCAGGGCTGATCTCCTTCAGAATGGACTGGTTGGATCTCTTTGCAGTCCAAGGGACTCTCAAGAGTCTTCTCCAACACCACAGTTCAAAAGCATCAATTCTTCGGCGCTCAGCCTTCTTCACAGTCCAACTCTCACATCCATACATGGCCACAGGAAAAACATAGCCTTGACTAGACAGACCTGAGTCGGCAAAGTAATGTCTCTGCTTTTGAATATGCTATCTAGGTTGGTCATAACTTTTCTTCCAAGGAGTAAGCGTCTTTTAATTTCATAAACAATAAAAAACTACTAGACTTTTTCACTGAAAAAATTTTAATTTTAACTCCTCCTCAGAGTAAAAAACTTCTTAAAATTTCAGTTGCTCTAACCTTTAAGTTCAAACATAAATATTAATCAAATTTTTCCATGTGTTTAACCTGATACCTATAAACAACACAGTAGGATCTGGGTTGTTGGTCTGATATTTGTCTCTCCCAAATGGATCCTCACTTTTGGGGCATTTACTTTTCTTTTTTTTCAGGAGCTAACAACTGTTTAACATGTTTTAAAAACCTTACTTTTAAGGAAGAGTACATCATAAAAGTATGTAAATTTTAAAGCAACAAATATGAGTGAAGATGCTTTAGGAAGTACAAAGGTAAGAATGACTCATGAAAATAATCAGGCTAAGGAAATCCACTCTAGAAAACTAAATCACAGAAATGTGTATTGGTGAGAGCCCAGGTGGCTCAGTGATAAAGAATCTGCTTGCCAATGCAGGAGACACAAGTTTAATCCCTGGGTCAGGAAGATCCCCAGGAGATGGAAATGGCAACCCACTCCAGGATTCCAGACTGGAAAATCCCATGGACAGAAGAATCTGGCAAGGGACAGTCCAAAGGGTCACAAAAGTGTCAGAAGTGACTGAATATGTGTGCGTGTCAAAATATTTTACAGTCTTGAAACTGATGCTGGATGGTTAAATTTTAATTATTTTAATCTAGATGGAAAATGATGTTGTAGAAGCCAGTGTTGCCCCAAGCCAAGAAACGGTCATGGTTCAGTAATAAAATATTTTGATCTCTAATCTCAAAAAGACTCAGAATTTTGGGCATGGTCCAGCAAAGTGGTATGTTGCAGTGAAGAGACAATGGAAAAATCTTAATGACAAATAGTTTCTCTTTCATAAGTAAGAAGGGTAAAAGTTGCTCAGATGCTAGTTATGTAAAGGTTGAAAAAAACTAAGAGCATTTTCTTAATTATCATTTCATATACCTCTAGCATTTCATCTTGTCTTGTTTACCGCAGCCCCTGCAGAAGAGAAATATATTAAATATACTAAATGGGCCATCGGGTGTCATTCTTTCTCCTCCTTCCTCCCCTCCCTCTCCTCTTCCCTCCTTCCCTCTTTTTTTCTAAGTATGTAGTTTTGGAGAAGGCAATGGCACCCACTCCAGTGTTCTTGCCTGGAGAATCCCATGGACAGAGGAGCCTGGTAGGCGGCAGTCCATGGGGTCGCTAAGAGTCGGACACGACTGAGCGATTTCACTTTCAATTTTCACTTTCATGCTTTGGAGAAGGAAATGGCAACCCACTCCAGTGTTCTTGCCTGGAGAATCTCAGGGATGGAGGAGCCTGGTGGGCTGGCATCTATGGGGTTGCACAGAGTCAGACACGACTGAAGTGTCTTAGCAGCAGCAGCAATTATACATTTTAAAAAATTTTTGTTTGATTTTCTTTTGTTCTGCCTGCGTGATGTGGCATGCATTATCTTAGTTCTCTAACCAGGGATTGAGCCTGGGCCTGCTGTGTTGGGAGTGTAGAGTCTTAGCCACTGGGCCACCAGGGAAACCCCTAGTTATTTTTAAGACAGAAATGTGTCTGCTAAAATCATGCCAATTCATTTATTCTGAAAAGTTTGCAATGAAAGTACCACTATCACTCAGAGACATCATCCCAGTTTACCGAAAACAACTGTCTTCTAAAAAGCAAGAAAGTGTAAAAACTAAACATGGAACCGCAGTTTGATATGGACCGAGATAATTAATTATTTCACTGAGTGGGTGGTATGTTGGCTAATAGGTCTTTCAATTACAATAAATAATTTTTCATTTATATATTAATGATCCACATGTTTTCATATTATTTATTGAAAACAGGGGGAAAATACCCTTCTCATTTAATCCTTCTCTGGCTGTTAGTTCATTGAAATATTAGAGAGGATCAGAGTTTTTTAACAATGGCTTGCCTGCCTGGTGAACTGTGCCAGTGATTGTGTGTCCAGAAGCAGTGTTCCTCATCTTATTTAAAGAATATGTTTACAAAATTCCTTGGCAGTTCAGCGGTTAGAACTCAGAATGGCCACTGCTGAGGGCCCAGGTTCTATCCCCGTCAGGGAATTAAGATCTTGAAAGCTCTCTATGCGGTGTGCCCTCCCCCCACTGAAACCATATATTTAGGATAAAATCTTGACAAGTATATAGTAAAACAATATCAAATATTTCATTTAACTGATTAATTAATAAAGTAAGGTATTAGAACCAAAGGCAAATTGAAAAAAAAAACTACATAATTATATAGCCGTCGGGATCACTGAAATGAATGTATAAATTGGTTAAAGTTCATAAACAAAAATCAATTGATATTTTTCTTTCTGGCTTACTTCACTCTGTATAATAGGCTCCAGTTTCATCCACCTCATTAGAACTGATTCAAATGTATTCTTTTTAATGGCTGAGTAATATACAGAGTGCAGTAAGCCAGAAAGAAAATCACCAATACCGTATACTAACACATATATATGGAATTTAGAAAGACGGTAATGATAACCCTGTATGCGAGACAGCAAAAGAGACACAGATATACAGAATGGACTTTTGGATTCTGTGGGAGAGGAAGAGGGTGGGATGATTTGGGAGAATGGCATTGAAACATGTATACTATCATGTAAGAAACGAATCGCCAGTCTATGTTCAATACAGGATATAGGATGCTTGGGGCTGGTGCACGGATGATCCAGAGAGATGATATGAAGTGGGAGGTGGGAGGGGGGGTTCAGGATTGGAAACTCATGCACACCTGTGGCTGATTCATGTCAATGTATGGCAAAACCAACACAGTATTGTAAAGCAAAATAAAGTAAAAATTAAAATTAAAAAAAAATCAATTGAATCTCCACTTCACAATATTTCTGTTTTTATAGATGGGCGTTGTTTGCATAAGACTTCTCCAGTGGTGCTAGTGGTAAAGAACCTGCCTGCCAATGCAGGAGGCATAAGAGATGCAGGTTTGATCCCTGGGTCTGGAAGATCCCCTGGAGAAGGAAATGGCAACCCACTGCAGTATTCTTGCCTGAAGAATCCTGTGGACAGAGGAGCCTAGCGGGCTATGGTCTTAACAGCAACAGCATTGTTTACGTACAGATATACTGATACTATACAGTCAGTAGTACAGTTTTTACACAGAGTTTTGAAAAACTCAAGAACAATGAAAGATGAGTTAACGTGAAAAGATGTGTTAAGCAGAGTGCCCAATGAACTTTTTTGTCCCTTTCAAAATCTTTTAAATTTTTAAATGACAGCTTCTACATCTTACCACCAGTTTATCATATCACAGACTACATGAAGTTTTTAGAAATGTTGCTCCCATGCATTATTCAGGATAAAATAAATATGGGCAAATGGTCATTAAATTATGAAACAATACCAATGAAAATCCAGGATGTCAGTGGATCCAACCACCCTGGTAGAAATTTCAATGAAAGGAAGAGTGCTAAAGGACTTTGCTTGAAGGACCTAAAGTCAGAGGAACAAGATTGGGCACATTCAGGGTGGTAGGCAAGGAGGAAAGAAGGTGAGACGAATGGAGACAGTAACATGGAAACATATACACTCCCGTGTGTAACGCAGATAGCCACTGGGGATTTGCAGTGTGACTCAGGAACTCAAACTGGGGCTCTGTAACAACCTACAGGGGTGGGTTGGGGTGGCAGGTGGAAGGGAGGTCTAAGAGGGAAGGGACATATGAATACCTCTGGCTGATTCATGTTGATGTATGGCAGAAACCAACATACTATTGCAAAGCGATTATCTTTCAATTGAAAATAAATAACTTAAAAAAAAAAGCAAAAGAAGAAAGAAAAGAAAAAGTCAAAGGGAAAGACGCCATATAGAGAAGTGTCCATTCAGATGGAACCACTTGCGCTGTACATGACTACTGCCCTCAGTTGTACTTACAGAGGTCTTTGAAGCCCTAAGAGTGATATGAACATAAACACTCACACACAGATATCTCCCAAGCTTTCCCAGAGCAGCTGAGCTGTCCACTACCCGCCAAACATTCTTGTCAGCTGCCACCTATACTTCCCACTTATCTAGAAAGCAGGGGTAATGAGGCACTGAAAGTGAATGAAGGGGAAAAGCACGCAATATGAAGACGTGCTCACGTTGATTTTCCCAGGATCCCCATTTCACCTGACGCCGCTTCCAGCTCTTGGTCCCACTGCACTTCTTCCCAAAGCTATGCAAGACCTAATCTCCAAGTTCTCAGACTGGGACTTACACTTTAATCATGCTTATTATCATATTTGACTCATTGGAAAAGACCCTGATGCTGGGAAAGATGGAAGGCAAAACGAGAAGGGGACGGGAGAGGGTGAGATGTTCAGATAGCATCATTGACTCAATGGACATGAATTTGAGCAAACTTCGGGAAATAGTGAAGGACAGAGGAGTCTGACGTGTTGCAGCCCATGAGGTCGCAGTCAGACACAACTTAGTGACTAAACAGCAACAACAACATCATAGTTGTGACTGCCTGTGCCTTTCAATGCTGTCTCCCTCTTGCCTGCCTGTCACGTTTCCAGGTGTGCCTCAGGATTCGGGTGAAATCCCATCTGCTGTGCAAGGCCGTGTTCTGGGCCCTCTGAATGTCCCCTTGTTGTGCCTGTACTTCTTTGCAGTGATACCTTAGTCAAATGTGCCTCACTCTGCATGTACTTGGAACACGGAAGGTGATGAAAGACTATGAATATTGAAATAACCAGCAGCGTATTAACGAATAACAGAATACATGTATAAATAAGTGTATGACTGAGTGAAAAAATGAATAGGGCACTTCCCTAATGGTCCAGTGGTTAAGACTCGGTGCTCCAATGCAGAGGGCATGGGCTTGAACCCTAGTCAGGAACTAAGACCCACGTGCATACTGGAGAGGGGTGCCATTGCCTTCTCTACATGTGCAGTAAGATGTGGCCCCCAAAATGAAATAATAACAAGAAGAAGAATGAATAGGATGACTTTAAAAATGTATGCCAGTTTCCCCTTTCTTTCTCAGGGATGTGACTCCTGGGGTCAGTTGGTTGATTACCCTCTGAGTAGGGACAATAAGAAAAGTATCAACCTTATCTTTCCCCACAATTCAAGTCCTAATATAAAACTGCTGTATGAACTGACCTACCTTAGTCTTTTAAAGTACTTTAGGGGTGAGGTTCTGTCATGCCCATCAAAAAATTGAATCCTCAAAAAGCAGAGTCTTTTGAAAAAAAGAGGAACTATTAGTCTCAAATGCTCGAAACTTCAGCCAGAGGCTGAAAGAAACACACGCACACAAAACACTCCTCTGAGAGATTAATATCTTAGTGTGTAGAACTGCTAATATTGCATTAGGTCCGAGAGAAGAAATACAAGAAATTCTTTTGTCTCTTTTATCAGTATCCTCAAAGTAAATTCTGACAGGTGCATGCCTGAGAAGTTTGTTTGGATGTTACGGGATAAATGGAGATTTCATACTAGCATCTTGAAGTTTATGTCGATTCTAATAATTAAAGGTGAAAAGTCTGGTTTCATAGGTGAGCCCCACACTGCACCACCCTAACCGGTGTGAGTTGAATTGATCTGCAGGGATTCTGAGGTGTTTGTTTTAGAGATGACAATGGGAATTGTGTGGGTAGATGCCTTCAAGCTCTTCTCTGCAATGAGGCTCCTTGCTTGCAAGCACTGATAAGTTAATTTCCAAATATTCAAGTGCTTATCCAAAACTTTCCAAACTGCCTTCTCAACTTGCCAATGCATGCTCAGGTTCTCAGCAGAATGGTTTACAATACACCTTTTGTTTCTCATCTTGCCCCACTGTTCTCCCCAAGTGATAATGGTGACTGCTCTTTGGAAATACCGTCTGTGTCTTATTTTGTCTCAGTATCCTGTGTGACAGATTGTACATTTCTAAATTTAAATTTAATAAATTCTGTGAGCTTAAATCCAGATTTGCATTAACTTTGCTGTACCGCTTAACATCTCTGTGCGAATGGCTTAATGTAAATTGCTGATTATAATATCATCTTGGTTTTACAGGAGTGCTATGAAAACAAAACAAAGAAAACATTGGAAAATATGTTATATTCTGAAAACAAATAGCTCTGATATTGCATCTAGGAGGTTTTATTATTTATTTTTTTGAATGAAACTTTGCAAACTAAGCACTTTATAAAACAATCAAAAATATGAAAACAGAGATAAGAACTGAGTTGGGAGGGTCAGTTTTAGGAATAAGAGCCAGGATATGGTTGAAGGCCAAATGTATTAGAAATTATAGAGAGGCAAGATGTTGAAAAAGGTGATTGATTTGAGCTAAGTTGAAATATGGAAGCGTCCAGACCTGTATAAAAAGGGATTGAATTTTGATTTACTGGTGGTTCAGACTTCACTTAGTTTACATAAAGTGGCAATCAGAGACATTTGACTTAGGATCACTAAGCGTATAGAATACATTTCAAACCCATAAAAAGGTCTAATAATAAAGAAGCTGTTACTGACTAAAAGTTTCAGGGAAGTTATATACTTTACAGGTGGATTGAGGGTAAGCATTCAAAATTTAACACTGATATCAATTTTTTTTTTCTCTTAACGAGTATGCTCTGCACTTATAAATTAAAAATCTATTCTGAAATTTTCTTTTTGGTTTAAAAAATGCATGTCTGATTTTTTTTTTAATAGGAAATAATATGACTTCTGTTTCCTTCTTTTCTCTGTCCCTTAAAATTAATTCCTTTGGGAGAGAAATCATCTGGGATTCAATACTCTCCAAGATTGAAAAGGTAAAGGTTTTAATTAACTGCCCTAGAGCTTATCAGTGGAAGATGGGGGTATTTAGCTGAAGTGGTGTGAAGAGCTCTTAAATTATTCTAGCGATTGAGTTTCCATGCCTTTTGTTCTATATTGTAAAATCCCTTAATGGCTCAACACACCCAAGAACTTGGACTTTAGACTCCCTGAACAGCAGGGGGCAGATCTGTAACTGATGTAATTAATGCTCACTCCCATGTGGACAGAATCAAATCTTGAGCCTTTCTGGGATTCATGCATATGCTAAAAGGGTGGATGTGAATTCCTCAGAATGGCTCTACTCAGGGAGGCCAAACTCTTTGAGTTCCCAGAAAGAAGATGGGGGAGGGGGAAAGGAGAGGATTAAGAAAATTGAAAGTTAAAATAAACCAGAATCAGGCACTCCTCTAAGTTATTCTCACACTAAATGAGGCCAAATGCCAATACGCTGATTTACAAGCATCCGCATCAAGTTACTTTAGAGACAAGGAAACACGTCTGACTTGCAGGGGCAGATGGATGTTCAGCTGACCTCAAGGACATTCATCACTGAGATGGGGGAGTCGGTTCACTTATCCACACTTCAGTTAACAGCCCCTAAAAGGGTGAAAGTCAAGACTTGCGATTAAATCTCAAGGTCATTCTAGTTGTCCGGCCAAATCCTGAAACTTGGGCCGGTTTACCCTCTGATGATATGCATGTCACTTAACCTTTCTGTACAATTACGCTTATTGTATCTCATTGTTTTTTAAAGAAGAAATGAGACTTCTCGAAATAACACATTGTCAGAGTTCTCTTCCTATATTGAGGGTGACAACTGCCCTGGAACTAGCACTCAGCCTCCACTGAGGTTCCCAGGTGCCATTCAAGGTATCTCAGAAAGAGGGTTCATAGCATTTGCTAAAACTTGCTACTGAATCTGAATCCAGCCTCTATACCCTGACAGTGAATTAAATCTGAGACAAGAAGAGTTTCGGGTGAAATAGAAAAGGATTGCTTTATTGCTTTGCCAGACAAAGGGGTCCAAAGAGGATTAATGCCCTCAAAACTGGTGTGTTCCAACCTGGAGTCTTGAGGAGTTTTATAGTCAAGGGGATGCAGTTGCTGGTAAGGCTCATAGTCAGAAGGATTTCTTCAACCCAGAGATCCCCTGGCCTCCTGTGATTATGGGTGAACTGTGACCTTCTCTGGAAGGAGAAGTGCTTCGTCAGTTCCTCCCTTTGGTGAGAGTGTTAGTTTGGAAGAACTCAAGAACAGTGTTCTGTGTCTCCCTCGAGGGGGAACCAGGACTCTGCCCCGAGGCTGCAAACTAGTATTTCTTGACTGCTCCTTCCTTGTCTCTGCAAGCTCTCTCTTCCCTGATTAGTGATCATTTGAACCTGCCCTTCAGAAATCAGGGAAGGGAACACAGGGTTTTGTGAGCAGGAGCCCCACGGAGTCCTGGTTGGTTTTACTCCTAGAGTACCTTTCACAGACTAGCAGAAGATCGGAGAAATATTTAGAATCCCAAGTCCTATCCCAGACCTACTTATTGACTCATAATCGTATTTTAACCTTGCTGTTGTCGTTTAGTAACTAAGTCCTGTCTGACTCTTTGCAAACCCGTGGACAATAGGCCACCAGGCTCCTCTGTCCTTGGGATTTCCCAGGCAAGAATACTGGAAACAGTTGCCCTTTCTTTCTCCAGGAGGTCTTCTGGATCCAAGGATCAAAGCTATGTCTCCTGTTTGGCAGGTGGCTTCTTTACCACTGAGCCACCTGGGAAGCCCCCAGTATGAAATAATTTAAGTACATATTAAAGTATGAGAAGCACTGTGGTAATAGTTAGCTTGTGTATTAGTCATAGCAAGGCAATGTTTTAAAAGCTATGGTAGCCATCCTTAAAACATAACCGGTTGTTTCTTTCCTCCCCGCCCCCCCCCCCAACAAGAATGCAATATTTTAAATTCCAGCTCCTGAGCCCTATGAAAATGTGGTCTTCTTAATTATCTCCACACATCTAGAAACTTCTGACAGCAAGAACTCAGGAAATATTTGTGGAATTCGTTTAGGATGTAAGCTTAGGACAACGCCATGGGCGTGAGCATCTCCTCTGCTGGGTATGTTAGAACAACCCCAGGGCTCCAGAAGACCGTAGGATGAGATGTCGGAACAGCAGGTCTGGCCAACCAAGGAAACCACTAAAACGACACTGAAGTCTTTCTGTTGCAGAAAGAAGGACATGTTCGAGGGCCAGAAAGTATGTTCTTGTCTTGAAGGAGGAAACAGACAGAACTGGCTGCATCTTGAAAGCAGGACTCCATCTTGGGCCGGACTGTGGACTTAGAGCTATATGCCCAGTATCTATGGAAAAGACATACCAACTGGAAAACCAGACCCCATCCCACCCCCACTACATGAAAGAGCCCCAGGGCTTGTACCTAGACTCTCCATCACCTAAAAGAATACTCTAATTATTCTAACCAAATATAATCATAAATTCTATTATGCTTATTGGGGTATGGCCACAGGCCTATTGATAATTGTCCCCTGTTAACTACCCAGGCTTAAGGCATATTAATCATGGGTTAATTTTGATTGTATCTTTCTTTTCCTTTGTTCAGACTAGTTTCAGGGAATTTGGGGAGGTGGGTTTGGGCATGTACACTTAGGGTATATAAGGTGTTTACAAAAACTGGTCAGGGACCTTGGCTAAGAGGAGACTCTGCCTTGGGCCTGCCGGTCTAATGAACTGCACTCCACTATCTGCACTGTCCTTCTGAGTGAGGTTGTTTCCTGGAACGCGTGGCTGCAACAGCCTAACACTTGGACCTGAGCTGTCTGAAGAGACAACGTGAAAAAAAAAGACTATTGAGAAGCAGCAGCCACGCAGAGAGAAACGGGGGGAGGGAACCCAGGAGAACTGCTCAGACACGTGGGTCGCAGTCTCAGGGCTCACGGGGACAGGCTGTCTCTGGCCGGGCACTCTGACTCAGGGTCCTTCTGGTGGTGCACACACGGCTCAGCCAAAACAGAGCCCAGCAAGAAAGATGCTGGGAGGTTGACAGGGCCTGTGGGCTGGCCCTCCTCTCTCCTTTCAACTTTTCTGAAAGTCTTACAGCTGGTGGTAACCTGTTAGCTTTGTGTTCCTCAACAGGATTTCCTGTTGTGTTAATAAGATGACGCATGCAGCTCGTTACAATCTTGCCTGGTCAGGGCAGACAGCTTCAGTCAGTGGTTCCACTCATGTTTCTATTTGTTTTCCTTCCCCTTGTCTTGACTGAGCTCATCCTTAGAAGAAAGAAAAGATCTCTTCTCGTCCCGGGTGGTGCCGCGGGACCGCCCCTGTGCCGGGAGGGCCTCTGGCGGTGAGATCCCGCGGTGGGCCCCGGCGGCCGACTCGCGTCCCCTCCGCCGGGTCGCTTTGGGCCGTTCCCCTCGCGGTGGCGCGCGGCCACCCCACCTCCGCCACCGGTTGCGTGGTGTCGGCCCCGCGCGGCCGCATCCCGTCGCATTCTCCAGGCAAGAACCCTGGAGTGGGTTGCCATTTCCTTCTTCTATGCATGAAAGTGAAAAGTGAAAGTGAAAGGACAAGGGAGTCCTTCAGATTAAGATATTTTATATATATATATGTATATATATATGTATATATATATGTATATATATATGTGTGTATATATATACATATATATATATGGACTACCTGGTGGCTCAGACGGTAAAGAATCCACCTGTAATGCCAGAGACCTGGGTTTGATCCCTGAGTTGGAAATATCCGCTGGAGGAGGGCATGGCAACTCACTCCAGTATTCTTGCCTGGAGAATCCCCATGGACAGAGGAGCCTGGCAGGGTATAGTCCATGGGGTCACAAAGAGTCAGACGTGACTGAGCGACTAAGAATAGCGCAGCAGAGTTTAATAATTGTGAATTTGCTTACTTCATATATATATAATTTAATTTTAAAATTATAAAAGAGAAAGATCATTCATAAAACTCCTCTCTATATTCCAGCTTCCAATGGGAATCAAAATCAGAGTTTCCTCTTTAATTTTCCAAGAGACTAGCATAGCTTTTAATGTACAAATGGCCCAACACATAGATATTCCTGTCCTTGTATGGGAATGTTCATTGTCAATAGTAAAATCATTTTCATTTGCTTCTGTGAAGCCACTTAATTCACAATCTATTTAAAATAGCAGCGTCTCTGATAGCTGCAATTAGTTTCATAACAACTCTTTCTGCTGCCACTTTGCAAATCAGGCTGCGAGTCCAACTTTTAACACAGACATGTCACTAATTAGCACGGTCCAAAACCAAGTCCAATAGGGCCGTAATGAATGCACGACAATTGGAGAAGTGAGTTCATTTCTCTATTTGAATCTTGGAAGCAATCCATTTTAATCTGTATGCAAAGGTCGACTTTTGAAAGAATAATTGTACTTTGTTTTGGTCCATCTGGATTGGGCTATAAATATGCCTTCCAGGTTTTATAACATTAAGCTACACAGACAGCACTCAATGTCATAGTAACATTCAAGAAGTCCTATATGGGTGATTAACTTGAGAACATTCATCAAATCAGTGCCCTGATCTTAGGGGGAAAAATGCATTTTTAAGCTAGAAGCGAGTTCTGGGCTTTTGGTTGTGGTGAATGAGATGAATTCATTAAAAAAAGAAAAAAAGTTCCAAGTGCTTTTTGTTCTCCCTTATAATTAAGCATAATAAAATAAGCATGTTTTTTCTTCTTTCTTTAACATTTGCATATTTTCCTATGCCAGGAATTACGTTGACATGTTGGTGTAATAACAACCAAAAATCCCATCATAGTCCCTGTGGATTAAAGCCTGTACAATAACCTTCCATGATAATTTTGCCCATAATACTTTTGCGTATGTTTTTGCAGGATTTACAACCTGCTTCAAAGCATTTGAGGTTTGGGATTTCCACTTGTTGCTATTTATGGTTTCAGTGTTCACATACCGTTGATTATATTTCCCCTCTCCCTCTCCAAACCTAAATGTCAATTGTAATCTAAATTAATTTGCACTTGGAGTTGGCAAGATGGTAACTCCAGTTCACATAGAAAAACCACAAAGCAGAGCAGGAAGCATTAACTGTAGTTCCTGATCCATCTTCCTGATGTTTCTGGCTTTTCTAGTCAGTTACCCCTTAAGCCAATTAGATACTTGTTTTCATCTGGGAAGCAGTTTTGAGAGAATCAACGTATATGTTGACTTTGTGTTTAGAAATATTTCACCAGATTTCTTACAGAAGAAAAATTATGATGAATTGCCCATTGGTAAATATGCATACAAATCAACTTTGGTAACCAAAATATCTAACTTTAATAGCAAAGTTAGATAAAATGTTGGTCAAATGCTACAGGAATTCATTAGATACCTGAATCATGTGTTTTAGACATCTTGAATCTCAAACACATGGTATAGTGCTTGAAATATTGGAGATGCTTGGTAAACAAGCTCTGTGAAGTGAGAGTGAAGTCGCTCAGTTGCGTCTGACTCTTTTCGATCCGACTGTAATCCATGGACTTCTTCAGGCCAGAATACTGGAGTGGGTAGCTGTTCCTTCTCCAGATCTTTCCAACCCAGGGATCAAACCCAGGTCTCCTACATTGCAGGTAGATTCTTTACCAGCTGAGCCACCAGGGAAGCCCAAAACAAGCTCTGCTAATGCTAAGTCACTTCAGTCATGTCTGACTCTGTGCGACCCCATAGACAGCAGTCCATCAGGCTCCCCCGTCCCTGGGATTCCCCAGGCAAGAACACTGGAGTGGGTTGCCATAAGCTCTAGGTGATGTGAAAAAAATAATAATAAATGGAAGTAAAAGGTTTCTGTCTCTCCAAATCCAAATCTGTAGCAATCCGCACAGCCTCTGTGAAATGACATCACACAATCACTACAGAAAACAAGGAGGCAGAGGAAACTAGAAGAGGACGCTTGGGCTTGACATGCTTTATTGGGAGGCAGCTGACCATGGAGGAAAGATTCATAAAATGCTCAAGAACATGTAGAAAGAAACTAATCTCTAAGTGTAAAACGACTTGGATTTTAAGCTCACAAAAAAATGAGATTGAGGAACGCAAATAAGAGTCATGTGAACTTTAGGCAAATAAAATTGGGGTGATGAAGTGGCCAAGTGTGCTCTCCTTGAGTTTAGATAGTTTAAGAGAGTATAAAATGTTTACAATTGATTTGCAATTTTCCTCAGCACTTCCTAGACACATTAAGATCAACTAAGATTCCTTGGAACTTAACCACTTCCTTTGGGAAAAGGACTTCCCTCGTGGCTCAGACAGTGAAGCTTCTGCCTACAATGTGGGAGACCTGGGTTCGATCCCTGGGTCGAGAAGATCCTCTGGAGAAGGAAATGGCAACCCACTCCAGCACTCTTGCCTGGAAAATTCCATGGACGGAGGAGCCTGGTAGGCTGCAGTCCATGGGGTCGCAAAGAGTTGGACAGGAATGAGAGACTTCACTTTGGGAAAATAACGGAGCCGGTTGAGCTCAATGGGATGGAAGAGGAAAAGAGAGGGTATAATGAAGAGGGTGAGGCAAGAAGATCTGAGTGGGAAGACCTGGGAACAGGGTTCTTTCCCCTTGGAAGGGGCAAGAAGGCAAAGTCCTTAGTTTAGGAAGGAAACTCATGTCCTATCCACCCACCCTACCTGAATTTTGTTTGCTCTAGACTAAAAGAAAAGCCCCATGCTTACATTGCTTTTAAGATAAGTCATATTGTTGTTGCAATTACATCCTGAAGGGTGGAGCCTGGGCAAAGTAGCTAGATGCTCTCCATAAACAAAGTCTATTTATTTACCTGTAAGAGGACAGAACAACGTCAGTGAAGCTGCAGATAAGAAAGTACCTAGTACAATTTTCCATCACAGATCCTTAAGTGTTGCTTAGTTATTAAGTGCCACATTCCAGAAAGAGCTAAGGGTCATTTTAAGTCTTGATGTCTCAAGGGAACCTCTGGAAATAAAAATAAGGATCTTTTATACCATAATTAAGAATAAGCAGAAGGTGGACAGGAAGGAAACTTGTGTCTCTAATTGTGGATCAAGGTGTGTGTTCTCTGGATCTTCAAATAGTTCCAAGCTTTCAGTCATGTCTAAAAAGACATGAGGGGCTAGGTAAAAAAGCACCCATCCCTTGCCTCATCAGGCAGCACACTTCTGTCATCTCAAGGTACTTCCGTAAGAGCTGCCCAGGAAAGCTTACAGTGCCAACTTCAGCTGCCCACCAGCCAGGATGAAAATAAAGGCTATAAAATTTGTACTTTTCTCTCTCCATGGGATGGACACTTGAGGATTTCAATAAAGGCTGGGTAACCTTTCCTGCCTCCCTGTCTGTCTGTATACTTGCAGAAGAAAAGCCAGTTAGACTCTAACAGAGAAGAAACAAGTTACCTCCCTTCTCGTGATTATCTGTGGCTTCTGAAGCCTTTGCATCATGGGACTACTTATTATAAATAAATTTCCCCAAGAAGTGTTTTACTGGCCAAGTGAGAATCCTTCAGAAATGTGGTCTAAGGAGAACCAAACTATTTAGGTACTATTCTTTTAAACTCAGCCTAGGTATCTGAATCTATTTTCCTTTGATTAATTTATATAAAATAAAGGATATGAAATGGTTTGTAAACTAAAGAACAGTGTCAAATAAAGAGGGTTTTCATGTTCCTCAAATGAAGAGGACAATTTCTTCAAGGACCTCAGGGTACAACACTGAGTGGCCTCCACTATGCAATTCATGGGATATAGTGTGTCATTGCCTCTAGTCTAGATCAAATCCTCTCCTGTTTTGCTTGATTTCCCACTTTCATCTATGTCTCTAATCCTATTGTCTTCTCTCTCATAGAAACACTCCCTAATATATTTAAAATAAGTCCTTCCAATACAGATTCCCCTTTTAGAAAGTTTGCATATTTTTCCAAACATTTCTTGGTTGTTCATTTTTCTATCCTGGTTGTTACGCATAAATCCAATCTTATTTCTTTCAGCCAGTGTTTTGTTTTTGAGGTTTGTTCACGTTAATATGGGGCTTCCCAGATGGCTCAGTGATAAAGAATCTGCCTTCCAATGCAGGAGATGAGAGAGATGCAGGTTCGATCCCTGGGTTGGGAAGAGTCCCTGGAGCAGGAAATGGCAACTCATTCCAGTATTCTTGCCTGGAAATTTCCATGGAGAGAGAATCCTGGTGGACTATAAGAGTCCACAACTCTTTGAGTCTGCAAAGAGTTGGACACAACTGAGTGAGCACACGTAGCCCAGCACAGCAGGGTCCTTCAAGGTGATGCATATATCTCAGCCAAGATAGATTCCAGACAGACGGATATAGATTCCACTTTATTATGTACAGATTTGGTCCATAGCAACCAATTGTTGCAGAGTATTCTCTTATATAAATATATTTGATTTGTTTGCTAGTCTCTTCATTTCCACATGTTTTTCATCTGGCTTTATACTTTTCCAACCTGACAGATATACACATTTCATCTTTAGTTTATTTTTCTTCCATTTCCATTTTGCTATTTGGGGCAAAATTTGTGAGTTGCAGAAGATAACTAAGTTGCATGAGAATTGCCCTCTATGCTCCCTCTAGTACTCCTGGCAGTTTAGGGAGGGGGTGGGATCTGGAAATCTGTGTTCACTCCCCAACTCATACAAATGGACAAAGAAGTTAACTTTAACTGCTATGATAACCTCATGCTTACTAAAGATCATCCTTCAAATGTGCCATGTTTGTACTTTCTCCAGAGAATAGAGAGCCTAAAATATCTTCTAAATTAAAAATCTCACAGTACAAAAATGATCTAACGTGTTGACATGAACGTAACTAAGTATAAATAAGTTACTATGGGTGTGAAAGAGGAGAGTGAAAAAGTTGGCTTAAAGCTCAACATTCAGAAAACTAAGATCATGGCATCTGGTCCCATCACTTCCAAGCAAATAGATGGGGAAACAGTGGAAACAGTGTCAGACATTATTTTTGGGGGCTCCAAAATCACTGCAGATGGTAATTGCAGCCATGAAATTAAAAGACGCTTACTCCTTGGAAGGAAATTTGTGACCAACCTAGATAGCATATTGAAATGCAGAGATATTACTTTGCCAACAAAGGTCCATCTGGTCAGGGCTATGGTTTTTCCAGTGGTCGTGTATAGATGTGAGAGTTGGACTGTGAACAAAGCTGAGCACCGAAGAATTGATGCTTTTGAACTGTGGTGTTGGAGAAGACTCTTGAGAGTCCCTTGAACTGCAAGGAGATCCAACCAGTCCATCCTAAAGAAGATCAGTCCTGGGTGTTTGTTGGAAGGACTGATGCTAAAGCTGAAACTCCAGTACTTTGGCCACCTCATAGGAAGAGTTGACTCATTGAAAAAGACTCTGATGCTGGGAGGGATTGGGGGCAGGAGGACAAGGGGAAGACAGGATGAGATGGCTGGATGGCATCACTGACTCAATGGACATGAGTTTGGGGGAACTCTGGGAGTTGGTGATGCACCGGGAGGCTTGGCATGCTGTGATTCATGGGGTCGCAAAGAATCAGACACGACTGAGAGACTGAACTGAACTGAACTGAACTGAACTGATGGGTGTTTATTCAGATATTAAACTCTTAGAATATTCCCTCTTCAAACAGATATGCTGTGCTGTACTTAGTCATTTAGTCATGTCTGACTCTTTGTGACCCCATGGACTGTAGCCTGTCTCACTCTTTGTGACCCCATGGACTGTAGCCCACCAGTCTCCTCTGTCCATGGGAATTCTCATGCCGCCTCCAATGGATTTTCCAGACCCAGGGATCCAACCCAGGTCTCCCAAATTGCAGGTGCATTCTTTTCTGTCTGAACTACCAACGAAGTCCATGAATACTGAAGTGGGTATCCTATCCCTTCTCCAGGGGATCTTCCCCACCCAGGAGTCAAACTGGGGTCTACTGCATTGTAGGGATTCTTTAGCTGCTTAGCTACCAATGAAGTGAAAGTTGCTCTGTCATGTCCATCTCTTTGCAATCCATGGAACTCTCCAGGCCAGAATACTGGAGTGGGTAGCTACTTCCTTCCTTGCAATCCTCCTTCTCCAGAGGATCTTTCCAACCTAGGGATCAAACCCAGGTCTCCCACATTGCAGGTTGGTCCTTTAATGTTGAACCACCCTCAGATAAATATACGCACAGTTAACACAGTTGTATACTCAATAAAACACGTGTACATTGAAGCAAAGGTCTTCAGTTGGGGCCAGTTATTAAAGGTCATTAAAATGGCTTTTTATTTTTAATTCTTAAGGCTAGGTCCAATGATGCAATACAAGTGCCACTGCCTTCAGTCATGTAAATCAAACTGAAGAAGCTCCGCTTAGACAGAAACAGGAAATAGCAGGACAGGAAATGCTATTCAACTTTACCAAGAGGGCTATGAGATTTTATCTGAAGGTCTGACCTTTTTATCAGCTCTGACTTTGTCTGAATTTTCACTATAAGTGCCAATGAACATGGGCGCAAATCAAATCCGTGAGCTTTGATTCCAAGCCCCTGATCTCAGGGACAATGACTGCTAGCTATCTAGTCAGGCAGTCTCAATACTTGAATTTATTTTTATCTTTTTCTCCATCCCTCTAATAAAATGCATTATTTAAACCTTGCAGTGTGCCTCAGGTGATTTTTTTTTTCATTCCTACCAACTTCATCCTGCAAGGTTGTACTTGAATGAATGCAATAATATTCCTTCATTTTATCCATAACTCTCATTTCACTTTCATCTATTGCCAAAGAGGAAGCTGGGTAGCATAGCGCTTAGGACTGTGGGCTCCAAGGAAAGATGCCTGGATTCCTATATTATTTCACTTCCATAAAACTAGAAATTTGAAAAACCTAGTTAACGTTTCAACACCTATTTCTTCATTTTAAAAAGGGGGCACTGATGTTACCTCATGAGATTACTTGAGGGTTTTTCCATGTAACCCGCATACAGTGAAGTATAATTCATGGTCTGCTCTAGGAATGAGCAGAGACATTTGTGTGACTCAGAAAATACACAGAATAAAGTGCCACCATTCCTTCCATACCTGACAATGTTTTTCCATCAACTTTCATGAACTCTTACAGATTGACCCCATATTACATTCAATATTAAAATTTATGTTCTTTTTTTCTGATGTAATTATGCAAATTATTAAAAATCTAAAATAAGTGCTTAGATTCTCTTAGTGTGTTACACTAGGCAGTCTACTTTTTTATTTTTTATTTTCTCTCTCTCTCTTTTTTTTTTTTAATTGCATAGTTGATCTCATTTGATCCTCACTACAGTAGGCTCATGTTCAGAGAGGAAAAGGAATTAGGCTGATTACAGATGGTAAAGAAGATCTAAGTGTCTAACTGAGAAACTCTAAATATCTGATATTTTTTCCCTCCATACAAGAACATCCTCTTTTAACAAGATAATTTCTTAAAAACTTACTATAAGCATTTTGGAAAAAAAATCATAATTGCTAAGAATTTTCCTAAAGTATCAGGATTTTGGAAAATAACGGAACATAGGATTTTGAGCTTCATGCTCTGGTGATAAAACCAAAGTGCTGATGTAATTCTTATGAACATGATGTGATGTCTCTGCAAAGGAAAGAGCAGAGGTGTTGTGTCAAAAGTTCAAAACAAGGAGAAATTCAGAATAAAACAAAAATAAATGGAAAAGAGATTTATTTTTCTGTGATGGGAAAAATAAAAATATTTGCACACAAATAATTTTAGCATAATATATTAGTTTACTGGGTAACACATGTATAAACTTTTTTTTTTCAATTTGTTTGCATACTCTTTGCTTCTTTATGTAACAGCTATTTGTAATTCACTTTCTATAGGGAGAATGGAAATGAAACTCAGTCTTCAAAGATGTTCTTACTCAATTTCATTTTCATGTTTGAATGAAAATGAAGTTGTTCAGTTGTGTCCCACTCTATGTGACCTTAAGGACTGTAGACCAGCAGGCTCCTCCATCCATGGGCTTCTCCAGGCAAGAATACTGGAGAGGGCTGCCATTCCCCCTCCAGGGGATCTTCCAGACCCAGAATTTGAACCCCGGTCTCCTGCATTGTTGGCAGACTCTTTACCACCTGAGCCACCAGGGAATCCCTATATATGAAAAGTTTCAGTGAAACTTTAATATCAAATTGAAAAAATACGTAAAAAAATTTGAAAGACACAAAGTGATAGAATTTTAAAAACAGATAGGAATGAAAGATTAGGCTCTGGATACTTGTACCTCTCATAAAGAAGATGAACCTTACAGAAAATAGTTCTTATTTGGTATTTCTTTATAACATAAAATATAGCAAGTTCTCCTAGAACGATATATCATCAGGATAATAGGTCAAAATCAGACCTCATTATATATAAATATAATATTTAATAATAGAAGCATCATTGATAATGTAAACTAGAACATTAAGCAAGTGATTCTCTTTCAGGTCAAGTTACTTAAAAAAATAAATTAGACTTTGACCTTACATGGTATACCAAAATACATTGCAGCTAAACTTGAATTATACCTTTGAAGAGCTATGAAATGTTATATTGATATAACTGCCAAATCTGTCTTAAAACAATAAAGAAAATAAAAGAATTAATGATGATAAGGAAAAAATCAACATCACATCTCAAAATATTTTATATAATCATAAGCAAAAGAGAAGAGCAAGGAACAGATTGGGTAGGAAATAAATGATGCAGTCATAATAAAAGTGTATTATTTTCATTACAAAAAGCAGGGGTTTTGAAAGAAGCATGGTAGATGGAACACACATTTCAATTCTGCTCAGCCATTACATCTCACTGAAATGTAAAAATGCTTGTAAAGCAAAAAAGAAAAGGTATAAAACCATTTGGACACAAGAGACAAGATAGCAGACATGAGAATACAAAAGTGCAACATTTTTATTGCTTTCTGGGCCCCATATCATCCTTGTGATGGTATGATCCCTCAGTTTGTGGGTTCATCTTCCAGTCACCATAGAGATTGTTTCCCTTGTTCGGTCACTAAGCTGTATCCAACTCTTTGCAACCCCATAGACCACAGCACGCCAGGCTTCCCTGTCCTTCACTATCTCCCAGAGATTGCTCAGACTCATGTCCATTGATTCAGTCATGACAGAGATCCTGATTTTGAAGACAAGGTTGAAGGAGCTCCCATTATATTCGCTAATTTTAAAGCTGAGGCTAATACTGTGCAAGCGTGAACACATTAGGCAGTCGTGCTCGACTGTTTGGGACCCATGGACTGTAGCCCGCCAGGCTCCTTTGTCCACGGGATTCTCCAGGCAGAATACTGAAGTGGGTTACCATTTCCTTCTCTGGGGGATCTTTCTGACCCAGGGATCAAACTCAAGCCTTCTGTGTTTCCTGCATTGTAGGCAGATTCTTTAATCACTGAGCCACCTGGGAAGGTGTTAATGCTGTGCAAGCTGGTACATAATTTAGGTGAAGTTTTTATTCAGCTATATCTGAATGTTTATAATATATTAGAAAAATATCAAATTTCATAATTAGCTTTATGTGTCAATTTTAACAGACCAAAAGTCAAGATAGATTAATTATTTTCCCTAAGTAAATGTCTTCTAGGAGTCCAATATTGTGCTCTGAATTCTGATGACTTTTAAAACTAGAAATAGAATGCATGATCTTTGCTTTTATGAACATACATTGATCAGAAACTATTTATATCCTGAGGGAGAATAGATACTGAGAAGTCTAGTTCTCTGCTTTTCTTTGCATAGACGCTTTATTCTTTGCTTTTAGCTCAAAGGAACACCATGTGATATTTCACATTAGAACTAAAATTAACTTTTCCCAATTAATTTATATCTGATTTCTCATACATCTGATAATATTTAAAGCAAATTTATTATTTCCCAAGCTCTCTGAGACATTTAACAGAGATATACATTTCAGGAAAATATAAAATATTGAATGAATAGGCTGGAATCACATACCATGAAAACATCCTGCCTCAAGATAGAATAAAAGCTGTTGGTTTCTTAGTGAAATGACACTGAATGTTTTTTGGTAATTAATAGTTTTTACTATACACCACTGAAAACAATTCCAGCTATGTCTTGCATTTTTAAACAAGAAATGGATGCCAAGAAAGGTCCTTCAGAACAGGCTTGCTATCAGAAACCTGACCTGGAGGGAGCAAGAGGTAAGAGAAGGGAATTTGATTTCCCAAATATCAAACAAATTACCTATCCATGAGTGATTCCACAAGTCCACAATAACCAAAAGACTGAGGGAGAAAAAAAAAAATGAAGGTATTGTCAAGGAGCCTAGAATGTGGCCGTCCTCATCATCTGCTCTGGGGTTCAGCATCCGCCAGTCCCAGGCAGCAACTTATTACTTGAGTTTATCTTCTAAAATGGAGGATGCTCTGAACAGAAGAAAGTGGTACCTGAATCCCGAATCGCCTTTTGTTTAGGCCCCTGGGTTTGAACACCTCAGAGTTTCATTCACTTCTCCTCATTATCTGATATGATTTCATGATTGACCTTGAGCCAATCCACCCATCCATCTCTCGCCTCTCTCTCTTTCTTTTTTCACCCTGTATTTCCTGCAGGTATTGGCTAGCTTCACAAGCTGTCATAAATTCATTCCTGGTTTGATCTCAAGGGGAGAAATGTCCTCATCACATCCAGACTCGTTTCTTCAGCACCAGATGGATTGTAGCAATAACAGAGGATATTTACCCCAAGGCTCCTTCTGGGAGCTTCAACAAAGTCATTCCTAAAAACATGTCAGACAAAGACATGTTCAAACCTAGTTGTAGATAAGACAAGCCCATCTTCTCTCTCTCACATAGTGGAGTCATGCACACACCATGCCAACAATTAACACTAAAACTTGACGGCCACGTTCATTGAAAAAAGTGCTTGTAAATGCTTAAATTCTGTGAAAGAACACTGACGATCACTGTTGAGATTGTACTTTGAGAATATGCTGCTAGGTTTTTACCACATGCCATGATCCATCATGTTACAGAAAATGCCGTCTAGAAGTTGGCTTCTGTTTTTGAAAGTAGTGCTTTGCACTTTTTTCTCAATGTTACATCTAAATACTCAATGCATGTGTGTGTGTGTGTGTTTAACTGAAAGATTTCAGTGACCTCTTTTCTTCTTTAAGCAGGTCTCTTAGAAAATATACACTATATCAATAATATATCGCCATAAATTATATAGCAATAATCTTCCTGATCTTCCCTCATAGCTCAGTGGGTAAAGAATCTGCCTGCAGTGCAGGAGACCAGGGTTCGATCCCAGGGTTGGGAAGATCTCCTGGAGAAGGAACTGGCAACCCACTCCAGTATACTTGCCTGGAAAATCTCATGGACAGAGGAGCCTGGAGGGCTGCGGTCCATGGGGTCGCAAAGAGTTGGGCACGACTGAGCGACTAACACTTACTTACTTACACTTATAAATTATATTCCTTTACTGAAAGCAAGTGAAACAAAATTTATTGCAATTCACATCATAGTTTTACCAAGCTTGCTCGCAATGTTTTCCGCCATTTAATTTCCAATCATAATCTGATATCTTATAAAAGTTCATACTTGAATACTACTCTGACAGTTGAAAGTACAGTGTATTTTTTTTAACTAATTTGATGGGAGTATGGTTTCACTTTGTTTAAAAAAATCCATTTTTAAAATTGATTTCAAGTTCAGTTGTGGGTTCTTTCATTGTACTCCAAATTCAAACTTCAAATCACCTGTATACTGAGTTGACCTTATGGGGGCAAGAGGCATGCTATCATGATAACTTGAAGGAAGTTATCGAGTGTCATAAACAACTTAATTTAGATCTTAAGCTTGAGGGTTGAGGAGAACTAGTGATTCAACTTTGTTTCCCACTTGAAAGCTCCCTTCTGAGATGCTGAAGATTTATGCAGGACAGGTTATTATACTTCACTGACTAATCAGAACTCTCGTTTCCGTGGCAACCTGCATACTATGTTTCGCCGACACCAGCATTCCTGAATCCCGCCCCCCCTCACCCCAAATGATTTATTTCCCTATTGCTATAGCCTATGGGCACATTACATACTTTAAAACAACACATTAATCTATAGCTTTCCAACCCAGACAGCAGACACTGCCGCCATCCTTCTTGATAACCACCTCTGGCTATTATAAAGAAAGCATTCCTGATTTAGGCTCCAGTCAAGAAAGGATAGGGGATGACGTGTCATGCACCAGTCTCCAAACTTAGGTTTAGGCAAACTGCCAGGAGAATGCAAGACCCACAGCTGCAGATTTTCATTGAAAATGCCCTACACAATTCTCTGATACTTAATTTTGACTACTTGTGACCGGCCGCCTTGAAAATAAAAGAACCTAAATTCACATCAGGCCGTGTTTATTAGAGAAAAAGATGGATATGATTTAATGCGTGTCTCTGCCCTTTCTTTCTTCGCCTAGGTGAGCATCAGTGGATGAGATCTCTTGAATCTTTCCTTTTTGCTCCACATAACCCTTATATTCAGAGTAAAACCTTACACTAAAAATTTGGGATTTATTTTCTGATTTTTGTAGCACACTAATTTGTAAAAGAAGTAACTTTCAACTCTTTGCCAGGGTAAGAGTAATTATGTTGTTGTTTCTTTGCCAGAATAAGATCAAATGTAGATAGAGCAAATATAGCAAATATTCCATCCTTTAAAGAAAGGCAGGTCCACTGCAGACATAAGCATTCTCTTATGTTAAAACCATTCTTTGATGTGTTTTCTTCAGAATTATCCCATTACCAAGAATAACAGATGTATGTTCAGGTAGCACACAATTCTCCTTAAGCAGAGATTGATACTGGGCAAGAATATCAATATAGAGCGAGAATATATGGCATTAAGGGAACAATAATTAAGATATTTTCACCTCTAAGCTTTATTCTCATCCATGCCATGTATAATGAGTAAAAGTGGCATATGTATGCCATAATAAACGGATTTCATTCTATTGACGTACGTTCCTATATTATTTTCAGAATTCTGCAATGTGACTCATCAACTTTCTTTTTTTTCATTTATTCTTTATATATATATATATTTTTAAGTGAAACATCACAGTAAACAGCTAAAATGCCTTTATCCATTCCTTAGCAAATTCTTCCTCTCTCTGCTTAGAGATAACCATTATTCTAAAGTTCTGAATATGTTTCTTTCATGTTTTTAGATTTCTGTTTTATGTTTGAAGTATATATGTGTATATATTTATGTGCATGCATATATACTTGCCTATGTGTGTGATATATATATATTTCATTTTAAATGTTTTAGTATATATAATGCTATTCTTCATTAGTCTTCAATAAACATTGTATTTTTAAAATAAAGCATTAAATCTAAATGCATGTATTTTAATTGCTGAATAAGTGGCCTCCAGGACAAGGCCTTGTATTCTTTATAAATAAAATTAATGTCAGCAATCATTTAAAACCAAAACCTAAAATGTTAGGGCTGACCTACTTTAGAGGGTTAAGAGTCTTTTAACCAGGAATCTAGAACCTGACTTCCAAGTTCTAATCATGTAAATCTCAGTGTAATCCAATTAATTTAAATGCTCATGTAACCTAGATTAATGATCTAACACTTACCATTAACTCTAGGTGGCTGATGGTAAACGCTTAAGAAAAATGAGGCCCATAATTCACCTAAAATGTGTAATACTAGGCCAGAAGGAATTTTCCTTCTGACCACACATACCCTACCTAATTTTTCACTAAGCACAACATGTGGGAACTTTCCTAGTAGTTCAGGGCTGGGCCACCATTTGGCTTAGATGTTCTACAGTTCAAGTCACTGTAAAAAGTTGCAGCTTTGCTCTTACTACAATTTTATTTGTAACTAAATTTTCTTTTTCTAAAATGGGCTTGAGTTAGTTTCTCCATACTTTCTTCTGCTATGACTTGTCTAGGGAGTTTGTGAGGCTGAAACTGTTTATAAAACCCCTAAACTCTGCAAGCAGAAGTCCAAAACAAGAGAAAATACCTCACAGCTAATCCCTGAAAAAGTCTACCTTTGAACTGTGGGCTTTGCACAATAAACGGGCTTCCTTAAGTTCTTCAAGTTGAATACATTCATCATTTACTTTCCATTAAGAAATAAGCTATTTGGGAATTCTCTAGTGGGCCACTGGTTAGGACTTGATACTGCCACTGCAGGAGGTGTGCGTTCAATCCCCGGGCAGGGAACTAAGATCCCACACATTTCATGGCATGGCAGGTAAAAAGAAAGAAAAAAAGGAAAATAAAACCAAACTACTTTACTGATCTTTTGAAAAAAATCCCTGCATTTTCCATTGGATTTAGAATGAACATCCAATCTCTTTTCAGGGCCCAAGCGATCAGCTTCCTGCCTGTGTCTCCAGCACTGTTGTTGTTGTTGAGTTAGTAAGTCATGTCCAGCTTTGCGATCCCAAGGAGTGCAGCACACTAGGCCTCCCTGTCCTTCACTGTCTCCTAGAGTTTGCTCAGATTCATGTCCACTGAGTCAGTGACGCCATCCAAGCATCTCATTCTATCTCCCTCTTCTCCTCCTGCCCTCAATCTTTCCCAGCATCAGGGACTTTTCCAATGAGTCATCTCTTCATATCAAGTGGCCTAAGTATTGGAGCTTCAGCTTCAGCATCAGTCCTTTTAATGAATATTCAGGATTGATTTTCTTTAAGATGGACTGGTTTGATCTCCTTGCTGTCCAAGAGTCTCTCAAGAGTTTTTTTCCAGCATCACAGTTTAAAGGCATCAGTTCTTCAGCACTCAGCCTTCTTTTTGGTCCAACTCTCACATCCATACATGACTGCTGGAAAAATCATAGCTTTGACTATATGGACTTTAATCAGTAAGTGATGTCTCTGCCTTTATATACACTGTCTAGGCTTGTCATAGCTTTTCTTCCAAGGAACAATTGTCTTTTAACTTCATGGCTGCAGTCACTGTCCACGGTGATTTTGGAGCCCAAGAATATAAAGTCTTTCACTGTCTCCATTTTTCCTTGTCTGTTGGCCATGAGGTGATGGGACCAGATGCCATGATCTTCGTTTTCTGAATGTTCAGTTTTAAGCCAGCTTTTTCACTCTCCTCTTTCTCTTTCATCAAGAAGCTCTTTAGATCCTCTCCACTTTCTGCCATTAGTGTGGTGTCATCTACACATCTGAGGTTATTGATATTTCTCCCAGCGGTCTTGCTTCTAGCTTGATCTTCATTCAGTCCAGCATTTTGCACGATGTGCTCTGCAAAGAGGTTAAATGAGCAGGGTGACAATATACAATCTTGATGCACTCCTTTCCTAATTTGCAACCAGTCCATTGCTTCATGTCCGGTTCTAACTCTTGCTTTTTGACCCGCATACAGATTCCTCAGGAGACAGGTAAGGCGGTCTGCTATTCCCATATCTTTAGGAATTTTCCACAGTTGGTTGTGAGCCACATAGTCAAAGCTTATAGCGTCGTTAATGAAGCAGAAGTAGACGTTATTCTGGAATTCCCTTGGTTTTTCTATGATCGAATGGATCATACCCTTTGCATTTCAGTACTTAGTGGAGGTGACATTGGAGTACTTTACATTTCATTAAAAATTAGGAAAGAGTCCAGTGCTCTCTTCCATAGTGTGTGCTTTTCACTGAATAGTTCATGGTGCACTTTTACCTATTCACCTGAATGTCGACTATCAGAGAAACAAACTGAAGATATTTATTCACTTCTTCAGTAAAACCACAGGCGTGGGCACACGGTATGGGGAATAAAAAGTTAAGCCAGTATCTGTGGAACAGAAATCTTGAACCAAATCCTGAACTGGCTAATCATGGGCTCCTGCAGACTGCCAGAAGGAAGAGTAGATATAATATTGAGGCCTTAGTCAACAGTACCTTTGTCTTTGTTTAGCAACTCTTGGCAAGCCTGAGTCCATAGTTGCCGGAATAATTTCCAATGTGAGGCAGAGGTCTGTACCTAAGAATCAACTGTAAAAGAAATAGTCTTAGTAACAATCTCTCAATCTGTGGTTTATTTTTTAAAATAAACTTTATCTCAAAAAATGAGGTTTTTAATTCACTAATTCATTTTTTGGCTTCAAAATCACTGCAGATGGTGATTGCAGCCATGAAATTCAAAGCTGCTTGCTCTTTGGAAGGAAAGTTATGACCAACCTAAACAGCATATTAGAAAGCAGAGACATTACTTTCTCAACAAAGGTCCATCTAGTCAAGGCTATGGTTTTTCTAGCAGTCTTGTATGGATGTGAGAGTTGGACTATAAAGACAGCTGAGCACCAAAAAATTGATGCTTTTGAACTATGGTGTTGGAGAAGACTCTTGAGAGTCCCTTGGACTGCAAGGAGATCCAACCAGTCCATTCTAAAGGAGATCAGTCCTGAGTGTTCATTGTAAGGATTGATGTTGAAGCTGAAACTCCAGTATTTTGGCCACCTGATGTGAAGAGCTGACTCATTGGAAAAGACCCCGATGCTGGGAAAGATTGAGGGCAGGAGGAGAAGGGGACAACAGAGGATGAGATGGTTGGATGGCATCACCGACTCAGTGGACATGGGTTTGGGTGAACTTTGGGAGATGCACAGGGAGGCCTGGTGTGCTGCAGTTCATGGGGCTGCAAAGAGTCAGACACGACTGAGTGACTGAACTGAACTGAACTGAATTCACTTAGAGGTAATTTTGTCTCATTTTTGGGGGAAAAGACTTCCATTTGTTTAATTATGAGCAGTTGGAAATATCACTGCTTTAGCAAGGGCCTCAATTATATGTAGACCTCTCTCTTGAAATAAAGTTGAAGTGTTAGTTGCTCAGTCACATCTGACTCTTTGCAACACCATGAACTGTCACCCACCAGGCTCCTCTGTTCATGGAATCCTCCATGCAAGAATACTGGAGTGAGTAACCTTTTCCTTCCCCAGGGTATCTTCCCAACCCAGGGATCAAACTCAGGTCTCCTGCATTGCAGGTGGATTCTTTACCAGCTGAGCCACTAAGAGAAGTAAGCCCACAAATGAGATCCCCAGGAGCAGATAAGTATTGCTAGGGGCAAGTTCATACAGGGGAGTGCCTTTAAAGGATGAGTTGGCTGAACAGAAAGACTGGAAGGACTGTTGGAAGACACTAGGTAGAATTAAATGATGACAAAGAAAAAAACCCAAAATAAAAAGACTGTGCATGCCTAGATTTTGAAAACAAAGAAATTTCTCATGAGACAGGGATATGAAATGCAAATATGACTTAGCACCATAGACAACACACTGCTTATGGTCATTTTGTTTTTAAGGGGCCAAATCTAAATGTTCATTATGTGGATACTTCTGGGAGGCAGAGGGCCAGAGGGGAGGACAATTACTGCTTCATATATTTTTTAACCCCAATTAAAAAAAATATATATATATATATATATATGAAGCAGTTATTGAATTTGGGTATAATTGCTTTACAGGGCTTCCCTGATAGCTCAGTTGGTAAAGCATCCACCTGTAACGCAGGAGACCCTGGTTTATTCCTGGGCTGGGAAGATCCCCTGGAGAAGGAAAGGCTAATCACTCCAGTATTCTTGGGCTTCCCTTGTGGCTCAGCTGGTAAAGAATTCGCCTGCAATGCGGGAGATCTGGGTTTGACCCCTGCGTTGAGAAGATCCCCTGGAGTGAGGGAAAGGCTACCCACTCTAGTATTCTGGCCTGGAGGATTCCATGGACTGTATAATCCTTGGGGCCTCAAAGAGTCGGACATGACTGAGCGACTTTTTCACTTTCATAACTGCTTTACAATGTTGTGTTCTTTTCTCCTGCACAATAAAGTGAATCAGCTGTATGTATACATACATCCCCTCCCTCTGGGACTCCCCTCCCACCCCCATCCCACCCCTCTAGGCCATCCCAGAGCACGGAGCTGAGCTTCCTATTGAAATAAGTAATAGTTTGTATCGTCCTAACAGAAATGTGTGTGTGTGTGAGTTCTTTCTTGGTTCTTCACTGTGACTTCCTAAATAGTAGCAGTTAGTTATCACTGTGAGAATAAAGGTAATAAATGAAATATATAAACCCTGTAGTGCTGCGGCTGGCACAGAGTTAGTGACAGACAGATGGTGGTTCTCTTCTCTCAATTCCCAGATTCCACTAGATGAAGTGTTTGTTACTCAAAGAAAAGGATGGTGGTCTTACACTGGACTGAATCAAATTTTAAATTCTACTTATTTCATGATCTAAAGACTTCTAAACAACACTTGGAGTCAGCCACTTGTGTTTACTGGACCTTACCCAAAGTGAAGCCTGCTGCATTCAAACTTGATGACAAAATCTAAAAGAACAGTTCATCCATAGGTTGAGTGAGTCACACTTTCTCATTCAAGAAGCTACTCTGTGGGAGTCATTATGCACTTGGGAAATTATATCTACCGCCTACCTTAAGTTTCAATAATAAAATGTACTAATTTCTTTTTTCAAATATGCATCAAATAGGTGCAATTTTGGTGGAATTTTTCTAAAGGCTTGCAAAGTTCTATTTAATCTGCTAATAAGAGGAGAAGAAAGCTCTAGATTAGCTAGGATATATTTTAAATAATTATTGTTATAGAAGAATAACAAATCCTGATCAACCCAACAAAACAAGATTGATATTACCTATTCCAACAGAATGCCTGAGACTGCCAATCACTTCTTTATCCATTACAGTTCCCATAAATGTTACATAGTCAATGCCTGTAGAAATAATAGTTGCAGAAGTAGTTTTATTCCATTGAGGATGAATCTATTTTTTCCAAGTATGAACAATTAAATATTTATGGAACTTTAAGCTTAATCAAAGGACAGTGAGGTCAAACTAGAGATAAGATAGTAGAGACAGATTCTTGCACCTTACCAAGTTTCTTTCTTTCCATAGATTTTAATAAATTTAGAGTAATTTGTGTAGGTATTCCTGGAGAGATTTCTTCTTCTTCTTTTTTTTTTTAAATAAGTAACAAAGGACAAAAAATATATAGAGAGAGGGCTTGTAGTTCTTCATTTGTCTACAATCATTACATACACAAATGAATTAGGAAGTTTCATTACAAAGATTGGGTGTCAACTGTATGAATAGTAGCCAGGAAAATGTTGATTGCAATGTTTTTTTAAATTTTTCCTTTTCTCATTAGGATGAAGAGTTTTCAAATTTTGGTTGCATTTTCCCCCATGCTTATTTCTTTACTTGCAGTCTTCATTGATCTGTCCTGAATAGTTTTAGATCATAAAAAAAAGAGAGAGAGAGAAATTTAAAGTGCTCGGCAGGCAGAGAACTCACACAGCGACGTCTTACTCCATCCACTTCTTTACGTAAGTTTTAAGTTAGGATCCTGCTTCTCTCATAAGTGTTTCAACTTTAGAATTCTTATCAACACAGACAGACTATTGACAAGGAAATATAACAAGAGCATTTCTTTTTAATTTAATTCCTAATAACTGGATTCAGTGTAGAGTCTGGGAACAAGTGAAATATGGGCAGAAACAGTGTCCAGCAGGAAAAATATGTGAAAGAACACGATTTTGCAGTTCTCTAGCTTTTTCATATGTACGCCAACAATTTTTAGTTCTATCCTGGCTGTATTTGGCAAACAGGGACCTGCTGATCATAACAGGAAGATACCAGGATGAAGTTCGTCTTTCTATGTTCCTGGGAAATTCCCTAACTTGTTTTCATTACTGTAATAATGAGGTTATTTATTTACTCCGTAGGAGTGGGGCAGAGATTATTTGCTATTCTTTGGAAAGCATTGTGTAGTGATTAACCTAAAAATTCCTTCACTGATTCCCCAAGTTAAACAAAAAGCATAATAGAATTATTTTTTTAATACCCTGACACTTAATACACTTACAGCTCTTTCTGCTCCTCAATTCAAAGTTGAAATGACAGCAAATTAAAAAGAAGGTCCTTTGGGAAACATTTATGCACTACAGGGAATTTCCAATTTGCAGCAGTTTGCATTTTGTCACTCAATTATTTGGAAATTGGAATATATAATTTTAAAAATGCAGTGGTGTTATTTTGCAAGAATTTTGGTTTCCCTTCATAAATTGAAGAGCCTACTCAAAAGGAAATGTCATGAAGGGAAAAATCTCTCTAAAATGTTAATGTCGGAATACCTAATGTCATTGCAGAATGGATATGGAACTTCACTCTATTGTCACTTTGAAAGAGGCAGAGTGATGACCTGGGATTTTAGGGGACCTGTGGATTAGAACCAGTGGTGCCTTCCAGTTAGAAATCAAAGGAGAAAATCCTCACCCCTTTTGTAGAGGAGAAAGCGGCAATGTCTGGTGACTTTCCTTTCCTCGTTCTCTTTTCTCTAATAAAGATGTATTCATTTTTTATTGCTGCTGTATCAAACTGCCACAAGCTCAGGGGCTAGAATCAACACCCATTTATGATCATGCAGGTCTGTGGGTCAAAGTTCAGGATGTGCCTGGCTGATGGCTGTAGGTCCCTTGAGACTGAAGTCAGCTGACTGCATTGCTCTCTTAAGGCTCCCAGTTTTCTTCGTGCTTCTCCTTGCTACTGCAGAACTCAGCTCCTTGAGACGATGAGGCTGAGATCCTTGCGTCCTTGCTGGCTGTCTGTCAGGGCTGCTCTCCATTCCTGGGACCACCCTCATCACTCTTTATCATGCGGCCCCCTCAAAACAAGGTAGCAGGCAATGCCTCATCCTTGGAATCTCCCTGACTTCTGCACCTGTCCCTCAGCCAAGATGGATTCTGGCAAGAAAAGATGGATTCTGGGAGGTTGGTAGGATATATGGGCTGTCATCTCCTCTCTCTCTTTGACCTGTACAAAATAGAAAGCATTAGTTGCTCAGTCGTGTCTGACTCTTTGCAACCCCATGGACTATAGCCTGCCAGGCTCCTCTGTCCATGGAATACTCCAGGCAAGAGAGAGTAGCCATTCCTTCTCCAACGGATCTTCCCAACACAGGGATTGAACCCAGTTTTCCTGCACTGCAGGCAGATTCTTTACAGTCTGAGCCACCAGGGAAGCCCCCAGAATTATTCCACTTGCTGGTAGAATGTTAGTTCTGTGTCCCTTATCAGGACTTCCCCACAATGAGCCAGAGACAGCCTGTGCTTGTCAAGGACTCTCCCCTGACTGAGCAGTGGTCTCCACACTCTAAGCTTAGCTCACTTGGGACCTTCATTACATCTGTACAATCCCTTCCCAGAAGCACCTAGGTTAGTGTTCAAATGAGTAACCAAGGATGAGATTCTTGGTGGCCATCTTTAGAATCTTCCCACTGCAAAAGTTAGCACTCCTGGTGGCTGATTGTGGCCTCACCTGCTGACCTTGTAATTATCCTTCCCAGCTATTTTCCTTTGATCTTTTCTAAAGAAATAATGTTTTCTCTTCTAATCTCGAAAAAAAAATATGCATAGTCTTCAGGATATTGCTTTCTGTTTTTCTGAAAAGAATATAAGCATGTGGAAAACAGTCAGTTAAATACTTCCTGATAAAAACTGCCCTTGGTATTTATCAAGCTTCCCAGGTGGCTCAATGGTAAAAGAATCTGCCTGCCAATGCAGGAGATGAAGGAGACTCAGGTTCAATCATTGTGTGCAGACGATCTTCTGGAGGAGGAAATGGTAACCCATTCCAGTATTCTTGCCTGGAAAATGTCATGGACAGAAGAGCCAGGCGGGCTGAAGTCAGTGGGGTCACAAAGATTTGGCCACCACTGAACATGCATGCCATTTCTTGGTATTTATCAGTATATAAATACAAATTTAAGCAAACATGGTTAGCTTCTAGCCTTTACTGCTCCAATTCAAGTTTCCTTAAGCCTGTCTTTCAAATCCCCAGAGCTCTCACTTTTCTCTAGAAATTAAATCCTGGTTGTCCACGATGACTCAGTTTTCCAGAGCATTCTCTCTTATCTCATTCTGCAGTTTCAATTTTTAAGGAACTTTTGCTACTCAGTAAAGTATAGGTATCAAAAGACTGGGTCAAAATCTGACTTTTTTCTTCTAGGGTTTCTAATATTTTCTTGTTACTGTTTCATGGTTTCTTCACAAGTCCAGGAGGAGACTCCGTCTCTCTTTCTGGGCCAGAATTGTAGCTGGGTACACTTTGTCTACCTTGATCTTTCTTTCACTCTTGTACTTTCATTTACAGAGAATTAGAAGAAGCAAGGGGGGATTCCCTGGCAGTCCAGTGGTTAAGACTTCCCCTTCAAGGTAGGTGGGTGGATTCCATCCCTGGTCAAGGAGCTAAGATTCCACATGCCATGGGGGAAAAAAACAAAACATAAAATGGAAACAGCACTATAAGGAATTCCAGAAAGACTTAAAACAAGAAGCAGGGACCATGCTCAGCAATGGTTATGATGAGAATCCATTTCATGCTGAGGGTATGTGTGTTCAGTTGCGACCCCATGGCCTGCAGCCCACAGCAGTCCTCTGTAGGTGGGATTTCCCAGGCAAGAAGACAGGAGTGGGTTGCAATTTCCTTCTCCATTATGCTGGGGGTGAAAGCGTTAGTCACTCAGTCATGTCCGACTCTTTGCGACCCCATGGACTGTAGCCCACCAGGCTCCTGTGTCCATGGGATTCTCCAGGCAAGAATGCTGGAGTGGGTTTTCATTTCCTCCTCCAAGGGATCTTCCCCAGCCAGGGATCAAACCTGGGTCTCCTGCATTGCAGGCCGACTCTTTACAAACTGAGCCACCAGGGAAGGGGGGAGGGAGGAGATTGGGGTGATTTCATTGATTGTCTTGGCTATCCTCACCCACCCTCACTCTGGAGCCGCCTCTATGGCAGGTGTTTATTAATCATGATATTCCCCTGAACAGCCTTTGTATTCCAGGGTGAGGCTCCGAAGGTAGCTTGAGGAATCATACACCTCCACCCCCACTGAAACCAACACACCATCTTCCGACACGTTTTCTCCTCACACTCACACCAGCACAATGTCAAGAAAGTGAACAAGAGCCTGTCTTTGCAGTGATTCCCCCTGCCAAACACATTGCCAAGAGGATCCATTGAAAATAAAAAATGTAGTAGTTTGGGTGCTTTGAAATTTCCACATACTATTCATCTCTGCACTCAACTGCTTTTTGTCTATTTCTGTTTTTCTTTTTGACTCCTTGACTTGCCTCCCTGTTCTCATAAGTCAAAAACCAAAACTCAGTTCTAGCATCAGTGTGAGGTTTGCGTAGGGAAGTTTTTTCCCAAACACCTGGGACCAGCATAGGATAACAGTCACACACACACACAAAGATTTTTACCAAGGAGAAGGATGGGTATACAATGTGCATGCTATCTGGAGTGGCCTCAAGCCGCCCAAAGTAAGGTCCTTTCTGACTTCAACCAACAAGGAGGCAGCTTTGACATGAGGGGATTTGGGGGTAATTTTCAGTTAGCGCAGTGATGTAATCCTTTCAGAACACTCTCATCATTATAGTGGGTGCTTCTTTTGCTGGCAGTATCATCCCCTTCTGCATTTTTGTTCTGCTGTCTTCACACTTTTAAAAGCATCTAAGGGCACACACGCAGAAGCGCACACACACACTGTCAGTCTGCAGCTGTCTGCTCCTTCCCTTCAGTGGCTAAAATCCACTGACAAGTAGATGAACTCAGGGAAACATTTAGGTAAGGAGCTCCCACTGGTGGTGGAGGAAATCTCACCATCCACATAAAATCCTTCTCCTTATTAGTACTCTGAGAAGGCCTGTCTGAGTCACCGATAAAAAGTGTGCCAAGATGGCTCTTTCACCCTGGGATGAAACAACAACCAAAAAAAATAAATAAAATGCCATTGTTCTCGTAGGTGGTTACAAGCATTAGTCACAGCTGATAATAACCAGGAGGTGAGGGTGTGCAGCCAGGACTGTGTTGGTAGTTACGAGCCTGGATGGATGCCGCGTGCATTGTCGTCAAGTAGCTTTGATGCTTTTAAACGTTGAGGGCTTCCAAAGCTACTGCTGCAAACCCTGCAGCCATCTCCACTTAGAACAAGCTTTATTGCCTTCATTACTAGGTTTATGTTCAGGCAGAGAAAGCATGGCTTTTCAAAGGTCGAGCTTCCCTAAACTGCTTTTGTGGAAGAACAGGGATTTACTGCATTTGCGATTAGTCATCAAATATTCAATTTGTGGAATTGAGCCACATGGTTTGGCAAGACTTGGCAGCATGCATCACCGAGGCAGATATAAGCGGCTCCTTTGTTGTATAGGGCCCTCCCTTTACATTACGTTGTTGTTCAGTCGCTAAGTTGTGTCTGACTCTGTGACCCCATGGACTACAGCACGCCAGGCTTCCCTGTCCTTCACTATCTCCTAAAGTTTGCTCAGATTCATGTGCATTGAGTTAGTGATGCTATCTAATTTCCCCATCCTCTGTCACCCCCGTCCCCCTTTCCCTTCATCTTTCCTTGCATCAAGGCCTTTTCTAATGAGTTGGCTCTTTACCTCGTAATATTTCAACAGCCACGTGGCAAGTGACCATCTTTATTGAAGCCACCAAGAATGAGTCACTTAGAGTGGTTAACATACGTAGGGCCTAGGTGACAATAGTAACAGGAAGGAAACAAGATTTGTGGTCTATGGGAGAAAAAAGTAGGTTCCTCTTCTAGCTGGTGCTTTTGGTTAAGGTATTTTGGTACACTTGTCCAAACAGACTTTGAGAACAGGAAAGCGGGGGGGGGGGGGGGGGGGCAGTCTAGTCTAGTACTAACAAAAACCCTAAAGTAGTGAGATAATGAGGCCAAAAGTGAAACTTCAACTGACTTTTAAATCCAGAGCTCAGGTCGTTTTTTAATCAGAGTTCAATAAGAAATTTCAGTTGGAGAGCCTCATGATCTGGATTACATAAACCTTCAGGGTCCAGGCAAGAATTCTGGAATGGGTTATCATTTCTTTCTCCAGGGGATCTTCCCAGTCCAGGCATTAAACCTGCAATGCAGGCAGATTCTTTACCATCTGAGCCACCAGGGAAGCCCTTTGAAACAATCGGATAACTTGAATCCTACCTAGACTTTACATCACACTTTGTCAGCTTATGAATATACCTTCAGTGAGACTTCTCAAAATGGACGAAATATTTTTGCTCTGTTATTCCTAGAATCTAAGCATCACAAGACTGGGTGGCATAAATCATAGTTTAGTTAATTTGGTCGAAGGTAGACTTTCAAGATGAATTGCACCAGCTCTTTAATGATAACTAGAAATCTGAGCTCCATTGTCCCATACCTGTTTTATGAATATCATGTCTATCTCCTTAAATTAATTAGACCTAAAAAAGAAAGTCAGGAAGACAGAAAAGGCAAATAATGACCACTGTTTGAGAGAGATCTATTGAAAAGATTTAATTGGGGAAAAAGGTCAATTTTTTTTTTCTTTCAAAGCATTATTTTCTAGCACGTGTCCTCAGTCACTTCAGTTGTGTGTGACTCTTTCGGACCACAAGGACCATAATCCATCAGGCCCCTGTGTCCATGGGATTTCCCAGGCAAGGATACTGGAGTGGGTTGCCATTTCCTCCTCCAGGGGATCTTCCCAACCCAGGGATGGAACTGGGGTCTCCTGGATTGCAGGCGGTTCTTTACCATCTGAGCCACATGTGAGAAGTATAAGGTGCTGCATGTTCACACATGTAGCTCACATGTACCACACATGACTGGCAAGGCTATTCCAAAAAACATTGCCACAGGATGGAATACAGGGGCTTATCTGTAATCTCAAGGGCCGAGAATGATCATTTCTTATTCTTTGAACCTTCCGGTAGCCACAGAGACACAAGGGGAAAGCAGGTAACACCTGTCAGGGGATTAACACCTTCTCCCCGGCAGGCTTGCTGCCAGCAGGTCAGATGCCAGCCCTGCTCTCTCTCCCTGCCAGGTGAGATACAGGAGCAGGTTTAAAATGTAGGGAGGTGGGTCACAGGGCATGCTGGCGCTCCCAGGTAACTGGCTTTGCTCTACTCAGTCTCCTCTTGTGATCCCAAAACAAGGACCGGCATCAACTTCAATATCACATCAGGGAACCATCATTAGGGGTGTATTTTAATGGAATGGCACAGTTTTCCCGAGAGTTTAGAATGTGCTAAAGCTTGATGGATTAGGAATCAGGGTTCGAGGGCATGCGCATACACACAGACATGGATGTGTGTATCTATTATTTTCATGACTGTCCCTTGAGTCCTCAGGAAAGAGATGTCTTTGTTCAGGTAAATACATTGCCAAGCACTTAGAATTTGGAACAGGGGATTCTAAATGGGAAGGGAGGAGGGAGGGGTGTTCAGGATGGGGAACACGTGTATACCTGTGGCGGATTCATGTTGATATATGGCAAAACCAATACAATATTGTAAAGTAATTCACCTCCAATTAAAATAAACAAATTTATACTAAAAAAAATAAAATGAAGGGTTTAAGGGAGACAGCAGAATTGAACAGAAATGAGGGGCGCCAGAGAGTAAAGTGTAAAAGGGGAATAGGCAGGACGGCAGGCAACTGGAAATGACAGAGTCAAGCACCCAGAAATAATGTCCCTTTGGGGGAACAACAAATGGGCTTTTCAGAACAGTGAACTTTGCTACATCGACACGCAATGTATATAATGTTGTTTAAAATCTTGTTTATAATGGGTGAGGTATTGAGTTTCAAAGTAAATTTGAAAGGACTTGTTTACTCTCCTGTCTTGAGGCAATGAAGGGAAAGAGGCTAAGTTCCAATTCTGTGCTGGAAAAGAAACAAGAAAATAGCTGCAGAGAAACTTGGAACTGGAGTCTACTTTGTATATGTCAAATTCTGGAATTTATAGAAATCTTGGGCAGGGCAACAGAATTTTTCCAGGAATTCAGGTAGAGGGTGGTTTGATTTAAATTGATCAAAATACCAAAGGACTAAGAAACTATTAGGGGCTTCCAAGGTGGCACTAGTGTGAGAGAATACACCTGCCAAAGTAGGAGAGACAAGAAACTCAGGTTCAATACCTGGGTCGGGAAGATCCTCTGGAGAAGTTCACGCAACCTGCAGTGTTCTTGCCTGGAAAAATTCCATGTGCAGAGGAGTTTGGCATGCTACAGTCCATGGGGCTGCAAAGAGTCAGACACGACTGAGCACACGCTGAGCACACAGGGAACTATTACTGATATCTGGATAATTAACGATTTATTAATATAGAGAATGCAAGTATTTTAAATGAAAGCAGAAACTGACTCATCTTTTTATTGATCTTAAAACGCACCCCTACACTTCCCTACAACTCCCTCCCCCCAACACACACACACACACACCTTTACACTAAATTGATGGGGGATGCTGGGAGGCTGAGAATAGATTTTATTCTATTCTTAGGGGAATGAAGTGGCTTAAATAGGACTTTCTGGATGTTTAGCCCATTACAGGGCGCAATCTCGGACACTGGCAGATAACCTGGATGGAACCAGTAGAGCAGGTGTCCAGAGAGAAGGTGGTGATTTCTACACAGCACATAGACTTTTTTTCCCCTAAGAGGGGTCAGTGAGATGGGGAAAGACTTGGCAAACATTTTTCAATTTTACAGGAAACAGCAAACAAATAGATCACTTTCCCTGACTCACCAATAGAAATAGAAAAATATGTAAAAACTGTGTGAGCCAACCTACTCATTCAAAGATAAGAAAGTAAACTCCACAGATGTCTAGCAACTCGTTCATACAAGTTTGGGAGTTTGAGAGGATTGTATAGTTAGACACATGGTATGCTTTAAATTGATGGTGATTTATCATTTCCTCGCTGTAATTTTTTTTTTTTTTTTGCAAAATATAGTAATCCAATATGAGCTTATTTGAAGTTAAGGTAAAATTCAACCTGTTCCACATTAATGTTTGCTAGAAAGTAGGTTCTGGTTTTTACAGTGAAGCAGAGAATACAAACTCATATGCACACACTCACCCACACAACTTCCCACAGAGCCTGCTCAATGTCATCATCTCATTGGAGTAATTCAGGAAGAACAACTTATAGAAAATCCCCAAGTCACATGTTCCATGCGAATTCTGGCAGATACAATTCAGGGAAATCCAAAATAACTGGGGAAAATACAGAGAAATCTTTAGGAAGGTATATTCTGTAGTTTTAGTAGTTGATAAAATAAACAAAAAGTAACCCCCATCACAAAACTTCCCCTCCTCATTGGTCTTCTGTTTCATTCATTCCCATCCCGTGATTTTCACAACAGCTGATCTTTGAAACCCGCTGTCCATGTCAGTTGTGTATACGCCCCCCAGTTCTATTCCTATTCCCAAGTATTTGTTAAATATGGCTCATTTCACTAAAACACAGAAACAAAAGCAACCTCCACCCCCAAATAAGGACAACAAAACCAAACACAGAAGACTGACTTTCCTTTCCTCAATCAAGTCCTTTCACTTTAAATCTGGAGAACATCACAGCTGACTGCCCACAGACCCTCTTCTCTCTAGATTCTTCCCATGTCTGTATTCTATCTTGTGGCACGGGGGTTGTATCTCATTCACTATGAATTCCTGGCCATGCACACCATCTGAAGCAGGGGAAGAATCAGGATTTGCTGAACATATGACTTTACAGACAATTGCTTGGTGTCTCTACATTTCATGTACATTTCTGTACATTTCTATGTGGCTCAGATGGTAAAGCATCTGCCTACAATGCAGAAGACCTAGGTTCGATCCCTGGGTCAGGAAGGTCCTCTGGAGAAGGAAATGGCAATCCCCTCCAGTACTCTTGCCTGGAAAATCCCATGGATGGAGGAGTGTGGTAGGCTACAGTCCATGGGGTCGCAAAGAGTCGGACACGACTGAACAACTTCACAACATCAGTGAGGTGTCTATGAGACTTCCATCACTCCCCACTGTGGATATCATAAACTACATACTTTCTTTTTATTGGAGTATCATTGCTTTACAATGTTGTGTGAGTGTCTTCTGTCCAATGACGTGAATCAGCTATATGTGTACATATATCCCACTCCGACCCCTCTGGGTCATCACACTGAGCAGAGCTCCCTGGGCTATATAGCAGCTTCTCACTAGTTATCTATTTCCCACAAGGTAGTGTTTCTATGTCAGTCTGACTTTCCCAGTTCATCCCACTCTCCCCTCCCCTCTCCCCCATTATAAAAAGGAACGCATTTGGGTCATTTGTAGAGATGGAGATAGACCGAGGGTCTGCTGTCATACAGAGTGAAGTCAGAAAGAGAAAACAAATAGCATATATTAACGTGTAGATGTGGAGTCTAGGAAAATGGCACAGACGAACGTGTTTGCTGGGCAGGCAGAGAAACCCAGACATAGAAACTACATAGTTTTTATCCTAGACTCTTCACTAACTCCTCTCCTGTCTTGGAAATGTGGCCTCAACTTACCTTTCCTTTAATCCTTGACAAGCCCTTAGTCCTTGCTTCCATGCATATCTTTGACGACGTCACCTTTATGCACAAGGACGGCACCCCTCGTCCCTTACCTGTCTCGGTGGATGGGGGCAGTCTGGCAGGACCACTTCCCTCCCACGCCCTCCAGGGCCATCTTTCCCACAGAAGACTTGCCTCCTCCTCCTCTCTTGCGATGATACCATTTCTTCTCATCCCTGAGTGTGTTTCTGCGCGTTGTGTTTCTTTTCCTTAGCCCCAGTCCGACCATTCACCAACACCACTTATTCCATTTATTTTTTGCTACCTTTACCTTCACTTTTTACAGTTTTTACACCCGTTCCTCTGTAACTTCAGGGACATAGCATGTGCTGTCTGAACTGTGAAGCTATCTTTAATCTCTGAGTACCTGGCACCGTTTCCCTCTCTGCTGCTTAGCACCAGGTCAGGCCCTGGGAAGCAAAGAAAGAAAGGAAATGACAGCACTCTTCACGAGGATCATAGCTGCTTTCATGAGAGAGACAGCCAAGCGTGCTGGCCACTAGTCATAGCCCCTTGAACACCATCTTCTGTAGTTTCTTTTCTGTCCCATTGTTGCCTACAGTGGGGTCCAGCTGCTTGCCACTCAAGAGGAATGGAGAGACCCGGTTGGTGGGAAGGAAAGTTTGTTTTATTATGGATGCTGGCAACTGGGGGTGGGATGTGGACTCCTGTCCAAAGGCTGACATCCCTTCTCTGACAATCAGTGCTTAAGAGCTTCTGTAGACAGAAGGAGGGAGTTTCAATCAGAAACAGCACAGCCAGCTCTAACAGTCATCTTGAAATTAGTCACTGATGGTCTGACCAGTATCATGCTGATTATTTTCCTTTCAGTTCAGTTCAGTTGCTCAGTGGTGTCTGACTCTTTGCAACCCCATGAACTGCAGCACACTGGGCTTCCCTGTCCACCAACTCCCAGAGCCTACCCAAACTCATGTCCATTGAGTCACTGATGCCATCCAACCATCTATCTCATCCTCTGTCATCCCCTTCTCCTCCTGCCTTCAATCTTTCCCAGCATCAGGGTCTTTTCAAACAAGTCAGCTCTTCACATCAGGTGGCCAAAGTATTGGAGTTTCCAAAGAACACTCAGGACTGATCTCCTTTAGGATGGACTGGTTGGATCTCCTTGCAGTCCAAGGGACTCTCAAGAGTCTTCTCCAACACCACAGTTCAAAAGCATCAATTCTTTGGCACTCAGCTTTCTTCACAGTCCAACTCTCACATCCATACATGACTACTGGAAGCACCATAGCCTTGACTAGACGGACCTTTGTTGGCAAAGTACTGTCTCTGCTTTTGAATATGCTGTCTAGGTTGGTCATAACTTCCCTTCTGAGTAAGAATCTTTCAGTTTCATAGCTGCAGTCACCATCTGCAGTGATTTTGATTATTTAGGCAAAGTTAATCTTCAGTTCCAGGGTTGGTTTGTTCCCACTTCCTTGAGGTCCATACCCAAAGTTGCAGCAGTGTGTGTCCTGGCTACAGTCTGGTCCTCATGTAGTTTAACTTCTTCCACCTGGGGTGATGGGGGGGAAGTTTCAGTCTCTACAAGAGAACTCAAAGGACATGGCTCAGAACGTTGTCGCTAGCCGTGTGTGTGTGACTCAGTCATGTCTGTCTCTTTGCAATCCCACAGACTATAGCCTACCAGGCTCCTCTCTGTCCATGCAATCTCCAGACAAGAATAATGGAGGGGGTTGCCATTTTCTTCTTCACTATAGCCCATGCTGCTGCTGCTGCTGCTGCTGCTACTGCTGCTAAGTCACTTCAGTAGTGTCCAACTCTGTGCAACCCCATAGATGGCAGCCCACCAGGTTCCCCCACCCCTGGGATTCTCCAGGCAAGAACACTGGAGTGGGTTGCCACTTCCTTCTCCAATGCATGAAAATGAAAAGTGAAAGTGAAGTCACTCAGTCATGTCCGACTCTTCATGACTCCATGGACTGCGGCCCACCAGGCTCCTCCACCATGGAATTTTCCAGGCAGGAGTACTGGAGTGGGGTGCCACCGCTAATCACTAAACTATTATTATTTGGTCTCTTTCATTTTCGTTTGTTTCTGCATTTTCTCCCTTCCCTGATCAAACATTTTTTGGCTCAAGTTTTTCCACAGACAGAAGGCAGGCTGAGGACCTGGGGTGGAGCGGTAAGATCATATAGAATCCTGCTCCATTCACTATCAGAGTCCTAGATTCTCTTGGTGAACATACTTTTCATGACAAATGTGCCACTTTCTGCATCTAGATGGTGGTGGAGGGCAGATATTCACTCCTTCACAGTTTGAACATCTACTTGAGACCATAACAGATGCATATGTTAGTTGACAACTTTTACGTGGATTTTGAATTCACTGTTAGCACCTGGAGGCAAAGACATTATGATGTGATAAAAGAGAGGGGCTTGAAAATGTCTTTCCCACCTCAGGAAACTTTCAGCTGGATTTGCACACCCCAAAAGATGTTTACCCCACAGCTAATCAGTGACATAACAATTATGTTATGGCATAACAATCCATAATCATGGATTTTTGTTTGTTTACACTGAAAACTTACAAATGATTGTTGATTTATCTCTTGTCAATCAGTTTTCTTTCTTTTTTAAAAAAATTCAATTATTTTTAAAATTTACTGTGTGTATGTGTATTGTTTGATCGTTTTCTCTGAGGCTCCCCATTGTGCTATGATGTATTTAATAGTATGTCTAATTAGTTAATTAATTTAGTTCCCATCACGTGTCTTGTGGAATCTTAGTTCTCTGACCAGGGACTGAACTTGCACCCATAGCAGTAAAAATGCAGCGCCTTAACCACTGGACCCCCAGGGAACTCAATCTTTCTTTTTTCTTCTTTGAAAACTACTTCACAAAATAAGAGTTTTCACGCATTCAGATGGCCTGTTAATGAAATACATATATATATTTATTTTTCTTTCGGTGAACATCTTCTGGAACGGTGTGGCCAGGAATCTGTGTCAAGAGAAATAAATTATTTTTAAAATACAAAAGAAGATGAGAATGAAAAGAGGAATGCCATGGTACCTCACTTTCAGAGTTCAGGGGCAGAGTCCTGCAATCTTAGATAAGCGGTTTAAATACGAGCAAAGTCGACTCAAAGCACAGTCGACTCAAAATCTTGCCAACACAAACAAACCAAAATGTTCTTCCTTCCTCTTAAGCAGCAGACAGAGTTTGTGTTTAACAACTATGCTTTGCACTGATGGAATTCATTAAATATTTAGGTCTCCCACCTGAAGCTATTAAGAGACAAACAAAATCCTGCTCAGTGGTTTTGAAATAGAACTAGAAGGCGACAGTGAGGCGTTGACTTATAAGATGGAACGCATTTCTCATTACAACCTTTGTCATTTTGAATACCAAGGTTTATCAGCGCATGAATATACACAAGGTTCCTCTCTTTTAGTTTACAAAGAGGAGACTTGCTCATAGGTCCTACCCAAATCACCATGCTCAATGGCTATATTTTGTGGTGGTAAGTTTTTAACAACATATATGTGAATGCATGAGAAACTAAATTTTCTCTGAAAGCAAATGCTCAACAGCAATAGATTTCTGAGAGCCACCAGAGGGGAGACTTTTTAATGGGCTTGACTAAAAGATAAATTAGCTTGAAAGGCGAAAATGAAAGGAGTAGGCCAGTCTATGGCTGTGGACATGGCCTGCGATTTTTACTGTGAGTCGATTTCCCTCCTGGAGAGAGACAGAGTCTAGGACATTCCCCATCATAGATGGGGTCAGAGGGGTTTTGAAGGAGGGCATGGGCTAACATAACTCTCCTCCACGCTGCTGGAACCCATTTCCTTCTCCGTTTTTATACACTGCCAGTTAACTGATACCCTTAATGTAGGGACAGCCTGAAGAATTGTATCATTCATTACTGGTTAGCCAGTGAGCTAGTTCAAGCAGATGGCAAGGAAGAGAGAGGCCAAGGGAAAACTAGCTGAAGCTCTAGCCTGGGTTTTCTCAGATATTAGCTGTGAACTATACACACACACACACACACACACATATACACACACACACACACATACACACACATATACACACACACACACACACACTCCTGGAGAAGGAATTGGCAACCCACTCCAGTATTCTTGCTTGGAGAATCCCAGGGACAGAGGAGCCTGGTGGGCTGCTGTCTGTGGGGTCGCACAGAGTCTGACACGACTGAAGTGACTTAGCAGCAGCATATATATTTATATATACATACCCCGGAGAAGAAATTGGCAACCCACTCCAGTACTCTTGCCTAGAGAATTCCATGGACAGAGGAGCCTGACAGGATGCAGTTCATGGGATCACAAAGATATATATATATATAATTTTAAATATATAATATATATTTATATATAATTGCATATATAATATAATAGATATTATTTATTTATTTTATATACTATTTTAAATATATATATTAAATGAAGTCATAGCATTTTTAAACCAGTTGTACCTATGAAATAATTACTTTCCTTCTACATCAACCTCTTTTAGGTAAGAGCCAGGCACACAGAACAGATGAATGAGGAGGTCAGTGCACTCAACTAGTGCACCCTGGAAGCCAGCTTCTCTCTGGCTGGGTTAGTAGGATAGGCCCCTGATCCCCACCTGGCTCCGGGTCCCTTCGCAGGAGCTGTGACAGTCACATGCATTCATTGACAACAACAAATAGGAAAATGTAGCAGAGCTCGTTAGAAAACACGGATCCAAGTGAAGCAAGGAGGAGAAAGCAGACTGGTTTGAGGAATCAAGACAATGGAGCAGTGAGAAATTAAAACCTGATCAAAATGTGAAGAATTCTCAGTAGAAAACTGTTCCATACTCTGTACTCAACAACAACAACCACACCACTGGAACTCACACTCATATTATATGAGTGTCTTAGGAGGTGTGTGCTGTGTCTCTGCTCAGTTGCATCTGACTCGTTTGTGACCCCATGGACTAGTTCCCCAGGCTCCTCTGTCCATGGGATTTCCCAGGCAAGAATACTGGAGTGGGTTGCCATTCCCTTCTCCAAGGGATCTTCCCAACTCAGGGACCCACCCTGAGTCTCAAGTCTGCTTCACTGGCAGGCAGATTCTTGATCACTGCACTGCTTGGGAAGCCTAGCAGTTATTGTGAGGTCGATGGCATAAGGTTACACCTAGGAAAAATGTCTGCAACTTAAAAATGTAAGCAAGTAAAACCAAAAGTAATTCTGAAAAAAAAAAAAAGAAAACCAGGTAACTATTATGTACCCTTAAACACTTATTTTAAGGTGGTAAAATTCTAAATGTAGAATCACTACTTTTTTTGTCTTTGCATTCAAGTGTGATACCCTTAATGAAGAGACACCATGGAGAATTCTATCATGCATAGGAGTTTGCCATTACAAACTGCACGCATAAAGATTGACTTTATATATTATATAGTATTTTTATACTATTTTTCTATTATAAGATTTTATATCAACACTTACCTAAGAAAACCGTTCTCCACCTAAAGTTTTCTTATGTAAAGCAGTTGAGTTGAGATATAATTCATCACATCTCTTTTCTATTTTTAATTTGTATAACAGGCAATACTTGAGATCCATAAAAACTATACTCTGAGAAAAATGCATGTAAAAGTTTTAGCAGGAAAGTGTTAGTCACTCAGTCAGTCATGTCTGACTCTTTGCGACCCCATGGTTTGTAGCCCCCCAGGCTCCTCTGTCCCTGGGATTCTCCAGGCCAGAATACTGGAGTAGGTAGCCTTTCCCTTCTCCAGGTGATCTCAACCCAGGGATCGAACCTAGGTCTCCTCCATTGCAGGGGGATTCTTTACCATCTGACCCACCAGGGAAGTCCTTTAAAGGAAAGGAAGAGGTTAATTCTGAAGTGAGATAAATAGGAAAGGCATGATTTTTTTTTTTTTCTTAGCAATTCCCTGACCTACAGGCTGGGCTCTTTCACCATCATTTTTTAAAAACAGAGACTATTTGAGTAAAGTGAGATTTTACTCTCTTGTTGCTGTTTCCTTCAGTGATGGTAGGAGGCAGTTCAGTACGAATTAAATGCTTGAAGAAAATCATTCATTTAAATTCAGTATTTCTATTTTCCTGGGAGCTCTTTTGTCAGTGAACTATGTGAAATATCTTCTACCATGAAATAAAAGAGGAAAATAAGTAGATAAATCTTCAGACTGATTCAGTATGGATTAAGATTTTTTTTCACTCTTCTACTGGCAATTTCATATGAAGAGAAAATTGATATATAACAAGAAGGTTCAGTCCAGAAAGGAGATGAGGAGGGCAACTTATGCAGGTGCCTGGTTATAGCAGTTGACATTACAAGTGTCCCAGGGAGGAAGTAACATACAGATCTTTCATATCGTATTAAATCGATGGCCTCCAGGGGCTCAGCGGTAAAGAATCCCCTGCCAATGTAGGATGCTTGGCTTTGAGTCCTGGGTCAGGAAGATCCGCTGTAGAGGAAATGACAACCCACTTCAGTATTCTTTTCCTGGAGGGTCCCACGGACAGAGGAGCCTGGTGGGCTACAGTCCATGGGGTTGCAAAGAGTCGGAGATGACTAAGCACCCACGAGATGCAGCACTGATTCTCGTGTTCTTTAAATTTTTAGGCAAATATTGAGTGGATAATTTAATGTCATGAAAGTTATCCATTCTATTAAAGGATGCTAATGAATTATCAATATTTAAAGAACATTTCATAATATTGCTTGAGTTTTAAATTAATAATAATGTAGTATCAAGTTATTGAGTATATACCATGTGTCAAACACTATCCTATATGTGTCAGATGAAATTTCTCATTTATTTTGCAGTAAAAACCTGATAGGCAATCTCATTATTTTCTTTTTCACAATGGAGAAATTAAGCCTTAGAAAGATTCGCTTGCTAGAGATAATGCAGAGTTATGATTTTAAATTAGATAGTCTAACTGAAGGCCATCTAACTCACCATTAGACCCAGTGGTGTAATTTATTTTTAACATTTTTTAAGTGTAAATTGGTGTTAAATAAAAATACGCATATAAGACAACCTTGAGATTTATAAGGTCTTTATTCTCAATTTCACTTAAATTCATAATGACTAAAAACCAAAATTTAAGGATTGCATAATTTAAAAAAAGGGGAAAGATTTACTCTTCTGGAGGAAGTTCTATAACATAGATACCTTATATAAACTTATTTTAAATAGAATGGTTTGGCTTTTTTTTTTTTTCTCTTCCACTGAACGACTATTTAAGTTGAGTAAAGCAGTTTAATAATAAATTCAAGTTGCCAATGCCTGGGCTCCGATTATATCTGCCCACATATAAGCAACATGTTAACATGAGGCTATTGGGTCTAGGTATACAGCTTGAGCAGTGGTCTAGGGCTCTTGACCTGTGAAGCTAGAAGTGTTAAAATTCAACACTGTCTTTGTTTACCAAGGCTTGTGATTGAAGACCTACATTCATTCCAAAAAGATGCCTTTTGTTTTGAGTACTGTGTACTCAAACCAGAGAACTGACCTGACTGGTAGCCTCCTGAAGGCACCAGAAGGCAAAGCAGGCTGAGCTAAAAAGTGTAGAGATAGTGACGATAGTCAAGAAAGTTCTCCAACTGGCCATTTGGTGGGTCATTCTAGAGACAGATTTGAAAAAGACCAAGCAAATGACATGGTTAGCTTAGTAAATGTAGAGAACAATGGGTCAGATTGAAGCAAGGAATTTCATAAGACTGGATTCAAAGACTAATTTGAACAGAGAATTTCCTAAAGTTCAGTATTTATCTACCATAAAGTTTCTGTATTGAATTCACTTTCTCAGAACTCAATACTGAGATAAATCAGCTTTTTTAAAAAAAAATTATTGACATAGAATTGATTTATAATGTACTGATTTTAGGTGTACAGCAAAATGAATCAGTTATACCTACATGTATATCCACTCATTTATAGAAACTTTTCCCATAGAAATCATTACAGGGTATTGAGTACAGTCCCTGATGCTATACAGTAATTCAATAAATTAGATTTAATGGTCAAAGTCTTCTTAAGATTATTGTCCAATGACCTTTGTTTAAGAAATTCTGTCTTCCAAAATCTAATACTTTATAACAATCCTTGACAGCTCAGGACTGAAAAAGGGAACACAATTCATCTCATGTATGTATATATATACATATATATATATTTGTATATACAAACACACTAACCATAGTGTTAAGATTACACTCAAATATGGCATTGTATTTATTAATCTCTCCTTCCTCAAATCAAAGAGTTATGGATAAAAGAAAGTGTACTAGACAAGCACACACACTGACTTCCTACACCTAAATTCACTCTCCTTATTTGCTTCCCTGGTGGCTCAAAGGTTAAAGCGTCTGCCTCCAATGCCGGAGACCCGGGTTCGATCCCTGGGTCGGGAAGATCCCCTGGAGAAGGAAATGGTAACCCACTCCAGTATTCTTGCCTGGAGAATCCCATGGACAGAGAAGCCTGATAGGCTACAGTCCATGGGGTCACAGAGTCAGACATGACTGAGCGACTTCACTCACTCACTCACTCATTCATATTTAAATAAATACTTGCCAGCTCTGCTCTATATACAAGAACGATGAACACGGAAGCAGCCAGTAATATAGGGAAATAACTCTTTAATTTCCTCATATTTTGCCTTAAGTAAATTCAAGAGGAAAAATATTATACTACATTGTGTATCTGATAAAATTATCTAAACACCTTTCACAATCATCTGTTTCTAAGAAATGGTATGAGTACTCCTTAAATTAAATAATGATAATTGATGAGAGACTCCAAGGGGACTGTAATTAGGAAGTATACACAAGGTAAATAATTGTTCATTGATTTCTTATTATAGTGATTCCCTGGTGGTCTAGTGTCTAGGATTTCTTCTTATTATTAAAACTCCAGGATATTGCAACTTTGAAATGTACACGTCAGCAAATAGCTGTAATTTCATGGAGAATCAGAACAAGTGATTTGTTAAAAAGGAAAATACATTGTGCTTGTGTTTCAGTTTTGTCAGTGTAGCTATGCGTATAGCTCTCCTTTTGTCCTATTATAAAACTGGTTTAGTTTCTTTAATGAAATTGGTTTAACCTGGCTTTCCATAGGGAAGGAAGTCTTTTGTCTTTATTTTTCATGTTTCTCTTTCCTGTAAGGAGAGAAACAACAGAGTTTTAGATATATGTTTTTTACTAATTATGGTTTAGAGATTCAGTTCCAGCTGTGGGCCAGCTGAATTTGAAGCAATGTGTGATTTTGTTAGCTTCCAATTGGCATTTCCATATCACTTTCCTGTAAAGCCTAGTATCAACATACCTGGTTCCCCGTGGTTGCTTTAAGTTAAATAAATAAGCAGATAGAAGTCATTAGGTAGACTGTAAGGCAACTATTTTATTTATCTTTTTATAGGTGAAGAGTTGTAGGATTTCATAAGCTTCAAAGAGCAATCTTCCACATTAACCTTTGTATAAACCTCAGTAAAGCCTAGATTTCCTTGACTTAAAGAAGGAAAGATATGTATAATCTGGGATAAAATGTCTTGTTAACCTTTTAACAAAGTAAATATTGTGTATTTTAAAAAAGAATTGTCAACTATATAAATTTTCTAATATTTAGTAAGAGCTTAAATGTCTATTCCCTCATAAAAACTCACATTATGGGGTGCTTAAAATGAGCTAGACTGATTTTGGACTTGTATTCTCCAGAAGAGTAAAACAATAGATGTGTGCTGCTCTAAGATGCTAAGGTCATGGTCATTTGTTATAGCAGCTATAGAGTGCTAATATCAATTAGTATGGAAGAAATCACAATAAATATAATCATTGTGTTAAACAGGGAGGTTGGGTATTTAAGGCCTTTATGCAACCAATCTGAGTGGGATGGGTTTGAAAGAATGCCATATCCTGAGTGGAATGGCTTCCTAATTTTCTATGTAAGAGAGGGTGGTGGCAAGGAGACTATGACACCATTTTTCCTGCTGTTCAGTTGTTATGACATGGGGATTTTCATTCCTGGTAATCTGGTTAAAATGCACAGAAGTAGTTCCGCAACACATCTCCATCTATTTACAAATATCTTCCAGAGAGACTTGAGAACATGGAAAGGTTAACAGCAAATATTTCTCCTACACTTAATTTTAAGCTGGTCCTACAGGTGTTACTCCAGGTGTGTTCTGTGCTCCATCAGTAGTACTGGAATATTCTGAGGACAACCTGAATCCCACCGTTTTATTACGTTGCAACTCTACATTGCCAAGTTTTGACTTTAACTTTCACAGAGGGATATGGTAACTGAATCCAATAAGGTGTGTTCACTCTAGCCAATAAACAATAGCTGTTTCTATCTCCTACAAGGAAGGACATTGCTATGTTCAGGAATTAGGTGCAGTGCCTATTATTAAGGCTCTCAGCGTCTAGGGAGGGAAATAGGCAAATATCTGGGGATATTCAAATATTAAGGCAAGGTGTTATAGGAACACAAAATCCAAATGGGAGTGTGGAGGGAAGACTTAAGTTAGATAGACTCTCACAGTGATTGAACAGGGGAGGAGGAAGGTTGTAAGAAACACACAATTTAGTTTAAACATAATCCATCTTCCTGCTCCTTTAAAAAGTATCTTTCAAAAGACATTTATTCAATGTGTGATTGTTCAAAAACATACTGTTCCTATATTCAGTAAAATCCCTAGGAAGATTTCTGTATGGCAACCATTTCTATCAGTGGCCTGTTCTGGTAAAATCTCCATGTTACTTAAAAAAAAAAAAAACTACAGTAATGCACGAAATGCTGTATTTGGATTGTAGGATAACACTGGCCAATTTCACCAACCCAGAGTACACAGTTTTAGGGACAAACTGTTTCCTGTTTCACGTGTTCCCTTTCATATGCCGAGAAGTAATACCAACAGAAAACCATGGTGATCTTGGCATACTGAAATAATTGTCACCTTCAAATTTGTAAAGCCACAATGTATTTCCTTTAGGAAGCTTTTGTAACCTCAAAAAGAACTTGAAAACACCCAAATCTCTCCAATCCCTGCACAATTCACAGAGGAATATGTGCCTTCCAGCAAAATTTAGGTTTTGCCAGGAATGTAAATATGATAGACTCTGGAACCATCCCATATTTTAATTCAAATTCAAATAAATCCTATGCCAAGGCCTCTGTGTAAACAGATCTCTTTCATGGTGGAATCAAATAAAGAAGTCATTTGAAAAGAAAACCTGAATTATTCCTTTAAATAAACTCAAAGTAAAACTAAATTAAACACTAGGATCTTAGTTTCTCACCTAAGATCTGGATCCTAAGATAAAGTTGAAGTCAGCCACATAACAGGTTGTTGTGGCTGTTGTTGATCATGGCAGTTCATTTGAAACTAATTTACCAGGGTGGCCTATCTTTAACCTAAATTGACCAGTTGTCGAAACTGACTGAACCTACCAGGTATTTTCTTGTCAGTTACTTGCAGCTTTTCCAAATCAGCTCAAATGACTGTGCTAACTTTATGGAAAAGACTTTAAAGAAGAAAATATATATTGTTATTTTTTTCCATGTTGCCATTTTCCCTGAGGTCTTTACACATAAAAAGTATGCTGAGAACACCAAAATTCACTTTAAAAAGGATGTATGTATATTTGAAGTTTTTTGGAAAATATTCCAAGCCCACTGAAAATTAGAGATTAGGATGATCATACACACGCTGAGAAATCTTATACGATTTTACGTTAGGTAGGACACAATAAAGCAAATAGGTAGTTTGGGGAACCTCGGTTTCCTTCCTTTCGTGCTTGGACAGTTGACCTTGAATGACATGACGGTTAGGGGCACTGACCCAATTTGATGGGAATTTACTCTGGTTTCAGCGAGGGAAATGGACTTAAATCAGTAAGTCAACAGGCACAAAAATGAGTTAGGAGAACTTTAAAAAGGTACACCTGACCCTTGAACAACATGGGTTTGAACTACGTGGGTCCAGGTATACAAAGATTCATTAGATGAGTGAATTCACAGGTCTGCTTATAGAGATTTTTTTTCAGTAGTAAATACTACAGTACCACAGTTTGTGGTTGGTTCAATTGATGTCCAACTAGCAACGGACAGGCTCAAAGCAAGGTGACAACAGGCAGAAGGGGTTTGATCAAAGATTACTGAAAAAAAAAAGGTGTAAAGAAAAAATTAGCACAGATTATTTGAGATATTAAATTATATTTTCTGCTACTTAAAAGGTATTCTGAAGCAACAAGGATAGATTTCTTTTTTTGGTAGAACCTCTAGACTTCCTTTAAAGGGAAGCACTATAAAATCAAAAGATCATTGATTTTACTGGGTTTTGATCCATCTTTAGTTAAGAAACGATAGACAGGGAGAGAGGCATTATGTTCTCTTTGTGTCTTTCTCCTCCTCACTCTTTCTGATTGATATATCCTATAATAACTGACCACCCTGCCTCATTGTGTAGCTGCAAAGTCCTCTTAAACTCACTTTTCTGCCTGCTGACTTATTGCCTGGATTGCATCCTCTGCTAACAATTGTCTAGAACATGCTCTGCCTCCACTATTTTCCCATTATGTGCATTTTTATTGCAATGAGTTGCTTAGTGTCTGACTGATCTGTAACTTCTATTGAAGTTAGGGCTCATCTGCATGGCTCACTACTAATCCAGTGCTTAGCACAGCGTGTGGCAGCAGGAAAACATTCAACGATTTTTAAGTCAATATATGAACAAATAAATAGATAAATTATATGACTTCTAAAGGGTCATCTAGGAGTAAGTGTGAAAAGAGTGTTAGGTGACATATTATTTTCTCATTGCTAAAAAGCAAATTTTACCCCTTTCTCATCAAGTGGATGAAAGAATAATAAGTTAGATTTTAATAACCTCTTACTTTGCTTTTTTCCATCAATATTTCTCTTGATTTATAGAACTTGACTTAAAAAAAAAGAGTATGATTTGAACACTGCACAAAACCCCAGTAAAATCAGTAGATGTTACAGCCAGCTTTGGATATAATGACATTCTAATCTGATGGGGAGAAAAAAAAAAGGTGGTTGATAAAATATCCATTTGGAGTTTTTCCTGTAATATCAACAAATATTAAAGCCATTAAAAGCTATTTTAATAGGTATTTAATAAAGCTGATATAACTGACCTATATATTTAATATAAAATTATAAAATAATTAAATAATATACTTAATATTTAATATAACATTGTATGAGAGTATGTGTGTGAAAGTTGCTCAGTTGTGTCCGACTCTTTGCTAGCCCATGGACTGTATAGTTCATGGAATTCTCCAGGCCAGAATACTGGAGTGGGTAGCTCTTCCCTTCTGCAGGGAATCTTCCCAATTCAGGGATTGAACCCAGGTCTCCCACGTTGCAGGCAGATTCTCTACCAGCTGAGCCACCAAGGATATTAAATCCACAAAATAACAAGCTGATAAGTTGCTAGTCTATATGAGCAATCTGATTTTTGTTTAAAATTACATAATTACAAAACATTTTTGGCTGTTGGTTTGTGATGATGGGACTCCATGACACTGGTGTCTTCCTCTTCGTATATGTTTGAAACTTTTCGTGAAGAAAAGGCACAAAATATGTGACTACACATATTATCTGTTTCCAAATAAGACAAAAATATGGGAAGAAACAAAAATAACATTGTCTTATTTATACTTTTACTAACACTTGTATCTCCATATGAACATCCTGAGAATTTTCAAAGGTCCATTAGTAGTCAATGGTCTTTCCGTTTGAGATCAACCAGGGAAGCATAGATTAGATTATGACAAATTTGTGATATTTTTTCAGTATTTTGACAATAGAGTCTGTCAAAATGCTATTAGTTTGAAAATATGACCTGGATTCTTATTCTATGACTGTGTCCTCTTCAAAGGTCCTGACTTGTTACTAGCATGTGGTTTACCTGCCAGGGACATTTTGGCACTTAAGATACAACTACTTGAGCTTTTAGAAATGCATGCCTTTCATTCATTCTTATAGAAGAGAAATGTCAACACCAAGAGATTAGACATACAATGTACTGAAATCTATGGCATATTTTGCATGGCTGCTTAAAAGATAACCCAAGCAAAACGCATGCAGTCACTTGACTTGTAACTCCGCTGGATGAGAGAAAATGTGTTTTTATCCACAAAGCATTCGGGAGTGTTTGCGTAAGATATGCACAGCCCAAGTAACATCTCTGACCAATAATTTGACTTCCCATAATGGCATCCCCCTTGAGGCATATATCAAGAAAAATATGCTTCCTGGATCAATTTAGACATGGTGAAACAGGTTGCACACACATTACTACGAGGAGGGAACTCAGCCTTCATAAACCATGTAGCCTACTGGAATGATGATTGTGCCACAGTGTGAAGCTGGTGAAAAAATAGTCACTGAGGAGCCATTATTTGTATGGCATGATCCTGGATGCTGCCTTGGGTACCAACATAAACTAAAGAACATGCATTGCCCTCCAGCACCTTTTAATATGTTTGGGAGATGTCATACACAAACTAAATTAATAGCACTCATAAAACAAAGTAGATTAAGTAGAAATATAGTAACTGTGTGCATGAAAATCATGCATCTACAATATGGCATTGCTACATGTGCAGCCAACAACTGGGTTTAGAGTGGAGGATAATTCACGGGAAAATGCATTTTTGATTAATTTTGCTTTTATACAGGAAGATTTTAGCTTCCTTCAGATGGACATGGGCATGTAAGATAGTGGGATGATGTCATAGAAAAAGCAGGCAAAAAATTATGAGATATAATCTCAATATGGAAGAGAAAATACAGTAATTGGATTTCATTATTAGTACTGAGATGGGTCTTAAGAAGATGAGACCTTAGGTGACACATATTATATTTATTATTTCTTCCTCTGCTATTTTTCTTTATGAGTTATCTTCCTAACTACTACAAAGACAAAAGTACCCAACAGATATTAAAACCAGATGAAATCTTTGAACACAAACTGTGCTTTTTGCCCCATCTGTACTTATTATGAGCTGGATTGCCTCCTTTCCAAAATTTTTATGTGAAAGTACTAACCCTTAAAACCTCAGAGTGTGACTGCATTCAAATGTAAAATCTTTAAAGAAGTCCCTTGGACTGCAAGGAGATCAAATCAGTCAATCCTAAGGGAAGTTGATCCTGAATATTCATTGGAAGGACTGATGCTGAAGCTGGAATTCCAATGTTTTTGCCACCTGATATGAAGAACCAATTCACTGGAAAGACCCTGATGCTGTGGAAGATTGAAGGCAAAAGGAGAAGAGGGTGACAGAGGATGAGACGGTTAGATAGCATCAGCAACTCAATGGACATGAATATGAGCAAACTCCAGGAGATAGTGAAGGACAGGGGAGCCTGGTGTGCTACAGTCCATGGGGTCACAAAGAGTCAGACATGACTTAGTGACTAAACAGCAAAGAAGTAATGAAACTAAAGTCATGATGTTGAGTCCAAATGTCATATGCCCCAGGTTCTTAGAAGAAGGAATGTTGTCCACAGACATGGACAAAAAAGATGAAGTGAGGACACAGAGAGAAGACAGCCCTCACCAAGTCAAGGAGGAAAGTCTGAACCATCTCCCTGTAGCCCTCAGGAGGAATCGGCCTGCACACACCTTGCTCTCAGACTCCAAGCCTCTCGAACCGTGCGAAAATAAACTTCTGTTGTTCAAGCATACAGTCTGTGGTGCATTGGTATGGCAGTTCCAGCAACCTAATTCAGTAGTTAAAATGCAAATACCTTCAAACAACAGGAAAATGTGTTAAAATGTAAGTTACCGCATCAGACTTTCCTATCCTGCATATCTATCTCTGTATGTTAGCACAGCAGGGTAAAATAAACTGAGAACGTACCATCGACATCTGTACATTTTGCTGAGACAAGTAACTCAGTTTTAGGACTCAGTTTCTCAGAATCACTAATAATTAACAAAAAATTCAACACAGGACAGGGTACATCATCAGTCTCCTAGTCCACTAAAATATTGAATAAATACAAAAGGGCAATGAGAATTTACTCCATAGGGAGTCACAGTTTTACCCAGGAATATTTCTGTTTTCCTTAATAATAAATCAATATTTACTTACTGGAAGAGAAGAAAAAAATGAAATATTAAATATTAGATAATTTCTTTTCATTCTTTTTGGGGAAAAAAAACAGAAAAAAATGATATTCTGCAAGGTAAATACAACATATTGTGTTGGAGTCTTAAAAATACCGTATTTGGATACAAACTGAAGATCTAGATAAGCCTGCTGGCCATGTTTACTGGGGAAATTTCATCCTTCTGCTTAAATTTATTGTAAATGATTTTTTAAATCATATGGGACATCTGCAAAATTTTAGGCACTAATTTTCAAAGACCATGAAGCCCTCTGGGTGACTTTTGCATTTCCTTAACAGATAGTTTACTTGTTAACTACATACTTTCCCTTGGCAAAGTGAGAGATGAAAAGCTTGCTATAAAATTGATTTGGCATCTGTAATAGTCCCCCTGAATCCATGGGCATACATTCCAAGACCACCAGAGAATGTGTGAAGCTGTAGATAGTACCAAACTCTATCTTTGCTCTGTATTTTCCTAAATGTGCATAACTATGAAAAATTTAATTCATAAATTGCATGAAATAAGATATTAACAATAATAACTAATAATAAAATAGAGCAATATCCTATACCAAAACTTATATGAATGTACTGTCTTTCTCTCTCTTTCTGCTTCTTAAAATATCTTACTATACAAGACAATGGTTTTTCCATAAGGAAGACTGAATGCTGAAAAATTGATGCTTTTGAACTGTGGTGTTGTAGACAACTCTTGAGAGTCCTTTGGACTGCAAGAAGATCAAACTAGCCAATCTTAAAGGAGATCAAACCTGAGTCTTTATTGGAAGGACTGATGTTGAAACTGAAACTCCAATACTTTGGCCACCTGATGCAAAGAACTGATGCATTTGAAAAGACCCCGATGCTGGGAAAGATTGAAGGCAGGAAAAGGGGACAACAGAGGATGAGATGGTTGGATGGCATCACCGACTCAATGGACATGAGTTTGAGTAAGCTCTGGGAGATAATTGAGGACATGGAAGCCTGATGTGCTGCAGTCCATGGGGTTGCAAAGAGTCAGACATGGCTTAAAACAACAAAAACAATGTTATTGTAGCTGTAACTTTTGCAGTTTGAGGTCAGACAGCAAAATTAGCATGAATTACTTTTGTCTTCTTCACAGGTTTGTGGCTAGAAGATTAGTTCTTAATGTAGCTCTTCCTAACCTCAGCATGTGACTTTTTTTCTTTCTTGATGAAGCTGAGAACTTTCACCTTTTCACTTATAGTACACAGCTTACAGCTTTTCTTTCGCATGTCCAAACTGCCAGCATCACCACTCTTGGGCTTTGGGGACATTATGAAGTAAATTAAAGGTCACTTGAACACTAGTACTGCAGTACTGAGACAGTTAACCTGATAACTAAGACAGCTGCTAAGTGACGAGCAGGTGGGAGATGCTGGAGAACGGGATGATTCAGGACCTGGCAGAACAGAGCAGGACCACCTGAGATTTCATCATGCTACTCAGAATGACCTGCAATTGAAAGCTTACGGATTGCTTATTTCTGGAATTTTCCATTTAATATTTTCACACTGCAACTGACCGTAAGTAAAACTGCAGAAAGCGAAACTGCGGATAACGGATAACGGTGAGGTTGGGGTGGGGGTGGGGACTGCACCTAAAAGAGAGCTAGGGAAGTGGTACTGTTAGCCCAGAAGCTCTCTTCACAAGCATATATCCAAAAATTCAAATGTCACTCAAATCTGAGGGGAATTCCGCACCCAAACATTCCCAGGAAAATTACATTTACACTCTTTTTTTAAAATAGAAGGATACTTGCTTTACAATGTTGTGTTGGTTTCTGCCATATGACAATGAGCATAAATATACATGAGCATACATATATTGGGTATTCCCAGGTGGCGCAGTGGTAAAGAATTCGCCTGCCAATGCAGGAGACACAGGAAATTGAGTTCAATCTCTGGGTCGGCCAAATCCCCTGAGGAGGAAATGGCAACTCACTCCAGTATTCTTGCCTGGGGAGTCCCATGCATAGAGGAGTCTGGTGGGCTACAATCCGTGGGGTCATAAAGAGTTTGACACGAGTGAACAGCTGAGTGCATACACACACATATACACACACCCATCCTTTTAAACTTTTAATTGTCATATTTTTGAAAGAAAAACAATATACTTTTATCTGTGCATTTTTTCCCCCCGTAAGATTGTAAGTTCTTCAAATTGTATGCTGGCCAGATCCATTTTAACAGAGAGCATGTGGATTTTTAAAATATGTTTGTAAAAAATTCTGGCTGTTCCTCAAATAAAGGACCAGGAACATGTCCTCGCAATGTTTGCACAAACAAAGAAAAGGTGACTATTTGGTCACTTGTTCTCAGTCTTATTCTTTAGAAATGATCCTACTAGATAATTAAAAACTAATAGACATAATTTATGTTGTCTAAATTGAATCCAAAACAAAATATCTTCCTATGATAAATGAAGAGAGCATCTATAAATCTAAGATCAAACAATGGGAGACAGATTCTTAGATAGTATAAGATATAACTTAAGGGATTCAAGTATTTCAAGCAAAATGATCTATTTTAGTTTTTAGAAATGCAATTAGAATACTTAAACCAAAATTTACATCAAGGCTGTATATTGTCACTCAGCTTATTTAACTTATATACAGAGTACATTATGAGAAATGCTGGGCTGGAAAACCACAAGCTGAAATCAAGATTGTGGGGGGAAATATCAATACCTCAGATATGCAGATGACACCACCCTTCTGGCAGAAAGTGAAGAAGAACTAAAAGGCCTCTTCACTGCAAGAGGAGAGTGAAAAAGTTGGCTTAAAACTCAACATTCAGAAAAGATCATAGCATCCGGTCCCATTACTTCATGGCAAATAGATGGGGAAACAGTGGAGACAGTGGCTGACGTTATTTTCCTGGGCTCCAAAATCACTGCAGATGGTGACTGCAGCCAGGAAATTAAAAGATGCTTACTCCTGGGAAGGAAAGTTATGACCAACCTAGATAGCATATTCAAAAGCAGAGACACTACTTTGCCAACAAAGGTCCGTCTAGTCAAGGCTATGGTTTTTCCAGTGGTCATGTATGGATGTGAGAGTTGTACTGTGAAGAAAGCTGAGTGCCAAAAACTTGATGCTTTTGAAATGCAGTGTTGGAGAAGACTCTTGAGAGTCCCTTGGACTGCAAGGAGATCCAACCAGTCCATCATAAAGGAAATCAGTTCTGAATATTCATTGGAAGGACTGATGCTGAAGATGAAACTCCAATACTTTGGCCACCTGATGCGAAGAACTGACTTATTTTTTAAAAGACTCTGATGCTGGGAAAGGCTGAAGGCAGAAGGAGAAGGGGATAACAAAGGATCAGATGGTTGGATGGCATCACCAACTCAATGGACATGAGTTTGAGGAAGCTCTGGGAGTTGATGATGGACAGGGAGGCCTGGTGTGCTCCCTGTTTCAGCTTCAACATCAGTCCTTCCAATGAACACTCAGAACTGATCTCCTTCAGAATGGACTGGTTGGATCTCCTCTCAGTCCAAAGGACTCTCAAGAGTCTTCTCCAACACCACAGTTCAAAAGCATCAATTCTTCAGCACTCAACTTTCTTCACAGTCCAACTCTCACATCCATACATGACTACTGGAAAAACTATAGCCTTGACTAGATGGACCTTTGTTGGCAAAGTAATGTCTCTGCTTTTCAATATGCTATGTAGGTTGGTCATAACTTTCCTTCCAAGGAGTAAGCATCTTTTAATTTCCTGGCTGCAGTCACCATCTGCAGTGATTTTGAAGCCCAAGAAAATAAAGTCTGACACTGTTTCCACTGTTTCCCTATCTATTTGCCATGAAGTGATGGGACCAGATGTCACGATCTTAGTTTTCTGAATGTTGAGATTTAAGCCAACTTTTTCACTCTCCTCTTTCACTTTCATCAAGAGCTTTTTAGTTCTTCTTCACTTTCTGACAGAAGGGTGGTGTCATCTGCATATCTGAGGTTACTGATATTTCTCCCTGGAGTCTTGATTCCAGATTGTACTTCTTCCAGCCCAGAGTTTCTCATGATTTGCTCTGCATAGAAGTTAAATAAGCAGGGTGACAGTATACAGCCTTGACACATTCCTTTTCCTATTTGGAACCAGTCTGTTTTTCCATGTCCAGTTCTAACTATTGCTTCCTGACCTGCATATAGGTTTCTCAAGAGGCAGGTCAGGTGGTCTGCTATACCCATCTCTTTCAGAATTTTCCACAGTTTATTTTGATCCACACAGTCAAAGGCTTTGGCATAGTCAATAAAGCAGAAATAGATGTTTTTCTGGAACTTTCTTGCTTTTTCCATGATCCAACAGATGTTGGCAATTTGATCTCTGATTCCTCTGCCTTTTCTAAAACCAGCTTGAACATCTGGAAGTTCACGGTTCACATATTGCTGAAGCCTGGGTTGGAGAATTTTGAGCATTACTTTACTAGCATGTGAGATGAGAGAAATTGTGCAGTAGTTTGAGCATTCTTTGGCATTTCCTTCCTTAGGGATTGGAATGAAAACTGACTTCTTCCAGTCCTGCGGTCACTGCTGAGTTTTCCAAATTTGCTGGCATATTGAGTGCAGCACTTTCACAGCATCATCTTTCAGGATTTGAAATAGCTACACTGGAATTCCATCACCTCCACTAGCTTTGTTCGTAGTGATGCTTTCTAAGGCCCACTTGACTTCACATTCCAGGATGTCTGGTTCTAGGTGAGTGATCACACCTTCGTGATTATCTGGGTCGTGAAGAACTTTTTTGTACAGATCTTCCGTGTATTCTTGCCGCCTCTTAATATCTTCTGCTTCTGTTAGGTCCATACCATTTCTGCCCTTTATCAAGCCCATCTTTACATGAAATGTTCCCTTGGTATCTCTAATTTTCTTGAAGAGATCTCTAGTCTTTCCCATTCTGTTATTTTCCTCTATTTCTTTGCATTAATCACTGAGGAAGGCTTTCTTATCTCTCCTTGCTATTCTTCGGAACTCTGCATTCAGATGCTTATATCTTTCCTTTTCTCCTTTGTATTTCACTTCTCTTCTTTTCACAGCTATTTGTAAGGGCTCCCCAGACAGACATTTTGCTTTTTCACATTTCTTTTCCACGGGGATGGTCTTGATCTGTCTCCTGTACAGTGTCATGAACCTCCGTCCATAGTTCATCAGGCACTCTAGCTATCAGATCTAGTCCCTTAAATCTATTTCTCACTTCCACTGTATAATCATAAGAGATTTGATTTAAGTCATACCTGAATGGTCTAGTGGTTTTCCCTACTTTCTTCAATTTCAGTCTGAATTTGGCAATAAGGAGTTCATGATCTGAGCCACAGTCAGCTCCCGGTCTGGTTTTTGCTGACTATATATAGCTTCTCCATTTTTGGCTGCAAAGAATATAATCAATCTGATACTGGTGTTGACCATCTGGTGATGTCCATGTGTAGAGTCTTCTCTTGTGTTGTTGGGAGAGGGTGTTTTCTATGACCAGTGTGTTCCCTTGACAAAACTCTATTAGCCTTTGCCCTGCTTCATTCCGGATTCCAAGGCTAAATTTGCCTGTTACCTCAGGTGTTTGTTGACTTCCTACTTTTGCATTCCAGTCCCCTATAATGAAAAGGACTAGCAAGTGTATATTAGACTATTGTATTCCCTTTCTTCTAATGTGCTTGAGCCAAGCTTGTCTGATTTACAGTGTAAAATGCTCTGAATGCCTGTTAAAGTGTCCTGATTAAACAGGGAGAATTCAAGGGTAAATAGAAAAAGAATGCAATTCCAAGAATTGTAGCTTCATGGAATTTGCTTACAAGTATTTCCTTCACTAATTGTTTTTTTTTTTAAATGAGAGTTTCATGCACTATGACCAAAAACATTTAGCAAGGTGGTGGGAGGGGGAAACTGCCACTGGAGAACATTTCAAGCTAGTGTCTAAAGACCAGAAACCAAGCTTCATTCAAACAGCCAGCTAGTGCTGATTGTTTAGTTATCACAATAGTCAAATCTGACCACAGGTGTGTAGTTAAAAAGCCTGAAATGTCTCATAATATTTTTATTACATAATGAATAAATTCTTCCAGGCACTTTAACACAGGCTGAGAGATACATATTTCATTTTCTTCAATTAATTCATTTGAGTTACTTCTGTACAACTTTATTATATTGCCTTTGTTATAAAGTCTTTGCTACCTAGGCCTGCTTACAATTGATTTTATTTGTTATATATTTTAATACTAATATTAATTAATACCACTATTAATTCATCAAGTGCTAATTGCTAAATAATACAAATGTTAATTGATAATTGTTGTATATTTTTATATTATATTAAATAAATACTAATTAATTACAATTGATACCAATATTAATCACAATATGAGTTTGGGTAAACCCCAGGAGTTGGTGATGGACAGGGAGGTGTGGCATGCTGCAGTTCATGGGGTCACAGAGTTGGACGCGAATGAGCAACTGAACTGAACTGATTACCAAATTAATATATTAATATAACTCTATATCTCTATATTACTATATTAATTTGGTAGTGTAGTGTTAGCTGCTCAGTCTTGTCTGACTCTGTGACCCCATGAACTGTATTCTGCCAGGCTTCTCTGCACACTGGATTCTCCAGGTAAGAATACTGGAGTGGGTAGCCATTTCCTTCTTCGTGGGATCTTCCCAACCCAGGGACTGAACCAAGATTTCCTGCTTTGCAGGCAGATTATTTACTATCTGAGTTACAAACTAATAACTTTGGTGATAAATTATAATTAATATCAGTATTAACTGTAATTAACTAGCTTTGCTATTATACAGCAAATATTATCAATCAATGTATTAATTTTTGGAGAAGGAAATGGAAACCTACTCCAGTATTCTTGCCTGGAGAATCCCATGGACAGAGAAGCTGGCTGCAGTCTGTGGGATCACAAAGAGTTGGACACGACTGAGTGACTATCACAATGTATTAATTTATAATAATATCAATAAGTAATAATATATATTAATTTGCTAATATATTAAAATTAATTTGATATTTTCCATTGTTTCAAAGACAAAATATTCATATTTTGGAAAAAGGAGCAATGGTGAAATCAACTCCTGGTAATCAGAGGTTCTTAGATTTAAAGCATTGGGTTCGTTAAGTAATCATCCTAATCTACCCATTGCAGTGATCTGTTCTGTCATAGCTCAGGAGAAGGTCATTCTGACTTTGCTTGAATTCTTCTCTTGAACTCAGTCTCTGCACAGCCAACAATTCCATTATTGTAGTATTCTCAGGCTCCAGAGCACTTCGTTGAAGGATGCTAGACTCTATCTTGCTGCAACTTCTGCCCTTGATCCAGTTTCTGAAACTTACAGCTGCAGAGAGTTGATCCAGTCACCTCTGGGCATGACAGCTCGGCATGCATTTGGAAACATGTCTGGAGCCGTTTCCTGTTTGATCAGTCCACTGTTTCTAAAGCACTGAGTCAGGGCTAATGCAAATGAATGGTATGCTTTCTTTCCCACTAGTGCCATGAGCTCCCAGTCTCAGAAACTACTTTTGAACTGAAATGTGAATCTTCGTACTATTCACAGACTATTTGAAATTATGAATGCCGCTGGAGTTGTAGATTACTCAGATAAAAAGGAAGTTCTTGATTGAGATGTTCTCTGGAAGGCCAGTTGGATACTTGAGTAGAAATTGAAGCAAACAAAAATCTCAAATGGAGATTTGCAAAGAGTTTTTGTGCCTTAGGAGATCAGCCAGCACTAAATCCTATCAAATATGCTGAGGATTTCTGCTGGTTGGAATCGTTATTTTTTTAGGAACCTTTTTGACACTCTGTCTTAATTTTTCCCTTTTCCCTGTGTTTCTATGCTACCATAACTGTATTCCCTTTTGGTTGCCTTTTCATATTTTGATTAGATACTAAAAATAAAGCAAATATTTCTAGTATGAAATATGGCATTTATTTTCTTAAACATCATTTTCCTATGTTTTGAAATTATGTTTCCATCTTTCCGTAAACAATGAATCTGAAAGCCATCATCCTGGATAATGCAAGTTCAGATTTTATACTGAAGATTGCTATCAATGAGATAGTTACCTGGTGATTCTTCTGTTAGTGTGATAAAAAAATTTGGAATCTTGGCATTTCTTATGCTGTATTATATCAAAATCACTTGGGAAGGAATCATGTCCCTTGAATAAATAATCTTCCATATAATATGTACAAATGCATGCATCCAGTGAGTTATGAGCGAATGTGCATTCCACAAATGATATGTCACATGTCTGTGAATAAGCATGCATGTGTACATATGTGTGTAGATACACATACATGTAAACACACTCATTTACTTTTATTTCTCCATCCTCAAAATATTTTTCTCCTATGCTCTAATATCCTCAGTTATGAGCATATAATATTACAATGAAGTATAAATTGAAAAATCAAACTGTTCAGTGCATTACTTGGCACACAATAGCAACTCATTACAGATGTATTTTCATTTCACTAGACGTAATTGATCTCTTAATCAAGCACTGGACACTTAATGTTTTTTTTCTGAGATTTCAGCTTAATTGATTAGGGTGATTACTCTATGCAGTATGGGTAGCCTTATCTGTTTCTAAGATATTTTATTTCTGCCCAGAATTTTATAAAAAATAGAGAAAGGAAAAGTAAATTCAGTATGTTCTTGTTTATCCCAAGCTATCCTAGCAATACTTTGCTCTTCCTAACAGAATCACATAATCACAAGATGAACTAATTAATTTATCAAGTTCTACAAAAACAGCAGATTCTGTGACTGCTTGCACAGACCCCAGCTCTTAATCATAGAATTATTCATTCAGTAGCAGCTGAGACTGGCTGATGAATAGCTCTACACAGTTTCAGAATTATTTTCAAGTAAACTGACATGCTGCTTTCTAAACACAAACTAGATAGTATATAACCATGACGACATTTTAGAAGTCATGATAAGGCTGTATAACATATGGAAAATTGCTTTTACCTGCAGTGATGAGATAAAATAGATGATTTCATTAATGGAGCACAAACAAGATTTAGTACTGCTTGATGTGAAGAACTGTGATTTATCATGTGCGACCCAGAATGGGATGAATGAATTAATGCCCCGGGGAGTCATGTTAAGGGGGAGAAATTCAACATCAGATTGCGTTGGAAGTAGCAGGTGAAGGGGAAAAAGCTTGGCAAGATGGAACAAGAGAGGCAGCTATGGAAATACATCTCAGCTTTTCTTTTTCTCCACGACACAACTTCAACATGTTATGGTCAAAAGAACACTTTTCAAAAGCAGACAAATGAGCTTTAAAGCAGCCTTCTGTAGCTTGGTTAACAACTTATTCTTGGAATCCTCAGGGAAAGTAAATAAGTTCCTCTTTTTAATCGTGTTATGCTATGACGGAAAGAAAATCAAAGGCATGCTAGTATCAGCAGTGTAATTGAGGGGCAGAGCCTGAAGAGCCTCTCCAGGAAGAAAACAGATTATCTTAGCTTCAGGTGGCTCAGACAGTAAAGAATCCACCTGCCATGCAGGAGACCCGGGTTCTAACCCTGGGTTGGGAAGATCCCCTGGAGAACAGAATGGCTACCCACTCCAGTATTCTGGCCTGGAGAATTCCATGAACAAAGGATCCTGACGGGCTACAGTCCATGGGGTTACAGAGTCGGACAGGACTGAGCGATTAACCCTTTTACTTTCATGATACCTATCAACTCAAAATGATCTTGGGAACAGGTAGTGGAAAGCAGATATGTTACCTACAACACCTGCTCATGACAAAGTCCTACAAGGAATTTAAAAAAAAGTGTACACCTCACAGAAATGGACCTAGAGATTGTCATACTGAGTGAAGTAATTCAGACAGAGAAAGATGTGTGCCATCCCTTATATGTGGAATCTAAAAAGGAAATAATACAAATGAACTTATTTACAAACAGACGCACAGACTTAGAGAAAGAACTTACGGTTGCCAGGGGGAAGAATGGAGGGAAGGGATAGTTAGGGCGTTCGGGATGGACAGGAGCACACTGCTGTATTTAAAAATGGGGAACAGTAGGAAGGGCCTACTGTAGAGCACACGGAACTGTGCTCAACCTTGTGTAGCAGCCTGGACAGGAGGGAAGCTGGGCGAGAATGAATACACACATATTTATGGCTGAGTCTCTTTGCTGTTCACCTAAAACTATCACAGCATTGTTAATCAGCTATACTGCTGCTGCTGTTGCTGCTAAGTCGCTTCAGCTGTGTCCGACTCTGTGCGACCCCGTAGATGGCAGCCCACCAGGCTCCTCCAATCCTGGGATTCTCCAGGCAAGAATACTGGAGTGGGTTGCCATTTCCTTCTCCAATGCATGAAAGTGAAAAGTGAAAGTGAAGTCGCTCAGCCGTGCCCGACTCTTAGTGACCCCATGGACTACAGCCCACCAGGCTCCTCCATCCATGGGATTTTCCAGGTGAGAGTACTGGAGTGGGTTGTCATTGCTATACTGGAATATCAAATTTTTTTTTTTTTTTGAGAAGCGAACACTTTCTAAGTCTCTGTTTGACCTCGCCTTCATTGTCTTCCATTTCTTCTTTCTCCTTTACCTTGTCCACCAAGACGTCTAAACACAAAAGCCACCAGGATGGGTCCTTACTCCTCTCTGCACCTGGAGATTCCTTCTCTCAGAACTCTGTGTGACAAGTCAGCCAGGTCTCCACAGAGAAAGTTTTCTGACTAATCTCTCATTCTTCACTGCCTGCATTCTCTAAAAGTAGTACCCTATTTTATCTTCCTCATCAGGCTTACAAGTCTTGAAGACGGCCATCATATTTGTTTCCTACTTGATCATCATTTTCTCCCTCAAAAATGAAGTTCTAGAACCGAGGGACAGCATGTGTTTTATGCCACCATTACTGCCCATACCTAGAACAGTGCCTAATTACTGAATAGTGGGTACTCAATGAAACTGTGATGAATAAATATATTTTTGCTGTTTAGTCACTAAGTTATGTCAAACTCTTTTATGACCCCATGGACTGTAGCCCTCCAGGCTCCTCTCCACCGAATTTCCCCAGCCAGAATACTGGATGGGATGCCATCTCCTTCTCCAGGGATCTTCCAGACTCAAGGATCAAACCCTGTGTCTCCTGCAGTCTCCTGAATTCTTTACCACTGAGCCAACTGGGAAGCTAATGAATAAATATACCCAGAATAAATTAATAACAAAGTGACTTGTCCTTTTCTTTTTTTTTCTCAAGTATCTTAATCATAAACGGAATTGTTTACTTTTAAAAGTAACCCAGAAATGTAATTTGCTACACTTGGAGATATCACAAATCATATTGCAATCTTACTAGTAGCAAAATTAAATTGTACTACAGAGTTTAACCAGTGAAAGCATGGTGCTCAAACTATCTAATGGATGAAATATATTTGCATGCCATAGGTGGAAGCTCAGTGAGCAGGAGTCACTGGAAAGTGCATTGGGCATTATTCCATTATTTAGTTTTTGATTTCAAGAGTAGAGACTATGTAGGTTATAAACAAGAACAAGAGTAGTAGGTGAAAGGCTACTCTTCTCTTAGAACAAATGGTGACCAAAGTCAGTGCTTTCTTAACAACCAGTTTTCATAAGTTATCAGTCCATTCAGTTAGAGGATGGGAAGGCAGAATAATGTTTAGATTCTTTCTGCAAAGGCCTCCTACAGCGACACAAAAGTAGTGGAGGGGTATTCATGAGATTTCCTCCCTCCAACCAAGTGCATTTGATTCAAGTGGGCCCCCAACTCTCTCCCCAGCTGCAGAGGCATTTTCTTTATTTTGAAAGTTAATTCCACTCACAGCTGGAACTCAAAGCAAAAAGTGAACATTGGGGAAAAAAAGAAAAAAGCTTCCTTGAATTTGATCTTGTACTTGTTACAATGACAAAAAGTAATATTCCTCAAGCCAAAAGGAGCCTCATTATTTAGTTTCAGGTTACAGGCTTGAAAGCAGTGATCTGAGGAGGTACCATGCTTTAAAGCACGCAGAAGTATTATCTATCTGGGTGGAGTCCTGCTGTTCCAGACAGCTGGTGTCATTTCATAGGATTGCTGTACCCTTAAAGACACAGAGGAAAGAACAAGATGCGATGGAACCATGATCAGAACCTTACTAGATGTTTTATTGCCATTCTTACACCTTCTCAGCAAACAAACTTGAACGGTCCCATCAACTTTAAGGCACCAAAGACCACAGATGTGTACTATATATAAAATAAGTAACTAAAAGAGACCTACTGCATAGCACAGGGAACTCTTCTCAATGCTCTGTGATGACCTATATAGGAAATGAATCTAAAAAACAGGGAATATATGCATAATGGACTCACTTTGCTGTACAGCAGAAACTAATACAACATTGTAAATCAGCTAGACTCCAATAAAAGTTAAAAAAAAAATAGACCACAGACGCACATGTAGTTTAAACCTAGTCTTATTTTAGTAAATTCTATGACTTACATTATACCCCTAAGATATATGAGGGAGAAAAAGTAAATACTGGATATAAATAATATTCTAAAATTAATATTATCTAAAATCCTCAATGGGTAATCACAATTGATTGCTTTTTCAGAGGAAGCTGTTCTGTTTGCTTCCAATCATATTCCTCAAAAGCTCTGATCTTGTTCATGTGGTAGAAATGTACTGAACAATTTCCAAGCAAAGCCTAATTCTCCTGCAGCTCTTTAGGAGAGAATTAGGACTACATGCTCTTATTACAATTTTTAATATTGCAGAGTTTCATCTTGTCTCCCTATCATATTAATACAGTTTAATATGTGTATGAGTTTCCTCTTTTTGCAATAAAAATGGGAGCAAACGTGCTGCAAAAACAACACCCATGCATTCATCTACTCTTCTGGAGATTAGAAGTGTGAAACAGGTTTTATGGGCCCCAAATCAAGGTGTCAGCAAGGCTGGTTCCTATTGGAGACTCTAGAACACATCCCTCTTCTTTTCCAGTTTCTAGAACTCCGGAAGTTGATGATGGACAGCAAGGCCTGGCGTGCTGCAATTCATGGGGTAGCAAAGAGTCAGACACGACTGAGTGACTGAACTGAACTGAACTGAGAAGCTTTTGACATTCCCAAAATGCCATCACAGCAGTCTTAGGACCTCATCAGAGCAGTCTCTGCTTCCTTTTACTTCTGACCTCCTGCTTTACTCTTTGATTCTGTCAGGTACATTCAGGACCATCCAGGAAAATGTCCCCATCACAAGATCCTTCACTTCAGTTCAGTTCAGTGACTCAGTGTCTGACTCTTTGCAACTCCATGAACCGCAGCACGTCAGGCCTCCCTGTCCATTACCAACTGCTGGAGTTTACTCAAACTCATGTCCATTGGGTAGGTGATGCCATCTAACCATATCATCCTCTGTTGTCCCCTTTTCCTCCTGCCTTCAATTTTTCCCAGCCTCAGGGTTTTTTCAAATGAGTCAGTTCCTCACAACAGATGGCCAAAGTATTGTAGTTTCAGCTTCAGCATCAGTCCTTCCAATGAATATTCAAGACTGATTTATTTTAGGATGGACTGGTTGGATCTCCTTGCAGTTCAAGGGGCTCTCAAGAGTCTTCTCCAACACCACAGTTCAAAAGCATCAATTCTTCAGTGCTCAGCTTTCTTTATAGTCCAGCTCTCACATCCATACTGGAAAAACCATAGCTTTAACTAGATGGACCTCTGTCAGCCAACTAATAATGTCTCTGCTTTTTAATAAGCTGTCTAGGTTGGTCTTTCATAACTTTCTTTTTCCAAGGAAAGTCTTTTTATTTAATGGCTGCAGTCACCATCTGCAGTGATTTTGGAGGCCCCCCCCCCAAAAAAAAAAGTCAGCCACTGTTTCCACTGTTTCCCTGTCTATTTGCCATAAAGTGATGGGACCAGATGCCATGATCTTTGTTTTCTGAATGTTGAGCTTTAAGCCAACTTTTTCACTCTCCTCTTTCATTTTCATCAAGAGGCTTTTTAGTTCTTCTTCACTTTCTGCCAGAAGGATGGTGTCATCTGCATATCTGAGGTTACTGACATTTCTCCAGGCAATCTTGATTCCAGCTTGTGCTTCCTCCAGCCCAGTGTTTCTCATGATGTGCTCTGCATGTAAGTTAAATAAGCAGGGTGACAATATACAGCCTTGACGTACTCCTTTTCCTATTTGGAACCACTCTGTTTTTCCATGTCCAGTTCTAACTGTTGCTTCCTGCCCTGCATACAGATTTCTTAGGAGGCAGGTCAGGTGGTCTGGTATTCCCATCTCTTTCAGAATTTTCCAAAGTTTATTGTGATCCACACAGTCAAAGGCTTTGGCATAGTCTATAAAACAGAAATAGATGTTTTTCTGGAACTCCTCTTGCTTTTTTGATGATCCAATGGATGTTGCCAATCTGATTTCTGCTTCCTCTGCCTTTTCTAAATCCATATTGAACATCTGGAAGTTCATAGTTCACTACTGTTGAAGCCTGGGTTGAAGAATTTTAAGCATTAATTTGCTAGTGTGTTAGATGAGTGCAATTGTGTGGTAGTTTGAGCATTCTTTGGCATTTCCTTTCTTTGGAATTGGAATGAAAACTGACCTTGTCCAGTCCTGTGGCCACTGCTGAGTTTTCCAAATTTGCTGGCATATTGAGTGCAGCACTTTCATAGAATCATCCTTAAGTTAATAAATTCTACAGAGACATTTTTACCATGATCACAAGTTCTGGGAATTAGCCATCTTAGAAACACTTTTCAGTCTATGACAGTCTGCAAAGCATAAGCATAAAACATATATTTCTGTTATTGTTCAGTCGCTTAAGTCATGTCCGACCCTTTGTGAACCCGTGAACTGTAGCACGGCAGGCTTCCCTGTCCTTCACTATCTCCCGAAGTCTGTCCGTTGAGTTGGTGATGCCGTCCAACTACCTCACTCTCTGTTGCTCCCTCTCCTCTTGCCCTCAATCTTTCCCAGCATCAGAGTCTTTGCATCAATTGGCCAAAGCAACAGAGCTTCAGCTTCAGCATCAGTCCTTCCAATTTTCTTGAAGATATCTCTAGTCTTTCCCATTCTATTATTTGGTAAAATATATATTGCCAAGTTATTTTACAATGCCGAGAAGATCAAGTTGTAGTTATTAACTATCACTCTGAAAACATATTACTAGGATAAAGTAATATGCAGTTTCACCCACAAATCTATCATCATTACATGCATGCTTCTTTGATAGTATTCTTGAATAATAATGATCAAACTCAAAATATTGATGATAATGTTAAATCTTAATGACATCATTTCTAATCATAAATATGAAGAATGTATTTTATTTCTTTGTAAAAGGCTTTTGGAAAAGAGTTGGATTCTTAAATCTTTTAAATGACTGTCATGCTGTTATTTCATGGATTTTCAAAATTGAGCATTTATAGTCTTCCTAAAGAAAGCTATAGCACACAGTAAAGCGACTTTTTGCAGACAGAAAACATTTACTGGAGGTCTGTACATGCACAGTGAATAGAATTGTAGTGTTTATCTTTCATGAAGGAGATTCAAAAATTCAATCCTGGAGTCATGTTCATATTAATAGTAATATAACACAGATTAGGCACAGGAAAACATTTTTGGCAGCACTTAAAACGTATGTGGAGATGGAGTCTGAATCACATTTCTAGAACTAAATGTTTAGGCCCTGCCTTAAAAGGTTGTTCACAGGATTTGTGGGGAATACGGTAGCATTAGACCTCTCCCTTAGACTTGATTTGTCCAAAGACAAACCAACTGATCTCTCCACCACGGCAATGAAAACAAACCTCAAAGTTGTCAGATGGTACCAAAAACATAGCATCTTATCTACACTCTGAGTGTATAGCTGTGATCTTTCATTTGTCACTTTGGGTATGTGCGTGTGTGTTTGTGAATATAATTATGCAAGAATAATTTCCCAGATGCTGGTTTTCATACACAAATCCCGTCACTTTACGGGCTTGCTTGCAGCTCTCCCATGGCCTCTTCATAATGACTTGTTGTGTCTCTGCATGCATGCCTCCTGCTCCCCACTCAAGCTGTATCTGCTGCTGCATTTTGCTTCTTTACTGTGCCCAGTTACACCCAACAGACTACCTCTGCTGTGTGCTTTGAAAGGATCCAGGCTGCTTCTTTTTCTTTTTTAAGTAGTCATTTGTGTATTTGTTTATTTATTTAGTTTTGGTTGGGCTGGGTCTTCCTTACCGCACAGGCTTTTCTTTAGTGGCAGAGAGCGGGGGTTACTCTCTGCTGCTGCTGCTAAGTCACTTCAGTCGTGTCCGACTCTGTGTGACCCCATAGATGGCAGCCCACCAGGCTCCCCCGTCCCTGGGATTTTCCAGGCAAGGACACCGGGGTGGGTTGCCATTTCCTTCTCCAATGCATGAAAGTGAAAAGCGAAAGTGAAGTCATTCAGCCGTGTCCGACTCTTCACGACCCCATGGACTGCAGCCCACCAGGCTCCTCCACCCATGGGGTTTTCCAGGCAAGAGCACTGGAGTGGGCTGCCACCACCTTCTCCAGGGCTACTCTCTAGCTGCGGTGTTTTGGCTGCTCTCTGCAGTGGCTTCAGCAGTTGCGGCTCCCAGGCTCTAGAGAACAGGCCCAGTGGTTGTGGCGCACGGGCTTAGCTGCTCCACGGCATGTGGGATCATTGTGGACGAGGAATTGAATCCATGTCTCCTGCCCTGGCAAGCAGATTCTGCACCACTCTGCCACCAGGAATTCCTCAAGGCTGCTTCTGATGGATGGTCTCTCCTCTTTCCATTGCGTCTGTCAGTCATATCCATTCCCAGATCGTCTCATAAGCAATAGGGCCTTTCACCACTTAAATCCAAGCAAGCAAGTGAAAGTTGCTCAGTCATGTCCAGCTCTTTGTGACCCCATGGACTATACAGTTGACAGAATTCTCCAGGCCATAATACTGGAGTGGGTAGCCTTTCCCTTCTCCAGGGGATCTTCCCAACCCAGGGATCAAACCCAGGTATCCCGCACTGCAGGCGGATTCTTTACCAGCTGAGCCACCAGGGAAGCCCTCACTGGTTAAATCCAAACACTCCCCCAATCCTGTCCACTTTCATTGTCTTTTCAATGAAGTTATGTTAGCTTCATTCCTTTCTAGTATTTATTATCGTCCAAGGTGACTTTTATACCGGTCGTTTTCTGTATTCCTAACTGGAATAAAAGCTCCCAGGAAAGGAAGACTGTTGTTGCTTGTTTCATTGTGCTGTCCCAGTATATGGAACAGTGCTCAGTGTGTGTGACACTGAATAAGTGTAGTTGTTAGTAATCATTTTATATTGTATCCTCAATCTCTCTTGCTTTCTTTCCCCAAGCATGAATAGCTTAGCCAGTCAGAAGCCCAAATAAGCTTGGCAAATTGGCCAAATCCTTTGGAAAACACACCATAGAATGGGTCTTCAGTGGTTTTTAAAAGAAGGAAGTATCTGTCCCTTCTTTTCTTGCAATTATCTTTTCCATTATTTTACGACAGGTGGAAATATTTGACCATAACTTATAGCTAGAACATACATGTGGCAGTATGTTATACAATATGGCAGTACCTTATACATAAGCAGTATTTTATACAATGTATCACATAAACAAATGTAATTTCCACAACCTCCTATATACTCTTATTATTATCATTGTTATTGCTATGAGCACTATGAGTAAAATTTATCTTATCTTTATTTTACTATGAGGAAATATTATTTTATGAAAGATATCACAACAAAGGCTGATGATCATTCTAATCATCCAGTGAGAATTATAGCATGGCTCCTAGTCCCTTCTGTCCCCCTCCCACCAAAAAAGACGTTTAATTCATCTGAAAGACTTGACTTGAAGCACAATGACAGATGTTTAAGAGAGGAATAGAGTCCAGAATGTAGGAGATATGTGTATCTGAAATTAGGCATCAAGAGAGAAAATATCTTCTTATGACTGATAGCTCAGGAATTCTGCCCGTCATTATTTTTACCCACTCTTGTTTTCATCTCTTGAAATTTGTTTATTTCTGAATTGTACAATAAACATTCTTGAATTGATTTTTTTTAACTTTTCATCGTCATGTTTAGCCATAATTAAGAAACAGACAAAAAGAGGATAGAAGGGAATGTTATTCTGCTTCCTACTTTAAAGATAATAATATAGATGCATAGGCATTCAATTTTTTCCTGAAAGAAGGGCAACTTTGACTACACTGAATCCCATGAAAATGCTAGTATTGCCTTCAGCTTAACTGAGTGGGAGCTCATGAAAGCACTGGTTGACTGAAGGCCTTATCCTCAGGGATGTGCCAGCACTTGGGGTCCATGCAAGTGATCACCACTCGGTGGCTTGCAAAAGCACCTGAATAACACTTAGTGCAGGTCAAGTGTGTAGACAGGCCTGTGGTACCAATTGGAAGATGTTAAGGATGCTACCAGTAACTTGACAATGGCTCAGCTCTTTTCTGTAAACTGAAAAGGTAATTAACTATGAAAATTCACCTATTTTTCAAATTAGTAAACTTGAACAATTCTTCTTTCTTAAGACTCTTTCTCTGAAAGCAATGATCATGGGTTAGAAAAAAAATAATTTTAATGCGTAGGTAAGGTTGGCATTTAAACTCTTCTTCTTCTTTTTTTTTTTTTTTTGAAATTATTTGGAAACGCATTAAATGAGCACTGAAAAACAACTTTGGCTAAGGATTTTGGACTTTCTTTAAGCTCTGTATTTTTTCTGTACTAATAAAAAAGCCCAGAGAAAAACCTATCTAAACAGTATAAGAAAAATCTAATAAATAAAGAAGCAGAAAATTAATTTTTAAACTACCCACAGAACAAATTGTAATCATCCTTTGAATGTCACGTACAGAAGTTCAGATATTAACTTCAGACATTTTCCTCCACTATGAATCCCAGTTTTATTAAGTTTTCAATAGTAGATGAAAGTTTCACATTTTATTAAGTCTTCAGAAAATATCCCAGGAAACACTGTGCTTCAGTGAGTATCAATCAGAGGCACATGTAAACACTCACGCAATGCATATAAAGCAAATTAATTTAATTTTAAAATACAACTTGCTTCAGTGCTGCTTGTAAAAGATATACTTTTCATTTACCAGAAATTAAATATGAGTCTCTAGAAAATAAAGTGTAATTATCTCTTAACATCACAACTCATACACTCATGTGGAGAGGAACATTTCTCATAATTAGAGGAATCATGAAGAGGATCTGTCATGCGGATGCCTCCACTGATGTGGTGCTTATGTAACATAAAGGAAGATCTTCAAGAGGTTCTCCTGTATGGGCTATAATTGTGAAAGCTCCCAGATGTTATTTTTGCTAGGTCTTTCACAATCCTTGATCACAATTTTGTACATGTAGGCAAATGTTTTTATTAAAATAGATTTTGCTCTCATTTTACAAGGGATCAAATTCACTGGTTTGTAACTTTTTATTGTATATTGGAGTATAATTGGTTAGAGGCTTCCCCGGCGGCTCAGCGGGTACACGAGCCAACACAGGAGACATAGGTTTGATCCTCGGGTCTGGGAGATGCCCTGTAGCAGGAAACGGCAGCCCACTCAAGTATTTTGCCTGACAAATCCTATGAATAGAGGAGTCTGGAGGGCGACAGTGCATGGGGTTGCAAAAGAGTCAGCACAATGTAGTGACTAACCGGCAACAGCTATAGTTGATTAACAACGTTGTGTTGATTTCAGATGTATAGCAAAGCGATTCACTTACAGGTAACCGTGGATCTACTTGTTTTCAAGTTCTTTTCCCAGTTAGTCTGTTACATAGTATAGAGCAGAATTCCTGTGCTATACAGCAGGTCCTTGTGAGTTATCCATTTTAAATACAGCAGTGTGTACATTCATTTATATTAGAAAAATTTCAGGTAACTGTCAGGGTTCAGAAGGGAAGCGAGTGAAAATAAAGAAAATAATAAATGATCCATGCTTCTTTGAATTTAGCCAAGTATCTAAGTTCTCATTAGCAATATATCATGAATTCTAATACTAGTTATTAATACTTATTAAAGTAATTAATAAGATGAAACTCTAGTGGTAAACATTTGTTCTATTACAGAAATAATTTTGTCAAACTAAATTTTGAAAAAATTTTTTTAAAATCCGATTAAAGTAATAAATAATAAATATCACTGTTTGAAGAGATAGAATACTGGTAGTTGAATATCTAGATCCAAGATAGCAGAATAACTTGAATTCAGAAAACAAAACAAAACTCTCTTATGTACTAATAGTGGATCAGATTACTGTCTTTTTAAAGAATGATCTGGGTACAGACATCAAAATTTATATAAATTGAATAATCATGACATAAAATGTTGTAGCTTTGTTTTATACTGGTGGTAATAATACAGTATGTAAAATATGATAATTCCTTTGTCTCATGTCTTGGGTTCCTGGACATCTTGTAATTATCCTGGGAAATATTTCCCTACCTCAGTGCTGAGGTCTGCATATTTTCTTAATGCTGGTTCTAGAGTCAGAAAAGAATTCAATGGGATTGAAAAACGTGGTCCTCATAAAAGATGTGTCTTCCAGGGAAGGCCCATGTCTAAACAATCTCCATACCCCACACAATGCTTCACACCTCATCAAGCAGAACAGGACAAAAGATTTGTCCTCTGTAAGCATCTGCTAAATGATGAATTGTATCACTTGCATTAATATGCATACGTGCTTGTTCCATTCATTCCCAGAAACAAATTCCCAATTTAAGGCTATTAGCACTGAAACATACACGTTACCATATGTAAAATAAACAGCCAGTGGGAACTTGCATAAGACACAGGAAGCTCTGTGACAACCTGGAGAAGTGGGATGGGGTGGCAGGTGGGAGGGAGGTTCAAAAGGGAAGGGACATGTGTATGCCTGTGGCTGATTCATGTTGATGTACGGCAGAAACCAACACAATATTGTGAAGCAATTATCCTCAATTAAAAATTAAATTGAAAAAGAATATGTGACAATGAGATTTTAGGTGAGCCATTTCTTGTAACCCGACTTAGGACAGTACTTTTCTGTCAACACCATCATCACCAAGTGATACAAGTGTTAAGCACAAAAATGAAATCTATAATTACTAAAATGTCTATTGTCATGATTTGAGCCAATGAATTCTAATCAAAATATAGCTATCTAAGTCAATCTCTACCTCAAAAACCACACATCAGCCATGTTTCAACTGAAAGCATATATGCTAGTACCAATGGTGTGTGTGTGTGTTACACTGACATAGTTTATTTCTACAACTGTTTCCTTTTAGATATTCCATGCAATAAAAAAAAAAAAAAAAAACGGAGTCAGATCTGGCACCACATTTTGGACTTGGCCTCATTTATTTCAGAGTTTTTGAGCTCTTGCTTTTTAAAATTTCACATTTTCTCATGTACTTCAAAAAGGACACTGAAAATGAACAAACAAGCATGCCTGATGCTTGGACCCTCATATTTAAAATGCCTGTTTTACTGAAAAGAGTTACCAAGAACACATCAGATATTTCAGCTTGAAAAAAATTGAAAACTATCTGCCTCACATTCTTCACAGCCAATCCAAACAGGCTACTGTGGTATTCATAAATCCCTCTGAATTAAGTCAAACATGCATAAAATCAGGCTTCCTTTGTGGTAAAAATTTCATCCAGCTGAGCTCAAGGAGAGAATAAAAAGTTATCCGAATACCTTATTGTTAAACTGAGGACGACTTTACAGAGTAAATGCCATACCTCTGCTGGAGTCTTCCTGACAATTTCCTAATTTTAATAAATTGTCTGTGAGGACTGCCGTCACCCTTGTTTCCATTCAGAAACTAAGAACATAGCTGAAAATGTCATTGTATTAGCTTAAAGTGATATCAGGATGTTTAATATGTTATGTGGGAATCTATTTGCTTTATTAAGATTCAGGTAACTCGCTTTGAAGTAAACGAATAACATACATTCTCCAAAAAGACCTGGTGTTTTCTTGCAAGAAGAAAAGTATAATCTGTCACGCTTCTGTGAAAAGAAAATAAATATATTTCACAAAGACAAGATTCTATTTACTAAAAAACAAAAAACAAAAAAATGCAGACACAAGAGTTGCGGGTTAAGTTTTATTTGGGGCAAAATGAGGATGATAGCCTGGGAGACAGTACTTCAGATAGCTCTGAGCAGCTGCTCCTTAGCGGTGGGAGGAAGGTCAGTATACACGCGATTTTAGTGAAGGGGGATACGTCTTGTCACACACAGCACAGTTGGCAGAGGCTGACTACTGGTCATGAGCAGATGAAATAAATTATTTTAGTACTTTTCTAGATATAAGGAGATGCAAGAATTGGGCTCATAAAATCTTCTTTTGAAAATATTTATCTCAAGGCATGTTCTGCCAGTTTTTCCTGGAGTACAGAGGGCCTCGTTCCTGATCTTCACGTTGAACTCTTTTCAGGATATGTTGAAGGTCAGAGACTGCAGTAGCTAGCGATTTAATGCTTGTAGAGGCAGACAGCAAGTGCCCATGTTTATTTGCTAGTGCATGCTCCAACATATTTAAAACAAAATACTGTAAAGCTATCTAATAAGGAATTACTAAAAAAAAAAATCACTTTTTGGTTTTGAATTGCACTTAATACGAGCAAGGGCAAACTCAATCACAATTGCCAGAACAGCAAATATCCAAAACATTCATGTTGAGGAAGCCTTGCATGCATTACAAGCCAATAGCCAACCACCAAACTTCCTCCAAGACTGGGATAAAGAGAGAGCTGACTCACTTTTCTATTCCCAGATAGTGTGCCGTCTGAGCATGGTGCTAATCTGATAACACTGAAGGGGGCAGAATCTGTCACCCAAGTATACCTCTTTAGCATAAGAATTATTTTAAGCTGATTATTTTTAAGAAACAGAAGACACAGAGGCTTTCACAGAGTCTGGTAGAAGCTACCGAATTGTGGAAAACCTTTATAAGAGAAGTCTCCATTTGTAAGGATGACTCCCTTTCCGTGGGCTTCCCAGGTGGTGCTAGTGTAAAGAACCTGCCTACCAATGCAAGAGACATAAGAGATATGTGTTTGAGCCCTGGGTTGCCATGGCAACCGTCTCTAGTATTCTTGTTTGGAGAATCGCTTGGAGAGAGGAGCCTGGCGTGCGATGGTCCATAGCGTTGCAGAGTTAGACACGACTGAAGTGACTGAACACACAGGCTCCCTTTTTGTGCCAGAAAGAGAAGGGTGATTGAATTTCTGGAAACTAACACCAACAGCAAAGACAACAACTTAGATCTGCCTAATGTCCATGGACTGCAGCACGCCAGGCCTCCCTGTCCATCACCAACTCCTGGAGTTCACCCAAACCCATGTCCATTGAGTTGGTGATGCCATCCAACCATCTCATCCTCTGTCGTCTCCTTCTTCTCCTGCCCTCAGTCTTTCCCAGCATCAAGGAAATGAGTCAGCTCTTCTCATCAGGTAGCCAAAGTATTGGAGTTTCAGCTTCAACATCAGTCCTTCCAATGAACACCCAGGATTGATCTCATTTACTATGGACTGGTTAGATTTCCTTGCAGTCCAAGGGACTTTCAAAAGTCTTCTTCAACACCACAGTTCAAAAGCATCATGGGGTCTCAAAGAGTCGGACACAACTGAGCGACTGAACTGAGCTGAATGCCCATGTCCTTGCTTATTGTGCTTTGCCTGATAATCTCCCATAACCAGCTTCCCTACCCCAACACCTTCTTGTGTCTTTAGCTGAAGATGGTCTTTAAAGTGATGGTTTGGATCATTTCAGAGAGGTACTTATGTTTTCCTGGATATTTCTCATGTGTACAGGAGGTATTTATGCTATTAAACTTCTGTTTTTCTCCTCTTCTGCTATTTTATTTATTTTTTTAATTACAGAGGATTCTCAGCCAAGAACTGAGAACGGTAGAGGGAAAATCATTTTTCCTCCCTTACATCACTGATGAAATCTTTCCATTTCCCTAAGTTACAGGAGAGAGATAAATAATAACACAGTAACTTTTTACCAAAACCCACTGAGTCTGGGCTTTGTAGAAGACAGTCGCCTCATTTCAGATGTGTGGAACACAGCCAAGTCCAAAATCCTTCGCCAGTGCAACTTTCTGATAATCGTGAAAACTGTGCAGTCTGATTGGACATTTAACCCTGGTCTCACTCATTTTGACTTTAGCCATGGAGATGCTAATTTGAAAGAATTATTTTTCAGGACAGAGACCTGTCTTCTTTTTTAAGAGGCAGCACTTTGCTAAAGGTTAGCAATACGTCTTTCTAAAATATTTAAATTCTATTTTACATTCTAGTAACCTCATTTTACCATGTGGTTGCCATTCTTTTTAATATTTAATAGGGCTTTAGAGGAATAGGATGTTTTATATAGAACAGTGAGAGTGGGTATTACAATATTTGTCGATATCGTCGAGATGGTATATGAATCTTCCAAGTTAGAGACTCAGAATTTTCACAATAGTGAAAACTCCACTGTAGAGTGTGCAAGGAAACGGCTTTACTCACAGGTGAGGGAGCACCCTGTTAGCACTGCAACGCCTTCTCTATAAATGCTCTTCACAGTCTAAGTTATATGCTTCTGGTCCACAAATTGAAGTACAGGCCTGAACCATGAGAAAAACAATAGTTGCTGACTCAGTGTTAAAAATCCCAAGAATTGTTACTCCAGTTGAAGACTCATTTGTCAGACTCTTCTGTCCAGAGATGAATACAGGAAAATTCTCCCAAATCATGGAACTCTATTGAGTTGATTTAAAAAGAGTCGGACACGACTGAAGTGACTTGGTAGCAGCAGCAGCAGTACCTAAAGACTACCTTCCTTGACCTCTGCAGTTAAAGGAATGAATAAAGTAATTAAAGGGTGATGTACTGAATAATTAGCGTATGAAATGTCTAGACAAAGAAACCAATTCTCTTAAGAACTAGTAAAGCTGTCTTATGGAGGTTTGTAAGGTAAGGTTGGAGACTAACAGATAAATCATTGTGATATAGGAAACATTTTTATAAATTAAAAACAATTTTTTTTGGCTGTTCAGTACATGGGAATCTTAGTTCCCCAACCAGAAATCAAATCTGCACCTACTGGATTAGAAGCATGAGTTTTAATCACTGAACTGCCAGGGAAATCCAAAAAAACATTTTTAAGTGGCGGATAGGGTTTCAAAGCGGAGAAGGCAATGGCCCCCGACTCCAGTACTCTTGCCTGGCAAACCCCATGGACGGAGGAGTCTGGTGGGCTATAGTCCATGGGGTCGCTGAGGGTCGGACACGACTGAGCTACTTCACTTTCACTTTTCACTTTCATGCATTGGAGAAGGAAATGGCAACCCACTCCAGCGTTCTTGCCTGGAGAATCCCAGGGACGGCGGAGCCTTGGTGGGCTGCCATCTGTGGGATCGCACAGAGTCGAACACTATTGATGCGACTTAGCAGCAGCAGCAGCAGGGTTTCAAAGACTGCTCTTGGAAAAGAGAATTAAAGATACATTTTTTTTTTTCAATAGAAGCATGTAGATTGAATCCTTAAAACTATGGAGCACTTATAGAGCAAATTCAAAAGAAGGTCAGGGTTTTTCACATCTGAGAGGGGATGGAGTGAATATCACTATTCTTAAGGCTGTTTTTAGCTCTGTTCGCTTTCTTCCCATTCATCCTCAGCATTCAGTCCATAGTACCTGGTATGTCATATATCTCATTAATTACTTCCAAGTCTACAAGTGACCAGTCATGTTATATAGAAACTCAAGGGTACCATCCAGAGTGTATTAACAAAAAGTCTTATGTCATCCGGGCTAGAAATTAATTCTTAGATATTAGAGAAGGTTCCTTAAAAGTGAGGGTATCAAAAATAAATTTCAGTTTGGAGCGCATTCTGAACAGAAGGGACAATAGTCACAAGTTAAGGGCAGTATCATAACCAGATGTACAGTTGGGGACCTGGGTATCCTTAGAGTGGATTAAAGGACTTAGGGACAAGATCTGGAGATCAGGAGTCCACTTGAAAAGGAATCATCATCATTCGGAGGTAAGTGAAGAGAGGGCAGTAGCAGGCCACTTGGAGGAGCATTTCATGCTGCTAACAGCCACAGGAATATCATGGATGGTTGCTGCGGAGGAGTTAGTGCAAGTCAGGAAATGCTGAATTTATAGAGTGTGGTCCATCAGATTCTGGAAAGTTAGATAGCAGACTGAGAAGTTTGCAATGTTACTTACAGTAGATTTATCTTATTATACACTGGTGGTTAAAATCATGGGAGATATAGTGTGTGTGTATATGTACAGACTCACAGACACACACTGTTCAGTGTTTTGAACAGTGTGGTGAAGGGTTGTACAGAGAAAACGCTGAAGAAATAAATGTGGAGAATAAATGTAAGAGACAGGAAGAAACAGAAAGAGAGAGGGAAAGTAGAGAGGAGTTTGTTTCACAGAATCTGAGAGAAGAGACCACTTCAGAAAGAAACAGCTTTGAATCCTATAGGGCAGACTTGGTGGCCGTGTTGTCACTTTGTCGCATTTAACTCTTTGTGGCCCCATGAACTGCAGCCCCATTGACAGCAGGTTTTCTTGTCCTTCACTATCTCCCAGAGTTTGCTCACACTTATGTGCATTAAACCGGTGACGCTATCTAACCATCTCATCCTCTGCCGGCCTCTCCTTTTGCTTCCAATCTTTTCCAGCATCTAGGTCTTTTCCAGTCTATGGCAACTTAGAATACTTTACTTTCCCTGGCTCCATAACTACTTTCTATAGATGTGTTCAGTGGTTTCCATGTTCACATGAAACACAGAAGTTAAATCACCATAAATTTTCTTCTAATAAAGATAATCAAGTAAGCCTCTAATATTTTTGTTACTTTTCTAAATTTTAAAAAATGACTGAAATAGTAATAGGGCTTCCCTGGACTCAGATGATAAAGAATCTGCCTTTAATGCAGAAGACCCAGGTTCAATCCCTGGGTCAAGACTAATACTGTGTCTACACTTATCTCCAATTCCATACCTGTTCTTCATCTTCTCTTCCTCTTCAACTGCTTTAAATTTTGGTCTCTCTCCACTGCTTTGACTTTGAACAGCCTTCTTGATTAATGATAATCATACACTCACTATATGCAAGTTCCTCTTGTATAAATCATCTGCCATAAAATATAAAAAATTATTTTGCACATTTCACAGCTACTTTCTTGAAAGTTCTCTTTCTTGTCTTGGCCTCATGCTCATCTGTTTCTTCCATTGCTCTGCACATAATCATTCCTCTCAAGATTTTACCTCTCTTCCACCATCCGTCTTTTCTTTTCATTGTATAGCAGGACAAGAAATATGCATAGATAATTCAAGTAAGGACATCTCCAGGGCCTGCCCACAAAAGTCTCTTGCATCTTCCATGTTGGCAGGTGGATTCTTTACCGTCTGAGCCACATGGGAAGCCTGTGTTATGCTACAGGTTGAGCTATAAACCTAACTTGCTATATTATGCATGTCCCTCATGGCTCAGACAGTAAAGAATCAGTCTGCAATGCAGGAGACTTGGGTTTGATCCCTGGATCAGGAAGATCCCCTGGAGAAGGGAATTGCTATGCACTCCAATATTCTTGCCTGGAGACTGGCATGGACAGAGGAGCCTGGCGGGCTACAGTCCGTAGGGTCACAAAGAGTCAGACTATTTTATGGGATAGTTCTCAATCCTGATTGCATGTTTGAATCAGTTGGGTAGCTTTGACATGACCAATTCCTGCCCCACTCAAGAAAAATATACAGTAAGTCCCCTACATGAGAACATTCAAGTTGCAAACTTTCAAAGATGTTTATGTGCATGCCAGCTACTGTACTGTACTGTGTATTTTTCAAGGTACTATACCGTAAGATTTATTTTTGTGTTTATTTTTTATGTACGTATTATTTGTGTGACAAGCATTATGTTATAGTACTATATAGCTGATGGTGATAGTTGGGTATCTAGGCCAGCTTTGTGGATTCACGAACAAACTGACCTTATGAACGCTCTCTCAGAATGGAATTCATTCACATTTAAGGGACTTCTGTATCTGAGAAGCAAGTGTATAGTCTGTATTTCTAAAAGTTTTCCATATGATTCAAATATGCAGCCAGAGTTGAGAACCACTGATTTTGTGGGAGAAGATTCTAAACATAAAATCATATACTGCTTGTTATGAGTTAATTTGGGCTAAGAATTAACTTCTGCATGCACAAGGGAACACTTTAGAAAAGAACTAAACATTTGAGGTCTCTGCTTAAATCTAGAAGGAAAAGGATTAAAACAATCAGTGATGTTTTTCAGTTTGGCAAGGACTCAGAATTATAATCTGCAAGATGACTGGGAGAAATAAAGACTTAGTTCAGAAGTATAAGATTGCATTACAGCTGAACCAGCTACACAGCGGGCAAAAATGTCCCTAAGGAGTGAGTGGGGGTGAGAGGTGTGAAGAGATTATTTCTCATTTCCAAGTATCTCAAGCCACTGTTCCCCATATATACCTGGTGGCCTTATCTTAAGGCAGCATGCTTTAATGACTAGAGACTAGATTAAAAAAAAAAAAACACAGATTTAGAACCCACACACCTTGAGTTCAGTCTTGAACTGAACTCCTTTTGCTTTGTGATTTCAGGCATCTTAACTCACTTGTCTTATTCTAAATTGCATTGTTTGCGAAATCATAATGACTGCACCTAATATCATGATTAGCTGAGATGATTTATATGAAATTATTAGCATATATTAAGAACTCAATATAGAGTTATCTTTTCAGTAATTTCCACTAGAAACAAAGCACTTTATCTATCCAATCCTAGCTTTAATTTTATTTTTTGTTTCCATTTGCTTCTTCTCTAAATGTCATCCTTTTAATCCTCACATCCAGACACCTTCTATATCCTCAAAGACCCAAATCAAACACTGCATTTTCTGACTGTGCTAAATTTTCTGACTTTACTAAAGGTAGAGACACAAATTCTAAGAACGTTAGTATTTATCCACATAGTAATATAGTACCCACTGATAAATTCTTATAGGAAAAAGGTTAAATATCTTACTTTAGTTTGACTATCTGAAAACTGCAGAGTAGGTGTGCGTGAAACTATGGGCGATGGAATAGTTACATAAATAAAGATTTCAAAGACTATACATTGATAATATTATATACCTTTGTAGGAGTAGCTGGTGGGGAGAAAAAAGAACAATGAACATCCACCATAAAAATTTTCCATGGTAAATAGAAATTGTCACACTTTTCACTTTAAAATTCAGATTTATTTTAAAAGGGGGAACAGAGGAAATTGAGTTCAGAATCTTGTTTAAAATATGCCTTCCAAGGCCACCCACCCAACAGTCTAACCTCAAACTGACTAATTAGGTACACTGGCTTTATGAGGCATGTGCTTTAAGAACTAGGATAATTTTTAATAGCCTAGCCAGGAAAAACAACAGAAGTAGAAAAATATTTTTATAGTTGAAAAACTTGGCAACAGTTTTTCTGCAACTGAGAACATATTTTGGCTATCCTTTAAAAAGTCCTGGAAAGACAAAAAGAATTAGGATGCACACAGAAGGCTTTCGAAAAGAAATTTTAAATAATTTGCATATCGCCACAGAAATGAGAGCATCCTCATGACTGCTAATTTAAATAATCAAACATATACAGCATTATAAAAAAAGGAACAATGAACCCTGAGGGATGTATAATGTAGCATAAAATTAAAAATAGGTTGACCTAACTGACATTAAATTTGATTGAGAAGTTTCTCTTGAAGGGCTTGTGCCCTTTCAGTTCTGCAAACAACTTGCAGGTCAACTGAATTTCTTGTATTTGTTGAAGTCTTCCATGTCAGGAAAAATCCATGATCTCTGCAATAGCCCTCAAAATCATTTACTTATTTGAACTGATTTAAAATCTAAAAGACTAGGATTATACTCGTATTTCAAATTATGTGCACATAACGTGCTGCAGTCTATGAAATCGCAGAGTCAGACATGACTGAGTGACTGAACTGAACTGGATGTTTGATTACTAGCAATTTTTTTTTGTTTAAAATACATATTTTACTTCTAATACATACATTTGTATACATAATTTCCAATACATGATAGACATACACGTTCTAAACATGTCATGTTTCCCACATAGTAATATACAACTGTTTGATAAATTCCTATTGGATAAATGCTAAATAGTATATTCATGTTTGACTATCTTAAAACCACAGTAGGTGTCTGTAAAACTATGGGTTGTGGAATATTTGTACAAAGAAAGATTTCAAAGTACATATGTACATAATACGATATATAAGAATCCGCCTGCAATGCAAGAGAAATGTTTTTGATTCCTGGGTTGGGAAGATCCCCTGGAGGAGGGCATGGCAACCCACTCCAGTATTCTTGCCTGGAGAATCCCATGGGCAGAAGAGACTAGCGGAGTATAGTCCATGGGGTCTCAAAGAGTCAGACATGACTGAGTGGCTAAGCACAGAATAGAATGATATATATAATGCATCTAAACATTGATGTGTATTACAAATACGTTATGATATAATTTATTATATATTATAATCTGCATATTTATAAGCGTAAAACATAATAGGGAAATGTGTGTGTATATATATGTACAAACACAAGAGCATACATATGTACGTGTACGAGAGAGAAAGAGATACAGAGAGAGACATGAACAGAATTTGGTTCACCCCGTTTGACAGTCATTGTTTCAACCAGATAAAGATGCTCTCTGCACTGGGCTGTGGGGATGAGCCCAGGGAGGATGCGTGATGAGGGCCTGGCACATTTCCACTGTCCCGGGGAGCTTTGTGTGGCTGGAGAACTCAGACAGCACTGCCAGCAAATGCGGGAGCTCGATAAAGAGGAAGCTTGTCAGGAAGAGCTCCCAGTATCCTTCAAGAACACGTGGAGGGGAATTAGCAAGCACAAAGAATACGAAAGAAGTGGGGAACGTCGGGCGAGAGCGCTGAAAGTCAGTCGTCATTAAGATTGGGGTTATGGAACTGGCAAATCTGAACATTATTTCTAGCTGTTGACTGATGAGTCCTGGCAACATATGAATTAACAGCTAAGTCCCTAAAGGAAGAAGTGAGAATCCTAGATGAGGACTGGATTATACCAAAACTGCTTGGTGCAGCTGAACTTCTGGACTGAATTTGAATAGACTTTACTCCCTGAGCTACTGGGATGAAGAATTACCATCAATGCTTTAGTGAGGAGAACCTTGAAATCAACATTTCAATTCAGAACCCACCTGTTCTGTATTCCAGGTTTGGTAGTAAACTGTGTTGAAAGCCCCCTTCTGAAGGCCTTTACTTGGGAATTGTTGTTTCTTTGCTCATTTTCATTAAAATGCCAAAGTATGTCAGCCCACATATCTTCATAGTGAATATATTTTTGTCTCTACTTGAGTACTTTAATGAATATATTTGTAAAGCAAGACATAGAATAAGCTTTTTTTTTCCCTATTTTTGATTTTTTAACACATTCCACCAAATTTTTTACTAAAAAATTTCAAGAAGATATTTATTCATACTTTTGAATTTTGTAAATGTCAGGATTTGTTGTTTTTCAGTCAATCAGTCTTGTTTGACTCTTGAGACCCCCATGGACTGCAGCATGCCAGGCTTCCCTGTCCTTTACCATCTCTTGGAGTTTGCTCAAACTCATGTCCATTGAATTGGTGATGCCATCCAACCATCTCATCCTCTGTCATCCCTTTCTCCTCCTGCCTTCAGTCTTTCCCAGCATCAGGGTCTTTTCCAATGAGTCAATTCTCCACATCAGGTGACCAAGTATCGGAGCTTCAGCTTCAGCATGAGTCCTTCCAATGAATATTCAGGACAGATTTCCTTTAGGATTGACTGGTTTGATCTCCTTGCTGTCCAAGGGACTCTCAAGAATCTTCTCCAATATCACAGTTCAAAAGCATCAATTCTTCAGCGCTCAGCTTTCTTTATGGTCCAACTCTTCTCATATCCATACATGACTGCTGGAAAAACCATAGCTTTGAGCAGATGGACCTTTGTTGTCAAGGTAATTGTCTCTGCTCTACTCCAATGTCAGCATTGGAATCTCAAAATTAAATATTTGGTGTTCTATTAGCTCTGATAATTTAAATAGTTCAGCTACCCTCTTGGTTTTTTAAGTATTAAGGGTAATTTTGTTGGTTATTTTATTAGTCACAATTAACTAATATGAAATTGCTAAATAGTTGTCTTTGGGTATTCTCTTTGTGAAAGTAACCATTCATTAAAAAAAAAAAAAAGAAAATGAGAAGTAATTCCCTGGGCAATGGCAACCCACTCTGGTACTCTAGCCTGGAAAATCCCATGGACAAAGGAGCCTGGTAGGCTGCAGTCCATGGGGTCGCTAAGAGTCAGACACAACTGAGCGACTTCACTTTCACTTTTCACTTTCATGCATTGGAGAAGGAAATGGCAACCCACTCCAGTGTTCTTGCCTGGAGAATCCCAGGGACGGGGGAGCCTGGTGGGCTGCTGTCTATGGGGTCACACAGAGTCAGACACGACTGAAGCGACTTAGCAGCAGGGTCACCCCCAAGGTGGGCTGCACCTCACATCCAAAATAGGTTCCAGTATTGACAATGACTGCACCATAGGTGCAGCAAGAGGGTATAAATACATGTAGCAATATTACTCATTTGTTGAGGATTTCTAGAGACAGAAGGGTCATGTTAAGACCAAGAAAATCCTAAAATAGTTTGAGAATTTGGGGTGGTTAGGAGGTGGGTCTGAGATGAAGATTCCCTGGTAAAGGCCACGGCTTGTGTCGTTGGAGATTCAGGGTTTCTTATGAGCTGGAAAAGATTGGGGCAGAAAGAGAAAGGGGCAGAGGATTTGAAAGCCATTGGCAGCTGAACTATTCATATAGAGCAAAACTGTTCACTATTCTTGTATAACAAAACTGGGTGAGTGGTTCTGACCTGTGCTGTAGACTGGATCATGCCCCCTACATCCTTATGTTAATGTCCCAGTACCTCAGAATGTAGCTGCATTTGAAAACAGGAATTTTTTAGTTAAAATGGAGTCCTTGGTGGTGTTATTTTAGTGGTTTAGTGGCTAAGTCATATCTGATTCTTGCAACCCCATGGACTGTAGCCCACCAGGCTCCTCTGTCCATGGGATTCTCCAGGCAAGAATACTGGAGTGGGTTGCCATTTCCTTCTCCAGAGTCCTGAGGTCAAAGCAAGAAGGTGGCCAGCTGCAAACCAAGAAAGAGGCATCAGAAGAAATTAAACCTGCTGACACCTTGATCATGGGCTTCCTGCCTGTGGAACTGTGAGAAATACCCAGTCTGTAAGTGTTTTGTTATGGCCTCCCTATCAAGTTAGTTGGGGTGGTCAGACATGCTGCTCTACTAGAAATCAGCAATATCCATCAATTATTTGATAGAAAACTTAGCATGAGTTAAGTTAATAAAAACCACAAAAAGAGGCAAATGTTCACCTACTAAATGTCTCAGACTGAAAACCCTAACATACTAAGAATTGACAAGAATTTGGAGCAACTTGAACTCTCTTAGATTGCTGGTTAAAAGCAAACAGTTGTAGGCACTGACAATTAGCATACATTTACATATATACATTATATGACCAATCAAGTGCATCCCTAGCTATTTATCCATAGAAAGAAACAACCATTTCAAAAAGACAACATACCAAAAGTTTTGGATTCTTACCTTAATTGTTTTGATTTCATTTTGTTGCCTCAGAGGCACAGCTTGACAGTTTCTTAAGGCCATAATAATGTCAAGAGTTACAGCTTTTCAGAATCCATCTGATTTGCTCCCCAAACTGGGACATGTTTTGAATGCAACTGACAATTGGAGGGTCCTGGAATATTAATTTGGAAATTTCTGCTAATTTATGTCACCAAAAGTTCTGATTTGAGACTGAGCCTTTGACCATAGAAATTGCATAATTAACTTATCAATTACTTAATTGAATTTATAGATTGAACTTGTTTTTCTTACCAAAATCTGATTTACTACTTATAATTAACCATAATCCCCTTAAAATGTAGTACAATGGTATAGAAACATTATAATTTAAGAAGTATGTTGTATCTTTGACTTTAATTTTCAGAGTTAACAAGATATGTTTTTAACAAAAGATTGAGTTTAGGTAAGTTACATCAATTCAGTTCAGTTGTCTATTTATAAGCAATAAGTTCAGACAGTTTAAAATAACTATTTATTTTTTAAAGAAATATTATTGGCAGCTTATTTATGTAGTACAGTTCTTACACATAAAGACTTCATCAGTGGATTTACAGTAAAAATATTGACCAGAAGTGGACTTGTGTTCAAGACTAACCTCTCCTATTTTGACATAAGGCATAGTGTTTCTTGGTGCATTAACTGTCTCCATGAATCTAAATATAATGACAGAACCAACATTATTTGGATTTTTATGAGACTCAGAGGCTATATTAAGTGCAAAATACACAACAAAAATTATACTGATCCCCCCTTTAGTAAAAAAAAAAAAAAATCCATTTGGATGCAGTTCAGTTCTGTTCAGTCACTCAGTCTGTCTGACTCTTTGCCACCCTATGAACCTCAGCACTCCAGGCCTCCCTGTCCATCACCAACTCCTGGAGTTTACCGAAACTCTTGTCCATTGAGTCGGTGATGCCATCCAATCATCTCATCCTCTGTCGTCCCTTTCTCCTCCTGCCCTCAATCTTTCCCAGCATTAGGCTCTTTTCAAATGAGTCAGCTCTTCACATCAGGTGGCCAAAGTATTGGAGTTTCAGCTTCAACATCAGTCCCTCCAATGAATACCCCGGCCTAATTTCCTTTAGGATGGACTGGTTGGATCTCCTTGCAGTCTAAGGGACTCTCAAGAGTATTCTCCAACACCATAGTTCAAAAACATAAATTCTTCTGTGCTCAGTTTTCTTTATAGTCCATCTCTCACATCCATACATAACTACTGGAAAAACCATTGTTGACAAAGTAATGTTCTGCTTTTTAATATGCTGTATAGATTGGTCATAACTTTCCTTCCAAGGAATAAGCGTCTTTTAATTTCATGACTGAAATCACCATCTGCAGTGATTTTGGAAACCCCAAAAGTAAAGCCACTGTTTCCACTGTTTCCCCATATATTTTCTATGAAGTGATGGGACTGGATACCATGATCTTCATTTTCTGAATGGGTATTGTGATACATATAGTTCGATATCAAGGTATTTAAGCTAGTGCACTGGTAGCTAGATAAACTGATAGCAAGTTTCAGTGTGAGAAGATGGGATGAGTAGCCTTAGCTAAGCTAAGTCACTTCAGTCATGTCCGACTCTGTGCAACCCCATTGATGGCAGCCCACCAGGCTCCCCAGTCCCTGGGATTCTCCAGACAAAAACACTAAAGTGGGTTGCCATTTCCTTCTCCAATGCATGAAAGTGAAGTCGTTTAGTCGTGTCCGACCCTCAGTGACCCCATGGACTGCAACCCACCAGGCTCCTCTGTCCATGGGATTTTCCAGGCAAGAGTACTGGAGTGGGGTGCCATTTCCTTCTCTGTGAGTAGCCTTAATAAAGTATAAATTAAATACACAGGTCAGAGTACAGAGCTAGAGCTTCCTCAAAGGTGTCATGGGGCATGTGGCATGGATGAAGTCAGGGGCAGGGTTACAAGGCAAGGAAGCTTAACACTGAGGTTTTGGAGATGATTCATGGAGTTTATTTTATATGAGTAGAGTATTAGAATATGGGAATTATCTAAACTTGCTTTCTGCTTTCCCAAAGCTTCCAAAATTTTGCAAAGTGATGTTGGGCTATGTGATAGAATCTTGAAATAGATATAGACAAATAAATACATATAGGTATAATTGAGATACATATATTTATATACACACTATGCTCTTCAAACCATATTGGAATTTATCAATATCATATTTCATAAATTTTAAAGATATGTAACATTTTTAGACTATTTTGCACTCAAAGCATAACTAGAAAAAATGTTAGAAAAAGTACAATATTTATGACTCAATGATAATAGATTATTTTTTGAAACTAGGAAAAATGCATATTCATTACACATTTTATTTTTTACATGATGCTGGCAGTCCCAAAAGTTAAATTTTTTTTAACACAGCTCTTGTCAGAGAATGTTTAGATAATATTATTTTAAAACTAGCATTGAATATACTTTGATTATTTTTAAAAGTTATTACTTTTTGGAAAATAAAACTGTTTTACACATCAGTAATTCTATCATTGTTCACACTTCTAGACTTAATGAAAATTAAAGGAGTTTTGTTAAAGTAAAATAAAATTTGACAATGGAAAAAGCTGGTATTAAAACCTCTTAAGGCATTTAATGATAATATATGAGTGAACTGAGTAATTTTTGAAGCTACATTATATTTGTGTTATTTGTGCCTTGTATATTGTTATTGTTTGGTTGCTATTTTAGTTGCCAACAATTTTGTGACCCCATGGACTGTAACCTGCCAGACTCCTCTGTCCACAGGTTTTCCCAGGCAAGAATACTAGAGTGGGTTGCCATTTCCTTCACCAGGGGATCTTCCTGACTCAAGGATGGAACCCATGTTTCTTGCACTGGCAGGCAGATTCTTTACTACTGAGCCAGCAGGGAAGCCTGCCTTTTATAAATGCCATATATATACTAAGCTTATTAAATAGTAGGCCTGATACAATTGTAGGTACAGTTTACATGTTTTGAAAATGTATAAATGATACATTAACTGTGGAACATCTATTTTAGAAACTAAATGGTACAATCTTTTTTCTCATTTCTCATGAGCATGGTGTTGCAAAAACTATAGCAATATTTCATGCGTTTTGGTAGCCACTGTAGAAGTCCATACATTCAGTACTTATCTATTGAACCAATTCAATTTAATTAAATTCAATTTAATTTTTAATTGAAACTTTGCTGTGGAGTTAGAAAATAAAATAATTTTATAGCCTTAGAAAATTAAGCTTACAGTCTGGCTAGATCCCAAGAACTAAAATAGTGTCATCTAATTATTAGAGGAAATTTTCTCTCCTACATGATTCTGTTATCTTTTTCTAAGGGGAAAAAATGTTCTATTTTGCTTCCAATAATAAGACGGATTCCTCAAGTAAAGTGAACTGCATTGCAATTACAACATGAGAAATTGAAAATAAACTAGGAATTTTCTCATCTTGGTTTTAGACAGAGTCAACTTCAGTAAAAATACTCAAATTAGAAGAATGAGAAAGCAGATTATCATATTCCTCAAATGACCAAATATTCAGAATATTTCTATGTCAAAAAAAGTACAACAGAAATTTGCAGAAGTCAAGTTTTAAAAACCAAGCAAACTGAAATTACACGGAGAGTTTAATAAAACCCAGACTATCATAGGATTCTTTAGGCATCAACGTATTACCTGGTAATTAGTATTTTGGTCTGTGCTAATTATATAACCTTAAAAGAAATGGAAAGCAAAAAGGTTTACACCAATCTTGTCATGGACATTTCCACAGTTAATATTTACATTCTAAATGATGATCACAGCTGACAGGTTTTGTTATGATTTTAGCCATAAGGCAATTCACTGTACCAAGCACTGAATATATATATATATATATTTTCATATATATATGATTATATACATAATATATATTTAATATATAATAAATATATATGTAGAAAAGAATTACATCAAAATATATCTGGGAAATTAAAACTTGATGCTCAAGTTGATTTAAGCTCCAAAAATCTAGCCACTTGTCAAAATTTCACAAGATACAGGCTGGACACTGAAAGTGTTTAGCATAGCATCTTTTTTAGAAATTTGAGTTCAATTTACTTCTTTTTAAACCAAACATTTCTAAATTCTTATGAAGCAAAAATAATCAAACAGTAATGACAAATATTTTTCATGCACCCAGGCCACCCAGGAGAAGCAACATAATTGAGATTTTTAGACTTAAGAATTCTTACATACACAGCAAAAGGTGTTGTCCTAAAGGTCCACCCATGAAGAGAAAACTAGTATTTTTTTCTCTTGGATCTTGAAAGCATGCTAAATTAGAATGAGATATTTTATGTGATAAACAAGCAGTTTAGCACATTAAGTACATTTCACATTCACTTGTGAGTCTATGTGAATAAAGTCATTACAGGTCATCCTGAGGATGACTGAGCCTGAGAGGGACTGGAGGCTTTAACTATAAAGTTTCTTCCTCCACTGGCTTTATGCGGGATAATGACTTTTCTCAGGTTGCCTTGGCAATTATCTAACAGTTTGGCTCATTGACTCAAAGCTGGTCAAAAAGCCAATTTAATAAACTACAGAAATGTCTTTGGCTAAGTGATGGCCCCAAATGAAGGCACCAGAAACTACTCAAGTGAATCTGATGGCAGCCACTGGGCCACGGTCCACTGTGCTTTGCCCCCAGTCCAACTCAAACCCCCCCCAGGCAGAACACTTCAGGCCACTCAGAACAAAGCCCTGACTTCAAAAAGGTTGATATTTACAAAAAGTAAGGCTAAAAGCATTTCAAGTGTCGTTGATTTCTGTAGCCTTAAAAATATACAAATCACTAACAAAAGAGAAAGACTCACGGACTTAGAGAATGAACTTGTGGTTGCCATGGGGGAAGGGTGGAGAGAAGAGATAGTTAGGGAGTTTTGGATGGACGTGCACACACTGCTATATTTAAAATGCATAACCAACAATGACCTGCTGTATAGCACATGGAACTCTGCTCTGTGTTATGTGGTAGCCTGGATGGGAGGGAGTTTTGGAGAGAATGGATGCATGTATATGGATGGCTGAGTCCCTTTGTTGCCCACCTGGAACTATCACAACATTGTTAATCAGATATACCCCAATACAAAACAAAAAGTTTAAAAAATATAAAATAAAAACAATCTTTAAAAAAATAAAAATATACAAACTAAGAGAGCCACTTTTCCTGCATATAATTATATTTAATGGTCTAGAATTTAAACATATATGTATACATATGCTACATATATTTTCCCAAGAGGGGGTTCTATGCAATGAATAATACATATTCTACAAAGTGCAAAATTATGGTGAACCAACCGATATAGCAAGCCATAACATCAGTAGATAATATTCGATAATTTTCTAGAATAATTGTTTTCAAATGTATCAATTTTAATTAAAGTAAATCTGCTAGGTTAACCAATGCTGTATAAAAATTTGTAGTAGCTTCAAATAGCAATGATCTGTAACTTCTCACCATTCAGTAAGTTGCTGGGTGGTTCTATGAAGCTTTTACCTGCCCTTCCTAATGCAGTTGCTAGGTGACCAGGCTGGAAATCCACATCTTTCTCGCAGGTCTGGGGCCGGGGGCCAGCGTGAGGAACTCCGCCCATGGCAAAGATCATGAGGAATGAGGCTTGGCATACTCAAAGGCGTGATCAAGCCTCAGGAAACCCCCTGTTCCCGAGCATCTACCCCTCAAACCAGAGTCTGTCTTATGCTCTCCCCTACACCTCTGACTTTACAGGGGCTCTCCCCGATCACCATTTCTCTCGGAGAAGGAGTTAACTTGCATCTCCAAGTCAATAAAAATTCCTGGGCATGACAAGAGTGTTTCAGCTTACAGGCTCCTCTGAAGGTTATCTAGCCCGCATGTATAGGTTCATCCGGCCACATGTGATCGTTTACAGCCTCCCAACCTGAGAGGCACGAGATGTTTAAGACTTACTAAAAGCAAATTCTTTTGGGAAATTGTTAGTATAGTGGGTTGGTTAGGAATTATATTGGTGAAGGGTTTTTCGTTTGTTGTGCCAATAATTACTGCTAATTCCCTGCCCGGGGTGCGACAAGGGTGTCTCAGGTCAAACCTCTCTGCTGACAAACTAGCTTGTGTGGCAGGAGGGATTATCCATACTCCTGCCACTATGCACATGATTGTTTACTACCTCTCAACCATAAACAGCACAGAGAGTTTTGGAGTATTTTGAGAGTCTTAATTAGCATAGGGCTTTTCTCATTGTTGAGTCAATGATTGCTGCCAGACCTCCATATCCTTAGGCACCTGGGAATATATTAATCAATGTGTTTGGAATATAGAAAAGGAAATATAGTAGTTTTTAAGGTTAGCAATACTAGACTTTTTGAGTTAATGAATTTTCTCTTTTGTAATAGATCACTGTACTTTGTTATAAATCACTGTGTCCTTGCTATGTAAAAATGTAACTTTATCACTATCTTAAGACTAAATAGATCTTAAGGGGAACATTGGTGAAAGGATTTTCATTTGTTGGGCTGATGTTTGCTGCTAAATCTCCATATTCCCTGCCCTTATAATGAATATAACTAGCATATAGGAGAAATAAGCATTAACCTTTAAGCATATAGGAGAAATAAGTATTAACCTTTAAGATTAATCATGTTAACCTTGGGTTAAATAAATTCCTTTCTTGATTGTAACTCACTACACCCTCACCCTATAGGAATTCAACTTTATTTGGAGGGTAGTGCCTGGTTTAAAAAAAAAACACCCTTGGAAACAATAAATTTTTTGGTTATCAGAAAGAAAGGGTCGTAAAATGTCAGCAGGTCTCCTGGCCAGAAGATGATGTAAAACCCCTAAGACTTTTTTTTATACATTTATGTGAAGTACCTGATTTTGATAAAGGTCAGGACTGCTGACCCCCACATGACTCTGTATTTATCCCTATGTGTAACAAAAGGTATATAAGCAAACCCAAAAATAAAGAAATTGAGATCAGTTTCCAGAAAGACTGATTCCCCCATGTCACTTCTTTCTTGTTCCCCGTTTTTCTGGCTGAATTCCCATCTGGAGCATGGGTGCTCGCCATGTCTACTTACTTGTCCCGGTTTTCAAGCCCACAAGAGAAGGAGCCCAAGGAGGGGCACCTTCCGATATTCAAGTGGCACCGGTGGCCCAACGTAGATGGTGCAAATTCCTTGTCTTGAATTTTATTGGTATCCCACGTAAACCAAGTTATTCAGCCTCTTTTTCTCTCCTACTATTTTCTGGCTGAATTCCCATCTGGTACATGGGTACCCACCAAGCCTACTAATTTTGCCTGGGCTTCTAAGATCGGTCTGGGGGGGCCTCAGTGCCTCCTCTCCTTCAGGAGAACGGGAAGACGCCTGCAGCCTACATAGGTGGTGATTGTTATTCCATGCAAACCAAGTTATTCAGCCTCATTTTCTCTGCTAATTTTCTAATCCCTCTCTATCTGTAATTAAATAAGTTATTTCCAAGGATGCCGACTCCATCCCCACCTTCGAATCATCCTGGATCCACCAGGGCTGGACCCCGGCAGTCTGGCAATGACTGTAGGCAATTCTCTGGCAGTTTTCATTTCTCTTCCATGAGGCCTCTCAGCCTCCAGGAAGGCAAGCCAGTTTCCTCCCATGGGGGGCTCAGGGTAACATCCCAACACAGAAAGACTTAAAACTGCCACCTTCTTGATACCTAGGCCCAGAATTTGCCTAGCATTTTACTGCCATATTCTGTGAGTAAATCAAGTCATTTGTCCAGGCAGACTCAAGGAGAAGAGAGCAACAGAATCCCTCTGTTAGAGAGTGTGGAAACAATTATACTCACTTTGAGAATAGCAGTCTTCTTCAATTTTCTCATAGACTGAGAGGCAAATGCACCTGCTATTTTCCCAACAACAGGTCCTATTTCACAGTTTTCATAACGTTGAATGATATCCATTATGCTTTACATGTACATAATACAAATTTGCAAAAAAACTGTAGGCTTCAGAATATATAACTATATTATAGCATTGCAGAAATCTAAGAATAATTCCTGTATTCATAAAGAGTCAGACATAACCTAGAGAGTGAGCAAAAAAGATAAAGCTGTCTCCATCCTTCCTTGCAATTTCTTGTGGACTCTTGGATGCTTTTCCCACTGGCCTGCCTCTATAAATCCACAGGCCCTTTTCCATTTCTCTGAGAAATTTCTCAATGATCTCCCAATTGCTATAGCCTGAACAAAAATACCATCTCTTTATTTGTTTAGAGCATCTTGCCTTTTACATGCAGCATAAGTCAATATGAGAAAAAGAGCAACACAGTTAATTTCAATACAATTCAAAGTACAAATCTGCCAAGTTTAAGCCTCATGATTCAATTCACAGCTCTTAATTATCTGTGTGGTAGGTTTAATTTTCAGTGAATCAAAATATTCACTTATTCTTTTGTTCCCATTGTTTGAACGCCTTCACTCTCAATCAAATGAAGCTCACTGACATTCATAAGGATATATTCTAGGTTTCTTATAATAGAAAAGTTTATGAGAAAATTCTAAAGAGATAACAAAGTGTAGCAGGGAGGAGGTACAGTTTTGTTGTTTTTTTTGAATTATCCACTTTTGCCTACTGCTCTCAGTGGGAATATTAGCCTGTCACAGGTTACTTCATCTTTTCACTCCACAAAAACTTAACAACTATTTTTGGATCTTTGATTTCTTCTGCTTTTCAATTTCCTAATTTAGACGAATGGATAAGAAAGCTGTGGTACATATACACAATGGAATATTACTCAGCTATTAAAAAGAATACATTTGAATCAGTTCTAACGAGGTGGATGAAACTGGAGCCTATTATACAGAACGAAGTAAGTCAGAAAGAAAAACACCAATACAGTATACTAACACATATATATGGAATTTAGAAAGATGGTAATGATGACCCTGTATGCGAGACAGCAAAAGAGACACAGATGTATAGAACAGTCTTTTGGACTCTGTGGGAGAAGGCAAGAATGGGATGATTAGAGAGAATAGCATTGAAACATATATATTATCATATGTGAAACAGATCTCTAGTCCAAGTTCGATGCATGAGACAGGGTGCTTGGGGTTGGTGCACTGGGATGACCCTGAGGGATGGGATGGGGAGGGAGGTGGGAGGCAGGTTCAGGATGGGAACACATGTACACCCGTGATGGATTCATGTCAGTGTATGGCAAAACCACTACAATATTGTAAAGTAATTAGCCTCCAATTAAAATAAATAAATTTTAAAAATAAAACTTTAGTGTTAGAGACAAAGAGAAAAAAAGTAAGAGGAGGCACTTTGTTTGTGTAGGGAGGGGAGGAAAGGTGACATACAAGGTGTCACCAGTGTTTAGGGGAAGGGAGTGCCTCTTGTCCTAATCTTTATTAGACGTCTTCTGACTTTTGCTTTAAAGGAGTGTGAACATCCTGAGTTTCTCAAGACCAATAGTCTTTCAGCTACCTCTCAACTCTTAGAACAGCAAAAAAACAGACATAAACAATGTGTAAATCTATGAATTGTGCTATGTTTCTGTAAAATTTATTTACACAAACAAATGGTTGGCCAGGCAGCCAACTGTAGTTTGGCAACCCTTGATCTGGTTTTTTGGTTAATTGAGATAGAAGAAACGGAAACATATGACAAAGCTATCAGTGTGTGTGTGTCCATTTGTGTCATGGGACATTAACTTTATCTTTGAAGACACTGTAATTGGATGGAATTATAAAGGGAGTTCTGAAAAACACATTCATGGACTATTGATCTTAATTTTTATCCACCAAAAGTGCTAATTTGTCAGTTGCTTCAGGTTATAATATACATTTTCTCTGTGTATTATCTGATTCCAAGGATTGTTTTATTTCAAAAACTCTTAGTGTTCTCTTTGCTGATATCTTAGGTCAGCAGCAATCTGTCAGTCATTAAAATAATCTTGCTTGATTATTTTTATAGACAATGATCCATTCTGTCTGGTCTACTTTTGTTTATAAAATGACTAGTTTAAAATGGGTGAAAAGTCCATGGAAAGACAATGACAAATTTAAAAGTTCCTTCCAAGGATTGCTACTGCACTCTCTATATTCATGGTAAATGGTCTAAATTTCATTAAAACCTTGCTTTAACCAGTTGAGATAAATAAGTGAAGATAATCAGTTTTGGAATAGCATCAATACACTGGCTATAAAAGGCAATTTCACATTGCCATCCAGTGTGACAATGGGCCCAAGGTATAGATTTTCCACTTTAATCTAAATTGAAATTAACATCAGATTAGGAAACAAAGGAAGTAAATTAAATCATGGAAACAATCGTACTGACGTTCAGTAAAACCTACCATCCAAGGCAAAATAATATATAGCATCTTCCTTGTATTCTGAGACCTTGCTTTGTGGTCAAGCTGTATTTCCTTTTCTCCAAAGAAATCTTTCTTTCTTTGTGTACTGGACGTGAAACAAAATTACTGACTTCCATCCCCTAGTGGCTCAGCAGTAAAGAATTTTCCTACAATGCAGGAGACATAGGAGACCCAGGTTCGATCCCTGGGTCAGGAAGATCTCCTGGAGGAGGGCTCGGCAACCCACTCCAGTATTCTTGTCTGGGAAATCTCTTGGACAGAAGAGCCTGGGGAGCTATAGTCCATAGGATCGCAAAGAGTTGGACATGACTGAAGCAACTGAACACAAACACATACAGAAATGGAATATACATATATTTACTGAGTAACTGGATATCCAAGGACCGTTAAATTAATTAGTTGGTTTTTTTCTTCCCATGAAAGTTCAATAAGAACTCAGTAAAAGATTATCCTTCTAGATAATTGTATTTATTTATTTATTCTATTTAGTTTTAATTAAAAGTTTCAACAATATTCTCTTGAAACTGGGATTAGCCTGGTTCTGAAAGCATAAATCATATTTTCCCCAAATTCTCTTGAAGCACTTCACAAATTTTATTAAGTACTTGAGTCTGATTTTTATGTGAGGTTCATTATTTGGTATAATTTCAAGAAATGCAGTTATCTTTCATATGGATTCGCCAATAGATGTGTCCATGCTTGAAGTAATTTATAGAGGAAACATGTTCTCAGTTGTGTCCAACTCTTTGTGACCCCATGGACTGTAGCCCACCAGGCTCCTCTGCCCATGGGATTTCCCAAGCAAGAGTACTGGAGTGGGTTGCCATTTCCTTCTCCTGACCCAGGGGTTGAACCTGGGTTTCCTGCATTGCAGGCAGATTCTTTGCCACCTTTCTGGTGCTCTACTGAAATCAGATTTAATTTGCTTAGAAAAACTAAAAGTTTTGTTTTGGACCATTTTAGATAAAAACATAATTTGATTTTCTTACTTAGTAACTATTCAAAAAATTCAGTTGTACTTTTTAAAAGGTGGTATATAAAAGGGAATTTTTCATTTAAAGAACTCTGTCATTTCCTGTGGGACTCTCTCTCACCACCCCTAAGCCTAAACATAGATAACTGAGGTTAAAGGGAATGTTTGATTTGAAATGAAGAAATTTTAGGAATATACATCACTTTACATAATTGATTTCACCAACTCTCTGAGTGGTGGTGATGATGGTGGTTTAGTCTCTAAGTCATGTCCGACTTTTGCAAACCCATGTTCTGTAGCCTGCCAGGCTCCTCTGTTCATGGGATTCTCCAGGCAAGAATACTGGTTGGGCTGCCATTTCCTAATCCAGGGGATCTTTCTGATCCAGGAATTGGACCCAGGTCTCCTGCATTGCAGTCTGAGCTATGAGGGAAGCTCCTGAGTGGTATTTTTAAATAATAAAGTATATTTTAAAACTATAACATATTTTACATGACAATGAAACCTGCTTTCTCTCTTCAATAGCAAATGGAATAAAGACAGTAGATATTCCCACATTTGTGTGTGTGTGTGTGTGTGTGTGTTTTGTATAGTCCCCACTGTAATATCTTAAAAATAGCCATTGTTATGGAAGAACATAGAAAGGTCATAGAAGATTACCTATAAATCTGACAGTTGAAAACCACTGTAATTCACTTAGATTGTTAATAGGGGCCTATAAATTTTAGATTCATAGCAGGAAACACTTAGTAGCTTGACATAAAAGGTATTCTTGTTATTTTTATGGAGACTTTCTTTTTTATTGAAGTAGAGTTGACTTACAATGTTAGATTAGTTTCAGGTGTACAACATAGTAATTCGATATTTTTATAGATTATACCCCACATAAAGTTGCAAAATATTGGCTATCTTCCTGTGCTATGCATTTCATCCCTGTAGCTTATTTTTTTTTATATCTAGTAGTGTGTACCTCTTAATCCCTTCCCCCTTTCATGTCCCACACCTCACACCTCTAATCTCTGGAAGTAACCATTAGTCTGTTAACTGTATCCATGAATCTGTTTTGGTTTTTTTTTTATGTTTTTTCCTCTTTTTTTTTCATTTTTTTAGATTACACATGTGCATGAAAAAAGACAAGCTGCTCTTTGATATTAGTCTTAGCAATATTTTTTGATCTTTCACATCAGGCAAGGGAAACAAAACCAAAATAAGCAAATACGACCTGAGCAAACTTAAAACCTTTTGCGCAGGAAGGAAACCATCAAGAAAATGAAAAAGACAGCTTACTAAATAGAAGAAGACATTTGCAAATGATATCCTTTTTGTTAACTTACTGCACTATCTGGTTCAATGTTTGCCCACCAAGAGATTAATTCTTTACCCAAATATACCTGAGAACAAGGATACCATGTTTATAAGCAGAAAATGACATCCCCTGTCCTCTCTGTTCATGCTGCTTTGTTAATTCTTTCTCCAAGAGCTTGGGCGACTTATTTCTAGGGTCAGACTTGAACATCTAAATGTTTTCAACACAGACCTCACAGTATTGCCAGTTCCGTAAAGTAGCGTGATTAAAGGTATTTATTGCTGGCGCTAGGCAACCTGATCAATCTGGGCTCTGGGAGAGGCTCTCTTCACACTTTATTCCCAGCACTGAAGCTAAATTGAACAGATGGGGTGTGGTCTTGATTGGCAAAAACCTAACTGATGAAGAAAGCTAAAGGCTGAGACATGGAGCATCTATTGTCAACTTTAAGCTTAGCTGGGTCCTTTCGAGTTTGTTTTACAGCTTAGCAGATTACATTGTTAGCACTGTTTTTTGCAATAAATCCATGGAAAACCTAACATTACTTGTTTTGTTTCTTATTGTGTATATACAAATGAATACTAACAAGTTTTTTCGGCTCCTTAACATAAGCGTCAACATGCACAGAATGCTATAAATTTGATAAAGTATGAGGTGAATGATATTTTATAAAGCTATTTTCTATGGCGTCAGTTGTGTTTTGCTTCATAGTATATCAGCAAAAAATAAAATTCTTCATATTTACAGAAAAAATGGTATGTCTGATAAGGGGTTAATATCTGAACTATATAAAGAACACATAAAATTCATTATCAATAAAACAAGCTATCTGACTAAAAAATGAGCAGAGGACCTAAATAGGTATTTTTCCTAAGAAGACATAGATGGTCAAGAGGCATATGAAGAGACACTCAGCATCACTAAGCATCAGGGAAATGCAAATCAAACAACAATGAGATGTATCTCACACCTTTCAGAATCACTGTCATTCAAAAGACATGGAGTGACAAGTGTCAGAGAGGAGATGGAGAAAAAGGAACCCAAGTACAATGTTAGTGGGAATGTAAGTTGGTTCAGTCAGAGTGGAAAACAGTATGGAAATGACAAAAAAAAAAAAAAAAGAAATGGAACTGCCATATGATCCAGCAATTCTACTCCTGAGTATTCATTTGAAGAATATGAAAACACTGGCTTGAAAATATATGCACCTCAATGTTCACAGTAGTGTTATTTAAAATAGTCAGCTATGATAGAGTATTTTTTTATAGTAACTACATATTTGACTTTTCTCAATTGGAATGGCTGACTTAATATTTCAGTTTTAGTAATCATTTAAGCATTGTTTTTTATTTTTAATTCTGAGTCCCTGCCTTGTCTCTTTGTCCAGCACACACTCTTCTACTGAATATCAAAACCTGTTTTCCTTCCTCAAGGAATTCTGCATATCCTAGGTTTTCTCCTAAACTTCTGTCTTCCTTACAAAGGCACCCTCACCTGTAAAGAGGTCATCTTGATTTCAATTGCTTGATTCTTTGAGCTTACATGTATTGTTTTCTGGAAATTTTCTTCATCCATTATACTCTCATGATGGAACAACTCTCTGTTGTGATCTAAGGCTGGTCTCTGACACCTACCAGGCTCACCTATGCTGTTCCAAGCTTCCTAGGACAGCCAGGGTTGATGTAGTCCAAAAGCCGTAACAATAAATATTTTATATTTCAAGATTAATAGCAATGCTATTTCAAAATTAATAGCAAATCATAGCAAATTATTTTTCATAACATTTCATCCAGCCTCATATCTGCCTTTGTGATACAGTAAAGCCTTGACAAGGCTTTAAAATTAGACTGAGTCTCAGAAAATTAAAAGAACTACCTTGGTATTACAAAACTAAGAGGTTGAAAAATGGGGACTCCTCTGAAGTTTTCAGAGAAATTTTTTTCATTTTACTACTTGTATCTCTGAGCGGAGAAAAAGACACAGTCAGAGGCAGAGAAAGAGAATTTCAACCTGGCTGGCTCTTACAGATCACAGTTGATTATTTAAAATTGATTATTAAACAAACAGATACTACATACTTGTAACATACATACACACAGAATAGTTCCATAATTACATCAAAGAAATCATCCATTGAATTTACTCTCATATTCTTTCCAATCACTAAATACTTAAAAATTAGACTTCGGAGATTTAGGGAAGAATTATAGACTATATTGTATTTTGGAAGAGTAATGAAGAACATGCACTATAAATATATAATTACTATAAGATGCTAGATATACCAGAGGTTATCTAGCAAACAGGTTTCCTTGATCGCTCAGTGGTAAAGAATCCATCTGCCAATCCGGGAGACATGGATCTATCAGGTTGGGAAGATCCCCTGGAGGAGGAAATGGCAACCCACTCTAGCATTCTTCCCTGGGAAATCCCATGGGCAGTGGAGCCTGGCAGGCTACAGTCCATGGTGTCACAAAATGTAGGACACGACTGAAGCAACTTAGCACACACACACGCACACTGCAGTGAGATAAGTGTTGACATGCATTTTGGAAGAGCAGTGCTGTATTATTGATAATACAATTAAATATAGCAAACATAATGGTCTGCTTCATGACACAGTTTGCACTGACTTATTCAGTCACTCAGAGAGACTAATGCGAAAGCAGGTCAAGAAGGAAACTGTTATTTCACTGTGGCAAAATTCCATTTAAGGTATTTTTCAAAAATTAGTAACTAAAATGACTTACCAACAAAAAGAGTCAAATTCTAAAGTATGGAAATATAAGTGATACAGAAATATTAAATTGCATTATGTTAATCATTTTACTGTTTTATCCTGGTCTATAGCTTATCCAATTGTACTTACAGCCAAATTTGCCTCAGCACAGTTCTTATCCATAAACCACTATCCACATGAGAAAAGTGACAATTTAATTTTCTCAAACATAAATATTCACTTCTTTTAGAAATAATATATTATCAAATCACAGCCATTGCTTTACAGATGGAAGCATATGAATTCATATAAAACGTCCAGAAATACCATTTCTTAGTTTTTAGCTGCTGGCAGATTAAAGAAAATGCCTCAGGGCATTTTAATCTGAATTCTAAAGAGTGCATTTTGTTATAAACAAAATAAATGAGTATGACTCAATTTGTGTGTCAAAAACCGTAGTTCTCATAATTTATATTAATCACAAAGCAGATGTTACTTTAGCAATTAGTTGAATTCATTCAAATAGATCTTCTCTCTATATAGAAAAATCTGTAGTTAACATACTGTGTTGTGGTTAACTTCCAAGCTTACTGTTTTTCATTTGAAGCTACCTGAGTTGTTTAGTAGTTATGCCTATTTAAAATAGAGTCTTATAATTACATTTGAGTTCTTAATACAGATTAAGAATAACAATATCAAACATATGAACAAACAAAAAATAGCTTCATTAGGTCATTTCGCTTTAAAAATTGATTTTATCATTAGCAGCATCAACTATATACCACATCAAATAACAGGCGCATTCAGCGCATTCATAGTCTTCACGGACACATAGACATGTGCACACACGCACACACACCACACACGCACACATAACCATGGGAATGTCACACAGAGTTCGACATCTGCAGGGCAATGTCATTTGACCCATTTGTGGTGAATTACACCATTTCATCAGTACGATGGTAAGTGTAATATAAGATAACATGCTTCTTTTGCAGGGTAATCTACTAATGGCATAAAGCGGGGCTTTGTTATTTTAATAACAGAATTTATTTTTGAGAAATTTTAAGGCTATAGAAAAATTAAGCAAAACATACAGAGAATTCTCATAGATCTTGTCACCACCCTTCACAGTGACCCCTTTCATTGACTTCTTGTTTTAGTTTGGTACATTTTTATAATTTGGAGGTGATGCTGTTACTAACAAAACTCCATAGCTACATCACGGTTCTCTTCTCATATTGTACATTCTGTCATTTTGGACAACAATATCAATGGTTAACTAATATCCACCATTATTATCCATACAGAATATTTTTACTATCTTGAAAACCCCTTCTGCCCTAATCATAGCTAACTGCTTGTCCCCAAACCTCAGACATCGCTAATCTTTTAATTATCTCCCAACTTTGATTTTCCCTGAAATGTCATAAAGCTGGAATTTACGCCGCCTTCTCAGTTTGATTTCTCTCACTTAGTCGTATGGATTTAAGGTTCCTTTTTTCATAGCTTGATAGCAGCTTTGTCTCATTTTTTTTGTGCTGATTAATATTTTATTGTTTACTGGATTTATTCATTCACCTGCCGAAGTACGTCTTGATTGTTTAAACTATCAGCAATTATCAGTGATCTATAAAAATTGCATACATCAATGTGCCTAAAAGACTAGAATGGTTTTCCTGGTCTCCAGGACCTGTTATTTACCAAATGATTTTCAACACAAAACCCAAATTTTCTTATGTTAATTCAGCATTTATTCTGCACATACTTTGTACAGATTTTTTTCACACATTGTGATGAGCAAAACATCATGAAAATTAAAAAAATAACAATAATAGGTTTCAATCTTCTACTGTGAGGGCAATGATTATATTATGAGTTAATAGAACTTAAGCCTTGAGAAAAGCTATGACATCTGAACTGAATCATACAAATGTTTGCTAATTTTATTAACTACTGTGTTTGGTGATGTGGACCACCTGCTCATATACTTGCTGACTATTTGTATGTCTTCTTTGGATAAATGTCTGTTTAGATCCTTTTGATCTTGTCCAATTTGGTTTATTTGTTTTTTTGCTATTGAGTTGGAGTTTACCATGTATTTTGTATATTTGATGGATATATAGTTTACAAATATTTTCTTCTATTCTGTAGACTGCCTTTTTACTTTGTTTACTGTTCGCTTTGCAGAAGTTTTTTTAACTTGATATAATTCCACTTGTCTATTTTTGCTTAGAAATTTGCTAAGAAAATAGATCTTATATTAAATGTTCTCTTCATGCCTATGGGAGAAAATAGGCTAGAAAGAAGCTCTTGGAGATAATAGATAGGTTTATGGTATTGATTTTGGTAGTGTTTCATGTGTATGCACTTGGCTCTAAACCCATCAGACAGTATTCATTAAATATAAACAGCTTTTTGTATATCAGTCACTTATGCTCTATGCTCTTTAATTCAGAGAGAATTGAATTAAACAGTTTATGTCAAAAAATTTGCTAAAGAGTTTTCAGGATTTCAAGATTAATGCCATATTATTACTTAAACCCAATTTATCACAAGACTATCATTGCTAACTGAAATTTTATATTTCAAAAATTATGTTGCACAATCAGAAGTTCTAAATATATGTTAGTATAAGGGACAAGACTTAAATTACAGAAAACTCCTAAAAATTAGTTTATAAAGAGTACTTTTGATAGTTTCTCAATCCCTAAAAAAGGCTTTCCAGGTGGCACTAGTGGTAAAGAACCTGCCTTCCAATGCAAGAGACAAGGGTTCAATCCCTGGGTTGGGAAGATCCCCTGGAGGAGGAAATGACAACCCACTCCAGTATACTTGCCTGGAGAATCCCACAGACTGAACAGCCTGGCAGGCTACAGTCCATAGAGGGCAAAGAGATGGACATGTCTGAAGCTATTTAGCCCATGCACACAATCCCTAAAAATATGTTCTATGTAATTTTCCAGTGTTATTGAAACCTATAGTCAGACTTCCATATCTGCTGATTCTTGATTTGTAGATTCACTCAACTATGGAGAGAAAAAAAAAAAAAAAAGATTCTAGAAAGTTCCAAAAAGCAAAACTTGAATTTGCTTTTTGTTCAAATGGCAAATAAGGGAATAGTTGTGCCAGCAACTATTTACAGAACATTTCCATTTTATTTACAGCTAATTATATAGAATTCACATGGTATTAGGTATTATAATTTACCTAGAGATGATTTAAATATACAGGAAAATGTGTAGGTTATATTGCAAATACTGTGGCATTCTATGTCAGAGACTTGAGCATCCTCAGACATGGGTATCCAGAGGGGGTCCTGGAATTAATCCCCTGCAGATGCCAAGAGATAATTACACTGTCCCTACAAGAAGGCTGTGATAAAGGTGTCGAAATATATGTTATAGAGTCTTAGATAGCCTAAGCAAGTGAATTAAATCAAGAAATCAACTATGTTCAAGTCTAGTAAAATCTACTACACAGGATAAAATTGACTGTATCTTCCCCTCTGAGGATATTTGCTTCACTGAATTCTTCATAGGCTGAATTCAAATATCAAAATAATGTATAACAACTCTTGCCCTAACAATCGAATATGATGAAAATCACTTTCCTAAGACATTTGACTCATTGAAGTATAAACGATAAATAACTCCTCATTATATTAAAATATGCTTTTCAAGGAAAAAGAAAGTCCAATATGATTACTGATAAACCAAATATTAATAATATATTACTATGAAAATTTAAATGATAGGGTAAAAATGAAGATATATACTTCTGTCATCAGTATATTCTTACATGGGTAATATAAAGCCACTTTCCTGCCTTTGGCTCTCTATTTTCCCCTAGTATTTTCCTGTCTCTATCCATTAGTAAATAAATGAAAAAGGAGAGGAACATTCACTTGATTACTGCAAGACCCTGGCTAAGCTAAGAGACTTCAAATAACTGTCATATTGAGCTTCACTGAGTTGATTTCTGAAGTCATGTTCCCTTTGAAGTCTCAAGGTCTCCTGTTAATATGGCCAATTTACAGAAAATTTATATATATATATGTATATAGGGCATGAGGTGCCCAAGAATAAATATTTTGATAACTCAATATGAGCTAAAATTATATGACGCTATTTTAAATCACTTCCTCTTATATCCTACACATACTTTATTTTTCTGTGTTTTTTGTATTTGCCAAACAAACATTCTTTAATATGGATTTTATTTTTCATAATGATTAATTTTCAAGTTTTGTGTTTAAATTTCTTATTAGCTCTAAGATATCTCATACATATTGCCTTAACACTGCAGAATGATGGTTTTGTGAAAGGGTTAGATTCAGAAAACAAAAAGACTGAGTTAACTGCAGTTTAAATTGTGATCATTTAAGCTTAAAGAAATGCTTAAATTTGGGGCCACTAAAATGTGTGTGTTGACCATGGAACTTAGCATGGTCCCTACAACTTCGGAGTCTGGAAATTCACACAACGTGACATAAGTATTTAGATGCTGCAAGCACATTTCTGTAGCAAACGTTTGGTGACTGTTCCCCAACCCCATCCCTACCTTCCTTTCCCCTTCATTCTTTCCTCTCCACCCACATGACCTCCCTTGACAATCTTTTCAGATTTTCCATCCTGAGTCCCCACTCTCACACTGTGAAGCTACTGACATTTTGAGCCAGATTTTGCAGTAGAGGAGTCTGTCCTGTGCATTACAGGTTGCTTGGCAGCCTTCTTGATCTCTATCCAATAGACAGCAGGAGTGCCCGTTCCCATTGAAGGCAACGGAACGCATGCAGATATCATCAAATGTCTTGGGGGCGGGGGGAGCAAAATCTCCCCAGGCTGAGAATCTTCCTTTAGGGCTTGGTGTTGCTTGCATCACCAAATGACAGAATAAAGTGATCTTAATGACAAAGATCTCCAGGTGGCTCTAGCGATAAAGAACCCTCCTGTCCATGCAGGAGACACAAAAGACTGGGATTCAATCCCTGGGTCAGGAAGATCCCCTGGAGGAGGGCATGGCAACCCACTCCAGTATTCTCGCCTGGAGAATCCCATGGACAGAGGAGCCTGGCGGACTACAGTCCATGGGGTAGCAAAAAGTCAAATACGATTGAAGCAGCTAAATAGACACACACACACACACACACACACACACACATGCCCGCGCGTGTATATATATATGTGTATATATATATATGTATATATATATATATGTGTGTATATATATATATGTGTATATATATGTGTATATATATATATATATAGAGAGAGAGAGAGAGAGAGAGAGAAAATTTCTGTTCAGACAATGAGAAAACTGTATACCTAATAAATTCACATACATTCAGTATGCCTAGAAAATATTGCAAATTATTTTGCATTTGTCTCAGGATAAAATAAAACTTACCCAACTGCCACTGTTTTGAATAGAGAGGGAAAAAAAGATAGTTTAATTAAACTTGCTATGGCTGGCAGACCCACAGATAATAGAAGAGCATTACTTAAAGAACAATAGTAATTAAAACAACTAAAGAATATATTATGTTCATCAAGTTAATAAAGTACCTTTCGTCTTTTTCTTATATGGCACTTCTTATATTTCAGAACTCTACACACAGCAGATCAAAAAATAATAAGTTGGCTTTGCAGTTGAAAAAAATCTATGTAGTTTTATTAATGAATGGTGTTGCATAGTGATACCATCATCACCTCCAGAGGACTGTTTACCAGACTGTTTACCTACATTCATGTAGGATGATTTAAATAAACAAAAGGGAAAAAGAAATCTTCTCAATCTTCCCTGGTAATAGTGATTTGAATAACACTTCCATTTTCCACTGAATGTATATGCCTTTTCCCACCAAAGGATTTCATATCTCTTCCTGTAAATCATCATTTAGCATCACTTCCTTCACTACAAGATACAAATTTCAGGCTTTATGCATATAGAGTGCTGACATTTATTTGCTGAGATTTATATTCATTTTAAAAAATGTAACTGTCAACATCTGAGAATCATTTTGCCTGCATATCTGACTTGAGATTTTGCATCTTTTTTAAATAAAAATACCACGGCAAAGTAAGAAATCTAACATTTTGTCAAAATGAATACATAATTCTATCTTTTCTTTTGCTTCTGAAATCTTAGTTTCTTTTTTTTTTAACATGTGTGTGAAGTCAGTGGAAGAAAAATGAAGTAGGCAGAAATTAAATTAAAAGTTGTTACAATTATCTATTTAGAGCAAATGACAAATTCATTTTTTATTGGAAGTGAACTTGCAGAAATCATTAAGAATTATTGTTTTAAATTATTTTATTTAAAAGAACACTATTTAATAAACCTAAAAATAGTACCATTTTAAGTATGTCTTGAAGACCTCTCTATAAATTTTTTAAAATCTAATATAATGAAGGCTTTAGGTCCTCTGTAAAAAATAGCAGGTGAATATCATTAATTTTGTAGTAACTATATAGTAAGCTGCATGGTTGAAGTTTTGGCAGTTCATATATAATTTATAACATATATTTGGATCAGAATTTTTAATATTCTCTATTTCTTCTAGTTTTATTGTTTCTATTGGTGCTGCTATATTTTCAAATATTTGTCATTTGAAACTCCCATTGACTTATCTGAAAGAGAGAATGGACGTCTCTTTGCAGGAAAATTAAGATGCTTTGAGTTGGTAATGCCTTCAGCCGTGAGGTTCAGGGTATTTTCTACATCTCATTTGAAATAGAAGTGATTTATGGAACTACTCCAAATAGTTTTATCTTGGACTTCTGAAAATTGGTAACTAGGAAATAATGAATATGGATGACATGCGTTCCCATTGGTAGTGCTCAACATACAATATGCTCATCTTAAACATAATATGTGCTAATTTTAATCAATCACAAATATTTAAGCACTTTTGTGTACAAAAGTTGCATTTTTAACTATAATAAATTGGAAATTTTTGGAAGTAGTGCTTTTTAAGAAGTAATAAAAGGAAACAAGACAAAAAAGGTAGATGTGGTCCACGTTAGAACAGCCTGTTTAGATTACAATTAAATTGCACTAACGTAGTACTAAATGATTGCATAGGCAGACATACAGGTATTGTAAGAAACACAGTTATTTTCATATGACATTAGATGGACATTAATTAAAACAAATCAACTGATATTTCTAGGAGATTTACTTAGGTAGCATAATTTCCTTGAATATTTAATACTAAGTTGATTGTTTATAACACTCAAAAAGACATAAAGATGCTTTTTAAAAGGTGCCATTATAAATATACCAATGTAAGATATGTGAATTTATCAGATATCAGAAATAAAAATCCTTACATTACAATTTCATTATTTTGTAATTAAATATTTTATACTTTATATTTTACAAAACTGAGATTAGACAAATATTCATCATATCTGAACAGTTAGTTTTAAGTTCTAGGGCTTCCATGATGGTTCGGCTGGTAAAGAATCCACCTGCAATGCAGGAGACCCCCGTTCAATTCCTGGGTAGGGAAGATCCCCTAAAAAAGGGATAGGCTACCCACTCCAGTATTCTTGGGCTTCCCTCATGGCTCAGATAGTAAAGAATCTTCCCATGGGAAATGCGGGAAACCTGGGTTTGATCGCTGGGTTGGGAAGATCCCCTGGAGAAGGGAGAAGCTAGGCACTCCAGTATTCTGGCTTGGAGAATTACATGAACTGTATAGTCCATGGGGTTGCAAAGAGTCAGACTCTACTGAGCGACTTTCACTTTAAGCTCTAGATGAAGAGGTGACTTTTCAATACATGTATAAAGCCATGTTAGAAGAGAGAAGGGTATTTTAACATTTGCAAACATGTGGATGCAAGTAGGGGATCACCGTCAAGGAAGTTCCATAAGAGTTCCTCTCCTGAAATCAAGGACCACTGTCTTTACAAGTCACCGTGGCAGCAGGAATACCATACAGGCATCAGTGGCTTTAAAGACTATTCTTAACCATTGGTTTAGTTTACCTCATCAAATGCGACTTTAATTTTATGCCTCTCTTCTCTTTATAATGTATCTGAAACAATGGTGGCTCAGAGGTTAAAGTGTCTGTCTCCAATGCTGGAGACCTGGGTTCGATCCCTGGGTTGGGAAAATCCCCTGGAGAAAGAAATGGCAACCCACTCCAGTATTCTTGTCTGGAGAATCCCATGGACGGAGAAGCCTGGTAAGCTACAGTCCACGGTGCTGGAGTGCTAATTGCACATTCCACTCAAGAACATCTTAATGTTTGATCTGGCTATCACATGCTGATTAAAAGGCTCAGAACATTGTATAAGGTAGTGGCAGGGCACAGGATGCTAGAGAAGGTATCTTTGGGAAAAAAAAGAAATAGACTAGGTGACAAATGGCTTCCCAGATGGCTCAGTGGTAAAGAATCTCCCTGCGAATGCAGAAGATGCAGGTTTGAACCCTGGTTTGGGAAATTCCCCTGGAGAAGGAAATAGTAAACCACTCCAGGATTCTTGCCTGAGAAACCTCATGGACCGAGGAGCCTGGAAGACTACAGTCCATGAGGTTGCAGCGTCAGACAAGAATGTGGTTGAGCATACACGCAGGTGACAAATAAATGAAGACAAGGGACTTCAAAAAACTCGGCTGTGGCTTAATGGCCAAGTATTGGTGCCAAGATAGAAATGGGGTGATCTGGAAGATATTGGACAGGTTTGGCCAAAATAACATGCTTCACTTTGACCCAAATTGAATTTAAGTTGAAGAAAGATAGAGCGTGGGGCTTGAAAGAGACTAAGAACTGGAGCTGAGGATTTGTTCTTCACGTACACAAGTTATATTTAAAACTGCAGGAATGGAAAAGAGTGCTGACGATTAGTTTTCGTTAAAAGAATCAGAGGGCATTCTAGGGGGAAAATGTCCAAGAGTGAAGAAAAAGATATTGCCAGTGAGCATTCAGTTCAGTTCAGTTGCTCAGTCGTGTCCGATCTTTGTGACCCCATGAATCGCAGCACACCAGGCCTCCCTGTCCATCACCATCTCCCGGAGTTCACTCAGACTCACGTCCATTGAGTCCATGATGCCATCCAGCCATCTCATCCTCTGTCATCTTCTCCTGCCTTCAATCTTTCCCAGCATCACAGTCTTCTCCAATGAGTCAACCCTTCGCATGAGGTGGCCAAAGTACTGGAGTTTCAGCTTTAGCATCATTCCTTCCAAAGAAATCCCAGGGCTGATCTCCTTCAGAATGGACTGGCTGGATCTCCTTGCAGTCCAAGGGACTCTCAAGAGTCTTCTCCAACACCACAGTTCAAAAGCATCAATTCTTTGGCACTCAGCCTTCTTCACAGTCCAACTCTCACATCCATACATGACCACAGATAAAAATTACATCAAAATTTTTTATATAAATCAGTAACATAGAAACTGGGGAGGAAAACAGGTTAATAAAGAAGGAAGAATTGAAATCATGGATGTGGGACAACCAACCACAGATCATGTAGTACTGAAGCACATATTTAGTGAAAAATATCCACATATAAGTTGACCCACACAGTTCAAAACTCTGTTGTTCAAGGATCAACTGTATGTGAGGGGATGGATGGGTTAATTAACTCAATGGGGAAAAAATCTTTACATAATGCCTACCAAATCATTACATTGTACACTTTAAATAGTCAATATTTTATAGTTTTGTTAATTACACTTCAATAAGACTGGAAAGTCTTTTTTTTTTAAATGTTGGGAGAAATAAACAGCAACCTAGAATTCTGTGTCCTGATAAATTATCCTTCAAAAGTGCAGGAAAAAAAATTCTCAAACAAAAGAAGGAAAGAAATAAGGGATGGTCAATAATAGTACCTGAAGACTAATCAAGAAGGTTAAGAGCTAATGCTGGTCATTAAGTCATCAGTAATGTTTGCAGGTAATTTTAGTAATATTATAGGGAAAATGCCAGAACAAAAGTAACTGGAACATTTGTATGACAAATAAAGACAAATTTAAATGTATAAATAATAGATATATTTAATGAATATCCTCATTAATTTTTAATGTGTTATATTTTATTTGAAAATTATTTCCCAAGGAAGAAGGACCCTGCCTGTCTAATTCAATTGTATGGTGTCTCTAACATCACATTGGATTACTAGGTGCCATGGATAATTATGATGAAAGACACTGGGAAAAATTAATATATTTGGAGAAATTCTTGTGGAATTATAGTGTTGGCTATTCTATGGGTTAAGGGTTCAAAGCCCAGCTGTTTGGCAACTGCCAGAGCCAACCATCTATCAGTTAGGGTTTAAAATCTGCATTGCAAATAACCACCTGGTAATGATAGTTACCATTTGCCATTGCTTACACATTACACATAATGGATTGCCTTGGAAAGGCCAAGTATTCAACAGGCAGGCAGCTAAAACTATGTTTGAATTTTTATGCCAAGAAGAAAAATGTGCCTATGTTTTCAATACAATTTTAACTTATAGAAATCTCCCTCCTATTACATTTTTAAATGTTTGATTCTTTATTTTAACCTTAAACTTAAACCTTTTGAGAAAATTTCCAACTGTCTACAAAAGCCCTTTAATAAGAAATGTTGTTTTAATCATTATTCCAGCTAGACTTTTCTTTCTAATCATCCCCTTGCCAAAGAATCCAAACAAAATTAATTTCCCCTGAAACTCTTCCTCTCTGCTTTTACTGTCATATTAAACTCTGAAATGATTAACAGATGCCAATTATGGAAGTTCTTCACAAATGAAACTTTGGATGCATTTTGAAATAATTGAGAAGAATTATTTCTCAACTCAGTAAAAGCAAATACTGACACTTGTTTTCACATCTTTCATTAATTTAAGAGTCTGTTGTATTGAAAGTAGTAATTAAGCCAATTTGGAGAGCCATGTAAGCCAAACTCATTTCCCATTTCATATTTTTATGAGGTCATTGAATTTAAAGTGATAAAAAGTAATGCCCGGAAATTCACTGTCTCAGGATTTTACTGATAAATCTATGCAAAGTTTAGCACTCATCTGAATAATTGACTATAAATAACATAATTAATGAGTAAAAAGGTCCAGCCCAAAATATTTCCTTTCTCAATATCAAAAGTCTCCTCTGATTATGTTTAATAATTCTTTTGTACTAATTAACGATATTTAGCCAGTTGGTAGCATGTGCAGTAAATCGGAAGAAACTGAGCAAAACATTGCAAGCCAGCTATTTTCTGGAAGTGTAATATCCTTCCACATTTTTCGGCTAACAGTACTATTCTAGATTCTGTCATGTTTTATTTCCCTAGCAAGTTTAGGTAAATTTTATTTAGAGATATCATAAACTCGTATGTGTCAAACAATCCCACTGAGAAATAAAGGAGATTTTTAGAATTCAACTTTATTATTATCTGGCTATTGGTAGGAAAAGAAAATGAAATATGAAAACAGTTATCCTCTACTATATAACAGTGTCAGAGGATTTGGAAAAAAATCAGATGGTTGATTTAGAGAGTCATGTAAAAGAACAAACTAAAAGCTGTATAAGAACCAGAATTTTGATTACTTATAGGTGAGGCTTATTCTCTACTTATGTGTTAGCGCAATGCTTAATAACTTGAAGAAATAAGTTAAAGAAATTCACTACTAAAATATTATTTTATATTATTAACTTTTTAAGCAAAAATCATGATTTATATAAATTTAACTTACAGAGATATTAGTTAATATATACAGATTATCACTATTAGGAGCCCCTTTTGTTGTTGCTGTTGCTGTTTAGTAGCTAAGTTATATCTGACTCTCCTGTGACCCTATGGACTATAACCCTCCAGGCTCCTCTGTCCATGGATTTCCCAGGCAAGAATACCCAAGCGGATTGCCATTTCCTTCTCTAGGGGATCTTTTGGACCCAGGGATAGAGCCCATGTCTCCTGCATTGACAGGCAGATTCTTTACCACTGAGCCACCAGGGACCCCATAAAGCATTTAAATATCATGTCTTACTAAACTTTTATTTCCATAAAAAAAAATATTGGGAGATTTAAGTTCTAAGAAATTTAAAATATATTGATTTTTTCAAAAATTATTTATTGAGATACTTTAATATGCAGTCATATGTCTATATGCAGAACAGAAAAAAATAAAAGATCTTGAAGTAGTCGATGGGAAAAGCAACATAATCAATGCAAGACAGAATATAATCAAAGCTACAATACAGATCATTCAGCAGGTTTTTATGCGGACATAAGTTTTCATCTCCTTTGAGTAGATATCAAGGACTGTGATTGCTGGATTATAGGGTAGGAATATGTTTAGTTTTTGTAAGAATCCTCCAAATACTCTTTTATTCAGTGGCTATCTCCATAAGCGGAAAAAAAAGAATAAAAAATTGCTGTTGTTACATATCCTTCCTAGCATTTGGTGTTGCTGGTGTTCTAAATTTGGGACATTCTAATAGGTCTTCATTGGTATCTAACTGGTGTTTTATTTTCACTCCCTAAGGCTTCCCTGGTGGCTCAGACCGTAAAACGTCTGCTACAACGTGGGAGACTCAGGTTCGATTCCCTGGGTTGGGAAGATCCTCTGGAGAAGGAAATGGCAACCCACTCCAGTACCTTTGCCTGGAAAATCCCATGGAAGCAGGAACGTGGTAGGTAGGCTACAGTCCATGGGGTCAGAGACTCTACAGTCCAAGAGCCAGATGTGACTAATTAACTTAAGGACATACGATGTGGAGGGTCTTTGATATGTCATTTGCCACCTATATATCTTCTTTGATGAGGTATCTGTTAAGAATCTGGCTCATTTTATAATCAAGCTTTTGTTGTTGTTGTTGAGTTTTAAGAGTTTTATGAGTAAAACTTAACGTAAAAGTCCAAGGACAGGATTAATGAAACCTGGATTTTTGCCACTACTGTTTATCTTCCACAAACTAATTTTATCACCTCAGGCAAAACGTTCACTTTCTTTGCTGTGTCTTTATTCAGCTATAATATTACAGGAGTTCTGTGGGAGAGGGTGTAAAATTTATTTCTGCTTAAATGTTTTTATATTTTACCATTCTTCTAAATTGGGCTTCCCTGGTGGCTCAGATGGTAAAGCGTCTACCTGCAATGTGGGAGACCCAGGTTCAATCCCAGGATTGGAAAGATCCCTGGAGAAGGAAATGGCAACCCACTCAGTACTCTTGCCTGGGAAATTCCATGGACTGAGAAGCCTGGTAGGCCACAGTCCATGGGGTCGCAAAGAGTCAAACACAAGCGAGCAACTTCACTTTCACTTTTCTTCTAAATTAAACACCTTTCCTATCCCCTGTACATTTCTTTATCAGTTGCCTGCATGCTAAATCACTTCAGTCATGTCTGCCTCTTTGTGACCCCATGGACTGTAGCCTGCCAGGCTCCTCTGTCCATGGGATTCTCCAGACAAGAATATTGGAGTCGGTTGTCACGCTCTCCTCCAGGTGATCTTCCCAACCCAGGGACTGAACCCATGTCTCTTGCATTTACTGTACTGGCAGGCTTTTTTTTTTTTTTTTTTAACCACTAAGGCCACCTGGGAAGGCCCTCTTTATCACTTATCTCACATTAAACATTTTAAGATATTTGCTTCCAAAGGTTAACGTGAATTCACTGAGGGCAGAGTCTCCCCAGAAATACAATATTATCCCCTGAAGATGGTGGACTTTAAATAAATGCCTACTTTTAAACTAAATGTTATCCCAGCAATTTCAGCAATGGCACATTTCATCTCCCATCTTGAAGGGCAAAGAGAAGACAGAAAGAATGAGATCAGTTCATCATGAATACAGGAAGAAGTAGACATGTTTTAAGATGTGTCCAAGAAAAGAGTAGGTCAGAGAAGATGTTCAGAACTTCTGACATTGTAAAAGTTATTTTACACTTTTGATATTGAGCAATACAATGGTTGTAGGGGTATGGCAATAAAATATGACGCAGCATTTAGGAAAGAATGCTACAGAATTCGAGATGAATTGAAAATACTATCAAATTTGGATATACCAATAATAAGGTTTATTTGTTGTTTTATAACACATTTCACAGCAATTCATAAATCATGGATTATATATTAGGTCATATGTTCACCAGCTTAAACTGCAAGGATGAGTGAAAACACTCTGCTTAGTTTGGCCTCTACTCAAACCTAATGCATTTTATATGTCAAATGAATTCAACGCGTTCAAGGATAGAATGCAATTTATTTTTTGGCAAACATACGAGTTCCCAGTTTGAAGAAAATACTACTGGATTTTTTTTTCAAAGCAATATTTAAATTTGAGTATAAATCAATCAACCAATATTTGATTCAAACACACTGAAATCTTTTTAACATGAATTAGAAAATTGCTTCAGTAAAATACACTTAGGCTTGGTGTTCTTGACTTAGTTTTTTTTTTTTTTTTTGAGTATAATTTCAAAAACATTCATCTAGATTTGTTCTAGCACACAGATGTTTTCAAACTTTACCCAGATTTCACTATAAGATTGGAGGTATAACTGCCATGTGATTGGGAATTCTAATGAAACCCAGTTCATTCCAACAAGACCAATTAGAGTACCGCCTTGATGGAGTCAGTAATATCAGGATAAAAATGTCAGGATAGGGCTCCATGCTCTGGGTTTGGGTGGTTTAAATCAGGCCTTTCAATCAAGGGATCTGAGTTGGATGGAGCAAAGTGTATGAAATATTAATTTAAATTTAGTGCTCAGAGTGAGGTGAGGACCTTGAAACAAGCCTGGGCAGAAAACAGTGTTTTAATTAGTGTGTTCTTTGCTCAGTTGGGGCTTCCCTGATAGCTCAGTTGGTAAAGAATCTGCCGGCAATGCAGGAGACTCCAGTTCCATTCCTGGGTCGGTAAGATCAGCTGGAGAAGGGATAGGCTACCCACTCCAGTATTCTCTGGCTTCCCTTGTGGTTCAGCTGGTAAAAAATCCGCCTGCAATGTGAAGGACCTGAGTTTGATCCCTGGGTTGGGAAGATCCCCTGGAGAAGGGAAAGGCTCAGTTCAGTTCAGTCTCTCAGTCATGTCTGACTCTCTGCAACCCCATGGACTGCAGCACCCCAGGCGTCCCTATCCATCACCAACTCCTGGAGTTTACCCAAACTCATGTCCATGGAGTCGGTGCTGCCATCTACCCAGCTCATCCTCTGTAGTCCCCTCCTCCTTTTGCCTTCAATCTTTCCCAGCATCAGGATCTTTTCCAATGAGTCAGCTCTTCACATCAGGCTGCCCACTCGAGTATTCTGGCCTGGAGAATTTCATGGGCTGTATAGTCTGTGGGGTCGCAGAGAGTCAGATGCGACTTTCACTTTCACTTTTTGTTCAGTTAAGTCATCAATTGCCCCAAGGAAGAGGCTTGCAGCCCAGGTGAACAAAACATCGCCTTGAAGGGAGCCATGGAGCAATTCTGTCATCAGTGGCTTTATTGAGTGGTTACACAGTAGTTTAATCTCCTGGGCAAGCGATTCCTAGAAGAGAGTAAGCTCCTGTCTAAAGAAGTAGGTTTCTAAATTCTTGTAATGAAACCACGTGAAGCCACGGTCTCTCCATGCTTAAAGTGGAGATGAGACCATTTCTGAGGGCGGAGGGCGCTCTCTCCTGCGCTGAAAGCCCTCTCGCAGGGGCACCTGGTGACTGCTGGCATTTGGCTACTGAAGTGCACACGCGATGAAAAGCGAAGATGGAGAACGGCAGAGAAGAGCCAGAGCTCTGCCCAACCAGATCCAAACGGCGGCTGTGGCGCTCGACTCCTCACACGGGTAAACCAGAATACTGACTTTGCGTTTCTGGACAGCTCACCTGGGATGTGTCATTTGCCTCCGAAAACATGGTGGTTGAGAAACACGCTAAACCTTTGATAATGATTTCCTTGGCAGATAGAACTGATGAGTGGAAAAGGGACTGCTCCCTTAAAAATAATGATTGTAAAGAATATTTTAATATATGGGCAAAACCTTGAGAATGCAAATAAGGGGAATAAGGAATATAAAAAGCTTCATTTCAGTAATTCAGCAAATTTTGCTGGAGACCTATTGTGTATCACAAGTAGCTCTAGATGCTGGGAATAAAACAGAGAAAAAAATCCTTGCCTCATATCTTCACCTTTTTTTAAAGTACTGTATTCACACTAAAAGAGGAAGTTCAAGGGATTACTAACAGAAGTCATCAGTAAGTATTGAAGTCATGGTTGCTCTTAGTCTTTGTATTATATACATATATTAATTTTTTCTATAATAAACACTTATTATTTATACTCCTAAAAATGGATCTAAGAATACTAAAGAAATGGAAAGGCACTGATAACTCAGAAAGAGATCTCTTTGGCTTCAACTCAATCTCTATTCACATAAGAAGCATACTCAATTCAGTTCAGTTCAGTTCAGTTCAGTCGCTCTGTGGTGTCCGACTCTTTGCGACCCCATGAATCACAGCGTGCCAGGCCTCCCTGTCCATCACCAACTCCCAGAGTTCACTCAAACTCATGTCCATCAAGTTGGTGATGCCATCCAGCCATCTCATCCTCTGTCTTCCCCTTGTGCTCCTGCCCCCAATCCCTCCCAGCATCAGAGTCTTTTCCAATGAGTCAACTCTTCCCATGAGGTGGCCAAAGTACTGGAGTTTCAGCTTCAACATCAGTCCTTCCAAAGCATACTAAAGCTACTCAAATATAGCTGAATTAAGATACCTGTTGGGAATCTCCAATTCCTATCTCAATGATCTTGATCATACCCAATGAAGAACTCAAGAAGATGTAGATAAGTGAAAGAAAATCTAAAGTGTTAGTCTTGAGAAATTATTTATACAATACAAATAGACCCACAGACACAGAAAATAAAACTTATGGTTACCAAAATGGGGGTGGAAAGAGGGATAATTTAGGAGGATGGGATTAGCATACACACTATTATATATAAAACAGATAACCAACAAGAACCTACTGTATAGCACAGGGAAATATACTGAATATTTTGCAATAGCCTATAGGGAAAGGAATCTTATGGTAAAACAAAAGTGAAAAAAATTAACAGATCATATTAAAATTCACATAATAATTGTAAGCATCATTCACTTCCAGTTTTCATCATTAGATGCTATTATTGAAAAATCTCATCATTCTGCACATAGTGTTTTTCAGTCTACTTTTTAATCTATATTTTTATTGCCTATTTTTTTTAACAAAATTTGCTCTATTATGGGTATCTTGCCTTGACTTCAAAAGAAATGAAAATTTCAAAATGTATCTTTCATTCATAAATGTAGGTACATTTCTTTTTTGACAGTCTTTGACATTAATATATTTTCTTTTGATAAGGTTTAATATCTCACATATTAGAACTGAAAGTTAAAATTCACTTACAGAAAAAGAATAAGAAACAGTACAACAATTATAATGGCAGAAATTGCTTTTTCAAACAGTGCATGTGGTTTAAGAAAATAGGAAGTAACTTGCAAACGGTGTGTATTATATGACTTCCCTGGTGGCTCAGACGGTGAAAGCATCTGCCTACAAAGTGGGAGACCCGGGTTCTGTCCTGGGTTGGAAAGATCCTCTGGAGAAGGAAATGGCAGCCCACTCCGGTATTCTTGCCTGGAAAATCCCATGGACAGAGGAGCCTGGCAGGCTGCAGTCCATGGGGTCACAGAGAGTTGGACATGACTGAGCGACTTCACTTTCATACATATATATATATATATAAAATCATGTAGAAGTAAAAGGTCAGTATCTCTACTACACATCTAAAGTTTTAAGTGGTTTTACTTTTTCACTAGTTACATATCAATTTTCAGACAGCATATGCAATTTTATGACAAGTGACCTTATCCCTGTCAGTTAGAGATGTGTCTTCGAGCTGTACATCAACCCCAAATATATTACTTTTCCTGTACTCTTACAGGAACAGAATAACACATCTTCATTAAATGTCAAGTGTTTATCTTATAATTTAGAATTGATCAAAATATGATAGAAAATTGTGTCATGATAGTCAATTTAACATGATATAAGTTTGCATTTTAGGAAAATAGGCCATAATATAAAATGTGGGTACCCATCAGATTTTTAGCGTCTTGAAAAGTCTGCCTCTGAAGTTTTTGTTATCTACATGGAATCATAGAAACAAACCATATATGTTTACTTTGTATACTAAATTATTTTATAAATATGTTACTGCATTTGTTAAATATAAATAAATTTCTTTGTCAAAAGAGCAGTGAGGAAATATTTATGCAGTAAATCATATTTTCCCCCCATGTCCTCTTGCTTTAGACCAATGAAGCAATTGGTTCAAAATTCAATCCTTTATTTTATATTCAAGGTCTTGTTGGGTGGTCTTTGATTTTACTAATGTGTCCGTCAGTGCCAGTCTTTACTGCTGCTGCTGCTGCTGCTGCTGCTAAGTCACTTCAGTCATGACTGACTCTGTGCAACCCCATAGACGGCAGCCCATGAGGCTCCCCTGTCCCTGGGATTCTCCAGGCAAGAACACTGGAGTGGGTTGCCGTTTCCTTCTCCAATGCGTGAAAGTCGAAAGTGAAAATTGAAAGTGAAGATGCTCAGTCATATCCGACTCTTAGCGACCCCATGGACTGCAGCCTTCCAGGCTCCTTCGTCCATGGGATTTTCCAGGCAAGAGTAAGGTTCTATCAAAATTCAACACGGACAAATACCAGATTTTCTTTCAGTCAGATTTTATTTAAACAGTGTAGACAAAGCTAGAGTCATCCCATTTGAAAATGTGCTTTTGCACTTAAAAACAAATGAAACAGAGAGATTAAAATATAAGAAATACAATATGTATGAATAACTAATATCCACAGTAAGTCTTGGACTAAGAATCCAAAAGGGAAGAAGAACAAAATAGCTAAATGGAATGCTTGTTGCTGGGCAGATTTTCCTGTTATTTTTTTCTCCTCCCCCTCCACTTCCTCCTCCTCCTTAGTCAGAAACCACCTGGTCAGCTGGTTTCTGGATGGTTCCCCCCAGAATGAACCACTATAGAGTGGAGTAAGTAAGTTAGAAACAGAAAGAGAAACATCTTATGATATCTCTTATATGTGGAATCTAGAGGAAATGATACAAATTAATTTTCTTTCAAAGCAGAAAGAGAGTCACAGACTTAGAGAACAAACATGGTTCCCGTGGGGGCGGGTTAGGGGAAGGGATAATTAGGGAGTGTGGGATGGACACGCACACACTGCTATGTTTAAAACAGATAACCAACGAGGACCTGCTGTACAGCACAGGGAGCTCTGCTCAGTGTTATGTGGCAGCCTGGTTGGGAGCCAAGGTTGGGGGAGAATGGATGCATGTATATTTACGGCAGAGTCCCTTTGCTGTTCACCTGAAACTGTCACAACATTGTTAACTGGCTATACCCCAGTACAAAATAAAAAGTGAAAAAAAAAAAGAAAGAAAGAAAAGAAAGAAAAAAATTAAAGAACAATGGGAGAATTCCACAAGTATTCATTCCTTGGGACAATCTAAAGACCACCTACTGTAACAGGCACTTTATCCCCTCAATGTGAAAGTGAAAGTGACTCTCCATGACCCCATGGACTATACAGCCCATGGAATTCTCCAGGCCAGAATACTGGAGTCGGTAGCCATTCCCTTCTCCAAGGGATCTTCCCAACCCATGGGTCAAACCCAGGTCTCTCACATTGCAGGCAGATTCTTTACCAGCTGAGCCACCAGGAAAGCCCCCTCAATGTGAACCTAGACTCATAAAAACTATTTAACACTGTTATATCTGAGATCAGGAACACTTGATGCCCAGCTACTAGTTATTTGCAATTCTGTTCTGTTCTTAAAGGACATCAGTTCAGTTCAGTTCAGTTCAGTCGCTCAGTCGTGTCCGACTCTTTGTGACCCCATGAACCACAGCACGCCAGGCCTCCCTGTTCATCACCAACTCCCAGAGTTCACTCAGACTCACCTCCATCAAGTCCGTGATGCCATCCAGCCATCTCATCCTCAGTTGTCCCCTTCTCCTCCTGCCCCCAATCCCTCCCAGCATCAAAATCTTTTCCAATGAGTCAACTCTTCTCATGAGGTGGCCAAAGTCCTGGAGTTTCAGCTTTAGCATCACTCCTTCCAAAGAAATCCCAGGGTTGATCTCCTTCAGAATTAAAGGACATAGTTCTAGTTAAAAAGAAACAAACAAATGAAAAAAAAAGAAAAAGTATATTTTTGAAGTGAGGGCATTAGATACATTATTCGTCAGTTTTATAGGGTGATAATCAGCAAGCAATTATTAAGCATCTAATATGTGCTGGGAAGCCTGTGGAACTCTAAGGGTATTTGGGTAAATAAGATGAAATGCTTATCTAGAAAAGGAGCATGAGCTATATACATACAAATATAATCAAATTGTCATACACAGTGATAAAGGCATTTGATAAATACATTAAGCAAGCATCTATAAAATCTTTTCCTATTTACATTGTATCTAGTGAAAACACTATTTATATATTTCACCATATTTAGTCATGTTACATCAGTTATATATTTTCCATCGCATCATTTAGTATTATATATTTGTAATTTATTTTCCTTACCTAAAGGCATGCTTTTGCAGTAACTTACTTAGACTCTCAGAGAATTTTCAGTAAATTGACAAGCAAATTAATTAAAACAAACTATCAATTCAGCTAAATAATTGTTCAAGAAGTCAATTTGACAAGAAATTGTTTTGACTGAAATGGCTTGTTGTTTGATGAAGTTAATTTTTCAATTTAGTCAATGCTTTTAAAGCAATTTTATGTGTGTACGAACAGCTTTAATCTACTGAGGAATTTCATTTCCAGTCCAAAGTAACTAACCCTAATGGAATTCTCTTTGATGGTATTCCCTTATATTCAGACAAATCAGTGGTCGTCCCGATAAGAAACGATAAACATAGCAACATGTTTTTGAAGCGTGAAGTAGAATAATTTAGAAGCCTAATAGTCCAGGTACAAATAATTCTACATAAAATTGGTTAATTACAACTCAGAGATAAATGGAATGTGTCCAGTTGTAACAGGAATTGCTCAATTGCCTGTGCAATTATCCAATTGTAGCAGTAATTATTGGCTGCTAATTTTTTCTTTCCAAAATAAGTTCAGAACCATATATATATTTTAAATCACAAGTACACATCTTTCCACTTCTAAAGTTTTCTTCAAAGCATTTCTAGTTTCCATCCTGTAGATTTTTCTTGAAAACATCTCTAAGTATATTATGTAAAATTAAGTGTGAGGCAAAAGTTTGCAATTAACAGACTCAATTTTATACCAGAATAATCAATTCTCTTCATCTACACATATTATTTACTGAGGAAGATCTTATACTAGTTTATGGTAAAAGAATGATTCTGAAACCTTGTTCAACACAGAACACTCATTCTGTTCAACAACATTTTTTTTCTGGTGAACCAGAATTATGCAGACATGGTTAAGCAAAGTTGTTTTTGAAAATGTAAATTATTAATAGCGTGTATATTGCTCAAGTATAAGGTCATGAAGGAGTATTGAATTACTTAGGAATAATAGGAGAGAAAATGGAAACCCACTCCATTCTTGCCTGGAAAATTCCATGGACAGAGGAGACTGGCAGGCTACAGTTCATGCGGTGGCAAAAGAGTCAGAAATGACAGTGTGGGTACACACACTCAAGTTTGATTTACAAATATCTTACTGTTTTCACATAGTATTATAGATTCTCAAAATAGTTGGCAAATGTAGTTGACTCAATTTCCAAAATATAAGGGTGAATGCATAATAATTTAAACCTAGTGACTCCACGGAGGCGTACATTTCAGATCTGTACTTTGACATCAGTTATACCCTATTTCTCATTGAGTTTCCACTCTCATTCGCAGGGTGGGTGGTAGTACTCAGAATGCAAAGAACATAGTAGCTTGAAGAAGAATTATTAAAGAACAGATTTGTGAGAGATAGTTGTCAGCAGAATGAAAAATAAATCCCTTTGAAAAATAAAGGAGTTGAGAAAGAAGGGAAGGAGAAGTGAAGAAAAGATGGTTTTCCTAAGGTAGTTGAAAATAAGGTATTTTGAGGCATGTATTTTAGGTTTTAGGTCTTAATTCCCATAGTAAGTTCAGTTTAGTTCAGTTCATTTCAGTCGCTCAGTCGTGTCCAACTCTTTGCTACCCCATGAATCACAGCATGCCAAGCCTCCTTGTCTATTACCATCTCCCGGAGTTCACTCAAACTCATGTCCATCAAGTTGGTGATGCCATCCAGCCATCTCATCCTCTGTCTTCCCCTTGTGCTCCTGCCCCCAATCCCTCCCAGCTTCAGAGTCTTTTCCAAAGAGTCAACTCTTCGCATGAGGTGGCCAAAGTGCTGGAGTTTCAGCTTTAGCCTCATTCCTTCCAAAGAACACCCAGGGCTGATCTCCTTTAGAATGGACTTGGTTGGATCTCCTTGCAGTCCAAGGGACTCTCAAGGTCTTCTCCAACACCACAGTTCTAAAGCATCAATTCTTCTGTGCTCAGCTTTCTTCACAATCGCACTCTCACATCCATACATGACCACTGGAAAAACCATTACCACATCTATTTATTTTTTCTCCCAGGAAAATGTTAAAGAAAATGATCCCAACCTTACCTTTTCATCTGTGTTTGCGAGCTTGGCAATAAAACACATTTTATTTTTATTTAATCATTTAGCCATGAGCTGTTTTTAGTGAAAAGGCAGACAGCTATTGTGCCCCCACCACCGTTTTTTTTTTTTTTTTTTTTTTTTTTTACTGTAGTGGTCACCTGCTTTGTCGGAAAGAGTAAATGCCTGGAGTTTTAAGGTAAGCAGTACTATGTTAAATCTGAAACTGTGTGACAAACTTAATTCCTCTGTCTCTGACTCCTTATCCTCTGAGTTATGGAAATTGTCCTTATGAGTTGAGTTGCATTGCCCAGACACTTACAGAGCCGGTGGTCTCACCATGATCCCTCAGAATCTGACTTCATTTGGAAATAGGGTCTTGGACATGTAGTTTGTTATGATGAGGTCACACCAGAGTACAGTGGACCTAGTCATCTTATATAATCAGTTTCCTTACAAAAGGGGAAGTTCTAGACACAGTCATGTACACAGAGAGAAGGTCTCGTGAAGATGAGGGCAGAGACTAAGGGAAGCAGCCAAGAGACTGCAGAGACTAAGCAGAAGCCAAGGCAAGCTAAAGACTGCCAGCAAACCATTGGGACGTAAAAGAGTGTCATGGGCTAAAGTGCCCCTCGCAGACCTCAGAAGGAGGGTCTCCATGCTGCCTCATGTGACCCTCCAATGTCTGGGCTTCAGAACTGTAAGAGGGTAAGTTTGCGTTCTCTAAGCTCCCCAGTCTGCGGTACATTTCACAGCAACTGAGCAAGTGTGCCTGTGACTCTGTCATTCTGAGTGTCTGAGTTCCTGCCTCCTCACTAAGTAGGGGCGGCAGATACAGTGAGGCTAACATAGCAATAAAGCTATCAAGGGTGGTTTCACCACGTGGTATGTATTCTGTTAATACATACTCAGAAAAGACTCTCAGAAAAGTTCCTTTCTCCTGTAGAGTGGAGAAGAACTTGAATCTGTAGAATGAAAGATCTATTTGACTAGAAGCCTCGTCTGTGAATTTGACTAATTTTTGTGTTGATTTTTGTTGATATGCATATGTATTTTTTTAAGTTTAATTACACAAAACCTTAAATTTTTAAAGGAAAATATGAAAGAAGAAAAGTGTCTTGAGGGGATCATCTCCCAAATCATTTCACCATCTTCTCCCTCCACAACCAGCCCACTAGTACTCCTGGTTTTTGAAAAAAAATGAACCAGTGTGTAGAGGAAAATGTTGCTTAGTTCAGTCACAGTTGAATCACAGTTTAATTGGTTAAATTCAATCACCCAATTCCTCTATTCAAAGCTAACAGTCCTTATTGTATAAAAAATCACTTGAAAGATGAAATTGATGTGATTCCAATATTCTCATTAAATATAGTTTTATTTCAGAATGTAAATTGATTTGATACTTTGAGTTTACTAAATTCATTCATAATTTTTTTAAAATTAGTTTTGTTGAAGAGGTCTATAGCTTATTTAGGTAATACTAAAAATTCAAATTTCAGTGAATTAATCCAATACATTCTGTTTTTGATGCATAGACTCAGTGCCTTTGGTAAACCACTTAAGAACTAATTGAATATTTCATTATGGAGGACAATCATGGCTCCCACTGCAGACAAGCTCTCCGACCAAGACATACTAGTTCTCACTTTCTGAGATAACAGCATAGAACAAACCAAGATGCTCATAGAAAATAAAAGAAGGAAAACCTGTTTCCTCCAGGGAACATTATTTCAAAGCTGCCATTTACTCGTATATTGCCACAAATCATTGACAGTTTCAGCTTGGCCATCAAGAACACATTACTCCAATCCACTGTGAGGAGAAAACTGTCAACAATATTGATTACAAATAATTTCATGCCAAGAAAATACGGAACACTGAATATGAGACACCAAAACCCCAATGTGTGTGATTCCAAAGGCACACTGAAGTCTTCTCAAGTTGTTTTCAAAAATGACATGAACTGCTTAATTGAGTTCATGTCATTTACCTAAATGATTATTGACCCTTGTTTGTTGGGAGCTAAAGATTACAAGATTACAATGAGACTTATTTTTGTTCACTGCCAAGTACATCTGCCTTAATATAATTGTTTGAAGCTGTACTTTGAAAATTTATATTAAATAGAAAAATTAGTAAAAATTCACATATCCAATTTTTGCTAAATATATAGTACATGCATAATCTTTGTGCTTGCCAGGGGGAGTGAGTGGTAAAGAACCCGGCTGCCAATGCAGGAGACATAAGAGACACAGGTTCAATCCTTGGGTCAGGAAGACTCACTGGAGGAGGGCAGGGCAACCCACTCCAGTATTCTTTCCTGGAGAATCCCACTGACAGAGGAGCATGGTGGGAACAGTCTATAGGGTTGCAAAGAGTTGAACATAACTGAAGTGACTTAGCATCATGCACATACTTATGTCTTCACTATTGCTAATAGAAATTGTTTAACTGGTTGATAAAGCAGCTATTCCAAGGAGTATAAAATGTTTACAATGTTTCATTAAATATCCTAAATAAAAAGTCTGAAGTGTAACAGGAAGCATATATCAAATATAGAGATATCCATTGCACTGTAACAGAAATAGTCTGGTGTAACTTGAATGTCTAATGATGGCAGTATTAGAACTCTATTTGAGAGAAAACCTACAGCAACTGAGTTTATCTTTAATGTTTTAAATATTAACATGTTATACTAGCAATGCTGAAGAAGCTGAACTTAAACAGTTCTATGAAGACCTATAAGACTTTCTAGAACTAGCACCCCCAGAAACACCTGGAGTAACAGGCAAATTTGGCCTTGGAATACAGAATGAAGCAGGGCAAAGGCTAATAGAGTTTTGCCAAGAGAACACACTGGTCATAGCAAACACCATCTTCCAACAACACAAGAGAAGACTCTATACATGGACATCACTAGATGGTCAACGTTGAAATCAGATTGATTATATTCTTTGCAGCCAAAGATGGAGAATTTCTCTCCAGTCAGCAAAAACAAGACCGGGAGCTGACTATGGCTCAGATCACAAACTCCTTATTAACACATGCAGACTTAAACTGAATAAAGTAGGGAAAACCACTAGACCATTCAGGTATGACCTAAACCAAATCCCTTATGATTATACAGTAGAAGTAAGAAATAGATTTTAGGGACCAGATCTGATAGACAAAGTGCCTGATGAACTATGGACTGAGGTTCATGACATTGTACAGGAGACAGGGATCAAGACCATCCCCATGGAAAAGAAATCAAAAAAGCAAAATGGCTGTCTGGGGAAGTCTTACAAATAGCTGTGAAAAGCAAAGGAGAAAAGGGAAGATATACCCATTTGAATGCAGAGTTCCAAAGAAGAGCAAGGAGAGATAAGAAAGCCTTCCTCAGTGGTCAGTGCAAAGAAATAGAGGAAAATAATAGAATGGGAAAGACTAGAGATCTTTTCAAGAAAATCAGAGATACCAAGGGAACATTTCATGCAAAGATGGGCACAATTACAGACAGAAATAGTATGGACCTTACAGAAGCAGAAGATATTAAGAAGAGGACTTTATAGATAGTGACAAAGAAAAATGTGTTCAGTAGAAAGCATAGTTCAAAATTTAAGTTTTGCTCTTTTCCTGGGTTAGTAATATGTGGTCTATCAATGTTCTCTCATGATTCTGGGCAGTGGCAGTGATTAGGAGAGTAAACAATCATCACAGCTACAACCTTTCTATATCTAGACAAACACTCTGTTTTTCACTTTCAGTACAGTGTTCAATAAATTGAGATACTCAGATGTTATCATAAAGTAGGTTTTGTACTAGATGATTTTGACCAAATGTAAGCTAATATGAATGTTCTGAGCAAGTGAAGTCAGAATTTTCAGTAAGTAAGAGGTATTAAATGCATTTTTGATTTTAGGATATTCTCAACTGATGATAGGTTTATTGGAATGAAGACTCTTGAGAGTCCCTTAGAAGGCAAGGAGATCCAACCAGTCCATTCTGAAGGAGATCAGCCCTGCGATTTCTTTGGAAGGAATGATGCTAAAGCTGAAACTCCAGTACTTTGGCCACCTCATGAGAAGAGTTGACTCATTGGAAAATACTTTGATGCTGGGAGGGATTGGGGGCAGGAGGAGAAGGGGACGACTGAGGATGAGATGGCTGGATGGCATCACTGACTCGATGGACGTGAGTCTGGGTGAACTCTGGGAGTTGGTGATGGACAGGGAGGCCTGGCGTGCTGTGGTTCATGGGGTCGGAAAGAGTCAGACACGACTGAGTGACTGAACTGAACTGAATTGAACATCAAGGTAAATCAGTGAAGATCTGCAATTAAGAATCAATAAAGATACACTCACTGGAGGGTCCCCCCTTCATATACTATTATTTTAGAATAGTCACCACTATGAACCACTCTCATCTACCCATTTTCCACTCTGGTAAAAGTACCATGATAAGCAATGGGGCACAAAATATTATTGCACTCCACCATGAGACTTAGAAATTACTTGAGGTGTTCTATGGTGTATTAAAGAATAGAAACAATACCATGTATAATAGCGACATTAATTAAAAATAAACAGTATCAATCATAAGAAACTGCAGGATCTCCACCTAGGAGTCACCTGAGTGTTCACAAAAGGAGAGAGAATTTAAACAATACTAGTACTATAAGAATTAAAGGGGCTTCCCTGGCAGCTCAGTGGTAAAGAATCCACCTGCCAGTGCAGGAGACATGGGCTCAATCCCTGGTTTGGGAAGATCCCACTTGCAGTGGGACAACTAAGCCCGTGTGCCACAATGATTGAGTTGTGCTCTAGGACCCAGGAGTGAAACCTACTGAGCCCACATGCTGCAGATACCAAAGCCCCACACACCCTCGAGCTCCTGCTCTTCAGCAAGCAAAGCAAACATATGAAAAGCCCACACACTACAAATAGAGAATAACCCCCACTCATTGCAAGTGGGGGAAAATCCAGGTAACAACAAAGACCCAGCACAGCCAAAAATAAATAAGAATTAAAAGAGGAAAGAAGATGTAGAGATGATTCTGGGGTTGGCAAAATGATGTTAAATATATGATATTGTAAATAGCAGCTTAGTTTGTTTTGAATAGAAAGAGCTGGGCCCAGAAGTGGAAGACAGGGGAAGAGTGCAGACAGCCTCAACTAATGACCTGTGTGTTGGACTTCAGCTTTTATATCCATGGTAGTCAGACTTCTAATACTTTTACCTAGAGTGATCGGTATTGTGAAATTGTATAGTACATTTAAAACTCATACTGGGAACCTAATCAGGGCACCTTTTTCAAAGCGGCAAAAAAGTGATCAGCATCCCATAACTTTGCAACTCCTCTCTTCTCTCAGAGCTCCAAGGATGGTTTGAGCATCTCTGCTGATAGAGACTGAATGAACAGTGAAAGTTTAGGGCCTGTCTTTGTATGCTTGATGGGATCTCAGGAGATATTCAAAAAGGGCTCAGAAAAAATACTATAAAGAAAGATTAAGGATGTGTTGGACTAAGAGAGATAAGGATAAAGATTCTGATTTAATATCACAAAAATCCATTTAATTATCCTGGGGTGCTGAAATGGGAAATTGAGAAGAAAGCCACGAATTCTCAACAGTTCCTTTTTTTTAAATTTTTTTATTTATTTTTATTTTATTTATTTATTTTTTTAAAATTTTTATTTTTACTTTATTTTACTTTACAATACTGTATTGGTTTTGCCATACATTGACATGAATCCACCATGGGTGTACATGCGTTCCCAAACATGAACCCCCCTCCCACCTCCCTCCCCATAACATCTCTCTGGGTCACCCCCGTGCACCAGCCCCAAGCATGCTGTATCCTGCATTGGACATGGACTGGCGATTTGTTTCTTACATGATAGTATACATGTTTCAATGCCATTCTCCCAAATCATCCCACCCTCTCCCTCTCCCTCTGAGTCCAAAAGTCCGCTCTACACACCTGTGTCTCTTTTGCTGTCTCGCATACAAGGTCATCATTGCCATCTTTCTAAATTCCACATATATGTGTTAGTATACTGTATTGGTGTTTTTCTTTCTGGATTACTTCACTCTGTATAATTGGCTCCAGTTTCATCCACCTTATTAGAACTGATTCAAATGTATTCTTTTTAATGGCTGAGTAATACTCCATAGTGTATATGTACCACAGCTTTCTTATCCATTCATCTGCTGATGGACATCTAGGTTGCTACCATGTCCTGGCTATTATAAATAGTACTGTGATGAACATCAGGGTACACGTGTCTCTTTCAGTTCTGGTTTCCTTGGTGTGTATGCCCAGCAGTGGCATTGCTGAGTCATAAGGCAGTTCTATTTGCAATTTTTTAAGGAATCTCCACGCTGTTCTCCATAATGGCTGTACTAGTTTGCATTCCCACCAACAGTGTAGGAGGGTTCCCTTTTCTCCACACCCTCTCCAGCATTTATTGCTTGCAGACTTTTGGATCACAGACATTCTGACTGGTGTGAAGTGGTACCTCATTGTGGTTTTGATTTGCATTTCTCTAATAATGAGTGATGTTGAGCATCTTTTCATGTGTTTGTTAGCCATCCGTATGTCTTCTTTGGAGAAATGTCTATTTAGTTCTTTGGCCCATTTTTTTTTTTTAAATTAACAAGCTTCTAATTTTTAATTTAGAAAAGTCAAGTAAGGAATAAGAGTAAAAATTATCTATAATGAGAACACAGAGATAACTGTATATATAAAAGGTATACCATTGTATACACAGTACATATTGTTTTATTTTATTTATTTATTTATTTATTTATTAATTTTTAAAATCTTTAATTCTTACATGCGTTCCCAAACATGAACCCCCCTCCCACCTCCCTCCCCACAACATCTCTCTGGGTCATCCCCATGCACCAGCCCCAAGCATGCTGCACCCTACGTCAGACATGGACTGGCGATTCAATTCTTACATGATAGTATACATGTTAGAATTCCCATTCTCCCAAATCATCCCACCCTCTCCCACTCCCTCTGAGTCCAAAAGTCCGTTATACACATCTGTGTCTTTTTTCCTGTCTTGCATACAGGGTCGTCATTGCCATCTTCCTAAATTCCATATATATGTGTTAGTATACTGTATTGGTGTTTTTCTTTCTGGCTTACTTCACTCTGTATAATTGGCTCCAGTTTCATCCATCTCATCAGAACTGATTCAAATGAATTCTTTTTAACGGCTGAGTAATACTCCATTGAGTATATGTACCACAGCTTTCTTATCCATTCATCTGCTGATGGACATCTAGGTTGTTTCCATGTCCTGGCTATTATAAACAGTGCTGCGATGAACATTGGGGTACATGTGTCTCTTTCAATTCTGGTTTCCTCGGTGTGTATGCCCAGAAGTGGCATTGCTGGGTCATAAGGTAGTTCTATTTGCAATTTTTTAAGGAATCTCCACACTGTTCTCCATAGTGGCTGTACTAGTTTACATTCCCACCAACAGTGTAGGAGGGTTCCCTTTTCTCCACACCCTCTCCAGCATTTATTGCTTGCAGATTTTTGGATCGCAGCCATTCTGACTGGTGTGAAGTGGTACCTCATTGTGGTTTTGATTTGCATTTCTCTAATAATGAGTGATGGTGAGCATCTTTTCATGTGTTTGTTAGCCATCCGTATGTCTTCTTTTGAGAAATGTCTATTTAGTTCTTTGGCCCATTTTTTGATTGGGTCGTTTATTTTTCTGGAGTTGAGCTGCATAAGTTGCTTGTATATTTTTGAGATTAGTTGTTTGTCAGTTGCTTCATTTGCTATTATTTTCTCCCATTCAGAAGGCTGTCTTTTCACCTTGCTTATATTTTCCTTTGTTGTGCAGAAGCTTTTAATTTTAATTAGATCCCATTTGTTTATTTTTGCTTTTATTTCCAGAATTCTGGGAGGTGGATCATAGAGGATCCTGCTGTGATTTATGTCAGAGAGTGTTTTGCCTATGTTCTCCTCTAGGAGTTTTATAGTTTCTGGTCTTACATTTAGATCTTTAATCCATTTTGAGTTTATTTTTTGTGTATGGTGTTAGAAAGTGATCTAGTTTCATTCTGTTACAAGTGGTTGACCAGTTTTCCCAGCACCACTTGTCAAAGAGATTGTCTTTACTCCATTGTATATTCTTGCCTCCTTTGTCAAAGATAAGGTGTACATATGTGTATGGATTTATCTCTGGGCTTTCTATTTTGTTCCATTGATCTATATTTCTGCCTTTGTGCCAGTACCATACTGTCTTGATGACTGTGGCTTTGTAGTAGAGCCTGAAGTCAAGCAAGTTGATTCCTCCAGTTCCATTCTTCTTTCTCAAGATTGCTTTGGCTATTCAAGGTTTTTTGTATTTCCATACAAATCTTGAAATTATTTGTTCTAGTTCTGTGAAAAATATCGCTGGTAGCTTGATAGGGATTGCATTGAATTTGTAGCTTGCTTTGGGTAGTATACTCATTTTCACTATATTGATTCTTCTGATCCATGAACATGGTATATTTCTCCATCTATTAGTGTCCTCTTTGATTTCTTTCATCAGTGTTTTATAGTTTTCTATATATAGGTCTTTAGTTTCTTTAGGTAGATATATTCCTAAGTATTTTATTCTTTTCATTGCAATGGTGAATGGAATTGTTTCCTTAATTTCTTTTTCTACTTTCTCATTATTAGTGTATAGGAATGCAAGGGATTCCTGTGTGTTGATTTTATATCCTGCAACTTTACTATATTCATTGATTAGCTCTAGTAATTTTCTGGTGGAGTCTTCAGGGTATTCTATGTAGAGGATCATGTCATCTGCAAACAGTGAGAGTTTTACTTCTTCTTTTCCAATTTGGATTCCTTTTATTTCTTTTTCTGCTTTGATTGCTGTGGCCAAAACTTCCAGAACAGAAAGCTTTGACAAAATTCAGCATCCATTTATGATAAAAACTCTCCAGAAAGTAGGAGTAGAAGGAACATACCTCAACATAATAAAAGCTATATATGACAAACCCACAGCAAACAGTATCCTCAATGGTGAAAAATTGAAAGCTTTTCCCCTACAGTCAGGAACAAGACAAGGGTGCCCACTTTCACTGCTACTATTCAACAGCTCCTTAACAGTGGTGTTAAGTGAAGTATAAGACCAATTTGAAATTGGGATCCATTAACATAATTCTGAAAGATGGAATAGTGAGTAACTCTGGATAACCTAATATTTAAAGATAAATATTTCATCCAGTTAGTTGCTTAAAAAGTGGTGAATGTAGAGCTCCATTTATAGAAACAACATATGCTAAAAATAGGATAGCAAGCAGCTTGCATCAAGGTATAAAATATCTAAAAATATATATATTATTAATGTTGCAATAGTATCAACTAAATAAATGGAAGAAAATATATGGAGAAAAACAACCACCAACATTCTCTAGACTACAAAATCAAAACTGCATTTTCAAGTAGAAAATAATTATTTCAGTGCTTAGGCACTTTTCCCATATCTGCGCTAAACACATTTTATCTTGACTATTTCCTGAATGTGAAAATTGCTTGCAAGGATATAAAATAGATGTGGGAGTAGAGTTGACACATTTTTACTAAAATGATTGAAATAATTATACATATATATGTATATAATTTAATATATATTTGTTGTCATTTAGTTGCTATGTCTGACTCTTTTGCGATCCTATGGACTATAGCTCAGCAGTCTCCTTTGTCCACAGGATGTCCCAGGCAAGAACACTGGAGTGGCTTGCTATTTCCATCTCCAGCAGATTTTCCTGACCCAGGGATCAAGCCCACATCTCCTGCATTAGCAGGTGGATTCTTTGCCACTCTGCCACCTGAGAAGCCCTAAGGAATACATTATGTTTTCCCAAAGAACAAAGCTTGGATGGGGTCATCTTGGGTTCTATTACTAGGGTCATTTGGAGGAGGAAGGAAACCCAGAAGGAGGAAGCTACATTTTTTGGCTCATTTCAGCTGTTATGTGGGGAGTGGACTGTGACAGAGAACCTGGAAACAGCCAGACTAAGGAGAACTCTGCAGGGGTCCAGCCTGGCAGTGTTACAGGAGTTAAGAGGTAGTCAGACTACATATCTAAAGAAGGGTGTTCAGTTGCTGGTAAGTGAGCAAAAGAGAGGGGTCAACGATGAAATCACAGGAACTTCCCTCGTGGTATGATAATTAGGGTTCTATGCTCCCAACACAGGGGTCATAGGTTTGATCCCTGGTTGGGGAAGTAAGATCCCACATGCTTCATGTCATAGCCAAAAAAAAAAAAAAACAATAACAATAACTAAAATGAAATCATAGATTCTGGGTTATTTAATGTAGGTGTCATTTATTTAAGAAGAAAACTGTGGGATGAGCATGTTTGAGAAGAAAAAAAAATCAAAATGCATTTCTGGACTTACTCTGTTTGTTATATTTATTGTAATCACAACCACAGTCATGGGGCATACATTTTATTCTATTCAGTTTTCTCTTCAATTAATGGCAAGATCACTTGGATTGATAGCCATAGATGTTAGTTCTATGAATAAATGAAATCAATTCCTGAAAAATAATTATTGATTCTTTGACTGTATGAACAAGAGGTTTAAAATGTTTAGGATTTATATGTATGTGTCCTACTTTGTTATTTATTAGTCAGGACTAGACTAAGATACCTGAGTGCATTCTGTTGTTCCTGTTGTTTGTGTTCTTTAAAGCTTAATATGGAGCATTTAAGTAATGCACAATTACAATCTTTTCCAGACTCCATGAAACTCAGTTCCTGTGTGGAAGACACACTGAGAGGTAATTGGTAACATGGAAACAAGGGGTGATGATAATTACCCCAGCTCGACAGGAACTCAAGCCTACAAGCCGTAGGACACTGTGGTGACTGACATTAAAAGCTCTCAGTAACATGTCCATTTCCTGCCACTGAGACGTGCAGTGACTCCCCCCTATTCCAAGCCCCCAAGAAGCTGAAGCTGAGGTAGGATTAAATGAGCAAGACTTATATTAGAGAAAGCGCCTTTGAGGAAGCATACGGGGAGGGACTGGTAGAGTACAGTGCAATCCTGAATGAAGGAGAGATGTGGGAAGGCAGGTTACATGCAGTCTAAAGAAGTTTCTAAAGAAAAAGCAAGAGAGTTCCAGAAAAGGAAATCAGTCCTGAATATTCATTGGAAGGACTGATGCTGAAGCTAAAACTCCAATACTTTGGCCACCTGATGCGAAGAACTGACTCATTGGAAAAGAGCCTGATGCTGGGAAAGATTGAAGGCGGGAGGCGAAGGGGACGACACAGGATGAGATGGTTGGATGGCATCACTGACTCGATGGCTATGAGTTTGAGTAAACTCTGGAAGTTGTTGATGGACAGGGAAGCCTGATGGGCTACAGTCCATGGGATCACAAAGAGTTGGATACGACTGAATGACTGAGCTGTCTGAAAGTGAAGTGAAGTGACAGTTACTCAGTCATACCCACCTCTTTGGAATCCCGTGGGCGATAGCCATCCAGTCTTCTCCATCCACGGAATTCTCCAGGCAAAAATACTGGAGTGGGTTGCCATTCCCTTCTCCATGGGATCTTCCTGACCTAGGGATCAAACCTGGGTCTCCCGCGTTGCAGGCAGATTCTTTACCATCTGAGCCAAAACTGTGTCCTTAATATGACTACTCAAATTTTTTTCTTTTTAATTTTTTTAAAAATTTCTTCGCCACCCTGTGTGGCATGCAGAATCTTATTTTTCCAACCAGGGATTGAGCCCATGCCCCCTGCATTGGGAGCATAGAATCTTAGCCACTGGATCACCAGAGAAGTCTCTACTAAAAACATTTTGACTGCAGCATATAGAGTGAATTTTTTTTTTTCAATTTCAGAATCTAGAGTTTTGTAGCAAAGTATTCTCAAAATATCCCACACCATATCTCTTAGAGGAATAAAAGTCAAATATTCCAATAAGCACAGTAGAGCCCAAGTGAAAAGAAGATTTTTGAGGAATAGCCTAATATCAAATTGGTTTGGCACATCATTGGGATGTAGTTTTGAAAATGATTTGTCAATAATAATACCATTCACTGATTATGATGAATATTAATTTCAAAGTTTTACCAAAATGTGAGTTATTCTTTACCAATCTGTTAACAAAATGAGAATAAAACACTGTACCCAAGGAACTTCTTACATCCTGTGTAATTATAATGCTTTCATGCTGGACTTTTCAGTTACCCTTGATCTTTGCTCTGAAAGCTTTACAAACCTTTAGGAAGTCCATGGAAGAGGGTTAAGTATGAGTCCCCTGAAGTGCTACCGTTAATTAAGTAGTTTCTATCTTAACAGGGAAAAAAAAACAGCTAGAAATATGACTGCAGATGCTGAAGCTGAAGCTCCAATACTTTGGCCATCTGTTGTGAACAGAAGACCCTGATGCTGGGAAAGATTGATGGCAGGAGGAGAAGGGGATGACAAGAGGATGAGATGGTGGATGACATGAGTTTGAATAAACACCGGGAGATAGTGAAGGACAGGGAAGCCTGGCATGCTGCAGTCCATGGGGTCACAAAGAGTTGAACATGGCTGAGTGACTGAACAACAAAGAGAAATTATCAATGTGATCATCAAAATAGTGAAGACATAAAAACCAAAACTTGGAAGGAAAGTTATGACCAACCTAGATAGCATATTCAAAAGCAGAGACATTACTTCACCAACAAAGGTCCATCTAGTCAAGCCTATGGTTTTTCCAGTGGTCATGTATGGGTGTGAGTGTTGGACTGTGAAGAAAGCTGAGCGCCAAAGAATTAATGTTTTTGAACTGTAGTATTGGAGAAGACTCTTGAGAGTCCCTTGGACTGCAAGGAGATCCAACCAGTCCATTCTGAAGGAGATTAGCCCTGGGCGTTCTTTGGAAGGAATGATGCTAAAGCTGAAACTCCCTCCAGTACTTTGGCCACATCATGGGAAGAGTTGACTCACTGGAAAAGACTCTGATGCTGGGAGGGATTGGGGGCAGGAGAAGAAGGGGACGACTGAGGATGAGATGGCTGGATGGCATCACTGACTCGATGGACGTGGGTCTGAGTGAACTCTGGGATTTGGTAATGGACAGGGAGGCCTGGCGTGCTGTGATTCATGGGGTCGCAAAGAGTTGGACACAACTGAAACAGAACTGAAGAAGCCAAGTAACTGGCCCAAATACACCACTGGTGGAGGCAAATTTTGAACCTCACAGTCTGACCCCAAAGAGTTTGCCACTCTCCTTTGCCTGCTTCAAGGGACATCTTCCATTTCTCTTGTCCCCCAAGACATCCAGTTTCTATACACAGAAGAGACTGAATGCAAATGTGTTGAGTGAAGGCAAACAGACATAGTCCTTGTTTCTGCAGGATGAAATATCACAGGACCGGAAATCCTATTTTAAAAATAAAAGAGGATTTTCAGCTTTTGACATTACTCCACGTCAAGGTTAAAGAATTGCAGAAAAATGAATAGGGTCAAGATAAGAAGGAAAGAAAGGAGATGTATGGTGTTGATTCTGGAAACTATAGTCCATAAATGTCTACCTCTAGCAATATCAAGGGTAACATATAGTTATGAGTTGAATCTGCACCACTGACCCCGCCCCCCCCCCAAAAAAAAAAAAGATATCTTGAAGTGTTAGCCCCTGGTATCTCTCAATGCAATGTTATTGAGAAATAGGATCCTTGCCCAGGGACCATGCTAACCTTCTGTATATCATTCCAGTTTTAGTAAATGTGCTTCAGGGCAGGGATACACAGACGTAGAAAATGGGACTTGTGGACACTACTAGGGAAGAAGATGGTGGGACGAATGGAGAAAGTAGAACTGACATATGTGCTGCCATATATAAAATAGATAGCTAGTTTGAAGCTGCAAAGAATATAATCAATCGGATTTCGGTATTGACCCTCTGGTGATGCCCATGTGCAGAGTCTTCTCTTGTGAAGACTACTTAAATAGTCTTCTTTTGTGAAGACATAGTCAAAGCTATGGTTTTTCTAGCAGTCATGTATGGTTGTGAAAGTTGCACCATAAGGAAACCTGAGCACCAAAGAATTGATGCTTTTGAGCCGTGGTGTTGGAGAAGACTCTTGAGGGTCTCTTGGACTGCAAGGAGATCCAACCAGTCCATCCTAAAGGAAATCAGTCCTGAATATTCATTGGAAGGACTGATGCTGAAGCTAAAACTCTAATACTTTGGCCACCTGGTACAAAGAACTGACTCTTTGGAAAAGAGCCTGATGCTGGGAAAGATTGAAGGCGGGAGGAGAAGGGGACGACACAGGATGAGATGGTTGGATCGCATCATGGACTCAATGTACATGAATTTGAGTAAACTCTGGGAGCTGGTTATGGACAGGGAGGCCATGGGGTCGCAAAGAGTCAGACAGGACTGAGTGACTGAACTGAACTGAGTCAGAAGCTGCTATATATATAACACTGGGAGTCCAGCTTGGTACTCTGTGATGAACCAGAGTGGTGTGATGGGGGAGGGGGAGGCTCAGATGGGAGGGGATATATGTATACATATAGCTGATTCACACTGTTGTATAGCAGAAACCAACACAGCATTGGAAAGCAATTTCCTCCAATTAAAATATGCATTTAGGAAAATAACATTAAATAGGGTCTTTACAAAGTTCATCAAGTCAAAATGAGGTCATTACTGTGGTTTGTAATTCACTATGCTATGACTAGTGTCCTTGTCAAAGGGGAAATTTGCGCACAAAACAAGCATACACAGACAGATGTAGATGTGACTACACAGCGAAAGCTCAAGATCAAGGGAGACTCTCAGAAACTAGGAGACAGGCATGGGATAAACTGTTGCCCATCACTTTCTGAAGGAGCCAACCCTTCTGACACCTCAATTTTGGACTAGCATCCAAAACTATGAAACAATTCATTTTCATTATTTAAGCCACCCAATCTGTGTACTTTAATACAATAGTCCTAGGAAATTAATAGAGTTTAGTTGATGCAGAATCTTTCCTCCCAGTTTCAAAATGCTGAGTAATAATTCTTTCACTCACAGGCCAAGTGAACCTCAGAGCCTCAATTAGTATGAGGATGAATCAAATGACTTCTTTAAGGGAGAAATTCACAAAAAAGAAAGAAGGAACACAATCTGTATGTGTTGGTGCTTTTTTTCCTCCTTGTTTGCTTATATTAGCACTACTTTCTTTGCCCTAGAGCCTTCAAAGGAACTCACCTTGTGTTTATCCAATGAAAACAAGTCATTGTTTGGTTCATTCAAGTGACCGCTTTGGGAGTAAGGAAAGAGAATGTGCTTGGGTTTGTTCTAAGTAAGCATTTGAAAAATTAAAACAAAGAAGAAGAAGAAGAATGATTATGTAGCCTTGAGAAGACACAACTGGTTTGATAAAACTCTTAATGAAGTCTGAACTAGCGTTATAAAGCTGTCTTTAAAATAAATTGTGTGTTCCATTTTAAAATACAAGTAACAAGGGACTTCTCTGTTGGCCAAGTAGTTAATTGCGTACTCTCAAAACAGAGGACATGGCTTTGCTTTTTGGTGGGGGGACTAAGATCCCCCCCCCAACCCACACACACACACACACACAAATGACAAAAGGTAAATAAATAAATAAATAAAAATACAAGTAACAATATTTTTAAAAAGAAAGAAATTAAGCAAACTCAGCAAAGTGGCTATTTGAAGAATGATATTTCCTTACCCATACATGTAAAACTTTGCCTCACAAATCCTATTGCCTAGCTGTAGCTTCTTGGAAAAATGTTGTAGGAAACACTTTAATAAAAGCAAGCTTCAGACTTGGACAACAACGTGCTATACCCCAAACCATGCATGCTTCAAAAGCAGATGATAGCTATTCTTTTTCTGTATGCTCATTGATAATATTGCTGAAGTGCTAGGATTATTTAAGTGGGAACCAAATTAATCTTTATTAATCCTCATCACTGTGGTTGCATAATGTCTGGATTAGAATGTCTGGTGTGTGACAATGTCTTTCCTCTTCCAGTGGCAATCAGAAGTGTAAAAATAAACCTTGCGCTTTAAAAGAAACGTCAATTTTGGAAAAAAAAAAAAAGATATACTCATCTGAACCAAAATAAGAGGGGAAAAAGGCTTTCCAGGAGAAAAAATATACACTATGTCAGAGTTCTAGACGTGTTCTTTTCTGTTAATATATTCACTGCTATATGTCAGGGCTGTGAAAATAGGCGGCAACACAAGAAGGCAGGTGGCCAAACGCATACAGAGAAATTTTATAAATGTGTTCATTTGCATTTTTTGATAAGATCTCTTTAGAGCTTAATTAATACCTTTAAAATTACTTCCTAGAACGATCTGTGCATAGGCCCAATTGAAATTGCCACCAGGTGCTAATTAGTAAGTGAGGTCAAGTCCCATAATAAATAAATAAATGCAAACACAAACACCTCCCAAGGAGGACTGGTGCCTGCCATTCCAGTGTTTTCCTTTGCTGATGTGCTTTAGTCTGGATCACTCTAAATGAATTCTCTGCTATAAGACCACCACTCACCAAATCTAACCCATTTTATGGTGCCAAATTCAATGAAGCACCACAGTGTTCAATCAGCCTTCCCAAAGGTTTGATTTGTATCTGGATCTCTGACTCCCGGAACTTGTAGCCTGACACCTTAGCATACACTAGGGTCTGGCTGGATTGCCAGGTCTCAATCTAACTTGGCTCCCAAGTTGAAGTTATTAAACAGCCTCTCCTAAGATCTTCACATCTTCTATAATATTATTTTGTTCTTCAGTTGCTAAGTCGTGTCTGATACTTTGCAACCCCATGGAGTGCAGTATGCCAGGCTTCCCTGTCCTTCACCATTTCCTGGAGTATTTACCCCATAGTTAAAATGTTATGCATCCATATTTATATGTCCATATAGATGGTTATCTTTTTAGATATAGCCATAGACATTGACACACATATCAATGTGAAATTAAATACAGATCTGTTTTACATGTCAGGAAGTATAGGGGATCTAGAAAACACATAAGTGGAAAAAAAGAATCTTCTAGAAACAATGGAAGAAACCACTAGTAAATATGTAGATATAACATCACTTTTTGTTTGCCCAGAATTTCAGAATTTAAGACATAAGGATTCAAGCATTATAATGAAATCCAGGAGTGATTTTTCAAATCATTTTCCTGTTACTTTGCGTTTTTAATAATTTTATTGAAGTTGATGTCATGTCTCCCTGTGGGAGGAGGGGAGAGAATGTACATGGTGTGACTTCTCTTCAGATACGCTCTGGTCTGTAATATCTCGGCACAGCTGGAGTAACTAAGGGGAATGCTTTCCCATCTGACGACTCTGATCTGGGTAATTTCAGTCTATTCTAAATTCCTGGAATGTACTCTACCTGAAGTTCATTATTAGCTTCATCAGAGGAATCACATTTTGTGAACTGCCTGCCTACAGCACCCTAATCTGTTGGGAAAAGTCATTTAACAGTCATGCTTTTCCTAACTGCCTGAAAGATCTTAATTTTTGAATTCAGATTCAGATTTCCTCATTATTTTAAGGTTCTTCCTACAAATTAAATCAAGTAAACTTAAAGTTATCCAATGTGATTTCTCTATTTTGTATTAAGTATTTAATTGACATTTTTCGAGTGTGGGGCTTTTTTGTACTTATTGCATTGCAAGTATAGGAGCTTTCTTTAGATCTGAATGAGACTGACGAGGTTAAAATGATTGGATTCTTCACCATTTTGCTGTCAGTTAATCTTACATTGCCCTAAGAACAGGCATAAACCATTTACTTCATATTTTCTCATAGTGATTGATCTATTACCCGAGAACTTTGAACTTGGAATTGCATGATCAGCCTGCTCAGTACCACAGAGTCTCAAAATCATGTCCTATGGAAAAGTCATTGATCCAACTGAAATGAAAAACTGCAGTGTAGCTAAGGTCTAATCACTCCCAAACGTGTCAGGATTTTCAGAATGTCTTTCATGAGGAAATAAAAAGCTGCAGAGAATATCAAAGAGCGTTTTGAGCAGTGTGCCACACACCTAGTAACTCGGGTGCTTGCTCTTCAGTTGAGATGAGAAAATGCTAATGTTTACGTAAACCAAGTCCACACAGAATGATAAGCGGTAGTCCACAAAATGATAGCTAGAAAGTGAAAACTTAAGGCAGATAATTGGAGGAGTCTTTCTATTTTATAGCTTCTTATGACTATCAAAAGCATTCTGGTGCATATGAACTTGCTATGGGAATATAAAATCAACTTTCATAGGAATTTTGTACACAATTGTAATTTTTTATATAGTTGATTCAACACTTCATTCTGACCCACTCTTTGACTTGCAAAAGTCAGACACTTATTGTGAGGAGTTACACCACTTAGTAAATAATGCTGCTTTGATTTATTTAAAATTAACCCATATTTCTCTACATCTCAAAGTCAAGGTCTATACAGTGGAGGTGGAGAACGACATTGGAAAATGATTTAAAAGTACATTTGTAGAATTCTGTCTTTCTTGTGACTTTTTTTCTCAGAATTTTAAGAAATTGGCATCATTTTTTTTTTCATCATGTAGTTTGTCCTTAACTGTTCTGTTTCACAGACGTCCTCCTAAACTTCTGGAAAGGAGGTAAATTATGTATGAGTATAAAGAAAGAACATTTGTAGTCAAAATGAAATTAATTGCATTTTCAGATTGTGACTGTTTAATTTGGGGGAAGAAGCAAAACAATAACCAAAATCTTCTAAAATCAGCATTAACCAATCTTCATAGATTTTTCCACATATGTTTTAGGTCCTATTTTTATTTCTTATGGTTCTAGTTCATAGCAATTATAGATTTAAAATATATTTTACCCTTGTGACTATTTGTAAGTTTCTTAAGATATGAAAATGTGGGAAAACCAATAGGTAAAGTTATTAGTACCTAAGTTTGAACCATATAGTGTAAAAATTTCAATACTACAATAATATTGAGGGGCAAAGTCTTGATTTAAGACATTTTTAAAAAACAGTGAAAACTAACACTATATTGTAAAGCAACAATGTGTGTGCGTTAGCTGCTCAGTCGTGTGCAACTCTTTGCGACCCCATGAACTGTAGCCCGTCAGGCTCCTCTATCCATGCGATTCTCCAGGCAAGAATGAAGTGGAGTGGAGTGAAGTGAAGTGAAGTCGCTCAGTCATGCAGACTCCATGGGCTGTAGTCGACCAAGCTCCTCCATCCATGGGATTTTCCAGGCAAGAATACTGAAGTGGATTGCTGTTCCCTTCTCCAGAGGATCTTCCTGACCCAGGGATCAAATCCAGGTCTCCTGCATTGCAGGCAGATTCTTTACTATCTGAGCTACAGGGAAGAATTCTCCAATAAAAAGTAATTAAAAATGTATCTTTTGTAAAAAGCTGATTTGTACATGAAGTTGTAATTGATGAATATTAATTGGGAATCTACTGTAGAATTAACATGATGGTAAACACTGAAAATGGCTATTGAATAAGATTCCTGTCCCTAGCAGCCTCCTATCTTATATGCTAGCAGGGATTGATAGACATAAAGTAGTTTCAAAAAGCAATAAAAAGATAACTGCTGTAATAGAGTTAGGTACAGAAGCCACAGCAACTTAAATATAGCACAGTTAAATACATCTGAGGGTGTAAAAACAGAATTGTGTAAGGGATGTAAACCTTAGGCTGTGTCTTGAAGAATTAATAAAACTCAAAAGAGTATTTTTTGTCTGTGAAAAGAAAAAAGTATTCCACCCAGATAGAATAGATGATTGATCCTAGAACTTTGTTAAGATAAAATATTCTGTGCAATGTACTGTTGCAGGAGGGGGAACACCTTCCAGGGCTGGAAATGGGGCTCTTGTCTAACACTGGGAAATGAATTGTCTGAGGAGACACGGGCACTCACAAAGCAAGAGATTTTATAGAGAAAGTGCACCTGGGTGGAGACCAGTTGGGTAAGGGAACCCAGGAGGACTGTTCTGCCACGTGGCTAGCAGTCTCAGGTTTTATGGAGATTTTATCTCAGGTTTATGGATGGGATTAGTTTCCGGGTTGTCTTTAGCCAATCATTCTGACTCAGAGTCCTTCCTGGTGGCACACACTTTGTTCAGCTAAGATGGATGCCAGCGAGAAGGATTCTGGGAGGTGGTGGGACAGGTGGTGTCTCCTTTTGAGCTTGCCTGAATTCTTCCGTTTGGTGGTAGCTTATTAGTTCTGTGTTCCTTACCAGGACCTCATGTCATAAAACAACTGATGCAAATGGTTACTATGGTGCCTGGCCAGGGTGGGCGGTTTCATTCAGTGTGCTGCCCCTAATAGTACCACAAATTTTGGCAGTTTAAAATAACCACATAATATAAAGAAAGGCATTATTAGCTCTCAATAATATGTGGGTATGTTTCTGTTTTACACAGAATATAGAGAAAATTTTACATAAAACTCCAATGATTGAAACTCTTGTGAAGTCACTATTCTTCTAATTATCTCAGTTCAGGCAATTGCAGTTCTTGAGTAAAATGGTTTTATTTTCTTTGTTGTCTTATGTACAATTTGAGTCACAGGAGAAGGAAGGTCTCCAGCTTCAGGCACAAAGGTTTGAATTAAAATCTACTGCTTAATGGATAGTGGACAATCTATTTATCTCTCTGATTAGGTGACCAATTTTCACCATTTGCCTGCTTATTAAATTGTGGGTAATAATAGTGACTCTTCCTGGCTATTGTGAGTTTTTAAGCACGATTCTTGACCCACATTAAGCCATCAATTACTATTATTAGCATTATTATCACCATCGTATTACCACCATCACTATTTTTATGATAATTACTTAGGAAGAGAACATTATGTTAATGAATTATGAATGAATTGAGTAAGAAAAAAGTCTTATTTCTAGAAATAGCAAAGTCAACTAGTCTTTCATTTCCAAAAGAAATCAGTCATGACAGAATATATGCTTGTTGCCTATCATTTATTTTTTTTCAAATAAATATTTTCACATGAAACTTTTATTCAAAATGTGTCTTTATTTTTGTCATTTTGGACTTTTCTTCAAGTATTTATAAAAATTGCCAAATGCCTTTATTTTACCAAGTAGATAATTCATTTTTGAAGACCTACATCATTGCTATTTATATAAATATCCTGAATAATGAGTATTTCTGTAAGTTATGGTTGATGACACATTATCTCTAATAATAAAATTAAAGAACAGTATAAACTAAAATCACTTTTTTTTTGCTTTGTTTTGGAAATGACAACTATCCCTTCTTTTTAACATCACTGGAACAGAATATTAAGTGCTGGCAGGAGAAATAACACCTTTCTTAAAGATCAAGTAGGTAATTTTAATTTGAAAGAAAGAACAGTGAACTCATTGCCAGAAGACATATTTAAACCCCAAATCCGTCTCTTACACACTGGCAATTTCAGTCATTCAATGAATTTCTCTGCGAGTCTTTCCTTAATTGACAGTCTTACCATTTGTTTTTGTTGCAGGAACACATTGATATAAAATATTCTGCTAACTGAGCTCACATCTACAAACCTAAGGTAACATTACAAATTAATACAGAAGTTATTATCATTGAAGATTCAGTCTCTGGGTGGGGAAGATCCCCTGGAGAAGGAAATGGCCACCCACTCCAGTTTTCTTGCCTGGGAAATCCCATGGACAGAGTCTGGCAGGCTACTGTCTAGGGGGTCATAAAGAGTCCGGCAAGACTGAGAGACTCACTTTTACTTGCTGTTGTCATTTAAACTGATGAAAAATGCCTCCTGGTCAATTTAAGGGGAGAATATATTTTCTAGCAATGGAAAACTTTCCTTTCCTCCACTTCAGAAACAATAGCTAATTCATAATGATTATATCAAATGTCTATGTCAGAAGCCAGTGCTACTTAAAAGCTGAACTGGTGTGTGTGTGTGTGTGTGTGTGTGTGTGTGTAGAGAGAGAGAAAGAGAGATTTAGATTTTTAAAATAATTTCTGGTTCTGTAGGGCTTTCATTCTTTAAATGCTTCTGCATTTGCTGTTAATGGCATATAAAAATCAAACCAAACTCAACGGTTCTTATTTGCATCAGCCCTTCTTTGGCGTAGGGACTGTAACGCTGTTGGGACTGGAGTTCTCGGTCGTGCCGGAATCCCTCCTCAGTGAGAGCTTCTTTCATCTTCCCTCGCATCTGCGGTTCTCACCTTCCACCTTTGCAGGCACTATGTAATTATCATGTCCGCGGACCACTTTTCATTTCTCCATCAGCTTTGACAAGAAGATGGACCCTCTCGCTACAGACTACATGTCATTGTTCATGAAGCACTTGCCCAACAGGAACTTAAATATTAATTGTGAAAAAGCTGCATGGGGTAAGGATCTTTGATGAACTAAAATTACTGTTGTGCCGTGATGTGAAGGGCCTTTAATTTTGCCATCTGGGTCTAATTGACAGAGAATGACTAAGAATTGTAGCCTGGAGAATTGGTGAACTTTGCATATGAACAATTAGCTAGAAAAAGAGCAAGGTAGTTTGGAAAATTGTGAGTGTCTCTGAAAACGAGGTGTCTGCATACCTTCGGATTATGCAGCCAGTATTCCATCAGCCAGACACACTTCTTGCACTGAACAGTAGCTCGGACTGCAATTAAGATGAGTGTCAGTGCACTGGACCTAAATACACAGGTTTCAGTTTTCTCTAGAAGCCAAGCTCCATGTCACATGATCTGCAGTGTTTTCCCTGCCCCGGTTTTCCTAACACTTCCTATTACAACAAAGACATCATTTTGCCAGATCTCTGACATGAGATATAAATATCTGAGACATTTAATTTAGTAGATATCTATCTCTAACAAAAAATAAAGAGAAGTGGTTATAAGTATTTATATTTTTTAGTCAAAATTAATTGATTCTGGGTTTAGTCATAAGATCAGTTTTTATTTTTAAAAAACACACCAAGGAGAACTGGATTAAAATAAACCTTTTATGCTTTAAAACAATTAACATACTAGAACAACTTGTAAGAAGAGAGCTATTCACCTGCCATTAACCAAATACCAATCTGTTTACATATCTCATTATCTTTTTTCTTTCAAATCAGCTTGCTTAGGCTGTATTTTTTCAGGTGGATTTGTTTCACTGGAAAATCAATGACAAAATTTGTTTTTCTTATAAACATTAGCTACAAGAAGTGGCTTTAAAAAAATAAATTATTGAGATTTTTGAGCATTACACTTAAAAATTAGTGTTGGATGTTTACCGTTTTTGAAAAATAGGATTTTAAGCATGAAGATTTGTTCTGTTGCTAAGTTGTGTCCGATTCTTTGGGACACCATGGACTGCAGTATGCCGGGATCCCCTGTCTTTCATGAAAGTTACGTGTGAGAAAATATTATACCGGATCGATTTTAACATTAGATACAATGAATTCACCAATTAGATACAATGAATGTTATAATTGTAAGTCTAGCAGAGACCTTAGATGTCACTTCCCCTAATCCTCGCTTTCTAAAGATAAAAGGAAGAAGACCCTAGGGTTATGTAACTCTGGTAGTTAGTACCTTAGATGCCTCTAGAATCTACTCTATTGACGTCAAACACTCAACCCACTGAAAGAAATCGAGAGGAATTACAAGTACCATTCCAATGCATGACTTACAGCTTCAAGATCCAGATCAAGGACACTTTATGGACAAAAATGTAGAAAAACTATATAAAAATCTCTGTTTGGAGCCACCATTAGAGGCTTAAGGGAGACTGAAAACATTAGCTAACCTTGAACACTGCAAATTTTAATGGGGTGAGGAAAAAAGACAGCACATTTTAGGAGGAAATGCATTGATGTTTCCTATATAAAATATATTTGAAAGAAGGAAAGTAGTTATTAAGACAGCTGTTTTTGATAATTTATTGAGAAGCTTCATAATATATGAATGAGCAAAATTGGTTTTGGCAATCTTGATAGCTAAAAATGTATGTTTCTGTGATTTATTTGATCAGTTCTGTGCTTCTGTTAAACTCTTAAGATAGTGTTAGCATTGATTTTAGATGGAAAATACACATTTAGGGGAATGGTATAATATGCCACTGCCTTTGTTTCTGGCTGTGATAATGGTTTACATGTGTCAAAAACAGTCACTTCAAAAACAATAAAAGTTTTTGGAAAATCTATACAGGCTGCCTAAGAGTTATGCCAAAACATATTTCCTTTTCATCAGGATATGAAAATCAAACATTTTCACTGAGTCATTCAACTGTAGATAGCTGAGGCACCAGAGGTTGCTGAAATTTTCTCCCTCTTGAGTTAGTCTGTGATCAAAAGGAACCTGCTAGCATTACTCCTTCTTAATCACATGCAGTTAATTAGAATAATGTATATCTTGGGAAAAAGAGGTGCTGGCCTGTACTTGGAATAGGCTTTATTGGAAACATATCTAAGTGAAGGTGATAAATGGACCATACAAACAGATGAATGCTTTTCCAATTGTATTGTTGCTACGTTAAAAAAAAAAAAAAATCAGTGCATTTCTCCTGAGCCACAAGCTGCTCTCCATCTGATTTCTGTACACTACTATTAACCAGTAATGAGATATTCCATACACTGATATCGAGCTTCTATTTCTCTTCATGCCTGCCAAAACATCCCTTTTTAATAACACCCTAAAACAGGTCCTTCCTGTCTCTTCTCTTATATAAATGTATTCTTGTTCCTTTGTTTTATTAACATCATCAGTGCTGTCTCCTAGGTAAAAGATTCATTACTTGGCTGTGATTCACAGAATTGGAGCAGTAACTAAATTACCAAGGGAATATATCAGAAAATCAGCTGTTGTTATATTACTGATCAGATTCTTTAAAAGAGGAAACAAAGAAACACTCTTTGATCTAGAAGCATGCCTATAGGTCAGGAGAAAGCAGCTCAAGTCCTTTTGAAGAAGTGGAGGGAAAGAGAGGCTAGGATGAATTGAGAGCCTGAGATTGACTCACGCACACTATCGTTACTACGTATAAAAATGCAAGTAATGAGAACCTACTTATAGCGCAGGGAATGCTCTGGGGTGACCTAAATGGAAAGAAAATCCAAATCCGAGGGGCTGTATGTATACGTGTAACTGATTTGCTTGGCTGTACAGTCGAAACACAGTGTAGTAAAGCAACTATGCCAATAAAAACTTTAAAAACATAAATAAAAACCAAATAATCTAGTACAGAAAAAAAAGAAGGGATATACTAAAGAGTGTCAGTAGGCAACAACCAATGCCTACTTAATGCTGAGAAATGGGTCTGACTTTATCCTGATGCTCCCTTTTTAGTGAATATCTCTTTGTTGCTCATTAATTAAATTTGGGCTAGCTATATTTCTGTGATCCCTCAATAACTGATGACTGCTAAGGGAGAATCAAAACCTCACTGCTAATTAAACTTGTAATTGTGAGTTGCAGTCTTTGAAGTCTTTTTTTTCCAGAATGCTGTTCCTGAGACCATGTTTTTGTTTTTTTTTCCCCCCTAGCTTCTTTCAAAAGATCCATACCTCTCAAATGGCATTATACAGCAAAGATTTATCAAAACATAATGAATCACTGGCAATGATAATTTTGAGACAAAGATTACGAATAATCCAATTGGGTGTGCCCAAAAGCCAATTACAAGCATAATCATGGTAATAAAAATAGCAATAAAGATAAAATTGGAGAATGTTAACAGTTAATAAACAGGAATCTTTGCTTTGTGACTTGATTAAGCATCCATCTCTTTCTTGCACTTTCTTTTCCTCTTTTATGATCAAATCCCCACTTGATTATGAAACCTACTGTCAGCTTGTCTGGATCTGTTTCATTCTGCAGACATATCCGTTTCCTCTAATTGCTTCAGTTGAGGTCTGCATTCTCTGAGCTTGGAGATCACCAGAAATACTGATCAGAATATGTAAGACTGTCTCATTTGGGGAAATCTGTATATATATATATTTTTTCAAGGTATTGTAACTCTGGTCCTCAAATATATTGATACTTCAGTTAGCCAGAAAGGGGTTTATTCCCGTAATATCTTTAATTACACATAAAGCCAGATAGAGTAAATTCATTGAGATACAACGGTCAGAATGTAGCTTCATCCTGGAATTCTAAGATCCATGGCTGAATCACCAGGAACATGATATTAATGATCTTGCATTAAGCCAGGATGAATACCCAAACTCTTACCACTAATAACAACTGAGGGTTGTAGGAAATATATTGAGTTCACTTTTTCATTTCATTGCCATTACACTTGTTCTTAAGCTCACCTTTTTTTTTTTTTTTTTGATGAAGAGGTTTTGTTTGATTTTGAAATAATTGGTGGAAGAAATGTGGATTTGTTTTTTAACCTCAAGGTAAATAGAGACTTTCTATCTCAGTTCATATGTAAATATGATACACTATAATTTAAAACAAAGGTATGAAAAACAAACGCAAATGTTTAGTATGATAGGATAGTTTGGAAGATAGTTTGGAAGTTTCAAGCCAACAAGAATTGCAGAGTTTAGACATATTTGTTTGACTTTGGGTTTTGTCAGTGAACGTGCTATCGCCACTTCATTTTTCTAAGACTCAGGTTTCAGTCAAACTGCATTAACTGCTCCTTAGATTTGTTGAGGAAGTATATAAAATCATGCATGCACAGTGTCTGGCGTAAGATAGGTGTTTAGTGTGTTGTAGTTATTTAAGGTTCAATCATTGCGAGTTTTTAAGTGAAAAATATTTTAACAGAATGCATTTAAAACAACACCAAAAATTTAGGGATATTCTAGTATATTTACCTGTATCTCCATAATTCTGTGCTTTTTCCACATATCTTGTTAGAGAATTTCCACAGAGTTAGCAGCAGTGTGCATAATCAATTCAGTCACTCAGTCATGTCCGACTCTTTGCGACCCCATGAATCGCAGCAGGCCAGGCCTCCCTGTCCATCTCCAACTCCCAGAGTTCACTCAGACTCACGTCCATCGAGTCCGTGATGCCATCCAGCCATCTCATCCTCAGTCGTCCCCTTCTCCTCCTGCCCCCAATCCCTCCCAGCATCAAAGTCTTTTCCAATGAGTCAACTCTTCGCATGAGGTGGCCAAAGTACTGGAGTTTCAGCTTTAGCATCATTCCTTCCAAAGAACACCCAGGGCTGATCTCCTTCAGAATGGGTTGGTTGGATCTCCTTGCAGTCCAAGGGACTCTCAAGAGTCTTCTCTAACACCACAGTTCAAAAGCATCAATTTTTATACACATTACTCAACCGCAAAAGGAACAAAGCTGTACCATTTACAGAGACGTGGATGGACCTAGTTGACAGTCATGCAAAGTAAGTCACCAGAAAGAAAAACAAATATCATACATTCATGCATATATGTAAAATTTAGCGTATGATACAGATGTACTTCTTTGCAAAGAAAAACTGGAGACACAATTGTAGAGAACAAACTTACGGACACCAGGAGGGGAAGGAGGGGTGAAGGAGTTGGGGAGACTGAGACTGATACAACCACACTGTTGATGCTCTGTATAAAGCAGACTACTAGGGAGAACCTACTGGATAGCACAGGGAACTCTATTCTGTGGCAATCTAAATGTATTTACTTATTTTTTTTTAAAATTTACTTTATTTTTTAAAAAATTGTTAGAATATTATCTCAACCAATCTTAAAAAAAAGCATTCAACATGGAGCCACATTTGTGATGCCCTAGGCATTTGGATAGATGTTGTGAAAAGAGGGAGTAGACATATTTGGAGGAAGCTGAGACTGCTGCAGAAAACATTGGCCTCTGCTTCACAGGGGTCCACGGACGTCCTTGCCTGAAATTGGGAGACAAGTTGCACCTGCTCCCCTGGTGCCCTGCGTGGTCCAGGGCTCTGGGAACATCACCATCTTCACCCTCATCTTCTCTTGTGTCATCAACTACCCTCGTGGTTCAGTTCCACACTGGAACTTAAAGAGAGGCTGTCCTGTTGCTTTTCTTTGTGCTGTGGCCAATGCTGGGGAACCTCTGTATGCATACTCATGCACCAAACAAGAAGCTTTCATTATCTTCATTGTGTAACTTTTGACATTATCACAGAGTGTAAACATTTTTTTGAAATTGGGTAGTTTGTATAAATTGCCTTTTTTTTGTTTGTTGTTGTTTTTGTTTTTAAGCAGAGGTGGAGAGATAAAGGACCTCCAGAGGGCAGTTATGAGCCTTGGGGATCTGAAAAGGAAAATCTATTGCAGTCATTACTCACCAAAGGAGGGCATTGGTGGCTGCCTTCACCCACCACCACACCGGGTCTTTCATTAGTGCAGAGTGAAAGGTCAATCAGAGTCCTTGCAGTGATTTGGGAGTTTTGAAATTTACTTCCAACCACTTAAAAACCTTTCTATCTGGATTATACATCCATAAGTGTTCATTTAGAAGAGATTTGCATATATAAGCCACATAAAAATTAAGGGAATTAAAACTAAGCTGAACCATTTCCTGTTTCATCTTGATGCTAATCTTTTGCCTTTACTTGCTGTTTCCTCATGTTCTTACTCTTGGATCCTTTGGATTCATTTTCTAATACTAGTGTGAAAAATCTATACACTTTATGGATTTTTGAATGTCATATTTTGTCAAACATGAGAGGTATGCATTTTCACAATCTGATATATCTTGGTTGTTGGAGAAGACTCTTGAGAGTCCCTTGGACTGCAAGGAGATCCAACCAACCCATTCTGAAGGAGATCAGCCCTGGGATTTCTTTGGAAGGAATGATGCTAAAGCTGAAACTCCAGTACTTTGGCCACCTCATGCGAAGAGTTGACTCATTGGAAAAGACTCTGATGCTGGGAGGGATTGGGGGCAGGAGGAGAAGGGAACGACAGAGGATGAGATGGCTGGATGGCATCACTGACTGGATGGACGTGAGTCTGAGTGAACTCCGGGAGTTGGTGATGGACAGGGAGGCCTGGCGTGCTGCAATTCACGGGGTCACAAAGAGTCGGACACGACTGAGTGACTGAACTGAACTGAACTGCCTCTGGTTGTGTCCTGCAAATCAGACCACAGATAAGACTCCACGTTTATTGTTTTGCATTGGTATGCAGGAGTTAGAGCTAAAGGTAAAATTTTTAGGGTTAGGATTTAGGGTTAGAGTTAGGATTATTTTAGGGTTAGGGTTAGGGTTAGCTTATTAGGTGCTCATTTTTAACTGAGCTGTGTAGTTTTAGTTCCACAGGTATGGATTTAATTGCCAATTAAATTATATTTACAAATATTTCATCATGCATTAGCATTAAAATAAAAAAGGTACTATGTCCCCAGGAAAGAACAGAACAGCAGAGCATAAATTCAGTGTAACTGAAGAACATATTGATCAGTGGAGAAATGATTACAATTTCATATTTTATTGCAAAGTAACAAGAATATGCTTTATGAGACCTAGGGAAGTAAGATATCTGGAAGTTTGAAAGTCCTCTGCATTTCAGTTGCGTTAGGATTGTATGTTCCACCTGCAATGCAGGAGATTCCTGGGTCAGGAAGATCCGCGGGAGAAGGAAATGACAACCGCTCCAGTATTCTTGCCTGAAAAATTCCATGAATAGAGCAGCCTGGAGTCCATGCATTTGCAGAGTTGGACACGACTGAGCAACTGAGTGCGCATGCACGCAGGATTGCATGTCGCACCGCAGACAATGAAGTTGATGAAGCTGATGTCAGGATAAAGCACCAAACAGCTAGGGATAGGTGGAGAAAAAAATCAAAGTAAAGAGATGCTGGTGTGACAGATTTATACATCAAAGAGGGCGCTTGTTAAGGTGTCAGACATCAATTTGTCAGAAATTTTCTGCTGATGTTGAACAGGAAACCGTAGCAGCACGTTCCTTTAAGAAATGCTGCATCCCCAGAGCTCTTGTCAGCGCATAGCATGGGGTTGTGTGAAAAAAGATATTGATTTAGGCTGAGTTAAGAGTGACCCAAGTCATGAACTCTGTATATGAAGTAACATCAAACTTAAGTTTACATCACTTTTTTTTCTTTTGTGTGTGTGTGCAGAAGAGTGATATAAAAATGTTTAAATTTTCAGAGAGCAATATACACTATACAGCCTTGATGTGTTCCTTTCCAGATTTGGAACCAGTCTGTTGTTCCATGTCCAGTTCTAACTGTTGCTTCCTGACCTGCATACAGGTTTCTTAAGAGGCAGGTCAGGTGGTCTGGTATTTCCATCTCTTTCAGAATTTTCCACAGTTTATTGTGATCCACACAGTCAAAGGCTTTGGCATAGTCAAGAAAGCAGAAGTAGATGTTTTTCTGGAACTCTTTTGCTTTTCCAATAATCCAACAGATGTTGGCAATTTGATTTCTGGTTCCTCTGCCTTTTTAAAATCCAGCTTGTTTGGCCACCTCATGAGAAGAGTTGACTCATTGGAAAAGACTCTGATGCTGGGAGGGATTGGGGGCAGGAGGAGAAGGGGACGACCGAGGATGATGTGGTTGGATGGCATCACGGACTTGATGGACATGAGTCTGAGTGAACTCCGGGAGATGGTGATGAACAGGGAGGCCTGGCGTGCTGCGATTCATGGGGTCGCAAAGAGTTGGACACGACTGAGCGACTGAACTGAACTAAACTGAACATCTGGAAGTTCACGGTTCACATACTTTTGAAGCTTCACTTGGAGAATTTTGAGCATTACTTTGCTAGCGTGTGAGATGAGTGCAATTGTGTGGTAATTTGAGCATTCTTTGGCATTACCTTTCTTTGGGATTGGAATGAAAACTGACCTTTTCCAGTCCTGTGGCCACTGCTGAGCTTTCTGTATTTGCTGGCATATTGGTGCACCACTTTCACAGCATCATCTTTTAGGATTTGAAATAGCTCAACTGGAATTGCATCATCTCTGCTAGCTTTGTTTGCTTCTTAAGGCCCACTTGACTTCACATTCCAGGATGTCTGGCTCTAGGTGAATGATGTCAGAGCCTATATCCTGCTGTCCTTGAAAGTCACTTTAATAATCTTTCAAAAATTTTTCTAAGCAATGAATAGATTTAAGAAATAGGGAAAAGGGAAATCAAGACCAAGAGCTGGTAACGATGAGATAGAAGATGGTTTTGATAATGGTTTAAGATCCCCAATTTTGATTATTGAGAAGGGAGGCCCTGGACATTTTCAGAGTGGGGGAAACAAGGAATGAGTCAGTTTGGGATTTATCAGTGTTGAAGTGAAAAAAAAAAATTATGTTATCAACACCGAAATGTTCTGGTCTCTCTAGTATTTGAAAATAAACACCTGGGTAGACAACTGAGTTTTGATGTCTTGCATGGTGATAGACATTTTGAAAAATAATCTAGACTTACCTACTACATTAGAAGCTGCCCATACCATACAATGTAATATTGCATTCCTACGAATTTACATTGGAAAAGTTTGTGGATGGGATATTGTACAGAAACATTCATAGAAGCATGGCTCATGATAGTGAAATATTGGGAAGGACTTGAATGATCTGCACAAGCTGTGGTAAAATGTGTAGCACACATCAATTACAATTAATTACAGCTACCACACTCTACATATCTAGCTAGAGCTTCCTCGCTGAGTAGTGTTCATCTGGGAATTTCATATTTATTTATGCACTAAAATGTCCACTCATTTTTTAAAATAATTTTAAGTATACATGTTTCATTTAGTGATATGTATGTTAATTATATGTACACAGTGAATATACACACAAAAATGCACAAAATGCACAAGCGTATTGATATCAAATAGCACTAAAACAAAGAAATGTCCAAGAACTATGTGAACATATGTTTTGATGCTCTGGGCCCATTTTATAGGCACAAAAACGGGCTTCCCTGGTGGCCCAGTGGTAGAGAATCTGCCTGCTGAGGCAGGAGATGCAGTTCCATCCCGGATTGGGAAGATCCCCTGGAGAAGGAAAAGGCAACCCACTCCAGTATTCTTACCTGAGAAATCCCATGCCCATAGAAGCCTGGTGGGCTACAGATCATAGGGTCTCAGAAAAGTCAGACTTGACTTAGGGGCCCCACAACAATTGGTACAAAAATGCCTTAAACAAGAGAAAAGGCTTATTGTGATGCTGGTTAGGAAGATGCTTAACATCATGGAATAATTTCTCCCTTTCTTAACTTATGAGTTTAACAATGTCCAGAAAAAACATTAACAGGGATTCTTTTTGACTGCACAATTTGATTTTAAATTTGTCTGGAAGAATAGGAACAGACAAAGATACCTAGGGAAACTCTAGAAAAAACAATAGGGAGCAATCACTACAACTTGCAGAAATTGAAACATATTGTGTAGACTATATTCATTTTAAAGAATCAGAAAATAAATGCAAAAAAATAAAATTATCAAAATACTAAATATGTAAGAAAATTGTTATAAACATTTGGAGCAAGGACATATCTTCTCCTAAGGTTCAACTGAGAACTCATGGAAAAAATATCTAAATAAATAATAGATAAATTTAAAATTTACCATTTAAAATTCTTAATGGGGAGGAAACATCAAAAGAAGCAAAGTCAAAATAAAAATGACAGGTTGGAAAAATCTGTTTTCCAATATCAACATCAAAGAGCCAATCTTCCTGAAATATATGCAGTCACTATTGGTGTATAATAAACGATCAACAACCACCCAATAGAATAAATAATAAATGCATCCAGTTAAGGCTTCCCTGGTGGCTCGGTGGCAAAGAACCTGCCTGCCAATGCAGGAGACACAGGTTCAATCCTTGGGTTAGAAAGATCCCCTGGAGAAGAAATGACTATCCACTCTAGGAGTCTTGCCTGGGAAATCCCTTGGACAGAGGAACCTGACGGACTGCAGTCCATGGGCTCGCAGGAGTCAGACATGAAGTAGTGACTAAGTACGCACACACACACGCACGATACAGTTACCTCTTAAGTGTTGTAAAAGGTAACCGGACTTTTTTGTAAGAATAACACAGATTATATCACACACTGATATACAGTTTCCCCCATTGGGTGAGGAAAGGTCTAAAAGCTTAATAAAATAGTCCTGAAACAGGCATTGGCCCATATTTTAACTCCATGGAAAGCCAGTTGGCAGTATCTATGAAAATTGGGGTGCATGTGTACAGTAGCCAAAAACAGCACCCCAAAATAAGACTATAGGAGCTCAGGACATGCCACCCCAAATAGGATGGTTTGCCATACCGATTATTTTGAGGTGCTCTTGAAAAAGAGCAAAGGAAGTAGGAGGTGTTTTCTGAACTCCTCTTAGCCTAGAGACAGATCCTACGGAAGGAACTCTGATGTCATAAATTCCCTCCCCGGGAGTTTCTCAGTCTGGGAACACTGACTGGTCACAGGACAGAAGACGAGACGTTAGTCAAGCCCACACCCAGACAAGCTTTGCCACCAAGGATCATTCTTCCCCTCTGCTTTCATAAGGGACCCATTCATCTTTACAAATCACTTAATCTCCCCAAAGAGGCCAAGGCCCGTCTTCCTTTTCCCCATTAAGATGGAAGATCAGCTTTCATTTCCTCCCTTTTTTCTTCCCTCCTTCCTTACATTCCTCCTTCCGTCTCTCCTCCCTTCCCTCTCATCCTTCTTTTACCCCTTTGGTTTATTTCACCAACGACCATCTAGTTGAAAAGCAAAACATGCGTAGCGCTGCTAAATCTTGTTTCCGCTACATTGTAGTAAGGGAAATTTAAAATGCACAGATTCCAGAATCGGGTTAGATGTCATTTGTGGGTTTTATTCTTCTGTGATGTGTTATAATTTCTTCTATCTGTGGATATATTAGTGGAAGTTTAGAAGCAGAATATTTGAACAAGGAAAACTTGTTGCATTCTCAAAGACCTAATCCTTAAACTGAAACTGCAAAATGTAATATGATTTTAAAAGACTATTTTGACCTTTAAATACAGCCAATTTCTCTTTGAATTGAATAGTAATAATAGATATTTGGGTTTATACTTTTCACAAGTGTATTAATGACAATTATATTTTGACATCATATATGCCCTTCTTTTCTATTAAAAACTATTTTGTAAAAAATACCACTTGACTTAAATAAAATTAAACAAAAAAAGCTTAGCATTTAGCATTTTTTTAAAGTAGAAAAGTGAAATCAGCCTATTTAAAAAATCAGGTTATGTTCAAGTCATACCCCCACATCTTATATATTCTATTTCCATTTTCCATCATTATGCCTACCTCATGTACACACACAGACACACACAGAGCCAGAGTTAGAGAAAGAGATTTAAATACCATGAAGTAAAATAGTGAGATTTGTTTCAACATTAGGAAGCCACCATCAATATTTTAAAAAGACATTATGCATAGGCTGATATTTTTAAGACTGTGAAACATTAAAATTATTGATTTCTGGCTCTTCTGAAATTAAACTAGCAAGTATCCCTGTGTACCTGATAGGTTATTGATTTCCTTCAGAAAGATTTAAAGAAATGTGATAGAACTGAAAGATCTATGGGAAACGAAATTGTGCTTAGCACATTGTCTCATAATTGAAGGCTTTTTTTATTCAATTAGCATTTTCTTAATTATATGTATCTTCTTTTATTAAAAACATTCTGATGATGAAGTGACTCTATGAAATAAATATTTGATTATTATAATATCGCTGAATATTGGTCATAAAAATATATTAAGAAAAATCAGCATATTTAAGAAGACAAGGCACTAAACGTTGTTGTTGCCTGAAAGTTTATCATTATTTTTTAGTTTCTGACTACAATGCTAGGTGCCTGTGCTTTTTCTCAACCAGATCATTTTCATCATATATTTCAAGTCTGCAGAAAAACAGTTCCTCTCTACAAATATTTCCAATTTCATTCATCCTTTCAGTCATTCATTACACCCTCAAACCTGTGTTGTTGTAAGTAAACCTTCCATGATTTGTTACATGCGAGACAGAGAAGAAAGCTCAGTCTTGAATTTCAAATATTTATGGTTCAAGGGAGCAACTAGGGGTCGAGGGCTGGGGAGCATGGCTTTAGCGCAGGAGCTGCTCATTAAATGCTTGCTACTCACCTTTCCATGCTGTGTGTTGTCTGCATCTCAGTAATTTTAAACCTAGGGCCAAAAACAAGAAGGTGACAGCTACTGGATGATTTTAAGAAGGACATTTCGGGCAGAGAAACAGTTGATTTGAAGACCCTGAGAAGTGAAAGGGTTTAGCGTTTTTGACAGTCTTTAAGAAATCAAAGAGCCATGCTGAGATTGTCAGGGTATGTTCTTGTGTGACCTTTGCGGTCACAGGGGGGAATAAGGTCCTCACTTTACAATAATTTAATATTCACTGAAGTGTATTAAGGAGTTTCCAGGCAATAGTACTGGAGTGGGTTGCCATTTCCTTCTCCAGGGGATCTTCTCAACCCAGGGACTGAGCCTGGGTCTCCCGCATTGTAGACAGATGCTTTACTGTCTGAGCCACCAGGGAAGTCCTTGTATTCAGGAATAGTGATGAGAAAGGAAGCAAACAGGATTAGTGAATCACCTATAGATACAGTTACAAATACCAGGCTCAGTCACTTCAGGTGTATCCAACTCCCTGTGACCCCATGGACTGTAGCCCACCAGGCTCCTCTGTCCATGGCATTTCCAAGGCAAGAATACTGGAGTGGGCTGCCATTTCCTTCTCCAGGGTCTCCCTGACACAGATTGAGTCCGGGTCTTCCACTGCTCCGATACTGCAGGGAGATTCTTTAGCCCTGAGCTGCCAGGGAAGCCCACAAATACGACTGTGTCCAGTTTTCAGAAAGTGTCAGTCCATCCTAGTAATAAAATATGACTGAGCCATTAAAGTTATTTTGACCTGATAAAATAATTATAACATATTTTAAAGGACAGAGTACAAATATTTGCATTATTTTCACCAAGTACCTTTCAAAAATAAGAACGTGAAGAAGATAGTAATTTTGATGGGATATGTAACACTGTACTTCAGTCTATATGGGCACGTTATAAATAATGACTGAATGAGTGAGTTAATTAGGCAGTATGAATAAGACCATCTATTCTCATATTAAACAAGAGTTTAAACATGTTCATCTGTACAAGTATGTTTGCGTGTGTGCATGCGTGTCCGTATGTGGTTAGAGAACATTCCAAAGAACTGAAAATGATGTTTATTTATTTTTATTTGTTTTAAAATCTTTCTACTGTAAATGTTTTAAATTATTAGATGTGCATGATAAATTATCATTTTTTAATTATGTTTTCAAGATATTTTCTACTCATTTTCTGAAAGAGTCATTTCCTAGGCAGTTTGGTAAGAAGTCCGGGATCCTGAGGAGGAGAAAGGGGTCTGGAATTCTCAAGGAGGAGGAAATGACAAATTTTTTTTTTTCTCTACATTCCTTAAATTAAAAAACATTTTATGTGACTAAGACTAAGCCCAGAACTGATGATTTCACGACAAACAACTCAGTTTAAACTCTGTACTAAGGATTATGTAACAACAATGTATCCTGCTTGAGTTCAGTTTCTCCTTCCTAAAAACCTGGCTGATCCTGTTATCTTAAAATGTAAATTATGGGAGTGGGTCTAGGAAGATCTTCACAACATTGAGACATTCTTTTGATTTATTGCAATAGCTAATTTTAAAAGTATATAACTCCCTTGCTTAGAGTAGGGATGGGGGCACTATCCATCCCCCTTCTGATGTCTATGTCAGAAGCTTTCTTTGTCCCTTTTCACTTTAATAAAACTCTGCTACACAAAAGCTCTTGAGTGATCAAGCCTGGTCCCTGGTTCTGAAGCTAAATCTTCTTGGAGATCAAGAATCCAACACCTTTCACTATAAGCTATCATTTATAAGACAATATCCTGTCTCTAGCCATATAGGCAATAGGTACAAGCTATCTTTATAGTATGCCCTAAATTGTTACATACTTTCATTAAATTGATTCATCATATTTCAGGCATAAATTTGTGCTTTTCAATTTGATACATAATTAGGTGAATTTACTACTTATTTGTGCATACTTTGCAGAAACAACATAAATATATTAACATTAGTAATTTCAATATGAGGATCCTTGCTCTAGTCTTGACATCACCTTGAATCTCAAGATGCTAGGCAAAAAAGACTTCCTTGATAAGTAAGTTTAAAAAATTCTAGACCAAATAAAGTTGAAAAGCTCGTGCCTGTGTGTGGCTCTTTTTGCTGAGGCTTCCCAGGGTTGTGCACTAGGAAGGGAATAATCTGAAATTTTTTTCCACAATTATCCTGATACCATAATCTGAATAGGTATTAGCCATATAATTTCCTGCAAGTAATGAGCGAAGGAATACACATGGGAACTGTGTTCTTGCTCTGAGAGTTAGATAAAGCAACATGGTACAGTGGCATCCTCACTGAAACACACATTAGAAGATTCATATTTCAGTTCTGACCACTTGAAAACGTTTAGACCTGTGAGCCAGGTCATTTAAACTATCTAGTCCTCTATTTACTTAGCTATAACCATATACAGCTAACATCCTATCTTTCTTGCACTGATAGACCTTATAAAATAAAGATATCTAAATTCTACAAAGGGGTTTCCCTGATAGTTCAGTTGATAAAGAACCCACCTGCAATGCAGGAGACCACAGTTCAATTCCTGGGTCCAGAAGATATGCTGGAGAAGGGATAGGCTACCCACTCCAGTATCCTGGCCTGGAGAATTCCATTGACTGTATAGATTTGCAATTCTACAAAAATAGCATCTAATTATTAATTTTAAGGGCTACCCAGGTGGCGCTAGTAGTGAAGAACCTGCTTGCTGATTCAGGAGACATAAGAGACTGGGGTTTAATCCCCGGGTCTGGAAGCACCTGTCGGGTCACAAAGAATCAGACACCCCTGAAGTGACTTAGCATGCACACACACAGACCTTGAAGTTGCTAGTCTCTTTCTTCAGAAGTTATAGTATATAGCATATTGCCTGCTGTATTTGAAAACTCTGAAGTGTGCTACCTTTACAATGTTTAACTTAAGGGAAAATATAGAAATAATCTCTCTCCATTGGTAAAACAGTACCAAAAATAAAGCTATACTCCTGAATTCCTTAGAAGAGAGGTAAATATCGAACATCATATTTTTAATATGTGTTGCTATCTTACAAAATTGTCTTGGTACTTTTACCGATACATTATGACAAAAATGGTTTTATGACTTATTTTGTTCTCCAAAAATAATAGGATGTCGTTGACTTTTTTTAACCTGGCAAACCTATCACTTTATCCTCTCTGTTTTAAAATTTATTTTCCTGTTTTCAGTACCTTTGTCTAGGGTTTGGTAATATTTGCTATTTTCCTCAGATAATTTTATTCAGGCAATTGGGAGGATTTAACAATAGCATTAAAGAGTGGTCTTAAGGAATCCTGTTCACTGTCTTTACAGAAACTTGACATTTTTGCATTTTTTCCCTGGTACCTGCTAATTCCCACCCCATGACTTGGTTGAGACCCTACAGCATGAAGTTCTAGATCCACCACTCAGGATGCTAATGACAACACCAGATATGGAAGCAAATTTTGTCTATGAAGATTCTTTTTCTTTGATTTTAAAGTGTGAGGTTTTGCAACTTTATGATTACATTTAATATTGCTGTTACTTAATTCCTTTTTGCATTTAAATATGATTCAATCCACTTTTGTATCAAAAGTCTCTCATTTAAATGTGAACTTAAATGCCAAATATGTAAAATTTCAAACTTTTCATAATAGAGAATTTAACATAACCTCTGTTCTTTTTAGCTATATTTTTATTATTCCCCTTAGAATTTCAGTTATCATTATTATTAAAATCAGTTTAAACACAAGCACAAACTGAATTATTTTGCTCTTAGGTGGCTTGTTGTACAATTCAGCTGTTCGTTTAAAATTGCCATTATTGAATTCAGTCACATTAGAATTAGCAGAAGCTTTGAATGTTTCTTTTACATGTTAAAATATTTTGGCTTTCAAGGGACTAAAGCAGGAGCATAAATCTAGTGTTTAACTGGTAGAGTTAATGTGATCAAATTGTAAAGCCAATTGACTTAATTATCAAATGTTTGTTTGCTGGGTAATCAGAGTAAGGAGAGGTTTATTTTGAAACGCCATCAAAACCTAAACAACAATGTTGCCAATCCACATATTAGAAAGAGTTCACAGGTGTGGAGGAGAAAAAAACAGAACAACCCGGGAGTGACTTCAGAGACTTCAAATGGGACCAACACTGGGAACCAGAATGAAACTGTGCTGGTCAGAGGTCAGAGTTGGTGGGTGGAGGAAAGGGCTAGGGATCAATTAGGAGATCACAAGGCATTAAGTCTAGGCTTGGAGTTTTTCATCTTTACTGAAGAACATATTTGGTTATTACTTCTGACCTTGGGGTTATAGTGTGCCAATTATTTCCATTCGTTCATTTTGTAAAATTCGCTATGATTGACTATATAATAGGAAAATGTTAGATTTTCAGCTATGTAGAGGAATAGATGTTCTTTATTGCTTTAAGAAGTTCTGAAAGATTATAAAAGGTTAACTGTGATTACACTTGAGTTTAAATAAATGTAGATTCTATGTTTAGAAGAAATGTAGTGTGACATAAACCCTGATACAAGACGAAAGGTGGCAACTATTAATGTCAATTATTAGCACTATCTCAAAGGTACAACAGGTACAGCACTGTGTCTTATGCTGTTTTCATTACACATTTAACAACAGGAAATGCTTATTCAGTAAAGAAAGGGGATTCCTGTTAGTCACTAGTAACTGATTAATGTATTTCATCCACTGAAGTCATCTGGAGTTTTTCAGATGTCTGTGATGATTCTAGAATTCCTTATATTAAAACAAACAAAGTTCATAGAGCAAATAGTTTAACAGCAAGTCAAATGTTCCTGAAGTATAAAGGTGCTAGATAATGTGTGCCCTAGAAAACCCTCTGATTACAACTGATACAAGTTTTAAAAATAACCAGACTTTAATAGACTAATTGTGAAAGATTAGTCTATTTATCTGAGCTTGTTAAACACTGCAGTAGACTGGAACCAATTAAATAAATAACTCTAATTCTATATTATTAACTTCAAAAGTCCCTAGTTCCCATCATTGCAGTGCTATGATAGGTAATTTTTTTTCAAAGCACAATTCTTTTCCCCCACAAAAGGAAGTGTAATTGGCACATTTTTGAGTGAGTCTACATATATCAGACTAAATATGGTCAATTGAATTTGCCATATGAACCCCAAAGATAAATAGAGCAAAATATCGAATTAAAGTTTTGTCTTTTGGGTGCAGGTCAAATTTTATCCAGATAAACTATTTCAATGTATTTAACTCACCACATTAGAATAAATGATCTGTATGGTTCCTAAAGATGATTTTCTTTAAATCATGTTTAATAACTTAATTTAAAATATGTTCCTGACCTCACCACCACAGAATCCCATAAGAATTCAAAAGTTCAAAAATAGTACAGAAAGAAAAATGAAAACAGACTCTGGATCATTGCTCAGCATATGTGTCTGATGCAAAAGTGAGGCTTGTTCATCTTTTAATACATTCACTGTTGCCTAAACAATATGAACATTAATATTTTTATCTCAGAACTAATTGAGAACTCAGAGGCTAAATTCCAGAACTGAACTTTCTCTACTCTGTCTTGGTTAAGCTAGAAAAAAGTAAATATACTATTAATATCTTAAAATGAGGATTTAAAAGAAAATTATTTCCATGAGAAATATTTGTTAATTATTTGAATGATGTGGTTTGATATTAAACACTAAAACAAATGTCCTTTACAGATGACTAACATGATAGTAACTAAAATGTTCCTAGAATTGAGTTAAAAAGAAAATTTGGAAATTTGTTGCCTAGATTTACTTTTTGGAGAAGGCACTGGCACCCCACTCCAGTACTCTTGCCTGGAGAATCCCATGGACGGAGGAGCCTGGTGGGCTGTAGTCCACGGGGTCGCTCAGAGTCAGACACGACTGAGCAACTTCACTTTCACTTTCATGCACTGGAGAAAGCAATGGCAACCCACTCCAGTGTTCTTGCCTGGAGAATCCCAGGGACGGGGGAGCCTGGTGGGCTGCTGTCTATGGGGTCGCACAGAGTCAGGCACGACTGAAGCAACTTAGCAGCAGCAGCAGCAGATTTACTTTTCAAAATCTGGTCTCCCCAACCTTCTCTCTCTCTCTCTCTCTCTCTCTCTCTCTCTCTCTCTCTCTCTCTCTCATCCATCTCACAAATGTGAATTTCAGAGCTGCTTTTCCATAAGCTCTGATGATAAATATATTTTAGTTGAAATTCTTCCTTCCCAGGTAAATTTTGCAAATCAGAAATTAAAAGAAAAGTTTCTGGACATTATAGCTAAAAGCAAGGGCATTTTCTGATACTTCTTTCATCTCTTTTTATCAACCTGAATTAGATTCCAGATCCAACTGTGATAATGTTGAACCATGTTCATCCATGTGTCAGAAGCTAATATTAATTCATTGAAAATTTCTTAAGGCTCCTATGCCCTTTGCTATAGAGTATTTTATTTTGGAAAAAAATAAAAATTTAAAAAAAAAAGGAGAGAGAGATAATTTGACTATTAAATTCTTCCTTTGACCAAGGCCAGTGAAATTCATCTGCAGTGCAGGAGATGCAGCAGACACGGGTTTGATCCCTGGGTGGGGAAGATTCCCTGGAGAAGGGCATGGCAACCCACCCCAGTATTCTTGCCTGTAGAATCACATTGACGTAAGTACCTGGCTGGCTACTGTCTATAGGGTCATAGAGAGTTGGACAGGACTGAAGTGTCTGAGCATGGTGAAATCCTAGAGCACTTGAGGAAACTGTCCAGGCACTGGTGTCATGTCCTATGCCCAGAAGCTTCTGTCCATGTGAGTTTCCATAGCTTCCTGGAAGCAGGCAGTGATGCAGAGATCCATGTATCAGTCTGTATCTGGCTCACAACATTTTCATTCTCCCAAGTGCATGTCCAAAAACCCTTGAAGAAAGGAGTAAGTGAATTTTAATTTGTTGATCCAAAATGCAATGTTTTTAAACAAGGACTTTATCATGGAGCTTCCCTGGTGGCTCAGAGGTAAAGAATTGGTCTGCAATGCAGGAGACCAGGGTTTGATCTTCAGGTCAGGAAGATCCTCAGGAGAAGGGAATAATAACCCACTCAAGTATTCTTGCCTGGATAATTCCATGAAAAGAGAAGCCTGGCAGGTTACTGTTCGTGGGGCAGCAAAGAGTTGGACATGTCTGAGCAACTAACATTTTCATTTTTCTTTCTTTTGGTCATGCATTGATAAACTGGAGCAAAAGGGGAAAAAAAAAAAAAGGAAACCTGTTTGTTATCAAATGGAAGGTCTTTATCCTTTTCTGGAAAATAAGATGAGCAGAAAAAAAATGGGATTACAAGAAAACAGGAAATAACAGTCTTCAGGTACTGGGGAAAGCATTATTTAGAAAATGTCATCTCTTAAAGGAACAAGTTCACATTTTAAGTTGAGAATTAATGAGTAGAATAGATAGACTTCTTAAGACTAACCCTGACTCCTTTGGTTAATGTCCTGATGTTTCTTTTGAGAAAAAGCCCAAAGATGTTAATTCATGGTCATCATACCGACCCTTTCATCCCAAATCATGTATGTCAAATGTCAGCTGATTAACTCTTTGCTCAGTTTCTAGAGAGGACACTCCAGAGGTGGGGGGGAGGGCGCATAGAAGTGGCTTACAGACGGTAATTGGTGTCCCAGACTCTGGGAAACAGATCAACTTTCAACCAAGTCTGTTAACTTACTTTAAAATATTTATTCATTCTTTTACTATGACAACTATTGTTTTTAGGCAGTTGACTTCATATTATTGGACCAGGCCCTGGGAAATAAACCACTAGAGAAATGTCATATAAGTTTAATAATTTACACTGTAAAACTTGCCCTAAGTTAATTTACTAGCTTTTTAGATTCCCCTCTGAGACCATGAGTCCCTGTTTAGAGTACAGTGCTAAATTAGTTAGTGAGTATTTTAGTTTGTGTTCTATATTTAGTTTCGTAATCAACTTTCTTGTAAATAGAATGATTTTCTTCACTTCTGTTGCTGTTATTTAATTCAAAACTGCTTAGTAAAATTTCTAATAAGTTTTGCTTTAATTCTGTAGTTGTCATTTTTTGACACTGCTTTTCAAGGCAAATCGAGTTTAGTGCCTGATTCCAACTTTATAACAATATTCATTTCAGTCTGTACATTGTGAACTCTCAGTTTTAGACTCTTTGTGATTAGGAGATGCTGGCTTTCCTGTGGGGGAATCTGCAAAGACCCAAAGGTTCCTCTCGTTACAGTGGACTCTGTGCCAACCAGTTTGTGATTTGTAAAATAGATTCAGTCTCAATACGGGTACTAAGTGAAAGTGAGACCCTAACAGTATGGTGTGTTCTATCATGTTCCATCGTGACTCTTTGTGACTCCATGAACTGTAGCCCACGAGGCTCCTCCGTCTATGGGATTGTCCAGGCAAGAATACTGGAGCAGGCTGCCATTTCTTACTCCAGAAGATCTTCCCAAACCAGAGTTAAAACCTGCATGTTCTGCACTGGTAAGGAAGACTTTTTACCACTGTGTCACCTGGGAAGCCCTCCTGAAAAACATACAAATGAGCACTTTTAAAAACTCACTAACAGACTTTTCTTTTCTTGAAAAGTCAGCAAAGTAATTAATGCTTCAACTGGAAGATAAAATTATTTCAACTATAAATGTATAAATATAAATTATATTAATGAATGTTTATTCATTAAATATGGTACATTATCTTCATTATCACTTTACATTAATTTCACACAAGACATTTATAATGTTATCTGATCTGAATCATGCAGAAGAAAGATTAAGTTTACATTATAATAACTTTTCACATGTACGACACTTTGGAATAAATAAAATACTTTCATATTTAGTTCCCAAATATTTAGAATTTGAATTTAGAATATTACTGAGGATCTTATATATTATTATCTAAGATGGCGGTGAATATAGTTTAAGCCCATTTTTCTTCTATATGCTTATTTTCCAATTAATTTTATCATTCCACTGTTTGTTGTTTAAATTAGAAACTCCATATTCTATTAGGTTTTTAAAGTACTATCAAGATATATGGAGCAAATACTTAATCAATAAGTTTCTCTAAATTTGGTTTCCAATCTATAGATATATATACTAAGCCCAATTAACATTTTTAGTAAGATCTAAATATAATAGCATTTTTAAAACTGAATGTGCCTCACAAAGATGAAAACCACTGTTTCAGTTTGAATGTATTCTCCTGATGGATCAGTTATTGCATTGTGAGAAGGGGACTATCTCCCTCTTTATTTATGGGATTTCTGCTACTGGCAGATAATCACTGCTAGTGGAGTGTTAATACTCCTATTAATATCCTTTCAGGTCAGTGCTTTTTCTATGGCTTTTCCAAAACAAGAATTCTCCTTGAAGAACATCAAAGCCACTGAATGAAATTAGTTGTAAGAGTGTCTCTCAGAATCACAAGCTTACTGAAACTCAAATGTATAATCATTTTTCGAAGAAAGCAAAAGAGATACTCTTGATTTTTTTTTTTTTTTTTAGTAATCCCATAAATGCTTAATTCAGAGAACAGACCAAAGTATCGGTAGTAAAAAGACTTTGTGAGATAGCTGGCAAGGTGAAATATAAACACTGTAGTGTACTGGTTTGCTAAGTTAATAAAGAATCTATCCATCCATCCATATTAAGGGACTCTGAACGTTATAAAGGCAGAATCCGTTATTCAATTATTTTAAAGTAATAAGCACTACTTATTATGGCTTAGTGAGTGATAGCGAAAGTAGCTCAGCCGGGTCCAACTCACTGCTGACCCCATGGACTGTACAGTTCATGGAATTCTCCAGTCCAGAACACTGGAGTGGGTAGCCTTTCCCTTCTCCAGGGGATCTCCCCAACCCAGGGACTGAACCTAGGTCTCCCTCATTGCAGGTGGATTCTTTACCAGCTGAGCCACAGGGAAGCCCAAGAATACTGGAGTGGTAATGTATCCCTTCTCCAGGGGATCTTCCTGACCCAGGAATCGAACAGGGGTCTCCTGCATTGCCGGCGGATTCTTTACCAACTATAAGGAAGCCCTACATGCTGAACTTAGTCACGTCCAACTCTTTATGATCCTATGGACTGTAGCCTGCCAGGCTCCTCTGTCCACGGAATTCTCTAGGCAAGAATACTGGAGTGTGTTGCTGTGACCTCCTCCAGGGGATCTTCTTGACCCAGGGATGGAACCCAGGTCTCCCGTATTGCAGGCTTTACTGTCTGAGCCATCAGGGAAGCCTGTACTAAGACTTAAAATGCCAACATTTGCAAACTTTCTTCTTGAGATAAGAATAAGACAAGGCCAATCTTTAAGTTTCCTAATAACATTTTATAAAAATTTTAGCAGAAGCAAACATAACTAACAATCATTTTCTCCCCATTCACTATTGTAAGGATTTTTGTTTAGTCCTCATAAGCCTAAAAAAGAATTCTCCTTATTCAGACTTTGTAGATGAGAAAACTAAGGCATAAAAAGCATCAATAAATTTCTTAAAAATACAGAATTGTTGACATATGACTTAATCCACAGGAAAATCCCGACTTCTCAGTCACCCTTAATTATCTGTAAATGACTTATACGTTCCTCAAATTTTTCTACAGTACACTGTGGAGGTAACCAGACCAAGCTGCTTTGACTTCATTTAGACTTTGTGACATAAATATCTAAAAAAACTAAGCTATGTCAGGTTGTACTGGCAGAGTTCTGTTAAAAAATATAACCTCTTAAGAGGAAGCAAGTACTTGGCTGAAATGTATTTTACATTTTAACATGCCAGTGAAAAACTGTAGTTTTAAAATAGGAGATGAATTAGTTCATCATGTCCCTCTTCTTTCAAGAAAATTGATCCATAGATCTGAAGAGAGGAAATTCCCCAACAAGAAAATAATTATCCTTATTAAGGTTTCCTTTCAATTGCTGTATTTGACATCTTTAGAAGATAACATTTATGATGAAGGAATTAGAGTATTATTCAGTTATGGAGCAGATGATTTTTAAAGCTGGAAGATAACAAGGAAATTATTATAATCAGGATTGTCATCATTATCAAAATCATCAGTGGAATAGTCCTGGGTAATTTCAAAGAAAATGAAAAAGAATGATGATTTTCCTGAAGAAATTTACATATTAAGTCTCAAATTTTCATTGTTGAACACATACATTATGAATGTACTAAAGCCATCTCAGAGTTTTCAAGCTAATGTGGGTAGGGAACAGAAAACTACTGCAAGTTCTAAACTTCACTCTTAAGCTGTAAATATACTGATACATTTTCCTTGAATGTTAAAAAATGGCATCCTTGCTTTTCAGAGTGCTACTGATGAGAGTATTGGGGTTTTAAAACTTCTATGTCAATAACAGCTATAAATTACTTCCAGGTTTTCCTTTCCTGGGAAAATACATTTATTTATTTATTTTTCATTCATATTTGCATATTTGTGAAATCTCCGACAAGCAGAATCCCGTTGTATGTTTTTCTTTTCTCTACAGAAATGTGAGGATATCATAAACTCTATTTCTCCATCCTATATTTTTCCTTGTAACATGTCGTAGAGGTCATTACCCAATAGTACACGTAAAGAAGACTAATTCTCTCTAAAGGCCGAGTGTACTTGCATAGATGAAACATGACTCATAGAAATCTGAATTTGAAAGTCATTTTAGTTGTTTTCAGTCTTCTACTCTTAAACTGTTCCGTGAATGGCTTTGTGTGCAATTTTTTGCTTGTAGGACAAATAGAACTGTTAAAGAAATAGAACTGCTAGGTCAGAGATTGAGGGCATTTTAAATATATACAAGTAAAATATACATTCAAATATGTACATCACCCTAGAGGAATGGGATGCAGTGGCAGCTGGGAGCAAGTTTCAAGGGGGAGGCCACATATGTATACCCATGGCTGATTCATGTTGATGTGTGGCAGAAACCAACACAACATTGTAAGGCAATTATCCCCCAATTGAAAGTAAATAGAAAACACACGTATGTGCTAAGTCCCTTCAGTCGTGTCCGACTCTGAGACCCCATGGACTGTAGCCCACCAGGCTCCTCTGTCCATGGGATTCTCCAGGCAAGGATACTGGAGTGGGGTGTCATGCCCTCCTCCAGGGGATCTTCCTCAGGGATTGAAACTGCCTGTCTTACTCCTGCATTGGCAGACAATTTATATATATATATATATATATATATATATATACAAACAAATATATGCGTGTGTGTCAAAATATATGTAAATTGCCTTCTACAAATATACTATTTTCAAATCCATCAGTAATGCATGAAAATGCCTCAGCAGTACATTACGATTTTGTTTTGATTTTTGTCACTTTTTGCCAAATTTAATTTACTTTTATCTTATTATAAGTGAGGTAGATTAACTGTATATAATAAAGCATGCTTGCTTATTTTTAAAAAATTGTTTATTCGTACCCTTCATCAGTTTTTATCTTGATTTCAATTTCATTCTAATGGATTTGTAGAGGATCCTTAAGTACAAGAAAAGTTCCTTTTTAATCCCATATGAATTGTAAACAGCAACCTTACCAACAAAAACTGAATTGGTAGTCCCAGCTTTTCACTTCTCTTAGATTAGATTCTATACCAAAAACCTGGTTCTTGCCACATCGTGAGATGGCGGACTTTTCCACCCCTGGAATTTGTCCTTGTCAATGTAGTTTGTTTTGGCTAAAAATGAGTTCATAGAGTGGAGAATGTAAATTCGCTTACAAGATAGATCTTGAAATCTGAAATTGTTTGATCTACAATTAGAAGCGGTTTCCCACAGTTACCATTGTGTGTTCAACCTGACCACCACATAGAACCCATACAAAGACCAGAGCTCACCCTTGGCCCGCAGCCAAACCTCGCTGGTGCTGCAAGTTGAAGCAGAGATTCCCCTCTCCCCTCAGCAACCTTGTTTGAGTTAGCTTATCCAGATGCAACCTAAGACTGTATGGGTATGAGCACAAATCCTTACCGAGTGAGCTCTGAGATCTGGGGGTAGCTTGTTACACAGCAGCAACTGACAGAAACATTAAATGGTCAGTTGTCTCTAGTTGTCATGATGTTTTTTTTAAGTTGCATTATACAGGTATACTATTTATATAGCTTAAATTTGTTAATGAGCTTCATGTAAACTTTCTAAGATTTGTATGTATGCTGTTGATATGGGTCTAACTACTGAAATTCTGAATTAATATTAGATTGTCTATTTTATTGTAGCTTAATGATGCTTTTCTTTTGTTTAATTATCCAACACTTTCAGAATTTCTTTTAATACAAATTATGGAGAAGGAAACGGCAACCCACTCCAGTATTCTTGCCTAGAGAATTCTGTGGATGGAGGAGCTTGGTGGGCTGTGTCCTTAGGGTCACACAGAGTTGGACACAACTGAAGCAACTTAGCATGCTTGCATGCAAGAGTAGAAATTAAAAAATATTTTTCAACTTAGCTGTTATCTGCTATTTACTTAATAAATTATATTTATTATATTCCTCTTAATATATATTTAATAAACTATATTTATCATGTTTCTCAATATACCAAATTTTCCAATATTAGTTAGATTCAATTTTTTTCTTCTTATCCTTCATTCTGGGAGTCATTCTTATTTATCTTGTCTAAGAGATCCAAAAATAAATTAGCATTTAAAATCAGTTGGAATTTTCATTAGAATTACATAAAATATAGAAATAATTTAGGAAAAATTATATCATTTAAAATACACTGAGTCTATAATAATTTTTTTACTTATTACTTTTTGTGTCCTCAGGAGTACCTTTTAAAGTTTGTTGATGCTATGTCTATTTTTAAAAATTTTATCTGCTAACTTCATCTTCTATTTCACTGCTGTTTGTCTACACAGAAGATACATAAATTTTGTATCTAGCTAGTTAAATGAGTTACATCTTAATCTTTATTTCTATTTTTTCTTGTGTATTATAAATCTAGATGAAATATATATCTTAAAGCAATCATAAAGTTTTTAAATATTTCTCTTTTGGCTTTTTGAAAACATTTCCTGGGAAATAATTTTGCATGCTCTTTGGGCTTCCCAGGTGGCACAGTGGTAAAGAATTCACCTGACACAGAGATGCGGGTTCAATTCTTGCGTCCGGAAGATAGATCCTCTGGAATAGAAGTTGTCAACCAGCTTCAGTATTCTTTCTGGGAAAGTTCCATGAACAGAGGAGCCTGGCAGGCTCCAGTCCACAAGGTTGCAAACAGTCAAACGTGACGGAACAACCGAGAACACATGCACACAACTGTAGACTCACAGATTAATTGTATTATTTATTAAATAGAGAGAGACCCTGGATAATCTTTACCCAGCATCTTCAAAACCACGACACAATATGTAACACTATATACCAACTAGAGTATTGACATTCATTCAATCAAAACACACAAGTTTCCCATCACACAAAGGATCTTCATGTAACATTTTATAGCCTCACCTACTTGTCTCCCATAACATAACTTGTCTACCTTCTCCTTAACCCATCTGAAACCACTAAAGCATTCTCTACTTGTAGACTTTTGTCATTTAGACAATATTGTATAAGTAGAGTACAAAGCCTTCTGTGATTGACTATCACTCAGCAAATTTTCTGGAGATCTTTCCAGGTTTTTATGCGTATCAACCATCCATTCCTTTATATTGCTGAGCAGGAATCTATGGAATGGCTAACCCATTGTTTGTTCAATCATTTATTCATGGAAGGGCATCTAGGTTGATTCCAGTTTGTGGTTATTGTGGATAAAGCTTCCTGAACATTTGTGTACTGGTTTTGTGCCAATCTAAGTCTTCACTTTTCTGGGATAAATACTCAGGTGTGCCACTGGGGGTGTTTATTTAGTGCTTTAAGAAAGAGACATACTGCTTCCTGGAGTGGCTGTATCACTCTGCAGTCTCAGTAGCAATATATGAATGATTCAGTTCCTCTCCATCCTTGTCATCATTAGATGCTGTCCCCCCTTTTTTTTTTCTTATCTTAGTCATTCCAATAGGTGTGTGCTGGTATTTCATTATGATTTTAATTCACATTTCCCTAACAGCTAATGATGCTGAACATCTTTTCATGAGCTCATTTGCCATCTGCATATCTTCTTCAGGGAAATTGCTCTTTGTGACTTCTGCCTTGCTCTAAATGGATAGTTTGCTTTTTATTGTTGAATTTTGAGAGTTCTTTTTATATTTCACATGCTTATTCATTGTTAGATAAGTAGTTTGCAAATATTTTCCCACACAGCAGCTTGTTTTCACATCCTGCTAAGTCTAAGAATTTTTTACTTAGTCTTATGTCACAAAGATTTCCTCCTATCTGTTCATAAAATTTTGAGTTTTGAATTTAATTCCATAATACTGCTTAAATTAGTTTTTTTGTAAGGAATGGAATTTAAGCCAAGGTTCACGTCTTCTTTTTTTTTTTATTGTGATCTATGCATGTCCAGTTGCTCCAGCTATTTGTTGAAAGTCTATTTTACCTTCTTTGAATTGTTTTTGCAACTATGTAAAAAAATCAGTTGGAAGAATTGTGTGAATCTATTATTGACTTTGCTAATTCTGCTTTTCATCTAAGTATCCATCCCTTAGTCAGTACCCCACTGCCCTAAGTACTGCAGATGTTTGCACACATGCTCAGTCGCTTCACTTGTGCCTGATTTTTTTTTTGCAACCTTGTAGACGATAGCCCACTAGGCTCCTCTCATGGGATTCTCCAGGCAAGAATACTGGAGTTGCTTTTCCTTCCTTCAGGGAATCTTCTCAACCCAGGGATCAAACCTGTGTCTCCTGAGTCTCCTGCATTGCAGGAGAATTTTTTTTTTTTTACCACTGAGCCCCCTGGGAAGCCCCTCTGAATAGTGAGAGCTCCCCCAAAAAGAACAGAGACTCAGAAGGGAAGAAAGAATCACTGAAATTATTTTAAAGTATTGAATTATCCTGAATGAAGAAAGTCTCTGAGTTGAAAGGCCACACTGATAGCAAAACAAATCAACCCTACACCTAATCCATCATCATACAATTTCAGAACACTGGACGTAGACAAACAATTCTAAGAGCTTCCAGAGAGAAAAGACAAGTTGTGTACAGTATAATACATATAGCATATAGAATAGTAGAGTACATATAGTCTCTATAGTATGTAGTCTATATACTATATATAATACATGTATAGTATTTATAGTATCATATGCAGATTATAGTAAGACTGAATATTAAATCAAGTCATTCTTTCTACATTGTTCTTCTTTAATAAGATTGTCTTAAGTATTATTCTAGGTCCTTTTACCACGTATACATTTTAGAATAAGCTTGGCAACAAATTTCGTTCAGCTTACCTACATCTGGGTATGTCTTGATTTCCTATCCATCCCTGAAGGATACTTTCATTGGATATTGGATACTGGGTTAAGAGCTCCTTTCTTTCAAGGTCTGAAAATGTCATGCCTCCTTCTTATGACCGCCATGATTTATGATGATAAATCCACTGCCATTATAATTGTTTTTCTTATAGATGAGTTGTCACTTTTTTTTTTTTCAGGCTGCCTTCAAGATTTTTTTTCTTTGTCTTCAGTTTTCAGAAGATTAATGATGTGCATTGGTATGGATTTTTTTGAGTCCATCTTGTTTGATTTGCTCAGTTTCTTGACGCTGTAAGTCAAGGGTCTGCTGTCCACTGTGAGCATCCGGGGAACTATGACCAGCTAACATATTAGTTTGTAGTTAGAACAAAATCTAAGACATGTCAGAATTCTTAATAATCAGGCACAAAAATTTTAAAACACTTTCCAAGACACATGCAGAAATCTTCAAGCTCAATAATAATCAATGAAATTCAGACCAGACAACAAAATAACTTAATTCTTTAACTGTTAGAAGTATTAATACTTGTCCATGAATTTTTACGAGGTTTTTGGCACTCTCGTATACTATTGATACTACTATTACTGTTACTCAGTTATATGAGGGTAACTGAATAATATGTTGAAATGTCTTAAAAATGTACACCTTAATATAAAACATTTACATAATATATCAATTTAGTTTCTAAGAATTTTTGATTTCTAGATCTCAAAGAGCATTCTTTGCAACACTGATCATGATATAAAAATATGACAATGCTTCATATATAACCTCTAACAGTAATATTTTAAATGAACAAAATAAAGTATATTGAGATGAAATATTCTGTAGCAACCATAAGGTACTTTCAGAAGTCTTTTTTGTTGTCAAAAGAAAATGATCTCTGTTTAGTTAAACATAATAAGCATGACACAAAATGGAATTTTTAGAGAGCAATTCCATATTTGAAAGTAATATATTAGATGCATTAAATAAAACATAAAATATATACTATCATCATACACTCATGGATGTCTTATGCATACTAGTTCATGAGAAAGAAATTGGGTGGACATATAAATTTTAGAATTTTCAGCATCTAAGTGAGTTGAAGCCAAAACTTTGGATGAGTTTACCAAAGGAGGGTGGAGAAAAGTACCAGGATCCAGGGATTAAATACTGTGTCCAACATAATTAGATTAATAAGACATTGAGGTTTCATAAGCAGGAAATCAAATGGGTGAAGATACATTTTGGGAAACAAGTAAAAATATTGAGAACCTACTTAACAGAGACAAAAATTATGAAGTTAGATGAAGATTAAAACTGACCTTGATCATGAAGAGTCCAGTATTTTCCAGTGAAGTCCTTTAGGAAATAGAGTTATCTCACTTGTTTGAGGTCAAAGAAACCAAAACTCACTTAATTTAAAAAACTGAATAAAATAATAATAAAAATACAACTTTCCATTGTATATTAAGGCTATATCATTAACAATAAGATTTGGCAAGAATTGCAGAAAAATGGTTGCATGCTCAGAAATGCAGTAACATTATCTGTTACATTAGAAAGTCAAGTGAGAAAAGCTATGTATGTCATAATTTTTAAGGAATCTGAGAAGACATTCTTGAAATGCCTCAGGAAGTTTTATGGAAAAACAGGTTATTTCTTCACCTAATAAACACGAGGAGTGATTAGAGTTTTTCATTTATATTTTTGCTTTGAATTTTGGAAGATCTAAAAGATTTTTTTTTTTTAAGAATGCATGTTATGTTGAGGAACACTTATTGGGTTTTTTTGTTTTTGTTTTTATTTGATTGTGCAAACCATCTATTTATCACATATCATATCCAGTAGTGGCTGACCTCTCCTGATCCACATGTTTCTATCAAAAGCATGTCCTGTGCCATGACCCCACCTACTACCAAGGCTAATTAGTACAAAGGTGATAGGAGCTGAGATAATCTGAATATGTGCTCTAGATTTTGGAACAATATCTTTCTAAGTGGATGAAACTGAGAATATGTAAATACAGCCTTTCTCAGTTTAAAAAAAAAAAATCTGTCATATAAACAAAGAAGAGCTTCCCTAGTGGCTCAGATGGTAAAGAATCTGCCTGCAATGCAGGAGACCTGAGTTTGATCCCTGGGTTTTAAAGATACCCTGGGGAAGGAAACGGCAACCCACTCCAATATTTTTGCCTGGAAAATCCCATGGACTGTAGCCTTCAGTCCATGGGGTTGCAAAGAGCTGGACACGGCTGATTAACTTTCACTTTCAAAGAACATACAGGAAGAGAAACAAATAGGCAAGAGGTCAAGTGAGGAAGCCATTTTCACGAATATTCAATCTTTTAATCTAGTCAAGTTCTAACTCCTATACTCTTAGGACAAAATCCTTTTGTTACTTTAAGCCACACAAGTCAGACTGTTATGTAAAATTTAAATGATCATAACTGCTATGTTAATTCCTACATTCATTTTTTAGAGTCATTAAAATATCTTGGAAAATGAGAATGACTTTTAGAGGTTCCATCTTCCACTAAATAAAAAAAAAACATGTTTTTTTAAGCTTAAGAAGTTTAATTCAGGTATTTCTTTTAGGAATTATAATTCTAAATGAGCAATCAACATCTGGCATATGAGTATTTTGAAATGATGGATTAGAGATAGAAATAAATATCTAGACATAGAAATAAGCATGTGTGGATATGTCAATTTTTAAAACACATGCTCTTCATAATGTTATTATATCTATAATACTCTGAATAATATTACAATGTAGAAGAGCACTTAAAATGTATTTCATTTTTTAATTTCCATAATTTTACAATGATCTTTTCTGATATAGCTTTCTGAGTTCTATTGTTCTAACAAAATAATCATAAAAAAAAGAAAAGTTCAACATTCTGTAGGGGCTTCTTCACATAATTAAAACCTTTTAAGTTATTAAATTCAGGACCCAGTAATCTTTGCTTCTGACTTACAATAACAAAATTGTGCTAACTTTATCATGTGTAATATTACTGCTAACTTCACATAGTGCTATGAAAGTGCTGAAAATCTGTACAAGTTTTCCACCAATAAAAATGATTAAAATCCTAAATCATTGTGATAGGATATCAGAGGCTGCAATTACATCTGCTAAAATAATTGAATGGAAAAAAATCACTGTTAAAAAAGTTACAACCAGTAGTTTTCTTAGCATAGGGTATCTTTCATGTATTTTTAAACAATTTATGCAATAAATAAGACATGAGCATCTGTATTAATTTTCATGCATAACTAATCCACGTAGAACAATCTCAATCTATGTGTCATTAAAATGGTTAGCTTTGCTATAAATATAAATGTAATGCACATTGCTGAAATTTGACAAAATCAGAAACAAAACTGTGGTATTACACCATGACTCCACTGCTACTGTTGGTCTTCTTACACACGTTTGTATTTTTATATGACAGATATTAGCTTATAAATAAAATACAGTCAATAGCTAATTTCTAAGTGGATTTTAATGTTCATAGTACAACTAATATGCAGGGTATGTCATGCAAAATGCTAGGATAGATGAATCACAAGCTGGAATCAAGATTGCCGGGAGAAATATCAACAACATCAGATATGCAGATGAAACCACTCTAGTGGCAGACAGTGAAGAGGAACAAAAGAGCCTCTTGAAGATCAAAGAGGTGGGTGAAAATACTGGCTTAAAATTTAGCATTCAAGATACTAAGATCATGGTATCTGGTCCCCTCAATTCATGGCAAATAGAAGGAGGATTATGGAATCAGTGGCAGCAGGAAGATTTTTGTCTTGGCCTCCAAACTCACTGGGGACAGTGACTGCAAGAAATTGAAAGATGCTTGCTCCTTGTAAGGAAAGCTTTGACAAACCTAGACAGTGTATTAAAAAGCAAAGATAGCAATTTGCCAATAAAGGTCATATAGTCAAAGCTATGGTTTTTCCAGTAGTCATGAACAGATGTAAGACTTGGGTCATAAAGATGGCTGGGTACTGAAGAACTGATGCTTTATTTTGGTGCTGGAGAAGACTCTTGAGAGCCCCTTGGACAGCCAGGAGTTCAAACCAGTCAATCCTAAATGAAATCAGTTCTAAATATTCATGGGAAGGACTGATACTGAAGCTGAAGCTCCAGTACCGATACTGACTTATTGGAAAAGACTCCAACGCTGGGAAAGATCGAAGGCAAAGGAGAAGAGAGTGTCAGAGGATGAGATGGTTAGATATCATCACCAACTCAATGCACATGAATTTGAGCTAACTCTGGAGACAGTGAAGAATTGGAAAGGCTGGCATGCTGCAATACAAGGGGTTGCAAAGGGTTAGACACAAGTTAGTGACTGAACAACAACAAGTACACCATAGATTGTCATTTATTAACAAAATGATAAAAGAATTAATACTGCAGAAAAATGTTTAAAAGCAAGTGAGACTTTATACTGGTTTTATATTTAAGATCATGTTTATTATGCACTACAATATGCCCACATAGAGGAATTCGTAAACCATTGTCCACAGGCCAAACTGTCTTCCTATTTTTATAGATAAGGTTTTATTAAAACTGCCACACAACACTGTAAAGCAATTATCCTACAATTAAAAAAAATCTTACTACATTTACTTGTTTTCAAATTGTGGTTTTGCACTAAAATGGCAGAGTTTAGTGATTTTGAAGGAGAGAGACACGATATGACCCCCAAAGCTCGAAATATTTATTACCTTTCCATTTACAGAAACATGTTTCCTAATTCCTGCTCTAGGATATCAAACAAATGTAATATTCACTGCATTCAACAGTTTACAATCTTATCAAGCAGAAAAATATATACATCAAATAAATACCTATCAATTGTTGCATTTTTCCTAATAAATTCTTCCAAGCAGGGGTATTTCACTTGAGGATTCTAGTCTGAAATAATCTTTAATGATCTTTGGTTAGTCAAGCACACTGATTCTTCTGTGTGTGTGAGTGTGTGTGTGTGTGTGTGTGTGTGTGTGTGTGTGTGTGTTTATTCAGTCACTCAGTCATGTTCAACTCTGTGACTCTGTGGACCATAGCCCACCAGGCTTCTCTGTCCGTGGGACCTCCAGGCAAGAACACTGGAATGGGTTGCGACGCTCTTCTCCAGGGCATCTTCCCCACCCAAGGATAGAAGCCACGTGTCCTGAGGATCCTGCATTGCAGGCAAACTCTTCACCGTTGAGACACTACTTTTACTTTATTATGGCATTAATACTATCCCAAACACTTGAACACAGAATCTTTAAAACCATATTATATTGTCCATAGAGTACAATTCCTGCTCTTAAAAATTTTTATAAGTAAATTCTCATTTTCTATCATACATTGTAAATATGATTTCAATAACACTAAAGATCTCAGTAAGACCTAACGTATGCAAAATATAGTCTGAAAAATTTTGCTCAGAGCTTCCGTTAAATAAAATTGATTTCTTCTGAGAATAAAGTGCTGATACTTCTGGATAAACTAGGGTAAATTAAGAATGTAGCATTTAAAAATCAAATGAACAATAATATATTCCATCTGCTTAGATTTTTTAAGTTAACATTTAAAATATAATATTGATTTATACTTTGTTTTTTTGATTTATCAACTCAAAAGTAGACCATATCTGCAGTTCTCTTTTAACTTTAAAAAAGGACCTGTATCTAGTTGAATATAGTCACAACTATAAATTCTAAACATTTCCAAGCCCATGTATGATTTATGCTTTGATAAATGGCTTCCATTGAAGTAAACAAAGCCATAGAAAAATATTTTGAGGGTGAAAGAGTCTTCTTATGATATGAATTTTGCACACTGATGTATTGAAAATTAATAATCTGGATGAAGAACTAATTTTGAAAACATTATTTGTAAGGCACTAGAATAATATAAGGAATACAATGTTAGAAAGTTAAGCTGTTTGTGCTTCTCTTCTTTTATTTATATTTTTTACTGTGATAAGTATATTCCACAGGAGATGTATCCTCTTAAATTTTTCAGGGCACAGTGCAGTGCTGTTAACTATGAGCACATAACAGAACTCTAGGATTTATTCATCTTGTATAATCAAAACTTTATAGCCATTGAGCATTTCCCCATTTTTGTCTCCCTTGGCAACTACCATTCTACTCTCTTTCTGTAAGTTTGACTATCTGGGGTCTTCATCTACATGGAGTCATGCAGTAGTTATCTTTTGGTGACTTGCTCATTTCACTTAGCATAATATCCTCTACTTTCCTCCATGCTGTTACATATGGCAGGGTTTCCTTTTCTTTTTTAACTTGGAGGATGATTGCTTTACAATGTTGTGTTGGTTTCTACTGTATCACAATACAAATCTGCCATAAACATACAAACATCCTCTCCCTCTACGGCCTCTGAGCCCTCTAGGTCATCATGGGGCACTAGTCTGGACTCCTGGTAGAACAGAACAGCTTCTCATCAGCTATCTATTTCACACATGGTAGTATATATACATCAATTGTATTCTCTCGGTTCATCTCACCCTCTCCTTCCCCCACTGTGTCCACAAGACAGTCCTCTACGTTTGTGTCACTATTTCTGCCCTGCAAATGAGTTCATCAGGACTATTTTTCTAGTTTCCGTATATATATATATGTCACTATATGATGTTTGTTCTTGTCTCTCTGACTTACCTCACGCCGTATAACAGGATCTGTGTCCATCCACCTCATTTCATGCGACTCAAATGCACTCCTTTTCAGAGCTGAGTAATATTCCATTGTTTCTGTGTACCACAACTTCTGTATCCATTCATCTATCAATGGCCATTTAGACAACTTCTTCGTCTTGTTGATTATAAAGAGAATTTCCTTTTAAGAGTTGCACTATATTCTGTTTTCTTTTTCCATTCATAAATCAGTAGACATTGATGTTGATTTCACATCTTGGCTATTATAAAGACCATTGTTATGAACATGGGAACCAGATCTCATGGAAATACTGATTTAAATTCTTTAGGATATATGTACCCAGAATTTTCATTGCTAGATAATATGGCAGTTCTATTTTGAAGGAACCTCCATGTTATCTTCCGTAATGACTGCACTTGTTTGCATTCGTATCAGCAGTGTACCAGTATTCCAATTTCTCCACATCTTTGTCAATGACTGTTAACTGTTTTTTTTTTTTCTATTTTGTGTTGTCTTTTTTCTTCTTCTTCTTTAATTCCCATCCTAAGATGTGGGGCATAATATCTCTTTGTGCATCTTCCTGTGGCTTAGTGATCTTGAGCATCTTTTCCTACACAGTTTAGCCATGTATGTGTCTATTCAAGCATTTTGTCATTTTATATTGGGCGTTGCTGTTTATTATTGTGTTGCAGGACTTCCTTATGCTTTGGAAAATAACCCCTTACCATATTTATGGTTTGCAAAATTTTCATATGTTGCATTTTCACTGTGTCGGTTGTCTTCTTTGTGGTACAGAAGCTTTTAAGTTTGATGTCGTCCTGCTTGCATATTTGTTTGTCCTTTGGCGTCATATCCATGAAATAATTGCCAACACTAATGTCATGAAGGTTTTTTGCTGTATTTTCTTCTTCTAGTTTTATAGATTTAGGTCTTATGTTTAAATCTTTCACCTATTTTGAGTCGACTTTTGTGTATGCTGCAAGATAAAGATCCAATTTCATTCTATTTCATGTGGCTATCTGATTTTTCCGGCACTATTTGTTGAAGAGACCATACTTTCTCACTCTGTATTCTTAGAACTTTAGCTAAAGATCAATTGATCATATATGTGTGTTTATTTCTGGACTCTCTACTCTGTTCCAGTGGTCTATATGTCAGTTTTTATGTCTGTACCATATTTTTAAAATTACTGTAGCTTTTTAATTCACTGGAAGTCAGGAATGTGGTGTCTCCAGCTTTGTTCTTTCTTAAGGTTGCTTTGGCTATTTTGAGTCTCAAATTATAGCTTGGATTCTTCTCTCTCTGAAGGAATAGAATCTGATGTATATTATTGTTAAACACAAGAATGTGTATTTCATAAATGAAAAAAGAAACATTAGAAAAGATTTTCTCTTTTGCATAGAACAGATTTCAAGTACTTCTAATTAGCACTGGCAACACTAAAATTTGTAATCTCTTTATTTACTCTAAGTAGCAAACTCTACCCTCTGCCTTTTGGATTTCTGATATTTGAGATTCATTTTAGATCCAAATATGTTACATATTGAAGTAGAGTATTTTTAAATTATAAGCAATCTTAGAGATCACAACTTTGTCACTTTTTTTTTAGCAGTGATAATTGGGATTCAGTGAGTATATGGAAGTAACTGGGTAGAGTTAGTTATTTTTCCAAATTAAAATCACCTTTTATTTTTTTCTCAAATGTAGTATGCACTCCCTTATGTATGAAAATTGGTTATTACTTAATCCAAAAAAGGTAAACAGTAAAAGCCAAATATCAGATGCATTCCCTAGGGTAATTCTGATGTATATTATTATTGCCAGACAAACTCACTCAGGGACTCATTGGTTTCATTGATATTCTAGAGAATCACAGGAGGAATATTCACCCACACTGATGCCAGTTATGTATGTAAATCCTCTGTACAATGATGGGAGAATTACCCCAAAGTGTTTGACTTAATTAATCTTTTCTGAGACCCTTCACTACAGAACTAAAAATCTAAATAATGAGTAGGGACAGAGTATTAAGTATCTTTCTGCACTTAGGGGATGATTAATTATAATGGCTAAACCCCTGAACATTAAGTTGAATACTAATCTGATGACAGAGTTTGGAATTAAGCCAGTGCTATGCATACATCTGGATGCTTTCTACCCTTTTGACAGAATAATAAAAAGAAGAAGGACGTATTAGTAGTTTATATTCATTCCGTTTAACACAATCTCCTTTATATGTGTTTGTAAGTTAAGTGTAAAAGTAAATTTCTCATACTTTCTTAACCAAAAACATAAGCTGCATATTTATCTCATTGATTCGATACTCCTCTCTGGGTTCTGAGATATATAAAGTGGATGTTCTTCAAATACAAGTGAGGGAAATAAACAACAAAGAAGAAATAACCTGACCCTATAATTTACACACACATCTTTCTGTTGTGCTTGCCTGTTGTCTGAAGACAGCTTGAAGAAAATGTACAGTCTTGTATAGTTGCAAACTGCTTTGAGATGGTTTTGATTTACAGAGCAAATACTCACTAAATTGCTCTGTATCACATGGACTTGCAGGGCTGGTGCAAATAAACTAAAAGGGCAAATGGATAGAAGGTCAAAGATAAATGTTATTAAACACTTTTGCCAACAGACAATAGAAATAGGAAAACCACTTTCACAAAAATAAAAAAAAAGAGTTGGAAAAACAAGAAGCTCTTTCAAACTTACTTTCATTGTTGCAAGAGATCTACCATATCCCAGTGACAATAGACAGAAAAATGTCTGCTAGATGTTTATTTCTGAGTCCTTCTCTAGCTTTGGTGTTTAGAAGTAGAGAAGAATACGAGGTCAAATATCAACCTCCTGAGCACTAATAAATTTTCTTCTTTCTTCAATGTTGATCGATTTGGTCATGACACCATTCTTCAGATCATTCACCTTGCTCCATTCAGTTGAAATAAAGCACCAGACTGTTGCTGTGTGCTAGGAATTTTCCCCCATTAACGCACTGCTATTGTGCGTTTCCCTCCCCTTATCTGTGACCAGAAAGTAGATACATATCAGATCTTACAAAGTTCTCAGACAGTAAAGAATCTGCCTGCAATGCAGGAGACCCGGGTTGGATCCCTGGGAGGGAAGACCCCCTGAAGAAGGAAATGGCAACCCACTCCAGAATTCTTGCCTGGAGAATCCCATGGGCAGAGGAGCCTGGTGGGCTATAGACCATGGGGTCACAAAGAGTCAGACACGCCTGAATGCACGCACACACACGTGTGAGCACAAACACACACACACACTCAGTGGGGGCAAGTCAACACATGAAGAGAAAACTACAGGGGCTACTAAGGCTAGGAAAGAATAAATGGAAAAGAAAATCTGTGGAAGGGCACCCTTGGAAGAGGATCACTTCTAGTTGAAGAAGGTGGAGTTTCAGCCAATTGGATGGAGGTTGCTGAGGTGCCTGCCCCAGAGCTAGTCCAGGGTCTCCAAACTAGCAGGCATATTCTCAGAGAGATGGGAGCTGCTGTGCATGGGTGGGGATGTGGAGGACGTCCGTGTGCTACAGCAGGAGCAGCTGAAACCAGGCGGAGAGACAAGCGCTCTGCAAGAGTCAGCTCTGCCTGCAGCAGCTCCGAGAAGCTGGGCAGGACTGCAGTGGGCACCCCTGAAGGGATCCTGGCATGTGAGAGTGGGGCTGGGCAGGAAAAGGGATCTGAGAGCGCCAACTCAGACTGGGGTTTGGGTCTGGGATGTCTAGTGCCCCTGGTGATACTGTTACTACTGCCTGAGTCATCTGCTGAAGAAAACAGGCGATGCAGATGATGTGGAATTCTTTGCAAGCATTTTCTCCCATTCTATAGGTGGCCCTTCTGTTTTGTAGCTCTGCAAAAGCTTTTAAGTTTAATTAGGTCCCATTTGTTTAAGTTGGCTTTTACTTCTTTTGCCTTAAGAAAGAAATCCAAAACAGTGTGGCTACCATTTAAGCCAGTGAGTGTTCTGCCCACATTCTCTTCTAAAGAGATTCGTGGTTTCAGGTCTTACATCTAGGTCTTTAATTCATTTTGAGTTTTTTATGTATAGTGTGAGGAAATGCTCTGAACTCATTCTTTTACTTGGAGCTGTCCAGTTTTCCCAGCACCATTTATTGATACCAAAAGTACCATCCATAAAAGAAGAAATTGATAAATTGTTCCTGTATAACAATTTAAAATGTATGCCCTTTGAAAAATGCTGTTTAAAGAATAAAACTGCAAACTGGGAGAAAATACTTGCAAATCATATATCTGAGGAAGGACTTGGGTCTAGGATCTATAAGAACTCTCAAGACTCAATAATAGGAAAACAAACAACTTAGCTGAAAAAGGTGGGAGGGAGAGGCTAATAACTGAAATACTCCACAAAAAAAGGATACATAACACATAAGCATATCAAAGATGCTCAATATTAACAGTCATTGTTATGGTGGTGGTGATGGGTGTGTAGTTGCTAAGTCTTTGAGATCCCATGGACTGTAGGGCAGCCGGCTCCTCTCTCCATGGGATTGCCCAGTCAAGAATACTGGAATGGGTTGCCATTTCCTTGTCCGGGGGATCTTCCAGACCCAAGGGCTTGAGCTGAATTCATGTCTTGTGCACTGACAGATGGATTCATTACCACTGAGCCACCTGTGAAGTCCATTGATAGTCATTATGATCATGAAAATGAAAACCAAAATGGAATACAACTATCCATCAGTTGGGAGAGTTAAAATTTAAGACGGATGATACCAAATATTGATGTGGATCCAAATGACCTGGAGCTGTCATACACGACTCTTGGGGTGCAAATGGTATAAACAATTCCAAAACCAGCTCCACCATTTCTTGAAAACTTAATCACACACTGACCCAGCCATTATACTCCTGAGATAAAGAATAAGGACTGTTCTGAAGTAGATAAAACAAAGATAACAGGCGACTTTAAAATCTTCATCTGTGCTCATTCTAGCCCTTGTCTTGTGGTAGAAGTGGGAGTTGAGAATGCAACACTACGGAAAACAACTTCTTTTTTCCAGACCTGAGTTTTAGGTATAAATGTTAAATTTCATTAGTATAACTATTTTTCCTTATGAACAACATTTCTTATAAAATTTATTGACCTTTAAATAAATCCTTGTGCACTTTTCTGGTGCTCAGCTTAATAAGCACTTTGATCCTGCTCTCTGCTTGAGGGAATACTATATATATCATGCTGCAAACATCTTTACTAAGCTGAACCACAGTAAACTCAGTTTAAATAGACTCCATTCGTATCTTTGAAATCTTGGTAACACAAATGCCTACATTCCAGAAATTACAGAATTCGTATGTGTTTGTCCTGAGTATTTCTTTGGAAAAAAGAACTGGTCACAGCATCCTAGAATGCTTAACCTTCCATACAGTTTACAGTGGTACTTTTTGGAAAAGATAACATGTTGTCAAAGCCATAACCAAAAAAAACCCATTAAAACAAAAAACTAATCCTGCCAGCTGGTTAACTGGGTATGACATCGGGTGAGGCCACAATTTGTGATAAGAAGGTGGGTTGAAAATACCATTTAAATCAGGCATATCTGAAGGAAGTACAAACACTCCTATTTTGGTACCAAAATAAAATACACACATGAAGAGAAGCACGTTTATTGTGAATATTAAAATAATTTACAAAAAGTAATCTCATTTCTCACCAGACGTTTTACAAAATAAAAGAAAAATATAGTTAGGATTTTTCTAAAAGTCACTGTCATTGTGTTTCCTCAGGCTACTGATCAACTTCACTTCCATTTCCTTTCCAAGTCCTGCTGGTGATGTGGCCAATATGAATTCCCTACAAATGCACTGGGCTTTGTCAATGCTCTTTATTGAAGGAGAGCCCTCAGGAAAGATCCATAATGAAGGAGCAAAGTAGGCTAGAGACAATGGCTACTCAAGCACGTGATGTCAGGCAAATTCCAGTTTGTAGCCAGACCCCAGCAGGAATTCCTTAGACCTGTCTTGCCTTGATACAACAGACTTGAATTTTGTAAGTACTGGAAGAAACTTCTAGGCTCCTCCTCTATAAGATGGGATCATCCACCCTAAAGGCGAGCCCTGGGAGGAAGCAGGCAGGAGCCAAGAGTGAAACCCCAGGTGCACAGAGGGAAAGGGCAGACCAGGGATCCAGGGTACCTGGTCTGGAATCAACAGCATCTGATGCAGGTGTGTTACCTTATTTAATCCTAGCAACAGCCTGCCAGGTAGATATTAGTTTTATGTCTGTTTTCCATAGGTAACTGATGCACAGAGAGGTCACTTAACCCCGCCAATTTTACATAGCAAGTAAGCAGCAGCACCTTTACTTGGAAGAAAGAATGAGAGGACTGGAGGGATAAAGGGGCAAAGTGGAGAGGGGGAAAGAGAGGGTGGTGGTTTAGTCTCGAAGTCATGTCTGACTCTTGAGACCCCAGGGAGCCTGCCAGGCTCCTCTGTCCATGATGATTCTGCAGGCAAGAGTAATGGAGTGGGTTGCCATTTCCTTATCCAAAAGAAAGTTGGAAGGAAGTAAAACTGTAAAACGCGTATGATCTCCTACTGTACAGAGGTTCCTACTGAACTTTGGAAATTCAAATAAATTGCTGTCAACATTTGAGGTTCTTTATCTGGTTCTTGATGTCCAGAGGAACTTGGGTCAAGGCACATAAACCCTATGACCCTAGTCAAGATACATGCATTTTAAAAAACCAATTTTTTCGTTTCAAAATTTCAGTGAAAATGACAACCTCTAACTTAATAACCAGGAAACTCCTTATTCTATTTTTCCAGGACATTTACCTGGATATTTAACTTCTCTTTCTTATGTTTCCTAATACGAGGATTGAATATTTACAAGCACAAGCCCTAGTTCATGCCTGATGTTCTAGGTGAGTGATACATAAACAAGACTAAAATAAATTATGTTATCTTTAGGTGACTTGGTTTCAATTTTTGTAATATGAACATACTAAAATATATTACATATTCTAGATTTAAGAATATAATATTTCAAAAGATATTTAAAATAAAAATATGTTATGAAACATATGCTTATTATGAATTCTTTTCAAAATGACATCCTTTTTATAAACTGATAGGTAAAAAATATTCATATCCACAATGACAGCTCCTTTGTTCCTCACATATGATATATTTCTGTCCATTTGTTCGTCTCTGTGCTTATGCCTATAGCCTCTGTTGTACCCTTGGTACTTCCTACTTAGAACCACAAAGGAGCTACCTTACCTATTCTTGGTGATATCAAATTAGTTCATCCTTTTTTTTCCTGTATATATGATTGTATGATTATGCTGGATTATACAATCCACATCCTATGGTGCTGATTCAATGAATTACAGCAACGTAACTGATTAAATGTAATATGTCGTTTCTTTAGCCAGCTTGTTTTATACCCTTTTCATTCATTTGCCTCTTTATCTCTTTAAACAAATTAACTTAGACCCCTATGTCTTTTTATCCTCCACTTAAAACTTAGGTTTCTTTTAAGTTGTCTTGCATAAGTTTCTAAATTATATATAAAGTTTTATATCTTGAAATTTCTCTGGACATCTCAAGTCATCACTGCCTATATGTCTATCTGGATGGCCAATATAAGACCAGATGCATCTAGGTAATTTGTCTTTTGCATCACATTGTATTGTTAATTTTGAGAGTTAGTGTTTATAAGATAAAAGCTAAAGCACCATACTTTGGCCACCTGATGCAAGCAGCCAGCTCATTGGAAAAGACCCTGATGCTGGGAAAGATTGAGGGCAAGAGGAGAAGTGGGAAGATAGAGGATGAGATGGCTGGATCGCATCTGTCACTCAAAAGACATGAGTTTGAGCAAACTCTGCGAGATGATGAAGGACAGGGAAGCCAGGCAGGCTACAGTCCATGAGGTCACAAAGAGTAAGACACAACTTAGCAACTGGACAATAACGAAAGCACCATATTATGCAGTTCTATGTCTCGTGATAATTTGCAAAAGATGAGTATGAGCTCAATAACATGGTAAGAACATTGTGCCATAGTGATACTACTTTGAATGCAATCTAAGAAGTATTTCCTTTTTGTGTACTCTTATACTTTATTTGCAGCTCTTTCTCAGAGTTCCCCAAGGAACTTTGCTACTGCTCCCAACTGCTGCCAGGTATGCCTTACATGGGCTTCACAGACACTCCCACAAAGTCTTGACAAAGGCGGTCAGAGAGGGAACAAAGGAGGCACGATTCTTTATATCAAAGACAGTACAACACATTCAACCCGATTTTATAACAAGGTGTATAATGCACATTATCCATGCATCGTGAGAACATCCTTGTCATTCTAGGGCTATGGTGAGTCTTGCCAGGCAATTCGAAATTGTGCTTGCAAATACAATTCCTGGTTCTTGTAATGTGATCTAGGTGAATGATGCATAAACAAGCGTGGCTCTTATCACCCAGTGCCTGGGAAGACAAATGGAATTCAGGTAGCGTATTCTGAGCAATTAGATAGAGACGACTCCCAGTGGTACCGCTCCTCAACCTCCACATACCTCACTGCTTATATAAAACAATTGCTGTCTGATGAATGCTTTTACCAAAGCAGCAGAGAGACAACACTATAAATGGCATGAAGTAGTAACACTTGACCTAACACTATAACAGCTATGATAATGGGAAATGAAAAGGAAGTGCAGACATAATGGATTATAAATATCAAAGGCATGTTGACACAAAGAAGGAAACGTCACAATGCAGTTGGCATGATCAATTTTTTAAACGAAATCCATGATAGCCACACTCAGGAGGCAAGAGCTGGTAGGAAAAGAAATGCTCTTCAATGGCTCGAGGACTTTTTCTCTCTCCTCTGTCAAGTGCAGCAGTCTACACAGCATAGGGACTTAATATATACTGATGGCATGAAATTTAAAAATCAAATCAGATCATCTTTGGCATCAATTTAAGACACAGATTACCAATAATCAGTGCAGAAGGAAAAGTCGCTTTCCTGATGTTAGAAATTATGTGCCGTTCTTGAGCTATATTATACAATAATAGGTCTTATGCATTTTTTCTAATTATAGGATAACTGAGGAAAAATTTGGGGCTTCCCTGGTGGCTCAGCTGTAAAGAATCCGCCTACAAATCAGGGGCAGCAGGAGACATAGGTTCCATCCCTGTGTTGGGAAGATCCCCTGGAGAAGGAAATGGCAACCTCACAGGTTACAGTCCATAGAGTCACAAAGAATCAGGCACAACCGAAGCAACTTAGCAAGCAGAAAGGCATGAAAAAAGTAATGAAAGGTAAAGTCATAGCAAATTTTCCCATATAGGGTACATATTTCCAAGAAAAATCACATACACACATTCTCATACACTCTGCATGCGTGTGTGCTAAGTCACTTCAGTTGTGTCTGAGTGTTTGTGACCCAGTGGTCTGTAGCCCACCAGGCTCCTCTGTCCATGGGGATTCTCCAGGCAAGAATACTGGAGTGGGTTGCCATGCCCTCGTCCAGGGGATCTTCTCAACCCAGGGATCAAACTTGCCTCTTCTGCAATGCAGGTGGATACTTTACCGCTGAGCTACTGGGGAAGACCCCTCATGTACTCTAGAAATGCTAAAATGTAAATTCTTCATTCAGAGCACTAAATTTTGGGCACTCTGAAATACAAAGAAAAGAAATAACCTCAATGTTACGCAAGTATGTGCTTTTTGTTATACCAATACACTTTCAGATCAAACTCACTGGATATTTTTCTGGGAGTAGAAATTTTTCTTTTACTAAAGAACATACAGAGAAAACAAAATTATTTCTTTAAGAAAATATCTGTCAGACTTTTGATAGACTGTTCCATTAAGCCATTTTAATAAATTCCCTTGATATTTCATTCTTAAAATTCTTTGATAAATTAAGTAATTAGCTCAGCTCCAATATTGTTAATTAATTAATAATGCTCATTTTCATTGTTTATTGATTCAATATTCTGTCTACACCTGAGTAAATAGTCTTCTTTCAGAAAGTTACTGGTTAAATTATCCTATGTCATTTATCACTAAAGTCACGGACATGTTTGTCCTGTGAAGTTCCCTCTCTGCTAAGAAGTAATTGAGGCTTTGAGCTTCCAAAAGGTTAACTAATCTATGAATGACCAAATAGTTTCATCTCAGAAGGTCATTGTTCTTAAAAGTCACAGTCATTAGAAGTGATTGCAGCTTAACTACCTACCTTGGAGTTGTTTTTTAAGTCTTGAAGAATTAGAAAGCAAAATAAAAATTCTCACTTTTATCAGGGGTTAGATTACCATAGGGTCAGTGCCTTCAAGGTGAAGTTGTCAGCGTCTGAGTGCAATTTTGTACTCAGTTGTAAAGAGACCCTAAATTGCTTAGAAGAAAAGTATAAATAACCAAGCTCTTTTCGTGAGGGGGATATTTTCCATAAATACAGGTTTGTGCACACACACACACACACACACACACACACACACAAACAACTAAAATTTTTTGCAGAGTTGTGTTATTTTACTGTTAAAAATAACATTTTCAGACCTCAAATCATAAACATAACATCATATGTAATTTTTTAAAGTTCCAGATATTTGTATATAAAGAAAAGAAACCTATTTAAAGGAATTAGTGTCTCCCTTCACCTCTCCAGCCAGAGCAAGACTGATGTGGACTGAAAAAAAAAAAAATCATGCCACCTAAAAGTTGAGAGTGATGTTTTATTTGAGGGGAAATTTTTAGGACTTCCAACCCAGGAGGCGGCATCTCATAAAACCCTAAGAGAACGGCTCCAGTGAGGTGTGAGGGTAGCCAGGTTATATCGAATTTTTATAACAAAGGGCAGGTTGTCGGAATGTCAAAAGATTATTGTTAATTAAAGATAACCAGATATTCCAACTTAAGGAATTTAGAGCTTTTCTATGCCTGGGAAGATGCCAGATCTAGGCTCATTGAAAGCATTCCTTTGGTATGCACCCCAGCTCTCTGAGGCCCATATCCTGTGTTTTTACACCCTGAGTTTCCTTAGGACTCATCATGGGGAGTGGCTGCAGTCTGATGGCTGCTAGTCTTCTTTTCAGCCCTGAGTTCCCTCAGGGCTCACCAGCTGACAATGTACTCAGTAGCCTCTGAATCTTTGTGGCCCCACAGACCCACGTGCCTTCACTGGTGGTTCTGATGGTTCAGAGTCCACTTGCAATGCAGGAGTAGGAAGATCCCCTTGGACAATGAAATGGCCACCCATTCCAGTATTCTTGCCTGGAGAATCCCATGGACAGAAGAGCCCAGCAGATCATAGTCTATGGGGCCATAAGGAGGTGGACGAGACTGACTAATATCCACACGTTCTGTAACTCACCAGGCTAGTCTGCCCATGGAATTTTCCAGGTGAGAATATTGGAGTGGATTGCCATTTCCTCCTCCAGAAACCAGCTCACGTTGGAGGGCTGCAATTATTGATGACTGTGACATCCTTGTTTACTGATCTGGCAGGAAATATTCCATTTCTCATCTCTGTCTACTGTTGAGCAGACTCCTTTTCTGTTTGCCTTTCTTTCAGACCTGAAGAATCATTTTATCTGTGCTCCACAGAGTCCAATTTATCTTTCTAAAAAGCCAAAATGAATATCTACCTGATTCTCTTTCTGAATCACCTTTTAGCGTCTCCCAAAGCCTGTCCTGCAGTCCAAACATGTTTTCGTAAAAGTGTGAAAGACACGGAAACACAGTTTTAAAAATGGTGGTAATTTGAACATCGATGACACAATTTTGAACTCATCTATTCTTTTGACCAATAAACGGCCAACTTAAAAAATAAGCCACAACATGAGAATGGTAAGCTAAGTTTTATTTGGGGCAAAATGAAGACTATAGCCCAGGACACAGCATCTCAAACAGCTCTGAGAAACTGCTCCAAAGAGGCGGAGGAGAAGGTCAATACAGAGGTGATTCTGGTGAAGGGGAAGTGCTTGCAATCAAGCACATAATTTTTGCAGAAGTTTTCTGTTTCCTGTAGGTTGCTGCTAGTCCTAAGAAGTCTCACCATAAAGGATTTCAGTGCTTTTCTAGATATGAGAAGACTCAAGAATTGGACTCATAAAATTGGCTCCTGAAAATATTTATCTGAAGGCCTGTTCTGCCAGTTTTTCCCAGGGGACAGAGTACCTTGTTCCTGATAGTCACATTGATCTACTTTCAGGGGTATTGAAAGTCAGCTGCTGCAGCAGGACATAATTTAATCCTTGTAGAGGGAGTTGGGAAGTGCCAATTTGTCGTTGACAAAACCATCATGCTCCTTGACAGTTCCTCCCTTCTGCATTTCTAAATAATAGTGATTTTCACTAAAGATTGATAGGCACTTCTCTCTCTGAGATGTGTTTGTTTATGTAATTACTAGAAGTATACAATTTGGAAAACCAATCTACCACTGACTCAAACCCTGCCCCAGTTACGCAGTTGAAAATGAGTTGAGCTATAGAACTCCTCAAGTGCTCCGTCACTCAATCTTGTCTGACTCTTTTGCAACCCCATAAACTGTAGTCAGCCAGGCTCCTCTGTCCATGGGATTATCCTGCCAAGAATACGGGAGTGGGTTTCCATTTCCTTCTTCAGGAGAACTCCTTAAGGGCCTCAGGTAAATTTCACTGAATTGTAATTCAATATTTTTATTTCAGTCCACACAACTAGATGTATTGGTGAGATTGGACACTCTCATCATCACAATGAATTGCAATGTCTCATCTCTGAATTAAATTTAAATTGGATTTTAAAAGACTTTCCAGCCCATAAAAGAAGGATCAGGGAAAATGCTTCATTTATCTCCATCTTACAAACTGAAGGGAATAGGTTGCTGAGTGTTTTATCATCAAAAGTTCATATTCTATAAATCTGAATTGGGAAATGTGAAAAAATCAAGCCATTTAAAATTTATTAGGAAAAGGAGGAGAAAAAGCCAGTCAAAATGTACAGCTAATAATTTTCAGTGATTCCAGAAGCACACACAAAAAATCATTCCTCATTCTTTCTTCAACTGTGCTGTGAAAGGATACATTTTAAAGTATATCTTTTGCTTCTTTAAAAAAAAAGAAAAAGCTCTCCTGTCAAAATAAGAGCTGCCTTTCAAATTTCCAGATTACAGGTGTTCCCCGTGATGTAATTAACTTAAACAACTGTCTTTCTGCCATGATGACAAAGGTGGGACAATTTATGTAACAACTATCCATCTTGAAAGAGTTTATAAAGCCCTTACTCATGATTGGTTTCACACATTGATTAATAGACATGTTTTATTTCAGGCTTTAATTAAAAGAAATAAAAACAGTCAACTGTAGGCCATGACAAAAAAAAAAAAAATCCATTAGTGAGATGGGAGATCAAGCAATGAGCAAATTTAGTGTGAGACCTTGTAAGGAGATCCATATGCCTGTGCTCACAACCTCTCTGAGACAGTTCCGCGTGCATGCGCACGCGCGCACACACACACACACACACACACACACACGGCAATAAAGAGTAGAACCCACAGATTTAGGTCCAGTCTGCTTTAATTTAAGAGAAATTTGCACCATATTTTTCCGTATTTATATTAATATCAAAGTTAGTGGAAGCAAAATAAAGAAAACTTTCGAATGAGCAAAGTCTAGCCTGCATGTTTCGTTATAAAATACAAATTGCTAAATTAATGCTGTTGCATCTGAAGAGTAATTTAATATAAATTGTTGAACAGATGTCATGGACTGTTGAGACTCAGAAAATTCAAGCAAACCGTTGTTGAGTCCCATAGTATTATACTAATCACTCACATTCTACTGCAATTTTTTTTTTTTTTACTGAATATAGAAGTCTTAGTTTTATACTTTTTCCTTTGATATTTCTTTTTTAAATTTATTTTTTTATTTAAGTATAGGTGAATTACAATCTGTTAATAACTGCTGTACAGCAAAGTGACTCAGTTTTATGTAGACACATATCCTTTTAAAAATTCTTTTCCATTATACTTTATCACAAGATATTGAATATAGTCTCCTGTGCTATTCAGTAGGACAGGGACATTGTTTATCCAGTCTACATTTCTGCTGATCCCAGACTCCCAGGCTAGCCCTCTCCCACTACCTGATTGCTTGGCAACCATCTGTTTGTTCTCCATGTCCTGGAATCTCTTTCTGTTTTGTGGATAGGTTTATATGTGTCTTATTTTAATTTCCACAGAATGTTTACCTGGATCTTAAGCCCTATCACATGTAGAAGAGCAGCAGGCAAAGGTGGAGTATTAGCAACTCACGGGGGGATATGAGTTGTGTGATTTTTTTTTTCTTTTTTCCTTCATTTCTATATACATTTCTATGCACTTAAATGACAGAGCAGCAACTCAAAGGAACTTTTTTTTAACGTGTCTGGGTATTTACAGAGACAAAAGTTCATCTTCAGTTTTCTGACATTCTGAGGGACATTCTCTACTCTACAGATGTACCTGGATCACAACCAAATAAGGGGTTCAGAAAATGTCTGAACTCAGTTTATCTTTGAAAGGAAGGCATCTTTCTCAACCCCACTAGGGAGAGCCCTGCGGTGTTCAGGCATGATGTAAGGGCCCGACTTCTCAGGGCTCCGTGTCTTGGCACAGAAGGCAGACAGATACCAACTTAGCAATTTACGAGGGCAGTGTTACAAAGGTTTGAAAAATGAAATCTAGTGTGACAGCAAAAGCATTAACATATGAGTTTCATAGCCTCTCCCCTTTCATTCCCCATTAAAGATAATTCTATTTTTGCCAGTCTTGTGCAGGGTCTTACGTGCAGGTTGGCCACAATGGGGTGTGGGTGGTGGTGGGGGGGTTGGAAGGGGGTAAATTAAAGAAAGGCAAACACAAATTGACTGTGTTGGAAAAGGTAGAGAATTACTTCTAGAGGATAAAACATGTAGAAAGTGGAACAGGAGATAAACATGAAAGCAATTCTACTGTGTTTTAGAGAGGTGAGAGTGAGCTGGGCATTTGTAAGAGATAGCGCAGCTTTGCCGAAGGGAGTGGAAAATAAAAGGATCGAGGAGGGAAATGGGCCTTTCAAAAATATGTTTTAACATTGCTTGTGTCTGTGCTCTTCTCAGAAACAACACTAAATATTTAAAGTGTTTTAAAAAGCTCTTTAGATATAGGGTTGGGATTTTATTGTAATGCAATGTTTTATAAATATATCCAAAATGAGTAATAATTTATATAGATTTTGTTAGTATAAAATCAAGTGTAAAATTCTTTTTCAAAAGTGTGTGTCTAATGATCTAGCCAGTTCTTCTTAAAACTGTCACAGGCCTGTTAAATCCAGTCTCTCCAAACATGACATAAGTTACAGTATATTTTAATGTGAGTTCACTATATTGAAACATAGTGATATCAGATATTTAGGGATTGTTTGATTTTCCTGTTAAGGAAAGAACTATATCTTCTTCTTGCTATTTCGATAATATAAAGCAGGATTAAGAATCTATGACCTACACATATGTGATGACAATTTTCCCCTGGAATAGATGTTATTCTGTTTTGTAGTACCTATAACTTTTAGATCAGTTGTAACATATTACCACTTGATTCTCCTGGAACATAGAAAAATCCACTTTTTCCTCACAGTATACAGATAAAATAGTACAAGTCTTGCTAATTATTTTTTATAGGTTCACAAGTCCATTAAATCTCAATATTAGCAATCACTTTCTTGTAATTAAAATGCAGCTCTTGTTCTTTTCATTTTATTGGTTTTGTTGATTACTGTAGGTCCACAGTCTATTAAAACTCTGAATATTAACGATCCATTTTTGGCAATTAAGATGCATCCTTTGTTCTTTTCATTTTATTGGTAAACAGATAATACTTGCCTAAGAATTCATTGTGATATTAATTGTGAGCAACTAGTTTTAAGACTTTTAGACTTATAAGTGTCTTTCTACTTGTCAAATTGTCCAAACTATAACTTGTAAGCAAATTCACATTTACATATATACCATTTCCACCAAGCTCAAGTCAATCCATAGACTTAAAATAAATTCTTTTCTGTGTTACCTTATCTTTGTTACTTAGGGGAATTTTGAGAGTGTTTCATGGAGTCAGAAGACCTGAGTTGAGTATTAACCAGTCTTCATTTTTTTTTTTCCTAAGATTTTTTTTTTTTTTTTAATGTGGACCGTCTTTAAATCTTTATTGAGTTTGTTACAACATTGCTTTTGTTTCGTGTTTTGGATTTTTGGCTAGGCATGTGGGATCTCAGCTCCCTGAGCAAGGATGGAACACACAGTCTCTGCATTGAAAGGTGAAATGTAACCACTGACCCTCCAGAGAAGTTCCTTGGCCCTTCCTGTTAGTTCCTGAAAATCCCTGTACTAACAGTATAAATCATCCCAGTTTTCTTATCTATGATTTGGAGATTAAACTTGAACATACTGCCTCTGTATTTTGCCAAGTTATTACAAAACCATACATGGGAAGTGCCCAGGATTCAGTACAGGGAGCAGCACATAGCAAGTTCCAATAAAATGAAGTGGTTATTTTCATAATAGAATTAGCATTTGCATTCTATTCCAGAGCCTCATAGAAAGAGGCACAGCATTTTCATACTTATGCTTCTAGCAACAAAACAATCATCGGTGTAAAAAATACAGAATGCTGGCTCTGTGTTATACGAGAGCTCCCACACTGGCCTTGATGTATATGCTCTGTTCCACAGAAAAACATTCATGGCTATACGATTCTCACGTCCTCTTTCCCTCTCTCTCTGCCATGCGAACAGAATTTGGAAAAAAATAGGCATTTGTTAAAATCTATTTTTCATTGATCAGATGAAGATATTTTATGTTCTTATTGTAACTGTATTACTCTGAGGTGTTGGGATCAATGTAGTGATAACTTCAATCAGGAAAATATTCATGTGTAAACCTAGGTCTAGAGACTTCCCTGGAGCTCCAGTGATTAAGACTCAGTGCTTCCACTGCAGGGAGAATGGTTTGATCCCTGGTTGGAGAACTAACATTCCACATGCCAAGTGACATGGCCAATAAATAAATAAGTAAAAGCTCTTTTAAAAAAGACTGAAAAAAATAAGTATATAAATAAACCTAGGTCTGAGTACCACTGTTGTTTTGTTCTCAGTCTAGGAAATATGTGAGATTTCTCAAAAATTTTGGAGGCTTCTTTTGCAGTGATGAAGCCAGGGTTTCCACAATATCTGATATGCAGGGTTTAGAGATTTTCCTTCAGATGTTAAATAAAAGTAGAAGTCACATTTTGCAGTAATTCTAAAGAATACCCTGCAACTTAAATCTATGTTATATCTAGAATAACTGCAACAGAGAAATTCCTTTACAGCTTGTGTATTCTAGGCCATTTCATCTTAGTGGTAAGAATAAAATGATAATAACGTTTCTGAATAGATATTTTCTGGTTCTGCATCAACCAAATTTACAGGAATCCCAGTCCCAGATAATTCTTCTCAAATAGACGCATGGAGGTATGGGATGAAATGGGAAGAAAAGGGTAGCACCAAGGACATGGTCATCAGTAGACAGTCTGATGGGTTCTAATGGCCCAGACAGGGAAGCCTGGCATGCTGCAGTCAATGGGGTTGCAAAGAGTCAGACACGACTGAGCTACTGAACAACAATTATAACCAATGGCCCAGTGAGACTGTGTCCTTACTCTTTCTTGACACAGGCATTGGGATTAAAGGCCAGAAAAATGATCAAATATCAGAGCTAAGGAATAGACATTTATTCCTACAAATTGAGGGGGTTACAATCTGGTTTGCCAGAATGTGATTCTCCTGTCTTTTTCTTTAACTGCTTTAAAAACTTTTTAATTTTATATTGGAGTAGAGCTGACTAACAAAGTTGTGATTGTTTCAGGTGAACAGTGAAGGGACTCAGTCATACATATACATGTATCCCTTCTCAAAACTCCCCTGCCGTCCAGGGTGCTGTGTAACACTGAGCAGAGTTCCCTGTGCTCCCCAGTAAGTCCTTTCTTTCCCAGGGGACTGGGTCAAGCCATCAAAAAACAGAGGAGGAAGCATCAAATTGACTTTGACCATCAAGAAATGCATCATTCAGGAATCATTTGGCCTGAGACTTGGAAATTATTTGCTGATTCGCCAAATATCAATGAAGAGGGATACCACTCCTTCATCCATTTCACCATGTCCATTGAGTGCTGTAGCCAGGCGCCATGATGAAAAGTGAAAGAAAGATGACGGTGCTTTTCCTCTTGGTCCACTAGATTAGCGGACATGATAAACTATGCACATAACAACACAACTGCTTTTGTGCCTACTAAGTGCCTTGAGTGGGATGATAGAAAATTTCAGGTTGCTATGCCCGCCTGCTAAGTCACTTCAGTTCTGTCCAACTCTTGAAGGTTCCATGGACTGTAGCCCACTAGGCTCCTTTGTCCATGTGATTCTCTAGACAAGAATACTGCAGTGGGTGGTCAGGGGATTGTCCTGACCTAGGGACAGAACCTGCATCTCTTACGTCTCCTGCACTGGCAGGCAGGTCCTTTACAGCTAGTGTAAGCTGGAAGGCCATAGATATATACGGGCATCCTTGGTGGCTCAGATGGTAAAGAACCACCTAGAATGCAGGACACCCGAGTGCACACACACGCAGTCTTTAACAGTCCTGGCTAGCTCTCTAAAAGTTCTCTATTTTCCTATTGCTAACAAAATTCCATAGGTCCAAAATGCTAATGTGAGACCACAGTGCTTCCTTGGCTACAGAACAACTAAGTGCTAAGTCAGCAATTCAACACCTCTCTCTCTCTCTCTCTCTCTCTCTCTCTCTCTCTATATATATATATATATATATATATATATATATGTGTGTGTGTGTGTGTGTGTGTGTGTGTACATAAATGAATATTTTTTTTTCTTAGTAACTAATGATCTTTGTTTGAGATGTAGTATACTTGAGGCACTTGTCTGGTACTCAGCTGGATTGTGCAACCAGCATTAGGAAGGCAGGATGCAGTTTCCCAAGAAGAAGCCAGAAATTTCCAGCAATTTAATTACTCTCTGACCTTCTAACATCTTCCTTGACTGCCTGCAATACAGTAGGCCCAAGTTCAATCCCTGGGTCAGGAAGATCCCCTGGAGAAGGAAATGGTAACCCGCTCCAGAATTCTTGCCTGGGAAATCCCATGGACAGAGGGGCCTGGCGGGCTGCAGTTCACGTGGTTGCCTAGGGTCAAACAGGACTGACCGACTGACACTGACATTCCTGTGTGGAACAACTGAATCACTTAAAAAACGCATCACCTCCATGAATATGGATGAAGAAACCACAAACTCACCAAGTATAGAGCATCAGGAAGCTTAAATCGAAAGGACATGGGTGGCAGCTTGGGAAAGAAGGTGAAAGATAATAGGTATCACCTTGAGAGAAAGACAGATCTTTTGTTCTTTGTGAATGCTTTATCTTCAGAGGCAAACAAAAGGAAAACAAGAAAACTACTTCAAGATAACATCCTCTGCAGTATTTTTGTTGTTGTTGTTCAATCACTAAGTCCATTTGACTCTTTGAGAGCCCATGGTCTGTAGCCCACAAGGCTCCTCTGTCCGTGGGATTTCCCAGGCAAGAATACTGGAGCAGATTGCTATTTCCTTCTTAAGGGGAATCTTCCCCACCCAGGGATCAAACCTGCGTCTCTTCCATTGTCAGGTAGATTCCTTAACTGCTAAGCCACCAGGGACGCCTGCTCTGTATTGCATATTATATTTTATTATATTATGTCTGAAACTATAGCCATTTTCAGTATCTTAGAGTATATATTTTATGTCTACCTTTATTCTAAACATTTCTAACTATCTGTGGAAATTACTTAAGGGATATTTTTGGATATTCTTCTGAACTGAATAGCTTGACACTTATATACTATGTGAGAAAACTTTGCTGCCTGGTGATGGCAAAAAGATGCAAAGTCAATTACCTGAGATTCTTTTCCAGCCTTTGAGAAGGATGTCTCTCACTCACAGAGTCTTCAGAAGTTATCCATCTCTATAGTGACTGGCCAGGTTGTTTCATAGAGTCTACGACCATTTGGCAAGTGTTGAAAACCCTCCTGAAATTGCACTACTGGATTCATGCCTGGATACACTGAAGAATTTAAGCATCTAATGAATCTAAAAGGAAAAAAAAATCATGCCCCATACCTCTCATCACAACCAATGTCATGCTTATGTTCCAGAATCAATAATAACAAGATCAAACCTGGCAGACAGACACTCTACTTCTGAATAACAAGGTTCCAGAATTCTCTGGAAAATAACATGCTTCCAGGAGATAAACCATGCTCCATATCCTCTTTACTGTTTTGTGAGAGGATTCATTCACCGTTCACATGACCCTCGGGAACACACTGAAGGCCAAATAAAGGCATTAATTTTTCCTTGAGTTTAGGCAGATTATTAAAGATAAGTGCCATATAGAGAGAATAAAGACATAGATATAAGGCATCAGAGACAAAGGCTCTGATGTTATATGTCACTGGGGAATCCTCAGTGACATGAGAGCAGTAAGCTTGGACTTAGAGCTCTGCCTGTCCATCCTAGAGCATACCAAGAGGAGGGGGCATGGCTGAGTCTCTACAAAACAGATGAGGGGGCTGGGCCTCCAAGCACTAATCTTACACCCTGCTGGGGCTAATCTTATGCTTCTTGGGGCTGAATCCATTACCAAATTGGCTTCAGTAGCATCAAGAAATAGACCGTCCTGGTTCCAAAGAGTGGTGAGGCATCAGAGGGTATATTATCAAGTCTAGGAACTGAATGTTGCCAAAATGGTTTGGCTGGACCAGAAGGAAAAGAAAGAAATAACCAAACATGCTGAATAAGTGCCCATGTTTCCCTCCGATCTTCACCTGAGAAAATGGACCAGAATCACAGAGGTGTCCGGGCTGAAAGTACTTGATAAAGAGAGCTGCCTCTGGAAATCGGAGGAGACGGCTTAAATGCCATGTGTCTGTTTTTTGGCTTCTGCAGGTGAACTTTCTCATGTACCTACTGGGCCGTTGCATGAGCCCAGATGCTAGAATATCCTTCACCGCCGCAGCACATTAATACTAATTGTCTTGTTAATTAGAGAAGAGATTTGGTTATAATTTTCTGTGTCTGCTTAAAAATGGCTCTTCACCTCAGAGCCATCTTGCCAAAGACGATCTGAAGAGGCAATAACATTCTTCACCTAGACTGTGTTCTCTGCGTTAAATCCTCTGACTCTGTCCCCTAGTAAGAAGACAGATGTGAATCAGCGAGAACATATGTGCCTGTCCATTTGTCTAACCACCTATGCTTTGCTTTCAAAGAAAGCGGATTTATAATTTCCTCATACTCATTTATCCCTCCCCCCGTATTTTATTTTCTTCCTTCCATCAAATGAACAGTAAAGATCACTACCCTCCCCTTCCCCCCATTTAGTAGCTAAGGGTAGGTTACGTGTATATTCTCCAGGGTGAGTTTAGTTCTTCCTCCTCTCTGGAGTTCCAAACAATAATTACACTGTTTTTTCTTTCTCTTCGGGGCTGCTATGCACTTTGAACCAGCTTTCAAAAGTTTCCCAAGCCAATATAAGATCGGCTACATCTTTCTCAAGACAACCGACGCTACAGCTGGGCAGATTTGAGGGAGAGAAGCTGGAAGCACCAGAAGCCATTAACTTTCTTTTCCAAAAATCACCTTTCTCATTAGATTTGAAAAATGTGTTTGAGAACAGCAGCTTATGGCAGTTGACTAGATAAAACTTCAGGAAAGATAGTACACACAAGGAAAGGTGAGACAAATTGCGGTGATAAGGTATGTCAGCAGAGGGCTGATGCTGCAAGAATATAGTGTCTTTGTATCTGTGGCCATTCATTAAGTGAGGTTGTGTCAAGGCTGTTGGCATAGAGAAATGAAGACTCCCGCATACCCAGCAGCATCGGAATATAATCACTGGTACTTCTGGATTTCTGTATCCTTCCCTCCGCCTCCTCATTGGCACTGATAATGTTCCCTTGAAAAATACATATGCCAGAAAAATTATTTTGAGGATAGTCATTTTAATAAGCAATTCATATGAAACTAACCACTCATCCACATTATAATAGGAATAATTCTACCTCAGAAAAAATATCTGATTATTAACCCTGAATAATCATGAAACTCCAATGGTGTCTTATTAGCTTAGGAAATATTAAATATAGTCGTGTTTCCCAGGAGAAAGGGTGGTCAGAAGAAAAAGGGAGACATTTAAAATGAAAAAAAAAATCCCTGTTTTCGATTGTAAGTTATAATCACTGTATAATAGAACATGTTCTTTTGCAATAAAGTCAGTGTTTGATTCCTCAGTTTTACTAAGGAAAGATTGGCAGGTTTCTGTTGATAACAGAAATTCTGCATAATCCACAAAAAGTAATATTTTTTGTTACTTTAGGTAAAGCTGATTCTTACCTAATAGGGTTTTCCAATGTTTGTGTCCTATATCTGGAGGATGTTTAGAATCTCTGTCCGTGAAATTTCTCTTGTAAAAAGCACTACTTTCAGACTAAATGTTAGTAATAGGAATTGGAGGTAAAAGAATTGCATTTGAAAAGATGAAAACTCTCAAATGTGATTATGGGTAAATCAGAAAAGGGCTTCCTCACCTTTCCCCAACACAACCCCCTCCCAGCTGCACACTCACATATTCTGACTTTGAGAGGGTGCCTCGCCCCTGTTTCTGGCTAAGGTCTCTGTTTTTGCAGTAGTTTCCAGTCTTCTGAACCCAGTCAAAAAAGTTGCTTCTGCAGATGAGCTTTAGAATGTACCTGGAGAAGGCGATGGCACCCCCCTCCAGTACTCTTGCCTGGAAAATCCCATGGACAGAGGAGCCTGGTGGGCTGCAGTCCATGGGGTCATTAGGAGTTGGACACGACTGAGCGACTTGACTTTCACTTTTCACTTTCATGCATTGGAGAAGGAAATGGGAACCCACTCCAGTGTTCTTGCCTGGAGAATCCCAGGGATAGAGGAGCCTGATGGACTGCCATCTATGGGGTCGCACAGAGTCAGACACGACTGAAGTGACTTAGCAGCAGCAGCAGCAGAGGATGTTACATGAGCGTGCAAAGATACTATAATATCCTTCACCATTATAGCACACAGATAAAAAGCAACACAAAATATGTTGACCCACAGCTCTCTCAAGCTAATGTTCTATTTCTCTGGTCTCTTTCGAAAGATGCCATAACCTGCTAGAAAATGGAAACTGAAGCAAGCTCAAGAGGCTAGTGCTTTCATAGGAGGTGAGACCAGGCAAGGGAGGGAAGGAAAAAATGTTCCAAAGAAAGGGAGCCAAATGTGAGATTATAGTTTATCAAGCAGCTTCATAAGGAGATACAGCTGACTCTGGTTGCATAGAATACCTTCAGCCAGCCAAAAAGAAACCTCTTATCTGAGAGCAGTTCATTAGAAGAAGGGTGGGAGGGGTTTATTTAAGACTTCTATTACATCTTCCCCTCATTAATGGCCAAGATTGCTCTCACAAAGAATAAATGCCAACATACTTTTGTATTGAGTCATTTGGACCATTGGGAAGTCACTGAATAATCAGAATGCCTGAAATGTGGGAATTCATCTCAGTCCCAAAGTAAAAGCAGGAGTCAGGCGTGTCTTTTCAGGTGTGGTCAGGTGACATCAGCCTTGGACAGAGTCTCCTGAACTGCACGGAGCTCAAACCAGTCAGTCCTAAAGAAAATCAGTCCTGAATATTCACTGGTAGAACTGATGCTGGAGCTGAAACTCCAATAATTTGGCCACCTGATGCAAAGAACTGACTCACTGGAAAAGACCCTGATGCTGGGAAAGATTGAAGGCAAAAGGAAGAGGGGACAACAGAGGATGAGATAATTGGATGGCATCACCGACTCAATGGACATGAGTTTGAGCAAACTCTGGGAGATAGTGAAGGACAGGGAAGCCTGGTGTGCTGCAGTCCATGGGGGTCACAAAGAGTTGCACATAACTTAATGACTAAACAACAACAGCATACACTTTGTGCCTAAAACTTGCACTTATTGTTTTAATAACTCTGTTGAAGTATAATTGGCATATAAAAGATATATTTAATGTATAAAGTCAGATGAGTTTGGATACACCCATCCAATCATCACCACTATCAAAGTAATAAACACATCCAGACCCTCTAAACACTTTCTCCTCCCTCCCCACTTGTGTGTGTGTGTGTGTTTTATGGGAAAGATACTTCACATGAAATCTACCCTCTTAACGAATTTTAAATGTGCAACATTTTAAAAAAATAGACAGTATCTTGTAGAGCAGATGTATAGAACTTATTTGTCTTGTGTGTGTTCTTAATGTGACAAGTAAGCTCATTATAAAAATCACTTGCTGCAGTAAACTATATAGAAACAATCTAATCTTTTATTGTCAAACAAATACATTTGAAAATAATTATACAATTAAATATAGAACAACTTGGGTATACCAATCTTGAGACCGCAGTGACAGGTGAAAAAAACAATTTGAAGAATTGTATATTTTCTAATGTACTCTAGATGGCTTTCTTGTTGGTTCAGACAGTACACAATCTGCCTGCAATGCAGGAGACCCAGGTTCAATCCTTGGGTCAGGAAGATCCCCTAGAGAAGGCAACCCACTCCTGTATTCTTGCCTGGGAAATCCCATGGTGAGAGGAATCTGGCAGGTTACAGTCCATGGGGTCACAAACGGTCAGATATGACCGAGTGACTAACACTACATTGCTATGTAGATAGTCATGGACAATGATATTCAAATAATAATAAACTGGCCTGGAAAGAAATGTGCTATATTTAGCATAATATTACTTCTTTGTACTGACAGTGAGAAACACGGGCAGGTAGGTAACAAACAGAATTCAATTACATTTGTAATATTTTATTTCATTAAAGAGAGTCTTGGAAGCAAAAGAATCTTGCTTTAAAAAGCATTTTTAAAAGCTGTACAAGTAGAAAGAAACTAACATTTATCAATGGCTTACTGTGCACCAGTTTTCTGATTATTCAGACCATTGATTCCAAAGGCAGTATGCCTGGGGTTGAATCCTGCTTCTGCCATGTACTAGACAGATTGTTTTGAACAAGTTAGGTAGCTTTCCTACGATCTGATATGTTTGTCTATAAAACAATGATAGTAATAACACCAACCTTCTAGTATTGTTGTGATAATTTAATTATAAGATTTATTTATACAGTGTTCTATATAGTGCCTGGTAGTAACAATAATTCAGTAAATGTGATTTGTTATCAATAGTCTCTGAACCCAGACGGTCTTTCTCCAGAGCCTCACCATGGAAGCTAAGGAGCAAATCAGACTGAAAATAATTATAATCAGGAGGCACGTTTTATTTTTTTCATCTTAAAAATACACCCACTGTTGATGAGGTCATTAGCGGGAGGAGATGCAGTCTCTTCTTGATTAATCAGCACAGGGCCTTCAGCATAGGTCAAGCTTGTGAGCTGTTTTCTATCAACTGATACAAAATTTCATGTCCATGAATCTGAGCACATTTAAATGAAACATTTCATCAGAGATCCTTACACATCATAACATCAAAAGTTAAAACATTTCAAAACCCTTCGTGAATGCAGTGATATTCTTGCAGAGTCTAAATGACACCGGAACTAATATGAATTATCAAACTGCAAATAAAAGCATCCATTACCTGTCATATCAGCATGAAGACTTTATAGTTACCAGTTGAAGAAATTGCAGACAAAGGCTCTATAAATATGTAATGTAAAATTTGCTGAATTTGTGTCCATTTCCTAAATGTATACTTACTTTTTTTTTTCTTACACGTTTAAATATACAGCAGGCTTGAAGGTTAAGAGAGAGATAGGGAAGACTTTTGCAAGAATAGTTTAAACTCAGAAGACTGTTCTCTGCCTGGCCTAGTTACCACATTCTGCTGAGGTAGCATTCCCTCGGTACTCGCCCTTACGAACACACGCTTTTGTATTTATTCCCCAGGTTTTTTCAGTTCAACTTTTACAGGATTTCCTTCTCTAACTCCTCAGGGGCCACCTGGCCTCCTTTCAGACTAAATGCTTGTGGACTGCTAGACAAGGCGAGCTGGTAGGTAGCTCTGCTCAGAGATGCTCTGCCTTGCTTCCATAACATGACTGCAGGGACCCCTGGGCAATAAAACACACTCCCTCATGGATTCAGGCTTAGTTTAATCTCCATCCCCCTACTATAGCCTGTTTGGCTGTGTTTCTTTTTTGATAAAACCAGAAAAGTGTAGGTTGTCTAGGAGGAATTTCATCTGCTCGAGACACAACCAAATTTCAGACACAACTCATTTTGATCTGAGAGTGAAAGTCACTTCAGTTGGTGTTCCCTTCTCTGTATGGATCGCTAAATCAAAATAAGATGAAAGACACAATAGAAGTTGGCCGAATGTCAGGCATGATACGTATATATTAGTACTTACTATTGTCAAATAGTAAGTACTTGACACAGTTCACAGCCTTGTCTAACTCAATGAAACTAAGCCATGCTCTGTGGGGCCACCTAAGATTGGAGAGTCATGGTGGAGAGGTGTGACAGAATGTGGTCCACTGGAGAAGGGAATGGCAAACCACTTCAGTATTCTTGCCTTAAGAACCCCATGAGCAGTAAGAAAAGGCAAAATGATAGGATACTGAAAGGGGAACTCCCCGGGTCGGTAGGTGCCCAATATGCTACTGGAGATCAGTGAAGAAATAACTCCAGAAAGAATGAAGGGATGAAGCCAAAGCAAATATAATACCCAGTTGTGGATGAGACTAGTGATAGAAGCAAGGTCCAAATCTGTAAAGAGCAATATTGCATAGGAACCTGGAATGTCAGGTCCATGAATCAAGGCAAATTGGAAGTGGTCAAACAGGAGATGGCAAGAATGAATGTCAACATTCTAGGAATCAGCAAACTAACATGGACTGGAATGCATGAATTTAACTCAGATGACCATTTTATCTACACTGTGGGCAGGAATCCCTTAGAAGAAATGGAATAGCCATCATGGTCAACAAAACAGTCCAAAATGCAGTACTTGGATGCAATCTCAAAAATGACAGAATGATCTCTGTTCATTTCCAAGGCAAACCATTCAATATCATGGTAATCCAAACCTATGCCCCAACCAGTAATGCTGAAGAAGCTGAAGTTGAACGGTTCTATGAAGACCTGCTGCTGCTGCTGCTGCTGCTAAGTCGCTTCAGTCGTGTCTGCACTACAAGACCTTTTAAAACTAACACCCAAAAAAGATGTCCTTTTCATTATAGGGGACTGGAATGCAAAATTAGGAAGTCAAGAAACACCTGGAATAACAGGCAAATTTGCCTTGAAGTACACAATGAAGCAGAGCAAAGGCTAATAGAGTTTTGCCAAGAGAATCCACTGGTCATAACAAACACTCTTTTCCAACAACACAAGAGAAGACTCTACACATGGATATCACCAGATGGTCAACACTAGAATCAGATTGGTTTTATTCTTTGCAGCCAAAGATGGAGAAGCTCTATGCAGTCAGCAAAAGCAAGACGGGGAGCTGACTGTGGCTCAGATCATGAACTCCTTATTGCCAAATTCAGACTTAAATTGAAGAAAGTGGAGAAAATCACTAGACCACTCAGGTATGATCCAAATCAAATCCCTTATGATTATACAGTGGAAGTGAGAAATAGATTTAAGGGGCTAGATCTGATAGACAGAGTGCCTGATAAACTATGGAATGAGGTTCGTGACATTGCACAGGAGACAGGGATCAAGACCATCCCCATGGAAAAGAAATGCAAAAAAGCAAAATGGCTGTCTGAAGGGGACTTACAAATAGCTGTGAAAAGAAAAGAAGCCACAAGCAAAGGAGAAAAGGAAAGATATAAGCATTTGAATGCAGAATTCCAAAGAATAGCAAAGAGAGATGAGAAAGCCTTCCTCAGTGATCAATGCAAAGAAATAGAGGAAAACAACAGAATGGGAAAGACTAGAGATCGCTTCAAGAAAATTAGAGATACCAAGGGAACATTTCATGCAAAGATGGGCTCAATAAAGGACAGAAATGGTATGGACCTAACAGAAGGAGAAGATATTAAGAAGAGGTGGCAAGAATACACAGAACTGTACAAAAAAGAGCTTCACGACCAAGATAATCATGATGGTGTGATCACTCACCTAGAGCCAGACATCCTGGAATGTGAAGTCAAGTGGGCCTTAGAAAGCATCACTATGAACAAAGCTAGTGGAGGTGATGGAATTTCAGTTGAGCTATTTTAAATCCTGAAAGATGATGCTGTGAAAGTGCTGCACTCAATATGCGAGCAAATTTGGAAAACTCAGCGGTGGACACAGGACTGGAAAAGGTCAGTTTTCATTCCAATCCCAAAGAAGGGCAATGCCAAAGAATTCTCAAACTACATCACAATTGTACTCATCTCACTTGCTAGTAAAGTAATGCTCAAAATTCTCCAAGCAATACATGAACCGTGAACTACCAGATGTTCAAGCTCGTTTTAGAAAAGGCAGAGGAACCAGAGATCAAATTGCCAGCATCCGGTAGATCATCAAAAAAGCAAGAGAGTTCTAGAAAAACATCTATTTTTGCTTTATTGGCTATGCCAAAGCCTTTGACTGTGTGGATCACAATAAACTGTGGAAAATTCTGAAAGAAATGGGAATACCAGACTTCCTGACCTGCCTCTTGAGAAACTTATATGCAGATCCGGAAGCAACAGTTAGAACTGGACATGGAACAACAGACTGGTTCCAAATAGGAAAAGGAGTGCATCAAGGCTGTATATTGTCACCCTACTTATTTAACTTCTATGCAGAGTACATCATGAGAAATGCTGGACTGGAAGAAACACAAGCTGGAATCAAGAGTGCCGGGAGAAATATCAATAACCTCAGATATGCAGATGACACTACCCTTACGGCAGAAAGTGAAGAGGAGCTAAAAAGCCTCTTGATGAAAGTAAAACAGGAGAGTGAAAATTTTGGCTTAAAGCTCAGCATTCAGGAAATGAAGATTATGACATCTGGTCCCATTACTCCATGGGAAATAGATGGGGAAACAGTGGAAACAGTGTCAGACTTTATTTTGGGGGCTCCAAAATCACTGTAAATGGTGATTGCCATGAAATTAAAAGACTCTTACTCCTCAGAAGGAAAGTTATGACAAGCCTAGATAGTATATTGAAAAGCAGAGACATTACTTTGCCAACAAAGGTCCGTCTAGTAAAGGTGATGGTTTTTCCTGTGGTCATTTATGGATGTGAGAGTTGGACTGTGAAGAAAGCTGAGTGCTGAAGAACTGATGCTTTTGAAATGTGTTGTTGGAGAAGACTTTTGAGAGTCCCTTGGACTGCAAGGAGATCCAACCAGTCTATCCTAAAGGAGATCAGTCCTGGGTGTTCATTGGAAGGACTGTTGCTGAAGCTGAAACTCCAATACTTTGGTCACCTCATGCAAAGAGTTGACTCATTGCAAAAGGCCCTGCTGCTGGGAGCGATTGAGGGCAGGAGGAGAAGGGGACAACAGAGGATGAGATGGCTGGATGGCATCACCAACTCAATGAACATGAGTCTGAGTGAACTCTGGGAGAGGGTGATGGACAGGGAGGCCTGACGTGCTGTGATTCATGGGGTGGCAAAGAGTCGGACACGACTGAGGGACTGAACTGAACTGATTGTCAAATAAACTATGCAGACTGTTTTTAACACCTCTCTGTGTGTGTGCTCAGTCGCTCAGTCCTGTACGATTCTTTGGTGCCCTGTGGACTGTAGCCCACCTGGCTTCTCTGTCCATGGAATTTTCCAGGCAAGAATACTGGAGTTGGTTATCATTTTCTACTCCAAGGGATCTTCTCAGCCCACAAATCCAGGACAAATCTCTTGAGCCTCCTGTATCAGAATATGGGTTCTTTACCACCAGTGCCACTTGGGAAGCACAACACACCTCCATCGATGTAGTATTTTAATGTTTAAATTTTGCACCTATTAATTTATTTTACTTCTGCTTTATTGACTATGCCAAAACCTTTGACTGTGTGGATCACAACAAACTGTGGAAAATCCTTAGAGAGGGGAAAACCAGACCACCTGACCTGCCTCCTGAGAAATCTGTAGGCAGGTCAAGAAGAAACAGTTAGAACCGAACGTGGAACAACAGACTGGTTCCAAATTGGGAAAAGAGTACATCAAAGCTGTATATTGTCACCCTGCTTATTTAACTTATATGCAGGGTACATCACACAAAATGCTGGGCTGGATGAAGCACAAGCTGGAATCAAGATTGCCTGGAGAAATATCAATAACCTCAGATAGGTAGATTACATCATCCTTATTACAGAAAATGAAGAGGAACTGAAGAGCCTCTTGATGACAATGAAAGAGGAGAGTGAAAAAGTTGGCTTAAAGTTCAACATTCAGAAAACTAAGATCATGGCATCCGGTCCTGTCATTTCATGGCAAATAGATGGAGGAACAGTGGAAACAGTAGCTGACTTTATTTTTTTGGGCATTTTAGTTGAATCCCTCTGGATGCTGGTTTTTGTTTTGTTCTTTTTTTTTTTTTTTTTAAGGAGATACTGCAAAGAGCCAGGTTGGAGGTTATTGAGGTCCTTTAGCATTTTGATGAGAGATGACTGTAAGATGAGAGATGACTGTAAGATAGGAGAGTGAAACGTTCTTTCATTCTATGTACTTGAAGCTACCAGGATTTACCGACAAATTGGAATAAAAGACTGGAGATGACAAAATAGGCAAGTCATGTTGACATCACGTTGAAGACCTTAAAGTGCTCAATAATGTGGGTACACATAACTAATGAAGGGAAACTACATGAGGAGCTGACCTGTGAAACTCTGGGGCTTAGTACTGGATTTTCTTGGAAATGGACAAACCAGTGTGGAGTTCAGGGGAGTATCTGGGCTGGAAATACCAACTAGCGGATCATCAGCATGTGGAGAGTGTACCATATGCGAGACTGGATGAAGGATGCGAGGGAGTCAGGAAGGTAGAACGGAGGAGATCCTCAAGGACTGAGCATGGTGTGAAGCAGCATTTAAAGCTCAGAAGATAAGGAGGAACAAGCAAAACAGAACAGAGAAACAATGAGAAAGTAGAGGGGATACCGGGAGAGCCTAGCATCATGAATCTACATGAAGGATCAGTTTCAAGGAAGAGGATTGTTCTGAATGCCTTTGAGAGACCCTCTAGGTTGAGGCTCAAGAAATGGTCACAGAACTCTGGTCTTACACAGTCTTAGTGTATGAACTTGATGAGGGTCTGTAAAAGGACAGGAAGAGAGCAAACAAGGCATACGGACAGCTTTTCCAGGAGTTTTATTGTGAACACAAGGAGAATAATGAGTAGGTTCTCGGAGGGAAAGGATGCAGGCACAGAGGAATGTTAAGGAGGCTGAAATAGTAGCATGCATGTGTGCTGTGCTTAATTGTGTCCAACTCTTTGCAACCCCTTGGACTGTGGCCCACCAGGCTGCTCTGTCTATGAGATTTCCCAGGAAAGAATACCAGAATGGCTTGCCATTTCCTTCTCCAGGGATCTTCCCAACACGGGGATGGAACTCATGTCTCCTGTAGTCTCCTGTATGGCAGGCAGATTCTTTACCACTGAGCCATCAGGGAAGCCTAAAATAATAGCCCGAGTGTGTGCCAGTGAGAAACATACCCTTGAGAGGGCATAAAAAGGTGCTGATTCAGGAGAGTGAGGAAAGGATTGGCTGATCAGTTTGGGCTGAAATGGAGAACAAATGATATCTAGAGCATGTGTGGAGGGCAATGGTCTGAATCAGGGCCTTTTCTATTCATACAACTCATCCAAGTCATTTCACAGAAGAGCTCATCTGATCATCTTAAATCCCCTCACATCCTGCCTCTCTAGGCACACCCTTTTCCCATACACTGTTGTATCTCCTCATGTGTAATAGTGGACATAAGTTAAACTGCAATAAATAGAACACCCAATGCATGAGAACAGTTCAAGAGTAATAAGTTAATTGTAGAGTGCGTTAGTCGCTCAGTCGTATTTGATTCTTTGCAGCCCCATGGATTGTGGCCTTCCAGGCTCCTCTGTCCATGGATTCTCCAGGCAAGAATACTGGAGTGGATTGCCATTCCCTTCTCCAGAGGATCTTTCTGACCCAGGGATCGAATCTGCGTCTTCTTCATTGCAGGCAGATTCTTTACCTGAAAGTTAAATACAAGTTAATTGCAACTGTTTCTATTAGCCCAAAATGGATCCCTGGTCCCTGGATGGTGGTTGTTTTCATGGGGAATCAGAATTAGAGCCTCGTCTCTTTTGCAGTTTACCTGATTTGAAGATCTTTCATGGATGCATGAGGCAGGAGATGAAGAGAGGAGAAAAGAGAGAGAAAGAGAGAGCCACTTCATGACCTTTGGCAGGAAGTGGACACACAGCAGTTCTGTTCAGCTGGCCTTGGCAGAAATAATCCTTGAAAACGGACCACACCCCGGGTACATCTGAAAGAAAGAACACATTTTGGTGGAAGCTTGTTTACCATGACCTCACCTATTGTAGAGAAAGTGAAAGTGTCAGAAACTGTCAGTTGGGTCCCTCTGTGACCCTAGGACTGTAGCCCACCAGGCTCCCCTGTCCATGGAATCTGCACGCAAGAAAACTGGAGGGGATTGTCCCAATCCAGGAACCAAATCTGGATCTCCCACATTGCAGACATATATATATATATATTTACTGTCTGAGCCATCAGGGAAACCCTTGATGTTTCCCTGATAAATTTATATTTATACTTAAATTACAAATATAATTATAAACATAGATTTAATTCTACTTTGTTTTAAGGAGAAAGCAAGCTCCATGAACTTTCCTGTTACGTTTCTAATACCTTGTCAAAGGTTAGGCATATACTAGATGTTTAGGAAATAAGTATTTCCTAAATGAGTGAATTCAAAGCATGTACACTTATTTGGCCTAAAATTAGTTTCCCAGGAGCCAGGAAGGAAAGCTATCTCAGCATTCAGGATAAGTATCCATCCATCTGCCAATTTTACTAGGTTTTGCTTAATAAGCTTCAACCTCATAATGTATATTCCACTATTCCCCATAAGATAAGACCAAAATAAACTTTAAAAAATATGTGCTTTGACTGTTACAGTAGATAAATGTAATATAAAATAACCTTATTTGATATGGTTTGACATGCTTGAAGTATTTTGGGGGGCCTTTTATGTTTCTGACATTATAAACATTACAAAATTTATTTACAACAAATTATAAAATTTTGCAAAAAACATTTACAAAATTACCTTTTTGACATCTAATGAGAAATAAAATAAAATTAACATTTTCTATTGAGGAAGAAAGAAATCCTGTTTTCAGTATTATGATTTCTTTAAAACTCTTTAACTTGGATTAGTTTATTTGACTGTTTCTTAAAGCCACTACTATACAAAGATAAAACAAGATATACAACATTGAAATTTATAACTGCTTTTAGGATCCAAAGAAGTCACCATCCTTAGCGAACAATTTGGATGCTTTCATTTCAGTGAATAGAAATTATCTAAATTTATTTTGTAGTATGTTAGGGACATATCATATTATATATCATCAGCTCAGTTCAGTTGACGGACTCTTTGCAATCCCATGAATCTCAGGACTCCAGGCCTTCCTGTCTAACACCAACACCCAGAGTTCACTCAAACTCATGTCCATCGAGTCGGGTGATGCCATCCAGCTATCTCATCCTCTGTTGTCCCCTTCTCCTCCTGCCCCCAATCCCTCCCAGCATCAGAGTCTTTTCCAATGAGTCAACTCTGCATGAGGTGGCCAAAGTATTGGAGTTTCAGCCTCAGCATCAGTCCTTCCAATGAACACCCTGGACTAATCTCCTTTAGGATGGACTGGTTGGATCTCCATGCAGTCCAAGGGACTCTCAAGAGTCTTCTCCAAAACCACAGTTCAAAAGCATCAATTCTTTGGTGCTCAGCTTTCTTCACAGTCCAAATCTCACATCCATACATAACCACTGGAAAAACCGTAGCCTTGACTAGACCCACCTTTGTTGGCAAAGTAATGTCTCTGCTTTTTAACGTGCTATCCAGGTTGGTCATAACTTTTCTTCTGAGGAGTAAGCGTCTTTTAATTGCAGTCACCATCTGCAGTGATTTTGGAGCCCCAAAAAATTAAGTCTGACACTCTTTCCACTGTTTCCCTATTTCCCAAGAAGTGATGGGACCAGATGCCATGATCTTAGGTTTCTGAATGTTGAGATTTAAGCCAACTTTTTCGCTCTCCTCTTTCACTTTCATCAAGAGGCTTTTTAGTTCCTCTTCACTTTCTCCGTAAGGGTGGTGTCATCTGCATATCTGAGGTTATTGATATTTCTCCAGGCAATCTTGATTCCAGCTTGGGCTTCTTCCAGCCCAGGATTTCTCACAATGTACACTGCATATAAGTTAAATAAGCAGGATGACAATATACAGCCTTGACGTACTCCTTTTCCTATTTGGAACCAGTCTGTTGTTCCATGTCCAGTTCTAACTGTTGCTTCCTGACCTGCATGTAGATTTCTCAAGAGGCAGGTCAGATGGCATGACACATCATATGACAGGGACACTTGCTTGATGAAAGTGAAACAGGAGAGTGAAAAAGGTGACTTAAAACTCAACATTCAGAAAACTAAAATCATGATGTCTGGTTCCATCACTTCATGGCAAATAGATGGGGAAACAGTGACAGACTTTATTTTGGAGGGGCTTCAAAACACTGCAGATGGTGACTGCAACCATGAAATTAAAAGATGCATGCTCCTTGGAAGAAAAGCTATGATCTACCAAGACAGCTTATTAAAAATCAGAGATGTTACTTTGCCAACAAAGGTCCATCTAGTCAAAGCTATGGTTTTTCCAGTAGTAGTGTATGGTTGTAAGTGAGAGTGAATGTGAAATTGCTCAGTCATGTCTGACTCTTTGTGACCCCATGGACTGTAGGCTATTAGACTACTCCATCCATGGGATTCTCCAGCCAAGAATATTGGAGTGGGTTGCCATTTCCTTCTCTAGTGGATGTAAGAGTTGTACTATAAAGCTGGGTGCTGAAGAATTTATGCTTTTGAATTGTAGTGTTGGAGAAGACTCTTAAGAGTCCCTTGGACTGCAAGGAGATCCAACCAGTCCATCCTAAAGGAAATCAGTCCTGAATATTCATTGGAAGCACTGATGCTGAAGCTGTAACTCCAATACTTTGGCCACCTGATGGGAAGAACTGACTCACTGGAAAAGACCCTGATGCTGGGAAGGATTGAAGGCAGGAGGAGAAGGGGTCAACAGAGGATGAGATGGTTGGATGGCATCATGGACATGAATTTGAGTAAACTTTGGGAGTTGCCAGTGGACAGGGAGGCCTCGCGTGCTACCGTCCATGGGGTCACAAAGAATTGGACATGACTGAGTGACTGAACTGATGACATGTATTCCTGTTTGTTTGTATGTATGTATGTCTGGAAATATTTTGACATAAATATTTCATAAAATTACATGACTTCTAGATATACCATCACTTGCTTATTGCAGTTTTCTGAAGTTTGGATCTTAAATGGTCAAGGACTAATAATAATCATCCTAAGATTTGGATGATGAGTATCACTCAGAAGCCCAGCCTGGTATGAAACAACCATGGCGATGTGGCTGTGGTCCTGGGGTTTGGGAGCAGATGCCCATGTTGATTGCCTCTCCATCTCTGAATGCAATTCATAGAGCCGACACTTTGATTTAGAATATGTTGAAGTTCTGAGCTCTTCTCAGTAACAGCCCAGGCAAATCATGCTCTGCTGCACTGTCTTTGAAGTTCCGTTACTTTCCTCCCAGCCTTTTGTTCAAAGGTCTACAACAGCTATCTCTAATGGCAAAAAGTGATCATAGTTCAATACCAAAATCTCCTTCAGCAAAGACACAGATCTTCAGCTTGAATTTTGTCAGTGATTTTGTTGTATTGCCAGGTGAAGCTATACCTGAAATGAATCTTTTGTGAGTCTAACAAAGCAGTCAATCTGAGTACTGCAGTGGGTTCCCAGTAAGATGAAGAAGAAAAGTGTGGTTAAGACAGCTTTCTCTTTAATTGACCACATATTCCTTCAGAGACCATTTTGCACAACTTAACTCTAAAAGTGCCCTTGCGCTTCTGAACTGTAAACCACCAACATTATTCGAAACAGAAAATCCAATCAAACACAATTGGCAAAACATTGCTAGTTTCCTAAGCAGCTAACTGGATGTATTTGTCTCATGTTCATCTTCCTTGTCTCTGTTACAACTTATTTGATTTATACATATATTAAGTTGGGCCAAATCTAGAAATCAAAAGATATAAAAATCATGTCAGTTTGGGCAGTGGATCTCGTCCCACAGATGCTCTTTAATGTCCATCAATGTTATTGAATCTTAAAGAGGCTTATAATGCAACAGGCAATGTGAGATTACTTAACTTGTGTTTTCTATTTTAATTCCCAGAAAAATACCTCTAAGGTTTTATCCAACAGTATCTATAAGGTGGCCTTCCCTGGTTCCTCAACTGGTTAAGAAGCTGCCTGCCAATGCAGAAGATGCAAGATGTGTAGGTTCTACATCTGGGCAGGAAGACCCCCTGGAGAAGGAAATGGCAACCCACTTCAGTATTCTTGCCTGGAAAATCCCATGGGCAGAGGAGCCTGGTGGGCTACAGTCCATGTGGTTGTAACTCATGTCCATGGGGACACAATTGAGCATGCACACACATACATCCACACATCCAAAAGATACTACTATGGGGAATTTCCTCTGGAATGAATTGAGGTTTAGAGAGGTTAGATAACATGACAGGAATTGTTGTTGTTTAGCCACTAAGTCGCGTCTAACTCTTTTGCGACCCCATGGACTGGCCCACCAGGCTCCTCTGTCCATGGGATTTGCCAGACAAGAATGTTAGAGTGCACTACAATTTCCTACTCCAAGTGATATTCATGACAGAGTGATCAAACCCACATGTCCAGCATTGGTAGGCAGATTCATTACCACTGAGCAAGCCTCCAGGGAAGCCCTTACCAGGAATTACATCACTGTAAAATACAACATTGTCAGGATATAGACTAAGGCACCCTGAACCAGACTTGTCACCTCTACATTGGATTTCTTCCATTTAAAAAGACTTATATTTTCATTCATTGATCTCGCCATTCTCTTTACAGGAATGTGATTTCTAAGCCATTTTCCCTTATTAGATTCCTACTTAAATTCAAAGACCAGCTAAAACAAACATATCAATAATTTTTGTGGCAGACATTGACTGTTGTTTTTTTTTATCACTTTGTGAATACCTTTTCACTAATTGTCAATCAACATAGGAAATATCTATGTTGGAAGGGTTAAATTAGGAAATTGGGATTAACATACATAAAATAGGTGAGTAATAAGGACTTACTGTCTAGCACAGGGAATTCTATTAAATATTCTATAACAACCTCTATGGAAAGGAAATCTGAAAAGAATGCATATACATATATAAGGGCTTCCCTGTGGCTCAGCTGGTAAAGAATCCACCTACAATGCAGGAGACCTGGGTTTGATCCCTGGGTTGGGAAGATCCCCTGGAGAAGGGAAAGGTTACTCACTCCAGTATTCTGGTCTGGAGAATTCCATGGACACGACTGAGAGACTTTCACTTTCTCTTTCAAATATATAGATATATATATACACACATATATATGTATATATAACTCATACATCTAAAACTAATACAACACTGTAAATCAACTATACTACAACAAACTTTAAAAAAAAAAAAATCTATGTTCTCGTTTTTTAGTTCACCATTAAACATTGCTCAGCACTGCTATCTTCTTAGTCCCTTTAGGCTAATCCTCACCAGTGGAAAGTGGGTGAAATGATGGAATCCAGTTTCATGCCTGATGCCAGAGATTTCCTCTCTAGCAATTCATCTTCTCTTCTTTCACCTCTTGGCTAGAAGCACAGATCCCAGTGAAGGTCACCAAGACACTAAAAATGACAGAAGACATCTGTGTCCTCGTTTCAGGACACCTGAGTGTGAACATCCCCACTGGATTTTTCATGAGTTTGTATTAATAATACACACTCATTGTCTTCAGAAGCCCTTGAGATTTATTTGCTCTTGGAGTTGGTCATTATAGAAACTGTCTAACCCACCATTTAACATGTGCTAATTACTTTCAGTTTACAATGTGCTTTACAGAAAATATATTCTAACATTATATCAGTCACATGACACATGTATAATTAGTTGCTATTTTGGGCCGAATTGTATCCTCCCCCAAAATGGATACGTTGAAGCCCTAAGCCCTAGTATGTTAAAACACAACTGTTTGAAGATAAACTTTTTAAAGAGATAATTGACTCAGTGGTAAAAAATCTGCCTGCCAATGCAGGAGATATGGTTTCAATCCCTGGGTCAGGAAGATCCCTTGGAGATGGAAATGCATGCCCACTCCAGTATTCCTGCCTGGAAAATTACATGGACAGAGGAGTCTGGTAGGCTGTAGTCTGTGGGGTTGCAAAAGAGTAGACACCACTTGGCAACTAAACAATGAGATCATTGGGGAGAGCTCTAACTCAGTATGACTTTTCTTAAACAAGAAAAGGACATAGGTAGACACAGAGGAAAGAGTACGTGAAGACATAGGGAGGAGATGATGGCCATCTTGAACACAAGGACAGAAAAGAATCAATGCTGCTCATAGTCTGATCTTGGACACTCAGCCTCCAGAATTGTGAGACAAGGACGTTCTGTTGGTTAAGTCATATAGTCTGTGTGCTGCTTTGCTAGCACAGCCTTAAAAAACTAACACAGTTGCTATTTAGATAAATGAAGTTTAGAGGGAAAAAGAACTTTATAAATGACAAAATGGCAGCAGGATCAGGAGGCAAGGTCCTTTCTTGAGATGCAACGTGGAAAATCTTTCTTATTCTTTCTGATCTTTCCCAATAACTATGCATGTTTTTACTGTTCCCTCACTATATTTTCAGCTCATAGTGGGGAAAGATTTAATTCTAAATCTTCCCTTCCCTAGTAGAATCTGGAATCTGGAACCTAGCAGAATCATGGAGTTGAAGTGTTTAATAAACATTGCATTTAAAACATAGCGCAAGAAGGTAAATACTATATTAAAGGAATTTCAAAAACCAATGATAAAAGTTATTTGTGTCATAATAAAAGTAGATGAACAGCATGGTTTAACTGCCTATAAAGATACTTTAAGTGAAAGTTGCTCAGTCATGTCCAATTCTGCAACCCCATGGATTATACAGTTCATGGAATTTTCCAGGCCAGAATTCTGGAGTGGGTATCCTTTCCCTTCTCCAGGGGATCTTCCCAACCCAGGGATCGAACCCAGGTCTCCCACGTTGCTGGTAAATTCTTTACCATCTGATCCACAAGGGAAGCCCAAAGATACTTTAGTTTGATTGTAAAAAAAAAAAAAATTGCATAGATACATCTCTTCCATAGGCTCCTCGATGGCTCAGCAGGTAAAGAACTCACCTGCAATGCAGGAGATGCAGGAGACAAGAATTTGATCCCTCAGTTGGGAAGATACCCTGGAAGTGAAAAAGGCAACCCACTCCAGTATTCTTGCCAGGGAAATCCCTTTGACTGAGGAGCCTGGTGGGCTACAGTCCCTGGGATTGCAAAGAATCAGACACGACTGAGTGACTGAGCATATCTTTTCAACAATGTGATTTCTTTTTCTCTCATATATTTTTCAAACTTTTCAATGAAAAATTTCCTGCAAACCTTTTAAGATAAATGTATAGATTGAGTCTTCACTGTTTGCAACTCACATACATATATCCTTAAAATACTATCTTTTCTCTTTTTAATAACCCTGGGAATTGACATTATTCTAGATATTCATAATCCCATATGTAAATACAAACTTCATGCTTATCCTTCTGCTTCTTTGTGTATGATATAAAAAGCTCTATTCAAATATTTATTTGCCTACTTACCTTTATTCATTTGTGCCTCCTCTTTGCCTGATAATATCCCACTAAAATGTCTTAGGCATAATTTCTTAAAATTGTGATTGTCATGGTAACTACCAGCAGCCATGTACCAGTACCTCTGGCAGGTTCCTTTAAAATACTCAGAACTGAAATAGCAAAATAAGGATGTAAAAAACATCATACTGAAACACATTAATAAAAACTAATAGATTTGTAAAGCCTAACATTCCTGTTTGACACTTGGAGCATTGTTAGCTTGCAAGACATAAAAAAACTAAATAAAAATATATGCATGGTGAAATAAATTAGATTTCAAAAACATCATTTTTAATAAAGGCTTTTAACTGCCTCAGTCTGGAAATAGTCTGCAATCTGGTTGATAAATATGCGGCAAATGACAAATTAATATGTGTTGGCCCTCATCAACAACAGAGACAAATGTTATTATAATGTTTTGGACTCTGCTCAGTTTTGGCTGTCTGGGGAAGCGCTGAAAAAGTGCAGAGAATATGCAATTGAGAGGGATGAAGCTGCCCTCTATGTGAAGAGTGTGCGTGCTGCACCACACAGGAACAAGTGAAACTGTGTAAGATTTACACAGAAACGGAGACTGTATTCTGCAGGATTTATTCAAACTCTTTAACTATTGGGAGAAAAAAATTTATGGGATTGCAGTCCCAGTACCACCTCTAAAATGTTAGCAGAACTAGAAATAGTTTCCCCAATAGATTATGTATTTCCAGAAGTTAAATGGTTAACCTAACTTCTAAAGCTTTAAATTTGTCATTTAAAGTTTAACAAAATAAAAAATGCAGAATAATTTTATATAATTAGACATTAAACATATACTTTAAATTAAACTATATGCTCTATACTTGATTTTAAATTAAACATACACTTTAAACATTCCCGCTAGATTATATAAACACACAATAACACATCAAAGATTTTTCTTATACTCAGGATATTTTCATAAAGTGAATGGGTTAGTGAGTTTCAGATTGTGTAACTTCAAGAGTCTAGAAATGTAGATTAGCCTTAAGTTGCTAGTAATAAATATTGGTATTTTTATTGCTTTTTTATTTGTATTATCCATCTCTTATATTTAGATCATTAAGAAATGTTTACTAGGACTTTATATGAAAACTACTTCACAGTAACAATTAATGATTGTGAAGCTATAAATATATTTCAGTCCCGGATTTGTCTTCTAATAATTAAATTATCTTGGACAAGAATGGAAAAATTAGTAGTATTAAGTAACAGACTTTGTCAAATAATTAAAGAAAATATGCATGCAAAACATTTATCTCAATAAAATACACATAGTAAATAATAAATACTATGTATTTTTATTATTAAGATTGCTATGATGTAATTTTCTGTCTCTGAGATTGGAACAACATTATAATGACAGTATGCTTTCCATTACTATGGTCTTGTCTGCCCTCCACCTCAATATATCAAAGCAATAGCGGTCAGTATATTGTGCCACAAATATTAAATTGTGTTTGACCCCTACCATATTCAATTCTGATTTTCACCTAATATGAGATCACTACCACATATGCTTCCAGGTTCGCTTTCTCCCTTTCTGCTTAAAAATTGCTCTGGGAGTTTGGGAATTGAGTTTGTTCAGGCTTAGAGAAAGCCTAAAGCTAGTAATATTCTACAAGTGCATAGCTGTGTGTAAATACCATTACAACAAATTTTAAAACTTTTCCTGTATAACAAAGATTTCCAAATTCTTGCCAATGGCACTTTTGATATGAGCTATAGTCTAACTTCTAGTGCATGGAAACATTTAGGGGAACTTTAGGAAGTATTTGTTTACTGGATAAGAACACAACCTGTGGTTCATTACAAAATTTTTACTGAGCATTTGCTTTGTGTTTCGTATAAAATGTATAACTTGTGAAATACATTTTAAAGGGCATGAGAGAGAATTCTAGTGCCCATGATGATTTCAAACAGTATATAGCTAAGCCTTAGATTAGAGCAATGGGACTTCCCTGGTAGCTCAGAGGTTAAAGCGTCTGCCTCCAACGCGGGAGACGTGGGTTCAATCCCTGGGTCGGGAAGATCCCCTGGAGAAGGAAATGGCAACCCACTCCAGTATTCTTGCCTGGAGAATCCCATGGACGAAGGAGCCTGGTAGGCTACAGTCCATGGGGTCGCAAAGAGTCCGACACTGAGCGACTTCACCTTCACCTAGATTAGAGCAAAATTGTGCTGTGCTTGCTCAGTCATTAAGGCGCATCTGACTCTTTGTGACCCTGTGAACTGTAGCCCTCCAGGCTCCTCTGTCCAAGGGATTTTCCAGGCAAGAATACTGGAGTGGGGAGCCATTTCCTTCTCCAGGGGATCTTCTGGACTCAGGGATTGAACCTGCATCTCTTGCATCTCCTGCGTTGGCAGGTAGGTCCTTTACCACTAGCACTATACAGCTAATATGGCTGGAATTTTTCATACTCCAAGATTTATTATTGCTGATATATGTCTTTGAACACACATCATAAGAATACAGAAATAAAAATACCATTGATTTTAAGAAATTTTTTTTAACTTAAAAAAGTCGCAGAGATCAGACTAAATCAATGCCTTGCACATTTCACAGAATAGGAACTAGAGCTTCAAATGGAAAGTCAAGAGGAACAAAACCCCTGGATTATCATTGGCAATACTAAGGAAAAGGTTATGTTAAAGTCTATGAAGCAAAACACAGATAATAATATGTCTAACAAGGACATACACTGTCTTAGTAAGTAAGTCAGAGAAGGCAATGGCCCCCCACTCCAATATTCTTGCCTGGAAAATCCCATGGATGGAGGAGCCTAGTGGGCTGCAGTCCATGGGGGTCGCTAAGAGTCTGACACTACTGAGCGACTTCACTTTTATGCATTGGAGAAGGAAATGGCAACCCACTCCAGTGTTCTTGCCTGGAGAATTCTAGGGACTGGGGAGCCTGGTGGGCTGCAGTCTATGGGGTCGCACAGAGTCGGACATGACTTAAGCGACTTAGCAGCAGCAGCAGCAGCAGCAGTAACTAAGTAATTTGGAGAGTATAGCAGTAAAACTTTAAAAACCAAGCAGTCAGACTTCATGTTTGTGTAAAATAGGTGGTTGTCTGATGGCTTAGAAGGTAAAAAATCCATCTGCAATGCAGGAGACCCAGGTTCAATCCCTTGGTTGGGAAGATCCACTGGGGGAGGATAGAGCAACCCACTCCAGTAGTTTTGCCTGTTGAGTCCCTTGGATGAAGGAGTTTGGTCGCTTACAGTCCATTGGGTTACAAAGAATTGGACACAGCTGAGTGAATAACACTTCCACACACTTCACAGGCAGAACCAATGAACTGAATTTTAAAATCTTGGAATATGTAGAGAACTGAGGAAAATTTAATGTGAGGTAAGAATCTGTCCTACAAGTTAAGATGAGAACATTTTAACTAATAAAATATAAGGAAAATGTGTGCTTTCAAACAAACATTTCTATATTGTGAGGAATTAAGAATGAATCTTTGTTTTTAATTCATCGGTTATATTTCTTAGTAAATAAAGTAGATGAGATAATTGATAGCTTTAACAAACATTGACTAAAGTATTCCTTTCTACGATTTGAAAATTCAATCTTATCATATAATGCTGCTGCTGCTAAGTCACTTCAGTCGTGTCCGACTCTGTGTGACCCCATAGATGGCAGCCTACCAGGCTCCCCCGTCCCTGGGATTCTCCAGGCAAGAACACTGGAGTGGGTTGCCATTTCCTTCTCCAATGCATGAAAGTGAAAAGTGAAAGTGAAGTCGCTCAGTCGTGTCGGACTCTTAGCGACCCCGTGGACTGCAGCCTACCAGGCTCCTCTGTCCATGGGATTCTCCAGGCAAGAGTACTGGAGTGGGGTGCCATATTGCTTTCACATTCCAATAATTTCTGTGTCTTATATAGAATCTGTACTCTCTTTCATTAATCTATTAATACCAAAATAAAGAGTCTGTAAATACCAGTTATTTTAAAAAAGTTATCCAATTTTTTCATATAGCTGTTGATAAAAACAGCACCTTAAATTTATGGGGAAAACCTAGATTTCAGATTGGTTTCAAATTTCAATTTGTAGCTTCACTTGAGAATTTTCACTTCTACTATATTTTATATCACTCTTATTTTATACAATAAATGTTCCGATTATATCAGACTTCCCTAGTGTCCTTACTAAATTTTTATTGATTTTTACTATATTGTCTTTGAATGTTTCTGCTTAAGATTATTTTTTATTTTTCCATATTTTCTTGCAGTTACAAATCAATGCATTGCTTACTTAATTGTCCATTTGGTTATCACTAAAAAGAGTAGACAGCTTATATAGTAGTCTTGAAAAAACAACAACAGTGTTTTAAGTTCAGTTTTTGTTCTAAGAATTGATAATTGGTAGTCTTGGAATCTGGCAGTTGAAAATTCTTGTATATGCCTCTCTAATACTTATGATACTATATATTTCTTATATGTATTCTTCCTTTCTCTGATTTCATGCTTTAAAACAGTTCTGGTAAAAGAAAAACTAGTAATGACAATGTAGACATCCTTGATTTCTATGTAGAAGATTTGAATTGGAGTACCATTTAAAATATTGACTGTTTTTTTCGGGTAGCTAACTGTTGTATGATTGTTGTATGATGTTGTGATTCCATTGCTTAGAAGAGTAGCATGAAGGGGTAATACATTTAATCTTTATTTTCAGTATAAGAACACATATTTATGAAGTGTTTATTCAGGGTTGAGCATGGTTAAAGACTTTTTTTTGAATGCAATGAATTATAGTGATAGATTATCTAATGTTTACCTTTTTGCAATGAAATTTATTAAATTATCCTAAATTTTAAACACTAATAATGATGGTATTTTATTATTGGCATGCGTTTATATGTATGATTAAATACATTTCTTTGCATCTATTTCCTTATTATCTTCTGTAATTTTCTCACACTGACTTCTGAATTCCCTGAAAGGATTAGAGACTCCTATACCAACTGGGCTAAAGACTTGCTTTAAAAACACCCAGTTTCAGCCTCTTTTCCTTCCCGGTCTCACTGACTCTTAGTCTCGCTACTAGTGTCTCCTGTGATGGCCTCTAAAATCTATTGCTTCCTTTTAATCCTTGTCCTGAGCCTGCTTCTGATGGGACTGAAACGAAAGAATCAAGGATCCACAGAGAAGAGTAAGAAAGTGAAGGTGGATACATGGGAATCTTAATCATTTTGAAAGGAAATATCATCCAAATCATTCCAGTCCCAAAGAAAGGCAATGCCTAAGAATGCTCAAACCACTGCATAATTGCACTCATCTCACACGCTAGTAAAGCAATGCTCAAAATTCACCAGGCCAGGCTTCAACAGTATGTGAACCGTGAACTTCCAGATGTCTAAGCTGGATTTAGAAAAGACAGAGGAACCAGAGATCAAATTGCCAACATCCGCTGGATGATTGAAAAAGCAAGAGAGTTCCAGAAAAACATCTACTTCTGCTTTATTGACTATGCCAAAACCTTTGACTGTGTGGATCACAACAAATAGGATGACCACATGGAGAAGGAAATGACAACCTACACCAGTATTCTTGACCAGAGAACCCTATGGACAGAGGAGCTTGATGGGCTACAGTCCATAGGGTCGCAAAGAGTTGGACATCACTAACGCAACTGAGCATGCAGACTCCCATGCTTTCTATAAATATTGATTCATTGAGTAAATGATTGGAATTTTCTGAAAATATTTCAAAAACCTGTAAAGTGCCAAAAAAAAAATCAAAGATTTATCGAAATCATGCAGATATTGGCATACCTATATGATTCTGATATTTTATGAAATATTCACACTGTAGCCACACATCCTCCATTCATTTCTCTTTTATGCTTCAACTTTTATTTTGTCTTGTAATATAGTTGATTTACAATATTGTGTTAATTTCAGTTGAATAGCCAAGTGATTCAGTCATATATATGCATATATCCACTTGTTTTCAGCTTCTTTTTCCCACGTAGTTAGTTCCAGACTCTCAAGTATAGTTCTCTGTGCTATACAGTAGGTCCTTGAGTCTCTTTTTTATATATGGTAGTGTGTATATGTTAATCCCAAACTCTTAATCTATCCCACCTCCACTTTTCCCCTTTGGTAACCATAACTCCATTCATTTCTTATGTGCTTGGGTCTCCTAGTTGTGTTCCTGGATTCTTTAACTGGATCAAAGCCTTTCTTCCAAGACTTCAAAACATTTCTAAAGCAGAGTTTAATTATAAAGAATAAAAGTTTTATGAAATGATTATGTCATAAGATAATTCTAGAAAAAATACTTTCATCACTCTTCTATCCTTGAAGGCAAGTAGTCAGGCAACGCAGTGACTTTCTTGCTCTGTAACTCCAGGCTGGTCTTGGCATTGGTCAGTTTCTCCCCGCTGGGATTACTGGGAGGTCTCAGTGAGATCAAAGGTCCCCAGTACGCTCACTGCTGCAACATAGGTCTACATTCAAGTTCAACTTTTCTTTTTACTCTTCCCTTCTTGATACTAAATGTTTGTGATCAGTTCACAAGATCTTAGGGTGAATACTAAATCATAGCTGTTAATTTCTAAGAGAGGATTTGTTCAACAACCGCAAAAAGCAGTAGCAAAACTGGTTTAAATATAAGTTAGCTTGGTGGGGAGACACCTACATTTTGGACTATATATTCCATAGAGAAATTGTTTGTCAAGCTAACGTGCAAATGAACTCACTCTCCTATTTACACTAGGAAACAGTATATATGTATTAGCAGACAGTCTTTGCACTCATCCCATGCAATCTTAAAACCATTACCCCTCATATATCATATGCTAGCCCTGCACTTTGGCTCAAGGCCAGAAGAGTGAAAAAAGAATACATTTCATGAAGAGCACCCTGATGGTGGTGGTTCCACTCCGTGGAGAAATGAACACAGTAGAAAAACATCTTTTGCTGCAGTTATTTCAATTGAATAAGCACAATTTTGACATGAATCCATTAAAAAACTACTTTAGTTCTGGGAAACTGAGTATTAGAAATATGATGAGCATATTGGAAGAAGTTCAAAACTGAACATCAGGAGTAATTAAGGGAATGGAGAGATTGATTTATGAGAAAAGATTAAAAGAGCTCAATCTGTTTAGCTTGGCTAACAGACAACTAAGTAGGGGATATGGTAATTGTTTACAAGTGCTTACAAGGATGCAAATATCAAGGCTGGAGCAGAAATGCTCAGGCTGAGATCAGAAAGCCTGAGTCACTCCAAGTTAATAAAGAGAAAATTTAGGTTGACTGCCATCCAAAATGTGGTGATAGTAAAGGCCTTTCAGCAGGAATTGTCTCTTAGGGAAAATGGAAAAACAAACTCTTTGGGATATTTAAATGTGAGACAGCCTTTGTGAATCTATGGCTTCTGTACGTTTATGAGCAGCGATATTTGAAAAGTACTGAAATTGCATTGTTATATGCCCTGAGATGTTCAAATGAACCAGAGTGCTTCAGAGAAATATTTTATAAAGATGAAACTTGAATACAATATGTGTAGAGAGACATTATTATTATTTAAAAGAAGTAGAGTATTCTCTACTTTTTTTTTAACATTTTTCTTTATCCCAAACAATCAGGATTTGGTAGAGTAGTACAGCCAATTTCTTTCAAATTAATATGTATTAATTAAAATATAATAGTGTATTATCACATTTTTATACATAAACATGTAATTCCTAAAAACATATTCACATAATATTGGTAGTGTTATTAATGTACCAATGTATTTTTAAATCTAGTAGAAATTTTAAAAATTTATAGCAGTTCATATATATTTTTAAAGTTTGGTTTATAGAAAACAATTTGATGAGTATTATGCTATTTAAATGACTCACAGAAACATATGTAGTGATTATGTGATTTGAATATAAAACCAATCATAATAATCACTCAGAAGCAAAATAACTATTGCATTACTAGAGATCATATATATTTATTTACATATATGCATATTATATGTCACACTTCTTTCTTTCCCACACCTGTAAAGAATGTAATTTTATTTATTTCTCTATAAAGCTAGCACAGTGGTACAACTGTTTTTATTTCTTATAGTCTTCATTGTGTTAGGTTTTGTAGGAAATAAAGTAACTGGAAGGTATCGGTTTTATTCTTTGTGCTTTTTATTATTATTAATAAAAATTAGAGTTAAATATGTATGCAAGTTTAGGGAGCAACTGAAATGAAATACAAATTCACTTTCTGGTATAGATTGGCTTTTAAATGGATGATTTCATTACAAATGTTTCACTTATGTACAATGAGCTCTTCAGTGATTGACCTTTGAGTTTATCTGCAATCTTTAATTTGAACTAACAATTTATTTCACGTTATCCATTGCCTAAAGATTCATTGTACCTCTGAATGTATATATGTGCTATTTATAGGTTGCTCAGAGAAATTTGAGGAATTTACATATACACACACATGCACATGTGCCCCCACACAACTTTACACAAGCAAGCACACACAACCATGCACACACACCCAAGCACATACACAACTATACATGCATACATATAGAGGCATACAAAACACAAATATATGGAAACCTACAAACACAAATCCACACATTAATGCACACAATCTAGTCTGAACCCTGGCTATCTTTCAAATTATTTTCTCCCTAATTGAAAACATACTACCTTTCAAAATAGAAACAGAATACGGGAGTATATTTGTGCATGTGATTTGCAAAAGAATTGAAAGTAAATGAAGCAGTTTGTGTGATACAGAAAACCATCCCTTTTGGAAAGCTGTGCATAGAATCATCCCAATTTTATATAAAGGGGCTTCCCTTGATAACTCAGTTGATAAAGAATCCTCCTGCAATGCAGGAGACCCCAGTGTGATTCCTGGGTTGGGAAGATCTGCTGGAGAAGGGATAGGCTACCCACTCCAGTATTCTTGGGCTTCCCTTGTGGCTCAGCTGGTAAAGAATCTGCCTGTGATGGAGACCTGGGTTCAGTCCCTGGGTTGGGAAGATCCCCTGGAGAAGGGAAAGGCTACCCACTCCAGTATTCTGACCTGGAAAATTCCATGGGCTGTATAGTCCTTAGGGTTGCAGAGAGTTACAAATTTTATATAAAATAAATCATAATTCAGGTTCTAAGTTGTTACATTACCATAGAAAACACATTACTGATCTTTTGAGTCCTCACATTGCTTATAGTAAACACGAGTACATTTATCTAAATATCAAATCATATAGATATATTTATCATAGATGAATGTATTAAACAGCACAAAGCAAAAAGAGCATATATAATGACAAAATTAAAACATATATGTGTTTGACATATGCCAAACATAATATTTATTTTATTTTATAGTATTTTGACATATGCCAAACATAAGGATTTCCCTGGTGGCTCAGATGCTAAAGTGTCTGCCTACAATGTGGGAGACCGGGGTTTGATCCCTGGGTCGGGAAGATCCTTTGGAGAAGGAAATGGCAACCCACTCCAGTATTCTTGCCTGGATAATCCCATGGAAGGAGGAGCCTGATAGTCTATAGTTCATGGGGTTGCAAAGAGTCAGACACGACTGAATGATTAAACTATATAAACTATATAAACATAATATTTTACAGTAGGAAAGAGCGAGGACTAGCAGAATTTGTAAATGTAAATGAAGACCTGTAGAGTTTCATTTTCTCATAAACTACAGATACTTCACTTATTTGCATGCATTAAAATGAGTATTTAACATAGTCATAATTTTGCCAGGCCATCTGATCTCACTTTGTACATATCCCTGGGCACCTCTTCCAATAGTGTTACACAAAAATCTTGTCTCTACAATTAAGGATGTATTTTTGAAGTATCACCATTACTCTATTGAAGCTAATACTGCCATCATGTCCAATCAAAGCTTGATTTATGTCAGATTATGTGTGCACCATCATGCTTTCTAAAAGATTCTGGAATCCTTCTGGATTAATTGATCTTCATGGGTGGAAAATAAAGAGTGCTCTTTTTATTCCAAGAGAGAAAGGTTTTAGCTCTAAATCTGAGCATAATTGTTGGACTAAAATTAGAACACTGTTTAATTTCCATCTATTGTTTCCAAGAATCTATAATTTTTTAAAGATGAAAATGATCTCTCCTAGAATAGAGTTACCCCCTGAGTATTACGGAAAGTCTAAAATCACTGCTTTGAAGGCAAATGTCCTAGGATTTTACACTAGTTATGACAATTGCTGAGTCATAGTGAAAGAGGCAGAAATGTCTACAAATTACTCTGAGTTGCCTGGATCAAGAGCCAACAGGATATAGGAACTTCCACCTTCTCCCAGCATAAGGACGAGCACCCAAAGCCAAGTTCCTACAAGATAAAGACTTCAATCATCTGCCAGAGGTGGGTGTGTGGTTCTAATGAACTGCACGTTTCCCAAGTGCTGGAAGACTGCTTTCTGAGATAATACAAGTGAATAGCTTCCCTGAAAATAAGCACTGTCTACCAGTGAAACGGTCCTTTCAAATTCTGCTTGGCAGGTTCCTCCCATGCTTGTCTTGTAAGCACAGAAAGCAACGGTGGGTCATATCCAGCAGAGTGTCATGGTTTGAGTGTCCCTCTCCATGGGTAAGTGGAAACAGTGATAGATTTTATTTTCTTGGGCTGCAAAATCACTGTGGATGATGACTCCAGCCATGAAATTAGAAGACACCTGCTCCTTGCAAGGAAAGTTTTGACAAACTTAGAAATTAAAAAGCAGGGATATCGCTTTGCTGACAAAGGTCCATATAGCCAAAGCTATAGCTCTTTTAGTAGTCACGTACAAACATGAGAACTGGACCATTAAGAAGGCTGAATGCCAAAGAATTGACGCTTTCAAACTGTGGTGCTGGAGAAGACTCTTGATAGTCCCTTGGACAGCAAGGAGATCAAAACAGTCAATCCTAAAGGAAATCAACCCTGAATATTCAGTGGAAGGACTGATGCTGAAGCCGAAGCTCCAGTACTTTGGCCACCTGATGTGAAGAGCAGACTTTTTGGAAAAGATCTTGATGCTGGAAAACATTGATGGCAAAAGGAGAAAGAAGGGAGCTGCAGAGAATGAGATGGTTAGATAACATTACTAGCTCGATGGACATGAGTTTGAGCAAACTCCAGGAGACAGTGAAGGACAGTGAAACCTGGCATATTGCAGTCAATAGGGTCGCAGAGAAGGGACACGACTTAGTGACTGAACAACAGCAGTTCTGAGGGTAAAATGAGAGGTGAGGCAAAGACATGTGCTTTGTCTTCTCTTGCTGGCCCTTATCTTGTTAAGTTTCTAATGAAGCTCATTTTGTAATCCATACCACGTGGCATTGTAGAAATTGTTCCAAATTATTTTGCTGATTACTACAAGAAGGTCATCAGCAATCGCAAAAAGTAATATTTCATAACAAATATATGTGAAAGAGGTATGGTTGAGAAAACATCACTGGGGTAAAAGTCCATTCTGTAAGCTGGAATGTGGGCCTGCTATGCAGAAGAATGATGAATGTTATAAGTGGATATATCCACTTGCTATTTTATGATTTGATTAAGAAAATACACACATCTCCTTCATCTTCCCCTTCAGGTTAGAGTGACACCTATTATTCCTCAAGGAGGAAATGTTTGCTCGAATGCAACCTGCAAATGTAATTGATTCCAATTACCTGCGAGGCCAGAACTGGGTCACATGGCCAAATGAATCAACATAGGAGTCTGAGAAATATGAATTTGATCTGTTATCATCTATTGTGAAAGGGAGCATGTGATGCAGACATAGACATAACTTTTGTTGCTGGCCACCACTGTTCTCTTCTTATACTAATATTTTAAGTGGATTTCTGGAGGGAATAGCAATAAATTCACAGGTTTATTCTTTGTTTAGGCAGAGTCACGGATCTAAAAACTCTTCTTGAGATATATCATACCTGCATTTTACAGTCGGGGTCTGAGGATACTGACAGTAATTCCAGCAGCAGTTGAAGTTATATATTCATCACATGAAGCAGTATTTCTCTTCCAAGAACCACTGTGCAAAGATTAGGTAAGAGATGTCCTGATTTCTTCACAGTCATGCATATTCTAGAATACTTCCAATCTCATCGCCATGCTGGACCAATATCAAAAACGTTATAGGTGTTCACGGTCCAAACCAACATGATTCCTTAGGTGACCTCAAGTGAGATTCTCTCTGGGATCTATGCCTTCCTTGGACCGCAGCATTACTGGGAATCTTGGAAGACTCATACTTCAGACCCATCTTTGGGCTTCCCTCATAGTTCAGTTGGTAAAAAATCTGCCTTCAATGAGGGAGACCCTGGTTCGATTCCTGGGTTGGCAAGATCTGCTGGAAAAAGGACAGGCTACCCACTCCAGTATTCTTGGGCTTCCCTTGTGGCTCAGGTGGTGAAGAATCTGCCTGTAATGCGGGAAACCTGAGTTCAGTCCTTGGGTTGGGAAGATACCCTGGAGAGGGGAAAGGCTACCCACTCTAGAATTTTGGCCAGGAGAATTCCATGGACTGTACGTGTAGTCCATGGAGTCACAAAGAGTCGGATACAACTGAGCGACTTTCCCTTTCACTTTTCAGGAAGTCATCCTGTCTGAGTTGAGGTAATTTATCAAGGGGAGTGTCGCCAAATTGAGAACGGATTATTGATACAAGGGAACCCACTGACTCTGACATATTTCAATGTCCACATAAATCTCTTCCTATCAGCTCTGACTTCTTGAGTTCTCACATTTTTGAAGCAAGAAAATAGCACTCACTTGCTTCTTCAATCTGTTCTAATTCCAGAATTATCAGCATTCATAGGATCAATATACTTCTTCAGACTAATTTGCTTCATCTTACTGCAAAATGGCTTTTACTGGATGCGACCGTGGAATAATATTACTAACCCTGATCTCTTTCTCTTTTTCTCTTTTTCAGATTTACTGAGATATAATTGACACTTGCAAACTGTGTATGTTTAAGATGTACATGTGATGTTTTGATACATGTATATTTTTGAAACATTTACCACACTATGTAATTAAGATATCCATCAACTAGCATCCATACATTTTATGTGTGTGAACAATTAAAATCTACTCTCCTAGTGTATTTCAAGTACATAATACGGAATTTGTAATTGCAGTCACCATGCCGTAAATTGGATCTGGATAACTTACTGACCTGGAGCAACTAAAACTGGCACCCCCTTTGACCAATCTTTCTACACTCCCACTTCCCTGACTCTTGGCAACGATCATTTCACTCTCTGCTCACACTGATTGCTCAGTACCTTATATCAAGCAGATTCAGCATGTGCTCAGTCGCTCAGTCATGTCTGGCTCTTTGTGACCCCATGGATTATAGCCCACCAGGCTCCTCTGCCCATGGAATTTTCCAGGCAAGAAGCTGGGGGTGCCATTTTCTGCTCCAGGGGATCTTCCCAACCCAGGGATGTTCGATCCTGAGTCTTTTGTGTCTCCTGCATCATTGGCAGACAGATTCTTGGAATTCCGTATATACTTTTGGATTTGTCTAATTTGTTGGCTGTAAAGAAATTAGAACTATAATTGTGAAGCAAAACTACTGGGACACAGAAACATTTTGCAATGTTTTAGTTTGATAGTACAGGAAACCTGATGACAAGACAAAGGGAAGTAAGAGCAAGGAGAAATGTGAATCCATGTATGTTCTTTCCCTACTCCACAAGCTCTAACCAACACTGAGATATGGAAGAAGACAGCTCGAAAAAGACATTGCATTTCAAAACAGATTTGTATGGGTGTCCTTACATCACCCTGTGCGTGATACTGGACACATAATTTCAACTTTCTGAGCCTCCTATCCTACTGGCCTCTCAGATTTTGAGCTAATGCACACAAAAGAGGTTCGTAAACCAAGCTTTCATACATCTGTAAAGTATTATAATACACTTTGGAGTTATTTCAACCTGCCAAGATGATATCGTGCCTTCCTATCCTACTTTCCCTCAAGGATTAAAGGAAAATAATTTCTCCTCTTTCACCAAGATTCAAGAAATATACAAGAAAGAAAAAGTGAAGAAAGAAAAATTTAAAAAAGAATAGTAAATGCACATTTGCTGGGGAAAAGGCTAAAATGCAAGAAAGATAAACCACTTTGGATTATTGCTTCTGCTCTTGGAGGGTGAGAATAAGGTCAGAGATTTAAAAACCTTGGCCAAGGCTTCCTCAGGGACTGACAGAGCAGCCAAACTCTCACATCTGGTTAAGTTCAGTGGCTCATGTGGCTGCAGCGGAGTGACAAGTTTTCAAAACTATGAAATAGAAATGAAGCTGTTACTGTGAAGTCTGGATAATCGCATGTGGATTATCCGTTTGCTGATTCTATTCTGTTGACATGAACAGTGTCACAGTTTACACTGGGCCAGCGGGAGCTAGCGAGGGCGAAAAAAAGGAACTTTTAAGTCTATTAATTGCTTCCTTTCTCAGAGAAGGTATATACACCAAGGCAGACTTCTTCTAACTCAGACAGACTGACTGCATTAGGACGAAGGAAAACAAGGGGAATTCATAGTGTAAAACGTGCTGCGTGGAAGCTAACAAGCGGGTGACAGAGACTGGATATTCAGACCTGTAAAACACATTGTATGAAAGCATGGTAATCCCTTTCATATTAATTAACTGGGTATTATTCTCCTATATGAAGTGAATATGTAACTGGCTCGAGCAATTAAAACAGAGCTTTCAGCATGTGACTTTCCAATATGATGTGGGTGGTCTTAGCAAGTATGGGAAAGAATACACTTTCAGAGGGAAACGGCTAACAAAGAAAGTAATTCTGACTTGTCATGATAAAATTAGTATCAGCAGCAGATGATTATTCAGTGGCAAATACAAATAACTACTGGGCATCCAGACCTTGTCATCAACCACACAGAGACTGCAATCTATTCTCAGGGAGAAAATGGTGTTTGGTGGTGGTGGCAGCTTTCCTGGTGGCTCAGATGGTAAAGAATCTGATTGCAATGCAGAAAGCCTGAGTTCAATCCCTAGGTTGGGAAGATCCCCTGGAGAAGAAAATGGCTAGCCCACTCCAGTATTCTTGCCTGCGAAAGCCCATGGACAGAGGATCGTGGTGGGCTACAGTCCACTGGGTCTCAAAGAGCCGAACATGACTGAAGCCACGGAGCATGCCGCACAATGATGGTTTTGACTGTCCGATGTTCACTTTTTCACCTTCTGGTGAAGAACTCTCCAAGATTTCCTTCGTAAGACCAAATATTCCTGTTCTGATTTGCATTTTTTTCTTCAAGGATTGACCCGAAGACTTCTCACAGTGGACCTGATGGAGGTCAGTCATTCAGAAAGCTCATCCTGTGAGCAAGAGGATGTGCTTGTGGAGCTGTGCCAGGCACAGTCAACGAAGTAACACGGGATGTTTATCGGTGACTCTGAAAGCCAACCTCATGCTTTTAAAAAGTGAACGTGAAAGTGAAGTCGCTCAGTCATGTCTGATTCTTTGCGACCCATGGACTGTAGCCCACCAAGCCTCTCCGTCCATGGGATTCTCTAGGAAAGAATGCTGGAGTGGGTTGCCACTTCCTTCTCCAGGGGATCTTCTCGACCCAGGGATCGAACCTAGGTCTCCCACATTGCAGGCAGACACTTTAACCTCGGCTCCACCAAGGAAGCCCTTAAATACAAGAATACAGTCTCTCAGAAAACCTCCCATATAGACACAGAACTTCAGATCTAAGGACTAACATCGAAGATTTAAAGGGAGGAAAGGAAGCCAGGTTGAAAGAAGGGGGAGGAGGCGGGAGAGGGGGGCGAAAGGGGTGGCCTTACAGACGTCTCCTGCCACCTACAGATACCCAGGCTTTATGCGACTTTTCCCTGGGCCTCCAGAGAAGGGAGGACTGGAACTCAGCCCTACAGGAAATCAGACCAGACCAGAACCAGAATTCAAGTTCTCTGCCAAGAGGAGGTGATCAGTCTCCAATCCTCAGCTCAGGCCCTTCAACCAGATTCCTGCGTCCAGGACCAGGGGACTAGATAAACAGGGAAGGATAGGAAGGGTTAAGGAGAGGAAAGAGAGACGGAAGGGCAGCACCTGAAGGAAATGCTCACTCTTACCTTGGACATTAAGAGGACAGGACCTGAGATCAAGGAATTTACACAGTCATGTGGCTACTTCGGGGAGGACAATCTGAAGATGACATTGAAGTGGACAAAGGCAAATATAGAGGACTGTAAAATAAGACCTTAAATCCAAATGGTAAAATTGAAAGTTCTAAAATAAACTAAACTAATAGTCTCAATGAAATTATTTAAATAAAGGAGATATAGTGTATTTTTTTCATTTTTATTAGGTTCTTTGGTTTTTCTTTAGCAACATTTATAAATATCTCTATGATGTCACTTAGAAATATACATGTAACAGGAGTGTTCAGTTGGCTGTGTTTATAGAAAATGGTTTCTACTTCTATCTCTACCACGAACTTGAGGCAATGATGGAAACTTTTTAAATCTTTCTTTATGTAGGATTCTTTCCTCTCTTCCTATTTTTCCTTTTCTTTGCCCTTTTCTCTTTTTTTAATAACCATTTTTTGATGCAATTACAAAGGACTGGGAACTGAGATTTCAAGTATAAAAGAGAATACACTTTCCGATCTTGAAGGGCTTACAGAAGAGTAAAAGTGACATACAAATAGACAATTCAATAGAGTCATGTTACCAGTGCTACAGAGTCTTCAGTCTTATAAAGTGCTGTGGGAGCTCAGAGCATCATTACATAAGAGAGTCTGTCTATTGAATCAGAGGAGCTCTGGAGGACTGTGATAATTACAATGGTTTGTTCCCCCAGTCCAAAATGTATCTACTTCCTTTCCTATTCTTGTAACACATATGTCTTTCTTGTGGGATGTTCAGTCCAACCTCATTTAGTTCAGGTGGGATTGCCCACCTCCCCTCCATTCCCAATCTATGTGATTTTTACCTGTGTTGAATTTGAAAAATATATGATAGACACAACTACCATAAGAAAGTGAATTCAAGTTCTTTAGATAACAGACAATCTGAAAATACAAAATATAGGCATTGCCAGCAACTGAAAATGTAAAAGAAACTATCAGATGTGTAAGAACAGAGAGATGCTATGAAAAAATAAATAGAATTTATAGAAATTAAAAAAATAGAAGCTATTAATAAAATTGGTCAAGCAAAGGAGCAAGAATGCCACAGACAATTCTGAAAATGAATTAAAAAGACGAAGTCAAAAATAAAGAGCATCCTATGTCATCAGAGAGTTGCAGATTAAAAGAGAGACCCCTGCATGACTATTAGAGCAGCCAAAATCTGAAACATTGACAACACCACATCCCGGCAAGAATGGAGAATAACCGGAAATCTCATACATTGCTGGTGGGAACGCAAAATGGTACAACTTTGGGAGATGGTTTGGCAGTTTGCTAAAAACTAAACTTATTATTATCATCTAGTGACATCACCTTAAATTATTGGAAAATTTATATCTGTAAGAAAATTATAGATGCATGTTTACAGCAGGTGTTTTCATTATTGCCAGGTTGGGAAGCAACTAAAATGTCCTCTGGGAGGTGAATGAATTGATAAATGAATTGATAAGTGAATAGATAAATGAATCGGTATATCCTGGCAATGACATTTCCATCAAGAACTAAAAAGAATGGAACTATTACATCATCGAAAGGCCTGGATAAAGCTTAAATGTGTATTACTAAGTGAAAAATGCCAATCTGAAAAGACTGCATGTTATATGATTCCAAATACATAAACTTCTGGGAAAGATAGAACTGTGTGGACATATCAGTGGCTTCCAGGAGGTCTGGGGGGAGAGGGATGAATAGATGACGCACACAGCTCCTTAGGACAGCGACATTTTCTGTAAGATACACACTGGTGGAGACATGTCCCTACACATTAGTCAGTACCCATGGAATGTACAACTCTAGGAGTGAATCCTATGTAAACTATGGACTTTGAGTGACAAGGATGTGTCAATAGTTTCACCTTTTGTAACAAATGGACTACTTTGGTGTGGGATGTTGACAGTGCTGAAGTTTATGCCAGCAAAATTGAGCTGAAAGTACACAGAATTCCCACACGGCCCCTGGACCCACACTCATAGACTTCAGCTCAAGTTTGCCATGTAGGTAAAACTGCTCTGAAAAATAAAACTTGGTTTTATTTTCAATAGGGAGGAAGAGAAGAAATATAAGGGAGAGATAGAGAGCTTTTTTCAGTGCTCCAGTACTTTGGCCACCTGATGCAAAGAACCAACTTATTCACTGGAAAAGACCCGGATGCTGGGAAAGATTGAAGGCAGGAGGAGAAGGGGATGACAGAGGATGAGATGGTTGGATGGCATCACCAACTCAATGGACATGAATTTGAGCAAACTCTGGGAGTTGGTGATGGGCAGGGAAGCCTGGTGTGATGGACAGGGAAGCCTGGTGTGTTGCAGTCCACAGGGTCACAAAGAGTCAGACACAACTGAGCAACTGAACTGAAGTGAACTGAACTGAGGTCATGATAAATAGATCAAGTCAATAACATTGTGTATTAGGAGCACAAAAAGCAAAACAAATAGACAAGTGGGTCAAAACAAGAAGCCTAGAAACAAGCATGTCTATTTGAATATATTTAGATTCTTATCTCACACCATAAACAAATTCCAACATATTTTAAGTATAGATAGTTAAATAATAAGTCTATAACATTTAGAAGAAAAAATCATAGAGTATCTTTATATCTTCAAGTTTGAAGGATTTTTAAGGCTCAAACGTACACACAAAAATTATAAAAACAAAACTTCTCATGTTGATTTCAATTTGAAGACCAGTGAAATTGAATGATAAATTGGCATATGAAGATTTTAACCTCACTGGGTGACAGACATGATAAATACATATCAAAACTGTATTTTATAATAATCAGATGATTTCTTCTAAATAATCAGATAATACCAAATAGGATACAGGAGTAGGATTTAGTCCTATCACATTAGGAAACAGTTTGACAGTATTAAGCATCATAAAACATTCTACTTATAGGCGTTTATGTTACAGAAACCTCCTATCATCAAAGGGAGAGTTTCACATTGCTGTTTATTTCAGTTTCTTCAAATAGCAAAAAAATCATGTAGAAATTTCTTAACTAATTCTAAATAGATCTTTGGGTAAACGTATTTTTTTTAAATAATCTAGAAGATTGCAGAGGAGTTAAATTAAAGAATAGTAAGTGTCCACATGCATAGGGTCTAAAAACAATGTTGAGTGAACAAATCATACTGTAATCAAATTCCTGTTTTAATCCATCTTTTATATGAATAGAGATAAAAACTACAATATACACAGTTTATAAACAAAAAATAACAACTCAGGTGTTTATCTGGGTATGCTGGCAGAGATGGAAGATAAGAGTTCAGTGGGATCTGTAATGTTTCATTTTTCTAAAAAATGAAAGAGAAACTCAAAACAAACACAGCACAGGGCTAACATCTGGTTAATCTTGGGAGTTGGAGTACAGGGCTCTGTTCTGTTATTTCTGTTTCTTTCCATATGTTTAAAGTGGTTTGTAATTAAAATAAAACACGGATGAGTAGGAATTAGTCTGGTAGAAAAAGACTGAAAATGCATTGCAGGCAGAAGGAAGCAAAGGAATTAAGAAACTCTCAACGAAGAAGATGGTTTCAGAAAGCCATGCACACTTTGGCATGGCTTTGTCCTGAGATGCCAGTGAGAAATTCGGAAAGGGTAGGGATGGAGAACGTGGGTGAGAGCAGGATATTAAAAGGGTCTGGGTGCTCTGCTATTCAACCTGGACTTCATCCTATGAACCAGTAGGGTAGGCAGAGTAATGGCTTCCCAAAGCCATTCACCTGCTACTCCCAGAACCTGTGGCTATGTAACATCACATGACAAAGGAGATTTTGCAGATGTGATTAAGTTAAGAAATTATCTGGTGGAGGAATTTTCCTGGATTTTCTAGATGAGTCCAATGTAATCACAAGCGTTCTTATAAAAGGAAACAAGAGGGTTCAGGGAAGGAGAGGTCATGATGGACATATAGGTGTGACTGATGCAGGGGCATGAACTAAGGGGCTGCCTCTCAAAGCTGGAGCAGGTAAGGAGATGCTTTGGCCCTGAGGCATCTAGAAAGCAGTCCTTCCAGCCCGCGTTAGTCTCCTTACCCTGGACTGGTAACACAATACCCTTCTGTTGTGTTAAGTCAGTTTGCAGCTATCTGTTGCAGCAGAAATGTAAAACGAGTACCGTAGAGCTGAGAGCTTCCCTGGTAGATCATTTGGTAAAAGTCTGCCTGCAATGGAGAAGATCTGGGTTTGACCCCTGAGTTGGAAAGATATCCTGGAGAAGGAAATGGCAATCCACTCCTGTGTTCCTGCCTGGGAAATCCCATGGACAGAGGACCCTAGTGGGCTACAATTCATGTGGTTACAAAACAGCTGGGCATGACTTGGCGACTAAACCACAGTAGAAGTGATGAAATCTTATTCCAGGGACGGACAAATGGAAGGTCCTGCACTGTGTGTGTGGACATGGAGGAAACAGAAGAAGGCAACCATGCCGTGGCACTGTTGTTATTTCTGTAACATTTGTATTTATGTCTGTTGTTGTTCAGCCGCTAAGTTGAGTCCAACCCTTTGTGACCCCATAAACTGCAGCACACCAGGCTTCCCTGTTTTTCACTGTCTCCTGGAGTTTGCTCAGACTCATGTCCATGGAGTCTTACATCTGTAACAAAGTAATAATATCTATGTTATGGACATGATTAAAGAGAAATCCAATGATGGTATTCTCAAGATTCATCTACTTTTTTGCCTAAGGACAAATATTCCATGATTCCATTGATACGAAGAATAAAAAATAGTCCAGAACATATAACCAGCAGAGTAAAATGGTACTTGCCAGGGGCTATTAGGAAAGGAAAAGGAAGATTGTCCATGGAATATAAAGTCTCAATGATGCAAGCTGATTAAGTTCTAAAGGTCTGCTGGACAACGCTGTGCCCACAGGTAACAAGGTCATACTGTACAATTAAAGTTTGTTAAAGAGCATAGAACTCATGGTAAGTGATCTTATCACAAAAATCAATCAAAAAATAAATCAAGGGAAAAGCAAGCAAACAAACCACAATTGAAACTTAAACTCCTTGGTTATGTGTAAAAAGAATTTGTTTAAAAAAAAAAGTAACAGAAAAAATGTGATAATTTATCAGTGTTATTAAGAGAACATCAGAGGACAGGCAATGGCTGTGGACGACAGATATAAATAAAAATAAATAAAAAGCAGAAAAAGAAAGAAAATTGTACAAGTTCATTGGGTATGAGTTTATGTTGATTTATAAAAAGTCTATATAGTTCTTTGGCCCATTTTTTGATTGGGTCATTTATTTTTCTGGAATTGAGCTGCAGGAGTTGCTTGTATATTTTTGCGATTAGTTGTTTGTCAGTTGCTTCATTTGCTATTATTTTCTCCCATTCGGAAGGCTGTCTTTTCACCTTGCTTATAGTTTCCTTTGTTGTGCAGAAGCTTTTAAGTTTAATTAGGTCCCATTTGTTTATTTTTGCTTTTATTTCCAATATTCTGGGAGGTGGGTCATAGAGGATCTTGCTGTGATGTATGTCGGAGAGTGTTTTGCCTATGTTCTCCTCTAGGAGTTTTATAGTTTCTGGTCTTACTTTAGATCTTTAATCCATTTTGAGTTTATTTTTGTGTATGGTATTAGAAATAGACATTTCTCCAAAGAAGACATACAGATGGCTAACAAACACATGAGAAGATGCTCAACATCACTCATTATTAGAGAAATGCAAATCAAAACCACAATGAGGTACCATTTCAAGCCAGTCAGCATGGCTGCAATCCAAAAGTCTACAAGCAATAAATGCTGGAGAGGGTGTGGAGAAAAGGGAACCCTCTTACACTGTTGGTGGGAATGCAAACTAGTACAGCCACTATGGAGAACAGTGTGGAGATTCCTTTAAAAACTGGAAATAGAAGTGCCTTATGACCCAGCAATTCCACTGCTGGGCATACACACTGAGGAAACCAGAATTGAAAGAGACACGTGTACCCCAATGTTCATTGCAGCACTGTTTATAATAGCCAGGGCATGGAAGCAACCTAGATGTCCATCAGCAGACGAATGGATAAGAAAGCTGTGGTACATATACACAATGGAGTATTGTGAAGTGAAGTCGCTCAGTCGTGTCCGACTCTTTGCAGCCCCGTGGACTGTAGCCCACCAAATTCCTCTGTTCATGGGATTCTCCAGGCAAGAGTACTGGAGTAGGTTACCACTTCCTTCTCCAGGGGATCTTCCCGACCCAGGGATTGAACCCAGGTCTCCCACATTGCGGGCAGATTACTCAGCCATTAAAAAGAATACATTTGAATCAGTTCTAATGAGGTGGATGAAACTGAAGCCTATTATACAGAGTGAAGTAAGCCAGAAAGAAAAACACCAATATAGTATACTAACGCATATATATGGAATTTAGAAAGATGGTAATGATAACCCTATATGCGAGACAGCAAAAGAGACACAGATGTATAGAACAGTATTTTGGACTCTGTGGGAGAGGGAGAGGGTGGGATGATTTGGGAGAATGGCATTGAAACATGTATAATATCATATATGAAACAAATCGCCAGTCCAGGTTCGATGCATGATACTGGGTGTTTGGGGCTGGTGTACTGAGACGACCCAGAGGGATGGTACGGGGAGGGAGGTGGGAGGGAGGTTCAGGATGGGGAACACTGTATACCTGTGGCGGATTCATGTTGATGTATGGCAAAATCAATACAATATCATAAAGTAGTTAACCTCCAATTAAAATAAATAAATTTATATATTTTTTAAAAAGTCTGTAAGTTCTTAATATGTTTTTCTAAAATATTAAAATTTATTTAAGTTGTAAGTTAGACTTAATATTATCTGTTTTTTAAAATTCTGGTCAAATGTCAGGGCCACACACTAATTTGTCATAGAACCCCCAAATACCTGGAACATTTTGAAACAAGGAGGATATTGGTGGTAGTATTTTAATTATTTTTTCTTTAAAACATCATACAGCCCTGAGCATGAATAAAGCATTGTGAATACTACTTTTGCCATAAATTTCTCACATATGATTTAATTATTTAGCTCAAATTTATTGTACTTCCAGAGCAAACTCACCAAAATGAATGTGTTTTAAAATATAGAAAAGCAACAGTCAAAAAGCATCAAGCAAAATGTGTGGGTTTATTTTTCCTGTATCTTTCTTATGAACCAAATTACAAAAATCAGGGGAAATTCCACCATTTTTCAAAAGACCCATTTTATATTTATATTCAATTTTAACGGGAAAGATTTTGGCAAATTAAGAGAATGCATTAATCCACAACTCCTTCACCCCCTAATCTTCTAAGAATCAAAATAAAATAATATCAAATACATCACCGAAGCAAGTGCTATTTAATAGTTCTCATAAAGAGTAAAACAAACTAGATCACTAGCTTTGAAATCACCCATGAGTTAGAACATTGAGTTGTCTGATTCTTGTCTAATAAGTCATCTAGTGTCTAATGCATTGTATGGGTTTTATAAATTCTTGCTGTTGGGAGAATAAATAAGATATTTTGATGTGAAATCACTAAACTTCAAAATGGTTTATGGTTGTAACAATTATATTGCAATCTACCAATGAAGGTAAACCAAGACACAAGCATTATTATAGAAAATTGTGAATAGATTTGCAAAGAATCATTAAGAGATTAGAGATATAATACATATTTCCAAAACTATATCTTTAACACTTTAAAAATCATCTTTGATGTCAAGGTGGAGAAGAAATTTTGCAAGAAAAATAATGCCAGGATCAATGAGAATATCTTATCCTGAGACAATGTGGTAGAATTTAAAGGACAGATTTTTTTTCACCTTTTAGAAAAAATCTGGGGCTAAGTGTTCAGTTTCATCAGCATTCTTATAAGCTGGTTCCCTTAGGCTTAATTTCTCTAACTAAAGTACAATTTCTAAAAAGTTTGAATATTCTTTGCATGTATAAATTACAACTTTTCACTGCAAAATTTCTTTTTTTCAGGAAAATTAGATTCAGAGAAATTTAATGAAGAGTTTCCCCAGTTGTTAAGAGGGCTTCCCTGGTGGTTCAGATGGTAAAGAATTCACCTGCTAATGCAGAGACCAGGGTTCAATCCCTGGGTCAGGAAGATTCCCCTAGAGAAGGGCAAGGCAACCCACTCTGGTTTTCTTGCCTGGAGAATTCCATGGACTGAGGAGCCTGGTGGGCTACAGTCCGTAAAGTCGAAAAGAGTCGGACATGGCTGAGTGACTAACACACACACATGAGGGTCCTCATCATTGATTCAAAAGCCCCAAGGATAGACACAACTCAAAAACAGAAATTCATACAAATTTTGAGATTCTTTTCTTGCATTGTTTCATTATTCAATACTCAGTAGCTTAAAACATAGAACAATAAAAATAAGTAAAAAAAAATAAAAGATTGAAATGTGCCTCCCTGGTGCATGGAAAAACAATGATTTCATGCTTTTATTCAGTTTTGCAGAGATACCTTGAAAAATCCCAATTGTTAAAAATGTGCATATTGTGGAATAATTGTAGATATACAAAAATGTTGCAAAGATAGCACAGAGAGTTAAGGCTTAAATACCTTTAGCCCAATTTCCCTTAAGTTTAACATGTTAAATAATCAAGATACATTGGTCAAAATTTAGAAATTAACACTGCCATAATGTTATTGCACTGATTAGTATGTACCTTGGGTATATGTAGAGTCCTGTCTGACTCTTTGCAGCCCCATGGACTGGAGCCCACCAGGCTCCTTTTTCCATGGGATTTTCCAGGCAAGAATACTTGAGTGGGTCAATCCCTTCTCCAGGGGATCTTTCTGACTCAGGGATTGAACTCATGTCTCCTGCATCACAGGTGGATTCTTTTATCTCTGAGCCACTGGGGAAGCCCTATACCATTAACTAAACTCAAGATTTTATTCAGAAGTCACTATTTTTTCCATGAATACATTTTGTCTGTGTTAAGATCCAATCAAGGAGACCACAGCACATTTAGCTCAATATTTTGAAACTATAGAAAATCTTAAACTGTCTTTGACACATTTCTAGAAATGCACAGAATGAGGATGGTTCTCATTTCTGCTGCCCATTCTTCCTCTTCAGTGCTAGCCTTCCAGACTCAATTACATAGTATCAGCCCATTGTATCCTTGAATTAAAGCTATTTGTAAACTTTAAACATGACAGATGTTTCCGACATCTGCTTAAACGGCCAGCCTTTGAAAAATCATCAAGTGTGCATTTGGCGTTGTTAAGACCGCCTCACTTCAAATATTGTTCAAATGCTTTGAAATAAACACTGCTCCCTAAACCAGATGATGTACCCCTCTCCTTCCACTGCCCAAAGTCTGCCCTGACTGTCACCAGATCCTGTGTTTCACACATACCTTATTTCCACATATTTCCTATGTATCATATCAAAATTGATCAGAGCGATTTCCCCCTCCCTGAGGGCCCTTCTGTCTGCATATCAAACACATCAGCATCGTGCAAAGAAGTAGTGAGATAAAGCACCTAGATCCTCCTAACTCATAAGCTTCAGTTCATCCTGCTCTGATCTTATCTGCTGCTACTACCCAAAGATACAACATGTTCTTTTATTTATTCTTTCAGGCAAGGCTTTGTTGGGGCTCCCTGCTGCAGCTGGGGGTAACAAGAAGGAACAACAAGTTCCTTTGCTTGCTTGCTTTTTGGTGGGGAGGGGGCTGGGGGTGAGCTTGTTCCCTATGTGGGGGGAGGATAGGGGTGTATCCCGGGGTCTGGCTGGAGCGGTGGCTTTGCCCACCACTCTGGTGGTGTTGAGTGCAGGAGGCATGTTCAGTACCCTGTTGTTGTTCCCAACAACCTGTTTATGTTGCTTCTTAAAAATGATACCTTGCTATTGTTCCCTTCAAAGCCCTCTTTATGCAGTGAGGAGGCCACATGCCCATCCCAGAAAGTTGGTGTCGGGATGTCTCTATCAATGATAACAGCAGTAAAAATAACATTAGAAATCAGGGACAGTTATACGCTGATCTCACACTGCAGATGTAATAGTGATGCACTCATTTAGGGAATGTGAAGACAAAAGCTGACAATAGTTAAGTATGTAACACTTGGTCTTTAAGTTATCTGACATAACTTCTCATGAGACATCACTTGTGTGTTGCCACAGAGCAGGGGTGCTTCTAGCAGACAGAGCTTGGCATCATCCTTGCAGGGAACACACCCTTGGACTGACTCCCCACTGGCCATCTCTCATCTGACACCCAGTGCATGCTCCTCCTCAAAAATAATGGCCTTGTGCCCTGTCCCTAATTGGGGCAGATGGCTCTCTCTTTGGCAAGACTGATGAGAGAGATCACAGCTGGCTCCAGGCAATTGAAGTCACAGTCTGTCTTCCTGGAAAATCTAATAGGAGTTATTATTTCTGCTTCTTTCTGTTACACCAGCTCCATTTTCTTCTCCATTCATGTGTTTTCTTTCCATCAAGTTTTAAAACTGACTCTGTATCTGTGTCTTTCTCCAACTGTTAGTTCCTCACATGGAATGATGCCACTCCCTTGAACTGAGCTAGCGGGTCTGCCCTCTCACGCATCAGTGTTACAAAGAGCCAAACTTGCAATGAGCTGGCATAGCTCTGCCTTCTCCCTGCTACTAAATATAAATCATTGTACACTGGAGCTGTTTATTGGGATTGAGCTCATGTGCTCCTTCTAAGCAGAGAAGAAATGTGTCTTTAGCAAGATCTCTTTGAAAAGAATGTCTTTCCTTTTCGAGGAGCAATTTGCAAGGTGGTGATATAGGTCTGATAACACACCTGGGAGGACAGAGGGCGAGGATCCACCTGAAGTCAGCACTTCCACTAGAGCACAACTCCGTGTCATCAAAACATCACAGGATTCCGTAACCTCAGAAGGTCCTGTTAAGACTCACAGTATCATAGTGACTCAGAATTGGCAGGTTCAATCCTCTAGTATGAATTATCTATGTTACAAAAATAGGCTATTTTAAATACTTCTAAAATGACAGCACATTTACAATGAAATTTTATAAATAAAAATTAACTCCAAATGGAACCCAAATGTTCAATTGAAAAGTGACATGCATCTGTAAACATAGATGATGTTTTCATATGTACAACCATCGCATTAAAGCCATAATTAACACTGATGACGTTACTATTATTTACATGCATATGTTTTCATGTGTATCTTATTGTGTTCATTTTATACGTGTATACATATAAGCCCATTCATATGCCTTATATCATGTGTCAGTGCTTTGTTTATATAGATGTAATAAAAATTATCTAGTACCTAGTTTAAAAGTTATTTAGCCTGCAGGTCTATTTTATTTTAAGAACTGGATAAAGAGAGATTCAATAGCCTTTCTAAGCTCCAGCTTTCTTTAAGGTATAGCTCTCAGTTGTATTGCAAACATTTTACCTAAAATAATTCTCCTAAATCAATGTGACAAAGCTATTACAATTGCTCCCCAAAGCTTCATTCCTCTTTTAAAATTTGTTGTTGTTAACTTTGTGCTTTTGTTTAGGGGGATCGTCTTTCTTTTTGTGGCTTTTTTTCCCTTTCCCCCCGCCCTCACCCCACTAGATCTGCCTTTCCATCAGGTGCTGCTTCAAGAACCTTTTCTAAGTGCTCATGCAAACAAGAGGAGAAATGTCAGCTTCCACGGTTGGCAAGACAACGAGCCTGGGAGAGTAGGAAGCAGCTTCACGGCAGGAACTGGGCATCCACAGCAGGGATGCAAAGGGGCGCTGATCCATTTTCAGCAGGTGCAAAGAGTTCTGAAAGAGCCCACCCTTCCTAATACTCTCTGGTATTTCCTAATATTTTATATCCAGCTGCTCCATGTGGATTGTCAAAGCACTGTGTTTCTCGAAGGTCAGAGTCAAGTTGAGTTGGAGAGTTCAATATAGCAGAGACAGGAAGGGACATGTATTAATATACTATCTTGTGCAGCTGCAGTTTTTATCAAACTGTGGCTTATCTAGCACTCATCATGATTCCCTCTCTCCAGCACTCATGAAATTTTCTTCAAAAATGTACCGTACTGTAGTTTGTAGTAGAGTTTGTAGACTCTTCAAACTGGCTTCTTTCCCTTGATGAACATGCATTTAAGGTCTTTTCACAACTAGATAGCCCTGGAAACTATTTCTTTTTCTAGATGCACCACTGTTTATTCATCCATTCACCTACTTCAGGGCATCTTGTTTGCATCCAAGAAACAAGGTCCCCCTGCAACAAACAGCCAAGTTGTGAATGCAAAGGAAAAATTCCTGAAGGAAATGAAAAATGCTACTCCAACAAACACACAAAAAGGTAAGAAAGCAAAATACTCCATTCCTACTGATATGGAGAATATCTGAGTAGCCTGGGTAGAAAATCAAGCCAATCGCAATATTTTCTTAAATCAAAACCTAGTCTGGAACAAGTTCCTATCTCCTTGCAGTCTATTGAAGTTGAGAAAGGTAAGAAAGCTGCCAAGAAGAGTCTGAACCTAGCAGAGGTAGGTTCACGGGGTTTAAGGAAAGAAGCCATCTCCATCACATAGAAGTGCAAGGTCATTGGAAGGACTGATGTTGAAGCTGAAACTCCAATACGTTGGCCACCTGATGCAAAGAGCTGACTCATTTGAAAAGACCCTAATGCTGGGAAAGATTGAAGGCAGGAGAAGAAGGGGGTCACAGAGGATGAGACGATTGGATGGCATCACCGACTAGATGGACATGGGTTTGGGTGGACTCTGGAAGTTGGTGATGGACAGGGAGGCCTGGCGTGCTGCGGTTCACGGGGTCGCAAAGAGTCAGACACGACTGAGTGACTGAACTGAACTGAACTGAACTGAACTGAACTGAAAAGACCATGTGCTGATGTGGAAATTGCAACAACTTACCCAGAAGATCTTGCTAAAATAATTAATAAAAGGGGCCACATTAGGATCATCAGTGTAGATGAAATAACCTTATATTTTGAGAAGATACCAGCTAAGAATTTCATAGCTAGAAAGGAGAAGTCAACGCCTGGCTTCAAATGACAGGGTGGCCTTTTCCTTAGGGGTTAATGCAGTGGGGATTTTAAGTTGAAGCCAACACTCCTTTAACATTCAAAAAGAAAAACAAAACCTGAGAGCCCTTAAGAATTATGCTAAATCTACTCTTCCTGTGCTCCATAAACGGAACAACAAAGCCTGGATGACAGAGCTTCTGTTTACCACATGGTTTGTTGACTATTTTAAACCTACTGTTGAGACTGACTGCTCAGGAAAAAATTCCTTTCACAATATTAGTGCTCTTTGGCAATGCATCTGGTCACCCAAGAGCTCTGATTGAGATGTACAATGGACTTAATGTTGATTTCATGCCTGCTAACACAGAATCCATTTTGCAGCCCATCAATCAAGAAGCAACTTTAATTTTTAACTCTCAATATTTACGAAGTACATTTCATAAGGCTATACCTGCCATAGATTGCAATTCCTCTGATAGAACTGGGCAAAATGAATTGAAAGCCTTCTGGAGAGGATTCACCAAGCTAGATGCCGTTTGCAATGTTTGTGATTCATGCCTATGTGCTGAGTCACTTCAGTTTTGTTCGACTCTTTGGGACCCCATGGACTATAGTCTGCCAGCCTACTCTGCCCATGGTGTTCTCCAGGCAACAATACCAGAGTGGGTATGGGTTGCATGCCCTCCTCCAAGGGATCTTCATGACGCAGGGATTGAACCCACGTCTCCTGTGTCTCCTGCATTGGACAGGTGGATTCTTTACCCACTGAGCCATCTGGGAATGGGAAGAGGCAAAAATATTAACAAGAGTTTAGAAGTTGATTTCAGCCTTCATGGATGACTTTGAAGTGTTCTAAGACTTCAATGAAGGAAGTAACAGCAGATGTGGAAACAGCAAGGGAACCAGAATTAGAAGTGGAGCCTGAAGATGTTGCAACGATGTAACCGCATGAGCACATTTTCACAGAAGAGAAGCGGCCTCTTCGTGTGCTTGAGCACTGGAAGTAGTTTCTAGAGATGAAATCTACTGGGGAAGATTCTGGGAAGATTTTTGAAATGATAACAAAGGATTTAGAACATTATATAAATTTGGTGGCTACAATAAAGGCAAGTTTTGAGAAGGCTGACTCAAATATTAAGAGAGATTCTATTGTGGGTAAATGCTATCAAACTGCATGGCATGCTACAGAGAAATTGTACGTGAAAGAAAGTCACTGTGTATGGCAACCTTCACTGTTGTCTTATTTAAAGAAATTACCTTAGTCATCCAGTCTTCAACAACTATCATCCTGATCAGTCAGCAGTCACCAACGCTGAGACAAGACCTAACCTCAGCAAAAAGATTAAAACTCACTAAAGGCTAAGTCGATGTCAGTAATTTGTAGCAAAAAAAAAAAAAAAGTATCTTTGAATTAAGGTTGTGTGTTTAGTTGCTCAGACATGTCCGACTCTCTGTGACTCTTTGAACAGTAGCCCACCAAACTCCTCTGCACTTTCCTCCTCCAGGGATCTTCCTGACCCAGAGCTCAAACTCATTTATCTTGTATTGCAGGCAGTTTCTCTACCTGGAGAGACATCAGGGAATCCCTTAAATTAAGGTACAGTTCAGTTGCTCTGTAGAGTTCGACTCCTTGTGACCCCATGGACTGCAGCATGCCCGGCTTCCCTGTCCATTAACAACTCCTGGAACTTGCTCAAATTAATGTCCATCAAGTCCGTGATGCCATCCGACCATCTCATCCTCTGCCATACCCTTCTCCTCCTGCCTTCAATCTTTCCCAGCATCAGGGTGTTTTCCAATGAGTCAGTTTTTCTCATCAGGTGGCCAAAGTATTGGAGTTTCAGCTTCAACATCAGTCCTTCCAGTAAATATTCAGGACTGACTTCTTTTAGGGTTCACTGGTTGGATCTCCTTGCAGTCCAAGAGACGCTCAAGAGTCTTCCCAAACACCACAGTTGAAAGCATCAATTCTTCAGCGGTCAGCTTTCCTTACAGTCCAACTCTCACATCCATACATGACTACTGGGAAACCATAGCTTTGCCTAGAGGGAGCTTTGTTGGCAAAGTAATGTCTCTGCTTTTTATTATGTTGTCTAGGTTGATCATAGCTTTTATCCTAAGGACCAAGCATCTTTTCATTTCATGGCTGCAGTCACCATCTGCACTGATTTTGGAGCTCAGTAAAAATAAAGTCTGTTCCTGTTTCCACTGTTTCCCCATCTATTTGCCATGAAGTGATGAGACTGGATGCCATGATCTTAGTTTCCTAAATGTTGAGTTTTAAGCCAGCTTTTTCATTTTCCTCTTTCACTTTCATCAAGAGGCTCTTTAGTCCTTCTTCACTCCTGCCATAAGACTGGTGTCATCTGCATATCTGAGGTTATTGATAATTCTCCTGGAAATCTTAATTCCAGAAGATTCCAGTGCTTCATCCAGCCCAGGACTTTGCATGATGTACTATGCATATAAGGTAAATAAGCAGGGTGACAATATACAGCCTTGATGTACTCCTTTCCCAATTTGGAACCAATCTGTTGTTCCATGTCCAGTTCTAACTGTTTCTTCTTGATCTGCATGCAGATTTCTCAGGAGGCAGGTAAGGTGGTCTGATATTCCCATCTCTAGAAGAATTTTCCATAGTTGGTTGTGATCCACACAGTCAAAAGCTTTGGTGTAGTCAATAAAGCAGAAGTAGATGTTTTTCTGGAACTTTCTTGCTTTTTTGATGATCCCCAACAGATGTTGGCCATTTGATCTTTGGTTCTTCTAGCTTTTTAAAGTCCAGCTTCAACATCTGGATGTTCTTGGTTTATGTATTGCTGAAGCCTGGCTTGTAGAATTTTGAGCATTATTTTACTAGTGGGTGAGATGAGTGTAATCATGAGGTAGTTTGAACATTCTTCAGTATTGCCTTTCCTTGGGATTGGAATGAAAACTAACCTTTTCCAGTCCTGTGGCCACTGCTGAGTCTTCCAAATTTGCTGGTATATTGAGTGCAGCACTTTCACAGCATCATCTTTTAGGATTTGAAATAGCTCAACTCAAATTCCATCATCTCCACTAGCTTTATTCGTAGTGATGCTTCCTGAGGCCCACTTTACTTCACATTCCAGGATATCTGGCTCTAAGTGAGTGATCACATCATCTGGTGGTTATCTGGGTCATGAATATCTTTTTTGTACAGTTCTTCTGTGTATTCTTGCCACCTCTTCTTAATATCTTCTGCTTCTGTTAGGTCCATATAATTTCTGTCCTTTGTTGTGCCAATCTTTGGATGAAATTTTCCCTTTGTATCTCTAATTTTCTTGAAGTGATCTCTAGTCTTTCCCATTCATTGTTTCCATCTATTTCTTTGCATTGATCACTGAGGAAGGCTTTCTTATCTTCCCTTGCTATTCTTTGGAACTCAACATTCAAATGGGTATATCTTTCTTTTTCTCATGGGTCTTTAGCTTCTCTCTCAGTTATTTGTAAGGCCTCCTCAGATAACCATTTTGCCTTTTTGCATTTATTTTTCTTGGGGATGATCTTGATCACTACCTCCTGTAAAATGTCATGAACCTCTGTCCATAGTTATTCAGGAATTCTGTCTATCAGATCTAATCCCTTGAATCTGTTTGTCACTTCCACTGGATAATTGTAAGGGATTTGATTTAGCTCATACCTGAATGGTCTAGTGGTTTTCCCTACTTTCTTCAATTTCAGTCTGAATTTGGCAATAAGGAGTTCATGATCTGAGCCACAGTCAGCTCCCAATCTTGAGTTTGCTGACTGTATAGAGCTTCTCCATCTTTGGCTGTAAGAATATAATCAATCTGACTTTGGTGTTGACCATCTGGTGATGTCCATGTGTAGAGTCTTCTCTTGTGTTGTTGGAAGAGGGTGTTTGCTATGACCAGTGCATTCTCTTGGCAAAACTCTGTTAGCCTTTGACCAGCTTCATTTTGTACTCCAAGGCCAAATTTGCCTGTTACTTCAGTATCTTTTGACTTCCTACTTTTGCATTCCAGTGCCCTATAATGAAAAAGATATCTTTTGGGGTGTTAGCTCTAGAAGGTCTTGTAGGTCTTCATAGAACCATTCAACTTCAGCTTCTTCAGTATTACTGGTTGGGGCCTAGACTTGGATTACTGTGATACTGAATGGTTTGCCTTGAAACAAACAGAGGTCATTCTGTCATTTTTGAGATTGCACCCAAGTACTGCATTTCAGACTCTTTTGTTGACTGTGATGGCTACCCCATTTCTTCTAAGGGATTCTTGCCCACAGTAGAAAATATAGTGGTCATCTGAGTTCAATTCACCCATTCCAGTCCATTTTAGTTCACTGATTCTTAAAATGTTTATGTTCTTTTTTGCCATCTCCTGTTTGACCACTTCCAATTTACCTTGATCCATGGACCTAACATTCCAGGTTCCTGTGCAATATTGCTATTTACAGCATCGGATTTTACTTCCATCAGCAGTCACATCCACAACTGTGTGTTGTTTTTGCTTTGGCTCTGTGTCTTCATTTTTTCTGGAGTTATTTCTCCACTGTTCTTCAGTAGCATATTGGGCACCTACAGACCTGGGAGTTCATCTTTCATGCTGTTTTTTGCCTTTTCATACTGTTCATGGGGTTCTCAAGGCAAGAATACTGAAGTGGCTGGCCATTCCCTTCTCCAGTGGAGCCCATTTTGTCAAAACTCTCCACCATGACCTGCCCGTCTTGGGTGGCCCTACACGCGTGGCTCAGAGTTTCATTGAGTTAGAAAAGGCTGTGGTCCATGTGATCAGTTTGATTAGTTTTCTGTGATTGTGGTTTTCATTCTGTCTGCCCTCTGATGGAGAAGGGTAAGAGGCCTATGGGAGCTTCCTGTTGGATGAAACTGACTGAGGGGGAAACTGAGTCTTGTTCTTATGGGCAGGCCCACGCTCAATGAATCTTTAATTCAATATTCTGTTGATGGGCAGGGTTGTATTCCCTACTGTTGTTTGACCTGAGGCCAAAATATGGGGGAGTTAAGTTTTAGAAAAGGCAGAGGAACCAGAGATCAAATTGCCAGCATCTGCTGGATCATTGAAAAAACATCTATTTCTGCTTCATTGTCTATGCCAAAACCTTTGACTGTGTGGATCACAACAAACTGTGGAAAATTCAGAAGAAAATGGGAATCCCAGAACATCTGACCTGCCTTTTGAGAAATCTATGTGCAGGTCAGGAAGCAACAGTTAGGACTGGACATGGAACAACAGACTGGTTCCATAAAGGAAAAGGAGTACGTCAAAGCTGTATATTGTCACCCTGCTTATTTAACTTCTGTGCAGAGTACATCATGAGAAACGCTGGGCTGGGTGAAGCACAAGCTGGAATCAAGATTGCTGGGAAAATATCAATAACCTCAGATATGCAGATGACATCACTGTTATGTCAGAAACATAAAGAGCTTCAGTGAAAGTGAAAGAGGAAAGTGAAAAAGTTGGCTTAAAGCTCAACATTCAGAAAACTAAGATCGTGGCATCTGGTCCCATCACTTCACGGCAGATAGATGGGGGAAACAGTGGAAACAGTGGCTGACTTTATTTTTCTGGGCTCCAAAATCACTGCAGATGGTGACTGCAGCCCTGCAATTAGCCCTGTAATTAGAAGACACTTGCTCCTCGGAAGGAAAACTATGACCAACCTAGACGGCATATTAAAAAGTAGAGATGTTGCTTTTCCAACAAAGTTCCCTCTAGTCAAGGCTATGATTTTTCCAGCAGTCATGTATGAGTTGGACTGTGAAGAAAGCTGAGAGCCAAAGAATTCATACTTTTGAACTGTGGTGACAGAGAAGACTCTTGAGAGTCCCTTGGACTACAAGGAGATTCAACTGGTCCATTCTAAAGGAGATCAGTCCTGAATATTCATTGGAAGAACTGATGTTGAAGCTGAAACTCCAATATTTTGGCCACCTGATGTGAAGAGCTGACTCATTTGAAAAGACCCTGATGCTGGGAAAGATTGAAGGCAGGAGGAAAACGGGAAGACAGAGGATGAGTTGGCTGGATGGCATCACCGACTCCACAGACATGAGTTTGAGTGAACTCTGGGAGTTGGTGATTGACAGGGAGGCCTGGCATGCTGCGGTTCATAGGGTTGCAAAGTCGGACACAACTGAGTGACTGACTGAAGTGAACTGAATGAAGATAATGGGACCTCCTTCAGAAGGTTCCATGCCAGCACTACAGCACTCGGTGCCTAGACCCTGCAGCCAGCCACTACCAACCCACTCCTCCAGCAGAGACTCTTGGACACTCATGGATAAGTCTTGGTCAGTCTCTTGTGGGGTCACTGTTCCCACAGCGCTCCCATTAAGATTATATACATCATTTTTAGACCTATGTTCTGGCACATTCAGCAGACAACAGTATGGTGTATATGTAATTTTAATATGCACTGGGAAACAAAATTTGGGTGACTTTCTTTATTGTGGCATTTTCTTTATTGTAATAGTATGGCACAGAACATGGAAGTTCTCTGAGGTGTGCCTGCATTTGTATTTTACATATACATATATATGCATATATATATATACACATATGTATACATACACATATGTCTTATAACTTCTTTTCTGTTTCATTTCAAACAAAGTTTTAAGTTGGAATAATAGCTGAATCTGTTTTTCTGATGACCAAATTTAAAGGACTATCTAAGTAGAACAAAATCAAGGGGTGGTTTTAATTTCTGGAATATGCCTCATCATGAAGATGGTTATTAACTAGTCATAGTTGGCAGAGATAGAAAATACAGTGTATACTCATGGAAACTGCTAGAACAATCTGTAGATTTCATTGGGGCTACCAGAATCCTGCTATGAAAGGCCTAAATCTTGGTTCTGCAAGAATATACAGTAACAAATCCTGTGACCTCAACGGAAGAACACCTCATTGATATCACTTGGTGATCATTCAAACCAACCTTTAATTTTTGTAAATGTCTCTGGGAGTTTCTTCTGTTGTATGCAAATGTTCTGTTCAAACTCTCCTGAAATAGGACCCTAGCCTTAATTATGATTTCAAAGTTTTATTGTTTTATTTCTCACTAAGCAAAATGTGTCAATAATTTGGATTCTGAAACCATAGCTAAAATGTCATTACAAGAGATATTTTTTCTTCCTCACTCAGGGGGGTACTGTGTCCATACCAAGAGTTGGCTTTGGACCATGATCACACCGGCCATGAGCTGAAACTGCAGTCTTGGAACCAACATATTGTATTTTGTGCATTTGAACAGAACTCTTGACTATAGCTCTCTGCTCAGCTGTTTTCAGACACTCTTAGAGGCACACTGTGTGAAAGGGCATGGGTTAGGGCTGCAACTTGTGAGAAAACTCTCAAGCTAAGTTAATTATATTTCTGGAAAATATGGAAAAAAAGAAAAAAAAAACAAGGTTCTGTGGGATCTTGAATTATTGCTCGGGAATTCTTAGCTGACAGTAGAGCATCACAGAAGGAAATACTATCACTGATAACTAATTCTTATTGAGGACCTTACTGAAGCCTAGCTATGACCTAATACAAAAGGTAGGGCTGTAAATACAATATCTAGCAGGTCTGACCTATACTTCAAGGATTTTACACCCAGTGAGAAAATGAATTACCATACTTTTGAGTAAAATAGGAATGAAATGTATCTTCTCCCTGTTGTTCTAGTAGATTATCTGGCGCTGGGACAGTAAAGTCGTGCATTTTAAAGTCCTTGTTTTTGTGACTTTTATTGGGAACCCCAGGTGAACAAAAGGGCTACACTCAAGAACTGTGAGAGATCAAGGGTTTTATTCTACTTGAAAGTTAGCAAATCTGCCTGCCACCATTTCTTAGGTGCTGGGAGAGGACACTTGGCATCTGGTTAGAACCCAAACAGGAAAGCCAGAGGTTCTCGTCTGTTCCTGTCGGCTTGCCAAGCCGCTCAGATCCCAGGAGGTAATGCGGGCAGTGCGTGACAGATGCTGGCACACAGCAGGTCGCACTGAGAAGAGCAACGCTGAGACCGAGGAATCTCCTGCTTGCAGCAAAAGGGAAGCCAGGGTGCCATCTCTCATCCTTCAGGACCTCTCACTGAAAGCGCCATCCAAAGAAATCCCCAGGGGAAGGGTGGGCTGAGCTGTACACTCTTGGCGTCCTTGGTAAGAATGCACCATCTGCAGCAGATGGATCCTCTTTCACAACAGTCATCAGGGAGAAGTTACAGAGGAAAAATAAACACCTAGGAGTAAACTGTCAGAAACACCAATATTTTAAAATACTTGAAAGAGACCAGAAAGGAAGAATAAAAAGACAGGAGAGAAGTCAAAAGAAAATAATATAATCACAGATAAGGATGAAAAGAGGGGTTCCCAGGTGGCGATGGTGTTAAAGATCCTACCCACCAGTGCAGGAGATATAAGAGACGTGGGTTCAATCCCTGGGTCAGGAAGATCCCCCGGAGGAGGACATGGCAACCTACTGTAGTCTTACCTGGGAAATCTCATGGATGGAGGAACCTGATGGGCTACTGTCCACAGGGTTGCAAAGAGTCAAACTCAACTGAGGTAGCTGAGCATGCACACACATCACTTCTTAAAGTTAATTATTTTTTTTTATAATATAGTTTCTCTTTTATGTTTTGTTTTTTTGGCCATGAGGCATGTGGGATCTTAGCCCCCCATCAAGGGATTAAACCCATACCCCCTGCATTGGAAGGTGGACTCTTAACCACTAGACTACCAGAGAAGTCCCTATCAGATGTTTTTTCTTAAAGTGGCAAGTTCAATGTCTTTGTTCATTATTAAAAAAATAAAGAGAGCTTTTCTGTCAATCTTTCTTTCAAGTGAAAATGGTGCTTCATGAAAGAGCTAGTTTGGCTTGCAATTCAGACAATTACACAAGCTAGGGAGCAATCATCATACTTTGATATGCAGGAGTAAGGCTTTATAAATGCCTTCATTTCATCACTCAGTAAATTACGACAGCATTACCAGAGAGCTAAGATTTAACAAAAGTCATAATTTTTATGTTTCACTTAGGAAAGTCTTGAATAAATTTTCTTCTTATGTTTTCCTTACACGTTCCTGACTGTGAAGAAATCCACGGCTACCTGTGGATTAGGGTCACTCAGCTGATTTGCACCAAGCAGCCAGAAGTTTTACCCAAGCTGCTTTACAGGGTAGACATACACCGACGCTGTAAGAAAGGCAAATAACTCCTCAGTATTATCATGAAAATAATTTGCCTATTACAACAAAGGTGTCTCGGGAACCCCAAGAGCCTGAATACTATGTTTTCAGAACTACTGCTTTAGAAGATAAAGACCGGGCCTCTTCCTTCCTTCAATTACTGATCTGTTTCCTTGTTTGCTTTTTATATTTAACTTCTCTGTTTTTATCCTCTCCCTCTGTGTATGTTTCTGTGTGTTCACACACAGGCATATGGGAATTCTACCAGTGACAATTTGGAGTCTAATGAAAAATTGAAGAAATGCTTCATTTTCTCATTGCAGAATATTTCCAGAAATAAATTTTTTCCAATAACTTTTTCAACTTTATATTAGTAGATTAATTTTTAAAAATTCATGTTAAGATTTCATATTTTAGAGGAGCTCTGTGTTCACAGCAAAACTGAGGCAAAGGTACAGAGATTCCCCCAACAAATGCATAGCACCCCGCCCCACCCAAAACCATTCTCAACTTCCTCCATCAAACACTACATCTGTTACAAGCAATGAAGGCACACTGATCTAACAACATTAGCAAAAGTCCACAGCTTGTATTAAAGGTTTTCTTTTCAGGTTCCAAGAAGCTGCAACTCTCTGTGTTTGCCTGTCTGTCCAATCTTAGAGGCAGTAGTTTGTCCTCTCTCATCTCTTTTTTTAATAGTTTTTTTTTAATGTTAATTTTTCCATCTGTTCATCTTTTCACATGTTATTGAAAAGGAATCGTGAATTTCAATCTCTTTACATGTCAAACTGGAAAGCAGAAGTCTTTAACAGAGTATTTTTGAGTATATTTCTCCTCTGCTTTGGAAAAAAATTCTCCTAAAAATAGTCTGTAAGTTTCTGATTACATTGGAAACAGTCTCCAAGTCTATGTCTATAACTATCTTCCCTGTATTAAATAATCTACTTAACCTTAAAAAATTGCAAATAGAACTGCCTTATGACCCAGAAATCCCAATGCTGGGCATACACACCGAGGAAACCAGAATTGAAAGAGACACGGGTACCCCAATGTTCATCATAGCACTGTTTATCATAGCCAGGACATGGAAACAACCTAGATGTCCATCAGCAGATGAAAGGATAAGAAAGCTGTGGTACATATACACAATGGAGTATTACTCAGCCATTAAAAAGAATACATTTGAATCAGTTTTAATGAGGTGGATGAAACTGAAGCTGATTATACAGAGTGAAGTAAGCCAGAAAGAAAAACACCAATACACTATACTAACACATATATATGGAATAGAGAAAGATGGTAATGATAACCCTCTATGTGAGACAGCAAAAGAGACACAGATGTATAGAACGGACTTTTAGACTCTGTGGGAGAGGGAGAGGGTGGGGTGATTTGGGAGAAGAGCATTGAAACATGTATACTATCAGGTAAGAAACAAATCGCCAGTCTAGGTTTGATACAGGATACAGGATGCTTGGGGCTGGTGCATGGGGATGATCCAGAGAGATGATATGGGGTGGGAGGTGGGAGTGGGGTTCAGGATTGGGAACTCATGTACACCCGTGGCTGATTCTTGTCAATGTATGGCAAAACCAATACAGTATTGTAAAGCAAAATAAAGTAAAAATAAAAACTAAAAAAAAAAAATGTATGACAGAAATTTTACCCAGGCATATCATCAAGGGCTTCCTCAGCAGCTCAGATGGTAAAGAATCCATCTGCCAATGCAGGAGAAACAAGTTTGATCCCTAGGTTGGGAGCATCCCCTGAAGAAGGAAATGGCAACCACTCTAGTACCCTTGCCTTGAAAATCTCATGGACACAGGAGCCTGGCAGGCTACAGTCTATGGCAGTAAAACAGAATTGGACACTACTGAGTGCACAGAGTAAAAACAATACCATCTAATCATATATATGTCAGTATTTAGAGAGGCATCAAATAATCAATTAACAAAACCAGGATAAACCTCATAATTTGCTACTATGAGAACTTGACAACTAATTGTAACCTATTTCTAGTATAAAGACATCCCTTTGGCAAGTCATGCATTTTATCTATCGGTTGGGTTTAAATATTACATTTTCACATAGTTAAAAATGACGTAGCATATATTAACACAACAAACAGAACTCACATCAAATTAGAGAGTAAAAAGATGAATTGAGTCAGAAAGCAAACTTCACTAAATATTCCTGGGTTTCCTTGGAATCTGGTTTGACCTAAATATTTATACAGTTAGAGATCATATTATCATAAACAATTAAAAATATAAAATATAATTAGAAATTTTCTATGTGTCAGGATTAGATTAATATACTTTATTTTGACTTACTCATAATAAATGTTATATTGGAAAACTTATCATTGCCAAATTCTATTGGTTATATTATGGTACGTATAGGTAATTGTCTTTCTCCAAGTGTAGCAGAATGGCATTTTGAAATTCTATGCAACTGATTTTTTCCCCTTTTTTGGTTCTGTTTTACTCTGAGTTACCTATATCATTAAAATAATACTGAGTTACTGCCCTGTGAAGAGAAAAAACAATAGAATATGAACAAATAGTCAAATAATTGGCTTTGACTTTCAAAATAAGATTTAAAAATCGAAAGCTAGGTAAAGCCTTCCGTGAACTCTTGTTTCATATAAATGTGGATTTGGAGGAAAGAAAACTGATTTAAAGATTCCACCAATGCAAAGAACAAATATTTACAACACAGAGAAAAGGTAAATAATGAATAACAGAGTAAGAGCGGCAGTATGCAGATCCATTCTTTGTTTTCTGAAACAGATGAATAAAGGTCTCAGTGGATAGGCAGGGAGAGGAACGTTAGAGAAGTTTCTAGTCGATAGCAGCTGATGGAAGCTGAAAAGAAGTCCAACACACCCACCCATCTGTTCCGTTCAGTGAGATAGAGTTGGAGTGCACATGAGTTTGATGGAAATCTGAGAGTAGTGAAGCCTCTCTATTCCCAAGGATGGCCCATGAATGCTCAGACCTTGAAGAGAGGCTCCACGTGATGGTGCCAAACCAAAAGAAGAGATATACGCTGTGGGCTTGAAGGCAGCTTCAGAAAATGCTGACAACCTTGGTTTGATGCAACCTTGGTAAGGAATCAAGTTTTCCATAAGGTGGCTGTGGCAGGTGGTATTTTTGAAAGACAACTGTAACAATTCCTTTTTTTCCACACACTCTCTTTACTAAGTGACTTTGACAATCCTACCACCAGAAGGCGGGGTTTGTGTTTCTTCCTGAATCTGCTGGGCTTACAAACAGGAAAAGTGACATTGTGTGATTCCAGGGCTATGTAATAAAAGGCAAACAACTTCTGCCTGTTTCTCTTGCTTTTTTTTTTCCTCCCTTGGAACCCAGCCATTCATGCTATAAGGAAGCCCAAGCAGCCAAGAGAAGCTTCGTGTAGGTGTTGGGCCAACAAGACCAGCTGAGGTTGCAACCAACAGCCAGCCTCACTGCTCAGACATTAGAATAAAGGAAAGAAGCCTTCAGATGACTTCAGTCTCCAGACGTCATGTGTTCCAGATAAAGCCCAAAATAGCTCAGAAAAGAAACGAGCTGTCCCCACTGGGCTTTTTCTGGATGCCTGCTCCTCAGACTCCAAGAATATGATAAAATGTTTCTTATGCCATAAATGTGGTTTGTTATGAAGACTAGATAGCTAGAATGGTGGGGAGGGGAAATGGAAGAGTAAGTCTATGTGGCTCAGGTAGCAGAAGAAACTGCTCTTAAGAGAGATAAGTGTAGTATCTAAGTGCCAAGATCTCATGCCCACAAGGCATGCAGAGCTCATAGACACCAGGACCAGATTTCATGTTCAGTTCAGTTCAGTTCAGTTGCTCAGTCATGTCCGACTCTTTGCGACCCCATGAACTGCAGCACACCAGGCCTCCCTGTCCATCACCAACTCCCGGAGTTCACCCAAACTCATGTGCATCGAGTCGGTGATGCCATCAACCATCTCACCCTCTGTTGTCCCCTTCTCCTCCTGCCCCCAATCCCTCTTAGCATCAGAGTCTTTTCCAATGAGACAACTCTTCACGTGAGGTGGCCAAAGTACTGGAGTTTCAGCCTCAGCATCAGTCCTTCCAATGAACACCCAGCACTGATCTCCTTTAGAATGGACTGGTTGGATCTCCTTGCAGTCCAAGGGACTCTCAAGAGTCTTCTCCAACACCACAGTTCAAAGGCATCAATTCTTCGGCCCTCAGCTTTCTTCACAGTCCAACTCTCACATCCACACATGACCACTGGAAAAATCATAGCCTTGACTAGACGGACCTTTGTTGGCAAAGTAATGTCTCTGCTTTTTAATATGCTATCTAGATTGGTCATAACTTTCCTTCCAAGGAGTAAGCATCTTTTAATTTCATGGCTGCAATCACCATCTGCAGTGATTTTGGAGCCCCCCAAAAATAAAGTCTGACACTGTTTCCCTATCTATTCCCCATGAAGTGATGGGACCAAATGCCATGATCTTCATTTTCTGAATGTTAAGCTTTAAGCCTACTTTTTCACTCTCCTCTTTCACTTTCATCAAGAGGCTTTTTAGTTCCTCTTCACTTTCTGCCATAAGGGTGGTGTCATCTGCATGTCTGAGGTTATTTCATGTTGCTGCTGCTGCTGCTGCTAAGTCGCTTCAGTCGTGTCCGACTCTGTGCGACCCCATAGATGGCAGCCCACCAGGGTCCCCTGTCCCTGGGATTCTCCAGGCAGGAACACTGGAGTGGGTAGCTGACCCAGTTAAATTGACTAAATTAAATTGCATCTTAATAAGTGGGCTTTTCTGGTGGCTCAGCAGTAATGAATCTGCCTGCAGTGCAGGAGACATGGGTTCAATCCCTGGGTCAGGAAGATCCCCTGGAGAAGGAAATGGCCACCCACTCTAGTACTCTTGCTTGGGATATCCCATGGATAGTGGAGCCTGGCAGGCTAGAGTCCATGGGTTCGTGAAAGAGTCGGACTTGAGTTAGGGACTAAACAACAAGTGTTGCCAGAGACCAAAGATGATAATGGAGCATACACTTCTTCCTTAGCTCCATGACACTAGCGTGGTTTCCTAGGAATTTAGAGAAACCGTGGAAGAATGAAAGGAAAAAGCAAAATAGACGAGTCATGAATCGGCCAAGCTTCACCCTAAAATACCCACCATTTATAGCACATATTCAAATAAGGATGGTTTACATTTCCTCTGTCACTTCTGGATTATTTTAAGTTTAGTGAAAGAGAAAACAAGTCCTTTTTTACCTATCTTAAACATTAACTTTATAAAAAATTCAAAGTGCTAGCTAAATGCTTTTTAGACATGCTTGTAGAAATAGACATTACTCTGAGCAGATAATATATGACACATATGTCATATTATATATGTATGTGATATCATATATACCTTTACAAAGTTTTAAATTTTAACCAGAGACTAGCAAATGTTGGCATCTTAAAACCAAATCTTCATGTTTTCCGTGGATTTCATTTGAGCAGAAATTAACAGCTTTTTGATTCCACTTGTTAAAGTTTAGTTTGCATTAATTGTAGTAAAGTAAATATAACATACAATTTATTTTCTTAACTGATTTTAGCTGTGCAGTTCATAGCTTCTGTTTCCACTTTCAGTGATTCACTCTGTCCTTTAGACCTCTCTAGAGATCTAATATAAACTTTCAAAGTGGGATCTTAAGCAAAGAACTTTAAGTATTGCTCATAAATGACAAGTGCTAAGTTTCTGCCACTGATAATTGGCCCATCCCCATCTAATCAGACTCTTCTTATGAATATTCTTCGAGACTGGTAAATTTCGTAAGATCAGTGGTCGTGATTGAGATGCATTTGTGGCCTCTTTGCAGAATGGAGTTCACTGGCCTGAATGGGTGATGAATGCACAGTCACATGTTCTGAGAAGCTCAATAAATTTACACAATCAGATAAAAAATATATATTAGCAGGGGCACTTTCTTGACTAAAATTTATAAATCAATTTGATATAATGAAAAATCTGGGATAAGGGGCTTCAGTTTCTATGGCATCAGTGTTTCTCAGACTGGGTTGATGAGACCAGTGAAAGGAAACCAAATGAAAGATTTTAAGAGCAGATGGTGCACAAAACCATTAGCTACGCAGAACTCTAAAGGAACCAGATCCTTGGAAAAAATGTACGCGTTGCAGGGAGACGTAGTGTAGCATGTATCGCCTTGTAGACAATACTATGGAAGTTGAGTTCAGTGGCTTCTTGTAAAAATAAAAGTAAGTACTCTAGGCTAGCTACTCAGATTGTTAGAACACACTTTCTTTATTTTGTGATGAATCAATTACTAACAATTCCTTGAGCTCAGTTCTCAGAGGAAAGAAGAGAGAGAAAGAGCATTGCATGTTTTTATTTTCTATCCAACCTTGAAAGGAGAATTTTAGTAAGTTAAGTGCACTGATCATACTTTGGGTTCATTTTTAGTATGTCTAGAAAGAAATAAATAAGCATGGAGAATTCCTAATAGTTTATTTTAGTAGTTTTTTGAGCCATGAATCCTTTTGGCAATCCAGTGAACCTTGTAGACATCCAACATTTTTTTTTTTTACATATAAAATAACATACATAAGATGACAAAGGAACACAATTTATTGAAATGTAATTAGCATATTACAATGAATAAATTTCATAATTTCAAAGTAGTGGTGTGTATACATGATGTTTTTTGATATATTCAAGTAACTTGAACAGAATATGAAAACTTCTGATTTCTATCGGTAACAAAGTTACTTAGAAATCTTTGCACTACTGTGATTTAATACCAGTATGGAATGCCAAAGGAAATGTTAAATTTTAAAGGACAGTAAAAATACTTTTTAAAATTTCATTCATGTTCATGAGTCCTCAAAAGACTAGCCAAAAATCCCTAAGGTTCAGCAGATCCCAGTTTAAGAACACCTGAGTTAAGATTAGGCTAAAGCTTCACTCCACCGTGGAACAAATAGTTTTAAGATTCTTATTAACATCAAGAAAAGTTGTTTATCATAAAAATTCCAGCTAAAGTTCGAAAACAAAACAAAACAAAAGTCCTATCTATATTCACCAGTAGTAAGCCAGCAACCATAGCCTGGCTTAGTCTCAAGAGATGAAATGTTGTATGCATGAGACTTCAGAAAGGATTTTGAAAAACCTGTTGTATTAAGCTTAGGATGCTTCCATTTTTGATTAGTTTTAAAATCAAGTGAAGAAAATGGGTAGCCATATTAGGTGAGCAAGATACAATCTGTGCTCAATCATATATTCTTTTTCTACTGGTTCTTGAAGTGGAATTTCTTCTCTGGTTAATTTTCTGTGGAAGTTTAACTATGCCAATTACATAGGGAAGGGCAAATTACTTAAATATTCAGCTCCTCAGTTTTCTTTTGTGTAAAATAAATGGGTTAAGCTAAATGATCTTTTAGATGGACTTTAGTGGAAAGAAAATCAGTTTTGAGCTTAAACAGTAATTAATATGCCTACTGTAATGTTACTAAATAAAATGTGATTTTAAAAAGTTGAGACCTGGTTCATTATAAAGTTGTTATGAGGATCAAATAAGATAACGCAGTATTTCTCCAAGGCATACCTTAGGCACTAAATAAGAGGCTTTCCCGGGTGGCACAGTGGTAAAGAATCCGTCTGCCAATACAGGAGATGCAAGAGATGCCGGTTTGATCCCTGGGGTCAGGAAGATCCTCTGGAGAAGGAAATGGCAACCCACTCTAGTATTCTTGCCCAGGAAGTTCAGTGGACCGAGGAGCCTGGTGAGCTACGGTCCACGGGGTCACAGTCAGACAAGACTGAATGACTTTGTCTCATTTAGGCTTCTTATTTGGATGGTCAGTATACGAAACCCATAAATAGATGGGGCCTGTTAAATCAAATTATCTTCATTGACCACTATATCCAGTCTAAAAAGAAATTCACTTATTGGAACCCAATGCTAATCATGTCACAACTGGGCTGAAAAGATACTTTTCTCCCTTAGAAACAAACATGTTAAAGTCATGCTGTCATTGTGATTTCTGAATTGTGTTGGCAAACATCCAGTAACCAGGGCCCTAGATACCAATCATTAGAATATGGAATGCTCATTCAGAAGCCACTTCTATCAGAGATGGCTATTGGCTGCTTCCTGAAGCATCCTCTGCCTTTCTACAGTATTGACCCAGAACCAATATAATATAGCCTGGTAATTACAAGGCATGCTGCAAACACATAATTCACTAAATAATCCAGTAGCCAAATGTAACCCACTCAAGAACTTGCCTCCTTAAAGCCTTTGAACACAAGCATGGAATGTTATCCTCTCTCATGTTCCAGATTCATAACAAATAAATAAATGTACCTCATTATTTGAATATTAATGACATTTCTTAGTTTACTCTTTTTCAAAATTGTACATCTTTTCTTCCAACTAGAGTATACTATTTCTACTGTACAAATTAACTCTGTACATATTAGATAGAAGCTGTGTGTGTGTATGTGTGTGTGTGTGTGTGTGTGTGCGTGCGCCCAGTTGTGTCTGACTGTTTTATGACCCCATGGACTATTGCCCACCAGGCTTCTCTGTCCATGAAATTTTCTAGACAAGAATACTGGAGTGGGTTGTAATTTTCTTCTCCAGGGGATCTTTCTGACCCAGGGATCGAAACTGCCATCTCTTGCATTGGCAGGCAGATTCTTTACCACTGCACACCATGCAAGCTCTCTAGCAACCCAGATGCTTATTTTATTACACTGCTATAATGTATTCTTGAGTCTATGTTAGCAGGCTTAATTTTCATATGTTCTAGTTAATTTCCTACACAGTACAAGTCAGGAAACAAAGCACTTGATTCATCAGAGGCAGAAAGAGAGATGAGATATATCATGGTGAAACTAATATCTGTTCCTCAATAATTGTAGCCTGAAGCTTTGGTTTTATCAGCCAGATATTAGCATCATTTTCACAAGGTACAGAAGATTTGCTTGGCTTAATTTTTCCAGTGATTCAATAAACATTTGCAGATGATCTCAAAAGTCTGACACTATTTCAATTGCTGGCCATACAAATAAATATTCTATTTGTCATATTTTAAAGAGGGAAAAATGGAAACGTGATTTTAACGTGGACACATTTCTTTTTAGTGGCATATTATTGCATTAGTAGAGAACCAACCTTAAGAAGTGCATTTAGAAATGATGCGATTGTTTTTCTACATTTGACACGCTTTATAAATTTTTTACTCTATACCTTTAGATTTGTAATGAGGGGAAAAATAAAAAATGTGGCTTTCGTACATCTGGGGAAGAACTTTCAGTGGTAGGAAAACCACTGATGAAGGGAAGAAGGGAAGAGCCAGTCAGTCCTTAGCTTCATATGGGTGTGGAGCAGAGCAGGAATGCTGTGAATAAAGTCAGTCGTAGGCTTCACAGGTGACACCTGCCTTTTCTGATCATTCTTGGTACCAGAGGCTTAGATTACTTTGTCAATCATGCTTTAATAATACTGGAAAGAGTTCTTCAATCCAGGGCTACGGTCTTAGCAACAAAAGCTTTCCTTGGGAATGATTAAAGCAAGATACTAGAATCACACGCAGTTTATTAAATGATTAACTGAATCTGAATATGGGTATCCATCAAAATATGGGTAATGCATAAAGTAATTGTGATTAATCTTTGGTCTTTCTCACTTGGAAATTTTGTGATCCTTTGTGTACCACAACCAGCCAGGATCCAATTCCCTCCGCAGCACATGCCACTTTGTATTATTTGTCATACTTTCTGGTGTGTGTACACTGCCCATGTCCCAGACTGCCTACTTTTTAAAGATTGATATCAATGCAAACTGCAAAGGAATTTTGATTTATACTAGTTGCTAATGTTCAAAGTTCAGTAAAAGATAGGCCTATTTTTCAGTTTGTTTTTTTCTTCTTTACATGAGGCTAGCTAACCTGTTACTAGCTACTGCACTGATCTGTGTAATTCAATAACGTAGGAGCATATATTCTTCTTCAGTGGGCTGGCTTCCGATGAATTCATGGTACAATTGTCTGTTTTTTAATACAATTGTCTGAGAAATGTGCTATCGTCATAGCTCCCCAAGTTTGTTTCCGCAATTGAGATTTGAGCTGTGCTGGGGTGGTAAGAGAGAGTTTATAGTTCACTCGAGTTTGGGGGCTAAAGAAAATTAGTGCTCAGTTTTTGTCCTGATCAAGTCACCACATAGCATTTTTGAGTCTATGATGCTTTCTGGATTCCAGCAGCGAATATTAATATCTCTACTGGCTAGGAGTTTGCTCTTTAACTGTTTCACTCTCACTTGTCTCCAGTTTTTAGTACTAAATGTCCATCATTTTGTCTAAATAAAACAGTAATGAATGCATTTACCAGTTATTTAAAAATAAATACATTAATTAAAACACTCTCTCGAGATAAAGCATGAAACCCTATTACTGTGCAAATAAATATACTATTCCTCCTTCTATTAAAAAAATATTTTTGCTACATAAATACAGGAATCTATGGATAGAAAAATAAATAGATGGGCATAGTAAACATCTCATTTCATCATCCCCTTTAACCTAATTATTTTGATTTGCTAACAAAATTAAAAAAAATTCTAACAGGTATACATGAATAAGGCTGAATAATTTTCAATAAAACAGCATTTTTCTGATTCAGAAACTGAACAACAGATTCTACAAAGGCTTACTGACAAATTCTATTGTCAATTTAATTCAATTTCCATCAAGTACCATGGTGCTAAGCCTTGTATGATGCCAATTACTCATTATCATAGGAAGACTTGCTATTTTATATTATATGACATATAGGATTTGCTCAAAATGGAGTAATAGACACTATTTGTGAGATAATTTGTAATACATTATTCACCAGGATTAGAAGATAAACATTTTTTTGGATATACTAAATCTTTATTGCTATAAATATAAAATTTAGGCTAATAGTAACTTTTTCAATAAAAATCTTCAAAATTTTATGCTTAAAAATGACTGAAAGAGATTAACTTGCTTCCTGCTTTTGTAGAATTCATTCAGAGCATATATCAGGATGCTAACTTTCTCTAAGAATTGCATTTTGTGTTACTATTCCCTTCAGAGAGTTCACTAACTTTAGATAAATGCTATTTACTATATAAACTGCCTTTTATGTCTCAAAAGGTCTATATCCTGAGCACTCTGAAAGGGCTCCTTCCTCTTCTAATGCATCATGCTAGAGTCTGCAGGACGACAGTGAAGAGGTCAAAAGGACCTCTGAGCCCCAGGATGCTTCAGTTAACAAGACAAGATAAATATTTGAGAAGCTTTGAAGGTTCGTTTCTCATAAAGATTTAGATAACCATCATATGTTAGATAATGGCTTCATCTTCATAATCATCTGAAATTCCCTCCAAATTAAATATATATATTACACGTAAATATTTCTTCTTTGACATAGCCTCCCAGTGAAACAATTACTTTGGTGAATTTAATGGCCTTCTTCCTAAGTGATAGAGCTGTGCAATGTTCGCCATCCTGCTATTAAAATATTTTAATTAAATCAGTCACCCTGGTCCCATCTGTTACAGACTGATCTCACATGGAGAAGCTGCTGGAATGTCTCCAGGGCCGTCCACGTACTTAGTTCCTTGCACGGCTCATTGGATGTCACAGGCATGAGGACCTTGTTCTTGGTTTGAAGTGATAACTCAGGCTCTGGGTATACAATAAACTGCCATGAATATTACTGAAGATTAAATCAGCGCTTTTCTTGTACCATCGGAATGCTTGCATAGTAGGAACGGTTGCGGCCCCTGACACTGTTTAGTAATCTCCTCTCAATCATGGTCTGGGAGAGAGACTCAAGGACCAACTCTGGACATACTCCCAGTTCTAAGAGTGAGGCGATGGTCCCAGGAGCCCAGGTCAGTAGGAGCTCTGGAGAACTGCAGAGGCCACCCCAAGGCTGGGCCCCACCAGGACGGATACCAACGCCAGGGCTGAAGCTGGATTTATAAGTGCAGATCTCTGTTCTCCCAAAGGTCATGGCATATTCAATTACCATTTTCCAGCAAATGTGACTGTTTTTTTATTTAAATGTCTTGGATATTAACAATGGTTTGACAGGGACTGGAGGTTGGGAGGTGAAGATTAATTTGTACAACTTCACATATATAACTTTCCTGCTAAATGATGATACTAACAAATGTCCTGGTATGCTAATCAGGGGTAATTGGTTGATAACATGTAGAATTTCATGAGTGATAGATGAGAAAACTACGTTTTTCTTTGCATTTGTCACTGCTATTTTTCAGTTCTATTTGATTCATGAGATGTCAGATGACTTTCATGAGGAATAAAGTCTTAGTTTTAATACCATGTTTTAATAATTAAGTGAGTTAGTCTAGCTGATACCACTGTTCCCTGAAATGTACAGCTACGCACGATTACTTGCAACAAAGCTTCATTACAGAGCTGGCGAATCTGTTTCTATCTCAGATCCTTTTTGGAATTAAGAAGGTTGTGAAGTGAAAACAAACAGACACATACATTATTTATTCAATCTGCTAAGCATATAGCTTATCTATATGGATTTGATACACACACATATATACACACGGACATGTACTTCTTTCTCTCTTAGCCTATTCCTTTTTTCAATTTTTCAAGTCTTAATTTTTTTAAATGTTATTTTTATCAAAACTATTCCTTCAGAAAAAGAATCAACTGGTTTCATCAGTTTTAAAAATAAATAAAATGCAGTCTTTTTCAGAGGAAACCATTTAGCTCTTGAATCTGGTTCACTGAGAATTCACCTGTTTTTATACAAATCACATTTGTTCATATCTATTAAACTTCTGCGCTGTTTTTTTTTACTTGGCTCTTTCTTCTCTCCTTGTCTTCTCTCACACATATATACCTTCCTCAGCTGTCTTTTCTCCTGATAAGGTTACATTTCACTTTGGGTCTGAGCAATACTCAGTTTTAATGTCTGTGATGCTCTGCATTTTACCCAAAGCTCATGTCAAGGTGATGTGGTCCATTCTCTTTCCCACGCTTACACAGCTACCATTCCAAAGGTTCTCTTGCTCCAAACCTCTAACATCTTCTCTCCAGCGCTCGCTCACAGCCCACCTTGCTTCCTATTTTCCCAAGAAAATCGATGTAAGTAGGAGAGAGAACTTTGGCCAACTCTCAGATATGACACATGGCCTCCATGCCTCCACCTCGTCTCCTGTAAAAACAGATGGCTGTAAGAACAGCCTCGTGGGTTCCTAACTACTGCCTGCCTTTCCTCCTGCCTGACAGATCCTTCTGGCCCAAGCCTGACATTTTCGTGGCTCTCCTCCCTCCCCTGCATTTCTTCTGAATCTGTATTATCATCAAAACAGTTTTCTACCATTTCTAAAAGAAAAATCCCCCTCTTACTTTTAATACCAGTTCCCATATTTCTTCCGCAGTTTCCCTCTTATTCCCATTAGCAACCCATGAGGTAAGTCTACACTGAGCATTGTCTGGACAGACTCACGCTCTTCAGTTGAACCCTGCATATTTTCTCTTGAATCAACCCTCCACAATTAGGATTTCTCTCTCACCATGCTTGCAAATAGATGGCAAATGGATGGGGAAACAATGGATGCACTGGCAGAGTTTATTTTGGGGGGCTCCAAAATCACTGCAGATGGTGACTGCAGCTGTGAAATTAAAAGATGCTTACTCCTTGGAAGAAAAGCTATGACCAACCTAGACAGCATATTAAAAGACAGAGACATCACTTTACCAACAAACGTCCATCTAATCAAAGCCATGGTTTTTCCAGTAGTCATGTGTGGATGTGACAGTTGGACTATAAAGAAAGCTAAACCCCGAAGAATTGCTGCTTTTGAACTGTGGTGTTGGAGAAGACTTTTGAGAGTCCCTTGGACTACAAGGAGATCCAACCAGTCCATCCTAAATCAGTTCTGAATATTCACTGGAAGGACTGATGCTGAAGCTGAAACTCCAATACTTTGGCCACCTTATGGGAAGAACTGACTCATTGGAAAATACCCTAATGCTGGAAGAGATTGAGGCAGGAGGAGAAGGGGATGGCAGAGGATGAGATGATTGGATGGCATCACTGATGCAATGGACATGAGTTTGACAACGCTCTGAGAGTTGGTGATGGACAGGGAAGCCTGGCGTGCTTCAATCCATGGGGTCGCAAAGAGTCAGACATGACTGAGTGACTGAGCTGAACTGATGCCTGCAAGTCATTAACAAGAAGACTAGTTTCTGTTCTCTGTCTGACTTCAATATCAACATTATCATACAGTCTTGACGTACTCCATTTCCTATTTGGACATAATCTCACCCTGAAAGATTTTCTTCACTTGGATTCCAGGAGACACCTAGAAGAACTAGCTTTTTTTTTTTTCTCATTGTGCTTTAATAAACTTAAACCTCTGACCTCTAAATGCTGGTAAGCCCAGTGACGCCTTCTATTGCCACTCAAACTCCTCATGAAGTCACCTAATCACAAGCTTCACATATATATCTCCAGCCTGATTCCTTCATCTGAATCCCAGAGTGTTAGATTTAACATCTTCATCAACATTTCTACATAGATGTCTAATATATATTTCAAGCTCACCATGTTTAAAACAACCCCTGCCCCCCAAAAAATGAGAAAAGAAAGGAAAGGTCGACCACCTTGTTTCTGCCAGCAACACGTTTTGAGTAGAGAAGTGGCATCATCTGTCATTTTGACTTGATCAGTCTGAGAACAACAGAAAAAAAGGAAAAGGAGGGTGAGTCTATCCATTTGCAGTGTTTGTGATAAATTGCAGATGAAGGAAGAAAGGGGCTGTGCCTTGGGTGGGAGCAGCAAAGGTATCAGATGATGGGGGGCAAAACTCTCTAGAAAGGAGATGGGCTCTGATGCAGATGCCAGCTGACATGAAGATGGGGATGCACCATCGCTGAGAAACTCTGTTGGAAAGTTGGAATTCTTTGCTGGGTTTTGATGGTCTGGCCTCAAAATCTAAAGAAAAGAACCCAACGGGTCAAACCTACTTAGGCTCAACGTCATACTAAAGTGTTGTTTAAGGGTTCAGAAGGAGATAAAAACTTCCTTACTGTGAGGTTGGGCTCTCCAGCTGGTGCAGTGGTAAAGAATTCACCTGCCAGTGTAGGAGATACAAGAGATGCGGGTTGGATCCCTGAGTCGGGGAGATTTCCTAGAGAAGGAAATTTCAACCCACTCCAGTATTCTTGCCTGGAGAATCCCATGGACAGAGGAGCCTGGAGGGTTGCAGTCCACGGGGTGGCAAAGAGTGGGATACGACTGACTGAGCACACGCACATGCCCTGTGGGATTAAACACCAAAGAAGCCAGAGACCAACGCTACTGGGAAAAACATGAATGCTTCTCGGGGCATTCCTGAGCACTGTGATTGGTTTTTGTCACAGAATGGTGATTCCAGGGTCGTCAGAGACAAACAGAGTTGGCTTTTGACAACATGGAACAGCAGACTGGTTCCAAACAGGAAATGGAGTACATTAAGACTGTATATTGTCACCCTGCTTATTTAGCTTCTATGCAGAGTACATCATGAGAAACGCTGGGCTGGAAGAAGCACAAGCTGGAATTAAGATTGCCGGGAGAAATATCAATAACCTCAGATTTGCAGATGACACCACCCTTATGGCAGAAAGTGAAAAGGAACTAAAAAGCTTCTTGATGAAAGTGAAAGAGGAGAGTGAAAAAGTTGGCTTAAAGCTCAACATTCAGAAAACGAAGATCATGGCATCTGGTCCCATCACTTCATGGGAAGTAAATGGGGAAACAGTAGAAACAGAGTCAGACTTAATTTTGGGGGGCTCCAAAGTCACTGCAGATGGTGATTGCAGCCATGAAGTTAAAAGATGCTTACTCCTTGGAAGGAAAGTTATGACCGATCTAGATAGCATATTAAAAAGCAGAGACATTACTTTGCCAACAAAGGTCCGTCTAGTCAAAGCTATGGTTTTTCCAGTGGTTATGTATGGATGTGAGATTTGGACTGTGAAGAAAGCTGCGTGCTGAAGAATTGATGCTTTTGAACTGTGGTGTTGGAGAAGACTCTTGCGAGTCCCTTGGACTGCAAGGAGATCCAACCTTTAGGTCATCCTAAAGGAGACCAGACCCGGGTGTTCATTTGAAGGACTGATGCTGAAGCTGAAACTCCAATACTTCAGCCACCTCATGCAAAGAGTTGACTCATTGGAAAAGACTCTGATGCTAAGAGGGATTGGGGGCAGGAGGAGAAGGGGACGACAGAGGATGAGATGGCTGGATGGCATCACCGACTCGATGCACATGAGTTTGGGTGAACTCCGGGAGTTGGTGATGGACAGGGAGGCCTGACGTGCTGCGATTCGTGGGGTCGCAAAGAGTCGGACACGACTGAGAGACTGAACTGAACTGAACTGAACCCTGAACAACCATATGCTTAAGGAGAAGATTTAAGCTCTATATAAAGTAGGACTGCATGAGTGAAGAAGCAGGATGTGTATCAAGCAAAGGAGCCGTGAGACTGGTCAATGTAACAAGGTGGGTAGACGCACATGTATTTCTTCCATGGAAAACGTTGTCCTGGGGAGATGCATGGGCATCATTAATACAGAGGCAAGAATTCTAAAGATCCTGCTGGAAAATAAGGTTTCCATCTCTTTGGAGCAGAAGGCCAGTGAAAGTTTAACTAGCCAGAAAGTTTTGGTTCTGGGACTATAACTGTTATCCTTTTGTAGAGGATTCTGGATGCTCTTTTGATCTTGCAATTTATTTTCACTCTGTTGATCCCACAGCAGTGTAAGTGTTAGAATACTTTATCATCTTCATCCGTATGGTGGTGTGTATAGACAGTGACCTGCCTTGTCTGAGATTAGACTGAAGGAAGCAGTGAAGCAGACGATCATGAAGATCTGAAAGAAAAATTAGAAAACTCTAGGAGGAAAAAATAACATGAATGAACGGAGAAAGTGTCTAACATTACACTGAAGGAATGCTTCTGCATTTCTGTTGTAGAATCCTTCAACCCCAGTGAGCACTTCTTTCTAAGTGAACATTCTGTATTATAGTGTTATAAACCTTTCATATGTATGACTGTCAACTGAAGCTTTAAATGCATTATACAGTCTGTCAAAATGGTCTTTGTCCACATAGAGGAACTAAAGATTTTGTTTCCTGTTCCTGACTACATGTATTATTGTTACTGAGAAACCAAAATGGTTACATAACTTCAACACACCATTCTGTAACACATACGCAATACTAAATAAAACCTGCCTTTACCGATTTTTGGAAGGAAATATTTTCCCCCGTGATATTTGTAAACTCAAGCCTTGAATTTGTAATTGCAGCAATTATTTGTAATTGGCAGTATTTCTTCCACCAAAAAAGAATTAAAATGGCACTCATTCTAAATGTGCATTAATGAAACCACAATTTAAAATAAAAATTCTACCAGTGTCTTCCAAGAGCCTGCAAGAACATGTTACTTTTCTAGAGTTAAATTATATAATCTCCATGCTAAAAATTCTTTTAATTAGATGCACTCAGTTGCTTCAGTCATGTCTGACTCTTTGCTACCCTGTGGACTGTAGCTCACCAAGCTCCTCTGCCCATAGTGATTCTCTAGGCAAGAAGACTGGAGTGGGTTGCCATGCTCTCTTTCAGAGGATCTTATTGACCGAGGGATTGAGTTTTCATCTCTTATGTCTCCTACATTGGCAGGCATATTATTATGATCATTTAATAATAATAGTTGTTACTATTTGTGCCAAATTTCCAAACTCTGCTTTAAGGGTTGTGCCAGTCGAAAATAAGACACAGCTTTTACACTGAAGTCGTTTATTATACAATAGTGTCTATTTCCATATGATCATTATGAACAAACCAGAGAAAATTCTATGGCAAAAATGTGGTTCTAGAAGTAGAATGAGAGGTGAGAGGAAGGAATGGTCACTATTGCCTGGAGAATGGAGATGAGACTTTCTATGAAGGATAGAACTTGTCTCAGACTTTGAGGAATAGCTAAGACTTGGAGGGTTCCAGAGATAGGAAGATGCCTTCCAAGTCAAATTGCAGAGTGTCTGAGTAACATCTCATATAAGAACATCACAGACATTTGGGAATTTATGGCCGAAGTAACGGGGTATTGAAATACGTTCATTTTCAACAGGGCTGTAAAGCGTCGTGTCCAGGGGCAACGGATGCCTTGTATTGCTGAACAGTGCAAAGAGGCCCTTCTCCAGACAAACTTTCAAATCAGACTCCAGTCCAAGTCAAAGCAGAATGGTAGCCCCTTAGAACAATACAAACAGTGCTATCATAGTATCCTGCAATTCCGCTCCTGGCCATATATTCAGAGAAAACCATAATTCAATAAGATACATGCATCCCAATGTTCCCTGCAGCGTTGTTTACAGTAGCCAAGGCAGAGACGCAGCCTGAATGTCCATTAATAGATGAACGGATAAAGAAGATGTGGCACACACACACACACACACACGTATGTATATATATATGTGTGTGTATATATGTATATATATATGTATATATATAATGTATTACTCAGCCACACAAAAAAATAAAATAATATCATTGGAAGCAACATGGATAGACCTAGAGATGATCATACTAAGTGAAATAAACCAGACAGAGAAAGACAAATATCATATGATACCACTTATATGTAGAATATAAAATTTGATACAAACAAATTTTGTTACAAAACAGGAGCAGATTCACAGACATAGAAGACAAACTAAAGGGAGAAGGGGAAGGGATAAATTAGGAGTTTAGGATTAATAACTGTGTGTAAAAAAGATAACCATAAGGATCTGCTCTATAGCATAAGGAATTATACTCTCTCTCTATATATATACATATAAATGTATCACTTTGTTCTATACCTGAAACTAACACACCTTTGTTATACTTCACTAAAATAAAAAGCAAGAACCCTTGTTTGCAACCATGTGAGAGATTCTGCAGGAGGGGACCCAGCTAAGCTGTGTCTAGAACTCTGACCTTTGGAAACCGTGAGAGATTATAGATGTGCCATTTTACGCCACACATTTCACACAGCAGTCATAGATTAATGACAAAACATGTTAATTTAAGATGATAGACAAATGGTGATAACATCGTGCTCCGCAGAGGAAGGCATCACCCAAGTATTATTCAGTTGGCGTGACATTCTTCTAAGCGTAGAAGAATTGGAGGAAAGTCGTGTGATCTAAAGCTTGTGGAATTATTTAAGCTTGGAATGTTAAGTCTCTATTAGAATTCATGGGAATTAAGACATTACTATTCCTGCTGCTGCTATTGGTCATCTATTGAGAACTTTTTTCATGGAAACACACTTCTAAGCACCTAATGCATATTGACTCAGGTAAAATGTGTAACTACCTTATGTGACGTTTCTTTCTCATCCCATTTTACAGGTGGTGAATAATAACTGGGCGAAACTAATAGGTAAAGATCCAGGCAATATGATCCGGAAACCAATGTTCGTAGAGATAATGTGTTCTCAACACACTCAAGAATAGAGATAGAGACACTCCACCTGAGGCCAGATGGTAACAGACATCAGGGTTTAAAGGTGCCAAAAACTGCTCACTACTAATATAAACAGGGTATGTTGAGGCATATCTGAATCCAACCCTAAAAACCCAAGATGTCATAGTGACCTTGGTCATAAAGGGACAGTTTGGTTACTAATTTATTAAGTAATGAAAACAATAAAATCTATTTACTGTTTAAGACTTTCTTTTTAGGTTGAAATCTAACTGTAGAGATATATAGAAGATGCTCTGAATAGAATTTATATGACTTATGAGAAAAAAATAAGATAGCATATGCTTCATAAATGTATGTTTTGTGCCAGAATAGATTCCCAAATGGTTTTATGGTTTGAGATGTCAAAAGCTAGGAAGGATAGGGAGTAGGTTAATAGTGTCACGGTTGCATAATTACAGCATAACTTTTATCCTAAAGACAAGTGTACTATAACAATAAAAAAAAGTCTTAGAAGTGATGGGACACTTATACCTTCAGTAAACCACGTAAGCAGTTTATATTATATCTGAAAGAGGACACATTCCTATATCTCATCATGAATAAGCCACTGTTGGCTGCTGTAGTCTTTGCAACCTTTTTGTTTATTGGACTTCACTATTCATGTATCTATGCATTTTACAGTAATTATCAATTATTTTATGCTCACGAGAGAGAGTTTTTAAAGTAAGTACAGGTACAGGGCCAGATCATCCAGAAGCAAAACAGCAATGTTGTGTTCTTGTTTGCATGGGCGTCTCTGGTGATTTTGCTGATGAAGAATCCCCCTCTAATGCAGGAGATGCAGAGTCAATCCCTGGGTCAAGAAGATACCCCAGAGAAGGAAACGGCAACCCACTCCAATATTCTTGCCTGGAAAATTCCATGGACAGAGGAGCGTGGTGGGCTACAGCGCATGGGGTCACAAGAGTCAAACATGTCTGAGCTACTAAACCACCACTGCCACTTTATCCAGGAACTAAAATGCAAACCATATCACAATCATTAGATATGGAAAAGTGGGAATTAGAGCGATGGAGAATGGTGAAGATTGCTAAGGAGAAATGATGATGGAATTTATACAGAAAAAGACAACTAATTTGGTTGCATGAAACTCATATCCTAGAAGTTCTACCCATATTTAAAGGTAAAAACCACACAAAAATTCTATTAAGTAATTCTACTTAGTAACTCTACTAAGTAATCAGTAATTCTACTGGTTTGTTGAAATCTGAGTTCTAGTTGTTGCTCAGTTGCGAAGTCCTGTCCTAGTCTTTTCGACCCCATGGACTGCAGCACACCAGGCTTCCTTGTTCTTCACTATCTATCTCCCGGAGTTTCCTCGGACTCATGTCCATTGAGTTGGTGATGCCACTTAGAAGGGAACATTTCTCTGATAATTCATAATTACAAGTCACTCCTCAAAGGGTTTTGATGTACATATTCATGTAACCTGTATATTCCCTAGATCTCCAAGGAAAGTGTTTAATTCATAGTGGACTCAGATTGATGATTTTGAATTCTGGTTTTGGAGAAGACTCTTGAGAGTTCCTTGTACTGCAAGGAGGTTAAACCAGTCCATCCTAAAGGAAATCAACTCTTGAATATTCATTGGAAGGACTGATGCTACAGCTGAAACTCCAATACTTTGGCCATCTGATGGGATGGGATGACTCATAAATAAGACTCTGATGCTGGGAAATGTTGAGTGCAAAAGGAGAAGGGTGGCAGAGGATGAGATGGATGGCATCACTGACTCGATGGACATGAATGGAGCAGACTCTGGGAGATGGTGAAGGACAGGGAAGCCTGGCATGCTGCAGTTCATGGGGTCGCAAAAAATTGGATGCCAATAAGTGACTGAAAACAACAGATTGTTGTTATTATCCTCAGGCATTTTCAGAAGTAAAAGCAAGCTTTCAAGAAAAATAAACAAATTTCAACCTAGGTCTCAAAGATGTTTACAAATAAAGCAGGAAAACACTGGGTTTCACAGCCTCAGATTATAAAATGCCCAGGCAGCTTGGTACCATGGATAAGAGTTGGCACACAGGACACAGAGACTTCAGATTTTGGAGTTATCACTCACAGAATATAGAATAAATATGTTTAATATATGTTTAAGAGAACAATTATGAAACTGTGGGCAACATTTAAGAGATAAACCAGTAGGTTTTAAAAATAATGGGCTTCCCTCATAGCTCAGTTGGTATAGAATCTGCCTGCAATGCAGAAGACCTGGGTTCAATTCCTCGGTCAGGAAGATCTGCTGGAGAAGGGATATACCCATTCCAATATTCTTGGGTTTCCCTTGTGGCTCAGCTGGTAAAGAATCTGCCTGCGATGGGAGACATGGGTTTGATCCCTGGGTTAGAAAGATCCCCTGGAGAAGTGAAAGGCTACCCACTCCAGTATTCTGGCCTAGAGAATTCCATGGGCTATATAGTCCATTGGGTTGCAAAGAGTAGGACATGACTGGGAGACTTTCACTTCACTTCACTTTAAAAATGATGGAGAGAATACTTAGAAATAAGAACTACAACTGAAAAATTGAAACTCAGTGGATTATACATAGATGGAGAGAGATCCTCATAGCTCTCAGAACACAGTCCAGAGAGGAAAAGACATTGAACTGTGAAAGAAAGGCTAAAAATTGTGTTTAGAAAATAGAAATATTTTGTTGCTGTAGCCGTTCAGTCACTTAGTCATGTCCAACTCTTTGCAACCCATGGATTGCAGCACACCAGGCTTCCCTGTCCTTTACCATCTCCCAGAGTTTGCACAAATTCATGGTAATTGAGTAATATATATTTAATTAATTTTCCAAAAGGAAGGAAGGGGAAACAAATTTAAAAAGAAGCACTATTTGAAGAAACAATGGCTGAAAATTTTACAGCCAAAAGACAGTAAATTTCAGATCCAGGAAACATGGAAAGTACAGGTAAAAAGTAATCCACATCTACACATTTCACACTGAAATGAAAGAATATCAAAGAAAGAATAAATTAAAAACATTCTCAGAGAAAAGAGAAATTACCTACAACGAATCATTAGGCTAACCATTGACTAATTGACAGCATCAATGAAAAGAAGCCGAACAACAGTGAGAAAATGATTGTAATGGTCTAAGAGAAAAATAGAAGTTGAAACTCAAGATTTCAATCAAGAATGAAATTTAAGTATTTTTGATATTTGAAACTTGAAAGTGTTTGTCACCAATATACTTTCACTAAAATAAATTGTGAAAGACGTATTTCAGGAATGAGGAAAATTGTTTTAGAATGCAGACTTGACACACACAAAAGCACTTGTTAAAAATGTGATTTAACTGCTCGGGTTAAATATATGAACATTAGTTCTATAAAACTACAGTATGTGATGTCTAGTTTGAGAGATCAGAATAAAGCAGAACTGGAGAGGAATACTTAAAGCTAAGTGGTAAATTTCTCAATTAAACTAGGGGAATAAACAAAAGCCTTTAGGAAACAGGAATGAGGGGTGTGCAAATGAGCTTAGGGGCCCCGGAGACAGAGTTGATCAAAGAATGTCTTTGGATTTGTAGTCTGAGAGAAGAAGCAATCCCTGAAGCCTGGACCTAACATAAGGAAATGTAAATTCTTGGCAAAGCAATATAAACACCCAAGTCAAAGTGCCTTTACACTTGGAAGTCCATATGGTCTTTTATGTGTTACCAAGATGCATGAAGGTTAACAAATGAAGGAAACTCTCTACACAATCATGAAGAATAAAAGTTCTTTACATCCTGGGGCTGACTCGATGCTCTCATCTCATTAACATATCATTCTTACTCCATGGTTTGTCTGGTCTCATTAAAGGTAAAAGGAGCTGTAACCTTCACACCACAGTGCAAGAGTTTATGTTCAAATGTATTTATTTAAAGAAGTCAGAAGGGAGGAGACTATTATTACTCAGCTTAATTTCACTTTGAAAGGAAAGCTCTAGCATTAGATGCTAATGTGTTCAGTTTCCTAAACAAGTTCCCTTTGAGCAGTAAAAGCATTTCTTTGCCAAAATCTTCTTCCATTTTTTTCTCTCTCAAAGGAATAGAAAAAAATGTTGACTTTCCTTTTAATTCATACTGTATCAATTAGTCATAAAAGCTTTTAGCAGATAATTTTTATTTTCCCAGATACGTTCAAGTCTGAAACCATTGTGTAATTTATTTAACTTATGAAAAGATGAATCTGCAGTGTGTATTTATATTTGGGAAGAGGACTAAGAATGATAAATAGAGTTGGTCATCTTGTTTACATCTATTTGAAATTTCTCTAGGTTTTTACATTCAGTCTTGGTAGACTTAGCCATAGAGACTGTAGAATTGTGTAATTCCTTATAACTTTTTACTTCCCTGGTGGCTCAGATGGTTAAACATCTGTCTACAATGTGGGAGACCTGGGTTTGATCCCTGGGTCAGGAAGATCCCCTGGAGAAGGAAATGGAAATCCACTCCAGTACTATTGCCTGGAAAATCCCATGGACATAGGAGCTTGGTAGGCTACAGTCCATGGGGTTGCAAAGAGTTGGACATGACTGAGCGACTTCACTTCACTTCACTTATACCTTTGTAAACTCCACCTTGTGACACAATTACTATAACTTAGTCTGTGACCATCATGTGGGTCCATCAATCACTGATGCCATTCAAAGAGCTAAAATCCTTTTTATACTTACATATCAAGTGAGCATTCTCTGTTAGATAAGTTTTGAATTCTTAAAGAGCATCATACACAGATTTGCTGCTCTTTTAAAAAAATGATTATTTATCTACGCATTTATTTATTTGGCCATTCTCAGGCTTAATTGCTACATGGGGAATCTTTAGTTTCGGCATATGGACTTTCACTTGCAGCATGTAGAATCTAGTTCCCCAACCAAGGATCGAACCCACATCCCCTGCCTTGAGAGTGCAAAGGATTAGCCAACAGACCACCAGGGAAGTCTGTGATTTTGCTGTTTTTTACCTCTATATCTTCACTAGAAGAAATAATTCTATTTTCTTCCCTTTTCTATATCATTTTCTAACTTTTATCTTACATTTCTTTTACTGTCCCTGTTCCTTCAGTTCAGTCTCTCAGTCGTGTCTGACTCTCTGTGACCCCATGAATTGCAGCACGCCAGGCCTCCCTGTCCATCACCAACTCCAGGAGTTCACTCAGACTCAACGTCCATTGAGTCCGTGATGCCATCCAGCCATCTCATCCTCGGTCGTCCCCTTCTCCTCCTGCCCTCAACCCCTCCCAGCATCAGAGTCTTTTCCAATGAGTCAACTCTTTGCATGAGGTGGCCCAAGTACTGGAGTTTCAGCTTTAGCATCATTCCTTCCAAAGAAATCCCAGGGCTGATCTTCTTCAGAATGAACTGGTTGGACCTCCTTCCAGTCCAAGGGACTCTCAAGAGTCTTCACCAACCACCACACTTCAAAAGCATCAATTCTTCGGCACTCAGCTTTCTTCACAGTCCAACTCTCACATCCATACATGATCACAGGAAAAACCATAGCCTTGACTAGATGGACTTTGTTGCCACAGTAATGTCTCTGCTTTTCAACATGCTATCTAGGTTGGTCATAACTTTTCTTCCAAGGAGTAAGCGTCTTTTAATTTCATGGCTGCAGTCACCATCTGCAGTGATTTTGGAGCCCCCCAAAATAGTCTGACACTGTTTCCACTGTTTCCCCATCTATTTCCCATGAAGTGATGGGACCGGATGCCATGATCTTTGTTTTCTGAATGTTGAGCTTTAAGCCAACTTTTTCATTCTCCACTTTCACTTTCATCAAGAAGCTTTTTAGTTCCTCTTCACTTTCTGCTATAAGGGTGGTGTCATCTGCCTTAAACGTATGTATTATTCAAGACGTGGTCCTTGGTCTTCTGCTTCTCTCCACCATTTCATCCTTGGATATGCCTCTCTCAGTCTTAAACTATCCTCTCCATATTTGTGTAATGTCCAAGAGGGATTGTAGGGCTCTCTGAAAAAGGTAAAAATTTACATGCAAATTAGGTCTATGCTTAAACAGTTAGCCTGTTTCTTTGAACATCTAAAATAGTAGTTACATTATCATCTATCAAGCTTAAACATATAATTAGGAGAATAAACATATCTGATACTTTAGAATTAAGTGATGCACTAAGATATTGGACCTTATTCGTGCCTATGTTCTATATTTAATTACTTCAGAATTTGACAGATAATGTAATCATAGCTAGCGCTCAGCCATGTCTGAGTCTGCACTCCCCTGCACATGAAAATTTTCAGGCAAGAATACTGGAGCAGGACACCACTTCTTACTCCAGAGGATCCTTTGGACTCAGGGATCAAACGCCAGTTTCCTGAGTTTCCTGCATTGGCAGGCATATTCTTTACCAATAGCACCACATGGGAAGCCCAATATGAGCACTGGTCCATGATATTTTTCTCTTGCTCTTTTCCTTACATTATCCTTGACATTAACTGAATCATTTCGGGTAGTGATGCTAAGTGTAAAATCTAGGATGGTAAAAGGAATTTGTTAACCCCCAAATTCCAAGGGTCTCATAATTTTTCTTTATGCAACGCTATCACTAGCAACTTCAGAGTGACCTTTACTTTGTCAGTGTGCCCAACTTTCATCCACTTTGGCCACAGGTCGATGCCTTCCTTATTTCAGTTACCACCAACCCTGCAAAACTCTTTCTTTCTTTCTCCTGCCAAGTGTTGTTATTTGAATTCCTGCCATTGGTGTCCTGCATGCCTACCTCTTTGGGAAAATAAATTTAATGGATACTCTCCATTTTAAGAACTCAGAATCTGAGAGATACTCAGATACACCATCTCATTTGAGTCCTTGGTCTTTAGACTTAAGCCACTAAACAGCCTTGAATACTCTTTCACTAATCCAGTTACTCAATTGTTCATAAATTCTTGATTTTAGGAAATAAAAACTAGGCCCATTCTATGTACTTGGAATTGGACTAGATGATGTCTATTTGCCCTTTCACTTTAAAAACCAACACATCCAATATCTTTAAGACATCCTAATTCAGACAACCCATACTGAATAATCTGTTATGCAATACTGTGCTAGACTTGAATGCATTACCATATCTGATCAGATGGAGATGATGCTGGAAAGATTATGCGGTGCTACCAAAAACAAATTTTAGCATCTCACAGACTGTTTTCTGGTTTATACAGGTACCCCTTTTCACTCTAAAACATGGATAAATGTGTAATCTCATATCCAAATAAGTCAAAATCGGTTCTGATCCCAAATGAATCTCTGTACCTTAAGGCTAGAGAAATCTTGAAAACCAATCCAACCCATTAGGATTGCTGATCTGACCATTTTTCACATCAGAACTACAGAGGACAGCTACAAAGTGTCCTCTTATTGATGAAAATGTAGCCTGTCACTCAGAGATCTTGGGGCAGAGGAGTGGTTGGAATGTCTTGACTTAGTGAAATGAATTTGTTTTGCTTACAGGTGTTATGTGATCTGTGTGTGGAAATCCCAGACTTGATTTAACTGGTTTTCATGTTTATATTGACTTTATTGAGGTCAACATTTAAAAACAGAAAATTCCATGTCATTGATCTACACTCTTAAATGATTGTTAGAACAAAATCACAAGACTAAGCAAACCATCAAGCAAACAATTCTCAAACAAAAACTTGTAAATCAATCATAAAAAATGTATCTAGCAGCTATTAGATTAATAATATATATTGATTGACTGATGATCATGAAATACTGAATAGAAACACAATAGAAACACAACATGGGGGAATCTGAGAACTACAGATATAAAATATATTAAAGGAAGGACTTCTCCAGATGAAATGGAGAGGTTTCCGTGCTCAGTCACTCAGTTGTGTCCCGCTCTTTGCAACTCTGTGGACTATAGCCTGCCAGGCTCCTCTGTCCATGGGATTCGCTAGGCAAGAATACTGGAGTTGCCATTTCCTCCTCCAACCACCTTTCTGATCCAGGAATCGAACCCATGTCTCTTGCATCTCCTCCACTGGCAAGCAGATTCTTTACCACTGAGCCACCTTGGAAGCTCGGAGAGGGTTTGTTTCCTGTATTGTTTGGGACTGACTTCTCTGAGACATTTCTCTGGAACCATAAGAGTTCAGGGAAGGATTTCACAAGAATGAAAAAAAAAAAAAGAAGGAAATTTAAAAAAATGCTCAAGACCCGAATTTATGAGTAGGTAGTACTTAACCTTGGGGTTTGTGACTGCTGCCATGCCAGGACTTTAGTTCATTTTTTTATCCCTAGGATTTAAGTAATGTTGCCCTTTTAAACTGAGTAATTTAATGATCACTTCTAGATGGACCGAGGGACAAACAATAGAAGACAAGAACAGCACACAGACGTCTCATTACTGAGAACTTGATAGTTGTGATTTGCTACAATTACTGAAGGGAAAAGAAAGTGAACTGCAATACATAAGTTGTCTAATATTTGTTTATAACCCAGAAAGATGTTTCTTGTGGAGTATAAAACTTCAGCGAGGGATTTTAAACATGTATTACCGACAGTCATCACCAGAAACAAACTGAGTAAACGCCTCTATGTATGAAGTGTGAGGAAAATTCCTCCACACTCAGAAAAAAATAGTGCTAAAATGTTTGTGCATTCAGCTGAGAAAAACATGGTGCTATCTTTGTATTTATCACTATAATATTTTCCAGTTATGGTAGTTTCAGCTTATGATATTAAATAGGGAAAGACTAAATAAAAATGAATAGTAAGATTCTGTAAAGAGTCTCATTTAGGTAAATGTTCTGATTATAAATACCAAACACATGAGTGATTACCAGAATAATGCACATAGATAGCCTACTTCAATGTGTCAAAAACTGCAAAAATAGCACTTTATTAATAGATGATATGATAATATTCTAATATTTTTGTCAACAGGAAACTGCTTGGCTGCAAATGGTCTTCACTAGAAGCATTTGGCTATGAGATATGTGGAATTTTCCATCAAGCACTCAGTTAAAAATAATATATCAGAAATGTAATTGTCCTGATATGTTTCAAAAAACCATCCTAGAGATAGTCATATATATGAGAATCTATTTCTATAAAACGATTGTAAAAGTTCCAAGAGGTAGATTTTGTCCTCATTTAGTATGTGCTGTAAGCCATCAAGCTACAAGAATAAAAAGCTCACCCCAAAATTATTTTAATGGAGATTATGAATGCACAAAATTAATATTACCAAACTGATTTTAAAAATAAAAAGAATCATTCAAATCAATGATAAGTACAAAGATAATTCACACTCAGTTCCTAACCTTTTATGTGATAGTTTAATGTTTCAAAAAAATGTTTTTTCTAAAGTTGGTTTTTCAAATCCTCCTTTGATCCTTTTTCAAATGCTCCAGATCTTTAAAGACGATTGACAAGGATGCTGCAAATTTTGACTTTAAAATAATCTGACTGCTGGGGAAGATCTATTCATTTGTTCACTTATTCATTCAACAATTACATGTTAAATTCCTACTATTGCCAAGCAAGTTTTCTTGCAAAAAAATCTTCCCCTTACAAGTATTTTATCTAGTGGAGAAGCAAGTCATAACAAAAATAAGGAAAACATGATACTAAATGACAAGTCCTAGAAAGGAAAGACAAAAAAAAAAGTGATACTCAGTGAGATTGGAAGTGCTTGATAGAGTTATCCATGGGAAGCCCCTCAGAGAAGGGGAATTATGAATAAAGTTAGGAGAGAAGCGAACAAGTGCGCCACGCAGGCGCTAGTGGAAGGATCGCCTGTTGCTTAGATGAGGGCCTGCCTGATGTGTTCAGGAAACAGACCAGAGCCCCGTGTGGCTGGACCAAAGAGAACAAAGGAATCGGCAGGAGATGTCAGGCAGTGGTGAGAAGACAGAGAATGTGGGGTCTGAGAGGGCATAGGAGGAGCTTGGGGTTTTGCTGAGAATGGCATAGAAACCAGTGGAGGGTTTGCCTCGAATATTTACTAAACTCCTGAATTGCTATGTCAACGACATTCTACAGGGAGCAAGGCAGAAATAGGGCTGATTCAAATTGTTTTGCATCTGTTTCTTAAGCCAAAAAAATACATTGATTTTTATTGCTCTTATTACTTAAAAGTGTCTTCTGAAGAAATCTACATTATATATTTTTATATATTATTTGTAAACTAATACGTATTATTTTAAAAATTTCAGATATGTGACATTATATGAAACTGTGTGTAAAAAAATTACCCAAGCATGTACCAATCAGGTTAAGTAATCAAGAACAGCCAACTGAGCTGGAATTGCCTGTAAAGCTTGCCCTGCCTGTCCCGTCAGTTACCACAGTTGCTTCTTCCTCATCCCAGAGAGCATCACTGTCATAAATGCAATGTTTATGATTCTACAATTACTTCAGCGTTTGCATTTTTCCCATGCAGAATATAAGTATTTCCATTTCCAGTTAATGGTGTATCAGGAAACTGAACTCCTCTAAATATTTTGAACTGACTGAAAGTAATACAGTAATTTCCAATAAATCCTAAGGAAAATCGACACTGAATGTTCATTGGAAGGACTGATGCTGAAGCTGAAGCTTCAATACTTTGGCCACCTGATGCAAAGAACAGACTCATTAGAAAAGACCCTGATGCTGGGAAAGATTGAAGGTGGGAGGAGAAGGGGACAGTAGAGGATGAGATGGTTGGATGGCATCACTGACTCGATGGACTTGGGTTTTGGGTGGACTCTGGGAGTTGGTGATGGACAGGGAGGCCTGGCATGCTGCAGTCCATGGGGAAGGAAGAGATTGGTTGGATGGCATCATTGTTTTGATGGAAATGAGTTTGAGAAAGCTCTAGGAGTTGGAGATAGACAGGGAAGCCTGGCATGCTACAGTTCAGGGGATCCCAAAAAGTTGGACACAACTGAGCAACTGAACTGGAATGAACTGATGCTAAGCATCAATAAAGCTAAAGCTCCAATATTTGGGCACCTGATGAGAAGAGCCGATTCATTGGAAAAGACTCTAATTCTGATGTTGGGAAAGATTGAGGGCAGGAGGAAAAGATATTTGGAGAGCATCACCAACTCAATGGACGTGAGTTTCAGGAAACTCTGGGAGATAATGAAGAAACTTGGTATACTACAGTTCAGAGGCAGAATTGCAAAGAGCCAGACATGACTTAACAACTAAACAACAATATTGAAAGGAGGGGGAGGTAAAAACAGACAACAAGCCTTAACCCAGAGCCACAGGAACTTTAATGCTTTCACAGAAGCTGCTGCCTCTGCTGCTGTTAGAATGATTGACATGCAAAGCCTGTATCCCTGCTTTGTTTTAGGAGGAGCCCAGGAGGATGGAGTCTCCCAACACTGATATTAATACTTCCCTCAGAGAAATGGGCCAGGGCTGCGAGCTGATATGAGACTACTGAATCCTGAGCTACTGCCATGGGAGAAAGAAGTATGATAAAGAGAGAATGGAAACTGGCTGGCACTGAAATCTGGGAAATGTAGCTTTCAGACCTCTACCTGTCCAGAGAGAGAGCACAGAAGGTTGGAATATAGTGGGGAGAAATTTGACAAAATTTGCACACTTCCATATAGTCTTCTAAATTATCACAGATTGTTTCCCCTAGTAGGTAAATCTCCTCTGTTGCCTGGAATTGATTTCTGCTCTCTTTGGTGAAGAGAGCCAATTTTACTTTTTATAAGCTAATAGTAGATTTATCAGATTATCTAGCGGTACCACTCCTGGGCATATATCCTGAGTAAACTCTGATTCAAAGGGACACATACACCCCAAAGTTCATGGCAGCACTGTTTACAGTAGTCAGGACTTGGAAATAACCTAGATTTCCATCAAAAAATGAATGGATAAAGATGCGCTATTTATACATATATATACTATAACCTACCAGGCTCCTCTGTCCATGGAATTTTCCAGGCAAGAGTACTGGAGTGGTTGCCATTTCCTTCTCCAGGGGATCTTCCCAACCTGGGGATCCAGGGAATGAACCCAGGTTTCTCACATTGCAGGCAGACCCTTTACCCTCTCAGCCACCAGGGAAGCCCATATATGTATATGTGTGTATATATGATGGAATGCTACTGAGTCGTAAAAAAGAATGAAGTAATGCAATTTGCAGAAACATGGATGCAACTAGACACTGTCATGAGTGAAGTGGGTTGGAAGGAGAAAGACATATATGATATCACAGGTATTTGTAATCTAAAATGTCATTCAGGTGAATTTCCTGTGAAGCAGAAACAGACTCACAGACATGGGGAGCAGACTGGTGGTTACCCAGGGGGAAGGGGCTGGAGGAGCGAAGGAGAGGGAGTTGGAACTGGGAGATATGAGCTTTTATGCATGAAGCAGATAGACAGATGGGCCCTGCTCTACAGATCAGAGACCTATGTCTGGTATCCTGTGACAGAGCATAATGGGAAAGAAGATAAAAAATTATATGTGTATATATATATATAATATAATATTATAACATATAATGTATAATATTATACATATTATATAATATATATTGTATACTATATTATATATTATGATTATATTATAAAATATATTATACATTATACTATATTATAATGTATATGATACATTATAATGTATATTATAATATAATTATATTATATATAATACATTATAATGTATGTTATAGTATGATTATATTATATATAATGTATATATTATACATTATGCTATATTATAATGTATATTATATGTTATAATATATAGTATACCATATAATATATATATTTTCAATTTGTACATAAATATGTACAAACTGAATCACTGTGCTTTACAGCAGTAATTAGCACAATGCTGATTATCAATCAACTATATTTCAATACAAATTAATAAAGTTTACTTTTTCTAAATACCTGCCTAATAATTCATATTGGTATCACAGACTCACTAAAGATTAATGCCAACTCTGTCATATTTTGGCCATTTTCATATGTGATGTTCTTTTTCAGGACTCTGTTTGCCATAGCTTGCATACATATGTTTAATTATCTCTGCAACAGTAACTATGGATTATAGGCCTTAGATCTGGCTTGAAAAATTTCCTCACATTAATCTTTAATAGCCTTAGCTATTCTTGGCAACTCTCTCTTTCAAATACAATATAAGATGGTCCAGTTTTCTAATAAATTATGTAGAAAATATTGATATTACATTAAATTCATAGAGTACTTTTAGGGAAATTATATCTTTACATTAGTAAGATTTAACCTATGAATGTGATATCATATCCTTAACATCTCTTAATAAAGCTGTGTGTCTCCACATGAAAGACATTTTGATTTGATAAATCTGTACTTGAATTTTTTAATTGATATAATTAGTATAATCTTTCTTTTAAATAATTGTAAAAAAGCAATCTGTGACTAGCATATAGGAATACAATTGATTTTTAAACTATGTATCTTATATATAGCTACTCATTTACTTTAGAGACTTGCAGATGCTTTGCGTATAAGCAATAATATATATTAATTATTATTTTCATGCCACCTTTGAAGCAATATCCTTCTAATTTTTTCTACTAAATATTTGCAGTAACAGCAAATGTATATGTTCAATCTATTTTTGTCTGCTTTAGTAAGATATAATAGATGTACATCACTGTATGATTTTCAGGTGTGCAAGACTTGTCACTTATTTGAGTGAATAAATTTGAGTTTGTTAGAAAGTTAGTTTAGACAATTTTATTAAAGAAACTCTTGTTACCCGAGAATGTAAAATAAAGTTATTCTTATCTTTCTTGAGATGAAATTAATATTTCCTGATTATAGAAACCCAAAGGCAAGAAATAAAATGCTTGCTCTAGCTTACTACCTTCCATCAGCACATAGTAAAGCAAATATAAGTCCTTCTATGGGGACAGCTGTATAAATTAGTCAATATTCGTACACAGGGAAATGAGTCACCATGAGTGAGGAGTGGCAATAAAAGAACAACGCAGGCAGGGAGACCAGTAACCCGGGTCACAATAATCAGATAAAACACACAATAACCATCTATGACATATTTCATGAATTCTTGTTGGTATTTCTCCAGACACACTTTTCCATGCTTTCTGGGTGTCCGAATAAAGTCAAGGCAGGAAAGATTATCAAAGACATCAGAGAAAAACAAAAGGGACTTCTAGAAAAGAAAAATGTTAAGATTCAGCAGATGGATTAGACATAGCTTGAGAAAGGTTGCTGCTAAGTCACTTCAGTCGTGTCCGACTCTGTGTGACCCCATAGACAGCAGCGCACCAGGCTCTGCCATCCCTGGGATTCTCCAGGCAAGAACACTGGAGTGGGTTGCCATTTCCTTCTCCAATGCATGAAAGTGAAAAGTCAAAGGGAAGTCGCTCAGTCGAGTCCGACTCTTCGCGACCCCATGGACCGCAGCCTACCAGGCTCCTCTGTCTATGGGATTTTCTAGGCAAGAGTACTGGAGTGGGGTGCCATCGCCTTCTCTGTGAGAAAGGTTAGAGACATAGAAATCACAGAACACAGCAAAATAGATGGCAGAATTTAAAGTGAAAGAGTGATCAAAAGACAGTGGGCATGGAATAAGGCTGCTGAGACGCCTGGTGAGCCCCTTAGCTCTCCAGCCAGACCTGCACTTGTTCCTGCCAGGCCCAGTTCGGAGCTATCAACTTGGGATCATGTCATCTTAATTTCCCAACTCTAGCATTTCCTGGATCATGACCATAGCATTAATAATACAGATACAGATCCTGAACCTATCGAAGAGACATTTAATGAGTGTTAAGTATCTGTAAGATGTTTCCCCTTTTGAGACTCTAGGCTCATACAGATAAAAATCCTCTCCCCTCCTTGCTGTTCCTTTTTACCGAGAATATAGCATCGTGAGGGTTCCACACTTTTGTGTCTGGTGGGAATTCAGCTGCATGCACAGAGTCCTGCTTCTTGCCGACCACACTGGTATTTACACGCAAGCTTTGGGGTGAGCAAAAGTGACTATACACCCACAGCAGGAGGCTTCGGGACTACTTAGAAGGCTGGTTTCCTGCTCCTTGTTTCCTTTTAACCTCCCCTATCTCCTTGTTCTCTGAGAAGCTCAATAAATAATTTACTGGGATATTCTAGAGATTGTTCAGAATAGAGTTTTCAGGATATCAAGTATGCCACAATGTAGAAATGCAAGTATTTTAGTATGTGCTTTGCATTTTGATGAGGAATTATGAATAACATGATAAAAGTATATTCTGGTGAAATGGGTGATCACATTTATCTGGTACTATCTCAAAATTTCATTGTCCATCTTTGCAACATATAATTCCATGTTTAATATTATGGGTTAATAAGACCTAAATCTTATTGATTTAACACATGACATATTTAGTTACATCAAGGGAAGACTAAATGACATGTTTTGTTATGATTGTTCTGATAAAGAAAATTACTGTGATCTGACCAAACCACAGAGATGGAACATATGAAAAGATCCTTTTAAGCTTAATCAAAATCCACTGTATGAAACTCATAGTAATGAGCTATGGGATGTCCAGCTTTATTAATTACTATCTGTTAATAATAACTCTGCTCTTAAAATATTCCTGATAAACCAAACTTTCTTTAAAGTACATGTTACAGTCATATTAATCTTTTATTTTCATGGTGATATGTAAAAAAACTGATAACAAAATATATAGAAACGCATTTAGTGATTTAAGTATTTAAAATAAAACTTATATTACAGACATGAACACTCTTCTCTAATCATCTAATAATATGTGTGCCAATTAAAAACTGGGTTTTTTAAAGGATGATTTTTTTCTTTGTTGTATGAGATTATTTCCTCTGAACCAGTAGACTTACAGAATAATTCCAATTAAGTAAGGCTGATTTCAGAAATGGTTTTAAAACTATTTAGAAACCAAAACCTTTCATTCTAAACCACGGAAAGTGACTCTACACTAATATTGTCTGACAGTGACCTAATTAGAGTAATTTGCATACTAATGAGACTTTGAAGGAGATAAGCAATAGCATGCTTGTAATAGATAATTAATTTGTATTTCAAAATAAGCTATGGCTATTTAACAACAACTCAAATGACACATCGAATTAAAAGAGTTGTTCAAGTTACTTCTTAACAATAAACGCCTGTTACAGCTTTTCAATTTTGCTTAAACTTCAAGCGGATGAACAGATCCCAAGAATCAATTTATATTCATAAGGTGACTCTTCATTAAGTGCTTAATTCTCAAATTCATCTTCAAAATAATATCTCCTTGCCAAGAAATTCAGAGTGATTTATGTAGCATTAATTAGAATGTTTTCTACCTACGTAGTGAAGTGCCTCTGAATAGTACAATGCACTTTTCAAGTAATCTTACATCATCTCCCAGGATCCTAATTCCCATGTTTTAGTTGTTGAAATGGTCGCACTGAGAGTTATAGTGATTTGGGCAAATTAAAATGAGTCAGGCTACTGGGGCAGCCTTCTCACTTTGTATTTTGTCTCCTAACATGAAATGAGACATCCAGGACCTTGAATAAACTGACCAGGACAACTAATAAACTTGTTCTATATGTCCAATATACTGTCTCTTATTGATCTTTGAAAGCATAAAACATGTAGACTCACTCACCAATAACTGCATTTGGTAATGGATAAGTGACTTGGGATGATTTATAGAATGCCTTTCTCCTCTAACCCATTAATTTTTCTTTCATGTAAGTTTCAAACTATAACGGTGGTTTATTTTCATAGAGATAAGTCACTCTACAGTATAGCAGCTCTGTTATCAATTACTCTATGCCTAGAAGTCCTGGAAAAAAAAAATCACTGATGACATAATTGTGGGTGAATTATGAAAATAATACCAGCCTTTATCCAAGAGAAAGTTCAAATTTTCACATGAAAAACATTTCTCCATTGACCCCAGAGGGCGCGTTCAATGCAGTCAGGCACTAGCATTATTTATGTAGCCTTTGACAAGAAGATTAAGCGTAACCATTGTTGGAATTTCAGGTAAGTAAGGAAGAACTAACGGGTTGGTATAAAGGGAAGGAAGAAAAAGAAATTGGGTCACATGTTAGAAACAGGATGTTTGTTGTCAGTTGTGCAAACTTAAAAATTCAGAATACTCTTAAAGACTTGATATACTTTAAAATAATTTTATCAGTAGTATTTTTATAATTTTTATATTATACAATACAAGAAAGTATTTCATTGGAGTTTGAGGTTTGGTATTTTTTATATGTCACTGTTCTAAAAACCATTGGAATCATAGACATCAGAGCTCTAAGAAACCTCCAGAGACTTCTTATACTATATTCTTTTTTAACCTCCAAATATTTAGAGAACTTATTTTCTTTTTATGTGGAAAAATCACTAAAAAAATGTTAGATGACATTCTTCAGGTTATAGATGTTGAACACTGGATTAGAAAGTAATGTAAACTTATACATAGTAAGATATTAAATGCCTGGATTTTCCTTAAACTTTAAAATCAACTAGAAATGCCAGAAGGAGACACTTAGGATTTATGTTTTTTGAAGGCTCACATTTTTTTTTTAGGTTCGGTAAATAGGTCACAATTTGAATAAGCTTGGCATGTTGCATCCATGGGGTCATTAAGAAACAGACACAACTTCAGTACTGGCAGCGACAACTTGACTCCCAAGAAAGCCCCTTCTAGGGTCTGTTTTTTGGCTAACCCTGATTTTGAAATCCATACAGAACACTTTAACTGAGCAGGTATTAACACATTCGAATCTTTTTATTGCAAAATCCCACCTGAGTTTCTATAGTTGAAGCTTATTGCTCACATAAAAAACTCCCCACACGGCACTAGTGGTAAATAACCCACCTGCCAATGCAAGGAACATGGAGACACGGGTTCCATCCCTAGGTGGGGGAGATCCCCTGGAGGAAGTTAAGGCACCCACTCCAGTATTCGCTCCAGGAAAATCCTATGGACAGAGGAGACTGGTGTGCTCTGGTCTATAGGGTCGCAAAGAGTCGGACACGACTGAAGTGACTGTGCATGTAAGACCAGATAAAACATTATAGGTAAGACTGAATTTTAAAAAAATACCAACTTGGCAAGGCCTGCTCACTAATATCTCAACACCTAAAATCATAATCACCATGCTAAAATACCTCACATATTTCCAAACATAAAAGTGATCTAAGTTTGACTTTCAGACAGAGATTTAGGTGAACCTGTACCATTCTGTAATGATCCATCTTTCCCCTCAACTGACATCCAAGTTTCCTATGCACTTGTGTTTAGATTTCAGGATCCTAACTCATTTGATGCCTTGTTCAGAATTTATACACCCTGTTCCATTGATACACACTTTCAGATAGCTAATCCTCCAACTCTGATGAGCATTTATTACAACTATAAAGCCATAAGTTTTTACTTACATAAGTTTTTACTGGAGAAATATTGTCTTAATCATTAAGCTTCTTTCAGGATGCTGAAAATTCTGAGTTTCTGACTTTGGGCACTTTAAAATACTGCTTGAAAAGTCACCTTGTGCGTGAGATAGGAGCTAGCAACACATCACCAAAATGACATTTCCTTTGAAAAAAAAAAAGTCATACTTTCTGTGCACTTCAGATAAAAATAGCAGAGGCCTCCAGCACTGTTCCACATTTTATGGTCTCGTGGACAAGCACAAGAAGCTTCGTTTAAAAACAACAAAACCCATGGAGTGTTCATTTAATTGTACAGAATGTCAGAGATTTCCAGAGTTACCGCCTTCAGTCTGAATTAGGTCTGCATAGTTGACGTGAATCTGCGTTTTGCTATGAGGGTCATGAGGCTGACCAGATATATACACTTAAGCGAGTAGTGTTGGACAAACCTCCCCTACTTTTCAAAAGCTTTTATAATTTGGGGTATTGATATCAAATGACTCTGCCAAAAAGAGTAAAACAGGATTCAAAGTTCATCTTGTCTGTTCCTCATATAGATAGGATAGATTTTTATCAGAGATAGTCTTAAATTCTCAACCATATGAAAAGATTCAAGTGTCTTCTACTCACTCAAGACTCCTCTTGAAGCCCATGGCCAGTGAGTGAATCCTTCTTTGCTTCCTACTACCATCACAGATTGTATAGACTTGGTCATTTACTTGCTCCATTTCATTGAAAATATATTTCACTTTTAATTTCTGTCAACCCTTTATACTCTAAGTTGCAAAATGAAGTTTTTTCTAATCTACCAGCCCCCTGACAGAAACAAGCCCGTCAGATCTCGTTAAGTCTGTCTGCTTCTCCTTGCTTACGATTCACTCCTAGCTTGGAGCTCAGTGCTGCCAACAGCTAAAGGGGAATGAAAATGTGCTAATAATCAAGGGGTCTTTGAGGGCTTACTTTCCTCCCAAGTATTTCTTCCTAGCCAGCAATTAAAGGGTTAAGGAGCCCAGCACTGGACTCAACACAACACAGGTAGCCATGGTTTGCTTTATCTATAACAGGCTGGTAATAGTTAAACTCTCCTTCAAGTCACCCTAGGTAGCGTTTCCAGCAGCCTTGAGATAATAGCCATCACTGGTCTACCTCCCAGAGGTATCTCAGTCACTCAACCTCTTCAGTCCTGTCATCATCCAATCATTCGGCTGACAATTCTAGAGAAGCTCTACTGACCTCATATGCAGACCAGAACGCTTCTCAAAATAAATGGTGAAACAAAACAAAAAAGCAGCCAAGATATTAGCCGCAGTGTAGACATGCAGTCCAAACATCTCCTGGAATTATTCCTCTCACATTCAGCTTCACAGGTTTCAGTGAATGAGTTTGCACGTGAGCTCAGTCACTAAGTTATATCCAACTCTTTGAGACCCCACGGACTGTAGCCCCTTTGGCTCCTCTGCCCGTGGGATTCTCTAGGCAAGAATACTGGAGTGAGTTGCCATTCCCTTCTCCAGAGGATCTTCACAACCCAGGGATAAAACTTGCATCTCCTGCATTGCAGACAGATTCTTTACCACTGAGCCACCTAGGAGGAATGAGTTTGGGTATCATCCATTCAGGTAAATAAACTTGTCTCTAAGAAAACCATCTATAGAGCATATATCCTTCAGTGGATTGTAGGTGGTTGTTGGGTAGCATCAAATTCGTGGAGAATTCTGATCAAGACTTTAATTGAAATGATGAATTCCAGTGCTGTGAATAGAATGAAAAAAGAGAGAAAGATAGACCTACACAAGCACACAGCTTGGAGCCTAATGTGTAACTCTAAGTGTCAGGACACATCACATTGATTAGCCAGGAATTGGATCAGAAGGCAGAGTGTTTATTTCTGACACTAATTCACAGTGGACTAGCCATACCAGATGGTTCTTCTTACAGAGTTCATACCCAAAGTCAAGAACAATGCCAGACTTTTCCAAAACTTCAGGAGGTCATTGGGATTAGCCTTTTCTTACATGAATACATCTCAGTGTTTATTTGGTTTCCCGTAACAGAAAAGTTCTGTCTCACTTTTTCAGAATGTGGTTGTTCAGTTGCTAAGTTGTGTCTGACTCTTTGTTACCCCATGGGTTGCAGCACACCAGGCTTCCCTATCCTTCACTATCTCCCAGAGTTTGCTCAAATTCATGTCTATTGAGTCAGTGATACTATCTAACCATCTCACTCTCTGATGCCCCGTCTCCTTCTGCCTTCAATGTTTCCCAGCATCAGCGTCTTTTCCACAGAGTCAGTTCTTCGCATTAGTTGGCCAAAGTATTGAAGCTTTGGCTTCAGCATCAATACTTCAGCATTTTCAAAATAAACATGGATAAGTAAAGAGTGAATGTATATAGCTGTAAAGTAAGGAAAGATGCCAGGAGCCAGCGTGAGGAACTCCGCCCATGGCAAGGGTCATGTGGAAGGAGGCTTGGCATACGCAAAGGCGTGATCAAGCCTCAGGAAACCCCCTGTTCCCGAGCATCTAACCCCAAAACCAGAGTCTGTTTTATGCTCTCACCCACACCTCTGACTTTACGGGGGGCTCTCCCCCATAACCATTTCTCTCGGAGAAGGAGTTAACGTGCAGCTCCAAGTCAATAAAAATTCTTGGGCGTGACAAGAGTGTTTCAGCTTACGGACTCCTCTGAAGGTTATCTAGCCCACCTGTATAGGTTCATCTGGCCACATGTGATTTGTTTACAGCCTCCCAATCTGAGAGGCAGAGATGTTTTAGACTCACTAAAGGCAAATTCTTTTGGGGAGTTAGAAATTATTAGTATAGTGGGTTGGTTAGGAATTATATTGGTGAAGGGTTTTTCATTTGTTGTGTCAATAATTGCTGCTAATTCCCTGCTCTGGGTGGGACAAGCATGTCTCAGGTCAAACCTCTCTGCTGACTGACTAGCTTGTGTGACAGGATTATCCATACTCCTGCCACTACGCACATGATTGTTTACTACCTCTTAACCATAAACAGCACAGAGACTTTTGGAGTATTTTGAGAGTCTTATTTAGCATAGGGCTTTTTCTTCTTGTTGAGTCAATGATTGCCGCCAGGCCTCTGTATCCTTAGGCACCTGGGAATATATTAATCAATGTATTTGGAATATAGAAAAGGAAATATAGTAGTTTTTGATGTTAGCAATACTATACTTTTTGAGTTAATGGATTTTCTCTTTTGTAATAGATCACTGTGCTTTGTTATAAATCACTGTGTCTTTGTTATGTAAAAATGTAACTTTATCATATCTTAAGACTAAATAGATCTTAAGGGGAGCATTGGTGAAAGGATTTTCATTTGTTGGGCTGATGTTTGCTGCTAAATCTCCATGTTCCCTACCCTTATAATGAATATAACTAGCATATAGGAAGAAATAAGTATTAACCTTTAAGCATATAGGAGAAATAAGCATTAACCTTTAAGATTAATCATGTTAACCTTGGGTTAAATAAATTCCTTTCTAGATTGTAACTCACTACACCCTCACCCCATAGGAATGCAACTTTATTTGGAGGGTGGTGCCTGGTTTAGGAAAAAACACCCTTGGAAGAAATAAGATTTTTGGTTATCAGAAAGGAAGAATCATAAAATGTCAGCAGGTCTCACTCATGGCCAGAAGATGATGTATCTTTTTTATACATTTATGCGAAGCACCTGATTTTGATAAAGGTCAGGACTGCTGACTTCCGCGTGACTCTGTATTCATCCCTATGTGTAACAAAAGGTATATAAGCAAACCCCAAAATAAAGAAAATGCATCAGTTTCCGGAAAGACTGATTCTCCCATGTCGCTTCTTTCTTGCTCCCGTTTTTCTGGCTGAGTTCCCATCTGGAGCATGGATGCTATTCCACGTAATCCAAGTTATTCAGCCTCTTTTTCTCCACTAATTTTCCTACTACACTATCCATTTCTAATCTCTCTATATCTGTGATTAAATATGTATTTTTCCAAAGACGCCGACTCCATCCCCACCTTCGAATCAACCTGGATCCACCGGGGCTGGACCCCGGCAGAAAGAAAACAAAAAAACACACACACGGGGAACATAATTGTGAGAAGTTATCAGAAAGTGAAAAGAAATTCAGAGACGAGATATATTTAGCTCAGGCTGTTTCCATATAAATATGGAGATCATTTATTAGTTGTGATAGATCAAAAAAGCAGCTTCTCATTAAAGAAAAAAAGTGAAAAGACACTGGCTATTTGGACAATAAGTATGTCACAGTGGAAATGATTCAATGCAGTTGAAGTCAGTTCACTCCCAAGGGTCCCTTATTTTCTGCTCCCTAGCCTCACTTATGACTTTGAAATGGAAAAGCCCAAATTAGTCACTCAAATGCAGCTTCTCGAGTTAGATGGTGGCGGTTTATTTGCTAAGTCATGTCTGACTCTTTCAGTCCCATAGACTATAGCCCACCAGGTTCCTCTGTCCTTGGGATTCTCCAGGCAAGAACACTCAGTGGGTTACTACTTCCTTCTCCCAGTGACCTTCCTGACCCAGGGATTGAACCCACATCTCCTGAATTGCAAGTGGTCTCTTGCATTACAGGCAGATGATTTACCACCTGAGCCACCAGGGAAGATGCCTTATTCTAACTCTGGATTCACTAATTTACTAGTAGTATGACTTTATTAAATTTCTTAATTTAACTAAGTCTCTGTCTTCTTACAAGGAAAATAAATATATTAGTAGTGACCTCAGGACACTTCTGTGATAGCTAAACTTGAAGGTAGGCAAGTTGTTTGGCATATGCCAAATAAATGCTTTAAGCAAATAAATTAGTTCTTATAAACAGAAGCCTCAGATTTAGTTCCAGTCAGGATCGTGATTATGTTATGTGTTATTATAAAGCGATAACTTCTAACAGTGACCATTTCCATATTTTCAATGAATCTTTTCAAATATGCTTTCTATGAATATTTCTCTGAGAGAAAGTTATGCAGTTAATGGCATTAGCTTATGATTTAGAAAGCAATATTCTCTTTCTGATTTTTTTTTAAGTCTTAGTAGCAGAACACTTGAGTGTTCCTCAGACATACTATGTCAATTAATTCCCTAAAATTTGCATTCCTCATTGCTGAGTGTTGTGGGAACTTCTTATTCTTCACAGCTGAGAAAGGGTGAAAACTGAGCCAATAATGAAATCACTAAAAATTACCTTTGGTCCAGTTTTATATCTGATCTTTTACTTAAAAACTAAGAGAGAAGAAAGTAGCAGCACAGAGTAAAATATACAAATATTTCCTTCTCCAGGGGAATCTTTCCAACCCAGGGGTCGAATCCACACCTCCTACGTCTTCAGTCATTGGCAGGAAGGTTCTTTACAACTAGCATCACCTGGGAAGCTTGTGCAAATATATACTGACTTATAAATAGCATCTGACACTGACTATCACATGTATAGAAATACTAATACTCTAATACTAATACATAATATGCCCAGAGAGGTCCCATGAGTTTCACTTCTTTGCTATGCACAGTCAACAATATCTTCTCTTTCTATACATGAGGGTATCATGACTCAATTTTAGCCAGTAGAACATGGCGAAAAGTGAAGGGATTTCGTGATTGAGCAGCTAAGGTAAAGTTAATCTTTCCATTGTATTCTTGCCATTCTCTGTGCCCAGGTTTGTGGAGGCTTTGGGGGTCAGTGGGAGTGGACTTATGAGCTGATTCAGGGCTCTTGGTAAAAAGGAACCACTGTTTTACATTTAGGAGTCTTGAGAAAAGAGTGCCTGGTTCCAAATATGGAAGGGGCCCATGCAGATACAAAGGTGTGGTAGAAAGAAAGTGTCAGTGGTCTACCTGGTGGAGCACAGTGGATGCTGGTGAGGAGACATGTCACAGAGGAGTGCCACCCACTGTCTGACCTCTAGGAGTGGCCTCTCTACCTCAGATTCCACCCTCCAAATCTGGTCTGGCACAGTGACCCTCTGCTTCAAACAGCTCACATCCTTTGTTGCATACTGAGCAACTCTTATTGATGAAACAGATATAAACTAATTACATAAATCTCAAGCTATGATGTTATTGAACAAATAATGTAAACAGCAAACACAACTCAATCATTAATTGTGCCCCTTGGAATGGCTCAAGGGTAACTTCTATCTCTTGCTGATATTCAGAATATCATTGTTCTCCAGACTCTCATTTCATTGCTACTACTGAAAATGCGTTTGGTATTATTTTCTCCATGAAAATACCACTCTTTCCCAAGTATAGGGAAATAAAATGGAGATGTCTCACCTTTCAGATGTTGAGATCTAAATATACTAATACAGCACCCGGTGAAGAAACAAAATTTGTCTTGGTGTTCTGAAATAATTTAAATAGTTTGTTTAATAACCTATTCCTCCTAAAGTTTGTGAAACTCAAATGAAAAATATTTTGGTTGGTTTGCTGTGGTAGTTTTGAAAGGCCAGATATAAGCTAATAATAATCATACTAATATAATATAATAATATGTTAATATAGATGTAATCTTAAATGAAGAGATTCTATATAACAGTGCATATAAACATCACTGAGGACTGTACCAGCTTTCCTAGAAGGTTCTTTGACGTATTTAATAATGCAACATTTTTATAATGACAAAAATATATGTAATCATAAGAAAATATTCTTTGAATACAGATTTTTATTCAAAACATTTTAGAACATTTTAAAGTAATAACAGATTATATTCTTCAATTTAATTGTATTTGTGAAAAATAAAATAGTTATACAAATAATGATTAGGAAATATCAAACTGTACCAGTCTAGAAACAAAAGCTGGCTTTTTGAGATTGGTAGAAAAAAAACGAGAAGAGAGTTTAAAATAGATGGAAATCAACATAGAAGAGTGTATAAAATTCAGGTTTTCAAATCCATATGAGGAGTGCAGCCCATTATGGGAGGATCTGGGGAAATTTTGGAAAGCAACATGATAGTAGATTCTAAATGACCTGGTTGTATAAGTGAGAGAAGCTTCCAACTGATGAGGAGCAATAATGAAGTTTGAGTTTATTTATTTCCATTGAAACATTGCTCTAATAAAGGTACTAAAGCTCTAGTTCACTGATTTTAAAGTATATGAAAATCAGTGAACTAGAACTTTAATACATATATATGTATAGATATACATATTATTATAGTATTATTATAGTATTATATCTATACTATATAGTATTATTATGTATAATAATACTATAATACTATATAGTATTATTATAGTGTTATATCTATACATATTAATATGTATAGATACACATATTATATGTCTAGATGTACATGTAGCCACTTACATACGTAACTATATATCAATAAAGTGTACCAATTCTTTAAATCAACCTTTAAAACCAAATAAATCACTAACAAAAATATAATGAATTTGTTCAAGGGAGGAGGAGTTCCCCTTGCCATTCTCAGCAACTCTGAAGGCAAGGTACCCAGACCACATTTTGCAAACCATGATAGCCCAATCAGGGGGCTTCTCCTGGTGGTGCAGTGGAAATGAACCCACCTGCCAATGCAAGAGATTTGGGTCCAATACCTGAGTCAAGAAGATCCCCTGGAAGAGGAAGTTCCTTTCAATTCAGTCACTCAGTCATGTCTGACTCTTTATGACCCCATGGACTATAGCATGCCAGGCCTTCCTGTCCATCACCAACTCCCTGAGCCTGCTCAGACTCGTGTCCGTTGAGTCGGTGATGCCATCCAACCATCTTATTCTCTGTCTTCTCCTTTTCCTCCTGCCTTCAATCTTTCCCAGTATCAGGGTCTTTTCCAATAAGTCAGTTCTTCACCTCAGGTGGCTAAAGTAAACTGAAGCTTCAGATTCAGCCATCAATCCTTCCAATGAATATTCAGGACTGATTTCCTTTAGGATTGACTGGTTGGATCTCCTTGCAGTCCACGGGAATCCCAAGAGTCTTCTTCAATACCACAGTTCAAAAGCAACCCAATCCAGTATTGGGGAAGAGGAAATGGCAACCCGATGCAATATTCTAGCCTGGAGCATTCCATGGACAGAGGAACCTGGTGGTCTATAGTCCATGAGGTCTCAAAGATTTGGACAAGATTGAGCAACTGAGCACACACAGACATACAGCCCATCAGAACGGTGGACTATCAATAGACCAGTACCTGTTCGGTTATTTGGGGGACCTACAAGTAACCTTATAGTTAAAGTCTAAAGGAGTTGCTTCTATAATTTGATTTCAACTTTCCAGCATAGGGGCTGAATAAACAAGTTATGGGCATGGACAGATGAAACTTTGACAAGACCATTTTGTCAATGCAATTCTGCAGAGCAGATCTTTTGAAACCCAATAAAATGAGTTCTCAATATTGTTTAACTATTACCAAGTAACAGATGACATAGACATCTCGACTTCATATTTGAGGTACTGAGTGCCTTCATGTCACCCTATCGGGGAGCTCATGCCCACGCCTCATCCAATCAGAGGAATGACTCATCCTTTGGCCTAAAGCAAAGATATAGGGTAAAGTAGAGGTTAAAGGGACTCTCTACAGTTACCATTTAGTGTCCAAGCTTTGAGCTCACTCTGTTAAAGTGTCCATCCCAGAAGTCAGCAATATATGACTCCCCTCTCCCCATTTTTGTATGACTAGCAAGCTAAGAATGATTTTTACCTATTTAAGAAGTTGAAAACTTGAGAGAATAATTATATTTTCTGACCTTTGAAAGTGAAAGTCACTCAGTCCTGTCCAACTCTTTGCAACCCCATGGCCTATATAGTCCATGGAATTCTCCAGGCCAGAATATTGGAGTAGGTAGCCTTTCCCTTCTCCAGGGGATCTTCCCAACCCAGGGATTGAACCCAGGTCTCCCACATTGCAGGCAGATTCTTTACCAGCTGAGCCACAAAAGAAGCCCAAGAATACTGGAGTGGATAGCCTACCCCTTCTCCAGAGGATCTTCCCAACCAGGAATCGAACCAGGGTCTCCTGCATTGCAGGTGGATTCTATACTAACTGAGCTATGAGGGAAGCCCTGACATTTGAAATCATAAACAATTAAAATCTCAGCGCCCATAATTTAGCTTCCCTGGGTGCTCAGATGGTAGAGTCTGCCTGCAATGCAGGAGAGCCAGGTTTGATCTCTGGGTTGGGATGATCCCAAGGAAAAGGGAATGGTTATCCACCACAGTATTCTTGCCTAGAGAATTCCATGGACAGAGGAGCCTGATAGGCTACAGTCCATGGGATTGTAAAGAGTTGGACATAACTGAGTGACTAACACTGTCACTTTGGGCTTCCCAGATGGTGCTAGTGATAAAGAACCTGCCTGCCAATGCAGGAGATGTAAGATGCATGGGCTCAATCCCTGGGTCAGGAAGATCCCCTGGAGGAGGGCATGGCAAGCTGCTCCTTTTGCCTGGACAGTCCCATGGACAGAAGATGCTGGTGGGCTATGGTCCATAGGGTCACAAAGAGTCAGACACAACTACAGCCAATTAGCATGCCCATAAATTAGCTTTATCGGTACACAGCCACCTTCATCACTTGATTACATATTGTCTACTTTCTCATTGCACACTGTGGACCAATTTGACGGAGTCCCCAAAGCTCTCAAAGCTCGAAAAGATTGATTATCCATCACTTTACAGGAAAAATGTGTCTGATCCTGAGAGGCTATATCAAATTAGCTACGTTAAAATGCCTGGCTTTGGGAATATTGTAATATTCTAGATTTTAAGGATTTCTCTTTATGAAATCATTATTTTTCATAATCAGTTCAGTTCAGTCGCTGCGTCGTGTCCAACTCTTTGCGACCGCATGGACTGCAGCACGCCAAGCTTCCCTGTCCATCACCAACTCCAAAAAAAACACAGTCCTACAAGTTGCACATACTTTCTACTTATTTTTCCATGTTGATGTTAAATTTAGCTATAAACTTTATAGTGCTTTATAAAATTGAGAAACTTTGGGTAGTATCACCTGTATGTTACATGTGTTGTACACTGAGACAGCTGTTTAGGATTAATGGTGATCTCATATTTTCTTAAAATAGTGGCTGAGAAACATCTTGTCTTCTACCACGGCCATAATATGTAATTATTACTCCAATCTGCTTGAATAAATAAGCAATACTGAAACAATGCCTACAACATGCTGCCCAATTGTTACTTGTTAAATTTTTTTAAATGGTGAATTTGTACACATTTGTGAAAGAAATACCACATGACAATCAACATAAAGGAAATATATGTGTTGAAACTCTCTTATAGAAATATGGGCCAAACTAAGTGCCAGGTGGCTGTACTAAAATAAAGACACTCAGATGACATGCATTCATTTTCAAAACAAGAAGCTTCAAAAGCAAGGAAATTATGCCACTAACCTTCATCCATAAATATGTTCCTTTTTCTACGTTACCCCTACCCCTCACAAAATTTAGCTCAATTAAAACAATATAATTACATAATTATCTTCCTGGAAGAAGATTTAGACATATTACAATTACTTAAATTTTAAATTCAGAAATTTTATTTAATTTTGTGAATCAATATAATTCTTCTTACCTTTAACAGTAGTACCCAGTATTATATATATAAGTCGGGAAAAATATTAAACCATTTATTCCAAACCCAATCTATTTTTAATAAACAGAAGTTTTAAGGTTAAAATTAAATGGTAAGATATTACATGTGTGTACTAATACCGTCTTTCAATAGAGAGATTCTATAGAACTATTTATGATTCTTCTACATCAATCCAGTTCAGTTCAGTCGCTCATTTGCTTCCAACTCTTAGCTTCCCCATGGACTGCAGCATGGCAGGCCTCCCTGTCCATCACCAACTCCCAGAGTTTACTCAAACTCATGTCCATTGAGTCGGTGATGCTATCCAATCATCCCATCCTCTGTCATCCCCTTCTCCTCCCACCTTCAATCTTTCCCAGCATCAGGGTATTTTCAAATGAGTCAGTTATTCTCATCAGGTGGCCAAAGTATTGGAGTTTCAGCTTCAGCATCAGTCTTTCCAATGAATATTCAGGACTGATCTCCATTAGGATGGACTGGTTGGATCTCTTTGCAGTCCAAGGGATCCTCAAGTCTTCTCCAACATCACAATTCAAAAACATCTATTCTTTGCCGCTCAGCTTTCTTTACAGTCCAACTCTCACATTCATACATGACTACTGGAAAAACCATAGCCTTGACTAGATGGACCTTTGTCGGCAAAGTAGTGTCTCTGTTTTTTAATATGCTGTCTAGTTTGGTCATAGCTTTCCTTCCAAGGAGTAATTGTCTTTTCATTTCATGGCTGCAGTTACCACCTGCATTGATTTTGGAGCCCAAGAAAATAAAGGCTAAAGCTACACTTAACTGAAAATATTATACATTTGAGCACTAAAACGTTAGTTTTGAAATGTATGTGTTCACTTATTTTCCTTTATTTCAACTATCTTGTCAGATGGAAAGAAACAAATTTAATAGGAAAATTAGCCCTTGGTATAAACATAATAGGAGCTTTTCCAGTGGCTCAGAAGTAAAGAATTCTGCAATGCAGGAGCCTCAGGAAACATGGGTTTGATTGCTGGGTAGGTAAAGAACTCTTGGAGGAGGGGATGGCAACCCACTCCAGTATTCTTGCCTAGATAATCCCGTGGACAGAGGAGCCTGGTGGGCTGCAGTCCATAGGGTCGCCAAGAGTCAGACTTGACTGAAGAACTTAGCACACACACACAAATACAATAACTTCAAAAGATTAAAATTCAATTTTTGTCCAAAGTAAGGATTATCTCATTTGATAATGGAAATAGCATGTTTTTCAAGTGTGAGTATAAGTTTTGATTTGCATATAACGATTTCATAAGGCAGAGAACTGGTGGACAGGTTGAATATTTATACCTATTGATTAAATGCCATAGTATAGTCCTTATGTTGTTCATATAGGAGGCAAATAATGAATGGACTTGATTATTCTAAGTTCTCCTTTTTCCCTTTTTTCTTTTTGATTTAAGATTGTTCATTTCAAATTGGCACTATTTTTCTTTTCTCAGGAGCAAATATTAAGTCAATATTTTTTTATGATTTATCACTCATATGATTACACTGCTTTCAGTCCTGTATAATTTGTACTAATGAATACCTAGTAGAAGCTAATTTATTTTCCTGAATAAAAGAATGAGCATCTAAATTATTCCATTAAATCAATAACCTTAAAAATAGAATTTATGTTGGTGACATAATAAGGTCTCACCACTTAAAGGCAATGGCAAAGGAAATCTAATTTTCATGTGCATTAACTTAACTTAATTTTTCTACCAGAAAAATCAAAAGAAGGAGAATGTTACTTTAAGTTTCAAAGAAAAGAACAATACTTTTTTTTCCTGATGAGATACTATAAAAATTCATTTTAATTTTTTTTAGTTCTTGTAATGTCAAGGTGTTTTTAGGGAGAACGTTCCTTTAACTAAACACTTTCAAACACATTTTAATTTGGTTCAACTATAAGAAACAAAATTCTACTTAGTCTTTTTTTTTTAACAAACTGATTGATAGATTATTTCATTGGCTTTTTTACTGCAGAGATAAATGCAGAATAATTCACAGAAAAGTTATACTAATATCACACCTATGGGAAAAAGTCCACCAGGTATATGAGAAGATAGAAGTTTATAATACTCAAAGACACTCATTATTACATGAAGTTTTCCCTGTCAATTTATGCATTCATTTAACGATTGTGCCTTAGTCTAGACATGTGATTTCTTTGCCACCAAAAGGATGAAGCCCATTACATTTTTATGATAGATGGGCCGTTGCAATAAAGAAACCCTCTGCAAAAAGGTTGTATGTGTGCTAAGTCACTTCAGTCATATCCGACACTTTATGACCCTGTGGACCATAGTCCGCCAGTCTCCTCTGTCCATGGGATTCTCCAAGCAAGAATACTAGAGTGAGTAGCCACTTCCTCCTCCATGGAATCACCCCAACCCAGGGATCAAACTCAAATCTCTTACATCCCCTGCATTGGCAGGTGGGTTCTTTACCACTGGCGCCACCTGGGAAACCCACATAGTTTATCCATTCTCTCTGCCAAGAGATGGAATATTTCAACGTAGCATGCTATATTTTGGAAGTTTAAAAATCAAAAGTCATGTATTGCAAGCAATAAATGTTTGAATACATGATTCTGTCTTAAAGATCCAATTCACTGAAACTGTTAGTGGAAATGCTAAAACAAATTAGAAACACTGTTTATTAGCAACAATTATATAGTTGTACTGAGAAGGCTGGACTCTAACCTGGAAATACTGACAAAGGAAAAGAGAACTGCAGAAAAAGCAGTAACAGTAAATTGAACAATGTGTTTCATAAGTGAAAGCTGGGATCAGCTGTGCTGGGCTGCTCACTTCTGTCCAACTCTTTGCAACCCTTTGGACTGTAGCCTGCCAGGCTTCTGTATCCATGGAATTCTCCGGGCAAGAATACTGGAGTGGGTTGCCTTTTCCTTCTCCTGGGGATAGTCTCAACCCAAGGATAGAACCCAGGTTTCCTATGTCTCTTGTATTGTTGGCAGATTCTTTACCACTGAGCCATCAGTATGCATGTCTATATATACATATATATATATATATATATATATATATGTATATCTCTATGTATATATATATGAGTCAAAGTCATAATCAACATGTACCTCTCACCTAGCATGTTTTTTTGATAATAATTTTCAAGCAGTCTAACCCTAACAATCCTGTATGTCACCCCTAAAGTCTCTGGGAAGAGGATGGAGTAATTTCAAAAATGACACAGAATCTCTATAAAATCAAAACATCAGTAGTTGAGTGGGTCAAAATCCCATTTATTTACATCAATAAAATATGCACCTCAAGACAAACGGTCTCAGTTGAGTCATGTATTGCATTTTCCACTGTTTTTAGAAGGCATGAGTAATGACAGTGAAAAGGCTTAGGTTCATTAAAGAAAAACAAATTTAATGTACTGGAGTCCGGTATTTAGAAGGAGTCTGTGATGTGAGTTGACAGTTGCTTTGTTTGGACAAGTGTCATAGTTTTATTTCATCGACCACATTTTCTAAAGTCAAATAGGGCAATCATTCTATCAGCGTCCAACTTGGACATCCAACATCAACAGGAACACAATGGTTTCAAACTGAAAAAGTCAACTATTCAAAATCAAATAACTGCTTTTTTTTTAATAGCGGCAACATTTTATGCAATTTGACCCATATGGGCCTAAATCATCAATGACTTGTTGAGGTGAAATCTAACCCTAGATTCTCATTCCAGATTTTTTCTTGGAAAATATTTTAAAATAAGAGATGTATTGTAATTAATTAATGAGAGCAAAATATGCTATTTTGAAGCTTAACTGAGAATATAATACAAATAACACTTCACTGAATATTCTTTGATTTTGAACAACTTCCTGCCACTTTGTCAGAAAGAAAAAAATATTAAATCAGGTATTTCCTGTGTCTTGCATTGGTGTTACCAGTTGTTAAATTGTTCTAACATTTAGTAAACATCAAAAGTAAATAGACTGGAAATAGCAAAACAAGACTACATTCAGGGTAGAATGATCATAAAAATTCTCAGTAAGAGTAAGCATTATTTTATTCAATTATTCAATGTATTTGCAAGTAGAATTCATTTACTAGAAAAACAGATTTGAGGGGAAATCCGCCAATAGTATAAACTTTAGAAAATTTATACATCTTTAGTAATAAAAAAGCAAATATAATTTATGAATTGGGGCTTCCCAGGTGGCTCAGTGGTAAAAAAAAAAAAAAAAAAAAAACCCACCTGCCAGTGCAGGAGATACAAGAGACTCGGGTTCAATCCCAGGGTTGCAAAGAGTCCTGGGAGAAGGAAAGGGCAACCTACTCCAGAATTCTTGCCTGGAAAACTCCACGGACAGAAGAGCCTGGCAGGTCCATGGGGCCTCAAAGAGTGGGAGACGACTGAGCAAGCACACATGATTCATAATTTATGAATTAGTTTAAGCTGTAAGTGCATCTTAAATTGTATTAATGATTTCTGATATTGTGCTTTCTAAAGGAAATAATCATTTTTATTGGGGATGCTTCGTAGATTCAGCCACATTCAGAATATTAGAAACCGCTATTTCTTTTACATACTTTATGTTCTTAAACAAAGGTTTAAATAGATGACTTAGACCACCTGATGTGAAGAGCTGACTCATTAGAAAAGACCCTGACACTGGGAAAGACTGAGGGCGGGAGGAGAAGGGGATGACAGAGGATGAGATGGTTGGATGGCATCACTGACTTGATGGACATGAGCTTGAGCAAACTCCAGGAGTTGGTGATGGACAGGGAGGCCTGGCACGTTGCAGTCCATGGGGTCACAAACAGTCGGACACGACTGAGTGACTGAACTGACTAAACAGGTGACAATCTTCTTATTGTGTATCTCAAGACCACATGATTTCAGGTAAAAAACAAAGTAGTTGAGTCATCTAAAATGTGGGTGCCAAAGGTTTCATTTGATTTTATCATTCAACATTCTCTTTCATTATTTAATTTGTTTTTACACAGAATCAACTTTTATGCAGTCAAAGATAAAACAAGTTCTACGTAGCAGTCTTTGATATCTAAATAGCCTCACCACAAAACATAACAACCAGTTAAAAAAGTACAAGCAAAGAACACAAAAAAATGTTTGAAGATTGTACAAATAACTGATAATAAGGAAAGGGAGATGATTCAATTCAAGTCCCCTCTGGCTCTTTTCAAAAACAATTTCGTGTACTCTATGTTTTGAAAACTACAACATAAAGTGCTGAATATTGACTAGACCTATAGTTAATATAAAACCTGTTTCCCAAACAGATGGGCTGATGTTAAATTAAAGCCATCGCTCTCTCATTTGGAGTCTGTGGAACGCATACATCTGAAGGTACAGTAGTTCCAAACTGTTTATTTCAAAACCAGTACACATTAAGAAAAATCAACTAATTTTGTAGCACATACACTGTCTACTAGATAGCATAAAATTGAAAAATGGAAAAATGCCTATACTATATGAAATACTGTCCACTTTATTTCCTTTCTCAGTGTATAGTGGGTATTGTACTGAATATCGGGAGAGTCTTGTCAAAGCAATTTTAGAAATTAGTAGTCAAAAAAGTTAGGTGTGTGTACCTAATCCTTCTTGCAGATAATGAAGACGAAACGCAAATCACTAGATGTCATTGGCCTCAGCTACTTATTCAAAAACCTGGCCTTGGAGAGGAGGGATTTCTAAGTTTCTTTAATATTAGAGGACCTTGTGATCCATGTTATCTAACTTTCCGGGGTTAACAATTCAGGCTCAGGGAAGAATTTTGGACTTTCTTGAGGGCATTGCTCATGGTGTTAGAAGGGAATAACTGGCAGGTTCAGGGACCTCTCTGACTGGAGCTCAGTCTTTAAGTGGATTCTGTTTCAGACATCTTTCTTTATAACAGAAGTGATAATTATACATTTTAATGTGTGTGTGCATGTGTGTGCTCAGCTGTATCCAACACTTTGAGACCCCATAGGCTGTATCCTGCTAGGCTCCTCTGTTATGGGGTTTCCCAGGCAGGAATACTGGAGTGGTTGCCATTTCTTCCTCCAGGGGATTTTCCTGACCCAGGGATCAAACCTACGTTTCCCGTATTTGCAGGCAAATGCTTTACCATGGACCAACCAGGGAACCCTTGCTAAAAGAGAGTATATCGTTCGTTGCATTTGTGTCATTTTGACATGCCAAGTATTTTGCACTCGATTTAATCAAAGGTAAACTGTTTTCTGTATGTTTCTCTGATAAGGAGGGTGTTGCACATTTTAAAACTGAGACAAATATAAACTTATACTATTGCTTCTGACTTTTAACTCGTTAGGTATAGCTTTCAAATCTATCGGGGTTTTGTAATTTAAATTACTTTTATAAAAATAATGCATTAAATTAATTGTTTTTTAAAATGATTGACTAAAAGTCCCTTTTGACTCTCACCTCTAAATCCTTTGGATACGCATTGAGTCACATAAGGCAAAAGTTTATCCAATTGTGTGTGATGAGGAAAAGGCAGCAGGAATCACTGATATGATGAGGTAATCATGTAAACCAACAAGAGAGCACAAGATCTCTGGGACCTTATCCAGGGACTTCCCTGGTGGCTCAGCTGATAAAGAATCCGCCTGCAGTGTGGGAGACCTGGGCTCGATCCCTGGATTGGGAAGATCCCCTGGTGGATGTGGCAACCCACTCCAGTGTTCTTGCTTGGAGAATCCCTTGGACAGAGGAACCTGGAAGGCTATAGTCCCTGGGGTCACAGAGAGTCTGACATGTTATCTAGCGAAGTGTGAATACTAGATCTGGTGACGTTTTCTAGTGAAAACAGCAAACAATTCAGCAGAGATGAGGAATGGTTTAGATCCTTAGGTTCACACTACGGAGAAAAGCAGAAATAGTGGGAGTTTAGCCAAGAAGAGCGGAGAAGGCAATGGCACCCCACTCCAGCACTCTTGCCTGGGAAATCCTATGGACGGAGGAGCCTGGTGGGCTGCAGTCCATGGGGTCACTGAGGGTTGGACATGACTGAGCGACTTCACTTTCACTTTTCACTTTCATGCATTGCAGAAGGAAATGGCAACCCACTCCAGTGTTCTTGCCTGGAGAATCCCAGGGACGGGGGAGCCTGGTGGGCTGCCGTCTACGGAGTCGCACAGAGTCGGACACGACTGAAGCGACTTAGCAGCAGCAGTGGCAGCAGCCAAGAAGAGACTAACTCCACTGAAAGTGTAAACACACTCACACCAGCATTGAACACAGCCTTATGGTAATGCAACCAGCAGTATAATGAGGAAAATAGTCTGACTCCAATAAAGAGCATTGAGGCCGTGCTCCAACATGGTGGGCACTTGTTCTATTTATTTATTTACCATAGGAAAAGAATCTAGCATAAGCGTTATTTACAGGTGTAGTTCTAAAGAGGTTTTGGATATATTTTTGGACATGCATGTAAGGAACATGGGTTCAGTTCTTTACTGTCTGAGCCACCAAGGAAGTCTAAACTTACAAGTCAGCTAAAACTTATTTCATTTATTTGAAATGTTTATGTTTACAGTACATGCATTCAAAACATAACTCTTTTAAGTGTTTTATCTATATTCACATATTTAAGATTGCCATCCAATTCAAATTATTTTTCAAGTTTGATTTGTTTCTTCTTTATCCCCTCAATTTTATAAAAATGTTTTTAATTTCTAGATGTTATTTGCTGTTACTTTCAAATTTCCTTGAGTTGAGGTCAGTAATTATGGTTTTAATAATATAAAGTTAAGACATTTCTCCTGTGGTTTATTGCATAATTATGTTTATAACAATTTACTGTATATGTTAGCCATTCAGTCATGTCCGACTCTGCGACTCCATGGACTGTAGTCTGCCAGGCTCCTCTGTCCATGGGATTTCCCAGGCAAGAGTACTGGAGTGGGGTGCCATTGCCTTCTCCAAATTCACTGTCTATATTCATTGTTTTTAAGTAGACACATGCATATCTATTGTTTAGATCAAGCTTATTAATTGCTTTATTATTTCTTCTTTGTAGTTATTTTCTTTCTAGTGAATTTTCCATTTTCTTACAAAGTATTATAAAGCATTTCTAAACATTTTTAAGCATTTGCCAATACTCCAGTTAGTTTCATCAATCTTTGCTTTAAATATTTGAAGGTTCTTAATTGCTTAACTACAGATAAAAGTATTTTTGTCTTAAAAAATAAAGCAAGTCTGTTTTCTTTTGTAATGGTTTTAAATTTTATTTGTAACAGTTTCATTTTGTAATGGTTTTAATTTAAATTAAGTCCATTTAAAAATGGACTTAAATTCATTTTGTCTTATAGTAACATAGTTGTGTAGTATTTTAATCAATGTAGTGCTTTTAATTGATAATTCATTTTAAAACTTTTTTAAAGTTTTATTTTCGGGTATATTTATATACAGCCATTATTTTCCATTATTTTCTTTGATAGGTTTTGGCTTAATTTTTAAGCAGCAGAATCTTTCAAATCTATCCTAACATAGTCATTGTAAAATCTTATCATTCTGAATGGAACCCTACTGTCTTATTTTGCTTTTTATTTTTACCTTGTATCATTGATAAGTAGATGTCTATTTTAGCTACCTAAAAATAAAGGGTAGTTCTTCCTTATGTAATAATTCAAGAGTCTGCTTTAGCATCAATTGGCTCTTCTGCTCCCAGAAGCCAAGGTTCATCTTTCTGCTGGCCCCAAAGGGATTTATTTTTGCAAACACTTTACATGCTCAAGATGTCCAAACTTTTTAACCTTATTTGAATTAGGCTGTTTTTTCTAAATGTGCTCCATGAAAAGGGATACACTAAGGTTACCATTGAAATTCCTGTTGCTAAGTGCTATTTACAGTCCTCATCTTTGACACGGGATCCTTCCTCCCCCCTGGAAATACTTACGTATTTCCCTCCTTGGCAGAAAGCCTCACTTCACTTAGTTTCCTTCTAACTGCCCGGTCACTTTAGTCAGCTTGGCAGAGGCTTCCTTTCTTTCCTGTATTTTTGCCCCTTCACTGGCTCATGTTTCAACTCTTGGCTTCTTTTTTAAATTTTAATTCTCTCTTATAGTGCCTCAATCAGATTTGTAGGGCTTTATTAATTATAAGATTGCAAGCTTACAATGGCATGCATATAAATAAATCATCTGGAAATAGTTTCTATTTCTGTATCCCATTAAAGACTGCATGTAATATTGCTTTTTGTTGCCTTATTCCCATGGTCAGAAGCACAGAACACTGTGTCTGATGAGAATTCATTCACGATGAATACATGCATATATATGCTTTATCCTTTTGATAAAAAGGAGTAGTTTCACGATAACTAAAGAAATATAATATTCAAAGTATGAAGCAGAGACCTCCCTGGCAGTCCAGTGATTGACTTCACCTTCCAGTACAAGGGATGCAGGTTCAGTCCCTGGTCAGGGAACTAAGATCTCACATGCCTGGTGGCCAAAAAAAAAAAAAAAAAAAAAAACATAAAACAGAAGCAATATTGTAATAAATTCAATAAAGCTTAAAATAAAGAATAGAGCAAAACAGTCACCCAATATTACCATGGCTAACATTATCTAAACATCACTATAGCGACCAGGATGCACATAGAGGGTGTGAGCAAAACTTAACAAGACCTTTCCCTTTCTGCATGGGAATTTGGCTTTTGAGTACCTTCTTGGTTTTTGTTTTTGTTTTTTTTTTTTCCTTCTGACCTGAGAATATAGAATATGTCATCTATGGTACTAGGCAGTGTTACTTAGAGTGGGAAGCATATAAAGAACCACAAATAAACTAAGAATACTTGATGGGGAGCTATAGCTTCCTTGAGTGTGGTGCTGTGCTGTGCTTAGTCGGTCATTGGTGTCCAGCTCTTTGCAACCCCATGGACTGTAGCCCGCTAGGCTTCTCTGTCCATGGGATTCTCCAGGCAAGAATACTGGAACGGGTTGCCGTGTTCTCCTCCAGGGGATCTTCCCAACCCAGAGATTGAACCTAGGTCTTCTGCATTGCAGGCAGATTCTTTACCAGTTGAGCCACCAGGGAAGCCCAAGAAAAGTGGAGTGGGCAGCCTATCCCTTCTCCAGTGGATCTTCCTCATCCAGGAATCAAACCGGGGTATCCTGCATTGCGTGCAAATTCTTTACCTCTTGGGTGTGGTACAATATAATAACTGGGCATTATCTTTGAGGGAACATTAGAAACTATGCTGGGAGGATTGTTGCGAGAAATAGTGGATACTATGAAACTCCTATAGAATCCTTCCCTGAAACTCCTCCTGACTCAACACAGTGTCCTATGTCACTACTTTCTTTCCTACCCTGATGCATAAAAGTAGTTTGTACTGATGATCTCCACTCTCACTTTACATTTATGCCTCATCTATGATGTGAATGAGCTGGAGCACCCCATGTCAATTTCTGCATCACCCCTGTCTGTGTCCTCCATGGCGTCTCTGCACCCATCCTCTTGGAGGTCCCTGTAGCATCTGCTGCAATTTAGCCTTTGAATTTGCTTGTCTTCACCATCCCCTTCTGGATGGATCCTCTCTTCACTCAGGCCCCTTCTTTTCAGCTCGTCTCACTACTTTCTGTTTTTCCCCACTAGATGTAAGCATTATTCAAAACAATATCCTATTTCTCATTTTATTCAGTTCTGTTGTTTCAGTGATCACCTCAATTTCACACCTGTCAACCTTCCATGGACATATTCTGATGTGTTTCGGCATCTCAGGTGTGAAAATATAAACTCATCTTTCCTCAAAAATCATCAACCCCTCTGATACTCAAAGTCTGCTCACAGCACTTCAATTTTCCCTTCTCTTAGGCTCAAAATTTCAGTGAATTTAGGACCTTTCCATTTCCTCCCACTCTCATCTTAGTAGGAGAACTGGAAAAGTCTGTGTTACCTTTGAATTATACTCAGATCACGTTTTCTCTCTCAATGTTATCATTACTATGGCCACAAATTTATTCCTTCCCATACATACTATCCCCATAACCTAAAATTCATTCCATAAATGGCAAACAATGGAATCTTGAAGCTACTCACCACCCATTGCCAAACATGCCTCTGCGTGTGTGTGTGTGTGTGTGTGTGTGTGTGTGCGCTCAGTTGCTCAGTTTAGTTTGACTCTGTGACCCCAGGGACGGTAGGCTGCAAGGCTCCCCGTCTGTGGGATTTCCTAGGCAAGAATACTGGAGTGGGTTGCCATTTCCCTTTCCAAGGGATTTTCCCTACCCAAGAATTGAACCTCATCTCTGGCCTCCCCTGCATTGGCAGGCAAATTCTTTACCACTGTACCAACTGGGAAGCCAAACATGTCTACGGCCTATGGAAATAAACCTCACATCTTTAATTTGCTATTGAAGAGTTTACACCAATAATCATAAACGCATATTCCTTCCCAGAGTGAGGAAGGATGGGTAAGAACTTAAATGTATCTAGTGGGGAAGGGGAGCTTTCCCATGTAAAGGGGAGCAGCCTCACTGCGATATTCCTTGTGGAATTGTGGTTCATTGATCCAAGATAATCAGTTTATCAAAATCATCCTGAAATCCAAGCCTGGGGAACGTGATAAATCTCCTGATTTGATAAATTGGGTCTTTCTTTAAAAAAAAAAAAAAACTATGTATATGCATCAATCAATAAAACGTGTTTTAGCCCAATCTGTCCATAGTCCATCTCTGCTTAACTGCCATTGCTCCTACTTTTATTCCCAATTGTTTTATATAACATGGATTCAAAGATATTAACTCACTATTTGCACAATTTGTTCTACTAATTCTCACTTTAGGACCACTTTTCTCCACTCTGACTCCTCTCAAACACCTCCTTGTTTGTTTAGCTGATCAGTCATGTCCAACTCTTTGGACCCCACGGCCTTTAGCCAGCGATGTTCTCCTGTCCATAGGAATTCACAGGCAAGAATACTGGAATGGGTTGTCATTTCCTTCACCAGGGATCTTCCAGCCCAGGGACAGAAGCTGTGTCTCCTGCACGGGCAGGCAGAGTCTTAACCACTGGCAGGCAGTTTCTTTACCCCTGAGCCATCAGTATTGCATCAAATCACCACCTACAGTGAATATTCATTAGAAGGAATGATGCTGAAGCTGAAGCTCCAATACTTTGGGCACCTGGTGTGAAAAGCTGACTCATTGGAAAAGACCTTGATGCCTGGAAACCTCTGAATCCCATGAGGTGATGCAGAGACACACTAGTGACACCTTCATACTCAATTCAGTCGCTCAGTCGTGTCTGATTCTTTACAAATGCATAGACAGCAGTACACCAGGCTTCCCTGTCCATCACCAGCTCCTGGAGCTCACTCAAACTCATGTCCATTGAATCAGTGACTTTATCAAACCATCTCGTCCTCTGTCATCCCCTTCTCCTGCCTTCAATCTTTCCCAGCATCAGGGTCTTTTCCAATGAGTCAGTTCTTTGCATCAGGTGGCCAAAGTATTGGAACATCAGCTTCAGCATCAGTCCTTCCAATGAATATTCAGGATTGATTTCTTTTAGGATTGACTGGTTGGATCTCCTTTCAGTACAAGGAACTCTCAAGAGTCTTCTCTAACACCATGGTTCAAGACCATCAGTTCTTCAGCACTCAGCTTTCTTTATAGTCCAACTCTTACATCCATACATGACCACTGGAAAAACCATAGCTTTGACTAGATGGACCTTTGTCAACAGAGAAATGTCTCTGCTTTTTAATATGCTGTCTAGGTTAGTCTTAGCTTTTCTTCCAAGGAACAAGCAACTTTTAATTTCATGGCTGCAGTCACCATCTGCAGTGATTTTGGAACTGATAAAAATAAAGTCTCTCACTGTTTACATTTTTTTCCCCATCTGTTTGCCATGAAGTGATGGGACCGGATGCCATGATCTTCATTTTTTTGAATATTGAGTTTTAAGCCAGCTTTTTCACTCTCCTTTTTCACTTTCATACTCAGTGCATGAAATGAAAGCAGAAGAACACTGAGCTTAAGGAGATCAAATATTTTACTATGGGTGGTAGTTTTGCCTGACTTCAGAAGAAGACTCCATCTCTATACGCCAAGAGCACTGACTATACAAACATCATTGTAAATTACAAACATCATTGTAAATTAGCATCATTAACAATGAAGCTAATATAGTAAGTGTATTACTATTACTACAGTAATACAGTTAAGTCTCCTACATATAAACCTTCAGGTTGTGAAATTTCAAAGATATGAACATGCATCTGGTCCTAGCAAGGAGCCAGAACCTGTGTCATCACATCAGATTGCAGCCTGCCCTCTGTCTCGGATCCTTCAGCTCTGCCGTCTGCCACCTCCTCTGCCTTTTCCAGTCTGTAACTCTTCCTGCCCGTTCACTCAGTGCCAGCCCCTGAGTGCCAGCTTTTGTGCTGTCCTACTGTACTTTGCAGTAAAAATATAAAAGACCAGACCACCTGATCTGCCTCTTGAGAAATCTGTATGCAGGTCAGGAAGCAACAGTTAGAACTGGACATGGAACAACAGACTGGTTCCAAATAGGAAAAAGAGTACGTCAAGGCTGTATGTTGTCACCCTGCTTATTTAACTCACATGCAGAGTACATCAGGAGAAACGCTGGGCTGGAAGAAGCACAAGGTGGAATCAAGATTGCCGGGAGAAATATCAATAACCTCAGATATGCAGATGACACCACCCTTATGGCAGAAAGTGAAGAGGAACTAATAAGCCTCTTGATGAAAGTGAAAAAGGAGAGCAAAAAAGTTGGCTTAAAGCTCAACATTCAGAAAACGAAGATCATGGCATCTGGTCCCATCACTTCATGGGAAATAGATGGGGAAAGAGTGGAAGCAGTGTTAGACTTTATTTTTTTTGAGCTCCAAAACCGCTGCAGATGGTGACTGCAGCCATGAAATTAAAAGATGTTTATTCCTTGGAAGGAAAGTTACGATCAACCTAGATAGCACATTAAAAAGCAAAGACATTACTTTGCCAACAAAGGTTCATCTAGTCAGGGCTATGGTTTTTCCAGTAGTCATGTATGGATGTGAGAGTTGGACTGTGAAGAAAGCTGAGTGCCAAAGAATTGATGCTTTTGAACTGTGGTGTTAGAGAAGGCTCTTGAGAGTCCCTTGGACTGCAAGGAGATCCAACCAGTCCATCTTAAAGATCAATCCTTTGTGTTCATTGGAAGGACTGATGCTAAAGCTGAAACTCCAATACTTTGGCCACCTCATAGGAAGAGTTGACTCACTGGAAAAGACTCTGATGCTGGGAGGGATTGGGGGCAGGAGAAGAAGGGGATGACAGAGGGTGAGATGGCTGGATGGCATCACCGGCTCGATGGACATGAGTTTGAGTAACCTCTGGGGGTTGGTGATGGACAGGGAGGCCTGGCGTGCTGTGATTCATGGGGTCACAAAGAGTCAGACACGACTGAGCGACTGAACTGAACTGAACTGAACTGTACTTTGCAAGCTACTGTATTTGAAGATTAAAAATGTTTTATTTTTGTGTTGTGTCTTATTATTAATACGGTTTTTATAATTTGTGTGAAAAGTATTAGAAGCTTATTATAGTACAATACTACATAGAATGTGTCAGTCGGACTTACGAACAAATGGGGTTTTCACGCATGCTCTCAGAATGGAACTTGTTCGTAGGTAGGGAACTTACTGTATTGTATAATGGGGCAGTCCGTGATTCTGTTTTTAATAATGCAGAAATGTAAAAAAATATATAAAAGACAATTTTTCAAAATTAAAACTCCGCAAACTTTTCCCAGGCATTCAAAGTAAACATGCCAAGTTGTGTCTGAGTCCAGAAAACTCACTTTGGTCTAATTCTGACCGGTTAGTTCCCTTTTCTTCTCATATAAATGATGTGATTTTGTTCAGTCTCTAACAGGCAGGTTGACTGTGAGTCAAACAACCATTGCGAGAAAACAGTACTGCCTGCAGACCACTGAAAATCTTGTAGCCCCTGCAAATAGAGGAGGAGTAAACAGAGGACAAGAAAGTTCACTTCTTCTTTGCTGTTATTGGTCTATTTACAAAATCTCAAATGTGCTTTGCTTTTTATGTTATTTCCGGTACTGTCAGGATTACATCCTCTCTTGTTATACTAAGGTTTACTTTTGCGTTAATACCAAAAATGTTTTTTAGGCTTAATTTTGTGCATACTTGCTCTATTGATCTGAATAACCAGTTTAAGCATTTTGCCTCTCCAAATCAAGAATATTAATTTGTATTATAGAGCTTAATATACGGTGTTGCCCAACTAACAATGTCCAAAGTCACTGGTGCGTTTATTTATTTAGCCTTAAAAACTAATTTGAAGATATTAATTTTGGAAAGTTGTGTTAGCTAATCCTCAGCGCTGTTTCTCCTTGACCTTAAAAATAGATTTTTGAAAGGGGTATACTAGATTAACCATCTGTCAAATACGATAGCCATTAACGTCATTGTTAGCAATTTAAAAATGCAAATAGTAAAACTGAGCAACTGAATTTTTCACTTTATTTAACTTTAATTGAGGAAAATTTTAATCTAAAAATCAATGGTCAATTTGATTATGTGAAAATTTTTAAGTATGGTGTTTATGAGTCTACTTTACAACAGTAAATTTAAGGAAAGCTAAATGTGGATTAAGTATTTGCCATGAAAATTGAGCATCCAAAATTGGTGTGATATAAGAATAAAATTCAGAACAGACTTTAAAGGAAGATAATTTTTAACTATACATAAGGTTTGCAATATCCTGGCCAGACCTAGAGATTTTCATTGTGTGTATTCTTCAAAAATTTGGTAAATTTTTATGTCCATATTTTCTAATAAGATCTCTATGTGACTGCATTTAGTTACCAGGAATTCAGCCTTATATATTAAATAATTTCATTAAAGCAATCATAAATATATTTCAGTCTTACTAAATATCTCTATAAATCTTAGAAATATCAGTGATAAGTAGCTCAAAATATAAGTGATTTAAACTAATCCAATTTAATGACTCTATGTTTTACCTTACTGAGATTCTTGTTAAGCCTCACATGGCAGGATTTGTTAGTTACATTTAAATCTGTTTCTAAAAGGAAACATCAAAACTATTCCTCTGAGAAAATCAGTAGCATTATTAAGCCGCAGGAATAGCACTACACCCTCAGCATTTTGGTGACAGGTTTAGCCTAATCCACTGATGCCATTTTAAAAATATCAAAAGCAGAGAACCATTTGAAATGTTATTTTCCCTCTGGACCAAATTCTGCATTCTCTGCCCAACTGGATAGTGTATCAAATTGATTGAGAATTGTGCCAACACAAATGCAGCTGTTTAGAAGTGGAAATGTTTACTATGTAGAAACTCCAAGCTGTATCCCATAATATGTTTAAGATTAAGTCCACCCAGGGAGAAAAGCCTAGGGCACAAGTAAACTCTGCTTGCCCTCACCCCAGAATCCATCATGGCTTCTTCTCCGCTTGGTCTTCATTTCCTCCCTTGCTGCAGTGCCAAGAGACACATCTGAGCAAACCACGGGCATTCCAGTGCCTGAGATCAGAACACGGGGTCTCTGATCACTCTGATTGCTGTGTGTGTTGTGCAAATGTCTGAGGACAGAAGCATCGGCAAAAGGAAAACCAGAGAAACAGTCCTGGCTAGTCCATCAGGGCTTACTTGCTTTCACTCTCCACCACCCTGTTCTGCCTTCTATACATTTGAAGTTCATTTTATTTTATTTTTATTTAGAGAATACTTTATTCGTTTCTATAATCAAACCCATGTATTTAAGACACGGTGTCCCACCCCTGCCCCATACAAATGGAAAAATTACCTTTAACATTTCTAGACCTATATGGCTGTTCATCTCTGTGTGATTCCAACCCAAAACAGTACACTGGGATACTTTTTCTAAAGTTGACAGCACAGCGAAAGTTTTAAGAAATTCAAATTATAAATCTATGTGTATATATATATATATATATGTATATATATATATATATATGAAGCAATCAATAGAAATATGTTATGCATCAATAGAAGATCCTCCTGGAGGAGGGCCTGGCAACCCACTCCAGTATTCTGCCTGGAGAATCCCATGGACAGAGAGCGGCGGGCTACAGTCCATAGAATCACAAAGTGTTGCACATGGCTGAAGCAACATGATGTGCATGCACATACGTCTTGAATGGGCATTAATCTCATTGCTTTATCTATGTGTAGAGATCTAATCATTACTAAGTTGTAGAGGGGAAAAGATAAAAAGAAATAGTACTTTATTATCTCCTCTTATTGAAGTTGTCATAATAGAAGAGCTAATTTCTATTAGCCTTCAGATATTAAAATTAAACCATCTTGGTCTTTGGTAGAGAATGCCAAGTTAAAAATATTCAATATTTTCTTTAATAAATTGTGGATATTTGATGGCTTAGGAAGTATTTTCTCTTTCTTCTGTTTAATATACTAGAATATTATTCTTCCCATTCTAGTTTCAAATATACTTAAGTGTGAAATAAACAGTAAGATGTCTGTAAATATCATTAATTTTCTGAAAGTTTAAAAATATTGTTTCCCTTCATTTGTTCGAAGGTTAATTCAAACTAGCAGTAAAAGTTGTGATTGAATATTGATTCTACAAGCAGAATTAAAACCTGAATGCCTTTCACTTAGTTTTCATAATTAAAATATAGACAATGAAATTATATAGAGCTATAATTGTTCTTCTATAAAAAATATCTGCCAAATTAAAGGGAAAAAGTAAATGTATCATACTTTCTCTGAGCTAGAAGAAACTCTTGCATGCACTTTGCAATTTTTGTCAGTAAAACTAATATTAAAAGTGTTGGGGATGAACCAAATTCCAACACATTCTTAAATTTTGAATGTTTAAGAAGCTTTGCATTTTTTGTTTGTTTAACTTTCACAGCAATGCTATGAGGCAGGCATTCTCTTCATGTTAAAAAATTATGAAGTCAACTTCCAACTGCAAAAAAGTGCAATTTATTTCCTTGCAAAATATCCCCTAAATGTGTAAGCTTCAGCATGCAATTTCTGTCTTTGGGGAAAGATATCTTTGCCCTCAGTCATAGTATAGGCAGAGAGCATGGACAGGCAAGCTGACTGATGTACTGAGGGGAGGACACTGAAGCCACAAAAGACAAGCCCCAGTTCCTCTAGAAGCAAAAGCAGGAGAGCGCTATTTATTAAAAGTCTACCTAAGGCACTCTTGGGTCATCATGACCACCCTGGGCAGACAGATGTTTGGCTGTTTCAGCTGCTAAGTAATGTCTTACTCTTTGTGACCCCATGAACTACAGTATACCAGGCTCCTTTGTCCTTCATTGTCTCCCAGAGTTTGTTCAAATTCCTGTCCACTGACCTAGTGATGCTATCTGAGCATCTCATCCTCTGTCACCCACTTCTCCTCCTGCCCTCCGTCTTTCCCAGCATCTTTTCCAAATGAGTTGGCTCTTTGCATCAGCTGGCCAAAGTATTGGAGCTTCAGCTTCAGCATCAATCCTTTCACAGAATATTCAGTGTTGATTTCCTTTAGGATTAACTGGTTTGGTCACCTTGCAGTCCAAGGGACTCTCAAGAGTCTTCTCCAGCACCACAGTTTGAAAGCATCGATTCTTCAGTGCTCAGCCTTCTTTATGGTCCAACTCTCACATCTGTATTTGACTACTGGAAAAAGCATAGTATTGACTATAGGGACCTTTGCCGGCAAAGTGATATCTCTGCTTTTTAACATACTCTCTAGGCAGATGTCTCCCTGGGAGTAGGAAATGGCAACCCACTCCAGGATTCTTGCCTGGAGAATCCCGTGGACAGAGGCACCTGGTGGGCAATGGTCTATGGGGTCAGTCACAAACAGTCAGACACAACTGAGTGACTAAGCACAGACAGACGTCTACACCTTCACAGAAGCCAGAAGAGCCATTGATGTACAAATGGTATGGGTCAGCACTACTGGGGACAGGCAGGCAGTGCGAGGTGGAGTTAGGGAAATCCTAATTCTCAAGGGTGAAATCACCTATGGCCACACTGTTTTCTGAACCCCAACTGCAAGTTATTTCATGGAAATGTTTGAAAGAGCCTCATCTGAAGACATGGAAAGTTCCCAAATGAATCCATTGCTGTAAACTTGATTACTATGCCATATATATATATATATATTTTTTTTCTTTTTCATGGCCATACCTTGTGATTTGTGGAATTAGTTACCTGACAAGGGATAGAGCCCAGGACCCAGGAGTGAAATCCCCAAATTCTAACCACTGGACAACCAGGAAATTCCCACCATGCAATTCTTAGAGAAAAAAAAAAAGTGAGAGTGAGCTGCTGCTTGCTTTTTCCCCCCAGGTATTATAATTACATTGATTTAAGTACATAGTATCCTTTTTCAAAAGTATGTCAATTTGTTACCTTGATGAAATAAATCATATAAAAGTTAAAATGGGGATTACAAAGGTTAGATAATATGCAAAGGGACCCGTGTCAGGAAGCAATGAGAGACGGAACATACTCACACTCAGTACCCGTAAGCTTACACTTCTAGTATAAGACATTGATGCCTGAACTCCTTTTTCTGTACACACAAACGCTAAGGAATAAAAAATAAAAAACTTATTAGATTAAGGGCACAAAATTCAAAAGTGCATTTGGCATTTTAAAGGAATAATTTGATTCACAACAAAAAATATGTAAAGACCCAAACACTTGACATTTCAGGAAATTATTGTCAATTTATCACTGAACCTTACTCACAGAAAAATAATCTTCAACTGCTGTCACTTCGTGGAAGGCTAGGAAATAGTTCTGTGTTATTAACAGAAAATAAGCACTATATCTGAGCCAGCAATAAGGCAATGTTATTTATTTATTTTTTAAATTACAAGTATATTTGAAGTCTTCTTTAGTCTTTGCAATTTTTTTTTCAACTTTGATTCTACAAAGTTGACATGCCAAAAACGTAGACATTCAAAACCACTTAGTGATCCTCTGAAATGAGCTGGATGCTGGGTAGATGCATTTTTTTTTGTAGCTAATAGATAGACATATAGTCACAAAGCAATGTATACTTAAGGGAGCATTCTGTCCAACAGAAATCAGGGAATTGGGAATTGTAGGGGTGGTGATATTAGGTGAGAAATGTGAAAGATGGATTCACCCACGTTGCTGCAGAAGTCAGAGTGTGAAAAGGCAAAAAGGATTGTCTGTGTCATGACACCTGGCCACAAGAGATCACGGCGTTTTCAAGCATGGCAAGTAATTCACTTTGGGTGAAACTTTGGGGAAAAGTGATATCACTAAAATAGGCAGAAGCCAGATCGTTAAGACTGTTCTTTGTCGGTGCTATTCTTTGCAATCCTGTGGAGACGTGGCGTGTGGCAGAGTCCTCTTGGAGACAATAGCCTCACCATAGATCCCCGGCTGGGCGATCCACAAACTGGAGAAAAATTATACCAAAAACTGTTGTAGGGCAAGTTTAAAACTCAAGTCGCTGTTTTTCAGACAATGGATCCATTGAGTTTTGTTATTTTTGTTTTAATAAAAAAACAGTTTAAAGAGAAAATATACTGATCAGTTTGCAGAGTAAGACTGGAAAAATGAAGTGGTGACATTAAATAGGATTCGATGAGTCTGGGCTTCCCAGGTAACACTAGTGGTAAAGAACACGCCTGCCAACGCAGGAGACGCAGGAGACGCAGGTCCGATCCCTGTGTTGGGAAGATCCCCTGGAGGAGGGCATGGCAACCCACTCCAGTATTCTTGCCAGGAGAATCCATGGACAGAGGAGTCTGGAGGGCCATTGTCCATGGGATCGCACAGCCAGGCATGACTGAAGAGGCTGAGCACCACAGATAAATATGGATGCTCTTTAGATCAGTAAAATCCTCTTTTAGTCCAGGGAGATAAAGAAAGGAAAGGAAAATGCCCCCAGGGGTCTGGCAATTGCAATCTTGTGTACTTTAGAGGTTTTGTCTGAGGAAGCAAATATTGGCTATCAAGTGAGGTTTTAGGTCTAGTGTGTTTGTGGAATATGTTTATGAGTCCACGTTTAGATTTTCAGTCATCTATTAAAAAATATCTACAGGTCATATTCTATATACCACAATTTATTTATATAGATGGATATGTCCCTTTATTTTGGGTGACTCTGAGTTGATTCATTGGAAAATACTCTGATGTTGGGAGGGATTGGGGGCAGGAGGAGAAGGGGATGACAGAGGATGAGATGGCTGGATGGCGTCACTGACTCGATGGACGTTGAATCTGAGTGAACTCCTGGCGTTGGTGATGGACAGGGAGGCCTGGCGTGCACGGGGTTGCAAAGAGTCAGACACGACTGAGCGACTGAGCTGAACTGAACTGAAAATATCTCAGTGAAGGTGGGAAAAAGTATACTCTGAACTCCATCCCTGAAAGAAAGATTAAATTTTCATTTTTATACTACCATGTGTAAATTAATGAGGCTGGGATGAACTTTCTTGGAGAAAAGAAAATAATTAAGGCAAGATTTTTGTTGAAAAAGGAGATTAAATACATATTGCTAAAAAGGGTAAGAAGGTTGAATGGGACACTATACGAAAGACATATTGAGCTGAAAAATCTTTTGTTTATTAACAACAACTCTATCATTAACATTGCATTCATAAAGCAAGTAAAAAATTTGATGCATTTTAAGCTTAAAACTGAGGCAGATTTTTTAAAATTAAAAATATGATTCATAACTACAATTTGTAATTATAATTTATCTATTTAAGAATACAATGTTATCTCTGAATAATTCCAAATATTCAAAATGTATCATATTTTAAATCTATGACCATTACTTTGTTCTCAGATATATCTTCACTGGCATGAGTACAGATTACTTCCTTGTGCATATAAATATAACTGAATATAGAGTCACGAGAAAAATCTTCTTCCTATTTCTTAATAACAAGCAGTGTTGCTAAGTAAGAGGGAGACACAGTTTGATGCCTTCCACGAGGTCCACTTGCTCCGCGGCACGACCGCTGTATGCCACTGCTTCAGACAATCCCTGCTTTCCTAGAATCACCTCTGGACATCAGTTTCCAAATGGAGACAAGTCCAAAGGATTTCCACGTTCATCTTTTGCTTCAGTTATTTGTGATCATGAAGGTTCTTTGTGATCATCAAGGAAGGTTTTATTTTAAGCAGAACAGCAGCCCCTTATATCAACAGGTTGAAGTTCCCCTGGTGAAACCAATAGTGGAAATAGATGGCTGTTTTTCCTAGGGGTAAGATAGAGGGGATCTTTTTCAGGTGACCCAAGTGGCTGATGACTTTCTTGTTCTCTGGCCTATGAATCCAAGGAGAGAGGCACGGCCATGGGCAAAGCAGAGCATCTCCAGCGCCACCAGCATAGAGGCTGGGATGCTGACCTATCGAGTGATTTCGCACCTCAGCCAGGAGGGGGCGCAGGTCCTTCTCCCGATACTGAATTCCGAGCATCCTCTGCTCTCAAGGGAAACAGGCACGTTTTACTCAGTAGAGACCATAAGGGGCAAGCTTTATTTGAGTCTGTCATGCCAGATGAATGGCAAATCAGCATGGGAGATTTGATAGTCCTTACTTCAAAAAGAGAAAAAAATTCAAAGCGAGAAAAATTTTAGGCTTCGTTAAAGGAGAAGTACCCAGAATAATTGTGGTAGCCAGCTTCTCGATTTTGTTTTTCTGTCTCCGTCTACATCAGAATCTTTTGTCTGTTGCGGTTGCTGCCTCCATGTCCCTGAACCACTGAGTGTGACACACTCTTCCAAAGATATAAGGCAAATTTTCAGGATCTTTAGATGTATTCGTTGCTGTGTGCCTGCTAAGTCACTTAAGTCGTGTCCAACTCTTTGCAGCTCCATGACCTAGGGCCCACTAGGCTCCTCTGTCCATGGGATTCTCCAGGAAAGAATATTAGGGTGGGTTGCCATGCCCTCCTCCAGGGCATCTTCCCCACCCAGGGATAGAAACTGTGTTTCTTAAATCTCCTGTATTGGCGGGTGGGTTCTTTACCACGAGCGCCACCTGGGAAGCCCATTTGTTGCTGACCACAAGCCTACAGTGACTCTGGAAAACTGGAAGTATTTTCTTTCTTCTCTTCTTTCTCATGAGCCGTTTGGGCATATACACATTTTCTTGTAGAATCTCACTTAAGGCTGGAAGCAGTAGGCAGCACACTTCAGTACCTATCCTATTTTTATTTTTATCCAGTCCCCAAATCTATGGTCATGAAAAGCCATTTCATGAGTCTAAGATACAACTGATATTATATTATCTACATTTATTTGTCAAGATTGAGTACTTGTCTTAGCTTTCAAGTCTTGCCAGCTTTATTTTCCAGCAGGTCTCTGTCCCCACATAGAGCAGATCTGGCCAGGGAGTAAATGCCAGAGGGTTAAAAAAGAAAGCACCCAAAACAACCCTGAATGAACCAGCTCCAACCACCCCTGATGAATTACCTCTCCTGGAAAGATGATTTACTTCAGTTACCCCAGGTCATATACCCATCCTAGAGGGATGGTTGAGTTGAATGGCCAAGTCGAATGCAGGCTCTCAAAATGATATAAGGGAATGAGATGAACTGACAAAAGTTGGGGGATTTCCAAAACGGAGTCTCAACTAAACTCAAGAGATATTAATAAAATACAATGTAATTGAAAGAACTGGACTTCCCTGGCGGCTCAGTGGTAAAGAATCTGCCCGCCAATGCAGGAGCCGTGGGTCTAATCTCTGGGTTGAGAAGATCCCCTGGGGAATGAAATAGCAACCCATTCCACTATTCTTGCCTAGGAAATCTCATGGACAGAGGAGCCTGGTGGGCTACAATCCATGGAGTCTCAAACAAGTGGGATACCTAGCATCTTAGCATCTAAACAACTTAGCATCTGAACAACAGCAACAGCAACAACAATTTAAAGTATTATAAACATTAAGCATTTATTAGCTATCACTATGCAGTTTTAAGTTTTCATTTTTATTTTTATATCATTTACACATTAGTTTTAATAATATGAATTATTGCATGTTAAAATGCATTACAAGTTTAATATTTTCAAAAAAGAATTTTTGAAGCTTTTGCATGAAAAATATAACCAGGAAAATAGCCGCTTTTCTTTTTTGAGAGCAACTTTTTGGCTACAGGTCTCGTCACTCTCCTTCCTGACCACATGCAAAGCTGAAGATTGTTAACTTATGTTAACTCAGTGCTGTATCGCCAGAAAGACCCTGTATACGTGATAATCATGCTATCAGAGAATAAGGAAGATAGTGCGGGCTAAGTTGTTTCAGTCGTGTATGACTCTTAGCAGCCCTATGGACTATAGACCTCCTGGTTCCTCTGTCCAAGAGATTCTCCAGGCAAGAACACTGGAGTGGGTTGCCATGCCCTCCTCCAGCGGATCTTCCCAACCCAGGGATCGAACCCATGTCTCTTGTCTCCTCCTTTGGCAGGTGGTACCACTTAGCACCACCTAGAAAACCCCAAGGAAGATACACATTGCCACCTTTTAATTGTTTACATGATTTTATTTTTTTCCAGGGGAATCCAAACACTTTAATAAGCAAGCTGAATAGTAATTATATGTGCCACAGACCTAGGAATTCAGGCAGGGGATAAGGCTGGGCTGAGGGAACTAAAGAGAGGGGGCTGTGAGCTGCCATGGACGAGGTGTTTGTGATGTGTATTGAGTGTCATGGAAATAAAAATTCATCCATTTTTCAGTATAGCCACTGGCTGGCTCTGTAAGCCATGTGCAATACCCTGCAGGCATATTAACCAGCAAAGCTTACGCCTAGCTTTGTACCCTGCACTCACAGAATACTTTAATGAATTGAGATGAGTGAGCTTAGAAATAGTATTTTTTTCTGACAAACATCAGCTATTTTTTTTTTAATGTTTGGAAATAGCAAATCCTTGATTAAAGACCAAGAACATTCACCCTCTTGATGTTTAAACCCATGCATATTGTAATGTGGAATTAATGTATCATTTCTGATTCATTTAATCTTATCTCATCACAATGTTATAATAACAGTGCTGTTTTACAGGCCAAATTGCTGTTCAGCTTTTAAATTAGGCATTTAAAAGAATCCAAAAATAATATTTTAACCAGGTGTAAAAACAACTTGAAATCTGCGTGGTCTAAGTTAGTTGAAAACATGGATTTCGTGACTTCACATGGGCTCCATACCACACATTGCTCTGTAACTACAGGACATAATCTTGCCAATCAGTGCGAGGGGATCTCTCTCAGGGCCTTACCTTGACAACTTGTATAACGCCTGTGCACACTACAGTCTAATTATTATAAAATTTTGGCTGTTTGAATTGTAAATATTTACACAAATTTTCCCCATAGATAAATTACTGTCTGAGATGTTAGGTCCTTGGGACTTTCATTAAATATTTCAGCTATTTGTGGTACATTTAGTCAAATAATTCACTCCAGTATACCCAACATCTCTGGAAAATGGCATACCATGCTTACTGTCGGGCAGTATTATACATACTAGCATGCACAGGAAATTATTCTGTTTTTCAGAAAGGTCTAAATTGAATGCCTCAGATTGCTGATTTTCTATCTTTCCAGTGATAGGTGGGAGAACTAGAGCATTTAATGGATGTCGTTAAAAGTATATTAACATGGAGTATGTTATATGGCAGAAAGAGAAATTTTGAGCTAATCCCAAATGATGTTTCTATCACTGCATGTCGATTAGATTGACCTGCTTTGGTAGGATTTATACAAGGAAAGGAAAGGCCATTGGGTGGCAGAAGATGTTTCTGATTCATTATCTATACATCATTCATTCAAACTGGGCAATAAACAAGGTTTTATTGATTTTTTACAGTGCATTTGTCAGAGTGCTTCAAAACAGAAATACTAACCACATGTTGGTAGTAAGAGAAAGAGAATTAAGACATTCAGTGGTGTCCGACTCTTTGCGATCCCACCAGGCTCCTCCACCCATGGGATTTCCCAAGCAAGAGTTTTGGAGGGGGTGGCCATTTCCTTCTCCAGGGGATCTCCCCAACCCAGGGATCGAACCCAAGTCAGACACTGCAGGCAGACACTTTATCTGAGACACCAGGGAAACCCTGTTGGTGGTAGAGATACTCATATAAACACTGAGAATTTAAATTTTTCTCAAAATTGTCATTGGTATTTTTATGAAATACAGTAGCACACACACAAGTTCGATTTAATCAGTCGAGATTTTTGTATGGATTAGACAAATGTTCAGAGTAGTTCTGAACTTTAAAATCTAAGCATGTGAAAATGAAGAGCCTCATTTAGGGTATTAAACTCGACTAAATAAATATATCGTCATTTCTAGTAGATAGAAGAGAAACTCAGTAACTCAATCATTTCATATGAATTCTGAAACATATCAACAAATATCTGCAAGAATTTTATTAACTTTTACTTGAAAATGTATGTGATAGGTGAGTGGGCTTAGAACACCCACATCTATTACCTTGAAAAATAGAGTGCTTGGAGCATGGATTCCCTGCCATTAGAATTCAACAATTGTGCCAATGCAAGAAATGAAGAAAAGCATTTTTAAGAGACACACAGAATAACAATATGAAGGAAGAAAAAGAAGTATTTCTTCAAGTGCAGTTAGTCCAGAAAGCACTGCAGTGAAAATATGATTGTGGGGTCTGTATTCATGCTTTTTCAATGACTTTTACAGTAATGTTTTATATTTATGTAGGAAAAAAAAGACGATTGCAGTAACTGCCAACAGTAGAGACTCAGTCTGGGACCTGAAAAATCAAGCTGTTCTTTCTGCTTCTCACACAGGGACTAATAATAAAGCTTCTTAGGAATTACTTCATTGACAATTTAGTCCATGATGTGCAAGGAGGTATACAATTCGACTTACTCCCCTGTAACTATATTGACTCTTGAGTTCTTGCAGCAGCAAAAACAGCTTGTTCCTGTGTAGAACAAACAGACTTATGGCTCAAAATAACAACAATAAGAGATATGTTGAGAATGAAAGTGTCAATTTCTTATCGTTTCTTTTCCTCATAAAACTGCACTTATAGTCCATCTGATACATTTTATTTCTCAGTGATACAAAGAAAAATACAAGATTCAATAGAGCATCATTGAGCCCCAGCAAAAGCAGAATAAAAATAAACCCTCCATCAAAACAAGATAGTTTGAAACCCTTTCTTAGTGGTTCCCCAGATTTAAGTTTGTTACCTCAAAAATAGAAATAACAGGAGAAGGAAAATTAGGATTTATTGGTTTGGTAAGAATTGAAATGGCATATTCTTTTCTTGATAACATCATGGACTCATGCACTTTATTATTTTTTTTCTTTGAATTTGAAAATTTAGAGCAAAATTTATAACTGTTTTGAGTATTAAATAAGTGCAGCTTATATAATATTAATACTTGATGATAATATAAATGTGTGTTCCAAACTCTCCTAGAAGGGCATTCTGTTATATGTTTGTTGCAAAAATACTTGCCTTATGTTTTCAAAAACATTAAAAATCTAGAAATGCATCATAATTCAAATAGAAATGCAGATCAATATTTATTGGATAAGCTTAATTAAAGAATCACATATATCGATGAAAACCCATAATTTGCATGTCAAATACTGGAAGGATCATGCACTCAGTTATGATTAATCTACATGATATCTGGAATTTTAATTTTTAAAACATTCCTGAATTAGGTAGGTATCCTAAGCTCACTATCTGCAGTTGTTTTCTCAGTTTCTATTACACCTGCTAAGGAAACCTGTCCATGCTCATTCGAAACACGTGCTGGGTTTCCAGCTGGCTCTGCTCCTGTTGTTTCTTCCTCTTCCTCTGTTCCTCGCCCCTCCTCCTCCTCCTCCCCATCTTCCTCAGTCTTTTTCCTCTTCTCTTCCTTCTGCTCCTCCTCCTTCTTGTCTGATATTTCCATCTTTTAGCTTTCCTAAAATAAAATAGATCAACAATTTTATTCAGTAACTTTTTGATTGCTAAAACTTACCTTGCCTAGTGGTATAGTGATAATGCTCTATAAGAAGCAAAGGTGTAAAGGATGTCATATGTGTAACTCGTATGAGCGGGGTGCTGGGTTGTGTGTATAGCATGCACGTCATTCTTTCCTTGAGACACATTCTGAAATGCAGATTTGCTTGATGAACATTTTTAGAATTTTTGATGTATGTGGCTAACATTTCAGGAATGCTGTGACAATGTACTCATCGTGAGAGTTCAGATCTCTTACTGACTTTTCAGTTCTCCTCCTCTACCCTCCACCTACTCTCTCTTAATCTAGCCATGAAAACTCTCATCATGTCCCATTGTATCTTTCAGGTTTGTTTACAGTAGTTTTTGTGAGTGCATTGAATTTGTTACACAAAGTCTTCTTTTGGAGATCCTGTGGTATTTAGAATTTTTGTCATTTAAAAAAAATATTTTTGAATAATTCCTACACTTATTTCAGATTATAAATGTACATCAATTTCCTACAAAATTTATTTTGATATATGTTATGTATTAGGTATTTATGCTATTTCCAAATGATTAACAATTCCTCCATTATCTTTTATTAAATAATCTTTCTCTAATGGCCTTCTTGTCTGACTAGAATCATATTTTAAATTCTTAATTAAAATTTAGAGAGCTTCTGACTTCTTTGAAAAATGTGAGTACTCTACCTCAGTGGTACTTAATCTTACCAAATCAAAATTTTTTTTGTAATGTTCCCTTACAATCCTGGAATGAAACTTCTGTTTAGTATAACCTACTTAACACATATCTTTTTTAAAAATCAATAAACTGATATAATTTTAATACAAATGAAAAAAGAGAGACTCATGTTAAAATTGCATATATATTTATATGTTTTTTTTAATGCTTCAGCCCTATTAACCTAATGTCCATTGTGAAGTAATTAGAATCTTCCATCTACTTGAATAAGAGAAGTATGAGGACTAAAGCAAGATTTAACTTAATATTGTCAACATTTCCTTTAATATACACACACGCAGAGTTGATTCTCATCACCAATGGTAGGTGTGTGCTATAAAGTTCCTGTGAATGCTGAATTGGTAAATACTAATCTATTGCCACTGAGGGAAATAGGGGGTTAGGTTCTTGTGACTCTCCAAACACTATTATCAGCCAAAATCCCATTTGTGTTCTATAGGCTTGTCAGTTTCCTTGTAAGACGAGCCAGTCTTATCAACTTTGAAAATCTGCTCTTACAAATAATTTTTCCTATGTAAACCTTAGTTGGTATATTAAAAATTATTTCACAAACTCCTGGTCTGCCTAAAACTGATCCATAAATATTCTATATTTTTTAAATTTAATAAACAAAGCATAGTGAACCAGCTGCTTTGCTCATTCATATTTTCTCACTGTAATCTCATATGTCTGGTATGCATCTGTTTGCTTATTTTATTTCATCCCTGGCAAAGTAGCTGTATAGTTACAGCATCTGTAGAAAACATTTTTAATAAATATCTTCATGTACTATCTCTATAGATTAGGACAACTCCGATGTGTTTCTGCCTGGCTATTCAATTAACACTAAAAAGAAAGAAATATAAAATGAGTTTTTATTTAAAAAAATAATTGTAGCAAGGATTAAAGACTTTCTAATAACAAATTACTAAAAATTAGATTGAGGAAAGTTTAATCAATAGAGCTGAAAAAATTCTCAACAATAGTCTAAAAAAAAATCAATTCTTGAAGAAATGATTCTAAGTAAGGAAACAACATAATTAAGAAATTAAGGGAGCTCCCTGATAGATCAGTGGTAAAGAATCTGCCTGTCAAAGCAGGAAGTACAGTTTGGATCCCTGGTCCAGGAAGATCCCACATGCTGTGAAACAGCTAAGCTCATCGCCACCACTACTGAGCCTGTGCTCCAGAGCCTGGGAGCCACAAGTACTGAGCTCAGGAGCCACAAGTACTGAGCCCGGGAGCCACAAGTACTGAGCCCATGTGTTACAAGTACTGAAGCTCGGGTGGCCTAGAGCCTGCTTGTAAAATAAATAAATATAAAATAATAAATATCTTCAGGTACTAGCTCTATAGATTAGGGGAAAGGAAAGTTTATAAAATGAGCTTTCATAAAAAATAAAAGCCTATGTGTAACAATGAAGCCATAAATAAATTATATATATATATATTATTTTTTACAAAAGTTAATACAACTGAGGAAGAGTTTGCTAGAGAATGATTTTAAGTAAATAAAATTGATGGATTCTGTTTTCACTCCACTTGTAATTTAAAGTACAGAAAACTCTCCTCTGGTAATAGTCAAATAAGTGCATAAATTGTTTAAATTTATAACACTTTATCTGTAAAATGTAAAAGTCATCCTTAGCTGATCAGTTGTTTGAAATGAGTTATATTCTGTAAACCATTCACCATAAAAATCACATGCAAAAATCAGGCCATGTTTCAGATAATTGTTAATCAAAATTTATTTGCCACATCTAGATAATTGAATGTAGGATACAAAAGACTGACTTTTTGGTGGGGGAAAGATTATGTGTAGATAATGGACAATAGACATTTGATGTTTATGGACTTTGTAGAGGATTTTTAAAGGCATTTTGTTAATAGCTAACAAGTCTCCAAAAATCCATCAGCATTAAACACGATAAAGTTGGCTGTAACATATGATAAGATCTTTATGTGCAGGTGGAAGCATTTCATTATAGTTTCTTGCTATCTCAACTCACAGAGAACAAAGCCTGTTGGGCGTGCTCATTGAACCAACCAAATGGAATCAATCAAAAGAGTCACACAGCATCTGCAAACATCAGAGAATACAAACAAAGAGAGCACAAGAAAATGCATCTCAAGGGCTCTGTTTGCAGAGGTCTGGCCTCTCTCAGATCCAGCCAAGCCCAGTGCACCAGTTGGAGAGGCAGCTTTGCTTAATGCACTGCCTAATGTCTTGGCTCTTCATATCCGACACACTCCATTACAGAGCATACGTTGCATGGCCTGTGTACAGATCACTAGCTAGAACTGAAGCAACAAGCACTCCCAACCCAAACAAACTTAAAAATTAATGCTGCAAAAGGAGAAGTGTGTTCTGAATCTCCACAAACTGGTATCTGTGCCAAATTAAAGGAATTTCAAAGGGGCCATGAAGAAGTATTATAGGAAATAAAAAAGAGAAAAAGCTCTTTAGGTGTTTCATATTTTAATGGAGGAAAGAACACTTTCCATCCAAAAGTGCCCTCACCACTGTGTACGAGAGTCACAGGTGTGCCCTCAATCACCTGTTTAATCCCTTGCAAATTGTTGACCTTTACAAAACGGAAGGCAACTCTCCAGTCAGGTGAAATATAAATAGTGATGTATGAAACAGCCCCTGATTTCAATGAGTTTGGAGACTTGTAGGGAAATCAAGACACATGCTTAGTGTTAATAATGCAAGGTGAGATCATTACACAAGAGTTTTTCAGAGTAGAAAAAAACCAGAAAGTAGAAAAAATATCATCTTATCTCTGCGCCACTTTTAGCATTTTGCCCAAGAAACAAAACAAATCAAAAAATCTAAATTTATGCATGTACCATATATTATGGGATAAATTATGATAAGAGAAAATTTGCTAGAGGAGGAAATAGCAACCCACTCAAATATTTTTGCCTGGAAAATTCCATGGACAGACAAACATGCTGGGGTACAGTCCATGGGGTCACAAAGAGTCTGACAAGACTGAGCACTCATGCATGCATCAAGAGACCTAAAAATGTAAACGTCTCTAATAATTATGTGTTTGTTCCTTAGAGACACACGTATTTAGCCAGTATATCTGGTTATACGGTGGTGATGTGTAAATGCTACCAATTGCATAGAAATGCTGGTTATGCATGTATGCTACTGCTGCTAAGTCGCTTCAGTCGTGTCCGACTCTGTGCGACCCCAGAGATGGCATCCTGCCAGGTTCCCCCGTCCCTGGGATTCTCCAGGCAAGAACACCAAAGTGGGTTTCCATTTCCTTCTCCAATGCATGAAAGTGAAAAGCGAAAGTGAAGTCGCTCAGTCGTGTCCGACTCTTAGCCACCCCATGGACTGCAGCCCACCAGGCTCCTCTGTCCATGGGATTTTCCAGGCAAGAGGACTGGAGTAGGGTGCCGTTGCCTTCTCCGTTGTTTTCTACAGAACTGGTCTAATTGTAAAACAGTATTATACCTAAGAAACCGTCCAACCGGCCACCACTTGCCATCCTCCAATGGATACCATGGCCATGCAGTATCACATAGGAAGACCAGGTGTGTCTTCTTTAAACCCTGGGGATCAAATCTATCCCAGTTTTTCAGCATACAGTTCAAAGAAGTGAGGCTGGATTTGTTAGCCCCCATCTTGTCCTCAAGAATCCTGGACGAGCCCCCAAGATGAAAGGTTGTTGCTGAACCACATAAAGACGCCAGGATTCTTGGCCTCCAGAGAAGAATTCAATCCAGGGCCAGAGATGAGGCTTGATCACTCAGAGCTTTTGTGTAATACAGTTTTATTAAAGCATAAAGGAGATAGAGAAAGCTTCCGACATAGGCATCAGAAGGGGGCAGAAAGAGTACCCTATGCATGTATATTCAGGGCTGGTTTCCTTTAGGATTGACTGGTTTGTTCTCCTTGCAGTCCAACGGAGTCTCAAGAGTCTCCTCCAGGACCAGAGTTCAAAAGCATCAATTCTTTGGTGCTCACCCTTCTTTATGGTTCAAATCTCATATCTGCCCATGACTATTGACATGTTAGCTATTACTACCCTTGTTTTTATTATGATTATGTGTTGAGCTCTAAGTCATATTCCTTATGTATATTGTCATTAATTACTGCATACTTCTCACTGACTATCTATCGAAAAATAAGTTTCCTCCATTTCAAAATGAGAAAATTGAGGGGTAAAGAAATCAAATGTTTTAGTCAGATACATATAGCAAATAAATAAAAGAGCTATGATCTGAACCTGAGTTCAAATTATTTCCAAGCTTTTGCTAATAAATTCTCTGATTAACTGGTAATTATTACAAATGTCAATATTCAAAACTCTTTAAATAATTTTTAAAACTTGTATGATTATGTGTCCTTTACAGCCCTTAAAAATACACATATTCACTTGAGGTTTAGGATATATAAGTACTGTTGTTGCCTCATTTAATCGTCACACTTACAACCATAACTTATGAACTTGGTGTTGTAATTTCATTTTGTAAATGTGGAACTGATGCTTGGATGAATTGACTTTCCCAAGGTTAGATGGCTTAGCTGTAAATGAAAATATCAAAAAAAGCTGCAAGTTAGTTTCTTGTTGTCTAACACTTTACTGAAACGTTCCATAAATGAACTCATGTTACATTCCTAATGAACTTTGTCAAGGATGATTCATACTTTACAGAGGAAAAAAAAAAAAGAGTCAAGACTCAGATCTGGATTTGCTTAATGGCAATGCCCTTGCTTTCATAGTCTTGTAGAATCACTTCCTGCTTAAGTCTTTGAACAAGTATTCAGTTGAGACTCAGGAAGTCCTGCAGCCTAGCCCAGAAGTGAGCTGATTCTTGCTTCCCAGGTAACTCAGTGGTAAAGAATCCACCTTCCAAAGCAGGAGTCTCAGGAGACATGGGTTGGAGCCGTGGATCAGGAAGATCCCGTGGAGTAGGAAATGGACAGCCCATTCACGTGTTCTTGCCCAGGAAAACCTGTGGACAGAGGAGCCTGGCAAGCTACAGTCCATCCGTGGTGCTGCAAATAGTTGGGCATGACTGAGCGAAAGAGCATGCATGCACACTTCCTGTGTATGTCTTTGAACAAGTGTTCAGTTGAGACTCAGAAAGTCTTGCAGCCTCACCCAGAGGTTAGCAGATTCTTGCTTGGAAAATTTTAGGAACAGGTATTAACCTCCAGCTTCTTGAGTTGTAAACTAACTTCAGTGTGGTCCCCATAGAAAGTCTGATTTAGAGCATCTCTCCCTGTTAATGGGCCTTCCAAGAAGTGTCAATTGTCGACGGCCTGCAAAGTACTTAAATGAATTAACTTGCTGTGTGAACTTATTTTCTCATGTCAAGGTGTCCTGCAGGAGGAAATGAGGTAGAAAATGATAATGCTTAACCCTTCCATAAAAGCTGTCATGGTGACATGGGATCCTATCTTAGAGAAATGGTTTGAAGGTCGGGGTTTAGAGATTAAGGAAAATAGTGCCACTTACTGTTCATTCTATGAAAAACAAAGGTGATAGATAAGTTTTTATGAGCAAGGGAAAGAAGTACAAGAAGAGAAGGTGAAAAAAAAAATAACTTTGCTATATAACTGAAGCATATCAGGATGAATCCTTTTAAGGAAGGAACTTCTTAAATTGGTGAACACTGGCATTAAAAGGCTGGCTGCAATCTGAGACCTTTAGGAAGATCATTAATTTTATATTTCATGTTTTCTACTTGACTTATTCATTTTATAAAATTTGGTTAGGTACCATATAAATATTTAAAATACTTTAAAATACTGATGGGACTTCATTAGTTAAAATGTTGGGATCATAATGGCCTCTCTGTAAGTGTTTTCTTCCCTCTTGTACTAAAATGAGGTACTTTTTCAGATAAACATCAAAATGGTAAATTACAATTTCTTTTTTTAGAAAACTTTTCTCTAACTTCTCTGTGTACCCTGCCTCAATTTCTATTAAATCAAGTCCACTTTCTCTAAAGGAAGCGTTTGCTAAAAGCACTCAGAGCAGGACCAGCTTATAAAATGAAAGAAACTATTCATTACTTTCAAGTGTAAGTTTGAATAGCATTCAGAAAATGCACTAAATTAGGGGTGAAAAGTCAACATACACACAGCTAACAGCTCATCTTCACGTTAACAAAAAAGACTTTTATATTCTTTTTTGGTGGGGGGTGCACACCACTAGTTCTTTCTCAAGTGTAAGGAGTCATGTGTATTCAAGGAGACGAACATTCAAGTAAGACAGTCTTAGAAAAACAAGGATAACACATTTTATAGGAACATTGACATATTATGTGGTGGTAAGCATACAAATCAAAAGGCAAAAAATGTTAACTAAACTGGAACTCAAAACCCACAGAAGTATCTGTTTCGAAGCAAATTCATTATGTACTGTCGATACGTTATAGCCATCCCATATACACAAACCTTCACATGGCAAACTCTACAAGATGACCGTATGCAGCTCACTGCTGTGCTGCTGCTAAGTCGCCTTAGTCATGTCCGACTCTGTGCGACCCCATAGATGGCAGCCCACCAAGCTCTGCAGTCACTGGGATTCTCCAGGCAAGAACACGGAAGTGGGTTGCCATTTCCTTCTCCAATGCATGAAAGTGAAAAGTGAAAGTGAAGTCGTTCAGTCGTATCTGACTCTTAGTGACCCTATGGACTGCAGCCCACCAGGCTCCTCTGTTCATGGGATTTTCCAGGCAAGAATACTGGAGTGGGCTGCCATTTCCTTCTCCAGGGTAGTTCCTGGAGAAAAATATCCTCAAAACCAGCTCTCCTGCATTTTAGGCAGATTCCTTACAAACTAAGCCACAAGGGAAGCCCATGTCAATGTTTAGGACATCAGTTCAGTTCAGTGGCTCAGTCATGTCTGACTCTTTGCGACCCCATGAATCACAGCACGCCAGGCCTCCCTGTCCATCACCATCTCCCAGAGTTCACTTTGACTCACGTTCATCGAGTCCGTGATGCCATCCAGCCATCTCATCCTCTGTCGTCCCCTTCTCCTCCTGCCCCCAATCCCTCCCAGAGTCTTTTCCAATAGTCAACTCTTCGCATGAAGTGGCCCAAGTATTGGAGTTTCAGCTTTAGCATCATTTCTTCCAATGAACACCCAGGACTGATCTCCTTCAGAATGGAGTGGTTGGATCTCTTTGCAACCCAAGGGACTCTCAACAGTCTTTTCCAACACCACAGTTCAAAAGCATCAATTCTTTGGTGTTCAGCCTTCTTCACAGTCTAGCTGTCACATCCATACATGACCACTGGAAAAACCATAGCCTTGACTAGACAGACCTTTGTTGGCAAGGTAATGTCTCTGCTTTTGAATATGCTATCTAGGTTGGTCATAACTTTCTTTCCAAGGAGTAAGTGTCTTTTAATTTCATGGCTGCAATCACCATCTGCAGTAGTTATACTTAAAAAAATTACTCAGTGTTTAAAGGGACCTATTTATATTTGTTTGTTATTTATCTGAAATTCAAATTTGATGGGATGTCATGTATTTATGAAGTAAAGTGAAAGTCACTCAGTCAGTGTCCGACTTTTTGCAACCCATGGCCTGTACAGTCCTTGAAATTCTCCAGGCCAGAATACTGGAGTGGGGAGCCTTACCCTTCTCCAGCGGATCTTCCTGACTGTGGGATCAAATCCAGGGCTCTCGCATTGCGGGCAGATTCTTGACCAGCTGAGTGGTAGGGAAGGCTTCACTGATAGCTCAGTTCGTAAAGAATCCGCCTGCTATGCAGGAGACCCCGGTTCGATTCCTGGGTTGGGAAGATCCATTGATGTAGGGATAGACTACCAACTCCAGTGTTCTTGGGCTTCCCTTGGGGCTCAGCTGGGAAAGAATCTGCCCACAATGTGGGAGACCTGGGTTTGATCCCTGGGTCGGGAAGATCTCCTCCAGAAGGGAAAGGCCAGTATTCTTGCCTGGAGAATTATCAGGCTCCCCTGAAGAGCCTAGTTTGCTACAGTCCATGGGGTCACAAAGAATCAAACACCACTAAGCAACTAAGCACAGCATAGCACCCAGACATCACTGGGTCATTTTCTCAAGAGGGTAGATGAAATTGAATGAGGCAAGGAAACAGAACCTACACCATCAGTGTCAGGCATGAGTGAAACAGCAGCCTCTCCTCTGTCTCTAATTGCAGAGAATCTTCCAGCTATACCATTTCCCACCTCCACTTCCTCCTCCAGTCCATAACTTGTCTTGCCTATTCACTGAATGCTTGTGCCTGTATGCTGGACGTGGTACTGTACACTGTACTTTTCAAGGTACTACACTGTAAGATTAAAAGTGTGTGTTTGCTGTGCTTATTTTTTATGTATTATTTCTATGAAAGTGTCATAAACGTATTATGGTGCAGTACTATTTAGCCGATTGTGACTGCTGCATGTATTCAGTCATGTCAGTCGTGTGAAACTCTTTGCAACCCCATAGACTATACCCTGCCAGGCTCCTCTGTCCATGCAGTTCGCCAGGCAAGAATACTGGAGTGGGTTGCCATTTCCTTCTCCAGGGGATCTTCTTGACCCAGGGATCGAATACAGGTCTCCTGCATTGGCAGGCAGATTCTTTAGCACCAGCGCCACCTGGGAAGTCCAATTTTGTTGGACTAGGAACAGATTGGACTTACCAACATGCTCTCAGAATGGAACTTGTTCACATGTAGGAGACTTACTATAGAAGGAGATTGTGAATCAACGTCAATTTTGAGCAGTTTCTTGGAGGGAGTGGGAGAGCAGACGTTCTGAGTGTGTTCTTGAGCCCAAAGAACATGTTCATGTGCCCAAATCCTTAAGAGACAGGAAAGAGAAACAGTCCACTGTTGTCCTCCCTTCCAATGCCAGTCATAATTCTGATGTCTCTGGGCTGTGCAGTATTCCACATGTGCGTGATTATAAATCATCTCAGCTGTTTTCTGCATCATGGAGACAGGTGACATCATCTCCAATTGCTATAACCCTTGAGCTTGGAGGAAATCAAATCAGTCACTACTAATGGAAATCAACCCTGAATATTCTTTGGAAGGACTGATGCTGAAGTTGAAGCTCCAATACTTTGGCCACCTGATGCAAAAAGCAAATCACTGGAAAAGACCTTGATGCTGGGAAAGACTGAAGGCGAATGGAGAAGGAGGCAGCAGAAGATGAGATGGATAGAGAGCATCACCAACTCAATGGACATGAGTCTGAGCAAACTTCAGGAGATAGCGAAGGACAAAGAAGCCTGGTGTACTGCAGTCTGTGGGGTCACAAAAGAGTCCGGCATGACTGAGTGGCTGACAACAGCAAATAACTAGTATCAGCACAATTCTCTGCACTAGCTCTGACTGCAACTCGTCCCTCCCTCTTGGTAAAGTACATCAGAATGAAAATGAATTGACAGTTTGGTAAGGATAACCACTTATTTACTGGAATTATTTTAAAATGTTAGAAGGAGGTTGATTCTTGGTAGAAATCATTTATTGTTGCTGCAATAAGAAGTCAGCTGTGGCTCACTCATATGCCAGGCCATGGAAGTTGTGGCCAGAGAACTGATTCAAGGGCACAAGAAAGATAAAGGCTGTCAACGTCCCTTTATCCCTGCCTGCAGATGCAAACCTTAACTCTAGACTTGAATCAGGGTTAGTCTTTGAATGATAAAGGGATCCTGGCTTTAAGATAATCTACAACTAAAACAAATTTGGTATAAAGAGCCATGTGTTAACACTAATTTGCTTTCATCCTTATGGATAAAAGTCAACATCCATAGGTCATAATAGAACATTTTTAAATATTCATTATTTTATACAGAGTGAAGTAAGCCAGAAAGAAAAACACCAATACAGTACACTAATGCATATATATGGAATTTCAAAAGATGGTAATGATAACCATGTATGTGAAACAGCAAAAGAGACACAGATGTATAGAACAGTCTTTTGGACTCTGTGGGAGAGGGAGAGGGTGGGATGATTTGGAAGAATGGTATTGAAACATGTATAGTATCATATAAGAAACAAATCGCCTCAATGCAGGATATAGGATGCTTGGGGCTGGTGCACTGGGATGACCTAGAGGGATGATATGGGGAGGGAGGTGGGAGGGGGCTTCAGGATTGGGAACACGTGTACACCCGTGGCAGATTCATGGTGATGTATGGCAAAACCAATGCAATATTGTAAAGTAATTAGCCTCCAATTAAAACAAATAAATTTAAATTTAAAAAAAAAGAAAAAGTGGACTACAAGTGTCATGATAACGAGGATGAAAATATTTCTTATCGAATGGTCTTCCTGCTCCAATCAAACCATAATCTGGGAAGAGCTGACTGTTTCATTAAGCATCTCTTTAAAAGAAAGTCTGCACAGACTTAGAGAACAAATGTATGGTTACCGGGGGGTGGGGGTGGCGGTTGGGGGAAGTGATAGCTATGCAGTTTGGGGTGGACATATACACACTGCTATATTTAAAATGGATAACCAGCAAGGACCTACTGTAGAACACAGGGAACTCTGATTAAGTGTCATGTTGCAGCCTGGATTGAAGGGGAGTTAGGCGGAGAATGGATGCATGTATATGTCTGGCTAAGTTCCTTTGCTGCTCACCTGGAACTATCTCAACATTGTATATCAGCTATATTCCAGTACAAAATAAAAAGTTTAAAGTTTCAAAAACAGAACATAAAGAAAAGAAAGACAGACTGTATCAGAGCAGAGCCAAATCACCAGGAAGATGGAGAAATTTAAGATAGGAAAGTGTAACAGATAAATCCAGGCAGCAGAAATAACATACTTTAATATTCAGTGTCTCATGGAAAATTTTCATTTTATGCTGACTTGTTAAAAAATATATATATATATATAAAGATCAAGGTCTTCAGGAGAGAACACTGACTATTCAATTTCCAAGTGCAATTAATATAATATTACAGATTACTTCTAAGAAGGTCACAAATTTTTGAAAGACTTAAAAGCAGCTTATTTTTCATTCATGATTTATTATTTGAAAAAGTTCTTCACATAATATAGCTAAGGAAAAAAGCATCTCCAAGATTTAAACAAGGATTTTTGATAATTGAGTAAGACTATTTCAATCGTTGGTATGAAGACACAGCTGTTTAAAATATGTCAGACGTATTTTGGTTTATAAAGAACTACCATGTTTTGGGGCTTCTTTGATAGCTCGGTTGGAAAAGAATCCACCTGCAATGCAGGAGACTTGGGTTCAATTCCTGTATTGGGAAGATCCGCTGCAGAAGGGATAGGCTACTCTCTCTTGCGTTCCTGAGCTTCCCTTGTGGCTCAGCTGGTAAAGAATCAGCCTGCAATGCAGGAGACCTGGGTTTGAACCCTGGGTTGGGAAGATCCCCTGGAGAAGGGAAAGTCTACCCACTCCAATATGCAAGCCTGGAGAATTTGATGGACTGTATAGATCATGGGATCTCAAGAGTCGGACACGACTGAGTGACTTTCACTTCCACCATGTGTTTTATTTGCATTAAAATATTTGAGCATATGACTATTTTCAGGGACATAGTTTTTACACAATGTTCTGATGGACAGGAACAATTATAGTTTAGCCTCTAGGTAAACTATTATTCACCTGCTACTCACCCTAGGTTATTATCCACAGCGTTTATTGACTGAAAGCTTACAGTTTTTTCTCTCCTAGTTCTCAGTAGTATAGTAAGTAAACGGAAATCCCTTCTTTGCCCCATGATTTCCTTCTATTTTATAATCTCGTGGCTATGAAGCTTTCAAGTATAAAAAGGACCTATTTCTTTAGTAGCTATTGTACTATTTATGACCATTCATTCACTGTTCAACTCTGAAAATACTGAATTTAAGGTCAACTTATTTGCTTTTAATAGACTGGTTTTGACAAGACTGATTTGTATGTTCTGAAAACTATTTCCATAAAATATATGAAAAGTTATTTCATTGTGTGTAAGTTTTTGGTTGTTTTGTGTTTTTTGCTTTGTTTTTATTAATAACAGACATCTTGAAACAAATCGGGAAATGCAATGTTTGGGAAAGAAATACAATTTTTAATTCATAGAAAAGTAGAATATTTGTAATTTAAATTATTCAGAATTATCTTTCCAAGTGGATTAGGTTTATTTTAAATAAAAATAAAACTTTAACCAGTTCTTTCCAATTGCTTTTGTTTGTGGACAAACTTACAGGTAAATTTGTTACCTGGAACATTTTTTCTTTACCAAAAATTCTCTCTCTCTCTCTCTCTCTCTCTATATATATATATATATATCACAGATAAGAATGAGACTAAATATTCTATTATTAATTTATCCATTAAAGCTAATAGCTATGAAGATTCGAATTTCTTAAAAACCTTTAAAATGAAATAAAACAATTTTTTTTTTTGCTTCTCTGTGCAGGCTAATTTTGCCTTTTCTAGGGCTTTCCTGGTGGCTCAGTTGGTAAAGAATCCTCCTGCAATGCGGGAGACCCGGGTTTGATCCCTGGGTTGGGAAGATCCCCTGGAGAAGGAAAAGGCTACCCACTAGAGTATTCTGGTTTGGAGAATTCCATGGACTATAGTCCATGGGGTCACAAAGAGTCTGACACGACTGAGTGACTTTCACTTCCAACACTGCTTTTAAGACCAGTTTTCAACCCTGCTCTTCATTTACATTTGCTCACTAAAGCCACAGGTCCCCAGATGGCAGTTCCTTCATGTACATCACTTTTAGAGAAATTCCATGCCCTTTAAAGCTGCACATGATACATATCTAACTCTTTCCCGTTGATTTCTTTTTAAATGAATAACTGAAGACAGAGTATCATTTCATAACTGTATTTATAACTTATTTTTATGTAAGTCTTGGAGTTCTTCAATCTCAACCCATGCGTTAGTCTTTTCTAATTTCATATTATTAGAATGTAGTTGCTGTGTTCCAAGAAGCATAGGGTTGATATAAGATTCCTTGAGCAGACAGTGGGATCTACACAGGTATGGATATATAGATTTGTGAATGAACACATAAGGCATGGGTGAAACTGTTTGGATTTAACCAGAGAAATTTTATTTACAGAGAAAACAGGAATAATCTTCTAAAAGTGGTCCTAAAGAAGGTTTAATCTAGTTCACGGTGAAAGCTCTTAAACCAAAATCAGATTTCTATCTCAATGACAGTTTGTCTCCTTGGTTTACTGTTCTTTGAAATGTCAGATCAAATTTCTTAGAAGGTGTTTGTTTGTTTGCTGTGAGTCAAAGTGCTTTTCCTGTGTGCCCTTTGTCAATGTCTTGTTTTGGCGGACAGCTGTGCCCCCTTATCTGGGGAGGGCATGTAGTCCAGGACCCCCCCGTGGATGACTAAAGCCAGGGATGGCACCAAACCCTATATATACTGTCTTTTTCCTATACATACATATCTATGATAAATTCACAAATTGTGCACTGGAAGAAATTAATACTAACACTATACTGTATGAAAGTTATATGAATGAAAACTATATTATTGTCCAAATTTACAGCTTTGTTCATCTTAACTAACCCTCATCAAGCACTGTGGCAATAAATTTTGCAGTTTCAATGGGACAGCAAAACAAGCATAAGTTTTGGGTTTTTTTTTCCTTCTCCACAATTTTATAGATAGAAGTTTTATTCTTACTATAGATCTTAGCATTAGCAACCACAATATACCTATTTGTTTCTTTGGGCGGTCTAGGACTTTCACCTCTTTACTTACAATAAGCACTTTATGGCTTCTCATTAGCATATCTGAATTGCCAGCATCACTGCTCTTGCCCTTTGGGGCCATTATTAGGTAAAAAAGGGTCCCTTGAACTCTAGCATTGCAACATTTAATCTGTTGATTCAGCAACTACTGAGTGACTGCTAGTCAGGATGTGCTGGATAAAGAGATGATTGACCTTCCAGGCAGAAAGGAGCAGGTCACGTGAGATTTCATCACCTTAGTCAGAATGGCTTACAATTTAAAATTTATGCATTATTTCTTGAATTTATCATTTAATATTTTCAAACTGCAGTTGACTATGAGTAACTGAAATTGCCGGGAGAAATATCAATAACCTCAGATATGCAGATGACACCACCCTTATGGCAGAAAGTGAAGAGGAACTAAAAAGCCTCTTGATGAAAGTGAAAGAGGAGAATGAAAAAGTTGGCTTAAAGCTCAACATTCAGAAAACGAAGATCATGGCATCCAGTCACATCACTTCATGGGAAATAGATGGGGAAACAGTGGAGACAGTGGCAGCCTTTATTTTTCTGGGCTCCAAAATTACTGCAGATGGTGACTGCAGCCATAAAATTAAAAGACGCTTACTCCTTGGAAGAAAAGTTATGACCAACCTAGACAGCATATTCAAAGGTGGAGACATTACTTTGCCGACTAAGGTCCGTCTAGTCAAGGCTATGGTTTTTCCTGTGGTCATGTATGGATGTGAGAGTTGGACTGTGAAGAAGGCTGAGCGCCGAAGAATTGATGCTTTTGAACTGTGGTGTTGGGGAAGGCTCTTGAGAGTCCCTTGGACTGCAAGGAGATCCAACCAGTCCATTCTGAAGAAAGATCAGCCCTGGGATTCCTTTGGAAGGAATGATGCTAAAGCTGAAACTCTAGTACTTTGGCCACCTGATGTGAAGAGTTGACTCATTGGAAAAGACTCTGATGCTGGGAGGGATTGGGGGCAGGAGGAGAAGGGGACAACAGAGGATGAGATGGCTGAATGGCATCACTGACTCGATGGACGTGAGTCTGAGTTGAACTCCGGGAGTTGGTGATGGACAGGGAGGCCTGGCGTGCTGCGATTCATGGGGTCACAAAGAGTCGGACACGACTGAGTGACTGAACTGAACTGAACTGAACTGAAATTGCAGAAAGTGCTACTATGGGTTGGTGGGAGAGGGTAGTGTGATTGTATTTGCTTAATTCCAAGTATCTAAACCTATATTCTAATCACCACATGTTATCTTAACTGTCAAGTGTATTACTGATTTTGAGAAATATCTTGCCTGAAGAATGACTCCCATTCTTCACTTTGATAGAAGTAAAACATTTTTTTTCTGCTAAAATAACAAGATCTGACGTATTAATCATATCTTTAAGTATCAACTAATACAAAGAATAATTTGAACCCTAAACTGCTTCTTTATACAATTATAAAATAAAACATAAATTTTGGAAAGTAAAATAATATTAGTTTTTATTTTTTAAAATCCCATTTACTTGCTACAGTGGTGGAAATAAAGTCACTCAAATGCAAACAGACAAAAGAAGAACCAGTCTTTAAATGAATACAACTTCTGAATCTGAAAAAGCCAGGTTCCAATCCAGTATCACTGGTTTACCATCAGCGTGACCTCAGTCAAGTTACTTGACTCCAACTCATTAATCTCTAAAATAGTCTGAAAATTTTCTTTCTCTGAGGTTCTGAAAATCGAGTGGAATAATGGAGCACGATCTCTGTCTGGAGTTAGAATAAGTGAAGAACATGAAAATTATTTTCATAAGACAGTACTTGACAAGAACCAGAGTTAAAATGTAAATATATCATGAGTAACATTTACGGTCATGAACATAGTAAACTGTATTTGTTTAGCATGGTTCCACCTTGGAACACAAACGTACTGAGGACAGAAGCTGTTGATTTTTGATAGTATCCTTGAGGATTGGCGAAGGTAGGACAAATAAGCCCCATGAGTTATTTGACATGAGGTCTTGTCAGGAGACCCCCCTTGCATCTCTGGAACCCGAAAAGGAAACACATAGATTTCAACAACTTCACCTGTGGGATATTGCAGCTTGGTGAAGGCAGGCCTACCTTGACATGGTTAGTCACTAATATACTTCATTAAAAAGGATCACCCCTAAGGTAAAACTTTGAATGCTAGAGAGAAGAAATCTAGGATTACCATCAATAGTTTTAAAAAAAAGGAACTGGTATCCTATAGAAACATGATTCTTACAGAAAAGGAACAGATACTCCATAAAAAGCATGTCTTGTCCCATTAAAGATGATATTGATTTGCTGTTATTTAGTTGCTACATCATGTCCAACTCTTTTGAGATCCCGTGGACTGTAGCCCACCAGGATCCTCTGTCCTTGAGATTTCCCAGGCAAGAATACTGGAGTGGATTTCGTTTCTTTCTCCAAGGGATCTTCCTGACCCAGGGATCAAACCCAGGCCTTCTACACTAGCAGACGAGTTATTTACCACTGAGCCATGTGGGAAGCCCGTACTTAAAGCCAAATCCCATGTGGGAAGCCCGTACTTAAAGCCAAATCAGATGTTAGTTCAGTAATGGTACTAGGACACACTTCAAATATTTTTCAAAGGGCTAATATGAACTGCCATATGACCCAACAATCCCACTACTGTGCATACACACTGAGGAAACCAGAATTGAAAGAGACACGTGTACCCCAATGTTCATCGCAGCACTGTTACAAAAACTAGGACACGGAAGCAACCTAGATGTCCATCAGCAGATGAATGGATAAGAAAGCTGTGGTACATACACACAATGGGATATTACTCAGCTATTAAAAAAAGAACACATTTGAATCAGTTCTAATGAGGTGGAAGAAACTGGAGACTATTATACAGAGTGAAATAAGTCTGAAAGAAAAACACCAATACAGTATACTAACGCATACATATGGAATTTAGAAAGATGGGAACCATGACCCTATATGCGAGACAGCAAAAGAGACACAGATGTGAAGAACAGACTTTTGGACTCTGTGGGAGAAGACGAGAGTGGGATGATTTGAGAGAATAGCATTGAATCATGTATATTACCATATGTGAAATAGATTGCCAGTCCAGGTTCGATGCATGAGACAGGGCACTCAGGGCTGGTGCACTGGGGTGACGCTGAGGGATGGGATGGGGAGGGAGGTGGGAGGGGAGTTAGGATGGGGAACATGTGTACACCCATGGCTGATTCATGTCAATGTATGGCAAAAACCACCACAATATTGTAAAGTAATTAGCCTCCAATTAAAATAAATACATTGATTTACAAAAAAAGGGCTAATATGTATTAAAATATAGTAGCCTTTTTCATCTTTATGGCTTCTTTAATTACTCTTTTTAAATTGGGTATATCTAAGATACATTGCATGAATGACTCTGTGAGATACTCCACGCCAAACTGATGCTATTTCACACAGAGACATTCATGATCATTAACTGACTGTATAAAAACTCAGAGGACCCTTGAAAGAGCACAGAATTGCTTTTCCATTTTAGGAAAAATTTAGTAGGATTGTGGAATTTTTTTTGCTAAATCAATATCAAATCCACACCTCACATCATATGAAAATAGCACCCATTCTAAAAGCATAGGCTTTGTATCAGGCAGCTTTTATGTATTTGATTGACTACTTTTTTCAAGATTGGACCAATACAAACAGAACTTCATGAACAAAACTCACTTTTTTCATAATGCAAAATATCTCATAGAGTTCTTTGCTTTGATAATTTGTTGAAATCATAATATTTTCTAATTGGATTAAATAAAATATACTATTATTTTAATGTCATCTAAGTAAACAAATTCTTATTTGTTGAATATCTTTTTATGTAAATGTGTGTGGAAATCTTATAAATTCTTTTTCTCTTTCATGATATAATCTTTCTTGCATTAATCAGTTAATGTGCTGTTACATGGATAGAGTGTTCTAAGGGTCAGCCATGCTTACTCTTGAATGACTCAACACAACATAATCATATGTTTTTAAGCTGTAACACAGGATTGGTCCAATAATATTTTACTTACGTCTAAATGGCTGCTGGTTGATATTACCAGTGTGTAACTTTTCCCTCTTTTTCTGTCCTCCCTGGGTATTGGTGTGACGGTAACACTAGCTGAATACAATGAAAAGCTAGCCTGACAAATCTTATGAATAGATATTTTGCTCAAGATAAAATTTCTTAAGTGATCATAGAGTCATTAATATTTTCTAATTTTACTTGTATCAGTTTTGATAATGTAAACTCATAGTTAGTATTTATTTTCTTCTACATTATTTTAGTGACTTGTCCTTTCGAGAATTAGCTAATATTCTATAACAAATCATAATGAACGGACTTTTGGACTCAGAGGGAGAGGGAGAGGGAGAGGGTGGGATGATTTGGGAGAATGACATTCTAACATGTATACTATCATGTGAATTGAATCGCCAGTCTATGTCTGACGCAGGATGCAGCATGCTTGGGGCTGGTGCATGGGGATGACCCAGAAAGATGTTATGGGGAGGGAGGTGGGAGGGGGGTTCATGTTTGGGAATGCATGTAAGAATTAAAGATTTTAAAATTTAAAAAATAAAAAACTAAAAAAAAATAAAAATAAAAATAAAAAAAAGAAAATAATTTATGTAAAAATAATGTGTATTTATGTATAACTGAATCAATTTGCTGTACAGCAGTAATTAACACATTGTAAATCAGTTATACTACAATATAATAAAATATAAGGTTAAACAATTGCTCCTTTTTTACTATGTGACTTTTTGCTAGAAAAATTTTTCTCTTTAACACCTTCTATGAATAACAATTAAACTAAACTTTCAAATTCTTTAGTTTTTGTTATTTTTCAATTGTATTTTTTAATATGTGTCATTAAATCTTCATTGATCGTAATGTTGTGTATTTAAAATTCCTACCATATAAGATATCTTCGGAAGGACTGAAGCTGAAGCTCAAATAGTTTGACCTGACGCAAACAGTCAGCTCATTGGGAAAGCCCCTGATGCTGGGAAAGACTGAAGGCAAAAGGAGAAGAGGGTGGCACAGGATGAGATGGTTGGATGGCATCCCTGACTCAATGGACATGAGTCTGAGCAAACTCTGGGAGAAAGCGTAGGACAGGGAGGCCTGGCCTGCTGCAGTCCAAGAGGTTGCAAAGAGTCAGACATGACTTAGAGAGTGAACAACAACAGCAAAAGATATCTCAGTAAACTCCTTTTACTTACAATAATATTACTGTGGTTCAGTTCAGTTCAGTTCAGTCGCTCAGTTGTGTCTGACTCTTTGCGACCCCATGAATCGCAGCACGCCAGGCCTCCCTGTCCATCACCAACTCCCAGAGTTCACTCAGACTCACGTCCATCGAGTCAGTGATGCCATCCAGCCATCTCAACCTCTGTCGTCCCCTTCTCCTTCCGCCCTCAGTCCTTCCCAGCATCAGAGTCTTTTCCAATGAGTCAACTCTTCGCATGAGGTGGCCAAAGTACTGGAGGTGTGGTAAATATTTTTATTATAGGCCTAAACAATACAGTCTTCACAAAGGTTCCCTGGCCTCATTTCATCTTTATATTTCAGACAAACATACTAATTCCCAGACTTGGTCATTATTGTATTTGCTATTATCTTATTAAGTCACTGTTTAACATTGCCTTATTTTTTTTAATTGGTAGAGTGATTTGATTCCAACTTTTTTACTAATATTAATATTGCATATATAACATTTATATACAGCAATGGAAAAATCTACTATATATGTCTACTATTAATTCTGATATTTTTCCACGAACTTTTTTTCCTGTGGATATGTTCTCCTCCTGTATTTGCTGATGACTTATTACTGGAGAAATATCTGTTAGTTTTTGTCAGGTTCCCATGTGTTAAACATTTTTATGCTTATTGCTCTGCTCACCATTTCCTGGACCGTGCATGTACTTACTATACATTCCAAGTCCAACATCAAGTCTTAGATAATATATTTTTGAGAAACGCATTTTATTTTATATCATCTTTTGTGCCTAGAACAGAAAAGACATGTTCCTCCTGATAAGTTGGCAGAACTTTCTTAGAGGCTAATTCATTAATTTATTCCATTATATCTAGTGACCACCTCAATTTTCCTACTTTACGGGCTAGAGATTTTTCTCTATTTTTTTGTTCCCCAAACCTTTGAATCTTTAAACATCCTGAGAATGGCCAAACAGAGACCCATCTTAACCATCTTTTTTTTTGCAGTTGCTTTTTCATCTTTATCCTTTGGGAATTTTCCCTTTTGTGTGTGTGTGCCATTTCAGTTAATCCTTTAAAAGATCGTTTATCACAGTTTACCCAGCATTTTTCGATGTTTTATTATTATATAAAACCTGTTTCTTTGCAAGAACTTTATTTTCCCCATCCTCATCCAATTTACTCTTATTTAAAAGGCAGCACTATGGCATCTGTTTTCTCTAAAGCTTTCTAAAATGGCTCCCATGCTGATTAATTTTCCATGTCAACTTGATTAGACCAACAGGTACGCAGGTATTTGGTCAATCATGTCAAGATGTCACTGTAAGGATATTTTAAGATGAGATTAACATTTAAATCAATAAACTTTGAGAAAACAGATTATTCTCCAAGATGTGGGTAGACCTCATCTAATCACTTGAAGATCTTAAGAAAAACACTGATCTTCCCCAGAGAAAGATCAAATTCTGCCAGCAAACGGTAACATCTGTTCTTCCCTGGGTCTCCAGGCTCATGGCCTACCTCGTGGATTTTGTACTTGCCAGCCTCCACAATAATGTAAGTCAGCTCCTTAAAATCAGTCAGTCTCTCTCAGTCTCTCTTTCTCTCTGTGTACACACACACACACACACACACACACACACACGGATATGCCTGCCAATGCAGGAGATAAGGAAGATGAAGATTCAATCTCTGAGTTGGAAAGATCCCTTGGAGAAAGAAATGGGAACCCACTCTAGTATTCTTGCTTGAGAAATCCCATGGATAGAAGAGCCTGGCAGGCTACAGACCATGGGGTCACCAAAAAATCAGACACGACCGAGCAACTGAGCATCGTACCTATGTATGCAGTATATATGTATATATGCAGTGATTCAGCTTTCCTGCCTCAACTTTATAAAATCATAAAATGAATGTGGAAAATACCTATGCCTCTCTATGCTGTTTTAACAATATTTTTAAATCTCTCAGCACACTTCCTCAGGTCACAAAATTCCAGAGTTGAATCAAATGTTCAGGCCACGTGTCTCAATTCCACCTCCTTGATTTTGAAGCGCTTTATCTGTACTGCCCAAACTGCTTCATCTCTCAGTTTTGCTGAATTTTCCCATTCTCATTAGCATACATATTTTCAACTAGATGGTGTTTATTACATTTTTTGAAAGGACTCAATTGTCAAGCAAAGGAGGGTGGGGTGTTTCCCCTAGTCCTATCTGATGTGCTTAACAGCTGATTGAAGTCTGTGTACAAAAATGTGGTCAAAAAACTAATCTAATTTGGCTAAATCTTTGAAAAGCTACTGAAAAAACTTAGCATAGCAATGGTATTAATAACATAGAAAGAAAATATATTCTGTTCTCAAATACATGTCGATGAATCATTGGATGAATTTTTCTGCATCCAGTTTACTTTCCTTTGTTCAAAAATGCTCTCACTTGTATTTAAGGCAATGGTATCCATATCTTTGGGATAGCTGTTAATGAATTTTGCCCTTTTAGTGTCAAATTTTGTGATAATGATAATGTATAAATGCCATTTTAATTTATTTTTAAGTGTAACAATTTTCCATGACAAATATGTGTATTATGTAAACCACAAAATATTAACTTGGCTCTATTTTTTTTTTCAGTTTTAAAATTTGAACAATCTGACAGTTTTCACTTAAACTATCTGAGTAGCATAAAAGGAAGTTTTTTTGCAATAATTTAACTTTGTAAATGGAAGCTTTTTTGGCTAATAATTTAACTTTCTTTCTTGTGCCTAAATTCTTACCTGTGATTCTTTTGTACCAAATGCTATTTATAAAGCTGGTGTATTGATTACCATTAACAAGCTACAATGGTTAACTTTTTTCTCTAATTCATACCTGGGGGTTAAATATTTCAAATTAAATTAGTCATGATCTAAAAGTAATTAAAAGTCATATCCATTTCCAAAGGTTGTCTCATCTTTCATTGCTGACTTCTTAAAGAAAATTGTAAATGCTGTTATAGCTTAGGTTAAATATCTTTTATAAAATCTGACAATTGTTTAGCTAAACCAAATTCTTCCCCTGGCAATAGCCAAACTCCATTTAGACTGTTTAAGCAGCTGAAGTGCAGAGATAAATGTAGAAGACCCCCACATGAGCTAACCTTGTCTTTAAAATGAACAGAGAAGGAATCCCAGGCAGGATTCATTTATTTGTAAAATCATCTAATGCCAAGATTACTTGTTTTGTAACTGGTTTTTATTTCTGTTGCATAAGAAAGGATCTTAATTTATATTCCAAGAGTTACCCAACACTCCATGATCTATCCATGGTTCCACAAATATTGAAAACAGGAAGAAATAAATAAAATCCAATATCACTTGATTGTTTCTTCCTTCTTGAAGAACCACATGGCTAAAAGTCATGGACATTAGTGTCAGTGAAACACTGAGATAGAAAATCCTTCTAAATTATATGGTTTAATTCCTTTGTGTGTGTGTGTGTGTGTGTGTGTGTGCTTCTTCCAATATAGCAGAGCTTTATATTGTAACCCAGAGATGGGGAACAGTACATCATATTTGAAAACTAATTACAGGACAGTAGAGAGCTCTGTTTTTTCTCACTGTTTCTTTGTACTTGATGAGTCTCTCCTATCAGGAAGCTTCCATAAGCCTCTTCTCCTTTTCCATCAGAGGGCAGACAGAATGAAAACCACAATCACAGAAAACTAATCAAACTTATCACATGGACCACAGTCTTGTCTAAATCGATGAAACTATGAACCACGTCATGTAGGACCACCGTAGATGGACGGGTCATGGTGGAGAGGTCTGACAGAATGTGGTCCACTGGAGAAGGGAATGGCCAACCACTTCAGTATTCTTGCCTTGAGAACCCCATGAACAGTATGAAAAGGCAGAAAGATAGGACACTGAAAGGTAAACTCCCCAGGTTGGTAGGTGCCCAATATACTGCTGGAGATCAGTGGAGAAATAACTCCAGAAAGAATGAAGAGACAGAGCTAAAGTGAAAACAACGGCCAGTTGTGGATGTGACTGGTGATAGAAGCAAGGTCCGATGGTGTAAAGAGCAGTATTGCATAGGAACCTGGAATGTAAGGTCCATAACCTCAGAAATGCAGATGACACCACCCTTATGGCAGGAAGCAAAGAAGAGTTAAAGAGCCTCTTGATGAAAGTGAAAGAGGAGAGTCAAAAAGTTGGCTTAAAACTTACTTTCAGAAAACTAAGTTCATAGCATCCAGTCCTATCACTTCATGGCAAATAGAGGGGTAAACAGCAGAAACAGTGTCAGACTTTATTTTTTGGGCTCCAAAATCACTGCAGGTGGTGACCGCAGCCATGAAATTAAAAGATGCTTGCTCCTTGGAAGAAAATCTATGACCAACCTAGACAGCATATTAAAAAACAGAGACATTACTTTGCCAACAAAGGTCTGTCTGGTCAAAGCCATGGTTTTTCCAGTAGTCATGTATGGATGTGAGTGTTGAACTATAAAGAATGCTGAGCTAATAATAGATGTTTTTGAACTGTGTTGTTGGAGTAGACTCTCGGCAGTTCCTTGGACTCCAAGGAGATACAACCAGTCCATCCTAAAGGAAATCAGTCCTGAATATTCATTGGAAGGACTGATGCTGAAGCTGAAACTCCAATATTTTGGCCACCTAATGGGAAGAACTGACTCACTGGAAAAGACCTTGTTGCTGGGAAAGATTGAGGGCCAGAGGAGAAGGAGATGTCAGATGATGAGATGGTTGGCTGGCATTACCGACTCGATGGACATGAGTTTGAGTAAGCTCTGGGAGTTGGTGATTGACAGAGAAGTCTGACTTGCTGCAGTCCATGGGATCACAAAGAGTCAGACATGACTGAGCAACTGAACTGAACTGAGCTCTAAGAATTTGTCAAATTTTCACTGACTCAACACAGCCCAGAATAGTCAATCCTTCTTTTCCTTGAAGGGATTTGGTGAATCCCAAAGTTTTATTTTAAAATATAATTTGGAGATAGCCAGTTATTGTTACCAATTCAAACTTATCTATGAAATATTTGTCCTGGGACTTCATTTTAAGAGTATCCTACATATGTAATTTAACTTTGCACCTTCTTGAGCTTGTGAAGAATCATAAGATGTCAGAGCACAAAGGGACCACAGTGAATTATTTAATTTCAACTGCTACAATGAAGGAGTCAGGACTAGCCAACAGGAGAGCTGGGGAAAAGCAGGACAGGCCTTCAAAAAACAATCCTTGAATGAACCAATGAATGACCTTGTGAATGAAACTTAATGCCCCGGACTTAGAGTTTGTGTATGTGTGTGAAAGCCATTCAGTTATGTCCAATTCTTTACAGCCCCACGGACGGTAGCCCACCAGGCTCCTCTGTCTCTAGAATTCTCTTAGCAAGAATACTGGAGTGGGTAAGCCATTTCCTTCTCCAGGGGATCTTCTTGACCCAGCAACCAAACCTGGGTCTCCTACTGTTATATACTGGCTTCCTTTGTTTTCTATATCTTAATTTCCCTTCTATAGAGGTCATGTTCATTTCAACCTTCATTCTTCAGCAGAAAATGATTATTAAGAAATGTTGAATTAAAATCTATAAATTGATTATAGTCAACAAATTAAGCTTCTAAAGCATATTTAATGTACTGATTTTTAAAAAAATATATTTTAGTATTTAACTCTTCATTGCTAGTGTGTGCTAGAAATATAGATATCTTTGGTGGAAATACTGATTTTGCTTGTCCCCATGTCCCTTAATTTTTGAAGCCTTTTCTTAAAGCAGCATAATTTTCACTACTCTTTCTAATGCAAGATCATGTAGAAAAAATATTTATATGCATTTCACATGCATTTTTGACATTTTATAACACATATTTTCCAAATGTCCCATCTACAGTCTATTTAAAAAAAAAAACAAGCAGGAATAGGTGTTTTATTTTGGAAGAGGTAGGGCCTATATTTATAGGCAGCATGAACTATTACTGTTTGAGGAGCTTTCTCTTCAAATGAACATTAACCAATGCCTTATGTCTTATGTCTCATCATTTTAAAATCTTACTTTAAAGTGTTTTGCCTATTAAAGTTCAGATGAAATGCAGGTAAGTGTACTACACCCGTTAGTACACACTGATTTCACTCCAGCTAATTTTAATACTACTAGTCAAGCTACTCTCATCATTTACTGAAAACTTATAAGCAGGCACTGGTCATAGTACTTTACATGTGATAACATATTTAATCATCACAGGTATCGTAGTTAATCATCACAGATATCGTATTTAATCATACATTCTAGGAAGCAAGTATTACTTTTATCTCAACTCTCCAGATGAAGAAATTAGAGTCCCAGAGAGATTAAGCAAACTTGCCAGACGTCACACAGCTGCCTAGAGGAAGAGTTAAGATTCACATCTTGGCAGTTTTGTGCAGCTCTCTTTCTATTGTGTTAGGTAGAGTTTGATCTGCAAGGTAGAATCACTATGAGGGAATACAGTATAAAGAAGACATTGTAATGACTAGCCTTTATTATGTTATAGAAACCTGTTAAACAGTCTGTGCTATATATGTGACTTTTGCAACTAGCATTGGATCTGAAATCAAGAAGCCCAAGAGGAGGAAGACACAGTGGAAGGGAATTAAAGGAGAGAAAGGCAAAACTGGAACCCACGTCTGCCTCTCTGCCTTCAACCTTCCAGGTGAGCATGTCTCACACAATTACCAGGTGTCCTTCCTAAGAAGCTGTAGGCACACGCTTATCCAGGAGTTGGAAGACTGAAGGAAGACATCAGGGTTCTCAGAGAACCAATAGGATAGAAATAGATACAGTTAAAGAAATATATTTATTACAGGGGTTGACTCATGTGATTATAGAGACAGACAAGTCGAGGATCTGTGTTTGCAAGGTGGAGAACAAGGGAAGCCAGGGGGTAATTCAGTCCCAGTCTGAAGGCCTGAGCACTAGGGAAGCCAGTGGTATATGTCTAAGTCCAAGTTTAAAGACTTAAGAATGAAGGTGGGGAGGTGATGGTGGAAGTCCTAGTCAAGTCTGAAGGCCTGAGAACTGAGAAACCAATGTCTGAGGGCAGGAGAAGACGGATATCTCAACTCAAGCAAAAGAGCAATTTCTCCCTTCCTCTGCTTTTGTTCTATCTGAGCCCTCAATGGACCAGATGAGGCAACCCTGCATTGCTGAGGGTGATCTTTACGCATTCTATCAATTCAAATGTCTGTTTTTATCCAGCCTTCCAAGTCTGACACAATCTGGCTTCACCTTGTGGTCATTTCTTTGACCTCATCCTCTTAACCACTGTCTTCCCTGACTTTCTTTTTTTTTTCCCCCACATTGTCGTTGTGGCTGGTCAGTGGCTAAGCTGTGTCCAACTCTGTGACTCATGGGCTGCAGCACCCCAGGCTTCCCTGTCCTTCACTATCTCCTGAAATTTGTTCAAACTCATGTCCATTGACTCGGTGATGCCATCCAACCATCTCATCCTTTGTCGCCCACTTCTCCTGCGCTCAATCTTTCTCAGCATCAGTCTTTTCCCATGAGTCAGTTCTTCACATCAAGTGGCCAAAGGATTGGGGCTTCAGCTTTAGTATAGTCTTTCCAATGAATATTCAGGGTTGGTTTCCTTTGGGATTGATTAGGTTGATCTCCTTGCTGTCTGTCCAACAGACTCTCAAGAGTATTCTCCAGCACCACAATTTGAAAGCATCAATCCTACAACACTCAGCCTTCTTTATAGTACAAATCTCACATCCATACATGACTAGTGGAAAAAACATAATTTTGACTATATGCACCTTTGTCAGGAAAGTGATGCCTCTGCTTTTTAATACACTGTCTAGGTTGGTCACAGCTTTTCTTCCAAGGAACAAACATCTTTTAATTTCATGGCTGCAGTCAACATCTGCAGTGGATTTGGAGCCCAAGAAAATGAAATCTGCCACTGTTTCCACTTTTCCTCCATCTATTTGCAATGAAGTGATGGAATTAGATGCCATGATCTTAGTTTTGTCAATGTTGCGTTTTCAGCAGGCTTTTTCACTCTCTTCTTTCACCCTCATCAAGAGACCCCTTAATTGATCTTTGATTTCTTTTTTTTTTTTTTTTCACATCACCTAGGCCAGACCACAGCTTTGTGAGTTCTCCAGACAATTACTGTCTCGGGGTCTTTGTCTGTTCTTTTTTTCTTTGCCTGGAACCCACTTCCCATGCATACATACATGGAACCAGCTTCACTCCCTTCACGTTTCCAAGCACATTCTGCCTCATAGCATGATTTACTACCCAACATTCAGTATTAATTTACATTTCCCTCATGTTTAATTGTCTCTTCCTAATGATAGCAATTTATTGCTGTATGCAATATTTTATTCCTAATCTGGATGATTCTTGGCAAATATTATCCACTCCTATAAATATTTAATTAATAAAAGAATGAACAAACAAAGAAATGAAAGCAATAATCTCAGAGGTTTTCAAATGGGAAATCCTTGCAGTAATTAGATTTATCTAAATTGTGGACAACCATTTTCTTCAGTTGGAACAAAAAAGGAAGTAGAGAGGTGAGTTACTGATGCGTAACTGATGAGTTACTGATGAATTACTGTTTTAGTTTTAAAGTGACTTTTAAATAAGGCAGTGGTAAACATATAGAATGATACTTTCTCATTACCTTGAAGCCTACCATCTTCTTTGAATAGTTTCTACATCACAGTATTTCTAGGTATGTTTTTAAAATATCCCAGAAATTATAATTGTGAAAATAATTCCTCTCCATGAAACTTTTAGATAAATCCTCTTCTTCATTTAATGAGCTGACTGCATCTGTGTATTACAGTTGAACCTCATATTTGCTTGACTAGAGAACTCAGATATTGATTTTGCCCTGCTTAATAGTTAAATCTCTAGTTACTTCAGAGACTACTTACCTACCTTCATGATATCCACCCTTGGAGAAAAGAGATCAATAAGGCACTCCTGTCTGTGATCCTCAGAGCTGAATTTCTGCCATTTTCCCCAAAGGACACACATATCTGGAATTCATTTCCTCTTCATTACAACAAAGCTAAGGTCCTTGGCCTTCGGGGAACTACTCAATATTAATTTGTTTAGTTAAGCTTTTACCTAACTGATGAGGTGGAAAGAGTAATTGAATTGGTAGCAAATTCTAATACATATTCATATTGCTGTACTTCTGAACATATTCATACATTTCCACCACAGCTTCATTTTATTATTTAGATTTTACAATGATGACTACTCAGTATTTCCTTAAAATCTACCATAAATGTATTTCTCATTTCTGAAATTCTATTTTTCAAATGTCCTGGGCAGATTTTACAAGGCACAGCTAGGTTATTAAGGTTTCTGCTGTGTTATGCATTTAAATCCATCATGGGGTATTTTATACATTTACATTAGTAAAGAAAGAATCTGATGGGACATAATTTTGCTATAAAATAATAGCCATGCCACCCTGAAAACCTCGTGTTACTATGATTCTTCACTATATTTAAAAATGCAATAGGAACCAAAGTGATATTTATTTCAGTAGAAGAAAGTAAACATGGGGCCTCCCTGGTGATTCAGTGGCAAAGATTCTGTGCTGTCAATGCAAGGGACCTGGGTTCGATCCTTGGTCCAGGGACTAGATCTCATGCCACAACTAAGAGTTTGCATGCTGATGTTAAAGATCCCACATACCACAACTAAGACTGGTACAGCCAAATATATATAATATATATATATTTTTTTTAAGGGGATAAACATGGTCAAACATGATTTCATTCGAAAAATTATTTATCAGATGTATAGGAAAGCCAGTTGGATTATGACCTACCTGTTAAGTGAATAGAATTGGAAAAAAATTGACTATAAATTTTTTCTTAGATTTCACAGAGTAAATGTGTTGCATTAGGTTACTAAAATATGCAGTTTTATAACTGTTATAGAAAAATTCTACTTGACTGTGTTTCCATTAAAACATTCTGCAAATATTTTCCCAAGATACTTCAAAATAATCACTTCAAAGTAAATCTTTATGTATTTTAAACACTTAAATGAGTACTCAGATTGAAGCTTTCAATTTATCTGATACAATGATGCTTTTTGAATGATGCCATTCCCCCAAACTTTCTGTTTATAATCCACAAAAGCCCAAAGACTTATGCCACTTCCCTGACTAAGTAAGTTCCAGAAAAAAGAACCTGGAATTCTCACAGCAATGAGTCCACTCATGATACCAACATACTTTGTGGACGTCATGGAATTTCATTCAACTTATTAAGTCATCATTTCCCTATTGTTTTCCTCGATTTTATAGTTCAAGTAGAAAAATAATAGAGGTATAGAAAAATTATAAAGGTATATTTATTTGACTTAATATGAATAACAAAAGAATTATCTTGCAATAAAGTCCCACTAAGCCCAGTCTGTATGCTGCAGTCCGTGCGGCCACAAAGTTGGACACATATGAGCAACTGAATAATAAACCTAAAGTCAAAACTAATGCATTTCTGCTCAGATGATTAAAAAAAAGCCTTGACATATATGTAATGTCTATGTGATGATATTTTCTTTTGCCAATTTCTGACAGAAAAATTATGCCCAGAATTTTGAAAATCTTCCATGGAGTCCGTGTGCCTCTAATAAATTGAGGTTCAGTTGCTAAGTCTTGTTCCACTCTTTGTGACCCCATGGACTGCAATGCTCTAGGCTTCTCTGTCCTTCTCCATCTTCCAGAGTCTGCTCAAACTCCTGTCTGTTGAGTAGATGATGCCATCCTCCTAAAAATTAAGGACAGACCATTGGGCAGTCTAGTTGAGTACATGACAGGATTGTTGTTGTTGTTCAACTGCTAAGTCATGTCCCACTCTTTGCGACCCCATGAACTGTAGCACAACAGGACTCCCTGTCCCTCACCATCTCCCGGAGTTCGCCAAAGTTCATGTCCACTGAATCAGTGATGCCATCAACCATCTCATCCTCTGTCGCCCCCTTCTCCTCCCGCCCTAATAAATAATGACAAAGAATTGGGCAGGTCTAGTAGAGTACATGACTGGATAGTGTTTACTTAAACTGGAACATTTCTGTGTCCCATTTACCCCCAAGCTGAGTAAGCCATAACACAATGGGCACCGACCAGTTCTCACAGGAGCTCAGAGTCTGCCATCTGCGTGACAGCTGAAAGTGGCCAAGTCCCCCTTTGTTGTGGCTGTATGAGGTTAGGCCACAGTTAATAACTGAGAATCCGGGTTGAAAGGAAGGATGGCCCCCTGGGATGCTGTTCTCTCTATCATGTCTGGGGAGCCGCGCCCGATCCCGCCCCAGGTTTCTGGGACTGACCGTGTTGACCTTCTGTTGGTGCCGCTTCCCAGTGGGTTACGATGTGCTTCTCTGCCCAGGAGGCCTGCATGCGCAATGCTCTTTGTGAAGCTGACACCAGGGCACACACAGGCTTTTGTTGTGCTGTTGGTGGCAGGCGGGGGGTGGAGGGAGGCTGACCATCTCAGTTAATCTCAGAGAAGCAGGAGAGACAGACAGACAGCTTATTGCATGTTCTCCTGACTCAGATGATGTTTAAAGGTGACTCTGTTCCCAGGGAAGGCAAAGGTCCCTACTTGCCGATGATCAGGATGGCATCCTTTTTATACAATATGAGCCTGGTGACTTCAGATGGCTCCTGAAATAAAAACAACCTTGCCTTGATTAACCAATGGCAAATGAAGATTTACATCATTGATCATGTTTCTTGTCTTTCATCATGAGAAATAAGCAGCATTTGTCCAATTTGTCTAGTTTTCCTTTCCTCACAGGGAAAAAAATAATACCATAGTGGTAATTGATCACATATTTTAGAAAAATTTAGAAAGCATTAATGACTGCTTGAAATTGTCCCTTGGCATTTTTCACTATTCTATGCTCCCCTCCCACAAAAATAGATTCAAGGAAAACAAGAATATCTTCAAAACGGGTCTGCCAGTTATTTTGCTTTTAATTCTTTGTAAACGTCTTTAACCATAATAGGCTAATATTTGACTGCATATTTGAATATTATGATGCATTGCAGTGCAAATATGAACACAAAGCAGACACACTCATGAGATTTGCAGTTACACAAAATATGGCCGAATGAACACGACTGCTTGTAAAAATCTGAATATGAGACTAAGTATCTGAGCAAATATTGATGTGCCCTTGATATTTTGTTTTATTTGTAAAATAACTTAACTATATCACCATGAATGCCCTGTTTAATACATGGAATAGAATTCAACAAATACAAGATTTATAATATAATTCAGGAAGCAAAATTTAAAATTAAATTAATATTAATGCTCAATCATTTCTCTTATTATTGATCCTCTAGTTTTTAGAAAGTTTATTCCAGGTCAACCATCAGTCTACTTATTTGGGGTTATGCCAAGGCTGTATGATCTGTGCACATTGCTTTAGAACTTCATTAAAGATATTTTAAAATGCTTGAAGAAGTAATGTATATTGATTGTGAAGCTTATGTTTTTATATCAATACTTTACTCAGACTGGTTCCTTAGATACAGAGTGGATAACTGAATTGTCCCTCCTGGATATTAAATTGAATGGTTGCATTAGGCATAATTCGGACCTGGGACTGTGAATTATTTGGTGACTGCTTCCATTTCCTTGTTTCAGCTTGGGGCTGTGTAATGCATAGTTAAGTTTTACATTATTTAAGGCTCAATGAGACTTCCCAAGTGGCACAGTAGTAAAGAATCAGCCTGCCAAGGCAGCAGCTGTAGGAGGCACAGGTTTGATCCCTGGGTCCAGAAGATACAGTGAAGGAGGAAATGGCAACCCGTGCCAGTACTCTTGCCTGGAGAATCCCATGGACCAAGGAAAGTGGCGGGCTATGGTCCATAGGCTGTAAAGAGTTGGACACAACTGAGCATGCATTTGAGGTTCAGGGTGTATCAGTACCTTCTGTGTAATGTGTAACCTCAGTCCAAGAAGACTTTTAAGTGTTTGGATTTTCATTTAAAAATCAGATGTTTCTTTGTTGATATATTTAGGATTCTATGAGGATGTTTCTTTCGGGGGAGTGGGGATTGAGTTAAGATAACATTGTACATTTTCTTAAGGGGAAAAAAAAGAAAAAACAAAAACATTACAGTTTATTTTTTTAATTTTTATTTATTAAAAAAAATTTTTCTTTTGGTTGGGGCGTTCAACCCATTTACGTTTAAGGTAATTATTGATAAGTATGATCCCGTTGCCATTTACTTTATTGTTTTGGGTTCGGGTTTATACACCCTTTTCGTGTTTCCTGTCTAGAGGATATCCTTTAGAATTTGTTGGAGAGCTGGTTTGGTGGTGCTGAATTCTCTCAGCTTTTGCTTGTCTGTAAAGCTTTTGACTTCTCCTTCGTATTTGAATGAGATCCTTGCTGGGTACAGTAATCTGGGCTGTAGGTTATTGTCTTTCATCACTTTAAGTATGTCTTGCCATTCCCTCCTGGCCTGAAGAGTTTCTATTGACAGATCAGCTGTTATCCTTATGGGAATCCCCTTGTGTGTTATTTGTTGTTTTTCCCTTGCTGCTTTTAATATTTGTTCTTTGTGTTTGATCTTTGTTAATTTGATTAATATGTGTCTTGGGGTGTTTTGCCTTGGGTTTATCCTATTTGGGACTCTCTGTGTTTCTTGGACTTGGGTGATTATTTCCTTCCCCATTTTAGGGAAGTTTTCAACTATTATCTCCTCAAGGATTTTCTCATGATCTTTCTTTCTGTCTTCTTCTTCTGGGACTCCTATAATTCGAATGTTGGAGCGTTTCATATTGTCCTGGAGGTCTCTGAGATTGTCCTCGTTTCTTTTAATTCGTTTTTCTTGTTTCCTCTCTGATTCATTTATTTCTACCATTCTATCTTCTATTTCACTAATCCTATCTTCTGCCTCCGTTATTCTACTATTTGTTGCCTCCAGAGTGTTTCTGATCTCATTTATTGTGTTATTCATTATATTTTGACTCTTTTTTATTTCTTCTAGGTCCTTGTTAAACCTTTCTTGCATCTTCTCAATCCTTGTCTCTAGGCTATTTATCTGTGTTTCCATTTTGATTTCAAGATTTTGGATCATTTTCACTATCAATATTTGGAATTCCTTCTCCGGTAGATTCCCTACTTCTTCCTCTTTTGTTTGATTTGGTGGGCAACTCTCCTGTTCCTTTATCTGCTGAGTATTCCTCTGTCTCTTCATCTTGGTTATATTGCTGCGTTTGGGGTGGCCTTTTTATCAAGACCCCTCTATATGCTGCTTACAAGAGACCCACCTCAAAACAAGGGACACATACAGACTGAAAGTGAAGGGCTGGAAAAAGATATACCACGCAAATAGAGACCAAAAGAAAGCAGGAGTGGCAGTACTCATATCCGATAAAATAGACTTTAAAACAAAGGCTGTGAAAAGAGACAAAGAAGGCCACTACATAATGATCAAAGGAACAATCCAAGAAGAAGATATAACAATTATAAATATATATGCACCCAATATAGGAGCACCACAATATGTAAGACAAATGCTAACAAGTATGAAAGGGGAAATCAACAATAACACAATAATAGTGGGAGACTTTAATACCCCACTCACACCTATGGACAGATCAACTAAACAGAAAATTAACAAAGAAACGCAAACTTTAAATGATACATTAGATCAGTTAGACCTAATTGATATCTATAGGACATTTCACCCCAAAACAACGAATTTCACCTTTTTTTCAAGTGCTCATGGAACCTTCTCCAGGATAGATCACATCCTGGGCCATAAATCTAAACTTGATAAATTCAAAAAAATTGAAATCATTCCAAGCATCTTTTCTGACCATAATGCATTAAGATTAGATCTCAATTACAGGAGAAAAACTATTAAAAATTCCAACATATGGATGTTGAACAACACACTTCTGAATAACCAACAAATCACAGAAGAAATCAAAAAAGAAATCAAAATATGCATAGAAACTAATGAAAATGAAAACACAACAACCCAAAACCTGTGGGACACTATAAAAGCAGTGCTAAGAGGAAAGTTCATAGCAATACAGGCATACCTCAAGAAACAAGAAAAAAGTCAAATAAATAACCTAACTCTACAACTAAAGCAACTAGAAAAGGAAGAGTTGGAGAACCCCAGAGTGAGTAGAAGGAAAGAAATCTTAAAAATTAGGGCAGAAATAAATGCAAAAGAAACAAAAGAGACCATAGCAAAAATCAACAAAGCCAAAAGCTGGTTCTTTGAAAGGATAAATAAAATTGACAAACCATTAGCCAGACTCATCAAGAAGCAAAGAGAGAAAAATCAAATCAATAAAATTAGAAATGAAAATGGAGAGATCACAACAGACAACACAGAAATACAAAGGATCATAAGAGACTACTATCAGCAGTTGTATGCCAATAAAATGGACAACGTGGAAGAAATGGACAAATTCTTAGAAAAGTACAATTTTCCAAAACTGAACCAGGAAGAAATCGAAAATCTTAACAGACCCATCACAAGCACGGAAATTGATACTGTAATCAGAAATCTTCCAGCAAACAAAAGCCCAGGTCCAGATGGCTTCACAGCTGAATTCTACCAAAAATTTCGAGAAGAGCTAACACCTATCCTACTCAAACTCTTCCAGAAAATTGCAGAGGAAGGTAAACTTCCAAACTCATTCTATGAGGCCACCATCACCCTAATACCAAAACCTGACAAAGATGTCACAAAAAAAGAAAACTACAGGCCAATATCTCTGATGAACATAGATGCAAAAATCCTCAATAAAATTCTAGCAATCAGAATCCAACAACACATTAAAAAGATCATACACCATGACCAAGTGGGCTTTATCCCAGGGATGCAAGGATTCTTCAATATCCGCAAATCAATCAATGTAATTCACCACATTAACAAATTGAAAAATAAAAACCATATGATTATCTCAATAGATGCAGAGAAGGCCTTTGACAAAATTCAACATCCATTTATGATAAAAACTCTCCAGAAAGCAGGAATAGAAGGAACATATCTCAACATAATAAAAGCTATCTATGACAAACCCACAGCAAACATTATCCTCAATGGTGAAAAATTGAAAGCATTTCCCCTAAAGTTAGGAACAAGACAAGGGTGTCCACTTTCACCGCTACTATTCAACATAGTTCTGGAAGTTTTGGCCACAGCAATCAGAGCAGAAAAAGAAATAAAAGGAATCCAAATTGGAAAAGAAGAAGTAAAACTCTCACTGTTTGCAGATGACATGATCCTCTACATGGAAAACCCTAAAGACTCCACCAGAAAATTACTAGAGCTAATCAATGAATATAGTAAAGTTGCAGGATATAAAATCAACACACAGAAATCCCTTGCATTCCTATACACGAATAACGAGAAAGTAGAAAAAGAAATTAAGGAAACAATTCCATTCACCATTGCAACGAAAAGAATAAAATACTTAGGAATATATCTACCTAAAGAAACTAAAGACCTATATATAGAAAACTATAAAACACTGATGAAAGAAATCAAAGAGGACACTAATAGATGGAGAAATATACCATGTTCATGGATTGGAAGAATCAATACAGTGAAAATGAGTATACTACCCAAAGCAATTTACAAATTCAATGCAATCCCTATCAAGCTACCAGCCACATTTTTCACAGAACTAGAACAAATAATTTCAAGATTTGTATGGAAATACAAAAAACCTCGAATAGCCAAAGCAATCTTGAGAAAGAAGAATGGAACTGGAGGAATCAACTTGCCTGACTTCAGGCTCTACTACAAAGCCACAGTCATCAAGACAGTATGGTACTGGCACAAAGACAGACATATAGATCAATGGAACAAAATAGAAAGCCCAGAGATAAATCCACACACATATGGACACCTTATCTTTGACAAAGGAGGCAAGAATATACAATGGAGTAAAGACAATCTCTTTAACAAGTGGTGCTGGGAAAACTGGTCAACCACTTGTAAAAGAATGAAACTAGATCACTTTCTAACACCGCACACAAAAATAAACTCAAAATGGATTAAAGATCTAAATGTAAGATCAGAAACTATAAAACTCCTAGAGGAGAACATAGGCAAAACACTCTCAGACATAAATCACAGCAGGATCCTCTATGATCCACCTCCCAGAATGCTGGAAATAAAAGCAAAAATAAACAAATGGGATCTAATTAAAATTAAAAGCTTCTGCACAACAAAGGAAAATATAAGCAAGGTGAAAAGACAGCCATCTGAATGGGAGAAAATAATAGCAAATGAAGCAACTGACAAACAACTAATCTCAAAAATATACAAGCAACTTCTGCAGCTCAACTCCAGAAAAATAAACGACCCAATCAAAAAATGGGCCAAAGAACTAAATAGACATTTCTCCAAAGAAGACATACGGATGGCTAACAAACACATGAAAAGATGCTCAACATCACTCATTATTAGAGAAATGCAAATCAAAACCACAATGAGGTACCACTTCACACCAGTCAGAATGGCTGCGATCCAAAAATCTGCAAGCAATAAATGCTGGAGAGGGTGTGGAGAAAAGGGAACCCTCCTACACTGTTGGTGGGAATGCAAACTAGTACAGCCACTATGGAGAACAGTGTGGAGATTCCTTAAAAAATTGCAAATAGAACTACCTTATGACCCAGCAATCCCACTTCTGGGCATACACACCGAGGAAACCAGAATTGAAAGAGACACATGTACCCCAATGTTCATCGCAGCACTGTTTATAATAGCCAGGACATGGAAACAACCTAGATGTCCATCAGCAGATGAATGGATAAGAAAGCTGTGGTACATATACACAATGGAGTATTACTCAGCCGTTAAAAAGAATTCATTTGAATCAGTTCTGATGAGATGGATGAAACTGGAGCCGATTATACAGAGTGAAGTAAGCCAGAAAGAAAAACACCAATACAGTATACTAACACATATATATGGAATTTAGGAAGATGGCAATGACGACCCTGTATGCAAGACAGGGAAAGAGACACAGATGTGTATAATGGACTTTTGGACTCAGAGGGAGAGGGAGAGGGTGGGATGATTTGGGAGAATGACATTCTAACATGTATACTATCATGTGAATTGAATCGCCAGTCTATGTCTGACGCAGGATGCAGCATGCTGGGGGCTGGTGCATGGGGATGACCCAGAAAGATGTTATGGGGAGGGAGGTGGGAGGGGGGTTCATGTTTGGGAATGCATGTAATAATTAAAGATTTTAAAATTTAAAAAATAAAAAACTAAAAAAAAAAATAATAATAACATAAAAAAAAAATTTTTTTTCACCATGCCATGCGGCATATGTGATCTTGGCTTCATGATTAGGGATTGAAACCATGTTCCCTACATTGGAAGGACTGAGTCTTAATTGCTGGGCTGCCAGAGCAGTCTGAAAATATTAAGTTTCTACCAAAGACTATTTCAGTCCATCATGGTCCTCTATAATGTTTCCACTGTGTTACCGGTATAGTTTGGAAATATTCCATGTTTCTCTAAAAGACATGATCCAATAGAAACAATTCTTCGAGAAAATTACCATTTTGTCATTGTCACTGTTCAGGCACTCAGTTGTGTCCAGCTCTTTGCGACCCCATGCACTGCAGCATGCCAGGCTTCCCGGTCCTTCACCATCTCCCAGAGCGTGCTCAGACTCATCCATCGAGTTGCTGATGCCATCCAACCATTTCAGATTCTGGAACCTCCTTCACTTCCTGCCTTCATTCTTTCCCAGCACCAGGGGCTTTGCCAGTGAGTTGGCTCTTCACATCAGGTGGCCAAAGTATTGAAGTTTCAGCTTCAGAATCAGTGCTTCCAATGAATATTCAGGACTGGTTTCCTTTAGGATGGACTGGTTGGATCTCTTTGCAGTCTAAGGGACTCTCAAGAGCCTTCTCTAACACCACAGTTTAAAAGCTTCAATTCTTCAGTGCTCAGCCTTCTTAATGGTCGAGCTTTCACATCTCTATGTGATTACTGGGAAAGTCATAGCTTTGACTATAGGAACCTTTGTCAGCAGAGTAATGTCTCTGCTTTTTAATATGTTTGTCATCCACTTAATAAGGACATTTTCTTCATTTTAAATATATCCATAGCAAATGATTTTTAAATTTATTTTCAAATAAACAAAGGTTAAAAATGAACTATATGATAATAAAAGTGTAGTTAGAAAATTTGTTATATAGGATAGTTAGTAAATATATAGAGTAATTCATAGAATATGAAACTAAGTTGGAGAAATTGAGTCATAATCACTAAGATTATGAGTGATAGACAATATTACATTTATCTCCTATAAAAAGTATGGTTTCTATGATATATAAATTATTAGAATAATTTGAAATTACTTCAATTATTTTTTCAAATAGGTATCAGCATCAGTATGTATGTATAAATATGTATAACATGTATATATTAATAATTATAATATAATGTTATATATATAATTATTATATATAGAAATATTTCTATATTACTTTTTATATATATGCTATCCTATATATGTATTTATAAACTGTATATGTTTATAAACTATTATTTATATATGATCCAGAGTTCTTAAGTTATCTGCATGATTAAATTTAATCTTTGTTACTTTACTTGAGTAAATTTATTAAAATTATTCTTATGATTTAGAGTTTTTATCATCTTGGTTATTAATAAATTATTATCCTGTTATTTTAAATTAATGTCTCTTTGAGACATTTTACTAACTGGTTAGTAATTTGCTGAATTTTAAATTGTAATTTTCTCATAAAATTGAAGCTAGAAAAAGAGAGTAGAGAAAGAAATTTCAAGTAATATTCAAAATCTTTCAAACTGAATGAACACAAGGCAACACTTATTTGGTTGAATTAAGTCATTTTGCTTTAGTTTATCTCCAATCATTCCCCTGATTCTCCAGTTGTTTTCTTGTGAAGTGATGGCCTTCCCTTTGCATAGATGGACATGAAAGTCTTTTGCCATGTTAGGACTTTTGAACTATTAGTTTTACTGTATTACTGTAGAGCCTCATAACTTCTAAATTTTATTTTACCATTTATAATATATGACTATTTTTAAAAATCACTACAAAAATGACAAATATGCTATCCATAGTATAGTCAAGACTGCCTTATCAGTGTAGTAATTTGTACTTAATTATGACCTATCAGAAGACTTTAGAAATAATTCATTTCTTTCTTTGTTCAATAAATTACATTCTTTCTAACAGATTAGACTAGGAGCAAAAATATGCCCCCTCAAATAATTCTGAGTTTTAGAGAAATGCTTTCCTTTTTCTTAAGAATGTGTTTCTAGAGAAATAAAGGAAATCTAAACTTTCAGAATAATTAATAAGTGCCAATAAATATGTTCTCAAAAAAATTCACTGTTTTAAAAAGTACTTTCAAATAAGTATACATTTATAATCATGAACATTGGCAATTTATGCAATGCAGATCAAAACCTGTGATCAATCCACCTACCATAATACATGCATGGCATTTTTTACAGAAATATTTAACAGTTTTGTTGTGGAATAGGTATATATTTCCTAAAACCTAGGAAAAGTCACGTTGAGCTTTAAAATAATAAGCAAATGAGATTTCTAGCTGAGCTTTGGCGAAAAAAAAAAATTAAAGCAAGTCAAAATTTGTCCTGCTGTTTTCCAAAAGGATAAGACTCATCTGCAAATGAGATGATACAGGATGTTATCTTAACCAGCCTTCATACTCATATGGCTATGCCCTATTGCTGTTCATCTTATTACATGTAACACAAATGAATGTCCTTTCTGTGTAGAAGCGAAAAAGAGAGACCCAAAGATATCACAACATCCTAAAAAGAGATTTTAACTGTGGCCATAATGGAAGATATGCCTAATCCAGAGCATTTCCATTTGAAAGAGAAATGACTAATAATTGATTGGCCTGGATCCAAAGTCACAGTGGGGTTCAAAAAGCTGGTAAGTGGCCTCATAAAATAGAAGCTGTATCAACCAATTGAATTTAATTATATATGAAGGTGATGATTGAACTAAACTGCCTGTAATTGGAGTCCAATTACTCAGCTGGTCTCCCATAAAATTAATTCATCTGAAAGTTTGGCATTGTCCTGTGCTCCAGGTCTGTGGCTAGTTTAATTAGTTAACACTGAGGAATCCTGAAACAGTAAATTATTTTTTCTTTATTGCCAATTACTGGTTAATGAAAATTATGTATTAAATATTAACATCTGCTTCCAGTACAAATAGAAAGAGCAGAAGGAAGACACTTTTGATTTCTACTTCAAAGAGGCTGAAGCATAGGAAAGCAAAGTTGTGTATCAGATGGATGTAAGAGAAATCTGAACTTTAAAATATCAAATATGTTGCCTTCACACAAACTTAATGTCAAAATTAAGTTCAATATCAATAGGAAAAATTTTACAGGCAGGTCATATTACTGAAGAAACCCTCTTCGGGGCTTTAAATTACTTTGAGCAATATTTGATAATGTTTTAGAAGAATTTTAAAATGATATTGGCTGACTCCTGAGGTTTGATAAAGTAATCTATATTAGATTTCTTACAATTATCTGAATTGCATACTAAGTTAATCACTGAGCAGTGGGAATGATTGAAAACATTGATCTAATGGCTTAAATACCTATGCCTAATTATTGTTCTTTTTAATATAACAAAATGAAATATATCACCAATTGGGCAGAAAGCACAGACACCATTCCAAAGCTGTCCCCTGTCGATGTCATATAGATATAGCTCATTTCTACTTAATAGTCTCCATCACATTGTACTTTAATTTAGAAAGAATCACAATTCACATTTTATTCTTTAATCCTGTGTCCAATAACTACTTCAAAATGGAACTAAATGAGAATATTTAATAATAAATTCAATTGAAAAATTAGTATGGTCAAATCAAAAGGAAAATAATCTCTTTAAGAAATATAATGGAGTAAGCATTACAGTTCTTTTCAAATACATTGCTACTTTTGTAAGAAAATGAAAAAAATTAGCTTGCATCAAGTTTTGAAAACATAGTTTTACATATTTTTCCTCCAAGAATAGAGAAGTCTTTATGGCAAGGTAATGGAGAAGGCAATGGCACCCCACTCCAGTACTCTTGCCTGGAGAATCCCATGGATGGAGGAGCCTGGTGGGCTGCAGTCCATGGGGTCGCTAAGAGTCGGACACGACTGAGCAACTTCACTTTCACTTTTCACTTTCACACATTGGAGAAGGAAATGGCAACCCACTCCAGTGTTCTTGCCTGGAGAATCCCAGGGACAGGGGAGCCTGGTGGGCTGCCGTCTATGGGGTCGCATAGAGTCAGACACGACTGAAGTGACTTAGCAGCATGGCAAGGTAAGGTTGTGATTAATTATAACACTATAAATTTTAAGACATGATTTTAAGTGCTGAATCAGACGTGTTCAATTTTATTCAGATGTGTCTCTTCCAAGTTGTAACATTTACAACAAATAGTTCTCTTACTGCATCATGTGATTCATGTAAGAATTGTTAATTTTCTGCATTTCTTCCAAAAATAATGTCAAAAGAAACAATTACCTTTTAAAACCCTCATATCCAATCCAAAATGTCAGGATAAAATTAAATTTTTACAAGAAAACTGAACTCAATCCTTTTAAAAAGAAATGTGCCTTAGCAAGAGAAGCAAGATATAAAATGATCCTGAAAATAGTGTCTCTCTTTGCAGGATTTCACTGAGGCTTTAAAAAGGAAATGCTTTATTTAACATATGAGTAATTATGTCAAGTTAACTGGGTTTTACCAATTTCATAGCATGTTGGCAAATTCTTGATATAGCTGAATTATTTTCTTGTATTCTCTGCTATTATAACTTCGTGGTTATTGTTTAGTCGCTAAGTCGTGTCTGACTCTCTTGCAACTCCATGGACTCTAGCCCACCAGGCTTCTCTGTCCATGGGACTCTCCAGCCAATAATACTGGAGTGGGTTGCCATTTCCTTCTCAAGGGATCTTCCCCACCCAGGGATCAAACCCATGCCTCCTGCATAGGCAGGCAGTTTCTTTACCACTGAACCACCAGCGTGACATCTGTATATTCTGAGAGAATTCAGATTTGCCAAAGACTATTAACCTGGTTCACATCTGTATTTAGCCACATCTGTGATTATTTGCATCCATTTGGAGAAAACATCACAGCAAAGGTCAAACAAATATGCCTCCCAAATCAAGGCAAACAGGGATTATTTCAGCTTTAAAATAGAGATATTTGCCAAACTATTTGTTTTCAATACATCCAGAGATAAGACAAGACTGGAAGGAGTCTTAAGTTTTTCTTTGCGTATCAGGGTTTTAGGCAACTTTGCCCACCAGGAGGTTGCCTAGCGTTACTAAGGGAGAGAAAGCAATATTGAAGTCTTCCCCATGGAGCACAGTGGCAGGGGTACTGGCTCTCAAATGCCACTGAACAGCCTCGGCAGGAAATATGAGCGCTAATGCAGGCTCTTTTGTTTGGGTTCTGAGCACTCTCTATTAAAAGAAGTAAACACACTCTATGCAAAAAGTAGAGATTCTCTCACTTTACACAAATAACACATTTAAGAGGAAATAACCCATAATGAGAATGATGTTTCTTGGGTCTCCTACTTTTCCAGTAGCTTTTCTCAATGCAATAGCTTGCTTTTATGACAATATCCACTTGGCTGAAATAACCATAGAAGGCGTTATTTTTAACTTATTACAATAAATTACGAGAAAGGGGTTCCTATTTTAAGGCACCTTTGACCTATGTTTCTAAGATTACTGTAATAATTGCCTGCCTGCCACCTGCCTCATTTTACATCATCAGACTCTAAATGGGAACTACTCTTTCTTTGTGCTGTGCTTATCAGATCTATCAGAGTGTTTTGTCACTGGGCATGCACACACGAGCACACATATGCATGTTCTTGTACACCCATGGAAAGGCGGGCCATCAAGGAAGAAAATTTTGTCTTAGACGAGCACAGCTTTCTCCAGATAAGGGCTGTGATGGGCTCACAGTTTCCTAAGTCCCCTAGGGTCCTAATTTTAAGGATGTAGGAAAGATTCATATAAATGACTTGAAGGAACGGATAAATGTTTCCTTATGGTGATGATCTGAATTGTTCACTGTTTACTAAGCATCAGACGGAATCATGTCTCTCATCTGTATTGAATTTTCGGGAGGTATGTCTCTGGCAAGGCAGAGGATATTAGGAAAAGCACCCTTGATCAAGAAAAGCACGTCGTAGCAGCAGGGCGGTGACTGAATCTAAACGCTGCTGGGGTTCCAAAAATCACGCAAGACTCGTGAGGGCTCTGATTATGTTTTTCTTCCTTAAGAAAAAGTAGCTTTTCCCCCCACTCTTGTCTTAAGTTATCTTACAGAGAAAGATGGGAAATGCTGGTTCTGTTCTGACAGGCCTTTGCTTCTGAACAGTAGGATTCTTTTTCACATCAAACCCCAAGTAGCATACGACTTACATATCCTGGGGTAGCCAATCTGTAGAATCTTGACTCGAGAAAGTCAAAACTGGAAACAAAACTGCTGGGAAGGCAATGCCTGGTCGCTCAGCTCCTGGAATAATTCTCAAGGCTCTGCAGAAACAAATCTGCAAATTGATTTTCTTCCTTTGCAGCCACATGGTCATAGCACGGAGGTCTTCCCACCCAGCCCGAGGATATCCTCTTCCTCCTTCACTTTTGAAATGTGTGTACAAATTTTCTTTTTAATAAAAACAGATTAAAAAAACAGTAAATGAAGTCTGCAAAAGACACACATTTATAATGAAAATAATATTAAGTGAAAATATAAGGTGGAAAATTTCAGTGAAAAAAAAAAACCTGCCTAATTTTCTTCGTTATGTTTCTGACATTTGGAGGTGCTTTCATTCTGTTGTAAATGTAAAGGAAAAAGCTTATTGTTTCTACGTAACTTGTGCTTGAAATTGGGGTAACGAACACCAGATAGTCTTGGGTAATTAGGCTAAATATCTAGGCAATGAGTGTCATCATCATGGGGAATCAGAGGTGTACCCAGAAGCCTTCCATTCACTCAGAGATTTATTCCTCCACTAAGAAAAGTTCTGAGCACTCATTATCAAACACTGTGCCACATACTCTCTGAAGTCCTTATATGAGAGCCCTACAAATTCATGAACATCATTTGTCAGTGTTTAACTGTATATGTGTGTGCCAGAAATACTGCTGGAGCATCTATCATCTGGGGAATTTAAGATGAACTAGGGCGACAATATGAGAGGTAGATGAGCATTGTATCTGCGTTACTGGTACTTCACTTCTCTGCCAACTACATCCACTGTGTGTGGGCATAAACTGCCTGCCATCAGCAGAAGACTGACATACTCCTGTTAGGGAAGCAGAAAGCGTGCCCTCTCCACCCACGACCCTCAGAAAACTGCCGAGAATGTCTGTCCCAGGTTTCCTGGGAGAAAATCGAGGCTGAGGCTAAATGTGAATATCTCTGGAGATAAGACGGTGATGGTCCTAATTTTTCTCATGTTGCATATGATTGCATACCATTTGCGCTCTTTAAAATTACATCTAATGGAAAACCTTTTAGTTGTACAGTCCTCTGTAGGGTGCTCAGAGGAAGTTTCAGATAAGACCAATGATAAATGCGCAGGTAATCAAATAGTGGGAACCTGTTTCGTGTCTTTCCCTCATCAAGAGGCATAATTTTTAGAGCTGCGTGAACCTACCAGTTTTCACTTTCCATCCTTTCACTTCAAAACTTGGGTTCTGCAATACTTCAAAAATTTAATCTCTTGCAAATAGCTCCATCAGCACAGAGACTGAACAGTGACTATAATCGTGTGCTTTTGTGATTTCTAACACTGCTCATGGAACACACCTAAATAAGCTCTTGAATATTTATTTTGATCAATTAGTTGAGCTGGAGCAATATTTCAAAAGCAATTGGGTTCAAATTACCAAAGGATTTTTATTGTCAGTTTCAAGTTAGTCATCTGTCCCCGATTTGCTGATGTTTCCACGATGTATTATTTACTTCATACACATGTACACAGAGTTCTTTAACTCGATACATAATTTTTCTTCTTTTACTTTCTCTATGGTGGTAAAGAATCAGTCTCCATACTTGACATCTGTGTTCTTTAATCCTATTGAAATTAGACCCAGGTCCCCATTTTCCTTTGGTGGTTAATAAGAAATCTCTATGAAGAAAATGGCAGCCCATTCCAGTATTCTTGCCTGGAGAATCCCGTGGACAGAGGAGTCTGGCAGGCTACAGTCCATGGGGTAGCAGTCAGACCTGAATGAGCATGCGCATGAGGTTATAGGCGGAATGTCAAGACGTAACAGCCTACACGCTTCCTTGCACATTTCTTTTCATGATACTATGGTTCTTCAAAGACTTGCCTTGAGTGACATGATAACACGTTCCTTTTGGTGAATGGCATTACTGTGTAGTGTTTTTGAAGAAAAAGAGAGTGGGGACAACAAAGAATACAATAAGTCCCTTACATGAAACAAGTTCCATTCTGAGAACAGGTGTGTAAGTCCAGTAAAAATAGCTTACGTACCCAACTAACACAGTTGGCTGTATGGTACTGTACTGTAATATGTTTACAATACTTTTCACAGAAGTAATACATAAAGAACAAACCAAAAATAAAGGAGACATTTTTAATCTTACAGTAGAGTACTTTGAAAAGTATAGTGGTACAGTACAACAGCTGGCACACAGGGGCTGGCATCGAGTGACCCGGCAAGAAGAGTTACCGACTACAGAAGGAACAGGTGGTGGGAAGTGGTGGAACTGAAGGATCATCTTCAGTAGGACATACCAGCTACATCATTGTTGCTTTGCGCTCGGTCTCCTCAGTTCAGTTCAGTCGCTCAGTCATGTCCGATTCTTTGCGACCCCATGGACTGCAGCACTGCAGGCTTCTGGGTCCATCACCAACTCCAGGAGCTTACGCAAACTCACGCCCTTTGAGTGGGTGCTGCCATCCAACCATCGCATCCTCTGTCGTCCCCTTCTCCTTCCACTTTCAATCTTTCCCAGCATCAGGGTCTTTTCCAATGAGTCAGTTCTTCCCATCAGGTGGCCAGAGTATTGGAGTTTCAGCTTTAGTATCAGACTGGAGGAGGAAGGGGTGGTGGGAAGTGGTAGAACGGGAGGATCATCTTCAATAGGAGATACCAGCTGTATCGTTGCTGCTTTTGCACTTGGTATGCTAGGCTTGAAATAAAGCTACCAAAAAAAAAAAAAAAGAAATAAAGCTACCATCCTCTATACAGTATAATACAGCAGAGCTCACAAAAGCACAAACACCTGTTGAGGCTGCACATATGTGACAGCATGTAATAGACATGTGAACTGCTTAAGTGATCAGACATGCAAGCATGGCTGCATCTTTGAAAGTTTATAACTTGAAGGTTCAAATGTAGGGGACATACTACAGCATGAACTAGGCAAGGAGAGGCTCAACACAGTCTTACAGATTTCAGTCACCTGGTGTGCTCTCTAATGTATTCTAAGCGTTAAAGAGCCTAACCACCCCACCACCACCGCCCCCCTCCCTTCTGATCTGGCCTTCTCTGCTTGATTTATTTGCCACCATGATGTTTTACACATGCTACTGAAGTTTCTAACAAGTCTCCTGGCTTCCCATTATCTCCATATAATCTGTCCTTTAGTTTTATTAATAGTCATTACTTTACAACCTAATTGAAATCACCCCCTCATAGCTTTGTTGTAAAATGACATGGGATATTATGAGACAATGCTTTGTAAAAAGAAAAAAAAAAAACTGTATAATACAAGTATTTTTATACTTTATTCTCAGAAAAAAAAAACTTTATTTCACAGACACTTCAGGCAAAATTCTTCAGACTATATTTTGCGTATGTTTGCACTTTCTAAAATCTCCAGTGTTATCCAAATCATTTTTATGATATACAATAAAAAACAAGAAAATTCATTTACTTTTAAAAAATGTCAAAGAGCAGGAATTCTACTCTATGGACAGTATAATATGGTTTTAAAGGTTTTATCTGTAGTCAAATATTTGGGATAGTGTTAACGCCACACTAAAATAAAAGTAGTGGCTCAGTGTTAAAGAATCTGCCTGCAATGCAGGAGATATGGGTTCAATCCCTGGGTTGGGAAGATCACGGTGAGAAGGAAATGGCAACCCTCTTCAGTATCCTCACCTGGAAATCCCACAGACAGAGGAGCCTGGCAAGCCACAGTTCATGGGCTTGCAAAGAGTAGACACAACTGAGCTACTAACAAAAACAAGGGTACCAACGTAATTAAATCTGTTTTTAAGAAAGAATGACAAACTCTTTCATAAGAACACATTGGATTTCTGAAGTATGAAATTCCTTTGTACCAAAGATTTCTGAATGCTGTTCTTCCTTTAATTTGTCAGACAATCCAGCTTTATAGAATTTCTTATTTATAAATTATACTTATTTTATGTTTATGAAAAAGTCTTCATTATACACTAAATTTTGATTATATATTAAACAATCTCTCAAAACATTTCTATCTCCTACAGAATCAAGTACCATGTAATACAAAAGGCAATTCCTTAAATTCTGTTTTAGTTTAGATGACTGCATCTTTTTTCCCCCTCTAAATATAGTAGTTGGTTTTTTATTATTAGTTTTTTGTGACTTTTATCCCTTTAATAATTTTGAATTAGTTATGCTATATACTTCTTCTCATCATTTTTTACCTCCACTTATAGGAATCAAAATATTCTATTACATCTTGTAATTAAGCCTCTTTAGAATACTTCTTCCTGCAATTTCCTTTCCCTTGATAGGAGGGGAATTGTATTTTTTTCCCAAAGAGCATTGTGCACCATTTGTCCTATGTTGTCAAGTGTCTTTTGTTGTTGTTGTTGTTGTTGTTGTTTTTGCCTGTGCTACAAAGTATTTGTCTGCTCATGTTGATTTCTTGGTTTAGGGTTGCAGCTGCTGCTGCTGCTAAGTCACTTCAGTCATGTCCGACTCTGTGCGACCCCATATACGGCAGCCCGCCAGGCACCCCCGTCCCTGGGATTTTCCAGGCAAAAACACTGGAGTGGGTTGCCATTTCCTTCTCCAATGCATGAAAGTGAAAAGTGAAAGTAAAGTCGCTCAGTCATGTCCGACTCTTCGCAACGCCATGGACTGTGGCCTACCAGGCTCCTCCGTCCATGGGATTTTCCAGGCAAGAGTGCTGGAGTGGGGTGCCAGGGTTGCAGCAGGTGTATGTAAAATGCAGTCATTGAGCAGCAGGTCTTGGGTTGTCATTTGTTTGTAGTTGGCTGTTACTGTTATTGTTCTTGTTTTCTCTAACCATGATTCTAGGCAGAGAGTGAGCATCTTTGCAAGCTTTTCTAGGCTGATGGGCAGAACTTTTCTAAACACAAGGATTCTCACAGATTTCAGTCTCTGAAAAAGAATCCCCACCATGAAGCATCTGAGCCCACATTTCCCAGATCTTGACACCCGCTGGCCAGGGGTGGCATCAATTCCAGTTTATTAATTTAACCTTAAGCTCCATACTTGTTTCTAAGAGTGAATGTAATTTTTCTATTAATTTGGCAAATATATTTTTAATGCATTATTTCCATGGGTTTTTAATTGGCCAGAAGGGGAGGTAGTCAATGCTAGTTTACATAAACATATACTTTTATGTTAAACTTTCTCCAAGTTATAGTAGGATTATAGTATTCAGAGGTAGAAAAATTTACATCTATGGAAATTAGGATTTTTAAGAGTTTTAATAATTGCAGGTTAAAAAATAATCTTTATGATTATAAAAATTATCATATCACAAATATTTTTGTTGAATATATTTTACATTGAATCTGTTAAGTGTGGTCCTACTGTATCTCATTATAATCTAATCTTCTACACTTTGCAACTGAGTTCTGATAAGGTAGTTCAGAATCTGACACAAAGCTTTATTGTATGTTTCAAAGACTTACAAGGGTCTTGGGAAGTATATAATTTTAACTAATATTTAAGATATTTCCATAAAATTCCCTAATGATTTCTTATATAGAAGAATACCAGCCTTCAGAAATAACATGAATAAATACATATATAATACATTATTATAGTAAATAAATTTATAAATAAATTCAGTACTTGGATATTAAAATAATACATCATTTAAAACCACTTCTATAAAATGCTTAAAAAGGAAATCTTATCTCCAAACTAGTACAATACTGTTATAAATTAATACCTTTAAAAAACCACTCACTCATAAAATAAGTAGATTATTTTCTTTAAAAATTATATTGTCTCTGGATATAACTGATATATTATCAACTTTAAAAAAAAGATAAATTTTCCCTCTAAGCTAATGAAGTAGTATTTCCACTTTATGTCACTAAATGCCTTAGGCCATATCCTGAACTTTTCAACCATATGTTCATCTTGACTAAGATCTTGTACACACTGAGGGCTTCTGAAATATTTGTGTGCCCTCACGATTCACAGCGGAGACAAACCCTCAAACAAAATCTCATTTGCTTAGCAATGTTAGGAGAATTTATACAGAGTAAGTTATTAAGCAACATCTTAATAAAATTTGTACTGAAATAACAGTTGTTATGAAAAATAGTCTCTTTCAAGGGGGTGACATAACAACTTTTATTTATCCTTCACTTTTGAGAAATTATCAGGCGAATTATGATTTGGAAGACACTCATGAAAGTGAGTTGGGAGATTGTTAGCCCAAGATCTAAACGTATTTCAAATATAGTTTAATATATGATGTGAATAATTTATTATTTAAATATGTATGTTTTCAGCTGTTTGCCATTTGACATGTTTTATATTGTCCTAGACGTTGAAAATTTTATGATTAACATGATCAACATTAGGCAAACATTACTAAATGGAAAATAGCTTTCTAAGTATAACCACTGGCTGTAGAATCTCACTGCCACAATGGTTATGATATGTTTATGTATACAATACTACTTTTATAAACCTGCAAAACATTAGGCTCCTAATGGGTGCTGAAAAAATTGACTGTTGAAACATTCTGAGGTTGAACAGTATAAAGCACAAAATTTCTTAGTTTATCAAATAGCATGGTGACAAGCCCCAGGGCCTGATCCAGCCCTGTTAAGCCGGAAGCACACAGAATACGGAGTATGAAGTAGTGGAAATTCTACTTAACCAGTATACCAGAGGAGTCTCAAAAGTGAGAACAGGAGAAAAGCTAATGCAACTGAGTTATGATAATTGACTCTGAATTAAAGTTGGGTAGGAGAAGAAACTGAAGACATGGGAGGTGAGGAGCATTGAAACAATGGTGGATCCTATTAGGTTTGAAATATATGAAGAATCATTATGCAATTTTCTCTGAGCTCTCAGTGAACAGAGGAATTAAAATCTGTGAGGGAGGTTCAAGAGGGATGGGACATATGTATACCTATGGTTGATTCACGCTGATGTTTAACAGAAAACAACAAAAGTCTGTAAAGCAATTTAAAATTAATACATTTATTTATGAAATTAAATACATTTTCAATTAAAATTAAATGAATAAATTAGATTAATTAATTTTATCTAATTATATTTAAATTATAATTTATCTGTTAATAATTTATAATTATTAATAATAAAATTTTAAAAATAATAAATATAAATAAAATATTTAGATAATCTAAACAAATTTCAATTAAAAATAAATAAATTTTCAAAAAAGATGATGAAGAGTTGGTAATGGTAATGACACAATCTAAGGCAGGATAATTTAAGTATTTTTTTAAACACTTATGAAATATTGTATCCTACCATGGGGAAACAGTGGAAACAGTGGCTGACTTTATTTTTCTGGGCTCCAAAATCACTGCAGTTCGTGATTGCAGACATGAAATTAAAAGAGGCTTACTCCTTGGAAAGAAAGTTATGACCAACCTAGACAGCATATTAAAAAGCAGAGACATGTCAAACAAAGGTCTGTCTAGTCAAGGCTATGGTTTTTCCAGTGGTCATGTATGGATGTGAGAGTCGGACTATAAAGAAAGCTGAGCACCAAAGAATTGATGCTTTTGAATTGTGGTGTTGGAGGAGACTCTTGAGAGTCCCTTGGACTGCAAGGAGGTCCAACCAGTCCATCCTAAAGGAGATCAGTCCTGGGTGTTCATTGGAAGGACTGATGTTGAAGCTGAAACTCCAATACTTTGGCCACCTGATGCGAATAACTGACTCATTTGAAAAGACCGTGATGCTGGGAAAGATTAAGGGCAGGAGGTGAAGAGGATGACAGAGGATGAGATGGTTGGATGGCATCACCGACTCAATGGACATGGGTTTCGGTGGACTCCAGGCATTGGTGATGCGCAAGGAGGCCCGGCGTGCTATGGTTCATGGGGTTGCAAAGAGTTGGACACGACTGAGTGACTGAATTGAACCACTCTCACATAAAAATATTATTTGCTCTAGTAAAACTAAAATCTTTTCATTTTCACCACCCATTGATCACACTGTGCTTTTCCTCCTTATCCTGGGCTTCTTGTTGCCTCGTATTTCAGAATCCTGCTAGTTTCACCTCTTCTCCATGAGCTATTTCTTTGTGACACTAGTCATAACCTAGCTCCCACATTTAATCAGTTATTTTACTAATATTAATACAAATCTTTGTAATTTTCAAAGTGATTTTCCTGTAAATTAACTCACACGAGTTTTACTTACAATTATGAATTTATTTATGATATGTTGTTGTTCAGTTGCTAAGTTGCATCACCAAGGAAGCCCCAGATACTAAAGCCTGTAAGTATCACATTGAATATAATTAATGAATGTGTTTCTTACTTTACTGCTTCCCTGGTGGCTCAAACAGTAAGGAATCTGCCTGCAATGCAGGAGACCTGAGTTCAATCTCTGGATCTGGAAGGTCCCCTGGAGAAGGAAATGTCTAGCTAGTCCAGTATTCTTGCCTGGAGAACTTCAGGGACAGAGTATGGCAGTCTATAGTCCATGGGGTCGCAAAGAGTTGGACACAACTTAAGTGACTAACACACACACTAAGACTTTACACAAGCATGCTGCACTGCTTCTGTTACTTCCATCATGGGACTCTGGGCAAAGCTTGGTTAGGACACTTGAATTCTTTTGTCACTGTTCCATGTGTCTTGTTGACAAATGCTATTTCTTCCTTAGGTTCTAGCAACTGGATAGAAAGCTTCTCAGTGTTACATTTGTTCATCTGGTTTTAGTCATGGCTGTTGACTAATGCCTGGAGGTCTGGAGGCGATGTAACTATGGACAGTGGCTTTGTTGCTCAACATCTGCTCAGATTCATGTAACTGGTGTGATTCTGTCTCTTCTGTATGTCTACATAGCCCAATATTTATGAACAGAACTTTTTCTAGGTAAACATAAAAATAGATGAAATCCAAATATCCCTTAGTAAATCAGAAAACAAAAAACCATTCTTTAGCATGCTTAGGTTAATATAGAAGTGCTTAATCATTGTTTTTGTGCTAATTACAATACATAAATACTATTATAATTGTACAAATATTACAGGCTCAAATATAATTAGCTCACATTCTGAATTAACTATCTTTCTTGATTATATATTATTGTCCAAAGAATTTTATTTCCAATTTTATATTTTACCCCTCCAAAAAAAATCAATGACTATAGGAAAGGAAGGAAAAATTACGTGTGCAATACAGTCAGATTTTTAATTTTAAAAGACTAAAAAATTATGAATTTAAGAGGTTTTTTGAATAGTGAACCTATACTTTTCCAGCCAGTAGTCATATACTCTCTTTGCTATGGAACCTAAAATGAAAGATTGCACTTATTAAACTCTTTTTCTTCTATCCTTGACTGTGTTCTGTCTTAAAATTTAGCCATATGGTATAGCATCTGTTGAAAAATATACTTATCTTTCTTGGATTCTGGTTTCAGTTATAATTAATTTGTCCTTCAAGACACCATTTTACCTGATACAGATAAATATAATTTCTTATAGCCCAAAATACAGAAAATAAGCAATAAGAATGTGTTGAAAAGTCAGTCATGATGGCTTTCACTTGCAGTTAGTATACAGAAATCCCAAGAACTATTGTTCTGACCATTGTTCCAAGAATAAGATAGTTTGGTTGGCTTACATATATACATATACACACACACATATATATACAGGGCTTCACAGGTGACACTAGTGGTAAAAAATTGGCCTGCAATGCAGGAGACCCAGGTTCTATCCCTGGGTCAGGAAGATCCCCTGGTGGAGAGAATGGTGAGCAACTCCAGTATTCCTGTTCTTGCTTGGGAAATCCCATGGACAGAGGAGTCTGGAAGGTTATCGTCCATGGGGTTGCAAAGAGTTGGACATGACTGAGCATACATACAACAACAACAACAACAACACACACACGCACACACACACACACATACTTAAGTATTCTTCTATTTGTTTAACTCATCAGAGAGAAGCAAGCACAGGAAATCTGAGTGAACCTTCCCAGGTGGCTAGTGGTAAAGAACTTGCCTACCTATGCAGGAAATGTTAGAGATGTGGGTTTAATCCCTGGGTTGGGAAGGTGCCCTGGAGGAGGCCACGGTAGCCTTCTCCAGTATAACCCTCTCCAGTGTCTCTTGCCTTGAGAACCCCATGAACAGAAGAGCCTTGTGGGCTACAGTTCATAGAGTCACAAAGACTTAGATATGACTGAAGTGACTTAGTGTGGCATGCAGTGAAAGGTCCTTTTAGACAGGGGAGACCCTTCAGTGTTTTCACCACTGCTGGACAAGGAACGTGCCATAGATGAGAGAAAGGAGAACCGGAACCTTTGGGGGTACTCAATTAGCAGCCTTGCCAAGACTTGCTTTTGAGATTCATACTCAGAGAAGCTTTAATTCCACCATCAATCCACACTCTCACCCAGATCTTACCACTAATCTCTATCAAATGTACTGGGGCATTTCTCTTAGAAAAAAAAAAAAATCTAAGGATGAGTCAGGGTTGCTTAGGGCTCAATCTATATGTCAAGCTGTGCAATGAGCTTTCATGTAGGGTAGAGGGGCTGCAGTAGACATCTTTGAGGACTTTGTTGACAAAAAATAACTGAAAAGACCGTGGTAGTGCATGGAAAACAACTTTCTCAAGACAGGCAAGTCATGGAGCAAAGAGAACTCTGATGCTGACGGCCTTATTTTAAAGCAAAGTCTCAACTCCCCTGGTGGCTCAGACAGTAAAGAATCTGCCTGCAATGCAGGAGACCTGGGTTTGATCCCTGGGTCAGGAAGATCCCCTGGAAAAGGAAAGGGCAACTCACTCCACTATTCTTGCTGGGAAATCTCATGGACGGAGGAATATGGCAGGCTACAGTCCATGGGACATGAGTCAGTGACGACTGCATGACGAGCTCTCAAACGGTTTGAAAAGCTGATGGGTGTGATTTGTATCTCAGTGGTGTCTCCAGTTTTGCTGGGGCTTCAATTTCAAGCAGTGTTGAAGAAAATGGCCTGGTTCTGCCTTCAAATTATTTAAAACTGTTGGTGAACTAAATCTAAAAATGCTGCAGTGAACTTCTAAACTAGCTCATCTAGAAAATGAATTGATTCAGTTGCTTCTCAGGGACACCGACAGAAGGAGCTCTGGGGTCTTTTCTGGTATAAATATTTAATACTTTTTTTAAAAACTTTTATTGTTCTTTTGTAATTGTATGGACCAATTAGAAAACAAAATTACAAGACAAGAGAAAAAGCAGGAAATGTGACCAATGACCAGAACAAAACAAAACCAAGTAGTCAATGGAAGCAAAATCTGAGATCACTGAGACATTAAAATAATCATAAAAACATTTTAAAGCGTATAACAAATCTGACTTAAAAAATAAACATGTTTGAACACATGAGAAATTTAAGCCCTGAGACAAAAGCTATAAAAATAATCAAAGGCAAGAAATAAAGCTATCTCTATTCACAAATGACATGATTACTTAGGCAAAGATCTTAAGGAATCTACATAGAAGATCTGAAGAAGTCTACATAGAAAAGAATTCTAGAACTGATAAGTGCAATTACTGCAGTTGTTCAACCTAAGTGGTACAGAGAATATTCAATGACATTTCTAATACATAAAGTGAACAATAGGACACTAAGGTAAATGACCACTTAGAATAAAACCAATTTTCTTAGGAAAAAAAATAACAAATGATGTGCACTAAATTTTTTGCACTAAAATTATAAAATATCCTTGAGAACGGGCTCACAAACATTTGAACAATTATTTTTGAAAATGTGCAAAGTAATTCAATAGAAAAAAAAAAGGATTGTTTTTTCATCAAATCATGCTAGAACAACTGGACATCCACATGAAAAAGAATACCATTCTCCTTACTCCTAAATTGATCTGAGCTGGACCATAGACATAAATGTAAAAGATAAAACTGTAGACACTCTAAAAGAAAACATAGGAAAATATTTTTATGACCTGAGAGAGGCAAAGATTTTTTAAAAAGTTTGTATAAAGCACAAATCATATAAAAATTGATTAAACTTCATTAAAATTCATATGTTCTACTTATTAGAAAACAACATTAATATAGGTGAACTATCAACTGAGGGAGTGTATCTGTAAACCTTGCACCCAGATTATATGAAAGTCATATGAAGTATATGAAAGAAAATATGACAGTCCATAATAAAGATGAGCAAAAGATTCAAACAGATACCTCAGAAAAGAAGATATACAAATGGTCAATACACACAAAAAGAAATCAGCGCTCATCATCTTTAAGATCTGGGAAATGCAAGTTGAAACCAAAGTAGTAGATAATTTTAAATTAGCTAGAATAACTAAAGTAAAAAAGGTTGAAAATAATAAATGTTAGTGAAGACATGAACACTAGTTATGTGCTTGTAAAATAAATTACGACTTTGGAAAACTGTGTGTGGTTTCACAGAAAGTTATATATCTACCCGTGACCCTAAGATTTCACTACTATGTATTTATCCAAGAAAAACAAGAACATATGTCCTAAAATAAAGCCTGTATAATAATGCACAGGCTAATGCATATTAGCCACAAACTAGGAAGAACCCAAATATTTATCAATTTATAAATGAATATTCAAATTATCCTATATTTTATACAGTGAAATACCACTAAGGATTTTTTTAATAGCTACTAATAAAGCAAAGGAGAAAAGAAAAGATATAAGCATCTGAATGCAGAGTTCCAAAGAATAGCAAGAAGAGATAAGAAAGCCTTCCTCAGCAAACAATGCAAAGAAATAGAGGAAATGTATACTATCATGTGAATTGAATCGCCAGTCTATGTCTGACGCAGGATGCAGCATGCTTGGGGCTGGTGCATGGGGATGACCCAGAAAGATGTTATGGGGAGGGAGGTGGGAGGGGGGTTCATGTTTGGGAATGCATGTAAGAATTAAAGATTTTAAAATGTAAAAAATAAAAAACTAAAAAAATAAATAAATAAATAAATTAATTAAAAAAAAAAAAGAAATAGAGGAAAACAACAGAATGGGGAAGACTAGAGATCTCTTCAAGAAATTAGAGATACCAAGGGAACATTTTGTGCAAAGATGGGCTTGATAAAGGACAGAAATAGTATGGACCTAACAGAAGCAGAAGATATTAAGAAGAGGTGGCAAGAATACACAGAAGAACTGTATAAAAAAATATCTTCACTACCAAGATAATCATGGTGATGTCATTACTCACCTATAGCCAGACATCCTGGAATGTGAAGTCAAGTGAGCCTTAGAAAGCATCACTATAAACAAAGCTAGTAGAGGTGATGGAATTCCAGATGAGCTCTTTCAAATCCTGAAAGATGATGCTGTGAAAGTGCTGTACTCAATATGCCAGCAAATTTGGAAAACTCAGCAGTGGCCACAGGACTGGAAAAGGTCAGTTTTCATTCCAATCCCAAAAAAGGCAATGCCAAAGAATGCTCAAACTACTGCACAATTGCACTCATCTCACACGCTAGTAGAGTAATGCTCAAAATTTCCCAAGCCAGGCTTCAGCAATATGTGAACTGTGAAAACTTCCAGATGTTCAAGCTGGTTTTAGAAAAGGCAGAGGAACCGGAGATCAAATTGCCAACATCCACTGGATCATCGAAAAAGCAAGAGAGTTCCAGAAAAATATCTATTGCTGCTTTATTGACTATGCCAAAGCCTTTGACTGTGTGGATCACAATCAACTGTAAAAAGTTCTGAAAGAGATGGGAATACCAGACCACCTGACCTGCCTCTTGAGAAACCTATATGCAGGTCAGGAAGCAACAGTTAGAACTGGACATGGAACAACAGGCTGGTTCCAAATAGGAAAAGGAGTATGTCAAGCCTGTCTATTGTCACCCTGCTTATTAACTTATATGCAGAGTACATCATGAGAAACGCTGGGCTGGAAGAAGCACAAGCTGAATCAAGATTGCCAGGAGAAATGTCAGTAACCTCAGATATGCAGATGTCACCACCCTTATGGCAGAAAGTGAAGAGGAATTAAAAAGCCTCTTGATGAAAGTGAAAGTGGAGAGTGAAAAAGTTGGCTTAAAGTTCAACATTCAGAAAACTAAGATCATGGCATCTGGTCCCATCACTTCATGGGAAATAGATGGGGAATCACTGGAAACAGTGTCAGACTTTATTTTGGGGGGCTCCAAAATCACTGCAGATGGTGATTGCAGCCATGAAATTAAAAGACGCTTACTCCTTGGAAGGAAATTATGACCAACCTAGATAGCATAATCACAAGCAGAGACATTACTTTGCCAACAAAGGTCCGTCTAGTCAAGGCTATGGTTTTTTCCAGTGGTCAGGTATGGATGTGAGAGTCAGACTGTGAAGAAAGCTAAGTGCCAAAGAATTGATGCTTTTGAACCGTGGTGTTGGAGAAGACTCTTGAGATCTTCTGCAAGGAGATCCAACCAGTCCAATCTTAAGGAGATCAACCCAGGGGTTTCTTTGGAAGGACTGATGGCTGAAGCTGAAACTCCAGTACTTTGGCCACCTCATGCGAAGAGTTGACTCATTGGAAGAGGTTCTGATGCTGGCAGGGACTGGGTGGAGGAAAAGGGGACGACAGAGGATGAGATGACTGGAGGGCATCACCAACTCGATATACATGAGTTTGGGTGAACTCCGGGAGTTGGTGATGGACAGAGAGGCCTGGCGTGCTGCATTTCATGGGGTCACAAAAAGTTGGACACGACTGAGCAACTGAATTGAACTCAACTGAATACATCCAAAATCATGGATGATCTTATAAGCATTATATTGAGCAGAAAAAATATATATGTTTATATAGTATGATCCCATTTTCATGATATCTCAGAATAAGCAAAACCAATCTTGGATGATAGAAATCAGAAAAGATGATAAATCATGAGAAATAGAGAAAAAGCCCAAGATAACTTTCTAGTTGATGAAATTTTTATCTTCATTGGGGTGGTGATTACATAGAGAATATTCAATTGCCAAAATTCATTGAACATTCTGATTTTTTAATATATAAATGATACCTTAATACAGAAAATATATAATTTCAATGAAAGTTTTCAATATCTAGGTCAAGTACCACAAGTTTACACATTGCCAATGAATACATATACAAGTTTTCATTTATTTAGTAATGAAAAAATCAAAAAATGAGAAATATTCAAATTGTGTAGTATCGGACTTTAATTTTTAAGCATGAACACAGTTTTCAATTATTTTTTGCCCTAGGCACCATCAAACAATATTTCATATTTAAGCTACAGTTATTTTAAATGTCTTATGAGAAATGAACCAAAGTAATAGGTAGCAAATCAATAAAAAGGCAAAAACTGATAGGAAAACTTGATATGCTAATTTTTTTACATTTCCAAGCTATAGAATTTATGAAAATCTTAAATGAAAATAGAATTTTAAAAATGACAGCTTTACACACATTTTAAAAACATTTTATTCATGCAATGTAAATGTCGTATCTGGGTAAAATTGTCATACCTTGTGAACGTTTTTAGTCTACTTTGCCCTACCAGACTAACTGACTTGAGAGGCAGCAGAGTGATGAAAAGTATATTGACCACATTAGCTTAATATACAAATTATCTATGAAATTCAAAAGAAGACACTTAGAAAACTTCAAAACACTTGTCATTTGTTTTGTTCAAATGCTTTCTATATAATGCATGTCTTTCATCCCTGTTACAACCTCTACTAAAAGTTCTTACTATAAACTTACTACACTTAGCCCTCTCTTAAAATTTCAGAGTTATCTCTTTGGGCATACCTATGTCAATGGAGGCTGCATTACCCTACGTTTCTGCAATAATTTCATGAATTAAATCCCATTAAAAAACCCTGGGTAGCTACACAAAGCAGGTGCACTCAGCTCATTGCTGTCCCCAAGAGAAGATACCACCTCCAACATCTTAGAGAAGAAATCTTTGCAATAGTTTAGAAATCTTTTTTATTTATTTTCATTTAAATTATATTTTATTTTATATTTTTATTGGAATATAGTTGATTTAAAATGTGTGCATTTCTGTTCTAAAAAAAAGTGAATCAATTATACTTATACATATATCCATTCTTTTAAGATTCTTTTCCCATATAGGTCATTACAGAGTGTGATACCCCCTGTCTATACAGTAGGTCCTTATCAGTTGTCTATTATTTTATTTTATTATTAGAGTATAATTTTCTTGCAATGTTTTTAAAGAACCATTCAGACCAGGGACCAACAATATGTATAGGCTTAAATCCAACGAAACAACAGCCGTCTCCCAATTTCATCTCTGTTATAGACTGCCCTCAGGAATTAAAAAAAAATATATCATAATCTCTCTTCATTTTTAATGCTGGGATTGCTTCATCCAAATTAGACAGCTTAGAACAATGTTGAAGAGACCCAGGAGCAGCTGGGAGAAAGTTCAAACACAGGTCAGCAGGCAGCCCAAGTGAGCTAAGATCTCTACATCTTTAGCCTACAAACACGAATGCCGCATGATGCGAACTGGCAGATCTGAGTCCTGGACACAAACACCGCGCGGAAACGTGGACAGGGTGTTGCCTTAGAGATATGATGGGTTCTGAAAGCCCTGACAAAAGCTTGCAGAAAGAAAAGAGGAGGAATTCAAGGCTCTCGCCGACCCCCTGTTCCTCAGAGCCTCAGATGAGCTTAGGATAGTAAAATGCCCTTGTACTGAACTCAGTATAGCCTATAAAATTTATACGATTTGTAAAGAGGCCCTTTATACGATAACTCCTCTGATAAGGGCTGGGGGCAGAGAGAATGAGATGGCACGCAAGCGAGCGACAGGCAGAACAAGGCGATGATTAGTGAATCGGGCCTGTCAAGAAACGGATGAAGGGAGTCTTTCTTCTGGGGCTTCACTTTGTGCAACTTGTCACGGCACCTTGTTTGTGTCTTTTCTCAAATGCTAGCGTTTTTACATTATGTTTCATTAAAGCTAACCACTCAAGAATGAAACCTTTTCACCTGACCCAAATTTCATATTAATTCCACTATGTGTGTCTGAATGATGCTTAGAGGTCTACTGTTGTCTGACTCCATTATAAAACATCTCTACAGGAAAAAAAAAAAAAAGGACACTAACAGAAATAATGCTTTCTTGTGTTTTACATGAGCATAATAGAGAGGTCTCAAGATTAAAGAAATAATTTAAAATATATGTCAAATGTGATGGTAAAATAGTTTGTCTATGAAAGTGTTACTCAACTGAATATCAAATATTCAAATTTATCTGAGGCTTCTGTTATCCAAGGGAAAAAGAGAAAGCAAAAGTACCATGCTATTTCAAATATAATACTAAAAACACCAGTTATATCAAAAGAGATTAGATTTTGCTAGATCTAAATTCCTAAAGGAATTTGTTACTACAGGTCCTTATATTAGGTACAGTTGGGTTGGCCAAAAAAGTTTTAAAATCTGAATGGACTTTTTGACCAAATCAATAATTAATTAGTGGGAAACAGTAGTTTGCAGAGTCATCAAAGGTAGTTTATAGAAAAGCAGAGATTTTCTTAAGCTGGTCTCTTCTTGTGTCTATCTTCCTTACTATTTAAAGCTTAGAGGTTTAATGAAGGCCATTCTCTCCAGGTTATACTATGCAATTTTAGGTATATCCGAGATTTTATCCTATCTATGTTGCAGACAGAAAAGGACCCAGATTCTGTAATTAGAAGATATGCAGATGTCAAGTTCAAACATTTAAACCTTGTTGGTGTCTAGTCTCTTTTATTATCTCTTTTTCATTCTTCACATCCACCAACTGATAATACGATTATAATAGAAATGAATTATCGTAGACTACCAATATTTAATACAAAGTATATTTCTAAAACTCTGGGAGGAAATAGTTTCAAATCAGAAGCTTCAGGCAATTTTGAGTATAATAAGTTTATCTTTGGTATTTTTGAACTTTATTTGAGAAATAATCTTAGAGCTTGAGCACACGAGGGTCTTCGCAACTGTTTCCATCAATCAGTATAACCATGTACCCATTCATTACACTGTGATCCTTAGTTTTGCTATCCCCAAAACATTCACAAGAGTAAAAATTAAACACAACATTATGTGTAAATGCCTGCATAGAAGGCCAGCATTTCTCAGAATGTAAGAGTGTATAAATTGTCTTTCTCTGAAGAAAAATGATCTGTATGAAGAATTCACAAGAAATATACTCTCGATAGATTAGAATATTTCTAGTTAAACTTTGCTTTGGGACAATACTGAGCTCCTGCCCTACTTAGTCAATCACAATAATTGAACATTTTTGAATGAAATGGTTGTAGAATTTTGAAAAGGGAGTGTAGACTTAACACGCACCATGGGCTCTGTGCTTAGTTGTGTCCCACTCTGCAACCCCATGGACTGCAGCCAGCAGGGCTCCTCTGTCCATGGGATTTTTTAGGCAAGATTCCTGGAGTGGGTTCTAATCCAGGGATTGAACCCGCATCTCTCATGTCTCCCACATTGACAGGTGGATTCTTTAACATCATGCTACCTGTTGGGAGGTGCAACACGCACTATAGTACTTGTACTTATAAAATCACTATCATCAATCATTAAAATATCACAACTAAAATTTTTTTCAGGTGAGTTCAGAAAATACTGTCTTAGGCACCATGGTTCTCTGTGCCAATTGATTCAATTTATTTTAATCTTCATTATATCAAATGTTGATTTCTCTCGCATAATTGAAATTTTCACCACAAAGACTACTGGTAGTATTGACTCATTACATGGTGATTTTATGCTGTTGGGTAACCTCTCTGAGTACCATTGACCCTTGAACAACATGACTTTAAATTGCAAGGGTCCATTTATAAGCAGATTTTTTCCCAATAAATACAGTGCTGCATTATCTGAGGTTGAGTGAATCCATGGATTTGGAACCCGGATATGCAAGGCCAAATATGGGACATGAGCATCCAAGGATCTTTGTGTCCCTGAAAGTGAAAGTATTAGTTGCTCAGTATCAGACTTTTTGCAACCTCATGGACAGTAGCCCACAAGACTCTACTGTCCATGGGATTCTCCAGGCAAGAATACTGGAGTGGGTTGCCACACCTTTCTCCAGGAGAGCTTCCTGACCCAGGGATCGAACCCCAGTCTCCCACATTATAGGCAGATTCTTTACTCTCTGAGCCACCAGGGAAGCCCAGGTTTCAGAACCAATCCCCTGTGGATACAAAAGGACAACTGTTGATCAAAGCTAGAGGTAAACAGAGGTCTTAGTCAGCATCGTTACTGATGTGGATCCGAATTCACCGATGTCTGGCTTATTTTTCTTCCTGCAATATCAAATGTGCTTTTGAAACAATCAGCTGTTTCAAACACCTGCACCTGGTCCTATCTAGAAGTTTCTTACTCAAACTACTCAGATCTTGGATCACAAATATATGTTAGTCGTGAAAATTTCCGTTAAATCACTCATTTAAAAAATTAGGCTGAATGTCACCTTTAGTTTCTCAAAAGTCAAAGTGTCTTTCTTAATGCATAATGCGACAGGCTCCTCCCAAAGCTCATTATTATTCTCAGAAATGAGTCAAATGAAATAATTAACTTATGTCCTTAGAAGTAATAACCTTCTATAAATATATTTTCTCTTGCAGGGATTGTGAACCATGATCACAATCATGATGAACGTGAACTAGTCGTTGAGAGATTTATGCCTCAGGAGTGGAGTCTGTTTACATTTTGGAAGGACCAAGAAGGTGCATTGTGAAAGTCTGAAGGGGAATAATTGAAAGGAGCTAAGTTAGAAACTCTAAGTCCAGATTTTCAAATTGCCGTGGCATTGGGGAAACACTGTTTTCCAAACAGTGAAGACAGTACTAGTGCTGAGAGCTCATATTTCATTTTATGTCTTTTTAAATTGAAGGTGGACTGCAAAGTGATTCAGTTAAACATATGCATATATATTAACATATACATATGTGTGTATACATATATTTAGATTATTTTCCATTATAGGTTTTAGAAGATATTAAATAAAGTTCCTGGTGCTATACAGCAGGACTTTGTTGTTCATCTATTATGCACATATGTATATATATATACACACACATACATAGTATTATGTATCTGAAAGTTTGTATTTTAGAAAGAGTGTGTGTTTGTTTGTGTGTGCAACCATGCATATACATCTTACTAAACAGATACACATGAGGCAAAATAATAAAAAAAATGAGCCTGCATACACACACTGGTGGAGAATGTCTAACAGGGCCGCACTCACTGGACCGATCTGGGAACCGCTGGTCCAGCAACCTGAGTTGGCCCTTCTGCAGGACTCAGATGCTGACACCTCTCACAGGCTTCCTGCCAAGCCAGGTAACCTCCCGTTGCAACATCTCACACCTGTGGGAACTCAGGAAATGAAGCATGGTGACCGAGTGGATTTCCAGAAGGTGGGTTGAGTTTCATATGATTGACTTAAAGAGAAAAAGAAAAGTATTTTCTCAAAGAACTAGGGAAGCAGAGAGCAGGCTCTTCCAGTCAGACACTGGTGACTTCCCTGAGAGAATTCCATCTGAAGAATGTATTATCATAGGTGCTTCCTCCTGCCTGTGTGAGGAGAGGTCTATGTAGTGAATGAGTATTAAAATCTGATAAACCCGCATAGTTGTACAGGGTGGCATTGTGGGACTAAAGGAAAGGAAAAAAGAGGAAGACAGCGGCCTCAGTCTTTCTCCCTTTCTTTCTTTCTCTCCCTTAATGTCTATGGTCTGGAAGCAGCTTCCTTTCAAAAGTCTGTATCCAGGAGCACACAATAGGTGGGGGAGCCCCCAGGATGGGAAGAGATGCCCACAGAGAGATTGGGAAGTGTATCAGAGGCAGTAGAGAAACGACTCCTGGACAGCTCAGGAGCCAGCAACGAACAATGTCACGTCCGTCTACCATGGAGACTGAGCGGTGTTCCTGAAAACCAGAGAAACAACACCTTTTGGAGTCTATGTGTGAAACATGGAACCCATCATAACACTGCTTTCTAAATGTAATTGTTTCTTTCATGCATGCTCAACCGTGTGGGACTCTGCAACCCCAAGCACTGTAGCCCGCCAGGCTCCTCTGTCCATGGGATTCTCCAGGCAAGAATACTGGAGTGGGTTGCCATTTCCTCCTCCAGGGGATCTATCCAACCTGTTGCGTCTCCAGTGACTCCTGCATGGGCAGGCAGATTCTTTACCACCGAGCCACCTGAGAAGCTTCAGAAATATTTCTTACTTGGTTTCACACACATTATTATTATTACTGTTATCAATATTTTGCCTTCTGACCGTATTTTGAGGCTCATTGTTTAAGCTGATTTTTCCTCCTACTCCAGCTCTATATTTGAAATGGAAATTGTGCACAACGAGAAATGCTTTTATTGTGCCTTTTATTCACACTAATTCAAAAACTTGCTCAGAGATGAATGAGGTGGTTCTCCCTGCAGCACACGTGGGCCCTCTGTGGGCCGGGTGGAGTAGGGACATAGCTGCTGAAACCCCTACACCTGCTGGAGCCTGGATCTTGGGGAGGTGGGCTCGGGAGATGGTTCTTAACTGACTGGCTTCCCAGTGGAAACAAAGAAAATAATTTGCTCTATTAGATCATGGCTTGTCTTGGAAATAATCCAGCTTGGGAAATGCTTTCATTTTTGCAGGCATTGTGAAGAGTTCATCAGTGAAAGGGGGTACTTTGTGCATGGGCAATTCAGGAATTAAAAGAACAATGGCAAATAACAGACTAGCTCTGAACTGCAAAGCATGTGAAATATTCCGAGAGGAAACGTCTCAGAAGTATAACCGTACCTCTCAGAGCAAAAAAACATCACTAAATGATCGTATCAACCAAGAATTAGGAAGCTGATACCCAGAGGTATCAGCATTATTTTAAGAAGAGATTGAATCACATATTTATCTATAAAAGGACAACTTCATGCCTCATTTTTGCTGTCCATTTGTTCGTATTGATTTTTTTTATCATAATTTAGAAACAGAGTCAAACCCTCCTAAACACAAAAGCAGAATAAACCTCGCTTTCTTATTACACCAGAGAGCTTCTAAGTGGCGGAGGATTTTGATTTAGATTCAGGCATTAAAATTAAATCACACATCCTAAGGAAAAATGATCTGTAATAATGAAAGCCACACACATGGGATATGAAAGTGGTCTTGAATAATGAAGCCAACTACAGTTGCAGCGGGTGAAGCCCGTGTGATTTAATGAACAGTGCTTTTGAAAACAAATTTCTTCTCTGCTGTCATCTATCGATTGCTGGCATATTAGCAAACAAATTACTGGAAGAGATGAATATCGTACATTAGGAAGGAATTATTTCTCCTCAATTAAAGTAGCTTCATTTTACGGATGCCCTGTGGAAGCCATTAGGATTGGGTCCGGTAGGTACCACTGAAGGGCAAGAGGAGGCATCAGGTTGCGAGAGGTTGCACCAGGTTATGAAGGATGCTCTTTTTTTTTTTTTCTCAAACTGTTATTCGGTGACCTGAGGCACCTGAGGGAATGAGAACGTGTGTGATTCTGATGTTGCCAATTCTCTCCTGACCTGGGTTCCTTAACCTACTTCTAATGCACCACCCAAGTTAGTGACCGAGGTCAAGATTTTTCTGCATTGATCGTGAGCTGCTTTGAAAGCTCCGAGTTGGTGCCTTTTTCTTTTCTCTTCTTTTAAATCAACATCTTTATCTTGTTTGGTCCATTTTAAGATTTTCTGATTAAAATGTTTAGCAGTGATAGTTTAAACAGGTTGCAGAGTTTTATGGCTTTTTTTTAAGAAAATTTTTTCTGTTGGGCGATAAAGATCATTATGGTAAATACTTTTTTATTAGCAGATTAAACAGATATGGGTTTAAATCCAGGGAGCTCATGAAAAGGGCTTCATCCACCCCTCTTATTTTGTGTGTATGTGTGTGAGTGATTTTTATGTCAGTAATGTTTTGGGAAAACACCAAGATGGTTTCAATCACTTTGAGTTCAATCACAAAAAGAAAGGGTTTTTCAGTTTCCGTTCATAAACCAGAAACATTCTTATTTGATAGTGGGAAGAAAAAGACCTAGTCCGGCTATTCTCAAACCCCTTTCTGACCTAAGCTTTGTGACTCTGCATTGATTTTACTTCTCTATTTGACTGCTAAGGAATTCTAAGCATGTAAACTAAAATATTGTCAAACAAGAATCATTGTGAGATATGTTAAAAGGGCAGGAACTATTTTTACTCATATTTACAGAAAATAAGAGTGAAAAAGAAAATAAGAGAGGAGATAGAAAAAGTTTTCATGGTTGCAAAACTGAAAAGAAAAAAAAAAAAAAACAACCCTAAGAGAGAAAAACAATCTCTACATTTTAGGTTAGGGCTGGAAATAATACATAAACATATGCAAAAGGACTTTGTAACTATGAAGCTGTCTGTAAAGGACAGGGCTGAGTGCTAGGAGAATTGAAGAGGTGTGATTTCCAATAGTGACTGAACAAAAGTTTTCCCTGATCACCTCGGTCTTGAGATTTTATATAAGTGGTTGTTTAAAAGGTCTTCTGAGATAGCATTCAAATAATGGCTTTTTCCTTAAAATGTAGAATGACAAACTAATGCTAAAAGGTCATAAAATGTTATCTGGTGGCTCACACCTGCTCTTCTTAGCTGGGATGAATACACAAGATGTGAGACCATCAACCGTCTCATCCTCTGTCTTCCCCTTCTCCTGCCTTCAATCTTTCACAGCATCAGGGTCTTTTCCAATGAGTAAGTTCTTCGCATCTTGGAGCTTCAGCTTCAGCATCAGTCCTTCCAATGAATATTCAGGGTTGATTTCCTCTAGGATTGACTGGTTTGATCTCCTTGCTGTCCAAGGAACTCTAAAGAGTCTTCTCCAGAACCACGATTTGACAGTATCAGCCTTGAGTGCTCAGCCTTCTTTACAGTCCAACTCTCATATCCATACATGACTACTGGAGAAAACATACCTTTGGCTATACCATAAGCAAAATTTAAAGATTATTAAAATAGCTCTGTGAAAGTAAAATGAGACTTCTACTCTTTGGCTTTGAGTCACAAGATAAAGCAAAGGCTGCAGAAATCTTGGGCCACCATGGGGAATTTTTATCACTAAAAGTACTTGGCAAACTAATCATGTTTCCTACATTTATTAGAAGTAAATCATCTACTTATTAGAAGTCATAAGTTTTGTAGTCTTCTGTGTAAATCATTTTGGATAAATTAGGCAATGTGAATTTGAAAGAAAAAGCAGTTTGGTTGAAATATGCAGCCTGAATAATATCCCATAATATTTAAAAAAAATCAGGATATTTTTATTAGTAGCAAATCTGAAAACTAATTTACCCAGTAAATGATACAAGCACTGCCCAGCCCCTTTCTATATTTCTTAACTCTTTTATTATCAACCAAACACATCCATAAGTTCACAAAGAATTTCCATTAAAAAGAAGCCTTACAAAATACATAAACCATGAAATTATTGTCAACAGTGCTACAATTCCCTCAAACATTAAGTCCCATAAAAATACTCTTGGCATAGATAAAGTCTGTGAATATGCTATAATGTGGAGATAACACGCTGAATTGACATTTATTAATCATAGTAAAATACCCATTAAAATTAAATTGCATCTGTTTTAAGCAGAAGCGGTCAGGATATCACAAGACAAATCATAGTATTAGGTTTAACCCCAGTCTGAGCAGTAACCTGATCTCAGCAATCTGAGGTCCTGGGTTCATGGTTCTTTATGTGACTGTCATGATTTTTCAGCTTTTCATTGGCCCTTCCTTTGCCTCTTTTCATGACAGAAAATGGCTCCTCCTTATCCCTGTCAACAGTGAATAACAGCTCACAAAAGTTGCCATATATATATATATATTTTTGATCCTGTTCACTTCAGGGGAAATAAAATGAAAGCAAGCAACAAAGAGTAAATTGGTCATATTTGCAGTTCCTTGAAATCCAAGCAAAGGGGACAGAGATGCTTTCTAAAGCTGAGAGCAACAGTTGTCAAGATGGGGCAAGTAGGCACCATTTACTGAATGACCTGAAATAAACAGAACTGAAATTAACACCTGAAATAAACAGGTGGGTGAGCTTGTGGCATTGACAGTTCAGCATGGCTTTGGCAAATCAAGTCCTCACACTGCTGTCCTAAAAGGCCTTGCAGAGGAATTAGGAGAAACAGTGTTCTTGGTTTTTTTTTTTTTTCCTTGAATATTCCCACAAATCTATGAGACTAAGTCTGATCACATCCATGGTCCCTACCACAGTATACCCAGCTCTGCACTGGGCATCGTTTTATTTATACTCATCACCATGGTATCAGAAACAGAATCCAAACATCATAGTTTGTAAATGAACAGAGCCTCCAGATTAAAAATGATATATAAATCATAATACATAAAATAGTCTACGTGTAACAACCCAAGATTGTCTATCGGTATTTTCTGGTATTACAGTTATGTTTGCCTCTATTAATAGTGAGTAACTACTTGGGTTTGCTCCAGATGAGAGCTTTCCAAAGATGTGAGAGAGTCAATCTGGGAATCCCCAGGCAAATTGGGATGTTACTCTACCCCCCTATTTTTTCCTCTATGTCTTTTCTGTTTTTTTTTTTTTCTTTTTCTGTTAATTTTTTTTTTCTTGGAGGATAATTGCTTTACAATATCATGTTGGTTTTATACCATACATCGACATGAATCAGCCACAGGTAGACGTATGTCTCCTGCCTCTTGAACCCCCTCCTATCTCCCTCCTCATCCCACCCCTCTAGATTGTCGCAGGGCACTGGGTTGGGCTCCCTGTGTGGCAGCAAATTCCCACTTGCCACCTGTTTCACATGTGGATATGTATCCATGCTATTCTCTCAGCTTGTCCTGCTCCTCCTTCCCCGGCTGTGTCCACAAGTCTGTGCTTTATATCTGCACCTCCTTGCTGCATTGCAAATAAGTTCATCAGTACCATCTTTCTAGATTCCATATGCATATCTTAACACACAGGCTTTCTCTTCCTGACTTCTCTGATAGCTCAGTTGGTAAGGAGTCTTCCTGCAATGCAGGAGACCCAGTTTGATTCCTGGGTTGGGAAGATCTGCTGGAGAAGGGATAGACTACCCATTCCAGTATTCCTGGGCTTCCCTTGTGGCTCAGCTGGTAAAGAATCCACGTGCAATGCGGGAGACCTGGGTCCGATCCCTGGGTTGGGAAGATCCCATGGAGAAGAGAAAAGCTACCTATTCCAGTATTCTGGCCTGGAGAAGTCCATGCACTGTATAGTCCATAGGGTCACAAACATGACTGAGCGAGTTTCACTTTCACTTTTCTGACTTACTTCACTCTGTATAATAGGGTGTTAAGTGGAGATGTCTAATAATGCATTGACCTCCAGCAGCAGAAATCTTTCCCTCCATTTCATGACTTTCGAGGAAAAAAAGGTAAAAGCATTTTTGGAAGAGGAAATGAATTTAGCTATAAAGCGTGAGATGTGAAGCATAGGGAATTTACAACAACAAATCTGAGTCTCATTCTGCAAAGGGTACTCAAGGGGAAAATCGGTATTTATCTACAAAGATCAATTTCTGCATTACCTTTTCCACCATGGTGAAATTCTGGCACATTACAATGTAAATTAAGCATACTTCATGATATCACTCAACATCCTGTAGGGAGAACTCATTAGTATATTTCAGACCTTTAAAATAAGAAAGCCTTAAGTATTATACAATAAATTAGTTATCAAAATTTACTGACCAAACTAAATATTTATACACTGATTAACCAAGTTACCACCATCTATTTGAATAATGGCTAGTGGCTGAATATATATGTGTGTGGTATCACTTTAATCCTGTCCGACTCTTTGTGACCCTGTGGACTGTACCCTTCCAGGCTCCTTTGTCCATGGGATTTTCCCAGCAAGAATTTTGGAGTGGGTTGCCATTTCCTGCTCCAGGGGATCTCCCTGACCCAAGGATGGAACCTGCATCTCTTATGTCTCCTGCATGGGCAGGTGAGTTCTTTACCATGAGCATCACCTGTGGAAGCCCCAGTGAACGATACAGTACACATAAACATTTTAACCAATGCCTGGCACATCATAAGAACTAAAATCAGGTTAGCTGTTATCATCATCACCATCAGCACCATCAATGCTATCATTCCTCACTCAGAGAAATTAATTCTGCAAATATCAGGTCACTGGAATTTTTACAGTTGGGGTCAATATTTTCCCTCAACATTTAGTTTAGGTTGGTTGACTTCGAAAATTTCTATTTTTCCTTTCAGCTGTTCGGATGTCTAAGAGGGTAAAATGGTATCCAGAGCCTTGAGAACCTGTGATGTGCCTTGTGTAGTAGTTGTTACGAAAACTTGTGTCCTGAGAATGTTCTGACTGGCAATGTCCTGATGGATAGGGGGATTAGCTTCTAGTTGCCATTAATGTGAAATGCTAGCGTTCCTTCAGTTGGTTCTAAGTGAGGTTTCTTTCAATTTTATTTCTCTTGTATTTATCCTCATTTTTTCCCTTTGTACACTTTTTCTTTCTTCGGATGCTCCTATCCAGATAGCTACTCCTTCTGTATCATTTGCCTTCTGTTTCCAATCCACCCCATACTGCCAGCGTGAGTGGTGAGTGGAATCCCAGCTGGAGCCATTTCTTATTTGGGACTTTGGTGCATTTTTTTTTTCTTTTTAATCTGTACTGGACAATATAAGCTGAAGGTGGTAAGGCAAATACTCTACATTTCTGAGCCCCGGTGGCATTCTTGGTCTTGCCTCTTAAATGTGTTGCTGATTTTTTTTTTTTCCTGCTGTTGTTAATTCCCTCTATACTTTTGTGCTTTATATCACTGAGCTCACTTAAAAGGAGATTGGCATGTAGATTTCTAGAATCTTTCAATTTGTACAAAATTATTACTGATGTTCTATCTTGCAATTTCTAGTATGAGCTTGGGATGTCTCTCAAATTTAGTATCTATTATACACCCTATGTTGGAGAAAGAAATACCAACCCACTGAAGTATTCTTGCCTGGGGAATTCTGTGGACAGAGGAACCTCTTAGGCTGCTGTCCATGGGGTCACACAGAGTCAGACATGACTGAAGTGACTTAGCAGCAGCAGCAACAGCAGCATACACGCCATGTAATCACTTTTTGGTCATTTTTGTCAGATGATTCAGTTCAGTTCAGTCATGTCCGACTCTTTGTGACCCCATGCACTGCAGCATGCCAGGCTTCCCTGTCCATCACCAACTCCTGGAACTTACTCAAACTCATACCCATCGAGTTGGTGATGGCATCCAACCGTCTCATTCTCCACCATCCCCTTCTCCTCCCACCTTGAATCTTTCCCAGCATCAGTGTCTTTTCCAGTGAGTCAATTCTTCACATCAGGTGGCCAAAGTATTGGAGTTTCACCTTCAGCATCAATCCTTCCAATGAATATTCAAGACTGATTTCCTTTAGGATGGACTGGCTGGATCTCCTTGCAGTCCAAGAGACTATCAAGAGTCTTCTCCAACACCACCGTTCAAAAGCATCAATTCTTTGGCATTCAGGTTTCTTTATAGTCCAACTCTCATATCCATACATGACTACTGGAAAAACCATAGCTTTGATTAGATGGACCTTTGTTGGCAAAGTAATGTCTCTGCTTTTTAATATGCTGTCTAGTTTGGTTATAACTTTTCTTCCAAGGAGCAAGTGTCTTTTAAGTCACCATCTGCAGTGATATTGGAGCCCAGAGAAATAAAGTCAGCCACTGTTTCCATTGTTTCCCCATCTATTTGCCATGTAGTGATGGGACTGGATACCATAATCTCAGTTTTCTGAATGCTGAGTTTTAAGTCAACTTTTTCACTTTCCTCTTTCACTTTCATCAAGAGTCTCTTTAGTTCTTATTTGCTTTCCGCCATAAGGGTAGTGTCATCTGCATATCTGAGGTTATTGATATTTCTCCTGGCAATCATGAGTCCAGCTTGTGTTTCATCCAGCCCAGCATTTTGCATGATGTACTCTGCATATAAGTTAAATAAAACATATGTCAGATGATTAGAATACTGAAAGCAAAAGGACAGAAGAGTTCAGCCTTAGCTATCCTTGCATGATTCATGCACATAAACAAAAAATAATCCGTTAACATTAGCTAAAAAGTAATATAATATATATTATATTGCATGCTGTATATGTCTTAAGAATCAAGGTTTTTGTTTTGTAAGGTGACTCTTCTCACATTCCATATGGTCATTCATTTAAGTCTTTCTACACAAATATAAGACTATAAATCCTAAGAATGAGTTTCAATACTGTTCCTAAACCACTGATTAACTTCCTGAAACTCTTGGGAGGTAGACATTCATTCTTTGTTTTCTTATCTACTTTTTTGTGGTTTTTTGTCTTTTAGATCATAAGAACTTTATGGACACAAAACTGCATTTTTGTTTAAAGTAGCATTTTTATCCAAATTTGATTTTGCCTTTAATACATAGCTACACATTAACAAAGTGAAGATTTAGGGACAATATATGGTTGTGCTTTAGTGAGGTTGTTCTTTAGTGGGAAATTGTATATTCTCCTCTAAAATATTCCTCTGACTATTTTGATGGTAGATTTATCTCACTGAGAGAGGGTAAGCACCAGAGGGAAGGTTCTTAGTCAATACCAGGGCACTAGTAGCTCTCCTGGCTTGTCAAGTGGTCCACATGGACCAGCTGTCATCAAACAAGAAGGAGGCTTGCTGGAGAAATCTGGAGCCTTGAGTCTGATTCATGTTTTTTTTTTTTTTTTAACTGATTGGCTTATTAAGAAGTCATTTAATTTATTTGACCTTTAAATTTCTCAGCTACAAATTAAAATAAATAAATAAAAGTTGTCCCTAGGCCATTTATATACGTACATGTATGGTGTGCGTTTAGTCACTCAGTGGTGTCTGACTCTTTGTGATCCCCATGGACTGTGGCCCACCAGGCTCCTCTGCCCATGGAATTCTCCAGACAAGAATACAGGAGTGGGTTACCATGCCCTTCTCCAGGGGATCTTTCTGACTCAGGGATTGAAGCCGGGTCTCCTGCACTGCAGGCAGATTGTCCACTGTCTGAGCCATCAGAGAAGTCAAGAGTGCCCTGATTCTCTTACTCTGCTGCTGCTGCTGCTGCTAAATTGCTTCAGTCGTGTCCGACTCTGTGCGACCCTATAGACAGCAGCCCACCAGGCTCCCCTGTCCCTGGGATTCTTCAGGCAAGAACACTGGAGTGGGTTGCCATTTCCTTCTCCAACGCATGAAAGTGAAAAGTGAAAGTGAAGTCGCACAGTCATGTCTGACTCTTCGTGACCCCATGGACTGCGGCCTACCAGGCTCTTCCATCCACGGATTTTCCAGGCAAGAGTACTGGAGTGGGGTGCCATTGCCTTCTCCATCTCTTACTCTAGAATATACTAGATCTTTCTATCAGGAATCTCATATGAATTAGACAGAACACCTGGTGGAGTCCTCTAATTCCACGTCTAGCTAAGCACACAGGCAGGTCAAGAAAGAAACCAAGTTGCTATGATCTGAGATCTTCCCAAAGATCTGTTTGCCTAAAAGCATCACACATTTTAGCTCCAATTATAAAGGGTCCATAATTAGACTGCTTGGTACAGACCTCTAGTGACTTACAGAATTGAACCTTCATTTGACAGCTGCCTTGATGGCAAGCATCTAACAGGTTATATAGCATACAGTAGCTGCTTCAAAAATATTGAAGGAGCAAGGAAAAATGGACCAAGAGAAATATGTTAAACAAGAGCAACTCTATAACACTAGACTACAGTCATTTAAATCATCACACTTGATAACACAAATTGCTTTCCAAACAGAAACAGAACTCATCAATTGGTTAGTATTGAGAAACTAAACTTTAAAAAAGAACTGTTTTTATTTTTCATTTTCAGATTTTTTTTTTAAGAAATAAACAGATAAACAGTCTGTGAGATAAATGACAAAAGAAGCTATTGGGATTTTCCATTTCATTATATTAACAATTAGATGAAATAAATTCTACAAAAATCACTGAATGCTTTTTCAGGCATCATATATTATTATTCACTGTTTCCTTTGAACCATTTTGTGTGTTGCTTTTGATGCTTAAAATACTTCTAAAACGGGAAATGAGAATTTTTTTCCACCTGTCATGATTTTAAAGACAATCTTTTACAGTCCCTTTTATATTTTCATTTTTCTATATATCCGTGTCTACCCCAAAAGTCTCTATCGGTAACTAAAGTAATTTTTCAGAAGTTAGGAAAATAAATCTAATAGTATCCTGTATATTTGGGATCATATCACTTATCAAGTACTCTGAAATGTTTTGTTATTGTTTTAAGTGAGCATGTCTTACTTAAAAGAGAGTGAGTATGACCAGTCACGCCATAAATAATTAAGGAGTGATTCTTTGGGGAGTTTCAATCCTTTCTTCTGATTACGGTTAAGATTGAATTTTTGGTTCGGATCAGTTTGTCAGTTAGCAATGACTCTTGGGCTTCCTAGGTGGCGCTAGTGGTAAAGAATCTGCCTGCCAGTGCAGGAGACATAAGAGATGAGCGTTTGGTCCCTGGGCGGGGAAGATCCTCTGGAAGAGGGCATGGCAACCCTCTCCAGTATTCTTGCCTGGAGAATCCCAAGGATAGAGTAGCCTGGTGGGCTACAGTCCATAGGATTTCAAAGAGTCAGACATGACTGAAGCAACTTAGCATGTATGTAATGACTCTTGCTTCTAGTAACAGAGACTTGAGTCTATTGCTTTAGACATACAAGTGCTTATTTTCACAAATAAGAGTCTAGAAATGGCAACCTAGATTTAGAGTGGGTGTCTCATCAGATAACTAGGGTAAGTTTCTCCCATCTATCAGTCTCACCATTTCTATTTTCCATGTTTAAGGAAGCCATAATCCAATATGGCTACAGTAGCCACAAAATCATCATACCTAGGTTCCAAGTTATGGGCAATGGATAGAAAGCCATTCAGGTGGATGAGCAAAATTTTTGTAATTCTTGCTTTGAATACAAACCTCTATGTATTTCTCCTAGTCTTACAGAAGTTCAGTTTTACACTCACACACAGCTGCTTACAGCCCAAGCCTTATCCTCCTTTAGTAATTAAAGCTCCAACTCCAAAATCTGAAAACTTCCATCTCATTCTTATTCTGTATATTTCTCATGACCCCTGTGATTTAGCCTCCCACTGAGTGTCCATAATATGAATTCACCTTCATTTTTGACATATGGGAATTTTTTCCCCTTTTCTAAATTAACATATGGCCATGCATTGAAGTTACACTAAATTTATTATATTTTTCCAATATCTATTACGTTTGCACTATAACATCATCTGTATTAATAAATTCCTAATATCTATCATTTTGTTATACAGACAGGCTTTATCATAACAAATTTGAATTATTATCCTAAAGCCTCTTGTAGCTCATACTCACTTTTGGTCTTGGGGACTTTTTCCGTGGGAGATCCTGATTTATAACAACCAAATAAAAAAGCATTGTGTGACAGAAAAAGGATATCTCCTTCTGCTTTCACTACAGCTATTTGTACGATTTGTACTAACGCACTTATATTTCCAAGCTGGATGTCATGGAGATAGAGAGGTACCCAGCAAGATGGCTCATGGTTTGCGGAAACTGGAGCCAAAATCTTAAGTCTCATCCCCCCAGGTGGTGCGTCCTTCTCCGTTCTCATAGACGTGACAGAAATGGTCCTGGAGAGGGCAGTTTTACTCAATTTTTAAACTTGTTTTTTATACGCTAATTCTGACAACTATTCAGGTGTCATGGTTTCACCCGCCATTTCTTCTTTCAAAGTTTTCTAACTCTAAGTACAGTTCATACCAAACACCGTGAGACACGTGTTTTCAGAGCAAAATATTTCCTATAAAACTCTCTTTAATTAAAAACCTAAGCAAATTTAACTTCTGGGACAGCATCATTGCTATGACAATGAATATATTATCCAAATTAAGGTGTCAAAGCTTAATTTCTTTTTAGTACTCACAACTGAAGGGCTGCTTTGTGTTGTCCAGTATAGTTGGAACTTGCTTAATCTTTATTACTTTCTTCCTAACTGACTCTATGCCTGTGGAGATTCCTCAGATGGCTTCCCTGTGGCACTCTGACCCTTAATTTATGATGATGAATGACACTACATCTGCTGTTACACTTTGTAGCATTTATTTGCCATGTATGGTCCTTCTGGTTCTTTTGCTTTGGAATCAGACAGCTGTGTTGTTGTTGTTGTTGTTGATTTTTCAATTGAACATACTTCTTGTGTTAGGTCTCACTTGACTTGCAACTTCAAGGTTATTTCAGTGCTCATGGTCTCTTGATATATTCTTCACAATAGTTTTGTTTAACTCTCATAAAATCAGATATAATGTCAGTTCAGTTCAGTTCAGTCGCTCAGTCGTGTCCAACTCTTGTGACCCCATGAATCGAAGCACGCCAGGCCTCCCTGTCCATCATCAACTCCTGGAGTTCACTCAGACTCACGTCCATTGAGTTGGTGATGCCATCCAGCCATCTCATCCTCTGTTGTCCCCTTTTCCTCCTGCCCCCATCCCTACCAGCATCAGAGTCTTTTCCAACGAGTCAGTTCTTCGCATGAGGTGGCCAAAGTACTGGCGTTTCAGCTTTAGCATCGTTCCCTCCAAGGAACACCCAGGGCTGATCTTCTTCAGAATGGACTGGTTGGATCTCCTTGCAGTCCAAGGGACTCTCAAGAGTCTTCTGCAACACCACAGTTCAAAAACATCAATTCTTTGGCACTCAGCTTTCTTCACAGTCCAACTCTCACATCCATACATGACCACTGGAAAAACCATAGCCTTGACTAGACGGATTTTGTTGGCCAGGTAATGTCTCTGCTTTTCTATATGTTATCTAGGTTGGTCATAACTTTTCTTCCAAGGAGTAAGTGTCTTTTAATTTCATGGCTGCAGTCACCATCTGGAGTGATTTTGGAGCCCAAAAAGATAAAGTCTGACAGTTTCCACTGTTTCCCCATCTATTTCCCATGAAGTGATGGGGCCAGGTGCTATGATCTTCATTTTCTGAATGTTGAGCTTTCAGCCAACATTTTCACTCTCCTCTTTCACTTTCATCAAGAGGCTTTTTAGCTCCTCTTCACTTTCTGCCATAAGGGTGGTGTCATCTGCGTATCTGAGGTTATTGGTAATTCTCCTGGCAATCTTGATTCCAGCTTGAGCTTCTTCCAGCCCAGCATTTCTCATGATGTACCCTGCATATAAGTTAATAAGCAGGGTGACAATATACAGCCTTGACGTACCCCTTTTCCTATTTGGAACCAGTCTGTTGTCCCATGTCCAGTTCTAACTGTTGCTTCCTGACCTGCATACAGATTTCTCAAGAGGCAGGTTAGGTGGTCTGGTATTTCCATCTCTTTGAGAATTTTCCACAGTTTATTGTGATCCACTCAGTCAAAGACTTTGGCATAGTCAATAAAGCAGAAAAAGATGTTTTTCTGAAACTGTCTTGCTTTTTTGATCATCCAGCGGATGTTGGCAATTTGATCTCTTAAGTAATAACATCCTATTCTTTACTCTGTTATCTGTTTCCTTTGGACAAACTAAAAAGTATTCAATCATTTCTTCTTCACTACTTAAAAAAATCTATAAGTGTTCCCATTTATTGCTTTTGTTTTTCAGTCACTAAGCTGTGTCTGACTCTTTGCAACCTCGTGGACTACAGCACGCTAGACCGCCTTGCCCTTCACTATCTCCCAGAGTTTGTTCAAATTCATGTCCATCGAGTCGGTGATGCCATCCAACCATCTCAGGCCATGCTGTCCTCTTCTCCTTCTGCCTTCAGTCTTTCCCAGCATGAGGATCTTTACAAATGAGTCAGTTCTTTGCATCAGGTGACCAAAGTATTGAAACTTTAGCTTCAGCATCAGTCCTTCCAATGAATATTCAGGGCTGATTTCCTTTAGGATTAACTGATTTGATGTCCATGCAGTCTAAAAGACCCTCAAGAGTCTTCTCCAACACCACAGTTCAAAAGCATCAGTTCTTCACTACTCAGCCTTTTTTGTGGTCCAACTCTCACAGATATACATGACTACTGGAAAAGCAAGTATTTGACTATACGGAGCTTTGTCGACAAAGAGATGTCTTTGCTTTTTAATACGTTTGTCATAGCTTTCCCTCCAAGGAGCAAACATATTTTAATTTCATGGCTGCAGTCCCCATCCACCGTGTTTATGTTCCCAATATTATCACTTAAAATAATAAATTGTGTGTCATGTATATCCTTTATATAATCAACATTATTTCAATAAGATAATGGTAGACATTTAATATACATGTTATCAATAAAATGGCATGCTAGATAATTACATCTAGTATGTGCAGTTTGAAGAAAACAATTTTACTTCCAAACATAGTATATGATTTATAAACTAATCTTCAGAGACTTTTGAGAATTGTGCAGGCTTTGAGTAAACAGTGACGAAGTAAAAGAATTAGAAGACTTAAATTCTGGTATTGTTCAAACCAAAAGTTTATTATGTGATGTTTGACATGTCACTTAACTTTTCTGATACTTTGGTGTATATATATATATATGTATATATAGATCAGTAATATCTGATCTTGCTGATTTGAAGGAGGATTGTTTTAAGAGCAGATGTAATAATAGACTTCCAAGATTGCTCGCTCAGTGGTAAAGAATCTGCCTGCCAATGCAGGAGACACAAGAGACTTGGGTTCAGCCCCTGGATTGGGAAGATGCCCTGGAGGAGGAAATGACATCCTGATCCAGTAGTCTTGCCTGGAAAATTCCATGGACAGAAGCCACTGGCGGCCTGCAGTTCATGGGGTCTCACAGAGTCAGCCACAACTGAGCAACTGAGCGCACACACACACGCTACTACTAATCATAAAACCACGGTGTAAAAACTTAAAAGTATCACAAATGTAAAAAGCAACTGACAGAAGCAACAGTAGCAGACGAGCTCCCCCTCACCCCATTAAGTATTCTCTGGAAGATATTTATAATTATGATTGTCTTATTAAGTATTTTTTATTAATTAGGTACTTACTTTCCAGTAGCTGACATTCTAGGGGATGGAAATAGACAATAGATAAGCACACAAATAGAACTGGTACACCTTGGTGAAATGTGCAATGGTGTTAACCAGACCATGTGAAAAGGAGTAAAGAACTGAATTTGTTGTGTGTATGGGTGGAGTCACTGTAAACAGGATATTTATGTAAAGCTTTTGAGAGGATAAAATCTGAGATAAGATTTTTAGAATAAGAAGTAGCTAGCCAGTACCTCAGTGAGAGTTACAAACAATAGTGTACATGGCCATGAAGAATGAGGTAGGCAGGTGAATCTTGAATATATTTGGGAAGAAGACTTGGGTATGTTTGTTGATATATTGAATGTAAAAGATGAGAAAAAGAAAGTTTAAATAAAAGACTTTCGATTTGAGGAATTGAATAAATAATAGTATTACTTACTGTGATTAGAAGAAATATATGAATGAATTAGGGCTTCCTAGGTGGTGCTAGTGATAAAGAACCTGCCTGCCAATGCAGAAGACATAAGAGACCCAGGTTCAATCCCTGGGTGGGGAAGATCCCCTGGAGGAGGGCATGGCAACCCACTCCAGTATTATTGCCTGGAGAATCCCATGGACAGAGGAGCCCAGCGGGCTACAGTCCATGGGGTTGCAAAGAGTCGGACTCAACTGAAGTAACTTAGTACACACACAGGAAAGGACATATACAGAGCAGGAGAACAAGAGGTCTGTTTTGGACTCATTGCATTTGACATATATGTGAAACTCCCAAGTGAGCATGCCAAAAATTATATATACTTTTGGAGTTTAGAGGAAAAATAAATGTCAAAGATATAAATTATTTATCATTAATGTATGCAGGTTTTTTGACAGCAAAGAAAAGAATGAATTCGTGGAGAGTTTGTAGATAGATAATGTGTATGAAAGAGAGAGAGGAATTGGTGATAAGAAAAAACAAGATGAATGTTCAGTGTTTGGAATCCACTTTTATGCTCCATGCTTGTATCAAGATCATTTAGAAAATGTATTAAATAATAGCAAAAACTGAAACAGCCTTGAGTAACCCAGATAATAAAGAACCTGGAGTACACGTTGGAGGTTGAAATTTTACCAAAGGAGAAATGGTTTCCAATGTACACTGAGAAAAGGCAGAATAAGGACAAAGGTTGCATGAGGTTTGGAGACTTAAGGGTGAAATATTGATGGAGTTCCTGTAAGACTGATTTTTGCATCCCAGTGAATTCATAAGCAAGGCTTTCAGAAATGGGAGAATGTTTTCTTTTTCCTTTATTTCTTCTCTGAGATTTTGGAAGAAAAGAGACAGAATGAAATATTTGTCTGGTAGAATGGAAAAACAATCTTTCTAGAGTCAGATAATAGGGTTGCTAATGAGGAAATTGTGCACCTTTCAAGTGACCTGGAGGAGAAACAAAGTTTGAACAACTCTGAAACTAGATACGAATATTATTATTCTTGTTCTTGTTCTAGGCGCAACAGTGAGGAGGTGTGCAGTAATTCTCACTACTTTACAAAGTCCCTTTAGCCCTATATCTTCCACATGTGTTTTTGTTACCCTCAAACTGGGATTTAATCAGAGTATATTAGATCTGGCAATGACCTTGAGGATCATTTTTTCCAACTGTGTCATTTTATATGTAAGACAAGTGAGGCCCCTGGGAGTCTAATGATTTATACAACTGTACGACTGTGCTGTGGCAGTCACCAGCCTTCCTCTGCTGTTCAGTGCTGTATACAAGAACTTAGAGTGCTGCCATTAGGGGATTTTTAATCACTGAACTTCCCTGATTGTCAGTCAGAGATATCAAAATATTTTCCCTTTCTATGGGTGCGTATGATACAAAAAATTAACTGGGAAAGAGGAAATACATTACAATATATATTATTGTTCTAATATTTCCTTTGTGAAGATGACAAAACCATGGAATATATATTACAATGTGGGTAATATGGTGGTCATACATTATTAGAACTTTTAAAATTAAATGATTTATTATTACAGAAAGATAGATTGCATTTTTCTACATTATCTTATAGATTTTCTTTCACCCTTTACACAGAATAGTCTAAACACGTCATAAAACAGAAATGAAGCACACAAATATGGATAAAATATATCTACATAATTAGGGAATTTAATTAATGATATTTTCTATTGGCCTCTATTTTATATACTTGAACTGTCTATAAATGCAATTTTAAAGTTCCCAAGTGTAGCAAGTAGGCCAGATATGAATTTCAAGTGTCTCATTAGTGAAAATCGTCTTTGAAGTTGCAAATGGGAAAAAAAAATTATTTGCGCATAGAATCTTTCCAACAGAGGATCTCAAAACATATTTAATTGTGACATGATTTATGTAAAGCAAGAAGAGTGCCAAGAAAAGTCTTTATTTTTTTCTTATGCAAGAGCATGCTACGAGAATAAATGATTACTGACTATCTGCTTCACAAACTACTAGCACAGTTTAAAAATATTTTTCACTCCAGGAAGTCTGTACTATAATACTTAATGCTTCCTTCTCTTCTCATTTCTGATTTCTTCCATAACTCATTAGACAGCTGATGGAACTACACATGGAATAAAGTAGCTGTGTTTCTTCCCTCATATTAAATAATAAAGGTCATTTGCCTAGTTTTTTTTTTTTTTTTTTGCTGCCAATAAATTTTTCTTGTGAAATTCTAAAACAATGAAGAAACTCAGACTATGGGTATAATTTTCAAGCAAAATTCATACCATTTCTTAACTGATACAGTGTTTTCAATCTACCTTCTTTTCCCTTTTTATTGCAGTATAGAATGGTTTTTTACAAAGAGTCCAATTAATAGTTTTGAAGTAGCAATATAAAGTTTAATTATTAATATTAAATCAGGAAATGTTTATATGGATAGTAGAATAAATAGATTATAAAATTTAAGGATCACTAACCCAAGGGGGCTTCTCGGGTGGCTCAGTGGGTAAAGAATCTGCCTTCATTGCAGGAGACCCAAGAGATGTGTGTTCGATTCCTGGGTTGGGACGATCCCCTGGAGGAGGGCATGGTGTTCCACTTCAGTATCTTTGCCTGGAAAATCCCATGGGCAGAGGAGTATGGCAAGCTATAGTGCATGGGGTCACAAAGAGGGAGACAAGACTGACATAACTGAACAGGCCATTGAAGGAGAATGTTTCTAGAGGAACAGAATCGCAAATTATGAACCACACACAAATAAAGCAAATCTATTGACTGGTTTTGTTGATTGTATTTAGTTGACTTCATTTATTTTGAAAATAATAAGATTGAAATGAAACCGTAGCTATATATGTTTGTGTATAGATAATACTTCTGTATTATATATAAATATTGAATGAATAATAAATAGGATGAATGGAATTTGGAATATAAGTGCTAAGGAAGTTGTTTTGTTTTGTTTACAGAAACATTCTGTAAGGAAAACCTCAGAAAAGTCCAAAACTAATAAACCAGGCCAACAAATCTTTAGTATTGAGAGTTAGGTTGGGATAAAAAAAAGAAGAAAAGATTTTCTCATGTCTCAAAGTTATCTGCAAAACAGAGAGTGGTAAAGTAAGAGATTTGTGCTTGTTTAAAATAATAGAAATGTATTTAACTATGTGGATATAATTAAAATATATAATATAATTCTATATCATTAAGCATATTTATTATAATTTCTTGCTTGATAAAGAGAGCAAAGCTAAACCAACATTTTTAGAAGCAGTGGTGTAAAATACAGTATGCATGTCCTTCTCATAATTAGTCAAGAGGTAGGTTGTCCAGAGCTAGCGTGCCCAATCCCATATATCTTAATCTTTTTATCAGGAAAACCTTCAAAAAGGTACAAATTAAATGGGATAGTATAACTAATCCCTCACTGTTTCACCACCAGTTTTGAAGAGTTGTTCTCAATGTTCTGCCATTTTTTAAAAATTGAAGTATAATGATTTTGCAATGTTAAATTAGTCTCTACTGTACTGCAGAGTGAGTCAGCTATATGTATGTACACATATATCTGCTCTTTTTTGGATTTCCTTCCCTTCCAATTTACCACAGAAAATTAATAGGATCCCCTGTGTTGCACAGTAGGTTCACATTAGTTATCTATTTTGAACTTCCCAAATGGCACTAGCAGTGAAGAATCCGCCTTCCAGTGCAGAAAATGCAGAAGCCCCAGGTTCAATGCCTGGGTTGGGAAGATCCCCTGGAGGAGGAAATGGCAACCCACTCCAATATTCTTGCCCGGAGAATCCCTTGGAGAGAGGAGCCTGGTGGGCTACAGTCCATGGGGTCACAAAGAATCGGACACAACTGAGCGCCTAATCACACAGTTATCTATTTTATACATAGTATCAGTAGTGTGTATATCAATATTAACCTCTCAATTCATCCCACCCCTTGTTTGGCGTCCATATATTTATTCTCTATGTTTGTGTCTCTATTTCAATGTGATTAGTTTCAAAATATATATATCCATATAATCATAGTCTATCTTATAAACATATCCGTCACCTCCAAAAGCTTTTATCTCATATTAAAAGAACTCATTATTAATAAAAAAAATTATTTTATGGTTAATTTACTCTCAAAAATGAGCTTATTGTTATTTTAGAATAATCTAAACTACAGTTGACGTTCCCTTTATTTAAATCTTAAAAAGAATTATTCATGAAAACCAAAGTATTATTCTGTTTTATATTATTAGTCAACACACATTTTTATGATTTTGCACAGACTGTTGTTTTGAAATTATTTTTATTTCCTTGAAGAGCTTTCTTTGGGAAAAAAATGTTGTACGTTGAAGCCTAAGGCTTGCAGAAAAGTAATTGTGTCAAAAGGGAAAAAAAAATACTTGGTTTATGACATCAAATAATAGTAGTTTGAACCATAACAAATTGCATATGCTTAGAAACATGTTGATCTTCAAAACTGTGATGTCATATGATTCCACCTAACTCTTGCTGTATCTTGAGGAATGCATGGTCATAGGATTTTTGTTGTGTCCCAAGAGACTCCCTGAATCCTCTCAAAGAGACTCTCTTCCTTTTCCAAGGAAATGAAGCATATTTTATTAAACACGCCCTTGTTTAAAGAACATGCATTACAACACTCAAGGAAAAAACAGGAACTAATGTTAAGATTTTTCTCGGATCTTCACCACACAGAAAAGTGCTAATTAGTGACAGCACATAATTTGAACAATTGCTACTGACAAAGTTCTTCATCAGTATGTTTCAAGGTTCCAACAAGTTTCCTTGATTTGAAATTAAATCAGTTCCATGCAAAGGAACTCAGAATAATGGAAATCCCCATCAAATGTTATAGAAATAGGTAGTTTGGTCAACCACAGATTACATCTCATTACCATTTAATCTTTTTTGGAATTCCCCAGGTGGTGGTAAAGAACCTCCCTGCCAATGCTATAGTCCTAAGAGATGTGAGTTCTATCTCTGGATTAGGAAGATCCCCTGGAGAAGAAAATGACAACCTGCTCCAGGATTCTTGCTTGGAAAAATCCCACAGACAGAGGAGCCTGGAGGGCTGCAGTCCATGGAGTCACAAAGAGTAGGACACGACTGAAGCGACTTAGCACAGACGCACATGCCATTTATATTTTATTAAAATAACATGCTTCTGCACAAACTGGATTTTTCTTATTCTAATAGTGGTTTTAACTAAAAAACATACATTAAACCAATACACACGCAAAGAACAATATTCAAAATAACTTTATTTCCTCCTTATCATCTGGCCTAGACTCAAATGCTGCTTCTATAGACATCAGGTTATAATAATTTAAAATATATTGCATTTATTCTTCAAAGTGTATGTGTAATGCACAACAGTGAACACAGTATGTTTTCAGTAAATGTTTTGGGAAGAGAATAACCTATAAGGGAATAAAGGCACAAGAAAGAATGAAAAGATGTTTGAAATTTCCTACTCACTTTGTATATAAGAAAGCAACATTCATAAACAAATTAAGAATGTACAATATGGGTACAGCACAAGATTTCCTATTCTTTATTTTTCAAAATTATGCACATGAATGTATTTCATCTTAGGTATGATATATTTGAAGAAACTGCAATGATCTACCAGTATATTGAGGAATCTTCTATCTTACAATGCCCTTTAAAGAGCATTCTTTCAACATAAAGGAAACAAAATGGTCTTATTGAAGTGAAATTAATCACCTCTGCCATCAAAAACAATTCATCAAATTATGTATCTCACAGTGCTATGCACTCTACATTAGGAATTTTAAAAAATATATGAGTATCCACAGAATCAGTGCTCTAAAATAAATTACACTGATACTGAATTTAAAAAAATAGGCTTGATGGTTTTCAAAAATAGGACAAAAATAAACACTAAAAATATTACAGTTATGCTTTGATTTATGTTTTCTATTTAAAAAGTAAAGATTTTCTTCCTATTAACACAACCAGAGTAGAATGTGAATGCAGGTTCAATCCACAAGTCCAGTTTGGTACAAGTTCCAGCTTGAAAAATGCTGTTAACTATTATAAAGAAAACTCTCTGTGTGTGTTTGCGCACTTACGCGCACATGTATGCAGATAAGGAAGCCTTACATTAGGCACATTCTTGTACTCCCAAGTTTCCCATGATTTCCAAGAGATACGTTCTTATAGGACTGTAAATTTTATAGCCAAGCAAAATTTTGGATGAGCTGTTTTGCTGTCTTTTTTGTTTTCATTTCTCTATGATTATTTTATTGCCTTGGTGCTTTAAGGTGGTCACCAGAATGTCAAAGGACTTATTAAATATTTTCATATTCCAACCAAAATGTTTAACCAGTGAGAGAAAAAGGGCATAGTACTAATTTTAACCTAAACTTTGAGAGAAACCCAATGATATTCTCTCACAAAGCATAAATATTTGCACAATGGATTGCTAACAAGACCTTCAGCTCCTCTGTGAACACAGGAGAAAACTAAATACCAAAATGCATGGAGGCACCAAGGCTAGCATTTTATATATATATAAAAATATATATATATATATATATATATATGGGCTTCCCTTGTGGCTCAAATGGTAAAGAATCTGCTTTCAATGCAAGAGACCTGGGTTCGATCCCTAGGTTGGGAAAATCCCCTGGAGAAAGGAATGGCTACCCAGCCCAGTATTTTTGCCCAGAGAATTCTCTGGACAGAGGAGCCTGGCAAGCTACAGGGCATGGAGTCACAAAGAGTCAACCATAACTGAGTGACTAACACACACACATTGAATATGTGTATACATTATATATTATACAAAATTATATATAATTATATGGATATAATTTTATATTTCACTGTTTTAAAAGTTATTTTGAACCAGTTGTCCAGTTTGAGACAAAATCAATATCAAAAGTTAAAATTCTATTTTTAAATTAAATAAAATAAGAAGGAGCATTGAGTAATACCTATTGATAATTAGAATTTTCAGGAAAAAATTAAATTGGGGCTCTAATACTCCAGACATGGAGACCAGAAATAGGCTAACACAAACACATACGAGTTTCACTCTTTCAGTTTCTACTTCTGTGTTTGGTTATTTTTCCTGGGAATATAATACTTGTTTTCAACATCCCTCACTAGAATTCCATTCAGAATAGATGGAATATGTGTTGGGAGTTTGAAACACATGCTCTAGATATCAGTACACTATAGAAAAATTTTAGCACTTCCTTCCCTCTTCCAAACTCAGATAATCTCTGTTATTATAAGTGTAAGTAAGTAATTGTAGTCGCTCAGTCATGTCCGACTCTTGGTGACCCCATGGACTGAAGCCCACCAGGCTCCTCTGTCCATGGGATTCTCCAGGCAAGAATACTGGAGTGGGTGGCCATTTCTTTCTCCAGGGGATCTTCCAGACTCAGGGACTGAACCCGGGTCTTGCACATCACAGGCAGATGCTTTACCCTGTAAGACCAATTTTCTTTTAAAAATGCTGTAATGTTCATAAATGTTTGCAATGCTGGCATTTTAATTAGTCTATATTATCTCACCATAGGAAAATATATTTGAAATGGTAGAAAAAAATTAAAAAAGAAAAGCATTTCCCACCATCTAGAGATTCTGGCAACTTATTAGCATTAGCAAAGTTATTTGTGGTCTTTCCCCTTTGCTGGTTATACACTGAAGTATCTTCTATATGTAGAAACCATATATGAAAACCATATGCACATGTTTTCAGAGACTGTTCTTTCACTTTATTCTTAATCTTGGTATAATCTTTAAATGCTTAAAGATTTGTAAAACTTTTTACTTCAGGTTTACCTTTGATTTAACTTACTACTATAAATTACAATTAGTGCAGGGACTTAGAAATCTGTGTGTAATTATAGAAAATATAACAATATATTGAGCGAGTTGAATGAACCTAGAGTCTGTCATACAGAGTGAAATAAGTCAGAAAGAGAAAAAAAAATATGGCATATTAATGTATACAAATAGAATCTAGAAAAAATGGTACTGATGAACTTACTTTCAGGGCAGGAATAGAGATGCAGACGAAGAGGATAGATTTGTGGACACAGCAGAGGAAAGAGCGGGCAGGATGTACGCTAACAGAATATAGCACATGTGTATACATGTGGCTGATTCACAGTGTTGTTCAGCAGAAACGTAGCCATTGTAAAACAATTATACTCTAATTAAAAACAATCATTTAAAAAGATGTGGTGGTTTGGTTTGAGTTGCTTTGGCTGTGAACCCAATCCTGAGCAATAGCTGGTGCAAAGGAAGATAAGGGTCTTGCATTCTTGACATGAGAAATATATAAGAGCATCTCTTACACATGAAGGACTCAGAGAAATGTCACTCAACAAGCACGGCTTCTGAAGGCTAACATCAGATAATTAATAACGTTGCAATATATGTCAATGGTGTCATTTATTTATTCAGTATACGTATATTTATTCCATGCCTTCTCTGTCTCAGGCACCGTGCTGTATGCACACAACAAATGTGGCTCCTTTAGTAACGATTCAGTGAAGGAGACAACAAGAAAGGAATCAGGGCATAAACAAAGCCATAGTTTCTGATTTTCACAAAGAAGAGAAAGGAGTAAAAAAAAAAATTGAGAGCTTGAAGCAGGACATAAGGAGAATATCTGATTTAGTTTTAAAAATCAGGCAAGATGTCTCTGAGAAAGTGGCAGGTAAGTAACCATGTGAATAAACACACGAGCACCCTTGCTGTGCGCTCTCCATGATGCGCTGTTTTAGGGTGCATGCTAAAGTGCAAAATGCGCTCATCTCCATTCAAAATTCTTCCAATCCATTCACTGGATGGTCAGAATCTAAAAGAGAGAGCTCTATACATCCCATCTGCATTTAGGGGTCATGCTGCTAAGTCATTTGGTCGTGTTTGACTCTTTGCAACCCCATGGACTGTAGCCCGCCAGGCTCCTCTGTCCATGGGATTCTCCAGGCAAGAATACTCAAGTGGGTTGCCATGCCCTCCTCCAGGGAATCTTCCCAAACCAGGGATCGAACCCCAGTCTCTTACATCTCCTGCATCAGCAGGTGGGTTCTTTACCGCTAGCGCCATCTAAAAAGCCCATTTAGGGGGTGCAATTGAAAATTCTGAAACTAGAAGCTGCTGTTTCCTTAGACCTCTATTCAATAGACACACTTTCCTTTATTGGGTCCTGTTTTTATAAGAAGATCTATAAATTTTAAGAAGCAAGTCAAAAGGGAATCACACATTTGGAAGAACATACACATTTTGGCTGTGCGAAAGATAAATGCAATGTGTCTTCCTTTGATCAGAGAGGAGCCTCTGAAGAATTAACTCCACAGTCAGCACAGAGGGGTAATTCGTTCAGCATCTTTGAATTTCATTCTGACTTTTTAAATGACGCACGCTCCTCTGATATTTTAAAGATCACTTGTCATTACATGTTCCTAATTTGTCATTTGATAGATTCAAACAGCCCTGAAGAAGCATCTCTGATTCAAAAGAATGATTCTTTAATTTCAGGCCCCCCTCTACTTCCCGTCAATGTGGCAGGGTGTCCCAGCTGAGCTCAAACCAAGATTCCATTTGAATGTTTGTGAAACGGGGGGAGGCTGTGCAGCTCTCTGGCATATATTTTTATGATTGGCTCAAGGGCTTTTAGGAGTGTTCGCTGGATTTAGGGGTGGAAACAGATGGAGATATGTGCAAAAGTGTGATATACAGAGAGTGGGTGGAGGGAGCAGAGAGATAAACAGAGGCAGAGCGAGATGCAGAAAGTGATGAAATGGCTTTTGACTGCCCACATGGCAGATTCTTTTTGTGAGAGTTCTGTAATGAGAGTGAATGTATTAAGGTCCTCCCGAGAATTGGCGCTTGCAATTTTGGAGAGTGAGAAGTTCAATGAACTTCTCTCTACAAGATGAAGACTCAGGGAAGCCAGTGCTGTGATTTAGTCTGAGTCCAAAGCCCTGAGGGCCATGTAAACCTGTGTTTGTTCACATCCAAGTCAAAGAACTGGAGAAGATGGGACAAGAGGTCCCAATTCGAACAGGCAGGCAAGAAGCAAAAGTGATTAAATTATCATTCCTCTAACTTTTGTTCCATTTGATGACTCTTAATAGATTAGATGATGTCCACTCACATTGGGGAGATTAATCTGCTGAGTCCACAGAGGCAGAACTAATCAAATCTAGAAAAATCCCTCACAAGCACACCTAGAAATAATGCTTAATCTGGACATTTCATTGATGATCATGTTGACATGAAAAGTTAATACCATAGTGGTGTTGGAATCAGAAGTATTTTAACAATAGCAAGTAAACAACAACAGTAAAACCTTTCCAGAAGCAGTTAGATCAGGATTACAGAAACGAGTGAAATCCAAATTTGAGTTGAGGCTAATGCTTCTTTTCTCCATCTCGGAAACATTGCTGTTTTGTTTCACAGACTTATACTCTGAGGGTTTCCCTAATGGCTAAAATGGTTCAGAATCTGCCTGCCTTGCAGGAGACCTGGGTTTGATCCCTGGGTTGGAGAGATCCCCTGGAGAAGGGAATGGCAATTCACCCTAGTATTCTTGCCTGAAGAATTCCATCGACAGAGGAACCTGTCAGGCTACAGTCCATGAGCTGCAAAGAGTCAGACAAGACTGAGAAATTAACACACACACATACTCTGAGGGCTCATATACCAGCAGAGGCAGAGGATGGTAACTTGCTGAAGCCAGAACAGATGATATCATGTGGAAATTATCAGAAACACATGGAATATCAATAGCAAATCTCAGAGCAGATTATTTGAAACTACCAAGAGTCCCTGGCGCTGAGTTCCTGTAGTTATAAAAGGTAGGATCTAATAATTAACAATGTAGTCACTCAGTTGTGTCCAACTCTTTGCAACCCCATGGACTGCAGCCTGCCACTTTCCTTTGTCTATGGAATTCTCCAGGCAAGAATACTGGAAAAGGTAGCCACTTCCTACGCCAGAGGATCTTCCCAACCCAGAGACTGAATCCAAGTTTGCTGCATTGCAGGCAGATTCTATACCATCTTAACCAACTGAGAAACCCAAGTTCTACTAATTAGTTCACAACACTTATGTACTGCTTATTCATACACTGATGGTAAAAGTATAAAGGAAGAAACATTCTTATGACCTTGGGTTGTATGATAACAAACTTCATTATCACACCCAAGTGTAAATACGGAATAGGGAGGAACATTTCAATAAGTTAATGGTGAATCAGCAACAAAACCCAGTTAATCGATTCACTACTGTTTTCACTCTTCAGGTAGTTTGTTGACTTTTTACAGATACAGTCACAATTTTAAAACATGATTTATGGAGTAATCTTCCCATGTAGTTTTTTAATGCCATGTGATTGATGCTTTTAATGAAATTATAAAAAAGATGTTTCCAATATTGTATTTAAAACTTTAAAGTGTAGGATTTAATCTTGGTATCCAATTTCACTCTTACCTTATTAAAGACACAAATCTAAAAATCACCAATTAATTAGGTGACATTTTTAGGTTACTTCTACTCTTGACTTCCTTGAAATAATTGGGTCAATTTATTTTACCACCTGTCTTCCAAAAAGTTGACTTTGTCTTTGTTATATGTTAAGGAATCAAATACTAACCTTGTGGAACATATGAAAAAAATGCAAAAACCCCAAATGAGTTGTGAAACAGAATGTATATCTTAAATGCTCTCAACACTTTTTGCCATCTCACCTTTACTCCCAGAACCTTTCCATTCCTCCATCAAGTTGTTGTTATTTAGTCTCTACGTTACGTCCGTCTGTTTGCGACCATGTGAACTATAGCACAGCAGCATTCTCTGTCCATGGGATTTCCCAGGCTTTGTTATTGGAGTGGGTTGTCTTTCCCTTCTCCAGGGGATCCTCCTGACCCAAGGATCCAACCCACATCGCCTGCATTGGCAGGTAGATTCTTTACCACTGAGCCACCTAGGAAGCCCCTCCATCAAGTGGTAGAAACTATTTCTCCTCTTCTTGAACTTGGTGGACCGTATCTTTGTGATAGCTACAACTAACAGAGTAAGAAAGAAGCAAAGCTATGTGACTGAGTTTAGACCATAAAATGGAATAGGACTTTTCTCTCTGTATCTTATATTTATTGTGGAGTTTAAGACACATGGAGAAACCCATGGGGAGAGGAAGCGAATTCTCAGCCCTCATCCTTTAGCTGATCTCCTGGTCATCAGCCAGTCAAAACTCTATGGTGAGAAACAAACCATCTTGGAAATGGACCCTCCAGCCTCTAGGAAATTGTCTCAGCTGATGCTGCGTGCACTGCCACTAAGCCAATAGAACTTAATATTCAATATTGCCATATATTATAATAACATTATATAGGCATATGTCACTATCAGAAAAGACTCTGATGCTGGGAAAGATTGAAGGCAAAAGAAGTAGAGAGTGGCAGAGGATAAGATGGTTAGATAGCGTCAGCAACTCAGTCGACATGAATCTGAGCAAACTACGGGAAATAGTGAGAGAGAGGGAAGCTTGTGGTTCTGCAGTCCATGGGATCGCAGCACAACTTAGTGGCTGAAAAACAACAATAAATATATCACAATATTTATAATGTCATACATACAAACTCTTCTGCTGGATGTGAACTGGACAAATACTTTTGAGTCTTTGCAGAGTTTATTTCTTCCATCACCAGGTTTCTCACTCATCGTTTCTGTCCCCTGCCAACAACCCTCCCTCACATCTCCTCAATCAGCTTACGCAAGCTGACCACTGTGTTTTATTAGCTTGCATTTTAAGTGTTAAATTTCAGGAAAAGGAAGGAAATTGATTGCATATGCTAGGTACCAAGCACCACTAAATGTTTTACTATTAAATTAAAATTATTTCAGTTTTACTGTCCTTTATTTTGTTTTGTTGTTCTGGGTTGCTTTGTGGGTTTATTTGTTTTGTTGACAAACATACTTTGTAGACCTTTGAAGTACAGCAATGCTTTTCTTTTTCCTAGTGTGGGTTCTGCAACATCCCTGCTGCAAAGTTCTACTAGTAGATGCGGCGGGGAGGGGTGGGCACACCTCAGTACATTCAAGATTAAGAGGGTTATTGAAAAGAACTTGAAGACAGGGCACTCACTGAAATATTAACCTTGTGCCTCTTCCCATTGCTTAGAGAAGTAGTCTCAAAACAACTTGCTCCTGTCACAACAGCAGGACATAAACAGAACTTACATGGTCCCTGTACTGTCAGGAAATAAGAATTTGAACATCAGTATATCTAGTTACATGCTTAAAAATATATTACTAGCAATTTAAATATCGTCAATTAGTGATATTATTTCATCATTATAGAAGTATATAAATACAGTGTCTAATATTTTCTTCCCATGCTTCATTAAAAAAACACCCTCTAACTTGGTTTAGAGCAATCCTTGGGCATCCCTCGTGGCTCAGCTGGTAAAGAATCCACCCACAATGCAGGAGACCTGGGTTTGATCCCTGGGTTGCAAAGATCCCCAGGAGAGGGTACAGCTAACCACTTTAGGATTCTGGCCTGGAGAATTCCATGGACCTTATAGCCCATGGGGTCGCAAAGAGTCAGACATGACCAGGTGCTTTCACTTCACTCCATTTTCCTCTGTTGCTTGGTGGCTGTTGTTGCGATGGCTGTGCCATCTGTGAATAAGGTTTTCTTCTTTATTTCTCATCATATATGAGTTGACCAATAAATATTGTTTCTTTAAAACATTCATGTATTCCCAATCTGCAGTGAGATTGTAATGACTTTGGAGCATTCCCCTAGATAAACAAACTATGATTTAGTCTATAATCAAAGTTATTATTTAGCTTATGGGAAATAATATATGGTATGAAATTCTGTTTACATTTTTTCAATACGATATTATCTTTCTACCTGAGAAGGCTCATAACAGTATAGATGATGCTATCAGATGTTGTATTTCAGTGGCATCAGCCATTTCTGTGTATGTGTTAGATGCTTGATTGTGTCTGACTCCTTGCAACTCCATGGATTGTAGCCCACCAGGCTCCTCTGTCCATGAAAATCTCCAGGCAAGAATACTGACGTCCATTGACATTTCCCTCTCCGGGGGACCTCTCCAGTCTAGAGACTGAACCCTGGTCTCCTACAGCGCAGGAAGATTGTTTACTCTCTGAGCCGCCAGGGAAGGCCTCAGACATTTCTAACCACTCAGATTCAGTCTTAACATGTACACAAAAGCGTCACATATAGAAAGAAAGGGAATTCGTTTAAACTCTTTCAGCAACCAAGCCAATGGTCTTTCTTCTGGCCAAAACAATCCTAATATTTTACTTATAATGCCATAAAATTAAATTTGCCCTTCTTTCACTAATTCCATATTGTTTATAGCTTCCTGTTAGTGTACTTCCTATTGTGTATACAGTTTTGATCATTTAAATCATAGATACGTGTCAACTATTTTCTAGAATTTGAGCCCACTTTTCCTCTTTATAATATACTATTTTGTGTTTCATATTTGAACTTTGTGAAACTCCTAGAGAAGTTGAGACAACTTCTTAGATTCATATAGTGGGTAATATTTTATACTTATTTCAGTAGTACTGACTTTCAACTGCTATAATTTTAATCCCATCTAAAAGCAACAATCAAAAACGATGTGAGTCACTAAAGAAAATAAATAGCTTAAATCCATGGATGTGTCGTACATATCTTTTTTCAATTCAACTGTGCTGAATTTGTCATCTACTCTTTTCTAAAATGCACAGCAGGAAGTTTACAAGGAGCAATCACTGCATGATCAAACATAGGGAAGAAAACGAGCTTTGTATTTTCAAACAGAAATAGGATTTAAAGAACAACCTATGATCAGTGGTTTGTTATTTTTCTTTAGGCCTTAAACTTTGATTTCTCTTATGAATTCTTACGCTATTAAAGCTTCAGATGTTTATTGACTAAGTCACTAAAGTGTACAAAATTAGCACAGAGAGTGTTTGAAATAATTTAAATATTTTTCCAAGATTTTTAAAATTAAAAAGAGGAAAAAGCTTAGAGTTTATTAAAGAGAAAACGGATATTTTTAAGTAGTTAAAGAAGACTATAGTGCTCAAAGGTTGTTTGTTAATGTTAACAGTTTAGTATTTTCAAAGTGGAGACATCACCAGAAATTCTGTTCCTGTACATGTGAAAGGCAATATATGTTAGATCTAAAAAGTTTGGTAGAAACCAACACAATATTGTAAAGAAATTATCCTCAAATTAAAAATAAATTTTTAAAAAGTAAATAAGAATACAGATTAGCAAAAGGCTTGTGACCATAACCCTATTATAGCGTGTATGTGGGCATATTATCACTTATTCCTCAGTTTCCCTCTTTCCCTCCATTTTACTATCTACCTACCCATCATTTATCTATCTATCTATTTTTGTTTATTCATTTTATCTATATCACCTGGCTTACTATATAATAATCATACCATTTTACAATTTAAATGTCATTTAACCCTACTGCACAGCTTTAGATGGATATAGTCTAAAATAGGGCAGCTTTATCCACTAATTGTATCATGTCCTGATACTATGTCAGTTTGTTACAATGCAACCTATGTTTATTTTGAGGAAACTAAGAAGCTTCATATAATAGTAAAAAGCCATCAGTGATTTGTAATCTTTTAGCTGGGGGAGGTTCCTGCCTCTATATTGAGGGCTACTGACTGAGCAGGGTAGTGGCTGCTGAATGAAGGTGAGGTGGCTGCAGCAGTTTCTTCAGTTCAGTTCAGTTCAGTTCAGTCACTCAGTCGTGTCCAACTCTTTGCAACCCCAGGAATCGCAGCACGTCAAGCCTCCCTGTCCATCACCAACTCCCGGAGTTCACTCAAACTCATGCCCATCGAGTCGGTGATGCCATCCAGCCAGCTCATCTTCTGCCATCCCCTTTTGCTCCTGCCCTCAACCCTCTCAGCATCAGAGTCCTTTCCAATGAGTCAACTTCGCATGAGGTGGCCAAAGTACTGGAGCTTCAGCTTTAGCATCACTCTTTCCAAAGAAATCCCAGGGCTGATCTCCTTCAGAATGGACTGGTTGGATCTCCTTGCAGTCCAAGGGACTCTCAAGAGTCTTCTCCAACACCACAGTTCAAACACATCAATTCTTCGGTGCTCAGCCGCAACTCCATACATGACCACTGGAAAAACCATAGCCTTGACTAGGCGGACCTTAGTCGGCAAAGTAATGTCTCTGCTTGTCAATATGCTATCTAGGTTGGTCATAACTTTCCTTCCAAGGAGTAAGTGTCTTTTAATTTCATGGCTGCAATCACCATCTGCAGTGATTCTGGAGCCCCCCAAAATAAAGTCTGACACTGTTTCCGCTGTTTCCCCATCTATTTCCCATGAAGTGATGGGACCAGATGCCATGATCTTCGTTTTCTGAATGTTGAGCTTTAAGTCAACTTTTTCATTCTCCACTTTCACTTTCATCAAGAGGCTTTTTAGATCCTCTTTACTTTCTGCCATAAGGGTGGTGTCATCTGCATATCTGAGGTTATTGATATTTCTCCTGGCAATCTTGATTCCAGCTTGTGCTTCTTCCAGCCCAGAATTTCTCATGGTGTACTCTGCATAGAAGTTAAATAAGCAGGGTGACAATATACAGCCTTGACATATTCCTTTTCCTATCTGGAACCACTCTGTTGTTCCATGTCCAGTTCTAACTGTTGCTTGCTGACCTGCATATAAGTTTCTCAAAAGGCAGGTTAGGTGGTCTGGCATTCCCATCTCTTTCAGAATTTTCCACAGTTTATTGTGATCCACACAGTCGAAAGCTTTGGCATAGTCAATAAAGCAGAAAAAGATGTTTTTCTGGAACTCTCTTGCTTTTTCGATGATCCAGTGGATGCTGATAATTTGATCTCTGGTTCCTCTGCCTTTTCTAAAACCACCTTGAACATCAGGAAGTTCACGGTTCAGGTATTGCTGAAGCCTGGCTTGGAGAATTTTGAGCATTACTTTACTAGCATGTGAGATGAGTGCAATTGTGTGGTAGTTTGGACATTCTTTGACATTGCCTTTCTTTGGGATTGGAATTAAAACTGACCTTTTCCAGTCCTGTGGCCACTGCTGAGTTTTCCAAATTTGCTGGCATATTGAGTACAGCACTTTCACAGCATCATCTTTCAGGATTTGAAAGAGCTCAACTGGAATTCCATCACCTCCAGTAGCTTTGTTTGAAGTGATGCTTTCTAAGGCCCACTTGACTTCACATTCCAGGATGTCTGGCTCTAGGTGAGTGATCATACCATCGTGATTATCTTGGTCATGAAGAACTTTTTTGTACAGTTCTTCTGTGTATTCTTACCACCTCTTCTTAATATCTTCTGCTTCTGTTAGGTCCATACCATTTCTGTCCTTTATCGAGCCCATCTTTGCATGAAATGTTCCCTTGGTATCTCTACTTTTCTTGAAGAGATCTCTAGTCTTTCCCATTCTGTTCTTTTCCTCTATTTCTTTGCATTAATAGCTGAGGAAGGCTTTCTTATCTCTACTTGCTATTCTTTGGAACTCTGCATTCAAATGGCTATATCTTTCCTTTTCTCCTTTGTTTTTCACCTCTCTTCTTTTCACAGATATTTGTAAGGCCTCCTCAGACAGCCATTTTTCTTCTTTGCATTTTTTTTCTTGGGAATGTCTTGATCTCTGTCTCCTGTACAATGCCACAAACCTCCATCCATAGTTCATCAGGCACTCTGTCTTTCAGATCTAGTCCCTTAAAACTATTTGTCACTTCCACTGTATAATCATAAGAGATGTAATTTATGTCATACCAGAATGGTCTAGTGATTTTCCCCACTTTTCTCAATTTAAGTCTGAATTTGGCAATAAGGAATTCATGATCTGAGCCAGAGTCAGTTCCTGGTCCTGTTTTTTCTGACTGTATAGAGCTTCTCCATCTTTGGCTGCAAAGAATATAATCAATCTGATTTCGGTGTTGGCCATCTGGTGATGTCCATGTGTAGAGTCTTCTCTTGTGTTGTTGGAAGAGGGTGTTTGCTATGACCAGTGCATTCTCTTGGTAAAACTCTATTCGCCTTTGCCCTTCATTCTGTAGTCCAAGGTCAAATTTGCCTGTTATTTTAGGTGTTTCTTGACTTCCTACTTTGGCATTCCAGTCCCCTAGAATGAAAAGAACATCTTTTTTGGGTGTTAGCTCTAAATGGTCTTGTAGGTCTTCATAGAACCATTCAACTTCAGCTTCTTCAACATTACTGGTAAGGGCATAGCCTTGGGTTACCGTGATATAGAATGGTTTGCCTTGGAAATGAACAGAGATCATTCTGTCTTTTTTGAGATTGCATCCAAGTACTGCATTTCAGACTCTTTTGTTGACCATGATGACTACTCCATTTCTTCTAAGGGATTCTTGCCCACAGTAGTAGATATAATGGTCATCTGAGTTAAATTCACCCATTCCAGTCCACTTTAGTTCGCTGATTCCTAGAATGTCAATGTTCACTCTTGCCATTTCCTGTTTGATCACTTCCAATTTGCCTTGATTCATGGACCTAAAATTCCAGGTTCCTATGCAATATTGCTCTTTACAGCATCAGACCTTCCTTCTATCACCAGTCACATCTGCAGCTGGGTGTTGGTTTTGCTTTGGCTCTGTTGCTTCATTCTTTCTGGAGTTATTTCTCCACTGATCTCCAGTAGCATATTGGGAACCTACCTGCTGTGGAGTTCATCTTTTGGTGTCCTATCTTTTTTGCCTTTTCATACTGTTCATGGGGTTCTCAAGGCCAGAAAACTGAGTTGGTTTCCCATTCCTTTCTCCAGTGGATCACATTTTGTCAGAACTCTCCACCAAGATTCGTCTGTATTGGATGGCCCTACATGGCAAGCTTAGTTTCATTGAGCACCACTGTAGGGTTGTTAATTAACTTAATTTGAATGTCTCTGTGTTTCATGAAGTAAGGAGGCCCCAAAAAAGGAATGGAGATGGGGGAAAGCATGTTGGTGGAACAGTCAAAACACATACATTTATCGACTAACTTTGCTGTCTTTTAGGTACTAGTTTGATGCTCCCACCCAAGACAGTTATGATAGTAATGTCAAATATCACTGATCACAGATGACCTTAACATATATAATGAAAAAGTTTGAAATTGAAAGTGCATCAATGTTCATTTCTTCACATGCCCAACTAAACTAGCTTTACCTACAGTTGAGAGGGGATTTTAAAAAAGCTGTAGATTAACAATTTTCTTAAATACAACTTTTGACTTTTACTCATTTATTCAATATCTAGATTAAAATATTTTGTTCCGACAGTGGCTTACCTAAAGATCCTGTGGAAACATATTTTGAGCACTCAAAGGCTTCCCTTGTAGCTCAGTCGGTAAAGAATGTGCTTGCAGTGCAGGAAACCTGGGTTCAATCCCTGGGTCGGGAAGATCCTCTGGAGAAGGAAATGGCAACCCACTCCAGTATGCTTGCCTGGAAAATCTCATGGAGAGAAGAGCCTGGTGGGCTGCAGTCCCATGGGGTCACAAAGAGTCAGGCACGACTGGGTGACTAACACTTATACATAAAACACAGATGACATCAAATATCAACTTGACTATAATACAGATCACTGCATTTGCAAATCTTGCTTCTCAGAACTAAGGGTATTTTCTCAAAGACAGTGTGATTTTGTTTGTTTGTTTGTTTTGGTGCCTATTTTGCAAATTGTGAATGAGAAGGTTGGGAAGGGGTAAAAGGAAAGCTCTATAGATTCAGAAGGAAAATTGGGAACATAAGACTGTCAGTTGTAGCCTCATTTTACCCAAATGCTTCCTATTATTCCTTGCACAACACTGCCATTGCTTGAGGAGTGTGTGTGTGTGTGTGTGTGTGTGTGTGTGTGTGTGTGAGGAGAGACTTCAGAATGTACAGCCTTTCTATACTAGGTGTTACTTTGCTCTTAACAGACCATATTTATGCTGTGCTGAATTTCATAGACATAAACACATCTAAAAATGTCTGCCTCTCAAGTGAATTCAATGACAAGAGAAAATGGTCTTTATACAGCATTTGCTTCATCCATAATGAATGCAGATGGGGTCAGATCTAGTCACCAAGTATAAGCCTTTTATTTTAAATTTAGTATATGACAGGGATTCATTTTCTCTGCAGAAATGTGATGCTAAATATTGACCATTTAAAACCTAATAAGATGCTGAGTGGAGATTAATAAATCAAATGTATTAACATTGCAAATGTCTTGAAATGTTGCAGGTTGCCATCATAGCACGGATTTTATTTGACTCCATGGTACCATTATGCTAGCTGTTGCCCTAATTTTAGCTCATTGAATGCCTGATGAAATGTCATGCACGGTGAGTCCATTATAAGCCCATCAACTCTTGCATCTGCAGTTTGCAAGTTTAGACAGTTATTCTTTCAAAGAACTCTTAATGGGCTTTAGCATTTGATAAACTGTGAACTAGTTTACCTAGGACAAGGCTCTTCTAGTCAGACAAGTGTATTTCCTCTTCTAATGTAAAGATCTCAGCAAAGTCAAATAAAGCAGTAGCACTTATATCAAACTCTCTACACATTATATGCAAGATATATTTATTATATATTTATAGATACCCAATATAAGAATCCATTTACTCAAAAATGAAATATAAAATATAAATGCCAATTCTATTTATTTTAAAGCAAGGAAACCTCTATTAATAGTTGTAGCAGCAGCAGAACTTACAGTATTCGCACTGCCAATAGTAGCTGTAACAGATTTCTTTATGGAATACTTAGGTTAAAAAAAAAAAGGAAAGACCGGCATCGTCAAGATATTAAACCTCACAGCAACTCTCCGTGTAGGTACTATTTCCCTTCTTACAACTAAGGAGATCAAATTCCAAAGAAATTAATTACTTTTGACAGAGTCATGGATTTAAGCAGAGCAGAGTCAGGTTTGGAACCTAGAAGCAGCTAGTTCCATAGTTACCCAGCTACTAAACCATCCAAATAGTGATGTGTCGTTTGCTACTCCTTTCTGCCACACCAATTTTATCTGTTATCAGCTCTGACTGATCACTGAGATTGTGAAAATCAGCGTATGTCTGAGGCAATACTGCCGGCGTCAGAGCAATTGCCTAGATGTTCACTACCTTGGACACCATGTAGCTACTTCCCACCATCTTCAGGAATACATTTTCTTACGCTAAGTGAAGGCTGGAAAGAAGTAAAGACACACTGAGCTTTTGACCTAATGTCTTGGTCTCAGCCACCCCTGGTAAACATAGTTCCCCAGGGGAAAACAAGTTCTTCATTTATACTCTCAATCTTCAAAAAAATGCATTATCTTCAACCAACTACTCATTTGATATGTGTTAATGATCAAAGCAAGTCCCATTTTTTGATGCAATGACTCAAAAAATTATTCCACCAATTATAAGCAAATTATAGTTCCAATCTTTAGATTCCAATTCCTTTGTGTTTTAAGGACATGTTTTTCTTAGATTTAAATATTTGGAACTCAATGTTTTTCCTCTCTAATTTTTAACAGAATCAATGCATGATGTGAAAAATCCATTCCTGCCCTCAGGCTTCAGTTATTCTTTTCTTACATTTTAAGTCTTTCTTTTATTTCCCTAGGGCAGATAGGGGACATACGTCTGGGTAAATTTAGGCAGAAGCACCTGTTCTCTGTCCCCAGGCGCAACAAAGGGTCAGCATTCTTCCTGATCTTCCCTTTGAGTGCCTGGTGTAAAATATACAAGAGGGCACCAGTCTCTCTAGGTCCGCAGCACTAAGGGCTTCATCCTGTCTCCGGAACCCATAGTCAGCTTTCTACAATGCTTTATACATATCTAGCTGTATCTTACCAGTTTTTATGGAGTTCAGGGAAGTCTTTCCCAGATAAACAAATGTCCAAGTCTTGCTTCTCCCTACAGATATATGGCTCTCAAGATTGGGGGTTATTTGATTACTCAGAGATCTCAGGTCCATGTTGATTTAAAGGGAATTGGCTTACTTAATACTTGTCCTCTATTTTTCCTGTTGTAAGGGAAAAAGCAATACTTTCTTGCTCTTTAAATATCCAAGCTTTTAGTCTGTGACAGACACAGGTATACAGCTCTAATACAATCTTTTTATCATAATTAGTTATTTTTATTTTTTAAACTTAAATTTATTTATTTTAATTGGAGGCTAATATTGGTGGATTCATGTTGATGTATGGCAAAACCAATACAATATTTTAATAGTGAGACCAGGTTGATGGTAGCAAAGAAGAGGGACGCTGGCCGCAGTCCCCAGCACTCAGGGGAAACTCTCTTTAGGAATTGATTGTCAAAGGAAAAAATGGGATTTCAGAGAAGGGAGATTCCCAAGGAGAAATCTGTGTGTAGAAACCTGTTCTCTTGGTTATAAGAAGTTGGGTTGTAAGAAGAAAGGGTTCTGCAAGTGTTAATGTGGTGAGTTTTATAGCTTACATATATCTTGATTATATGCGCAAATGATACATTCAGGAGACTTGCCAATGGATGCAAGATGACTGTTTAGCACTTTATATCAGCAGCACAATTGTAAAGTGATAACAGAGTGTGTGTATGTGACAGCTGTCATTAATGGGGATAGAGGATAAGGACCAATTTCCTTAAAGCTGAGGAAGGAGCATAAAATTTAGAGATTGCCTGGAGGAAAAGGGTAAGGTGATAAATGCCTCCAGATTCTTGAATGGAGATAATGAGACACAGAAATTGACATGAGCAGGTTTGTACAAGAAGAGGATGGATTTGGGTTTTGACGTATGAACCTTGAACTGTTCATGAAACATAAAGGCCTGTATTGAATAAATGGTTGCGTTCATCATAATTCAGAAGTTCAAATGAGTTTCTTGGGCTTGCAGATGGAGACTTCCCAGTCTCCATCATAAATGTGGTGGTTTGAAGTAGGTGGGATGATCAAGGGATGATGGATCAGGAGTGAAGAGTGGAAGTCTAGGACACCACCTTGTGAATTCCTGGAGAAGCTAAGCGAAGAGGCTCAGAAACTAGTCTGCAGAAAACAGTGATAAAGTCCTAAACATCATCAGAGCATCCCATGGAAACCCAAGGAACAGAGCTTTACAATCCACTTTACAAAATAGATAGCAGAGAGTGCTAACAAGAGATGGACTAAAAAACAGAAAAAGAAATTGAAAAAGCTACTACCTCTAACAAGTAGGAGGCCAAATTAGTAAAGGCAGTTTGAGTACCCTGCTGTGGGCAGAAGTCAAATTTCAAAGCTTAGAAGACAGATCAGAAAGCGAGCAAATGAGGACAGACTATATTTATGAGAAGGCTATGGTTTTTCCTGTGGTCATGTATGGATGTGAGAGTTGGACTGTGAAGAAGGCTGAGCGCCGAAGAATTGATGCTTTTGAACTGTAGTGTTGGAGAAGACTCTTGAGAGTCCCTTGGACTGCAAGGAGATCCAATCAGTCCATTCTGAAGGAGATCAGCCCTGGGATTTCTTTGGAAGGAATGATGCTAAAGCTGAAGCTCCAGTACTTTGGCCACCTCATGCGAAGAGTTGACTCATTGGAAAAGACTCCGGTGCTGGGAGGGATTGGGGGCAGGAGGAGAAGGGGATGACAGAGGACGAGATGGCTGGATGGCATCACTGACTCGATGGACATAAGTCTGAGTGAACTCCAGGAGATGGTGATGGACAGGGAGGCCTGGGGTGCTGCGATTCACGGGGTCACAAAGATCGGATACGACTGAGTGACTGAACTGAACTGAACTTGAATAAGACGATGAGACCAAAATAAAATTCAACTTCTCTCCAAGAGTATTGCAAATGATGATGCAACAAAGAACAAATGTCAGAAGTGTCAATGGCTAAAATTCATCCGTATGCACGCGCATAAACATTCCAACCTGAATTAAAGTCCTGGGTTGATCTGAAAACTCAAGCCACCTCTCTCTCCCTGATTTGTGTCTTCCCATAAATTCCTCTCATGCTGTTCACTCTTCTTTACCCCTTCTCTCCTTCTCTGCCCTCCTTCCTGCCTTCTCTCCTCTTTCCTGCCCTTCCTCTCTCAGCAGTTTCATTATGGCTTTCCCTTTTCCTATGACATGCATATAAAACTGATATATATTTTAAAATAAATTCTTAAAAGTTGAGGAAATCGAGGGAAAGTGAAGGCTAACTTACGTGGATCGGTTCATTAAGAAGTCAACTGCAAAGGGAGGCACGGACTAAAAAGTGTTCTCTGTGAGGCCAGATGATATCAGTCATGTGTAGTGTTTTCTCCTCCTGGGAACAGATGAATTTGATAAACCATCACTATCTTTTATTCCAAAGCTTGGTAGTACAAGGCTCTGACATTCCATCTGATGACAAGAAGGAAAGGAGCCAGAAACCAGTAATGCTCTGCAAAATTCCTGTGATATCTTTCTCTACCCAGAAATGCTGTGTGCTTAGTATCGTGAAGTTTCTATTTAAAAAATAAGAAGGGAGGGACACACAGAGAGACACGCTTTCTTCTTCAGCCTCAATCTGAGAAAAGCTTTAAGAATATTGTTGATGTTCTGGACTCCTCTCTGCTTTAACTGAGCATGGATACGACTAGCAATGCTATAAAATGAGGAAAACCTCTGATTCTATTATCCAGATTTGACAATAGGACCCTATGCATTTGTGCACAGTCAGTATTATTAAATGTTCCCAACCCAGGAATTGAACTGGGGTCTCCTGCATTGCAGGCGGATTCTTTACCAACTGAGCTAGCAGAGAAGCCCTTAAATGTCTAATAGAATCCTGAAAAACAGTGCTTAAAATATCAGTTTTTTGTTTGTTTGTTTGTTTTTTAATTCTGCAGGCGTTAGTAGGCAATCACTAGTGACCTTCTGTTTGAGCAAGATTTTAGTTGACTGTGGATAAAATAAGGAATAACCCAGAAACAGCCATTCTAGCATCATCCATTAAAAAGGTGAACTGAAAATGAAAGAGAAAAAGCAATTTTCTCCCGGCAAATATCCAAAGAAGACGGACTTTTTCCCTTCCTCTCTTTCTGCTCTTCCTTCCTGCCTCCCCGCTCCCTCCCTTCCTTCTTTAGCTGATAAGAGAAGAGGTGAAGACATCAGATCAAGAGCAGGAATTCAAGTTTTTCTATGGACAGAAAGAGGAGCATCTCTTACTCTGAGATCAGCAGGAAGTAGCAAAGGATGAATCAGAATTCTAGAAACTTTAGGAAGTCTGGAGTTGTCATATTTGATCGCCTCTGTTGCTCCAGTCACATACGTGACAAAGAACTATTAAAAGTATGAGCATCGTGCGGCTGGGAAAAGAGGAGCATCAGACCGAAATGGTAGCTGAGCAGGTGAATAAAGGTAGAGGACTGGAAAAACAAATCAATGAAAGTCATCTGAAATGCATTCATTATTGGATTTCATGACATTGCCACATTATGTGTAACAGAATCTTCTGTTTCCCAGGGCGCCTGCAATGGACACTGAGACCACTGTAACACGCCCGTATGAAATTCAATGTAAAAAATTATCTCCTTGAACTTATTTACTCAGTTAAACCAAACAATTAACATTTATTTTGGACTTTGAAAATTCAAGAAGCTAATTTTCTGTCTCTAAATTTTTGGCACACAAATTCTTTGGGGGCTTTCCCAAAGCCTAGTTATCAATAACAGCTACCCTCTCTTGTTTCAGGGCCTGCTAAAAGTATCTTAAAAATATTTGATTAATCTCACTCTGTCTGCCACATCCTGGAAGGTAGGTCATGCATGTTTGTTTTTTTTTTTCTCCTTGTCTTAGTTTCAAAAAGTGACATTTCATATTTTATGAGAACTAGATGAAACAAACCTCTATTTCTCTGCAACATTTTATGATAGCGACTCTCATTCCCACTAAAAGTGCTTTCTCTCTCTTTCTCCACAACCAAGGTTATAGAGTATCACATCAAGAGATATAAGAGCAGGCAGCCAATTTGAAGAGTCGTGGAACATTACACCAAACACATTGGTGAAACAAAAATCAGTCCCAAATAAGCACACTCATGTACATACATCTGTATGTATAAGATAGTTTTTCATTTACATAATGAATTCTCAGTGGTTAAAAATTTCGAAACAGAAATTCAGAGTCTAAAGCTGTTTTCCTAGATTTAATTTAAATTTTAAGCCCTTCATTATGATCTCATAATAATTGTCCATTTCAGAAATAAAAGGAAAACAAATTGAAGAAAATAACAGGAAAATTAAAAGAAGGTTTATCAATTTTTTTTCACTGTCTATATTTTTCAGTGTAAATAAATCAGCAAGTAATTTGCTTTTATCTGGAATTAAAATATGCAGTATATAATATAACAATTCTTATATAAGCAGTGATAGAAAATAACAGAATGATTAAAAGTAAATTAGAAGTAATATGTGCCAATACAAAGTCAGTTTATTCTAGTTTCTGCTAAATAAACTTTAATTGCTTAAAAAATTTGGTTTAAAAAATAATTTATTCATTATTTGGTGACTCCCCACTTCAGAGTGCCAGATGTTTATCCTGCAAACTCTCTAAGTGGTCAGTTACCTTTATGAAATATCCAATTTAGCCAAACACTTAGGGCCTGGATCATACCCACGTCTCTAATCTGCCCACCATTCCCTCAAGGTCATCATTAGTTGCACAGAATAATACCAATTTATTTCCCATCCTACCAACAAAATGGGGGAAATGGAGACAAAATATTGTATGGGAAAAGATCCAAAAGTAATACAATAAATGTTTGGTGACAATAAGGAAATATAGGAGAGCTACAGCGTATTTGATCTGGGAAAACATCAATAATAGAGATAACACTCCATTGATTTTAGACCTCGCTGCTTAGGAAGATAACTGGAGATAATCAATATCTATAGCCTCTTTATACTCTTTAGTGCTGTTGACCTCTGAAATACTCCACAGACTGTCCAAACAAATGAAGATATTTCCAATATATAGCAATTCAACCCAGCATGCAATTTTATTTACACATTTTGAAGCCTTCTGTATTTCTGATACTCCAAGATCAGTATTAGTCATAATTCCTACTCTCCAGGATGTTCTTATAGTATTATGAACATGCCATGTCATCTCAGCGAGGGCCTTAACAAGGAGTCACTCATATTTCCTTTCCAAGTCTAATCTCTTCTTGGTGTGTTCTCAGAGAACAAAAACTCGGGTAATATCAAGGGTGAGAAAGCAGAAGGTAAGATGCCTAGCATCTTGGTGCCTAGCGCACCTGTCACCTGGTCCCTTGATAAGCAAGGAAGACCACAGGCTGAAGGATATGTGGGGAGAGACACTTGTTGGCTCAAGGCAGCAGTCTTATCAATGAGAGTTTCGCTGATGGTGGCTTAGGAAGAAGTTCCGTGGGAAGAAACAAGTGATTTAGGCATTTGAACTATGTGCGAGAAACAATGGACACAAGGAGTTGGCTGGTTATTGAAAAAGCGTGTTAACCTCCTATCTTAGCTTGGGCTGCCGTTACAAAATAGCAGGCACTGGGCGACTTAAGTAACAGAAATTTGTATCTCACAGTTCTGTGACCTGGGAAGTCCAAGATCAAGGTGGAGCTGATAGTATTGCTGATGAGAGCTTTCTTCACAGCCTTAGAGGGCTGCCTTCTCCTGTGTCCTCTCGTGATGGGGTTAGAGCCCTGGTTTCTCTTGCCCTTCTCAGAAGGCCATCAGCCCTGTTGGATGAGCACCTCAACCTTAGGACCTTCATCATCTCATAGGCCCCACCTTCAAATATTAAGGCTTCAACGTATGAATTGAGTGGAGGAGGAGACACAAACATTCCATACAGAAGACAGGAAGGATACTTTCTGGAGAGAGACAATGAGACAGAGAGCGCCAATTACCAAGTCCTTAAAGGCTGACTGTGAGAACTAGAAGTCCTCTTTAAAAGTTTATTAAGAGGCCCATATCCCCTTCAGTGGGCTTCCCTGTTTCCTTAGCTGGCAAAGAATCTTTCTGCAATGCAGGAGACACTGGCTCGATTCCTGGGTCAGGAAGATCCCCTGGAGATGGGATGGGCTGCCCACTCCAGTATTCTTGGGTTTCTCTGGTGGCTCAGATGGTGAAGAATCTGTCTGCCGTGTGGGAGACCTGGATTTGATCCCTGGGTTGGGAAGATACCCTGGAGAAGGGAGTGGCTACCCACTCCAGTGTTCTTGCCTGGAGAATCCCCATGGACAGAGGAGCCTGGTGGGCTACAGTTCATGGGGTCACATAGAGTCAGACATGACTGATCAACAAAGCACAGCACATTGCCTTTAGTGAGTCAGCAGACAAAGATGAAGAACAGACTTAGAAGCAAAAAGTTACAGATCTCCAAAATATATTTCAATATTCAGCCAAAGCCAGTCTTTGGACTGAGTCTGAAACCCTGCTTAGAAAAATCTGAGAACTGGAAACAAGAAGTTGGACATCTGGAAGGATGCCCTAGTTGATTTTCACTTCACAGACCGCTGAGATATCTCTGCTTACAGAAGTGTTCACCTCTCTTTAGTAAATATACTCTTTCCCCTGTGATGAATGATAATGCACAGGGAATGAAACTCACTCCTTAGAGCTCATGGGCTGATAACCATGGTTTAACCCCAGCAAAGATAATCTGGCTAAGGGCCTGCTGGGATTGACAAAAGAGGAACAAAATTATACAATGGAGTAGCTACAATAGCTAGTGAGTCTGTGCTTGCGGGAGTATCTTTGCGATTAAATTTCAAGTAAACTTGATTCAGTTCGGTTCAGTTCAGTCACTCAGTCTTGTCTGACTCTTTGTGATCCCATGGACTGCAGCACTCCAGGCCTCTCTGTCAGTCACCAACTCCCGGAGCGCACTCAAACTCATGTCCATTGAGTCAGTGATGCCATCCAAACATCTCATTGGACACAACAATACTTGATTAAGAGGTCTGAAACTGAAGACTGGAAAAGTAAAATTTCATTGACCTGGTAGCACTGTTTAGTTGCTCAGTCGTGTCTGACTCTTTGCGACCCCATGGACTGTGTCCCACCAGGCTCCTCTGTCCAAAGGATTTTTCCAAGCAAAAGTAGTGGAGTGGGTTGCCATTTCTGTCTCCAGGGGATCTTCTTAACACAGGGATCGAACCTGTGTCTCTTGCATTGGCAGGTAGATCTTTTACCACTGAACTACCAGGAAGCCCAGCAGTTTCTTGGGACATACCATTTTACATTCTGACTGAAGCCTTCAGGATGAGCCTGACACAATGGTAGTATGGCTGTTAGAAGCTTCGAGAAAGTGGGAGCCAGTGCTTAGGAATGTGTACAGATCTGAGTTACCTGAGTTGCTGCAACAGATGGTGATGGAAGATAGATGGAGGCTGACCAAGAAGGACATGCTGGAATAGATATATTATGTGATGCCAGAAGGCCCACTCAAGGATTATGTCCCCTAGGGCCATAGAGAGAATGTACCATTCAAGGCCAGGAAGAATGCCACGGTGAGAAAGATACCCAAGTTCAGAGGTTGCTGTCCTTTGCAGGCTAGGGCCAATATTATTAATAAAATCCTTCTTTAAAATGAGAGGGTCAGGTTCATTGTTAATATATGCTAGAAGAATCCATACATATTTGGATTTAACAAATTAAATCTAATTAAATATATCCATATTTAATTATTAATTTAAATATATATATGAATATAGAAGTAAAATTAAAGATATATATATGAATTGTAATTGTCACTTTTTTCTGATAAGGATATAAAAAGTCAAAACAAAACTAGATTTTGCCACCCAAAATAAAATCTTTCATCAGAATCATTTCATGGAAGGAACAATATTTCAGTACCAAAATTTAGAAAACATAATGTCAACTCTTAAGTCCTTAGTAATGGATAAATTTGTATTTAGAAAAATTTTACTGAATTAATCATGTTTCTTTCATTTTGACATGGACCAATAAAACCTCATTATGGAAGAAGGCTGGTTTGCTGACCAGAACTTGAAAATAGCTAAATTAGATTTAGTTCCAAAACAAACCATATGTACCCAGGATAGAGAGCAATCTGGTGCCAAGTGCTTAGATGTGGTTGAAGAGACTCAAATTGGAAGGTCTGAGCTTAATGTATTTTCTCCCTATTAAAGACTCTAGCATCTGCTGGGGAAAAGCTGCCACTCAGCTCTCACTGGAGCGGGTAAAGCAAGACTTCACTGGACACAGGTGAGTGGAAATTCAAATTGGATTAGCTGGCAACAGATCAAAATCAAGACCAGTGAAATTGTCATTAGATCTTGAGGACATCATCTGTTTGACTTTTCCTCATGCATAAGTCACGGAGAAGGCGATGGCACCCCACTCCAGCACTCTTGCCTGGAAAATCCCATGGATGGAGGAGCCTGGTGGACTGCAGTCCACAGGGTTGCTAAGAGTCGGACACGACTGAGCGACTTCACTTTCACTTTTCACTTTCATGCACTGGAGAAGAAAATGGCAACCCACTTCAGTGTTCTTGCCTGCAGAATCCCAGGGACGGGGGAGCCTGGTGGGCTGCCATCTATGGGGTTGCACAGAGTTGGACAAGACTAAAGTGACTTAGCAGCAGCAGCAGCAGCATGCATGTGTAAGTCAAGGGTTCTCTTTTCATTGCTAATTAGAAAAATATGCTGAAGGAGTAGCACTATTCTATGTACAGTAGAGCAGAATGTTTCTCATCAACCTCACCTAAATATGCTCAGTCTTAAATATGAGTGCCCACGAAAAGGGGGAAGACATTAAGACAGTTAAAGAGCAGTGTAAGTGGAATTTCAATCCTAAAGGAAGTCAACCCTAAATATTCATTGGGAGGACTGATGCTGAAGCTGAAGCTCCAATACTTTGGCCACCTGATGCAAAGAAATGACTATTGGAAAAGTCCCTGATTATAGGAAAGATTGAGGGCAGGAGGAGGAGCAGGCAGCAGAGGAAGAGATGATTAGAGAATATTACTAACTCAGTGGACATGAATTTGAACAAACTCCAGGAGATAGTAGAGGACAGAGGAGCCTGGTGTGCCGCAGTCCCTGAGGTTGCAGAGTTAGACACGGCTTAGGGACTGAACAAGGACAAGTGGAATTAAACCTGTTGCAGGATTCATCCACCAAATTTTGTTGTCAACCAAAGATTCTGAGCAATGATCTTGCCGTATTCTTCTGCTATCTACTTCTCTATACATTATATTCATTCAGGATTCCTAATTTTTGGGTATGCATCCTTTCCCCAAACCTCGGTCTTACATATGTGTTCTAAATCTATTTTCCAGTTCATTAATCTTAGCTTTGTGTTTGAATTTCCATTTAATTTACTTTCTTGGTTTCACCAACATCTGTAGTTTTCCTTAATTATAATAGCAAATATCATACACATGCATAGATTTTTTTTAATATACTAGACACATATAAAATGGTGAATCCTTTTCATACGTGCTTATATCACAGGCCTTTTTGTAGCAAGCCAAACCTGTGGTTCAAGAACTAGAATTTGGGGTAAGATCGAAAAAAATTACAGATGAGTTTGGATTTTGTCCAGTAATGAGCCAACAGGGAGCTGTTCTGATAAAATTAATGTAAAACAGCAACCTTGGTGACAAGGTAGGTGATAAATTAGAAAGGATTAAGACATGAGTAAAGTTAGAAAAATAGTAGAGTCTTTAGTACAGGTAAGGGATTTTAAGAGGCTGAGATAGGAAAATTTCACTGGGGTTAGAGAGGAAGGTGTGGATTAAAGAGACATTTTGAGGTAGAATTGATTTAACTAAGGTTAAATAACATAGAAGGGGAGAAGTAATGGACAAACTCCAAGGCCACTGGGGCTTTCATTGTGGAGACTGCCAGAAGGAAAACGTGCTGGAAGAAATTAGGAGAAACAAAATTAGAAAGTCGGTATCATGCTTTGGACTGAGAGCATGTCTACAGGCTATACTGGCTGTTCTGAAGAATAATCATTTTCTAAATGAACACCTGGTCATCAAGCTTCCCAGAAAAAAATATTGTTTATCTTTCCATTGTCCTCAGAGTCAAGTCCAACCCATGTGCTGATAGAGCCTCTAAAAGTGACTCCACTCTCATCTGTCTGTGAGCACTGACAATCTACCATCGTGGCTTGCTTTCGCTATACCTAAATGTTCTGCCTTGTTTATTTCATATCTCCTTTTGCAAAGTTGCTTCTTCCACAAGAGAAGTATTCACCTCAGGTGGAGTGAACCCTTATTTACTAAGACTCACACAAACAGTCGCTCACTCTTTGAAGCTTTTTATTTTGTTCTTTCTCCTATGAATCCCCACTCTCAAGATGAAATCACAAGTTAATTTTGCATGCCCTGAAGACATTCCCTATATATCTTTCTTATAAGGAGCTTCACTGAATTCAATGTTTTCACACTTGTTTCCCTCAATACACGATTCTATTTGATTTTACAGTCCAATGGCTAGTGTTGCTGGGGCATATTAATGTTTGCTGAATGAAGACATGAACAATTGGTTGTAATTATGAATCACATATTTTGAAGATAGGTTGCTCATTAAGAGAGATAGCTGAGTGGCCCTCAAGGAGATAGAAGAGCATTTCAATATGAAAGGAGTTGAATAAAACAGATGTTTTCACCTCAGATGTTGAGGTGAAATTTATAGGATGAAGACTAAGAAAAGTCTGAGTCTGTGGTTAAAGAAACGATAAAGAAATCACGATTGAAATGTAACTAGGATGAGCATAGCACTGGGCAGTGCTGAAGCAAGAATATAAAAATATAATCTGATTAACTCTATCTGTTTATCTCTTCTATCTAATCGTCTATTTATATAGTTAGTTTACTGCTCCTTACTCTTTTTATGAGGCATTTATAGAATATATTCATGAACAGAGCCAATTAAAATAACCCAGATTGTCTACTGAAAATTAAAATTCTCCTACAACTAAAGTTCAAACAAGGAAACATAACCTAATATCATGCAACTTGGATCTCTGTGATCTCATACTAGACAGACTAGTTCCTAAGATAATTTAATTACTTTATCAATATGTGTGTGCTTAGTTGCTCAATTCTGTCTGACTGTTTGCGACCCCATGGACTGTAGCCCACCAAGCTCCGCTGTCTGTGGGGATTTTCCAAGCAGGAATACTGGAGTGGGTTGCCATGCCCTTCTCCAGGGGATCTTCCCAATCCAGGGATCGGCACTGATCTCCTGCGCTGCGGGCGGTTCCTTACCAACTGAGCCCCCAGGGAAGCCCCCCTGTTTTCCTAAAAGACATTAGCTATCATCTTCCCCCTCCTCATTCTTCAGGATACTTTCACATAGAACAACAGAAACACTTGAATATGGATTTATTTTGCTATAAAAATAAGTTGTATTGAGACATTTCAGTTAAATATCCAGGGGGGAAAAAAGAGTTTTTTTCAAAGTATTGAATCAGTTCATTTATTTTTATAGTTTAAATTTCGAACCGATCCACCAACTTATAAAACTGTTTCTCGTATAAAGATTTTTTTAACTAAAACTGAAATAAACACATAATCTCATGAAGACTAGCATAAAATAAACATTTAATGAAGTAATTATATCTTAAAAATCTATAATATAAGGAACTAGTGAAGTGTTAATTTTAATTCATTAGGTCAATTGAGCTATTTAATTGTATTTCTTCTGAAATGTTATATTGATTGTGACAGAATACCTCTAATCACACAATTGCAGAGACTTACTAAATTATAAATTCTCTGTTCTCATAATTCATTTACTTCACAATATAAAATATCAGTCTTCTAATCACAGCTGTGATGTAGCTCACAACAGCTGAATGCTTCAAAAATAGTTTAGATGACCTGCTACTCATTGCAGCAGAAAAACTTCAAGGGCTTTTGAAATAGGTCAGATCATAATGGAGATATTGAACTTTTCAACTGCAAATAATTAGGTTTTATTTTCAGTGTTCACTGACCTAGCCTGAAATTTAAGGTGATACAGGAAGAGTTTAGCTCCATTTGGCCTTATTTAGCAGCAATTGTTCACTCTGTGTCCTACTAAAATGGTTATCATCTCTGAAACTTTTGCTGACATCTGCGTTGGCAACTTTTTGCCACAATTTAGGAATCTGAAGTGATCAGTGGCAAAAAAAAAAAAAAAAGGTTACTATCACTTTCTCCAAAACAAAAATTGACTATTAAACATTTTAGCTTCAGTGTTGCTGCAAACAACCACAAAAGCTCTAGGGTTTATGTTTCTGAAAAATTTTTAGCTAATCATGATAGCATGGACCATGGTGGCATTATAATTTCCAGTTTAGTATTTAGTGCAAAATTAAGAAAAGAAAACAAATCTTCTTTGCTTGATTTCTCTTTTATCCCATGACTCAAGGAAAAAAAAAAAAAAGCAGCATCTATTAGATCACATAACATTTATGCTTTATATCAGATTATGTATGCAGTTCAGACTGTAAAGTTTGGCAACATGATAATGATATCCTTTTCCATAATTGGGGTTGGATATTTCACTTGCCAAAAGAGTTACTGCAGCAAACAATGTCCCATCTGCTTTCATTCTGAGTGTGTTTTCATAGGTGTGAGGGCAGCTTGCAACCCCACGTCAGCATCCATTATAAGGCACCATGCAACCTGACATGACACGCTATGACAGATGAAACCCGACTCAACATGGCATCCGTGAAGCTGATGCACATGAGGAATTGCCTTGCATGTGCGTTCACATTTTAGCAAAGAAAATAACGGAGAGATGCTCAGGTATTTTGTTTCACTTATCTCTGCCAACCTAAATTTTGAAAGAAACAAATGGTGCTCAACCGCTTTTTCTCAGAATTTCCAAAGTAGAATCTATATGACCAAGTAGAACTAGAAATCTTCATTCAGGGTGTCATTTTTTCCCAGGAAATGTTCAATAAGCAGAAGATGAAATTCTTCTTCATTCAAAGTAAAACGGCAATAAATATTAACATATTTTCAATTATACACATTTCAGAGATATAAAACAGAATAAATACTACACCCTCAATACTTATGAATACTGTATATGGGTAGTTTTGCTATATTGATGTACAAACTTTGTAATGGTTCTTATTTGTCTTATATGCCTATCTTTTTTTCTCCAAATAGATTGTAATTTTATACAGGAGATCTATCACCTCTCATAGGGTAGAATGGAAGAGAGATAAGCCGTATAATATCTAAGATATAGAACTTAAAATAGTTATTAAGGCACTTTGAACCTCACGGTAATAAATAGCAATTTTTGTAAATATTGACAAGATGAAATAAAGCAGTATTTTTTAAAAATAAAACTGAAACCCATTACACGGTATTGTAAGTTTTTAAAGAAAATATGGAATTTAAATTGAGTTTTGAGAAAATAAATGCATTTTTTAGAATTCGGTAAGCATAATATAAAGCAAAGCACTTTTAAAAAGCTTTTCAATTTCAAAAGTCACAATGTAATATCTTATTTTCATGTTTCATGGACACAGTAAGCAACATGATATATTGTTTTCAGTTTCTAGAAGATTCACACAAAAAGATTAATATTTTTGCCTCTTACAGAATGAAAGAAAGATATTCAGTCTGAAAACCAGAAAGTCTAGATGTTGTCCTTATGTTACTCCAATTATACAATTTTTGTAAGTTTGTTAGATACTTTTAGCCACCTTTCTGCATCCTGAATACTGTAATCATTACAATGTGATTTGATTTCTATTATATCTATGTGGTACAAGGACAAATTATAATTTTATTTAATTTCTAATGAAGTGAGAGCTATGAATACCGTAGTCAATAAGAACGTATTGAACCTCATATAGTTGATACTATATGAGAATTAAAAAATCTATCTTTTACTCTCTCTGTCTCTCTCTCTCTCTATATATATATATATACATGCACACACGTAACATGTGTATGTGTATACATATATTTATACACTGCATGCGTGCTAACTTGCTTCAGTCATGTCCAACTCTTGGCAGATCTGTGGACTATAGCCTGCCAGGCTCCTCTGTCCATGGAATTTTCCAGGCCAGAATACTGGAGTAAGTCGCCAGGCCCTCCTCATATCTATATTATACATGTATAAGTATACATATATTTATATATATATAAGTATACATATATTTGTTTATATATATATAAGTATACATAAATTTCCCTGGAGGAGGAAATGGCAACCCACTCCAGTATTCTTGCCTGGAGAATCCCATGGATGGAGGAGCTTGGTGGGCTATAGTCCACGGGTCACAAAGAGTCGGACACGACTGAACGATTTCACTTTCACTATACATATATTTGCATATGCATAGACATATATGTGTATAAGTAATTGGGTTTTAGAAATAAAGATTAGAACCAACTCTAAGATACTCAGTAGGAGGAAAAGTTTAAAGTTTTAATATGTGTCTTATTGAATAATAGGTTCATTATAGGTTCAATATATTCTTATTGAATGTGTTTTTTTTTAATTTTTATTTTTACTTTATTTTACTTTACAATACTGTTTTGGTTTTGCCATACATTGACAAAGTTTTTAATAAGGCTTTTAAAATAACATTATAAAATTGTACAATGCATTAAGGAGCATTTCCCTAGATTTTCATTCCTTAAATAGGTTAAATCAGGGCTTAAATAACTCAGTGTTTATGTTGTTAATAGATACATATACAGATGGTGTACACGTTTGAGTATATTTTAGGGGCAGTGTCAGCTCTGTGTCATAAACACAAATGTGAGTATATGAGTGACTGATCAAGGAATATCAACCTTTGATAACTGTCGAAAATGGATATTTAAGATGAAAGGGAGTCTTTACAACCCTCCAAGCCTCCCAAATTAAAAATGTACATCACACTAGGGTACTATTGGTATTGAAAGTGAAACTGAAAGTGTTAGCCACTCAGTTGTGTCCGACTCTTTGCGACCCCACGGACCGTAGCCCACCAAGCTCCTCTGTCAGTGGAATTCTCCTGGCAAGAATAATGGAGTGGGTTGCCATTCCCTTCTCCAGGGGATTTTCCCGACCCAGTGATCGAACCCAGGTCTCTTGCATTGCAGACAGATTCTTTATCATCTAGGCCACCGTGGAAGATCCTTCTAATAGCTAACAAGCTGAGTTACTTTTTAATTTCACTTTTTCCTTTGATGCTAATATATACTCATTTGTAGGATCAACTATTTCCCCCTTTATCTCTGTAGTCTATAGCCTAACCTCTTTAGGATGCAATAAGGTGAAGGCAAGGTGAAGTTGCTCAGTCGTGTCCGACTCTTCGTGACCCCACGGACTGTAGCCTATCAGGCTCTTCCATCCATGGGATTTTCCAAGCAAGAATACTGGAGTGGGTTGCCATTTCCTTCTCCAGAGGATCTTCCCAACCCAGGGATCGAACCCAGGTCTCCCGCATTGTAGGCAGACGCTTTACCATGTGGGCCACCGGGGAAGTATCCAGGATGCAATAACTTGCATTAAAACTGCCCTCATTCCTGCTTTTCTCAAATGTTGAATCTACCTGTGAGGATGTAAAGCTAAGCTCCATTTGTATTCTGCTTCTCCCATATTCACCAAATCCCCTTCAAAAAAGGAAAAAAAAAAAAAATCAGTGTTCAGATTTTCAAATTGTGTTTAATCCAAACTCTTAGAATAAAGTTTCACATTTTCTGTTTACTAATATTTAAGTAACATTTAAATTCTTTTTTTTTCTGTTACAGCAATTCTGTGCTTTCAGTCTTAAGAGAAATCAGTTTATTTGCTGCTCCTCCAAAGTTAAAGCAGATTCACACTCAAGCTGGTTCTTTATCCAAAGATGTCATATCATGAATATCAGATCACTTATCCTTATTTGAATGACTTCCTTGGTAAGTTTGCACACTTCGTTCATGACATATATTAAATAGTACCCTGTGACAACCTATTGTATACTCCCTCTTAAAACAACATAATTGTGTATATTTTATTAAGTAACATTCATAAAACTTGAAGTATTCAATAGCAGTATAGCACTTGAGCTAGTTTCATTTGTTTATAGCCTCTTATTGCTCAGAATTTTCCATGATTGAAAAAATAAAGTATGGCTCTATGATCTCTTCTCAGACTTATTATTGTTATTATAATATGTTACTATAAATACTTTCAATTTATTATATGATCAACACAGTTCTCTTTTTAATGGTCACAACCAAAAACAATTATACTTGCAACTGGACTATAATCTTATTTTCTCTCCTCACAAAATTTATGATTTGGTGTTATTATTTCCATTTTTCACACAAGAAAAATTTTAAGTTCAAAATATTAAGAGATTTCCCAAAGATTATATCCAGCTTGAGGCTTCCCTGGTGGCTCAGACAGTAAAGAATCTGTCTGCAATGCAGGAGACCCAGGTTCTATCCCTGGGTTGGGAAGATGCCCTAGAGAAGGGCATGGCAATCAACTCCAGTGTTCTTGTCTGGAGAATCCCACAGACAGAGGGGCCTGGAAGACTACAGTACAGACAGAAAGGTTGCAAAGAGTCAAACATAACTCAGCAAACAACACAGACAGAAATAGCCACCCCCGTGCATTTAATTACTCACACGAGACACGGGATCATTTTTTCACCTTCTAGGGACATTCTCAAACTTTCAGCAAAAGATCAAGGGGGAAACTATGAACTGTTCTGAAAATTGCATTACAAATGTAAACTTATAATGTGTCAATAAACATAGAGTATATCCATACATCAGTGTGTATAGAAGTATCTAATTTTTAAATCATTATTTTGAAAAGATTTAGTTTCATTTCACATATGCTTGCATTCTCTACCAAGTAGTTTGTAATCTTTCCAAGAATAAATATTTGTTTAGTTATAAATACATATTTTAACAAATAATGAAGGTAAACATGGCCCATTTCTTAAGAAATAGCCTACTAAGGCCGCTGAAGCTCCAGGGTTAATACCCAAAGAGGGATAGGGAGGCTAGCTAGTTCATTCTTTCGGGAAAACAAATTAAATGGCTTGGAGAAAGAAGTCCTTCCCCAGGTACTACATACATTTCATCTATTCTAGAAACATGTTTCCCTCCAATACATCTCCTCTAAGATCAAGACGCATCTAGGAATTGATGGCATCTTTCAATCTTTGCCGGCAATGTTAGCTATTGGAGGAATGACTGCAATTCCATTTATTTTCTTGCAAAGCAAAAATAAAGTACTTTATTGTATCTCCCAATGGAAAAACTCCACAAGTAGATTGCAGTGTGTTCCATTTTGCAAGGGAGTTATGTGCAAAATGATTGCCCATCACCTGCAAACAATATAAGCAAGAAAAAAAAATGACATCTCCCTTGGAATATATTAAATATATCTCAAAGCTTGCAAAGGCTAGTGTAATGAATATATGCTGTGTAAATTATCCCTAAGCATGCATTATAGTTTATTGTTTTTTTCTTTCTGAGTGGTACATAAAACAATGGTACATTTAATAATCAATGGTCTTTCAGATTTGACTGAAAACACTATCTCTTTGTATCTATCACAGAGCCTGCAGTTCCATTATTTAGACTTTTAGGCGCTCTTTGTTCAGTGTAAATTGTATAAGAAAATAGTTCACTGGATTGATCTGAAGACTTCTGCAAGTGGTACACGCAAGTAATGCTTAGAAAATTGGAAGGAAATGGGAAATATTAAGAGGAAGCACAAAGATCATTATGAAAAATGCTTCATACAATTTTGACTGATGTCTGATCTCAGAAAGTTGGAAAATGACATTTATTCCAGAAGCAAGCAAACTGATTGAAAATATTTGTTGGTTTAGTCACTAAGTCGTGTTCGACTCTTGTGACCCCATGGACTGTAGCCCGCCAGGCTCCTCTGTCCATGGGATTCTCCAGGCAAGAATACTGGAGCGGGTTGCCATTTCCTTCTCCAGCGGATCTTCCCGACCCAGGAATTGAGCCTGGGTCTCCTGCATTGCAGGCAGATTCTTTACCAACTGAGCTATGAGGAAAAATTAATTTATTAGTAAATATTTGCTATTTATCCCCAATATTGAAAAACATGAAATAAAATAAAGGGTTTTTGAGAACTTGCTGCATAGAAACACTATTTCATGATACACTGAGGAATGAAAACATTTTATTCTCCAGGTGCTTCTGAAACACTCTGAGTTAACAACTTCATTCATGTATTTTTTTTTTCTCATCAGTTCTTATCACTGTGTAATTTATTTTGCAAGAGTTAAGTAATTGAAGAGGTTTAGTAAACCTTCCAGGAAACTAAGGTACTGTTTAATAAATTACTGCAGCCCAGAGGAGTAACATGATTAATACATTCTTCATATTGTTCTGCTTTCTTTGGAAAATATGAATGCATGCAGGAGAACATTCAAAGAGAAACGCATCATTAGATTGGCTTTCCCATTAAACCTTTCATTAAGATCAAACCATCCTGTTTTATCCATCTTAAAACTTCACCTGGGGAGGCGACTTTTATAAATCATAACCTACTCCTCAAGTTATGTACCTAGGAAACAGCTCACATGTTCCAGAATCATAGTACTGACAATGAGGGAAAATTCCACACTCCCCTTGAGCGGACACATACCTCACTTCAGTTCTCAGGGATTACTATTTTTTTTTTAACAGGTTTCCTCAATCCATCCTGCCAAATGCCTACAACAATCCATCTCTTGGAGTCAACTCCTGTACTGTGCTGCTTACAACTATTCACGAAAGAAGCAGCCAACCATGGATGCCAGTGTTTCCTCTCTCCATAGCCCAGCCTTTTGGCTCCATCAGATTAAAGAATATTCAAAGATAAGGCATTATATATTGCATTAACTCTCCCTGGGAGACATGACAAATTTGGCCATATATATATATATATATCAAAAATACCTTTAGTTTTTAAAGCCAGAACATGGAGATTCATTGATAACAGTTTCATATCCTCATTTATATGATCCTTGTAATATTTTACTTAATTGGGTGAATGGTTCGTGTTTCCAGGGCACCTTTAATCCCCCACACATACTTGCTGACATACTAACACTGACAAAGAAATAAACGCTTCAAGACCTGCAGGCCGGGAGAGAACTTTTCACGTCCTTAACCACTTAGCAGAACAAAGCACCAAACCAAAAGCACCAGTTAGGTATTGTGAGTGAAGCAGAAACAAAGTGTATTTCAACTTCTTATCCGTACATGAACAACACGTTCAAATAAAGATGAGCCTTTTTTTTCCCTAGAGGAAAACATCACAACCCTGGAATTCTGACTTCCAGAGCTCTGTTAAAAGGAATGCTGTCTTGGATGCCTGCTTGCTTTGTACCTTGCCCTTCTGCATAATGAAGAGATTTTTCTCCAGTTCTGGATAAAGACTCCAGGAGCTGGCTTGATAACCCATTGCCCTGAACTTGACCTTTCTCCATAGAAAAGTTTAGCTTCTTAGGCAAATCCCTAAAAGTTGATCTAATGTATTCTGAAGCAAGTATAGCTTCAGATCCCCTTTCTGTTGTGTCAATATTTTTCATACAGGAAAATCCATTGAGCACCCCCTTAAGTGGGGTGCAGGAAAGGGTGGGTGAAGCTCATCCAACACCAACAGGGAGAGGCAGCTTCCTTCATCACTCCTGTGACTTCCTACCTTACCTCCTACTATTCCTGAGACTGAAGGGACAGCCTTGGGGAGGCATCCTTCACACAGGGACTGCAGCCCAGGCATGGTGGATTGGGTCAGCAACTTCAGGAAGACAAAGCTATTCCGAGGTTGAAGGTCAAGACTGTTCTTCCCAGAAGGCTGTTGAAGGGTCAAAGATGACAGCGTCCTGTGCACTGAGATGGTATAGTGCCCAAAATGTCCACTTTCCTCTATTCTGCTCTGCAAGACAGAATTTCAGCTCCAACCTTGCATGCCAAGTTGCTTCAGTTGTGTCCGACTCTTGGCAACCCCACGGACTGTAGCCCGCCAGGCTCCCCTCTTCAGGGAATACCCCAGGCGAGAATACTGCTGTGGGTTGCCATGCCCTCCTCCAGGGTATCTTCCCAACCTAGGGATCAAAACATGCATCTCTCTCCTACATCTCCTGCATTGGCAAGCGGGTTCTTTACCTGCTTTAAATTCATCTACACATGTTTAAATGAATCAAAATTGTTGTCCAGAAATAGAGCCCTTGTCCACAACCAGAAATATCTTATGGGTCTTAGGGTGTTTTTGTTTGGTTTTGCCCCTTATGTGTTAGGCACCCATACGCTCATCTTTCAAACTTGGAAGAATTCATTAGCACAAATTCCCAGCCCTGTCTGGAAAGAGATTATCTGATTGTCTCTGCTCAAGGTTATCCGCTGGAGCCGATTTCTCACTTGGCTGCACCCAGAGGCTCACATGCCTGACCCTGAAATTCACGCCATCCTTTACCGGGAGTCTGGGACCAAGGGCGGCATCCAGGGCTTTAGCACCACAGACGCCTGCTCAGGTGACAGTCAGGAGCGTAGATGGGTTGGACGCTCTTCAACACCTTGTTGCCTTCTTATTTTAACAACCTGACCCTGAGAACTGGCCTCAAAAATAGATAAAAGGAGGAGAGGAACTAATTGCATCATCCCAGGAAAGACATCAAAAGAGATTCAGGTTCCTTCTGATCTATCAATTCCATGTCTGTATCTGTACCAGTATCTAAAGCTACCAGTATCTCGCTAAACCTGTTGATACAGTTACATAAGGTCAATTTATATCTAGTCATACAAGATGTAAATAGAGATAGATAACACAGTATTGATACAGAAAATGTTAAAATTCTAAGCATAATATTTAAGACAATCTTGAAGCTCCCCAAAGAAAGATCTTAATCTGAGCAGGAGAAAACCAACTCAATAGAATTAAACTAGACTATACAAGAAACCAATAAGTAAAAATGAAAAGGTATAAAACAGATGAAACATTGAAAAATAAAGTAATAAGCACAAAACAAATTGATATAGATAACTGAAAAAAAAATTATAAACATGAAAATTATCCTGTGAACTAAAGTAGATAACATATTTTTTTAAAGAATAAGAGACTTAATCAGATTTTTTTAAAGAATAAAAGACTAAATCATTCCTACCAAAAATAGGAATAAAGATGATATAAAATAAGACCGTATAAGCCACGATGGAGATGTGGGATTTTAGTGCTGTCTCTCTGGCACTTTGAAAAGTGACATGATTAGAGTTGAGTGAACATTCTGTTTTTATGAAAGATTTTTAACTGATATAATAGTATGTGGAAAATAATCATTGCAGATTTAATTTACTACAGAGATAAGCCAAGGGAATACAATTAGTATATATTAAGAATCATAGAAATCCAATTCAAAAATTTCCTAAATCTAGCAATAGTAACTAAGAAGCATGTGGATTCAAAGCATACATTAACACCTACCACAAAAATTCACATCCTCTCAAAATTAACTTGGTATGTATGTATATACACTGTTTCTATATCTGGTTTCTGTGAGTATGGTTTCCGTGTGTCTGCCCTCTGATGCCCTCTTGCAACACCTACCATCTTACTTGGGTTTCTCTTACCTTGGGCGTGGGGTATCTCTTCACAGCTGCTCCAGTAAAGCACAGCCGCTGATCCTTACCTTGGACGAGGGGTATCTGGTAGATATAAATAGATATAGCTTTAGGATTCTATAAGTATCAGTTCAGTTCAGTTGCTCAGTCATGTCCAACTCTGCGACCCCGTGAACCACAGCACGCCAGGCCTCACTGTCCATCACCAACTCCCAGAGTTTACCCAAACTCATGTCCATCATGTCGGTGATGCCATCCAACCATCTCATCCTCTATTGTCCCCTTCTCCTCCTGCCCTCATTCTTTCCCAGCATCAGGGTCTTTTCAGATGAGTTAGCTCTTTGCATCAGGTGGCCAAAGTATTGGAGTTTCAGCTTCAACATCATCTATAAGTACAGAATCTTAAATATCCTGTGATAGGGTGCTTTTTCCTTTCTTACTCTGTATGCAGCATGGATTTCCTATAAAATCATTATGTTTTATAACTAATAAATCAAAAGTAAAAAAAAATTAAAAATAATTTTACTACATAACTGAAACTTTATAAAATTGATGTTCTATAATTACCACACAGTAATTATTCAAATCAGCTAATATTATTTTTAGCAAATAATGGCCTAATTATGTTCTCTTAAATGTTTGCATTATTATATGTGCATTATTTTCTTAAGACCAATGCTTTAATAGCAGCTTCCCCATAGACACTAAGATAAACTTGCCAAATCACAGTGATTCCTAGAGCCCTAGAGCATATACACACTAGATACACATATATACACATATATACACATTAGATCTTCTCCATTTGCTTTATTCAATTTCCTTTCCAATACCTGTTTATAGAACTCAGGAATAAATCACTATTCTCCAAATGAATAAGAACTGAAACTAGAAGCGTTCCAGAAGTCAAACACTGGACAAGGTCTTTGTGCAGAGAATGCATTCAGGACAACGTAATTTTTATTCTAACAGGTTAAACGATAGAAATCACATGCTACAAAGATGTATCTAATTAAAATGTGATCTTTCACACGATCAAGAGAAATCTGCACAGAGGCTGATATCAAACTTTGACACAGGATGTTTATGCGTCCTCACAACATTATCCAAGGCTTATATTCTACAAACTACAGAAGTTTCCCATTTTCTTGATCTTCTTGCCTCTTCCATTCCCCTAATCATTTCCTTTTCTTTCAAGTCTTTCATTCAGGTAATAAAGAATCTGGGCCATTCTGAAGGAGAGCTCACTTCCCTCCACTCCTTCTCTATTTTGAGGTATTCCTGATTAATGAGATTTATGGACGGGGGCTTATTGGGTGGGGCCTGGGGGCTGTTTTATTTTACTGTAGTCATTCTAGCCTTCCGTTGTCTCTGCTCTTCCTCATGAATTGAACTTTTTACCTCCAAGCTCAGTGGACCACAGAAAATGCCAAACGCTGCCTAATTTTATTTCTACTTCAAAACTGGCAACAATTATTTTCATCTCAATCTTTAAGGCCAGTGCAAATGCTCAGGAAAGGAAAGAAGTATTCCAGGTTGAGAAGAACACACAAAATCTCACTAGTAATTTAAACAGAAAAACGTTGGCATTGTTCTCAAACTTAAAATGCAATTTTTTCCCTGTGTTTTTCTAAATTTTATTTTGTGAAATATTAATATTCCCTGAATTTTTGTAAATCTGCAACCTCACCAACTGGGCATTTGGCTAATATACAACAATCCTGCAAGTGATGCTCAAAAACACCAGTGGATAAGAACTCAAGTTCTACATGTATTGTGAAGCTTTTATTGCATGATGTTTGCGAAGTACTGGAATAAATCCACAGAGGAAGGTACTGGATTCTTATATTGCTCTGTTCTTCATTTGCTCACATTTTCCCCCTCTTAAAAATCCACCTTAAAAAATTAAGAATGAAAATATGTACTATTTTCTGTAGGGACTTCAGTTGGAGTTGATATATGTTGGCACTGACTTGCTAGCATGATCATAAAAATCTGACCTGTCATCTTGGATCCAAATATTTGTAAATATTATGCTTCTGGAATCATTACCTTGGCATGCTAAGAGCAAATCCAGAGCAAAGAGAACTCAAACCTGGGAGCCTTTGGCGCAAGTCTTTGACTGCCTTATCAGCAAAGCAACAATTTCACCAGCATGCTCCTCTATTTGTCTGTTTCCAGTGCTTTTTACGCAACAGATGATTTTGCATTTGCTGATTTGCAGCATCTCTTCATACAGTTGTCTTCTTTCCTAAAGCTATTTTTTAAAACCTTTCACGGTAACAGAGGGGCCACATTTCCCCATCTTTTTAGATGTGTCCTTATGAAAATAAAGTTCCCTCAGAAAATGTACAGTAGGCTTAATCCTAAATTAAAGTAGTTGCTGAAATACTATTACTCAACCCCGAGGCACATGTGATTTCCAAAGAAACAAATTCCGCGTTTAATTAACTCTGAAATCCTCCTGTAAATGGAGCTTATGTGTTGTGCTGCAGAGTTCGGGGCAGGATGCACTTAGAGGGGAGCCCCGCTCCGAGGGCTGGCTGGCTGACCGCGCCCCGCCCGCCCTATCTGAGGCAGACAGATTCCACACATGGCTACATGTTCTAAATTAGGGAGTGCGGAGGTTCATCTAGAGTGCACAGATTAGAATTTTCAATAGACCTAAAAATGTCTCCGAGGCATGAATGAGCCTGTCACTTTGCCTCTGCCTCTCCAGCCCGTGATGGATTCCTTTTATCCCCGCCATCTAACCCGTGAGATCGGCCTGCTCTCGGCCCGTTATTCCCCATCCTCAGTCATGCTGAAATACACAGGTTGCGGTTAAACAAATCTGCTTTTATGGAGCTAAAGCGCTGTGAAACGGAGCTGATTAGGGTCTGACACATCGAATTAGCCTGGGCTATAAAGTTGGCTGATGACTCTATTGTTTCAGAGGGCCTGCTTCTGGCTTCGCCATGCTTTCTAACAACATCGGAGGACTTTATTTCTTTTAATTTAGGGGAGAAAAGTTTTACAAGAGTGAAGTAATCATGCTTGCAATCAAGTATTTGATTTGGAAACATGGCGGTGCACATATTTATTTGTTTTTCTTGCACCTTGAAACCCAGGTTCTTGCCAACTGGATGCTAAACAGATTAGCTAAAAAACATGATAATTTAGCAATGAGAGATATTGTGTGGGAAACTGCAAGTCAAATGACCAATAAAATACATGCTAAATTATGTGCGAAATGTCCTGAACCTTTTTATTTCAAATAAAACCACCTTTGTAAATATGACTAAGATGCTTGTTTAGCATCTGGCTTAACAATATTAACTAGTTTGAAAACTATCTTTAAAAAACACTAATTATAAGAAGACGGTTCTTATTGTATAAGTGATATTTCTTATATTCTTCTACGTTTCTTAGATCCATTCATGTGTGTATATACATTTACCCTGCAAGATAAATCTATCAGTAATTTACTCAAAATTTTGAGCAAATAGTCCCCCAGATATATTTATCTTTAGCTATATCATTGTTGCTTTTTATGCAAATATAGCAATACTTTTATTTTAAAAGCTCTAGAGAATTTTGAAAGGTTCCTCTCATGTTTTTAATCTAGCAATCCCGAAGCTAATATCTTTTCAGCAGTCTTATTTGCTTCAAAAAATAATTTACCTTAGGAAGGGGTTAAGTTAAAAAATACTAGTTAGGAAGCAACTTGTTAGTTTCAAAGTCAGCTTAGAGCATCTTTTTGCATCTTAATTCAACAGACTGAAGTTCAGATTATAGAGGAGAGATGGATCTGATATGTGGGGGTCAAGTTTTATGCAAGCAGAGTCCCTTGGGCCTGATCCCCTCCTTCAATAAGGTATCTGCTGCCTGTGTGGCCCACCAGCCAGGCGTCCGTGGTGAATCCACCAGAGGGGTGTTCTGTTCTAATCCTATCTACTGCCTTCCTAGTGCCGATGATAGACATAGTCAATCACACATATTTTTCAAATATTTTGGGGTGATGTGCCAAATAGAATATAACATACAATAACAATTGTTCATGAAACTGCTATTTTTTTCTTGATGTCTTTTATAACTTTTCAAGTTCAGACAGTTCAGGGAGGGTTTGGGATTGTTCCAGGTTCCTCAATTTTGACTAAAATTGAACAAAATCTGTATTTTATTGTTAGTATGTAGAGATTCTTACAATTGATCAGCTCAGCCTGGACTAGTCTGATGGTCACTTGAAATAGCAATGTGATAGACTACTTTAACCTCAAAAGCCAGACTGATCTTTTTATTGCCTGCATGTCACAGATCACATGTGAGTGTAGGCTGGTTTGGGGGTTTCCTCCCCTACATAATGTGTGACACAGCAGGAAAGAAATCATGTTTTTCCTTAGAATTTCTAGACATGGTCAGGGCACTCAGGACCACCCACAGTCTTGATAAGGTAGAGACGGGTGTTAAGAAACAAGTTCTCACACTTGTTATGATTTCATTACTTTTATTGAAACATTTATAATAGAAATGGTGGATGGAGGAGACTCACAGGGGCTTCCCGGAGGGTAGGGCTTGAAGAACATGTTTCCTGGAGTTCAGAGGATTCCAAGGACCAGGGATTCCACTGATACCATGCTCCATCTCTGTAATGACTGCATCAGCTGGTCCTGTCTGACTCCGCCACCGCGAGAGGCAGGACATTTTTGGAACTTTGTATTTGCATCTGAAATTGCAACTCTGGTTGTCCTCTAGAACATGAACAGAAAGAGGATAAGCGTGGGAGCGGGAAGGGGTTAGCAGTTCCAAGCGAGAGATGGTAATGCCACCAGGGGCTCCAGCTGTGGTCTTTGGCCTGGGAAAGCATGGTTTGATTTGGGGCATTTTGAAAGCAGAGGTGGCAGGACTAGGTGGGGAAGGGAGCGTGGGTATGAGAGACAGAGATCAAGACTTTCTCCTGAGTGGTTGGGGGTAGAGTCCTGGCATTATAATCTGAAAGGAAGATGGTTTGAAGGTGGAGAAGGGGTGAGGAGTCAAAAGAAATCAGCAGAAAGAAAACCATTACCTCTATCTTTTGTAAACAGTGCAAATCCTAGTGCAGATAGCGAGTAGAAGTTGGATATAGGAATCCGACAGTCGTGAAGTAGGGTTCTGCTATTTTTGTACATTCGAAAGTAAGTGTTTAAGCACTTCCCTGGCACTCCAGACTTGCCCTTTCAATGCAGAGGGCTGGGTTCTACCCCTGGTCAGTCTCCTCCCAGTTATCCTTTCCTTGGGAAATGATAGTGTTGAATAATATTAGGAAATTTGCTTGCAGCTAAAGTTTGGAATCAAGATGCAAACCTGGGTTCATTTAGTTCAACTGTTAGTAAGCTCTACAGGTCTATTGATGTTTCACACACACACACACACAAATTAAATTTTAAAAAAACCTTTATGAGCAAGCAAGTTTGGAAAATGATATCTTATATGAGGCACTTCTTTTGAAGATTCAGCGCATGTTAGTGTGTCAATATATCCAAGAAGCAAAAATGGAAGAGCATATATTTAAAGAAAGAAAAACATTTCATACTTAGGTGTACTTTTGTATTTAACTTTTAATCTTTAGGACACTAGTCAAATCAATGAAGAATAGGTGGCTTAAGATACTGGTGTTTGAAAGGTAAAACTTGAGAAGACTCCTCAGCAGGAGCAGGTATCTGATACACACAAAGGACCCGCAAGTTATGTTGCAAGCATATGTGTGTATTATATGTGTATTTTTGGGAAAGGCAAACGTAATTTTGTTGCTCATAGGAGAGTCCTAGGTTAGACACAGTTCTAAAATCTGCTTTTTTGGTTGAATAACTGCAACACATTCTTGAGCAGGGGTAATATTGCTTTCAAGTCTAAAGCTTAATTATACCACATTTTACATGAGGCTAAAAATTGAGCACAAAATTATTTCTCATACTATGCCAGACTAACAACATTTTAAAGAATCTAATGCAATATTTAACATAGCCTTCCCCCTTGAATCAGATAAATTCAGGAAATAAAGTTGTGATATCCATGAGGTAGTGTAGATGAGTGTTCAGTTGCTAAGGCATGTCCAACTCTTGGGATACCTAGGACAATAGCCTGCCAAGCTCCCCTGTCCATGGGATTTCTCAGGCAAGAATACTGGAGTGGGCTGCCATATCTGCCTCCAGGGGATCTTCCTGACCCAGGGATTAAATCTGAGTCTCTTGCATCTCTTGCATTGGCAGGTAAATTTTTTACCTCTGTGCCACCTGGGAATCCCATAAGACATTGCACTAAACTATAAATCACCATTATAGGTGATGGCCTATATCTTTCAGTCAAAGGAAATAGGGCCAAAATTGAGTAGATATATGTACTTATATAAATATATGTAAGCTGAAAAGCTTTGCTTTACACCCAAAACTAATGCAACATTGTAAATCTATACTTAACAAACATTTTAGAAAATTAAAAAAATTGAATGTCAAAACTATAGTTGGAATAAAATGTATAAAAAACTAATAAATATACAAATAACACATCTGTATTTAATATAATATCAGTGAAGGGCAATTTAAAAACTATGTCACCTCCCATAGCCTTCATGCATAAGTCATACATGCCACATTATTTTGGTTTGCAGTATGTTTGATCTAATATTGACTAAATTGTTTAATTTGGGGATCAAATGCATCTAATCATTTATATACCAAATGCCGCAATGATCATGGTGATTTCTATTCCAAGGTATATGGCACCTTTTAATTGAAATTCAAACAATTATTGTATATTTTTTTTAATCAGTGAAAATTGATCATTCTGAAAACTGATCATTCTGGATCATATAAATAACAAAACTTCTTTTATTAAAATTAATCATTTCTATCAAACTCAATTCAGGAAAGCCGCATATATAATTAAACACATTAACCAAACTGGCCTTTATTGTATGCTGATTTATTAGGAAAGAAATTTACAGGGGGATTGACAATATTGAGTTTTACTGAGAACCTACTATGCTGAAATTAAATAGCCCAATAGAGACTCTTATTGAATTTTACTGACTTCAGTGAATTTCGCAAAATGTGCTGAAGGAATGTTAGCTATAGGTTTAGGAAAAAGTTCTGTTCACCAAGAGACTGCTACAATGATCAAGGCTTCACCATTGTGAAACCTCAGGGTCATAGGAGAATCTGCCTGTGAGCAGAGGCATGGGTGTGAAAGATCGTCCATGAATGATCAGTTAATTAATGGAGAGACCACAGAGATGAGACTAAAAGGCAGAAAAGAGGCAAGTGGTGGCGGGCAAAGTAAGTGACAAACTCTTCCAATAAGTGAATCAGGCTGAAAGTTCAAGGGGAGAGGGGGAGGTAAGGACAGCATTTATATTACAGAGCCACCTCCCATTTGAAAGGCCCTGGACTTTTAAGTTTATTATCCCGCGTCCTCCCATGAACTCTATGAAGTATTAATCGCCCATTTTATAGGCAAAGACCCTTGAAGCTGAGAGCATTTATATAAGTTATGTAAGTTTCCCTGCCAGTAAATAGTGAAACCAGAGTCCAAAATCCAAACAATCTCACTCAATAATCCATGGTTTGTCAACGAAATTCTTGCTACACAGAGTGATCTGTGTCCTGTCGTGGGACCAGCAGAATCTTCATGTGGGAGTTTGTTGAAAATGAAAAGATTCATACCCCCGGCCAGAGCCACCTAAGCAGAATCTGCATTGTAACAAGATCTCCAGGTGATTCTCATCTGTATTGTTTGAAAAGCACTAAGCTAAAACTCTTTTGTAATGCAACACAAGAGGATAAGCAGCAGGAAAGATAGGGACTCCAGACAAGGAATGAACCAGAAAGAAAGGCAATACAATGAACCTGGGCTCCTCTGTCACCAGGGTGTCCCTGATGAGACAGAAGGCTGGCTACCTGCCGTCTTGGGCAGAGCCAGAGGATTAAATGTGGCCAGACTGTGGCCAAATTAGGAGTCCAGAAAGCATATCTATTTTGCGCATTTGTTTTTGCTTAGTCGCTCAGTCATGTCTGACTCTGACCTCATGAACTGTAGCCCTCCAGGCTCCTATATTCATGGGATTCTCCAGTCAAGAATACTGGAGTGGATTGTCATTTCCTTCTCCAGGGAATCTTCTCTACCCAGGGATTGTACCTGCATCTCCTGAGGCCTGTGTCTCCTGCATCTCCTCCATTGCAGGCAGATTATTTTACCTGCTGAGCCACGAACGAAGCTCCATTACATACAAAGGCTTTTGTGAAAGTTTTACCATGTCAACTAACTATATGCCAAATATGTATATTAAATTTAGGAGGAGTTTTATTTATTTATTTTGTTTGGGTTATGTATTTTATTTTAAAAGATTTATATTATATTGAAGTATATAGTTAATTAAACATGTCGTGTTCATTTCGGGTGCCCAGCAAAGCCCAGCATAGATATACATGCACGTGTATCTATTCTTTTTCAAATTATTTCCCCATTTAGGTTTTAAGAGAGTATTGAGGAGCCAAATTTAAAATCTGATTCTGTATGACAGAAAATAGGGGAACTAAATAATGGGTAGCAAAAAGTAGAAGTTATCCTAAGGTCGTGAATGGGAATCCCAGTCAATCGTGGTAATAAAGTCCGTTGTAAGTTACCAGTATTTAATCAGCAGAAATGAGAAAATAGAAATGTAAGAAACATGGCAAGGGTGACATTCGAAAGCTTAAAACCCTCTATGGCAGGTGTTCCCACCTATGAGAAAATATGTACGTATATGTATATACACATATATACCCATATCCAACAAGTATGTCCATACAGGAGTTATTATCTAAATAGACATCTTGCCGAAATTACTGGTGAGTGTTTGCTTACTTTGCAGCTCAGCAAAACAGGGCAAAGGAAATACTCATGGTAAGGAATGAGTTTACTCCTCCTTTAGGGAGCCATTTGTATTCATGAAATCAGTGGACGTATGTAGCCAGCCTAGGGTAGGAATTGAATCAAACATTTTAAATATTGAGTCTTCTTTATGTCTGGACTTGTGATTCCAACTCAGAAGCCATGTCATTAGTATTTGAGCCCCAATATTTTCTCAGATCCGCTTTGTAGAATCTGAATCTAGAATTTCTAGCCAAGGTTTCTATACTACGGTTTCCAAGTTAATATAGGGGCTCTTTGAATGGCTTAGCTGTCTTTATAAAAAACAAAACTCAAAGTAAAAGTAGATATACCAAAGGATGTCCACCAGATTTCCAATCATTCTGAAATAGCCACTGTCGATTTTGTGACAAACCTTCCCTGTACCTCTTCTAAGAATATGGAAATCAGTCGTGCGTATGCTGTCACTGAAGACAGAGTTTAAAATATTTCGATTTTTGTATTCTGCTTGTTTTATGTTTACTTACCTTTTTACACCCTTATCCAATCCTTATAGGAGCACACAAGCCCTACAAGCAATCGGAGTGACCAGCTGGATCTGTTTTGTTAGCAGTTTTATGTTACAAATATCACCAAAACATTACTTGAATAAGTCAGGTTTCAAGTCAACCAATTTTTGCCTTCATCATATAGATATAACAAAAATAGAATGAAAATAACCCGAGGCCGACAAATAACATTTGATTGCAATGTTTGATAATACGTTCAAATGGGCTACACTGACAACATGTTGGAGTGACCCTGGAGGCTGGCTCCAGAGATAATCTGTTTGCATTTGCGCCCTGATTGTTCTGTTTTTTTTTCCTAGCTGTGTGATGTTGGGCACTTACTTAACCTCTGTATGTTGCAGTTTCTTCATCAATAAATAAGGATAAAGACAAAACCTTACAGAGTGCTTTGGGAACTACGTTGGTATTACATGTAAAACAATTTGAATCATGCTTTGCAAAATTAAAACCGAACTCCTCATCTTTGTTTATGGCTATTGTTGTGTTTACCATGTTATTACTATCCATTTGTCACTCTAGAACCATGTGTGACCCCCACTTGACCTTGGCCAAGTCTGCACATCCCTGGGGTCCCCATGGATCTCTTGTATGATGCACCACATACTTTCAGGTGGTGGGGTGAGGAGGACGTGTTTTCTTTGTCCATCAAAATGTTGTTGGAATAACTGTGGCCCTATGAGATGATGCTTAGGTCAGAGTTCCATTTCATAAGAGAGCACCTGTCTTAGTTATAGGCATTTTGCACAATGTCCCCTTTGATCCTAATTCGTCTCCTGAGTTTACCCAGAAGGGCAGTATTGAGAACACCTGCAGAGACATTATTGCAGCTGCAACCCTGCCTCCTCGCCACGCCGTCCAACAGTGTGAACAACTAGGAGGAAAGAAAGCAGCCCCACTACACAGATCCAACGGAAAAAATCACCGTAACATTAATGAAGACAACAGAGAAGGTCGGATGAGATTTCGCAGCAGGACAACCATGTGAGGCATTGGCAAAGAAGCCCACTAAATGCTGTGTTCAACTTGTCTTATCTTATGATTCATCAACAGGCTTTAATTAACGCATGGCAGACATAATTTTCCCAGGTTCAGTAAATATTATCAGTATTTCTTTAAGGACTTTTGCCTCGATGGCTACCTGAATTCACAATAAACAGATTGCATTTTAACTGAACACTCTTACAGTCTGATTTGTTAATTCATCATTCCACATATTTTAAAACATTTCTTCTGAATTTTAATAAAGATCTGAGTGTTCGTTTTGAGAATTCCATGGACAGAGGAGCCTGGCAGGCTATAGTCGGTAGGGTCGCAAAGAGTGGGACACGACTGAAGCAACTTAGTTTGCACGCATGCATTTGTTATAAGGGTCGCAGGTTTCCTTTATGTCTATAGTTCTTTGAATATGTGTAGCCAATGATGTGAAATTTATTATTTTTAAGGATGTTTAGACTGTTATTTGCTATTGAAAAGTTAGGATTTGTTGGAAAATACTCTTTGTTTTCAGTGAGTAGCAATCAAAATGAAAGTTATTAATATATAATTTGATTTTATCTAGTTTTAATTTTATTTACTGTAGCAATTACTGAAACCTAACAGAATTCAGGAAAGTGATTTTTAAATTAGAGGTAGCTTATTGAGAAGACTATTCTCTTTGAAATATGGCTGAATTAGTGATAATGTACCTTGAGGCTTACAAATTTACATAGTCAGTAAAATCACTGGATTTAACCACTTTTATCAGCTGCAAAGGATGTAAATTTTGAAGGAAGTTGATTGGCAAATTCAGATATTCAGGATAAATCTTTAATCTATTATATGGAGTTAGAAATACAAATTACAAATCTGGTCTTGATTTTAAAAAAGCAAGAGAATAGTAAAAAGTTATAAACAGTAATAGAATATAAATATAAAAAAATCTTTCCTTCAATTTAGTATTCTTTCAAATATGAAGTGTTAGCCAAAATGCCAGCTGATTTTGATCTTCTCAACAGAGTTTAAGTCAGTCTAAAAGAACAAAGGATAAGATGGTTCGATAGCATCACTGACTCAATGGACATGAATTTGAGCAAACTCTTAGAGACAGTGAAGGGAAGGGAAACCTGGCATGCTACAGTCCATGGGGTGGCAACGAGTTGGACACAACTTAGTGACTAAACAACAACAAAAAGAACAAAAACAAAAAGCCTGTTTTATTTGAATTCAAATTACTAAGCACTTTAATTCTAAGTAATATTTCTTTCATACATAGTGAAAAAACATATTGAGATTCATTTTGAATAATAACAGCTAGAGAAAGTTATTAAAGACCATCATACTCTTAGCAAAATTGTTTTATCACAGCCTATTAAAATTATATATGCTCTACTTTCATTTGTAGCTGAATAATTTCAGCAATGTTTAATATTCTTATTGTTACTATCCTTTATAAAAATTAATGAAAAATCAAATTGCAAATGTATATTCATTAAAGTTGCTTATTAGCTTAAAATGTTTATAAATTAATATTTTTCTATAAATGAAAATTCTTAAATTGCTTCCCTTGTGATGTCAACTATGTATGTGTCCCAGTTAAAGGAGAGGAAGAGATTACAGGCTGTAGGGAAATATTCCCCAGTCAATATGAATGCAATATTTAATATAAAGTTAGGCAATACAAGGCTGCAGGCCCTTGATAACTAACCTGGAGACCTCTGGGTGCTGAGCCTGAAAAAATGAAGTCTGATTTTGACTTCATCGTACAAACAGAATGTCATCCGCACATCAAATTCCACCCACAGTGAACCCCTGGCATGGTTAATGATTATAATCTTCACATTTAATCACAGGAACTCAATGACAGGCAAACAAAGGTTAGCTAAACTGACAGTTCAGATGGTTTCAACAGAAAAATCCACAAATTTTATTTTTAAATATGTATGTACCATTCCAATGGCACTTTGCAGAAATATAATTTAATTTGTACAAAGCGCATCTACACGAAAAAATTGACCATTTGCTCATGCTTTTGTATGGTAAGAATTATATGGAAATTTGTGAGATTTCTTTCTAATGTCTGTTTTTCCACTGCTATTTTCCCAGTTGAATGAAATGATGGGCTCTTAAATCTGAGACAATGATCTGGATAAAAACTAGATTCTTTTAACTTAACATTCTTATGTTCTCATCTTTTTTCAAATCCTTACATTCATTTTACTAAATAATCTCATTTTAACCTATTTCATTCTCTCATAGAATATGCACCCAAGTCATGTATAATCTAGTAAAATGAGTGAAAGGACTTGAGATATTTTTTCTAATAGCATGTACTCAGAATTCTTTAAATGAAAATAATTTAAAAATTTTAGTATTTTGCATGAACATTCTATGAAAATAAAATTAGATAACTGTATTTTAATTGGAAAATCATAATAATTCAATGAATATACATTTAGTTAGTGATCAGTGCTACTTACCTACTACAAAATCAAAAGTGTGCAGGATTTAATTATTTTAAACTTAATGAAAGTTTTATAAAATGTGTCTATAATACATAGTGTATGCCAAATACACTATGTATATATACAAATGACATTGATATATATGTATGCATATAACTGAAACTCTTTGTTTTACACATGAAATTAAAACAGCATTGTAAATCAACTATAACCCAATAAAATAAATATCTTAAGAGGCAATAACCATGATGGAGTTTCTATATTTCCTTAACAAATTTCTCCTTTAGTCAATTAAAAAATGACAATAATTAAGAATTTTTAGAAAAAAGACTAAAACCAGGGTCTGTTCAATCATCCAGGTTTTATCAACTATCAGTAGACCAAGAAAGAATTGATTTTATCCAAGGAATAATTCACAAAACAACTGAGAAATTAACTCATAACCTTCTGCTAGTTCCTGAAATCAAGAATAAATTAAAAATCAACAATTGGGATAGTGAAACAGTCAGGAAGATTTGCATTTTATTTATAAAAATTAAAATAGTTTCAGCAGAGAGACAAATCCAGATTGCTTTTCATGGTCAAATGAAAGTATATATCTCTTCTTTACACTTGTTATGAAGGATGTACAAAGTGGGTGTTACTAATTGTGTAGATGTACTTCAAGACCATAAAGAATATAAAATGTTACTTGATAATCTATCACAAACATTTCTCGTATCCTCATGTTTCACAATTATATAATAAGAAAATAAAAACAAGAATTATGTTCAATTAACACATATACTTCCAACAAATAGAAATATGGTTTTTAATCCATCATTTATATTTTGATAAAAGTCAGATTTCAAAAACATTGCTACAAACTTTTAAACCGCAAACCAATATTCTTTTCTACATTAAATTTCCCATCCAGTCAAAATTCACACACAGTTTCTCCAGTTTTCCCTGAGATATGTTACTATTATATAAGTTGTTCATAATTAAGGTGACTTGAGTTTATTGGTGTATATTTTAAATACTTGCAATAAAAAAGATTTCCCATTCTGAGTCAGTTAATATCAAATATTCCATTAGCGATCAGGCTATCTATCCATTTTAGTGAATTATTTGGCAAACGCAGTTGTGCTTCATCAGAATATTTTAAATAGAATTGTAATTCAAATAAGTTCTCAAAAATTTTTTTAACTTAAAAATTAGAAACAGTAAGAACACTGAGGAGAACTAGTGACTATCTTGCATGTAAATGGAGATTTGGAGAGACTGAGAGGCAATAGAGATTTTTGAATGTATTTCCAAGGTCACACAACAAGATGCTTGAGCTGTCAAGAATTTATTGAAGAGGAAAAGAAATGAGAAAAAACGATGCTGTGTTTTAAGCCTGAAATGATGGGGCAACGGCAACAGAAGAGATTAGAAGTGCTGTTTGTCCTCACATCATTGATTCTGGGCAGTAGACATTAAAACCGATGGCAACAAACCAGCTGAGGATAAATGGCTAACCCACGTAACTTTTTCAATTTTATAGCCACAGAAGCAGAGCCTGGTGACTTAGAATCCTGAAACATCTGCAGTCTACCCAAGGGGGAGGGTCAACTTTGAAGGACAGACTGATCAACCTTCTAGAATAGGTAAGAGCTAAAGATCTGTGAAGGACAAGAACACAAAAGAAACTAACAAACAAGAATGAACGTGAGCTCGCAGCTCCTCTACCAGGGTGTGTGCACACGGTTATACCTAGCTGGGAAAAGGGAAAGGAAAAAAAAAAAAAGATTAGTGAAAAGAAATTCAGGAAAAAAAAATAAAATAGAACTACTATGAAATGTGAGTCCTAACTCAGGTCTTTAGGCAAGGTTTTTTTTGGTTTTTCTTTGTTTTTGATTTTTAAAATAGCAATAATGCCACATGTAGGTCATATACAAATGACATAAAATGATCTGTGTGACAGCGCTTTTAAATTATCAAGTGTCACATAAACAGCAGCTCAATAAGCCCTGCAGAGAAGCGGGAGATGGTGAGAGGAAATATTTGATTCGCTCTCGTCCCCAGGCAGTCTTCATTTCTGACTGCCTCTCACGGAGCGAGGGCCTCAGTTCACTGGTTATGTTATCTTGATGGTATACATTTTCACTTCCCATGCTGATTTTAGAACCATACCCCTCATAAGAGATTCAGTATCACGCGGATTTCCTCTGAGCGTGGAAGTGAAGTGTGAGATAGAAAAGACATCCCCAGAGCTACTGCGGGAGTGTTTTCCCAGTGGACTGCGATTCTCTGTAGAAGCAGTCTTTTCTTGGAATATTGTCCAAGTGAATTCAGAGTGCAGAGAATGGTAAACCAGGCTATGAGACCCTAGTGGATAGCATCAGTTATCCCCAGCTCCACTGAGATCAAATATAAAATGTCTGCTTTGTTTCCCAAAAACGTGGTGAGTGCAGCTATCAGTTTCCTTATAGTCTGTGCTGGTCTCATCAGAATTTCCATCCTGCTGCCCAGGCAAGCACAGAGAAGCCAAATGCTTGTTTCACTGATTCTCCTTGAGTGCACAGAAGGGTATCACTGAATAAGAAACGATCCTGGATCTCTAAATACAGCCAGATTATCATTATGTTTGCCAAGATGCTCGCTATCACACAAAGACTGTCTTTTCCTGTCAATCTTTATTTGACTTCAAAACCCACACCATCCTGACAGATGGAACAGGATTAATCGTCGTTTATTACATGTGAGTTCTACACCAAAACATCTTAAAGAGTTACATCGTAGGACCACAGCAAAAGAAGCTACACAACAACAACCAGAAATATAAGATGTGGTATGAGTTTAGCAGAATAAAGTGGATTAGCAAAAGGAGATTTCCCCCCAAAGAAGTGGAGGGAACTCAGAGAGCTTCCCTTATTTCCTCCCTCCATCACTCCATCAATATTTATAGCAAACAAACCATGAAGAGGTGTTTGTGTGTGTGTGACATACATATTACGTGTAAATTCATCATTTCAAGGTGTCCTAGGAGGACAAAGCCATGATACATCCTTTGCGAAAGCTGTCATTCATCATTAGTAAATTTCACAGTGCTCCACTGCCCTGCGCACTGTGCAAGAAGCAGCCCAGATCCTCTCTTGAGAAAGGACTGAAGTCACAAATGCAAAATGATAATTACTGCTTGCTCTTAAAAGTGTGCCTTTTTAAAAGAAAACTTCCATGAAGTACTGGATCTTGGCATGGTAATCGTCAAAAGAATACTTAACTATCAGTATAATCACTGACATTTCGAAAATACTTAAAACTGAAATTCTTTAGTACTGAGGTTTGGAACCAAAGAAATCAAGTCTGAGAATGAATGAGTCATTTATACTACAGTTTGAGGTTTCTTGGGCTTCCCTTGTGGCTCAGCTGGTAAAGAATTTGCCTGCAATGTGGGAGACTTGGGTTCAATCCCTGGGTTGGGAAGATCCCCTGGAGAAGGGGAAGGCTACGCGCTCCCAGTATTCTGGCCTGGAGAATTCCATGGACAGTATAGTCCATAGGGTCACAAAGAGTGAGACATGACTGAGCTAATTTCACTTTGAAGGTTCTATCCCTGGATCAGGAAGACCCCCTGGAGGAAATGGCAACCTACTCCAGTATTCTTGCCTGGAGAATCCCATGGACAGAGAAACCTGGCTACAGTCCACGTGTCTCAAAGGGTCGGACATGATTGAGCAACTGAGCATCTGAAATGAAAGTCTACAAAGCAGCTACAATTACTAGCGCCCCATTTTAGAGATGACAAAGCTTCAGGAAAGAGAGAATGTACTTTATAAACTTCCCAGGACGGAGTGGTGTGTAGCTGCTCAATAGTCTCATACCAGAGCTCAGGCTCTAAACCACCATGGCATCTGACCACCAGCAGGGCAGCTACAGAAAGAGAATGGATCCCAAGACAACCAACTCATCGTTCAGAATCTCCATTTTTTTCCAGCCTACCCATTTCAAACTCAGAACCTAAAAAACAAAGCACTTTTACTAACATGTTCTTCTGTTGCTCAGATATAAATAGCATAAGGGATCCAATGCATATATTCATTTTAAACACAGCCCAAAACATTTGTGTCACATTTGTAAGGTCTCTTATATAAATGGTTATTTCCTCACAGTTATTACTATAATTGAAGACGCATATGCCTTAAATTCCAATTCTACAAGAACTGACCTCACACCATGCTATCCTGCTATACAAGTTGAAGCAGTAAATACAGGAGACTCTGATTTTCAGAAGACAAATATAAACCTTATTTCTTTGGAGTGAATTTTACCTTCCTTTTGCTCAAACATGTAACAGCTATGTTAAAAAAAAATAGCAACAACAAAAACAAACATAAAAACAAAGACCCCCTAGTCCTATTTTTTCTTTCTTTTATTTCAATTAAGATAGTATCACTTGTCTTGCAGTTTTCAAGGAATATATTTTCATTAACAGTAAACTCTGTCACTATTTTTATTCTGAATAGCTAGCTCAAATGTCAAGTATTCTGTTATTTCAAAGGTTAAAATTGTCTCGATTTATTTGAGGTGTATCATTTATTTTCCTGTATTTGGGATTATTCTTCACACAGATAGCTTTCCTATAAAAAAGTTTATTCTACCTAAACAAATTTTAAAACACTAATATTTTTACAACTTCTACACCAGAAGGCTAAGACTTTTAAACAACTTTTAAAAGATCCCAAGGAAGACAACAAACCAGTCAGTCCTAAAGGAAATCAACACTGAATATTCACTGGAAGGACTGATGCTGAAGCTGAAGCTCCAATACATTGGCCACTTGATGAAAAGGGCTGACTCATTGGAAAAGAACTTGATGCTGGGAAAGACTGAAGGCAAAAGGAGAAGGAGGCTGGCAGAGAATGAGATAGCTAGACAGCATTACTTACTGAATGGACAATAATTTGAACAAACTCCAGGAGATAGTGAAAGACAAAGGAGCCTGGTATACTGCAGTTCATGGGGTCACAAAGAGCCTACTGGAAACACACTGGGTTCAGACAAGTCAAATTTTAAGTGAAATTTACAAAATACAAAACAATGCAGGTATTTTCATCTTTTTTAAAAAAAATGGTTATTTTCATAAAATATGTTATTTACGTTAACATGTAGTTTTATTTCTTTAAAATGAATTGGTAGATACTTCAAAATGAATTGGTAGGTATTTCAAAAATCTTGATTTTAATTTCAAATACAATGAATATCAAAATAACTAACTAAATGATCTTTGAAATCCTCAATACTTACTTAATGTTTAAAAGGATTGTTTAAAAACTGACTGCAGCCACGAAATTAAAAAACACTTGCTCCCTGGAAGAAAAGTTATGACCAAACTAGACAGAATATTAAAAAGCAAAGACATTATTTTGCCAACAAAGGTCCGTCTAGTCAAGGCTATGGTTTTTCCAGTGGTCATGTATGGATGTGAGAGTTGGACTATAAAGAAAGCTGAGCACCAAAGAATTGATGCTTTCGAGCTATGGTGTTGGAGAAGATGCTCAAGAGTCCCTTGTACTGCCAGGAGATCTAACCAGTCCATCCTAAAAGAAATCAGTCCTGAATATTCACTGAAAGGACTGATGCTAAAGCTGAAACTCCAATATTTTGGCCACCTGATGCGAAGAGCTGACTCATTTGAAAAGATCCTGATGCTTGGAAAGATTGAAGGTGGGAAGAGAAGGGGATAACAGTGGATGAGATTATTGGATGGCATCCTCGACTCAATGGACACGAGTTTGAGTAAACTCCGGGAGTTGGTGATGGACAGGGAGGCCTGGAATGCCGCAGTCCATGGGATCACAAAGAGTCAGACATGGCTGAGTGACTGAACAGAACTGAAAAGGATTTGGACATCAAAATAATTAGATTCATCAGTCTCTGCCTTGATTGATAAGTTTAATTCATTAGATGGAATTACTGATATGTTTGCAATTGTTTGTTTGTATATATATATTTTTTTAATTAATTTATTTATTTTACTTGGAGGCTAATTACTTTACAATATTGTAGTGGTTTTTGCCAAACATAGACATGAGTCAGCCATGGGTGCTCATGTGTTCCCCATCCAGAACCCTCCTCCCTCCCCATCCCATCCCCCAGGGTCATCCCAGTGCTGTTTTTCTCTTCTAATTTTCTTTCCTCCACCTCCTTCCAACTTTTAAAAATTATTTCCACATTTTTAGTAACCCAGTTTATTTTAATTTTTTGTTATGTTTTTCAACACTTTGTTTTCTGGTAACTTACCTTGTGGTGGCTCTAAGGAGAATTGCAATCTACCTATTTAACTTTCCCCCCGTTATTTGAAAGTTAGTATTTTCTGCTGCTCCACCCACATTTCTGAAGTTTTGTGTCTTCCAGACCTCATTCCTCTTTAGTCTGGAAAACGGCCTTTAGCATTTCTTTCAGAGTTCTGCTATGAAAATGTTATTCTAGTTTCCTTCACTTGGTATCTTTCACATTCATTCCTGAAGGATATTTCACTCAACATGGGATTGTGCATCAGCAGTTGTTTCTTCTGGCATTTTGACTACCTTCTGGCCTCCAGGCTGGTACAGGAGGGTATAGAAACATCAGAAGCAAAAAGAGAAAAAAGAAGAAGAAGAAGGGATTTTCCACTTTCTCTGACTCTGGACCAACATGTCCAACTACTCAAGCCAGAATGATCATTTCTCAGAGAGCTCTGCCCACACAGAGAACAAAGTTCTGGTTTCACAAATCCTTGAAGTCCAAGCTGGAGGATATTGGAGGAAAATAAAATGGGAGTCTTCCGGCCAATTCAGTTGCAATTGAGTTCTGATTTCTTTCTACAAACTTTCTGCTACCACTGACTGACCAGAGTCCTCACATGGTTGCTCCATGCATTCCATCTAGAGTATTAGTCGCATTTGGTGAGAGAGATGGTGGAGTGAGCCTACACCCTCCTGAGGGAAACAGCAGGGGCGTAAAATTATGAGAACAGTCTTTTCTGCACCTACATAGACAATCACACTTTCTTCTGCTAATCTCACCTATAAGACTCCCATTTTATTTTCCTCCAATATCCTCCAGCCTGGACTCCAAGGAATTGTGAAACCAGAACTTTGTTCTCTGTGTGAGCAGAGCTCTCCGAGAAATTATTGATTATTTTTAAATTTATTTATTTTTAATTGGAGGATAATTGCTTTATAATATTATGCTGACCTCTACCATATATCAGCATGAATCAGCCATAGGTTTACACGGGTCTCTTCCCTCCTGCACCTCCCTCCCACCTGCCTCCCCATCCCACTCCTCTAAGTTGTCACAGAGCACTGGATTGCACTCCCTGCATCATGCATATTCTAACTGGCTATCTAATTTTACATATCAGTTCAGTTCAGTTCAGTCGCTCAGTCATGTCCGACTCTGCAACCCCATGAACCGCAGCATGCCAGGCCTCCTTGTCCATCACCAACTCCTGGAGTCCACTCAAACCCATGTCCATTGAGTCAGTGATGCCATCCAACCATCTCATCCTCAGTCACCCCCTTCTCCTCCTGCCCTCAATCTTTCCCAGCATCAGGGTCTTTTCAAATGAGTCAGCTCTTTGCATCAGGTGGCCAAAGTATTGGAGTTTCAGCTTCAACATCAGTCCTTCCAATGAATACCCAGGACTGAGCTCCTTTGGGATGGACTGGTTAGATCTCCTTGCAGTCCAAGGGACTCTCAAGAGTCTTCTCCAACACCACAGTTCAAAAGCATCAATTCTTCAGTGTTCAGTTTTAATTCGTGCATTGATTGTTGATTGCTACACAAACCTTGCTTTACTGGATTAAACCTCGATAAACTCTGCTCCTTTCTACTATATTAAGTTTGACTTCACTGTATTTAACTGGGATGTCTGCATCCATAGCCCTGACAGAGATAATCTTTAACTTTCCTTCTGTAATATCTTTTTCAAGTGTGAGTATCAAAGTTATGTTGGTTTAACAATTCAGTTGGGAAGTCTCCCATTTTTGTTCTTAAAGCTATCTGAGTCTGGGTTATGTCGCTTTTGTGCAACAGTCTTGATATTGATTTACTTTAAAAAAAGTTAATTCTTTGGCCCATTTTTTGATTGGGTCATTTATTTTTCTGGAATTGAGCTGCAGGAGTTGCTTGTATATTTTTGAGATTGGTTATTTGTCAGTTGCTTCATTTGCTATTATTTTCTCCCATTCTTTTCACCTTGCTTATAGTTTCCTTTGTTGTGCAGAAGCTTTTAAGTTTAATTAGGTCCCATTTGTTTATTTTTGCTTTTATTTCCAATATTCAGATGGCTAACAAACACATGAAAAGATGCTCAACATCACTCATTATCAGATAAATGCAAATCAAAACCACAATGAGGTACCATTTCACGCCAGTCAGAATGGCTGCGATCCAAAAATCTGCAAGCAATAAATGCTGGAGAGGGTGTGGAGAAAAGGGAACCCTCTTACACTGCTGGTGGGAATGCAAACTATTACAGCCACTATGGAGAACAGTGTGGAGATTCCTTAAAAAACTGGAAATAGAAGTGCCTTATGACCCAGCAATCCCACTGCTAGGCATACACACTGAGGAAACCAGAATTGAAAGAGACACGTGTACCCCAATGTTCATTGCAGCACTGTTTATAATAGCCAGGGCATGGGAGCAACCTAGATGTCCATCAGCAGATGAATGGATAAGAAAGCTGTGGTACATATACACAATGGAGTATTACTCAGCCATTAAAAAGAATACATTTTAATCAGTTCTAATGAGGTGGATGAAACTGGAGCCGATTATACAGAGTGAAGTAAGCCAGAAAGAAAAACACCAATACAGTATACTAACACATATATATGGAATTTAGAAAGATGGTAATAATAACCCTGTATGCGAGACGGCAAAAGAGACACAGATGTATAGAACAGTCTTTTGGACTCAGAGGGAGAGGGAGACGGTGGGATGATTTGGGAGAATGGCATTGAAACATGTATAATATCACATATGAAATGAATCACCAGTCCAGGGTCGATGCAGGGTACAGGATGCTTGGAGCTGGTGCACTGAGACGACCCAGAGGGATGGTGTCGAGGGGGAGGAGAGAGGGGGGTTCAGGATGGGGAACATGTGTACACCTGTGGCAGATTCATGTTGATGTATGGGAAAACCAACACAATATTGTAAAGTAATTAACATCCAATTAAAATAAATTTATATTTAAAAAAGTTAATTGTGAGAAAGAAACGTAAAGCATCATCTTCACCATTTTTTAGTGCACAGCTCAATGGTGCTAAATACATTTATATTGTTTTGCAACAGATCTCTGAAACGTTTTCATCTTGAAGAACTGAAACTCTCTGCTCATTAAACAAAATCTGTCCATACTCCCTTCTCTCAGTCCCTGGTCACCTCCATTGTCCTTCTATGTTTATGAGTTTGAGTACTTTAAGCTACCTCATATAACTGGAACTATATAGTATTTGTCTTCTTGTAACTGGCTGATTGGTTCAAAATGAGAGGTGTCTTTAGGAGTAATCTTATTCTGTATTTCTTTTTGTGATATTTTCAATTAATATTTTTCAATGATTTGGTCAATTTCAAATTGTCAATTTGCAGCATGAAACTGTTCATCATATATTTTTTAATGTCTATGGAATCTATGGGGGAATCTGATATATTTTATTACTCTACTTTCTCTTTCTATAGTCCTTTTTACCTTTTATTAGACTTAATCGGAGAAGGAGATGGCACCCCACTCCAGTACTCTTGCCTTGAAAATCCCATGGATGGAGGAGCCTGGTAGGCTGCAGTCCATGGGGTCGCAAAGAGTCAGACAGGACTGAGTGACTTCACTTTCACGCATTGGAGAAGGAAATGGCAACCCACTCCAGTGTTCTTGCCTGGAGAATCCCAGGGACGAGGGTGCCTGTTGGGCTGCTGTCTATGGGGTCGTACAGAGTCGGACACGACGGAAGCAACTTAGCAGCAGTAGCAGCACACTTAAGAGATTATCATATTTTTAACCAATATTTGTCTTGTTCATTGTTTGCCTTAGAGATAGAGGATAAAAACACCCATTTTTCTGGACTGTTTTCTAATAGATTTATTATTTCTAGCACTGTTTTGTCTGCTTTCCTGTAAGTCTGATATTTTTAAAATTCAGTTTGACATATTTTCGATTAATAATTTCCACTATGATATGCATTATTTAGAGGCATATTGCTTGTTTTCTAAAATGTTGGGGCTGTTTTCAATTCCCTTTTGATCATTTATTTCTAACTTAATTCTATCACAATTAGAAAATCTACCCTGAGTGAATGGAATCTTTAGAAATTTCATCAGTTTTACCTACTGACCCTGGTATGGTTAATTTTGGTGCATGTTGCCTGTGTATGTAAAGAGAATGTGTTCCATGATGTTGATGGGGATAGTTTATGTCATTTAGTGAAAGTGAAGTGAAGTCGCTCAGTCGTGTCCGACTCTTTGCAACCCCGTGGACTCCTCTGTCCATGGGATTCTCCAGGCAAGGATACTGGAGTGGGTTGCCATTTCCTTCTCCACGGGATCTTCCCGACCCAGGGATCGAACCCAGGTCTTCCACATTGCAGGCAAACACTTTGACCTCTGACCACCAGGGAAGCCAATTTCAAGTCTTTTATATCATTACAGACTCTTTTTGTTTTACTTCTGTTGCTTGTGAGAAAAATATGTTAAAATCTGTCACTAAGATTGTGCAATTTTCTGTTTCTCTTCTGACTCTCTCTGGGAAGGATCTCTAGAGTCAAGCTGACCACAGTCACAGAATCAGAAACAATACTTTCTGCCTGAGGTTTGTCCTTAACCATCAAAGGTTTTGTTGTTGTTGTTGTTGTTGTTGTTGTTGTTAACCATCAAAGGTTTTGTTGTTTTTTTTTTAATCAGAGAGTCCCTTGTGTTCTACATGCCACTTACCTCGGGCACCTCCAATCACGTCTCACTCTACAGCAGAAGAACTCCAGTGTGCTTTTCAAAAGCTTTCTGCTCTGGCTGTTAGTCTGCAGTCCTTTGTGAAGCCCGCCCTGGTCCCATCCTTCCTGTCCAGTTTCTGGAAACGTCCTAGGGAAAAACTGTCCAGGTGTGTGAAGCCCACAGGTCCTTGGCAAAGCTTGGGGGTTTTGCTGTTGCTTTATTTATTCTCCTGATCCCTCCCTGCCAGCTTCTTCCTATGGATGTAACGTCTGATGCTCAGTCACTTTCTCTCTCCATAAATCAGCCTGAGTGAAATTTCTGCAGGTCACTAACCTGACAAGATTCTCCCCTTCATGTTCTCAGCTCTCTGCTTCCACTTATCCTTGCATCATTCAGCACGCTTCAAAAGATAATCTACCAGTTTTGACTCTGTCTTTTTTAGTTGTTTAGGCAGAAGTCCCATCTGCCATCAGCTACTCTATTCTGCTTACAATCAGAAGATGCTTGAGTTCAAATTATTAGATTCATTTCAGTTCAGTTCAGTTCAGTCACTCAGTCGTGTCTGACTCTTTGTGACCCCATGAATTGCAGCACGCCAGGCCTCCCTGTTCATGGCCAACTCCTGGAGTTCACCCAAACTCATGTCCATCGAGACAGTGATGCCACCCAGCCATCTCATCCTCTGTTGTCCCCTTCTCCTTCTGCCCCAATCCCTCCCAGCATCAGAGTTTTTTCCAATGAGTCAACTCTTCACATGAGGTGGCCAAACTAGTGGAGTTTCAGCTTTAGCATCAGTCCTTCCAATGAACACCCAGGACTCATCTCCTTCAGAATGGACTGGTTGGATCTCCTTGCAATCCAAGGGACTCTCAAGAGTCTTCTCCAAAACCACAGTTCAAAAGCATCAATTCTTTGGCACTCAGCTTTCTTCACAGTCCAACTCTCACATCCATACATGACCACTGGAAAACTTATTAGTTTCGTTCCTTTTATTCTTTTATTGTCTCAGATTTTTACAGGCAGGCTTTCTTGGATCAGATATAGCTACAGGTCTTTGTTGCTTTTTTGTTTTATTGTTCTTTTGTTTTTATTTTGGGATTTTTTTTTTATTACCTTATAGTTTTTAGTCCAAAACTTATGGGCAAATTACTGTTTTACTTGCTTCTTCCTAGCCAAGAGGGAATAAAATATGTATGGTGTTTTTTTTCTCATTTTCTTATTTATATTTTTATCTTAAATTCAAAGACAAGATTTTTTTCACTCCACAGGTGCAAATTTTATTCCACAAATATGGATTTTTTAATGCAATTCTTTATTAGCCTGTGGCATCACTTTCTGAAATCAAACAGCATTTCAATGTTTCTCTGCTATCATCCTCTCCAGTCATTTTCCCCTCTGTTTTAAACCAGTGGTTTGGATTTCACACCTAGCCCTTGAGAATTGTTTGACTGGGTCCTTTTTGACAACCTGGTCCACTTTTCTTGGTATCTTTCTCATCCTATTCTGGTCTCTTCACACATCCTAGTTGGAGGGTCTTCCAACTAGTCCTCTTATGGAGGCCATAACTTTTTCCTAATTATCTGTTAAAGAAATAAAAATGAATAAATAAAGTAATGCTTCCCTTTAGCCTTAGTTCTCCTGGTTCCTTCTAGGACAGAAGGAGGAAAGAATATCAGCTTTACACATTCTCAGACAAAATTAGCAAGCACCACTCTTAATTCCCATATTTTACGGGTGAAATATACAATTAAGGGTGTTGGCTCTGTAAAATATTTTCCTAAATCCTCAAGCTTTTTTCTAAGACAGGGACACCTGGCTGCCCATATGTTACATTTGAATTTGAACACTTAAGGTAGACTATCTTATTTACATAATAGCCAAGGTTTAAAACATGTGGGACTAAATCAGAAATATAGCAAAAGAGATAAAGTAATAATTCCCATGAATGGAAATTAAAATACACACACATATGGATAAACACAGAAAAGATGCTATAGCAATATGGCAATAACCAGTATATTTCTGAATTAATGATCTAAAGTAAAGCTCGCAGGAGCCTTAGAATCTACCATGACAAACCACTTAGTTAAAATCTGTAGAATTATAGTGATTCAGAAGAGAAAGGATGTCTAATGAAATTCAATTGCTTTTCTGAATTAAAGGCAAGTGACACTAAAATGTTTAATAGTGCTGTATTTTTGTTTCCAAATATTGTGAATGCTTAAATTAGACATCAACTGACCTAAATCAATGTATCAGAAAGTCATGAAAAACCACACAATCCTAGTCTTCATTTCTTCCAAATCCATGAACACAAACAATTTTAAAACATGGAGGAATTTCAAAATATGTATATTTTAATTTAGATCACCTTTCTTGCAGTCTTTTAGATCTTTTAGAACATCAATTCAGGTAAAACATAAAAGAGACAATACTATGTTACCTTCAGGACTATTTACAATCTCGTGTAGCCTATTAAAGATTGAATTTTTAAAAATCGTATTCCCCATGTGCATCTCAGAACACTCAGTATCTGCTTAATAACCTTATTTGCTGTATCATGACAACTTCTGGCAAGCTCTTGCTAAAGGAACTTTCAAAAATTAACAATAACAAAAAGCAGGAGGAGATAATAATTACCCTCATTAATGACGGTGCTTGCCAGATTCCACAACATTCGCTAGCACAGCAGGAAAGCCAGACTATTTTTGTGTCAGATACCCTTCCCCTTGACATTCCTTAATTACTTTTCTTAGTTTTCCTTGACTCACCTTAACTCCCAGGAGCATGCTCCCCCAAACCCACCACCAATTTTAGGCAGTTCGATAACAATAATTCTCTACTAGGCTTGATGTAACACTGGATGTGAAAGGCTTAAGCTTGTCTTAAAGAAATTAGAAACACAAATTCTGTGTTAGATCTCAACACTTAGGTTTATTTTTAACACCGAGAGTAGGAATTTTAAAACTTTGAATAAAATTGTCTTTCATATACTCAATTAAAAGGTAAATATTATGAAGTCTACTATAAGCAATGATATTCACAAGGGTTTGGAAGAATAATTACAGTTGCCAAGTTACTGAGTATTGAAGATTTCTACGTATTAAGTTGTTTTAATTTGTTATATTATTAAATTTATACAACAATTTGATGCTATTAACAATGAATCAGGTGATTATTACAATTCTTGATGGTTTAAGATAGGATGAAATAACTTGCCTAAATTATAGGACCTGGAATAAATCTCATAAGAATGACAAAGTATTTTCATGCAATGGAATGTTTTGGAGGTTGAAACATTTCTTTTGTAAATTAAAAATGCTAATAATATTTGACAATAAAACAGAATAAAAGCAACCAAGTGACTTGGTATAAATTTTCTATTATAGAGAGGTTTCTATTTATCTGTGTAGGAGTGGGAAATCTCTAATGTTTTCGAAAATAAAGTCATAGTGGTATAATGGAGTGAGTCCCTAGGAAAAAATAATAAATTTAAGTAAAATGTTTAAAAACGTGTTAGGGACTTACCTGGTGGTCCAGTGGTTAAAACTTTGCCTTTCAATGCAAGAGGTGCCTATTCCATCCCTGGTCAGGGAGGTAAGATCTCACATTCCTACACCCGAAAACCAAACCAACCAACCAAACAACATAAAACAGAAGTGATATTGTAACGAATTTAATAACGGCTCTAAAAATAGTCCACATTAAACAAAATCTATAAAAAAACTTAAAAACTAAAAACGCCTAAAACGACTGTATGAATCATTATTGTCATTTAGAGTTGTAAAGCAAGTTAGTAGAGACCTTTAAGTGAATCAAAATGGTGACAAACGGTAAGAGAGCTGGGGAGAAATAGGTAAACATAGCTTTCAGGACGCAGCCGCAGCAGCAGCAGCTTTCAGGGATCTCAGTATAATCAGTTTCATGCTCATGGTCCTTGTTTGATGCAACTGAATTCAGACCTGCCGTTTTATATACATCACCTATAATCTCTAAGGAATTATTTACAATCTTTTAAGGCATATGCTTTAAACCTATTTCCTAGAGTTAGAAAAGGTTTGGCCTACTTGTTATCACTATTAGCAACTGTGTCCTAAGAGGAGAATTAGTAAAGCATTTTAAAAATAATGAGAATATGTGTTCCTTAAAAACTAATTAAGTAAAATTGTGACCATAGGGTGAGAGAACTAGTCGCAATGACTCGGATATCATGACCAGAGGTGCTTATGTGAGACACATTCATGGAGACTATGCTGCACTAATTCCTGTGAAATTGCCGCTTTTTCCACGTGAAACGTGTTCACTGACATGGGATATGGATGCTGTCATTGTCTGTCTTAATGTTGTGGCTCTGAATAAGAGATTTTCCCAAAATGCCTCAGTCCTGATCTTTGTTCCCATGACGTCAAATCCTTCAGGTAAAAACTAAAGTACAAAAAGGAAATTAACTATTTAGCCTATGAGTGTCTTCCCCACCATAGATTTTTTCAGTTTTAACTTTTTTATTTTTGTAGTTTGTATATCTCCATTATTCTCATCTGGGAAATTCCATGGATATAAAAGCCTGTAGACTCAGCCCATGGGGTCACAAAAGAGTTGGACATGACTTAGAGACTAAACACCAAAAAGCTTATATATATATATATATATATATATATATATTATATATATATATATATGATGTATATATAGTGTTTCTTTTATCTTTTGATCCTTTAATAATGTCTCTCCAGTAACTAAGTATCCCTCGATACAGAGTAGAATCTATTATAATTGAAAGAACGTGGAATTTGTATTCATGTAGAACTGGATTTATGTCCTGATGTAGATAAGTAAGCTAATGTACACCATAATTGTATTTATGAACTACAGTTTCTGCATATTGAATAAAATATCTGTGCTCTAGAATTATATTAAGAATATCCAAGATTTACATAGTACTGATGGCATTTTTATCTCTCAGTAAATGGAATGTTTATTCCATTATCCACCGTATGATTAATTTATACTCTCACCACTCCCCCCACCGCCCCGCCCCGTAACTCACTGGCAAGGTGGGTGTGTTGTGTTCCTAGTCGCTCAGTCATGTCCAACTCTTTGTGACCCCGTGGACTGTAGCCTTCCAGGTTCCTCTGTCCATGGGGATTCTCTGGAGAATCCAAGAACACTGCAGTGGGTTGCCATGGCCTTCTCCAGGGAATCTTCCCAAGTCAGGGGGTCTCTCTCATTGCACTCAGATTTGTTATTGTCTGAACCACCAGAGAAGATGCAAGATGGGTAGTTTCTATTTTTTCTGATCCTTATGCAAGCCCCAAATCATTTCCCTGCCATTCTGTTACATAAACAAACAATCTCTCCTATAAAACAAAGCTCTCATCTTTTCACGATCACACGTGTCGTTTTTCTATACTATAACTCCTCTTCCTTGTTGCAGGATAGTGTGAACTCACAAGTCATACCTTCTCTTTCATAGCGCTTCTCAGGTGACTCAGTGGAAAAAAAAAAATTCATCTGCCAATGCAGGAGATGAAAGAGAGGTGAGTTTGATATATGGTTCGGGGAGATCCCATAAAGAAGGAAATGGCAACCTACTCCAGTATTTTTGCCTGGAAAATTCCATGGACAGAGGAGCCAGGCAGTCTACAGTTCATGGGGTTGCAAAGAGTCGCCACAAGTGAGCATTCTTTCATTAATTTTGTTGCCATTTTATATGATCATGATTATGTGTTTACTTTTATAGACAATGTCCTCTTTAACGAAATTAAGAAAATGAATGCTATTTTACTACCATTATTGTATTTATTTTATTATTTCATAGTTTTAAACGTTGATCTCATATTTATTCCTTCTATTAATCATTTTTAATTTATTTTATTTTGCTTTTATTCTCTGGGTTGTTCCTTGTTTGGATTTCAGTATTTTCTCACAGATCACCTCCAGCCTTCCTTTTTATTTTCTTTCTTGCTCATTGAATAAAGATGTCCGCCATATTGGTTTTCTACTTCTTCCAGTCTTTTGTGCAGGGTTTTTCTTTGGGACACCTGGCCCCTAAATGCAATCACCCTAGCATTAGGTTTCTTTTTGTCAAGTCATTCAACTCAAATCTATCTTGATGTCTCTGAGTTAGCATGTTTGTTTTTCTTTTTTCCTCAGTCTCTTTGAATCAGTGCTTTTATAACCAGGAAATTAAAAAGATATGTTCTATATCCATTTAATTTTTCTCATAATTTCTGGAATTTCCCTTTCATGGCCATATCTGATAATAAATTATGCCTCTCTTAGCCTCCTTCACTCCCTTCTATCTTTCATGTTTTCTCATTTTCTTTAGATTCTGGGAATAGAGTGGAAACTTGATTGCACCTAACAATTTTAGCCAAATTTTCTGATTTTCTACAACTGAATATAGTTTTATGTATTCCTTAAAACTCTAAATCTTTCTCTTCTTATAGCAGTAAATGAAGTGAGGAATATATCTGAATATAAGAAAATCAATAAAAATTTTTAGAGGTCTATAACAAATATATTCTCAAAAGGCCCACATTTACAAAGTGAAATGATAGTCTCAAGTATTAATATTAATAGAAATATTTCTTCAAACTTTAAAGATAATAGGGAACAATTTTTAAGAATAATAATGAGCTTTTTAAATTAATATCTTCTTTCAGAAGCAGATAATAGAGCAAGTTTTATCTCTTAGGGATTTTTCTTCTTGTTTCTCTTTGCTTTAGAACAGTAAAAATGTTGTCACAAATCATGGTTATAGAAATTATAAAAAAGAGATTACATGATAGGTATTTATGATTTCACTCACTAATATCTGGCGTGGCACTGAGTCTCAACTCAGAAAACTTAGAAGAAGAGAAGCATATTATTTTTATTTGAATAATTATTACAAAGATTTGTTTTCAGTGTATTGTCATATGGCATTTATAGGAGTAAACCTTTTCCCAGTTTCCTCTCTCCATTCCTCCACCATGCATTACCATTTGGTTGTCATAAGAATGATGTTAATCTTAAAAAAAAAAAAAAACTTAAAAAAAAATTTTTTGGCCATACCGCTTTACATGTGGAATGTCAGTTCCTCAAGCAGGTATGGAATCAATGGCCCTTGCAGTGGAACACTTAACCATCAGCCCACCAGGGAAGTCCATGAATGATTTTAATCTTAAGGAATGCAAATCACTCTGATTACCAAAGCCATTTCCTAAGCAACATACTTTTCGCACTGAGTTATGAGAAATGCAAGATGGTTTAAATACAAACAACCCTTGTAATGTAGGAATTAACAGAATCAACCAACGGTACAAATTCACATTAAGAATGCAAACATAAATAAACAACTCCAAGAGTAAAAGATGTCCATTTTATATCCAAGAGTGATATGAAAGGGCAGCGCATTTCCTGGAAGTTGGAGGAACAACTGTGATGTTAAAAGTAAAATTCTAAAAGCAGCTCAGCTTCCGTCAAGCCCTCACTGCAAACTCCTTTGAGTGTTTCTGGGATGAAGTTTGATTGGCAACCTTACTCTGTTGGCCACAGATGCTGCTGAGGATACATTGAAGGCCTCCTGGGGTAAGAACTCTTTAGTATTTGTCAGAACAAATGGAAAGCTATCCTTCATTAAAACCAAAGTCTGTTGCATATTTCTGAGAGCAATACTGGCAAATGGAGGTTACCGTGTAGTTGATATTGTTCTATAGCTAAAGGAAAAAAAAAAAAAAAGCTTGAAAAAAGAAAATTGGATACAGTCTTGTGTGAGCTCTGAGGTCCTACATCCTGGGTTTGCATCCTGGCACGAGAACTTCTCTGGTGACTTAGTCGATAAAGAATTTGCCCACAAAGCAGAAGACCTGGGTGTGAGTCCAGGGTCTGGTAGATCCCCTGGAGAAGAAAATGGCAACCCACTCCAGTATTCTTACCTGGAGAATCCCATGGACACAGGAGCCTGGTGAGTTACAGTCCATGGGGGCGAAGAGTTGGACACCACTGAGTAAGTAAACCACACCATTAGCCTGCTAAACTTTGTGAAAGTGAATTAATCCAAGTCTCAGTTCACCTACATTTCTAGCATGCTCACAGTTGTAGCTAGACCTTGTCACTACTAATAAGGGCCACCACTCCAGTGTAAATTCTGTGTATCCCTGTCTGGAGTCCCCTTCACTTTTCTTTCCGGCTTTCTCTATCTTGTACCATATTTTTGTCAACTTTTAGACTCCACCAGGACTTCCAGTTCATTGATTCTACCAAAGTTTTCCTCTCCATTATTCCCTTGGCTTCAATTCTCTCTTTCTGACCCAACTTCTGCTGTTGCAGGTTAGCTGCTTCAGTCGTGTCCGACTCTGTGCGATCTCATGGACTGTCTATAGGGATTCTCCAGGCAAGAACACTGCAGTGGGTTGCCATGCCCTCCCCCAGGGGATCTCCCTAACCCAGGGATCGAACCCAGGTCTCCTGCATTGCAGGTGGACTCTTTACCGCCTGCAATGGGGAAAGCCAACAGGGAGTTCAGTCCCTGATAATTTATTATAACCACCCCTTCCCTTACAAACTTGATGAACTTAACTCAGTTACACCTCTTTCTCACTCTCTTCTTCAGCCTCCTTTCTCTTTCCCTCCTTATCACTGCTGCTGCTGCTAAGTCGCTTCAGTCGTATCTGACTCTGTGCGACCCCATAGATGGCAGCCCACCAGGCTCCGCCGTCCCTGGGATTCTCCAGGCAAGAACACTGGAGCAGGTTGCCATTTCCTTCTCCAGTGCATGAAAGTGAAAAGTGAAAGTGAAGTTGCTCAGTCGTGTCCAACTCTTAGCGTCCCCATGGACTGCAGTCCACCAGGCTCCTCCATCCTTATCACTAGGCAAAAGCAAAACTTTGATTTATTCTAAACTTCTGTCTACTACACATTACACATATGCAGCTAGAAAGAAAATACCACTTAAGCGTCTGGCTTCACTTTTTAAAATTTTTATTGCAATATAGTTGCTTTACAATGTTGTGTTAGCAACTGCTGTACAGCAAAATGAATCAGTCATCCTAACACATATTCCCCCCCTTTTGGGTTTCCCTCCCTTTCAGCTCACCCCAGTGCATTAGTGGAGTTCCCAGTGCTTCATGGGATGGCCCTGTCAGCTGGCTATTTTACACATAGTATCAATAGTGTATGTGCATCACCCCAGTCTCCCAGTTCATCCCACTTTTGGCTTCCCTTTCAGTGCTTAACAACAGACCTTAAGTGAGCCCTCAGTAGTGTTAGGCAACCATGCTTCTTTCTAGTTCCTAGAATATTTACTCTCCCTTTTTCCAAAGTAATCCTTCAATCTCTATCTTTTTCTCAGACCATAGTGTTCTCCTACCACTTTCACTTTTAACCCATGACCTAGACTAGAGTCACACACATCTACCCAGCTCCTAGCACTTGCACCCCTTAACTCCGCCATCCTGCATCCCTCTGTTGATGATCCATTATAGGCCCAGCAACTCTCAGGACCCCTTCCACTTCTGCACTGACCCCTGTTTCCTTCTATTGCGTGCTTGCTAACTGGTTTCAGTTGTGCCTGACTCTGTGCGACCCTATGGACTGTAGCCTGCCAAGCTTCTCTGTCCATGGAATTCTCCAGACGAGAACACTGAAGTGGGTAGCCTTTCCTTCCCATTACACCAGACATAATTTAAGTTCTCCAACCATCCAACATAATCAGTTGTTTCTCTCTAATGAACCATTTCCATTAGCATCCAAAAATAATGATGTTTATGATCAGTGCAAAGAAATAGAGGAAAACAATAGAATGGGAAAGACTAGCAATCTCTTCAAGAAAATTAGAGATACCAAGGGAATATTTCATGCAACGATGGGCTCAATAAAGGACAGAAATGGTATGGACCTAACAGAAGCAGAAGATATTAAGAAGAGGTGGCAAGAATATACAGAAGAACTATACGAAAAAGATCTTCATAACCCAAATAATCACGAAGGTGTGATCACTCACCTAAAGCCAGACATCCTGGAATGTGAAGTCAAGTGGGCCTGATGAACATCACTACGAACAAAGCTAGAGGAGGTGATGGAATCTCAGTTCAGCTATTTCAAATCCTAAAAGATGATGTTGTGAAAGTGCTGCACTCAATATGCCAGAAAAATTGGAAAAGTCAGAAGTGGCCATGGGCCTGGAAAAGGTCAGTTTTCATTCCAACCCCAAAGAAAGGCAATGCCAAAGAATGCTCAAACTACTGCACAATTGCATTCATCTCACATGCTAGTAAAGTATGGCTCAAAATTCTCCAAGCCAGGCTTCAGCAGTACGTGAACTGTGAACTTCCTGATGTTCAAGCTGGTTTTAGAAAAGGCAGAGGAACCAGAGATCAAATTGCCAACATCTGCTGGATCATTGAAAAAGTGAGAGAGTTCCAGAAAAACATCTATTTCTGCTTTATTGACTATGCCAATGTCTTTGACTGTGTGGATCACAATAAACTGTGGAAAATTCTGAAAGAGATGGGAATACCAGACCACTTGACCTGCCTCTTGAGAAACCTATATGCAGGTCAGGAAGCAACAGTTAGAACTGGACATGGAACAACAGACTGGTTCCAGATAGGAAAAGGAATATAGAAAGGCTGCATATTGTCACCCTGTTTATTTAACTTATATGCAGAGTACATCATGAGAAACTCTGGGCTGGAGGAAGCACAAGCTGGTGTCAAGATTGTTGGGAGAAATATCAATAACCTCAGATATGCGGATGATACCACCCTTATAGTAGAAAAAGAAGAAGAACTAACGAGCCTCTTGATGAAAGTGAAAAAGGAGAGTCAAAAAGTTGGCTTAAAGCTCAACATTCAGAAAATGAAGATCATGGCATCTGGTCCCATCACTTCATGGCAAATAAATGGGGAAACAGTGGAAACAGTGTCAGACTTTATTTTCTTAGGTTCCAAAATCAATGCAGATGGTGATGGCGGCCATGAAATTAAAAGGCGCTTGCTCCTTTGAAGAGAAGTTATGACCAACCTAGATAGCATATTCAAAAGCAGAGACATTACTTTGCCAACAAAGGTCTGTCTAGTCAAGGCTATATTTTTCCAGTAGTCATGTGTGCATGTGAGATTTGGACTATAAAGAAAGCTGAGCACTGAAGAATTGATGCTTTTTAACTGTAGTGTTGGAGAAGACTCTTGAGAGTCTCTTGGACTGCGAGGAGACCTGACCAGTCCATCCTAAAGATCAGTCCTGAGTGTTCACTGGAAAGACTGATGTTGAAGCTAAAACTCCAATACCTTGGCCACCTGATGCGAAGAGCTGACTCATTTGAAAAGACCCTGATGCTGGGAAGGATTAAGGGCAGGCAGAGAATGGGATGACAGAGGGTGAGATGGTTGGATGGCATCACTGACTCGGATATGAGTTTGGGTAGACTCCAGGAGTTGGTGATGGACAGGGAGGCCTGGTGTGCTACAGTCCATGGGGTCACAAAGAGTTGAACACGACTGAGTGACTGAACTGAACTGAACTGAACTGATGTCACTCATTAAAATGTAAAGTAACCAGAACTTTCTGTGAACATACTTGTTTCTAAATGTCTGAGTTACTGCCTCCAGTGTCTTCCCCTCCATCCTCACAACTACCCAAAAATCTGATTTTCTCCATCCCAACATAAATAACTGCTTGCCTAAGTGCAATCAATGACCACTTTGTTGTTGAATCCTATGGTAAATTCTGATATATGTATATCAGAGCATGATATACATTTGATTAGTCTTCTTTCTTAAAATATATTCTTCGTTTGATTTCAAGGATGTCTTACTCCTCTTGCGTTTCACTTTCCTCCTCATTTGATGTCCATTAGCAGCCGCAGCAGTCTTCTTTACAGGTTTGTCCTGCCTCTCGCTTTCTGTTTGAGAGCCCCAGGACACTTCTTTATCTACACTCATGTCCTTCATGATCTCTTCCAACTGGAAGGTTTTAAATGTTAGTTATATAATAAATACTTCCAAATTTACTTCTCTATTCTGTGCTTCTCTCCCAAACTTCAGATTGCTATATATACTAGCAAATATATCTCCTCTTGGATGTCTAATCTCAATTTGAACATGTTCAGAGTTGAATATCTGATACCCCACGAATCTGTTTTATTCACAGTGTTCCTCATTTATGTTGATGGCACTCCATTCTAGCGTTCCGTGGGTCAAACTCAGAGGGTTGTCTTCATCTGCCCAGTTAACTTGCAATTGACATTCAATCTGAAAGGAAATTTAGTTAACTCTACCTTTGAAATATATCCAGAATCAGATCTTTGTTCATCATCATTCATTTCTTTTTCTACCTTATCTGAGAAATAGCACTTCTATTTTATCTCAGTGGACTAACTTCTCTTGGTTTCCAGTCTTCTTTTCATCATACTCTTTTTGGTACCAGAAGGATCCTTTAAAAATAGTTTATGTCGCAGTATGTCATATTTTCGTTCAGAACTTTCTCATAATCCCTCCCACCCAGTCTTCTCTACATTACAAAGTAAAAAGCCCTAGTTTCTTCTGTTTGGAATGCTCTTCCCAAACATCTGCCTTGTTATCTCCATGTGCCCAAATATCATCTTTGCAGTGTTGTTTACACTCACCCATTATTTAACACTGCCCCTTTGAATTCTGCTCCCCCCAGACCATCACAATTCCTATTATTCTGCTGTACTTTCTTGATAGATCAAATTTCAAAGAACTTCTCACTTCCTAATAGCCTATATAATCATGGATTTTTTAAGATTAATTTTATCATTTACTGTCTATCTGTCCCAGGTAGAAGGCATGTCCCAGTAGACAGGGGATCTTTATACATTTACTTCAATGACACATGGTCAATAAATATACTTTAATGAACGAAAAAATGGGTAACTAAGACCTGGGAAGTATTGCTATTATGTACATCATGCAATGGGTTTGTGATAAGGGCTAAAAGATTAAATCATTTGGTTAACTGAGTGGATAGCACAAATTAAGCCTTCAATAAATCTAACTACAATATCATTTTATATCAGCTTAGATTGTCTTATTGTTTAGAGAGTGCTGGAAAGATACTAAGAAAATAGCTGTTTAAATTTTATGGCTATTAAAAGTGGGGAAAAGAACTTTCATTCTAATTTTAAACAATTAAAATTATTTAACTTTACCAATACAGAATTGATGTTAATGTTCTTTGTCATAACAGTACTTTTAAAGTCTACCAGAAACAAATAAACTTAAAACTTGACATATCTATTTGTATTGAAGAAGGCAATGGCAACCCACTCCAGTACTCTTGCTTGGCAAATCCCATGGACAGAGGAGATAGTTGTATAATATATAATATATTTGTACATATGTAAGATGCACATGGGTATATTAATAAATGCATGTACATATGCATATATTTACTGTTTATTAAATATGTACATACTGTTAACGAAACTAACAATTATTCAACATTGTTAGAGTTCATTATAATTGAAACAAAAATAAAAATGTTTGAGAACTTGATATTTGGTTCTGTACTGGATTTCCCAACAAATTATGGAAAAAAATTCAGGAATGACACAGTGAATAGCTACAGGCCTAAACAGCATGTTTTACGTGCCTCTGTTTTATTTTCTCTGTCCTATTTTCCTGAAATTAGCTGTGCACTGTCAACATTCCTAAAAGAAATATTTCTGAGGTTACATACGGCTTGTATTTGTTTCTTCTTAGTTCATAAACGTGGCAAATGCAGTAGCACACTGACAACCCTCTTCCAGATGTACTAGAACCCTGGCTGCCGCTGCTGCTGCTAAGTCGCTTCAGTCGTGTCCGACTCTGTGAGACCCCATGGACGGCAGCCCACCAGGCTCCCCCGTCCCCGGGAGTCTCCAGGCAAGAACACTGGAGTGGGTTGCCATTTCCTTCTCCAATGCATGAAAGTGGAAAGTGAAAGTGAAGTCGCTCAGTCGTGTCCGACTCTTAGCGACCCCATGGACGGCAGCCTACCAGGCTCCTCCATCCATGGGATTTTCCAGGCAAGAGTACTGGAGTGGGGTGCCATCACCTTCTCCTGACAATACCTCTTAAATCAATTTCTTTCTCTATCATTCTCTCCAATGATCGCTTCACACTGTTCAGAGTAAAAAATCAAACCCTTCCCCTGCTTAATAGCTCTTTTCTGCAGAATAAAGTTCAAATTCCTTCCCCTGGGAAACAAGACCTCCATGAGCTCCTTTTGTTTATCTATCTTCCCAAAAGAGTTGTCTTTACCTCCCTATTTTCCAAAGAACTCCAGCCATACTGACTACTTAAATTCTCTAGGATGCCACATTCATCTCTGAGGAATTGTGCACGTCTCCCACTGTGTAAAATTTCGAAAATATGTAAAATTGCCTTCTCTAATCCAGAGATTCTGTTCAGACTTTGATGGCCCCCACTTACCCTTCAGAACTCCTGCAGACTTAGTTCCCAGGGCATCTTTGTTGGCTGCCCGTGATTGGGTTTGTAGGTTGTCTGTGTTCCTCTAGCACGTTATATTTTTCCATTTGCAGCGCTTTGCATGTCCACAATTCCTAGCTTATTTACTTGCTTATCTCCCATAAGATTCTGTAGAATTCTTGAAGCAGGAGCAAAACCATGCCATCTTCTCAACCTAGAGAGCACATGGGAAGTCCCACTCAAGGCTTGCTGATTGCCTAATAATGCACAGATGGATAGTAAACCCTGGCCTCAGGGGTGACAAAGACGTTGGAAGACATGGGTGAGAAATGCCCTCAGCGCACGCAGTTCTGATCCAGAACTAGCATCAAGATTCCATCAGGAATCGCAAGACCAAGTAGTTCTAACCATATTTCTTGACATCTTTGGGTAAAATTTAAAATCCCCCCCACCCCCGGTTTTGTTGTTTTCTATTCCATTGTCTCTTTCTTTTACATGGACTCAAACGTTACAGCTGATATTCTTACCAAACATTTTCATTTTTTTTTAGTTCTATTTCTTAGTTTCCTCCATGAATTTCCTTCTCCCTGCTGACTTAATTACCTCCCTTCAGATTGCAGCTCCTATTGTTGTCTCTATGGGTTAAATCTGCTCATTTTCTCATATTATCTATATTTCCAATGAGGGTTCATGGCAATGCTATTTTCAAAACTTTTCACTGCAAGCTTTTAAGTTCAGTATTTATCCTATGAAAACTCCTCTTTGGCATCCATTTTACTTACCAATTTTACTCTTAAAACATATACACCACTGACTTTTACACAGTTCCAGGTGCCTCTCAACCTGTAATTGTCTCCTACACTCTATCTGAATGACTGCCAATATCTGAGTCATAATTAGTAGACAAAAACATTATATCTGGCCTTATAGATTTTTAATGTACTTTACTTCAGTGACTGTCCTTTGCTTTTCCTCTGACTTTTATTATCTGACCTGAGGGTTTCATTTCTTCAATAATTTCTACAACAATCTTAAGGATATTTCTAACTTCTGTTCTTTCACTGCACATACTTAGAATATCAAATGCACGAATGTATGCAAGCTTCAGTATTCTCTAAGCATATACCTGGAATTTCAGCAATTCTAAATAACACTGTCTGGAGACCACATGAGGAACAGTTTGACGTTGGTTAAGAAGCTGAAGTGGTCTCTGAAAGAATTTACAGTCAGAGTCGGTCAGGTAATCGCTTTCTTTGCACCTGGGCAGTGAGCCTTTCTTTAGGAGAATGTGAACAGAATGAATCTGTGTCTTCCACAACCACTAGGGCAGAGGTAAAAATACGTAGCACCACTGGGGTGAGGGGCTGCAACACTCCCCGTGCACCCACGATGCCCGAGCATGATGGAAACAAAATGTGTGCTAAGAGCTTTTAACGTTAATGCTAAGACAATGCTAAGGCAACAGGGATCTTTTGTCTGATGTGGCCAGTTATTCTATTGCCCAGCATTTTTTCCTCATCTGTCTCATGACAGCACTCTATTTTTTTTCCTAATTATGAGCAGCCAGCTCTCTATCTCTTGGTCCCTGTGGCTGGAAGAAGTCGCCCAATCTCAATTTGCAAGGTGGTCTCAGTGTCAGTCAGTGGTAGTCATTCAGCCGTGTCAGTTTGTGACCCCAAGGAATTTGGGTTCCCAAGGACCCACTAAGCTCCTCTGTCCATAGGATTTTCCAGACAAGAATACTGGAGTGGGTTGTCATTTCTTTCTCCAGGGGATCTTCCCAACACAGGGATTAAACCAGGTCTCCTGCATTGCAGGCAAATTCTTTACTATCTGAGCCACCAAGTTAGTCAGTAAAATCTCCCTGCCAAAGGATTGGTCCAGGGCTGTGCACCTAATCCCATGTAGATCAATGGGATCAAGAACCAAGCCTTTGCATACCCTCTTAGGGATCAGCAGAAAGTTGGACTAGAGGAAGAGTATGCAATCCTGGTGCTCCAGGAGCCTGCTCGGTAGATGTTACTTCTTCAGTAATGGGGCTTACATAGAGCAGAGATGGAGAAACACAGGGGCTTCCTAGATGGCTCAGCAGTAAAGAATCTGCCTGCAATGGAGGAGTCAAAGGCGACACAGGTTGCAGCCTTGAGTTGGGAAGATCCCCTGGAGGAGGGCATGGCAACCCACTCCAGTATTCCTGCCTGGAGAGTCCCATGGACAGAGGAGCCTGGCGGGCCCAGTCTATAGAGGGCACAAACACAAGTGAAACAACTTAGTACACCCTCGTGGACAAATGCCGTTTTCTAGTGACACATTTTGTCCCTACTTCAAGCTACTTCCGACATTCCCTCGGCGCGATGCATTCCTTTTCCATGTGTAAGTTTGAGCTGGGTTGTTGTCATTTAAAATCTAATCCTCTTGAGTAACAATTATACCCAGTTTCCAGGTAGGAAAATTCAGATGCTGACAGGTAAAGTACTAGGATCAAATAGGATGAGAGAGAGTCTGAGACCTTTATGCCACGTATCTTTGAAGACAGATACCCCCTAACATTCCACTGGATTACATACCTCTAGTGTATCTAAGCAATAGTTTAATTTGAGCAGCTGTTTTTTCTTTCTAAAAAAAATTATGTGATTTTTAAACTTTAAAATTTATATAAAATGCATATGGGTTCCCAGTGAGTAGATGGCCATATAGATGAAATGATATTGAATAGGAATTTATAATATTTGATGCAGATTGTATAGTTTGCCAGGTTCCTCTGTCCATGGGATTTCCCAGGCAAGAATACTAGAGTGAGTTGCCATTTCATTCTCCAGGGGACCTTCTTGACCCAGGGCTCGAACCTGTGTCTCTGCATTGGCAAGTGGGTCTTTTACCACTGTGTCGCCTGGGAATTCCCTGAATTCATTATACTGTGACTTTTATTGTTGTACATGTCTGAGGTTGTTATATTAAAATGTTTTAAAACACTCAAGTATGTAGTACTCAAGTATGTTGCATTTGTATTTGAGTGGAGAGGATCTCAGAACTTATTAAAAATTCATTCAGTTTTTCTGACCTCAGTACACATACGACAGCACCTTAACCTTAACCCGACAATGACATGCGGATGACGATAGTGAAATTCAGGTTATTTCAGCATGCTCATTGTAAACAAACAAAAGCAAGTTTAATAGATTCTGTGAATTCCTTTCTGCCTGCCTTTATCACTCCCAAGCAATGCAAGAATACTTTTGTTTTCCTGGCAGTTGTTTCTTAAGAAATGTTAGGACTACACTTTGGTATCCAATTATGCATGGATACACGTATGATTCAAAAGGGAGCTAAATCTTGGAGCTTCATGGGAATGTAGGTATGAGCATCAAATAAACAGTGAAAAGTCATGCAAAAAAAGCCTTTTGTAAGCAGTTTGCACGTGCCATGTTTATTCCCATTCTTGTAAAAGAACCGATATTTCCTGAGATAATTGCCACGTCCTCCAATGGCTTTAGCTCTAAAATTAATTCTGTTCCATCCATCATCCAATGAAGGAACCAGCTTATCTCTATTTATCAGGCTGATATCAGATTACCAAGTTATAGCTACTGCAAGTATTTGTTTAGAAGTAATTCAACTCCATTTCCCTTTAGAGAAGACTTGCTAAAATAAACAGAAAAAAAAATTAAAGCACTATGCTTCCTAACGTTTATGAATCAACATCTTAAAGGCTTCTTTCCTGCTTTTAAGACAAGTGGCTAAATTAAACAAAAGCAGCATGGCGTTAGATCACAGGATCTAAATTCCTCTGGGATTCTACTTAATGCAAATTCCACTTTTAGAGTTGAAAGGAAATTAGAGAAGTTTAGTGTGGATAAAATGTTTCAATTCAAGCATTTAAAAGAAACTGGATAAACGACTGAGCATCTGCTTCATGGAATCACACTAGGGGATACAACATCTTGAAATGAAGCTCCGAAAAAATAAATAATAAAACAGCTCTTTTCCCCAAAGCTAAGCACCCAGTGTTAGTCATTTTCTGATGACTTCCGTTGGTTAAGTAATTTTTCAAAAACTGTTGAAACAAAACCAATTCTTTACCATGTGGAACTTTAGCTATTGTATGGTGCCTAAATTAACAGATACTTAACCATGTCTGAACCAGTCTTTGAAGTTCTAGTACCTTCTTTCTGGATGAAACTGACTCTGTTAGCATTCTACCCTTTTCTGTCTCATTGCTCCTTTATGGCTGACGGGATAAAGGTTGTTAGGTCACTTGGTGGTCTGAAACACCTATAGGATGCCATTTTTTCTACTAAATCTTAATCTGGATCATGTAAGGGAAAATCCATTGACGAGTGTGCTCTTTTCAATAGCTCTACCTGGTCACCTGATCCAAAGACCACTGGTAAAGGAAGAATTAATGACAGGCTAGATAGCATTAGCCAGCTATTGATAGCTGCCAGTCTTTGAAGCTCCTCTCAGCTTAGATGTAAATCATACACAATGAAGGCACAGAACATTAAAGGCAGACATTCTGTAAAAACTAGTTGAGCTGATTAGTACTAAATTACTGATGTTCCATCTGCTTGGGTGGTACAATTTTTTTTTTTTTTTTTTACCAGCCTGACTGAAAAGCTTCATTTCACAAAGAATCCATGTTTTGTAGTCCCAGGAGATGTTCTTAATGGATGTACAAAAGAAGGAGGTGATGACAAATATGTAATCATTTTAGGAGAATTTAGTGCCTCCATTAAGAAAATTAGCAACTCATATAGAAAGACGTTAGGAAAGTATGCTTCCAATAGCATGCAAATACATATTTTGCCATCAGTGTGCTGAATGGAAAGACAGGACTGGGGTCCCCAGATTTTCATGCACATATTCAAACATATGGCTAAATAGATGAAAATTTATGTCACATTATTCTATCCGATATTAGTTCAGATGCTAAGGGAATATCCAATCATGAACTATCCAGGGGAGAGATGACCAATCAGTTTTGAGTAGCCCACACCTGCTGAAGTCATTCATTGTTAAAGATGACTGCATCTTCACCCAACACAAATAAACATTTGATTTACCTAAAACTTTGCATAATGAGTCCATGTTTTCAAAGCAGTTTTTTTTCATCATGGTTTATCTCCCCTTGTAGATTTGCTTATAAAAACAGTACCCACAGATCATAAGGACTTGGAGTCTTGGCATCTCAGCAATGATATTTCTCTGTAAATGATCCATGCACTTGGGAGAATAATCTCTCCATGTGATGTTTATCATTGTAAATGAAAATGCTAGAAATCTAGTGTTATGTATTATTTACAGATTCCATGCATGAGAGATGAATCTGTAATCAATATACTGACAAATCAGGTTGCTAGCTTGCAATTATGTTGCAGGTAACAGAAAATGTAAATTAGGCAATTTTTCTTAGAATGGTTATTAGTAAACAAGAAATTGCTCTGGTAACTTTATGTATCATACAGCTCAGGCTTAGCAATATTACGGAAGCAAACAACGCTTCCATCAGGAGCTCACTTGAGCCAAGGCTGGTTGCATGTACATTGACATGTCCTTAGACGTGAGCCATGACTATCTGTGCTGTGCATGCCATGTCTCAGCCTAGAGGAACAGCCCCGATCAGCAGTATGGGTTTCTGAGCAGGGCTGAAAGAGCAATGGGGCAGAAAACATGGTGGTCTCAGAGCTTGTCCTGCAACAGACACCTGCCACTTCTACTCACTGATCAAAATAGGACCCTGGCCAAGCTGATCAGGGTGGGGTAGATGTATCATGACGTTAAAAAAAAATTAAAAACAGTACTGCATGCAGCCAGGACAAGGTGTTCCCAGCTGAACACAGAGAGTATACAATAGAGCAAAACCACAAGCTTGCTTGCCACAAGGTGAGAACACACCAACCCCACAACCTCGACAACGACCGAGCGATCCTGACATGAGCTCAGTAAGGATTAACATGGATGCTGCTGCCTTTCCTTTTTAACCAATGACAGTCCTAGCCCACTCAAATGCTCATTCTCCCTAGATACAATGTTTATGGTACACAATATCTGAATTCCCTCTGATTCCAGAAAATACTGTGTTCAGAACCAGGAACCACTTTCTGAATCCCTCAGAGGAATCACTGATGTGCGGGCTCAGTCACTCAGTCATGTCTGACTCTGTGCGACCCCCATGTACTGTACCCAACCAGCCTCCTCTGTCCATGGGATTCTCCAGGCAAGAATACTGGAGTGGGTTGCTATTTCCTTCTCCAGGGAATCTTCCCGATCCAGAGACTAAACCCGCATATCTTGCATCTTCTGCATTGGCAGGCAGATTCTTTATCATCTGAGCCACCTGGGAACCCCAAGGAATCACTGGGCACAATCATGAATTCTATAAATTCTATAAGCTGCTTCTTCCAGCAGTCCTTTTTGAGGTATTGTCATGTCTCTTCTGAGAAACATTTGCCCTTTCTACAAGGAGGTGAAAGTGTGTGTGTGTGTGTGCATGTGTGTGCATGCACACAGGCTCAGTCGTGTCCAATTCTTTGTGACCCTATCGACTGTAGGCACCAGGCTCCTCTGTCCATGGGATTCTCCAGGCAGGAATACTGGAGTGGGTTGCTATTTCCTTCTCCAGGGGATCTTCCCGACCCAGGGATCAAGCCTGCATCTCTTGCATTTCCTGCATTGGCTGGCACGGTCTTTACCACTGAGCCACATGGGAAGCCCCACAGGGAACCAAACTCGCCGGACTTTTGAACTATGGGTATATCCCCAGTGGGTCTTTGGTCAGTGACTTCTAACACTGGGGAGGGAGAGAGCTCACTTTCAGCAATGATGCTAATGATCGTACTTATGCTCATCCACTTGTAAATTACATCTCCAGTTATAGCTGCACACCAGAACAAATTCTCTTAACACTCTGTGCAATTTTACACATCATTGTGAGTTACTAATTGAACGTTGTTTTGAAAAGACATCTACCCAGATTAATTTTAAATCCATCTTCATGTTTATAACTACTTGTCTAAATCATTCCTTCATATTGATATTTTAAAATAAAGTCCAATTATTTGAGTGAGTTTGTTTTCTCTACCTCAGTACCAAGTCACCAGGATGTTGATTCTGCCCCAACAGCAACTCTTTCTTTGAAAACATATCACTTTACAAAATGCGGAGATATACATCCAAAGAGTGTAAAATAGTCAACATGACTGAACAAGCAGAAAACCAAATCCATCCCTTCTGAGAATGATTGGAAATTGACTAAACCACACTTCCATGCTCAGATTAATTAAAAATATTAAACTCCAATAGATACTACTTTGAAGAGACACCAGGCACGTCTGACTTTTTGTGACCCCATGGACTATACAGGCTATGGAATTCTCCAGGTCAGAGTACCAGGATGGGTGGCCTATCCCTTCTCCAGCAGATCTTCCTGACCTAGAAATCAAATCAGGGTCTCCTGAATCGGAGGCAGATTCTTTACTAGCTGAGCTACCAGGGAAGTCCATCTAAAATAAAATTTAATGTGAAAACTTCAAACAAATCCAGACAACAATGTAGATACAGAAACCATGCCATTTGTGGCAAATTAGTGGTGGACAAAAAAAGATTTAAGGAAACCAAGAAGAACAAGGTTGGTTCAAATTGACAAGGTGTCCAGTCCCTAAAGAGTAATCGCTTATGTACATTTCTGTAATAAGTAGGATGACAACAAAATATATCAGCCAGAATCCTGTTCTAATAACAATGATAAACTAAGGGAAACATAACTGTTCTGTGACTTTGACAAGTCTCTTCCTAGTTCCATTGGTTTTATAGACCCCAATATAAATAAACAGATGACTTAGTAAACTTAACATAAAAACAAAAGACATGTAGAAAATTTTGCTTACTCAAACAGTGAAAAACTAAGTATTGAATCAAAGGAAATAATAACAAAAAGTAAAATATTGATTATATGTATAAAATACATTTCTCTCTGTAAAGAATACATTTGTTAAAATATTTTAAAAATGTGAAAAGTATGGCTAATAAGTAACTGTTTAATTTCCTACAAATACTTTTTGAATGAATAAGAAGAATCTAGTTCTCTAATTTAAAATTTTAAAGTGCAAAGTGCATGCTCAGTCGCTTCAATCATGTTCCATTCTTTGCAATCCTATGGACTTAGCTCACCAGGCTCCTCTGTCCATGGGATTCTCCAGGCAAGAATGCTGGAGTGGATGGTCATAGCCTCCTCCAGGGGATCTCCCAGACCTGGGGACTAAACTAGCATATCCTGTGTCTTCTGTATTGAAGGCGGAGTCTTTACTGCTGAGCCACCAGCAAAGCCTCAGTAGGGTATTACAGAACTTTAAAACCCATTTTTTTTTAAGCAAATTTATGTATGTCTTCAGAAATGACTATACTACAAGTGAAGAGTTGGACCATAAAGAAAGCTGAGTGCTGAAGTTTGATGATTTTGAACTGTGGTGTTGGAGAAGGCTATTGAGAGTCCCTTGGACTGCAAGGAGATCCAACCAGTCAATACTAAAGTAAATCAGTCCTGAATATTCATTGGAAAGAATTCATTGAAGCTGAAGCTCTAATACTTTGGCTACATGATGTGAAGAGACGATTCATTAGAAAAGACCCTGATGCTGGGAAAGATTGAAGGCAGGAGGAGAAAGGGATGACAGAGGATGAGATGGTTGGATGGCATCGCTGACTCAATGGACATGAGTTTGAGCAAGCTCCGGGAGACGGTGATGGACAGGGAAGCCTGGCGTGCTCGAGTCCATGGGGTCGCAGAGTCAGACACGACTGAGGGACTGAACAACAGCAACAAGAGCAAGTAAAGCAAAGATCACACATCATACAGGCAGAATGAACAGTCCTGTGATGCACACAGACCAAAAGACAAATACAGTTTAGAAGAACAACCATCTCCCAACAACACTTTCAGAGATTATCCTTCTATGTATTCTTTTTAGCAGTTTCCAAAGACATAAAATATTATTTATTTTATATGACATAAAAAGCGTATGTTGTAATAAATGCAAATAAGACACTGTACAGAAAAGGACAGTTAAACCCAACCTGTTAACACCTGTTTGGTGTTATCAAGTCGTTGATCTATAATGGAGATTCCCTATATCTTTTTCACTAAAAAAAGAAAACAAATGCTTCAAAAATTTTCTAGCCAGTTCTTCATGTCCTGCACATGTGATATTTATAGGTTTCCTGACAGCAGCTCTTTCCTCTGCTCTGCTTTCTCTGAAATCCCACCTCTTGAATAAGAGTATGGAAACTGGCAGTGCCTCTAAGAACACAGTGTTGAGATTTCTTAGGCTCTATTGTTTGTTTCCAATGCTGATTTTTAATTCAGGTGTTTATATTTCGCTGTCCCCATAAGACTGTGAGTTGAAAGTTGCAGTGTTGCTAGCAATAATTAGGGTTCAGGAGTACCCAGTTTGGGTTCCAACAAGTAGTAGAGGTGATAAATAGTAAATGTCTCTAATTAATGTGAGCTGTTTCATGGGGTGCATTAGAAGACAAACAAGACAAAATATTATTAGAGAAGTGCCCAAAGCTAAATGCCATCAATGCAGCAAGCAATATAAATCAGAAAACTCTATTTGAGGTTTTGCAAATATAGTGACTTGAATACTGAATAATTAAGATAAGAGAGCAACAGAGAGAATAACAAGTCAGTCTGGATAAGACACCATTTTATAAAGGGTGCTGCCTATCTGTTTTACTTTTCTTTCCCCCCAAAAAAGTCGGGCAGGAATAGTTTGGTGTACGAATCTACCCATAGAATTATTTTGAAATGTGTTTCTAAATATAACATGGGTATCATGTGAGCAGGACTGAATATACACTTTATGATCTAGCATTCTGAAGCATACTTACTAGTTTCTGATATTAAAAATTCAGGTAACATTTGTACTAAGGAAGTATTTACATGTGAATCTCTAAAAATATTTCTTTCATGTTCAACACATTTTATTGATTTTGTTCTTTCTGAATCTTGTTCAATTTGACTTATTCCTATATTTCCAACTTATTCACATTTAGGGGTATCACCTCACTTTTTAAAAAATTTCTAAAATAGATCCCTTCAACTATGTGTTCACTAAGTATTTAGAGTCTTGTTCAAAATTATTTTTAAATTCAGTGTCTTAAAGAATTACACTAACACTAGCACCTCCTTTTCAATCAATATGTTTCCCTATTTGCATGACTAGTTATTAATTTGTGAACTGCTATTCTTTCATTTTAATTGCTTTGCAAATGAATTATATGCATTCATTGTCATATTAAAATCTGATCACTTAAATTATGCTGTCTGAGTACTCTACTCAAGCTTTTTGTCCAGGTGACATGTCTATTTATTCCTTCCTTTTCATTAATTAAATCAACAAACATTTGGAAACATCCATTTGGCACTCTGTTATCTATGAGGGATTTAAAATATAAACCAATTTACAGAAATCCATAGGAACACCATAGAACTGTAGGAAAGCCATGGAATTGTGCCAAGTCTTTTATTTTTAATTTATTGTGTGATGTTATCTCTCTTGTATGAAATGACAACCCTCTCCAGTATTCTTGCCTGGAAAATTCCATGGTCAGAGGAGCCTGGTGGACTACCATCCATGGGGTTGCAAAGAGTCAGATACAACTGAGCGATTGAACACTTCATCTCTCTTGAAACCTCCCTTCTGGAAATGTAAACCTTCATATCTGTACATTTACATTGCTGAATTCTTTGTTAGAGAAAGAACTTGTATTTCAAGGGACACCACATTTCAGACCACATTTCACTGACCATCAGGTCTTTTTCCCCTCAGGCACTGACATCTCCTCACAACCTTTCAGCATTTTCAGTTATCACTCTCCCAATTGACACTCTCGAACATTTGTTAACATGCTCACTTTCTTTAGGATGCCACACAGACATTCTGAAGCAAATATTCAGGCAACTCAGTTACTGTGGACTGTGGGGAAATATCATTATTGATGGCCAACAACAGGACAAGCTGGCCAGCAAATGAAAAGCCAAGTGTCAGTTCCACTTATTCAGAAATGTGAGACTTAGACCAGGAGGTCAAATACCCGCTATAGTTTAAGCAAAGAGGTTGACAAGTGAAAACGAAACAACAGCATAAAATGTACAACTGGCCAGGTGCCCACATCAGCATTGCGTACGTGTGAGTCTGTGTATGTGTAAAGCAGATCATTGTAGTTGTATAATATCTTTACAGTTACATGATATTAGTTCCTCTCATCACAGGGGGTAATAGTGATATCACAAAAAAGAGTTTAAAATGTTTCTAAACCTGCAAGATGGTTAAGATGGGAATTGGAACGCAGTAGCATCCTTTCCAGTGTCTCCCAGTGTCTCATATGTACTAGTAAGGGTTACAAATCACGTGCATGTTCAGGTACAGATGTGGACGTAGAAAGCAGATCTGTGGACACAGGGTGGGGAAGGGAGGAGATAGGGGAACTGGGAGATTGGGATTGACATGTGTACAGTACCATGCGTAAGGCAAAGAGCTGGAGGGAACATGCTGTCTACCCCAGGGAGCTCAGCTCAGTGCTCGACAGTGACCTAGAGGAGTGGGATGGTGGCGGGGTGGTGGGGTGTGGGGGGGTGGTTCAAGAGGAAGAGGATATATATATGCATTAGAGCTGATTCTCTTCCCTGTGCAGGAGACACTAATACCACACTGTAAAGCAATTTTACGCCGATAAAAAAAGAAATAACTCTGTTATTTCTCTCATATTACATATATGCATGTAGTCTATTCCGTAATTACCAGCTTAATCTATGGAATCTTCACACATCTATTTTCCAAGTTTTGAGGGTGAACTTTGTACCTAATGGCATATACAAATAAAAAGCCTGTATAAAATTTTACAAGGACTAAATAGACAAATTACAAATTAACTAGAGTGCTAGACACAAATATTGAAACAATTTTCTTAGTGAACTGCCAAATAAAGTCGTATTGAATTTGAGATGAAGTGGCTAATAGAGAGAGAAATGACATACAGATGGATGAATGGGTGGATGGATGAATGCATAGATAGATAAATATAGAGATCATAGTTGCTTGCTTTTGTAAATGCCACATTATTTTCTAGGAAAATATCATGAATGAAATATTTAAAAATGAAAAGAATATTTCTTGCATAGTGGACTTTTTCTGCATTTTCACTACTAAAATGAAGTATTTTCATTAATCTCTAGTGATACACACTTAAGGTGACATCTATATGCTAGGCTCGTCTTTCAAGCTGATTCAAACCATCTTATTAGAGTCAATATTCCATGCTTTACAGTAAGAGACAAGTCAGTTGTTTCTCATGTTTAAAACTCAACTATATTTGCATGCTGCTGCTGCTGCTGCTGCTCTAAGTCGCTTCAGTCGTACCCGACTCTGTGTAACCCCATAGACGGCAGCCCACCAGGCTCCCCCATCCCTGGGGTTCTCCAGGCAAGAACACCGGAGTGGGTTGCCATTTCCTCCTCCAATGCGTGAAAGTGAAGTTGCGTGCTAATTAGCATAATTTGGATGTTCTTTGGAAAGAATGATGCTAAAGCTGAAACTCCAGTACTTTGGCCACCTCATGAGAAGAGTTGACTTATTGGAAAGACTCTGATGCTGGGAGGGACTGGGGGCAGGAGGAGAAGAGGACAACAGAGGATGAGATGGCTGGATGGCATCACTGACTCAATGGACATGGATTTGGGTAGACTCTGGGGGTTGGTGATGGACAGGGAGGCCTGCCATGCTGCGATTCATGGGGTTGCAAAGAGTTGGACATGACTGAGCGACTGAACTGAACTGAACTGAGACTTCTAGATTTTATGATAAACAAAAACTTTCCAGTACAAAAAGGGAAAAGTCAACTTAGGCTATAATAAAATGTTTGAGCCATTGAATGTCTAGTTTACCCAAATACAACACTATATAGAAGGAAAAAAAATATTAATTACCTTAATAGAACAACCAAAGTAGACTACTTGTTTGTTGTGATGAAAAGTTGCTTCTAAATTGAATTAGTTTTGAATTAACCCAATTACACATCACTATTCAACTGTGATATTAAATTTAGGAAATTTGATGATGTGAAAACACTTTTGCAAAAACGTCTTGGTGACAACAGAACATTTAAATGTTCATATTTGGAAATATTAATTACATAAATTGAATTATTTAAGGAATGTTTCTCATAAAGTATCATTTAAAAGAGAAAAACATTTAATTGCAATAATATATTATTAGTAAAGCAAAACAAATTCAGAATATCATGGCAAAAAAAGATTAAAAAGTACTTAAAATTCTTGGGCAAAATTTTACATGATCTGGAAAGGGAAGATATGCTTTTATAATGGAAATTAAATGACTTCTGTTTATCAGTTTTCGATATATTCTGGAAGAAAATGAAAATTCCTTGGAACATCTTATTGAAACTCCTTTCACCCTAAATTTTAACAATAAAAAACACTTGAATTTACATAATTTATTTTTCCGAATGCCTTTTTAAATGTAGTGACAAAACACAGAAAACTGTGTCTAAAGTATCAGAGGCCTAGTTTCAAATCTATGCATGCTAAGTCACTTCAGTCGTGTCCGACTCTGTGCGATCCCATAGATGGCAGCCCACCAGGCTCATCTGTCCACAGGATTCTCCAGGCTAGAGTACTGGAGTGGGTTGCCATTTCCTTCTTCAGATCTATACTATGTGCAAAAAAAAAAAAAAAAAAAAGTAAATTTAATTTTAAAATGATAGAGAAAAATAAAGTTATATATCTTCAGCTATTAACCAATAGTAGTATTCTCTTGTAAAATTCTATAAACTCTGTACATATTTTCATTTTGAATGAACTGAGTATCATGCATCTTAACAGAATGAAACTAGTAACCCAAATTATACCATCATGACGTAATTTACTGTTTTGGACTCCAAATATATACATTTGTAAATGAAAATCATTTTCACTTTAATTAATCTGCTTGTTGCTAGATATAATTGAACTGAGTCTTAGCACATTCTAATAAATATTAATTTTATAAAACTATTTTGGAATGTATTGATGAAAGTGCAGTGACCTGGAAATAATAGTTTCATTTACTATCACTCTATCGGTTATCCACTTACTTATCCATGTAAGTAATTCTAAAATGAAATAATCAAATATGCATCAGTCTGATAGATATAAAAGGAATTTTCCACAAAATTATTATTTTCCAGGTTATAAGTATCAAACTAGCTAAATACTATGCTTCTGTCATTAGAGTAAGGTACCTTTATTCAAAAAAAAGTTTTCTCTCCTCATTAAAGTAGATAAACTTCTTCCTTGAAATAGTTCATTAAGTCTGCTATGGAAAACAAAATTTGTTAAATGATATAACCTAGCATGAGTCTGATGACAACATGATTTTAATTTGTTAAGGGATTTTAGATACTTTTTGCTGAATCACAAATAAATTAGCTTCAATAATCAGCTGTAGAGGAAGTCCAAACAAAACCAAAAGGATTAAGAATAAAAACTCTTGGCACTACACTTCATCAAGATCCTATGTTAAAACCACAATTTCAAAAACGGAAGGAAGTGCAGTCATGAACATAGTAAGCAGCCATTAGGCCAAAATCTTTAGATACTGTGTTACTTAGTGCTTTCATACTCCTTAATCTCTCAGAACTTATCTCTCCAGCTTCCATGACAGAATCATATTTTCTCATTTTAAATAAATATTGCTTTAAAATATGCTTTAATTATTAAAATAAGCCTTTATGATTGAAATTTTTCATCTCCAAATCAGTTTAGAGAGAACTCCTTATGAGATGGTTAGAGAGCATCATACAAATTTGAGCAAATTCCAAGAGATAGTGGGGAATAGAGGAGCGTGGTGTGGTGCAGTCTACCAGGTTGTAAAGAGTTGGACATGACTTAGCAACTTAACAACAACAGCAGCCTTATGGGAGTTACTGCAAAGTTTTCTAATTCCACTGTGGACAGATAATAAGTAGTTGATCGAATCCTAACTATATGTTAGTTATTAGATGTTTTGCATGTTTATATCATTTACCATCTGCAAAAGGCTTTTGAGACAGTTTTAATTTCCCCCCTTTTACAGGTGGGAAATCCTAGTTTCAAAGGTAATTTGGTTAAGTTCACTCAGCTACTAAATGAAGTATTACAATCCAGGTCTCTGACTCAGATAATACACTCTAAGTTTTAACCCACTTCTTTCTAAACCGCTGACCCCATCAAGTCATTTTTAGATTTCGTAACCTAGGATGTTTGCCCTTAAGTCATTGAGAAACATCACTGATCAATAGTCTCACTCATTTTCAGAATCCCCCTTTCAGGGAGTTATTTAGTGTCATCTCTGAAAAGCATGTAGCATTGATTCAATTTTCAATTTTTTTGATATTGACTAGTACTCCTGCCTGGAAAATCCCATGGATGGAGGAGCCTGGTAGGCTGCAGTCCATGGGGTCGCTAAGAGTCAGATATGACTGAGCGACTTCATTTTCACTTTTTACTTTCATGCATTGGAGAAGGAAATGACAACCCACTCCAGTGTTCTTGCCTGGAGAATCTCAGGGACGGGGGAGCCTGATGGGCTGCCGTCTATGAGGTCGCACAGAGTTGGACACAACTGAAGCGACTTGGCAGCAGCACCAACATAAAAGTAAATTTTTTATTCTATCTTTAGTTATGTTCATGTAGTATCTTCCTTCCCTCTTTCTCTCTTATTTTTTGTTTGTTTTTGAGGAAAAGAGCCATTTTTAATTATAGATCTGAGTTTAAAAAAATCAAAGTAGAATCTGAACTATCTAGGAGGATATTGTTCTAAAAACTAAATGGGAAGAAACCCTCCAGAATTAGTCTTATCTCAAATTTCAACAGATTAATCTCCTATTAAGATTACAGTAAAATGAAAGTATAATATTATCTCTTTACTCCCAGGGCTCCCAAACTCTCATCACTAGTTTGGAAATTATTTATTTGGAGGTTTCTGAAATATCCTTTAAAGAAGGAGTATTTGATATTGTCATGTTCATCTTGAAGATAGGAAGACAGTAAGGCTTTATGTTCCTCTATATAATGAATGGGAAGCTCTGGTGGCTCAGCGGTAGAGAATCTACCTGCAATGCAGGACGTGTGGGTTCGATCACTGGGTCAGGGAGTTCGCCTAGAGAGGAAATAGCAACCCACTCCAGTCTTCTTGTCTGGGGAATCCCATGGACAGAGGAGCTGTCAGGCTACTGTCTAGGGGGTCGAGTGCAAAGGGTTGGACAAGACGTAGCCACTAAACAATAACAAACCTAGTGAAAAAGTATTATTATGTAATTATAGAATCATTTCTTATGTTGGCTTAATTATACCTTTTAGATTTTGATTGGAATAAATGTATGAACACATGAGTGTCAACCACAAATAAAGTGTGAAAGTTATTTAAGTTGTATGTGGAGATTATTAATTTTAATTAGATCCCTACATTGTCACTCAAGTAAATAAAAGATGTCTCCAACATGAACTCCTGCTCCAGTCTGACCACCATCTATCCATTTCCTCAAGGAGACTCTAGGGGAAAACTACCCAACAGAGTGCAGTAACCCCACAGACACATAGAGATATTATATATACACCTACAATCACATAAAAAATAATACGTTTCCTTGTCTTAAGCCATTGAATTTTAAAAAGCTTTTTTTTTTTTAATATAATGGAGCAATAACAAACTGAAAAATACTTTAAGGAAACTATTAATCAATTGTGATATATAGAATACATTAGAAACCTTGTTATAAGACAGTTAGATAAAGAAATCTGGTATTGATGAATATTAAACTGACTTCTGTGGTGGCTCAGTGGTAAAGAATCCACCTGCCAATGCAGGAGACTCAAAAGACACGGATTTGATCCCTGGGTTGAGAAGATCCCCTAGAGAAGGAAATAGCAACCCACTCCAGTGTTCTTGCCTGGGAAATCCCACTGACAGAGGAACTTGGAGGCCTACAGTCGATGAGACCCGAAGAGTTGGACACAACTTAGTGACTAAACAATCAACCATCATAGAAAGAAGAAGCCTAATCTCTGCTGAGCATCTATCAAGAATCTGTCCCTAAAATGAGCAATGAAATGTTCACAGTTAATCCTTTCTATGCTAGCAACCCACCAGGAGAAAAAGCAGGGCTGGAACAATAGATGTAATTAGAATATGTTGTTTATGAATAAGTTGTAATTGAAAATTATAGGACTGAAGATAATCAAGTGACAATTTTATTGTGGAGAAAAAAGGAAACATTTTAATGACTCCGAGGAATAAGTAGGTGCACTGAATGGTACCTTTGATTTCTGTTCTCTGGGTTTAAGGAAATTCATGAAGGGTTGTTTTTATAATCATCACTTGCTTCTCTTTTATTGTCAGACTGCTTTTGCAAGAGTCAGTGAGAGCACCAGAGTAAATGTACTGTTATTAAAAAGCAGTTTATTTTCTATTTAAACCTATTGCATTTAAATATATTTAAATGCCCAGAACAGACATTTCTAATGTATTCCTGCTAATCATTAAATGCATTTATTGCTGGCTAATTACAGGAAACATTTGAGGTGACTTACAAAGCAAAACATATTTAATAAGAAGAACATTTTGAAATGAAAACTAGATCCCAAGGAAAAAACTGGAAAGCAATACAAGAAGGCAGCTCCGCATGGGTGGCATCTATGCTAACATTTGATGAAAATTAAATGTGGGATACGGATTAACTGTTGGTAGATGAGTCCTCCTTCTTCACCAATTAGAAAAGCAGAATTAAAATGTAAAAACAAAACGGCTATAAGAAGGCAATGAGAGAGTCTGACACGAAGACAACAAGACAGGCTGAGGAGAACAAAGACCTTTCTAGAAGAAAGCCAGCCTTCTGCCAGCAATCCTACTATGGAGCCAGGTTCTAATTTTGGGTGATTACAGAAGACATATGATCACATTTACATGCCCATGGAGGGCAACTGCTGAGGGAAAAAAAATTGAAAAATATTTTGCAGTGATTTGAGGGGCCTCACATACATAGCCAGTCTTTCTCTAAGTACATTCACTGAATGGGAGAATTCTATGGGGCTGAGACTAAACACCTAAGCTGAAAGCCCAGGGAAAGCAAAGCAGAGGCTTTTGTTAGTTTTCTGAGATAAGGATAAGATTGGTGTCTGGAAAAAGGTCCCAGAACACTGACTGTGACCTTATTTCAAAATCCTTAAGGACCAGGGAGGATACAGATAAGAGCTGGCCTTTCCAGGACAGCAACAGAGCTGAGATCTAGCAAGTCCCTGATTAGATTAAGATGATCAGAAGCTACTTTATCTGCTGAGACCTGAGGACATACTTTTTTTCTGTAAAGTTCCAGATAGTAAATATTTTCGGCTTAGCTTACACGCAATGTCCTTCTGTACTGACATATTGTACAATACAGTCATCAACAGTATGTAGCTGACTAAATGTGGATGTGTTCCAATAAAACTTTATTTATAATAAGAGAAAATGAGTCAGATTTGGCCCCTTGAACTATAGTTTTCCAACCACTGGTCTGAAGGATGATAACATTACCCAAAGGCTGCACAGTTTTTATATGCAAGGTCAAGCTATGGCATTCAATCAAAAACTGCTAGTTGTACCAAGAGATATGACTGAAAACAAAGAAAGAGAAAGAAAAATGAAGACTGATGGATGAGACAGAAATTAAAGCTAGCTGACTAAGGCTTGAAAATGACTATCATTTTTTTTAAAGGATGGTGGACTAGGCATACAAAAATGTGGAACATTTCACAAATTAATCAGAATACATGAAGGGAAATATATGGAAACTCTAAAGCTGAAAAATAGAACTCCTATAATTATGAACTACTTTCCCAGTGGCTCAGCAGTAAAGAATCCATCTGCTACGAAGGAGATGCAGGAGACATGGTTCCATCCCTGGGTCGGGAAGATCCCCTGGAGGATGAAATGGCAACCCACTCCAGTATTCTTGCCTGGAGAATCCCATGGACAGAGGAGCCTGGTGGGCTAGAGTTCATGGGGTGTCAAAGATTCAGACACGACTGAGCGACTGAACACACACTCAGGCATGTGTCTAATATTTTGCTTTAATCAATTGAAACATCAAAAGAAAATTGAATATTAAACTATCCCATGACATATTTTCTTAGCTGGAAAAAAGTTTGTTATGGGGTTAGAAAATACCAAACATTCAAAATACCAAACCATTCAAAAAACCTTTTTGAATGGTTGAATAAATACCAAAGTGCTGGCAATAGCCATGGGACCATTAGGAGGCTGAAAATAACCCAAGCGTGGTTTGCTCTGATGTAAAATAACAAAAAGGAATAATGTTATCTTGTTTTGATAGCGTTACTCCCAGACTTTTGTTTTCTCTAGCAATTTCTTAGATCCAAGAGAGCCATGAACCAAGAAATTTCAGTTCATGTAAAAAAAAAATAGTACTGAGAAGACATGAAGAGACACAGAATAAACAGGAATCTGTTTGAATCTCCATGGACATTCGCAGCTGCAGAAGAACGGTTAGCTCCTTGTGGAGGTGTCAAGTGCCCTAAACCTCTCCAGGAGTCTGTGACTGCAGACGATTTGAAGCCAATGAGGCAGTCAGACAATTAGATCCAGTTTTCCATTTGGCTTAAATGAGTAATCATCTCATTTTCTTTATACTATTTCTTGACATCTACAACCATTTCAAACCCTGCTTCCAGAAAAAAAAAAATCCTCAACCTGGAGCAATATGCTTGTGTCAGTATGGAGGTGACTTCCAGCAGTAGACATTATTATGATTTTTTTTTTTTACAGAAATGCAAGTGAAAAATGGTATTGTTTGTTTTTTCTAAAACTTTTTTCACTCACTGGTTCCTATCATGTGTTTATGATTTACAAATATGAATATGTATATACAGCTATGATTTATGTAATTAAAACTATATATTTATCAAAACAAAATAACTTACTTTTCCTTATTTAACACTGTTTGAGATCTTATGTTCTGTCTATAACCATATTATCACTTCTGGTTCTTGTAAAGTGAAATAGCTTCCTAAAACTGGGACTTCAGATGCGAATGTGTTTGGAAGAATTTGAATGCACAGCAAAGTATTAGTGCTTAAGCAAAATTGCCTACTTTTAAGACTGCTAACAATATTTTTAGTTCTAATAGTAACAGTTTACTTTCCTGAATATTTTTCTCAGACCTTTATATTTTAGACTTTCTGAGGTATTTGATCAATTTAAATAAACTCATCTCTGGCAGTATATGTCAAAGAATTTATTGCAAATGTGCTCAAGGACTTTACACAAGAATGTTGATAACAGTGTCATTTTTAATTGTGAGCTATTGGGAATGATATAATTATCAACAATAAGGCTTCTGTTAAAGACACCTATTTATGAATATGGAATAGATGCAGTAATTAAAAGGAAATTTTAGAATATTTAGTGACATCAGGACAAGTTGGTAATTTTTTCTTTCAGAAAAATCAGGCTACCTAGCTGTAAGAAACAATTTGGTCCACTTTTAAAATTAGTTTTACTTTTGTGTTTGAACACAATACACAACTGAATTAACTGTAGCAAATTGCAGTAAATGTCATTACTTTGCTGGCTGATTAAATGAGATTCTGGTTTTCCATTCATGTATTTTATTGGGTTCAATGGTGTATGCACTATGAATGTTATCAGATAAATAGAAAAAAACGTTATGAAAGTAGAAAATTACATTAAGTATTAATAACTGGACTACAATTTGAGGACTGAGAATATTAGGGAAATCTTGATAAGCATAGTGTCTCATCAGAAAGGCATCTTATGAAAGGAAGCATTAAAGATGTGCTTAGTGAGAGAGAAGCAGTTGGAAGGACAATTACTGCCCTGAATACCTTAGAGAGAACAACAAAGAGGGAAGTAAGGGGATTATATACATAATGTATGATGAGCGCTATGAGCATCGCTGGGCATCTAAGACTTTACCAGAAGGGAGTAAAGGGGGTGAGTTGGGCGAGTGATGGACAGGAGTAGAGGAAGGGTAAAAGGAGGGAGACAATCATGGTCAGAATGGCACTGAGAATATTCCAGACATGGACACAGAAAAATTCTGTAGTCAGGTGGGTTCTGAAAATACATAAAAATGAAGCAATCACCTCCTACAGCAAACCCTTTACAAATCATGGGTAATTATGCTGCAGAATAGAAAGAAGTTTTTGAATATGGACATATCCAAGATGGGCTTTCCCAGTGGCTCGGCAGTAAAGAATCTGTACCTGCAATTCAAGATCCTCAGGAAATACAGGTTTGATCCCTGGGTCAGAAAGATCCCCTGGAGGAGGGCATGGCAACCCACTCTAGTACTCTTGCCTGGAGAATCCTATGGACAGAGGAGCCTGGCGGGTGACAGTTCACGGGGTCACAAAGAGCTGAATACAACTGAAGTGTCTGAGCACTCATGCACGCATATGTCCTGGGTTTTCCTTTGGGCTATTTATAGACAAAATGTTATAGTGAAAGAGATGCGTGCTAAACGTTACTCTGCAATTGCTTTAGGTGAATGAAGATACTAAAGTGAGGAAGTGATTTGCACCTATAACAGGATCAAGTCAAAATTCAATTGCATGTTCTCTCTTCACTCTCCCCCAGGCTTCCCTGGTGGCTCAGATGGTAAGGAATGTGCCTGCAGTTCAGGAGACCCGGTTTCCATCCCTGTGTCAGGAAGATCCCCTGGAGGAGAAAATGACAACTCACTCCAGTATTCTTGCTTGGAGAATTCCATGGACAGAGCAGCTTAAAGGGCTACAGTCCATGGAGTCCCAAGGAGTTGGACATGACTGGACAACTACCAGCCCTTATCAGGCTGGATTTTATAATGCATTTCTTTGTTGGTTCTCTCTCCACAAAAAAACTATGAACTCCTTAATCATCACCCTAGTATCACACTCAATCACAAAGTCAGACATGATTGGGCAACTCACACATGTGCACGCACAGACACACACACACACACACACATATAGTGATCAATATAAATTTTAATGAGTAAATGGATGGATGGAATATACATAAACAAAAATCCTTAAAGGACAGCACAATGGAGAAGCTATTTCTATGAGAAGAGTTTATAACTAAAATTTAATTCCATCACTTTGTGGATTTTAAAGAAAGAAGATACCCAGGAGAGAAGAAGGAAGTTCTATGATTGGTCACCAAAAAATAGAGTAGAAAAAAAAAAGAAAAAAAAACTATTTTCAGAAAAATTTACATAATCTTTCAAATTTATTTTTATTTAATTACAGTGGAAAATTAAATTACTATGTATATTGATAGGCAATAATCATGTGTTTTGAGGTAATGGATCATTTATGGCTTAATGCCTTTTAATTTGAAAATTTTACTCATCAGCCTTAAAGTCAAATTATGCCTATTACTGCCTACCTTGCCTTAAAATTAAGATTTAATAACATACGGCATATGCTCAGAATGCAGTGCAATGCTGAGTCACTCAGTCGTGTCTGATTCTTTGCGACCCCATGGACTGTAGCTCACCAGGCTCCTCTGTCCTTGGGATTTTTCAGGCAAGAATACTGGAGTGGGTTGCTGTTCCCTTCTCCAGGAGAACTTCCTGACCCAGGGATGGAACCCGTGTCTCTTGCATTAGCAAGTGGATTCTTTAACCACTGAGCCATCAGGGAAGCCAGGTTTAGAATTTTTGCTACTATTTCAATGATTTTTAAATGGAGAAATTGGGTATCACTTGCATTAATTAAATTTATGTGGTTTGTGCAAAAATCTATTCATTTCACAGACCTAACACAAAATCTTGGGACTTTTAGAAACCCTGATTGGTTTGAGGATTAACAGAGATAAATAATTTTAGGAATAAAAATGTGAAATATTATGATAGACCTCATATATATGCAAAATACTTTCTCTAGAATATAAGTTAAACAATCTTTTCTACAAAATGATTTTTTCTTGGCAAACTTGTTAATTCATAAATAAACATAGCTGTGAATGGGAAAGTGTTTTAAGAACTGATTTAATGTTTTACTCTGCTTCAGTTCTATAAATTAAGTAACACACCTCCTTTCACTAAAGAGCAATGGCACCATAATACTTGGGTAATATTGATTTGCTCCAGACTGTACCTAAAGACATAATTTATTAATAAAGAAATGAGATTATATCATCAGAACCTTACAAAACAAATGAGTTCTCACTTTTAAAAAATTAATATGAAACTCAAAGATACATTTTCTTTAAGGATCTGCTAATAACATTTGGCATTGAAAGATATGAGACTTTCTACTTTTGCCATATCTTCCATATAATTTTAAATATATTTGTAGAACTTCCAATAATTGAATCACGTCGTTTCCCTGCTTATACCTATGATGGTTCATTATTCCAAGAAAAAAAAAAAAAAAGACGCCGCAACAGTACACAGTCAGGGCTCTCCACAGTCTGCCGTGTTCCACTCCTCCAGGCTGCTTCTTGAAGTCCTGCCCGTTGACGCTGAATTACTGCTGGCCATGGCTAGGCTCTGAACATATACTCCTTTCACACCTCTATTTCTGCCTATGCTAGCTTGTTGCGGGAATGTAATTTAAAGACTATGTAAATAAGTTCATTTGTACCATTTTTTTTTAAGATTCCACATATAAGTGATATCAAAGAACTTATTTACAAAATAGAAATAGAGACACGGATGTAGAGAAGAAAATGGTAGTTATCAAAGGAGAAGAAGGGGAAACACGGGGAGATTGGGACTGACATATACACACTACTGTATACAAAATTAATAACTGGCAAGGACCTAGTGTAGCAGAGGAAATTCAATTCAGTGCTCTGTGGTGACCTAAATGGGAAAGAAATCCAAAACAGAGGGGATATATGTGTATGTACAACTCATTCAATTTGGTGTACAGCAGAAACTAACACATTGCAAATCAACTATAACCAAGTAAAAATTAATTTTAAAAAGACTGTTTTAAGACTAAACAAACATAAAACAGATACAATGTAAATAACATTTCTTGAAGTCCCTGCTTTTATATTATAACTAAATAGTGATCTTGTCTCTTTCATAGGCTAAGTATATGCTTCTCTTTTCTCAGCCATCACAGTCATCTGTATTAATGTCTGTATACATGTGATCATATTTCCCCTTACTTACATATTTCACATATTTCAAGATTTGGAAATGCTTTCCACATTGCAATATGTACTCAGCAACCAATTGTAAATGGATCAAATCAAACCCTGATGATGGGAAAGATTGAAGGCAAGAGGAGAAGCGGTTGACCGAGAGGACCGGCACCACTGACTGAACGGACACGAGTTTGAGTAAGCTCCTGAAGTCGGTGAAGGACAGGGTAGCCTGGCATGCAGTCCATGGGGTCATAAAGAGTCAGACACAACTGAGCGACTGAACCACAGCAAGGAACCATGAAAGGAAGAGAACACTAAATTTCTTCAGGAGACCATAGGCCTAATTCTGGATTTTTTTAAACAAATAAGTACATTCCATCATGACACAACTAAAGCAGTGGTGTAAGATGATACAAGTCTGAGCATGTATTCAACTTGAAATTGGTTCCATCATTTATGAGTGTATCTTACTTAATGCTGAAGTGTTAGTCGCTCAGTCTGAGTCTTTGTGACCCCATGAACTGTTTGCCAGACTCCTCTGTCCATAGGGTTCTCCAGACAAGAATACTGGAGTGGGTAGCCATTTCTTTCCATAGGGGATCTTCCTGAGATAGGGATCAAACTCATGTCTCATGCACTGCACGCGGATTCTATACCATCTGAACCACCAGGAAAGCACTATCTAATCTTCGGTTCAGTTCAGTTGCTCAATCGTGTCACTTTTGTGACCCCATGGACTGCAGCACGTCAGGCCTCCCTGTCCATCACCAACTCCTGGAGCTTGCTCAGACTCATGTCTGAGTCAGTGATGCCATCCAACCATCACACCCTCTGTCGGGCCCTTCTCCGCCCGCCTTCTATCTTTCCCCGAGCATCAGGCTCTTTTCCGAAGAGTCGGTTTTTCACATTAAGTGGCCAAAGTATTGGAGTTTCAGCTTCAACGTCAGTACTTCCAATGAATATTCAGGACTTATTTCCCTTAGGATTGACTGGTTGGATCTCCTTGCAGTCCAAGGGACTCTCAAGATTCTTCTCCAACACCATAGTTCAGAGGCTTCAATTATTCAGTTCCCAGCTTTCTTTATCTCACACCCATACATGACTATTGGAAAAAACATAACTTTGACTACGGACCTTTATCTAATCCTGCTTATGTCTAATTTCTTGCTTGAAAAATAGGGAGAGAGCTTCCCACTTGGTGCTAGTGGTAAAGACTCCCAATGCAGGAACCTCAGGAGACTTGAGTTTGATCCCTGAGTCAGGAAGATCCCCTGGAAGAGGGGGCATGGCAACCCACTCCAGTATTCTTGCCTGGAGAATTCCATGGACAAAAGAGCCTGGTGGGCTACAGTCCATAGAGTCGCAGACTCAGACATGACTGAAGAGATTTAGCATGCAGGCCCAGGAATATTTTGAGGTTAATTGTGCAGATTAACAATGAATTGACTTGCCTTCAGTACTTAGAAAATACCAGAACATGATAAATACAAAGATCAGTTCATATAATTCACTCTTACATTAAAAACGTGCTTAAATTTTTGACTCCATTCATTTTGAAAGGGGATTTTGAAATGGTTTTGAAATTTCTATTTATCACTGATATTCTAATTCAATAATGACTTGATAGCTTTCAAAATCATTAGTTTATATATGCAAAACTCCTTTTATAGATCAGGAACCATATAAATGGGCTTCCCAGGTGACTCAGTGATAAAGAATTTGCTTGCCAAGCAGGAGGTGTGGGTTTGATCCCTGGGTTAGGGTGATCCCCTGGAAAAGGAAATGGCAACCCATTCCAGTATTATGGCCTAGGAAGTCCCACAGACAGAGGAATCTGGGGGGCTACAGTCCATGGGGTCACAAAGAGTCAGACAGTGACTTACCGACTAAACAACAAACAGTAATGTATAAGCACATAGATGAATACTATTTAATGCTTGCTATAGTTCTACAATTATTGCTTAAGGCTTATAATGTCTATTATCCTCTTCTTTTTGTTTTTTTTTTTATAAGAAAATTTGCAGAAAAAGTTTCTTCCATGGCTAATCTACAAAGTTGCTGAGGGATGAGATGACAACACATATGTGAACATCCTTAAAATAGAGGAAAGTGTGAAACAAGTATGGAGTATTTTTATATCTTACATTTATAGTTTGAACATTATTTTTATCATCTTGATACTTACAAAAGTCCTAATAGGTGGCTAAATATGATTCATTCATTTATAGGTAAGGGATCTGAGGCTCAGAGTGCAAGTGGCTTGCCCCAGGTCTCCTAGCCAAGGAGCAGAATTCTGAATCAAACCCAGATTTTCTCATTGCTGGTCCACTTCTCTTTTCCCTAAACTGTTTTCAATAATAATCTTTCCTATGGGGCTGTAGAAAATAAGGTAACATAACTATAGAGTCTTCCAATGTATGAATAAATAAACTACCACAGAAATACCAAGAAGATTTTATCAATTCAGACATCAGCAGGTAAAATATTAATAATAAGATTCTATGCAGATAAATTTACATATCCATTTTATGATGTAGAATTGCTTTCTGGAGGGGGTAGCCATCCTCTTTTCCAGGGTATCTTCCCGATCCAGGGTTTGAACCAGGGTCTCCTGTACTACAGGCAGATTATTTACTGTCTGAGCCACCAGGGAAGTCCATTTCATCATTGCTACCTAAATTTATTTTGCATGGATGCCTGCTGAGTCAACATAAGTTACAAGCCACGTGAAAAAGTCATCCCTACAATAATTTCTCTCCTCTGAGCTTTATATGTTCAGCAAACACATTACCTGTTATCATATTTGCCTAAGTAGAGTATAACAGATCTTACTGTCAAGGCTAGAATACTTCTAAAATTCAAAAAGGGCTCCACATATAATAATTGCAAGACATAAGGTCACTCTCTGCCTAACCAACCACTCTCATTATTTTGCTTTATTTTAACCTTTGATAAAAGAGTGGAAGAATAAAATAGTAGAAAGATTGAAGAGATTACCAGAGAAAATCAAAATATTAATTTTGAATGTAGGTCTTAAACTTAAGGATGTTATTAAGGAAGCTCTGGCACATATGATTAGATAAAGGAAAAATTCTTTTAAGTGTTTATTCACTCCTGCCTGGAACATGGCATGACACAGGGTAGGCGCTCGGTGAATATTATTCAAATAAGCATGGTGTAGATATAATATATGCTTGATTGGCACAGGTCAAAAATATTTCCCTTTGATGTATAAAATAGCTTTTAATATAGCTTCTGCTATTGTTATTTTTCTAGAAGTATTGTCTTCTTTTCTCCAAAAAAAAATCTTTTAAAGATCATAGATGTTCTGTAAATTTTTAACAGTACCTGTTGTAAAAATTTGAAGACAAACAATGCTACCTGAAACAACTGAAGCCACCTATGTCATCATTATTGATTTTAATCTTAAAATATGCAAAGGACCTTGGATACTATGTTGATTTATTGCCTGGCTTTGTTTCACTTTTAAAATTACAATTGATTTTTAGGTCTTTGATTTGTTTGGAGCCCAAGTGATAAACTGTGTATACTGTAAAAAGTAAGAGATGTACATACAAAGAAGAGAATGTTTATGAAGGTCAGTCTCATCCAGGATAATTGCAGAATAATACTTTTGCCATTCTGAATGACATCAGGAGGATTCTAGATTGAAAATTGAGTTATTAAATATGGACAAATCATTGTTAAATTGGGTGATTCTTTTAAAACAGGAACTAGAGATGTACTACAACCATTACTTATGTTTATTTATTTGGGGGAGATGTAAGAGCAGCAAGTGTCAGAATCACTCCAAGAATTTAAGACACGTTTGCCAAGTCAACATTCTTTAGGATATGCCTTCCCAGGGAGCCAGGAGAGAAGGGAGTTTTTCTTTTCTGAGACTGCTTTACCACCAAATATGGGTTAGGAATGTGAATGAAAATCAGGTTAGTGCTAGATGTAATTCCTTACATCTGACTCCTTAATTCCACTTCCAACACTCAACCTACAATCAGGAACTTTTAGAAAGTCCTGTAAAAATCATTGACTATCCCAGGTCCAGAGCTAACCCCAAAAACATAATTACGATCACAGGTCATGTCCATAGTCATTTATCAGAATTCTCTGAATTCTTGGGAGCATATTATTCAAAAGGCACAATCAAGAGGAAAATTAGTGACATAATCGGTTGCAAATTGACATATTCTCAAAAAGCATTGCCAAACTTTCTTTGCATATGAATTGTTGTCGTTCAGTCGCTCAGTTTTGTATGACTCTTTGTGACCCCATGGACTGCAGCACGCCAAGCTCCCTTGTGCTTCACAATTTCCCTGTGTTTGCTCAAACTCATGTCCATTGAGTCAGTGATGCCATCCAACCATCTCATCCTCTGTCGTCCCCTTCTCCTCCCGCCTTCAACCTTTTCCAGCATCAGGGTCTTTTCCCCATGAGTTGGCTCTTCACATCAGGTGATCAAAGTACTGGAGTTTCAGCTTCAGCATCAGTCCTTCCAATCAATATTCAAGGTTGGTTTCCTTTAGGATTGGATGTGAATAGTTTAATGATTTATACTTTATGCTTGCAGAGAGATGTTGAAAAAGTTAAACTGATTATAACAAGAATTATATGCATGGGGAAAATGTAAGCTGTAGCATAGAGTAATACACAAGTAATCTTGGCAGTCAATGTAATCTTGAAGTTGAGAGAGATTATTTATTCATCATGCATTCACTCCATTTGGGCACTTTTATTTCCCTTAGGAGTTAAATAGGTAGAATTCATTCTCATAGACAGGAACCTCAGGCTATAGCTCCTGTGCTAGGGAGGCCCAAGGAATTCACACCATCAAAAGGCACCCAGAAGAAAGCAGTGAGTCATTAAGACATCCAATTCATAGACGGTATAAAGTGGCCATACAAAACAGGTTTCACAGAAACAGGAATATGAGTTTATGATAAGTCCCATAAGCGCTTTATCACAGAACCCATTACAAGAATAAGCTAAGAAATCAATTCTATTAGTAAATCTATCCTTTGTAATATCACAGCTAATAAAATAATAAAAAATGTACCCTGCAATCCAAGGCAAATCGATTTTTTTTAATGTTGAGTGTGTGTGTCTATATTTCTCATGTGTGTTCTTTCCAAGTGGCAGTAAAGATAATAACTTGTTTCACAAATATCTTTAGTGGAAATATGCAACATAATTTCAGCATCAAAAAATTGGCTCTTGATTACCTGAAAACTCAAACAGAAAGTGCTCTTCTGAGTATAGTTTCATGTGCTTTTAAATTAAATTAGTTTAATGGAATTTTGAATATTTTAGAACAATAATGTTTGTACCTAGAACGTTAATATATGATACTCCATGGACTTAGAATGTAATAAAAAGAAAAATTCAGAATCATATGTTCTCAGGAATAAAATATCTAGTAAAATTTATGAGTATTTCTAGATTCATATAGAGAGGGGAGAAATAGCATTAACTTCTGGAGCCACTTATTGTTAAATAGAAAAAAATGTAATTGACCAAAGTGTGCATGTGTGTGCACGTATATACACATATAAATAATATGCCTATAGTTTTATGTTGAAAAGAAGCATTATTCTCTAACAATCGATGAAGGAGAGCATGGTCAGGTGCCCTTGAAAAACAACTCAAGAGACTTACTTCATTTTGTCTCACTGCATTTTTTTATATAATGGTCTTTTTGTCACTTTTATTGTTTTAACATGTATGTACATGTATATATATATGTATATATATCAGTTTATAACTTCTAAATTTATATATATATATATAGGCATTCATATATTATGTAGTATATTATGTGGGGGCTTCCCTGATGACTCAGCAGGTAAAGAATCTGCTTGTGATGCAGGAGATGTAGGAGATTTGAGTTCGATCCCTGGGTGAGGAAGATCCCCTGGAGAAGGAAATGGAAACCCACTCCAGTATTCTTGCCTGAAAAACACCATGGACAGAGAAGCCTGGAAGGTTAAAGTCCATAGCGTCACAAAGAGTCAGAAACAGCTGAGCAACTAAGCATATAATATGTAAAGTGTCTACCAACAAATATTTATAGAAGTTTTAATATGAGTTTATGGTATATTGCATAAGCTTTTTACTTTATCCTTTGTAATAACAGCTTTAATAAAATAGCAAAACATACCACACAATCTCAGTGGATTTTTTAAAGTTGAATATATGTGTCTACATTTCTCATACGCACTCTTTCCAAATAGTAGTGAAGATAACGGGCTTCCCAGGTACTGCTAGTGGCAAAGAACATGCCTGCCAATGCAGGAGACATAAGAGATGCGGGTTCGATCCCTGGGCCAGGAAGGTCACTTGAGAAGGAAATGGCAACCGACTCTAATATTCCTGCCTGGAAAACCCCGTGGAGAGAGGAGCCCGGCAGGCTGCAGTCCATGGGGTCACCAAGATTGGGACGTGACTGAAGTGACTGAGCACAGTGAAGATAATAATCATTTTCAAAACCATCTTCATGGAAATATGCCACATAATGTCAACATCAAGAAACTGACTCTAGCCATTCAAACGGTCTATAATATTTTGGAGAACAACATCTTTTGTTTAAGTTTTAAGAAAATTATATTGGGTAAAGCGTCTGTGTACAATGTGGGAAACCTGGGTTCAATCCCTGGGTCGGGAAGATCCTCTGGAGAAGGAAATGGTAATCCACTCCAGTACTATTGCCTGGAAAATCCCATGGACAGAGTAGCTTGGCAGGCTACAGTCCATGGGGTCGCAAAGAGTCGGACACGGCTGAGAAACTTCACTCACTTCACTTAAAAGTCCCCTGAGATACTTTTAAAGATTAATGATTGTCAGTTAATATAGTATATAAAATTCTTTGATCATTATAAATTTGAAGACACAATAAGGAACCTTCCAAGCCTATAATCCTATGAGAGTATCATGTTATCTCACTGGAGGCGATAGAGGAAAAAACAAAACAACTTTCATAGAAAGCATTTTGTAAAATATAGAATTCAATGCAAATCTTTGTCTCTACTCTTTCTTCCTTGCTTGTAATATTTCTTCCTTATGCATTCTTTGATATAGTCATAAGGACGACATCACTGGAAAACAAGTGACATTGGGGCAAAGAACACAGTGGTATGAGATGCCCTCCTGCTCAGTATCCAGAAGGGTAAGCAATCTTGGAATAGATTTTTTTTTTCTTTTTGCAATAATCAAGACTACCTTTTCATATGGGATATTTTTTGTTGTTTTTTAGTTGCTAAGTCATGTCTGATTCTTTTGCGACCCCATGGGCTATAACCCACCAGGCTCCTCTGTCCATGGAATTTCCCAGGCAAGAATACTGGAGTGGGTTGCCATTTCCTGCTCCAGGGGATCTTCTAGACCGAGGTCTTGAACCTGCACCTCCTGCATTGGCAGGTAGATTCTTCACCATTGAACCACCTGGGAAGCCCATAAGCTGCACCAAAGTTCTTTGCTCTTCACAGAATCCCACCAGTACTGACAGTTGCATGCTTTGTTTTATGTCAAAAAGTTGTCATTGGAATTAGGATATGTATATCCCTGGAAGATCCAGGATAATGGCTGCCTTACAAGATACTTGTGCTTCCCAGCTGGCTCAGTGGTTAAGAACCCACCTGCCAATGCAGGAGATGGAAGACCCTTGAGTTCAATGCTTGGGTCGAGAAGATCTCCTGGAGAAGGAAACGGGACCCACTCCAGTATTCTTGCCTGGGAAATCCATGGACAGAGGAGCCTGGTGGGTTGCAGTCCATGGGGTCACAAAGAGCTGGACATGGCTGAGCAACCAAGTGTGCACACATGCACAAAATCCTAGAGCTTCCTAAGTAATTGAATTTAACCTGAAGTAGGAGGAGGGCTTTTGAGCATTTTATTAGCTGTTAGAAACAGTGGAATGCTGATAACACCCCATTATTGTTTTGGCTTATAACAGAGCACTCAACTGTCAATGCAGCAGGGTTCTGTGGTGTGTGAAGAACCACAGTGCAGCCTAAACATTTGGGCATTGTGTTCCTTATCTTCTGATGGCTGCTAATCAGGGACTCAGGAAGACCAAAGTTAGGGAAGAAGTTGTTTCAAGCCCAGTGTCCTGGCGGCTCAGATGGTGAAGAATTTGCCTGAAACGCAGGAGACCAGGTTTGATCCCTGAGTCGGGAAGATCTCCTGGAAAAGGAATAGGTATCCACTCCAGTATTCTTGCCTGGAGAATTCCATAGACAGCAGAGCCTAGTCCATGGGGTGGCAAAGAGTTAGACACGACAGCAACTAACACACATCCAAAAGCCAAAAGAGGTATAATTGCATCCTTGGACTCTTTGTATGCACAAAAATGCATTTTGTATGTGCAAAAATGTTAATACCTAAATAGAACCTTAGCTCCTAATTTGGAGCCAGAAATAAATATCATAAATATTAGTTATCACATTTGTCCTTGAGGATGTGGTATTGAGCTGGGTGCTATGTTGCTTTCAATTATTTAAACACTCCTACAACAATAGGTCTGTTATATTCAACAGTAATAAATTTGAAAATTGCTCAAAATTGAAAAGCTAAGTTTTCACTAGTTTATGTTAACACTGTCTGAATCGGTGGGGAGAGTTCTTGGGCTAGAGAAAATATAGTCATGACAAGATATTTTAAGGGCCCTAAACTTATAAAAGATTTGTCAAAATCCTTGTCAGTTGCCTCAGAAAATGGAATGATATCATTTTCTAATTCATTAATTAGGAGATGAAACTCTCTCCAACCCATCCTGCAGGAAACTTAGCTGATGAAAGTCAGTTAGTTTGTATCAGTTTGTTAGAACTGCCATAGCAAGATACCAAAGACTGGGTGGCTTAAACGACAAAAATCTATTTCTTCACTGTTCTGCACAATGAAGTCCAAGACGAAATGTTGGTAGGTTTGGGTTTTTTTCTGATATCTCTCTCCTTGGTTTGCAGATAGCATCTTTCTTGCTGCAACCTCATGTGATTTTTTTCTCTGGGTGGGCCACCCTGGAGTCTCCTTATGTATAATATCCTTTTCCTGTAAGAACACCAGTCAGATTGGATTAGGACCCACCTCTCAGCTTCATTTTAAATTAATTTTGTTTTTAAAGGCCCTATCACCAACCACAGTCCTATTCTGAGGTAGGAAGCTCAGGGCTTTGACATATGAACTGGGTTGGGGGGGGGGGGGGCGTGCACAATTCAATCCAGGACAATTTGTAGAAAAGACTCATCAAACCGGTGAAAGAAATAAGTCAGAGGCTGTCAAAAGGCTTTTGGTGTGTCTCAGAATAAACCATTCTTTTGCTTATGCCTGAATTAAATATCAGCCCATCCAAGAAATAACTCTTCTTGGAAAATGAAGTTTGGAAATTGTGAAAAACATCATCTTGTGAAAATAAAAATTGCCATGTCCTTATTGGCTCAACCACATGGAAATATCTCACAGTCTAGCATATCAAGCCTTACTTTAAATTGAAAGTAAAGGCAGAACCATATTATGTATTTAAACCTTTGAAAAAAATGTCATCATCATAGTGTTCTGTCATCATACACAAATCCAATGAGAACACTCAGAACCGCAGGAAGAGGAGTATATTCATTCTGTAATCTTACTTGTGAAAGGGACTCTCCAGCTTGTGAAATGTAGTCACTTTCCTTGAATCTAGCAACATTCCCGATAAATTATGCAGTTCCATATGCTCCAGAAATAGCTCGTATTACTTTTCTTATCTTTCCAAAATGAGGCTTATTTGGAAAGTGATAAACAATGGACATTATGAGCAATTTAATTTGTTCTTGTTTGTATATGCATATATAGAGAGAGTTTGATTTGTTTATATATATATATATATATATATATATATATATATATGTTAATTTTATGTGGTTTCTTCTTTCCTAATCTTTCATCAGCCACAGTAAGTTAAAAAGGTATTCATCTACCTCTAAACACTAAATCATAATTCTTTGTTAAAGCAAATGAACCTAATGCCTTGCCAAGAATACAAAAGTTGTAATTTGAGCACGTTAGTTTCCAGAATGGGTTTTGGATAAATAAATCATTTATTACGAATACGTAAATGAATGTTAACCTCCAAATGCCAGCATGCCTTTAGATTAAGAAGGCTGTTTTCCAAAATCAAATGGAAAAGTTGGCCTGGTTAGGCTTATCCAGAAAGCTCTGATCACAGGTTGATTAAATGTATCCTTGAGAGAGCCTGTGTTTTGTTCTGAGTTGCAGCAAGCACAGCTGATCCATCCATAAGTTTGACCACAAAGATCCAGCTTCTTAGATAGGCTAGAGTCACTGAAATTCCATGGGACTGGAAACACAGTCTTTGAGAATTCTCATCACTCATTTTGTTTTAGTCTTTAATTGCCTCTATCCTAATCCTAGTCAAAGACCTCTTCATATTCCATGCAGATACTAACAGACCTCTCTGAGTTATAAATCAGATAAGCCATCTCTATGCACACTTGCAGAAGTTTCTTTTTTATCCACTTACTTATGTTAATTTGTTTATCACATTGTCTACTTTTAAAAATAGAGAACAGAAATATGAGTTTAAGAAGAGAGTAATGGATGCAACCTGTGCCCTAGATAAAGAAAGTCAAAATGTTCCCTTCTCGCCTCCCAAAAGAGCTCTCGGTGAATTCTGAGAACACAAGTGTTACTTCACAGAAGAATCCTCTTTCTCATTCAAATGGATGCCTTGAAACACACTCAGCTTAGTGACAATTTGAAAACAAGGTTTTCAAAGCACAAAACTGCAAGTCAGAGAACCAACCACAAGCCAGATTTCCTCTGGAAGGTATAGTGATACTGGTCATAGAATGTTCTAAGAAAGGGGGTAGGAAAACACAGCAGTAAGAAAGCAACTAGAAAAGGAAGAGTTGGAGAACCCCAGAGGTAGTAGAAGGAAAGAAATCTTAAAAATTAGGGCAGAAATAAATGCAAAAGAAACAAAAGAGACCATAGCAAAAATCAACAAAGCCAAAAGCTGGTTCTTTGAAAGGATAAATAAAATTGACAAACCATTAGCCAGACTCATCAAGAAGCAAAGAGAGAAAAATCAAATCAATAAAATTAGAAATGAAAATGGAGAGATCACAACAGACAACACAGAAATACAAAGGATCATAAGAGACTACTATCGGCAGTTGTATGCCAATAAAATGGACAACGTGGAAGAAATGGACAAATTCTTAGAAAAGTACAATTTTCCAAAACTGAACCAGAAAGAAATAGAAAATCTTAACAGACCCATCACAAGCACGGAAATTGATACTGTAATCAGAAATCTTCCAGCAAACAAAAGCCCAGGTCCAGATGGCTTCACAGCTGAATTCTACCAAAAATTTCGAGAAGAGCTAACACCTATCCTACTCAAACTCTTCCAGAAAATTGCAGAGGAAGGTAAACTTCCAAACTCATTCTATGAGGCCACCATCACCCTAATACCAAAACCTGACAAAGATGTCACAAAAAAAGAAAACTACAGGCCAATATCTCTGATGAACATAGATGCAAAAATCCTCAACAAAATTCTAGCAATCAGAATCCAACAACACATTAAAAAGATCATACACCATGACCAAGTGGGCTTTATCCCAGGGATGCAAGGATTCTTCAATATCCGCAAATCAATCAATGTAATTCACCACGTTAACAAATTGAAAAATAAAAACCATATGATTATCTCAATAGATGCAGAGAAGGCCTTTGACAAAATTCAACATCCATTTATGATAAAAACTCTCCAGAAAGCAGGAATAGAAGGAACATATCTCAACATAATAAAAGCTATCTATGACAAACCCACAGCAAACATTATCCTCAATGGTGAAAAATTGAAAGCATTTCCCCTAAAGTCAGGAACAAGACAAGGGTGTCCACTTTCACCGCTACTATTCAACATAGTTCTGGAAGTTTTGGCCACAGCAATCAGAGCAGAAAAAGAAATAAAAGGAATCCAAATTGGAAAAGAAGAAGTAAAACTCTCACTGTTTGCAGATGACATGATCCTCTACATGGAAAACCCTAAAGACTCCACCAGAAAATTACTAGAGCTCATCAATGAATATAGTAAAGTTGCAGGATATAAAATCAACACACAGAAATCCCTTGCATTCCTATACACGAATAATGAGAAAGTAGAAAAAGAAATTAAGGAAACAATTCCATTCACCATTGCAACAAAAAGAATAAAATACTTAGGAATATATCTACCTAAAGAAACTAAAGACCTATATATAGAAAACTATAAAACACTGATGAAAGAAATCAAAGAGGACACTAATAGATGGAGAAATATACCATGTTCATGGATTGGAAGAATCAATACAGTGAAAATGAGTATACTACCCAAAGCAATTTACAAATTCAATGCAATCCCTATCAAGCTACCAGCCACATTTTTCACAGAACTAGAACAAATAATTTCAAGATTTGTATGGAAATACAAAAAACCTCGAATAGCCAAAGCAATCTTGAGAAAGAAGAATGGAACTGGAGGAATCAACTTGCCTGACTTCAGGCTCTACTACAAAGCCACAGTCATCAAGACAGTATGGTACTGGCACAAAGACAGACATATAGATCAATGGAACAAAATAGAAAGCCCAGAGATAAATCCACACACATATGGACACCTTATCTTTGACAAAGGAGGCAAGAATATACAATGGAGTAAAGACAATCTCTTTAACAAGTGGTGCTGGGAAAACTGGTCAACCACTTGTAAAAGAATGAAACTAGATCACTTTCTAACACCGCACACAAAAATAAACTCAAAATGGATTAAAGATCTAAATGTAAGATCAGAAACTATAAAACTCCTAGAGGAGAACATAGGCAAAACACTCTCAGACATAAATCACAGCAGGATCCTCTATGATCCACCTCCCAGAATGCTGGAAATAAAAGCAAAAATAAACAAATGGGATCTAATTAAAATTAAAAGCTTCTGCACAACAAAGGAAAATATAAGCAAGGTGAAAAGACAGCCATCTGAATGGGAGAAAATAATAGCAAATGAAGCAACTGACAAACAACTAATCTCAAAAATATACAAGCAACTTATGCAGCTCAACTCCAGAAAAATAAACGACCCAATCAAAAAATGGGCCAAAGAACTAAATAGACATTTCTCCAAAGAAGACATACGGATGGCTAACAAACACATGAAAAGATGCTCACCATCACTCATTATTAGAGAAATGCAAATCAAAACCACAATGAGGTACCACTTCACACCAGTCAGAATGGCTGCGATCCAAAAATCTGCAAGCAATAAATGCTGGAGAGGGTGTGGAGAAAAGGGAACCCTCCTACACTGTTGGTGGGAATGCAAACTAGTACAGCCACTATGGAGAACAGTGTGGAGATTCCTTAAAAAATTGCAAATAGAACTACCTTATGACCCAGCAATCCCACTTCTGGGCATACACACCGAGGAAACCAGAATTGAAAGAGACACATGTACCCCAATGTTCATCGCAGCACTGTTTATAATAGCCAGGACATGGAAACAACCTAGATGTCCATCAGCAGATGAATGGATAAGAAAGCTGTGGTACATATACACAATGGAGTATTACTCAGCCGTTAAAAAGAATTCATTTGAATCAGTTCTGATGAGATGGATGAAACTGGAGCCGATTATACAGAGTGAAGTAAGCCAGAAAGAAAAACACCGATACAGTATACTAACACATATATATGGAATTTAGGAAGATGGCAATGACGACCCTGTATGCAAGACAGGGAAAGAGACACAGATGTGCATAACGGACTTTTGGACTCAGAGGGAGAGGGAGAGGGTGGGATGATTTGGGAGAATGACATTCTAACATGTATACTATCATGTGAATTGAATCGCCAGTGTATGTCTGACGCAGGATGCAGCATGCTTGGGGCTGGTGCATGGGGATGACCCAGAAAGATGTTATGGGGAGGGAGGTGGGAGGGGGGTTCATGTTTGGGAACGCATGTAAGAATTAAAGATTTTAAAATTAAAAAAAAAAAATTAAATATGATGGGGCTGTAATTATTATCTTGTACATTATCCAGAGTAATACTCTTCCTACCACACTCCATTCTTGTGCTTATTTTTTATTGAATTACATACAGAAAACAGTACGTTAGTTTTGTGCATCTTCTTGAGTGCTCACAAAGTGGCCTCTCCTGTAAAACCATGCCCAGTAAATCAAGAACAAGCATACATCCAATGCTCTCACGTTCCTTTTGTGCCCTATTCTAGTCATTACCCCTCCTCCTGACATTTACCAGCAGAGAGTAGTTTTGTTCCATTGTTGTTCAGTCGCTAAGTTGTGGGCAACTCTGTGACCTCTTGGACTGTAGCACACCAGGCTCCCCTGTCTTTCGGTATCTCTTGGAGTTTCCTCAAATTCACATCCATTGAATTGGTGATGCCATCTGACTACCTCATCCTCTGTTGCCCGCTTCCCTTCCTGACCTTAGTCTTTCCCAGCATCAGGGTCTTTTCCAATAAACCCACTCTTCGCATCAGGTGGCCAAAGTATTGGAGCTTCAGCTTCAGGATCAGTTCTTCCAAACAATATTCAGGGTTGATTTCCTTTAGGATTGACTGGTTTGACCTCCTTGCAGCCCAAGGGGCTCTCAAGAGTCTTCTCCAACACCACAGTTCAAAAGCATCACTTCTTGGCACTCAGTCTTCTTTATGGTCCGACTGCCACATTCGTACATGACTACTGGAGAAACCATAGCTTTGACAATACATACGTTTGTCAGCAAAGTGATGCCTCTGCTTTTTAATGCACTAAGGATGTCAGAGTTTTCCATCCAAGGAACAAGTGTCTTCTAATTTCATGGCTGCTGTCACAGTCCGCATTAATTTTGGAGTCCAAGAAAATAGAATCTGTCACTGCTCCCACTTTTCCCCCTTCTATTTGCCAGGCAGTTTTGTTCTTTATGTAAATCAAAGTGCACAGTATGTGCTCTGTGTCAGGTCATTCTCATTTGTGTGGAGAGTTGTGTATTGCGTGCTCACCTCGTCCTCTAGAATCCCACAACGTGAGTACACCATTACACTGCTTGTGGGCATATGAGTAGTTTCAATTTGCTGCCGTCACAAATAAGATCATTGGAGACAGTCTATCTAGTATGTGTCTTTGGTATATGTAGGCATGCATCCTTGTGGGTTTATATCTAGGAGTGAATTCCTGGAATAGAAGATATGCTTTGCAACATTACCAGAATTTTCCAAAATGGTTGAAAGCAGTTGTTACAAATTTGTATTTCTGCCAGCAGTGCCAGAACTTTTCAGTTTTTCCAGTCTTACTAATATTTGTAGAATTCTTTACCTTATAATTTTTAGCTTTGTTTACTGTTGCTTTTTTTTTTAAGTCATTCGGTAGTGCATGGTATTACTGTGTTGTGACTCTAATTTACTTTTCCTGATGAATAACAATCTACTTTGGCTAACACCTCCCAGTTTTCCCCTCCTCCCAGCCTCTGACAGCCATTGGTCAACTCTCTGCTTCTATGAGTTTGATTATTTTAGACTTCTCATATAAAGAGTACCAGGTAGTTTTTATCTTTCTGTATTTGACTTACTTCACTTAGTATCAGTTCAGTTCAGTTGCTCAGTTGTGTCTGAGTCTTTGTGACCCCATGAATTGCAGCATGCCAGGCCTCCCTGTCCATCACCAGCTCCCAGAGTTTACCCAAAATCATGTCCACTGAGTCGGTGATGCCATCCAACCATCTCATCCTCTGCCGTCACATTCTCCTCCTGCCTTCAGTCTTTCAGGGTCTTTTCAAATGAGTCAGCTGTTCACATCAGGTGACCAAAGTATTGGAGTTTCAGCTTCAACATCAATCCTTCCAATGAACACCCAGGACTGGTCTCCTTTAGATGGACTGGTTGGATCTCCTTGCAGTCCAAGGGACTCTCAAGAGTCTTCTCCAACACCACAGTTCAAAAGCATCAATTCTTTGGCACTTAGCTTTCTTTCTTTCTTTCTTTTCTTTCTTTTTTTTTTTTTTGAGGGTGTGGCTTAGAGGATAGAAGATCAACCAAGCTCAGAGGATGGAGGGTAAACCATCTCCCTTCCTCTTTATTTTTTTTTTCAGATTTTGTTTTATTTTATTTTTTACTTTACAATATTGTATTGGTTTTGCCATACATCAACATGAATCAGCTTTCTTTAGAGTTCAACTCTCACATCCATACATGACTACAGGAAAAACCATAACCTTGACTAGACAGACCTTTGTTGGCAAAGTAATGTCTCTGCTTTTGAATATGCTATCTAAGTTGGTCATAACTTTCCTGCCAAGGAGTAAGTGTCTTTTAATTTCATGGCTGCAATCACCATCTGCAATGTTCCAGAAACCCATCCATGTTGTTGCAAATGGCAGAATTCCCTTCTTTCTATAAAGATGAATATTATTCTATTATATATATATATATAGTATGAGCTGATGAATGTTTGTAACAGTGTCTGTGCTGATAGTTTAATAGATATATACTGACCTCCAAACTTGTCAAGGTATATAATTAAGTATGCATGTACAGCTTTTTGTATGCCAGTCAAGGCTCAATAAACAGGTAGAAAAAAACAAAGATTCTGTTTTCATATAAATTGAAAATCATCCAAGATCTCATTTCACATCCCATAGCATGACTGAAATAAAAATAATGGACTATAACAAGTTTTGACTAAGATGTGGAGAAATTAGAAAACACATAATGTTCTCAAGGACATAAAATTCTGAAACTGCTTTGGAAACTATCTACCAGCTCCTCAAAATAATAACCCAGCAGTTTCATCCCTTGGTATTTATCAGTAAGCATACATGCTCACACAAAAACTTACACAAGGATATCCGTAGAGACATTATTTAAAATAGCTTCCAAGTAGAAAGAACAGGCGGCTCAGTGGTAAAGAATCTGCCTGCCAATGCAGGAGATACAGCAGACACAAGTTCTCTCCCTGGGTGGGGATGATCCCCTGGAGTATGAAATTGCAACCCATTCCAGTATTCTTGCCTGGGAAATCCCATGGAAAATAGCAGAGAGGCATGCTACAGTCCATAGGGTCACAAAGAGTCAGACATGACTGAAGCCACTGAGCACTCACTGTGCCAATCCCTAGAGAAAAAATGACAACTTAGCAGTTACGGGGATGAGGGTGGGAAGTATGGAGTGATGGTTAATGTCTACAGGATTTCTTTTGTAGTGAGAAAAGTGTCCTAAAATTAGATCGTGATAAGAGTTGCATAGCTCGGTGAATATACTGAAGACTTTGCACTTTACATTTTAGATAAGTAAATTGTATGTTTGAACTACATCTTCAGAAAGCTGATAAAAATACATGAAGCAAAAACTGATCAGATAAATGAAGTAAGCAAATTCACAGTAATAACTATGAGTTTAATAAAACTCTGCTGTGCTGTGCTTAGTCACTCAGTCATGTTCAACTCTTTGTGACCCCATGGACTGTAGCCCACCAGGCTCCTCTGTCCATGGGGATTCTCCAAGCAAGAAGACTGGAGTGGGTTGCCATGCTCTCCTCCAGGGGATCTTCCCAACCCAGGGATCAAACCCAGGTCTCTCGCATTGCATGAGGATTCTTTACTGTCTGAATCACCAGAGAAGCTCCAGAATATTGGAGTGGAGAGTCTATCCCTTTTCTAGGGGATTTTTCGGACCCAGGAATCAAACCTGGGTCTCCTGCATTGCAGGCAGATTCTTTACCAGCTGCTCTACCAGGGAAGCCCTATTAAACTCTAGAAAACACAACCTAACCAAGAGTGAAAAATGCAGATTAGTGCCTTGCTTGAGGATGGCCAGGTGGCAGAAGCAACTGAGGAAAGGAGAATCACAAAGAGGCCTGAGAAAGCTAGGGGGAGGGATGAATGTGCTCATTAAAAAGAAATGGATACATATATTCACAGATTTCTGTGATTTCCCATTAATGTGTATTAATATGTTCATTGTAAATTAGCAATCTTCTTTTCAGGGGGCACATACTAATTACTCCATTTTATAGCCAGGCATATGGCATGGCTAATGTTGATGCCATCATGTCAGTCTGAATTGATTATGACTTCAGTGGGAGTGTCTCTTCGGTTTCCTTCATTTGAAACAAAAAGAAAAATGAGGATTGTACGAACATCTTAGAAAATAAACATTTAAGAAATTTTTGTCTAGCGTTGCCAAGCAAATTAAGATAATTATTCTAGACTGTATTTGAAAAGGTTTAAAAATCAGTTTTACATCCCAGTCAGTTATTAAAGCCAGATCACATTTTGTTTTTGTATTTCTAAGATATCAGTGACATTCTACTTCATGTATCTAGATAATGTTGTTTGCTATTATATGATGAAGTAATAAGTTCAAATGGTCAATTCAAAGTTTTCTTATATAGCTTCAATTTTACCAACAGTTAATTGAGGTTCAGATTGATGAATCAGGTCGTCTACGTTTGTAGCAGCTCATAAGAAATTATTCATTAAATACATGCTAAAAATAAAATTACGTGATGATAAAAGCACGTGACAATAAAGAATATTGTTTGAAAGTGTAACTTACCTTAAGTAAACACTGTCTTAGCACAGAAAACTTTGTTACTGTTGCTCCAATTAAGGAAATAATTTCTGTTTCTTTGCAAATAATAAGGAAAATAGAACTTATTACCGAAGCTGTTGTAGTATATATTTCGATATGATAACAGAATGAAATTTATTGGAAAAATGCACTGTTTATTTTCTCAAATCATGTCTAAAAATATTATATGTTACACACCTCGGGCACTAAAAATCATATTTTCCTGACTTTAAAAGAGACAACTTATTTGCTGTATGTTTTTTCCTCCTATACCACAATGGTATATATCCCCTTTTCTATAAACTCTTCCTACTCATGTTCCTCTGTGCGCTTATACACCTATGAGCTCCTCTTTTCATATGCAAAGTTCACAGGAAAACAATGAGGATGCTGGGCAAGTAGCTGAGCGAGTTACTTAAATATTTTAAATATTTAAAATCTTTCATCTAGCCCCTAGCCCCCCCCCAAAAAAAACCCCCAAAAATAAATAAATACAGAAACACAAATTTTACATAATTTTAAACAGAAAAGAATAGAAAAATTGAATGTGCTACAGGTTTAAATTTATAGTCTCTTTCTTAAAATAATCTGTCTAGATTATTCTTTCTTTTAGATATTTCTTTTTTAATTTATTTATTTTAATTGGAGGATAATTACAATATTGAGGCAAGTAGACATAGACACTTCTTCTGCTATTTACATGCACCATGGGCAGAGTTACTGGTGATTTTTACAATTTTAATTAATTTTACAAATCTGATGGGCAATGGAGAAATGAGATTTTTATTTTATTTTCATTTATTTTGACCATAAATGATGTTCAATGTAGTTGAATATATTTATTGGCCATTTGTAGGTATTGTTCATTTCTTATTCATATAGCATGTTATGTTATTTTTAATATTAGTCTCTTACTAATTTGCAGCGTCTTAATTATGCCTTCCTGTTTTAGTTAAATACTGCTGAACTGTTAATGATAATATCACTTTACATATTTTTTTCCAGTTGTTTATTCAAGACTATATCTTGCCTTTCAAATTTTTATGGAATATTTTCTCTTAAGACGTTTTGTTTCAGTAAGTTTGGGCCTAAGAATTTTCATTGAAAAAGACTGCATATTTTGTAGTTCTGTTCAGTTCAGTTCGGTTCAGTCGCTCAGTCATGTCCGACTCTTTGCGACCCCATGAATCGCAGCACGCCAGGCCTCCCTGTTCATCACCATCTCCCAGAGTTCACTTAGACTCACGTCCACCGAGTCCGTGATGCCATCCAGCCATCTCATCCTCGGTCGTCCCCGTCTCCTCCGGCCCCCAATCCCTCCCAGCATCACAGTCTTTTCCAATGAGTCAACTCTTCGCATGAGGTGGCCAAAGTACTGGAGCTTCAGCTTTAGCATCATTCCTTCCAAAGAAATCTCAGGGTTGATCTCCTTCAGAATGGACTGGTTGGATCTCCTTACAGTCCAAGGGACTCTCAAGAGTCTTCTCCAACACCACAGTTCAAAAACATCAATTCTTCGGCGCTCAGCCTTCTTCACAGTCCAACTCTCACATCCATACATAACCACAGGAAAAGCCATAGCCTTGACTAGACGGACCTTAGTCGGCAAAGTAATGTCTCTGCTTTTGAATATGCTATCTAGATTGGGCATAACTTTTCTTCCAACGAGTAAGCGTCTTTTAATTTCATGGCTGCTGTCACCATCTGCAGTGATTTTGGAGCCCCAAAAAATAAAGTCTGACACTGTTTCCACTGTTTCCCCATCTATTTCCCAAGAAGTGATGGACCAGATGCCATGATCTTCGTTTTCTGAATGTTGAGCTTTAAGCCAACTTTTTCACTCTCCTCTTTCACTTTCATCAAGACGCTTTTTAGCTACTCTTCACTTTCTGCCATAAGGGTGGTGTCATCTGCATATCTGAGGTTATTGATATTTCTCCCTGCAATCTTGATTCCAGCTTGTGTTTCTTCCAGTCCAGCATTTCTCATGACATACTCTGCATATAAGTTAAATAAGCAGGGTGACAAAATACAGCCTTAACGTACTCCTTTTCCTATTTGGAACCAGTCTGTTGTTCCATGTCCAGTTCTAACTGTTGCTTCCTGACCTGCATACAGATTTGTCAAGAGGCAGGTCAGGTGGTCTGGTATTTCCATCTCTTTCAGAATTTTCCACAGTTTATTGTGATCCACACAGTCAAAGGCTTTGGCATAGTCAATAAGGCAGAAATAGATGTTTTTCTGGAACTCTCTTGCTTTTTCCATGATCCAGCAGATGTTGGCAATTAGATCTCTGGTTCCTCTGCCTTTTCTAAAACCAGCTTAAACATCAGGGAGTTCACGGTTCACATATTGCTGAAGCCTGGCTTGGAGAATTTTGAGCTTTACTTTACTAGCATGTGAGATGAGTGCAATTGTGTGGTAGTTTGAGCATTCTTTGGCATTGCCTTTCTTTGGAATTGGAATGAAAACTGACCTTTTCCAGTCCTGTGGCCACTGCTGAGTTTTCCAAATTTGCTGGCATATTGAGTACAGCACTTTCACAGCATCATCTTTCAAGATTTGAAACAGTTCGACTGAAATTCCATCACCTCCACTAGCTTTGTTCGTAGTGATGCTTTCTAAGACCCACCTGACTTCACATTCCAGGAAGTCTGGCTCTAGATTAATGATCACATCATCATGATTATCTTGGTCGTGAAGATCTTTTTTGTACAGTTCTTCTGTGTATTCTTGCCACCTCTTCTTAATATTTTCTGCTTCTGTTAGGTCCAGACCATTCCTGTCCTTTATTGAGCCCATCTTTGCATGAGATGTTCCCTTGGTATCTCTAATTTTCTTGAAGACATCTCTATTCTTTCCCATCCTGTTGTTTTCCTCTATTTCTTTGCATTGATCGCTGAAGAAGGCATTCTTATCTCTTCTTGCTATTCTTTGGAACTCTGCATTCAGATGCTTCTATCTTTCCTTTTCTCCTTTGCTTTTCCCCTCTCTTCTGTTCACAGCTATTTGTAAGGCCTCCCCAGACAGTCATTTTGCTTTTTAGCATTTCTTTCCATGGGGATGGTCTTGATCCCTGTCTCCTGTACAATGTCACTGGAGAAGGGAATGGCAAGCCACTTCAGTATTCTTGCCTTCTGAACCCCATGAACAGTAAGGAAAGGCAAAATGATAGGATACCAAAAGAGGAACTCCCCAGGTCATTAGGTGCCCAATATGCTACTGGAGATCAGTGGAGAAATAACTCCAGAAAGAATGAAGGGATGGAGCCAAAGCAAAAACAGTACCCAGCTATGGATGTGACTGGTGATAGAAGCAAGATCCGAAACTGTAAAGAGCAATATTGCATAGGAACCTGGAATTTTAGGTCCATGAATCAAGGCAAATTGGAAATGATCAAACAGGAAATGGCAAGAGTGAACATTGACATTCTAGGAATCAGCGAACTAAAATGGACTTGAATGGGTGAATTTAACTTAGATTACCATTATATCTACTACTGCGGGCAGGAATCCCTCAGAAGAAATGGAGTAGCCATCATGGTCAACAAAAGAGTCCAAAATGCAGTACTTGGATGCAATCTCAAAAACGACAGAATGATCTCTGTTCGTCTCCAAGGCAAACCATTCAATATCACAGTTATCCAAGTCTATGCCCCAACCAGTAACGCTGAAGAAACTGAAGTTGAACGGTTTTATGAAGACCTACAAGATCTTTTAGAAGTAACACCCAAGAAAGATGTCTTTTTCATTCTAGGGGACTGGAATGCAAAAGTAGGAAGTCAAGAAACACCTGGAGTAACAGGCAAATTTGGCCTTGGAATGCGGAATAAAGCAGGGCAAAGACTAACAGAGTTTTGCCAAGAAAATGCACTGGTCATAGTAAACACCCTCTTCCAACAACACAAGAGAAGACTCTACACATGGACATCACCAGATGGTCAGCACCAAAATCAGATTGATTATATTCTTTGCACCAAAGATGGAGAAGCTCTATACAGTCAACAAAAACAAGACCGGGAGCTGACTGTAGCTCAGATCATGAACTCCTTATTACCAAATTCAGACTCAAATTGAAGAAAGTAGGGAAAACCGCTAGACCATTCAGGTATGACCTAAATCAAATTCCTTATGATTATAGATTTAAGGGAAGAGATAGATTTAAGGGTCTAGATCTGATAGATAGAGTACATTTTTTGTAGATGATCTAAAATTGAAAATCTCTGAAATAGATGGGAAATAGATGGGGAAACAGTGGAAACAGTGTCAGACTTTATTTTGGGGGGCTCCAAAATCACTGCAGATGGTGACTGCAGCCATGAAATTAAAAGATGCTTACTCCTTGGAAGAAAAGTTATGACCAACCTAGATAGCATATTCAAAAGCAGAGACATTACTTTGCCAACAAAGGTCCGTCTAGTCAAGGCTATGGTTTTTCCACTAGTCATGTATGGATGTGAGAGTTGGACTGTGAAGAAGGCTGAGCGCCGAAGAATTGATGTTTTTGAACTGTGGTGTTGGAGAAGACTCTTAAGAATCCCTTGGACTGTAAGGAGATCCAACCAGTCCATTCTGAAGGAGATCAACCCTGGGATTTCTTTGGAAGGAATGATGCTAAAGCTGAAGCTCCAGTACTTTGGCCACCTCATGCGAAGAGTTGACTCATTGGAAAAGACTCTGATGGTGGGATTGGGGGCTGGAGGAAAAGGGACGGCAGAGGATGAGATGGCTGGATGGCATCACGGACTCGATGGACGTGAGTCTGAGTGAACTCCGGGAGTTGGTGATGGACAGGGAGGCCTGGCGTGCTGCGATTCATGGGGTCGCAAAGAGTCGGACATGACCGAGCAACTGAACTGAACTGAACTGATATATGCTTTTTATTTGGTTTACATACAAACATCTGAAATGATCCCCGTCCCTTCGTAGAGTAGAACTGAAACTCTAGTAATAGCCTCTTAATTTTCAATGATAAAGAAAATATGGATACTCTTAATCAACTAAACTTTCAAAGAAAATTTTACAGAAAATAATTCACATGGCTTGATTCTATTAGAAAAGTTAGCCAAATTATTCAAGAAAATGCTCTCCAGTGATTTGAAATATTAACTACAGACTTTACTTTCTTCTCAGATTTTGATAGTCTTCAGGGTGGCAGAGCACACTGGTTCTTATTTTCTTGAATAATGTAAGCATTTTTAAAGGTCATCAATGAGGGTTTGATCAATATTGCGGCTCTTAGTTGGCATTATAATGCTGGGAGGCCAACATGTTATTTGAAATTAGAAAAAAAAAATAGAGCTTTTTGTTATCTGTGTGACAGATACACATGCCTTGAGCACTAACAAGGCATAGCTAATTACTGATACCGTTGCTGAAAAAGGATTCTGACTGTTTTGATATACAAGCAAATTTGTCTTGCAAGTGACAAGTCAAAAAGAGGTTATTGGGCATCTTGGGCACTGCCAGCTCAATGGGCGGGTTACAGAAAATGTCAGCTTTGTGTGTTTTCCTTTGCTGGGGGAAATAGGCTACCATTATCTCAGACTGTTGGAACTCTCAAGTATGCTCAGGCCAGTTTATTAAAAGTCTCAATACATCTTCCCCCCAATATTTCCAAAAGGATTTTAAAAATTCAACTATTAATTTTACGCCAAAGCTCCATCTTAAATTTTTTGCATCTGCAAGATTGTTTTAGTGACGTGCCCTTTGTCTAAATTACCTACATTTATATCCCCCTTTTGATGTTTAATCATGCACTTCTCTTATAGATGAAACTATGTAATTTGACATATACAAGGCATAGTAAGTCTCACAGTATTTGATCATTGCCAAGTTTCCTTATAATATCTCAAATCCAGAAAATTATAAGCCTTATGAAGCATATTGAAAATGATTTTGCTATAAGCAAATGACTATATATTATGCTTGTGTGTTCATGTTTCAATAAGAAATGATTGCCTAGAAAGGGAGGTCTATATTCAGAGGCACTCTTTTTAGATTGCTGATTCAGTGTATTCAATGCCAATAAAATAAAATAAAGTATTAGTTGTGTATCGAAAATTTTCTAAATCTCCCCACTTCTCCAGCACTAATATAATACTCACTACCATTAATCAGTTAATAAGAAGAACTCATTGTTCTTAAAATGAATTAGTATGAAAAGATAATATGACATAACAGGTTAATATTCCAGTGTTACTGTGAAACCAAGGCCATGCACAAATTATAACATAGAGCAGACACAGTGATAGCAAGCTGTGTACATTTTGTTCCAACCTACATCATTCTAATTGCCAAATGAGTGTTCTATCTCTTTGTGAAGGTCTATTTTTTATGACTAGGAAGAAACTATATGGAAAACCATATTCTGCATGCCCACCATGAGTTGTGGCTTGGCTGCAATATGATACAAAATGTTCCATGTAGTGTTAAGAAATAAATAAAACTACAAAAATATACTTTACGTATGGAAGAAAACTGCCCACTTTTATGACAGATTAGAAAGCACACTTTTCCAAACTTAAGGGTGGAGTGTACGGCATTGGTGGTGTTGACAAAGGTATTTTTGTGATGATGTGGGGAGTGGTATGTATACAGGCTCAGTCGTGTCTAACTCTTTGCAACCCCATGGACTGTAGCCCACCAGGCTCCTCTGTCCAAGGAATTTCCCTGGCAAGAATACCGATTTGCCATTTCCTTCTTCAGAAGATCTTCCCAGCCCAGGGATTGAACCCACGTCTCTGCACTGGCAGGCAGGTTCTTTACTATCTGAGCCATCAGGGAAGCCCCTGATATACAAACACATGATGTAAAAAGCAGCATTGGAATCAAACAATAAAGCCTATGAAATCTCAACCCAGGATTCTTGGACACTCTGCCAGTTTCCACCGAGCCACCAGGGAAACCCTGGTAATACTTAAGCTGATGGAACAGTGATGGAGGTTCCTGGCAGGAAGACAATTGAGCCAAATCATGACCCTCACGCAAATCAGAACTACCAAGAGATAACACCTCACACTGGTCAGAATGGCCATCATCAAAACTCTTCAAACAATAAATGCTGGAGAGGGTGTGGAGAAAAAGGAACCCTCCCGCAGTGTTGGTGGGAACATAAATTGGTGCTGCCACTATGGAGAGCAATATGGAGGTTCCTTAAAAAAAATAAAAATAGAGCTACCAGACGATCCTTGCAATCCCATTCCTGGGCATATATTCAGGTAAAACCATAAGTCAAAATAATACGCATCTTAGTTTTGATTGCAGCACAATTTACAATAGCAAAAACATGGAAGCCACCTAAATGTCCATCGACAGAGGAGTGGATAAAGAGGATGTGGTTCACATATACAATGGACAATTACTCATCCAAAAATAAATGAAATAATGCCATTTACAGCAACATGGATGGGCCTAGAGATTGTCATACTGAGTGAAGTAAGTCAGACAGAGAAAGACAAATATTATATGAGATCATTTATGTATGGACTCTAAACAATGTTACAAATAAACTTATTTACAAAATAGAAATAGAGTCGAAGATGGAGAAAACAAACTTATGGTTACCAGCAAGGGAAGCAAGGGGTCAAGGGGGAGGGGTAAATTGGGATTGACGCATGAACACCACTGTATATAAAATAGATGATTAGCATTGGCCTACTGTATGGCACAGGGAACTTTTAATACTTTGTAATGACCTATACAGAAATAGAATCTTAAAAAGAGTGGCTATATGTGTTTGTATAAATGATTCATTTTGCTGTACACCTGAAACTAATGCAACATTGAAAACCAATCATACTTCAATAAAATTTGTAAAAGAATGAACAAATGGCAGAATGTTCAGACAGAGAAATTAAATATAGCAAGTTTAGGTTCTTCTTTGAAAGAATATCATGAGAGATGGTCTCTCTCCCATCTCCAGCCATACCTCCACTTCTTATGCCTTTGATTTCAGAAGAAATCAAATGGGCTATTTCAGAAGAGCACTTTTAACCTTGTAATTTCTACACCCAGATTCAGTAGGCATTAACATACACTATTCATGTTGACTGTCTATTTCTATCTTCCTTACTCAGTAAGCTGTTTATTTATGCAGAGACATCACTTAATAGCACATTTATCCTCAATACTTGAATATGCTGTGTTTCATAGTCATTGTTCAATAAATGATTCTTTAAGATTCAATAAACGTTTCTTTAAGATTCAATAAACTGTTATCACTTTTTGTCTGAGCTCCTGTGATAATTTTATGCATCAGTTTGATTAGCAAAGGGATGCCCAGATAACTGGTAAAATATTATTTCTCAGCACGTTTGTTAAGGTGTTTGTGGAAGAGATGAACATTTGAATCAGTAGACTAAGTATAGATGTTCACCTCATTAGTGGCGGGGGGGATCACCCAGCCATTGAGGACCTGAATAGAATAAAATGGCAAAAGAGAAGTAAATTTGCCCTTTATACTTGAGAGGGGACATCCATCTTCTCTTGCCTTCAGACATTGATGCTCTTGGCTCTTGAGCCTCAGGACTCAGATGGGGGATCATCCATCTTCCAGTTCTCAGGTCTTCAGACCCAAAGACAACATTGGCTTTCCTGGTTCTCCAGCTTGCAGAGGGTGGAGTGTGCAATTTCTAAGCCTCCATAATTATGTGAGCCAATTTCTATTGTAGGAAGTGGAAGTGAAGTCACTCAGTCGTGTCCAACTCTTTGCGACCCCATGGACACCAGGCTCCTCCGTCCATGGGATTTTCTAGGCAAGAGTACTGGAGTGGGTTGCCATTTCCTTCTCCAGGGAACTTCCCAACGCAGGGATCGAACCCAGGTCTCCCACATTGTGGACAGACGCTTTACTATTTGAGCCACCAAATCTCCTCTATATACCCTATTTGTTCTGTTTATCTGGCAAAACCCAACTAATACAATCCCTAAACAATATTTTAGGTATCTCACTTGTGAATACACAGTTCATAAACATACAATTTTTTAAATGCTGTCACAAGAAAACTGGAAATTTAAAAAGTGAAAATTAAGATTATATTGAAGCAGAATGAACAAATAGTATTTCAAAGACCATGTGCTGTGATGTACTTAGTCACTCAGTCCAACTCTCGTAACCCCATGGACTGGAGCCCACCAGGCTCCTCTGTCCCTGCGGATTCTCCAGGCAAGAAAATTGGAGTGGGTTGCCATACCCTCCTCCATGGGATCTTCCCAACCCAAGGATCAAACCCAGGTCTCCCATATTGCAGGTGGATTCTTTACCATCTGAGCCACCAGGGAAGCCCGTGAAAACTGGAGTGGGTAGCTTATGCCTTCTCCAGCGGATCTTCCCACCCCAAGAATTAAACTTGGGTCTCCTGCATTGCAGGTGGATTTTCTCTACCAGCTGAGCTACCAGAGAAGCCCTTCAAAGACCACGCATATGTGCATTTCCTTTAGGTAGACTGTGCTCTAATCTTTGGAAATGTTCATGCCCATAAAAAGTCAAGTAATTGGTGTATATTTAAAGTATGTGCATTTTCTAGGTGTTATAAATATGTGTCACGACAATATTTTAGGCAGATTTTGTTTTTAGCCCAGTGAACACAAGGCAGAATTATGGAACGCCCAGTTGGAGGAGCCCAACAACACTGCTATTTCCACTGAATCTCAGTAAGAGTAGCAGCTTGTGCTCTGACCCTATGGAAGGTGAATTAAGATGAAGGACAAAATGAGTACAGTTGGTGAGGTGCTAGATCTTCTGGGGGAAAATATAATAGAGAAAAAAATTGGAAAAAAGGAGAAACATGAATAAATAAAAATAAAGAAAACAGAGTAGAATAAAATATTTACATTTTTGGCTCCCTGGAATCGTTGGCTACAAATACCATCTCTGAAAAATTGTTATTTTTTGTTTATTCAATGGCCATAGTTTCTTAGTTTCATAGAAAGTGTTGTTTACCTTGGTGACAAACATAGTTTTTCTTTTTCCAAGTAACTCTCTTCTTTGAATATTTTCTAATTTCCTACAACAATTCTTTAGGGAGATGATGGCACTCAAGTCAAAATTTTTAAAATCTTCCTAGGAGACATATGGCAAATTTATCACAGATATTTATAATTTTCCCTCCTGAAACCAAGTTAAATTTTAAAAATAAAATAAAAATTATATAATCTCATATCAGCAAAACAAAAGAGCAGATTTTAGTAGAAAAGAAATTTTCAAAAATTTAGTAAGAAGGAAAGCCTCATCGATTAATGAGGCTAAACTGATTTCCCATGTGTGTGTGTGCTAAGTAATTTCTGTCATATCCAACTCTTTGCGACCCTGTGGACTGTAGCCCATGAAGCTCCTCTGTCCATGGGATTCTCCAGGCAAGAATACTGGACTAGGTTGCCATGTCCTTCTTCAGGGAATCTTCCCAGCCCTGGAATCGAACCCACATCTTTTCTATCTCCTGTACTGGCAGGTGGATTCTTTACCACTAGCACCACCTGTGAAGCCCAAGCTAATCTTACTAAGATCCAAATCTCTCAGCAAGGTGCCAGAACCTCAGTCAGTTGTGGCTTCATATGCAAAATGCAAATGAAGGATGGTGTGAAGAACATTTAGCATCTCAAACTAGATCACATGTTACTAAGCAAAAGTAATATACCTAGGTGATCATACCTCCTGAGGAGTAAAAGAAAGGTTTGCTTTCCAAAGAAATGAAAGAAAATGTCACAAGGCAATTACAGTACCTAGTTGAACACCCCACAACAAAGCTTTCCTATTCACAGGAGTGATCATTAAGAGTGCCTAGTTCTCTTCGATGATGGACCTTGTTCACCTTCACTGAGTTGCTGGTTACAATATTTTATGGCTGCGTTTAAAGATACTGTCCATTAAGAATGCCACCTGCCATGTCAGTAAACACAGGGTATCTCTGGCAGCAGGCACTACAGATCCCCCCGAAGGTGAGCCCTGAGGCCGTTCAGGATGGAAGCAGAATGCCCAGTCATCAGGTCCTCAGTCACTGCAACAGCCCCCAAGATGGTGCCCCTTTGGGACTCAGGATGAGAAAGTTCTGGATATTGGCCAGGACAGCTGAGACGCGTTTCAAAGGAATGGCATCAGTAAGCCCAGACGTTTGTAGCTTTCCCTACGTAGAAAAATGCCAACTACCTTACACTGAGATGTCTGGTTCTTAATTACCTGTAATCTTCTGATGTTCTGACTGTGGCTTGTTTTTTGTTACAGAACTCCTATATATTCTGGCTCCTCCCTTACCTCTTCAGAGAGATCCTTCAGAGCAATGTAAGTGTCCTGTATCCCAGGTTTCAAGTCCTCAGAAAGTCCACCAAATAAAACAGCACCCTCAACTTTTAGATTGTGCATTTTTTTCAGTCAACAATACCGATAGGTAAACAAAGTTAGTCATACCTTTTGAAATAGGGAAAAATCAGTCTTAGATTAAACAAGAAATTCCTGGTGACTGGAAAATTCCTGTCTTTTTATAAATTCCTGATTTATAAAAAGGTACAGAAGTGAAAATAGAAGACAAAAACAAATGGTAAATAGACCTTCTCGGACAAACAAAATGCGCAAGAAATCAGATATAATCATAATATACTGTTTAGAAATGTGGTGAACATAATTAACATAGAATTATATAAATACAAGTATATAGATCTATATTGATATAGTATGTGTATATATATATATATATATATATATATATATATATATATAGTGCATGTATGTGTTTGAATTGCTTCAGTTACAAAGGAGAATAGACCCTGGACAATAAAATTTTTTAAGTAGATAATTTCTCATTTGTCAAGTCAAAAGTTCATAAATTAAAATGTAGTAGTAAATCAACCATTTTATGCAGTTAAGACCAGACTAACAAAGAGAGCTTATGTGTGTGGGGTGTGGCAATGGGGCTTATGTGTGCATTTGAAAGGAGATTTCCCAAATTAATTGGAGATACATTGACAATATTTCACTGCTTTTGACATGGAAAAATAATAATTTCCTAACATTCAACCTTGTAATTTTTTACATGACTTGAATTAATCAGATCTAAATCCAGTCTTCTAGTGATAAAGAATCATAACATTGCCTTCAATTTATATAAAATAGCTAATGGTGGGAGAATTTAAAAGATACATCTTTTAGTTCATGGTAATCTGTGGATCCAAGCTGGACTTCACTCACAGATCTTCTTTCATGGGCTATCAAAGATCTTCCTTATATAATTAATCCAGTTTGGATGTTTTGATAACTCAAGGCATTATTAATGTATCACAGTAAGGAAATTATGTTCAGATAAGAAGGAAAATGAATTCTGCCTCTCCTGGGGCTGTGTGGTCCAATTTGAAATCCCAGTGGGGGAGTTGGAGAGTAGAGAGAAATAGAAATAAATAAATGTGCAATAGCCAAGAAAGCTTTTCCTGCTTTTGAAAACCAAGTCTCCAGCTGAAGTCCCGTATGGAACGATGTCCAACATGATGTAAATTACATAGCAAAGGGGAGACTTTGCTAGATAGATGATGAGATCATACTGCCACTTGTTCTTGGCATTCAAGGCTTCAAGAAGCTACTGTGTGCCCTCTTAGGGACAGATGAGACTGATGGAAACCTCACTTAGCTGATGGAGACCTGGGGTAGGTCTGCACGTGCTCTGCTGTCAGCAGCAGAGGTTTTCATGTCATCTCAAAAGATGAACAAGTGCATTCATCTCAGCTGATGCCAGTATAGAGACCACTCAAGCCGACATCTAGTGGCAAAGACCAGCCAAACAGACAGTACTAGGACTACCTCCGGAGAAGGCACCGGCACCCCACTCCAGTGCTCTTGCCTGGAGAATCCCATGGGCAGAGGAGCCTGGTGGGCTGCAGTCCATGGGGTCGCTGAGTCGGACACGACTGAGTGACTTCACTTTCACTTTCCACTTTCATGGATTGGAGAAGGAAATGGCAGCCCACTCCATTGTTCTTGCCTGGAGAATCCCAGGGACAGGGGAGCCTTGTGAGCTGCCATCTATGGGGTTGCATAAAGTCAGACATGACTGACGTGACTTAGCAGCAGCAGCAGGAGGACTACCTACTCTTACCTTGTTACCAGGAAGGATGACCAGATTGTCCCTACTTCTGCTTGATTATGAGAAAATATAAAAATTTAGTTGGACTCAGAAAGAACTGGAATTTCACTGAAGGAAACTTTTGAAAGTAGATAAAATCAAGATAAAATTAAGGAATACATCTAAATTTATTTTCTATTAAGTAGGCTGAGGACTTATAAGGAAGATTAAATGACTTCTAGAAAATAAGCAAAATAAATAAATTGACTTTGTATATCAGATTTGTGTGATTAAATTTTTGACTTTGGCTACATTATGATTTGTATAAGTTCAACTTAAAGATTTTAAACAAAGGACTTTTTCTGTAAGCTTACAATACTTAAAAGATCACAGGGATAAGAGAAAGAAAGGAAGGTCTCAGTTTCTCTTTTCTCTCCCCTTTGTTATTAATCTGTAGTTTATGAGTCAAGCACATGAAATGTCTCAAGTTTAAGACATAATCATAAAAAAAGTAGAAAGTTCTTCTTTGTATGTGGTCAAAAGTTTAACGGGTCAAACCAGATGAATTGACATTTGGAACATAAACTAAATTTCGCTGTTATCCCAGGACACCACCTTGAATCTTTGAAGAGGCAGAAACTCAGTTTGCACATCGGCCCTTCTTCTTCAGCTCAGCTGCTTCAGTCGTGTCCGACTCTCTGTGACCCCATGAAAGGTGACCGACCAGGCTCCTCTGTCCATGGGATTCTCCAAGCAAGATTACTGGAGTGGGTTGCCATGCCCTTCTCCAGGGGATCTTCTCGACCCAGGGATCAAACCCAGGTGTCTTAACGTCTCCTTCATATGGAACATATTATTATGCTTGTGTTTAATCCCTGGGTTAGGAAGATCCTCTGGAAAAGGGAATGGCTACGTACTCCAGTATTTTTGCCTGGAAAATCCCCTGGGCAGAGGAGCCTGGAGAATTACAATCCATGGGGTCACAAAGAGTTGGACACGAATGAGCAACTAACATAAACGATTATCACTAACCAAACCTAGAAGGATCGTCTACTTATCCCAACCTCATCTTGAATTTAATGGTTATTTCACTTTATTGTAAAAGCCTCCTACACAAAGTTTATCATTTTCCCCCAGTGATGTAAGACCCATTTTTCTACATAAGCACACAGGACAGCACTTACTAAAATTGTACCAGTGAATCTTAGAGTCTGCTATGCAATGCAGGAAATAATCCTAGAAACAAAAGCTGAATTTGCATTAGAAAATGCCCACATAGTTCAAGTAAACACAAAGATTACCTTATGTATTATAGTAACATAACCAAAATAAACTATCAGGACAAAATCATCTACTTAAATATTAGTTACCTGCCTATGAATAACAATGACTGCCCTGTACTTGTTAGGAAAAGGGTCTTGAGGAACTCAAAAGTAAGTGGAAAGGGGGTCAAAATTTCGATAAGAGCTTATCTCTGCAGCCATTTTTCCTCCTTTAGGAGCACAACAACCCACCTGACACACGTATAACTCAGCTGCTAAAATGCTGTTTAGTGTCATCCAGTGAGATTCTCTCCTGAGACAGTTAAGGAGCTAATCTGCCATAAAATCCATTCCTATATTTTATCATCCATTAGATGATGGAGATACACTTTAACCTAAGATTACTGTTTGAGTTAAGACTTGTAAAAACAGAAGGGGAGGTGCAAATGTCTCCACAAGCTATTAGAACCATATTGATATGATTATGGGATTCAAACATTGCCATAGAGGAATTCATTAGATGTTTGCTATTCCTTAACTTGTAATTACTGCAGTACAAAATATGCAATGCAAGAAATAGAGCTCAATATTATATTGTCTTTGGGAAAGAATTCATGAAGGGAATGCCTATACAAATGTTTCAAGTAATAATAAAAAAGAATAAACTGAAAAGAGTTGAAAGTAGTTATTTGCAAACACACACAAAGAATAGTTCTACCATTTACTAAAAATCCAATTAGGGATCAAGAATCACTGAAACATACGGAATTCCCTGGCAGTCCCGTGGTTAGGACTCAGAGCTTTCTCTGCCAGAGTCCAGGTTCAATCCCTGGCCAGCGAACTAAGCAAGGTCAAAAGTAGGGACAAAAAAATCTTTCCAACATATTTTAATATTATTCACATTTTGTTGAAAACTTAGCTAATTAAAAGCTACACATACACAAAAGCAAAAAAAGTTTGTACAAGCTCGTAAGAACTAGTTAAGGCTGTGTTTTCTGTTAATGTCAATTATTCCTGAAGTAACAAAATACTAGCAAGCAAAAAGATAACCAATACCTGCATAATTATTTTCCTATATGAATTATTTTCACTTCTGCTTTTACCATGAAATTTTAAAAAAATATTCAAAATGCTCATATCTGTTTCCATAGTCCTTTAAATGACATTCAAAAACTGAAATAAGAAGGCCATAGTTCTGATACTCAGTTGCATGAAAGAGTATGATAATAACAATGATCAATGTATTTCATTTATCTAGAACTGAACTTGAGGTACAAAATTTTCTTATTCTACCTTAAACCCAGTATCACAAAGAATCTGTCTATAAACCAAATTCTGATCACATAGTCAGTAGTGGCTGAAGGCCAATAATTCTTCTATAAATTAAAACTATATGAATTCTGTTTTGCTACTTATTTTCTTTACAGCTTTGAAATCTGATTTTAAAACACAGAAACAAAATATCATTCAACATGACTGACTCTAGACTCAGATCTTAATTTTTGAAGTGGATATTGTTCACCCATAGACTCACAATTCTACTACCTTTGATGGCTTTCCAATAAGAAAATAGAAACCCCTTTGTGGCTTAGAAAGTAAAGAGTCTGCCTGCAATGCAGGAGTCCTCGGTTCGATCCCTGGGTCGGGAAGATCTCCTGGAGTAGGAAATCGCAACCCACTCCAGTACTCTTGCATGGAAAATCCCATGGATGGAGGAACTTCGCAGGTACAGTCCATGGGGTCGCAAAGAGTTGGACACGACTGAGTGACTTCACTTTCACTTTCCGTAAGAAAATAGGAGGAACTTTCCATTTTGAGTCACTTGGAATGAAGATTTTAATCCTCCAACTGATTAAATGATTTTCTTTACTGACATAAATCTCATCCCACATAGGACATTAAACATTTTTTTTTCCCTGATGGAAATATCTTTCTCTTCCAGGGAATAATTTTGGTAACCTGGTTTTATTCAGTCCATGTTCCTACAAGAATGGGATTATTTGAACTCGTTTTAGATATTTGCAAGATTGAATATAACCATCATACACACAGGTATCAGATCATATCTTGCTTTTCCTCGCTGTCTGTATTCAAGTGATCAATCATGTAACTTACAGAATAAATTTCAATTTGTATCAGCAACAAAAGAGGTTAAATTCTGTCAGCTATATAAAATCAATGAGGTTAACTAGGTCATAAAAAAATAAATGCTGAAGTGCGCATTTCTCCATACGCTTTACTACCAGGGACACGCTTTCTTGCTTTGCATATTTTACTGCCATTTTTTTTTTCAGAAAATAAGTTATAAGTAATTTTGAAAGAAGGAAAAAAAAAAGGAAAGAAAACTTGAAGCCAAATCTGGCCTCTGCACACCAATACAGAATTAAATCTCAGAGACAAGAGTTTTGAGTAAAGTAGGAAAAGAATAGTTTATTGCTTTGCCAGGCAAAGGGGTACACTGTGGGCTAATGCCCTCAATATCTTGTGTCCTGACCTGGAAGAGTTTTATAGTAATGGTTGAATGAAGGTGTGATCAGCTGGTGGACATTCTTCTGATGGGCTGGTGGAGAGGTAAGCGGGAGTTAGCATCAACAACCTTCAGGTCCAAATGGTCTGGGGTCTAGTCCTTGTGGACAACATGTCATTAATTTTTCCCACCTAGTGAGGGTTTCCTGTCTTCAAGAAGTTCAAAGATATTGTTATGTGTATCCCTTGAGGGGGAACGGGACCCTGGCCCAAGGCTGTACTATCTTTTCTGGACTGCTGGTCCCCAGTTTTCTCTGCATCCCTTCCCTTGCCTAATTAGCAACTGCTTGAAGCTTCCCATTCTAAAGAAAATCAGTCCTGAATATTCACTGGAAGGACTGCTGCTGAAGCTGAAACTCCAATACTTTGGCCACTTGATGCAAAGAACTGACTCATTGGAAAAGACCCTGATGCTGGGAAAGATTGAAGGTGGGAGGAGAAGGGGACAACAGAGGATGAGATGGTTGGATGGCATCACCCACTCAATAGACATGAGTTTGAGTAAGCTCCAGGAGTTGGTGATGGACAGGGAAGTCTGGGTGCTGCAGTCCATGGGGGTTGGAAAGAGTCGGACATGACTGAGCGACTGAACTGAACTGAACCTGCCCACTGGAACACAGGGAAGGTCATGGAGGCTGAATGAAGCCTATTTCCTGTAATGAAGAAATGGGGAACACAAAAAGGCTTTTATGCCCTGGAGCCCCACAGGTCCAGCTCCTTATTAAGCTCCGCTGCCACCTGTAGAGTTTGCAGACATAGCAAAATGAGCCAAGTGGCAATACAATTGTATGTAAGGAAATGGAAATGCCTTTACTGGCATTCCTACACATTTAGGAAAAAAAAAAAAAAAGCCTGACAGCATCCTTACATTTTTCCATAATTAATTTTGTACTCCAATTTCTACTCTCTGCAGAGCTCAAATAGTTCCAAATTAAGTGTAGAGGTAAACAGTTCTTTGAATACTAAATGGTTATTAAGGACATAACAGTATTTGATCTTACTCTCATGCCATAAATGACTTGGAATTATAGAATTTTACAGTTGAATGTTACAGAAGAGTCATCTACTGTACAGAAGGAGCAAGGGACTGATCTTCGAGGCCAGCAAGAGCTTGACACTTAAATAATCCATAACTTTGAGCAAGAATCCTCTGTAAAACATTGATTTTTCAATCAAATAGCACTTATATCATATTGCATTTTTTCTCATGTCTAGTGCTTCTCTCTCCTTCGATTATGTTTTTCTCTCAAATGCTAATGTGGCCACTGCTGCCCATGGAATAGTCTCACAGCCTTTCTTTTTCCCAGCTGCTTGTATAGTTAGCTGTGTTGATGTGCAGTTCTGTGTTGTAATTCTAGCCAATGGGTGAGAAACTGGGGTTGAGGGGGGAGGATGGAGGGAAGGGATAGTTAGAGAGTTTGAGATGGACATGTATACCATGTATTTAAAGTGGATAACCCACCAGGATCGACTGTAGAGCGCAGGAAACACGCTCAGTGTCCTGGCAGCCTGGATGCGAGAGGAGTTTGGGGGAGAATGAATACCTGTACATGTTCGGCTGAGTCCCTTCACTGTTCATCGGAAACTATCACAACAATTTTAATCGGCTGTCTAGCTCATTTGGTGAAGAATCTGCCTGCAATGCAGGAGACACGGGTTTGATCCTCGGGTCAGGAAGATCTCCTGGAGAAGGAAATGGCAACCCACTCCAGTATTCTTGCCTGGAAAATCCCATGGACAGAGGAGCGTGGCAGGCTACAGCCCATCGGGTCACAGGAATCAGACATGACTTAGCAACTAAACCATCATACTGCAATACACAATAAAAAGTTTAGAACAGAGCTGCCCTAGGGAGGCACACCCAACTTCCTCCAGAGTTAGCATGAACCAGGAATAATTATGTTATACTTCTGTGGTTTATTGATTAAATGAATACCGCAGCACGGCTTGGACCGTCCTGACCAGTCCATTACACAGTCTCACCTCTGCCTTTCTACTTCCTGAGGCTGGTCTTCTGCACTCTATGTCCCCTTTACCATCCAACTGTCCCCTAGTGTAGATCTCCTTACTGTTTTCAATGTATAGGCAACATGTTACATACTTTGGATATGTAATAAACATGCGAGTAAACTCAGACAAAAACATGATGTACATAATTGTGGGCGACCCAATATCGTTCTCTCCTCCCCTTGATGGAACCCTGGTCACAATAAGCATCATCTAAGTTATGACCAACCTAAATAGCATATTCAAAAGCAGAGACATTACTTTGCCGACTAAGGTCCGTCTAGTCAAGGCTACGGTTTTTCCTGTGGTCATGCATGGATGTGAGAGTTGGACTGTGAAGAAGGCTGAGTGCCAAAGAATTGATGCTTTTGAACTGTGGTGTTGGAGAAGACTCTTGAGAGTCCCTTGGACTGCAAGGAGATCCAACCAGTCCATTCTGAAGGAGGTCAACCCTGGGATTTCTTTGGAAGGAATGATGCTAAAGCTGAAACTCCAGTACTTTGGCCACCTCATGAGAAGAGCTGACTCATTGGAAAACACTTTGATGCTGGGAGGGATTGGGGGCAGGAGGCGAAGGGGATGACAGAGGATGAGATGGCTGGATGGCATCACTGACTCAATGGACGTGAATCTGAGTGAACTCTGGGAGTTGGTGATGGACAGGGAGGCCTGGCGTGCTGCAATTCATGGGGTTGCAAAGAGTCGGACATGACTGAGCAACTGAACTGAACTTTACAGAAGATGTACCCCCTAAACATTATCTGATGTGTTTGTTAGTTCTGTACACTCTCTCGATAACATTCACATGCCCTGTAGACTAGAAGAGTTTCCCAGATGGCGTTAGTTGTAAAGAACACACCTGCCAATGAGGGAGAACCAGGAGACCCAGGTTCGATCCCTAGGTTGGGAAGATACCCTAGAGGAGGGCACAGCAACTCACTCCAGTATTCTTGGCTGCTGCTGCTGCTGCTGCTGCTGCTGCTAAGTCACTTCAGTCATGTCCAACTCTGTGCGATCCCATAGAGGGCAGCCCACCAGGCTCCCCCATCCCTGAGATTCTCCAGGCAAGAACACTGGAGTGGGTTGCCATTTCCTTCTCCAATGCATAAAAGTGAAAAGTGAAAGTGAAGTCGCTCAGTCGGGTCCGACTCTTAGCCTAGAGAATTCCAAAGACAGAGGAGCCTGGCGAGCTACAGTCTCAAAGAGTATCAGGCACAACTGAAGTGACTTAGCATGCAGGCATGCAGAGTGAGAAAGAGCTTTACGATAAGATCATTGCAAGTCTAAGGTCATTTCATATCTGAGGTCATTTTGATTAAAAAAATTAACCTATCTCTGTTCATATTTGTACTGAAGAAATTTTTTTTCTAATTTTCAAATCTCTATAGCCTCCCACTTTGCATTCCCACCGTCATAAAGCTGCTAACACTCCTCTAATTTTGATTTGTTTAAAGGAAGAAAGGGGTGAAGAGTTCAAGCCGTCATTTTTATATGCCACAAATAAAATAACTCTGCTTCTTTTGCGGCACATGCAGAAGTACGAAAAGCCTCTCGGATTCCTGACAGAGCTGTCATTGTTTACCACGAGTACTGTCATAGCTGTGTGCCTTGTCATTCTGTACAGCGGGGCATGGGCTGGCATCCTGCCCGACGCTGATTTGCAGATGGGAAGCCTCTCCTCTCCCTTCCCAGGGTAATTCCTGGGGAAAGTGTGCTCCCTAGTGTTAGCAGAGGCTTAATGGCTGGAGGGTTCCATCTGACCACACAGAAAGGAGGTGGGTGTCCTTTCTCAGCCCTCTCCAGGTATACTTCGTGTGGTTGTCAGGCTGTCCTAACCAGTCGTGCTGCAGCTGCGTCATTCCACTGCAGCAAAAGATACAAGCAGAATTTGTATATACCCGCCAGAAATCACCTGAATGCTAGACGTTCTGGTGATTTTCAAGTAGGCTGACATCTTTGTGGAAGACACTTTTGAGTTATTACATTTATGACCCCCAGATACAAATTCCAATTTCCTTTCCTCCTTCCTTACCTGCTTGAAAATTGCATCCCAGTGTGGAAGTAAGCAATTAAAAAAAAATTGTCTTTTCTGTTTATAGTTTTGTATAAAATCAAGGTTTCTCTTTTGTTGAATTGCAAATTTAGGTAAACAATTTATGTTACCTGAAAATGAAAGGGACAATAATTGATTCAAAGAAATGTGTCACTAAGAGGCAAAATTAAATTATCCTTCTCACTATTTTCCTAATTAAAAGTTATTCAATTTAAAACATTTTCATTGAAAGGTACGTTTTGCTGGAAAAATTGCAGATTATAGCTCCTAGAAACAAATTTTTAACTTATTTTTCTTTAGTGAAAAAAAGTCTACCTTAAAGTTTTGAATTGTATTCAATATTATTTTTAACAAGGATGCTGGAGTTATTCATTTTTCCATCCACCTGTATATATGCATTTTGCTTAGGGAGTTGTTTGATGATGTAGATCCCACTTAACAGCTCAAAATTTACTTCTAGACTTCAACCTTATGTTGTGAACAACACAAATTAGGTATCTGAGAAACCGAACTTAAATTAGATTTTTAAAAAATAAACCCAAAACAAAAATAAAACTTAAAACAACCTTGATGAATAGGCTAAAGATTTTTTTTTTAAGTTATAGACACTAGATTATAATGTATTTTAATGATTTGATAGTCATCTTTTTAAAAGTTGGGGTAATAAGTGTCACTATTCTTCAAGGGTCTTCAGCAAATATGTTTCTCCCAGGACATGCATTATAACTTCATTTTGGATTCATAAAAGAAGTTGTGATGACAAAAACTGATATATGAAAGTTAGAAACATTTTCACTGTTATAAGATGAAGACAAAGATAGTCTGTGCCAGGTTATGTAAATGTTTCCTAGGCATCTGATATAATAATTCCTACTAACCTCCCCCAAAACTCTAAATATTAAATATCAAGAATATTCTAATATTTTATAGAATCGTGTGCTAAAAAATGTACAAATAGGGAAAACATTTAAACAATAAATTCCACTGGCTCCCTATAACTAATACTATTTTATTCAAGGACCCTGGAAAAAAGACACGGTCAAATAAAAATATATGGAATTTCCTACATTTAAGACTGCAAAAATTACCATTATTTACTTGTTAAGTATTAGAAAGGGCTATGACAAGAATGCGTATAATTTCTATCTTTAGCTTTTAGAGTGATTTATGTCTTTATTTATATAGGTTCTCCGGTCTTTAGAGTTTGCAATACCCTCTCCACACGTGTTAAACAACCTGTACATGATATTGTGTTATACAACCTGTACGCAAAACTGTGTTTATCATAATACAACAGTGTGAATATGTATTAGATAAAATAATCTAATATTAAGATCAATAAAATTACCATGATGCTTTAGAATCTATCAAAATGAAGCAATTTTTGCATGTAGAACTTCGTTAGATGTTTATCTGTGTACAAGTTACTGATTTAAGCTTACTTTCAGCCATAGTTCTCAGTTCTAGGGATCTGTCATTTGTGAGTTGAAACTTAAAAGAAGAGAAACTTATAAAAAATACTTTAGTGAATACAATGTCTGACCATTAAAAATAAAGCCAAATATGCCATTTTCATCCAATGTCTGGCCTATGCCTCTCCCCATCCTCCACAAAGTTGCATTAGTGAGTTCACAATGGATGGTGAGAATACTTAAAATTCATACTTAATAAAATTAATCATTTTTTCCTAAATGTGTACTTCTTTTATAATCATATATACCTACCTTGAGTTTTGTTATCTTTTTCAGGGAGAGGGAAGATGGAGGAGCTAGATGGGGCTAGAGGACAAAGAGGTGTAAACTATTATGTATAAAGTAATCTATGAGGATATATCATGTAACATGAGAGAGATAGTCAGTATTTTACAATAACTATAAATAGGGTACATAACCTTTAAATACTGTGAGTCATTATATTGAACACCTATAACATAAAATACTGTGCATCAACTGTACTTCAATAAATATGGACATAGATAAAAAATTAATAAAACCAAAATAGAAAAAAAAAGTCAGTAAAATTTGGTAGGTTGAGGGGCTTGAGGGGATAAATACAGGACAACCTTGTTTCTCAATTAGAGATAATACCAGGAGTTAGACGGATGGAGATTGAACATTCCCCTTGTCACCTGAAAACATCTGTACTGGAGAAGGTGAATTTTCTAATACTCACTCAAACACTGGGTCCTCTCCTCCGATCTGACATGGTAGAAAAGCAGCGAGTGAGTGCCCTCTGAATGAATGACCATACCAAAGCAATGAAGAGAGGAGCCGCTCAGCCAGGGAGGCAGGCCTTGCCTCTAACTCATCAATGAGATATTTATGTCGCGTCTCTCCCAAGACGAGAAGCAAAATGAGGAGCGGCGGAAGGAAGCCAGAGATGCTATTGCTATTATAAAATCTCCCTCCTCGGTACAGGAAAGAAGCCTGGCTTCTCTCCATCCCGAAAAACAAGAACGAACATTCCCAAGCTGAAATCTGAAATAACTTGGATTTCTTGAACCCCCTGAGTCTTTTAAAGCTGGCCACAAACTTTTTTTCTTGTAAAAAAATTCCATAAATATTCTTGGAAATTATTTTAAATCCATAACAAACAAATCCAGAGATAACTTCTACTTGCCAAACATACTGTTCTGAGGCAAATTAATCACTTGAATATCAGAGTGTTTTGGATCGATGTGTGTTAGCCATGCAGTTGTATCCAACTCTTTGGGACCCCATGGACTGTAGCCTGCCAGGCTCTTCTGTCAATGGAAATCTCTAGGCAAGAATACTGGAGTGGGTTGCCATTTCCTCCTCCAGGGGATCTTCCCTACCCAGAGACTGAACTCAGTTCTCCTATATTGCAGGCAGATTCTTAACCGTCTGAGCCACCAGGGAAGCCCCATTGGATCTGATAATTTCACTCAATCCCAGAAAAATTCAAATGACATATTGTGAGAGGCAAATAATCTTTTTTCTTTTTTTTTTGCTTTTCAACTCTATTTTTTAAAATATGCAGTATTTGATATTTAGGTTAATATTTTCCCAAGAAATGTAATGAAACTATTATTTTCATTTGCATAAAGTATCTAGAATCCCATATGAAAACATTGTAAGGTTTCCTTTTTTTCAATCTAATATTTCAAATGCATTACAATTTAGCTGTAGATATTAAATAACATTAAAATCTGCATAGTACCATCAAAATTCTGTCTGTATTTTCATTTTACATTTACGTGATACCATGGAAGACTTTTGTCAAGAGAGAGGTTGAAACTATTTAAATATTTCCTGTTTGGGAATGAGCGCTCTTGAAATTAGACAATAGTCTATGCTTACCGACATGGATCAATTAGCTGCAGCTGTAAGGAAAAGACAGGGCGTGGATCATGAGCAAGGCTAAATGCGTCACTTTCCAAATTTAAAATGATGCAAAACCAGGAGGAAGAAGCAATATAACAGTTGATGACAAGATTGAGATTCAGGTTGTCTCAAAAGACTGGAATGCTGGATGAACACCAAGAATATGAAATCTGATCAGATGAATCTCAAGCCATGCCTTGGGTTTAAAATAAGAGAAAAATAAATGCAAAGTAGTGCAGAGTGCAGACAGTAGTGCATGGTTATCAGATCTGACTTGGCCATGACTCAATAATCACCAGCAGAGCCAAGAGGCCAGCGCAAACAAAAGCATATGCTGCATTAGAAGAAGCTGAGCACACAGAACTGTGGGCAGCACTGACTTCACTTTGGAATGCTCCGTATACATATCTGAAACACTAGGCTTCGTATCTGAAAAGGAAATTGATGAGTAAAAATTAAATTTTTATGGTAAAACAACTGAAAGCATTAGATTGTTAACGTGGAAAAAAAGATTAATTTTGAAGACAAAAAGCACGATGACTGATTTAAAGTAGTTAATGGTGTCTCTGCAGAAGCATAAAGAGCTACCTTTGTTCTAATACTTCATAGAACGGGACTAAAAATTAATAACCAAGCTAGAGAATACATTTCAGTACTTTGTTGTTGTGGCTGTTTAGTCACTGAGTCGTGTCGGACTCTTCTGCGACCCAATGGACTGACAGTGGCCCACCAGGCTCCTCTGTCCGTGGGATTTCCCAGGCAAGAATACTTACTGGAGGGGATTGCCATTTCCTTCTCCAGGACCTAGGGATCCAATCTGTGTCTCGTACATTGGCAGGTGGATTCCTTACCACTGAGCCACCAGGGAAGCCCTATTTCAGTACTTATTACATACTAAATGCACAATTGAAATGTTGAATGAGTTAATGACCAAAGAATTTTATCATACTTTTGTATATGAAACAATAAAACAGGCTACCTAATAAGATAGTTCAAAGAGGGCCCTCAAATATAAGATACTTAATGTTTCAAACTTTGTCAGTTTGGTCCATGAGTTATTGCCATGCCTTTCCATACTTCCTCTAATTCTATGCATTTATATAATCATTTCATTTTTCATGATAAAATAATTCTATATAAATCCATGTCGGTTTCCATTTCTTGAAGAATCTTAGGAGGCATGCTTAAAATGGAGAAAATAAGTAATTCTCCGATAAAAGTTTCTTAGTGACAATTTTACAATAGCCATGAATGACTAACTGGAAATCTAGTCATCTTTATCATAAATATTCACAGGCAAGACAACAAGATGTGCCCGATACATTTATGCCTCTGCAGTGGGAGAATATATTTCATGTGGAAGGTTTCTGGTTTTGTGTCTATGACTGTAAGGGAGACATCATTAAAATGTCTGACCAGTGTTACTCTCAGCTCATCAGTACAGTTCACCAAAGCCTCACTGGTGGTGTATCTCAAAAATTTGACTTTTCTTTTCCTGGTCTAATGTTCTTAGACTTGCCTAGTAGCTCAAATGATTAAGAATCCACCTGCAGTTCAGGAGACCCGGGTTCCATCCTTGGGTCAGGAAGATCCCCTAGAGAAAGGAATGGTAATGCACTCCAGTATTCTTGCCTTGAGACTCCTATGGACAGAGGAGCCTGATGGGCTGCAGTCTATGGGGTCACAAAGGGTCGGACATGACTGAAGCAACTGAGTATGCAGTGTTCTTGTAGTACAGAAGTTATGAGACCAAATATCCACTTCTCTCTTCATGGAGGGATTAATTCTCTCCACTTTTGCTTAAAAATACACATAGATATCAGCAAGTGAACAAGAGGTTAAAGTTAGAAAGACAAAGAATATGTGTATAAATCTGGGGTAAAATTCTTTACATTTTTTTCACTAACAGTCAACTATGCATAATGGATTAGACTATCTTTGCCATGGTCCTAATTGGCTGTTAAAATGGCTTAGACCATTGATTTCAGTTTGTGCTAAGTTTGATTTTTTTTTTTTTGGACTTCTTGAAATTGCCCAAGGTGAAAAGGGCTCAGGTATACATAATTTATGAATTGATTATCATATTATCCAGATAAACGTATCTGGCCTCCAGGCTATTTGGGTGTTACCATATAAAGTGCACCTCATTTAAATTCATCAACTTTCTCTCTCTAGGTGCATGGTTTGCCATCCTGCATGAAATACTTTAAAGTAAATAAAAATCATGAAATAAAGGAAGTAAAGTGAAAAAATCAGAATATGCTAAATTTCATGTTGAAATAATTTTGCTTCACTTTTTGTGTTATAAAAACAAACATTCTTGATAAGTGATTAAAATATATTGATGCCCTCTCTAAAATAAATTAATTATAAGTGTAATGATTATTTTAATCTGATCAGTGTTTTCCTATGTTAAAATAAGAAATAACACAAAAGAGACAACATATTTATAGTGAGAAATAGACATAAAATTAACACTAAAATTTTTTGCTTTGGAGAAAATTCAGTATGAAATGAAATCTAATCCCAATTGGCGGAGAGAGAAGAATCACTTTTTATTCTCTTCCCAACTTTTTCCTGAGACAGTGCTTATGCAAATATTTTGTTGGACTCTCCTGAATGTCAAAAGAAAACTCTTGGAAATAGGAAGTCGTTATATTGTTATATGCTCCAGTAGGCTGACATCAGCAAGTGCTTTTTAAGGTACAGAAAAGCAGCATTCATCATTGCTACAATGAATGACTGATAAAAGAATTTTGATTTACTAAAGATTTCATGTTCCCTCATTTTTAATCATTTTTGGTAGATCTCATCATTCTATTCATGAAATTAACATCTAAAGTCTACGTAATACAAAGTCCATTAATATCAGGAAAGGAAAATTATGGCTATGAAGTCTAGGTGGAGGATTTTTTAGAAGGAGAGAAGCATATATTTACACGAGGATTTCATAAAAAAATGTAATCACCTGTGCTATTCTTTGTATTAAAGTGGTCTCTTTGTGGCTGTCATCTATAGGTAGTAATTACCTACCTTCCTCCTTTCTAAATGAACCCTATTTTTGTTCTAAATGACAGTGTGTCTGATCAACACAACACATCTCCTCCCAGACTTGCTTAAGGCTAAGGCTAATTACGTGACCCAGTTTGGGCCAGAGGGATGTAAGTGCAACTTAGACAAAGTGGGGTTACTGTAACATAATGTTTGTTGAGTAAAACTAATTCAGTGGATATATGCCTTTAGTTTTTGTCTTTTTCCTGTTTTTTTTTTTTCCCCCTACCTGTAATGCCAACAGAAAACTGGAGATGAGGTGGCCACGTGGCGAAGATGAAGACAAAATAGCTGTAAATATCTATAGAGGAGATGCCGGAGGTGGAAATGAGAAGACCCCTCAGGCCCCCAGTTACCACCATGTGAATGTTCCTTGTATGTCTTTGTACCCAACGAGGTGGCGAAAACCACTGTCTCATTAAGCCATGCTCCCTGAAGATTTTGGATTTTCTGAACAACAATAATTAGGCTATTTTAATAATTTTTCTTTCAATAAAAATACAGTTCTTAGATAATTTGAGCCTTGGGAAGAATAATGTGTTTTAGGTGGTGAGAATTCTCAGCAAAGAATTGAGAAGTGCTGTAAAATAATACTACTGCTTCGGAAATAATAAAATTTGACTTGGAGATGTATATTAAATATGGAAAAATTTACAGTTGCTGCCTAGAAGTGTTCAAAGTGTGAAGATTATTGGAGAACATACTAAATATCATGACGAAGCCAAGGGATGAAAAAAAGTTAAGACAAGAAAAAGGAAGTGAAAAGCTATTAGGAAAAAAAAAATACATGAACTTACTCATACAAGAAAGTTTTGTTGTATTTTTTTTAGTTTTACCAATAAATTTCAAGTCATATAGTAAAAAGGCCATGTGTGTATTAATAGCAAGCATAGGGTAAGCTATATTTAAAGCTTATTTATTTGTGAATAAATTTATTCACCTCATCAAGTTTCCGTTTACAAATACCAAACATTTATTAACTGTCATGGACTGTTGTAGGCCCTACAGATATGAAAGGAAACCATATAAGCAATATTCACGTCCTCATTGAACACGTATTACAACAAAAATAAACGAAAATAAAAATTATGGTGACTGGGATAGGCTCACCTTAGATAGATCAATCAGGAGATCTTTCTCTAAGGAGGTGACTTTTTAAAGCAGATATTGGTTGGCCAAAAAGTTCATTCGAGTTTCTATGCAAGATGTGATGGAAAACCCAAATGGACTTATTGACCAACTAAATATATTAGAATAGGTTTATCTAAATTAGATGGCATATTTTATAGATACAGAAAACATATAATGTTGTATATACATAATTTCCATTGTGTGTGTGTTTCTCTGTGTGTGTCTCATATATATATATACGTACATAAATATACGAATAAGTGTCATCAGAAATATGTGAAAAACAACAAATTCCTGTTTCAGACCCTTATCCTTGGATAATTAATTGGCCATCTCAACCACAAATGTTGCCTATAGACTCAGGCAGGAGGTGGATAGCCCCTCATTCCCCCAGGGTAAAGGAACTAGAGATTCATTCTCCACTGACCAAAATTCTAAGAAAAGAAAATCAGGGCAATTAAGAAAGGAGGTTGGGCCCTGCTCAGACCACATATTTCTCATTCTCGAAGTCAGGGGGCCTCCCTGACCACACATGCCCAGGAAAGGCTCTTCAGAGGCCAAAGGGGGAGCAGTGTCAAGGGATACTCTACCCAGAAGACTTTCTGGTAAAATCCATCTTGGCCAGCAGATGCAAGCACACACATGAGAGGATCCTGAGATATATCAGACATGGGTTGTGAGCCAGGCAAATCAAAATGACTCGCCAAATGAAAACCAGAAGAAACACCCCACGTATGTGATTTAAACCGCCATGCAGGCAGGCGCGACTCAGAGACTCTCCCTCTGAGTCTGTCCAGGTGTCTCTCCACATGTATCATACTCTTTTTCCTCAATAAATACTTGTTTCACTACTTTCTGTCTTTGTAGAAATTCTTTTCTGCAAAGCCAAAGGCCAGAGCCCTTGCCACTGACCACTGGACTAGTTCCTAGGATCTGGTGTTTTCACTGCAGTGACCCAGCCCGACCTCTGGTTGGGAACCCAAGCCTGACTCCAAGCCATTGCAGGCTGAGGCTGCTTGAGATCAGCCCTATGACAAGCACCGTGAGATATCAATATTTTTTAAAAATGGAAAAAAGCAGCTTCTACCCTCGAGTATCTCACAACCCAGAGGGGGAGAAAGGCAAGTAACAACGGTAAAAATGCATATGTTTAAGTGTCAGTCGCTCAGTCATGTCCAACTCTTTGCCACCCCACGGACTGTAGCCCACGAGGGTCTTCCATCCAAGAACACTGGAATGGTTTGCCATTTCCTTCTGCAAGGGAACTTTCTGACATAGGGATCAAACCCAGGTCTCCTGAATTTCAGGCAAATTCTTTACCATTTGAGCCACAAAAACCACATACAAATTTTCTTAGTAAGAAGACTGTCTTTTTTTTTTTTTTTCCCAATGGAGTATTACTCAGCCGTTAAAAACAATTCATTTGAATCAGTTCTGATGAGATGGATGAAACTGGAACCGATTATACAGAGTGAAGTAAGCCAGAAAGAAAAACACCAATACAGTATACTAAAACATATATATGGAATTTAGGAAGAAGGCAATGACGACCCTGTATGCAAGACAGGGAAAGAGACACAGATGTGTATAACGAACTTTTGGACTCAGAGGGAGAGGGAGAGGGTGGGATGATTTGGGAGAATGACATTCTAACATGTATACTATCATGTAAGAATTGAATCGCCAGTCTATGTCTGACGCAGGGTGCAGCATGCTTGGGGCTGGTGCATGGGGATGACCCAGAGAGATGTTATGGGGAGGGAGGTGGGAGGGGGGTTCATGTTTGGGAATGCATGTAAGAATTAAAGATTTTAAAATTTAAAAAATAAAAAACTAAAATAAAAAAAAGACTGTCTTTTATTAAGCTAAATATCTGATCAGTCATTTTGCTTGGCTTTAATTGAAGGGCTACGTGGCAGACTTCATTTGTCATGAGGAATAAAATAAAAATAAATCTGGAGTTTCATTGGGAATCCAGAGGCATGGGATGAAGTAAGTGATACTGACAGAAGAGAAGAACAGGACACAGGAACGTGATGTGGTCCCCAACTTTGGAAATGGATGAGAGAGTCTTTCTGGACAAAGACAGTGATGGCACACCCTTCAACTTGAAGGTTTAACAGGTATGTATTCAGTTCATGCCATTCTACATTCTATTACACAGCTGCTTAATACATTTCATTGGAATTGCCCTTTAGCCATTTCATCTATATTTATACAGATATAGATATGGATCTTTTTCAATGCATATTCATTTTCTCTCTAGCACAGTGGTCACCTAATTTAAATGGCTAACAGAGTATGAATATACATCATAGGTATATGGAAAGAGAACACTTCCATTACTCTTTGGTTTTTCCTTCTGTATTCATACTTAATTTACAATAATAGGGCATTACATAATTAGTTTAAAAATTGCTAAACCCATAAACAAAGTAAACAGAAGACGAAATACATCATTGAAATTAAGCGCTCTGAGTGGAGGAAACTTTTCTAAACCACAGTACACTTTACCTACCTTTATGTAAAACCATTTGCCTTGAAATTCTTCCTTAGTTTCATTATCCCCATTTTCGTGTCATTATTAATCCTATAATGAACATGGATGTGTTGTTTGCTCAGTCGTGTCTGACTCTCTATGACCCCATGGACTGTAGCCCACCAGACTTCTCTGTCCATGGAAATCTCCAGACAAGAATACTGCAGTGGGTTGTCATGCCCTTCTCAGGGGATCTTCCTGACCTAAGGATTGAACCAGGGTCTCCCACATTGCAGGCAAATTCTTCACCATCTGAGCCATCAGCAGTAGTATTAATCCTCTTTAGATCCTCTTTTATTCTTACTTTGTTTTATTTTCTAACCAAAATAAATGCTAAACAGTGATGAGGTCCTTTCTAAGCACCAGAATTTTCTGAGAGCTGAGGGAATGCATTTCCTTTGTCCTTGCCTCTGCAGCATCACGTGACAACAACCTGCCTTGGAAAAGTTTTCATTTGTTCTTCTTGTTGCTAAGCCCTATCAACTAGTTAGCAGCAATAATGATTGTGGTAAATACTATTTAGAGAATGCTTGCTATTGCACTGTCTAAATGAATTTGAACTACAAAAGATGTAAGAAACATCTTTACTTGGCAGATGAGGAAACTGTCAGAAAAAATCACACTCAAGTTTATACAGCTCTTGCAAATACCATATAATTAGTATTGTGATTTCTGCATAAGTGGAAGCTAAAAACATTTTGCTGAAATAAAAAGAAATAAATATATGAATGCACATAATTATGACTTCAGTGCAAAACCTACTGGAGAAGCGGCTTATAGAAACCAACAAAACTATTTCCAACAACTAAAGGTGATCTAGATGCTCGCTACAAGCTGTAGTATGACCAGGAGACTTCACCATATGGAAACATTTATTGAAAAAGACCCTAAGAAAACTAGGCATTTCCATTGACAGGAGAGAGAGGGAAAGCTACCCTCAGTTCCACTGTCTTTTCAATGTGGTAGAACTTCCTCTTTTCAAAGGATTGCCTCATCAATGTAAACTTTAAAATATTTAATATTACTATTACATATATTTTTATGCAATTTATTTCAGAGATAATTATTTTCAAAATGCTAATCTTGGCAAATTGCTGATCCGGTTGGTTGCTCCAGTATTTTAAGTGTTTAGAATTCTTTGTAGGTGTGTATACATTTTGAATTTTGCATAAACCCATCAATAGAAGCCTGAAGGTTGATATCTGCATGTTAACTGCAATGAAAAGGTTTAATTTTGAGATTATAAAGATAATACTGCTATATCATTTTCATACCATATAGATAATATTGTAAAAACAAGAGGAAGCTGAATACTCTAGTGTAATGTTCAGCAGTAACTTGTGTGATTTTTAAGTGACTAAAAGTCAGAGGGTTCATTTTTATACTTCCTCTCTCTCATCTTTAAACATATTTTGTTAGGCAGGATCTCCCAAATAACTTTCCCTTTTATTTCACTTGTTTCATCTGCATTCTTAAGAAACAATAGATAAATAAAGGAAAGAAACCAAAGATACCCCAAAGTGAAACTCTGGCAGTAAAAGCAAGATCTCAAAAGTATTCAATTTGTGAAACTTTACAATTAAAAAAAAGTGATAATAATTACTGCATACTTTACAGCATCTTAGGATTGGGGGATAGTCCAAAGACCCTTTTATAATTTCTAATTCTTCAGTTTAAATCTTCTCAAAGCTATTCTTGAACAATTCCAAATTTGAGGATCCATCATCCATGTTTTTAGAAAGTTAATTATCATTACCTCTGAAATGAATGGCAAAGTGAGATGTGTGCGTGAGTAAAACAAATGCCATTTCCTCTTTTTGTGCAATAGCAGGCATTGGTTTGGGGGACCCTACATCCGTTCCTCCCTTTGGTCACCAAAGATTTCCTGATTTCAAAATATCTACCCTTTTGGTACATATAGCACTTTTAAAATTGAATGATTTAAGTCATATTTCCTAATTCAGACCAATGAGAGTAAGCAGAAATCTTCTGTGGACTTCTGGAAAAGTTAGAGCTTGCTTTTCTATCAACATTTCCATAAGCAGCCCTGCCTCACTCCTACTAAATGGTACCTTTTATAGATATGTGATCTGATAGTACTTTTGACATCAGGCTACTGGTTGGAAAGATCAGGGTTCAGAAAGAAAGTTTAGCCTGGAAAACCAGGCCAATTCCTGCTAGTTTCTGCAGTAGTAAACAGCAGGTCATAGAAATATAAATTCCATTTTCTTCAATCCAGTTTCATTCGGGGGAAGCAAATAGAATCTAATATGTTGCTGAAAAAAAATTTAAGCATGCAAAATAAAAAATATATGACATACTATACGGCTCATTCTAGTTACATAAAGTCAAAGTCAAATTCCCAATGACACATGAAAGAACACAATTCTGACACTTTTTCATGTTCTCAAAACATGCTCCTTTTGTTTACAATTAAGCACAAGATTTATTGGTTTAGTTCATTGAACATTCAATTGAGTTTAAAGATCCCTGGCATTAGTTTGCCTAATAATTTTCAACTCTGACTCATTCATATTATCTGTCTGAGACTCCCAACAGAATCAGTATTCCAGTCTTCTTTCTTTGTTGAGGAAAAAGTAAATACATTGGAAGTATTTTGAAAATGAGCAAACACATTAAACGGGGCTTTCCAGGTAGTTCACTCATTTAGAATCCACCTGCCAGTGCAGGAGACTGTGGGTTCAATTCCTGGGTCAGGATGATCCTCGGAGAAGGAAATGGCAACCCACTTCAGTATTCTTGCCTGGGAAATCCCATGGACAGAGGAACCTGCAGGGCTATAGTCCACGGGTTCACAAAGAGTTGAACAGTACTGAGCAATCATGCAAACACTTTAAATAGATAAAAAGGGAGTACTGTGAAAATTGGACTTTGGGCTTTTTCATTCAGCAGGTGTCCAGAATTAAAAGTGCATGCGGACATCAGCAGGTAAATTTATAAAACTCACTATAAACTCGCTGAGGTAGTTCTATTTGCAATTTTTTAAGGAATCTCCACACTGTTCTCCATAGTGGCTGTACTAGTTTGCATTCCCACCAACAGTGTAGGAGGGTTCCCTTTTCTCCACACCCTCTCCAGCATTTATTGCTTGCAGATTTTTGGATCGCAGCCATTCTGACTGGTGTGAAGTGGTACCTCATTGTGGTTTTGATTTGCATTTCTCTAATAATGAGTGATGTTGAGCATCTTTTCATGTGTTTGTTAGCCATCCGTGTGTCTTCTTTGGAGAAATGTCTATTTAGTTCTTTGGCCCATTTTTTGATAGGGTCGTTTATTTTTCTGGAGTTGAGCTGCAGAAGTTGCTTGTATATTTTTGAGATTAGTTGTTTGTCAGTTGCTTCATTAGCTATTATTTTCTCCCATTCAGAAGGCTGTCTTTTCACCTTGCTTATATTTTCCTTTGTTGTGCAGAAGCTTTTAATTTTATGACCCAGCAATCCCACTTCTGGGCATACACACCGAGGAAACCAGAATTGAAAGAGACACATGTACCCCAATGTTCATCGCAGCACTGTTTATAATAGCCAGGACATGGAAACAACCTAGATGTCCATCAGCAGATGAATGGATAAGAAAGCTGTGGTACATATACACAATGGAGTATTACTCAGCCGTTAAAAAGAATTCATTTGAATCAGTTCTGATGAGATGGATGAAACTGGAGCCGATTATACAGAGTGAAGTAAGCCAGAAAGAAAAACACCAATACAGTATACTAACACATATATATGGAATTTAGGAAGATGGCAATGACGACCCTGTATGCAAGACAGGGAAAGAGACACAGATGTGTATAACGGACTTTTGGACTCAGAGGGAGAGGGAGAGGGTGGGATGATTTGGGAGAATGACATTCTAACATGTATACTATCATGTGAATTGAATCGCCAGTCTATGTCTGACGCAAGAGGCAGCATGCTTGGGGCTGGTGCATGGGGATGACCCAGAAAGATGTTATGGGGAGGGAGGTGGGAGGGGGGTTCATGTTTGGGAATGCATGTAAGAATTAAAGATTTTAAAATGTAAAAAATAAAAAACTAAAACTAAAAAAAAAATAAAAAAAAAAAAATAAACTCGCTGAGGGCAAAGGGGTCTATATTTGTTTACATCTCAGTATTTTGTAAATGTCTCTGATTTTCCCTAAAATTTAAAAGGCATTTAAGATGCATTTGTGTAATGAATACATGATTTTCCAAAACCCCAATTAAAAAATTTAATGTGCCTCATCAATACTAAGATAGCTTTCATTTTAATAGAGAGCAAGTGAAAACTGTGAAAGCTCAGTAAGGTTGTTCCACTTGGGTTTTTACGATTCTGCAATGACAATATCAGAGATGTTTCTAGAATAAAAGTGCCCTCAGTTCTGTTCAGTACCCAACTATTTAGTTAAGCCTTTCGATTATTTGGACTAAAACCATTTTATTAAATAAGTTGGACTGAGCACGATGTGAATTAAAACATTTGTTTTTCCTCTCCTCCTCATACCCTAACACCTCATTCAAGGCACCCTTCTTTATACTCCACTCATCCAGCTCTCTGATAGGGTGGGTAAGTCTTACAGTCACTCTGAAAAAGCTGAAACTGCTCGCCTTCCTCTCAAACATGAAAGCATCCTCGTCTCATACTTTCATCTTGACTTGGTGGGAAGTTATTTATTCTTGAAGCTTATGGCTCTTAATCTGCACAGGCTGCTTGAGACGGCAGCTCCCGCTGGAAAAGCAGCACGTGAGTGGTTTTTTCCTTATTTGTCTCCTCCTCACCCCATGGCTCCTGTTCCTGACCCCTTCCTGTGAGAGACCAGAGCAGAGATGAGAAACCGAGGAGAACCTGATCAAGACCGCACAGCAGTGCTTCTGCACCGGCCTCCTGGGAGCGGTGGCGGAGTGAGGCTGACTCCTAGTTTTAGGGGGAGTTTGGGCGTGTTACTTGGTCACCTCCCCCTGGAAATGTTGAAGTTGGCACCAGTATGTTGGCTTGGGCTACATGACTCTCTAGATACCCCACTACAAGGAAAAAACACCCCAAATCTAAATAACAGCCCTCATAATCAATTGATCCTCAAATTCCTCCTTTCATCTCATTGTATATCTAATTGGTCACAAAGTCCTGCGATCTCTAAGTCTTATGATCTCTAAAATCCCAACTCTTCACTGGCTTACTTTATTCCTAAAGTATACTTTTGTCTAATATTAGTATTGTGGAGCCAGATTTATTTCAATCTCCTAGAATAATATTTTTATCCTTATTATCTGAACCTTTTCATATCTTTATATGTATCTGAGTCCCTACTAAGCTGTCTAGATTTTATGTTGATTCAATATGGCTATTTAGGTCTTAGAAAGTATTTTTCTTCTAATATGATGATGGGAGTATTAGAATTTTGAAAAAATTATATTAGTTTGCATTTTCTGCTTGCCATCCTTTACTTGACTATTTTTGGGTTTGTCTACTTTCTATTGAATTGACCCATTTAAAAAAATTATTTTCTTTTGTTGCCACCACTGTGTGAAAATTTTACATTCTATCATTTTAAAACTATGTGCATTTTGATTTGGTAAAACCTTTATTCTAGTAACATTTGTATCTAAAGAAGCAGTCCAAATTCCAGTCCCTCTCTAGCCTTTTAATATATGTAATTTCCCTTCACAATGCCATTTGACACTGCATTAAATATTTTTGTTCACCATTTATTTCAGCCTATTACAGTGTAAGTTCCAGAATTCTTGTTTGACATCATCACTGCATATTCCCCCTGCCTAAGCATTGCTTGGCATATCCTAGACATCAAATGGGTAAATTCTTAATGAATACTTAGGAACTATTACTTGGTTTCATTAAAGTACCATGATCAAATGGATTGAACAATACCAACAAACACGATTTCTAGGTAAACAAAGTTGAACTTTTAACTTGGTGACAGCGTAGACACTGATGAGAAATCAAGAGGAGAAAGAAACTGCATAATTATAATTTAACTGTTTTTCCTTTTTTTAAGAGTGGGCAGATATTCTGTATGTAACAATCAGCTGAAATAGAAACCCTATCATACTTTAGAAAAAGTTAATCTCAGAGATTTTTAAATATTCTATTTAATAAATACTGCATGTATGATAGTCTCTAGGTCTATCCATGTAGCTGCAAATGGCACTAAGGAACACAGAATTTCTAACATGTTTTTAAATAATAACAACGGTTTTATGGTATGTACATAAACTGGATGCTTTGGGAAGCTGTTAGAAAAAATAAGCTCACCAAAGCAAATATTTACTCTTCCTCGCATTTTATTAAACACTCTGGAGTTAAGAAAAGTAGAACATGGAAATGGTGCTGTAGGCCAAGGCTCGTGATATATTTGGCCTGAGGGATCATGGCCAGAGTGTGCTCTTGTCTGTTCATTTCAAGACACTCTCCCCAGACTTGGTTCTCTACTCTCGGGACCCTTTAAAAGTTCAGAAATGTTTTAAAGTTTCAGTATGTTTTGAAGGTGGTTTTGAGGTTTCCTTTTTCCTTATATTCCACACACTTTTATATTCGATCTGGAGCTGTAACTTCCATTATTTGAATACCACCAGTGTATTGAATAGAAAGAAGTTTGGCTAATTTTGACAGATTGCCATTAAATTGTGCAGACATAAGGAAAATTAGGCACACACTTTTCATCCCCATATCTGCTGGCTCATTAAAGCCTTTCCTCAATATGTCTTGTAGTCCTGCCAAACATAAATTAGTGCATTTTATAATAGTGAAAATTCCCCAGAAGTTCTAAGTCTAATATTTATTTTAAATATTAATTCAAATGTTTGATTCCATTTACACTTCCAAAAGGTTGCAAAAATAAAACAAATCAATAAGAAAAAGTATTGACAATACCAGTGTACTCAAGCATGAACATTTAATCCGCAATAGAAGAAATTCAATAATAACAAGCACAATGTTTAATCTTGGTGGCTAAAGTCATGCAGATTATACTAATAGCTAATATTTATTGAGGGGCTTCCCTGGTGGCTCAGATGGTAACTGCCTGAAATACAAGAGAACCAGTTTCGATCCCTGGGTCTGGAAGATCCCCTAGAGAAGAAAATGGCGAACCACTACAGTATTCTCACCTGGGAATCCCATGGACAGAGGAATCTGGTGGGCTACAGTCTATGAGGTCCAAAAGAGTTAGATATGATTTAGCAACTAAACAATAACAACCTTGTATGTCAGGCATGAGTCTAAGAACTTGGCCTGAATTAGTTAATTCAGTCATCACAATGATCCTATTAGGATAGCACCATTATAATTAAAATTTCTATTTTATTAATAAGGATTTCATGTGTAGTAAGTGGTGAAGCTTGAATATAAAACCAAGCTATGCCAAACTCAGAGAGCACATACTTAGCCAAAACACAATTCTGCCCATTCAGCCCTATCTACTAATAACAGTTTGCATAAATGCCCATATAAAACTGCTTGTTTTCCACAGAACTGAGCAAATGAACTTTTTGCATTTAGCTCAGAGACATGCAAACAAATATTCATCCAAAACTGCGTGCTTGTCAGCTTTGTTTACAATAGTCAAAAACTGAGAACAACCAAGATTTCTCTCAATAGGTGAATGGCTATAAGTAAACAGTGTCACATACATACCACAGTAGACGGCAATACAGAAATGAACTAGGGACCTCGCTGGTGGGCCAGTGATTAAGAGTCCACCAGTGCAATACAGGGGACGCAGGTTTGATCCCTGGTGGGGGAACTAAGACCCACATGCTGTGAGGCAACTAAACCCGTGTGCTATGATGAAGGTTCCCATCCCACACGACAACAAAAATCGCGCATGCCACAGCTAAGACCCAACACAGCAAATAAACAAATACATAAATTATTTAAAAGGAATGAATTACTGATTCACAGCTTGGATGGCTCTTTTACGGTAACTCTGTTGAGTGTGAAAAGTTAATCTCAAAGGCATATTTGAATTATCCTGTAGCACTGATGTATATAATATTCTCAAGCTGACAAAATTATACTCATGGAAAATAGACTAGAGGTTACCTGAAGGTTGGTGATGGTGGTAGAGGGGTAGCATGAGGGAATCTTATGGGGAGGAGGGTGGCAACAGTTTTATATCATGATTGGGGTGGTGTTACAGGAGTCTACACAAGTGATGGATTGCACAGAGCCACACACACACACACCATCAGCAGCTTATCAGCTTCTCCTCCACTATTTCTTGGGATTTGCTCAAACTCATGTCTATTGAGTTGGTGATGCCATCCAACCATCTCATCCTCTGTCACCCCCATCACCTCCTGCCCACATACAAAGTACAAATGAAACTGGTAAAATCCAAATAAGCTCTGCATAGGGCTACAATCATAGGGCTGCAAAGAGCTGGATGTGACTGAAGTGAATTAGCACGCACACACCCAGACATGGCACCAAAGTCAGTGTGTTGGTGTTGAGATTGTAGGATAGTGATGCAGGATGTTATTATATTGGAGGCAGTTGTGGAGAGGGTATAAGGGGCCACCGTCTGCATAGTTTTGCAAATTCCTGTGAATCTATATGTTGTTGTTCAGTTAGTCACTATGTCATGTCCGACTCTCTGCAAGCCCACGGACTGTAGTACACCAGACCTCCCTGTCCTTCACTGTCTCCTGGAGTTTGCTCAAACTCATATCCATTGAGTTTGTGATGCCATCCAACCATCTCATCCACTGTCATCCCCTTCTCCTCCCACCTTCAATCTTTCCCAGCATCAGGGTCTTTTCCAATGAGTCAATTCTTCGCATCAGGTGGCCAAAATATTAGAGCTTCAGCTTCAGCATCAGTCATTCCAATGAATATTCAGGGTTGATTTCCTTTAGAATTGACTGGTTTGATCTCCTTGCTGTCCAAGGGACTCTCAAGAGTCTTATCCAACACCACAATTCAAAAGCATCAATTCTTCAGCACTCAGCTCTCTTAATGGTCCAACTCTCACATCTTTATAAAAGTAAAAAGGTAGGGGAAAAAATCCTATATCTGCTTGACTTTGCCCTCAAATTCTAACTAGTATTTAGTCACTTGATCTCTTTAGGCTTTTCTATCAATAAATTGTGGGAAATAACATTATTGTTCAAAGGAATATTGCTAACTTGCTAAATTATATGACATAATACACGTGAAAGCACTTTATTTCTTTGAAGGTGGGGGAGCTATTTATGATAAAATTCACTGGCCTCATCACTACCGTAGCCATTTTTCTGCTACACAGAGACAAGTGATATTCTTATGGAAACTGTAATTCAATATACTTTACAAGGCTGTGAGCTGAATGAATTTATATAAATCCATATAATAAACTCCATGAGCAGAAATGATCTAAAATCTTCTGTACTCTGTCCCTAACAATGATTCCCTTTGTAACTCTTGGAACTTTAATTATCAGCACCCAAGTAGTGCTTTCATGAGCAAATAGTATACAATATTTGAAGTCGAATGCATTCACACCCTTTTAAAAATTCCCAGTTAATTAAATTTGCCTCTCACAATCATACAGGAGTAGTACTTTGTATAGTGAATTCACTACTATATTTGATATATTGGTCATGACAACATATTTGCCACAAACAAGAGAGAGACTTTTAGATGACAGTTTTCATGCAGGAGGTTTTCAAAGGGAGCCTTCTGAATAATGTGCTTAAGGCGATGGCACCCCACTCCAGTACTCTTGCCTGGAAAATCCCATGGATGGAGGAGAATGGTGGGCTGCAGTCCATGAAGTCGTGAAGAGTCGGACACAACTGAGCGACTTCCCTTTCACTTTTCACTTTCATGCACTGGAGAAGGAAATAGCATCCCACTCCAGTGTTCTTGCCTGGAGAATCCCAGGGTCAGGGGAGCTTGGTGGGCTGCCATCTATGGGGGTCATACAGAGTCGGACACAACTGAAGTGACTTAGCAGTAGCCACTTCCTGGAATAAATATTTGTGGCATTCTAGTGGTTTCCAAAGGAAAAATATAAAAATTTTGATTATAAGCTTAGGATTTTTCTTCTTAAGGGGATTTACCAAGAGGCAAGACAGTAGTCAAAACTTACATTTTTAACAAAAAGTTTGCTACTATAATATGAATTAAAGCTTCCCTGATACAAAATATATATCTGAGTATTCAAACATAACATTTAACCGGATATTAAGTGTACCAAGTCATGCCCACCATGATTTTCTTAACTGCAAACCATGAAATGGTCTGAGAAATATTAGAATTAGACACAAAAAGATTTTTCTTCTTGCATTTTTGTGGGAATGAGCTAATTCTATTTATTCTGACTTCAAAGTAAATATTGTTAAAAATATAAATGAGGTGAAATTTGCATTGATGCTAAAATAAAGCAAGTTTCAGAAAGCTCACAACAAACAAGGTAATGTTTCAATGGAAAATATTACTATGGTATATGATAAAGCTTTCTTTTTCTCCTGTCATTATTTTCCATGCCCCTTAATTTTATGGCAGCACATCCACTTATTAAACCAAAAACTAATCTGAAAACATTCCTGTCAGATGATTTACTTGTGAATAAAATTGTCAGCCTAGTTAATGATTAAGATAGAAAAAAGTCTTAAGCGCTCTTAAGGAAAACTGTTTTTTAACCTTTGACAGTTGAGATAATTGTTCCTGTAAGTAATTAAGAGGAGAAAAGACCTGTGTGTCTCAGAGTCAGTTGACGTATACACAGTGATGCTGCACATGGGTGACAGGCACAAACCTTGCTAATTTAGGCGGCACTCAGAGGAAACCCTTTTTAGAAAAATACAGTGGCCTATCTCTGCTTCACAACTTCCTTGTCTAGCATATGCTTCCCCTCATATTTGACATCCTAATTACGTAGGAAAACATTACGAGGTACAAATGCCCTGACCCCATCCACAGAGATATGGTTGTTGTTGACTGAAATTCAAGTCTGGATGAAAGAATTAATTCAACAGACAAACAGCAACTATAGAACATCCCAGGTGATCTGAAAGCATTCCTCTGTAGTTTATCCTCATTTAGCTGCAAATATAAGTATTTCCATTGAGCAGGTGTGTTTGGCTTTTCACCTTGTGCATGATGGGCTCTGAAGTCTGAAAACATGAGGAAATTGGCAAGGGAAAAATGCTGGTCTATCCTCACATTGATCAGTGCAATCTATGAATGGAAAGGTGAGGGAGCTAGAAGAGCTAATACCATTTAGAAAGAGAAGAGAGGTAAAGAAATTATGCTAGACAATTTTAAAACTTGTTAAAAAGCTATAGCAATCAAGACAGTGTGCTATTGGAAAGAAGCCAGACAAATATATCAAAGGAATGGATTAAAGAGTCTGGATATCCACACAAAACTAGTAAATTGATTTTTTTATGTAGGTTCAAAAGTCATTCTGTGGAGAAAGAATAGCCCTTTCAACAGATGGTGCTGGAACAATTGGATAGCCACACATTAAAAAAAATTTTTTTTGAATCTCTATTTGAATCTCACATCATATACAAAATTAACTTTTAATGGATTATAACTCTACATATAAAATATAAATATATAAAACATAGAACAAGACATAGAAGAAAATGTGTCAACTGCAGTTAGGAGACAGTTCTTGGATATGACACAATAAGCATAATGCATAAAGGAGAAAATGAGAAATTTGATGGAATTAAAAAGTGTTTTGCAGTGAGAAAAAATTATGTTATGCTGTGACAAACAATATGGTATGTTGTGAGAAAACTTACATGCACAGTACATCATACGAAATTCTGGGCTGGATGAAGCACAAGCTGGAATCAAGATGGCCAGGAGAAATATCAATAATCTCAGATATGCAGATGACACCACCCTTGTGACAGAAAGCGAAGAACTAAAGACCCTCAATGAAAGTGAAAGAGGAGAGTAAAAAAGTTGGCTTAAAACTCAACGTTCAGAAAACTAAGATCATGGCATCCGGTCCCATCAATTCATGGCAAATAGATGGGGAAACAATGGAAACAGTGACAGACTTTATTTTTCTGGGCTCCGAAATCACTGCAGATGGTGACTGCAGCCATGGAATTAAAAGACACTTCCTCCTTGGAAGAAAAGCTATGACTAAGGTAGACAGCATATTCAAAAGCAGAGACATTACTTTGCCAACAAAGGTCTGCCTAGCCAAAGCTATGGTTTTTCCAGTAGTCATGTATGGATGTGAAATTTGGCCTATAAAGAAAGCTGAGTGCCAAAGAATTTATGCTTCTGAACTGTGGCACTGAAGAAGACTCTTGAGAGTCACTTGGTCTGCAAGGAGATAAAACTAGTCCATCCTGAAGGAAATCAGTCCTGAATATTCATTTGAAGGACCGATGCTGAAGCTGAAACACCAATACTTTGGCCACCTGATGTGAAGAGCTGACTCATTGGAAAAGACCCTGATGCTGGGAAAAATTGAGGGCTGGAGGAGAAGGGGATGACAGAGGATGAGATGGTTGGACGGCATCATCAACTAGATGGACATGAGTTTGAGCAAACTCCAGGAGTTGGTGATTTACAGGAAAGCCTGGCGTGCTGCAGTCCATGGGGTTGCAAAGACTCAGACACAACTGAGTGACTGAACTGAACTGGAAAAAGTGTTTTGTTGTGAGAAAAGCACCATTGAGAGAATGAAGAGGTTAGATGTGGACAGAGAGAGAATACGTGCAAATGGCCTTTCATAGTGATAAAAGTGTCAATCCGGAGAACATTCTAAACATTTATGCTTCAAAATGCTTGAATACAGTTCAAAAATGCATAAAGTGAAACTGCAAGCAAAAAAGGAATGAATCTACAATTATGGGTGAATATTTCAATATCCATTTTAAATATTTCATAGGACAACTAAAAAATATAAGGATGTAAATGATTTGAATGAAATGGTCAATCAGTTTTACCAAAGTGATGTTTTAGTTTATCAAAAAGCAGTAGAAAATATGCATATTTTTATTGCCCATGAGACATTTACCAAGACAGACCAAACATTAAAATAATATAGGTGACACAACACATGGGTTCTAACCACAGTGGAATTAAATTGTATGTCAATCAGCAAAAGGTTTCTAGAAAAGTCTCAAAATGTTGGTGAGTAAATAAGATACTTCTAAATAGCTCATGAGACAATAAAGAGAAGACAAAGGAGAAATTAAAAAGGATTTGAAACTGAATGAAAATGATAAAACCGCATGAGAAATTAGTTGGAAGTCACTGTAGAAAGCTACAAATCTCATCTGATAAATGACTCATATGCCCAAGATTACATAAATGATTTTCAAAACTCAATTACATTTAACAAAACATGGGAAAAAAAGTTTGAGTAGGCATTTCATGAAAAACACAAAGATGGCAAATAAGTACATGAAGAGATGCTTAACATCTTAGTCAGTCAGGCAGTCAGTTCAGTTCAGTCACTCAGTCGTGTCCGACTCTCTGCGACCCCATGAATCGCAGCACGCCAGGCCTCCCTGTCCATCACCAACTCCCGGAGTTCACTCAGACTCATGTCCATTGAGTCAGTGATGCCATCCAGCCATCTCATCCTCTGTTGTCCTCTTCTCCTCCTGCCCCCAACACCCCCCGCCCCCCCAGCATCAGAGTCTTTTCCAATGAGTCAACTCTTCGCATGAGGTGGCCAAAGTACTGCAGTTTCAGCTTCAGCATCATTCCCTCCAAAGAACACCAGGGCTGATCTCCTTCAGAATGGACTGGTTGGATCTCCTTGCAGTCCAAGGGACTCTCAAGAGTCTTCTCCAACACCACAATGCAAATTACAACCACAACAAGATACAAGTAGATGTCTGCTACAGTGACTACATTTTAAAAAGTGACCATCCTTTTTAGTGATATTTGGGGGGACCAGAAACACTTATCTATAGCTGATTTAGATGTTGTTGTTGTTTAGATGCTAAGTTGTGTCTGATTTTTTGTGATCCCGTGGATTGGAGCACCCCAGGTTTCCCTGTCCTTCACTATCTCCCAGAATTTGCTCACATTCATGTCCATTGAGTCAGTGATGCTATCTAACCATCCTCTGCTGCCACCTTTCTCCTTTTGCCTTCAATCACTTCGCAATGCAGTTTAGCAGTTTAGTAAAAAGCAACACATACACTTACCATTACATCACTTCACTCCTATATATTTCTGGGAGAGAAAATAAGCATGTGTCCATACAAAGTTGTAAACTTGAATTTCCAAAAGAATTTGCTCATAATACCCCAAAACTCTATATCACTCAAAAATCCGTCAGTAGGCAATGGAGTATTACTCAGCCGTTAAAAAGAATTCATTTGAATCAGTTCTGATGAGATGGATGAAACTGGAGCCGATTATACAGAGTGAAGTAAGCCAGAAAGAAAAACACCAATACAGTATACTAACACGTATATATGGAATTTAGGAAGATGGCAATGTCGACCCTGTATGCAAGACAGGAAAAAAGACACAGATGTGTATAACGGACTTTTGGACTCAGAGGGAGAGGGAGAGGGTGGGATGATTTGGGAGAATGGCATTCTAACATGTATACTATCATGTAAGAATTGAATCGCCAGTCTATGTCTGACGCAGGATACAGCATGCTTGGGGCTGGTGCATGGGGATGATCCAGAGAGATGTTATGGGGAGGGAGGTGGGAGGGGGGTTCATGTTTGGGAACGCATGTAAGAATTAAAGATTTTAAAATTTAAAAAAAACAACTAAAATAGAAACAAAAAAAACAAATTGTTATTGATCTATATAATATATTGTTAACTAGAAAATTTAAAAAAAAAACTAATTTTCTATTGATGCATGCTACAACATGGGTGACTCTCAAAATAATTATCCCAGTGAAAGATGTCGAACAAGAGTCACTGATGTTTACCTTGGGAAGAAGGGCTGGTATACCCAAAATTTTTATCATACTGATGCTTCTACAAATGATTATGCTAAAACTCAAATTTTATACTTTCAATATTTTCAATTTCCTATCAATTATGCCTGAATAAAGCTGTCTGAAAGAGAAAAAAAGTTGAAATTTATGCTGAAAATCAGTGTTCTAATTGAGAGTCTATGGCTTCCTTGATAAAATTGTGACTCTAGTCAAGTGACTTACTACTCACGTACTTCAGTTTTCTCATCCATAGAATAAGCCAAACAATAGTTATCCTGCATTTGGATATCATATAAGGAAAACATTTAATACAGGGTGTTAAGGTTCAAGATGTACCAGGTTTCACCATCCTAGATGTTTCAAATCCATATCCTCTCCATCTCAAACTTCTGTCTAGAAGAAGTGCATCACTTAATTAAGTATGAGACATTTCTAGAGTTGTTTCTATTTTAATGATACCTTCAAATATAATACACATGGCTTTTTTTTTTTCAAAATGAATCTGGGATTACAATCGTAATTTGTTAAAATCCTTATATCCAGTGGGAAAAAAAGAAATTTTTCACAAAAATCTTCTTCATCAAGTCTAAGAGCCAACAGTAGTCATATGTATGCTGATTTTCTATCAATATTTATAAACGTGGCGTGTATTTTACAGATTAAAAACTCACTAATATATATCTGTTTGCATGCATGAATGACTGACAGCATCACTTTTTGTGCTTTTTATCATGACTTGATCACTAGAAATCAAAACATCCTTAGTAAACAGGGTTCGGCAGAATGTGGCTAATCGAAACATCTTTGAAACCTTTAGTGAGCGTGCATGTCGTGAATGTGAAATTTCTGGAAACTGAATCTCTAGCCTGCTGGAGCAATGGCGGGACAGATGGCCAGTGGTTACATAAGGCAATAGTTGAAGAATTTGCCTCTCAGCAACCATCTTCAAGCTAAGAGTAAGCATCTGGTGGGTATGCACGAGGTATTAAGTGGACCACAGATCTGGGAGGAGAGCCACTTGGCTGCTCTGAGTTATGCAGGCTTTCTTAAAGACAGCACCATATGGATCTATATTGGGAGAAGGGTAGCTCAAATGGAAACTGAAGAGAGAAACAAGCTAAAGTAAATGAGAAACAGAAGTTCAGTAGATTTGTGAAGAGCTAAAATCAGAGGGCTAAACTTGAGTTCATAGTTTTTTTCCATTTATTACACAACTTACTTCATGACATTTCTCTGCCAAGGCAGTGCCATTTAAGGACTGACATAGTGTGATTCATATATTCCTACACGCGGAGCTATTTTCTGATCATGTTGTATATCAGGGTCCATTTGTACATTTAGTTCTCCACATATGTGAGTCAGTCCAAGATCAATCCTGTTGTTTACAGTCTTTCCTTGACAGAAGACAAGGTCCCATTTTTGTGAAGAACAATGCTTGGCAATCAAAATAACATGCTTCAGATGGGCAAGTCGTCAAGAAACACGTGTAACTCTTGGCCTGATTCAAACGCCTGTTTGGAGTTTACTGGAAAGAGCGTTTCCACATTCTTTTAATTTCTTCTTCTCAGTAAAGTTTTACTGAGCACTTACTATATTTGGGCGAGGAGATGAAAACGCGAAACTGAACAAGAAGGTTTTAACTCTAGGAGGCACTTAAGACAGAGAAACATCTAAAGACACTTATCTGACATGGTGGTCGTGAATTCAATAATGATGGTATGTATATAATACTGGAGAAGCAGATTGAGGCCAGTCTTCCTGTTGTAAACCTCTTTCTTTAAGAGATAAACTTCTAAATCTCCTTCTCAAAAGATGTAAGACATTTTTCCTTGTTCTGACTGCCTAGCCCGCTACAGGCTAGTTTTCTTTATAAACCCTTCTTGAGGAAGAAGTACCATAAAGATGGAGAGGGCCATTGAAAGGAAAAGATTGACTCCTGTTCCCCTCAATGCTCTTGCATCATCCCTGCCCACCCCCAGAGCTCACTTCATAGCACCGCTACACAACGGAAATACAACTCAGCCACACAGAGAACTTTAAATTGTCTAGAAGCCACATTCAGCAAGGGAAAAGAAATGAGAAAAATTAATTCTAATAATAAGTTCCATTTAACCTAATATATCTAAAATGGAGCTTGCCTGGTGGCTCAGTGGTAAAGAATCTGCCTGCCAGTGCAGGAGGCACAGGTTTGATCCTTGGGTTAGGAAGATCCCCTGGAATAGGGGTACCCACTCCAGTATTCTTGCCTGGGAAATCCCATGGAGGGAGGAGCCTGGTGGGCTACAGTCCATGAAAGTGAAAGCGTCAGTCTCTCATTCATGTCCAATTCTCTGTGACCCCATGGGCTCTAAACTGAGAGTATTCTGAGTATTCACTGGGCAGGGTTGCCATTCCCTTCTCTAAGAGATCTTCCTGACCCAGGGAACAAACTTGTGTCTCCTGCATTGCAGGCAGATTCTTTACTATCTGAGCCATCAGGCATCCCATGGACAGAGGAGCCTGGTGGGCTACAGTCAATTGGGGGTCACAAAAGAGTCACACACAACTTAGAGATTAAAATGACAACAATATCTAATGGTCTCATTTCAATACATCCTAAATACAAAATTATCAGGGAGATATTTTGCCTTCGATTTTTTATGCTGTGTTTAAAATATGGTGTGGGATCTCAAAACTGCAGCCCTTCTCAATTTGGAATCACATCCAAGAGTCCGATATCCACGCTCTCACAGTAAAGAATCCGCCTGCAATGCAGGAGAAGCAGGAGACGCGAGTTCAATCCCTGGGTCTGGAAGCTCCCCTGCAGGAAGGCATGGCAACCCGCTATAGCATTCTTGCCAGGAAAATCCCATGGACAGGGGAGCCTGGGGCTAAGGTCCATGTACTCAAAGAGTTGGACACAACTGAAGCAGCTGAGCACGTACACACGCACAGAGGGAAAAGGCTCACCCAGCTTTACCTCCCACGCTATTTGTCCTCTCCCAGTGCTCCCTCCAAGCCTCTTTGAGCCTCTGCCTGCAAGTGACATGGGGACATTGTACGTCTATACGGAGGTGCACATGCCAACAAATGCCTACGGCTCCCCGTGCTCTGGCCGTTTGTACTTTCAGGGCTTGTAAAGTTCTTAGAAATTGCATTGACCATGTGTCAATGAGTCATTCATTTTGAAGATTTCCTGAAATCATACCATCTTTTAACATATTTACCCTAAGTTCAGGTGGGTCTCATTTTGAGAGGGACAGAAGTGGGGAATCTGAACAAACAGAAGGCTCTCTTTGAGTTTTCAGCGTGATCACAAGCTCACCATGGGAAAATGCCACACTGAAGATATCGGAGCATCTGCAGTGTCCATATTTTCTGGACTCGCCTTTCATCTTGGAGATGAGCTGTGCTTTCTGTTCTTTGATGCTTGTTATTGGTATTCAGCACAGGGCTGCCACGTGGGATTTGCCAATGAGAATTAAACTTGAAGATCCACTAGCTACCTGCTCCCTTGGGGCATTCTGAAATTTTCTCTCAGCACAACAGGGCACAAAGAGGGTGGCATTGTCAGCTGAGAATTTATTAACCAGAATTCAAAGCCCCAGTAAACAGTGCTCAGCAGCCCCCCTCAGTCAGGACATCCAGCGGGGGAGTTCTGAACAAACGCACGTGGGCTTCTGCAGGGAAATGGAAGCTTGAGATCTTACTTCCCACAGTTTGCCCTGCATCTGTTAACCTGCTGTTCTCAGAGATGTTTCAGACTAGAAGGAACCCTGAAGGCTCAGCATGTGAGCCTTTTTAGATGGGAGAAACATGTCTGACTCTTTGAGACCCCATGGACTGTAGCACACCAGGCTTCCCTGTCCTTCACTATCTCCTGGAGTTTGCTCAAACTCATGCCCATTAAGGTGGTGACACCATCCAATCATCTCCTCTGCTACCCACTTCTCCTCCTGCCTGCAATCTTTTCTAGCATCAAGGTCTTCTCCAATGAGTCAGCTCTTTGCATCAGGTGACCAAAGTACTGGAGCTTCAGCTTCAGCATCAGTCTTTCCAATGAATATTCAGGGTTGATTTTTTTTTTAAGGATGGGCTGGTTTGATCTCCTTGCAGTCCAAGGGACTCTCAAGAGTCTTCTCCAGTGCCACAGTTTGAAAGCATCAATTCTTTGGAGCTCAGCTTTCTTTATAGTCCAACTCTCACATCCATACACGACTACTGAAAAAACCATAGCTTTGAATACATGGACATTATAATTTCCATTCAATATTCAAAGGACCTAGGAAGCCCCACATGTCATTTTGATTTTAGGTACTTAACGATTTTGTTTTCATTTTTTATTTTATATTGGAAGATAGTTGATGTCTTATTGGAGTATAATTACTTCACACTGTCGTGTGGTTTCTGCTGGGGAGCATGAATCAGCTCTGTGTACACATATATCCCTTCCCTCTTGTACCTCCATTCCACTCACCCTTATCCCACTCTTCTGGGTCATCAGAGGGTGGAGCTGAGCAACCCATGCTGTACAGAAGCTTTCCATCTCTGTCAGTTTTACACACAGTACTGCAGGTGTGTGAGTCCTGCTCTCCAATGTGTCTCACCCTCCTCTTTCTCCCACTCCCGCTGTGGCCACGTGTCCATTTTCATCTGCATCTGCATCCCTGCCCAGCAAATAGGTTCCTCTGTAGGTACTTAAGGTGCTTCTGAAGTGATTCAGAGGTAAAGAATCCATCTGCCAATGTAGGAGATCCGGGAGATGCTGTTTCAATCCCCGGGCCACTCCAGTATTGGAATTGGCAACCCACTCCAGTATTCTTGCCTGGAAAATGCCAAGGACAGAGGAGCCTGGTGGGCTGCAGTCCATGGGGTCACAGAAAGTCCAATAAGACTGAGCAACTGAGCATGCACACATGTAGGTACTTGAAGGTTAATTTTCAAGGAACATAGCATCCAAGAAGGAAAGAACATACTGTCTACGGAATAAGAGCCTTCTAGAATATTCATATTTGCTTTAGAGAGATGTGGTTTAATTATACTATATAGAACAATTGAGGCCAACACCATCTAGAAAGAGACATCAGGCAAAGAGCTCTGGTACTGGTAACAGGCTATATTCCAAATAAGACACGCATGGCTACTAACACTTTACTGTTGAAAAAAAGAAATGTTATAAAGGAAAAGTAGACAAAAAAATCTAATGGTCTATAAGGATACAGAACTTCCCTCTGTTGCCCTCATACTTGTAACAAAATATGTTTTCAATTTATAATTTTAATAGGAAAGTACAAAGATATCTTTATCATTTACATACATATATACAAACATATGTTTTGATATATTTAACTGAAGACTTGTTAGATGTGGGTTATGAATAGAATGAGTAGTTTATAAAATATCTGTTTTTCTAAACTGGAGATTAGAAGTGGATTGTCTTAAATTTGCATGAGAAGTCGTATAGGTTTACATACATTGTTCATGGTGGCAAAGGACAATATTTACTTTCTTAACTCTAAGAGAAGTGTGATTACCGTGTCTCCTTCTTAACACCAATGACCCCACTTTTGTAAAGTGATTTTAGCGTAGGAGGATCCAGAAGTCTTAGATGAGAAGGAATTCAGTCCCAGGCTGCATTACCCTACCCTCCACTCTAACCAAAATTGTAATCCCTGAAACACTGAGGCATCATCACCAGAGGAGTGCAATGTGTTGCAGGAATTCAGTAAGACACAACAAAGTATGGGAATGAATCAAGTCAACATTTCAGAAATGATTTCACACAATGAGAGAATTCATCAAGTGATCTTCTTAAAAGAAGGCACATGGAGGGGCTTCCCTGGGGTCCAGCAGTTAAGACTCTGTGCTTCCATTGCAGGGGGCACAGGTTCGATCCTCGGTCAGGGAACTAAAATCCTGCATGCCACAAAGCACAGCCAAATAAATAACAGAATTGAGAATCATCAGAGCATTTTAAATACAAATAAATAAATAAGGAGAAGGCACACAGAATCCTATCATGACTCTTATCAGAGTATCCTGGCTTTAGCTTAACCAGCCTCTGCCTTGGGTAAGTCACTTAATGATTGAGAAATTCAATATTTCCTCACATGTAAAGTGGTCAGAATAATAGCTTCCACATATTGAATATATTCCATGATTCTTTTCTCATGTTTGATACTTTATGTACCGTATCTTTTATTCTTTCACGAACTAGTTGCAGCTGTTAACTCCACTTTATAAATCAGATTCACAAAGGTTAAATGATTGATCCAAGTCCAAAGTACTTTAAAGTGGCAGAGCCAGAATTCAAATCTATGCACTTGCAAATTTTCTATATTATATTTAGCTTATTGAATCCAAAAGAGTATCATTGCAGCATGGCATGTTAACCAAGCTTCAATTCAAGTACAGATGGCAGATTACCACAATACTGAATGTATCATTTTCTTAACCATTCTCCAAAACAGATTTAATCTCCATGACTTTGGTTATTCACACTCCATCTGCTTAGGCACCCAGCTTCACCAAATCTAGATTTTTATAGAATCTTACAAATTTTGAAGGACTTTGTGTTTTGTGTGTGTCTGTGTGCCTAGTTTCTCAGTTGAGTCTGACTCTTTGCGACCCTGTGGACTGTAGCCCGCCAGCCTCCTCTGTCCATGGGGATTCTCCAGGCAAGAACACTAGAGGGCTGCCACCCCCTTCTCCAGGGGATCTTCCCAACCAGAGGATCAGACCCAGGTCTCCAGCATTGCATGAGGATTCTTTACTGTCTGAACCACCAGGGAAGCTCCAGAATATTGGAGTGGGTAGTCTATCCTTCTTCCAGGGGGTTTTTTGGACCCAGGAATCGAACTGGGGTCTCCTGCATTGAAGCCAGATTCTTTACCATCTTAGCCACCAAGGAAGCCCTTTAGCCTCAATCAAAACTCCAAAGATTACTGATAACCTCTGGTATGAATTTATGCCTTTCTAAGTCATTCTCATTGAATTTTGTAGCTCTTTACCATGCATATTTAACCTAGATTTTTTGCTTGCTCTGTAATTGTTTTTGCATTCATCAGGGTCACCTACTAGACTGTGAGCAATTGGCAGCCACAGAATGGGCCCAGTTGATCTATGTTTCCTTATACAATCCCTGGTATAACATCATATAGTGGGTAATCTGTTGACTGTCAAAGGAATCAAATCAAATTGCCAGAAAAGGAAAAAACAGTAATGCATATTTGAAAAATGACCCAATTTTAGTGTATGTTATTTGTTTGATATTATAATGCTTAGATTTAGATGATACTTTAAGGCTGGTATGCATGGTGATGCCAAATATTTTCTCATATATTAATATTTATCTTCTAAGACACAATGAAAAGAGGCCACAAATAAAGATATTTAAGGATTCTACTGCTAATATCCAAATATGCATTTGAAAATCCATTATTTATGTGCTTCATAAGTGCATGTATATTTATTTTTTTGCTAACCTCCTCATAACTTTATCATCTGAAATGACGTTTTGTGATGGCTACGTTATGCTAGGTGATAGAAATGACATCTATGGAAGGTAATTTCAAATGGATCAAGCCGTCTGCACATTAAGAAATGAATACAGAGATAAGAAGCAACAAATCAGTAAATAGCTTATTCTTCCACCTCACTCAAAGGAATGTCATAATTTTTATGGCCTTTGACTATAAACATTATGAATAATCTCATACAATCCTTGTTATGGAGCCAAATAAAAAGGTAAAAAAGATTTTTCAATCAATAAGAAACAGTGAATCAAGCAAATGTAATGGCATTTTGATATCAAGTGTACCTTAAATTGTCTTTTTATTTAAAACTCACAGCACTCTTTCCTACAAGCATTCATTGAAGATATACTTTTGCTTTTTCATTAAATCAAGACGGCTCTTTTATATCAGAATTTGGGCTTGTTTAGATTAAGAAAGAGAAGTATAAACTATATTCGAGTTGACTTGTAATCGTATAATGGACATCAACACAGTGGAAAAACAGATCTAAGCACATTATAATAAAATCACTTTAATTTTCACATGGTTTTTAATACCATAGATAAAATAAAACAGAGCTGATAAAACACAAAATACTGTTAATGGAACAAGGAGTATCTATTATCTTTCCAGTTACAGATGGCCATTGTTATAACTATGGACACATTTCCGCTTTCTTGCATTTGTGTGGTTATGTATGATTTCCATGCAGCATTGAAAGAAAAGAGTCCTGTGGTAATCAGAGTACTCTTTGGCATAGTACTCCAGATTTGTCATTTTTTTTCATATTTCCAAATTATGTTTGTAGTATTTTTGTAGTAGATTTGAGGAAGTATTTTTAATATATCCACATCTTTCTATAACAATATTTCTAAATATCTAAACTGTTTATTTTAATTTTTGGTGTTGTTAGGATTATTTTTATCCTCGTGTCCTTCCATTAGTCTTTGCTATCAGGTAAAAGAAACAATATTTGGTATATTTTTATGCTCTCAATTATTTCACTAAATTTTCTTTTCACATGCTATTATCTTTCCTTATTCTTTCTTCAATTATTTGTCACCATTTGTTGTTTTAAGTAGACACACAGGCACAGAGCTTTAAAAGTCAAATCATTTCACAGGATTATGGAGAACGTGTTCTCTCTTCTCTCACAGAGGTAATCTCTTTGAAGAATTTTCTCATCTGTGTCAGGCATTTAACTCCATAACTCACTATCATTTGTATACCACTCTTTGATTTTTCAGTTTTGGGCATGACCTAAGGTTTTCAAATTATAGAAAGTGAGAATTTGGCTCTGTCCCATTTATGACACAATTAACCGTCTTTTTCTTCTCCGCATCCACACCAGTTTGGCTGGACCCTATGCCATGTTTACGTAGTGACTCTCTATGCAGCATGTGAGGCAAGACAGGCGTGTTCTAAGATCACATGTCTCTTCTATCCCTTTGTTTTCCCTGTAGTTAATAATAGTCTCATAATTGTATGTATTTAACTTTTATTTGTGTTCCATTAAATTAACTCCTAGCACTCACCACCTTTGAGTAATTTCAGAAACATGAGCATTTCCTTTCTCTTCTACATACTCTGCTAAAGGTGTCTCATATCTTCCTCATCCTTTCTTTTCTCCTTCTTTTTTTTTGGCTGGACGCCATCTTGAGAAGACAGGTGGAAATTTGAGGAAAGTCATGTATGAAACTATTTTTTGTAGACTCATGCTTAATTGACTGCTATTGAATCAGTGCTGAGAACTCCTTTTCTTCTGTAAGACTCTTTCTTTTAAAGGCATTATTTCCTATGTTTAGTTTCAAATTTTGATCTTAAGACATTGATTCTTAGTTATGTTAATATTTTCCCCTGAAGCCTGTAGGCATTATCTTTGTTCCCACTGAACTGAAGTTGGGAATAATGGCCTTGTTATAGATCTATTTTCATTAATTGTCTGGGAACGAGGTGACCCTAGTTGTCAGACAATTCATGTCCTTCAATTTGGAGAAATTTCCTGGACTTATTGCTTTGATAATTTCTTCACCTCAATTTTCTCTATCCTTTTTGTGAAGCTCCAATTTGAGATTTGAGGGTCTAGAGGAACGATTCTTTAAAATTTAATCATTTCTTTCTCATTTCATCTTTTTGATCTTTTTATTACACTCTCTGTATTGTTACTTCAAACTTAACTTCCAGTCATTTTCCTTTAAAAAAAATGGACTATAGTTATTTTGCAATGGTCATTCTTTATTTTCAAAATGTTGTTTTTATCCTATTTAAAAACACTGATGACTAACTTATCTAAGAATATTTTCTTTTTTTTTTTTTAAATTTTAAAATCTTTAATTCTTACATGCATTCCCAAACATGAACCCCCCTCCCACCTCCCTCCCCATAACATCTTTCTGGGTCATCCCCATGCACCAGCCCCAGAATCAGGGAACTTACTGTTCCCTCTTAGTTATGTGAATGAGTGTCTGTGTGTGTGTGTGTGTGTGTGTGTGTGTGTGTGTGTGTCTATGTATTTAGGAAGCTGTGAGGTTGCTTTTTGACATTGTACTTGGTAAACAACAGCCACAGTAAAAGAACTGCAATATTTTTGCATTCATTTTACTTTGCTAAGCAGAAAACTGAGGACAGGCAAAAATGAACAGTCTCCTTACCTTGTTTGTATGTAAAATAAAATATTTCTATGTAAAAACTAAAATATATGAGTAGGTTCATTATTTTCAATTGAGCTTTATAAGCATTGAAATTAGCAGAAATTAATCTAGAAATCAGAAAGTGATTTTTCAAAATCTAGCATTTGAGGAGTGCCAGTGGAACTAAAAAGCCTCTTGATGAAAGTGAAAGTGGAGAGTGAAAAAGTTGGCCTAAAGCTCAACATTCAGAAAATGAAGATCATGGCATCCAGTCCCATCACTTCATGGGAAATAGACGGGGAAACAGTGGAAACAGTGTCAGACTTTATTTTTGGGGGCTCCAAAATCACTGCAGATGGTAACTGCAGCCATGGAATTAAAAGACACTTACTCCTTGGAAGAAAAGTTATGGCCAACCTAGATAGCATATTCAAAAGCAGAGACATTACTTTGCCGACTAAGGTCCATCTAGTCAAGGCTATGGTTTTTCCTGTGGTCATGTATGGATGTGAGAGCTGGACTGTGAAGAAAGCTGAGCGCCGAAGAATTGATGCTTTTGAACTGTGATGTTGGAGAAGACTCTTGAGAGTTCCTTGGACTGCAAGGAGATCCAACCAGTCCATTCTGAAGGAGATCAGCCCTGGGATTTCTTTGGAAGAAGTGATGCTAAACCTGAAACTCCAATACTTTGGCCACCTCATGCAAAGAGTTGACTCATTGGAAAACACTCTGATGCTGGGAGGGATTGGGGGCAGGGGGAGAAGGGGATGACAGAGGATGAGATGGCTGGATGGCATCACTGACACGATGGACTGAGTCTGAGTGAACTCCGGGAGTTGGTGATGGACAGGGAGGCCTGGCGTGCTGCGATTCATGAGGTCGCAAAGAGTTGGACACGACTGAGTGACTGAACTGAACTGAGTGATTTACATTGCAATTTTCAAGCCCATATAGATTTATTTTATTATTTTATTTCGTTTCATTTTATTTCCTGGGGAGGGAAAGTTGAAATGTGTCATGCACTATATTGGTTCACACAATCCCTACTCTGAACATGTTTGCTGATGATCTGAATATAGCTATTTCTTTGAATGTTTCAACCATATTGTCAGAATAGCATTTAATCTTTAGCTTACATTTACTTGTTCTTAACATAGACTGTATTGGTAGCTTCCATTTTATGCGTATATATGATTAATTATATGTATTTTCCCATGATTTTGAAAAAAAAAAATTTCCACGTCTATAATAGTGGAAAGATAAAAACCTCTTGTAAGGAAACAACAAGATAGAAAAGGCATTTAATTACAGGCTAACATTGCTGCTTTAAAGCATGTGAAGCTTGCTTCAAGTGAAGATGTTTTTATTTTGAGAGATTTTTCTATGTATATTTATAGACTTTAATGAAACTATTTTAATATTTCTCATTTAATGATGATTAATGTTTGCTAACAGATATTCTACTTTAAACAGAAAAAGATCAAAGGGCTTAACTGGGTGGCACTAGTAGTAAATAACCCACCTGCCAGTGCAGAAGACATAGAGACACAAGTGTGATCTCTTGAAGAAGGAAATGGCAACCCACTTCAGTATTCTTGCTTGGAACATTCCATGGACAGAGGAATCTAGCAGGCTACAGTCTATGGAGTTGTGAAGGGTGAGACATAACTGAAGTGACTGAGAATGCAAAGCATTAAAATTTCTCGTAAGAGAACAACCATTGCAAAAATGTTTTTAAAGATGTCTTACCCACATTTCGGGAAACAGAAAGACATTACAATACTATCCATGCTCGGAAATGACCAGAGAAGGGAGTCCCAACCACTTCTCATTATCCTTTAGCATAAAATTTCTTGATGGCTCAGCATATAATCAGTTTTATCAAATGACCCACGTAATCTTGAAAACTGCACATCTCTGATTGGGACTAAATAATCTATTCATTCAGAAAACTAAGATCATGCCATCTGGTCCAATCACTTCACGGGAAATAGATGGGGAAACAGTGGAAACAGTGTCAGACTTTATTTTGGGGGGCTCCAAAATCACTGCAGATGGTGATTGCAGCCATGAAGTTAAAAGACACTTACTTCTTGGAAGGAAAACTATGACCAATCTAGAGAGCATATTAAAAAGCAGAGATATTACTTTGCCAACACATGTCTGTCTAGTCAAGGCTATGGTTTTTCCAGTGGTCATGTATGGATGTGAGAGTTGGACTGTGAAGAGAACTGAGTCCTGAAGAATTGATGCTTTTCAACTGTGGTGTTGAAGAAGACTCTCGAGAGTCCCTTGGACTGCAAGGAGATTCAACCAGTCTATCCTAATTGAGACCAGTCCTGGGTGTTCATTGGAAGGCCTGATGCTGAAGCTGAAACTCCAATACTTTGGCCACCTCATGTGAAGAGTTGACTCATTGGAAAAGACTCTGATGCTGGGAGGGATTAGGGGCAGGAGGAGAAGGGGACGACAGAGGATGAGATGGCTGGATGGCATCAGTGACTCAGTGGACGTGAGTCTGAGTGAACTCCGGGAGTTGGTGATGAACAGGGAGGCCTGGCGTGCTGCGATTCATGGGGTCGCAAAGAGTTGGACACGACTGAGCTACTGAACTGAACTGAATTGAATCTATTCATGCTCAACATGTTATTAATGTCATTTCATGGTCTCACAATCTTACCAATCTAATTAGTTTCTGAGGTAGGTGTGATTAAAAACCCCTCACTCCCATATACATTTGCCTAATTCTCTTTGTAGTTATTCTATTTTGTGCTTTATCTATCTTGGGGCTGTATTATTATGTACATACAAATTATCCATGTTGAATTGCCCCTTCAGCTTCATGACATTTCCCCTTTATCTCTAATAATATTTTTGCCTTAAACCACAGTTTTTCTAATTTTCCTAGAGAAATGCCACTTTATTTTTGTGTTTGTATACTGCATTTTTTTTTGTCTTTATGATTCCAGAAGTTCCACATTCTTATGCTGAATATCTGTCTTTTGTAAGCAAAATAATTGTTTTTGTTTTTGTCCTGTTTTACCTTGTTTTCCCCTAACCTGACAATGTTTGCCATTCATTGCAATATTTGACCCCTTTATATATAAACTAAATATTAACATATTTGGGGTTCCATCTACCATCTAATTATTTGCTGTCATCTTATTATTTTACTGGAATTGTCTGTTCTGTGTCTTTCCTCTTTTGCCTTTCAGTTTGAGCAAGCACATAATATTGTACCACAACTTATATGTACATTCCATATCTTCTTGATCTTAATTCTCCCTCTATCCACTATTGAAGCAAACAACTCAGCTTCATGCATGTGTAACTTGACAGAACCTTGATTCAAAGATCTGCTTCATTCTTCTTCCTGCCTGGAGACTCAGATATCCTGCAAAAACAACCTGGAAACAGGGATTACTTAAACCCCACAGGGCTGTTTGACCACTGACATAAAATGTTTCCCCAAATGTTCTCTCATGGATGCCTATCTTGGTTGTTATACCAAGAAGACAACACAGACTAGTCAGTTTTAGATGTGGGTGAAAAAAAAAAATCTACACTGAATGGTTGAAGGTGACAATAGATTGATATAAATTCTTCTAAATTTGTAGTAACAAGCCATGGAAACAAGCCAAATGTTCAATGACAGATGAATGGATGAATGTCCATGGTACATATGGACAACAGAATACTACTCGGCCAGAAAAAGAATGAAATAACACTGTTTGCAGCAGAATGAATGGATCCAGAGATTATCATACTAAGTGAAGTAAGCAAGACAGGCAAAGACAAATATGTAATAACACTTGTATGTGGGATCTAAAATAAAAAATACAAACAAACTTATTTACATAACAAATATGGGCTCACAGACATAGAGAACAAACTTATGGTTGCCAAAGCAGAAAGGAGAGGGATAAATCAGGAGTTTGGGATGAGCAAATACACATAGTTCAGTTCAGTTCAGTCACTCAGTCATGTCCGACTCTTTGCGACCCCATGAATTGCAGCACGCCAGGCCTCCCTGTCCATCACCAACTCCCGGAGTTCACCCAAACACTTGTCCATCAAGTCAGTGATGCCATCCAGCCATCTCATCCTCTGTCCTCCCCTTCGCCTCCTGCCCCAAATCCCTCCCAGCATCAGAGTCTTTTCCAATGAGTCAACTCTTCGCATGAAATGGCCAAAGTATTGGACTTTCAGCTTTAGCATCAGGACTTCCAAAGAACACCCAGGACTGATTTCCTTTAGAATGGACTGGTTGGATCTCCTTGCAGTCCAAGGGACTCTTGAGAGTCTTCTCCAACACCACAGTTCAAAAGCATCGATTCTTCAGCACTCAGCTTTCTTCACAGTCCAACTCTCACATCCATACATGACCACAGGAAAAACCATAGCCTTGACTAGATGGACCTTTGTTGGCAAAGTAATGTCTCTGCTTTTGAATATGCTATCTAGGTTGGTCATAACTTTCCTTCAAAGGAGTAAGTGTCTTTTAACTTCACGGCTGCAATCACCATCTGCAGTGATTTTGGAGCCCCCAAAAATAAAGTCTGACACTGTTTCCACTGTTTCCCCATCTATTTCCCATGAAGTGATGGGACCAGATACCATGATCTTAGTTTTCTGAATGTTGAGCTTTAAGCCAACTTTTTCACTCTCCTCTTTCACTTTCATCAAGAGGCTTTTTAGTTCCTCTTCACTTTCTGCCATAAGGGTGGTGTCATCTGCATATCTGAGGTTATTGATAATTCTCCCAGCAACGTTGATTTCATCTTGTGCTCCTTCCAGCCCAGCGTTTCTCATGATGTACTCTGCATAGAAGTTAAATAAGCAGGGTGACAATATACAGCCTTGACATACTCCATTTCCTATTTGGAACCAGTCTGTTGTTCCATGTCCAGTTCTAACTGTTGTTTCCTGACCTGTATATATGTTTCTCAAGAGGCAGTTCAGGTGGTCTGGTATTCACATCTCTTTCAGAATTTTCCACAGTTTATTGTGATCCACACAGTCAAAGGCTTTGGCATAGTCAATAAAGCAGAAATAGATGTTTCTCTGGAACTCTCTTGCTTTTTCCATGATTCAGCAGATGTTGGCAATTTGATCTCTGGTTCCTCTACCTTTTCTAAAACCAGCTTGAACATCTGGAATTTCATGGTTCACGTATTGCTGAAGCCTGGCTTGGAGAATTTTGAGCATTATTTTACTAGTGTGTGAGATGAGTGTAATTGTGTGGTAGTTTGAACATTCTTTGGCAAATATACATATAATTAGATATAAAATACATAAACAAGAATCTATCTATAGCACAAGGAACTATACTCAATATTTTATAGTAACCTACAAAAGAAAAAAAATTCTGAAAAAGAATATGTGTGTATGTATATATACTATAATTTAATAAAATATTCTTCTGAAAGAAGCTAGTAAACTATAGGTAGTATTGGTAGCAGTCTTACATCCAAAACAGAGAAGAAAAGATTTTTACTATGTTTTCAACTAGTCAGCAAACCTCTTGACTTTTTCTCTGTAACTTCTGCCTCACATTTTAGAAATTTGAATGAGTATCGGCATATCTTGGCACCTAATATTACATAACTGTAATCTTATCATTGGGAAAACAATTGAGGAAAGACAGGGCATCTAACTGAACAAAACAAGACCACAGCAAAGACTTAGTTAAAGCCAGAACTTCAAATGTCTTATTAATTTCTTAAACAAAGTATATAAAGTGAAAGTAAATGAGTTCGTGTTACATTGACAAGCCACGTCCAACTCTGCAACCACAGGAACTGTAGCTACTCTATTCATAGTATTTCCCAGAGAAGAACACTGAAGTGGGTTGCCATTTCCTTCTCTCGGGGATCTTCCAGACCCAAGGACTGAACTTTCTCTTGCATTGGGAAGACGATTGTTTGCTGCTGAGCTATTCAAATGTCTTATTGATTTCTTAAACAAAGTATATAAAGTAAAAGAGAATGAGTTATTATATCATAAAAAGTGAAGTCTTTGAAAGGAGGAAGTACAAATGAATTCTTCCTGTATAATTCAATCAAAGAGAATTTGCTTTGAGCACTATTTTATATTTACTCTATTATTGCATTTGAAAAGAGATACTAATATTGTTCAGATATTTAATTCTTTAATTAGATGTTGAAATTATCATGGATAGTTCTGTTCCCCATTGTTACTTCTATTCCCAGATTCTAGTGTTATACTTGGAGTTTAGTGCAGACTAAATGAATGCTGATTGGGGGAACAAGTGAACTGATATTCTTAATCAATCAAATATTTTACATCAGATTGATTTTGCACTAAATCTCAAAATTTAACGTTGCCTATTACTGAGAAGATAAGGCTGTATAATATTACGGCTATTATGCATTGAATAAAATAGAAAGCAAAACAAATTTTAAAATGGTAAAGCAAGTAAAAGTGAGGAAAATGTAAACAAAATGGGTCCTAGGAGAATAGCAGGGAAAGAAGAAATACTTGGAGGGAAAAAAAAAAAAAACAACATTATTTTGAGGGCTTCCTTGATGGCTCAGTGATAAAGAATCCATTTGCCAATGCAGGAGACACAGGTTTGATCCCTAGTCCAGGAAGATCCCACATACCATGGAGCAACTAAGCTCCATGCCACAACTACTAAGTACGTGCCACAACCACTGAGCCTGTGCTCTAGGGCCAAGGAGCTGCAGTCACAGAAGCTGCGTGCCTAGAGCCCCTATTCTGCAAGGAGAGAAGCCACCACAGTGAGAAACCCTTGCATCGCAACGACAGAGGTGCAACCGCTCGCCTCAGCTAGACAAAAGCCCGTGCAGCACTGAAGACCCTGCGCAGCCACAAATAAACAGATAAAGGGAATGTTCTAAAAGTTACTTGGATACACAATGGAGTATTACTCAGCCGTTAAAAAGAATTCATTTGAATCAGTTCTGATGAGATGGATGAAACTGGAGCCGATTATACAGAGTGAAGTAAGCCAGAAAGAAAAACACCAATACAGTATACTAACACATATATATGGAATTTAGGAAGATGGCAATGACGACCCTGTATGCAAGACAGGGAAAGAGACACAGATGTGTATAACGGACTTTTGGACTCAGAGGGAGAGGGAGAGGGTGGGATGATTTGGGAGAATGACATTCTAACATGTATACTATCATGTGAATTGAATCGCCAGTGTATGTCTGACGCAGGATGCAGCATGCTTGGGGCTGGTGCATGGGGATGACCCAGAAAGTTGTTATGGGGAGGGAGGTGGGAGGGGGGTTCATGTTTGGGAATGCATGTAAGAATTAAAGATTTTAAAATTTAAAAAATAAAAAACTAAAATTAAAAAAAAAAAGTTACTTGGATAACTTTTGCCCCATATTAGTCATTTTGTGAGTCAGACAAATAAATATTGATAATTAAAAGAGCAAAATGTGTTCTTAAAAGGACTAAATGTTCACGTGTATCTAATTGACAAGTTTCTCACACATAATTAATTCATCAAACCTCTACTTAGATGTCAAAATTAATCAATTACTAATGGTAGCAATAAATCATTAAGTGACATTGATTGCATGAGACTAAAGTAAAAAAGCAAAAAAACAAAAAGGGACATAGAAGCATGTTTTAAAAAAGCATGAAATAGCCAAGAAATATTGCAAAAATAACACAGGGATTGTCGAAGATAAAACACATCTTTACAAGTACTCTGTGTAATCTTTCTTTATCATCAAGTCTTTCTCACTAAAGGCTGGCATCTCAAGCTGTCTTGATAAAACCTAACTAAATCAAAACTCCATGTGGAAAAGCTTCTGGCATCTTTCTTTGAGCATTGAGAATTTTTCCTGTGCACAGCATCTGTTTCTGCCATTTTCGGAGGAAACAATATGATAAGAAATAGCACAATATTCTCCAAGATGATATTGTAGAGACACCAAACTCTCAAAGGAACTTTAAAAAATTTAATAAAGAATGACTAAGAAATGAAAGTGTTTGACATTTACATTTATTATCCTCACTTAAAAAGTATTCAAAAAAAAAAAAAAGTATTCACGTTCAGCACCTGAAAATGATAAACGTGTTGTTTCTCCTTAGCTAGGAAAAACTAACATATTTTAAGTAAGACTTTTAAAATTAGAATAAAAAGATGACTCTTTAAATCTCAGAATGAGTGGAATCTGCAGTCCCCAGTTTTACACTGTTTCCAGACTCAAAGAAACATCTGTGATTATTTTTGAACTACAAGGAAAGTCATCATGAAGAGAAAATAGTGTCAGCAAAGCCCTGTCCATCAAAAAAGAATAGTCTTCGTTTACAGACCATATTTAATTTTGATTGGAGAAAAATTAGTATTATCATTAACTGCTTTTATGTTAGTCATTTCCCTGTCTTGTCCATCAAACCAAGAAAAATTCCCATGTCTACCTCTGAAACTCACAAATAGGTAAGGCTTCTGACCTTGCCAAGCTCCGATATCATTGTCTCCCATTTGTCATTTGATCTGAGGTTGTCAGCAAACAGATGTCTCCTTTAGCCTAAGGCATCCTCAGAGTTGCTAGGGCAGCTGTTGCTATGACATTTGATGAAGGTATGGAAACTGAGGATAATGTGATTTGTAGGCCCATCCACAGTAAGTGCTTCAGCGTATAAGACCAGAGTGATGTGTTTCTTGCTAATTTGTTAATGCTTATTTTAAAAATTGTTTTTAGTTAAATGCAATTTCCTGTGCCAAACATGTTTTTTCCTTTAAAGTGCCCCCTGAGATAATTTACAAGGAGGTGACCTGTGCCTGGGAAATGCTTCTATTTAATGTCTGAACACGAAATATAATTTGCATGAGAGACCAGCCAATAGTCTTGTGAATTTAAAGGCAAATGTGTGCTGATTATCACTGTGTCCTCTCATGATGAATGTATATGTAAACAGGGGATAGTTTGTTGTACTAATATGAGCAAAGGGATTCTAATATGCTTTAGTGAACTTTGAAGTGTCAATAGAAATTTGGGGGATGGGGGGAACACCTTTACTTAATGTTGAATTTCCATTTGACATGTATAGCACCACATATACTTAACTAGCATTCCCAATGTATACTCAATTGTGCTTCAAGAAAAGTAGTAAGTGTCCTGTTCCTTCCTTAAAAATCTTGCTCTTGCTTTGGGAGAAGATTGAAAGCTAAAGGAGAAGAGGGCAGCAAAAGATGAGATGGTTAGATAGCATCACTAACTCAATGGAAAAAATTTGAGCAAACTGAGAGACGGTGAAGCACAGGGGAGCCTGACTTGCTGCAGTCATAAGGTCTCAAAGAGTCAGACAATACTCAATGACTGACAACAACAGCAGGTTGGGAAATGCAGATTAATTATGAATATAAAGCAGTATTTCAGGGTAATTTTATTTTTTGCTTCTATTAACAATAATTTATTATTTAGTATATTCACATGAGTAATTGAAATGGATGCTAGTTAAGCTCAGAAAGCATGGCCATGGTACTAGTTAAAAACTGTAGTCTTATGATTGAATTTAGCATAGTTATTAGAGATCTATGGAAATGGGGGAAATGTGGAATTTGAAAGGAAGACAACATGAACTCAAGTACTTTGATAAAGGCAAGTCCCTTGACCTCTTTGTCTTAATGAAAACTATCTTGAAAGATTATCATCACTGAAATTTACATTCATGAATCATCCAATGCCATGCCTCCTCTATAGGATATGCAGCAGTGTTACATATATAATAAATGATCACTACTATGATTATTTTCATACTTAAGTATGAAAATTCTTAAGTGGCAACCCACTCCAGTACTCTTGACTAGAGAATTCCATGGACAGAGGAGCGGGACAGGCTGCATTCCATGAAATCACAAAGAGCTGGACACGACTGTGCAACTTTCAACTTCACTATGATTATTTTCACACTAAGGCTACATAATCCCAAGAAGGAAAGTGTGTGTGTATGCACATGTGTGTATTTTTGTGCATGTAATGAATAAGTAGAAGCCCTTATTGTGTTTAATAAACTTACTTAAGTTCTCATGCAAAAATTTAATAAATAAAATTAATTTTATTTAACAAAATTAATAAAATTAATTATATTTAATAAATACAATTTTTAATTAAAAATAAAATTTTAGCACTCCTAGGTTAAAATAGGCAAGCTTCTGGCTCTTTCCTTATAGTAAGTTACTGACGCATCTTATATCTATTGCAAATATTCTTCTCTTAATTCTACATGGGTCAAAGTAATGGAAAGAATATTCTTAAGTCTTTGTAATAGACAGATGAGAGAATCACTGAAATATTGCCCTTCTGTGTAGCAGGTCTCATGATGCTTTACAAATATAGTCACAAAAATGTTATTTCATTTCATAGCAAATAGTTGCTGTTTAGTCACCAAGTCATGTCTGACTCTTGCAACCCCATGGACTGTAGCCTGCCATGATCCTCTGTCCATGGGATTTTTTTAAAAACTTTTTTTAAAAGGGCTAATTGAATGACAATTTGAGAACCACTGGCATACTCAGACAGTACTCTTCCTTAAATGAATAAAGTTTGTTTTACCACAATCTTTTTTTAATTTCCATCATGTGATCATGAAAAACCTGTATTATTCTTTTCTGTAAACTAATTTTCCTCCAAATATCTGTTTAAACAGCTCCATATAAGTACTATGGGTTTAAAATAATTTATTATTTTAAATAATTAAATTAAACACATGCATTAAATAATTTATTTAAATATCCAGTTGCACATGACCCTTCTGACTGGTAATTTTGTTAAAGTTCAATCCAACGTGGCCAAAACAGTCACAAATTATCTAAACTGATCTAGTGAGAATAAAAACATGAATACTTTATAGGTATCAATGACAATTTTGTGAGTGGGGATAGGATGAGTAACCATGTAAACTGTTGTTTGACACCAAAAACTACTAAGGAAAATTACTTTCAATTAAAAACCCTTATGAGCAAAAACAAAATCAGAAGGCACATTTTAAATGGAAGCATTGGGCACTCTTTAAAAATGTATTCATTGAAATTCATTAGAACGTGTTCACATTTCGGCAGAAATAAAGGGGAAAAGTTATAGACTTGGAATAAATAAATAAATTTTAGCAATTAAAAATTATAATAAAAGTTTCCATACAATTGGCGTGAACGAATTTTTTAAAGTTTTAATTAGACTTTATAGTGAGTGCATAAATGCTCAATTATATCCACGGATTCGATCGAATCTCTAGCCAAGAACGTTAAGAATGCAATCTCATAAAGTTGAATACACATTGCATTAGTAATGTTTTTAGAACCTTACAAAGCAGTAATGAAGGAGCGGAAAGAAGAACGTTAATTCAGAACAAATTTGGCTGTAACAGTATTGTTATCTTGGAGGTAAGACTGCTTGAAAAATTGTGTTAATTTCTACTGAGAACAACAACCCGGGGACCGCATGCTTGGCACAGATTTCATGTCTGTTATGATAGTACACATCCGATTCACAACAACATTGGCAGGATTTAGTAATGTGGGCATTACATGACCCTTGATGTAATGAGGATAGAGAAAATGATGATGAACAACGTGATGAGTTTAATGGATAAACATCAGGAAAATGATTATAGCATCAATGAAAAAAAATGCTTTAGATAATCTCTTATTGTTGGTAAGTGATATAAAACTCACCAAAAATGGCACAACAGAAATCTTAACAGATGGTAAGTCATCTTAATCAAGCAAATTAAGGGATCATACATTTAAAAAATAAAATAGTAGGTTATCTGACATGCACTGTAATTACATTGTATATATTGCTTTCAATAAACGTTAAAGGACAAATTAGCATTAGTTGCACCAACTGCATTTCCAAATCTGCTTTTCAAGCTTATAATTAAAATCCTAAATTATTACGGCCACAAATTAACAGTTTTAATGTAATGCAGACATTGTAATCATCAGCGCTTCCTTGTTTTTTAAATGGGTTGCCTCATGCAAATTTAGACCATATTCACCTCGGTAAACAGTAAATACTAATAGCCTTTTCTGACTGACATCTCTGCTGTAGACCATTCTCAACCAAGAAGAAAAGACTGACTCACAGGAGGAATGATGCAGTCCTTCATAGAATAACCATGTCTGCCTCACCCCAAGTGTGACAGGCGTGGAATACAGTTGTTGAGAATCTTCTGCCTTACAAAAAGCGAAGGAGACAGCACTATCTCATCTGGATCGTGCGTGCTATGATGTCACTTCATGGAGTCCTCTAAGTCAGAAGATGAACCTAGAGGCTGCCAACTCCGAATTCCAACAAGATTCTGATATTCTCATTGAACACATGGACTCTGTTAATTCTCGCAGCTTTCCAAGTGCTTTCTCTATTGTAGCAGCTGATGAGCAAATATACTTTAAGACCTTTATTATACATTTGGAGTCTTGTCAAATTCCACTTGAAAGCTATCGGTGTTTAACTGTACTGATACAAAGTGCTGTTTGGTCCTGTCTGTCCTTACTTGTCTGTGTCACGTTGTAGGTATCGCCCTAACTCAGTGGTTTGGTATTGAACAATTAAGGAAATACTGTAGTTAAAAAGCGTTATCACAATGAAGTTTCATTCAGTCAGGCTGATTGTATGAAGTTTGGGGTCATAAAATTTCCTCTTTAATTATTATATATCAATAAAGACTGTGAATAGGCAAATGAAAAATTATGTGTAAAGGCATGGTTTTCTCTTTAGTAGAAACAGCTAAGAAATCTTTGTAAATTTTGGATTTATTTTAGCATTTGATAATAATCTAAGGAGTCAATGCTATGAAGGAACTACCATACACACAGAGAATTATCCATATCACTATCAATAGTTCTTTGCATAGATTATTTTGCACAGAGGTGACTACAACTACAATGTATTTTTAATATCTGATACAGTTTTAGTTAAAATAATCTCAGTATGGGACACCCCTGTTGGTCTGGTTGTTAAGACTCCATACTCATGGTCTAGAGGGAACAGGTTCAATTCCTGGTCAGGGAACTAAGATTCTACATGGTGTCTGGCATGGCCAAAAAAAAAAAAAAAAACAACAGAAAGTAAAAATAATAATCTCGGTATAAATCAGCAGTAGCTTGTTTCCAGGATTTTTTGTTTTTCCATTTTATGATTGAAACCACAGGAAAAAAAAATTATGAGCTTAATGAGACACTTAGAATTCTGAAGACAAAAATTGCAATTCTATTGTCAGCTGTATTTACCACTTTAGATATATTAATAATATAATGGTGTATAAAAAATAAACTCATCAGGCTCATGCTAAGCCTTCTTATTTATGTACTCTCTTCATTGGTAGTACCACTATTCTTATTTAACTCAGAGACATCTTTAATTTGTTAGTAATTACCCTATCCTTTAATACTGGGCTGGAAGAAGCACAAGCTGGAATCAAGATTGCCAGGAGAAATATCAATAACCTCAGATATGCAGATGACACCACCCTTATGGCAGAAAGTGAAGAGAAACTAAAGAGCCTCTTGATGAAATTGAAAGAGGAGAGTGAAAAAGTTGGCTTAAAGCTCAACATTCAGAAAACAAAGATCATGGCATCTGGTCCCATCACTTCATGGGAAATAGTTGGGGAAACAGTGGAAACAGTGTCAGACTTTATTTGGGGGGGCCTCCAAAATCACTGCAGATGGTGACTGCAGCCATGAAATTAAAAGACACTTACTGCTTGGAAGAAAAGTTATGACCAACCTAGATAGCATATTCAAAAGCAGAGACATTACTTTGCCAACAAATGTCCGTCTAGTCAAGGCTATGGTTTTTCCAGTGGTCATGTATGGATGTGAGAGTTGGACTGTGAAGAAAGCTGAGTGCTGATGTATTGATGCTTTTGAAGTGTGGTGTTGGAGAAGACTCTTGAGAGTCCCTTGGACTGCAAGGAGATCCAACCAGTCCATTCTGAAGGAGATCAACCCTGGGATTTCTTTGGAAGGAATGATGCTAAAGCTGAAACTCCAGCACTTTGGCCACCTCATGCAAAGAGTTGACTCATTGGAAAAGACTCTGATGCTGGGAGGGATTTGGGGCAGGAGGAGAAGGGGAGGACAGAGGATGAGATGGGTGGATGGCATCACTGACTCAATGGACATGAATCTGAGCAAACTCCAGGAGTTTGTGATGGACAGGGAGGCCTGGCGTGCTGCGATTCATAGGATCGCAAAGAGTTGGACACGACTGAGTGACTGAACTGAACTGAACTGACTGACCCTATCCTTTTGAAAATGAAGGGGGATGATGGTGACGATGATGATGATAAAGATGCTTGTCTCATTTATTGTGAAGGATTTTGGTGAGCATAAAGTGAGAAAAATGGAAGTGTCTTTTAATCTACAGAATGCACAGCACATCTAATGTATTAACTATTAGAAGCTGAAGTTCTTCTCTTAATATAGTCTTATTTGAGGGTCACCAGATGAACTTAACTCCTATCTCAGCTATAGCATGTACCCATGTCTTTGTTAAAAATATTTCATAAATTTGAAACCCCCCCACCAACAGTTGGACACAGTGGAGCGACTAACATTTTCACTTCTGCCCCAATATAAAAGGCTGCTGATTGGAGAAGGAAATGGCAACCCACTCCAGTACTCTTGCCTGGAAAATCCCATGGACAGAGAAGCCTGGTAGACTACAGTCCATGGGATCGCAAAGAGTCGGACACGACTGAGCGACTTCACTTTCTTTCTTTCTTTTCTTTCATGTTGCATCAGAGCCCATCTGTATGACTTCACTTTCACTTAATCACCTCTTAAAAACCCTTTCTCCAAGTATAATCATACTCTGAGTTCCGGGGGTTAAGACTTCAACATATAAATTTGGGGAGGGGACACAATTCAGCTTTTTGATGCTCTGTGGGCAGTATCTTGAGACCCTGAATAACTTGTCCACCAACAACTTTTTAGCCCATGCTCTCAGCACCTCTCCTTGATCCTTGCCTTGGGTTTATTTGTACTATTCTATTCTGTTTATGGCCATTTTCCACTTCCTGGAGTGAAATGGTGTTTCCTGTACAAATAAACATGTTTAATTAAAAAAAAAGGCTGCTGATCAACTTTTTCTTAGAAATAAACTCATGAAGTTGGAAAAATAACAGCGTGTAGACACTTTTCTACAATTGCTCAAATTCTTATCACAGAAAACATTTCATTCAAATAGCTATGCAGCAAACTTGAACCCCAGCGGGAAATATTGCCCTTGTTTTTATCCTCCCATGGCTTGAGATTCCCAAGGCTACATAGACCACATTCTAGAACTGTATGTTAGTCATTCCACATCCATGCAAGTTGACATAGAGGATGCCATTTTTTTTAGGCCACTCCTTAATATACCACCTTTCATCTAGTGGGTCAGTCCTCTGAAGTGAACTTTCCCTGCTAAGGGGCATTACTTTTCATGGATTCTATACATAGTACATTGAGCTTCTAGCACAATTCCTAGATCTTTGAAATTTTCTGATTTACCCCTATTTCCATATTTTGGAGGCCTCTCTAATTTACTCTGAATCACGCATGGAAGGAAATGTTGACTCACCCACTATACAACCTTCAGGAAAATTCTGTGCTCCAGTCCCTCACATACTCACACAATCACTCATTGCTTTTTTTTTTTTTAATTTAATTTCATTATTTTAATGAACACTTTAACAACTATTTAACAACTTTAGATATGCTTAGTGAATGTGTGAAAGTTGCTGTCATGCCCGACTCTTTGCAACCCCATGGACTCTGCAGTCCATGGAATTCTCCAGGCCAGAATACTGGAGTGGGTAGCCTTTCTGTTCTCCAAGGGATCTTCCCAACACAGGGATCGAACCCAGGTCTCTCACATTGCAGGCAGATTCTTTACCAGCTGAGCCACAAGGGAAGGCCATACTTAGTGAACATTAAGTAATAATGATTATTAATGGCTATTGCCAACCAAGATAAGGTCTACTATGCCCATGTTCTGAGTCACTGAGTTTCACATAGTATGTTCTTTTTTTTTTTTTTTTGGCTTGCATTTTTGCTCAGTTTAGTTTAATTTGCTTCTTGCCACTTCATCCCACCTCCTTGATCCCAACGTATATAAGGAATACTCATTCTTCTTCCCTACAGCAGCTCTATTCTTACTTCCACCAGTTGGCCAACAATGTAATTCAATTCAGAATGTATATATGTAAACACCGCTCCCCTGGGCTTACATTCATTCAGAGAAGTCATAGTTCGGTCACATGCCTCAGTAGGCATCCTAGAGGCTCAGGCAAGGATGGACGGATCAGCATGGCTATTCCTCACTCCCATACATGAAGAATACATATACATACATGATCACTAGCATACACAAATTACACGAAGTACTATGAAATATAGATTCAATGTGCGAACTCATTTACAGTTACAGGAATTAAGAGTATGTATTCTACAGTTAGCAGCTGTGTGCTCAGATTCTGAGTCTGTCTTTGATGGTATGACAGTGTCTTTCACCTCTTAATTCTTTGCCCTATCTGTGCTTCTAACAGTTGTCTACCATTGGGATCCTCACGTGACACCCTCCACCTCACAACCCTTAACATAGTATCGTGGACTTAGCAAAGGACTTGTCAGTCTTCTCCTGAGAGATTTAGAATGACTTCCCAGTGGCTTTTGTTTCCAGACCAGATCCCTCCAGATAAGTCAGAAGTTGGTTTTTTTTTTTAACCAAAATTTTTTTTTTTTAAGCCTTAAGTAACTGTCAAAAGTGTCAGTCAGGAAGGTGCGAGCTGAAAGGAAGCCAGGCACTGTGCTGACGTGGCTGACAATTTGTTGGAAGTGGCAACAGCAATGAACCAAGGATGACAGAAGGATAACAATCAAATTTTACTGACTAATAGACTTTAATGGCCAAGAAAAATTAGCATAGAGACTAAGATGAAAACAAGAAACTCCATCCAAATATATTATTATTTATAAGGGTTGGTTATGATATTTTAAATATTTACTCATAGCATAAAAGACCTGCCTCACAATACCATTATAAATAGAATGTACTTTTTAAGAGTGGCTTTTTATAATGAACTCTAGCCCTGTGAGCACTTAGTTATGGAGAGTTATCTAAGAATGAATGAGCATAAAAGATTATCAGTAAACCCTGATAATCATGTCTCAAGTAAACAATCAAACAAAAGCAAAATAAGCAAGCAAGCAACTTTTAAAATATGTTTAAATATCTTATTTACATAAAGAGTTATGTATATATATGTATCCTCTGTTGGTTTTGTTTCTTAGGAAAACATTGGCTAAGATGCAAGAATTTCCTGGTAATAAATAAAAGTTCTGTAACTTTCTTCCCTGGTGGCTCAGAGGTTAAAGTGTCTGCCTACTATGCAGGAGACCTGGGTTCGATCCCTGGGTCGGGAAGATCCCCTGGAGAAGGAAATGGCAATCCACTCCAGTATTCTTGCCTGGAGAATCCCACGGACGGAGGAGCCTGGTGGGCTACAGTCCACGGGGTCACAAAGAGTCGGACACAACTACGCAACTTCTCTTAAGAATACAAATGCTAGGAGAATCCCTTGGACTGCAAGGAGATCCAACCAGTCTACTCTAAAGGAAATCAGCCCTGAATATTCATTGGAAGGACTGATGCTGAAGCTGAAACTCCAATACTTTGGCCACCTGATGCAAAGAACTGACTCATTTGAAAAGATCCTGATGCTGGGAAAGACTGAAGGCAGGATGAGAAGGGGATGACAGAGGATGAGATATTTGGATGACATTACTGGCTCAATAGACATGAGTTTGAGTAAACTTCAGGAGTTGTGATAGACAGGGAGGCCTGGCGTGCTGCAGTCCATGTGGTAGCAAAGAGTCAGACATGACTGAGCAACTGAACTGACCAACTGAACTGAACTGAACACTCTAGGAGTACTGGATGCACAGAGCTCAAAAATAAGCTCTATATTCTAAATGTATATGCTTCATTGCTTTGGTCATTAGAAATCTTCATGTAAATCTGTAACTGGGACTACAATTCCATGTCATCTTTAAATCATATATTCATTTTTCACTAACAGAAGTCATATTTTATTTGACACGTATGCTGGACTTCAAAGAGATTATTTCCTTACACCATGAAGTGATGAACATAAAATCTACTATTATGTTTCCTAAATGCACAGAGTAACATTATTAATATTTTCCTAAGTTCAGCCTTGATTCTGATACTATATTTTCTTCACCAAATGTGAATAGCAGTTTTAGAAATTTGATATATCCAAAGGAGACTTGAACTCTCCCTTGCTTCGATTGTTGTAAAGTCATTGCAATTATTTCTATCATGATCATCTAAGTGAAACATCACACCCTCTTTACCTCTGAAGAAATGTCATTGTTTCTGTTTATAATATAAGGTGCATGAGTTCTTAACTTGAGATCCTACCACTATAAAATTTTAGAATCTCCTTTATCAACTTCTGTTCTATATCTGTGTAATACAATGTAAGAGAAAGCCAACATATTTCTGTTGGGTGGAGGTGACCACAAAACCAATCAGCATGCTATGAAAACTTCGATAATTTTATCTTTAGGTCAAATTCCTTATCTTTTTAAAGACGCATTCATTATCTCAAAACTTTTATTTTGATATCATATTATCCAAGATTTAATTTACTGTTCCAGTTTGTCTTGTGACAAAAGTATACAACAAAAATAGCAAAGTAGACAGAAGGCAAATGTCCTCAAGAATAAAATGATACATAGACAATGGTGATACAATTACAATTTATGTCTGCACGTGACAGTAGCAACTGAAACTAGAGTTCTGTGATATTTTATGACACTGAAATTATTAATTTTTCCTAAATACCATTCCCTGAAAATAAATCACTTTATAATATTATATTTGTAATTGATGGTTTGAATACAGTTTTAAAATAATAAAATTCTTTAATTTTTTGCCAAAATATAAATAAAACAAAAATGTATAGTCAAAATACTTAATTTTTCTCCCCCTTTTAAACCAAGCATTCAGCTAACAGTTTTATAAGGTTCTGTACCTATTATATTTGAAGGACACAATATATCACAATACTCAATTTCTACATTAAACTGTGTAATTTCAGACGAGGGAAATGGGAATATTAGAAATTAATGTTTTAAGTAAAAAAATAAAAAGGAGTTTGTTTTCTCACATAATGTGCAGTTATCAACCTATTGGCTCTAAAAGGAGTTTGTTTTCTCACATAATGTGCAGTTATCAACTTATTGGCTCTTATCTCCAAATTCACCTTTTCAGAACTGATTAAAACTAACACGTGGATCTATTCCAAGGGCACAAGGATGATTTGACATTTGCAAATCAATAGTGTGATATACCATGTTAACAAGAGTAAGGATAAAAATCACATGATCATCTCAATAAACACAGGAAAAGCATTTGACAGAATTCAACATCCATTCATGATAAAAATCCTCATCAAAGTGGATGTAGAGAGAACTTATCTCAACATAATAAAGGTCACTTACTATAAACTCACAACTAACTTCATACTCAGTGGTAAAAAGCTAAAAGCCTTCCTCAAAATTCAGGAACAAGACAAGGATACACTCTCTTGCCAGTTCTATTGAACACAGTGTTGGAAGTCTTGGACACAAAAATCAGACAAGAAGAAGAAATAAACATCAAAACAACATCCAGATTGGAAGGGAAGAATTTATACTGTCATGGTTTTCAGACAACATAGTACTTTATACAGAAAACACTAAGGTCTCTACCCCAAAAACTCTTAGAACTGGTAAATGAATTCAGAAAAGTTGCAGGATGGATACAAGGTTAACATACAAAAATCTGTAGCTTTATTATACACTTATAATGAACAATCAGAGAGAGAGAAAAAAAAATCTCAGTTAAAATCACATCAAAAAGAATAAAATACCTTGGAATAAACTTAACCAAGGCAGTTATAGACCTATATTCTGTTCTATAAAATATTGACGGAAGAAGCTGAAAATGATCTCATGGTCTTGGAAGAGATCTTGGAAGATCTTGGAAGGTCTTGGGAGAATTAATATTATTTAAATGGACAAAATACTCAAAGAAATCTACAGATTTAATGCAATTCCTATAAAAATACTCAGGACAATCTTCACAAAACTAGAACAAATAATCCTAAAATTCACATGGAACCACAAAAGAACCAGAATTGCCAAAGTAAAGATGAGACAAAAGGACAAAGCTGGAGGAATCATCTGCCACAATAATCAAAACAGCATGGTACATGCACAAAAATAGAACTATAGATCAGTGGGTCAGAATAGAGCACCCAGAAATGAACTCACCCACCTATGATCAATTAATCTATAACAAAGTGGGCAAGAATATTCAGTGGAGAAAAGGCATGCATGTGTGCTAAGCCACTTCAGTAATGTCTGACTCTCTATAACCCCATGGAATATAGCCCACCAGGCTCCTCTGTCCATGGGACTCTCCAGCCAAGAATACTGGAGTGGGTTGCCATGCTCTCTTCCAGGGAATTTTCCCAACCCAGGGATTGAACCCAGGCTTCTCACATCTACCTGCATTGGTAGGTGGGCTCTTTACAACTAATGCCACCTGGCAAGCCCTGGAGAAAAGACAGTCTCTTCAGTAAGTGGTGCAGGCAAAACTGGACAGTTACATGTCACACAGTGAGATTAGAATACTTCCTTGCATCACATACCAGAAGATCTAAAGGTAAGATATGAAACCATAAAGCTAGAATAGAGCCTTAGGCAGAATACTCTTTAACATAAATTGTAACAATACATTTTTTGATATATCTCTTGAGACAAAAAATATGAAAGCAAAATAAGCAAATAGGACCTAATTAAACTGAAAAGCATTTGCACAGCAAAGGAAACCATTGACAAAAGGGAAAGACAACCTGTAGGAAAAGATGCTCAACATTGCTAAGTATTAGAGAAATGCAAAGCCAAACAATGAGATATTACTCTGTAAGAATGACTGCTGTTAAAAAGTCTGCAAATAAACAAATATTGCAGAGAGTGTGGCCAAAGGGAACTTTTATAAATGCTGGTGGGAATGCAAATTAGTGCAGCCACTATAGAACAGTATGTGAAAGTGAAAGTCACTCAGTTGTGTCCAACTCTTTGTGAATCCCATGGACTGGGACTGTAGTCCATGGGATTCTCCAGGCCAGAATATTGGAGTCTTTCCCTGCTTCAGGGGATCATCCCAACCCAGGAGTCGAACCCAGGTCTCCTGCATTGCAGATGGATTCTTTAGCAGCCGAGCCACAAATGGAATCCCATAGAACATATATTCATAGAACAGTATAGAGGGCCCTAATAAAAGAACTATCATATGACCCAAGCAGTTCCATTCCTGAGTATACATCTGGAAAAAAAATGGACACAGTAATTCAGAATTGTACATATACCCCAATGCTCATAGTAACATTATTTGCAAATAGGACAGGGAGGCCTGGTGTTGTGTGATTCATGGAGTCACAAAGAGTAGGACATGACTGAGCAACTGAACTGAACTGAACTGAAGCTATGAAAGCAACCCAAGTGCCCATCAACAGATGAATGGATATAGAAGACATAGAACAGTACTCACCCTTAAAAAAGAATGAAATTCTGCCATTTGCAACAATGCAGATGAATCTACAGTATATTACGCCTATGAAATGTCAGAGAGAGACACTTACATGTGGAATCTAAAACATAAAACACAAGTGCATAGTAAAACATAAACAGACTCACAAATGTAGGAAACAAAACTGGTGGTTACCAGCAGGGAGAGGGATGGGGAGAGAAGCAGGTTAGGGTTATGGGATTAAGAGACAAAAACTACTACACATGAAATCAATGAACAACAAGACTGCATTCTGTAGCATAGGGGATTTTAGGAGAGAGAGATAGATACATATATGGAGGGAAATAGGGAAATAAATGTGACAGATGTAATGTATATATGTACAAACATATGTTTTTATTCTGGAGAGATGCTTAGAAGTTGGATTACTGACTCAAACCTGTGTGCAGTTAAAACATGAATAGATGCTATCAATTTATCCTGCAAAAATTTAGCAGTACACATTTTCACGGATATTATGAGAGTTTCTAATTGTCCATAATTATACAGGAATTCTGCTTGTCAACTCTTTCTCTAGAAGAGAAACTGTCTTCTTCTTTTAATTTGGATTATCCTGATTAGCCATGAAAAGGAGTACATTTTCACAAGTTTATTGACAATCTATGTTTTTTTTTTCTTCTATGGTTTGCTTATTTACATCTTCTGTCAAAATATGTTTCTTTTTATTTTCTTCTTTTAAGAGCTCTTTGCAAATAATGACTATTGTTTTAAGTGCTAAAACTAATTTATCTCAAGCTGTTTTGACATTTCTTAAAAAGCCATTGAAAGATACCACTATTTTCAGTTGATTGTTTATCACTAGATCTCTCCAGCACTCCAGCAGGTGTTTCCACTACCTCTGTGGGTCTTCTCAACCACTCACCTTATCCAAATGATTACCTTACTTCAAGTTTCAAATAAAATTCTGTCATCTCTCTGCAATCTTATTTGTAGCTGTCCTTGATTTTCCATTTCTCTGAATAACTCATTTGGTAGTTAACGTTTTTAGCATTTACTTTGTAGTGGTTATGTTTCATTCGGACATCTGACACATGAAATGTATTTTCAACTTTATTAAGACATTTAACTTATTAGGCATCATTTGGTTGCTAAGAAAAGAGAAAAACTCAACCTTCCTAATGTAAAATCAGAACCCATTATATTAAACAATGAATACGCACAGGTTCCCAATACAGTGAAATGAACCAGCCTTCTATCCCTTGCCCCAACAGGAGAGCACATCTTACTACAGAGCTCCCCATGGGATCAGGTTGACTCCAGACTGCATGAGAGACCACGATCTTGCTTGGATTCATTCAATGTTCCATTCTTCCCTCTTAGACCTTCTGTTACACACATGAGTTCCTGTCTTAGGCTCTCGTGGTATGGAACAAACCCTGAGAGAGAAGGCAGTAAGAATGAAAACTAGGAAGAGGCGTTGTTTTTTATTAGAAGAAAAAGGGTTTACCACTGGTTCAATCCCTGGGTTAAGAAAATCCCCTAGAGTTGGAAATGGCAACTCATTCTAGTGTTCTTGTCTGGGAAATCCCATGGACAGAGCAACCTGGTGAGCTACAGTCCATGGCGTCGTAAAGAGTAAGACACGACTGAGCGACTACACAGCATTGACATTACAATTTTACTGGGCGAAAGAAGGAAAACAAGTTCCCCCGTCTGTGTTTTTAAACTTGAAGTCAAGACTTTATTTTGAGTTAACTGGATAATTCTCTGATGACACACAGGTAAACATAGCTTGTAAAATTGATATTATCTCAGAATTAATCTTTTCTTTCCATCCCCAAGACAGCACATATTAGCAAAACCTCAAACCTAAAAGGAAAGGTCATATAATATTACAAATACAGTTAGATAGATAAGGTTGCAATAAAGTTCATTTAAAATACAAGATAACACAGCTGTATATATTCATATGCATGTAATGAAAAAGTTGTTTTCATGTAATGAAAAGCTTTTCTTGACACTATACTAAATATTTTACATAATATATCCATTGTGATTGCATTATTTAATCAATTTAAGTGTGTGGATTAGTTGTGCAGTCGTGTCTGACTCTATGCAACCCTATGGACTGTAGCCCACCAAGCTCCTCTGTCTGTGGAATTCTCCAAGTAAGAATACTGGAGTGGTTAGCCATTCCCTTCTCCAGGGGATCTTTCTTGCCCAGGGATCGAACCCAAATCTGCTGCTTTACAAGCAAATTCTTTACTGTCTGAGCCACCAGGGAATTCTCTGAATAATTTCATTCTCACATATTTCTAAATATAACATAGATCTGACTGTTTTGCTAGTAAAATAAATGTTTAAAGCTCAATTCAGAGAATTCATAGGATATTCTTATTTTCTCATTATTAGACTATTTTTCTCTTCAATAAACACAAGATATTTATAAAACCTTGAAAGTTTATTTGAAAGGTGATAATATGATTAAAATTAATAAAGAAAAGGCTGACTCAAATACTCATTTTTTTAAAATTTTCCATAAATGTGTTTTTTAACTGAATAGACCACACTGAGAAGCTAATTTTGGCAACAAGTAGACAGAAATACTGTGTTAAATACTATACAGAATATTGCAAAGGGTTTGGAAAACCAAGAATAACCTTACTAAGGTCCATGAGGACCAAAGAGCAAGGCAATGCCTCAGTATTCATCGTAAAGTTACTTTGATACTGAATAATGTGTGTTTCTTAAAAGCCCTGCCTGGGAGAAATCTCCTGTATTATAACAGCACATGGGCTTTCTTTTTCAAACAAAATATAAGTAGGTAAAGAAAATGCAATGTGTGTTCATTAAAAGAAATACGCCACCATATATCTGGTTGAGGCTCTCTCTATCTTTATCTGATCTACGTGTTTTGCTAATCTATCCTTAACTACTTTCCTTAATGTGTTTTCCTCCGTATTTGTATTCAACTCCCAGAAAAGTTAATTACGTGAACCTCTTATCTGAAAAGCTCCACTCTCTGAATTAGGCCATGTTTCTCTACATGCACCATGTACATTAAGAACTTCCCATTCTTATCTGAAACCTTCATTATCCAAATTAAGTCTCTGACCTTCTTTCCATCTTGCTAATTGAGGTTTAATGATATCAGAATTCATATTCTCTGATTTATGAGAATAAAAGGGGGAAAAGTTTCCTGTCTAACTGGACCAAAATATAATCATTACTCATCTGTATGAAATGGTTTGTTTTGTGGTTGTGTAGCAAATTTCCAATTCAGATCTTTTAAAAAAAAATCGTAGAGAATCAAATAAAATCCTATCATCTCTTGATTTTAGGAGGTAATAGCAAGTTCCTTTTTCTTAAGTATAGCTGACTTACAGCATTTGTTATTTCTTCTCTACAGTAAAATGATTAAGTTCTACATATAAACAGAGCTGTTGTTGCCAAGTGGGAGGAGGGGAAAGGAGGAATGGACTGGGAGTTTGAGATTAGCAGATGCAAACTGTCATATACAGAATGAATAAGCAACAAGGTCCTCCTGTTGGAGGACTATAGTAGACTGGAGAGCTATATTCAATATTCTGTGACAAATCATAATGTGTGTTAGTCACTCAGTCATGTCCAACTCTTTGAACCCCCATGTAGCCTACCAGGCTTCTCTGTCCATGGAATTTTCCAGGCAAGAATACTGAAGTAGGGTGCCATGCCCTTTTCCAGGGCATCTTCCTGACCCTGGGATAGAACCTAGGTCTCCTTCATTCCAGGCAGATTCTTAACCGTCTGAGCCACCAATAGAAAAGAATATAAAAAATATACATATAATATATGCTCTGATTTTTTGGCCATACCTTTTTTGATGTGGTTCCATTTATCAAGTAGTTACATTTATTAATATTTCTCTTTATGTTGTCTTACATTTCTGTCATGTTTTGAAAAAACTTTCTTGCTTAAAGGCTTTTTAAATCACCCATGATCTCTTCAAGTGTCTCCCAACCTGGGGAGCTGGTTGAAGACTCAGATCCTGGTAGATTTCTGTATGTGTTAGATAAATTACTAGGTGGAATATTTATCCTCTTCCTTAGAGACATTTCCCTCAAATTTCAAAAATTTTAAAGGATTTTGTACATTCATCAAGCACTTTAAATGTATTATTTGTCCAGTGACTTCTGTAGATTCGGGGTCCAAAACTATGGAGCTGCAGATTGTGGATAAGAGCTAGGTTACCCTGGTGACTGTGAGACCGACAAGGAGGAAGCGAATGTAATGAAGGCTAAAGATAAGGAAGCCTGGAGTAGATCAGAGGTGGTGGGAGGCAGGGGTTGACTCTGTGCGTAGCTGTCCGAGTCCCTCCTCTCTGATATGACCGCTGGACCAATGCCTTAGACGACAGCAGGGGTTGGATAGAGCATGAGATGCCCACACTCCCTTGGTGCAATAACTATTATTGGTGGCCCCTTTCCTAGCAACCAGATCTGACTTTATGTTTATTTAAGTTCTATGAAATTCAGTTTAGCCCCCTGTCCCATTGAATCTATGATTCTTTATAGTATACCATCATGGAAAGAACCATACTTAGCTGGTATATGGAGCTTTCTAAAATTCTAGGTTAGAGTGACATTAAGACTACTTGTGGTCATGTTTGTCCACTGCTGCGGGTGTTGATTTTGTTAATATGTTTAATTTTGTGTATAATCTCTTCTGTAGACCTAAGGTAAAACACTAGAATGGATGATGATAATTAAGCGAACTCTAAACATCATAAGGGATGGGGAAAGAGCGGCCCGAGCTATTATGCTAATTGGATTTGTTAAAACACAATGAAGTTACTGTAAATAAATGCTTGCAAATGTTCTTTTATGTAACATAACTAAGCTAACAGCCAGCACTTTTACAATGACTCACAAAAGCCAGAGTTAGGAAGCTACATGCATGACTGAAAATCTAATTTCTTAAATTCAAATTGCTAAAATGTATTTAGAGAATATGAAGAGAGGCTTAAGTTTATGTTGTGGCTGCAAAAAAGAAATCAGGTATGGTTGCCTCAAAATCAGGATCTCAATGACGTGACATAAGATCTAATCACTGGTAAGAAAATGCTGTGGAATATTTTAGTACCATTGTATTTCAGCATTCCTATTGCCACAACTAATTGAGTTTATGATATATAAATTCCGTAAGTTGAGCATGTGAAAGATCTTATTAGATATAAATATTTCAAATTTTATTTTAAGAGAATGGCATACATATAGTTCTTGGAGATAAATCATTTGTTACTTCATAGTAAATCAAGTTATTGGGTTTTTTGTTTGTTTGTGTTTTTGCTAAGTATATGGTTAGGTTTATTTATTTATTTATTTTTTGCATTTATTTAAGTGATGCTTTCTCTGCTTAAGCCACTGCTAAAAACGCAAAATTGCTTTGCAACAATCCTTTGCCATCTTTCATAAGGCAAGATTTTTTCAATCCTCTTTAAAAATCAAAAACTACTCTCAGGACCAGAAGGAAGAACCAGGGTCACACACGGAAATCTGCAAGAAGACGCCAACACACTAAAATCTTAGCCTCATGTGATCCTGGTACATTGTGGGTGTATTTTTTAACAAGTACTATGTTTCTATGACATATATTTGATGTCAACTAATGATGGTAGAAGAATATTTTAAACCTGAAAATATGAAAAACTGATTTTTTAGTATCTAAGTAAAAATCTGTATGCTTGCTCATTTTTCTTAGGATCCCAGTTCTTTGTTTCTTTTTATTTATTTTGTGACTACTCAAACCATTAGGGTACGTTAGAATTAGTACATCTTGGCATTTTCACTAATAACAACGTAAAAGAGTAATCAAGTCAATAAGATGAAAACAGATTTGAATACCTCTTAAAGTTTTCAAAAACAAAAAACTCATTCAGAAGATTAATCTCAACAGTTCCTGTTTTTTGTTTGTTTATTTATTTTTAGTCATTGAGAACGTATATCTCCTTAAAACTCAGAAAGTATTTTCTCCCTTCATTTTCTTGAAAGGCATGTCTACTTAGGTCTTAATAAATGTTAAATCAATTTATTCATGCTTTCATAAACTTTAAAGTACATAAACATCTCAAAAATACTGTAAAAGTACATATCATAACATAGTAAAAATGCATTATTATTATTACAGTTAGAACTGATATTCTCAATGACCTAAAAAAAATACTTGGAAATATATTTGTAAACATTTACATCACCTAAACAATGAAAGGAGAAGGCAATGGCACCCCACTCCAGTACTCTTGCCTGGAAAATCCCATGGACAGAGTAGCCTGGTAGGCTGCAGTCCACGGAGTCGCTAAGAGTAGGACATGGCTGAGCGACTTCATGTTCACTTTTCACTTTCATGCATTAGACAAGGAAATGGCAACGCACTCCAATGTTCTTGCCTGGAGAATCCCAGGGACGGTGGAGCCTGATGGGCTGCCGTCTATGGGGTCGCACAGAGTCGGACACAACTGAAGCGACTTAGCAGCAAACAATGAAAATAGTAGTAATTTTCCGAAACAGTTGTTCAAAGGTATTTCATTGCTTTGTTGTCTGAGTTCTTCATTAATTATTAAGTGACTTCAACATAATCTGTTTCAAACTGAAATAAAGATAATATTCTAAATAGCCTGCTTGTGGGTTTTTTTTTTTTTTCCATAAAGAACATGAGCTTTTTAGACTGTCTGGGTTCCAGATCCTTCCCAGTCGTTTATTATGAACTCTTTGAATTGAGAAAATTAAAATATCTTAAGCATTCATTTCCTCAGTTTAAAAATTCAGTGTAGAACTATTCATGTCTCAGGACCTTTAAATAAATGATATGGAGTAAACTGTATAAAGTATATATCATTTCTGAAAGTGCTAAGTACATAAAATCTATTACAAAGTTTTTTTTTAAATATGAAATGACACACATTGATGGTTCCTCAGTTTCTATTTTCACATGTGAAATAGGACATCAATATATTTCTTGGTGGGTAGAAATTTAATGGTTACAAAACTTTGGATCGAAATACCAGGTGATGTGATTATTTCAGCTTAGCTGTATGTTTGATTCCCTTTCCTGCACCCAGATTTTTTTAGGCAAAAATAATTCCATCACTGAGACTTAAGGTATAAAGCAGCTGAGAAAATGACTGAAGAGGTAGTTCTGTGTCCACATTTGATCAACACCCTAAAGTCTTACCATTAAATGTGCTGAGGTCAAGTTTTCCACTATCCCCTTATGACAAAGTGCTGAAAGGTCAGAAGCTGTAGTGGGAGAAAATGTTTTATAATCATAGCAATTAAAAATCACCACTGCTACTGCAGATATATAGTGTTTTAAAATGTACCAATATCATAAGGAAGGGTTTTCTGATAATATGAAAGCTATTTGTATGCAAGCTATTTGTATTCAAGAGCGTATCTTGAAATCATATAGAATCTGCTTGCTATCAGGTCATCTGGGTTTTGCAAATTAAAGGTATATATACTTTTGTCTCATACAAAAATGAAATATTTGTTCCCACTCTTTAAAATTATTAGAATAGTGTTTTTTCCATGGTCAGGTGCCCTTTAAATATATAAGATTTTTATATCAAATAAAAAGACAATCACCACTTACTGAGACAGAAATGGGTTTAGATCTCAAATTTAATGAAACTTGCACGGTACTATTAGCTGTACTTTTGCGACAGACTAGCAAATATTTTAACAAGTGAGATAAAGCTCCAGCCCAAGCCTCCAACATGTTAGCAGCACCTTATGGAAATGTGGAGAAAGGGGGTTATGCAGAGTTCAAATGTGGGCCAGCCTCTTCCCCCACGAGATTAAAAGCAAAAGTAGAAGAGAAGGTCTTTCATATTTTGAAAAAATAAATAAATAAATGCAGTGCACGTGAAATAGGAACTAAAAATATTATGTGTGTAACAATTATTTGAAAGATTGAGTATAACATTTCAGGGAATATGACGGCTGCAATAAATTCAGTCAAATTGGTTCAAATATAATTATGTCAATTATACTCCACAGAAGCCTGTGCTCCAGTCCCATGGTCAGAGGCTTTATTGTTTATAATATGCCAGCCTGTGCTTTATCTCTATTACACAAATGGAAATTCTCTTCAGATTCTCATAAAGTGAATTCATGCTGAAGCTACGTTCCTTGAACTCTAACCTAACAGGCCTAAGTCACCTTAAATTTAGATTCGGTGTTATGTTTTGGATTTGCATTATATTTGAGGATCTTAGAAAATAATAACTATGATTCAGCATGATATTTTGTGTTTGTCTCATTCCCATGAGTTGAGCCACCAGGCTTAGATACCATTAAGCCTCTCAAAAGCCGGAAACTGAAGAACACGCTCACAGAAAATTAGTTGTACTGTGGAACTGTTTCCCGTAACATAATTTAATATTTTTGGTCTTAAAGCAAAGTCAGTTAATAAGTACAGCAAATGGAAAGGTTTTTTGCCACTACTAATATTTCATGCTACTGCTGTGCCCTTTTATTTTTTTTTTTTTGAGATCCTTAAACAACTTATTTGTTATATCAATAGCCCAGCAAAAATTGCTAGAGGAGTCAAGTGCTCAAGTTACAGAGTGAAAAGATAAAGGTATATCTTAAAATCACCAGAAGCATCATTTGCCTAACAAGCGATATTTTCCTTCTATTGTTGACATCTTATATTAAGTGAATTTTATAGTGAAAGATGGAAGAATGAATGAAAGACAGTTAGTCATAATACTTTTTCAGGTAGTAGATTTTAAACTTGATACAACCAATTAGGTTAGACTTATGAATATTTATACCGTGCTCAGTGTTGTAGTGAGTAAATACGGAAAAATACATATTCTCTTATCCATGAATTTCAGTCGTATGTCCTTAAACAGTAAATATTTATATCAGTCTTACATGAAATAGTACACATGCAGGTACTAATCAAAATGCTCACACATAGAAGATATTCTACAAAGTTTAGTTTCTTTCCATTTTCCATAGGAAATAAAAAAGATACTTTTATCTATGGTTTTCTAACCAGCCAGAAAGTGGAAACTAAAGACAAATTAAGATACTTCACATGGCTTCCACTGTGCTTTATTAAAAATGACCCATCCTGTGTTGAGCATGTAAAAATTAGTTTTAACTCAAGAATTGTGTGAGTAAGCTTCAGTATATTTGTTTTTCCTGCTATCATTTATTGTTTGGTCATCTTAAAGTTAACAACAACAACAAAAAAAGATCATTATCTTAAGTTCATCTCTCACCGTCATTCCCACTCCAATCCCACCATAGTTGAGGTCTCAACAAACTTACTCTTCAAGTTGGCTTTTGGGTTTGGAAACAAGAGAACGAAATGGTGTGTAGTTCCTTTTAAAAGCATATACCTTAGTAGCAATCTATGCTGCTTTTATACTTTTAGAAACAAACATAAGTTTGTTAGGGAAAATGGCAGTGAAGAAATTGATTTTGCCATTAGCATGCAGCCTTCTTTGCAATGGCCTGACTGCACTTCTCAGTATCAATTCTTTTTGATGCTCTCCCAAATGAGCTGTCTCCAAACATTGGGATAAAAGTAAATGTGTTTCTAGCGAAGCTTCCAAACCAGATAGGGACTGAGAGCTACACATAGACCCATAACATCCCCTCATTTGCAAGCAATGGACTTGGGGAATGGAAGGCTCAGAGCCACGGGCTGAAAGCTTGGCGAGAGCCTCACTCGGTGCACCTTGACCTCCTGAACCGAAGCTGGCGGGCAGTCAGTGGGAAGCCTTCGGTTGTGCCCCAGTCTGGGAGCTGACATGTGAGCTTGAACAGCAGTGACAGGCTGCTCTGACGTGGCTGTCATCCAGCCCATTTTCTGCACAAACCATCAACATAATTCACTCTAAAGGGCTCTCCGAGAGGACCTCATGCTTTTTTCTTTCTTCCCTTGTACAGTGCAGAATTTAGGACAGCTTATTTTAATTCGATGACCTGCACCATGATCTAATAAGGGACAGCTGTGGCAGCTAAATCCCTGGGCTATTTATTGTCAATTAGAATGAATCCTAAATAAACTCCCTTCATTCTAAACTTGACCCATTCTTGAACGGTAGGCGAAAATGACACTTACAAACGGAAACGCCGGGAAACGGAAGAAAGAGCCAATGGAATGTGAAAACCGTGAGAGAGAGGAGTCCTCAAACAGAATTAGAACGACGAGTGGTGATAATGACATTTTGATGTCAAATAATTGCCGTTGAAATGTTGGTATTGGGGAGCATAACCATGGAGGGGAACACAAAGAAACAATATCAAGATGTCAAAGAAAATGTACCATGTATCAGAGCTACACTAAAAATAAATGCATTCTAGTTGAAGAGAAATGTCTTTATTCAAATACAGGGGTTCAAATGAGCTGTCTCCAAACACTGGGATAAAAGTAAATGTGTTTCTAGCGAAGCTTCCAAACCAGATAGGGACTGAGAGCTACACAAAGACGCCTAACATCCCCTCATTTACAAGCAACAGACTTGGGGAACAGAAGTGAATTACAATATTTTTAGCAGCAGTGAATTATAATATGTTTTGTCTGGTATTCATAATAGATAAACATTTTCCAGCAAGACCTAGGACACCAGTACATAAATCCATATATATGTGTGTGTATGTGTGTGTGTATGTTGAAAGTCTCCTGAAATAATATTTACTTTGTCCTGTGTGACACACTCTTAGTCTGTATTCCTTTCTGGTTTTCTCACGTTCAAAGAAATGCTAATCGCAATTCATCAAGTTCATTTCACCATCTCCTCAATCACCAGGACCCACTGAAAAAATTGTACTCCAGAACCAAGAAACACAATATGGAAATTTCTAAAGAAAATTGGAAGCATTTTGAAATACTGATAGTTAAAGGGAATTTATCAGCCCAACGAAGAGGCAAGTACATTGTGGGCCTATGCAAAAGTAATTTATTGGAACATTGTTTTACTGCTTTCTTGAGTATGGAGGGCATGATAGAAAATGTTAGGAAATTAACATGGGAGCGTGTGACTGTTATCCTTAAGTGTAGCTGTCCATTAACTTCTGAGCTCTTCTCACTTAAGTTTATAATACATGAAACTGATGATTTCTTGCTGTCCCTGGCAACTCCTTTAGGAATAAATATTTGAAGTGATGATGATGCTACATAGCATCAAGATGCAAGAGAACTTCAGGTCTTGAGAAAGTCCGATGATTCTCCCTATTTGGTGGAAATAGAAAATATTTTAAAGGGACTCAGATTAATAGAAATGTATTGAGATTGCAAGATGGTTTTGAAAGTGTAAGGGCAAACTTGATGAGCAGAATCGTTTAAAGGGATCTGCTCTCCCTCCTGGAGGACCAAATCTCTAGAAGGCTTGTCAGTTTGTACCACTTGCTGTGTACCTTTGTCTGTCACACAGGCAGACCTAGGAATCAGTTGAAGCTGGGCAGGCTGTTGTGAGGGGCCTTCTACCTATAAAGAACAGACTTATGGACGCGACTGCAGGGGCAGAGGGAGGAAGGAGAGGGTGGGATGATGGAGAGAGCAACATGGAAACATACATTTTCATGTGTAAAATAGACAGCCAATGGGAATTTGCTCTATGACTCAGGGAACTCAACCCAGGGCTTGGTAACTTGGGAACAACCTAGAGGGGTGGGATGGGGAGGGAGGTGGGATGGAGGTCCAAGAAGGAAGGAACATGGAGGTACCTATGGTTGATTCATGCTGATGTTTGGTGGAAACCAACACAACACTGCAAAGGAATTATCCTTCAATAGAAAATAAATAAAATTTTTTAAAAAGACATAATGGATGCTCACGCCTCTGAACTTCCTACAGGGAAACACATTCTCCCTGCTGAGACTAAGGCTCTAGAATTCTTCATAATTTGCTCAGCCCAAAAGGTCTCCAGTGCCCTTATTAATAGGCTGGGTCTTCATCTGAAATCTCCAAATTTCTCCATAAGCGTGTAAGTTACTCTATCAATTTTTTTGGTTTCTTTCACGTTAAAAAGTTAAAACTGTCAAGAAACAAGAAAATATGTCATATAAGCAGTGAAGTCTAAGTATCATTTTTAAAAATTCTAGCTCTAATCTTACTGTACATGGAACAATGGACTGGTTCAAAATTGGGAAAGGAGTACGTCAAGGCACTGTGGGCAGTTACTGCAGTCGTGGAATTAAAAGACACTTGCTGCTTGGAAAGAAAACTGAAAAACCTAGACAGCATATAAAAAAGCAGAGATATCACCTTGCTGACAAAGGTCCATATAGTCAAAGCTGTGGTTTTTCCAGTAGTCATGTATGGACGTGAGAGTTGGACCATAAAGAAGGCTGAGCACCAAAGAATTGCTGCTTTCTAACTATGGTGCTGGAGAAGACCTTTGAGAGTTTCTTGGACAGCAAGGAGATCAAACCAGTCTATCCTAAAGGAAATCAACCCTGAATATTCACTGGAAGGACTGATGCTGAAGCTGAAACTCCAGTAGTTTGGCCATCTGATGCAAACAGCTGAATTATCAGAAAAGACCCTGATGCTGGGAAAGACTGAGGCTGGAAGAGCTGGTTGGATGGCATCACCGACTCAATGGACATGAGTGTAAGTAAACTCTGGAAGACAGTGAAAGAAGGAGAAGTCTGGCATGCTGCAATCCATTGGGTCTCAAAGATTAGGACACTTAGCGACTGAACAACAGTAAATGAATAACATATATAATAAATTCATATAAAGAAAAGCAGTAAAAATGAGTGGATTTGATCTTCATATCAAAGTGAATAAACTTTGAAAACAATATTGCTTGCAAAACAAGTTTCCAGAAGATATTTCTATCATGATAGCATTTATATGAAACTTTAAAAAATGGTACACATATTCTATGGATACCAGCAACCAATACGGGAAAAGATAAAATCAACTTAAGAAGGGAGGCTTTTTCTAGGAAAGGAAGGAATAGAATGGAAGAGAAAGAACCTAAGGAAAATTAACCGCATACAAAAGCTGAGATAATTACTCCACAGATTCAACCTTTAGTTTTTCTGAGCTAAAACTGTGTGGACATCTTGTATACTACCCTCTCTGCCTTTCTGTAGGTTTGCGATAGTTTGTGATACAAACACATTCATATAATAAATCTTTAAAAGTTAACAGGTTAAACTAATCCAATATTCATTTTGAAATATCAGTTTACCATTCTTTAATGTTTACAGGGATAGTTCTAGCCCCTATCTACATGAGCATTGTACGGGTAGGGTCACATATGTGAAGAATCTGTTTACAGTAAGTGCAATAAAATAAGATGCTGTTTCTATTCTTACTACAAATTGAACCCAAATGTTTCCTCATGTTTCCTTTTGTTTTCTGAATGCAAAACATAATTGGTGCAAGTGCACCCAGTTACAGCGCTTGCAGGCCTGCCAGACTAACAGCCCACAGTACAATGTGGAGCTTACCTCTGGTGTTCTGAAACATGCCTTGTATAAAGGCCTTCCTCCACCAGGCCTCTCTCCAGCTGGCCTGTGACCTTTCAACGACTGGACTGAAGCTAAAGCAGTGTGCTTCCCAGACAGCAAGTCGACCTTGGGTAAGGATGATGGGAGAAGAAAATCATTTGGCAATGCCATAATAGTTCCCTAAATTACTTCAGATTTTAAAACAAAATAATGCTCCAGACCGTCAGTAAATGCATTATTGTGAGTGCTGGAATCATTCAATTGCTCTTTTGACTGAAAGAATTTTATTCTAAATGCAGAGCACCTTATAAAAACTTCTCTGGACAGTGGCCTTTTCCCAAAATAGTATGTTATAAAGATCTGAATGGTAATTGTTTTCCAACTCCGATATATAATCGATTTCTCAAAGAAAATGCCCTCATTTTACTTCTTGTTACATTAATATTATCAGTATACTTGCTAATGTTTATGTTGACGGAATTTTGCTTGTTTCGGGCTGGCACCATCAGCAAAATTACTTGCAAAAGAGAAAGTATTTCCTAGAAAGGAGACTTGAAACATAGGGAATACCATTTCTAGCCACCCTGTCGACAGGACTAGCCACTTAATTAAATTCTGGCCCCAAATTTTCAAATGGAAGCTTGCTGAGAGGAACATATTTTGCAGATAGAAAGCTCAATTCAAGGATAGACTTCAGCCCCCCCCCATATTTACTCTTTCTGGTCCTCAGGCTGACTCATAGAAGTCTGCCAGGAAACACGAGGACTAGCACAGGAAGACAGCAACCGTCTGGCTCGGAGATGACATTCTTCATTAGCTGCACCTTCCTTGGTCTGCCTCTTTCAGGGCTTCCAGTTAGGAGAGAGACCATTATCTCATGTATTTAGACCTCTGATGCTGGGAGGGATTGGGGGCAGGAGGAGAAGGGGACAACAGAGGATGAGATGGCTGGATGGCATCACTGACTCGACGGACATGAGTTGGAGTGAACTCCGGGAGTTGGTGATGGACAGGGAGGCCTGGCGTGCTGCGATTCATGGGGTTGAAAAGAGTTGGACACGACTGAGCGACTGAAATGAACTGAACTGAACTTGATAGGTAGGTTCTACTCCTGGTTGCTGTTGTTTAGTTACTAAGTCATGTCCAACTCTTCTGCTATTTCATGGACTATTGCCCACCAGGCTCATCTGTCCATGGTATTTCCCAGGCAAGAATACTGGAGAAGGTTGCCATTTTCTTCCCCAGGGGATCTTCCTGACCCAGGACTTGAACCCATGTCTCCTGCATTGATAGGTGTATTCTTCACCACCAAGCCACTGGGGAAGCCCTACTCTTGCTGGTAATGGAACACAGCGCTAGCTGACACAGAAATAGCCTGTCAACTCCTCTGGCATTTTTCTGCACAATAGATGCGAGCTATAATCATTTAGGCTACATCTGTCCGTATATTTGCTAAGTGCACCTGAAACGTGTATTTTTTTCAGGACACACAATGCTAGCGTGAGCAAATGAAATTCCCTGTTTCAAACAGATGGGCATGGTATGCTGGATAAAATGACCCAAGATGGTCCTTTGTGGTGTCAGACTCTCCATCTATAACACTAGTGTAATATCATAGTTATAATGGAAAGACAGCTGATGCTGCTTTTTAAAATTTATTTTTAATTGGAGGATAATTGCTCTATAATATTATGTTGGTTTCTGCCGTACATCAACATGAATCAGCCATAGGCGCATATATCCCCTCCGCCTTGCACCTCCTTCCCACCTCCCAACCCACCCCACCCCTGGAGGTTATCACAGAGCACCAGCCTGAGCATCCTGGGTCCTACAGCACGCTCCCACTGGCTACCTGTTTTATATCCGGCAGTGTATATATGTTTCAACGCTACTCTCTCAATTTGTCCCACCCTCGCCTTCCCCAGCCATGTCCACAAGAAGGTTCTCTATGTCTGCATCTCCACTGCTGCCTTGCAAATAGGTTCATCAGCAGATAGTGCTGTTTTAAAGTGGCTTTTCAGAGGATGCCCACTCATCACTGCAGCCACACCAATCATTGATAAATTTGGTCACTTTTTTTTTCCCCACGCAATGCCTCACAGTGCCATGACTTCAATACAGGCAAGAGTTACCTGCTTTACTAAGAAAAGTGGGGTTGAAGTGGCTCCCTGTCCATTTCATCCAGACGCGCCTTCTCCCTAGTTTTCTTTCTGCCACTGCCTTTCCTGTAGTATAGATATTTCTCTCTCCATGGAGTGAATGATCTTATGCTTAAAAATATATATTGGTAAAGTTTCATGTAACGATCACCTTAGCTGTGTTGAGAATGAGAAGTCTCGTGCTATAAGATGATACTGCGAGTTATAATTCAAAGCCAGTGACTACCTCTGGCGCATATACTTCTCTTAACATGTTTTTGTTGCTTGTGGGGTCAACAGATGCCTTGGATTAAATCGCAGCCTCTGTCATAATGCTGACTCTGCTTTACGATCCCTCTGTCTCCCAGTTTCTCTTGCCAAAGGTAGGAAGACAGCCCAGCCTCAGCAAACAGAGCATCATTTCTCATTGACTCAATAAAAAATGTTATTTGTCTTGTTTGGAGCAATATGCCAGGTGTAAGTGAAAAATAAAGTGATTACCAACTGCAGTTTAATCTTTATTTTATTTATTTATTATCAACGTTATTTTTTTTGGGGGGTGGGGGCGGATGGAGTGAGAAACTGCAGAAAAGCACCAGGAGGTAAATTAGTGAAGGCTCGTATGTCTTTTTCAGTTAGAATGTTGATATATGGGAAAATCAATACAATATTGTAAAGTAATTAGCCTCCAATTAAAATAAATAAATTTATATTAAAAAAAAGAAATAATCAAATTGCAAGTAGAACAAATTGTATAACCACTGACAAGGAGTAACCTAAAAACATTATTCTGGTGCAAATTCCTGACATCTCTGTGGCTCAGAAATGTTCAGGTTGAACCATTTACGTTACAGATTCATGCTTTTGCAGACTAACGTACACCATTTTCCTTGGTAAATACTACAAAGTTCATTCATTTTTTGAATATGTTTTTATTTCCTCTTAGTGGGAATTCCCATACCTTTCTTCAGAATTAACTCAGATTACCTGCTATTAAATTTTGATCTGAGTTAGGTAAAATTTAAGGTGATATATTAAACACTAATCTAAAATCAATATTTTGTAGCATTTAACTTTATTACAAAAATAAGCATATATGTGATAGTGAGGTGCTTCTGAAAACTGACATTAATAACATCAAGAAAAGATATTTTTACAAATATATGAAGTAATTAGTTTAAGAAATAACAATTCATGAAAGTTTTAATATACAATGAAACCTAGTTATATTTTCAGAATATCATATTTATATCTTCTTGAAATCTATACTGAGTCAGAGATGATGCCTGAAAGAAAATTTTTTCTTGACAGTTAATATTGTTGTCATATTTTATCATAAATAAAAATAAAATGTATGATATATTTTCATTGTCCCATCTCATCTTTTATGAAAATGAATTCCTTGATTTCTCCATTCTGAACTGACTCTAAATACTGAGAACTCTAATCAGCAGTCTAAACACTATTCACAGATATGTAATCAGGAGCAAAACCATTCCATGTCAGACACCCATGGGCACTTACTCTTTCCTTCAACTTTGTTCAAAATATTCCAAGTCTGAAGATTCTTTCTAGACCCTTCCTGAACCCATAAACTAGTTTAGAATTTCATAAGTTAGATTTCTACATGAAGATTATTGTTAAGTTTCCCAGGGCAGAAATGTGGACTGGATGTTATTATTTAGACTGGTGTTACTTTTTCTTATTGATTGCAACACTTCAATAAATCAAATCCCCTGAGTTTATGCTAAATGTAATCTTATCTAAATAGAAGCAAAACTCAAGCTCTAACAGCAAGAAATGGCAGAAGAAACGCTCAGATGAAAAAACAGCACATCATTAAAATGACAGATATTCCACAGGTTTTCTGATGGATTGAACAACAAAAAGGAAAATAATAGGGAGATGAATATCTTCAAGAGAAAATAGGATGAGTTTGATATGTCATGCTGCTCACTGCCAGATAAAATATATAGTTCTATTAATTATATTTCTCAGATTAGCAAAGATGAAAGAGAAGGATGAGCACACAGCAGGGAAACCAAGAACTGAACGCTGGTCCCCTGAACAGACTTCCAGATTTTGACATTGACACCTGCTGGGTGACATTGGGGGATCATTCAGTCTCTCCTTGTCAATTTTTACTGAAGCACATCATTACTTTGATGAACGTGTTTCCATTTCTTACTGAGATATTGGGAATTAACTGTAATTCACAGAGAAACCACAAAATGCCTATACATTTTTCATCTATTAATACACTGGACTTACCCAGAACAAAAACTTAGGAGAACTGGTGCTAAGGTTTTCTGTTAATGAAAAATAATTTAAACATACTGAAGAAATAAAAACTGAACACAAAATCTGATCCTCAGGCATCCCTATGCTTATCATTGGTTGAGATTTTTCCAGCAACAGAACCAGTGCTGCCTTGGTTTGCTTTTTAGACACTAAGACGTGGAGAAGGGCTTCCCTGGTGGCTCAGCGGTAAAGAATCTGCATGTCATGCAGGAGACATGAGTTTGACCCCTGGGTTGGGGAGATCACCTGGAGAAGGAAACGATAACCCACTCCAGTATTCTTGCTGGGAAATCCCAGGGCAACGGGAGCCTGGTGTGGTACAGTCTGTCGGGTCACAAAGGAGTCAGACATGATTTAGCCACTAAGCAACAAGAAAGCAGAGAGGCTTCTTTTTGTGAAGGACCAGCCATCTCCTGCATCATAGCTCCCTGCCACATGGTGTTTTCTCCTCTGCCACTTGTTGGGTGCTGAGCTGACACAGTTTCAGTAGCAATGGGTTCAGGAGGAAGAGGAAAAGACACGCTTTCCAAGGCGACACTTCCTTCCTTCCCCTCCTTTTATGCTTGTCTTCTCCCTTCATTTCTCCTTAATCTTCTCAATCTTTTCCATTAAACCCTAAGTGGAAATTACCAAAAATGCCACTCTCGATTCTTTCCAACTTGGAAAAAGTGAAGATGTAAGCAGTGAGGAAATAGAGGCAGAGGAAAGGCAACCTTTTTTTTTCCCTGACACCACAACTATTAAAACATATATTCTATGACACACTTCAACGAAGAAACAAAACTTTCAAAACATCTGCAAAATCAATGCAAAAATTATCCTTGCTTTTAAATCCATTCATGTTTAACTAAAAATGAATTCACTTTCACTTTTTAATTGGAATTTTTTTCTTTTTTAAAAATTCTGCAAAAAATATTGGGCACCTAAAAATCTCAAAGTTTATACAGAAATAGTGGTACTATGCTTTTATTTAACACTTTTCCCTTTATATTTCTTTCCATTTTTTAATCAATCAGAAGTGCTAAATAGATGGATGGACTGAGATGTACACCCACACACGGCACAGGAGAGACCCTGTGAATTAGATATCCTCTCTCTTTTCAAACTCTTTGACTACCTTCCTATCTTTCAGAGTAAAATCTACAGATCTACAAAGCCCATCATTTTTTCTAACCACACCCTCCACCTTTTCCCTCTTCTTAACTCAGTGATTTCATCTGTCCAACAGCATCCTCACTGCTCCAGGTCAGGACATTGATCAAGACCTTTTACTTAAGACTTCCCTTGTGGCTCAGACAGTAAAAAGCATCTTCCTACAATGAGGGAGACCCAGGTGCAGTCCCTGGGTTGGGAAGATCTCCTGGAGAAGGAAATGGGAATGCACTCCAGTACTCTTGCCTGGAAAATCCCATGGATGGAGGCACCTAGTATGCTACAGTCCATAGGGTCGCAGAGTCGGACACGACTGAGTGACTTCACTTTCACTTTTTACTTAGCACATCCGGGGCAGTCCCCTCGATGCTCTGGTCCTGAGCTGTACTCTTCCTTCATCCACACTTCCTCATCTCCTCCAAGTCCTGCCCCAAGTGCTCCATGCTTGAATGAGGCCCTGCCAACCATCCTGCTCTAAGTTTGAATATCCTTCCGCTCTCTTTAGGATGTCTAGCCTCTTAGGGGCTTTGAGTGTTTCCCTATAGGACTCCCATGCCTTGGTGGGTCAGCCCCGCTGTTTTCCACTGAAACAAGATGACTCAGATTCAAAAACATCTCCTCTGGAGGAAAAAAAAACATGTGGTCATCCTCCTTATAATCAATACAACAATTGACATGGTTGAAATATAAAGTGCTTTCTTTTGACTAAGGTCACAAATGACCACTCCTAAATGATACGAGTATTAAATGAGACTCATGCGTTCATATTAATAGATTTGCATTGAATAAAATTACCCTAAAATGTGGAATCCTAAGCAACATGTCTTTCTTTGTCATTTAGCCTTTTGCCTACAGTGCATTTAGGGATAATTACAGTACAATTATTCACCTGCATCAAATTTGGGGCTCCCACCTAATGTTTATGAAAAGACTTTACAAAGGATATTCAAGTCATGATTGATGGCACAGTAATTATCAAAATCTTCAATCTTGTTCAAAATAAATAAGTGCCCAAATAAACAAACATCAAAAATAGATCCAGTGCCTGCTAACTTTGGGCAAATGGAAAAGTCTTGGAACAAACAATGCACTTCAATTAACAAAAGATAATTTTAAAAGGGGGCTTCAAATATCCTTGAAACCAATCATAATTCCTATTTTATTCTGTGACTCCAATGTCCATGAAATTATTAAACTGGAAAAAAATCAACCAATTATTTAGCTAACAAAATGTTACACTACTCTGTGTGTGTGTGTGTGTGTGTGTGTATGCACGTGCACATACTTGCTTACTCACGTCCAACTCTTTACAACCCTGTGGACTGTATTTCGCCAGGCTCCTCTGTGCATGAAATTTTCCAGGCAAGAATATTGGAGTGGGCTGTCATTTCCTACTCCAGGGAATCTTCCAAACCTGGGAACAAATCTTCATCTCTTGTATCTCCTGCATTGCAGGCAGAGTCTTTACCACTAGCACCACCTGGAAGGCCCCAGGTGTAATACTATTCTCTGTGTAGTACTATATATAAAACTTTCCTAAAATACAAATTTAATATAGCTCTAATAACTCAAAAATGTCATTTCTCACAAACCAAAGTTGGACTACCATGGAAAAGTTTTAACTACACTTGTTTAATTATCTGCTTTCATCAATTATTTTCTGCATTTTTCTCTAATAGGGTAATTTCATATATTTGCATGGTCTCCCCAGTCATTCTTACATATATTCATATCTTGTACCTCTAAAATTAACATTGACTTACATTTTAACTTGAAAGATAGAATCTATGCTGCATGTATAATTACTGAATCTTAACTTTATATAGAGGTGTAGTGTTTATAATAGAATGTTATACTATTTAGCTTGGTGCATGTGTCTGAATTTTTAACAGAGAAATCACATACCAAGGATGCTGTTTCGAAAACTCAAGTGACGATTTCATATTCTTGGTTACTGCTGAGCCAACTTCTTTTATCACAGTCTCATAAATCTCACTGAAGAAAATTTAGTTACATCAATATATTGTTGATTTTTATATGGCCTTTTGGGCTTAGGATAAAGAGTAACAAAATGATATTGATTTCATTCAAGCTAGGTAAATCTTCTATGACCTTGTTGCTCAACCAAGTGTAATGTACATGACCTTTAGATTAATCAGTTGCAGAACAAATCCACATTTGTCCTTAAAATTTGAAGTACAAATAGATAATAAGATGAACTTTATATTCTGAAGGATTCATTTATATATCCCATTTTATCTCCTATTTATGAACTCCCGTTTATTCATGTGCATTACTACCCCTCTATACAAATTTATGCATCATATGTGTTAAGTAATTTCAAGTTTTTCAAGAAATATGTTGATACAGACTTATAACAAGCTATCAGTAGTGGATCCAGAACAGAACTGGATCAGTAAATAGCAAATGTAGAGATATAGAAGCAAATGTAAAATATATTGAAGAACTGACTTGGTAAAACATGGTGCCCAATCTTTGAAGGCATAAAAAATTCGGGCAGGGAGTAGGTGAGGATAACAGAGACATATTTTTGAGTGTATTGGTGATGATTAAATTAAGTGAGCTAGAGAACACAGGCAGCAGCATAGATTTGAAGAAAAATAAATTTGGTGTTAGGTTGAAAATAAGGTGTATGGCTTGGAGTAGAACTGTGCACATTTGAAACTGCAGTATGGCTGGTGACTTCTGTTTTTTGTGTGTCAAATCCTTAGTTCAGTCCCTATATTTATGATAATTTTCTGTCAACGTGGAATATTCGATTGTTCATATCAAAGAGCAAGGGTAAAGAAGCACACATGTGTATAAAAGGGAAAATCATTCAATAAGACAATATTACTATCTATTCAATGAATGTTTGGCATCTATACCATCTCAGTAAAAGTTGAATGACTTATACAAAATAATTATAATGCATCCAGGGCTTCCCAGGTGGAGCTAGCAATAAAGGGCCTGCCTGCTAATGCTGGAAATGTGAGACACATTCTCGATCCCTGTGTGGGGAAGATCCCCTGAAGAAGGTAATAGCAACCCACTCCAGTATTCTTGCCTGGAAAATCCCAGGGACAGAGGACCCTGGTGGGCTACACTCCACAGGGCCACAAAAATTTGCACTGGACTTGGCCTGCACATAATACATCCAAATACTTTTAGAGCTAAAATTAAGGTTTTTCTTTTTTTTAACATTGGTCAAATATAGCCTAATGAATATATTACATAGATACTTATAGTGTTATTGAAGAGGACCTCATATAAGAATAACAACTTGGAAATATGTACCACTTCAGGTTACATTGTATGAGTAAGAAAACATGTCTTTCAGTAACTACCCGTCACCTGAAGCCACTGCTTTTATTTCTAAATAGATTGCTCCTCCTTCCAAAGCACAAATCACTGTTATGCTTGGACTTGAGCTTCTGATCCCTCACTGGGATAGCAATCTTGTCCACTTTCTATTCACCAAAGGGGCCACACTCTGAACAACTGACAAGGCTTAACTTGTCCACTACAATTCTGAACTGGATTCCTCGGGCCCCTTCTCTATCCAACGCCCCAAGGAAAGATACTTAGTGCTTCCTATAGCCCATGCAGTTTGTACTTTCTACTATTCTTCTTCAATTTTTGGCTTTTTTTTAAGAGTCTGTCATTAACCAGAAGTACTAATAAATAGAATAATGGTCTTTCCAGGTAGAGCAGTGGTAAAGAATCCACTTGCCAGATGCAAAGAGATGTGGATTTGATCCTTGGTTTGGGAAGATCCCCTGAAGAAGGAAATGGTAACCCACTCCAGCATTCTTGCCTGAGAAATCCCATAGACAGAGAAGCCTGATGGGCTACAGTCCAGAGGGTTGCAGAGAGTCGGACACAGTGAGTGAGTGAGCATGCATGCAAATAGAGGGATATTTTATTTTTCTCCTGAGTTACATATTTAAGTTCAGCTGTAAATTCAAAGAAACAAAAACAAAAAGTAATGCTTCCAAACACAACACTGCTATTTGTAGCTGGTTAATAAGGAAATTTTTTGTAAGTTACTTGAATAACTTTACTAGCATTGGTTCAATAATTATTTCATATTGTACTCCTGGTCTCAGCATACTAAAAATGTGCATTAAAGTGTTTGAAATCCACAGACAGGGGATGCCTGGCATCTTTCACCTGCATTCCTTCCTTCCAGTTAGGTCTTAATTGTCCCCAACTAGGGGCTCAGGTCTACCCAAGTGCTGACCTTGGTCTGGTTCACAAATCAAAGTCATTCCAGAGACTGACTCCAGGATCTGCTTGAATTCTTTCAATCTGTCATTTAGACATTCTCTAAGAATCCATTAGATGCTTGCTTTCTTTTTTTTTTTTTTTTAACTCAGTGACTTAAGACAATGATGAACAAGGCATGGCCAATGTTCTCAAGGATTCATGGTTTGATGGAGTTAAAGATAAGTAAAATAACCCTGACAAAATGAAATATCTTTTGAAATAGCTGAGGGAGAAGAGAAAACAGATTACCCAGTCATTGGTGTGGTAGATGGTAAATGCATAGTTAAGGAGAAGTTCACAGAGGAATCACATCATGAAATGATCCTCAGAGATGTTATGGGTGGCAGGAACAGTGTATCAGACAGTAACACACCTTACTTACTCAGACCTCTAGGAGGTCCCTCTCCTTTCACTCGGTGCTGATCTTTTGAACTCTCTACATGGACATTTGGTCTTAATATAGACTCCTGAATCTTCACTGGCTTCCTGTTGGGGACTTTACACCTAAGTAGACTGTCAGGGTCTATCAGCCCCAGGCAGCCCAGCAAGATCCAGGTGAGACTTCCCACAGCTTCTGGTTCTGTAGGAAAACAGGGATTCTCATAGGAAACAGAGTCATTTCATCCCTTTGAAAGCGCAAAGTTGCCTTATTCAACACTTGAGGCTTCCTTTCTTACTATAAGCTCCCTATCTTTATGGGGCCACCCAGGTGGCGCTAGTGATTAAGAATCTGTCTACCAATGCAAGAGACAGACACAAGAGACATAGTTTCGACCCCTGGGTGGGGAAGATGCCCTGGATGAAGGCATGACAACCCACTCCAATGTTCTTGCCTGGAGAATCCCATGGACAGAGGAGCCTGGTGGGCTACAGTCCTCGGGGTTGCAAAGAGTTTGAAACTTCTGAGCACCATAACTTTACTGAACAAATAGGCAAGTCCTACTATAAGACAAGGTTTCCATGTCCTCAACAGCAATGCTCCAAAGCTAAGTTTTTGACCCTTCGTTTGTTTTGTAGTCTTCATTTAGCAATGTTTTCTACCCCTTTCTCTCTTTTCAGAAACTATTTGTCATCAAAACTGAAAACAAATGTTATCCCCTCTATGAGACATCAATCAAGTGTTGCTCACCCTGCTTGGGACCCTTATAGCAATGATATTTGAATATGGTTTTATCATCATCCAATTGTTCCATAAGTATTTGCCCTTCCTACATAAGGCAAGAGAAGTATGAAACAGCCGTTATTCTCTAATCTTTTGTGCACCCTCATACCTATAATTGTTCCCTAAATCTATTCATTCTTTTGTTCATTGAACAAATATGAATCCACATACATATGAATTCATATATATATGAAAGCGTATACATATATGCTTTCCAGGTGGTGCTAGTTGTAAAGAACACGCCTGCCAATGCAAGAGATATAAGAGACATGGGTTCAATCCCTGGATAGGAAAGATCCCCTAGAGGAGGGCACGGCAACCCACTCCAGTATTCTTGCCTGAAGAATCCCATGGACAGAGGAGCTTGGCAGGCTACAGTCCGTAGGTTTGCAAAGAGCTGGACATGACTGGAGTGACTTAGCATGCACTCATATATCTTCCTGGTAGTAAACTGAATTAAACTGCAACCTCTAGTACAGAAGGATATAGATTTTGTTTGCTTGTTCAGTTAAGTTAATGGGGAAGAATAGAAACACACACAGATTTCCCCCACCACCACCTTTAAATCCAAAAATAATATACAATTAGAATTCTGGGCTCAAAGAGGAGAAGCAAGGGCTTTAAAATAAGCCTTGTCATTCAACATGCAAAATCACAAAACTCTGTTTTTTTCATATCCCAACGCTTCTTTTTCAAACGCCATTGTAATTCTCAAATCAATTCCATGTGTTAATACACAGGAATGAAATGGTCCGCTGGCTCAGTCCTTGAGGAGTTATGATCACGTCCCTACTGCTTTAAATTCCAGACAGAGACCTGAAGTGTCTCAGAATGCCTTAAACAAAAAAGGCTGAGGCAGCTGTGTTTTGAGGCTTGAAAAAGATCTTGTCATTCGTCGTTTACGTTCAGGACATTTTAGAAAGCTTTCACATCATCAGGCTTCATGTCCCTGAAGAAAACAAAGGCCAAAGGTCAAAACAGCAGCTGTGTAGAGGCGGAAGTGCTTAGGGCTCCTGTCTGCCTCAGTTGGGCCGAAAATATCTAACACTGAACACGTTTTCCCTGACTACACAGAGAAGAGGTTCGTGCACGCACACTACTTATAAAGGTTTTGGCTTTCCCAAACAAAGTTGAGAGAAAACTTCTCCAAGGCAATCGAAGTAAGAAAAGTAAATTGTGGAATAATTTGAAACTTCCTAATATTGAAGGTTAACGCATAGAACGACAAAAGCCAAACTACATAGAACAAAAGCAAACCGCGGACATCAATTGAGTCATTAAGAAATGGTTCTCTTAGAGAAACACCAATATAGTATGTTAACACATATATAAATGGAACATAGAAAGATGGGAACGATGACCCTATATGCAAGACAGCAAAAGAGACACAGATGTAAAGAACAGACTTTTGGTCGCTGTGGGAGAAGCCGAGGGTAGGATGATTTGGGAAAATAGCATTGAAACCTGTATACTACCATATGCAAGAATAGGTGACCGGTACAAGCTAGAGCTATGAAGCAGGGCACTCAAAGCTGGTGCTCTGGGGTAACCCAGAGGGATGGGGCGGGAGGGGGCTCAGGATGGGGGGACACATATGCACCCGTGACTGATTCCTGCTGAAGCAAGGCAAAAATCACCACAACATTGTGAAGTAATTAGCCTCCAATTAAAACAAATAAATAATTTTTTAAAAAAAGATCAGTAATAGTTCTCTTCAGTAAACACAAGAAAAGTATGCTGCCCATTAAATGCAGAGAAACTACTCCTTTTTCTATCCACCATCAGGAAAATACAACGCTTTGAATGGCTTTCCCATGATGCTAGGGAAGTGGGACTGAAGAATTAGCACTTTCTCATCTGCTGTCTGCGACTTCCAGCTCATATTTTTGAGGAATCTGACTGTGAACTTGCGATTTCAAAACGGAGTTTGCATTTGGAGACCATCTTATAGAGTTCGTTCACTGGCTCAATTAAGAGTTTTCTATCTGTGATGGGAAATTTTCCTAAAGCCCACTGTAAGCAGGGCTTAATGCTTAGAACATTCATTGTTCTCCCTGGTAAACTTTCAACCTATTTCTTCATCTTGAGTACTCAGAGATCTGAGTACACGACTTCCTACTCCTCCCATCTCAGACAAGAAATAAGACAATAGTGCCGAAGGACCATGAATAATAGCAACAGTGCAAAAGCACTCGGTCTTTGTCTTTGGCATGTCTGATTAGAGACAAGTATGTGGAGATGACTCATTTCTTCCTAATCCCCAGCTCGAGTCATAGATATGCTCCATTTTCTGCCTTCATCTTCAGGTCTGATCTCCATCATCTGGGGGGCTTACTCTGCTCTTAGCTCCATCATTAAACACCACAGACATCAACAGTGACTTCAGAAATGTCTGATACTTCCCATATTGATGTTGTTTGTCCCAGCTCACCCCATCATTTTCGCAATGTACAGCCCTCACGGTGGGTAGAGAAGAATCTTCTTCACTAAGTGGCACAAGTTTGTTAGGTGAAAGGATGCATGAAATCGCCCTGCTTTTGGGTCTGGTTTGTTTCAGTGGCATCTCTGATCTCCGATACATCCCTTTTACGATGCCCACCTTGTGCCTGCTCTGCAACCCCTGATCCTAGGTAGATTCTGATGCTCTGTCACCTACAATACACACAATGATATCGGCATCATTTGCAGGCCCAAACCTCAGCAAGCCTATTTCATGATGTCTTTTAGAGATTGCCAGCTCTCTCCTCACACAGCCTTCCTCCTAACACCTGAGTGCCAGGTAATAATGTTTTCCACCTCCTCTGTTTCTAACAGGCTGATGTTGCCATGTTCTCAACAGTGGAATGTGAGTGACAAGGACTGGACTCATAAGCTACAGGTTAAGAGGTTAACTGCCTGCTAACCCAGTTCCCTCAATATTTCCAAAAGTGGAGCCCCACTCGCCTAGATTGTTACTCTAAAAAGAAATTACCTTTGCGTTTGTTTGAAGGGCTGCATTTTGAGGCTTATTTCTTACAGCCGCTCAGCCTCATCCTACTTAACACGCTGTAGTTTGTACCAAATAAACCACTACCTTCTATGCAACTGAACTGACTAGAGATGAACACATAAGACATGTTTGAAATAAGCATCCCAGGAAAACTCTTGGGTAGCTGGTATTGTTTTCTTCATCAGACATGATTGGAAGTATGGAAGACAGATTATTTCATTGCTCAGATATATTTATGTATACATATGGGGCTTCCCAGGTGGCACTAATCGTAAAGAACCTGCCGGCCAATGTGGAAGACAGAGATAGAATAGACTTTCCATGCAGGAGGATCCCCTGGAGGAGGGCATGGCAGCCCACTCCAGTATTCTTGCCTGGAAAATTCCATGGACAGAGGAGCCTGGCAGGCTATAGTATGTGGGGTCCCAAAGAGTCACACACGACTGATGCGACTTAGCATACACAGTGTATACATATTATTGAACTGAGATGCTTAATATTTAAGAGTAAAAAGCTGGGACATAGGATACATTATCTGCAAACTGTTTAGTTTATTGATATCGTTTTAACTCATACTGAAAGCAAGAAAGACTTACATGTGAGACCTGATTACATTTTTTAGATAGTGGAGTGTAAAAAGAAAATGAAAATCAGGGAGTTCATCAAATACTGACACTCAGTATTTTAAAACTATGAAGTATTCTATTTTATTGACTGTGTTGGTTTTAAAAATAATAGTGATAGTAATAGATTTAATTTTAAAATGTATATGTGCTTACCTCAGAAATTATTTTTTTTTAATATAGAGTACTGTAGTAAAACAGAGGACTGATTTAACACAAGCCCTCCTATCAGAAGAGGCAAAGCAGCAACCTAGCAATGCAAGAAGCAGTTAAGAAAGGAAGGTCCTTTTCATTAAGAGAAATGATTTCTCCCTCTCTGAAAAAGAACTATAAAAGCTGACAGTCCTTCTGATAAGTTATAGCTTCCTGCTCCAGCTCATCCCCTTCATTAAGATTCACCACATGTGAATTCAGGTTCCTTTTATATCTACTATCATCTTGACCTGCTATCCTTAACTTATACCTAGTTTCACTATGAAATTTAATTGAAGACATTACATATAAACTGTCCTGTGGAATACCTTATCGATAAACCAGACAAAGAAACAAAAAGATAAATGTTCCTGGACTTTGGACCTTAGGAAATTTTGCAACTGAGTTTTGCTTATGTCAATCAGAGAAGGCTCTAAGCATCACTCAGTAACTAGCCTCTAACCATCTTGCTCTTGCAGGAAGCTTATCTCTTTATTCAGTTCAGTTCAGTTCAGCTGCTCAGTTGTGTCCGACTCTTTGCGACCCCATGAATCGCAGCATACCAGGCCTCCCTGTCCATCACCAACTCCCGGAGTTCACCCAGACTCATGTCCATCGAGTCAGTGATGCCATCCAGCCATCTCATCCTCCCTCGTCCCCTTCTCCTATTGCCCCCAATCCCTCCCAGCATCAGAGTCTTTTCCAATGAGTCAACTCTTCGCATGAGGTGGCCAAACTACTGGAGTTTCAGCTTTAGCACAGTGCTTCCAAAGAAATCCCAGGGCTGATCTCCTTTAGAATGGACTGGTTGGATCTCCTTGCAGTCCAAGGGACTCTCAAGAGTCTTCTCTAACACCACAATTCAAAAGCATCAATTCTTTGGCACTCAGCCTTCTTCACAGTTCAACTCTCACATCCATACATGACTACTGGAAAAAACATAGCCTTGACTAGATGGACCTTAGTCGGCAAAGTAATATCTCTGCTTTTGAATATACTGTCTAGGTTGGTCATAACTTTTCTTCCAAGGAGTAAGCATCTTTTAATTTCATGGCTGTAGTCACCATCTGCAGTGATTTTGGAGCCCCCCAAAATAAAGTCTGACACTATTTCCACTGTTTCTCTACCTATTTCCCATGGAGTGATGGGACCAGATGCCATGATCTTCATTTTCTGAATGTTGAGCTTTAAGCCAACTTTGTCACTCTCCTCTTTTACTTTCATCAAGAGGCTTTTTAGTTCCTCTTCACTTTCTGCCATAAGGGTGGTGTCATCTGCATATCTGAGGTTATTGATATTTCTCCCAGAAATCTTGATTCCAGCTTGTGTTTCTTCCAGTCCAGCACTTCTCATGATGTTCTCTGCATATAAGTTAAATAAGCAGGGTGACAATATTCAGCCTTGATGGACTCCTTTTCCTATTTGGAACCAGTCTGTTGTTCCATATCCAGTTCTAACTGTTGCTTCCTGACCTGCATACAGATTTCTCAAGAGGCAGGTCAGGTGGTCTGGTATTCCCATCTCTTTCAGAATTTTCCACAGTTTATTGTGATCCACACAGTCAAAGGCTTTGGCATAGTCAACAAAGCAGAAATAGATGTTTTTCTGGAACTCTCTTGCTTTTTCCATGATCCAGCGGATGTTGGCAATTTGATCTCTGGTTCCTCTGCCTTTTTGAAAACCAGCTTGAACATCAGGAAATTCATGGTTCATGTATTGCTGAAGCCTGGCTTGGAGAATTTTGAGCATTGCTTTACCAGTGTGTGAGATGAGTACAATTGTGCGGTAGTTTGAGCATTCTTTGGCATTGCCTTTCTTTGGGATTGGGATGAAAACTGACCTTTTCCAGTCTTGTGGCCACTGCTGAGTTTTCCAAATTTGCTGGCGTATTGAGTGCAGCACTTTCACAGCATCATCTTTCAGGATTTGAAATAGCTCAGCTGGAATGCCATCACCTCCACTAGCTTTGTTCATAGTGATGCTTTCTAAGGCCCACTTGACTTCACATTCCAGGATGTCTGGCTCTAGATGAGTGATCACACCATCATGATTACCTGGGTCGTGAAGATCCTTTTTGTACAGTTCTTCTGTGTATTCTTGCCGTCTCTTTATTACTTGCCATCTCTTTATTATTCTAATCTAAGTTATTGGAGGACTTAGGTAAATAATCTGAACATTCCTAAAGCTTAAAGGAGTCATGTCTCCCTCTGAAGAACCTATTGAACCTGTACAGTTGTCCCTACCTCCATTTTTAGTAATGAAATTAGGACCAAGTCTCATGGCGATTTTATTGTGCAATAAGTAACAACAGCATATGACCCAACTTTGACTAGTAAAGAGGTAAATAACAAGGGCATGTATCCATGCCTACTAAGTCATTTCAGCTGTGTCCAACTCTTTGCAAACTGTATGAACTGTAGCCCAACAGGTTCCTCTGTCCATGGAAATCTCCAGGCAAGAATACTGTAGCAAGTTGCCATGCCTCCTCCAGGGGATCTTCCCAACCCAGGGACTGAAATGGTGTCTCTTATATCTCCTGAATTGGCAGGTGGGTTCTTTACCACTAGCGCCCCCTGTGAAGCCCAGTACCTGTTCAGTTCAGTTTAGTTCAGTCACTCCATCTTGTCCAACTCTTTGCGACCCCATGAACTGCAGCACACCAGGCCTCCCTGTCCATCATCATCTCCTGGAGTTCACTCGAACTCACGTCCATCAAGTTGGTGATGCCATCCAGCCATCTCATCCTCTGTCGTCCCCTTTTCCTCTTGCCCCCAATCCCTCCCAGCATCAGAGTCTTTTCCAATGAGTCAACTCTTCACATGAGGTGGTCAAAGTACTGGAGTTTCAGCTTTAGCATCATTCTTTCCAAAGAAGGCCCAGGACTGATCTCCTTTAGAATGGACTGGTTGGATCTCCTTGCAGTCCAAGGGGCTCTCAAGAGTCTTCTCCAACACCACAGTTCAAAAGCACCAATACATGTAATGTAAGGTAAATATCCCTTGCTGCTAAGTCCCTTCAGTCATGTCTGACTCTGTGTGACTCCATAGACGGCAGCCCATCAGGCTCCCCGGTCCCTGGGATTCTCCAGGCAAGAACACTGGAGTGGGTTGCCATTTCCTTCTCCGATGCATGAAAGTGAAAAGTGAAAGTGAAGTCGCTCAGTCATGTCCAACTCTTAGCGATCCCTTGGACTGCAGCCCACCAGGCTCCTCTGTCCATGGGATTTTCCAGGCAAGAGTACTGGATTGGGTTGCCATTGCCTTCTCCGGAAATATTCCTTAAGGTCATCAATCCTAACACTAATGTAGCTACAACTACTATGGGTGATGATAACCAGAAAAATGGTTCTAAAAGTTTACACCAGTAGAGTCCTGACTATGCATCATGCAATGATCCATGCATCGCATTATAAGACCATTTAATCCTCATCCAAAACAGGACTACGATGTAGGTACTGCCATTATTCCATTTACCATATGAGGAAAATGAGGCAAAAAGATGATAAGCGAGTTTGGCAAGGTAATATCTGCCCCACTAATTACAAACTCCTGGAAGAATCTGGATTAACGATGAGCAGCCACAGTCCAAATTCCCTGGGAGGGAGAGCTGAAGGAGAGGACAACAGCTAGGGGAAGGAGGAGAGACCAGCAGATGTGGTCTCCAGCAGCACAAAAGTCACACATTTGGAAGAACACACTTGCCATTTTCCATAGCAGGACTTGGCAGCTTAGAAATAGAGAAGGAGGGATTTTGGTTGAATTAATCCTAGAAGCTACTCATTAAACAGTCTCAGATTCAGTTCTCTACATATTAAAAGGTTAAGTTTTGCTGATCACAAAATACAAGAATGTCAGAATTCTCTGAGGCTATTCACAAACGATGCTTTATTTAGAAATTCAATTTATAATTAAAATGTTTTAATGGGTGGAGCTGGAAGAAATTACATTTTTCTGCCTAATTTGCCTGTATATGGTTTCAGACTGCTAGTTTGACAAAGCATGTACAGACTTCAGAATGATATGCTCTGGAAGTGTATACCTCAAGATATCTTAAGGTTCAATTTGTACTAACACCATCTTCTTAAAAAAACTACATTTCACAATGATATGCTATTCATATAATTAGAGCCTATGCTTTTTCTCTAATAATGTAAAATGTTGAATTAGTTTTGCACTTCATTTTGCACATGTAGACACAGTCCTAATGGCCAACTAATTAGACATATACCAATTAAAGCATTTTCTGTTGTGGTATATCTGTTCTTTGCCTGAATAATACTTAATGAGCAACATGGTTCACTGAGTGAATTCAAAATATGAAAAGGAATTATACAAATTAGAGCACACAGCTAACTGTTATTAAAATAATTTACTTATCTTTTCCCACATATCAATGACTATGGCAAAGGTTATTGGTATTTAATTTATAATAATCACTGCTAATTTATTTATTCAACAGCTGCAGGAAAACTCTCATAAGCTACATATAAGTATGGAATTCGACTGTAACATATGATACTGGGGCTTCCCTGGTGGCTCAGATGATAAAGAGTCTGCCTGCAATGCAGTAGACCCCAGTTCAATCCCTGGGTGGGGAAGATCCCTTGGAGAAGGGAATGGCAGCCTACTCCAGTATTCTTGCCTGAGAAATCCTATGGACAGAGGAGCCTGGCAGACTACAGTCCATGGGGTTGCAAAAGCGTCAAACATGACTTAGCAACTAAACAGCAACAACATATTCTTCAAGATCCTTAGAGCGATTGCGTCAGATATATAGTGACAGAGCCATCGTAACTGAACTATGAAGGTGGGCCCAGTTACTCTAGGAAAGAATATTAGTCAAGAAGTATAAGACGAGCCATTGTAAAGTACTGAAAACTCAATATTCAATGGTCAGAATCTGGCAGAATGTTCAAGAAAAAATATACTGAGAAGGAGTAGCCAGAGAGGAAGGTAGAAACTGGCAGAAATGGTAAACACAGGATGAATTCAGTTCACGTTCTGGGGCAGATTGTCTGGAAGGGGGTGAGAGAGTCTTGGCCCCGTGCAGCTTTCTTCTAAAGATTTCTCTGTTGGAAGCCTATAACATGTGTCCACACACTCACAGATGCCCCCTCACAGCCACAGGTGAATTCAGTTCATGCTCTGGGGCAGATTGTCTGGAAGGGGTTGGGAGAGGCTTGGCCCCGTGCAGCTTTCTTCTAAAGATTTCTCTGTTGGAAGCCTATAACATGTGTCCACACACTCACAGATGCCCCCTCACAGCCACAGGAAAACACACAGCCATACGTGTATGTTCATGTGCACTCGGGCCTTTTCCAAAGCCTAAGTCTCTACTAGAAGACCCTGAAAAGTGATTTATGGAAAAAGAGTGAAAGTACCCAGATAAATTCGGTTGGCAGGCCTCACAAGATAATGACCGAATAGAACCAACATATTTTAGTTACTTCATATGTAGGTATAATCATTTAAAATAAAATGGAAAACAAGATTAGTCTGGTTTGAGGCAAGACAATCCATGTATAATGCCAATAATAAATGGTGAAATAATTATGGTTAACATTTACTGTACACTTGTATATGAATGTAACTGTAGTAATAGGTAGTTTTACAGTAAATTTTCAATATAGATGTTTTAACAGTACTATGATGTAGGGTTTAATGTGATGCTTTCTGATGCCTTTCTTAAAAAAACAAGGGTTGTTTATGGAACTTGAGTAATTTATTCAGGATAACTAATAAGTGGGAGCAGATCCAGTTGTATGAGGCCTCAAATATCACACTTTTAAACACGTGTTTACTATTGTGTGAGCTCAACAGAAATAAAAGGAGACTATGATGACATCTTTCCTTTGCAGAAATGGAGCCATAAAATAACCTTGGCAATGCGTGTATCTGACTCCAGTCAAGTGAGATGATGGTTTGCTTCAACCCTTCAAAAACTGAGTGTGTAAAGCAATTAATGTCCGACTCTTTGTGACCCCACAGACTGAATCATGCCAGGCTTCCCTGGATCACCAACACCTGGAGCCTGTTCAAACTTATGGCCATCGAGTCAGTGTTGCCATCCAACCATCTCATCCTCTGTCATCCCCTTCTCCTCCCACCTCCAGTCTTTCCCAGCATCAGGGTCTTTTCAAACGAGTCAGCTCTTTGCATCAGGTGGCCAAAGTATTGGAGTTTCAGATTCAACATCAGCCCTTCAAATGAATATTCAGGACTGATTTCCTTTAGGATGGACTGGTTGGATCTCCTTGCAGTTCAAGGGACTCTCAAGAGTCTTCTCCAACACCACAGTACAAAAGCATCAATTCTTCAGCGCTCAACTTTCTTCACAGTCCAACTCTCACATCCATACATGACTACTGGAAAAATCATAACTTTGACTATATGGACCTTTGTTGGCAAAGTAATGTCTCTGATTTTTAATATGCTGTCTAGGTTCATCATAGCTTTTCTTCCAAGGAGTAAGCATCTTTTAATGTCATGGCTGCAGTCTCCATCTGCAATGATTTTTAGAGCCGAAGAAAATAGTCCGTCACTATTTCCATTGTTTCCCCCATCTATTTTCCATGAAGTGATGGGACCAGTTGCCACGATCTTCATTTTTTGAATAAGTTTTAAGCCAGCCTTTTCTTTCTCCTCTTTCACTTTCAAGCCTTCACCTAAGGGGTGAGGGTGGAAGGCAGCTTGAAGACGGCAAGGACATACCTGTATATGTAGAGGGTTCACATTGTTATATAGTAGTTATGCTCCAATGAAGATAAATAAATAAAAATAAATCAGTGAGTCTCCCTTGGAATCATTTTCTCAGTCATACCCAATGATTTGCAATGGAAGGAATCAAAACAGTTTGAACACAGTTTAATTTATCTATTTCTTTTAACATGGGTTTATATTATCTGACTTATATTATTTGAAAACATGCTCTATGTATACAATACAACATCAGCTGGAGTTTCCTCTGTAAGATCTTTGTTGTTGCTTTTATTTTATTTTTTACTTTATTTTACTTTACAATACTGTATTGGTTTTGCCATACATTGACATGAATCCACCACGGGTGTACATGCGATCCCAAACATGAACCCCCCTCCCACCTCCCTCCCCACAACATCCCTCTGGGTGTTGTTGCTTTTAATGTGTTTAACGTGTTGCATAAATGTGTTTCCTTTTTTTGTGGCATCAGTCTCCAAATAAACCACTAAGCATGTAAAAAATGTTTCTAGTTCGGGTAATAATAATAATAAGATGACATATTCTAAGATGTAATAATTTATTCAACTCACTGAGAATAGAAAGGACTCTTACATTAAAGCCTATTAGGAAAAGAAGGAGAAGAATGAAGACAGCATTCAAGATGCTCTGGAGAAAATGTTTTGCTCCATTTTAATATATCAAGATTAGAAAATAACCAGCAACTGAAAGGTTATTTCCACAAATGAAAAATACTGTCTGCTAGAAGAAAGGCTGGAAGTTACATAACTTAATAACAAACTGACTCTAACGGGAATTTTTAATGTAAAAAAGAAAAAAAAAAAGGGTTGTTGACTTGTGATTTGTGTCTACATCTTTGGTAATATTTACACAAATTCAGTTTCCTAATCCAGGTAGAAAGAATTTATTTCCTTTCCATGATCATAATAACAATAAGATTGATCACAGAATTAAACACAGAATTGCACCTAACATTAGTTTCAGAGTCTTGTATTAAATAAATATTTTAAATGTACTTATAATACATGTATGACCAAACTGCAAAAAAATCATTTCCTTAAAAATCAAGTCTGATGGGAAGAAATAACATTAAGCTAATCTTTTAAAAATTATTTTGAATGAGTTCTCCAGAGTAAAATTGAATTCTTTTAGCTAAAATAGCAATGCTTCTTTTGAGATTAAGACTTTGAAAAGAATTTATTTCTGTTATTACACATAAGAGCAATATTTGCACCTGAGTGGAGTCTTAAAAACACTTTTAATCTTAATTTATGCTATTTTGAAAAAATAAAAACTGGAAGAAGCAGTGGAGGGAGGGATTAGGGAAGAACGGTGAATGGCAACAAATAATGTTACTTAGTAGTTGAATCTAATTCCTGCATGGCTGGATACAAGATTCATGAAACTATATGGTTTTTATGTCACCCTCTACAATATTTTCAGTTTTTTCCTTCATAATTGTTAATCCCAATATATTATCTTGTATGTTATATTTTATAAAATTCATATTAATTTTGCAAGATGAAGACACTTTGCAACATTGCAGAAAACAGAATTCAGGAAAAAAGAAAGAAGAATGAAAATCTGTATATCAGAACAATGCAATTCTATTTTTCATGAACCGTAAGCTTTATTGAAACAAACAAACATGAAATGTCACTAGGTGGGAAAAATTGGTCTCTATAAAATGGCACAAACTACCTCGCACATTGTTCCAGCTACGGACTCCCCAAGACTTCATCCTAAGTAGTCCTGTCCACATAGTATGATTGTACTATGCAAATGAACAATATTGATATATTAAAAGTTAAGATCTCGGTTTGTTAGTAATTACTTTAGTAATGACTTTGTTAATTAGTATATTTAAATCGGGTGCAGTTAACTTCCTTAAGATAATCCCTCCTGAATTACCTGGCAAAAGAGCATCCTAGAATTTCTAACCTTAGGATCTGTCCCTGAAGCCATGGTGAATGGCTCAGATGTGTAGGTCTCAGTGTATGGTCCCTCTTCTCGTTACGGATGAAGCAAGCATCCGCTTAGAAACACTAGTCTTCATGTACTCAATTCTAATGCAATTTTCAAAAGGAGACAAGTTATTGTCAAAATATGAGAATGCCTAATAGAACCATAAAGCATCATAAAGAAGCCTGCATGTTGAAGAATCGATGCTTTAGAATTGGTGCTGGGGAAGACTCTCGAGAGTCCCTTGGAATGCAAGGAGATGAAACCAATCAATCATAAAGGAAATCGATCCTGAATATTCATTGAAAGGGCTGTTGCTGAAACTCAAGCTCCAATGCTGTGGCCACCTGATGTGAAGAATCAATTCACTGGAAAAGCCCTTGATGCTGGGAAAGATTGAGGGCAGGAAGAGAAGAGGGCAACAGAGGATGAGATGGTTGGATGGCATCACCAACTCAATGGCAGTGAGTCTGAGCAAATTCTGGGATACGGTGAAGGAGAGAGAAGCCCGAAATCCTGCACCCCGTGGGGCCACAAAGAGTCAAACACAACTAAGGGACTGAACAACAATTTTCTAAACATGTTTGTATCAGTCAGTTCAGTCACTCAGTCATGTCTGACTCTTTGTGACCCCAAGGCCTGCAGTACTCCAGGCCTTTCTACCATCACCAACTCCTGGAATTTACTCAGCCTCACGTCCATTGAGTCGGTGATGCCATCCAACCATCTCATCCTCTGTGGTCCCCTTCTCAGGCCTTCAATCTTTCTAAGCATCAAGGTCTTTTCCAAAGAGTCAGTCCTTCACATCAGGTGGCCAAAGTATTGGAGTTTTAGCCTCAGCATCAGTCCTTCCAATGAATATTCAGGACTGATTTCCTTTAGAATGGACTGGTTGGATCTCCTTGCAGGCCAAGGAACTCTCAAGAGTCTTCTCCAACACCACCGTTCAAAAGCATCGATTCTTCGCTGCTCAGCTTTCTTTATAGTTCAGCTCTCACATCCATACATGACTACTGGAAAAACCATAGCTTTGACTAGATGGACCTTTGTCGGCAATGTAATGTCTCTGCTTTTTAATATGCTGTCTAGGTTGGTCATATCTTTTTCTCCAAGGAGCAAGCATCTTTTAATTTCATGACTGCAGTGACAATCTGCAGTGATTTTGGAGCCCCCCAAAATAAAATCTGACACTGTTTCTGTTGTTTTCCCATCTATTTGCCATGAAGTGATGGACCAGATGCCATGACCTCAGTTTTCTGAATGTTGAGTTTTAAGCCAACTTTTTCACTCTCTCCTTTCACTTTTATCAAGAAGCTCTTTAGTTCTTCTTTACTTTCCTCCATAAGCGTGGTGTCATCTGCATATCTGAGGTTATTGATATTTCTCCCGGCAATCTTGATTCCAGCTTGTGCTTCATTCAGCCCAGCATTTCTCATGATGTAGTCTGCATATAAGTTAAATAAACAGGGTAACAATATACAGCCTTGCCGTACTCCTTTTCCTATTTGGAACCAGTCTATTGTTCCATGTCCAGTTCTAACTGTTGCTTCTTGGCCTGTATATAGATTTCTCAGGAGGCAGGTCAGGTGGGCTGGTATTCCCATCTCTTTTAGAATTTTCTAGTTTGTTGTGATCCACACATTCAAAGAAGTTTTGTTTTGTATTATATATTTCTTACATGTTTGATAGAATTCACCTGTTTCAGCTTGTCCCATGAAGCTACAAAAAAAGTACATGTTTATTTAGGAACACTAATTTTTTAGATACAGCTCTGTGAAATACAAACACACACATATATTTCTAGGTATAGGGAACTCTCTCAACTACTTAATCTATTTAAATATTTTGTCAAAGTGAAGTTTATTAAACCTGTGGCACAATTTAAAATTGAGAGCATGTTCTGTCATTGATAGAACATTTTGATATAATTGTGTATTATTCTCTTCATGAGCTTTTAAGTTGTGATTTGTTTTACATAGATAAGACTGATAATCTTATAAACACAGTTCTATATAAGTATCCCTACTTTTCAAAAGTTTGCTTTACACTTCTTCATTTTTGTGGAAGACTTTCATTTGCATTTGTTTTTGCTAACTGAAAGAAATTCAAAAAAGTATTTTCACCTTTAGGAAAAAAGCTGAAAATAACATTCAGGTCTCGTTTTACAACTAGCAGAGGTGGCCAGAGATCGAGTACAAAGAGGAACCATGGAGCTTCTCCCTGGGAACTACATTCAGTATTTCAGCATCAAGACCCCAAAGCTTTGAACTGTGTCTGCAAGTATCTGGGTTTTACCTTGACACATGGTGTGTGTCTGTTAGCAAGATGTGCTGTGAGTTAATTGCTTCTTCCCTTTCAGCCATTTCAGATTATGGATGGTTTCATAGAAATGCTCTACTTTTGGACAGAGGTGGAAACCTGTGCTCAATATCCACTTCCAAAAGGAGTCCACAAATACATTGTCTTGACTCAAAAGAAAGATAGAATTGCTGACTATAAAATTAGTACAGCAGCAGTTGTACAGCAACAGTTTCTTTCCTTTCACTCTTTATTCCTCTTTCCTCTTTTGCTTGTTAAGATGGTTAACATTTGTTTTATCTGTGTTAATGCTATGCTTTCTTAACTTTCTCTGAATTGCAAAAAATGTATAAAAATAATTTGTTGTGTTGAAAATAGCATCAGTTACACATGGCATTATGCCATAAAAACTCAAAAAACCAAAGCATATTCTCACATTCCATCTCTGCCAAGTTGGTTTCCATTCTGGTAAATGGAGAATGATTGATCTGTCATTGCCTAAAACTCCACACCCATTTCTTGTCCTGAGGGTGACAAGATGTCTCTATAGAAAATTTGTATGAGTAGTGAAATAATGCAGGAACTAGAAGAGAAAAGAACTCTGGTGAGAATGACTTCACCAGACAAGAAATCAAACAAATTGCTGTGGAAGGGAGAATCAAAGTAACAGATGACTCTTAAAATGCAAATGTATCATCCATGCAAAATACGTCAAGGGAAAGCCAATAGCAGCTGGACCTACAGTGTCAGAAAAGACACTTAAATCAGGAGAATGCGATAAAAGAATACTTTACTTATCAAATAATGACAGAATTGAATCTTCAGACAGGCACCCTACATGTAGAGATGATATGTGAAAAGGCTCAAAACTTGAGAACACAGGGTCACGGTGCAAAGCCAGAGACAGATTTGAAGAGATCTTCACCTCACAGAAGGGGGATGAAGGGTGATGCCGTGATGATCATAACATCCTCATTGGAGCCACTTCACCCTGACATATGAGAACTGGCTGCCTTGCAAGGAAGGAACAAATTCATAGGGGTATTTTTTCCCTTAAAATAAATGTAGACTTTTTGAGGGCTTCCCAGGTGACACTAATGGTAAAGAAATCTCCTGCCAATGTAGGAGACATGAAAGATGGAGGTTGATCCATGGGTCAGGAAGATCCCCTGGAGGAGGGCATGGAAACCAACTCCACTATTCTTGCCTGGAGAATCCCATGGACAGAGGAGCCTGCAGGGCTACAGTCCATAGGACTGCAAAGAGTTGGACATGACGGAAGCAACTTAGCACTTAGATTTTTTGAGGGAAACCACATAAAAGAAGAATTTTTCAAAGGCAATTGAGGAAAATATCACCAGAAGAAAAGAAATCTGTATTTACTGTTTTTTCTCCCCCGTGTATTTTTATATCTATTTTAGCAAAGTTATAAAATAGGGAAATTGACATGATCATATCAAATGTAGGCAATATTTCCTAGATTATCTTTATTTAGTAATGCTTGGGGTTGCTATAAGAAGTTGGATACTAGAGACTAGATACAGGGAATACCAGGTGGTATAGCAATACAGTTCTATGTACAGGCTACATTTGTGTTGCTGCCCTCATCTTTTCTTCCAACAGAATGTTTAAAACTAATTTTGTTTTCCTAAGACCCTTGACTTTTGAGTATTCTAGTTAGTCTCCTCACTTTTTGTGATCTCACAAATATAAAAGATAAATAAATAAATAAGCACGTGCCTACTGATATTTGTACATTTATTACAGACCTAAACGAAACGCAGGATTAGAAAAGATTTAAACATTGGTGTGTTCTAAACAGCTTACAGAAGCCATCTACTCACCATGAAAAACATCTATTTATATAAAGATCCCTCCCCAGGGCCAGTGTAAGTAGTTTCTTAAACTCAGTATAATGCAAGTGGCTGGCATTTTAAAGAGCAAAGATTAGTGTGTATGGAAGTGTCAGAGCACTTAGATAGAGACAGTCTCTGGCACTAGTGGTAAAAAAACCCACTTGCCAATGCAGGAGACCTAAGAGAGGCAGGTTCGATTCCCGGGTTGGGAAGATCCCCTGGGGAAAGGCACAGCAACCCACTCCAGGATTCTTCCCTGGGGAATCCCATGGACAGAGGAGCCCAGCAGGCTATAGGCCATAGGCCTCAAAGAGTCAGACATGACTGAGGCAACTTAGCACACATGCTCACACTTAACAGAAGCAAAATGTTTCATTCCCTTCAAACGAAAAAAAAAAAAAAGACTAGAAAATAAATCTAGGTAGTAAATCAGAATTTCAAGAGGAATGAAACACATTTTAAGGCAGGATTTCAAGGTTTGTTTTGCAGAATGGGAGTAGGAAAACCAAGATGTATTATTAAAGCAAAATAATTTTGGAGAGAGCCTTATAATTCTTTGCCCCCTCCCCCACCCGGAAATGTCTGTGAACTGTGCCAATTTAAATCTTCTGGTATTTTTCTGTTCCTATATCCTGCTTCTTGAGTCTTAAAATGCCACTTTCTAGTTTTAGCTTCCCTGGACAGTTTCTGAATATTTTAGGTCATGATATTAGCTGGATCTTCTTCCGAGTTCTGTCAGGCAGATGCAGTTGTATGGAAGAAGGTCAAGAGAATAATCAATGATGACTCTGAAAAGGGTTCTTTCAAATCGATTACTCATTTTGATTATGACTTAACTGATTTTTTGAAAAAAAAAGGATATCGGTTTATTCTCCATTAAAGCTGTACCACATTTGTTGTCTCAAAAGAAACATAAAGAAATTGAATGTGTTTTCCCCCCAACATGCCAATTTTAAACACTAAAATTTCTGCATATAATTTATAAAGATGGCATTTTTAACCAATCTTTCAGTTATAAGTTGCTATGTGCATGACTGTCAGTTAAACATAAGGTTATTTGTTTTATTGAAGATAATTGAAAGTCACAAGGTACTATAATTACTGATAATCACTTAAATAATTTTATTCTCTCTGCCTGAAAGCTTTTCCTCTTGCCTGTCAGTTATCCCAGCGACTACTCCCTCACCTCATTTAGGACTTCTTTGCAAATGTCATTTTATCACTGATGTCTTTCCTGAACTCTCAGCTTAAAATAGCAAACTTACTTATATGATGAAGGGCTTTCACAAGATGTCCCTTTTCCGTGGTTTTCTTAATCAGACATCTTGGTTCCCCAGTACATTCTACACTCCATTGAGGAAAGGCTTGCCTCAAACACAGGCTTCCTCTTTAAAGTCTTTTTCCAAATGGGCTTTAATTGTGTTCACTACCTCTGTGGACCTCGCCCCTTATCAGGGATAAGCCCTAACTGGGTGGGAGATGCCAGCTGCTACTCATCAGGAAAACCATGATGCTCTGTTTTCCATGGATGTGAAGTCATATTTATATGCAGTTTACATGTTTACTGGGCTTCCCTGGTAGCTCAGATGGGAAAGAATCTGCCTGCAAAGCAGGAGACATGGGTTCAATCCCTGGGCCAGGAGGATCTCCTGGAGAAGAGAATGGCAACCCTCTCCAGTGTTCTTGCCTGAGGAAATCCCTAGACAGAAGAGCCTGGCCGGCTACAGGCCATGGAATCACAAAGAGTCAGACATGACTAAATGACACTTCACTTTAACTTTTACATGTTTATCAGCATTGATCAAAGTGAATTTCAAGTGTTTCTTCCACATGATGCAAATGGACCTTCAGCCAATATGACACTATGTGGACACATTTTTCCAACCCATCACCACTATTCCAGTACATAATTGTATGCATGTGACCTGCCTCTTGAGAAACCTGTATGCGGGTCAGGAAGCAACAGTTAGAACTGGACATGGAACAATAGACTGGTTCCAAATCAGGAAAAGAAGTATATCAAGGATGTATATCGTCACCCTGCTTATTTAATTTATATGCAGAGTACATCATGAGAAACGCTGGGCTGGATGAAGCACAAGCTAGAATCATGATTGCCGGGAGAAATATCAATAACTTCAGATATGCAGATGACACCACCCTTATAGCAGCAGATGGAGAAGAACTAAAGAGCTTCTTGATGAAAGTGAAAGAGGAGAGTGAAAAAGTTGGCTTAAGGCTCAACATGCAGAAAACTAAGATCATGGCATCCGGTCCCATCACTTCATGGCAAATAGATGGGGAAACAGTGGAAACAGTGTCAGATTTTATTTGAGGGGGGGAACCTCCAAAATCACTGTAGATGGTCACTGCAGCCATGAAATTGAAAGATTCTTGCTCCTTGGAAGAAAAGCCATGACCAACCTAGACAGCATATTAAAAAGCAGAGACATCACTTTGCCAACAAATGTCTGTCTAGTCAAAGCCATGGTTTTTCCACTAGTAATGTATGGATGTGAGAGTTGGAATTTAAAGAAAGCTGAGCGCCAAAGAATTGATGCTTTTGAACTGTGGTGTTGGAGAAGACTCTTGGGAGTCCCTTGGATTGCAAGGAGATCCAACCAGTCCATCCTAAAGGAAATCAGTCCTGAGAGTTCATTGGAAGGACTGATGTTGAATCTGAAACTCCAATACCTTGGCCACCTGATGCAAAGAGCTGACTCACTGGAAAAGACCCTGAAGCTTGGAAAGATTGAAGGAAAGAGGAGAAGGGGACCACAGAGGATGAGATGGTTGGATGGCATCAGCGACTCAATGAACATGAGTTTGGGTAAACTACAGGAGTTGGTGATAGATGGGGAGGCCTGGTGTGCTGCAGTCCATGGAGTTTCATAGAGTTGGACATGACTGAGCAACTGAACTGAATAGTGTGAATGGAAGAAGTAAGTCAAGTGTACATATATATATATTAATATGTATTTTCAGATAGAGAGGGAAAACTATATTCAATATATGTTTGCAATACCTGTACTCAATTTCTCCTCAACACGAGAAATAATCTCATGGTGAGTTTTTGTTTTGTTTTGTTTTGTTTTTTACCAGCATTGATTCACTTGGGCTTCCCTGGTAGCTCAGCAGTAAAGAGTCTGCCTGTGATGCAGGAGATGTGGGTTCAAGCCCCAAGTTGGGACAATGCCCTGGAGGAGCACATAGGAGCCCACACCAATATTCTTGCAGGAAAATCTCATGGACAGAGGAGCCTGGCAGGCTACAGTCCATGTGGTCACAGAGAATGGGACATGAATGAAGCGACTGAGCACATACACATTGATTCACTTGTTGCTTTTATTTCTTTTTTTTTTTAATGAAGATCTCCTTGTCAACAGTGACATTTGAAGAGGTAAAAATGATTCTTGCTGCCCAAACTGACAGAGAAGCATCCTGCATGAGATGAATTTTGAACATCATTTTGAAAGGAGTGTGTATTAGAGAACTTTAATACTAATCTTCAAATGTTGCCATATTTCACCCGGAGTTTGCCAAGGAGACAATTACACGCATTGACCAATGTCTGGAATATTACTCAAATAGGCATAAACTTGCCTTCAGAGTCCAGTGATCAAAACTGTATCAAAATCTCAGTTCAGTTCAGTCGTGTCCTGTTGTTTGTGACCCCATGGTCTGCAGTATGCCAGGCCCCCCTGTCCATCACCAACTCCCGGAGCTTACTCAAATTCATGACCATTGAGTTGGTGATGCCATCCAACCATCTCATCCTCTGTTGCCCCCTTTTCCTCCCACCTTCAATTTTTCCCAGCATCAGGGTCTTTTCAAATGAATCAGCTCTTTGCATCAGGTGGCCAAAATATTGGAGTTTCAGCTTCAGCATTAGTCTTTTCAATGAATATTCAGAATTGATTTCCTTTAGGATTGACTGGTTGGATCTCCTTGCAGTTCAAGGGACTCTCAAGAGTCTTCTCCAACACCACAGTTCAAAAGCATCAATTCTTTGGTGCTTAGCTTTCTTCACAGTCCTACTCTCACATCCATACATGACCACTGGAAAAACCAAAGCTTTGACTAAACAGACCTTTGTTGGTAAAGTAATGTCTCTGCTTTTTAATATGCTGTCTAGGTTGGTCATAGCTTTTCTTTCAAGGAGTAAGTGTCTTTTAATTTCATGGCTACAGTCACCATCTGCAGTGATTTCGAAGCCCCAAAAAATAAAGTCTGTCACTGTTTCCATTGTTTCCCCATCTATTTGCCATGAAGTGATGGGACTGGATGCCATGATCAAAATCTCAAGTGTCTGCCTATTTTATTTTGTTTTGTGATTGGTCTCATCATATTTCCGGAAGATCTCACCTTCCATAGATAAACCACAGAGTCTTTAAAAAGAAACAGTTTGATCTCTGCTTTTGCATGGGTTCTTTACCACTAGAGCCACCTGGGAAAACCATGTCTCCCATATAAAAGGAACACAATTAAAATATTAAGCTATTTTACCTATACTGTATTTAAAACCACCTGTAAGCCTCTATGAAGTTCACATTGCCAGGTACCTGTGTCTCTACACTTTTGTATGTTGACATCTCTGTAAAATATTATTTGAGTTATTGTATTCTCACTTGCATTATTTCTGTATGAAGTTCATAAAATTACAGCAACTCTGAGCTTCTTGAGTGTATAAATTTCAAAATACTGTTGAGCCACTGGGAAGCAATTTACCAAAAGAAAGGCACTTTGTAAAATAATATGAAAGATAAAAATAATTGTAAAAGTCTGTTTTTAGTCTACAATTTTAAAATATTCTAAATGTATAGTGGTTCTCAAGCCAAAACAAACAAATAAACTTGGAGGGTATGGTGCCAAGTCAAATAAGTCAGACAAAGACAGATACTTTATATCACTTATTTGTGGAATCTGAAAGAATACAACAAACTAGCGAATATAACAAAAAGGAGCAGAGAAGCAGACTCAGAAATTTAGAGAACTAGTGATTACCAGAGAGGAGAGGGAAGGAGGGACGAGCAATATATGGGTGAGGGCTTAAGAAGTATGAATTACTATATAAAAAGTTTAAAAAGCTACAGGGATATACTGTGCAACACAGGAAACATAGCCAATTTTTTCAATAACTATAAATAAAATATAAGCTTTAAAAATTGTAAATCAGTATGTTGTACACCTGAAACTTACATAATGTTTTACATTAACTATACCTTAATTAGAACTAAATGAACAAATAAATAAAATTTAAATTTAAAAAGTTTGAAAAGTGGAATCGCGGGACTTCCCTGATTCTCCAGTGGCTAAGATTCTCTGCTTGCAATGCAGGGGACCCAGGTTTAATACCTGGTCAAGGAACTAGATCCCACATGTCACAAATAAGACCCAGTGCAGCCAAATAAATAAACAATTGTTTTTCCAAAAGAGCAGAAGCAGAAGTATCTCTCTTTTTTAAAAATAAAGATGGGGCATGTGACAATAATATTGAGAGACAATTTAAGAAAAAAAAGGTCTAATAAGAAAACAGATTTAAGCAAAAAGACTAATTATGGAAAGTTTAATGAATTTCACAACGTATTTTAGCTTCAGTCCTCTGTGAGATTTCTCCATCCCTCTAAAGAATAACATCCAGTTCTGACTACTGTGATGTAGAATTTTCAATGGGAAAACAAAATTCCTAACACGGCAACACTATAAAGATTAAAGACCTTATTAATGTAGATATTTATGTTTTATATCATATTGTATACAATAACAAAGAATATATTTAGACTAATTACATTTATTTTCCTAGAATTGTTTTCTTTTGTTTTAAATTTAGAATTTTAAATTAATACCTAAAACAAGGGGAAAGACAGATGTTCAGAATCATACAGGCAAAACTGAGGGATCGGCACTCAGACAGATTCTGTTTCCAATCGTCCCTCAAATGTTGCTGCTGCTGTCACTCAGTCATGTCCAACTCCCCGAGACCCCACGGACTGTAGCCCACCCGGCTCCTCTGTCCCTGGGGATTCTCCAGGCCTTTGCCATTTCCTTCTCCAAGATATCTTCCTGACCGCCCCCTCAATTGTTGGCTGGTCCCAAATTATTTTGGCTTCCCAGTGGCTCAACAGTAAAGAATCCAACTGCACTGCAGGAGACGCGGCTTCTATCCGTGGGTCGGGAGGATGCCTTGCAGAAGGAAATGGCAACCCACTCCAGTATTCTGGCCTGGAGCATCCCATGGACAGAGGAGCTTGACCTCTGGCGCCTGTAGACTGGCAGGCTACAGTCCATAGGGCCTCAAAGAGTGGGACATAACTGAGCAACTAACACTACACTTCACTGCCCAAATTATTTAACAAATTTCTCAACTTCTTTGTCATAAGGTAAAGCCAAAACTGCTGTAGTATCAATCAACTAGCAAAAAATTGGAAAGAGGAGAATGAAATTCTGACCCGACAAGGATGTCCTTATATGAATAGAGTCGAGTCTTCAGCCTGAATGGGGCCTCTCTAACGCCTGGGAGGTTCGGAATTCTGGAAGGTGATGGTATAGACCGCCTTGTCCACTTAATGTTGGATGGGCCTCTAAGAGAGACACTGAGAGGGCAGGGAGTCCTGTCTACTTACCAGCATATTCTTAACACTGGATTTATATTTGACACTACCATTTGCTCACTTAATAGTAAATTAGCTAAAATTTGATCCAGCTGACCATTTCCTTCCGTTTCTAAAATTGGATGAGCCTATCTCACCTTCCGATGTCTGTACCAAAGTGGTGGCGATGATTCTTTCCTCGGTGTGTGAAAGTGAAAGTTAAATGAGATACTCTGCGTCAGAGTTGTGTGCAGTGCTTACATATCACCCATGAAAAATGAAAGTGAGTATGTAGCTCCGCTGGTAAAGAATCTGCCTGCAATGCAGGAGACCCTGGTTCAACTTCTGGGTCAGGAAGATCTGCTGGAGAAGGGATAGACTACCCACTCCCATATTCTTGGGCTTCCCTGGAGGCTCAGCTGGTAAAGAATCCATCTGCAATGCAGGAGACCTGTGTTTGATCCCTGAGTTAGGAAGATCTCCTAGAGAAAATCTCTTTTGGAACTACGACCTACTCCAGTATTCTGGCCTGAAGAATTCCATGGGCTGTATAGTCCATGGGGTTGCAAAGAGTTAGACACTGGAGAAAGCAAGGGCACCCCACTCCAGTACTCTTGCCTGGAAAACCCCATGGACAGAGGAGCCTGGTGGGCTGCAGTCCATGGGGTTGCTAGGAGTCAGACACCACTAAGTGACTTCACTTTCACTTTTCACTTTCATGCACTGGAGAAGGAAATGGCAACCCACTCCAGTGTTCTTGCCTGGAGAATCCCAGGGGCGGGGGAGCTTGGTGGGCTGCTGTCTCTGGGGTCGCACAGTCGGACACGACTGAAGCAACTTAGCAGCAGCAGCAGCAGAGCCATTTTCACTTTCACTTTTCACTGTTACGGGAAACAGTTCAACAAACTACTACAATGAGATTGTTTTTATGTATCAAAAATGACTAAGTAAGGGAATGTGGATAACCTTGTTTGTATTTGTTAATGATAACATTTGTAATAACTTTCCTAGTCTTCCAATAATACTTTTAAGAGAAGCAAACAACTATGCATTTGTTTTCAAAGACATTTAATTTTCTCTTAGAAGTTAAGTAGTGGATATGGAAGTGATTATGCTCCATAGTTCCAAAACACACAATTGAACTGAATTAATTTAATCTGAATGAATGTGAAATTTAATTCAGTTCTAATTATTGGGAATTATTCTTTGCAAAACACTCTGGTTGGCATGGTGGCAAACTTAAAAATCAAAACGATTTAGCTTCTACCTTGAAGGGGTGCTCATTTTAGCAATGAAAATGCCCTGTAAAAAAGCAAAGTGGACATGTTGTTATTTTGAGGTGAGGTTATATAGCTATAACTTAACTTCTATTGAACTCTTGCCTCTTAGTAGTTTTTGAGAACATTTGCCAAAATCTTAGGGTTAAAAATTAATGTAGTAGTAGTAGTGTTAGTCACTGAGTTGTGTCTAACGTTTTGCAACCCCAGGGACAGTAGCCCACCAGGCTCCTCTGTCCATGGGATCCTCCAGTCGAGAATACTGGAGTGGGTAGCTATTCCCTCCTCCAGGGCATCTTCCAGACCAAGGGATCGAACCTGCGTCTCTTGCACCTTCTGCATTGGCAGACTGATTCTTTACCACTAGCACTACCTGGGGAGCCTAGAAATTAATATAAATGAATATCAACTCAATGTCAAGAAGGATGATAGTCTATCTCCTCCCATCCTATTTGGAGAGACATCTAATACCGTATTCTTGATAGCTCTTTCTTTCCTGAGCTCTGCAAGGATTTAGATTTGAAATTACACTCCACGGTTGTGCTTCAGTAGATTTAAAATTGCTACTTTCATATGTTATGATTTCACATGGTCAGTCCTCCATGGGAAATTAGTTTATTCTCCATTACCTTCAAAGTGAACTTTAAAGTATTTCTAATATCAAATCCAATGTAAAGCTACAACTTTTCCCATTATTTTAAAGAATTGTACTCTCTTACCTTTTTTTTTAGACATTGTCAGTTTAAATGACCTCAGAACTATGGTCATAAAAACACTGCTGTCAAAAAAATAATAATTTTTTTTCTTTACTTACTAAAATTTGAGTCATTTGAACCACTTTGCAGTAGGATCTATCAATTTTCACTTGATTTTTGAAGTTACTGTACAAAGTGAATTCATCTGATTCAAACTGTTTAAAACTTTTTGGATTGGAGCTAGTATAGACTCAGAAGTTAATAAATACTAAAATGTTTTAATTTTTTTCTACCTTAATGTCATAACTATAAAACATTATCTTTCAGAAACTGAATTTGGGGTTTCTCATTTCCAGAATTAGGCAAAGTTACTATTAATTGCCTCGAAAATCCTTGATTTTGTCAATGTGTCAATATCTGAAAGCAAAATTTCCTCAAACTTGAATAAATACATAAATTTCGTAAGAACTAATCATAAGAATGACTTCTTGTTTATATGTTAATTACTAATAATTACAAATAAGTATAATAATATGCAAACTTGTATAAGATTAACTTTTATCTCTTTTGCATATATCAAGTTATTTTGTTATCACGAGTATAAATGAGGTAAGACATTTCAAGTAGTGTCTTCTTCATTTTATCATTTAGCAAACTCTAGTACAGAAGGTTTAAGTAGTTCACACAAGGTCACGGGTTTTCTCCAGAGGTGTATATAGAGATCAGATTTTCGCCTTGCATATTGCCATCTGTAATTAGGTGCTACATCAAGATGTACTTTTTGTTGAAAAGTCTGAGACTAGCGCCCTTTCCAGTGGATCATGGCAATTCACAGCGGTGGTAAGCACTCTATCATCTGAAAAATCCTTTACTATAGGATGGATTATATCAGGAAACCAAGCCAGACTATACTGTCTAAATTATTTCCCTAACTGATGTCTTTAATAGAAACTTCCTGAACTATTTACACACTATTAGGATTAACTGGATACTTGTTATAACTTGCAAGATTGAATTAGAGCATCATATCCTAAAGTTCACCACTGTAACAAAAAGGTAAGCTGAGATCTGTAGGTTGAGATCCAGAGAACAATTTGCTCTTGGGCCATATAGATGTTTTTTTATACAAATGCTATTTATTTTATTTCATTGTAACAATTTGCAAAAACATCTCACCCTAACAACAACAACAACAAACTATAAAATTTAATGACAGGATTCTTTATGAGTCTATGGAGACTAATCTGTCAGCTGTGAATTTGCAAGTAGATATTGAAATCAAGATGTAAAGCTGCTGATGACTGTCAGTGTTAATGGTGGCAATATTCTTTGTTGAAACAAGAGATATAAGACCAGCTTTTGCAGACATGTGCAAATATTACCCCAGTTTCCCATCCCATCCTTTCCTCCCATGTACAATGGCATCAACCATTAGTGAGGTTACACCATTGCCTGTCCAATTTTATTTTCTCCCATGACTCATATTTAATGTTTTACAGAAAGATGCATAGTAGTAGGCATCAGGTGATACATAGTACACAGTCCTCCTGGTTCCAGAGCCCCCATGAGTATGAAGATCCTTAGATGTTCAAGCCTTATATAAAAGGACTTAGTATCCTCTGCAATTTTGGGTACCACATCCCTCTATTCAACCAATCACAGATGGAACCCACTGGCTGAAACTGTGAATGCAGAACCCGCCTTCATTTGGTCCCTCAGAAAATCAGTTCAGTAAGCTAGGATGAGAAGCCAATGGAAGTAAAGGTGGTTCACAAAAGCAGAATCCCACACTTTTTTTTTTTTTTAAATCTCGTGTGTTGGTTATATTGGGCTTAGAAGCACTACAGGTCTCAAGAGAATAAGCTGCCAACTGATGCCTTTGGAATCACTGGGCATACAATACCGTTTAGGGTAATTTTAAAGGAATGATTTACTTACAAGGAAAGGAAAACCCAGGTTATGAGGATCCAGAGTAGCAGGGCAAACAGTTTTAAATGATGGGAGAAAACTGATGGAGAGAGAATGAGGTGTTAGAACCCAGGATACAAGCATCGGGATGGAAATCCCACATCAAAAGGAGTAGGGACTAAATAAACCACAACTTCTGTGGGATGGGCCAGGGAGTGTTTGGCTAAGTTAGATAATTGTGTATTTACTGAAAACAAAACAAGCAAACAAAAAAACATAGTTTTAAACAAGAATTAGCGGGAGTTCAGGAATATAGATGATTATTGATTCCAGGAGGCTCGGGTGGTAAAGAACCCACCTGCCAAAGAGAAGACGTAAGAGATACCAGTTTGAACCCTGGGTCAGAAAGATCTCCTGGAGGAGGGCATGACAATTCACTGCAGCATTCTTGCCTGGAGAATCCCATGGACAGAGGAACGTGGCAGGCTACAGTCCATAGCGTCGCCAGGGACTCGACTGAAATGACTTAGTACACGTGCAGTGATTCATTTGGGAAGCTTGAGACAACACAGCAGAATCAAGTAAAGTATTTTAAAAATAATAATTTATCTAAAAGTATAAAATAAAGGAATAAAGTGACCAGACAGTGAGGACAGAAAGCTTGAAGAAAACACCCCTTGATGCTTCTAATTTGTGAATGTGTAACCAAGTCATTTGAAATCATCTATGTGTCTTTCATCTAAGTGACACATTTCTTCACTTGGACACTGTTTATTAAAACATCCTGTTTAGTAATGGAGTAGGAACTGGCAACCCACTCCAGGATTCTTGCCTGGAAATTTTATGGACAGAGGAGCCCGGCAGGCTACAGCCCATGGGATCCTAAAGAGTCAGACACAGCTGAGCGACTCAATACAGTAATAGTCCCTTAGCATTGCTATGTAATGGGCAACGCAGGGGGAGACACGAGGTACCATGAAAGGGTTGTTACAAAGTAGACTCACTATCTGAAATAAGAAAATGACTGCCAATAAATAACGAAAGGAGAAGGAGAAAGGGGAGAAAGGAAGGAGAGGAAGGAGAGTAGGGAACAGAAAGAGAGAAAGAACAGCCCTCCTAGTCTTCCACGGCAGCTTCCAGCTGGGCTTACCTCCAACGGCAACCAGGCCACTAAGGACTTTGCCCCAAGCCTCACATCTCTCGCCCTGAACCTGGAGACCAGCCAGAGGTGACACGTAGGGTCTTCTCAGGTAATCTCGGGGCCTGAGTTCTGCTCTGGGCAGGTGTGTGGCCTCCTCCATTGCTCGGTTGCAGATGTCTTGAAGACCTTCGTTTCTCAAAGAGGCTCCCTCCCAGTTTTCCCTCCCAGTTATTGAGCTATTGCTGCTGTTGTTTAGTAGCTCAGTGGTGTCTCTTTGCAACCCTCTGGACTGTAGTTCACAGGCTCCTCTGTCCATGGGATTTCCCAGGCAAGCGCACTGCAGTGGGTTGCCATTTCCTTCTCCAGGGCCTCTTCTGCATTGGCGCAGTTGGGAAAGAATCTGAAGGGGATCCTCTAGATCCAGGGATCGAACTTGCTCAATACAGGAGACACAAGAGATGTTGGAGTCAATCCCTGGGATGGGAAGAGCCCCTGTAGAAAGACATGGCAACTCGCTCCGGTACTCTTGACTGGAGAATCCCATGGACAGAGGAGCCTGCTGATCTATAGTCCTTGGGGTCGCAAAGAGGTGGATACACTGAGCATGCACACCCACATAGGCGACTGCAGACCTGTTGCTGCTATTGTCTGTCGTTGCTATTGTCAGTTAATTGCTAAGTCATGTCCAACTCTTCTCCAACTCCACGGCCTGTAGACCTCCAGGCTCCTCTGTCAGGTGGGCTCTTTACCACTGAGCCAGCATCTGCTCAGCCTTAAATGTCTGACACTGCTGTAGGGTATGTAGTTCATGACAACTAAATACTTTGAGATATTGGAGGAGTATTTGTGGAACTACTGTTACCAGGAAATTTTTTGGTAGAAAAACTACCTTTTGAAAGTTGCATTTTAATCCATGTCCTCTTGAAAATGTTAGTTATTTATTTCACCTCTAAATCCTTAGCCTCAAAATGTAAAACATGCTGATGTCCCATATTTAATGTATGAATGAATTTCAATTTCTCATTGCAGCTTCCCATCAGCCATTTTCAATATTACCTTCTCTTCCTTCTTAGCGGTAAATAGCAGAGACTTTTATGATGGCATAATTTGAAATATCCATTAATCCTATTATCAAACATGGTAAAAAAAGCTTCTTCCATAGTTTGGCAAAATAACGTAAAGAAGTATCGTGGTTGCCTTTGAGTTGTGTGATGCATGAAAATCTGAGAATTAAGGAATGCATTCTGAACAAGCTCATCTTAGTAGAAATGACTATTCATTTATCAAAAGTGGAGGAAAAAGCCTCTGTAACTCATTCACACCTTAAGTAAACTTTCAATAAAGATCTAGTTCATACAAAACATTTCAAAATAAGCTTAAAAGCAATTTTCCATATGAATCATCTCAGTGCTTTACTTATCCAGCTTATCATTTTAAATTTTTATTGCTACATCTCTGTTTTACATAAGTACAGCAATACCTGGTCTCAAGCGGCAACATTAAGCATGTATTTGGTCTTTCACATCTTTCGTACGTAACTTTTAAAGCCTTCTTTCAATCACATCTCATTCAGAATTATATTCCAAATATCAGCACTCTAAGAATAAACATCAAATTGAGTCCTTTTAATAATTCAAGAAATTATGAAAGCCTATTTAAGCTCCTTTATTGGAGCTTTTCCAAAAATGTGCCATAAAAAATATGACCATTAAAAGTAATGGTAATTTAAATGCTGGTCCATTGGGAAATGCATACAGTATTGATATCAATATCATAATATCAAAACATTTCATTATGCATAGCATATATGTGTAAAAACTGGCCCATCATAAATGTCAACAAATGCTTCTGAAAGAATGAATCAATAAATGAATAAGTAACTCAGTAAGTAAAGGAAATATATATTATAATCTCATCAAATTGCTTTACTTTTATAAATCTATTATTTGATGTATGCTTCCTTTTTTCCAAAGGTTGGTTTAATGACATTTTATAGATTGTAAATTCTTTCATGTTGATCAACTTATTAGATACTGCAAAACTAAGAGCAATTTTACCATGTATATCATACATGTTTTACATCTCCAATCATCAATTATATATATGTATATAATTGATACTTTGAGAAGTAAAACTAACTCTTCCATGTAAAATATGAAATATATAACAAAACAGGTTTCTTCTCTGTTTGATTCCGGATAAAAGAAACAAGCTATTTATGGAGCAGCATTGCAGGTGGATTGTTTACCAGCTGAGCCACAAGGGAAACCCAAGAACACTGGAGTGGGTAGCCTATCCCTTCTCCAGCAGATCTTCCTGACCCAGGAATCGAATCGAGGTCTCTGGCATTGCAGGCGGATTCTTTACCAGCTGAGCTGCCAGGGAAACATGGAGCAGCTATTATGTTCTAATGTTTCAGCTACCTTTAATGTCTCCTTTTAATGTAAAACTTGTAACAATCTAAGACAGGAATGACTACCCTCATTTTTGTCATTTTATGAGGCTGTATATGTTAAGGGGATGTCCCAGGGTCATTGAGTTAGGGACTGAGATCTAAACGTCTTCCACTTGGTTAAGATGGACAACTCAATCTTAGAGAAAAAGCCCGTATTCTTTCCACTTCAACAAGGTATTAATAGATGTCACACATGAGCAGGTAGCACAAATTGAAGCAATCCCTGTGTTAGGGATGAAAGAAATAAATGAGGATACAAGTCAAATTTCAATTTAACCTGCATAGACTGAGTTGATAAATGGTTAGCTTACACTGGTCTTCTATTCTGGATTTAATATACATCACAAAATGTGATATCATTGCAGCTTACTAGGACTAAAATTAAAGAAATCAAATAAGGAGATACCATTTAAATGTGCAAATTAACCTCTTAGTATACAATGAAGTATGTAAAACGGAAGAAGAATAGAGTGAAAAAAAAAAAAATGTTCTGCCAAGTGTTTGTCAAGCAAGTGGAAGAATCCACCTCTCTATGAACAATCAGTTGTCTAGAATTTTGCCTCTAAAATTGCTTTCTTGAACTGCTTTTAGCTTTAGACTATATTATGCTCCTGTGTTTAACAAGGAGTTCATTCATTCACTCATAGCATAATATATATGCTTAGTATTTGTTCTGGAAAGAACCACAGACACCACCCAGCACTGGGCTGTGCTTTGACCCTGGAGCAAGATGGTTCTCTGTCATCTCTGAAGGGCAGTACCAGCTCTGCTTGAACAACTTGAGTCAGCTCCATCACTAAATACCTAATTTTGACTTATACTGAACTGAACTCATTTTTATATTATTTTTACCCTTTGTCTATTGATTTTGCATGTTAAAGAAATTCCACAATCTCTAAATCAACACTTGGATTATTTAAAGATGGCTATGTAAACCTTATCTTTTTCATTTTATTCTCTATGTACATCTAACCATCTTCCCTTGCTTCAAATATTCACTCATGGTTCCAGGTCTCCTCCTCCAAATTTACTCCAGGAAGTTGTAACATGAACACACATCTCCACTAAAATTTCATGGAGAAAACTAAGGGAAAAAGGAAAGAGTCTCTGAACACAAGATTTTGAGAATCTTCAACATTTGTCCCTCAGATATACTTTTCCTCACTATCTTATTAAATTAGCAATCCTCAGGCACACCCTACCACCTTCAATTCTTCAAATAACTTGATTTACTGTCCAATTAGCACTGATCACTATAGCAAATAATCTTGTGTTTTCCTTCACTTACTTCTGGATTTTCTCCCTGCCCCCCTTGGGAATGGTAAGTCTATACAGGAGTGCTCTGACCCCTTTCTTTCTTTTCTTTTTTGGCTTCTGAGTATTGGGAACCAATACATCTTCTTGAAACATAGTCGGCATTAAACACATTAACTAATGTATCAATCTAGTGGAGTATAAGATATGATCACACACTGCCATAATATAAGAGTTTACATGTTAGGTGTTGCCAAGCAAACAGAAAGTTGGGGTCAGAGCAAGGACGGACTGGTTTGAGTCGCACTGTCGTTGCTGAATGCAGGGCCAGTCTCTATGCGGATGCTCTTCGCCTGCACCAAGGGCAGCCTCCTGCAGCACAGGAAATAGGGTGGAGTTTGCTGCTGAAAATGGGGTGAAATAGTGAAGTGTAGCTTTGGGAAAAAAAATAATAAAATAATCAAGATAAGTCTCACTGAGAGTTGAGCAAGCTTAGTTGAACTTGAATAGCAAGGTCTGAGAGTGAGCGCTCTTTCACTCATTTATACCACATTCATCAAACATTTCCTTTATTAACTGTCTTGACCAATCCTTTATTTCTATTTCAGAGGTTTAAATCTACATATAAAGGGTCCATCTCATTTGCTAGACAGCCGCTCAAAGACTAAGGGTATTGGACTTTGTGCAGATGTATGTAGCTAGAGGCTGTATCATTTCTTTGAAAAAGATTCTGAAGCAATGAATGATTCCTAAGTAACTCTATACACTGTATTTTTATAAGCACATAAAATTTTAGTGAGTTTATTCTCTAAAATACTTTAGAGACTCTAAAGAAGAAACCCTTGTTATGATAATTTAGCTTTCCAGTTCTTTCTTTGAACATAAATGTATCTGTTTGAAAGCTCCCATAAAACAAATTTATCAGTATTCCATTATGTAACATACATTTACTATTTTATAACACTTCAGTAAAGGAGGTTCGCTCCCTCCCTCTCTTTCTCTCTCTCTGTCTGTGTCAGAGTTACATGCTTTAGGAAATGGGAAGAAAAGAAATTCTGTATATATCATTGGATATGTCTGATAACAATGGGAATTCGGAAAAGCATCTTGGTAGAAGAAATTGACAAAATGGTGAATAAAATTTGGAGAGAAGAAATGATGAGGCAGGAAAGTTAAAGAGTACTCAGAGTTGTCAAAGAAAAGAAAGTGAAGGTCACTCCGTGGGCAGAGAGAACGCAAGGGTGGGGATGTTAAGTAAAGGGGTGCGTGTTCTCTCTGAGCCATTATTCCGATACTGTGTCTTTCTGTGGCACATGATTGACTAGCAATTAAAGGTTGTGTAGGGTTTTCTGCTGCTTCTTACTCAGAGCTTGTTTTTGGAGACCTCGGCCTGCTCAGAAAGGGATGCGTGGGGCTGTGTCTCCTCTTGCACTGGTCCACACAGCTTCCCAGTGCACTGGCCCCCTGATCCCTGGTTCACGGGAGCAAGGCTCCATTGTACTTGCTTGTCCCTCTGCCTGGAATATTCCCTGCCAGGGAGATACTGGGCTAATGGACCGCCTTCCCCATAAAGACAGACTGAGAAGAGGAAGAGGAGCGAGAGGGTGGAAAGTTTGCATAAGAAAGGGGGAAACGCCCACATAACATCACCTCTGTGGGCAATGGCCCCTTCTGCCAGCCCAGCCAAGCAGCATTCAGAAAGCCTCCCAGAATGGTCTGGGGGAGTCAGCACCTGGAAGCTCCCATCTCCCATCGGCTAAGCCCCACTGCTGTGATGGAGGATGCACCGAAACAGAAGGACTCGTAACTAGCACTCAACGTGGGACGCTGTTAGCCGAGGTGAATCTGTGCTTGTGGAAAGGTGTCCGCTGCAGTTACAGCAAAAGGCAGAAACACATCAAAGGCCACCAGAAGCCTCTCTTGTCCTGCACTAATTCTTTTCTCATACAAGACCACCCTTGTTAAAATCCCCATGCTCCTGACTCCTTGCTCTGGGAGACTTTCCCCAGGCTGTTTCCCTCCATAGCACTTATCCCTATTTGATGTTTACCAGTACTCTTGCCTGGAAAATTCCATGGACTGAGGAGCCTGGTGGGCTACAGTCCATGGGGTCGCAAAGAGTCGGATACGACTGAACAACTTCACTCTCACTTTTCACTTTCATGCATTGGAGAAGGAAATGGCAACCCACTCCAGTGTTCTTGCCTGGAGAATCCCAGGGACAGCGGAGCCTGGTGGGCTGCCGTCCATGGGGTCTCACAGAGTTGGACACGACTGAAGCGACTTAGCAGCAGCAGCAGCAGTGACGTATCAGGTGGGCTTTCCAGATGTCTCAGGGGTGAAGAATCCACCTGCCAATGCAAGGGAGGAGAGTCCTATCGCTGGGTCAGGAAGATCCACTGGAAGAGAAAATGGCAACCCACTCCAGTAGTCTTGCCTGCAAAGTTCTGTGGACAGAGGATCCCGGTAGGCTATAGTTCATGGGATCTTAAAGAGTCAGACATGATTGAGTGTCAGAGCACACACACACACACACCCCACACCAACGACATGTCAGATTTGAGAATTTGGGAGACAGGTGGTCCTGCATGAGACCTACCCATCAAAGGGATGCAACTGCAGAGAATAAAAGACATAAAAAACCCACAAAAGCCTCCTGCTCTTCATTTTCACCAAGAATTAGCTATTCCAAACAATGTCATTGATAAACACACTTTTTCTCTAGAGTGTGTTGTTGCTTGGTCTCCCTTGATAGTTTTCCTTATTTAATTAAATTCTGCCTCTCTCACTAAAATGTGATTTCTATGAAGACAGACCTACTTTTCTTCACTGATGTAATCTTGGTGCTTAAACTGTGCCTGACATGCATTATGACCAAGGACATTGTCCTCGAAACTTCTAGGTTCATATGGCTGGTCTAAGAGTGAAATTGACATGAGATGGATTAACAGGAAAAAATAATCAAACACATGTTTAATAACATTTGTACTTGGAAGAGAGACAGGAAGACTCAAAAACTCTCTAAAATAGCCAGAACTCCTCACCTTAAATAGCATCTTCAGCTGAAGACCAAAAGGGTATTGAGGGAGTGATTTGAGACATCAAGGGGAGGAAGGCAATTTTCATGATGATGAAAAGGCAAATATCCTGAATACAAGGTGTTTATAGTGGCTCAGATGGTAAAGCGTCTGTCTACAATGCGGGACACCTGGGTTCAATCCCTGGGTCAGGAAGATCCCCTAGAGAAGGAAATGGCACCCTACTCCAGTACTATTGCCTGGAAAATCCCAGGGACAGAGGAGTCTGGTAGGCTACAGTCCATGGGGTCACAAAGAGTCGGACACGACTGAGTGACTCCACTTTCTTTCTAAAATTAAATCAGTTAAATAATTCCTAGGTGCCAAAAGCATAATAAAACAATTTAGTTTCTTTCTTGCACTGGTGGCCAAGTCAAACTAAATGATTTTTCTAAATGGTAATTCAACTCTATATATCTGGTGAGATCAGTCCCAAGAACCATAATGAATGCAAAGAAATCTAAAGCTCTTTTATTATTGATATTCTATCTTGCGATTGTGAGATGGTATACAGAAAGATAAATAGATAATAGAGCAAATAATTCTGTAGTTAAGATTTTCAGTAGGAGAAAATCAAAATCAAACTCACATTAAGTATAAATTCTATGATTTTAACTACATTAGAAATATCAATGGAAAAATATTATACATATTTGTTTAAAATATTCCCTGGTTCTGTCTAGGAAACCTAGAATGACTAGGCCAAATGACTAACCCAAAATCAATAACAATCTTAGTTGGTTTTCAGTAGAAAATATTGACAAATATATGTGATCTTCAGCGAATGGAGCTATGTTTAACTTCAGCCAATAGAATAATTTAAAATCTCAAAGTTATGTCATCATGTTAAAGCTAGTAAGGATTAGTTAACTTTGCCATTAGGTTGAAATTTTAACATAATCTGCATATTTCACTGTGACTTTGAACCATCATCAAAATCTCCCACATCTGTACAATATTTACTAAGCAACTTAGAAGGAGTCAATATGCAAGGTTCTTGAAATAGAAAAGTGCAAAAGACATATGTTTCCTGCCTTGGTTCTCACTCTTTCACTCACATCTGCCTGTTTTATCAATGAAATCCAGCTGGAGTGCCTTAGTAATCACAATTACCTCCAAAAGCAACATTTCTGCATTCCTAGGATTTACCTTTGGCTTTAATAAATAAATACAGGCTAATGATAAAAAAGAGCATTTAATCTGTGTTCTAAATAATGAATCTAATAGTGGGACAAGCTTAATCCCAACCTGCTTTTTTAAACTTTTTCTTTATATTGGAGTACAGACAATTAATAATGTTGTGACAGCTTCAGGTGGAATAGCAAATGGACTGAGCCGTACATATACATGTATCCATTCTCCCCCAAACTCCCCTCCCACCCAGGCTGCCACATGACATTGAGCAGAGTTCCCTGTGCTGTACAATAGGGCCTTGTTTGTTACCCATTTTAAATATTGCAGTGTGGACACGTCCGTTCCAAGCTCTCTCTCTCTTCCACCCATCCTTCCCCCCAGACAACTGTAAGTCTGTTCTCTAAGTCTGTGAGTCTGTTTCTGTTCTATAAATAAGTCCATTTGTATATCACCTCTCTTTAGATTCCCTTTTGAACATAAGCATCGTTACACTAGGAAACCTCACTTATTCCATCATGGTCTTACTATAGAACATTTTTGCAGTCCCAATTATGGAGTTGATTTTGAAGTTGGCGTGTGAGTCCTGGAAATCAGCATCATTGCACTGAGCACAGTGTTGTTAGCCAGAGGTATCCTGTTCTGATTTGAAATAGAAAATGGAAAAAAGAAAAGCTTCATAAATGTAAAGGGACAAAGGACCTCATTATCATCTCAATTAATAGGCTTACTTACTTCTCAAATTTTCTTCATATCATGAAAGACACATATTTCTAGCTTTGCATGTTTAATTTAGCAAAAATGCAAATGGATCTTAAAAAACTCTTTATGAGTAGCAAATTGAAGCACTTTGCAAAAACATACTATAGTTTCAGAAAGGCTACCAGTTAAAATGATGCAAGAATTAGGATGTCAATATTATGCAGTGAAAAGGAGTGGCCACGAATCTTCGGACAGGCTGCCTAGATTTACACCTAATCTCCACCTCTTACCCACTGTGAGACCTTGGGGAAGTGAGGTAACCCCTCTGTGCATTCAGTTCAGTTCAATTCAGTCGCTCAGTCGTGTCTGACTCTTTTCTACCCCATGAATCGCAGCACGCCAGGCCTGCCTGTCCATCACCAACTCGTTTCTTCATTTCTAAAGTGATGGAAGGTATTTCAAATATTAAATGAATTTATAACAGTATATAGAGGACACTTCAGAGGATTGCTTCCCACATGACATGTCTGCTGCTGCTGCTGATGCTGCTGCTAAGGAGCTTCAGTCGTGTCTGACTCTGTGTGACCCCATAGATGGCAGCCCACCAGGCTCCTCTGTCCCTGGGATTCTCCAGGCAAGAACACTGGAGTGGGTTGCCATTTCCTTCTCCAATGCATGAAAGTGAAAAGGGAAAGTGAAGTCTCTCAGTCGCGTCCACTCTTCGTGAACCCATGGACTGTAGCCCACCAGGGTCCTCTGTCCATGGGATTTTCCAGGCAAGAGTACTGGAGTGGGCTGCCATTGCGTTCTCCATGACACATATGAGCTAGGTTAGACTCTCTCATGTTTAATTTGCTTTGCTGAGTTACTTCTTTTCTCCTATTTTCAGATTATGCTGGAGTTACCATTTTTTCTAATCCCAATGTTTGCAACGGGAGATGAAAAATCACGTGCTTGAAAGCTTATGTCTGACTTTTCTAGTTTTATTCCAGAACAGTGCTCCTGATTAGCAGTTCATTTGGTTACCTGATCCACCTGACTTTTGCACACTAGAACTACTTTCCTCGAATTGCACTGTCTTCTAAGTTTCTGCCTTATATGTCTACACAGAAAGTGTCACTGCAAATGCTGATGGCACCGTCAGTGCTCACATCTCTGGTTCCTGCCGCTGGGCGGGGTTCCTTAGCGGTCATCACAGAGGGCAGGCAAAGAAACCTGGTGGGAGACACCTTCTTCAAGATGTGCATAGCACTTACCACCCCAGTCCTCACTGACCTATTTCTGAATATACCCTTGACCTTTAAAAATATTGCAGATAAGTGCTTTTTTCTCTTACAGGTATAATAGCATCGAAAAGTTATGCCCTTGTGTTCAATTTTAAGACCTTCTTTTCACTTTTAAGGGCACTTGGTGTTTTAACAGATTGCTTTTGTTTTATTACTTTACTTTAAACATGCTCATCCACCTCCACATGTTCTTGTTTCCACTTGAGATTTTCTCCATTTTTGTTCCAGTTTTTATTAGGGACTGAAGATCCTTTCCTGTAACAAGTCATTTTACATAAATCTGGAATTAAGAAGTAATGCTCATATAATGTCAGCATTCTGTATTTGATCCCATAAGCCTCATAACTATTATATTATAGTTAATGGACATACATTAATGATTTCATATACTTGATTCTACACATTTAAAATGCATCGTCCTACACTTAATGCATTACTGCTAATACACAGCTAACAAGCTTTTAAACTGAATCAATACAGGATTGATCTATATGTCTTTAAATTTCAAGTTACTATGTGCCCTTTGAATGCAGACTTTATGCGTTGTTTTGATAAACATTTTCCCTCAAATTTTATAAACTAACAAGATTTTCTTTTTTCCTTAGAATACCATGAACAACAAAGCAGTAATTCAAGGAAATTACAGTTAAAGGGCTGACAGTTAGGTGGTTCTTTACAAGTGTGTACCATTCTTCCAGGAAATAATTAGTGATGTTCAGTGGGGAAAAACAATTCAAACAGCCCCAGCCACCTTGGCACATTTACAGGGTTAACAGTGGACATCTTGCCTCCCCTCTGTGTTTTCAGATACATAACTCTATTGTACCTGGCACTGGGTGCCAAGCCACTTGTTTATCTGGTATTTTCTTCTCTGGATCTAAGCGAGTTTGTTAAATTCTAAAAATCAGATACTTTCTGCCTAGGTTGTGCTAATTCACTCAGTCATGTCTGACTCTTGGCAACTCCATGGACTATAGCCCACCAAGCTCCTATATCCTTGGGGATTCTCCAGGCAAGAATGCTATAGTAGGTTGCCATGCCCACCTCCAGTACAAAGGCTGTACCTGTCTCCTTCTCAGCAAGCACAGAATCTGGAAGCTCCTGTCCAAGAGCCCCACACCAACACTGCATTCCTGAAGTTTCCTTTTGTCCAGATTTCGAGGAAGTTGCACATGCAACTGATCATTCCAATTGTTTCAGGTTTCTCTGACATTGATTTCCCAAACGTTGTGACAAGTGGACCTACGAAGCATCACTACAAACAAAGCTAGTGGAGGTGGTGGAATGCCAGCTGACTTCTTTCAAATCCTAAAAGATGACACTGTAAAAGTGTTGCACTCAATATGCCAGCACATTTGGAAAGCTCAGCAGTGGCCACAGGACTGGAAAAGGTCAGTTTTCATTCCAATCCCAAAGAAAGGCAATGCCAAAGAATGCTCAAGCTACCGCATAATTGCTCTCATCTCACACGCTAGTAAAGTAATGCTCAAGATTCTCCAAGCCAGGCTTCAGCAATACATGAACCGTGAACCATGAACTTCCTGATGTTCAAGCTGGTTTTAGAAAAGGCAGAGGAATCAGAGATCAAATCGCCAACATCCACTGGATCATCAAAAAAGCAAGAGAGTTCCAGAAAAACATCTACTTCTGCTTTATTGACCATGCCAAAGCCTCTGACTGCATGGATCAGAATAAACTGTGGGAAATTCTGAAAGAGATGGGAAAACCAGGCCACCTGATCTGCCTCTTGAGAAACCTGTATGCAGGTCAGGAAGCAACAATTAGAACTGGACATGGAACAACAGACTGGTTCCAAATACAAAAAGGAGTAGGTCGAGGCTGTATATTGTTACCCTGCTTATTTAACTTCTTTGCAGAGTACATCATGAGAAACCCTATGCCAGATGAAGCACAAGCTGGAATCAAGATTGCCAGGAGAAATATCAATAATCTGAGATATGCAGATGACAGCACCCTTATGGCAGAAAGTGGAGAAGAACTAAAGAGCCTCTTGGTGAAAGTGAAAGTGGAAACTGAAAAAGTTGGCTTAAAGCTCAACATGCAGAAAATTAAGATCATGGCATCCAGTCCCATCACTTTATGGCAAATGGTCCCATCACTTTATGGCGAATAAATGGGGAAACAACAGAAACAGTGACAGACTTTATTTTGGGCTCCAAAATCACTGCAGATGGTGACTGCAGCAATGAAATTAAAAGATGCTTACTCCTTGGAAGGAAAGTTATGACCAACCTAGACAGCATATTAAAAAGCAGAGATATTACTCTGCCAACAAAGGTCCATCTAGTCATGGAAGTAGTCGTGTATGGATGTGAGACTTGGACTATAAAGAAAGCTGAGCACTGATGAATTGATGGTTTTGAACTGTGGTGTTGGAGAAGACTCTTGAGAGTCCCTTGGACTGCAAGGAGATCCAACCAGTCCATCCTAAAGGAGATCAGTCCTGGGTGATCATTGGAAAGACTGATGTTGAAGCTGAAACTCCAATATTTTGGCCACCTGATGCAAAGAGCTGACTCATTTGAGAAGACCCTGATGCTGGGAAAGATTGAGGGCAGGAGGAAAAGGGGATGACAGAGGATGAGATGGTTGGACGGCATCTCTGACTCAATGGACATGAGTTTGGGTAGGCTCTGGAATTGGTGATGGACAGGGAAGTCTGGTGTGCTGAAGTTCATGGGGTCTCAAAGAGCTGGACGAGACTGAATGACTGAACTGACTGACTGTGACAAAGTACCACAAACTGGGTGGCATAAAGCAAAGGACATTTATTCTCTCCAAAGGCCAGAAATCCAAAATCAAAATATTGGCCAGGCCACGGTCCCTTGAAACCCTCTGCAAACGATCCTTCCTTCCTATTTATGTTTTAGTCTCTAGGTCATGTCCAACTCTTTGCAACCCTATGGACTGTAGCCCACTAGTCTCCTCTATCCATGGTATTTCCCAGGCAAGAATACTGGAGTTGGTTGCCATTTCCTTCTCCAAGAGTCTTCCTGACCAAGGAATTGAACCCTGGTTCTCCTGCATTGTAGGCAGGTTCTTTACCCTCTGGGCTTCCCTCATAGCTCAGTTGGTAAAGAATCCACCTACAATGTAGGAGACTCCAGTTCAACTCCTGGGTCAGGAAGATCTGCTGGAGAAGGGATAGGCTACCCGTTCCAGTATTCTTGGACTTCCCCTGTGGCTCAGCTGGTAAAGAGTCTGCCTGCAATGTGGGAGACCTGGGTTCAGTCCCTGTGTTGGGAAGATCCTCTGGCGAAGGGAAGGGCCACCCACTCCAGTACTGTGGCCTGGAGATTTCCATGGATTGTATAGTCTATGGTGTCCCAAAGATTTAGACATGACTTTACCCTCTGAACTACCTTTCTTTGCCTTTTACAAAGTGATTTTTGGTTGGTGGCTGCATGATTCCAATCTCTGCCTCTGTCTTTTTATGGTCATGTGCCTTCTGTGTGTGTTATTTTCTCTTCCTATGAGAGTACCAGACATGTTACATTAGGACCAACCTTCATGACCTCACCTAACTAATTACACCTGCAGAGACCCTTCTTCCATATAAGGTCACATTCATGGGTATAGGCTGTGAGTTCAATGATTCTTTTAGGAGGGCATAATTCATCCCATAATAACCAGGATAGCAACTGATTATTTTATCTCTAGTAGATTTTGAGCATTTTACAATTTCAGAATAGACTGGTTGAACTTGATTATCAGTAACATGATTTAGACAATAATTTGTTTTGTATTCCTTTGTTATATTTATGTGGATGGATACATTATTGAATTGAAATATATTTATTGATCTCCTATCAGCAAGATGCTAGGCTGAAGGGAGGAAATTCATGCAAGTTAGACACAGATCTCTCTCTCTCTTTTTTTTAAGAGCTTATATTTTAGAAACTGAAAGACACGAAGCATAAAATAATACAAATTCAAAACAGAAAATATAAGTGCCCTAAGATAGCAGTCCCCAACTTTTTGGCATTAGGGAGTGGTTTTGTGGAAGACAATTTTTCCACAGATGGGGTGGTGGGGGGTGGTTTTAGGGTGATTCAAGCTCGTTACATTTATTGTGCACTTTATTTCTACTATTATTAGTCAGCTCCACCTCAGATCAGCAGGCATTGGATCCTGGATGTTGGGCACTACTCTCTTAAAAGATAGGGAGTAAATGCAAGAAGAAGGAGAATTTGCCAGCTAATAGTCACAGTTCAACAAAGCAGTGTGTTTCTTCTGAATCCAATTATGAATGTGTAAAGCTCTCCTTCTCACCCTTCAACTCCATCAGCACTTATGGTCTACATATGCTGTGACTTCAAGCACGTTTTTTTTTCGCGGTGTAGCCCAGATTAGTGATGCACTCTCTGTTAGGTTTGCAATGCGATAAATGCAGAAAGTGGGAGTAAATATTTTGAAAAGTTTAGAGTACCTTGGTTAATTCTCTGTTTTCTTAATGTAGTTTTGTGGTTTTAATGTTCTTTTCCTCTTATTCTACTAAGTTTTCTTTGGATTTGATAAAAGTATACAGCAGTGATATATTAAAATTTAAAAAAAAATTAAACTGATTCTTCACTTCAGATATTTGAAATGCTCTGAGGTAAGAACTCTCTCCTGGAGAAGAGCCACATTTAAATGCATAGCAAGGTAAGGCCTCAGGCTAAATCTCTTTTTCACCCACTTATCCCACAGAGACTTAACTACGAAGAGATCAGGGGACTAGTGAGAAATTTAATTTTTTTTGTTCCTATCCAGACTGATCCAGACTGTCTAGGAAGGCATCTCAGGTATAAAGATAATTATCTTTTTAAAGAGGGAAAGATTGTGTCCTCATTACACCTAGGTCTGCAGTCACAGCCCTCTATCTGAAGCGGTTGAAGGAGCAGTAATGAATTGGCAGAGGGCTGATTTCTACTCTCAACACTAACATCTTCCAGAGTGATGACCTTGAATGCTTCAGCGCTTCACTCTTTACAAATCATTCCCATCTACCACAGAGAGATTTTTGCATCACGTTGAGCTTTGGCATGTGAACATTTTCTGCTATATTCAAAGGTCTCTATATATGGCAGAAATTAGGATATTATGGGAAATATGGCACTGATTGGGCTTCCCAGGTAGCCCACCCTATTGGTAAAGAAACTGCCTGAGAAATCAGGAAATGGAAGAGATGTGGGTTCAGTCCCTGAGGTGGGAAGATCCCCTAGAGGCTCCTCTGTTCATTCTTGCCAGAGGAATTCCATGGACAGAGGAGCCTGGCAGGCTACAGTCCTTGGGGTCACAAAGAGTTGGACACAACTGAAGCAACTTAGCATGCATTCATGGTACTAACTCCTCAGGGATATATAAACAAGAAAATTGTTTCCTAAGTTAAGTCTTAAGCAAAAATAAAGATGTGGACATTTCTTGAGTCTTTTTGTTTTTTTCTTGAGATTTTAAGGATTTTTTTTTAACTAAGACATAACAGAGGATCTTCACAAGTTAACAATCTGTCCATTGGATCAGTTCAGTTCAGTAGCTCAGTCGTGTCCCACTCATTGAGAACCCATGGACTGCAGCACGCCAGGCCTCCCTGTCCATGGCCAACTCCTGGAGTTTATTCAAACTCATGTCCATTGAGTCAGTGATGCCATCCAACCATTTCATCCTCTGTCATCCCCTACTCCTCTCACCTACAATCTTTCCCAGCATCAGGGTCTTTTCCAATGAGTCAGCTCTTTGCATTGGGTGGCCAAAGCATTGGAGTTTCAGCTTCAACATCAGTCTTTCCAATGAACATTCAGGACTGATTTCCTTTAGGATGGACTGGATGGATCTCCTTGTAGTCCAAGGCACTCTTGAGAATCTTCTCCAACACTGCAATTCAAAGGCATCAATTCTTTGCTGCTCAGCTTCCTTTATAGTCCAACTCTCACATCCATATATGACCACTGGAAAAACCACAGCCTTGACTATATGGACCTTTGTTGGCAAAGTAATGTCTCTGCTTTTTAATATGCTGTCTAGGTTGGTCATAACTTTCCTTCCAAGAAGTAAGCGTTTTGTAATTTCATAGCTGCAGTCATGATCTGCAGTGATTCTGGAGCCCAGAAAATAAAGTCTGCCACTGTTTTAACTGTTTCCCCATCAATTTGTCAGGAAGTGATAGGACTGGATGCCATGATCTTTGTTTTCTGAATGTTGAGCTTTAAGCCAACTTTTTCACTCTCCTCTTTCACTTTCATCAAGAGGCTCTTTAGTTCTTCTTCACTTTCTGCCATAAGGGTGGTGTCATCTGCATATCTGAGGTTATTGATATTTCTCTCGGCCATCTTGATTCCAGCTTGTGCTTCTTCCAGCCCAGCATTTCTCATGATGTCCTCTGTATAGAAGTTAAATAAGCAGGGTGACAATATACAGACTCGATGTACTCCTTTTCCTATTTAGAACCAGTCTGTTGTTTCATGTCCAGTTCTAACTGTTACTTCCTGACCTGCATACAGGTGTTTCAAGAGGCAGGTCAGGTGGTCTGGTATTCCCATCTCTTGAAGATATTTCCAGTTTATTGTTATCCACACAGTCAAAGGTTTTGGCATAGTCAATAAAGCAGAAATAGATGTTTTTCTGGAACTCTCTCGGTTTTTCAAGGATCCAATGGATGTTGGCAATTTGATCTCTGGTTCCTCTGCGTTTTTTAAAACCAGCTTGAACATCAGGAAGTTCTCGGTTCACGTATTGTTGAAGCCTGGCTTGGAGAATCTTGAGCACTACTTTGCTAGCATGTGAGATGAGAGCAATTGAGCAGTAGTTTGAGCATTCTTTGGCATTGCCTTTCTTTGGGATTGGAATGAAAACTGACCTTTTCCAGTCCTGTGGCCACTGCTGAGTTTTCCAAATGTGCTGGCATATTGAGTGCAGCACTTTCACGGCAGCATCTTTTAGGATTTGAAAGAGCTCACCTGGGATTCTGTCACTTCCACTAGCTTTGTTCATAGTGATGCTTCCTAAGGCCCACTTGACTTCACATTCTAGAATGTCTGGCTCTAGGTGAGTGAACACACCATTATGATTATCTGTGTCTTGAAGATCTTTTTTGGAGAGTTCTTCTGTGTATTCTTGACACCTTTCTTAATATCTTCTCCTTCTGTTAAGAATCTACTATTTCTATCCTTTATGGAGCCCAACTTTGCATGACATATTCCCTTGGTGTCTCTAATTTTCTTGAAGAGATCTCTAGTCTTTCCCATTCTATTGTCTTCCTCTATTTCTTTGCATTGATCACTGAGGAAGGCTTTATCTCTTCTTTCTATTCTTTGGACCTCTGCATTCAGATGCTTATAGCTTTCCTTTTCTTTTTCACTTCTCTTCTTTTCACAGCTATTTGTAAGGCCTCCTCAGAGAGCCATTTTTCTTTTCTGCATTTCTTTTTCTTGGGGATGGTCTTGCTCCCTGTCTCCTATACAATGCCATGAACCTCCATCCATAGCTCATCAGGCACTCTATCAGATCTAGTCCCTTAAATCTATTTCTCACTTCCCCTGTATAGTCATAAGGGATTTGATCTAGGTCATACCTGAATGGTCTAGTGGTTTTCCCTACTTGCTTCAATTTAAGTCTGAATTTGGCCATTAAAACAAGTCTGAATTTGACCTTTGGATAGACGTGGATGTATAGTTCCACCTTTCATCAAAGATGGACCATAAAATCATTCAAATAATTTGTTATTTCTGAATCATTTTATGTAATTCAAACTAAAGAGAAATTAATTTTTTTTTATTTTTTTACCAAGAAAGTCTTTCAAAATAAACCTGGCACCACTGTCAATGGTCAGAAACTACTGAGAAAGCCAGACTCAATGAGGTAGTAAGACCCTTTCATGATTCTTCCCAAAACAGGAGTAAATATTGTCTACAACATATCTACAAATATCTGTTTGGATATATACTAGTAGATAGCTAAGAAAATTCTTTTTTCTTAAAAATATATAGGATGCTATCTTAGGTCAGCTAAAGACCAAGAACTTAACCCAGCATAATTCCTCTCCCTTGCTAAACAATAAGTCATACTTTTCTATACTGAGATCAAGCATAAAATAGCTTATCTTTTTGCTCCAGGAATTACCTGCTCTTGGCAGATAAGACTAGAAAGTAACTAAACTGCTTACTTATGAAGACTAAATTTGCTCATCCAACCACTTCAAGATTCTCACCTCTTTCATGTGCCTTCAAAACCAAATATTATAAACTTTGCCCAATCCTAACCAGTTCTATACCTTGAAATATCCACCTTAAAATCACCTATCTCATTTGCTCAAATTTCAATAAATACACTTCTCTAATTTCTTTATGTCTAGTCTCTCCTAAGACTATCAGTATGGTTTTCTTCTTACTTCTACAAGTTTAATAATCTTAGTTTGCCTAATAAACAGATTTTTCTTCTAGTATTTTGAGAAAAGGCCAGTGAACAAGGTGTACCGAAATAATTTAATTAATATAGAATTCTGAATCAACATACATGATCGTGTTTTGCTACAGCATGTTCTCATTTTTCCCTATTCTTCCTTTAAAATCAGTATTATTAGAGCTCTGGTTTAATGTGTTTCCTTTGACTTGATAATTTTCTCTTACATTGCTTGTTGATTAAAAGCCTCTTCTTTCAGTAACTCCAGTATAAATTTATTTAACCCCAGCATTACAACTTGAGTCACCATCTAATTGTTTTGGTACTTTCCTCTTCTTAGGAAAAAATGAAAAACAAAAGGGACATCTGTTATGTGACTATGTGGGTACTTAAACATAAGGAAGCTGAACAGAAACAGGAGCCTCCCATAAGACATGATATCTGAGCACATTTGTTGGGAACTCAGATTAGGAGCAACTGCAGACTGAAATAACTAAGTAGGAAGACTCCAACCCAAGAAGCCTATACCCAGGATACAAGAAGCATACGTTGTGTAAGCAATATGACGAATTGATGGATTAAGGGAGGCACTGAATGGCCTATGGAAGTGATGTTTAGGTACACTTGTGGCCTTAGGGTATTTATGAGGATTCAGAGGTCAGAAGCCAGCAGTCCCAAAGAGGCATGGTTTTACAAATGGTTCAAATTCGAGTAATGTTTTTCTAAGGAGAATTTGCCTATGAATCAAATCTCCAAGGACAGTTTTACGATTCACAGAAGAAAATTTAAGACCAACATAATTTCCCAACATAACAACAAAAGTTTATAGAGAAGGAGGCAGCCCAGTGTTAAATCTAAGAAAAATCCCCCAATGAAGACAAGGTTGCACACATTTACACCATTTAAGGGATCCCTGTTAATCAGCTTTGCATTGCTTCTCACTGTTTAAGGGTGAAAAATGTAGATTGTTTGTACATAGACATTACCTTCAAGCTTTTCATTCTCAACATTCATAACATCACTGATCCTAAGTCTCATAGCACAGAAGGAACTGGATGAATGAGGAAACACTGAGCAGGAGACAGACCATCTAATCCCTATAATTCTACAATTATCCTTCTGAGATCCAAGGATTTGCCAACCAGACACTTAAAAAGAGGTGTCCTCTTTAACTGCATGCCACTTTATCCTATGGAGCCTGTCAGGGAATAAAAATAGAAACAAGAAGACCCACACAAAATTAATTATGGAAGTTACTAAAAGAGCAGCAGATATTAACTAAAATCACTAAAACAACTTTTCATTTTATAAATATAAATATATGTATACATACATATATGTATGTGTGTGTATGGTTTTCATTTCTCAGAGAAATTTTACAGATAAGTCAAGAGACTTTCTCACTTGAGCCACAGTTGAATAATTATTTTAACGATGCAAAGATCAGCTTTAATATGGTAGTCAGCTAAATAGTTTATTCTTTTAAAAAAAGTTCAATTAATTTAAAATATGGACTCAGTATATCTCTAATGAGAAGAATTTATTCAAATTTTAGATTTAAAGGAAATTCAAATTCTTGCCAAAATTTTTGTTATCCTTAATTCAACAAGTATAGGTTTATTAATGGTAGTTAATTGCTTAATTTATTCAGAATCTGATGTTTATTAAAGATCAGGGCAGTTCTTGCTAATAAAAACACATAGGCCCAAACATTTGGTCTGTCTTTATGGAGGTCTCCATGTTCTAGATGCAAAATATAATAAGTTCACCGATAGGGATTATGATGGTTGCTTTTATGTATAAACTTAACTGGGCCATTGGTGTTCAGGTTTCTTGTCAAATATTATTCTAGGTGTTTCTGTGAGGGTGTTTTGGATGAGATTAACATTTAAGCTTATAGAAATAAGTGAAGCAGACTGCTATCCTTCATATGGGTGAGCCTCACCCAGTCAGTCAAAGGCCAAACTAGAATAAAGACTGACTATCTCCCAAATGCCAAAGAATGTTCAAACTACCAAGCAATTGCACTCATTTCACATTCTAGAGAAATAATGCTCAAAATCCTTCAAGCTAGGCTTCAGAAATACATGAACTTAGAACTTGCCCATGTACAAGCTGGATTTAGAAAAGGCAGAGGAACCAGAGAATGAATTTCCAACCTCCACTGAATCAAAGAAAGAAAACAAGGGAATTCCAGAAAAACATCTACTTCTGCTTCACTGACTCCACTAAAACCTTTGACTGTGAATCACAACAAACTGGAAAATTCATAAAAAGATGGGAATACCAGACAACCATACCTGGCTCTTGGGAAACCAGTATGCAGGTCAAGAAGCAACAGTTAGAACTGGACATGGAAAAAAGGATTGGTTCAAAATTGGGAAAGTAGTACATCAAGGCTGTATATTGTCACCTTGCTTATTTAACTTATGTGCAGAGTACATCATGTGAAATGCTGGGCTGGATGAATCACAAGCTGGAATCAAGACCTCCAAGAGAAATATCAACAACTTCAGATATGCAGATGATACCACTTTAATGGCAGAAAGTGAAGAGGAACCTTCAGCTGCTGTCCATGGGGTCTTAAAGGTTTGGACATGACTTAGCAAATGAACAACAACAGCTCTCCCAAATAAGAGGGAACTTTTCCTGCCTGACCACCTTCAAACTGGGACATCAGTTTTTTCCTGTCTTTGGACTGGAATGGAAACATTGGCTTTTCCTGTGTCTCCAGCCTGCCAGCCTTCAGACTGGAACTCCATATCTGTTCTCCTGGGCCTCTAACTTGTCAACTCTAAGTCGAAGAACTTCTCAGCCTCCATAATTGCATGAACCAATTCCCTATAACTTTACATCCTATTGATTCTGTTTCTCTGAAGAACACAGCCCGATAAAGAGGGTTTAGAGAGGATTTTATGAGATTGTGGGGGAAATATCATATAATGAACCATAGGATGATTACAAATGGCTTCTTGATTAAAACCAAGTCTGAATTTTCATTTAAATAGTTTAAGGATGTATGTAAATTGTTGTCTTCATCAAATACTTCAGTATCTTTAAAGCTTTTTACCACTGGAAATTTCTTTCAAATAACATCTTATAAAAACTCCATTGAATAAGACAGTTGCATCCAAAGTCACTCTAATTGATGTGGAAGTGACAACTAGACACTCAGTTCTGTTTGCAAACTCCACAGAATCTTCTCCATAGATCCGTGAGTTTTAAACAGTTATTCATGGGTTAAATATTATGGTTTGGCTGCATTAGGAAGAGAGCTCACACAGTTATATTTGATTAAACATCATACAATTTAAACCATCTTACTTTACAGCCAATTTTAACACCAGTGATTTACAAGATATCGTTTTTATGAGAAGCACATGTTTTTAAGTACAATTATTCCACTTGTGTTTATGGCTCTATCTATGCCATCTGTGACAGAAGAGTTAGATAAAGCAATTAATCAAACTTGTTTTTCCCTAGGTTGATGAGGAAAGAATGAAAGGTATTTTGTCCAAAACAGGGTAGATAAGCAAAGATTTATGTGTAGAGGCCTGAGGTTTTCCTTGTGTTGGAGGAGAGTCAAAAAGTCTAAGATCATGGAAGCAAAAGGTAGCATCGTCCAAAAGCGGGAGGGTTTGAGAATTAATGGTGAGGCAAATATTCAGAATATAATAAATGTGACATTTCAAATCAATGGGAAAGATTCATTTTTCAAAAAGTGGAAAATTAGGTAGTCAGTTGAAGGAAAAATAATAAATAATTTGTAAAGTTACTTCACATATTTCATTAAAATAAGATGTATCAATTGAAACAATTGCCAAAAAAAAGTGCAAAACAAAAGTATAAGCAATAGATTGTTTTAAAAAGTGGAGTGGGCCTGTCAACTCTAATTAAAGAAAAACACAAAAGACACCAAGTAAAATAAATAAATTTTAAAACATATACATTTTAAGATTCATTACACAAAAGTTTACAAAGTAAAGGACTAATATTAGCTTGGGAAAATATTTTCAATTTATATCACAGACAGAAGGAAATTTTTTCTTAATGTTTAAGTATTTTGGTAAATCAAAAGGATAAAGAAAAACACAACCAAGAAAAAAAAAGGCAGTGTGCAGTTAAAAAAAAAAAAAACAGAGTCCTTAAACATGTATCAGTTTAGTTCAGTTTAGTCACTCAGTCATGTCCAACTCTTTGCGACCCCATGGACTGCAGCACTTCAGGCCTCCCTGTCCATCACCAACTCCCAGAGTTTACCCTAACTCATGTCCATTGAGTCGGAGATGCCATTCAACCATCTTGTCCTCTGTCATCCCCTTTTCATCTCACCTTCAATCTTTCCAAGCATCAGGGTCTTTTCCAATGAGTCAGTTCTTCGCATCAGGTGGCCAAAGTACTGGAGTTTCAGCTTCAGTGATGTTATACTTGTCCTTCTAATGAACATTCAGGACTGATTTCCTTTAGGATGGACTGGTTGGATCTCCTTGCAGTCCAAGGGACTCTCAAGAGTCTTCTCCAACACCACAGTTCAAAAGCATCAATTCTTTGGCACTCAGCTTTCTTTATAGTTAAACTCTCATATCCAAACTTAACTACTAGAAAAACCATAGCCTCAACTAGATGGACCTTTGTTGGCAAAGTAATGTCTCACCTTCCTAGATTGGTCATAACTTTTCTCCCAAGGAGTAAGCATTTATTATTTCATGGCTGCAGTCACATCTGCAGTGATTTTTGAGCCCAGAAAAATAAAGTCTGACATTGTTTCCACTGTTTCTCCATCTATCTGCCATGAAATGATGGGACCAGATGCCATGATCTTAGTTTTCTGAATGTTGAGCTTTAAGCCAACTTTTTCATTCTGCATACAGATTTCTCAAGAGGCAGGTCAGGTGGGCTCGTATTCTCATCTCTTTAAGAATTTTCCACAGTTTATTGTGATTCACACAGTCAAAGGCTTTGGCATAGTCAATGAAGCAGAAATAGATGTTTTTCTGAAACTCTCTTGCTTTTTCAATGATCTAGCGGATGTTGGCAATTTGATCTCTGGTTCCTCTGCCTTTTCTAAAATCAGCTTGAACATCTGGAAGTTCACGGTTCACATATTGTGGAAGCCTGGCTTGGAGAATTTTGAGCATTACTTTGCTAGCATGTGAGATGAGTGCAATTGTGCAGTACAAACGTGTATACTGACATGATTATGCATTTTTATAATCCCCATGCAATGTAATTTGACAATAAAATCAATGCACCAACCCTGTAACTCTGCAATCCTTTTTCTTGGACACATTTGTAAAGTATCTTGCACATTTGTAAAATATATGAAAAGGACCATCATAACTACTAAAGACCTACAAATATGGGACAAATTAAATAGATTATGCTACATTATAGATTCATGCAATAAAATGTTAGTTTTATACAGGATAAAGCATCTCTAGATGTACTGTTACAATAAAAATTCAATGGTGTATCATGTCTTCATTTGTTTGGAAAGAAATACTTATATAATACTTGGAAGTGCAGAGGAAAATTTGGAAGAACACCCGAGAAGAGTGAACACATCCAGAAAGGGGTTGTGGCTAGTTTGGCAAAAGGAAGAAAGCCACAAGAACGAGTGACAAAGAAGTCTACTTCAGCAGGTGTTACCAGAATGTGATGACGGCGGAACCCCAAATTCACACTAGGAAGATTCTGAACAAAAAGTCACTGCCCAAGTAGATCCCCCCAAAATCGTGTGTCATGTGAAAAGCTTCCATTTCGTAAATGCAGCTCTTGTTCTTGGCACCAGGGCTTCCCCATGAGCTAGAAAGGACATGCTATTGATTTGAATACAGACAAGCTAAAAAACTGTAGCACAGGACAATCTCAATGTGTATGTTCTTAGGCACCCTGTTGGTGGCAAGTCAATAATGCACGTAGCCATCCTCTAGTGAGCCTATAACCTACAAAGACAGTGTTTGTTATCCTTGTCCCTTCAAACTACTTTGAAAGTAACTGGATCTATAAAGAAACAGTTGATGTACTACAATAAAAACAGATCCAAATTCTGCCCTTCAAATTCATTATATTCCTGAAAATGTATGACAGAATTCATTCACAGATCATGTTGCTTTAATTATAAAATTGATGGATCTATGTCTATATACCTTGTACTCAGTAGCTAGTCAATGTATCAGGCACTTAAATGTAAAAATGTTTTAAGGATTGTTTTTAAACATACACGTATACTACAATAAAATATCCTCAAACTTTATACTATATCAGATCTTTCTAACCTAATTGCTTATCATCAATAGCAAGCAACTCCCAGTTACAATTGCTTATATGGTGGCTATATTCTTTGAAACACACAAAAATGTAAGCTGTGTTATTTTGTTCCAGAATCCTCCTGCTGTTCTGTTCTCATAGGCTTAATGTTTAGAAAACTCAAATCTTTAAAAAAACAACTTTCATGAATAGGTAGATTGCATATGAGGTAAGGGATTGCTTACTGATAATGAGTCAGTTCCCCATTAAGGGTTTGACCAGGTACAGTGTAATTTATATTTATCCCCTAACATCCTGACCAGATGATTTCCAAAGGCAGTCATTTATTCCTGCAATCTCCTGTTTAGCTTTATGGAAGAAAATTTAATCAGTCCTATGAATGGAAACATAGAAGCATTCTCTTTCTTCTTCACAATGTTATCCTTTTTCACTTTTTTAATAACCAGTCAAAAGACTGAGAACCCAATATTCATTCAGATTCCTCTTCTCCACCCGGCCCATCCTGCTTGTTCTGGTTATTTGTGTTGACAGATTGAACAGTGAGGCTTGTTCTATAGTAATACTCCACCAGTCATATATTCTCCAGGCTGAGTCATCTTCACTCTTTTTTCATTCTCTGACTGCATCTGAAATTTGAATTTTGTCATTCTACTTTGAAAAGGCAATGAATGGAGAGAACTTGGGCATTCTAGATAATAGAACACAGCCTGCTATTCCTTGATTTTAAAAAAAAGTTATCCTATATAACATGACGTCAGTCTACCCTTTGTATACCTTCATTTCTGATTTGATGAAGAATGGCTCAGCACACTTAACTAATCACAGCATATAAATGCTTTTTTTGAAATACAGACCTGGAGTGATTAAATACTGTAACTTAACCAATGCTTTTTTTTGACAAGTGGCAATGAAGTCCATTTTTCCCCTTTTCCTATAATTTTACTCACTCTGCTCCCTGCCACCTTTTCTTTTTTGCTGTTTACAGAGAGAGTAGTGATCATTCAGGTGTGTCTCTGATTCAGATGCAATGACATTGAAAACTGAATGTTTATGACAGTGGTTAGTCCTGTACCTCCGTTCAAAATCTCCACATCATAACGTAAATACTTAGAAGATGTATTCCAACTTTTATAAAGAGAAACACACACACACACACACACACACACACACACACACACACCCCTCAGTCATGTGTGCATGCTAAGTCACTTCAGTCGTGTCCTACTCCTTGCGACCCTATGGACTGTAGCCCGCCAGGCTCCTCTGCCCGTGGGATTCTCCAGGCAAGAACACTGGAGTGGGCTGTCATGCTTTAATCCAGGGGGTCTTCCTGACCCATATCTCTAATGTCTCCTGCATTGACAGGTGGATTCTTTACCACTAGCGCCACCTGGGTAGAGAAAAATAAATATAAAATAGAATAAACACCCCTCAGTCATGGCTCCAAGTAAAACCCAGAATCTAAAATCCCTATGCTGAATACCACAGCCATCATTACCTTTCTGAATTCTCAGGTGAAGGAATATTTATTTGGAGAATATGCTTCAATCACCAAAAGAATCTGCATTTCCTCACAGCCTATCTGGTCTCATTCTGGTTTATAAACTCTGATTACACCTAACCTTTAATGCTACCCTTTCATATGGAGATAGGAAGAGCAGAGTATGGAGAGCCTCAAGCTGACTGCCATCTTTCCACCAGCCAAGATCTTTCCCTGTGTCTACTCTGCACTTGCAGGAAGTGGCAGTGAGTGTGTGTATTCAGTCATGTCCAGCTCTTATGACCCCATGGACTGTAGCCAGCCCAGGGGATTTTCTAGGCAAGAATATAGAAGTGGGTTGTCATTTCCTCCTCCAAGTGATCTTCCCAACCCAGGGATCAAACCTACGTCTCCTGTGTCTCCTGCATTGCAGGCAGATTCTTTACCACTGAGCTACCAGGGAAGCCCATGCACTCACAGAGAGCCTCAAAAATCTGGAAAGAATGCTGATAGCAATTTTCCATGCAGATGACAAGAGTTCAAAGAAAAGTGTTGCATAAAGATTTAATATCACACCTGGTAGGTTCCATATGTAATCATTTTTCTCATCTATAAAAAAAAAAAGAAAAGAAAAATCAAATGCCATCATCTCTCGTATTTCTGCAGACCAGAGAGCTCCATTTCACCCTTGACCTCTGACAAAGCATTTCCTACCTCAACACAGAGCAGATGATCAGAATGGTGTGACATTTTAGCAACTTATGAAACAGAGATTCTCAAGTGTGACCCACGGCCCTCCAGAGAGTAATGGTTCCAGTTCTAGTTTCTTATTCATTTGCTTTCCCACTGTGAAGTGAGACTGCGCAGGATGGGTGAGCCTTGCCGATACTGATGACATGAAACATTTAGGTAGCCACCACCCTGTTGTTAAGGTGTGACCTAGGATTGTTAGCTGTTTTAGTTGCTAAGTCATGTCCAACTCTTTTGGACCTATGGACTGTAACCCACCAGGCTCTTTGCTGCATGAGGTTCTCGAGGCAAGAATCCTGGAGTGGGTTGCCATTTCCTTCTCCAGAGTATCTTCCCTGCCCACAGACTGAGCCCATGTCTCCCGCATGGGCAGACAGGTTCTTTACTGCTGAGCCACCAGCGAAATCCATGACATGGGATGAACACTCAAATAGGCTTTCTCCCTTTTTCTGAGTATTTTTTTTTTTTAATCTTGCACCTAAATAACTAGGTTCATTGTGCTTTGTATGCTGGAGAAGCATCATTCCAGAAGAATTCCCCTTGTCCCTTTGGGAATTCTGCTCTAATAAGCGATATTGCTCTTATGTGTAAAATAGTATGTAGGTCAGCTATCATAGCCTTTTATTTATTATCCCTTGATAACTCCAGAAACTATGACATCTTAGGTGTTGTGTGGACAACTATCAAGTATGAAGCAGAAGTAAAGAGGCTTTGTTGGATTTTGATGCAAAAACCTAGGTGAGAATCCAATTGCATGGTGATGATTTGGAAGAAGGTTGTAGTAGTAGAAATAGCAAGACATGAATGGATTTCTGCTGTATTATGGAGGTGGTCTCACTATTAGATTATTATCTGTTAATCATTGACTTGAACACAGTGCTAGATTTAAACTGGATAGTCAACACGGGGGCTTCCCAGGTGGCTCCGTGGTAAACAATCCACGTACCAATGCAGGAGATGGGGGTTTAGTCTCTGAGTCGGGAAGATCCCCTGGAGAAGGAAAGGAAATGGCCGCCCACTCCAGTATTCTTGCCTGGAGAATCCCAAGGACAGAGGAACCTGGCGGGCTACAATCGATTGTGTTGCAAGAGTCAGACACAACTCAGCGACTAAAGAAAAATGACAAACCAACAATTACCTAACTTAGAGCGCAGGAAACTCTACTCACTATACCTAAATGGGAGAAGAATTTGGAAAACAATAGATGCGTGTATTTGCTGTACACCTGAATCATACACATTGCTAATAAACTGTACTCCAATTTAAAATAAAAACTTTGTTAAAAAGGGAGAGATGTTCCTTTAAGAAAGGGACACATGAAGGATATGTCCTGTGTTTCTAGCCTAAAGGATTCAGTTGATGGTGATATCATTTGCTGAATACAGAGACTGGGAAACGAGATGTCTTTGGGAATGTGGGCATAAATCAATTGCTCTGCTTTGCAGAAGCAAAGTCAGAGATGTTTACAACGCTTCCACGTGGAGACACAGATCAGGCACTGGATATGTGAACTCAGTGAATAAATGAAGAATGGAGGTAAACCATTAGGAATCATCAGAAAAGAGAATGGAACACGGGCCATTATGCAGGGGTCCACTCACCACAGGAACGTGTGTGGACAAGTAAAATGCAACACAGTGACTCCCTGCTCTTTCTGCCAAGTCAATCTTTGTTCTCATTGAGAAATCAGGAGAGCTAAAAAGAGCACAAGTCTACATCTGCATTCCCACCTATCAACTTAGAGCCATTTGAGTGTTCACTTACATACCAAAAAATATGTGTGCTATGTGGCTTCTTATTTCAGCTCACATTAACTGTGAGGAATGGCAGTCAAGTGATTGAATGAAATTTCAGGCATTTCTTTAATATATGAGGCCTGGGACACCTTCCCATTGAAATCATTTCAGCGCCTCCCAAAATAGCTTTTGCTTGCCACATTTTTCTATAGTTTTAGGAAATGCTCAGAACATCCAAGAAAACCACAGCTTCACCCTCACACCCACACAGTCTGGAAACAACCGAAATAACAATTAAATGTGACAAACAGCAGTTGATAATCTAAATTCCAGTGACTCCATTACAAAATTTTGCTGTAAAACCTGTGTGTCAGAATCAAATATGCATTTTAAAGTCTAGGCTTGAAATTTCATGACCAGCTGCAGAGAATTACTGTTATTAAGGGACAAGACAGATATAAAAGGAGAGAAAATCAAAAGAAAAATTCAAAATTTCAGAGGCTTTAGGGCATTATTTCCTCGGCACCAATGAGTTTTTCATTGCCAACCTGAAGAGTTAAAACCAGTTCTTGAGATGCTGCCACAAGGTTAAGTTAAAAATGTAATGGTTAGAACATGAATTCCAGAGCAAGGATGTCCATTTTCAAATCTCAGCTTTGAAAAACTTCTGAGGTATGTACTTAGATTACCTAGCTTCGTTCTTTCTCAAATCCCTTGCCTTTAAAATAGTTTTAATAATATTGGCTAACTCGCATCTCTGCGTAGAACTTGCCCATGGAAGTACAGCTGCTCCATGGGTGTATAATCACTCTTGTCTGCTTAAATATGCCATAAATCCATCTTTTCTCCAAGACATAACTAGAATTTATTTGCCTTTCCCATTTATATTTCTTTTTCTAGCTTGAGATGTAATGAAATGGGCAGTTCTAAAACTCTCAGGAAAAAATTCTGAGTATGCCTCACAAGCACAATGAAAGGGGAAAATGATGTTAAAAACTATTTTACACAAGCTTTTCTTCATGTAATTTCTCTTCAACACGTATGACTATACCTAACATGGGACTTCTCTGGTGGCTCAGTGCTAAAGAATCAACGTGCAATGAAGGAGACATAGATTGGATCCCTGGGTCAGGAAGATCCCCTGGAGAAGGAGATGACAACCCCCTCCAGTATTCTCACCTGGGAAATCCCATGGACAAAGGAGACTGGGAGGCCACAGTCCATGGGCTCACAGTCAGACACGACTGAGCGACTGAACAACAGCAACATAGTTAACAGCATGTATTGTGTGCCAGGCAGTATTGTTCTTTCTCTGTAAACGTTATCTCCTTTGGCTTTCATAGCTACCCGTCAGAAAGATCTGGGCCATTAATCCCTCTGCTGTGCTGCCTCTGATTGTAAACAAAGGACACTGGTCAGTACAGTTCAGTTCAGTCGCTTAGTCATGTCCGAATCTTTGCGACCCCAAGGTCTGCAGCATGTCAGGCTTCCAAGTCCATCACCAACTCCCGGAGCTTGCTCAGGCTCATGTCCATTGAGTCGGTGATGCCATCCAACCATCTCATCCTCTGTGGTCCCCTTCTCCTCCTGCCTTCAATCTTTCCCAGCAACAGGGTCTTTTCCAATGAGTCAGTTCTTTGCATCAAGTGGCCAAAGTATTGAAGCTTCAGCTTCAGCTTCAGCACCAGTCCTTCCAATGAATATTCAGGATTGATTTTCTTTAGGATTGATAGTTGGATCTCCCTGCAGTCCAAGGGACTCTCAAGAGTCTTCTCCAAAACCACAGTTCAAAAGCATCAATTCTTCGACATTCAGTTTTGTTTTGTTTTGTTTCGTTTAATGGTCCAACTCTCACATCTATACATGACTGGATGGAATGCATGGACTATGGAAAAACCATAGCTTTGACTAGATGGACTTTTATTGGCAAAGTAATATCTCTGTTTAATCTACACAGCATATTAAAAACAGAGATATTACTTTGTCAACAAATGTCCATCTAGTCAAAGCTATGGTTTTTCCAGTAGTCATGTATGGATGCGAGAGTTGAATTATAAAGAAAACTGAGTGTCAAAGAACTGACACGTTGGAACTGTGGTGTTTGGAGAAGCCACTTGAGAGTCCCTTGGGCTGCAAGGAGATCAAGCTTTTCTTCCAAGGAGCAAATGTCTTTTGATTTCATGGCTGCAGTCACCATCTGCAGTGTTTTTGGAGCACAAGAACACAAAGTTTCTCACTGTTTTCACTGTTTCCCCATCTATTTTCCATGAAGTGATGGGACCAGATGCCATGATCTTCATTTTTTGAATGTTGAGTTTTAAGCCAGCTTTTTCACTCTCTTCTTTCACTTTCATCAGGAAGCTCTTCAGTTCTTTGCTTTCTTCCATAAGGGTGGTGTCATCTGCATATCTGAGGTTATTGATATTTCTCCCTAGCAATCTTGATTCCAGCTTGTGCTTCATCCAGCCTGGCATTTCACATGACGTAACATGTTTATATGGTAAATAAGCAGGGTGATAATATGCAGCCTTGATGTACTCCTTTCCCAATTTGGAACCAGTCTGTTTTTCCAAGTGCGGTTCTAACTGCTACTTCTTGACCTGCATACAGGTTTCCCAGGAGGGAGGTAAGGTGGTCTGGTATTTCCATCTCTTTAAGAACTTGCCACAGTTTGTTGTGATCCATGTTTACTTAAAATACTTGGTGAAAAATAAGATGGTAGGCCTACCATGGCTGAAATCTCCTCCCATTCAAATAGATTTTATGAAATGACACTGCATCTATCCCAATGCAAACTGCCATTTTTGAGAGTCTGAGATGTCCCGTCTAATTTTAAAACCTAACATTTCCCATATTGCCACAGTTTGATTTTTGTGTGTATATTTATTAAATTCTCAGTGACTAGTGGTCTAAGGCACCAAGTCACAGAAAAGCTGGTTTAGATTCTTTCTAGGACAAGTAGACTCTTCTTTTGTAGAAATATTCTGAGGAAAGAAGATTGACTTTTATTAGCATCAGTGAATGTGTTTCTGGAGAAATAGAAGGGATAATCTTTTTAGGGGCTCTTTTTCATTTGCAAAAAGAGACTTAGGAATCCCTGAGCAGCAGATAGTATTCAATCAGTGCCTTATGTGTTAATATAATTTGGTTAGCAGGTTTCTGAAACTTCTGTGCTATTGAGGATTTGGAAAGTATGATATCTTATGGGACAACCAAGAATATTGCCTTTCAATAACCTGTGTGGTCCATTTTTTTCTTACATATTATAATTATTCACTCCAAAGGATTTGGAGAATATGGCAATAAAGTTCTGTCTTTTACACACACATATAAACACAATAAACAGTTAACCTGTGCCTCTGACCCTCCTTCCTGCATATGGTGACTCCATGATTGTAAAGTGAAGACCTTTAAATATTATGAGGATATATCTTTCGTACTTTATAGTGATTGTGCTACAAACATTTACTGAGTGCAGACAAAGTTTGAGCACACAGTGTAAGCTCTCACATCATCGTCTTCATCCAATCATAGAGTTGCCTCTGTGTAATAGGTATATTATTTGGGTTGGCCATTACAGCAATTCCGTGGGCTAAGAATTATTACCCACATGCTATACATAAGAAGATAGAAGCCCAGAAAGGACTTTCAGAAGACCTCAAATCAGACTTCCCTGGTAGGAAAGCTAAGAATTGGTTAAGAATCACCTGCCAATGCAGGGCACATGGGTCTGGTAAGATCCCACATGCCACAGAGTAACTAATCCTGTGTGCCCAACACTGAAGGCTGAATCCCACCACAAACTACAGAGTAGTTCCCAAAAGCCTATGTGTGGCAATGAAGACCCAGAGCAGCCAAAAATAAATAAATCAATCTTAATAAAAAAACTCAAAACACAAACAATTGACTGGATTCAATGCTTGGTCTTCTGCACCCAGGGTACCTTCAACCAGAGTCCTATGTAAAGATCCTTTCCTGTATCATTTGTTTTTCTCACCTTAGCCTTGTCTGTGGCTTTCAAACAGACAGGCTTGAGCATCTGTGTTCTGAACACTTTTGTCATGGAAATTCCACATGCCCCTTAGAGTTTATTAAAACATTATTGACTCCACCATACAACTCTAATCACATCTTCCATTGAAATGCTGGGTTTAGTGGGACACGATCAACTCTATCTAGCCGGACAGGGTTTCTGGGCAAAAAACGCTATGTCAGTTTTAGCTGATGAGAGAACCAGGAGCAGACAGCTGACATAGCTTATTGTTAGTAGCACATTCTAACCACCATGACAAACAATTGCAATAAGAACCTATTGTATAGTACAGGGAACTCCCTCCAATACTCTGTAATGACCTATGTGGGAATATAAAAAAGAGTAGATATATGTATAACTGATTCACTTTGCTGTACAGCAGAAACTAACACAGCATTGTAAACCAACTAGACTCCAATGAAAATTGAATTAAATAGAAAAAAGTAAAAGAAGTCTGTGAGTGAGTTTTTTGAGTATATTGGCTTTGCAGAACAAAAGGTAACATTGCTCTTGGGAGGCAGGAAAACATTCTCCTGGGGATCAAAGTTAAAGCTATAGTTAATGTTGAGAGGGTTCCATGTCCCCAAATTCCCATCCACATATGGAAGAGAAGCACATGAGTCACTCCCTACCAAACTCACACACCTATTCCGGTCCTGAGCATTAAAGTGAGACACGCATGTCAAATGGGCTTTCCTGGTGGCTCAGTGGTAAAGAATCTGCCTGCCAATGCAGGAGACTTTTAGGAGATGCAAGCTCGCTCCTTGGGTTGGGAAGATCCCTTGGAGAAGGAAATGGCAGCCCACTCCAGTATTCTTGCCTGGGAAATCCCATGGACAGAGGAGCCTGGTGGGTTATAGTCCATGGTGTTGCAGACTCAGTTGTCACTTAGTGACTAAGACAACTCATGTCAAGTGCGATGAATATCCTAGCTTCGTCTCTCTCACTCTTTCTCTGAATAAATATATTAATGGCTAAAATTAGGATGAATAATTTGAAAAAGGGGCCCAGTTAGGGGCACATAAAGTCCTTCCTTCCTCTACTTGCTTCAGCGCCATGTGCTAAGGTCAGAAGTCCATTGGAGAAGTTTGAGAAAAAGCCCTCTGGTGTTTAAAGAGACTGTGAATTTAATTGGAAGCATCCTTTTCTACTTATCTCCCTTTAAACCTGTAGCAGTTTGAACATGTGGAAAACAATTCAAGAGCTCAGGATTCCAGTTACTATCTTTCCACCACTCAGACAGGAATATCGAGAGCTGTTACACTGCTTCTGCATGGACAGGGTGGAGTAGTTGACTGTGCTGTGTAACAAGGGCTGAGCTTTTGCTGGCCATCCAGGAAGAAGGTTTGGCCTGTATTAAAGACAGGGAGGGTCACCCAGGAAGTCAGGAAATCAACATAAGAAAAGAACTGGTCTAAGACACAGCCACTTTCTGGCAACCATTTAGGCTTAATTAAGAAAAGCTTCAGGAGCCTCTGGGACAAACCAAGAGAGAATTAGTTTTACATCCTTTGGAAATAGTCGGTTTTCAGGAGGCCGCAGCATTAATGCCCAACAGTGATTAGACCTGCGCCATTGGAGTTCTCTTTCCAGTGGTGGTGGTCCGGAGGGCAGCAAAAGTGATACCAGGCGCCGTGCTATGAATGGAAGAAGTGTCAAGGCCAGAGGCCATGGTGTCAGTGGAGTAGAAAAACAAAATGTGCAACGAGTTTAATTAAAGCAATAAAATCTGCTATCCACTTCAAAAGACACAGTGGCAGCTGACTGGTCCTCGGGGGTGGGTACGGGACCTTCAGTGTGGGCCCTCTGGGAGCAATGAGTCAGAGCGCAGGATGAGAGGAGGCCGTTCGCACTCACTCATCATCACGAGAGGGAAGCCAGCTTAGGTTTGGGCAGAGAGGGCACTCAGGGGTGGGTGACAAGGGGATTGTTTGAGCAAAAGAGAGAAACAAAGGGGGAAACTAAGAATTGCTTCAGGCTAACCACTTCATGATTAAAGACAGACACACCGATTCTCACAGCGGCTGGAATCACTTGGGAAAGTGTGACTTACACACGCAGGCACAAGAAGAACACAGGTTTACAGATAAGGTTGGAAACAGGAGGTCAGGCAGGTGGATTCTGCGCCTAAAAATGATCTGTTTAATGTTTTAAAGAAGTGTATAAATAGCACTTGGGACTATATGTTTTCTTCAATTGAAATACGTTGAGATTAGGAATGCTGCTGCTCAGTCGCTTCAGTCATGTCCGACTCTGTGCGACCCCATGGCGGCAGCCCACCAAGCTCCCCTGTCCCTGGGAGTCTCCAGGCAAGAACACTGGAGTGGGTTGCCATTTCCTTCTCCAATGCATGAAAGTGAAAAGGGAAAGTGAAGTCGCTCAGTCATGTCCGACTCCTAGCGACCCCATGGACTGCAGCCTACCAGGCTCCTCCGTCCATGGGATTTGCCAAGCAAGAGTACTGGAGTGGGTTGCCATTGCCTTCTCCTGAGATTAGGAATAGAAGGCGTTTAATATGATATGCTTGATGTAAGTGACTATTTAAAGCACAATGGCTAAAGTTAATATTTGATATGCAATTAGAAGTGAGAAAGATTATTTGGCCCTGTGATTTTGAGTTTGAGAAGAAGGGTATAAGGTCTCAAGCCCTCAGAATCACAGAGGATGAAGAGATATCCTCAGCTGACTGAGGGGAAACAGCAATGGTAAGACAAAGCAGAGCTGGCAGGAGATTTTGCTCTAGGGGCATCTCTAGTGGAAAGCTCTGTTTGTCTGACCCCATCTGTCTGTTTCATGATCCCTGAAGAATTCCTGTTGGGTCTTCTTGAGTTCTGCCTGCTGCGTGCAAGCTTAGTCCTGTCCCCCTCTTTTTGTGATCCCATGGACTCTGTCCACGGGATTATCTCGGCAAGAATACTAGAGTGGGCGGCCATTCCCTTCTCCATTGAGTTCTGCATAGCTGAGATACAAAATTCCCTACTACATTCCCTTGAAGATCTGTGTCTTGATTTAGTTTTCTGAGCATCGCAATGATCAGACTCATGCCTTTCTATCTTGATCTCAATTCAATTTCATGCCTACCATGAGCCTCATTCTATGTATTATCATCTTTAGTTTCTAAGCACAAGTTTTGCTTAGAAAAGTTTCAAAAGCTTTTCTCTGTTTGCCACTTTCCAAAATCATCCATCCATTCATTTGTTCAATTACAGAAATGATGCCTGCACATGAAATGATTCACACAATACACAAGGCATTTACAATAACATGTGCTGAAAATGCGTGCTAACTGCTCTGTGTGAAGGAAACCAGCCACATCAAAGATACAGCAAAGTATTGTGAACTATGCTGGTGAAGGGGGAGTTGACAAGAAATTTGAAAATGATGAATAGTAGTAACTTCTTTCGATTCTTTCAATCAATTCAAACTTTTCACTTCTGAAAGAGAGTAAGAAAGGTGGCTCATTTTAAAACTTGTGATATTTCTTCTGGCTTATTATATGTTGAAGAATATCTTGAGTACGTTTCATGTCTGTATTTTATTGATTGTATCAAAATACCTGGCCTATTATTATGCAGCACTACCAAAATGTCACCCTTGAAGTTTGCAGCAACATTCATATCATCATGTTACTTTGTGATAACATATGGAATAAACATATGAGGATATTAAAATGATATTCACATAGACTCATTCATCCAGATAGACTGCTTCCACAAAATACTCCATGCAATTAAGTTTAAGGTATGTTGCTAAATCTTGTTCTAAAACACAAAAATGTGATAAGTTACTTGGCAAATTTAATTAAGGAATTAGAAGGAACTGTTTTCGGTTTGAACATGAAGGTTAATATCCAGTTTTCTGCTATCTCATTTTAGAGGTCATTGAAAAACCAGCAAAGAAAATAGAAAAATGCATTTTCAATGAAACAAGGAGGCAGCTGGGAAGCCAGACAACAAAACAGATGGAGTGGCTGCCAGGAAAAGACCTGGATGAAGTGAGCATACAGGAAAAAGTTGAGCTGATACACCAGTGGAGAAGACTCCCTTCTGATAGCTTCCGAGCAAAGAGCAAGCACAACTCTCACAAGTTGAGATGCACACACTTTGCAAAACACTAGGTTTCCACTGAGGTGACTGGTTCTGAGACAAAGGAAGCAGAAGTAAATGAGGATTTGTGGGGGGAAAAGTCAATTTTACAGAACCTGTACTGTCTCCATGACAATAGATAAGAAGAGAGTTTCAAAATTGTGGTTTTCCACAATGAGCTGTTTATCTTATTTAACTAGGAAGAAGAAAAGCACTATCAAATTCAGACAAAAAGTATATCTAAGAAAACAAACAAACAATAGCACTCAAAACTCCAATTAGCTTCAAACAAGTCCAGACAACTCCCAAAACAAATCACTTGCAAGTAACCCTCTAGGGGTGAAGGGGGTGGAAATTACCTCTTAAATTTGAGAGATGTGCAATGAAACATAATCAATACAGACCCTATACAAATAAGCTACAAGAAAAACAAAAAGAAATGGAAACAAAAAAATGCTAACAGATGTCTGCAACACTCAGTCATAACACAGGGAAGATGACAATGATAACTGAAAATATTTACAGTAATTATGGATTTTTCTAATTGGAGAAAGAGCAATAAAGCAAAACTATAAGACAGCCAGAGGAACAGAGTTAGGCTAACAGAATTTTTCAAAAGTGGATGGATGGACAAAAGTTTGTATAGAATCATGTTTCCTTATATATACATCAGTTCAGTTCAGTTCAGTTGCTCGGTCATGTCCGACCCTTTGTGACCACATGGACTACAGTGCGCCAGGCTCCCCTGTCCATCACCAACTCCCCAGGTCGGTAGGTGCCCAATATGCTACAGGAGATCAGCAGAGAAATAACTCCAGAAAGAATGAAGGGATGGAACCAAAGCAAAACAATACCCATTTGTCAATCTGACTGGTGACAGAAGCAAGTTCCAATGCTGTATAGAGCAATATTATATAGGAACCTGGAATATCAGGTCCATGAATCAAGGAAAATTGGAAGTGGTCAAATAGGAGATGGCAAGAGTGAATGTCGACATTCTAGGAATCAGCAAACTAAACTGGACTGGAATGGGTGAATTTAACTCAGATGACCATTATACCTACTACTGTGGGCAGGAATCCCTTAGGAGAAATGGAGTAGCCATCATTGTCAACAAAAGAGTCCAAAATGCAGGACTTGGATGCAATCTCAAAAACAACAGAATGATCTCTGTTCATCTCCAAGGAAAACCATTCAATATCACAGTAATCCAAGTCCATGCCCCTACCAGTAGTGCTGAAGAAGATGAAGTTGAACAGTTCTATAAAGACCTACAAGACCTTTTAGAAATACCACCAAAAAAAGATGTCCTTTTCATTATAGGGGACTGGAATGCAAAAGTAGGAAGTCAAGAAACACCTGGAGTAACAGGCAAATTTGGCCTTGGAATATGGAATGAAGCAGGGCAAAAACTAATAGTATTTTGCCAAGAAAATGCACTGGTCATACCAAACACCCTCTTCCAACAACACAGGAGAAGACTCTACACATGGACATCACTAGATGGTCAACACCAAAATCAGACTGATTATATTCTTTGCAGCCAAAGATGGAGAAGCTCTATACAGTCAACAGAAACAAGACCAGGAGCTGACTGTGGCTCAGATCATGAACTCCTATTGCCAAATTGAGACTTAAATTGAAGAAAGCAGGGAAAACCACTAGACCATTCAGGTATGACCTAAATCAAATCCCTTATGCTTATACAGTGGAAGTGAGAAATAGATTTAAGGGACTAGATCTGATAGAGTGCCTGATGAACTATGGACGGAGGTTCATGACATTGTACAGGAGACAGAGATCAAGACCACCTCCATGGAAAAGAAATACAAAAAAGCAAAATGGCTTTCTGAGGAGGCCTTACTAATAGCTGTGAAAAGAAGAGAAATGAAAAGCAAAGGAGGAAAGAAAAGACATAAGCGTCTGAATGAAGAGTTCCAAAGAATAGCAAGAAGAGATAAGAAAGCCTTCCTCATCGATCAATGCAAAGAAATCGAGAAAAACAACAGAATGGGAAAGACTAGAGATCTCTTCAAGAAAATTAGAGATACCAAGGGAACATTTCATGCAAAGATGGGCTTGATAAAGGACAGAAATGGTATGGACCTAACAGAAGGAGAAGATATTAAGAAGAGGTGTCAAGGATACACAGAAGTACTGTACAAAAAAGATCTTCATGACCCAGATAATTACGATGGTGTGATCACTCACCTAGAGCTAGACATCCTGGAATGTGAAGTCAAGTGGGCCTTAGGAAGCATCACTACAAACAAAGCTAGTGGAGGTGATGGAATTCCAGTTGAGCTATTTAAAATCCTGAAAGATGATGCTGTGAAAGTGCTGCACTCAATATGCCAGCAAATTTGGAAAACTCAACAGTGGCCACAGGACTGGAAAAGGTCAGTTTTCATTCCAATCCCAAAGAAAGGAGATGCCAAAGAATGCTCAAACTACTGTACAATTGCACTCATCTCACATGCTAGTACAGTAATGCTCAAAATTTTCCAAGCCAGGCTTCAGCAATACGTGAACCATGAACTTCCAGATGTTCAAGCTGGTTTTAGAAAAGGCAGAGGAACCAGAGATCATATTGCCAACATCTGCTGGATCATCAAAAAAGCAAGAGAGTTCTGAACTGAATGGATATTGGCCATTTGATCTCTGGTTCCTCTGTTTTATCTAAATCCAGCTTGAGCATCTGGATATTCACAGTTCACATACTGTTGAAGTCTGGCTTGGAGAATTTTGAGCATTACTTTGGTAGTGTGTGAGATGAGTGCGATTGTGTGGTAGTTTGAACATTCTTCAGTTCAGTTCAGTTCAGTCGCTCAGTCATGTCCTACTCTTTGCGACCCCGTGAATCGCAGCACGCCAGGCCTCCCTGTCCATCACCAACTCCCGGAGTTCACTCAGAATCACATCCATCGAGTCAGTGATGCCATTTAGCCATCTCATCCTGGGTTGTCCCCTTCTCCTCCTGACCCCAATCCCTCCCAGCATTAGAGTCTTTTCCAATGAGTCAACTCTTCTCATGAGGTGTCCAAAGTACTGGAGCTTCAGTTTCAGCATCATTCCTTCCAAAGTAATCCCAGGGTTAATCTCCTTCAGAATGGACTGGTTGGATCTCCTTGCAGTCCAAGGGACCCTCAAGAGTCTTCTCCAACACCACCGTTCAAAAGCATCAATTCTTCAGTGCTCAGCCTTCTTAGGCATTGCCTTTCTTTGGGATTGGAATGAAAATTGCCCTTTCCAGTCCTGTGGCCACTGCTGACTTTTCCAGACTTGCTGTCATATTGAGTGCAGCACTTTCACAGCATCATCTTTCAGGATTTGAAATAGCTCCACTGGAATTCCATCACCTCCACTAGCTTTGTTCGTAGTGATGCTTCCTAAGGCCCACTTGACTTCGCACTCCAAGATGCCTGGTTCTAGGTGAGTGATCACACCATCCTGGTTATCTGGGCCATGAAGATCTTTTTTGCATAGTTCTTCTGTTTATTCTTCCCTGGGGCTTCCCTGGTGGCTCAGACGGTAAAACATCTGCCCGAAATGCAGGAGACTCAAGTTCAATCCCTGGGTTGGGAAGATCCCCTAGAGAAGGAAATGGCAACCCACTCCAGTATTCTTGCCTGGAAAATCCCATGGATGGAGGAGGCTGGTAGGCTACAACCCATGGGATCACAAAGAGACGGTCACGACTGAGCGACTCCACTTTCTTTCTTTCTGTTTATTCTTGCCACCTCTTCTTAATATTTTCTGGTTCTGTTAGGTCTCTACCATTTCTGTCCTTTATTGAGCCCATCTTTGCATGAAATGTTCCCTTGGTAATCTAATTTTCTTGAAGAGATCTCTAGTCTTTCCCATTCTATTGTTTTCCTCTATTTCTTTGCATTGATCACTGAGGAAGGCTTTCTTATCTCTCCTTGTTATTTGTTGGAACTCTGCATTCAACTCCTATATCTTTCCTCTTCTTCTGTGCCTTTTGTGTCTTTTCTTTTCTCAGCTATTTGTAAGGCTTCCTCAGACAGCCATGTTGCCTTTTTGCATTTCTTTTTCTTGAGGATGGTCTTGATCACTGCCTCTTGTACAATGTCACAAACCTCTGTCCATAGTTCTTCAGGCACCCTGTCTATCACATCTAATCCCTTGAATCTATTTGTCACTCCCACTGTGTAATCATTAGGGATTTGATTTGGGTCATATCTGAATGGTCTAGTGGTTTTACCTACTTTCTTCAATTTCAGTCTGAATTTGACAATAAGGAATTCATGATCTGAGCCACAGTCAGCTCCCTGTCTTGTTTTTGCTGACTGTATAGAGCTTCTCCATCTTTGGCTGCAGAGAATATAATCAATCTGATTTCAGTATTGACTATCTTGTGATGTCCATGTGTACAGTCTTCTCTTGTGTTGTTGAAGGAGGGAATTTGCTATGACCAGTGGGTTCTCTTGGCAAAACTCTGTTAGCCTTTGCCCTGCTTTATTTTGTACACAAGGCCAAATTTTCCTGTTACTTCAAGTATCTCTTGACTTCTTACTTCTGTATTCCTATCCCCTATAATGAAAAGGACATCTTTTTTTTTAGTATCAGTTCTAGAAAGTCTTGTAGGTCTTCATAGAACCTTATCACTCTAGCATCTTCAGCATTATTGGGTCATAGACTTGGATCACTGTGATATTGAATGATTTGCTTTGGAAACAATCTGAGATAATTCGTTTTTGAGATTAGGCAAGAATATTGAAGTGGGCTGCCATTCCCTTCCTCACAGGATCTTCCTGATCCCAGAATCAAACTCTCATTTCCTTCATTACAGGCAGATTCTTTGCCATCTGTGCCCTCACGGAAGCCCCAAGATACCTTTATTTTCACCCCAATTGAATAAGAAATACTGTAGGGATGGTTTTAATATTATTCATTATCATGGAGATCTCAGAAGCATCATACCCAATATTTGCAAAACTTATTTAGCGTCCCTTCTTTAAATCTTGTGACAGTACTGTAAAAGAAGAGCAAATAATAGAGCCTTTAACAGCCCAGACCTGGAGTCAGAGAGCCTTAGTCCTGACACTGCCTTTCTCCTGACACTATGCTTAGTCCTGACACTACCTTTGGTAGCTTTGTGACAATTTATGTAGCCTCTTCAGCTTCATCTTCAGTAGCCCTTGTGAAGACCAAAGAGATAACACATGTAAAACACTCAAGATAGTCGTTGCCACACAGCAAGTACAGAAAACAGTTTAGCTGATTATTTAGATAATTATTATCTGATTCCATAAAAATGTGAAACTTGCATGCTCGCATTAATTGTTTGTAAACCTGAGCAGGATTGAGATACAAACGCAGAGGTCTTTGTTCATGTGGCCACATTCATGTGACAAATATGTCTGAAATTGTACTGTTTCACAATATGTAAATTAACTTATTTTAAGCCTCTTCCTTGTCATATTTCAAATTCCACTTCTTAGGGTATTTGGTCAGTGGCCTTAATAACTCACCTAAACCCATATTCTTTTTTTTTTGTTTGCTTTGGAGCATGCATACTCACACCTTTTGTTTTCTACTCTGAAAAGAAAAAAAAAAAAAAGGACTCTGGAGCTAATGTCATTTTCTAACATCCCCCATATTTTTTGAGGCTTTACTTAATTTAGATGAAGTAAATGCAACAGTTAGAACTGCACATGGAACAACAGACTGGTTCTAAATAGGGAAAGGAGTAGGTCAAGGCTGTATATTGTCACCTGCTTATTTAACTTCTATGCAGAGTACATCATGAGAAACGCTGGGCTGGATGAAGCACAAGCTGGAATCATGATTTCTGGGAGAAATATCAATAACCTCATCACTTCATGGCAAATAGATGGGGAAATAGTGAAAACAGTGACGAACTTTATTTTGGGGGCTCCAAAATCACTGCAGATGGAGACTGCATCCATGAAATAAAAAGACGCTTGTGCCTTGGAAGAAAAGTTATGACCAACCTAGACAGCATATTAAAAAGCAGAGAGACATTACTTTGCCAACAAAGGTCCATCTAGTCAAAGCTACGGTTTTTCCAGTAGTCATGTATGGGTGTGAGATTTGGACTATAAAGAAACCTGAGCACAGAAGAATTGATGCTTTTGAACTGTAGTGTTGGAGAAGACTCTTGAGAGTCCCTTGGACTGCAAGGAGATCCAAGCAGTCCATCCTAAAGGAGATCAGTCCTGAATATTCATTGGAAGGACTGATGCTGAAGCTCCAAGACTTTGGCCACCTGATCTAAGAACAGACTCATTTGAAACGACCCTGATGCTGGGAAAGATTGAAGATGGGAGAAGAAGGGGATGATAGAGGACAAGATGGTTGGATGGCATCACCAACTCAATGGACATGAGTTTGAGTAAACTCTGGGAGTTGGTGATGGACAGGGAGGCATGGCGTGCTGCAGTCCATGCATGGGGTTGCAAAGAGTCAGACATGACTGAATGACTGAACTGAACTGAAAGGGAACTGTCCCTTGAGGATTATCATTTGTCAAGTCACAGAGCTTTGAGCCAAGGACTTGGGTGGGCTCTGAATGTCAGTGAAACAACAGAGAACAGTATCCACAGACAGTTAGAAACCCAGGCTCCAGTTAAAGGGCATGGCTGTGGGTAACACCTCTAATGAACTAGTTTTCCGTGTTAATATACTTTTGGCCTGTAGACTGTGATTACAGATAAGATTCAGGAGATGGTCCATAAATATCTGAAACTTTAATTAATCTGAAGATTTTATTTTAAAGGAAATAAAATAATTCATGGAAAAAGTAAAGCCTGTAACTAAGAATATGTTTATATGTCTATATACAAGCCCCTCTGTTCATGAGACTTCCCAGGCAAGAATAACTGGAGTGGGTTGCCATTTCCTTCTCCACAGGATCTTCCCCACCCAGGGATCGAACCCAGGTCTCCTGCATCTGCAGGCAGATTCTATACTGCTTAGTCATCAAGGAAACCCAGTAACTAATAATAAGTTTATGTGTATATATGTAAGAATATAAAACATGTGAAATAGTATGTATGTATGTATCTTAGTATTATGTGTGTATACATACACATTATATATACATATATATTTTGCTGTTGTTGTTTTAGTCACTAAGTCATGCCCAACTCTTTCGTGACCCCATGGACTATAGCCTGCCAGGCCCCTCTGTCCATGGGATTATCCAGGCAGCAGTGATGGAGTGGGTTGCAGTTTCCTTCTCTAAATGCTGTTCCTGATCCAGGGATTGAACTCATGTCTCCTGCATTGCAGGAGGATTCTTTACCACTCCCCAGGAGTCACTAGAGAAACCCTACACACACACACACACACACACACACACACACACACGTGACTTTAACAGTGCATGTGTACACATATATAGCTATCTTTTGTGTGTGGCATTAAATACCAATACTACCCACCAGAATATTGGTACCATCTTTAGCCACGTGTGATGACGGATTTGGGCCTGTGCCAAGCTTCCTCCACTTTCATGTTCTGGTCCTGGGCCCCTTCAGTCTGCTTCAGTATCCCTCTCTTTCCTTAACATCCAGACTTTTCTCAGCTCAGAGCTAATATGTGACTTCAAGGGTCCACAGTCTTGATGGCTAAATCACTCCCAAGTGAAATTCTGAATGCAGGCAGACTTCATCAGTAGCATTTGCAATGTGTAGGGACATTTACTTCCCTTTCCTCCAGTATATTTAAATGTGACCACTGCTGGGGATGGTTTGTAAATGCCCTCAGGAAAAATGTCTGGCTCAAAATTTCCATGAATTCCTGTCTGCAGCTGAAATGGCAGAATTTTTCAAGCTCCGTGGCTTTAGGCAAGCAGAGAAAAACTTCCTCACTAGTTTTCTCTTTGAATGCTCTATCTGAATAAACACAAGCGCTTTTTCCATGATTGCACCCTTTGAATCCTTCCCCTTCTACCCACTCAAAGTACTGAAGCTACTTAGAGGCTTTATGCCCAATTGCTGATGGCCATCCACACAATGGCACTGTTTCTCTCATTCAGAACTGCCAGGGAGGGCTCGGTTCTTTCCTTTTCCCATTTTTTTTCTTTTCTTTTCTTTTCTTTTTTTTTTTACATTATGGCAAGAATACTTAACATGAGTGTCACCTTGTTAACCAATTGTAACAATACTGTTAATTACAGCCACAGTGCTGTACCGCAGATCCTTAGAATGCATTCATCTTGCATAAGTGACACTCTCTACTCACTGAGCAACCAGCCCCAGAACTCTCTTTTCTCAGTCTCTTGTTACTACTATTCTTCGGCCTGGTCCTAAGAGGCGGACCATTTTAGATACTTCATATTGTTGCCAGTACATCACAGACTCAACAGACACGAATTTGAGCAAACTCGGAGAGATAGTGAAGGACAGGGAAGCTTGGCGTGCTGTAGTCCATGGGGTGGCAAAGAGTCAGGCATGACTTGGCAATTCAGCAACAACAATTGTTGGGAAAATCTTGGCTCCCTCTCCACTGATGCCAAACAGAAGTATAGCAACAGAGTTTGTGGAAAACAGAAAAGAGCAACTTTATCCTTTTTGCCAGGCAAAAGGGAAACACAGCAGGCTAGTGCCTCAAGAACTGTGCCCCTCTTCTCAGGAATAAGGAGAGATTTTATATCCTCTTGAGGGTCTTGTAACTTTTTTTTTTCTTTTGCAAAGTTGCAAAATGGCCACAACTGACATCAGGCAACTCAGCAAGTGGGTCAAATGTTCCTAAAGTTATTGGACAACGGCCTTCTTTCTGAAATGCAGAATGCTGCAAGAGAGTGTAGGGAGGGGAAGCACAGCCGGTGCAGAGTTTAATCTATATAGAGTCAGAGAGTAATTAGCTCTGTGAAACATAAGTCCAGCTACAAATGTTTGTCAATAGTAACCACTAAAGAACAACTGAGATTTTTTATCTCTTGTAGTGTTAGTCGCTCAGTCGTGTCCAACTCTTTGCGACCCCATGGGCTGAAGCCCTCGAGGCTCCTCTGTCCATGGGATTCTCCAGGCAAGAATACAGGAGTGGGTTGCCATTTCCTTCTCCAGGGGTTCTTCCCAACTCAGGTACTGAACCCAAGTCTCCTGCATTGGATTATTTATGAAACCAGGAGAAACAAGGAAGATTCTTTATGGTCTGAGCTACCAGAAGGCTGGTATGTGTCATAGGTTGTTCACTCATTTCCATTTCTGTTGCAACAAATTCCCCCTCTTAGTTATTCCCTCCATATCAGTAGAGGAAGGGAAAAAGTCATTGTTCTTCTCTGGCTGAAGACAAAAACTTCAGTTTTGCTCCAGTTGACAAACATCAGCTGCCTGGCCCAGGGACCTATTTATCTCCTAACTTCAATATGAGTGGAATCACAGAGTATTTGTCCTTCTGTGGCTGGCTTATTTCACTTAGCAGAACGTCCTCCAGGTTCATAGTGTTTGTTTACTTGTGTTTGTTTTTGAAAGTCTGGAAGGAAAATAAAGATCTTTCACCATCTGCCTTAACAGTCTGCCAACCTATGACTTTGCTAACGATTTTTATCAGCCCATACTTATGCAGGTCTCCTTCTGGCACCTTGCTGGGTTTAATGCTCACCTATTCCTCCCTAATTATTTGGAAAGGTCAAATTAATACCCTGGGAGACGTGCCAAGATGGAAAATGTTCAATTCAAACAAACAAATAAACCTAGATTTGGCCTACTGTAAATGCCAGCCTAAAATGAATCACAAACCAAGGATGGTTAGACTTTAAATATTTTCTCCTTCTCTTCCTGCAGCTTATTTTTCCAACATAGAAGATGACAAATGTTAAAATAAAAGGCATTCAGCAAAATGTCATTGAATTTTTAATCAGTAAAACAAGAGAATTTTTACCCCTTGCATTTAAAAATCTATGGTCAGCTTTGAAAATAAATAGTTGAAAATCCTGATAAAGCAGAAACCTCAACCAGGACAACTTCTCATGGCTGGTGTTTACTCTGTTGGTTCAGCCCACATTGTAACATCTACCAAGAATAACAGGACCATTGATTTAATCCCTTTCTGGCAGGCCTTTAACTGAAATTTAATTATGTAGCTTTTTGTCTGCAACCTTCCCCCAAGGTTTCTATGATATTAGAATACCTCCTTTAAATGTTATGAAAAGCGCATTAGAGGGTTTTTCCTTTGATTATTTCATAACATAACATAGCAGTTCCTTCTGCCAGCAAGCCCACACAACTGTCTTCAATAAATGAAACAGTTTTCTTTTTTTTTTTTTGCATTTTATAAAGTGTAGATTAAACAGTAATTAGTCGTAGGTGAGTTTCAACAGTTTTTTTTACAACAATCTTTTTACGACTAGCTCTCAAACAACACAAATAAGTCCCTATAAATGTGTGAACGATGGACAGCCTCAGACTTCAGAAGGGGCTGGGATGCTTGGTGAAGTCAATCTTAAACTGTTTTGCAGTGATTTCATGCTCAGCAATTATTTCAATATTCCTTAAATGGTGGGAGTTTCAAAGGCATGGTTGAGTGCGTATTTTTAGAGCCAGCAAAACCTTATTAAATGGGTATGGCTTTCTGGATTCCTTTCCTTCCTCTTCTCCAAACTCATAAAATTGAAAGGGGCCAACCCCAGTGGGTAGTAACCACAGTGGCGTCCACATGTTACGGTCACCAGTGTCAATTCTTGTCATTTTTGTTTACTATTATTGGCTTGTCACAAGCTCCATATCTCCAAAAATAATTGAAAATGAAAACAAACTTTTGTGTGTGTCCTTTTTCTCCCCAGCAATGTGTCAGCCTGGGAAAATGCTCTCTTTGAAAAGAAAGCAGAGCTGACATATAATTGTTGCCTTTATCCCAGCTGTTCCTGACATTACACGCCTAACCTTCCTTGGAGACAGAAAACCAATTTTGATGTGACGCTCTGAAAAGTCACCACTGGTACTTTACAAATAGTTCAAGGTCACAGGAATCTTGCCCGAGACACTCTCAGGTAAACCTCCGGAGGACTTTTCTTTCTTGGGGAAAGCTGTGTTTTTATTGATTTTGCAAATTGTAGACTTAAAGTCTAACAAAGGAAAAGCTATCAAGAGGAGGGGAAACCCCACCTAAATACAAAAATCAATGCTTTTGCACGGAAATTTTAAAAAGCAATTTCATGCAAGTAATATGGTGAAAGAGAAGTTAAAAATTTCAAGTCTGACATTTGAAACTTGTATTTGGGAATAGAAAAACTCAACATGATGTTCTGTTAATGAAACATTTGGTAAAGAATGTAACTTTTATTACTTAAATATAATTTGAGTTCTTTATTTTAAAAATTCTTGCAATTTGCAGTGGCCTATTTATTACATAAACATTTGAATTTGTTAGCCTTTCCACCTGCAATGCAGAAGACACAGGTTGGATCCCTGGGTCTGGAAGATCCCCTGAAGAAGCAACCCACTCCAATCTTGCGGTCTGGTAAATTTCATGGGCAGAGGAGTGTGGCGGAGTATAGTTCATTGGGTCACAAGAGTCAGACATGACTTAGCGACTAGACCACCACCACCACTGTTTCTTTATTGAAATGTTCATTATTCAATCAGCAAAGTATTACCTTCCAATAGTTTAATAAAAGCCTTTTTAACCCTTTGCTCTCATCAGCTAAGTCATGCTGTATGCATTTCATTTCTGGTTAGAATTTCTGGGATAAATTAGTCTGCTCATTTCTTTTTTGTCTTTTGAATCCTCTTATCAAACACTTTTTAGTTGCTAAGGCATTAAGGCAGCCAATCATCTAAGGAAGCTCAACGCAAACAACATAATAAAAAAAAGTGATCATATTTTCTTTCCGAGTGTGCTAATCATCTAAACCACACTGGCCAATAACTGAAATAGCTAATCTGAACTCAAAAACTGAACTGAATTAGCCTCATCCTCATGCTGGTGTTAGTGCTGTCTTCTTTTTCCTCTTATTTCTGTGTACTAGGAAATTTATATGCACTCACATGGGTTGAGTTGATAAAGATCAGTTTCTGAACCAAATGTCTTTAAGAAAAAACATCCATTTGGGAAATAATGGACTCTTATCTATGTTCTCCTTTATAGTCATCTTTTAATAATATTCTCATTATTTGAAGGCTTTAGGGCAAGGAGCAACACATTAAATTTATAAAGTTTATGACTCATATTCACATTACCACTATTTATAGTCATTTTTTAAAATGTCAACCCATTTTCCTTTGCCCTAAATTAAGATGATAGAGAGATAGATAGATAGGTAGGTAAATAGATAGATAGATAAGCTCTCTCACAACCACTCCAAGGACAAGTTTCATTATAAGTTCATGATGTGACTGAATCCAAAAGGAACAATGACAAACACCACTCAAAAGAGTGAAGTCATTCAGTCATGTCCAACCCTTTGCAACCCCATGGACTGTCGCCTACCAGGCTCCTCCATACATGGAATTTCCAGGCAAGAGTACTGGAGTGGGTTGTCATTTCCTTCTCCAGGGGATCTTCCTGACCCAGGGATTGAACCTGGGTATCCCTCATTGCAGGCAGATGCTTTACTATCTGAGCCACCAGGGAAGCCCAAAGAGAAAGTGAGAAAGTGAAGCTACAAATATTTACTGAATGTGGAATATAACAAGATACCATATTTTCATTGCAATAATAACTAAATGGTTCTGAGTTGTTTCCTAAGTTAAACACATTGGATAATTGTAAATACAGTGATAATTTATTATTTTCTATTTGCTGTGCAAGATATACACATGTATGTATGTATTTCTCACTGCAATCTTGAAAAGTATTAAAACTAAATAAATGAAGAAACTGACCAAAATGAGAATAAAATGATTGCCCAAGTTCATCAAGGAATGGGTAGTAAGTGAAAGGGTTGGGCTTGAACCCTAGACTACTAAACCTAAAAATCCATGTTTGATACGTTACACAATATTTGAAATCCAGGTCTCCTCCATTGCAGGTGGATTCTCTACCAGCTGAGCCAAAGGGAAGCCAAAGAAAACTGACAATTATACAAATCACTCTATTAATGAGCAAGATGTGATCACTGTCATGTGAGTTATAATAATTTCTACAGAAATTCACAAATTTAACCTTGGTATCAGAGGAACAGTTAGGAGAAAGCACAAGCTTAATGACAAACTTGGAAGTCCAGATAAAGAGTAAATGAATCAATGGAAGAAATTCAGTCCATTCATTGTTTGGCCAGTTGCTTATTATTCCGCTAGTTTAGAATATACAATGTCATGTTATACAGGTTAAATAGGATTTTAAAAAGAGAGAGAAATATATTTCCAATGAATTAAATTGGCATTATCATAAAGAGTTTTGCATTCAAAGATTGAACTATCATTATTTTTTTGTAATAAAGGGGTCCTAATGTTACCATTTCAGAGGAAAAGGGATAAATTATAAGGTTAATCCTACCTTATCAAGTAAAGAGGCTTGAGGCAGAAAAGTCAAGGGGACACATGTAATCTCTCAGACAGTATGTGAAGCAAATGTGTTTGGTTGTAGTAAGTAAGAAAAATGGGTAGGTATAAATAGCTGTGAAAAGAAGAGAGGCGAAAAGCAAAGGACAAAAGGAAAGATATAAGCATCTGAATGAAGAGTTCCAAAGAATAGCAAGAAGAGATAAGAAAGCCTTCTTCAGTGGTCAATGCAAAGATATAGAGGAAAACAACAGAATGGGAAAGACTAGAGATCTCTTTAAGAAAATTAGAGATACCAAGGGAATATTTCATGCAAAGATGGGTTTGATAAAGGACAGAAATGGTATGGACCTAACAGAAGCAAAATATAATAAGAAGAGGTGGCAAGAATACACGGAAGAACTGTACAAAAAAGATCTTCACGACCCAGATAGTCATGATGATGTGATCACTAATCTAGAGCCAGACATCTTGGAAAGTGAAGTCAAGTGGGCCTTAGAAAGCATCACTACGAACAAAGCTAGTGGAGGTGACGGAATTCCAGTTGAGCTGTTTCAAATCCTGAAAGATGGCTTATGCGGAGGGAGGTGGGAGCAGGGTTCATGTTTGGGAACGCATGTACACCCGAGGTGGATTCATGTCAATGTATGGCAAAACCAATACAGTATTGTAAAGTAAAATAAAGTAAAAATTAAAATTAAAACAAAAAAACTAGTACAGGGTTTATTACAGATAAAAATGTTCAACAGATTTAATTAAACTTTTAATGTACTGAACTGGAAAAAAAAAAAAAACAAATCCTGAAAGATGATGCTGTGAAAGTGCTGCACTCAATATGCCAGCAAATTTGGAAAACTCAGCAGTGGCCACAGGACTGGAAAAGGTCAGTTTTCATTCCAATCCCAAAGAAAGGAGATGCCAAAGAATGCTCAAACTACCACACAATTGCACTCATCTCACATGCTAGTAAAGTAATGCTCAAAATTCTCCAAGCCAGGCTTCAGCAATACATGAACCATGAACTTCCAGATGTTCAAGCTGGTTTTAGAAAAGGCAGAGGAACCAGAGATCAAATTGCCAAAATCCGCTGGATTATGGAAAAAGCAAGAGAGTTCCAGAAAAACATCTATTTCTGCTTTCTTGACTATGCCAAAGCCTTTGACTGTGTGGATCACAATAAACTGTGGAAAATTCTGAAAGAGATGGGAATACCAGACCACCTGACCTGCCTCTTGCGAAATCTGTATGCAGGTCAGGAAGCAACAGTCAGAACTGGACATGGAACAACAGACTGGTTCCAAATCGGAAAAGGTGTATGTCAAGGCTATATATTGTCACCCTACTTATTTAACTTCTATGCAGATCATGAGAAACGCTGGACTGGAAGAAACACAAGCTTGAATCAAGATTGCAGGGAGAAATATCAACAACCTCAGATATGAGATGACACCACCCTTATGGCAGAAAATGAAGAGGAACTCAAAAGCCTCTTGATGAAAGTGAAAGAGGAGAGTGAAAAAGTTGGCTTATAGCTCAACATTCAGAAAATGAAGATCATGGCATCCGGTCCCATCACGTCATGGGAAATAGATGGGGAAACAGTGTCAGACTTTATTTGTGGGGGGGCTCCAAAAATCACTGCAGATGGTGACTGCAGCCATGAAGTTAAAAGACACTTACTCCTTGGAAGAAAAGTTATGACCAACCTGGATAGCATATTCAAAAGCAGAGACATTACTTTGCTGACTAAGGTCCATCTAGTCAAGGCTATGGTTTTTCTTGTGGTCATGTATGGATGTGAGAGTTGGACTGTGAAGAAGGCTGAGCGCCGAAGAATTGATGCGTTTGAACTGTGGTGTTGGAGAAGACTCTTGAGAGTCCCTTGAACTGCAAGAAGATCCAACCAGTCCATTGTGAAGGAGATCAACCCTGGGATTTCTTTGGAAGGAATGATGCTAAAGCTGAAATTCCAGTACTTTGGCCACCTCATGCGAAGAGTTGACTCATTGGAAAAGACTCTGATGCTGGGAGGGATTGAGGGCAGGAGGAGAAGGGGATGACCAAGGATGAGATGGCTGGATGGCATCATGGACTTGATGGACGTGAGTCTGAGTGAACTCGGGAGATGGTGATGGACAGGGAGGCCTGGCGTGCTGTGATTCATGGGGTCGCAAAGAGTCGGACATGACTGAGCGACTGAACTGAACTGATAGGCCCAAGGTACTTAATAGGTATGATGCTGAGTATTAGGGAAACTGATGTACAGATGATAATGAAATGGAAAATTCTGATATGAGGATGATTTTTGCATTGGAGATTTCAGAATACATCAGATATTCTCTACATATGTAATGATACTAATAATAGTGCTTATGCTCCACATACATTTCAAAATCAAATTGATTCAATTATATAATTACTATGAATAGACTCTCCCAGGCAAGAACCCCCAAAATAAAACCCAAGAAATCTTGTTAGTTAAAGTTTTCCATTTCAAGTCCAGCTTAAGTTTTTGGAGAAACTTACCCTAGCTCAGTCATAATTTTTTCCTGTATAATAAAGTAAACAATGTACCAATATATGTCTATTTCGAGCTAAGGGATTTGACAAAAATAAAGAAGATAGCATGGTTCTCAATAGAAAACTTAGTTGAACAAATATTGAACTTCCTGGGACTTCCCTGCTGGTCCAGTGGTTAAGAATCCACCTTCAAATGCAGGGGCTGAGGGTTCAACCCTTGGCTGGGGAGTGAAGATCCTTCATGCCTTGCGGCCAAAAAAAACAAAACCTAAAACAGAAGCAATATTGTGACAAATTCAATAAAGACTTTAAAAATGGTCCACATCAAAAAATTTATTTAAAAAATATTGAACTTCTTCCCTCCTTCAGGTACTGGAAATGTCATGTTTTATTTAGAAATGTCATATTTTTCTTTATTTAGATTAATAGACCCTATTTATTTAGGGTCCACTGGGCTTCCATGGTGGCTCAGCAGTAAGGAACCCTCCTGAAATACAGGAGATGTGGGTTCCATTCCTGGTTCAGGAAGATCCCCTGGAGAAGGAATTGGCAACCCAACCCAGTATTCTTACCTGGAAAATCCCATGGACAGCTCATAGGGTCAAAAGAAATAGTCAGACATGACTTAGCAACAAGAACCAGGGCTTCACCACCTTGCTATAAAGAGCATTGTCTCCAAGGGTTGGCTCTGACTGCTGTAATAAAATACCAGGCTGGGTGACTCCTAATCAACAGAAATGGATTTCTCACAGTTCTGGAGGCTGGAAGTTTGAGATGAAGGTGCCAGCAGGGTCGGGTTCTGGGGAGGACCTTCTCTGGGTTGCAGACTGCCAGTTTTGTTGTATCCTCACATGGTAGAAAGAGGGTAGGAGAGTTCTCTGGGGTCCCTTTTACAAGGGCACTGATCTCATTCATGAGGGCTCTATTCTCAGTACTTAATTACTGTCTGAGGCCCCACCTCCTAATACCATCATCTGGGATGCTATGATTTTAATACATAAACTTGAGGGGGAAGAAACATTCAGCCCATTGCATTCATATGGAATCCATTTTAGACTTTCCTGACTGGAAAAAAAAGTCTCTGTTGCAACTACTCAACTCTTTTGCTATAGCACAAAGGCAGCCATTGATAATGCATATTATATATATAAACATCTGTGTTGCAATCAGACTTTATCTTAAACAAAAAACATTCAGATTTAGCCTATGGGTAGGATTTTGCCAGCTTCTGACATGTCATGGGTAAGTGGAGCTATGTGTAATTTGTTTATAAGCAATGGAAAGATGATGAATGTGTCAAGTAAAAAGCATGCTAGAAATTAGGAAATCTATTTCATAATCATTTTTTCTACACTACATATTAATAATTAAATTGATGTCATATGATTTAAACTTTTGATGAAAATACTTAAAATAACTAAATATTTTCAGACAATGGGGGTTCCTCAAAAAAGCAACTGAGTTGATCTAAGAGAAAACTGAAAAGGTTCTCAGAAAAGTTGGAACTTGACAACTGTCTTCAAGAGTGACTCTTAGACCAAGAAGGAGATGAAGGAAAAAAGAAAACCCCAGACATTTTCAAATAGTTTATGAAAAGTTATGAAAGCATTTAATGTGAGGGGAATTCTGACATGGAAGTACAGAGGATGCGGGGTCATGACGAAGATGAGGCTGGAAATGTAGGATGAAGATAGATTAAGTTTTCGGATCTTAGGATTTTGAATACACTTGATGACAAAGGTCCATATAGTCAAAGCTATGGTTTTTCCAGTAGCCATGTACAGATGTGAGAGTTGGGCCATAAAGAAGGCTGAGTGTCAAAGAACTGATGCTTTTGAACTGTGGTGCTGGGGAAGACACTTGAGAGTCCCTTGGACAGTAAGGAGATCAAACCAATCAATCCTAAAGGAAATTGACCCTGAATTTTCATTGGCAGGACTGATGCTGGAGCTGAAACTCCAATACTTTGTCCACCTGATGTGAAGAACTGACTCATTGGAGAAGACCCTGATGCTGGGAAAGATTGAAGTGGGAGGAGAAGGGGAAAACAGAGGATGAGATGGTTGGATGGCACCACCAACTGGATGAACATCAGTTTGAGCAAGCTCTGGGAGATGGGAAGGACAGGGAATCCTGGCGAGCTTCAGTTCATGGGGTCGCAAAGAGTTGGACATGACTGACTGAACAACCCGAGATTCAACTCAGAGGAAGCAGAAATTGTAGTCAGCAACATTTCCCACCAAATATTCTTGGGCAGAAGGTAATTGGATGATTTCCCATCTTTGTGAAGTGAGCTGTGGCCACATGACTCATTTTGCTCAAAAAATAAGAGGCAGAAACGGCATCTCTACTGGGTCCATTTGGAGAGACGTGAATGGACCTAGGGAGTGTCACAGAGGGTGAAGTCAGAAAAAGAAAAACAAATATCGCATATTAACGTATGTATGTGGAATCTAGAAACATAGTACAGATGACCTTATCTGCAAAGAAGAAACAGAGACACAGACGTAGAGAACGAATGGCTCGCGGTTGTTCAGTCGCTGAGTCACGTACGATCTTTGCGACCCTGTGGACTGCAGCATGCCAGGCTTCCCTGTCCTTCACCATCTCCCTGAGCTAAAATATACATTACTTTATACTAAAAGAGAAGTCTTTTTGCTGTGATCGGCATGTTGGGTACAAATGCTATATTCAGTCTCTTATTTGTTGCGTCATGGAAATCCTCAAGGGAGACAAACGTTTGGCCATATGTGCAATAGCTTAAAGAAAGGTGCTAAGGAATGTCAGACATATGAAAGGTGGCTGTTTTATTTTATCCTCTTATTATGAAAAGCAATAGTGCACCAGAAATTTTATACACTGTAAATCTAACTCCCCAGCGTTTATGTTTGTAAAGGTTCAGCAACTGAGGAGAAAAAGTCCAGATCAACAAATTAAGTTATACTCATCCTGACTGGCATGGGCAGATGCAATTCCATTTTTTCTTTCTACCAATGGTACCAGAGGTCACATCTCAGAGGAAAATGAGAATCTCTGTGTCTCAACCTGACACATTTCATTTAGTTCCCGAACATGATTTACCTAAGTAGTAATGAGCAGGACACAGTTAATTTAGCAGACACAATGGTTTGTTCAATGCCATTAGCCGCCTATGAAAATATCCCCACCTGTTTTCTAAAGTAAATATTGCAAGATGTATGTATAATTAAAATTTTAGACAGAGTTTGTATGTAATACAAAGATTTCAATAAAATCAAGTTGTATATACACATATGTGTGTGTATCTATCTATCTCTCTCTCTGTATATATATTTCCCATAAGATATAATAAGTTAGAATAAGAACAAGATGTCTGCAATTTCCAGGATACATTTGTTTTATATTTTGTAGAAAGAGACTTTGGTAGTCAAAGGTTAATTAGACATTACTCTTAGTTTAAGGAAGACAATGTCTAAATAAACTGCTGGAACAAACCTGAAGCGCCCTAGCATGGTCTACAAGCTTTTACATGCATTCACCCCTTTCTTGCTTAGTTTTGTGCCTTTCTTGCCTCATTTATTTTTATTAAACTGCACTAGTTTTTATTTCCTTTTAAAAGCAACTTGTGTCCCCTCCTGCAGGTTTTTGTACTTGCTGTTGCCTAGACTCTCCTCACAAATGACAAGCTCTCGGCATTTTCCTCTCAGCTCGTCTCACGATGGAAAGACTGTCTCTGACCCTCAGTGAGAAGTTGCTCCTTCTTTGAGCCTCTTGCTCTCATACTGCTAAGTCGCTTCAGTCGTGTCCGACTCTGTGTGGCCCCATAGACGGCAGCCCACCAGGCTCCCCCGTCCCTGGGATTCTCCAGGCAAGAACACTGGAGTGGGTTGCCACTGCCTTCTCTGTTTACTCTCATACTAAGCTATTGCATTTTCTTCCTATCAATTATCACCAACTAAACTACCCTGTTTATCTAATAGCTTATTTGCCTTCTCCTAGATAAACAGTAAGTGTTGTGACAGCAAGAATCACCTCTGTCCTGGTAACTATTCTATCTTTGTGTTCCACTTGTATTTGTTGAATGACAGAAAGAAAATTTCTTTTTTCCTTATATTTCCATGAATCTATTTTTTCTTTATTTCTCTTTCTATTTTCATAGATACACTGTATTAGTGATTCTTAAATGTATTTTATAGACTTACATTTTACTTTTAAATATCAAATTCATATCACTTTTTTTAATATTCAAGTGCTTATGTATATTTTCAGAGAGCTTATATGGCACATAATTTAGGCAGGTACCTAACTGATTTGTGGTTCAAAGTTCTTCCCCATGCCTTAGTGATGATTTTAGTTGTAATTTAAAATAAGAGTGTTACCTTTTACTCTTTATCAGTAAAAGCATGAAATGATTTCTGAGTTATTTGTCCTTGTATTATTGATAAATCAAGATAATTAGCTACATAGGCCTTTGACTTTTTTTTATAATGACCATATTTATATGTATTTATTATCTTCATGCTGAATATTTCCATTTTAGCACAATGGAAAAGAGGACCAGAGGGGAGGATATTCCATGACTAAATGTATGCTCTTAATGAATCATAAAAAATTGCTCATGTTTAACCAATATCAAGTGATGTTTTTATTGCCATAATAATCACTTAGAATATGCTGAAGGATGTTAAGCACAATTAAATTCTATTGTGTGCTCATTATATCAAATGACAAAAGCTGACATCCACTCAGAATTAATATAGCAATATTCTTTAATAATTTACCATTTGTGAGGTATAACAAATAGCAACTTCCTATTAATTATTTTACCACATTTTAAGGTATCAACACTGCAGAACTGGAAGGCAGGGAAATCTTTAGAAAATAAGTGACTTCCCTTGTTCTCATAGTCAGATACCTGGTAAAGTTTCCTCTTGGGTTTATTTGAACTGGAAAAAAACAGTTTTTCATACATATGAGGGCAGGGAGCTAACTCCAGTGGAAGAAATATCATAAAGAGATGTGTAGGGATTATTTTAGAAAGATTATAAATCTAGTTTATCCAAAATGTGGTTGTCTATAATGATAGTAATATAGTCAAGATAGTTTGAAACGGGTTTTGAATTTAATTTTTCAGGTAAATAGGAAGCTGCTGACGGTCTTTGAGAAAGAGAATATAAGATCAGTTTTGTGCCTTTTAAATTAATAAATATGTGTTGAATTGGTGAACTAATATAGGAAATAATAATTCATATACTTGAACACTCCCCAATCATAGAAAAACCAATCTAATAGTGATTTACAAGGAGACTTAGAAGAGTGCTTACAAGTAATAAGTATTCTTAAACAACTATTGCTTTGTAGAGGGAGTAAACAGGTATTGAACACTTGAATCAGGACAGTGATTATCATTTATATTTGAATTTGGGATCACAGCAGTTGAAACAAGAGGTGAGAAGGGTGTCTTAAGTCTATCATGGATTATACATCACTTAAGTTAAGTGGGAACAAAGGGAGATAAACCACCTATAAAGGCTAATCTCAGAGACGAGTAGTTTGAAAAGTATTGAAAAATGTAGTGATCTCATGCATTGGTACAGGGTGGTAAAATTAATGTGGTACTAGGGCATCATTGGGGAACTCACAGAGCAGATTAAAACCAGAAGTCGACTTCCAGTTCAAGATCGTGGAGCAGAAGGACATGCCCTCATCTCCTCCAGCAAGAGCACCAAAATCGCAACTAGCTATAGAACAACCATCAGCAAGAGGACTCTGGAACCCACCAAGAAAAGATACCCCACGTCCAAAGACAAAGCAGAAGCTGCAGCAAGATGGTAGGAGGGGCCCCATCATGATAAATCAAACCCTATACTGGCCAAGTGGGTGACCCACAAACTGGAGAACAATAATACTACCAGAGAAGTTTTCCCACTGTTATGAAGATTCTAAACCCTAAGTCAGGCTTCCCAGCCTGGGGAGCCAACAAAGGGCCTGGGGATCCCCAGGGAATCTGACCTTGAAGGCCAACGGGATTTCATTATAGGACTTCCACAGGACTGGGGGCAACAGAGACTCCAGTCTTGGAGGGCACAAATAAAATATCGTATGCATCAAGACCCAGAGGAAAGGAGCAGTGACCCCACAGGATACAGAACCAAAACCACCTGCTAGTGTTGGAGGGTCTTCCGTGGAGGCGTGGGTCACCAGGGCTCAGCATGGGGACGGGGGCACTGGCAGCAGCAGTCTTTGAAGGTCCATCCCCCTTGGCATAAGCTCTCTGGGAGATTGCCATTAACCCTACCATAGACCCCAGGGCTGGGTGGCCTCAGGCCAAACAGCTAACAGAGAGTGCAACCCTACCCATCAGCGGTTAATTGGTTGAAAGCTTTACTGAGCTACCTGCCTACCAGACCAAGACCCAGCTTTTCCCACTGCCAGTCCCTTCCATCAAGAAGCTTACACCAGCCTCTTTGCCTCCTCCATCAGATGGCAGATAGAAGAAGCAAGAAGAACCACAATCCCACAGCTGCTAGAACAAAAACTGCATTACAGAAAGCCAATCAGGATGAAAAAGCAGAGAGTTATGTCCCAGATGAAGGGACAAGATAAAACCCATGAAAAACACCTAAATGAAGTGGAGATAGGCAACCTTCCAGAGAAGTCTGTTGAGTGGCAGTCCTTTCACACATGGTTCAACTACTTTCACAGGAGGACGGGAATAGGGGAAAAGTAGATCACACACCTGCAGAAGCTGAATAGAGCAGTTCCCCCGACAATCAATACGGATCCCAACTGTGGTAGAAGAACACTGCCCTTGATCAGCACTTGGGAAGATGGTAGATGAATCTTGAAACCAGATCCCGAGAACCGAGCCAGGTCCAGGGCATGAAGAGTGCTCAGTTTTGTAGCCTTTTGGGTGCTTGGGACTTATCTCCTAATGACAAAAGGAGAAAAATATGTTAGTGCAAAACAGCCCAAAAACAACAGGCTGGTTTCCAGCTCTAGCATCTGTCTTCAATCATCAGCTTCATGCTTTCTACTCAAGCCCTGTTAGACTGTGAGGCTGACGGCACTGAGATATATCTTCAGTCGGTCTGGATTGCTTTAAGGACTAGGATTGAGTGATGAGTATGTGTGGAAAATTGGGGTAAAAGATAATATCTGAGGGTTTTCAATGGAGGCAGTGTGAATTAAAAAATGGAGGATAAATGCCCAAGGAGCTGTGAGGACAAGAAAGATGGGATTAATCAAATGGCTGCATGTTTGCAGTGAGGAGGACCAAGAAGTCAAGACGGACTCCATGAGGTCTTCAGCTTAGTTAATGGGAAGAGTGGCCAGAGATAAACAGTCAGCAGGAGAAACTGGCGTGGTGGTGAAATGTAATACGATACGTAATATGCAATAGATGGACAAAATGTAGTCAATGAAATAATAGATAAGATAAAGTATGTTTTTAGTTTCAAATGCAGCACTGTAACTACAAAGGCGTTAGTTAAGATGCAGCTTTGCGGAATGTATGAAGTCACACACACAAAAAGAGAACATAGATACAGGAAATATATTTCAGGAGAAACTTACACACTAACATCACTTAGAGTTTAAGAAGAGTGAAGAAAGACAAACCATAACATGAGTAGCAGCCATGCTCATAAAGGCACAAGGACAAACTGATGAAAAAGGATAAAAAGGGGAATTTCACTCATGACTGGAAGTTATGACCAGCCTAGACAGCATATTAAAAAGCAGAGATATTACTTTGCCAAAAAAAGGTCCGTCTAGTCAAAGCTATGGTTTTTCCAGTAGTCATGCATGGATGTGAGAGTTGGACTATAAAGAAAGCTGAGAGCCGAAGAATCGATGCTTTTGAACTGTGGTGTTGGAGAAGACTCTTGAGAGTCCCTTGGACTGCAAGGAGATCCAACCAGTCCATCCTAAAGGAGATCAGTCCTGGGTGTTCATTGGAAGGACTGATGTTGAAGCTGAAACTCCAATACTTTGGCCACCTGATGTGGAGAGCTGACTCATTTGAGAAGACCTTGATGCTGGGAAAGACTGAGGGCAGGAGGAGAAGGGGACGACAGGGGATGAGATGGTTGGATGGCATCACCGACTCAATGGACATGGGTTTGGGTAAACTCTGGGAGCTGGTGATGGACAGGGAGTCAAACATGGCTGCAGTTCAGTTCAGTCGCTCAGTCGTGTCTGACTCTTTGTGACCCCATGAAGTGCAGCACGCCAGGCCTCCCTGTCCATTCTGCTTTTTAATAGGCTGTCTATGTTGTTCATAACTTTCCTTCCAAGGAGTAAGCGTCTTTTAATTTCATGGCTGCAATTGCCATCTGCAATGATTTTGGAGCCCAGAAAAAAAAGGTCAGCCACTATTTCCACTGTTTCCCCATCTATTTGCCGTGAAGTGATGGGACCAGATGCCACGATCTTAGTTTTCTGAATGTTGAGTGCTGAGGTTCATGGGGTTGCAAAAAGTTGGAGAGGACTGAGTGACTGAACTGAACTGAACAAAACTGGTAAGTTGAAGGAGTGAAAGTGAAGTCGCTCAGTCGTGTCTGACTCTTTGTGACCCGTGGACTGTAGCCCACCAGGCTCCTCCACCCATGGGATTCTCCAGACAAGAAGACTGGAGTGGGTTGCTATTTCCTTCTCCAGGGGATCTTCCCGACCCAGGGATCGAACCCAGGTCTCCCGCATTGCAGGCAGACATTTTGACCTCTGAGCCACCAGGGAAGCCCCAGGTTGAAGGAGAATATGAGGATAAAAGCTGAAAAAAAAGGTATTTTCATGTGGTATTTGTGGGGCCATTATTATAAAGAGGTAGTTTCTTTTCACCAATAGAAATAAATGTGAAATTTTAAAAGATTATCAAATGAGTTCAATAGGTAAGAAAATATACACAGTAAATGCACACTATCAGTATTATCAGATTGAGTATGACAGGAAGAGCGCAAGATGATAGGCCATCTGAAAAATGTGAATCTGATAATACTGGAGCATAGCACTGGGCAAGCAGGGAGACCCCGAAAACCAAGACTGAAGACAGACAAGAAAATTAAGCTTAGAAGGAGATTGGATGGTTGAGATTGAACTAAGGGTGATTATATAAGACTCAGGGAAGAGCAGACACATAATTATCAGAGCAGAAGAGAAAGAAGAAAATAAGATAAACAGCATTTCAAGGTGGAAAAAAGGAATTTAAGCAGCTTTTTTTTCTAGATAGCATCTACTTTCTTATTTAAATATCAAACAAAGAGGAACTTGGTATCAAAGTCTGGGAAACTGAAGAACTAAATAATTGTTATATAGAAGCCACTTTGGGGGAATTTGTTAGGGAATTAACAAAAGATAAGGAGACCACAGAACAGCACTGGTGAATTTATTATACTTTTCATTATGCATTTTGCCACTCTGTATATCTCCCTTTACGCGGAAGTTTTGTTTTCAAATTGTTTTATAATTTGACTAAAATAATATAAGCACACGTGGTTTGTAAAAATCTCATCTAACAGCACAGAGAACTTTAATAAAGAATATGAGCCTTAATTTGTTCTTCTCGAAGGCAAATATTTTCAAGTAATTTTGAAGTGCTCAAACAACTTTTTCATTTCCATTTGCTGTTAATATATGTGGATTTATAACATCACACTTTCTTTTATCTGTTCTCTTTCTCAAAGGATTTTATTATAGCAAAATTCTTAGTTCACCTGCTAAGCAACCATAGAAATTTTTACAATCTACCTAATCTTCTATTACTTGTTTCTATATGAGGAAATGAACTTTCCTAATGTCCACTTTAGAAGAAGTCTCTGATTCTCTTTTTTATCTGTCTTATTCCCCTTCTTCTCTCTAGTCTCTGTAGAATGCAAGTGTATGTTTATATTGGCAAGACCTCCAACTTCACTGTATGTTCTATGTTCTCTAAACTTAATTAAGTGTTCTATGATATGTCCATTGTTGATTCCAAAAAATTAAAACTCAGTAGGCACTATTTTCAGGAAATTAAATAAGTATCAGTCACTGTAAACCCAGTGTCACCCTTGAATTTATGATACTTGATTTTGCACCCTGGTATAATAAGATCATAATTCTTTCAATATCCCTTCTAATATGGTAATCAAAATGTCATGTGACATGGTCAAAGTAAATTGAGTCTCATAATGACATCCAAACTGTTCAAACTGAAGCTGTGTTTCAGCTTGCTTTAAATTTCTGCCATAACATTTGTGTGTGTGTTTTTAATTGTATTTATTTAATTTTAATTGGAGGCTAATTATTTTAAAATATTGTGGTGGTTTTTGCCATACATTGACATGAATCAGCCATGGGTGTAAGTCTGTTCCCCATCCTGAACCCCGCACCCAGCTGCCTCCCTATCCAATCCCTCAGGGTCACCCCAGTGCACCAGCCCTGAGCACCCTGCTTCATGCATCGAACCTGGCCTGGCGATCGATTTCACATAATAATATACATGTTTCAATGCTATTCTCTCAAGTCATCCCACTCTCGCCTTCTCCCACAGGGCCCAACAGTCTGTTCTTTACATCTGTGTCTCTTTTGCTGTCTCGCATATAGGATCATTGTTACCACCTTTCTAAATTCCATATATATGTGTGTTAGTATACTGTATTGGTGTTTTTCTTTCTGACTTACTTCACTCTGTATAATAAGCTCCAGTTTCATCCACATCATTAAAACTGATTCAAACGCATTCTTTTTAATAGCTGAGCAATATTCCATTGTGTATGTACCTCAGCTTGCTCATCCATTCGTCTGCCGATGGACATCCAGGTTGCTCCCATGTCCTGGCTATTGTAAACAGTGCTGTGATGAACATTGGGGTGCACGTGTCTCTTTCAATTCTGGTTTACTCAGTGTGTATGCCCAGCAGTGGGATTGTTGGGTCGTATGGCAGTTCTATTTCCAGTTTTTTAAGGTATCTCTGCACTGTTCTCCAAAGTGGCTATACTAGTCAGGGAGGAAGTTAGATACTATTGCCATAACATTTTAAAAGTATTTTGTTCATTTTCCTCTGGAGTTTGTAGTTGCTTATTTATTTCATATTATGCTTGATTAAATAATTACTATTTTATTTGTATGGGATGCCTCATGAATTTGAGATTAATTCTGTAGAGTTTTCCTGTTCTGGAGAGTACTATTCTGATCTAAGCTGGATGGTGTGTGAGGTTTTGTTGAGACTCTACCCTCAAAAATCTCCCAAATCTTCTGACCTTCTCTTGTCACTTTTATCTTCTCATTGTGCTAGAATATTGTCTCAAACAACTTTCCAATAAAAGATTAATAGGACCTAAACTGTATACATTTTTGAATATCTGAAAATACCTCTATTCTTCTATAACTCTAGACTAATAACTTTTATAACATAAAATTTTGATAGAAAAATGTTTTCTTCATAACCTGGAAGGTATGACCACTGCATATGTTTCTTTCTTGCTGTTGTTGTTTAGTTGCTAAGTTTTGTCTGACTCTTTGTGACCCCCTGGACTGTAGCCTGCCAGGCTCCTCTGTCTATGGGATTTCCCAGGCAAGTATACTGAGAATACTTTATTGGGTTGCCATTTCCTTCTCCAAGGGATCTTCCCAACCCAAGGATCATACCCAAAGTCCCCTGCATTGCAGGTGGATTCTTTATCACTGAGCCATCAGGGGAGTCCTTCTTTCTTGTTACCTCTAATCAAATTCCATTGATAGCAGAGACTATGGAGATTATGGAAAACAGATGCAGTAAGAGATAGCCCCATATAACTCAAATGAAGAGCTGGCTTTTGGGTGTGTGTCTGCAATATTTCAGTTGACGCATGCTTTTTGTTCTTTCCTCAATGCAGCTCTCTTTCATCTTGATGGTTAAGGCATGGTTTCTGTTGTGTATCCTTTTGTGTTGGCAATTCATATAGTCTCCACAGGCTTGGATGACTTTTTTCCTATCTAATAAGAGTCACAAATTGCCCATTTCTTTGCCTAATGAGATTTTTGGTCACTAAAGGGTGTGTATACAGAAAAGATTCTGTGTGAATTTAAAATCTATTTTGTGACAAACTAGTATTTCTAGTGTATTTTATTTGTCTAGGGGCAGATATTGATATTACAGAGCAAAACGTAATGATCAGATACTAATTACATGCAAATTAATGAGTTTTAAAAGGATTTACCTAAGTATACTCTGGAATATCTGGTACATATAAGCATTTTATTTAGTATATAATCTGTTATACAGTTTATGTATTTGTTCCACGTGCTAGAAGAAACAATAGCAACATTTAATAGATTATTCAGTTTCCTTTTATTTGCCTTTAATAACACATTTCTAGGCAAAAATAAATATGTACTGTAAAAGTTTTTACTAGTTTCTAGCCTATGTATTGCTAATGTTATCACTGTTGTAACTTAGGAAAATTTCTGAATGGGATGTAAGAGAAAGAATTTTTGCTGTCAGGCCTCCAATAAATTATATATGCACCAATCTCAATATGAAGTGGGCTATCAGACTGGAGAGATTTGATGAGATACCAAAGGGAAGCGACTGAGAGCAAAGGTTCAGCGATTTGTTTAAAAAGTAATTTATTATTGGCGCCATGCCATCTTTGAAAATCTTTCCCCAGGCAATAAACATTAGAAATTTTATTATCATTGCCCCAGACTTCAGCTTCTTTGGGAATCAGATAGCTTGTCTCGTTGTAGCCTAGGGCAGCCTTCCTAGTTTCCTCCAGGAAAAGTGACCCTGGTTAGAAATAAAAGTCATGAGGTTAATCTGGTGCTTGGCATTGCTTTCCCCAAGAGAGCCTAAGTCTTAAATCAAATTGTATTTTTTCCATTATTCATCTTCCTTATTAAAATTCTTTGAATTAATACCTTTCAAATTATAGCATATTCTGATCCATGTTTTCTGAGTGAGATTCTGGGCATTTATGTTGTGACATCCTTTGTTATAGATCCTTTGGGAGTTTAATCAGAATAAGATACATTTTCATCTCATTAGCACCTCTTAGTGATGAGATCCACTGCAGGTTCATCAGAGATGTCTTATATGTACTTAACACTATCTTATTGATATTAATATGGATAAGAAGGCTCCATTCTTTTAGCTGACATTTTCTTGACAAGTACTATCATTGCAGTAACATCCTTACTTTGAAAATACTCTTTTCAACAGAGCATTGAGTAGTGGCTCATATGATAAAGAAATCTGCTTGCAACACAAGAGACCCAGGTTTGATTCCTGGGTTGGGAGAATCCCCTGGAAATAGGAATGGCAACCCACTCCAGTATTCTTGCCTGGAGAATTTCATGGACAGAGGAGCCTGGCAGGCTACAGTCCATGGGGTCGCAAAGTGTTGGGCATGACTGAGCAACTAATTCACACACACACACAACAGAGCATCACAAGGAAATAAACAACAAGTCTACAAATATTTCATTTATTTGAAGAAAATAATTTCTTTTCTTAGATGAAGTTTGTAATTGTAGAAGGCTGATACAACTACACAATAGAAACTGTACAACTTTGTACTCAAAATTTATTTTCAAGTGTTAGATTATCCATTTTACTTCATTATGCTTCAGTAAGATAGTACAAAAGAAAAATGCATAGTAATTTGGATGAGAAATGAGATTTTTTCCCAGAAGAAAAGGAAGTATGAGGAGAGAAAAAGTACCTAATAGTTGTATAATGTTTGTTCTTGTCTGATAGAACTTTCACCTGTGTTAAGTCTTTTGAGTGTGCATCAGAGTATGTGTGGCAAACCCAAAATTGCTCTGGTTGATTTTGTTAGGGATAGATTAAAGATAGGTAATCAAAAAAAAAAACTGTACAACAATCAGAAGAGCTGAGGAAGAGAAGGCCAGCTCCTGCTTTCAGGAAATCAGGAATTACAGGGAGCACATCTGATGATCCTATTCTGCAGCACTCAAGTTGTGGGGAAACTGGGAAACTGGAACAAATGATCACCGAGGAACCCAGCTACCTGAGAGATCAGTTACATGAACTTCCAGGGTTAGCTAAGATGGGGCAGCATCAGTCACTCAGTTGTGCCCCACTCGTTGCGGCTGGACTGTAGCCCACCAGGCTCCTCTGTCTTTGAGATTCTCCAGGCAAGAATACTGGAGTAAGTTGTCATTTCCTCCTCCAGGGGATCTTCCCAACCTAGGGATTGAACGTGGGTCTCTTAAATTGATGGAATAAGCCCACTATATACCAAAATGTTGGGTAAATAGAAAAAGCAACTGTTCACACCAGAGGACTTTGACCAGGAAGCAAAATCAAGTTGATCGGGAAGTGAAGTCAAACTATGAAGAAGTAACCTGCATGGGGTGAGCACCTTGGAGAAGTTAAGATTGGTTTTTCTGTTCTAATTTCTCTTCTGACATGGATCTGAAGATGAGACCCCAGCAGGGTTGTATAGGCAGCAAAGTCCTGAGTAGTCTTGTGTTTGTGGACACAGAGTCAAGAACAAGAGCCACTGTGAGCAAGAGAGTGTGGGGGATCTTTCCCATCACGCCCCGCCCCCCACCTTTCAGTTCTCCTAGTTCTGGCCCAAGGATGGTCTGAGTCACTGAGTTGAGCTAATAAAGAATTTTGTCTCTATGGCCTGATGTTCAAGATGATATTTAAACTGAGGCCTACGGGAGGAAGATGGAGAGGAAATTGACTCGTGAGGATGTGCTGTGCTCAGCCATGTCCAACTCTTTTGCAACCCCATGGACTGTAGCCAGCCAGGCTCCTCTGTCCATCGAATTTTCTAGGCAAGAATATGGGAATGGGTTGCCATCTCCTACTCCAGAGCTATCTTCCTGACCCAGGGATTGAGACCATGTCTCCTGCCTTGCATGCGAATTCTTTATCACCATGCTACCTGGGAAGACCCTCATGAGGATAATTGAAAAAGTAAAGTTATAAATAAAAGCCAATATGGCCAGATCTCAGTGGAGTAGTATAAGCTGAGATTGAAAATAAAATCAGAGGTCAAAGGATGTCAGGATTTGAAGGTCGAGTCAAAAACAATAGCAATCTTTTCTAGGGTACTTATTATGTTCAAGACAATATTATAATTGCTTACATGGTTAACCCTAATTTCTCAAGAACTCTATGAAAAACGTATTTTCACCATTAGCATTCTCATTTCAAAGATAAGCAAACTAAGAGCAAAGAGATTACATCCTGAAATTCATATAAATTATAGCTAGCAAGAGCCAGGAATACAATCCATGCAGGATTCTGGGGAAAAAAAAAAATAATAACTCAGTTTTTGTTCTCAGTATAATAAAAGGTGATGACAGAGTTCTAGGCAGTGAAGTAATAAGTGTGCTTTAGCTTTTTAAAAGATATTTCTGGTTATTATGCAGTAAGTGCATTAAAACCAGGCAAGAATGAAATGGGAAACCAATAAACCAGATAAGAGATAGTGGTTGATCAAAATAGAGGGTCACCATTAAAAACACTGAGAAACAGATGATTCAAGTAATATGTTTTAAGTAGAATCAGTCCAACTTGCTAGCGAATCAGATAGGTGTGCAAGCATCCAGCACAATTCCCAGGGGTCTAACTTGAGCAATTAGTTGAAAAGATATGGCTTTTACTGTCAATGGGAAACACTAGAATAAAGACCGGAGAAGGCAAAGGCACCCCACTCCAGTACCCTTGCCTGGAGAATCCCATGGATGGAGGTGCCTGGTAGGCTGCAGTCCATGGGGTCGCTGAGTCAGAGACAACTGAGTGACTTCACTTTCACTTTTCAGTTTCATGCATTGGAGAAGGAAATGGCAACCCACTCCAGTGTTCTTGCCTGGAGAATCCCAGGGACGGGGGAGCCTGGTGGGCTGCAGTCCATGGGTCGCTAAGAGTAGGACACGACTGAGCGACTTCACTTTCACTTTTCAGTTTCATGCATTGGAGAAGGAAATGGCAACCCACTCCAGTGTTCTTGCCTGGAGAATCCCAAGGACAGGGGAGCCTGGTGGGCTGCCATCTATGGGGTCGCACAGAGTCAGACACAACTGAAGCAACTTAGCAGCAGCAGCAGCAGCAGACTAAAGACAAGCTAGTTTATGATGATAAACGTAAGAGACAACTATGACATTTCCATGTAATATTCAAATAAGTCATTATATAAGTATGTATCTGAGAAAATAAAGAGCTGGAGATGTAAGTATAGGCATAAGGAAGTACTGATGACATATAAACCAAAAAGAATGAATTGGACCTGAGGAAAGAGGCAGAATGTCAATTTTTTAAAAGTCAAGCTCTACTAACTCCTACATTTAGAAGATGGTAAAGGAGGTATTCCTGGCCACAGAGTATTCTGGTTTTTCTTCTCTCTCTTAATATTTACCCCACACATTTCCTGATATTTAACCTAGTAATGCGATGCTCTCAGGCTATTCCTGTACTTATAAATCAGTCCCAGAGAACAATGGTCATGGTTGATCAATGTTCCTTAGAAGTTAAATGAAACATTTAAGCAACCAGTGAATAATATCCCCCTGGAATACCACTAGAGTCCATTGCTCCATGACCTTGGTTTTGCACTTCTTCCACAGAAGAGTCTGTTCCCATATAAAAAGGAGTCAGAACCAAAAGACTGTTAAATCAAGGGAAGACCTCTAGCTGGCTGTTGTGTTTGTATGTACTTTGTTGTGGAAATGCTGGGCCTTTTAGTCTTTAATCTTATTCTGCCAGGCTGACAGCTTTGAAATTACTGCAGAAAAGTTCACAGAAAGAGATAAATCAGGATATCATCTGCATAAAAAAAGACAATGCATCATCAAGGTAAATAAGATAACCAAATGAAGCAGGCCTGGGTAGGCCTAACAATAAGACTAGGGAATTCAGGAAAGTTAAAGAAAAAAGAGCCATTATAAAATAATATGCAGTTTCATCATGGAAATAAGAGGCACACACACACATGTGCTTCAGAATTCTTTAAAATTGTCAAGATACTCCAAGTCTGAAATTACAGTTAAGGAATAAACAAAAATAAAAACAACAGACATATAGCGAAAAGGTCAGCATAATAAACATAATGAGCTGCTCTTTCATATAAGAAATCTTCTTAGGACCAAATTAAATTTGGCATTTAAATCATAATTTCATCTGTCTGATCCCAAAGTCTAAATGAATCCAATTTAAGGAATATAATATGACACATAAATTGGAACTATCATACTATAATACGTAGTAACGTCCTTGTTTAAAAATTAGGGTAGGTTTGAAAAAAGGCAGAAACATGACTAAACATGACTCCATGTCTAAAGACAAGGAGGCTCCTGCATTATTGAAAGGATAAGAAACCACTATAATCTTTCCCAACTGAAAAAGTGGAGAGGAGAAGGTTCTCAAAGATTGCAGGCTCTCTAATGAGCTGTGCATATTGAAAACAGGTCTTGACAGTATTAATAGTTCATTGCTTCTTCTCTTGTCAGTTCAGTTCAGTCCCTCGGTCGTGTCCGACTCTTTGCGACCCCACGAATCGCAGCACACCAGGCCTCCCCGTCCATCACCAACTTCTGGAGTTCACTCAAACTCATGTCCATCGAGTCAGTGATGCCATCCAGCCATCTCATCCTCTGTCGTCCCCTTCTCCTCCTGCCCCCAATCCCTCCCAGCATCAGTCTCTTCCAATGAGTCAACTCTTCGCATGAGGTGGTCAAAATGCAGTATACGTGAGAGATAAGTTAAGACTGAAAATACTGTTCTCAGTGTCTTACACTTTACTTTTTTAAAGAAAAATTATACACCTGTTACGAAAACAAAATACCTGTTTGGGGAATGTCACAGAGCAGTAACAGTTGGTGAGAAGAGCTATAAAACAAGAACAAAACAAGACTGCCATTGGGCGAAAGGTGTCAGCAGGAAGTAAGATAGGCTCTAAGACCATGTTTTTTCAACTATCTCTTGAACTTGAATGAATCTTAAAACTGCCAAGAAATGCTGCTGTGAGGCAATGCTAATATTCAGACAACTGATTAATACTATACTGAAGACAAATTGAATTGGAAGAAAACAGCCAGTGTGCTTTTTGGGAAAGCGAAGGAGGTAATATTTGGGCCCCAAATTTCAGGAAAACATGAAATTCTGCAAAATGTAGTCAGAAGTCTGCTAAAAATTAAGAGTTAATTCTCAGGTGTCTCAGTAGTAAAGAATCTGCCTCCCACTGCAAGAGACACAAGCTTGATCCCTGGGTCAGGAAGATCCCCTGGAGAAGGAAATGGCAGCCCACTCCAGTATTCTTGCCTGGGAAATACCACGGACAGAGTAGCCTGGTGGGCCACATTCCATGAGGTTGTAAAAGAGTAGGACATGACTTGGTGACTAAGCAATAACAGCGTGATTTTCTATCCTTTCCCATGCTCATGCTTATGTTCTTCCGCAGACTTGCACTATGATATAGATAATTCAAGTTTCCTGATACTCCATCATGATCCAGAGCATCCATCTTTCATTTCCTTCTGCTACTTATCTAGCTCCGTCCTCTCACCCATCTACACAAATGTTAAAGCTTTGTCCCCTTCTATCTCATCCCCTCTGAGCCTATTCTCTTTCTAGCATCAATATACAATTGAAATGTAGCCTATTGAGCACAAATTTTAGAACCCCCAAATGGAATTCAATTCTCAAATCTGTAGGAAGTAAACTCTCATACAAGTCCCAAAGCCTGTGATCATTTATTTCCTATTTGTTAAGTGAAAGGAATAACAACACAAACATCAAAGAGTTACAGTAAAGATGAAATGAAAAATGGATATCTCCAATTAAAATAAATAAATTTATATATATTTTTTAAATGGATATAAAAAGTAGTGTTTTGCATATGAATGTCATCATTGGTAAGCTGCTACCACACTCAGGCAAGGATGACCATGAGGAATGATCCTAATCCAAACATTTCAGATGTCGTTTTGTAACACGGAAGAGTCAATTTTGACTATTCCATGGTAGATTTCTTTCTTGACTGGTTTTGTTACCACCATCACACATAATGGTCTGCCTCAGAGCCTCTGCCCCTTTGTTTGACTGTCAAGCTACAGTGCCTTTGTTCAGAACCCTGTCCACCTTTAGATGGCAGGAGGGATGAAATTAACACATACTCTGCCTGGTGCTTGCCTATCTAGGAGATACTTGCAAGATTAAATAGCCTTTTTACTTTGTTTCCTCACCTCCTCCCATTTCTGATCCATAAAAGAACCTGGCATTGAGACTCTGATGAGATAATTACCTTGAGACATTAGTCTGCCACCTTCTCAGTCAGCAGCAGGCTTTCTGAATAAAGTCATATTCCTTTCCTCAATACCTTATCTCTCAGATTCATTGGTCTATTGTGCGGTGAGCAGAGAGAGTTTGCACTTGGTAACAGTACCTAGTTAACAAAGGGAATTCTTGTGAATTTCCAGAATGTACATGCAGGATTTGGGAGAAATCTTCAGTGTTAGGCGAGATCCACTAAACTTCCAGATTAATGGCTGGAAACAAGATGAGATCATGCATGTCTTTTATTTCTCATACCCAGCTTCCCTTCAATATTTGATAAATAAAACATGTGATTAGTTAAATGATAAATCAATGCAGATAAACTTACAAAAACTCTGGTTTTGAAAAGGTGCAAAATGAAGGAAAAACTGGCAGATACCATGTCATTTTTAGAGAAATATAATCTTAAAAATATTCCTCCAGAGAAGGTCTCAGAAACTAGGGTCAGGAGCTTTAAAGAAGCTAGAATTTCCTGTACAACAGTGGTTCTTAACCCAAGTGATTCTAACACCTCCCACATCCCTCATCCAAAAGGTCTGGCAATGTCTGGAAACATTTTTGCTTGTCACAACTGAGTAGAGACCAAGGATGCTGTTAAACATCTTAAAATGCCCAGAATAGCTCCTCAAAACCAAGAATTTTCTAACACAAAATGTCAAGAGTCCAAGACTGAGCAAGTCTGTGATGGACAATTGTAGAATTGTACATATTCATCATGTTCCCAAATCAAGAAGAAAAAAATCAAAAACAATATACCAGATTTTGAGTATGTTCAGAAAACAAATTTTAAATACAAAATAAAGATCATTTTATTCTTAGGAAGATTCATATAGCATTTCATCACACTGAGCTTAGTCACTCAGTCATGTCCGACTCTTTGCAACTGTGTGGATTGTAGCCTACCAGGCTCCTCAGTCAATGGAATTTTCCAGGCAAGAATACTGGAGTGGGTTGCCATTTGCTCCTCCAAGGGACCATCCTGACCCAGGGATCAAACCTATATCCAATGTCTTCTGCACTGCAGGAAGATTCTTTACACACTGAACCACCGGGGAAGCCCTTAAAATACCTCTAATGAGTATCAGTGCTTTGGTTTTAACTAGACCTCAGTTTAAAAATTCATTTTGCTAATTATAAGCTTTCTACTTTGGACACATGCACAAAACTCTCTAACCCTACTTTTCTCATCTCTGAAAATGGATATTGCAATGCTTCCATTTCATCAATGAAACACAGAATAACTTGGATAAAATACATAGTCGATGTATTTTAAATGGATAAATTTCTGCCATGTAATGGGAGGAGTGTCCTGTCTTGTACAAACTTTAAGGGGAACTTCAGCTAATCACATCTTCTATAATCATGCACCCCTGAGAGGAGGTGAAAAGCACGTTGGGTTTTTAAGCAACAGAATAGGTCACTACCATGGTTATGTCTCATTATAAAGCACCCTCCTAGTAGCCTGGAAACAGAGATGCTCTTGCTGTCCTTGAAGAAGTTAATAGCCATGTTTAACCCACTACAGACAGGGCTACATGGTAGCATGAGGATCTCTCACCAACAACCAATAAGAAATGAAGACCTTCAGTCATGCAGCCCAAAGGAAATACATTCTGCCAATGACCTGACTGATTCTGGAAGTGGACTCTTCCCTGGCACACCCCTGAATGAGAACACAGCCTGATTTCCATGTAGGTAGACCCTGAATAGAGAACTGAGGTAAGCTTTGTCTGGATCCTGACCCGCAGATTGTGAAATAATAAATGCGTGCCATGCAAACCCATTAAGTCTGGGGTAATTTGATATGCAACAGTAGAAATCTAATATAGAGGACAGGCCAAAAATACAAAGAGAAATCCTAAAGTGAAAGTAAAAGCTTGCATTGCTGTTTAGTCGCTAAGTTGTGTCCAACTCTTTTGCAAGTCCACGGACTGTAGCTCAGGAGGCTCCTCTGTCCATGGGATTTCTCAGACAAGAATACTGGAGTGGATTGCTGTTTCCTTCTCCAGGGCTTCTTCCCCAAATAGAGATCCAACCCATGTCTCCTGCATTGACAGGCAGATTCTTTACCACTGAAACACCAGGGAAGCCCCACAGCTTGGATATTTAAAGCATTATAGAAGTACAAATAAAGCTAGGACTTGAAGGGATTCCATGGGTCATGAATCCAAGCTAGTTGGACATAATAGTTCTATCTCACATCCCTACTGTCTGATTTAACACACACACACACACACACACACACACACACACACACCAGCTATTGAAAATATTTGATAATTATTTTACTAAAAAATTTGCAACTACAGTTACTACATCTATGTTTTCATAGAAGACTTCTATATCCTATGGCGATAAATGAGAGCTAATTAAGCCAATTTACTAAGCAGGAACTATTTTAATTGGGACTACTCCTACAACATATTATCATGCCAGTAATTTGGATGCTTTATATGAACATTTCAAAGTTATTAATGTCTTAATAAATATTATAAGCACATGAACTTCACCATGAAAGATTAGGATGCATTCATTCATTGACAAAGCCTAATATTGAATTCAATGGGATTAGAAAACACCATCTTACAGTTGAATAATGTTGAAGTCAAGATCAAGTTTTATAGGAGGGCTTGTCTACATTAGACCCTACATTTTTCATCGAGAAATGGAAGGGGTATTTTAATTAATTCAAGAAATATATCATTTAAGGAACTGTATGTAAGTATAAAATGAAGTCATTTCATCTGATAATGGGAGAAAAAAATGTGAAGAAGCATTAGATTTCTGAAGATAGTAAAAATAAGCAAAATGTAAAAGAAAATTGGGAACAAAATGAAAAAAAGAGGCTTTTTTGAGGAACAGCAGAGGACTCTTCCCTCTGAATCTACTCATATTCTCTGCTTGTTTCTTTCATCATAGGTAAGTCCAAAGAGGATTTCAAATGGTTACTGGTAACATTAGTCACCTAAGAAACACACATCTCTCAGGACTTTGCATCCTGATTGCAACTACTGATGAAACAACTGGTGGAAACACTTATACTAAGTGGCCTGTTTTGCACAAATGCATCAGGCTGATATTTTTGATGTCATGGTGAATACTTTTTCTGATATTGCAATTAAAACACACATAAAAATAAATGAAGAGAAATACCTCCCTAACAATTTTTGACCAGATAAGGTAATGACAGCCGAAAGGACTGGGTCTGAAATGAACTTGGGACAATGAGTCAATCTGGATCAATGGTAGTTTCCTAGTCTATAAAAGACAATCATGTGTATATATTTATTGTGAGAGTTAATGTAGATCATGATTACAAAAGCGTAATATCTTACAAACGGAATGTAACTTGCAGAATCATTGTTGCTGGGTGTAAGACATCCAGTCTCTAAAATATCAGTCATTATTTACTTCAACACATATGGTAGCCAGCAGAGCATTTTTGCCATGGACTTCATCTTGGTTGGCTCTCAACAAAATCTGGTTTCAAAGAGACTTCCCCAGTGGCCAGTGATTAAGACTCTGTGCTTCCACAGCAGGGGACACAGGTTTGATCCCTGGTGGAGGAATCAAGATGTTGCATGGCTCAACTAAAAAAAAAAAATTGTTTTAAAGAAATATTTCTATTCTATTAAAGATGCCAAAATTGTGGATGAGTAGAAAAGGTTGCATGTCTTCTTCTAACTCATTGATATGACGTGAAACTTGTTCCTTCAACAAATCCTCACACACAGCATAGACTCAAAAGGAAAAAAGACCCAAGATGGTATTAATACTACTTTGAAGGTCTCCGTGGACTAGAAAATCCATGATAAAGCAAGTGATTAAAGAGTGAAGCCTCAGTTCAGTTCAGTTCAGTCACTCAGTCATGTCCGAATCTTTACGGCCCCATGAATCACAGCATGCCAGGCCTCTCTGTCCATCACCAACTCCCGGAGTTCACTCAGACTCACATCCATCGAGTCCGTGATGCCATCCAGCCATCTCATCCTCTGTCGTCCCCTTCTCCTCCTGCTCCCAATCCCTCCCAGCATCAGAGTCTTTTCTAATGAGTCAACTTCGCATGAGGTGGCCAAAGTATTGGAGTTTCAGCTTTAACATCCATCCTTCCAATGAACACTCAGGACTGATCTCCTTCAGAATGGACTGGTTGGATCTCCTTGCAGTCCAAGGGATTCTCAAGAGTCTTCTCCAACACCACAGTTCAAAAGCATCAATTCTTCAGCGCTCAGCTTTCTTCACAGTCCAACTGTCACATCCATACATGACTACTGGAAAAACCATAGCCTTGACTGGATGGACCTTTGTTGGCAAAGTAATAACTCTGCTTTTTAATATGCTGTCTAGGTTGGTCATAACTTTGCTTCCAATGAGGAAGTGTGTTTTAATTTCATGGCTGCAATCACCATCCACAGTGATTTTGGAGCCCCCCCCAAAATAAAGTCTGACACTGTTTCCACTGTTTCCCCATCTATTTAACATGAAGTGATGGGACCAGATGCCATGATCTTCATTTTCTGAATGTTGAGCTTTAAGCCAACTTTTTCACTCTCCTCTTTCACTTTCGTCAAGAGGCTCTTTAATTCTTCTTCACTTTCTGCCATAAGCGTGGTGTCATCTGCATATCTGAGGTTATTGATATTTCTCCCGGCAATCTTGATTCCAGCTTGTGCTTCTTCCAGCCCAGCATTTCTCATGATGTACTCTGCATAGAAGTTAAATGAGCAGGGTGACAATATACAGCCTTGACGTACTCCTTTTCCTATTTGGAACCAGTCTGTTGTTCCATGTCCAGTTCTAACTGTTGTTTCCTGACCTGCATACAAGTTTCTCAAGAGGCAGGTCAGGTGTTCTGGTATTCCCATCGCTTTCAGAATTTTCCACAGTTTCTTGTGATCCACACAGTCAAAGGCTTTGGCATAGTCAATAAAGTAGAAATAGATGTTTTTCTGGAACTCTCTTGCTTTTTCCATGATCCAGCGGATGTTGGCAATTTGATCTCTGGTTCCTCTGCCTTTTCTAAAACCAGCTTGAACATCTGGAAGTTCACGGTTTACGTACTGCTGAATCCTACTATCAATAACAGTCACAAACCTCTGAATTGTCCCAATTACATTGACCCATCCTCCCAGGCGAGTGCCGGGTTAAGAAAGAGCCATTTTCTCCCTTCTTTGTAAACTTGAGGAAAGCAGAGGGTGAGATGACTCAGAGACTTTCTTTTATTATTGCCCCATAATTCTAGAAATGAAAAAGTGTAACACCAACACATTTTAGGGACAAGTGAGTTTCCTATTATGGAGGGTGTTTCAAATGGTCATAGTATTAGCGGCATTAGCCATCTACCGATACATTAACTTCCATGACTCAAGTGAGATAGATAAATTCAGATAATCCCTGCAAGGCAAAGGCCTCCTGCGGTTCTCTCTGCTTCCTGAAACTGCAGAAGTGAAATGGGCATGATCCACGGAGTCTCCAGAGTGTCATACTTTAATGGCATTTCACAGCCACGGCACATCACATTACATTATGTTCACAGTGTCACCACAAAAGCAAAGCACCATAAAGTGCTAACATTGCATAATGAGACATACAAACCCAATGCGATGTGACATACAAGAAAATCAACGCAGCGTATCGCACAAAGTACCCCAGTTCGGAAAGGGGTGCCTGTGAGCATTTCAAATGAATTTACAGATCATTCATTGCCTATATAATTCTACCATATTTAATTTCTCTGCATCTGCAGGATTCCACAGAGAAATCCAACGCTGAATTTGCAAGCTGTGCAGTGGCATGACCATATTTCTTTTCCAGAGGAAGCCACGGAGTAAAACGTAAATACGCAAGCATAAACTACCTGCAGGAATTCAAAGAAGCACAAGTATATTTTTAAGGGGTGGTTACTCTGTAAAGACTGTGCACAGGGCTACATATTCCTTTAATGACCTGGTACAATTCTGACCTCTCAATATAAAAAAAAAAAAACCCTTTTAAAAGAAAGAAGTAGCAACTATAAAAAGATTCAAAGGTAGGATTATCAGGAAAGGCTATAGAGAACACAGAGTGTTGGGTAGAATTAGACGCTAAAGCAATAAGAAATTCCTCAACAATAATCTTTTATTACAGGAAGAAACACCATCAGCTAACACTACCACGAAAGCCGGCAACAAGTTATTGTGGGAACCCTCAAGGGCCAAATTTCTAATAGCAAACCACCAACAACACTACTTCCGCATTTCACACAAGGATATTGTGCAGGCTGAAAAAGTTAATTTGGGTTTTCCATAACATCTTCAGGAAAAAAACAGAATAAACTTTTTAGCCAACCCAATAAGAGCGCTCCATCAGATATGCTGATGAGCATAATTCCACATCAGCTGTAGTAAGCTGTGGCAAGAACATGGAGTTCATGCCAGTTAGAAAGAGTTTAGATATCAGATGGTGTAACTGGGCAGGAGTGTTTGTAAGTGACTGGAGACACAGGTTCACTCCCTGACTCGGAAATATCCCTTGGAGGAGGAAATGGCAACCACCTCCAGTATTCTTGCCTGAAAAATCCCATGGGCAGAGGAGCATCAGTTCAGTTCAGTTCAGTCACGTCAAACTCTTTGCAACCCCATGAATCGCAGCACGCCAGGCCTCCCTGTCCATCACCAACTCCCGGAGCTCACTCAGAGTTGCATCCATCGAGTCAGTGATGCCATTCAGCCATCTCATCATTGGTCGTCCCCTTCTCCTCCTGCCCCCAATCCCTCCCAGCATCAAAGTCTTCTCCAATGAGTCAACTCTTCCCATGAGGTGGCCAAAGTACTGGAGTTTCAGCTTTAGCATCATTCCTTCCAAAGAAATCCCAGGGCTGATCTCCTTCAGGATGGACTGGTTGGATCTCCTTGCAGTCCAAGGGACTCTCAAGAGTCTTCTCCAACACCACAGTTTAAAAGCATCAATCCTTTGGCGCTCAGCCTTCTTCACAGTCCAACTCTCACATCCATACATGACTACTGGAAAAACCATAGCTTTGACTAGACGGACCTTAGTCGGCAAAGTAATGTCTCTGCTTTTGAATATGCTATCTAGGTTGGTCATAACTTTTCTTCCAAGGAGTAAGCGTCTTTTAATTTCATGGCTGCAGTCACCATCTGCAGTGATTTTGGAGCCCAAAAATATAAAGTCTGACACTTGTTTCCACTGTTTCCCCATCTATTTCCCATGGAGTGATGGGACCAGATGCCATGACCTTCATTTTCTGAATGTTGAGCTTTAAGCCAACTTTTTCACTCTCCTCTTTCACTTTCATCAAGAGGCTTTTGAGTTCCTCTTCACTTTCTTCCATAAGGGTGGTGTCATCTGCATATTTGAGGCTATTGATATTTCTCCCTGCAATCTTGATTCCAGCTTGTGTTTCTTCCAGCCCAGCGTTTCTCATGATGTACTCTGCATAGAAGTTAAATAAGCAGGGTGACAATATGCAGCCTTGACGTACTCCTTTTCCTACTTGGAACCAGCCTGTTGTTCCATGTCCAGTTCTAACTGTTGCTTCCTGACTTGCATACAGATTTCTCAAGAGGCAGGTTAGGTGGTCTGGTATTCCCATCTCTTTCAGAATTTTCCAGAGCTTATTGTGATCTGCACAGTCAAAGGCTTTGGCATAGTCAACAAAGCAGAAATAGATGTTTTTCTGGAACTCTCTTGCTTTTCCCATGATCCAGCAAATGTTGGCAATTTGATCTCTGGTTCCTCTGCCTTTTCTAAAACCAGCTTAAACATCAGGAAGTTCACGGTTCACGTATTGCTGAAGCCTGGCTTAGAGAATTTTGAGTATTACTTCACTAGCGTGTGAGATGAGTGCAATTGTGTGGTAGTTTGAGCATTCTTTGGCATTGCCTTTCTTTGGGATTGGAATGAACACTGACCTTTTCCAGTCCTGTGGCCGCTGCTGAGTTTTCCAAATTTGCTGGCATATTGAGTGCAGCACTTTGAGAGCATCATCTTTCAGGATTTGAAATAGCTCTACTGGAAGTCCATTACCTCCACTAGCTTTATTCGCAGAGGAGCATAGCAGGCTACAATTCAAAGGGTCACAAAGAGTCAGACATGAGTGACTAAGCAAGCACGCATCAGCAGGAGACTTTTTAGTTTGATGTAGTTCCGTTTGCCTTTATTTGCTTTTGCATTTTATGCTTTTGGTATTATATTCAAGAAGTCATTGTTAAAACCAATGTCATGAAGATCTTCCCTTTTCCTAAGAGTTTTCTTCTAGGAGTTTTACAGATTCAGCTCTAGTATAATCTCTAATCATTTAAGTCTCTAATTCCAGTTGAGATGGTATTTATGTGTGGTGTAAGATAGCAGTGCAATTTCATTCTTTTGTATGATTGATATGGCACTATGCCGGTGCACTATGGCAAAAAGGTACCATGGTTTTCCTAGTGATTTTGATACAGCTGGTTTTATGGTTTGCTTGAGGTCAGTCAGTCAGTTCAGTCGCTCAGTCGTGTTCGACTCTTTGCAACCCCATTGATGGCAGCACACCAGGCCTCCCTGTCCATCACCAACTCCCAGAGTTTACTCAAACTCATGTTCACTGAGCCATTACTTTGTTGGCAAAGTAATGTCTCTGCTTTTTAATATGCTGTCTAGGTTGGTCACAACTTTTCTTCCAAGGAGCGTCTTTTAAATTCATGGCTGCAGTCACCATCCACAGTGATTTTGGAGCCCCCCCAAATAAAGGCTCTCACTGTTTCCACTGTTTCCCCATCTAATTCCCTTGAAGTGATGAGATCAGATGCCATGATCTTAGCTTTCTGAATGTTGAGTTTTAAGCCAATTTTTTCACTCTCCTCTTTCACTTTTATCAAGAGGCTCTTTAGTCCCCTTCATTTTCTGCCATAAGGTTGGTGTCATCTGCATACCTCCCATTATTGATATTTCTCCTTGGCAATCTTGATTCCAGCTTGTGCTTCATCCAGCCCAGCATTTCTCATGATGTACTCTGCATATAAGTTAAATGAGCAGGGTGACAATATACAGCCTTGATGTACTCCTTTCCCAATTTGCAATCAGTCTGTTGTTCAATGTCCAGTTCTAACTGTTGCTTCTTGACCTGCATACAGATTTCTCAAGAGGCAGGTCAGGTGGGCTGGTATTCCCATTTCTTTCAGAATTTTCCACAGTTTATTGTGATCCACACAGTGAAAGGCTTTGGCATAGTCAGTAAAGCAGAAATAGATGTTTTTCTGGAACTCTCTTGCTTTTTTGATGATCCAACAGTTGTTGGCAATTTGATCTCTGGTTCCTCTTCCTTTCCTAAATCCAGCTTGAACATCTGGAAGTTCACGGTTCACGTACTGTTGAAGCCTGGTTTGGAGAATTTTGAGCATTATTTTACTAGAACATGAGATGAGTGCCACTGTGCGGTAGTTTGAGCATTCTCTGGCATTACCTTTCTTTGGTGTTGGAATTATTTGCAGTACAGAAGGCTTTAACTGGTTTTCCTCATTTATCATAAAGGGAATCGGTATATGTGCTGTTACTGAATCCATGTTTCTGTGGGAGGAATGAAGCCTTAGAGCTTCCTGTTCTGCCCTCTTACTGATATCACTTCATCGTCACTATCTTTTATGCCTGACCTATTTTCAAGTAGGACATTTGGAGGGTATGTATCACAATTTGTAGATCTGTAAACATCCTTGTTTATCTGGAGTGCATCTGATCCTCAGCCTTACAGAGCATATAAAACAAACTAGATACCATATATAAGGCTAAAAAAATAAGAGCATTTTGGATTATTCATGGCATGAATCCCCTGATAAAAAAAATCTTAGATATCATTTTGGACCATTTGGTAGCAAATTCCCTGACCCACTTATTCATTATTAAAAAAAAAAGAGATACTGAAGATGAAAAAAATATATGTTATATTGAAAACTGTTTGCTCCAACTTAAATTTAGCATCCTTAACTAGTCCTCTAATCTTTCAGCTTTGCTTTACATGCATTCTATTTTCCCCTGCTGCTCACATCCTGTGTTAATGTATGTTCAAATATATAACTTCTGTACTTGAGACATGCCCTCTATTTATGGCAAGCACCTTTAGAACGAAAGCAGCATTGGATTGCAAAATGAATTATTCAAATGTGTATACAAAGTTAAAACATGCACAAATTCACCTCTGGCAAACACAGGTTTATACATGTAAGAAACCTTCATTTAACAACACTCATTTAAAACGATAGACTCAAGAGCTATTGACCACAAGTAATGATTCATTAACAATAAATCTGTTTGGGGCTCAAGCTCTCAAAAAACAATAGCAAGAAGCTCCAGTTCCTCCAAGATCTACAGCACATGACAGACCCAGAGCATCTGACAAGATGTTCATATAACACATGTCAGTGTAAATAAGTAATCACTCCTCTCTGAGCAAGACATGGTCTGTTTTCTACTTTAATCAAGGTGACAGTACTATTACTGCATCTGAATTCCCTCCCTTACTTCCTTTTCCTCTGTTCTCCATGCCCAGAGAACACGACATGGCCGTGATTTATTCAGACCACCTCTTCAGTTTTTAGAGGCCTCGGGCAAGGGGACACACTTGGTAAAGAGACACAGTAACTGTGAAGTTCCTGTTCCACCCCCTTTTATTTATTTATTTTTTACTAAATTCACTCTGTAATTTGATTGGATTTTTCTTCTCCTCTGTCATGATATGGCAAACCACCCAGGACAATCAGAAACAAAGTTCTTCCCCAGGATTTCCTCTATCTCTTTATATCCCCTCTCCATCACTCCAAGAATTAGGAGTCTGGAAAACAATTCTGCCAATTTATCCCTCTTTCTTACAGAAGGACTGGTCAAACTGGTTTCCCCTTTAGAGAACTTATCAAGGCTTCTTCTCCAGGTTTTCTCCTAAAGTTGTTTCCCCCCACCCCCCCGGTCAAAAGAATTATGGCATTAATTCTGGGAAACTTCAGAGCAGTATGAGATATAATTTTTTCACTGAAAATGTGGCAGAGTTATTTTGCTTGTGACCCGTAATGATAATAAAGGTGTTGTCTTGTTGTTTGTTTTCTTCTTGTTTTGACTTTCAGTTCAGCTCAGTCATGTCTGACTCTTTGCGACCCCATGAACCCCAGCACGCCAGGCCTCCCTGTCCATCACCAACTCCTGGAGTTTACCCAAATTCATGTCCATTGAGTCGGTGATGCCATCTAACCATCTCATCCTCTGTCGTCCCCTTTTCCTCCTGCCTTCAATCTTTCCCAACATCAGGGTCTTTTCAAATGAGTCAGCTCTTCGCATCAGGTGGTCAAAATATTGGAGTTTCAGCTTCAAGGAACACCCAGGACTGATCTCCTTTAGGATGGACTGGTTGGATCTCCTTGCAGTCCAAGGGACTCTCAAGAGTCTTCTCCAACACCACAGTTCAAAAGCACCAATTCTTCGGCACTCAGCTTTCTTCACAGTCCCACTCTCACATCCATACATGACTGCTGGAAAAACCATAGCCTTGACTAGATGGACCTTTGTTGGCAAAGTAACATCTCTGCTTTTTAATATGCTGTCTAGGTAGGTCATAACTTTCCTTCCAGTGAGTAAGCATCTTTTAATTTCATGGCTGCAATCACCATCTGCAGCGATTTTGGAGCCCCCAAAAATAAAGGTAGCCACTGTTTCTACTGTTTTCCCATCCATTTGCCATCAAGTGATGGGACCAGATGCCATGATCTTAGTTTTCTGAATGTTGAGCCTTTAAGCCAACTTTTTCACTCTCCTCTTTCACTTTCTTCAAGAGGCTCTTTAGTTCTTCTTTGCTTTCTGCCAAGAAGAAAGGGTGGTGTCATCTGCATATCTAACGTTATTGATATTTCTCCCAGTAATCTTGATTCCAGCTTGTGCTTCATCCAGCCCAGAGTTTCTCATGATGTACTCTGCATATAAGTTAAATAAGCAGAGGGACAATATACAGCCTTGACATACTCCTTTTCATATTTGGAACCAGTCTGTTGTTCCATGTCCAGTTCTAACTATTGCTTCCTAACCTGCACACAGGTTTCTCAAGAGGCAGGTCAGGTAGTCTGGTATTCCCATCTCTTTAGACAAAAATACTTAATGGGGACAACACTCACTTAAAATTTTTTATGAAAAATAGATATAGAGAACAAATTTGGGGGGATCAAAAGGCATAAACTTCCAATTATAAAATCAGTCAGTTCAGTTCAGCTCAGTCGCTCAGTCATGTCTGACTCTTTGAGACCCCATGCATTGCAGCACGCCAGGCCTCCCTGTCCATCACCAACTCCTGGCGCTCAGCTGTCTTCACAGTCCAACTCTCACATCCATACATGACCATTGGAAAACCCATAGCCTTAAACCATGTGAATGGAATGTACAGCGTGGTGACTATAGATACTAGTTGTTGTCAAGTGAGCAGTTGTGTCCGACTCTTTGTAACCCCATGGTCTGCAGCACACCAGGCCTCCCTGTCTCTCACCATCTCCTGGAGTTTGCCCAACCTCATGGTCATTGCATTGGCTATATTTTATCGCAAATCTGAAAGTTTCTAAGAGAGTAGATGCTAAAAATTCTTGTCACAAGAAAAATAATCTTGAAATTATATATGGTTACAGTTGTTATCATGACCTTTGTGCAATATATATATAAATATCAGATCCTTAGGCTGTACCTCTAAAATTAATATAATGTTACATGTCAATTATTTCCCAGTTTAAAAAAAAATCGCCAGACATTGCCATATGGCCCCTAGCAGCAAAATCACTCCCACTGAGAATCACTGATCTAGGAATTAACCAGCAATGTCATTTCCAGTCTTTATTCCTGCATAAACACCAAAATATTGGTTTTTTTTTTTCATGAAAAATTTTATAAGCTTTCTACAAGGTTCAAATTCCAAGTATCTATCATAAGTAATCTTTTCACAATTATCTCTATGGCTATAACCAGTCATCTTTCGCTGTATGCAATTTCTTTGACTTCATTTTTCTGATTTTATTTAGATAGGTTTTTTTTTCATTTTAAATTCAAAGAAATAAAATGAAAACAAAAGTTTTATAATCTGCTGACATAAAAGTGTAGATACTGGATTTACAAGGGACAAATGTACATCATATACATTTTTCAAAGAATTGCATTTTCCACTTTTATTCAGTGATGGTTCAAACAACTGAGCATAACCTTCAGATCCCCTATGGATTCTACAGCAGGACAAGGGAGAAACATTCTGTGGAAGGACTCTCTCCCGCCTGTTAGAAGCATGGAGTGTCACTGTATATTTTCTATGTGCTATGAGTAATGAGAAGGACAATCAGATTGGAGGACAGAAAGATATCCTGAGCTGACATCTTTGCAGCAGATGTGGAAGACATTTTATTACTAATTTTAAAAAATTATGAACACATCGATCTCAAGAGCAAAATCAAATGCTATATTTTATACTATACTGGACTGTGTAATAAACCTTCCTCTCTTGTGCTTGAAACTCTGTTTTTATATGATGACAGTGACATTTTATGTATTTAGCCCACAGTTTTAACAGCTCCTAAATATTCATAATGCTAATTTTAAGTCACAGCATGATTTGTTAATTCTTATAACTCTGCCAAACCTTGATAAATTGGGCTAAATTTGAACCAGATTTTCTAAGCCTTGCAGGGACATATTAATTCAATATTATTACTGTCGAGCATAAAATATGTTCAGAAGCTTCCAGCATCACATCACACCACTTCACAGCTGAACTGGCATTTCATTCCTTTAAACTGACTAACTTATCTGCCATTGAAATAACCAATAATGTCTATTGTTCTTGTACTTAATGGAGTTCATTCTCTTGACCAAAACTGCAGAGTAAGAAAAGGAAAGAGGGAAAGTTCTTTAGAGAAAAGTAATAGCTTAGGTAGTTGGTGAGTGTGAACTCCCATCTTTCAGAAAATTTTAAAATGTCAAGTAAGAAAAAGAAGCTGACAGTTGTTGGTCTACCAAAAGCTAAATATGGTGAATGGCTCTAAATGAGCAAAATAGAGAAGTCTATTCTTTTCTTGGGAACGTTTCAAAGAAAGTAAACACGGTTTATTGAATTTCTGTCATTTATAGTGCATTTTAAGTCAATATCTATTTATATTGTCTAATAAAATCTTATTTCCTGGATATTAACCTGTGTTATATTGATGTTATTTCATTTTCATGGTAAATCTAAACCTGATTTAGATTTTGATTTTGGAAAAGGAGCAGCTTTCCTAGTTTATTTTATCCGACCCTGCAGGGCAAGTTAATAGCACCTGTGGTTATAAAAATATAACACCAAAATGATATGGAGTATTCATGACTTAAAGGAAATATGAGAGATAATTCTTCATAAGGCTCTCTTCTTGTGTTGTTATGACTCTCCATCCAACTAACTACCTTTATCTCTTCATCTCAAATTCTTTCTCCAGTTTTAGCCTTCTCTCTTGTACATCTGGATATTATCCCCTTTCACTTCCACAAGGCTTTCTGCTTTGAAAATTGTGCTCTTTTTTACACTTTCCATTTGTCCTTCTCTGCTACATACTGCTTTGGTGTGCTCAGTTGTCAGTCGTGTCCGACTCTTTGCAACCCCATGGACCATAGCCCACCTGGCTCCTCTGTCCATGGGATTTCTTAGGCAAGAATACTGGAGTGGGTTGCCATTCCCTTCTCCAGGGGATCTTCCTGACCCAGGGATTGAACGCAGATCTCCTGAGTCTCCTGCATGGGTAGAAGGATTCTTTACCACTAGCGGCCCCTGGGAAGCCCCATATACCCTGCTTTCATAGATGCCATCTTAAAAGCAAAAACTTTCTTTGATCCCACTTCTTCTTCAGGCTACCATTCATTTTCTGCTCATGTTCAGAGCAAAACTCCTTGAAAAATATCGATTGGTCTGTTTTTCAAATTCCTCAACAACATACATATTTTTAAATGCTATATTGTTTTTGCTTCTTTTTTAAAAAATTAAACTATTTTAAGAGCAGTTTTAAATTCACAGAAAAGTTGAACAGAAAGTATAGAGGTTTCCCTCAAGACCCCTCTCCCCCACAATCAGCACCCAGCATCACAGTGGGATATTTGTTACAACTGATGAACCTACATTGATACAACATTACTATCCAAAGTCTACAGTTTACATTAGAATTCACTCTTGGCATTGTGGTGTCCACTACATGTTTCGACAAATGTATGATGACACATATCCACCATTATAGTCTGTGCAGCATAGCTTTCCAGTCTTTAAATCTCTGTATGCCTGTAGTATTCATCCCTCTCCCGACTTGTCCTTGGAAACACGGAGCTTTTTAGTGTCTCCATAGTGTTGCCTTCAATATATTCATTTTGAATCAATTTAAGTAATTCTATCAACTACTCTACAACTATTCCTGCTGTGATCACTAGTCAAGATGGAGAAGGAAAAGAAAAGCCAGCCTTCTCAGAACCTAGAGACTAAATGAAGGAGTCTCTGGTTTATGTTTTGCTTCATCTATTTCAAAGTGGGTGCTGAAGACGACATCAACCTAGAAGCATCCACTAAGGGTAGACCAAAAAGGCCAAAGGAAGCTGCTATCTCTAAGCAAAGAGCTAGGGAAGCAGAGTCATGCCAACACAGAAAATAAACACCTTGAATGAAACCATAGTCCCAGTATCACCACTGTCAGCAAAGGCACACGTGGAAGCGTGGATTCCCAACTTTGCCTGCCTACAATGATGCTCACTCATCCCTCACCACAGTGGTTTCAAAGAAGGCCACTTGGCGATCTGGGATTTCATCCTCACCTAGAACTAAGTGGTCTTCTCCCTCACATACAACCAAAGTGTCAATGGAGACCACATGAAGAACTATAATGAGGTACCCCTCCAGTCCCAGCTGAGACCTGCTAAGGGGCCTGTATCATCATCCCACTCAACAAATCATGTTAGTTTCCTCCTTGCTAGGGTGTCAGAGAAGGGCCACTAAAATAGAAGGTTAAATAAGACCCAGATTTTTGTGACATAATATCTAAAATAATCACTGAGGCCAAAACCAAACAAACAAGAAAAGAAAATCTCAAATTAAACTAGAAGAAAATCAACAGACATCAACACTGCGATGACAAGATGTTGGAATCATTTCATAAGGATTTTAAAGCACCTGTAAGCACCTGTCATAAACATACTTTAATGATCAATCACTAAGATGCTTGACGGAATACTTTAATGAGCAATCACTACTACTTTTATAGGGAAGTCTTATCGAAGGAATAAAAAAGATCACCCCCAAAATGGAAACTTTAGGAATTAAAAATGCAAAAACTGAAGTTAAAAAATTGCTATGAGAAGCTCCCTTGGTGGCTCAGTGGTAAAGAATCCACTTGACAATGCAGGAGACACAGGTTTGATCCCTGATCTGGGAAAATCCCACATGCCTTAAAATAACTCAGCAGGTACAACCCAACTACTGAGGCTGTGCTCCAAAATCCGGAGTGGCAACTGCTGAAGCCAGTGCACCCTGAATCCCATGCTCTGCAGCAAGAGAAGCCACTCAAAGGAGGAGCCCACGCTCCACAGCTAGAGGGTAACCCCCACCCACCACAACCAGAGCAACAAAGACCCAGCACAGCCAAATAGGCAAATAAATACAACAAATTAAAAATTCTATGAATGGGTACAACAGGAGAAAGGAGCTGACACAGAAAAGAACCAGTTAACTTAAAGAGAGCAGAGAAAAATTACCCGATCTGAACAACAGAGAGAAAACGGACAGAAGAAAAATGGACAGAGCCTCAGGAACCTGTAGGGACTATTCCAAAGGATCTACATTTTCTGTCATCAGAGTTGCCAAAGAAATGGAGAAAGAGATGAGTGCTGAAATGTATTCTGAGAGCTAATGACTAAAGACTTCCTAACCCTGGAGAAAGACAGAAACAGATGTATTTAAGAAGTGAGCAAACCCTCAATAGGATAAATATAAACACATCCATGAAAGATCCAATATAATCAAAGTTCTAAAAAATATCAAAGGCAAAGAAAAGCAGAGAGCAGAGAGAAAGAAATGCTGTCTTACATATAAGGGTTAAATGATTCAAAAGATAATGGATGCAAGTCTTTTTCAATTTTGGTTTCCTCAGGGTATATGTCTAGGAGCGGGATTGTTGGGTCATATAGTGGTTTTATTCCTTGGTTTTTAAGGAATCTCCATACTGTCTTTCACAGTGGCTGTATCAATTTACACTCCCACCAACAGTGCAAGAGCGTTCCCTTTTCTCCACACCCTCTCCAGCATTTACTGTTTGTAGACTTTTTGATGATGGTCATTCTGATGGTGTGAGGTCATATCTCATTGTAGCTTTGATTTGCATTTCTCTAATAAGGAGCGATGTTGAACATCTTTTCATGATTTTGTTAGCCATCTATATGTCTTCTTTCGGAAAATGCCTGCTTAGGCCTTTTTCCCACTTTTTGATTGGCTGTTTGTTTTTCTGGTATTGACTTGCATGAGATCCTTGTATATTTTGGAAATTGTAGCACTATTCACAATAGGGCATGGAAGCAACTTAGCTGCCTATCAATAGATGAATGGATAAAGAAGCTATGGTCCATGTGCACAATGGAATCTTACTCAACCATAAAAAGGAATGCATTTCAGTCAGTTCTAACAAAGTGGATGAACCTACAGGTTATACAGAGTGAAGCAAGTCAGAAAGAGAAGATAAATACTGTATCAGTTTAGGTCAGTTCAGGCATTCAGTCGTGTCCGACTCTTTGCGACCCCATGAACCACAGCACGTCAGGCCTCCCTGTCCATCGCCAACTCCCAGAGTTCACTCAAACTCACGTCCATCGAGTCAGTGATGCCATCCACCCATCTCGTCCTCTGTCATCCCCTTCTCCTCTTGCCCCCAATCCCTCCCAGCATCAGAGTCTTTTCCAATGAGTCAACTCTTCGCATGAGGTGGCCAAAGTACTGGAGTTTCAGCTTTAGCATCATTCCTTCCCAAGAAATCTCAGGGTTGATCTCCTTCAGAATGGACTGGTTGGATCTCCTTGCAGTCCAAGGGACTCTCAAGAGTCTTCTCCAACACCACAGTTCAAAAGCATCAATTCTTCAGCGTTCAGCTTTCTTCACAGTCCAACTCTCACATCCATACATGACAACTGGAAAAACCATAGCCTTGACTAGACGGACCTTTGTTGGCAAAGCAATGTCTCTGCTTTTCAAATATTGTATACTAACACATATATAACGGAATATACAAAGATGGTACCGATAAATTTATTTGCAAGGCAGCAATGGAGAAACAGACATAGAGAAGAGACAGATGCACACAGGGCAGAGGGGAGGAGAGGGTGTGCTGCATGGAGCGAGTAACGTGAGCTTACATTACCATATGTAAAATGCACAGCCAATGGGAATTTGCTATATGACTCAGGGAACTCAAACAGGAGCTGTGGATCAACCTAGAGGGGTGGGACACGGTGGGAGATGGGAGGGAGGTTCAAGAGGGAGCAGACCTATGCATGCCTATGGCTGGTTCATGTTGATGTTTGACAGAAAACAACAAAATTCTGTAAAGCAATTATGTTTCAGTTAAAAAATAAACAAACTAAAAAAAGACAATTGATTTCTCATCAGGAACTTTGGAAGCCAGAAGGAAGTAGCACAACATTCTCAAGTACTAAAGGAGAAGAACTATCTCCCTAAACAAATAATAAGTGAAAAAATAACCTCGGAGGTTATAATTTTTTTTTTTAATCAGTGGCCTCGATTGTATAACATTGTGATTGTGGACCCAAGAGCACAACTATTCTCTTCCAATCTTGTGTGCTCAGTAGCTCAGCCATTCCTGGCTCTTTGCAACCCCATGGACTGTACCCCCCACCCCTCGAGGCTCCAGTGTCCATGCGATTCTCCAGGCAAGAATACTGGAGTGAGCTGCCGTTTCCTTCACTTCCAACCTTAAACGTTGCTAAATATCAGGTGAGATTAAATTTTTATTCTGATGTCTAGATTGTTTCAAATGTGTATAACCTTGATATTTTAATTAAAGAAATTGCAGGGTTAATCATGGAGCATTATATTTAGGAAACACAATATCTGTCTTCAAATACTTGCTCATGGCCTTAGTAACTATCAGTGACTATCTCTGATAAGAACCTTGTATCTTCAAACCTTGATTTCTTCATCTATTAAATGGGATAACATCTGTTGTGTATCTTACAATGAGAATCAAAGAGGGTAATATATAAATTTGTAGCTTTTTCAGATCTCATATATTTTTTAAATTATGGGACTATATGGAGAATTTATTTAAAATATATTGAGCACAATTTTTCTAGGTGTGAAGCAACAAAGAGGTCAGTTTCTAGCTTTAAGGTAATAATTAATTGGAGAGACAGATTCAAACACATTCTACAAAGGGCAAGGTGATGAGGCAAAATACGTTTGTGGATACAAAAATAAATATCTGTAGGAGCCATAAGGACCTTCTTACCGTAAACATCTAGATTCAAGTCCAGGTACTGAAACTTACATCGTTGCATAGATTATTAATCTCTCCAAAGGTCAGTTTCGTCTTCAACAACATGGGGACAGAAAAAAATATATCCTCTCAGAAGGGGTGTGAAGCTCAAATAAAGGTAATTAGTATGACTTATTCAGTCAAGAGTGTGATACATTGCATTCTACAAAATGAGAGATGATCATTATAGTTATTAATCATAAGATCATACTTCGGGGGTGGCATTCACACGACATAAGTTCTGGGGAGGGCAGGTTCTCTAGAGGCAAGTACATCATGAATTACAAGTGGATCCTTACCTGATAAAGCAGAACACTGAAAGCCAAAGAGAAAGCTTCAGAATGAGCTCAGTATTCTTATAGGATTGGGATACAATATAAAGGGCAAAAGGAATCCATTGCATTTTAACTTGAGATCGTTATTGACAATAAGGAGCTATTAAGTGTGCTGGAGTATAGACGGGGCAGGATAACCACTGCATTTCTCAAAGGCCATTCTGATGGCTGAGAGAATGTCAGATATAAGAGCTCAGAGGCTGGAATCAGGAACATCAATTACAGTGTTGTGCCAATAATCCAGGTAGCAGATGATAACGGCCTGAGCTAAAGAGAGAAATGAGTATAAGTGATGATCTCAGATCATCAAGTGAACTGATTCAATGAGAAGAGTCACACACAACAGTGATGGGAAGCACAACAGGAGAAGGTTCTCTGAACTTGACAATTTTACCACCATGAAACCTTAACCTGGAAGAGCCCGAGAATGGTGCTAAAGACCCAGATCCTCTCTTAGATACTCTTTAACATCACTTTTGTGCCAAACAACTTTCTCTCTCTCGAGGGCAACCATGATGCCTTATTGCCACTGGCTGGGAATGGAAATATCCTGAATGCCTAGTTATTGCCACTCAAGAGTTATGTCTTTTCCGATGACTCAGTGGGTTTGAGGTTTGATAATGGGAGTTCTTGGTGTGTGATTTTGATACAGCATGAACTTTCTCGCAGATGAATTTTGTCCACTGATGTCATTGCCTGCAGAGATCCCATCCACGTACGCTGTGTGCAGTTTCCTGTTCTGTACTCTCCATAATTGAATGATGCCCTCACCACTAGCCTTCCAATAAATATCACTCAGAATGACCTTGAAAATACCCTTTCTCCTCCAAATATTCCTCTTCTAGCTCTGATCATTAATCAAATGAACTAACATAAAAATATTTATGCTAATCTGAAAAATTGCCAAAACCATGTAAATAAGATTTTCAAGTAGAATTGTTTCCTATGGCTCTGCTAAATATATTAAGTAGTAGTTTATTAGCATAAATAAAAAGTAACATGTGCATGTCTACATGAATAAACATGTTTATACACAATTCTGTTATCTAATATTTAAGGACTGTTGCAATGGGCACTGCAACAGTTTTAAGGGCTCTATATGTATTATATTACTTTAAATCATAAAAAAGTGGGTAGTATTACTAGCCCCATTTGACAGAAGAGTAAAGTGAGGCTAAGGAAATTTAATGGCAACGCTAAATATCAGGGGACTTCCCTGGTGGCTCAGATGGTAAAGAATCTACCTGCCATGCGGGAGATCTGAGTTTGATCCCTGGGTTGGGAAGACACCCTGGGGGAGGGCATGGCAACCCACTCGTTTTCTTGCCTGGAGAATCTTCATGGACAGAGGAGCCTGGCGGGCTACAGTCTATAGGGCCGCAAAGAGCCAGACACGACTGAGTGACTAAGCACATAGATATCAGAACTGGAGAGATCATGAATTTAATGACTCAGAGTCTTTATTCCTGGTCATTATAGCAGTGTGTATTCTATCTCATGTATATATATCACCTGTATATATATATATATATATATATATATATATATACATGTGTACACACATATGTATGCTTGGTTGCATAAATGCTGTTGGCCATGTGCCAAAGCCCTGTTATGAAGCTTTGAGATGAAGTAAAACATCCAGCTATAAGCTGACTTTATTTCTTTCCCTCTTGACCCATCTATTCATAAATCTGAATTCAACTGCATAACAAATTCTACCATTCTACTTTCATCAACAGTTATTAACGATACCAATCACATTAAATTTCTACAAATCTCTTCATAGTTTCTAAAAATAGCAAGATTTCAAATTTCAGTTTTCTACAGCAGCAACTTTACAAAATACCTGTAACTAGGACATTTTAAATTAACTTAGGGGAGCATAAAGTGTAATTTTCAGGTCGTTCAGTTAGTTTGAAAAAAAGTCTGAGTTACTCTGAACACCAGCCCAAGGTATGACTACACATTAATGAGTTATTTAATAAGCAATTTAAAAAAATCAATCCTATTATTGTAAAGCAGAGGTCGAAACCTGGCATGCTACAGGCCAGATTTTGCCCTCAGATGTGTTTTGTTTGGCCCGTATAACTTTGGCCTGTCCACAGTTATAAATCTTTTAAAACAGTTGCCAACATTTGGAAATTGGGAGCTATATAAAAACCCTGAGTTTCTGGCTTCTTTTAAAAAGTCCTAAGATCTGGCAAACTGGGCATTTTTTCTCTCATAGCAACTCTAATTTGTAGGAGGGCTATCTCCTAGAATTGATTGGCTGAGATTTTGTCCTTTATTGCTAGAATTTTGTTTTATTTTTCCTAACACTCCATCATCTTTATTCATCTACATTACCTGTACAGTCTGTAGTAATCATCTGAGTCTTGGTATCCTGTTTGAAGATTCTAATTACTATTTGAGTATGACTGTTCACCTCTCTGAATTTCATATTTCCTTAACGGGAGAGTAATAGGCAAAATTCTGAGATGCCGTCCACCCTCAAATTCAAGATTCTCAGCCGCTGGTGTACACACAACTTCTCCTACTTGTTCAGATAAACCAAACAGTCTATTCACTACTCTAGATGCTTCTGGGAGGGATTTTGCAGAAGTAATTAAAGTCTCAAATCTGTTGATTTTAAAATAGGAACATTATTGAGGTGGGTCTGATCTAATCTTGGGGACCTCGTTCAAAGCAGAGAATTTTCTCTGGCAGGCCACAAAAGAGGATGTCGGGGATTACTGCACCCAAGTAAGGCTAAGCCAAGATCCTTGCAGTGAATGGCCTTCAGAACCCATTGCAAGAAAACTACAGGAGCTCAGAGTGGCCCCAGGACAACAGCTAGAAGAAAACGAGGGGCCTTACGCCTGCAGCCGTCAGGAAAAGAATTCAGCCAAACCAATGAACTTGGAAGCGACTCTTGAGCCAAGATGAGGACCAGAGTTGCCACTGATACCTGGATTTCGGCCCAGGGAGACCCTAAACAGAAGACTCAGCAGTGCCCTTTCCAGACATGTCACCCACCGACCGAATCAGTGAGATAATACATTGTTATTGCTTTAGGTCTCTAGGTTTATGGTAATTTTTAAAGCAGCAATAGAGAACCAATACAGTATTCACTCTCCCAGTAATCCCATCGCAAAATCTTAATATTGACATTAACCTCTATTTCCAAGCTGTCGCCTAAGTGTGTTGATTCTGTGTACCTCACTACATCACTGACCTAGTATGAGCACTTTATCCCCACCCCTCACACCTGGAATTCAGTTTTGCTTTGTTTGAATTCAGTTTTGTTTGCTTGGTCTCCATACCTCCGGTTTTTTCCCCCACACAAATACACGATGTGAAGTTTTTCTGTTTCAAACTTTCAGAAGCACTTTTCAAAATCTGTAGTGAATTCTCAGTGCACATCTATAAATCATCACGGTAAGTTCTAGAACAATATTTCCACACTGGAAGGTGTGGCCATTCATTTCTGGAGTTCAGATTTCTCCATAAACCTTAAAATTGAATGCTTTCACACTTTTAGTAACTATGTTAAAAAAAAAAACCAACAGAAGTGTGTGACCATCTGGAAGACAGATTTATGACCTAGTACAGCCACCCAGCCACCCAGTCTTTGGTGGCTCAGATGGGAAAGAATCAGCCTGCTATGCAGGAGACTCAGGTTCAATCCCTGGGTCCAGAAGATCCCCTGGAGAAGGAAACGGCAACCTACTCCGGTATTCTTGCCTGGAGAAACCCACAGGACAGAGGATCCTGGCGGGCTACAGTCCATGGGGTCGCAAACAGTCCAACACAACTGAGCGACTAAGCACGCAGCATGTCCAACCACCCAATATGGGTCTCACTCAGCATACTTCTTTGTATTGAGGGTCACATCAGTATGAGCTATATTACATTGATTTTCTTAAAAGCAAATCTAGGAATAATGGAAAACTTGGTATGGAAGTGATGCTTGACACAAAAGTGAAGACTGAATAATGTCATAGAAAATTATGAGTGAAAAATTCATTGTACTTTAAATGGAAAACAAAGTAGTAATTTTTAAAAAAGAAGAAAGGACAGTGAGTGACCTATCATAGTATAAATTCACTCTGTATTTGGTGATTAACAACTTAGTTTAAGCCAAAGAATTTAAAACAATACACAATAACCTTAATCTTTTTGATTGAATTTTAGTAGTTTTGGCCTTTTGTCATTTGTATCTAATTCACAAATTAATTTTGGATTTATAGTAATTTTTTACCTGGAAGTTTTTATCTAATTTTATTTTTATATTGTATTTTAGTAATAAAGTACAAACAAAACACATGGCGAACCCAATAAAACCAAAATCTCAATTTTTCAGACTTTCCTTGTTGCAATGTTCTTGGCAGTCTTAAAGAAGACTGGTCAGAGATTTCACAGAAAGTGTCTCAATCGGGATTTTGCTAAACGTTTTCTCATGATTAGACTGTGGTTATGTTGTTTTAGGAGGAAGATCACAGAAGTGAAGTGTCATTCTTATCACATCTTATTAAGGGTATAACTAATCAATATGACTTATCACCATCAATGGTTAACTTAGGTCATCTGACTAAAATTGTGAATTAATTATGTAGCTCACCTCCTTGATAGTAAAATACTTATATAAATTCTTTGGATTTCTCTGCATAATTTTTTAATAAAAATCATGTTAATATAAAGAATCCCGTATTTCAGAACAACTGAAATTGACTACCTAAGGCTTGATCTTCTCAGGAATTCATTTTTCATTTATATCTCTTTTGTGATTCAATTAAACTACCAGGTTTGATAACTTAGCATCCAACACAGTATCTTAGTATCTTATAAAAGGTAGATGTTCAATGAAATTCTATTAAAATTAATAATGTATGACCACCTCAAATTTATTTATATAATGTATGTATGTGTTATAAATAAACTTCAATCATTTTCCTAATGAAAAGGAGTCAGATAAAAAATAGCATACACAGTGTGACTCCATTAGTATAGCGTGATAGAAAGCAGAGCAGGGGTCAGCTAAACTGGGGCTAACCGGAGAACTTTGGGGTGATGGAAATGTTTTATAATTTGATTGTGGCCAGAATAACACGGATATTTCCATTCATCCAAGCTCATCAATGTGTGTTTTAAAATGTAATCACTTAATAAGTTAAATTATACTTCAATAAAGTTGACTTTTAGAAAGTAAAATATAGACCTATTTTCTAAGTCAGATGACAGAGAAATATTTGAAACTGTGAAAAGAAATAAGATTAGGAAATGTTAAAGATGAGTGGGAATTTAATCAATAAAGAAGAGTATATCAGTGACTGGTAACTGGCCAGCAAAATTCATCTTCTCATTTGCCATAATAATGGAGTTTAAAGAAGAAATATGGCTTTCTATCCAGAGTATACATTTTCAGTCCTCCTCTGTGAGTCATTTTACAGTCATGTAATTAAGTCTTCACCAAATGGATCTGAAAAGAACTGACATGTATAGCGTTTGCCTTGCTTAATAGAAAATTGGTTGGATGGCCTTCACTAATTTCCTCTTCACCATCACTACAACACAGATGTGTCTGTATCTAGCTTTAATAACAGAGGTGAAGATATGAATCTAGATAATGGTGAAGTCAGACCATTAAAGAAATCAGAGTCACTGAATGCTCGTGTGGAACAGTCTACTGGCACCTGATCCAGGGGAGGTACAACCCAGTGAATTAACATTTTTCCTTTTTTTTTTTAAACAAAGATAAATATTTTGAATTTTATTGCATTGTTTTGCATATACATAGTTACATTAAAATTTTCTAAAAAAGTTTTACAGGGGTATAGTTGATTTATAATCTATTAGTATCAGGTGTACAGCAAAGTGAAATATATATATATATATACACACATATATTTCAAGTTTCAATTTTTTTAGATTTTTTTCCCGTAAAGCCATTACACAGTATTTAGTAGACTTTCCTGTACCATACAGTAAGTCCTTAATTAGTTGTGTATATGTATATATCAATTATAATCTATCAAGAACCAAGATTGCCAAGAGAACTATCAAGAACCTCAGATATGAAGATGATGCCAACATTAGGCAGAAAGCAAAGAAGATCTAAAGAGCTTCTTGATGAAATTGAAAGAGAAGAGTGAAAAAGTTGGCTTAAAACTCAGCATTCAGGAACCTAAGATCATGGCATCTGGTCCCAGCACTTCATGGCAAATAGATGGGGAAACAATGGAAACAGTGACCGGCTTTATTTTGGGGGGCTCCAAAATCACTACAGATGGTGACTGCAGCCATGAAATTAAAAGACACTTGCTCCTTGGAAGAAAAACTATGACCAGCCTAGACAGCATACTTTACTTTGAGACAGCAGAGACATTACTTTGCTGACAAAGGTTCATCTAGTCAAAGCTATGGTTTTTCCAGTAGTCATGTATGGATGTGAGAGTTGGACTATAAAAAAAGCTGAGCACAGAAGAATTGATGCTTTTGAACTGTGGTGTTGAAGACTCTTGAGAGTCCCTTAGACTGCAAGGAGATCCAACCAGTCCATCCTAAAGGAAATCAGTCCTGAATATTCACTGGAAGGACTGATGCTGAAGCTGAAACTCCAATACTTTCGCCACCTGATGCAAAGAACTGACTCACTGGAAAAGACTCTGATGCTGGGAAAGACTGAAGGTGGGAGGAGAAAGGGACGATAGAGGATGCGATGGTTGGATGCTGTCACAGATTCGAAGGACATGAGTTTGAGCAAGCTTTGGGAGTTGGTGATGGACAGGGAAGCCTGGCATGCTGTAGTTCACAGGGTTGCAAATGTTAGACACAACTGAGCAACTGAACTGAACTGAATTTACCCCTCAGCCCCTTTAATGCCTGGTAGCCATAATTTGCTTTCTACAGCTGTGACTCTACTTCTATTATGTAGGTAAGTTCACTGATACCACTTTCTAGATTCCACATATAAGCAATATCATCTGATATTTGTCTTTCTCTGTCTGACTTAACTTCATTCAGCATGATAATCTCAACATACGTCCATGTTACTGCAAATGGCACAAGAAAAGATGCTCAACATAACTAATTATTAGAGAAATGCAAAATAAAATGAGGTATCACCTCAGTTCAGTTCAGTCCCTCAGTCATGTCTGACTCTTTGTGACCCCATGGACTGCAGCATGCCAGGCCTCCCTGTCCTTCACCAACTCCCAAAGTTTACTCAAACCCATGTCCATTGAGTCGGTGATGCCATCCAACCATCTCATCCTCTGTCATCCCCTTCTCCTTCTCAATCTTTCCCAGAATCAGGGTATTTTTCAATGAGTCAGCTCTTCACATCAGGTGGCCAAAGTATTGGAGTTTCAGCTTCAGCATCAGTCCTTCCAACGAATATTCAGAACTGACTTGCTTTAGGATAGACTGGTTGGATCTCCTTGCAGTCCAAGGGACTCTCAAGAGTTTTCTCCAATACCACAGTTCAAAAGCATCGATTCTTTATCGCTCAGCTTTCTTTATAGTCCAACTCTCACATCCATACATGACCACTGGAAAAACCGTAGTTTGACTAGATGGACCTATGTTGGCAAAGTAATGTCTCTGCTTTTTAATGCTGTCTTGGTTGGTCATAGTTGTTCTTGCAAGGAGCTAGTGTCTTTTAATTTCATGGCTGAAGTCACCATCTGCAGTGATTTTGGAACCCAAGAAAATAAAGCCGGTCACTGTTGCCATTGTTTTCCCACCTATTTGCCATGAAGTGATGGGGCCAGATGCCATGACCTTAGTTTTCTGCACGTTGAGTTTTAAGCCAACTTTTTCACTCTTCTCTTTCACTTTCATCAAGAGGCTCTTCAGTTCTTCTTCACTTTCTGCCATAAGAGAGGCATCACCTGCATGTCTGAGGTTATTGATATTTGCCCAGCCATCTTGATTCCAGCCTGTGTGTCATCCGCCCAGCGTTTCTCATGATGTACTCTGCACATATGTTAAATAAGCAGGGTGACAATATACAGCCTTGACCTACTCCTTTCCCAATTTGGAACCAGTCTGTTGTTCCATGTCCAGTTCTAACTGTTGCTTCCTGACCTGCATACAGATTTCTCAAGAGGCAGGTCAGGTGGTCTGGTGTTCCCATCTCTCTTAGAATTTTCCACAGTTTGTTTGTGAGGTATCACCTCACATGAGCCAAAATGGCCATCATCAAAAAGTTAGAAACAATAAATGCTGGAGAGGCTGCAGAGGAAAGGGAACCCTCCTACAATGTCGAGTTACCAAATAGAGCTGCCATATGACCTAGCAATCCCACTTCTGGGCATTTATCCGGAGAAAACCATAATCTGAAAAGACAAATGCATCCCAGTGTTCACAGAAGCATTATTCTTAATAGCCAGGACTTGGAAGCAAGCTAAACATCATTAGCATTCTCCTGTAAACCACCATGGCTTTGTGTCATACAAGAGTTTAGACTTTGCTCTAAATGCAACCAGTATACCCAAAGCACTCCCTGTGTGGGTGCAAAGTATGAATAAAGAAGAGAGGTGTATACAGAGGAGGTAGGCGGACAGGACTCACCTCATTAGGAAAAGGGCTTGGGATAAAGGAAGGAAATAGTAGGTTAATGGGATGACCAGATTGTTGACAAACTTAAAAATTATATAGCTCCTTTGGGACCCCACTCCAGTACTCTTGCCTGGAAAATCCCATGGATGGAGTATCCTGGTAGGCTGCAGTCCATCGGGTCGCTAAGAGTCGGGCACGACTGAGCGACTTCACTTTCACTTTTCACTTTCATGCATTGGAGAAGGAAATGGCAACCCACTCCAGTGTTCTTACCTGGAGAATCCCAGGGACGGGGTCGGGGGGGGGGGGGGGGGGGCTGGTGGGCTGCCGTCTATGGGGTCGCACAGAGTCGGACACGACTGAAGCAACTTAGCAGCAGCAGCAACATTGGGATTTAGAAATATTACAGAAGAAATGAATGATCTTGAACATTGTAGGAATACATTGAAAGCATTTCTTAAGGAAGATCACTGTGATGTATACAACTAGTTGGAGAAAGAAAAAGATTCCAAAAAATTAAACTGTAGGAATCTTTAGAAATTAAGTGATAGGTACCAGGGCCAAGGAAGAGGCAAAAAGAAAAGAAGAAATAAAAAAGCCCAGTTTCCTTATTAAAGACAGTTTTCATGTTAAAGAAAGACCTGAAGGAATGAGATGATAGATTCTATAAAGGCATAAGGTGGTGCCTCTATCCATGGAATTCTCCAAGCAAGAATACTGGAGTGGGTTGCCATTCCCTTCTTTAGGGGATCTTCCTGACTCAGGGTTCGAACTCAAGTCCCCTGTATTGAAGGCGGATTCTTTACCATTTTAGCTACCAGGAAAGCCCCCGAAAATAACTAAGGTACAAAAACTCACACAATGTTGGTAATTGTTTGGAGAAATAAACACATTGTCTTCGTATAATGAATATTTCAATGCTATTTTCACAGGAGCTAAATTCTGCTCAATTTTCTTTTTTTTATTTTATTTTATTTTTTTTTAATTTTAAAATCTTTAATTCTTACATGCGTTCCCAAACATGACCCCCCCCTCCCACCTCCCTCCCCACAACATCTCTCTGGGTCATCCCCATGCACCAGCCCCAAGCATGCTGCACCCTACGTCAGACATGGACTGGCGATTCCATTCTTGCATGATAGTATACATGTTAGAATTCCCATTCTCCCAAATCATCCCACCCTCTCCCTCTCCCTCTGAGTTCAAAAGTCCGTTATACACATCTGTGTCTTTATTCCTGTCTTGCATACAGGGTCGTCATTGCCATCTTCCTAAATTCCATATATATGTGTTAGTATACTGTATTGGTGTTTTTCTTTCTGGCTTACTTCACTCTGTATAATTGGCTCCAGTTTCATCCATCTCATCAGAACTGATTCAAATGAATTCTTTTTAACGGCTGAGTAATACTCCATTGTGTATATGTACCACAGCTTTCTTATCCATTCATCTGCTGATGGACATCTAGGTTGTTTCCATGTCCTGGCTATTATAAACAGTGCTGCGATGAACATTGGGGTACATGTGTCTCTTTCAATTCTGGTTTCCTCGGTGTGTATGCCCAGAAGTGGGATTGCTGGGTCATAAGGTAGTTCTATTTGCAATTTTTTAAGGAATCTCCACACTGTTCTCCATAGTGGCTGTACTAGTTTGCATTCCCACCAACAGTGTAGGAGGGTTCCCTTTTCTCCACACCCTCTCCAGCATTTATTGCTTGCAGATTTTTGGATCGCAGACATTCTGACTGGTGTGAAGTGGTACCTCATTGTGGTTTTGATTTGCATTTCTCTAATAATGAGTGATGTTGAGCATCTTTTCATGTGTTTGTTAGCCATCCGTATGTCTTCTTTGGAGAAACGTCTATTTAGTTCTTTGGCCCATTTTTTGATTGGGTCATTTATTTTTCTGGAGTTGAGCTGCATAAGTTGCTTGTATATTTTTGAGATTAGTTGTTTGTCAGTTGCTTCATTTGCTATTATTTTCTCCCATTCAGAAGGCTGTCTTTTCACCTTGCTTATAGTTTCCTTTGTTGTGCAGAAGCTTTTAATTTTAATTAGATCCCATTTGTTTATTTTTGCTTTTATTTCCAGAATTCTGGGAGGTGGATCATAGAGGATCCTGCTGTGATTTATGTCTGAGAGTGTTTTGCCTATATTCTCCTCTAGGAGTTTTATAGTTTCTGATCTTACATTTAGATCTTTAATCCATTTTGAGTTTATTTTTGTGTACGGTGTTAGAAAGTGATCTAGTTTCATTCTTTTACAAGTGGTTGACCAGTTTTCCCAGCACCACTTGTTAAAGAGATTGTCTTTACTCCATTGTATATTCTTGCCTCCTTTGTCAAAGATAAGGTGTCCATATGTGTGTGGATTTATCTCTGGGCTTTCTATTTTGTTCCATTGATCTATATGTCTGTCTTTGTGCCAGTACCATACTGTCTTGATGACTGTGGCTTTGTAGTAGAGCCTGAAGTCAGGCAAGTTGATTCCTCCCGTTCCATTCTTCTTTCTCAAGATTGCTTTGGCCATTCGAGGTTTTTTGTATTTCCATACAAATCTTGAAATTATTTGTTCTAGTTCTGTGAAAAATGTGGCTGGTAGCTTGACAGGGATTGCATTGAATTTGTAAATTGCTTTGGGTAGTATACTCATTTTCACTATATTGATTCTTCCGATCCATGAACATGGTATATTTCTCCATCTATTAGTGTCCTCTTTGATTTCTTTCATCAGTGTTTTATAGTTTTCTATATAGAGTTCTTTAGTTTCTTTAGGTAGATATATTCCTAAGTATTTTATTCTTTTCGTTGCAATGGTAAATGGAATTGTTTCCTTAATTTCTTTTTCTACTTTCTCATTATTCGTGTATAGGAATGCAAGGGATTTCTGTGTGTTGATTTTATATCCTGCAACTTTACTATATTCATTGATTAGCTCTAGTAATTTTCTGGTGGAGTCTTTAGGGTTTTCCATGTAGAGGATCATGTCATCTGCAAACAGTGATAGTTTTACTTCTTCTTTTCCAATTTGGATTCCTTTTATTTCTTTTTCTGTTCTGATTGCTGTGGCCAAAACTTCCAGAACTATGTTGAATAGTAGCGGTGAAATTGGACACCCTTGTCTTGTTCCTGACTTTAGGGGAAATGCTTTCAATTTTTCACCATTGAGGATAATGTTTGCTGTGGGTTTGTCATATATAGCTTTTATTATGTTGAGGTATGTTCCTTCTATTCTGCTTTCTGGAGAGTTTTTATCATAAATGGATGTTGAATTTTGTCAAAGGCCTTCTCTGCATCTATTGAGATAATCATATGGTTTTTATTTTTCAATTTGTTAATGTGGTGAATTACATTGATTGATTTGCGGATATTGAAGAATCCTTGCATCCCTGGGATAAAGCCCACTTGGTCATGGTGTATGATCTTTTTAATGTGTTGTTGGATTCTGATTGCTAGAATTTTGTTGAGGATTTTTGCATCTATGTTCATCAGTGATATTGGCCTGTAGTTTTCTTTTATTGTGACATCTTTGTTAGGTTTTGGTATTAGGGTGATGGTGGCCTCATAGAATGAGTTTGGAAGTTTACCTTCCTCTGCAATTTTCTGGAAGAGTTTGAGGAGGATAGGTGTTAGCTCTTCTCGAAATTTTTGGTAGAATTCAGCTGTGAAGCCGTCTGGACCTGGGCTTTTGTTTGCTGGAAGATTTCTGATTACAGTTTCAATTTCCATGCTTGTGATGGGTCTGTTAAGATTTTCTATTTCTTCCTGGTTCAGTTTTGGAAAATTGTACTTTTCTAAGAATTTGTCCATTTCTTCCACGTTGTCCATTTTATTGGCATACAGCTGCTGATAGTAGTCTCTTATGATCCTTTGTATTTCTGTGTTGTCTGTTGTGATCTCTCCATTTTCATTTCTAATTTTATTGATTTGATTTTTCTCTCTTTGCTTCTTGATGAGTCTGGCTAATGGTTTGTCAATTTTATTTATCCTTTCAAAGAACCAGCTTTTGGCTTTGTTGATTTTTGCTATGGTCTCTTTTGTTTCTTTTGCATTTATTTCTGCCCTAATTTTTAAGATTTCTTTCCTTCTACTAACTCTGGGGTTCTCCAACTCTTCCTTTTCTAGTTGCTTTAGTTGTAGAGTTAGGTTGTTTATTTGACTTTTTTCTTGTTTCTTGAGGTATGCCTGTATTGCTATGAACTTTCCTCTTAGCACTGCTTTTATAGTGTCCCACAGGTTTTGGGTTGTTGTGTTTTCATTTTCATTAGTTTCTATGCATATTTTGATTTCTTTTTTTGATTTCTTCTGTGATTTGTTGGTTATTCAGAAGTGTGTTGTTCAACCTCCATATGTTGGAATTTTTAATATTTTTTCTCCTGTAATTGAGATCTAGTCTTAATGCATTATGGTCAGAAAAGATGCTTGGAATGATTTCGATTTTCTTGAATTTATCAAGTTTAGATTTATGGCCCAGGATGTGATCTATCCTGGAGAAGGTTCCATGAGCACTTGAAAAAAAGGTGAAATTCATTGTTTTGGGGTGAAATGTCCTGTAGATATCAATTAGGTCTAACTGATCTAATGTATCGTTTAAAGTTTGCGTTTCTTTGTTAATTTTCTGTTTAGTTGATCTGTCCATAGGTGTGAGTGGGGTATTAAAGTCTCCCACTATTATTGTGTTATTGTCGATTTCCCCTTTCATACTTGTTAGCATTTGTCTTACATATTGCGGTGCTCCTATATTGGGTGCATATATATTTATAATTGTTATATCTTCTTCTTGGATTGTTCCTTTGATCATTATGTAGTGGCCTTCTTTGTCTCTTTTCACAGCCTTTGTTTTAAAGTCTATTTTATCGGATATGAGTATTGCCACTCCTGCTTTCTTTTGGTCTCTATTTGCGTGGTATATCTTTTTCCAGCCCTTCACTTTCAGTCTGTATGTGTCCCTTGTTTTGAGGTGTGTCTCTTGTAAGCAGCATATAGAGGGGTCTTGTTTTTGTATCCATTCGGCCAGTCTTTGTCTTTTGGTTGGGGCGTTCAACCCATTTACGTTTAAGGTGATTATTGATAAGTATGATCCCGTTACCATTTACTTTATTGTTTTGGGTTCAGGTTTATACACCCTTTCCGTGTTTCTTTTCTAGAGAATATCCTTTAGAATTTGTTGGAGAGCTGGTTTGGTGGTGCTGAATTCTCTCAGCTTTTGCTTGTCTGTAAAGCTTTTGATTTCTCCTTCGTATTTGAATGAGATCCTTGCTGGGTACAGTAATCTGGGCTGTAGGTTATTGTCTTTCATCACTTTAAGTATGTCTTGCCATTCTCTCCTGGCCTGAAGAGTTTCTATTGAAAGATCAGCTGTTATCCTTATGGGAATCCCCTTGTGTGTTATTTGTTGTTTTTCCCTTGCTGCTTTTAATATTTGTTCTTTGTGTTTGATCTTTGTTAATTTGGTTAATATGTGTCTTGGGGTGTTTCGCCTTGGGTTAATCCTATTTGGAACTCTCTGTGTTTCTTGGACTTGGGTGATTATTTCCTTCCCCATTTTAGGGAAGTTTTCAACTATTATCTCCTCAAGGATTTTCTCATGATCTTTCTTTCTGTCTTCTTCTTCTGGGACTCCTATAATTCGAATGTTGGAGCGTTTCATATTGTCCTGGAGGTCTCTGAGATTGTCCTCATTTCTTTTAATTCATTTTTCTTGTTTCCTCTCTGATTCATTTATTTCTACCATTCTATCTTCTATTTCACTAATCCTATCTTCTGCCTCCGTTATTCTACTATTTGTTGCCTCCAGAGTGTTTCTGATCTCATTTATTGCATTATTCATTATATTTTGACTCTTTTTTATTTCTTCTAGGTCCTTGTTAAACCTTTCTTGCATCTTCTCAATCTTTGTCTCTAGCCTATTTATCTGTGATTCCATTTTGATTTCAAGATTTTGGATCATTTTCACTATCAATATTTGGAATTCCTTCTCAGGTAGATTCCCTACTTCTTCCTCTTTTGTTTGGTTTGGTGGGCAACTCTCCTGTTCCTTTACCTGCTGAGTATTCCTCTGTCTCTTCATCTTGGTTATATTGCTGCGTTTGGGGTGGCCTTTTTATATTCTGGTAATTTGTGGAGTTCTCTTTATTATGGAGCTTCCTCACTTTGGGTGGGGTTCTATCAGTGGCTTGTCAAGGTTTCCTGGTTAGGGAGGCTTGTGTTTGAGTTTTGGTGGGTGGAGCTGGGTTTCTTCTCTCTGGAGTGCAGTGGAGTGACCCGTAATGGGTTACAAGACATCGAAGGTTTTGGGATAATTTTGAGCTGCCTGTATATTGAGGCTCAGGGGAGTGTTCCTGTGTTGCTGGAGAATTTGCGTGGTATGTCTTGTTTTGGAACTTGTTGGCCCTTGGGTGGAGCTTGGTTTCGGTGTAGGTATGAAGGCATTAGATGGGCTCCTATTGCTTAATGTTCCCTGAATTCAAGAGTTCTCTAATGTTTTCAGGCTTTGGATTTAAGCCTCCTGCTTCTGGTTTTCAGTTTTATTTTTACAGTAGCCTCTAGACTTCTCCATCTATACAGCACCGATGATAAAACATCTAGGTTAAAGATGAAAAGGTTCTCCACATTGAGGGACACTCAGAGAGGTTCACTGGGTTATAAGGAGAAGAGAAGATGGAGGAGGTAGTTAGAGGTAACTGGAATGAGATGCGGTGAGATCAAAAGAGAAGAGAGCAAACTAGCCAGTAGTCACTTCCTTATGTGTGCTCTATAGTCTGGACCGCTCAGGGGTATTTACAGAGTTATACGGGGAAGAGGAGAGGGAGGAAGTGGACAGAGGTGACCAGGAGGATCAGAGAGAGGAATGAGTAGGAGAGAGACAAATCCTGCCAGTAACCTGTTCCTTAGGTGTTCCCCACCGTCTGGAACATACAGAGATTCACAGAGTTGGATAGAGGAGAGATGGAGGGGAAAAGAGACAGAGGCCACCTGGTGGAGAAAAAGGAGAGTCCAGAGGAGGAGAGAGTGGTCAAGCCAGTAATCTCGCTCCCAGGTAAACTGGGGTAGTGAAGTTTGGGTTTTTAAATGTACAAAATTGGCAATAAACACCTAAGAGCAAAGATTAAAAATCTAGAGTAGAGGTTGGATTTTCAAAGATACAATATTAAAGAGAAGCAGAAGGAAAAAGGAAGAAAGAAAAAAAAAAGAAAGAAAAAGAATTATTAAAAAACAAACAAACAAACAGACAAACAATCAAAAAAAAAAAAAAACCATCAACAACCATCCAAAGACTATATATGGTGTTTGCCTTAAAAAAAAAAAGGGGGGGGGGTCTTTAAAGAAAATAGTAATAATAGGTTATAGAAATAAAAATTAGAGGAGAAATAGAAGACTTAACAATTAAAAAAAAGTTAGAAAAAAAAAAGGAATGCTTTTAAAAATATTAAAAAATATATATATCTGGCCCTTTCTGGTGTTATAGGCTGTGTGGGATCACTTCCAAGGTGGTTCCCTCTGATTAACTTCTTCTGTTTGCTGGTTTTTTAGGCTCACTAGTTCAGTCGCGCTGTGGGGAGGGGGGATGCTGCAAACAAATAGCACTGTCGTGTGCACACAGTATCTCTGCTCCGCTTGACCTGTCCTTTCTCGCGGCGCACAAACCGCTCCGGCTCTACGATGCTCAGCCGGGAACCGTCTGGGGCCGGCCCTAGGCTGCGTGCACTTCCCCGGTCCAAGCCGCTCAGGTTCGGCGCTCAGGCAGCCCTCAGAGGCACAGATTCGGCTGGAACTGCGCTTTGTGCCCTTCCCAGGTCCGAGTAGCTCAGGAGTTTGGCGAGCACGGTCGCCGCGGCTTGTCACCTTTTCTGCCGCTGCTGCTCAGCTTTCTGGGTGGACCGCTGGCGCACCCCGTGAGGCAGATTGTGACTGTCCAGCACCCCCAGAAGTCTTAGCAAAGGAGCCTGCTTGCAGTTAGGTAAGTAAAGTCTCTCCGGGTCTGCAATTGCCCCTTTCCAGTCCTTACGGCTCTGGCTGCCTGTCCCCGGCGGGGGATGGTCTGCAGCCAGCTTTTTCCAGTTCCGTCCTTTGTTCTGTGCTCGGTCCTGGCGGTGTCTTATGTTCGAGCTTTTCGCGTGGTAGCTATCCCACAGTCTGGGTTGCTAGCCCAAGTTAGGTCGTTCTGGTTGCGCGTGGGGCGTTCCTGCCCGATTCTTACAAAGCTCTGCAGCCCGCGCCTCCCGCGCGTCCCTGCCCTGCCCCCACTTCCCAATGGCGGATGCAGGCGTCTGTGCTGCTTTTCCGCTGGGGGAGTTACTGGTGGGCTTGTAATCTCTTGGTTTTAATTATTTATCTATTTTTCCTTCCTGTTATGTTGCCCTCTGTGTTTCCAAGGCTCGCCACAGACTCGGCAGGGAGAGTGTTTCCTGGTGTTTGGAAACCTCTCTTCTTAAAATTCCCTTCCCGGGATGGGCTTCCCTTCCCGGGACGGAGCTCCCTCCCCACCTCCTTTGTCTCCTTTTTCGTCTTTTATATTTTATCCTACCTGTTTTTGAAGACAATGGTCTGATTTTCTGGTTGCCTGATGTCCTCTGCCAGCCTACAGAAGTTGTTTTGTGAAGTTTGCTCAGCTTGAAATGTTCTTTTGAGGAATTTGTGAGGGAGAAAGTGGTCTTCCCGTCCTATTCCTCCGCCATCTTTCCCCTATCTCCTCTGCTCAATTTTCTAATTAATTTTAGTAACTTAATCTTTTTAAATGGTTTGCCTGCATGAATTACAGTGCGATTCTGTATCTGAATTGTATTGGTTTTCTTTGGAGTTTAAATGAAATTAAATATTTGTTTGCTCATTGCTCTCCTTTTCAAGGAAGCATAGAAGTGTACCATGCAGTGTACGGTGGGGAGATGACTTCAAGGGAGACATCTGTGCTGAGTCAAATAATAAACATATGGTCCCCATGTATATGGAAGCAAAGGGCTTTCCTGTTGCTCTGAAGAGCTTGTAAAGAGGTGAGGTTTTACAAAAAAAAAAAAAAAAAAAGACATTAGAAAAAAAAAAAATTAAGGGATTGCAAATATCCCAAATGGTCCATACATGAATTGAGTATCTTAGGGAAATGAAACTGGAAAATATTCCTTCTCTTCCAATCTTAGTTCTAACACTCTATGTCAAGTTCATATCCGATGCCAGTTTGACAGGAGGCTTCTCTATTCTCTTTCTCCAATCCACCCCTCACATTTGCAGTCCTGTGATGTTCTACAGTGTATGTTGGAATGAGGCCTCCAGTGCTCTGAGAGACCCCTACTGCCTGAAGAATACAGTTCAACCTCCTCATAAGACTGTCAGGCTTTCTAAGATCTGACTCGAAGTTGTCTCTCATCACCTGCTGACTCACACCGAAGTTACACTCTCTTGCTAGAATAGACTGCTGTTCCCTTTCTTTGTTCTGTCTTAGGCTGCTCATCCTTTATCCTCACCTCTCAAACAATCTTTCCATCTCTAAAGGTTCAGGTAAAATAATCTTTCTTTCTAGATCTTCTTATGCTATATTTAATTTTGTTATGTGATACCTTTTCAATTATTATATTCAGTTGTCCATGGCATTTTTCTGTGAAAAACTAAGTTATAGTACTCAAATCTGAAACTGCAAAATTTTTATTTTTGTTTATCCATATGCTCCCTCCAAACCTCTTAAATGAAGCACAAGAAAATCTTAGCACTAAGAGAATAAAACACATGCACTTATACAAATAAGTTGACATAAGTGTTTCACTTTCCTAACCATTTGACCAGAAATTTAAAAGAAAAAACGTATATGTATTTTTTCAACTGACATTTCTTTTTAATTTACTCAGTAGGGGCTTCCCAGGTGACTCAGTGGTAAAGAATCCACTTGTAATGCAGGAGACTCGGGAAAAGCAGTTTTGATCCCTGGGTTGGGAAGATCCCCTGGAGGAGGGCATGGCAACCCACCCCAGTAATCTTGCCTGGAGAACCTGAGGGACAGAGGAGCCTGGTGGGCTATATAGTCCATAGGGTCACAAAGAGTCAGACACGACTGAAGCAACTGAATACGCATGCACGCACTCAGTAGACACAGGAATTTTCTGACCATTCCAAACATCAACTTGTAGGTGATGATGATTTTAAACAGATGAAAGTGAAATGAAAGTCACTCAGTCGTGTCTGCCTCTTTGTGACCCCATGGACTACACAATCCATGGAATTCTCCAAGCCAGGATACTGGAGTGGGTAGCCTACCCCTTCTCCAGCAGATCTTCCCAACCCAGTAGTTGAACTGGGGTCTCCTGTCTTGTTGCCGGCAGATTCTTCACCAGCTGAGCTAACAGGGAAGCCCTTAAATAGACGATCCTCTTGATATTGTCTTGCCTGGCATACTCATGGGCTTCCCAGGTGGCGCTAGTGGTAAAGAAGCCATCTGCCAATGCAGGAGACAGAAGAGAAGCGGCATATTCATAATTTAGAGAATGCTGGTTGTCGTTCTAAGGACAGAATAAAAACTGAAAGCAATATTGACTGCAATAACAATGAAATTTTTTGTTTAGAATTTGTCTGAGAAGTGACAGAAAACCCAAACTAATTTCATTTAAGCAAAACAAACAAAAAAATTTAAAAAGCATTTATGTGGTGGATACATGTGGATGTATGGCAAAACCAATACAATATTGTAATTAACCTCCAATTAAAATAAATAAATTTATTTAAAATATATTTATTGTGGGACTTCCCTGGTGGTTCAGTGGTTGAGAATTTGCCTTGCAATGCATGGGACTCAGGTTCATGCATTGTCCCTGGTTGGACAACTAAGATCCCACATTGACATAAGCCTCAACTACTGAGCCTGCACGATGAAGGCAACAGGGAGTCCCTCTACCACATTTAAAGATCCTTTGCGCTCCAGCTAAGACCTGATGCAGCCAAATAAATGCATAAATATCTTTTGTTAAAGGCAACAAAAATTAAATAAGCAAACTACACATTAATATAAAATAAATTATATCCATAATACAAAAGAAATCTTACAACTTAAAAAGAAGGCATACAACACATTAAAAAATGAACAAAGTATTTCAATGGATATTTAACAAAAGAAGATATGAATAAACACACTGAAAATGCTAAACATTATTAGTCATAGGAAAATGCTAATTAAGACTCTTCACCTGTATTAAAATGTCCAATATTAAAAACAAAGATAATTTAAAGCATTGGTCAGGATCTGGAACACTGGGAATGTGCATACGTTGCTGATAAGGTATAAAATGGTATTACTGATTTAGAAAAGATTTTGAAAGTTCCCTCTACAGCTAAACATGCAATAACCCTATTACCCAACAAGTAAACTTCAGGCACTTATCCAAGGGACAGGAAAACATATATGCACAAAAACTCAAAACCATTTTGTTATTGTTCAGTCCTTCAGTCATGTCCAACTCTTTGTGACCCCATGGACTGCAGCACCCAAGGCTTTCCTGTCCTTCACCATTTCCTGGAGGTTTCTGAAACTCATGTCCATCAACTTGGTGATACCATACAACTATCTCATCCTCTGTCATCCCCTTCTCCTCCTGCCTTCAATCTTTCCCAGCATCAGGGTCTTTTCTAATGAGTCAGTTCTTCTCATCAGGTGGACAAAGTATTAGAGCTTCAGCTTCAGCATCAGTTCTTCCAATGAGTATTGATTTCCTTTAGAATTGACTGGTTTGATCTCCATGCAGCCCAAGGGACTCTCAAGAGTCTTCTCCAACACTACAGTTCAAAAACAGCAATTCCTCAGCACTCAGCTTTCTCTATGATCCAACTCTCACATCCATACATGACTGTTGAGGTCCTTTAATGGACCAGAACCTGGTGATCCGGAGTCAACAATAAGAAAGTAAAAGAGAGAGAGAAAAAGAAGCTGATATTCCTTGGTTTACGCAGAAAACCAATAAAGCCTTTGACACAAGGCTTGCACTGCTACACGTAGGCACCAGGCGCCCTCTCGAGGAGTACACTGTGCCTTCACGAGAGGGTCTTAGAAGCCTGGGCAAGAAAGTGAGCTCAGTGAGCTTCTGCACTCCAAAGAATTAGCCAGAGAGAGAGAGAGAGAAAGAAAGAAAGAAAGACACAGGGACCCAAGCTCTGATGAAGCAAAGGTGTTTATTACAACATAATGTGGGTATTTATACTGTCTTACAAGGTAACTATTTTCAGCAGAGATAAAAATCAAAAGTCCAGACTTATAAATTATCATAAGGCAATCCATATCAAAGAGAGAGGGTTGTAAATAATCACTTTTACCATATGGTTCATAAAAAGGAAGAGGGTTGTAAATAGTTCCATATGGGAAAAACTAAGGAAGGAAATGCTTGCATTCTTTAGCCCTGGGAGTAGTTTGCTACTCCACCTAATTTCTGAATATTCAGGAATTAATAAGGGACAGAGGATTCATGACAGATCCAAAACAGCACACAGGAAGCCTCCTGTTAAATGCTTCCTGACACATGACTACTGGAAAAACCATAGCCTTGATTAGATGGACCTTTGTTGGCAAAGTAATGTCTCTGCTTTTGAATATGCTGTCTAGGTTGGTCATAGCTTTTCTTCCAAGAAGCAAGCATCTTTTAATCTCATGGCTGCAGTCACCATCTGTAATGATTTTGGAGCTTGAGAAGATAAAGTCTCTCACTGTTTCCATTGTTTCCACATCTATTTGCAATGAAGTGATGTGATGCTGGGAGGTATTGGGGGCAGGAGGAGAAGGGGACGATAGAGGATGAGATGGCTGGATGGCATCACCGGCTCGATGGACATAGGTTTGGCTGAACTCCAGGAGTTGATGATGGACAGGGAGGCCTGGCGTGCTGCAATTCATGGGGTCACGAAGAGTCGGACACGACTGAGCGACTGAACTGACTGACTGACTGAACTGATGGGACCAGATGCCATGATCTTAGTGTTTTGAATGTTTGAGTTTTAAGCCAGCTTTTTGACTCTCCACTTTCACTTTCATCAAGAGGCTTTTAGTTCTTCTTCACTTTCTGCCATAAGCGTGGTGTCATCTGCATATCTGAGGTTATTGATATTTCTCCCTGCAATCTAGATTCCAGCTTGTGCTTCATCCAGCGTTTCTCATGATGTACTCTGCATATAAGTTAAATAAGCAAAGTGACAATATACTGCCTTGCCGTACTCCTTTCCTGGTTTGGAGCCAGTCCATTGTTCCATGTCCAGTTCTAACTGTTGCTTCTTGACCTGCATACAGGTTTCTCAGGAGGTAGGTCAGGTGGTTTGGTATGCCCATCACTTTAAGAATTTTCCACAGTTTGTTGTGAACATCCACACAAAGGTTTTAGCATGGTCAGTGGAGCAGAGTAGATGTCCTGCAATTCTCTTGCTTCTTCTATGATCCAACAGGTATTGGCAATTTGACCTCTGGTTCTTTTGCCTTTTCTAAATCCAGCTGAAACATCTGGAAGTTCTTGGTTCATGTACTGTTGAAGCCTAGCTTAGAGAATTTTGAGCATTACTTTGCTAGTGAGTAAAATAAGTGCAATTGTGTGATAGTTTGAGAATTCTTTGGCATTACCTTTCTTTGGTATTGAAATGAAAAGTGACCTTTTCCAGTCCTGTGGCCACTGCTGAGTTTTCCAAATTTGCTGGCATATTGAGTGCAGCACTTTAACAGGAACATCTTTTAGGATTTGAAATAGTTCAGCTGAAATTCCATCACCTCCACTAGCTTTGCTCGTAGTGATGCTTCCCAAGGCCCACTTGACTTCACACTCCAAGATGTCTGGCTCTAGGTGAGTAATCACAATGTTTATCTGGGTCATTATGATCTCTTTTGTGTGGTTCTGTATATTCTTGCCACCTCTTCTTAATATCTTCTCCTTCTGTTAGATCCATACTATTTCTGTCCTTTATTGTGCCCATCTTTGTATGAAATTTTCACTTGGTGTGTCTAATTTTCTTGAAGAGATCTCTAGTCTTTCCCATTCTATTGTTTGTTTGTTTGTTTCTATTGATCACTGAGGAAGGCTTTCTTATCTCTCCTTGCTATTCTTTGGAACTCTGTATTCAAATGGGTATATCTTTCCTTTTCAGTTTTGCCTTTTGCTTCTCTTCTTTTCTCAGCTATTTGTAGGTCTTCCTCAGGCAACCATATTACCTTTCTGCATTTCTTTTTCTTGGGGATGGTTTTGACCACCACCTCCCTAACTATGTCATGAACTTCCATCTGCAGTTCTTCAGGCACTCTTGTCTATCAGGTCTAACCCCTTGAATCTATTTGTCACTCCCACTGTGTAATTGTATCAGATTAGATTGAGGTCATGCCTGAATGGCATAGCTGTTTTCCCTACTTTCTTCAATTTAAGTCTGAATTTGGCAATAAGGAGTTCATGATCTGAGCCACAGTCACCCCTCAGTCTTGTTTTTGCAGACTATATAGAACTTCTCCATCTTTGGCTGCATATAATCAGTCTGATTTCAGTATTGACCATCTGGTAATGTCCATGTGTAGAGGCTTCTCTTGTGTTGTTGGAAGAGCATGTTTGTTATGACAGTGCATTCTCTTGGCAAACCTCTGTTAGCCTTTGCCTATTTCATTTTTTTTTAAATTAACTAACTTATGTTAATTGGGGGATAATTACTTTACAATATTGTAATGGTTCTGCCATGCATTTACATGAATCAGTCAAGGGGGAACATGTGTCCCCCATTCTGAAATCCCCTGATATTTCCTTGTCAACCCTGCTTCATTCTGTACACCGAGGCCAAACTTGCCCGTTACTCCAGGTATCTCTTGACTTCCTACTTTTGCATTCCAATCCCCGATGATGAAAAGGACATATTTTTTTGGTGTTACTTCCAGAAGGTCTTGTAGGTCTTCATAGAGCCATCCAACTTCAGCTTCCTCGGCATTAGTGGTTGGGGCCTAGACTTGGATTACTGTGATATTGAATGGTTTGTCTTGGAGACAACCAAAGATCATTCTGTCATTTTTGTGATTGCCCCCAAGTACTGCACTTCAGACTCTTTTGTTGACTATGAGGGCTACTGCATTTCTTCCAGGGGTAGAAGATATAATGGTCACCTGAATTTAAATCCACCCATTCGGGTCCATTTTAGTTCACTGATTCCTAAAATGTCAGTGTTCACTCTTGCCATCTCCTGTTTGACCACTTCCAATTTACCTTGATTCATGAACCTAACATTCCAGGTACCCACGCAATATTGTTCTTTACAGCATCAGACTTTATTTCACCACCAGACACATTCACAACTCGGCATTGTTTCCACTTTGGCTCTGCCTCTTCATTCCTTCTGAAGCTATTTCTGTGCTTTTCTCCAATAGTATATTGGGCACCTACCAACCTGGGAGTTCATCTTTCAGTGTCATCTCTTTTGCCTTTTCATACTGTTCAAAATTACTGTTTCAAAACTACCCTCAATAGCAGTAATAGTAAAAAACTGGCAACAACACATGTTAACTAACAGGAAAGTAGATCAATAAATGTTGGTGTATTCTTTCAAAGCATTTATAGTTGGTAAGAAAAGTGGAATAAATGTTATGGATAAATCTCAAAAATGTAATCCTGTACAAAAGAAGCCAAACTAAAGAGTACATACTTTATAATTTCACTTATGTGAAGTACATGGTTTATGATTTCATTTACATGACAGAAAAGGCAAAATCAGATGTTACAACAGTAGTTACCTGTGAGATATGGAAATTGAATGAAAGAGATATAAGGGAACACTAGAAAGATCATACATGTTTATCAGGACGATTCTTAAATGGTTGTTTGAACGTGACGTGAAAGTTGCTAAGTCATGTCCAACTCTTTGTGACCCCCTGGACTAGAGCCCGCCAGGCTCCTCTGTCCATGGAATTCTCCAGGCCAGAATCTTGGAGTGGGTAGCCATTCCCTTCTCCAGGGGATCTTTCCAACCTAGGAATCGAACCCAGGTTTCCAGCATTGCAGGAGGATTCTTTACCGTCTGAGCCACCAGGGAAGACCAAATGGTGTTTATATTTGTCCAAATTCTCAAGACTTAAATTTTTATCTTTATAAAAACAATGCCATCATCCTTTTTTCCCAATTCACCATTGATGAGTACAGAAAGATGTCATTATGTTTGAAAGAGGTAAGGAGCTGTTAAGCTAGAGTGTTAGATTGTTTATCCAGATGACTATTGCAATCACTTAAGGGAAAGATAGATTATAGGATGGAGAGGAAAAATAGACTAGTTATGTGAAAAGAATTAACTCATCTCTGTTTAGATTCTGAGTGTGATGAGGTCTGGGGACTCCACCACCCTCCATATCTGACATAAGTAATAACATCAGCCAAACTCATAACAGCGAACACTTACATGATATTACTATGGGCCAGATGTGCCTCTCAGAACTTTAAATATATTAACTCATTTATAGGAAGTACTCAGCTATGTCTGGCAAAATAAAAATCCACCCTATTTAAAAGTATCCAAATGCATTATAGAAGCTAGTTGTGCAATTTACAACAGATGTTGATCTCATTGTGAGACATGCATACCTAATGCCTTGCGGTACTAATATATCATAATGGGCGAGGCAATATATTGTTTGTTTATATTTAAAATTGAGAATACAACTGTATTAAAAGAATGACTGAAAACACTAAGTGGCAACTGACCTTCATTTCTTTAGTCATTAATCTACAGAATGCTGTTTGTTCATCACTGATGTTCCTACTGTGCCTGTCATTTTACGAAAACTTTAATCCACTACTAGGGCTTGGCCTTTCCTTTCAAGGATTCTTAGTTATGTCACAGACTCCTGGAAATGCATCCACGCACATTCTCTTATGAATGTGATTTCAATAGAGAGTGTGACATAAATGTTGCTATGGTAAATTTCAAAAGTTAGCCTTGCCATCAAGGCCTTTTTCTTAAGAGGCTTTCATCCAGGAAATAACCTGGGCACACCTAGGATCTGGCTTGATGCAGATGTGCCTCTTAGTACATTGTGAAAGAACTTCTAAACGTAACTGCCTTGTTCAATTTTGAATTTTTAGCATGCCATATGTGTGCATGTCTGTGCTCAGTCATGTCTGACTCTTTCCTCTGTCCATGGAATTTTCCAGACAAGAATACTGGAATGGATTGTCATTTCCTCTGCCAAGGGATCTTCCCAAGCCATAAGTAAACTAAATGTCAAAAGTTTTATTTCTCATAAATTATCAAGTACATAGTTTATTATTTCATTGAATACCCAGTAATACCCATTTCATATGATATCCATCCCTGACTAATTCTGGAAAAACTGATCAATTAAAATATATATATATATATATATATATATATATATATATATATGCCACATTGTTTAGACTGAGCCAGTATAGGATTCTGTACACTTATCAAAGGGATGATTAAAATATTTGACAAATTGCTCCAGTGTGTCTCAAAGACATCTGGCCACGGTTCTGAAATTTGGCTATGGCTGTCACTTCTGTATGGACTGTTCTCAGCATTCTCAGTGTTTAAAAGACCATAGCTCTATGTGTTGATGTCCCTTTATTAGTCTCATATTATACTTTTTCTCATGAGCATGTGCTGAAAATCTTGTATAGAGGTGAAGTATAAATTCCAATATCCCTTGGTTTACTTCCAATATTTAGGTAATATCAAGATGACCTTCATAAACTGTAGGAACTTTAAGCAATATGAAGGATGGTAGTTTTAAAACATGTAACTCATCTTTGGGTTCCTGTCAAACCAAAAAAAAAAAAAAGCCAAATAAGCAAAACATCCAACACTTGTCTATTAGAGAAGGAAAATCAAATGTCTGAAAGTAGCCTGAAGAGATCATAATGAAGAATTCACAAAGAGGAATGGCTTTGGGTAGTTTTTACAACAGATCTGTGAGCAAACAGAGTCGAAAAGTCAAGCACTTCAGTGAACAGTTCAACAGAGGATTCCTTACTGGCTGCTCTCCGAGGCTGTGGTCAGACACCTCTGCCACAGAGCCAGCTGGGCGAGAGAATGACTTAGCACTGCATACAAATTGATGGCACTGCCTGTGTGCGTGCCCAGTGGGCGGCTGGCAGCCAGGGACAGAATGCCAATCACCAATGCCACTTCTTCATTTACATCGCATTGGGATGCAGATGGTGGCTGAAGACCTGAAAAGTGAATTTATCGTTGCAAGAAAGTCAATATTTCACAATAACTCTAGGCAGGGATTTAAAAGGCTATTTTGCGCACCCCATTTACTTCTTCACACACGTGTATATTGCTATTCATCCCGGCCAATACCTAGGAGCAGAGTGGTTGCAAGAGGCTACTTCATTTGAAACTGAGTCTTTACAAAGTAACAGTCTATGTTTCATCAGAAAAACTAAGTGATTAGAAGAAAGTTCTCTGAATTTCAAGACAACCTATTTATTTCTCTTGCCCCCTCCTCCCTGCAGCCATTTTGCTCTTTTTCTGAAAGGATGTTTCATTTTTAATAAAATCTGTCACCTAGTCAAAAGCGTCACATTTATCCTTCCTATGGATGACTTGCCAACACGATGCTGTGAGAACAGACACAGATAACAGAATGTAAACTTGACTTTTTAAAAATGATATGTTTTGATGGAGGGAAAAATATATTTATAAATCTCAAATAAAGCTAGGGTCCTTTTCTGAACTAACGTCTTCTTGCTTGTTTATAAATAGAAGTATAACTTTATTTATGGCTTTTGAACCTTTATGCCTTTTAGATGAATTTACCTTAAATAGAGAGACTAAGATTTATCCCAGGTGGTGCAGTGGTAAAGAATCTGCCTGCCAGTGCAGGAGACCCAGGTTTGATCCCTTGGTCAGGAAGATCTTCTGGAGAAAGAAATGTCAACCCACTCCAGTGTTCTTGCCTGGAAAGTTCCATGGACAGAGGAGCCTGGCAGGCTACAGTCCATAGCGGTTGCAAAGAGTCATACATGATGGAGTACACACACATGCTGAAGATATTTTATATAAATTTGTCCTTTATGGCACACACACCAAATTAATTTTAAAATAGCTATTGAATTACTAGGACAGATAAAGAAATGTATCCATCTGAGGCAGCTGATGGTCTTGTAAACTCCTTCGTCCCTTTTCCCCCATTTTCCTTTGCAGAGTATAAAAAGGATCAGAATATACCTGTTTGTTAACTTAAGTTTCACACATATGCTGGTGTCAAAAAGTAGCTTCTCTCTCCATTTATTTTTTCATTATTAAAAAAGCCAACTTTGTGGAAACATACTGTCAGCTCTGAGGTTAAAACTCTAAAGAAGATGTTATCAGAGAGAAAAAACACTGGGTCCTTCTCGATCATTTTCTAGCCTCTTCAGTCAGTAAAAGCACAAGACCAGGCACCCCGCCTGCCCACATGTGTTTGGCACTTCATGTTGACCTGAATGGTGAAGTTTGCAAATGGGAAAAGTGAAGTTACAGCCTGCGAGCTGCGGCTACAGAGGGTGCGTGCTGCAACCCCTGAAGCCTCCACGCCTAGAGCCTGTGCTCGGCAACCGAGAAGTGACCCACTGCAATCAGAAGACTGTGCATCACAAATAACCATAGCTCCCACTCACCACAACTAGAGAAATCCGTCGTGCAGCAGTGCAGACCCAGTACCACCAAAAATAAACAAATAAGAGCTGCTACTGATATGACAGGGCCAAAGAGAAAGTCTCACAATTATACTTAACTATTGAAGGGAATGCCAGTCTATTTACGTCTAACTAGGTTGCACAGAGTCGGACACGACCAAAGCGACTTAGCAGCAGCAGCAGCAGCAGCATGCTTATTTAACTTATATGCAGTGTATATCATGAGAAACGCTGGGCTGGAAGAAGCACAAGCTGGAATCAAGATGGCCGGGAGAAATATCAATAACCTCAGATATGCAGATGACACCACCCTTATGTCAGAAAGTGAAGAGGAACTAAAAAGCCTCTTGATGAAAGTGAAAGAGGAGAGCGAAAAAGTTGGCTTGAAGCTCAACATTCAAAACAACTAAGATCATGGCATCTGGTCCCATCACTTCATGGGAAATAGATGGGGAAACAGTGGAAACAGTGTCAGACTTTATTTTGGGGGGCTCTAATATCACTGCAGATGGTGACTGCAGCCATGAAATTAAAAGACGCTTACTCCTTGGAAGGAAAGTTATGACCAACCTAGATAGCATATTAAAAAGCAGAGACATTACTTTGCCAACAAAGACGCGTCTAGTCAAGGCTATGGTTTTTCTAGCGGTCATGTATGGATGTGAGAGTTGGACTGTGAAGAAAGCTGAGTGCTGAAGAATTGATGCTTTTGAACTGTGGTGTTGGAGAAGACTCTTGAGAGTCCCTTGGACTGCAAGGAGATCCAACCAGTCCATCCTAAAGGAGATCAGTCCTGGGTGTTCACTGGAAGGACTGATGTTGAAGCTGAAACTCCAATACTTTGGGCACCTGATGCGCAGAATTAACTCATTGGAAAAGCCCCTGATGCAGGGAGGGATTAGGGGCAGGAGGAGAAGGGGACGAACGAGGATGAGATGGCTGGATGGCATCACTGACTCGATGGATGTGAGTCTCAGTGAACTCTGGGAGATGGTGATGGATAGGGAGGCCTGGCGTGCTGCGATTCATGGGGTCACAAAGAGTTGGACATGACTGAGCGACTGTACTGAACTGAACTGAGCATGCTTATTTGAATCACTGCCTTTGCTACTCATGACTTGGTGTTCTAATTACAAATAAGATCTGTTTGAGTGGATTCAATGTGAAAAAGGGTTTCTTTGAAGGTAGAGAAGGAGCGATCTATGAAATTTGCTCTCTTGCCACTATCGAATAATCTGGTCGCATTTGGAAGCTCTTCCCCCATTGTCTGTTCCATTGCTATCTGGCTGCAATTAAGTGGACCAGAGGTGAGGCCATCACTGAGGTCATCACTGAGTGCAGCTTTTGGATACAAATCAGTTCAGCCTAAAATCGCTTAAGCACAAATGGCAAAAGTTACATGGAAAATTAATTTTAAGCATCACTTTAAATCTTGTTACTGAAACTATATGGGCTCCTTTAGGATAAAATTGCCAGAGCTTCAGGAAATATTGAGTGTCAGTCGTGATATTTGTTGAACAAAATGAAGAATAGCAGGAGACTTAGAAAGGGAGGCAGTGGAAGAGAAGATGCTCCGAGAGCAAATCGCACCAGGAGCTTTTAAGACAATCAAAGGCTATAAAATACTGGGGCATATTAGATAAATCCAAATGCATTTTCATCCATCATCCCTCCGAGAAGTGGAGCACGTATAAACAAGAGGACAAATTGGCACTTGTAGAAGCGAACTTCCCAGTCTCTCTGCGGCACTCATCTTAAATAGTGTTTGGATGCCTCTCAATCAGCGTGGTGCTTGTACCAAAAATGCTAAATGGCAAACATCTACAGGGCCAGGAGTAGAAAGATAAATGCATCCTTTTGAAACATCTAAAAGAGAGAATTCTAATTTACAAGCTACCATTTGTACGACAGAATGAAAATAAGATAAGTACAGATTTCACCAAGAACAAACTATTAACACACGCCCCAACACTATTAAGACCCAAAGGCATTAGACTGAGTGAAAGGAAATGAAAAAGTACTTAATTTTATAAGTTGGGAGAGTGATGGGTTACACAGAATTTGTCAAAACTCCTTGGGACATTTAATTAGATCTGTGCATTTCACTCTATATAAAGTATGCCTTCATTAAATTATGCATAGAGAAAAGTTACAACACAGTTGAAAAAAAAATATTAGGCCCCAGGGACAAAATTACTTTCAGAAAATATAAAAAATGACAATTTATTCAATAAATATTTACTGGATGCTTTTTAGGTGATAGAAATTATTTGCAGCACTTATGATACATCAGTAAACCAATTAGAAAATGATTGATGCCTACATTTCAGCAATCAAGAGAAAAATAACAAAAAGAGAGGAAAAATAACAAAAAGAGAGAAAAAATAACAGAAGTAACTTTATAGCATAGTAGTAGTAGTTGTTATTTAGTCATTAAGTCTTGTCTACCTCTTTTTCGACCCCATGGACTGTAGTCTGCCAGGCTCCTCTGCCCATGGGGTTTCCCAGGCAAGAGTACTGGAGTGGGTTGCCATTCTCTTCTCCAGCGGATCTCCCTGACCCAAGGGTTGAACTTGCATCTCCTGCACTGGCAGGCAGATTCTCCTACCACTGAGCCACGAGGGAAGCCCATATAGTACAGTAGCAGAAGATAAAAAATGCCATGGAAAAGTAAGAAGGTACAGGAAGGTGAAAAGGATCAGGAGTGCTGGGAAGGGAAGCAGAGACTGGGTTTAAATTCTAAATAAAAGGCCGGGACAGGTATCACTGAGAAGACGACTGCTCATGAACTAAGACTTGCAGCAGGGGAGGTGGCTTCCCGTGTGGATGCTACAGGGAGCAAGTATGGCCAACATAAAGGCGCAAGGTGGGAATGTGCACCAGCTGTCTGAGGAACGCCTGGGAGACGAGGGTAAGCGGTGGGGACCAATTCAGGTGGAGACAACCAGGAGGAGAAGTCAGAAAGGCCATGCAGGGTCAAGCGTCCAGGTGCCTTGGAGGCTCAACATAAGAACTTTGGCTGGAAGGAGATGGGGAAACAGTGAAGTTAAAACATATATATAACGCACTGGAAATCTGGCGGTGAATCTTGGTTAACGGGACATAGAAGAAAAAGGAAACTGCTGTTAGCAGGAGATGGTGACAAGTGTATGCACTGGCTGATCAGAAGAATATAAAAATTACAACTTAGGAACAAATTTTAAATTAAGAATAAAATTGAATCAAATTACACAAAGTATTATTTCTTACTATGAGTTCATAATGTATCAAAACATTGCTTGTTCTCAACCAACACTTCATATTTTGTTAACTGAATAACTTTCTAGTAGGTGGCATTACTAAATATACAGTTAATAGTGTTATATATATATATATATATATATATGGTTATATATATGTAAATATACAGTTAATAGATAACTTAATAAATATCATTTCTTAAGTAAAGAGTTCAAGAAAGTAAAAAAGTGATACACATTATGAATTTTTGCCATGCTTTATCACTGGATAAAACTAACTTTTTTTTGTTCTTAAGTTGTGATAGCTAACATCAATTTTATTTTTGATTTATTGTGACTTGCTAATGTTCCTAATCTATCTTATCAATACTTATTATATTTTTGTATATTTATTTACACCCTGAGGCTATGTAGAGAAGAATCTGTGGATTTATTTATTAAACAAGAAACATTCTTGTTTAATAAACATTGTTTTAAGACAAAAGTCTAGTTAGCGGATAATTTTTTTCCAGCAACATAAGAAAAAGGAATACTGATCTGAAAAAGCTGAAATTTCTACATTATATAGAGGACACGAACTGTACAATGAAAAATACCCTACTTCTTGCTTTGGCAGATTAAAATCAAATAAAACTTTAATGTGTGCATGTGTGTGTGCATGCTAAGTCTCTTCAGTCGTGTCCAACTCTTTGTGACCCTATGGACTATAACCCACCAGGCTCCTCTGTCCATGGGATTCTCCAGGCAGGAGTATTGGAATGGGTTACCAAACCCTTCTCCAGGGGATCTTCCTGACCCACGGATTGAACCTGTGTCTCTTACGTCTCCTGCATTGGCAGGCGGGTTCTTGACCACTAGCATGTGGGAAGCCCTAATATATGTATAAACCATCTCAAAGCAGAAAAACAAACTTGTTTAGTGCTTCTTAGCACAGACATCTGTATTGCTCCTGGCAAAACACTCTATCTCTGCTATTAAACTCATAGGAGACCACTAAAATCACAGGATACTATTAAAATGTATCATATTTTAGGAATAAAATATAAAGTATGAATCAGTTCATTTGAATGCAAGTGATGATCTAGGAGACAACAAGAAATGTAATGAAAGTGCATCCAAAAGCCCAGCCTGATAAAAGAAAATAAATATTTACTTTAGTGATAATGCTCAGGCTAAAGCACCTTTTATTCCTAGTTTGACTGTATAAAATGGTACTGTGCAAATAAAATTTTAACTTGTCAAGTACTCTTATCTGGTGTAGCTAATGGTCTACTGAGAGTTTCAAACAGGTTCACTTGCCTTGTGACCCATGATACTTATAGGGGCAAGAATCTTTTATTCCTTGCCTTCATGGTTAAATTTCCATTAGGTCAACATGAATAATAATGTAAACATGCTAGGTTCTTTTCTGACTTTTAACTGGAGAATCTTTTAATAAGCTTCATAACTGAAAGATCCAGCATTTCTGGAATGTCCATCATTTACTAGAAAATTTGTTCTGCGTAAAATAATTTTTGGGTGAAAATATGTTCATTACTCCCAAATAAAGCCAATAGTGTACAGGAAATGTACACAGTCAATGGAAGCATCTGTAACTAAAATTATATTTTTTATATATTCCTAGCGAAAAAAATAAAAATTACAAGGTTTCATCAATCGCATTAAAGAGATAATCTTACCTGTCAGAAGGTAGCTCTGAGTTAACCAACCTAGACAGCATATTAAAAAGCAGAGATGTTACTTTGCCAACAAAGGTCCGTCTAGTCAAGGCTATGGTTTTTCCAGTGGTCATGTATGGATGTGAGAGTTGGACTATAAAGAAAGCTGAGTGCAGAAGAATTGATGCTTTTGAACTGTGGTGTTGGAGAACTCTTGAGAGTCCCTTGACTGCAAGGAGATCCAACCCCAGTCCATCCTAAAGGAAATGAGTCCTGGGTGTTCATTGGAAGGGCTGATGTTGAATCTGAAACTCCAGTACTTTGGCCACCTGATGCAAAGAGCTGACTCATTTGAAAAGACCCTGATGCTGAGAAAGATTGAGGGCAGGAGGAGAAGGGGACAACAGAGGATGAGATTGTTGGATGGCATCACCGACTCAATGGACATGGGTTTCAGTAAACTCCGGGAGCTGATGGACAGGGAGGCCTGGTGTGCTGCAGTTTATGGGTTGCAAAGAGTTGGACACGACTGAGCAACTGCACTGAACTGAACCACTGTTGGAACCAATACTGTTCTTTCATCCTTTCTGTATCAGTACACACCAAACTATGTCTCATTATTTGCTTACTTAACTACTAACAAGTCCTCAAAAGCCATCTCTAGCCAATACTCTCTTTCATTGTTCTCAGGGAGTTATAGGGAGGCAGAATTGAGCGTCAGAAGCTTTATAGGATATTCTAAGTAGAAGGAAGAGTTTTCCTTCTCCATCGGCAAGTGAAGAAAAGCATGAAGTGAGCTTTACTAGGAGCTGGGGTAAGCTAACCATTCACAAACACTGGGCAAAAGGTCCTACGCTTTGGGTCAAGATACCCCAAGGCACGTGCCTGGTGCTGATATACAAAAGGGTCCAAGACATGGGCCCCCCACGTTATTCTGCATTAACATTTGCTTTCTGAAGTTAGAATTTAACATCTTGAAGACTCCCAAAGTCAGAACCTAAGGAACACTTTGCCTCAGGGACACCTTTGTCCATGGGAACCATGGGAAGCCTTGTTGGGCCGTGAACGAGAGAGTAAGTATGAAATCCTAACAATGAATAGGAACTTTCACCCTGGGCTTGTGTGTACAGAGGAAGCTTTTTCTGGGTCCACTTTCTGTCTGGATTCTAAGTGTTATCTTACTAATCAGAATGTGCTGATTGGGTGGGGGATGTAGGAAAATAAAATGTGACTCATTAACCACACTCTTCAAATAAGAAACCCATTAGATGGTCTGTGATACGTCATGCAGTAAATTATAGAACGTAGTGGAAACACAGCACGTCTGGTTTTATGGCCCATCCTGTCACAAGCCATGATTAAATCAATGAACCACATTTAGAATCATAGGGTAGGGAGGGACATGGAGCAACCGTCAAGTAAAATGGCAAGGCGTCACCACGGTGGCACTGTCCTCTGTGTAGAATAGAGACAAGCACCAATCTGGGAGAGAAGGCAACCCCAGCAGGACAGATGGCTTGTGGATGCCAGACATTCTCATTCGTTAGGTGCTGGGCGGAACACTGACTCTGAAACCTTAGTTAAGTGCACAGGTTACTTAACTAAAGCTTCCCTGGTAACTGCTATGGTAAAGAGTCTGCCTGCAATGTGGGGGACCTGAGTTTGATCCCTGGGTCAGGAAAATCTCCTGGAGGAGGGCATGGCAGGCAACCCATTCCAGTATTCATGTCCAGAGATTCCCCATGGACAGATAAGCTTGGTGGGCTATAGTCCATGGTGTCATTAAGAGTCAGACATGACTGAGCGACTTTCCCTCACTCACTCACACAGGTTCTTCTAAGAAAAAGATTTAATAATCCATCAACTCTCTTCTAACATTCATGGTTCTATTAAAAGACCACAGATAATGAGAAAAAGTAGATGGCAGGGAAAGAAATATAAACATAATGTTTGAAGGTCAAGGAACAACAAAAGGTTGCATATGATTGTTGAGACTGAAAAGGGCATGGAAGCATGGCAAGCATGGGGTGGGGGGTGAACTGCTTTCCCCAAGAAGCAAGGACACGTGGGGAAGGGCAGAGGTAGAGACACCGGAGCAAGGACTCAAAGTGTAAACACTGCAGTCTTATTAAAGGGATGCCTATCAGATAATGCAGGAGACCAGAGGGAGATGAGTCTAGGTCACAGGGGACATTTCATTTCAGACTAAGCTATTGGTTTATTCTTTATTCCACTGACGACAGGGGATTTTTAGAAGTTTTAAGGAAAGAAGTGACACAAAGATAATTGTGTCTTAAGTGATGCATCTTGGGTCAGGAGAGGAGATAACCTAAGACTATTTTGCAATCCTCCAGGGGGGAATGTATTGAAGATCAAGCCTGGAGGGGTAGCAGGAGGAAGTGAGGGCAGGTGTCAAGTGCAGGACCTTGTGAATGATGAAATGCAGGGCGTGGAGGACAAGAAGGACTCAGAGATGACGGAGAAGCCAGCTTACAGGATAAGTATCATTATGTTATTATCTAGTAATGGAAAGAGGGAAATGGGGATTAGGAAAGCTTTGAGAAATGATGGGACTGATTTTATGGTTACTCTCCATGATAGTCTAAAGAATGGAAAAGGATTTTTCTAAGTAGCTTAGAGGTTAAGAGTACAGGCTCTGGAGGCTGCCTGCCTGCATTCAAACCTGGGTTCCATGACACACCGTCAATATAACCCTGGGTAAACAATTTACCCTGTGTGTGCCTCCACTCAACCCTGAGATTGGAGAAAATGCTAGCAACTGCTTCATGTTTATTTTGCTGTGCTTTGTGAGTCTCAAGTAAACGAATACTGCTTTAAATAATACCTAAGTCACAGTGAGCTTTCAATAAACGCTGGCCATTATTATTTCCGTTATTTATGAGTTGGTCTTTAACCGTCTTTTCCTTTAACATGGGGCTTCCCTGGTGGCTCAGACAGTAAAGAATCTCCCTACAATGCAAGAGACCCAGGTTCAATCCCTGGGTGGGGAAAACAGATCCCTTGGGGAAGAAGATGGCATCCCACTCCAGTATTCTCGCCTAGGAAACCCCATCGATAGAGGTGCTTGTGGGCTACAGTTCATGGGGTTGCAACTATCTTAGATCTAACTTACTCCTCTTTTACCAAACACCGCGATATATCCTCTGTAAATGTGGAATATGGTTGCTCACATTGCTTTCTGATACAGCCCCCAAAGTAAATTCATTTACTTTTTTCCATGCCTATTTCAACTTTTTAACAAACTCTGTGACTTTCTTCCTCTTAGACAAGACTAATCTAACAGAATGCTTTTCCCCAAAAGTATCCACATAGCTACTAATGTTTACTACTCAACAATATTGTCTCAAGGCTTTGTAATATACCATATTATTCTACCTGAATAAATAATGCCTTTGCCTCAAAAGCCAAGTCCTGTAGAAATCATGTTTAGTATAAAATCTATTAAAATAGACACATTTTTCTAGAAAATGAGAAAAGTGGAGTATATCACGTATATACACACCCTGATTGCATTAGAGAGCAGGAGAAATTACGTATGTTCCATAGCCCTGTAAAACGACGTGTTTGTCTCACATGTCATTAGTGCTTGACCACACTAGTTTCCACGTGCACACAGATCCCTTCCACAATGAGACAGCACATCTCCAAATCACAAAGCCGATCCGGCGCTTCTCTTGCATTCTTTCAGTAAAGTCTGGGCCCTTCATCACTCTCAGTCCCTACACAGAATTTCTATTGATGCTGCTCAGAGATGTGCATATGAATCAAGCCACCTAAATGACACGTAATAACGAGGAGACTGAATTGCTCCAAGGATTAGTAATGGACTCCTGACCTACAGGTCAACCATTTGAATCCAGACTCAGTTAACAGTAGCTAAAAAAATCCTACAATCTGGTTTCCAATTGACAGTCAGTGAAAGGAGATCTACAGCCTCCGTGGAATTCCAAGACAACAGGTGCCCCAGCAGAGAAGCCCCAAAAGAATGGCGTTCGGAGGTCAAAGATTAAACCCGCGTGGAAGCCTGGCGGCTCTGAGCAGCAGAGGACGTCCCCGGCATCCCTCCCTGTGTACCGATGGCGAACCACGTCCTTCCTCTGCACACAAACGGGACCCTTCTGCATTCCCTGACAGAGCACCTGGGAAAATTAAACTGTGCACGACGTGCTCGGCAGGTTTGTCTGCCTCCGGGTTTCCATAAATTTCACTTTAAATGCAATTGCTGCAACGGAAGGAATGCTGTGTGTTCACAGAACTGACATCATGAGCCAAAATAAAAGCCCTTTCTTTACATGCACACACACACACAACACTGAAACAATGAAAAAAAGATCCTTCACAGGAGAAAATTAAATAAATATAAGCTCTGTTCTTTAATTAAAGTACCTTCACTGTTACTATGTTTTCCTATTGATATTATCATAAAGGTTTACTTCACAGGTGATTTGTCGCCTAAGAAACATTTCAGGAGTGCTATATTTACAGTGTCACACTCCTAAGTAGTAACAATTATTGAACATTTATTATATAGATTGTTATACTTAACATTTGCTGATAGAATGACTACTTAAAGCATTCATTGAAAGCCCTGCATATCCGTGTGCTGACTGGATATCACCAGATCAAATTTCTGATAATAACCAAGAAAGATAAGTCTGCATCATTTCTCTTTAAAAGTAAAGACATTTATAGGTGTTTGTAAATTTCTAATATAAACTTAACCTTGAATAAATATGGATATATTCACAGTAAGAAGAAGACTGGAAAATGCATTCTTACTCTTCAATATAACATGATTTTGAAGAAATTTAGGCCAAGATTTATACATATATATATGTGGGGGGGTAAATATGTATATGTATATATGTATATAGATATGTATATGTATGTATTGGAGAAGGAAATGGCTTCCCACTCCAGTATTCTTGCCTGAAAAATTCCATGAACAGAGGAGCCTGGAAGGTTACAGTCCAGGAGGTCACGAAGAGCTGGCCATGACTGAGTGAATTAACACATATGCATGTATATGTATATATACATACATATACTTAACTACATCTGGAGAGTATTTTCAAATTGTTAAAATATAAATGGCATAACACTACATATAAGAAATATAGAACCATTTACCTTTTAATTTTTTGTCCTGTGCATACCTAAAATTATTTCATAGTACAGATTTTTTTAACAACTCTACACCACTTTCTAATCATACTTGGGACCCGAAAATTATAAGCAAGCTATTTTTACATGGACTCTAGCTTTTCTCATAACATCCAGGGTTTTGTTTTGTGTTTTTTTGTAAAATATAAAAGAATCCAAATTATAAGCAGTCTCATTTTAAAAATCATCCATATTTATATCTACTATGAAAATTAAATACATATTTATCTAAAATTATTCAAGCAATCTGAAAAGACCCCAAATATTCTGAGTATGATGACTTGATGAAACATTTTCTGTATCATAGTGGTGAAAGAAATGAAAAAAAAATCAAATATGATATATTTGAAAATTTAAGTTCAGTAATATTTCTGTTTCTACTACATTTGGATTACTTCTCAACTCACATTAGAAATGACCCACTTTACTTTTTTATAAGTGTTCTAAATCATCTTTGCTTTGCTGACTCAAAAACACGGCTTTCTGTGCCTGCTAATAAGATGATTTATTTATAGAAAGACCAGGAAGATAAGCCCACAGATGCTATGCCCCCCATGCCTTACATGTGGTTTGCAAAAGGTCAGATATCATTGACCTTTCAGATGACTGGAGCAGTTGATCTCATAAAGAGACCACTTTTCTACCCCTGATTGAATCTGAGATTGCCTTTCTCAACCAAACCATTATGAATGGATGCCTGCTAATATGTTCAGTAGCCTTGCTATTTTTAACATCTAGAAATTTTAAAAATCTCCAACCCTAATATTAACATTTCTGCTTCTGATAATAGGTACTATTTTCCACTGGAGATGAGTCGGTTTGCAAATGCAAATCAATTCTTTATTTTATAAGCACACAAATTGAATAGAAGCATCTGATGCTCATGTACTTTCAGACTTATTAATTCTCTTTTTATCTACTTGTTCTTTTAACCTCTACTATGCCTCATTTCAAAAAGACTTTAAGGTGAATCAGAAATATATGCAATATAGGAAGACAGTGGCACAAATCCAAAAATGACAAATAGTAAAATTAAGCAGCAGAGGTTGCAAACTTACATGCACAGCAGTTATGAAAGGCTCAGTGCACATATAATGATACATATGTACATGTGTTTGCACACACACACATACATGAATACAACTGACTCAGGGGAACTGAGCCTTCCCAGCTCTCAGCTCTGGGATACACTAATCTTCTGGTCCTTTCATTGAAACATTAGTGAATTTAGTGACAGCATCAACTCTCTCCCAGTGGTGAAGCCAATGACACTATCAAAAGGTGACTCTTTTGTTGAAAGCCAGGTAAAGGAGACATACTCAGCTCTGCAGGGCACAGAAAGAATTAAGTCCCAGATACTATGCACTGATGATCAGTTGGATGACAGTATAAAATTCAGACTGGTGATTCTTATACTTCACTGTGCAAATGCCCTGAGTGGTTGTTAAAATACACATTTAGGGGCACTGCTAGCAGAAACTTTAAACTGAAGGGAGAAAGGGATTGGCCCCTCCTGTTTTACAAGCACCATCCAGATACTGTGCCAGTACCACTGAAGGAACAACTGAGCAGAAATGGATATGATGCTTGCAAACCTGCGCATCCAGTCTCCCAGAATACTGTTTGCAACAACTCACATTAAAAAAAAAAAAAAAAAAAAGGATAGTCAAGTTTTTAATCTGTAGTCTGGGAAACAGGGACTTAAAATTAATGAAGGGCAGATAGTGCATGAAAATATCCCTTAGGTCTCTTTAATAGGAGAATAGCAGTCCGAATCAGAGAAGGTGATGGTCCCTCTTTATTTATTCCTCTCAGCTGTATCTGCAATGCTAGGTTCACATTTTTGGTGACACGTGTATGAAGGAGACTGATAATTTATTCAACAGAGTCTACAAATTGTTTTTGTCCAACACAGCTTGATTATGGCCTGATGGTGCTTATTTCTGGAATTGAGAGCACGCCCACAGTGGCAAACAAAAGAGAGCCAGCGTGGACTGTGCCACTTGAGGCCATGCAAAGGGGACCCGCTTTCTCATCAGAACTCTGAGCCTGGAGCCAGACTCACTGAATTTCAATCACGGTTCTGTCACTTACAAATTATAGAGCCATGTGTGTAACCTCCTTGCACCCTATTTTCCCCATTGCTAAAATGGACATAATATCAGTACTGACCTTACAATCAATAACTTTCTTATAGGAGAAAAAGTGTTTCATATAAGTATAATGCTTAGAACATTTGCTTGTCATATAGTAAACATTTATTTAAATGTATCTATTATAACACCCTTCGTTCATCCCTTCGTTCTTTCTGTAGTTATTTCTCCTCTGATCTCCAGTAGCATATCGGGCACCTAATGACCTGGGGAGTTCCTCTTTTGGTGTCCTATCATATTGCCTTTTCATACTGTTCATGGGGTTCTCAAGGCAAGAATACTGAAGTGGCTTGCCATTCCCTTCTCCAGTGGACCAGGTTCTGTCAGACCTCTCCACCATGACCCACCCATCTAGGGTTGCCCCGCGGGCATGGCTTGGTTTCATTGAGTTAGACAAGGCTGTGGTCCTAGTGTGATTAGACTGACTAGTTTTCTGTGAGTATGGTTTCAGTGTGTCTGCCCTCTGATGCCCTCTTGCAACACCTACCATCTTACTTGGGTTTCTCTTACCTTGGACGTGGGGGTATCTCTTCACAGCTGCTCCAGCAAAGCACAGCCGCTGTTCCTTACCTTGGATGAGGGGTGTCTCCTTACCACCACAGTTCCTGACCTTCAACGTGGCATAGCTCCTCTAGGCCCTCCTGTGCCTGAGCAGCCACCTCTCCTCGGGTTGCTCCTCCCGGCTGCGGGCCCTGGCCTCGGGCTCGGGGTGGCTCCTCAGGGTCACTGCCCTGGCCTCGGGCACGAGGTGGCTCCTCCCAGCTGCCGCCCCTGGCCTCGGGCTCAGGGTGGCTTCTCAGGGTCACTGCCCCTGGCCTCAGTTGCGAAGTGGCTTCTCCCGGCCTCCCCTGACCTCGGACGCGGGGTAGCTCCTCCCGGCCGCCACTGACCTCGGACGCAGGGTAGCTCCTCTCAGCCACGCTTAGTGAGCTGGCTCTCACAGCCACCAGCGCTTAAGAGTTCCAAAGAATAGCAAGAAGAGATAAGAAAGCCTTCTTCAGTGATCAATGCAAAGAAATAGAGGAAAACAACAGATCGGGAAAGACTAGAGATCTCTTCAAGAAAATTAGAGATACCAAGGGAACATTTCATGCAAAGATGGGCTCAATAAAGGACAGAAATGGTATGGACCTAACAGAAGCAGAAGATATTAAGAAGAGGTGGCAAGAATACACAGAAGAACTGTACAAAAAAGATCTTCATGACCCAGATAGTCATGATGGTGTGATCACTAATCTAGAACCAAACATCTTGGAATGTGAAGTCAAGTGGGCCTTAGAAAGCATCACTACGAACAAAGCTAGTGGAGGTGATGGAATTCCAGTTGAGCTGTTTCAAATCCTGAAAGATGATGCTGTCAAAGTGCTGCACTCAATATGCCAGCAAATTTGGAAAACTCAGCAGTGGCCACAGGACTGGAAAAGGTCAGTATTCATTCCAATCCCAAAGAAAGGCAATGCCAAAGAATGCTCAAACTACTGCACAATTGCACTCATCTCACATGCTAGTAAAATAATGCTCAAAATTCTCCAAGCCAGGCTTCAGCAATACGTGAACCGTGAACTCCCTGATGTTCAAGCTGGTTTTAGAAAAGGCAGAGGAATCAGAGATCAAATTGCCAACATCCACTGGGTCATGGAAAAAGCAAGAGAGTTCCAGAGAAACATCTATTTCTGCCTTCTTGACTATGCCAAAGCCTTTGACTGTGTGGATCACAATAAACTGTGGAAAATTCTGAAAGAGATGGGAATACCAGACCACCTAACCTGCCTCTTGAGAAATCTGTATGCAAGTCAGGAAGCAACAGTTAGAACTGGACATGGAACAACAGACTGGTTCCAGATAGGAAAAGGAGTACATCAAGGCTGTATATTGTCACCCTGCTTATTTAACTTATATGCAGAGTACATCATGAGAAACGCTGGACTGGAAGAAGCAGAAGCTAGAATCAAGATTGCCGGGAGAAACATCAATAACCTCAGATATGCAGATGACACCACCCTTATGGCAGAAAGTGAAGAGGAACTAAAAAGTCTCTTGATGAAAGTGAAAGAGGAGAGCGAAAAAGTTGGCCTAAAGCCAACATTCAGAAAACAAAGATCATGGCATTTGGTCCCGTCATTTCATGGGAAATAGATGGGGAAACAGTGGAAACAGTGTCAGACTTTATTTTTGGGGGCTCCAGAATCACTGCAGATGGTGACTGCAGCCATGAAGTTAAAAGATGCTTACTCCTTGGAAGAAAAGTTATGACCAACCTAGACAGTATATTCAAAAGCAGAGACATTACTTTGTCGACTAAGGTCCATCTAGTCAAGGCTATGGTTTTTCCTGTGGTCATTTATGGATGTGAGAGTTGGACTGTGAAGAAGGCTGAGCACCGAAGAATTGATGTGTTTGAACTGCGGTGTTGGAGAAGACTTTTGAGAGTCCCTTGGACTGCAAGGAGATCCAACCAGTCCATTCTGAAGGAGATCAGCCCTGGGATTTCTTTGGAAGAAATGATGCTAAAGCTGAAACTCCAGTACTTTGGCCACCTCATGCGAAGAGTTGACTCATTGGAAAAGACTGTGATGCTGGGAGGGATTGGGGGCAGGAGGAGAAGGGGACGCCCGAGGATGAGATGGCTGGATGGCATCACAGACTCGATGGGCTTGAGTCTAAGTGAACTCCGGGAGTTGGTGATGAACAGGGAGGCCTGGCGTGCTGTGATTCATGGGGTCGCAAAGAGTTGGACATGACTGAGTGACTGAACTGAAGTGATTATAACACCAAGAGATAGTAAAAGACAGAGAAGCCTCGTGTGCTATAGTCCATGAGGTTGCAAAGAGTCAGACATGACTTAGTGACTGAACAACAGCAATTATCTGTTAAAAGCTTGATAAAAAGCATCATTAGCCCATCATCTTAGTACGTCTGATAAGGTATGATTTTCAGAGTTCACTTTAGGATCTCTCCTGAAATGTTTAATATATATTTGACTTCTCATTTTAAAATAAGATTTAAAGAATATTATTGACCAAATATATACAACCTGGCTGCTTTTCAGCTTGATATGCTTGAATAGCTGTCCATTCATTCTCACTTTGCTACTTATCTGACACTCTGTACAATTCTGGAAAAAAAAAAAAAAGTGTAGTTGTTCAGTCATGTCTGACTCTTCGCAACACCATGGACTGTAACTCACCAGGCTCCTCTATCCATGGAATTCTCTAGGCAAGAATACTGGATTGGATTGCCATTCCCTTCTCCAGGGGATCATTTCAAACCAGGGATGGAACCTGGGTCTCCCACACTGCAGGCAGATTCTTTACCATCTGAGCCACAGGAGAAGCCCCTGGTACCTGTCAAGTGTTCCTGCCACTAATTAGCTGCAGCCTACAGTTCAGAAGATTAAATTGACAAGTAAATGTAAAGCTACTTAGCAATGTGATTTTCACTACAATAGTTGTAAGCATGGGGGATTAAAGGAACATATGAAGATAAGGTATAGAGGCTGGACTAATGAACTTCAGAAGAAGCTCACATTATCCTCACATGAGAACTGGAAGGTGCTCAGAAGTGAGCCTGTTGTCTTGTGGGACAAGCAGCCTAAACCATGTCACAGAGTGAGGAAGAGACGGATACTTTGGACTGTGACTAGAGCAGGGTATGGATGACACGGCTAATAGAAAATGGTGATGAAGTTCAGGTCATGAAGAATCTTCCAAAGTCCTGCAGTTAAGCATACAGTCTAAAAAATTAAGTCATGGAATTTCAGCCTGGAGATGTTCCATAATCTGCAAAATCCACAGTATATCTGAAATTAGTATTGCTATAAAGACACTACTAATTTCTTACTCTGATATAAGAACATGGACTGTATTTGGGGCTAGGTAGACAGCCGTCAGTCTAAATGGTTACTTGTCACCATCTAATATGATATAGAAAGCTTAAATAGTGCAATGATAAAATACCCAACGTATTTTTGTGGGTTGAATCATGTGCTCCAAAAGGATGATGTCCTAAGCCTCAGTACCTGTAATTGTGACTTCAAATGGAAATAGTTCTTTTTTCTTATGCAATGATCAACAGACATGAGTTTGAGCCAACTCCAGGAGATAGTGAAGGACAGGGAAGCCTGGTGTGTGGCAGTCCAGAGGGTGGCAAAGAGTCAGCCACGATTAAGCAACTGAACAATAGCAACAAAGATAAAGTCAGACTGGGTTAGAGGGGACCCCTGAATTCTATGACTGCGGTCTTTCTGAAACAGCATGGAGAAATACAGAGACACAGACACACAGAGAGAGAACCATGTGATGAAGGAGGCAGAGACATGGTGTGTCTCCAAGTCAAGAGAAGCCAGGGACTGCCGAGGCAGCCAGCAGAAGCTATAAAAAGGCAAGAAGGGCGCCTCCTCCAGAGCCTTCAGGGAATGCTGGCCCTGCAGACAACTGGATTCAGATTTCCAGTGCCCGGAACTGTGAGAGAACAAACTTCAACTCTTTTAAGCCATCATGTTTGCAGCGATTTGTTATCTAGGAAATGCATACACTTGCAATGCGATCTCTTTTCCTTCTACTCCAGTTTTAAATGGCAATACTAGAAAATCCCGTGGACAGAGGTGCCTGGTAGGCTGCAGTCCATGGGGTCTCGAAGAGTCGGACATGACTGAGCGGCTTCACTTTCACTTTCCAGTGTTCTTACCTGGAGAATCCCAGGGATGGGGGAGCCTGGTGGGCTGCCATCTCTGGGATCATACAGAGTCAGACACGACTGAAGCAACTTAGCAGCAGCAGCAGCAGTGGTAAAGAACTTGCCTGCCAATGCAGGAGATGTAAGAGAGGCAGGTTCGACCCCTGGGTCAGGAAGATCCCCTGGGGGAGGGCATGGCAACCCATTCCAGTATTCTTGCCTGAAGAATCCCATGGACAGAGGAGCCTGGTGGGCTACAGTCCGTAGGGTCGAAAAGTCAGACTGAATCGACTGAAATGACTGAATTGACTTAGCACACATGCATATTGATGATATGAATCAACACATATGCACGTAAATTTGTGTAACTGATGTCTGTCTTCATTTGAGTTTTCCCCGAAGATGATACTGGAAAAAAAAAAAAAAAAGTTTTTTGGTGCTGCTACTGCTGCTGCTAAGTCACATCAGTTGTGTCCAACTCTGTGCAACCCCATAGACAGCAGCCCACCAGGCTCCTCTGTCCCTGGGATTCTCCAGGCAAGAACACTGGAGTGGGTTGCCATTTCCTTCTTCAGTGCATGGTGAAAAGTGAAAGTGAAGTCGCTTAGTCATGTCCAACTCTTAGCGATCCCATGGACTGCAGCCTACCAGGCTCCTCTGTCCATGGGAGTTTCCAGGCAAGAGTACTGGAGTGGGTTGCCAGTGCCTTCTCCGAACTAAGCTGAACTGGAGGCATTGGTACTTCAGCTCTAGACTGATGCCCTTAGGGGAGAGGCAACCTGCTTGAGGAAGGAAGCCAGGGCATTTAAGGAAACTGCATAACAAAGCTGCAAGTTGCCTCCAGATGGGAGCTGAGAGGACATGGCCGGGCATTAAAAATAACTGCACTGTCCATTAAAAAAAAAAAAAACATTAATTAATATTACTTACAGTCTGGCAAGGGCTTCCCTTGTGGCTTAACTGGTAAAGAATCCCCCTGCAATGCAGGAGACCTGGGTTCGATCCCTGGGTTGGGAAGATCCCCTGGAAAAGGGAAAGGCTATCCACTCCAGTATTCTGGCCTGGAGAATTCCATGAACTGTATAGTCTATGGGGTTGCAAAGAGTTGGACACAACTGAGAGACTTTCACTTTCACAGCCTGGCAAAGGCCTCTCTAAAGTTAACCTTGCCCATTGTTGGTAAGAATAAATTATACTGATAAATGAACTTATCTACAAAAGAGAAATAGAATCCCAGATCTAGAAAACAAACTAATGGTTACCAGGGGGGGTGGTTGTTGCTGTTTAGTTGCTAAGTCACGTCCATCTCTTTTGTGAACCCATGGACTGTAGTATGCCAAGCTCTTCTGTCCATTGGATTTCCCACTCAAGAATATTGGAGTGGGTTGCCATTTCCTCCTCCAGGAGAGCTTCTGACATGGGGGGAAAGTGGAGAGGGATAAACTGAGAGATTGAGTTTGACATATGTACACGATTATGTATAACATGTATAACTAATAAGACCTACTGAGTGGTACAGGGAACCCTGCTCAGTACTTTATGATGGCCTACTTGGGAAAAGAATCTAAAACAGAGAGGATGTAACATATCACTGAGTCTCGGTGCTACGCATCTGAAACTAACCCAACACGTAGATCAACTGTACTCTAGTAAAATTTTTTTAAATTAAGATTATACGATGATAAAAACAATAAAGGAAGGTGAAAATTAACCAGCCACACACAAAGAATGTACCAAAACTTGCTAATATAGTGACAAATTTTCAAATATTTGATGAAACTATTACCATCAAGATCTGTTACCATTACTCAAAACCAAGATCACGTCATATTGGAGAATGTTTATAGGTCTTTGCAATTAAAACTATTTAGAAGAAACATGTTATTAAATAATCACGTGAACACTCTAAGTGTTGTTATGTTATAGTTTATCGTTTCTAAGTTGAAGTACAGAGGACAAAATCAAGTTCATTTTTGGTGATTCATAAGGAAATGTCACCCTTCTTAGTCCTTAAATGATAACCATATATGCATGGAAACGGCATCCCTTTCCTTCTGGGAGACCTTCTAGTGTAGGGAGTTGTGTTAATCCTTTTAGGAGCTTAGTTGTGTTTGTGATTTATTGTTGCTATGGTTACTAACAGTGCAGCAAAAGCGTCAAATTCCAGGACATTCCAGGAGAATGGTTTGACAGAACCACCTCTGTTTGATTCTGAGCTTTAAGGCCTCTCTTTGTGTTGGACCATGAGTGGGTCTCATTTCAAGCACCTGTTCCTCTACCGGCCTCCTCTCAGCAGTGTTCCACTGTTACTTGCTATTTGAAACTTCTCAGCTTATGAAGGGTTGTAGAAGGTCCCAGGCTCTGCTCTGATCAAGGCTCTGCTAAAGGCATGCATGGTGCCCTGACCACAGGGCGGTGACTTCCTCCACTCTCCTCCTCCTCCCCAGGCTGTCTGTGGGCTTGGGACTCACTGCTGCTGCTCTTCCTGGAGCAGAGTTTCTTCTTTCTCGTCCCCATCTGCAGTGATTATTTACTGCAACCCAAGGGTTAGCCTCTTTGCCCTTTCACCCTATTCTCCACAAATGAAGGCTTTTGTCCAGTATGGACATACAAGAAGAGGAGAGAGGAAGGTCCTGGAGATGGAGTTTCCCGTTTCTCACACATGGGTGTACTTTCCCTGTCCAGAACTACAGCATCAGTGCTCTTTGATCACATCTGGGATCGCCTGGTGAGAAAGAGTGTGTGCAGGCTCCTCAAATGATTCTTACCCTGGGGGATTTTGCAGTGTTCCTCCAGCCACACTCAGCCTTGCCCAGTGTGTCAACTCTTGCAGCTGAGCTCCCTGGTCACTGGCACCCTCTTGCACTGATAATCGGTAAACAGCTGTTCAAGTCTCCCTGCTCCCTACAAGCACCATGACTCTCAGATTTTCTTCCTGTTTTTTCCTTTGCAATTTCAGCTATCACATAGGTTTGAAAAAGTCATCAACTCAATGTTAGTCTGGGTCTTTTTTACTGTAAGGATTGTCCCCACTTTAAAAAAAAATGCACGTGAGAGTTGTGAATCAAGTTTTATTTGGATCAAAATAATGGCTATAGACAGAAAGACAACATTTCAGATAGCTCTGGGAAACCGCTCTGAAAGGTCAGTATATGTGTGATTTCTGTGAAGGGGGAATATATGCATTCAAGCATGTATTTTGGTTTTGTTTTTTTTGTTTTTTTGTTTTTTGTTTTTTGTTTTTTTGCAGAAGGTTTCTGCTAGTCACCGTGAATGATATTAGTGCTTTTCTAGATATGAGAAGATACAAGAATTATAAAACTGGCTCCAGAAAACATCTAACTATGTGAAGACCTGTCTGCCTGTTTTTCTCAGAGCACAGAGTGCTTCATTCCTGATCTCAACTCTGAACTCCTTTCAGAGGGTATTGAACATCAGCAGCTGCAGCAGCACATGACTTAATCTTTGTAGATAGATGAAAAGTGCCAATTTATAGTTGACAGGATGGAACTCAGCTGTTTTCAGCTTTCTACATCCCAGGAAGCCAGAAATCCTAAACTCAACTTTAACATAGTCTACAATTGCCCTTTAATTTCTACTGCCTTGTCAGTTACAACATATCCCCAGTTCCACTCCCCCATCACAAACATACATTTTGAAAGTTAGTTAATGTGAAACAAACATGGAATATGTGGATTGCATTTATGGATAACAGTTGCTTTGTACTGACTAATGTTTTGCAAATTAATCTTGAAAATCTTATTTCAAAGCTATTTGGCCATATAATGTCTTCAAGATTATAAAATTTCCATAGTTATTTTATAACCCATGATTAATGACTTCTAGTTAAATCCATCACATCCCTCTATCCTTTGTCTAAAAGTTAAGTAGATAATAGTCATCCATCTACAGACACTGAGATGCCAATTTTTCCTACAAATAGATTCTTCCCAATCTAGAAATAGAAAGACAAAATAAAATATGTAACTTCACATTCACATGAGTCTTTCAAGAGCAAATTAATTGTACATTAATATTGACATGAAATTTATTTTTAACTTTTCCACTAACACATTTTACTGGCAGGCCCTGAGCCTGGGATACAACAGTGCCACCACTATTCATATTATAAATGCATGAATTAATTAATGCACCACCTTTTGAAGGTCATGGCATCCAGTCCATCACTTCATGGGAAATAGATGGGGAAACAGTGGAAACAGTGTCAGACTTTATTTTTGGGGGCTCCAAAATCACTGCAGATGGTGACTGCAGCCATGAAATTAAAAGACGCTTACTCCTTGGAAGAAAAGTTATGACCAACCTAGATAGTATATTCAAAAGCAGAGACATTACTTTGCGACTAAGGTCCGTCTAATCGAGGATATGGTTTTTCCTGTGGTCATGTATGGATGTGAGATTTGGACTGTGAAGAAAGCTGAGCACCAAAGAATTGATGCTTTTGAACTGTGATGTTGGAGAAGACTCTTGAGAGTCCCTTGGACTGCAAGGAGATCCAACCAGTCCATTCTGAAGGAGATCAGCCCTGGGATTTCTTTGGAAGGAATGATGCTAAAGCTGAAACTCCAATACTTTGGCCACCTCATGCGAAGAGTTGACTCATTGGAAAAGACTCTGATGCTGGGAGGGATTGGGGGCAGGAGGAGAAGGGGACGACAGAGGATGAGATGGCTGGATGGCATCACTGACTCGATGGATGTGAACCTGAGTGAACTCTGGGAGTTGGTGATGGACAGGGAGGCCTGGCATGTTGTGATTCATGGGGTCACAAAGAGTCGGACACGACTGAGCGACTGAACTGAACTGAACTGAACTGAACTGATCTTCATTACCTCCACCATAGTTTGGTTTCAGGTCAAACAACAGGGAGGGAACACACCCCCATTAACAGAAAATTGGATTAAAGATTTACTGAGTATGTTCCCACTCATCAGAACAAGACCCAGTTTACCCCTCCATCAGTCTTTCCCATCAGGAAGCTTCCATAAGCTTTTTATCCTTATCCTTCAGAGGCCCTAAGCCACGCCCTGAGGGGCCACCCAAGACGGGTGGGTCATGGTGCAGAGGTCTGGCAGAATGTGGTCCACTGGAGAAGGGAATGGCAAGCCACTTCAGTATTCTTGCCTTGAGAACCCCATGAACAGTATGAAAAGGCAAAATGATAGGATACCAAAAGAGGAGCTCCCCAGTTCAGTAGGTGCCCAATATGCTACTGGAGATCAGTGGAGAAATAACTCCAGAAAGAATGAAGGGATGGAGCAAAAGCAAAAACAATACCCAGCTGTGGATGTGACTGGTGATAGAGCCAAGGTCCGATGCTGTAAAGAGCAATATTGCATAGGAACCTGGAATGTCAGGGCCATGAATCAAGGCAAATTGGAAGTGGTCGAACAGGAGATGGCAAGAGTGAACGTCGACATTCTAGGAATCAGCAAACTAAAATGGACTGGAATGGGTGAATTTAACTCAGATGACCATTATATATACTACTGTGGGCAGGAATCCCTCAGAAGAAATGGAGTAGCCATTGTGGTCAACAAAAGAGTCCAAAATGCAGTACTTGGATGCAATCTCAAAAATGACAGAATGATCTCTCTTCGTTTCCAAGGCAAACAATTCAATATCACAGTAGTCCAAGTCTATGCCCCAACCAGTAACACTGAAGAAGCTGAAGTTGAATGATTCTATGAAGACCTACAAGACCTTTTAGAACCAACACCCAAAAAAGATGTCCTTTTCATTATAGGGGACTGGGATGCAAAAGTAGGAAGTCAAGAAACACCTGGAGTAACAGGCAAATTTGGCCTTGGAATATGGAATGAAGCAGGGCAAAAACTAATAGTATTTTGCCAAGAAAATGCACTGGTCATAGCAAACACCCTCTTCCAACAACACAGGAGAAGACTCTACACATGGACATCACCAGATGGTCAACACCGAAATCAGATTGATTATATTCTTTGCACCAAAGATGGAGAAGCTCTATACAGTCAGCAAAAACAAGACTAGGAGCTGACTGTGGCTCAGATCATGAACTCCTTATTGCCAAATTGAGACTTAAACTGAAGAAAGTAGGGAAAACCACTAAACCATTCAGGTATGACCTAAATCAAATCCCTTATGATTTTACAGTGGAAGTGAGAAATAGACTTAAGGGACTGGATCTGATAGATAGAGTGCCTGATGATCTATGGAATGAGGTTCGTGACATTGTACAGGACACAGGGATCAAGACCATCCCCATGGAAAAGCAATGCAAAAAAGCAAAATGGCTGTCCGAGGAGGCCTTACAAATAGCTGAGAAAAAAAGAGAAGCTAATGGCAAAGGAGAAAAGGAAAGATATACCCATTTGAATGCAGAGTTCCAAAGAATAGAAAGGAGAGAAAAGAAAGCCTTCTTCGGAGATCACTGCAAAGAAATAGAAAAAAAAAATGATAAAATGGGAAAGACTAGAGATCTCTTCGAGAAAATGAGATACCAAGGGAACATTTCATGCAAAGATGGGCACAATAAAGGACAGAAATAGTATGGACCTAACAGAAGCAGAAGATATTAAGAAAAGGTGGCAAGAACACACAGAAGAACTATACAAAAAAGATCTTCACGACCCAGATAATCATGATGGTGCCATCACTCACCTAGAGCAAGACATCCTGGAGTGTGAAGTCAAGTGGGCCTTAGGCAGCATCACTATGAACAAAGCTAGCGGAGGTGAAAGAATTCCGGTTGAGCTCTTTCAAATTCTAAAAAATGATGTTGTTAAAGTGCTGCACCAAATATGCCAGCAAATTTGGAAAATGCAGCAGTGGCCACAGGACTGGAAAAGTTCAGTTTTCATTCCAATTCCAAAGAAGTGCAATGCCAAAGAATGTTCAAACTACTGCACAATTGCACTCATCTCACACGCTAGCATAGCAACACTCAGAATTCTCCAAGCCAGGCTTCGCCAGTACATGAGCCATGAACTTCCAGATGTTCAAGCTGGATTTAGAAAAGGCAGAGGAACCAAACATTAAATTATCAATTGATAGATCATTTGCCATCAGTGATCACTGGATCATTGGAAAAGCAAAAGAATTCCAGAAAAACATCTACTCCTGCTTTACTGATTATGCCAAAGCCTTTGACAGTGTAGATCACAACAGACTGTGGAAAATTCTTCAAGAGATGGGAATACCAGACCACCTTACTTGCTTCCTGAGAAATTTCTATGCAAGTCTAGAAGCAACAGTTAGAACTGGACATGGAACAACAGACTGGTTCCAAATAGGGAAAGGAGTATGTCAAGGCTGTATATTGTCACCCTGCTCATTTAACTTACATGCAGAGTACATCATGAGTAATGCTGGACTGGAGGAAGCACAAGCTGGAATCAAGATTTCTGGGAGAAATATCAATAACCCCAGACATGCAGATGACACCACCCTTATGATAGAAAGCAAAAAGGAACTAAAGAGCCTCTTGATGAAAGTGAAAGAGGAGAGTGAAAAAGTAGGCTTAAAACTCAACATTCAGAAAACTAAGATCATGGCATCTGGTCCCACCGCTTCATGGATCCCAAATAACTAGGAACAACAGTAACAATTTATTAAAAATAAAATAACCAATAGTTATTACTCTTTGCTCTTCAAATCAAGGTTATACATTGTCCTTGCTTAGAATTGAAAATCTCTGTATAATCAGCTCCAGTTTCATCCACTCATTAGAACTGGTTCAAATGTATTCGTTTTAATGGATGAGCCAGAGGGATGGTATGGGGAGGGAGGTGGGAGGGGGGTTCATGATTGGGAACATGTGTACACCTGTGGTGGATTCATGTTGATGTATGGCAAAACCAATACAATATTGTGAAGTAAAAAAATAAATAAAAAAGTAAAAGAAGAAAAAAAAAAGAATTGAAAAGCTCACAGGAAGAGCTCAATTTTAAAATTCAACAACACATTACTAAATAGATGGTCATGGTCACAGTGACCGACTTTGCTTTCCTGGGCTCCCAAATCACTGCAGATGGTGACTGCAGCCATCAAATTTAGAGACACTTGCTCCTTAGAAGGAAAGCTGCGACCAACCTAGACAGCATGTTTAAAAGCTGAAAAAAAAAAAATAAAAGCTGAGACATTACTTTGCCAACAAAGGTCCGTCTACTCAGAGCTATGGTTTTTCCAGTAGTTCTGTATGGATGTGAGAGTTGGACTATTAAAGAAAACTGAACGCTGAAGAATTGATGTTTTTGAACTGGGTGTTGGGGAAGACTCTTGAGAGTCCCTTGGACTGCAAGGAGATCAAACCAGCCAACCCTAAAGGAGATCAGTCCTGAATATTCATTGGAAGGACAGATATGGAAGCTGAAGCTCTTATACTTTGACCACCTGATGCAAAGAACTGACTCATTTGAAAAGACCCTGAAAAAAAAAGAAAAAGAAAAGACCCTGATACTGGGAAAGATTGAAGGTGGGATGAGAAGGGGACAACAGAGGATGAGATGGTTGGGTGGCATCAGCGACCTGATGGACATGAGTCTGAGCAAGCTCTGGGATTTGGTGATGGACAGGGAAGCCTGGCGTGCTGCAGTCCACAGGGTCGCAAAGAGTCAGACATCACTGAGCGACTGAACTGACAGAATACACGAATGTTGTGAATATATATTTTCTCTATCAAGAACTCTAGATGTATTATTGTCTCTCATAACACACCTTGCCTTTCTAAATACATGCACAAGTATGGAAGAATTTTTATAACATAAATGTATGATATCAGTAGTCTGTCAGAAGCCAAGCTTTTCGCATGAGAGGAGGAAAATGCACTAGATGTTTCTAACATAAGCATTGGAAAGTCAACACGAGACTCACAGTTTAAGTTGGCAAAGTCCCCCATATGATCTCCAAATTTTCACTGCTGGTCCCAAATAACTAGTAACAACAGGATTTTATTAAAGATAAAATAGTTATTACTCTTTACTCTTCATATCAAGCTTATATACTGTCCTTGCTTAGAATTGAAAAGCTCATAGGAAGAGTTCGATTTTAAAATTCAACAATACATTACTAAATTACTATCATTTGTTGATTTCATGAAAATTTATCAATTCCACTTACAATATTTAATGCGACTTTGATTTTTTATTTTAACATTAATGTTAGAATCAGTAAAAGCCCTATAGCCTTTTCGAAAATTCTCAAAGTAGTTTTATTATTATTATTTGGTTAAAGTCAAAACAAATATAACTAATACTAGATTCTGAAAACAAATGTTTCTAGTTAGTAACAGATTTAATTAGAATAGGTACAGTATGTATGGATTTTTTTCAATTATGATTTCACATGAAATAATAAGATATGATGAGGAAACACAAACTCTTCTTTAAATTATGAATACAGTTTTCTGCATGGACTCTATGAAAACAATTTTTGTATAGTTCATTCTTTTCAAAGGATTGGTCTTAGTGCTCCCAGACTGTAATGAGAGATACTTTTAAAGAGCTGTATTCGTTTTCTGTTTCTGCTGCAGCAAATTATCACAAACTTTGTTGTTGCTGTTTTTGACTCAATAAGTCAGGTTTCTTTAGAACCATGGACTGCACCATGCAAGGCTTTCCTGTCCTTCAAAATCTCCTGGAGTTTGCTCAACTCATGCCCATCGAGTCAGTGATGCCATCCAACTATCTCATCCTCTGTCATCCCCTTCTCTTCCTGCCCTAAGTCTTTCCCAACATCAAGGTCTTTTCCAATGAGTTGGCTGTTCTCATCAGGTGGCCAAGGTATTGTAACTTCAGCATCAGTCCTTCCAATGAATATTCAGGGTTTATTTCTTTTAGGATGGACTGGTTTGATCTCCTTAAGGGACTCTCATGAGTCTTCTCTAGCACCACAGTTCAAAGGCATCAATTCTTTAGCACTCAGCCTTCTTTATGGCCCAACTCTCACATCCATACATGACTACTGGAAAAACCATAGCTTTGACTATACAAACTTTTGTCGGCAAAGTGATGTCTCTGCTTTTTAACATGCTGACTAGCTTTAAAACGACACAGGTTTGTTATCAGACAGTTCTAACAGTAGGAGACAAAAGTCTTCGTTTGTCGGGATAAGGGTGCCAGCAGGACACCCCTCTGGAGGTTCTGGGAGGAGGATTTGTTTACTTGCCTTTTTCAGATCTTAGGGCGGCTGTATCCACCCATGTGTGACCCTGTCCTCAGGTTTCACTCCAGGGTTTTGCATCCATCAGCACATCTCCTGTTACCAATTCTGATCACGCTACCTCTTCTACTAGCTTTTCTGCTTATTCCAGGCCCACCTGGATAATCCAGGGTAATCAATACTTTTCAGGAGTCCAAATTTACAGATCCTCACATCTGCAAATTCCCTTTTATAATCCTGGTAACATAGTTACAGGTTCCATGGATTAAGACCCAGACATCCTCGGGGGCTATTATTCAGCCCACCACAATAATTTTCTGTTTTATGCAATGTTCTGGTTTCTTTATACGTAGTGGGTTTCACTGGCTTCCCTGGGCTTCCCAGGTGGCGCTAGTGGTAAAGAATCCACCTGCCAATGCAGGAGATGCAAGAGATGTGGGTTGGGATCCCTGGGTTAGAAAGATCCCTTGGAGGAGGAAATGGCTACCCACTCCAGTATTCTTGCCTGGGGAATCTGATGGACAGAGGAGTCTGGCAGGCTACAGCCTATGGGGTCGCAAAGAGTTGGACATAACTGGTTAAGCAACTGAGCATTCACACACACATTGGCTTTCCTAGGCCAGTTAAAGGACCTCTCAAATTCATGGAAGACTTAAATATTTCTCTATTCTAATGTATACATGTGGTTTACAAAATAGTAATGTGGCTATTCAATATTATATTCCTGGGAATATAATGCATGTCCCACATGCATTTTCTTATTTAGCTATCAGAATACCCCAGTCAGGTAAGTGCTATATCTTCATTTTATTTGTATATGGCTATTCACCATCAGCTGACTATAACTACTAACTCTGTTTGAATAGCAGTCCTCCTGATACTTCCTTGAAAGTACTGTCTTCTTCTGAAATAATCCCAGCTGAAAAAGGTGTTTGAAAAATCAGTGAAGAATGAATTTCATTGTTTCTACCCAAATCAAGTGCAGGAAATCAAGCATATGAAAATCATATTCCTCTCTCATCTTCTGAATGTAGATTAAGAAATGTTTATAGAAATAATTATGTAGAGAATGAACAAAGTTTTAAATTAATTAAATATAATCAGGTAAGCTCTCAGCTACTGTAGGTAGACAGGAAGGAAATAATTTCAGTAGATTAATGCATGATATTTGGAAAACTCTAAAGAGATTTTTCTTTCATGATTGATTAGCACTTACCTTTAAAATAGAGAAGTATATTCAAATTTGCATTGTAAATTCCACCCATGTTTTATACTGCTGCATAGGAAAAGTATTTATTCTATGGATAAGAATCATGAGGCTTTAATTAAAACAGGAATTCTAGAACTATGGACTTTAAAAAGTTAGTGTATTGCACAGTTGAGATGATTTCACATGAATGAAATCTAGACTGAACCAAACAGTCACCTTTGAGTGACAAACTATTTAATAAACCCTGTATTATGTAAAAAAAAAAAAGGAGTTTTTCAAAAATATGGAAATAAAAGACTGTGGCTTAAAATATAATCAGTGGCTTGGTGCAGAAGCAGGTGATCATTTGAACAACTCTCATCAGCACTTCATTAATTTTCAGATGAATTGTTTAATTTAGTAAATCTGTCTTATTTTTTGCATATCAAACTGGTATATGTGAAAATTTTGACAGAAACGTGTTTTCATTCCAGACAGAAGAAATACTTGGAGCACTTGGTTCTTAAAAGAGAATAAGCCATTTCTCAAAGCGTTAGAAATGTCATCTTATTATTGAAAGAAACCCGGGTCAGATTTTCCTTCTGTTCACTTTGTTGCCTAATAAAGTGGAAACGAGGGAGTTTTTGAGCACAGTCGCCGATGGAGGATAAGGAGTGGTTATGTAGTGTTCTGAAGTATAAAAGAGAACTGTGAAAAGCACACCAGCCTTCAGGAAAACCACACCATGAAACTTCTGAGAATGAACTGTGTAAAGCGTGATATACTATACAAGTAAGTGAGAGTGACATTTAACATCCATGATCCAAACGGGGAAATGTCTGAGAGATTAGAATGGCCAAAGTTCTCAAAAGGCTTCATTTGAAACATATATTAAGGAAGGAAAATTACAAACATTCTAAGTAAACTTGACATTGATAATTCAAGCGCATTTGAAAAACTTATGTACAAGAAAATCTTTAGATAATTGCTAAAATACATAAAGTGACTATTGATAGAAAAAATGCATTAAGGCACTAAAAAGAAAAGGATAAATTGACTATAAAGTATTCATAACATGTCTCTCAGTTAATGGCCTCAAGGGAAAATGTAATCTATATTGCAAATATCATAGCAAATTATTCAATAAAACTAGGAAAAACGTTCATACATATTACAGGAAAAGAGGAAAGGAAGCATACATTTTTAAGTACCGGTTTTTATTCCAAAATGCATCTATAACTTAAGCGTCCTGTTGGGTTTAATTGTTATTAGAGGATAATTGCCTAACAGTGTGGCGGTGGTCTCTGCCACACGCACCTGAACCCTAACCTGTGTGAGTTAGTTTGCCATTTATTCTAGTGTCCCCAAATGACATGGACTGAATGCATGTCAGGAGCCGGACGCTGGCCCAAGTGGTTTCACATGCATTGTCTCATTTTGCTCTAAGAAGAATTGCAAGAGAGCAATATCATGGTGGTCATTAAATAGACAACCAAACTGAGTCCTAAAGATATCTGCTGCTTTGTTTAAAATCACATATTTGGTAAACACAGAATCTAGGATGCAACCTGTAATTATCTCATTCTAAACACTAGGCCTTTTTCGGATGCTCAGGTCTGTCCAGTAATGACAGAGGCGGCAAGTCCAGTGCCCTCTCATACGTTAGTGTAGAGTACGGTGTGGAGCTGAAGACAGGCACTCACTCAGAACACTGAATGCGCTTTGACCTAAGAGTTGCTAGCAAGCCTATTCCCCGCAGTTGTGTGTTTGCTTATGTGGCCGAATATCTCAGTGAAATTACGTTCATGGAAAATGTTTTATTCTTACATCAGTGTGAGTGCCACTGGGATTTATTCTGCCTTCTGCCACAACCAAAATAAAATTTAGTAGTGTTCTTCAATAGAATTTATTTTATTAAGTACCCCACCTGTACGTAATGGGCATAGAATAAGGCATCGGTCAGCTTAAGAGAAGAAATATTTACTTAGGATCTACTATACGTAAGGTGACCGAGGGCTTCGCAGGTGGCTCAGCGGTAAATAATCTGCTGGCCAAGCAGGAAACGTGGATTCGACCCCTGTGTCAGGAGGATCCCAAGAGGAGGAAACGGCAACCCACTCCAGTATTCTTGCCTGGGAAATCTCATGGACAGACGAGCCTGGCTGGCTACAGTTCATGGGGCCACGAAAGAGTCAGACAGGACCTAACGATTAAACAACAACTTATGTTAGATTCTGTAATAAGTGTTACTAAAACAAAATATAGATAAGACTCATCCTTAATCCTTCAGATCTTAATAGTAAGAAGGACGAAACAGGCATACAAATAAATTACATATATGCTAGAAGTTTCATCTCCCCACTAAAACTTGAATCAACATAATTTCCATCCAGTGGTTCTGAATCCCACCTTTGGAACTACAGAGAAGAGACCTAATAAAGCGTATGTGTTGTCAATTCAAAATCTAAAAGTAGAAAGTCATTATTTCCACACATTTTCTCTTTTCTGTACTCCTAGTATCCCCAGGAGAAGGGACTGGCAACCCACTCCAGTATTCTTGCCTGGAGAATCCCATGGACAGAGGAGACAGGCGGGCTACTGTCCATGGGGTCACAAAGAGTCAGACACGACTGGGCAAAGAACACTTTCACTTTTTACCCCCAAAGTCACAAGACATACTGTCATCCAGCAATCCTCTCATTTTTTTTTTCCAGTTAAATTTCCATTGATCCTCAGCGACTAGGTCTACTTTGATGATGGCTCTTATCTATAGGGAGCACCTCTCTTCCTCCTTTATAGAGAGAATTGGAAGCTCAGGCATGAGCTGTCTCCACTTCCCACTTCCACCCATCAGAAACCAGCAACCCCCATTTCTTCATTTCCAGTTGATGAAGCGGCTCTCTTTCCAGTCAATATCAGCGCCCCCAGGTGGGCATTTCTTTCTCTTCTGTGGTGTTTGTTTCTTATTGTCTTAAATGACTTTTCTTAATGATTATTTCATTAGAAATAATCTCATTTGAAAAGACCCTGATGCTGGGAAAGATTGAAGGCAGGAGGAGAAGGGGACGACAGAGGATGAGATGGTTGGATGGCATCACTGACTCAATGGACATGAGATTGAGCAAACTCCGAGAGACGGTGAAGGACAGGGAGGCCTGGCATACCACACAGTCCATGGTATCACAAAGACTTGGACACGACTGAGTGACTGAACTGAACTGAACTGAATGATTATTTCACATTACTCTATTTAACTCTGCCCCATGCCAGAATTCCCTCGTGGCTCAGAAAGTAAAGAGTCTGCCTGCAATGCAGGAGAACCAGTTTCAATCCCTGGGTCGGTAAGATCCTCTGGAGAAGGAAATGGCAACCCACTCCAGGATTCTTGCCTGGGAAATCCTTCATGGACAGAGGAGCCTGGCGGGCTACAGTCCATGGGGTAGCAAAGAGTTGGACACAACTGAAGCAACTTCACTTCTTCACTTCATGATAGAAGAAATATGGGGGAAAAAATCCTTTAGCATTGACATGTATACACTCCCATGTGTGAAACAGACAGCTAGTGTGAAACTGCTGTATAGCACAGGGACCTCAGCTTGTAGCTCTGTGATGACTGATGGGTGGGGTGATGGTGGGGAGGTCCAACAGGAAAGAGATATATGTGTATACAGCTGACTCACACTGTTGTATAGAAGATGCGAACATAACAAAGCAATTATACTCCGATTAAAAAAAAAAATTCTTGGCCATGCTTCTCACCATCAATCCCACAGCATTTCTTTCTTTCCTTTCTTAGCCATGATTTTTGACAGAATTGATGACCCTCACTGTAAGAATGCCTTCAATTCTGAGCCACTGTCCAGACCTTTGCCTCATGTCTTCTACTTACACTGAACCATTTGAAAAAAAACAAACATCAGAAGTGAAACTGTCCGTGTCCTTGGCTTCTATAAAGTTTTTATCCAACTGAAAATATTTGATGCTTTTGACTACTCTTCGCATAATGAAAGTTCCAAAACCTTTGATTTTCATTATAGGTCTCTTTCCTGAAATTTTCTACCTCACTGGTTTCCTTTATTTTCTTCACAATGAGTTTTAGAATTCTTTGGCTGCATTTCACTTATGCAAACACATTTGGATCTAGGCAGTTTTATCCACTCTCTTATCTTTATTACATCAAAATCTCCAGCCGTGATCTCTGTGCTATGACCTCAAAGATTCAGGTGCATGTATAAATCTTCTCACCAAGCATCTCCACTTGGATTATCCAGTGGACATCTAAAACACATTATGTCAAAACCTGAATTCATCATATTTTGCTCAGAATATAAATTCATCATATTACTCCTCTTCTAGGTTGTTCCCAAATTCATTTACGGCCTGTTCACCAGTTACCAAAGCCAGAAAACTGAGAATTTTCCTATCATATCATTCGTTCATCCACATCCAGTTAATCACGGGTTTCCATGCTTTCATGCAATCAGTCTCAAAGCTGTCCCTTTCTCTTGTTATCACTGCTACTCCTTGAAGGTAGGGCTTCAGCATTCCCGACCTGCGTGTTCTAAACTTCAAATTGGCTTCCTCAACTCCAGGCATTCTCTACTTTGAGGATCCTGTCCTTAATGTATAAGCCAGGCTTTTGATCCTTGTCTCTTAAAAAAGCTTTGGGTCACTTCTACACCCGTAACATTGAACTTGGGCAACATGCAAGTGCCTCTGTCATCTTCCTCAATGTCATTTCTGGCCACTGCTCACAAAGTAATTTATACTAAAGAGTGACAGACTACTCATTCTCCTTACAAACTCAGAGATGCTTCTCGTCTTGGTACCCTTTTCCACACTATTCCCTCAGCCTGAAAAAACATCCCCATTATATTGTTACTTATGTATTTTCCACAACCTAGTATCTCTTACAAAGCTGATCACTTCCTAGGTCAAATATGGAAGTCTATAATTTAGCTAAAATGTTTTCAGTACTGTAAATGTGTGTGTGTTAAGTTGCTCAGTCGTGTCTCACTCCCCATGACCCCATGCACTGAAGCTCACCTGGAATCCCCTGTGCATGGGATTCTCCAGACAAGAATACTGGAGTGGGTTGTCATTTCCTTTTCCAAAGTATTGTAAATGTATTACATTATCCTTTGCATGATCCAAATTAAGAAGCAGCAATAACAAAATAAATGTATATGTATGCATTATTTGCACATATATGAAAATATATTTAATATGTAAGTAATCAGAAACAAACTAGGTTATAAATATATATGATATAGTTACAAATATTACAGAAAATATCATAGGCTTACATATGATATAGCATATCAAGCATCTGCAAATGTCAATAGTGTCGGACATTTGCGTATATTTGGTACTACTCTACTGAATCTATAAAAAATTAAATTTTTCTTTAAATATTGTTAAGGAGAATTCCATCACAAGATCATTAAAACTGGAATCTTTGATATCATGTCAATATAAGGGAATATGCATATTCTAATGGCTTTGTGAACTGTTTTTAAAATAATATTTAAATGTGCAGAATAAATCTACTCTAACTTTGGGATTATGTGTAGCCTTCAGTTTTATTTATAAATTATATCCCAGATTTCTCCATAGAGATGATATAAACTGTTTTTACCCTACATATAAAGAATGATTATTTTAGAATTCCATTTAGTGAAATAACATATTAGCCAACTTATATTTCCAAAAATATATGATCTTTACTGTAAAAATATTTGGGTTTTCTCTCTCCTTTAGGTCTCGGTGCTAATGAAGTGTAAGTGATGCCACCGAAGCAGCTGTGAAACACGCTCTGTGGGTCCTGAACACTGAACACTAGCCCCAGCACAGGGAAGGCTTTGAGGTCATCTTGACAACGTTCTTTTCTTTCCATTTTCAAGGCTAAACGTAATGAAACGGAAGTTTGGGATTCCAAACAGGTTTTCTTAGGGCTTTTGAAACAACTTCAAGTCATGTTTAGTGGATATATATTCTAATCTTCTCATAAGCCTCTCTCAAGATGGTGTATGACAATGATTAGTGTGAAATTCAATGTAGAATCTCCTCTAGAAGAAGTTTAAAGTAAAACATATTCACAAAAGAATATCACTGGCAATTCCTAATTCCTGCTGCTCTATACTTGCAGGTGATATGAAATTCTTCTTTATGTTGAAGGACTTAAAAAGTTCTTACATCCATTGCCAAAATATATTGTCATCAATTAACTGAGCTCATGAACAGGATGTGGAGAACTGACTCATTGGAAAATACCCTGATGCTGGGAAAGATTGAGGGCAGGAGGAGAAGGGGACGACAGAGGATGAGATGGCTGGATGGCGTCACCGACTCGATGGACACGGGTTTGGGTGGACTCCAGGATTTGGTGATGGACAGGGAGGCCTGGCGTGCTGCAGTCCATGGGGTCACAGAGATTTGGACATGACTGAGAGACTGAACTGAAGTGAGCTGAAGGAAATATTGCTTATAATTGCACAAAACAGAAAGCGTAAGTAGAAACAAACATGTTCTTGGTTGCACTTTTTTTAAAAATTTGGGTATTTACTGTGGCATGTATTGAAGATTACTTAATACGATTACTATTGTATAAGGAAACAGAGTGACCTCTTAGACATTGTGTATAATGCCTTAAAGGTCACATGAATATGTCCTGAATTATATAATATTTCCTGTAATAACAGCTGTTGATCTCTTCAAAAAACTGGTCCTTAGGGTAAAGTGTTGAAAGCTGTCAACAGAGAGTAAGACTCGACCACCTGCTTCAATTTATTTTCTGTAAGTGTTCAACTAAGCTTTTCTCTTAAAAATATGCTTTAATGTGACTGCAAGTGGTTGCCTCAGAACTCATCAAATTATAAGTAGGTGATATGGATTTGTTAAATGCATTCTCATTTTTAAATATATACATTTATAAGGCAATACTTAATCACAGAAGTAAAATGATAGGAATAAAATAAGATGGCATAAACCACTTGATTAAAACCATACACAATTGTAAATGTGTATGTATGTCGAGGGTTGAGTTTAGTGGAAATACATTTGGTTGTTTTATCATAAATTCTCCTCATTAATAAATGTGCTAAAATGGCCAATTCATTCTTAATACAATTTAATAGCATTTAATTTGCACCTTAGTAAAACTGAGGTGCAAATTCTGGCCTAATTCGTTGATTAACTGAAACTAATAATCCTTGCCAACATCATACTGATATTGCAAGGGTAATTCATTTTAGGGTTATGAAAGATGATGCTAGTATTATTTAAGCTTGCCTGTGTGACCACTACAGACTCCCTTTACACAGAAATCCTGGTTATCTTCAATGACTGATTTCAACAAGCAAATCAATCAGATATATATCAAAAGCTTGTTAAATCTGAAACTCAACATGGAGTATTTTGAGCAATATTAAGATGAATAGTGGGTATTACTAGTATTTAAGGGGTGTTTAATTTAGTTGAATCACTTTGGCTGCAATGAGCAATTCACAAGTCACTTACTTCTCAAGATTTCATTCCAAAATAATCAGGATTCTTTATTGAGAGAAACAGCAACCAAGATTTATTCACCTGGAATGAAGCTACTTGAGCCATGAACTGTTAGGAACACTTTATTATAATTTTTACAAATTGCTGGAGTCTGAGTGTGGACTACAGCGGAACAGTGAGAAATATAGGGCTGCAGTCTCTGGGGGACTTTGGACTGTCTACCTAAAGAGTTCCACCAGCTTCTCCTAATAAATATCCAAGGAAAGTCCCCTCCTGACTCTGCCCAGGGAAGGGAAGAGTCAACACAGCAAATCCAGAGACTTCACATCACAGAGGCCTTCCGAGCACAATACTGAAGCACTATCCCAGCTCTAGGAAGGGAATTCTCCCCACCCTGACCCCCTCTAGTCACCCTCGATTATGCAAGAGGGAAAATGTGAAGAAATAAAAAACATACTCAAACGGCAATAAGACATCACAGAAATAAACTGTGACTGCTACAGCCATGAAAGCGTTTCTCAGGTGGCTCAGTGGTAAAGAACCCACCTGCAATGCAGGAGATGCAGGTTTGATCCCTGGGTTGGGAAGATCCCCTAGAGAAGGAAATGGCAACCCACTCCAGTGTTCTTGCCTGGGAAATGCCATGGACAGAGGAGCCTGGTGGGCTGTAGTCCATGGGGTGATAAGAGAGTGGAACACGACTTAGTGACTAAACAACAACCATGTACCAAATACACACATTGGTTTTGCCTATTAGTGCCAACTTCTGTATTTCTGTGTAGCCAAGGGTAATATAACTGATAAAATCTGCACTAAGTATCGTGTAAAGGTTTTTCATTTCAAATGTTGTATCTTGTTAGCCCATACTCTTTCAAACTTGAGTCTTAAATAAATATTTTTTAAAAATCCCTGTGTGCAAAAGAAGTGTGATTTTCTGTCCATCACCAATATCATTCTATGCTTTCACTTACTAAGAAAATTTAAACAACAAATACACAATTGTAGACTGAAGAGGATTAAACTGACTTTCAAATTGTATTTTGTGTATTTTTCTTTCTCATGCTGAATGCCAGGCTGGATTAAGCACAAACTGGAACCAAGATTGCTGGGAGAAATATCAATAAACTCAGATATGCAGATGACACCACCCTTATGCCAGAAAGCCCCTTGATGAAAGTGAAAAAGGAGAGTGAAAAAGTTGGCTTAGAACTCAACATTCAGAAAACTAAGATGATGGCCTCTGGTCCCATCACTTCATGGCAAATAGATGGGGAAACAACGGAAACAGTGAGAGACTTTATTTTCTTGGGCTCCAAAATCACTGCAGATGGTGACTGCAGCCATGAAATTAAAAGATACTTGCTCCTGAAAGAAAAGCTATGACCAACCTAGAAAGCATATTTAAAATCATGGGATTTTGGGAATGCATGTAAGAATTAAAGATTTTAAAATTTAAAAAATAAAAAACTAAAATTAAAAAAATAAAATAAAATAAAATAAAATCATAGACATTACTTTGCCAACATAGGTCCGTCTAGTCAAAGCTTTTGTTTTTTCAGTAGTCATGTATGGATGTGAGAGTTGGACTCTAAAGAAAGCTAAGAGCAGAAGAATCAATGCTTTTGAACTGTGTTCAAGAAGACTCTTGGATCCAAGCAGTCCATTCTAAAGGAAATCTGTCCTGAATATTCATTGGAAGGACTGATTCTGAAGCTGAAACTCCAATCCTACGGCCACCTGATGTGAAGAATTGACTCATTTCAAAAGATCCTGATGCTGGGAAAGATTGAAGGTAGGAGGAGAAGGGGATGACAGAGGATGGGATGGTTGAATGGCATCACCGACTGGGTGGGCATGAGTGTGAGCAAGCTCCAGGAGTTGCTGATGGGCAGGGAAACCTGGAATGCTGCAGTCCGTGGGGTCACAAAGAGTTGGACATGACTGAGAGACTGAACTGAACTGATGAAATACTAGGTGCAAACCATGCAATGAAATTCAGTATTGTGGGTTTTGTTCCCTTTTTTTTTTTTTTTGCAATTTCATGTACAGATCTGCCTTTCTTATCATACAATATTTCCTTGCATATGTATATTCAGTACCGGTTTTGCATTAGGTTTGGCAACATGAAAACTATGGAGAAGGAAATGGCAACCCACTCTAGTATTCTTGCCTGGAAAATCCCATGGACGTGGGAGCCTGGCGGGCTATAGTTCATGGGGTCTCAGAGAATTGGACGCAACTGAGCACACAGTAAAATTTGAAGTGAGGGAAAATATAAAAATTTCTCTGTTACTGGAATTTCACTGAGTACAAATTCCACGGCCTTTTGTTGTAAAAGTGGATTCGTGCAGAATAATTCTAGCTCTCTTTCTGATGTTTAGGGGTACCTCCAACTATTGGATAGTATGAATGAATAAAGCAAAGAAAATGGATTATTTATAAGTAACTTACAAACACATTCTTCTGTTTAACTATTATACTAGATAGCCTAACAATGAATTATGCTGTGATTTAGCCTGTATTTAGAAATCTTAAAATCTAAAATATCTCTTCCAAATATACATGTTCTTGGTTTTAAAATCCATGCATCTCCTGAATCTGGGTAATAATGCCCTACACCTTTTATCTTTGTTTAAATTTAATGTATAATTAATAAGTTCCCACATGTATACTGTCATTCTAAATTATTTTTACTTTATAAGCACTCCTTGTTCAAAGTGATTCCAAAACCCACAATCATTTCTTATTCTGCCCACCGCTCTATTACTATATTGAATCCTCTAAGAATTGTTGATAGGAATAAATATGATTTTGTATACAAATTGCCTAAAAAGCTTTTACATATCACAACATTTTGTATGTTTCCCTTTAAATGACATTTTAATTATGTGAGTGCTACCTGACAGGCACAGAAATATACCAACCTGCAATAACCAGGGGTAAACTGGCAGACAGATATACCTATGTCCAAGAAAATGTTTGACGTCAAATTTACAATTTGGTTTTTATTTAATAAACATAAAATAAATGTTGTGTGGGTGATGGGCAGCATTCTTAACAAAAAGTCATTATCCATTTGCCCATGTCTTACATGTAATAAGGTTAACCCCAAAGCATTCCTATACTGAATTGACTTCCAAAAAGTAAAGTGACTTTCATTAGTTTAAGAGCTCTTAATGTTATTTGCTTTTATTTCAATGTATTAAGTTGTATCATTGATACCTGTTTCCGGTTAACTTCTAAGGACTTTTGAACAGAGCCTGGGTCATTCCTCTCCATTATCAACTCGTATAATCTGTTTAGGTTAAAATCTTGCTATAGTCACACTGGGCATTTTTGTGGTTGGTCAGTCGCTAGGTTGTGTCTGACTCTTTGTGACCCCATAGACTGCAACACCCCAGAGTTTGCTCAAACTCTAGTCCATTGAGTTGGTGATGCCATCCAACCATCTCATCCTCTGTTGCCCCCTCATTGCCCTCAATATTTCCCCCATGAACAGGGCTCTTTAGTATTTCCTAGATAAATCACTTAAAAAAAATACTTTATTTTACTTTACAGTACTGTATTGGTTTTGCCATACATCAACATGAATCCGCCATGGGTGTACACGTGTTCCCCATCCTGAACCCCCCTCCCACCTCCCTCCCCATACCATCTCTCTGGGTCCTCCCAGTGCACCAGCCCCAAGCATCCTGTATCCTGCATCGAACCTAGACTGGCAATTTGTTTCTTACATGATATTATACATGTTTCAATGCCATTCTCCCAAATCATCCCACCTTCTCCATCTTCCACAGAGTCCAAAAGACTGTTTGATACATCTTTGTCTCTTTTGCTATCTCGCATACAAGGTTATCATTACCTTCTTTCTAAATTCCATATATATGTGTTAGTATACTGTATTGGTGTTTTTCTTTCTGGCTTACTTCACTCTGTATAATTGGCTCCAGTTTCATCCACCTCATTAGAACTGATTCAAATATATTCTTTTTAATGGCTGAGTAATACTCCATTTTGTATATGCACCACAGCTTTCTTATCCATTCATCTGCTGATCTCAAAAATATACAAGCAACTCCTGCAGCTCAATTCCAGAAAAATAAACGACCCAATCAAAAAATGGGCCCAAGAACGAAATAGACATTTCTCCAAAGAAGACATACAGATGGCTAACAAACACATGAAAAGATGCTCAACATCACTCATTATCAGATAAATGCAAATCAAAACCACAATGGGGTACCATTTCACGCCAGTCAGAATGGCTGTGACCCAAAAGTCTACAAGCAATAAATGTTGGAGAGGGTGTGGAGAAAAGGGAACCCTCTTACTCTGTTGATGGGAATGCAAACTAGTACAGCCACTATGGAGAACAGTGTGGAGATTCCTTAAAAAACTGGAAATAGAAGTGCCTTATGGCCCAGCAATCCCACTGCTGGCATACACACCAAGGAAACCAGAACTGATAGATCGCTTTTTATCTCCATTCTTATACTAACGGCTATGGATATCTCATACTGTGAGTTAAGCATCCTCTTAACACATGGTTGTCAGCTCCATGAATTCTTTCCCAGTTCGTGTATGTATAATGTATGCTTCTAGATGCTTCCATCTTTCTCCACTCTGGTTCCAAGTCTGCTCTCCATGGAGGAGGAAAAAGGGCATTGATGAGATTTAGGAACTGAATTTCTCCTGTTAGCACATTCATCATGTGATTCTGAACACATACTTTGATATCTCCCGAATCCAGTGGTCTCATCTATAAGGTAAATATGTTGAAAAAGATCACCTGGGAGACTCTGACCCATGCCCAAAATTCCATTATGCCAAGCAGCTGTGGGCTGCTCAGAAGCAGGTCTCCTGTGTTCTGACTTTTGGTCTGTGTATTTTTGTCATTCCTGCTGTGCTTGGCGCATATACTAAACAGTCTTAATTAAATAAGTGCTTGTGGAATAATCTTATTGCACCAAGAATCTTCCTGGGAATGACTCCGTCTAGCAAAATGAGCGCTGAGTGCTTTTGTGTGCTGAAATCCCCGGGTTGCAGAAACACGGTGGCCCCTTTGAGTCAAAAGCATTTAAAAAATCAGAAACCCAAGTCACTCAAGCAACTCGAAACTGTAGTATTGAAAAGTGAGTTCAGATCTCTGTTTCTACCATGAGTAGATGGTGATGCAGAAACTAACTTTATGCTATTTCCAAAAGCAAAGGCAAAAACTAAAACCTTGAGCATCTTCAAAAAGAGATGAAAACCTGAGCATCAAACATGAACAAAAAGGCCTATCCTTCATCACAACCTAGACTCACCAGCAAGGAAAACAACAAATAAATCCAAAAGAAGGACAAAAAAGATGTAATTCATTTAAAAAATAAATTTCACTCTAAATCTAGGTTTTTTTTCTTTTTAAGACATTCCAAAGGGTGCAGTGGCAAAAGTCAACATGATTCCAGTAAACATTACATAATGTCCAAACAGAAACACCAAGGAAAGCTCCCAAGATCAAATACAGTTTGTAATTTTCATGCCTTCCACTCTATCATCCACCAGTTTATTTAATTTTTTTCCCCATCTCGTATCCAAGAGAGCCCTGGGGCTTCGGCCAAATGCTGCCTGGATAAGAAGTTCTTTGTGGCTTGAGTGAGTTGCATCATTTTTGAGCTATCTTCCATTCAGCATGCCTCACGCTCTCGGGACAGCTGAAGATAGATGGGGGTGTCAGGCCGCAGTAAGTTCGACATTAATCCACGCTCCCACTGCAGTGACAGTTAACTTTCCTTGATGGGCGATGGGAAGGAACCATGATGCAAGCGTGTAGGCTGCCCGGCTTTTTCCATTTTTCACATGGCTTGCTAGCTCCTCTTGAAATGATGAGAGGATGCTTACTAAAAATCCATCCAGCGGGAAACAGGCTCTATTTCACAGGCGGTTACTGTTCTTTCTTTCAGTGACATTTCCTGAGGCTTCAGGTACATTTTAATTTTACTAAATATTCAGATAGACGATTTTTCATCTACCTAGACGGAGGTATGTTTTATCCTCCATGAATCCAATGTGTTTCCATCCATAAGTCACATGAAAACCTTAAAGGCAAATGGTCTTATTTTATTTTACTGCTTCTCATACAATCTACTGCTCTGCTCTATCTTTATGTGTATTTATATGAATACTGATGCAAAGTTTAATGCCATGGTTTCAGCTGAATCATGTACAACATCACTTCACAATAGTGATATCGCCTTAGTTTAATTTTTCCCCTTTGTTCAATCAAACTCTATTTTTCTATTGTGTCTATATTTAAATAACTGAATGCCTTTAACATTAAATACCAAAGATTATTGCCTAAGGCAGAGAACAATTTATAAACTTTCAAACATAACACTAACTCCTATACAAAGTCTAGCTGTGAATATTTAATATACTAATCATAATAATAATTAAAGACTGAGCATATCCATGTTATAAAATCTGAAAATAAATCGAAAGAAAAAAGCAAAGTTGTTTAGACCAACAGTGAGTTTTGAAGCTAGGCCTCTAAACTGAGAATATTTGACTGATTCTTTTAAACATTTTTTAAACCCTTTAAGGCATTAGATTGTGGCTTCCCAGGTGGCTCAGTGGTAAAGAATCCACCTGACAGTGCAGGAGACACAGGAGAGGTGGGTTCAATCCCCGGTTTGGGAAAATCCCCTGGAGGATGATATGGCAATCCACTCCAGTATTTTTCCTGGGAAAATCCCATGGACAGAGGAGCCTGGCCGGCTACAGTCCATGGAGTTGCAAAAGGGTTGGTCATGACCAAGAGACAGCACACACACACAGGCATTAGCTCTTGCTATTTATGACATAGAAATACAGCCCTTTTGAAGCTATATTTGAGCTTCCCTGATGGTTCAATGGTAAAGAATCTGCCTGCAATGCAGGGGAGGCAGGTTCAAGATGCCAGTTCAACTCCTGGGTTGTGAAGATCCCCTGGAGAAGGAAATGGCAACCCACTCCAGTACACTTACCTAGGAAGTCTCGTGGGCAGAGGAGCCTGGCAGGCTATAGTCCATGGGGTTGCTAGAGTTGGTCACAACTTAGCCACTAAACCACCACCAGCACCAATACAGCCCTAAGCACAGACTGGTTTAAACCAAGGAACCAATCACTCTGGCCAGAAGGGCAGAATCATGTAATTGACCTGTCATGAGGTATTTAACGCCTGTTAGTGCTGGAAAGTCAGGTCCGATGCCCTAAATAAACAAATCAGGCCTGGTTACCATAAGAAGGAGGAGGAGTTGATATCAGTAATAGGTTGAATGATGGCCCCTCAAAAGCTGTGTCCAATCTCAGAATCTGAGAATGTGATCTTATTTGGAAGAAGGATCTTGGCAGATATGATTATGTTAAGAATTACAAAATGAGATCACCCTGGGTGGATGATCTGGGTGGATCCCAGGTCCAAAGTCAAGGAGGAGAAGGACACAGAAACAGAGGACAGGGCACGTGAAAACTTGAGACAGAAATGATGCAGCAGCAAGCCAAGGAACGCCCGGAGCCCCAGGAGTCAGAAAGGCCCACGAAAGGTCTCCCCTAGAGTCTTCGGAGGGGGCACAGCTGACAGCACCCTCATTCTGGACCTCTGACCCCCCAAAAACAATGAGGCAATACATTTCTGTTGTTATAAATCACCAAGTCCGTGGTCATTTGTGACTGAAGCACTGAATCAAATACAACATCCAGACAAAGACTGAGCAGATAGGAACTTCGAGATTATATTACCTAACTCTTCCTTGAAATTCTTTTGGGATTCTGAATAAAATTGCATTTACTTGAAAATAAATTTTGGAAGTAGTTAGGGAGTTTGTGGTGGTCATACACATACTGCTATATTTAAAATGGATAACCAACAAGGACCTACTGTATAGCACAGGGCCCTCTGCTCATTATTTTATGGCAGCCTGGATGGGAGGGGAATTTGGCGGAGAGTGGATACATGTATATGTATGCCTGAGTCCCTTCACTGTTCACCGGAAACTGTCACAACACTGATAACTGGCTATATCCCAGTGCAAAATTAAAATTCAAAAGAAAAAACCTCTTAAAAAATAAATAAATTTGGGGAGGATTGACAATTTCAAGTGTTAATTTAGAAAAGTGGAATTTCTCTTCATTCATATAATTTTTGATTTTGTGTCCCTAAATAAATTTTATAATTTCCATTATGAGCATCCTGCCTTTTTATTGGTAAATATTATCAAATATCTTTTTTCTATTTCCACTTACAATCTGTCTCAGAAGTTATAATTGCATTATTTGGCAAAATTATTTTGTCTTCAGACCCCACATTAGTTTTAATATTTATCATATCTAAGTCTCTTTATATATCATACCTTTGCAAACAATAGTATAAATAGGAGTGAAACAAGAAAATAATCAGCATTATATTACCAGCACTCAGAAGTCACAATCACTTAAAATTATTTACTGTCAAAATCTACCATGTGTCTGGTTCTCTTTCACTCCTGAACATGGAGGATAAAACATCCTGTGCTTTTTAGCCTTATCTAGGTCTCAGTTTTCTTATCAATTCAATTTTCTACTTCCCTGACTTGATTGTTCTACATTAGGTTAGGATAAAAAAAAAAAAAAAACTAAGACTTAAGTTCTGCTAAATATAAGACTATCTGGTCCTCTAGATTTGTGGTTTGCTAGTCATAGGCAGAAATGTTCTACATCTCTCAATTCAGTTCAGTTCAGTCATCAGTCGTGTCTGACTCTTTCCACTCCAAGGACTGCAGTATGTCAGGCTTCCCTGTCCATCAGTAACTCCCAGAGCTTACTCAGACTCATGTCTATTGAGTCGGTGATGCCATCCAACCATCTCATCCTCTGTCATCCCCTTCTCCTCCTGCCTTCAATCTTTCCCAGCATCGGGGTCTTTTCCAGTGAGTCAGTTCTTCATATCAGGTGGCCAAAGTATTGGAGTTTCAGCTTCAACATCAGTCCTCGCAAGGAAAACTCAGGACTGATCTCCTTTGGGATGGACTAGTTGGATCTCCTTGCAGTCCAATGGACTCTCAAGAGTCTTCTCCAACACCACAGTTCAAAAGCATCAATTCTTAAACTCAGCTTTCTTTATAATCCAACTCTCACATCCATACATGACTACTGGAAAAACCACAGCTTTGGCTAGATGGACCTTTGTCAGCAACGTAATGTCTCTGCTTTTGAATATGCTGTCGAGGTTGTTCATAATTTTTCTTCCAAGGAACAAGAGTCTTTTAATTTCATGACTGCAGTCACCATCTGCAGTAATTTTGGAGCCCCAAAATATAAAGTCTTATTGGGAGCCGTGTGAGGCATTACTGACAAAATGGAGGCATGGCCCCAGGCCCCCTCTCCTCATTCCACAGGCACGGATCTGGGGATGAAGGCATTAGGCCTTGTAATTCTGACTTGTCTTTTTCTCTCCTTGGTTGAATGGACTGAAAGGGAATATTAAGGTGCTTATTGTTCTTGAGAGGTGCATGAGAAGGCACAAAGTCTCCTGCAGCTGTGCTACATTTGTTTAAGGACTTTTACAAAAGAGTGTTGCAGGCTGAACACATAGGCTGCAGCTTGAGGCCATGGAGGGATTGCTATCTGAAGCTTATTTGTGGGGAAAATGTTTATGGCAAAGGAGTTTACTGAATTTAGGGCTTAGAAATAATCAAAATAGTTAGAAGATAAAGATTTAAGGAATGTTGTAAAGTTAGCATATTTTACTATAGCTTATAGAAGTTAGGAATTTTTAGAGGCATTATAGCTAGAAGCCTTTTTAAGAGATAGTGAGCTCAGGAGGTTAGGGGCAAACAGGATTTAGGAAGATAAGTGGAAAACTGAGGAATGTAGCATGAGTTACAATGTAATCACAAGTTAACTATCAGTACAGTCGCTCAGTCGTGTCCAACTCTTTGCGACCCCATGAATCACAGCACGCCAGGCTTCCCTGTCCATCACCAACTCCCGGAGTTCACTCAGACTCAGGTCCATCGAGTCAGTGATGCCATCCAGCCATCTCATCCTCGGTCATCCCCTTCTCCTCCTGCCGCCAAGCCCTCCAAGAATCAGAGTCTTTTCCAATGAGTCAACTCTTCGCATGAGGTGCCCAAAGTACTGGAGTTTCAGCTTTACCATCATTCCCTCCAAAGAAATCCCAGGGTTGATCTCCTTCAGAATGAACTGGTTGGATCTCCTTGCAGTCCAAGGGACTCTCAAGAGTCTTCTCCAACACCACAGTTCAAATGAATCAATTCTTCGGCACTCAGCCTTCTTCACAGTCCAACTCTCACATCCAGACATAGCTACTAGAAAACCATAGCCCTGACTAGACGGAACTTAGTTGTCAAAGTAATGTCTCCACTTTTGAATATACTGTCTAGGTTGCTCATAATTTTCTTTCCAAGGAGTAAGCGTCTTTCAATTTCATGGCTGCAATCACCATCTGCAGTGATCTTGGAGCCCCCAAAAATAAAATCTTACACTGTTTCCACTGTTTCCCCATCTATTTCCCATGAAGTGATGGGACCAGATGCCATGATCTTTGTTTTCTGAATGTTGAGCTTTAAGCCAACTTTTTCACTCTCCACTTTCACTTGCATCAAGAGGCTTTTTAGCTCCTCTTCACTTTCTGCCACAAGGGTGGTGTCATCTGCATATCTGAGGTTATTGAGATTTATCCCGGCAATCTTGATTCCAGCTTCTGCTTCTTCCAGTCCAGCGTTTCTCATGATGTATTCTGCATATAAGTTAAATAAGCAGGTGACAATATACAACCTTGACGGACTCCTTTTCCTATTTGGAACCAGTCTGTTGTTCCATGTCCAGTTCTAACTGTTGCTTCCTGACCTGCATACAGATTTCTCAAGAGGCAGGTCCGGTGGTCTGGTATTCCCATCTCTTTCAGAATTTTCCACAGTTTATTGTGATCCACACAGTCAAAGGCTTTGCCATAGTCAAGAAAGCAGAAATAGATGTTTCTCTGGAACTCTCTTGCTTTTTCCATGATCCAGGGGATGTTGACAATTTGATCTCTGGTTCCTCTGCCTTTTCTAAAACCAGCTTGAACATCTGGAAGTTCACTGTTCACGTATTGCTGAAGCCTGGCTTGGAGAATTTGGAGCATTACTTTGCTAGTGCGTGAGATGAGTGCAATTGTGCGGTAGTTTAAGCATTCTTTGGCATTGCCTTTCTTTAGGGTTGGAATGAAAACTGACCTTTTCCAGTCCTGTGGCCACTGCTGAGTTTTCCAAATTTGTTGGCATATTGAGTGCAGTACTTTCACAGCATCATCTTTCAGGATTTGAAATAGCTCTACTGGAATTCCATCACCTCCACTAGCTTTGTTCGTAGTGATGCTTTCTAAGGCCCACTTGTCTTCACATTCCAGGATGTTTGGCTTTAGATGAGTAATCACACCATCGTGATTATCTGGGTCGTGAAGATCTTTTTGTACAGTTCTTCCATGTATTCTTGCCACCTCTTCTTAATATCTTCTGCTTCAGTTAGGTCCATATATTTCTGTCCTTTATCGAGCCTATCTTTGCATGAAATGTTCCCTTGATAGCTCTAATTTTCTTGAAGAGATCTCTAGTCTTTCCCATTCTGTTGTTTTCCTCTATTTCTTTGCATTGATCACTGAGAAGGCTTTCTTATCTCTTCTTGCTATTCTTTGGAACTCTGCATTCAGATGCTTATATCTTTCCTTTCCTCCTTTCCTTTTCACCTTTCTTCTTTTCACAGCTATTTGTAAGGCTTCCCCAGACAGCCATTTTGCTTTTTTGCATTTCTTTTTCATGGGGATGGTCTTGATCCCAGTCTCCTGTACAATGTCACAAACCTCATTCCATAGTTTATCAGGCACTGTGTCTATCAGATATAGGCCCTTAAATCTATTTCTCACTTCATAATCATAAGGGATTTGATTGAGGTCATACCTGAATGGTCTAGCAGTTTTTGCTACTGTCTTCAATCTGAGTCTGAATTTGGTAACAAGGAGTTCATGATCTGAGCCACAGTCAGCTCCTGGTCTTGTTTTTGTTGACTGTATAGAGCTTCTCCATCTTTGGCTGCAGAGAATATAATCAATCTGATTTCGATGTTGACCATCTGGTGATACCCATGTGTAGAGTCTTCTCTTGTGTTGTTGGAAGTGGGTGTTTGCTCTGACCAGTGCATTTTCTTGGCAAAACTCTATTAGTCTTTGCCCTGCTTCATTCCGTATTCCAAGGCCAAATTTGCCTGTTACTCCAGGTGTTTCTTGACTTCCTACTTCTGCATCCCAGTCCCCTGTAATGAAAAGGACATCTTTTTGGGTGTTAGTTCTAAAAGGTCTTGTAGGTCTTCATAAAACCGTTCAACTTCAGCTTCTTCAGCATTACCGGTTGGGGCATAGACTTGGATAACCGTGATATTGAATGGTTTGCCTTGGACATGAACAGAAATCATTCTGTCGTTTTTGAGATTGCATCCAAGTACTGCATTTTGGACTCTTTTGTTGACCATGATGGCTACTCCATTTCTTCTGAGGGATTCCTGCCCGCAGTAGTAGATATAATGGTCATCTGAGTTTAATTCACCTATTCCAGTCCATTTTAGTTCGCTGATTCCTAGAATGTCGACGTTCACTCTTGCCATCTCCTGTTTGACCACTTCCAATTTGCCTTGATTCATGGCCCTGACATTCCAGGTTCCTATGCAATATTGCTCTTTACAGCATCAGACCTTGGCTCTATCACCAGTCACATCCACAACTGGGTATTGTTTTTGCTTTGGCTCCATCCCTTCATTCTTTTTGGAGTTATTTCTCCACTGACCTCCAGTAGCATATTGGGCACCTACTGACCTGGGGAGTTCCTCTTTCAGTATCCTACCATTTTGCCTCTTCATACTGTTTATGAGAACCCCATGAACAGTATGAAAAGTTAACTATAGGATACATTAGAGGAGGTATATAACAGATGATAAGGCTGATTCCGAGAGAATCACTTAAGTAGGAACTGTGTTTGAACAGCAACAATGATTTATGGAGATAATAAATCTGGGAGAGGGGGAACTGAAAATGTCCAACATCTGGCCATCCCTTGGACTGCAAGGAGATCCAACCAGTCCATTCTGAAGGAGATCAGCCCTGGGATTTCTTTGGAGGGAATGATGATGAAGCTGAAACTCCAGTACTTTGGCCACCTCATGCGAAGAGTTGACTCATTGGAAAAGACTCTGATGCTGGGAGGGATTGGGGGCAGGAGGAGAAGGGGACGACAGAGGATGAGATGGCTGGATGGCATCACTGACTTGATGGACGTGAGTCTGAGTGAACTCCGGGAGTTGGTGATGGACAGGGAGGCCTGGCATGCTGCAATTCATGAGGTCGCAAAGAGTCAGACATGAGTGAGCGACTGAACTGAACTGAACTGAACTGAATGTTTTTGTAATAGTTTAAAAGAGAATCTTAAACTTGGAGTAAAGAGGCAGTCCATAGAAAACTGAGAGGCTGTCTCATTCGCTGACACCGTTCACCTCTTCAGGTTGAATCTCTGGCTGCTGAGCTGGACTCCGGCAAAGTCTATCACTGTTTCCATTGTTTTCCCATCTATTTGCCATGAAGGGATGGGACCGGATGCCATGATCTTAGTTTTCTGAATGTTGACTTTTAAGCCAGCTTTTTCACTTTCCTCTTTCACTTTCATCAAGAGGCTCTTTAGTTCTTCTTCACTTTCTGCCATAATGGTGGTGTTATCTGTACATCTGAGGTTATTGATATTTCTCCCGGCAATCTTGATTCCAGCTTGTGTTTCATCCAGCCCAGCATTTCTCATGATGTATTCTGCATATTAGTTAAGCAAGCAGGGGGACAATACACAGCCTTGATGTACTCTTTTCCTGATTTGGAACCATTCTGTTCCACCTTTTGTTCTAAATATTTCTTCTTGACCTGCATACAGATTTCTCAGGAGACAGGTCAGGGAGTTTGATAGTCCCATCTCTTGAGGAACTTTCCACAGTTTGTGGTGATCCACACAGTCAAAGGCTTTGACACAGTCAATAAAGCAGAAATAGATGTTTTTCTGGAACTTTCTTGCTTTTTCAATGATCCAACGGATGTTGACAATTTGATCTCTGGTTCCTTTGCCTATCTAAATCCAGTTTGAACATCTGGAAGTTCATGGTTCACATACTATTGAAGCCTGGCTTGAAGAATTTTGAGCGTTACTTTGCTAGTGTGTGAGATGACTGCAATTGTATAGTAGTTTGAGCATTCGTTGGCATAGCCTTTCTTTGGGGTTGGACTGAAAACTGACCTTTTCCAGTCCTGTGGCCTATATCTGTATCCCTATCCCCTCACTATTTTCATTTTCTTTTTTAAGAGTTCATCTTCAATTCATATGTAAAAGTACATTATTTTAGTTACATTTACCAGAGCTTTTATTACTTACAGCAGGGTTTCTAAGCAGGAATACTACAGCCATTGGGGATAAGACAACAATATGTTGCTTGAGGAGCTAGTACCTAAATCAGTAAAAAAGAAAAGAAATAGTTAAGAAAACCAAGTATTCTTAGTGTACATATCTAGTTCCAAAACTCTTGGTTGTTTTACATAAACAACTCTTCTTCACTCTAATCATTGCTTTTCCCCTGGGGTCCATTCTCTTCTTTATTATTTGTCTCTAATCAGGTTGATCATCCTCATGACTCATGATTTCCCCCTATTATCTTGGAAACCCACAGCAATCATGTAGTTGCTTCAATTTCAAAATTACTGGGCCTATCTATAGAAAGAACTCTTTCTTAGCCCAAATATATATGTATATATAGAGAAAGTATCATGTGTTTTATTCATCTCAATGTACTTTCTAATATTTCTTGTTTTTCCTTTTTTAACCCATTGTTTTCTTTCTGCTGTTTTGGCTGTGCTGGGTCTTTGTTGAAATGTTGGCTTTTCTCTAGTTCTGGGGCATGGAGGCTACTCTCTAGCTGTGGTGCCCAGGCTTCTTACTGCAGTGGTTTCTGTTGCAGAGCACGGGCTCTAGGGTGCATGGGCTTCAGGGGTTGTGGTACACCAGCCCAGGTGCTCTGTGGCATGTGGGATCTTCCCAAACCAGGAATCAAACTCACATCTCTTGCACTCAGATTCTTTACCACTGAACCATCAGGGAAGCCTGACCCACTGATATCTTAAGAGTGTATTATTTAAGTTCCACATACCTGTGAATTTCTCAAATTTCCTCCAGTTAATTGATTTCTAATTTTATTCCCTTGTAGTTGGAGAACAACTTTGCATGATCTCAATGCTTTTAAATTTATTAAGGTCAAAAATATTATGTCTAAAGGAAAAAAAAAAATCTGTACTTGTTTTTGTGGTCCTGCTTAAAAAATGATTAAACAAACTTCCATGGAGGCCATGTCTCTTACTGGGACCCAGACTTGTGTCTACATTGATCAAGAAGACAATGACAGTGTACATATATTATAGAAAGCCAAGTTGACTGCCGAATTTGTGTTTGATTATACTGTTCATTGCTTTCAGTGTCAAACCACAACCTATTTATGAGAATTATATTTCACGAGTCATAAAACTCAAAATGGCTGACGTTACTTAAATTTGAGTGATTTTAATTAGTTTAATAACTAATTAAACTAAGATATTCAACTTAGTTGAATATCAGGTAATATTTATCCATTAGGGTCACACTTTATAATAAAAGAAATCATGCCCTTCTTTTTTCTGTCTGCCCCAATTTGTTTTATTGTTAAGAGTTTTCTCAAATGACATAACATGAAGAAGACTATGTTGAAAATATTGGTGATAATGTTTTCCAACACTTCATTCCAATGAGTTTAAATAAGAAAATAGCCTCAACAATTTTTTAACAAATGCACAATGTGAGATGGGAGGTTAATAACAGAGCAGTGTGATTTATTCAAAAACAGAGACAAACTGTCTCTCGGTTCTATAATTTCTAGAGGAAATCACTTACTTCACATTTCTGTACTGTCTACTCATGGCAAGAAGGGTATCTGTGTTCACCACTATACCTAGACTTACACAGGCAAAAATGTAATAGGAGGAATATAGCTTTATGCACTCTCTATTGGTAGTCTTAAAACTGATGATTTGCTATTTACTCTTTTTAAAGTAGAGGTGAAGTTCACATATTTCTAAACACCTAATTCATCAGGCGCCTCCAATTCATCACTTGGCTGAGTCGCTAAATCGTGTCCGACTCTTTATGACCCTACAGACTACACAGCCTGCCAGCTTCCTCTGCTCATGAGATTTCCCAGGCAAGAATACTGGAGTGAATATAAAGACCCTTCTTATATCTCCCAATCCCTTAATGTAAAGTACAATGTAAGAGATCTTAGAAGGTCTTTATCGCCGCTTACCCTTCCCATCAGAGTTATCAGTGTTGCCACTTTAATTTTTCTTTAAAAAGACAATTAGATTTTAGCCTCCTCAATTTATTCAATCATCTGGAAGAATCAGCATATTTACATTTTATTTGTTTTCAATTCCATCTTGGATGTGTTTGTATCATTTTTCTTCTACTGGAAATTGGTTTCTTAGAATTCACATTGCCAATGATGATCTTCCCAAAGTGTGACAGACAAATTCATCAGGAGAAGAGCAGCTATAGACCTCTGTTTATCTCTCTGGAGTCTTGTGTTGCTTAAATTTCACCAGACAATTTCTATCAATATTATCCCTTCTTCACACTTTTAAGATTCATCTTACACGTATCTAGCATTTTTAGTTATGTTCTGAAGAATGGTTACACTAAAATCACCTAACCTAATATATTCAAGAAAACCACTGACTTTTCTGGGATTTTCTCTCAACTTGCTTCCACTTTTTTTATATTATAAACATACTTCAATTTTATCAGATATTTGTTTAGGTTTTATTTCTTTTATTAAACTATGAGCTCCAAGTGGGCAGAGATATGTCTCTCTCTCTCTCTTTTCTTTTTTTTCTTATCTTTTGTCTCTTGTTTCAGGAGAATCTCCCTAGTTCGAAAACAGAAACTCAAGCTTATGTTTAATAGACATGTATATATCTGAATGTGTGTTAAGACCTTTGAAAGCTCATCACACAAATATTACTATCATGATACAAAATACTGTTTCAGATTTCCACTTTTAAAATAGTATTGAAGAACAATGCCACTTTCTTTTCAATATCTTCAAAAATTTTACATTTTTTCTTTGAGTGTGAATGTTTTTAGAAACACTTGAAAATAATTTGAAATCCATTTTAGTGATTACAGGAGTAAGCTAACAGATCATAAACTTTAAGATAGACTTTTTTAAGGCATCAGTGCTAAACTGATTTTGCCTGAAATTCCAAATCCCATAATTTCATGATAAGATTCATTTAGTAAAATAAATGTGGGTAGATTTATTTAAATGTCTCTTTAACATAAAGTTGGATTTTTGCAGATTGATGTATTCAAGTAAACATTTCTATATTTTCATTTCATTATACTCAGTGACTAGATAAATGAGTATTCAGAAACATCTGCTTCTGCGTTATGGAAACTTAACTTCTTCTGCTTCCATACTCATACATGGCAGACATGATTATATCACTTTGAGATTTTTTTTTTTCTTATATAGCAGTTCAGGTGATCATGAAATACACTGATAATGCCAGCTACTGGTCTTAACTGACAGTTTATAGTTTCCATTGCTGTATTCCAAATTTAATACATCCACAATATTTAAATACATGAAGATTATTGAAGCATTCAATATTTAATTTTAAAAGGGTGATTTAGGTTTACATTTGAGAGTATGTGCTGCATTGGAAATGATGTGCTCATGTGTGTAGGGGTCAACTTATAAATTATTTAGGGGAATGGGCTGCTAACTGCATCACAAATTTTAGGCTCTATTTTTTGGAACTGAGTACACCTCTGAAGATACTGTATCCGTGAAATTCAGGAGCAAACTGTGACGTGCAGAAATAACATTAACTCACTGAAGAGTTACTTACATAGGAGGTTACACTGTTAATGAAGATACCAAGTTCACCTATCTACAGCCACAGAGCATTTCATTTTTTTAAATTAAATAGATATATTAGTAAGTAGAGGAAAAGGCAATGGCACCCCACTCCAGTACTTTTGCCTGGAGAATCCCATGGGCGGAGGAGCCTGGTAGGCTGCAGTTCATGGGGTCACTAAGAGTCGGACACAACTGAGCGACTTCACTTTTCACTTTCATGCATTGGAGAAGGAAATGGCAACCCACTCCGGTGTTCTTGCCTGGAGAATCCCAGGGACGGAGGAGCCTGGTGGGCTGCCGTCTCTGGGGTCGCATGGAGTCGGACACCACTGACGTGACTTAGCAGCAGCAGTAAGTAGAGGTTTATTGTTATTGATGTGTAATTTCCAATTTTATGAATTTATATAGAAGCATGGGAAAAATGGAAAAGCCTCTGATGCAGGGAAAATTTGAGGGCAGGAGAAGGGAAACACAGAGGATGGGATGGCTGGACGGCATTCCCGACACAATGGACGTGAGTCTGAGCAAGCTCCTGGAGAAAGCAAAGGACAGAGAAGCACTCCATGGGTCACAACGAGTCCAACAGGATCAAGTGACTAAACGACAACAAACAAGAGGCAAAAATGCCAACGGCAAAATTAAAGAGAAAAAAAACGGCTACTTGTGGCAAGTGTAGAAGAGCAATCAGTGAGTTCTGTACTGGAGATGCCAGGTGACTTCTAAAATTTCCTTCAAATTCTATGGTGTCATGAAAAAACTATGTTTATCTTCTATTAAATAGTTTGACTATCGGCATTTCTTCTACCACGGTATGCATTGGGGCGATTGCCTTCGTTAGAACCTTGGGTTTTCTGATCCTGTGATTCTGTCTCTTTCTTCCTAATCCCATTGTTTAAAAAACAACAACAACAACAACAAAATCATGCATGAGTGTTTATTTGTCTCTGCAAACACCGCGAATGATAGAAGCAGCAGAGAAGCCGGAAGTGCTCACAGCAGCGCGGCTCCTCCCATTGCATCTGGGCCTCTGAGACTGCTAATTGCCTGTCGTGGCCGCTGAGCCATGGAGCCTGCAAGCTGCCACCTCCTGTTTGGGCAAGTTGTCATCTCCTATTAATCGGAACCCTGTTGTTTTTTTCCATTGCCTCAACTTTCTCACTCCAGTCAGAATGTAAATTTATGACCTCACTGTGATATGAGTGTATCGAAATTTTACTTTTGAAGAAAAGGCTGTATAAAAAGGACTTCTAAAAAAAAAAAAAAATGAATCTCTCACCAGGACAGCATGGCATTTTCTCTACCATGCTGATTTAGAGGCTTCATGCCATTTTCTTTTCCACCAGCTGTGTTCTGACTCAGCTATTTTCACAGAGCTAGAGGTTATCTGGTGAAATTTTGCAAATTGCGGGCAAGAACAAAACAAAAAAAAATATGCAAATGCAGGGAAAGTTGTAAGGCCAATTTGGTAATGGTCAGAAAATGGTAATTTGTGTCGCTAATGGGTTGCTACAAAATATTACAGAAAACGGGACCAGAGCAGGCCTGGAATTTCATTTGAAGACTGTCAAAGCAGATCCAGCAAAAGGCCAGGCAAGGAGAACACTCTGTATCACAGTAAACCCATCAAAACCACCAAGTGGGGGCGGGGAGGAAGCAAACAATTCACTAGCAAGCAATCTTAAGAGTCTTGCAGGTGGAAAAACTCTTGAACTACAGCCTCTGTATAATCAGGTAAGAAGGGTATACTAACACTTGTGTTACTGTTGCTTGCTGTCATTTTAGAGGGCCAATCTAGAATTCGTTTTGCTTTTCTGAGGGCGTGGTGTCTCAGCCTTCCTAAATTTATTGCAATCTCCAGTAAAGAGCTTCTCAGGTGGCTCAGGTGGTAAAGAATCTGCCTGACAATGCAGGAGCCAAAGAAGACACAGGTTTGATCCCTGGGTCTGCAAGATCCCATGGAGGAGGAAATGGCAACCCACTCCTATATTCTTGCCCTGGGAAATCCCACGGACATAGGAGCCCCGTGGGCTATGGTCCATGGGATCGCACAGAGTGGGACACAAATAAAGCAATTGAGCACAGCACACACACACACCAGCTCAACAAACATGAGGCTCTGAAGTGAAAGTCGTCACAAGAATCAAGCTAATTTGACTGGTTTCCTAAAGCTGAGGCAAAATTCAGCTGCAGTGTCTGCACAGATACATTTCTTCCCTGAAGATCACATGGACTCAGTTCAGTTCAGTTCAGTCACTCAGTCGTGTCCAACTCTGCAACCCCATGAACTGTAGCGGGCCAGGCCTCCCTGTCCATTACCAACTCCCGGAGTTTACTCCAACTCACATCCATTGAGTCAGTGATGCCATCCAGCCATCTCATCCTCTGTCATTCCCTTCTCCTCCTGCCCCCAATCCCTCCCAGCGACAGAGTGAGTCAACTCTTCACATGAGGTGACCAAAGTACTGGAGTTTCAGCTTTAGCATCATTCCTTCATGGACTCAGGTTGTGGCAAAAGTGATCACCTTGCCTGGATGACCAGTTAAAGTCATGCAATAACCTTCCAAGTACCTGAGTGTGTGTACAACCAACTAGGTGGCCAAGCCTGATAAAGTGGTTGAAATTAACGTGCCTGACACTTTCTCTTAAATGTTAAAGATTTTGCATTGGGAAACAGACCCATTCCCCCATTTCCACCATGCTTCCCTGCAGATGCTCTTCTGGGACTAGCAGGAGCCTGTTATCATTTGCTCACATAGCCCTAAAATTGGTCAGATCAGGACATTAATGAACTCCAGGGTCCTGCGTGAAAGTGTGAAAATATTAGTCACTCAGTTGTGTCCGACTCTTTGTGACTCCATGGACTGTAGCTCACCACGCTCCTCTCCAGGGAATTCTCCAGGTAAGAATACTGGAGTGGATAGCCATTCCCTTCTTCAGGGGATCTTCCTGACCCAGGGGTTGAAGCCGGGTCTCCTGCGTTGCAGGCAGATTCTTTACTGTCTGAGCCACCAGGGAAGCCTGTTATCATTTTCTCATACAATCCTAAAATTGGTCAGTATAAGACATTAATGAACTCCAGGGCTCTACATTACCCAAAGATTGAAGATTTACTCTCAATGGTAATTTATGTTCCAAATGACACCCAATCTGTCTGTCCCATATATTCTACTAGGTTAGGCAAAAAGGTAACATAAAGTTCAACATATTTGACATACAGATGTCTCAAAGCAAAGCTCTACTTTTAGAAAATTCTGAAAGAGAAATTTTAGATCCCCAAACTACTCCCTTTATAAGTTAAACTTCAAAGAAAGTTTCATATGTCAGCTTCAAAGTCCAAAAATAAAATGACCACATGGAGGACATCAAGTATTAATTTTATGCTATTATCTAACATACATCACACCTAATGTTCTCCAAGTATCCCAATATTGTCCTCTAGAGGTGTCAGTTTTTATTTGTTTTGTTAATCCAAGATCCAAATAAGGTTCATGGTTTGCATTTAATTGTCATATCTTTTTGGTCTTTTTTAATCCAGTAGGTTTTTCAAGGTGTTTTTGTCTTTTATAAAATCGATTTTAGTTGCTTATTTTTGTCTCTTGGTTTACTCATGCTTAGCTACAAACTAAAGCCTTCTGGCAGAAATACTATATGGATGACAACTTTGTTGTTAATGTACCTTATCTTCCTGTGTCTTCCTAGAATCCTAATTCCATAAATTTCTCCAGCATGTTCTCCAAGGAAACAAGTGACACTTCTATCCTCATCCAGGTAAACTGGGTCATCTGAAAGCTCATCCAATTGTTCTTTGAGTATTGTACTTAATCTTCTTGATATTTCCTTCTGAAATTGGCTCACATTTTTACCAGTTCCTTAGAACAATGGCCCAAGTGTTCAAGAAGATTCTTTAACTGCACTGTGCAGCTTTAAAAATGTGCTTCTTGGTAGAATCTAGGCAGCTTCCTGGGAACTCATTCCTGACTCCTTTCTGAGTCCTACTAAATTATCTGGGGCCCAACCGTCCTTGCTGATGTAATAACAAGCTGAAACAGCTCCTTGTGTTTTAAATATGCTGCTTGAGGGCTTTTAGACTGTAGGGGATGCTTTGAGGTCTATTCCTTTTCTTCCGTGTAGATCTAGATTTACTTCGAAACTCCCAGGTCTCTTGACACACATCCATCTGTTCAGTCGTGCCTCATTACAGATTTCCTAGTTGGCCCTGTACTTTCTTTCTTTCTTTCTTTCTTTTTGATTGAAATTGTTTCCAAAGGAGAAATACGAGAAGTTGGGAATAGGTGCGCCCTTAATACCCCATACAGTAAATATTAATGCCTTCCCTGTCCTTCAACACATAAACTGGGAGGTAAATGTGCCTTGGGTCCCCCAGAAACAAAGCCTGAGATGGATCAGAGAGCGCAAGATTTACTGAGGCTGTGAGAGATGGACCTGATGTACTGGGGAACTCAAAGGACAACTCACATCGCAGCACCGTCCTTTCTGGAAGAAAAAGGGTTTTGAAACCTGTATCAGCCTGTTAGAGGAAGCACGCTGATTGAAACTGCCCACCCTGGCCAGGCACCATAGTAACCATTTGCATGAGTTGTTTTATGACAGGAGGTCCTTCTCAGGAACACAGAACTAATAAGCCACCGCCAACCGGAAGAGTTCAGGAAAGGTCAAAAGGAGACACTACTTGTCCGACCACTTCCCAGAATCCTTCTCCCTGGCATCCATTTTGGCTGAACAAGGCGTGCACCACAAGGAAGGACTCTCAGTCAGAATGACTGGCTAAAGAGAACCCGGAAACTAATCCCATCACCATAAAACCCAACACTGCAAGCCATGTGACAGAGCAGGTCTCCTGGGGTCCCTTACCCTACTGCTCTCACTCAGGTGCCCTTTCCCAATAAAATCTCTTGCTTTGTCAGCACATGTGTCTCCTCAGACAATTCATTTCTGAGTGTTAGATAAGAAACCAGTTTCGGGCCCTGGAAGGGGTCTTCCTTTCTGCAACAAGCCCATCCATCTTATCTGCATGTCATTCCACAGACCGGGGCAAATAGGGGTGCATCAGAGCTGGTCTTAATCCTGTAGGAATTTGGCCCCAACCATCTGAGAGGAAATCCCTGGAGAAGAAGGGGCAGCTAGGAGCCAATAGCAGCTAACCTCCCTACTGAGGGCTACTGTGTTGACTTGGTCAGTGGATCTGAGCAGAGAACCAACAGCATTCACTCCTGGTGGTCAGGCTTGATCTCCCAGTAAATTCTAGAGATGGGGCCTTCTTAGAATGGGAACAACTATCCCTGATCACATTTCAGCGATGAGCCTATGTTCTAATTCTGGAGCAACTAAAGACATACCATTCTAAGTACACATGCAAAGCCCATGGAATCCTCTTAAACAACCCTTTGGACTTCTGATTGAGTGTTTTGATTCTGTGACCCCATGGACTGTAGCCTGTCAGGTTTCTCTGTCCATGGGGTATTCCGGGCAAGAATATTACAGTGGGCTGTCAATTCCTCCTCCAAGGGATCTTCCTGACCCAGAGATCGAACCTGTGTTTCCTGTGTCTCCTATATTGCCAGGTAGTTTCTTCACTGCTGAGTCATCGGGGAAGTCCTTGATGTAACTAATGTTAGGCAATGGCTTACCCCCGACCCCACCCCAGCTTCTGTTCTCTCTTCCTAACCCCAGGCTTGGGAGGAGGCTTAATTCAGAAGTCTGCTAATACACTACAGAAGGAGAATGGTTCTTACAGATCCTCCTCTGAGATCCTTCTTGTCATCCTCCCAAAACATGCAAGACATGGTCTTTGGCCTAACACAGACTGAGATCTCTCTTCAAGGTCAGGGGTGGGGAGTCATTCATTCCAGAGACAGTGCCCGCATGTCCTTCCAAGAAGGATGCAGTGTCCTCCAGAAACTTCTGAAGCCGCTTGGGTCATGTTGGCTACAAGTACTGCTCATCAGCCTGTTGTTCATTCCAGAGGAATTGTTTGCAGCCAGGTAATAAATTCTCATTTTTCATAAGTTAACTGTACCTGATTTCCATTACATATAACACTAGAAATTTTCTATTACAAATAAGGGTTTAAAAGTTTACATAATCTAAAGTTCCCCAAGTGGCACAGCTATCAAGCAGCATAGCTGGAATTACAACTCAGGCAATAGGACATTCAAGGGTGACGCTTTAGTCAATAAGTTATTTCTATTTTTATTAATATGTTTAGTTTTCATAGTAACAATGCACAAACTGTACAGTTTCCAAATATGAAGAATTCTATACCAATTCTTCAATGATAAATATATCAGTAGGGAGAAGCAAAAGGCATACATGGCTGCATATGGATAAGAACTTCAATGAACATCAATACAATCCAGTTTTAAAATATTGGCCCTTAAAAGAAATGGAGTAGCCATCATGGTCAACAAAAGAGTTCAAAATGCAGTACTTGGATGCAATCTCAAAAAAGGCAGAATGATCTCTGTTCGTCTCCAAGGCAAACCATTCAATATCACAGTAATCCAAGTCTATGCCCCAACCAGTAATGCTGAAGAAACTGAAGTTGAACGATTTTATGAAGACCTACAAGACCTTTTAGAACTAACACCCAAAAAGATGTCCTTTTCATTACAGGGGACTGGGATGCAGAAGTAGGAAGTCAAGAAACACCTGGAGTAACAGGCAAATTTGGCCTTGGAATGTGGAATGAAGCAGGGCAAAGACTAATAGTATTTTGCCAAGAAAATGCACTGGTCAGAGCAAACACCCACTTCCAACAACACAAGAGAAGACTCCACGCATGGGTATCACCAGATGGTCAACATCGAAATCAGATTGATTATATTCTCTGCAGCCAAAGATGGAGAAGCTCTATACAGTCAACAAAAACAAGACCAGGAGCTGACTGTGGCTCAGATCATGAACTCCTTATTACCAAATGCAGACTCAAATTGAAGAAAGTAGGGAAAACCACTAGACCACTCAGGTATGACCTCAATCAAATCCCTTATGATTATACAGTGGAAGTGAGAAATAGATTTAAAGGCCTAGATCTGATAGATAGAGTGCCTGATAAACTATGGAATGAGGTTCGTGACATTGTACAGGAGACAGGGATCAAGACCATCCCCAAGGAAAAGAAATGCAAAAAGGCTGTCTGGGGAGGCCTTACAAATAGCTGTGAAAAGAAGAGAGGTGAAAAGGAAAGGAGAAAAGGAAAAATATAAGCATCTGAATGCAAAGTTCCAAAGAATAGCAAGAAGAGATAAGAAAGCCTTCTTCAGTGATCAATGCAAAGAAATAGAGGAACACAACAGAATGGGAAAGACTAGAGATCTCTTCAAGAAAATTAGAGATACCAAGGGAACATTTCATGCAAAGATGGGCTCGATAAAGGACAGAAATGGTATGGACCTAACAGAAGCAGAAGATATTAAGAAGAGGTGGCAAGAATACACGGAAGAACTGTACAAAAAAGATCTTCACAACCCAGATAATCATGATGATGTGATCACTAATCTAGAGCCAGACACCTTGGAATGTGAAGACAAGTGGGCCTTAGAAAGCATCACTACGAACAAAGCTAGTGGAGGTGATGGAATTCCAGTTGAGCTGTTTCAAATCCTGAAAGATGATGCTGTCAAAGTGCTGCACTCAATATGCCAGCAAATTTGGAAAACTCAGCAGTGGCCACAGGACTGGAAAAGGCCAGTTTTCATCCCAATCCCAAAGAAAGGCAATGTCAAAGAACGCTCAAACTACCACACAATTGCCCTCATCTCACATGCTAGTAAAATAATGCTCAAAATTCTCCAAGCCAGGCTTCAGCAATACGTGAACCATGAACTCCCTGATGTTCAAGCTGGTTTTAGAAAAAGCAGAGGAACCAGAGATCAAATTGCCAACATCCGCTGGATCATGGAAAAAGCAAGAGAGTTCCAGAAAAACATCTATTTCTGCTTTATTGACTATGCCAAAGCCTTTGACTGTGTGGATCACAATAAACTGTGGAAAATTCTGAAAGAGATGGGAATACCAGACCACCTGACCTGCCTCTTGAGAAATCTGTATGCAGGTCAGGAAGCAACAGTTAGAACTGGACATGGAACAACAGACTGGTTCCAAATCGGAAAAGGAGTACATCAAGGCTGTATATTGTCACCCTGCTTATTTAACTTCTATGCAGAGTACATCATGAGAAATGCTGGACTGGAAGAAACACAAGCTGGAATCAAGATTGCAGGGAGAAATATCAATAACCTCAGAAATGCAGATGACACCACCCTTATGGCAGAAAGTGAAAGATGGAGAGTGAAAAAGCCTCTTGATAAAAATGAAAGAGGAGAGTGAAAAAGTTGGCTTAAAGCTCAACATTCAGAAAACGAAGATCATGGCACTGGTCCCATCGCTTCATGGAAAATAGATGGGCAAACAGTGTCAGACTTTATTTTGGGGGGCTCCAAAATTACTGCAGATGGTGACTGCACCCATAGAATTAAAAGACGCTTAACTCCTTGGAAAAAAAGTTATGACCAGCCTAGATAGTATATTCAAAAGCGGAGACATTACTTTGCCGACTAAGGTCCATCTAGTCAAGGCTATGGTTTTTCCTGTGGTCATGTATGGATGTGAAAGTTGGACTGTGAAGAAGGCTGAGCGCTGAAGAATTGATGCTTTTGAACTGTGGTGTTGGAGAAGACTCTTGAGAGTCCCTTGGACTGCAAGGAGATCCAACCAGTCCATTCTGAAGGAGATAAACCCTGGGATTTCTTTGGAAGGAATGATGCTAAAGCTGAAACTCCAGTACTTTGGCCACCTCATGTGAAGAGTTGACTCATTGGAAAAGACTCTGATGCTGGGTGAGATTGGGGGCAGGAGGAGAAGGGGACGACAGAGGATGAGATGGCTGGATGGCATCACGGAGTTAATGGACATGAGTCTGAGTGAACTCCGGGAGATGGTGATGGACAGGGAAGCCTGGCGTGCTGTGATTCATGGGGTCGCAAAGAGTCAGACACGACTGAGCGACTGAACTGAACTGAACTGAAGGGCGTAACAGCATTTTTTGCCTACCAGAGGACAAAAATGCACCTTTCATATCTTCCAGAAGATACTCAGTACTGCTAGGTGTTACCCCAGGCTGTCAGCTCCCTTAAACACTGACATCTTTGATGAAATTACAGTTTAGAAGATGCTTGAATAGTGTAGGGTATGAGAAATTTGTGGGGAACTTTTGGAGGTTAATCAAGGTTCCTGGTTTTCATAAACCAAAGTATGCCTCTTCAAGCCCTTTCTCTGCCATCTCCAATCTGGGCCCTACTGACACTCTGTTCTATGAGGTGGCTTAGTGGTAAAGAATCTGCCTGCCAATGCAGGAGACGCAAGAGACGTGGGTCTGACCCCTGGGTCAGGAAGATCCCCCGAAGTAAGGAATGGCAACCCACCCCAGTACTCTTGCCTGGGAAATCTCATGGAAAGAGGAGCTTAGCAGGCCACAATCCATGGGGTCACAAAGAGTCGGACATGACTGAGCGACTTCACTTTTCCACTTTCTTATCTGTAAATGCTCAGCCCCTAGGCCCGCCCTGAAGGAAGGGCTCAGGCCAGGGAGCAGCAGCAGCATCCGTGGAAGCAGAGTCCTTTCTGCGATACGGACAGGAACACGAGGTTCCTCCGCGGAAAATGCTTAGCAAAATCCCTGTGAAATGTAACAGCGTCCTGTTTCTTCTCCCTCAATTCCCACAGGAGTACGCTATGACTCAGTCTCATCTGTCAAGGCCAATACAAGACACTGCGATCCACTTCGCCTACCGCTCCCAGTGGCCTCCTATCATCGCCGCAAAGCCTGTGAACAATTTCCATGGAATAAAAATGGAATCTGGGTCATAAAGTCTTTCTTTTTTCCTGTGTGCTCTGTCTAGTTTCATTGCTCACGCGGTACCGCAGTGCCAAGCCCTCACGCTGGGGACTTCAGGCCAGAGTTCCTGGCACAAAACGGCTACTCAGACACCCCTGCTCCTCAGTCCAAAGATGCAAGCCCAGTAAGTGCGACTGCGCCTGCGCCTACCCAGAGGAACCCCGCCCCCTTCTGCTGCAGAAAACAGCCTCGCCCTGTGCCTGCTCTCCAGAGACCTCAGTTCAGTTCAGTTTAGTCCAGTTCAGTAGCTCAGTCGTGTCCGACTCTTTGCAACCCCATGAACGGCAACACGCCAGTCCTCCCTGTCCGTCACCAACTCCCAGAGTCCACCCAAACCCATGTCCATTGAGTCGGTGATGCCATCCAACCATCTCATCCTTTGTTGTCTCCTTCTCCTGCCCTCAATCTTTCCCAGCATCAGCGTCTTTTCAAATGAGTCAGACCTCACATCCCTCCATTTTCTGCTTAGAGGGCAAAACTTTCCTTTGCTTCCAAACCAACAACAAAAAAGATTGCCCTTTAACACCACTCCAAAGAGACTGATGACCTTCTCAGGTGGCTCAGTGGTAAAAGAATCTACCTGCCAAGCAAGAAACATGGGTTCCATCTCTGGGTCTGGAAGATCCCTTGGAGGAGGGCATGGCAACCCACTCCAGTATTCTTGCTTGGGAATCCCCATGGACAAAGAAGCCTGGTGGACTACAGTCCACGGGGTCAGACAGGACTGAGAGGCTACACCACCACCACTAAAATAACTGATGGCAATCACGAAGCTTCTTTTCGGGAAGGTCCTCAGAGGACCTGGCTCTGGCTGAGCTGCCCTGAATCCTGTACTCCTCGAGGGGCAGCCCTGGGAGAGCTAGACGTGAGGAGAACACTGCAGAGTGTAGCAGGCTAGGCAGTCCTCCTACCCCAAGGACGCTTAGGAAAAGGGAGTAAGACAGGACTCTTTGCGGTCCCCACCCAGTGTGGGCGGGCCTCGGAGACAACCTTGTTTTCTCTTTGATCTGAACAGGGACAAGCCTGGCTTTCAGGGTTCCCCGCTTCTTACTGCCACAGATGTGGTTCAGGGACTCTTGAAGGTGTATTCTTTTCTGAGACTAAATTGTGTCTTCACAGGACATTGAGAGTCACAGTCAGTGAAATTAATCATGAAATTTTGCCCACCTAAGTAACTTGACTGAAAAGCCAGCCTGCATTCTTGACTGAAAAGCCAGCCTGCATCCAGGCATCTGAATTCAGGGAGAGCCATTTAAATGTATCTGTTCCTAAGCTGCTTTCTTTATACATAACATAATATACACTTTATACTGTACATAATATATTACCCATATTAACTCAGGGTTCAATTTGAAGGTTATTATTTGCATAACAATCTGTCACTGATCATCTCTCTTCCTGCTGCTTCAACAAACACCTCTGTTTCCTCAGAGATTACTAATTAACTTGATACACTTTTATAAATATTGGGTTTATTCATTGCAGTTTTTTTTTTTTTTAATTTCACCAAAATTCACATTCCTTTTATCTGGCTGAGGTACAGGGAATTTAGAAGCTGGGAGACATTCTCTTCTACGTCTGACATGGGCCATATTTCAACAAAGAATTTACTTTTAACTGGCAAAGAAAAAATGAGTTTTCTGTGGAATCTGATCAAAACATTCAATGACTTTCTTCATTAAAAAGGAGACATATTTGAAAAGCATTTTTTTTCCCCAGAGTTTGGAACCGTTTTTCCAAGAGTTTTTTCTGGCAAAACAAAACAAAACAAAAAACCACAAACAGAAACAGACAATTAACAACAATAACAAAAAGCAAAACAAATATTCTTTCTCACTGTGTGCATGCTCAGTCGCTAAGTTGTGTCTGACTCTTTGAGACTCTTTGAACTCTTTGAGAGCAGTTCACCAGGCTTCTCTGCTCATGCGGTTTCCCAGGCAAGAATACTGGAGCAAGTTGCCATTTCCTACTCCAGGGGATCGTCTCAACCCAGGGAAGGAACCCCGGTCTCCTGCATTTCCCGCATTGGTAGGCGGATTCTTCACCCCTGAACTCTGGGAAGCCCCATTCCTTCTACTGCTGCTGCTGCTGCTAGGTCGCTTCAGTCGTGACCGACTCTGTGTGACCCCAGAGACGGCAGCCCACCAGGCTCCGCCGTCCCTGGGATTCTCCAGACAAGAACACTGGAGTGGGTTGCCATTTCCTTCTCCAGTGTAGGAAAGCGAAAAGTGAAAGTGAAGCCGCTCAGTCGTGTCCAACTCCTAGCAACCCCATGGACTGCATGCAGCCCACCAAGCTCCTCCATCCATGGGATTTTCCAGGCAAGAGCACTCGAGTGGGGTGCCATCGCCTTCTCCACATTCCTTCTACTAGAGGGTGTTAAATAGAAAAATTCCTTTCCTGTCCTACTTTAAACTCCTGCCTTTAGAAGGAAGTATGCTTTCTGACTCTTGGCATGGCAAGTGATGGGAAAACCATAAAACAAAGTCTAAGAGATGAAAAGACTTACAGGTTTTCAAGAGCAGAGGATATTCATGGAACTTTGAGATATTATAGGACTAGAGTTTGTTGGGAAAGTTTAGAAAGGTAGATATGGAACAGATGATAAAATATTCCATATGTCATACAGTGGAATTTAGATTTATTGTGCAGTAAGTCACTGAAATATCTTTAGCGTTGAAATAACAACATAGCTATATTTAACTTTCAGAAAGACAGCTCTCATACCAGAATGAGGATGAATTAGAGCTACTGAGATAAAGCAGAAGCTATTGAAAGTAACAGAAGAAAGATGGTAACAGTCTTTACTAAGAAAGCACCTATAGAAATAAGGATGAAGGGCAGGCAGTAATTAAGAACATTTTAACCACAGAAACAAACCGAAGGCCAGTTAGAGATACAGAAGAAAAGCAAATAATTAACTGAGACTGTTTCATTCTTCTTATAAACATACGGACATAAAAATGTTGTTTGCTCCTTGTTTATTGTGTCTTTTCACAAAACTTTTCATTGCTTTGGTTTAATGTTATTACTGGAGTGTAATTGCTTTACAGTGTTGTGTTTCTGCTGGGCAACAAAGTGAGTCAGCTATACGTATACACCTAGATGAAGTAGTTTTGTGAGCCTCTCTCCCAGCCCCAACCCCTCCCACCCATCTAGGTCACCATGGAGCACAGAGCTGAGCTCCCCTTGCTCTAATTATTTTGCTTCCTAAGAAATGGGCAAGTCTCAGCTTAGGGCATTTCCTATTGACCTGAAGCCCCTTCCACTTACATTTTATAGAAATGAACAAAGAACAATGTAATTTAAAACTCAAGTATATGGTTCTTTTCCCCCTGGGACTTTAGGTAATAATGATTTAGGTGACACTTAGAGCTAAAGGAACAGATAATAATGAGGACTACCCCAAGGGAAATAGAAAACATAATGTCCTTGAAGCTAACCCTCAGCTTTCCTTTCATTTCCACCACTGGGCCTATATAATATCTATCTATAAACCAAGCTGCTTAAAACCTAAGACCAACCCTGTTTATAAACAGCCCAGGACAATAGCTCCATAGTTCAGCATAAAATTGGACTTTAACATTGGTCTCTAAATGAATACGTGAGCTGGTCTAGTCACGAGGTAATGCCTTGGTTATTTTTTTCAAGTCTAATTCTTCTGTTCACTCCTTCGTGACTGGATCTTTGCATCACCTGACTTGGTCAAGTTTGGGCCAATTTACACATACTTATGCTTATTCAGGATTAAAATGTGCCTTATCATTTTATTCCCTTTGGGAATGAGAATTGTTTCCTTGTATTAGATTATCAGGTTCCTGGGTTTCTAGTATTTTCTTCCAGCCCATGCTGAAATCAGCAGTTTTACCTTATTGTAGAGTCTTCATTACAGATCTCAGGTATATGGATTTACCTTTAGCTCTACTGGACCCCCTGATTCCATACTCCTGCCTTTCTAAGAACATCCTCTTTCAGTTCACCAGTGGGCACCACTAGACTCCTTGCCTTCTTGCCAAATCTCCAGTACTTATCTAACCTCCCATAGCACATGTTTACTTATAAACTCTAAAGCTCTCAATCCTAGGTAGCCTCAGCATCTTGGTTTTCACTGGTCTGGCCCATGACACCAGCAAATGCTTTGAAGACTGCACTTTTTGAGAGTACAAGTTTCTGCCTTTCCACTCTGTCCGGATCAGCATTCCAATACATTTTAGTATTCTCATATGTTTACATGCTTTTGCTACAAAATTATATAGACATACCCCAATATGAAAAGAAAATTGTTTAGGGTCAAAACTACAATCTTTGTCTGGCAGAAATGAGTATATTTTCTAAAGGTCTCAATTTTCTCTTTTTTCACTGTCTGATTTTACTAGAAGGGAGGCCAGAGAAGAATCTATTTTGCACTTCGTTGTATTCTATTATCTCTGTTACCAAGAGAGGTAACATAACACAAAAAAACGCTGTTAAAAATAGAAAAAAGGGTTTTGGTTTTTTTTTTAAGGCATATACCTATAAGACTAAAGAGAATAGAAAAGAAAACAACCACAAAACTCTTCCAGCAAGCTGGCTTGAAAATGAAAGTGTGAGTTGCTCAGTCATATCTGATTCTGAAAACATGGACTGTAGCCCGCCAGGCTCCTCTGTCCATGGGATTCTCCAGGCAAGAATACTGGAGTGGGTTGTCATTTCCTTCTTCAGGGGATCTTCTCAACCCAGGTGTTGAACCTGCATCTCCTGTGACTCCTGCATTTTAAGCACATTCTTTATCCCTCTATTCCCTGAGCCATCAAGGGAAGCCCAAATACTCTAACAGTTCTCTAAACCTCCCTGTAAATTGTTTCCCCATTCAGTTATCAGGGTTGAGATCACTACTGCTTCCTTAGGCTGTTCAGTTTAGTTCAGTTCAGTCACTCAGTTGTGTCCGACTCTTTGCGACCCCATGAATCACAGCATGCCAGGCCTCCCTGTCCATCACCATCTCCCGGAGTTCACTCAGACTCACGTCCATCGAGTCCATGATGCCATCCAGCCATCTCATCCTCAGTCGTCCCCTTCTCCTTCTGCCCTCAATCCCTCCCAGCATCAGAGTCTTTTCCAATGAGTCAACTCTTCACATGAGGTGGCCAAAGTACTGGAGCTTCAGCTTTACCATCATTCCTTCCAAAGAAATCCCAGGGTTGATCTCCTTCAGAATGGACTAGTTGGATCTCCTTTCAGTCCAAGGGACTCTCAAGAGTCTTCTCACACCACAGTTCAAAAGCACCATTCCTCAGCGCTCAGCCTTCTTCACAGTCCAACTCTCACATCCATACATGACCACAGGAAAAACCATAGCCTTGACTAGATGGACTTTAGTCGGCAAAGTAATGTCTCTGCTTTTGAATGTGCTATCTAGGTTGGTCATAACTTTTCTTCCAAGAAGTAAGTGTCTTTTAATTTCATGGCTGCAGTCACCATCTGCAGTGATTCTGGAGCCCCCAAAAATAAAGTCTGACACTGTTTCCACTGTTTCCCCATCTATTTCCCATGAAGTGATGGGACCAGATGCCATGATCTTCGTTTTCTGATTGTTGAGCTTTAAGCCAACTTTTCCACTCTCCACTTTCACTTTCATCAAGAGGCTTTTTAGCTCCTCTTCACTTTCTGCCATAAGGGTGGTGTCATCTGCATATCTGAGGTTATTGAGATTTCTCCTGGCAATCTTGATTCCAGCTTGTGTTTCTTCCAGTCCAGCGTTTCTCATGATGTAGTCCGCATATAAGTTAAATAAGCAGGGTGACAATATACAGCCTTGACGGACTCCTTTTCCTATTTGGAACGAGTCTGTTGTTCCATGTCCAGTTCTAACTGTTGTTTCCTGACCCACATACAGATTTCTCAAGAGGCAGGTCAGGTGGTCTGGTATTCCCATCTCTTTCAGAATTTTCCACAGTTTATTGTGATCCACACAGTCAAAGGCTTTGGCATAGTCAAGAAAGCAGAAATAGATGTTTCTCTGGAACTCTCTTGCTTTTTCCATGATCCAGCGGATATGTTGGCAATTTGATCTCTGGTTCCTCTGCCTTTTCTAAAACCAGCTCAAACATCAGGGAGTTCACGGTTCATGTATTGCTGAAGCCTGGCTTGGAGAATTTTGAGCATTACTTTGCTATTGTGTGAGATGAGTACAATTGTGTGGTAGTTTGAGCATTCTTTGGCATTGCCTTTCTTTGGGATTGGACTGAACAGTGACCTTTTCCAGTCCTGTGGCCACTGCTGAGTTTTCCAAATTTGCTGGCATATTGAGTGCAGCACTTTGACAGCATCATCTTTCAAGATTTGAAATAGCTCAACTGGAATTCCATCACCTCCACTAGCTTTGTTCATAGTGATGCTTTCCAAGGCCCACTTGACTTCACATTCCAAGATGTCTGGCTCTAGATGAGTGATCACACCATCATGATTATCTGGGTCGTGAAGATCTTTTTTGTACAGTTCTTCCGTGTATTCTTGCCACCTCTTCGTAATATCTTCTACTTCTGTGAGGTCCATACCATTCCTGTCCTTTATCGAGCCTATCTTTGCATAAAATGTTCCCTTGGTGTCTCTAATTTGAGAGCTCCCTAGTCTTCCCCACTCTGTTGTGTTCCTCTGTTTCTTTGCGCTGATCGTGAGGAAGGCTTGCTTATCTCCTTAGGCTGTCACTATGAACCAAAAATTTATGTGACATTTTCCAAAGGAATCAGGCCACTCAGCTCAAAATCTTCTATTCATAAAACTCATTACATGTTATTCCTCCAAAGGTACTTTTCATAAGTATAAGGAGTTTCAAAAATCTTCTAACCTGCTTCTATATTTTTTAAATGATCATTTTGTTATAGGTAAATCTTTGGTTAAATTATTGCTAAATATATACATACATATATTCATACATACATACATACATATTGCTAAACTGCCCTAATTCACAAGCAATGCTTGATACATATTAAATGGTGGTCAATAAATACTTATTATTTGAAAGCACAGTTCTGTATACAAGTAGAAATTCTATTCCATGAAATCTAAGATGTGGATTACTTAAAATAGTGTGTGCTTTCTCAGGTATCAATAACAATGTCATATTTTTATTTAACCTTAAATATGCATCCGAAGCGCTATACTTCTGTTGATAAGATGATACATAACATACACAACAGTAAATTTATTTTAGAGAAGTAAATTACTTACGTGACTTGATAGAGCTTTCCTTTAAACTTCCATGTTTCTGACAGTGGTTGGAAATGTTGTATTTTACAAGGTGGGTGCCATGTTGTGTGACTGTCTTTTAATCGACTTTATTCTAAAAAAAAAAGACTACAACACAGATATGTAAATAATATATATATATGATACATATAAAATAAGCAGGAGAAGAAGAAGTAGAAGAGGTCTTTGTCCCTGCTTTTCTCTTATGTTACAAGATCTCTTCTGTTGAAGCTACAGGCAGTAATAGCTTGGAGGAAAGCTCGTTTCCTTGAATATCAACACTTCTTTAAAATTCCCAGGTTTGTTTGTTTCTTAATATCCTTTTCTGTTTGTTTGCCTGATTTGCTTTCCTCCTGTCTGGAGGTTGCTGCCAGGTATGCTCAGTTTTGTGTTAAGTAATTTTCTGAGCCATATAAATAGATTGTTTCACTTGGGGATATTTCCACATTTGTCTTCCTCAATGATAACTGCCTAATGAAGGCATTTAGAAAATACTACTCCTGTTGAATGACTTTTATCTGTGGTATCACCCAAACACAAACGAAAATCCTCCTTCTTCAAGTAGGGATCTCTGCAAAGTCAGGTGCTAATCCAGACTGACCCTTCCAGGGTGTTCTTTAATTGTTGATGACAGCGAGTGAAATGGGACTGGACGCAGAGCAAATTGCTTCATTAGCAACACAGCCTAGCATACCTGTGGACTTGCAACCTGCATTTCCAAATACATGGGCCATGAAATGTGGTCATTTAACTCCCACGATTTAGACACACATTGTCTGCTCAAACTGGATTTTTTTTAATTTTAGTAACTTGTTACAATGAAAAATGATTCCATTTTCCTATTTTTTTTAATATTCTAAAATAGTACACAGTGCTGGTATAAACAACAAAATGGTTCACAAAAATAATGCAAAACTGCAAATAATTGATGATAGTGTTTATTTAATAGTGTATACCCAAAGGGGGCATGCATTAAGTGACAAATTTGTACTCTTTCATTTCTGTGAGTGATTTATGAAATGTACTAATTCAACCAGGACCAAATGGTTGTAATCATTTTAAACCATGATTTGGTTGGCTTTAGAAATATTTCCTAACTGCAGAAATGAGTGACAAATTAATACCATAACTAAAATGTTTTTCAATAGATATATGTTCTTAATCCCCAATAACTAAAAGCTCGGATGCAAACTCTGGAAACAAGGTGAGAGAAAAGATAGTGCACAACTGAGAGAAATTGCACAGAACAGCCTCTCAAAAATGAAGAAGTGGGACATTTTTTAAAATGAGAGTTTTCTTCCAAAGAAAGATCCTATTCAACAAAAGACAAAAGTATTAATAACACTGCCCTTTTCAGAAGTTAAGAAGTTATAAATTATACAAATGGATGACAACATAATCAAATTCATTTCAAATATTCCTCTAGACTTAGGAGAGAGAGAGGGACAAAGCAGAAAGTATCCTTTGTCAAATACTACAATAATAAATCGTCTTAATTTTAATCAAAGAGTACCAGTAGGCAAACTCTTTTTTAAGTACTGGGTGGTCAACATATTAAGTCTGGTGATGCAAAGACAGAGCTCAGTCACTTTAGCCCAAAAGCAGTCACAGAAACATATAAAGAAGGAGTGTGATTGTGTTTCTACACAATTTTATGTTCAAAATCAGGCAACAATATTTGGTTGTAGGCCATATTTACTAGAACTATCTATTTCAGAATAACTTTAAGAGATTATTATTTTTAACTAATTTATTTTTGAATTGAAGGATAATTGCTATAAAGAATTTTGTTTTTTTTCTGTCAGACCTCTAAATGAATCAGTCATAGGTGTACATATGTCCCCTCCCTCTTGAACCTCCCTCTCCATCACACCCCTTTAGGTTGACACAGAGCCCTTGTTTGAGTTCCCTGAGAAATACAGCAAATTCCCATTGGCTTCCATTTTACATAAGGTAATGTAAGTTTCCATGTTACTCTCTTGATACATCTCACTTTCTCCTCCCCTCGCCCCTTGTCCATCATTCTATTTTCTTTTAAGAGGCTCCATTACCCAAGTTAAGTTCTTAAACCAAATAAAAATGAAGTTAGGGTTGATGAGAAAGATAAAGGATATTCTAGGACATTCTATCCTAACAGCTCAGTTCAATTCAGTCATTCAGCCATGTCCAACTCTTTGTGATATCATGGACTTAAGCACACCAAGCTTCCCTGTCCATCACCAACTCCTAGAGCTTACTCAAACGCATGTCCATCATGTTGGTGATGCCATCCAGCCATCTCATCCTCTGTCATCCCCTTCTCCTCCTGCCCCCAATCCCTCCCAGCATCAGTCTTTTCCAACGAGTCAGTTATTCACATCAGGTGACCAAAGGATTGGAGTTTCAGCTTCAGCATCAGTCCTTCCAATGAATATTCAGGACTGATTTCCTTTAGGTTGGACTGGTTAGATCTTCTTGGAGTCCAAGGGACTCTCAAGAGTCTTCTCCAATACCACGGTTCAAAAGCATCAGTTTTTCAGCACTTAACTTTCTTAGCAGTCCAACTCTCACATCCATACATGACTACTGGAAAAACTAAACCTTTGACTAGACAGACCTTTGTTGGCAAAGTAATGTCTCTGCTTTTTAATATGTTGTCTAGGGTGGTCTGCCATCTATAGGGTCACGCAGAGTCGGACACGACTGAAGCGACTTAGCAGTAGCAGCAGCAGCAGGGTGGCCATAGCTTTTCTTCCCAGGAGCTAGGGTCTTATCATTTTATGGCTCCAGACACCATCTGCAGTAATTTTGGAGCCCAAGAAAATAAAGTCGGTCACTGTTTCCATTGTTTCCCCATTTATTTTCCATAAAGTGATGGGACCAAATGCCATGATCTTAGTTTTCTGAATGTTGAGCTTTAAGCCAACTTTTTCACTCTCCTCTTTCACTTCATGAAGAGGCTCTTTAGTTCTTCTTCCCTTTCTGCCATAAAGGTCATGTCATCTGCGTATCTGAGGCTATTGACGTTTCTCCCGGCAATCTTGATTCCAGTCTGTGCTTCATCCAGGTTGGCATTTCACATGATGTACTCTACATATAAATTAAATAAGCAGGGTGACAATATACAGCCTTGATGTACTCCTTTCCTGATATAGAACTAAGTCTGTTGTTTCATGTCTGGTTCTAACTATTGTTTCTTGACCTGCATACAGATTTCTTAGGAGGCAAATAAGGTGGTCCGCTATTCCCATCTCTTAAAGAGTATTCCACAGTCTGTGGTGATCCACACAATCAAAGGCTTTGGCATAGTGAATAAAGCAGAATTAAGATGTTTTTCTGGAACTCTCTTGCTTTGTTGATGATCCAACAGATGTTGGCAATTTGACCTCTGGTTCTTCTGCCTTTTCTAAATCCAGCTTGAACATCTGAAGTTCATGGTTCTTGTAATGTTGAGGCCTGGCTTGGATAATTTTGAGCATTACTTTGCTAGTGTGTGAGATGAATGCAATTATATGGTAGTTTGAACATTCTTTGGCATTGCTTTTCTTTGGGATTGGAATGAAAACTGACCTTTTCCAGTCCTGTGGCCACTGCTGAGTTTTCCAAATTTGCTGGCATATTGAGTGCAGCACTTTGACAGCATCATCTTTCAGGATTTGAAATAGCCCAACTGAAATTCCATCACCTCCACTAGCTTTGTTTATAGTGATGCTTCCTAAGGCCCACTTGACTTTGCATTCCAGGATGTTTGGATCTAGGTGAGTGATCACACCATCATGGTTATCTGGGTCATGAAGATTTTTTTGTATAGTTCTTCTGTGTATTCTTGCCACCTCTTCTTAATAGCTTTTGCTTCTGTTTAGGTCCATACCATTTCTATCCTTTATTGTGTCTGACTTTGCATGAAATATTCCCTTGGTAGCTCTAACTTTCTTGAAGAGATCTCTAGTCTTTCCCATTCTATTGTTTTCCTCTACTTCTTTGCATTGATTGCTGAGGAAGGCTTTCTTACCTCTTCTTGCTATTCTTTGCAACTCTGCATTCAGATGGGAATATGTTCCCTTTTCTCCTTTGCCTTTAGCTTCTCTTCTTTTCTCAGCTATTTGTAAGCCCTCCTCAGACAACCATTTTGCCTTTTTGCATTTCTTTTCTTTGGGGATGGTCTTGATCACTGCCTTCTATACAACGTCACGAACTTCTGTCCATAGTTCTTCCGGCATTCTGAAAGACCTAATTCCTATAATCTATTCGTCATTTCCAATGTATAATCATAAAGTATTTGATTTAGGTCATACCTGGATGGTCTAGTGGTTTCCCCTACTTTATTCTATCTAAATCTGAATTTTGCAATAAGGTGTTCTATTCTATCAAATGAGTTGAATTCCTATGTTCAAAGCAATTGATTTAGGCAGTTTAAAAGCATTGACAGTGATACAATTAGAAAGTGTTACTGGTACAGTATTTCATGTTTGCAAATTATCAGTCCATCCTGAATGAAGATACAGAGAAAGGGTGATGAACAACACTTCAAGTTACACATTCAAGTTCATTAAAAAACACAGATACTTTTCTGCCTTTAAAGAAACTGGATGAATCCACACAAAATACGCTGATTTTACAAACACTGTTTTCCTGAATAAAGAGAAACATATTTTCTTTGTAGATCATTTCAAATCCAAAAGTTCTGTCATTAGAATCTTTCATCAGTTTGGTTGTCAAGTCTTTCATTCATTAGCAAATAAAAATAACACAAAGCAAATCACTAACAATACGAGCTACAATTTATCTGCACGGTATCTCATTTTCCTTTGTAATATTTTAGAAATAAAGAACATTTAGATTTAGGAATTCAGGTAATTGTCAAATATGTGACATATCCAATCAGGAATGGCATCAAGATTTAAGGCAGGGTCCCTTTGAAATTTTCAACTTTTCTCACTACAACATATTAAGAGGGTTGTATTTTGAATGTGGTGCATTCCGTACAGAATTTTAATCTCCAGTAATCTTGCAAAGTTAGTGCTGGTATAGTCTAACTGGAACAGTATATGCAAATAACTCACGATGATCAGAGAGCTACCAGACCCTGAACTGGAGCTTTTTCTTCTGTCTTCAGACCCATGCTCTCCCTGCTAAGCCAAGCTGTTGGTATGTAAATTGGGATGTGGCCATATATTTCAACCAGACTAATTTAATGGTTGGATTTGCAAAAGCGAAGGCTAGTTGAGATTAATAAAGAATAATACAGGATGAGATTTTGAGTCTATGAGGATAGAATTAAAGAGAAAAGAGATGTTTCAAGTAGAAAACAAAATAAGGAAAACCAAGAGATTTACCAATATTGGCCATTGTACTGAAGAATTGATGTTTTGAACTGTGGTGTTGGAGAAGACTCTTGAGAGTCCCAATATTCATTGGAAGGATTGATGCTGAAGCTGAAGCTCCAATACTTTGGCCACCTGATGCAAAGAGCTGACTCATTTGAAAAGACCCTGATGCTAATAAAGATTGAAGGCAGGAAGATAAGGGGACAATAGAGGATGAGAGGGTTGGATGGCATCACCAACTCAATGGACATGAGTTTGAGCAAGCTCTGGGAGTTGGTGAAGGACAGGGAGGCCTGGCCTGCTTCAGTCCATGGGGTCTCAAAGAGTCGGACCTGACTGAGCAACTGAACAACCGCCATTGTATCAACTTAAGTGAATGACTTAACAGTGAGGAGTCTGTTGATTCATCTTCAAAAGAAAAGTAATGAGATAGATACAAAATGTATTGATTTGAACATTAGATGATAATCCACATAATATGAATTGCAATAAAAACACGCCTACATCTTAACATAAATATATACAAATAAATAATGACATATTCTATATACTTACTTTAATCTCTTTTAATAATTTTTGTTAAGTTTTGTCTTATATCTAATGTCCAGGAGTTGGTGATGGACAGGGAAACCTGGCATGCTGCAGTCCATGGGGTCGCAAAGAGTCGGACACGACTGAGCGACTGAACTGAACTGAACTGAGACCGTGCTACTTCATTAAGCAACACAGCTTGAATTGATTCCCCCTCTCACTACTGAGTCGGTTCTCTGTTTCCACATCTACTCTTAAGCACCACTTAGCTGATCTCCATTTCTAAAATGAAACTTCACTTGTGTCCACTTTAATGTCAGGGAAGTTTGAAAGCGTCAAATCAATCTATTTAACTTGTCCTTTCAGAAAAGTCTGTTTAGACATACATGATAGGGCTTCTCAGTGGCCTCCAGACATCCTAAAATGATCCTTTCCATTTTAACAAGAAGCATTAAGTTCCAATTACGTCTAATCATTACTGTGGCTGACTCAGAACTTTCCCATAGGAAGCCAAATGTAAACAGTGCTTTGTATAAATTACTTTCTTTTCCCTCTCTCAACTCAGCATCAGAATGATGTTGAAAATATATTTCCTTTGTATTTATTTGTTTAAGTTTCCAAATGAGCTTAAACAACAAAAAGAATGGTTATGTCGATACACATAGTTAAAGCCAATTGTGTTGGTTTTGTAAACATCACTAAATTTGGAATGAAAATATAAAAGAAACTACCAAGAGTTGAATACAACATCAAAACACATCTTTTGTCTCTCATTTTCACATGTCCATGCTGAAATGGATACAATTATAAAATCTGTCCAGGGAAGAGTACTGGCGTTGGTTGCCACTTCCTTCCTATCCTTCTCCAAGGGATCTTCCCGACTCAGGGATCAACCCTATGTTTCCTGTGTCATCTGCATTGACAGGCGGATTCTTTTTCACTGAGCCACCTGAGAAGCAGCTGTTACAGTGCTCACAGGTAAAACTAACCCCAACTAATACAGATTTTGGTACCTGGAAATTAGGGACCAAAAATAAGGAAATAAGAGGCTACATGTAATAGGACCTAAACTTGAAGCCTTTGCTTAGTGGAATTGATCAGGTGGGACATCTCATTAATTGAGCTATTGTCTCTTGATGGCTTATTATACCCAGACTGAACACTGATAAACCTATCTCCAGCTGTTTCTTAGGCAGACCACATGTCAGTTATCTAACATTAGGGAAAACACTAAGAGATCTTACGAAAACTCAGATGATTAATTTTTGCTGGCTGTTCCTTGTCACTTTTGGCAAAGCCTTGAGAAGAGATGAAAGTTGCCTCCTCTGGCCTGTCTGCACGCCACTATGGGGGAGTGTAAGAGAAGCATCTCTGTCTGTCCAGGCTGCCCTGTAAACAAAACAAAAATCCAGTACATGCATGCTCAGTCGCTTCAGTCATGTCCAGCTCTTTGTGACCTCACGAACCATAGCCCACCAGGCTCCTCTGTTCATGGGATTCTCCAAGCAAGAAGACTGGAGTGGGTTGCCATGCTCTCTTCCAGGGGATATTCCCGACCCAGGGATGGAACCCGGGTCTCTAACTTCTCTTTCACTGGCAGGAGGATTCTTTACCACTAGTGCCACCTGGAAAGCCCTACGAATCTAGCAAACCACAGTTTTGCAGACTGAGAAAGTAGCATGTTTCCCTTCTCCAACTAGAGTAGCTACCATCCACGGCTCCTAAACAGCAACCTGGGTAGGAGATTAAGACCCACAGCTTTCATTTCAAGTACCTTCCATTAAACTTTTTATGCCCTCTGTACCATTTTTCTAGACTCCACATATTTCCAGGGCAGGTACAGAAATGCAGACACAGAGAATAGGTATGTGGACATTGGGGAGAGTGGAACAAATTGGGAAATTAGGATTAACATGTATATACTGCCATGTGTAAAGCGGACAGCTAATGCAAAGCTGCTGTATAACACTGGGAGCTAAGCTCTAAGCTCAGAGCTCTGTGATGACCTAGACTGGTAGGATGTAGGGTGGGGGGTGGGAGGGAGGTCCAAGAGGGAGGGGATATGTGCATACTTATAGCTGACTCAATTCATTGTACAGCAGAAATCAACACAACATTGTAAAGCAACTATACTTCAATTAAAAAAAAAAAAAAAACTTCTAAGCCAGACAATGGGGGTCAAACCAATAGCAAACTCAGATTAAAAGTGTTGGCTTTCCATTCAAGCCCCTTGTTTAAGAAATCCTCAAAAGAGTGTTAAGCAGAGAAGCAACATATTTGTGTGTGTGTGTATATATATACACACACATGTAGGTGTGTATATCTTATTTGCAGATATATAAAAATGCATCACTATAGATACACAGATATGTAGGTATAGACTATCACAGATATGTAGGTATAGACTATTTACTTATCACAAGAAAGTATACAATCACAGGTCTGGCTGAACTAGCTCCAAGTCTCCTGGATAAGTATTCAGGAAGGCAAGATCACCATTAGGCTGGAAGCTGCAAGCTTGGGGTAAAACGTGAAGTCCACCGCACAGGCAAAAGCACAATTACAGGTGTGGTTGCTGCTTCACATCACGGAGGTGAATCCGCAGGTCAGCAGCGGTGCAGTGGGCCCACAGGTCAGAACGAAGGCACCGTGTGGGTCCCAGAAGGTTAACCCTATGGTTTTCCTGACATTTTGTCAAGGAAGTGGGAGGAGGGGAAAGGAACCAGTCAGTAAGATCCGTGACTTGAAAGCTACTAGCTCTGAGTACATGCTCAGGAAAGGGCCAGAAGCAAACAGCAGAGAGTGTGAAACAATTATATTTTCAAGGAACTGGCGAGCCTGACAAGAACCGCAGTTTGTTCACATCTTAAACACCCTGGGGTCTCCAAACTCACACCGTCAGAAAGCTGGATAGCTCCCATGAGCAGGTTCCCCGGTTGGCAGTAGGTGTGGCTGGGCGTGGAGAATAACGGAGGGGAGGGGTCTCCCAGAGGCAGAGCCAGCTACTCACAGAGGACATATGTAGGGGAGATCTGCCCAGAAGTCAGAGATAGAAGCAGCCAGAAGGTCAACAGTGGCTGACCCCACTGCCCACAATGAAGAAGTCACTAAAGTCAACAGTGGCTGACTCCACTGCCCACAATGAAGAAGTCACTAAGGTCAACAGTGGCTGACCCTACTGCCCACAATGAAGGAGTCATTAACCCATCCCTTGTGGATCTGATAACTGCTAAGGAGTAGTGACTGCTTTTCCAAGTGAGAATTTTTCATTGCAGTTATCCTGTTTTTGCATATTAAAAAGCAGAGACATTACTTTTCCAACAAAGGTCCATCTAGTCAAGGCTATGCTTTTTCTAGTAGTCATGTATGCATGTGAGAGTCGGACTATAAAGAAAGCTGAGCACTGAAGAATTGATGCTTTTGAACTGTGGTGTTGGAGAAGACTCCTGAAAGTTCCTTGGACTGCAAGGAGATAAAACCAGTCAATCTTAAAGGAACTCTGTCGTGAATATTCATTGGAAGAACTGATGCTGAAGGTGAAACTCCAATATTCTGGCCACCTGATGCAAAGAACTGACTCATTAGAAAAGACCGTGATGCTGGGGAAGATTGAAGGTGGGAGGAGAGTGTATATTAGAAGTGGTGATAGCAGATGACTTGTCTTTGCATTTCATATAAATGAGGTTTCCGAATAAGACAAGTTTCCATATACCATCCACCAAGAAATGCGTCTTATCCAGGTATTCTGGAATCTGAGTTGGATGTGATAATTGGACAGGGGAGGTGAGTGGCCAACTGGACAGTCAAGTAGCTGAAACAGCTTCCCATCTTCCAAATGGTAACATTTTACCTGGATCATGTCTTCCCGAAGTAAAGGTTACTTCTCTGTCTAACTTGCAACTCATTGTGGTCATACAACTAAGCCCTGCCCAAGAGGATGGAAGCAAAAGCATTGCATGTCAGCTCCTAGAAAACTTCCTCTAAAGATAAGGGGCATACGGATATGTTACACTGTCTCCTAGTTTGTAGTCTATGGGAACTTGAATAGAATTTGTATCCTATTCTTGTGTGAAAACTGCATAAATCTTAATTATGTTAAATTGTCTCATAGTGCTTTTCAGGTCAACTATATCTTTCTATTTCTTTGTATATCCATTCTATTAATTTTGAGACTTTGATATTGAAATGCCAACTAAAAATCTTAATTTATCTACTTAAAAACTAATTGGATTATACAGTGGAACAATATGTAACCTTGCTCTGTGTTTTCCAGGTCTTCGTAAATGTGCTATCATACTTTCCCAATTTAAAAAATAAAAAGAGAAGAAAAAAAGATAACTGGCAAGCACCTTCTATTTTTACCTTCAGTATCTATGCCTCCATTTCACTACTGGAAATAGAATCTGAGAGTGGCTGCCTCTGTCCACGAGTTGGCGGGCACAGCAAAGTGCTGGTGGAGTGGTAACCTGAGAGGAACCTGGATCCCTGAGACTTCACTGAACAACACTCTTTAATAGCACTGACCTTCCTGATCCAGACATTTATACTTGCCAAAAAAACATAATTCCAAACCCTGCTGAGGAATAATTTTACTACCATGTCTCTAACAATGCAATACTTGCCTTTTATCCAGGTATCACTCCTCACCAACCTGCACCCTGCTTCATTTCTTCAAGTGCTGCCCACGGTTTTACTGAATGGTGCTTCAAGCCATCTTTCTCTTGTCCATCTTGTGGGTAGTCATTTATAGCCCCTTCTTGGGGCTATAAAATGAACGTTTCTACCCATTTGTTACAGAACTGTGTGGAGGCAAACACTGATTCAGCTCTCTCACTTGGGTTACAGAGTCTCACATCTCATTTTTGTGGACACTCTCTTGCCATTATGTTTAAGCATGGCTCATGAGTTACATTAATTAAATTGTTCATGAAGCAAAATGTAGCCCAGGCGTCTTGTAAAGGCTCCTGGTTAAAAGAGTGTTAAACCCAAACAGGGCTCTACAGACTTTGTTATATCTTGAGCTGGATGGCACACTATCATTATATGGAAGTCTTGCAGGCTTCTATAACCTACCTAGCTATCTTCATTCAGCTTTTCATCTTGATTATTACTGAAGAGAGCTTTGTGGGATCACCGACTACAAGATGGCAACTTCATCCACAAAGATGATCTTTAAGATAATAAAACAACTGTAGAAAACAATATTGGCAACTGCACATCAGATATATCCAATTTTAAAGTGGCTTTAATACCAACATTTCCAAAATTCTGTCCTCATGATAAAGGTTCAGCCACATATGTACAAGTTATATGTTAAAAAAAAAAAAAAGGAATTCTGTAACAGTAGTTTGATCAAGAGAGTGTTAAATAAAAGTTAACAGGTTTTAAATGTGTTAGATGCCCTTACGGTAGTGGTAGTGGTCGAGTTGCTAAGTCATGTCTGATTCTTTCAACCCCATGGACTATGGCCTGTCAGGCTCCTCTGTCCATGGAATTTTCCAGGCAAGAATACTGGAATGTGCAGCCATTTCCTTCAACAGGGGATCTTCCCTACCCAAGGATCAAACCCAAATTTCCTGCATTTCAGGCAGGTTCTTTACCACTGAGCCATCAGGAAGTCTCCATGGTCAAGGCCATCTCTGAGCAGTGGGGGCTCAAGCTGTTGCGTATAAGTGAGATGGCGTTTCTCAAACTCACTGGGCTAAGAATCCTGCTCCCTCAGTGGCCCAGGTGCTGTGACACATAATTGGATACATGCTATGTTGCACTGTCAGGACCATTTGACCTTGGGCGATCACGAATCAAATGTAGCTCCCTGGGACTCTGGAAGCCACAGTGGCCATGGAACAGTGAGCAGCAACTTACCAGTTTTTTTCTGTACACCCAAGTCATGGAGTCAGGTTGAATAAATAGGTCTTGTATGTAAATTTATTGGAAAATGCTTAAATCATAAAAAAAAGTCTGGAGGCTAGTATTAAACTCCAAATCTGACCATCCAGAAACTGCTAATGTTCGGAATAGCGTCCACAGCTTTCTGGAGCCAATGACTGCACTCAGCAAGATCAGCCCAGGGTTGTCATAAATCATGGGCTGTTTGGCCAAGATGCCCAATGAGGCATACAATCTCAATAAAACTGAAGAAGTCTGAGTTCAGAAATCTCACACACCAGGGAAGGGTGACAAAGACCTTCACTGGGAGAATATATCTCATATGCGGTATTCTGTGTACAAGACTGATCAGATTTTTTACAATAAAAGACTGATATAACAGATGACCTCTAGAAGCAATTGTTTATTCTCATGTAAGGCAGATTTGCCAATTTGACATTTTAATGAAAATCAAAGTCATTCCGAAGTTTGTATAATAGAATAAAACCACCAGTATGAAAAATGATCTAACCTCACAGTAAATTGGACCCTGAAACACCTAATCACCTTATCACCATCCAGTTAAAAGCCATTATTGATGTCAGGAGCAGTTTCTCATTAATGGAGACCCAGAGAAATCAAAACCCACATTTGTATAACTGTGTGTGTGTGAAGCGGGAGAATGGGGTCAACTATTTTGGTTGAAAATCAAATTTGATATTTTTCTATATTTATAATACATAACCTCCAGAGTTGTGGCGATTTCAAGATCAGGAAACCACAATTTTTCTGCCCACAATTTTCAGCTGTTCATTTCTCCTCAGCATAAAAAATTACTTGCTTTCCATACCACTTTTCAGCAATAAGAAACTGTAGTTTAAAATATATATATATCATGGTTAAGACTGTGTCTGATTGCCATTAGCAAAAAAAAAGAGATAGTAGTTCTACACTGGCAAGTTTTGTTACTTACTGTCTTACTCACAGAAGAAAGGATTGTAGAGCTTCTCAGCTGTGAAGTACATTATATACATTAAAGTTGTTTTTTTTTTTCCCTCCAGGCTGAATAAACAGGTCTAATATAGTTAATTTTATTTAGAAAGGCTTAAAAATCTCTGGAAAGGACCTATGGTATATTTTTCTTTCTTCCTTATTCAGTTCTTCCTGGCTACAAACTTATATTACCATTCTAATCTTTTTCTCTCTCCCTCACATAGTCACAAATCCAAACTCTCAAGAAAGAAATAAAAGACAAGAGACAGACCCTAGAACAAATTACTTACAGACAAAATACAGAACAACCCTCCTTACCTCCACATAGCTCCACGGCTAAAACTAAGTCGGTTAAAATTACTAATATAGTGAAAACCAAAGAATCTTCACAAAACTTTTGATAAAGAAGCTTCACATTTATCAACTATCTGGGACCGACATCCTACGTCTCATTTCTGGATCATCAAGTCTCAAAGTTTTGTCACTAAGGCAAGATTTATCTGTCTTGGGTGGGGGCATGGCAATGGTGGGCAAGAGGTTACCAAAAATGCCAATCCCTGATCCCAGACCTGCTGAGTCAGAAGCTCAAGGTATGTCCCTTTGGGACTGGTCCACCTACTGCTTGCAACTTGTTTCTTTAACAAAGTGGTGCTCAAATTTTGGTGGTTTGGAATTACCTGGTGTTCATGTGCAAACCACTGGTGTCCTGCCCCACCATGGAAACAGGTCATTAATCAACTGGGTTCTGAGCATTAATAATATGAACAAACTTTCCAAATGACCCTGACACTCCCCCTGAGTTTCAGGATTGTGGCTTTACATCTATGTCGTATAAGCTGAATGGCCATAAGCAGGCAGGGAATAAAGATTCAGTTAGGAAAGCAGGTACTCAGGTTTTCCTCCAAGTGAATAAGCAAGACCTGAGATATATCTCATTTCAGTCTGTATCAATACAAAAGTAATTTTTAAAAAATACACATTTTATTAATAATAAATATTTTCTGAAAGATATGTACAGCAACACATATATATTACAACAAAATTAAAAGAAAGGGTTATTCTAACACTAAGGTGGTTTGCTGACTACTAAATGATTTACTTAGCTCTCTTTCCTAGAGTTTAGAGACAGACCTAGAGGACACAGCATGCCTTGTATGCAGTGCATGAGGTCTCTCAGTTCACTTCAGCTCAGTTGCTCAGTTGTGTCCAACTCTTTATGACCCCGTGAACCACAGCATGCCAGGCCTCCCTGTCCTTCACCAACTCCCAGAGCTTGCTCAAACTCATGTCCATCGAGTCGGTGATGCCATCCAACCATCCATCCTCTGTCATCCCCTTCTCCTCCTGCCTTCAATCTTTCCCAGAATCAGGATATTTTCCAGTGAGTCAGTTCTTCTCATCAGGTGGCCAAAGTACTGGGAGTTTCAGCTTCAGCATCAGTTCTTCCAATGAATATTCAGGACCGATTTCCTTTAGGATGGACTGGTTTGATCTCTATATAGTCTAAAGGACTCTCAAGAGTCTTCTCGAACACGACAGTTCAAAAGCATCAATTCTTCAGCACTCAGATTTCTTTAAGGTCTAACTTTCTCTAAATAGAGAAAGCCCTTAACTGTTACTATTAACAGGTATGTAACAGCGTAACAGCAGGCGTGCTGGAGTGCTTGCTATCTGTCTATCTATCTTTCTACGTCCTCCCTCCCCACCCCTACCCAGCAGCAGCTCACTGCCCGTCTCTAGTAAACAGGATTTCTCCTGTGACTATACTCTGCAATAGAGAGATGTTAAAACTCCAAACGTTTCCCTCTTCTTTTCAGACCATGCACCAGGGACTTACTAAACACTCCGTCAATAAGCTCCAAGTGCTTGAGTCTCTTTATGTTTAAAGTCATAAAATTGTTCCCTCCATTTGGCCCTGGGTTTTGAGCCCTCCCTCTGACCCCTGCAGCCTACTGTCCACGGACTGGCCAAGCCCAAGTAGCTGAGTGGCTTCCCAGCCTGGTAACCACCTGTCACACGCTGTATCCACCCCCTTCCCTCACCAGCTAACCGGCTACAAGGGACTGGCTTCCTTCTGGCTGGCATCTTACCTTCAGTTAAACTGATAAAACAAACAGGCCATTGGACTAATGAGGTTCCAGTGGTCTGGGACCCTACAAACAAACCAAATCTAAGTTCCTAAATGCCTCAAGGTAACAAAATCTAAACACTGTGCTGTGTGCTATGCTTAGTCATTCAGTCGTGTCTTGACTCTGCAACCCTATGGACTGCAGCCCGCCAAGCTCCTCTGTCCATGGGATTCTCCAGGCAAGAACAGTGGAGTGGGATGCCATGCCCTCCTCCAGGGGATCTTCCCAACCCAGCGATCAAACCTGGGTCTCCCACACTGCAGGTGGATTCCTTACCATCTGAGCCACCAGGGGAGCCCCGGAATACTGGAGTGGGTAGCCTGTACCTTCCCCCAGTGGATCTTCCAGACCCAGGAATAGAACCGGGGACTGCTGCATTGCAGGCAGCTTCTTCACCAGCTGGGCTGCCCGGGAATATGTCAATGCTACTCTTCCAATCTGTCCCACCTTCTCCACCCTACTCCCCCACTGCATCCACAGGTCCACTCTTGGCTTTCAGCTACAGCTAATTAACAGTCTCCTTACTTCCTCCTGCCTGATTCTATACTCTGTCTGCCATTCTCTCCACTGGCAAGGTGCTCCTAACCACTTCCACTGTGACACTGACTGGTTCCAGTCAATTTTGCTCAAATGCACTCTTACAATTTTTGATATTCCTCATTTTCTCTTTTAACAATAGTTATAGAGGATTCATAGCCTAATGGTTAAGATTCGGGCTTTCGTTTCTGGGGCCTGGGTTTGACCCTTACTCGGGGAACTAACACCCTGCAAGTTTGTGTGATGTGACCAAAACAAGACTTGGGCTTCCCAGCTGGCACTAGTGGTCAAGAACCTGCCTGCCCATGCAAGAGACGTAAGAGACATGGGTTCAATCCCTGGGCTGGGAAGATCCATTGGAGGAGGGCTTGGCAACTCACTCCACATTCTTGCTTGGAGAATCCCATGGACAGAGGAGCCCATAGTCCATGGGGTCACACAGAGTCAGACATGACTGAAGTGACTTAGCATGCATGCATACAGGACTCACTAGGTATTAAGCACTTGAAAATATTCACATTAATAGTACAAAAAGATACATGAGTGCACATCTGTGAATCTGTGATATAAAATTAGGCTGATTTCCATGCCTTAAGTTCTCCACACTATCCAGGTAGAAAAATTCAATGGTTGTGCAGATCAATATAAGCACCGCCATATTTTGTTGATTTTGCTCTCTTTGCTGAAGGATGGAACACAGCATCACCTCCATTCCAGTCTTCACTCACCTGGCGTGTTTCAATGCCTTTAGTTTTCCCCATCTCGCCAACCCAAATGAAGTGGTCTGCTAAGGAGTACATGGGGACTTCCCTGGTGGTCCAGTGGCTAAGACTGTGCTCCCAATGCCTGGGGCCCGGGTTCTATCCCTGGCTGGGGAACTCGATGTCATACGTCGCAACTAAAAGTTCACACAATGCAACTAAAGATTCTGCATGACACATCTAAGACCCCGCACAACCTAAATAAACATATATATATGTATATATACATATTTAAGGGATGTGTAATGCTCTCCTTCCAGAAGCCTACATAATTCACTGATGGAGGTGGCAGAATGGACATCATAATTTACTATTCACTGTGAGTTGTCCTATGAGCACCTAAATTCAGTATGCTGAGAGAGGTCAAAGTAATCAAAAAAGGTGAAAGCCCAAAGAGCTTAAACCTTCGCACAACCCAAAAGGATGTCTAATGGGCAAGATCTCATTAAAAGATAAGGTCTGCATGTAAAGGCAGACAAAGGCAAGAGAGGCGGGCTGCCTGTGATTGACAGTGCACCTGCAGCCTTTGCTCACCGGAGACCTGCACGAAGGGGTCAGAAGCCAAGGACACTAGGCACTTCAGTTCAATCTTGAACAAAGAGCTTTATCCTCCTTCCTTCCCTGGGCTCCAGGTGCCCGAGTTCTTCTATATAGGTCACTTCATCTCATTATCTAAAGAAGTTTAAAAATCCACTTATGTCTTCAAAAAGATTTCAGTCCTTGACACTCAGTGTGAATGCTTTTAAAGCAATTAAGGTCCCTGTAGACAAGTACTGTTAAACTCAACATTTAGGAACAAGTGCAATAAACAAGAAACACACACACAACGTCCCAATGTGGTCGGACTGTATTTCTACATCCCGTGCCTTACTTCTAATTTACTCTGCCCTCTTATTTCAATAAAGAACAAAAGGATGTTAGAAAATATGCTTGCTTGCCAACGTGATTTTCCAAATCATGACTTTACTTTGTTGCTGCCATTGTCAAATTCACACCCCAAACCTCTTTCCTCGGTGTCTCATGTCTGCACTTGCTGGGTCTCATAAGAGTGTGGCTCTAGCCCCAGTTCTGCTAAACGACCAACTCTAAGGCACTGGGGTAGAGACTTCACTTCCTTAGGATTCAGTGGGATGAACGGAGTTGTAGTAAACGCTTTCATATTATTTTGGGAGCATGTATTTAAGCATCTCCTATGTCAGAAGCTCTGCAAAATATGTGGAAAATATGACAAGTGTGATCAGTCCCTGCCCAGAAGAAGCTTAATTTAATAAGAGAATCAGGGAGAGCTGACCATTACAGTCCATCATGATCACTGCTGTGGCATCATCTTGCCTGACCCTCTATTATGTTAAATCCAATTCAACTCACTTCAATTTGATTTGATTTGATTCATCACACATACTCATGTGGCCACACCAGATACTTTGTCATCTCCACAACTTCCCCATATTTATAATAAAATTCTAACTCCAACACTCTAACCTTCCCATTTTATCACTTAATTCGTTCTAACGTCGTAATTATTCGCCTTGTGGTTGTTCAGTCGCTAAATGGTCTCTGACTCTGCAACCTCATGGGCTGCAGCATGCCAGGCTCCCTTGTCCTTCACTGTCCCTGGAGTTTGCTCAGGTTCATGTCCATTGAGTCAGTAATGCTGTCTAACCATCTCATCCTCTGCTGCCCCTTTTGCCTTCAATCTTTCCCAGCATCAAGGTCTTTTCCAATGAGTTGGCTCTTCTTATCAAGTGGCCAAAGTATTGGAGCTTCAGCTTCAGCATCAGTCCTCCCAATGATTATTAACGGTTGACTGCCTAAAGGATTGACTGGGTTGGTTTTTGCCTATCAAGATCATATTGATCCACTGGCCCCTTTAAATTTCCGTATACCAAAGTATAGTATTACTGGATGTATAAAATACTCAGTAAAATTAAGAACAGAAATCAATGAAATAGGAAACAAGGTTTAAATAGAAAAATGTTAAAAACTCAAATTATGGATTGCTAAAACAATAATAAAGTTAATAAAATCATAACAAGATTTAAAGAAAAATAAATTCAAGGAATATAAATGAAAAAGTCAGTATAGACATTAATACATAAATATTCAATATATGAAAAGAATAAATGAAATTTATGTCAATACATTTGCTAATTTAGACAAAATAAAATTTCTTTACAAACAAAATTTACAAAAACTAAAACAATAATAGAACTCTAATCCTACATTCATTTAAAACTAATACCTTTCATTAAAAACTTCACATAAAAATATTTCAGACCCAGCTGGTTTTCCTGAGAAATTTATCGTGGCATTCAAGGAAGTAATAATTCAATCTTACATGAAACCCTTCTAGAAAATAATACATAAAATGAAAGACTTACCACCTCATTTCATGAGGCCAATATAAACTTGATAACCCAAATTCACCAAGATCATTACAAAGAGAGAAAAGTACAGGGAAATTTTTCTCAGTAGTTAAAGATATAAACTCTAAATATAGTACTGGCAAAGAAAAATCTAATGACATATTAAAAAGAAATCCATGACAACCAAGTAATTTTGCTCCTATTAACAGAATAAAGAAAGAAAACATGATCATCTCAAATTCAGTAAAAATCATTGATGAAAATAAATGCATATTTATATTTTAAAACTTATCAGCAAACTCAGAACTACAGGAAATTAAATCCCTTCCTATTAACCTATTTTCCTCTTACCTCCCACATGAAAATATTTCCGACCATTTAATCCACATTATCTCTGCTTTTCTTCAGCTTCTATTTTCTACAATAAAGAGCCTATTTTTCTTACTATTTTCCCTGTACTTGCTTATATAATACATGTAATGAAATCTGAGTTTTCTGCAGTATGTGGATGGTCTCTCAACTAAATTATCACCTGCTAGGGGTGAGGGCCTATGCATAAGACACCCATTTAAGAGATTAAAAATAAATCATTTTATTCTTTCAATAAATATGAAGTTGGACAAGGTCTCAGGCACTAACTTTTGTCTTCTAAATAGCCAAAAGACACAAAGCTTGCCCACAAGAAATTCAATCTAGAAAAGGAAACAAATATATTAACGAAAATAAACAATAAACCTAATAGGCAAAGCCAAAGAACAGTGTAAGAACAGAAAAATGTAATTGTATTTGCATATATGCTTAGCTGTGTCCAGCTCTTTGCCACCCCATGGACTGTAGCCCACCAGGCTACTCTGCCCATGGGATTTTCCAGGCAAGAATACTGGAGTGGGGTGCCATTTCCTCCTTCAGGGAAATCTTTCTGACCCTGGGATCAAGCTCACTTCTCCTGCACCTTCTGCACTGGCAGGTGGATTCTCTATCTGACTTTTTGGGCTTCCCAGGGGCTCTAATGGAAAAGTACCTGCCTGCCAATGCAGGAAATGTAACAGACTCGGGTTGGATCCCTGGGTCAGGAAGATCCCCTGAGGAGGGTGTGCCAACCCACTTCAATATTCTTGCCTGGAGAATCCCATGGACGGCGGAACTCTTTGAGGCACAGAGTCTCAAAGAGTCGGACACAACTGAAGCAATTTAGCATGCATACACTCATGATAAGATTTTAGACATTAGCTTCTATCTTAGTATTTACTGAATGGAGGAATTATAATTTTCTCTCTATAGTCTCTAAATTAGGTACATGCGAATAATACTACTTACATGTCCCTGTTATTCCCTTCGTAGGTTGACCTAAAGCAGTTCTTCTATCAATAAATAATTTATGCCTTAAACAAGACCACATGCGTATTGGTAGGAATTCTAAATTTAAAAAAAATTAAAAGCACTTGAATTTCACTGCAACTGTAGGATTAACTCGGGATAACATTGACCAAGTCACTTGATCTTTCTCTATCTCATTTTCTTCAACTACAAAAGGAGGGAAATAATTACCCCTGAGTTTTCAGGTTGCTAGAGAGCTGGAATAAGGGAAAACAGATAAAAACTTTTGGTCAACGGTACAAGGATATATAAATTAAAGATATTGTCAAGCCAATGTTATCACGATGACCAAGTTTCATAGGATGAGTATGATTCAAGAAAGTCCTTTAGTTAGACTAGTGTTTGGATATTCAGTAGCTTTGATACAAGCAGTTGGAGTGGTGGAATCAAAGACCGAGATGACAGGGAAAATGAAACAGGTTCTCTAAAACAATAGCTCCAAGAAAGTTAGCTCTTGACTGCTAAGAAAACAGCACCATTACATACAGGGGTTCGGCAAACGGCAGAAGGGTGTGAGCATCCAGAACAGTGGTCCAAGCTTTAGGGTGAGCTGTAAATCCAGAGGTTGTACCAGCCTAAACGAACAGAGATCCACAAGGTGGCACAGCGGTCGAGAATCCACCTGTCAATGCTGGAGAAGCAGGAGGCACGGGGTCTACTCCTGGGTGGGGAAGATCCTCTGGAGGAGGACACCGCAATCTGCTCCAGTGTTTTTGCCTGGGAAATCCCATAGACAGAGGAGCCTGGCAGACTACAGTCCATAGAGTCACAAAGAGTGAGACATACACACACACAGAGTCAATCAGCAGTTCCTAGACAGATAACATAGCAAGGAATTATTTTCACACTCTGAGATCCTCAGTATTTCCAACTACTCTCCCTTCCTTACTCAACATACAGAGAATCTTAAAAAAACAAAAAAAGCTATTTAGCAACAGAAAAGTTGCACACTGGAGAAAAGTGAGTGGAGGTCAGGGCCAAGGGCGTTGTCCCTCTGCTTGAGAACACACCAGACGTGTGTGATGTTTGTGTACAGGGGCTCAGAAGCAGCTGGCATGAAAGAGCAAATAAGGTCAAGTTGATGTCCATGCAATCAGAGCAGAGGGGGATTAAAGAAGAAGAAATGATAATGAAAATGCTATAACACTGCATTATCTCTGGTGAGTCATTGCACAGACGAAACGGACCAAATTCACCCTGCTTCTGCCTTTGTAAATAGTTTTACTAGACTCCAACTGATTCATTTATGCATGGTTATAGACACACAAGGCTTCCCTGGTGACTCAGATGGTAAAGAATCTACCTGCAAGACAAGGGAACTGGGTTCAGTCCCTGGGTCGGGAAGATCCCCTGGATAAGGAAATGACTTACTCACTCCAGTATTCTGGCCTGGAGAATCCCCATGGACAGAGGAGCCTGGAGGGCTACAGTCTATGGCATCACAAAGAGCTGGACATGACAATGACTAACATAGCCACTTGGCTCCACATAGCAGAGCTGGGGACCAAAATGACACAGGATGCAAAGCAAATACATCTACTATCTTCTCTTTACAGAAACGTTTCCTAATCTCTGTGTTAAGAGGAATGGAAGCAGAGAGGTACTACAGGGAATAGAAACTCTCAACCGAAGCCCAGAGCAAGAAGTGGGATTTGATGTCTGAGAAAAGCCTGATTGCAGGAAGTGGCGATACTTGGACCAAATAAACAGAACAATTACAACATATATGCACCATGTTATTTAAAATGAATTGAGAACAGATGAATAAAATCCAGCTCTTTGATGTCCTAGTTCCTGGATTTTCTCACAGATGTCATCATCTCCAAAATAAATATTTGAACTAGATAATCTCTACAGCCCATTCAGGCCTCAAGGTCCATGACCGTAAACATTTCCAGTGTCTCCAAGAGTAAGTGCCTTGCTATTCTGCAGGAAAGAGGCCTTATTTCATCCATTTTCTTTTAAACCAAAAGGGAAGATGCACTGATGTGGATTATTACATTTTTCCTCCTTAACACTTGTTGATGAAAACAGTTGATTCTTGTGGAAAAGACCTTTTGAAAGATCTCAAATCATAAGGAAAACTGAACTGGGAACTCCATTCACATTTTATATGAATAGGGAGATCATGGGTATCAAGTGGGCACATGTCTTACAAGAAGAAAATAAACATTTTTTCTGCTGTGAATTCAAGACTCTAAACTCACACCACCGTCACCTGATTCCTAAATCTCCCCATTTCCTATGCCGCCTGTCTCAGTGAATGGCAGTGTTATCTCCTTAGTGAGCCCAGTGGGGAGAAGTAGCTGCTAATGACCTGATTTTCAGCCTCTGCAGAGATTTCTAGAGCATATGATGGGGTTCCAGCCCACATGACAGGGTTCCCAGCCCTCTTTTGTTGTTATTGTCTAGTTGTTAAGTTGTGTCCAATTCTTTTGCGACCCCATCGACTGTAGCCCACCAGGCTCCTCTGTCCACGGAATTTCCCAAGCAAGACTATAGGAGTGGGTTGCCATTTCTTTCTCCAGGGGATCTTCCCGACCCAGGGATGGGACCCACATCTCCTGAATTGCAGACAGATTCTTTACCACTGAGCCTGCATGGAAGCCTTCCAGCCTTCTGTAAAGCCTCCAATATCCTCATCTCTCTCCCTCGCCACTGCTACTCCACCAACTAGGCTTAACCCTCCATCTTCTTCCCCTGGAATCACAGGTCCCTTCCTGGTTGCACCCCCCTGTACACATGTGGTATTTTGTTTGTGTGCACCACTGAGTCAGTCTGGAGAGTGCTGAGATAATAAGCAAAGACAGTGACTGTCTGAAACGTCTTGCTGGCGCGTCTCCATGCCCCACTGATCTGCAGGCCTGTCTTTATCCAACTGAATCCAAGCCTCACCCTGCTAACCAAACTCACCTCTCGATGCCCACGCGCACCTGTTTATACTTACAGAGATGACACAGGTCCAAGGAATAGCAAAGACACTCATCCTAAGAGATTATAAAGAAAACAATGGCACTCTATTTCCAGTTATAAACAGCTATACAAAGTCCTGACTGCAGGGCTTATATTTTCTATGATGTGTTAGTGGAACACAGAAGTCTAGCAATGCAGCTTACACGAATTGAGGATGAGTCTGCTTGCTCTCCTCTACATGTACTAAGTGCTATTTTGCCTATTTAGAATTTGTGTTTTATATTGGTATCATGCAATTTGGATAAATTATAAATAGGCTTGCCCAGTTGCTCAAATTAGACACACATGAACATAACTCAATGCCTTAAAATCTATGGAGAAAAAAAATAAAAAAAAAAATCTATGGAGAGAGTTAATTAACCACACAGAAAAAAACAAAATTAGATCTTCATCCTACACTATACGTCAAGAAATGAATTTCAGTGAATGATAGCAGTGAGTATAAAAAAAATTAAAGATATATAAAAATACAAAATAAAAGTAATGCATATCTACTTATCTGACGGAAAATATCAAAGTCACATTCTGAGCAAAGGTTTTCACATAGAGAAAGTTAATAGAGTTAACAACATAAAAATAAATATTTGCTTAAAATGTAAAAAATAATATCAAATAGGGTATATCACTTTTAAAGACATTACATATATTATGTTTAAAATAAAAAGAGATTTGACAAACTATCCAGAAAAGGATGATTCAGCTAAGGAAAAAACAAGCAAGGAAAAAATAGACAATTCACAATGAACTACAAAAAACATATTGTTGTTCATTTCTGTCTCAGGACTGTTTTATAAAGATTCAGATTTAAACTGAAGTTAATTTTTTTCTCAGAAAATATTTTTTAAACCCAAATTTTAACAGTCAGCCTGAAAAAGAAAAAACATATATTTGTCAATGTAGTTAATTTGACCACATGTACCAGTTACATTAAAATATTAACTTAATAGTCATAATTCATCTTGAGAAAAATCAGAGATGTATAAAAAGGACTATATGCAAAGATATTCATCATCAACACATAGAATAATATGACATGTTTTTGAAAAAGAAAATTTGATCACTATATATACGTAAAGAACAACTTGAAAAAAAATATATATATAACTATAAAAATGTAGGGGTAGCGTGGGGTAGCTCCTCTTGGCAGCATTTCCAGATGTTCAAGCTGGTTTTAGAAAAGGTAGAGGAATCAGAGATCAAATTGCCAACATCTGCTGGATCATGGAAAAAGCAAGAGAGTTCCATAAAAACATCTATTTGTGCATTATTGACTATGCCGCAGCCTTTGACTGTGTGGATCACAATAAACTGTGGAAAATTCTGAAAGAGATGGGAATACCAGACCGCCTGACCTGCCTCTTGAGAAATCTGTATGCAGGTCAGGAAGCAACAGTTAGAACTGGATATGGAACAACAGACTGGTTCCAAATAGGAAAAGGAGTAGGTCAAGGCTGTACATTGTCACCCTGCTTATTTAACTTATGTGCAGAGTACATCATGAGAAACGCTGGACTGGAAGAAACACAAGCTGGAATCAAGATTGCCAGAAATCTCAATAACCTCAGATATGCAGATGACACCACCCTTGTGGCAGAAAGTGAAGAGGAGCTAAAAAGCTTTTTGATGAAAGTGAAAGAGGAGAGCGAAAAGGTTGGCTTAAAGCTCAATGTTCAGAAAACGAAGAACATGGCATCTGGTCCCATCACTTCATGGGAAATAGATGGGGAAACAGTGGAAACTGTCAAACTTTATTTTGGGGGGCTCCAAAATCACTGCAGATGGTGACTGCAGCCATGAAATTAAAAGACGCTTACTCCTTGGAAGGAAAGTTATGACCAACCTAGATAGCATATTCAAAAGCAGAGACATTACTTTGCCAACAAAGGTCCGTCTAGTCAAGGCTATGGTTTTTCCTGCAGTCATGTATGGATGTGAGAGTTGGACTGTGAAGAAAGCTGAGCACAGAAGAATTGATGCGTTTGAACTGTGGTGTTGGAAAAGACTCTTGAGAGTCCCTTGGACTGCAAGGAGATCCAACCAGTCCATTCTAACAGAGATCAGCCCTGGGTGTTCTTTGGAAGGAATGATGCTAAAGCTGAAACTCCAGTACTTTGGCCACCTCATGAGAAGAGTTGACTCATTGGAAAAGACTGTGATGCTGGGAGGGATTGGGGGCAGGAGGAGAAGGGGACGCCCGAGGATGAGATGGCTGGATGGCATCACGGACTCGATGGACGTGAGTCTGAGTGAACTCCAGAGATGGTGATGGACATGGAGGCCTGGCGTGCTGCGATTCATGGGCTTGCAAAGAGTTGGACATGACTAACCAACTGAACTGAACTGATTGAAAAATGTAGGGGGCTTCATAGCAGCACTGTGGTAAAGAATCTGCCTGCCAATGCAGGAGACGCAAAAGACACAAGTTTGATCTCTGAATCAGGAAGATCCCCTGGAGGAGGGCATGGGAATCCATTCCAGTATTCTTGCCTGGAGAATCTCATGGACAGAGGAGCCTGGCAGGCTACAGTCCATGGGGTCACACAGAATCAGACATGACTGAGCGACTAAGCACACACTCAGAGCACATAAACACGTAGGAAAAAGACTAAGGAAATACAAGCCAGAATTTCAAGTGAGATCTGCTCCCAATCAAAATGGGATAACAGAACAGATTTATCCTCCCACTTGAAACAACTAAATATTACAACAAAATATATGAAAAAAAAAAAAAGAAACATCCCTCAGAACACTGGGTGCTGAGCAAGGCAGTGACTTTTAAGAAATGGGAAGTCGGGAGTGAACAAGATGAGCAGCAAGAAGCACTGTCAAGTGCTACTCCCACTTACCACTTGAAGAAAGTTTCCAGGTCACAGTACAGGGAAGAGAGATGCAGTCAGAGCCAGGAACTGAGGGGTCAAAACTGGAGGTCCAACAACGTCAGGTCGGATGTAGTTCTCAGCATCTCAGAGACGGAGAGAGATGCCTGGGGAAGAAACCCCAGAGAAATGCAGGGGGCGCTCTCAAGAATTCTGCTGACTGCTATGGATAAGTGCATGCCTGTGAGAAATCTACCAGAGACCTGGGGGGAAAATACCTGAAGGACTAAAGGGAACTGCTTCTGGAGTTCCCAGGGGGCAAGAAACCATGCCCGTCCCCAACAGGCACGTAATAAACATAAGTCAGAGGGCATCAGTGCAAAAGGGTCTTGGCTCACGAAGACCTGTTCCCTCTAGCAAAGCCTCAAAGAAAGACGTCCAAGTACTTGACCCTTGCCTGGTAGCAAGCTCTAAAGTCCTAGAGATATAAACATACATACAGGACCACGGTACATCCACTGTGTCCATCAGCCAGTCAAAAATTACAAGGCAAATAAAAATGTAGGAAAGTATTACCCATAATGAAGATAAAACTCCATCCATTGAAACAGATCCAGAACCAACAGCAATAATAGAATTAGTAGACAAGGATATGAAAACAGTTTCTACTACTGTATCCCATATGTTTAAGCAGATAGAGGAAAGAACAAACATTTAAGAGTCAAGGAGATATAAAAAGATCCAAATTGAATTTCCGAGCTAAGAATTACAATGTCAGGGAGGAAAAACACACTGATGAGATTGATACCAGATAAAACATGGTGGAAGAAAAGATTAGCAAACCGATGAGTGATAATTCTCATTAGCTTTCTATTGCTTTAGTAACAAATTATTGCAAGCTCAGTGGTTTGCTAAACACATTTGCTATCTTCAGTACTGTAGGCCTGAGGTCCAACACAGGGTTAATATCAAGGTGTTGGAAGGATTGCTTTCCTTCTGGAAGTTTTCAAGGAAAATCTGTTTCTTTGCCTTTTCCAGCTGCTAGAAACTGCCCTCATTTCTTGATTCAAGTCCCTTCCTCTAACTTCAAATCCAGAGGTGATTCATTGAGTTTATCTCATGTTTCATGTCTGTGATCTTCCTCCTTCTTCCACTTTTAAGAGCTCATGTGATTAACACAAGCCTCCAAGATAACTCAGGATAATCACCATATTTTAAACTCATCTCAATAGAAATATTAGTTCTATCAAGACTAAATAACAATATTAGGAATGAAGAAATATCTCAGATAAGTGACCTCAGCTTCCCGCTTCAGAAATCAAGAGAGAATTAAGTTAAACCCAAAGAAATGGAGAAGGAAATGGCAACCCACTCCAGTACTCTTCCTGGAAAATCCCATGGACAAAGGATCCTGGAGGACTGCAGTCCATACAGTCACAAAGAGTCAGACAAGATTGAGCAACTGAGCATACGTGCATGCAAGCAAAAGGAAAAAAAAGATCACAGTAGACATCAGGTTTTAAAAAGGAAATTTAGGTAAGCATTCTATTTACAGATTTTCTCTACTCGGAATGGGCTTCCCTGGTGCAGAATTTTGACAGAAATAGCACATTGATATTTTCAGAATTTAATAAATCCATTTAAAAATCTTCAGGCTAGTAGACTTAAAGATCACTTTTAATAAAGAGTAAGGCATATTCAAAAGCAGAGACATTACTTTGCCAACAAATGTCCGTCTAGTCAAGGCTATGGTTTTTCCAGTAGTCATGTATGGATGTGACAGTTGGACTGTGAAGAAGGCTGAGCACCAAAGAATTGATGCTTTTGAACTGTGGTGTTGGAGAAGACTCTTGAGAGTCCCTTGGACTGCAAGGAGATCCAACTAGTCCATTCTGAAGGAGATCAACCCTGGGATTTCTTTGGAAGGAATGATACTAAAGCTGAAAGTCCAGTACTTTGGCCACCTCATGCAGAGTTGACTCATTGGAAAAGACTTTGATGCTGGGAGGGATTGAGGGCAGGAGGAGAAGGGGATGAGATGGCTGGATGGCATCACGGACTCGATGGACGTGAGTCTGAGTGAACTCCGGGAGTTGGTGATGGACAGGGAGGCCTGGCATGCTGCGATTCATGGGGTCGCAAACAGTCGGACATGACTGAGCGACTGAACTAAACTGAACTGAAAGCATATTCAATACTGAGATGTAACTATAGTCGAAGTCTTCAAGAAATTAAAGCCAATTCTTAGGAGGGGAGGATATTCTTTATCAAGGCCATGTTTCAGCAGGCACACAAAATAACAACTCCATGCATCCATTCATTAATTCCACAAACATGTTTTAAGCATCTACTTACTGTAACCTAAGCAGCATTCTGGGGCCTGGGGATACATCAGTGAAGAGCCCGTAAAATTGTGCTTCTGGGTTGCAGCCTATGGACACCGTGACTAGGGACTGCCAACAGCGTCTGGACCACATCCCTCTTCCCATCTCCACGTGAGATGCTCATTTGCTCCTTTTCACAGAGTTTTTCAGAGATGTTTCACTGCACATGAGGTTGCTCCCTGACCACGCACCTCTCTCCTCTTTCCACACCCTTTCCCCTTTCCAGGGCTTGGAGGCACGTTGAATGCCTGAGTACGTGCATGCGCATGCATGCTGAGGGGAGCGCAGGCTAGGCCCCTGCCAGACGCATCACGCCTTCCCATTTAATATTTCAGACTTGTTCGGGATCTAGCCAACAATGCAAACCTATGCACAAGCAGTGACCTTTGTACCTCACAAACCCTATAGTTTCTCCCTTCAGTTGGCTCCCTTTCAGATCCCAGAAAAACAGTAGCTTCCATTATCTCCTCCATTTCAATTCTGGTCTGAGTTTTAATCTTTTGTAGCAGTACTCTTGCCTGGAAAATCCCATGGACGGAGGAGCCTGGTAGGCTGCAGTCCATGGGGTCGCTAGGACCCAGACACAACTGAGCAAACTCACTTTCGCTTTTCACTTTCATGCATTAGAGAAGGAAATGGCAACCCACTCCAGTGTTCTTGCCTGGAGAATCCCAGGGACAGGGGAGCCTGGTGGGCTGCTGTCTATGGGGTCGCACAGAGTCGGACACGACTGAAGCGACTTAGCAGCAGCAACAGCAGCAGCAGCAGCAGTAGGGATTCTGGGCTGTATTTTTTTTAAAGGACAATGTGGATATGTCTTGTCTCTGACCCTAACTTGGGTGTTTCCTGGCTCCATGGCAGTAAAGAGGTTGAAATGGAGATTTTAGAAAACAGCTAGAGAATGGTGTGGCCTAAAACCACAGGTTGGCATAACTAGCGTCAATGGCATAGCCCTCAAATCAGTATTAACTATAACTTTTGTCAGGTCTTTACTAAATTGTGCATTCTTTTAGGGGCTATGTCTCTTTCATTTTATATCGTCATCGTCTTACAAAATATTGCATGGAAGAAGCAGCCAATAATTATTTGTTAATAATAATGGCTATCAATTTCATCTAAAAACTTTTAATTTTATTCAGATTTTGCTAAGCACACCCCAAAGTAACATACTCTCACTTTCTCGCTTCAGAACTTGTTGAGACCATGACAACCCACCATGGATCTCATTTTCAGAGATCGAGCTAGAAAAAACTACCCTTCTTCTCCTCTCTGGGTCCTACATATATTTATGATATACCTACTGTGAGTTCACTCTGGGCACTTCAGAGCTCTTCTAAAAATTTAATAAGTAAAATTATATCATTTTGGTAGTAAACTTTAGAAATCACTACTTCAAATGTGAATCCTTTTAAACAAGTTTTTTGTTGTTTTGGGTTTGTTTTTTTTTTCAATATGTAAAGATAAAAATAGCTCAAAGTAGGTACTATCTTGAGAGTAACCTAAATTTCCTGTCTTCTACAGCAGGGAATATTCTGTTTTCCTCTTTTTCTGTTAAGCCATCTTATTTATTTATGGCATCCTGCAAGGAGATCCAACCAGTCCATTCTGAAGGAGATCAGCCCTGGGATTTCTTTAGAGAGAATGATGCTGAAGCTGAAACTCCAGTGCTTTGGCCACCTCATGCGAAGAGTTGACTCATTGGAAAAGACTCTGATGCTGGGAGGGATTGGGGGCAGGAGGAGAAGGGGGCGACCGAGGATGAGATGGCTGGATGGCATCACTGACTGATGGACGTGAGTCTGAGTGAACTCCGGGAGTTGGTGATGGACAGGGAGGCCTGGCGTGCTGCGATTCATGGGGTCGCAAAGAGTCAGACACGACTGAGCGACTGAACTGAACTGAACACGCTAATACATGTTTCTGTTGTGTATTCACTTTTTGCACCGGCTTCTCTGAAACAGAAACTGAAGAGACACTCGTGGTTCCCTAGGATGTTTTTTGATTGTTCATTGTTATTGCTATCGTTTTGTTTTTACTGTTTTTTGTAAGTGCCACCTACACTTGTAAACAGCCAAACATTATTTTTCCTCATTATTTTGCCTGATTAGAGTAAGTTCACAATTAAGGTCGCTCACAGCACCCGTGTCCTTCAAAAGCTCCCCAGCAAAACTTTCTCAAGAACACGGAATGGTGGGACATCCCTGAAGCTTTGTGAATTGCCTTTAATGAGAATTATTTTGACGAAAGGCCCCTAGAGTCCTCCTGACAATGTGTCGCTCAGTGCTTTTTGAATGAGCTTGTGCTTGAAAACACACAGGAATTATTTACACGTAGCCCCAGGGCTGATTAACAGGAGCCTCCACACCGTCAAATAGATATGGACAGCAATCTAACAAGCTGACAGTGCCACTTTCCATTCATAAGCTTTTCCCAATATCACCGTTTGGATTCTTTGCCTATTGGTACCTCCTAGCAAGGTCGCAATGGGACAAGCTGGAAACAAGATCACACGTCAACCTCCCACTGCTGGCAGAGGGAAGCTGGTGTAACGAACGGCTCCACGTAGTTAGTGAATTTCCAACTTAGTACATGACGCATACGTGCCCTTCTCCTATCACCTACTAAGGGTTTTTCCTTCTTTCAAGTGCTAAGTTGCTTGAGTCGTGTCCAACTCTTTGCAACCCTATGGATTATAGCCCGCCTGGCTCTTCTGTCCAGGGGATTCTCCAGCCAAGAACTGGAATGGGTTGCCATGCCCTCCTCCAGGGGATATTTCTGACCCAGGGGTCAAACCTGGATCTCTTCTCCTGCATTGCCAGGCAGGTTCTTTACCACTAGTGCCTCCTGGGAAGCCCTCCCTCTTTCAAAGAACAGATGGGAATTATGATTTGATCTTAGTAATTTGCATCATGATATCCACGCCTTCACTTTGTATCTCCATGGTATTGTGGCATTAATTTCAATATGAATAGGAGGTTTTGATGCTTTGATTTGGGAAAGTTTAATAAAGAGAAGTGCCATTTCTAGGATTAAAATCTTGACAATTAAAAAATAAGATGTTAAAGTTATCTTCAATTACATTTGAGGCATAAAACAGGATAGAAATGTTAAGAATAAATAAGATAAATTTAAATTTTGATTCATATAGAATCATAGTCAGAAATACCAGAAATAACATGGAATAGATTTATTCAGGGTCCAGGGATCAGAAACTTGTTATGATCGTTATTTATTATCATTACTTTCAGCCTTTTTGATCAGATCGTATGAGAAATTTTAAGATTTAGTAAGATGTTTAACCCATCCAGAGTGTAAGTACTTTGTGGCATCGAGCTGTAAGCATAAAATAGTGTATGTGCTATTATTTTGAGAACCTACACATTTTGAAAAGAAATGGAAATAAGTTTTTAAATGTTTAGATTTAGGAAATGAGAGATATTTATGACTTGCTAGTTTTCAAAAACTTTTAATTTTATTTGTTAATGTCAAGAGCAAACAAAAGCCCTATTGTTCGCTGTTTTTTTTTTAAGAAAATAAACTATGATAATGCAAATGCCTCAAAATAGTTTCAAAGACAAACATTTCTCCATAATTCTAATGTGGAGACCTAAATATTTACATGGACATATATCACTGTCCTATAAACAGACCATTCTAAATCATAACAGTGTTAAACAGCAATTCTAAAATATCCCATGAATAAGAAAATACCCACATTAGAAGAAAGACCATAAATATCTGACATAATAAAATACTATTTTTCCCCCTTACAGGATTAAAAAACATCCCTCTGTATCTTTATTTTGCATGAAAGCTGTGAGGCTATAAATTGTAAAGCACAAAAACCAGTATAAAGCCTAACTATACTGTACAGAAATCAAACTAGTGTGCATTGAAGATGGATTGTGAATTCTACATATGTGATAAAACTATACACTTTGTGAATGATTGTGGCATGCATGCATATCACACCCGCAAACACGTATTTAATGATGTCTTAAAGCCCAGTAGAGATACTGAAGCAAATAGAGGTGGTCGGAGCTCAGAGTAACCCAGGGGAGCCAAGAGAGGAATTTGTGAAGATATCACTGTTCCCAAGACCTCCAACTTTGAAGAGAGGAAGTAATAGCTCTGAAGGATGTGTGACAGCGAAGTTTCTCAAACATTTGGCACGTTATTTGTCCCAAACCACAAAATGATGTGTAAGCACTTCAGGAAAATCTCAGGAGTAAAAGCAAATGGTTCTTACTTGCTAAAAAAAAGGATCTCACAATTTGTCACCTTGGAACGATTCCATTTCAGTTTTTTTGTGAAACTTGCTTTTAAATGTGAGGTGCAGAAATTTCTTTCACACTCCTCAGTGCCTTACTCTTCACCTCGTATTCACAGGGTAACTCACAGGAGGATATATGCCATATATTAAACAGCCAGTGTGTATGGTGAAAGGGTTTAAAGCATTTTCTTGTTATAGTTCTATTTACCTTATTTTTGTTGAAAATCGGAGCCTCTTTTAAACTATAATAGAAGGATGAGAGCTCTGCTGATGGTTATGACACTTTTGCTTATCACCAAACAAAAGCCGCCTCTTACCTGGTTGTCCCAGCTACATAATCACTGCTACACCTCAAATTTAATCATTATTCAGAACATACAGCACATATTTTCTTGTATGATAGGGGTTTTTTTTGGGGGGGTGTCACACTAGACTCTGCTATGTTATTTACTTTAATCTCACATAAAAATCCATTATCTTTTACCTTTGTTGTTGTTCAGTCGCTTGGTTGTGTCTAACTCTTTGTGACCCCATGGACTGCAGCACACCAGGCTTCCCTGTCCTTCACCATCTCCCAGGGCTTGCTCAAACTCATGTCCATCAAGTCGGTGATGCTATCCAACTGTCTCATCCTCTGTTGTCCCCTTCTCCTCCTGCCCTCAATCTTTCCCAGCATCTGGGTCTTTTCCAATGAGTCAGCTCTTCGCATCAGGTGGCCAAAGTATTGGAGCTTCAGCTTCAGCATCAGTCATTCTTTGACCTTGTCGTGACAAATTTATTCATGTAAGACAATTCTGGATTTTCCCAATCTAGGGATCAAACCCACATCTCTTGTGTCTCCTGCAGTGGCAGGTGGATTCTTTACCACTGCACTACTTTATAATTATGTATAATGGAATGTTTAAAACATTAAGCAAGAAGGAAACAGGGTGATCAAAGCTAGTCCAAGGGCCAAATCTTAGCATGAATATACTCCACCCCCTCAGTCTAGCATGGTTCACAGAATGGGAAAGGAAGTTGAAGATAAAGCTATAAATGTGTACAGGTAAAGACCATGGTACTTTTGAATGCTAGGCTGAAATTTTCTGATTTTGTTAGTTAATATGTTTTTGTTGTTCTCTTGCTAAGTTGTGTCTGACTCTTTGTGACCCTACGGACTGTGGTACACCAGGTCTTCCTGTCCTTCACTGTCTCCCCATGTCTACTGAGCCAGTGATGCTATCTAACCAATCCCAGTTTCTGTCACCCCTTCTTCTGCCTCACTCTATCCCAGCATCTGGGGTTTTTCCAGTGAGTCAGCTTTTCACATCAGGTGGCCAAAGGATTGGAGTTTCAGCTTCAGCATCATTCCTTCCAATGAATTCAGGGTTGATTTCCTTTAGGATTGATTGGCTTGATGTCCTTGCAGTCCAAGGGACTCTTAAGAGTCTTCTCCGGGACCACACTTTGAAAGCATCAATTGTCAGTGTTCAGCCTTCTTTATGGTCCAGCTCTCATATCCGTACATGACTACTGAAAAAACCATAGCTTTGACTATATGGACTGTTGTCAGCAAAGTGATGTCTCTGCTTTTTAATATACTGCCAAGGTCTGTCACAGCTTTCATTCCAAGGAGCAATATGTGGGTAAGTATTTTATACACTATTAAAAGTAGTTAATCCTTACAAAATTTAATTCTCTTCACTAGGGATTCCACAAGTTAGAGAAATCTATGTGATCTAATTTTAGCAGTCAAAGGGCACAACAATTTATCTGTATTACCTATTTTACTCTTGTATAAGAGCATCTCAACTGTGAGTGCCAAAACTATAACATTCTTTCTGTTATCACATCTCTTCTATTCCCATTTAGCAGCAATAGACATGCATTAAAGAATAAAGAACAGAAAGGATAAAATGAAAATCTGGTCTTTGGGAATAATTTTTCTCCATATATTATGAGAGAATGAGAGTTAATTCTTCATAAAGTTGTTAAACTAACCCTGAAGACAATTTCAAAAGAATAGAAGTGGTAGACATAAAGCTGGTAACCAAATCCATCCCTAAATTCTTCTTATGTTGTACTTCTCACTAAATTAGGGGCTTAACAGCAGATGCTTACTGTCTTAGCCTCCTTTTTGCCTAAGAATACATGAGACTGATTCCAACCCAGAAAATGTAGAAGAAAATTTTCTAGGGGTGCTTCTGAAAAAACAAATAGAAAAGAATAGACAAATAACTATAAGAACCATGCACAAGAAAACAAAGAAACAAAAGATAGACATAGATGAATGTAAGTGTAAGAACCATACACACATGACTTATGCTGTGGTACTTGGAGTGGTAGCAGCCCATGAGGTAAGTGTCAACTAAATGCAGGACCATTGGTTCTAAGAGTGTTTAGACACTGCATCAATACCAGCAAAAGCCTGGAGAACTGCTTACATGGGGAAAATGAATCTCAATTATTTGAACCACAGTAGTTAGGTGTCGTTTGCTGTTTTGTTTTTGCTGTTGCAATTGTTGCTGTATTTGTTACTTGGACCTAAACTGATTCCTGATCAATTTAAAATTATCACTGAATAAAAGCAGGGTGTAGCATGAAGGATAACTGTAAAGCATAAACATGCTTTTGGACCTATGTGTTATATAGGTTCACGAGTATCTTATTTTTTTTAATTTCTGTATTAACCATCCTTATCACCAAATAAATAGACAGTTACCCAATGAAGGTTTTGGTCCACTATAATAACACAAAATTCAAAAGCTACTAATGACATGAATAGCCATTGTTTTTTAAGGCTGATGATCCAATTTATTGAGATGAGTTTGAGATTATCACACATTTGAGACAAGTCTGTCTATTTTGTTGCAAAATAGAAATATACAAGTATATTAAAATATTTTTTCAGATTAGAGATATTTCATATATTCTAAGAGCTAGAACCACTAGTATTAATGACATCTCCTAGCTACATAAAGAATTTTAGTCCAAAGGAAACAGAATGTCTAATGAAATATTTCTTTTATAACTACAAGAGGACTTTTCAATAAGAAGAAGATGGCAAAATGTTTCTAGAGTTTTTCAAAAGTACATTTAACAAATGCTATTTAAAAATTTTTAAAGGTCAAAAATCATTACAAAGTAAGACATTTTAGCATACACTCTCCTATTTGCTCATGTTTTATTTTAGCAATTAATTACCATACCATCCTCTTTCATTTTACATGAACTGAAATTAATGTTTATAAGCTACCTCTTCTCTATCTTTGTAATGAAATTAAAAATATTGAATGCCTCTATATGCACCTTTAGGCATTAAAGAGAATGGAGAAAGCTCTTTGCTGTTTAGTAATTCATTACTATAACTAGGCTAAACTTCCTGAAAAATGGGGAGAAGTGTAGCTTAATGTGGATGCAACTTTTCAGGTGTAATAGAAAAAAAAAAATCATTTGTGACTTGCACCAAAAAGCATGATAGTTACTAAAAAATAAAAAACTCAGAAGCTAAAGAAGTTTGTTCTGCAAGACAACATTTCTTATTGGCGTTTTCAGGGAAAGAAACCATCATTCAGTAGTACTACACTGATTAAACAAACTTTAAGAAGCCAGATGCGTTAAAAGGAATCTGTCGTTGCCACACAATTTTTACAAGCAATTCAAGCACTTAAAACGGTTTTCCAAAGTGAGGAACGCAATGAGTAGACTTCTGTGTGTCTGTACTTTAAGTCTATTCCCTTTTAACCTTTCTCTGAAAAGACATGCCAGACATTATTTTCAGACAATTGTTCTGTTCAGAGAAACATCAAGAACAAATAAGCATTTACACTTGAAGTGTGAAGAACGTTTTAATGGTGTTAAGAAATAATTTTTGCTTCACTGGCTGCGGGGCAAAGTCCCCCCCCCCAAAAAAAAAAAACCCTAAAGATAAACAGTCCAAAAATTTGGTGAAAAGATATTTAGATTTATCACTGATCTTTGTCTGCTGTTTCTCAGGCCTTTTCTTTCACCAACTGATAATAAAATGTCATGTATCCATCATAGCCAGGCCACCAAAGAGAAAACATCTCTTCACCAAGGTGTAAGGCTCTTTATCTTTTCAAAAATGACAGATTTCCAAATAAAAGATTAAAGATCTAAGATATTAATCCCTCTAAGTTGAAAAAAAAAGTTTATAAAATGTGGATGTTTTGTCACAATGACAAATGATGGTAATGTAACCAAGAGATTAAAAGCTTATTCAGCAATAAGTTAAGTTATAAATAATCTATATTCTTTGTATATTATCCTGTAGGAAACTTTCAGGAGATGTGGGTGTGATCCCTGGGTTGGGAAGATCCCCTGCAGAAAGGAAATGGCAACCCACGTCTGTATTCTTACCTGGGAAATCCAACGGACAGAGGGGCTTGGAGGGCTACAGTCCATAGGGTCGCACAAAGAGTTGAACATGACTGAGCAACAACAACTATGAACCTCAGTTTTCTTATTTGTAAAATCCATTTTCTTGTCATTTGTGCCCTACCAACCATCCTCCCAGATGTTCAAGACAAGTCTGAAAACCACCCTTCATTCTGTATAGACCTTCTTCAAACCCTACGGTGCCCTGTACCTCTGAAATGTCTCTTGTCCCCTTACACACAAGCCAGCTCTATCCTCACTCTCATGAGTCAGGTCTGCATAACTCCATGAGCTTCTCAGTTTAATGTCCTCTCGACCAATCTCATTGCCTGTGTTCACTCTTCTAATTCATCCTGCAAATGACCATTTGAATCATTTTCCCCCACACCACCCCTAACTGTGACCTGTTTATGCCCCAACTTTCTCATTGCTAACAAATCCAAAATAAGTAAGAAGGTCCTTTGTTATAAGATTTCACGTTGCAGTCTCTTCCACTGCCAATCCCTTCATTCCACACCCAATGGCTACCCCACACAACATAAACTCTAGTCAAGTGACACTACTCCTCAGCTTTGTCTGTAAACATCTAGGCATCTTTGCTCATGCTTGAAACACACACTGAATGGGCTATATTCCTAAGGTGCTTGATGATTGCATAAAGTTATTTGCTACATCATTGTGCAGTTCCACAGGACATCAATACTTCTTCAGTGCATACATATGTTTAAGCATTTTACATGACAGTTGCCTCATTAAGCTATATGCTTCATAAGAGCAAGGGTGTGTCTTTCCACCTTAATATTAAGATATCCACCTTAATATCTAGCACAGGACATAGATTTGAGTTTCATTTGAGACATCTCTCCTATTGTCCCAAGAAAAGGATTCCCATCTATCTTGAAACAACATTTTGCATGTCTGTCTCTGTCCTTCTGAAATAGGTTTTATTTCTATTCAGTTTTCTCTTCCAGTATTTCTAGCAGGATGTCTCCTTTTCCTCTTTCTCCTCATCCATCTTGATAATAAAGTCCACCAGCAAAGTTCATTTAAATTATTTCATGTTCAAAGTGATGATAATGATGATGGTGATGACATTAATATTATGTTAACTATTCAGTTCAGTTCAGTTGCTTAGTCATGTCTGACTCTTTGCAATCGCATGAACTGCAGCACACCAGGCCTCCCTGTCCATCATCAACTTCCAGAGTCCACCCAAACCCATGTCCATTGAGTCAGTGATGACATCCAACCATCTCATCCTTTGTTGTCCCCTTCTCCTCCCACCTTCAATCTTTCCCAGCATCAGGGTCTTTTCCAATGAGTCACCTCTTCGTGTCAGGTGGCCAGAGTATTGGAGTTTCAGCTTCAACATCATCCTTCCAATGAACACCCAGGATTGATCTCCATTAGGATGGACTAGTAGGATCTCCTTGAGTTTAAAGGACTCTAAAGAGTCTTCTCCAACACCACAGTTCGAAAGCATCAATTCTTCTGTTCTCAGCTTTCTTTATAGTCCAGCTCTCACATCTATACAAGACCACTGGAAAAAACCATAGCCTTGACTAGATGGATATTCGTTGACAAATCAATGTCTCTGCTTTTTAATATGCTGTCTATATTGGTTATTCATTATTAGCTGAATTTAAGTACTAGATGGGTTTCCCAGGTGGTGCTGGTGGTAAAGAACCCACCTGCCAAGGCAGGAGACCTAATAGATGCAGGTTCAATCCCTGGGTCAGATAGATCCCATAGAGGAGGGCATGGCAACCCACTTTGGTATTCTTGCCTGGAGAATATCATGGACAGAGGGGTCTGGTTGGCTACAGTCCATAAGGTCGCACGGAGTCAGACATGATCAAAGTGACTTCACACACACACATACACAAGCAGTAGATATATAAACAAACCCCGGGGTTGCAGGGGGGAGTTTTCTTTTCCATATTGAAATCTGCTGGAGCTCTCTACCCCACCTCCCATCACTGCCCTGCCCCCAGAGCCCTTTCCACTTACTCTGAGCCAGGAATCTGGTCCTCCTGCCTGAGAGAAGATGGTTCAGAAACAATCTCCGTCTTTGTGCCGGTACCATACTGTCTTGATGACTGTGGCTTCGTAGTAGAACCTGAAGTCAGGCAGGTTGATTCCTCTAGTAACACTCTTCTTTCTCAAGATTGTTTTGGTTATTTGAGGTTTTTTGTATTTCCATACAAATTGTAAAATTATTTGTTCTAGCTCTGTGAAAAATACTGCAGGTAGCTTGATAGGGATTGCATTGAATCTATAGATTGCTTTCAGTAGTATACTCATTTTCACTATTTTGATTCTTCTGATCCATGAACATGGTATATTTCTCCAAATATAGATCAATGGAACAAAATAGAAAGCCCAGAGATAAATCCACACACCTATGGACACCTTATCTTTGACAAAGGAGGCAAGAATATACAATGGATTAAAGACAATCTCTTTAACAAGCGGTGCTGGGAAAACTGGTCAACCACTTGTAAAAGAATGAAACTGGATCACTTTCTAACACCACACATGAAAATAAACTCAAAATGGATTAAAGATCTAAACATAAAACCAGAAACTATAAAATTCCTAGAGGAGAACATAGGCAAAACACTCTGTGACATAAATCACAGCAGGATCCTCTATGACCCACCTCCCAGAATACTGGAAATAACAGCAAAAATAAACAAATGGGATCTAATTAAAATTAAAAGCTTATGCACAACAAAGGAAGCTATAAGCAAGGTGAAAAGACAGCCTTTGGAATGGGAGAAAATAAGAGCAAATGAAGCAACTGACAAACAACTAATCTCAAAAATATACAAGCAACTCCTGCAGCTCAATTCCAGAAAAATAAATGACCCAATCAAAATATGGGCCAAAGAACTAAATAGACATTTCTCCAAAGAAGACATACGGATGGCTAACAAACACATGAAAAGATGCTCAACATCACTCATTATCAGAGAACTGCAAATCAAAGCCACAATGAGGTACCATTTCACACCAGTCAGAATGGCTGTGATCCAAAAGTCTACAAGCAATAAATGCTGGAGAGGGTGTGGAGAAAAGGGAACCCTCTTACCCTGTTGGTGGGAATGCAAACTAGTACAGCCACTATGGAGAACAGTGTGGAGATTCCTTAAAAAACTGGAAATAGAAGTGCAATCCCACTGCTGGGGATACACACCAAGGAAACCAGAATTGAAAGAGACACATGTACCCCAATGTTCATCACAGCACTCTTTATAAGAGCCAGGACATGGAAGCAACCTAGATGTCCATCAGCAGATGAATGGATAAGAAAGCTGTGGTACATATACAAAATGGAGTATTACTCAGCCATTAAAAAGAATACATTTGAATCAGTTCTAACGAGGTGGATGAAACTGGAGCTGATTATACAGAGTGAAGTAAGCCAGAAAGAAAAACACCAATACAGTATACTAACACATATATATGGAATTTAGAAAGATGGTAATGATAACCCTGTATGTGAGACAGCAAAAGAGACACAGATGTATCGAACAGTCTTTTGGACTCTGTGGGAGAGTGGGAGGGTGGGATGATTTGGGAGAATGGCATTGAAACATGTATAATATCATATAAGAAAAGAATCGCCAGTCTAGGTTCGATGCAGGATACAGGATGCTTGGGGCCGGTGCACTGGGATGACCCAGAGGGATGGTATGGGGAGGGAGGTGGGAGGGAGGATCAGGACTGGGAACACGTGGCAGATTCATGTTGATGTATGCAAAACCAATACAATATTGTAAAGTAAAAAATAATAATAATAAAATAAAATTTACCTTGACCCCTAAAAAAAAGGAAAAGAAACAATCTCCATCCTCTTCCTGCTTTGCTCTTCTGCGTCTCCCCTTTGTTTGTGAGGGTAATTTTCTTTCTATGCATGCTGCATGCTAAGTCCCCTCAGTCGTGTCTGACTCCTTGCGACCCTATGGACTGTAGCCTGCCAGGCTCCTCTGTCCATGGGATTCTCCAGGCAAGAATACTGGTATGGGTGCCATTCCCTTCTCCAGGGAATCTTCCTGACCCATGGACTGAACCCACCTCTCTTGCATCTCCTGCACTGGTAGGAGGGATTTTTACCACTAGTGGAACCTGGGAAGGCCTTAGCATATGCTCCTTTTTACTTCATTACAAAAGGGATTAAGGCACCTGAAGATACCAAAAGTCAGCACTCTGCATGGGAAATACAACACCCCAGACTGCATGAAATCCCTTCCTTGGCCTGACCCCACTCCCTCCCCCAGCATGAGTTTCTAGCCTAACTCTGGTGACTATTACTCCCAGGCATTTCCCAGGCATTAAGCTTTTACAATTGTGTTTGTACTTTTAATTATACATAAACACTATCAAATAACAGGTCTTCTGCCAACCCTTCCTTGCTGAGTATTGAGCCACCAGGGAATCCTTGTTGTTACTAAGATTCATTCATAGCCATGTGTGGAACTCAAGTTAGTTTCTGTCATTGTCATAGGCAATTTTAATGTATTAATATGTCATACTTCAGTCTCATTTTGATGAACCTATTTGTAGTTTCCTTTATTATTATTGTTTGTACAACAATTCTGCTAAGAAGACTCTTATATGTATCTCTTTGAGTACATTTGTAAGAGTTTGTCTAGGCTACAATATGTACATATAAATGGTATTTTAGGAGGTGCATATTCCTACAAGTTTTCTCCACCATACATAATTTTTTTGCCAGGATTTTTGTTTGAATTGCATTGGTTACTTACTACCTTCAGGAAGATTGTCATCTTTATAATATTAAGTCTTTTTAATATGTTCCAATAAAATGCCATATTATTCTTCATGCTGACTGTATACTTTGCTTTAATCAAGTGGGTCCCAAGTAGCAGATTTTGGTTTTTAAAATTAACATTTTTATATAAAATTACATTTTATAAAATTTTATGAGCTATAGTGATAAACATGTTTTATATTAATCATATATCTAGTAAAGCTGGTCAAGTTTTTGCTTATATTAACTTTATTGTTCACAGCTTCCCTGGTGGCTCAGACAGTAAATAACTTGCCTGTAATGCAGGAAACCTGAGTTCGATCCCTGAGTTGGAAAGCTTCCTGGAGAAGGGAATGGCTTCCCACTCCAGGATTCTTGCCTGGAGAATCCCATGGACAGAGGAACCTGGTGGGCTACAGTCCATAGGGCCACAAAGAGTCAGACACAGCTGAGAAACTAGCACTCGATTAGTCAATTAGGTTTTGTAAGTCAAATTATGTCATCTGCAAGGAGAGACAGTGTTTTCTCTTTCTTGCTAAGTTTTCTATGTTTTACTGTATTTTTCTTTTGTTCCAGTTAAGATATACAGGACCATATTGAAGATAAATGATGGTGTCAGTCATCCATGTTTTGATCCCAGTTTTAATCAGAATATTTTTCTTCTTTTAACTCTGTTTTAACTTTAAATATCATCTAGCTAGAATTTCTGAGTAGGCACTGGCCAGCAGTTTAAGAACTATTTCCTTAATTTCTAGTTAATTTAGACTTGTTTTGATTTTTTGAAGCCACAAATATATGATAGATTTTTATAGAATCTGTTGACTTGATGTTTTTCATCCTTTAATTTAAAAATGTGGTAGAATACATTAATGACTTCCTGATGTTAACCCATTCTTGAATCTGTGGCACAAATAAGTTATTCATGAAATGTTATGTGTTTCATATACTGCCAGATTTTAATTGTTAAAATTTATTTCCACTTTTTAATTTTTATCAGTGAATAACAGTGTCTTGTGATTATTTTTTAAAAGACCTCATCTGATTTGGTTCATGAAGTACATTTCCCTCCTTTTACTAATTTATCAAAGCCTTAGCTAATAGATCACCAGGGAAATCTTAAGTCTAATTCACTTTTAAAATAAAGCTAATTTTAAAACAACAGTCTAAATAGTTGAATAAAGAAGCTTCCACTATATATTTCTTATAGTATATGCTTATAATGTATAATATTTTGCTATTGACAAGCACGTATTTTATGTATATTTTCAATAAAATTTTATTAACAAGTAAAAAAAGCATATTTCATAATAATGATATGTATTATAAATATATCTAATAATTTACTGTGAAAGTAATTAATCCTTCATTTTGAAGGTGACAATTTTTTAAATTTCAGTACAATAAATATAACATAAAATTTACCATTGTACAATATACAGTTCCAGGGTTCAGCTGGCACTGTTGTGCAACCATCACAGCATCCACTTCTGAAAGCTTTTCATCTTCTCCATCTGAGACTCAGTACCCGTGGAACACTAATCGTAGGTTATATTTTACAACCTAGATGTCCATCAGCAGATGAATGGATAAGAAAGCTGTGGTACATATACACAATGGAGTATTACTCAGCCGTTAAAAAGAATTCATTTGAATCAGTTCTGATGAGATGGATGAAACTGGAGCCGATTATACAGAGTGAAGTAAGCCAGAAAGAAAAACACCAATACAGTATACTAACACATATATATGGAATTTAGGAAGATGGCAATGACGACCCTGTATGCAAGACAGGAAAAAAGACACAGATGTGTATAACGGACTTTTGGACTCAGAGGGAGAGGGAGAGGGTGGGATGATTTGGGAGAATGGCATTATAACATGTATACTATGATGTAAGAATTGAATCGCCAGTCTATGTCTGACGCAGGATACAGCATGCTTGGGGCTGGTACATGGGGATGACCCAGAGAGATGTTATGGGGAGGGAGGTGGGAGGGGGGTTCATGTTTGGGAACGCATGTAAGAATTAAAGATTTTAAAATTTAAAAAATAAAGAAATAAAAAAATTTAAAAAAAATAAATGAAAAGGAAAAAGAAAAAAAAAATATGTGTGTGTGCTCAGTTTCTCAGCTGTGTCCAACTCTTTGCAACCCCATGGACTGTAGCCCACCAGGCTCCTCTGTCCATGGGATTTCCCAGGCAAGAATACTGGACTGGGTTGCCACTTCCTTCTCCAGAAGATCTTCCCACCCTAGGAATTGAACCCACATCTCTTGCATTTCCTATATTGGCAGGCAGATTCTTTACCACTGCGCCACCTAAAAATACTCTATAATGGTTTTAAGCAAGATAAACCTGTTGGACCTGCAAAAACCATGGGGGAAAAGAGTAGAGGACATATTATTTCTAATCATTTTGTTTCACAGTGTCAGGAAGGCCACCAGAATCCAGAAGGTTTCCTCCACAAGTAACCATTTTCCTTACCTAAGATACAGAAGTCATTGTCAAATCTTGGGGAAAAGAGAGGATTTCCTCAAAAGCAACAGCTCCCCAGAAAGCCTCCGATAAGATATCTAACCTGAGTCATTAGTGGAATAGCATCTATGAATTGGAAATTTAAGTTAAAGAAAATAATTATTTCATGTCTACTTAATGTAGGTTGTTAAGAATCATACCCACTTCATATAAATTCTAAATGTGGATGTCTTCTGATAAGATTTCTCCCAGCGTCTGGAGCAGTACTCTCTCCCTATATGGAAATTGTTATAAGAAATCATAACAGGAATTTTAGGCCAGGAAAGTGTCTATTTATCCTGCATCACCCTATGATGGCAATATTTTTCTAAAGCCAGTTCACAGCCTAGTGACTTTGGTGCCCAAAACACAACCCCTTAGTGCTGGGAACTTTAATATTATCAGTACTCACATCAATCACACCAAGTCTCCAAAAGTATTATTCTTATCCACTTACTGATGTCTTCTCAAACTAGCTTAATCTTTTCTGGGGTACAATCTTGCCTCTACAAATCTACTCTACTTGAAATTCCAGACAGTTCTTAAGATGGCAATTAGGGAAGAGAACCAGAAACTTTGTCTGTTTATACTGATACTGAAGTTGAAATGTAATCCAGTCTATTTCCAGCTTCAAGGGGAGCGATTTAGCTCAGAGATGTGGGGTGGAAGTAGGGATTTACTGTAGAATTTTAGGTCTTTTCATCTTTCCTATTATATCTTCACCATGAGGCTTTAATATCTTTTTTGAAGTGAATTTGCAGAGACTTGGATATATCTGTATCTGTATATTAGTCCAGGGTACATTCTAAACACAAAATTGTGTAGGCTATCACTCACTGGTACTGTTATTAATGCAGATGCCTTGAAGATCAGACACTTCAATGCTTGGTTGGGAAACTATTTTTATAAAGTTCCAGACAGTATAAATTTGGGGCTTTGCAATCTCTGTAGTTCTCTTGCAATCACTCAGTTCTGCTGTTGTAGCCCCAAAAGGGCCAGAGATGATATGTAGTGAATGAGCAAGGCTGAGTTCCAATAAAACTTTATTAACAAAGTGAACAGAGGATCAGATTCAGCTCAAGAGCTACAGTTGGCCAACCTTTGTTTCAGTATGAACTTTACTGTCATATCTTTATCCACCTGGATAGAGAAGCAAATTAGGGACTCCATATGTCTGTAAACTTCCAAATATTCCAGCTTCCTTTCTAGGTTTGAAATTTGAGTTTGATTTTATCACTGAGCAAAATAATGTTCAAAATAATTTTGAAAGCTATCTCCACTAAGTGACTTATTTAAAAGGGAGATTTTTATGTCTAAGCGGTTAGGCTTTGGGGGATTGATTGTTTCAATCTTTATTCTTAGGCTATTTGCTTACTTATTTATTTGAGATTCACCTCAAATACATCTGCAAGAAGACATGTGTTGTTGTTGAAGGCTCCTGACATCCTGGCATGTTTATTACCTTGAAGATATCATAACATTCCTTATGTGAACACTGGGCATCATTGCACAGTTTCAATGTGCCTGCACTGGGTGTCATCTAATACTTATTATATAACTTTTCACAACTGGTAAAATGGCAGTGGCAGTGTTTTTTTTGTTTTTAACACAGACACACACACACACACACACACACTCACACACTCAACCCGGATATTAAATTCGGGTGACTTGGCCTGCAACCTTGTAAGGTCATGGTTCTTGAACAGTGTTCCCAGTGGCCCTGGCATGCTACAATAAACTCACAGGGGTGCCAAGGAGTATTTAAATTTTCAGAGAAAAAGAAAACAGTGATACTGAATAACTATTTATTTGTATCTCTATAAATCTATAATTCTGACATATTCTTTTGAACTCTTTCACACCAGTCTTTATTAAATTCAGTAAAACTTTTTTTTTAATCAAAAGATGTGTTTTTGGTTATATATTCTTTTTTGTCATTCTAGAATTTTTATTATTCAGGCATTAAATTTTCTAAAGCCATACATACTATCTCTTAATTTTTTTCTCTCATCATTTCCATCTGTTGATCTTTTCAATCTCTCAGAAGTAAGTCATTGGATATACTTCTCAAAATATTTTAAATTACTTTTAACACAGACTATTTGTTATTAGGTTTATTTCAAAAAGCATCTTTGACTTTGGGAACTTAAGAACAGCCTTCGCCAGAACCACACCTTCAGTTTCTTTCTAGGGCCAGACCTTCTGTGTGAAGGCTGAATTCCTTGGCAAATCAGGGAATACTCCTTGGGAAGAAAGAATTGGAAATTCTGATTGCACACCATACCATCTATCCTATACTCAACTGCTAGAACCGTCTTCATAAACCACCATTAATTCCACCAATACCCTGTCCAGAAGGTAGTTTGCAACTTATGGTGAAAACAATCAAATTAACTCTTTTACATGTTTCTAACTGTGATTCTTTTAAAGACACCACCTGATTAAACTTCACTTTGTCTTTCAAATCCACTTCCAAATATATCTGGTGGCAGCTGAGTCACGAAGTTGTCTGACTCTTGCGACCCTATGGACTATAACCCATCAGCTCCTCTGTCCATGGGATTCTCCAGGCAAGAATACTGGAGTGGGTTGCCATTTCCTTCTCCAGGAGATGTTCCTGACTCAGGGACCAAATCCGGGTCTCTTGCATTTCAGGCAGTCTCCTGCATTGCAGGCAGATTCTTTACCAACTGAGCCACCAAGGAAGCAAAACTCAACCATATTGTGTCAATGAGAAAGGCTCTACAAACAAAAAATGTGAATACAAACCAAATAAATAAAAAAATGTATCCTTTCTCATCAGAATCTATTTTGTAGAAAATAACGTAACTTGCAACTTTGGTTTTCAACCTATGAATAATCATACCTTGTTGCTGTTTTTCAGTCGCTCGGTCGTGTCTAACTTTTTGTGACCCCGTGGGCTGCAGCATGCCAGGCTTCCCTGTCCCTCACCATCTCCCAGGGCTTGCTTAAGCTCAAGTCCATTGAGTTTGTGATGCCATCCAACCATCGCATCTTCTGTCGTCTCCTTCTCCTCCCGCCTTCAATCTTTCCCAGCATCAGGGCCTTTTCAAATGAGTCAGTTCTTCATATCAGGTGGCCAAAATACTGGAGTTTCAGCTTCAGCCTCAGTCCTTCCAATGAATATTCAGGATTGATTTCCTTTAGAATTGACTGCTTTGGTTTCCTTGTAGTCCAAAGGACTTGCAAGAGTCTTCTGCAACACCACAGTTCAAAAACATCAATTTTTCAACACTCAGACTTCGTTATGGCCCATCTCTCAAATCCATACATGACTACTGGAAAAACTATAGATCCTTCTTCAGGGGGATCTTCCTGACACAGGGATCAAACCCAGCTCTCCTACATTTCAGGCTAGTTTTTACTGACTGAGCTATCAGAGAAGCCAAGGGCTTGGGTTGGACGCTCTAGGATCTGCCTAATTGATAAATCTTTTTACTCTTGTAGTCGGTAAACTTTAGGGATTTTCACTAACAAAATGGTTCATCTTTGAAGAAAGTATCCCTTACAAACAACAGTGAGAAAAATGGGATGTTCTAAATTCCCAGAAGAATAAACCAGCTCAGATCCTGTCCAGTTTTGTTTCAGGACTAAAGTATGTAGAAGTGAAATACTTTTGTTAAACTTTTCAGTCTCATATCAAATGAACTGCTGTCTTGAATGCCTTCACTGTGTAACACGGTATAAATCTACTTCAGTATTCAAGAAGCATAAATTCTCCATCTGGATTATATTGTAGGTGTGAAAGTTTGTAGTTGAAAGACATGTACTTGGCAAAAACTTAAAATTACAGGAAGCTATCTGAGTAAGTGAAAGGTGAGAAATTACTACAGTCAGAAGATCTGAATATCTGATTTCTTCATTTTGAATTTTACAGTTTTCTTTACAGCGCTTGGAAACTCAAATGAGTCTAAAATCACTATCATTTTATATTTATTTTCAAAAAAAACCTTCAGAAACAGTTTGCTCACTGATGTAGATGATTATTTCTTTATAAACATGCTATAAAATATACAGAAAAGCTTGTATTTTATAACCTGTAGCATATTGAAGGTCAAAACATAAAAAGAGAAGAAAAAAAAAGTAAGCATAAGAAAAAGCTGTCTTTAAGTGAAATGGAAGTCCTAAAAGCTACTTTGTTTAAACTTCAAAACTTTAAAGCAGAATAGCTAAGGCAACAACATTTTTAAAGCCAGATCTGAAGTGTCCACCTGAAAACAGGCTTCTTTGAGGTCCTTGTACTCCTCCATTACCGCATACAATTACATTTTTTTTTATCCTGCGATGAAAACTTTTGAGAACTACTCTCTTAGCAACTTCCAAATATACATTACAGGCTTCCCAGGTAGCTCGGTGGTAAAGAATCTTCTTGCCAACACAGGTGATGTGGGATTCCTGGGTTGGGAAGATCTCCTGGAGAAGGGGAAGGCTACCCACTCCAGTATTCTTGCCTGGAGAATCTCATGGACAGAGGAGCCTGGTGGGCTATAGTCCATGGGGTCACAAAGAGTCAGACATGACTGAGTAGCTGAGGACAACTGAGGACAACTGAGCGCATTATCAACCATAGCCACCATACTGTGCATTATATCACAGGACTTATTTATCTTATAATTGGAAGTTTGGTTTCCTTTATTTTACCCTTAGCTGCCTCTGTGCTTTATAACAATAAAAACAAAATCTAATTATGTCAATTCTTTTTAAAATCCCTGTGGTGGGTCCCCAGTGGCCACAAGATATAAAGACAAATTTATGACAAATAACCAGAAGACCTTATGTGGATGTCATTGGTAAACATGTAAATATTGTAAATAAAGCCTGATTATATATGACAGTAATAACTTATCTGATTTGTGCATGTAACATGAAGTGTGAAAATGATGGTAGCTCAGTCATGTCTGACTTCTCTTTGACCCCATGGACTGTAGCCCGCCAAGCTCCTTTGTCCCTGGGATTCTCCAAGCAAGAATACTGGAGTGGGTTGGCATTCTCTTCTCCAGGGGATCTTCCTGACCGAGAAATCAAACCCAGGTTTCCTGGGTAGCAGGAGGATTCTTTACCATCTGAGCCTCCAGGGAAGCCCAACATAAAGCACAGTATAAAGCAAATATGCTTGGAAAAGAGTTTGTAATCAGAGAAAAAGCGAAGAGGTGTGTGGTGGGGAAACTGCTTCTTGAGAAGGGGTTCCTGGCTACCACATACTGCAGGCATCTGCTGGGAGGGACTCCCCAGAATCAGGAAGAGGAGCTCTTCTTCTTCAGGGTGCCTCCCAGCCTACACCAGTGCCACTCACCACCATGCCGTATGCCAAGAGAAGGATGTCACAGGACCACAAGCAGGCATGGATCGAGAACAGACAACAGTTTACAACTGGCACAACCACCTACAAACCTGAACTAGTGACCGCATGTACAAAACTACACCCAACGAAGTGACTCTCACTTGGAACAGTTCTGAAAGTATAGTTACAGACGTTTTACAGACTTGGAAACCAAAGGAAAATATTGCTAAGACATTCATGAGTCAAAGAGGAAATTATGATGGACATTTCAAAATATTTAGAATGGACAGGAAATGGAAATGTCACACATTGACAGTTTACAGTGCAGTTAAAATAGTTCTTAAAAAGAGATTAATGGCATGGTTTCGGAAAGAAGAAAGCCTCAAAATTAATGTTATAAGCTAAATGGAGAATGAAATAGAAAACAGCATAAGGTTCAACAAAGCCAAATGTTGGATCTTTAATACACAGGCCTTTGGTAAGTTATTAAAATATATATTTTAAAGAGTAAGAGAGATTAAGTTAGGGATGTCACTGGAGTAGGAGGAAGGGGAAAATAAAGATTTGAAACAGAAAAGGAAGCAAAAGATGAGGAAGAGAAGGAGAAGAAGAAAAGGATATGGAGGAGAAAGGAAAATATAGAGAAAAACAACTCTAATGGCAGAAAGTGAAGAGGAATAAAAAGCTTCCTGATGAGGGCAAAAGAGGAGAGTGAAAACGCTGGCTTGAAACTCAACATTCAAAGAACTAAGACAGTGACATCTGGTCCCATCATTTCACGGAAAATAGAAGAGAAAAAGTGAAAGTAGTTTCAGATTTTATTTTCTTGGGCTCCAAAATCACTGTGGACCGTGACTGCACCCACGAAGTTAAAAGACACTTGCTCTTTAGAAGGAAAGCTATGAAAGACCTAGACAGCGTATTAAAAAGCAGAAGCATCACTCTGCTGACAGAGGTCGGTACACCGTCAAAACTATGGTTTTCCCTTTACTCATGTACAGATATGAGACTTGAACCTTAAGAAAGGCTGAGCACCGAAGAGTCGATGCTTTTGAATTGTGGTGCTGGAGAATACTTGTGAGAGTCCCTTGAACTGCAAAGAGATCAAACTAGACAATCCTAAAGGAAATCAACCCTGAATATTCATTGGAAGGACTGATGTTGAAGCTGAAACTCCAACATTGTGTTCACCTGGTGCAAAGAGACCACTCATTGGGAAAGACTCTGATGCTGGGAAAGACTGAAGGCAAACGAAAAGAGGGCAGCAGAGGATGAGATGTTTAGACAGCATCACTGACTCAATGGACATGAATTTGAACAAACTCTGACAGACAGTGAAGGACAGGGCAGCCTGGCTTGCTGCACTCCATGAATTCACAGAGTTGGACATGACTTACCCACTGAACAACAACAACAAATGATACAAATTTGAAACCCAAGTGGATTCAATGTATAAATATGAAAGGCATACTTATGAAGTTGGGATAGGGAATGGTTTTTCTCATGCTATCTGCAGAGCACATGAAGACTAACTTTTAATAAAAGGGATCATAAAATGATCTAAAAAGTATTTAGGAAAATTTCCAACTCAAGCAACAACTACAAAAGCAAACAAAAAACCTCCAACAAACAAGTAACAATAATTTAAAAATAAATCAGCTGGGGGGACAGTTTCTGAAATTTCAAAATTTAGAGCTCTTTGAAAAGGTTTCCCTAATGAAACAATCATAACTGGTTATAATTATTTTAAAAAATTAATTAACATTTCTGAAAATTGTCTTAAGGCCATAAAGCAAAATTTAAAATAATTAATCCAGAAAAATCTATTAAAACTTGATAAGAACTATGAGAGTCTGGGGCACTCAAGCCAGGATCAGCTTCTCATCATGACCCCAAGCTGAACATGATGACTGATTTCCATTCTAATCAGTTTGGTCCAAAAATATATGGCTTCCCCTTATTCCAGCTTCCAGCTGAAAGTTGCAATGTCTCCCCAGGAGAGGTTGAATCTCAGCATTTCTCATCCCCCTAAATGCCATGTGGTAAAATTATATTCCTAGAGGAGTGTGGCAGGCAATTTAGGAATTACCTCCCTCCATCCACCCTGACCCGAGGGAGGCAGGCCAAGAACACTGCAGTCTGAACCCCCACCTCTCCTCTCCTTTGCAGGGCTGGGGCTCCACCTCACAAGAGGAGAGGGGCTACCCACCCCATCCCTAAGAAATCAAATCAAATAAATTAAATAAACCTAAGCCTTTCTCTCATAGCATATAGAAAATAACTTGAAATAGATCAGAAACTTAAACGTAATTGCTATTGCTGATTATTTGAAACAAACAGAAGAAAATCACTGTGACCTTGAGGAAGATAAAGATTTAATATGCACCTATTACTGATTTTTCAAATTAATGTTGATAGTCTACTGTATAATAACTCTAGCCATATGCGAATATGTCCCGATTCTTGGAGATCTATCAGTTGACAATGTGCCTCTGTGTGAATGTGTGTGTGTAAGAGACAGAGAGGGAAAAAAGTAGCAAAAGTTTAACATGATGTGATGTTTAAGAATTAAATGTTTGTTTTACTACTCATTCTATATTCTTGTCAGCTTGAATTTTTTCCAAATTAAAAACACTTAAAATAAATAGATAAACTATGTAGGTAAAGACTATAAAATGTTATCAGAATATTAACATTATATTTACCAGTATAAATCAAGACATGAACTATTTTAAGTAACGTGAAATAATATTAACATAGTTCCATTTTTACGATGTTAATTTATAGTTGTACTAGGTCAGTATACTTCATTAATGTATGCTTGTACTGGTTGCAAATATCTCTTGAAAATTCCCTTCAGTATTTATGAAGATTTAGCCTATTTACATAAGATTTTTAAACACAAAATGGAAGAGTTTTGAGGATATTTTAAGATATCTTTGTTATTTGTTAATCTAAGGTAACTAGAAAAATGTCTGAAAAGATGTGACAATTTATTAGTAGTATTTGAGGAAAATTATCTTAATGAGAAATACTAATATAGTTTGTTGGATTTTTGTGAAGATGTATTATTATTAAAGAGAAAGTCTCTAATTTAATTTAAAAAAATTTTAAATCTCATTTTACTTGGAAATATCTTAATTGCTATAAGCGGATCTCTTCTATGAAGGTGATAAAAAATAATTGATAAAAACATCTTCCAAAATTTTCTTGATAACCCTATATTTTCAATTAATATTATATATCAAATAATCAATTACAGAGAATTAAAATCTCTGACAAGCTGGTACCTGATGTAATACAATTTGGGGGAATTTTTGCACTCTGATGTGTAGCCTGTAGAATCACAGTCTAGGTAGATATACCAGCAGCCCTTGGAGACATTGTAGGTATGATTCCAGGTTACCCCAATAAAGCAAAGTCACTCAAAATTTTGATTTCCCAGTGAATACAGAAGTTATGCTTACACTATACTATAGTCTATTAAGTGTACAATAGCATTATGTCTAAAAAAAATGTAAGTACCTTATTTTAAAATACTAAAAACTACATTTAAAATTACTAAAAACTGCTAACCATCATCTAAGACCTCAGCCAGCATAATCTTTTGTAACATCAAAGATCACAGTCACAGATCACCACAGCAAATATAATAATAATGAAAATGACTGAAACATTGTGACAATTACCAAAATGTGACACAGAGGCAGGAAGTGAGCAAATGCTATTAGAAAATCATGCCAACAGGGTTGATTCATTACAGGGTTACCACAAACTTTCAATTTGTAAGAAAGACATTTATAAAGCACAATAAAACAAAGTGCCATAAAACAAGGCATGCCTGTATACTCCTAGCCACTGTGGAATGGTAATAAACACTTGGGGACTTCCCTGGTGGCTCAGTGGTAAAGAATCTGCCTACCAGTGCAGGAGATGGAGGTTTGGTCCCTGGGTCAGGAAGATCCCCTGAAGAAGGAAATGGCAACCCACTCCAGTACTCTTGCCTGGAGAATCTCATGGACGGAGGAACCTGGTGTGCCGCTATCCATGAGGCTGCAAAGAGTTAGACAGGGCTTATTGACTGAACAACAATGAATGCTTAGAAAAATTATAGTTCAGCTTCAATAATGATACCTGAAAGTGAAAAAGTGAAAGTGAAAGTCGCTCCGTCATGTCTGACTCTTTGCAACCCCATGGACTATACAGTCCATGGAATTCTCCAGGCTAGAATACTGCAGGGGGTAGCCTTTCCCTTCTCCAGGGGAATCTTCCCAACCCAGGGATTGAAGCCAGCTCTCCCTCTGAGCTTCCCTGATGGCTCAGAGGTTAAAGTGTCTGCCTGCAATGCAGGAGACCTGGGTTCGATCCCTGGGTCGGGAAGATCCCCTGGAGAAGGAAATGGCAACCCTCTCCAGTATTCTTGCCTAGAAAATCCCATGGACAGAGGAGCCTGGTGGGCTACACAGTCCACGGGGTCTCAAAGAGTCTGACACGACTGAGCGACTTCACTTTCACTTTCACTCCCTCATTGCAGGCGGATTCTTTACCAACTGCGCCTCAAGGGAAGCCCCACAATGATTTCTAATAGAGGTTTTACTGTTTGGGCTTTAGAAGAAAGACCTATTTCCACTCTTAAAGTTGATAGATAACTCAACTGCTAAGAGTGTTGAATATATAAAATTAATAGCATCATGCAAAACAAGCAATAACTGTGCTAGAAAGCAAAGAAGTGAACCCACAATTTAATTGAGCTCTGGTCATCTAGGGATTCCCTGATAGCTCAGTTGGTAAAGAATCCACCTGCAATGCAAAGATCTCAGTTCAATTCCTGGGTCAGGAAGATCCACTGGAGAAGGGATAGGCTACCCACTCCAATGTCCTTGGGCTTCTCTTGTGGCTCAGCTGGAAAAGAATCTGCCTGCAATGTGGGAGACCTGGGTTCAATCTCCGGGTTGGGAAGATCCCCGGGAGAAGGGAAAGGCTACCCATTGCAGTATTCTGGCCTGGAGAATTCCATGGACTGTACCGTCCATGGGGTCGCAAATAGTCAGACACGACTGAGGGACTGTCACATGATCAACTATGTGGCCCTTTTTTATTTAATTGTATAATGTTATACCTTGATCCTCTAAATTTAAGATATATTAATTCATCCAAAGTTAGTGGACTTCATTTCAAATAAGTGAAAATAATGCACATCTGATTTCACTTTAAACTTAACCTAAAGCAACCCAGGTTTATAGGTAAAAGAGATCAAATTGGTATGCAAAAAAGGTCTTTGAGATGAATGTAATATATCAAGCTCTGGGAACCATGGGTATTAAGCATGAAAAAAAAGTTTTTTAAAATCTCATTAAATATTTCTCACTGTGGATCTGAATTTGTTTCTTTCTTATTCTACCTTGAGGTCCTGAAAGAGTGAGCAAGCTAATATATGAATGACAGGATAATAATAACATTTTGATATCTCCTATCTCCAAGGAACTCAAATTCTTTATGGGAATGATCTCATTAATCCTCTCAGCATCCCTGCAAGGTAGGTAGGTGAAAACTGTAATAACTACTTTATAAAGGAAAATAGAAATTTTGCAGTTTTATATAAATGAAAAATAAAAGTGGTCCCTTTTAACTTGAGCACAGTAGTTATATATGTTGGACTGATACTTTATTAACTTTGAAAATTTAGTTGCATTTCAATTTTTTTTAACTCATTAAAGACATAAAAGTTTCAACTACCTGTCACAAAGTTTATAGTCTTCAATTATCATTATATTTAACAAAAATACTTGAATTATCATTTTAAGATTTCTCTCCAGGCAAAATTATGAAAATTAACAAGACCTAAAAGGGTACGATTTTACACGATATACACAATAGATTATCAGCAATGAATGTAAGTAAAAGGATAATCCAAAAATCAAGACACTAACTCATGAGAAACCAAGGTATAATCACTACATACATAATCTTTCATCTCAAAGTAAATTAGATAAGCATTTACAAGATATGACAAGATGTTAAAACATGTCAGATATTTTTGGATATGCTTTTTAGTGTCATTTATTAAAATAAAACTCACAATGAAAAGCTTATAAAAATGTTATATTAAAAAATTTATAATTATGTAAAACACAAAAGTCACTGTTTATTATTCACTCTTTTTGTTTTCATAGGAGGAAAGCACACAAATTTTATTTAATATTTTTTTGTGTAATGGGTATCTTTAAAAGGAAAATGAAGACTCAAAGAAGCTTTTAGGTCTAAAAGCTTATATATATACTTCTAAAAATAAAGAACAATGGATTGTGGGGATGTGATAAAACAAAGGGATTTGAGTTACAGGCAGTAAATTGTGGGATAATGACAAGGAAATATATAGGGAAACTAGTGGAAGATAATTATTTTCTTTTTGTGTGTGTGTGCTCTTTATTTTTTATTTTTTTTAACTTTACAATACTGTATTGGTTTTGCCATACATCGACATGAATCCGCTACGGATGTACATGAGTTCCCAATCCTGAACCCCCCTCCCACCATCCCCCCCCCCCATATCATCTCTCTGGGTCATCCCAGTGCTCTTAAAAGTCTCCTTGGACTGCAAGGAGACCAAACCAATCCATCCTAAAGGAAATCAACCCTGGATATTCATCGTAAGGACTGATGCTGAAGCTGAAACTCCAATACTTTGGCCAACTGATAGGAAGAGCCAACTCAGTGGAAAAGACCCTAATGCTAGACTGAAAGCAAGAAGAGAAGAGGGCGGCAGAGGATGAAGTGAGACAGCATCAGTGTCTAAAAGTGGTTAGAGGTTAGACAGCATCACTGACTCAATAGACATGAACTTGAGCAAATTCCTGGGAGAATAGTGAAGGACAGGGGAACCTGGCATGGTGAACTCCATGGGTTTGCAGAGCTGTACAGGACTTAGAGACTGAACAACAACAACAACATTTTCCACTAATGTAGAATAAACCACTGTGAAATATTTGCATATTAAATTCCATGTCCACACTCACACACACATTTCAGCACATATATAGCATATATTTTGCCATCATACTGAACATTTAATTTTGAAAACACATTTAACCTAACATTGCAAGTATTTTTCAACTCCTTAAAAAAATGCTTGAAAACATCTTTTCTAACTCTGTATGGTAGTATATCACACACGCATAATATTTATCCATTAATATTAAAAGTTTCCTTTGGCAGATAATAGGTGGCATCTATTGTTCGTATTCTCAGCAACATGAGGATGAGTCTCTACAAGCACCAGTTCCTTATTTGCATTTCATGTGATTTCTGTAGATTGTTTCCTAAAGCGAACTGCATAGATAAAAGATGTAAACTCACCAGACATTCTGGAATTCAATCCTCCAGACTGTCATTGGAAATGTGGATAGTTTACATTCCTGGTATGCATTTGACATTGTTTTCATGGACATTTATCACTACAGTTTTCCCTTTGAAAATATTCTGAAATGAGAAAATGTAGTCTCTCTCTAACCTTAAAATTTTTATTTAGTTGGTTATTTAGTTAGTCATCACTGAGGTTAAACCTAACACATCCCCGCTTATTTTTCAACTCAGGTGGACTGAAAAAAATTGGGTGGATTATTAAGATTTCCACATTTCTCTGTGGTCTCTTTATTTCATTTCTTCATCCTTCCACTAAGGTGTGTTTTTCATCTAATTTTAAGAGTGTGTTGATTTATAAAAATAATATGCTCTGTTAAAATATCAGGCTATAAAAAGGGAGACAAAGAAGAAAGCAGGAAGACCCTGCCAGCTAGAAATCGCCTGCTATGGGTCTGGCGTCCATGCCTCCATAAACAAGCACACACGTGGGTAGAGACACATAGGAACAATGAGCAAGGATGCTGAGAGTCAGGGAATGAAATAATTTCATAATTATAAGATTACATTAAACATACTTTAGAACGCATTACATCCATTTTAATTGAATTTAACTCGAGGAATGTCAGAGGATGAGATGGTTGGATCACATCATCAACTCAATGGACGTGAGTTTGAGTAAACTCTGGGAGTTGGTGATGGACAGAGAAGCCTGACGTGCTGCGGTTCATGAGGTTGCAAAGACTCAGACAAGATCAACTGAAGTGAACTGAACTCAAGGAACACAAATTCAAATGATACTGAAGGGATTCTGGTATTTCACATAAATGTGTCTTTACTACAGGAGATATTATTTCTTTAAAAATCTCTTTGCCAATGAAAGAAGAGATTTTGATATCTATATTGAGTTTGAAGTCATTGTGGTTTTATGTAAACCACATGATTATATTTTAAATACCGTAAGGTTGATTCCATGCTCTATAAATGAGACTTTTAGTAGTCATATATGCATTTCCTTCTACCTCCCTATTCCCACTGGCCAATTTTTATTGGTTGGATTATTTTTCCCTAGTCATGTTTTATTGCCTTTATATCCTGTTCAGATGTATCATTTTTTTTAGTTAGATGGGTTTAATTCTCAACATCAGTCATCTTACCACATCTCCTCTTTGCATATGTCTTTCTTTTGATTCCTTTATGGACAGGCTATATTTCATGGTGAAGTGACTTATTCATGATAATTGGTAGATAAATAATCCTATGTTTGAAATGTCTTTATACTTGATACGAGAACACCAGCCTGCCTGTGTGTAAGGGTGTGGACTTATTTCAGAGTTGGTTGAAATCAGGCATAAATTACATTTGTTTTAATCTTCTAGGTTGCATATACCTGAGGATTTTTGGATTTGTGAGACTCTCTGTGTTTTGACTTTGTATTTAAAGATTGAGTACAAAATTGGGGGTTTGTCGTTTTCTCTTGAACTTTTTAGGCAAACTGTCCTACAACAGTGCTATAGAGAATTCTAAGGGTGACTTCATATTTTCTTCTATGTGATGAGTTTTCCTCCCTAAAAACCGGTAGATTTTTTTCTTCAGCCGTTGAATTTACTTTCTTTCTCTGAAGAAATTTTGAAGTTGACTTAGTCAGTTTTTTCTGGGATTTGGAGGGGCATTTCAAATTGCAATTTCAAGTCTTCCCACACTTCAGGGTTTTTGTTTTTGCCTTTTTTTCTGTTTTTTCTTTAAATGTTACTTCTTCATTTCTTTCTGTCACATTTGTAAGACGTATATGCTATTGACCTGCTGACTTTCTCAAGTCTGCATCCACGATTCTGAATAACATGCTTGTGATTTTCCAGTCTCCTTCCCTCCAGGCTGTCCATCGTGTGGACAACTGCTTTAGTTTCTGCTTACCGTTTGCAGTTACTTCGGTGAGTTTAATGTGTCTCTTTTTTTTTTTTTTTCATTTCTTTCTTGAGATCTGCCAGCTTACCTGTCATGTCATTCAGTTGTTTCATAACTCCACAGTTAAGCCCTTTGTATTTATTACAATTTGATTTTTTCTCTTTCTCTTCTCAATTACAGAGTAATTGTCAGAAACTTCTCAGAACAGAGAATCATTTTTGGAAATCTTATGTTTCTTTGAAAATGTATTTTCTTATATAGATTCTTTAGATTGTGCCTGCTAAAGTTTCTCTTCTTCTTTGGCGTTTCCCCCACTATTTAGACATAGGTCCATATTGCTGCTTCTTTCACTCTTTTAGTTGTTTTTAGTATGATTGTGAAGGACCATAAACTAAATATACCTCACTTTACTATTTTAAAATAGAAATATTTTAGTGTTTTCTTTTCTTTGGTTGAATATTATCTGGATTTTATTTTCTCCTTGTACTACATTTTATATTTTATTGAATTGGAATCATTTTTACATGAAAAGTAAGTTTTAGGTTGTCAACTCTTCAGGAACATGAAATATTTCATAAATTTTCCAAAAGATTTGAGAAATTTGACAGATAAAAGAAATTCATTTTTATTATAGTCCTTCTGAAATTGATTTTATAGTCCAGTTCCCTCCAGCCTTTATTTTGTTTCCTGTAGTAAGGTATCTACTAAAATTTATCTAAAATTTTTAATCTACAAATCCTTTTGATATTTTATTGTAAGTACTACAAACCAAAAAAGAACTGATTACCAATATACAAAGATATTTATTGCATAAAAATAATATGTGATATATTACTATTTAAATTCAACAATGAAAATAAAATAGTGTGAATGAACTAACTCATATGGAAGGACTGTACTAATGATATTGGAGTACTTTTTGAATTATATACTTTACATTTATCATCAAAAGAAAATGCCAGCAAAGATAAGCTTTTTGCATTATTACATTCCTAGCTACGATGTTATGTTATAGCATTATTAAAAAATATATTTACCATAAAGATTAACTATCAAATATATTTTATAATCAAAACAGTGCTGTTTTTCTAAAAAAAACAACTTTAACAAGTTATTTATATTTGTTAAAGATTTTTGTTGCATTGGACATATCTTAGATTTCTCCCTAAAATCTGCCCTATTTTTCCTGTCTGACTGAAGTTCTTCATAGAAACTGGAACTTACGTTCAACAAAATTTTCTTAAAATTGTAAAATATCCTCAGAATTTTAATTTGTAAATAAAATAACTCCAAGAGATATTGAAGGACAGAGGAGCCTGGGATGCTGCTGTCCATGAGGTTGCAAAGAGTTGGACATGGCTTAGCAAGTGAACAATAACAACAAAAATATTGCAAAAATCATGTCTAAACATAAATTTTTAGAATTTCTGCATATCCGGAGGGAAGACAAAAATTACAACAGTTCTCCTTTAACTCAGCATTATTTGGGGGATCCAAGAGCCAAGTTACAGAAGAGAATAGTGATGTGTTCTACCCTGGGGACTCTGGTACTCCACAATGCAGTGGAAGAATATGCGTCTGTGTTAATTACCGCTTTGACATTGTTCCAGATGTACATAATACATGATGTGTAAGCCAGACGCCCCGTGTGCTCGGGTCTCCACCTGGACACTGCTGCTGGAGGAAGTCAGACCCCTACGGCTGCAGGTGGGATGTGGCAGACATCCAAGATCTATCTCAGGACACTTTTGCTGCCCTCTGGGGAGACGTGCAAGATCACTCTTCAGAAACATTTATGATTTCATTAAAGACTGAATCAGCAAGAGTCAATGGGGGCCTGCTAATTGGCATTTAGAGATATAAATTTATTTTAACTGTAAATGAAGGTTTTTCTCTCTCCTTCTTCACTAACCATTTCTGAAAAGTTATCCTAACAAAATTTTTACATTATTCTTGCCATTTTTAAAGCTTTCCCAGTGGTCTTTCAACTTCAGAAGAATATATATTTCTACTAAGGAATTTCTGAAAACATTTTTTTGAAAAATGTACATGTCCCTTCCGATCTTTCATTTTATATACTTCACCTCAGACTTCACCGAGCGGCTCAATATATTTTTCACGGTCATCCCATCCTTCAAGAATCCTAGAATTCTGACATTTTGCAGTTTGCCTTCTACTATGCTGATTACAGCAACACATACACCTTTAGTCCAAATATACTTTCCTAGCTTTTATGTAAGGGAGAAATAAGCATTTTGGCTTAAAGTTTATCACTTATGATAATTATTTCTATAGCTATTCCCCAAATAGCTATAACCATTTTATAAATAATTATTTATGTACAAACTATTTGAAATTGTCTGCATAAATACAATTTTAGTTTGGGAAGAATGAATATTTGCCTGTCAGCCTCTATAAATTAATTCTTTGTCTAGTGAAAACCCAAGAAAATATACCACTTCAACTAATCTCTCCCATGTCACTTTATAAAATTCTTAGCTTAAAACCTAAAACCTTTTTTGGCTAGTTAAGATCCTATAATTCTGGTGATTCTTTTTTGCTCCAACAGAAAATATGTTGAGTAAACCAGTCTATAAGTCCTACAATGAAATGTCTTCTTGAAAAACAAAGCTATGCTGGAAAAGACTAATTTTTTTTTCATAAAAGATATGTGCTAGAATTTTTTCCCAATTTCTCTTTATTAACAAATCTATTTGTATTGGAATTTTAAAAATCTAGAAAAATCTTACTGATATATTTTGATATAGTACTATTGTTGTACTTTTTAAATGTAGTAAGCAAACATTAAGAAAGCCACCATTTTATGCTATCAATGGCTGCAATTATTCTATGCCTTAAAGAATGCATAATGAGCCTTTTTGTTCTATAAAATTGATGCAAGCCACCCTTATTTTTAGCTTGTGAAGAATTTTTAGTTTCTTGTTATTAAAATTAGTCACATACTTCCAGTCACATACCATCATGCATGCATATGCTTGAAAAAATTAACCAAAAACTGTTTTAAGCCAAAATAAGCATAGATACTACTTTCAAAGAAAAGAGTTATTGTTTATCAGATATACTTTGGGAAATAAGCTTCTAGTTTGCTATCACTGCTAAAATATAAACACTAGCACAGTTCTGAAGTTATAAAATGCACCTCAGCTAGACTCTTATTAATGATTTAATTGCTTTGAAAGTTTGCTTCTAACATGTACAGTCTTTATTGTTAGAGTACAATTCACTATTCTTACTATCTTTCTGAAATGTTTGACTCCATTTCACTACGAGCAGTAATTTTTTTTTATCCTCTCTCTCTTATAATTCTTTTGAAAGAAACCTTAAATTACAGGTATATAAATTCCAATGTTTAGACTTGTATTTTTTACTTCCCATGCGTACATTACACTCCATGGATTTATTTATAAGTTAAGTTTGCATGTTTTGACTGCCTACACCCATTTTGCCCGCTTCATTATTTTCATTTATTTTGGAAATTGAATATATTGATTAATGAAAATTAACAGATAAGCCAAGCACAGAATATCAGAGAATTCGAAAAATGTTAAAGTGTAGAATTATAATACATTTAACACCAAAACTCATGTCATTCAAAAGTCATTTTAGGATTCTGAAGTCTTACAAAGACACCAGTATGAGTACCACTTACAGCTCTATAATTATAGATATCATAATGCATATACTATTGCATATACTATTTTGAATAATTTTTAAGATAAAATTTTTACATATATGTATTATTGATTTTAATTTTGAAAAAATTATAGGTCAGGAAAAAAAATCTATTTTGTTGTGTTTCAATTACTATGCATGAGTTAACCAAAAAAAACTTCCATTCTACTTTCATCTTTTCATAAATTGGCTATAATTTTTTGAGAAAAAGAGCTTTTTGCTTTTCTTTGTAAACAGCAGGTGACAAATCAGTATGCCCCCTTCTGCTCTCCAGGGCTGGGAACAAGAAAGTAAAAGGCCAAAGTCACTTAAAAGGAAAGGTCCATCCCAAGACCTGTTTCTTCACCTTACCCACTGGGTTGAATAGAAGCAGTAGAGAAACGGAGGTTATCAATATGTCCTCTTACTGAAGAGTTTATATAATGAAAGCACCTTTATTTAAGAGAGTCTAATTTTCATGAACTGTACTTGTCAAGATACCTTGGAGAAGGAATTGGCAACCCACTCCAGTATTCTTGCATGGGAAATCCCATGGACAGAGGAGCTTGACAGGTTACAGTCCATGAGGTCACAAAGAGTCGGACACAACTGAGAGACTAAGCACACTCACACACACACACACACACACAAATAAATAACATCGACCTATATCACATCATATAATAATTCATGCTGATAGTCCTGAATTCAAATTCTTCTTCATCTATGGAAAATCTATCCTTGTATATCAAAGTTCAGTTTATTCCTTTCAAAAGCACGATTGTTGTCATTAACCTCCAATTAAAATAAATTAATTTAAAAAGTAAACTCAATTAAGCTTTTTTTCAGATCTTAAAAAGAAAAGTATGATTGTTACAACTTAAGACTATTCCCATATATTTAAAGTTCACCTCTGGAAATTCATGATCAAATTGAAATGCTGTTGCTTCAGTAAAACCTCATTTCGTATATTATTTTAGAGAACTGAGTTTTGTAAAAATAGGGCAGCTTTCTATAAACTTGAACATAACCTAGGTCAGTTCTACAGCTATTTCTATGTTTATGCCTCTAAGTTCCTTTCCTAAAATTTCTTTTCAACAATAAGCCTAAAGTCATCGTTTTCTCTTTGAATCTGTTACCTTTTCAAGTCAGGCTCCAGCAAGAGTGCCCAGTATCGTTTGAGCCAACCAAATGGGCCCCAGTTCGGCTCAGAAGCAAAGGGAAATTTCCTTCTCTGGTCAAGAATGGAGAGGTGTCAGCTCTCGCTCTGGAGCACAGGCTGTCTAGCAGCCATGATCGGGGTTGCTTTACAGAGATCAAGGCAGCAAGGAGGCAGGTAGAGTTCTCCAGCAGGCACGTTGCTCACAGCTCGGGGTCGGTCTCTGCACACGGCGCGCTGCCGCCATCTTGGATTGAGTGTTGGCTGCAGCTTCTGCACACAGCGCGCCAAGCTCGGGTGCTTGTGAAGTCATTTCGCACCAGGAACTCTGGTCTGAAGTGCCCAGTGCAAGGCCTCTGCACAAGACTGCCCATGAGCTATGAAACTAGACTAAGCACAAAGCAAGTGAAAAAGGTTAGGCTTCCTTACCCAGATTCTATTTTTATTTCCTGTGAAAAATTAATGAGCTTTGTTGGTGATAAACCCTTAATTATTAGAGTCTCAGACTGTTTTAACTTTTACAAATACTTTTTCTCCAAAGGAAGTTTTATTGTACATTTGAAAGTGTTTGAATTTCTTTCAACACTCATATCAGCTCTAAACAGTTCAAATAAGGACATTTTAAATTATCAGTGACACTGAATATGTCAGGACTTAAGTAATGTACAAAATTAGCTTTTACTAGAAGAATTCCATGTGCATGTATACTTGTTTCTTCGGATTTTTAAACCCTGCACTTCATTGACTTGTGTGTGTATGTAATGTTCCTTGACCATCTGGTATGTGCTTTACACGATGCTATATTCTTGTAAAAGTCGCAATAGCTGTAAGAACTTGACCTTGAGAATTTCACCCAATCTGCTAAGGAATTCAGAAATAAATATATAAATATAATGGAATAGACAAAAAAAGAGAGCGAGAGAGATTTGACTCATTGCAGTGAACTTGTAGATGGCTTTAATGCAAGAGTATCCTTTGATTTAGATTTTTAAAGACTGAACTGGAATTTGACTTGTAAAGAAGATGCTAGAGAAAGTCCTAGTAGAGAAAAAACCAAGTGTAAGCAGGCAGAAATACAAAGGCCTTGGCCCGTTATATGAACAGCAAGAGATATGAATTGTCTGGCTTGCAAGAAGATAGTTGGTCAAACATTGTGATGGGAAGTCATGCAGTTTTATGTCAGATGTAACACTAAAGAGTTCACACTGGATTATATAGGAGATGTGGTAAAACTGAACAGATTTGATGTCAAGAAGAGAAATTTCCAGGTTTTTGTTCTGGGAAAATCAGTCTGACTATGAAAGCAAGATGGTTTGGACGGAAGGAAAGAAACTAAAAGTGAATGACCCAGATAATTATTGGAGTCTGCTCTTGCTGATTTAAGATCTTCAATATCCATTCATATTAGATACCTTTTCATGTCATGCCAAACTGTAAACATCTGAATTTATGTTTTAGAGATTTTTTTTTTTTTTCACAAAGAGCACTGAATCAGATACTGACCCAACAGATACACTATATCAACTAACCTGGAAGGTTAGAAATAGTAGTTAGCCATTCAAAGTTATGTGTCATAACTTACCTGTGATTCAGTTGCCTAAGTGTCATCAAATGAAAGAGGGCAGAATTTTCTCCAACCTTCCACTTTCTGATAGCACCGTTATGACACAAGAGAAGCACCAAACTGGTTTGTCTGTTGTCTTTGTACTGTCTGGAGGTGGTGGGAAGCTGTTTATAGCTGAAATTTTCTTTGTTGAGCAGCTTGATATTAAATAGAAGATCATTGTTCTGAGAGTAAGCCAGTCCATTATAGAGGTTTATTATGAAGAGAAGCATAAAACACATGTGCTTAAGTTCTTTTGTAGGTAATTCTATAGATAGCTGGACAGATTTACGCATACAGATGTATATTTTGAGATGGTTTTATATGTGTGTCTATGACTAGTCTGCTGCTGCTTCACTTCAGTCGTGTCCAACTCTGTGCGACCCCATAGACGGCAGCCCACCAGACTCCCCCATCCCGGGATTCTCCAGGCAAGAACACTGGGCTGGGTTGCCATTTACTTCTCCAAAGCATGAAAGTGAAAAGTGAAAATGAAGTTGCTTAGTCGTGTCCGACCCTCAGCGACCCCACGGACTGCAACCCACCAGGCTCCTCCATCCATGGGATTTTCTGGGCAAAGTACTGGAGTGGGGTGCCGTTGCCATGACTAGTCTACATAGAGGCGATTGACACTCTAGTGTGGGGCCAAGAGAGATATGCAGAATCAAGACACAAAAATATTGGGGGTGAAACCACACATACACAAAGACACATCTAGAAAGTAGTCTATTGTAAAGTCAGTTAAAAGAATTGAGAAACTAGTCAGAGATGAAAGTAGAAGAGAAAACAAAATGCCTTAAAATGAAGAAAAGAAATTATTTTAGTAAATGTCGATTGACCTGAGTCATATTGAAAATCAAAGATTCAGCATTACTCTTCTGAGGCAAACACTGATGTTCCTGTTGTTAAAAAGTAGGCTTTTATATTCCTTGCTCTCATAATGAACACATATTCATTTAATGAGATTTAGATGCAAAATTCTTGAATGGTAATAAATTGAAGGCTATATGCATCTATAATACTTTTAATTAATGAAATAACATTTTAACCAACTGGTAGCTAACAGCCTGTTTAGGATGAAAAGGTGTGTGACTGAAAATGAGTTTGTTAACTTCACCAGTAATCAAATCTGAAAGATTGTTATGGTAATAATTTTTCATAAATCAAAAAATTAATGGAATAAGCAGGATAACTGGAACCAAGATGAGAATCTCTGTGGCATTTGATTAACTGCCAGGAAATGACTGATTTTTCAGTAATCAAAATGAAAAAGGCAATCAGATGGATTTATAATATATACCACTACAGGTTCTGTGATATGCGTTATTCATAATTTAGCCTTCTTGTGGATAATTGCATTGTGAATACTCAGCATATATTAACAGTTTACAAGTAAGAATTTACAAACATGCTACAGGTTCAAAGGATCTCAAAACAGCTCAAGGGACTTGCATAAAACTTGGTGATCCTTTAAAATAGCACACCTGTTATAATCAGATGCTGTCAAAAGCAATGATTAAAACAGAAAGTCTTCAGACCTGTTTATGTTTGGGTTTGGAGGACATCACCATTAGAGGAAGTTACGGAGAGAGTTCCTGAACACTTCTGAGTTCTTCCTCCAGACAGAAATAAAGAGAAATAAGTAAATACATGCTTGGAACAAGTAAAAATCCTGAACAAAGCTGTCCCCAACCCTACAGAAAGTAAAAGTGACTTTGGAGAATGACTATTAGTAGCAACAATGAGCAGACACAAGAGGGCCACTTCAGGCAGTTATCTTTTGAAAATGGGGTGATATCCCCAAATTCATGATTTAGAACATAAACAGAGTCCATATCCTGGGTTGGGAAGATCCCCTGGAGGAGGAAATGGAAACCCACTCCTGTCTTCTTGCCTAGGAAACCCCATGGACGGAGGAGCCTGGCAGGCTCCAGTCGGTGGGGCTGCAGAGTGTAAGACTTGACTGAATACTAACGCAAGCATGCACACAAGGTCTGTTGACAGCAGTCACTACCGTCCACTTAAACTCTTTTAATGAGAAAAGTACCTTGTTCACATTAAAAGTCCAAGTTCCCATAATTTGTGATATCTTCCACATGCACACCTTGAATGTGGACATATAATTTAGTTATTTCTTAAGAGATAGTTTTCCCCTTGTGTTTTAATTAACTACCCAAAATAGAATGTTTTGGTATTTTAATACCAGTAGAGTTATTTCTATTTAAAACATCAATAGAACCATGACATTTAAAAATGTACATTTTATTACACATACCTATATTTTGCTAGTTGTGATGCCAAAGATGGGAGAAATACAGTTTATATTTAGTTCAAGCTATTGTCCTTAGAGACAACCATCCAGTTTGCTGCCTGAACAAAATGATTTCCAGAATGACTGGCAAATAATTCATTTGTAGTTCATCATAGATAATTTTCCAGCTTTCTTGTCAGTATATTATAGTTCCTTATCTTCCTCATCAAGGGTAATAATTAGAAACAACTAATCCTGAAAAAGCTCACCCACACGTAGCTTTTTTCCCCCTCCAGCTCAATGGTCAGATTGCCAGGTGACCACTGGCTTCGGCATAGTCTTTGGGACATTAACATTGAGGTTTTCATATTGGCATGTGAATAAGCAGAATACGCTCTGTGATCCACAACTCGAGAGTATGCTTTGGAACCAACATAAGTGACTCTCAGAAGGTCTTAGGGAGACAGAAGCTATACCAGCAGGAGTACCAGTACAAAAGGCTTAAAAACTGCTCTTTATGCTGTGGAGCCAGCTAGTCATCCCTTTTCTGTTGGAGATGGACCTTCTGTAAGATGAGGCTGTTCCCACAGGAAGTCTTCAAAAGTTAGAATGGAACCAAAATATCATTTGTGCACAAAACAGTGCCTAGATCAATATTTGTATTGGTATTTTTCATGTTTCTTAGAAGATGAATGTTGTTGTTCAGTCACTAAGTCATGTCCAACTCTTTGCAACCCCATAGACTGCAGCACACCAGGCTTCTCTGTCCATCACCGTCTCCCAGAGCTTGCTCAGACTCATGTCCACTGAGTCCGTGATGCCATCCAACCATCTCATCCTCTGCCACTCCCTTCTCCTCCTGCCCTCAATCTTTCCCACCATCAGGGTCTTTTCCAATGAGTCAGCTCTTCACATTAAGCAGCCACTGTATTGGAGCTTCAGCTTCAGCATCAGTCCTTCCAATGAATAGTCAGGATTGATTGCCTTTAGGATGGACTGGTTGAATCTCCTTGCAGTCCAAAGAACTCCCAGAAGTCTTCTCCAACATCACAGTTCAAAAGCATAAATTCTTAGGAGCTCAGCCTTCTTTATGGTCCAACTCTCACATCCATACGTGACTACTGGAAAAACCATAGCTTTGACTATATGGATGTTTATAGTCCTTTGTTTGGCAAAGTGATGTCTTACCTTTTTAATATGCTGTCTAGGTTTGTCATAGCTTTTGTCTCTTTCTAACATGTGTGTATATATATGTGTGTGTGTATATGTGTGCAAATGTACATGTGTATATACTTGGTACATGCATATATGATTTTATACATGCTTATAAACACACACACACATTCCAAACAAACCCTAACCACCTGTTATCTAATATTTTGTATTTTAGTAATAAAAACCCTAAACACCCAATATCCCATATTTTGTTTTTTCAATATGCTAGCCCATATTTGTAATCTTTTTATGGCAAATAGTTTATCCATTTGGCCATCAGAATAACTTCCATAAACTTGAGCATTTGACTGTACTATCACACACATTGTATTTGTGTTTAAACACTGTCCCCCAAACCCTTTTTTCTTAATACCTCATTTTTAAAGATATTCTATAATTATCTTCTTCATGCCCAAAACACCCATGACTAAAGTTTCCAGCATAAATTTTTGAAGGAATTTTTAAATCTTAAGTAAGGAGTATCTTTTAACTTCAATATGAAATTTAGAGTTTTAACTTTCCATATAAAACAACTATCATCAAATCTTTGAAAATAGCATGCAATCCTAGGTCACCCTCCATCACTTTTGTGGCTTGATTAAGTGAACTACGATCATAAAACTCCAAAGACACGGGAAAATGTTGGAAACAGTTCAACATATAGTGATAGAAACAGAGTTTTAGGGCTGGAAAAGATGTTTGGCTGCAATGCAATCCTCTAACTGCACAGAGGAGAAATAGATGAAAGATGGGAAAAGATAATGTTTTTAAGGAAGAATTATTTCAGATGGGAATACAAGACCATCTGACCTGCCTCTTAAGAAACCTATATGTAACTCAGGAAGCAACAGTTAGAACTGGACATGGAACAACAGACTGGTTCCAAATAGGAAAAGGAGTATGTCAAGGCTGTATATTGTCACCCTGCTTATTTAACTCATATGCAGAGTACATCAGGAGAAACGCTGGGCTGGAAGAAGCACAAGGTGGAATTAGGATGGCCGGGAGAAATATCAATAACCTCAGATATGCAGATGACACCACCCTTATGGCAGAAAGTGAAGAGGAACTAAAAAGCCTCTTGATGAAAGTGAAAGTGGAGAGTGAAAAAGTTGGCTCAAAGCTCAACATTCAGAAAATGAAGATCATGGCATCTGGTCCCATCACTTCATGGCAAATAGATGGGGAAGCAGTGGAAACAGTGTCAGACTTTATTTTTGGGGGCTCCAAAATCACTGCAGATGGTGACTGCAGCCATGAAATTAAAAGATGCTTACTCCTTGGAAGAAAAGCTATGACCAATCTAGATAGCATATTCGAAAGCAGAGACAGTACTTTGCCAACAAAGGTCCATCTAGTCAAGGTTATGGCTTTTCCAGTGGTCATGTATGGATGTGAGAGTTGGACTGTGAAGAAGGCTGAGTGCTGAAGAATTGATGCTTTTGAACTGTGGTGTTGGAGAAGACTGTTGAGAGTCCCTTGGACTGCAAGGAGATCCAACCAGTCCATTCTAATGGAGATCAGCCCTGGGATTTCTTTGGAAGGAATGATGCTGAAGCTGAAACTCCAGTACTTTGGCCACCTCATGTGAAGAGTTGACTCATTGGAAAAGACTGTGATGCTGGGAGGGCTTGGGGGCAGGAGGAGAAGGGGATGACAGAGGATGAGATGGCTGGATGGCATCACTGACTCAATGGATGCGAGTCTGAGTGAACTACGGGAGCTGGTGATAGACAGGGAGGCCTGGCGTGCCGCGATTCATGGGGTCGCAAAGAGTCGGACACTACTGAGTGACTGAACTGAACTGAACTGATTTCAGTTGAAAAAGAAGGAAAGAAAGAGTTCTTTGCAGTGACAAATATATAAATAAAAATAGAACATAGGCCTTTGCCACACACCACACACACATGAACACACATACAGTCACACCAAAGGGCTGCGTGTACCCCTTCCTGTCCAATCAAAGCAAATAGTGAAAATATACTGTCATATCCACTGAGCCACATGCAAACAGGTAAGTAAATACCCAACAATATGGTCTGTCGCTCAAGCTATCTGCAGAAATTTTTAATGATGAAATCTTTATATTTTGGTGGCAAAAGATTATTAGCTAATATTTATTTTTTATTTTAAAGCATTTTTATGCCTTTCATTAAATTGACACAATAATTCTGTGAGATAGGTATTAATGTCCATGTTTGCAATATGTAGAAGATAAATATCACAGAAAATTCACTTTAACAAAAACAAAACAAAACAAAACAAAAAAACCCACAGTTAGGAGAAAACTTTATTGATGGGAAGGCACATGTAATAGCTTAAAAGGTGTGCATAGCAATAACCCCCTTTTAGATAAGTTGGATATTAGAAGGATTTTCTTACAAATTAATCATTAAAAGTTTAGGTTTTCAAACAGTAAGCTTCAGTTGTTTGGGGAATACACTGAAGCATGCACAGATAATCCACAGTAAATTAGTGCCGTCTGATGGAGGGAACAAGAGTTTGGGCACAAGCAGGCTTGTAATCAAATCCAGGCTTAACATTTTATTCTTGGGTCTCATTGCCTGTATTTATTTACCATCACTGAACTCCAGTTTTGCCATCCATAAATAGTGGGAAAATGCCTATTTCAAAGGGCTAGTGTGAGGCTCAAATGAGATTATGTGTGTAAAATGCTTTCTGCTGGCTCTTCCACGATTCCCATTCTACTGCTTTGTGTAATTATAAGCAAATCTTCCCTTCCAGACAGACAGGGCTAAGATTTAATTTAGAGTTAGTATTAGTAACAGATTTAGCATTACAGTCAAGGGTTAGGAGTTCTTTATTTTCTCTTCATAATTAGGATGTGCAAATGCCATATGTCCTTTAAGAGTGACATATAAAATTTACATGTCTCAAACAGTGACACAGAAAGTTGTTCAGAGAACATTGTTTTAAATATTGCCAACTTTGCTACTGTGCAGATATTGCCTAGTGCCAAAAATTATAGTGTCATGGCTTTTCCCCAGAACCTGGTCACTAAGAGGTCAGCTACAAAATACTGCTTCTGGACTATTGTTGTAGGAGGAACCATACGTGTTGGATGAGGGTTTCTTATAAATCATACATAGATGATCGAGTAGTGATCGCTCACATCCAGAAAACATTCTGGCTCTAGGGTTTCTGTGCTGCTGTTATTATATAAGCAACCGTGTTCTAGAAATAAAAGATTAATAAGAACTTGATTAAGATATGTATATACCTTAAAATCTAGGCTTCCCTGATGACTCAGATGGTAAAGAATCTGCCTGCAATGCAGGAGATATGGGTTCGACCCCTGGATTGGGAAGATCCCCTGAAGAAGGGAATGGCTACCCACTCTAGTATTCTTGCCTGGAGAATTCCATGGACAGAGGAGCCTGGAGGGCTACAGTCCATGGGGTCGCAAAGAGTTGGACATGACTGAGCAACTAACACACACATAGCCTAGATTTAGATTATTTACATTTTACTTCTATTATTTTAAAACTATATATTTTCAAGTACCTTATGGTCATGCCATAGAGGACAGGAAATAATACTTATTGAGCTCTACTATGAATCACTGAGAAAAAAAAATGTTCAATAAATGGTCAGAATAACTAGGTAGACATTTGGGGAAAAAATCAAGTTGGATCCACACACTTCACTATACACCACGATAAATATCCAGTGATCAGATATTTATGTGAAATAAATGAGCCATGAACTAATAGAGGAAAAACATGGCTGTGTATGTGTGTTCAGTTGTTCAGTTGCTTCAACCCTTTGTGACCTCATGGTCTCTAGCCTGTGAGTCTCCTCTGTCCATGAAATTTCCTAGGCAAGAATACTGGACTGTCCTGCCATACCCTCCTTGAGGTGATTTTCCCAAACCAAAAACCAAACCCTCCTCTCCTGCATTGCAGGTGGATTATTTACCCATGAACCACTGAGGAAGCACCCATAATATTGAAATATGAAATGTTTTTTTAAGACTCAAAACCCAAAAATCCTAAATGAAGAGTCTGATTAATTTAACTACCTAAAAATCAAAACTATCTTAATGTACAAGGTTCATCAAAAACAAAGTCAAGAGGCGGCAGGAAGAAGCAGGGTCAAACTTACCACAAGGATCAAGCCTAGATATTTTATTTAATAAGAAACCAACCCAAGAAAGAATATGAATAGAGTTCACACAAAAAAAAGAAAATACAAATAATTAACCATGTGAAAAGATGTTTAGCTTCACATACAATATGTGAATTACTTGCTGAAGTTTTACTGAAATAAGATTTTTCTCCAAGTATTTAAGGAAATATATATATTCTGATAACTTACTCATAAGTGATGAAGCTATAGATACTCTCCTACATTGCTGGAATAAATTAGCACCATCCTTCCAGAGAACAATTTCACAGTGTCATTACTATCAAGTTGGACCTAGAACCCAGCGATTATGTTCTGGGAACTTACCTACACAGACGTGAGATGCAAAGTTTTTTGCTGAAGCATCCTCTATGAGCACAGGATTGGAAATTATTCAAAGGCTCATCAGTGCGAAACAACCCAAACGATTAACTCCTAGTAACAGAATCTGATACATATTAAATTTGAAAAGAGGAAATATTTCCAAGATATTTCAAGTAAAGAGCAAGATAGAGAGAGTAGTGTGTATGGTGTGTGAGGCACACACAGAAAAGAATGCACACCAAAAAAAAGAACATGCAGGTGTACATGTTGGTATGCACAAAGTGAAACTCTGGAAGGAGCATGAGAAACTAATGCTTTCCTCTGATTATGAAAGTGAAAGAGGAGAGTGAAAAAACTGGCTTAAAATTCAACATTCAATAAATGAAGATCATGGCATCGGGTCCCATCACTTCATGATAAATAGATGGGGAAACAATGGAAACAGTGACAGACTTTATTTTCTTGGGTTCCAAAATCACAGCAAATGGTGACTGCAGCCATGAAATTAAAAGATGCTTGCTCCTTGGAAGAAAAGCTACGATCAACTTAGACAGCATATTAAAAAGCAGAGGCATTACTTTGTCAACAAAGATCCATCTAGTCAAAGCAATGGTTTTTCCAGTAGTCATGTATGAATGTGAGAGTTAGACCATAAAGAAAGCTGAGCACTAAAGAACTGGTGATTTTGAATTGTGGTGTTGGAGAAGACTCTTGAGAGTCCCTTGGACTGCAAGGAAATCCAACCAGTCAATCCTAAGCAAGCTCCAGGAGTTGGTGATGGACAGGAAGCCTGATGTGCTGCAGTCCATGGGGTGGCAAAGAGTCAGATATGACTGAGCAACTGAACTGAGCTGAACCTCTGATTATGGATATTTCATGAGGGGACAGCTGTGCAGTGGAGGATGAGAGCGAAAGAGACTTTTCCTTCTATACATTTTATAATTTTTGATTTTGCATTTAAATTCTTTGATTATCTATTCAATTTCTTTACTCATAAGAAGAGTATCAGAGCAAGGAAAGGTTAAAAATATATATATATTCATTTATTCCAAAAATGTTTATTCAACAACTGCAGCGTGGCAAGAACTGCAGCAGGCACTGGAGAAAAAAGGATGACAATTCTGGTACTTAGGGAGCATACAGCCAAGTGAAAGAGGCTGACAAGCAATCATGACCTAGATTTAAACTTGAGTGATTGAGCAAAGGAAACCGCACTAGAAGAAACAAGAGTCAAAAGGGAAAACCACTTTCCAAAATAATGTAGTTGATGGGAGATGCTCTGCAATTTGATGAAGCGAAGGATTTATGCAAATTGAAAGTTCCATTGGGGAGCAGATGAAAGATTGGTGATTAGAATAGATTCTAAAACCAGATTCTGAGTATTCTTTTGAGGTGGAAAGTCCAAGAGAGGAAGTGAAAAAGAGAAGGGAGCCCAGAAGAAGTCCTGGACAAGGTCCACATTTATTGAGTTTCGGACATCTCCTTTTATCAGAGGTTTCCATTTGAAATTCTGTCTTTTTAGAAGTGGTCTCGATAAAGGTAAGATTGAAGTCTTTTGCAAATGTACTGAGAGCTTCAAAAGGGCTTGAAACACTGTGACAGCGTGGCAGAACTTCTAGGTTTTTATGATAAGAATAATGAAGAAGAAGAAAGCTCAGACCAGTACCGCCCACAACCTGATAATCCCGAAGTTGTCTATCTGACATGTCTGACATCTGGTGAGATGTCTAGGGCCACAGTATGATTTATGAGGCAGGAAATTTGAAGGTTCTTTGAATACAATAGTACTCAGGTTAAAAAAAAAAAAGAAAAGATACTTTGATTCAAATCCATTTTCTTTTATTTTTGATCATTCAGAGAAATCATTTCAGGTTGCATATTAATTCTTCCTAGAGCCAGCTGGTAGAACATGAGGCTAATGAGACCAAAGGCAGTGGTTCAGTTCCTTTTCTGAAGACAGGCCTCACCCAGGGAAAGCTTTTTTGTATGCACCTCTAATCAAGTCCAGCTGTCTTCCTGGTTTGGCATTGGGTACAAAGGGGCCCAGGTGACAGATGGTGAATCTCTGATGGGGAAGCCTCATTCACAAAAATTAGTAAAAGTTTCTAACCTAATCTTATATCTCCCAACATGACAGACTATGGGCTTCACTCACCTTCATTTGTCCTTGAGATTTTTTTTTTTTACGTGTAAGACAAGATTATTCAAATAAGTGTATCACAAATGATTCACTCAACTAGGATAAAGAGAAAATCCAAGGTGATGTCTGTAAGCACAATTTAAATTCTTTCCATGTCTCCTAGGCTGTTATTGTCAACCAGGCCCTTCATACTGCTCCTGTTTTAAATCTGAACACAATTTTGCCGTGCAGGGAAAGAAACCTGCAAACAAAAACTGCATTTTCAGACTCCATCACAAGTTCTGCCAAGCATAGAGTTTACAAGTGTAACAATGGCAGCTGTTCCCACTGGTATGAACAGCTGGGAAAAACAGCACTGAAGTCATTATCTCTCAGATTATGATCTGTTGGAACAATGCCCAAAATCTCAATGCTGACACTGAATGACAGCATTTAGCCTCTGACCACCCCGTTAAAATTTGTGTTTCATTTCGCCAAAAGAAATTAACAGTATCACATATTCAAAAACAAACAAAATATCTCAGAATTATTTTAATAATTGGGGTGTAAACCTGCTTTCTTTCAGATATTTTGAGCTGCTGATATTCAAGATCAAAATAAACATTAATCACTCTGTTCTCCTGAAAAAAATAAAATCGAAAACAGATACACTTTTTAGGTGAGAAGCAGTCGAATTGATATTCTGTTCAAGTTATCCATGAAATATAGCCCAGTTGTGAAAAGTTTTTCACTTCTATTGTGAAAAATAGGTACCTCCAATGTCCAGATGACTAAGGATGGAGAAACATCTTGTCAAGTATCTTATGCTCAGTGGACATATATTAGGATTAGCTATTCATAAAGTCAGTTAGAAGGGAAATCTTAAGGAACACAGAAAAGAGAACAATAAATTGGATAAAGGAAAGATGTAACTCAAAGAGAGTCAAGAAGAAGAGTCATAAATTCAATTACAGTAACTGAATATATATTGCCATCATGATCTAGGCTGCCAAAATTCAATGAATAAAAGTTTACTTTTTTCTTGCTCTTATGAACTTCACAGAACAAAAAATAATCAACCCAGACATCAGGTAGCTACAGAGTTTATTTTAATGCCTGGACAACTGGTATAAAACACTCTAAGTTCTGCAAGAATCTGATATTGAGAAAAATAAAGTCTATCTGGAAAACAGAGACAGGAGAAAAACAAATGCCATTTGTAATCCCTATGTACCCTTTATGCCTTTAGAATTTGATGTTTAACAAAAACACTTTCAACCAAATCTCAAGATGACTGAAGAGGTTACAGTAATATAGATGACATCATGACAGTGAAAAACCAAGCATGAGTTTTAGAATCAGGCAGAACCCAAAGTTAGCCAGTGAATCATAATTCCTAAAGTTTATCAAGTGCTTCCTGGTGCTCAGTAATCTTCAGCATGCTATATGTGGATTATTTTTGCATCAACTTCTTCTAACTACCATATTCAGTTCAGTTCAGTTCAGTTTAGTCGCTCAGTCGTGTCTGACTCTTTGCAACTCCATGGACTGCAACACACCAAGCCTCCCTGTCCATCACCAACTCCCAGAGTTTATTCAAGTTCATTGAGTCGGTGATGCCATCCAACCATCTCATCCTCTGTCATCCCCTTCTCTGCCTGCCTTCAATCTTTCCCAGCACCAGGGTCTTTTCAAATGAGTCAGTTCTTCGCATCAGGTGGCCAAAGTATTGAAGTTTCAGCTTCTTTCTTATTATTACTTGTTCACTTTTTATAGATGAGGAAAATCAGCCACAAAGAAGTTGAATAATTGGCAAAGGTCATGGAGACAGTAAATGGTAGAACTAAGCTATAAAAGATTTAGTTTCCCCAAGGTATCTCTATTTGGGTGACTCTAAGAAAATCAATATACTTCTCATCATTTCACTTTGCTTTTTATACAGTATGACTAATACCTACTTATAAGTGTCAGTATATGCTAGCATCAAAACCACAGGGGCTTCCCTGCTGACTCAGATGGTAAAGAATCTTCCTGCAATGCAGAAGACCCAGATCAATTCCTGGATCGGGAAGATCCCCTGGAAAAGGGAATGGCTACCCACTCCAGTATTCTGGCCTGGAGAATTCCATGGACAGAGGAACCTGGAAGGCCACAGGCTATAGGGTCACAAAGTCAGACACAACTGAGCTACTTTCACTTTCTCTGCAATGTAGTGGCTCAAGGCTGATTGAAATCATTATGCACCAGTTGAGATTTCCTGCAGAGGACTTAAAAAAGAAGAAGGGACCAATACCCTTCTCAAATACCTAAAATGTGGAAACTTCCTTGAAAGCTCTTAATTGGCAGGTGAGGACTCCTATTTACCATAGTTTTGAAGAGTAGATGCTTGTTTTAAATTTCTGGATGTAAAACTCAAGCTCTGACTTCTTTTCTCTCCACATTAGTAAAATAATCTGAGGAGTTCCACACATCAGAGGTGCTGATAAAAGGAAGTAAAAGTCAGAGATAGGGAAGATGTTGGGTGGCTGCTTTAATATTGCTGTGTGCATGGACCTGAGGGTCTTTATTTTCCTTGCTAAACTGTAGAAAGCTTTCTACCTGACTATGGGCCCCCTTTTTCTCCCAGCCTCTTGTCAATTTTATAGCCCAATTATGTGTTTCTCAAGGACCTGGAAGACTTTGAAGGACTATAAAGAAAGCTGAGAGCCAAAGAATTGATGCTTTTGAACTGTGGTGCTGGAGAAGACTCTTGAGAGCCCCTTGGACTGCATGGAAATCAAACTAGTAAGTCCTAAATGAAATCAACCCTGAATATTCACTGGAAAGACTGATGCTGAAGCTCCAATACTTTGGCCACCTTATATGAAGAGCCGACTCATTGGAAAAGACCTGATGCTGGGAAAGATTGAAGGCAGGAGGAGAAGAGGGTGACAGAGGATGAGATGGTTGGATGGCATTATCAACTCAGTGGACATGAGTGTGAGCAAACTCCAGGGGATAGTGAAGGACAGGGAAGCCTGGTAGGCTGCACCAACTAGCAAACGCAGATGCCTAATCACATTGACGAAATCCCTCCCTTCTGCACTCAGCACATTCACACTAGCTCTTGCCACCACTTAAAAACTCTCCCATTTTTCAGTTCCATAGAATTGAGTTCAATCTCTCTCTCCTACTGCAGTAGTCTTAAACCCATCACGGTGGTTTTGAATAAATTCTTCCTTTCCTGATGCAATTTTCATCAAACAGCAGTGGGCTTAACAATCACCAAGGAGGGCAGACACTAAACAGGAAGAGGGAAGAAGAGTGTGTAAGTGGATTTTTCTGATGAAGAAAAAGAACCAAGGATGGTGCCAACATGCCTGCTCATGAGCTCTTTCTGTAAAAGCTTCGTGACTGGGTCACAAAAGAAATTATTTGAAAGAATGCAGAAATCTTGGGAAGGACTGAAAAGGAAAGGAAGAAAGTATAAAAAAAATAAATGACAGCTTTAAAAAAGAACAATTATAAAAATGTATATTCAAAAGGCATAATAATAGACTTTTATGCAAATTAAAATGCATTTAAATGCAAATTCAAGTGTGGTCCTCCTGCTTATTTCACACATTTGGCTGTGACCTTGCAAAGACCTTAGCAACAATTCCTATGGAATGTTTTAGAGCAATTAGGTACAGGAAAGGTCTATTGCAAGCTCATCTCCAAGTGGCTGGGTGAGGTTTCAGGAGGAAGAAAGATAACTTCCTAGTAGTCTGAAATTCATGGCAGAGGGCAGAGTAAGAGAACTCTCCAAGGACAGCTCCCAGGTCTGAGCAGCTTCTGTGGATCTCAGCGCTCTTGGTAGCCGTGAAAACCCAGTGTGTCCTCAGCAGCATTAGTGAGTCCTGGGGCGCATCCCTGGCCTCCCTTGGGACTGGGGAATTTTTGGAACTCCGTGCTTCCTAGCACCTTAGAAGAATGGCAATCGTCACTTCTGTTCCTTCAGACGTAAGCGCTTTAAGTTAGGGCTCAGAATTATGTCCGATTTTTAGCTGTGAGATCTTAGGTGAATAAAAGATTTAATTTCTCTGAGCCCCAGATCCTCCAGTATGACAGAAATAAAAATCTTTAATAAAAAGGGTGTGGCGATACTTCATTCTATATCTAGCACAGAGAAGTCACGAAATACACAGTCATTATTGTCACTGTTATCATTATCATTATTCTCAACTACCAGTCTTACACTTCCCTTGTGGCTCAGCTGGTAAAGAATTCATCTGCAATGCAGGAGCTGCTGCTACTGCTAAGTCACTTCAGTCATGTCCGACTCTGTGCGACCCCATAGATGGCAGCCCACTAGGCTCCTCTGTCCCTGGGATTCTCCAGGCAAGAATACTGGAGTGGGTTGCCATTTTGGGTTCAATCCCTGGGTTGGGAAGATCCTCTGGAGGAGGACATAGCAACCCACTCCCATATTCTGGCTGGAGAATTCCATGGAACATATAGTCCATGAGGTCGCAAAGAGTTGGCCATGACTGACTTTCACTCACAACAGTCTTAAAAGCCATTCCCCACTTGACTGTAGGTTTCTGTGTGTGTGTGTGTGTGTGTGTGTGTGTGTGTGTGTGTTTCAGGTACCTACCATGTATGAGATGGTTAAATGACATCACCGACTCAACGGACATGAGTCTGAGCAGACTCCAGGAGATAATGAAGGACAGGGAAGCCTGGCATATTGCACTCCATGGGGTCACAAAGAGCTGGACATGACTTAGCAATTATGCTTGTAATTATACTTAAGACCCTGTAATTATTCTTGCCAGCTATTAATTTCATGCAGCAAAGTCCTGGATAAATTACTGTCCACTGCACATTTACTAAAATGAAGTATACACAATATTTGATCACTAATTACTTTGAACTCACTTTTCAAGTCTTGGGTGGTATTAGTTTCTTAGGGCTGCTGTGACATAGTATCACAGACCACGTGGCTTAAATCACCAAATTTACTTTCTTACAGTTCTGGAGGCTGGAAGTTCAAATGGTTGGCAGGCTTGGGGTCTCCTGAGGCTTCTCTCCGTGGCTTGCACATGACTGTCTTTTCCTGGGTCTCACTAACATCTTCTTGTGTGTCCATGTCCTTTCTTCTTCCAATAAGTCGTATTAGATTGGGGCTCACCCTAATGACCTCATTTTAATTTAATTACTTCTGTAAAAGATCTGGTCTCCATACACAGCCACATCCTATATATGTACTGGGCATTAGGACTTCAATATATGAATTTAACAGGCTTCCTAGGTGGTGCTAGTGATAAAGAACCCATCTGCCAAAGGAGGAAACTTAAGAGGAGTGGGTTTGATCCCTAGGTTGGGAAGATCCCTTGGAGGAATGCATGGCAACCCACTCCAATATTCTTGCCTGGAGAATCCCAAGGACAGAGGAGTCAGGTGTGCTACAGTCCATCGTGTTGCAGAGTTCAAAACGACTGAAGTGACTTAGCTTGCACACACGTATGAATTTTACAAAAGACACAGTCTAGCCCATAATGGCTTTTTCTTCATAAACATTTATTTTACATAATTTTCTCACCTCATCAATTACATTTTCTATTATTTATAATTTTTAATCAGTATTTTGGAGAAGGAAGTGGCAACCCACTCCAGTATTCTTACCTGGGAAATCCCATGGACAAAGGATCCTGGTGGGCTACAGTCCATGGGGTTGCAAAAGAGTCAGGCACAGCTTAGCAACAAAACAACAATCTATTTAATTATTCAGATACTTTTAAAACATAATCTGACATAGAAAGAATATAGTCCAGTTACTTAAGTAATGCTTAATCAGCTTTTTGGAGAAGATGGTAACTCATTCTGTTCCAGAATCCTTGTCTGAGAAATCCATGAACAGAGGAACCTGGTGGGCTACAGTCCATAGGGTCACAAAGAGTCGTATATGACTAAAGCGATTTAGCATGCACCTAATTAGGAGTCTCTCAGTCTCTTCGGATAGTAGGGGTTGGGATTTTGTATAAAAACACATGATAGAAAAAATAAGTTTGTAGACTCCTGGAGAGTGTGGTCCAGGTATTGTGCTGATATTTCTCTGCAAATCCCACAGTGCTCATGCAGTACAACTAACTGAGAGTAAATACCTGTCAGAAGAATGAATGAATCAATGAGTGAATAAGTAGGAATCGGGTAGCCATAGCTAATACAATCCTGCTTCTTCTCAAGGCACACAAAGGAACCATGTTGTCTTAATGAAGACTCTTTAAGGCGTCCTACCTGGAAAACTGTCAATATGAGAAATGGCCTGGAGACCTCTTTTCATCTACAGAGTAGCCTGAACTACATCTTGAGATTTCCCAATGTTTCCAAAATTCTCTGAACTTTCCTCCAGGGTGGGAAGATTATTTCAGAAAAGTAATTTGCGAAGGTCTTGAGCAGACTCAGAGGAGAAAAAAGACAAGAATACCACACAGTCGTAATGATTGAAACAAGAAATTCAATAATAAAAATTGGCAAGTCATTGTATTTCTCCTTTACGAAGACCAATTTTGTTCACTTTGACCGAATAACAGGCTTAGTCCACAGTCAAGTGATCCATTTAACCCCCAAACAGTTGCATCTTCAGTTAATGAAATAAATTAGCCTCTCTGATACCGGTAATTACCAACATACTAACCACTGGGCTACGTCTACAGAGAATTCAGTGTAAATGTGTAATTGCCCATTTCAAAGAGAAAGCTGCCATCTATTTTTTTTCAACCTGTAGCTTTCCTAACTCCACCATTTATGCCACTTGTAATTTTCAAATCCCTGTTTATTCATTTTCCACTTCCTTCCAGTTTTCATGTGTGTGAAGCCGTTTCAGTCATGTTTGACTCTTTATGACCCTATAGGCCACAGCCCACCAGGCTCCTCTGTTTATGCGATTCTCCAGGCAAGAATATTGGAATGGGTTGCCATGCCCTCCTCCAGGGGATCTTCTCAATCCAGGGATCGAACCCACGTCTCTTATGTCCCCTGCATTGGCAGGTTCTTTACCACTAGTGCCACCAGGGAAGCACACTTCTTCCACTTTAAAACTGAGTAATTAAAAAAAATTTGTGATAAAATAATGATTGATAAATAAAAGTAGATATAGATACAGATAATATCACTGAAACCCTAGTGTCTCTCTAGAAAACATTACTGTTGCCAACACACATTTTAGTTCCTTACTTGTTCATTTTTTTCCTTCTAACAAAGACAAAAGGGAAAGAAGAGAGAACAAACAGGAGACAATTGCACATTTCTAAGTGTTTTATCAGAGCACAGGTTTGGAGGTTGAGTTACAGTCCTTAGTGGAAATTTGTTGTCATCACAAACCACCTCACAGTGTGATACAATTTATCACGATTGTCACTCTAGGCTCAAGAGAGAGCAGAAATAGAATCCTAGAGGCTCCATGCAGGGAATTTGTGTACCCAAGTGCCTGGTTAAACATCCAAAAATCGTCACCATCATCGGGTGCTAGCAGCTGGCTACTTATTCTCACAAATCATTAAATGGCCCTAATTTCCCAACCTTTACTCTGAAATTGATTGGCATATGTTTCAGTCAATAAATACTTCGGAAAAAAATTATGCAAATGCCTAAGTATGTTTCCCCACAATGAACAACCACATACTATGTGCAGTTTTAATTCTTTATAGAGACAAAGCAACTTGCAGTTGTTTTTTTCCCTTTTCTTTATTTTTTTTAACCTTCATTTTATGTCTCCATGAGCATTTAAACTTCTCTCAGAAATGTTGACTTGAACCAAGATTTAATCTTTAATTTGAAGAAGGGGAAGGATGTAATGTCTTAAAAAGAAGAAGGAAATACAATGAGTTTCTGCAATTAGCAATATTTAAGTCAGTGAGGATGCCTTCTGGAAATTTCTGATAGATAGCGGATAAGTTAGAATGACAGTAGGCGGAAGATGAAAGAAGTGCTTGACAATTTGAGAACCCTTTATATATGCCGCACTATCCAACAGGCACCGATTGTGCCTTTCTTTAAACTCAGATCACTTGTTTTTTTTTTTGTCTGATTTTCATCATTAGCACAACAGCACATACAATTGTCAGTTAAATTAACTTCAGACTGAGTGCATCCCTGCATTCTCATTTCATTCTACTTAAGTACTTTCAGAAAGCCCATCTCTTCATGGAGAAACACTCAAACAAAAAGATTTAGAAAGATTCCCAAACTTCTAAACTTCTCTCATCTCTGCTATTACACACCAGGCAGTGCAAGTTAAGTCCTTTGGTCTCACCACGCAACTACTTATGTTTGGACCCCAAGTCTATCTCTCCAGCCCATCTCCTCCTAGAGATCAGACTCTGGTATTCAAGTTTCTACTGGACAGTCCATCTGGTAAAACATAGATACATATTCACATCTCTGGGAATAGGAAAACAAAGGTCTTTCCTCAAAATATGCCTTTTTTTTTTTTTAAGTATTATCTATCCATTTGTTCAGCTCATGTCCTGGGCACTATTTCTTCCTTCTTTTTTTTCACCTGCAACACTTAATCAGCCACCAAGTCTTCTGAATTCTTCCACCATGACATCTCTCGAATCTATTTTCTCCTTACCACCTCTCGAAGGAGACCCAGTCATCTCCCACCTGCATTATTGCACCAGCTGCCAAACCTCATCCTCTGGACCTCTTGTACATATTAATCCCAGGACGCAGTCAGTTACATTTCCAAAGTGCAAATCTCTTTATTTTGCTTCTTTGGTTAAAACCCTACGCTGACACCACATCATCCAACAATAAGATTCAAATGACGTGAGATGGTAACCAAGACTTTCACGACTTGTCCCTAGTGAACTTCTCCAGCCTCATTTCCTCTTAGAAAGCACTTATTGTGATCAGAGCTTACTTTTAAATCCCATCTTCCTCTATCTGAATAGCTCCTGAAGAGCAGGCATTCTGTCTTCTTAATCACTGTTTATCACTGCATCCTGCACACATAACGCAACACCAGGACCCTTGAAAGTTAGTGCTTGCTTCGCGGAGCACTGAGAATGCTGAGCATGAATGGAGAGATGGTGGAGGAAGATGACCTCAGGGTTAATGTCACAGATCAGCTATTCAAACCTGGGTCTGCTATTGCTTCAGGGGCCCCTGGGAATATCATTTACCAGGACTGGATAGCTTTAGTGCCTTCACCTTTTGTAGTGAATATTTCATAAGGAAAACCCTACTGTCTAACTGAATGAAGTTGAGGTGGCAACAAGAATTCTATCCAGAAATTTTATTTACCATTATTTAGATGTTAAGTGCATTCAGTCATTTTTCAACCATAAACAGAAATGCAACTGTTACAGGGAAAAAAATATTATTGTAGGAAAGGACTAAATTGTAGTAGTCCTTGGAGTGCTTGCTTCTCATTTCTAAGCTCTTGAGATGAAAAATGAATTAATGAGTAGATATGAGAAATTTGAAAAAGAAAATGACACCCCACTCCAGTACTCTTGCCTGGAAAATCCCATGGGCGGAGGAGCCTGGTAGGCAGCAGTCCATGGGGTCGCTAAGAGTCAGACATGACTGAGCGACTTCACTTTCTCTTTTCACCTTCATGCATTGGAGAAGGAAATGGCAACCCATTCCAGTGTTCTTGCCTGGAGAATCCCAGGGACGGGGGAGCCTGGTGGGCTGCTGTCTATGGGGTCGCACAGAGTCGGACACAACTGAAGCAACTTAGCAGCAGCAGCATGAGAAATTTGGAGAAGAAAATGGCAACCCACTCCAGTACTCTTGCCTGGAAAATCCCAGGCACAGGTGAGCCTGGCGGGCTGCAGTCCATGGGGTCAGAAGAGTCAGACACAACTGAACTACTTAACATTGGAAATTTAGAAATCATCCTATTTGGGTCTTAGAAACCACTGGTTTCCATGTCTGTTAAAAAAAAAAAAAGAACTTCTATGCATTTCTCACTTAGTCAAATATGTTTTAAAAAATACACAAACATGTATGTGTATAGGTAAATTAGATCATTGTTAGTTATAACTCATGGTATCATAGTTATTTTTCTATAATTCAATTGATGAAAAGCTTTTTTCTTTTTTGTAGAAATAGCCATTGGCTGTGAAAGTCTAATGGGACCAAGATCAGACTTATTTTATTTTCCCAGCCAAAAAAAAAATCTCCTAGCAACCAAAATTAATTTATTAGTCTATTGTTTGGGGAATCTGATCTGTCTTGTTTATTATACTGAAAATGTTGTATTAAGAGATTGAAAAAATGCAATTTTCTAGAGTCAGATTCCTCTGCCATTGTTCAGTCACTAAGCCATGTCTGACTTTTTGGGACCCCATGGACAGCAGCATGCCAGGCGTCCCTGTCCTAGACTGTCTCCCAGATTTTGCTCAAACTCACGTCTATTGAGTTGATGATGCCATCCAACCATCTCATCCTCTGTTACCCCCTGCTCCACCTGCTCTCAATCTTTCACAGCATCACAGTCTTTGCCAGTGAGTCAGTTCTTCTCATCAGATCGCCAAAGTATTGGAGCTTCAGCTTCAGCATCAGTCTTTCCAAAGAATATTCAGGGTTGGTTGCCTTTAGGATTGACTAGTTTGATCTTGCTGTCCAAGGGACTCTCAAGATTTCTCTATGCCACCACTATTGACATTTGGGGCCAGATAATTCTTTGTGATGGACGCTGTCCTGTGCAGTATAGGATGTGTAGCAGCATCCCTACCCTCCACCCATGAGAGGCCAGGAGAACCCCCTTCTTTCCCAGTTATAAGAGTCAAAATTGTTTCCAGTCATTGCTAAATGCTCCCTGGTGAAGGCATTTGTTCCTGCTTGAAGGAAGAGTTGAAATTTGGACATCTCTGGTGGTCCAGAGGTTAAGAATCTGTCTGCCAGTTTGGGGGACATGGGTACAATCCATGGTCTGAGAAGACTACACAAGCTAAAGGCTCCCAGATTCCAGAACCATGAGAAACAGATTTCTTTTGATCCTCTTGTGGCTCAGATGGTAAAGAAACTGCCTGCAATGCAGGAGACCCAGGTTCCATCCCTGCATCAGGAAGACACCCTGGACGAGGGCATGGCTACCGATTCCAGTATTCTTGCCTGGAGAATTCCATGTACAGAGGAGCCTGGCAGGCTACAGTCCATGGGGTCACAAAGAGTCAGACATGACTGAGAGACTAACATTGCTAAGTAGTAAATAAGCCAATTAGTAAGGTTTCAAGGCACTTTATATTACAGACTTTAAGAAAAGAAAGGGAAAGGAATTTTTATAATGTTTTGCATGATGGTCCAACAAAAATATTATATTCCTAGAGGTGGATTTTTAATCAATCAAGAAAATGAGCCCAAACTAAACCTAGGTTAATCCTAGAAGTTCCGCTGCCTGTAAGCTCTCTGACTAGATCTTTAACTTTTTTATCCCTCATTTCCTTCCATAAAGTATGAATAATAATAATTCTCTCCTAAGGTTGATACGCAGATCAAAGGAGCTAAAACATGAAAAAGGCCAGGGAAGAAACTAGCACTTAGTGAACATTCAATAAATGGTAGTTTGTGTTATTCATCAAGCAAAGCATTTTTCCAAAAATAGTTCAAACTAATGATTTATTTTGCTATGTGGTTTTCAGGCAAAATCTATCTATCATTAATCAAATGCCATTAAACAGAGTGGAACTCTCCTATGTCCAGGGTGCAAAACAGCCCTTACAACTTCAGGTATTTAAAATTAGCACAGTGATCTTCTTAGCCTCAGGTTTTAAGAGGTGGTGCAAACTAGTCGTTGAGACCAGGAACCTAAGAATCAGACAAATCTCCAAAAATAAACTTTTCATCCTGTGTGATTTCCTATGCCTCAGGTATGAACTAAATGAAGCAAATTGTAAATTGTAATCTCACTTTCGAATTTACTTTCTACTAATAGGATTTGGGGGCAGCTCCACGACCAGATAAAAAGAAACGGGTGCTTAGGAAACTATTAATGAGGTTTCCTGGGACTTTGGAACAGTAGAAAAGGAAAACAAGAGGTTGTGTTAGTTAATTGCAGGTCACCTTGACTGGCTGTGGAGTGCCCAGATTCAATATTGTCTCTGGATGTGTCCATGAGGGTGCTTGGGCTTCCCAGGTGGGGCGAATGATAAAGAACCCACCTGCCAATGCAGGAGACATAAGAGACTCAGGTTCGATCCCTGGGTCTGGAAGATCCCTGGAGGAAGGCATGGCAACCCACTCCAGAGTTCTTGCCTGGAGAACCCCATGGACAGAGAGGCCTGGCGGGCTACAGTCCACCAGGCTGCAAAAGAGCTGGACACGACTGAGACCACACAGGAAAGATTGAGAAGGAGGAGCATCACAGTCAAGAACTTCTTGGAAAGAAAAACTTCTAATACAAAAACCAGAGGAAGAGCTGTTTCTACAGAGAGTCATGGTGTGAAAGGAACAAAGTGATGAATTTGTTATGTGTGTGTATGTGCGGGTGGGTGGGGAGCTGACTTCTTAATATTAATAGGTTTTATTATACTGTGAACCAAAGTATGACCCCATAGAGTATACAGAAGATCTACCCATTCTGTAAGATACTCCATTAAACAAACAGTTACCTGAATTCACAACCCAGGTGAAATGTGCTAATGTAGTTGGAAAATAGTTGAAAATGCCATTTATAATCTCTGTTTCTGTCCTCTGAGCATTGTATTTCACAGGTGTTCAGCATACTTTTTGAAATGAGCCATGCTTTCCCCAAAAATGACATTTGCTTTGTTATAGTAAAACAATTCCAGAAGCACATAGCAGCTCCTGGGACAAGTTTCTTGGGAGAGAATAGAGTGAGTTTTAATATTCGTGCACAAATATATATGCACTTAATGATATTTATTACCTGGACTTAACTAATAAAAAAAGTTGGAAAATTTAGAACCAACAGAGGCTTTGTAATTTGACTAAAAGCATGTCATTAGACGTGGTTGGTAGAATGAACCGCTTTCAGACTGATGCCCTTTAATGCTCACATTTGTTTGAAAAATTTGCCAGCAGAATTTCTCAGTGAATCTCCTGAAAGTACATTAAATAAATAAAAGTGATTCAAGGTACAAGTTACTGATAAAATATCCTGTTAATCAGTTTAAGAGGATGTCCCTAACTGACCAGGAATATATCACTTCATCAGCTCTGAAATCTTTAACAGGCTAGTACTATATATCATAACCAAGTCCACCCAGAGGGGGTAAGACTTTTTAAAAACCCATCCAATGAGTTTCATTTTTATTTCTTCAAATGTGCTTTAACACTCAGTAGGAGTAAAGATTGTTTTTTTGAGGTATAAATAAATTTCAATAACAGTATCTATAATATGCCTGCTTCCCAGGTGGCTCAGTGATAAAGAATCCAGCTGCCAATATAGGAGACTCGGGCTTGATCCCTGAGTTAGAAAGATCCCTTGGAGCAGTGAAGAAGAACTAAAGAGCCTCTTGATGAAGGTAAAAAAGGAGAGTGAAAAAGTTGGCTTAATGGTCAACATTCAGAAAACTAAGATCGTGGCATCTGGTCCCATCACTTCATGGCAAATAGATGGGGAAACAATGGAAACAGTGGCTGACTTTATTTTCTGGGGCTCCAAAATCACTGCAGATGGTGACTGTAGCCATGAAATTAAAAGACGTTTACTCCTTGGAAGGAAAGTTACTACCAACCTAGACAGCATATTAAAAAGCAGAGCTATTACTTTGTCAACAAAGGTCTGTCTAGTCAAGGCTATGGTTTTTCTAGTAGTCATGTATGGATGTGAGAGTTGGACTATAAAGAAAGCTGAGCACAGAAGAATTGATGCTTTTGAACTGTGGTGTTGGAGAAGACTCTTAAAAGTCCCTTGGACTGCAAGATCCAACCAGTCCATCCTAAAGGAGGTCAGTCCTGAGTGTTCATTGGAAGGACTGATGTTGAAGCTGAAACTCCAATCCTTTGGTCACCTGATGCGAAGAGCTAACTCATCTGAAAAGACCCTGATGCTGGCAATGATTGAGGGCAGGAGGAGAAGGGGACGAAAGAGGATGAAATGGTTGGATGGCATCACCGACTCAATGGACATTGGTTTGGGTAGACTCTGGGAGTTGGTCATGGACAGGGAGACCTGGTGTGCTGCGGTTCATGGGGTTGCAGAGAGGTGGACACTGAGCAACTGAACTGAACTTGGAGTAGAAAATGGCAAACCACTCCAGTAGTCTTGCCTGGAAAAGTCCATGGACAGAAGTCCCTGGGCCGGCTCCTACAGCCCATAGGGTTGCAAAGAGTTGGACACAACTGAGTGACGGATCGTGCATGCAGGCACCTTGTCCTGAATCTGGCTTTATTTGTGCATGCTGAAAATTCATGTATGAGATGAAAAGTTTTCTAAAACACACTCAGATTCGTCTCATGTGAATGCATTGGGAAATTTTATAAACAAGGATTCTCTTTGATATGGCATTTTAAAATATGGTCCCGAATTTCTTTGAAGGTTTCCCACCTAGAAGCGGGTGTTTGTTCCCTCCTCTTGCACCTGGGTTTGCGGACGGCTTGAGCGACAGGAGACTGCAGAAGGGATGCTGTGCTGACTTCTGTGGCCAGGTCCCAAGACACTGGCTTGAACACAACAACCACTGTGTGTGAGAAGCAGCTTCGGGGGAAACCTCTCCTGGAGGGGACCCAGGAGCAGCCTTAACCCACCAACCACGTGAAGGAGCCCATAACGGGTGTGGGACACGAGTGAGCTATCCCCATCACGGCCTCACCAACAGGCAGATTCAGGAGCAAACTAAATTAATGATGCTGCTTTAAAGAGGAGTTTTGAGATAATTTGTTACCCAGCAATAGATCAGCGGAACACTCATAAAGACCAACAGGAGACCAACAGGTGCTCTGAGCAATTATTTTTGACAGAGAGGGGCAATAAACTTAGAATGTCATGGCCAAAGCCGAGGGAATTTCTTAATCTTGTCTCACAAATTCTGCCTCCATAAGTATCCACAGTCCTGGGGGGGAACCAAAAACCCTTGACCAAGAAACACATCTCTTGATGATGCCTTTAGGATGTATACGCTAATGGACATGAATATGGATGACTTGGGAGGGACAGATATTAAGCTCCAGAAAAATTACAACATTTCCTTTTCTGCTTAAAAAAAAGTAAGTGCAGGCAATCTGTGACATAGATTAGGTAATCTAGCCAGGTGAGGGGACCTGAATGACACCGGGAAAACAGGAGCAAGTCACCTACCTAGAAGAGAATGTGGTATGTCTCCACCAACCCACCCCCCAGCACCATGACCTGAGAAACTGTCTGGGTCCTTAAGCAGAAACGGGGAAAAAAAATGGACTTCACAAAATAGAATCTTCAATACCAGCTGCACAGGAGAAATAAGGGGGAAAAATTATGGCTTTAAACCCAGAACAATTGAATTATTTAGCATATGTGGGTGTGGTCAGTTATCAGTACCAAAACATAGTTAAACAAACCCCAAAAGCCTAGCAATTCTACCAGTAACATCCCAGGTGGCACTAGTAGTAAAGAATCAGCCTGCAGTGCAGGAGACCAGGGTTTGATCCCTGAGTCGGGAAGATCCCCTGCAGAAGAGGATGGCTATTCACTCTAGTACTAATGCCTGGGGAAGCCCACGGACAGAGGAGCTTGGCAGGCTACAGTCCATGGGGTCGCAAAGAGTTGGACACGACGGAGGTGACTTAGCACATAGGCACACACACAGCCAAAGCTAGTGATCCAGTGTCTCTGCTTACAAGTTCTTCCTTCAGATTCCTCTGCCTTGAAGTGAAGGCGAGTAGAATTAGCTGGAGGATGCACCGAGTCTCTTCTCTCTCCCACACTTCTCCCTATGGCTGAAGGACCCTTTGGCTTAGAGAAAACAGAAAGACCAAAAAAAAAAAAAAACAAGGAAAAATGTAAAATGGAAAAAAAAAAGTTAAATGGTAAAGAAAAAACAGTGCCCGTACTAATAGGCATACAGAAAAGAAGCCCCATAAACTCATCAAAGATTTGAAAAATAAACAAGCCAAAAGTAACCAGAAGTTGTCTCTTTCTATATATCAGACTGGGACATTTTAAAAGAACGGATTTTATTTAGTATCGGTGAGAGAATGCGGAAGAGAAACACAAACAGTATCGGTGGAAACATAAATTGGTAAAAGGTTTGTAGAAATAGAAGCCAGCCACCCTGCTTCCGAAGAGTCTGTTCTACAGCAACGCTGGCACCCATGCGTGAAGTGTTTAAGTTTTACATCAGTATTAACAGCTGAGAGTAACTCAAGTGTGTATCAAGAGAGTGATGAGTGCATGCTCAGTCACGCCCAGCTCTTCGCAACCCCATGGACTAAAACCCGCCAGGCTCCTCTGTCCACGGGGTTCTCCAGGCAAGAACACTGAAGTGGGTTGCCATTTCTGTCTCCAGGGAGTCTTCCCAACCCAGGGATCGAACCTGCATCTCATGTCTCCTGCATTAGCAGGTTGATTATCACTGTGCCACCTGGGAAGCCCCATATATCAAGATAGGAATAATCACATAAACTGCTATTCTATACTTCTTAGGAGTATTATATAACCATTATAAAGAATGAGATGGGTTTATAAGTAATGACAAATAAAGATCTCTAAAACACAGAATTAGATAAAATAATAAATTACAAGTTTATACGTATATTATGGTGTACTTACCTACATTTAAGACCAGTGTATAGTGTGTTTGTATGTATTTATGTATACTTTACATGTAACTATATAGAAAATCAATTGGAAGGTAATTTATATAACAAAACTGGCTCTCTCTGGATACGGAGAAGGATCGGAATTGAAGGTAAGGAAAGATTATTCATGTACTGCCTGAGTAATAGTTTAATTTTTTTTTTTCAATGAAAGAAATAAAGCCTTCAAAACTGAATTCCAACAGCATCTGTTTCTACTCATCTTCACTGGGGTTAAGAAATTGTGTGTCTGCCCTGTTCAGCTTCCACATCTAACAACGTCTCCCTCAGCCCACCTCCCAGGAGGTGCCATCAGTTAGTCAGCAAGGCTTGTGTACAGGCTCCATGCCCCAGCGGCCTCTCTCATTGCTAGGGTTTTGCAAATTTGACAGAACCGTGACCCTTTTTCTACAATTTTCTAAGAAGTATCGCCTTTTGTGTCGTCAGTGTCCTCATTTTCACCACTTGCTTATGAAAGTAATTTGGTTACTGCTGCCTACCCTGAGAAAGTTGTCAAATAACTCTCTGGAAGATGTTTACAATGTCAAGCTTTTTGCACCATTGTTTCTGTCTACCAGTTGTACATATGGTCACGGTGACATTTCCATTGTTATAATTGCTAGTCAGTGAAGGAAACAGGGACGTTACATTATCCAAGACCATTGTGCCATGTGTAAGTCTATTTCATTAGTATTCAATGTTCTCAAAAGGTGTCTTTATAGACTAACTCCACACTGAAATGAGCTTTGAAAAGATTATATTTGTAAATACTCATCATCTGGGAAGCCTTTCTTCAGCCCCCTCTGTATGTATAAATATGCTCTAATTATTCCACAAGGATTATGAGCAAAGTACAATCCCTGACCTCAGGCAAGTTTAAATTCACAGAAAGACATAAGATTACTGATACCTAAGAGGTAACTCTGTATTGAAATTTAACTGTTGTTATTTTTAAAAGTATTTACTGAACTCTTCTTATGGGCTGGAACAAGCCTAGGCTCTTGGAATACATCAGGGAATAAAACAGAAAAAGAATTAAAGACTCTCATTCTTCCTGGAGTTCATATTGTCCTGGGGGAATCAGACAAGGAGAAATAAAAAAGTATAACACCACTTAGATTATATAATGTATTAGCAGATTGTTAGTGCTACAGAAATGGGTGGGAAGCGGAGCTAGGCATGGGCAGCTGGGGCCTGAGGTGTAGTTTTAAACAGGGGAGTGGGGCAAATAAGGGGCTTACCTGGTGGCTCCTGCCATGCAGGAGACACAGGTTCTGCCCCTGGGTCAGGAAGATCCCCTGGAGTAGGGAATGGCAACTCACTGCAGGATTCTTGCCTGGAGAATCCCACAGACAGGGGAGGTGCAGGCTACAGTCCATGGGGTCACAGAGTCAGATACGACGGAGCTATTGAGCACACACTCCCACATTCAGAGCGACTCTTAGCTGAACAATATTCAACTCCACATGTCTCTAAGTCTGTGAATCTTATGAAGCCTCTCCTGTGCAGTTGGTTTTGGAGTCTGCAACACAATCTTCTGTGTCTGCAAAATTGACAAATCTTCCACTTTTGAAAACTGATTTTGTTTCGGAAACAGCGAACATCTTTAGGAGCCAAATCTAGTGAATGAAGTGAGGGATCAGGCTATGTAATTCTGTTTGGGTCTCAAATGAGGTGTGATTACAAAGTAATGAGACTTATTTCCTTGAATGACTCATAAACTGGCTCTGAAGAAAATGCCAAAGAAGGAGTTACGCAACTTGGAATTAAGGTCAGCTTAATCAGGAAGGGCTTCTGGAGAGAGTTTTACACTGAGCTACAGAAGGGATGGAAAAGCAATGTACTTCATATTTCGATGATATTTTAGCTTTAAAATGTTGATATTATTTGCATGCACTTCAATTCATCCTTGAAATAAATGGGTAAAGTAGGTAGGTAGAATGAAACAGGATTCTTTATTCCCTTACTACTCCTTTCATAAATGAGGAAATGAGAGTCTTCAGCATGTAAGAAATTTGTCCAAAATTAAAGAATAGTGAGAAAGGAAAAGGAAAAAAAAATCACTAAAACCAACTCAGAGCACTGTCTCTCAAATTGTCATAGTTCTCAAACTCTGGCCACCTGATGGGAAGAACTGACTCACTGGAAAAGACCCTGATGCTGGGAAAGATTGAAGGCGGGAGGAGAAGGGGACAACAGAGGATGAGATGGTTGGATGGCTTTACCGACTCAATGGGCATGAGTTTGAACAGGCTCCAGGAGTTGGTGATGGACAGGGAAGTCTGGTGTGCTGCAGTCTGTGGGGTCACATGACTGAGCGACTGCTCAAACTTTGAGAAGGAGGATCAGAATTCTTGCTCCATGCTTTTCTGCTCCCACTGGTGGAATATATGTACAGAGAGAGGAAAGTAAGATCATTTCCTCAATAAAGGCTCTAGGTCAGTGGTTCTTAACTAGGATGATCTTGAACCCCAGGGGAAAATTTAGAGACGAGAATCCTGGGGCTGGCAGAGAGCAGGATTGCTCCTAGTATCTGGTTTGCAGAAGAAAGTGATAAAATCCTAGAATGATAAAGACCCTACAATGCGCACGCATGCTCAGTTGTTCAGTCCAGTCTGACTCTTTGTGACACCATGGACTGTAGCCTGCCAGGCTCCTCTATCCATTGAATTTTTCAAGCAAAAGTGCTGGAGTGGGTTGCCATTTCCTTCTCCAGGCGATCTCCCCAGCCCAGGGATCAAACCTACGTCTCCTGAATTGTCAGGTGGATTCTTCACCACGGAGTCACCTGGGAAACCCCTACAAAGCACAGGACAACCCCATAACAACACCCCAAATCTCAATAGTGCTGAGGTTAAGAAATCCTGCTCTAGATTTAGACCTAGAGTGAGAAGTCATGGTTATAATATTTGCTAACATAAAGATGTCTTAATAATTTCTGTGAATTATAGTCCTTATATGAAATATATTGAAACTAAGAAGCACTACTAGAAACTGGTTCCCAGGGTTCTAGGTTATCAAGAGGTATTTGAACATTAATACACTTGTAAATTTATCACTGAATAAATAATCCATCACTTGTAGTTATTTTTCAAACGTTGAACTTTGCAATCAGACCCCTGCCTATTTAGACTCCAAGACAGCTGAGCCACAGTGTAAAAAATGTTGATGGAAAACGGCATTGGTAGAATGATCTTCAGCAGCCGAAGCAAGAAAAGATAAAGGCAGACAGGTCAATAAGGAGGAAAACACAGGTCTTCACTTAAAGTCTAAAGATGTTTATAAAGAAGAAACTCTCACTTGAAAAGTCAAGGGCCCATGACTGTATCAAGTATCTATTTGAGAATTTGAAAATATATAAAAAAATCCCAAACTTGGGAGCTTAAGATTATAAACATTATTGGATGGTTTTCTGACCAAATTGTTCTTCTATATATGTTAAGAAGTATTTTCTACAAAACTTAAACATGATAAAACCATAAACGATTTCCATAAGGATTTTGAGATATTATTTTCTATTCCTTAAGAAAAAGGGTTTTGCCCCTTTCTAGATATGTTGGGATTAGTTTTCAGTTTGTGTACCCTATTACTATGGATGTTTCTGGCCCGATATTATATAAGTGAAATATATTTATTTATAAATGCTACAGCAAGAGAATTTGTTTCCCAAAGCTGTATTCAGCCACCAGTTCGTGTGGCTGTTGAGAATCGATTTTCCCTCACTTTGTGGTCTGTGCCTGCAGTTTTCATTTTCCAAGGGGAAACACCTGCAATCAATTGATGAACTGCTGTTTGTGGATCCAACTGTCACCGCGGCCACGTGGTGGCGAAAGCCTCATTACCAGGACGGGAATGTGTCTGCAAATGTATCGTTAAGATGCAAACTGTGAGCATACATATTACTGTCTTTGCAGATTCTCTTTTCAAAACCAAGCCCAACATTTAGAACTAGCAACCCTGAGCCCTGTGGAATGAATATCACCATTTGGTAGTAAGTTAATGTGGGGTGGCTCGGTGGTTAAAGAACCCTCCTTTCATTGCAGGAGTCACGAGCTTGATCCCTGGGTGGGAAGATCCACTGGAGGAGATGGACCCACTCCAGTATTCTTGCCTGGAAAACCCCATGGACAGAGGAGACTGGCAGGATACAGTCCAAGGGGTCGCAAAAGAATAAGACGTGATGTAGTGACTAAGCGGCAAGAAGTACGTTAATGTCTAAGACACACTGGTATTCCTCCTCTGTCAGAACACAGCTATTTCCCAATTTCTTCTCCCCTAAATAACAGCAAAAAACTTCCCCTGATCTCCCAAATGGAGTTGGGTCTGAGCATCTGTTCAATTTAGATATTGCTTTCAATACTATTCTGTCATGTCACAGTTGATATGTGCTCCTTACAGCAATTTCTTTTTAAAAAAAATTAAGAGAGAGAGAAAGGGGATCATCTTTCAGCGTTATGGCAAACTCTGCAGTGCTTTACGTTTACTGTTTGCACAAACTTGGTTGCGGGAATTTTATATTAAAATATGCGCACTGCTTATATTGTCTCATAGTATTGTTGCACATGAGAGAGTGTAATCTTGGTAATTTAAGTGAATTAAGACATTATGCTGTGCACGTCACTCATCTTCAGAAAAGAATACAAGGCCCATACCTTACCCAGATTACCAAAGCTCACTTAGCCAATTAGTGACAATCCCAACTTGAATCTGGGACTTTATTATATTCCTTCAGTTTAGTTCCAGTTCAGTCGCTCAGTTGTGTCCGACTCTTTGCGACCCCATGAATCACAGCACGCCAGGCCTCCCTGTCCATCACCAACTCCCAGAGTTCACTCAGACTCACGTCCCTCGAGTCAGTGATGCCATCCAGCCATTTCATCATTGGTCGTCCCCTTCTCCTCCTGACCCCAAGCCCTTCCAGCATCAGAGTCTTTTCCAATGAGTCAACTCTTCGCATGAGGTGGCCAAAGTACTGGAGTTTCAGCTTCAGCATCATTCCTTCCAAAGAAATCCCAGAGTTGATCTCCTTCAGAATGGACTGGTTGGATCTCCTTGCAGTCCAAGGGACTCTCAAGAGTCTTCTCCAACACCACAGTTCAAAAGCATCAGTTCTTCGGCGCTCAGCCTTCTTCACAGTCCAACTCTCACATCCATACATGACCACAGGAAAAACCATAGCCTTGACTAGACGGACCTTAGTCGGCAAAGTAATGTCTCTGCTTTTGAATATGCTATCTAGGTTGCTCATAACTTTCCTTCCAAGGAGTAAGCGTCTTTTAATTTCATGGCTGCAGTCACCATCTGCAGTGATTTTGGAGGCCAGAAAAATAAAGTCTGACACTGTTTCCACTGTTTCCCCATCTATTTCCCATGAAGCGATGGGACCAGATGCCATGATCTTCGTTTTCTGAATGTTGAGCTGTAAGCCAACTTTTTCACTCTCCTCTTTCACTTTCATCAAGAGACTTTTTAGTTCCTCTTCACTTTCTGCCATAAGGGTGGTGTCATCTGCATATCTGAGGTTATTGATATTTCTCCCGGCAATCTTGATTCCAGCTTGTGTTATATTCCTTAGGCCCCAGGGTAGTTTGTCTTATTCAATGGCAAAACTGAAGAGCTGATTGGATGTCAAGAATTTCCTAATCTGGTCAGTTTTGGAAATGATATAACTTCGAATATACCAACTCCATGTGTATTAAATACACAATAATCTCCGAATGAACTTAAGTGTCTGCATGATCTTCAAAGAACTTTCTTCAGTGGATAAACTTTTATTAAGCACTGCCATATCTGGTGTTTCACTCAACACTGAGTATACCGTGGGGAATAAAGGAGAGCCCCTACCCTCAAGGAATTTGAAGGTTAGAGTGGGAAACATAAGAAAATATTTGTAGACATCTCGTTTTATTGTCCTTTGCTTTATGGTCCTTCCCAGAAATTGTGCTGTGTTTGTTTGTTTGTTTGTTTTTCACAAATTGGAGGTTTGTGGCAACCCTGCACAGAGCAAGTCTACTAGCGCCAGTTACTCAACAGCGTTTGTTCATTTCCTATCTCTGGGTCATATTTTGATGATTCTCACATTTCAAGCTTTTCCATTATTATTGCAGTTGCTTTGGTGATCTGTGGCCAGTGACCGTTGATGTTGCTACTGAAACTTGCTGAAGATGCTCATGGTGGTTCACAGTTTTCAGCCATTATTTTCTATTTAAAGCTTATACATTGCTTTTTTAGATGTATACTGTTGCACAAATAGACTACAGTATAGTATTAACATACCTTTCACATGCACTGGGGAAACAAAAACTTTTATGTTACTCACTCTATTGTCATATTTGCTTTGCTGGCGTGGTCTGGATCTGAACCCATAGCATCTCCTAACTATGCATGTGATTGAAAGATAATGCGATAAGATGTTAAAACACAATAGATGTGTTGGGTACAGTGGCCACAGACAGGAAAGGATGTTCAGTCTCATCTATGGGGTCAGAGATGTTCTCACATCAGTGATGTCCTGCGTTAGAATGACCTTTCTAAGAAATGTGTTTTGTTTGTTTGTTTCTTCTAATTTACCATTCTGTCTCTAGGGCTATTACATATTTTAATGCTAGGTTATCTCTAAAAAATGATGTGAATAATACTTTAATAGGGCAATGTGGTACTTTTATTATTTATATTTATCATGCAAATAAACAAAATAAGAATTAAAGAAATACAAATATAAATGCTTCCTCCCACTTGCCATTCTCCGAATTCCTGGTAGCACTTGCAGAAACCACTTGCCTACTATTCAGGAAAAACTAACACTTACTGACTTTGTTGAAGTTGTGGATCACAAAGAAGAACATACAGAGAAGAAGGAGGTGAAGGGAGGAAGTGCCTCTGGGGAGGGGCTGGGGGAGATGAGGGACTGTAAGGATTTGAGGGAATGTGGACCAGGAACAGGGAACTTAATTGGAGGACTTTACTTTAACTGCAAGAGAGTCACTGTGAGACCCAGGAAGACCACTGAATGCCCAGAGGCCCCGTGGGAACTGCTCCCCTTCTTCATCCTATGAGCCTCCCTGCTGTAGCTCTGAGGGTCCAGGGGACTGTTATTATTCCTTCTCCTATAATTAGAGAAGATTTTCCCTTGTCAGTTTCTAGCATCTTGCTTGTAAGTATCCACTGGGAGGGATGCTAGTTCACACCCCATGACTTTGCTCCAAGACAGTATAAATTACTGGTGTGGGTGTTTCTCATTCTCCAGTTTGAGCATCGCTCTTTACATATGCCCAGGACACTATATTTCTCAAGGTGTTGCTGTTGTTCAATTGCTAAGTCATGCCCAACTCTTTGCGATCCAGACTATAGCTCGTCAGACTCCTCTGTCCTTCATTATCTCCCAGAGTTTGCTCAGATTCATGTCCATTGAGTCGTGATGCCAACGTCTCATTCTCTGTTGCTCCCTTCTCCTCCTGCCCTCAGTCTTTCCCATCATCAGGGTCTTTTCCAATGAGTTGGCTCTTCGCATCAGGTGGCCAAAGTATTGCAACTTCGGCTTCCACATTAGTCCTTCCAAGAATCAGGGTTGATTTCCTTTAGGACTGGCTGAAGATGGTGTACTAAACTCTGTCCCCCCAAGTTTGTTATGTTGAAGCCATAACCCCTAATATGATGGCATTAGGGAACGATGCCTTTGAGAGGTGGCGTTAGATGGAATGATGAGGGTGGGGCCCTCATGATGGTGTGAGTTGGCTTAATAAGAAGAGAAAGGGATCACTGTCTCCTTATGAGCACACAGTGAGAAGCCATCCGCCTGGTAGCCAACAAGGGAGCCCTCTCCAGGGACACTGAGTCAGCACCTTGACCTTGGACTTCTTGGCCTGCAGAACATGAGAAAAAAAAAATCCCTGTTGTATAAACCACCAAGTCTGGGATGTTTAGCTATGGCAGCCCTTAGTTGACTGAGACCCTAAGTAAGTGGGGTGACAGGGAGCTCGGTGACTCCTCACCCACATTTGCACTTTGACCAAAGCAGTGAGAATCAGAAGCTGGGTTGACCCAGACTGAGGCACCCTGAGAGGAGCTGGTGGGCTACAGGATACAGAAGAACCTGTGTTCTCTGGAAGTTGGGAAAATGGAAAGATTTTTGATGCACTACCCCACCCTCCCCTTCCTTCTCCCTCAAGTGAGCGGTTTCTCAAATCTCAGACCCAAGAGTACATAACTTTAATATGTAAAACCCAGAATAATCTTGAAGAGTTAGGCTGAAGCTCCCCTTGGTTTCTATTCTTATCCATGAAAATATTTTTTCAAGGTGTCAGATTCACAGCTACTGAGAAACTCATGGCAGAATACAAGATCCGCCGCCTTGAAACTCTAAAATGTGATTTCGGAATTGTTGAAAGTTGATGGTCTAAGACCCAAATGCTCTGAAAGGGAATTATTAACATGGAAACATTTGTTACCTAGGCAGTTGCTCTGTGGCACAGAGGAGTTCTTCACTTAGAGATTAGCTCTTGGAAAGGAATTAAGGCTTCACTGTGTTACTGTAGTGACCTAGGATACATGAAAGAATCTGAGCGCAGAAAGCAAAAAGCAAGTAGCTCCCTTAACCCAAGAAAATTTGAAAGAACAACAGCCATGCTTCTTTTCTACACACTCAATTAAAGCAGGGCTTCTCAGGTGGCTCAAGTGGTAAAGAATCTGCCTGCCCACACAAGAGACGCTGGCATGAGATACGAGTTTGATCTCTGGGTCAGAAAGATTCCCTGGAGAAGGCAATGGCAACCCACTCCAGTATTCTTGCCTGGGAAAGCCTAAGGACAGAGGAGCCTGGTGGTCTATAGTCCATAAGGTTGCAAAGAGTCGGACATGACTTAGTGACTGAGCATGCACGCGTGCACACACACACACACACACACACACACACACACACGGTATATTGCCGAAAACTAGCCACGCTGTCTACTTTCTAAGGCCATGTTTACAGAAACAGTGTTCACTTTGGAGTCAAAACTGTGGATTCAGAGTAACTTTGGCTGACATTTAGAATTTCTAAATTTTAATCTAATTTGCTGTACACTGGCAATATTAATATCTTACGATACTAGTGAGGGAAAATGAGAAAATGCATTTATATATGCATATATTTATTATATGTGTATATATAGTATATGTGAATTATATATACACAAATGTGTGTATATCTATGTGTATATTAGTATGTACATGTATATAAGTGAAGGTCGCTCAGTCGTATCCTACTCTTTGTGACCCCATGGACTATACAGTTCATGGACTTCTCCAGGCCAGAATACTGGAGTGGGTGGCCTTTCCCTTCTCCAGGGGCTCTTCCAACCAAGAAATCAAACCCAGGTCTCCCGCACTGCGGGTGGATTCTCTCCCAGCTGAGCCACAAGGGAAGCCCGTATACGTATATATGTGTGTATATATGTATATTCGTGGGTGCATATCAATGTGTATATGTGCATTGTTGTCATTGTTTAGTCAGACAAAGCTGTGTCTGACTCTTTGCAATCCCATGGACTGCAGCCCACCAGGCTCCTCTGTCCATGGGGATTTCCCAGGCAAGAATCCTAAAGCGAGTTGTCATTGCCTTCTCCAGGGGATCTTCCCGACCCAGGGATCAAACCTGTGTCTCCTGTCACATCTTATGCATTGGAGGCAGATTCTTTACTGCTGAGCCATCAAGGAAGCCTTTATATATGTGTATATATTTTCAAAAGTATGATAGATAAATAGATATGCTTGCCCATTATTCAGGAAGTGTCACTTTTCTCCCCTGTTATGGAATTTGCTGATGTCTCCAGAGATCGCCAAGGCCTTCAAAGGACTGCTAACAAATGCAGGGTCTGGAACTAGACTCCCCTTCTCCATCACTGGGTCTGTTCCCTGCCAGCATGCATCCCATCAGCCTGTGTTCATCTGTTGATCCACCCTCCAGTGGGTGAGGGGCTCTTGGTAGGTGAGGATGGTACATGTTCTCCCATGACTCCTACAGGGACCAGCACTTGGGAGGTGCTACTTAAGGCTTGCTTGCTAAAGTCAGTAACTGAATAACTGAGTGAGCAAAGGAATAAAAAAGTCAACTAATCCACAGCCATACATTCCATAGATTTGGTTCATAATCATGGTGGTGAGAAGTTCAAGACCAAGTCAAAGCGCAGTTTGGCCAGGAGCCTGTGAGTCTCTAGTCTGAAAGCCAGGTCAGCACTTGGAAGGGCCAAGTCCTCAGTAATCCAAACCTCCTATGCCTGCAGGTCTTAAAGCGCTCACAAAAATAGAGGAGGGCGTGCTGGAGGCTGGAGCAAAGGACAGAACACACACACATTCTAGCACTTTCTAGACTCTCTTTAATTGTTTTCTAATGGTGCGTGTACTTTTGACTTTCCGTGCATTGGGCAGGAAAGCCCATTCCCTCCTCAGGGCCTGTCTCCAGGGCCTCCTTCACCAGCCCTTGGAGGAAAGTGATTTGCCAAAGACTTTCCACATGTCAAAAGGGAATTGATTCATTTCCAGATCCCTAACAAAGCAAGTACTTCCATGGGTAAAGTTCCACTCCTCCCTCCACTCCTCCCCAGTTTATGGCTACATTCTTCTAAGAAAAAACCATTAATGGCCACATTCAAAGTTCAGACTGACATCATCAGATGGGACAGCCATGTCACCATCCCTACAGGCCCACAGGCCGCTCAGCTGGGTCCTCTGGCCTCACGATAGCTGACTTTGTCCACGTCCTCTATTGTATTTCTACACGACAGCTCTGTGAACAATTCTAATTGATCTTGAGCTAGCCACAACAGAGATACGGAACAGCTTGTATCTGCTCTGTCACCAGGGGTTCCTAGGGGAAGGGAAGGGGTGAGGTGATTAACGACACCAGCAAGAAAGGTTGTATCTCAGATGAGATGCTTATGTAAGACAATCTGGCTTTTGCAATTTTCCTTTTCTGCCCGTGTTTTATTAGAGGTCAGAAGAAACGTGCATTCATAGGTGAGCCTTCCCCCGGTCCTCTGACTTATTTTATGGCTCTGTTCTCTGGCTAAGTGCTAGGAAAGAGCACTAGACGTGGAGTCAAAAGGTCTTCATTTGGGCCTCAGCTTTGTGAGCCTGGGAAAAATCACGAGACATTTCAGAGCCTCAGTGTTTCTGTCTGAAAAATGAGACAACAGTCTATGCCTTGCCTTTTCCTGTGCACTGTTAGTCCTGTCTAATCCTATCTTTTTGCCCTTTTAACACGCCCCTCTATTAGAAAAAATTTAAGCATCTTCTCAAACAAATATGTCTATATACATGAGTATGTCTTATACATATGTAACTTTTAAAAATGTCATACATGCTAAATAAAAATAGACATTTTCAGAAGCTGATAGGAAAATCTAAGAAGCTAACAGTCCCTTCTCATTCTCAGCTTGTGTGTCCCTAGGGCACATGACCACCACTCTGGAGGTAATGCTCTGGATATAGTACATTAACCTAAACGTGGCCTTCTCCCCTCCATGTCTAACTACTCAAAATACAGCCCATGGACCATTAGCATCAGCTTCACTCAGCATAGGTTAGAAATGAAAAATTTTGGGTCCCATCCCAAACTTGCTGAATCGGAATCTAGATTTTGGTAAAATCACCAGGTTGACCGGATATGTACACTAATGTGAAGAGTTTGCGTGGAACAGGCTCCCTCGATTTGGGTGGCTACAGAATGATTGCTCACCTTCCAGGAGTGCGCAGGTGTTAACCCATCCCTCTCTGGCCACCCTCAGGGCCCCGCAGAGCAAGATGCATTCACACCCTTGGTCCTTCGTACCTGTACGTGCTCTGGCCCAACGCCAGCTCTTAGATGTTAGAGACGTTAACCTGCGTTCGTCAGTCTTCTTGTTGCTCAATATTCATTGAAATGAAAATTCAAAGGAGTCTGTTGCCAGATCCAGTGAGACAGTGCATGTGGAGAGACAACCCTTTATTTATTCATGCCTTCAAGACCCATATTTTGAGCAGCCACCAGCTGCTAGGAAAATCCCCAGGGGTGCAATAGAGAGAAGGCAGGAGCCTCGCCTCACTTCAGGGACCTCACGGTGCGAAACATAAAAACAGCATGATTTCCATCCTCTCTCCTTGGTCATTCCTGTTGCTGCTTTGGCCCCAGTCATTGCAGAAGGCAATCACATTCTAAGAGAACTCAGGTGTTCACTCTTGGGACGGCTGTTGGGCCAGAACCTCCAGGTATCTTGTCCAGGAAAACCCACCTCTGACCCCAGCAGACCTTGCCATGCCCCAAGGGCTCATCCTTCCCTTGGGGTTGGAGGTTTTGTTGTTGGCTGAACTATTTCCAGCTGTGAAACAAATAGAAATATATGTACATTTTCAGTGACAAACCCAATAAATAAACCCAAAGTGTGTGTTACTTGCTCAGTTATGTCTGACTCTTTGTGACCCCAAGGACTGTAGCCCGCCAGCTCCTGTGTCCGTGGAATTTTCCAGTCAAGAACACTGGAGTGGGTTGCCATGTCCTCCTCCAGGGGATCTTCCCAACCCAGGAATCAAACCAGGGGCCCCTGCGTTGCAGGCACATTCTTTACTGTCTGAGTCACCGAGGAAGCCCTAATAAACTGGAAAGGATGGCTAAGAATTTGAAACAACGCAGTACAGAGCCAGGGGCTATGTGACGCGTTACCATTCTTTCAAATGACCTTTTTACCATAGTTCAGGGAAACTGCCTCCACCTACAAAAACAGACAAACAGAACCAAGCCAAACAAAAAAAACACTTGCAATGTATCCTATATACGACTACTGCACTGAAAATTGCCAAGTACCTGATATCGTGGCCTAAATAAAAACTGGAAGCCCAGGAAGTATGCTCTGAAAAATCAAGCTACACCGTATTTGGTGGACCATCTGTCACGATCAAAGAATTAATCTCTAAACAAACATATTGAGCTCATTCCAACAGCTCAGAGCAATGGACGCACCTTACCAGCTGCCTAGCCCCAGCTAAACAAGGGATTTCAGCTCCCTGGTTACAAGTATAGGAACCAAAACACAGGGGGAGCAACTTCTCCTGTAAGCTCACAGGATGAAGTATGAACTTGCCTTTATCACAGGAGCTCTATTCCGACCGTATCTCTCACACTTTGGAAGTGGCATCTTAGATACAATTCCTTTAAGAATTTGCCAACTAACTGTAATTTTAACGCAATATTTCTCAAGGACTTATTAGAGATGAACTTTTAGCTTAATACGACTGTCGTTTTTTCCCTCCACTACTTAAGCTGCTCATAATTTGGAACTCAGAAGGGCTGATGCACCGCTCTATGTGAATGGCACTCCCTGGAATTGTTCAGTGCACAACCTGTACCTCACTGCACGGCAGCCTGCTTTTTTTTTTCTCCATTTTGCCTTCAAAATTACAATTTCAGAGTTATTGGTTTAATAGATAATTTTTGCCTAATTTAAATGAGTAGGCTGTTTGCACAGGGAAAGTATTAATCTCAGAGGAAAGACTGGTTTTCTAATAGAAATGCTTAACCAAAGCAGCATGAACGGTGTCACTATAATTACCCTTTAAAGCGGGGAGGAGAGGATGGAGCAGAGTGGTAGACTCATTAATTTCCCTGTCTCTAACCAGCAAGATTCAGATGCAGCTTGGAGAGTGAGGGCAAAAGCCATATCAATCTGTGCTCTGACTGTTTAGCACAGTGAAAAGAAATGTCACGCCGAAAAGGAAGCAACAGGCTTCTCCCGCACTGTGTTGACCTTGAAGCAACAAAATAGAAATGTTAATTACCATTTGGATTATCATTCTGTAATGATGTCTTTATTATGGTAATCATTAAATTTTAAGTAGAATTAAACACATTAAATCATATTCTTAGCAGATTCTACTCTTTGAGTTTATAAAGATACCTGATTTAAATGTGTCACTAAGGGTAAATGCACATAATAATTTAGTTTGAATTTGCTTGTGAGTAACATTGTACATAAAGAAGCCTAAAATATAATATACAGAAGCTATAGCCAATGCTTTTGTAATAAACATATTTTAAGTCCCATGCCACGTAATACAGCTTTAATGAATGTAATTTACAGCAAGCTTTACTGAGAATAAAAAGAAATAGATATGGAATGTATGGGGAATTACTGCATTTTAAATAGGGAAAATTCAATGTATTTGTTATTTCCACTAAGTGGCATGTACAAGTTCTTAGGACATGGAAACTATAAGGGATTGAGTAAAATATTTCAACAATTTTTATCAAATACTTGAATAAGGTTGTCATAAAATACATGCCAATATTTTAACAACATTTGATGACAGAAATGAGGCCCAGTTAGCTATTATTCTTGGAATTTTATTGTGTTAATTTTATAGAAAAATTAAATAAACAACAAAATTTTATTATTTGGCCACTCTGTCTAGGTACTTACATATTGTGTATTTTTCCTTGAATACATACATGTAGCAAAATTTATACACATGCAAGCACCCACAAACATAGAACATGCAGTTTAATATTATGAGATTTATAATAAAAATATTATGATTTGAATATGTATTCTGCAGATTCTCAGATGTATGCTCTTGGACAAAATGTTTAATTTCACTTTCCTTATTTGTAAAACATAAATACAAACTCTACCTCTTGAGAGAGGGGTTGCTGTTATTTTTCAGTTGTTCAGTTGTGTTCTTTTTGTGACCCCATGGACTGTAGCCCGCCAGGCTCCTCTGTCCATGGGATTTCCCAGGCAAGAATCCTGGAGCGGGTTACCAGTTCCTTCTCCAGGGGATCTTCCCGGCCCAAGGATTGAACCCAGGTCTCCTGCATCTCCTGCACTGCAGCCAGATTCTTTATCACAGAGACACTGGTGGGGGGGGGGGAGCTTTTTTAAGTGTACAGTTTAGTACAATTAGTGTTAAGTATGTTAATTATTACTGTGCAGTCAACCTTCAGAACTCTATATCTTGCAACTTTGAAACCCTATACCCATTAAAGAACAATACTGACTGCCTTTTAATTATTCCTGAGTATATAATGGTATAAGACTGATCTGATTTGACTTACATTAGGTGACAAAGAAAACTCAAAGTACATGTAGCACATTCCACATTAACACTGAATGCCAACCACACACATGTATAAATTGCATTTAGTGCTCAGAAATAACTGATACTACTATCCATTAGTAACATTAACAAATTTCAATACTTGCCTATCATTACCCTAGTTTTTATAAAATATTACCAAAGAAGTAAATCGTATTTCGCTAGCCACAAAGTTGGTAACTTATAGCCAGGATTTTCTCCCAGCTCTAGACACTGTGCTGGTCACTGTCTTTCCATCTCACTGCTTTCTGCATACTTCCCACCTCATCATTTCTTGTTATGAGTCAACATTCAAATTCCCTAGTGGCTAGTATATTTCAATTCTTCTCCTCTTTGTGTCCAAGCAGAGCTACATCAGATGCAAATCTGACTAAGCAACTTTCTGCCTATAATCCTACAACAGCTCCTGTGACCTTAAACACCAAAGTAGAATTTCTTCCCATTATTTTTCCATTCTTGACGAGATACAACTGACATACAATAAGTAGCACAAATACAAAGCGTGCATGCGTACACACCTTTAACACTATCCACAGAACCAAGATGCTAAACATGTCCATCACCCCCAAAGGTTCTCACCCCCATTCCCAGGAAGTTATTAATAAAGTTACACTATGGTTGGGTTATATTTCCTAGAATTTTATATAAATAAAAATCATAAAGTATATATAGTTTTTCTGGATTCTTCCACCAAACATAATAGTTTGGAGTTTCATTCATATTCATCAGGAGAAGGAAATGGCAACCCACTCCAGGAATCTTGCCTGGAAAATCCCACGGTCAGAGGAGCCTGATACCTTACAGTCTATGGGGTGTCAAAGAGTCAGACACAACTAATTGACTTCACTTCACTTCATATGGTTGGGTCTAGAGAGCTGTTTCTTTTTGTTGCTGAATAGGGTCTCACCGAAGAGATAAGCTCCAATCTGTTTATCCATTCAATTGTTGATACACATTTTGGTTATAGTTTGTGGCTATTATTTTAAAAGAGCTATGAAAATCGTGTAAAAGCCTTTGTCTGAAGGTATGCTTTTATTTCACTGGACTTCCCTGGTGGCTCAGACAGTAAAAACTGCCTGCAATGCTGGAGACCAGGTTCAGTCCTTGCATTTGGAAAATGCCCTGGAGAAGGGAATGGCAACCCAGTCCAGGATTCTTGCCTGGGAAATTCCATAGTCAGAGGAGCCTGGCTGAGCCACAGTCCATGGGGTCACAGAGTCAGACACGACTGAACGACTAACACACTATGCTTTCATTTCTCTTGAGTAAATACCTAGGAGTAGAATGACTAGAACTTACAGCAGACGTATATTTCATTTTTAAAAGAGAATCAAACAGTTTCAAAAATTGTTTGTACCATTTTTCACTTTTTCCAGCAGCGTATTAGAGTATCAGTTGTTCCATTTCCTAAACCACATACGGTAAAATTGGCCTCTTTTTTTTTTAGCCATTCTAGAGGGTATATAGTGTACTGAGTGTATCCTAGGATACACTACATCCTAGTGTATCCCAGTGGTTTTCACTGGCTTTTATTTAATGACCAATGACATTGGGCATCATTTCATGGCCTACATGCCACTTGTATACCTTCCTCAGCAAAGGGTTGCCTCAAAACTATTGCCCATTTTTACAATTAAGTTGTTTGCCTCTGTAGCTCAATTGTAAGATTACATCGTACACATCTTTCATTTAACATATTCTTTGCAAATATTCTCTCATCTATATCTTTTCATTTTTTGTAACTCTCTGTTTTGAAGAGTAAAAGACTTTAATGATAAAAATTTCAATTCTTGCATTTTCTTTCTTATACTTTGTGGGTTTTGCCTTCTGAGGAACTTTTCCCAAACTGAAAATCACTAAGATTTTTCTCATGAATTTCTATAGTTTTAGCTTTTAAATGTAAGTATGATCCATTTCGGGCCTTCCCACGTGGCTCAGCGGTAAAGAATCTGCCTGCCAATACAGGAGACATAAGAGACACAGGTTCAGTTCTCTGTTGTGAAGATCCCCTGGAGAAGCAAATGGCAACCCATTTCAGCATTCTTGCCTGAGAAATCCCATAGACAGAGGAGCCTGGTAGGCTACAGTCCATGGGGTCACAATGTCGGATACAACTTAGCAGCTGAGCACACACATAGGCATGATCCATTTCCACTAAAGTTTTGAATGTATTTTAGTTTAAGGTCAACCTTACTGTTTATTTTTTGCATATGGCTATCATTCCACCACTACTGACTAAAAAGACTATTATTTCCAGATTGAATTACCTTGGCTTGTGTCAAAAACCAGTTGACCATGTATGTATCTGCGGGTCTACCTGGACTCTGTTCTATTCCACTGATTTATTTGTTAACATCTAATCCAGCATATTCATGTCTTAGTTACACCTTGACATAGAGGATATAAGACTTCCAACTCTCATTGTTTTGTTCAAATATATTTTGGCTATTCTAGGTCCTTTGTATTTCTATCTGAATTGCAGAAGGAGCTTACAAGTTTCTACAAAAATGTCTACTACAATTTTGACCAAGTTTGCACCAAGTCTACAGACCATCTCAGGAGCAGAGATTTCTTTATCATATTGTGGCCTGTAATCCATGAACAAGATTCTGTAAAATATTCAATGTAGACAATAACATCCTCTGTGAATAATGACAGCTGGATTTTTCTTTACGCTCTCAGTGCACTTTACTCCTCCTTACCTTCCTTCACCGGTTATAACCACCGCTACGCTGTTGATAGAGCTGGTGGGGATGGCTGTCCCTATCTAATTCTTGAACTGAGGAACAGAAGCCAGTCTTTCACCATGAAATAGGATGGTAGCTGCAGATTTTCCATAGATGACCTCTATCATCCTCTTCCTGACGTCCTGAGAACTTTGGTTTGGAACAGATGTTGGATTTTTTTTTTTTCAAATGTTTTTTCTTGTATTTTGTTATATGTGCTGAGCTGACCACATTGGCCTTGCTGGACTCCCAGACCCATCTTCTCAGCTTGATGATGCCTAAGGGTTCCACTGTGCCCCCTTCTGTCCTATGGCCTGGAGATACTTCTAGAAGCAGAACCATCATAAGGCTCAGCCCCCTTGTGTCCCCACTTCCCCGGATTCACCATCACTTGCTGCCTCATGGACATCATCTAGATACGGCTCCTTCATAAGCTGTTTCTTACTGTTTAGCTGTTCCATGAAGGAGAGCAAATCTAGACGCTCTTCCTCCATCAAAGTCAAAGACCAATGTCACCCCATCCATCTGCACAACCTTCTCAGTTGCCAGTCTCCAACTTGCAACTTTGTCTGATGCCCCGTATCTTTTTGTACTGTTTCCTCTGCCTTATCTTCACCTCTATAAACCCGTCGTCCTGTAAGATAAAGTATAGCTGCTCCATCCTCCCAGAAAAGCTCCCTGTCCTTCCATGAAAGTCAGGGTCCCTCCGGTGTGTGCCCTGTTGCCTTGAGCTTGTCACCATCACATCAGTACCTGTGGGTTGTGGCCATTTGAGATCAGGACACCTGCCACAGTCTTCCTTGTTTTCCCCAGATCAAGCTCATGATAGGAATTGAAAAGCTGAAAGAAGGAAGGGATGCGAATATACAATCCATTTCTCTGCCTGCTTTGGCATAGATGTCCCTGCATTTTCACTGGAGTTCCTTGATACGATAGCTTTTAATATTTTAATCACAGGGAAGCCTGGCGTGCTGCAGTCCATGGGGCCACAAAGAGTTGGACATGACTTAGTGACTGAACAACAACTTCCCCAGTGGTACAGTGGTTAAGACTTCACCTTCCAATGCAAGGAGTACATGTTCAATCCCTTGTCAGGGAGCTAGATCCCACGTGTCTCCAGGCCAAAGACCAAAACAAAGGACAGAAACAATATTATAACAAATTCGATAAAGACTTTAAAGATGGTCCACATAAAAAAAAAAAAATCTTAAAAAAAAAAAGAAATTAACATTATTCAAGGGTGAGAGCCCAGGTCTGTTGACTCCGAAGTCTTTTCTCTGAGCCATGACCCAGCTGTGATGCCCCCTAAAATAACTGGGAATCTTAAACGAGGCTGGGGTGGAGAAAAACATAGATAAAGACAGACTAGAAAGAGAACAAGTGATCTTTATCCCAGTGTCTAGCTCATTGATTTTTGCAGTATTTCTTCTAATGTCAGTTCTTCACATCCAGCTGAGCATCCAAAGGAAAACATTGTTTTCTGCAACCTCATATTTTGTCGAGCCTCATGAGACCTGGCAAATAATATTCAATATTTGTTATTGTTGCTGTTTAGTCGCTAAATTGTGTCCAACTCTTTTGCGACCCCATGGACTGTAGCCCAAAAGACTCCCCTATCCACGGGATTCTCCAGGCAAGAATGCTGGAGTGGGTTGCCATTTCCTTCTCCAGGGGATTTTCCTGACCTGGAAATCAAATTCAAATTTCCTGAATTGGCAAGAAGGTTCTTTGCCACTGGGCCACCAGGGAAGCCCAATATTCAATATACGTTCATGCAATTAACAAAATAAGTGTAAAAATGTGTGATCAGAATTTCTATACATTTTTGACTTGAAATTAAAAATTGTATCACTAAAACAAGGCAATATCTTACACTTTGTATAGAGACCTGAAGAAATAAATTCCTTGATGATCATATTCATGTCTTTCTGCTTTCTAGCACAAAACCCTGAGATAAATGAGTATCTAGAAAAATTTCATAACATATCACCTTTGCACTGGCTGATGGTTTTTTCCCAAAGCAAACCTCCCTCCTTGGTTCAGGGTCACAGACCCCTGCTTTTTGTCCGGCAGAAACCAGCTAATACCAATCACCTTCCCCTGCTCCATGCTTCAGACAGATCGATGACAGTCTCCTTCAGTACATCTCCCAGTTTTTTGTGGTCCAAAGCTTACTTTCCAGTACCCATGCCCCCACCTCCTATTTCTTGTGTAACTAAGATGTATTTTAAATTTCAAACCTAACTATGTTTTCACAGTCTAGTGTTCTCATTGCAGAATCCTAGCTAAATGTTTTCCTTTGTGATGTGTGACTGCTTCAGGAATACGCACACATCTGTGGAGAGCCAGCCACCCATTTGTCTGCTTAACAATATATTTGGCAGTAAATGTAATTGTAAATGTGGCTCCGCAGGTCAGTGTGTCAGGCAAGTGTAGCGCTAATACGCAGCAGCGACCTTCACTCTAAAGCTGTATTGATTACTCAAGTCTTTGTGTATCCAGGGTTGGACCACTGACTTGAATGTGCATCTAAACAATTCAAAGAGGACTTAGCAATCTTAAATGTTCCTTCTCTTTCCCTGAAATTGACTCACACATAATTCTTTAAATGCTTTTCTCATCCAGTTTGAAACTGAAAGCCTGTTCGGGGTCAACTTCAGTGTGGTATTTCATGGTCCTGAAAAAGAAAATGAACTTTTGAAATAAAGAATCATATTCTCTTCTCCGTTAACAGCAGGCAAAGCACCGGCATGCACGGGTTTTGCCTCAAATCTAAAAGATAAATTTAACTGATGTGTTTTCCAGTTCAACATTAGCTTTAACATGAACCAGGAGACTCTAACGTTTCACAAAGGCAAGTTTGTAATCGAGACGCACACTATTTAAAACAGGTGGAGACCACGCACAGCTTCCCTTGGAAGCATAATGTCATAGCAAATAACAAAATAGAATTTATTTATTCTATTGGGCAAATAAGGAAAGCTGCTCCAAATTAAGTCTCACAATGATTACTGTATAAGGCACGTATGGAGTGCTTCTTACGTTCCTAATAATTGTGGTCACCGTTATGCTGTTTCACAGATATCTTTTCCTCTAGTGTTAACAGTCTTATTTTATTGAAATACATCCAAGATTGGACAGTAAATCTGGATGTCAAGCATACAAGGGGGCATGCAGGAGACGCTTTAAAACTGGGTTTCAGTCCAAATCAAAGTTTCATATGCAGAGTAAAACCTCTTCCTTAAGAGACTTGTATCTGTGACAATGAACATCATGCTTTCTGGTGTTTACTTTCTTCTGCAGAGAAACTGAAGAAGTGCATCCTAGGAATCTGAATGAGCCTTGGTCATCAGGAACACGTGATAACAGTCTGAAGGTCACGCAGTCAAGTTGTAGTAAAGCCAACATGCCCAGAACACCAGCCCAGCCACGATGACTCCTTTTCCCCAAGTCTGTGTTCCATGATTCTTAACTCCGTTTTCAATAATGGAATTGTCACCCATCACTGATTGCGTCACTATCTGTGTGTTCAGTCACTTGGTTGTGTCTGACTCTTTGCAACCCCATGGACCGTAGCCCGCCAGGCTCCTCTGTCCATGGGATTCTCCAGGCGAGAATACTGGAGTGGGTTGCCATGCCCTTCTCCAGGGGATCTTCCCGACCCAGGGATGGAACCCAGGTCACTTGCATCTCCTGCATTGGCAGGTGAATTCTTTACTGCCAGAGCCACCTGGGAACCCTGATGATGTCACAACCCAGTCCCACATTCAGAAATGTCACAGTTTCAGAGAGTCAAAATGAACATTTACTCAACTGGAAACTTGTGTTACCCTTCCCCTGTGTGTTAGGACCTTTGTAGACTTTTGTTACAAGGAAGTGTGAAGCAGACTATAGGAATCCTTTTAGAAAGTGGAAGATCAGGGAGAGCTTTCTGCAGACAGGGAGAGAGCAAGTGAATGGTGGCCAGGACCGCCGCCAGGCCATCCTCTATTCTAGCGGCTGGATTCATGTCTCCAGTGTGTACACCTATAGGAACAAGGGCAATTCAAGAGTCTGCTATGTGCAGCGTACGGGAGAAAGTAATGGAATGACGTTGAACTTGTTCAGTTCAGTTCAGTCGTTCAGTCATGTCCGACTCTTTGCGACCCCATGGATTGCAGCATGCCAGGCTTCCCTGTCTATCACCAACTCTTAGAGCTTACTCAAACTCATGTCCATCGAATCGGTGATACCATCCGACCATCTCATCCTCTGTTGTCCCCTTCTCCTCCTGCCTTCAACCTTTCCAAGCATCAAGGTGTTTTCCAAGGAGTCAGTCTTCCCATCAAGTGGCCAAAGTATTGGAGCTTCAGCTTCAGCATCAGTCCTTCCAATGAATATTGTGGGGTATGATATTGACCTGGGGCGGGTATGATATTTACTTACTTATGGAAGAAGTCCTTCATGCCCAGCAGGAGGAAGCTGGGGCTGGAAGGAAAGAGTGTTGGTACAGGATGGGGCCAACCTATGTGCAATCTGATCACTAAACTGGAGAGTGAAGATTACTTGTAAACAGGCCATAAAATGGCTAGATCACGTGTTCTCATCTGTCATGTGAAAGTGAGGAAAAGTCCTAGTATGGGACTTCCCTGGCAGCCCAGTGGTTAAGAATCAGTGCTTTGATTGCCAGGGACATGGGTTCAACCCATGGCTGAGGAACCAGGATCCCACATGCCATGTGGCGCAGCCACCAAGTAAATAAATACGAAAAAGAAAAGTCCTAGGAATGCATTTTTCATTCCCTCATGCACAACTTTTCACAGAAGGGAAAGAAGCTGAAAAATAAAATAGGGGCCGATCATTCAGACTTAAAATCTGGACCAGGATAAAGCAGTGTTAACAGAAAAGAGATGTGGTGGGTAGATTTTCAGGACAATAAGAATAAGAACACTGGTCTCAGCAAATGCTTTGGCACAATCAACCCAATGTGCACCCCGTGTTCAGGTAACTCACGGTGCTGCTTGCTGAGTCATTAAGTACAGTTTTACCGGGTGCTTTCTCATTACACGTTATATTCCTTAAGTTAATCTAGTGGCTAGATTCTATATTAACTCTCAGCTCTATAGATGGCTTGGAGGCCAGTAAACAATTACACACATTGAGTCCTCTAGCACTGCATATAAGGATTAATGTTTCAGCAAACTAATCAAGGTAGAGGAGTTTTGAGCCGAATGCTACCCTAGAGGTTTGTAAAGTAAAAGTCAGAAAAACTCATCACAATCTTTGCTTATAAACTTATAGTTAAAAGTAAGTTTCAGGGTATAAAACAGAGAGCAAGTTAGCATCCCCAGAGTAAATTGATCACTGCTGATAAGCATCGTTACTCAGAAGATGGGGACTCTGAGGGTCCAGGCTACTCTAAGGCTATCCATTTGCTATACTAGAATGTGTGTTCAGCCACTCAGTTCTGCGCAGCTCTTTGCTACCCCACGGACTGTACCCCACCAGCCTCCTCTGTCCATGGGATTTTCCAGGCAAAAATATGGAGTGGGTTGCCATTTCCTACTTCAGGGGATCTTCCTGACCCAAGGATTGAACCGACATCTTTTGCATCTCCCACATTGGCAAGTGGATTCTTTATCACTGAGCCAGCTGGAAAGTCCATCCTAGGACAGTGGGCCATAAAAGCTTTGCATCACCAGATGGCTACCTAGTTGCCTGGAAGAGAGTTGCCATCTTCAGAGTTACATTCAAAGAAATGGCAGCAAAAACACAGAAAAGATCTTGATAAAAAATATGAAACCTGAGATGACAGCAGACTTCTCATTATTAAAAACCTTCATCAATTCAAGTTTATACTGCATAAAAAAAATTCTCTACTCCAAACACATTTCAAAGGGGTCCAAGGCTTTTGAAAAAGAAAATCTCAGATTGTAGAAGAAAATCACCCTGTCAAGAGCTAAAAACAATGAAGCTAATAACAATTAGAAGCGCTGCTGTTTGAGAAAGGTTGCCAAGGGTTATTCTATCAAAGCAATGCAAAACACCACTTAGAACATCAAAATGACTTGTGGTAATTATATTCATGCCTTTGCTGTTGCACAAAGATGAATATGCCTTGTGGAAAATAGCTGCACTGCTGCCATATCTGTGCGAGTTTTAAACGGTGTCCTCTTTCTGCAAGGAATATGACAAGTTTCACTCAAGCATTACATTTGGATTTAGAAATATCACTTCCCCTGTGGCTCAGATGGTAAAGAATCCACCTGCAATGCAGGAAACTCAGGTTTGATCCCCAAGTCAGGAAGATTCCCTGGAAAAGGGAATGGCAATCCTCTCCAGTGTTCTTGCCTGGAGAATTCCATGGACAGAAGAGCCTGCAAGCTATAGTCCATGGGGTCGCAGACAGTCAAACACAACTGAGCTACTAATACTTTTACTCCCAACCCCTCTGATGGGGTCTCTCGAGGATCCACCTACATACATTCCAACTGTCACTTTCTCCTGAACTGATCTATCTTCAGGCCTATAGTGACCGATGGCAATGCTTCTGTATCTTTGATCACGTTTCATTACCATGGAGACCCACCATGACTGATGACTTCAATCAATTTTAGCGTTAAAATATTCCAGGGTAAAGCTACTGTCATGTGTAGGCAAACATCATGAATGAGTTTGCTGGGAGTAGTGTGTAATATTTCATCTTATTGAAGGAACTCAAACAGCCTAATTAAATGATGTCCCAGAAGAACCTGTGACCCTTGTCCCTCCGTGGGTGGTGGCCTCCTGTTCTCTTACTGGGCTCCAGTGCAATGCAATTCTTGCCACCATCTGCCTGTCACCTGAACTGCAGCAGCTGTGATCCTAATCTCTTCCATGTGGAGGGAAATAGCATTTAAAAGGATACTGGGGATATGTGCATCTTATGCAACAGCAGCTGGAAACTGTAATTTTCTCCACACAAAATACATGCAACATGGGTGTGAAATCACACTAAGTTGTATGAAGTCTCCAATCCTGGCACCTATTAAAAACTTTGCTATATATTCTCCACTTAAAAAAAAAAAAAGGAACAGACCACATACTTGGATGCACGCACACATGATCCTGAAATATTCTGATGGGCAAAATTCCTATCCAGTCCCTCCTGATGGCAGTCATTTCAGTCAGAGACCACATTGTGTGTGTTAGTCATTCAGTTGTGTCCGACTCCTTGTGACCCCACGGACTCTAGCTTGCAAGGCTTCTCTGGCCATAGGACTCTTCAGGCAAGAATACTGGAGTGGGTAGCCAGTTCCTTTTCCAGGGCATCTTCCCAACATAGGGATCAAACCCAGGTCTCCCACACTGCAGCAGATTCTTTGCCACTGCATTCGACAAAAGAAAAAATGAATTTTGGAGTTAGGATGAAAGATGGTAGAGTGCAATAAATGTCCCTAATACCAAATGTCTTAGAATGATGCCACTTGTTTGCAATCTTGAATTTCAAAAGTGACTTCTTGTTCTGGAAAATGTCATCATGTTCCTTTAAAAATGCATGTTCTCAACTTGTAAGAGGCCAGCTCAACACATTTTTAACAAAATAGAGAGGGGCCAAATATATTGTCAAACTGATACGTGTTTATTCTTAATGGAGCTGAGACTGTGAAAACAGCACAACAGAATTAGAGCAAATGTGTTCTGATCTCGTGCTTGATCAGAGAGAAATAATGAATGGAAATCCTGCCACCCTTCTGCTGAGTGAGTGCCTGTCTGGAGTGAAGGCAAGAAGGGAGATCAAACCTGTTGATCCTTCCTCTGCCTCTTCAGTTATGATCAACTTGCCACCATAAGGTCCCTAAACACAAGTCAATCACTCAAGTGAAGAACAAGGATTTGATGCTTTACAGGTGGCGCTGTGGTAAAGAACTCATCTGCCAAGGCAGAAGACATAAGAGAGGCAGGTTCAATCCCCGGGTCAGGAAGATGCCCTGGAGAAGGAAATGGCCACCCCACTCCAGTATTCGTGTCTGGAGAATCCCACGGACAGAGGAGCCTGATGGGCTATTGCCCATAGGGTCACAAAGAGTCGGACACAACTAAACCAACTTAGCACATGAGTACAGAGGAAAAACTGGGAAGTCCTTTGCTTAAGTGGCACCTTTCTGAGACATCTTTAGTGGTAATCTTGTCTGTATGCAGTTTTTCCTTGAAGTATTGATTTTAAAGCACAGTCCTCATGGACAATGAGACCACTGGGTAAAAACCCAGTCCCGCAGTGTAGCTGGTTTACTATCATTTGGGCTGAAATAGAATTCCTAGCACAAGAAGGAAAAACATTGAATGTTCAATTCCTTGAAGTCCCACATATTTTCTGAATGATGTAAATGGACTGGTGTTATGGCTTTTGTACTTTCATTAAAATTTTAAATCACATAAGTAACACCTGCTCATCTTTGAAAACTTAGAAATCACAAAAAAAACTTACAGACACAGAATCAAAACAATTAGTGTTTTTATACCTATGTTTCCAATACACATATTATTTAATATGATGACCTTTTTCAAACAACAATCTAACTTGAAATTTTTCCATCAGAAATATTTATATTCAATGTGATTTTAACAACTCTCAATTAGTACATCTTAAGGACACATCTGAATGAAGAGTTCCAAAGAATATGAAGGAGAGATAAGAAAGCCTTCCTCAGCAATCAATGCAAAAAAAAAAAAAAATAGAGGAAAACAATAGAATGGGAAGGACTAGAGCTTTCTTCAAGAAAATTAGAGATACCAAGGGAACATTTCATGCAAAGATGGGCTCGATAAACGACAAAAATGGTATGGACCTAACAGAAGCAGAAGATATTAAGAAGAGGTGGCAATAATATACAGAAGAACTGTACAAAAAAGATCTTCACAACCCAGAAAATCATGATGGTGTGTTCATTCACCTAGAGCCAAACATCCTGGGATGTGAAGTCAAGTGGGCCTTAGAAAGCATCACTACGAATAAAGCTAGTGGAGGTGATGGAATTTGAAATAGTTGAGCTATTTCAAATCCTGAAAGATGATGCTGTGAAAGTGCTGCACTCAATATGCCCGCAAATTTGGAAAACTCAGCAGTGGCCACAGGACTGGAAAAGGTCAGTTTCCATTCCAATCCCAAAGAAAGGCAATGCCAAAGAATGCTCAAACTACCACACAATTGCACTCATCTCACATGCTAGTAAAGTAATGCTCAAAATTCTCCAAGCCAGGCTTCAGCAATACATGAACCGTGAACTTCCAGATGTTCCAGCTGGTTTTAGAAAAGGCAGAAGAACCAGAGATCAAATTGCCAACATCCGCTGGATCATGGAAAAAGCAAGAGAGTTCCAGAGAAACATCTATTTCTGCTTTATTGACTATGCCAAAGCCTTTGACTGTGAGGATCACAATCAACTGTGGAAAATTCTGAAAGAGATGGGAATACCAGACCACCTGACCTGCCTCTTGAGAAACCTGTACGCAGGTCAGGAAGCAACAGTTAGAACTGGACATGGAACAGACTGGTTCCAAATAGGAAAAGGAGTAGGTCAAGGCTGTATATTGTCACCCTGCTTATTTAACCTATACGCAGAGTACATCATGAGAAACACTGGAATGGAAGAAGCACACGCTGGAATCAAGATTGCCAGGAGAAATATCAATAACCTCAGATATGCAGATGACACCACCCTTATGGCAGAAAGTGAAGAAGAACTAAAGAGCCTCCTGATGAAAGTGAAAGAGGAGAGTGAAAAAGTTGGCTTAGAATTCAACATTCAGAAAACTAAGATTGTCGCATACAGCCCCATCACTTCATGGCAAATAGATAGGGAAGCAGAGGAAACAGTGGCTGACTTCATTTTTCTGAGCTCCAAAATCACTGCAGATGGTGACTGCAGCCATGAAATTAAAAGACGCTTACTCCTTGGAAGGAAAGTTATGACCCTAGACAGCATATTAAAAAGCAGAGACATTACTTTGCCAAGAAAGGTCCATCTAGTCAAGGTTATGGTTTTTCCAGTGGTCATGTATGGATGTGAGAGTTGGACTATAAAGAATGCTGAGCGCCAAAGAATTGATGCTTTTGAACTGTGGTGTTGGAGAAGACTCTTGTGAGTCCCTTGGACTGCAAGGAGATCCAGCCAGTCCATCCTAAAGGAGATCAGTCCTGGGTGTTCATTGGAAGGACTAAAGTTGAAGCTGAAACTCCAATACTTCGGCCACCTGTTGCGAAGAGCTAATTCATTTGAAAAGAGCTTGATGCTGGGAAAGATTGAGAGCAGGAGGAGAAAGGGATGACAGAGGATGAGATGGTTGGATGGCATCACCGACTCGATGGACATGGGTTTGGGTAAACTCCGGGAACTGGTGATGGGACAGGGAGTCCTGGAGTGCTGTGGTTCATGAGGTCGCAAAGAGTCGGACATGACTGAGCAACTGAATGGAACTGAACTCAGGGACACAGCAATTTATTTAACAAGTCTCCTGTTGTACTCTAGTTGACATTTCCATCATTTTATTAAAGAAAAACAACTCTTGGTATTTCTTTAGGACAAATTCCTAGAAGTGATCTTTCTGGTTCACAGGAAACAGACATCACTTTATCTGTTGATGTATGTATGCCAATGCCTTCCAAAAAGATGGTACAATTTATTCACCGCAGCAGTTTAATTACCGTATCTTTTTTCCACTATCCCTATAAGCCATGGATATCCTAATTCATTTTTTCCTGCTTCACATTCAGTTTTTAAATATTTAATCCTTTCTGGGGGGTAACTATTTTCTTGGAGTATGATTGTTATACAATGTTATATTAGCTTCTACTATAGGAAGAATGAATCAGTTATATATATATATATATATATATACATACATATATATATACACATATATCCCCTCCTTCTTGGACCTCCCTCCCATCCAACCCACACCCCACCCCTCTGGGTCATCACAGAGCACAGAGCTGAGCTCCCTATGTTATACAACAGCTTCCCACCAGCTACCTATTTTACACATGGTAACATAGCATATTGGAGAAGGAAATGGAAACCCAGTCCAGCGTTCTTGCCTAGAGAATCCCATGGACAGAGGAGCCTGGTGGGCTGGTGTCCATGTGGTTGCACAGAGTCGGACGCAACTGAAGCGACTTAGCAGCAGCAGCAGCAGTGTAGCATGTATACGCCAATCCTAACCTCCCAGTTTCTCCCACCCTCCTCTCCCCACCCTGTGTTCACATGTCTGTTCTCTGCATCTATGTTCCTATTCCTGCCCTGCAAATAGTTTCATCTGTATCATTTTTCTAGGTTCCACGTTTACGCATTAGTATGCTCTATTGGTTTTTCTCTTTTGAACTTACTTCACTCTATATGATAGACTCTAGATCATTGCCAGCAGGCTAGCCTGCCATAGCCACGTGGTCCTGAACCACAAGACTTCAGAAAGACAATCCAATAGTCTGAGTTAAATAGATTAACAGCTGAGACAAAAGTACCAAAATCTCAGTGACTTCACATAACAAAAAGTTCATCTCTTGCCAACACGCCAGTTCAGTGCAGTGTTTGGGTGGGCAGCTAGCCACACAGCTGTTCAGGGACCTGAGCTTTGTCCATCTTCATCCTTCTTGTAATTCCATCACCCTGGAGGGCCCTCACTGCCTTGGCTGGATCCGTGGTCTGTGGTCAGCACTTGTGGGAAGAGAGCGAATCTTACCTGGGAGAGTTTTATCGTCATGGCCAGGAAACAGTCTGACACCCTTGCTCAATATTCCATCAGGCAGAACCTCATCTCAGGAGCACACTTAGCTTCAGGGACAATCCAGACACAGTCTAGCAGCACAGCCCGGAAGAAACGCAACAGATTTGGCCAATATCTAACCATCTCTGCCACAGATACTAATATTTGCTTTTGTTTTAATCTACTTGGGGAGTTTCTAACTTTTTTGAAAAACAAAGAGAGAAGTTAGTCCCTTCACTGTGACTTGGAGTGGCCACTGATACATATGGGCCTATATGCCTGCAACTCTATGTATTTGAGCCATTCATTACCTTCTAGTGCGATTTTCCGTTTTACATCTGTGGGTTGGATGAAACTATTATCATTCCACTTTTTCCCCCTAATAATTTGAAACTAGGACTATACTTTTCTATTGTGGTAATGGTTGTTGCAGCATGAATAGATGGATTCGTGAAAAGATGGATTATGAACATATAACCTGTATTTCCCCACAAGGGCTTTTGAAATATCCATTTCAGCACTACTTTTGCCTGATATCATATCTTACATGATGAGAACTTTCACTTCATCTTTCTTTATTCCCTCTCCCTTCAGACTGTATCTCCTCCTTATCACTACTTTCTCTGATGCCTAGATTTTGATAAAACTTGGGAGAAATTTGGGAGAAGAGAATGTTCCATGTAGGAAACCTGCCCCAATTTAAATGAGTGTACAATAAATTAAACACAAAGAAAGTGAGACAGAATTAGTTGGCAAGGGATGCAAATTATTTTAAAATTCCACAGAAATCAAGCAATAGTGATATTTAAGCCAGGATGAAAACAATAAAGATTTTAATATTAGATAAAAGATCTCTCTCTAGTATTGCACATTCTTACACACACACACACACACACACACACACACACAATGTTTACCATGCAAGAGTACACTGACACTGTTTACCATGAAAAAAGAATAATTATTGAATTAGAGATAAAGAGTATGTGCCATTACAAAATATAATAAGAACTTAAATAAAGAACCCCAAGGAACCACCAGCACAAAAAAATCTGCTCCTAAGGAGTGATTTCCTGGGTGATAGTTTAAATATATTCAAATAGGTACTAAATGAAAGAAGAATGGCTTTATAAGACAAAGTACAAGTACAAAGAACAGAATCTCTCATCTATCAGTGCCAAAGCAAATAGGAAGTCTGACCTGAGTCTTATCAGCTGTGTTCCTAGCAGAGTCAACAAGGAGCCAACTACAAATATCAAAAGCAGCAACAACAACAAGAAAAGTTTGGTGCTTTTGTTTGACTGATGATCAGTTCAACCTCCCAAGATTTTCTTTTAGTGATTTCATTTCAAAGAGATTTCATAAGTTAACACTCTTTGGCATGTTCTTATCCTCTTAGCAATCATTGTTGAGGGCTTTCAAATGAACAAGAAAATATCTACCTCAAAACTCTGACTAGTTTTTTTTTTTTTAATTGGCTCTTGCAGCCATTCCTATCTTCAAACAGCAAAGAAATAAGCTATAGATGTAGAGCTTGAACAACAGCAGAAAGGAACAATGGGATACCAACTCTCGCAGGCAGATGTCACTGCTTGAAGGGATTAGGGTAGGAAATATTTACATAGAGAAAATGCCATCTCTTGGTCTCCTCTGGAAAGGGAATCTGACTGCAGAACCATTAGAACCCACACACAAAGTCCAGTTCAGACTAAAAATGAAACAAGTGAATTTCCATGTAAGTCATCTGTCTACCAACTGCTCTCTATGAACAGGTGAGCTCCCTCCACTGGACATTCAGAACCTTAAGTAAGTTGTGGGGTCTCAAGTGAGAGAGAGGAACCCACTAGGAATCTCATTAAAAGGCAGCCCGGGGGCTCCTGGAGTTTCTGCTAGAGTAGGTCTAAGAAATGTTCCTGGAATCTGCATTCTGAGATTTGTCTTCAGTGATTCTAGCACAAGCAGTCCCTAGATGTCTTCAGGAGGCACCAGTAAAATTACAGAGACTCAGAAAACCTGGAGTTGCCTTAACTATGTTCTCAGATTTAGGAAATGATTCCTTCTTGGTTGCATTTCCTTTGGTCTGCCCCTAGATAAGTTTCAACACAGTTCTCTTGGAAATAAATCTTAGAATACCGCTGATTCTCTGAGCTGTGCCACAGGACCAGATGAAACCCTGGACTGCGAGAATCGTCCCCCCATCCTATCCTTAAGGAGAAGAAACGTGCATGGACAGGCATAAAATGCAAAATGAAATTGTTTCTTCAGTAGTGCTGGACAAGGGTCATAAGCAGGGGAGAAGCAAATCACCAAGAAAGAATCCAAAAACCTGGCCATGGCCTTTCCTCTCTCCAGACAATTTTGTACTCCTTTACTCTAACACCTTAAGCCAAAGTCTGTGCGTGGTGCTAATTAATGTGCAATTATGTCATCAGTTATACACAACAGTGAAGGTAGATAGTTGTACAGCAGTCCTGAAGTCTTGCCCCCCAAATTACTATCTCAGTCGATCATGTGTAAATAGCAATATTATCCCACATGTGATTCTGAGATATGAGATGATAAAATAAAATACCTATCATAGCAGTCAACAGCTTTTGTAAATGGTCACTGCTTTTGTTTATGTGACTACATTATTACTGTTAAAAATAACTTCACTGTAGGAATCGTGAAACTGGGACGCTGACTGGTCCCCCTTGACTCATCACCAGCAGGTGTTAGAGCATGAAATCAGGTAAATGTCTTCAATTCCACCACCTCTAGTACTCTGCCCACAACCCCACATGGACTGAAAGTGGTAAAACATTTTTTAAACATCTATGACCTTTAGTCAGTATTCAGAGTCCATGACATATAGCAGGAGTAACATGTACATTACAAGGAGATGGATGCTAGAACAGAACACCATAGACTGAGTGGCTTAAGTGACATGTTTTGAAGTCTCATTGAATTTGTTACAATATTGTTTCTGTTTTATGTTTCGGTGTTTTTGGCCATGAGGCATGTGGGATCTTAATGCCCTGAGCAGGGATAATACCCATATTCCCTGCACTGGACCACCAGGAAAGTCCCCTTGAGTGATATTTATTCAGCACAGTTTTAGAGGCTGGGAAGTCCAAGCTGAAGGCACAGTGCCTGGTGAAGATCTGCTTCCTGGTTTCCAGATGGCTGTCCTCTTGCTAATGTCTCGTGTGGCTGAGTGAGCCAGCTAACTCCTTGACCTCTTCTTATTGGGGAACTAATTCCATTCATGAGGACCCCACTCTTGTGACCTAACTACATCACCAAGATCCCACCTCCAAAAACTGTCACATCAAGGTTAGGGTTTCAATATATGAACTCTGCAAAGACACAAATGTTCAGTCCATTGTAGAGAGTTCAACAGTTAAAAAATGTGGCCACTTGGGGTATTTTACAGGAGAGAGAAGGTGTGGAAACACAGAACACTGCCTTTGTGGTTTGACATCAAGAACAAGCATGAATCTGAGCTTCATGGGTACACATCAATCACCAGTTGTTTTGCAGTTCCTTATTTACTTCTGCTGCCTGAACGTGATCTATTTTATCTTCGAGTTTTCCATTGTATAGGGTAATCCTCTGTGCAGCAGCTAGAATTTCCTGGTAGACAAAAATCCAATAACATTACAGCTAGAAAATGCATGATTTGGTCAGAAAGAAGCAGAAGATAAAGGAGTTAGTTATCGACCCCGTTTCCAACACTCTCCAGCCTCATAAAAGTGCTCTGTGGTTGATAGGGCTCCAGGAAGTCCAATTCCCACTAGTCAATGAAATAAGCTTGCCAGCTGGGCTGACCTCCCTTCAAATATGCACAATAGGGACATTACTGGTGGCAAGAAAAGAGAAAAACAGGACTTTTCCTCTACAGCAGATCATTTTCTCTTGAGAATCTTCTCAGAGAAGGGCATCTGGGCATTCCCTGCTATTTTTCTTTTCTTTTCTTTTTTTTTTTAATCACCTGAGGCTTAACTTCACACAAATGAATTAGAACCATCAATTAAAAAGGGGTGGAGTGAGAGGGTCCCAGGGAAAATCTATTGCACAATCATTGACACAAAACTGCAGAAATCATGAAGATGAGCAATCTTAAAATATATTCAGCACTTTTACGCAGCCCACAAGTATTCTTCAAATTATGCAAATGAATTAATAAAGTCAGAATTCATTTTAAATGTATATCCCTCCACCACTCCATCTCTCTAGACACAGAGCTCTCTGGGCCTACATTCACTCATTTTTCTGTTAATCAGTGAAGGTAACTTTTTAACCTCCCAGGGTTTGGAAAACAGAGAGCTTTAAACCAAAGCAAAAGATGTCTTCGACTGAACTATGCCAAGAAATCAAATTGAGCTGCCCTTCCATTTGAAAGCTAATATTGAAAGAAATAAGTAAAGGTATTTTCCCTGAATCAAACAGAAACCTGTTCATGAAGATATTCATTCAATTGCCCTACCATATAATTTCAAAGCTTTGCAAAATGAAACCATCCAACAGTTAAGACATTATCTTAAGTATCTTATTATCTGAGATATTAAGGTATGCATCTTATTTATCTTAATATATAATATACTAAGTTACATATAGTTGGTAATGACTTTTATAAGAAATAGAGGAAAAAAAACAAATGGTATTAAGCAAAGAAAGAAATAATAATATATATGCTGTCACTAAATCGTAGCAAAATGATTTTAAATGAATGCTTTCATAACAAGTACTTTATAAATAGATTTTAAGTACTTTCATATATTGTAAGTACTGTGACTCTACAATTTTAATTCAAACTGAAATTTTCTGTGTTTTGAAATAAATATCTAGTTATTAGCTTGAGATTACACCAGTCTAATCCACTTCTATAAAACTGTTTGCACAAAGAAGTAAAACATGACTCGATGACTTTGTTTATATTATCAGTTTCTTGGCTATAAATGTCCTCATTTCTCACAGAGCACGGAGGTAAATGTTATCCTGCTCTGCCTAATTATCACGAGACCCCAATTAGGAGAGTTCAAATCCATCACCTAGGATTGTATGATATATTCCCAGTATTGTCAATATAGACCATGAGTTGTGTATGTTCTAGGTATGATTTATATCGGTGGTCAAAACCTTCATTACAGTGGCCCATAAAATATTAGCTTATAGTCACTGGAATGCAGCTTTCATCATTCTCTCTCTATGATTGTAGAGCAGTTCTGTGAGCGCAGCATCACACTGGAGAAAATAAAATGCAGTTAAGTCAAAATGGCACAGCTAATGCCCTTTGGGAGCTCGCATTTAAAATGGAAATATAAGCTTAACCCTGAGAAAGGACAAGAGGAAATGGGCTTAGATTTACAGAAAAAGGGGACAAGGCATTTTTCCTCTGGCTCTTCCCTCCCCTGGCCTATCCAGGAGGTTGCTAACTGCTGGGTGTACAGGAGAAGAGGGTGAAGACGATGAAGGCATTATTCATGGACAACCATCATCTTATCCTGATGTGGGGGGAAAAAAGGACTGCACATCTTCCGCATCATCTCTTCTTCATTTAGACTTTTAAAATTTTGATCTGTTTCTTTTTGATGGGGCTGGGTCTTTGTTGCTGCGCACGGACCGTCTCTAGCTGCGGCGAGTGGGGGCCCCTCTCTAGTTGCGGCGAGTGGGGGCTCCTCGCCAGCTGCAGTGTGCGGTCTTCTCATCAGGGTGGGCTCTCTTGTTGCAAAGCACTGGCCCTAGCGCTTCAGTAGTTGCATCTCACAGACTCTAGAGCACAGGCTTACCTGGGGCACACACGGGCTTAGTTGCTCCGCATCATTAAACTTTTAAAAAATCTTATTGGGGCTGTACCCAGCAAAGTTGAAATGACAAGATCCATTATCCATTACTTTTAAACAGAGTTAGGGAAATAATTGTTAATAACGGTTGGAAATCTCTGCTGGAAGCCATAACAAGAGCTCCCAAGATACAGTAAAAATTAAGACAGGGGTTTATTTGTTTGGAATAGCACTCCAGAAGTTTTGTAATCTCCTCATTACTGGCTTTAGGGACCTACTTTCATCCTTCATCTCTTCTTATGAAATCGTCGAACTAAACCAAACCAAATTGTCTCCAATAAAACTTGCTTGAAATACTCTCAAAGTGTCAGAAATCCAAATTATTTAGTATAGAAAAATTATTTAAAAAAAAAAAAAAGGTGGTGTTGTGGAAACGTCACCATCTAGATTGAATCTCAGCTCCAAGAATTTTAACTGAAGCTATGGGAACTTAAAGAAGTTTCTCAATGATTTTTTAAAAGTTTCTCCTCACCTAAAAAGAGAGGCCTTATTGGTGAAGATTAAGGATAAGAGATGTGAACCTCTTAAGAGAAGTGACATAATAAAGAAAACTAGTGAGAAAGAAGAGAAAATGTCTCAGAGTAAAGATTTGGGAGAATTAAATAGAACAAAGAAGGAAAAGCAGCCAAGAAGAATAATCAGAGGGAGTATCAGGGAGGGGTTGGAGGCAGAGAAGTAAAGAAAGGGAAGGTTGAAGGAAAGCCATAATGAAGAAACATCGAGAATTTCTGGAGAAGTGAAAATCAAGAAAATATCTTTATTGTAGATGAGATGTAAATTTTCCAAACATCTTACAGCAAATACTCCTTTTATGTATTCAGGTTATATTTAATGTGAAAGTTTTGTCTCCCCAACCAGGGATCAAGAATAGTACTTTGCATTTCTTTATATGTCCATCCACACTCAAGACTGTATCATCACAAAAAAGGTCTATAATAATTATGCAACAAAACCCGTAGTTGGAAAGGACTGAAACACACAGGAAATGATGCAGCCTTAAGTGAAGTGCCTATTCAGAACAGAAAGGAGACCATGAACACAGTTCACTGAGGTTTCTCCAGACAAAGAAAATGGGATGGAGAATTCAAGTACAGGTTGGAAATCCAGAGTGTATGCGCAGAGTTCAAGGACGAGTTTGTAGCTGGGAAATGAAGTATTAACAATACAACACTGAGCTGAATGTGTGAGCCTGGAGTAGACACAGACATCGGCGCTGACTTCAGCTGCATGGGCAAGTTTTGAAGAACCCTCTTCTAAGCCTCAGTTCCCTTAACTTGAAATTGAGTCTAATTATATCAACCTTAGTGGGAGATGGTGAAGTTAAAAGACTTCTCTGAATGTCAATAACTCCTCCCAGCACCTGGAACACAGTATGAGCTCTATAGATAACCATCACTGTCATAATTATTGTTAGCATCACCACAATCATTCATCCTCAGTCAAGGATGCAGGAAAGAAATAGAAAACTGGATGTATGATTGAAAGGGAGCCACAGAGACAACTCTGTGCCTTAGGAGAAGAGTATAGAGTCCTTGAGCTTCCCTGGTGGCTCAGGTGGTAAAGAATCTGGCAGTAATGTGGGAGACCCAGGTTCTACGAGGCTCCAATATTTGGCCACCTAATGCAAAGAGATGACTCATTGGAAGGGACCCTGATGCCAGGAAAGATTGAAGGCAGGAGGAAAAGGAGGTGACAGAGGATGAGATGGTTGGATGGCATCACTGATTCAATGGACATGGACTTGAGCAAAGTCCAGGAGATGGTAAAGGACAGGGAGGCCTGGTGCTACAGTCCATGGAGTCACAAAGAGTGGGGCATGACTTGGTGACTGAACAACAATGATAAAGTCATTGCTGCAGGGAAGAGAGTAGGTATGGAGGAAGATTTGGGAGCAGAGGAGAGGACAGATGGCTGCTCACCAAGCTTTGTCCCGTGTCCTGTGATGGAAATGGCAACCCACTCCAGTATTCTTGCCTGGAGAATCCCATGGACAGAGGAGCCTGGTGGGCTACAGTCCACAGGGTCACAAAATCAGACACGACTGAGCGACTATCACTTTCACCTTCACCTTTTCACTGTGACTCAGAGAGGAGCAATAAGGTACAAGTGTAGGCATCACAGGGCCCTCGACTGAACGAAATCAGAAACGCTGGGTGATGAGCAACTCAGTAAGACTAGTTCAAGGTACGGAGCCAAACAGGGCAAGTGCTAATGGTGGACCTGTGAGTTCTGAGCATCAGAGGCAAGAGTTGATGCTCAAGATGCAGAGAAGGTGGGAAATGTGGTTTTCACTCTGGCTTCATTTGCCCACCCTTTTATAAAAGTTGCGCTAAGTGGGGGGTTTTCTACCCGATATAGAACATTAGTACAGAAAGCAATCTTAATGTGAGCTCAATTTTTTATGGATTAGAAACTTGAATTGTCAAAGTACAAATAATAATAATGTAATAATAAATATTTGCATTTTAAGGTGAAATTGAGGATAACTAATTTGGGGGCAAAGCGAAGGGAAAAAATGAAGAGAGGATAGAATTAGATAATATCCTTATGTTTAATTTATAAGACCACTCCCATATTCTGCTAAGTGAATGTGCAAATATAATAAATGTACTGTTTTAAATATAACTTCTTTAGACTCTCATGTTTTTCTTATTTTTTCTATGTGCATTAAAATTTTTATTCACAATTAAAGTTGCATAATAACCGTTTAAATCAAGTTTTTAAAAATCCCTAATTTTCTGTTTGTTGCTATAAATTCAGAGATGCAGAGAGCCACAGGAAGTAGTTTGAAAATGGCAAGTTGTTGTGTCACTGTATATTTAGTATCTTTTTGCACTAATTGAATTATCTGAAAGTATGTACATTATTCATTTTCTGGAGACTTGAGCTGATCTATCAACACAGCTTCTTCTGCTGTGACTTTTTAGTGTAAATAAAAGAACCTAGATGCCCACAAACCTGAGCCCCATTTGCATGGAATTTCACATTCACACACATCTCATTATCTTGGGAAAAGGCTTTATCTGAACTCAGCTGCCTTTGTGCCCACATCCCAATTACAATTTTCTACTTGTAATTTCCAATATGCTACTATTATAGTCGAACAAAAGAGAACACTTTATGCATTTCCAGGAGTTCATAAGCAGCCTCAGATGCACACTACAACCTAGAGACTTTATAATAAAACATGAAAGGTTTTATGAAAAGAAGAAATGCTTTTTTTTTTTTTTCCTTAATTTTGATACACAACTTGTCTTAAACAAGAAGTAGCTTTAAACTCTCAAGTCTATCCCAGCTCAGGGAACACGGTGGTGCTCAGCCAAGAATTTTGAGGAAGGCAAGGGAAAAGGGTATTTTTCTTTCTTGAAAGAATTATTCCCACCATGGAAACCTCCATGCTAGGGAGATTTGGGTCAGGACAAACTTTAGACATAAATAAGAAATGTCTTTTTTACAGAGTATCTTTTTGTTTACTCTTACTTCCCTTAATGTTATCCTCCTAGTAGAGACCAAAGAGAGGAAGGGGTTAAGAGAATCTTATGCCCCAGTCGGTTGGGAGTTATTGGTCTAGACTGTGTGGTCCTTGCGGATAGAAGCCTCTTTAGCTCCTCACTCTACTCTCAGTATCGAGTCCAGAGACAGGCATCCAGGAAGTACCCAACAGATGTTTTGTTTCTAAAAGATGGCAGTACACACATCTAGAGAGAATAACACTCAGATCTGAGTACCTTTACTGTAAAGGGCTAAATAGTAAATATTTTAGATGTTGTGGCTCAGGTGGTCTCTGTCTTTGCTGTTTAGTGGCTAAGTTGCATCTGACTCTTTGCAACCCCGTGGACTGTAGCCTGCCAGGCTCTTCTGCCCATGGGATTTCCCAGGCAAGAATACTGGAGGGGGTTGACAGCACATCTCCTCCAGCACATCTTCCAGACTCAGGAATCAGATTTGAGTCTCTTGCATCTCCTGCACTGATAGGTAGATTATTTTCCACTGAGCCAATAGGGAAGTCCTCTTGTACAATATGCAAATAAGCAGGTGGGGCAATAAAACTTTATTTATATAAACAAGGTGAGAGTAAAATTTGGCCTGTGGGCTGTGATTGGAGGACCTCTAGTTCAGCATGTACAAATGATGGTCAGTTAGACCCAGTTCAGTCTAAATGCAGGAGCCAGTTCATAGGTGGTTTAGGATAGAAAGCTTCAAGGTCAGGGGCAGGACTGAAGTCAGAGGGCTAATGCAACAGGGTCCCGTGGAACCTGAAGAGTAGCTCCCAAAGGTTTCCCTGACATTTTCTCTAAAACCCTAGAGTCGTGGCTGCTAGAGTTTCCTGTCAGGGTGTGGCAAGGATTATCAGTAGGACTCCCACCCTAGGCAAGTTTCACTGAATCTTTTCCCAAACCTTCCTCAGTGACCTGCATGGTTGACTTACCAATTAATTTTTAGATGATAAGAATCTGGAGACTTGAACAAATCCACAATATTGCCACAATCTCCATGACACTAACAAGTTATACTCAACAGTTCTCCCAGGAAAATGAAAAAAAAAGGAATAAGCATGAGAGTGTTGGAAAAGGAATTCCATTTTATTAATATGTGCTAGAATATAAGCCGTGTTAAATGTTGTTGACATTTGCGCTCACGTACTTCTCAACACAACTGTGAAATAATCATTTCCCTCTTTGGGGGTGAGAAAACAAAGATTCAGAAATGGACAGAGAAGCCTGTGTCTATGGGATTCTCCAGGCAAGAATATTGGAGTGGATTGCTGTTTCCTTCTCCAGGGGATCTTCCCAACCCAGGGATCGAAACCCCGTTTCCTGCAGTTCAGGAGCAACCAGGGGAGACTCTCAGAAATGTTAATTCAAGTAAAACATGGCAGTGCCTTCAATGGTCACCAGGGACCCCTACCTCCTAGGTCTCCTTGTCTCCCCAATTGGACCTTATTAGGCTCTGGAGCTGTGCTTCCATCTGGCCATCCTGAAGTGTCACTGTCCCCTGTGAGGCCATCTTTGGCTTTCTTCTAACTCCTGTGCTCCCCCTTAGGGATCTTAAACAAGTCCAAAGCCACGAGGACCACAGGTATGCCGATGGTGACCAAACCTCGACCACAGCCCGGTTCTTGCCCCAGGCTCCAAGCTCACATTTCACTTTGTCTCCTCCATCAGCGCTGTGGCATTTCGGATGGAGTACTTCCAAAGCCAGTCTCATTGTTTTCCACCCACAGCCTACCCCATCTCTAACATTCCCTCCATTAGCCAATACTATCCCCTTGTACCCAGGGAACCGTGCTAGAAATCTGAGAACTATCTTCAAATTTTCAATTTCCCTTCCCTCCCACATCCAATCTGAGACCAGGTCCTGTCAATTATACTCCTGCCACTCTCAAATCTATCCTTTCCTCCCTGGTCCCCATGCGGCTGCAAAATTCTTCATCATCTTTCACCGAGGCTGTTTAAAGTTTTCTAACTCGTCACAGGGTGAGCGTTTCAGAAGGAGATTCATCCACATTTCCCCGTTGCTTGAAACCCTTCAGCGGCCCCTTCATTGTCTCAGTCGGTATTTTTCGAAGATATTTCCATGGCCTTGATCTTGGGGGTCCTAGAATTCTTTATGAGTTTACCTGTTGTACACTTTTTAATAATAAGCCAAAACATAAATATCAGCATACATATAGGTATGCTGCTGCTGCTAAGTCGCTTCAGTCGTGTCCGACTCTCTGCGACCCCATAGATGGCAGCCCACCAGTCTCTGCCATCCCTGGTATTCTCCAGGCAAGAACACTGGAGTGGGTTGCCATTTCCTTCTCCAGTGCATGAAAGTGAAAAGTGAACGTAAAGTCGCTCAGTTGTGTCTGACTCTTCGCGACCCCATGCACTGCAGCCTACCAGGCTCCTCTATCCATGGGATTTTCCAGGCAAGAGTACTGGAGTGGGGTGCCATTGCCTTCTCCGACATATAGATGTATAGCTCAGATAAGAAACGTATATATTCCAAAGAAGCATAAATACAAGTATATATTCTCGTGACACAACGATGTCACAAGATGTCAGCACCTTCTCTGCAGTCAGTGCCAACAATCTTTTTAGTAAACGGCGGCACCACGTTCATTGTTCTAAGAGAGAAAAAAAAAAAAAAAAAACCATAGAAGAACTTAATGTCTTAAATCCAAATGGCATTCCTCATAGCGTATAAATGCACAAAGACCTCCCTATGGCTTAAAGAGGGAGACATGGTAAGCAAATCGGTCCTGGTGTGGTGCACGTCAGTGTTGATGGAGTCTTGACAAAGTCAAAACTCCCACACCCAAGCTGTCAAGACGGCATTCACATCAGAGCAGTGTTTTAACCAAAAAAGAAAGCAGCGTCCCTCCAACTTTGAATCGCAATCATTTTACAACTCTGTTTATTTTTAACTTACAATATTGTTTTGGTTATATAAAAGCTTTGTACATAAGGAGTTTGTTCTTGATTTTACATGTATGCATATGTAAGTAAGACTATGGTTAAAAATAACTGAAGTGAACAATGGAAGTCACAAGAGCTACTTTTTTCTCTAAAAAGCAGCCATATGTTACTCAAGTTTAAGAAATCCTAGTGCGATAAGCTCAAGTTCAAATGCCGCGTGTTGACAAGTTCCTCCATGATCCAGCCACCAGTCACCTCCCACTGTTCAACACACCCTATCATTCAGCCATTTCAAATGGCTACTTTCCCTACCTTATCCTTGCTTTTGTATGCCTGGTGTTTGCAGTTTAGATTCCTCTGCCCAATACAAGCTCTATCCAGTGTATCAGTGATATTTTTATTCTTTCTCATTTCTTCCACCTTCAACCCCAGTCAGCCAGGTAAATGTAAGTATTGTTTCCAATGTCTTTCTTAAGTACAGAATATGCCTATTATCACATTTTCCACATGTGCTGTGATTCTTGATTTGGATGTCTGCCATTTTTTCTGAGGTTCTAAGCAACTTGAAATTAGGAGTGTTTATTCATCTCTGCCTTGAGTGTGTGCATGCTCAATCCCTCTTTGGGATGCCATGGACTGTAGCCTGCCAGGCTCCTCTGTCCATGGGATTCTCCAGGCAAGAATGCTGGATTGGGTTGCCATTTCCTCCTCCAGGGGATCTTCATGACCCAGGGATCGACCGGGCATCTCTTGCACTTCCTGCACTGGCAGGAAGATTCTTGACTTGTGGGTGCCTCCTGGGAAGCCCCACCTTTGCCTTACTAGCCCCTGGTTCATTTCCCAGTGTATGGTAGCCACTTAATTGATCATTGTTACATAGATGGATGGAAGAATGAAAATATAAATGGGTGGATGGATGGATGAGTGGCTGGGTGGGTAGGTAGTTAGTGAAAGGGTGGATGATGAAGTTGATACATGGAAGGATGTTGTCACTTCAGAGTAGTTTATTTTAAAGGGAGAAACCACCGTCCTTCCTAATAACAGTCATATTTTCTTCAGACTTCAGATCATGTTGTAACAGTATTCTTGTTGCCACAAATGGTTCCTCATGCAGAAGATGAGGTGAAAGCTTCCTTAAAGGTACTCGCATTGACTGTAGATGGTGAATCTTTTTACATCCTTTAGTGTTTCAGGCATTTAGGTGGGGTTGTTTAAATTAAAAAAAGAAATGTCACAAGTCATGATATACTTGTGAGAAAAACAACAAATGGATGGGAAAGGGGGCATGAATAAGGGTGGGCACAGAAAGGGACAAGTAGCTTTCCAGGTCAGCCTTTGTAATACCTTTCTTTAGTTTTCTGTTATTATATTTTTCATTTGTGCTTGCATCCAAGATCATTACTTTCTTAATTGGGATAGATTGCCTCCATATAAAAATTACCTACAGTTTGGCTCTTACATGCCACAGTAAAGCCTGAAAAAAAGTGATCAGAGGCTTGCCAGGAATGTTAAGCTTCATGAGCTTTGCCCTATGGTGCCATGGTGGTCTTCATATACGTACATATGTCTACACAACTAGAAAGTTATGATATTTTAACCGAAGTGGATTGCTCAGTGAACATAGAAAAATTTTGGTGGTCAATTTAAATCTTCAAGGGTGTGTTTTTAAGTTTTATAGTGCCTTCAGGTCAAAATACTATTAACCCTTTATGTTGCATTGCCTGTTATTTTTCCTTCCGATGAAACTATTAGAGGAAGAACTGGCGATATGCTTGCTGTCCTACTTCAAATAGAATTTACAAAGACTTACATGTTGAAAATGACACTCCGAAGGGGCAATGCAGTTCAGTTGGAACAAGGAATCCTGGCTTTAAGTGGCATTCTCTCCTCAGGCTCATAAACACACAAAGATGAGGAGGTAAGTACCGGTGGAGGCCAAATGAATGCAAATTGTTTAATTTGTGCTTTAAAACTGCTCATGGGTTTTGTAACTTTTTAAATGGTTTCAGCATCTTATTTTTGTTTGTTTTCTGAGGAATTTGAGCCTGTAGGCGATAAGTTTACACTCGAGGAGTGTGTGTCCCGCCATAAATTTGTAACAGTTCCTCTCCTTTCACATTCTACCCATAACAGCAAGGTTACGTGCTATACATGACACATGATATATAAGACAGTGTCAGTTTAAATATATATATTGTATGTTAGTTTGGTATTACCCTTTATTTAATATAAGCTCCTCCCTCGACATGTTATTCAGAGAACTGTAAGCATAGAAAGCAGGGTCCCTGGTGATGTAGTGGTTAAGACTTCACCTTATAATTCCAGGGATGTGGATTTAATCCCTGGTCAGGGAGCTGGGATTTTTAATCTCTCTGAGGCAAAAGATCTAGGCATAAAAGCAGAAGCAATGTTGTAACAAATTCAATGAAGACTTTAAAAATAGTCCACATAAAAAAAAAATTAATAGTTTTTTGAGTATAGAAAACAAATGAAAGTGGGAAAGAATAAGTATTGCAGCTAAACTCAGTAAAATTTCTCTAAGCACAAAAATGATGTAAAAAGGAATATGAATTTTACTAACTTAAGTGATATTGTTAACAATATGAGATTGTTCTAAAGGGGAAATTATATATGAATACAAAGTTTCCTTCTTTGTTCCCTTTACCCAGTGGTAGACACTGCTTCCTTGAGGAAATAAACAGTGGCTGTGTTTTAGGAGCAATACAATGGATTGAGGAATAATCCTAGTTAATTCCTTTGGGTCTTCTGATAAATGGTGAAATTGACCTAGCAGCCCTTACCTGTACATTTATTCTGAACGGTAACAGAATTAATTCACTGACGGCAATTTTTCAGGGCAAGAAGTCTATATAAACATTGGCTGAACTAAGTTGAAGGAGAGGGCAATCTAGTGTCATAAGGAAGGAAATCGTGCTGCTGTTCCTTGTTTGCCAAGTGAAAATAGAATGGAAGTGGCCCAAATATGTCTATCATGGCAATTTGTGAAGGTCACACAATTAGTAACTTACTGAACTTAGATTTGAACCAAGATATGCGTGATTCTCTTATTCAAGCAATTTCCACTGTACTGTACTATGAACTCCACTCTCATTAACCCGCAACACTTTTGTATAACTCTTGTCTAAAATTGCTTGTCATAAAGAATTCTGGGTACTTTTATTTGTGGGAGGGCTGACAAGGAACCATGTCAGAATCCTATTTCTCTTTGCCTGGATCCCAACTAAGAATTCTTGAACCAGTTTATTTTCCTGGGTCAGTTCAGTTCAGTTCAGTCCCTCAGTCGTGTCCAACTCTTTGCAACCCCATGAATCGCAGCACACCAGGCCTCCCTGTCCATCACCGTCATCCTTTAGCTATTCTCTTAGGGGAAAAAATATGAATATTTTAAGAAAAAGTTTAATGATTGGAAAAGTGATCAGAAAGTTTGTGATGTTCAATATAACATTTGAAGGCAGAGCATCATAATATCACGTGTCCTACAGATCGTACTCCAGTGATTAGGAAAACACCAAGAAGCAGAGAAACCACCAATTCCTAACCTGATTTTGCCTCTGAATCCACCATGGCCAAGCTCTTCTAGAAAATGTCCTCAGACTATCTTTATATACCCGTTTCCAGAACTGTCCCTCCTTTTTCATTTACCAGCTTTCTGTTCTTAGCTTCCCTACATCTTTTCCCTTGAGGAACCTCTGATCTTTCAAGTTTATCCATTTCCTCCTAGATATATTCCGTCCGTTAGAAACCGTTTTCCCTTTCCATAAAACTGGAGGAAAAACTGAATCACCGCCCTTCTTAGATTTGTTGGGTGAGCTTCTTTTCTGGTTCAGGCACAATCAACAGCCCTGGATTAAGCTGCTGTTAAGCAGAGCTTATAAGGGCTTTCCTGGTGGCTCAGTGGTAAAAATCTGCCTGCTAATGCAGGAGACATGGGTTTGATCCCTGGTTCGGGAAGATGCCCTGGAGAAGAACGTGGCAACCCACTCCAGTATTCCTGCCTGGGAAATCTCATGGACCTGGGAAACTGGCAAGCTGAAGTCCATGGGGCTGCAAAGAGTCAGACATGACAGGGATTGAGTGGGAACATGAGAGTTTATAAACACAAATGCATTATTTGGGAAATGAAGGTAGAGAAAAGCTCACCACATCTTTTCACACGGATATGACTTTTCTTTCTGTCAAAAAAAAAAAAAAAAAGAAATGGCCATTTTTCAAATCAAGGGAAGGCCATGTGGAAACAGAAGGTCCTAACGATCTCCAGGGATCACTTCTGCACTGGATTTTTCTTTAGTGTGGACATTCTGTATGAGTCTCCTAAAGGCAACTTAAACCTAATTTATTTAATGTTATAATAATGGGTTTTGAAATAATAAATCCAGCAGGAGTTGGCTTCCTTAGTGAAAAGCCTGTTTGAACATGGATTTGCTGTCCTATTCATGTTTGCTTTCCCAATAATTTAAAAGTTTCTGGAATAGAGTGAAGTCGCTCAGTCGTGTCCAACTCTTTGTGATCCTATGGACTGTAGCCTACCAGGCTTCTCAGTCTATGGGATTTTCCAGGCAAGAGTACTCGAGTGGGTTGCAATAGAGGACATACAAAAATAAAATATGATGTAAATGAAACTTTGACTCAGACATGGTTAATACGTCTTTTGTTGTTCAGTTACTAAGCGGTGTCCAACTCTGCGATGCTGTGGACTGCAGCACGCCAGGCTTCCCTGTCCTTCACCATCTCTAGGAGCTTGTTCAAACTCATGTGCATTGAGCCAGTGGTGCCATCCAGCCATCTCTTACTCTGCAGTCCCCTTCTCTTGCCTTCAAACTTTCCCAGCATCAGGGCTTTTCCAATGAGTTGGCTTTTCACGTCAGGTGGCCAAAGTATTGGAGCTCAACTAAATGATATTTTAACTGTGAGGGAGGAAAAAGATTTCTACAGATTTCAAATGAGAAGGTAGAAAATTGGTGTTGATGCTTTGGTGGGCAGATATAGCCCTTTTTTTCTTATGCCCTTTTATCTTTCACTGTCCCTTTTTCTTTCTTAAGTCATTTAACTGAAATTTGTACCATTGACACAGAGTAATCTAATGTGTAAATCAGGGGCCCCCAGCCTTGGGGATCTAATGCCCGATGATCTCAGGTGCAACTGATGTAATAATAATAGACATAAGTTGCACAATAAATATAATGCACTTGGGTCATTCTTAAACCACCCCCACCTCCCAGTCTGTTGAAAAATTGTCTTCCATTAAGCTGGTCCCTGGTGCTGAAAATCTTAGGGACCACTGGTATAAATTAAGAAGAGTGTCTATAATTTGAAAAAGGAGAACAAGACCTATTTGATGCCAGGTTCTGACTACTCCCTACTCAACCATTTTTGTGCTAGGTTCCATTCCTTGCTGTTGTTCAGTCACTCAGTCATGTCCAACTCTGACCCCATGTACTGTAGCACACCAGGCTTCCCTGTCCTAAACCATCTCCCAGAGATTGCTCAAACTCATGTCCATTGAGTTGGTGATGCCATCCAACCATCTCATCTTCTGTCATCCCCTCCTCCTCCTGCCCTCAATCTTTCCCAGCATCAGGGCCTTTTCTAGTGAGTTGGCCCTTCACATCAAATGGCCAAAGCATTGGAACTTCAGCTTCAGCGTCAGTCCTTCCAATGAATATTCAGGACTGATTTCCTTTAAGATTGACTGGTTGGACCTCCTTGCAGTCCAAGGGACTCTCAAGAGTCTTCTCCAACACCACAGTTCAAAGCATCAGTTCTTCAGTGCTCAGTCTTCTTTATGGTACAACTCACACATCTACAAATGATGACTAGAAAAAACACAGCTTTGACTATACAGATCTTTATTGGCAAAGTAATGTCTCTGCTTTCAAATATGCTGTCTAGGTTGGTCACAGCTTTTCTTCCAAGGAGTAAGAGTCTTTTAATTTCATGGCTGTAGTCACCATCTGCAGTGATTTTGGAGCCCAAGAAAATAAAGTCTGTCACTGTTTCCATTGTCTCCCCATTTATTTGCCACGAAGTCATGGGACCCAATAGAGTTTTTTTTATTAATCAGAAATGCTTCCAGGAGGTGAAAGAAATGCTGGGCTCTAGATAAGGAGGCAGTCTTCTGACCTCCTCTAGTGGTTAACACATCAGAGAGTGCTCACCCACCAACCCAAAGTTGGGAAGCTAAAAAGTAGATGAGTGTTAGTTTCCACAAGGTTCTTAAGGAAGAGAATGGGAGAGACTGAATAAACAAGCACTGAGGTAAGCCTAACTGCTTTTGTCTGAGGCTACAGTTATCAGCTCAGGTGAAGCCAGGAGGTTAGAAGGAGGAGAGGAAAAGGCAGAGACACACCACAGAGAGCAGAGCCAAGGGGGACGCTGGCCCCTCTGACAAAGGCCTGTAAGTGCAGCCACCTGCCTGAGATGGATATTCAGAAACCAAAAGTTAAGATACTATGTTTATTTTTTAGTGATGTCTTCTGAAAGGGAACAGGCTTGGTTATGAAAAAAGTCCAGTGACAAGTTCACAGTCTCTCAAATTTCACAGTGTATGTATTAAACCTTGGTAGAGAGTTGGACTGTGAAGAAGGCTGAGCGCCAAAGAATTGATACTTTTGAACTGTGGTGTTGGAGAAGACTCTTGAGAGTCCCTTGGACTGCAAGGAGATCCAACCAGTCCATTCTGAAGGAGATCAACCCTGAGATTTCTTTGGAGGGAATGATGCTAAAGCTGAAACTCCAGTACTTTGGCCACCTCATGTGAAGAGTTGACTCATTGGAAAAGACTCTGATGCTGGGAGGGATTGGGGGCAGGAGGAGAAGGGGACAACAGAGGATGAGATGGCTGGATGGCATCACCGACTCGATGGACATGAGTTTGAGTGAACTCCGGGAGATGGTGATGGTCAGGGAGGCCTGGCGTGCTGCGATTCATGGGGTCGCAAAGAGTCGGCCACGACTGAGCGACTGAACGGAACTGACCTGAGAGATTTGTTAAATCCTTAAAACTAGAAGTCTGGACTTCCCTGGTGGCCCAGTGGTGAAGAAGTCACCTACCCAAACAGGAGACACAGGTTGGTTCCCTGATCTGGGAAGATCCCGCACAGCATGCAGCCGCTAAGCATAAGAGCCACCACTATTGAGCCTGCACTCTGGAGCCCAGAAGCTGTAATTACTGACGTTCAAGAGCCCCAGGGCCCTCGCTCTGCAGCAGAGAAGCCCGCAAAGTGTGACCGAGCACGGCAACGAGAGAGTAGCCCCCACTGGCTGCAGTTATAGAAACACCTGAGCAGCAGCAAAGACCAAGCACAGAAAAAAAGCCAATAAATACTAAAAGCCAAGAAGACTATTATGAAGAGGTTTTCAATACACCTAGCAGCAAGCCTGCCCCTTCCCTAGAACAGAACTTTGTTCTTCAGCCCAGAACAAATAGTTGAGCTGAATTACGTTTCGGGACTTTATAAGGTGTTGACACGACGTCGACTTTCACGTCGTAAATGTGCCACCCTAATAATCCCCCTTTAATTACTGTTTATTATAAATGAATGCTCTCAGCATTCCAGTGCGGCACTTTTCATTTTTCTGTCAGTGACGTTTGCTCTGGGGGAACTTTCGCCCCCAGCTACCAATGCTCTGATCCCAGACGTGCACGGATTCGGAGACCTTGGGGAATGGCACCTGGGATGCTGGAGGCAACATCCTTGTGGATACTCAAAAATTATAAAAACTAAACAGGCCCGTAAAAAATGATAGAAGAAGGCACTGTGCCTTCAAAGCACATGTCCTCTAAAGACTGGATTGCCTATTCACTAGTTCGCATCAGTTCCATCCTAGTCAAATTTCCCCTTGTAGAGGACTGAAAGCTAATGAGAATTAGCAGGAATAATAACTTCCTCTATCCAGTGGCTCACACGTAATGCACACTAGATTGACAACACAGAAATGTAAGAAAAGGATAGGAGACAATCTGTGTGTGCCTTCTGAGTGGTAAAAGAGTCTAGAGGTCAAGCCAAAGCTGAGCTAATTTTTACAACCATTCTGTAAAAGAATAGCTGGCCTTAAATGGAATCTCAAAGGCTGGATGTTATGGTAACACAATATACAGGAATTAGAAGAAAAAAAAATTAGGTCAGTTAATAACATTTTCCCTGCAAGGATCACACAGACCGAATTCTGTGAAATAAATATTTGTGATAAGCAAAGCTCATGGTAAGAGAACCGGGCTATTCATTATCACCAGAGAAGGATGTTACCATCAATAGATGAAGCTGAGATTTTTAGAACTTTGGGTAATTAATTTCAATCAGAGCTGGATTCAAGGTCAGTTGTGTAACACCAGCCATTATTTTCCCTTTGCTACCTTTGGCAGGCATTCTCCATGGCTCATCCATAAATAATTAAGACCAGAGGATCTGCTATATCAGCTTAACTACTGTAGGGAAATGCAAGATTTTATTTCATTTGTAACTTCTGAGAGAAAGGGAAACAACCTTCTCTGTGTATTAAGAGATGAGGCTTACTTCCTGCATAAACAGTACAAACGTTTCTTTTTAAGTGCTCAGCATGTTCGTTTCCATCTGGACCTTTCTAAACTGCTTGAGTAAATTGAGAAAAATTATAAAAGCAAAAGCCTTATGCACATACTGCCAGCATGAAATCATTTAAATCTGAGGTAACCTCCAACTGACAATAGTGAGTCATCAGGATAATGTAATATTTTGTGAGACACATGATGAACTAACAATTTGAAATTTAGCAACATGAATCGCACGTCCAAAACATGAGATGGGTGTCCGAAGGAACTCCTGAGATTTCTTCATTTAGGACTGGTTTGGGAAAGACACAATCTCTAGGGTATCCATAAAACGAAAAGTACACTTCACAGAGCTAAGGTTATTTGATGAGCAGGTCAAAACGTTCCGTTGGTAATATTTTAATTTCTTCAGTGGAAATGATTTCGATTTGTCTTCCTTCTTATAAATGTTTCATTTAATTTACAAACAGACGCACCTTTGAAATATGTATATGAAAGTGAAGAGATTCAGTTACAATCAAAACACTACATCTCGATTCAATATGTGTTCGTGCGCATATATGCAAAATGCAACTAATATCATTGTGCAGGAGAAAGAACAACAAATTAGATATTAAAGATATTAAGGCAGCGCCTAATCCAGATCTTTAAAAAATGTAAAATGTGCAATTTACGCAATTCTAAGCTGAGGAGTCTGCTATGGTAAAATGGAAAGAACTGTGGGTTTGAATCACAATTTGAGGTAGAACTGTGAAATCATAAGGGATTATATATGCTATTGGAGAAGGAAATGGCAACCCACTCCAGTATTCTTGACTGCAGAATCCCATGGACAGAGGAGCCTGGCGGGCTACAATCCGTGGGGTTGCAAAGAGTCGGACCCAACTGAGTGACTAACAACAACTATAATATGTGCTATTGTTAGTTGAAAATTACAGTACAAATGTAGGGAAACAAAAGGACAGAGGAAAGAAAAGCAAGAATATGAAGAAAACATGAGGGACTAGAGAGTCACACTTACATGACCTTGTATGTTTTAAAAGAACAACCACGCTTGGGGATAGTCACCATTTTGACCCTAGGTCACTCCACCAATACTGCCAGGGAGGGTACGCAGATGCACCTACTCACGTGACTTGAGTAGGTTTCCTTTCTTATGAGCAGTCCCAAGACCCAAACCAGTTACCTGGGGTCCACAGTGAAGTTAAAGTACCTTTATATCCATTGACATCAAACTCATTGATCCTTACCATTCCCTATTACTGCCTTCATCTACTAGCTATGATGCTATAATAATATGTACTTTCATATTAAATTAAGAGCATTCGTCATTGTGACAAAATGGAGGTGAACCATTAAATGTCAATAGTTAAGAAGAGCAAAGAAAAAGCCCTCACAAAATGATAGGTCCTTAATTGTTGTGGGTCAGATACTGTGATCCCTTTAAAGAGTATGTTATTAGCCCTGAATACTATTTGCCAGCTACAGGAAATAAAGGTCCACCACTTCCTCTGCTGAATATTCGAAGATCTCCTCTTTCTACCTAAGTATTTGGAAGCCCCTCCCATCCAGCTAAGGCAGTTCTCAGAAGGACATTATTCTGAACTTGACTATAGGAAATCCCATAATTTCAAGGCTAGATGTATGTGTATAAGAAAGCCTATAATGTCAATATATTCAGAAGGTTGGTATGATTGTCTCTCTGCCACCTGCCTTACTTTTGGTATTAAACTTCTTGGTTGACAATTATTCCTTTTTTAAAAACAGTGTTATTGAGATGTAACTGAGATAGAAAAAAACTACAAATATTTAACTTGTACATCTTCTGATTTAATGAGTATGGATATTCACATATACCCCTGAAATCATCATTACAATCAAGGTAATAAAATATCTATCATTTCAGGTGGCACCAGTGGTAAAGAATCCACCTGCCAATGCAGGAGACTCAAGAAATGTGTGTTTGATTCCTGGGGAGGGAAGATCCCCTGGAGAAGGAAATGGCAACCCACTCCAGCAGTCCTGCCTGGAAAATAGCATGGATAGAGGAGCCTAGCAATCTACAGTCCATGGGACTGCAAAGAGTTGAACATGACTGAGTGACGGAGCACACATGTCTTCTAAAAGTTGACCCCTGCCCTGCCACTTTGTTTTTTTGGTGTTTTTGTTTGCTTATTTGTTTTAAAGACACTAAACACAAGATTTCAGTTCAGTCGCTCAGCCGTGTCCGACTCTGCAACCTCATGGACTGCAGCACTCCAGGCCTCCCTGTCCATCACCAACTCCCAGAGTTCACCCAAACTCATGTCCATTGAGTCGGTGATGCCATCCAGCCATCTCATCCTCTGTCATCCCCTTCTCCTCCTGCCCTCAATCTTTCCCAGCACCAGGGTCTTTTCAGATGAGTCAGTTCTTCGCATCAAGTGGCCAAAGTATTGGAGTTTCAGCTTCATCTTCAGTCCTTCCAATGAACACCCAGGACTGATTCATTTAGGATGGACTGGTTGGATCTCCTTGCAGTCCAAGGGACTCTCAAGAGTCTTCTCCAACACCACAGTTCAAAAGCATCAATTCTTCTGTGCTACCTTTCTTCACAGTCCAACTCTCACATTCATACATGACCACTGGAAAAACCATAGCCTTGACTAGACGGACCTTTGTTGGTTAAATAATATCTCTGCTTTTTAATATGCCATCTAGGTTGGTCATAACTTTCCTTCCAAGGAGCAAGCGTCTTTTAATTTCATGGCTGCAGTCACCATCTGCAAACACAAGACTTACCTCCAACATAATTTATAAGTGCCCGGTACAGTAATGTTAGCCATAAGGCACTAGGCTATCCAGCTGATTTCTAGGACTTCATCTTGCATGACTAAAACTTTATCCTCATTGAACAAAAACTCCCAATTTTTCCCTCCCATCAATCCCTGGCCGCCATCTTTCTACCCTCTGCTTCCATGAGTTTGACTTTTAGATGGCTCATAAAAGTGGGATCTTGTCCTATTTGTCCTTCTGTGACTGGCTTATTTCACTAAGCATCATGTCTTTCAGTTTCATCCATGTTGTCATACACAACAGATTTCCTTCTTTTAGAAGCTGAGTTATGGTTGTGTGTGTGTGACATGTTCTTTATCCATTCATCCATCCGTGAGCATTTAGGCTATTTCCAGATCTCAACCATTATGAATAGTGCTGCAATGAACATGGGAACACACATACCTCTTCAGTATTCTGACTTCAACTTTTTCCAATGTATTACTAGATGTGGAATATATACTCAGATACGAGTAGTTCTCTTTTTAGCTTTTTGAGACCCTTTCTTACTGTTTTCTATAGCAGATAAACAAATTTGCACTCCTGATCAACAGTGTACAAGGATTCTATCTCTCCACAACCTAAGCAGCACATATTATCTGTTTGTTTCTTGATAATAGCCATCCTAATGGATGTGAGGTGATACTTCACTTTAGGTCAGATTTTCCATTCCCTAGTGATTAGTGACATTGAGCATCTTTTCATACGCATGTTAACCATTTGTCTGTTTTCTTAGAGAAATGTCCGTTCAAATCCCGTGTCCTTTTTAAATCAGGTAACTTTTTTTTTCACTGTTGAGTTATAGGAATTCTTTATTTATTTTAGATATCCACCCCCTAACAGATATACATTGTTTGCAAATATTTTCTCCCATGTCGTAGGTTGTCTTATCATTCTGTTGATTGTTTCCTTTATGGTGCAAAAGATTTTTACTTTAACAAAGTTCCACTTGTCCATTTTTGTTGTTGCTGCCTGAATTTTTGATGTCACATCCAAGAAATCATTGCCAAGACCAATGGCTTCAAGCTCCTCACTCCAATATTTCTTTTAAGAATCTTAGAGTTTGCCCTTACTCCATGTTGAGTTGATTTTTTTTGTATACTATGAGATAAGATTAAAACAAATTCTAATTGTACATTCTGATTCTGTTTTAATTTCTTAAAACAATAATAAAAAATACTCAAATTATGCTGAAGAGAAGAAATACATAGAACACCAAGATTAATTTATACCAAAGTCTACAAATTCACTTATATTTTTATGCCAATTTTTGTTTTGATCTACTCTGAGCATTTAGAGTTGCTTAAGCATAAAGGAATCTTGTGATATATGTGTTACTTAAGGACTCTTTGACTCACAGTTCAATCAAATATGACATGCCAGGCTTACCTAAAATATGAAAGTATTAGTTCAACAAAGATGTATTTAAAATACATTTCAGTAGCTAAAAAAGGAACACAAGAAACCAAAGGGCCAAAATTATAATAATCAAAGGAAAGCCTTTGACTTAGTTTAGTATTTCTCAAAGACAGAAAAAAAAATTTTTTTTTTGAATTTTGAGACTATTATGCCTAAATTGAGCTGCATGATTTAAGTTTGCTTTAGTTCATTCTTTAAGTAGAACTTAGAAATAAATTAGCAGGTGAGTTGGTAAAAGAAACAGAATGTAGAGATGGAAGGCGAAGACAATTTGCCCTCCTGAGGCTTGGTGCCTGAAGGGCTGTCTTCCGTTTCAGAAAGCGTAATACACTTTCACAGTGTAGCCAATCTATCACACCCCCAAGAGGGTGCACACTACACCGTTCCCTCCAAGGGGCCCCAGAGGTAGCAGATTTATAAGAAAAATAATTCTGCCTTATCACATGCTCCAGTCTTAAGATCTGGTGGAGCAGGTTATTTTTTTCACAAAGGATTTGTTATTGCACGCAGTTGTTTCAGCCATGCTTCGTCTTTGAAATCACAGCTTTTGCTATCTTTCATTTTTATTTTTCTTTTCTGTGTCCTTTGGGCCATTAGCAACCTGCTTTCCAAGATGTCACAGAAAAGAGGCTCACTTCGACCTTGGTTAGTCTCAGAGACTTTAGAGCATGTGGATTTAGACCGTGACTAGATCAGCACCTGCTGATACTGGCTCGTGGTTCAGAGTGGCTAAAAGAGTGAGCCTAGATGCTGATGTATTGGATAGAATTCTTCCTTTTGGCTTCACTCTAGTACGTGCTAAGTCTGTGCACCTCAGACAAATTTCTTCATGCTTTCATTTCTCAGATGTTTCATCTCAAAAACAGGCATCAGATTTTACCTAAATACACATCGTTACCTTGGGCTTCCCACGTGGCACTAGTGGTAAAGAACGTGACTGCCAATGCAGAAGGTGCAAGAGATGCGGGTTTGATCCCTGGGTCAGGAAGATCCCTTGGAGAAGGGAATGGGAACCCACTCCAGTAATCTTGCCTGAAGAATCCCATGGACAGAGGAGCCTGGCAGCCTACAGCGCATGGGGTCTCAAAGAGACACGGCTAGACACGGCTGAGCAACGAAGCATACAGAGGGTTATCAGACTCTCCACCAGAAATTTTTAGGGTTTAGAAATAACATGAAACCTTATGTTGTTAGTCCCCGAATTTGCTTTCTTCCAATATGTAGGCTCAGAAAGTCCTGACTGTCTTTGTAGACAAATCTCCTTTGTCTACATGGCGTGAAAGTGAACGTCACTCAGTCATGTCTGACTCTTTGTGACCCTATGGACAGTCCATAGTCCGTGGAATTCTCCAGGCCAGAATACTAGAGTGGGTAGCCTTTCCTTTCTCCAGCAGATCTTTCCAACCCAGGGATCAAACCCAAGTCTCCCTCATTGCACGTGGATTCTTTACCAGCTGAGCCCCTACATGACATGGATACCCTCTATTTCAGTGACTTAACCCCAGAGGGAGGGAATTGTTGCTGCTGGGTTTTTTGGGTTTTGTTGTTGGCCATGCCACTATGCAGCATATAAGATGTTATTTCCCCAACCAGGGATCAAACCCATGTTCCCTGCAGTGGAAGTGCGGGGTCTCAACCACTGGATGGCAGGGAAGTCTCATTGGTGGTTTTTAAGGGCATGAAAATAGGTTCCAGGGGATTCATTCATTCTGAAATTTCATGAATTTCATGGAGTAAGCAATACTGTTCCATCTCCACATCCCCCCACCTGCATCTATTCACATTTGGAAACGACTTATTATCTAAAGCTGCTTCAAACACACATGCATACTTTGCCTTGGACTTGGGAGGTATAGAACTGGATGATATCAAAGATGTCAAAATAAAGCTGTAAACATATGGAACCAACATCAGAGGTTAGAGGGGTGCAGGTGAGGCGTATCTGATACAGAGAAGCCAGACCTGGGAAGAGCTCTGGGACTCGGTGAGGAGAGCAAATTTAAAGGCCCCCAGAGGCGACTAAGCTTGATGATAAGACGGAGGCCACCGCCGCATCACTGCACAAGGGCAGAGGTGGAAAGAGACAAGAAGAGGTGGTTGTATTCATTTCCTAGGGCTGCTATGGTGGCTCAAAACAAGAGAAATTCATTGTCTAATGAACCAGGAGGCCAGAAATCAAAATCAAGGTGTCTACAGAGTTGTTCTCTTTAAGAGGTTCTAAGGAAAAACCTGTCCCATGCCTTTCTCTCAGCTGCTGGTGGTGGCTGGTGGGCCTTGATATTCCTGGACTTGGACCCGCGACCTTCTAATCTCAGTCTCCACCTTCATCCCTGTGTCTTCTCTCTGCCTTGGAGTCTCTTCTTCTTGGGAGGACACCAGTCATATCCGATTGAGAGTCATGCTTATCCAGTATGACCTCATCCTTACATAACTGATTACATCTGCAGAGACCCTGTTTCCAAACTAGCTCACTTTCTTAGGCTCCAAGGGGCACTATGGACTTCCCTGGTGGCTCAGATGGTAAAGCGTGTCTACAGTGCGGGAGACCTGGGTTCTATCCCTGGGTTGGGAAGTTCCCTGGAGAAGGAAAAGGCAACCCACTCCAGTACTCTTGCCTAGAAAATCCCATGGACGGAGGAACCTGGTGTCCATGGGGTAGCAAAGAGTCAGACACGACTGAGCGACTTCACTATCACTATCACTAAGGGACACTATTCAACCGAGCACAGAGGGCTGCCGATTGTCAGATCATACAGGGCCTGGTGACCCATTGCATGGAACTTGGGTTTTTGTGTTGTTCTGCTTTTCTAAATACAATCTTAAATCTCCAGAAGATTTTTAGCAGAGGAAAGAAGTAATCTAATATATACATTGGTAAGATCATTCTGGGACTTCCCTGGTGGCTCAGATGGTAAAGAATCTGCCTGCCAATGCAGCAGACCCGGGTTCAAACCCTAGATTGGGAAGATCCCCTGGGGTAGGAAGGGGGTAGGAATTCTGGTGTTCTTGCCTGGAGAATGCCATGGACAGAGGAGCCTGGTGGGCTATAGTCCAGGGGTTCTCAAAGAGTCAGACCCAACTGAGCGACTAACACCTTCACTTTCAGGATCATTCTCACCAGTATATAAAGAGAGAGTTCTCAGTAGAGAGAAAAGACATACAGAAAGCCAGTGCACTGACCTGCAGTCATCAAGGAGAGAGATGATAGAGGCTTGAAGCCAGCGTGTTGGCATTCACAGCCAAGAGGTGTGGACCTTGGGGGAAGGATCTGAAGGATGTAAGTAACACGTGTTGCTGATGGGGTTGATGTGGGACTGAGGGAAAGGGAGGGACCTGAGATTTCTGCTTTGCGTAACTGGGTGGAGGATGGCACCATTCACACGACAGGGAAGGCTGCCAGCTGGGTGGGCGGGACTGGAGTGGCCAGTTCCCCTGCGGATGCGTTGTAGGCACGCTGCATGTTAGAATTCCCAGTGGAGATAACATAAGCCAGTTGGAGCCTGGAGAGAGGTCAGAACGTGAAAGATAAATTAGACAGTTATCAGCAAGTGAAGGGTAATTAAAGCCATGCCGGATGAGGTCATCTGGAGTTTGAGGGGAGAGCGAGAGGAGAGACTGTTATGCGTCTCAGGATACACTCGGGCTTGGAGGCTGGAGACAAAGAGGAAGACCCAGCAAGAGAAACTGGGGGAGAGGAGCTCTGGAGGAAGGAAGACGTCCAGGAAGGCAGGGGGTCGGGGATCATAACTGTTCTTCCCGCTGCACGTATGGTGATGAGGAAGTCACACGGGCAAGGTTCCGTTCATTGTTCAAAACGCTGCTTTTTCTACCAGTTGCTACTCTGGTGGGACTCTCCCTAAGGGATGAATGATCATCATTCAGCACTGACTTAAGGCTTGGCTATGTGACTAGCTGTGGCCAGCAAACTGTGAGCGCGAGTGGTGAGCTATTCACCAAACAGAAACTTTCAAAGCCGTTGCGTGCTCTGCATTGCACTTTGCCTTCCAGGTCAAGATCCCAGCTGGGACTCATGGCTTCAGCACAAACCCAACGGAAGAAGATGTAAAGAGCAGGTCTATACCCAACATTTCGTGTGGGGGAAATATAAACCTTGTTTCTGGGAGCTATGGACACTCGGGACTAACCATTAACCACAGCATAACCTAGAGAGAGCCGAGGAAACCATCACATCCTATGCAGGGAAGTTGTAAAATGAGATGCTCTTCATGGCTCTGGAGCCCACAGGGCTGTGGGAAGAACAGCAACCTCTACATCAAACTTATCTAAGGTCGGAGCCCAAGTCTGCCACGTACTAAGTTCTGAACATCCACAAATGAACTGATGTCTCTGAGCCTCAATTTCCCATCTGTCTTACAAGACTGTTGTGGGATTAAATGTGACCATATTGGCAAAGCACATGGTACATTTCCCACCTCTCTCTCCACAAAACATCCTCAAGGTATATATAGATATAAATTCTATATAAATATTATATATGAATATAATAAATATAAACATTATATATGAATATTATATATTCTATATGATTATATATGTTAATTATATATTATATACATAAATATCCATTGGAAAGACTGATATTGAAGCTGAAACTCCAATACATTGGCCACCTGATGCAAAGAACTGACTCATTTGAAAAGACCCTGATCCTGGGAAAGACTGAGGGCAGGAGGAGAGGGGGCTGACAGAGGATGAGATGGTTGGATGGCATCACCGACTCAACGGACATGAGTTTGAGTAAACTCCAGAAGTTGGTGATGGACAGGGAGGCCTGGCATGGTAAGTCTGTGGGGTCACAAAGAGTTGGACTTGACAGAATGACTGAACTGAACTGATAAATATAAATAAATATATATATATATGTATATATATATATATATATATCTCTTCTCTCTTTCATTATCTGTTAACTCAGATTTAGCGTTCAAGGCACTGCTAGGTTGCACATACCATCACCAAGTCATGAGAAATGGGAGGGTATAAGCATAGAATCCACAGAGTCCAGGGCTGGAGCCTGTCCCTGCTCTTGGACTGACCCCAAGGGGACAGCAGAGTGTCCAAGAAATGGAGGTCACACCACTGTCAGTACAGCCTTCGTTCACACAAACGTTGGCCCTGGGGGTGCATTCAGAAAATCACTCAGGTCTTCTTCAATAATGGAGGTAACCAAGGGGATTTCATAGGAATAACAGAGCAAATGTAGGACCTTTAGTGTCTGGACTAAGTTTGGGCAGAAGGAAGGAGAGAACTCTTAGTGGTTAAAGTGACAGAAAACAAGCTTAAGACTAAAGACTCAGAAGTTTATATTTACTTAACAGAGAATTAACATCTCACCTAAACTGCATTATCATTTGAAATAGGTATCAGTTCAGTTCAGTTCAGTCGCTCAGTCGTGTCAGACTCTTCACGACCCCATGAATTGCAGCATATCTATTTTATAGGTGAAGAATTAGATGCTGAGAGACTAGATAAACAGAGCTGGAAACAGCACCCAACTTTATATGTCCCCAGAATCCATATTCTTTCCTTTATGCACACTGCTTCTCTAAAAGAAAATTAAAGTTAGGAAGTCAGAGATCTCAAAGTATGACCTTAGCCTACAAAACAACTGAAAAGGGGAGGGGATATCTCGACAACATGATCACCCAGAAACTTGTACAAAAGATATGACCCTAGAGCATTATTCTTTTTTAAAGAGGTTTTTTTTTGGAGGGGGGGGGATGTAGACCATGTTTAAAGTCTTTATTGAACATGTTACAATATGGCTTCTGTTTTATGTTTTGGTTTTTTGGCCAGAGGCATGTGGGATTTCAGCCCCATGACTAGGGATCAAACCTGCATCCCCTGTATTGGTAGAAGTCTTAAACACTGGACCTTCAGGTAAGTCTTTATTCCTAATAGCCAAAAAGGGGAAAATAACCCAAGTATATATCAGTGGGTGAATGGGTAAACGAGCTGTGGTCTTTGCATACAATGGACTATTATTGAGCCTCATGGAAGGAAGGCAATGCTGGCACATGGTGCCCATGGATGAACTTTGAAAACATTGTGCTCAGGGAATGAAAGAAGTCAGACATAAAGGCCACATATGGTATCAATTCATTTATGTGTAATGCCTGGGGTAGGTCAGTCTATAGAGGCTTAAGTAATCTAGATGACTACCTGCAGAAGAAAGACATAAAAGGGAATGGGGTGATGCTTGATGGGTGTGGGGTGTATTTGTGGGGTGATTAAAATATTCTGAAATTGGCAATAATGGTTCAACCTTGTGAATGTACTAAAAACTATGGGACTGTGCATTTCAAAACTATGAATTTAATATCATCTCAATGAAAAGAAAAGGGAGGAAGAAAGGTATAATTTGGGAGTGTCTTCTTAGTAGCACTTGGCATTAAGGCTTGCAAGCCACTGACTCAATTCCAATTGGACAGTTCTACTTTTGGTTTTTTAAGGAGCCTCCATACTGTTTTCCATAGTGGCTGTACCAACTTACATTCCCACCAACAGGGCAGGAGGGTTCCCTTGTGTCCACACTTGCTCCAGAATTTATCATCTAAAGATTTTTTGAAGATGGCTGTTCTGACTGATGCAAGATGATACCTCAAGGTAGCTTTGGTTTGCACTTCCCTAACAATGAGTGATGTTGAGCATCTTTCCGTGTGCATGTTGGCCATCTATATGTCTTCTTTGGAGAAATGTCTATTTTCTTCTGCCCATTTTTTGAATGAGTTGTTTGTTTTTTGATAAGGAGCTGCATGAGCTCTTTGTATGTTTTGGAATTAATTCTTCATTGGTTGCTTTGTTTGCAAATAATTTCTTCTATTCTGAGGGTTGTCTTTTCGTCTTGTTTATGGTTTTCTTTACTGTGCAAACGCTTTTAAGTTTCATTAGATGCCATTTGTTTATTCTTGTTTTTATTTTCATGACTCTAAGAGGTAGGTCAAAAGAGATCTTGCTGCGATTTATGTCAAAGAGTGTCCTGCCTATGTTTTCCTCTAAGAGTTTTATAATGCCCAGCCTTACATTTAGGACCTTAATCCATTTGAAGTTTATTTTTATATATGGTGTTTAGGGAGTGTTCTAATTTCATTCTCTTACATAAGTATGGTGATTCACTTTGTGAACTGCACAAAATAACACAACATAGTAAAGCAAATATACTCCAATAAAAATTTGAGAGAAAATTCCCAACTGGATTGCTTATCTGGAGCTTAAACTCCACAGTCTTAGTAGGGGTTTGGAGGGGAGGCTCACTTCTCAGCAGCCCCTTGATCCTGGCTGAGTGAGGCAGGGAGCAGAGCCCGGAGCCCATGGCTGGCAGGGCAGCAACAGAAGCAGCCGCCCCCGGCCAGAGACCAAGAGGTCTGAACATGAAGATGCACCGTGTATGGGCTCCCCCAGGCTGTGCAGGTCATGTCCAGAGAGGACTCCAGTGCCCTGGGCGCAGGGGGAAAGCCCATCAACTTTCAACTGCATGGAATTACATCAAGGTCTTCATCTATTTTGAGAATGCCCCGAGGAAAGGAGGAAATATGAAGTGCAGAAGAGCAAGGAAGAGCCTGGTCCATGGGAAGGCAGGTAGACTTCCGTGCATAGGCATCTATTAGATGCCACATGTTCCCTGGGTTCTCACCAAATGCACTGCATCTTTGGATCAACACAGTGACTGAGCAAGTTCTCCAGGGACAGAACCACCAGGACAACGTCAAGACTGCCCTGCTGCCCAGATTCCCTCCCAATCCTTGCCATCACACCTCCAAGTTCCAGGAGTGCCGCGGCCAGCACAAGCAAGAGTCGCACCTGCTCAGGGAGAGAACGGAGCGTCCCCGCTAAGAAAATAAGAGATAGACAAAAGATGGGGTTGAGAGGATCAGCCCCAAATGGCTGATACCTTGCTTTATTGTGCTGCGGTATATATAGGGTAAAGTACGTGACTTAAGGCACTCACAAGGTTGTTTTTTAATCTCAGGATACAATCACCAGACCCTTACCATTGTATACAGAACACAATCAGAATATCGATCTTCTATGAAGTATACACAATAAGATAATCTATCTTCTATGAAATGTTGCCGAAACCAAACATCTTGGAGCCTTAAGGGTTATAAAAACTCTTGAGGGTGGCGGGACAGGGAGCTTAGGCACGTGTCCTAGGGCCCGGCATACCTGCCAGGGAGCTCCCAAGACTTAACCCTTCACGGGTCGTCCCCCGCACAGGAGCACAGGCATGCTCTCTGACTCTTGCCAAGGAAATGATTCAACATCTGAGGACAGCAATGATGATAAGGGTCCTGGCCTGGGAGGTGGCAATTAGCTCTGTGTGTGTGTGTGTGTGCATGTGTGTATATGTGTGTGTGCATGTGCCTGCATGTGGTATGTGCATATTAGTCACTGAATTGCGTCCAACTCTTTGGGACCCCACAGACTGTTGCCCGTCAGACTCCTCTGCCCATGGAATTCTCCAGGCAAGAATACTGGAGTGGAGAGCCATGCTCTTCTCCAGGGGATCTTCCTGACCCAGGGGTCGAACTCAGGTCTTCCACACTGCAGGCAGATTCTTTACCATCTGAGCCATGAGGGAAGCCCAGCAATTAACTGGAAACAGCTAAAGTGGGAGGTGGGGGGAAACAGCCAGAGACCTTCCCCCCAGGCTTGATTCCCCATTGCCTCAGCGACCATAGGACCACACTGTGCTGTGGGCTCCCAGGGGAAACTGGAAACTGGTGAAAACTTGGCTCCCCTTAATTCTGGTTGGAGCCCCCACATGCTTCCACTGGGCTTCCACTGGGCAGGGGAGGACGATACGATACTATCTCTGTTCTCTACACCTGAGTGGTCATCTCTCAGCCTTGTGCTCCCTTGAAGACTGTGCTCACAGGAACTCAGAGTTCCAAATTGACAACAGTTGGTTATTTCAGCCTAAAATAAGGAAATCAGGCAGTGACATGCAGGGAGCATTCAGAAAGAAGCTTGTAGTATTTAATCTTGGCCACCACTTCCAGAAAAAATAAAACAAAAATGTATGAGTACCACTCCACCTCCACAAGTCATAAATGCATTCCCTGGTACCATCCTGCAGCATTTTGCAAAAACTTCATATTTTCTTTGTTTCAGTAATTTGGATTCCTGATTAAACATCTTTCATCCTACTTTTCCCTGGGCTTCCCAGCTGGGGCTAGTGGTAAAGAACCCACCTGCCAATGCAGGAGACTCAAGAGACAGGGGTTTGATCTCTGGGTCGGGAAGATCTCCTGGATGGCAACCCACTCCAATATCCTTGCTTGGAGAGTTCCATGGACAGAGGAGCCTGGCGGGCTACAGTTTATGGGGTTGCAAAGAATCAAACATGACTGAAGCGACTTAGCATGCACGTACTTTTCCCTAAATAGGCAGTATAGCTTTAGATAACCAAACTTAAGACTTAGGATTTGTTTTTAACCCCTGTGAAAAATTGCTAATTTCCTGCTTAGCAGTACCACCAACCATAAACAGTGCCTGAATCTTCACAAAACTTGAGTGCCCAGAGATGAGGAGAAAAAAATTTTGTTTCAATCTGACCCTTTTTCTTTTCTTAAAAAAAAAAAAAAAATCCGCTTCTAGCTCAGACTCTACAAGGTCCTGTCTAGATCCTTTTTGTCAGTGACTTGATATCTTTTCGATTACAATACATTAAAATGCACCCAGAGAGCCTAAGGGGAAAAAAAATAAATATGGTGTTTGTCTTAAACTCATAAAAGGGGTCATACATAAAAGGAATTTAATAAAAATTATTACCACCTAAGAGCCATGCCAAAATTTAATTATACATTTTCAACCCCCAAAGTAAATGCTCTAACATCTAAACCCACTGAAAATCGGCCTGGCTTTATTACTGCCATACCTACAGTGTTTTGTTTTTCCTTTTTTTTTTTTTTTTTTTTTTTTGAAGCAGTCTCGTGTAATTATTGAATGCATGAGCACCTAGCGGTGCAGGTAGAGAGAACTTTTCTCTTTTGCTAAAATAGGCTCTATTCTCAAAGGCCCATGGCAATCCATCAACAAGCTCCTGGGGGCCATTAGGCCCCGCCCCCTTTCCCGGCAGACACTGAAGGATGCCGCTGGCGGGATGACGCCGATGTCTGGGGCTGTGTTATCAGCTCCACCGTTGTCCCCGGTTCCTCGGTGTCACAGCAATCTTTCAGAAGGGAATGAGTCCTCCCTGCCAGCTCTTATGTTTTCTATAAGCCCAGATGTCGCACTTTGCTAATATCATACTAGACCGTAATATTTTTATAATATAGTGTAGAAAACCAAAGCGGAGCCAAATAGACACATTGCTGCCAGATGGCTGACCTTTATTTACTGATAAAGGGTTTTTTTTGTTGTTGTTTTTTGTTTTTTTAATCGTAAAATTTGAACTTGTTAGAAATGAGCTGAGTTTTCAAGTTTACAAGTGAGCACAGTCCTCTGGGTGGAAGGCGGGAGGGCAGATGAGCTCAGAGAGAGACAAGCTGTGTGGAAATCCAGATGTTTCCATGGGGCAGGACGGGGAGGTGGAGGTGGGGAGCACTTGCCCCCAGGCACTTGGGTTTTCTGAGCTTGGGGACGGCTGGTGTCCCTGCTCAGGAAATAAGCCTCGGGGCGTTCAGAGGCTGCCTGCTTTCAGAGGGTGAGGGGCTCTTACTCAAACAGCGTCTTGTCTTCCTCCCGTGCCCCCTCCAGAGAAGCAGAAAGTCAACCGAGTGGGTTCCCAGTCACGCCTTTTGCTTTCTCCCTAAAGCCATTCTTGTATAGTAACCGAATTCCTAATTGAATGTAATCATGTTATTGCTTCAAAGAGAGGCCATTACCCCTCTTTCAGATTTCCCTGTAGATTTATTTCCTTTGAAAATATTTTCTGTCCCCGTGACGCACTATTTTTTCTTTGTGATTGGTTCTAAAGACAGCCGGTACTTTAATGAGCCTTTTCCCCATTTCTGATATTGTTTTCCCCCACACAAATGATTCTCCCTCCATATTTATTGATATTGAACTCTGAGTGCACTGTAAAATCATCATGACGTTGAAAACAGAAAGCCGCCTCCTTCTCTGTCATCAGTAGTCCAATTATCAGACACTTTAATAACAATAGATGGCTTTATCGATACATTTAGTTCCTATCAGGAACCCCCTGGATTTGTTACTTTTCTATTTGTTAATAATTTGCTGTCTCACTCATCTGAACCATACTATCATTCTGCTACTAAGTCGCTTCAGTCGTGTCCGACTCTGCGCGACCCCATAGACGGCAGCCCACCAGGCTCCCCCATCCCTGGGATTCTCCAGGCAAGAACACTGGAGTGGGTTGCCATTTCCTTCTCCAGTGCATGAAAGTGAGAAGTGAAAGTGAAGGTGCTCAGTCGTGTCCGACTCTTAGCGACCCCATGGACTGCAGCCCACCAGGCTCCTCCATCCATGGGATTTTCCAAGCAAGAGTACTAGAGTGGGGTGCCATTGCCTTCTCTCTTCTTCTATCATTTTACTTTACTATTTTCAGATAAACAATAATCCCATTTTCCCACCTGCACAGATTAATCAAGCCAACAAGCATATTATCCCAGTGAATGGGGATATATTAAAAACCTGCCCAGTCCAAAGATTTCCTGATTCAGATATATTGAGAAACCTATCCACCCTTCTGTTTCCCATGCTTGTTTCCTTTCTACAATGTAGGGTCTTAGAAACTCAGTCTTAATTATTGATAATGATGCCTCTACAGAGGGTGATCACCCCAGCTAGACAGTTTGAATCCCGCCATTCTGGGTGGGTGAGCATTATCTGAGTGGGTGAGCATTATGTGTGGAGAAGGAAATGGAAACCCATTATTCTCCAGTATTCTTGCCTGGAGAATCCCAGGGACAGAGGAGCCTGGTGGGCTACAGTCCATAAGGTCACATAGAGTCAGACACAACTGAAGCGACTTAGCATGCATGCATGCATTGGAGAAGGAAATGGCAACCCACTCCAGTATTCTTGCCTGGAGAATCCCAGGGACGGAGGAGCCTGGTGGGCTGCCATCTATGGGGTCGCAGAGTCAGACATGACTAAAGTGACTTAGCAGCAGCAGCAAGCATTATGTCTCAAGAGTATTAAGGTGAAAATGTCAACTGGGAGGGTCAAGGTGCTGGGATTTGCAGTCAAATACCTTGGAATCCACCCCAAGCCCCACCTCTTGTAGGCCTGGGATGGATGCTCTACACCTCCTTAAAATGAGAACCGCAATAACTACCTGTGATTATCCAGATTCTTGTGAACACCAAGGAATATATGTGTAACAGTGATTTGCAAACTAAATATCTAGAATACACTCTGACTATCAGTTTGGATGGTCCTTCACTCTCCTATGTATTCCCTTGGAGAAGGGGGAGCAGAGACAATGGTTACAAAAGTCCGGCCAGGTGAGCTGGTGCAGAGAGGAGGAGATGGAGGTAGGCAGTCAGGAAGATGAGGACTTGGAGGAGGTGATGTCCCTGGATTGTGATGAGATCACACACAGGAGGTGTGAGCAGAGGGCCTGGGAGAGTCAGGCAGAGCTTCTCAGAAAAGGAAGCCGCAGGAAAGAAAGGTGGGACACAGAACCCAGATTCTCCTCTCGGGGATTTCCCACCCAGCCCAGCCTCTCTCCCTGTACCTGCCCCCATCTCTGCCCACCGCCTTCGGCAAGCAACGCTCACAGGTTGACTGTTTGGCCAAATCCTCAGTTCACTTGCAACAGTGGGGTTGTGCATGCGTGCCAAGTAGCTTCAGTCATGTCCGACACTTTGCAACCCCATGGACTGCAGCCAGGCTCTTCTGTCCATGGAATTTTCCAGGCAAGAATACTGGATTAGGTCGCCATTTCCTTCTCCAGGGCATCTTCCCAACCCAGGGATTGAACCTGTGTCTCTTACATCTCTTGAATTGGAAGGCGGATTCTTCGCCACTGGTGCCACCTGGGCAGCCCAGTGGGGTCGGGCTCGGAGAAACGTGCTCAGAATGCTCAAAACTGTGCGTAAAATGTGCCTTGAATAACGTGAGAACTCAGTCAGTGCGGACCAGAGGGATAAAAGAAAGAAATCTGAATTTCAGACGAGCCCAGAAGTAAAAGTAGATGTATCACTGCCCGCGTGCCTCTTCTCTTCAAACAAACAAACAAACAAATGAAGATAAGAAGAAAAATGCTTTCTCTCCTGCCGATGCATAGTACATGACTTACACATCTTCCCTTTCTCTCTTTTAATTACTTTTAATGATGATATTGAAGATAGAATCATCAAATTCCTACTGGCTTACTAGTAGAAAGAGAACTTTCTTTTTTTTTTTTCCTTTTTTTAAGTTAGATTCAAATCCAGGTTTGTCTAACTTAATGGTTTTTTTTTTTTACTTTTATGCAATTTTAAATGTTACAAAATATGGACTATATTCCACATGTTGTACAATACATCCTTGAGATTGTCTTATACTGAATATTTCATACCTTTCACTTTCCTGCCCCCTTACTTCCCCCTCCAGACTGATAACCACTAACTTGTTCTCTATGTCTGTGAGACTGCTTGTTTTTTGCTATATTCACGAGTTTGCTGTATTTTTTAGATTCTGCATATAAGTGATATGGTATAGTATTTGTCTTTTTCTGTCTGACTTATCTCATTTAGCATGATGCCTTCCAAATCCAGCCATGTTGTAAATGGCATTGTTTCATCCTTTCTATGGCTGCATAATATTCCATTGTATATGTGTACACAATCTTTATCCATTCATCTGTCAAGGGACACTTAGGTTGCTTTCACCTCTTGGCAATTGTAAATATCACTGCTGTGAACTTACCAACACTGGGGTGCTTATATATTTTTGAACTGGTGTTCTATTTTTTTTTTTTTTGGTTATATACCTGGAGGAGAGCTTTCTGAGCAGCTACCATGTGCCACACAGGACCTAATTGTGCACAGATGACTAAATCAATGTCCCTAGAGCAAGCAGTACCTGTCTTCATCCTACCCAGACCCAACCTAGGCTTCCTTGGAAATTAGTTGTTTCTGTGCAACTGAAAATATTTGTCTAAGGCACATATTAAAAAACAAACAAACAAAATCTAGCAAGAATTGAATTAGCAAATCCTTTTCACTAAAAACTCACTCGCTTTCATTAAACAAATATCCAGTAAAATTAATTAACCAGATGTCCGTTTACAAATTACAACACAAACCCTCCTAGTGACCTTCTTCGGACAATACTTTCTGTGACATAAATCTCAGTGGGCACCAGCAATTCCTCAGATTTATCGTCAGCTACCTTCTCGATTACCCTAGTGCACGAAAGCAGACTTTTCTCATTTGTTTTTATCTGTTATTCAGGTAATTTCTCTTTCCCTCGTGTATCTCTGAAGACATTTTCTCCATTCCAAGAACCGATTTCTTTTCTAAATTGCCTGGCTTTCTTTTCACCCCTTACCGTCTTTCCTCTATCTTTTTAAATATTTCTCCCACCAAAGAGCTCTCCTCACCATTTTAATCATCCGCTCCACTCTTGGGTTTCTTTATCCCACTCTAAATCCCCTCCTTTCCAAAGCAAACCGCCACCTCAAAGAAACTTCTTCCTTCCCACCCCACCATATCAGCAATTTTTTTTTTCTCGGTGGGGAATCATTTTTCCCCAATTCAGTTTGCTATATATTTTCTCCTGGAAGTGAATCCTCAAGGCATATGGTATGGATCTCATCTCTCCCTTCCTACAGAAAGACTTCAATCCTTTGTGTCATATGTAATTTGTATTTTGGCGATCCCTGCTGGGGTCAGTTTTGCTTTTTTTTTCCTGTGAGGCAGCAGAAGTTCCCTCAGAACATTAATCTTGTGGTGGCCAGAAATGGAGATAATGTTCAAATATATTTCCTCCTGTGAACCGGCATGTGTGGTTTGGCAGAGAATTCACAAACCTCACTATCTTCCTGTGTCTTTTCATGATAATCTTTCAGGGGAACCTTGAGTCACCTGCCAGCCTCATGGGGCTGGGAGGAAAGCTTGCAGGCTCTGTTCCTGGTTGTGCCCAGAGATGCCTATGGACTCTCCTGTTACAGTGGAATGGGAAAGGAGAAAGGAAAAAAAAAATACACATTGATATGACTCCCATACCCTCAAAGCCCCCCAAATGAGGCCAACTCGGAGGGAGAATAGGGCTGCCGAGGATGAGATGGTTAGAAAGCATCACCAACTCCATGGATTTGTTTGAGCAAACTCTTGGAGATAGTGAAGGGCAGGGAAGCCGGGCGTGCTGCAGTCCATGGGTCAGAGTTGGACACGACTTAGCAAGTGAACAACAAACAGCAGAGCATAGCTTTGCCTGATAACCTCCACGGACATCATTCCTGGGCTGAAGCACTCCTCTGCCTGATAAACTCTACCCTTCACGGAACAAGTCCAGGTCTTGCCTATTGAATCCATCTTTAAAGGTACATTTTCTCTAGTTTGCCCTTCTCTTGTGGTTTCCATGGACTCATAGGTGGTTCAGGGGTAAAGAATCTGCCTGCAACGCAGGTGACTTGGGTTCGATCCCTGGGTCAAGAAGATTCCTTGCAGGAGGGCATGGCAACCCGCTCCAGGACTCTTGCCTAGAGAATCCCATGGACAGAGGAGCCTGGCGGGCGACAGTCCATGGGGCCACAGAGAGTTGGACATGACTGAAGCGACTTAGCGTGTATGCACATGGTTCCCATACAAGTTACACAGACTCTTTTCAGCTCATGTTTCCTAGAACATAGAGCCCTTGGTATTCTCATTTCAGTTTCTCCTGGGTCTTCTTAAACTCTGGGTCCTCTCACAGGTGATAGATAGGGAATCTCCTTTTGATGACTAAAGTCCTTTAACTTGGGCTTTCTTCAGCTGACCACGTGCTTCAACAAGTTACATAAATCTTCATGAATTCCTGTCTTTTCATCTGCTTATCTCATACGTTTTTCTTTTTCATTAGCTTTAGAGATTCACTTTTGTGCCCCTTTTCCCGGTCTGTTTTGTGTAAGTTACTTACCCACACTCAATACCTATAGGCAAAGAAGTGTCCTCTTAATACTCCAAGGGTTTATTATTATATCTGAGTTAAGATGTTAGCTTTCAGAATTTACATGGAAGGCTCTGTTTTGCAAATATCAAATGGCCAAGATGATATGCTCTACAAGGTTAGGAAGAGAGAAGCTTCATTGCAGGACGGTGCAGAAGGGGTCAGGAAAATGCCATGGAGGTGGAGAGAGGTGTGTGTAAAAGGAAACCCAAGCTGTGTTGAGGAATCCATGAACATGCTGAACCGGGCTAAGTCAGCAGGAATGGTGGAGGTAAGAGGGAGGTGAGCGTGGAGGACTCCTTAAAAATTAGAGTGGGGAAGGAAAATCAAGTTCTGATGGTGATAGCCAGTTTGTGTAGGTGGGACATTATTTCAGCAGCTTTGGAGACACTTTGAGAATACTTGGAAGGGGAATGGCAAAATCAGAGCTGTGTTTGCAATGCAAATCAAAGCTCCCTTTGAGCAGTGACTACAGCAGGATGAGGCAGGGGGCAGGCATCCTGTAGGAGTCAGTATAAACAGGAAGTTATGGGAGACAGAGGAGTGAGGGAACCAACGGGGGACCCGCTGAATGGTCAGACTCCCTTTTGGACAGTCAGTGAGCAGAAGGCAGAGCATAATCACACAGACAGGGTCTCTTTTCTGTCTTGAATGAGTCTCCAACCTTGGAGAGCAGCGTGGCCACAGCGAATGTTTGTCAAATGATCACTACAGGCCAGGAATTGTGCAAAGGACTTAATGCAGGTCAACTAGCATATTCCTCAGGACAAACCATTTGCGAGAGGGGAACCTGAGGCCAGAGACGTCAAGCAACTTACCTGAGCTACACACCCGGCCTGCTTCAGGCAGTCTGGCTGCAAAATCTGTGTTCTTACCCACTACACCATACCGCCTCTCCTCGCCTGGTTATGGAACATGTTCTGGTTGCAAACACACTAGGTTCACATCCAGGTCCAATTTGACGTCATTCCAATGTGATGGTGAAGTTGGCTGACTTCACTGAGAAGATAACAGACCCTACCTTAGGGTTACTATAAAGATTAAAGAATCCATCTTAAGTACTTTGCAGTCTCAGCAAACTATCTATACCAATAAGAGCATAAGAGTGATTCAGTGAATCAATAATTATTCATCAATAATTCAATGAGTCACAATCAATAATAATAATTACTTAACGATGTGAGAGTTGGACTGTGAAGAAGGCTGAGCACCGAAGAATTGATGCTTTTGAACTGTGGTGCTGGAGAAGACTCTTGAGAGTCCCTTGGACTGCAAGGAGATCCAACCAGTCCATTCTGAAGGAGATCAGCCCTGGGATTTCTTTGGAAGGAATGATGCTAAAGCTGAAACTCCAGTACTTTAGCCACTTCATGAGAAGAGTTGACTCATTGGAAAAAACTCTGATGCTGGGAGGGATTGGAGGCAGGAGGAGAAGGGGACGACAGGATGAGATGGCTGGATGGCATCACGGACTCAATGGAAAGTCTGAGTGAACTCCGGGAGAAGGTGATGAACAGGGAGGCCTGGCGTGCTGCGATTCATGGGGTCACAAAGAGTCGGACACGACTGAGCGACTGAACTGAACTGAACTGAAGGGAAGGAATAGAGTGGGGGTTGAGGGAGATTCAAGAGGAAGGGGCATATGTCTCCCTACAGCTGATTCACGTTGTTGTATGGCAAAAACCAACACAACACTTAGTTGTGTATAGTGTAGTGGTTGTGTTGTAAAGCAGTTAGTGTAGTGTTGCTCAATTGTGTCCGACTCTGCAATCCCACGGACTGTAGCCTGCCAGGCTTCTCTGCCCATGGGCTTCTCCAGCCAAGAATACTGGAGTGGGTTGCCATTCCCTTCTCCAGAGGATCTTTCTGACCCAGGAATCGAACCCAGGTCTCCTGCATTGCAAGCAGATTCTTTACTGTCTGAACTACAGGGAAGATAAAGCTATTACCCTCCAATTAAAATTTGTTAAAATATAGTGTTTCGATGAATGCGTGTTGTTAGTACAGCAAGTCCTAGACAAACTCAGTTTGGCATTATTGCCTCCATATGGACTTCCCTTCCTGAATGTCCCCTGAATTCTGTTCTGACTATAAGCCATAGGACATCTCCCCTTGCTAGCACAAAGCTCGCACAGTGTGAAGGGTTTCCACGCCTTGCCTCCCACCTCGAGCTCTGAGATCAGAGCGTTTCCCACCCTTGAATCATAAGTGGCTCCTCATTCATGGCCAGTGTCTGGATGGTCAGTATGTCCCCTGGCGCTCACAGGGGAGTGGTTGCAGGATAAATCTTTTATTCTCATTTCTAGCTGCCAAAATTGTCTCCCTCCTATTATATCCCGCTGTCTACACCTAAAGTCATCCAGTTCTTACTCACTTGTCCTAACCTCCTCATGTCCTTTAATTACAAGCATATGCCGGCTCTAGCAAGCATTTCATTAGTACATGGTATGTAAACAGTCTTGTCTTGCTATTGCTTCATGGCATTTTGGTGCTGTTTAAGCCAGCAATGTTCCTTTACTCCTCCAGAAATTTCATTCACAAATAAATCACAGTCATCTTATGCTTTTTATGCTTGGTATCTCTGACTGTTAAGGTTTTCTATATTATTTCCAGTGGCTTTCTAATCAAGGTTTTCCTAAAGAAAAAAAAATTACTTTATGGACCCTTGCACACCTCTGTTCTAAATCTTCCTAAAGACCAATCGTTTGTGTGTGTGTGTGTGTTTTTCTTTTAAAGTTCTTTCATTTAAGAATCCGAATGAGCTGTTCATTCTTTCTGCAGAGAACGAAACATGTCCTACTTTCCTTATCCAGTCTGCAGTTTTCTTCCTTAAAAATGTTAAATCTCACTACTTGTGCTACTTTTCAACACTTTACTTCCTCCACTCTTTTTCTGACTTTGAGTGAGGACTCTTCGATGTGGATCACAGTTTATTTTTCCTTCCCTTTTCCTCCCTGCAGCCGGTTCCCTCTCCTGCCATAGACGCTCCATCGAGAGCCCCCCTTCTCTTCCTAGCAGGAACATTTACACAATTATCAGAAGATCCCTTGCTACCTGCTTTGTAGCGGCAGGCATCAGACACACGGGCAGCCACGTCTGTCTTCCTTCCAATAATCCTCTCAGTCAGGGGTGGGAACTGCTTTTGAAACTGCTTTCCAAATAATAGAAGTAAGATACAGAAGAGTTAATTAATTTTCCTAAGATTAAAAATTAAATCAAATTGGAGCATCATTCTCCGAGGTCCCAACTCCTTGTTACTGACTGACTCTGCACCATTTATTAGTAGTGGAAAAGAAAGAAAATCACCCCTCCCCTGTCTGCCATATCACAGTCCACATTCCCCTAAATAGACATCTGCAATAATGCAAGTTTTCAGGAAGAGTCTAGAATTTTCTTTCAGTGTAATAGCTATTAATTTATGTTCCAAGTAACACGAGGAACACTCGAGGTAAACCCACTATTGTCAGATCCGCTGTCCACCGCACTCAATTCTGAGCCTGTTTGCACTGTCGACTTGCTGGATGGCCTCCGGAAGTCATTGCACTCTGATAGGCCTCAATTTCCTAATTCATAAAATAAATGGGCTTGATTTTCCCCAAGGTCTCTTCCAGGTCTGATTGTTCCTAATCTCTGCTATAAGATAGAAATGGTCATTGCCAACTTTCTCAGTATTCTTGGTATGTCCCCTGAGATTTCTCCTGCTGGGAAAAATGTATCTGCAAAAATCCTAGGCATAAAAGTGTACAAGTGAAATATGAAAGGCTTATTAAACAAGCCCTACCCTTTCAACTGGGGTATGACAGTGCGGCTTCCGCTAATAAAGTGATACAGCTTCCTAATCCAGTGAGAATACAAACCGAGACTCGCAATGCAGTTGTCAGCTATGTTCTGTACCATATCAACATATTTATAATGTCACTTTTCAGTTAAAATTACAGCTTTTTGACAGCTTTCATCCTTCTTGTTACAGTCAGAAGGAATACTCCTACAGGCTTCTCTCTTTCGTTGTAACAGGTTTTGTAGCATCGTGATTTCAAATCATGACTCTGAATAATGTCTCTTCTTGACAGTGGAACAGTTTCTTTCTTTATGACAGGTGAATTTCCAAAGATCCATAAACCAGAATTTTAGTCCATGTGAGTCTTGTGTATGACTAGGTCAGCTGAACTGTTGCCAAAGTAAAGAATGGTAGCTGGTTCCGAAGATTTAACTCCTCCAGAAATCTTTTCAGAAAATATTCATTAAATGAATGAAATTTTAAAGAGCAATGCTTCCCATTCATCAAGTGCAGCTTAGTCACTGGGGATGTTTACAGCACAGATCCTGAACCATCAGTTCAGGGGCAGGGACTGAAATCAGGATGATAAACCTCCTGGGTTTCCCCATGACTGAAGAGTTTCTGGGATGAGGGACTTTCAGTGCTGAAACTGACAAAGTCCTATTTTTGTTGTCGTTTAGTTGCTAAGTTGTACCCGACTCTTTGCAGCCCAATGGACTATATAGCCCACCAGGTTCTTCTGTCCATGGGATTTTCCAGGCAAGAACACTGGAGTGGGTTGCCATTTCCTTCTCCAGGGGATCTTCTCAACCCAGGGATTGAACCCGCATCTCCTATATTGTCAGGCAGATTCTTTACCGCTGAGTTACCTAGAAAGTCCAAAGTCCTGAGCACAGCACTCTGAACTGACCGCTCACCTACAGAAGACTCTATGCCTCAGTCAAGCAACAGGTGTGGCTGCTGTGTGGGTCCTCAAGTCAGAGTTTGCAGAACCAGAGGAGCGTACTCTTTCCAGAACATGTGGTCTGCGTAGCTAGTTTCCTTTCGCTGTTGTTACTTATCTGATTTTATGCAAGTTTCTTGAATTGCCAAGCCTGTAACCCTCACCTCAAAATTAGGATACTAATAAATGCCCACTTCATGGAGCTGTGAGCTTTAGAAGAGGGGAAGAGTGTAAAATCCCTGATCAATTACAAATTTTCTGTGATTCTTACTTTTGGTATAGTCATTATCCTATTTTTTTCTCTATAACATATGGGTTAAATGAATGTCATTATGGTACACAGCGGTACAAGAAACTTGATTAGAAATGATCTTGATACTTGGTTGAATTGAAGCAAGATTTTATTTCACTTGTATCAATTCTCTGAGCAAGTATGTCTTTAGAAAGTCAAAAGCATTTGGCAAAATAACTAACATGAGCGCAGTATCATGCTTTAAATATGAATGTACAAAGGGTAGCAACATTGCATCTGCCTTAAGTTCAGTGTCTCCTGATCACTGGCTCATCATTCAATACCGAGTCCATTCATAGAAATGAAATTCCCATTCAAGTGTGCTGATTCATATTCATAATAACAAGGGAGAATAAAGTCAAAGTCCTATCTAGTCAAGACCAAATCAAGCAACATGATACATTTCCTTGATGTTCATTTTTAAAAAGCAGCTTTCAGGAGGTAACGCCTTTGTTTGGATGTTAAAATCAGGTGTCACCTAAGACCACAGTGGTCCTGATAAAATAACACAGCATGGGACTTCCCTGGCGATCCAGTGGTCAAGACTGCAAGCTTCCAATGAAAGGGGTGTGGAAAGATCCCTGGTTGGAGAACTAAGGTTGTTTTAGCCTGAAAGAAGACAGGTCGTGCACAGGAGAGAATTAACTGAAGAGGAAGGGGAAGAACAAAAGGGCCCTGGGAAGTGAAAAATGATTGGATTTGAAATGCAGTGTGATAGATAAGGCAGAGGAGCCTGGGTGAGGGTCAGAAGAAACTCCAAGACTATAAGTTGTGGATTCTAAGTATTCATAAATGCAACAAAAAGTCCAAAACCTCAGAAAGCAGATGATCTGAATCAACTGTTACTTGATTTCATCAGTACTATGAGTTATATTTTTAATTTCCTATTATAATTCACCATGCACATAATCTTTAGAATTTGCATATCAAATAAATTGGAAACTGATGATCACTTGGGTGTTTTTTGTTGTTGTTCCCCTTCTTCTGACTACCTTGAGAGATTCTAGGACTCTTGTTTTGGATCATATAGTCTAGTATTTGAACTCTATAGCCAGAAATTAACTGTGAACATGCTGGACAGGTTTATGATCATTAAGTCATGGGCCGTGACCTGAGCCACCATTTCCTCACTCACTACCTGTGCCTATAGGAGCCGTGGCTTTGTCCGTGCTTTGGATGTGGTTCACCGTCTAATCAATCAACAGGACAATGGACACAGAATAATTGATTTCGTGTTAAGTTCATTTACCAGTCTGGGAATATGTAACCTTTCAGTTATGTTTAAGATACTGTTTTCATAATAAGAAATGTTAAACCGTATATTTCAACTTTCCTATGACGGAAGAGGAGCATAAGGAAACTAAGACATTGGGAGCAGGGCTTGTTCCGAAACTTAGTTCGTCTAACTCCTGGTCTTCAGCTGTGTTCCTTTCACTAATATTGACAGAGAATAAAGAAGAAAAATTGCATCAGTGCTTGAGCATCGATCACCTACTTTGTCATTTGTCAGAGGAGTAAATGTTCCATCCTTGCTGAGCCCTTTTGTAGGTACGCGTTTTGCCTTCTTCTTTTATTGATTTAATTCTTGTTTCCCCAAACTTCTTAACTTCCTATGAACTTGTTGAACAATTCCATACTCAAAGGGCATTCATTAATATAGTAGAATCATCATAAAGGAAGTACACAGCTTGGGGCCCAGACAAAGAATTAATACTTCACATCACAGGAGGCGCGTCTATGAGAAGTGTATGATAAATAAACACCTTACTTCAGCCTCAAGCATCTTGAATGTGGCCATACATTAATAGCTAACTTGAATATGTAATTTTCTATGCTCCCTGTGTGTTCAGCTTTTTGCCATCTAGGGTGCATTTATTCTCCAAGCAACTGATTTTCTTTAGAATAAAGTAATTTACCAATCTTTCTTTTTTTTTTTAATTATTTTTACTGGAGTATAGTTACTTTCCAATGTTGTGTTAGTTTCTGCTGTACAGCAAAGTGAATCAGCTAAGCACATACATATCCTTCCTTTTTTTGGATTCCCTTCCCCTTTAGGTCACCACAGAGCATCAGGTAGAGTTCCCTGGGCTGCACAGTAGGTTCTCATTAGTTACCTACTTTATACATTGTAGTCATATGTGTTCGTTTGCAATGCATGGAAATGTCAAAAATAATTTATCAGTTGAACAAAAAACAAAGGAGTTTATATAAAGTGTTCCTTGCCTCTGAATCTTCAAGAAGCCCTGGGCCACCGACAGTAAGAAACCACCTCTCTTACAGGCCTGCTTTAAAAAAATCCCTAAGGCTTCCAAAACCATTGTCATCTGACCTTTATTAGAAAGCCCACCTTCCTGCCTCCCACCCCCTACATTTGGCGACTGATTTACAAACATCTCCCAGGTGCCTCAGTAAGACAAGCTGCACATGTGTACATACAAAGTTATGTGGCCTTTATCAAAAGCTGGCTTGGGAGGGGAACTTCTGTGGCTGTTATCTGCAGATGTTTTATTTGAACAGATATTATAAATGGATTTTAATTGTGCTTTCAGATGTTAAACACCCACCAAGGAATAACCCTAATAGACCTGTAGAAACTCAGTAAAATAAATCAATAACATATGTCCTGGAACAGTATTGCACATTCTAACATTTTGATCAATATTGACATTTGACCTACAAAATTTGTCATCTTCACTTTTTTTTTTTTTTTTAAGAATTTGCTGATACAAGCACAGCTACATACAAGAAAATATATTAAGGAGAACTTTATTCTCCAAGATCTTGCCAACATTTTTCTGACTTGTCACCGCATTATCACCTCTCTCTTGCTAATGCAGCTCTTGTTGCAGGAAATAATAATCATTCTTGGTGTCAGTTCCACATCCTCCTCTGAATCTGAAATCCTCACATGGTTCCGTCACCTACCAGGTCTGTATATTAGCTGACTTCTTGCAGGTCTGCATGAGAGGCACAAAAACCACAGAGCTAAACCGAAGTCTGTGACACACCGCAGTGAAATGCAGCCAAATGTTTCCAAAGGTCAAGCGCACAGCCGCCCTGAGATGGGAGACATGTGATCACGTCCCTCACAGGCCCTCGGTTCCAGCAGAATCAATCTGATATTGACACTTTCCTTCTTCCTGATGCTGCACGGCTGTTTTATCTGAGTTCACAGGTGTTAAATATTAATGTTGTCACTTGCTTATGGCATAAGAGAAAACTAAACTTTATTTTTGAGAAACAGCAAAAATGCCGAAAAGACTAACGGAGCTGAGAGGCAAAATGACAGAGTAACTTAACAATGTAAGATTTGGCAGGAAATTGGGCTAAAAAAGTAATGAATTGGATAAAATTGTCATACTTTGGTCTGGCAGAGCAAACAAAGATGACAAATTCAAGACAAATATCATAATATACTCCAAAAACAAATGGGAAACAGAGAGAAGCAATGGTTGGAATCTGGGGCTTAAGGAGGCATTATACAGAGGAAAACAAGCTAATATTTTATTGAAGGCTTACTAAATGCCAGGTCTTCACAGCTTTAAGGAGAGAAGCATACCCTCTTTCACACTGAAGAAATCGAGGTTGAGAGAGGTCAGTTCACTCCTCGGGGACACCCAGCTCCTAATGGGAAAAGCAAGCTGAGATTCAAACTCAGGCTTGCCTCATTGCAGAGCTTCACCATTTTCCAACACTCCATCATGCTGATCTCTCGTTTTCTTACTAACCCACTCTGAAATATTGACGTTCACGGTCTCTTGGCCCTCATCTGTGCTTTTTCAACTTTTGCAACATTCTATGTTCTGTGTCCACATAGAGTGTTGATCAGGCTCTCGAAATTCCCCTTTCCTAAACTGTGCAGACTCCTCCTTAAGACTCAGCTTCTGTTCTCTTCAAGTCTTCTGAGAGTGGGAAAGTGATAAGTCCCGAGGGAATAACAGGAGCACAGGAAACTCCCACAAAAGCCGCGTGCTCAGCGAGGTTTTTGGGGAAACCATATGCAGTGATACATGCAGCAAAAGATGGATAAGACAAAATTCAGCGGTGTGGTTACCTCTGGGGAAAGGCGGAAAGATGTGATCTGGGATGAAAACTTAGGTAGATTCAATGTCATTTTTCATTGGTTCAGGGCTTAAGTTGGTCGAGAGCTGAAAGGTATATCATCTATTGTTAATGTTTGTAAATAATATATATGTTCACATACTACCTTATTGTTTCATATACTATGTTAAAAATGTAAAAAGGAATTGGGCCAAGCCCAGAGCAGCAGGGCAGCTCAGACGCCTTCCATACAACTAAGGTCCTGAGGAAGACCTTGCTGGTCCTCCTTCCTCTGAACCAAGAACGTTCAGATGGTCCCAAAGCTGTCCACAGTGGTGCTCGGCTGCTGACCACGGAAGCCGAATCTGTGCTCACACAAGGGAATGGCATACCATGCGGCAACTCTGACTTTCTTCTCCATAACTTAGTCTGGACCCTCCCTTCTGGATAGATGATAAAATGCATCTCCTGCCCTCCAGCCTTCCACCTTCTGCTCTGTTCACCAGGCATAAAAATGAAATCTTTATCATCAGTCTGTTGGGGAGGAATGCCAGCATATTTGACTGAACCTTTGTCAGTAGGATGCTAAAGAGGAAAAATTGTTGTTTTCCTGTACCAGCTGGTAACATTGTAAGTACAAAGTAAAAGAGACAGCACTCACTCACCGACAGCCTGAATATGTTATGTTCTTCTGTGTCTAGAAATTTGGAAAGCAGCATGCCTTTCACTTTGAGCACCAAAGCAGTGACATAGGGTTGCATTTCCTTGTCTGAATATGTGCCTAATGTCTACCCTCCCCAGGAAATTTTAAGTTTCATGAGGGTAGCTTTGTCAGTTCAGCATGGGTTTCCAACACCAGGCATAGATCCTAGAACAATTCAGAAGCTCAAAATTGAGTGGCTAAGTGAATCAATGAACGAAGATTTTAGGATACTAGAATCATGTATATCTTATGCATGCTAAGTCACTTAAGTTCTCTCTGACCTTCTGCAACCCCATGGACTGTAGCCTGCCAGGCTCCTCTGCCCATGGAATTCTCCAGGCAAGAATACTGGAGTGGGTTGCCATGCCCTCCTCCAAGGGATCTTCCCAATCCAGGGATAGAACCTTCTTAAGTCTCCTGCATTGGCAGGCAGATTTTTTACCACTAGCATCACCTGGGAAACCAAGCTGAAAATGTAAATCTGACAAGTCACAAAGAGCCACATATTATATGATCCCATGGGTCATGAAATGTCCAAAATAGGCAAATCCACAGAGAGAGCAAGTAGATTAGTGGTGCCTAAGGCTGGTGGGGGTGGGAGTGGTCATTGAGAAAAACTCAGTGACTGTTCATGGGTACAGGGATTCTTTGGGGGGAGAGGGGGTGAAATGTATAAAACTGATTGTGGTGATAACTATACAACTTCACGGTTTCACGAAAAGCCATGAATTTTTCATTTTAAATGGACAATTTGTAGGGCATAAGAATACAACTCAATATAACCATTAAAAAAAAAAAAAACCTAAATCTGAGTTTAAAACCAAATTGAGAGTCACATAGTGTCATTCACACCTCACGACATATATTAACAGAAATGTTTTGTTAGGCCATTATTTTACGAGTTGCTTGTACAAGCATATTACATTAATAGGAATTGGATACGATATTTAATTATTGTCCCACTTCTGCTAAAGAGAGTGCAAGGACTCAGTTCAGTTCAGTTCAGTCACTCAGTCGTGTCGAACACTTTGTGCAAAGACTAGTGGATTTAAAACTTAAATTTTAGGAAGGAGATTTAACAAGGATTTTTTAAATTGGAATTCTAGAAAGCCTGTGATACATTTTCTCAGCAAAGATTGTAAAGATTGATCAGATGTCCACATCTCACTGTGGTTTGAACAAAGCCCTATATAAAGGCCAGGATGATGGGTAATCTTATGAGTCAACTTGGCTTAGGCGACGGTGCCCAGCTGTTTGGTCAAAGCCCCATTTAGATGATGATATTTTTTGGATTTGATTAGCATTTAAATCATTTGCATAAAATGGATTACCCTCTACAATGTGGGTGGCCTCTGCCGATCGGTTAAAGACCTTCAGAAAAAGACTGTGGTTTGGGGGATACAGAAAGAAAGCTTCTCGAGACTGCAACACAGAACCTTGCCTGAGTTTCCAGTCCGCTGCTCTGAGGAATTCTGGGTTGATTTGTAGTGTCAGCTCTTCTTTGAATTTCCAGCCTGCAGGCCTGCCCCACAGATTTAACACAGGCCAGAACCCACAACCACGTGAGCCAATCCCTTACGGTTCTCTCTCTGTGCCTCTCCCAGCCTTTATCTCTTTCACTTAAGAATGATGACTGACACAGCCAGCATTGGGAGTTGCCTCTTATTCATTCCTGATGAAACAACGTAATAGTCAGGCCAAAAATGTAAAAATTCCAGCCAAAAAGATATTTAGGCTTTGACTTCCCAGTTGTTTGGTCACAAAGTTGTGTCCAACTCTTTGCAACCCCATGGACTGCATGCCAGGCTCCCCTGTCCTTCACTGTCTCCTGGAGTTTGCTCAGGTTCATGTCCACTGAGTCGGTGATGCCATCCAACCGTCTCATCCTCTGTTGCCTCCTTCTCCTCCTGCCCTCTATCTTTCCCTGCATCAGGGTCTTTTCCAATGAGTGGGCTCTTCACATTAGGTGGCCAAATTGTTGGGGTGTCAGCATCAATCCTTCAAATGAATATTCAGGGCTGATCTCCTTTAGGATGGACTGGTTTGATCTTGCTGTCCAAGGGACTCTCACGAATCTTCTACAACACCACAGTTCAAAAGCATCAGTTCTTTGGCATTCAGCCTTCTTTATGGTCCAACTCTGACATCCGTACATGACTACTGGAAAAATCGTAGGTTTGACTAAACAGACCTTGGCTGGCAAACTGATGTCTGTGCTTTTTAATACTCATCTATGTTTGTCATAGCTTTTCTTCCAAGTAGCAAAGAATATCAGCACTGACTCGGCTAAATTGCTTGCAGCATGGATGAAACCAGTCACCACAAAGCTTGCATGTGTAAGTCTTGTGACACACGTTTCTTCACATAAGATGGCACATGTGACTGCCAACCTACACAGAGGGAGCAGAAGACAAAAAAAGAATGGCACGCAGGATGCATCTGGGATATAGGTTTTTCCAGTAGTCACGTATGGATGTGAGAGTCGGACTGTGAAGAACGCTGAGCACAGAAGAATTGATGCTTTTGAACTGTGGTGTTGGAAAAGACTCTTGAGAGTCCCTTGGACTGCAAGGAGATCCAACCAGTCCATCCTGAAGGAGATCAGCCCTGGAATTTCTTTGGAAGGAATGATGCTAAAGCTGAAACTCCAGTACTTTGGCCACCTCATGCGAAGAGTTGACTCATTGGAAAAGACTCTGATGCTGGGAGGAATTGGGGGCAGGAGGAGAAGGGGACAACAGAGGATGAGATGGCTGGATGGCATCACCGACTCTATGGATGTGAGTTTGAGTGAACTCTGGGAGATGGTGATGGACAGGGAGGCCTGGCATGCTGCGACTCATGGGGTCTCAAAGAATCGGACATGACTGAGAGACTGAACTGAACTGAACTGATGGCTGACTTGCACAAAGACTCACATAAGGGCAAGAACAAGTGTAATTCCCTGGATTTCTACATAACATTTAGGACTGTGTAAATAATTTATGTGCAAAGGAGACTATCCAATGTAATGATTTCAAAGGGACAATCTTCACAGAACTTATGTTATTATTTTTGCCAGTGATAAGGGCCTTGGGCCAAGACAAAAATCCTACCCTTGAATTCCCTGATATTGCCACTCTACAGAGTGGGCTCAATAATCATTAGGAATCTACAGCACCTTCAGGAATAAAGGAGAGTTTATTTTTATTAGGCAATCCTGTGCAACTTTGTTTCTCAAAGATATGGACACAACAGCAATAAAAAAGCAAAATTGAAAAGAAAAAAAAAAAACACCAGCATTTAGCAGAAGAACCAAGACATCACTGGATATTAAGCAAAGCGCAAAAGAATTAGAATGGACAAATGATTAGGGGGCAATAAGAGACAGCTCAGCTGGGATATCCCATTTTCATTCCTATGACTTTGTTTTTCTATAAAAGAAAAAGGGACCAGATTAACAGTTGGAAAAGTGTAAGGAGAAACAATGCTGTAGATTCCTGGGGTGAAGAGGTATCAATTTTCTCCTTTGGTTCCTTACACTGGGATCTCAGGATGGGGAAGAGGGCATCTCTTCTCCTTAAACGACAGGTAACATTCACGAAGGGCTTCCTAGGTGGCACTGGTGGTAAAGAACCTGTCTGCGAATGCAGGAGATGTAAAAGACACAGGTTCGATCCCTGGGTTTGGAAGATCCCCCGAAGGAGGGCATGGCAACCCACTCCAGTACTCTTGCCTGGAGAATCCCATGGACAGAGGAGCCTGACGGGGTACAGTCTATAGGGTCACAAGAGTTGGACAAGACTGAAGTGACTTAGCACAGCACAGCACAACTTTCAAGGACACAGAGTATGTAATGAGCTCATGAGTTGAAGGGGTTCCCATAGTTTTGGGTGAGGTTGACAATGACTGGTTAGTTTCACTCCACCAAGACTATAGCCACCCAATTCATTACCAAAGCTGAGTAGTTCAATGAGCTATCCTAAGATAAAATTTTAAGTATGCCACCTGAAGTCACGATTTTACTTGTTTCACCTAAGAGCCTATCGCATTCTGATCATTGTGAATTAGAAAGGAAAGTGTTATTTACTCAAGTTTAAAAGTGTAAGTGGAATTATCTCAAATGCAATTCATCATATGTGATACCAATAATAACTACAATCAAAGCCACAAGCCATAAGGGCTCCTGACTCAGCTCCCAGGTCGACTCAGGGTTTTTAGAGGAATTTTTTCACTACCTCCTTTGTGATATGATGACAGAAAAAGACGCTTGTGTGATCTACAAGCAATCGATAGATGAATGCTCACATCTGAAGCATTATGGATTCCAACGGTCATTGGGATAGTTTGAATGCATAAATCATGCTTTCTTGGAGATGATATCAACTGCTGTCCCTCTCTTTTACGTATCTGAAAATAATTAAAAGAAGAAAAGTTTTCTTTTGTTCAAAATCAGGGATGTCTGTAATAGAAAGGAAAACATACCATTGAGAAGAATAAAAGAAGTTTTAAAAAAGAAAGAAAATGGAAAGAAAAGAGGAAGAGAGAGGGGGGAGGGGAGGGGAGGAGAGGGATGAGAGGAAATGAATGATTGCCAGGCTTCCAAGAGAGGAGACAATTCCAAAGGCAAAGACCTGATCATTGAAGGTGATATATTGATCAGCCTCTTCCAAGGAGAAATGAAGGTCCTTCCTGCTGGGTGTAGTCTAGAACGGAGCTTTAACAAAACCAACTATGGATACATGTCTTTTATCATACAGTCTTCTTTGCATAGTAAAAGCAGTTATTTGTTGCCCCCATAACAGATCATTTAAAACAATGACTGAAAAATTAACAATCATGTATCTTGCTTAGATGGATGGAAGTTTGTAACACCGTTCAGGAGGCAATGACCAAAATCATCCCAAAGAAAAAGAAACCCAAGAAGGCTAAAATGGTTGTCTGAGGAGCCTTTACAAATAACTGAGGAAAGAAGAGAAGTGAAAGGTAAAGAAGAAAAGGAAAGACATATCCAACTGAATGCAGAGATCCAGAGAACAGCAAGAAAGATAAGAAGGCCTTTTTAAATGAAAAATTCAAAGACATAGAGGGAAACAATAGGATGGGAAAGACTGGAGATCTCTTCCAGAAAATTGGAAATGGTAAAGAAGCATTTCAGGCAAAGATAGGCAGATGATGAGATGATTAGATAGCACCACCAATTCAATGGACATGAATTTGCTCAAACTGTTGGAATAGTACAGGACAGAGCAGCATGGCGTGCTGTAGTCCACGGGGTCACAAAGAGTTGGAAGTGACTTAGGAACTGAACAACAGCAATGGAGGGAAAGCACACCGTTGCAAACAGCACTCAGGAGAGCAGGTGAGGCAAAGTCCCTGACCCTCAATATACTATGGGATGGCGACCCTGAAGAAGACAGGAAAACAGGATCCCCCACTGATTGCGGTAGTGAGTACGGTTCCTCAAACCATCCCATTTAGATGCTGTAGGAAAACATGAGGCCACCAGTGTCAGACAGGAAATCTCATGACTTCTGCTATGTAGTAAGAGGAGTTTCATAAAGATGGAATGTTAGTTGGGACCTTTGCGCTGAGTTGAGTCCCTTCCAATGGGACTTCTGCCTTTGGTTATTATTCGGCTGGTCTCAGTACAACACAAACTTTTGTTCTATCAAATAAACAGCTTTTTAAATTGCAATTAATTATAAGAGAAAACACAACTGAAATCATATGCATTTAAACAATTTTTCTGAATATATAAGCAATGAGAGACGATCTGCCTAGAAGAACGTCACCACTGAGCTCATGTGTTCTCCTCTCTCCCTCTCTCTCTTCCTCTCAAATCTAGAGATTTTGATAAGACACTTGTTTCTTCAAGTCTATGAAGCTGGACTGACTGTGATATCATGATTTAGGACTCTCTGATGAGAATATTTCCACATAATTTGCAATTAAACTGCATTTTGTTACATAGCAAATGAGTTTTAAATTAAAACTTAATTACAAACCTGCCAAGTTGGTGTCTTCATACAGCTGTGCCTTCGTGGAATACAGAGCAAAGGTTTATTTAAAAAGAAATGACCCTACTAGCTCATTCAAGAGAGCTGCCTGGAAAAGACTGCCTCCTGTTTTCCCAACTAAAAAAGAAAAAAGAAAAATTCAGTGACAAAAACAAAAACTTATAAAAAATGAGTACAGAAGTAAATTGATGAGAATGTTGAAACAGAACACTTCTAACAGCAGACCTCAATGTAAATAGTTTTTGAAAGGCGTAAAGCGAATGGAAATAGGATGAAAGTGAAATTCAAGTCAACTGAAGCATTTGCAAACTCCATGGAGTCCATAGAAATGATGTCAGGAAAAGAGAAAAAGAAGAAACAAAGAATAGGAACAAGGATTTTCTGAGCAAAACCTTGAAAAAATCCCCAAAACTAACATGATGGTGCTACATGAAGTGGGTCACATCCAATGAGGTGATGGTTAAATTAAGGGGTGACTCCTGAACCAACACCATCACTCTTTGCACTGATGACACTACTTCTTCTTTAAGTGACACACCAGAGCCAGCACAGGAAGGAACTTGCTTTAGTTCCCAGAGATGGAAACCACTTTCTCCAGGAAACAAGCTAGAAAGAAACTTCAGTAATTACAAGCCCCGTAAATTTCCTGAGTAATCACAAGACCCAAACTTCTGTAATCCAGGGTGGCTTGGACTGCCAGGCAAATCTAATTATCATTTAGTCTGAGGAAGTACACTCCCAGTTATTAATTTTTTAAAAAACAGACTCTCATTCAAAATATGATCAAAATAAGAAAACAAAATTTTGAGAAACTCAGTGCATAACTTTCAAAGTAAACTTTCATAAAGTACTGAAGAGGTTGCTATGGCAAGAAAAATTTCAGTGCTATTTGGCTTTATAAAATATAAATGACAAAATACAAACTTAATAGGTTGACAGAATAGCAACTCAGATAGAACTGATAATTAAACACTGAAGGAGAAGCAGAATCATATGGTAACAACAGAAATATGAAGAGTGGAAAAAAAAAGACATTATCTTCAAGGAAGACAAATAATGCTGAAACCTGTGCTCTTCACTAGAAAGAAGATGGGAGTCTATTTTTGAGAGAAAATAGAATAATTTATTATAAAATATACTATTCATCAAGTTCAGAAAAATGCCTACTTTGACTTTGAAAATGTCAAAAATAAAGTCTCAATAAAGATATTTGTAGACAAAACTGAGGAAATTCATCCATAGCAAATCACCTTGAAAGACATACTTAAATAAATTTCCACGCACAGTAATACGACCTCAGAGTGAAGCATAAAAATGAAGGAAAAAATAAATATCAACAGTAAATCAAAGGTTAAATATGTGAGAAAATTGGAATGTTGATTATATAAACTGGCAATAATAATATGGGGTTTAAATTTTTATAAATAAAATATATGACAAATAACAACAGAGAGGTTAAATGGATTTAAACTGTCCTAAGTTTCTTTCATTATTTTGGAAGTGGCAGATCTATTAATCTATATTAGACATTTATGATAAAGGTTACAATCAAGATTAGTATTGTCAACTCCAGGGTAAATACTAAAAAGTACTCACAGAGTATCCGGCTATCTAATAGAAAAAAATTAAAATAAAAAAAGAAATTTTGATTAACTAAAAAAATGCAAAAACAGGAATAAATATTAATAGAAAAGTGAGAAAAACAAAGAGTAAATACTAAAATGGTAAATTTCAATCCAATCATATCAGGAACCACATTAAATTCTAAAAGTATTGAAAGGTCATCACACTACATACAAAACAAAATTTTGAAATACACTCCACACAAAAAATCAGACCTTAATTTTAAAGACACAGAAATTTTAAAGTAAAAGGATAAAAAAAAATACATGCCATGCAAACATTAAGTGAAAGAAAGCTAACAGAGCTGTGCTAACATCAAATTAAATTTTAAGGCAAAGAATATTACTAAAAATAAAGAGGAAAAAATAATCATGTGCCGCTCAAGCAAGAAAGTATAAAGTTTCTAAATGCCTGGGTTATTAATTACAGAAGTTTAAAGTATTTAAAGTAATGGTTGAAAGAAATAAAAGGAAAAATATAGAAATCCATTATCCTAGTGGGATATTTTAGCATACTTCTCTAAGTAACTGCTAGCAAGCCAAGCAAAAAAAAATCCATAACGATATAGAATATTTAAACAATGCGATTAATCCAGTTGACCTCTATGGAACACTGCACACAGCCAGATCATTCTGCACATAATTTTTAGGAGCAAGTGAAGCACACAGTAAAATTAAACATATGCAAGGCCATAAAGCTAATCTCAACAAAGTTTAAAGAATTGAAATCTCACATACAATGTATTTGGACAGTAGTGAAATTAAGCTAGGAATCAATAACAACATAGAAATACATTAGAAATCAAGCAATGGTCTTCTAAATAATCTATGAATCAAATAGGAAATGTCAATAAAAATTACAAAAAATATTAAACTAAATAATGAAAAGAACACAGGTAATAATAAGTGGAAAATAGATAAAACTCATGTATAACTTTTATATGTTAGAAAAAAGCTTTCCATTTTCAGAATTATTTGCACAAGATGACTAATTTTATAAAAAGAAGAAAAACTTGGTCTTTTAAGTCTTTCCCTGGTTGAGGTTGGTGGTTGGGTGGGGAGCTGGAGAAGAATATATCATTACTAGAAAATATGTTTCAGCTTTTTAATCTGGAGAGAATTTTTGTTACTTTATGCTTTCTCAATGAATGTTCTCATTTTTTTTTCAAGACAACTGGGAAGACTTAACCAAAAGCAGGTTTTTTTGTTTGTTTTGTTTGTGAGGTTTTTGCTTGGTGGTGCTCATCTTTTGAGAGTTAGCATTCTTTACTGAAAGTCAATCCTAAAGGAAATCAACCCTGAATATTCTTTGGAAGGACTGTTGAAGCTAAAGCTCCAATATTTTGGCCACCTGATGCAAAGAACTGACTCACTGATAAAGACCCTGATGCTGGGAAAGACTGAGGGCAGGAGGAGAAGGAGGTGGCAGAGGATGAGATGGTTGGATGGCATCACCGACTCAATGGACATGAATTTGAGCAAACTCAGGGAGATAGTGAAGGACAGGAAAGCCTGGCGTGCTGCAGTCCATAGGGTCACAAAGAGTTGGACAAGACTTAGCCACTGAACAACAACAACAAATTATTAACATCTGGATTTGTCAAGACGTCTAGTGGGCCTGACAACACTGCTTGGGTCCAGCTCATTGAAGTATCCGCCCATGAAGATTGCAGCTGCACATTCTCAGGAAGGAATATCCAGTGAATCAGATGCATTTTGCCATCCTCATGGTCCTAACCTTGTGTGTGTGCTGAGTTGCTTAGTCGTGTCCAACTCTATGTGACCCTTTGGACTGTAGCCCACCAGGCTCCTCTGTCTGAATACTGGAGTGGGTTGCCATTTCTTCCTCCAGGGGATCTGCCTGACCCAGGGATCGAATCCATGTCTCCTGTGTCTCCTGCACTGCAGGCAGGTTCTTTACCCACTGACCATGAGTTAAACCCGGTTCTAACTTATTCCTCTTGAATGTTTCCTTCTCAAAGGTGGTATAAGACCTCATCCTGGTCTCAACATCACAGCTGTGTGTCTCTACAAAGGACGAAGAGGGAGTTGCCTTTGAAGGTCAAGTTTAGACACAATGCTGGATGCACAGACCAGATCTGCTAACTTGGATATATATTTTTCCCCTTATCTTCAACTTCCCTCTTGGTTTTCTGTGAATATTTGTATATTCTGGTCATTTCATTCACAGGTGGATGAAGAAATTTGCCCCAGGGAAGCAGAAGGGCATGAAAAGGAAAGGTCTTCCCACCAAAGTGAAGCAAAAGGCAACACAGCCCAATTCTGTCCTTAAGTTATTTATTAATCAGAAAAAAATAAAACTTTAAATATCTGAAATATATTATTTTCCCTGTCCCTGGAGAAAACATTGCACACAGGCAAATACAGATTTTGCATATAGCTTCAAGGCATTTCTAGAATGCCTGAGTTCACTTATGAATATCAATTTCAAGATTTCTGACTTTAACACTCAAAAAAAAAAAAGGAAAAGGAGGGGAGAGGGGAGTAGAGAAGGGAGAAGTGAATGAGAGGAGAAGATTAAAGCTATCATAAGAAAGTGAGTGGAAATACATGTGTTTTTTTTTTTTTCATATACCAACCTACTGAAAAGTTCAGATTTTTCAATACCTTCCCAGACTCAGCACTCAACACCTAAATGCCATGAATTGTTCTTCTTCCACTTAGTGAAATGTCATCAACAATGCCTTTCCTTTTTCCATGTAGCATATCCACTGAAGCAAGACGGCGAAAAGAGAATGGTAAAAAGAAATCTCATTGCATTTAAGATTGTGCACTTGATAAAACTGTTTTCTTAGCCAGACAAAGTGTGAAATTCTTTTCATGGTTTTTAGTTTAAGTAATTTGATCGGATCACCATTCAGCTTGTCGCCCAGAGCTGCTCCATTATGCTGAGTGTTTCCCCAAAACTGCTTCCTCTTATCCAGCTCCTTCTCCACTGATGGAACAAGATTAACAGGATTAGGTGTCTTTCATTTGTTCCTTTTTATCAGGCAAGACTCATATGTTACTCATATGTTGGGAGAAGCTTTGTGTAAGTTACTTTAACATGGTTTTTTCATCGTTCTATTTTTGAAAGGTTCAGGGTTTTTTTCCTATCCACCTCTTTTCCCTCTCTTTAATAAAAGTCGATATATCTCAGTAACATAAAAGATTATCTCCTGAAGCTTTTCCACCTCTAACTTGATTAATGCTCAAGAAAGCACCATCTTTCTATACTTATTAGTATATATTTTCCAGGGAGTGGAGAACAGAGGAGCCTGGCTTGCTACAGTCCAAGAGGTCGCAAAGAGTCAGACATGACTTAGCAACTGAACAACGATTTCATTCCCTAATATGGTAAACAATGGACTTTAGGATTTAAGTCCTAAAATTTTTTGATCATGCAAGATGCACCTTTAATAAAGACAATGTATTCTTTTCCTCTGATTCTAAATTTTCCATGTCAAGTCCGAGAGGAAAAGATGATTCTTTCTTTACAGTTTGATTAAGCTATTGATTTGGAGAAAAGAGAAGAAAATAAAGAGGGGAGTAAAAGAAACTAAAATAAAAGCATGACTAAGTACTGCTATGTTTCTAGGGATATGTGAGGAAATGTCCTTTTCCTTTCATTTTAGACTCTCCTCAATTCTGATATAGGGACTTGTAACCCAAATGGCCTCTACATTGGCCAGCCTACTAGTGAACTAGTTATTACCGGCATCCTTGCTAAGGTCCCTGGAGAAGGAAATGGCAACCCACTCCAGTATTCTTGCCTGGAGAATCCCATGGACGGAGGAGCTTGGTGGGCTACAGTCCACGGGTCGCAAAGAGTCAGACACAACTGAGCGACCTCACTTTCACTTGCTAAGGTTCAGCTGTCTCACAGCCCCAGCTGTGTTACCACAGTACTCATAACCTCCTTGGCTCACGCCTACCCCCTCTGTGCAGGATATCGTAGCTGCAGGGCATCTGGGGTAACTTGGCTCCAACTCTGTTGGATCATCTTCAAGGTATCTGAGGATGGAATCTGAATCTGGTTGAGCAGCTGGGATCCTCCACGATACTGGGATTCCTCACTCAAGATTTTGACTCCTGGCTTTCAAAATTATGAAACACTCTGGCCTGTGAAATAACCCACATCGTTTAGACTCCACTTTACCACATTCTCCTCGACTCTGCTTCAATTCTCTGTTTTCCTTTTTATTCATCCTTCAAACAGGAACACCTTTCAAGAATGCAAGTGCACTTTTAATGATTTCATGAAGACAGCACGCATACACTGTGACTGCCCCACACAAACCCATCATTGTCCTGGAACCATACTGCTTTCCCACTCGTACAAGAAGGGCTTTGTGAAAACTGATTTTCTTTCCTCCTTTTTTTCTCTTCAGGCTGAGTCTGTTGTCCTTCTCTAAAATCAAAAGTTAGACAATTGGCTCTGTGCTCTTCTTTTGTTCTCGATCATTTAAGAAGGCGATGCTATAAACAGGCATATATTTAGATATATAATGTTTTCATTATTTTTGAGGGTCTTGCGGTATTGTTCTCTTGTGCAGTTAACTGTTGTGACTCTCCAACATTCAAAAAAATGGCCGTTCTCTGGATTTCAGGGGAAAAAATGGTCTAGCTTTGTGCAATTTTGACTGTACTAACGTTAGTCACACAATTAATGAGAGTTGTGTTAAAATATTTTATGAAGGTAATGGATTTGCTTTAAGGTAATAATCTGCTTTATTGACTATGCCAAAGCCTTTGACTGTGTTGATCACAACAAACTGGAAAATTCTGAAAGAAATGGGATTACCAGACTACCTGACCTGCCTCTTGAGAAATCTGTATGCAGGCCAAGAAGCAACAGTTAGAACTTGCATGGAACAGCAGACTGGTTCCAAATCAGGAAAGGAGTACGTCAAGGCTGCATATTGTCACCCTGCTTATTTAACTTATTTGCAGGGTACATCATGAGAAATGCTAGACTGGAAGAAACACAAGCTGGAATCAAGATTGCCAGGAGAAATATCAATAACCTCAGATATGCAGATGACACCACCCTTATGGCAGAAAGTGAAGAGGAACTAAAGAGGCTCTTGATGAAAGTGAAAGAGGAGAGTGAAAAAGTTGGCTTAAAACTCAACATTCAGAAAACGACGATCATGGCATCTGGTCCCATCAGTTCCTGGAAAATAGATGGGGAAACAATGGAAACAGTGACAGACTTTATTTGGGGGGCTCCAAAATCACTGCAGATGGTGACTACAGCCATGAAATTAAAAGATGCTTTCTCCTTGGAAGAAAAGTTATGACCAACCTAGACAGCATATTCAAAAGCAGAGACATTCCTTTACTAACAAAGGTTCGTCTAGTCAAAGCTATTGTTTTTTCCAGAAGTCACGTATGAATGTGAGAGTTGGACTATAAATAAAGCTAAGCACCGAAGAATTGATGCTTTTGAACTGTGGTGTTGGAGAAGACTCTTGAGAGCCCCTTGAACTGCAAGGAGTTCCAACCAGTCAATCCTAAAGGTAATCAGTCTTGGGTGTTCACTGGAAGAACTCATGCTGAAGCCGAAACTCCAATCCTTTGGCCACTTGATGCAAAGAACCGACTCATTTGAAAAGACCCTGATGCTGGGAAAGATTGAGGGCAGGAGGAGAAGGGGACGACGGAGGATGAGATGGTTGGATTGTCATCACCAACTCAATGGACATGAGTTTGAGTAAACTCCGGGAGTTGGTGATGGACAGGGAGGCCCAGCATGCTGCAGTCCATGGGGTCACAAAGAGTCAGACACGACTGAGAGACTGAGCTGAACCGAACTGAAGGTAATGGATGTATCAATTTTATCTTATGCCATTTTTTCAGCCTGAAGTATTTTTGGATATAACGTTAGGTGCTTATAAATTTAGAATAATTTTCCCCACAGTGAATCAAATGGTTATACTGACTTTCTTCAACCTTAATAGTGTTTTTTGCCTTTAAGTCTATGTTGTCTGATATTTATATAGCTACAGCATGTTTCATTTTTTGCAGTATATTATTTTCTGCACAGGTTTCTGTTTTGTTGGGTTTAATGTATATCTTGTAAAGAATATACAGTTGAATATTTTTCTGTAATCTAGAAAGCTCTGTCTTACAGCTTGGGAATTTAGCCATGCATTGTGGTTATGGACATATTTTAAATTATGTTTGTGATAACATTTTGCATTTTTCTGATTGTGCTACATTTTTTGGTTTATTTTTCCTTTTCTGCCTTCCTTTGAGTTATTATTTTAATTCCACTTTTCTCCACCATTTCTGAAAATGCCCAATCTGTGTTAACACGAATACTTATCTAAAATGCAAAGATATTGTCTTTATCCTCCTGTATCTCTGCCATTACCATGGAGTGTTCTCTACTTCCTTTTTTCGTACATGGTTCTGTTATTGTTTTATGCAGTCTTCTTTTCTTGCAGTCCCTCACACTTAACAATTTTTTGATTAACATTGTTCTATCTGACCCATCTTCTATAGATTTCTGTTAGTGACTATTCTGAGTTTTCTTACAGGTGAATTTATTTCAGCACTCTCTCTTGACTTTGGCTCATCTGGGTTTTCAATTCTACTTTGTTATTTTCTCTCACTACTTTGAAGACTATAACTAGACTATATTATTGTTTCAACTGTTCTGTCAGGAAGGTCATGCTCATTCAAATCATTTCTTTGTGAACAATTTGTCTTTTCTTTGTTACTTTTTTCAAATCTTTCACTGTCTTTGTTGTTTTGCAGTTTTACTGTGATGTACCTGGCATGAATGTCTCTCTAATTTCTACCTAGAATTTAGTGAATCTGAGGCTTAATCTCTGCAATTATGGATAAACTTTATCCATTAACTCTATAAGCATTGCCTGTAACTTTCTCTATTCTCTCTCTGGAAATGTTATCAAATGTATTAGCTTTTGAAACTTCATAACTCAATGTCTCTTCCTTATGTTGCTTTCCGTTTTTCCATATTCTCAACAATTTCTTCAATTCTCTCTTTAGCTCTTTGTAACCAACCTAATGAGGTATTGAGCTTTTCATTTCACATGTTTTCTTTTTTATTTATTGAAATTTTGTTTCTTTAGTAAATCTACTCAAATGTTCCCTCTTATCCCTAAATCTCTTTTTATACTCCATATTTTATTTATTTTTAAACTAAATTATTTTATGTGGGACTGTCTTTTATAATATCTTAATTCCTTGCTGATCGTATCCTGTTGTTTATAGTTTCTACTGGTTTCAATCATGACTGCTCCTCTGATCGTGTATTGCATATATAATTTAGGATTGCAAGTATATCATTGACTGACTTTGATCAGTAGTAATCTTTGCATCCCTGGATTGAGGATGTTTTCTTCTAGAGAGTCCCTCTTGCCTTCATTGAATGCCCCAAAGCATTGCCATGTTATAAGTCATTTAAATTAATTCCTGGTTTAGATTTTTTTCTAAGTCATGCAATTATGATAATTAGCCAAAGAAGAAAGAAATTTTCATTAAAGTATTAATTTTCCACTTGGTGCCAGGATGAAGGCAGACATACTTCCCTATAATCTTCCTTTTCCAAAGGTCAGTTCTTCTTTTCCTGACCTCCCTCTCCCTAAGCGTGTAGTATGTCTTTAAGGAGGGAAACTCAAGTTCTTATTTTCATCTTCTACAGGGTCAAGGCCTTGTCTTCTGTCTGTGCAGCGAACCCAGGAGAGCCAAAGCATCAGGGCTCGTTTAAGCCTGTTTTCAGCTCTGTCTTAAGTTTGGACCTCTGGGAATATCTTACATCGTACTAGTGTATTTACACACTTGCCTGCTCACATACTTAGGGAACTTCACTATGTACCTAAAATTATCTTTCTGTATTTTATCCAATATTTCTAGACATTTGGTATGGAAAGTGTATTCGGGACATAGGCAGGCCATATTGTTATAAACAGAACTCTGAAATATATTTGTCATAGGGTCAGTTCTCTACTTTCTAGTAACTTCTTTTACCCTTCTCGATCTTTTCAAGACTTCTTTGATGTGGACCCTTTTTAAGAAAGAAAGAAAGTGAAGTCGCTCAGTCGTGTCTGACTCTTTGCAACCCCCTGGACTGTAGCCTACCAGGCTTCTCTGTCCATGGGATTCTCTAGGCAAGAATATTGGAGTGGGTTACCATTTCCTTCTCCAACAGTCTTTATTAAACTTGTTACAATATTACTTCTGCTGTATGTTTTGGTGTTTTGTCCGTGAGCTATGTGGCTCCCCGGCCAGGAATCGAACCCATGTCCCCTGTATTGGAAGGTGAAGTGTTAACCTCTGGACCATCAGAGAGGTTCCAGGATCTAGACGGGAAGATTTTTGGAGCTAAAATTAAAGGCCATTCTCAGAGAAGCCCTGGTCTCTAGTCTTTAGTAAAACTTTTAAGAAATAGGAAGAGAACAGAAACTGGATGAATTAATAATTCCTTGCCTTTGGGAAGATACTATCCTAAGGCAACTAGAGTCTCCAAGTTGTGAAGGGGTCAAAAGGCACGATTTAGAGCAACTTTTCAATCATTTCAGTTCAGTCGCTCAGTCGTGTCCAACTCTGCGACCCCATGGACTGCAGCACGCCGGGCTTCACTGTCCATCACCAACTCCCAGAGCTTACTCAAAATCATGTCCATCGAGTCGGTGATGCCATCCAAGCGTCTCATCGTCTGTCGTCCCCTTCTCCTCCTTAGCAAGAGGAGTAAACATTGAGACAAACTGCATCAACTTTTATGAACCCTTAATTCAATTTCTTTCACCTCTCTGTTGTTCTTACTGGTTTTCTTGTTGTTAAGTACCACTCTTTGCACATCTAAATGAACTTGCTCCACCACCAGTATTTTATCTTATCCAATGGCTTAACTAGTATCCGGATTCCCTTTAAGCATATTGAAAAGTTTGGTCTGCGTGTCTCCTCCCTTCACACCTGCATCTCCCTTCCACTGACTGACTGAGTTCTCATCTCCATAATCTTACGATGTGTGTTGACTAGCACTGGGCTGCTTTTTTCCAGGGTAAAAGCAGGACAAAAATGGTTATTGTTCAAAAATCCTAAATCGTAAGAAGAATGACACATCGGGCTCTCCTTATAATGTTATCTACCATGCTGCCTCCAGGAAGAGAGTCTAAAATATCTTTTAGACTTATTACACCCCATACAATGTTTCAGACTTATTACACCCGATACAGTGTAACACTACCATGACGTCTATGATTGGGTTCATTGACGGGTTTTTAATTCATGTGTGCCTTTCTAATGATATATTCTGAGAGGAAATCCCATTCCATTCATTTGTCAGTAGCTTCTGTTAGGGTTTCATTCATACAGCAGCAAATTCTGTATTTCAGATCTCCACAAAAATTAGCTCTGCTATGAGGTAGATGGACCTAAGATGTCTAAAAAGATGTAGAACTGAGCCCACGTACCAAAACGTACCATGCACCTTAGCAAGAGGAGTAAAAGCATTGAGACAAACCGCAACCCGCCTGCCAGGAGATGCAAGCAAATCTATCAGGAAGGGAAGCCTCCCACTTGAACCAGACAGCTCAGGAGAAGCTCCCAAAGGCCGGCAAAGATAAGGGAAAGTGATCCACTTCTACTAAAGAGAGGAAGAGAAAAAAGGGCAAAGAATTCTGAATATAGACAGAAATTTGTACTAAAAATCCTGGTTTTTCAAAGGTAAACATTTGAAAACTTTTCACAGGATCATTGAGAAATATATTCCTTATTTTCAGGGTCCTAAAGCCAGAAGATGGATACCCTTTGGCTTTGCTCTTAAGTATGTCCTCTAGGAGGGTGGCATTGACCTTGGTATGGTACACCCAGCATCTATCAGACAGTGTTTTCCTGACCAAAGCAGAACATTTCTGATGTGATAGTTGTGTCTACAAGCTCTCTGATCCAAGTGACCTAACATGAGTCAGGGGTAACTTCTAAGATAATCAAAGACTGATTTGTAAGAACAGGTACAACAAAGAGTAAAGAAAATGAGGAATTCTTGAACTTCTCTGGGGACCTCATTTGGGCTGAGAAACTTTTGAACTTCCTCTGATGCCTCAAGCATGAATTTTCTTCTCTTCTTTCCCAGTAGCAGATTGAGAGTAGTTTATAATCAGTTTTAAATTGCAAACAGATAGGGAAATTTCCCAACACCTCATTTGACTTGTTGAGCATTTAGCCAACAAATCTTTAACAAGATTAGGAAGGTGCCATGTAAAACAAAATTTGAAAGTGTCCATCCAAGACCGGTTGAAATTTAAATGTATTATAAGTTTTTCCTACCCCAAAGGAGAACCTAAGCCAGGCTGGTAGATTCTGTAATGAGTACATTTTGGAGGAAATTGTTATTTGATAGATAAAATGAATTTGGTAGTGGAGGTCTAGAAACCAGTTCTTCAAATAAAGATCATAATTATTTTTATATATAGCAACTGCTTTGTGGGTGGGGGTCTAATTAGAGTCTGCTATCATATTGATTTGAATATTTTAAGCAGAAAAGAAATAATTTAAAAATATTATTTGTTTCTTCAGGTAACTTTATTAACTCCACACACATAGAGACCCAGGGTTTACTCCATTTTTTCTTTGGAAAGGTCAGCCATCTTCTACCCCAAGATCATAGAGTATTAGTTCATTTCCTATATCAATCAAAATCTACTCTTGAGAGTTACTTGGTATTTGTCCCGCACTAAAACTGATCCACCCTCAAAATCAAAGATTTAATTTCTCAATAGCTTCAGTTCTTATAATCAGTACCAGTCTTCCATGAAACCAACTCATGGTCATGAAAACCTCTAATCCATTGACCCCTCCACTTTCATTAGCTTCTCCTTTTTCTTCCTCAGGTTGGAATTCACAGGTTTCCATTACAGTCAGCCTTTTACAGGCACATTCTTTCTCAACAGTTGTCTATCAGTCACTTGGGGAGGGGGGGCGGGGGGGGGGGGGGAGCAAACATTGATCCAATGGCCGTTTGATTTCACCATGTCCAAAATTATACAACTGAGAATTGTCAAAGAAAATCACACAAAAGGTGATTCAACAGTAGCCAAAAGTCCAAAATCATTTCTCAGTAGCCTCCATGAAATTGCTTCTTCTCTCTCTTTCCCTCTCTCTCCCTCTCTTTCTCTCTGTCTCTCTTATCTCTTTCATGCATCCTTGGCATTTAGAAAAGTATGCACGTTTTGTTCTAATGGTTTCATTTATAACTCTGTTTCAATACTTATTTACCCGTGGTGAAACTTATTCCACTTCTTGGAAAAATCAAACCATGGTCTTTTCTTACTCCTCAAATTTTATGCCTCCCTGTTTCGGCTGCACACATTACTTAGTTCTTCACCGAGGCAATACTCAGACATTATCTTTCTTCCTGTTTCTTTCATTCATACCTTGTTTCTCTCCCCTCGTGCAAATAAAGTACCCCCCCTCCCCCCGCCGACTCCCCGGCAATAAAGAATCTACCCATCTCAATCTTCCAAGGACTTTCTTGGAGTAACCCCAATCTCTCCCCTGAATTCTCATTCTCATGATATATCTTTTTTTTTTTTTTACACAAGCAAGATCCAGGTTGTTGTTGTTTAGTCATCAAGTCGTAGGTTTTCAGCACCATGGACTATACAGCCTGCCCACCAGGCTCCTCTGTCCATGGCATTTTCCAGGCAAGAACACTGGTGTGGGTTTCCATTTCCTTTTCCAGGGAATCTTCCCGACCCAGGGATCAAACCCACGTCTCCTGCATTAGCAGACGAATTCCTTACCACAGAGCCACCAGGGTACCATAAAATATACATAATATACATAAAATATACATAAAATAAAAAGGAAGAAGCCATCTTGATTATCCGTTCTTCCCTTAGGTTCCCCCACACTTCTACTTTGCCCTTTTCCAGCCATTTTCCACATTCCAGGTAAGATGATGTATTGGAGGTCGGCCATGTTGGGAGCGCTCATCCCCATCTCCCGGTGAGTCTTGGACCATTTTTTCTCAGCACAGCTCTCCATGCAGCCTGGCTTCCCTTGCTCTGCCATCTTCCTGGCATGCTTGCCTATGGCTGCTCACATGGCTGTATCCTTCTCATCCTCAAATACCCGCTTAAAGACTATTCTCTCAGGCAGGATTTTCCCAGTAATCTTCTGTTAACAGTGCCACAGGCACACCCCACTGCTTTATTTCCATCACAGAGCACGGTTCCTGACTCTTTAATCAATTTGCAGTGGCTTGCATTTACATGTGCTTATCTGTTATTTTTCTTCCCCCAGCTGACAAGACGTCTGTCTTTTTGTTCTCTGGGATATCCCTGATATTTAGCTCAGGGCCTTAATAAATGTTTATTCAGTGAATGAATGACGAATGCCAGCTGTGAAGCTCAGGCAAATATGTACTTGAGCCAAAGGTAGATTTTAAATACGCTTGTCTGTGGCTCTTACTACTTTGCTCACAGTGTGTATGTTCAGCAAGTAGAATGGACCTTGTCTACAGTATGTACCCAACAAATATTTGTTGAGTCCATGAATGACTGTGGTAATATGTATCAGAAACAAATATCAGATTCTTTGCAGTTTTTATTGGCCTTTTCTTAGCCTTTGTCCATTGGAATCATTTATAGATGATGCTGTGTGTACCTAGACCAGACCCTGGTTAATGACCCATGAACTTCATGTTCTTTTCAACTTCCTGCTGAGGGTCTGAAATGGTAAGACCTGCAGAGAAGTTAAAATTTCCAACTGAAAAAAAATAACATTTGACTCTCTTTTTTCCTAAATCTGATACTACTTTCGAATGTATATAAACTGCCCCTAGTACAGGAAAATAAAATAGTCATATCAGATTGCATACTTATCTCATACATATTTATTATGCTTTTATTATTCATAATCCTGCTACCTAATGGCTTCCCAGGTGGCACACATGGTGAAGAACCCACCTGTCAATGCAGGTCAGACCTAAGAGACATGGGTTCAATCCCTGGGTCGGGAAGATCCCCTGGAGGAGGGCATGGCAACCCGCTCCAGTATTCTGTCCTGGAGACTCCCATGGACAGAGAGAGGAGCCTGGTGGGCTACAATCCAAAGGGTCGCACAGAGTCAGACACAATTGAAGTGACTTAGCACACACACATGCTACTTAATTACAAATAAAATCATTAAACATCAAATAATCTTATAATAAAATTACTAGTTGGTATTCCTTATTTCATGCAGATGGTAAATAATGATCCTACTTAATAAGATAACATTTTGTTGCTTTAGTGTTAATTTCTCCACCATTTGCAAAGTAGCATTCAGATGAATTCATTAATAATAGGGCCTCGAGAGGCATCAGCTATCCTGTGCCATGACCTTCAAGTAGTTTCAGGCTAAAATGATTGTATCCAAACCACATAGACTATAATCTTTGAACTTCTGCCATCTATTTATCTATTCAATAAAGCAAGCTTGAAAAGATCGTTTAAGCAAGATCCTGGCTTCATTAGATTAGTTATCAGATCATCTCAAACACACACAGGACGACTTTCTAACTAGGCTGGGTCTCTGGTGGGTTTTTTAGCTTCCATAAGACACACAGAATACCCTCTTGCCTCATTTCCTGCCAAGGCAGCATGGAAACATATACATGTCCCTGTCAGTCTTCAGAATTTAGTCGAGAAAAGTCATCACTCAAGACAATTTTCTCAAAAGATATCTGGCCCATCCGTTCTTCTAGGTATTTCACAATGAAAATGGCGATGGGTCAATGATGGATCTTCAGAGACCCATAAGAGCAGAACTGCTTAGCTGCCCTAACCCCATCATACGTATAGAGGTCCAGGCAAAGAGGAGCCCAGGGAGACAAAGTGACACGTCAACAAGAACGTGCTCTCAAGAACGAGTTAATTGCATCACAATGCTTTTCAGTGTAAAAAATCGGAGATAACTTCCATTGTTTTAAAGAACTTCAGCGATTGTTTCAAAGTTTGATTTTTCTCTGTCTTTTGTCTCATTTTCAACTTAAGTTTCTGCCTGTCATATATAAATGACTATGAATATTTTGAAAATAAAAATATGTACATACAGATGTACGTAATTACATATATAGACACACATCACATACGTATGAAATATATAATACACAGTGCATAACATATAACATAAATATATGACTAATTCTTCTAGCAACTCTCTCAAATAGAGTCACTGGCCTTTTTGAGGAGAGTGTTTTTAACCAAAGAAATTAGTCTACAATAACATAGTTTTACCCCAAGGGAAGGCATTAGGAAGGTATTAGTGAGTAGGTAGAAAAATGGCCAAGTGACACTCAAACTACCAGTTAGCTGTTCCCTATCCCATCTGATCACTGGACCATTGTGATGTACACACAATTTTCAAAATCAATTTCGTTCTAGATTTAAGGCAGAAAACTGGAGCTTAGTCTTGTCACTTTGATCCTGTTATTGATTCATCTTGGGCCATCATTAAGCTATTTGGTAACTTTCTTTTCCCATATTGCTTCTTCTTTTATCTCTACTTCATAGTCAGGAATAGCATACCCAGGAGGTCTCCTGGACTTTAAAAATTAATCTATTCATAATTTGTTGAGGAACACTCACTCTGTAGGCGGCACAACACTAGACTTTGGGGATTATTAATGAGTCCATGCCACAGTCTTTTTCTGTGTGTCCAGCCAACAGTATAATGGGTTCATATCCACTGCTGTATGGATGACACAAAAGCAAATGCAAAAGAGATAAGAAACAAAGGCTGTTTTTCCTACGGGAGGGGATATCTGAGTTGACATTTCAAGGAGAAAATCTGGACCCTGAAAAGTAGAGTGATTTTTGTATGGTAGCTTTAAAAAAATGATATAGAATTTCTGAAGATAGGATAAATAAAAGTGTAAATATAAGCATGCTTTGCAGAAGATCCATAGATTCTGAGAATTTTGAGAAGCAGTATAGCATAAAAATAATAATCACAATAATCATAGCTATTATTGTGATTATTAATAAGAATAATATTTACTAAGCAGTTAAGTTTATATGCACTGGCTAATTAAACCCTCACAACCCTATGCTTTAGGTATTATCAGTATTCCCATTTGACACATGAGGAAATTGAAGTCCAGAGATGTTAACTCTTTCTCCCAAAGTCACACACCAAGACCAAACATGATGGTCCCAGAGTTCACTCAAGCAGGGCTAACACTTCATATCTGCTGTGTATTTCCTGTGTGCCCTTGGGTGAGTTATTTCACTTGTTTAGGGTCCAGTGGTTTCATCTGTAAAGTGGAATTATATGGAACTACCTCCACAGAGTAATTAAACTCTTAGTAAGTAGTTGCTACATGTTACTTATCTTCACTGTTACTGTTTTCATCCCAGTTGCTTTTGCTGCTGTAGCTTAGTGTTCTTTAGTTAGAAATGTAAGTAGAGGCTGGAAATAGAGATCTGTCACAAACACTGCAGGTCCTTGAATGTCTGGTATTATCTGCACAAAAATGAATATTGCTGTCTGTAAGTTACCCCAGGACAGGAGTACCACTTGATGCTTCTGAGTGTCATGAAGTCTGGTGAACTGAAGAGAAGACTCATACTAGATGCTGAATGTGCCAATGAGTTCGCTTACTCATGTTCCTTGCTTCTTGAGATGCGGATCGGCAAGTCCACAGGTTGTCATGGAGCCTTGTGAGATAACTGAACGGTACGTGAAGCTCTCCCCCTGAAGCCATGTGGAACCAGAGGACCACTGCAGCGACAGAAGGAAATGGGGAGGAAGAAGAGATGGCAAGACCCCCTTTGCCACCTGGAGCATCAGTTGTGGGGAAACTGCCCAAGTCCACAATGCTTGCCTGAAAGTTCAGACAAATATCATGGCAGAGTGGTTTTTCCCCTTCTTCCTGCAAGACCATCACCCGTGAGACATCTTTGCTGGGAGGACTAACCCCAGCAGGAGGGCTGTTCTGAAGAGATTCAGAATTGCCAGCCTCATCCCCTGAGGATCTGAGAATCCACCACCATCCGTATGTTTACAGTGCCTTCTTGCATCTCTATCAGTGATTCTTAAAATATTCTCCCACTTTTATAAACCCTAAGCTGGACTAAGATTTTCTTTTTTTAAGTGGAAACTTTATTTTTTTTTTCCCCCGTTAACATTTTTATTGAGAAATCAATGCAATGTTTCCTCTAACAAGTATATTTCTTTTTTTTTTAATTTTTTAAATTTATTTATTTTTTTAATTTTAAAGAATAAGATGTAAACACTAAAAGCTCACAGGTATCACTTTTCTAGGTACAATTATGAAGTGGTAAAGGCAAATTCTAGACAAAGAGTTTCAGATCACAAAACTATACTTTTTTTTTTTCGCCAAATACAGTACAAAACAAATAAGTCCAGTGAGTTTTTCATAGGTTATATTATCTTCAAGAAATTCATCTTTGATCCCTAAGCCTACAGCCCTCTCAAAGACTTTCCAGAAACACTGAAATGGAAGCAAAATGAGGAAGCCAGCTCAGTGCTATGAGACAGGATACAGAGATGTTATTTCAATCGCAACTGTTTTCTAACAGCTTCCTTAACCTCATGCTCTTCGCCATCGTGGTGTGTTCAATAACTCTGCACACTAGGAAGTACGAGGCACTAATTCCCATGTCCCTATTTTTACAGGAACTGAGGAGCAAGGATGACTCGTGAGGTGGGGACTTAAAAGACATTCAAAAAGATGATGGCTTTTAAGGTAGCATAATGTTGGGCAGAGAAATTATGCTCACACAGGACATTAAGGCTTTAAAGAATTGCAGGAGTCCATTAGAAAGAAATTGCTTGCTGAATTTTAGCCCTTTCTCCTTAAAAACACACTCCTATTACTTGTCATAATTTGAGACAGACGTTTTAAAAGTGTATGCTACTTTTAGGAAGTGGGATCTGTTCTTTCAGGTCACTCTATTAGCTAACTTAGGAATCTTTTTGTAAGAAGCCCTGCTTTATGTGATCGCCAATATTTGTTTTTTGGTTTATAGGAAAGCTCACATCAACTTTATGACAAACACATTTCATTTAGTCAGTCACTATGTCAGAACTCTTTCTGCACGTGTGTGTGTATGTTAGGGGCTGGATTGTAATGGTTAGAGAAATGAGGCATAGATCTTATACTCTAATGAATAAGATGGGTATTAAGAGCATAGTAACAAAAACAAGTGGTAATTGCTACAAATGAGATGTATGTGTTTTCATGATAAAGTCTTGCAGGTGAGAATAAGAGAGATTCTTGCCTAGACCTGGAAGGAGGAGAGACTATTGTAATCACCAGTGAGAGAGTTAATCCAGGATAGATGTCAAGGGTGATGAAAGAAAAATCACAGCCTCATTTAGCACCTGAAGTCAAAAATTATATAAAACATTTCCTTATAATAAACAAAAACAGTTTCCTTTGGTTTGTAAAATCTCTTTTTAGAAACACACACATGAATTTTCTTTCTCTGCTTAGTTACTATCTGCCCTAATCCTGAAAATTCAGACCCTGATTATTATAATAGCTGAAACTGAGGTTTATTGGACTAATGGTGCAATCTAAAATGAATATTCTTAAGTCCTCGTGAAAGGTCACAATTAGGTCCAAAGATTCTTTTTTTTTTTTTTTCAGTGAACACTAGAAGCAAGTCTTAAATTGAATGTTTTGCTTGCTTGTCCAGGTTGGATCCTCTTCAGTAAAAATCATAAAGGAGCAGACAAAACAAAAACACAACCCTCAGTCTAATAACTTCACTTATTGAAAACAATTGCTCTGTTCATCAGTGGGCGATAACAGAATTCCTTTTCATTTTTTTGTGGACATTGCCAATGAAGATACACATTCCTAAATGACCATTTTAAATGCTTGCCCTATTTGTTTATTTTTGCTTTTATTTCCAGAATTCTGGGAGGTGGATCATAGAGGATCCTGCTGTGATTTATTTCTGAGAGTGTTTTGCCTATATTCTCCTCTAGGAGTTTTATAGTTTCTGGTCTTACATTTAGATCTTTAATCCATTTTGAGTTTATTTTTGTGTACGGTGTTAGAAAGTGATCTAGTTTCATTCTTTTACAAGTGGTTGACCAGTTTTCCCAGCACCACTTGTTAAAGAGATTGTCTTTACTCCATTGTATATTCTTGCCTCCTTTGTCAAAGATAAGGTGTCCATATGTGTGTGGATTTATCTCTGGGCTTTCTATTTTGTTCCATTGATCTATATGTCTGTCTTTGTGCCAGTACCATACTGTCTTGATGACTGTGGCTTTGTAGTAGAGCCTGAAGTCAGGCAAGTTGATTCCTCCCGTTCCATTCTTCTTTCTCAAGATTGCTTTGGCTATTCGAGGCTTTTTGTATTTCCATACAAATCTTGAAATTATTTGTTCTAGTTCTGTGAAAAATGTGGCTGGTAGCTTGACAGGGATTGCATTGAATTTGTAAATTGCTTTGGGTAGTATACTCATTTTCACTATATTGATTCTTCCGATCCATGAACATGGTATATTTCTCCATCTATTAGTGCTGGAGAGGGTGTGGAGAAAAGGGAACCCTCCTACACTGTTGGTGGGAATGCAAACTAGTACAGCCACTATGGAGAACAGTGTGGAGATTCCTTAAAAAATTGCAAATAGAACTACCTTATGACCCAGCAATCCCACTTCTGGGCATACACACCGAGGAAACCAGAATTGAAAGAGACACATGTACCCCAATGTTCATCGCAGCACTGTTTATAATAGCCAGGACATGGAAACAACCTAGATGTCCATCAGCAGATGAATGGATAAGAAAGCTGTGGTACATATACACAATGGAGTATTACTCAGCCGTTAAAAAGAATTCATTTGAATCAGTTCTGATGAGATGGATGAAACTGGAGCCAATTATACAGAGTGAAGTAAGCCAGAAAGAAAAACACCAATACAGTATACTAACACATATATATGGAATTTAGGAAGATGGCAATGACGACCCTGTATGCAAGTCAGGAAAAAAGACACAGATGGGTATAACGGACTTTTGGTCTCAGAGGGAGAGGGAGAGGGTGGGATGATTTGGGAGAATGGGAATTCTAACATGTATACTATCATGTAAGAATTGAATCGCCAGTCCATGTCTGACGTAGGGTGCAGCATGCTTGGGGCTGGTACATGGGGATGACCCAGAGAGATGTTGTGGGGAGGAAGGTGGGAGGGGGGGTCATGTTTGGGAACGCATGTAAGAATTAAAGATTTTAAAATTAAAAAAAAATAAATAAATTTAAAAAAAAAATAAAAAAAAAAAAAATAAATGCTTGCCCTAGAAATAAAAGCCAGACACTGTGTACAGGAAAAAAAAAAAAAAGCCTTGCTTCTGAAATCACTTTCCTGCTTCAACACATTTCACTATCTAAATTTATGGAGCTGTCTGAATTCCCATAATAATGATGGGATAATGAATCCCTTCGGCCAGGTAGCTGCAGGCTCTAAAACGGACTATTTGTTTTTAGGAGGAAAAAAAAAAAAATTAGTGGACAGTGACACAATATTAATGGCTTGCTTAATCCACTCCTTGTTTTTCTTTTCTTTGATTAAAATATTTTGTGATTGTATGGGCAGCACTCATAGTTTTATACCAAGCGATAAAACTCAAAATAAAATGGCCCATCTGTGTTTCTGCCAGGGAAGTTTTAGTCACTGAAAAAGGTAAATAGTTTTGTCTTAAAAACCAATCACTTTATGACGTGTTTTTTAAAACTAAAATGTATTCATCTTGCACTTGAAATGTGTATCATGAATGTAATTCATTTTCTTCAACCATTAACAGGGAAGGTTTGAATCAAACAAAGCAAGCAAATTGGGCCCTTTCTCAGACTTCTGGAAACCCCAAAGTTTTAGTAGTAGACCTTTTAGTGCCTACTTTATTTATTAATTTATAAGGTTTTAATCATATGAGGATCACTTATCCAAACATATGCAGTCATTCTGGCTGCAATATGGAAGTTTATGCTGTTTGTAATGTGCACAAATTAAAACTCCGCTCTACAGGGGACTTAGCTCAGTATCTGTGCAACCTAGAGTGGGATGGGGTGAGGGGGTGGGAGGAAGGTCCAAGAGGGAGGACACTTATGTACACTTGTAAAGCAATTATAGTCCAAGATAAAAAAAAATAAACAGTTTTTAAAAACTTTTAAAACCCTGCTCTATAGAACATTGCTCACCTTTAGAGCAGCATGAACAGTGAAGATTCTTGTCCCTCCCATTTTACATATAGTAATAATAACAAGCACTGCGTTGGGCACGTAGGTTAACACATTTAAACTAACCACAAACCAATAAGATGGTGCGTTTGCTGTCCCCATTTTACAGATGGAAAAGTCCAGAGAGGCTGTAATGAGTTGCCGTGGTCACCGAGCTTGGAACTGACAAAGTGAGAAAGGACCCAGGTCTCCAACCCCTTGTAGAGGTCCTGGCAAGAGTATTGTGAGAATCCATAGAGCCATTGAGCCAGTATTTGGGGGCCTCATTTTTTTTTAGTTTTTATTTATTTATTTATGGCTATGCCTGGTATTTATTGCTGTGCATGTGCTTTCTCTCATTGCAGCTAGCAGGCTGTAGGCGCGATGGCTCAGTAATTGTGGTCCAGGGGCTCACTTGCTTTGAGGCATGGGGAATCTTCCAGGATCACGGATAGAATCTGTGTCCCCTGCATTGGCAGGCAGATTGTTAAACTGGACCCCCAGGGAAGTCCCTCATTTTATTTCTTTACTTTTCAGATCCATTCTAACCAAACAGAGAAATCCCAAAAATTTCCGAGGAAAAAGGAAATGCTTTCCTTCCTTTCTCATCTCTGTCTAGGACTTTTTTTCATCATGAATAGTACTGGAAATCTACACTTAGCTTAGGACCTAGAAGGCCTCTAAGAAACTGCAGTGGTTTGATTTATCCTTTCATTGCAAACCTAGTTACAGAAATTCTTCACATTCTACACACAGAAAATCTTTCAGATCCTGTGAGCAACATTCAAAACACTGATTTAAACAGATAAAGAATTCACCTGTCAATGCAGGAGATGCAAGAGACACAAGTTCGATTCCTGAGTCAGGAAGATCCCCTGGAGGAGGAAATGGCAATCCTCTCTAGTATTCTTGCCTGGAGAATCCCATGGATGGAGGAGCCTGGAGGGTTACAGTCCCTGGGGTCGCAAAGAGTCGGCTATGACTAAGCGACTGAGCACGCACAGAACTATACGGTGATGTTAACATAGCCACTGTCAGGAAGAACTACATTTCATCCTGAGGTCTTCCCCCAGTCAGCACGATGCTTTGCATTCTGTTTTCTTCATCTCACAGCAAGCTCCCTATAGCCCCATCTCTGAGACCTGCGCCTAAATGTAATGCATTTTCTTTGTTTTGCGTGGCAACCAAGGGCCAAGCCGCACTGCAGGTAACTGGCTTCTGGAGGTCCTCAGAGAATTCCTCTCTGCCCTGTTTGCAGTTGCCCTGTTCATCCCATGATAGAGCTCTGCCATCTATCCTGTGCACATTTCCAGCTCAACAAAACCCGATTTAACATGAGGTAGAACTTCAGAGTTGTTCTCATTCAACGTTACAAATGGTTCTCGGCTGACATTGATGAAACTCCTCAAATGTTTGATGGGACGCTGGTGACAAAGATAAACGCCATCGGCCTGTGTGAGAGCAGGCGCTAGTGTGAGTTGAGAAAAAAGTGAGTAGGTTTGAAACTTTAGTCTGGAAGTCACCTTTAGAGGAACATTGATTTCAACCATCATCAACATTTAGTTTCTTTCTGGTTAAATAATGAACATTGTCTACATTATTTGCTTAAGAAAATGCCAATTGCTATAATGACAGGGTAATATTTACTTATTAAATGAGATAGTATGCAGAATATTTGAAATCATCTCTTATGTAAAGGTGACTTCTCTCCGATCTTGCACAGTCCTAGAATAGATGTATTGTAATTTAAAATGTACAGTAATTATTGATTCACTTGGCTGTCTGCTTCAGATCATAAGCGCTAAAGGACAAGACGCATGAACAGATAAATAAGAAAATGAATGAATGGAGGGACAAATGTATTTTCATTCATCCCACTGTGCTCGGGCTTACAGAAAACTACAATGAGTACAGCCCATCCCTGTTAGCACTATTATTCCTTTCTCTGAATCTAGTCAATCACTAGGATCCGCTGTTCTTACTACCTAATTTTTAGGATAAGACGTGTGACCTCTTTCCTTACTCTGCTTCTGAAATCCAAGCCTTCTTCGCTTGTACCTCAACTCCAGTTGTTTTTTTCCCCTCTTTGAAACTCAGCTTTCATAAGACCAGCAGTTTTCATTTTCCCAAAATGCAAATCTGATCCTGCCATGCTCCATCACAGGCTTCATCACTTGCTCACGGATGGCGTGTAAGGACCTCCCTGGCCTGACTCACCTATGGACACATCCTGCCCCTCTGGTGGTACAGACCCTAAGTGCCCTGCCTACCCCTTCCTCTGGCACTGACTGCTTTTTGTCACCATGCTCTATTCCTCTCAACCCTAATCTATTCCTCCACAGCAAGGTGCAGTGCAGGTTGCCTCTTCCCGGGGGCCCTCCAGCGTTCTGTGGATGCTTCTCCAGAAGGGCACCCCATCCTGTCTCACTGACACCTTGGCACGCATAACCCACATTGTTCACAGAAGCCATGGCAGCGGCCAGTTCCACACCTGGCAGAATGATTAGCATGGATAGTCCTCATCCATCCTTATTCTCTTCACTTAAAAAGTGCCTGACTCAGAGGAAACCCAGAAGGAATGAGGAACTCAGGCGAACCTTGTGGAACAAGCTGCCCCGTCTCTACTGACACAAATTAAACACTGGTTTCTCCAGAACAACACAACGCAGCCTTCTACCTCATAACCGAGTGTAACTTTATGTTTATAAATTTGAAAGTAATGAAAATCAGATTTATCTCCCTCATTTTGGATTTGGCTAGTTGACCTAAACAACCAACTGAATGGAGGCCATTTAAAACACCTTCCATTTCATGAGAAGTCATTGATTTTTTTTTTTTCCCCTGGAAGTTGTACAGGTAATAATTTCCTAACCAAAACTGACTACATAATTGGTCTGTCTTTGCATTGGTAGAAAAACAAAAAGTCAATTAGATGGTTATTTTCAATTTGTTTTTCCCCCACTATGGGTATTTCAGTCCTACTCACATATGTTCAAAATTAAATGTATTTATTACCTTATAGTTCAACTTATTAATAGTAAAATGTGTAAAATCTCCAAAAGCAGAAAACTGGTAACCAGTCCAGAGTTCTTCCATTTTTGGCCAACAAAGCTGAACCCCGAAGTCAGGAGGAAAATTCATGTGTGTTCTTGCTGTTGAGGTCATACCTGTTCTGTCTGAAATCTTGCCTTTGTCACAAAGGTTGAATTGACATAGAAATTATGTGGCAGATTGATAAGAACGGCAATAGTAAAATATTGGCCAGAAGTTACCCCGGATGCAGGCTTTGCCCACAGATAAGGGGGAAAGTCCCATTCAAACCTTCCAGTCTTTGTGTCTAAACAAACAATAGGTACCTGTTGTACAGAAATCTCTGGCATAACAATAGACTATAATCACTCTGTAACATAAATCTTTAAACCGATCCTAAGCTTCTGGATTAAAGTGAGTCATGGAGTATCAAAGAAAAGGGTGGAGGCTCCGAAACATAAAATAAGGAAATGACATGAAGTGTCATTTATTAAAGCTGCCCTAGACATAAAGGGGGCACCATAATACTCATTGAGTGATGGCTGCAATCAGGGCTCTGTGACAGGCCATTGAGATCTAAAATGAAAAATTGAATTATTACTAAATAAAAGGTTCTGTTTTCATTGTTGAATTTATTCATGTATTTAATACAATTTAGTTATCTTGGGGGTTATATTTGAAGGTCAAAGAATAAAAGGGAAGCATTTAGCCTATTGCAAAGATGTCCCTTGGTTCTGGGGAGTTCTCCTGGATTTAGAAAAAGGTTACATCTCTTATTTAGGCTTTATGAGAGTAAACATTTCAATGGAAGGACAGAGCACCAGAGGATGGAGAGAGGTAGAGACAGAGATAGAGGCAGAGACAGAGAGAGATAAGGGCTGCCCAGGTCACTCAGTGGTAAAGAATCCACCTGCCAATGCAGGAGATGGCGGTTCAATCCCTGGGTCAGAAAGATCCTCTGGAGAAATGGCAACCTACTCCAGTATTCTTGCCTGGAAAATTCCATGGAAAGAGGAACCTGGTGGGCTGCAGTCCATGGGGTCACAGAAAATTTGGACACGACTTTGCCAGTGGAAAACAACAACATAGGTGAATCGGTTCACATAATTATGGAGGCTCACATGATCATGCAGGCTGATCTGCCATCTGCAAGCTGGAGACCCAGGAAATCCTATCGTGTAGCTCCAGTCCAAGGTATGAAGGTCCTAGGACCAGAAAAGCTGATGATCCAAGTCCCAGTCCAAGGGCAGGAGAAGACTTATGTCCCAGCTCAGGCGGTCAGGCAGAGAACAAATTCCCCTGTGTCCTGCCTTCCGTTTTCTTCAGGCCTCCAATGATTTGGATGAGGGCCAGCCACACTGGGGCGGGCAATCTGCTTTACTCAGGGCACTGATTCAAATATTCATCTCATCCAGAAATGCCTTCACATACACACCTAATGTTTCTCTAACATCTGGGCACCCCATGGCCCAGTCAGGTTGACACACAAAATTCAAGCAGTGAGTCACTGTGTAATGACCACCATGATACACATTAGACAATGATATCTATTGCATTCATTGTGTTCAAATGCTGTCATGTCCAGCTCTTTTGTGACCCCATGGATCATAGTCCACCAGGCTCCTCTATCCATGGGATTTCCCAGGCAAGAACACCAGAGCAGGTAGCCATTTCCTTCTCCAGGGGACCCTCCTGACCCAGGATTGAACTTGCATCTCCTGCATTGGCAGGTGGGCTCTCTACCACTAAGCCACCAGGAAAGCCCACCATGCCTATTAGACAGCTGCTAATCTCCTACCATTGAGCATCCACCTAAAACCTCATATTTGTATGACATTTATGCTTTAATTTGCTTGCAAAGGTATTTAAGCTCCCAGCCCTAAAGACAGCAGAAAACTACTTCTTCTCTTGAATAAGAGTTCCTAATTTCAACTAAGAACCAACAATTTTTAAAAAAGCATAGACATACTGCAGCTTTTTTTTTTTTTAATCTGCTTGCTTTTGGGGCTTTTTCAGTTAATTTTCCCTCTTGTTAAGCTGCCAGTGGTTTCTCCTGTTGTTTCTTCTTGTCAGAGTCCCACAGCAAATATTCACGTAAGTAACACAGTCCAAGTCCCTTGGACTTCAAGGAGCCCAAACAAGTCAATCCCAGAGGAAATCAACCCTGAATATTCATTGGAAGGACTGATGCTGAAGCTCCAATACTTTGGCCACCTAATGCAAAATGCTGACTCATCGGAAAAGACCCTGATGCTGGGAAAGATTGAGGGCAGGAGGAGAAGGGGACGACACAGGATAAGATGGTTGGATGACATCATGACACAATAAACATGAATTTGAGGAAACTCCAGGAGATAGGGAAGGGCAAGGAAGCCTGGTTTGCTAGTCCATGGGGTCACAAGGAGTTAGACACGACTTAGTGACCTAAAAACATAACACATTTTGAAGCAAATATTTATAAGTCCTCATCTTTTCCAGTCCTTTTATTTTCTACTGGAAGAATAAGTTTACAAGCAGTGACCTCAAAGTCTTCTAGAAACTTTAACTCCAATGCCAGTGGCCCCTCCAGTAACTCAGTGTTAGTGTGATGCTCATTTATCATGCTTTTATTGTAAAATATCACCCTCTGAAAAGCAAACATTTTTTCCTGAAGTCAAAGTTATGGAAAAGAGAAATTGTGTTTTGTTATTAAGAAATTGAAAGGTGATTGATCACAGCAAGGTGAAATCTTTTCCCTACCTAGGTATATTTCCCCAGAGAGCTTTCCTTTAAAGTCCTGTAGTCATGTTTTCAAATGTCCAATGATTCAAAATGAATTCTTGCAGCCTTGACAGACTTGGCAAGCCTTAGTTGATATTTCGCTGCTGTATTATCTATTAATCTAGTCCTGGAGAAAGTGGGGAGAAGAGACGACTCTATTTGGCCAGCTTCCTAAGCAACCTTCTCTGCCAGGCAACGTGTCTGATCTTTGGTTTTGAACCATGCCCAGGGAAACAGAAAGTCAGACAAGAGACATGTTTCCAGGGGAACTTAAAACTTTCTTGACATAAGTTACTCGTCCTGGATGCATCATCAAATAGGAACAGCAGGCCATTGAATTAGGGTCTTGCTGCTGCAAAAACCATGTAAGCATGGTTCAAAAACAAAAGCCCAAACTACAGGCTATTAAACTTTTCAAGATAATGGCCCCTGAGCATGTAAGCAGTGATCTTTCAAATGTGTGTGCCACCTTTTTGGCAGTTACACACGATAGAACACATACTCGTTTTATTTCCATTGGTGTTTGTAAAGAATATGCCAGGCTTCCCTGGTGACTCAGGTGGTAAAGAATCTGCCTCAATGCAGGAGACCTAGGTTCTATCCCTGGGTCGGGAAAATACCCTGAGGAAGGGATGGAGCACACTCTAGTATTCTTGTCTGAATTTTAAGGCCAAAGGAGCCTGGTAGGCCACAGTCTATGAGTCAGATATGACTGACGGACTAACACTTTCACTTTTCTCTCTTTTTTGTTTTTCAAAGGATATGCCAGTAAATCACTGTTGCCTAAAGTTTCCAGCTCAAAAGCCCATGTCTCCCATCATTGCTTCAAATTTCCCCTCGCTGTGTTTCTGCACCCATCAGATCAAAGCTGACCCAATAGTTCAGTTGAATTCCAAACAGAATTGAAAATAGATTTTAATGGTCAACTGTCATATGTGTGTGTGAGAGTAAGTCAAGCAGGAAAAGGTCTATGAAATATTTATGGAAATCATTTTTTTGGTCTCCAAATAGCACTGTTAAAATTAAACTGCCCTCATAAGAAAAGCCGTGTCATCACAGGTAATTCCGTACTACTGCTGAGACTGCCAGGCTCTTTTCAAATATTGCCCAAACAGATGGAAAGGTACAGGTCTTTCAGATTTAGCATTTTCGGCAGACTTTCCAGCAATCTGTAGTGATGTTGGTGTTCTCAAAGACCCTTGTCGGTCCTTGCAAAGGAAGCTGCTAAATGCTGTTTACCCACCTATGGCTTCTAATTTTTAAATATACCTTTTTTATGTAAGATTTATTTATTTGGCTGCATAGGTTCTTAACTGCTGCGTGCAGGGTCTTCATTCCATCACGAAATTGTTCACTGTAGCACACAGACTCTCTAGTTGGGTGGAGCTCAGGAGTTGTGGGCAAGAGCTTAGTTGCTCTGCAGCATGTGCGAACGTAATTCCCCCACCAGGGATCGAACCCATGTCCCTTGCATTGCAAGGTGGATTCTTAACCACTGGCATCAGGGAAGTCCCTGGATAACTTTCCTCAGACATAACATGCTTTGACTGTTAATGGAAAAATAACATCACCTGCATAAAAGTTGTGCTGTTTGCTGCCCTTCTTTCTCTTTTAGGACTTCCCTGGGGGCTCAGATGGTAAAGCATCTGCCTGTCATGTGGGAGACCTGGGTTCGATCCCTGGGTCAGGATGATCCCCTGGAGAAGGAAATGACAACCCTCTCCAGCACTCTTGCCTGAGAAATTCCATGGATGGAAGAGCCTGGTAGGCTACAGTCCATGGGGTTGCAAAGAGTCAGACACGACTAAGCAACTTCACTTTTCTATTTTAAGGATTACTGCTCTTCCCGCAAGAGAAACCCAACAATAAAACTGCATAGGCCACTTTTGGAAAACAACTGTATTTTTCCTTCCAGTTAATGCTTTGACTTGTTAAATTCTACCACAGCATAATATGCAAAATTTCAAGTCCTCTCCCCCACTGCTTAATGGATGAGAATGCTCCCTGCACCAGCTGAGATCTGCATGACTTCCAAATTGTGTGGCTGGGGTGGCGGCTGGGGCTGGGGACAGGCAGGGAGGTTGTCTCCTAATTACCCATGGCTGTAATTTGCCTTGGCTGTGTGTTCACACAGAGTTGTGATGGAGGTCCCCAATTTTGTTTCAGGAAGGAAATAAGTGTGATTCTCTTTTTCATGGGAAAAAGCAAATAAACAATTACCTACTCTGTCCTTCAGCTTTGAAATGGTCCAGTTGTACTCTCATGTAAGAAAAAAAGATACTGACTAAGTGATAGAATGCTGAGGTTTGACTTGGAGAAAAGTGTCCAAATCAGGTCACTTCTCCGATTATTTTTCTTTTGTAGAAGACCACTATAAAATGATATGATGAGATTTGCAAAGGCTGTTTTATCCATGAGGCTCCAGAAATGTTTCAGGACGATTCACCCATGACCTGTGGTTGAGCTGATGTGCCAAAGCCCTTCCTCCTAGTGGCATGAGAAGCAGAGACCAGAGTGCCTGCTCAACTGTGTTGTCATAAGAAGGGGCCACAGGTGAGGGGCTTGATTGAAAGTTATCAGACCAAGATTAGATGCAGTTCTGCTGGCTAAACAGAAGCAAGCAAAGTACATTTTCACAAAAAGTTCTCAAAGGCCACAGTTCAGTTCAGTTCAGTCACTCAGTCGTGTCTGACTCTTTGTGACTCCATGGACTGCAGCACGCCAAGCCTCCCTGTCCATTGCCAATTCCCGAAGTTTATTCAAACTCTTGTCCATTGAGTCCATGATACCATCCCACCATCTCATCCTCTGTCATCCCCTTCTCCTCCCACTTTCAATATTTCCCAGCATCAGGGTCTTTTGTGAAATGAGTCAGTTCTTCATATCAGGTGGCCAAAGTATTGGAGTTTCAGCTTGAGCATCAGTCCTTCCAATGGATATTCAGGACTGATTTCCTTTAGGATGGACTGGGTGGATCTCCTGGCAGTCCAAGGGACTCTCAAGAGTCTTCTCCAGCATCACAGCTCAAAAGCATCATTTCTTCGGTGTTCAGCTGTTTTTATAGTCCAACTCTCACATCCATACATGACTACTGGAAAAACCATAGCTTTGACTAGATGGACCTTTGTTGGCAAAGTAGTGTCTCAAAGGTTACAGCACTCATTAATGAGAGCATCATTAAGTCACCTTTGAACTTCCTTTCCTTGGTTATATTTTATAATACACTGGTCATGTATGGATGTGAGAGTTGGACTGTGAAGAAAGCTGAGCACTGAAGAATTGATGCTTTTGAACTGCGGTGTTGGAGAAGACTCTTGAGGGTCCCTTGGACTGCAAGGAGATCCAACCAGTCCATTCTGAAGGAGATCAGCCCTGCGTGTTCTTTGGAGGGAATGATGCTAAAGCTGAAGCTCCAGTACTTTGGCTACCTCATGTGAAGAGTTAACTCATTGGAAAAGACTCTGATGCTGGGAGGGATTGGTGGCAGGAGGAGAAGGGGACGACAGAGGATGAGATGGCTGGATGATATCACCGACTCAATGGATGTGAGTCTGAGTGAATTCTGGGAGTTGGTGATGGACAGGGAGGCCTGGCGTGCTGTGATTCATGGGGTCACAAAGAGTCGGACACAACTGAGCGACTGAACTGAACTGAAAGGAAAACTGTTTTATTGCTTTTGCTGAAGGCTTAAGGTGGGCACTACTAGTAAAGAACCCACCTGCCACTGCAGGAGACATAAGAGACTTGATTTCCATCCCTAGACCAGGAAGATCCCCTGGAGAAGGAAATGGCAACCAACTCCACTATTCTTGCCTGGAGAATCCCAAGGACAGAGGAGCCTGGTAGGTACAGTCCATAGGGTCCCACGGAGTCAGACACAACTGAAGCGTCTTAGTATGCATGAAAGCTTAAGAAGAGAAGGTTTATATTGATCTAATGATTATTATTTCTCCCCTATGTTCTTAGAGGAGAGGAAAGCTAAGTGCAAATATAAAAATAATTGCTTAATTCTACTACTTCCAATGGCCTGGATGATAAGCATTAACTCAAGTTAAGTCAAAAGAAAAAGTATGCCTGTGTGTGTTAAGGTGGGGGTTTACTTATTACTCCATATAATCGATTAAAAACACAAATAAATTTATTTCAGCTATTTACTTCCATTTAATCTAACATTCAGGGTGCTTTTATTTAGGACCATAGGATACATTTTAAAACTACAAGAATCAAAGTAACTCCTCTTAGTATCCCAAACAGTTGGTGGAAATTGCATATCTTGGCTCTTCTTTCTAAGTCCATGGGAGCCCTGGGTGTTACAATGAGTGACAGGATGTCCCAGCAGTCTTCTGTCTTCACTCAAGTTACCTCCTCTGAGCAACAGGAAGCAGAGAGACAGGGTGTATGGACTGGCCAGCTGGTCGATTCCCCGCACTCCCACAAGACCAAGTGATCCCTGCCTGACCTTGGCAAAGGTCTCCATGTACCTTGAAGGAAGTGATACTTCTTCTCAGGCCCTGGAATCTCACTACTGGTTTCAGGTAGAGGTTACAGAGAAATGATGAGATGGGTGTCTGAGCTAGGAAACCCTGAAAACAAGCCAGAAATCCTCTAAAGCTAGCGCTGCCTTTCCCCCGATCTGGAGTTATTCATAAAATCTGAAATCTATGAAAAATGAAAATTTAACTTCACCATGTTGATTTGCATTTGTTCTTATTTTCATTTCTGGCAGAGCGAGCTTGCAGGAGCCAGCGGATGCTCTCTCGATGGCAAGGACATCAAGTGACGCCGTCAAGGTTACCGAGTGTCTGATCAATAGAACTGTAGAGACAGGAGAGCGATGAGGAGGCCAGGCTGTCAGGTGATAAGCAGAGATGGGGAGAGTGTCACCGCAGGGCTGCGTGTGTGAGGGGACACACCGCCTGCCCTAGACAGAGCAGGTGAAGGGGAGCAGGAGGTGAGAGAAAGGAGCTCTCCTTGGACCGAACGGGCTCAACTCAGGTCTCACCATGTTATAGGTGTTACAGCCGAAGAAACAGCAGGTGGAAAACGCAGCTGGAACTATTTTAATGACACACAAAATTAGACAAGAGAATAGAGGGGAATAATTAACAGCAGAATAGTGCAAAGTGGAACTCAAAGTAAGGGCGGGAGAAATAGATGTACGTCTTTGGAATGTCCGCTGATGACAGCTGCTTGACAGCCGCAATGCAGAGCAACCGGCGTTCAAGCCTCTTCCTCCTACCTGAGAGCTCAGGACACTGTGGTTCAGAGAAGCGGCTTCCTCAAAGCAACAGGGAGAGCCCTGAGTGTGTCAGACCATGGATCTCCCCTGCATCACACTGCAGCCTCCTGAAGGGCACAAGCACGAATTACTAAGATTTGATCTTTGTGACCTGAACTGACTCCACCTCCCAAAACGATTCTGACCTTGCGACTAACAGACAAAAACATTTGCAGACATCCCTTCCTCCCTCCTGGCTGACACATTAAAAGAAGGCAATGGTCCACACGCCTAGAACCTCGGAAACACCCAGAAAGGAAGCTATGAGGTCCTAGAGAAAACACTTGACCCAGAGGCAGAATTCCTATATACAAATTATAGTCCCACCTCTGACCAAGTTATTATGTGACTTTGAATAAGACATTTAAGCATTCAGAGACTCTTCCTCTTTGTCAGATTGATGGGATTAAAATATGGAAACGTTATTGCACAGAAATAGAGCAGTGGGCACCTGCTAGGTGTTCGATATGTCTGTAGGCATCTCTCCTAGAGTCACTGCTGTGTATGAAGAGGAGGCCCTCCTGCAATCAGGCTGTGAAGGTGTACATTGCAGGCTTAGCGATCTGGGTCCTTGTAGAACATGGAGATAAAAGTGAGCCCTCAGGACGCAGAACAGTTGATGGGAACAAGCAGTGCTGGACAGCATGGCTCAAGAAGGTTGAAGCAAAGACGTGGAGGACCACTCAAGTCAGAAGTTCATCTTAAGCTCCCCAGGTCAACATCTGGAAGGCGTGTTATGTAAGACAACTCAATGAAGACGTCTTAGGGTCTGATTTGGTAGCTGTTAATTTATGTACATCTTTTATCTCTTTTATCTGCCAACTTCCCTGGTGGCTCAGATGGTGAAGTGTCTGTCTACAATGCGGGAGACCCAGGTTCGATCCCTGGAAGATTCCCTGGAGAAGGAAATGGCAACCCACTCCAGTACTCTTGCCTGGAAAATCCCAGTACCAGGCTCCTCTGTCCACGGGGTCGCAAAGAGTCGGACACGACTGAGCGACTTCACTTTCACTTTATCTCTTACCAAAGCTTTTCTGCAATGAGGTGGGAAGTCATCTTTAGATGAAAACATTTTTAAGAAAACTGGCCCAGGACTTCCTTGGTGGCTCAGTGGTAAAGAATCTGCCTGCCAATGCAGGAGACACAGGTTAGATCCCTGGCCCCAGAAGACCCCATATGCCCTGGAGCACATAAGCCCATGAGGCACAGTTACTAAGCCTGTGCCCTAGAGCCAAGGAACCAAAACTACCGAGCCCACAGACGGCAACTACTGCAGCCCATGGTCCACAAGAGAAACTGCCACAGTGCAAAGTCTGTGCCCTACAACTTGAGAGGAGCCCTTCTCCCAACTAGAGAAAGCACACAGCAAAGAAGACCTAGCACAGCCAAAAATAAACAAATAAATAAAATTATTTTTAAAAAAGAACCTGGCCTGGGTACCCAGTGAAAAGGTGATAGCTTTGAGGTTATTAGAGCTTGGAATATTTTTTAGTAAAATGCCAGGGTCCAGCCCCGGTGGATCCAGGGTGATTCGAAGGTGGGGGGACGGAGTCGGCGTCTTTGGAAAAATACATATTTAATCACAGATATAGAGAGATTAGAAATGGATAGTGTAGTAGGAAGATCAGTGGAGAAAAAGAGGCTGAATAACTTGGGTTACATGGAATAGCATCCATGCTCCAGATGGGAATTCAGCCAGAAAAACGGGAGCAAGAAAGAAGCGACATGGGGGAATCAGTCTTTCCGGAAACTGATCTGATTTCTTTATTTTTGGGTTTGCTTATATACCTTTTGTTACACATAGGGATGAATACAGAGTCACGCGGGAGTCAGCAGTCCTGACCTTTATCAAAATCAGGTGCTTCACATAAATGTATAAAAAAAAGGTCTTGGGGATATTACATCATCTTCTGGCCATGAGTGAGACCTGCTGACATTTTATGATCCTTTCTTTCTGATAACCAAAAAACTTATTTTTTCCAAGGGTGTTTTTTCTTAAACCAGGCACCACCCTCCAAATAAAGTTACATTCCTATAGGGTGAGGGTGTAGTGAGTTACAATCAAGAAAGGAATTTATTTAACCCAAGGTTAACATGATTAGTCTTAAAGGTTAATACTTATTTCTCCTATATGCTTAAGGGTTAATACTTATTTCTTCCTACATGCTAGTTATATTCATTATAAGGGTAGGGAACATGGAGATTTAGCAGCAAACATCAGCCCAACAAATGAAAATCCTTTCACCAATGCTCCCCTTAAGATCTGTTTAGTCTTAAGATATGATAAAGTTACATTTTTACATAGCAAGGACACAGTGATTTATAACAAAGTACAGTGATCTATTACAAGAGAAAATCCATTAACTCAAAAAGTCTAGTATTGCTAACATCAAAACTACTATATTTCCTTTGCTATATTCCAAATACATTGATTAATATATTCCCAAGTGCCTAAGGATATGGAGGCCTGGCAGCAATCATTGACTCAACAAGAAGAAGAAGTCCTATGCTAATTAAGACTCTCAAAATACTCCAAAACTCTCTGTGCTGTTTACGGTTGAGAGGTAGTAAACAATCATGTGCCTAGTGGCAGCAGTATGGATAATCCTGTCACACAAGCTGGTCTGTCAGCAGAGAGGTTTGACCTGAGACATCCTTGTCCCACCCAGAGCAGGGAATTAGCAGCAATTATTGACACAACAAATGAAAAACCCTTCACCAATATAATTCCTAACCAACCCATTATACTAATAATTTCTAACTCCCCAAAAGAATTTGCCTTTAGTAAGTCTAAAACATCTCATGCCTCTCAGGTTGGGAGGCTATAAACAATCACATGTGGCCGGAGGAACCTATACACGTGGGCTAGATAACCTTCAGAGGAATCCATAAGCTGAAACACTCTTGTCACGCCCAAGAATTTTTATTGCCTTGGAGCTGCACGTTTACTCCTTCTCCGAGAGAAACGGTTATGGGGGAGAGCACCCCATAAAGTCAGAGGTGTAGGTAAGAGCATAAAACAGACTCTGGTTTTGGGGTTAGATGCTCGGGAACAGGGGGTTTCCTGAGTCTCGATCATGCCTTTGTGTATGCCAAGCCTCCTTCCTCATGACCTTTGCCATGGGCGGAGTTCCTCACGCTGGCCCCCAGCAGTAAAATTCTTTGACTTTACTGATATGAACAAAAATTAACCCATTTGCCTGGCCTGTAGCACATGAGTTAAAGTTTAAGCTTTACTGCCTGCCTTTATATAAACTTCTTGTTTTGTTCCTTTACCAACCCACTTTATTGACACATCTTCTATGATACTCAAGCGCCATGGTCCACATCATTGTAATTGACTAAATTATCATTTAATTACCATTCACCAATTATTACTTAATTGATTAAATACAGATTTTGTCAGTTTAGGCACACTATTTGCTCAGAACGTTAAAACATATTCAGTAGGTTTAAATGATCTCTAAAAGTTGAACAAAAACTAAGATCATGGCACCTGGACCCATCACTTCATGGCAAATGGATGGAGGAACAGTGGAAACAGTGGCTGACTTTTTGGGGCACTCCAAAATCACTGCAGATGGTGACTGCAGCCAAGGGATTAAAAGACACTTACTCCTTGAAAGGAAAATTATGACCAACCTAGATAGCATATTAAAAAGCAGAGACATTATTTTGCCAACAAAGGTCCATCTAGTCAAGGCTATGGTTTTTCCAATAGTCATGTATGGATGTGAGAGTTGGACTATAAAGAATGCTGAGCGCCGAAGAATTGATGCTTTTGAACTGTGGTGTTGGAGAAGACTCTTGAGAGTCCCTTGGACTGTAAAGAGATCCAACCAGTCCATCCTAAAGGAAATCAGTCCTGGGTGTTCATTGGAAGGGCTGATGCTTAGGCTGAAACTCCAATACTTTGGCCACCTGATGTGAAGAACAGACTCATTTGAAAAGACCCTGATGCTGGGGAAGATTGAGGGCAGGAAGAGAAGGGGATGACAGAGGATGAAATGGTTGGATGGCATCACCAACTCAAGGGACACGAGTTTGGGTAAACTCCAGGAGTTGGTGATGGACAGGAAGGCCTGGTGTGCTGCAGTCCATGGAGTTGCAAGGAGTCGGATATGACTGAGAGACTGAACTGAACCAAACTGATCCATATACTTTTTAATATTAATCAAGTTAACATGTTTGTTGGAGTACAAAATGAAGCAAGGCAAAGGCTAACAGTTATTCCAAGAGAACACACTGGTCACAGCAAACACCCTCTTCCAACAACACAAGACTCTATACATGGACATCACTAGATGGTTAATACTGAAATCACATTCATTATATTCTTTGCAGCTGAAGATGGAGAAGCTCTATACAGTCAGCAAAAACAAGACTGGGAGATGACTGTGGCTCAGATCATGAACTCCTTATTGCCAATTTCAGACTTAAATTGAAGAAAGTAGGGAAAACCACTAGACCATTCAAGTTAAAGTGAAAGTTACTCAGTTGTGTCTGACTCTTTGTGACCCTGTGGACTGTCCACGGAATTCAGATCAGAATACTGGAGTGGGTAGCCTTTCTCTTCTCCAGGGGGTTTTCCCAACCCATGGATGGAACCCAGATCTCCCGCATTGCAGGCAGATTCTTTACCAGCTGAGCCACAAGGGTAGCCCAAGAACACTGAAGTAGGTAGCTTATCCCTTCTCCAGGGGATCTTACTGACCCAGGAATTGAACTGGGGTCTCCCGTATTGCAGGCAGATTCCTTACCAATTGAGCTATCTGGGAAGCCTGACACTAGATCATTCAGGTTACAGTAGAAGTGAGAAATAGATTCAGGGGATTAAATATGATAGACAGAATGCTTGAAGAACTATGGACAGAGGTTCGTGACATTGTACGGGAGGCAGAGATCAACACCATCGCCAAGAAAAAGAAATGCATAAAGGGAATATGGTTGCCTAAGGAAGACCTACAAATAGCTGAAAAAATAAGAGAAGCAAAAGGCAAAAGAGAAAAGGAAAGATATACCCATTTGAATGCTGAGTTCCAAAGAACAGGAAAGAGAGATAAGAAAGCCTTCCTCAGTGATCAGAGCAAAGAAATAGATGAAAACAATAAAATGGGAAAGACTAGAGATCTCATCAAGAAATTAGAGATACCAAGGCAACATTTCATGCAAAGATGGGCACAATAAAGGACAGAAATGGTATGGACCTCACAGAAGCAGAAGATACTAACAGGTGGCAAGAATACACGGAAGAACTATATAAAAAAAGATCTTCATGACTCAGATAACCATGATGGTGTGATCACTCACCTAGAGCCAGACACCCTGGAATGCACAGTCAAGTGGGCCTTAGGAAGCATCACTACAAACAAAGCTAGTGGAGGTGATGGAATTTCAGTTGAGCTATTTCAAATCCTAAAAGATGATGCTGTGAAAGTGCTACACTCAATATGCCAGCAAATTTGGAAAACTCAGCAGTGGCCACAGGACTGGAAAAGGTCAGTTTTCACTCCAATTCCAAAGAAGGGCATTGCTAAAGATGTTCAAGCTACCACACAATTGTACTCATCTCACATGCTAGCAAAGTAATGCTCAAAATTCTCCAAGCCAGACTTCAACAGTATGTGAATCATGAACTTCCAGATGTTTAAGCTGCATCTAGAAAAGGCAAAGGAACCAGAGATCAAATTGCCAACATCCAATGGATCATTGAAAAAGCAAAAGAGTTCCAGAAAAACATCTATTTCTGCTTTATTGATTACACCAAAGCCTTTGACTGTGTAGATCACAACAAACTATGGAAAATCCTTCAAGAGATGGGAATACCAGACCACCTGTCCTGCCTCCTGAGAAATCTATATGCAGGTCAAGAACCACTAATTAGAACCAAGCATGGAACAACATACTGGTCCCAAATTGGGAAAGGAATATGTCCAGACTGTATATTGTTACCCTGCTTATTTAATTTAGATGCAGAGTATATCATGCAAAATGCTGGACTGGATGAAGCACAAGCTGGAATCAAGATTGCCAGGAAAATTATCAATAACCTCAGACATGAGGCAGATTATACCACCCTTATGGCAGAAAGAGAAGAACTAAAGAGCCTCTTAATGACAGTTAAAGAGGAGAGTGAAAAAGCTGGCTTAAAACTCAACATTCAAAAAGCTAAGATCATGGCATCCAGTTCCATCACTTGACAGAAAATAAGGAAACAATAGAAATAGTGAGAGATTTTATTTTGGGGGGCTCCAAAATCAATGTAGATGGTGACTCTAGCCATGAAACTAAAAGACGCTTGCTCCTTGGAAGAAAGGCTATGACCAACCTAGACAACATATTAAAAAGCAGAGACATTACTTTGCCAACAAAGTTTCATCTAATCAAGCCTATGGTTTTTCCAATAGTCATGTATGGATGTGAGTTCAATTATAAAGAAAGCTGAGTGCTGAAGAATTGATGCTTTTCAACTGTGGTATTGGAAAAGACTCTTCAGAATCCCTTGGATAACAAGGAGATCCAACCAGTCCATCCTAAAGGAAATCAGTCCTGAATATACATTGGAAGGACTGACGCTGAAGCTGAAGCTCCAATACTTTGGCCACCTGATGAGAACTGACTCACTGGAAAAAATCCTAATGCTGGGAAAGATTGAAGGCAGGAGGAGACAGGGATGACAGAGGATGAGATGGTTAGATAGCATCAGTGACATGATGGACATGAGCTTGAGCAAGTTCCGGGAGTTGGTGATGGACAGGGAAGCCTGGCATGCTGCAGTCCATGGGGTTGCAAAGAGTTGGACACGACTGAGTGACTGAACTGAGCATCTTCATGGTTAAAAGGAAAACTAATAGAACATAAAATAAACAGCAATGTTTTTAAGTCACTTTATTCTACTTCTTGTTCAGCTTCATTCCCAAGAGCTAACCACTGTCCTTGCTTTTTCTTTGTGTTGTTCTTTATTATCTTCATAAATGTTAATAATTTTTACACCACTACTTTTATGTAGACATTATCTACTAACTCCAGATCATGGAGGTTGTGAACTTACCTAACTGATAACCCTTCTCACAATTGTTTTTCTCTCTCCAATTTTTGAAAGCTCTTTTTCTGGTAACTCCATCTATAAGATCAAATAATATGTTTAAAACCACTATTTACTGTTCTGCCAACAGTAAACACTATCCCTTGAGTACTTAGCCTGTAAATAGTGCATTATTGATGAATCTTTCTCCCCCATCTTCAGTTAACTACAAACTTTTACATTATCGAGATTAATGATATTTATATTCTGGCTTGAAATTATGGTTAATTTGGAGGTTTGACTATAATTTAAGCACTGCAGTTCAAAATCAGTAGAGTATTTACATTTCTAGTAAATATTACTCCCTGGGGACCCATGCTAGACAGAGGTCAACACATTTCCTCCCCCCTGGGTCAGATGTCATGACAAACAAGCCATGTAGAAATGCCTGTTCCCAGCCTATGAGTCAACAGTTTTTTCTGCTGATAATTCACCAGGTATTAAATCCACGCCATGTTTTCCTTTTGGACCTATTTGATCCATATCATTCTTACAATATTTTTTCCTTCATCCTTCTAACATTGGTGTGTAATATTAATTAAGAGATCTGGGTCATCCTTTAGCTCCATGAAACATTTCTTGTTATATCTTTAATTTCATTTCTTAGTTTATTTCTGTTCATTCTTTCTGGGATGCTTATTTATCAGACATTGGCCCTTCTCTATTATTCCCTTATGCTTTAATCTTTCTCTGATATTATATGTTAAGCTGTTTGTTGAATTTTCTGGGGCTTTTACTCAATTATTCCCACTAACTTTTCTATGTATTAACATGCTTATGTTAACAATTATTTTTAATTTTCAGGAGATCTTTGTATCCTTAATTACTCATATTTCATAGCATCCTGAACTTATCCTTAGATTTGACATTTTCTTTATATCTCTGAGGATAATAATTAAAGGTTTTATAAAATTATGATAGTAATAATAACATTAAAAATACTTGGCTTATCCTTAAATTTTCCTGGCTTCCCTTGAATTTGTTGTCATGATTGTTTGTCTTTTTCTTTTGCATGTGGGCAGTCTTCAGCTGACTGGTAATTGCTGATTTTCATTTTCCCTACTCTGAATCTCAGTATATTTCTTTGGTGAACTGCTCCTTGAATGGAACCCAGTCTGGGGGCTCTGTTGATATGGGTGGGCTTGCAGACTTAATGGATAGGTAGACAGCAAATAATATCAGAAAACTCTCTAAAGCTAGTTCAGTGAAGGATCTATTCTGGGCAGCCCACTTCACACCAGCAACTCTAGTTCTTCCCAGGAAGTTTATCTCGTTTTGGGATGGGGGAGCATATAAACTCTCTAAGTTTTGTCTAGGGCTTTCTTTATGACTCAGACGGTAAAGAATCAACCTGGGATCAATCAGTGTGGGATACCTGGGTTTGATCCGTAGGTTGGGAAGATCCCCTGGAGAAGGGCATGGCAACCCACTCCAGTATTCTTGCCTGGAGAATCCCCATGGACAGAGGAGCCCTGCAGGCTACAGTCCAAGGGGGTCGCAAAGAGTTGGACACAAGTGAGTGACTAAGCACTGGTTTTATCCAAAGATGAATGCTGAATTGCCAATTTTTTGTTCAGAGGCAAGAAAACTAATGAGGGATCTACCCAGGCAAAACAGTTTCTTGGATGCAGTTTGAATTAACTCCATGTTTTGCATCCATCTCAACCCCATCCTGGAAAACTGGGAGACCCCAAGTCAAGAGTTTCACTTCTCAGGAGTTTTCTAGGCAAATGATCTATAACTTCCACTATCCACTGTAGTTCAGAGCTTCTTCGAACCTCTTTCATCCATCAGTATGTTTTCTAAATTCATGGAAGTTTGAAATTCATCACCTGTTGACCAGTGCTCTCCTTTCCAATGTCTGTGCTCTTGTAAGTCTATTTGCATTGCTAATTCTATATTATGTCTGTAGTGGGTTTGGGAGAAAAGGGGAAAACTATATGGGGGAAGGCCAACCCAGTCTTTGGTCCAACATCCTAAATGGGATACCCTTTGACATGTCAATAAAAGGCATTAGTGCTTGAACAAGAATCCCAGAGTGACATTGTGTCAACGTTCTAAACGGTCTGCCTGCTGCTTCTACCTGAGGAAAACAAGCATGAAATTAAACAGCATCTAAACTCTAGAATCACACTGTCCAAATATATGACTACTTAAATTTAAATTCAATAAAATTAAATCTAATCTAAAATTCACTTCCTCAGCCCCACCAGTCACATTTCAAGCACACCACACCAGGTGTTTAAAGTCTACTGTGCATGCATGCTAAGCCATGTCCAACATTTTGCAACCGCATGTCCACTAGACTTGTCTGTCCATGGGATTTTCCAGGCAAGAATACTGGAGTAGGTGGACAATTGCTACTCCAGGGGATCCTCTAGACCCAGGGACTGAACTCATGTCTCCTTGGCAGGTGGATTTTTTACTGCTGAGCCACCTGGGAAGCCCAAGGCCTACTGTACTCGGTAGCAAAGATAAAGAACATTCCCTACATGGTGTAAGGACACAAGCATAGATGTTCTATTGAACAGCATGTTGCTAATTCAAACTCAGAACTCATAGATAAAGAACTAATCAATGAATTTAGCAAAGTTGCAGGATACAAATCAATATAAGGAAATCACTTGCATTTCTATATACTATGAAAAATCAGAAAGAGAAATTAAGGAACCAATCCCATTCACTGTTGCAACAAAGAGAATTAAATATCTAGGAATAAATTTACCTAAGGAGACAAAAGAACTGTGCAAAGAAATTTGTAAGACACTGATGAAAGAAATCAAAGACAACATAAATAGATGGAGAGATATTCCATGTTCCTCAGTAAGAAGAATCAATATTGTGAAAATGACGATACTACCAAATGCAATCTACAGATTCAGTGCAGTCACTATCAAATTACCAAAGGCATTTTTCACAGAACTAGAACAAAAAATTTCACAATTCATATGGAAACACAAAAGACCCTGACTAGCCAAAGCAGTCTTGAGAAAGAAGAATGGAGCTGGAGGAATTAACCTTCCTGACTTCAGATTATACTACAAAGCTACAGTCATCAAGACAATATGGTACTGGCACAAAAACAGAAATACAGACCAATGGAACAAGATAGAAAGCCCAGAAATAAACCCATGCACCTATGGGTATCTTATTTTTGACAAAGGAGGCAAGAATATACAATGGGGCAAAGAGAGCCTCTTCAATAAATGGTGCTGGGGAAACTGTTACAGAAAGAAATTAGAACATTTCCTAACATGATACACAAAGATAAACTCAAAATGGATTAAAGACCTAAACGTAAGACCAGAAACTATAAAACTCTTGGAGGAAAACATAGGCAGAACACTCAATGACATAAATCAAAGCAAGATCATCTAAGACCCACCTCCTAGAGTAACAAAAATAAAAACAAAAGTAAACAAGTGGGACCTGATTAAACTTAAAACTTTTACACAGCAAAGGAAACTATAAGCAAAGTGAAAAGACAACCCTCAAAATGGGAGAAAATAATGGCATGTGAAACAACTAACAAAGAGTTAATTTCCAAAATATAGATGCAGCTAATACAACAAAAGTTGGCTTAAAACTCAACATTCAGAAAACAAAGATCATGGCATCCAGTTCCATCACTTCATGGCACATAGATGGGGAAACAGTGTAAACAGTAGCCGACTTTATTTTTCTGGGCTCCAAAATCACTGCAGATGGTGGTTGCAGCCATGAAATTAAAATACACTTACTCCTTGGAAGGAAAGTTATGACCAACCTAGACAGCATATTAAAAAGTGGAGACATTTTTTGCCAACAAAGGTCTGTCTAGTCAAGGCTATGGTTTTTCCAGTGGTCATGTACGGATGTGAGAGTTGGACTATAAAGAAAGCTGAGTGTCAAAGAATTGATGTTTTTGAACTGTGGCATTGGAGAAGACTCTTGAGAGTCCCTTGGACTGTAAGGAGATCCAACCAGTCCATCCTAAGGGAGATCAGTCCTGGGTGTTCATTGGAAGGACTGATGTTGGAGCTGAAACTCCAATACTTTGGCCACCTGATGCAAAGAGCTGACTCATTTGAAAAGACCCTAATGCTGGGAAAGACTGAGGGCAGGAGAAGGGGATGACAGAGGATGAGAAGGTTGGATGGCATCATCGACTTGATGGACATGGGTTTGGGTGGACTCCGGGAGTTGGTGATGGACAGGGAGGCCTAGCATGCTGTTTCATGGGGTCACAAAGACTCAGACAGGACTGAGCGACTGAGTTGAACTGACTGAATTCAACTCAATACAATAAAAATAAACAACCCAATCAAAAAGTGGGGAAAATACCTAAATAGACATTTCTCCAAAGAAGACATAAAGATGGCTAACAAACACATGAAAAGACGCTCAACATTGCTCACTATTAGAGAAATGCAAATCAAAGCTACAATGAGATATCACCTCACAGCAGTCCGAATCAGGCAGTTCAGTCACTCAGTCATGTCCGACTCTTTGTGACCCCGTGGACTGCAGCACACCAGGCCTCCCTGTCCATCACCAACTCCCAGCATTTATTCAAATTCACGTCCATTGGGACTTCCCTGGTGGCTCAGACAGTAAAGTGTCTGCCTACAATGCAGGAGACCCGGGTTCGATCCCTGGGTTGGGAAGATCCCCTGGAGAAAGAAATAGCAACCCACTCTAGTACGCTTGCCTGGAAAAGCCCATGGATGGAGGAGCCTGGCAGGCTACAGTCCAGGGAGTCACAAAGAGTTGGACACGACTGAGCGACTTCACTTTCACTTTCATGTCCATTGAATCGGTGATGCCCACTGGTCATCTCATCCTCTGTCGTCCCCTTTTCCTCCTGCATTCTGTCTTTCCCAGGATCAGGGTCTTTTCAAATGAGTCAGCTCTTTGCATCAGGTGGCCAAAGTATTGGAGTTTCAGCATCAGCATCAGTCCTTCCTATGAATATTCAGGACTGATTTCCTTTAGGATGGACTGGGTGGATCTCTTTATAATCCAAGGGACTCTCAAGAGTCTTCTCCAACACCACAGTTCAAAAGCATCAGTTCTTCGGTGCTCAGCTTTCTTTATAGTCGAACTCTCACATCCATACGTGACTACAGGAAAAACCATAGCGTTGACTAGACAGACCTTTGTTGGCAGAGTGATGTCTCTGCTTTTTAATATGCTGTCTAGGTTGGTCATAACTTTTCTTCCAAGGAGCAAGTGTCTTTTAATCTCATGGCTGCAGTCACCATCTGCAGTGATTTTGGAGCCCCCCAAAATAAAGTCTGTCACTGTTTCCACTGCTTCCCCATCTATTTGCCATGAAGTGATGGAACCAGATGCCATGATCTTAGTTTTCTGAATGTTGAGTTTTAAGCCAACATTTTCCACTCTCCTCTTTCACTTTCATCAAGAGGCCCTTCATCAAAAAGTCTACAAACAATAAATGCTGGCAAGGGTATGGAGAAAAGGGAACACTCTTGCACTGTTGGTGGGAATGTAAATTGATACTGCCACTATGGAAAATGGTATGGAGATTTTTTTAAGAAATTAGCAATAAAACCACCATATGACCCTGCAATTTCACTCCTAGGCATATACCCTGAGGAAACCAAAACTGAAAAAATACATCTATCCCATTGTTCATTGTAGCACTATTTACAATAGCTAGAACATGGAAGCAATCTAGCTGTCCATTGACGGACGAATGGATAAAGAAATGTGGTACCTATACACAATGGAAATATTACTCAGCCATAAAAAGGAATGCATTTGAGTCAGTTCTAATGAGGTGGATGAACCTAGAACCTATTACACAGAGTAAAGTAAGCCAGAAAATGAAAGATAAACATTGTATTCTAACGCATATATATGGACTCTAGAAAAATGATACTGCAGAATTTATTTACAGGGCAGCAAGTGAGAAACAGACATAGAGAATAGACTTATGGCCATGGGGAGACGGGAGGAGAGGGTGAGATGTATGGAAAGAGTAACATGGAAACTTACATTACCATATGTAAACTAGATAGCCAACAGGAATTTGCTGTATGGCTCAGGAAACTCAAACAGGGCCTCTATATCAACCTAGAGGGGGTAGATGGGGAGGGAAATGGGAGGGAGGTTTAAGAGGGAGGGGATATATGTATACCTATGGCTGACTCATGTTGAGGTTTTACAGAAAACAACAAAATTCTGTAAAGCAATTATCCTTCAATTAAAAAATAAATTAATTTTTTAAAAAAAGAACTAATCATTGAGGGACCTCCCTGGTGATCCAGGAATTAAGACTGTAGCTTCCAATGCAGGGGTTGAGATTTTGATCCCTGGTCAGGAAGCTAAGATCCCTGATGCCTCATGGCCCAAAAGTCAAAACACAAAACAAAAGCAATATTGTAATGAATTCAATAGTTTCAAAATGGTCCATAGCAAAAAAAAAAAAAAATCCTAATCATAGAAAAGCAAGACATAACTCATGGAGCCTGGGGAAGGGCTCCCCTCTAACTTTGCATAAAAATGTCCCTGCATATGTTTCAGGAAGGGAATCTGTTCTCACAAGTCCTTTGTTTTCCATCTGGAGCAGCTTAGTGGATTAATCTCGACTGTATGAATTGACAGACGGCTTGGCCACAGCAGACTTGATGAATAGGTGAGAACTCTGAAAGCCTACAATGCTTCCTGGAGGCAGCGCGTAGGCGCTGCAATGTTTATTCTGTACAGTGAAGCTTAGAAAGGTGGAGGGTCTTAAATTACCTCTGAGAGACAGCACACAAGCACAGGCAAAGAGAGGAGACAGAATCTGGCACGGACTTTGTTCTGTTTAACATTCCAGTTCATGGGCCAGACTTGAGGTGGGGGAAGGGACAACGCATCAGACTGCAGGAACTCCTCCCTGAACTGCAAGCTGTAAACATTTGAAACAGAATGCTGATAAGGAAGAATTACTTCTAGCCTGCCCTACCTTGCTGGCTTTTTATCTACTTCGGGGTCCTTTTTGATGAACTGGATACAGTTTCAGAAGTGGAAAGTAATGGAGAAAGTCAAAGATTTGTATTGATCCAGAGATAATATGGGATCGGGGGACAGGCTTATGCGATTTAGCACCTCGGGAATTTAACACACTTGGTTTTATGCCCAAGTAGTAGGTACAAAGTACCAAACAAAACTAGAAATAAACTGCACACTAATATAGAGCTAACACAGGTCTGTCTGTGACTCCCTTGGGAATTTGGAGACATGACATAGATAAAATAAATAACTGCCATGTATAAAATAGATAACTAACGAGAACCTACTATGCAGCACGGTGAACCCTACTCAATGCTCTGTGGTGACCAAAATGGGAAGGAAATCCCAAAACGAGGGGATATGTGTGTACAGAGGGCTTCCCAGGTGACTCGGGGGTAAAGAATCTGCAGGAGACATGGGTTCAATCCTTGGGTCAGGAAGATCCCCTGGAGAAGGAAACAGCAACCCGCTCCAGTATCTTTGCCTGGGAAATCCCTCAGAAAGAGGAGCCTTGTGGGCTACAGTCCATGGGGTTGCAAAAGTGCCTAAAGAACAACAACCCTAATGAAGGCGCATCTTTTTGAAGTATCGTTTTTAATGAGAAAATTAATAGGATGTCATAATACCTTTCAATACAAAATGGTCAAGAATTTAGGGATGTAATTCTTTTTCCATTTAGAGCGCCTGAATAATAACATGGGAAAAAAATACATTTTCAAGTCGGATTTTCAGCTTGAATTTCTACAAGTATCAAATTAATTGGGAGGTGTGTTCATTTCCATGTTCCATGTGTGCAAGATGGACACATACTTATTCGCGTCACACTATCTTTGCTGTATCCACCTATCCGCTAAAGAAATACAAATTGAGAGCCTGATAGAAATAGGACACCTCATGGAGAGAAAAATGAATCAAACACAGATTGCTGACTAAATAACTAGAATCTAGGGCAGCCCTGAATCCCCATTTGGGCCAAATTTGCTGATTTTTCTCCAGAGCTTTAAGATGAGGCTAACGATAGTCTTGAGCTGTCTTATTCCAGCCACTCCTTCCCTCCTCATGCCTCTGCCAAGCTGGGACAGTAAAGTCTACCTGTGACCCACTGGGGACTGGTCTCAGGAAACCAAGGATGAATGGAAAGTTGAAAATGGTCGCTCGTTCATGTTCGACTCTGTGATCCCACAGACTGTAGCCCGCCAGGCTCCTCTGTCCATGGGATTCTCCAGGAAAGAATACTGGAGTGGGTTGCCATTCCCTTCTGCAGGGGATATTCCAGACCCAGGGATCGAACCCAGGTCTCCCGCACTGCAGGCAGATACTTTACCATCTGAGTCACCAGGAAAGCCCAAAAGATGAATAGAGGAAGCAGCATTTCAGTGCAGCCCTGTCTGCTTTATCCCTGAATTTCTTTCCCAACAACTTAACCAAAAAGGATAAAGGGATTTTATTTCCATGCGCATGGATTTCTACAGCTAAGTAGAAAGCAACGCATCCTTTCTGTATTTTAAGGACATAGCAGTCAAGAAAGGAAGGAAAGTCCGAATAGAAACGGTTCCACCACCACGAGCCTGGGAGGGTTCTGCAGAATTAGAATTTGTAAACGCCCTGGAAAGCAAAACAGGGTTGCCTTTGAATTCAGATCCAGCTCCTGGGCGAGCCAGGGTCTGGTAGGCAGGGGGAGTGTTAGGTAACCTGTGGACAAGGAGCTTCCCCCATAGAGATGTTCTGGGGATTAAATAAACAACAAACCTGAAGGGCCTATAGCAGTTGCCACAAAGAAGACACTCGGTGAGTCTTGGTTTTTGGTTTCTTTTTTCCTCTTCCGCCACTTGATGTCTTTAGCAATTGATTAAGAGTGAAGTGCAAACTGTCAACTGTATGTATATAACATGCAGGTTGTGTTGTCATGCTCTGCTCACTCGCTAAGTCATGTCTGACTCTTTTGTGACCTCATGGACTGTAGGCACCAGGCTCTTCTGTCCATGGGATTTTCCAGGCAAAAACACTGGAGTGGGTTGCCATTTCCTCCCCCAGAGGATCTTTCTGACCCAAGAATCAAACCCATGTCTCCTGCATCTCCTGCACTGGCAGGTGAATTCATTACCACTGAGCCAGCTAGGAAGCCCTGTAATATCCCAATAAACATATACAAATATAACATTTATATACATTTTCTCTATATATAATGCTAGAAGAAATCAATATTGTTTTCTTACCAATGCCCACCTGTGTAATTGCTTTTAAAATATACTGCCTTCAGTCACATTTGTATCTCTTTTAGTGCACATTCTGGAGAATTCCTTACCTTTTTTCTTTCTTTTCCATGTCCCAGCACCATGCAAAGTTGGACACTCAGTAAATGCATTTGATGGTGCTAATAAGCTTGCCATTTCAAAGGATGGCTAATTTGAGTCATTGAAAGGTTAAGCAGTGTGCTTGGAACTACCTGGCACTTTCTTTTGCAGCCTGGGAGCCAGGCCCCTAAATGCATTCATCTCTTCATGATCTCACTCTTTGATCCTTCATAGGTAATTGATAAACAAAGCCATTTCTTTTCTTAACAAAAGAATGGGTCTTCCTGACTAAATGAAAGTTTTGGTTACCCAATTTATTCTCTTGACTCCACAGAACAAGCAGTTGATTTCCTTCCCCATTTTCAATCCTGAAAACATTGTCACATTTCATTCTTGCTCTTGGAGTTATTAGATTTCAGTTCTTGTTTCCACATGGTTTATATGCACAAGTCAAGTGTAACCTGAAAGATATTAAAGTGGATTTTCAATGAAATGGCCCAGATCTGGGAAATCTGTCTTATTTTCTCTTAACTCCTCTTTTGTTTAATGTGCTTATTGGTATTTTCCTAGGATGGAGCTGCCGCTGTCGCGATGACACATTTCTGCTGACAGCCCTGAACTTTCAGACGGAATCTCTGTGAATAAAGGTGAGAAGGAGGCTTTAATTAATGTCCTAAGCCTGGGAATGAAAACAAAGAACAGGAAGGTTGGGAGATGGATCTGGCTGTCAACACAAAATGAAATAAAAATCCCCAAAAGCTTTGCACCAACAAGCAGCCCAGCCCCATGCTGCTGGGCGCCTACCCTCTCTTGGGCCTGGGCCATGACCTGGGCACCACAGACCAATGCTTCATTTGGAAGGAATCAATGAAGCAACTTGCCACAGAAATTCTCTACCCAGGGCACCCTCCTGATCACTCCCATCTCTGCCATTAGTGCTGCTTTCAAATCCCCTATGATCTTAAATTCCCTGAAAAGAGCTTGAAAGCTTCCTCCAGTAATTACGGCCCTAGCAAGAAACAATCAAACTAGGGGAAAGGACTCTGAAAGAATCCTTAAAGTCAGGCCCGGCCATTGTATCTGTTTTTAGATTTTAGATGAGAAATTCGTGTTACACTTTAGGAGGCCTCTTTGGTGAAATAGTTTGAACGCCATCGCCCAAGGCTAGAATTCTCTTTCTTTAGAAAGAGATATATTTAAGAATCAGGATATGACTTTGAACACAGCCTGGGAAATCCAATATCGTACAACAGAGACGTGTTAGCACCAGCATTCAAGGACGACTGAAGATTTAATACTTTTCCTCTTTTAGTACCTTTTCTCTGTCTAAACTGCTCGCTGTCCTTCTCTATGATCAATTGATGTTCCTGTTTACATAGGAAAACTAGTCTAAAACTTAATCATATTAAACAAATATTTACGGGGCACTTTAACCATCTGCCAGGCATTGTCCTAGGAGCTGGAAACCCAATGAGCTGTTAGTTGCTCAGTTGTGTCCAACTCTTTGTGACCCCATGGACTGTAGCCTACCGGGCTCCTCTGTCCATGGAATTCTCCAGGCGAGAATACTGGAGTGAGTTGCCATTTCCTTCTCCAGGGGATCTTCCCAACCCAGGGATCAAACCCAGGTCTCCTGCACTGCTGGCAGATTCTTTACTGTCTGAGCCACCAGGGAAGCTCAGAGGTTACTTTAAAAAGCAAAATTGCTGTTTTTGTAGACGAAACATCATATTAACCCCTCAAAACACAACTGTTCCACTGAAGGTGCACACAGCGGTCTGGATATTTGCACACAAGGAATACACACTTGACTCTGATCTCACTCTCCTCTCTGCTTACCTTAGACTTGCTGTTCTGTCTCACCCTGATTGTCAATTCCCCAAGGGCAGGAGCACTACTTCTGTTGATCTCTCTCCAAATATGGAGCTGTGGCCACCGTGACTACTCAAAACCCATAACAGGCATGGCAGACATTCAGATATTTTCTAATCATCCTAAATGACATGCTTGTGACACACAGAGAATGCTATTGGGCTATTATTATATTCTTGGAACGTGAGTCAGTTGTGCTTGAATAGTTTGACCAAGGAAACAAACCAAGAGGTCAGGCTGAGACAAGACTGTGAAGCTTTGGTTTTCCATCCGAATATCTAACCTAAAGAAAAAAGAGGGGAAAGAGGAGGGAGTTTCTCTCAAGCATGCAAAAGGGTCGTGACTAAGTGTGATATTAGAAGACCTCAAGCAAATGGAAATGTTGCTGTTGGTAAGAACGGCACCTACACACGATTAGGACTTTATACCTTTCATTGAGTCATTGATTCAAAAACAAGTATCATCAAGTGACAGAACCAGGAGAACAGGGCAAGATCCGTTCGGTACCTGCCTTCAGGGATCTGGTCTGTTTTCTTATTGAAACCAAGTGGGGCTTGGGCATGAGGGCTCTTTTTGTCCCCCATTTCTTGTAGGCAATACTCCAGCCTCCATGACCTTTCCTGATCTCCAAAGGGCAAATTATCGAACCCTGGCTAATCAAGGGAGTTCTTGTGGTTGTTCAGTAGCTACATTCGACAGTTTGTGACCCTGTGGACTATAGACCGCCAGGCTCCTCTGTCCATAGAATTTTCCAGGCAAGGATACTGGAGTGAGTTTCCATTTCCTTCTCCAGGGGATCTTTCAGGACCAAGGATCAAACCTGCATCTCCTACACTGGTGAATTCTTTACCACTGAGCCACCAGGGAAGCCCCCTAATCAAGGGAGGGGCAGTCAAGAACAACCTGAAAGTGAAAAGTGAAAGTGAAGTCACTGAGTCGTGTCCGACTCTTTGCAACCCCGTGGACAATAGCCCACCAGGCTCCTTCGTCCATGGGATTCTCCAGGCATGAATACTGGAGTGGGTTGCCATTTCCTTCCCCAGGGGATTTTCCCGACCCAGGGATCAAACCCAGGTCTTCTGCATTGCAAGCTTTAACCTCTGAGCCACCAGGGAAGCACCTGAGGCAAGATTAAAGAGATCAGAGAAGCTCCTGAGACTCTGTACACACCTTAATCTTATCAACAGCCCCATCCATGAAGTATTGTTATAAAACTCCTCATCAAATTCTCCAAGGTTGAAATACTTAGACTTTCAAAGTCGAAATCCACTCAGTTCAGTTCAGTTCAGTCGCTCAGTCATGTCCAACTCTTTGAAACCCCATGAATCGCAGCACACCAGGCCTCCCTGTCCACCACCAACTCCCAGAGTTCACTCAGACTCACGTCCATCCAGTCAGTGATGCCATCCAGCCATCTCATACTCGGTCGTCCCCTTCTCCTCCTGCCCCCAATCCCTCCCAGCATCAAAGTATTCTCCAATGAGTCAACTCTTCCCATGAGGTGGCCAAAGGACTGGAGTTTCAGCTTTACCATCATTCCTTCCAAAGAAATCCCCGGGTTGATCTCCTTCAGAATGGACTGGTTGGATCTCCTTGCAGTCCAAGGGACTCTCAAGAGTCTTCTCCAACACCACAGTTCAAAAGCATCGGTTCTTCGACACTCAGCCTTCTTCACAGTCCAACTCTCACATCCATACATGACTACTGGAAAAACCATAGCCTTGACTAAGCGGACCTTAGTCGGCAAAGTAATGTCTCTGCTTTTGAATATGCTGTCTAGGTTGATCATAACTTTTCTTCCAAGGAGTAAGCGTCTTTTAATTTCATGGGTGCAGTCACCATCTGCAGTGATTTTGGAGCCCCCCAAAATAAAGTCTGACACTGTTTCCACCGTTTCCCCATCTATTTCCCATGAAGTGATGGGACCAGATGCCATGATCTTCATTTTCTGAATGTTGAGCTTTAAGCCAACTTTGTCACTCTCCTCTTTCACTTTCATCAAGAGGCTTTTTAGTTCCTCTTCACTTTCTGCCATAAGGGTGGTGTCATCAGCATATCTGAGGTTATTGATATTTCTCCCAGCAATCTTGATTCCAGCTTGTGTTTCTTCCAGTCCAGCGTTTCTCATGATGTACTCTGCATAGAAGTTAAATAAGCAGGGTGACAATATACAGCCTTGACGGACTCCTTTTCCTATTTGGAACCAGTCTGTTGTTCCATGTCCAGTTCTAACTGTTGCTTCCTGACCTGCATACAGATTTCTCAAGAGGCAGGTCAGGTGGTCTGGTATTCCCATCTCTTTCAGAATCTTCCACAGTTTATTGTGATCCACACAGTCAAAGGCTTTGGCATAGTCAATAAAGCAGAAATAGATGTTTTTTGGAACTCTCTTGCTTTTTCCATGATCCAGCGGATGTTGGCAATTTGATCTCTGGTTCCTCTGCCTTTTCGAAAACCAGCTTGAACATCAGGAAGTTCACTATTCATGTATTGCTGAAGCCTGGCTTGGAGAATCTTGAGCATTACTTTACTAGCATGTGAGATGAATGCAATGGTGGGGTAGTTTGAACATTCTTTGGCATTGCTTTTCTTTGGGATTGGAATGAAAACTGATCCTTTCCAGTCCTGCGGCCACTGCTGAGTTTTCCAAATGTGCTGGCATATTGAGTGCAGCACTTTCACAGCATCATCTTTCAGGATTTGAAATAGCTCAACTGGAATTCCATCACCTCCACTAGCTTTGTTCGTAGTGATGCTTTCTAAGGCCCACTTGACTTCACATTCCAGGATGTCTGGCTCTAGGTGAGTGATCATACCATCATGATTATCCGGGTCATAAAAATCCTTTTTGTACAGTTCTCTGTATTCTTGCCATCTCTTCTTAATATCTTCTGCTTCTGTTAGGTCCATACCATTTCTGTCCTTTATCCAGCCCATCTTTGCATGAAATGTTCCCTTGGTATGTCTAATTTTCTTGAAGAGATCTCTAGTCTTTCCCACTCTGTTCTTTTCCTCTATTTCTTTGCAATGATTTGCTGAAGAAGGCTTTCTTATCTCTTCTTGCTATTCTTTGAAACTCTGCATTCAGATGCTTATATCTTTCCTTTTCTCCTTGGCTTTTCACTTCTTTCCTTTTCACAGCTATTTTTAAGGCCTCCCCAGACAGCCATTTTGCTCTTTTGCATTTCTTTTCCATAGGGATGGTCTTGATCCCTGTCTCCTGTACAATGTTACAAACCTCTGTCCATAGTTCATCAGGCACTCTATCTATCAGATCTAGGCCATGAAATCTATTTCTCACTTCCACTGTATAATCATAAGGGATTTGATTGAGGTCATACCTGAATGGTCTAGCGGTTTTCCCTACTTTCTTCAATTTGAGTCTGAAATTGGCAATAAGGAGTTCATGATCTGAGCCACAGTCAGCTCCTGGTCTTGTTTTTGTTGACTGTATAGAGCTTCTCCATCTTTGGCTGCACAGAATATAATCAATCTGATTTCTGTTTTGACCATCTGGTGATATCCATGTGTAGAGTCTTCTCTTTTGTTGTTGGAAGAAGGTGTTTGCTATGACCAGTGCATTTTCTTGGCAAAACTCTATTAGTCTTTGCCCTGCTTCATTCCACATTCCAAGGCCAAATTTGCCTGTTACTCCAGATGTTTCTTGACTTCCTAGTTTTGCATTCCAGTCTCCTACAATGAAAAGGACATCTTTTTTGGGTGTTAGTTCTAAAAGGTCTTGTAAGTCTTCATAAAACCATTCAACTTCAGCTTCTTCAGCATTACTGGTTGGGGCATAGACTTGGATTACTGTGATACTGAATGGTTTACCTTGGAAACGAACAGAGATCATTCTGTCATTTTTGAGATTGCATCCAAATACTGCATTTCAGACTCTTATGTTGACCATGATGACTACTCCATTTCTTCTAAGGGATTCTTGCCCACAGTAGTAGATATAATGGTCATCTGAGTTAAGTTCACCCATTCCAGTCCATTTTAGTTCACTGATTCCTAGAATGTCGACGTTCACTCTTGCCATCTCCTGTTTGACCACTTCCAATTTGCCTTGATTCATGGACCTGACATTCCAGGTTCCTATGCAATCTTGCTCTTTACAGCATCAGACCTTGCTTCTATCACCAGTCACATCCACAGCTGGTATTGTTTTTGCTTTGGCTCCAACCCTTCATTCTTTCTAGAGTTTTTTCTCCACTGACCTCCAGTAGCATATGGGGGACCTACTGACCATGTTCCCTTAATAAAGCTTTTCTTTCCTCCTTCACTCAAACCTCTGTCTCCAAGATTCAATTTGCCAGTTGTGTACAGAGAAGTTGAGCTGTAAGCATCTTTATCAACCTTCTAAGATCATTTCAGGGCAGTTTGTCAGGCAGTATCATCCTTAGGCAGTAGAGCCTAACGTGTTAAACTCTAACCTTCAGAGTTGAAATGCGAAAGACAAAGTTAACTCCTAGTTAACTCTTCAAGTTTCATCATATTCATAACAGTGTTCAAAGTAGGGTTGGAGGAGCCGTACTGACACAGACCACCCACCCTGGCCGGGTACCATAGTGACCATTTGTATGAATTATTTTACAACAGAAAGCCCTGGGAAGGAACACAGAACTAACAAGCCGCCACCAACCGGAAGAATCTGGGAAAGGTCAAAAGGAGATGCTACGTCTTCTACCACCTCCCAGAATCTTCCTCCCTGGCATCCATCTTGGCTGAGCAATGCATGCACAGGCAGGAAGGACTCTGAGTCAAAGTGCTGGGCCAGCAACAACCTAGAAACTAGCCGCATCACCCTAAACCCCTAGACTGCAAGCCACGGAGCAGAGCAGTTCCCCTGAGTTCCCTCACCTGTTGCTCTCCGCCCGGACACCCTTCTCCCAATCAAGTCTCTTGCTTTGTCGGCCGTTGTGTCTCCTCCAACAATTCATTCCCGAGTGTTAGCCAAGAGACTCAGTTAACACACTTCCTTCAGTGGTAGTCCATCTTTGGCGTGGGTTGTGGGTCGGGGTGGGGCGTTAGAGTCAGGATTCAACATAAAGGGATTTATTATAGGAAGTGACTCACCCTGGTGTGGGAGCTGGCTACATAAGTGTGAAGTCCCCAGGGAAGTGGTCAGGAAGGGAGTGGGCAGGCTGGAACCCCTAGAGCTGAAGCTGGGCACCCACCCCCAGAGGCTGTCAGAAAGAAGGACCCAGGGGAAAGGAGAGATTGCAGACACGGCAGCTGTTGTCCATTTCTAAGCTCTCAGAAGAAAGACTGACCCCTCTTTCCTTAAAGGCCTTGCAACTGCTAAAGTCAGGCCTGCCCAGGGTAATCTCCCTTTTGACCAGCATGAAGTTAACTGATCAAGGACTTTAATTATATCAGCAAAGTCCCTTCACAACAGCACCTACGTTGGTCTTTGAATAACTAGGAAAATAAGCATAGAAGAGTCTGATTCCCTTGGCCTAGAGCTCACTCCTACCCTGTTCTCACCTGATTGATCCTAGTTAGGATGACTCAGTACAAACGCATTCCGTAGGGTTATTGTGAAGCTTAAAGAGATGATACAAATGAAATGTCTGGGAAACGCTTAGCATGTTGTATCACCACTTAGTAGATGAGAAAATCAGGCTCGGAAAACAAGCCCATAAACAAAGTGAACACACCGTGATTGGTCTGTAGAGCTGAGAATGAAAAAGCTGGTTTTCGTTCAGAACCCTTTGGTCCGACCATGCTCCCTGCTCCACAGTTTGTGTTTCTTTGCCTAAGTCAGTACACAGGGGCACAAGTTAAAAGAGAAGAGTGAGAAACAGCTGTAAAGTGAGCGGACCTGAGGTGAAATGATCAGCCACTCCCAAGGCTCCTAAGCAAGTAAGATAAATAGAGATCATCTCCCCTGCCCTGGACTTCAGCCTGGGATTCTTAGGCACTCTTACAGGGCAGGATACTTGTTCCATGAAGGTCCTCAGTCACTCAGTCATGCCCAGCTCTTTCCAACTGTAATGACTATAGCCCACCAGGCTCCTCTGTCTGTGGGATTTTCCAGGCAAGGATAATGGAGTGGGTTGCTCTTCCCTCCTCCCAGGGATCTTCCCAACCCAGGGATAGAACCCACGTCTCCTGTGGCTCCTGCACTGCTGGCAGATTCTTTACCACTGAGCCACTGGGGAAGTCCACATGCCCTACATCCTCCCATAATAATCCATCTCTTCTTTGTGAGCTTCTGGAAACCTGAGTCTAATATAAGTCCATTTTCTAATATAAATCCATCGTTCTCTCTCCATCTTCTTTAGAAGCAGTTCTCACTTCAGAAATGCCTTGTCACTTCCTTTCGGTTGACTACTTTTAGGGTACAAATTTAAAATTTATGAAAAGCCTTTCAATGATTTAAGACCAAATGCTGTTAGGGTAGGTTGGAGGGATATTTGGGTGCTTAAGAATGAGCAACACTCCTTCTCCACCCAGTATTCTTACTGTGAAGCAAATAATAATGGACACAAAAGCACACACAGCTCAAACAAACTGTCAGCATAAATTAATTCTCCTGCTGTAACTTTGGCAAGGAAACAGAAGCAGCCAGTTACCTCGTCCAGGTCCAGCCTCCTTCCTAGATATTGTCCCAGAAATCAGCTAGAGCACCGCTGACCCTGGTCAGGCAGCCCCATGAACTGATTTCATTCCATCTTCTCCTGTGACTGAACTTGAAAATATCCATGTGCTAAGAGAGCAGTCAAAATGCTCCCCCAAGGTTATAAGTTACCCAGTGATGCATTGACAGAGTTCTAGTCTTTAAAGCTGAGTTCAACCATCTTTGTTGCTGTTTTCTAGCTACTAAATTGTGTGTGACTCTTTTTTGACCCCATGGAGTATAGTCCGCCAGGCTCCTCTGTCTATGGGATTTCCCAGGCAGGAATACTGGAGTGGGTTGCCATTCCCTCCCCCAGAGGCTCTTCCCAGCCCAGAGATGGAACCAGTGTCTCCTGCATTGGCGGGTGGGGTCTTGACCACGAAGCCCTCAGGGAAGCCCTTAATCATCTTTAAATCACTAAATATTTGTTAAGCTTCTTTTTTTGTATCAGAAACTCTTCTTGATACTGAGATCAGAGTTGAGAACAAGACAAAGAGGGGTTTCTGCTCATGAGATTTACATTCCAAAGAAGCTCCAGAGACATTAAATAGTAAACAGGTAAACAATTCAAACTGTGCAAGTGCTGCCAGCTGCTAAGAAAAAGAACAGGGTGGTCCAATCAAGAGTGATTATGACTCCAGACTGTGACTTAAAAATAGAGAAAACTTGTTATTCAAATAAATAGTATTATACATCCTTTGATAAAGGTCATTTATCAGTTATTATCAGCAATTCTACATGTTTGATGCATTTTGTTCAGAAGTTGCATCCAAATACAATGCCATGCATTTTGTAAAATACTTACGTATCCACCTAAAAAATATGGGATAAAAGAAACAATAACATTTAAAACAACTTTCTGGCATGCTTCTCATACAAAGAGGAAATAGTATTTGTAAGGTAGATGTCTATTTTACCATCCTCGATGGAAGATTAATATCTAGAAATCAAGAACAAGCCACATTTTAGTCAAAAGTAGAGATGCAGGGGTGAAGAAAATGCCCCTGGGTCCTCGATGGACCCCAGTGAGACTCACAGTGAGTTCACAGGCATCCCTGGCAGTCCAATGGCTAAGACTCACCTTGCAAAGCAGGGGGTGCGGGTTCAATTCCTGGTCAGGGAGCTAAGATCTGACATGCCTCCTGGCCAAAAGACAGAAACAACATTGTAACAAATTCAATAAAGACTTTAAAAATGGTCCACATTAAAAAAAAAAAAAATCTTGAAAAACACTTAGTTAAAATTATCCAGATTATGAAAGCTGTGATTTTTTTTGAACAGGGATGAGGATGGTCTCTGATGGGCTTAGTGTTAATAGTCAGGAAAGAGAGCACTTGAGTCATTTCAGAGGCTGATGGAACAGTGACAAATTTATAGCAGATTAAGGAGCTCAATTTTATTTCTTCCTCAAATCTACGCAATTCTGACCTATTTTTTGCAGTCCATGTCCTTAGGAATTTTCCTCTTAGTGGCTAAAGGATATTAACAGTCAAACCATTTTATAAATGACAAGCTTGGCTTTATTTTTTTCTGACCCAGTGTATTAACCCGTTCACCAAAAATATATACAAAAAGCAGCCTTGGTAGCCTGTAGAGAAGATTGACAGCAGTGTAGTGAAAGTGAAAGTCGCTTAGTCGTGTCTGACTCTTTGCGACCCCATGTACTATACAGTCCATGGAATTCTCCAGGCCAGACTACTGGAGGGGGTAGCCTTTCCCTTCTCCAGGAGATCTTCCCAACCCAGGGATTGAACCCAGGTCTCCCACATTGCTGGCAGATTCTTTACCAGCTGAGCCACTGAGTCCAGACCACAGTGTGGTTACTGAAAAAAGTTAAGCTCAGCCAAAGTTCAAAAAATTAACTCAATTTTTTAAGCCACAATCATTCACATATTCCTCATCTTCCTCTCTTAAAAATATACCAAGCCCTTTACATCACATTTTTTAAAAAATTAAGAAAAATAGTCCCTGGAGGATTTCCTCTATACACATAAATTTCTTTGACTGCTTTAAGATTCTGTTTGGGGCTGTGGAATGAGTCAGTCCTCTAGTAAACATCTTGCATTTCCTATCTCATTTAATCTTCTTGACAATGCTATGAAAGAATTATCTTCCTCCTCATCATCATGATTCCTAGTCTATCAATTAGAAGGTTCATTTCAGGTTCAAAGAGCTAATACAAGTCAGAACAGTGATTTTAACTATAAAGCCTTTGACTCAGAAGTCTCAGGAAAACTCTGCCTAGGTTTCATGAATACTTCATCAACCTCTTTAAAGCACTTACTCTCTACTTTATATTGGAAATCCTTATACAGGATATATACATTTCCTCTGTAAGCTCTTTGTGAGTAGAATACATGCCTGATATTTCCTTGCAGGTGAGGGTTGATAAAACAACAATCTTCACCATTGCAATCATCATGAACACTGAGATCTTATTCTGTACCTGGGATCATGCTAAGTGTTTTGAAAAGTGAAAAAAACTATGAAAGCATTCATCGCTTAGTGGTGTCCAACTCTTTGTGACCCCAAGCTTCTCTGTCCATGGGATTTCCCAGGCATTCCCTTCTCCAGGGAATCTTCCCGACCAAAGGCTCAAACCCAGGTCTCTTGCATTGTAGGCAGATTCTTTACTATCCAAGTCACCAGGGAAGCCCTGCTAAGTGTTTTAATTAACTCTAAAATTTAATCTTCAAGTTAATTCCAAGTCATGTAAGTGCCAATAGTATTATTATTGTTGTTGTTTTTTAAGTGGGGAAACTGGGTCTTAAGGAGGTTTCTTTCCTAGATAACAGGACAAACACATGAACAATCATATTAATATTAAACACATCAAACAGGGTTATTTAAAATATGTTAATTGAGCATCTAAAATATGTCCCAGGTGCACTTCTAGCTCCTAAAGAATAGAGTAGAACTTAACTACAGTGGTGGGGAGTCAGAAACAGAGACTGCACACTGGTGAGACTTGCCATGGCAGGAAGAGGCAGGAAAGAAGGCAATGGAGCTGCTTCTTTTCTTGAAATAAATACTTTTTTAATGTTTGTTTATTTCTGTGACAGATCTTAGTTGCCGCATGCAGGATATTCGATCTTCGTTGCAATATATGGGATCTAATTCCCAGACCAAGGATCGAACTTGGACCCCCTGCATTGCGAACTTGGAGTCTTAGCCACTGGACCACCAGGGAAGTTGGAAAGCTGTTTCCTTCATGAAAATCTGATGCATTTTCATTTTACAGAGAGTGATCAGGAAGGGGAACCACAGGAAGAAAACCTTGAGGGAAGACTTGAAGTTTGGGGCTGTTCCTGATTGCCTGCCTGACGAGGTGGGGCAGGCTTGGTTTATCAAAGGAAGGCAAAGAGGTCACTGTGGCTTTGCCAGGGGGCAGAGAGAGAGAGGGCCTAGTAATCAGCAAGGAAATCAGAGATTCACCATGGGTTTCTCTCTGGCTGTATAGGACTTTGAAGGGACTTTGGTTTTTACTGGGAGAAATAGGGAAGCCATAGGAGGCTTTTGAGCAGACGATAGTCACAGTCAGACTGTGTTTTATAAAAACACCATTTTGAGAATATGTTCAAGACAGTCTATTGGAAGTAAATGTGGGGAAGATAGGTCAATAAGAAAGCTGTTGCAATAATCCAGTCTATGGGTAATGGTGGTATAGACCAAGTACCAGGAGTAACATTTTAAAAACTAGTTAGATTGTGAATGTATTTCTAATGTAGACTGAATAGGATTTGCTGACAAATTAGACATGGGGTATTAAAAAAAAAAAGGCGTACTTAAGGATAACACTGGGTTTCTGGTCTGAGAGACTGAGTGAATGGGGCTGGGTAGAGAGGAGAGAAGGAAGGTCAAAAGTTTAGTTTAGATTAGAGCCGAAGTTTGAACCCCTACTAGATAAATGAAGCTGGTGAATGGGCAGTTAGTCCCATGAGTCATAAATTCCCCGACTGGACAGAAAAATCAGGGGAGTTCTTCCATATGGGTTCCTTAAATCCATGTCACGGAGTATGCTCACCAAAAGAATGAGCCCACACAGTGGGAAGAGACCCAAGGACTGAAAACTGAGCCACTCCCAAACTTTGAGATAAGGAAGATATAGAAGCATCAACAGAGGAGGCAGAGGAAGAGAGGCTGTCATGCAGCAGGGAAAACAGGGGAGTGTGTGTTCCTGGAAGAGGAGTGAAGAAGGGAAGCCAAAGAGGAGGATGTGATCAGTGTCAGATGCTGATGATAAGACAGATGAGATGTGCCCTGAGAGCTGATCTGGGTTTTCCCTGGGCAGTCACCGGAGACCCACAGTCCAGACTCGGTGGGGCAACTACCGTCACGATATCGAAAGGTCATTTGGGTGAAACGTCCCTGCACGTGGGAACCTGGGCTTTTTTCCTGATTATTAGTACCACTGGGGGAAAGATCGATCTTTCTCATTGCAGGTGTTTTCATCCTCTATTAAAGGAAGTCAGCTGGCTTCCATCATCAGACCTTTTTCTTTTATGAGATGTTTGTTTTTGTGTTCACATGTGTATGTACATATGTGTGTGTGTTTTAATTTCCAAGCCAGAGCTGCTTTGATCCCAGGAAAGAGAATACTCAGAATTCCATCCAGATGAGTATTGCTGCTAAGCTCTGTGTTTGCTTTTCTCCTCCCCTGCTAGCTGAAATTCTACAGAGGCCAATTAAACTGCCTACCCCAGCATCAAACACAACATACACTATCTCGACATGGAGGTGATTATAAACAGCCAACAGAATGCTAGCACAAGTACTGAGCTGCGCACGGGGTGTTTTCACTTTACATGAACTATCTTTTGAGTAGAAACACATTGCAACTTTCAGCGCACTCAGGTTCTCGGGAGGGTTGCCGTTAATGACAGGAAGACACCTGCCCTGAACTCCTCCTTATCATTAGTGAGGTCAGATCATTCCATTCCTATGTGTATTTCAGTTTGGGTGCATTTTCTGGGGTCCCCCCTGATTAAGTTTGATGCATGACTCACACACTAAAGTCATTATGAAAAAAAAAAAAAAACAGGTAAATAAAACATGCTAGCAATGTTTGAAAACTCAGAGGAAAAGTAATTCCTGCTGGGGGGAGAAGGAGGCCAGAGAGTTTTTAAGAATACAAAAATATCGAAGTTTGTGCACCTCACAGGAATACTTGTCTGAGCCTATTCAGAACAAACATATTGGAAAATTATGTTTTCATTGAAAAATTGCCTCTATTGGAAGTGCTGGAAAGGGCCAGTATGTTAAACAAGAAAATCATATTACTCCCAAGTAACAGCTGAATCTACATGACTTTTCTCCTTTGTGATTTAGGAAAAACAAAGCAAAACGCACATTAACTTTACAGATATGCAAAAATTGGCATGAAGGAATTCTGAAAGCTTTTAAAGTTACCAGCCAGTAGACAGTAGCAAACTGGAGAGACGCTGCTGATCGTCACAACCGGGTGATGTCTCTGGTAGCTGGTTGTGGTGCTAGGGGGCTAGGGGCCATGAGGGAACCCCGGCAGGTCTCTTTGGTCTACTTTCTGCACGTGAAAATGAGAGGATCTGGTAAATTAGTAAGAGGAGTTGTGTTGATAGTGTGTTATTAGGTGTTAACGTGTGCTTGGAAGAGGGTTACCCCAACCCCAGGTCCTGGCTCCCCTTCCAGGCCACTGAGCATGTTCAAACATCAGTTCCTTGAAGAGTGGCCATTCATTCACTCATTGGCTTGTTTACTGGGTTGGCCGAAATGTTTGTCTCGCTTTTTCCATAACATCTTACGGCCAACCCAACACATCCTTGGTCATCCTCACTGAGCATTGCTTTGTGCCAGGAGCTTATAGGGTCTGGCCATTCAAAAAGGCTGTTCTCTTGCTCTCTGCATATCCCCTGCCTGACCAGGGCCTGCACCACTACACCCCACTCCCATGACTGACCTTCCTTCATACCCTTGCCCCAGTTAATGACTGTCCTAATCTTTAGATCACAACATCTCCATGATATCTTATCAAAGGGGCAGTGAGGGGGACCCTCTGCTGGTTTCCCAGGTAACTGATGACCCCACCTGACATCAGTGCCCCTGTAACTGGCAACCTCCCTTTCCTCCCTGGAGTGAAGACCTCCTGCATGCCCTGCCCCCTGCTATCCACCATACATGGTGAGGTGCCGCTCCAGGACTCTGCTTCAGACACGTAAGCTTCCCCATCCAGGAGACCACTGATGTCTCTGTTGCTGACCCCCAGCCCTATGGTCTTGGAGCTGAGTAAGCCCAGCCCTGCAGATCTGTGGGGTGCAGCCCCCAACAAGCTCTGTTTGTTTGCCTCCAACAGAGGGATTTCCTTGGAGATGATTTCAGAGCTGACGCAGTGGTAGGTTCATGCCATGAGAGGCCAAACGAAGGAGCTATCTGATCCCCTTCTTCTATATCCTCACACACTCCATGTGTGCACCTGTAAGGAGGCATGAGCACAACCCGCACAGAAGCCTAAGTGTGTCAGTTCTTATCTCAAATGTCCCTTCTCCCCTCAATCCTCCAATCTTAAACCAATCCCCAAATTATCTCCTCTTAGTCCTCTATTTTGATCCTTCATAACATCACCACAAATTACAATAACATATGTGTGAGAGTTGATTTAATCAACATCCCCAGCATCCATGGGGACAGAGAGCTTGCTGGGTTTGATCAACACAATACACTCTGTGCAGAGACACATTCTGTTAATTGAATGTTCTTAAAAAGTGTTAATGAACAAATACAGGGGCGTCAGAGGATGAGATGATAAGATAGTATCACCATACTCACTGGACATGAATCTGAGCAAACTCCAAGAGACAATGGAAGATAGAGGAGCCCGGCATGCTGGCGATGGGGTTGCAAAGAGTTGGACACGACTTAGCAACTGAACACAGTTGCCTAGAATTTCTTTTTAGGTGTATCACTCTTTATTTCCTAGAAATGTTTCAGTCTTTGATAGCTCTAATAATATATTTTCTGTCCATTTGGCTTTTACTCTGGATAACTTGTGCTGGCATGGATATTTTTCCCTAACACTCCACCCAAATTTCAATGCCTGACTGAATTTGGATGTCCAGAGTGATTTCTTCTATTTCCTGTATTCTAATATAATCTCAAGTACAAAGTCATTTGGATGCCTGAGAGAGAAAAATTGAGAGGGTGGGGATGGAACATTACTTTTACTGAAGCTACCCGGAACTGGTACTTATGACTTCATGACATTGAACGTCATCACAGAACAGATGTCTCAACCCAAATCACGTCGATAGTTCAGCCACATCTACCACTTTCTTCCTCCTCCCAACAACTTCAGGGTCCTCCTCCCATCCTCCACCTCCAGCTTCCTTTTGGTTATTCCAGGGTGTGTTGCAATATCCTCCACTTGTACATACTTTCAGCTGTACTAGTATTCTTCCAAAACATATAACACCTGATTGCTTTGTTTTCAAATTACTTTCATCAGCAAATCCCATCTCAAAATTCATGTATACTAAAGCTAAAACTGCTTATGACTGAAGGGAAAGAATATAGAGGGAAATCTGTATATAGACCATAAGTTCTATTGAATTTTCTAACACGTGGTGAAATCTATACACCATATGCTAGCAAACTATGGATTCATTCAATGCTCCTTCAAAAATGGTAGTTCTTTCTTATTGCTTCTTTGAATTATTGTACCCATTATCATGATTTCAAATTGTGGTGCTAGAGAAGACTCTTGAGAGTACCTTGGACAGCAAGGAGATCAAACCAGTCAACTTTAAAGGAAATCAACCCTGAAGTATTTCCCCAAATATTTGCCAAATCTCAAGATGTAACCAATCACCCAGTTGCTCAGACCAAGCAATTCCAATCTACCTTTGATTCCTCCCTTTGCATATTTAATAATTATCAAGTTTTACTGCTTTTATTTCAAATTTTATCCTGCATCTATCGACCTTCCCTAACTTACACCCAACCGCTGCATACACCAGGCCAGCTCCTTACCTTCTCTATCTATCTGATCCACTTTACCAGGTCCTAGTTTCCACTGTGGGCCTCCCCGGTGGCTCAGCGTTAAAGAATCCACCTGCAATGCAGGAGACCCGGGTTCAGTCCCTGGGGCGAGGAGTCCCCTGGGAAAGGAAATGGCAACCCACTGCAGTCTTCTTGCCTGGAGAATCCCATGGACAGTGGAGCCTGGTGGGCTACAGTCCATGGGGTTGCAAAAGAGTCAGACACAACTTAGAGAGTAAACAACACCAACCACAGTTTCCATTGCAGCCATAATGCATCCTCCATACAAGCAGATAAACAGATCTTATTTTAAGAGAGAAGCCATATCACCCCCTTGTTCATGACCTTTTGATTGTTCTCTGTGGTTTATAAAATTAGATCAAGACACCTCACTGCATCTTATAAAGTGACATGAGATCTGTCCTGCCTCAGCCCTTCACTTCCCTGGTGGCCACTCCCTTCCTTCTCCACTGGACTTCAGTCCCATCAGTCCCCCTTTCAGGTCCCTAAACTTGCCAAGGTCTATACTCTCGTTGGGGACAGCAAGATGCCGAAGGTGAATGACTCTGCCTCATGGTAGCAAAATGTCTCAACATTCAAACACCTTAAACTTAGTGTTGATCTTGAAGCATGTTGCAAGTGTTGATCAGCAGTGTTGATCAGCTCCTTGACCTGTACATAATAAGAAATTGTTTTATAATTGTCTCTTGACACTACTGGTTCCTCAAAGTCAGAATCAGGGTTTTCTTATTTCCTAAGACCCCCTGGGACCACAGAAACTTGCCAGATGAATGAAAAAATGAGTGCATCAATACCGCGTGTGGAAGCACCCATCCGTCAGGACTTTCTCTACCCTTAAAAGAAAGATAAGCATGTTTCATCTTCCCCCAGTTCTTTCTCTCACCTAGCTGAGAGAGTCCTGAATTAAATTCACTAGACTTGGACTCTACCCATCTATCTAGTAAATGTGTGATCTTAAAAAAACTACCTCTCTTGAAGTCTTGAGTCCTTAATTGTGAAATGATGGATTTAGAAAAAATTGGTGGTTTTCCAACTTTCTAAATGAAACAAAGTTTTTAAAATAAAATTCTATAATGAGCCATAATTTGTGAATCATTTAAAAACGATGCTGCCTTGGTTGAAAGGGTTGGGGTTCTTGGAGCCCTGCCAATCAGTAAACTGCTCTGTCCCCCACTCTGTGGACCCCAGAGGCTCCTCCATAGATGCTGAGGGCTCTGCAAAGCCCAGTTCAAAAACCACTGGGCTCAAAAAGCCTCTGAGGCCCTGGGTGGATCTAACATTTCATGATTCCAACTCTGAAATAAACAACAGATGTTGCCAAGTAAAGCCGAGTGAAATGTATTCATGCACTCCTTTAAAAATTAAATGGAAGACTTTTCTCCCCTTTAAAAATCAAGCAAAATTCATTGCTTGGAATTCTGACAGAGTATACAAAGAGCCTTTTAAATGCTAAAGAACATTCATAAATGACTTTGTCACAAAGTGTTATAAGATTTTGTAAAATTGAGCTTATGTAGGTTTTCACTGACTTGAAGTGTTATTGATTAGAAAATACCTTCTACCCTCGGGGCCATGCGTGCCTCAGAAGGTTTCAGATCCAGGAACTCGAGTCAGCTCACCTATGTACTGGAAAGGTCAACCCCACCACGGAAACCCATTAAAACACACGCGAACATTCACCCAGCTTGGAGGTTGAGAGTGGCAGATCCAATCTCACCCGGAGCCACATTGCAGCCTCTGGGAGGCTGATGTAATTCTCCTGCGACTCTGTGGTTTAAATGGAATTGATTATTTAAAAATATTAGATATGGCATTGCTTGCTTTTTCACATTGCATTAAGCGCTCCCGCATAGAAGCAGAAGTGAAGTAGACAAATACTCAGAGCCGTGCGAACTGCCTCCCTCATGCATATGTATGCACACACCTGCACATGGGCACACACATACAAAGAGGAGGCAGCAACATTAATGGTTTACATATGTGTGCAGATTTACATTTGTAAAACACTTTAATATATAGCAGTTCATTCAATCCCCCTAAGAACCCTGTAAGCTAGGTATTTAAGGGCTTCTATGGACAAGAAAAAAAAGTGCACTAAGTAATTTCCATGCACTTATCTTGTTTAATTGTTCCCACATTTCAGCTGAAAAGATGGAGGCTCTGAGAAGTCAAAAGGTTTATTCAACATCAGGACACCAAGAGGGCAGATTAGTCAATAAAAACCAGGACTGTTGACTGCTGAGAACATCATTTCTCTATCATTACAGGTTCCACTAAATATCAAAACAGAATGTGGGTGTGTTTCTTGGGGCTTTTGTTTGGCATAACATTTACTCTATCAGAGCAGTTTTCGCTAAACACAGTTGTTCTCGATTGCTTTTTTAATGCTGAAGCTGGATTTTCATAGGTCCATTCATGTCCGCTGTCTGGGCTCTCCATTGTATCAGATGACACCATTTATGACAAGCTGGGTGACATCAGAGCTGCAAACCAGCTTACCTAAGGTTCTGCTTATTGGCTTTGACCTCATTCATCATCCCATTGCTCATCGGTAGAAAGATGATTCTGATAAGAGGAATGGCACTGGGGCAATGGTTTGCCTCATCCTCCAAGCATCCCACCTCCCCTATAGAATGGTAACCTCGACCCCTTGTTTTCCACTTCCGCCATTGCAGTCCATGTTATAGTTTCCCTTCCATGTGATAAGATATATGATCTTCCCTGTCTGCTTAATTTACAGCTGGCAGGATTAGCTGACTGGTCTTGTAGGAACAAGAGAAATGTGATGATTACCTTTAGTGGTTTAGGAGCCTTATGCCACTGGGTCTCATTAATAGGGCATCAGCCAAGAAATTTCATTCACATAGTAAGCTTAAGCCTGTTGTGCAAAACCTCAAGAGCCTGCCACAGCCTAGAAGTTGTGAAAATGATCCCGGATTAAGCTGTTCTGTGAAGAAGGAATGAGAACTACCCAAGATAAACTACCAGTCCTGTAACTAAATGGTACAGCGTTTCTAGGGCAGAAGAAAGATAAATGATTTCCATGATTACAAATCTCTCCCTCTTGTAGAAAATCCTATTCTCCAACTCTGAGACCATGTTATTGGAAGAGCACCACCTGCCACTGGCTTAGCTCTAAAGAAGAAAAAGTTCAATATAGTAGTGATGGATTCTCTCAGTGGTCACATTCATCCCAGGCAAGCTATTCTGACCACTTCCTGCAGCAGCAAACCTCTCCTCCTCTCTTGTTGTTCTACATGGAAGCTGATCTCTTTTCCTAGGAAACAGGGAATCCAAAGATGAGGTGCTATAGTCCTGCTGTTGGCCCCCAAGCCTACCTTGGAGATCATGGCATCCCTGACAATCATCCTGGGACTCAGTTTATCTATCTATAAGTGGAGTTCATGGGGTTCTCAAGGCAAAAATACTGAAGTGGTTTGCCATTCCCTTCTCCAGTGGACCACATTTTGTCAGGACTCTCCACTATGAACAGTCCGTCTTTGGTAGCCCTACACGGCATGGCTCATGGTTTCATTGAGTTAGACATGGCTGTGGTCCTTGTGATCAGATTGGTTAGTTTTCTGTGATAGTGGTTTTTAGTTTCTCTGCCCTTTGATGGAGAAGGATAAGAGTCTTATGGAAGCTTCCTGATGGGAGAGACTGACTGAGAGATAAGCTGAGTCTTGTTCTGATGGGCCAGGCCATGTTCAGTAAATCTTTAATCCAATTTTTTGTTGATGGAAAGAGCTGTGTTCCCTCCCTGTTATGTCATCAGAGGCCAAACTGTGGTGGAGATAATGAAAATAATGGTGACCTCCTTCAAAAAGTCCCACGGACACACTGCTACACTCAATGCCCCCAACCCTGCACCAAGCCACCGCCAACCCACGCCTCTGCCAGAGACTCATGGACACTCATAGGCAAGTCTGGGTCAGTCTCTTGTGGGGTCACCGCTCTTTTCTCCTGGGTCCTGGTGTGCACAAGGTTTTGTTTGTGCCCTCCAAGAGTCTGTTTCCCCAGTCCTGTGTAAGTTCTGGTGGCTCTATGGTGGGTTAATGGCGACCTCCTCCAAGAGGGCTTATGCCATATCCAGGTCTATTGCACCCAGAGCCCTTGTCCCTGTGGCAGTCCACTGCTGACCCATACCTCCACAAGAGACACTCAGACACAGTTCTGGCTCAGTCTCTGTGGGGTCTCTGGGTCTTGGTGTGCACAAGGTCTATCTGAGCCCTCTGAGCATCTCTGGCAGGTATGGGGTTCGATTCTAAATGCAATTTCACTCCTCCTATCATCTTACTGGGCCTTCTTCTTTGCCCTTGGAAAAGGGGCATCACCTCGAAGTTTCTCCAGTGCTGCACAGTGAGTGCAGCATCAAGTGGGCCTTAGGAAACATCACTACAAACAAAGCTAGTGGAGGTGATGAAATTCCAGTTGAGCTATTTCAAATCCTGAAAGATGATGCTATGAAAGTGCTGCACTCAATATGCCAGCAAATTTGGAAAACTCAGCAGTGGCCACAGGACGGGAAAAGGTCAGTTTTCATTCCAACCCCAAAGAAAGGCAATGCCAAAGAATGCTCAAACTACCGCACAATTACACTCATCTCACATGCTAGCAAAGTAATGCTCAAAATTCTCCAAGCCAGGCTTCAACAGTATGTGAACCATGAACTTCCTGATGTTCAAGCTGGTTTTAGAAAACGCAAAGGAACCAGAGATCAAATCGGCAACATCTGCTGGATCATTGAAAAAGCGAGAGAGTTCCAGAAAAACATCTACTTCTGTTTTATTGACTATGCCAAAGACTTTGACAATGTAGATCACAAAAAACTATGGAAAATTCTTCAAGACATGGGAATACCAGACCAGCTCACCTGCCTCCTGAAAAATCTGTATGCAGTTCAAGAAGCAACAGTTAGAACCGGACATGAAACAACAGACTGGTCCCAAATTGGAGAAGGAGTACGTCAAGGCTGTATATTGTCAGCCTACTTATTTAACTTATATGCAGAGTACATCATGAGAAATGCTGGGCTGGATGAACCACAAGCTGGAATCAAGATTGCCAGGAGAAATATCAGTAACCTCAGATATGCAGATGACACCACCCTTATGGCAGAAAGAAAAGAAGAACTAAATAGCTTCTTGATGAAAGAGAAAGAGGAGAGTGAAAAAGTTGGCTTAAAACTCAACATTCAGAAAACTAAGATCATGGCATCTGGTCCCATCACTTTCTGGCAAATAGATGGGGAGACAATGGAAACAGTGATAGACTTTATTTTGGGGGCTCTAAAATCACTTCAGATGGTGACTGAAGCCATGAAATTAAAATATGCTTGCTCCTTGGAAGAAAAGTTATGACCAACCTAGACAACATATTAAAAAGCAGAGCCATTACTTTGCCAACAAAGGTCTGTCTAGTCAAAGCTTTGGTTTTTCCAGTAGTCATGTATGGATGTGAGAGGCGGACTATAAAGAAAGCATGAAAAAATTGCTTGAAAGAATGAAGCATGAAAGAATTGATGCTTTTGAACTGTGGTGTTGGAGAAGACTCTTGAGAGTCCCTTGGACAGCAAGGGGATCCAACCAGTCCATCCTAAAAGAAATCAGTCCTAAATATTCATTGGAAGGATTGATGCTGAAGCTGAAACTCCAATATTTGGAATCCCTGATGCAAAGAACTGACTCATTTGAAAAGACCCTGATGCTGGGAAAGATTGAAAGTGGGAGGGGAAGGGGACGACAGAGGATGAGATGGTTGGATGACATCACCAACTCAATGGAGACTAGTCTGGGTAAGCTCCAGGAGTTGGTGATAGACAGGGAAGCCTGGCATGCTCAGTCCATAGGGTCAGAAACAGTCGGACACAACTGAGCGGCTGAACTGAACTGAAGTGTAGTTAGCAGAAGTCACCCAGAAGTTCTTTGCACAAAATCAAATGTGCAGTGACTATAAACATCTGTATATTCCTAGAAGGATATGACACTAGAACTGTGGTTCTCCCCAAGGAAAATGCCTTCTCACATTTGATTCTTTTTGCTGAAAGAGGAGATTTGACACACTGCTGATTTCTAAAGTAAATTTGAATCCTGCATGCCACAGTCAAGAAGGAGCTCATAGCTGTGTAGGTATCAACTGGGTGACTCTTTCTAGATTTAATACCTTACATGCCTGTGAATTAAGTATGCTCACACTGTAGCTCGGTCCTCTCAGTAGTAACTCAAAAGCTTTTATTTCTCTACCTGACTCATTGATGTATCTACCCAATTTCTGGCCATCAATTCAATACAGATCAGCAAAATCTCTCTAGTAGAAAAAGTACAAAGGCAGAGATAGGAGAAAAAACCATGGGGAGCAAGATTAAAGGTGTCATGATAATAGCAAAAATACCTTGAGAAAGAAAATTATGATTCTCTGTTCTACATTGGCGGGGAAACAAACTCATTCAGTCATGATTAAGGTGAACATATTTTCCATACCAAAAGCTGTTGCAATAAATAGTCTCACTAGGAACTTTCATACCACTTCTGAGAGTGAAATATGGTATGAGAGATGTAGTTTGAGTCCTGATATAGGAGTGTCTAGAACACATCACTAGATTTGGAATCAACAATAAAGTAAATTTTAAAATGACACCATCTAGAAAAAAATCAAAGATATATGTTCACTGAACTCATACTTTCAGTGTAGATTTACAGTTTTATATCAGTGTAACAGAGGGTGGAACTGACAGGAAGACCTTGAGCACTCCGTCTCTGCAGGCACACTTTCTGCAACTGGAAATTGAAGGGGAGGTATTAGATAACCTTTTAGGTCTCTTCCTGAGATAATAAGCTAATAAATTCTATAATCTCTTCTTATGTTATTACGATCTTCCTTCAAAGGCATAGCTTGCATGCACTCACACATAGTCACTCAAACACCCACTCATAAGCTTGGCATTTGCCATTATTAATTTCCATTATGGCAACTGTATTCTTTTGGTCTTTCAGTTAGAAACATCTCTAGGTCTTTGCCCAGTGAGATAATAAGATGATGTCTAAATATTTAATAAACAACCAGAATGTACACTTCCTAAGACCCCTGGGCTCTTTCACCACAACAGCTCTACATCTTACTTGTCCATCTGGAACTCCATAATGAAGTGAAAATATTCAACCTCAGATATCCCCAGCTCCCAAAAGTTTAGCCAAAGCTGGGTTCACCACCTTCTCTCTACTTTCTGGCAATAGAAAGAATAATGGCATCACATTATAGCTGGGACCAGTAAACTCATACCCAATAGCCAGGTTGCTCTTCTTCAAGCTCCAGTTTCTCTACCTGTAATAGTCTGTGCTTAGTCACTTAGTCATGCTCAACTCTTTACGACCCCATGAACTGTAGCCTGCCAGGCTCCTCTGCCCATGGGGATTCTCCAGGCAAGAATACTGAAGGGGATTTCCATGCCCTCTTCCAGGAAATCTTCCCAACCCAGGGATCGAACCCAGGTCTCCCGCATTGCAGGCAGATTCTTTACTGTCTGAGCTACCAGGGAAGCCCAATATAATAATAGTGTCTACTTAATAACTGTTGTGAGGGACAAGTAAAGTCATACCTATAAATCACAGTAGCTGGTACAAACATTTTGTTCTCCAAGGCTATAAAATAAGCCCCAGAATCTGAAAATAGCCTCTATCATCAAAGAGTATTGATGCTGTATCAACTCAGTCTCAGACAGTTGGCCTCTGGCTGTCCATCCTTGAATGCCCTGTGTTCCATGATTCGGTGCTTTTCCACCAACATCTGCAGAGAATGGATAAAGAGAGAGAGAGACAGAGTGAAAACCCCATGAGCTGGAACCCATGCCTATGGGAGAGAGTATGCCAGATGCCCAGTAACAACACAGTTAGGAGAAGATGTGTTTTTGATAAGTGAACTAGTAATTCCTTTTTTTGTAAATGTTAGTGAACACATCAAAGATGTAAATAGAGACCTATTTACGAGAGTGGCTATTGACATTTATTTAGAACAGTAAAACCAGATTATGAGGAATGTCATGTTAATTTCATGTGTCAACTTGGCTAGGCTCTGGTGTCCAGTTGATCAAACACCAGTCCAGATGTTGCTGGGAATGTGTTCTTAGATGTAATTAGCACTTAGTTCAGTAGACTTCGACTATAGCAGGGTACCCTCCATACTGTGGGTGGGCCTACTCCAGTTAGTTGAAGACCTTAAGAGCAAAGACTAAGGTTCCCCAAAGAAGCAATTTTGCTTAAAACTTTACAACAAAGCAATTCTGCAGATTCCAGACTCCAGAGAGCAACATCAACTTTCCCTCACTTTGCAGATTGCTGGCCTGCTACACAGATTTCAGACTTGCCAGCCCCTACAATCACATGAGCAAATTCCTTTAAATAAAATCTCTCTTTCTCTCTGTTTCTCCATAAAAAGTAGATAAAAGATAAATAGATGATAGATAGACCATCCTATTGGTTTTGTTTCTCTGGAGAACATTTACTAATACATTGAAAGATCACAAATGTACATACATACACATATGAGGGCTTAAATGAGAAAAAAAATTGAGTAATTGATCCCTAAAGATAGAGTATGAGTGGTTTTATTATCTATAGTTTTTTCAGATGAAAAATTGTCTAAAATTAATACACAATACTTAAAAATTAGAAACATATATATAAATACTGGTCACCCAAATAGTAGTCTTCTCTTCAGTAGTACCATAAAACCCAAAATAAGTTAAGGCATTGTAAATTATTAGAAGCCTTCTCTTAAACGTTACTGCATGCGATAGCTATTTTATTCATTAGCACCTTAACAAAAGCACAAGCTTTCAGGAATGTGAGAGTAGGTGACAGACTAGAAAATACTGGAGTGAGAAAATGGTGAAGTTACATTCTGAACAAAATACCTTGCCTTGAAGAAAGCGGAACTTTCCTAAGAAAGGGAACTGCGGTGCAATGTTCAGGGAAGGAAGGTTAAGGGACTTTAAGGGAACCCTAGGAGGCTGCTGGGAGAACAAGGGAAGAAAGATGAGTAACTCCTAGAAAGAAGATGGGGCTTTGAAACCACACGCATAGACTAGCTTAGAACGAGTCACGCGTTGGTAGCAAATGGAATGTGACCTTGGTGACAGATTGCCAGAAAGCAGAGGCACCAGATGCTGGTTTTAGTCAAACTCACTCAGTTGGGTTGAATTTCTAAACAGAACAATGCCCAAGACCAATGGGTGTAAAAGACAAATATTACTTTTAACAGAACTCTTAAGAGTAAACGTTTATTGCTATTTTGCAAAACTTTAGAGAGCTATGTCAATAATGGAAAACATTTGCCTGAATTTTGAGAATACCATATTTTTTTTCATAAAGATAAACCTATCTAGGGATTTTCCTTCTTAATGGAAACTTCTGTCAAAATCTGTGTATGTCTGTTGTAGATGAAAAAAAATGTAATTCTGAAAGACGATGAAAAATAATCAAATGATTTGGTTTGGGGAACCCTGTTGAAAGGCTGCACAATTCCTTTTAGCATCAGATCACTGCCTCTTCCCAGCCCCATCTCTGGTCGCTGAAGCCATCCCCGGAAGCGCCTGCACACCTGTCTCACCTAGCATAGACCGAGCTCATGGCCCCAGTACTGCACGCATGCCCTTGGTAGCATTTTGCCTCACTGGCCACAGACTTGGTCTTGTGGCTTGCTTTGGCCACCAGGACTGCAGCAAATGTGATACGAGCAGAGACACGCTCCTTTTGGCTTCCCCTTGAGCTCTTTTGCCTCCACCTTGATAGTATGCCTTGGGTGCCCCACTAAAGAGGAAGACATATAAAGCAGACACACATCTCAGCTATGTCAGCTGAGGCCCCGACTGTGAAAGGGTCCAGATGAAGGCACTAAAGACAACTAGCCACCAATGAAGCAAGACTCAGCGTTCATTTCTGATTCTCACCGAATCAACTGTAGTTTAGCTGTTGTTACACAGCATCATCACAACCTTAGAAAGCTGATACATCTAAGTAGCACAGCACACTCAGCCTTTCTTCCATTCCTTACTTCACACCAAAACCAACCAGTCTTGCCTTCTTCCTCCAAGTCCTGTTGTTGCTGGCTACTTTATACGACTGTTTTTAGTGTGACATAAGAATGGATACAATTATGCCATCTTGGGTTATCAGGAACTTCAAAGGTATCAAGAGAAGAAAATTCACACATTTCCCACTTATGACAAATTCATACAGGACAAACTCGGAGATGATGAAAGATGAAATTGCAGAGCTGAGATTTATGGGTAGGAAGATTGCCCCCTCCCCGCAAGGGAAAGGCAAGAAGGGTGCCCAGGCAATGTGTTGGGGGCACATATCAGACAAATGCTGGTATCAGGGAGGCCAGCCTGGAGGGAGAAGCGTGTTGAGGGCAGTAGGCTCTGTGTGGCCACACGACTCAAGTTGCAAACTATGTCCACAGATCTGGAAAGGTCAATGTTATTACAGAGAATAAAATCAAGTAACGGGGCTAGGTTTGCAGGATTACTGGCAGGACAGAACCCCACAGCCCCAAAGGGAGCACAAACAGGGTCTCAGTTTTAAAGCAGCAAAAAAGGGAATGACCTGGACTGGCATCTTCCTGGCAACAAGGTAGAAAGTGGATAATTAGAACCAGTGGAAAGTCTAAGCCTCGCCAAAAGAAATGGCAGAGAGTATGGAATTGATGCTGTACACTATGATGAGTATTGAAAAGATTTTTCTTTCTTTGGTTTTTGTAGGTTTGAACTGGAAAATAATTACAGAAACTCAGTTTCTTGCCCTGCACTTGAAAATGTAAATCGGGGTGCCATGTGACTTGGATAACTTTTCACATTAAAAAAAAAATGTTGGTCTTTACAGCTCTCCCAGATCTGTAAGTGAAAATGTAATCTACAGAGGAGCTTTTCAAGTTGTATGTAACTTGAAGGGGTATTTATGCAGACACAGGTGACAGGTAAAACAATTATCCACAAAATGTAAACTCTTGAAAGTCTTTAATTAATGAAAAAACTTATGCTTCAGCCGCAATTATTCCAGGGGACTGTCTCAATTGATCAAATTCATCAACCATTGCTCAACTTTATACCTCACTTTGTCTATATACAAACAAAGTCCTAATGGTTACTCTAATTGCGTGCAATAAGCTTCCAACTCTAGAGTTGTGGAAGTCAGATCTTAATAATTTAATACTCCCAAACCTTTGAAAATTGGAGACAAATTTAAATCTAAAGTAAAATCATAGATCCTAGTAGGGCCCAATTGCTAGACCTGTGTGTGTGTGTGTGTGTGCATGCGTGCGCACACGTGCATGTACATGTGCATACATGCTTTAATACAAGTATCAGGTACATAAAGTGTAAGTCACATAAAAATTTTCTAAAAAGCCTACATCTGATTCATAATTAGCTTTCTTCATGAACTGGGCTGAAGATTAATCTAATTATATTGCCTACATACATTGGAATATTGGCTTTTATTTGCTTCTGTTTGTTTTACTCCAAAGTCTCAGACCCATTTGTCAGTTTTATTGGCTGTAGGAAGAGAGAGCTACAGGCAATCACTCAGCAGGTTAGGGTGTAAAAAATGCCAAGCAGAAGCCTCCTAAAGTAGATGAAAGTAACAAAATTAGAGAAAGCGCACTCTCTTCCACGAGAAGAGATTCATTGGCACTCCCTTGGCACTCTGGAGGTCAATATTTTTCCCAGGAACCTATGGAAAGACTCAGGGCTTCCCAGGTGACGCTAGTGCTAAAGAACCAGCCTGCCAATGCAGGAGACATAAGAGGCGGAGGTTTGACCTTACTTGGGAAGATCTCCTGGAGGAGGAAATGGCAACCCACTCCAGTATTCTTGCCTGGAGAATCCCATGGACAGAGGAGCTTGGTGGGCTACAATCCATGGGAGTCACAGAGAATCAGACACGACTGAAGAGACTTAGCATGTACACAGCATAGAAAGGTTCAAGGAAAACCTAATATGATGTCTTCTGCAAGGGACAACATGAAATCCAGAGGATCAACTCTCTTCAATTGGAGTTCCCAGTAAAGGATTTTTTTTTTTCTTTGCCAGGTTGATTGTAGGATGATTTTTCAGGCAAGAATACTGGAGTGGGTGGCCATTCCCTTCTTCAGGGGATCTTCCAGACCCAGGGATCTAAACCAGGTCTCCTGCCTTGCAGGCAGATTCTTTACCACCTGAGCTACCTAGGAAGCCCTGTATGATGATTTACATCCCAGAAGGTATCAGAGAATTCATAAAAATTCAATTATTAATTAAATATAACCTCCATCCTCATATTAGCAATGGGTAGAACTGGGCTCTTCCATGGGTATCTTCTTGCTTCTAATCTCCCTTGCCTTTTTAGAAAGGCACATTTATTGGAGGATATTTGCTTTACAAAATTGTGTTGGAGTATAGTTGTGTTAGTTTCTGCTGTACAGCAAAGTGAATCAGCTATAGGTGTACATATCCCCTCCCACTCCTGGGCATATACCCAGAGAAAACCACAGTTCAGAAAGACACATGCATCCCACTGTTCATTTACTAGGGCCAGAACGTGGAAGCAGCATAAATGTCCATCAACAGGAATGGATAAAGAGGATGTGGTACAAATATACAATGGAATATTAGCCATAAGAAAGGCAGACTTTAGATAAACTCATGCACTGCAGAATGACCTTGACTCTCATTACCCAAAGCATCCATATTCAGGCCCTGGCCAGCTTCCTCCAGCTTGGACCCTTTCCAATTTTGTATCTCATGGTGCCTATCTGAACACAGACTGAATGACCTAGAGCTTGATTCTCAACTTGTGATTGCCAGCCCCTCAAAGACCAAGCCTGAGCTCTTTTCTTTTCCTTAACCCTTTGCTAGCTGCCTTTTACTATCACCAAATAATGCTGTCAACATCCCCCAGGGCTTTGCTCAGAGCAACCTTCACGGCAACCAAAGTTATCCACGTCTGGAACCTGGGGAAAAGCATAGTTTGGAACAACTCCATAGCGTGAAAATGTTTACAACCATGCAATCAAGTCCAAGTAGAGGGAAGGAAAGCAGAAAAGATGTCCCCAGGTGATCGCGGGATACCCAGGGCAGGACAGTCAGACGTCTTTGGTGAAAGGGGGTGGGGCAGTATGCCACCCTCTGCCTTAGAGACCAACACGTGATGGTGTCTCTGGATGAATCTTTAGCGTCTAGAGCAGTCAGCAAGCACTCTCATCTCTGAGCAACTGGCCATGCCTGAGGCTCCTGGAAGGTAGCACCATTGCTCCCCCATATCCTGCACAAAGCAGGTCACAGTAGGAGCTCAGCAAATATTTCTCCAATCAGTCCTCTCCTTTAGCAGACCCATCATCATCAACTGACATACACCTGATTGTTTAGACTGACAGATTTGTTTGTGACTTGTATGGAAATAAAGTCTATTATTTTTTTTTCTCTTAGTAGTAAACTTAAATGCACTCACTAAGACTTCACTGGTGGCGTTAGTGGTAAAGAACTTGCCTGCCAATGCAGGAGACTTAAGAGATGCAGGTTCAATCCCTGGGGAAGTGGGGAAGATCTCCTGGAGGAGGGGATGGCAACCTGGTCCAGTATTCTTGCCTGGAGAAGCCCATGGTCAGAGGAGCCTGGCAGGATATGGTCCATAGAGCTGCAAAGAGTCTAACGCAACCGAAGCAACTTGGCATGCATGTACACACGCATGCATTATAGTGCATTTGAAAAATGTAAACATCCAAAGGCACATCCCTGGGTAAGATTTACTTTTTCATGAATGCATTGTCTTCATCTTGTCATATGATTGTTATTCTACAGTATTGTTGACAGCTACATAGTCCATGAAATATTATTACTATTTGATTCAATTATCATTGTTTAGCAACAAGAATAGTGAATGGCTCAGAGCAATAGCTTAATATCTATTTTTAAAAAGAATAAGTGTACTTAATAGACATTCAGTTTTCCCTCCATTTTTCTCTATTAAAAATAGCACTGCCACAAACATGTTTGTGGTTAAATTTTTATTTGTTCAAACACTCAGTCATGTGACCCTCATGGACTACATGACTTTTTTTATTTGTTCAATCGCTGCTCTTTGTGACCCATGGAATACAGCACACCAGGCTTCCCTGTCATTCATTATCTCCCAGAGGTTGCTCAAACTCATGTTTATTGAGTCGGTGATGCCATCCAACCATTTCATCCTCTGTCGTTCCCTTCTCCTGTCTTCAAACTTTCCCAGCATCAGGGTTTTTTCTAGTGAGTATGCTCTTCGCATTAGGTGGCCAAATTATTGAATCTTCAGCATCAGTCCCTCCAGTGAATATTCAGGGTTGATTTCCTTTAGGTTTGACTGGTTTCATGATCTTGCAGTCCAAGGGACTCTTAAGACTCTTCTCCTGCATCGCAGTTCAAAAGCATCAATTCGTCAGCACTCAGCTTTCTTTATAGTCCAGTTCTCACATCCATACACGAGTGCTGGAAACACCATAGCTTTGACTAAATGGACTTCTGCTGGCAAAATAGTGGAAGTGAACTTAGTAGACATTTGGTTTTTCCTCCATTTTTCTCTATTAAAAATAACACTGCCATGAACATGTTTGTGGTTAAATTTTTATGTAGATACATAATTCATCCTTTGGATGAATTCCTGAAAGTTAAAATGCTGGTTGAAGAGTACAAATTTGCTGGATTTTAATCCCCCATCACCATAAAATTTTCTAGAGACGGCTAAGGTCCCCCTCCCAGAAACAGTTTGCATTACTCAAAGCTGCCAATAGTTTGTTTCCCTAAGTGTCACCTTACAACTAAGAAAAAAAAAAAAAAAAGATCTATTTTTCTCTCCTCTTGCTCCACAAGAAGAACCCAGATCTAAGCAATTAGGGCATATTCGTTACCAGGACATCTATCTATTAGATGTGAAATAAAGTGGGTCAGGGGGAAGAATCCTTTACTTTGATTCACTGGGGACCAAAAGGAATGGCTATAGGGTGTGCAGTACTGTCCAGCCGCAGGAATGAATAAATTGGATGCTAATGAACGTTTTGCTTCAGTCCACTTGGCCATCCATCCAGTAGTTTGTTTCAGTAACTGCCGCAGAAGATGGACTCTGACTGCGAGGTCAGTGCCATCCTGTGATCCACAGGCTGTTGAGAACCAGAGAAACGCCATCTACTTCAGTCACCTGCCTTCAGGTAGAGCTGCATTGAAAATTTGCTGAACAGAATACATCCTGCGGTGACATTCATTACTGCAAGGGACTGCTGGGGACCTCCCCAAGAAATTCAAAGACAATATGCAAATCAGCTAACACTTAAATAGACTAAAATTATCGAGCCATGTTTGCAAACACTATCACATTTAATTGCAAGCTTTTCCTTTTGTGTGGCACTTACATAATTCAAAGATAAAACCTTAAACACCTGGAAACTCCATCAGCATGGAGTTTTCAGACAGCACCAAAAATCTGTGTCACAAGCCATCCCGAGATCAAGTGCATTTCTTATATTTTTATGAACTCCTTCAAGTGAATATAAGAGTGGTTCCTTAACACCTTTGTTTTCTAAATATCAGTATGACCACTAAGATTATCCACTTCAATTACACGCAGTTTGTAAATTAGATTCTTTAATGCACACGTGAAGTGATGATTTTCAACTTATGTTCCCGAGACTGTGCATTTAGGCTCACAATATCCAGAACCAAAGGTAATTTAATACCTTTTCATTCCTTCCACACTTTAATCACACTGCTACTTTTTTTCATTACATAATGACTTGTTGACCTAGAATATTTTTTTTTGAGCACAGAAAATCTTAACAAAAAAATAATGACTCCAAAATTACCAAATGTGATTATGGGAACTATTTGATCTTACCACGTGAGAAGCACATCAAAGGATGACAGTCCAGACTTCACAGGGCAGAGACTTCTGGGAACAATTATTTCAGCTGTTAAAAAAGGGAGGGGGTGGAGGCTGGAAAAAGAGTTATCTCTGTTTCTCTTTCAGTTAGATATCTTTCATAACTGACTGTATATATCTCAAGGTGTTTTTAAATGTGTGAAACTTTATTTCTAGAGAGACATTCTATAATTTGATTAATAAATTAGATGTAGTAAGTGTGGCCTGATCATAGTATCTATGAGTACAATAGAAGAAAAGCAGAGTCATTACAATGCTGTGTGCCCAGTTGCTCAGTCGTGTCTGACTCTGTGATTCTCTGTGTCTGACTGTGGTCCACCAGGCTCCTCTGTCCATGGGATTCTCCAGGCAAGAATACTGGAGTGGGTTGCCATGTGCTTCTCAGAGGATCTTCCCGACGCAGGGATTTAACTCACATCTCTTTTGTCTCCTGCATTGGTAGGCGGATTCTTTACCACTAGTGCCACCTGGGAAGCCCCCACAGAAAGGTAGTGCTGTGCTTAGTCACTCAGTCATGTCCGACTCTTTGCGACTCCATGAACTGTAGCCTTCCAGGCTTCCCTGTCCATGGGATTCTCCAGGCAAGAATCCTGAAGCGAGCTGCCATACCCTCCTCCAGGGGATCTTCCCAACCCAGGGATCAAACCCAGGTCTCCCGCATTGCAGGCGGATTCTTTACCATCTGAGCCAAACATGATACAAGATGGTAATTGTACACTCTACACTTCACATATGCAAGAGGTGTAAGTGACCTAGGTTCAGTCCCTGGTTGGAGAAGATCCCCTGGAGAAGGGAGTGGCAGTCCACTCCAGTGTTCTTGCCTGCAGAATCCCATGGACAGAGGAGACTCGCTGGCTATTGTCCATGGGTTCTCACAGCATCAGACATAACTGACATGACTTAGCACAAGCATGCGCACGTCATACAGGGAACAGTCACACTGCTGATGGAAATGTGGCCTTTATTTCTTAAATCACTGAAATGCCCTCTTTGGACCTATAAATGTGTCTTCTGACTCACCAATTCAAAAGACAAGATAGAAAAAAAAATAGATTTACACTAGTTCCAGATAATTTTGATATAAACCCAATGTGACAGGCACAGAAGGCAATGGCCACCCACTCCAGCACTCTTGCCAGGAAAATCCCATGGACGGAGGAGCCTGGTAGGCTGCAGTCAATGGGGTCGCTAAGAGTCGGACACGACTGAGCAACTTCCCTTTCACTTTTCACTTTCATGCATTGGAGAAGGAAATGGCAACCCACTCCAGTGTTCTTGCCTGGAGAATCCCAGGGACGGAGGAGCCTGGTGGGCTGCTGTCTACGCAGTTGCACAGAGTCGGACACGACTGAAGCGACTTAGCAACATCAGCAACAATGTGATAGGTAGTATTGTCCACTGCGTTTTACAGAGAAGGAAACTGAAGCAGTGAATAGTTAAAAATAAATTGCCCAAAGTCATGGAGAAGAATTGAAACCCAGATTGTTGATTCCTAACCACCGGGCAATAATATCAGAATCTGATTCATCACAATTGATTGTCCAGCAGCTGATAAATGAAATGACTCTTGTTCATGCTACTGTAGAGAGTAAAACTGCCAGCATGACCTTGAGTGAGTCACTTTGGCTCTCAACCTTTATAACCTCACCCAAAGAAGAGTCTTAGATCTTTATACGTTAGAGCCATCAAATAATCTTCAAGATACTGTTCAGGTCTGAGATTCTCAGGTTTTGTAATATTAAAAAATATCAATTATTTTAATAGCCATTTTATATAACTAAATCATTGACTGTGTCTGCATATTACTGTTTCCATTTTCCAAAAATGTTGGACCAGGATTTCAAATAATATAAAGCTTTATAGGTTACCATTATCTACTGTCACAACAAAGTCTTAATATATTAGATCATAATACAGAGATGCCAAATTAAGTCAATAAGATGAATTTGAGCCACAATGAAAGGAATCATTAAATACAGATAGCCTAAAATATATCCAAGTGATTATGAGTTTGCCAATAAATGGTTTTCTTCAAAAAGAACCTATGGAATTCATAAAACTCTATAAACTCCCCTTAAAACATGAAAAGATTTATCTTCCCAGAATTGTCTTGTGAAATATTCTCTAACGAAAGAAAGAATTTTGTCAATCTGCTTTAAATGAATTGTTTTCCCACTGAAGTAGGTGAAATCAAGGGCAAAATGGATGTCCATTTTTCAGAGCCAGAGCCCATTTCCCAGAGAGAAGAGGATGGCGTCATTGTCCAGGGGTCTGTCAAATGCCCCACGGTATGCCAGTGACCACATCTAGAGACAGACTCCTGAAACTTTTTTTTTTTTTTTTTGTATTGGGATATAGCTGATAGTTTCAATCTCAGCCACACACATAGCTGTATCCATTCTTCCCGAAAATCCCCTCCCATCTAGGCTGCTATATAACACTGAGCAGAGTTCCCTGTGCCATATAGCAGGTCCTTGCTGGTTATTCATTTTAAACATAGAAGTGTTTGTACACGTCCATCCCAAACTCCCTGACTACCCCTGCCCTGCCTTCCTCCATGGTGACCATAAATTCATTCTCTGGGTCTATGAATCCATTTCTGTTTTACATTTGTATAATTTCTTTTTAGAAAATATTCAGACAATATTTCTGTCTGACTTCCTTTATGGAGTCCTGGAAACTTTTGCTTTCTCAACAAAATATAATATTACTCATCAGATTTTTCCCAGATACTTTTTTAAGAATGGGTGGCTCTTGCCCCCTATAATTCCTCCCCAAACCCCTACACAAATGCATTGCACGATATATTGAGTTAAACGTGTGAAGCTTTGGAGCTAACGAAATGTTTCACATTTCAAACAATCTCATGTGTCAACTGAAGATAAGTTGCGGCAATGTGGACTGGCTCTCTAGAGATTTTGGAAACAGCTTTTCTGAAAATTCCATATCTGAGAAAGAATGTCTCTTCCTTCTCTCATTCTCTGGAATTGGACAACACGCATGAAAGGGCAGGAAACAAAGGATCAGAAGAGAGGAAGAGTAACCTGCAGTGTCTTCTTCCCACGTCAAGACAATAGCTGTGAAGCCCGCACAAGTAGAGACACCTGCGGAGAGGTCCTGCTGCTCTATTCATGCCTTTGTTGGCACGCGTGCGAGCATGCTCAGTCGTGTCCAACTCGTTGCGACCCCGTGGACTGTAACCCTCCAGGCTCCTCTGTTCAAGGGATTTTTCCAGGCAAGAATACTGGAGTGGGTTGCCAATTCCTTCTCCAGGAGATCTTCCCAAACTAGGGATCAAACCTGCGTCTCGGGTCTCCTGCATTGGCAGGCAGATTCTTTACCACTGCACCACCTGGGAAGCCCTTTTCTTTGCTATATATAAAGAAAACTAATTCTCTGGTTCAATGGGCTGACTGATATCAAACACACTTCTGGGACAAGGTGTATAATAGTTTTATTTTAATGTATATTAGTATTTTCTAGACATCATAACAACAGCTATAGCAGCTATATATCCCATGTTTGCATACATGCTTAGCTGCTTCAGTAATGTCCAACTCTTTGTGACCTTGCGGACTGTAGCCCACCTACAGACTCCTCTGTCCATGGGATTCTCCAGGCAAGAATACTGGAGTGGGTTGTCATGTCCTCCTCCAGGGGATCTTCTTGACCCAGCAAACCGCCTGCATCTCTTATGTCTGCCACGTTGATAGGCAGGTTCTTTGCCACTAGCACCACCTAGGAAGTACATGTCCTGACTACAATTTAAAGTAAATCCACTATCAATCCTGAATTGCGTTACTCTACTTATTCCCATGAATGATTCATTGTATGTCCAAATACTTGAATGTACTGTCTCCAACTTCCCCTGCAATCCATGATCAACATCTTTGTTTCTTTCAGCTCTCCATTATCTGTGGAAATTGACTTCATTTCAAGTTTCATTATCTGCACATTATTGCACACCCTTTATGGCAAAGGTTTGAAAGAAACAAGTTTATATATTTAAAAGCATGCACTATCTCTTTTCAAAATCTCACTCTTCTTAACCTCCGAAACCTCCTGAACAATTATCTACATCTCTCAATGTGGATCAGTGCCCTTTTCTTCCTCAGACTACAAAAGCAATCACGGTTTTAAAATTCTTCTGCAAAAATTAATGACAATAAGCAGAATAAAATGTCATTTGGAATGACAGGAGTGAGCTTAGGAAAACATCAGCATTTACAGGACAAGCCCCAGGTTTGCTGTAGCCAACAGAATGCACGGTTCTCCCTAGCATGTTGACAAATACAGCAGCTGAGGCTGCTGTGCAGTAATAAAGGAAGCCAGGAAGAGGCCAGGAAAAGGCTCTTGGCAGGGTTTGGAGCTTATTGCCTTCCAATAAAAATAATCACCTGCTCTACAGACCTGCAAAGTCATACCCAACAAGGCCTTCTTGCCCAAAAGGCTACACTCTGGGAACCCTCCAGAGAGTGCCATCCAGAGAACCAAGGAAGAGTTCTGGGCCTGCAAAGCTATGGTTTTTCCAGTAGTCATGTACAGATGTGAGAGCTGGACCCCAAAGAAGGCTGAGCAACAAAGAGTTGATACTTTCAAACTGTGGTGCTGGAAAAGACTCTTAAGAGTCCCTTGGATAACAAGGACTCTCTGTTATCCAGTCCATCCTAAAAAAACCCTGAATGTTCATTGGAAGGACTGATGCTGAAGCTGAAGCATCAGTACTTGGGCCACCTGATACAAAGAGCTGACTCATTGGAAAAGACCCTGATTCTGAGAAAGACTGAAGGCAGGAGGAGAAGGGGATGATGGAAGACAAGATGGTTGGATGGCATCACCGAGTCGATGGACATGAGTATAAGCAAACTCCGGGAGATAGTGAAGGACAAGGAAGCCTGGTGTGCTGCAGTCCATGGGGTCGCAAAGAGTCAGACAAAACTTAGCGACTAAACAAAAACAATAATGTACTCACTGCATGTCTCTCTTAGAGCATGTATCTGATTGTATCACAAATATTTTTATATGTATCTTCCATCCTTAACAGAAAGCACTTAGGATGATCCCTGACACAAAGTGCATCCTCATTCACTGTTTGCTGTTGAAGGAATAACGACTAATTAGTGGTCTTATTCTGAAGCATATCCGTGATGACTTTATATTGACACCCAGTGGAATTTTGTCCACTTTAAAACTCACAACTGTAGTGTTTAATCCACTTTAAAATTGCTTCAGTACCTTGAATATTTTTGCATCTTCTCTTTCAAGTTTTTACAGCTGCATCTGGAATATAGTTTCAATATGATTCGTATATTCACTGTAAATTTAATTCATCCCACAATATTAGAAGATTGGATGAAAAAATAGTTACACTATAATCATTATTTGGAAACAAGCTGCAAAATATTTGAGGAGACATAATTTTATGTATGCTATACCCCATCTGCATGAGAAAGTCTGAATTCACATTTTTAAATTGTTTATTATAAGGTTTGGTAATAATGTATCAACTAGCAGCTAGGATTGTAAAGTTTAGTGGCATATCCCACTACACCGGGGGTGGGGTTGGTCACCTTTTCTGTGAAAAGGCCAGATAGTAAATATTTCAGGCTTTTCATGCCATGTTGTCCCTGTTGCATATTCTTTGTGTGTGTGTGCACACATGAACACATTAGACAATCTTTTAAAAATGTATAAACCACTCTTAGTTTTAGTTCAGTTCCGTTCAGTTACTCAGTCGTGTCTGACTCTTTGCGACCCCATGAATCGCAGCACGCCAGGCCTCCCTGTCCATCACCATCTCCCGGAGTTCACTCAGACTCACGTCCATCGAGTCAGTGATGCCATCCAGCCATCTCATCCTCTGTCGTCCCCTTCTCCTCCTGCCCCCAGTCCCTCCCAGCATCAGAGTCTTTTCCAATGAGTCAACTCTTTGCATGAGGTGGCCAAAGTACTGGAGTTTCAGCTTTAGCATCATTCCCTCCAAAGAAATCCCAGGGCTGATCTCCTTCAGGATAGACTGGTTGGATTTCCTTGCAGCTAACTCTTAGCTTATATGCTATAAAATTTTTTACAACAATTTTTTTTAAAGACCATTAAAGACTAGACTGGATTTTTCTCACAAGGCATGGTTTGCCAATCCTTGTTTTACAACAGTTGTTTATATCCTACTAATTATTTTGTTATATCCTGATTTATCAAGTACATTATTGGGTGTGTCTTAAATAAACCAAGTGGTGCATATGTTTTCTACTTTTTCAACCTTTCAAAGGTAAAATCAACAAGACTTATTGACCAGCTATCATGCTAAGAAGGAGAACACATCATCTAACATTACTGTAGGTTTTCAATACAATGGATTTGTTGAAAACGATAAAGAACATATCTGAAGTGGTAGACACAGATTTTAACTTAATATGACATCCGTATCTTTCCAAACATTGCTTGGAGGCTTACATCATGCTGAATTTGAAAATAAGGGAAGATCAAGCTTTTTGGAGGAGAGAGGCCCTTATAACACACTGTGCTGGAGATATGCAGTAGATTGATGCAAGTTACAGTCTTTAGACAGATGAGAATCTTGCAAACTATAAGCATGTCATTTTAGTTGTTCAGTCGCTAAGTTTTGTCCAGCTCTTTGTGACCCCATGGACTGCAGCACGCCAGGCTTCCCTGTCCTTTAATATCCCCCAGACTTTGTTCAAACTCATGTCCATTCAGTCAGTGATGCCATCCAACCATCTCATCCTCTGTCATCCCCTTCTCCTCCTGCCTTCAATCTTTCCCAGCATCAGGGTCTTTTCCAAGGAGTTGGCTTTTTGCATCAGGTGGCCAATCCATTGGGGTTTCAGCTTCAGTATCAGTCCTTCCAATGAAATTATAAGCATATAGGCAATATTTTAAACCAAGAGTGTCGATAATAATGCCTAGAATGAAGGTGTGAGAGGAGAAGAATCAACAGCTATAAGGACAACTTGGCAGAACCTGTGAGGGTTCGTGTAGAGCGCAACAGGATAACCGCAAACCACAGACGAAATGGTTCCATCTCTAAAGCTCAGAAATGCTCAGCTGGCCCAGGTGTCCCCAGAATACGTTCTAAAAGAGGTGGTGGGAACGAAACGGCTAAAGGTAGAACAAAACAATCCGAACTTTGTTTATCTAAATCCGCTAGGTGTCAAAGAAAGCTGAATGATGCGACAACCACCGTCCTCTGCGGGCACTGCTTTCAAAAAAGGTTTGGTTTATTTAGATAGACTGTCACTGATTAAAGGAGTTATTTAATTTTCTGGTTTGCATGCTTAGAATCTATCTTTAAATAGCTATGTACACAAGATATATAATAAGTTCTCATTAAGGGAGAATACTACCATTTTTCCATAGTCCTATGGAAATTGATTCAGCTCTTTCCTGCATTTTTTCCAAGTATGTAAAAATTCAAAGGTGGTCTTCAAGTAATTTCCATTTAGGTTCTTTATAGTGAATGTTTTTATTATCATTTACTGTTAATGACTAACGGTTACCTTTGCCTTGTGTTGTTTTCTAGAATTAGAGAAATTCCTTGAGGAACTTAGTGGCCACAGTTCAAAGTTATAGGATGAGCAGTAGTCATTACACTGTACATCTTAAACTTATCCAGTGCTGTGTAATGATTAAATCTCAATAAAATGAGAAGAAAATAAACACAACAAACCAAAACTATAGAATGTGTAGTATATTTTAAAGAGACGTGCATTCAATGGAGAATTGTTTAAAAAAACAGCTTTTCCTGTAATTGCTAAACTCACACCTTCTTGACCAACAGTGAACATTTTTCATTCTTAAAAGAATGCTTCAGGTGAAGATTGAATGAAAATGTAAGAGGTGATCAGATTTATGTTCCTCCTCACCCAAAGCTGACAATTTCAGAATTAAAATTTGAATCTGTCTTTGCTCTTGAGTTGGGTTCTAATACTGTATAATTTCATGGACTAGCTTTTCCCTACCTTTCAAATTACAAAATGGAACAGTGGCACGCAAAGGTCATCTCGGCCAACCATTTTTTCACAAAACATGGCGCAGTGACATTTGAATTCAACCTTATGTCTACTGAACTACTCAGTAGACTTACTTTGACAGATCTGAGTATGATGGATGCAGATTTCCATCCAAAAGGTTTGGCTAGGCCTCAGAGTAATATAACCTTTCTTAAAGGTTATTTTTAACCACTTGCTAAAAATTCCTGGAGGAAAGAAAAGTGACGTGCCCTTTAGTAAAAATGAATACAATAATATACCTACAATTGATACCACTGCAGTTAAGTTTGGCCAATTGCCCGAATAAGAACCAACTTCTTAATAGCCAGGGGCTGTCCACTTCTGGCCTGGCACCTTGAAAAGGGGCTAAAACTAAAGATTATGCAGAAACTGGGCCACAGTCTAACTCCGAAACAAAGAGAAAGACGGGGGAAAAAACATAAGGTAGCTTTTGCAAACCCTTCATTAAACTGTCAATTAGCTCTGATACTGTTTTTATAAAGTCAAATCAAATATAAAGCAATGGATTTATTCATTAGGAATCTCATTGACTCAGTGAAAGTTAATCTAACAGTTAAACAGTGTTTGGTTTTATTTTCAAAAGATTTTAATACGATTCCATCTTTGAGAGATAAAGTGGAATTAAGAAGTATAGCAATCAGTACATTGACTGGACCAGCAAAATTAGCAGCACTCCATTTGAGATAATAACTGAAAATTATTTCCCAAATAAGACTCCATGTACTTTCATAATTTGTTAGCGATCAGTTAGGAAAAAAGGTTGTACAAATATAATTAATCTTCTTGCTCACGGGGTTTTGGTAATGCAGATTTCATTTTGACATCAAAGCCAATATATTGCCATTTCTAATGCATGGCTAAAAATGTATTATTCCAGGGATCTCCAGTTATTAAGGTAATAAGACAAATTAACAGCAGCGCCATGCTGGCTACACACAGCTGGAACTGTGTGTTTCTGGGTTCAGGTGAATGGGTGGCATTGAGCAAAGCCTCTACAAACCCTTCTTCCCTCACCATGTGGCAGCTACAGATGCAGACGACACCAGGAGATGACTCTGAGGAAGACTTACCCCTCCTGGGAAGATGTCTCCCACTCCTTCAGAATAGAACTAGAAACTGAGGCTCCAGCCCGGCAGAGATGCTCAGAGAGAAAGATGTGAACCCAAATTGTACAGGAAGAGCTTCTGAATGGCACCATCCTTCTCTGAGATCAAGGTCAAGCTTTTATCAAGAGCCATGTAATCTTTTTCAATATTCTTACTCAAAAGAAGCGAACCACTCTGTTTCATCTGTTTCTTCTTTGTAAGGCATTAGGTATATTTTACCTGCTACTTAACAAAAAGAAGAATATTTCTTCAAGCCCATTTAACTAGTATAAAAAGTTAGAAAAAATGCCCATGCTTTGAGTATCCATCACTCAGAAAAATCCCTGCCGTACCCTTTTGCTTAAGCTACCGATGAAGCATTAGTATGGTTATTTTTTCTAACAAATCCACTTACTATCAGCCTCTCTGAGGTCTCTAAGCTTAAGCCTGCTTCTATTGTGAAATATATATGTGAGAACTCATATTTAAAATCATTTTAAAAATCCACCTTTAAAATGAGTGTTCTAGATTTTTCAATTAGACATGCTAAGTCACTTCAGCCCTGTCCGACTCTTTGTGACCCCATGGACTGTAACCCACCAGGCTCCTCTGTCCATGGGATTCTCCAGGCAAGAATACTGGAGTGGGTTGCCAGGCCCTCCTCCAGGGGATCTTCCCAACCCAGGGATCAAACTTGTGTCTCCTGCATTGCAGGCAGGGTCTTCTACAAGTGCTACCTGGATAATGCGGCCTTAAAGAAAGTTGTAAAGATAGAAAATGCTCACTAGAGGTTTTTAAACCAGCTTTCTTTCTCATACTTTGGATAAATGGAAGCAGAATTTTCAGGGGGGAAAAAAGGGGGAAGTAAAACAGGATCGGATGTCTGATATGTTTCAGCACATAAAGTTACAGTGTAAGCTTCTGATTTTATGGAGTTTTCTAAAAAGCATAGAGCATGTCTTCAAATGCATCAAACACTGTCAACAAGACTCTGCTGTGACATACCAGTTGGCACATACACGTTTACTTCTGAAATGCCCATTGTACTTTGAGGGCTCCGTGAGACTTCCCATGTCCACAGCCTTGCCAAAGTTCATAAACACCCCACCTCCAAACTGTTAAACTCTAAAAGTACAAGGACTATCAACTATGAGCATTATTATAGGTACACAGGCCCCAGGCACTAAAGAAATTGACTTGGGTTGAAACAATGTTTTCAAAAAGTAACAGTTTAGTAAACATGACATTTAAAATTTTTCGGATATAATTTTGTAGCTTTTGATGTACTAGAAATTTTATTGTTTGTGAATTTAAGTTTCTCCAGAAGGCATTAAACTGTATAGACTTCATGATAAATATGGACGGATGGATGGATGAATGGATGGATGAATGGATGGATGGATGGACAGACAGATGGATGAATGGATAAACTGGTGGATGGATGCATGGAAGGATGGATGGATAGGTAGGTGGATGGATGGATGAGTACACCATATGTGCAAGACAGGCTATAAGAAAACTGTATTAAGTAGAAAATCCCATGCCCTTGTCAGAGGTGACCATTGAAATAACAGAACAGAAATGAAGGCAGAAACCCCTTTTATTGAGAGAGAGTCTTACATATTTTGGTTTTGGTAGAAGAGAACCTTCTTGATGAAAAACTTTTTCCAATGAAGAATTGCATTCAAACAGACTGGGGTGAAGGGTGGTACTAAAGATGAACCGAGGTAAGACAGGAAATTAGTTTGGAGATGAGGATGGGTGGAATTTTGAGTCCTTTGTAGAGCTAAGTTAAACTTCATAATACAGGCAATCCGGGAAAAGTAAGGGTTTGTGATGGAAGATTTTCTTTGCATGTTAGGGAGATAATCAGAGAAGAACTAATTCAAATAGGAAGCGCTGAAGCACTGTGCAAAGATGGCGCAGGAAGAAGGCAGAGAAGAGGCCAGACCTAGGGACGCTCCTTAAGTCCAGGATCGGTCTCGAAGGCCAACTAAAGAAAAAGAATGGAAGAGGGAAGGGCAGTTCAGTTCAGCGGCTCAGTCATGTCTGACTCTTTGTGACCCCATGGACTACAGCACGCCAGGCTGCCCTGCCCATCACCAGCTCCCAGCACCTTCTCAGCCTCATGTCCAGAGAGTCAGAGGAGGGAGAGGAGTCTGCAAAAACTAGTGTCTCCAATCTTTGGGACTGGATGTGTGGTGAGATCATAGAGAGTCCTGGAGAAAAGGTCAGTAACATAGTTGGAGTAGGATTTAGGATAATTGTTTAAATGCTCATATTGAAGTAAAGGTGAAACATTTAAGGCAAAAAATGTCTTCCCAGTTCTGGAAATACACTTTTGTCATTTCCGAGGCTGTTTTTGAGTGTGTGTGTGTGTGTGTGTGTGTGTGTGTGTGTGTGTGTGTTAGTCGCTCAGTCGGGTCCGACTCTTTGCGACCCTATGCACTGTAACCCACCAGGCTCCTCTGTCCATGGAATTCTCTAGGCAAGAATACTGGAGTTGGGTAGCCTATCCCTTTTGCAGGGCATCTTCCTGACTCAGGGATCGAACCTGGGTCTTCTGCATTGTAGGCAGATTCTTTACCATCTGAGCCACCGGGGAGCCCTTGTGTATTTATGAGAGGTATCAACAAAGTCACCAGCCTGAAGAACAGGTGAAGAGAGAAGGGGATCACTCACATGAAAGTTAAAAAGATCTGGAAAAAGGAACCAAAAGTATTGTCAAAGTCCTATCAGAAGAATCAGTATAGGCTGGTGTCTAGAATCCAGAGGAAAAGTGGGTTTTTAAGAAATAGGAGATGAGCAACTGGGTCACATGGTGTGGGGAAAAAATAAGAACACTGTATTCCAAAAGCAGCACAGGTTTTTCAGATAGAAAGTTAAGAGCCATTTAACACAGCAGTTTCAGTGTGTTTGGGAAAGGTTTGACTGTGACATGCTCCATGGTGAATGAATGTAGAATTTAAGAGAATGAATTCCATTCATTCATTTCTTCATTCAGTCACTCTATCAATATTAATTGATCACCTACTACATGCCAAGCATGTTCAAGAGGCTGGGGATATGGCAGTGGACATAGTTAAGCCCCCTTTTCCTTACATTCTGATCTGCAGATCCTTCCAGAAGATTCATCATGAAAAGTGGGAATAAAGACAAGCTCATGCCTGAATATGAAGACAGAGTGGAGGGGAAGATTTTGTTTATTAATTAATAATTTATTTATTTTTCATTGGAGGATGATTACAATATTGGGATGGTTTTTGCCAGACATGAGCACGAATCAGCCATAGGCATCTATGCGTCCCTGCCTCCCTGAATCCCTGCTCCCGCCTCCCTCCCCACCCTATCCCTCTACGTTGTCCCAGGGCACAAGCTTTGGGTTCCCTGTGTCATACACCAAGCTTCCACTGGCTCTCTGTTTTACATAAGGTAGTGTATATGTTTCAGTGCTGTTCTCTCAAATCATTCCAACCTTCTCCTTCTCCCACTGAGTCCAAAACTCTGTTCTTTACATCTGTGAAAGTGAAAAGTGAAAGTGTAGCTCAGATGTGTCTGACTCTTTGCGACCTCATGGACTACACGGTCCATGGAATTCTCCAGGCCAGAATACTGGAGTGGATTGCTCTTCCCTTCTCCAGAGAATCTTCCCAACCAGGGATCGAACCCATGTCTCCCACATTGCAGGTAGATTCTTTATCAGCTAAGCCACAAAGGAAGCCCTTATGTCCGTGAAGGGGAAGATTTTAAGGATAAAGAAAATTTGAGCCCATTTGAAGCCAAAGGAAGGTAGAGAAGAGGAGATAGATAAGGAATCACAGAATAAACAGGACCCTGAGGGCTAGGGGAGTGGTAGGCCTCCCAATCTGCAGTGAGGTTCATCCGGCTCCTGAATTGTCCACCTGTGGTCACCGCAAATTCCCAAGGTTGACTACACGGGGGCTGAGCTTCATAGCTTTTTGATGACCCTGACATTACCCCATGTGGGATCGGATTGGTGAGAGGACATTGCCATCTGTGTGATCAGTTGTCACACAACAGCCTTGTAAGATAGAAGACCTGGCATCCGAGGAGAACTCACAAAATTCCCCTCTTGTTGACCTTGGTCTGCAACAACACACCCCATCTCTGGGCTCAGCATCTCCCATGGAAGGAAGCCATCTCTCAGAAAGCATCTATACTTTAATTTAAAAGCTCTAAGTGGCAATCCTAGCACAGAGTTTAGCACACAGGAGACAATGGCAGCTTGAACTGATTTGAATGAACTAGAAAACTCCTAGTAGTGATCACTGCTACCCAAGAAGTGCTTTCACTAAATTCTATGTCAATTACCTTCCTCAGCACTTTATTATTTTTTTTAATATTTATTTGTTTATTTGGCTGCACTGGGTCTTAGTTGCAGAATGTGGGGTCATCTATCTTCCTTGGGGCATGTGTGATCTTTAGTTCTGGCATGTAGAATCTCAGGACCGGAGATGGGCCCCTGCATTGGGACAGCAGAGTCTTAGCCTCTGAACCACCAGGGAAGTCCTTTCCTTAGCACTTTAACAACCAACTGTAATAACAGCCATACCCAGGGGCTGTTCTAGGGTATGCTGCTACTGCTGCTAAGTCGCTTCAGTCATGCCCGACTCTGTGTGACCCCATAGACGGCAGCCCACCAGGCTCCCCCGTCCCTGGGATTCTCCAGGCAAGAACACTGGAGTGGGTTGCCATTTCCTTCTCCAATGCATGAAAGTGGAAAGTGAACGTGAAGTCACACAGGCGTGTCCGACTCTTCATGACCCCACGGACCGCAGCCCACCAGTACTGGAGTGGGGTGCCATCGCCTTCTCCGGTTCTAGGGTATAGAGCGGAGGAATTATGCTCCCTAGTACACAAGGTGTTGTGTGCATCCACGGTTGCAAGTTCCCTTCCTGTTTTTTTTTTTTTTTTTGCTCTTTTGTCCTTGTTCTTACGTCAGTTCCACTCCCTCCCAATAGATACATTCCTTCTCTAGCGTGATTGAAATAGATCCAAAAATATGCATGGATCCTGGAAAAATCCACAGTGCTCTGGTTGCGTTGCTGATTTACATAAGGAGTCTTGTGCGCTAAATTCCTCCTACCTTTCCATCACAGCGTGTTTTTAAAATCCATCCATGTTGCTGAATGCACAGTGTGTCGCCATAATGGAAATGAGCTCAGTCACAAACAGTAAAGTGAGGAATGAGGTCAGGATAGCAAAGAAGCTGCAGGACGTCCTAAGCTCTTCTCCCAGCTTCCTGACCTTACAACCACCGTGTAAGAGACGCTGAACACAGATACACAAATCCAGCTGAATGAAGCCAGCGTGGAGAATGACAGCGTTCACAGGGCCCTGTTATCCACTTTCTCTGGTCTCAGCTTGACCACCTATCAATGTGGAAGCCTCTACATGTGTTTCTCTTCATCTTTTCAACTTTTGCTTTTTCTCCAAAGCCAGCAGGCTAAACACCTCCTTACACTCCCATCCATCATTCTACATTCAAATTGTTATATCGACTTCAGTATTTCCTATGTATTAGGCATTTGATGTTTCTTTTGAACTGTTAATGCATCTATCAGAATTTTTTCAGTGTTTTTGCTGTATTTCAGTAATAGTATATCACTACGATATATCTCAGTTTCGATCCCTGGGTCAGGAAGATCCCCTGGAGAAGAAATGGCAACCCACTCCAATATTCTGGCAAGGGAAATCCCGTGGACAGAGGAGCTCGGTGGGCTACAGTCCATGGGGTCTGAGTTGTACATGACTGAGAGACTAAATAACAACAACATGATATGTCATAACTATGGTGGAAGGGACTGTCAGGAACCATATAAAATCAAGTAGCCGTAAAGAAAAGCTTGACATTTCTGGCTGTATAAAAATTTAATATACAATTGCATATAATTATACAGCCTGGAAGACATTTTTTTGCAATACATATGATAAGCAAGCGATTTATAACTATAATTAAAATGTGGATTTTAATCCAAATCAAAATGGAAACAATAATACATTGGACAAGTAGGCTAAAGAAACTAACAAGCGTCACAAAAAGAAAAAAGAAAAATGGCCATAGAACAGAGGAAAACGTGTTCAAACTAATCAGCAATGAAAGGGATGCAAATAAGAACAAGGAGAGAGCATTTTTCTCCTTTCAGGTGGCTTAAGGCAGTCGGAAAAGCACCTCCTGGATTAACAGTCATGCCTCAAGAGGAGGGAAGAGTCAGGAAAGAGACAAACGTGGCCCTTAACGCCCTTATTCTCTGCAGGGTGTCATGGTTCACTCTAAGTATCCATTGTTTAGGCAACTGGGTTTTTTATAGAAATGTAATGGAAAAGTCATCATGGGCTAATATACACGCTCCAACGAGACTTCACAGGAGATGTTTGGGCTCGAGGGATAAAAAAGGACTTAGGGCATTTCGTTCTCGATCGACTCGGGGCATCGTTGTCCACTAAGGGATGTTTGGAAACATTTGTGGTTACTAGAAGGGGAGGACTGTACTGGCATCTAGTGAGTAGGGAATCCAGGGGTGCTGCTAAACAACCAACAGACGTCCACCCCTGCCAGAGAACCATCCAGTCCAGAGAACCGTGCTTGAGAAGCCCTTACTTAGAGAAAGGGCCACAGCACGTTTCCAAAGGAGAGTGGCTGGAGGAAACCTGTGGAAGAGAGGATGTCCAGTGTGGATCACCGACCCCGTCTACAACAGCTCTGCTGGAGCAGATCACTCAGATGTTCCCAGGAGTCCGCTCAGCGCTGCACCAAAGCACTCCCAAGAAAGCTGGGCTCTTCAGGGCACGAAGCACAGGGAAATGAGAAAAGCAGCATTAAAGCTGTTTTGCTTGACTTGCGTTACTCCAGCCTTCTTCCATTTGATTTTATACCCTATGATTATTTAAAAGGTTTCCATTTTAATCAAGACTATTTACTGCATTTTAGACGTCTGTTCTGCATAAAATAATACCACATGTATATAATACCATTTTCAATGTTCAATTTGATGCTTTTTTATAAAAATGAGATTCACAAAAAAAAAAAAAGATTAGTAAATACTCTGTTCCATCTGATACATTGGATTAGTGAGGCCTCGTATGAGGGGGAAATGACTAAAAGAATAAAACACTGATTTTTAGTGAAATTCCTGCCATAGAATGTCAAAATACACTCTGGCAAGTGATTTCCATGCAGTTGGTGAACCTAGGAATCACTGGATCCAAAGCCATTGATCAAGAAAATAACTATTTGAATTCAAGTAGATATCCGTGCCATTGCAACAACCTTGCAGAGTAAGATTTTAATACCGATTCTCCAGGCAGCTCCTCTAAGTTAACTGGCAAAAAAGCAGACAGATGTGACTTCTTTTGTCAAACATCTTTTCAGGTCCTGCTGCTGGTGGATGATTTGGTAGCGAGAAAGCCATGCTTTGTCGATACATTTTTTTTAATGATTTAACCAGAGTTGTCAGCATACAGAGGATGAGACACAACTGTTTACATTTCACAAGGGTGTTTCTGGGCTGTGCTGTGACTCTCCCAAGATTTCCATCCCCAATTACCTAGCTTGCTGGGGATACTGTCCAAAAAGCCTCTTTGATTTACCAGGGTGAGCCCGTGGTTTGACAGAATGTACCAATAAATTGCAAAGTCTGGACTAACCTGGCAGATACTCTAAGCAAATGCTTCTCAATAGTCCAGTGGGACCTTTGAAACATCATCAGCAACTGGAGAAAGAGAGAAGAGACATCCATCTCCCCTAGCTGAGGCAGCCACAAACGCAGGAGTTGTTAGCTCAGCTGAAGAGAGCATCACATTAAAAGGACCACAGTCTCCCCGCTGATTCCTGATTCTCTTTAGTTGCATGACTGCAGTGTCTACATCAGTAAAACTCGTTGGGCTCAAGGGAATCCAATGAAAAGTTGCAGATGAAACTAAGCATAAATAGGACATGGAAGATCATAATCCCTTTAGATGGATTAGGAACGCTGGTGGTTCAATGGCAAAGAATCTGAGGGCCAGTGCAGGATATGCGAGTTCCACCCCTGGTCGAGGGAGATCCCCTGAAAAAGGAAATGGCAACCCGCACCAATACCCCTGCCTGGAAAATTTAGATTTAGAAAATCCATGGGAATCCCATGACAGAGCCTGGTGGGCTACTGTCCATTGGGTTGGGAAAGAGTTGCACAGGACTCAGCATACAAACAAGAAATCGTGCCCAAAAGTCCATTAACTAATCCTTCTTCACATAGCATTTTTCTGAATTCTTCCTACAAATCTGCATTCAAATGGAAATCATTTTGTAAAAAAAGAAGAATAAGGTACTTTTGTGAAAATAGAAAATTGAATAAAAATGAAATGCCCAATTTGTGTACCACCGCCAAGATGAGCAACTTTTCAATAAATTTTTTTAAACTTATCTGTTTTCTCATCTTCATAGAAATAGCCAAGACTGGAAAGTGGAATTAGAAAAAAGTAGGAGAAGTTTCATGCGGTATACCTCGTATGTCACCTCCCTATCTTCTCTTCCTGATAATGAAACGATTCATGATCACAGTCACCTACCAGAGAGTTCTCTGCACCCAAAATCCTTAAATAGCACCCTCATAATGAAACTGAAAAGGGCACTATGGTCCTTCCCCTCCGTGTCCTCAGCCTGCCTTTTGCGTGTGATAAAACTTCAGCCAAAGAATGTTTAATCAGGAAAGTGAGAAAAGGCGGAAGCAAAGAAAAGCAGTCCAAGAGAGCAAAACATAACAATGTAAAGAACAACCCGCTCCAGCATTCTCGCCTGGGGGATCCCAAGGACAGAGGAGCCTGGCAGGCTACAGTCCACGGGGTCGCAAAGAGTCGGACACGCAGAGCGACTAACACACGAGCCAAGTCAAAGAGTCCCTCCAGTGGCTATAGATAATAATCTGAGCCTCATCCTGTGACCATCTTACAGATACTGATACCCCCGCCAGGTGGAAGAAGTTAACTATGTGATGACCAGACCATAGTCATGACATAGGCGGCCACAATTCTGAGAATCGGCCTCAAGGAAATGGACGCAAACCGACCCTGGAATTGAATGGTAATGAAACCATCGAGATGACCCAGGTCAGACCACCAATGACCAGTTTCCAGATGACTGTCAGAGCTAACTGTGCTGTTTCTGCACGTAGCCCCCCTCCGTCTGTCTATAAAAGCTCTGCCCATGAATTATCAGTAAGTCCATCCTTCCTCCACCCCAGGTGCCGGCATCCAAAATAAAGCAAGTTTCCTTTCCACCAACCCTGCCTCTTCAGTGACTTTTGAGCAGCAGGCAAACAGACCCCACTTTGGTTACAATAAGTTACTTCTCCGAGCATGCTCCATGAGCCAAAGGTCAACATCACTTGGAACTGTTAGAAATTCAGACTCTCAGGCTCCTCCCAGATACACTGATTCAAAATCTGCTTATTGGCAATATGTCCAGGTGACTCTGGCATGTATGAAAGTTTGAGAAGCACTGCCCTAAGAGAGACCCACAAAATGACCAGCAGTGCAGCTCATCCAGGTCACATGTGTGGGGTCACCTGTCCTCAGCAGCCATTCCTTGAGGTACCAGTCACCTGCTTTACAAGGTAGACCACACTTGGTAGTGTTTGGTGGTTGACTTGTTGGATGAGAATTCATTTTGGAGCTTATCAGCATTTCATGTGGTGTTACAGACATCAAGATGTCTAAAAGCTCAGCAGGAGAGAGCAACCAGCAAAGCTTTTCCAGTTCAATGTGCTCCTTCACCCATGAGTGAAAATCAAAGGCTGCCATTGAATACAAACCTGACCCACTCTGGGCTTCCCTGGTGGCTCAGGAGGTAAAAGAATCTGCCTACAATGCAGGAAACCTGGGTGTGATCCCTAGGTTGGGAAGATGCCCTGGAGGAGGGCATGGCAACCCACTCCAGCATTCTTGCCCGGAGAATCCCCATGGACAGAGGAGCCTGGACTACAGTCCATGGGGTCGCAAAGGGTCGGACATGACTGATCGACTAAGCCCAGCACAGCACACAGATGACACACTGCGTGCTTGTGGGCTCACCAGGTAAATGTAAAGGCCTTACCCGTAGTATCATGCGAAGGACTCACAACATGAAATTGCCAGTGAAGCTGTTGCCCTGTGGACTGAATGGTGGAAAGCATCATTTTGTAATTGAACTTGTTGGCTAATAGAAGGGCTTCCCTGGTGGCTCAGCTGGCAAAGAATCTGCCTGCAATGGGGGACACCTGGGTTCTATCCCTGGGTAGGGAAGGTCCTCTGGAGGAGGGCAACCCACTCCAGTATTCTTGCCTGGAGAATTCCATGGGCAGAGGAGCCTGGTACGCTACAGTCCATGGAGTCACAAAGAGTCAGACATGACTTAAGCAACTAAGCACAGCACCTAATAAAAAATAGTACTGAAACACTTTGGGGCTTTCCAGGTGGCACAGTGGTAAAGAATTAGCCTGCCTATTCAGGAGGAAACCCCATGAACAGAGGAGCCTGGTGGGCTAAAAGTCCACCGGGTCATATAAGAGTCGGACACTACTTAGTAACTAAACAACAACAACGCAGGAGACGCAAAAGCTGTGCGCTTGATCCTTGGGTCAGGAAGATCCCCTGGAGTAGGAAATGGAAACCCATTCCAGTACTCTCGCCTGGGAAATCCCATGGACAGAGGAGTCTGGCAGGCTGCAATCCATGGAATCGCAAAGAGTCAGACACCACTGAGCGACTGAGCATGCACAAACATTGAAACACTGTTTAGTCTTCAACAGCCTCATGTACAACTGACCTTTCTCAAAACTTTGGAATCAGTGATTCCGTACAGGACACAGGAAAGCCCATTGAATACATTATCTTTCCAACAAACCGTTATTGAAAGAACCAGTTCAAAATGAGGTATAGAGTATTTTTACATTTTAAAGCCTAACCCCAAGAATAAAATTATTTTTAAGAAAAGGAGCAGAGGCTTAATAGACCCCAAACCACAGGACATGGAATTCAGTACCTACAGCTCAGCCCCTGGGTGTCAGTGTTTAATGAAAGACACGTATATGGTTAGAAATTCACTTGTTTTCATTTGAAACATACATCTTTCCTGGAAACGCTGAATGTGTAGGACTCGTTTCTAACCTACATTCTCACTCCCGCTGCTCTGTCCTCTCAGGTTTTTTTTTTTTTTTTTTAATTATCCTTTAGAGTTAACAGTGTTATGCAGTGCTGTGTCTTTTCAGAGACAGACAAAAATCAGAACAAAGGTCATAAAAAATAACAAGGGTGGTTTCTTTGATCTGGCCATGATCAATCAGGCTGATTTTTGTTTTGTTTCTTCTTGGGTGGTGGTCTGTTGCAAACGGTCCTAGGTTAGGAAGATGGATTCTTCCATGTCTGCTCAGGCTAGCTTCTGTCTTCCATGCAAACATCCGACTGCTATGTGTTGGAATACTGATACATGTGCACTAAAGCTGCAGGCTCCCAGGGCAAAGGAAGGGGGCCCCTATGGCGCCAGGGTGGAAGTACTTTCTGAAGAAATAAGCAGATGAGTTGCCATGAAAGCAGGCTAACAACTCAGCTGGCAGCCTCACCCTTCAGACCAGCCAGCCCTACTCCTCTCTGCCTTGTCTGTCTTTGCCACAGGCCACCACCACACATTCCATGGTGATTTTCAAAACCATTGTTAGAGGAGGTTTATGTCTCTTCTGATTTGGCAGACGCGCTGTATATTTACTGCGATGAAAGAACACTGTCATTAAATCCACCAACAGCTGACAGTTGGAAAAGGAATTCCAAAGTGGAAATCCCCACTGGTGACCTTTGATCATCACAAAGATGAGAATGCTGTCTGCCCAATTCTTATAAGAAAAGGGAAGGATGGCAGCTTAGCCTGGACTGAGTTTGTCCTGATTGCAGCAAACTGGAAAGCAGATGCCTGTGCTGAAGAAAATTTCAGAAAAGATTCAAGCAGATTCTGCCTCTTTGTGGGAAAATGCATTGACAATAACTTTAGCAGGGTTGATTTTGAGTCCTGGACCTCTGATAAGATTTGGTATTAATTTTTCTTCAACCAAGTGAAAAGTCAAAGTGTTAGTCACTCAATCGTATCTGACTTTTTGCGACTCCATGGACTGTAGCCCACCAGGCTCTTCTGTCCATGGGATTTCCCAGGCAAGAATCTAGAATGGGTTGCCATTTCCTTCTCCAAGGGATTTTTCCAACCCAGGAACTGAACCTGGACCTCTTGCATTGCGGGCAGATTCTTTACCATCTGAGTCACCAGGGAATCCCTCTTCAATCAAAGATTTCTCTAAATATGTCGGTCTTGACCTCTATCTGAAACTTGAGCAAGCTGGCATGAATGAATCTCTTTTCAAGATGCAGACCAAAAATTCAATATCAACTATAGGCATTTGGAATTTATCTTAGCTATTTACGATTCTAATGGCTACCAGTTTATTCAGAAGTTGACATCTGTAAAATTGCCTTCAAGCAAGCATTCAAAGTACATTTACAAACTGACTTAATATAATTGTGGAAGACAAATCTATTCCCCTCCTTTTAATTTTCTCCTCAGACCAAGGGTTGGAATATTCCAAGATTTCATTCCCGTATAAAATCTAATGAAGACAGGAAAAGAAAAGTCAAGATAAATTGTATGAAATACATCTATGGAAGTTTTGGCATGGATAGGACTTCCAAGAAAGAATGGTGCGTAATTATTATGCTTGAACCAGTCTTCCAAATTTTACCTTGGGGGGAAAAAGTGTTTTTAAGGTTTTTGATGTAATCTCTCATTCCTGTCAATCAAGAATATAAATAACATTTGCTTAGAAAACAAACTCAAATCATGTGTGTCATCATGCTCTACAAAGTTATTTTGAGCTGATAATGCCGCCTTATATTGAATTTCTGTCTACCAATACAGCCCTCTTTCAGGCTTTGCCCAAGACTGACACTACAGCTTTCACACACACAACTTTTATTTATATATTTATTTTAAAATTCATACCACCAAGGCCTCCAGGCAAATGTACAGACAGAAAGTTCACACTCTGCCTTTCTAACCACTTTCTCAGGGACATTCCAGAAAGCACTGCAGTAAAACAGCCTTGTCAACAGATGACAACTTCAATGTTTAATTTGTATCAAAACCATCCATTTTCGCTTGGCTTCACCTAATACCGTTTACTAATCTCAGTAGTAGATATTAACACTGTATTGTAACGACCTACTGTGGGAAATAATCTGTTATCAGACAATGCAGAAACTCTAACATTTACTACTGGACACATTTAAACACAGTATTATGTCACATTATAGAATCAACACGAAGGACTTCAATCCTGCTATTAATATTGCAGCATGCTAAGTCGCTTCAATAGTGTCCAGCTCTGTGACCCTGTAGACTGTAGCCCATCAGGCTTCTCTGCCCGTGGGATTCTCCAGGAGAGAATACTGGAATGGCTTGCCATGCCCTCCTCCAGGGGGTCTTGCTGACCCAGGGATCAAGCCCATGTTTCTTCCCATCTCCTGCATTGGCAGGTGGGTCTTTACCACTAGTGCCACTTGGGGAGCCTGTTTAATCCAGTAATTATTTTAAAAGACTATATTTAGAAACAGGTATGTTAAATAAATGTAGAGAATTTAACAAATATCTTTTCAAACCATTCTCTTTGGCTTGGCTCAAACACTTATCTCTAATTTGTTCTACACAACACAGCATGTTTTAAATGTTTATTTTCATTTATTTTGGTCTTCATTGCTGCTTGGTCTTTTTCCTAGCTGTGGAGAGAGGGCACTGCACTCTGGCTGAAGTACTCTGGCTTCTCACTGTGGTGGCCTCTCTTGCCTCTGGGTGCACCGGCTTCAATAGTTTGGCTCCCAGGCTCTTGAGCAAAAGGCTCAATAGTTGTGCCCCACGGTCTTAGTTGGCCTCTGGCATGTGGGATCTTACTGGACCAGGGATCGAACATGTGTCTCTTGCATGGCAGGAGGATTTCTAACTGCTGAGCCAACAGGGAAGCCCTATACAGCATTTTTTATGATTTGGTATTAACTTTTACTTTAATAGGAAATTTGTAAATCACACCTTTCAGTTATGTGAACATCAAAGATGTTGCTGCATGGAACAGATGTTTATGAAATGAGGCTTTATTTTCTTAACATCAATAAAAAATAAAACATAAGGCCTTACTCTATTTGTGATGCTTCAGTCACATAAATAAAATTTTAGGGCTGGAAGACAAGAGTTGAAATATATAATCCAATCCCATCATTTTGAAAATGAGAAATCTGAGAGTTAGAGATGTTGATTGATTTTTTCAAAGCCACAGAAGTAACTAGAAGCAGACTGCATATGAAATGTCCCAGTCAAACCACATGCCCTTTCTTCTTGAAGGGTTTGGCATTTGACCTTGAAGCAATGATATCTTTAAAGATGCACACACATGGCTCAAATTCGTTCATCTATTGAGAAGTATTCTTGGCTGAAAAATTCCATGGACAGAGGAACCTGGTGGGCTATAGTCCATGGGGTTGCAATGAGTCAGACATGAATGAAGCGACTTAGCACACATAGGTTATCCAGCAATCCAATTAATGGGCAAAAAATTAATAATAACAAATTAATTCATTAATAACTCAATGCACTGAAATAAAGAGAAATTTTATTCCAAAAAGAACCTTCTTTAGGGCATCTCCAGTGCCTAAAAGAATGCCTAGCTTTTAGTAAGTTTAATGAATGAACTATTCATTGATGTTTATTCATTAATTAATAAACCCATAAATACAAAAAGCCAGATCTGCACATTAACTTACTGAAACCAACATGACTTTAGACAAAGACTGGTGGGTTTCTAGGATTTGCCATTTGGTTTATGCCTGGTGACTTCACGCAGATGAGAAAACCCAGACTGAGGTACAGGGTTAGCAGGACTGGAAGCCTCCCTGGATGTTTATGTTCAGGAATCAACGAAAACTAAGCACTATTAATAATTTGAACACAACTCAATGGCAGAAGTAAAAGAAAGAAATAACTTTCAGCCAACTGATACTGGCCTATGTAAAACAAGAGAGTATCTGGAGATTTTGACTGGTAGGAAAGGAAACATAATCCCTTTCAATGTTCTGCAGATACACACACGTTTAGAAATAACAGACATGCTAAATGTTTTCGGTGGTTCGTTGGCAATCTCTTTTTCTGCCATTAAATGGAATAGTATTACAGCTGTGTGGAATCATTAGATATCTTCTCTATAACTGCGTATGGTATAAGAACAAAAAGAAGATTTGTATGAATATGACATAAATGTTCATAACAGATTTTCAAAGTTGTTGGCCATGCATCCTTTCGACAAAGTTCTTATTTCATGATAATGCTTTTAAATGTGTAAAAATATACCTAAATATAAAGTGAGCATACATATTTTATATAAATGGAAGTGCAATGAATATGATTAATAATTATAAAGTATAAAAAAACTGCTGAGGAATACAAAGGAAACAAATTATGATGAAATGCACATATCAGTGTGTTAAACATAAGGTACCATAATTTACCAATAATGATAAGTAAATGTTATATCAAGATATCTGCAACAACTGAATTGTAACAGAAAAGCATCTGTGAGTTTTGTAGATGATAAAGTCTATATACACTGCAGGTGCTTCCATGATTGCTGCATTCATAATTAAAGAAAATGTTCAATTCTGGTCAGAGGTAAGCAAAATCAAACATGCAAATCTTTTCCCATCCAAGTTTATAGAACCCCTAAGCTCTTTCCATAGACTCCTTGAGGAAGTGTAGATGCAGGTTAAGAACCTCTGATTTGGGATAAGACAGATCCTGAACTGGAATTCTAGCTCTGCCATGAGTGAGTTCAGTGACCTTGAGTAGCAGCTTAGCTTCCATGAGCCCCATAAAGTGGGAGCAGAAATGCACAGCATATGAAATAATGTGTGTGTCATAGTGCACACTGGCTAGAATATATTAAACTCTCGATGTATTAGACTTTTGACTCACAATGAGATCATTTTTTTCTGATAACTTAGCCTTTTAAAATAAGTTGCTTCACTTCCAAGTAAGCATGCGATATTCCTTCTCTACTGCTGGGAATTACATTCTTCTTCATTTTAGCAACTTAATTTACAACAACAAAATAATGAGCAAAGGGGATCAAGGTCATGTGTGACTCTGTAACAGCCCTAATACAAACTTTTTTAGCACCAAAATTAAAAGAACACTTTATAAGACAAAATATCAAGTGTTCCATACACCCAAATCCATACTGTTGGGGAGGAGGTGAGCATTGAATTTGGGATGCTAAATCCCTTAGATCAATAAGGCAATATGGTGCCCCAACAGTATAAACAAATTTTGATGTTGCTATTCATATTAATATCAACTATGTATTTGAATTTTATTGAGTCAAAATTCTTGAAATTCAGAAAAGCTGAACAGAAGAAACTCTGAGTATCAGATTTAATTTTAGTGGGAGCCTTTCTTTTCTAGAATCTAAAACTGGCCAGTGCTTATGGTCAATCCAACCTGTGTTGATGGCCATTACTTGAAGGCACAGAATGGAAAAAAAGAAAACAATTTTATTGATTATCATGCATAATCATTTTAAGAAAGTCCATGTGAAATCATTGTGGAAGTTTTCTAAGTCATCAATCCAAGTGTATTTAATAATATTGACTTTTGCACCCTGACATTAGAACATGGAGAGTGAAACAACTTGCTAAGAAATTTCATGCCGCAGTAAAACCAGTTTCCTCCAAGAATGAGTTGACAAAAATAAGGTTGTCTCCCCTGGGTTTGGAACATGCAATAGCATATCATTTCATGCTGGAAGAGATATATGAAAACTTCATCAATATTGTCATTAGAACAAAAGCAAAATTCAACAAATGAGACCATCAAGATTTGTATGGAAATACAAAAAACCTCGAATAGCCAAAGCAATCTTGAGAAAGAAGAATGGAACTGGAGGAATCAACTTGCCTGACTTCAGGCTCTACTACAAAGCCACAGTCATCAAGACAGTATGGTACTGGCACAAAGACAGACATATAGATCAATGGAACAAAATAGAAAGCCCAGAGATAAATCCACACACATATGGACACCTTATCTTTGACAAAGGAGGCAAGAATATACAATGGAGTAAAGACAATCTCTTTAACAAGTGGTGCTGGGAAAACTGGTCAACCACTTGTAAAAGAATGAAACTAGATCACTTTCTAACACCGCACACAAAAATAAACTCAAAATGGATTAAAGATCTAAATGTAAGATCAGAAACTATAAAACTCCTAGAGGAGAACATAGGCAAAACACTCTCAGACATAAATCACAGCAGGATCCTCTATGATCCACCTCCCAGAATTCTGGAAATAAAAGCAAAAATAAACAAATGGGATCTAATTAAAATTAAAAGCTTCTGCACAACAAAGGAAAATATAAGCAAGGTGAAAAGACAGCCTTCTGAATGGGAGAAAATAATAGCAAATGAAGCAACTGACAAACAACTAATCTCAAAAATATACAAGCAACTTATGCAGCTCAACTCCAGAAAAATAAATGACCCAATCAAAAAATGGGCCAAAGAACTAAATAGACATTTCTCCAAAGAAGACATACGGATGGCTAACAAACACATGAGAAGATGCTCAACATCACTCATTATTAGAGAAATGCAAATCAAAACCACAATGAGGTACCACTTCACACCAGTCAGAATGGCTGCGATCCAAAAATCTGCAAGCAATAAATGCTGGAGAGGGTGTGGAGAAAAGGGAACCCTCCTACACTGTTGGTGGGAATGCAAACTAGTACAGCCACTATGGAGAACAGTGTGGAGATTCCTTAAAAAATTGCAAATAGAACTACCTTATGACCCAGCAATCCCACTTCTGGGCATACACACCGAGGAAACCAGAATTGAAAGAGACACATGTACCCCAATGTTCATCGCAGCACTGTTTATAATAGCCAGGACATGGAAACAACCTAGATGTCCATCAGCAGATGAATGGATAAGAAAGCTGTGGTACATATACACAATGGAGTATTACTCAGCCGTTAAAAAGAATTCATTTGAATCAGTTCTGTTGAGATGGATGAAACTGGAGCCGATTATACAGAGTGAAGTAAGCCAGAAAGAAAAACACCAATACAGTATACTAACACATATATATGGAATTTAGGAAGATGGCAATGACGACCCTGTATGCAAGACAGGGAAAGAGACACAGATGTGTATAATGGACTTTTAGACTCAGAGGGAGAGGGAGAGGGTGGGATGATTTGGGAGAATGACATTCTAACATGTATACTATCATGTGAATTGAATCGCCAGTCTATGTCTGACGCAGGATGCAGCATGCTTGGGGCTGGTGCATGGGGATGACCCAGAAAGATGTTATGGGGAGGGAGGTGGGAGGGGGGTTCATGTTTGGGAATGCATGTAAGAATTAAAGATTTTAAAATTTAAAAAAAAAAAAAAAGCTTATTCACAACAAAAGAAGCAATTCACAAAATTAAATTGCCATTTAATTTATAGAATGGGAGAAAACTTTTCCAAAGTATATGTCGGTAAAATATATAAAGAACTCATATAATAACTCAATAACAAAAACCTTCAAACAATCCAAATTTTAAAATGGGCAGAGGAACAAAGTAAACTTTTTTCCAAAGAAGACATTCAAATGGCCAACATGTACATGGAAAGATGTTCACATCATTAATCATCAGGCAAGTGCAAGTAAAAGCCACACTAAGATAGAGCCTCACACTTGTTAAAACGGCTATCATCAAGAAGACAAGTGAAAATAGATGTTGGTGAGGATCCGGGGAAAAGGGAACCCTTGCTCACCATTGGTGGGAATGTACCATTGCTGGGAATGTTCAGCCACTATGGAAAACAACATGGAACCTCTTCAGTGTTGTTGTGTCCGTGTTCAGTCACTCAGTCATGCCCAACTCTTTGCAACCCCACGGATTACAGCCCTCCAGGCTCCTCTGTCCATGGAGTTTTCCAGGCAAGACTACTGGAGTGGGTTGCCATTTCCTTCTCCAGGGGATCTTCCCAACCCAGGGATTGAACCTGCATCTCCTGTACCTCCCTCATTGGTAGGCAGATTCTTTACCACTGCACCACCTGGGAAGCCCAAGATCTACCATATAATCTAACAATTCCACTTCTGGGTATATACCCAAAGGAAATTAAAACACAACAATGAAAATACATATGCCCTCCCATGTTTATTGCAGCATTATTCACAATAGTCAAGGCACGGAACTAACCTAAGTGTCCGTCAGTAGATGAATGGATACAGATGTGGGATATGTATATGCAACCAAACACTATTCAGCCTTGAGCAGGAAGGACATCCTGCCTTTTGCGACAGCATCAGTGGACTTTGAAGACATTATGCTAAGTGAAATATCAGGCAGAGAAAGCCAAATCCTGTATGATATCATATGAGGAATCTAAAAAAGTCAAATTCATAAAAACAGAAAGTAAAATAATATTTACCAAAGACAGGGGGATGGGAGAGACAGGACAGATGCTATTTAAGGGTGCAAACTTGCAAGTAATAAGTCTTACTTATGTAATACACAGTATAATGAATATAGACAACAGTATTGTGTTACAATCATCAAACTTGCTAAGAGACTAGATCTTAGTTATTCTAACCACTGGAAACAAATTATAATTATATGACATGATAGAGGTGCTAATTATCACTACAATGGCAATCATATAATATATAAATGCACCAAATCAACACATTGTACATCTTTAAATTTACACAATGTTATATGTCAAATATATTTCAATCAACATATGGACTTCTAAGCATTTAGACAATTAGAACTAATGTTGGAACAGAAAACCTAAATTATCCTTTAAAGTAATTTCATGTAATTGCTTGCTTTTGCTTGTGATAAATTTCAGCAAATTTAGAATGAACAGTACATTGGTAGAGTAAGATCATACTATAAATTTTAAAGATAAAGATCTTTGATTCCTCAAGTAAAAAAACATTGTTATTAATTACAGTTCATTAAAATTTTGGAAACCTTCCAGAGAGGAAGAGGGATTTGATTTTGCTAAGAACCGAAACACATAAATTATGTCTACAAGTCCTTAAAAAGTTTGTTTACTCTTTCTAGGAAACAGGAAACATCCCTTTTAGCTATGGAGAGTAAAAATGTTCTTTTTGTTACCATGAATAATTTAAATCCTACTTTTGTATTATATGTATTGTACCATTTAGCTCAAGCTTTCTTTTTTTAATTCCTTATTTACCAAATCTAGGTTCCAAGCTATATGAACCTATAAAACCCCCTGTGCTCTAGTTTTGTGACCTTGGATAAGTTATTTATCTCTCTAAACCTCAATTTGCTTACCTGTTCAATGGAAATAATACTAGTAATCAGATAGGGTCATCCGATGCGTTTGAGAAAATATATAACAAATAGTGAAAACCTGGCATTTAGAAGTACCTTATAAAAAATAATCACTATTGTTCTTACCCTAAGAAGCATTGATAGCCTTGGCTTCCGGGTGAAATAGCTGCATTGTTTAATTACATCTAATCCACCAAATGTCTAATACTCACAACATGTACTGTCTTCATAAATCACATCCTATTGGTAACCTATGAAAAAAACTGAGAATTTGGCTTAAATATTTCTACGCAAGACAAGTACAATCAAAAATCATATTACTACTAAGAGAAGAAATTTTGCTTTGTGTTCTCTGGTTCCAAGTCCCAAATTTCCTTTTCGTACTTCATTCTGTTTTTATTTTAGATACAGCTTTTCTCTGAATGAGGGGAAAAGAGTGATAGAATTCTCAATGAAACATTCAAAATACAAATAGAATTATTATTCTAATTTTTAAGGAAAATTATTTTAAAACATACTTCTGCTTAAAGTATATTCCTTTCAGGATAACAAATGATTTAATGTCAAATAAATAATAATTAGGCTTCCCTGGTGGCTCAGGCAATAAAGAGTGTGCCTGAAATGTGGGAAACCCAGGTTCGATCCTTGGGTCAGGAAGATACCCTGGAGAAGGAAATGGCAACCCACTTCAGTTGCCTGGAAAATTCCATGGACAGAGGAGCCTGGCGGGAGTCCATGGAATCACAAAAAGTCAGACATGACTAAGCAACTAAGAAATAATAATTATACTGCTTCCCTGGTGGGTCAGCAGTCAAGAACCCAACTGCAATGCAGGAGCTGCAGGAGACCAGGTTCAATCCCTGGGATTCGAAGATCCCCTGGGCTCAGTAAATGGTGACCCACTCCGGTATTCTTGCCTGAAAAAGTCCATGGACAGAGGAGCCTGGCAGGCTACAGTCCCCTGGGTTGCAGAGAGTCGGACACGGCTGAGCAGCGCACACAGCACATAGCATTTTACATTTTATACAATAACATGTAAAGAACAAAATGTTATAAAATATTTATTAGAAACTGAAAACTTGTAATTGATGGGATGATGTCATACCAAAATCCAAACATTCTATGAGGTATCTTTCTTCCTCCAAAATATCCCTCCAGCCCCAACTTTCCTCTCTCCTTTGCCCTCTCATGTGTTCTCAAGGTCACTGTTATGTCCTGAGTGCTTTGGATGTCAAACGTCATTCATCACAATAAACATCAGGTCTGGTTCTGCCTCCCTCTGATTGAGTGGCTCTCTGTGGCAGCTCCAATGAGACCCTTATGGGGTTAATCCTCACCCCCACCCCAAAGCATTAACAAAATTTTCATTCAACCTGCCTCCCACCAAAAGAAGAAATTGAAAAGCAGGTGTCACAGTGGTTAGGGGAGAATCTGAGTCTAAGAAAATATGATATGTTGACTTCTTGCCTATTTAGAATATTACCAAAAACCAGATTTCCCAAATTAACTGATATTTGTCATCAGTATCTCCATTTAGCTCTCATCTGAGTCTTTAGCTCTGCAAGAGTGATTCAGTTCATTTAATCAAGCCCATTTTGAGGATGATTATTTCAGTCATTCATATTCGACAATGGCTTATGGGTGTCAACGACAGCATTAGAGTCTGGAGGCCACAAACATGAATGAAAAATGGTCTTCGTTTTAGAGAACTTATAATTTAGCTTGCAAGATAACAAGTATAATCAGAATTCAAAAAATGTTCCCTGGTTTAGCAACACCCAAAAATGTCTTCTGAGACTGAGAGATCTTGTTCTTCTGAATAATAAAAAAACAATGATTTTTGGAGAATGAATGAGTGAACGAATGAACAGATGCTGGAAGAATACCCCCAAAGGTTTTTGTAGCTTGAATATAGTTACACTAAATTACTGTCTGATGAATGCATGCAAGGATCTTCCTTCTACTGCAAAGAATTATTCCCAATAATAGTACCACTCAAGACCCAGAGGAAGGTAATAGATTGATCAATTGCCAGGAGAACACAAATTAACTTGAAAAGGAAAGTTTTCTTTAGTTATCTAGAGGACCCTCATGAATCAGTTTCCCAGAAAGAAGCATTAACGTTCGTTGGCAGAACTGAGGAAGGAAATGTATAGCTTTTAAAAAAGAGTTAAGATGAAGGAAATAAAGGGTGGAACTCTGATCACCTACAAAGTGATCCATGTCCATGTATGACAGGCAGTGGGAAACCAGCTCACAGATAAAGGCAGGCACATGGTTCCAGCACAGGCTTTTGTCAGAAAGGTAGAAAAATAAAAACAGGAGAAGCCAGAACATGGAATAAAAACTTGAAAGAAAAAAAAAAAAAAGACCACAGATACTAGGTCGTTGCTTAGTCACTAAGTTGTGTCCAACTCTTTTGCGACCCTCTGGACTGTAGCCCGCCAGGCTCCTCTGTCCATGGAATTCTCCAGGCAAGAATACTGGAGTGGGTTGCCATTTCCTCCTCCAGGAGATCTTCGCCACTCAGGAACTGAAACCATATCTGCTGCATGGGCAGGTGGATTCTTTACCTCTGGGTCACCATGGAAGCTCCCAGATAGGTTACCAACCCCAGAAAAGAGTAGACCCCTTTCTGTGGTAATAAATTCCCATTTTTTGAAAGCATTGGAAGAGGAGATGGATGAACAAAGATAAAGCAAAGGTGCTCCTTTCGAGTACAGGGTTGGGCGAAGGGACACTGAACACCTGGGGTTCACTCAAGTGTGGAGAAAAGTCTGACTGAGTGAATAGTTCAAAACAAATAGAGGAGGAAGCACATATGAAGAGCGAAAAAGAGTAAGGCGACTCAGAGAGGAGCAAAGAGGAAAAGTAGGAAGGAAAAAGAAGGAAGGAAGGAGAAAGGGCGGGAGGGAGACTGAACCTGCAATCCCAGACACAAAATGGCGGCACGGAAGTGCTCCTTTGGAAGACACCTCTGTAAGTCCGGGAAAATCGAAAGTAAAGCGTTGCCGCAGAGGAAACGGCCCATGACCTGGTCTACTGAAAGCAACCTCGGGGGCGCAGAATAAGCCCTGTTTCTGATTATGTCACAGCAGCTGGAGGGGGACCCCAGGAACAAATTGCCCCTAGAGCCCACCCCCAGGCCCAGGCCACTGGTTCTCAACAACGGGCTTATGACCCTCCCACCTTCCTCCCCACACTGAACACTGGTAGTTCACACCCCCTCAGTTACTAGTCGTCCAATATGCCTTTCCTTTGCATGAGAAATTCCCTCCTTCTGAGACTTGAACCACAGATCCTTAGATCAAGAGGAACTGGAATCAGCATGGTGGTGCCCAGCTGCAGACACATCCCTTTAATCATCTCCCCGCGCAATCCTCGTGTGTTTATAAGTTGCTAAGTGGGAAAAGGATTGCGCTCACTGATGGTGCTTGCCTGAATGGACTGCATGGCCACACCTTTGTGACTAAGGAAGTGAGGACACTCAGGCCAAAGATTTTGGTTCTTTCTCTTTTCCAGTGTCCAGCTACTTCCTCCAGCGATGAGGTCACATACCAGGAATTAGCACTGTTTCTTTTTTTTTTCTTCATAGGGAATCTGAATTTAAAGTTTCCCTATCCTCGCTTTTTTTGGCATGGTAATTTTTTTCACAAAAACTATTCATTGTAGCAGTTTCTTCGGAAAATAGGCCTTTAATGTTTCAGAAACTGAGCATTTCTTTTCATCACGAATTCAAGTTCTTTGAGAAAGATTAACACTTATAAAATTAACATTATAAATTAGAGGAAAAGGGAGTGACTTTGACTCTCACCCGAGTTACATGAAAACCCCCATTTCCTTATAAACTTCCATCATTTATTTTCTTTTCTCTAATTTTATTACTTTAAAGTTCACTTTAATGCAGTTGTATTAGGACCAGGAAAATTAATATTAAACTACTGGAAGTGCAAATCAAGCCACCTCTGATTTAAGGGGTTTTTTTTTTTTCTTAAATTGTGTCTCTGAATTAGTTTCCTGGCTATTTATTATATATCATAGCAAGAACCAAACTTTCTTTCAACAATTTATACATAATTCAGAAGCTGGAATATGCCAAATGAAAATGATAATGTCCTTTAGTATAATTCCTCCATTTTCCTAGATGCTAAAATATTTTAAAACTTTATTTATAGCAGTGGTAAAATACTTCATGTGCAAGGCACTATCAGAAAGTGTGATGTTTCCCGCAACATTACTTACATACAATTGAATGAAGAGATCCTACACCAGATCTTTCTCTCTCTGCTCTTCCTTGAAGAATGGTTCTCCTGCTAAGCCTGACTAAAAACTTCATCTTTGTGACACCGTTTTAATTGCTAAGCAAGTTACAGTAAAAAGAAATCAACAATTTGCAACTTTGATAGGTTACTGGTATTAAAATACCAGTCAGCATGCTTCACTTTCTTTGAGAATAAAGACAGAAGATGGATTTTGAAAGATGGAAGTTTTTAATTATTTCTTTTATCTGTGAAAATTCTTTGAGATACAATAAAAGGGTTTCTAGGCACAAATGCAGTAATATGCCATGAAGAAGATCTGGGTAGACAGAGAAATGGCATCAACAGATTGTGCCCATTTTCTACCTGTTTGGTCTTGTGCAACATTGTCAAGACACAATTCCTAATCCTCAGAATATAAAGTCACATGAACTATTAAAATGATGGTGAAAACTGTCAGAGGGATCCAAACAGATGTGTTTTACTTCTGGGGAAGTAAGCAAAAAAAAAAAAAATTCCAAAGAGATCCCTAGGTGAAAAAAAAAAAAACAAAAAAAGCCATTATCTCAGATTAGAAAGGCCTGGAGAATGAGACCGGAATTCACACTAATATTAAGAATATAGTGAGAAAATATAAGGGCTCAGCCACCAGTGAATGCTCAAGGCAGATTCAGGGAAAAGTAATAGGCCTCCCTGACAGAGTGGAGAATAAGTAGATGATGGTGTTCTGAGTGGAGGATACCACGAGTGCTTGATGGAAAAAGGTTATTAAAAGCATATAATCCCTACAGCCAGTTAGATATCAAAGGAAATACTCTATACAGGAAATGACCCCTGGGAAGAGAAAGGTAATTTTCTCTCTAAAAGATAAACTAGAAATAGCTACTTGATGACAGTATCCATAAGGTGAAGTCATCATAGGAGAAGTGTTATCTCAAAAAGTGGAAAAAAGGAAAAAAAAGGTATCAGGGAATTCTGGTCATTGAAAGACGGATTCTAGAGTCAAACCTGTGGAAAGCTCAGCTTTAGTATTTGTGCATGCTAAGTCACTTCAGTCGTGTCCCACTCTTTGCAACCCTATGGACTGTAGACCGCCAGGCTCCTCTGTCCATGGGACTCTTCAGGCAAGAATACTGGAGTGGGTTGCCATCCCCTCCTCCAGGAAGATCTCCTGGATCTCTCTTCTGAGATCCAGAGATCTCTCTTCTGAACTAGGAATCTCACTCACATCTCTTAAGTCTGTATTGGTAATAACTCAATATTAAAAAGAACATGTGAGCAGAAGAAATGTTACATTGTGGGACAGATAAAAGAAACATCCTGAGATCTTGGCAGACTTCATCATATACAGGTCAAAGGAGAGAGATGGCTGAGACTTTCTGACCATTAAGGCAACATAGTTCTTAAGGACAGGAATCACTTAAGTGTCCTAGCCATGAGAAAGTGTGCTTAAGATTATCTACCTCCAGAGCTTGAATTTTATTTCCAGTTAACTTTTTTAAATTCAATTTTGCTTCCATGGATTGTGGATGACAGTATCAATTTGCAAAGTTTCCTATTGCAAAATAATAAATTTGCATTCCGAGATATCCATTAGTTTCTTGTAAATGGTGTCACTGTCAGTTCTTAGAAAGTGACTAATATTTGGGACACTGAAAATTCAAACTGAGGGTTTCATTAAGGTACTTTGTTCCTCTAAAGCTTGTCTGGGTCACCAGTCCACTCCAATCTCTGCCATCTTTGTGAGCACATTTTAGAGTCAATAAAGGCAGCAAAGCCTATTAATACTGTGCATGTGTGGTAGTTAGTATAATGCTCCCATCACCTCCAAGGTGTCTACCTGCTAATCCCCTGGAATCTGTGAATATGCTAAGTTACATGGCAAAGGCAATTAAAACTGTAGATGGAATTAAGGTTGCTAATCAGATGAGATGGATTAGCCATGTAGTAATCATAAACATCCCGAAAAAGTGGAATAGAGGGACTTCCTTGGTGGTCCAGTGGTTAAGAGTTTGCCTTCCAACGCAGGGGTGCAGGTTCAAACCTTGGTCCGGGAGCTAAGATCCCACATGCCTCTCGGCCAAGAAACCAAACCATGAAACAGAAGCAATATTGAAACAAATGCAATAAAGACTTGAAAATGGTCCGCATCAAGAAATATCTTTTTTAAAAAAAATAGAATAGGGAGACAGAAGAAGACATAGGAAGATGTGATGAGTGAAGCAAGAGTTAGGGATATGCTATCTTCTTAGCTTTGAAGGCAAAGGAAGAGGCCATGAGACAAGGACTGTGAGTCTCCTCTAGATGCCAGAAAAAGCAAAGAAACAGATTCTCCCCAAAGCTTCCAGAAAGACCACAGCCCTGCCAGCACCTTGGTTTTATCTCAGTAAGCCCCATGTTGAACTTCTAGCCTACAGGAACATAATAAAGTTGTATCATCTTGAACTGCTATGTTTGTGGTAATTTGTTACAACAGCAATAGACTAACACAGCACAAATGCAAGACCAACTGCATTATGACTTGGTTGAATTAGACTCCAAGAAATGCAATTGTGTAACCAATTTCTAAAAACATTTGCTCTGTCTACTAGAATAATTAAGGTAATAGGCTCTGGAAGCAGAAAAACTCAGATTTATATTCCAATTTGGACATTTAACAAAGATTTGAGTAGATATTTAAACTATTTAAGGCTCATCTTAATCATCCATTAAAATAAATATAATCTGTTTTTAAGTCACTAAGTCCAACTATTTTGTGGCCCTATGGATCATGGCCCACTAGGCTCCTCTATCCATGGAATTCTCCAGAGAAGAAAACTGAAGTGGGTTGCCATTTCCTTCTCCAGGGAATCTTCCCAACCAAGGTATTGAACCTTCACTAGCAGGCAGATTCTTTACCACTGAGCCACCAGGGAATCCCCCAAATAAAGAGAATAGCTACCCTGTAGACTGTAGTATGAATTTAATCCGATCAAGTTGTCAAGTCCAATAACAATGACTATGAAGCATTCACACTTGGTGAAGTGTTTGATAAGGGGAAGTTATACAATGATTTAAAAGTGCCAATTAGCACTTCTTATAGATGCCAGGGCTGCAACAATGAATATGACAGATACTGAAAAATAACCTTGTGGCTAACATCAATGGTAAACCTTTGATGAGTATGGAGGAAGTTCTATTATCATACAAGGGGCACTTTGGCTGGATTTATGCATCAGAGAACACTTCTTGGGGAAAGTGAACTCTAAACAAGAGGCCTAAAGACTAAATGGAAATAGATAAAATGAGCAGGGGGAAAGAGGAAAGGCATTCTAGCCCAGGAACAATATGATACAGCACAAGCTGGCTTGGTGATCAGGGGAACTGAAAACCACAGTGAAGAAGGTCCGTTTCTGAGCTCAGCAGAGGCCAGCGTGGGAAGTGTCTTTTATCCTTGTTGCCAGATGGATTCCTTGCAATGTTTTAACTGGAGAAGAGACACAGTTTACAGTTATGTTGTAGATAGATATCCGTCACTACAGTGTAGAATACAAATTTTAAAAACCAAAATGACACAAAGTCAATAGGAAACCCATTGGGAAAGTGTCGTGACAGCACAAGCAAGCTGCTCTTGCTACTTTTTGGATCAAGCTAGGAGATAAAGGAACAAACTTGAGAGAAAGAAACAAGATGAGCCCATGCAAGCAAATGTCTCTACACATGCAGGCAGGGTCTACTCCCGGCTGGGAATGGAAGGAAGGAAAGAAAGGAGGAGGAGAGAAGATCTGTCTGTTAATATTTGATCACAGAGTCTGTCTGTGCCAAGTTCCCTGTTACTAAGCTCATTGCCCACCTCCTACCCTCAAGGCACCTACAGATCTTGAGAAGGTCTGGACCTGGCCCCAAGTCCTGACACCACCCAGGCACAAAGCCTGTGTCTAAAGATCCCCTGGCACTAAGATGAAATGTGAAAAACCCAACCCTCTACTTGTGTATCTATAATGCCCAACACTGAATGCACGTAGCCTTTCCATGCACAAGCGCAAGCCTCCCCTATTTGACTGGGCCACAGATGCTAACAGAATTAGAGCTCAAAGACATATGATGGTGGAATAACAGACAATGACCAGCGCTGCTTACAGACTAGAGTAACCAGGGGACCTGCTGCCATTTAAGTGGATAATTCCTTCCGAAACAGGAAGCAAAAAAAAAGCATGTGGGAGCGGTGAAACAAAGCAGTAACTTCCACAGGAAGCTTATGAGGAAAAGTGCTTTCTAAAACTCCAGGGAACTTCCAGAACCCCAGGGTAAGTAAACACCACCTGCCAGTAGGTTATTTCAAAGGCAGAGGATAAAAAATGTGAAGTCTGGGTGAAGAGCCAAATTCTGCCTCTAGATGTCAAAAGTAATTGTGGGGAAAACAGCTTAGAACTCAATATTAAAAGAATTAAGATCGTGGCATCCTGCCCCACCAGCTCATGGCAAATATAAGAGGAAAAAGCGGAAGCAGTGACAGACTTTCTCTTCTTAGGCTCTAAAATCACTGCAGATCATGACCGCAGCCGTGAAATTAAGCGACGGTCGCTTCTTGGAAGGAAAGCTATGAGAAGCCTAGACAGTGTATTAAAAAGCAAAGACATCACTTTGTTGACAAAGGTCCATCTAGTCAAAGCTATGGTCTTTCCAGTAGTCATGTACAGATGTGAGAGTCGGACCATAAAGAAGGCTGAATATTCACTGGATGGACTGATGCTGAAGCTGAAGCTCCAATACTTTGGCCACTTGATGCGAAGAACGGACTCAATGGAAAAGACCTTGATGCTGGGAATGATTGAAGGAAGGAGAAGAAGGGGGCAACAGAGGATGCGATGGTTGAATGGTATCACTGATTGAATGGCCATGAACTTGGGCAAACTCAGGGAGACAGTAAGGGACAGGGAGGTCTGGCGTGCTGCAGTCCATGGGGTTGCAAAGAGTCAGACTGACTTAGCAACTGAACAACAGGGCCTCCCAGGTGGCACTAGTGGTAAAGGACCCTCCTGCCAATATGAGAGACATAAGAGATGCAGGTTCGATCCCTGGATTAGAAACATCCCATGGAGGAGGACATGGCAACTCACTCTGGTATTCTTGTCTGCATCCCTTGGACAGAGGAGCCTGGTGGGCTATATGGTCCCTAGGATCTCAAAGTGTCAGACATGACTGAAGCAACTTTGTACACATGGGATAAACACTGTGGAAGCTCCCAGTATCGATTTTACATATGCACGGTGGTCATTTCCAACCATGTAGACGGAATGACAGCAATAGACGGTTGCAAGAAATGAGAATATGCTCTAGATCAAGAGATTTTACTCTTCTTAGATGTTGATGTTACACGCAATTTAAAAAAAAAATCAGTTTTCTGATACATTAAAACTGTCGTTCAAATAAAGTCAAACAAAATAAAAGCAAGGATAATTTATTTTATGAAACTTTATAACAAAGGAATCTCTACTTGTCTTCTGGTTTGGAGTCTGAATGCCCTGTTTACTCACGGAAAACCCATCACAGACTCGGGGATAATGCATATTGTTAAAACAAAAGATGGATTCAGCCCGTCTCACTGACATCACTCTCTCATTGTTAGTCCAGAAATTTTGCAAATATCAACAGTGGCAGAGTCATCAGACATGTCATTAAGTACTAAAAAGAAAGAGGAGAAATAAATATTTATTATCGTTCTGTGCCAGGCCCTGAGCTAAGTGTCCCCTCAATCTTAATAAAATTGAGTCGATCACACACCCAGATTCAACCCGAGAAAACAAACAATGGAAGATATTTAAAAAGAAAAAAAAAAAAAAACTCAGAACTGAACCTGAATAATCATGCTTGCTCCAAACAATGAAGCCAAAGTCTGGATACAAACCCGATTCTGTACAAACAGAGAGGAAGTAAGACTGCCCGAGGCGATGGGTAGAGCTTAGTCTGCGTTATCGTCAAGCAATCCTACTCTTTGACCAAACCAGGATTATATTCCAAAACATCTTTTACTATATTCAGTCAAAAATGACTTTCTAAACACCGGCTATTTGTCAGATATTATACTAAATACCGGGGACACATCAACACACTGGAGAGAGGGAAAAAAAGGATGTTCTGTCCTAGAAAATTTACAGTATATAAGGCACAGACTTGCTGATATCTTTGGAGAGACAGAATACATTTTACTCAAATTTTCTTTAATTAAGTTTGTTAATGTTTCCCAGGGGCTTCTCAGGTGATGCTAGTGGTAAAGATTCCACCTGCAATGCCGGAAGCAAGAGATGTGGGTTCAATCCCTGGGTCAGGAAGATCCCCTGGGGAAGGAAACTGCAACCCACCCTTGTATTCTTGCCTGGAAAATTCTACGGGTAGTAGAGCCTGGCCGGCGAAGGTCCGTGGGGCTCCAGAGGCTTGGACACAATGGAAAACTAAGCAACAACGATAATGTTTCCCAAAGGAAAACAACTAGGTCTAGCCATAGTATGGGTGTGTCCCCAGTGGCTCAGACGGCAAAGAATCCACCTGCAGTGCGAGTATGGTTAAATTAGTAACAGTAGGATTAACCCTTCAGATGTTGTAGCAAGATGTCTCCACACTTGGGATCACTGTTGTCCCAGTAAAACAGACGATTCCGTGCCTGACTTCACTCTATGTGATAGAGTCTGGTGGGGAAGATGCTGTCATACGATGTAACGTGGAGGGGCAGGGTCTGGGGTCCTGCTGTGTGTATTCCAACGCCACTAGTTACTAACCTACACAGATCACCCCAGCTCTCCAGATTCCAATTTTTCCTACTGTAAAATGAGATAACAACACCTCCTCCACAGGGTGGATGAGAAGCTAAATAGGTAAAGAGAACCCTCAGCTTAGCACAAACAACTTACGAGCCTTAATAGATGCTATCAAGACATGAACAAGAGCACAGCTTACCTCTGCCATCCAGTTCTGTTGTCTTTAAAAGACCAACATCTGTGCAAATTATTAATGCTTAATACTGACGTCACATAGCAACAACATTCTGTGAAGTATATTGGGCAGGCTAGAGGATGAAGCAGTAGTAGAAATATATGGTGTATACACACACACCTGTACACACACACATCTACATACACATATGAAAGGGGAAAAAATGTGTGTGTGAAATTGTCATCTAACTTCTAATGTCCACAATCATCATACTTGGCCTATACTATTGATGCATTTCACAGGAGACTAAGAATCAGAGTGATTGACTAACATAGCCAAGGACACACAGCACTTAAAAAGAGAGATTTGTACAGTGAGAGTCACAGAATTTGCTCTGAGAACCATCACAGCAACCACTTCAGATGCGGTCATTCACAAAGCAACCTGCGCACTCCAGGGTTTGTGTGTTTGAGATTTGCCTTGATTACCTGGAGAAGGCTGCAGACATAACAATCCTTGCCAAGGAGACGTGAAGTCCCTTACTCTTTGGGGTCTCAAAGAGTCAGACACAACCAAGTGACTGAACAGCAACATCTTCTTAACGTGTGTGACCAGTGGTAAAACATGTGGAGTCTCCGAGATCTTTTGAACTTTGTTATTTTACCCATTCTGTTTATAATCAGTTTCAGTTTTTAATTTGATTCTGAAATTGTAGTTAATCAAAAGATATTTTGTTTTTAGTGCCACAGTCTCATTTCCTTCCAGCCAACACTGCAATAACTAGAGTTTCAGCAACTTATCCCTCATTAAATGCCCATTAGAAACACCTTCTCCTCTGTGTGTTTTGGATGATAACTTGTATTTCTGATCCCTTTTGCCTTTTATAGTGCTTATAGTTTTTCACTGATAATCATACTTCAGTTCCTTCTCAAATGAAAGTTCAACTTTTATTTTTCTTGTTTTGTTTTCATTGTCAACATTCCAGGTTGAGTTTTATGTCAATACTTCTTGGAAAATATATAAATGTTACATTGAAAATCCCAAAGTAGGAAAAATCGTATTCCAATCAAACAGTACTAATAGGTCTAATATTCCAATTCACTTTTATTAGGCCTCTAGGCACGCTAGGAAAAAATAAAAAAATAAAAAGCCTTGCTCCAAAGTTGCCACAATCTATATAGTCTAAAATGTCAATGATTAATTTATCCCAAAGGTCAACTTTATAATAGAAAAATATTTGATCATTCTTAATAAAATAGTTAAGAAGGAAAAATACCTGGAATAAAGCAGTTTTTCAAAATCTGTGATCAGTTTCAAGTAATCAGCATGCTCTTTTCCTTGGGGACCAATATTCAGAGAAAGCAGTTCATTTGATTTTATTGACAATATAGTGACACTTGGCAGATTGGGTATTTTTCCCCTTTTAAAAATTTTTAAATGTTGAAGACCTGCCAGGTTGGCAGGTCTGGAAGCCTTGGTTCCTTCAAGGAATTGGCTCTCGGTATCACTGTATTCCTCAGCTTGGGGGTGTAGATTTTGTTGGGTATTTTCCCCTCTCTTAATTACTTTCCTCTTATAGCACAGTTGTTAATGAATCAGAGAAACCACTGGAAAAGTGATTGACCCACTCGGTCCCTGGTGAGAAATAACTGACTTCTTAGTATTATAGGAGAAGAATTTGAATGGAGAGCGAGGGAAAAAGAGGAAAAGTTACAGATCATGTAGTCCGGTTGTTAATATCATTTACTAGGCTGTCTGCATGGTTTCTATCCCCATCTGAGTAAGACACAGGAAATGCCTGAGCATCAGAGAGGATCCTGCTTATTCCCACAAGGAGGAACTTCAGAGACCTTGACGCTAATGGTTAAAGGACCCTGGAACTGAAATTCAACGCACAGCTCATGTTCATATTCTCTCTAACACATGTGTCCCGGGTGATCATCTGTTCTCCCAGCGACCAGAAACTTTATATCCCCTAAGGAAGCTCACTGGAGAGATAAATATTCGCTTTATTAAGTCAAAATGCCTCTTCTTCCAAACTCAGACTCCAAATGGCGTGGTGGTCGCTGGACCCAATTCTATCCCTCAGGTTCAGTTCCTCGGAAACGTTTTTCGTGTTAGGTTTTCAATGATCTTCTTCTTTCTAGTCAAGGAAAAGTTAATAAGAAAATAATCAGTCTCGTAAATTGTCATTCCTGATGGCTCTCGGCCTGTCTCCAAATGACCCCAAGCTAAAAGACAGTTTTTCATTTTGCTTTTATCTAAACCAGGGATTTGGGGATTGTTTTGAAGCTGAGGAGCTCATTTCTATTTGCTTATTTTTTTTTATTCAGAAAGTTTGTATCACTCTGTTTTTGAGTGTCTTTTAAATACCTTTCGTCCTGGGGGACATGGGCAAACCATCTGCAATACGTGAATAAAATAGATCTAGTCACATTACAGTTAAGGGGGCATTGTTGAAAAATGCCAACTCCTGGGTTTTAAAAGAAAATGAGAAATTTTCAATTCACAGTTGCAAATGCATGAAACACCAAAATAGCTTGGCTTTAAAGTGCTGACCAGGACAAAACATACTACAGTCTTTGGCCAGAAAGCCCTTTGTTTCCATATATGAGTAGGTATTGATAATATCGCACAGGAACCCTTCAGAGGACTGTTTCTTCCAGATGTATGATCAAACCAAACTAAGCACAAACATTAGCTAGATAGGAAATTGGCAGAAACCATTCAAAATGGGCTCTGTTTGCACTTGGGGAAGTGCACAGAAGGGCGGGGCACACAGCCAATTAAAGTTTATTTTCTGATGTCTAAACTGTTACACATACACTATTTATAAAAAGTGTCACAGGCAGTGAACGCCTGCAGAATGATTTGCATAACAGTCGCAGAATTGTGCCCCGTACTCCGTGTTGTTGGCGATTTAAAAATTAAGAAGAGTGCAAATGCAAATGAATTCTGTATGTCATAAATAGTGAATGACCCTTCCTAGAACAAATGCCGAAAGGGAACCACGGCAGAGATAAAAAGGGAGATTAGAATGATATATCTAGGGGCCGTATGACATACGGTGTCTCTGTCTACTAATTCAGATACCAGTTGAAACCAGTTGCTGAAATGCAAATATTCCTAGGTGCCTATGATCCTTTAAAATTTGTATCACCCACTAGTCATTAGAGATCCCATTTCTCTATAGAATATGTGACTGCTCCTCTTGCAAAATAAAGTCAAATTTGGAAGAGAAGCAATCTGAATAGAAGAAGCAGTTTCTGGAGCTTTTCCAGGTAATGGTAATTAATCTCTAGTTCACTCCACCCAAAGCATCCACCAGCGCCTAAGGAACTCCTCCCCAAGTGGCAGACAGACTCTCATTTCACAAGCCTGAGTGCCAAGGGAGGTTACGCCATTCAGGATTTCCAAGCAGAGTGTGAAAATAAACCTCCCCATTGGAGGGACCACACACTCTAAATGTTTCTCTGAACTCTTACACTTTGCAAAAGCAAGAGGACCAGAACGAACTTGCATACAACAGCCCTCCTCTTTACCGTAAAATGTGTCAAGTTCATTTGGCTGCAAAATACATTAAGTATCCAAAGATGACCATTTAATTTTCCATTCTTAAGTTCTTTTGACCCAGTTGTTTCCAGAAATGCTGAAGAAAACAAATGCATAACATCTTCCTGTATTCAGCAGTTTTCCCCTTTTCTAACATGGGGAGGAAAAGTTGATTGGAAAGTCACTGTTTTAGCATTGTATAAATGTATATGTAAATTCATGTAATTTCAAATTAATAAAATAATACAAAAGTTTTTCAGAGTAGTTCTCTTCTTTAGAATAATTAAAACCATAATCAACTATGATAGACTATTTTAATGATTCAGTTTGATTTACATGTAGAACGTCTTCATTAAAATATACTCACCATGATATATAAGATAGATAATAAGAAGGGTCTACTGTATAGCACAGGGAACTCTAGTCAATATCTTGTAATAGCCTATAATGGAAAGGAATCTGAAAAAGAATTGAGATATATATAAATAAATACAAGCACTTACATATAACGGAATCACTTTGCTGTATACCTGAAAATAGCGCTTATGGCAGAAAGTGAAGAAGAACTAAAGAGCCTCTTGATGAAACTGAAAGAGGAGAGTGAAAAAGTTGGCTTAAAGCTCAACATTCAGAAAACTAACATCATGGCATCGGGTCCCATCACCTCATGGCAAGTAGATGGAGAAACAATGGAAACAGTGACAAACTTCATTTTTGGGGGCTCCAAAATCACTGCAGGTGGTGACTGCAACCACAAAAGCAAAAGATGCTTGCTTCTTGGAAGAAAAGTTATGACCAACCTAGACAGCATATTAAAAAGCAAAGACATTACTTTGCCAACAAAGGTCCATCTAGTCAAAGCTATGATTTTTTCCAGTAGTTATGTATGGATGTGAGAATTGGACTATAAAGAAAGCTGAGCACAGAAGATTTGATGCTTTTGAACTGTGGTAATAGAGAAGACTCTTGAAAGTCCCTTGGATTGCAAGGGGATCAAACCAGTCCATCCTGAAGGAAATCAGTCCTGAATATTCATTTGAAGGACTGATGCTGAAGCTGAAACCCCTTGGCCACCTCATGCGAAGAACTGACTCATTAGAAAAGACTCTGATGTTGGAAAAGGTTGAGGGCAGGAGGAGAAGGGGACGACAGAGGATGAGATGGTTGGATGGTATCAGTGACTCAATGGACATGAGTTTGAGTAAACTCCAAGAGTTGGTGATGGACAGGGAAGCCTGGCAGGCTGCAGTCCATGGGGTCGTAAAGAGTCAGACACAACTGAGCAACTGAACTGAACTGAACTGAAAATAGCATAACATTGTAAATCAGCTATATTTCAAATATAAATAATAATAATAATTTTTAAAAGCCTAAAAAACATAAAACTTTAAAGATGTAGAATGTCCTCTATAAAAAGGATACGAAGAAACCTGGTTAAAAATTCAATCTATGTTCTGCTTTAAAACATTTTCCTTCTTTTTTCCAGTGAGGAAGCTAATTCAAACTTATAGACAAGAGATGAGTAAAAATAACTTCCCTTCTACTGAAGACCTCTTTGAGAAAACCACTTCAATTCCCCTCTTACAGGAGTATGATTTTAACTAAAATAAGTGGAACGTGTCTTGAGTCTCTTCCTTACACCCACACATCCTAATTTTCTAACTGGCAAGAAAAATTATCAAATACAAATCAGGGAGGAAATAATATCTAATGATGCCCCATCAGAAGCATTCTAATAGGACTGATATAGATGTTTACTAAGAACCCATCAAATTCCTGTCTGCAAAAGGAAACAGAAGCGAAACAAATGCTTAGAAATACAGTAAAAACAAACATGGCCAAAGTTGAGGAATGAGTTTCCAGAAAAATCCAGTAAACCCCCCAATGCCTATAAAGCATTTCTTAATTCACCTGAAGGTTCTGCCTGCTTGTCATGTCAAAGCCACCTATAAGTTAAGGAATCCTGACCATTACTCCAGTATGTCAAGCAGTTTTTCCTACATTTGATCTTCCAAGTTTCCATCACAAATGAAACAAGTCTACTAAATGTTAAAATTCACTTCTAAAAGGAAGTCAAGTTTAGTATTCCATTTTAGTGTCTGTATAAATCACCCAAAATACAATGTATTGTAAACAAAGTAAATTTATTTCCAAGGAAGAGATTATAAACTATGACAATGTCCTTTGGGAAGCCACTTACCTGACTGAGACGACTTTACCATAGTCTTTACATCGCTGTACCTTAAACTTCTTTCCTTAAGAACCTTAGTTTACGTTCAAATCACCATCTGTTTTTCAAGTAACCAAAGGAACATAACCTGATCATGTGGAAGTGATTGACTTATATAGCTAATAAATATTACACAGACCAAGGAATAGTGGTAAATTTATGACAAATGGCATTAGGTTTCCTTTAGATGTATTACAATACACGAAAATGATTGCCAATACTAGAAACAACACAACTGAGCATTTTCCAAAACAATGCTTTTGACAAAGTATATGTATTTATCCCAAATGCATTATGCGGTAAATTGCTTTGATTTTACAAGCTATTTGTCCCATAAAAACCTAAGTTAAGGGAAAAAAAACACCCCATCAAAATTAAGAACTTAGAGGAAGGAAAAAAACACGGAAAATGCATTTGAATTAGTGACCTTTTTTTTTTTTTCTTTTTTTAAGTCCAGTAAAAATGTATAGGTTGGATTTAGAAATCTGTTCTGGAAGAACTAGATAGATGATGTTCAAGTGCTGGCACCGTAGCTGGAAAGTTTATAGCTTGGATCAATTATGAGTAACTGATTCTCTCAGTTGCTTTGGCCGGTGTGTGCATGAACTGGTTATCCGTAACATAAATTAAAGACTGCCTGTCTCTACTACAGACTAACAGCAGCCACTTTAGACTGACAGGGCCACTTGAATGACTGGGAGGGTGAGTCAGTACAGTAAATTGTCTTACAAGATACTCGGCATTTTAACAGGTCAGGGTTTTTGTGTGTTTGTTTTTGTGGTTTACTTTTGTTTGGCGATGTGCAGAGAGTTGGGCATTGTGGCTGAGCTCCACTGATGCCTCCTGGTGCTAACAAGACACCTTGGCCAGAGTGCTATACAACCCATTCTCTTGGCCTTTCCCAAATTCCCCAATTCATTCTTCTGTCTCCCAGAGAGATCCACTGAGCAGTTAAAGATCACGCTTAATAGCCCTCTGATATAAAGGCAAGATTATATTTAATGGAGTTAAATATTCCTTTCCCTACCATGCTTAGCATTTCACTATTCAGGAACTTAATTGGTTTGCAAAGGTGCACGGGAAAAATAAAATAAAAAGAACTGTGGATTTTATATGCAGTACTTTCTTGCCCCCTACTGGAAAATGTGAGCCTGGCATACTAAGAATTCTCATTTTTAAAGTATTTTCTGATTTTTCCTATACATCAGCTACAAGCCTGTATCTACCTCAAGCAAAAGGGAAAGGGAGTAGAAATGTTTAGAAAGCTTTAATACCATTAGCTATGCATTTTATTGAAAAATAACGAATTTTAGAAATCCAATTTGTATAAAAGGAAAAAAATCCTCAGGAGTATACAGAAGTCAATTTTCCAATTGCACAGTAAAATTAAATCCACCATATCAAGTAGAAAACTGGTAGAATTCTTTGTAAACAGAATTTAAAGGAAGCTTAACACTCAACTGAATTTGCAAAGGTTATAAAGGGACCATGTTTTCTGCTTTCGAATATTATTCATGACTTCTTGGGCATCAAAAAAAAAAAAACAGTTTCATTAGAAAGAGTATTTCAATTGTATCTTTATTTTTGAAGGCACTTGCCATATTTCATCAGAAATATTTTCTAACACACAGCAGCTGGGGCCTCTATCACTTTTGGATCATTTTGTGTCCAGCAGTAAATTAGCAATGTTTTCCTTTATTAAGATGGAGAAGACAGTGGCTACCCACTCCAGTATTCTGGCCTGGGGAATTCCATAGACGGACGAGACTGGTGGGTTACAGTCCATGGGGTCGCAAAGAGTCGGATACGACTGAGCGACACTTCTTTTATTAAGAAGATGACCATCGCGGTTTCTTGGGTCATGGTTCAAGTCCTCAGAACGTTTTTATGCAAACACAGCTCATCACGCATCGCACCCCACACAATGACGTTCGTTTTCCTTAGGCCAAGATTCTTTTCTCATCAAATTCCAGTGATTGCCAGGTTGCTAAGTGTGACCCATTGTCGAACAAAGAAGAGGTCCCTCTTGGTGGGCTGCACCGCTGGGACCTGCTGCTCTGACTTTTTCTGCCTCTTCAGGGCTGTGAGACGAGCCGCGGTCCCCTCCTGGGTGTCGGGGACCTTCACAGACAGCTTCTCAGTCATCAGCAACACGGAGCTTTTGACTCAGTGACCTTAACCTTTCAAATGACAGGTCACTTCCATGGCGAGGAAAATGCCCCCCTTCCATCCATAACCGGCAGGAAAAGGCTCAGACAGACGCATCCCATGAAGAGAAGGAACCTTTGCTCTTCGCAGCGCCCTTTTGACACTGAACATCTTCAAAGGCCAGAGCTTAGCTTGATACCAAGACAACTCTGCACTCCAAAGGCCCGGAGCAGACACTGCTGACCGCCGACCATTTTGGCGCCTCTTGGCCCTTGATTTCAGTGTGTGGAGGGTTCACATCTCCTTGGAAGGAGCATGGCATGGATTCCGTGCATGCTCGGTGTTCCTCCGCAGTCCGATCCTTTTCAAGCGAAGACAGAGCTCTCCAGGTGACTCAGAGGTGCATCGTTATCTTTGATAATACTCTTTGAATCCCCAAATTGCAAACATCTGCTCCAGGACCGCCACAATCCCTACCTGGTAAATGACATCCCAGCGAGGGCAGGGAGAGGGCAGTCGTTCAAAGGTTTCATTCCATCCAATGCCTTGGAAGGGTCTTGAACCTTTTAGGGCTAAGTCATTCACTCTCATTATGGGCGCCAAGGATGCTTCCTCAGAAAAATTACCTGCTCGATAAACAGCAAGTGCCAGACCTCCGCACTGACTTCTCTGTGACCTCTGCAAAACGAGCATCTTCCTACAAATATCCTAGCAAATAAGTGTGCATATTACCAAGCTCAGGGTAATAAACACCCCCCAACCCATAACAGTAAGGATGGGAAACTGGGGACACTGAGTAAATGTCTCAAGTTCAGCTGAAGTCTGAACAAACTCAGCTCAGTCATTATCCTGCCCTATATCCTGCTTCAGAAGAAATAGGCTCAGATATAAACCAATTCCGGAAGTGTTAAAGGTCAGCATAGTCTCAGAAATGTGTCTCACCGTGTTGGTCCACCCAATAGGGAGAGAGTTGACTGCCAGGACACCTTTTGAACAGAAAGTCAGTAAGAATGCAAGGGTCATATGAGTTTCCCTAGTTGTTTTTTGATTGTTTTTTTTTTTTTTTTAGAAAAGATCCCTGACTTGTCTGTGTGGGTGTCTCCTCAATGTTCACTGGTAAGATTTTAAGTAAAAGCAAACTAGCACCGTATGATACCATTAAATCAAATCATTTACACACCCCTGAGTATGGTGAAAGTAGATTTAGTGGTACCTCTGGAGTTAGACTTTATAATATCTCTGTAGGTTAACTGATCTGCTGCTGCTAAGTCACTTCAGTCATGTCCGAGTCTGTGCGACCCCATAGACGGCAGCCCACCAGGCTTCCCTGTCTCTGAGATTCTCCAGGCAAGAACACTGGAGTGGGTTGCCATTTCCTTCTCCAATGCATGAAAGTGAAAAGTGAAAGGGAAGTCGCTCAGTCGTGTCCGACCCTCAGTGACCCCATGGACTGCAGCCTTCCAGGCTCCTCTGTCCATGAGATTTTCCAGGCAGGAGTACTGGAGTGGGGTGCCATTGCCTTCTCCGGGTTAACTGATCTAGTTATCTGTAAACAGAGGAACAATTTTGTACCTCACTATATCTGTCCTCAGACTCTTCCATGCTTATTTTCTAGAATTTTCTAGAAATCAGAACACTTAAGTCTTCAGACAAATAAGAACTCAAGAATTTTCTTACATCCAAAAAAAATTTTGGAGAAGAGTTTTAGCTTACCTGCAAACAGAGGGAAGAAGAATGTCTGTACACAGAAGAAAAGACTTCACTAAGAACGCCTTCATTCTCCTAGGGGCGTCCCTGGTGGCTCAGACGGTAAAGAACTTGCTTGCAATAGAGGAGACCTGGGTGTGATTCCTGGGTTGGGAAGATCCACTGGAGAAGGAAATGGCTACCTGCTCCAGTATTCTTGCCTGGTAAATCCCATGGACTGAGGAGACTGTCAGGCTACAGTCCATGAAGTTGCAAAGAGTCAGACAGGACTGAACACAAGGTGACCAGATCACTTAGTGCAAAAACTGTCTCCTTGATTCTGTCTAATCTTCCTGGTGCAGGGATTCTGGTGTAAGGACTTTCTTCACTTCTTCACTCCCTGAGGGAACCATCCTGTAACTCTTGACACATAGTAATTGCTCAACAAAAATCAAATTCCTGCTTTCCTTCATTACAGACTTTGAGCAAGGGTAGTAACCTCTCTAAATGTCCTTATCCTTATAAATAAAATAAAAATATAAATAGTGCATACTGCAAAGGATTAGTGCAAAAGTTAGAGAACTAGTATATGTGACTGCCTGCAGATTTTTAAAAAAGCAAAATAAGTGTTAGGTGCTGTTACTGCTGCTCTTGTTATACAATTAAATTTCTTCTAATGGAGGTATTGTATATTTTGCTTGTAAATCACTGCGAATCCATCTAATAGGTAAAGAGCATGGATCATAAAGTAATGATATGTATAAATATATCTAAGGCAATAAAAATCAAGTCATATCCAATGATGTGCCATGATTGTGAAGAATAAAGGCAGACTTTCTGAACTTTAAGAATAAAATAGAAAAAAGGCATTTCGAAATTTTCAGTGGCCATCGAAAACTTTTCTGACCACAAATAGGTATATATTATGGATTGAAGACCTCTGGGGGAAAAAAAAAAAAACCTCTGCCAAAGAACACTCTCAGGAGATACTAGGAAGGTAAAAAGATGACCTAAGACTCTCATCTGTGCCCTTCATGTCCATTGACCAGTGGAAAAGGTTTCTCTAGATGCCACCACCTCTGCTGCTTTGGGACATCTGACACAGAAAACAGAGAGAGGTGAGAAGTCATTGGGGAGCAAGACTTCCATGTTACTGCTTTACTCGTTTCATTTAGTAAGTTATTTAATGCAAATATAAATGGATTAAAAAAAAAGGTACGTGTCATTTTTTGAGACTTCAGACATTTTCTCTTCCCATATCTTTGCTCATTTCATGCTTTTTTCACAATGCTGAAAACAGCAATTTAACTATTGTTTCATTGGATCTGCAACTGTTTGCGTGTCCCTGAAAAATCAGACTACAATTAGAAGAACAAAAAAGCAAACAGGGGTGTGCCCTAATGATCAGTCCAAATAACTAAAGAGTTGCTCCTTTCCTCTTCAATCATTCATCCAGTCTTCATTTTTAGTAAGATTTAGTAAGACTCTGATGGTAGTTTCTTACAGTTTTTATGTTCAGTCCAGTTCAGTTCAGTTCAGTTGCTCAGTCGTGTCCAACTCTTTGCGACCCCATGAACTGCAGCACGCCAGGCCTCCCTGTCCATCACCAACTCCCGGAGTTCACTCAAACTCATGTCAATAGAGTCGGTGATGCCATCCAGCCCTTCTCCTCATGCCCCCAAGCCCTCCCAGCATCAGAGTCTTTTCCAATGAGCCAACTCTTCGTATGAGGTGGCCAAATTACTGGAGTTTCAGCTTTAGCACCACTCCTTCCAAAGAAATCCCAGGACTGATCTTCTTTAGGATGGACTGGTTGGATCTCCTTGCAGTCCAAGGGACTCTCAAGAGTCTTCTCCAACACCACAGTTCAAAAGCATCAATTCTTCTGCACTCAGCTTCCTTCACAGTCAAACTCTCACATCCATACATGACCAGTGGAAAAATCATAGCCTTGACTATATGGACCTTAGTCGGCAAAGTAATGTCTCTGCTTTTGAATATGCTGTCTAGGTTGATCATAACTTTTCTTCCAAGGAGTCAGCGTCCTTTAATTTTATGACTGCAGTCACCATGTGCAGTGATTTTGGAGCCCCCCAAAATAAAGTCTGACACTGTTTCCACTGTTTCCCCATCTATTTCCCATGAAGTGATGGGACCAGATGCTATGATTTTTGTTTTCTGAATGTTGAGCTTTAAACTAACTTTTTCACTCTCCTCTTTCACTTTCATCAAGAGGCTTTTTTAGCTCCTCTTCACTTTCTGCCATAAGGGTGGTGTCATCTGCATATCTGAGGTTATTGATATTTCTCCCAGCAATCTTGATTCCAGTTTGTGCTTCTTCCAGTCCAGCATTTCTCATGATGTACTCTGCATAGAAGTTAAATAAGCAGGGTGACAATATACAGCCTTGACGTACTCCTTTTCCTATTTGGAACCAGTCTGTTGCTCCATGTCCAGTTCTAACTGTTGCTTCCTGACCTGCATACAGATTTCTCAAGAGGCAGGTCAGGTGGTCTGGTATTCCCATCTCTTTCAGAATTTTCCACAGTTTCTTGTGATCCACACAGTCAAAGGCTTTGGCATAGTCAATAAAGCAGAAATAGACGTTTTTCTGGAACTCTCTTGCTTTTTCCATGATCCAGCGGATGTTGGCGATTTGATCTCTGGTTCCTCTGCCTTTTCTAAAACCAGCTTGAACATCAGGAAGTTCACGGTTCACATATTGCTGAAGCCTGGCTTGGAGAATTTTGAGCATTACTTTACTAGCATGTGAGATGAGTGCAGTTGTGCGGTACTTTGAGCATTCTTTGGCATTGCCTTTCTTTGGTGTTGGAATGAAAACTGACCTTTTCCAGTCCTGTGGCCACTGCTGAGTTTTCCAAATTTGCTGGCATATTGAGTGCAGCACTTTCACAGCATCATCTTTCAGGATTTGAAATAGCTCAACTGGTATTCCATCACCTCCACTAGCTTTGTTCGTAGTGATGCTTTCTAAGGCCCACTTGACTTCACATTCCAGGATGTCTGGCTTTAGATGAGTGATCACATCATCGTGATTATTTGGGTCGTGAAGATCTTTTTTGTACAGTTCTTCCGTGTATTCTTGCCACCTCTTCTTAATATCTTCTGCTTCTGTTTGGTCCATACCATTTCTGTCCTTTATTGAGCCCATCTTTTCATGAAATGTTCCCTTGGTATCTCTAATTTTCTTGAAGAGATCTCTAGTCTTCCGCATTCTCTTGTTTTCCTCGATTTCTTTGCATTGATCGCTGAAGAAGGCTTTCTTATCTCTTCCTGCTATTCTTTGGAACTCTGCATTCAGATGCTTATATCTTTCCTTTCTCCTTTGCTTTTTGCCTCTCTCCTTTTCACAGCTATTTGTAAGGCCTCTCCAGACAGCCATTTTGCTTTTTTGCATTTCTTTTCCATAGGGATGGTCTTGATCCCTGTCTCCTGTACAATGTCACAAACCTCATTCCATAGTTCATCAGGCACTCTATCTATCAGATCTAGGCCCTTAAATCTATTTCTCACTTCCACTGTATAATCATAAGGGATTTGATTGAGGTCATACCTGAATGGTCTAGCGGTTTTCCCTACTTTCTTCAATTTCAGTCTGAATTTGGTAATAAGGAGTTCATGATCTGAGCCACAGTCAGCTCCTGGTCTTGTTTTTGTTGACTGTATAGAGCTTCTCCATCTTTGGCTGCAGAGAATATAATCAATCTGATTTCAGTGTTGAACATCTGGTGATGTCCAATGTGTAGAGTCTTCTCTTGTGTTGTTGGAAGAGGGTGTTTGCTATGACCAGTGTGTTTTCTTGGCAAAACTCTATTAGTCTTTGCCCTGTTTCATTCCACATTCCAAGGCCAAATTTGCCTCTTACTCCAGGTGTTTCTTGACTTCCTACTTTTGCATTCCAGTCCGCTATAATGAAAAGGACATCTTTTTTGGGTGTTAGTTCTAAAAGGTCTTGTAGGTCTTCATAAAAGCATTCAACTTCAGCTTCTTCAACGTTACTGGTTGGGGCATAGACTTGGACTACTGTGATATTGAATGCTTTGCCTTGGAGACAAACAGAGATCATTCTGTCGTTTTTGAGATTGCATCCAAGTACTGCATTTTGGACTCTTTTGTTGACCATGATGGCTACTCCATTTCTTCTGAGGAATTCCTGCCTGCAGTAGTAGATATAATGGTCATCTGAGTTAAATTCACCCATTCCAGTCCATTTTAATTCGCTGATTCCTAGAATGTCGACATTCACCCTTGCCTTCTCTTGTTTGACCACTTCCAAGTTGCCTTGATTCATGGACCTGACATTCCAGGTTCCTATGCAATACTGCTCTTTACAGCATCAGATCTTGCTTCTATCACCAGTCACATGCACAACTGGGTATTGTTTTTGCTTTGGCTCCATCCCTTCATTCTTTCTGGAGTTACTTCTCCACTGATCTCCAGTAGCATATTGGGCACCTAATGACCTGGGGAGTTCCTCTTTTGGTATCCTATCATTTTGCCTTTTCATGCTGTTCATGGGGTCAAGGCAAGAATACTGAAGTGGCTTGCCATTCCCTTCTCCAGTGGACCAGGTTCTGTCAGACCTCTCCACCATGACCCGCCTGTCTTGGGTTGCCCTGTGGGCATGGCTTGGTTTCATTGAGTTAGACAAGGCTGTGGTCCTAGTGTGATTAGATTGACTAGTTTTCTGTGAGTATGATTTCAGTGTGTCTGCCCTCTGATGCCCTCTTGCAACACCTACCATCTTACTTGTGTTTCTCTTACCTTGGGCATGGGGTATCTCTTCACGGCTGCTCCAGCAAAGCACAGCTGTTGCTCCTTACCTTGGACGAGGGGTACCTCCTTATCGCCGCTATTCCTGACCTTCAACGTGGGATAGCTCCTCTAGGCCTTCCTGTGCCACTGCCCTGGGTTGCTCCTCCCAGCCGCCGGCCCTGGCCTTGGGTGTGGGTGGCTCCTCCCAGCTGCCACCTTTGGCCTTGGGCTTGGGGTGGCTCCTCAGGGTCACCTCCCCTGGCCTCGGGCGAGAGGTGGCTATTCCCAGCCACCCCTGACCTCGGACACAGGGAAGCTCCTCTCGGCCGTTCCTGCGCCGTAGCAGCCTGGCACTCTAGGCAGCTGCCCCTGACCTCAGATGTGGGGTAGCTCCTCTCGGCCTCGCTCAGTGCACCGGCTGGCCCTCGAAGCTGCCTGTGCTCAGTGCACTGGCCGGCAGAGGAGCCTGGCGAGCTACAATCCATGGGGTCGCAAAGAATCAGACATGACTGAGCGACTAAACAATAACACAACAGGCCATTTATTTATATCAGCTAAAAGTAGAAGAAACCAATAATTAATGAAAAAACAATTGGTGTCTTCCTTTACTATCTCGTAATTTCAACTTAAAGAAACCATTCTCTCTCCATTTCTCCATCGTTCTTCCTTCTTCGGGAGCATTGGGGTTGTCGTTTAGCCATTCCTTTAAAAAAAATAAAATAACTGTGGCTTATTTCAAAAATAAAATATGAATCACTGAAATGAATTTTGATTTCTTTTGACTACACAAATTATTTTGAAAGCTAACAGCTCTGCACATTTTAAAATAGATTCAATCATTCAAACTCAATCACAAATTTTCTACCCCATAATAATTTCTAATCATTTCACAGTGCACACACACCCGCATCTAAATGCCTTCTTCCACATGTCAAAATAAAATTCATATCTATTACCACACCTCTGAACCATCAAATCGTTCAAAATGAAGATCGTAAAATAAAGATGTATGGTAATGATGTGTAGTGCTGCACGGAATGTATTTAGCAGAGGTGAGCTAGCCAAACTCCAGTATTACATTTCTAACACTCAACTGTCTTTTTCCTTTGAAATAACTTATTTTTAACTTTCTAAACAGTTTGTAATATTTACAACTTAACTCAAACTTTGCTTGAAACAGCCTAGATTTATTCTGAACACAGTATCATTTTTGGAATCATCTGCAGGGTAAACACTGTTAATATCATTATAACTGTCCCTCACTCCATTTATAAGATTGTGGTAGTCATTTAAGTGGAAGCTCAGATTTTAGGAAAAATCATCTACCCCAAACAGAAATAATGCACTTGTGGATAATGAGAAAACTTTATGAAGCCTGGATGATCTGTGTACACTCCCCGCTTCTCTGATTAATGACAACAGTTATAAAATGAATGACTTCTTTCACATTTTTCCTCCTCAGGACTTCCACTCCTGCACACACATGGAAGCACACACAGAAAACTCCCATGTACACACACTCATACACACACAGACTCACACTCTCAAATGCTCACACACCCGCACATGCGTGTATGCACAGCACACCTACACCCAGACATGCAGCTGAGGACCACCTGGATGGTCAGCTAAGGGTGAGAATCTGGGACGGCCCTGCAACAGAGCTTCCGTCTGGGCCCCAGCTCATAGAACAAAACTGTCTTCGGAGCCCTGTACATTCCTGTGAAGGAAATGCTAGACGACAAAAGGCCCCGTGACCCAAGTTTTGCCAAGGCTGGAAGCAGCTGCCTGCCTGGGACCATGACCTGAGCTGACGCAGCAGTGGCTCCAGCTGGCATTCTATTCGACTCTCCTCTCAGAGGACAAAGTTCACTCACAGAGGACAACTCCATTCTCTGGAATAACCATGTCCCCTTTTCCTTCTTTGAGCTGGGCTACCCCTTCCCAAGTGCCTCTTTTCCTCTTTTCCACTAACTGGCAACACACACACTGAAGGGGGCCAGAGGCTTAAACAAGGCTTAGCTGAAAGCTTCAATCAAATGCAGGGAAACAACACACAGAGCAGAAGTTATCTGTCCCTGATGTGTGAATCCATCTGAAGGACACGACCTCACTGTGTAGACCTTCCAGGAGCATGAGTGCAAATGTCTCCTCATTCCCCACTAGAGGCCTCCTTGAGAGTCCCTTGGACTGCAAATGAGTCAATCCTAAAGGAAATCAATCCTGAATATTCACTGGAAGAAAACCTATGACAAACCTAGACAGTACATTAAAAAGCAGAGACATTACTCTGCCAACAAAGGTCAGTCTAGCCAAAGATATGGTTTTTCCACTGGTCATGTATGGATGTGAAAGCTGGACCATAAAGAAGGCTGAGCACCAAAGAACTGATGCTTTCAAATTGTGGTATTGGAGAAGACTCTCAAGAGTCCCTTGGACTGCAAGGAGATCAAACCAGTCAATCCTAAGGGAAATCAACCCTGAATATTCATTGGAAGGACTGATGCTGAAATTGAAGCTCCAATACTTTGGCCACCAGATGCAGAGTAGATTCATTGGAAAAGACCCTGAGGCTGGGAAAGATTAAAGGCAGGAGGAGAAGGGGATGACAGAGAAGAAGATGGTTGGGTGGCATCACTGACTCAATGGACATGAGTTTGAGCAAGCTCTGGGAAATGGTAAAGGACAGGGAAGCCTGGTGTGCTGCCGTCCATGGGGTCTCAAATAGTCGAATACAATTGAGTGGCTAAACAACAACAACAAACTCATTGGAAGGACAGATGCTGAAGTTCCAATACTTTGCCCACCTGATGCAAAGAGCCAACTCATTGGAAAAGACCCTGATGCTGGGAAACTTTGAGGGCAGGAGAAGTGGGTGGCAGAGGATGAAATGGTGAGATAGCATCACCGACTCAATAGACATGACTTTGAGCCGACTCTGGGAGATAATGGAGGACAGAGAAGCCTGGCGTGCAGCAGTCTGTGGGGGTCGCAAAGAGTCAGACATGACTGAGCAACTGAACAACAAGAGACTTCTTACTTTTAATTAGTCCTGACCTTGCTGTATCCCTGTCCCTTCCCTCCACCTGGGCCACCCCATCTCTGCGTGTCTCATAAACTCAGCCACTTCTACTCTTCAGTGGGAGGCCTGGAGTGTCTTCAGCTGGTTTGTCCAGCTTGGAGTGATTCTACTAACAAAAGCCCCTAGAGTGCCTCTTTTTACCGGAACTAGCCTTGGTTAGCTGTTCAGAGCTTGGCCCATTTTCTAAGTCAGATTCTTTCTGTCCAGTCACTCCAGAACACCTTCCCCTGAACTTCTACACATTCCTACTAAATTTGTATTGCTTGAATTAATACAGCTTCCCAAAGCATCCTATTTGGGCAACAACCATGAAATCCTCTTATTTTACAATATGATGATATTTGAAGAATCATTTGCACTACTGGCTAAATAAAATATTGTTTCTGATTTATCAGTTAAAATAATCTAATTTTCATCTAGAATTTGCTCTTCCCCTTTTAAGCTTCCCCCACTCCCAGCCCCAGGAAGGACATAGTAGGGCTCAGATCAGACTGCTTGCTGTTCTCCAAAATCATTAGCCTACATTCCGATGGTGTCAACCAAAAAGGAGGTGAAATTCTTTGCTTTAATGATGATGCAAGGAAACTGCAAGGATTTACAAAGTCAACTGAAAGAATGGCTTTTTTTTTTCCTTTCTGAGTTAATTTCAGTGTTTTCATTTAGCAATCAGAGAAGATCACTTTCCCAGTGAGCTGGCTAAGTAGGTAAGCAAAAACAAAAGGAAATACTAATGACCAAAGGATTAGCCTGATGGGATTACCGGCCGAATGTATTGTCCCCTGGCCCAACCCCCAAGGTAATGTTCCCAAAATAATACACTATCACTTGCGTTATTCTTTGGCATGAGTCATCAGGCTATCATGTACCTTTTCCAGAAGGCATTTTAGCAAATAACTTCCTCTCAAATCAAACTATTTAGAAGTACAAGTTTCGCTCTCCATTCAACTCCTCCTAAATCTAACTCAAACATTTGTTTCCTTCATCTTTCACAGTCCTATGACACTCTGAGCCCATTACATTCACAGCACACCTCTGTCCATAGCAATATGAATAGAGAAATCTCTAGTACATGTATTGACAGGAACAGATATTTTTTTCTATGTTTCATTCATTTATTAATTCATTCAAGTAATATGTCTTATTACTGTTATTTATGTCTGATTCTTTTGCAACCCCATGGATTGTAGCCTTCCAGGATCCTCTGTCCATGGGATTTCCCAAGCAAGAATACTGTAGTGGGTCGCCATTACCTTCTCCAGGGGATCTTCCCCACCCAGGGGTCGAGCTCACTTCTCCTGCATTAGCAGGCAGATTCTTTATCCCTGAGCCAACAGGGAAACCCAGAATATTCCTTGCACATCATGGATTATCAAAGCACTGTGTTAAGAGCTAGGCTGCCACAAAACTGAACAGAGGATAGTCTTGACCTAAAATACGTTTCAGTCTTACAAGGGATTATAAAACAGATACACAACAAGGAAAGTAAACTAAGACTTGTGTAAATGAACGCTCTGCTGTTCAGGGAGGTAAGGATAATCTCCACCCCAGCTATGAAGATGATGGATGATTTCACAGAAGAGATGGCTTTGGAACTGGGGAAGCTTAGATGGGACTTGATGATTTGGAGATGGGAGAAAGGTGAAAGGGGCATATCACGGCAGAGAGAAGAGGACCAATGAAGGTGAGAAAAACATGAGATCTGGGAATAAAAAGTAGTATTTCCCCTTAATTTGCCTGCAGCAACGGCTCATGAAGCAGAGTGATGGGAAACAGATTTGTTAAAATGTGTTGAAACCAGATCGAAGAGAGACCAGCACACCAACTGAGGAACTGCTCTTGATTCTAGAGGGAATGGAAAATCTCTGAAGGGTTTGGAGCTTGCAAGTAAATAGTCAAAGGTGACTTCAGGAAGACTGCCAGCTGTGTGTGAAAAATAGAAGGGAGCCCAGCGGGACAGGCAGCCAGGTAGGAGGTCAGTGCCATCGACCTCACAAAGGAGGGAAGGGAAAGGTCCCAGAGTGCCAGGGACATCTCAGAGACAGAGCAAAGAGGACTTAACCATCAAACGAGAAGGAGGGAGATGCCAGGGAGGAGGAATCACAGAGCCTTGAGTACCTGGGAGAACCATGATGCCATTCGTAGTCAATGCAATACAAGGAAACAGAAGATGGTAAGTTCATTTCCACAGGTACAAACGTGTGTGGTATTTCTACAAATTTTAGGTGCATCCCCCAGCCCAGCAAGGTGTGCAAATCATCGATGGAAGATGTCTGTGTTGGAAAAGTATTACTCCCATTGATTCTTCATTTGAAAGATTTTTGTTTTTTGATGTGGACCATTTTTAAAAGCCTTTATTGAATTTGTTTCAGTATTGCTTCTGTTTTATGTTTGGTGGGGGGGAGCAGGGAGGGGGTTAGATGTGGTGCATGTAGGATCTCAGCTCCCGACCAGGAATTGAACCTGTACCCCCTGCATTGGAAGGGGAAGCCTTAACCGCTGGACTCCCATTAATTCTAAAGCAATATTTGCTCTATCAACACCTCAACATACGAATTGACAGAGTAGCACTGACATATATACATTACCATGTGTAAAATCCTCAGCTAGTGGGAAGTTGCTGGATAGCAGGGAGCTCAGCCACATGGAGGAGTCACATAGGGTGGGAGGTGGGAGGGAGGTTCAGGGGGAGGGGACATGTGTATGCTTATGGCTGATTCACGCCGATGCATGGCAGAAGCTAACAGAACATGGTAAAGCAATTATCCTTCAATTAAAAATAAATTAATTTTTAAAAACCCTCAATGTGAGCTCCACCTGATTTCCTCGCTGCCTTCCCAGCCGCAAGCCCTTCCACCTGATGGGTTGGCTTGCCACCTCCATTTATCCGCAGCTCATGCTCGCCATGCTGGCCTGCCACTGACTTCAGACAGCTCTTGAGTGCTGGACCTTCGCAGGTTAGCCCCAGCAACCTCTCCCCAGGGCTTTCTAAAATCCTACTGGACACCGCATGTCCAAGGATTCTCCCCCGATAGATGGCTGAGCTGGACTGACTCTCAGGCATCTAGGTGAATGCAGATGGCGACGGTCCCACTGGAAAGGCAGGATGAGTGTGGAGAATTCTGGAACGTTGGGAGAGCTCGTGACGATTATCCTCAGTCATCACCACAGTGAGGGGACCGTGGAGTGTGCCAGACCGGCCTGCAGGACTGTGGTGTGTCCACGAAAGGAAGGCAGGGAAGCTCACGCTCCTGGGCTCTCACTCACACCTGGATGTGAGCAGAGTAGGGGAAGGACAGGCACTGGGGCTGTTTGGGCACGCTGATTCTGCACTGTGAGTGTGCCTTCTGGCGTGAGTGTGCCCTCTGGCAGCCCACGGATGCTGAAGGACCACTGGCGGCCCACTCTGGCCACAAGCAGCAGGCTCACCCCTCGGTGCGGAGCCCTGGGAGGTTCCGAGGAGCTGAAGTGGAATGAGCCGAGGTTAAATGCTCTTGCGCTTCTAAGTGACAGGTTTTAATTAAACATAATTCACACCTCAACTGAGCCCATCAGCTCTGCAGAAAGTCCAGGTTTCTGCTGCTGACAGACTTGAAGGCTGACAAGGGAGGAAGTGTGGGGAGACCTATGGAGACAGGGTGGAGGGGGAAAAGACATTTGTGTGAAATCAACATTAAGAGAGGAAAGAAAATACACTTAAAGGAGTTTGTTGTTGTTCAGCTGCTAAGTGGTGTCCGACTCTTTGGACCCCATGGACTGCAGCATGCCAGGCCTCCCTGCCCCTCATTATCTTCCAGAGTTTGCCCAAGTTCATGTCCATTGAATCAGTGATGCTATCCAACCATCTCATCCTCTGCTGCTCACTTCCAAAAGGAGTATGTTTCAACTAAATATGACTTGACATACTTAGAGTGGTGATTTTGATGTTTCCACTCTCTTTAAAAAAAAGGGTAGCTAAATAACTTGTCTTTGTGACATAATATCTTGGGTCCCAATGTTACTTTTTCCCAGTTTCAAAAAGTGTTGAAAATGTTAGTCTCTCGGTCGTGCCCGACTCTTTGCAACCCCATGGACCACACAGCCCACCAGGCTCCTCTGTCCCTGGGATTTTCCAGGCAAGAATACTGGAGTCAATTGCCATTTCCTTCTCCCGGGGATTTGTCCATTTCCCCACTCAGGGATCGAATTCAGGTCTCCTGCATTGCAGGTGGATTCTTTGCAATCCTTCAAAAATTACTGGAAGATTTTATTTATTTTATGACAGTAGAAATATGATAAATGCAAATGTTCCCATTATACAGACCTGACCACAACACCCAGAGAAAAGAGGCAGAGACCAATTCACGTGGAGAACAGGGTTCAGGCTGACAAAAGAAACTATGATTCCCCCAAACAAGACCCCAGCCTCGCTTTCAGTGGAAGAAAATCTGACATCAGCCATGGCTTTTGCTTTTGAAGCTATTCCCCTTTTGTTTGCTGAAGCTAAAAAGAAATTAAATATATAAAAATATTTATTCTCCCTAAACTTCTATTTCTGGGGTCACAGCTGCAGGATTAACATATGTTAAAGCTCAAACGACTGAAGGTTGATTGTGCACATCTCTTCAAATGCAGCTTAATCGCCCAAGAGTGCGGATCCCATTTCAGATGTATTTTAAGCGTGAAAAAATTTATATAATTATTGTCTCATCAGATAAATATTAAAATCCTAAACCACTCTACTTAAGGTCCCTGAAGTTTCTGCTGAGCAAAATCCTCCCCCCGTCCACTCCCATGGGCTCAAAGCCCTCATCCTCTGCGAAGCCACCCCCAGTTCCCCAACGGGAACTGTCACCTCTGTGAACCTCCCCAGCAAGCACTTAGTCTCCTAATACAGCATTTAGGTGCTCGGAAGGTAGTTATCTGGACATGCACGCATCTTATTTCCCAACTTCCCTGTTGTATCCTGCGATCCCCGAGGGAAGGAACTATAATGCACACATCAGCATATCTGCCCAAGAGCTGAGTGAAAGACATCCTGCTTAGGAGGTGTTAAAGGTATTTTTTAAATGAATGATGACTGCAAGAAAATCCTCCAGGGTACTCAGGCTTTCCTTTTAAAGTTTGGCTTTAGAACATGGAAAGCAAGCTTCTAACCGGATGCACCTAGCCCGCGGCTACTTCTCCACCGCTCCATCACAAATGAATCCCATCTGCTGGTCCTCTCTGCCGGCCTCTCTGGAGATTCCCTGCAGGCTAACTGGTCACTCTCTGTTCTAACCTTGGATTTTTGCCAGTTCTGGCTCCTGGGGAAACTTCGCTTGGGCCAGGGGTCTATCTAGGATGCTGGTTTGTACGTTATATGCTCAATACCATATGCTTTTTCTCTTTAAACTCTTAATTACTACTTTCTTTTTAGTTATCTTCATTTCCTCCCTCCTGAAATGTTCTGTTTCCAGGTCTCTCCTGAAACTATCTCCTTTGAGTCATCCACAGAACAGAAGGTAAACAGATGGTACTCCGATCGCTCTGGTAATTACCCCCTGAGAAAACCATCCTTGTTCCCAAAGCAGGTAATTTGGACTAGATGAGAACTTCCGCCAGAACAACCCATGTGAGTAGGGTGATGTGCTGTATACAACCATGATCATAGTTTATATCATAGGAACCATCATTGTTAATTTTTTACAAAATCAGGCTGTCACTTTCTACAGTGAAGGATGGACAACATCTAAAAACTAGTATTAATGATTTTCTTTTCTGTCTAAAAAGAAATCCTTCAGGCTCCATCCCCACTTCCAAGTTCAACTCCACCTCTCCGATGGGTTTGGGGCACCGGAATCACAGTAGAGAAACTTTTAGGCACCTACTGATTTTTCTTTTAATTTTCAACTTTTTATTTTATACTGGGTTATAGCTGATTAACAACGTTGTGATAGTTTGAGGTGAACAGCAAAGGAACTCAGCCGTACATATACATGTATCCATTCTCCCCAAATCCCTCTCCCATCCAGGCTGCCACATAACCTTGAGCAGAGTTCCCCGTGCTCTACAGTAGGTCCTTGCTGGTGATCCATTTTAAATATAGCAGTGTGTACATGCCCATCCCAAACCCTAAGTATCCCTTCCCCCTAGCAAACATAAGCTCATTTTGTAAGTCTATGAGTCTCTTTCTGTTTTGTAAGTAAGCTCATTTTTATCATTTCCTTTTAGATTCCACATATAAGGGATGTCATACAATATTTCTCCTTCTCTGTCTGGCTTACTTCACTCAGTATGACGCTCTTTGGGTAGGTTCATCAATGTTGCTTCAAATGGCATTATTTTATTCTTTTTAATGACTGAGTAATATTCCACTGTATGTATTAGGTACCTACTCTTACTAACAATGGCATTCCTGTAGCTCAGCTGGTAAAGAATCCACTTGTAATGCAGGAGTCCCAGGTTCAGTCCCTGAGTTGGCAAGATCCTCTGGAGAATGGAATGGCAACCCACTCCAGTATTCTTGCCTGGAGAATCCCATGGACAGAGGACTCTGGCGGGCTACAGTCCATGGGTTCACAAAGAGTCAGACAAGACTAGCGGCTAACACACTTACCAACAATCTGTGTCAGTCAGTTCAGTCGCTCAGTCGTGTCCGACTCTTTGCGACCCCATGAATCGCAGCACGCCAGGCCTCCCTGTCCATCACCAACTCCCGGAGTTCACTCAGACTCACACCCATCAAGTCCGTGATGCCATCCAGCCATCTCATCCTCGGTCATCCCTTTCTCCTCCTGCCCCCAATCCCTCCCAGTATCAAAGTCTTTTCCAATGAGTCAACTCTTCACATGAGGTGGCCAAAGTATTGGAGTTTCAGCTTTAGCATCATTCCTTCCAAAGAAATCCCAGGGCTGATCTCCTTCAGAATGGACTGGTTGGATCTCCTTGCAGTCCAAGGGACTCTCAAGAGTCTTCTCCAACACCACAGTTCAAAAGCATCAGTTCTTTGGTGCTCAGCCTTCTTCACAGTCCAACTCTCACATCCATACATGACCACACGAAAAACTATAACCTTGACTAGACAGACCTTAGTCCGCAAAGTAATGTCTCTGCTTTTGAATATGCTGTCTAGGTTGATCATAACTTTTCTTCCAAGGAGCAAGCATCTTTTAATTTCATGGCTGCAATCACCATCTGCAGTGATTTTGGAGCCCCCCAAAATAAAGTCTGACACTGTTTCCACTGTTTCCCCATCTATTTCCCATGAAGTGATGGAACCAGATGCCATGATCTTTGTTTTCTGAATGTTGAGCTTTAAGTCAACTTTTTCACTCTCCTCCACTTTCACTTACATCAAGAGGCTTTTTAGTTCCTCTTCACTTTCTGCCATAAGGGTGGTGTCATCTGCATATCTGAGGTTATTGATATTTCTCCCGGTAATCTTGATTCCAGCTTGTGTTTCTTCCAGCCCAGCGTTTCTCATGATGTATTCTGCATAGAAGTTAAATAAGCAGGGTGACAATATACAGCCTTGACGCACTCCTTTTCCTATTTGGAGCCAGTCTGTTGTTCCATGTCCAGTTCTAACTGTTGCTTCCTGACCTGCATACAGATTTCTCAAGAGGCAGGTCAGGTGGTCTGGTGTACTCCTCTTAAAACTAATCTTTAAGCACAGACCTTTTTTTTTTTAATGAGTCTTACTTTCAAGGAAATTACCAAAATGCAGTTTCTACCAATCGGTAAATCATTTTGACTTTTTGGCAAAGTCAGTATCAAATCTTTAAATCCAGGCTTGGGACAGTGGGACAAATAAAGCCTCCTCTGAAACAGAATTCTGCCTGCACAGCCACTGTGATTGTAACTGCGAACCATGATCAGCTGGAGTTCTTTTCTAACAGTGGGACTAACTAAAGAGCTTTCACCAAGAGCAGGGCACCTATGTCATTGGGCAAAATGGTAAAGGTCATCCAAAGCCCTTCACGTAAGGAGAAGAGAAGCAGTGAGAAATGCTAATTGCCCTTTTCTCACCCAGACCAGCTCCAATTATTAGCAATTTTTTGCGGTGGTGTTTTTCCTCTTTTCTGTCTGGTGTATTAGTGTGACCATCCAAAGGCTGCAATTTAGATCCAGGTCTCATTAAAAAGAAGATGGGGATTTTAATATGTAGACCCAACACAAAAGCAAGCTATTTATCTGCACTCGGCCGATGGCAGAGGTTAAAATTTCACTGAAACGATTTTTCCGAGATGCATGTAGCTGCATGTATCCTTTTCCTTGTTCTCTCCTGGAGAGGCAAAATAGGACAGGAAGAAATACATAAGGATGGAAAAGCCCCTGCTAACCTTGTCAGCTTCATCAACATTATGGACAAATGATGGCCCATTTTACAATAAAGGGCCTGTGTTTTCCATTTCAGCATTTTGGGTCTTAACTTAGGAGGCTGTTATATACTATTTGGTAATCTTCTCTTCTGCTTTTCCTGACATTATAAATTGTCCACAGTACTTGTGTTTTCTATTATTAACCTTCAAACTAAGAAGTGGGAGAAGAGAGATGCTTTACTTTTCAGTATCCTACTTAATGAAATAGCTGAAGAAATTATTTTGCTGTTTTAAAGTTACTCACCTGTATCTGTGGGGGAGAAAATGCCTGTCATATGAAGTACAACAGAACCTCACAAATATTAGCATGTCTAATAAGACTCAATTCTCTCTGTCTGGTGAGTAGGAAAAAATAACTGTCTTGGCCATTTGTTATTTAAGTTCTTTGAGTTAAGGGTACACTTAACTCAAGTAACTCTGGTTGACGTGAGGCCAGCTAATTTGTGTAGTAATGAGACTACCAGAGACCTACTGGAGGAAGTAATTGATTGATAATCAATACTATGCATGGCTAACAGCCAATACTTGACTCATTTATTATGGACTCTGCCAATATAAATAGATTCATTTTCAACCCACCTGATAACTCCCTTCACAGTAAGTCAAATTAGTACTTCAAAACAGTCCTTGATTTAGACCTAGTAAAGCTGAGAACTGCACCTCACATTCAAGGTACTTTGATGTTATTTATGAAACAATTATTAATAATATCATGTTAAAACCAGATTTTGACTACAATATAGAGAAATCTACATTTTCCATAAGCTCCCCATACCTCTCTATGCACCCTATAGAGAGCCCCTCAGCTAGTTTTAAATGAATAGAAGATTCTTCCTCTGAAGTGCAAAGGATGATATGAACCCAACTATCAGATTTGCTGGAAATATTGCGTATTTGAAGACATCAGATATCTAAGTTTCTCCTTCCAACTTGAGGATTGTGAAATAAGTCAGACAGAGAGACAAGCATCGTATGATATCACGTATGTGTGAAATCTAAAAAATTGACACAAATGCACTTATTTACCAAACAGAAATAAACCCCAGACATAGGAAACAAATTTAAGATTACCAAAAGGGGAAGGGAGCAGGGAGAGGGATGAGACAAATTAGGAGTTGGGATTAACAGATACACACTACTGTATACAAAACACATAAACAACAGGCTGTATAGCACAGGGAACTATACTCAATATCTTATAATAATTTATAATGGAAAAGACTTTGAAAAAGTATATATATACATATATGTAAAACTGAATTACTTTGAAATTAACACAACACCGTAAATTAGCTATACTTCAATTTTTGAAAAGGAAAAAAAAAAAACAACTTGGGGACAAGTAGAGAGATCCTCTCTACTGGATAATAAGAGGGCTGAAATCTACATCCTTACTGCAACTATTAAAAAGCCTTTACTCATCACAAAAAGTGATTATTTTCTCATTGAAAAGAATAAAGCTGAAATAGAACTATCATTCCATGTCCCCAGATCATTCTGTAATTAATGTGAGGCTGCAAACAGCCCAAGGACTGGGCATCTTTTTGTAGACCAGGTATTTTCTCTTTTTTTTTTTTTTTGCAGTCTAGAAATATCGCTGGTGACAGCATGGACATTCCCATGCCTCTCATCAAGCAGCCACTGTCCATCAGTAACATAATTAAAGAGTCTCCCTCTCCATCAAAAGACAGCCAGAATTAGTTAGAAAACGCTCTCCAACACTAACAAATAATTTCAAGTAGAAGAAGGGACAACAGATGTTAAGATGGAGAAAGGAGGAAAGGGAAGTGAAAAATGAGAATGCAATAGATTAAAGGACAGAAGCCAGGCTCCAGATTGGGCTGAAGAACTGTCAGTCTCTTCCCCCTTTATCTTGCTGAGTGAAAATAAAAATATCTACAAGCACATTAACATTCCTAGAACAACGATTATAATTATGGCAGCAGCCTCAAATTTCCACCCTCTTCCCCTGAGGTTTCTGAAAATAAAAATCCACAGACACAAAACATGACATCATTAACAGCCTGCACTGTGTAACTGCTGGACATAGCAGGTTTCCCCAGTAACTTCATACATCACGGAGCCTTTGTCAAGATAACGTTTGGATATCACCAAATTAATTTTTTAGCCTTATCATTGTAAATGTATGTGTCTGCTCTCCAACCATGCAAGCAGCAACAAGAAACAGATGAATTGTTCAGATATTGCAAGAAACTGCTTTCGCACGAAGACAATAGTGATATTTTTGAGAAAGCAGGATGTTTGTAATAAGGGGAGGAAAGAAAGTGAAAGTGTTAGTTGCTCAGTAATGCCTGACTCTTTTGCAACCCCATGGACTGTAGCCCCCCAGGCTTCCCTATCCATGGGATTCTCCAGGCAAGAATACTGGAATGGGTCACCATTCCATTCTCCAGGGGATCTTCCTGACCCAGGGATTAAATCCAGATCTCCTGCATTGCAAGCAGATTCTTTACCATCTGAGCCATTGCAATAAGGCCTGGGTTCAAATATTCATCCTCCCATTTAAGTGCTCTGTTTAGGGGAGCAAGTTCATAAAACCAATAGGGGTTCCCATTTCCCCCTGTTACAAGGATCCTTCAGAAGGTTGGATATCAGTTAAAGTCCATGAAAATTCTTTAAGCGTAATAAGTTTTCATACATGTCACTGGACTCCAAGTGTCCTAACATTAGGAACTGCGTCTTTCCATCCTTTCCAATGACAGCTTCCCTGATTGGGGCTTCCCTCATAGCTCAGTTGGTAAAGAATCCACCTGCAATGCAGGAGGCCCCGGTTTGATTCCTGCATCAGGAATATCCGCTGGAGAAGGGATAGACTACCCACTCCAGTGTTCTTAAGCTTCCCTGGTGGCTCAGCTGGTAAAGAATCCAGCCTGCAATGCAGCAGACCTGGATTTGATCCCTGGGTCAGGAAGATCCCTGGAGAATGGAATGGTGACCCATTCCAGTATTCTTGATCCCTGGGTTGGGAAGATCCACTGGAGAAGGGAAAGGCTACCCACTCCAGTATTCTGGCCTAGAGAATTCCATAGGCACGACTGAGTGACTAAGCACCATCCTTTCCAATGCACTCAATAACACAGCACTTATTTAATTAGTAGATTAATTATTTAAGTGTTGTCTGATCCTGTCATGGGCATTATACTGGCCCCAGAAGACTGCCAGCCAAGTAGACCCAGGCTTCAGTGTTCAAAGCCAAGCCAAGAATGGCAATTATCCAAAATAGAGCCACCGGTGAGAGCAAACCCATGTCAGAGGGTGGGTGGAGAGGGGCCAACAGCAGGGACAAACCTGTCATCTGGCCCCAGCGGACAAGGCAGCACCTGAAGCTCAAGGCCGTATCCAAACATGCAGGAGTTCACAGCACGGGCATGGAGAGGGGAAGAAGAACATAGAAGCAAGACCAGAACTATTACAAGGGTGCCCAGGGCACCCTCCCCCCAGCTGGGACGACACCCCAAGACCCGTGGGATTCAACCTGAGTTAAAGTCCCAGGATCAAGACAGATTGCTGGTCAATTACTATCTGACAATATTTGCAGGGGTGAACACAGTGCCTTTGAAAGGACATGGATGGGTTTTCAGCCAGACAGAACCAAGTTCAGATCCAGTTCTGAAATTTACTAGACGTGTGACCTTGTGTAGGGTCCCCAACCCTTGAGAGTATCAATTTCTATTCCCCTACAAAATTAGGATAATAAGTCCTTCCTCTCAGTGCTTTTGTGGGAATTAAATGAAACCAAGAGTCACGAAAGCTCTGAAACAACGGGTGGCAAGCACACAGCCAACACTGACTTCCTCCTCCGGCTCATTTCTGGACCTCTCTCTTGGCTGAGTATTTTTTATTAGCAACTTAGTAGCCTCATCAAGTTTTTAGTCAGTAAGTGCTTTTTGAAAAAGATTAGACTTCAGTTTTCTTTTAGCCTTACTTCAATACCTGATTCTGACGTAAACCATGATCACCATAACCTCTGATTCCATTCACGGAGAACAGCACAGGATGCTGGAAAAAGATTGACTAGACTCCTCAGCAGTCAGCTTCGACAACAGCAAACAACCTGCCTCATGCTCACTAAATATGCCTCGGTATCGATGCCAAAGAGTAGAAGCTTCCCTATGAACTAGTACTAAAAACGAGTTTTTTTTCCAGAATGTGAAATCTTGAGATTGGCCTTTACAGGTGAAATGCAAAGAAATCATAAGTTGACAAATATATATTAATTTACTAACTTATTCAGCAAATGTTTATTGAGCTCCTACTGTATGCCAAGCATTCAGCTAAAAGCTCAGGACACGGCATTGGAACAGGTTGTAGGCTATTTACCAGGGTAGCCTGCATTTTAAATGAACTTTGTCTGGGCTGCATGATAAATAAACTTTAACATTTCAGTAATTTCACAAGATCAAGATGTATTTCTCAGTCAGTCAGTATCTGGCAGCTTTCCATGCTTGATGGCCCCCCCTTCCAATGGTTAACACATGGATCCAACTTCCTTCCATCTTTTTGTGCCTTTATCTTAAGCACGTGGATTCCAGGGTCTTTAAAGGAAGAGAAGTGACAATTTCCAAAATATACAAACAGTCCATATAACTCGACAATGACAAAGCAAACAACCCAATCAAAACATGGGCAGAAGACCTAAATAGACATTTCTTCAAAGAAGACATGCAGATGGCCTCGAGCCACACGCAAAGATGCTCAACATCACTAGTTATTGGAGAAATGAAAGTCAAAATGATGATAAGGTTCCACCTGACACCGGTCAGAATGGCCATCATTACAAAGTCTACAAATAATGAATGCTTCAGAGGGTGTGGATAAAGGGAACCCTCCTACACTATTGGTAGAAATATAAGTTGGTACAGCCATATGGAAAACAGTATACAGACATCTTAAAAAAACTAAAAAATACAATTACCATATGACCCAGCAACCCCACTCTTGGGCATATATCTGGACAAAAGTCTAAATTCAAAAAGATACATGCAACCGTTATGTTTGTAGCAGCATTGTTTACTATATATATAATGGAATACTACACCACCATAAAAAGAATGGAATACTGCCATTCACAGCAACATACAGGGACCTAGAGATTATCACACTAAGTGAAGTAAATCAGAAAGAGAAAGAAAAATATGCTGTGACATCACTATATGTGGAATCTAAACTGTGACAAAAACGAACCTATCTACGGAACAGAAACGGACTCACAGGCGTAGAGAGTGGACTTGCGGTTGCCAAGGTGGAGGGTGGGGTTGAGAGATGCAAACCATTATGCAGAGATGCATCAACAAGGCACCACCGTACGGTGCAGAGAGTTGGCACACCTACTATTTGCAGACTACTGTACATAGATGCATTCCGTTCTCCAAGCCCCTTCCAGGAGCTTCCAGTTCAGTGAATGATGACAAATATATACACACATAACTGATCAGAGATAGTGTTCTTGCCTGGAGAATCCCAGGGACGGCGGAGCCTGGTGGGCTGCCGTCTGTGGGGTCGCACAGAGTCGGACATGACTGAAGCGACTTAGCAGCAGCATAGCTGACATATGATATTACCGAGGGTCTGAGCTCTGGAAATACTGAGCCCCTGAAGCATATTGTAGAAAAAAATGCAGTGAAGAAAGGGATGCACTTTAACAAGTAAATATGAGGAAAAGAGTTCCAGGTGGAGAAAGAGCCTGAGAAAAGGAAATATTTAATAGATGGCGGGGACCCCAGTGTGGCTGGCATGTAACTCACGTGACGAGGTAAAGTTTGAAAAGTCAGGGAGCAGGTAGAAGCAGAGGAAGAGTGTTTCAAGGATGCAGTCGAGAGAAGGCGAAGGTGGGATGATTTGAGAGAATAGCATTGAAACATGTATATTACCATATGTGAAATAGATCACCAGTCCAAGTTCGGTGCATGAAACAGGGCACTCAAAGCCAGTGAACTGGGATGACCCTGAGGTCATGGGTGGGAGGGAGGTTCAGGATGGGGGACACATGTCCACCGTGGCTGATTCACGTCAATGTATGGCAAAAAACACCACAACATTGTAACTAGCCTCCAGTTAAAATAGATAAATCTTTTTTTAAAAAAAAAAAGAGGCACTGAGGTTCTAAACTGAGGACATCCCCTAGCCACTACTTTATTCCATGCTCCTTGAAAGTAAGTACCGTGACTTCATCAACTCCTTTTCTTTTTAGTTTTGCTTTTAATTTCCCTCCATGCCTACCCAGGGCATAGAGGCTCACTTGGTTGGTGCTGATTGACAGAATGGCTGCCCAGGTAAACAGTAGACACCACAAGGACACTGATAACCACCCCACAAGTAGGGGATTCACGTGCAAACATTAAGGAGAGGGACAAGGAGCAATTGATGTATACCATCCGCCTTTTTAGAGCTGAGGCAACACATCAGTTGTTCAGCAAAGAAAGAGTAAGATCCCTAGGCCAAGGTCCAAGAAACGAGAGTACAGTCTTCCCCTTCTGTTTACACACCCCGTGGGGCAGGAAGAGCCTTCGCCCCGATTTCTGGAACAGCTGAGCTCTCATCTGCTTTTACTGGTTTCCAGCTGATTGGCCTCAGACCAGCCAGGTGCCCACTCCACATCTTCATCCAGACACAGTGATGTTGACAGCTACATCCCCGGGATTTTCAGGAGGTAAAAGAAGATGGATATAAAAGCTCTTTGAAAAGACTGGAGTCCTAAATAATGTATAAGGTGCCCATTTTAATGGAAAGTATGGCCTTCAGGTAGAAAGTGCAAAAGATGGAGGCGGGACACTGGTTAAAAGGAAAGCAGGTAGGACAAATTGAAAAAGTGGCATTGACATATATACACCATCATGTGTGAAACAGCTCGCAAGGGGGAAGCTGCCATATAGCCCAGGAAGCCCAGCCTGGCACTCTGTGATGACCAAGAGGGTGGGATGGGAGTGAGGAGGGAGGCAGAAGAAGGAGGGGATACATACATACATATAATTATGGTTGATTAGCATTGTTGTATGGCAGAAACCAGCACAACATTGTAAAGCAATTATCCTCTGAATAAAAAAAAAATTTAAACAAAAATAAACAAAAATTTTAAAAAGAAAGAGAAATGAAATCCAAGTTCCTATCTCACCAGCCTGAAAAACACACGCCATGCTTGGCCTGTCCACGGTGCAAGCTCCAAGTGCCAGCTGATTTGGATAGAGAGCATCCTCATGGGCAACAGAACCCATCTCAGACCCAAAGCAGCTTCTGCCACGGGCTCTGGGCCGGTGATTAGCTTCTCTTCTCCAGCACCCGAGGGACTGGCTAGTACCACACTGTAGGGCAACTTAATTAAAGAATGAGATAAACAAAGCAGTGCCTCTCTCTCCGAATCAAGCCAAAGTGTCACGAGAAATAAAACAATTAAGCAGAAACAAAGGCCCCGATAAAGTGTTCAAGCAGAACAAGTTTATATGAAAACATAATGAAGGTTTATGATTACAAATCAAAAGGCCAGGAGGCAGCCAGCCCTCCATGGCTGCCCTCATCAGGCTCACCTAGAATGTTATAGCACTGAGAAGGGAAAGAGAAGAATTATGCAGAAAGCTCAGTATGCCACCTGTGAGTCCTGCGTTGACTTTCCCAGGAGCTTCCACAGGCTCCATCTTGTTTAATCCTTCCAGCAACCTCCTTGGAGTGGGTATTAGCTTCATTTTTCAGAAAAGGAAACAAAGGCTCAGAGAATTTATGTGACATGCCCAAGTTTGCAGAATATGAAGTAGCAACCACCAGAACTAAAATCCAGATGCTCACCTCAAAACCTAGCCCTGTATCCTGGTTGTAGGTTGACCTTCCTCCACTCCTCCTCCACTCCAGTCTAACTGGCCCCCGTGATGCATTCTGTCTCTATGACTCATCTTTGAGGCTAACGTTTTGAGAAGAGAAGAGGAGATGAAAAATGGAAACGTTGTGACCTACCCTTCGTAGTTTGAACTCTAAGTGATTCTTACAGAGGAAAGCTCAGAATGGATGCTGAGTCACTCAGTCATGTCCAACTCTTTGCGACCCCATGGACTTCAGCACACCAGGCTTCCCTGTCCTGCACCATCTCCCCGAGCTTGATCAGACTCATGCCCACTGAGTCGGTGATGCCATCCAACCATCTCATCCTCTGTCGCCCCCTTTTCCTCCTGCCTTCAGTCTTTCCCAGCATCAGGGTCTTTTCCCAATGAGTCAGCTCTTTGCATCAGGTGGCCAAAGTATTGGAGCTTCAGAATGGATATCAGTATGGATATTCAGATGCTATTAGCACACATTTCTAGGCAAGCAAGGTTGTTAAACGTCCTACCAGGGGTGTTGTCCACTCTTCCCATTGAACTACCACCAACTTTGCATGTGATGTTATGGCTTCTTCTGTTCTGAGTATTGCTGATATGGGGGGATTTAATCAATGACAATGGATGCACGTGAGAGTAAAAAATCAAGAAATACCAACCCCAAAGGCGATATAACTTGTGAGCTTAGAAAACGCCCTGTGTTCTAAGTTCTGTTGTTGCTGTTTCACATTACAGGAAATGGAGAAGAAATGTCAGACCCAAGACTCTAAACTCCTAAAAGGGGAGGGGTGGAGGGCAGAATTTGAAGATGGAGATAGGTTGAGAATGAAGGGAAAATCCTATAAACATGGACACCCACATCAGCCAGGACACGAGACTCATAACCAGAGAAGCAGGGCTGTGGACAGCAACACTCGAGAGCATTGGAGTCCACGTCAGCTTAAGTGGGGACAACGCAAAGTTTTCTGGAAACGTCAATGCGAGAACATTGACATGTGGGCGGTAACTTACATGGAAAAAAAGGAGCAAAGGTGAAGTCAGAAAAATAAGAAAGGCTCCAATTCAGACAGAATATGTGAATGCTCAGTGACCAAGGAGGAAAAAAAAGAAAAAAACAATGAAGGGTAACAGGACAAAGCAACTAAAGAAATGGAGAAACAAATCCAAACCAAGCATCTTTCATTTAAAACCTGAATCAGTCGGAATCCCAGAAGGAAGCGAACGGCACACTGACACTGGGGGAAGGGTCTATTAAACTCTTCAAGGAGGGTTTACTCAAAGAGCTCTTACAAGCAGGGAGACCGGGCACTGCGAAATCACACGGGTGTGGAATCCCAAGACAGGTACAAGCTAAGGCGCTGTCGTCACCGCCAAGGTCTGAAGGGCTGTGAGCAGAGAATACAGACCAGATCCTGGAAGGCAAGACTTACAGGTGGAGCCTTGGCTTACAGGTACAGCCGTGACCTCTGAGTGAGGTTACCCTGCAGGGAGAGTTCTGGGGGCTCAAGACCCCAACCACACCCCCTTCTCCTCTGCTCTCTGATCTCCTCCTGGGGCTGCCCATTGGACAAACCAAGCAGAACAAGACGCTGAAGCTGCCGCTGGTGTACTTCATACAAGTCAGCCACAAGGCTAAGAAGAGATGCCCGCACAGGGGTCAAAATCAACGCCTCTGATCCAGGCTAACCTTGGTACAGAGAAATCAGAGTCTCAAGCCATGACATCTGAGTGCCAAGAGAACACGGAAGGACTAACTACATTTCAAAGTTCTGTGTGGGGACTTCCCTGGGTGGTCCAGTTGTTAAGACTTCACCTTCTATTGCAGGGCTGTGGGTTCGATTCCTGGCCAGGGAACTAAGATCCCACATGCCTCATGACCAAAAAGGCCCAAAACATAAACAGAAACAATATTGTAGCAGATTCAATAAAGACCTTAAAAATGGTCCCCCTTAAAAAAAAAAGAATCCTTAAAAGATATATTTTAAAAACAGTCCTGTACGAAAGCATGGCAAACTGATTTCATTTCGCAATCAGCTACTCCTCCAAACAGATGCATGTCATTTGCTTTTGGTGTCTGTTATAAAGAATATTGACACCCAGAATAGACTTTAATGAACCTGTTAAGGAAAGCATCAAAATATCACCCAGCAAAACATTCAGCTCCTTAATTAGTAGTCACACACAAAAAATAAATAAATAAAAGTTCTAATGTGTTTTCACCATCATGAGTTACAAAGCCCTCATTTCAGCCAAAATGGAAACATCAGGGTGTTGGCAGCCGGACTATCATGCTGTCGGGCCAGCCACTCTCTGGGCAGCCCGTCTACAAGTTCCCTGCCCAAACTCATTAATAAGCTCTCTCGCTAAACACTGAACTTGCCCCAGTCCATCTCTCCTAGTCAATTGAGGCTTCTCTTTGGAACATGGCATGCTGAGGTTTAGAAAATAAATACCAGCATTTTTTACCTTCTCACCTGCCCGCCAATTACGAATGCTGTAACTGCTGTCCTCTGTGGTCACCATTTGCTTCTGGTGATCCTGTACTTCTCATTTATTAAAGACTCTTTGATTTAGAATCTAATACTAAAAAAGAAAAAAAAAAAGAAAAAATGTTTTCCTACCTACAGCATCAATTATGTAGATTGGGTTTTCTGGAGGTAGAAAACCAACGAGACATCATCAGTATTCTTGGAATTTCTGACTTCATTCATACGGTTACCGTGATCGTATGACTTATTATTGGCGAGCCGAGGCCGATGAATTCTCCACAGGCTGTCAGTAATTATCCTCGAGTATCTGTGATGAGGATGCAGAAAATTGCTATTTTGTGCTGACTCAGGAGTGTGCGAGCAACCTCCCTCTCCCTTCTCCAGGCTCCGAGATTTCACCGCGATCTATCTCAGCTGATTCGCTCAGGAAAGTTCTATTAAATTCCAAATGATCTCATCAAGCGACCGATGGTATATTAAGATATAAATAAAAGGATATATAGACATGATGTATTGGGTGCATGTCACCCCTGAGGAAGAAAACGTGAAATGAAACCCCAGGATGATCCAAGTATTAATAGCAACCCCAGTGAAAAAATCTGTCAGGGGATTTCTGCAGCTGCCTCGTCTCTTGTGGCCACAAAGGCAAGTTCTGCTGGAACATGAGAGACCCAAGCACAGGACAGTGATCCCCATGGCCCCACTGAAGGCTGGACCCTTCAGATGCCAGTGAACACAACCCACATGGTTCTGGACAAAGCAGGTAAGGAAGTGATTGGAGATGTTCGCGCCGCGGGAACAACAAAACTCACATGAATAACACTGTCCGTTGTCCTGCACACCTTCGAGAGACTTGTTCTGTATGTATCAGTCTTGCTCTCACTTATCGTGGTCCTGCCCATCCCTGAGGCATGAGGAGGGGAGCCCTGGGTGACCAACGTGTGGTTGTCGAGGGTGGGCACAGTGGGTGAGCCTCAAGGAAGGGGATGTTCCGAGGAGACCGGCAGGAAGGAGAACAGGGGTGGTCAAGATCAGGAGAGGTCCCTGGGGCTTCTAACCCCACAAGGCCTGTAAGCAGCCCCTCCCCAGACAGAGGCATCAGAGTTCTCTGGGAGCCCAGGGAGGCGGGGAGGGGTGAGAGCTGAGAGGAGATGCTCTGAGAGCAGAGAGGCCTTGTACCCTCCACGAAAGGAGTTACACTTCCATGGGGAGTCTTAAAAAAAAAATGGTAGAAATGAACTTATGTACTAAACAAGAAGAGAGGCACAGACATAGGAAACAAACATGGTTACCAAGAGGGAAGGACGGAGGGATAAACCGGGAGATTGGGATTGACGCATACACTCTGCTATATATTCCCTGGTGGCTCAGACGGCGTCTGTCTACAATGCGGGAGACCCAGGTTTGATCCCTGGGTCAGGAAGATCCCCTGGAGAAGGAAATGGCAATCCACTCCAGTACTATCGCCTGGAAAATCCCACGGACAGAGGAGGCTGGTAGGCTACAGTCCATAGGGTCACAAAGAGTCGGACACGACTGAGCAGCTTCGCTTTCATTTTCACTTTCGCTTTCACTATACACAAAATAGCTAATAATAAGGACCTGTTGTCTAGCAGAGGGAGCTCAATTCAATACTCTGTAATGGCCTATATAGGTAAAGAATCTTTTAGATTTTTCTTTAGTACATGCACAACTGCGTATACTTTGGTATATGCATAACTGATTCACTTTGCAGTACACCTGAAATTAACACAATATTGTAAGTCAGCTAGGCTCCAGTAATGTGCATGCTGCAGGCTCAGTGGCTTCCGTCATGACCTCATGGAGTGTAGCCCCAGGCTCCTCTGTCCATGGGATTCTCCAGGCAAGAGTACTGGAGTGGGTTGCCATGCCCTCCTCCAGGGGATCTTCCTGACCCAGGGAAGGAACCCACATCTCCTGCATTGCAGGCAGATTCTTTTCCCATTGAGCCTACCTGGGAAGCCTGATGAAATGCAATTAAAGAAAAAGACTTGTTACGTCATTCCTTCCTCTTCAATCGCAGAAGAGGAAACAAAGATCTGAGGCCTGGAGACAGTGGAGGGGCGAGATGGCTTCCCCAAGGCTGGAAACCTGGGGGAAAGGACCAACTCCTTTCAAGGATCATTTCCTTGGCTCACTAAAACAAATTAAACAAACAGCCACCAGAACAAACAAACCTCATTGTATTCTACTTCCTTTAGCCTTTCCGATAAAAATTCAAAATCTACCGAGCAGGCCTATATCACCGCATGGTCCTTTAGCAAACAAGATGCAAGAGCTGTGCACGTGTTCGTGGGAATGGATAGTGCTCCTTTCTCATTTATGGGGCTTGCTTTTCTTAAATGATTAGTCCTTTTTCGTGCAGACTGTGTATTTAAGAAGTGATACCTTGAGAGTCTCCAGACCTGCTGTAAGAGGCACCCTGGCCTCTCCATCCCACGCAGAGGAGAAAAAGAAGACCCTTCTCTGAGGCCCCTTCCTACCTAGCTCGATTCACCCCTCAGTGTTTTCTGAGAGGGAAGGGCGTGTGTGCACACCCTCAGTCCCTCAGTCATGTGTGGCCCCATGTGCTGTCCAGACGCCTCTGTCCCTGGGATTTCCCAGGCAAGAATACTGGAGTGGGCTGCCATTTCCTTCTCCAGGGATCTTCCCCAACCAGGGATCAAACCCGAATCTCCGAGGTCTCTTCTACTGGCAAGTGGATCCTTTACCACTGTTCTACCAGGAAGACAGAGAGGGCAGGGGCGTTCCCTTAAAAATATTTATATATATATATATTTTTTTCCCTAACAATAAAGGAGACAAGGCTGAAACACCTGGGGAAAGAGAGTCACAACCACCAGCCAATTTTGATACAAGGGGAGGTGTGTAGATGCGTGACCAAGTCACACATCAGCTCAGACGGCAGGGCAGCAAACTGTCCCACAGATGGACGGGACCCCAGAGGAGGCTCTCTTTATGCTGTGTCTTCAAGGACAAATAGGACTTTGCCAAGCAGCGTGGGGAGGTGGAACAGGGATGAGGGTGAGGTCCTCCAGGCAGACGTATCTAAATGGAAAAGACCGTGGACATGGGAGAGACCGTAGTGTAGAAGTTAGGATGTGAGCACCAGGCGCTGACGGAAAGCATTGGGGGTCCAGGCTGGCTGGTGAAAGTCTCCGTGTTCTATGCACATTCGTCCCCCAGGATGGCTGTAACACAGTACCGCAAGTGAGGTGGCTTAAAGCAACAGAAGTTTATTCGCTCACAATCCTGGAGGCTGCTGCTGCTAAGTCGCTTCAGTCATGTCCGACTCTGTGCGACCCCACAGACGGCAGCCCACCAGGCTCCGCTGTCCCTGGGATTCTCCAGGCAAGAACACTGGAGTGGGTTGCCATTGCCTTCTCCAATCCTGGAGGCCAGAAATCTGAAATTAAGGTGCTGGCTGCCCTTCTTCTCTCTTCTCTGCTCTCCTGCACGCAGCTGAATTTGCTCCTCACCATGTCGTCTCACAAAACTTTCAGAGTCAAGTGATCCCTGGCCAAGAAACAAAAGCAGAGTTGTTCCATTTCCCAACATATTCGAAGAAAAACTGGTCATAAAATCAGGTCCAGTTCCAAGGATGAGATGTTTGGATGGCATCACCAACTCAATGGACATGAGTGTGAGCAAACTCCGGGAGATACTGAAGGACGGGGAAGCCTGGTGTGCTGCATGCAGTCCATGGGGTCACGAAAGAGTCGGACACGACTTTGTGACTGGACGGCAACAACTCCAAGAGCAGACACTGGAGAACCAAACTGGGTCTATCAGGAGCCTCGTGTACAAAGTGGCACACATTTTTGCTGCATCAAGATCCCTTGCATCTTAACTGAATCACAGAGCATCCCTGCTGTCTGAACAGCTCATGGGAGAAATGGAATGTTTGGCTCTTGGTGTTTGCTCATTAGTGTTCTTGTGGCTCAGTAATAAATACGTGAAAACTTTTGTTGGGGAAAAAAAAGGTATTGTGCTGCTCCCTATCAGAGGCTCTGACAGAGAAACTCGTCCATGCTTCTCTCCTGCTTTTCGATGTTTGCCAGCCATCCTGGATGTTCATTGGCTGTAGCCACATCCTTCTTATCCCTGTCTCATCTCCACAGGGCCTTCTCTCCTCTGTGTTTTTCTCTGCCTCTTCTCATAAGGACAAGAGCCACACTGGATCAAGGGCCCCCTGCCCCCCAGGATGACTCCATCTTCACTGATATTTTCATGATGTCTACACTGACTTAGTTCCAAATAAGGTCACATTCATAGGAACCATACCTTTGATGGGGACCATTCAACCCACCACAGGGCTTCCCAGGTGGGTCATTGGTTAAAGAATCCTCCTGCGAATGCAGGAGACTCAGGTTCGACCCCTGGGTAAGATCCTCTGGACAAGGAAATGGTAACCCACTCCAGTATTCTTGCCTGGAGAATCCCATGGACAGAGGAGCCTGGTGTGCTGCAGTCCATGGGATGGCAAAGAGTTGAACACGGCTAAGCGACTCAACAACAACAAAAATAACAACTCACAGGTTAACTGGTGTAAGAAAAACTGCATGGACAAGTTAGACAAGATTTTGCAAGAGAGATGAGATCAAGTCTCGTCTTGCAAGATCAAGACTATTGAAATAGGTGGGAGAGATCAAGCTTAGCTCCACTGAAACACAAGGGATGCTTTAAGCACAGGAGTAAGCTGGTGGAAAAATACTGAAGAACATTATTGAGGAGTTTGGCCAATGTGATGAAGCATCTGTGCTGGCCGATTGTTGCTGATGGAACTTACACTCATACCCACCCACAGAGACCAGTAGATGGGGCACTAGCTTTCTTAATAATTGTATTCCAAGGGATGGCTCCCAGGTCCTTGCGAAAGACATTGCTGGGTTGTAGATTTACATCCCAAAGGGGCAAGACAGAATGAACAACTGCAATGTTCTCAAGGAAATGCTGTGAGAAAAGGGGGGTCAGGAGCCTGAAGTCAGGAAGAAGTAAGCTAAGGAGAATATTAGGGCAACCTTGGTGTTGGTGGTGGTGGTTTAGTTGCTCACTCGGGTCTAACTCTTTGTGACCACATGGACTGTAGCTCGCAAGACTCCTCTGTCTGTGGGATTTCCCAGGCAATAATACTGCAGTGGGTTGCCATTTCCTCCCCCAAGGGATCTTCCCAACCCAGGGATCAAATTTATGTCTCTTGGTTGGCAGGTGGATTCTTTACGCACTCACCAGGGAAGCAAGGCGATCCTGGTCACTGGTTAGTCCCAGAGATGAAAGTGTCAATGACGTACAATTTTACAGGTGCATCCAGTAGAGACCCTACTCCCTCTACCAGCCTCAGCCCTTGAGCAGCCCTGTCTATGCCTTTCAGTGTCTGCTGACACCCAAGTCTTTATGTAGCTGTTAGAACCTGCAAGAAGTTTGGGAGAAATTCTAAAGACAGGGTGAAGCTTAGTTTATAAGGGGATGGAAATAAAGGCAAAACAGGTAATTATGAGGAGCTGGAATATTCCATTGCTTTTTATTTTTTTGGCCCCACCGAGCAGCTTGTGGGATCTTAGTTCCCTGAAAGGGAAGAAACAGGTCCCGGCAGTGAGGGCCCTGAGCCCTAACCACTGGACCTCCAGAGAATTCCCAAACATTTAATTGCTCTTTTTTTTTTTTTTCAAAGAGCTGGAATATTCAAAAGCAATGTTAAAGGAGACAAGAGAAGAAGTCCAAAGCACGTCTAAAGTGCCTGAAATGGTCTCAAAAACGAGCTTGATTTGATGTGGTCCCTTGTGGCCTTGAACTGCTCTGGAGACAAAGGCCAGTCACTTTCCAATTCTTTGAGGGGTTGAGGCAGATGCCTTGGGAAGTGTCCGCCCACAGCTTGAAAACCACAGCCACGTCTCCCTTTCACTGTCCATGTGCAGAGCAAGAGAGCAAGCAAGTGGGGCTGGGAAAAGCAAAAAAGGAGAGATGGCTGCCTGTCACTAAATGGAAACTGGAGTGGCTGTCTTTCCAGATTAAGAGCATCACACGCTCACAGACATCTTCAGCCACTTTAGATAAACTCAGGACGCCCCAGGGACCATGCATTCATGACCACATGTTGTCTTTGGTCCACAGATTTTAATCTTCCTCAATTTAAAAAAAGCGATGCTATATGCTTGGCAAAGAGGTCCACTGGGACCTGAATGAATAAACAATCCTCTTGTCCTTTTCTGCTTGAAAAAGAACTCTACTGGGAAGCATCATAGAAGACCTAGAGACAGCAAGCTGGCTGATGTTCCATTGTAACCAGTGTGTTTCTAGGGAGGGCTAAGGCTTTCAGTGAAGGGTTAGCAGACTTTTACAGGAAGAGCCTTAGAGTAAGCACTGTTGGTCTTGCAAGGCCCCGTGGTCTCGGCAGCTGGTCCTCACTCTGTTGTTGTCACACAAAAATCTTCATCAACAATGTGACAATGAATGGACATGATTATTCCAATGAAATTTACTGACACTGACGTTTGATTTTCACACGCAATATTATCTCTCTTTTGCTTTTTTTCCAATCACTTAAAAATGTAAAATCTGTTCTGAGCTTGCAAGCTGTCCAAAAGCAGGCAATGAGCCAGGCCTTCCCTTGTGACTCAGTCTAAAGAATCTGTCTGCCAATGCAGGAGACACAGGTTCGATCCCTGCTCTGGGAAGATCCCGCATGTGGCAGAGTAACCAAACCGGTGAGCCACAACTGTTGAGCCTGCACTCTAGAGCCCAGGAGCCACAACTACTGAAGCTTGCCTTCCCGAAAACCCATGCTCTGCAGCAAGAAAAGCCACTCCAATGAGAAGCTGGCATACCACAACAAAAAGCAGCATACCCCCCAACACCGCTCATTGAAAACAGAGAAAAGTCTGCACAGCAAGAAGACCCAGCGCATCCAAAATAAATAATAACATTGTTTTAATTTTTTTTGAAAAAATCAATGGGCCAGATGTGGCCCTCAGGCTGTAGATTTAAACCCCTGGCTAAATGAAAAAAGAATTGCAAATCCCACCTATGCCCAGAGCATCTCATTTTCTTATTTCTCATCAAAACATGAGCCACTCATAAGGGAAATGTCCTAATAGCCATGTTGACCAAAAGAGAAAGAGGCAGGTCCTAAGACATTTTTTTTATCAGTGTTCTTGCCTCCTAAGGGCTTAATACTACAGAAATCATTAATGAACACACTCACCACGTGTTGACTGAGGGCCTCTGAGCCAGATACAGCACAAGACGCTGAGCACACAGATAGCAGAGGCCCAAACCCTCAGCCCCATGGGGTCTACTGCCCACTGCTGTCCTTTCACCGAAGTGAGCATTAGAATCACCAGCAAGGCTCTCAAAACCACAAATACTGGATATTTCTCAAAACGCTCCTCCCCCACCCCCAGATCAATTAAACCAGCATCTCTGAGGTGGGGCACAGCCATAAAGAAGGTGCTAGTTGCTCAGTCATGTCTGACTCCTTGTGACCCCATGGACTGTAGCCCACCAGGCTTCTCTATCCATGGAAGGTTCCAGGAAAGAGTACCAGCATTGGTGGCCATTTCTCCCTCCAGGGACCTTCCTGACCTAGGGCTGGAACGTGCATGTCCTGCATTGCAGGCAGATTCTTTACCATCTGAGCCACATCTTTGCTGCCAGATCGATTTGCTTTTGAAACCTTCCACTGCCCACATGGCAGCCTTGGGAGAGGATTTAATTGCTTTGCAGTGGCCTGGGCATGGGTAGTTTTTAAAGTTCTCCAGGTGATACTAAAGAGCAGGCAGAACTGTGAACATTAGCCTAGAGTTTCTAAGTAGGCAGAGCTGATTCATGCGACTCCTGGGGTCCACCAGTCATGCCATCACCTGAAAACTGCTTGGGGAGGAGACGCCCTACCTCTGCCCTGGCCCACACCCCCAGCCTGCTGGTGACTTCGCCTGAAGTCAGAATGTTCTAACCTCAGCCGGTCCTTCCAGTCCCCTGGCTGTCCGTACCCAGGTTCAAGTCTCCCAGCTTCTCACCTTGAGATCCAGTTTTCTCAATGACTTCCCTTGCTCCACAGACCATAGCTCAGTTTCTTCTTTTCCCCAAAATACAACCTTGAAAACACAGCCTTCTTACTACTAAGATCTGTGCAGAGCGGTGGTTCTCAAAATGTGGTCCCTGACCCAGCAGCATCAGGATCACCTGGAAACTGATTAGAAATGCATATTCCTAGCCCCACCCCAGACCCACCAATCAGGAACTCTGATGGTGGGTCCCAGCAACGGGTTTTCTGTTTGTTTGTTTGCTTTGATTTTCTTTCAAAGTATAATTTTCAATGTTGTATTAGTTTCAACTGTACATAAAAGTGACTCAGTTATGCACATATAGTTATATTCCTTTCCAGATTCTTTCCCATTATAGGCTATTATAGGATATTGAGTAGACTTCCCTGTGCTATACAGTAGGACTTTGTTGGTTGTCTATTTTATATACAGTGCTGTGTATCTGTTCACCCCAAACTCTTAATTTATTTCTCCACTCCCACCCCCTGTCATCCCCTTTGGTAACCTGATTTTTTTTTTGTATCTGTGAGTCTATTTCTGTTTTGCAAATAAGTTCATTTGTGTTATTTTTCAGAGTGCACATATGAGTGAATCATATGGTGTCTGCCTTTCTCTGTCTGACCTACTTCAGTTAGTGTGATAATCTCTAGGTCCATCCGTGTTGCTTCAAATGGCAGTACTTCATTCTTTTCTATGGCTGAGTAATACTCCATTGTATATACGTACCACATCTTTTTCCGCTCATCTGTTAATGGACATTTGGGTTGCTTCAATGTCCTGGTTATTGTGAATAATGCCACAGAGAATGCTGCTGCTGCTAAGTCACATCAGTCGTGTCCAACTCTGTGTGACCCCATAGACGGCCTCCTACCAGGCTCCCCCGTCCCTGGGATTCTCCAGGCAAGAACACTGGAGTGGGTTGCCATTTCCTTCTCCAATGCATGAAAGTGAAAAGTAAAAGTGAAGTCGCTCAGTCGTGTCCAAGTCTTAGCAACCTCATGGACTGCAGCCTACCAGGCTCTTCCATCCATGGGATTTTCCAGGCAAGAGTACTGGAGTGGATATGGGGGTGCATATATCTTTTAGGATTGGTGTTTTTAACAATCCCTCCTGGTGATTCTGCACTTTCAGTTTTGAGAACCAATGGCACAGAGGAATGAAGAATACAGTGAATTTTGAAGATGTCACTAAATCAGTTAGCTGTTGGTGGGTAAAAATTTAAGCAGTGGAGTAAAGTTTGAGGAGCTAAGTGTCTCAGAATTTTAGCTTTGGATCCCTTAAGACACTCAAATTTGAAAGATGATAGAACTCTTTCAGACTTGAATCCTGCCTCTTGCAACATCATGGATAAACCTGGAGAACATTACATGTCTGAAATAAGCAAGACACAGAAAAACAATCCCCCTTCACTTACAGGGGGGAAATCTAAAAAAGTCAAACTCACCGAACAACAGCAAAAACAACAACACAGTAACAGAGTCGAATGGTTGTTTCCAGGGACTGAGAGGTGGGAAAAAGGGATGTCAGTCAGTGGGAACCAACACTGAGTTAAAAGACAAGTTCTGGACGCAACATGAATAGCACGCGACTATAATTAACCACACTGTACTGTGTGTCTGAAGTCCTCTAAGATGATAGATCTCTGATACTGTCATCACACACACCTACACACAGTGGTAGCTATGTGAAGTGATGGATATGTTAATTAGCTTGGTTGTGGTAATCATCTCACAATATGTACATATATCAAAACACCAGGCTGCACACCTTAAGTATGTATAATTTTTATTTGTCAACCGTACTTCAATAGAGCTGCAGGGGAAAATCAGCAGAGTCCTTTCAACCAAAAGCTGCAGCTCTTGGGAATGATATCTGCAGAATTAGAATGTACTCTTAAACTAGATTGCATAAAGCATCTCACAAGGACATTTCCATCATTTCTAGGTCACCTGCATAGAACTTAATTGGAGAATGGAAACCAGAGCCGTCTCTTGCTTGCTGGAAAATTAGAACTTCTGTGACAGGGTTTGAAGGTGGCAGGTGAAGCAGGAATCAATCCATGACATCACCTGTAAAGCTTCAGAGAGTTCGGCCAGCAAGGAGCTAGAAAACTGAAGGATAACCCATCTGCCATGCTAGGTGGGGCCTATCTGATCGTGGTATTTCGGTCTGCTATTTTCAGAAGCTCCGTTAACTTCTGTTTTCACTGCTCACCTGTTCTTACCAAATACGGAGGCCTCAGACTGACCCAAGGATACAGGGTCTAAATAGCCATCATCAGTGATAAACAATGCTGGCTGCTAATTAAAGTGGGAAGGATGGATTTTAAGCTGTAATATAGTGCTGCTCTAAGGAAGAGACAGACATCAGCGTGGACTTAACTCCAGTTTGTACACAGCAATGGAGCATTTTCTTTATTGTTTTCCTTGAACTTTTTCCTTCGCATTGGATCATAGCCAATACTGTGTAGTTTCAGGTGGACAGCACGGGGGGACAGCCCTAAATATACACGCATCCACTCTCCCCCAAACGCCCCTCCCGTCCAGGCTGCGCCTAACGTTGAGCGGAGCTCCCTACGCTCTACAGCAGGTCCTTGTCGGTTCTCCGTTTTAAATATAGCAGTGTGTACATGCCCATCCCACACTCCCTAACTACCTCTGCCCACAATGGGGCGTTTTAGAGGGAAAAGGAGATTAGGGTGGGGGACCCACAGGGGCTTGGGAGGAGCAAGGGAAGTGGGAACCACGACTGTGTGGGCAAGGAGGCGAGAACCACCTGGACTAGGCCCCTTCCTACCGTCCCACGGAGGCCAGGACACAGGGCCCTGTCTTCAGATGCTCAGCTGAGGTTGCCTGTTTCTGCATTTGGAAATATAGGAGGCCCATGTCAGCGTGTGTGTGTGTGTGAAGAACAGTGCAAACTTTTCTCAGACCCACCTGAGAAATGGTATCAAGGGAAAATCAGCCCAGAAAAATTAAGACGCCTCTCAAAGACATTTTTACCTCAGAGAAAGTGGAGCACCACCCACGGCTGCTGCCACCCAGGAGAGACGTTGTTTGGAAAATGAGGCTGCGCCTTGAACCTCAGAAGGAAGGTTCACAGAGGCACTTCCCTTTTAACTTCAGTGAGAGAAACACGGCACTAAATATTCCAAACCGATGCTCTGAATTTGTCAGAGAGACCAAAGGTACGGCAGACGAGTTAAAGGCACGGTCATCCAGACACAGGAGATGGCAGGAAGCCTGTCTCCTGAGGGGGAAAGACTTTTGAAACACAATCCTCGCACAACAAATATTATTAAGTGGCAAAAGCAAACACAGTCAAATGCAGGTGGAAAATAGATTCTCAGCTGTAACCAGACTAGGAAAACAGGACAGACAGAGATCTGCAAGAGATTTCAGCTTATAAGCAGAAAGACAAGAAGGAAACAAGCCCACAGATGCTGAAGGTATAGCCTGAAGAGGCAGCCGGGGTGTGCAATGAGTGGAAGGAGAGGAAGGAAAAACTTGCCAGATTCTGAGCCTCATTCTCTTGTTTCTATTAAATTCCCTTCAGAATCAAAGTTATACATTCAGAAGAACAGCAGGCTTAAGAAGATATAGCATGTGACCTCCCTGGTGTTCCAGTGGCTAAGACTCTAGGCTTCCATCACAGGTTCGATTCCTGATCAGGGAACTAAGATCCCGCCTGGTGCATGAAAAAAAGTAAAACTGTTTACAAAGCATATAACATGAATAGACATATAAAAATGATTTCTTTTCCAAGAAATTAAATTGAAATCAAGATTCTCGCTGGTCTTTTTTCAGCTCACGTCTGGTCCATGTTAGAAACCCATAGAAGTGTGGATCATTGCCCAACACACCACCACCTCTGAGTTTCAGGGATGCTACAAGTGAAAGTCAGTGAGCCCCAGAGGAAACTCTCCACAGTTTTGACAGCTACAAAGGGCAAAAGATGACCTCACAGCTGGCGCCTTGAATATTTTTCTGACTTGGGGCAGGGTGGTACCCAGGGAGCTGGCATGACCAGAAGTAGGGATACAGATGCTGAGCAAGGCCCTGGCTCTGCCACGTCAGACGCCCAGATGCCCACGGAGTTCTGGAGAGCATGTGGAGCCCAGTGGTTCTCAGCAATGGAGTTTGGATCCCCCAGGGGACAGCTGGTGATGTCTGCAGACACTTTAGTCACATAGGAGGAGGGTGACACCGACTTTCAGTGGCTAGGCATCCGACAGGACATGAGACACACCCTCCACCACAGATTCATCTGGCCCCGAATGTCCCTAAGCCTGAGGTGGAGAAGCCATGGTGTAGACCAAGAAAGGAAAATGCTGCTGAAGAGTGAAAAGGGCTCAACTTGAAGCAGAAGGATTTGTATTAAGCAGCGGAGGATGACGGAGAAACCACAAACTCATCATCAGCCTAGTTTCTGAAAATCAGGACAGGCAGTTACGTTCTGAGAGGAAAAGAGGATGGAGGCCTGGGAACAGGACGCATAAGAAGAGCCATTCAATGTCTTCCACTCGATTCTTAATGAGTTGCACAGGGTTGTACTGGGCATTTGAGATTTCTTATGAACTAAGGTGGGCTTCCTGGTGGCTCAGAGGGTAAAGCGTCTGTCTGCAATGTAGGAGACCTGGGTTCGATCCCCGGGTCAGGAAGATCCCCTGGAGAAGGCAATGGCAACCCACACCAGTGTTCTTGCCGGAAAATCCCATAGACAGAGGAGCCTGGTGGGCTACCATCCATGGGGTCGCAAAGAGTTGGACATGACTGAACGCCTTCACTTTCACTTATGAACTAAGATATGCAAATAGTGTAGAATGAAGGGGCTAGCCTGAACCGCTGTGTAAGTCACATAAGACAGACTGCTAAGGAGAAGACAGCAGCTAATTGAATTAAAAACACCTCCGTGAGGTATCCCCTCAAACCAGTCAGAATGGCCATCATTAAAAAGTCTACAAAACAAATACTGGAGAGGGTGCAGAGGAAAGGGAATCCTCCTGTGTGGCGGGGGGAGTGTAAACTGGCATGGCCACTATGGAGAGCAATATGGGGCTTCCTTAAAAAACTAAAAGTGGAGTTACTGTATGATCCAGCAATCCCACTCCTTTGCATGTATCTGGAGAAAACTCTAATTCAAAAAGATACATGCACCCCAATGTTCATTAATAATAATAATACACGAGGGAGCTTGGCTGCGATGACAGAGTAGGAAGACTCTGAGCTCACCTCCTTCCAAGTGAAAGTCACACGGTCGTGTCCGACTCTTTATGACTCCATGTACTATACAGTCTATGGTATTCTCCAGGCCAGAATACTGGAGTGGATAGCCGTTCCCTTCTCCAGGGATCTGCCCAACCCTATAGTAGCACTGTTTACAATAGCCAAGACATGGAAGCAACCTAAATGACCATCAACTGAGGAATGATGGTCACTTCATTTCACTTTCACTTTCACTTTCCTGCACTGGAGAAGGCAATGGCACCCCACTCCAGCACTCTTGCCTGGAAAATCCCATGGATGGAGGAGCCTGGTAGGCTGCAGTCCATGGGGTCGCGAAGAGTCAGACACGACTGAAGTAACAGCAGCAGCAGCAGTGTGTCCCACTAGTGGATTTTGTTTATCAGGCTTTAAACGGTCTTTCTGAAACTCTCTGGGTAACTAGGCTTTTTTATTCTGTTTTTAACAAATTCATGTTCACTGATCCATAGATGTTGTGATAGCATCATAAATCCCTACAATACCAGGCGTGCTTTCAGAGATGTTATTTTTGGTTGCTCCCTATATTCTCATCTACTTTGATGTGAGGCAAAGCCTTTACACAAATTTCAAAAGGCTACAACATTAAAAGGATTACAATGGCAAAATGTCAACAACTTTGCACAATGAACTGAGAAATGTTTCTGAAAACTGCTCTTTATCAGAAGAGCATAGATGTCTAGTTATCCTAAATCTGAGCCAATCTTCTTGCAATACTGTCCTTAAGAGCTATAAAGGGCTCTTTTGTTCCATACAATGGCTGGAACAATTGAAAAATCAACTTGGAAATGACATCTCAATAAGTGAGTTAAACATGAAGGAGGGTGGCATTTAGTAAGGCTAGAGCACCTGTAGACTGTCATCATCTTTCCAAATCCATTTGCCTGGATGTTCATTTGGATTGAACCACCAGTAAATGCCATATAGACCCAGAGATATCCTGAAAAATTACACTAAAATAAAAGATGGCTGCTTCAGTTTCTGTCATAGTCTTTTCAATAACTGTAAAGCTGCTACTTTTTTGAAGAATTTCTTAGTTTTCATCAAATGCTCCTGAATGTCACTTCTTATAATCATTAACCTCAATTTTCTTTTAAAAACAAATTCTAAGAAATGCACATAAGTATGCCTTGGGAGGAGCTTCCCAGATGGCTCAGTGGTAAAGAAGCTGCTTGCCACGCAGGAGGTATGGGCTTGATCCCTGAGTCAGGAAGATCCTCTGAAGAAGGAAATGGCAATCCACTCCAGCATTCTTGCTGAGAAATCCTATGGACAGAGGAGCCTGGAGGGCTACAGTCCATGGGTTGCAAAAGAGTTGGACACAACTTAGCAAGTAAACAAAAACATGCCTTGGGAATTCAGTTTTCATTTCAGGTGACCAGACAAAACCTACAAAAATTTTAACGCTTGTTGCAATCTGAAACTAAACAAATTGATTTTAAATGGAAAAATTATATCCAGCCTATAACATATACTCAATAAATTTTAGTATCATCTATTCAATAGTCTATTTCAAATTTGCATATGATCTAAGTAACTAGCAAAAGACCAACAATAATTATCTTAAAATACTTCAAATCTGCCATTCACTTTTATATAGAATGATTACCATATCCTTTAAATATTAATATTCACATAAATAAATTCATATATAAAAACCTTATAGGAAATGAACAGAAGTACTATATTAATCAAATGTGCAATAGAAAAGGATTAATATATTTCCTATTTAAATGATGCTAACAAAAATTCTTTGGAAAGGTCTACAGGCCAATTGATAAAAAGTCAAAATTACAATATGCTAATTTCTATTTAGTACTGGTCTGAACTTCTTGATTTTCCAGAAAGCAAAAGGAGAAAAAGTAAAGAAGGAGAAAACCAGTATTCCAGAAGAAGCCACCACGTCCCAGTCCTTTATGGATGGTCCTATGTTTGGTCTTTTGGGCATTCCTGGTGACTCAGTAGTAAAGAATCCACCTGCCAAAGCAAGAGACGTGGGTTCGATCCCTGAGTTGGGGAGATCCCCTGGGGAAGGAAATGACAAACTACTCCAGTATTCTTGCCTGAAAAATCCCTTGGGCAGAGAAGCCTGGAGGACTATAGTCCATGGGGTCACAAAAAAGTCTAATGGTAACCCACTCCAGTGTTCTTGCCTGGAGAATCCCATGGATGGAGATGCCTGGTAGGCTACAGTCCACAGGATCGCAAAGAGTCGGACACAACTGAGTGACTTCACCTACTTACTTACTTACTAACTAAACAAAACAGGGCTTTGTCCTGTCGAGTTATTTCATTGCAAGCGGAATGTCATGGGATAGACTCTTACACGTGAAAATCTAGGCATATCACAGTAACTTACCCAATTTCTGACAACTAAACTTGCAGTAAATACAATTTGATTTTCCCAATGTCATACATTTCTGATGATCTCACAGTTTCCCAACAATCAGTGGAAAATAACTCAATTTGGTTTTATTTACTCCATCATTTTTCAAATTAATTTGGCCACAGAACCTTCTCATCTTTCTACAGTTAGACGTTGAAGGGCCAGTGAACTACACTAATCTTTCCAGTGTGGATAAACTGAACACATTACTGGAAAATGGAAATCATACAATATGGCAAGGGCACTCAAGTCTCTAGGAAGGGACCTGGATCTAGTATAAGGTGACATTTCACCTCTTGGCTGTTTCATGTTCTCAGACTCTCAACTGTTTCAAAGAATTTGCAGTAAATTGTTGTGGCCTAATTAGCTACTCGCTCTAGTAATATTTGCAAATTCCCTGGTGACTAAGATGGTGAAGAATCTGCCTGCAATGAAGAAGACCAGGTTCAATCCCTGGGTTGAGAAGTTCCCCTGGAAAAGGGAATGATAACCCTCTCCAGTATTCTTGCCTGGAGCATTCCACTGACAGAGGAGCACGGTGGGCTAGAGTCCATGGGGTCGCAAAGAGTAGGACACTATTGAGCAACTAACACTTTCACTTTATTTCATGGTGAGAATTCTCTCCTTTAATGCAGGTATAAGGCCTAAGGAAGGAATTATAGGGCCCCATGGAGTAACCAACCTTTCCCAATGCACCTCAAACCCCAGCACCCTCAAGATTACTATTCAACATATCTTGGGTCTTTGGCACCCTTGACCCAAATGCATCTTCACTCCCTCTTTACAGAATGTGAATAACAAGATGCCACTTTCCACAGAGGTAAAGGAATGCTTAACAGTTAAGTGAACTGTTTTTTAACGCAATTTGAGCTGCACATACAAAGATGCAGAAGAGGTCTAAAGATGTAATGTGCTCCTATCTGGTAAAGTCATTGATTTTAGTTAAAGTATAAGTTTCCACTTTAAAAAAATAGCATGAACAGCGAAATGTGTAACTTAGTAAATCTAAAACACATTCTATGAAAATGACTTTTTTCATTAAATCAGGAAGAAACTAAAAATGTCTTTGAGTATTATGAGTTTGCTAAATTCTGATATGGTTACCATAAATGCATGCTTTGGGTTTGTCAAAGTGAATATTAGGAAGCCAGAAGTGCTTTAAATTGAGATAATCTTCTATTTTCTTCTTTTTGCATTGTCACAAAAAGGCCAGCAGAATGAGCAAGAATGTGTTATGCAATTTCACCTCCAATATTATCATAAATTCTTATATTTGTAGGGTGTCTTCCTCTGCATTATTCTGTGTGAAATACTGTGTTAAAACGTGACTCTGAAAAATTCACACCAAAGCTTTTTAGAAACTGAAGGCATTTACAACTCTCCAAATATGTACTTATTTTGCAAAATTAAAAACATACAGTTTTTCTAAAATAATTCTTTACTCAAATACTTTCTTATGGGCCCAACCTCTGCTGAAGACACTGTAGGAAGACAATGCACATACGAGTATGTAAAACATGGTCCCTTACAGAACTTACAATTCAATTTTGAATTAAAATAAGAAGAATGATGATGGCGGAACCTGTAATTACAGGGTAGATCCTTGATGTTCATGACAGAGATATCCATCCGGAGAACCTCATGGATGCTAAGTTATCAGGATGTCCCTGAAGCCTTCTGGTGTTGGAGGGAGTAACATAGCAACAAAGTGGCTCTCAGAAGCAACACAGAAAGAAGAGAAATGGTGAACGGCATCGCCACGAATGCCCAGTTTTAATTGCTCAATCGTCTCCAGCTCTTTGTGATGCCATGGACTGTAGCCCAGCAGGCTTCTCTGTCCCAGGGATTCTCCAGACAAGAATACTGGAGTGGGTTGCCATTTCCTCCTCCAGGGGATCTTCCAGTACCCAGGGATTGACCTCAAGTCTCCAGCATTGGAGACACTGAGCCATCAGGGGTAAATGAGTTTTGTCTAACCTGAAGGAAAGGAAGTAAATTTGAAATTCATACTTATAACTATTTTCTGTCTTATTTCTTTCTGGTATTTCTGACAATATGAAAAGAAGCACCAATGCTTCTGTTTAGACTTTTATTCAAAACGAGTCTTCTGGGATTTGCTTGGTGGTTCAGTGGCTAAGACTTCGACTTTCAGCACAAAGGGTGTGGGTTCCATCCCTGGTCAGGGAACTGAGATCCCGTGTACCTCATAGCTGAAACGCCAAAGCATAAAGCAGAATCAACATTATAACAAATTCAATAAAGACTTAAAAAAATAAATCTTCCATTCCTGGTCATTTTTTTTCCATACCAGGACATCTTGGGGCCCATTGAATTCATCTGGCCAATCCACCAGGTTTCTAATTTTCTTCACTTTATTCTGGAAATCTCCCCACCAAAGAAAAATGCACAAACAAGTCATATGTGGCTCCATGTGAAAGGAAAACTTCTGAAAAAACTATTTAAATGTCTGATTGATTTTTTTTTTAATCCATGGTGGCCTCAATCTGCTACCAGCTTACAGGAGCAGAAACTTTAAAAAGGTAAGAAGGTGAATTTTCAGACACCTGTCTGATAAAGGCGTTCAAGTATGGTTTGCAAAAAAGGTGAGAACTAATCAAGCAGGGTGATCTCATTCTAAATATACTTTAATTTATGAGGTGCTAACAGCATGGGAATTAACCTATGAAATAGCTGTTCACTTTATTAAGCAAAGTGGATCAAAATGTGCCACTCTCATTATAACAGAAAAATGAAATACATCATACCAAAGGTGACTAAGCAAGGGCTGAGGTGGATTTCATAGGAACAACATGCCTGCTGAGTGTCCAGCCCATCTCAAGTTCAAGATACTAAATCAAGAACTAAATTTCAGACTGCTTTTTTCAGCCTTCATGTGCATACATGAGAAATTGGTTTCTGCTTCTATTCTTCAATTTTCTCAGCTATTCACTGAGGAAAATTCTATTCCACTACTTCCCAAGGGGTAGCTTTTGGATTTATTCATGTCTGCAAACTGCTAAACATTATGATTTTTTTCTAGTGTGTCTGGCACTTCCCTGGTAGCTCAGATAGTAAAGAACTCACCTGCAATGCAGGAGACCTGGGTTCGATTCCTGGATGGGGAAGATCCCCTGGAGAAGGAAATGGCAACCCACTCCAGTATTCTTGCCTGGAGAATCCCAAGGACAGAGAAGTATGGCAGGCATGGGGCTGCAAAGAGTCAGACACACAGAGCAACTGACACTTTTCACTTTTTACTGTGTCTATAATCTCATAATATTTGAAACTTCCAAGTCTTTCTCTCATACATATGCATACACAAAAATCAATGCATCTGAGTTTCATTTATAACCCTCCTAAAAGGTCACTTGAATGCATAGCTCAGTGTTCTGAATATCATTCCATAAAATCTGGGATTCATCATGAATTTTTCTATCAGAATTTATATGAATGAAAAAAGCAAAAAACAAAAAACAAAAAAAATCTGAGCAAAGATTTGGAGATGGGAGTCTAAAAATTCTGCCCCCTTCATGAAGCCTTTCCCAATTAGTTACATTAAAGTGATGTCTCCCTCCTTTGAAATCTTCTAGCAGTTAACACCTGTATTATTCATTTATCTATTTATTTTATACTGCTTTTTTGATAGTTCTTCTAGTCTTTCTATTTAAGTATTATTTTAATATTTCATTGTTACATTTCTCCATGCTTTCAACTTGTTTAACCAGATTTTTAACCTTTACAAGATAAATGACTATAATGTAACATCTATGCAATTCCTTGCCCATTTAGGTGTTCCAAGAACTATCTGGAATATTGCAGCTATTCCTTCCAAAAATACATTGACTAGATTTTTTGATCTCAGATACATTGTTGGAAAAAAGTCCATAGCTGACACAGCTAACGATATTAAAGCATCTACATCTTCCAAAAATATTCACTACAGCCTGAATAAGTCAACCTATGAGAATACAACTTTCACACAACTGAAGATATAAAAGCTGTACATTGAGGAGGATTCTAGAAAATAGCAGGGTAGGAACCACCTGAAATTTATCTCCCCACCTGAATGACAATTGTTCTGGCTGAATATGTCCACAATAACTATTTTGGAACTCTCGAGTCTATTAAAGGCTTGAAAATTCCATGGTGAAGCAATAGAAGACATCCAATTTGGGAAGGAAAAGTAAAATTATCTCTGTATGCAGATTATATGACCTCATGAGGGGAAAACCTTAAAGATCACACACACACACACACACACACACACACACACACACACCCCTGTTAGAATTAGCTCAACAAAGTGTGTGCACACTAAGTTGCTTCAGTTGTGTGCGACTCTTTGCAACCCCATCAACTGGAGTCCTCTAGGTTCCTCTGTCCATGGGATTCCCCAGGCAAGAATACCGGAATGGGTGGCACTACCCTCCTCCAGAGGCTCTTCCTGACCCAGGGATCGAACTCACAAAGCAAAGCAGCAGCATGAAAAGTTAACATTCACAAATCACCCGTGTGTCTAAACACTAACAACACAAAATATGAAAAAGAAACCGTAGAGATAATTCAATTTCTAAGAGCATAAAAAATAATAAAACACTTAGGAATGAACTTAACCAAGGAGGTGAAAGACTTGTGCAATGAAAACTACAAAACGTTGCTTTAAAAAAATCAATGAAAGCATGAATAAAGAAGCACATCCCATGCTAATGGATTAGATGACTCAGTATTAAGATGTCAATACTACTTTTAAGCAAGCTACAGATTCAATATAACCCTTATCAAAATTTCAGAGACTTTTTTTTTGCAGAAACAGCAACACCCACCCTAAAATTCATATGGAATCTCAAGGGACCCTGAATAGCCAAAACAATCTTGGAAAAGAAGAACAATGCTGGAGGGCTCAGACTTTCTGGTTTCAAAACTTACTACAAAGCTACAGTCATCAAAACAAGGAGTTACTGGCATAAAGACAGAAATAGAGAACAGTGGATTAGAATAGATAGCCCAGGAAGAATGAGTTTTGACAAGGGTGCCACGATCATTCAGTGGGGAAAGAACAGTTTTTCAATAAACAATGCTGGGAAAACTGGATATCAACATGCAAAAGAGTGAAACTAGACTCTTATCTAATACCACACACAAAAATTAACTCAAAACTGATCTAATAATTAAATGTAAGACCTAAAGCTATAAAACTGTTAAAAGAACAAATGAGACAAAAGTTTCACAACGGATTTAGCCATGGCGTCTTGGATATTGATACCAAAGCCACATGCAGCAATAGCAAACAAAGACAAATTGAACTTCGTGCAAATTTTAAAATTTTTATGCTTCAAAAGACACTATTAGAGTAGAAAAGGCAACCCATAGAATAGAAGAAAATATTGCAAGCTGCATGTCTAATAAGGGATTAATCCCAGAATAAAATGAAATTTTCTAAACACAACACACCAGAAAAACAGACAAGCCAATTAAAAATCAGGCAAAGGACTTGAACAGGCATTTCTCTAAAGAAGATATACAAATGGTCAATAAACGGATGAAAAGAAGCTTCAGATCCCTAATTATCAGGAAAATGCAAATCAAAAGCTACAACGAGATATTATCTCATAACAATTAGGATAGCTACTACCAAAAACAAAACAGAAAATAAGTGTTTGGTGAGGATGTAGAGAATCAGAACCCTCGTGCCCTGTTGAGGGGACTATAAAATGTACAGCTAAGAAAAATGGTATGGCAGTTCTTCAAAAAATTAAAAATAGAAATACTGTGTAATTCAGCGATTCTGTTTCTGGATATATACCCAAGAGAATTTAAAGTAGAGTCTCAATGAGATGTCTCTACACTCATGTTCCTAACAGCATTATTCACAATAGTTAAAATGTGGGAGCAGCCCAAGTATTCATCAACGGATGAAAGAACAAGCAAAACGCAGTGTGTGTATACTGCAAATACTAAACAGCCCCCAAAGGAAATTCTGACATACGCTATGGCATGGATGAGCCTTGAGGATACTGTGCTAAGTGAAATAAGTCAGTCACAAAGGGACAAATATTGCATGATTCTACTTATATGAGATGCTTAGAGTAGTCAAAGTTATAGAGACAGAAAGTAACTAGTGGTTCCTCAGGAACTAGGGGTTATTGTTGAATGGGTATAGAGCTCCAGTCCCACAAAATGAAGCTATGTAAATGGATGGTGGTGATGGTCACACAACATTGCGAATGAATTTAACACCACTAAACTACACAATGGTTCACTTAAAAATGGTTAAGAATTTTTTCTGTTTAAAAAAAAAAGCTGTAGATTGAAAAGCAGAAAGATGTAGAGGGCAAAGTATGCATTTTGACCTCAGGAAACCTTAGGTTCAGTTTTCTGGTGCTCTGCCTATAGCTTCTGTGACTTTATGTAAATTGCAAAAGCTACTGAAAGTTCCATTTCCTTCTCTGTGTAAAGCAAATGATAGTATCGCCTTCAAAAATTAGGTGAATATTCAACAAACACACTTAAAACACATGGATAAGACAGAATGCCAAGAAACTCTTCATAGTTACAAGGGCCCTCACTGAACACCGGCAGAGAACGTCTGTCATTAGCTAGATGGTCTCAGGGACAGGAAAAACCTTGTAACTGAGAGTATTTTCTTGTTTAATTTTTTCAAAGGAAACAGAGCATTTAGCCCAATTTCATTAGTTTGTTAAACAAACTCCTCTGCATGCATTTCCGTGGACCAGCTCCTACTCATCTACTTCTGCTGTCCTCTCACTATGCTTCTATTTATATTTTGTCTTATTACACATATGTGTTTATGCAGCTGCAAAATGTTTTAGAAGTTATCCAAGTACAGGAACAAACCACATTAGCTAAATGTTGGACATTGACAAATTTCTTTAAGAATTACCCAGTCCAAATTTTGTTTTTTAATCAATAAGCAAGAGAAGAAAAGTTAAATGCAAGAAGTCAACTGATTTTGGGTTTCAATTTTATTTATTATTTTTTTTAATTGGAGTATAGCTTTACAGTGTTCTTTTAGTTTCAGGTGTAGTGTAAAGTGACTCAGTTATATATACATATATAGTTTATATATACGTGTGTGTTTGTGTGATGGTGGCGGTGGTTTAGTCGCTAAGTCATGTCTGACTCTTGCGACCTTATGGACTGTGGTCCACCAGCCTCCTCTGTCCATGGGATTTCCCAGGCAAGAATACTGGAGTGGGTCGTTCTCCAGGGGATCTTCTCAACCAGAGATCTATATATAGTTTCAGGTATACACCAAAATGATTCAGTTGTATAGTTATTTTTCACTTATGAGTTGATTATTATGTCATTAAGCAGAAATCATGTGATTCTGGCAGTGGCTTACAAAAGGAAATATTTTCCCCCATTAAAGCAAACAGGATCTTACAAAAGCATTGATGTAGAATAGGGATATAAGAAAAGGCCATAAAGAGTGATTTTCACTAGTCTTCTCTGAGCCATGCATCTCCCATGAATATCATGATTTTCTCATTTCACTGAGTTTAACACGAAACCAAAATTCATGCAAAGACTCAGATTTTCATCTTACCCCCTCCACTTCATGAATTCTCTTAGCAGCTTGGACCATCCAGTCTTGCTCGCAGGGAAATAATCCCCCAAGTCACAGAGGTCAAAATTTTGACCCACACCTCTTGCTTCACAGAAGAGACCCCACTGCCTCTCGCCCACAAATTAGTGTTTTTAAAGTCCTCACCCTTCCCCAAACACATTAAGTTTTAAAATTGTGACTGAGTCATTTCTTTGAGACGTTTTCAGAAAAATGCTGATCCTAACAGATTTGCTCTCAAAAAATCTGGATATGGTTTCCATAACATTTTGAGGGCAAGATGCCAAACACTCAGAACTATTGAAGACAGTGTAAATGACCAAGCAGAGGAACAGAAACTATTATCAGCTATAAAAGTCACGGACTGGGAAAGTTTCACAGTTAACTCTTGCATTTCTTCAGCCATGGGCTTATCTACATCAACGTTCTCAATAAATCTGATTATCATTTGAGTTAGACCTAATTGATATCTATAGGACATTTCACCCCAAAACAATGAATTTCACCTTTTTTTCAAGTGCTCACGGAACCTTCTCCAGGATAGATCACATCCTGGGCCATAAATCTAAAACTAGATAAATTCAAAAAAATCGAAATCATTCCAAGCATCTTTTCTGACCATAATGCATTAAGATTAGATCTCAATTACAGGAGAAAAACTATTAAAAATTCCAACATATGGAGGTTGAACAACACACTTCTGAATAACCAACAAATCACAGAAGAAATCAAAAAAGAAATCAAAATATGCATAGAAACTAATGAAAATGAAAACACAACAACCCAAAACCTGTGGGACACTATAAAAGCAGTGCTAAGAGGAAAGTTCATAGCAATACAGGCATACCTCAAGAAACTAGAAAAAAGTCAAATAAATAACCTAACTCTACACCTAAAGCAACTAGAAAAGGAAGAATTGGAGAACCCCAGAGTTAGTAGGAGGAAAGAAATCTTAAAAATTAGGGCAGAAATAAATGCAAAAGAAACAAAAGAGACCATAGCAAAAATCAACAAAGCCAAAAGCTGGTTCTTTGAAAGGATAAATAAAGTTGACAAACCATTAGCCAGACTCATCAAGAAGCAAAGAGAGAAAAATCAAATCAATAAAATTAGAAATGAAAATGGAGAGATCACAACAGACAACACAGAAATACAAAGGATCGTAAGAGACTACTATCAGCAGTTGTATGCCAATAAAATGGACAACGTGGAAGAAATGGACAAATTCTTAGAAAAGTACAATTTTCCAAAACTGAACCAGGAAGAAATAGAAAATCTTAACAGACCCATCACAAGCATGGAAATTGAAACTGTAATCAGAAATCTTTCAGCAAACAAAAGCCCAGGTCCAGATGGCTTCACAGCTGAATTCTACCAAAAATTTCGAGAAGGGCTAACACCTATCCTCCTCAAACTCTTCCAGAAAATTGCAGAGGAAGGTAAACTTCCAAACTCATTCTATGAGGCCACCATCTCCCTAATACCAAAACCTGACAAAGATGTCACAAAAAAAGAAAACTACAGGCCAATATCACTGATGAACATAGATGCAAAAATCCTCAACAAAATTCTAGCAATCAGAATCCAACAACACATTAAAAAGATCATACACCATGACCAAGTGGGCTTTATCCCAGGGATGCAAGGATTCTTCAATATCCGCAAATCAATCAATGTAATTCACCACATTAAGAAATTGAAAAATAAAAACCATATGATTATCTCAATAGATGCAGAGAAGGCCTTTGACAAGTTCAACATCCATTTATGATAAAAACTCTCCAGAAAGCAGGAATAGAAGGAACATACCTCAACATAATAAAAGCTATCTATGACAAACCCACAGCAAACATTATCCTCAATGGTGAAAAATTGAAAGCATTTCCCCTAAAGTCAGGAACAAGACAAGGGTGCCCACTTTCACCGCTACTATTCAACATAGTTCTGGAAGTTTTGGCCACAGCAATCAGAGCAGAAAAAGAAATAAAAGGAATCCAAATTGGAAAAGAAGAAGTAAAACTCTCACTGTTTGCAGATGACATGATCCTCTACATGGAAAACCCTAAAGACTCCACCAGAAAATTACTAGAGCTCATCAATGCATATAGTAAAGTTGCAGGATATAAACTCAACACACAGAAATCCCTTGCATTCCTATACACGAATAATGAGAAAGTAGAAAAAGAAATTAAGGAAACAATTCCATTCACCATTGCAACAAAAAGAATAAAATACTTAGGAATATATCTACCTAAAGAAACTAAAGACCTATATACAGAAAACTATAAAACACTGATGAAAGAAATCAGAGAGGACACTAATAAATGGAGAAATATACCATGTTCATGGATTGGAAGAATTAATATAGTGAAAATGAGTATACTACCCAAAGCAATTTACAAATTCAATGCAATCCCTATCAAGCTACCAGAGATATTTTTCACAGAACTAGAACAAATAATTTCAAGATTTGTATGGAAATACAAAAAACCTCGAATTGCCAAAGCAATCTTGAGAAAGAAGAATGGAACTGGAGGAATCAACTTGCCTGACTTCAGGCTCTACTACAAAGCCACAGTCATCAAAACAGTATGGTACTGGCACAAAGACAGACATATAGATCAATGGAACAAAATAGAAAGCCCAGAGATAAATCCACACACATATGGACACCTTATCTTTGACAAAGGAGGCAAAAATATACAATGGAGGAAAGACAACCTCTTTAACAAGTGGTGCTGGGAAAACTGGTCAACCACTTGTAAAAAAAATGAAACTAGATCCCTTTCTAACACCGCACACAAAAATAAACTCAAAATGGATTAAAGATCTAAATGTAAGACCAGAAACTATAAAACTCCTAGAGGAGAACATAGGCAAAACACTCTCAGACATAAATCACAGCAGGATCCTCTATGATCCACCTCCCAGAATTCTGGAAATAAAAGCAAAAATAAATAAATGGGATCTAATTAAAATTAAAAGCTTCTGCACAACAAAGGAAAATATAAGCAAGGTGAAAAGACAGCCTTCTGAATGGGAGAAAATAATAGCAAATGAAGCAACTGACAAACAACTAATCTCAAAAATATACAAGCAACTTATGCAGCTCAATTCCAGAAAAATAAATGACCCAATCAAAAAATGGACCAAAGAACTAAATAGACATTTCTCCAAAGAAGACATACGGATGGCTAACAAACACATGAGAAGATGCTCAACATCACTCATTATTAGAGAAATGCAAATCAAAACCACAATGAGGTACCACTTCACACCAGTCAGAATGGCTGCGATCCAAAAATCTGCAAGCAATAAATGCTGGAGAGGGTGTGGAGAAAAGGGAACCCTCCTATACTGTTGGTGGGAATGCAAACTAGTACAGCCACTATGGAGAACAGTGTGGAGATTCCTTAAAAAATTGTAAATAGAACTACCTTATGACCCAGCAATCCCACTTCTGGGCATACACACCAAGGAAACCAGAATGGAAAGAGACACATGTACCCCAATGTTCATCGCAGCACTGTTTATAATAGCCAGGACATGGAAACAACCTAGATGTCCATCAGCAGATGAATGGATAAGAAAGCAGTGGTACATATACACAATGGAGTATTACTCAGCCGTTAAAAAGAATTCATTTGAATCAGTTCTGATGAGATGGATGAAACTGGAGCCGGTTATACAGAGTGAAGTAAGCCAGAAAGAAAAACACCAATACAGTATACTAACACATATATATGGAATTTAGAAAGATGGCAATGACAACCCTGTATGCAAGACAGCAAAAAAGACACAGATGTGTATAACGGACTTTTGGACTCAGAGGGAGAGGGAGAGGGTGGAATGATTTGGGAGAATGGCATTCTAACATGTATACTATCATGTAAGAATCGAATCGCCAGTCTATGTCTGACACAGGATACAGCATGCTTGGGGCTGGTGCATGGGGATGACCCAGAGAGATGTTATGGGGAGGGAGGTGGGAGGGGGGTTCATGTTTGGGAACGCATGTAAGAATTAAATATTTTAAAATTAAAAAAATTTAAAAAATAAAATAATTTTTTTTAAAAAAAGGAATCATGGTGTTATTTGGAGAGAAGAGTGGTGTTACCCTTGTTGTGGGCAAGAAGGTCCTGTGACTTTATTTAAGGCATCTCCACTTGTCTTTATTGGGTTGCTATTTGTCTATTTAGGTGGTGGGCAAGCTTTGGGAAAATTACTGAGTCATTTGCTCATGCTCTGTATGCTTTTTATATATGTTATAGCAAAAAAGAACCACTATTGAGTGCTTTTCTTTAATAAGCAAGGATGAGATCAGGCTCAAAAGTAATTTTATTTCTCCAACACATTGATATTTACCAAGTAAAGCAGTATTCATCTATTAAATTGAACAGATGGTAAAATAGGCTAGAGATAGGAATGTTTTAGGTATATATCAACCTAAGAGATGTACTGAATCCTATATGTTTTGAAATTCATACCAAATCCATTACAGGTGGTAATGATCTAGTGTATAGTTCACTTAGGCTCCTTGCTTCTCTTCCTCTGTTTCCCATCTTTAAACTATTTGCTACTTAGTATATCCTCTTCCAGACAGAGGATAAGAGAAGGAAAGATGGGACCAAAATAACCTCAAATTTTAACACCGTAATAGATGTACCAAAAGTCTTTAATTCTTATAACGGAGATAAAATATACTTACTGAAGATAAATTGGATGATTATCAGTGGGATTCCATGATTCATTCTATGGCTCGCTCCTTTGTGTGATACTCAAGTTTTCATTAATAAAACTGTGATGCCTGTACAGATCTGTTAATAATTTGTTTCATATTTGGATGTCCCATCAGTTCCTTTAGATTTTGCTTTTCCTACCCTGAAAGTTGGAGCAGAGAACTCCCCTCCTTGATTTGTTCTTCTCTTTGGGCTCTGGAACAGATGAAGCAGAGCTATTCAGTTTTTACCACGATAGTCACTGATTTTTAGTTTGATTTCCCAGATTCCACTTTCCGAGGAACCTGTTACGAAGTCCCATGTACGTCTCTCTTTATCCTTGTGGGTTAAGAAATCTACCAGGTGTCAGTTTGAGAGACAGCATTACATTTTTCTAACTAAGGAATTCAGTCTACGTGGGATTTAGATTTACTTGCAGGAAGCGTGCATAAAATGCAATCCGTTGAAATGTGTGTATGTGTGTGTGAGAGAGAGAAGACAGAGTTAAGCAGAGAAGCAGAGACAGAGGGAGGCAGAGCCAGAGCAAGCCCTGGAACCCCATTTCCTGGACGCTGATCATTTCACACGTCTGTTACACCTACCAAATTCCCATCCAGAAGCTATTGACTTTACAGACCATTTTCACTGATATCCAACAAAAACAAATTACAAACCTATAAAGCCTTTTATGGCTTTAAGGCACGTTTCTGTATGTTACTTCATGTGATCATTACAACCACCATTCCATAAAGGTAGGAGGACACTCATTAACCTATCAGCTCCATTGGAAAGAAACTTTTCCCAAAGTTCTTTAAAAAAAAAAAAAAAAGCAGTTACCATGGGAAGCATTATTTGTGGTACAGTCTGTGGAAATGTCAAAAACATTGTTTAACTAAAAATATATAAGTTGCTGAGAAGCCTGTTTAAATAATTCCTCCTTATATTGTATCTGACTTTTGTAACCTTGCAAATGAAATAGAGTTGACCCTTGAACAAATGGATTTGAATCACATGGGTCCGCTTATATCTGGATTTTTTTTTCCCAAAGGTAAATACTATAGCGCTATACAATCCCGTGGTTGGTTGAATCCCTGGATGTGGAACCATGCTTACAGAGGGGTGACCAGTTCAAAAGACTAACTACGAGTTACACGCAGATTCTGACTGCTCACAGGGTGGGAACCCCTAACCCCCATCTTTGTTCAAGGGTCAACTGTAGACTCAAAGTTTCAAATCAATCATTTTCCAGAGTACCTTCCACAATTAGAAATGTTGTTCTTGTCCTTACAACTAACAATCTATGTTCATAGAGAGATGACAAGCTTGGTCTGAAATATCTAGACTAACCTCATTCACACTATATTTACAGACTATTAATTCCTCCATTTTAGGCTATTTTTCAAAGCAATAATAAAAAATTCAACTCAGTTTTAAGCAGGCAGTTATTTTAAGATGCAAAAGTTCTATTTTAAAACATGACCCTAGCTTTTTCCAGTCTTGTATGATGTTATTTATCACAAAAGAGTCATAAACTGCATGAAAATTTAAATTGTGATGAATTACTTATGAGATTAGCAGATTTCAAGTATTAATGGACTAAATTAAAGGTCATAACTTTGTGATCACAAAGTGCCTTTCACATATGTGATTAATAAAAGAAGCTATTTGGGACTTATTCTTTTTACTAGCCTCCCAGTGTTAGATGGTGGTATCTATATCACAAACATGATAGATATTCTTAATCAGTGATACTAGAATTCTCATTAAGTACTCATTAAATTCCTGCACCTTAGAATAACCTTGAGAAGCACATTAGACACTAATGAGTGTATGCTTTCACTGTATCATCCTTATTAATGATAATGGAATTTATATGCATGCAGTAAGCAAAGACGGTATAGATAAACTATAAAAAGTAATAGCAATTAGAACTTCATATCTCAAGACCAAAATAAAGGATATATTTGCTGATTTGTTAAAATAAAACTCTGCATAAATGTCACACATGGGATAAAAATTTGTTAAAAGAGATAACCTTCAGACATTAAAAAAACTTAAATGTTTGGCAATAAAAAATTAAGACAAAAAAATGAAAAACTACCTGAGTTTTTCAGAACAAGGATAATTTTCCAAAAAAAGTGGGGGGGGGATAGTTTTGCATTCTGTTAGCTGTTAGTCAACCTTTAAATAGCAATACAATTGATGAGTGAATAACCTAGGAATCTCACCACTGCCCTTTCTGGTTTTGGGGGTTTTTTTTGTTTGTTTGTTTGCTTATCATTGGTCTTGTTTTTCTTATTTAAAATATCCCCATACTCAAAAATGCCTTGCTATGAGGAAAGACATTATATAGGTCTAATAAACCATGAGTCAGAGGTAATAAGAGCCTATTTATTTCTCCTTGATTTTGAACACAAGTAACTAAATTGTGTTCATCAATGACAGGGCAAATTATTTTTCAAGTTAATCTACAATTGAGATTTCATAAAACTTGTGATGGTCCTACTCATGAATATCATTGTCTTTCAGGAATTTCTTTTGCCCTGCTACCTACATTGTCCTAATGTACTTAAATTCCATTTCTTCTTGAATCCTCTTTGGAGATGAGGAAAAAATAAGGTCACTATCTTGAAAAGACTCTTAGATCCGAAAGAGTTTAAAAAGATCGGCTACCTGCCCTGTAGAAATCATCCCTCTTGCACACCGTGAGCACTTGAGGAGCTTAGTAATCCAAAAGGGAGCCCGTTCCAATTGTTAATACATTCTTTCTTTTAATTAGCTGAAATCTTCTCTGTGGGTAATTTCTGCTCTCAAAGCCTAGGTCTGAAAGCTGAATGGAGTAAGTTTTAATTCCTCCTCCATATAACAGACCTCAAACATAGGAAGGCTTGTGTCTCTTTTTCCCCACTGAACATAAACGGCACCTTCAACCATCGCTTATGTTAAGACGAGGATCATTACCCACTGACCTCTCACAGAGATATCGGAGAGAGACTCTCCTGTTTCAATGAGACACCAAGAATGAATCAGAGTTTGCTGGTGTGGGTTTAGTTGTGCTGAGTGCAAGGAGCCTATTATCCTCTGTGAAGAGGGTACCATTCTTCAATTAATGCAGCCGAAGATTCCATTAGATCTTTCTCTGGCCTCATCGCCTCGGATAACCCTTCATGTCCATGGATGTATTACCAGAAGGGAGTTGAGAGAAAGTTTTAACAGAGCATCTAATCTGCCCCCACCCCCGCCCCGACCCATGATCAAATAGCAGCGATTTTATAGCTGGTTATCTGGAAACCTATATAAATGGGTCATTAAGAACACTGCAGTTTTTGAGCCACTGAAAAAGGGGAGGTGTAAAAAAATTATCCAAACACTTCTTCATCCATTCCTGTCCTCGCAAATTCAGAATTTAAATCTGAACCCCAGCCATGTGTCCGGCTGGAACAGCTTGCCCAAATCTGAAGTCTCAGGCTTCTCTGATAATATAAGCAAACCACCAATAATGAACGGGGCAGAGCAGTCCAGTGACAATTCATAGCAGTGATGTGAGAGCACAGACCAGGAGCGCCCAACTGAGCCTAAGCCAGATGCAGGCCAGGGAGGTGTCACCGAGAATCCTACTCTGAGCTGAATTTTAAAGGGAAAGTGAGGGTTTGGGTGGCTCCCTCTCATTGGTGCCTGAGAACAGTGCCTCAGCCCTGAAAAATAAAGGAACATAAAGGCAAAAATAGTACAAATTTAAGAGACAGATGATTTAATTCATTGATGCATGGATTGATTAATGAATTAATTAAAAATAAAGACCATTTTAGGAACATGTCCGTCAGGAAGACCGGCGTCTAAACAAGTCATTGAGAGGTAAGTTGTTCGGTTAATTTACAGCTAGTGTTTGTCCAGGTAGAACAAGAAAGGGGACTAAAGAAGTCGGTAGTGGAGAGAGAAACATGAGCAAATGACTAGACGAGAAAGAACCAGGTAGTGCCGCTCTTGCAGAAGTTCAAACAGGAAAGACAGAAGGGAAGAGAAGTGTAGATGAATTTGAGAGATGCGAGGAACCAGCAGACGTCAGAGGTAAGGGACAGAGCTCATGCTGCTGCTGCTGCTGCTGCTGCTGCTGCTGCTGCTGCTGCTGCTGCTGCTGCTAAGTCACTTCAGTCATGTGTGACTCTGTGTGACCCCATAGATGGCAGCACGCCAGGCTCCCCCGTTCATGGGATTTTCCAGGCAACGGTACTGGAGTGGGGTGCCACTGCCGTCTCCTGACAGAGCTCATAAGTCCTTCATTTCTTACTTGGACAACTGTGAAGAGGAAGATTGAAATTACCTTGAAGATTGAAAGAGGCATGGCAGAGTTTGAAAATGGAAGAAAAGAAAGAAAGAAAGTGAAGTCACTCAGTCATGCCTGACTCTTTGCGACCCCACAGACTGTAACCCACCAGGCTCCTCCATTCATGGGATTTTCCAGGCGAGAATACTGGAGCGGGTTGCTATTTCCTTCTCCAGGAGATCTTCCCATCCCAGGGATTGAACCCAGGCTCCTACATTGCAGACAGACGCTTTATCACCTGAGCCACCAGGGAAGCCTGATGGGGAGGATGACAAATCGTGTTTGGTTTTGATTAAAATGAAACAATGCCCTTTGCAGCAACAAGGATAGATCTAGAGTTTCTCATACTAAGTGAAGTCAGACAGCGAAACACAGGGGTCATTTGTTATTGCTTATATGTGGAAACTAGCCAATCTGATCACACAGACCACAGCCTTGTCTAACTCAGTGAAACTAAGCCATGCCTTGTGGGGCCACCTAAGATGGCCAGGTCATGGTAGAGATGTCTGACAGAATGTGGTCCACTGGAGAAGGGAATGGCAAACCACCTCAGTATTCTTGCCTTGAAAACCCCATGAACAGTATCAAAAGGCAAAATGATAGGATACTGAAAGAGGAACTCCCCAGGTCGGTAGGTGCCCAATATGCTACAGGTGATCAGCAGAGAAATAACTCCAGAAAGAATGAAGGGATGGAGCCAAAGCAAAAACAATACCCAGCTGTGGATGTGACTGGTGAGAGAAGCAAGGTCCGAAGCTGTAAAGAGCAATATTGCATAGGAACCTGGAATATTAGGTCCATGAATCAAGGCAAATTGGAAGTGGTCAAACAGGAGATGGCAAAAGTGAACATCGACATTCTAGGAATCAGAGAATTAAAATGGACTGGAATGGGTGAATTTAACTCAGATGATCATTATATCTACTACTGCAGGCAGGAATTCCTCAGAAGAAATGGAGTAGCCATCATGGTCAACAAAAGAGTCTGAAATGCAGTACTTGATGCAATCTCAAAAACCACAGAATGATCTCTGTTGATTTCCAAGGCAAACCATTCAGTATCACGGTGATCCAAGCCTATGCCCCAACCAGTAATGCTGAAGAAACTGAAGTTGAATAGTGCTATGAAGACCTACAAGACCTTTTAGAACTAACACCCCAAAAAGATGTCCTTTTCATTATAGGGGACTGGAATGCAAAAGTAGGAAGTCAAGAAACACCTGGAGTAACAGGCAAATTTGGCCTTGGAGTATGGAATACAGCAGGGCAAAGTCTAATAGAGTTTTGCCAAGAGAATGCACTGGTCATAGGAAACACCTTCTTCCAACAACACAGGAGAAGACTCTACACATGGACATCACCAGATGGTCAACACCAAAATCAGATTGATTATATTCTTTGCAGCCAAAGATGGAGAAGCTCTATACAGTCAACAAAAACAAGACCAGCAGCTGACTGTGGCTCAGATAATGAACTTCTTATTGCCAAATTCAGACTTAAATTGAAGAAAGTAGGGAAAACCACTAGACCATTCAGGTGTGACCTAATTCAAATCCCTTATGATTATACAGTGAAAGTGAGAAATGGATTTAAGGGACTAGATCTGACAGACAGAATGCCTGATGAAATATGGATGGAGGTTCATGACACTGTACAGGAGACAGGGATCAAGACCATCCCCGTGGAAAAGAAATGCAAAAAAGCAAAATGGCTGTCTGAGGATGCCTTACAAAAAGCTGTGAAAAGAAGAGAAGTGAAAAGCAAAGGAGAAAAGGAAAGATATTCCCATTTGAATGCAGAGTTCCAAAGAATTGCAAGGAGAGATAAGAAAGCCTTCTTCAGCGATCAGTGCAAAGAAATAGAGGGAAAGAACAGAATGGGAAAGACTAGAGATCTCTTCAAGAAAATTAGAGATACCAAGGGAAAATTTCATGCAAAGATGGAAACAATAAAGGACAGAAACGGTATGGACCTAACAGAAGCAGAGGATATTAAGAAGAGGTGGCAAGAATACACGGAAGAACTGTACAAAAAAGATCTTCATGACCCAGATAATTACGATGGTGTGATCACTCATCTAGAGCCAGACATCCTGGAATGTGAAGTCAAGTGGGCCTTAGAAAGCATCACTACGAACAAAGCTAGTGGAGGTGCTGGAATCCCATTTGAGCTATTTCAAATCCTGAAAGATGACGCTCTGAAAGTGCTGTACTCAATATGCCAGCAAATTTGGAAAACTCAGCAGTGGCCACAGGACTGGAAAAGGTCACTTTTCATTCCAACCCCAAAGAAAGGCAATGCCAAAGAATGCTCAAACTACCACACAATTGCACTCATCTCACATGCTAGTAAAGTAATGTTCAAAATTCTTCAAGCCAGGCTTCAGCAATAAGTGAACCGTGAACTTCCTGATGTTCAAGCTGGTTTTAGAAAAGGCGAGGAACCAGAGATCAAATTGCCAACATCCCCTGGATCATGGAAAAAGCAAGAGAGTTCCAGAAAAATGTCTATTTCTGCTTTCTTGACAATGTCAAAGCCTTTGGCTGTGTGGATCACAATAAGCTGTGGAAAATTCTGAAAGAGATGGGAATACCAGACCACCTGACCTGCCTCTTGAGAAACCTATATGCAGGTCAGGAAGCAACAGTTAAAACTGGACATGGAACAACAGACTGGCTCCAAATAGGAAAAGGAGTACGTCAAGGCTCTATATTGTCACCCTGCTTATTTAACTCATATGTAGAGTACATCATGAGAAACGCTGGACTGGAAGAAACATAAGCTGGAATCAAGATTGCCGGGAGAAATATCTATAACCTCATATATGCAGATGACACCACCCTTATGGCAGAAAGTGAAGGGGAACTGAAAGGCCTCTTGATGAAAGTGGAGAGTGAAAAAGTTGGCTTAAAGCTCAACATTCAGAAAACAAAGATCATGGCATCTGGTCCCATCACTTCATGGCAAATAGATGGGGAAACAGTGGAAACAGTGTCAGACTTTATTTTGGGGGGCTCCAAAATCACTGCAGATGGTGATTGCAGCCATGAAATTAAAAGATGCTTACTCCTTGGAAGGAAAGTTATGACCAACCTAGATAGCATATTCAAAAGCAGAGACATTACTTTGCCAACAGAGGTCCGTCTAGTAAAGGTGATGGTTTTTCCAGTAGTCATGTATAGATGTGGGAGCTGGACTGTGAAGAAAGCTGAGTGCAGAAGAATTGATGCCTTTGAACTGTGGTGTTGGAGAAGACTCTTGAGAGTCCCTTGGACTGCAAGGAGATCCAACCAGTCCATCCTAAAGGAGATCAGTCCTGGGTGTTCATTGGAAGGACTGATGCTGAAGCTGAAACTCCAGTACTTTGGCCACCTCATGTGAAGAGTTGACTCATTGGAAAAGACTCTGATGCTGGGAGGGACTGAGGGCAGGAGGAGAAGGGGATGACAGAGGATGAGATGGCTGGATGGCATCACCGACTCTATTGACATGAGTTTGAATGAACTCTGGGAGTTGGTGATGGACAGGGAGGCCTGGCGTGCTATGATTCATGGGGTCGCAAAGAGTTGGACATGACCGAGCGACTGAAATGTACTGAACTGAACTGATATGTGGAAACAATAAACAAACAAAAAGCTATAAAGAACTTATTTATAAAACAAATAAACTCACAGATACAGAAAACAACTTTATGGTTACCAAAGGGGAAAGGAGTGAGAGGGATAAATTAAGAGTTTGGGATTAGCATATACATACTAGTTACCATATATATAAAATAGTTAACTAATAAAGACCTACTGTATACCACAGGGAACTATACTCAGTTATTTATAATAATCTATAAGGAAAGGAAACTGAAAGAGAAACAACATGCACACATACACACATATACCCAACTGAGCCCGTTGAAGGGCAGCAAGGAGTCATTCTATTTTGCTGAGAAGGAAATGACAAAACACTCCAGTATTCTTGCCTGGAGAATTTTATGGACAGAGGAGCCCGATGGGTCCTACAGTCCATGGGGTCTCAAGGAGTGGGACACGACTGAAGCAACTTAGCACGCACGCACACTTGATAAATAAGTTATAGCTCAAGGGGCAGGGGAGGGGAGGGGTACGTAACTTTCCTGCAGTGGGAAATTTAAGTTCTAATCTCACAGCTACACAAAATGAATGCGCATCCGTGTCGGCAAATGTCTAAGTTTTAAATTCCTGATATTGCATTAAAACAGAGATTCACATCCTTAAACCCAAACTGTGGGCCTGAAAGAAAGAACCCTTGCACAGCACTGTTCCACGTTATCTTAACTAAAGTTTCATGGATTGAACTCAGCCCTGCCCAGAGATAAAGCAAGAAGAATTAATTGGTGATATTAAGCATATGATTGGCGCAGGGCCATCTCCAGTAAAAGCAACCAGCAGTAAATATTTCCACAGCTACAAGTTGACTATGAAACACACAGGTAATAGTTAAGTTTGGTTGTTGTCTTAATTTTCCCTCCATTGGAAGAGAGAAAGAAAGATAGCTGGTTCGTGGCATTTTCTGACAGCTGAGCCCACCCCCGCCCGCCTGCCAATACCCCCTCCACAATCGGCACGTTTTTCCTCTCAGACACCAACCACTAAGCTCTGCTGGAGGCTCAAGGGTCTGGCATAAATTCAGCAGTTTCTGCTGCCACAACAGCCCGGGAACCTCATCCAGCTCCTTGTCACCTCCCTTCTTGAGCCACCCCACCCACTGACTTCCCTGGCCGACAGGTGAAACAGCCTGGCTCCACACACAACCAGGGCACCATAGATTAACCTCTGCATTTCTTTGCCTTTCAGTTTAGCTGGTGGCCTTTGGTTGGCACTTAAGTGTGCTTCTCTCTCTGCCAGAGGGCATTGCTTTATGTAATTTTTATTTGCGACATCAGCCTGACAAGCATGTAAGGATGCCTCATTACTTCTTTCTCAGCTCATCAAGAGTGTGCCAAGTACTCCCAAATAGAATTGCCTCTCTAGCCCACTGGCAGCTCCACATGCAAGAACAGTTCCTAGGGATCGAGCAAAACGTTCAACCAAAATTCCCTCTTGTGAAGACAAAACACCCAGCCTGAACAAGAGCTCAAAATATAACCTAAAACTCGGTCGTTGCCCTTCATCCAAGCCCGCCCAGCCCTCATGAGAAGACATCCAAGAGACAACCAAAAAATTGACATCATCTTTTGAGTTTCCAAGTCTGAGAAAAGAAAGTGGCAGGAAGCCAGGTTTAGGTTAAAGCCTAACGGCTGATCATCCACAAGTTTAATTTTAAGGGGGGAAAACATAGCAAAGGTCATAAATTATTTCCTGAGATTGTTCTGGACAAAGCACAATAGGATATCATTACTTCAGTTCATGCAATCCCTTTTATGCCAGCTGAGTACAAACCAACTTTTCTCTTAGCAAGGCAGGTCTTAAAGGAATTCAATTGCTGCTTACCGCTCCCCCATCTGCTTCGATCAGGAAAGCTAAGGAGCTGCCTGGCCTGCCTCGTTCTCAGCAGACTTCTTAGCCCATCTGATGCAAGAGAAAGGCCCAGTGGAGTGAACACATTGCATAAGAGACAGAGAGAAAGATGCCCAGGGACAGTCAAGGAGGATTCTATGGCCTCAGCCAGCCTCACACTGCAAGTGGACCCAGGCTTCCCAGGTGGCTCAGTGGTAAAAACCTGCCTACAATGCAGGGACACAGAAGACTTGAGTTCGATCACTGGGTCAGGAAGAGACCGTGGAGAATGAAATGGCCACCCACTCCAGTATTCTTGCCTGGAAAATTCCATGGACAGAGGAGCCTGGCAGGCTACAGTCCATGGGTCTGCAAAATAGTCAGACACGACTGAGTCAGCAAACAGCCATGAGTGACCCAAATCCCCCAGGAGCCAAACAAGTACATGTCTTTTTGTTTTTATCTTGGGAGAGTTAAGAAACATTTTCCAGGCAAAAACCACTACAATATTGTAAAGTAATTAGCCTGCAATTGGAGAAAGCAATGGCACCCCACTCCAGTATTCTTGCCTAGAAAATCCCACGGATGGAGGAGCCTGGAAGGCTGCAGTCCATGGGGCCACTAAGAGTCGGACACGACTAAGTGACTTTACTTTCACTTTTCACTTGCATGCATTGAAGAAGGAAATGGCAACCCACTCCAGTGTTCTTGCCTGGAGAATCCCTGGGACGGGGGAGCCTGGTGGGCTGCTGTCTATGGGGTCGCACAGAGTCGGACACGACTGAAGCGACTTAGCAGCAGCAGCAGCTAACCTCCAATTAAAACAAATTACTTAATTTAAAAAATAAACTTTCCATATCTTTGAATTTAAAGACCCTGTTGGAGGCTTCTGTTTAGTCTCTTCAAGTTTACGTGTCCATTCACCTATGGGAGGACACGAGTGCTTCCAAGTTTTGGCAACTGTAATAAAGCCGCTGTATGCATCAGCGTGCGGGTTTGTTTGTATGAATAGTTTTAAATTTCTGATGAACACAGTACACAGTCCATGTATGTAACACAACCCAGTGAGCCAGGTAGATGGCCTTTGGTACTATATACCTGTCAGCTCTAGTTTCAGATTCAATTTTGTCTTTGGATGAACTTCTAGGACTTATTTTGTCAGGAAAAAATAACTTTAAAACCCCAAACATTTCTTTGTGTCTATAGCTGCCAGGAAACATGAAGCTAAAGTCAATAATTAGTCGTAAATAAGAACACATTTCTACTGTCTGGAAAGAGCTACTCCCTCTGATCCTATTATTCAACCCAGTTGTCCTTCTTTCCATGATGTTCAATGTTATAAGCCCCTCAAATCCCTCGGGAAGAAAATTAGCAAAGAGTCTAGGGAAAGATATTTGCTGCAGTGGTTAACAATTAGTTAGGTATTTTCAGCAGGTTGAATTAGGGCTTAGTTCAGTTCAGTTCAGTTGCTCAGTCATGTCCGACTCTTTGCGACCCCATGAATCACAGCACGCCAGGCCTCCCTGTCCATCACCAACTCCTGGAGTTCACTCAAACTCACGTCCATTGAGTCAGTGATGCCATCCAGCCATCTCATCCTCTGTTGTCCCCTTCTCCTCCTGCCCCCAGTCCCTCCCAGCATCAGAGTCTTTTCCAATGAGTCAACTCTTCACATGAGGTGGCCAAATTACTGGAGTTTCAGCTTTAGCGTCATTCCTTCCAAAGAAATCCCAGGGCTGATCTCCTTCAGAATGGACTGGTTGGATCTCCTTGCAGTCCAAGGGACTCTCAAGAGTCTTCTCCAACACCACACTGCAAAAGCATCAATTCTTCAGCACTCAGCCTTCTTCACAGTCCAACAGTCACATTCATACATGGCCACAGGAAAAACCATAGCCTTGACTAGACGGACCTTGGTCAGCAAAGTAATGTCTCTGCTTCTGAATATGCTATCTAGGTTCCTCATAACTTTTCTTCCAAGGAATAAGCATCTTTTAATTTCATGGCTGCAGTCACCATCTGCAGTGATTTTGGAGCCCCCCAAAATAAAGTCTGACACTGTTTCCACTGTTTCCCCATCTATTTCCCATGAAGTGATGGGACCGGATGCCATGATCTTCATTTTCTGAATGTTGAGCTTTAAGTCAACTTTTTCACTCTTCTCTTTCACTTTCATCAAGAGGCTTTTTAGTTCCCCTTCACTTTCTGCCATAAGGGTGGTGTCATCTACATATCTGAGGTTATTGATATTTCTCCCGGCAATCTTGATTCCAGCTTGTGCTTCTTCCAGTCCAGCGTTTCTCATGATGTACTCTGCATAGAAGTTAAATAAGCAGAGTGACAATATAGAGCCTTGATGTACTCCTTTTCCTATTTGGAGCCAGTCTGTTGTTCCATGTCCAGTTCTAACTGTTGCTTCCTGACCTGCATACAGATTTCTCAAAAGGCAGGTCAGGTGGTCTGGTATTCCCATCTCTTTCAGAATTTTCCACAGTTTATTGTGATCCACATAGTCAAAGGCTTTGGCATAGTCAATAAAGCAGAAATAGATGTTTTTCTGGAATTCTCTTGCTTTTTCCATGATCCAGGGGATGTTGGCAATTTGATCTCTGGTTCCTCTGCCTTTTCTAAAACCAGCTTGAACATTAGGAAGTTCACGATTCAGGTATTGCTAAAGCCTGGCTTAGTGGCCACTAATACAGAAAATACTCCTTAACCTCTGCAGCCTGGAAAGTGTTTTGCTTCATCCTTAAAGATCACTCAGAAGAGATGCAAATCTAGCTCCCAAAGCATTGGACAGTAGCGTAGATTTTTACCAAAGTTGTCTTGAGGATACCAAGCAAGGTGAGACAACACCATCGGTACAGAGCAAAACTTCCATAAACTCAGATTTATGCATCAGAAGAATTGAGAGCAAATAGCTCAGTGGCGGCCAGGAGGAGACACCCTGTGTCTGAGGTCAGGGGCGGCAGCCGAGAGGAGCTATCCCGTGTCCGAGGCCAGAGGTGGCAGCTGGGAGGAGCCACCCCATGCTGGAGGCGAGGGGCGGCAGCCAGGAGGAGCCACCCCACGCCCAAGGCCAGGGGTGGTGGCCGGGAGGAGCAACCCACAGCAACCCGTCTGCTGCGCAGACCCAGGAGGGCCTAGAGGAGCTATCCCACATTGAAGGTCAGGAAGGGCAGCAGTAAGGAGATACCCCTCATCCAAGGTAAGGAGCAGTGGCTGTGCTTTGCTGGAGCAGCCGTGAAGAGATACCCCACATTCAAGGTAAGAGAAACCCAAGTAAGATGGTAGGTGTTGCAAGAGGGCGTCAGAGGGCAGACACACTGAAACCATACTCACAGAAAACTAGTCAGTCTAATCACACTAGGACCACAGCCTTGTCTAACTCAATGAAACCAAGCCATGCCCACAAGGCAACCCAAGATGAGCGGGTCATGGTGGAGAGGTCTGACAGAATGTGGTCCACTGGAGAAGGGAATGGCAAGCCACTTCAGTATTCTTGCCTTGAGAATCCCATGAACAGTATGAAAAGGCAAAATGATAGGATACTGAAAGAGGAACTCCCCAGGTCATTAGGTGCCCAATATGCTACTGGAGATCAGTGGAGAAATAACTCCAGAAAGAAGGAAGGGATGGAGCCAAAGCAAAAACAATACCCAGTTGTGAATGTGACTGGTGATAGAAGGAAGGTGCGATGCTGTAAAGAGCAATATTGCATAGGAACCTGGAATGTCAGGTCCATGAATCAGGGCAAATTGGAAGTGGTCAAACAAGAAATGGCAGGAGTGAACATTGACATTCTAGGAATCAGCGAATTAAAATGGACTGGAATGGGTGAATTTACCTCAGATGACCATTATATCTACTACTGCAGGCAGGAATTCCTCAGAAGAAATGGAGTAGCCATCATGGTCAACAAAAGAGTCCGAAATGCAGCACCTGGATGCAATTTCAAAAACGACAGAATGACCTCCATTCGTCTCCAAGGCAAACCATTCAATATCACAGTTATCCAAGTCTATGCCCCAACCAGTAACGCTGAAGAAGCTGAAGTTGAATGCTTTTATGAAGACCTACAAGACCTTCTAGAACTAACATCCAAAAAAAGATGTCCTTTTCATTATAGGGGACTGGAATGCAAAAGTAGGAAGTCAAGAAACACCTGGAGTAACAGGCAAATTTGGCCTTGGAATGCAAAATGAAGCAGGGCAAAGACTAATAGAGTTTTGCCAAGAGAATGCACTGGTCATTGCAAACACCCTCTTCACACAAGAGAAGACTCTACACATGGACATGGACATCACCAGATGGTCAACACTGAAATCAGATAGATTATATTCTGTGCAGCCAATGATGGAGAAGTTCTATACAGTCAACAAAAACAAGACCAGGAGCTGACTGTGGCTCAGATCATGAACTCCTTATTGCCAAATTCAGACTCAAATTGAAGAAAGTAGGGAAAACCACTAGACCATTCAGGTATGACCTAAATCAAATCTCTTATGATTATACAGTGGAAGTGAGAAATAGATTTAAGGGCCTAGATCTGATAGATAGAGTGCCTGATGAACTATGGAATGAGGTTCGTGACATTGTACAGGAGACTGGGATCAAGACCATCCCCATGGAAAAGAAATGCAAAAAAGCAAAATGGCTGTCTGGGGAGGCCTTACAAATAGCTGTGAAAAGAAGACAGGCAAAAAGCAAAGGAGAAAAGGAAAGATGTAAGCATCCGAATGCAGAGTTCCAGAGAATAGCAAGAAGAGATAAGAAAGCCTTCTTCAGCGATCAATGCAAAGAAATCGAGGAAAAGAACAGAATGGGAAAGACTTGAGATCTCTTCAAGAAAATTAGAGATACCAAGGGAAAATTTCATGCAAAGATGGGCTCGATAAAGAACAGAAATTGTCTGGACCTAACAGAAGCAGAAGATATTAAGAAGAGGTGGCAAGAATACACAGAAGAACTGTACAAAAAAGATCTTCATGACCCAGATAATCACGATGGTGTGATCACTCAGACATCCTAGAATGTGAAGTCAAGTGGGCCTTAGAAAGCATCACTACGAACAAAGCTAGTGGAGGTGATGAAATTCCAGTGGAGCTATTTCAAATCCTGAAAGATGATGCTGTGAAAGTGCTGCACTCAATATGCCAGCACATTTGGGAAACCCAGCAGTGGCCACAGGACTGGAAAGGATCAGTTTTCATTCCAATCCCAAAGGAAGGCAATGCCAAGGAATGCTCAAAGTACCGCACAACTGCACTCATCTCACATGCTAGTAAAGTAATGCTCAAAATTCTCCAAGCCAGGCTTCAGCAATACGTGAACCATGAACTCCCTGATGTTCAGGCTGGCTTTAGAAAAGGCAGAGGAACCAGAGATCAAATTGCCAACATCCCCTGGATCACAGAAAAAGCAAGAGAGTTCCAGAAAAACATCTATTTCTGCTTTATTGACTATGCCAAAGCCTTTGACTGTGTGGATCACAAGAAACTGTGGAAAATTCTGAAAGAGATGGGAATACCAGACCATCTGACCTGCCTCTTGAGAAATCTGTATGCAGGTCAGGAAGCAACAGTTAGAACTGGACATGGAACAACAGACTGGCTCCAAATAGGAAAAGGAGTACGTCAAGGCTCTATATTGTCACCCTGCTTATTTAACTTCTATGCAGAGTACATCATGAGAAACGCTGGACTGGAAGAAGCACAAGCTGGAATCAAGATTGCCGGGAGAAATATCAATAACCTCAGATATGTAGATGACACCACCCTTATGGCAGAAAGTGAAGAGGAACTCAAAAGCCTCTTGATGAAAGTGAAAGAGAAGAGTGAAAAAGTTGGCTTAAAGCTCAACATTCAGAAAACAAAGATCATGGCATCCGGTCCCATCACTTCATGGGAAATAGATGGGGAAACAGTGGAAACAGTGTCAGACTTTATTTTGGGGGGCTCCAAAACCACTGCAGATGGTGACTGCAGCCATGAAATTAAAAGATGCTTACTCCTTGGATGAAAAGTTATGAGCAACCTAGATAGCATATTCAAAAGGAGGGACATTACTTTGTCGACTAAGGTCTTTCTAGTCAAGACTATAGTTTTCCTGTGGTCATGTATGGATGTGAGTGTTGGACTGTGAAGAAGGCTGAGTGCCGAAGAATTGATGCTTTTGCAGTGTGGTGTTGGAGAAGACTCTTGAGAGTCCCTTGGACTGCAAGGAGATCCAACCAGTCCATTCTGAAGGAGATCAGCCCTGGGATTTCTTTGGAAGGAATGATGCTAAAGCTGAAACTCCAGTAATTTGGCCACCTCATGTGAAGAGTTGACTCATTGGAAAAGACTCTGATGCTGGGAGGGACTGGGGGCAGGAGGAGAAGGGGACGACCGAGGATGAGATGGCTGGACGGCATCACTGACTTGACTGACATGAGTTCGAGTGGACTCCGGGAGTTGGTTATGGACAGGGAGGCCTGGCAGACTGTGATTCATGGGGTCACAAAGAGTCGGACATGACTGAGCAACTGAACTGAAAAAACTGAACTGAATGGCCATAAATATTAACCTTGAAGTCTTTATTTGATAGAGCAGGAAGTAGTTTCTCTCAAGTTTGTTTTCCATAAAATAATTTGTTAAGAATCTATTGATGATAACTAGCAAAGTCACTAGGATTCTGCATAATTTAAAATCTGATGCTTTATAGCTGTTCTGAAAGAAATAACAGTAAATGGAAAATGATGGAAATGGTGATAGAAACTTACAGAGAGTATTTTTCCCAGCACAAAAAGTTGATGTCACCATGACTCTGTACAGGGGTGATATAAAATATCAATTCATGAAAAAGCTGATAACAACTTTTTTGAAAGCATTTTGTCAGATACCTCCCTGAACTGCTAAACTGCCTTTCTAGTCTCAATAGCATGAGTCAAAGGCCTCAAAGCTGACATAAAAAAATGTGAAACAATCCATCTCAGAAGCAGCACCTGATAGGAAAAAACAGGATTTCCAAATCGATTTGTCAGGATCCAATATGGATTAAGCAGTTTATTTGTTTTGACATTTCTCATTTGCTAAGTGCCAGCATGCCAAAGTAATCTTTCTGTGATACATACACAGACCAGAACATTTATTATTATTTATTTAGGGAATTTATAGCCCCTTTCCTTCCAGAGAAGTCATTTGAAAGCAGAAATATTTTGAAATCGGGACTGCAGGTGGTTTCACCTGATACTAGCTTAATCTCATCATTTCACTCCTCCCATGGAAAACTGTGCTCTACTATCTCAGACAAGATAGCAAAGACCTTCCAGATTTATGTAGCAAACACAACTACTCCACTCCGATAGAAAGGCATACAGAGTAATTTGTATTCTAGAACCTTCCTAGTCCAATATACTTTCATCCCTTCCCATTCATCTTATGGTTGAATTAAGGAACACGTAGAGACTTAGAGCAGTGGTAAGGGATCAGTGGCAATGGACTCCAGCACTCTTGCCTGGAAAATCCTGTGGACGGAGGAGCCTGGCAGGCTGCAGTCCATGGCGCCCCAAAAGAGCTGGACAGGACTGAGTGACTAGACAGCAAGAGACTTAGAGACTTAACAGGTCTCTTAAGCAGAGACTATTTAAACTGCAAGAGACAGGGCAAGGCAATGACGTGATCTCTCTTGGTATCACACCAACTTCAGTTTGATTCCTTGTGTGCATGCTCGGTGGCTAAGTCATATCCAACTCTTTGTGACACCACGGACTGCAGCACACCAGGCTTCCCTGTCCTTCACCATCTCCCAGAGTGTGCTCATATTTATGTCCATCGAGTCAGTGATGCCATCTAACCATCTCATCCTCTGTCATCCCCTTCTTCTCCTGCCTTCAATCTTTCCCAACATCAGGGTCTTTTCAGATGAGTCAGCTCTTCACATCAGGTGGCCAAAATATTGGAGTTTTAGCTTCAACATCAGTCCTTCCAATGAACACCCAGGGCTGATCTCCTTTAGGATGGGCTGGTTGGATCTCCTTGCAGTCCAAGGGACTCTCAAGAATCTTCTCCAACACCACAGTTCAAAATCATCAATTCTTTGGCACTCAGCTTTCTTTATAGTCCAACTCTCACATCCATACATGACCACTGGAAAAACCATAGCCTTGACTAGATGGAGCTTTGTTGACAAAGTAATGTCTCTGCTTTTTAAAATGCTGTCTAGATTGGTCATATTAAATCCTTGGTAAGCTCCAAGTTTTTGCTATTGAAATAGTTATAAAAATATGGGAAAATTGTAATAGGCCATATTCTAAGAAATTAGGGATAATAGGATGGAGCTAGACCAATGAAACTGCTGGTCTAAATATGCGTTTTTCTCTAAAACAGAACAGTACATCCTGCTGAGATGGAGGTGCATCTACAGTAATATTGGGGCTGTAGCGGCCAGGCTCCTCTGTCCGTGGATTTCCCCGGCAGGAATTCTGTAGCAGGTTGCCGGTTCCTTCTCCAGCGGGTCTTCAGGGGTCAGGGATTAAACTCATGTCTCCTGCACTGGCAGGTAGATACTTTACCACTGAGCCACCAGGGAAGATAAATATTAATTTAGTTAATCTAAAATTAGAATATGAAGTTTAAATAGATAATCTCTCAGTGACTTCCAGTTAAGAATAATTCCATTACTTTAAGAACATCACCATTCTTCTTCCACTATTGTTTACATACAGTGAAACCATATGGAGTTAAACCACATTTAAGACTATTGATGACCTACCATGAATTTTAAAACTTTGTATCTGCAGTCAAGCTTAATGGCATATTTTTACTTTTCTTGTTTCTGTGGACTAGGAAGAAAATTCCCTTGCTTATGCTACAATTACATTAATATGTAAAAACAAAGAAATGATTGATTGCCTAGAACATATCTGAAAATTCTACAAATTATTTAGACTATTTAATTAGGTAAGTGAGCCATACAAGTTATCTTTAAAGAACAAGCTTGAAATATCTGTTAAAGAAAGCTTTCTATAATGTTTCTTTGAAATGAGCCTGATTATATTGGCAAAGTATTATGAAGAGTAAACAAAGAATCATAGAATTTGAGTTAAAAAAAAATGAGACGAAAGTAGTGTCTATGCTTAGATTTGAGAAAGACTCGTATCATTCGGGTTTAAAAAGGAGACGGGAGAGCTAAGTTGTCTATTCAATTGCTCATATGGAGGAAATTAAGCAGCTAGTTATTTAACAATTCACATCTCTCATTGCAGAACGTGATCATTGATTTTGTTTCTTTTGAAAACCAAATCAATCATTGCTATAAATGAATTTGTTGTCATTATACACAGCCTTCAGTTATACAGCAGGATAAAATTTAACAGGAAAAAAGCATGCAGAGGACCTGCTTAAGAGCAGTCAAGCTAAACTGTGGCCCCAAAACAGACTTTCAAACATATATGACTTAAATAACTGACTCCACGTTTACATTCTCTGTGCCTGAGCAGACACAGGCAAAAAAATCATTCCACTCACTTCAGTTGAGTAAAATCAGAAGTGCAATTGATGGGTTTGCATCTCATCAAGCCCATTACCCTGTCGCTTTCCTTATTTGAGAGTTCAACACTGAGATTCTTCATTTTCACAAGTTCACCATTCTTTGGGAATCTGAAGGGAATAACTTCAAAATTTGCTTACCTAGTCCCAGTAAAGGCAAGATTGCTTTGGGGAAAATGTTTCTTAAAATAGAAACTCCATTATTTCCATCTATTGCCAAGTTCACCTTTTACTACAGAGACAAATTCCTGATCTAATTAATCATTACTCCAACTTTCCCAAAAATTAGAAGAATTCTGCTGTTTCTCATGTATTTGCAAAACTTGAGCACATATCCAACTGATTCAAAGAAATTATTTCTGCTGTCTTCTATTCCCTGTAATGAACTGTTTACCTCAGCCTCAGGGATGAGTCAATCAAAATATTATGAATCACTCACAGTCTAAATAATTTGATTAATCACTTTAAATTTTAAAATTCCATTCAAAGTAAAATGCTTTCCTTATTTTTCTCCCACCATGTGCAGTCTTCCAATTTACCTTTATCTGTTGTAAATCAAGAAATCTGTGGTGCATCTTAATTCATAATATTTTGTTTAGGTCTTCATGTCTAAAGATGCTCTGAAACCGTTATCATATCTTAAGCTTTCTTTGTCCAAACTGAGTATAAAATCTTTATGATCTCTTACATAAGTCACTTTTTATGCCTTAACAGATTTCTTGTTCATCTTGAACACTCTGTTGGTTTCAATCTTTTTATAAATTCTGAGATACTTTCTGTAATACATTAAGTCATCTAGTATTTCTATACTAGTATACATTATATCACGTATACCAAATTCCATGGGGCCCAGCAGGAGATTAGGAGGTGAAAAACTTGAAACTATGAGAATGGTACAGAAGACCACCTCTTGGTCCTCTCTCTGCTGTTGCTCTAACCATCGCCACATCAGAAACAGTTGATTTCTGTTCAATGATAGTAAATGATTTGATAATGCACTGGGATTTGACCATTTTCTTGCCACAGTTGTATACAATTTCAACATCCTTTAGCACCGTTAGATATTGGTCCCTATGCCTGTATTTTTGCTTTCAATACACAATTTTCCTGATTTATCAAAACCACTTTGCAATAACTAATGTCACACACTAAAATCTCGGTGGCTTGCTTCCATTTAAGGACTCGTGTGATGAATCTGGCCTGAGAAAGCATTTCTGTTCATCTTCAGCCCTAGTCCTTTTAGGTAATAATTTGATTCTTGAGACATATTGTGCTCAGAACCCATGTGACAGGTATGGACCTTGAGGAACTGAAATTGGAGGCCCATCAAGAAGCAATTTCATGTCCCTGAGACAGCAGGTTTCATCACCTCATCTGCCTCTTGGTTTTGCCAACTTTGATTATAATTCATCAAGATGGAAAGAGGAAAAATTTAGACAACCGGGGAAGTCAAAATATAATTAAAACAGGCTGGAGAGTGGATGAAGCACAGGGCCTCTGAGAAAGCATCAGTGGCATCACACGGGCTTTCTTAGGGCTCTGATACTTTCAAAACACGTCTGTGAACTTGGACTCTGCTCAACATGCTCCTCCCCTGATCAGCACTAGGACATTCAGCTGTAATTCAGAGTGGGTGATGAGTTCAGTTTGAGGATAATGAAACAGGAAACACAGAGTAACAGTGGCTGGAGCAAGAAATACCTGGTTTATTTCTCCTGTGGACAAGGTGTGATGGCTCCACCGTGACTAGGATCTCAGCCATTCCTACCACATGGCCATGACCTTGCTGACCAAGATGGCGGCATCTGCTCTAGCATCATGTCCAGAAGGAAGGAGCCCGAGGGGAAGAGGAAAGGGCAAGAGTGCATGCTTCCTCCCTCTAAGGATGCTTCCAGAAGGTGCTCACACAACATCTGCTCAGGTTCTGCTCACATCACTTTAAAATGAGTCACTCAGTCTGAAAGTGCCTGACTCTTTGCAACCCTATGGACTATATAGCTCACCAGGCTCCCCTGTCCATGGAATTCTCCAGGCAAGAATACTGGAGTGGGTTGCCATTTCCTTCTCCAGGGGATCTTCCCGACCCAGGGATCGAACCCGGATCACCTGCATTGCAGGCAGACTCTATCATCTGAGCCACCAGGTATACATTATGTTAGGTAGAATTGAATGATATGGCCATACCAGCAGTGAAAGAAATTGAAGAATTTCATTTTTGTCCTGGGAAAATATGTGCCCAGTTAGCCATTCCAAAGATTTATTATTAAAGAAGAAGAGAGAACAGATATTGAGGGGAAACTCTCATTATCTGCCAGAGAACTAATTGTCAAATAATGATTGGAATACTTTGATGACACATGAAATCAGACCACTTCTTCTACTGAGACCAGCTTTCCCTCAGTAGGATGCAATGGATGATTTTGCCGTAAGGAATGGTTATATGAGATACCATTGAGCACAATATATAAATTTATCATAGATATCTCAAGTATGCCTTCAGGTAAATCAGACAAAAGGACCTGTGCATAACATTTCAGAAAGAAGAATAAAATGTGTATCAAAGTTTACGAAAACTGATTACTTCTATTTAGGCAATGTTTTGATAAACACATAAAAATGTTCCTCTCTTCCCTAACTGCACTTTAGCATCACCTGGGGAGTTGGTCTTGTTGCAGTTGCTGTTTTTTCCTTCCTTATTGTCTGGTAATTCCTATGCCGAGCACACACCTGAGACCAATTAATCCAGGATCTGGAGGGTACAGAGAAAGGAAGTGGGACCAGGTCTCTGGATGTTTTAAAAGCACCTCCTCAAGCATAGAAGTCCATCCATAGGAACTGCTAATAGAGCCTTAGAATGTAGGCATTAAACAGTGCGGCACTGATGCTTTTAATTGCACTCAAGAGAAAAGTGCAATTAAGAAAATCTGTGACGTGATTGATCTCTCTGTATATCGGACTTTATTTTCCACTAAATAAGTCACTGAGGTCAATTAAACACATCTCTGATGACTTTCCTTTAAAACTCAACATTTCTTTTCCTTCCAGGTTAATTATATAAAGCAATCCTAATGATATAATATGTAGTAACAAAATACTTCGGGATTTCCCTGGTGGTTCAACAGTAAAGAACCCGCCTGCCAATGCAGGAGATATAAGAGACGTGGGTTCAATCCCTAGATCAGGAAGATCCCCTGGAGAAGGAAATGGCAACCCACTCCAGTATTCTTGCCTGGGAAATCCCATGGGCAAAAGAGCCTGGCAGGCTACAGTCCATGGGGTCACAAAAGAGTCGGACAAAACTTAACAAGTAAACAACCATGAAATACTTTTTACATACAGGAAAAGGGAAGACTTAAGTGCTCAGCATGATAGAAAATATAAGATTTAATTGAGATCCTTTAACGTCCTCACACAAAATTTCAGTTCTACCTGTTGGTACCAGGGGCCTGGGTGTCTCCAAGACAACCCACGCCCTTTTAGCCAGGAGGCTTTTGGTAGTTCTAGCAAGAAATGGCAACCCACTCCAATGTTCTTGCCTGGAGAATCCCAGGGATGGCAGAGCCTGGTTGGCTGCCATCAGTGGAGTCACACAGAGTTGAACACGACTGAAGCAACTTAGCAGCATCAGCAGCATTCCTAAGGAAAGGGGACAGGTGTAGGAAGATAAAAACCTTTCCCTTGAAAATTAATGTAAAGCCAATCCCTATAACCAGTATGAAAAAAAACCCTTATATTCTAAGCCCAGATCTGCCCTGACTACCAGCAAAACTTCTGTTAATATTCATTCACTCTCCTCAAAGCGAGGTGTCCTCATTCATCCTTGTGGGCATTTGACCAGCAGTATCCAGATCCCCTCTGGCTCCAGAATCCTAAGTTTCTCCCCAGCAGTCATCCTAGCTGGACAGAAAAGTACTAAATCAGATTTCCTGTCCAAATCATTGCATCTGTCCTCCCCTGACCACAGGTCATGTGAGAATAGCCACAATGACTGGAGGGAAAATCCTCAATTTGAGCCTCTCCCAGGTTCCCCTGACGATGTAAGTACATTAAGCCCAGGGAATGTGGTCGCAGTGCACTCGGGGGTTACACACATAATACAGAACACACCTGGCGTGAGCTCTTCTCTCTGGGATCTCTAGGGAGGACCACAGCTTAAAGCGGTGAGACTTTCCAAGAGGTACTTAGCGGTCACGGGATGCAAAACTTTCCAGTGGTCCAGAGAGCAAAACCGACTTCAGCATGGGTAGGAGTGCTGAGGCCCTAAGGGAATAAATCTCATAAAAATCCAGATACCAAGGATGAACGTGGAAACAGGCCTAGAAAGCTGGAGACGTGTGGAGATGCGAAACATGACTTCGTTTGCACACTGCAACACCCAGACCTGAGGACGGAGTGAAGATACCTGAGGGTTTCTGTACACAGTCACATGCCACGCGTTAAGGACTCTGATGGAGAAATGACAAGGTTAATGGAGAAAACATTGAGAGTCCAGAGCAGTGCCTATCAGAAACTAGAACACCAGACTACTTAAAGTCAGGGCCAGATGAAAGGAGGATCGGTTATGAGACTTAAGAGAATTAAGATAGATATCTTTGTGGATAGTACATCAAATATTCTTCCAATTGCTTACCGCAGAATCCCAGGTTTGTTTAGGACAGTGATATATCCTGCTAGAAATTCTCAGTCTCACCCCTTGCCTGAGCAAGGGGTGTATGGTTGGGGAACAGGGTCATGAGATAGCTCTGGCCGAAGTGATGCGGACATTAAACCCTGGAGATGCCAATCTCTCCCAAATCAGAACATACAAAAGCCCCTGAAGGAGGCAGGATATTGACGCCTCTTCTTCCCCCAGCCTGGAGTGTGACTACGTTGCTGGAGCTATACAGCCTTCATTTTGCAACTATGAGACAAAAATACAAAAATTGGAAGGCAGGGGTGGGAGAAAGAATGATGGAGGGAGGCTGGGATATGGGACATCACAGAACCTCCAGACCACCCTGGACTTTAAGCTATAAGAGGAAGTAAAGCCCTATTTGATTAAGGTGAATTACAGGCAGACTATAATATTCAATAATCCAAACAGCTCATTAATTACAGTTTAATAAGACTTCATGGCTTCACAGTAGTAAAGAATTGGAAAGCATGGAAAACCTGTACCATAGACCATATCCTGCTTTTCCAACATCTGCTCATTAGGAACCAGTCAAATGTCTCTTGTTGATAATGTCATCTCCCTTGAGATTTAAAACATGAATAAATAAAGTCTTCCAAGAGCCAGATGAACTCAGAGCTTTAAGACACACATGAAGGAATTCTCAGCGTACCCTTATTGAAAAGCAGGGTGTTTCTGCCGTTTCTAGAAACAGAGGGGGAAAGATAGAAGGGGACTAAAATTAGAATCCCGCCAGGGCCCTGACATTTGCGATGATATGAAACTACTAACTGGCACTTGCAAATGACGAGGGACCCGCAGGAGACAAGCACCTCTGTCTGTGCAGCTGGTTAGTTTGAAAGGCAGCATGAAGGCTCAGCGGCTACAGATAATGCTTGAAGGATTTCCGATTAGCTGAAGAGAGACAAATAGGACAATGCTAGTTTTCCGGTTTGTGAGGAGGGATTCAGGCCTGAACACCTGGCTGCTGGAAGAAATAAACCCCCTCGGGGCTGCACTGTACGTGTTGCTCGGAGCAAGTAGCATTTGCCTGCTGCATGGACTGGCCAGACACGTCAATGTATACATGAGCCTGGGGATGCCCTGAAATCTACTCAGTCTGCTAACCGGACGTGGGGGAAAGTGCAAATCAGAAAAGACCCGCTCAGCCCAGGAGTGATCATTTGTTAGGAAAACCTGAACTTTCAGAGCCGCTTCCTTGTAGAAACACAGCCTGTGATGCTTTCAAACACACCTCTACCAAGAAGCGTGTCCACACAATCCCTTCTTTCCTTCCTGGGAGATGGCTCGTCCTGGGAGATGGCCCCTCAGAGACGCCTCTTGTCAAGAACCCTGGTCAAGAGCCATCCCACCCAGCGGGACCCAGAGCTGACCCCGCCTCACCACTGCTGGCTTAGGATGGAGCAGCCGTACAATGTATAGACTTGCCATTTCATTATAAAGAATATCTTCAAAACCATGTTGATGTTTAATAAAACCAGTAGCTTTCATTGCTTCATCATGAACCTATTTAAGTGAAACTGAATTTGTCTCTGCTTCCACTGTCGTGATTGTCAGTCCAGGTGGCTGTCAGACACTCTGCTCAGACACCACTGTGGCTTTTGTATCTTGAGTGCAAATGTCAACACAGGCAGGCTTGTTGCCAGTGATAAAATTTGACCTTTCAAGAGAAAAATAGAAATCTCGAAAACTTGCATTGTCAATGGGAGCTTGCCAACACTTAAAGATTTTTCTGATGAACTTAGTTGTGATATTAGCAAATCGGATTTCTTGTGTTAGTCGCTCAGTCGTGTGTGACTCTTTGCTGTCCCCATGGACTGCAGCCTGCCAGGCTTCTCTGTCCATGGACTTCTCCAGGCAAGAATTCTGGAGTTGATTGCCATCTCCTTCTCCAAGGATTTCCTGATGTTGTACTAAAAAATGTGACAATCGGAAGGTCTTCATAACTGGAAGTCATTATTTTCAAATCACCAAAGAATGGTGTTATAAAGAAACGTGAGGCTAAAAGATCTATTCAAAGTGCAAGACCAGTGGATTTTATGGTTGCCGCTGTTCACTCACTAAGTCCTTGTGAACCCGTGGACTGCAACCCTCCAGGCTTCTCTGTCCTTCCACTATCTCCCAGAATTGGCTCAAACTCATGTCCATTGAGTCGTTGATGCCATCCACCCATTTCATCCTCTGTTGTCCCCTTCTCCATAACCTTGTTGTTTTTTCATATTCCACATAGCAATTAACCTGTAAAAAAAAAACCACTCTTTTAAATGTCAAATTTTAGTGTGATATCGAAGAAGTATACCCGCAATTATCTATATAAAGGCTATTAAAACATTTCTTTATTTTTCAACTACATGTCTGTGTGAGGCTGGATGTTCTTGATATATTTCAACCAATCTGCATGCGGCAACAGATTGAACACAGACTCAGACATGAGACTCAGCTGTCTTCTATCAAACCAGACATTCAGGAGATCTGTAAAACTGAAGTAATGTCACTTTTCTCACAAAAACTTTGCTTTAGGAAATATGGTTATTTTTAATCAGAATGTTAATCATATTAATGAGCTTATGATGGACAGTTTTCATGAATCAATAAATAGATATGTTCAAATTTTGTCAATTTTAATTCCTAAAGCAGTCAATATCAGTAGATATAACCCACAGAAACAAAAGGCCTTTGGGATCCTCAAGAAATTTTAAGAGTGGAGGGCATGGCAGCCCACTCCAGTACTCTTGCCTAGAGAATCCCATGGACAGAGGAACCACAGGGGAACACAGGTGCGGACACGACTGAAGGGACTTAGCATGCACACACAACGGACCCAGGTGAAAACCTTTGAGAGCTACTGACTTAAGTCAAAAAAAATGATAAGTACTTGAAAAAGTAGTGTTTGGAAAGATGAGCCTTTTGTGCCTTCCAGAATTCATCCACGTATGCACAGTGCCAGGCCCCCCCCCAAAAAAAAATAAGCCCCAAAGATGTCCAAATCTTACTTTCTAGAACCTGGGAATACGTTAGCTTATGAGGTAAAATGAATCAAGATGCTATTGGCTGACTTTAACAAAGGGAAATGATTATCCAGGTGAAAGAGAGACATGGAAGGGCAGTGTCACGGTGATTCAGGGTAAGAAAAACTCCATCAGCCAAGGCTGGGTTTGAGGACTGGAAGGAGCCACAGTCCTAAGGAAGCCTGCAGCCCCTAGAAGCTTCAAAACCAGAGAGAACAGATCTCTCCCTGGAACCCCCAGCAAGGAACACAGCCCTGCCAACACCTGGATTTTAACCCAGCAGCACCCATGTCCAACTTCTGGCATCCAGAACAGTCAGATAATTAATGTGTGTTGTTTTAAGCCACTTCAAATGTCAAGTTTTATCTGAGCCCTGTAATCCTGGAAAACAGCCAACATTAAAAAGTTGCCTGCCATTCTGAGCTTGGAGAAATGATTCACCACAAAGACCCCCACGGCTTACATACAACTCATGGATACCCTCTGCTTACCTAACACAAGACACCGAACATCAAAATCCCCTCTCTTTGCCTCCTAAATGATTAGCTGAGCTGTTTTGTCCAAAGGGAACAAAACGCTTGCCACAATAATATTGCTTAAGTTTCTCTCCCTCCTGACCCCTGAACTTTGACCCACTCACTGTCAGAACCAGCATAGAGCCCCTCCTTAGTGTTCCTGCCTAAAAATAGGATGACCTCAAGGAGGAACACCCTTAGAGCCACTATCCTATCTTGCCACCCTTCTCACTCATCCCACTTTCCATACCTGGTTCTTTCTAGCCCCACACACGCCTCCTCCTTTATAAGAGAAGGCTTTGTTCTGTCTGATCTCGGAGACACTTGCACCTTGATGGCTAGAGACTCCCTCTATTGCAACAGTCCCTTAATCCCCCTTGAAATAACCTCTTCAAATCAAGGGCCTACTTACAAAGTTGAGGTTTTTTATTTGACCCCACTAAGTATCTGGAGTCTTTCCCAGGTGGCTCAGTGGTAAAGAATCTGCCTGCCAATGCAGGAGACACAGGTTTGATCCCTGAGTCAGGAAGAGCCCCTACGGTAGGAAATGGCAATCCATTCCAGGATTCTTGGCTGGGAAATCCCATGGACAGAGGAGCTGGCTACAGGCCATGGGGTCACAGAACAGTCGGACACGACATAAGCGACTAAACAACAAAAAGTCAATATCTAGTCAGCCGCAATCGGAAACTAACACGGTAGATTAACTGGAAAGTGATGAAGCTTAAGCCCCATTCTCTTCCTGTTCTAAATAAATATTTTTAAGCCACAAGGACAATTTAAAAAATCTGTCTAGCCCAGCTAATAGCGTGTTACTCCCCAAAGTCATCTTGGGAGAATGGACAAGGCAATATCAGGAGATAAGATCATGTGCCCCTCATCTGTGATTTCTATCACAGCAGCACGGCAGTGCTCAGAGCAAAAGTGGACCATTTGGGATTGAAGGGGCCACCAAAGTGAGGATCTCTGATGGCTCAAATCAATGACTCCTCCATCCTTACTTGCAGGTGGCATAGCAGGAAGTCTGAAAGAACCGTCTTAAAGTCCTCAGTGGCCCAGAACCCAGATCATCACTGCAGGAGACCCCTCGAGAGCCGAAACAAGAGTGCGCTGGACCTGTTAAAATCCTCTTTTCTAATACAAGTCTGTATGTGGGAACTCTTACTTCATTTAAAAGTCAAAAAGTAGGACTTGCGGAATGAATACAAATCACACCATTTCCCAGGGTGAAAAAGTGGAAAAAGAATCTTCTCTCAATCATAATATTGGAAACCCTTGAGGAGTACCCCCCGCCCCAAACCTTATGACATGCAATATTCCAAGGATGCTGTTCCAACAGAAAATGACTTTGTTCTCCTGTTTGCAATATTCTGAGCATTAGGAGGTGTGATAGCTGACATCTGGGAGTCGCAAAATGAAACCCTTTAGTTCATAAGAAAGAAATCTTTATCTCCTTAAAGTCAGCCTGATGAACCAGATGTTTGAATGATCTTAAATGCTATTGTAATGTCTTAATTTCTCTTTTTTTTAACTTGAAGATTTTAAAATGAAGGTGCAAAGGGCTCACCGAGTGAAAACCCAGCAGCCTAGCTTGTGAAGGAGTCACAAGCACATGGACAGGTACACACACACACACACACACACAAACATGCACACAGACACTTCCATCATGACAGATCACCCCAGCACAGCCTGCTGGTCAACCTTCCAGATCTAAATCCACAGGTTGCAAAATCTGCCCAGAACACTCGAGGCCATCTGACAAGTCATTGCTGGGTCAGACAACTACCACGCGTCCACCTCAGCCATCCCCAGCTTTTCCACATGGTAGTAGACTCTGAGACTTCTGGCTTATCATTTTATAAAAGGCAGAGCAAGCAATTTAATATATCTTGTAAAATAAAAAGGAGTGACTTGGGAGCTCTCCCCACAGCTGTACTCCTAGCCACATTTTATTACTATTCCGTCTCTCTCTCTCGGAGCCTGGCAACCTGGTTTGCATTTCCCCTGCAGCTTGAAATCTGCAGGAGGCCTTTCCTAGCTGAGCGACCCATGGCAGGGGCGATGGCCCTTCTCCAAGGCGCACACAGGCGGGCCCAGGTGCTGTTTCCAACCAGCCTCCTGACACAACAGGGAATTGTCGCATGTGGGGTTGGAGGTTGTGGAGGAGAGTCAGAAAAAGCAAAAAGGAGGAGGAAAAGAAAGCAGGTTGAGTCCAAAATGAGCTCACAACTGTGCATGGACAATCTCCATCTCTGGCTCACCTCTGATTTCTGAATACACAAAGCCTTCCAAACCTGAAGTCCCTGAGTGGCTCTGGGGGTGGGAGATGGTTTCCTGTTATTGGATGCAAAATTGTTGGGGGTTGGTGAGGAGGTAAAAACAATTTTAATCAGATTTTCAATAAAAGGTGAAAACCCATCTTCAGTTCAGTCACTGTCATGTCCGACTCTGTGACCCCATGGACTGCAGCACTCCAGGCTTCCCTGTCCATCACCAACTCCCAGAATTTGCTCAAACTCATCTCCATAGAGTTGGTGATGCCATCCAACCATCTCATCCTCTGTCATTCCCTTCTCCTCCTGCCTTTACCTCTTGCTTTGAGAACCCCATGAAAACCCATCTTAGTAAGATTTAAAATTCAACTGAGTCAAAAATATCTTCTTTAAACTCTCTGGCACAGCTATTAAAAATCATCTCTCTCATTTCTGTGTTTTAACTTCACATATAACCAGAAGAAAGTTTCTGGTTCTTTCTTTCTTTTTTTTTTCTGTGTCCAAGAAAGAAAATAAAAGTGAAAGAAATGGAGAAACGAAGGAGGGAGAAAACAAAAATTGGAATATAAGACGAATTAGCCAGCTAGATCAAGATCAAATAAGAAACCACTGCTCTCCAGGAATTCGAGAGTTGGCAGTATCACTTATTCCAATGCTCCCTTTTAACAAGTGAAAATATTAAGTGATTTATTAAAGACCAAACAGCCAAACAGCTAAACTCTGGCCTGAGCCAGCCACCATGCATTTTAAAACAAGCAGCAAGATAACTGACCAGGGTGAAAGCGAAAAGAAAGTGGAGTCATTCAGTCATGTCTGACTCTTTATGACCCCATGGAATGTAGCCCACCAGGCTCCTCCGTCCGTGGGATTTTTCCAGGCAAGAATACTGGAGTGGGTTGCCATTTCTTTCTCCAGGAGATCTTCCTGACTTAGGGATTGAACCTGGGTCTCCTGCATTGTAGGCAGACGCTTTACCGTCTGAGCCACGAGGGAAGTCCAAGGTGAAGACCAGAGTGAGAGGGTCATAAATCGTTACACAAAAACATCACCTGCTGGGTCTCCAACAGATTCCTTCTAGAACATACTTAACTCTGGGTTCTCTTTCAAAGATGTTATGGGGGCAAAAAGTGTATAGTGATAACTGGACTGACATTGGACAAATTCAAGTGAAGATTTTTTTTTAAATTTTTATTTGGTGATATTTGGTTTTATCATTTTTCTTTCTGCCTGTCACTGTGCCCAGGGAATTAAGAGAATTGGATTCAAGAAATATGTTTGCCTTTCCTTAACGTTGATTCTGTTGTTGCATGCCCATCTCTGGCACCTGTACGCATATTGCTGTTTAAAAATATATTGTTCAATGGACATGTAGACACAGGGAAGGAAAGGGAGGGTGAGACAAACTGGGAAAATAGAACTGACATATATGCACTCACGTGTCTAAAATAAACAGCTGGTGGGAAACTGCTGTCTAACACAGGGAGCTCAGCTCAGTGCTCTGTAATGACCCAGAGGGGTGGATTGGAGAGGGGTAGGAGGTCTAGGTCTAGGTCTAGGTCTAACTGAAAAGCATTAAAAATGAAATTTTAATTAAAAAAATTTTTTAAATAAAACTATGTGTTCAAGAGTACTCAATGACCTGAGCAGAACATGAGGGGTGTCAGGGCCCATGGTTTGAGGCTCTTCAGGTCCTACACCCCACATACTCAATGTCTCCATGTTAGTCTTTGCCAAGGTCACCAGGAATGTCGGCCAACCAAGTGTCCAAACCCCCTGCCCTCTTCTCCTTCCTGCCTTTGGTCCCTCTCTCCAGGATGCCCTTCCTCCTCTGCCCATCTGGTGAACATCTGCTTGTGCCCTCTTTCTCCCTGACCCCACCATTGGAAGAATGGCCCCCTCTTTCCCACAACCCCACTCTAAGGCTGTGGAAGGTAAGAGCCACATCTTAACTCATCTCAGAAGGCCCAGCAGTTGGCAGGTCTGGTCTGTAGAAGGAAGTCCCTGACTGTGCAATTGTTGAACTTAAGTTTAATGGATCTAGAATTTATTCATCTGACAAACATATTTTTGTCTTCTACTCTGTACTCTGTCTGAGTTCTGAGGAAGAGATACAAGGCTGAATAAGAAAAGATACATGCACTCCCATGTTCATTGCAACATTGTTTACGATAGCCAAGACATGCTGCTGCTGCTGCTAAGTCGCTTCAGTCGTGCCCAACTCTGTGCGACCCCATAGATGGCAGCCCACCAAGCTCCCCCATCCCTGGGATTCTCCAGGCAAGAACACTGGAGTGGGTTGCCATTTCCTTCTCCAATGCATGAAAGTGAAAAGTGAAAGTGAAGTCACTCAGTTATGTCCGACTCTTAGCGACCCCATGGACTGTAGCCCACCAGGCACCTCCATCCATGGGATTTTTCCAGGCAAGAGTACTGGATGCAACCTAAATGTCCAACAATAGATGACTGGACAAAGATGTGGTATATATATATATGCAATGGAATATTACTCAACCATAAAAAAGGACAAAATACAGCCATTTGTAGCCACATGGATGGACCTAGAGTTTATCATATTAACTAAAGTCAGAAAAGAAAGACAAATATCACATAATATCGCTAATATGTGAGATCTAATTTTTTAAAGTAATACAAATGAACTTATTTCCAAAACAGAAATAGACTCACAGATTTTGAAAACAAAATTATGGTTACCAAAGGGGAAACACGGCTGGAGGAGTAAATTAGAAGGTTGAGACAAACAAACAACACTACTATACATAAGATAGATAGCCAACAAGGACCTACTGCATAGCACAGAGAACTCTACTCAATATTCTGTGACAACCTATATGGGTAAAGAATCAGAAAAGAATGAATATGTGCATATGTATAACTGAGTCGCTTTTCTGTATATCTGAAACTAATGCAGCATTGTGGATCAAATATACTCTAGTACAATTTTCCTAAAGAAGCTGAATAAGCCACTATTTCTGTTACAAAGACCTTTTAGTCTAATGAAAATGAATGCAAATCTGGCAATACTATGGGAGGAAAAAACTTTCTAAGTTTATTCCCTCTGATAATAGTTCTGAGACCTCGTATTCACGGATGAATATTCTACCATCTACTTCTGAGGAATTCACTTCACCGTATATCACATCCATGCCTAATGAAGTTTCAATAGTTTGATATTTTTAAAGTTAAATTCAAGTTAACAAAGGCCTGGAGGTATTAAGGTGGGGTTGGGGAAATACAAGAGAAAAAGGAAGAAAATTAACCATGAGAACAAGAAAAATAAAAAAGATAATCAAATGTTACAGTCGGAGATTTCATTCAATTTCTTTGTCTCAAACTAAAGGCTTAGGGAGACTGTCCCTTTATTCTTTAGAAAATCTGCAGCCAGCCCAGGAGGCCAGGCACGTACTCCATTCCTACCTCCAGACTTCAGTTATAGCATTCTCCTATTTAAAAAATGGATTTCTGTGAAATGTTTCATAATGTGGATTGGTTTCTTTCGAGTCTGCTTCTGCACTGTAGCTGCATAAAAAAAGACATTAATAACTTCTCCGTTAATGGGTTTTTCAGAGTCTCCGAAGACTCACCTTGTACATCATCACTTCCTCCCACTTAGCCCCCCGGCTAAATCTCCGTCGCCCTTGTAAGACATCTTCAGGACACATTGCTTAAGTTAAAGATGGTCCTTAGGAGAAATAACTTCTCATACCGCGCACAACACAGGTTCACGCACCGGCAGAGCTGAAGGGCCATCGTTTCGTGTGTCATTTTGCATGTGTCTCGTGAAAGGTTCCTCTCCGAGAGGGCTGACCCTGTCTTGTAAATGAAGAAGGCCAATGACAGAGACAGCCGAGGCTCTATCCCACACCTGAGAGGTGACTTTGAACTGGTCCCTTCACCCCTATGTCCTTTGCCTGGCAGCTCCCAAGGAACAGTTTCGTAATAAGGGCTGTGGAGTTTCCAGGACATTTTTGCAGTTTTGAAACCAACAGAAAAGGTAAAGAAGAGACTCCATAAAACTGAAGTTCCCTAAGTATATATTTGTGTGAGTGTGTATATACATCGGTTCAGTTCAGTTCAGTCACTAAGTCGTGTCCGACTCTTTGTGATCATGTGGACTGTAGCCCAACAGGTTCTTCTGCCCATGGGATTTTCCAGGCAAGAATACTGGAGTGGGTTTCCATTTCCTCCTCCAGGAGATCCTCCAAAACCAGGGATTAAACCTGTATCTCCTGTATTGACAGGCAGATTCTTTACCACTGAGCAACCAGGGACGCCCATATAATGTCATGGCCTGTACAGAGGAAAATTTGAGATCCATTTCAAGACTTTTACTGTCTTTATAACCTATGTAGCAATATACTGTATACATAAAAACGCCATGTATCGACTTATATACTCATATATCATATATCTAGTACATACATATATATTCATATATCATATATCTAGTACATACATATACATATGTACTCATATAAAAGTAGATACATGGCATTTTTATGTATACACTATATCGCTACATAGGTTATAAAGATAGTAGAAGTCTTGAAATGGATCTCAAATTTTCCTCTGTACAGGCCATGACATCACAGGTTGTAACCCATCCAAGGGTGGGAGCCATGCTGGCTCATGTCTGTCATTGCATCCAGCCTTAAAATGTGAGCTTTTACTGGTCCAGTGGAAATGGAGCCTGCCTCCCCTCTAAATGTCAGTTGTTAGAACGAGTAACGGCTGCCAGCCTGCTCTAGTTTGCAAATAAAACCTGAATTCAGATGTGACGAGCAAAGAATCCATGGCCGTCCTTACTAAAGCAGAAATGTTTTACCTTCCATGAGTTGTAGACAGCTTTAAGAATCAAAGAAAGAAAGGTACATCAGTGTATCCCCACAAAAGCTTGCACGTGATTTTTGGAAGATCTTAGGTCCTAGCTAACTAAAGCACTAATTCTGCTCTTGAAATATTTTTAGACGCACCTTGTCTCACATCCTCACATCCTTCCCTTTTACCTCCAGATTGGCAGTTCTTTGTTTCATTGCTGAACGCAGAACACTTGTTTCAAACAGGCACCACTGAAACCAACAGGTAATTAGACAGGTAATTACAGGAGCTTCCCTGGTGGCTCAGACAGTAAAGAATCTGCCTGCAAGGCAGCAGACCCAGATTCAATCCCTGGGTCGGGAAGACCCCCTAGAGAAAGGAATGGCAACCCACTCCAATATTCTTGCCTGGAGAATTCCATGGACAAGGAACCTGGCAGGCTACAGTTCATGGGGTCGCAAAGAGTCAGACAGAACTGAGCAACTAACACACACACACACACACACACACACACACACCACACACACCACACACACCACACACATGTGTGTGTGTCACCATTCTGCCCTTGAATAAATGACAGTCTGATTTCCAAAGCAGCACCAGTTTTAGACAGATGACAAAGCGTTTGCGGCTCTGAGACCAGTTTTAAAACAAATGGCTGTCTCACGCTACTCACCGCTCTGTCTCGGGACTGTCAGAGGCTGCCTGTTCGTCATTCGCATCCGAGGAAGCTTGGCCAACTGGCACTCAGAGGAGATGACATATATCAACAGCGTCAGTCTCTGCAGGCCCGCAAGTGCTACACCAAGTGTGCAGACACAAAGCTTGATGGGACAGATATCCGGGGGCGGCAGCTGCAAATAAATAGCAGACAATGAGAAGATGCTTCCAAACCTGGGACTTGCGGTTATGACTCAATGCACTGCCAGGGCTCAAGGCACTGACCCTGGGCTCCATCTGACTTCCTCGTGCATTGGTACTCCACCGGTTACTGAACCACTCTGATCGCTAGTGTCTCTCTTATAGAAGATGAGGGTGGGGTGGGGTGGGGCGCTCTCCATTTTCCAGGGTTAAGAGAGAGAAGAGACGGAGAACTCCCTAGTGTCTCCTCTTAGAGGGCACTAACCCTATCAGGTCAGGACCCCATCCTTATGCCCCTTTTAACCTTAATTATCCCCCCAAAGGCCCTATGTCCACATGCAGTCACGTTGTGGGTGAGGGGATCCAACATGTGAATTTTAGGGGGCAAAAGTCTTTCTGTGTTCTGAGTAATTTGAAATAGTGAGATCAAAATTATGATGTTATCTCTGATTTACAAACGTTATAAACATGTAACTGAGAAAAATAAAACTTCCGAATTGAGAAAAAAAAATTCCATATAAAATCTCTTTCTCCTTCTCTGAGTGTAGAAGGAGCTGCATTACGCATGGAAATCCTTCAACTCTGAGGTTATTTGTACAAGTAGAAGTTTGAGTAAGAAAGTCAAAAATATAACACAACATGCACTCGGCAACCACAGCAGGGAGCCGGGCAGAAAGAGGAGGCTGACCACACTTCCTGCTCCAGCTGTACCAGGCATCGTCAGGACAGGGGCGTGGGAACCACAGCGAATATTGTAAGGTTCACATCACACAGAGAGAAAGGAGGAAAGCAAACTGAGGCAAGGAGGCAAATTCTCATGCACCAAATTGAGAAAAACTTGTCGTGTCGTCTACTAAAGCATCCTGGCCTTCTTAACTAAATAACTCTGGTTTTCCAGTAGTCATGTATGGATGTAAGAGTTGGACGGTAAAGAAGGCTGAGCACTGAAAAACTGATGCTTTTGAACTGCAATGTTGGAGAAGACTCTTGAGGGTTCTTTGGACAGAAAGGACTTCAAACCAGTCAATTCTAAAGGAAATCAACCCTGAACATTCACTGGAAGGACTGATGTTAAGTTGAAGCTCCAATATTTTAACCACCTGATGGGAAGAGCTGACTCTTTGGAAAAGACCCTGATGTCGGGAAAGATTGAGGGCAGGAGGAGAAGGGGACGACAGAGGATGAGATGGTTGGATGGCATCATTGACCCAATGGACATGAGTTTGAGCAATCTCTGAGAGATAGAGAAGGACGGGGAAGCCTGGCATGCTGCAGTCTGTGGGGTCTCAAAGAGTCGGATACAACTTAGCGACTGAACAAAAACAACTTTGGGAAAACTAAAATATGACCAAAAAAATCCCTCTGCATTTCCACCTGTGCTTATTCCTTCAGTCTGAACAGTATTCCTTTCTTTCCTGGTGGGCAAAATAGTCCCTCAAGACCAAGAGCATGCAGGGGCTTCCCTGGTGGTCCAGGGGTTGAGACTTCTTCCATGCAGGAGGTGTAGGGTAGATCACTGGTTGGGGAGTTAAGATCCCACTTGCCTCCCAATTATAAAACAAAATAAACATAAAAGAGAATCAACATTGTAAAAAATTCTATAAAGACTTGTAAGAAATGGTCCACATCAAAAAAAATCTTAAAGACCAAGGGTACTTACCACTCACTTCCTCTCAATTTCTCCTCTTAAGTATTAATACCTTTAATACGCTTGATCATCCTCTGTCCCTATATACTCCCCCCATCACACACACACATACACACTTTCTACTGTGTGACCTTTTAGCAAGCTCTTCATCTCTCCCTGCCTCAACTTCCTTACCTACAGAATGGGTACAGCGTTGAAATTCATCTCGTAGATCTGCGATCGCTACTGAAATCTGGTCTTCTGTGCTTCAGTTTGAAGACTTCGTGTTGCTGTCTTCAAGCTCGTTGACCTTTACGTCTGCAGTGTCTCATCATCTGGCAAGCCTATCCAGTTAATTTTTTATTTCAGATACTGTATTTTTCAGCTTTGTACCTACCCTTGGTTCTTCTTATATCTTTAATTGTCATCTTCATTATGTTTATGTTTACTTTTTAAATCTTTGAGCATATTTACAACAGCACTTTTAAACTCTTTGTCTGTTAATTTATCTATTGTCATTCAGGGGCCTATTGCTGGTTGACTTATTTCTACTCTAACCATGGGTCACGTTTTTATCCCCTTTGTTTGGTTGGTTTTTTAAAAGGTCTTTCTGATATGGACCATTTTTAAAGTTTTTATTGAGTTTGCTACAATATTGCTTCTGTTTTAGTTTTTATATTTTGGCCCCAAGGCATGTGGGATTTTAGCTCCTCTACCAAGGATCAGATCCCCACTTCCTACATTGAAAAGATAAGGCTTAACCTCTGGAACACCAAGGAAGTCCCTCTCCTTCTTTTCAAGTCCAATACTTTTTTTCATTAGATGGTGGATTTTGTGCCTATATGCAGGTCAGGAAGCAACAGTTAGAACTGGACATGGAACAACAGACTGGTTCCAAATAGGAAAAGGAGTACGTCAAGGCTGTATATTGTCACTCTGCTTATTTAATTTCTATGCAGAGTACATCATGAGAAACTCTGGGCTGGAAGAAGCACAAGCTGGAATCAAGATTGCCAGGAGAAATATCAGTCACCTCAGATATGCAGATGACACCACCCTTATGGCAGAAAGTGAAGAGCAACTAAAAGCCTCTTGATGAAAGTGAAAGAGGAGAGTGAAAAAGTTGGCTTAAAGCTCAACATTCAGAAAACAAAGATCATGGCATCTGGTCCCATCACTTCGTGGGAAATAGATGGGGAAACAGTGGAAACAGTGTCAGACTTTATTTTTTGGGGCTCCAAAATCACTGCAGATGGTGACTGCAGCCATGAAATTAAAAGACGCTTACTCCTTGGAAGAAAAGTTATGACCAACCTAGATAGCATATTCAAAAACAGAGACTTTACTTTGCCAACAAAGGTCCATCTAGTCAAGGCTATGGTTTTTCCCATGGTTATATATGGATGTGAGAGTTGGACTGTGAAGAAAGCTGAGAGATAAAGAATTGATGCTTTTGCAGTATAGTGTTGGAGAAGACTCTTGAGAGTCCCTTGGACTGCAAGGAGATCCAACCAGTCCATTCTGAAGGAGATCAGCCCTGGGATTTCTTTGGAAGGAATGATGCTAAAGCTGAAACTCCAGTACTCTGGCCACCTCATGCGAAGAGTTGACTCATTGGAAAAGACTCTGATGCTGGGAGGGATTGGGGGCAGGAGGAGAAGGGGACGACAGAGGATGAGATGGCTGGATGGCATCACTGACTCGATGGACGTGAGTCTGAGTGAACTCCGGGAGTTGGTGATGGACAGGGAGGCCTGGCCTGCTGCGATTCATGGGGTCGCAAACAGTTGGACACAACTTAGCAACTGAGCATCAACAGTGCCAGCTCTGGGACTTATTGCTTTACAGTCCCATGGTTATTATCCTTTTCGCAGCCTCACTCCAGCCTCTACCCTGCAAGCTCCAGCTCCCTCCTCCACCGTCTTAGCTCGGTGCAAACATGCTCTGCTTTCAGTTCTTCTTCCTGCACCAAGGACCAAAAGGTGCTTTCAGGCGGGCACCTGGAACAGCTCTAGGACTGTCAATGTCCCTTGTCCAAACTTCACATGACTGTGCTGTCTACTCTAATATCTGAAAACAGTATTTTCTCTGTATTGATCAACATTTTAGTTGATTACAGGAGGAGATAAGACCCATTATCAGTTATCCTTTCATGGCTAGAAGTCCCCACAAACTTCAACACACATTTATTGTTCGACTCCTCATTGAATTCTAGCCATTTTAAAAACTGATCATCAGCACCCCCACCTGACAACACTGAGGTCAAGGACTTTGTCTTTCCTGTTTGTAGAATCTGAATCTTGCAAAATTCTCATCACTCATGTTTGTAGAAACTGAATCCAGCAACATGTCCAGTATGAAATGAACGCTGACATGAGACGTTTGTTGAACTGATATGTGTGATTTCCCCCTCCTTCCTGACTCCAGCCTCCAGTTTTCCAGATGTGACCGGCAGGCCAACTTAATTGTCTTTTTTATCGCCTCGTTTCCTCATTATTGCCTTTGCTTCCTTCAGACAGAACGCTGTGCAGTTTAAAGCCAATCGGGTAAATCTACCCTGATTTCTATGTATTTCTCTTCTCAATTTTTAATTTGGGGATTTTGAACTAAACTTTATCCCAAGTCCAACCAATTTAGTTAGAGAGCAGGAGAGATGTGAACTTTCCCCTTGGGTGGTGTGTACAAATCGCATAACATGTAAAAGAACATGAAACAGCCCCTGGCACATGGATGGTAGCAAATAAATATGCTATTTTTTTCTATATTCTCAGCTAATCAGCCATCGAAGAGACAGGAATAATGGTAAGAATCTACCATGTTTGCGTTCCCAACTCCAAGTTAAGAGAAACACTCACTGGTTAATTTGCCTTTTAATATGCAAAATTCTCCATCTGACTTTGCCCTACATTCAATATAAGTGTTTTTGTTCACTCACTTTTTAGTTTCAAGGGTTTTTTTTTTAATTTTTCTTTCTTTATTTTTGACTGTACTGGGTCTTCATTGCCACATGCAGGCTTTCTCTAGTTGCAGCCATGCGGGGGGTTACTCTCCAGTTTTAGGGTTTTGGTGGCAGGCTTCCCCCTGTGGGGGCTTCTCGTTCCAGAGCACAGGCCCTAGGGCACACAGGCTTCAGGAGTTGGGGTGACAGGCTTAGTTGCCCCAAGGCATGTGGGATCTTCCCAGACCAGGGACTGAACCCTTCTCCTCTGGTTCACCCCGAACCACGAGGCAAGCCCTGCGTTCATGTTGCATGTTGTCATTTGTCTCTTCTCCATAAGCACAAGCCCCTAGTGGGGGTCACACTAGCTCAGAGCTCATGTTTATCCAGCACTTACTCTGTGTCAGACTCTGTCACAAGTATTGTGTATCTATTAACTCAAACTCCTACTACTTTATCTCTATTGTAAAGAAGAGAAAACTGAGACCCATAAGGGTTATACCACATGCCTAGGGTCACATACTGGGATTCCATCTCCAGACCCTGAACTTCTGCTCACTATCAGTTCAGTTCAGTTCAGTAGCTCAGTCACGTCCAATTCTTTGAGACCCCAAGGACCGTAGCACACCAGGCCTCCCTGACCATCACCAACTCCCAGAGTTTACCCAAACTCATGTCCATTGAGTCAATGATGCCATCCAACCATCTCATCCTCTGTTATCCCCTTCTCCTCCTGCCTTCAATCTTTCCCATCATCAGGGTCTTTTCAAATGATTCGGCTCTTCACATCAGGTGGCCAAAGTATTGGAGTTTCAGCTTCAACATCAGTCTTCCCAATGAATATATTCAGGACTGATTTCCTTTGGGATGGACTAGTTGGACCTCCTTGCAGTCCAAGGGACTCTCAAGAGTCTTCTCCAACACCACAGTTCAAAAGCATCAATTCTTCAGTGCTCAGCTGTCTTTATATTCCAACTCTCACATCCATACATAACTACTGGAAAACCATAGCCTTGACTAGATGGACCTTTGTTGGCAAAGTAATGTCTCTGCTTTTGAATATGATATCTAGGTTAGTCATAAGTTTCCTTCCAAGGAGTAAGCATCTTTTAATTTCATGGCTGCTCACTCTAAGATGCTGTTTTTGCAAGGATGAGCTCATGTTCCTTCACAGTGTACTAGTCTTCATACACAAATACGATGTGCCTTGAACTGGATACCAGGGCAGTTTATGCATCATCCCAGATATTCTCAGCCCTGTCTGCCCCCAGGGTCTCAGCCACTTGCTCTGCTTCCTCTCCTGGCCAGAATGGCTCCACTAAAGACACACTTTTCTGCAGTCATCGCTTCTCATCTCCGGACACTATCAATTTTCTTCACCTCTCTAGAGGGTAAGAGTCAGGCTTCATGACTGCAAGAACTACAACAGTCCCAGGACCCAGATTCAACATGAGGAGACCCATGCAAGGACTTTTGACTGGTTGTCCAGGGTGACAAAACATCCTACCAAGGAGTGTGGAAAGTTCATGCGTCACGGCAAGCACTTTGACCTAAGACAGACAGGAAGAAACCGCCAAGTAAATTCCTTTCCCTTCCTCCCCACTTGACTCCTCCAAGACAGAGTGCTTCTATTCCACCTCTCTAAAGATATCTCCTGCATTTGAGTAGTCAACTGCATTGTCTTAAGAAACTATAGCCAGCTTTGTTGGGCTCTGCTTTGAATTTTCCCGTCACCCTTGCTTCAATTTCCTTCCCCCCGCCCTCGTTTCCCTCAGATTGTATTCTGCAACAAAAGTGTGCAATTTTGACTTCAGGTTCTGTCTTCTTGAGCAAAAACAGCTTGTTTTCTTCTGGTAACACAGATTAATTTGTACTGACACATATATCTTCTCTCTTTGCATATTAATTAGTTACTGTTGTTTGTGTAACAAATTATCCAATGCTTACTGGCTTAAAGCAGTAAGCTTTTTTGTTTTTTTTTAATCTCATGTTTCTACGGGGAGGAAATTCAGAAGTGGTTTAGGTGGGTGGTCTGGTTCATGATCTCTAAGGAGGTTACAGTCACGAGATGAGCCAACATTGTAGAAGGGTCCCTTTTTCTTCACCCTCTCCAGCATTTATTATTTGTAGATTTTTTTTTGATGGTGACCATTCTGTGATAATACCTCACTGTAGTTTTGATACACATTCCTCTAAAAATTAGCCGTGTTGATACTCTACCTTTTGAAGGGAAGAATCAAGGAATTTGTGGGCAGGAATTAAAGTCATCAGGCGGCTTCTCTGGTGGCTGAAAATACTTATTTACAAGACAGATCACTAGGAAGAGAGTTTATAACTGAAACAGAGCAATGCTAATTATACTATAAGAGACTTAAACTAATGACCATCAACAAATAGCTGTTTTACTGTATTGCACTATCAAAAACAATTTACACATGTTTTTAGATTTAAGTCTGATGTCAAGGAATGTATCCTGAAGTCATTCCAGTCCATCCTTTTTTTTGTTCTTTGTTTCCTTAGATCTATATCTGCTTATTATAATCAATAACCAACATTTGATCAATACTGACTACATCTACCATCAATATTGACCAGATTTACTAATGAATGTTTTAAAAAATGTTCTCATTTGTCAGTAATCACAAGGTTATTAGAAGAATGAAATAACTTAGTAGGTGAAAAATCATCATAGTGTAGTGCCTGGCACAGTAGATGTTCAATAAATGGTCCCCTCTAAATCAAAATGAACAAAGAATCTAAACTAACCACTAATGCACCGATATATTTTGGCTTATTGCTTCTTATGTCACTGCAGCTATAATCTTGTAGGCACGAGATGTAATCGCATAACCTGATTTTTTCCCTCTGGTCCTAAATGGTGAAAAGTTACTTGTCTCTTTTGCTTGATATTTTATTGGTACAAAACATATAAAAAATAATCACATGTTAAGTTGAGCATTCTGCTTAACTGCCTTCTTTTTATACCTTGTCTATCCCTTTGCCTTTGACCTTGGGGAAACATGAACAGAATTTTCTCTACACTAATTCTGATGAGGTGTGTACCCTGCATTGGAGAAGGCAATGGCACCCCACTCCAGTATTCTTGCCTGGAAAATCCCATGGATGGAGGAGCCTGGTGGGCTACAGTCCATGGGGTCACTAAAAGTCAGACACGACTGAGCGACTTCACTTTCACTTTTCACTCTCATGCATTGGAGAAGGGAATGGCAACCCACCCCAGTGTTCTTGCCTTGAGAATCCCAGGGACGGGGGAGCCTAGTGGGCTGCCGTCTATGGGGTTGCACAGAGTTGGACATGACTGAAGTGACTTAGCAGTACCCTGCATATCCAGTGAGATAGTGGCTTATGTCATAAATTTCCTACTTCAAAATACATCTCTTTCACTGTCTTTAGCTGTCGAAAGAATTAACCTTTTAACTGATACTAAACTTTAATTGCTGATCACAACTGGACCTTTAGATCTATCATTACATAAAAAGAATCCTTCGCATATAAGCAAGGTAAGACTTGTGTGTAGCCACTCACTAAAGATGTTTATGCCTCTTGGTAAGTTCCTCTGTCAGCCAACTATTAACTGTTTGAGCTAATAGGTAACAACATAATTGAAATTAATGATCCGATAACTCTGTCTTTGTCACAATATCTACCACACTTAAATAACTTAAGTTTGGTCTCCTTCTATTTCTACTACCCATGTGTATAGATGAAATGCCAATTAGCAGACAAAAGTCAAATAGATCACGTAGAGAATAAAAGAGATAAGTATAGTCAAAAAAAAAAAAAGAAGAATATTTGCCCCCAAATTTAAAAACTCAACTGCGCTTCCTTATTATAAGAATAGAGTAGGGGAAAGACTTTACATCCTGGTAGTTATAAATGATCAGCTTCCCTCGTAGCTCAGATGGTAAAGAATCTGCCTGCAATACAGCAGACCCAGGTTAAATCCCTAGATTGGGAAAATCCCCTGCAGAAGGGAAAGGCTATCCACTCCAGTATTCTGGCCTGGAGAATTCCATGGAATGTATAGTCCATGGAGTCACAGAGAGTCAGACACAACGTTCATAATTAATTGCTTGAACTATTTCATAACTGTCATGCGTGTGTGCTAAGCCACTTGAGTCATGTCCAACTCTTGCGACCCTTATGGGCTGTAGCCCGTCAGTCTGCTCTGTCCATGGGGTTCTCCAGGCAAGAATACTAGAGTGGGTAGCTATACCCTCCCACAGAGGATCTTCCTGACCCAGGGATCGAACCAGTGTCTCTTACGTCTTCTCATTGGCAGGTGGGTTCTTTATCACTAGGGCCGCCTGAGAAGCCCTTCATATCCATCATGCTCATTTAATTCATATTAAGGTTACATCTGAGCCAACCGCACCTTCCATTTCTGGGATATAGGTTCCCACTGACCATCCGTGTCCTCCTGCCCATCTCCACTAATCCAGGTGCCCCTGTGGCTTCCCAGGAAATGGCACTCACTCCTGAAGGATGACAGCTGTCACAAGAGAAGCTGTGTGGAAAGCATCTGCCCCTGCTTACGGAACTAGAACCCACAAGCTTCAGCTAAGCACTCAAATGCTGCACCTTACGATCCTGCACGCCGCAACAAAGATGGATGACCCCACGTGCACAACTGAGACGGTGCAGCCAAATACATAAATAAATGGATATTTTCAAAATAAATCAAGTAAAGGTCAGTGCCAGACAAATATGCATTCAGCAAACATGATTGCCGAGTGCCTAGCTTATGAAAGAGCACTTTATATATACTGCTATTACTATCATCACCATCACCATCTCTACCAGATCACACTTTGGCACAGACCTCTGCCTTGACACTTCGCCCGACCCTCCGGGGATTAGCTCAGAGTCTCAGTCTGGCTTATTAGAGAGGGACCCCAACACGTCTCTCAAAGAAGCCAGAAAACTGTCCACAATTACTTCTCTCTGAGCCACAAGGGTCACTTCGTATTCCCGAAGCACGGTCTCCCCTCTGTGGCCCAGCACACAGCTCCCCAGCTGTGTTTATTCACAGGGTCCCCTGAGCATCTATTTCCTTAATGAGTGTGTCGCCCTCACTGCGCTGACTCAGACGGATGCCAAAGGGCCTTGTGCCGACGTGCCTAAGATCTCAAATGTCCTTCCAAACAAGCGCCCAGGACCCGAAAGCCCATTTATTGTCGAGACAGATGCATTTATTCCCGTTGCTGAGCTGCAGGCAAAGTCCAGCAGTTCAGAACCAGGGAAAGGAAAAACATCTCTTTACATCGCTCTGTCCTGTGTATGATCTCCATCAAAGTTCCAAGACCAACCAAGTAACAAAGCCGGACAAATGTACACCAAAGACCTCCTTCGTCAATTTTAATATATTTGTGCAGATAGTTTGTGGAAAACTAACTCTTTGTGTTGTGAATTCCCAATTGCAGTAACCATCTATTTATGTTATCAATAAATCCTTGACAATATCCACATGTGATTTTTACCTGCTTTTCTAGGATGTGAATCTCAGAACACTGCCTTTATTACATATTCACGTTCCTAGGCTCTTTACCTGCATAATTGCCTTTTTTTTCTGTTTTCCTTTGTAAGCTAAATTCCAATGTCACCACTCCTACACTGTGTAGGCTTGAGCGAGTCGCTCCCCCTCCTTCTACTTCAAGTTCTTTATCTACGAAGTGAAAATATAATATCCCCAAACCCACAGGGTTAATGAAAGGATAGAACATCTTGATACATTGAGAAGCGCAAAGAACTGAGGTCGGCAGAGACCAGGGACATTTTCAGTTTGAATATCCATTCAGGAAGAGATCAAAATGTCAGGTGACAATATCTGAAACTTCAATAAATCAAAGAGAATATTAAAGAAGTATTAGCCTTCATTATTTATTATGCAAGGGCCCTGCACCCAATAGGGCCATGTTCCAAGCATATCAGTCCTAGAAAGCCACAGTACAATAAGGCTTGCCTGATGGCTCAGGCGGTAAAGCGTCTGCCTGGAATGTGGGAGACCTGGGTTCGATCCCTGGGTTGGGAACATCCCTTGGAGAAGGAAATGGCAAACCACTCCAGTACTCTTGCCTGGAAGAGCCCATGAATGGAGGAGTCTGGTGGGCTATAGTCTGTGGGGTTGCAAAGAGTCGGACATGACTGAGAGACTTCGTTTTCTTTTCTTTTACGGTACAATATGTATGCACCTCCACCCTACATGAACATGAATCTGCCACAGGCATACGTGTGTCCCCTCCCTCCTGAACACCCCTCCCACCTCCCTCCCCACCCCTCCCCTCCAGACTGTCACAGAGCACCAGCTTTGGGTTCCCTAAGGCATGCATTCAACTCCCACTGCCTATCCATTTTATATATGGTAATGTGTATGTTTGGGCTTTCCCAGCAGCTCAGCAGTAAAGAATCTGCCTGCAATTCAAGAGTCTCAGAAGCCTCAGGTTCAGTCTTTGGGTCAGGAACCTCCCCTGGAGGAGAGCAAGGCAACCCACTCCAGGATTCTTGCCTGGAGAATCCCATGGAGTCTGGTGGGTTACAGTCCTTCAGATCTCAAAGAATTGGACGTGACTGAAGCAATTCGGCAGGCATGCACACGATGTGTCTGTTTCAGTGCTGTTCTCTCAAATCATCCCTCCCTCTGCTTCTCCTGCTCTGTCCGAAAAGTCCGTTCTTAATTTCAGTGTCTCCTTTGCTGCCTTGCATGAAGGATCGTCAGTACCATCTTTCTAGATTCCATATATATGCATTAATATACAATATTTCACATTCTAATTTCAATAAATCATTTTCCATCCACGATCTTCCCATCATTCGTTGACTCCTGACTCTAGACTTTCCTCCCTTCTGGTACTTGGACCTCATGACAATTCATCTTCTGTGTTTCCACTTTTCGTATTCCCAGCAGGGACATTTTTGTGCTTGTCCTCTGGCCTCCATCTCTTCTAACTGTCTTAAGTTGTGGATACCTGTCCTCTAGTAGCTCCCTCAGGACACCCTCACCAAAGGTAACCAACCAATGAGAAATAAGAACTTGGGTGATGGAGGGACTGGCTCAAGTGCATGCTGGGAGGATGGAAGGGTGTCCTGAGCAGGACCAGAAAAGTCAGCAGAGGTGTGCCTTTGGAGCTGGTTGGAACTCAGTCTTTCCTCCAGCACTTTTGTGGTTGAAAGAGTGATCCATAGCATTTTTAAATGTTGCTTTCATTACACAGAAGCAGGAAGAAAACTAACCATCAGGTAGAAGCAACCTTGGCACATTCCCTAGTTCTGTTCTGACTCCTGGCTTCCTAGGAAGGAGGAAGCATTTGGAAGAAAAGTGTGAACGTGTTAGTCACTCAGTCCTATCCAACTCTTTGTGATCCCATGGACTGTAGCCCGCCAGGCTCCTCTGTCCACCAAATTCTCCAGGCCAGAATACTGGAGTAGGTAGCAATTCCCTTCTCCAGGGGATCTTCCCAACCCAGGGATCGAACCTGGGTCTCCCACATTGCAGGCAGATTCTTAACTGTCTGAGCCACACAGGGGAGCCCTGGAAGAGAAGTGAGGCACACGTAAACGTCAAGCAGTGATGAGCTGACTGCCTCAGACCAGCCAGTCCCCTGTGAAAGCCGGCAGGAGGCCCCCTAACCTGGGTTCTCAGCCCTCCACCCCTAGGACCACCAACTTCCTTCCGGCTTCTTCAAAGCCCTCCCAAGTTAGCCCCCACCCACCTTCCCAGCTCCGTCTGCTCCAACTGCCTCCATACAGGATACCCTGAAGCAAGGCTGGAATATTTGATGTTCCCTGTGATCTCTCTCAATGATACATAATAATGTTTCCACCAGAAAGCTCTTCCCTCCTTTCTCCCCCCATCTCCCTCATTTTCCATATCAAATTTTACTTCCCTGCTAACCACAACCACTATGTCCTCCCACTCTCAGCACAAGATATAATCTCTCCATCAAACCGCTTTTAAAACTGTGGGTCTACCTCTCCTTGGGCCCTTATTTCTTCTGCCCTATGCTATAATCATTCACATATTGAAATTTTTTTCTCTTGCCATCATCAAACCATATTCACCTTCAAAGTAAAGACTGACTGTATCATTGTATTCCCTGCCATGCCTAAAACAGCTTGGCATGCGGAAAGCCTTGAGTAAATATTTTCCAAGTCAAATCGAAGATTGTATTTTGGATAAATATCCTTTGATTTACTTTATATTTGTTTATATTTATTTTATTTTATTCTGCAAACATTGCTGACTCTATCAACTTCGTATTTATTTTCCCATTTTGTTCCTTTTACTGGCAATGAAGAATACTCTCTGTAGAGTGTATATATGAAAGTCAAAAGAGAAAAAAGAGTGAAAAAATTAGAGAAGGAAAGAAAATGGTGAACCAAGCCTTGTGACATTCTCAGATAACTTGCATAATACACCAGCTATGGCTCCACTAAAATAAAATAATATTTATAAGCAAGGTTATTATTCTTTGAGACCATGCTTCTTGATTATCCTTTAGTTTTTCTCTAAATCATCTTTCATTCCTGTGAAGTTTAGTGTTCTGTCCTTTTTTCCTTTGTAAACAATTCACTTCACAAATGCTGAATAATGAAATTAGGTTTAATAAGTGAAGGTTATGAATGTTGATAGAAGATAATTCATCTCTCTTTATCCTCCCTATGCTTTGCTTCTCAGTTTCTATGGTTTCTTCTTCCCGGATCTGTGTCTCTTCGATGCCTTAAGGTCTGAAAGTTGAAATGTAGAAAGGATGAGAAGAATTTCTGCTAATGAGGACAATTGGGTACTGTGACTTTGTAGTAAATATTCTCAGCACAAAGCAAAAGAATGCTAATTTCAGAGCTAGCTTAAATGTTTCACCTTGTTTTTCAACAGGAGCACCTGGAAGAATATATTGGCTTTGTTTCAATTGATTTTTTATAAGGCCCGCCCTAGCCCAGCATATTATGATGGAAAAATAGAGCATATGCTGAAAAAACAGTATATTATTATGCTATTGAACAGAAATAGTGTGATTGATTAAAAAAAAAAAACTGTCAATATTTTTGTTTCCAAATTATTTAAAAGATATTGACTCACTGAACCAGTAAAGAGAGAAGAAGGAAGGAAGAAAGGAAAGGGAAAGAAGAGAAAAGATGCTGACGTGGGAGAAATAACACAGCTCTTTTTATAATAAGTACATTGAAAGAGCAAAGACTTTCAACTAAATTACACAGCACCTGTCAAAGTTCAGGGTTCAATCTATCTAAAGGAAACAATATGGTCAGTTTTTTATAGTAAAGAGCTCCAATAAAGCCATCTGAAATGTCTAAATGTCTGTTTATTGTGACTCACATTTTTCACGAACACCCAGTCATGTACTATCTGTTGTATAGTCAGCAACACACAGGTATTAATGTCTTTCCAGGTTCAATGACCAAAAGGCTGCGTGTCGAAAACCCTTTGTCCTCCACTTTCAACAGCACTTGTGCTGATGTAAAGAGAATAAAGTGGGTGGAGGGTGTTCAGAAACTGGAATATACATTTTTTTAAAGAAAATCAGTGTGGAAAAGGAGGGCCTTTTTCGAGCACTGCCGGGCATCACAATTCTCCACTCAGATGTTCCTACTCAAAGACTCAAATTCTCTTACAAGCAAAAATGCTCCCTAGTTTTCTCTTGCCATTTCCTTAACTTAATATTCCATCTATTCTGTATTCCTCTTTTTAGTATTGCCAGATTTTGCAAATGTATATACAGGATGTCCAGTTAGGCTTGAATTTCAGACAAACAACATCATTTTTTTTTTTTAGTATCAGTACATTCCATGCAAACTGGGAAATCTTATACTTACAAAAAAAGAGTCACTGAATCGTTTGTTGAGTGTAAGTATGTTCCAAATACTTCATGGGACACACCTACACTGAAAAGTCATTTGTTGTTTATCTGAAGCTCAAACTGAACTGCACCTCCTGCATTTGATCTGTCAACCTGGTCTTAGGTCAAATCCACCATTATCCAAGTCCAGATCAAATCCCATGCCTTCAGGGAAATGTCTTCCTATCTATCTTATTTCGAAGGGATTCATGCATTTATTCATAATCCCCTGCCAATCAACAAATATGTGTTGAACATCTATTTTCCTCCAGGAACTAACTGTGTTAGGATCTGTAGCTAAAAGGCAGAGAGTGGCTAGAAGGCAGGCAATAATGACACAAGAGAACAAGGGCCATGGAAAGAGATGTGCAGGGTACCAGATGCACAGGGTACCACGGGGATTCCCCCGTGAGTCTCAGTAGGACAGCAGACTGCCCATCCCTGTTTTCAGATCTCTTATCTAACTGTATCTTGTCCAAGGCCAAACACTATTTACATTCCTGGTTACTACCAGACAACAGCAGATCTGCTTGGTCTTAGAAACTAGAGTCATGAAAGCTTTTTAAGTAGCTGTTTAACTTAAGGTTAATTATCATGTAATTAAAATATAAAAATATCCTTACACACTTGTTAAAAAAAAAAATTTAGAGAAAACCAAACATGGTACAACATGGAAAACTGCAAGACCATTCAGGTATGACCTAAATCAAATAGCTTATGAGTATACAGCGGAAGTGAGAAATAGATTTAAGGGACTAGATCTGATAGATAGAGTGCCTGATGAACTATGGAATGAGGTTCGTGACATTGTACAAGAGACAGGGATCAAGACCATCCCCGTGGAAAAGAAATGCAAAAAAGCAAAATGGCTGTCTGGGGAGGCCTTACAAATAGCTGTGAAAAGAAGAGAAGTGAAAAGCAAAGGAGAAAAGGAAAGATTTAAGCATCTGAATGCAGAGTTCCAAAGAATAGCAAGAAGAGGTAAGAAAGCCTTCCTCATCAATCAATGCAAAGAAATAGAGGAAAACAACAGAATGGGAAAGACTAGAGATCTCTTCAAGAAAATTAGAGATACCAAGGGAAAGTTTCATGCAAAGATGGGCTCGATAAAGGACAGAAATGGTATGGACCTAACAGAAGCAGAAGATATTAAGAAGAGGTGGTAAGAATACACAGAAGAACTGTACAAAAAAGATCTTCACGACCCAGATAATCACGATGGCGTGATCACTCATCTAGAGCCAGTCATCCTGGAATGTGAAGTCAAGTGAGCCTTACAAACCATCACTACGAACAAAGCCAGTGGAGGTGATGGAATTCCAGTTGAGCTATTTCAGATCCTGAAAGATGACGCTCTGAAAGTGCTGCACTCAATATGTCAGCAAATTTGGAAAACTCAGCAGTGGCCACAGGACTGGAAAAGGTCACTTTTCATTCCAATCCCAAAGAAAGGCAATGCCAAAGAATGTTCAAACTACCACACAATTGCACTCATCTCACACACTAGTAAAGTAATGCTCAAAATTCTCCAAGCCAGGCTTCAGCAATACGTGAACCGTGAACTTCCTGATGTTCAAGCTGGTTTTAGAAAAGGCAGAGGAACCAGAGATCAAATTGCCAACATCCCCTGGATCATGGAAAAAGCAAGAGAGTTCCAGAAAAACATCTATTTCTGCTTTATTGACTATGTCAAAGCCTTTGACTGTGTGGATCACAATAAGCTGTGGAAAATTCTGAAAGAGATGAGAATACCAGACCACCTGACCTGCCTCTTGAGAAATCTGTATGCAGGTCAGGAAGCAACAGTTCGAACTGGACATGGAACAACAGACTGGTTGCAGATAGGAAAAGGAGTACGTCAAGGCTGTATATTGTCACTCTGCTTATTTAACTTATATGCAGAGTACATCATGAGAAATGCTGGACTGGAAGAAACACAAGCTGGAATCAAGATTGCCGGGAGAAATATCAATAACCTCAGATATGCAGATGACACCACCCTTATGGCAGAAAGTGAAGAGGAACTCAAAAGCCTCTTGATGAAAGTGAAAGAGGAGAGTGAAAAAGTTGGCTTAAAGCTCAACATTCAGAAAACAAAGATCATGGCATCTGGTCCCATCACTTCATGGGAAATAGATGGGGAAACAGTGGAAGCAGTGTCAGACTTTATTTTTTTGGGCTCCAAAATCACTGCAGGTGGTGACTGCAGCCATGAAATTAAAAGACGCTTACTCCTTGGAAGAAAAGTTATGACCAACCTAGATAATATATTCAAAAGCAGAGACATTACTTTGCCAACTAAGGTCCGTCTAGTCAAGGCTGTGGTTTTTCCAGCAGTCATGCATGGATGTGAGAGTTGGACTGTGAAGAAGGCTGAGTGCCAACGAATTGATGCTTTTGAACTGTGGTGTTGGAGAAGACTCTTGAGAGTCCCTTGGACTGCAAGGAGATCCAACCAGTCCATTCTGAAGGAGATGAGCCCTGGGATTTCTTTGGAAGGAATGATGCTAAAGCTGAAACTCCAGTACTTTGGCCACCTCATGCGAAGAGTTGACTCATTGGAAAAGACTCTGATGCTAGGAGGGATTGGGGGCAGGAGGAGAAGGGGTCGACAGAGGATGAGATGGCTGGATGGCGTCACTGACTCGATGGACGCAAGTCTGAGTGAACTCCGGGAGCTGGTGATGGACAGGGAGGCCTGGTGTGCTGGGATTCATGGGGTCACAAAGAGTCGGACATGGCTGCGCGACTGAACTGAACTGAACTGAAACATGGTAAAGAGAGATATACTTGGGATGGAGTATTGTAACTTTATAGGAAATGGCAACCCACTCCAATGTTCTTGCCTGGAGAATCCCAGGGACAGGGGAGCCTGGTGGGCTGCCATCTATGGGGTCGCACAGAGTCAGACACGACTGAAGCGACTTAGCAGCAGCGACAGCAAGTAGGCTAAAGTCTTCATGACTTCCAAAAGGTGACCTTATAAGGCTACGTAATGAATGTCAAAAATATCCGTTTTTCCATTTGCCTAGAAAGAGGATACTTAAAACATAAGTGATTAATTTGGATTCACTCCAAAGCTCCATTCTCTAAAGAAGGGCCAGCATGTTCCTACTTTTTGATGCCTGAGGCTTCTACCAAATGCATCATGATTTAAATTTCAGCTACTTGGACACTGATAGGAACCAAAGAAGAAACATTTTTTCCCATGGAAAGAGACAGCCAAACTGACAATCCTCAGAGAGAGTTTCCGCTTCAGGAAATCACCTTCGTCTGTGAAAAACAAAAGGATGTTGTGGTCTGGTCTCAGTGTTCATGTTTCACTTAGTCTAATGCAGTAAAACAGAGAGGAACGTTAGCCCTGTATAATCTTTGCTAATAAATTGAGGGTTTTCCTGGTGGCTCAGACGATAAAGAATCCACCTGCAATGCAGGAGATCTGGGTTTGATCCGTGGGTCCAGAAGATCCCCTGCAGAAGGGAATGGCTACCCACTCCAATATTCTTGCCTGGGAAATCCCATGGACAGAGGAGCCTGGCGGGCTAGAGTTCATGGGATCATAGAGTCGAACACGACTGAGCGACTAACATTTTCTTTCACTTTAAGGTGTTAAAATAAGCAAAGTTGGTATGGCTGAGTCCCTTTGCTGTTCACGTGAAACTATCACAACATTGTTAATTAGCTATGTTAATAAAAATAATATTGTATTTTATTAATATTTTAAAAGTTAGAAGTAAATAAATAAAATAAGCAAAAAATCCTTGGGAAGAGCTATTTGTCTCCAGATGGCATACTGATACCAAAGCTAAGACTTACATTAATTGTGAAATACAGTCTATGGTCTCTCATTTCAGAGTCAGAGATGGAAAGTTATCATAGCAAATTTTAATACTCATACAAATAACGTTTCAAAAATATCAAAAATACACAAAATCTTCTTATTTGGGGTAAATTTTCCAACATGCACATTGGTATGAACTTCATATATAATTGATAATACAGAGTATGACCTTTAGAAAAATGTAAAATGTCAACAGAGACATTCAGAGTGAACATATCACAAAAGCCTGTGTTTATCACAATAAAAGATAAATAGGTTTGGGGGAATAATAGAATCTTAGAGACTGAAAGAACTCTAAAGGTTATCAAGTTTACTCACTGGAGATTTAAAATACTTTCCAGTATCGTTTCCCAAATCTAGACAGTTCTGGCTTAAGCATGAGTGACTATGGTGTCACCCAGGAGTTTGCAGCCTGTGTATACTCAAAACCACTCCAGAGATTGACTTACTGAGAAAGAGAAAGAAAATGGGACTAAAATTGGGAAAGGGCTTTGAAAGCATCTGTTTTCTACCAATTCCACAACAAGTATTTCTGTCTCTCTTTCAACTTCCACTCTGTCTTCCAACTCTTTGAAAGAGAACTTGGACCCTTGGAGGAGGACTGAGTGAGTTGGGAGTCATGGTTTCTAGGGAATATGCTATGCACAGGCCTGTAGGGTAATTAACAGGGCTTCTTTGATAACTAAGAATGACTTTCTCATCACCCCCAGGGGAAGGGCTGGGAGCAGTAAAAAGTACATCGTGGGTAAAACACCTTGAAAACAAGATGTTTTTGTGACTTTTTACTGCTCCCAGCCCTTTGCCTGTGGGTGATGAGAAAGTCATTCTTAGTTATCAAAGAAGCCCTGTTAATTACAGTGCAGGCCTGTGCATAGCATATTCCCTACAATGGCTGTAAGGAGAGTGAGGGTCAGAATGAGTGTGAGGTCAGTGGAGACACTGCAGAGTCCTGAAGCGTCTCCATCTCAGTCTGGAGGTGGGGAGAGGCCATGTGATCAGAGACGTTTCTTTTTAAAAAACTGTGGGAAAACACAGATAACGTTTACCATCATAACCACTGTCCCTCAATAACAGTTCATCATCATGGTTCTCCTGTGTATTCTTGCCACCTCTTCTCAATATCTGCTGCTTCTCTGAGGTCCATATCGTTTCTGTCCTTTATTGTGCCCACCTTTGCACATGCTCCCTCGGTATCTCTGATTTTCTTGAAGAGATCTCTAGCCATTCCCAGTTCTAGTTTTTACCAGTTCTGAACGGAACTGAACTGAACATCACAGTTCAGGCATTACTCTCTTGTGAGTTGTTTTATGGTGTCAGTGTTTGGAAAGTTGATGAACTCCAACCTCTCTGAGCCAGCAAACCAAAAGATAAGACTGTCGCAGGAGGACATCCCCAAAATTCTGCCACTTAAGGCACATTCCATGAGCGGCTGAACTCTGTCCCAGGCTCATCTTTGGTGTCTAAACTTCATGTTGGGGTAAGGATATCTAGCTATCTACCTAGCAACAGTGAGGAACAAATCTCAGTGGGCAGACCTACCACAGGTTGTGAAGATCAAATCTGTTTCAACCTCAGATAAAGAATAGAACCCGGGACAGTACCTCACAAAAGCTCATGTTTGGAAATGGACACAATCATGAAAACTAGGACATCCAATAAAAATGAAGAAATAAGCTGGACAGTCCCAAGCTATGACAGGCAGGGCAGAAAGAAGCAAAAGCAAGAATCAGAACTGATGTGCCTTTGACAACCTTCAGTCCTCTCCAATCAGCAAAAGTATCCCTCCGTCATCTTCATCTCATTATCCGTGATGTGAACCTCTCCTCCACCTCCTTTTAGGTGAAATTCTCAGAAATAAATATAAAATCAATCATTTACAACTTAACATGAAATATATTCTACTCAGTGGGCCCTGAGGATTGATTACTTGGATATTAAGCCTCGCCTTCTATGATTAGGCTCCACAGCAAACAGAGTCCCTGGAAAAAAACCATTTTGTGGTTGTTATTCAGTTGCTAAGTGGTGTCCAACTCTTTGCAACACCATGGACTGTAGCCCAGCAGGCTCCTCTGCCCATGGGATTTCCCAGGCAAGAATACTGGAGTGGGTTGTCATTTCATCTCCAGGGGATCTTCCCGACCCAGGGATCTAACCCACATCTCCTGCTTGACAGGTTGATTCTTTACCACTGAGCCACCAGGAAATAACCATAAAGGTATTTAAATGGTCAGCTGACAGAGGAAACAAATAAGGTAACTAGTAGGTATCCCAGGCCCAGATAGGCCAAATAGGTCCAGAATCAGAAAGTCAGAAGCTCAGATTAGAAACAGTTCTGACCCATCTGGCTGGATTTTGCAAGACATCAGTCACTGACAGCAGCTTTTATTTTGTTTCCTGGGTGTTTGTTTGTTTGTTTTCTTTTCTGTTTGTGGTTTGGGTGTGTCTGACATCCTGATGGTTGCTGGTGGGGATGGAATGAGGAAGAGAGTGGACTGTTCACTCTCTAAGATAAGTAGACAGGGATGACCAGGATTCTGAATCCTAGTTTTCACCAGTTGTTAGAGTATCTATGCTGCTGCTGCTGCTGCTGAGTCGCTTCAGTCGTGTCCGACTCTGTGCAACCCCATAGATGGTAGCCACCTCCAAAAAGGCCTGGGGTAGTCATACACGCAAAGGACAAGGATGCACAAAATTATATTGTATGACTTTAATACTCGGCTTCACAACCCTTAATCTAAAGTAACTTGGTACACCACTTCTGCCCTGTTCCTATATGCACCTATTTTAATGTCTGCTCTCTCTTACTTTAAAAATCCACATCAAGAAGTTGGTACATATACACAATGGACTATTACCCAGCTATAAAAAAGAAACACATTTGAGTCAGTTCCAATGAGGTGAGTGAACCCAGCGCCTATTATACAGAGTGAAGCAAGTCAAAAAGAGAAAGATAAATATCATGTATTAACACATAAATATGGAATCTAGAAAGATGGAACCAATGATGGTATGTACAGGGCCGCAAAGGAGACACAGACATGAAGACAGATTTTGGACTCGGTGGGAGAAGGAGAGGGTGGGGTGGCTTGAGAGAACAGCCCTGAAACATATAGATTACCGTATGCAAAGCTGATCGCCAGTGGGAGTGTGATGTATGGTGCAGGGCACCCCAAGCTGGTGCTCTGTGATGACCTGGAGGGTTGGGGTGGCCAGAGAGGTTGGAGGGGGGGTTCCCAGGGAGGGGGCACATGTATGCCTATGGCCAATTGATGTTGATGTATGGCAAAAACGATCACATTGAAAAACAATTATCCTCCAGTGAAAATAAATCAATTGTTTTTAAAAAAACACACGAAAGGACAAACCCAAGGTGAAAGCATGCCAAAAGAAGGAAGGAATGTGGTCCTAAGACCACCTTTGAGAAAACAATGTGAAAAGCAAGAGCCATAAACAGAAATCAGCCCAGGCCGTCTATTCCACCCTTCTCTCTTGATGGCCATCACCCTGGTTCCTCCTTGAGAGTACAATTCATCTACCACTTCCTGAGTTATAGAAACCCCAGAGGTGGCCAGCTGCTAGGAATAAAGATGGAACTCTTACGGTAGAAACAAACAAAACATCATACCTCAGAAATCATTTTGCCACACATGTAACAAAAATTCAAAATGCCCTCCTCAATAATTATCAAATGTTAAGATAATCTTCAGTGAAACAGATGGAATAAATCACTGTGAAATATTTACACATTTATTGGGGCTGCAGCAACTTCCCAGACAGTCTGAAATCCCAGAGTGATATTCCTCACCATGCAGCAGAGATTCTGGGGGAGTCATTACCACATCTGAGAAGCTCTGCTATTTCTATTTGGTCCTCAGGAACAGAGAAGGGCATTCTGATGGATGACTTCCAAATCAATGAGATCTTCTGTTTGTGGAAACAAGATATGCCGCAGGAAAATCAAGCTCATATGTGAGTAAATTGTGGTGCCTCACATCACTTTATGGGAATTGACATCCATTGATTTTTTGAAAGTACACGCTTTACCAGAACTCAAGAATGTTTTTAAACAAGGTTTTCTCATACAGTATCATCAGCTTCCATCACTCTAAAATGAGATTCAATTAACATGTCCCAAATGCCGGAGGGGTTGGCAGTAGTGACTACATTTAGTGCAGTCGATGCATAAAAATTAAAATGTTTGCTCTCCATAGCACTGAGTTACATATGATATGCCTCTTAACTTCTCTAATTTTCCATCTTAGGAACCTTGAGAATTATGGTTTCTTATGGTCGGTCATATATATCAACATATTTTAAAGACAGGTTTCCTGGTAGATCACATAGTATGAAGACAGAACAATCAACTCATAACAAAAGTGAGAAGGTTCCACATCCAACCCTTCTTTCTTGTCAACTGCCTCATTGAAATTAAGCTTCCTGGAAGAGATCATCTTTGAGGAGGAGAGAAGTGTAGTTTGAAAAGATGAAATGAAATATTCTTCAAGCTATGTAACAGCAACCTCCAGTTCTGTCAGCTAAGAAGTATAAGATAAAATAAGATCTAAGCATTGTGCAACCTTGCCTATAATATTTAGTGGCTTCATGAGCATAAGCAAAATGCCATGATACGAGGGAAAACAGAAAGTAAATAGCAATGAACTACAGTGTGAAGTGTGAGGTCAGTATAGCTAACTGCCACATTATTGCACATGAATTTGAGCAAACTCTGGAAGTGGAGGATGGAGGAGCCTGGCAAGCTACAGTCCATGCAATCTCAAAGAGTCAGCACAACTTAGTGACTGAAAAACACGTTATTTTTCAGAATAAAGCTTAACATGTGAATTACTAATTTCAAATAACCTATTTCATTGACAGAGATAAATTCACATACAGATATTAATCAACTGTTTTCATTGTATAGTTGCTCAGTCATGTCCAACTCTTTTGTGACCCCGTGGACTATAGCCCACTAGGCTCCTCTGTCCATGGGATTTCTCAGGCAAGAAGACTGGAGTGAGTTACCATTTCCTTCTCCAGGGAATCTTTCTGACCCAGAGACTGAACCTGTGTCTCCTGTATTGGCAAGAGGATCCTTTACCACTGAGCCACGAGGAACGCCCCAAAAAAGATAATTAGGAGAATCTATATATTTGGCAAATATTAATATATACTCCTAAGTAAACCTTGGATCAGAGAAGAAATTTAAATGAAAATTGGAAAAAAAATTACACCCTAAAACATGCCTCCCTAAAGGCCATAGTATGGCTTTGTTTCTTATTTGCATATTAAATAAATGAAATCACAGACTACAGTTTCTGGTATTGCCAGAATGTTTCACGGTGATTGATGTTTCGTGGTGATATCCTACAGATATCAATAATAAATTTTGGCAAAAATATTAAAAAGAACTATTTGAAAGTAATAAGTAGTCACCAAAGACAGGAAGAAACCCAAAAGATATTTGATTTTTGATACAAAAATGAACCACCTGGATGAGATCTGTGATGACAAAGCTTTTCTCTGAAGGCAGCCGTCAGTCCATGCAGTGCTGTGTGGGAGAATTAGAGCAGAAAGCCACACAAGCTTGAGATGTCTGAGAAAAAGAATTTGGAATTGCCAGAGGATCTAAAAACTAAGGGAAAATCCCAAGGAAGACATAGGCAGATCTCCCCCAGTCTGCACATCTTCTTCCCTAAATCCTTGGCTGACTTCTGAACAGCTGAGGTGCAGGGGAGATTTTAAGGAGCAAACAACAAAGCCAGAGCTGAGAGGCTGAAAGAACTGGGGGTAGGTTTTAACTTTTTGTCCACCACTGAAGAAACAACTTTCGATTTGCGTTCCAACAAATTAGAGGCGATTTGTAAATACTTTGGGCTTCCCATAAAAATCAAAGAAGGGCCATGCCTCAAAAATAAAATATATGTGTCAAGACTAAGCTGTCTAGCCATCAGACTAGGCTAAGTACAAAATCAACAGTCTCACTCATAAAATGAAAAGCCGATACAAGCTCAGTGTAGTAAGCCAGTAATTTACTTGTCCACCGGATCAATAAGCAACACTCCTCAGAGGAAGTTTCTATAATTAAGTTCTCTGCAACAAATAATGCACAATATCCAATACACACTTGAGAGGATAAAACCTAGGCACATGAAAAAACAGGAAAATGTGACCCATACTCCAGTGAAAAAAATAATGTCTAGAGAAGACTTCAAAATGTGACATTCTGTCTCAAAAAAATAGTGAACTCCACCACGCTTCCTCAAAAAGAAAAAGAAACAAGAAATCTGGAAATAAATAGGTTGGATATGTAACCCAAAGCTAAGAATGTCAACATATAATATCCATGTATTACCCCTTCAATGGATGAATAGATAAAGAAGTCATCTGTTCATATATATGAAATCCGTGAAACATAGTTATAAGCAAGATGTAAACATTATAATGAGTGAAATGAGAAAAAGAACATTATGACTCATCCTGGTTCCCAACTGATGCACAATCTAACGTCTTCATTATGGCTTGCAAGGCTCTGCTTGGTCAGCCTTTCCATTTTGTAAACGTCTGTCCTCTTCCGTTCCTCTTCTCTTTCCTCACTCCAGTCCAGCCCCGCTGGCCTCCTCTCTGGTCCTATAACTGCCAGGCAGGGCTGAGGGATTTCACCTAGGATCTTGCCTTCAAAATGAATTGTGAGTATAACCTTCTCTCAACACCATACCGGGCACATCTTCTCCTTACCGTTTGTTTTTCTATTTATATTTATTAAATCATCATCATGTTTACTTTCATTATTTATCTTCCATCTCCCTCTGACCATACTACAAGCTCCACAAAGACAAGAATCTGCCCATTTTATCCCCCGGGTGTATCCCAAACACCTAGAACAGTTTCTGGCTCATGGTAGGTACTCAAATATATATTAATTAATACAGTCGGAAGTTGGAAGGCAGAGAAGCAATGTGAAAATGCTAATTTTTTCCATCTTTTATGCTAGGGAGTCAAAATTGCATAAAATTCATTATACGTTTTTAAATGCAGTCAACAACATCTTATGATTTCCATAATGTGTGTGTGTGCATGTGTGTGTGTGTGCGTGCATATGTGTGTGTGTGTGTGTGTGTGTGTGTGAACTCACTTCAGTCATATCTGACTCTTTGCGACCCTATCGACTGTTGCCTGCCAGGCTCCTCTGTCCATGGGGATTCTCCAGGCAAAAATACCAGAGTGAGTTGCCATGCCCTCCTTCCCGGGGACCTTCCCCACCCAGGGGTCGAACCTAGGTCTCCTGCAGCTCCTGCATTGCAGGCAGAGTCTGTATCTCTGAGCCACTGGGAAAGCCCATGCTTTCCATAAGATCGTCTCAGTATTTATCTGAAATCCTTCATTTTCTATTTTTCTGATAAACTCATATGAAATATTTTTAATTCATCTTATTTTTACAAGGACGTGCGTACATGATCTCATTTTTATAAGCTTATCTCTCTCTATGCCAACAGAAAGACATCATCCTTCCCTCAGCGTATCTGCATAGGGACATATCTGACCTGACACTCACTTAATATTAACAAAGGTTATTTCTGGAGGCTAGTATTTGAACATTTTTCTTACTTTCTTCTTTGAACCTGTTTGCATTAATTGCATTAATTTATAATAAATATTTATCAGTGGTAAAAATTACAAAGTTAAATTTAAAAGATAAACTACTGCCTAATGAAGTATCTCTACCCAAATGTCCCCAAAGCAGCTCATATTCAACATGTACTCAAAAAAGAAATTGACTACCCTCATCCTATTTACCCCAAGCTTGTTTTCCTGTGCTTCATTGAGGATGAGGCCTGCTTATCAAATTGCAACTTGAAATTTAAATCTCTCTTTGACTCTTTCTGACTTAACAAGGCACCTAGTTACCAAGCGTTCCTTGTTTATAACTTTAATTAGTGTCAGAGCCATCTCGGCTCCTCAATCCCATCGCTGTAATCAAAACCCCTGTGCAGGAAGTAGTCCAAATTCCTTCACTCATCACTCAAATATCTGACCATTTGCCCTTAACCTCCGTCACTGCCTCTCCCCAGCCTAGACACCCTTCTTGAAGTCGTAAAAGTCTGGACAATTTGCCTACATCTAGGCTTTCCTGTATTTTATTAATTTTGTTTTCTCCTCTCTTTGTATTTAGTCAAGTATCCAAAATTTCTAACATGTCTCCAAGGACAAAAGAAAACAAGGAAAGATTTCTGTCTGTCTGGGTTTTTTTGTCTTTTTCCCCCTCAATATAGAAGTTTGACAGGAGCTAGAGTACATGAAGACGGTAAAGAGAGGAGGTAGGCATACCGCTTGGAAGGGAAACCAAGGGAGAAAATCTGAGAAATGAGACGCAATCAAAGTGTGTATTCCAGTCGCTCACTCATGTCCAACTCTTTTCCGACCCCATGGTCTGTAGCAGGCTCCTCTGTCCACAGGATTCTCCAGGCAAGAATACTGGAGTGGGTTGCCATTTCCTTCTCCAGGGGATCTTCCCGACCCGGGGACTGAACCCAGGTTTCCTGCCTGGCAGGCGGATTCTTTACCACTGAGTCACCCGGGAACCCCTTCTAGGGTTACATCATCTGCTTAATTGGCTGACCCTGCCACTTGGTCTGTTGCCAGGATGTCACTGTTCCAGTTTTGGAAGGTGTATGTTTTATTAGAAAGGTTGGTACCTTGAACTTTGTTTCTCAAAGTACCATTGCACATGAAGCTCCTGACCTGATTGACATATAAGTGGCATGTAACGACCAGGCGCTTGACCCCCTCTAAGGTCCAGCCAGCCACAAAGCCACATCTAGGGCATCCCTCATGGATGAGGGGTCTGGCTGTGGTGGACAGGAACAGTTACCCTCTGAACCACCAGGGAAGCCCCTCTTCAAGACCAGGACAGACAGTGGGAATCCAGTCATTTGCAGGGAGCTATTAGAAGTCAAAGTGAAACCATGTTCAAGGACACACGAGGCTGGGACTGGTGATAAATCTGGGGTCAAGAAGGGAGGTGGGGGTGAGTTGCTGAGCAAGAACAGTAAATGCCACTCACATAGCAACACTGATAGGCGAGGCAGGGAGGAAAGGTGAGAATGGATGATTTATATGATCAAGACGGAGGAATCTTGCCTATGGACATCGATCATGGAAACCCCCATGACTGGGGTTTTCACAGCCTGATACAGAGCATGAAGCAAAGGTCCACTTGAACGTTTGCAAGAAGAGAACGTTCTTAGCCACTTGGTTAGCAAGGACTTCTATCCTGACTCAACTCTGACGCAAAATATAGAGTAATGAGTAAGAGAAAGCCATGCTCCAGAAGGAATTCGTAGGAGTTGGAGCTATGGATTAAATTGTGTCCCTCCAAAAATTTATATATTGAAGTCCTAATCCCCAGTACCTCAGGATGTGCCTTTATTTGGACATACAGTTTTTACAGATGATCAGTTTAAGATGAGGTCATTAGAGTGGATCCTAGTCTAATAAAAAAAATTTTAGGTCTCATTCCAAGGTTTTTTAATTAATTTGTATTGGAGTATAGCTGATCTACAATGTTCTGTTAGTTTCAGGTACCCAGCAAAGTGAATCTGTTACACATATATTCACACTTTTTTAGATTCTATTTCCATATAGGTCATTACAGAGTGCTGAGTTGAGTTACCTGTGCTATACAGTATAGGTCCTTATTAGTTACCTATTTTATATGTATAGTAGTGTGTATATACCCTCTCCAGTGTTCTTGCCTGGAGCATCCCAGGGACAGGGGAGCCTGGTGGGCTGCCGTCTATGGGGTCGCAGAGTTGGACACGACTGAAGCGACTTAGCAGCAGCAGCAGCAGCAGCAGCAGTGTGTATATGTCAACCCTAATCTTCCAATTTACCCCCTGCTTAACCTCTGTTTGTAACCATGTCTGTTTTCTACATCTGTGACTCTATTTCTGCTTTGTCAATGGCTTCATTTGTACCATGTTTTTAGACTCTACATATAAACAATATCATACAATATTTGTCTTTCTCTCTCTGACTTATCTACTTAGTATGATAAACTTTAGTTCCATCCATGTGACTGCAAATAGCATTATTCCAACCTTTTCTATGACTGATACTCCATTGTGTATATGTACCATATCTTTTTTATCCATTCTTGTGCCAGTGGACATTTAGGTTGCTTCCATGTCTTGGCTATTATAAACAGTGCTGCAGTGAACACTGGGACGCATGTATCTTTTCAAATTATGGTTTTTCTCCAGACACAGGCCCAAGAGGGGGATTGCTGGATCATATGGTAGCTCTATTTTAGTTTTTTTAAGGAATAGTCTAATATAATTGTGTGCTCCTACAAAGAGGAAATTTGGACATAGAGATACACTTGCACAAGAGATAACACCTTATGAAGATAAAGGAAGATACTGAGGTGATGCTGCTATAAGCCAACGACCACCAAAGACCACCATCCAGCCCCCGGAAGTCAGGATAAGCCATGGAACAATCTCCCTCAGGAGGAACCAGTCCTGCCAAACAGCTTGACCTTGGACTTCTACCCTCTAGAACTCTGAGTACCAGTTTGTGGTACTTTGCTATGGCAGCAGGAACAAACCAAGATGGGTGGAAACTGACAATTAAAAAGTGACCAAGTAAACAAGCAGTGGATTTCCACTAGCAGTAAGGGCTTTAGAGAACAAGCAGGGGACTTCCCTGGCAGTCCAGCGGCTAAGAATCCGCCTTCCAATACAGGGAAGTTAAACCCTGTTCATGGAACTGTGAGCTAAGATCCCACATGCTACGGAGCAGCTGGGCCCATGTGCTGTAGCTACTGAGCCTACCCACTCTGGAGTTCACACTCCACAACTAGAGAGACACAGCAAAGACCCATTGCAGTCAGAAATAAATAAGTAGGTAAATAAATAGAGTTTCAATGCCTAAAAAAAAAAAAAGAAAGAAAGAAAAAAAGGACAAGCAGAGTATTGGGATTAAATGCGGACCGAGTATTTTTTAAACAAGGTCATCAGAAGAGGCTTCTCTAAAGAATGCCATGTGAAGAAGACTTAAATGAAGTAAGGGAATGAGCAGTCCTGAAAGCAAATGGAAATTGTTCTGGGCAAAGCAACGGTGAGCCCAAAATCCCGAGGGAGACATGAGGCACTCATGTCTTCAGGAACATCAAGAAGACCAGAGTGGCTGAAGCAAGACCAGAGCAGAGGTTCAGACTGAAAAGACGGGGCCAGGCTATGCAGAACCCTTTGGAACACAACAGTTCAGGTTTTGTTCTGTGTGTAACGGGAAGCTTTGTGGAGAAGTTGAGCAGAGACTGGCATAATCCGATGAGTTTAGTTTTAGCTGTTCGGTGGTAAAGATTGCTTTGTGGAGACCAAACGATAGCAGGGAAAGGACGGATAGCTGGAGGTAGGCAGTAGCTCAGGTGATATTACGCTGCCGGCCGGAGAGGGGCGGTAGTGAGGCGAGAAGATGCCGCAGGATGTATGGCCATCCTAGGCGAAGGGACGAAGCCTCGTGAAGGAGCTTGAGAAGCCGTCGGGACGAGGGAAGAGTTGGTATTAACACGTGGGTGATCTGGCTGAGATCTTGGCTCTAGGAATAAAACTTCAGATGTAAGGTGGTAGGAGCTGAGTTTCTGAGACACTTCCCGGTTAAGTGAGCCAGGTCAGGGTCAATAGCAGAGGTGTTATTGAGCTTAAAGCACAGTGCACCTTGAGTCCGATGGGAGTAGGTTTTCTGGCATAGAGCTATCAGAGTCGCAGGTATTTCCTTGGCTACCAAGCCTGGAGATCTTGCCAGGAAAGTAGTCTGTGTGTGTACATGCTTGGGGGACAGGGGGCAGAGGTCTACACCCTGAATAAGCATAAAAGTGTACACAGCCTGGCCTCTCACTGCCAGTGGGAAGCTGGAGATACAGTGTGAAATGAGCCCCTTGGTGTCTGTCTGATCGAACAGACCTGATGCTCACACCTACCTGAGGCTCCGAGGGAAACTTGTGTTTTTTAAAACAGGAGCTGGTATCCCAGGGCTTGCACAGCTGCGTATGTGAAACGGTTTAATTCCTCTGAGCCTCAGTCACTGCATCTGTAAATTGGAGGTGATAATACCTTCCTCACAAGGAGATAGACTGTCTCTCTATGTTAACAATGTCACAATCTTACTCTTCCAAACTTGACAGACGATACAAATAATTTAAGACCCTAGTGACCCTCTCTAAGAAGCCAAACTGTAATCTATTGAGGGTGTAAAAATTTATAGAGAATAAATGATTGAGGAGCTGAGATGATGCATCTGTATCTCAGCCAGCTCTTGATGATACAAGTACACGCTTGAAGATCCAAAGAGAATCTGGCTCACGTTAGAACACAAATTCGATTTTTTTTTTAAAGATAGTGCCCATTTTCAAATTTAGTACCACTTTGAAATCAGTGAGTTGCAACTGATTTGTGATTAGCTGTGTTTGTATACAAATGGTCTTGAATCACAAAACTAAAGGGCATACCCAAGAAATAGTGATGGTCATCATCCTAATAAGCGACAACACAACCCGGAAAACAAACTCATGGTTATACCAAAGGGGAAGAGGGGTGGGAAGGGATAAATTAGGAGTTTGGGATTAGCAGATAGACACCACCATGTATAAACTAGATAACCAACAAGGCCTTACTCTATAGCGCAGAGAACTATACTCAATATCTTGTAAAAACTTATAAGGGAAAAGAACATGAGAAAAGAATATATGATTCACAGTAAGTGTATATTGTATATCTGAAGCTAACACAACATTGTAAATCAACTCTAATAAAATTAAATTTAAAAAATATTATGAGTCACTGAGGAAGCAAAAAGGACCCAAGCATTGCCTCTTAGAAAAGGGTTTGCTCGGAGGTTTATCTAGAGTTGATTAACCCAAGGGTATTTTATTAAAGACTCACAGAGATCAATGTTTTTAGACATATAGAGAATGTTTAACTGATTGCCACAAAATGACTAAGCTGTAGTTAGTTAGCAACCATAGGATGGTAAACCAAACCAACCCTTGTTAAAAGGTGAAGGTGAAATATCCATCTCCCTACCTCCCTACATCCCGATGCTCCTCAAATACCCTATTTCTACCCCCTACTTTATTCTCCCAAGAAATCATCTCAGGTCTGGCCTTATCTTCCATCATTTGCCTTCTCTGGGCCAGGACATATATCCCCCCTCCCTCCACCCCCACAGTCTGTTCCTGCAACCACGTAAGTGTTATTATTTTTAATCAACTTTTATTGGAGTACAGTTGCTTTACAATGTCATGTTAGTTTCTGCTGTACAGCAAGATGAATAAGCTATACGTGTACATATATCCCCTCTTCTTGGATTTCCTTTCCATTTAGGTCACCACAGGGCACTGAGTGTAGTTCCCAGGGTTCTGCACCAGGTTCTCACTAGTTACCTATTTTATCCAGAGAATCAGGAGTGTATACGTGTCCATCCCAGTCTCGCAGCTCATTCCATCCCTCCCCTGCTTTCCCCCTCGGTATTCATATATTTGTTCTCTACATCTGTCTGTGTCTCTATTTCTGCTTCGTGAATAAGATCATCGAGAAGTGTTGCTACTTCTAACTTTACGCTAAAGAATAGCAAGCCTCTCACGCCTTCAGTCTCCTTTCTCCCACATCCAAGGGTAATACTGTCTCGACCTCTAACCCCATAGATCAGTGTTGCTTGTTTTTGTATGTGCTGTTTCGCGTCTGGCCTCTTTTACTCAACATTAACCTTGTTGTGGCAGATCATTCATCCTAATTAATGCACACAGTTACATTGTGTGGCTAGACCACAATTAATGTACCCATTCCACCCTCTGGTGGACCTTTGGATAGTGTCCAGGTTGGATCTATTATGAATGGTGCTACCAAGGACTTTCTAGTTCAAATCTTTCAAGGAACTCAGTTGATGGATTTGTTAGGTCTTTACCCCAGACTTGAATGACTGGGTCATAAGCCACATGTATGTTTAGCTTGAATCATTCTTGTAAGTGGTTACACCATCCTTCAGACTTTTAATATGGCTTCACATTCAAAAGCCTGAACAGTTGGCCCGGTGTCTTCAACAGAAGAAGACATAGAATTCAGATCTTCCGAGTCCAAGTCCAGTGCCTTTCACATTCACTAAGTTCTAAACCCTTCACACTAAATGCCTTCCTCTTACCAATACTTGGCTCTTTTTCCCTTACACCTCTCAGATGCATGGACAGCTTAGTTGTTCCTGGGGCTATTCTCCCCAGGGTATTTTTGTCTCAAAGAGGGTCCTTGGAGACTCCAAAGAATAATTCTAATTGTGGGATTTTCAGGTTCCATAAAAGCTCAATCCACAAGAAAGGACGGGAGAAAGGAGAGAGGGAAGATGTTTCAGAGAGAACTGTGCAGACTCTCTCAAGTCCCTAAGACTGTTGCTCTGAACAGAGCCATTCCTGATGGAGCACAACCGGAAACAGAAAGCTCACTTCTCATCATGTGAACTTCAGAGCAAACACCTTGCAATGTGTGTACATGTGTGTGTGTGCGCTAAGTCACTTCAGCCGTGTCTCAGTGACCGTTTGGACTGTAGTCTGCCAGGCTCCTCTGTCCATGGGATTCTCCAGGCAAGAATACTGGAGTGGGTTGCCATGCCCCCCCAACCCAGGGACCTGCAGTGGCCAGCAGGTTCTTTGCCACTAGCACCACCTGGGAAGCCCACAAACCCCTTGGAAAGCTATTAAACTCTCATTTCTCCAAAACCATGTATCTATACCGGAACCAGAGGAAAGAAAGGCTGAGCCATTCAACACATGAGCCTCCATTTCTCCATCAGGAGGCCAGGAACAGAAACCGGCTGCTGGCTTCTTGAAGGAGGCCTCGTTATCTGAGCCCCGGGCATGAAGAAGCTGAGCAGGAAAGACTGAGGAAGATGACGACGGAAATCAAGCCCCAGCCTCCCGACGGCTCACTCAGGTGTGTGTCTCTTCCCCGATTCTGTGTCGTGATTAAAGCAGATGATTTTTTTTTTTTCATATTTAGATCTTTCCTCTTCATCCTGGTCTGCTGCCTGAATTTGAATGCAGCTGAGTTAAGGATATTAATTAATTGTGAATCACTCCCATACTTGAATAGAAGGCCTCCAGAGCCTAATGTGCAAATTTATGTAAAAACAATGTGAAAATTAGAAATGCGTTGGCACATTTTTTTTTAAACCAGAACAGTAGCGCTCCAGTCTAGTCAAACAGACTGCTCATTTGCAAGCTGTCTATATGCAAAGCATTCAGCCCCTGGGAGCCTCAAACCTCCTTAGCAAGTCGTCTGAAATTTGAGAAGAGCTTTGCTCCTCAGCCTGGTTTTCTCTCCCTTCACGGGTCTCTCCTGTGGACCAAGGGCTGGGAGGCTTGCACCTGGCAACTCCAGGCACGGCCAGAACACGTAGCCCATCCTGGGAAAAGTCCTAGTGCTTCCACACAAGCCACAGGACCCTGATTCCCCTTTCCAGACCAGACTCGGAGGAGTAGATGCTATGTGCCCGCGGGTCCTGGGCTAGCTCTCAGACTCTCCCGGGCGATGCAGGAGGTCAGAGCAGGGCAGCTGCTTGGAAAGCCGATCATCGACCTTAGGTAGGAGTGCGTCAAGTTCACGATTTTACAGCTCTGCACCGGGCGTCCCTCCCCTCCCCTGGCTTGGCTTAAGGGAGTGGGAGGGTGGGGAAGAGCCCTCAGGGCAGTGCCAAGGTGTAGCAGCAGGGGGCACATTCCTGTCGTCAGCGCTTGGCTGGCTGGCAGTGAGCCAGAAGGGGTCAGAGGTCAGAAGATGCTCAGAGCCAGCCAGCAAGGCAGGGCATGTCATTCCACTCCCAGGAGCCGGAGTAGGGAGCCCGGATGGGAATGAACTAGCTCTAATCTTTTAGGTCGTCTAGTCAAGACTATGGTTTTTCCAGTAGTCATGTATGCATGGGAGAGTTGGACTATAAAGAAAGCTGAGCACAGAAGAATTGATGCTTGTGAACTGGGGTGTTGGAGAAGACTCTTGAGAGTCCCTCGGACTGCAAGGAGATCCAACCAGTCCATTCTGAAGGAGATCAGTCCTGGGTGTTCATTGGAAGGACTGATGTTGCAGCTGAAACTCCAATATTTTGGCCACCTGATGAGAAGAGCTGACTCATTTGAAAAGACCCTGATGTTAGGAAAGATCGAAGGCAGGAGGAGAAGGGGACGACAGAGGACGAGATGGTCGGATGGCATCACCGACTCAATGGACATAGGTTTGGGTGGACTCCGGTAGTTGGTGATGGACTGGGAGGCCTGGCGTGCTGCGGTTCATGGTGCTGCAGAGTCAGACACGACTGAGCGACTGAACTGAACTGAACTGAATCTTTTAGCTTCGGGAGGGGGAAGGGTGATGGCAGAGAAGGAGGCCTCCCAGGACTGGCAGGCAGAGCCCATAAGCCCACCCACGTGGGGAAGGCAGGAATGGACCCATCCAAGAGGGGTAGGCAGTCATGGACCCAGCCACCCGGAGGAGCAGGCTCCTGGGACCAGCAGGGACCATGAGTCCCTGTCACCCTTTGAGCACATGGCTCAGGGTTTTCCCAGCAGCTCAACCCCAGAGGGGTCGTGGTCAGGGACCCCAGCAGCTGGGACTTCTGACTCAGTTGACTCTGTTGCTGGCTTAGTGGCTGGCCTCCCATCTCTCACCGCCCCCACCCCTACTGCCCACAGCTCCCGTTCACTCAAGTTATGGCAAAGTTAGATTTCCCACATCGAGTTGCTCTGTAAACGCTGTTTGCAGTAAGTTCTTCAGTACGAAAGTAACTGGTAAATTGATTTTCACCAGCTTGGGTGCAGTTGGCGACACCCTAATGTGGGTATTGAGACCAGTGTGATGCCTAGATCAGCAACCTCACCCTGAACTGGGAGCTCGTCAGATATGCAGATGCCTGGGGCCCGCCCCAGCCTTCCAGACTCAGAATCTGCATTTTAACAAGACCCTCTGTGATTCCTGAGTCCTCAGAGTTCAGAGAAACCCTTTTTTAAGGTATTTCTCTTAGTCTCCACCAGGCTAAACTAAGTTTCAGCTTTCCAGTTAATATCTGCTGGGCTCAGACAGTAAAGAAGCTGCCTGCAACCCAGGAGACCTGGGTTCAGTCCCTGGGTTGGGAAAATACTCTGGTGAAGGGAATAGCAACCCACTCCAGTCTTCTTGCCTGGAGAATCCCATGAACAGAGGAGCCTGGCAGGCTACAGTCCATGGGGTCACAAAGAGTCAGACATGACTGAGCGACTAACACTTTCATCTTACACTTCCACCCCTGAATAAAGCACCTCATTTCCTAGACCCTTAGTCCTCATCTGTAAAATGGGAATGCTAATGCTATTTAAGGTGTTAAATTGAATAATAAACTAGAGTTTGTCTTATAAATTACAAATCACAATCAAAACATTCAATTTTATTCTTGGGCTGCACCCTGACCCAACAATTGGGTTGTAAATCTTTGAGAAAAGGAAGAATTTCTGCTCTCCTTTTTTATCTTCTTTGAACCCTAAGGACAGCATTCTGCTTCAGAACCTCAGATCCCTATCCCCACCCCCAAAATTTTTAATCCCAGTTCCTGACACCCATCACTTTGACCTACTCCTCTGAGGTTCATCTCTCCAGAAAATTGTGTTATCTCTCTGGCCATGAAGCCCTTTGTTACCATGGTGATGCATAGATAATTATAACTGATGGGGCTTTTCTGGCCAGCCTTCCCACCAGACAACACAGAAAACATCCTACCCTTCTGTGTGTTACTCTCCCACAGGTGTGCAACAAGACCCTACAAGTTTCTCAAACTTAAATATTCCTTCCACAATCACTATAGACCAACACACACAGACAAGATCAATGTGGAAGGAAAACTATTTGGGGAGGAACTTGGTGGTCTGGGTTCTAGCACAAAGTCTGATACTGATCAGTAATTTGTCTCAAGGCACTGGACTCCTCAGGACCCAGTCCCCCCCTATTGCACAGAGATGAGACAGGCCCCTTCTGTAACAGTCCGAGTTGATTTTAAGTGTCACTTAGCTGAGATTATTTAACAAAGCTTCCCAGCATTAAACATTAACACAGCTCTTTTTATAATGCACAGTTCGTTATCATGCTAATAAATGATTAATTAGAATTCTCTGTCTGGGCCAATAATTTGGCAGGGCTTTTATGATTCATAATTTGTGCTGTGTTGTAAGGTTACCTCTCGAAACTGACATTCTAGCATTTATTGTTTTTTATTGCCTCTCTGAGGAGGCTTTGGAAGGAGACACCAGGTGACACATGTTTGAAAAGGGTTTAAAAGTTGGATGCAGCTGGAGTGGACGGTATTTATCCAGTAGGAGCAGTGGGCTGGAACTGCTGTGGACCTCAGTGAGCGTTTGAGCAGAACAGCCAGCAATGGATAACTCAATGGTCTGTTTGGCCAATGCAACAGTCTGCAATGGCACGTCCTGTCTGGTACCAGAAAGCAACTTCAACGCCGTTCTAAGTGCGGTCCTGAGCGCCGTCCTGACCACCCTGTTGGCTCTGGTGATGTTCTCCATGGGGTGCAACGTGGAACTCAAGAAATTCCTCGGGCACATAAAGCGGCCATGGGGCATCTGCATTGGCTTCCTCTGCCAGTTCGGGATCATGCCCCTCACGGGATTCATCCTCTCCGTGGCCTTTGACATCATCCCCATCCAAGCTGTAGTGGTCCTCATCATGGGATGCTGTCCGGGAGGGACTGCCTCCAACATCTTGGCCTATTGGGTGGATGGCGACATGGACCTGAGGTAAGATTTGTAAACCTCCCAGTACCGCATTAACGGCATTGAATTAACCTTCTCAGTAGCCTGTGGCGTCATGAATGCCTGTCTGCTCTGCCATGGATATGGGGTCCAGATGAGACAAGAGACAAAATGCCTTTAACTCGCCTTCCTGCCTGCCTGCTGAGCTGTGTGAATTTATGGGTTCTATTCTGTGTTCCTGTTTTTGAATCTAACTCAGTTAATTGCTGTTTCTCTTTGGGGAAAGAGTCCAAGTTTTTCCAAAAAAGAAATTCTTTCCAACCCAGAAGCTACACCTGAAAAAGTTTTCCTTGGTATCAGGAAAAACAAAAAACAAAACCTTTCTTTGTGGTGATGAGTCCTGAATGCAATCATGAAATCAAACTGTCCAGTAAACATCAGACCCTAGGATGAGACCATGACCAAACACAGCCAGTGTTTTTGGACCAGCTTTCTCTTGGTATAAACTCTAAAATATCATTTTTTCAAATGTACATTTGCTTCACTTCTACTGGCATTAAATTTAAAAAAAAAAGTCTATAGCAGTTTTTTAAAAAATTTGGCTTAACTTCCTATAAAACAAACAGAGGATGGTTTCTCTGCTTCCCACAGAGTAATCTTAATCGCAATGTTTGTCCATTTCATCCTATGCTAATCTGAACTAGCATTGAGGGGGAAAAAAACTAATCGGAATAAGGTGAAGCATTAATGGGAGGGGACCAAGAATTTTAAGGCCACAAGTTGAGTAGACAGATTTTTCCTTCCCTCACCATTCCTCATTTCCCGTGAAAGGTGTGCATGTCTGCAAACCACCTGGGTATCAGGGTAATGTGTGCTTATTAAACCCTGAGCAGTAGGCAACAGGCTCTGTTCACCCCCTCAGCAGCAACACTCAGAGAGACACTCACGGTGGAGAAATGTTTCACCGCAAACTGTCAAACTGGATTCCGGATTGACCCAGCACCAAGTGGACACGTGGGAGCCTGCCACCTCAAGCTCTGCTGGTGCCCATTTCTCCAGAAGCTTTAGAAAAATCCCACCAACCGTATATCTTCACGTTACATCTCTCTCACATAAGGAAGTACCATCTCTTCCCTGTAACAGATTTTTTTTTTTTTTCCTAATGAAAGTCCTGTGAAGAGCGAAGGATGGCAAGTGCTGTTCAGGTTTAGTTAATCTGTGAACCGCCATATAGCAATAAGGCCTCCTTACATTTCAGCTTAGTGTGACCCGGATAGAGGCACAGGGGTGGGAATCTACAAGCGAGTCGAGGGGGGTGAAGTGAGTTGAAGACAGGACTTTGCCACCAAACAGCTTTTATGTAATATTACGTAATGCAATTTTTCAACAAAATGAAAGAGCCTGTATCTCCATGTAAGGCTACACGTGTGATCATCTGTCTGTAAGACAGAAAAGTGTGTTTGGTGCTGAGTTGATCAGCTTTGGGGGTAGATTCCCTTCTGGGGGCTGAAACAGTAAAACCTTATCTAAATAAAGGTTCTCACTCACACTTTCCTGTGGCTTAAAGGAAATTCTATTTCTCTGGAAACAGGAGATCTGTTTTTATGTAATCTTGCTTCCCTTGCATAACAATTCCTGTAAGAATTAAAAATATTAAGAAATAAAAGAGCCAGAAGTAGAGTTTGAAATTGCAGTGGAAAACCCCCAGCTGAATCAGGGTAGATGAATCCTTCAGCAAGTCAGAAGAAGTCCTCTTATAGGACTGCGGTGTTGAAAATTAATTTTCATCCTGGAAAGTGTGCACTCCACTGATCCCCTTGTCTTATGAACAACACCAATACCCACACAGTGCAGTCATCATACCTCTCTAGCAATTTCACCTCTCTGGAACTCAAACAAGACCCAGTGAAAGACGTGGCACACCCAAAGTAAATCCTGCTTGATCTCATAACCATTCTTCACACAGGACCTACCTGCTTGCCCAAGTCTCAAGCTTTGCTGCACTTTTACCCAACACAGAAACAGGAAGTTGGGGGTGGGGGGCAAGCTATTAGAGGGGCAGGGTTGTGTCTCATGGCAGCAAGCTTCCACCAAATCCTGACCTCAATTTAAAGATTAAAATGCCTCCAAAGAGAAGAAGTCAACTCACAAAACATAGCAGCTCTTCTTTTTTGTGACCCCATGGACTGCAGCCCCGAGACTCCTCTGTCCATGGCATTCTCCAAGCAAGAATACTGGAGTGGGTATCCCCTTCTCCAGAGGATCCCAACCCAGGGATCAAACCCAGGTCTCCTGCATTGCAGGCAGATTCTTTACTGTCTGAGCCACCAGGGAAGCCCTCAGTTCTTTTAGGGACAGTCAGCTCTATGAACCCATCACCCAGAAGACACCACTGCATTTTAGTGGAAGAAGTAATACTGTATCAAGAATAATAATCCTTGAAAAGAGGTTACATTATACCACGATGAAGGCGATGAATTGCATTATGCCTTGCATCTGTTAGAGGAAAAACTGTTGAAATATTTTTCTTTAGAAAATATATTTTAGAAAAGTATACTTCTAAATATATTTTCTAACTTCAGAAAAATAGATTTTCTTTAGAGCAAATTAAGAAAGTGACATCTCAGCTACTGGGAAACAATTTGCCAACATTTTTTATTCTTTCCTTGTGAGCAGTGGATAACTAAAGGCTCATGATCATGTATGTGGATATAGTTCTATCTAACCTTTATATTTCCAGTTCTGTACTCTGGGGACTTAAATTCTAGCAATGGCAGCTGAGCTGTGATTGATTATACCAACAGGTACCTGCGCTAGTTGAGCAGATACCACGGAACAGGAGCAAATCAATATCATTTGGCTTTCACTTCCCTGGGTGTGGTTTCAGGGGGAAATCAAATTCTCTCTCCCTCACCCCATCATCTCTTCCAAAACCTGGGAAACTGAAAGTGAAATCACTCGGTCGTGTCCAACTCTTTGCAATACCATGGACTGCAGCCTACCACGCGTCTCTGTCCATGGGATTTTCCAGGCAAGAATACTGGAGTGGGTTGCCCTTTCCTTCTCCAGGGGATCTTCCCGACCCAGGGATCGAGCCCGGGTCTCCCGCATTGTAGGCAGAAGCTTTACTGTCTGAGCTGCCAGGGAAGTCATTAATTTGCAGTCTCTGGTGACTACACAGACACACACACACACACACGCGCGCGTGCGCATTACAAAATAGAGACCTTGCTAATAGAATCCTTGCCCACTGCCGTAGTAGTTCAGCTCCTTCACGCCAGTCTAGAAAGTTGTCGTGGGGATCTGCTCAGGAAACAGCTGTTTTCACCTGTTCTAGCCCTGTCACGGGTGCATTAGGCACAGAATGTCTCAGGGAGAAACAGAGGTGTTTTCAGGTGAATTAGCCAGAGGCCCAGGCTCACAGTTCTGGGAGTGAACACAGAGAGCCCAACCCCCTGTGTCTGCTCTATACGCAAAGTCGCCCTGTTTTTGAATCTCCCTTCTTTAACACTGGCTTGGGCACACCGCACGGGCTTCCCTGGTGGCTCAGGCCTTAAAGAATCCACCTGCAAAGCAGGAAACTGCCTGAAGTGCAGCAGATGGAATTTCGGTCCCTGGGTGGGGAAGATCCCCTGGAGAAGGAATGGCCACCCACTCCAGTTTTCCTGCCTGGAGAATCCCATGGACAGAGGAGACTGGCGGACTACAGTCCATGGGGTCCCAAGAGCCAGACAAGACTTAGCAAGCAAACCACTGCCATACCACCCAAGGGCTTATCCTTCCCATTTTCTTTTTTCTCACTTCTTGGGGGAATTGCTGCCTGTGCACCCGTTCTCCTGTTCGCCCCTAATTCCTTTATTGCTATGCACAGTCGACACTCCCTTCCATCATTTTCTAGGAAAGTAGGAAATTTTCTAGAAAAGTAGGGAAAGTTTCTAGATTTTCCTACCACGTCCTTTATTCTTTATCCAGGTGCCATTATATTTTTTTTACCTTCCAGCTTTGTATTCACTGTTATTTTAGTTGTTCTAGACTGACCCTCGGGCTTATCACAAATTCAAAGCAGTTCCTCCCATTTCAACCACATGTATGTCCAGCTCTCATTTAAGAATTAATTCAACACTATATGAATTTCACTCTATTTTTCCCCTCAAAAGAACCAAGCCTTGCCTCTCTCTGCAGCATTTCTTTTTATTTACTGGCAAACGCTTAGTAGACACTGTTAGGAGCCACTCACAGTATAAGCTCAGTTTAGTTCAGTTCAGTCACTCAGTCATGTCTGACTCATTGTGACCCCATGGACTGCAGCACACCAGGCCTCCCTGTCCATCACCTACACCCGGAGTTTACTCAAACTCATGTCCACTGAGTCGGTGATGCCATCCAACCAGTGTATTTTAATCCTCAAACTAATCCTCTGATAGGTTAGTATTAATGTTATTACTTTCTGCATTTGATAAATGATGAAATTAAGGCTCCAAACCTTGACAGAGGTAATAGTCAGTGTATGTGAGAGTCCAAATCAGAATCCAGATCTATCCATTTATCCCTGTCCAGACTCCGAGCCTCCGTTCCATGCTGATTCTATGTCATCGCTTCCACTGTCCAGCCTCACCTATATTCACTTCTTTTGCTGTTTCAAATTTGGTGTTTCATTTCTAATATGATTACAGTCTTTTGCAATTTTTATCACTGACTTCACCAAATTCCTCAGCATTCACTGAATTCTCATTTATTGCTTTCTTTCAATTCCAAAAGCGAAACAAGAAGGAAAAAACATTTTCCCTGGTAGTGAATAGGGCTAAGACAGGAATTTAAACCAAGTTTCTTTTTTTTCTTATCTTTTGTTTTCTCTTATTCCAACGTAAACGCAAACACATGGTATAGTATTTCCACTGCTGACCTCTTTGCTGTTTATTTTTGTTGCTGTTGTTCAGTCACTCAGTCGAGTCTGACTCTTTGCGACCCCATGGACTGCAAAACGCCAGGCTTCCCTGTCCTTCACCACCTCCCCGAGCTTACTCAAACTCATGTCCATTGAGTTGGTGATACCATCCAACCGTCTCGTCCTCTGTCGTCCGCTTCCCCTCCTGCCTTCTCCTCCTTGCTCTTTGCAGAACTTCTGATTTTTTATATAAAATGACCTTTTCCTTTTGTTAATTTATCCTCCTACGTTGCTCCTTAAAATCACTTATCTGAGTTGGTTTTCATCTCATTTCGAGTAGTTCAACCCTTCCATTCTCGTGCCCTCTGCAGTGATTTACCACTCCCGGTGGCCACTAAATCTAAACCGTCCCCTTCTCCAGCTCCTGCCTTGGCCCTGCTCCTGGCCCCTGTGAAACTGCTCTTGCCAAACTCAAAACCAGGATACAACTTCACAAATTGTCTTGGCAATGAGTCAGAATTGAAGCTCTTACAAAGAAATTTGAAAAAAAAAAAAAAAAAGGAGAGAAGCAGACTTCCTCTCAAAAGGTGTTCTCATGGTTGAAAACAAAAAGGACTCACCTTTCTCTTCGCTGTGATCTGGGTAATGAACACTGTCCCCTTCTCCACCCCGCTCTTGTCATCTCCACTCTGGAAAGCATATTGGATGTGCTGGAATAAAAGTAATTTGATTATGGGGATAACTTTAAATCCATCCTAATTTATTTTTTAAAATAAAAGATAAAAAAGAGAATGACAAAGGAGGAGAGGGGGGAAAAATTGTCTATGAACTCCAGGATTTTACTTATAAGTAGGATCAAGCACTGTTTATGACAAATTACCTTCTTATTCTGGCATAGAACTCTGCCTTTAGCATCCTCTCGTGTATCTAAGTTAAGGTAACCTGTCACCATAATAGACTGAACCTCTTGGAAATACTTTACGTATATCCTCAGCATTGGTTACTGTTACACTATTTTAGCTCTATTAAGACAAATTTTTTTTTCTAAATCCTTTAAACATATTTCAAATGAGTTCATTCTGTTGTTTGTTTTTTTTTTTTTGTCAAAAAAAAAGATTATCAGGCAAGTTAAGCCCCCTGATAAACATTGCCCTATTCTTTATTTTGCAAAAACTGGGGTTCTCAGGGCGGCATGCCCAAGCACCTTGTACCTCGTTTAACAATGAGTTTAAGTTGTCACAAAATATCTTCTCTGATGCTTAAGAAGCAATGGAAAGTGAAAGTGTCAGTTGCTCTCCTGTCTGACTCTTTGTGAACCCCACGGACCGTAGCCCACCAGGTTCGTCTGTCCATGGGATTCTCCAGGCAAGAATACTGGAGTGGGTTGCCATTTCCTTCTCCAGGGGATCTTCCCGACTCAGGAATTGAACCTGAGTCTCCCGCATTGCAGGCAGATCCTTTAATGTCTGAACCACCAAGGGAGGCCCGAGAAGCAATGGGGAGGGAGACAGAATAGAAAGGGACTCAGTACAGATCTCACCATCTTGTCCCTGGTGTGGCCTGCACAGGACATGTATATTTCCATCCATCAGACCGGATGGTACGGTTTGGAGAGAGTCTTTGGCAGGACTTTCTGAGCATGGGTTGAGAAAGGAAACCACCTCTCCCCTGCAAAGCCCAGGTGACCGTGTCAACTGGCCCATTTCCTTCCAGCGTCAGCATGACCACCTGCTCCACGCTGCTCGCCCTGGGGATGATGCCGCTGTGCCTGTTAATCTACACCAAAATGTGGGTCGACACGGGGATGATCGTGATTCCCTATGATAACATAGGTAAGTCACTTGGCAGGCCAGACCCTGAGCCTGGCCAGGCTCCCCTCTGCTTGCCCCTGGCTAGCTTCTCAGGCCAGGCTCAGCCTCAGCTAGACCTCACCTCTCACATCCTCTATAGTCTGTGCATGCTTGCTCTTTGGAAGAAAAGTTAGGACAAACCTAGGCAGTGTATTAAAAAGCAGAGGCATCACTTTGCCAAAAAAGTTCCATATAGTCAAGGATACGGTTTTTCCAGTAATCATGTCTGGATGTGAGAGTTGGACCCATAAAGAAAGCTGAGCACTGAAGAATTGATGCTTTTGAACTGTGGTGTTGGAGAAGACTATTGAGAGTCCCTTGGACTGCAAGGAGATCCAATCAGTCCATCCTAAAGGAGATCAGTCCCGAATATTCACTGGAAGGACTGATGCTGAAGGTGAGGCTCCAGTACTCTGGCCACCTGATGTGAAGAACTGACTCATTTGAAAAGACCCTGATGCTGGGAAAGATTGAAGACAGGGGGGAAAGGGGGTGACAGAGGATGAGATGGTTGGATGGCATCACTGACTCAGTGGACATGAGTTTGAGCAAAACTCCTTGAGATACTGAAGGACAGGGAAGCCTGGTGTACTGTAGTCCATGGGGTCTGCAAAGAACCAGACATGACTTAGTGACTGAATAACAGCAAAGGACGTTAGGACAAGTCTTGCCTGCGTTTGAATGAGGATTAGCAGAATCTGAATTCCAAACCTTGATCCCATGGGAGAATCAGTTTTTTCCTCCACTGAAATCACCAGGGAGAGGGGCTGATGGGAGGGACCCCTGGGCACAGCCGTCTGGACCTAAGGAGACTGGAGCCTCGTGCTCAGGAGGCTCTGTCCTTCCCATAACCCAGAGCACAACTAATCCAGGGGGAATGAGTTTGCTCCCAAATACTCAAGTTAAAGAAATCCAGAAAAACATTCCACTAATGATTTCAAAAGAGGGCACCCAGGAAGCAACAGCCGTGAGAAGCCTTCAGGTGAAACACGCTGTTTATAACTGTCCCCTGGGGACTGTGTCTTGATTCAGAAGATGGACTACTGACCCAGCTTGTATATCTGGTCCCAGGAGTCCAGTGTGCGAGCTGTAACTCTATGTCCACCCGTCTCAGCTCCCAGATGCTCACCTCGACACCCAAAGGGCTTTTTCCTATTTCTAGGGGAACAAATAATGGTGGAGATTAGGTCCCTGGTGGAACGTGGGGTGAAGGGCAGGACAGGATAGTTCCTGGTCTACAAAAAGCAGGTATTGGCCAGAACCAGGACCATCGCAGCTGAGATGTGGGTGAGTTAGTACATCAGGACCCATCGCTGGTATGCTAAGAGTCTCTTCTCTGCTGCCCTTGGAGATACGCGTCTCCCTAGTGGGCTGCCACAAAGAGGTGTGGAAGTCCCATGGAAGGGCGCAAGTGAGCAAAGACTGAATGGTGCCTCAGAAAGATTCTTGGTTGTAAAAAGGATTCCTGTTGGCATGGGAAGCTGTCCTAGGTGGCTTCCATGTCTAAGAAAGATTGGTTCTGTGATTTAAAAAAAAAAAAAAAACATGAATCAGGTCTACACAACTGAATCAGAACAAACTTTGGCACACCCCCTGGGGACAATCTGTATTGTAGTATCTTCAGATGGTCTCTACTTTCTCTCTATTCCTACCTCGGCCGTTAGACAACCCCTTCCCCATCCCTCCCCCAAAAACGGTTCTTTTTGGCACACGTGTTCAGTATGGGATTTCTCCTCCGGTGGTCCTTCTACTAACCCCAGGGAACTCCTTCCTGCCAGGTGTCATCCAAGCAGGCCTTAGCTGACCCTGCACAACCACCTGCCTGGGCCTCATGCTGCTCAGCCCCCAGTCTGCTGCCTGGGAAGGTTGCAATTTGTGTGAGTGGTATACACTTCTCACAGAACCTGTCTGCTGAATGAGAATTTTTAATTCTAAATCACTTGTTGTTTAAGAAAAAAATTAAGTCTTAAAGTATCCTCCTCTTAATATTCATTCCCTTCTGGGAAATGCCCCATGGCAATATTGGGAAATTCTAACTACAGTGTGAATGATTGATAGCAAGGTAAAGAAAGTGAGAAAGAGTCATTAGTACCCCAAAGGAGAAAGACGTCATCATGCAAGACATGAAGGGCAAAAAAGAAAAGAAAATTGAAGAGAAACAGAGAGGAAAAGATTTTAAAAATCTTCAGTGAGAGCCTGCCAAACAAAGATATTAACTCCGCTTATTCACCATTTTGTCCGGGCCTGTTTTCCAACCTAATTGTCTTGCTATCCTTTAATGTGTAAAACACACAACCTGATTAATTAGCAAGACGTTATCCCAACTTTTTCAACAAGTCAATTTAGGCTCAGGGCATATGTTTAATTTGTCCAAGATGACGGGGAAGCTGGGAGTAGCCCTCCCGTCTGCTCTCACCCTGCTCCGTGGGCAGGGCCATTGTGCCCAGTTCCCATACAGTGCTTCCGACGTTCTGGTAACTCAGCAAACACGCCCTGAGTCCCTTCAGAGGATGAGAGCTAGGTAGAGACCAAGGCCACTTGCGCAGCCAGTAACACCGCAAACGCTGCAGCAAGCTGCTGTTTCTCCTCCTCCCTCAAAGCATTTGAAGAAGTCTAGGAATCTAGGACCAGGAACCGTGCATCCACTTCACCATCAGATTCTCACATCAGCACCGTGAGACAGAATGCCACCCATTCCACAGATGGGGAAACCAAGGCTCAGGGCCATAAAGGACTCACAGTTCTCACAGCTTGTAAATAAGGTCCCGCTCTGGGTCTGTCTGGCTCCAGGTTCCACCACGTGACTCTGTTCCCCATTCTCTTTCCTTCTCTTTTTTTCTTTCTCCCTTCTTCCCTCCGGTACCTGCCATGTAAACTTGATTAAAGACCCAGTTACGGTTCAAATGGCATGACTGTAAGCAGATGCTTTCACATCAAAATAGACGGGGATTTGCCACAGAGAGCTCAGGCACACGGAGGATAAGGTACACAAGATCCATCCTGCTGGGGAGTAAAGGATGGCAACAACCCACCTTTCCAGGCGGGAGTCCTACACTCTGAAAGAGACGAAGGGCAAAGTGTGTCTTTTCCAGCCAACTCTGAGTCAACTTTCAAACTTTATGCAGTCCCGTATGGATCAAGAGAGGAAATGCAATTCTGCCATTGACTTGAGCAGCTGGTCCTGCTTGCGTGCGTATCCTGTAGCCTCAGGCTGCCCCCAAAAGATAAAGACTCAGCAAGGAGGGGCCGAACATGGAGCTGGGCTGCCTTTGCACAGAACCAGCATGTGACAAATATATCATCAAAGCCCAATCACACTCACATTCCAATCGCAGTATCGGTCCCCAGATGGAAGACGCTACAGGACGGTTGACGTGCATCAGCATGGTTTTCCTTTAAGGCGGACAAACATCCCTTTAGGGAACAGTCTGGAGACCCAGAGGAAGACTGTTCCTCCCAAGAGCGGGATACAAGGGCCTCCAAAGGGGGTTTTTCTAGGAGCTCTTACCAGTATGTCCATCAGTGACCCTTTTTCATTTCCTTTATTCCACCATTTTCTCCTTCTTCTTTCATTCCTATTTTTCTTTTTTCTTTCCCTGCTCTTGGTACGCTTAGCTATTACTTAATCCCATTGTGTAATTTCTGGGAAAAAGTCATTGCAGACCCTTATACTGCCAGGAGGGCCAGAAGGCTGCAAAGACAGTATGTTTTTATCACTATTATATTTGTTTTAAATTGACATTTACAGCCCTGGAATCTAGAATCCATTTCCCAGTCCTAGTTCAATCTACTCCAGTACCAAGCAACACCCACTCTCAGAATTGCATTATTCGACTCCACTTTCTCCTGGTGCTTTAAAAGGATGTCTGAAAAAGAAACAGCCTGTGAGAAGTTACAAGTTGTATGGTGGTATATTACATAAAAGCAGCCATTGGACAAATGAGTGTTAAGTAATAAGGAGAAACAAACCACATGTCACAAGAACAGCAATAAATTTAACATGGAGAAATTGAAGTATGACTCTTTTATCTGGCTGGGTGAGCACGTTCCTGCAAAGAAGTATAATTACTTGAGAGGTCGCCAAATATATTATCTCATGGAAAATTTAAAGCATGCTTTTTCAACCTATTGTCTCACCTCTCTGCTGCAGGTTTGAATCACCCTAGTCAATCTTAACTCAAAGTCATTAGCCACAGAATGCCTGCAGAATCCTGAACTTTTTTCTTTTATTTCTGCTACTGTGAAGTAACAGACAGATGTTAATTATCATCCTTGTACACCTCAAGAATACACACACACACACACACACACACACACTTTGAAAAGTCATTTTTCATAGGATATAAAACTCCAAAGCCAAATAAGCCGACAACTTGAAACTGTCGATGCTGACAAGCTGAAACTAAAAGATATCAACTGATAGTATAAGGAAGTCCAAAAAAATAAATCTAGGATATAAGAAAAGGATTTATATCATCAATACAATCGATTTTTCCACCAGCAATATTGAATTATTTACTGGAGTAGGTGAAGAAGTAGAGTTTGGGGGAGGTTGTTTGTTTTTCAGTCATTTAGTGTATTCAAGAAAGGAGTCTGATCTATATCCTAACCCTTTTGGAGGCCGCTCATTCTTGTTTGCATCTTGCCTGTGCTGCGCGCTGTCAGTCACGCCGCTCTCCGTCACCTTCAGGTATATCTCTGGTGGCTCTTGTTGTTCCCGTCTCCGTGGGAATGTATGTTAACCACAAGTGGCCCCGTAAAGCCAAGATCATCCTTAAGGTAAGCATCCCATGTCACTCGTGGCACAGGCATCATACTCAGTGCCCCAACGTGTGTGCTGCAATGACGCATCTCTCCATCAGCTGAACTGGTTTTCTCACTGGATCAGAAAGCGCCTTCTAAGGGGCCTTTGTTTGTAGACATGCAGCCCACTCCTCTGGAATGCCCTTCCCTGTCCACATGGCAAGTTTCTATCCACCCTTTGGTATTCCCAGTTCACCCATTCAAATGCCGCCTCTTGACTTTTTTCTATTCTGTACACGCACAGCACTTTATTTTACTTCTGCTATGTGGGTTTGTTGGAGAAGGCGATGACACCCCACTCCAGTACTCTTGCCTGGAAAATCCCATGGATGCAGGAGCCTGGTGGGCTGCAGTCCATGGGGTCGCCAAGAGTCGGACACGACTGAGTGACTTCCCTTTCACTTTTCACTTTCATGCATTGGAGAAGGAAATGGCAACCCACTCCAGTGTTCTTGCCTGGAGACTCCCAGGGATGGGGGAGCCTGGTGGGCTGCTATCTATGGGGTCACACAGAGTCGGACATGACTTAAGTGACTTAGCAGCAGCAGCAGCAGCAGCAGCATGTTGGTTTGTATTATAAAATATATCCAGACAGCTGTCTTAGAAAATAGGTCATGTCTTTCCCTCCCCTGTATCTGTATCGCCAATCCAGGCAATTGATAGATTTTATATTTATATACATATATATGTGTGTGTGTATGTGGGTAAGTGTATATATATAGATATAAAAATATATTAAATATATAATGTGTGTATATTGCACACATATATAGATAGAAATTATATATATATATATATACACACACACACACAAATGATAATATATATAATGAGTAACCATTCATTCCCTTTTACCAACTATATTCTAACCAGATGAGATGGACATAGATGATACAGATATATAGACATGGGCCGTATGTATGGCTGAATCCCTTCTCTGTTCGCCTGAAACTATCACAACACTGTTAATTGGCCACACCCCAATACAAAATAAAAAGTTCAAAAGGAAAAAAAAAAGATGTATATATATATGGACAGATTCCACTTCCCAGTGGGTAAAATAAGCCATTTAGTGTTCTTTTTTTCCTCTCAAATATATATATATATATATATATATATATATATATATATATCTCATCTCCATTTTTTTCTTTTTCTAATGTGAAAAGGAGAAAGCAATAACACTGGTTTGGCTCTCCCATGCCTTTTTAACTTTCAGAGTTTCATCTCCATTTTCTCATTACCAAGACAATCATAAAAGGTGATTAGGGCAGGATTTCATCTTCAATCCTAGATGAAAAAGTTGTGACTCAGAGAGGTTTCATGACTGACCTAAGGAAGGCGGGCAGAGGGAGGTGAATTTGGAAGCCAGGTCTTCTGATTCTTCCTAGAGTGGGTTCTCCCTGCCGTGACAAGGATGATTTGCAAGTAGAACATCTTCTTCGGGCTAACTGAGATTAACAGCAGGTCCTATAAATCTTCCTATAACTGGAAGTGTGGAGCAAGCACCAGCATTTCCCATGGGTCTACCACGACCATCGAGCAAGAGACACCCAGAGGGGTGACTGTTCTCATTTTCCCAGAAGGACAGAGAGCCTTAGGCTTCTTCTCCCAAAAGAGTACTTGAGTTTGCTTTGACTCACGATTGTTGCTACTGTTGTGTCTTTCTTCCAGATTGGATCCATCACAGGCGCCCTGCTCATAGTGCTCATAGCCGTGGTTGGAGGCGTGCTCTACCAGAGCGCCTGGATCATAGAGCCCAAACTTTGGATCATAGGAACCATATTTCCCATAGCTGGCTACTCCTTAGGGTTTGTTCTGGCCAGAATCGCTGGTCAGTCCTGGCACAGGTATGGTGTTTTTAGTAAGTCAGACTAGGAATTTTCTTCTGTAATAGCCACTGTATTCTGCTCCGTGTGGGTGTGTGCACACACGCTCAGCCGTGTCCACCTCTTTGCAACCTCACGGACTGTAGCCCGCCAGGCTCCTCTCTCCCTGAAATTTCTCAGGCAAGAATACTAGAGTGGGTTGCCTTTTCCTCCTCCAAGAGATCTTCCTGATCCAGGGATCAAACCTGCATCTCCTGCATCAGCAGGCAGATTCTTTACCGCTGAGCCCCCTGGGAAGCCCAGCTCATTTGCTAGGGCTGCTCAAACAAAGCACCAAAACCTGAGAGGCTGCAACAGCAGAAATTTGTCCCCCAGCTCTAGAGGATAGATGTCCAGAATCTGGGTGCCAGCAGGATTGGTCCTTTATGAGGAATGAAGGGGAGTCTGTTCAGGTCCCTCCCCTTGGCTGATGGATGCGTCTTCCTGCTTCTCCTCACATTGCCTTCTTTCTAAGGATGTCTCTATGTTCATATTCCCCCTTTTTATAAGGACACTGGTTGTATTGAACTAGGGTACATCCAGATCATCTGTCTTCACTATTAATAATTGTATCTTTAGTGACCTTATCTCCAAATAGTGTCAAAATCTGAGGTCCCCAGGGTTAGGACCTTAAGCATATGCATCTAGGAAAATACAGTTCAACCTAGAACAGCTGCAAATACAGGGCAAATTCAAAATTTCTCACCTATCATAACAGTCACCCTATTTCTGAATACATCACTCTGAGTAGATGCATTCATTCCTAAATTACGCACATTCCCCAGAGAGACAACACTGACTGCCTCTTGTTGTTCAAATCCTCCTGGACCCCTCCCCATACAGTGCCTGTTGAGCTCTTCTGCAGTCACATACTCTTATTCTCCAAACAAAATGACTTCAGCAGAAGCATCCACATTGGCCTTGTGACCTACAAGGCTCCTCTAGATGAACTCATGACCCACACAGGTTTTAGCACATGTGGGCCTGCTACAAGGAAGGATATTTCATCTCCAACCAGCACATAGGAATGTAGTTTTATTTTATAATTTTTATTTATATAAAATTTATTCAGTATTATGTTAAATAGGTATATATTACTTATAAATGAATATTATCCAATATATTAAATGTAACATAAGTAAATTATACATATGTGCACTATAGAAATTGATGACAAGATGTTGTCTACTGCTCAGAGAGTAAAATAAGCTAACTGTTGTTCCTTGTTCCTCTGGACCAGAAATATTATAAACCTCAATTTTTTTAATATTATAAACCTCAAATTTTTTTTAAAGAGGAGAAAACAGTAACAGCAGCTTTTGTTTACACAAGACTTTTTAACGTTTATTTTTTAATTTGATTTTATTTTTATTTGGAGGATAAGTACTTTATAATTAGTGATGGTTTGTGCCATCCATCACCATGAATCAGCCACAGGCTGATGTCCCCTCCCTCTTATACACCTCCCACCTCCCTCCCTATCTCACCCCTCTAGGTTGTCATAGAGGTTTCATAGAGGCAAATATCCATTTTCTCATTATTACAGCAATCATTAGGGTGACTAGAGTAAGATTTCATCTATGTATATGTAGAGAAAAGATAAAATATCTATATTATCTAATTATATATTAATAAGTTACATGTTTGTCTAATATAAATAAAACAATATGAATAAATGCATTAAAACAGATATATTTATACATGCATATATAAGTACTTGTTCTCACGTCTGCTTTTCTTTCTGGAGTAATTTCTTTTTTAGAATAATTTAGTGTTGTGTTAGCTTCCAGCGTACAGCAAAGTGATTGTTATACATATGTGCATATTATTTTTCAAATTCTTTTCCATTATAGGTTGTTAGAAGATATTGAGGGTTTCCCAGGTGGCTCCGTGGGTAAAGAATCCACCTGCAATGCAGGAGACGCAGGAGACATAGGTTCAATCCCTGGGTCTGGGAGATCCCCTGGATGAGGGCAAGGCAACCCACTCCAGTATACTTGCCTGGAAAATCCCATGGACAGACGAGCCTGATGGGCTACAGGCTATGGGGTCGCAGAGTCGGACACGACTGAAGCGGCGGAGCAGACATGCACGCGCAAGATATTGACTATAGTTCCCTGCGTAGCGGGTCCCCTTGTTGATTATCTCCTTTATATCTAGTGGCAGGTATCTGCTAATCCCAAACTCCTGGTTTACCCCTCCCCGCCCTCCGCCATCCCCTTTGGTAACCGTAAGTTTTCTACGCTCATAGCTGCTTCTAATGTTACACAATAACAAAGCAGCAACACCCAGAACAAACCGGTGGAAACTCTGGTTCTCTGGACCTCTCCTTCAGGTGCCGAACCGTCGCTTTGGAAACAGGGATGCAGAACACACAGCTGTGCTCCACCATCGTGCAGCTCTCCTTCACCCCCGAGGAGCTCAACCTCATATTCACCTTCCCCCTCATCTACAGCATCTTCCAGATCGTCGCGGCAGCACTGTTCCTGGCAGGTGAGGAGCACTCACACTCACGCTCCACGGGGATGGCTTCTCTGAGGAATCCGGCAGTTGCCAGGAGGGCAGTCTTTAATTCCCTGTTCCTGGCAGTGAAATAAGTGGGTGGTAAACGTCGCCCATATTATGATGACTTGATATTAAGCATATCAAGATGATGTACTGAGAAAAGTGATTCCCTGGAGTAGGAAATGGCAACCCATTCCAGTGTTCTGGCCTGAGAAATTTCATGGACTGGAGGGTTACAGTCCACGGGGTCACAAAGGTCAGATACAGTGAGTGACTGAGCATGCACACACACACACTCACACACACACACATATAGCTTATTTTATCAGAAAATTGGTGTAACAACAGACATTTATGAGGCTAAGTTATACTGGAAGACATATACATGTGCACATACTATTTTTATATGTATATATTTATTTATATATATTTTCAGTAGCCATACAATTGAAACAGTTGAAGCACACTCATTCTTTATTTCAAGTACGAGGAATAGCAAGTCTGATTTTCTTTTTTTTATTCTAACGTAGCATATAGCTTTGATCCATTAGCCCTTGCCACTTGCCAGCCTTCACCCGCCTGAAACTTTTCTCAACATTTTCTTATGACTGGTGATATCTGACCTTTGTTTTCAAACTCTGGTTTTGTTTATTTTTAATAAAGAAACTTCATCTTTAAGCTTCATGGCACTTTAACAGGGACAGCATAGTGAAGGCGGATGAAAAATTAACATGACCCTTAAGTGATCCAGTGACCAGAGGTACAGTTTGGCTTTTTCACTTAGCTCCAGTAGGTATTCAACTGGCCCATGGGAGCTAATCGTTCTCCACGCTGCAGTCTTAAATGTCATTCTCGAAGCACAGTTTTCCTTCCTAGAATAGGACCCTCTGGATCCATTAGAAACGTTCCGCTGAGTTATCACCAATCCAGGACAGAGGGCTACGTGGCCTAATTACCTCGTTTTCTCTTTGTTGGCGATGCACCCAATTTGGTGCACTGTGGGATTTTTCCAAATAACTACTAGCAGCATCTACCAGACAAACCAGAGAAAGTAGACTGGTGATAGGACAGTCATATAGATTTACTAGTTAGATAACTAATTCAACAGGGATTAAGAGATAAGCTGAAGGAATAATGGAAAAGTGGGTAATAGCATTGGTCTTATATTTTGCCACAGTTTTAGCAGCAAGAATATAAACAAGGAGGCGCTTCTCCTAAGGACATGCAGTGCTGAGAAACATATTTTGGTGAAAAGATTATAAGTCAAAATGTTTTTTTGACCAATGAAAGGAAAGAGGGACAGGAAGAGGGAAGGAAAAAAGGAAGGAGGAAATAGTTTGGTTAAATAAAATCAGTGCTAAGGTGAGGATTCCTGGCTCAAAACAGTTCATAATAAAAGCAGAATATTTTAATTAACCACAAGTTCAATTCAGTAGAGTCAGTAGCTCAGTGGCTTCGAAACTTATAGATTAGAAGTGTGGGGACCAACCATGGAGATACTGATTTTAACATATTAAGACCTTGGAAGCAGGCAGTTGTCTTTCTCAGCTGCGTGTCATCACAAGAGTTGGTGTTTACTGATCTCTTGGTCATCTCCCAAGGTGGTAGTACACACTTGAGCATTTTATCTCACAATTGCCCTATGAGATAGATAGCACTATTATATCAATTTTAAGTGTGAGGTACTGGAATCTGAGGGTGCCAATAGATAATACCGTCTCTTCCCCTATTGACTTTAGAACCAAATGAGAAGTAGAAGGGAAAAAAAATCAGATACTTAGAAAACAAAATAGCACGTTTTATTGTATTCAATCGATAAAGCTTAATTAGAAAATACAGCTGGCAACAATGACCAGATTGGGCTTGTTAATACCACCCCTTTTCATTGCTTCCCACGGGTGCATTTAGCACACAGATACATCAACCACAGGCTAGTCCGTCCAGGTGCGAGCTGATCTCAAAAATATGCTGACAAATGGCTGCGATAAGAAACTAGCAGCTTCATGGAAGAGAGGAAGGCTGATCACCCATCAGCCAAGGCCCCACTATCATGGGAAGAAGTGAGTGAAGGCTGGGAGAGACAGTTATTCCAGCTCAACTCCTCCAACACAGACCAGCAGACAAGGTCTTGACAATGCACCTTAGCTTATCTGTTGACGACCTGTGGAGATGGTAGGCACAGAAGACGTGCTTGCTGTGGTTGTTACTGGTTCGTACCAGCAACCTAACTTATGCCTGCCAAAATCAGGTGAGCACACAGCCCCTAGTTGTGTGCTAGGGCCTTCTGAAGTGCAATCGCCCCTCTTACCATGAGTGATCCATGGAACTCAGAGTGGGGCTCGTGCTCACTAGTTGCCTCCCGCCCGCAGAAAATGCCAACTGTTTTTAGAGTCACCAATTATAACGCCTGTCCAACGTAAGTTGGCAACTGATTACTATGAAATTTGCTTCACCTGCTGTGTATTGTCTTCTAGCGTACGTGGTACACAAGAAATATTTTAGGAAAAACAGTGTGGAATTTCCGGAGAGCAGAGAAAATGAACCAGTACCTCAGTCATCGCTCCAATAGGTCAATCAAGGATTTCAACCAGACAAAAAGCAAACACCAGTGGACCAAAAAGCACCCTAAAGAATATGCTTCAACTCTAACAATACTTAATTATTTGTTTGGATAGGATATTTGGCAGAAAAAAAGTTACAGTGAAAATTTAAATTTGAATTGAATTAGCGTATTGGTTTTTGTACCAAGCGACTGGTGATCCAAATATGTAATGTAACAAATATTTGTACACATGTATGTGATTATATATATATATATATATATACACACACTTATGTATACACTGGTTTTGAATATGGCCCCAAAATATCCTTGAACATCAGACTAAACCCAACATAGGACATACTGGAATTTAATAACCAAATTAGAATCCAGCCCATAACTCAATAGGGATTTTGTACCTGTGTCACTCGGCCTTGGGAGTCCAATGATGCTCACTTGATTTTTTGTAGGAAAAACAGAATTCTTCAAATTCAATGGCTTGCATTTGGCAGAGCTCTTTGAGCCCTGGAGACTTGCCCGTATGACTCCGGTTGCTATGACAGCTAGCTGGTTCATAGGAAGCCCCCACCGTAGACATTCTAGAGCAGAGAGGGGGCAGTAGGCACAGAAAGCAGGAGATGCATTGGAAGAAACAAGACTGCTCTGGTGGGTGAACTCCATTCAATGGGAGATCATGGAAAATACAAGGAAAAGCAAAAAAAAAAAAAAAAACCAGAAACTTGCTTGAAGCGTGAGACCAGAGTCAATGAGATACACAGGAGTAAGTAGCAGTAAGAATGAAGCCCGGGCAGAGGGGAAACGAGTAAGGTATCACACAGTGTTTGAGGAAGAGGAGGACAAACCCAGGGCCCAGAAGTGGGAAGGGCATCGCCAGCTGAGTCCCTGGGCTGCTGTAAACAGGTCTAACAAGAGGAAGTGAAGAGGATTTGGACAATGGCAGCGAGGTTTCAAGGCAAATGTGAAACAGCTGGCCGACAGTCAGGTCTCCATCACCAGGCTAATTTAATCTCCTTTCCTTCACTCTGCAGTGATTCATTCTCAATTCAGTTCAGAGTGAGCTAGTTCCATTTTCTATTGGGTTGACCAAACAAATTCATTTGGGTTTTTCCATAAGATGGTACAGAGAAAACCCAAACAAGATTTTTGGCCAACCCAATATTCGGCCATTTTTCACTGCCTCATCCATTCCCTTTCGGACGTGTTGGTTTCCAAGGACCTTTTGCTTTTGGTTGGTGTGAGTTCAGGTCAAGCTGGTGCCTCAGCATTACAGGATCATGAATTATAGGATTAGCTCTTAGCTCTTCCAGTATCAACGGGGAGGGACTCTGCTTTTAAATGCGTCCCATTTATGCCTTGTTATACTAGGTTCACACAATTGAATGAGTCCTCTGTATGCTTCCATTGTTAGGCAAACATATTAAAAGGAACTAGGGATTTATTTAAAGGCTAGTAGGGGAGAGGTTTTATCAATCTTCCTATTAGGGAGGGTCAAAGACTATTGTTCCAAATGGTGCAAAAGGAAGATTTTTCAGTCTGTCAAGTTCTTCTTACACTTGTCTCATCAAATGGGAAGCAGGCAGGTGCATTAAAGACACACCATGAATTCATATCATAATTTCAAGATGCCCAAAGTCAAGGGCCTGGATGCCAGCAGCTGCAGCAAGCAGATTTTTTCCTCCCTGTTCATCAAGATATGTAAGTCAAACAGAATTTGGCTCTCTTATACAACGTATTATCTTGTGAGTTGCAGTTTTTTTTTTTTCTAATGTGCTAGAGGGAAGAAAAATAGCTGAGCTTTCTCAAATGAAAGCTCTCTATTTTTAAATGAGTTTGAAAGCCTGATTAAATTATGTATTTTATTGCCTCTGTGGGTATCCTATTAAATGAATATTTTATTTTAAAGGCTTGAATAAATGAAAATAATTTTTGTAATGACTGGGCTGGCCTATTTGGATCTTTGCAACCACTGTCTTCAGTGTTCAGTTCCAGAGTCATTAGTAAGGTGAGATTTTTCAAATGTTCAATTGTTTCTCAAAAAGTGCCTGAAAGAAACTCTTAATTAAATACTCTAATAATTAGTTCTCCCACTGATACAGACTGAGGTGGTCCCCAAGAAAATCATACTGGAGGAATATTAACCAAAGATTCTTAAAAACAGGGTCGCAATGCCTGATTCTAAATAATAGTAAAAGTCCGGTGGTTCAGTGTCCAAGAATCCACCTGCCAGTGCAGGAGTGTGGGAGACACAGGCCCCATCCCTGGGTCAGGCAGATCCCCTGGAGGAGGAAATGGCAACTCACTCCAGTGTTCTTGCTTGAGAAATCCCATGGACAGAGGAGCTTGGCAAGCTACAGTCCATGGGGTCACAAAGAGTCAGACACAACTAACCACACACATAAAGAAGACCACCACCACCACCACTTTCTATGAAACATGTACAGAGAGAGAGACAGACAGAGAGATGCAGAGGTATGGAGAGAGATGGAGAGATGCAGAGATATGGAGAGAGACAGAGATACTTCATTTATGGCCGCGGTGCATTAAAATCTCTCTTGTCAACAAGACCTGAAGAAATACAGGTTATGACCTTCACTTGGCCGCTCACAGGCACCACTGTGCTCTCCACTGGGAAACTCTCACTCTCTTCCAGAAGGGAACAATTTACCTTTCCGGGAATATCTGGCATCCCATTGCCTCTTGAACTTTTACTTCTCAAGAACCACATTAGCTTAGAACAAAGGTCTTCAGGCTGTGGTATGGATGTTCCCAGTACATGAAATTGTCCCAAGAGTATGCAGGCATGGATGGGGAAACAGGTCCAGTTTCTTCAGCCTGCACACGTACACTTTCCCAAAGCTCCCCTGCTTAAATACCCCAAAGCTTGAGATGCCCTGGGTTCTCCCTTCTCACCCTCTCCTGGCAAGATCCTCTCCCTTGAAAAAGGAAAGCCTTACTCTCACCAGCCCTCACCTTTCTATAGTGCTCAGTCCAGGATAAAAGACTTCTGAACACCAATTAAAGGAACAATTCAGAATATTAGTGTCTAAGAAAGGCTTCTCATCTTTCTCAATTATATGCCTATTTATTTACGATTTTAGAAATGGAGTGTTCTGACCTGTGTTGGGATATTTTGAATCTAGAAATACTATACAATGGAATAGGAATGAAGATAATTTTCTGTTAATGGCCAGCATTTCCATCCTCAACTATTTACACACAAAAAATAAATAAATAAATCATCTGTGAGAGCAGATCAAGGAAACATTGGTTAGAAACACTGAGAGAAGACACTTTTTTTTTTCATCCAAGGATGAAAAACTTCTGGCAAATATCCAAATTTTATCTATCCTAAAGTCGGAATTCTGATGTGAAGGGATTGGTACAGGAATCCACGTTGATGTGTCTGTTAGAACTGAAAGATGGAATTTGATATTTTTTTCTGGCAAAAAGTGTCAGTTAGCTGATTGGCTGGACAATTAAGAAACATGAAGGGCATTTTCCATAAAGCAGATGAGCAAAATCTGCAGCACCAATGTTTTCTAAAATATATTTTAAAACATGTCATAATATAAAATTATCCTCCAGTTAAAAACAAATAAATAAAACCTTGGAAGAAAAAATAAAGCTCATTATAAAAACAAAATAATTAGACTATATAAAGACTCTTGGGCATCCCAGGTGGCACAAGTGGTAAAGAATCCCCCTGCCAATGCAGGAGACACAAGAGAGGTGGGTTCGATCCCTGGGTCAGGAAGAGCCCCTGAAGAGGATATGGCAACTCACTCCAGTATCCTTTGCTGGAAAATCCCATGGACAGAGGAACCTGGAAGGACCACGGGGTTGCAAAAAGTCACACATGACTGAGCGACTGAGTACACACACATATAAAGACTCTTACAAACAAATAAGAAGGAAAGCGACAAAAATGAGCAAAAATTTTGAACAGACTTTTTAGCAAAGAAAGACAATAAAGCCAATAAGCACGTGACAATCGCAAACAATGAATGGAAAGATGCTCAACACAGTGACGAGTTAAGATAACTTCAAATCAAAACCACGAGGTATCACTGCATCCCAATAAAATAGCTAAAAGGAAAAAAAATCACTGATGACAGGGGCTTACCTGGTGGTCTGGTGGCTGAGACTTCGAGCTCTCAAAGCAAGGGATGCAGGTTCGATCCCTGGTGAGGGTACCAAATCCCACATGCTGCAATTAAAAGATTCCCCATGCTACAAGGAATATCGAAGATTCTGCATGCCACTACTAAGACTCAGTACAGGTGAATAAATAAATTACTGATGACAGCGAGTATTGATGGGGATATGAACAGCAACTCTCAGAGACTGCTGGCAGTAGGGTCACTTCAAAACCAGTCTGCAGTTTCTAATAACATTAAACACACACTAATTGTATAACCTGCAATCTCACTCCTAGGTGTTGACTCAGATTCTAGAAGTAAAACATAGTAACAGAAAGATCAGGGCCAGACACCTGCAGGAGGTGTGGACTGCAGCAGGCTGAGGTACCATTGTGGGGTGACGGAAATGTTCCTTACCACGATGGTGGTGGGGGTTACAAAATCTTAAACATTTGTCAAAATGCACAGAACTGTACATGTAAATCTGGTGAGTTTTACTCTGTGTAAATTACACCATGTATAAAACTGATTAAGAATTGATGCCAAGAGTCGACTCACTGGGAAAGATCCTGATGCTGGGAAAGATTGAAGGCAAAAAGAGAAGCGGGAGGCAGATGACTCAATGAACATGAACTTGAGCAAATTCCAGGAGATAGTGAAGGACAGGGGAGCCTAGCAAGCTGCAGTCCAAGGGGTCGCAAATAGTTGGACATGACTTATCAACAGAACAACAGCAAATTTATTCCATTCCCAATCATCTCTGAGAATATTGAGATAAATTTGGAGCCCCTAAGTCAAAGACTAACAGACTCTAAGAGCTATTTGATAAGGCTTAGCCTTATCAAGCTTTCTCAGTCTATTACATAGGCATTGAAACAGTGAACAGTGCAAGTTCTAGAAATCTTTTGAAAACCAGATATCTCCAGTTCTTTTTTTTTTTTTTTTACTTTACAATACTGTATTGGTTTTGCCATACATTGACATGAATCCACATTGACATGAGTTCCCAACCCTGAACCCCCCTCCCACCACCCTCCCCATATCATCTCTCTGGGTCATCCCAGTGCATCAGCCCCAAGCATCCTGTATCCTGTATAGAACCTAGACTAGCGATTCATTTCTTACATGATAGTATGCATGTTTCAATGCCATTCTCCCAAATCATCCCACCCGCCCCCTCTCCCACAGAGTCCAAAATTCTGTTCTTTACATCTGTGTCTCTTTTGCTGTCTGGCATACAGGGTTATCATTACCATCTTTCTAAATTCCATATATATGTATTAGTATACTGTATTGGTGTTTTTCTTTCTGGCTTACTTCACTCTGTATAATCGGCTCCAGTTTCATCCACCTCATTAGAACTGATTCAAATGTATTCTTTTTAATGGCTGAGTAATACTCCATAGTGTATATGTACCACAGCTTTCTTATCCATTCGTCTGCTGATGGACATCTAGGCTGCTTCTTTGCTTTCCACAAAACTCAGAGATTCTAGTCAGGTTGTCAACCTTGCATTAGTTTCCTTTATCGACGGCTGTGGTTTCTTTGGCATGTAACTTGGAAGAAGTTCAGACTTGAAGCACAATAATAGATACCAAAGTCCTTTCATTGTCATCTCTCTTTATGTGAGACAAGGTTGATCAGCACTTCAATCTATAAAAATTAACAAGAGGAGCAGATGCTGAACCCTATCTCAACTGAAGAACACTCCTGAGAGTCCCTTGGACTGTAAGGAGATCAAACCAGCCCATCCTAAAGGAAATCAGTCCTGAATATTCATTGGAAGGACTGATGCTGAAGCCAAAGCTCCAATACTTGGGCCACATGATGGGAAGAACTGACTCATTAGGAAAGACCCTGATGCTGGGAAAGATTGAGGGGAGGAGGGGAAGGAGATGACAGAGGATGAGATGGTTGGATGACATCGTCGACTCAATCATGAGTTTGAGCCAACTCCACGAGTTGGTGAAGGACAGGGAAGCCTGGTGCACTGTGGTCCATGGGGTCGCAAAGAGTGGGACACAGTTTAGTAACTGAGCAGCAACAATCTCCATCTAACAACAACAGCAAAAGTTTACCAGGTGCCTCTGTATTCCAGGCTTTCTTTAACTTCAGTCCTGTGTGAACTGTTTCCAGTCTCACAACAATTCTATGGCATAAGTAATATTTTCTTCCTTTTTCAGACGAGGACATTTAGACACAGAGAGCACAGTAACTTTTTCTCAATATCACGTAGCCAGCAGGTAGCAAAACTTGATTGGAGCTCAAGAAACCCGGCTCCACATTCTGCACTGCTGACCGCAGTGTTAACTATATCATACTCGTCCACAGACACACGGGATTTCACATCGCTCACGAATGTGTTACATTAAAATAAGACTCCTCAGTGGAAATGAAATTAAAATGTAAATCCAAGTAGAAAAACGATGTGAAATCCCCAAATACGAAGGCAGAACTTGTCCATAGTTTTTTCTTTCCTTTTTAACAGCTTTATTGAGATAGTTATTTACCATGCAATTTATCCATTTATAGTATTGTTTTATGATTTTTAGTGTATTTACATATAAGTGCAATTATCTCCACAGTCAATTTTGAAATACTTTCACCACTTCAAAAATAAACATTATGCATTTCATCTGTAGCCCGCCTATTCCTTCATACCTCCCTGCTGCTGCTGCTGCTAAGTCGCTTCAGTCGTGTCCGACTCTGTGTGATTTCATAGACGGCAGCCCACCAAGCTCCTCTGTCCATGGGATTCTCGAGACAAGAATACTGGAGTGGGTTGCCATTTCCTTCTCCATCATACTTCCCAGTTCAGTTTGGTTCAGTTCAGTCGCTCAGTTGTCTGACTCTTTGCGACCCCATGAATCGCAGCATGCCAGGCCTCCCTGTCCATCACCAACTCCCAGAGTTCACTCAAACTCACGTCCATTGAGTTGGTGATGCCATCCAGCCATCTCATCCTCTGTCGTCCCCTTCTCCTCCTGCCCCCAATCCCTCCCAGCATCAGAGTCTTTTCCAACGAGTCAACTCTTCGCATGAGGTGGCCAAAGTATTTGAGTTTCAGCTTTAGCATCAGTCCTTCCAATGAACACCCAGGACTGATCTCCTTCAGAATGGATTGGTTGGATCTCCTTGCAACCCAAGGGACTCTCAAGAGTCTTCTCCAACACCACAGTTCAAAAGCATCAGTTCTTTGACACTCAGCTTTCTTTACAGTCCAACTCTCAGATCCATACATGACCACTGGAAAAACCATAGCCTTGACTAGACGGACCTTTGTTGGCAAACTAATGTCTCTGATTTTTAATACACCATCTGCTGCTGCTAAGTCACTTCAGTCGTGTCCGACTCTGTGCGACCCCGTAGATAGCAGCCCACCAGGCTCCCCCATCCCTGGGACTCTCCAGGCAAGAACACTGGAGTGGGTTACCATTGCCTTCTCCAATGCAAGAAGGTGAAAAGTGAAAGTCAAGTCGCTCAGTCGTGTCCGACTCTTAGCGACCCCATGGACTGCAGCCTACCAGGTTCCTCTGCCCATGGGATTTTCCAGGCAAGAGTACTGGAGTGGGTTGCCATTGCCATCTAGGTTGGTCATAACTTTCCTTCCAAGCAGTAAGCGTCTTTTAATTTCATGGCTGCAGTCACCATCTGCAGTGATTTTGGAGCCCCCCCAAAATAAAGTCTGATACTGTTTCCACTGTTTCCCCATCTATTTGTCATGAAGTGATGGAACTGGATGCCATGATCTTTGTTTTCTGAATGTTGAGCTTTAAGCCAACTTTTTCACTCTCCTCTTTCACTTTCATCAAGAGGCTCTTTACTTCTTCTTCACTTTCTGCCATAAGGGTGGTGTCATCTGCATATCTGAGGTTATTGATATTTCTCCCAGCAATCTTGATTCCAGGCTGGGCTTCTTCCAGCCCAGCATTTCTCATGATATACTCTGCATAGAAGTTAAATAAGCAGGGTGACAATATACAGCCTTGACGTACTCCTTTTGCTATTTGAAACCAGTCTGTTGTTCCATGTCCAGTTCTAACTCCTGATCTGCATATAGGTTTCTCAAGAGGCAGGTCAGGTGGTCTTGTATTCCCATCTCTTTCAGAATTTTCCACAGTTTATTGTGATCCACACAGCCAAAGGCTTTGGCATAGTCAATAAAGCAGAAATAGATGTTTTTCTGGAACTCTCTTGCTTTTTCCATGATCCAGTGGATGTTGGCAATTTGATCTCTGGTTCCGCTGCCTTTTCTAAAACCAGCTTGAACATCTGGAAGTTCACTGTTCATGTATCGCTGAAGCCTGGCTTGGAGAATTTTGAGCATTACTTTACTAGCGTGTGAGATGAGTGTAATTGTGCGGTAGTTTGAGCATTCTTTGGCATTGCCTTTCTTTGGGATTGGAATGAAAACTGCCCTTTTCCAGTCCTGTGGCCACTGCTGAGTTTTCCAAATGTGCTGGCATATTGAGTGCAGCACTTTCACAGCATCATTTTTCAGGATTTAAAATAGCTCAACTGGAATTCCATCACCTCCACTAGCCTTGTTCGTAGTGATTCATACCTCCCAGCCATAAACAAATACTAATCTGCTTTTTGTCTTCATAGGTTTCCCTATTCTAGATTTTCATATGAATTAAGTCAGGTAATATTTAGATTTTTTGTGATGGTTTACTTTCACTCAGCATAATGTTTTCAAGGTTTATCCAACCTGCCACATTACCAGTACCTTGCTTCTTTGTAAAGCCCAGATAATATTCTATCACTTGAATCCACTCAGGTGTCATCAGTCATATCCAGCTCTTTGCAACCCCATGGACTGTAGCCCCACAAGGCTCTCTGTCCATGGGATTCTCCAGGCAAGAATACTGGAGCGGGTTGACATGCCCTCCTCCAGGGGATCTTCCTGGCCCAGGAATTGAACCTGAGTCCTTTGTGTCTTCTGCATTGCAGTCAAGATCTTTACTTATTTATCCAGTCATTGGTTGAAGGCAGAACTTAATCAATTAATTATACATTAATTCTTTTTTATTAACAATGGTTATCATGCCTAGGATGTATGCAGATTTCATTGGATACATCTAAAAGTGATGTAACAATTGGGCCTCCCTGGTAGCTCATATGGTAAAGAGTCTGCTTGCAATGCAGGAGACCCAGATTCAATCCCTGGGTGAGGAAGATCCCCTGGAGAAGGAAATGGCAACCCACTCCAGGATTCTTGCCTGGAAAATCCTGTGGACAGAGGAAGAGTCTGGTGGGCTATAATCCATGGGTTCACAAAGCATCAGAAATGACTGAGCAACTAACAACAACACAGTGTATTTACAAACTTGTATTTGCAACTGTAGTTAGAAATGGAATCTGTAATTATTTAATCTTCTGATGACAATGGCAAAATCATCTAATTATGTTTAAAGATAGTCACAGCTTTTAAAAGTTATTTGGGATTATATGGGCTTCCCTGGTGGCTCAGAGGTTAAAGCGTCTGCCTGCAATACGGAAGACCAGGTTCGATTCCTGGGTAGGGAAGATGCCCTGGAAAAGGAAACGGCAACCCACTCCAGTACTCTTGCCTGGAGAATCCCATGGATGGAGGAGCCTGGTGGGCTACAGTCCACGGGGTTGCAAAGAGTCGGACACGACTGAGCGAGCAGCTTGATATCTAGTGGATTTTTTTTTTTTTTCAATTCCAGTGTCCTGGCCCTCTGGTAACTTGCTAAGTACTGCATTTTAAAGCCTGGATGGCTAACAAACACATGAAAAGATGCTCAACATCACTCATTATTAGAGAAATGCAAATCAAAACCACAATGAGGTACCACTTCACACCAGTCAGAATGGCTGCGATCCAAAAATTTGCAAGCAATAAATGCTGGAGAGGGTGTGGAGAAAAGGGAACCCTCCTACACTGTTGGTGGGAATGCAAACTAGTACAGCCACTATGGAGAACAGTGTGGAGATTTCTTAAAAAATTGCAAATAGAACTACGTTATGACCCAGCAATCCCACTTCTGGGCATACACACCGAGGAAACCAGAATTGAAAGAGACACATGTACCCCAATGTTCATCGCAGCACTGTTTATAATAGCCAGGACATGGAAACAACCTAGATGTCCATCAGCAGATGAATGGATAAGAAAGCTGTGGTACATATACACAATGGAGTATTTCTCAGCCGTTAAAAAGAATTCATTTGAATCAGTTCTGATGAGATGGATGAAACTGGAGCCGATTATACAGAGTGAAGTAAGCCAGAAAGAAAAACACCAATACAGTATACTAACACATATATATGGAATTTAGGAAGATGGCAATGACGACCCTGTATGCAAGACAGGGAAAGAGACACAGATGTGTATAACGGACTTTTGGACTCAGAGGGAGAGGGAGAGGGTGGGATGATTTGGGAGAATGACATTCTAACATGTATACTATCATGTGAATTGAATCGCCAGTCTATGTCTGACGCAGGATGCAGCATGCTTGGGGCTGGTGCATGGGGATGACCCAGAGAGATGTTATGGGGAGGGAGGTGGGAGGGGGTTCATGTTTGGGAACGCATGTAAGAATTAAAGATTTTTAAATTTAAAAAATAAAAAACTGAAAAAAAAAAACTATAAAAATAAATAAATAAATAAATAAAGCCTGGTCAATTTTATAAAGATGGTAGGGGAAGTTCAAGAAATACAACTTTTTCTGCAAATAAAATACATAGTGACACAAACACACATGTATAGGGTCAAAAGTAATAAGAAAGATGGTTCTTTTGACCTATCTAGGGATAATTTTGATCACTATTCAAAGTTAAAATAGTGGTTTGGGATGTTTAAACACAAAGATTGCTTGCATGTTGAACTAGCAGAGTTCTCAGTTGACTGACTGATCCATACACTACGAAAGTTGTTAAGTCTCCATGGTTACATCAGTCTCAAACCAGAAGAATTTTCTAAAAAATAGCTTTTCCAAAATAACAAATATGATTGGGTCCTTCTGCTACTGTGGATCTCTTGGAGCTAAGGAGCATTATACTGCTACTAAGCTGAGATTGCCGATAATGTCTATCCTTTAAAGGAATCAGTGCAGATGATATAGACATTCATTAAGGACAGAAGAAAGCAGCCAGAGGGACACGGTTATGAAATAATGTGAAGTGAAAAAATAAGTTAGTGTTTAATTATCTTTCCACTGAAAAGCATGCAAATGATATGGATCAAAAGGAAAACGGAAGCATGAAAACCAGTTAAGGAAATGGTGATGAGAGATGGTTTTGCAATCTATTTCTGTATTATTATATAATATGTGAGAATCAAATAAAATCAAGAAGGAAAGAAAGAAACATTAAGAATCACCTCCAGGGGTACAGTAGTTCCCCACATGTCAATATGCAGATCGGGGTGAGTGTGGCTGGAGGGGGATGCCAGTGGTGATGCAAGCAGCCTCTGTCACCTGTCTCCTCGTCCAGCTGGTCCCCGTGAGTCTCTGCTCCTAATCGCTAGAGCCCAGCTCTCCAGGTGTGGCCGGCACAACGGCCTGGTTAACCCCACTGGGTGTTCTAACCCAACACTCAGTTCTGATTCCCTTCTCCCATTTCCCCCTCAACTAAAATCTCACGCGCCCACTTTTCTTTGCAGCTGGGTGCCCACATCCCACAGTTCTAGACAATTGCATGGAGGCAGAAATGTCCAGGGAGATTGAATAACAGTAAAACCTTTGGTAATTTTTGTTCGATGTTGCTGTAAGGTTAACAGATGTGTCTGGCATTGCTTCTTCCCCCATGTCCTTCTGCCTTCAAGACAGAGTGCCTGGTGCCAGTCTAGCGGCTAGGAGGGAACAGAAATCCAAACAGACACCAGCCCTAGGACCTCTAACCACTGAGCCAATGCCACCAGCATCCTGCCTCCGAGCTTACTGATACCTGAGAAGAATAAACACTACTTATGGATGCGGCTGTTGCCCAGGTGTGTTGTTATTTGCAGCTAGAAGCATTCTTAATTCATAGACCTAGTCATTACTATCACTGGAGCTGCCTCGGGTATAAGACTCCCACACAAACATCTGAGGACACAGCCATGGTGGACAAGAAGAAGCTGAAAGGTGTAGGGAACAGTCAAGACAAATCTTCTCCACAGACATCTTTGGCTCAGGGCACAAGTGGCAGGTTCTGTAAAAGCAGTGATTTGCAGCAGGGAGGAAATGCCACACAGTTTGCAAGATCTTAGTTCCCTTACCAGGGATCAAACCTGAGTCCCTGGTAACAAAAACGCTGAGTCCTAACCACTGGCCCACCAGGGAATTCCCAGTAAAAGCAAGGACATAACTAAATAACATCTAATTTGTCTACCTCTTATCACAAAAAATCAGTACATATTTGCGAAAGTGAATACACTGATCCTGAGTCAAATTACAAAAAACGTTGCCCATTTTCAAGCCCAAAAAATCTTCCCATAGACTAAAAATTAAATGAAAAATAATAAACACAGAAGTTGCAGATATAAGGACTAGGAATTTTCTGGATTATTTCCAAGCATCTATTGCCAAGCTACATGTTGGAATATTTTACTTTGTACATAGCATGATTATAATTTTTATTAGTCTTCCCAGACCATGCAAATTTCTTTAAAGTATATTTACACTATTTATTTGCACTAATGTAAACAAATGTCCTGCCTGACAGTGATTGAATGAGATTGGAAAGACAAAAAAATTCAAAAAAATTCAAATTATACAATCCTAATGTGTAGTAATAGTTTTTAAAGCTTTCAAATGCATGCTTATTACATTGGGCTTCCAATTGCACATAGAAGCATCATTCAGATGGTTCTTTTATTGAGTAAATATGCATTAGGTGCAATTTTAAGCACTCATTATTAACTCAGCCAACCAGAACAAATCCATTAACAGTGAGCTTATCTAGTTTATCAAGTGAATCTAGACTAGGTTCTTAGGAATGTGCTTAAATGTTATATTTATTCATTAGACTTCACTGGAATCCCAAAGTAATATATTCATTATGCTAGGGATTTTTAATGGACTGTGTCAAATGATGTTCTCCAAAATGCTGAAGTGATATAATACAATTAACTTTATAACCCAGGTGTTAATTCTCATGATACAAAGGGCCATGAATGAATCACCAACATTATAAAGAATTGTGTTACCTTTGGTCTCTAAGCTCCCCATACTGATGTCTTCCCAAACTTCCAACCCCTACTTTCCATTCACATTTGAAATTGTGATCTTTTTTTCTATACCTGGAGATTCTGCTGCTGAACCTGAGAAATTTCCTCAAAGTTGATACTTCCTCCATACCACTGGACAGGGTCCACTGCTTGGGAATGCTCCTAAATCCAGATTCTATCAATTTAGTGCCTCCAGAGGTGAGAATAAAATCACTTGTCCAGCATGAATTGGTGTCTTTTAAAAAAATTTATCTTATGTAACACATACCACATCAACCAAAATGCTGAAATGATTTAATTTTCAGATTTAGTGATCTTATTATTATTCTCTACCCATAATTTTTTCTTTTTAAAAAATTTTCATTGGAGTATAATTGATTTACAGTGTTGTGTTAGTTACTGCTGTACAGCAAAGGGAATTAGCTAAACATATACATATAGAGCTAGGGCTTCCCTGGTGACTCAGACAGTAAAGAATCCGCCTGCAGTGCAGGAAACCTGGGTTTGATCCCTGGGTCAGGAAGATTCCCTGGAGAAGGAAATGGCAACCCATTCCAGTATTCTTGCCTGCAGAATCCCATGGACAGAGGAGCCTGGCAGGCTACAGACCATGGGGTCGCAAAGAGTCGGACATGACTGAGTGACTGAACACACACATAGGTAGACTTTGATGAAGATTAATTGTATAATGACTATTTTAATGTACTATAGATCTTTAAAACACTCAGAGTGTCTTTATTCCTTTATCATGCCACCTGGACAAAAGGTTTCTTAATCTTATGTTTCAAAACTTCATTAATCCTACAACATGTTGTTTCATAACTCACAAATATACATTGGCTCATACCCAATGTTTTCTGGCTAAACAAGCAAGCATTTATTGAGGGCTCCTGCCTCACTGAATTTCAATACCCTTGGAAAGAACTGCAATGATGAGAGGAATTACTAAAGGGCACACTGCGATTATGCCTGTGTGTGTGTGGCTTCGTGCACACACACACACATTTCGTGTATCTAATTAGTACACACAGGATCCTGATATTTACAGGGAAGACGATTTCCGCAAGAAACAGCACTATCCTTGCAAAGGCAAGATGCATCTTTGCAGAGAGGCGACCTTTGATTATAACATTAGCAGGCTGGCTGCCTTCTGAACCTTGCTTGCCTTTGTTTATTACACTCATTTCTGACAATTCAGAAAAGACTGAGTCTCACAGTTAACATCTACTCAGCAGCTTCATTTCCCAAAGAAACGTGCCTCAAGGACCCTGCCCCACCTCTTCCGCAACTCCCTTCTTCAAGGACTTGAGCATTTTATAGACTTGTAAAAAAGCCGTGTTATATCTGATGATGACAGTGTGCATCAGTTGTTTACCTAAAGTTCTGTCCCTTCCACACTCTACTTATCTCTTCTTTTATAACTCTAGTTTATTGTTATTGGCATTACTGAATCATAAACCTAAGAAGGAAAAAAATGTTTCATTTTGAAGTATCTTCTATACTATTTGGGGGTTACACCCATACTTTGAATCTTCATCACATATTAGAGTAGGGAATGGCAACCCACTCCATTATTCGTGCCTGGAAAATTTCATGGACAGGAATCTGGCAGGCTACAGTTCATGGGGTGGCAAAGAGTCGGACCTGACTGAGCAACTGAGCATGAACATACTGCACAGCAGTTCTTTAAAATCTCTGCGGGTTGTACCACATCACACGAGAGTCTTTCAAGCTGTCTTGCCTCTGCTGCTGCTGCTGCTGCTGCTGCTAAGTCGCTTCAGTCATGTCCGACTCTGTGCGACCCCATAGACGGCAGCCCACCAGGCTCCCCTGTCCCTGGGATTCTCCAGGCAAGAGCACTGGAGTGGGTTGCCATTTCCTTCTCCAATGCATGAAAGGGAAAAGTGAAAATGAAGATGCTCAGTCGTGTCCGACTCTTAGTGACCCCATGGACTGCAGCCTACCAGGCTCCTCCATCCATGGGATTTTCCAAGCGAGAGTACTGGAGTGGGTTGCCATCGCCTTGTCTTGCCTTTACCCCACCAACACATAATCTCCATGAGGTCAAGGACATTTATACACAATCCCATATAACCTTAGACCTAAAATAGTGCCTGGCTCATAATAGGGGCTCAAGGATACTTGTTAAGGCTTCGTGGGTGTCTCAGTGGTAAAGAATCCACCTGCCAATGCAGGAGATGTGGTTTCCATTCCTGGCTTGGGAAAATCCCCTGGGGAAGGAAACAGCAACCCAATCCAGTGTTGTTGCCTGGGAAATGCCATGGACAGAGGAGCCTGGTGGGCTACAGTCCATGGGGTCACAAAAGAGTCGGACATGACTGAGTAACTAGACAGCAACACTTGTTAACAAAGAGTATGAAAATCTATTATTGAAAACATTAACAGGGGAAACATTTTTCTGCTCCCATTTTCTTCCAATTACCCTGCTCCTTATAAATTGTCTCCTCATTCTTTCCATAAACGCGTATACAATCTGTGATCCTCTCCATTATTTCTTTCTTGGCTCCATGATCGTCAACTACAGTGTAAGTACAGTCATGCCTTGGTTTCTATGGAGGATTGGTTCTAGAACTGCCATGGATATTAAGCTCAGGATGCTCATGTCTCATATAAAATGTGGTTTTATCTGCATATAATCTATGCACAGCCCCACCTACACGTCTCTGATTGCTCAGCGGTAAAGAATCCGCCTGCCAGTGCAAGAGACACCAAGAGGTGAGGGTTCGATCCCCCAGTCAGGAAGATGCCCTGGAGGAAGAACCAGCAACCCACTCCAGTATACTTGCCTGGAAAATCCCATGGACAGAGGAGCCTGGCGGGCTACAGTCCATGGGGTCAGACACAACGGAGTGACTAAGCGCACACATACGTACACACAGAATATCTAATGCAGCCGAAATGCTATGCTAATAGTTGTAAATGCAATGCAAATGCTATGTAAATGGTGACAAGCTCTGTTTTTTAGAACTTCTGGAATTTTCTCTTCCAAATATTTTTGATCTGAGGTTAGTTGAGTCCTTGGATGTGGAACCTGCGGATATGGAGGGCTGACTGTAAAATGTCTTATTAAAATAGACTTAGTGGCTTTCTTTACACTGTTAATGATGTATACGCAACCCTGATCTCTCATTTCAACTCTAGTCCTGGAACTAATTGCGTGTAGGGTACTGCTCCTTTAAAGTAAATCTGTCCTCTTTACTCCAGCCTTGCATCCACTCACTAATTTCATTCCTTCTATCAACAGCATTTGCCAAGTCAGCCCAGCTTAAGGCTCTGAAGCCACCTTCTCCTCTTCCCTTTTCCTTCTTCTCCTTTAGCCAATGAGTTAAATGACGACTGCAGTAGGAATTCAAAAGGCCTCCTAGAAAAAAACAGGGTCATTGGTAGTGCTGTGAATGGACCTAGAGTCTGTACACAGAGGAAGTAAGTCAGAGGAAAACAAACACATATCACATATTAATGCGTATATAGGGAATCTAGAAAAATGATACTGGTAAGCCTATTTGCAGGGCAGAAATAGAGACACAGATGAAGAGATTGGGCATGTGGACACAGTGGGAGGAAGGGAAGAGGGGGACGAATTGGGAGATCAGGATTGCAGTAGATACACTACCATGCGTAAGACAGCCAGCCAGTGGGAACCTGCTGTGTGACGCAGGGAGCTTAGCTCAGGGCTCTGTGATGACCTAGAGGGATGGGATGCAGGGGGGAGAGGCTCAAGAGGGAGGGGACACATGAATACACAGGGCTAATCCATGCTGTTTGTCATACAGCTGAAACTAACACAGCCTGTAAAGCAATTATCCTCCAGTAAAATTTTAGAAAAACCCTCTAAATCCAGCCCCTCTCCCTCACTTCCATCACCATACCCCACACTGGCCCTCATTTTCTCTTATCTGGGCACTTCATTAGCCTCTCGGGTTCCCTTCCTCCAGTTTCTCTTCCCTCTAAAATCCTGTCCACCCAGCCCTTGAAAGCACGCCCAACCAATGTTAGGAGTTGACTCCTGTTGGTTCAGTGAATGAATGGAATAATGGATTCGGAATAAATGCTCAATCGCATAAAGTGCCTTACGTATTTCACAGTAGTCACCCCATTCCAATGTCTCAGCTCAGACTCTGAATCTGTCTACAGTCTGATGCCAGCTTCTGTCTACTATTTTCAGACTACCCTACCAGCCCAGGTAGCTTGCCCTAAGCAGGCCAGAATCAAGTTTCTCTGGCTCGGGAAATCACCCAAGCTTTGACACATGCCAACTTCACCCCGCTACCTCCATGAATGCATGTCTAGAATGACTTGTGCCCTCCCTGGCCATCCATCATCTCTTAATTCCTATAACATCCCCTAAACAGTAGTGATAAATTTTGGCATTCTATCTGCAATGTCACTTCATTGTTTCTTGCCCATATATCTTCTTCTCTCAGCTAGATTTACATAATACTGGGAAATGGACAGTATATTTTAAGGTCTTTGCTCAACTGGCTACAGTGATTTAAAGGCCTATGTATCTCTCTAACTCTTGACGTACTTCATTTTGCCAATGCATACATCCCACAAAGAACAAGAAGAAAACAAACCTTAAAGCAAAGAAAAAAAACGGTACACATAACAGACTCCTGGAAGGACAAGAAATCACATGTTCTACACCAATTAATTAACATGAAGCATATAACTCAAGAGAACCTGTATAAGTAGAAATTTCTAAATGTCTACATTTATAGTCACAAAATTGAAAGAAAGTAAATGATCAGAACTCAAAGCAGAATATTTTATTGTTTTCATTATTGCTTTCTGAAATGCCAAAACTAACTTACTGCTTATTATCAGTTGGTTGAAATGAGAATATATGTATATACACACACATATACATAAACTTATTCCTATTGTATAAAAACTATCTAGAAAAATTTACTTAATTTAATGGTTCTCTATGTACTTAAGAATAACAAACTGTACAACCTGTTTTTTAAAAGTGTCCAGTAATAGTAATGTCAAAAGACAGAGGATAAATAGAGACAGAAATCAGATATCAAAGAAAGTACTATATAATTTTATGAAGGATGCTTGTTCCTGCAACTCAAAAGTTGAAAATGTTCTTATCAGATAAGTTTCAAAGATAAGAAGAGCAACTGAAGATAAGAGTTCATTTTTGACCCTCCAAGGACTAGCGGGCATTTAGTAGGGCATTAAAAATAATACAGGAAATAACTCACATTTTTTGCCTTCAGGAAATACCTTGCTGTTTATGGAAATAATTCCCCAATCTTTATCCCCTGCTTTTTCAGGTAATTATTTCAGTATTCATTTAGCTTTGGTGCTCAATAGTGGAAGTTTTTAAGGAAAGATTCTAGACAAAAAGCCGAAGGTGTAAGCAGAGGAACTGTGAGGGGATGGTGCATCTCCCCCTCCTCCTACATCCTGCTCCCTCTTCCTGCCAAGTGCCCGCCGTGGGCCATTCGGATTTTCAGGCTTACCTGGCATTGCTTCCCCAGAAAACTTGCTCTCCAATAAGGCTGACCCTCTTCAACATTTTACCATAACTCCTCATACACACTTGACTCTCCACCTTAATATCAACCATTTCCATAGCCTCTGACATCTTCTTCTCCCCTTTCCAACTACTCAGGTTTCACCTCGTTGGAGGTCCCATTCGAGTGCCACCTCTCCTGAGGAGCCCTCCCTGATCATATCAAAATCTTCAGAAATGCTGCTGAGCTGTAACATTCAGACAAATACTGTGTCTTCTCTCCTCAAGTGGGTTAGCCTGTACTGGTGGATTGATACTGTCTGTGAAACTAGTCAATCAACAATCGATAATAGGAATAGGAGTTTGGAGACTTGCCTGGTGACCCAGTGATTAAGACTTGGCCTTTCAATACAGGGGGTGTTGGTCAGGGAGCTAAGATCCTACGTGCTTTGGGGCCCAAAATCCAAAACATAGAACAGAAGCAATATTGTAACAAATTCAATACAGACTTTAAAAATGGTCCACATCAAAAAAAAAAAAAGAGCTTTATTTAAGCCACACTGAGGACTATAACCCGGAAGCCAGCATCCCAGATAACTCTGAGGAACTGCTCTGGAGAAGTGTAGTTTCAGCACAGTTCTACATCTGCTCAGAACAAAGAACACTGAACAGGTCAGAGATACATGCCTTCAAGGTTTCAAAAACACAGCACCTACACAGTGAGTCATCCTGGCCTTGGCACCTGGGAAGGGAGGCTTATCATCAAAGGAGTCCCTGCCTTGGCATCCCAGGAAGGAAGGCATTTAATCTACTTTTAACATGAACATTCTTTACCTCTGGTCAATGCACCCTTTCCTTTAATAATTCAAGCAGATGTACAATATACATTTGAAAGTCGCCAATCGGCTGTTTTAACTAGCATAAAATTCAAGTTAACTCATGTATAAGCCAGAAAGACCTCCCCAGACTTCAATAAGTGGACATTTCTTTTATCAATATCATGTTTTATGCTTCAAAGGACAAGGGATTGGGGCTAAAAATGAGCCTACTTTGCTTAAAATGCCTACCTCTTAATTCTTTTTTCTTAAGTCTTCACATGGTGGGTCCCCTGATGGCTCAGATGGCAAAGCGTCCCCCTGCAATGCAGGAGACCCAGGTTTGATCCCCGGGTTGGGAAGATCCCCAGGAGAAGGAAATGGCAACCCACTCCAGTACTCTTGCCTGGAAAATTCCATGGACAGAGGAGCCTGGTGGGCTACAGTCCATGGGGTCGCAAAGAGTCCGGACATGACTGAGCGACTTCACTTTCATTAAGTCTTCACATCTTAACTGTCTTCTATTTTGGTGAGTTTCTGTTTAAACATGTTTCATCTCCCCTAGCAACAGGAGGAAATTCTCAAGAGCAGGGCTCTGTCTGGTGTTGTAGGATTCAACCACCAGGATGCAGAGTGTCATACGTGGACTGAGAAATAACTGGGGACTCAGGAAGCATCCCTTTAATAATTGTATCACGGTGGTTTAGAGTTCAAACATCTGGAATCCAATACTGATTCTGTCACCTACACTCGATGGCAGTGTGATCTAGGAGGTTGCTATTTATCCTCCACCAGCCTCAGCGGCTGCATCTGGGAAATGTAGCAGCATCAGCTATTCTTCAGTCCTATTTTGGGTATTCCCAGGGCTGTGGTGCTTTTAGCGGTCTTCTTCCACCCATAACTGGGAGAAGAGCCATGTCTCTGGTGAGAGATGATGCTTTGTTTACAAAATTTTAACTATCCCCTTAAACTCTCTGCAGAAAATGTACTCCTTTTCACCGTATTTTTCTGAAGTTTCCCTGCCAAACTCATAAAAGTATGGGAAGGCAATAAAAACTAAGGAAAGGAAGCATTTATAACATATATGTTGACTCTGAATAATAACCCAAACAAATAATGCTGCCAAGGTCTTTGCTGTCAAGCGTCACTTTGGAATCCTTGATGGGTATCCAACCTCAGTTAGGAGCAGTAAGCTGAGTCCTGGAGACAGTTTTGTGGTTCACTGCAGCCTTGGTTGAAGGCTTTAGCCCATGACACTCGCTTCAGTGAAAAGTTCAAAACCACCTTCGGTCCTTTCAAACAGAACAATCCTGCCTGCCCTTATGCTGTTGTGTCTTAACCACTGCCGGGGGAGCTACACCGAAAATGAACTGATCTGAGCAGCCAAGTGGCAGGCTTCTGGGAGGCTAACATTCGCTCGCCTGAGTGACTCTCCGATTCTCACATGCCAAAACAATTAAGGAAGCAGCAGTGGGTTAAAAAATGTCCTTTTTTTTTTTTTTTTTATCCTTTCTCAGCCATGGCACAACAGCTCCTCTGCATAATTTGTTTTCCACTATGCAGACTTCAACATCTTGTTTACCACCGCTCAGATGGAGTGTTCTATTTAGGAAAGTTTCTGAGTTTCTATGAATTGATTAAGACTGAGATTTAAAAACATAAAAGTGATCAGTATTCAGTGAAAGAGGCATTGCCGATCAGCCATGAGTGTGTGCAATGATGCACAAGCCGGGGAAGTGAGCTGACTTGGGACCTTTGCTCATTGGAGTATCACTTATCTACTGAGCAAACCTTGTCTGCCAGCCATTGGGCTTGGCTTTGGGAGTAGATCAATTTCCTTGCTTTAGGATCCTGTATATTGTCTTTTATATTTGCCATTCATATTTAACATGATCTGATTAGCAAATCAAGGAGAGAAACATTGACACTCCAGAAGATCCTTCTGAACACACAAAAAAAGTTTAAACCCAACTTCCCCACAATATGATACTGTCTAGTTAACTTCATGGCCACGGTCTTTAAAGGTCTCCCTTAAGAGCACCTCTCCAACTTAATTATGTAATCCTTTCCACTTTTTCAAGCCATGAAATGTATTATCTTAGCTAAAGTCAGCTCATCATAGGCTCTGTGCTATAAGCACTTACTTGATTTAGCCCTTTTATTTCACTATTATTTCACTTTTATTTCACTATTTTTTGCCATCCTTCCAGTCCTTGGAAAATAGTTTTTTCCACTCTGTGTCTACCAAATCGAGACTGTTTCTCTCCAATTCAATCAATTAGAATCATTTCTTCCAGAAAATCCTTTTATTCTGAGTTTCAGTCACAACGTTTGTTCAGATAAAGAGCATTCCACTCAATCCATATTATATCTAGATTATTTTACAATATAAATGTAAATATGCATTTACTATGCAACCTGGTTGCTCAGACGGTAAAGAATCCACCTGTAATGCAGGAGACATGGGTTCAGTCCCTGGGTCAGTTAGATCTCATGAAGAAGGAAATGGCAACCCACTCCGATGTCCTTGCCTGGAGAATTCCATAGACAGAGGAGCCTGGTGGGCTACAGTCCATGGGGTCTCAAAGAGTCAGACATTACTGAGCAACAATACACTTTTCAAAACTTTGCACAGACCAGCTATATAATTAACGTCTAATGAATGCATAAAGTTTCCTTCAGCTTCTCATCTCTCCACGTGAAGAGTCTTTCCACTATACCATCAGTCTTTAGTACGGCACATTCTGGCACATCAATGGTTTTGTGATGAAGAGAGACCAATTACAAAGTTATAAAGACCATTAGAGACACTTTTTTTTTAAATGCACGGGGTTTGTGAAAGAGGAAAGTAAAGGTTTAGTCATTTAAGACTCAGAGCCACTTCAAAGGGGCCTTTGAATTCTAGAAGTGAGCCCTGGGAAATATAGACTAAAGCGAATAAAACAGATGCTTGGCAAGTTAGCCCTAGTTTTCTAAGAAAATACTCACACAATTAAGCAATGACTGGCCAAAGCATAAATGACTGGTCAAATTATAAAAGGTGTCTTTTATCCAGAAATTTCAGTAATGAATACACAGATCCAGGAAATTTGCACAGAGAAAAATAGATTTCCAAGCTAGGTGCCCAGCAAACACAGCTGAGCAAAGCAGTCACAGTTCTAAGCTGGCCTCCCAGAGGTCTCCTTGGCCAGAAACGGTGGAGACCTGCAGAAACTTCTCAAATTAGCCCAGAAGCCCAGGACTGACCTGGAAGGGAACCACAGGGAAGTTGGAACAGAAGCTGTTTGGTCCTTTGCCAACCTTGACCTCAGCGAGAAACTGCCGAATAAAAAAGCACCATCAAATTTTTAAGGGAATTACCCTTAACTACACAACAGTCAGAGGGCTGGATGGGCATGAAAATGCACATTTTTACCAAGCCTCTCCTCAGCTCAGAGCACTGAATCTTGCCTGAAATCTGACAGTAGAAAAGATTATTTCACCTGTTTGGTGTCAGAATCAACCCCACGATAACACCTTAAGTCAGACCGTAGAAGTGGTTGAGGCTGTTTCTGATGCAGGCACAGCAATGCCGAGGAATGTGAATGTGAAAAGGGAAAGGAGAAATTTGCAGGACTTAAACTGAAAACATTATATATTTATCTATATATCTACATAGATATGGGCTTCCCTGGTGGCTCAGAGGTTAAAGTGTCTGCCTGGAATGCAGGAGACCCGGGTTCGATCCCTGAGTCGGGAAGATCCCCTGGAGAAGGAAATGGCAACCCATTCCAGTACTCTTGCCTGGAGAATCCCATGGATGGAGGAGCCTGGTGGGCTACAGTCCTCTGGGTCGCAAAGAATCAGACACAACTAAGCAACTGAGCACGCACACATATTTAAAATATATTTAACAACAATGCAATTTAATAAGTTATATATATATTGTGTGTAGCTTAACTTATTAATCTTGATGTTCCTTTCCTCTGAATACCTTATTAAAGGAATAGAAAAGAACCATCAGTTGGTTATGGCCCCCAAATACAGTTTTCTATATACATGTATCTCAATACACGGGCAGTCACTTGAGATAGTGACTCAGAATTGGATGCTGAAGGGATTTCAGTAGAGATCCCTTTCTGTGACATTGCAATAGAAATTCACAAGTTAATCAAATGCCATGAAATTTTTCCATGATAATCTCTGCTGCCAACACTGCATGGGTGAGTAGCTGTTTCCATTTACAGCTTCCAAGGAGGGGACTTATGCTGACAGGTAGGACACAGACCATCCTAGGAGGAAAATACGCTTGAAATACAGGTTTTTTCATCACGTTTTTAACATCCTCTCCCCTGCATCTGCATCCAGTCCCAAGAACGGCAGCTTTTGAGTCGTGACACGCGGTCTGTTGGCTTCAAGCCCTGCAAGAAGCTGGACGGGCGCCCTCTTGGGATGTCACTACATCCCCTTTCTACCATGTGACCCTCAACCTTGTCGTGTCGTCTCCGCAGCTGTCTGCTTTTGAGCATCCTGCTTCTGAGAACACGGGCGGTGAGCTGCTGAGGTGGGGTTCAGGAGCCCCACCTCCACGCCACCTCCTGCCCAGTGGCTTACCTGTTGATCTTAACCAGTACTAGTCAACTCAGCCCACACAGTTCAAGCAGACCCACATCCTGGGTCATCTAACTACATGGCCTTCAGCACAGTCTTTTTTTGTAGTTTTTTTAAATCTGTACCTCTTACTAAACTTAATAACGCAACACCATATCTGATTTTTTTAATTCTATAAATGTGTATATATATATATATATATATATATACACACACACACAGACACACACATGCACACGCAAAAAAAGGAGGCTTGAGGGAGGAGGTCAGACACATAAAAGTGTGATATGTCCAATCAGAGCCAAATTCCTGAAGGGTGAGCCCACTACACGGCCAAGCAAAATAAGACACGATCGGCGCTAACTCCATTTTCAAAAGTTCCCACGTGCGAGTTTACGAGGGCCTGGAGGGACGACCTGCTCTCAATTGTGTCCTGTTTAATTTGGCCATTTCAAGGGCTAACTCTTTTCTCACTTGGCTCTGGTTGGAGATATCACACCTCGACGTGTCTGAACCTGATTCTTAACTCGGCTGTTTCAGTGCCCATTAAATGTTTCTGATTTGGTATCACTCTAAAAGAATGTGTGAGTGGTCTCTTGCACCAATGTCTGAGTAGACTGGGGTCACATGTGATTGGTAGGTTTCCACTATTCAGCTATTTCGCACCGCCTCACCCCCACCCTAACAGCTGTAACCTCAGGGTTCATCTTCTGTGTGGGAGGCCAAAATATGCTGAGGTCAGGCACCAAAGAAGTTAGATTTGCACCGTTGCAATCACAAGAAAACAAAAAATGACAATGGCTTGGAATAGAATAGATGTGTTCTCTTTTCCAGGGGTTTCTCATTAACACGGTTCACAAGTGAAAAATAAATAAATAAATAAAGAGACGTTGCCTAAATCTAAATGGAAGGCAGGAATCACTTGCTTGTGTCTGTCAGTTTCTTCGTTTATTAAGTGGCGAGACTACTATGTATCACACAATAACTCAGTGTAGGGTTTAGAAAGACAGTGAAGGACAGGGAAGCCTGGTGTGTTGCAGTCCGTGGGGTCACAAAGGGCCAGACACAATTTAGTGGCTGAACAACAGCAACGGGATTTAGTGGGAAGACACTCAAATGGGATGAACTCTAAACTCCTTCACAGAAATGCATTGTATTTGTTTCTCTCCCCAAGAAAGAATTAAATTCAGTCTAAAGAGACATACAAATACCAGAAAACTTAAACTAAAATATTTTGGAAAGAAGATTCATAAAATGGGGTAAGGAATGAGCAGATGGATCATGAAGGTTACAGTCAGAAAACAGCATTGGAACCCTGATTTATAAACTCTCTAAATCATTTGTCTCATGGAGCCTCAACTTCCTTATGTGTAAAATAGAATCTCAACTAAACTCTACTTCAATGGATTTTTGAGAGAATAACATGAGACTGTAGACATAAAAGTATGCTACAGAGTATAAATCCCAGTAAGATATTTCACTAATATCATAAAAGCAGTCAAGAGTAACTGTTAAAATATGGTGGGACTATAACTGTAAGGGTGGCGCTAATGGTGAAGAACCCCCCTGCCAATGCAGGAGACATTAGAGATGCGGGTTTGATCCCTGGGTCAGGAAGATCCCCTGGAGGAGGGCATGGCACCCCACTCCAGTATTTTTGCCTGGAGGATCCCAAGGACAGAGGAGCCTGGGGGGCTACAGTGCATGAGGTCACAGAGAGTCAGATAGGAGAGAAGCAACTTGGCCTGCATGCACGTGAAACTGGAAGAGTTCATGGAAAGAGATTATTAGCATGAATCAAAGAAGGTTAGAGAAGGGTGCTTTGGAGCAGGTGCAGTTTTGGGTGAGCCTTGAGGATAGGTCCAATCTGAGCAAGTACAAGAGAGGAAGAAAGTCTTCGGGGTGAGAGGAGTAGCATACAGGTTTGGGGGTGGGGGATGCGAAGCTGGAGGGTCTCAGGTGCAAAAGCAGGAAACGGTGCTCCCGGTGAGAGCCCTGGAGGGATGGACACCCAGGGCACGAATGAGGGCCAGTCCTGCTGTGGATTGCATATCTGGGTCCTCCCCGAATTTGCTGAATCCTAACTCCCAGCGTCACAGTCTTCAGGAGAGAATCAGCGTTAGGCCAAGTCAGAAGGGCAGGGCCCTGGTGTGGATAGGGTTAGAGTCTCTGAAAGGAGACTCACTACTGTAACAAAAGAGTCAAGGGGATCGTTTAGAGGTCATACGAGTATTCAGAGAGACAAGGCCTCCTACAAGGCAGGAGAAGAGACTTCAGAATAAAAACCTACCTCACTGACCCCTTGATCTAGGACTTTCTAGCCTCCAGAAACACCAGGATTAAATGTCTCTTGTCTAAGTGGCCCCATCTGTGGTATTTTGCTATGACAGCCCCAGCTGACTAGGACAAGCTCCAAATATGGGCAGCCTCGAAAAGCAGCCAGAGAGACAGGGCTGAATACGGTAGCCTGTTGGTTCCTGAGGGGGTGGTGAAATGAACTTGGTGATGATGTGCAGGGTGAAACGGAAAGGAATAAGGCTGAAAACAGAGAGATGAGCGTGTGATGAAAATGACGGAAGGTAGCAGTGAGGCGGAGAGACTGAATCTGCTGGGCTTTCGTAAGCCTGAAAACAACAGGGGACCTCCCTGACTGTCAGGTGGTTAAGAACCTGCCTTTCCATTGCAGGGGACATGGGTTCAATCCTGGGGCAGGGAACTAACATCCCACATGCTGGGCTCAGCACAGCCAAAAAGTAAATAAAATAAGTTTTAAAAGTACATTTAGAAATAAAGAAAAGACTTAACAGCATCCAGAGGTTAGGAATAAAGGAGCAGGAAAAGCCAGCCTGATTTCTAACTTTGGCTCTTATGTTTTAAAAAAGAAAAAAAAAAAAAAATGGATGAGGGCCTTGGAGTAAGCAGGTTGAACTGTTCAAAATAAAAAACTCAAATATTGTTATAATCCATCTTCTTCATTATTAATACAGAGCACTAAGCCTTTGCTCATAGACTGGCCAATCAAAGATTAGGATTCTAGAAGGACTATGCTTAGTTTGTCTTAATTCCCAGCTTCCAGGAGAGTCACTGCTATATCCTGCTGCTTCTACATTGAGCTAAAAAGGGAGAGCCAAGCACTCCGTTCTTTGTTGGGTAAGTTTATTTGTAAATGAGTGAGCTAGCATTTGTAAATAATGGGACCACTGCAAAAACACTGCCATGCAAACATAAAAATTAGTATGCGGAAACACACAGTCATTATAATAAATATTCATGGACAGTGAAGCAACTAACCCTCAAAAATTCCACATTTTCGATCAGGAACTTCCTGAATCAAAATTTGGAATTTTATTATTGGGCTATCCTTTAATTATTAAAAGACTAAACTTAAAATTTAATAATTAAAGGATAGCCCAATAATAAAATCCCAAATTATGATTCAGGAAGTTCCTGAGTGAAGACGTGGAATTTTTGAGGGTTAGTTGTTCCACTGTCCATGAATATTTATTATAATGACTGTGTGTTTCCACATACTAATTTTTATGCCAGCAAATTTGGAACTCACCAGTGGCCACAGGACTGGAAAAGGTCAGTTTTCATTCCAATCCCAAAGAAAGGCAATACCAAGGGATGCTCAAACTACTGCACAGTTGCACTCATCTCACATGCTAGTAAAGTAATGATCAAAATTCTCCAAGCCAGGCTTCAGCAATATGTGAACCGTGAACTTCCTGATGTTCAAGCTGGTTTTAGGAAAGGCAGAGGAACCAGAGATCAAATTGCCAACATCCCCTGGATCACAGAAAAAGCAAGAGAGTTCCAGAAAAAAACATCTATTTCTGCTTTATTGACTATGCCAAAGGCTTTGACTGTGTGGATCACAATAAACTGTGGAAAATTCTTCAAATATGGGAATACCAGACCACCTGACCTGCCTCTTGAGAAATCTGTATGCAGGTCAGGAAGCAACAGTTAGAACTGGACATGGAACAGTAGACTGGTTTCAAATAGCAAAAGGAGTACGTCAAGGCTGTATATTGTCACTCTGCTTATTTAACTTATATGCAGAGTACATCATGAGAAACGCTGGACTGGAAGAAGCACAAGCTGGAATCAAGATTGCCGGGAGAAATATCAATAACCTCAGATATGCAGATGACACCACCCTTATGGCAGAAAGTGAAGAGGAACGCAAAAGCCTCTTGATGAAAGTGAAAGTGGAGAGTGAAAAAGTTGGCTTAAAGTTCAACATTCAGAAAACGAAGATCATGGCATCCGGTCCCATCACTTCATGGGAAATAAATGGGTAAACAGTGGAAACAGTGTCAGACTTTATTTTTCTGGGCTCCAAAATCACTGCAGATGGTGATTGCAGCCATGAAATTAAAAGACGCTTACTCCTTGGAAGAAAAGTTATGACCAACCTAAACAGCATATTCTAAATCAGAGATATTACTTTGCCGACTAAGGTCCGTCTGGTCAAGGCTTTGGTTTTTCCAGTGGTCATGTATGGATGCGAGAGTTGGACTGTGAAGAAGGCTGAGCCCTGAAGAATTGATGCTTTTGAACTGTGGTGTTGGAGAAGACTCTTGAGAGTCCCTTGGATGGCAAGGAGATCCAACCTGTCCATTTTGAAGGAGATCAGCCCTGGGATTTCTTTGGAAGTAAGGATGCTAAAGCTGAAAGTCCAGTACTTTGGCCACCTCATGAGAAGAGTTGACTCATTGGAAAAGACTCTGATGCTGGGAGGGATTGGGGGCAGGAGGAGAAGGGGACGACAGAGGATGAGATGGCTGGATGGCATCACTGACTCGATGGACATGAGTCTCAGTGAACTCTGGGAGTTGGTGTTGGACAGGGAGGCCTGGCGTGCTTCGATTCATGGGGTCGCAAAGAGTCGGACACGACTGAGTGACTGAACTGAGCTGAAACTTAAAATTTAGATATATAAATCCTGAAAGTCTCCTGTTTAATATATTTATCTTACTAGACATTATCTCAAATGTATAACGCTGCGTTTTTCATTCCGAGAGTCTGTATTTTTGTTAGAGTCACTCGAAATATTCTGGAGATGTAAGCAGAAGAAAATATTACATTTATCAGACCAAAGAAAGTATTTTAGTCATTTCTTTATTACTAAAAAATGTGAATAATTCATTTATAGATAGAGATTATAGATACAGATATGTCAAATCGCATTCAGAGCATTAAAACTAGCAGTGAGTTTACAAGTCATCTAATGTACTGCTCTTGTTTAACAGGTCAAACCACTGAGACCCAGACTTCTAGAGCCCAACCTCGTTTTATGGTACTCTGCTCTGTTGTACTCCATAGACACTGTGCTTTCTACAAATTGAAATTTCATGGCAGCCCCGCATGAGCAAGTCTGTGAGCATCATTTTTCTAACGGCATCTGCTCGCTTCCCGTCTCTGTGTCACACTTTGATAATTCTTACAATATTTCCAATTTTTCCATTTTGTCATATTTATTAATACTAGGGTGATCAGTGGTCAGTGAATTTTGATGTTACAATCGCAAAAAGATTACAGTCCACGGAAGGTTCAAATGATGGTTAGCATTTTAACAATAAAGTAATTTTTAATTGAGATACATGCTTTGGGGGACATAAAACATAATAGACTGTAGTATAGTGTAGACATAACTTTTTTAATTTTTCTAAACATAACTTTTATTTGCATTGGGAAATCAAAAATTTTGTGTGACTCACTTTATTGCAATATTGTGATTTTAGCTTGATTGTTGTGATATGGAATCGAACCCGCAATGTCTCCATAGTATGCTTTCACATCCACAGACTCAATCAACCAAAAATCAAAAATATACTTTTTTAAAGTCCAGAAAGTTCCAAAGAGCAAAATTTGAGCTTTCCCTGCACTGGTAACCGTTTACATAGCATTCACATTATATTCGGTATTCTATGTAATCTCACGCTTGTGCTTAGTCGCTGACTCTTTGCAACCCCAGGGACTGTAGCCCAGGGCTTCCCAGGTGGCTCAGCAGGTAGAGAATCCAGCTGCAATGCAGGAGATGCAGGCAGATGTGAATTCGACCTCCAGGTCAGGAAAATTCCCGGGAAGAGGGCTTGGCAACCCACTGCAGTATTCTTGCCTGGAGAATCCCATGGACGTGGGAAGAGCCTGGCGGGCTACAGTCCATGGGGTCACAGTCAGACATGACCGAAGTGACAGAGCACACAGACATGCACTGACGTGCACCCACCAGGCTCCTCCGTCCATGGGATTTTCCAGGCAAGAGTACCGGAGTGGGCTGCCATTTCCTTCTCCAGGGGAACTTCCCAACCCAGGGATCGAACCCGGGTCTCCCATATTGTAAGCAGATGCTTTACCATCTGAGCCACAAGGGAAGCCCCCAAGAATACTGAAGTGGCTTGCATTTCCTCCTCCAGGGGATCTTCCTGACCCAGGGATCGAACCTACATTTCCTGCATTGGCAGGCGGATTCTTTACCACTGAGCCACCATTATAAATAATCTAGGGGTGATTACTTATATTCCAATGAATATTCATTAGAAGGAAGGACTGATGCTGAAGCAGCACCTCCGATATTTTGACCACCTGATGCGAAGAGCTGACTCACTGGAAAAGACCCATGATTCTGGGAAAGATTGAGGGCAGGAGGAGACGGGAACAACAGAGGATGAGATGGTAGGATGTCATCACTGACTCAGTGAACATGGACTTGAGCAAATTTCAGGAGATAGTGGAGAACAGGGAAGCCTGGCGTGCTGCAATCCATGGGGTCGGAAAGAGTCAGACACAACTTAGTGACTGAACGACAACAGCAAGGGGTAATTTAAAGTTCTTGGAAGGTTTGGGTGATTTAAAGTTCTTGGAAGGTTTGCGTGGGTTACACACCGTTCTGTGTAACGGCCTTGAACACCCTCAGATTTTGTTATCCACTGAGGGTCCTGGAGCCACACCCCCATGGACCCTGAGAGGAGAAAGTTAAAATAATTGAGCAAGATAATCTCTTGCAAGAGTGGCAGCTCTCAGACTAAAACATGGGTCTGGGATTCAGAGGGCTTCCCTTGTGGCTCAGCTGGTGAAGAATCCTCCTGCAATGCAGGAGACCTGGGCTCGATCCCTGGATTGGGAAGATCCCTGGAGAAGGGAACAACTATGCCCACTTTAGCATCCTGAATCTGTCAGAATCTGTCTTTCTAAAGCCCAAACTCAGGATTTTTCATCGTGTCATCCTGCCTGCCTGTTGTTTTCTCCACAGCCGGTAATCCAGGAGGAAACATTTGGAAGCCGAAGCATCCTAACAGATCTGGGGGAGGTCACCCTGTGCCTAAAAACACCCGAGAGAGTCAGTTGATTTGGAGAAGATCCAGACTCTTCCTTAACGAGGTCTTAACCGGTCTAATTTCTCACCCAGTTACTGAGCTGAGCTCAGAACCAGATCTGAACTGAAGTCGGAAACAAATGCAAAACCGCTATTTGCTCTGACCTGCCCCTGCCTCTGGCTTCCCTGTGGAGGCTCGCTTATTGACCTCTGAGCTCTGCCCGAGTGCCCTCCTGTAAACTTTCTGCTCTGAAACCTCTCAGGCCCCCTCTCCAAGGCTCCACATGTGCAACCCCGGCCTCACTTGAGATGGGAACCTTGCTTCCCACCCTCCTCTCTCAGCTTCCCAATGTTTCATCATCTGACTGTCATGAAAATAGAATCTTTTCCAAACTGTTTCTCTAAACATCCAAATAAACCAGTTTTCAGGTTCAAATATGTTTTGCCAACCTGGTTGACTGTATTTCCTGCTTGGGAATTCACTCTAGGCATGCTAAAGCTTTGAGGGAAAATCCACAGCTAAAAATAGGAGAAAGGAAAGAAGGAGAAAGAGATGTAGGAAGAGGAAGAGGAAGAACATGGGGGAGAAGCATTTCTTTCTATTTAACCCAGTGTTTCTGATGCTCCTCTGACCGTAGACCTCTTGGTTTATATGATTTCTTGTAAATAATATTCTCTGAAATATGTTTTTAGGAAAACTTGCATTGAAGTCTTTATGCCTGGAATTGGATGAACATGTGACTTGTCCCTGCTAATGTATTTGCAATTTAAGTTAAACTTCCTAGAAATATACCTTAACCCAAGGAAGGAATTCCTGGAGGGAGAATCTTATACAACTGACGGTCCCCTGAGGAAGCAGAAGTAACACTCTTTCCAGCCCCAGGAAATATCAGCAGGAAACCCAACCAGCCCAGCCCAACCCCCAACGACAGCCCCTCACCTAGTCTCTCCGATTCAACAGTTGTGGTGGCAGAGATTCTATTTTTTTAAATAACATTTTTCTCCATAAAAGCATATGGATCTAAAAACCCCCAAGGAGAAAATTGAAACGATATGGTTTATCCCACTGTTTTCTCTCCACGGCGTTTATTGAAAAAGGCATCATTACATGAAATCCTTTTGAATTGCATTTTGATTTTGTAATTTTATTTATTCATGGTTTGTTGATGTCAAGGTGTTGTGAGAGCTTCCAATCTGAAATCCTATTTCAGATCCATGTAATTGTATTTGAGAAGATCTAGGAAAACAGTTCTCACCGTGTGAACTGCCTATGTTGTCTGTGTTCTGGGTAACGGCCCCCACAGCTTCCTGAAGGACCCCATCCCCTCAACCACTTGGTCCAAGGGAACCAAATAAAGCCTGCTTGACACACATCAGGAAGAGCCATCTCCCTCCACTGATGCTCCAGTGTGTGTGTGTGTGTGTGTGTGTGTGTGCGCGCGCGCACATGCGTGCGCTCATGCCTGTGTGCTCGGTCATATCTCTTTGCCACCCCATCGACTCTTGCCCACCAGGCTCCACTGTTGATGAAATTTCCAAGGCAAGAATACTGGAGTGGGTAGCCATTTCCTTCTCCAGGGGATCTTCCTGACCCAGGGATCTCACTCACATCTCCTGCATTGCAGGCAGATTCTTCACCACTGTGCCACCACTACCTCTCTGGAAATGATATTGCTTCAGACATTTTCTGTATAATCAGTGCTGGATTAACAAACCCACAGCAACGTATACTTCCGTGTCTCCTCCTACGTTCATTGCCCACGGGCTGGGCCCGCCTGTTGTTCCCTCTCCTACTGCATGCTCGACTGCAGCTGCAGCACAAGAATGGAGAGAAAATCTCCTCCAAGACGCCTCATCTGCAGCGGTGGGACAGGAGCCGGACAGTGACTCGCTGAAGCTTCAGACTCACTCAGGATTCTGCCCATCTGCAGCCTTCTCCGTCACCTAACCATCATTCATTCATTCATCAAAAAGAAAAACAGGGGGTCTGCTTTGCTTATGACCAGGCAGGTGAAGAATCACCACCCTGGGTTATTTCTCACCAGACTTTCAGTGTAGTTGGGTATACTGCCTTATCACAAACAAAATGTTAACTAGGATACAGTGGCCAAACAATAAGGCGAGCAATGTCTCAGGATGGTCTTTTATTCGATGCACTCACTTTTTTCCAGAAAAGCATTATTTAGCTCCTACTCTGTGCCCGGCAATATGTGTGGGGCCAGGGATGAATCAAGGGCTTCCTTGGTGACTCAGTGGGTAAAGAATACACATGCCAGTGAAGGAGATACGAGTTTAGTCCCTGGGTTGGGAAGATCCCCTGGAGGAGGAAATGGCAACCCACTCCAGTATTCTTCCCTGATAGCTCAGCTGGTAAAGAATCCACCTGCAATGAAGGAGACCCCAGTTCGGTTCCTGGGTGGGGAAGACCTGCTCAAGAAGGGATAGGCTACCCACTCCAGCGTTCTTGGGCTTCCCTTGTGGCTCAGCTGGTAAAGAATACACCCGCAATGCAGGAAACCTGGGTTTGATTCCTGGATTGGGAAGATCCCCTGGAGAAGAGTAAGGCTACCCTCTCCAGTATTCTGGCCTGGAAAATTCCATGGACTGTATGGTCCATGGGGTCACAAAGAGGTGGACATGGCTGAGTGACTTTCACTTAACTAATATTCTTGCCTGAAGAATCCCATGGATAGAGGAGCTGGGTAGGCTACAGTCCATGGGGTTGCAAAGAGTTGGACACGAGTTATAAACTAAACAGCAATAGGGATGAATTAAGGAAATGTTTCTACTCTCAAAGTGCTCACTGCCGCCTAGGGAGAGGGAGAAAAAAATGAACCAGCACCTACACAAAAGTGTAGCCCTTCTACAAATGCTTCGAAGGAAGTATTTCTTCAAGAGTGCTGCAGAAAAACAGAAAGTGCAGCCAACGAGAGTCAAGAAAACAAGAAGGAAACCCTGAGGTGAGCTTTGAAGACAAGAAGTTTATCATGGGGATAAAAGAGAAAAGCATTTAAGGCAGAGAAAGCAGGGTGGGGAAAAACTCAGACGTGAGAGACAAGCCCCTCAGCCCAGGGCACTGGGTTCCTGGTCGTGGACCGAGCGTGCGTGGCACATGGGTGTGTCAGGGAGCAGTGACAAGACAGGAGGCAGAGGTCCCATCACAGAGGCGTCCGATGCATCCTACCAGGAAACCTGGACACTCACCTTCGAGCAGTAGAGAGCCCTAGTAGCTTCTCAGAGAAGTCGTAGCCTGTAATTTGAATATGACGAAGATGACAGCACCAGCTCAGAGGAGGTGGAATTGGAATAAGAGCTAGTGTGGAACAAACTGAGTCCGTGCTCCCACTAGGACAGAGTGGGGAGGAAGGGAAGGTGATCACCAAACTTCCACCTTCGAAGAATGAGTTTTCCACAAGCTGAAAGTTGGTGGCAAGTCTGTGAGCACCATTTTTTCCAATAGCATTTGCTTATTTCATGTCTAAGTCACGTGGTTTTAATTCTCATGATATCCCAAACCTTTCCAGTTTTATTATATATAGTATGGTGATCTGTGAATGAGGATGGTTCCATTCACTAAAGAGGATATGTCTGTGGAGGACTGAGTCTGGTGATGGAATCTGGGCTGAGTGATTTCAGGTTTCCCTAGGGGCATTCAAGCAAAGGGGTCTCAGTTCAGTTCAGTTCAGTCGCTCAGTCGTGTCTGACTCTTTGCAACCCCATGAATTGCAGCACGCCAGGCCTCCCTGTCCATCACCATCTCTCGGAGTTCACTCAGACTCACGTCCATCGAGCTGGTGATGCCATCCAGCCGTCTCTGTCATCCCCTTCTCCTCCTGCCCCCAATCCCTCCCAGCATCAGAATCTTTTCCAATGAATCAACTCTTCTCATGAGGTGGCCAAAGTACTGGAGTTCCAGCTTTAGCATCATTCCGTCCAAAGAAATCCCAGGGCTGATCTCCTTCAGAATGGATTGGTTGGATCTCCTTGCAGTCCCAGGGACTCTCAAGAGTCTTCTCCAATACCACAGTTCAAAAGCATCAATTCTTCAGCACTCAGCCTTCTTCATAGTCCAACTCTCACCATTTTTTCCAATAGCATTTGCTCCTTTCATGTCTAAGTTACATGCTTTTAATTCTCATGATATTCCAAACCTTTCCAGTTTTATTATATATAGTATGGTGATCTGTGAATGAGGATGGTTCCATTCACTAAAGAGGACATGTCTGTGGAGGATTGAGTCTGGTGATAGAATCTGGGCTGAATGGTTTCAGGTTTCCTAGGGGCATTCAAGCAAAGGGTCTAGTAGGACATTAAGGCCAGAGGTAAGTCTGAATATTTTCTGGATGTAGGCGGCAGTGGACCCCATGTGGAAACAGTTTTTCAAATGGTGTCAGAGCATCCAAAGGAGATCACGAAGGAGAGAAGCTGGAAGATGCAGAAGGACCTCGAGTCACTGCTAACACCCAGGAGGCAGGAAGGAAAAAGGCAGTATAACACAAGATGGACAAGTGCAGAGAGAGCTAGGGACCCGGGGCGACAATGAGGTTCCGGGGATGGTCCACCCACACTGCTAGCCTGAGTGAGCGGGGGAGTTCCTCTCACAGTGTAGGCAGCTAAGACCTCTAATTCTCGTAGGCTTCTCTGGGGCCCAGGGCTTTCCTGATAGCTCCGTTGGTAAAGAATCCACCTGCAATGCAGGAGCCCCAGGTTCAATTCCTGGATCGGGAAGATCCACTGGAGAAAGGACAGGCTACCCACTCCAGTATTCTTGGGCTTCCCTTGTGGCTCAGCTGGTAAAGAATCCGCCCGCAATGCAGGAGACCTGGGTTTGATCCCTGGGTTGGGAAGACCCCCTGGAAAATGGAATGGTTACCCACTCCAGTATTCTGGCCTGGAGAATTCCATGGACTGTTCCGCCTACGGGGTCACAAAGAGTCAGACATGACTTTCAGTTTAACTGGGGACCAAGGGCACGACATCGGAGACACAGTCCCATTGATTCGTCTTCTGAATATCAGCATCTATCCTTTGCTCTTCTCTTTTGCTGGAAATCAACCAGTGTGAGAGCAATCTGATTCATCATCCGTATGCATCTGCAAACTGGAATCATTTCTGTGGTCTTTCCAGCCCTCTAGTTACCACTTTCATCGTACAGGTAAGGGAAAGGAGGCTCAGAGAGGTTGAGACCTGCCTCCTTGAACAAGGACTGAACTCCCCAGCATCAGACCCTACCATTATTCTGCCAGATCCCACCGGTTCTGCTGACATATCCCATTTGTACTCATTTTTTTTGTCTTTTCCAATTCTTTCTTCCAAACGAATCCAAATGAACACAGGAGACTATTCCCAAAATTTGACCTTGTCATCGTCTCGTACACCAGAATCTCACTGTACATTCTGAAAAACAGCTTATAGAAAACACAAATCAGGGGAGATTTTTAGTTCTGACTGTCTGAGTGTTTAGTGTTTCTATGCTGTGTCTGCCTCTACTATTGGGGGGGGAAACAAAAAGAAACATGAATGGATGAATGAAAACTTCAACACATTTCAGTTAGGAAACAGCAGCCTTAAAAATAATACCACTGATCGCATTTTAACTGAAAGTACCCTGAAGGGGACGGAGGGGTTAAATCTAGAACATATATGAATGCTCTGAAAATAGTATGCTAATAGAATCTTTGTAACACATCCAGGAATAAGCCCCAGGAAAACCCTAAAAGACAATTATCCTAAAGGTTAATATTTTGAGAGTCAAGCCCACTAATATCCTGAGTAAAATACACTGTGAAAATGGGATGTGTAAGTTTAGGTCAGATTGAGGAGGGGGCGGGTACCCTTGTTTAATCAAGGAGTGGGACTTTTTTTAAAGGCTTCAGAATATGCCCCCCGTGATTTAAATTATTATGCTGCTATAAGGAAATAAGTTGGGTCAAAACTCACTATCAGGTGGCATTTCCACAAGTAGCCAGGGAATACTCTATTTCCTATCAGACATTACATCCAGAGTCTGGGTAGGTTTCTTTCCTGAATCTGAGCCTAAAAACCTACTTCATTTCCTCACCTTTCCTCAGTATTTATAAGGATCCAAGTTTCAATCGTGATCATGAAGAGTAGACCAACTATCCCAATTCCCTGCACTGTAAAACTTGTTTTTAAAAGTGACTTGTAAATTCAGCAGCTTGCTTCAGTTTCTTCCTATCAACCACGAAAGCCCAACCATCCCCATTCCATGGGACAGACAGAGTGAAACTATCAGAGCCAAAAATAATTTTCCTTTTTCTATTTAGAATAAATCATTTTTGGCACAACTCTGCTTCCATTCCTTCCCCCCTGGAGGATCATTACGGAAAATTTAGTAGCTTGCATTTGAATTCTCAGCTTTGGTTTTTGCTTTAGGACCATGATTGGAAGTTACTGAGAGCATTCATTGCAGGGTTCTTTCTTCAGACAACTCTGGGCAGTGCTATTCCATGTTTTACCTCTTGAATCCTCACAGAAGCCCTGGGAAATAAAAATACCACTATGATTAATCTATTTTTTTAAAATATGTGCTTTATTCTACTCAGTAAAGAAAGATGTCTGCCCATTTATAATTTTATAATCCAAAGAGTATCATGGTCTGTTCCTGATATTTAGGCTTTTTGAGGGCAGATGCTTTATGATGTTTACTGGATAGGTGTGTGGATAGATGGAGAGATGAGTGGATGGGTGGATGGACAGATAAATAGATGTATGCCACAGTCTCGGTATGTTTTATTCTTTTACCCATTTTCTTTGTTTCTGACAAAAATGAGTAGAAAATGGATGAATGGATGGACAGATGAAGAGGTGAGTGAATGATCAGTCTTACGACTGTCCTCTTTGTAACCTTAAACTACTTTTTCCACCTTGAAATGTAACTAGCTGCTAAGAAAGAAGAAATGAAAGTGTGAACATAATGTGTGTGATCCAATATACTATGGCCTGAAGGTTTGTGTCTACTGTGCAAATTCATATGTTGAAATCCTAATGTTTAATATGATGTTATTAGGAGGTTTCAGTAGTCATGTACGAATGTGAGAGTTGAACCATAAAGAAAGCTGAGCGCCGAAGAATTGATGCTTTTGAACTGTGATGCTACAGAAGACTCTCGAGAGTCCCTTGGATAGCGGAGATCAAACCAGTCACTCCTAAAGGAAATCAACCCTGAATATTCACTGGAAGGACTGATGCTAAAGCTGAAGTTCCAGTACTTTGGCCACCTGATTCAAAAATCCAGCTCATTGGAAAAGACCCTGATGCTGGGAAGGATTGAGGGAAAGAGGAGAAGGGGGCAACAGAAGATGAAATGGTTAGATGGCATCACTGACTCGATGGACATGAGTTTGAGCAAGCCCTGGGGGTTGGTGATGGACAGGGAGGCCTGGCGTGCTGCAGTACATGGGGTCGCAAAGAGTTGGACATGACTTAGTGACTGAGTGGGCATTTAGGTTCAGATATTATAAATGAGATGAAAACTCATAAAAAACCTCACAGAGCTCCCTCCCTTTGACCATATGAGGATATAATGAGAAGTCTGCAACCCAGAAGACAGCCCTCACCAGGACGCCTCCCATGCTGGCACTCTGATTTCAGAATTCCAGCCTCCAGACCAATGAGAAATAAAGAACTGCTCTTTATAAGCCACCCAGTCTATGCTGCATTTTTAGAGCAGCCTGATCAGTCTAAGATGCAATGCCTTCCTAAACACATGAATTAAGTACTTTCTTTAATTTGACGCCAGGTATCTCACTTACCTTAGATCATTTGCTTTTCTCAATAATCCTCCAAAGCAGACAGGGTTCACGTATTCTTCCGACTCCTAGACAATCCTACAGATATGGCCCATCCTTCATCATCTTACTATTTTCATTTAAGTTTGCCCAACCCAAAATGGGGTAGGGGGACAGTGCTCTAACTGGTATTCACCCTATCCCGTAGCCTAAGAAAGAGGAGAGAGAGGGAAAGAAAAGAAGCTCATCTGACCAGCATGACTGATAAATCTTAACTTTGGAGCTTCATATAACAAGAGCTGCAATACTGTCTAATAATAATGATAATTCAAACAGAATGAGAGTCACAGACACGGGCTCCTGCCCTTCAGCCACAGCCCTGCCCTTGCAGTTATCCTGTTTTCTTCACTGTGATGATGTAGTCACACAGTAAAGCCTGCAACAAGTCACTGAGTTCACAATCTATCTCAGAAGAATTGCCAACAGGTAATTACTACAAAGGATCCATCCTTACCAACAACAACGAAGTCTGGGTAAAATAAGCCATTATTATTACACGACACTATGTTCACTGCAACTTTCTCTCATTGTAAGTTAACCTGTAAATGTCAATGAAGCCATTTAATTGATAACGTAGGGAGGAAAATGTGATTTGTTACAACTTAATGTTTTGTAAGGACATTTACTTTTCCCCATTCTTATATGACATTTCTAATGGCATTTCATCCAAACATTGCTTCAAGTAAACCCCAAAGTACAGTCAAATCACTTTTTAAGATTATAATTTTCAACGTGGATAAGATATTCCGTAACTTAAGGAGCAAAACCAGGGTATATTTCCTTCTTTGCTGCTAGTTTGGGATGACATCTTAAAAAGCACTTTAAAATGACTGCTGCAGAGCTCATAGCCCTTTATTCATTCCCTCCTCAATGACTGGAGTACACACTCCATGCCAGTCACCTTGACAGATGGCTCCTGCTTTCGAGTATTTCATAAGCTATTCCGGAGACAGGCAAACAAGTAGTAAATATGCCTGGGACTGTGGTGAGCTGTACAAGTGTAGGGGACATAAAAGGATTTCAGATCACACCCTTAGACTGTTTTAGGACATGAGGAAGAGATTTATATAAGGAGGTCATGCTTGAGGTGACACCTGAAGGATCAGGAGTTTGCCACTCTCAAAAGCGGGGCAAGAGAGTGTTTGAAAGACCAGTGTGTGCAAACGTGCAAAGGTGAAAACACAAGAAATTCTCCAGTATTCAGAGACTACAAGAACCCAAGTACTGGGGAAGAGAAAATACAAGAGGCAGAATATAAAACAGACATGTGGGGTGGGGCCAGATGACAAAAGCCTTTGTTTTCCTGGCGCAGAAAATTGAACATGATTCCACGGGGCAAGAATTGAGAGAAGAGGTACATCCTTGGTGTATTTGCTAGTGAGGAGCTGCTTTGAGGCTTAGCTCAGCACCCTGGCTCAAGAGAACTGCATCTCCATCATCAGAGCCTGTAGAGTATCATCAAAGTCTGCAACACCATCATCAGAGCCTGCACCTCCATCATCAGAGTCTGCATCTCCATCATCAGAGCCTATAGAGCATCATCAGAGCCTGTATCTCTATCATCAGAGCATGGATCTCTATCATCAAAGCTTGTAAAGCATCATCAGAGCCTGTATGTCCATCATCAGAGCCCGAATCTCCATCATCAGAGCCTGCATCTCCATCATCAGAGCCTCTACCTCCATCATCAGAGCCTATAGAGCATCATCAGAGCCTGTATCTCTATCATCAGAGCATGGACCTCTATCATCAAAGCTTGTAAAGCATCATCAGAGCCTGTATGTCCATCATCAGAGCCCGAATCTCCATCATCAGAGCCTATAGATCATCGTCAGAGCCTGTATCTTCATCATCAGAGCCTGCATCTCCATCATCAGAGCCTGCATCTCCATCATCAGAGCCTATAGAGCATCATCAGAGCCCATATCTCCCTCATCAGAGCATGCAACTCCATCATCAGAGCCTGTAAAGCATTCCTCCGTGGAAAATGTCAACTAGGCATTGCTTCCATAGCCATGGTATCAGCAAAGCATGGTAACTCCAAAGCCTGAATGAAGATCCAAACAATCTCATGGAAGAAAATCTATCCTAGTGCTGTCAGATGGGCACATAAAGAGTATGAAAAAGAAATAAGGAAATTGTTCTTCTTTGAAAAAATAGCATGTGCTAAATAATCCAAATTTCTCAAACCAGGATGCACAGTTGTACATAAATATGGTATATCTTCCTGATGCGTCAATTCTGGTTAATACTATGTGGCAAAAGTTAACATGTAGACATTTTTCTAAATCGATATTTTTCAAGATTAAAAAAATATGAGTGCAAAACATTGTGCTGTTACCTGCAATTCAAACTTTTCTCCCAAATGCCCATCCCCATCCACACCTCCAGGGGAGAAAGTCATTCTTTGATTCAGTTATGGGCGTCAATGAAAGTGCCTGAGAATCCAGACCTCCATAAATTATGTACAGAAATTAAACCGCTTCAGGAAGAAACACATTCTAGGGGGCTCATACGTGCTTTATACTTGGCAACAATGCAATGATAACGCACACGTAAGTTGGGAAATAGCAAGGCACTCCAGTATGCCTGCCTGAAAAATCCCAGGGACAGAGGAGTCTGGCAGGCTACAGACAAAGGATCACAAACAGTCAAACACGACGGAGTGACTAAGCACACACACACAAGAAGAAACATTCTAGGGGCTCATACGTGTTTTATGCGTGCGTCTGTGTTAAGTCGCTTAAGTCATGTCTGACTCTGTGCGACCTCATGGACCGTAGCTCTCCAGGCTCCTCTGTCCGTGGGATTCTCCAGCCAGGAATACTGGAGTGGGTTGCCGTGCCCTCCTCCTGGGACATGTTCTATGCTTGGCAAAAATTCAATGTTAGTGCTTATATAAGTTAACACCAGATATTTAAAGACAGGAATAGTAGCACATTGGATTTCTTCTCAACTGTTTAGCTTCTTTCAACAGCCCTGCCTATTCCACAGGGTTATTTTAAGGATTAAATGAGGAAATGAAAGCACTTTGTAAACTGTAAAGTACTGCCCTGATGTAATGTTTCATTAACAAATTAATTTACAAATGGCTGGGACAAGGTGCTTTTTTAATGCTGGTTTCATTCCTATAAGAATTAGGGGGGAAAAATGTGCTCCAGTGTGGTCTACCAAGCAAAACGAAGGGCTGGGGCGTTTTCCTGATGTCAGGGCACCGATGTGCGGAATTCCGATAGTTGACATCAAACAGTAGCAATCAGGAGTGTGTGGAAACCCATCTGGTTCTCATATTGGCTGAGCGAGGTGGTGAAGCGGAGGATTTTTTCCTTCGCTGAATTTGAACAAATCCTCCTGCGCTTTCACCACACGATTGAAGACAGTGTAAACCATACTCAGCCTGGTCCCCTGTTCTTTAATGGACTCCGTCCGCAAAGCCTAGGCTATCTCGGAAAACAAAGGTGGAAGTGGTATATATTATATATGTCAGAACAGAAATTCCAGAGTTCCTGAGTGATCCAGCGAAACTGTCATTCAGCTCAGAAGGTATGCGTGAGACCTGGGAGGTGAACCAAACAGAAACCAGACCTACCCAGTTTTTAATGTTCTCAGCTGCGTTTTTGTGGGAAATATATTTCTTGGAGGCTTGCCACTTCTTTGTTGAGTGCTGTGACTGAGGTTTCTGCCTAACAGCGGCGGTGGGCGTGCTGGTGACAGAAATGCTAACGCCAAACACAGAAGCCTGGCTAAAGAAAGCAAACTTTCTCTCTAAGAAGAATGCACAATTAACTCCATGTGTTAAAAGAAGAGCGTTATTATTTAGACGGGCATCTCTGGCAGATGCAAAATATTTCACTTTATCCCCTTCTGAGACCATGGCATGTTCTTATTAGTAGAGCACTCTGTAGAATTAAAAGCAGGGAAAACTGATGGTAAATGGCCAAAGTAAGAGATCCTTGGACATTTGGGAGGATTAATGTTAGTTCTCAAATGGCCAGGATGATCCAAACTGAATCCGGAGATGTAAAAATAATTACGCTAATCCTGAAATGTACCTGATTACTAGTATATGCACCAAAATCTTGCATACGAAAGATGAAGTTTTCCTTATTTATCTCATTTACTGAAAGACAGATCTCAGGCAATAGCTCTGGGAGTTAAAACAGCCCTTATAAACATGAAATACGATTGGAGCCATCTAAAGACATTGAAAAGGGTTCTTCTGTAAGTAAACCCAGTGTGCTGCTTGAAGATCGATGTTGTGAAATCCAGCGCTAACGTGCCATTTCCTCCAACTTACCTAAACTTCAGACTGATGCCAACCACCTAAGGGTGTGCCCAAACCAGCATCCTCTCGCCTTGGATGACATGGACCAGTGAGCTGTTCTGGACTTGGCTTCACACAGTAACAAATGTTACTGGACCGAGCTCCTAAAATGGGGCTCTCCCTTAATTCACATTTCTGATTCGTACTGGCTTTCACGTGCATATTTTTGTCTGATCCTGAGCAAGATGAATACTTGCAGTTATACTATGGCCACCCTAAGATCCTGCCTTGGGCTGACTGCACGCAACAGTCAGCCCAAGACCTCACTGTTAAACTGAGCTCTGCACAAGGCTGACAAGTGGAGGAGATTAAACTTCTCAAGAAATGGACGTTGTTGTTTGCTTGATCTGAACACAAGAGCAGCCTAAAAGAACAGACACTTCCGTCATTCACCAAGCCCAGGTGTGTCTAAAAGACTCTCTTGATCAGGTCTTATCCGTGTGATTATTAAGAATAAGAAGAGCGAAGATTTCAGAGGACATTCTATGTTACAAAGCACTGCACATATATATTCAATATTTTTTAAAAATATCATGAAATTGATGTTATTAATATCTTCATTCCACAAAGAAGAAAACTGGGGCTTGTAGGGGTGATGAGACGTGAACATACAATGAGACAAGAACATACAATCAACAAGTGACTAAGATTAAAAACCAGACTTTTGCATTCCTAATCTGAAGAGGTTTTTCTTTTTATTTCGTTATAGCCATCTTTTTCTTTTTTAGGTAACCGTGTGTCATTCTCCTGCTGGTTACAGAGTAGTGGGATACAGGATGGGCTTTTAAGCTCTGCAGTTCAGTGACAATCTTTTACCTGCATGGAGTATTTTTTGTTGTGAAGTAGGGCTGACCGTGGTCTTCCATCAGTCAGCTCACCTATAGTCAGGCTCCTTTCCACTGACAGGCTCATTCTACCCCTTTCTGACCACTCTCACCAGGCATGAGAACAGCAGGAGGGCAGCTGAGAATTAGGGTTTCTGGTCCACGGATGTTGATCCCATCTTAAGGGACTTCCCACACGTTCCATCCCCTAGGCCTTTATTATCCGACATTCCATCTTAGTGAAGAACACTCAATTAAATCTCCACACACAATCATAAATGTGAAACAGGAAGTCCACCCTGAACAAGTGGCTTGCTTATCAAGTCATCATCTTTCCAACTAGAGAACCTTGGCCAGCATGACTCATCGAGGAAGTATCCCCTTAGCCCATCGTTTCAGAAGGAAAGGTGAAGAAACCAGATGCTTTCTGTCATCCTACCGGCTTATCTCTAAGAACAGAGATAAGCCAGGAGGTGTAAGGAGAGCGAGAATCCCCTTCTGAATCCTCTACCTGGCTCTGCCCCTCTCAGCTCTGCCCCTGGGGGCTTCCTAGAACACTTTTCTACCAGCATTAGCAGGGGAATAAGGACTGAACCTCACTGGATCGATCGGATTCCTTCAAACCCAAGATCTTCTGAGACGGGTCCACTGTGGGCAGAAAAGTCTAAGGAAACATCCTTCAAATAATCTGGGCTGCTCTCATGGCTCATAAACACAGCCAATGACCTTCATGCTTTCATAGCCAGGATCCGTGACCCTATCTCCTCCTTATAAGACTCGCAGACAAAGAATCAATTCAGTTCAGTCGCCCCGTCATATCCGTCTCTTTGCGATCCCATGAATCGCAGCACACCAGGCCTCCCTGTCCATCACCAACTCCCGGAGTTCACTCAGACTCACGTCCATCGAGTCCGTGATGCCATCCAGCCATCTCATCCTCGGTCGTCCCCTCCTCCTCCTGCCCCCAATCCCTCCCAGCATCAAAGTCTTTTCCAATGAGTCAACTCTTCGCATGAGGTGGCCAAAGTACTGGAATGTCAGCCTCAGCATCATTCTTTCCGAAGAACACCAAGGGCTGATCTCCTTTAGAATGGACTGGTTGGGGTTGGATCTCCTTGCAGTCCAAGGGACTCTCAAGAGTCTTCTCCAACACCACAGTTCAAAAGCAGACAAAGAATAAACACAAACAAATCAACAAATGACAAATGACTTCAGCAATATTGAAACTGGATCTTGACATTGATCGTCAGACAGTTGTCTGTCTCCAGGAAGCCACCCACAAATTATATGTCCATGACACACTCAATACAGAGGACAATACTCATGACCTCATGAACACTTCACACTCCTCAAAACAGATGTTTTAGAAAATGGGTACCGTGGCACTAGAGAGATACTGACCACTGGTTCCTTTGGAAAGTGTTGGGTCTATTATTCAATGATCAACGCTTTGGCCTCTGAGCCAGTGTTATTTCTTTGCTCTGTGAGCAACTGAATCTATTCGTATACTTCACCTGAAGGCTTGGGCAGGCTGTTGAACAAAGTGTCCATTTGATACCTAACAACTCTCTTATCTCCGATGCAGTGATTCAGTTTTAAACTTCTGCACTATTTCAACACTCTGTTTATATATGCCTATATACCATAATGAGAAAAAAAGCCTTGCCCTGAAAGTTACCACTGCATGAAGCCTGGAACACAATACTTGCTCAATAAATAATTGTTGAGTAAAAGCAAAATGAACCTACCAGGCAGGATTTAGATCCTAGAAATGATGGAGGAGAGGCACAGACAAGCCTGGCAACTATCCCCAGTCATATTTTTTAAGCTATTTTTTATTGGAGTAGAGTTGCTTTACAAGGTTGTGTAATTTCTACTGTATAGCTAAATGAGTCAGCCATGCCTATATCATCTTCCTCATAGTTCAGTGGGTAAAGAATCTGCCTAAAAGGCAGGAGATCTGAGTTCGATTTCTGGGTCAGGAAGATCCCCTAGAGAAGGAAATGGCAACCCACTTCAGTATTCTTGCCTGGAGAGTCCCATGGGCAGAGGAACCTGGCTGACTACACTCCACGGGATCGCAAGGGTTGGACACGACTTAGTGACTAAACCACCACCATACATATATCCCCAGCCTTTTGAGCTTCCCTCCCATTCAGGCGGAGAAGGAAATGGCAAACCACTCCAGTGTTCTTGCCTAGAGAATCCTGTGGACAGAGGAGCCTGGTGGGCTGCCGTCTATGGGGTCACACAGAGTCGGACACGACTGAAGCGACTTAGCAGCAGCAGCAGCAGCAGCAGCATCAGCAGCAGCCGCCCATTCAGGTCATCAGACAGCATTAAGTAGAGTTCCCTATGCTATACAGTATGTTGGTATCAGTTATCTATTTGATACATAGTATCAGTAGTGTATCCATGTCAATCCCAAGCTCCCAATTCATCCCACCCTTGTGTCCATGTATTTGTTCTCTACATCTCTGTCTCTATTTCTGATCATCTATGCCACTTTTCTCTAGATTCCATATATATGCATTCGTTACATTATTTGCTCTTTCCGACTTACTTCACTCCATATGACAGTCTCTAGGTCCATTCAGGTCTCTCCAGATGCCCCAACCTCTATTTTAACCACTAGGAAAGAGTTGCCAGGACACAGACTGAGATGAGACGTGTTTCTCGAGAAAAATCAGATAAGCAATGCTTTCCCTCCCCTCAAAATTGCACATTTTCATTCTCTCTCCCAAGTAAGGCAGAACTTTCTGGGAAGCATTTACAAAATCTTCTCTCAAATCAGAGACCTCCTTTATTCATTCGCTTTTTTGGCAGAAATTTTCTCCCAAGGGAGCATCCATCTTTTTTTTTTTTTTTCCTGTTGCAAGACTGGGAAAGCACATGCCCTTTATTAAAAAGAAAAAAAAAAATCTCATCTAGGTAAAAGTGTAGTAGGCAGGCTGGGTGTCCTCACCATCTCACCCTGAAGCATCCTTATTGTTCTGTCCTTTTTTCTGTTTGGGTTTAAAGTCCTATGATATTATGAGAAACAACAAAAAAAGCTTTTACATAAATCATCTAAGCGCTAAGGTGACAGATGCACCGAGGAGAAGAGAATGAATGATTTTGGCTCTCAAGCTTCAATGGAAGGAAGATTGTGTTAACTTTCGGCAAGGATCCTCCTGCAAGTCCTTGCCCCACTTCTCAGCATTCTTCCTCCGAAAAAAATAAACGAAAGAGCACCACTCAGACTCTAGCTGCATTCCAAAACTGGGGCCCACACCATGCCTTCTGAATGCCTTCAAGCACTGTTTATCTGAGTCTGCTCCAGGGTCTGTCAAACATTTCCGCTGAAATGCGGGGAAGACCTCGGGCTCTGGTGCAGAACGGGGTACCAGGAGCTGGCCCTGTCTTCTTCACAGAGGGGAACAGAAAAAGCACGCCTGAATGAAGTGGCCCCAGAAAGTAAGAAACTGTGCAGATAAACATGCCATCTCCATATCTACCCAAAGAAGAGAGAAGGCAACACACTCATGTTTAATGAGTACTGTCTCATCATCTAGAAGAGGAGCTGGTTCAGTTCAGTCAGTTCAGAAGCTCAGTCGTGTCCAACTTTTTATGACCCCATGGACTGCAGCATGCCAGGCCTCCCTGTCCATTACCAACTCTCAGAGTCCACCCAAACTCATGTCCATTGAGTCGGTGATGCCATCCAGCCATCTTATCCTCTGTCATCCCCTTCTCCTCCTGCTCCCAATCCCTCCCAGCATCAGGGTTTTTTCAAATGAGTCAACGCTTCACATCAGGTGGCCAAAGTATTGGAGTTTCAGCTTCAGCATCAGTCCTTCCAATGAATATTCAGGACTGATTTCCTTTAGGATGGACTGGTTGGATCACCTTGAAGTCCAAAGGACTCTTAAGAGTCTTCTGCAATACCACAGCTCAAAAGCATCAATTTCTCAGTGCTTTCTTTATAGTCCAACTCTCACATCCACACATGATTACTGGAAATCCAATAAATGATCAATGTATGAATGAATGAGATTGAAAATGTAGAGATTCAGGGAAGAGCAGTAATTGCCTGTGCCCAGTATACAAAATAAAATGAAACCCCCTCTGTGAAGATTAGAGAGAGAGAAACTGCTGGTAAGGAGTGGTTGGTTCAAATACCACCCCCAGCAGCCCACTTCACCATCACATACCAAAACGCCACCTGAGTTTCTAAAAGTCATTTAGCGGAGAGCCTTGCAGGCATGCTTGTACCTTCAGAGAAGCACTCTTTCTCTTGCAGTTCAGCACTGCCGGGACCTTTCTCCCTTTCGTCAGTCAAGCCAATGGCTGGAGTCAAAGAGAACCACAGCATCAGGGAAAGCAGGATGGTAGCAATAAAAAAGAAGAGCACCTGAAACCTACAGGCCATAGCACAGACCTCTGATCACCCTGAATTGCCCCAGAGAACATTCTAAAACTTCTAGCACAGGCAGGCGGGGTTGATGCACTGAGAGTCAGACATGATTCCATGACCTCTTTACCTTGGGTCTTCCCTGTATGGACTTCAGGAGCCTTCCAAGACACCTGTGTTTCACCCAGACACTGGTTGCCCTTCAGGATGGTGAGAGTATTTTGAAGTAGAAAGAAGGAATGGGGTGTCATGTCAAAACAATATTTTACATGGATGGGGTACAGCTAATATGCTATTTTGTAGTAAATAGGTTGGCCGGTAGGTGGTTCAAAAGTAAAAACGTTTTGGGGATTTCCCACCTTCTGTGCTTTTTTTGGTCATTGGCTTGTGGGTGGCGGGTGGTGATCAAATGCAGGAGCCTTCCAAGAGAACCCTCCAACAGAGCCCTCCAACATCGAGAGGTCAGGGGGCTTTGCTGTTGGAAACCCGGTGGTACAGTCGGAGGATGAGGAGGAGCTCACAGGAGGATGGAGCTGCTCTCAGTGACCCTCAGGGCCGATGCAGCGTGCCTTCCTGGTATGGATCTCTTCCATTAGAAAAAAGTAAGATATAGGAAGTATGAACTTCAGTCTGCAAACTCAAAGATGCAAGAAATAGCCCCTATCTTTGCTTTTTGTAAATTAATGTGATTGCAATTGTGAGCCTACCTTCGTCCATACTTGTAGGACACCTCAGTCATTCCTGGGGTGCCCCCCACCAATCCAGGGTTATGCACAATTCAGGGCCTTACACAGGAACCTGCTGGATGCTCCCTTCGTTTCTGCCTGATTCCCCAGCAGACTTCTGCAGCCCATCTCTGCTATTTTGCAATTAGCTACTGAGGTATACAAGAGCCAGGGGTAGGCAGAAAAACTCCTGATAAAAACCAAGGATGTCTTCTTTGCCCCAGAACAATTTTCACTCAGCTCCCAGTTTCAGATGGGTGTCAGAACCCAAGATCAGCCAAGGAGCAAAGCCCTGCCTCCTTTCCCCACCTTGTTGGAAGCTGAGACTCCAAGAAGAGGTAGGGTCTGAACTAGAAGTCAGCAGAACGGCCCCCAGACTGCAAAGGAAAACCAAAGGTCAGACCTCAGTTAGGGTGGCTTCTGGGAGTATGAAGTCATTCAAAAGCTAGGAAGAGCCTGAAGACCAAATTCACAATGTAAAGGTATTTAAAGAATTTTCACCACTGGGGTCAACAAATTGAGTCAGGAAGCTGCTCTTTCTCCCTGTAGGTCGGCCTAACATGGGAGGTGATGGAGCTAGTGGGAATCCAGGACCAGACATCCATGGAGAAGTCAGGGGCCAGACCAGGTCCCCATAGGAACTCCTCTGTCTCACATGCAGTCACTTTTCCAGTTTAAAGATTATTAGGGTCTATTCCCTGGTGGCTCAGACGGGAAAGCATCTGTCTACAATGCGGGAAACCAGGGTTTAAGGAAGGAGACCTGGGTCAGGAGGGTCCTCTGGAGAAGGAAATGGCAACCCGCTTCAGTGTTCTTGCCTGGAAAATCCCATGGACGGAGGAGCCTGGCAGGGTTGCAAAGAGTCAGACAGGACTGAGTGACTTCACTTCACTTTACTAATCAGTAGTAGGAGAAATGATGTATGTTTTTTGATGCAGACTAGTCTTAAAGTCTTTGTTGAATTTGTCACAATATTGCTTCTGTTTTGTGTTTTGATTTTCTGCCCATGATGCATGTGGGGTTTTAGCTCCCTGACCAGGGATTGAACTCAGACCCCGTGCATTGGAAGGTGAAATCTTAACACTGGACCTCCAGGGATGTCCTGAAATGATGTGCTGACTTTGTGGTCTGTTTATATTTATCAAAGTATGTAGGTCAGGCTGCTCTGCCTACACACCTTATTAAGATGTGGCCAAAAGTAGTGCCCTTGACTTCTGCAAAACTGCCATTTCTTCACATCTCACTAGTAGATTTAAGTGAGGGAAAAAAACAATGATGCAATCACTTTTCATCGCAAAATTCATTTTTTTCCTTCTTTACCTTTGGATTCTTAGCACTGGGTTCCTTCTAGCCCCACCTCCTTCTCCCACCCAGGGAACCAGTCTTCTGTCTAACTTCAGATTTCTCTCCTCTCAGGGGTTAGTCTCCTGAGAACACAAATGTCATACTAACTGGCTAAACAATCTCACAGTCACGCACAAAAAATTGATAGAAAGCTATTCGCTAGATGGGAAATCATGTTACAGTTCAATCTTATCTCTTTTCTGGGTGCTTCATGTACTAAAGCTGGAATCAGGAATCTCAGTGCAAGGGAGATGTGATTTTTGGTAAGCCAGGCAAATTGAAAGATATGATAAAAAGTTCTCCCTGTCTTCAACCAAGAATATTGATAAGGCAACATTTTTCTGCTCACATTGCCCAAAAGCATAACTCTATTTAAATTCTTTGTAAGTGTCCAAAAGGAAATGCTGATGCAAATGAACCTTGTGTGTTTCTGTTAAAAATTCACCATGTAACTTTTCAGGAAATGTAAACTCCATAGATTAATCGAGTAAAACTTATCAACATATCGACAAATATTTATTGTGCACTTTTTGTTCCCTATGCATAATACTAAGTCTATTTACGGAAACAACCTAGTAAAAAATTATATACCACCATGTCCAAACCCCCAAGGAGTAAATTTTTTATTAATTTGCATGGAAACACAGCTAGCATAAAAGAAATGGAAGAAATCACAAAGGAAAAGATAAATCGACTTGATTACATGAAAATGTAAACCTTCTATTTTTCAAAATACAGGCTTATCAGATGATAAGCAACAAAGTGAAAAATATATATTATTATGATACACCAAGGATATAGCTCCTTGATATATGATGAGGTTATGTTACATGATAAGACACAAAGATTCAGTAGACAATGGTACAGGAACATGAGATTCACCAGCAAGGACACTGTGTGTGCATGTCTGCTCAACCATGTCAGACTCTTTGCAGCCCCATGGACTGCAGCCCACCAGGCTCCTCTGTTCAAGGACTTCTCCAGGCAAGAATACAGGAATGGGTTTCCACGCCCTCCTCCAGGGACCTTCCCCACCCAGGGACTGAACACGTGTCTTTTGAGTCTCCTGCACCGGCTGGCAGATTCTTCACCACTGCACCACCTGAGAAGCCCAATGAGGACATATAATCATTTATAAATATTTGAAAAAGTTAACCTCAGTAATCAATCAAAGAAACGAACATTCAAACAGCGATGAAAAGCCAATTCAATTTAGCAGTTTAGCCAAGATATTTTAATGACAACTGAGCAAATACAAAATTTTGTATGAATCTTACAAGTGAGATAAAGAACCAAATTATTCCTTTATCTCCCATGTACAACAACAAAATGGGAGGGAAAATCCACACCAATAAGTAATAAAGGGCCTTCCCTGGTGGTGGTCCAGTGGTTAAAACTTCGCTTTCCAATGCAGACAGAGCAGACTCCATCCCTGGTCAGGGAGATAAGATCCCACATGCCTCTTGGCCAAAATGTCAAAACAGAAAACAGAAGCAATGTTGTAGCAGATTCAATAAAAACTTTAAAAATGGTCCACAACAACAAAAATCTTTAAAAAAATATATAATGGAAGAGAGAAAAGTAACTTTTTAATTAATGGAATTGGAGAACAGCAGGTATTCGGTTGAAGACAGATTGCAGCCTAGAATCTGTTCAGTTTCCTGAAAAATTAGGGAACAATTTCAATGTGGGGATCTGGGAAGAGCATGGAAGGCATGGGAAAGCTTTTGCGTGATGTTAAACATTCAGCTCCACTTACAGTTGTCATAATTGTACGTTTCAAACAGCTCTTTCTTACGCTGGCTATCATTGTAGGCTAAGACTCTCAAACCAAAATTATAGTAAAGCAACTTCACAGATGGTCAGTATAAGGATGTCGGAGCATCCAGCTCCCTGCTGATATGACTTAATCTGGCAGATTTTAGAATTTCAGAAGGAACAAATGGATTGCACAGTCTCTAGTAACCATCCTCCCAATTGAGTTTCTAAAAAAATACTGTAGGATGCCTATATCAAAGCAGTCAGTATTACCGGGGCTCAAGGCAGGCTCTCCCAAAGTGGCATGCGGATTATTTGAAATTAAAGTGACTCTGTGACAACCTAGAGGGGTGGGATGGGGTGGGAGGTGGGAAAGAGGTTCAAGAGGGAGGGGACATATGTATACCTATGACTGATTCATGTTGATGTATGGCAGAAACCAACACAATATTGTAAAGCAATTATCCTCCAATTAAAAAGAAATCTTTTTTAAAAGAAAAAAATGCAACAAGTAGTTTTAAAAAGTCAAATAACAAGAACACTCATCTTTTGAGCATGTAGATTGATTTCAATTTAGGTACGTTGTTAGGTATGTTGTCTAACAATTTAGGTATATTGCTTAGTAAATGATGTAATAATTTTATTACATGACAATCTTATGTCACTGCCTTAGAATGGTAATACCACACAGCAGCAGATATATTTACATCATGGACAAAGTCTAGTACATCCCCAGGATTCAATAAATACATTTTTTTAAGTTAAAAAAAAAAAATAAAGTGACTCAAGAAACAGCCACGCAAGAGGGACACCTTGATGCTCCTCTCTGTCTCTCTGAAACCAGGAAATAACGCTCCCCTGGGAAAGCTCCTTCCCTGAATCTGGAGAGGGAAGGACACCGACCATCCAGATGGTAATTTGTGGTAGAGAAGATTGTATAAACAAACTTCATTTTGTCTTTAACTGGCTCCTCCAAGCCCCCAAACTCTGTTTAGAGTCTTCACTAATAAAGCAACCAAAGCCTAAGTTTCTCGGTCTTATCAATTTTTATTAAATTTTTTTATTCTTTGTCTAAAAACTATACAAGTTGCCTACTTTGGCCACTTCTTAGGCCCCATGAAAGCTCCATGCCCCCAAATTAAAATGTGTCTTTTTCTTGTTAAACTGTCTTGTGTTAATTTCATTAGTGGTCTAGCCGCAGGAACTCAAGAAAGGTGGAGGAGGGCATGTTTTCCCCCTTTCCAAACAGTGTTGTTCATTAGGCACAAACCTGTACACTTTACCCATCAAGCTGAGGGTAAAGCTGGTAGCTCTTCTGAAATCTGTGGGGCTTAGTGAGGATTCACGCTCAACGAGAGATGATCGCTGCTCTCTAAGCAGAGGAGCCGAGACAGAACCAAGAGCCTCCTTCAAGGTGGCTGCGTCAGCAAAGTATCCACCTGCAATGCAGGAAGCTGCCTGCAATACAGGAGACCCAGGTTTGACCCCTGGGTCTGGAAGTTCCCCTCAAGAAGGAAATGGCACCCCACTCCAGTATTCTTGCCTGGAAAATCCCATAGACAGAGGAGCCTGGTGGGCCACAGTTCATAGAGTCGCAAACTGTCAGACACAATTGAGTGACTAAACCACATGAATCACAAGAATAAATGACTGTCCCCAAACCCTCTCCTGTGCTCACATTTCAGCCTAGAAAACTTTGAAAGCAGATGTAAATATAAGGTACCACGTACAAAGAAAAATGCCAACAGCTCACCCCTGCACCACTTTGCCCAGAGCAATGGGAAGCGGCCTCCTTCCTACACAAGTTGTACAGCGAACCCTCCAGCGTATGCAATGCTTGTTGGATTCTCTTTTGTGGACCAACTAAATGTTGGAGAACAAGTCCTCAAAAATAGTAACTTTGGTTTCAGAATATGGATCTGTGGCCCTTCTCTCCTGTGATAATTAGCTTTTTAGGGTCATCAGGCATCTATTCAGGGCACTGATGGTTCAAGACAAGAAAAGCCTGACACCATGCAAGGCATTCTGCCTTATTAAGGAGAAGGAAAGTTAGCTAATCCACTCCAAAGTAGTATATATGCTCTTTATGAAACTCCTTGAAAAGACAACAGAAAGCAATCTTTTATAACACACATTTAGAAATTGTACGTCTCCATTTGGCAGGATTTCTTAGCCTGTTTGAATTAACTATGGGTTTATATTCAAGCAGATTATGTAGTTTAGTCCAAAACCTACAAAAAATCAAAACCTCAGAAAAAGTCAATAAAAGACATATATGTTTTCCCTTTCATCACTTTAAATATATCCTGCTACTCTCTTCAGGCCTGCAGAGCTTCTGCTGAAAAATCAGCTGATAACTTTATGGAAATTCCCTTGTGTGTTATTTGTTGCTTTTTCCCTTGCTGCATTTAATATTTTTTCTTTGAGTTTAGTCTTTCTTAGTGTGATTATTATGCCTCGGTGTGTTTCTCCTTGGGTTATCCTGTATGGGACTCTCTGTGCTTCCTCAACTTGAGTGGCTATTTCCATCCCCAAGTTAGGGAAACTTTCAACTATAACCTCTTCTAATATTCTCTCAGACCCTTTCTCTCCCTCATGTTCTTCTGGGACCCCTATAATTCAAACAATGGTGTGGTTAACATTGTCCCACAGGTCTCTGAGACGGTCCTCATTTCTATCCATTCTTTTTTCTTTATTCTGCTCCTCAGCAGTTATTTCCACCATTCTGTGTTCCAACTCACACATCTATTCTTCTGCCCTTGAAGACTTGAAGCAAAGGAACAGATAAAGGAATCCAGGCCTTGCCAACGCCTCTGTCATTTCTGCATGACAACGAAACACTCTAATTGTTGCGATTATCATTTAGTATGTATCAGATATATGCTGTCTCATTAACAAAAACTTGTCGATCGGCATCATTTACAGATACAGATGTTCGCGTGGAGAAATCTCTTTATCCTCACTCCATCCACGGTAAATGAGATCACAGAGGTGGAAGCATCGCCCATAATGCAGTCATGTCATAGACTGCCGTTGTCTTTTTACCGGCATATAGTTGTTTTACAATGTTGGGTGCGTTTCTGCTGTACAGAGAAGTGCATCAGCCACGTGTATACATATATCCCCTCCTCCACGTATTTCCTTCCCACTCAGGTCATCACAGAGCATTAAGCAGAGTTCCCTGTGCTATTCAGTATGTTGGCATCATTACCTATTTTATACAAAGAATCAATCCCAACCTCCCTCCATCCTACCCACCCTTTCCCCTTGGTGTCCCTACATTTGTTCTCTACATCTATGTCTTTATTTCTGCTTGGCAAATGAGTTCATCTCTATCATTTTTCTAGATCCCACATCTATGTGTTCATAGATGATATGTGTCTTTCTTTTCCTGATTTACTTCACTTTTTTGACACTCTGTAGGTCCTTATGCCTACAGGATAGCCCAATCCCAGGAAGACACCTGAGGACAAGCTCCTTTGCTGCTAACAGAGCGTGCCTCATTCCTCTTGCAGCTGACTCATCAGTTCAGTGGAGAAAGTGATGCCGGAGTGTCCTAGACTGCATACCAGGGAAACCAACCCAGCTCAAGACTGGATGACCAAGTGACATGGGACATCCTGGCAATCAAGACAGCTCTAGCAAGAATATGAGTTCTGGATCAAAATAATCTATCAGTTCAGCTCATTTCAATCGCTCAGTCGTGTCCAACTCTTTGTGACCCCATGAATTGCAGCACGCCAGGCTTCCCTGTCCATCACCAACTCCCGGAGTTCACTCAGATTAAGAGTAAAAGTAGGGACTGGTCCTAAAAACTTTCATGTCCTAAAGAAGGTAAGAGGATCTTTTCTAACGTCTTTCTTTGGGGGGCTTCCCTGGTGGCTCAGTCAGTAAAGAATCTGCCTGCAGTGCAGGAGACCCAGGTTCCATCCCTGGGTCAGGAAGATTCTCTTGAGAAGGAAGTGGTAACCCACTTCAGTATCCTTGCCTTGAAAATCCCATGGACAGAATATCTGGAGACAAAAGAGTCTGATATGGAGAATTTGACACAAGCGTTTCAGCACTTCTGCATAGTTGCATAAAAGTGGACGTGACAAAATGTTAAAAGCACTTTTTTTGAAGTGGTAATGTGGACAACAGAAATTGAACGCCACCATATCCCTGAACCTGTCCCTCATCCCCACCCCCAAGGACAGATGTAGTCACAGGATAAGGCTCAGCAATAGAGCAATGGTATTGGCTTGCACATGACATAGAAAAAAAATGTTTTAAGTAGAATGCTTTTTGAGCTTTTCTTAAAGAGGCTGCAAATATCTGCAAACAGCCATGCCACAGCGTTGTATAACCAACCACAGGACACAACCAACCCACAGCCATTCTCTCAGAGCCTGAATCTCAGAACCCCAGGAGGACATAGCAGTCAATATTCACCTCGGAATCTCCTCCCAACTCCGTTCCTGGCAACTGACGGGGAGCTTGAGTTTGGTGAAAGATCCTGAATCAGCACCGAGGACGTCATCATCAGAGATGGATGCTTTGTGATTGGATTAAACAGGATCGCCTGTCATAGGCTAAAAAGGCTTATCTGCACAGGCGCCTGATATTGAAAGATGATTGAGGAAATCAGCAGCACGTTAAATATTAAGCATTTCATGGAATGTGACCGTTGTGCTGGAGGTTACCGCATCACAGGAAATGAACTTTCGAAGGACCTCAAGGCCTTTGGCTCTGAGACTCTGCTCAAGTGTAAAAATGTCAGAGCAGCTAAATGGGTTTCAGAACTGGCTTGAGAAGGAAACTGGACTGTTAGGGTGTGTCCCTTCTCAGATCCCCAGGTATTTTCTATTCCACCTCCAGGCTGTTGCCCTTAAATACCTACAGATCTGCAGTAAATACGGTTAAACCTATCATCTCAGGATTCCCTGGTGGCTCAGATGGTAAAGCATCTGCCTGCAATGCAGGAGACCAGGGTTCCATCCCCAGGTCAGGAAGATCCCCTGGATAAGGAAATGGCAACCCACTCCAGTACTCTTGCCTAGAAAATTCCATGGATGGAGGAGCCTGGTGGGCTACAGTCCATGGGGTCACAAAGAGTCGGACACGACTGAGCAACTTCACTTTTATCATCTTGGCAACCTTCAAATTAAGACTCTCTTGACTCTGTGAGGCTTCCCTTGTGGCTCAGTGGTAAAGAATCCACCTGCAGTGCCGAAGCCACAGGAGACTTGGGTTCAATCCCTGAGTCGAGAAGATCCCCTGGAGAAGAGCATGGCAATCCACTCTAGAATTCTTGCATGGAGAATCCTATGGACAGAGGAGCCTGGCGGGCTACAATCCATGGCGTCTCAAAGGGTCAGACCTGACTGAAGGAACTTAGCATGCACACACGCCCTCATTTTCATTTTAACAGTTGTATATAACTCCTATTTGAGAAGTCTTCTCTCCTTTCTCCACAATATCATCAGCTCTCTCTGGCTTCCCATGACACTACAACAAATTCTCTGTATCCTTTATGTGTTTATGGAGTGCTTGCTATGGGCCAGGCACTGTTTTAGATATGAGAGCGGTGAGTTAGCAACTACTTGGCTGTATCGCTTCTTGTCAAGCCCTAGGAACTGTGACTTTACCCACAGGCTATTTTGCACAGCCATGCTGTGTGCCCCCCACTAACACTGGGGAACCTGTCCTTGGTCTGCTGCTGACACTGTGTACCTTGTGCCCCGGTGGCGGGCAGGGGCTTCCTCACCTGCAGCACCTGATGGCCTCCTCAGAGAACAACTGTCTAACTTCCTAGCTTCCGTTTCGGAAATCTATTCTCAGCTACCAACCAGCATAGCCTTCCCCAGTCCTCTATGTGGCAATCTTCCGCTCACCTTCTCAAATGTGTTCATTCCAACTTTCCACCGCTGTGATCACCACACAATCCATGATGAAACAATAATGTCTTCACTTAAGACATGATTGGGGCTCATAAATTATCTTATTTATAATGGACCCTAAGACACTAATGATACGCTCATCCACTTGTGGCTCCGTATACAGAAAAGTGGTTCCTGCCTACCCTGCCTCATTCAAGCAGCTCCCCTTCCCCTCCTGCGCTGTCCCTCCCCTCCCTCTCTCTCCTCCTTCCTCGTCCTCTTCCTCCTCCTTCTCCGCTTCTTCCTCCTTCTGCTTCTCTTACAGTCCTTCTGCCTCCTCTTCATTGTCCTCTTCCTTCTTAGAGAACACTCAGAAAGTCCAAATTATCTATAAAAGTTTTTATACCACCTCTACTATTAAATACTTTAAAGAGCTTTGATATGACATCAACACACTCCCAAATACTCACATTTTGAAAATATATTTCGTGTGTTGATACCTGGGGCTTCCATGGGAGTTCAGAATCCATCTGCAATGCAGGAGACCCCAGGTTGATTCCTGGGTCAGGAGATCCACTAGAGAAAGGTTAGGATACCCACTCCAGTATTCTTGAGCTTCTCTGGTGGCTCAGCTGGTAAAGAACCAACCTGCAATGCAGGAGACCTAGGTTCCATCCCTGGGTCGGGAAGATCCCCTAGAGAAGGGAACAGCTAAAGAAATGTCCATGTTTTGGACACTAATTTAGGTCCTTTTGTTCATTACTCCACTCTGTATTCATGTAGACAATTTCTGATGAGTAGGGTTACTTAGTAAATGGTAATTGATATTCATGACTTGAAGTGTGGAGGCCAAGAAACAGGACAGGAAGGTGAAAGAGGACACCTGTCTACCACATCAAAGGAAGCTGATGGCTTGAAAGATAAAAGAAACTCTCCAAAAGAAAAGCAGAAGAAATTAGCAAGTGAGGGTTTCTCATCTTGGTTTCAGTTGGTGTTGCATTCATAGAAAATGGCATTGGAGGGATTTTTTGAGACGTGAGGGGTTCTTTCACTTGTTTGTTTTTATTACAAAGAACACAGGACCCAGAAAACTAGGTTTAAGTCATGGATAATCTACTAAGACTTGGAATCCTTGAGAAACCACTCCACATCTCTGCAAATCAATTCTTTTCACATGTAAGTGAGAGGGTTGTGTTCAGAGACTCTGCTTTCCTCATAATATAACTCATCCATGGTTTGCTACAAGGGTACAACCTGCCTATACAATGACCTAGGGGAAAAGGTGTGCCTAGATCTTAATCTTCTCACCTCCAGTTGGTATTTCCTGATATTCCAGGAGCTGAAAGTTATCCTGAGGCTTGAGAATACTCCATTGGTGATAAGCAATTACAAAAAGCAGTATGAAAAGGGGGTTTTATTCCGTTGCTAAACCATGGTACACACCCTAAAAGGCACTTATTATTGGAAACTCTGCTTAATGGACAATGAGTTACATTACATGCAGGCGGCACAGTGGTCAAGAATCTGCTTGGCAATGCAGACGCTGTACGAAACAGGGGTTTGATCCCTGGGTCAGGAAGATCCCTGGAGGAGGAAATGACAACCCACTCCAGTATTCTTGCCTAGAAAATCCCACTGAAAGAGGAGCCTGACAGGCTACAGTCCATAGGGTAGCAAAAAGTCAGGCACAGCTGAGCACAAACACACACCTCCTGCGTAATATTTACAATTAACAACGCAGAGGACCAACCAAATATTCAGAATCACAGATATTTACGAAACAGCACATTATCACCATTGAGATTAATCCACATATGAGTGGACATTGGGGAAATCTGAGATCACTTCACGTTTTCATCTAGTCATCACACAGGGTCAAAAAGGCAGCCAGAAAGGAGGGGGTGGGCAGATGCTATAAATCACAACCTTGCTTTAAACAGCAACTGGGATTTAGAGGTACAGAGGAAGAGGATAAAGTACTCGTGCGGAGGATGTATGTGTTGAGAAGATCAAATAAATGGGACCAGTTTCATCTAAGTAGTATTTTTCAATTAAGAGTTTAGTAAACACCCACAGTGTATTGGGCTCAACACACACCCCTCAAGCCCAATCTTAAAATGCACAAAATCCTGGTTCGTACATTCTGTGAGTTGGCTGTCAAGTTGATGAGAAAAATGAATGAAATGCTCAATTAAGAATTAGGAAAATGATTAAAGGCAAACTCTGAGAGACGCATAAATTCAGATGAACCCAGAAACAGAGAAAATAAAAGATCCCTACAGTCTGGAATTATTGGATTTCCTAAAGAACAATGAGGAAAGTCAAAGCATCAGTATTGGAATTCCGACTCTGGCTGTGTGCCTGCCTTTTGAGTGCTCTGGGCTGTCTATTCAATGAGGATGGACATCATCAAGAAACGCAGAACATTTCTATGTTGCAAATGAAGTTCATGAATATACAAGTTGATCAAATGAACACTCTAAGTGCTTGGGGAAGAATAATAGAAGTCTTGGTAATGGAGATGTTGATAACTAAGGGAGAAGAGGGTAGCAATTTTGCCATGAAATCCTGGTTTGTACATTCTGTGAGCTGAATTTTGGATGGTTTTAGTCTAGCAATAACATCAGGCTCTTGCCACAGTTAAGAGACAGACTCAATTAGGAATACACCCTGTGGTATTAGGTGCAATTGCCATCCTAGGGACAAACTGCACTCAATCAACACGGAAGGAAAGATGGCCATGCATCAAGCTTACAACTCAATTCACTAGCCCACTAAAAGCTCCGTGAGGAGCAGCATCGAAAACAGGCAGATTTCCTTAACGACTGGATCGGATACATAAAAATGCATTTATCTTCATAGATGTTTGCACTTTGTAGAGTCTAAAAGAAGGAGAGCTGCATTGTTTTGGAACCATGCTCCAACTATCCCCTTCCAGACCAAACCCCTGCAAGACCAGAATGGTCTTGGCCTCTGAACTGGTCCCCTCTTTCATTGTGTCCATACTCCCAACCTTCATGCTTACTGTTGCCAGACTAATCCCCCTAAAAATGCAGCTGTAATAATACCTCTGCCCTGCCCAAAAGCTTTCCATGATTCCCAGCCCTGTCCAATAGTATCTAAATTCCTTCTGTTGCTGGTGAATGTGAGGTTCTTACTTTGTCGCAAAAAGAAGGTGGAGACAAAGTGATAGGTAAGAAATGGGTTTATATAGAGAGAAGGACACTCCACAGGCAGAGTGTGGGCCATCGCAGAAGGTGAAACAGAGAAGGGAGACAGGCCTCGAAATATGGTGTGGTTAGTTTTTATGAATTGGGTAATTTCATAGGCTAATAAGTGGGAGGATTTTTCCAACTATTTTGAGGAAAGGGCAGAGATTTCCAGAAATTGGGCCACTACCCACTTTTTTGGCCTTTTATGGTTAGCCTCAGAATTGTGTCCCTGGTGGGTGTATCAGTTAGATGCTAGTGTGTTCTAATAAGCGCATGATGAGGCTCAAGGTCCACCGGAAGCTAATCTTCTGCCATCTGGGACCCAGCTGGGTCTAGCCAATCTCCATCACATCTTACAGCTATGTCATTCTATCAGAGGTTGCGCTCTGCCACCTTCCTCCTGCTTCACTTCCCCCTATATTTCCTGTCTAATTCCACCGTATCATCTTAGTTGAAAGCTCTCCAAAGGGGGTTATCTCCAGTTTCCTGCACATAGGTCCAAGTACCAAGTATCGATCTCTGCCGTGACCTGCCCCTTCCCCATGATGGATGTATCCTCTCATCTTCCCAACTCCATGGGGAAGGTTTTAGAAATATTCCCACAAGCTCTTCAGTGGTTCTCCCTTTGTGAGGTAGAACCTGATTTTCCTCCTTTTGAATGTGAAATGGACATAGTGGCTCATTTATAACAAAAAGAATGAAGCAGAAATGATCATGAGGACTCAAAAATGGGTCATAAAAAAACTGCCACCACCTCTGGATTGCTCTCATTTCCACCACCCCCTCCCTCTCTCAGATTACTGCCTCTGGAGAAGCCAAGTGCCATGCCATGAGGACCCTCGGGCAGTCCTGTTGGACAGGCCCACTGAGAGGAACTGAGGCCTCCGGCCACTGCCATGAGAATGAGTCATCTTGGCAGCAGACCCTCCTGCTTCCGTCAGGCCTTCAGATTGGCTACAGACTCGGGAGGATTTGTATTTATGTATTATGTATTCATGACACTGCGCAGAACCTCCAAAGTTGATCCCAATTCCTGACCCACAGAAGCTTTGAGAAATAAACAATGTTTGCTATTTTAAGCCACTTTATTTTTAGAGTAATTTGCTATACAGATACTAGATAACTAATAATAGAAACAAACAACAGATAACCATTAGATAACTGATCCATTTCCAAATGTCTCAATTATAAATGCATTTCAAGATCCAGATTAAATTACCCTTCTTCCACAAATCTCTCCTAGACTACTTGGATAGAAATAGTAACTAAAATCATATCTGGCTGGGTCTCACCTCTCTTATGAAATTTCAGACCACTATTATGATGGTTTTCCTGGTAGCTCAGCAGACAAGGAATCTGCCTGCAATGCAAGAGACACCGGAGATATAGATTTATCCCTGGGTTGGCAAGATCCTGTGGAGGAGTAAGTGGCAACCCACTCCAATACTCTTGCCTGGAAAATCCCATGGACAGAGGAGCCTGGCAGCTACAGTCCATGGGATCACAAAGAGTCAGATACAACTGAGCCACTAAGCACAGCACATTATAATGACATGTATCATTTGCAGTTTTCTCCCTTATTAGAGGTTAAGCTCCTTGAGAAAATTTCCAAACTTCCTGTCATATCTCATCACAGGAGCTAGGGGCATAAAAGAGGATGTGGGAAATATTTGTCAAGAGAATAAGCAGTCAAATGCTATACTCAAGTCTCTTTCCTTGCTTGAAATCGATTTGTGTTTATTGTGATGTTTGGTAAGGAGTTACATACAACTGAAGAAGCAAAACACAAAATAAGAAGCATTTAATTCCTTCGTAACTCTTGGAAAAGAAGAAAAAAAACTCAGAGAAAAATAATCAGCATAGTCAGGTTTACCTAGAAGATCAGGTAAGTGGGAAGAAAACCACCAGGCTGGTGTTAGTCCTTGTCCAAAACATACAGGATGAAATTGCAGGCATGGAAAGCAACTGAGAGAGGATCATGGTCCCACCCAAATAGCATAGTCCTCCAACTGAAGACAGAAGCTTTTCTCTTCCACATTGTTTAGGCGCTGATGTCACCCCCAGGCCACTTCCACCCTCCTCATTGTGGCCTTCCACTGACTTCGCCCAAGACTAACTAAGAATCAACAGTAACGTATGAAAAGCAAATAACCACTTCTGATTTTTTTTTGTATCTAAAATCCAGGCTTCCCGTTTCCTCTGAGCAATGAGAAATGTGAACACGGATTATGAACTGAGCATGAAGCATTCAGAGCATTCAGTTTTTAAAAACCAAAGCGCCCTGCTTTGCTGGAGCTCAGTCGACATAATTACATAAAGGGAAGGAGTCTTCCTGCCAGTCCTTGTCTTTGCTGTTGGTAAGAGGGCATGCTATCAGAGGCCATCTCTCTGCTTTCTTCAACCTGTTTCTATAGTGTCTAAGGCTTCCCTGGTGGCTCAGATGGTAAAGAATCCGCCTGCAGTGAAGAAGACCTGGGTTCGAACCCTGGGTCAGGAAGATCCCCTGGAGAAGGGCATGACAACCCACTCCAGTATTCTTGCCTGGAGAATCCCATGGACAGAGCAGCCTGGTGGGCTACAGTCCGTAGGTCGCAAAGAGTCGGGCACAACTGGGTGACTAACACACAAACATATTATCTAGTATCAACCAGCATTCACCAGTCAGGGAAGCTCAGATTCAGGCGACAGAAGTCTAAGCAGGCAAACCATACCTGCCTCTTATGCAACCAGATTTGATCCTTGATCTGAAGCACCCACAATAAACCTATGGAGACATTTTGTACGGGGATAATTGTTTTTATAGCAAATCAGCATCCATTTACAGTTTATTATATACTGTAAAACTACTATCCTATTACATGCAGACTTAATTATGCATTCCTGACATGTAAGACACCAATTCCAGCTGGTTCCCCTTTCCTAAGCAACGGTAACAACAAAAAAACAGGGCGTTCTTGAGTTTCAGTTGTTCTTGGCTTGCTCACAAATGTTAAGAGAAGAGTTTTCCAGTTCAAAATTCATATGAGGTTTTTTTGCCATATTCTTTTTAAAATACTTGTATTTAATTGGAGGATAATTGCTTTACAACATTGCGTTGGTCTCTGCCTCACATCAGCATCAATCAGCCACAGGTCTCTCTAGGTCCCCTCCCTCCTGCACCTCCCTCCTGCCTCCCACGCCATGCCAGCCCTCTAGGTTGTCACAGAGCCCTGGGTCGCGCTCCCTGGGTCACACAGTGCATCCGCACTAGCTCTCTGTCTCACGCGTGGTGATGAATACTATTTCCATGCCACTGTCTCCATTCACCCCACCCTCTCCTCCCTGCACTGTGTCCACAAGGCTGTTCACCATGTCTGTGCCTCCACTGCTTTCCTGCAAACAGGTTCACCAGCTCAGTTCAGCTCAGTCACTCAGTCGGGTCTGACTCTTTGTGACCCCATGGACTGTAGCACACCAGGCCTCCCTGCCCATCATCAATTCCCAGAGTTCACCCAAACTCATGTCCATCGAGTCAGTGATGCCATCCAGCCATCTCATCCTCTGTTGTCCCCTTCTCCTCCCGCCCTCAATCTTTCCCAGCATAAGGGTCTTTTCCAATGAGTCAGCTCTTCACATGAAGTGGCCAAAGTATTGGAGTTTCAGCTTCAGCATCAGTCCTTCCAATGAATACCCAGGACTGATCTCCTTTTGAATGGCCTGATTGGATCTCCTTGCAGTCCAAGGGACTCTCAAGAGTCTTCTCCAACACCACAGTTCAAAAGCATCAATTCTTTGGTGCTCAGCTTTCTTCACATCCATACATGACCACTGGAAAAACCATAGCCTTGACTAGATGTACCATCTCACTAGATTCCATTTCTGACTTACTTCACCAGGAATAATCAGCTCCAGGTTTATCTACCTCATTAGAACTGAAAAAGAAAAAAGCCATCCTCTGAGTTTCTAAGCTGCGTCCTTAGATTTTTGACTTCTACTATTCCAGTCTCTGCTTCCAAAATGGGGGTAAGATTTTAAGAGACTGGAAGCCCTTTGAGAAGCATTATTCACACTGCCAAGCTTTAGAGAGCCCTTCTGCATTATTTTTTACACAAGATAAATGAAATAAAGATTTAGGCAATAATTCAAGGAATTTAATCAATGTTAGTCATCAATATGGGTGATTCAAGACAATATAATTTTAGTCCTTGGTAGTAAAAGTTTTCAGCCTGGATTTTCCAGATAAATAACTCCATATTTCTCTTTGTCACTCTGAACAAAGCCTTTGGAGAAAAGTTTGCTTCCTTTTCATTAGCCATCCCTGCCATTCGAGTTGTTACTCTTACAGAAGCATATTCTAAGCGAACCAAACTAATGGACTCCCATGCACGACGGTTATTAATTTTCCTTACAGGCAGTGACAATAAGCTTTTCCCAAATATGGCCTCTTGGTTGGTTTAATCAACTTCACCTCAAGCCCTCCTGAATTCTAACTGACTGAGGCAAGTCATCAACAGCACAGCCACAGATTAAACCAATGCTCATCAACAGCTTCCCTGAAACAGAGATGCAAGGAACTAGGACAACAGGGAAGCAATCGTACAACTATTACTTAGAGGGGAGTCAAGGTGGATAGGGAATACCCATCGAGTCACACAGGAAATATATTAGAACTCAGTAAGGTGATTCAACATACCTGTGGGCTTAGGAAGACGCTATGGGAAAGCAAGCACATGTCCCTAATGTATAGCATAAAAGAAATCGGCCGGATGTGGTTCTAAGAGGCTATGGGGTTTTTTCCAATCAGACTTTTCCAAAAAGATAAACCTAGAATGCTTCCAGTATAAGAGAAAATTCAGGATCACAACAGCCTGTTGATTGTTGCCCATACAGATCAGTCCCTATCAGAAGGTCTCTGGATGTCCTGGCTGAGGCCCCAGACAACAGCAAGGACACCTTTGATTCACAAGAATCTACTAGTTTAGGGGCTTCCCTCGTGGTCTAGTGGCTAAGAAAGCACCTTGAAACTCAGGGAACTAAGATCCTACACGCCATGTGGGAACTGAGCCCTCCAGCACTGCAGAGTCCATATATCACGACATAATGAAGATCCTGTGTGCTGCAACTAAGGCTCGACACAGCCAAACAGATATTTTTAATAAATAACACTTTAATAATGTACCAGTTCAGAAATTCAGTGACCCTAAATTTTAGTGAATTAGTATTTCAGTTCAGTCACTCAGTTGTGTCCGACTCCTTGTGACCCCCTGGACCGCAGCATGTCAGGCTTCCCTGTCCATCACCAACTCCTGGAGCTTACTAAACTCATGTCCATTGAGTCGGTGATGCCATCCAACCATCTCATCCTCTGACTTCCCCTTCTCCTCCCACCTTCAATCTTCCCCAGCATCAGGGTCTTTTCCAGTGAGTCAGTTCTTCACCTCAAGTAGCCAAAGTATTGGAGTTTCAGCTTCAGCATCAGTCCTTCCAATGAATATTCAGGACTGATTTCCTCTAGGATGGTCTGGATCAGTATTTAGAGGGAAAGAAAAATGACATAATAAATACGTGGATACTCTTAACATTATCTCATCTACCTTCTTCCTTCAAATATCCCTCAGTCTCAGTGAGAGTAACCAGGAAGAAACCAGCCTTCAGTCTGAACGTTCCAACCCAACTGAAACACACAACACACACACTCAGCATTTTGGTGCTGCTTTAAGTATTTGCCCAGATCTTCCCCAACAAGAATCAGCTCGTGTTTGCCAACCAATGCATCACTCATCCTTGACACGAAGGTCAAGACTCACTCGCTTACTTGATCTTACTGATCCCCACTTCATTCTACCTGGTTGGAGGCAGATCCTGGAGGTAAAATTACATTATTTAATGCTTATTTCATTGATTTGCTCAGAAACAGCTTTAACTTGGATGGAATAGAGATAAACAGTGGCAACATACACTGCCCAAACCCTCGTCTGCTTGAGAACATGCTGGCTGCCGGCCTGCGGCTTCACAGAGGCTTAGACAGCACCTCCATCTGGGGGACTCACAACACCCCCACCCCTCTGCTCGAAGGACTCTATGCTAGATACTGTCAGGTTACAGAGAGGATCCCTTGGCCTCGTTTTTCTCACCCATCTCTAATTTCTATTCTTTTCCTGTAAACTCCTGAAAACCTTCTTAAATCCTTCTCCCACCACGTGGGAAACACACGAATAACCAAAGACGGTTCTTGCCTGCACAGATCTTGAAATGTAGCTCTAGCATAGAAGTGCGGCACAGAATAGGATGCAACAAACGCCGTGAAATAAAACAAAGTGCTATTAAGGTTCAAAAGAAGGAAGGAGTCATTTCCATGGAGAGGAGGAGGATGGATAATAAGACAGAAGAATGGGCACCGGAGAGTGGATCCTGTTGAAACTGGTTATCTACTGAGATTGGATAATGGCAGAGATACAGCGGTGGAGCAGTGGGCCATCCAGGTGAGAACAGGACAGATACAGGAATGGGGGTGGCAGGTAGAGAGGAAGACGGGATAAAGCAGTCATCCAAAGCAGCAGGATGACTATTTAGGGGTTAAGACTTGTCCTCTCTAAAAACAGTGGAATTTTCACGTGCTTATTTGTGGGGTTTTTTTGGGGAGTGGGGGAGTGGCGTGGGTTGAAGACACTCACATTTATTGTTTTCTTATACGCTGAAGTTTTCTCTAGGGCAAGCTCTGCGTATAAATCTAGCTATTACTTTAAGAATTTGTTTCCTTTTTCTTTCATTTATTTATTTTTAACTTTTTCTTTTGTGTTGGGGTATAGCCATTTAACAAACAATATTGTGATAGTTTCAGGTGAGGAGCAAAGGGACTCAGCCGTACATATACATGAATTCATTATCCTCCAAACTTCCCTCCCATCCAGGCTGCCACATAACAGTGAGCAGAGTTCCCTGTGCTGTACAACAGGTCTTTGTTGATTATCCATTCCAAATATGGCAGAGTGTACATGTCCATCCCAAACTCCCTAAGAGGGTAGAGTTTTGATATGCCTGTTATATCTGGTGGGTTCAAATTAAGAAAGGAAAACATGTGTGTTCCTAGTATGTATGTGTGTGAGTGTACTTATATTGTTATTTAAAAGGTACTAGACACTCAGGTCCATAGAGTCAAAGCTATGGTTTTTCCATTAGTCAGGTGCAGATATGAGAGTTGGACCATAAAGAAGGCTGAGAGACAAAGAATTGATGCTTTTAAACTGAGGTGCTGGAGAGGACTCTTGAGAGATCCAACCAGTCAATCCTAAAGGAAATCAACTCTGAATATTCACTGGAAGGACTGAAGCTGAAGCCGAAGCTCCAATACTTTGGCCATGTGATGCAAAGAGCCAGCTCATTAGAAAAGACCCTGATGCTAGAAAGATTGAAGGCAAGAGGAGAAGGGGACGACAGAGGATGAGATGGTTGGATGGCATCATCGAATCGACGGACATGAGTTTGAGCAAACTCTGGGAGATGGTGACGGGGAAGCCTGGAGTGCTGCAGTCCATGGGGTCACAGAGTCGGACATGACTGAGCCAGTGAACAAAATGGCATTGGCAGGAGGCAGGGATTGCAGGAGGCAGGGATTGCAGGAGGCAGGGATTGCAGGAGGCAGGGATTGCAGCATCTGCTACTGTGCGCGGGCACACAACGGCTGCTGTCTCTGCTCAAAGCAAAAATCAGGCAGGAGCTCCCCAGAGACCTACTCTCCATCAAGGTCAATTCCACGTCAGAGTCTGGGGATGGAATAGATCCCATAGAATCTCATGCCCAAGTTCAGTAGCTCTGATCCAGGATTACACCTCCTCGCTCAAGTCAGGCTATGTTTGCAGACCAAACGCTGGTGGGAAGGGGAGAACCAGAGAAGCAATTACTGCAGTGAAGTCAGTGAAGCTGACGTACCGCGGCATCTTCTGGATTTGCTGACGGGGTCTTGGTGACAGTTTCCCCCACTCTAACGTCTCAATCAGTTTGATTGACACCCCAGAACTGTTCATCTCCCTCCTCTCCAGGGAGGCAGACAAGGATCACGTGCAATACTGTAGAGCAAAGAGTGGTTTCAGACACGTCATCTTCATTTTCAGTGATGGAGAGAGAAGAAAAAGAGTGAGAATTCTAAGTAGCAGAGAAAGGTTCAAGGTTAATTTGATTGGCAAGGTATGAAATGCCACTTACTTCGGGCCATTTCAAATTGCCCCTCATTCTCTCCACAGTAAATGAAAAGATTCTTTCCAAAGACGGGACATCAACTGATAATGACTGCTATTACATATTCATACACCACTTGACATTCGCTGGCTTACTTGGCAGGAATTCTTACAAAGCGCTCTGCACAGATGCTGTGTCAGAAAGGTAAGGTTGGGATGGAGCGTCTTGCAGGCACTTTTTAGTGGACAGAGGAGCAGAGACGAGACAGGACGTGGGGACAGAGACCACACCTATGCTGGGCAGGTAACACTGCTCATACTGCCTGCTCCTTCAGCACATTTTGGAACTTTCCAAAGACCATAGGGTCTATGTTATCTAAGGACCATTTGCCTCATCCACAGTTTTAACAAGGAACACAACGCTGGGAGGAAGATGGAAAGAAAAATCATTTGCATCTTAAAAAAATAACAGGAGACAATTCTCTTTCTACGTAGGGATGATTTCCTTATCCTAGAGAAACTGAGAAAGAAATTGGTTTTCAAGGATTTAAAGAAAAAAAGATCAGGGAAAATCATGAGTTTTCACATACAGTTGGGTTCCTGAGAGGTGATGCAATCAGCCTCCGGAGCATAGCCTCGGAGACATGAGCCTCGGGCCAATCCAACACCCGTTTGCTGTCTGCTATGTTTCAGGCATAGTGCTGGCAAGTTTCACCCCCATTTAAGCCAGTTGACATCACACAACAAAGATATGGCCCCAGAGTTCCTAATAATAAATTCAGCCCAGGGAGAGCTGAAAAGAATATAGATGGTTCAGTGCACACTGTCCCACCTTGGAAAGAAATGGCAAGCACAGAGATGACTTATGCAGGATCATTAATTGCACATTTTTAAACCCTGGTCTCTCTGTCTGTCCCTCTGTGCATCTCTCTGTCTCTCCCTCCCTCTCGCTCTCCCTCCTCCCTCTCCTCAGTTATTTAGTGACATGGCCAATTGCTGAATTGCTCTTCATGATTAACTCTCTTCTTTCAAGGTCAGTGACTGCCCTTCACACGATGACAGCAGTCAAGGCGACGCACGACTCAGATAAACCTTGAAATGTTGACCTACCCTAAGTTCAGTGTAATTAAAGGGCGCGCCTATGCCTGAGCCAACTGTTCGAAACACATTTGCTAGAAACCGCATAACGTCTCCGCGCTTACCCCGAACATCTGTTCGTGAATTGCCTTCACAGGCCCGTAGTTCAGGACAATTTTCATAAAGCTCTAAAAATCTGCATGAAATTAATGACAGCAAATAAGCTTGAGCTGATTTTTTAAAATAAACTCCAAATAACAATTTCTGATTTAAAATTAGCAGGGAGAAGATGGTCTATTTATATACTGCTGGAGAATGTAAGGTGGATTCAAATACTTTAGGAGTAAACTGGCTGAACTTACCACCCCGTTGGCAGAGTCTATGTTTTGACAAACACCGACATTTCTTGAGATATTGTTCCTGAGAGTTATTCTGACCATGACTGTTTGCAAGGCGATTGATTTTTTTTCTTTATTACTAATGGCATTGGTGCTCCCAAAGAAATAATAGAGAGAGAGAGAGAGAAAAGAGAGAGAGCAAGCAACATTCCCACTGAAACTATTCTAGAATAGTCTTGCCTTCCCACCTCTAAATATCATTGCAGGACACTAGAAGGCATTTTGAATGCTTTTATGTCCAGCAGGGCCCCCAAGGGCATTGCTTAAAGAACAAGAGGCAAAATTCTTACTCCATGAGAACAGTTGACTCACTCAAGTTAAATGATAAATCAGCTAGAAATGGTTAATCTTGAAGAAGGAAATATGCTAAGAGATGCAAGTGTATCTCAGTAAGCTAAATTCATTTTGCAGAAAATAAAAAACTAACTAGGGGTTTGTGATTTAAAATATAGAAATGTCTAAAATAATTCAGGTCACCCAGAGTGGGAAGACAACGGACAAATGTTCTGAGACAAAAACTTGCCCAGGTAGTGACCACGGTTCTCCATCCAACAGACCCCGGGGCAAGGAGGAAGCTGAATAACGCTGAACAAATCACTGTAATCTCTCCATCACTCAGGCTCAGCTGCAACAATAATGTTATCTTTCTGGATATTCTCCAGACTTTAAAACACTATTATTCATCTTAAAATGAAGACCAGAATACCTACCTGCTAGGGTTGTAGGGATTACATGAATATAAAGCTTAGCACCATCCTTGCCCTGCAGTCAACTCTCTACAAACTCATGCTGTTATAATTATGGCCATGTGTATTATCTTCAGTCTTTAGTATTTAGACATGTGCTCAGTCATGTCTGACTCTTTGCAACTCCATGAACTGCAGCTCGCCAGGCTCTTCTGTCCATGGGATTTCCCAGGCAAGAATACTGGAGTGGGTCGCCATTCTCTTCTCCAACTTGGCCATGAATTGATTTTATGGGGGAAAAAATGTCTATTTGACATTCATCCTGTTGTTGTTTTTTTTCCCATTCATCCAAAGAGTATATACGGAGTTCCTTCTATGTTCTAGGCAGCGGGCAAGACAAAGGGGCTGAAATCCTAGGAGATCAGAGTCAGGCAGGTGGATAACTAGCTACAGCTCATGGAGTTGAGATTGTAGACCAGACTTGTTGTTCCATCACTAAGTCGTGTCCGACTCTTTGTGACCGCATGGATTGCCGCACGCCAGGCTTTCCTGTCCTTAACTACCCTAGGCAGGGCCAATTTATGCCTTCTGAGACCTTGACTGCCCAACTTCTAGACAAACATGGGTTACTGTGGCTGAAAGTAAAGAAATAAAACTTTGATTTTAGCAAACCTAAGTAAGGTCTCTTTCATAAGTATCCAGGTGTACTCCAAGTAAAGATGAGCCAAACAGGAATGTAAAAGGCCCATTTGAGAGTACCCATAAGCATCTGAAAGTCAGGAAAATAAAAATATAAATTCACTTAATGGAAAGAGAGCCTCAGGCAACACTAAGCCATTAGGACCGATGGTTATTCTCTTGCCAAGGATCTCAAAAGATGAAAACAGCATCTCTGAGGCCTGTCCCGTGTTTAATCACATTGACCCTCACCCACACGCCCCCTTTCACACTCCTTCAATTTTGGGCTATCCTGCAAAGCACATTTGGCTCCAATACACACACATCAGCAACCTTGCCAAGGCATTCAAGTACATGCAGATGCTCTCAATGATAAGCAAGGGCTTGTATTAGCTCTAGATAACACACTAAGCTTTAAAGGAAAAAGAGAACTCATGTCTAGCTTTGGGGTCTTCAATACTGACAGCATTGTTTCCTACCTTCAAAATGTTGTTTACTATCACTCCCTGAAACAGCCCAATTTTATTCACACTAACAATTCGCTGCATGCAATGCCACTGTCTCCTTATAATTATTCATAACATTTTGGGATAACATTTGCTGCTTTAAAACCATACTAGCCTTCCCAACCTCTAATTTTCACATTTGGAACATTGGTAGACATTTTAAATCTATTGACCACCCACAGCTAAGCACAGAATTGCATTAAAAATCTTGCACTTTCCTTTTACATCAATTTACAACGATTCCTCATTTTAATTATCTTTTGAACATATCCCATACCTTTTTACATTTCATCCTTCATCTACATTTTTTGCTAATTTTCCATTTAGATTCTGCTTTTTAGGCACTCAAAAAAGAAAATCCATCTTTGCACCAAAGTAGGAGCTACTTATGAAATGGAAATGTTACCAATAATGTGGGTGAAGAATGAAATTTAATAGTAAATTGTAGGACTTTGTAAGGGCTTCTCAGATGGTCCAGTGATAAAGAATCCACCTGCCAAGCAGGAGATGCAAATTCAATGCTTGAGTCAGAAAGATCTGCTAGAGAAAGAAATGGCAACCTGCTCCAGTATTCTTGCCTGGAGAATCCCAAGGACATAGGAGCCTAGCGGGCTACAGTCTACAGGGTCTCAAAGAGTCAGACATGGTTTATGACTAAACAGCAGCAGCCGCAGGACTTTGTGCCAGGCAGAAAGCAAAGCACTTTATATGTATTATCTCATTTAATCTTCAGGACAATCTCATAAGGTGCTGGTGTTTCCTCACACCCATATCACAGATGAAAACCTGAGGCTGGAAGACGTTAAGCCATTTGACAAAACGTCACACAGCTAAAGGACAAAATTCTGAACCCCCATCTGCCTAACTCCAGGAAAGAGATTCAAGCATTACACCATGTGCAGTACATTTTCTATGCTTTTTTATGCATGTGCTGTTTGTGCAAAACACTTCTCAACATTGAAGCAGCCAAAGGAAATCCACACACAATGGAAGAAAGGCTTTGGCCCTTTTAAGCCTCTTTAAACCTTTATTTATTCCCTTTCTAATATACCCCTTGCTACTGCATTCAGTCACAGTGAGAGTGACATAAAAGAGGTAATAACACAAACGATACTGAAATAACCCGGGCAGCCATAGCAAGAATCCGCAGGCAAAACAGAACAACAGGAAAACAAAGTCTAAAGGCCCTCGCTTTGTGGCGGCGCTGCCGGCCTAGCTTCCAGACTTTGCCGCAATCAGCCACACACCGCAGGACAAAAATCTCCATCTCTGAGATGTGATTAGAGGCCTCGCAGAACAATCCAAGTAAGGTCGTATTTGCATAAGTCAAGTGTTCCACAGTCTGTACGGCGTCTTTACCTAATGCTGGATTCAATCACTGGTGTGGACCACAGTCAACCCACCAGATGGCCCGAAATGCCAGCCAGCTTCCACTTAGACAAGAGTGGTGGGAATATGGAAGGAGTGAGGCAGGGGACTGAATTTCCAGAAGCTCTGGCTTCTTGCCCCAAAGCTGCTGTAGGATGGAGAGGGGAAGGCCAGTTAGAGAGGGGAAAGCCGGTTAGAGGAGCGACAGGTCTTCAGTCCTTCTCTTTACCAGCGTGACTTTTCTGTCTGGCAAGTATGCTAGAGTTTCATGATGATTTGACTCAAAAGAGTATCTGATGTTTAGGTTGGAACATCACGAATTCAAGGCAGCTCCTACCTTATGCTTCTACGTGGATGGGACTGGCCCAAGATTTAGTATCTTGTGGCTCAGTGGTAAAGAACTTACCTGCCAGTGCAGGAGATGTGGGTTCGATCCCTGGGTCAGGAAGATGGAGAAGCAAATAGCAACTCACTCCAGTATTCTTGGCTGGGAAATCCCATGGACAGAAGAGCCTGGTGGGCTACAGTTCACAGGGTCACAAAGAGTTGGACACCACTTAACGACTAAACAATAACAAGCAACCAATGAGTCAAGGCTGGAAAGTGTCAAAACCCAGACTGGAACCCCAGTGATTCAATTCCTGGTCCAGTGCTTAGCTCAACACAGCATGAACCTTATCCATTACTTCTGCTTCTTTCTACTCCTACTCTGGGACATCCATCATTATTTTTTTCAAATTTTGGTAAATGCATGTGAGAGATCATTCCTTGATGGTATCTCATCATCTCTCCATCACAGGACATTCCTTCATCCTGCCTTTAAAAGGTGGGTCAATCTAGGAGTCATGTAAGGCCCATGGGCTTTGGAGCAGAGGTATGTTGGATGAACTGTGCATGTATGAGTGCGTGCGTGCTGTTGTTCACTCAGTCTTGTCTGACTCTTTGCAGGCCCACGGACTGCAGCACGCCAGGCTTCCCTGCCCTTCACTATCTCCTGGAGCTTGCTCAAACTCATGTCCATTGAGTCAGTGATGCCATCCAACCATCTCATCCTCTGTCATCCCCTTCTCCTCCTGCCCTCAATCTTCTCTAGAATCAGAGTCTTTTCCAATCTCTTCCCATCAGAAGACCAAAGTACTGGAGTTTCAGCTTCAACATCAGTCCTTCCAGTGAGTGTTCAGAGTTGATTTCCTTTAGGCTTGACTGGTTTGATCTCCCTGCTGTCCAAGGGACTCTTGAGAGTCTTCTCCAATACCACAGTTCAAAAGCATCAATTCTTCTTCAGCACTCAGACTTCTTCATGGTCCAACTCTCACATCCATACATGACCACTGGAAAAACCATAGTTTTGACTATATGGACCTTTATCAGCAAAGTAACATCTCTGCTTTTTAATATGGTGTATAGCTTTGTCATAGCTCTCCTTCCAAAGAGCAAGCATCTTTTAATTTCATGGCTGCAGTCACTGCCTGTGGTGATTTTGGAGCCCAAGAAAATAAAATCTGTCACTATCATTGCTGACGCTTCGTGATTCCATGGGACTATAGCCTGCCAGGCTCCTCTGTCCATGGGATTCTCCGGGCAAGAATACTGGAGTGGGTTGCCATTCCCTGCTCCAGGGGACCTTCCTAACCCAGGAATTGAACCTGGGTCTCCTACACTGCAGGCAAATTCTATACTGTCTTTGCCACCAGGTAAACCCAGATCAGCCATATGTATACATACAGCCCTTCTTTTCTGGATTTCGTTCCCATTCAGGTCAGCACAGGGCACTGAGTAGAGTTCCCTGAGCTAGACATATATATGCTACCGATATATATGTTAGTTATATTATGTTACATATATATATATATATATGCTTTTAAGTTAGATGTTCTGAATGTAAAATAGACAACTAATGGGAACCCACTGTAGCGTTTGAGATTATTGATTTTAAGTTTCATTACCAGCATCTCCTGGTAACCAACAGCCCAAGAAGTGAAACTGACGGGAAAGCAGACGAGATGGAGGCGCTGTGACAATTCCACGACCTCAGCTGAGGTGATGGGCGGAGGCACCTCCCAACCCCAAGGGCACAAACACATAGAAATGAGTCAGCGCGACGTCCATGCTCACCTAACATCTCCAAGTCATCACAAGGAGGAAAGTTGTGGTCTGTCTCTCTGGCAACCGAGGCAACACCCAGGCACACCACACTGAGACTCCCGTCAGTTCCTTCAAAACGTGTCCAACTAACCTCTAAAAGGCTAAGACCTGGGAATATCCCTCACAAGTTAGAGTGACACGTGGAGATGAAGACCTAGAACATCTGACCTGAGTTGAACCACAAGTTGGAGTCAAAACCAAAGCCAGAATCCAGGCTCTGTTACCTGAGTGAGATGTGAGAGGGAACGGCAGAGCCTGAGGACCCTGGAACCGGAACCAGATTTTCATCACCAGCCTTGGGTCTTGCAGGTGAAACCACGGAGCTCTAGAGAGAGAAATGACTTGCTCCAGGTCACAATTCGGGGACCCATAGCATGGCATCAAGAACACAGGTCTCACGGATTCTAGTATTATATAGTCTTTCCATCAAGATCCACCCTTAGCTTGACAGAACTTACCTCCCACTGGCTAAACATCATCTCCCGACCTCTATTTCACAATAGCTGTACTATCTGAAGTAGCTACTGCTCCTCTGACCTTCGTCAAAGTCACTAGAATAAGGAAATTGTCTGGATGGACTCACTTTCAACCCCTGTAGTGGATTTGTTAAGCCACTCATGCCGTGTATGTTTCAGCTTGAGAGATTTAGTGAGGAGAAATGACATTCTGCCCCTACTGGAGACAACAAGAGGAAGAAAGAAAAGGGAGAGAGCACACAGACATCCTCTTTGTCAAGTTTCCAAACATGGATTAAAGACCTACTACGTGTGCCAACTCTGCCTACACGCCAAGCCTGCTCTGTTCTTACCCATAAGTGGCTCAGAGTCTCCAAAAGGGCGACCTCGAGTATCCTAACAGTGCCTGTGAAATTTAATCATTGGGAGGTTCACACCAAACCTCTGTTATGACTCCTTTAAATGAAATAGATCACAGTTAATAAAGAGCCTGCAAATTAAAGTAACCCAGCAGTCTTAACTAGCAATTAAAATGACTTTTTTTTTTCCCTATCCAAGGTGAAACCATATGCTGGAGCAGATTTTTGTCACGTCCAAGATAAATGAGAACTTCGGTTCAGTGGGGAATTATTCCAGTTCACATTGAAGGACCAGCCTCAGTATCAAAATCTCATTGCCTCAATGTCAGGGTCCTGCCACGGATTACCTGAGTTCAAGAGCCTTCCTGTGAGGATAGGTGTACATCCCCCTCATCCCTACCCACATCCTCAGGAAGTTGCACGCAGAGACTCGATGCCAACAGAAGCCTAAACTGACTCTGCTCTTCCCTAGATGTATTTCTGGGATCATCAGATACTACTACAGAAGTATCAGGGAATGGGGAACAGACTGGGAGAGAAGTGTTGCTGTTGCTGTTCTTGTTATGGTTTATTCGCCAAGTCATGTCTGACTCTTTGCGACCCTATGGACTGTAGCCCAGCAGGCTCCTCTATCCATGGGATTTCCCAAGCAAGAATACTGGAGTGAGTTGCCATTTCCTTCTCCAGGGAATCTCCCCAATCCCGGGATTAAACCTGAGTTTCCTGTGCTGGCAGGCTAATTCTTTACCACTGAGCAAGCAGGAAAGCCCAAGAAAAAGGTTCATGGCAATATTTAATCCAGAATGAAACCCATCTCAGTTGGCCAGCAGATCCCTAGGAACATGTTAAGAGGAATTCCAGGCACTGGGAAATGCCAGACATCATCTAAGGAGAAAGAAAGTAGTAGCCCAGGAAGCAGGATGTAACTAACATACAGTGTTAACCCAACAGCCATCAATAATGTTCGGGCTCAGCTGTTTGGAACGCCTCTTCCCGAGGACCTGACTTGCCTCCATGTCTTCACTGGCCATGATGGGAAAGGGATGGAGATGGTGGAGGTGGCACGCCAGGCGGAAAGATGGGACGTGATTACTGCCATCAGAAGACAGAAGGAAAAGAGAAGCAGAAAGAAAGGAGCAAGGGTACAGAAACAGATAGCAGACAGATGGATGGGTGGATGGGTAGAGGAACAGACAGATCCATTTGCATTTTGGGATGGCATCAGAGACTCAGTGGACAGGAGTCTGAGAAAACTCTGGGAGGTGGTGAAAGACATGGAAACCTGATCTGCTGCAGCCCATGGGTTCACAAAGAGTCAGACACAACCGAGCGAGTGAGCAACAACAGGGAATCAATGGATCTTCTTCAAATAAATCAATATTTAATGAATCAATTAAATATTGCCATGATCTGTAGAAAAGAATAAGCAATGACAAAGGTGTCAGATACCTACTTGGTTCTGGTCGCTAAACCTTCAACTTCCTAGGCATCAGCTCATGTAATCTATCAGTGACTGCGTTGCTATTCTGCCTACTTTACACAGAAAGAAACCATAGACTCGATTAATAATATCAGAGCTGGAATTAAATAGCCTCAGATATGCAGATGATACCACCCTTATGGCAGAAAGTGAAGAGGAACTAAAAAGCCTCTTGATGAAAGTGAAAGAGGAGAGTGAAAAAGTTGGCTTAAAGCTCAACATTTGGAAAATGAAGATCATGGCATCTGGTCCCATCACTTCATGGGAAATAGATGGGGAAACAGTGGAAACAGGGTCAGACTTTATTTTGGGGGGCTCCAAAATCACTGCAGATGGTGACTGCAGCCATGAAATTAAAAGACGCTTACTCCTTGGAAGAAAAGTTATGACCAACCTAGATAGCATATTCAAAAGCAGAGACGTTACTTTGCCAACTAAGGTCCATCTAGTCAAGGCTATGGTTTTTCCTGTGGTCATGTATGGATGTGAGAGTTGGACTGTAAAGAAGGCTGAGAGCCAAAGAATTGATGCTTTTGAACTGTGGTGTTGGAGAAGACTCTTGAGAGTCCCTTGGACTGCAAGGAGATCCAACCAGTCCATTCTGAAGGAGATCAGCCCTGGGATTTCTTTGGAAGGAATGATGCTAAAGCTGAAACTCCAGTACTTTGGCCACCTCATGCGAAGAGCTGACTCATTGGAAAAGACTTTGAAGCTGGGAGGGATTGTGGGCAGGAGAAGAAGGGGACAACAGAGGATGAGATGGCTGGATGGCATCACAGACTCGATGGACATGAATCTGAGTGAACTCCGGGAGTTGGTGACGGACGGGGAGGCCTGGCGTGCTGAGATTCATGGGGTCGCAAAGAGTTGGACACGACTGAGCAACTGAACTGAACTGGAATTAAAACCTAGTTCTGGGTAGTCACAAAACCCTCAGGTTTTCCACTGTCCACCCTGCCTCTCATTCAAGGTCATGCTACAGTTCGGAAGACATTACATCAGAAGATGGAATGCAGACCATAAAGATTTGCTCCATGAGCGCATAATTATAAACCACACCCTCACACTACTCAACCATTTACCACATGCATCCTGCTGAACACAAACACAAAGAGAGCACAACAGACTCTCCCCAAGCCCTCCAGGACTTGCCAACGAGCAGACGAGAAGCGCGGTTCCGTTCAACACTGTCTTTCCCCACCTCTGTCCTTCACAATCCACGGTCCCCACAGCCCCACCTCCCAGACAGTTTTTTACTCCAGCAGTTCCCACCTTCTAATGTACAAACAAACTGCCTAGGATTTTGTTCAAATGCAAATTCTGATTCAGAAGATCCGGAATCTGAGAGTCAGCCATTCTAACAAGTGATGTTAGAACCCAAGAGATGTTAACACTTCTGGTCTGAGGATCACATTTTAGGTAACTAACTGTTGCTCTATACTCCATTGTTGCAGAAATCAACATGCTAACCATAAAAGAATATTTAGCATCATTTCCTGGGCATTCAGAGCATTTACTACACGTAACAATAAGAAATGTGATGCGGATGTGGGGATTTGGGTTCTACGTGTTAATATATTTAAAGACAGAGCATCTGTAAGTCAGGGAGTCCCCCAAGCCCTTCCCAAATTACACAGATGCAGTTTTCTATGACTGAAACCAAGAGAGGCACAGTAAAGAATAATGGAATAATGGCCATCTTGATGCTATTTAAATATATATTTACTTCTTATTCATGATCTTTCACCCATTCAATTTTCTCTGAAAAATTATTCAGGTCACTTTTTAAATGGGTTTCAATGTTTCCAGGACTGCAGCTCATTATAAAATTGCTCACAGCAGATAGAATCTTGCTTCAGCACAGCACTGGAGCTGGCAGACTCAGAAATCGGTATGCGGATATTGTACCATAAACATTAATTTAGTATTATGTGCAAGGTTGATTGATTAATAAATACATAAGCCAGGAAGCCTAGTTTAACTTTCAATTCACTTTTTTTTAAATTTCTCAGAGAGGGAAAAATTAATCTAGAAGTGTTGATTGATTGAGAGCTTTAGTCTCATCTAGATAGCAATGGAAAATGACAATGACCCTGGGACTCTGCAAAACGCATCATTTGCAAAATACACCCAATCAACAAACTTCATCACACAGTGATGGATGGTCAGCAAGCAAAGGCTGTAGAGATCATGGAGGAAAAGAACGTGTAATTGTCCAAGGAAGCAGCTCATCATGCAGTGGAGAAACCAGGAAGAACTAGCAAATATTGCCAGCTCAGGGGTGGATACAAATGAAAAGAAAAAAACAAAAACACTTGAAACTTTAAAAATTAATGAGCATCAGAGCACTCTGGCAGACTAGCAAATTAGAATTAGTACATTGCATTCTTAAGAACATACAGATCGTAAACATATTGTGCAGCTGTGGTCCCACTACAAAGACTCAGTATGACGTAAAGTACTGACTTACACTAGTGCCATGATTAAAAGGTCACATTTAGAACCAAATATTCTATATCCAGATTTAAATAGTGCTGAATTTTTTTCTAAAAACAAGGGAAGCATCATCATTGTTCTCTGCTTTGAAGGGTAGCAATTAAGCTGAGCAGGGCAATTGCTTTTAAATTAAACCTACATCTCCTTCCCGTGATTCTGTTTTTCCTTTCCAGCTCATATTTACACAATGACAATCAAGGTCAAGTTCCAAGCCCTAAGCCTCAGAAAGCCGACATCAGAATCATCAATAATTGTTTGCATTCAGTGTGTCCAGGGAAGGAAAAGAGAAGAAGAAGGTAACATTTGAGGATCTACTACAATAAGAACTGTGAAATATTCCACCAGAGATTCCAACCAAAGTCCTCACATCAACACTCTTGTTTTATTAACCCTATTTCACAAAGGGGAAAATGAAAGATTAGGGATGTTAGGGAGACTGCAACAGCTGTTAAGTGGCAGAACCCCATTACTGTTGGGTTTTGTGCATGTCTTAGAGAATAATCTTTCCGCAACCTGCAAGAATGACTGCAGAACTTATTAAAGCACATTGTCAGACTCCCCTACTCAGAGTCTCCGATTCAGTCAGTGTGTTCATTTCCTACAGCTGCTGTAACAAATCACCACAAACTGGGCAGCTTCAGAGCACAATGTCGTTATCTCACAGTTCTGTGGGTCAGATGTTCACATACCGCACAGCTCTAGTGGGTCCTCTGCTTAGAGTCTCACGGGGCTGAAATCAAAGGTGTTGACAGGGCTACCTCCCTTCCTGGAGCCTCTGGGGAAGAATCTGCTTCTGCCCTCATTCAGCTTGTTGACTAAACTTAGTTCCTTGTGGTTGGAGGACTGGTGTCCCCTTGTCCCTTTGTCTCATCAAAGGTCCAGCTTGACCCGTAGGGGCTTCTTGCACTCCCCCCACGCTTTCCAAGTGGCCACTCCCAGCAAGGCCAGAATCTCTGAATCTCTAAGTTTCTCTTCTGCAGCATCTATCTGACTCCAACTAGAGAAAGTTCTCTGGTTTTAAGGACTCATCATAATTAGACTGGCCCTTTGGTAATCCAGGAAAATCTCCCAATCTTAAAAGTCCAGAAACCTTAATTACATCTGCAAACTTCCCTTTGTATGTAGCATAGTCACAAGATCCTCGGATAAGAGAACACATATCTCTTTTCAGAAGTGGGTGCCTTCTACCCACTGTAATCAATCTGGGGCCCCAGAATTTCTGATCTAACAGGTTTCTAGGTGATGCTGCTGGTCAAGCAACCACACTTTGTGAACTCCTGCTCTAGCTTTTACCCCAAGTGTGGCCCATGGTGTCAGCATCACCTAGAAGCTTGTTAGAAATGCAGAATCTCGGGCTTCATCCCAGACTTAGTAAATAAGAACCTGTGGTTTAACAACATCCCTATGGAATTTCTATGCTCATAAAAGTTTGAGAAGCATTGCTCCAAGGCAATAAAAAATGGGATAAAGGGATAAAGTGTGTGGGCCTGCTGTCACTTCAGTCGTGTCCAATTCTATGCGACCCCATGGACTACAGCCTGCCAGGCTCCTCTGTCCATGGGATTCTCTGGGTAAGAATACTGGAGTGGGTTGCTATGTCCTTCTCCAGCAGATCTTCCCAACCCAGGGATCGAACTCATGTCTCTTATGCTTCCAGCCTTGGCAGATGGGTTCTTTACCACAAGAACCACCTGGGAAGCCCAAAAGAATGAAGTATATGCTTTATTTATTCTCAAAACCTTTTGGAAAGACACTGCTCCTCCTTTGTCCGGGTACTGCCTCTCCTTTTTATTCTCTTGCCAGGAATGGAGACAGGTATCTTACCCATAAATTTGTACCTATAAAGGATTCCTGTTCTGTCTCTCCAGTTATATTTGCCCACCCCTACTCCCCATTTTCTTTCAAAAGGAGGAAAATCTCCAGATGATTCAACCAAAGAAATGTTTAACAACCTGAACAGAAACAGGCTGGATCTGATGATTCACTGGGCAGCCTTGCCCAGGACACCCCTCCTTTGGTCACATCCAAGGTCTGATGGGAACAGATTTCGAATGGTGCTCAGATGGGTTCCAGAAGGAAATACGGTACTCACCATCATCCATGACCAGGGACAGGGCGAGTGCCGGCACGTGCAGCAAAATCTGCTTTTATTTTGACATTAATAGGATTTCTGCAGTCCTGGAAAGAGATTCAGCAGAATCTAAGGGTCCCAGAGGAGAAGAAAATGTCATTAACCCTTTTATTGAGGATGTTATTGGTTTTCTGTGAATTCACATTAGAGGAAAGTGACTGCAGTTAGAATCTATGGAAGAGGGCTGAAAAGCGATGCAGACAGACAGCCTGCGACCAAACACACAGCTTGCTACTCTCTCCAGCTCAACAAAGCCTGAATGCAATTACTGAAACCTAATCATTAGACAGCCAGAGAAAGTGGAATACCTTTCAAGAGGTACACATTAACTGAGCATTGATTATCCCAAATTCTCTTGCTTTCTCTTAATTTAAGGCAAGATAAAGAGAACACATCAAAAATGGAAAGAGGTCTGGTAGTGAAAATAAGAATATATGAGTACAATGAAGTTCTATTAAGCATACTCTATTGGTAAAAGACAAACTGATAAACTAATCCTCTCTCTCCCCCCGACCTCTCTCTCTCTCTCTCTCTCTCTCTCTCTCTCTCTCTCTCTCTCTCTTTCTCTCTCCTTCTCTCTCTCTCTCACACACACACAGTCACTCACTATGCTGTTTCTTTTTCAGTACACTGAGTTCCAGGCAATAAAGACCCATATTGTCTGCTAAAATCAACCGATTACTCCAGAATCTGCACAAAGAATTGAATAAACCAACTCTCATTCCCAGCACATTCTCCTGATTCTTGGACTTCTCCCTTAATTGCATGAGGAGACCACGAGAGCGTTTGCAGTACTAAACCCAGTCCTCTAAAACATCACCAAATTATCTGTGGGTACTCAGTGATACAAGTGTGCATTGGCAAAGGATGTTGGCCACTCAGAAATGTTCGACGAGGCACCTGACACTGTATGCAAATAACACCAGCAAAGAGTCAACAGGCAATGACCGGTGAAGGCAAGATGCGAGGCAAAAGCCAAAGAGATAACAAGCACTCCAGAAGTCTCGAAGGGAAAAATGATTCCTGCCTCTCCGATCAGTGCCATTCACCCACCTCCATTTCTGGAAACTATTTACCTTGAGAAGCATTTACAAAGAGAAAAAAAAAATATTGAAATCTACAGAGTGCTTACTTTTGAAAACCACCTAGCAAAATAGCTTGGCTTTCAATCTGTCACCGATGAACCAGTGTTCTCTTAGATCCATGTTTATTGGGAGTGGAGGGAGAAATGAGAGAGCTTAGATCAAACTTGGGATCACTCTGGGGTCACTGGGGGACACAAGATGAGCCTTCACTGGATGCTTGACCTGATGGGCAATAGTCTGGTCGAATCTCCTCCAAACTCTTCATCTTTTCATATATATAAATTTACGATATATACAAATTTATGATATATATACATATAATTATCAATCGAAAGTATACATAATAACCTGGGTGCTTCCCCCCCATATACTGTGTTTCTCTCTCTATTCTTTCTCACATGCTATTTCATCTCTCCTTCCCATTTCTGTGACCCCAAACCACCTAAACATCTTTTAAGATCCTGTTCAGATGTTGCAAGCCCTGCATATCTGCTGTCGGAGGCTGCAGCTGTCCCTGACACGTGGTTGACGGCCACCACTGTCCCAGCACGCTTGCTGCTTGGCCACCAGCCCTCCACTTGCTCTGGTGCTTCTCCATCTTCACAGCCATCAATTACCACCTCCACAAAGCTGCTGCAGCCCCAGTGTTCTTCCCTGGGAAATCCCATGGATAGAGGAGCCTGGTGGGCTGTAGTCCACGGGGTCACTTAGCGACTGGACAACAACCAAATTAAAGGAAAACTTCCCCCAAGTGACTAAAATCATTTGAGACCTTCTGTTCCTTCTTCTAGGGTAGTTGGGGCAATAAGCTTGAAAACCCATCCAGAAAACACTTAAAGGACACCCACCTGTATCCCACAGACTTTGCCAAATGTCTCCTCTGTACCTGGCACACAGCTGGATGCGGTGAATATAGTGGGAAGGACACTGCTCCCCAGATGCGCGTGCTGCTCGCCAGAGCAGCTCAAGAAGCGCTATGCACGACTTCCCTGGTGATCCAGTGGTTCAGAATCTGCCTTCCAATACAGGGGGTGTAGGTTTGAGCCCTGGGAGAGGAACTAAAATCCCACTTGCCACCAGGCACCTAAACCCTCAGGCTGCAACTAGAGAAAGCCCGCTGCCACAATGAAGACCCAGCGCAGGCAAGACTTTTAAAAAAAAATTTTTTTAAGAAGAAAGAAGTACTATGGTGACAGAGCAGAAAGGTGGTTACAGGAATTCAAGGAATAGCACACAACTGGGGAGACAGATTTTAGTGCCAGGAGACTACATTGCTGGAGTCTTTCTCACTTCTACACATCTTTTGCATAAAGGTGCTGACCGCCTTTTCTTCTTTCAAGAATGGTTTGTACAGCACACAGCCTTGGAAGATAGAAATGGTGTCTCCTTCCAGAGCACGGGGAAGAACGTTTATTGTATAGTACAATAAAAATCTCATCTCCCTCCTGGGGAAAAATCAGGCAAGTTTCCTTGCAGTCCATTGTTAAAAAAAGATTGAGGTTTCCTAAGCTGGGGGTTCCACAGCTGTGAAGAAAACCCAGTCCAGGTGCAGCGACCAGGACACTCTCTGCTGCCTACATGACTTTGGGGACAAAAGAAGCTGACACACACATGAGACACGAGGTGCTTGCTCTGCAGAGAATAGTAAAGTCCTTTGTCTCTCACCCAGCAGGGCTGTGTCTTCTCCCAGCACCCTTGACACAGTGCTGGGCTGCAATGTCAGCTTGAAACAATAAAACCTAGGAATCTTCACGGTTCTTGACATTTAGATGGGGTCAGATTTGGTGGGTCCTGACAACCACTTGAGCCAAGACAGGCTGGCTTTGTATAAGTTAGCCACGGGACATCCAAGAAGACAAGGTGAAGAGCACACACAAAAAGCCAGAAAGCATGATCACCCAATGCATTTAGAAAACCTCAGTTTAGAACAGGTTGGCCAGATGATCATCAAGAGTTTTACACACAGTCATGAAACTAAATCAATGGATTCAATTTCGCCTTAAGGGTCATTTCGAGTTAAATTTTTATTGATAATATTAACCATAGTCTTAGTTAATGCAGTTCTTCCCAAACTGAGGTTGAAAGAAAAACTGTTCTGTATACTGTTCGTTGGTGTTCCAAGAAAAATCGACTTTCCTTGCACAATTAAGTTAGTTTGTTAACTGCAGATGAAGTTCAATAGGTTTCCCCCCGTCCACTGAAGTTTCCTCAATACTTTAACATGGTTATGCATATTTTTTAAAAACCAAGAGAACACTTAGCACTCCGCCTAGCCCAAGCTAATCTGATCAGATATCCTTTGTTTAGGGAACCCTGACTAACGTTTCCTGGAATCATTGATCTGTTCCTGCTGATGTGAGTAATGTCTGTCTAAATCCATTTAAAAATCACTATAGGGTTGGGAAGATCCCCTGGAGGAGGAAATGGCAACCCACTCCAGTATTCTTGCCTGGAGAATCCCATGGACAAAGGAACATGGCAGGCTACAGTCCATGGGGTTGCAAAGAGCTGGATATGACTTAGTGACTGAGCAAGCACCATAGACTTCTAAGTAAACACAAAAAAATTATAATTGATAAAATTAATCTTTGACTGGATTTGCTTTTCAAATGTATCCATAGGGTTAGGAGTCTGTGTTCCTAAACCTTCATGACCTAAAAAAAGTAAAATTTCATAAATGCTCATCTGCCTCTCTTCTCTGCTCCAGTGATCTACAAATTAACAAATCATTCCATTCACCACACAGAAACATTTAAGCATTTGGGCCATGCAGTCTCATCTCTGGTTGAATAACCTGTTCCAAGGGCAATTCACGTGGTATTAAATATATTTTATTGTTGTTGTTGTTTAGTCACTAAGTCACGTCTGACTGTTTGTGACCCTGTGGTCTATACCCCACAAGTCTCCCCTGTCCATGGGATTCTCCAGGAAAGAATACCGAGTGGGATGTCATTTCCTTCTGCAGGGGATCTTCCCCACCCAGGGATCAAATCCGGGTCTCCTGCATTGACAGGCAGATTCTTTACCATCTGAGCCACATGGGAAGGCCAGTATATGTTACTATATCACAATCAAACACAGCAAGTCTGTGATCTACCCTGTACAATTCACGTGTTATATATTCTTTGTCAAAGAATGCACTTAGGTCATTGAAAATAGAGCATGATATCCTTAAATTATTTTAATGTGAAAAATATGTAATTATATAAACTACCGTATTATATGTATGCCTATGTATCATATACATACATTTTGAAAACACCTATGCAAGTTCTTTCAACTCTAAAACTAAAAGGATTAGAGAGTGAAGGAAGTCAGAAAGAGAAATATATATTCACACATGTATGTGGAATCTAGAAAAATGGTACAGATGAACGCAGCTCCAGGGCAGGAAGAACAATGCAGCCATAGAGAACAGACATATGGCCACAGTGGGGGAAAGAGAAGGTGGGATGAGTTGAGAGAGAAGCAATGACATAAATACTCTTCCATGTGTAAAACAGATAGCTGGTGGGAAGATGCCCTATAGCACAGCGAGTTCTGCTTGGGGCTCTGTGATGACCTAGAGGGGTGAGGTGGGGGGGGGGGGCCCACGAGGGAGGGGATGTCTGTATACATACCTTGATTCACTCCGTAGTGTAGCAGAAATGAACACAACATTGCAAAGCAATTATACTTCAATTTTTAAAAAAAGATTACAGAAACCACACAAGACAAAGTTGATAGCCTTCTGATTGTTAGACATTTTATAGCTGAAATAATGGTTTAATCATTGCTCCAAGCACATGTTACAATACAAATGTAAAAAATACTTTCCTTGAAGTTGTAGGGAAAACTGGTATTTCCCACACTGAAAAGCTCTCTTGACCAAAAGTATTTTGTCTTAACCTGCTTCAATCTATTAAAGGGCAAAGATTCAATTAGATGGTTTTCTGCTGTCTGTAAATTTATCCTGAATCCCTCACCCCTAGCACAGAGCCATCATATACAAGACATCCAATCACTATTTATTTAATCAATAAGTAAACTTTTCACCTGGAAATTGATATAACTATACCATACAATTTTAAGTACATTTTCTCTCTGTGAATTTCTCTACCACCAATCCATTTAATTCAAGTGGGTATGAAAGGTGGAAGAAGACAGTGAGAATCCTGACTTAAAACTGAGCATTTAAAAAACTAACATCATGGCATCCAGTCCCATCACTTCATGGCAAATAAATGGGGGGGGGGGGGGAGTGGCAGATTTTATTTTCTTGGACTCCAAAATCACTGTAGATGGTAACTGCAGCCATGAAATTCAAAGACACTTGCTCCTTGGAAGAAAAACTATGACAAACCTAGACAGCATATTAAGAAGCAGAGACATCACTTTACCCACAAAGGTGTGTAAAGTCAAAGCTATGTTTTTTCCAGTAGTCAGGTATCGATGTGAAAGTTGGACTTTAAAGAAGGCTGAGCACCAAAGGATTGATGCTTTCAAACTATAGTGTTGGAGAAGACACGTGAGAGTCCTTTGGACTGCAAGGAAGTCAAACCTAAAGGAAATCAACTCTGAATAGTCATTGGAAGGACTGAGGTTGAAGAAAACTCCAGTATTTTAGCCACCTGATGCAAAGAGCTGACTCATTGGAAAAAACTCTCATGCTGGAGAAGATTGAGGGCAGGAGGAGAAGGGGACAACAAAGGATGAGATGGTTGGATGGCATCACTTACTCAGTGCACATGAGTTTGAGCAAATTCCGAGAAATAGTGAAGGACAGGAAAGCCAGACGTGCTACAGTCCACGGGGGTCACAAAGAGCTGGACACAACTAAGCAATTGAACAACAAATGAAAGTTCACTAAAAAAAAGAAACTAAAAGAAATGTAAAAGAAGTGTTTAAATAGTTTAAATGTTCAAATGGAGGAATGATTAAATTACTAAAATCCTAAGGATTATATTAAAAAATTAGAGTTAAAACAATTTAGTAAATGTAGACAACATTTTGCTTCTATAGATGTTTCACTTAAATTGAAAAGCAAACACATTTGTCACCACAGTTTTTCTTTATAAACTATTTGACAGAGCTTTACAATATTCATTTATTTGAGATCTTTAGCCTTCTTAAAACAAGTAGCATTTGTTTTATAAATCCTCTGGATTTTAGCAGAGCAATATTTTGTTATTTTAAACAAAAGTCATGCAGAGGAGTCAGCAATTCATGTTGAAATCAATAAAAGATTTGAAACCACATAGGTAACTTATCTGTCCCTGTGTCTGAGTTAGACAGGGCTAAATGTAATGTCTCTTGGGCCCATGAGCTTTGTTTGTCTGTCTGTTTGTTAGACTTGGTGTAGCCAGGATAATCCTCAGCTTCAAAGCTGCTTCACCAATCTCATGTGTGAGGACTCACCACCACACTCATCTCTTGGTTATTTGTGCTTATTAGACCCACATCAAGACCTTTCCTACAGAAAGCTGAAAACAAAGGATCCCCAACCCCTGTGAATTTATCACCTACGTGAGAAGACAGTCATACACAGAACTAACTGTGCTATAGAATGGAGTTCACTTACTCATCCATTCATCGAGTCCTTACTGATTTCTGCAATGTTTATTGAACGCATTTATGGCGCAGGGTCTGTGGAAGATGCTGCAGGGACAAGGCCTAACAAAATATCGTAGTCCACTGGCAGGCTTATGGTACATTACATTCACCCACTTCCACAACCTCTACCCTGGCCCTAGTCCAGTCCTCAACAACCAGAAAAGACTATTGTCTACCATTTTCCCAGAATCTCCAGCCAATAGACAGTGCTTCAGTCTTCCTAATACACAACTTTAAGTAACTCCCCTCTTCAAAGTAGACCTTTGGCTCAGATAGTAAAGGTCTGCCTGCAACGCAGGAGACCCAGGTTCAACCCCTGGGTCGGGAAGATCCCCTGGAGAGGGAAATGGCAATCTGCTCCAGTACTTTTTCCTGGAAAATCCCATTGACAGAGGAGCCTGGTAGGTTACGGTCCATGAGGTCTCAAAGAGTTGGACACGATTGAGCAACTTCATTTTCCACTTTCCTCTTCAAAACCTTTTACTTCCACTCTGTAACCCATGCAGTAAACTATAAATTTCTTAACCAGCAATAATTTGGGGACCTCACCATCTTGACCCCAATCTATCTTTCCAGTCTTAAAAAACTAACATGTCAAGGAGTGATTTACATGATCCCAGTCCTTTTGCTCCAGTCCATGGGGTCGCTAAGGGTCAGGCACGACTGAACGACTTCACTTTCAATTTTCACTTTCCTGCATTGGAGAAGGAAATGGCAACCCACTCCAGAGTTCTTGCCTAGAGAATCCCAGGGACGGGGGAGCCTGGTGGGCTGCCGTCTATGGGGTCTCACAGAGTTGGACATGACTGAAGTGACTTAGCAGCAGCAGTCCTCTGGCATATAGTATTCCATATACACGGCCCTAGCATTTTCACAAACACTATCTCAACAACAATGGAGATTATCTGAGCAATCCTGTGTGTCCCCCTAAAACACTTCATTTCTCCCCTTGGCTCACCAGAACTTGGTTTCCAAGCTCCAGACATCTAGGTGGAGCCATGTGACTAGTTCCAGTCAATAGAATGTGAACAGATTTGGATTTCTTAAATGGCCTGTTTTCCTAAGAGATCTCTCACATGCTCTTCTTCTCTCTTCCCTTTTGTGGCAAACTTGGGGGTCATATGTTAAGGACAATGGCATCCCAGGAAGGAATGCCTGAAACTCACATTCCCCCCAACACCGCTTCACCAACTCCCCCAAAAATCAAATGGACTGGGATGTTAGGAGACCTTTGATTTTCATTGCATTAAGTGACTGAGATTTCCATTTATTCTGACAATGCAGGAAGAAATTAATTTGATATCCTTTTAGAAATGAGAAGACTAAGATTCTGAATGATAAGTGACATCCACATACATATGGTTAGGGACTTCCCTGGTAGTTCAGTAGCTAAGACTCCATACCTCCACTGCACGGGGCTAGGGTTCAGTCCCTGGTCAGGGAACTAAGATCTCACATGACAAATAGTGCAGCCAAAAAAAAAAAAAAAAAATCTAAAGAGATTTTCTTAAAGTTTGCATTGACTTAAGTTCATTTTTATAAGCTTTTATAAAATTTGATATATTTTCTACTTCTATTATTTTAAACTATTCCATTCCCCAAGATACAACATATAAAATATCATAATTCTTTTTTAAGTGCTACTTTAGTAGTTGTATTTTAAAGACAACAGAATCACTAGGGGGTGGGATGGGGTAGGAGGGAGGTTCAAGAGGCGGAGACATATATACATATATACATACCTATGGCTGATTTATGTGGGTGTATGGCAGAAACCAACACAATATTGTAAAGCAACTATCCTCCAATTAAAAATAAGTATGTGTATATATATGAATACGTATACATATATATGACAACAGAATCAAAAAAGACATTATAGGCAGCATTGGCTTTGCATTGCCTTGCATGTAAGTCACCCAATAATCATGTTGAATGAACAAAGGTGGTGGTTTAACCATTGAATCTGTCATGAGTAGATGCATGGATTTACAGTGAGTGTCAGCAAAAGTCACTTCTGATACTAACGCAGATGGGTAAGGTCTGTAAAGGATCTTCTGGACATGGCATCCACTTTGATCTCCTCTTTAACTACAGGACGTTAATTCTAGTTTTTAAAGTGTACTTTGAAACTCTCTGATCCTCTCTAATGAGCCACTTGATTATATAAGCTCTGCTTCATGTTTCAGAAATGAATCTGCAGTGTCTATGCTTCTCAGAGATGAACTTAGGGTATTTGAAGAGTGGAGTAGACTATTAACAAGCTGTTATTCTTGTTTTATGTCTGTTACCACAAACCAATTCGCTTCAGCAGTTTTTACCTACTAAAAAAAAAAGTTATACAAATTAAAACATGTCTTAAAAAATGAATCGCTTCTAAATAAACCTTAGATGCAATTAGAATGATGATACTTATTATGAAGAGCCGAGTCTCCTTTCATTTGCCACCAGTGACAAAGGTTAAAAATGTCCTCCTATAAAATACCACATAATTAAACAAAGCAATTTTGTAATTACCCACTACAGAACTGGATGAATTCCAAGTTTCATAATTATTTCAACCTATAGATGATCCACTTGTACAGAAAAAAAAAAAAAAAGTCCAAAGGACTTTCTCTTCAGTGCAGTTTATTTCCTTCCCATTTCTCTCAATTTGTTCAGCTACTCTTCAAAAAAAAAATTTTTTCAAAAAACAAATAGCTGTCCACTCCTTGAACATCCCTCCTCCAGTAATGATGCATAGTTATGGGTATAGACTGTCAGGCTTTCTGTTTTAGAATTGCTAAAACTCCGCACCAGAAATGAGACATACAAGTGGTACCTGGTCAACCCACCATCGTTGGGTGCAAGAGTAATACCTAAGGAGAAGTTGAGGGAACTCACTATAGTAATCTGATAGAGACAAAACTCTGTGAAAGTCAAATTCCTGTTTCCCAATGGGATCAAATTACACAATAGACAGGCAAATTCCCACCATGCCAGCTTCCTTATGCTGAACTTCTGGAAGTTTCCATCTAAACCACACACTATCCCCTCAACTTCTCACCATGCCCAGGAGACAGGCTCCTTCCCAAAACTTCAGCTAAATATCCAGCTAGCACTTCCCTGTCAATGGAGGACATTGCCTGTGGGTAATTCTGTAGAAGGAATCCATTATGCACAATCCAACATACTCTGAGATGATAAAAAAAATTTTTTATTTTTTTTAGAAACCTCCAGAATTTCCAGGTCACTGGATGAATTTTAAAATCCCAGAGACGACCTAGTCCTTTCATCAAATATCTATGATACACCTTAGGCATTTTGCAAGTACCAATTCTAATACCTTGGCCAAATTTCACCTTTGAGAAGGTGCCCTGGTTAATTATTCAGTCATTTTATTTTGAAAGTAGTATTCTTGCTTTAGGCTCAGACCACTTTCCCCTAGCACAATGAATAAATGTCCCCAGATGCCAGGAGGCTGGGTGGAGTTTCTGTAAGTGAAAAAAATCAAAAAATTATGAAATTCCACTCAGATCTCACTATTAGAGCATGATTAACTTTTCCAGAAGGTCACACTTGCCTTCTGGAAAAGTGAAAAACAGAGTACGTTAACCAATGATTCACAGAGTCCAAGTTCAATGTCCTCTGGGGACTCACCTCCTAGTCTGAGCATTCAGAACAAGGGAGAACAAGGGTCATTACAAGAATCCAGTGGTCCAGGCAAAGCAGCTTGGTTTTGTCTTTCAGGCTCTTCTCTTTCTGCCTTTTAATGTAAAAATAAAAGACTAAATTACCTGACCTCTAGGCAAATGAAACACCCTGTATAAATTTCAACTGAAAACCACTTAGAGCAATTTTATATTTATATGCTGTCCTTATGAGAGCATACATTTATGTATCCCTTATTATGCCAGACAACTTTCTAGGTGTTTTATAAAAATTATCATTTTTAATCCTTATGATAAGCCCTTTTTTTTTTTTTTTTGCATGAAACGACAGGTTCTAAGAATTTAAGTGACTTGGTTAAGGTCACCCAATATGAAAGCTGAACATCTGTCTCCCCAGCCCGTGGTCTTTCTACAAAAGTTACTCTGCATGTACAGGTATCGATTCTCCACCAACTCTGCCAACTCCTGAGCCGCTTCCATTTTTCAACACTCATTTCTCCCTTAAACACCTTATCTGGAGCTTAGAAACCCTCTACCAAAACATTTTTCTTCATCTAGTATTGCATTTCTCACTCCATGTCAACTTCCTACTGTTCTTAGAATTCTCTCTGCCTTGGTTTCCTCCGTTAACCCATGTGGCTTCTGACCTCCTGACCAAACAGACTAATCATCCTTCCTTCCTTCCTCAGCCATGTTGATATCAACTCCTTCTTTCATTCACCCTGTTTGAACATCCACTCTGTGTACTCTGCCTGCCACCGAGAACACAAAAATACATAATATAATCTCATTCCCCTAAGGCATCTCAAAGTCTACTTGGGAGAGACAGGCAAGGAAAGAAACCATTCGAAGGCAATGGAACAGTTGCTATAAGACAGATCATGCTTAGAAAACTGCAGGAACACATTGATTGAATACCTGCTGTTATCTCCTTGCATCTGGTCTTATTATCGTCAGATCATCTGAACTTTAAAGATGAGGAAGCTGAGGCTTGGAGAGTTAAGATAATTTGCCCGAAGTCCAACATCTTGGAAGTGAGAAAGTAGAATGACCAGCTCAAGACTATCTGATAATGAACTCACCCTCTTTCCCATCCACAAGCACTAATGCAGGTCTATTCTACACTCGAACGCAAGCTCTTTTCTTACGACAGTTTCCAGTTCGGCCCCTTCCTCTTGTCCACAAGCACCAGTTCCAACAGAACCCTCATAGTACCCCTGATGCTCTACTACAATGTCCCGCCATGCTCTTTGCCTCAGGAGGAGCCCTGTCACTCTGGAGGGTCTATAGCACAAAGAGGGAAAACCTGTGTTTGCTGGGGTGCCAGTTAGGCTTGCTGCAAACTACCCCACAACTCTGTGGGTTAAAACAATAATGTTTTATTGTCTCTCATGCTTCTGAGGGTTGCCTGGGCTCAGCTGGAAGTTTCTTGCTCAGGCTCTCTCATGCAATTGTAGTCAGGTGCTGGCTGGGATGGGAATCATTAGAAGTCCTCCCCTCACTCATGTTTCTGGTGTCTGGACTCTGATGGCTAGAACAAGTGGGAACTGGTTGAGCCCGTCCTTGGGTTCGCTCTGACCACCTCTTACCATGGCAGACTTGGAAGAGTGCCAGGCTTCTCACATGGCAAATGGCTGCCCCAAAACATGTATCCTAAAAGGCTGGGGAGAAAGCTTTAGACTTCTTTTGATCTAGCCACGGGCTTCCCAGGCAGCACTAGTGATTAAAAAAAAAAAAAAAAAAAACACCTAGGAATGCAGGTAGATTTAAGAGACGCAGTTTGATTCCTGGGTCAGAAAGATCCCCTGGAGGAGGGGGCATGGCAACCCACTCCAGTATTCTTGCCTGGGAAATCCCATGGACAGAGGAGCCTGGCAGGCTGTAGTCCACGGGGTTGCAAAAAATAGGACACAACTTGAGCAACTTAGTGAAATCTAACCTTGTAAATTCTAGAATGTTATGTCTGCTCAATTGAGATAAGTCTAAGTCCAAGGCATCAGTCCAGATTCCAGGAGAGGCAAATTGGACTCTACTTTTCAATGAAAGAAGTGGCAAAACAAAAAATTGATAACTTGATCTGGGTTCAAGTCCCAGCTTTGCCACTTACTAGCCAGGTGGCCTTAAGCCAGTGGCTTAGCCTCTCTGAAACAGTGTTTTTGTCTCTTAAATATTGTAAAGAGTATCTATCTCACTGGGTTGCTGTGAGAATCAAATGAAATCCAGTGTGTAAAGTGCCAAGTAGCAGGCAGGTAGGTGCTCTGTAAATGTTAATCTCTCTGGGTTGGTGGGGAGCAGTGTGTATGGGCTCCACAATTGGACACCAAATCTCCATCCTAAAACCAACCCACTTCCTTCCTTTTATTCGTGGCACAACCACCTCCCAGTTCCCTAAGTACAAGACTTCAGAGTCAGCCTCTCCCTTTTGGGCCCATTTTCTAAGCCCCAGTGTTTCTAATTCATCATTTTATCTCAAATCCACTACATCGACTCAATCCCAGGGTCTCATTCAGTCCTCAGCATCGTTCATCCACACACCATAATAATTCTCCCTGCACCCAGCCTCTCTCCCATTTCAACCTGTCTTCCAAGATCACCAGAGTTAGGCATTTGATGATACCAACCCTGTTTAAAAGTCTCCCACTCCTTTCAGATAGAATGCACAACTACTAGCACTCATAGAAGATTCTTTTACCCTCTGACCTCTGACCCCAACCCATACATCCACTTCCCTTCCCACCCCCCGCCTCTGAGACACCTTACACTGAAGTCACACCGGGGTGCCACCGTGCTTGACACACACATTCTGGATTCACGTGACTTTATGCCTTTGCAGGTCCTTGGGGCTCCGACAGGAATGCTCACAGCAGGAGACGCCTCTTCTCACAGCAGAGATTCTCCCTGAAAGCACCATCCACGCAACGATACTGATTTCTGCAGGGAGAATCTCACCCATGTGAGGACCACCTGCCCACCCACCGACATCCTCCACGCCTGCCGCAACGCCTTTCCATGACGGGCACCCAGTTCGTGGGTGCTCCCTGACTCCTCCCCGCTGCTCCTCACAGCCCTTCTGGGCCATCCTCCACCTCCCACCCCTCAGAACCTGCTTTCTGAGGTGACCATGCCCCTGGCCATTTGGCTGAGGGCCAGTCAGGACGGTCTGCAGCTGAATTAGAAGAGAGTTGGCACCTTGAACCTAACCAGAGGCAGAAACATGGGAGGCAACCCAACTGGGGACTCTCTCTCTCCCCTTAGTAGAATGTATTTCCTTGTGTTGCTGTTGTGTCGGGTTGAATAGAGACGAGCTGCAGCCCTCAAGGGGACGAAGGAAACCATGTGCTTTTCCTCACAACTGTATTGTCCCAGTGCTTCCTCTTCAGCTAATCAGTTACGGATTCCAACAGAGCACAGCAGTGGCCCCCGCCCAGCCCCAGACCTAGAGGCTGGAGTCCCAGCAGCCTGGCTGGTGTGTCCACATCTCTTTCTGGCCCTCAGAGTCAATGGAACACTCCCCCAAAGCAAAAACAACATCAGATCACAGGTCCAAGAAGGGAGTAATGAATTGCTCAGAAACCAAAATGCTAAAAGAGGAAATTATAAGATAAATTGCCCCAAATAAGTCATACGGAAACTCAAGCGTGTTCACACAAATTGGTGTTAAAAAGCAAGCTTAAAAATGGGCCCCCTGACTACCAAGTGAATATCAAAGGCTTCATTCACAGACTGTTTTGCAAAGTTCTTTTTAAAGAACTCTATATTTTATTATAGTAAAGCCCTTTGGTTTTGTACAAGTGGTTTAATAGTTTGAATTATAAAATATGTGAGTTGAAGAGGGAGGGGATACGTGTACACATACAGCTGATTTGCTTCTTTGTACAGCAGAAACTAACACAACATTGTAAAGCAAATATACCTCAATAAGCAGAGCACACCATCCGAAATGCTGGGCTGGATGAGTCATAAGCTGGAATCAAGATTGCAGAGAGAAATATCAACAACCCCAGATATGCAGATGATACTACTCAAATGGCAGAAAGCAAAGAGGAACTAAGGAGCCTCTTGATGAGCGTGAAAGAGGAGAATAAAACCACTGGCTTAAAACTCAACATTCAAAAAAAGATCATGGCATCCAGTCCCATCACTTCATGGCAAATAGATGGGGAAACAATGGAAACAGTGACAAGACTTTATTCTCTTGGGCTCCAAAATCACTGCAGATGGGGACTGCAGCCACAAAATTAAAAGACACTTACTCCTTGGAAGAAAAGCTATAACAAACCTAGACAGCATATTAAAAAGCAAAGACATCACTTTGTCGACAAAGATCCATATAGTCAAAGGTATGGTTTTTCCAGTAGTCAAGTATGGATGTGAGAGTTGAACCATAAAGAAAGCTGAGCACTAGAGAACTGATGCTTTTGAACTGTGATGCTGGAGAAGAATCTTAAGAGTCCCTTGGACTGCAAGAAGATCAAACCAGTCAAGCCTAAAGGAAATCAACCATGAACATTCGCTGGAAGGACTGATGCTGAAGCTCCAGTACTTTGACCACCTGATGGGAAGAGCTGACTCCTTGGAAAAGACCCTGATGCTGGGGAAGAAGGAGATGGGGGTGGCAGAGGATGAGATGGTTAGAGAGCATCACTGACTTAATAGACATGAATTTGAGCAAACTCTGGGAGATAGTGAAAGACAGAGAAGCCTGGTGTGCTTCAGTTCATGGGGTAGAAAAAAGTCAAACACAACTTAGTGAATGAACAATAGCAAAGAAGGAAAAAATAAAGCATATGAGTCTTTTCCTCTAGTTCTAGTTTTTTGTTTGTTTTTTATGAATATTCTCTCTTCTAAATTTTTCTTGTTCTTCAAAACTCATAAGGCCAACGATGGTGGTGGAGGGGCAGAGTTTGGCACAAAATTTCTAGAGACGAGCGCTTACACGTGGGGCCTGAATCTACAGCATGTCAGTAAAATTCCTCCCTTGTTGACAAGCACAGAATTTTTTTCCACTGGGACTTAAACCTGTTCCCCATGATCCTGATAACACCTGATGTGGTTTATACCCAAAGCAGAAATTCAGTGAATAGTAAACCCTAGCATTGTTTTGGGGCCTCCCTGGTGGCTCAGAGGTCTTCCCTGATAGCTCAGTTGGTAAAGAATCCACCTGCAATGCAAGAGACCCTGGGTTGATTCCTGGGTTGGGAAGATCTGCTGGAGAAGGGATAGGCTACCCACTCCAGTATCCCTGGGCTTCCCTTGTGGCTCAGCTGGTAAAGAAACCACCTGCAATGCGGGAGACCTGGGTTCGATCCCTGGGTTGGGAAGACCCCCTGGAGAAGGGAAAGGCTACCCACTCCAGTATTCTGGCCTGGAGAATTCCATGGACTGTATAGACCGTGGGGTCACAAAGAGTCAGACACGACTGAGCAACTTTCACTTTCACTGGTGGCTCAGAACATAAAGAATCTGCCTGCAATGCAGGAGATCTGAGTTCAATCCCTGGGTCTGGAAGATGCCCTTGAAAAGGGAGTGGCTACTTGCTCCAGCATTCTTGCCTGGGAAATCCCATGGAGCCTGCCTGGCCTTTAGGCTACAATTTTCTTAAAGTTTTTTAAATCAAATTTTATAAGCATGCCAATGTCAAAAGCAATTAATACTAAGAATCAAAATCACAAATACCAGTTTTTTTTTTAATTTCAACAGGTTTTACATTTGATCTTTAGAGAGCAGTAAAGTTTCCCCTTTTTTGTTGTCATTCTCCGACAACAACAACAACAAAAAAAACTGATATTTGCATCTGAGTTAGCAGCTGATAACAGAAAGATTATGAAAATTCTGGCTAAAATTAAAATGCCAAAACTGGGTCTTCTGGATAATGAGAAACTGATTGCCTCTGTTACTGAAGAGGAAAGGAAAACAGCAATAGAGAAATTTGCAAGTAGCAAGCCTCCCGTGGTGATGAGTACCAATTGGAAGAGGATAAAGCGTTTGAGAGAGAATCAAAAAATCTGTTATGCAGGATTTATAAGCACTGTCTACTTATGAGACTCATGAAAGCCCCAATGCAAGAGCCTTTGTTCTTGTAATCTGTCAAAAGTACCAACATTGCTCCTGTTTGCTTAATTAATTGCACTGGAAAAAAAAAACCCTCCAGGTAGAAACTGGATGAAATAATTCAGCTTGAGATGGGTGGTGGTTTCTTGCATGGCTGCACATCCTGTACATGCGAAATTTCTAATTTGCAGGTGCCAGCAAAGAGATCAGACCTCCCTTCTATAGAAGCTTATGAATTTGCACAGAAGCCTTTATCATGTAGAAGAGAGGTATTTACAAAGGCTTTTAAACAAATTTCATTTTCAAGAACTTTGGTAAATGAAATGTAAAACCTGAATACAGGTTGTGACTCCATCAGTTACCAGTAAGAGTGCTTCTTTCTCTCTGGGAAGAAACAGGTGGTACCTAGATGTCTTTTGACTTCATTTCATCTGTTGACAAAAGAAGTTTATGTTCAATTCAATAGTGAAGTGATTCAAGGTAAAAGTTAAAAGTCAACCATCCTTGGTAGCTGTGTACTTCATTTCGCAGTAATGTGTTCATTCCACTTTTCAAATTACCTTTAAAACCTGGTCTCATCAAAACCACCAGAATCTGCAAGTAAACACTTTTAAAAAAAGAAAGAAAAAGTCAAAGAGAAAAAGTAACTTTGCTTAACAGCACTTAACAAGCAATAAAGACTGAAATCCAAATCTCTTCAGCTAAAGGCAACTTTTTTTGACAGACAGCATTTAAGCAATCCTTAAAACTTTCGAGACTGATCATTTATTTATTCCCTTTGTGTTTCCTCAGATGACAGCCCCACATCCTCCGCTGAGTGAAGGAAAGAGGAAATTTCATGCTATTTCAGTTGCTTCTGAAATCATCCTACAAGACAACACAAGCACCCGTCATCTTGCCCACCCCCCCCCCATTCTCAGCACCTTTTATTTCTGCTTGGCCTGAAAGGCCCTCAATGCAAGTCAATGACTCAGAGTGCAGATTGTACTTAAGGCAAGATTTTCCATACTGGGAGTTTATTTGACTCAAGATGTTTATTTCCTTTCTTTTTTGTACAATTATAAGGAAAGTGTACTTCCCAATGAAGTAGGGTAACCATAGTATATTAGAGAGTGAGGAATTGTACCCCAGTGTTCATTGCAGCATTATTTACATAGCCAAGACATCGAATCTCAGCGTCCACTGATGGATGAATGGATAAAGAAAATGGAGTACACATCGTATATTGTTGTTCAGATGCTAAGTCATGTCCAACTCTTTCAGATCCCATGGACTATAGCATGCCAGACTTCCCTGTCTTTCACTATCTCACAGTTTGTTCAAACTCATGTCCATTGAGTCAGTGATGCCACCCAACCATTTCATCCTCTGTCGTCCCCTTCTCCTCTTGCCCTCAATCTTTCCCAACATCAGGGTCTTTTCCAATGAGTCAGCTCTTTGTATCAGGTGGCCAAAGCATTAGAGCTTCAGCATCAATCTTTCCATTGAATATTCAGGGTTGATATCCTTTAGGATTGACTGGTTTTATCTCTTTGGAGTACAAGGGACTCTCAAGAGTCTTCTCCAGCACCACAGTTTAAAAGCATCAATTCTTTGGTGCTAAGCCTTCTCTGTGGTCCAACTCTCACGTCTGTATATGACTACTAGGAAAACCAGAGCTCTGACTATACAGAACTTTGTCAACAAAGTGATGTCTCTGCTTTTTAATACACTGTCTAGATTTGTCATATATATATTTCAAAAGACGACTGTGCCATTTGTGACAGCTTGGATGTACCTGGATGTACCTTAAGGCCATTATGCTAAATTAAGTCAGTCAGATGCAGAAAGACAAATGATTTCACTTATACATGGAATCTAAAAACAAACAAACCAACCAAAGTTCATAGAGAACAGATTGGCAGTTGCCAAAGGCAGGGAGTTGGGGTGAATGAAAAGGAAATCAAAAGGTACGAACTTCTAGTTATAAAGTAAATAAACATGGTGACTACGGTTAGTAATATTGCGCTGTATATTTGAAAGTTGCTAAGAGAGCAAATCTTAAAAGTTCTCATCACAAGAAAAAAAATGTGTAACTATGTGTGCGGATGGATGTTAACTAGCCTCAATTGTGGTCATTTTGCAAAATATACATACATCGAATCATTATGTTATACACCTGAAACTAATATAATGTTACACATCAATTATATCTCAATTTAAAAAAAAGTCAGGAATTAGTAAACCTAGGTATACTTAAGGGTATTTACTAAAATCCTAACAACTTTGTTACAATACATATTTGACTCATAAACTAATTTCTTTGACATTTTCTTACTCTCTGTTTGCATGTGAAATTAATATCTCTATTTTTCAAATATCAAAACCAGGCTAACTAAAGAATATTGTAGATTTTTACGATTATAAGAATATATTGTTATTGCATTTTGCCAAAACTATTGCACATTACTGGAGAAGTCATAAGAAGAAACAAGTGGCTGAGGAAGCTATTAACAATTCAGCATTTCCAGCCCATATGGAAACACCAGTATTATGTATTCATGAGGATATGATAGGTATATTTAGTATGAAATTAATATTCTCTCAGTTGAATGGTTGGAGTTTTATTGTTTTGCTTTTGTTTTTAGCATTTCGACCAAATTCGCATGAGTACCAGTATCTCTCAAATTTAGCACAGGTAGGCTTTCTCATGATACATCTGTATTAAGGAGACTGCACTTCAGAACAACTTATTATGCTCATGACAGAGATTCCAACAGCTTGTCTGACCCACCTAATAAGGACTATGCCAGACTCTGAATGGTAAGGAGGCGTTGCTCAAGGGGTAGGTGGCTCAGTTCAGTTCAGTTCAGTCACTCCGTCCTGTCCGACTCTTTGTGACCCCATGGACTACAGCACTTTGTCTTCCCATGGGCCAGGTCTCCCTGTCCATTACCAACTCCCAGAGTCTACTCAAATTCATGTCCATTGTGTTGGTGATGCCATCCAACCATCTCATTCTGTGTCGTCCCCTTCTCCTCCTGCCCTCAATCTTTCCCAACATCAGGGTCTTTCCAAATGAGTCACTCTTCGCATCAGGTGGCCAAAGCATTGGAGTTTCAGCTTCAGCATCAGTCCTTCCAATGAATATTCAGGACTGATATCTTTTAGGATGGACTGGTTGGATCTCCTTGCAGTCCAGGCACTCTCAAGAGTCTTCTCCAACACCACAGTTCAAAAGCATCAATTCTTCGGCGCTCAGCTTTCTTTATAATCCAACTCTCACCTCCATACGTGACTACTGGAAAAGCATAGCTTTGACCACACAGACCTTTGTTGGCAAAGTAAAGTCTCTGCTTTTGAATATGCTGTCTAGGTTGGTCATACTTTTCTTCCAAGGAGTAAGCGTCATTTAATTTCATGGCTGCAGTCCCCATCTACAGTGATTTTGGAGCCTAAAAACATAAAGTCTGTCACTGTTTCCATTGTTTCCCCATCTATTTGCCATGAAGTGATGGAACTGGATGCCATGATCTTTGTTTTCTGAATGTTGAGCTTTAAGCCAACTTTTTCATTCTCCTCTTCCACTTTCATCAACAGCCTCTTTAGTTCTTCTTCGCTTTCTGCCATAAGGGTGGTGTCATCTCCATATCTGAGGTTATTGATATTTCTCCCAGCAATCTTGATTCCAGCTTGTGCTTCATCCAGCCCAGCCTTTCTCATAATGTACTCTACATACAAGGTAAATAAGCAGGGTGACAATATACAGCCTTGACATATTCCTTTTCCTATTTGGAACCAGTCTGTTGTTCCATGCCCAGTTCTAACTGTTGCTTCCTGACCTGCATACAGATTTCTCAAGAGGCAGGTCAGGTGGTCTGGTATTCCCATCTCTTGAAGAATTTTCCACAGTTTATTGTGATCCACACAGTCAAAGGTTTTGGCTTAGTTAATAAAGCATAAGTAGATGTTTTTTCTGGAACTCTCTTGCTTTTTTGATGATCCAGAGAATGTTGGTAATTTGATCTCTGGTTCCTCTGCCTTTTCTAGATACAGCTTGAACATGTGGAAGTTCATGGTTCACGTATTGTTGAAGCCTGGCTTGGAGAATTTTGAGCATTACTTCACTTGCATGTGAGATGAGTGCAACTGTGTGGTAGTTTGAGCATTCTTTGGCATTGCTTTTCTTTGGGATTGGAATGAAAACTGACCTTTTCCAGTCCTGTGGCCACTGCTGAGTTTTCCAAATTTGCTGGCATATTGAGTGCAACACTTTCACAGCATCATTTTTTAGGATTTGAGATAGCTCAACTGGAATTCCATCACCTCCACTAGCTTTGTTCATAGTGATGGTTCCTAAGGCCCACTTGACTTCACATTCTAGGATATCTGGGTCTAGGTGAGTGATCACACCGTCATGATTATTTGGGTTGTGAAGATCTTTTTTGTACAGTTCTTCTGTGTATTCTTGCCACCTCTTCTTAGTATTTTCTACTTCTGTTAGTTCCATACCATTTCTGTCCTTTATTATGCCATTCTTTGCATGAAAATTTCCTTGGTATCCCTAATTTTCTTGAAGAGATCTTTCCCATTCTATTGTTTTCCTCTATTTCTTTGCACTAATCACTAAGGAAGGCTTTCTTATCTCTCCTTGCTATTCTTTGGAACTCTGCATTCAAATGGGTATATATTTCCTTTTCTCCTTTACTTTTCACTTCTCTTCTTTTCACAGATATTTATAAGGTGGGTGGCTAGCTTTCTAAAAATTGTCTAGGGTTTCGTTAGGGGCTTCACACTTACCACCGAGAATAATCAGACTCCAGGGCCTATCGGGCCAGTTCCCGAACCTAGATTCAGTCTACAATAACTCAAAGCAAGCTGAAAGCAGATCCAAGAGGGCCACGATGGAATGGGAAGTGCTGCTGTTGGGGGGCTGGTGTTTCCCATTCCATCCACAGTACCTGTGCCAACATCCACCAGAAGGTAGAAAGGGTCAGAGGAGGAGCCGAGTGAGCTCCATCTTGAAAAGTGATTCAGAGGATGTCATATGAATAAGCCATCCCATAAGAGAGGGGAAAGTCGTCCCATAATAGAGGTATGGGGCTTCTCTGGTGGTTCAGATGGTAAAGACTCTGCCTGCAGTATGGGAGACCTGGGTTCCATCCCTGAGTTGGGAGGATGCCCTGGAGAGGGAAATGGCAACCCACTCAGTATTCTTGCCTGGGAAATCCCATGGTCAGGAGCCTGGCGGGCTACCATCCGTGGTGTCACAAACAGTTGAACATGACTGAACGACTAACACACACACACACACACACACACACACACACACACACATGAGAGGAGTGAGCAGCACCAAAGGCACTGGGGTCGGAGGAAGCCTCCTAAGTTCAGGAACAGCAAGATGTTCACTGTGGCCAGAGTGTACGGTGAAAGGAAAGTGCGGTGTGATGTCACCCCGGGGAAGCCGGTGATTCTCGGTAAGCATCCTCCGGGACTGGCTTAGAGACACCAGCCAGGGCACGTGACCGTTTAGGGTCCAGAAGGATGGCCTTGGAGGAGCAGAATGGTGTCAGGTCAGCAGACAGTGTGGTCCAGTTTCCAGAGCAGATTGCCTGACTCTGCCCCTTTCCAGCTTTGCGACTATAGGCATATTACTTACTCATCTGTAAAATGGGCATAGTCATGTTATTTATCTCTATATCTTAGCATCACTATGAGGGATTATGAGTTCATTATTTGTAAGGCATCTTGTAGGCATCAGGCAAAGAGTAAGCATTACTTAAATGCTTGGTAAATAAAATAGTGCTACAGTAATTAAAACATCAGGGGTTTTGTTGTTGTTGTTGTTTGTTTTTAACTAAGAGTACTTGCTCTGGATTTCAGGCTTGAATAGAGCCATTTTTTTTATTGATACAAAAAGATACTTAAACCATCACAGAGGTCTCTTGAGTCTAGAACCTTAACCCAATAACTTGCTCAAGGCAGAATTCCAGTCTTGCCCCATGTATTAGTTGAACTGTTGTTGTTCCGTCATGAAGTCATATCAGCCTCTTTGTGACCCCATGAACTGCCCCACCCCAGGTTTCCCTGTCCTTCACTATCTCCCTGAGTTTGCTCAAACTCATGTCCATTGATTCAGTGACGCCATCCAACAGTTGAACTGAAATTATGGAGTCTGTCTTAAAGGTGGTAAGTACTAAACTCCCCAACAGAAACTGAATGTGAGTCTCTTGGTTTGTGTTAGGAGACAGGTGAGAAAAAACGCAGCAGATGAAGAGTCCCAAGCAGAGCCCAGAGACAAGCTTTTTCCCTCGGGGCTCTCTGATTATTCTTTTCTTCTCTGAAAAGCAATCATTCCTTTTTATAGGTTCTTCAGGAAGAAATACAAGGTTATTAAGAACATTTTTTAATTCACATAGCCCAGATATTTGAGGGTAGCTGTGTCACGCTACTGAGTTATGTGGCCAGATTATATATAAAATGAATTGCTGTGTATATATATGAGCAAATGAAAAATGAACCACAATGTTCCTTGTAATTGCAGCTACAATCTCCTAAATGGAGCATTAAAACTTTTTACAGAAACCTCTGGGTGGCACTTTGTCTTCAACTTACTTCCCTGGTGGCTCAGATGGTAAAGAATCTGCCTGCAGTTCAGGAGGCCTGGGTTCAATCCCTGGGTTGGGAAGAGGCCCTGGAGGAGGGCATGGTAACCCACTCCAGTATTCTCGCCGGGAGAATCCCATGGACAGAGGAGCCTGGTGGGCTACAGTCCACGGGGTCACAAAGGGTCGGACACGGCAAAACGACTAAGCACAGCACAGCACACACCTGTGTGGCGTGAGACTCAACAAGCCTCATCCAGACAAACAGAAACGAGGGGCAGTTAGTTCACTAAATTCTTATAGATTGATATCGCAAACTACTCTCCTCCCCTCAAAACAGTGAAAAAGACAAGAAGCTAATTTCATCATAATAAAAGGAAGGCATGTATACACGCATGTGACCAAAAGAAATGCTGACTTTGAAATTCAGTCATCCTCATAAACAGTGTGTCAGGACCAGCATCTGTTAAAGATTAATTATTGCAGTTCACCATTTTAGAATAAAAATCTCTTTCCAATGTTTACAACTTAGAGATTTAAAACATTTGTTTAAAACGCAAATTAATTTGAATGTCTCAGCCAAGGTGTCCCCTACCATACGATCATGCTCAGTCTGACTGTGACTCCATGGACTATAGCCTGCCAGGCTCCTCTGTCCACGGGATTCCCCAGGAAAGAATACTGGAATCAGCTGGATCCCTCCTCCAGGGATCTACCAGACCCAGGGATTGAACTCACATCTCCTGTGTCTCCTGCATTGGCAGGTGGATTCTTTACCACTGAGCCATCTGGGAAGCCCCACGACAACATCATAAGTCCCTAAATAAAACCCTACCTATAAAAATAATGAGTGAGAAAATCTGGGGAAAAGATCATTTGTATGTAACTGGGCCTGGATGGAAACCATGACGGAGCTTTTTATGTGATTTCTGGAAAATAACAAATGTATCCAAAGATACTCCATTTAATAAAATAATAAAGTCTCTTTTGAAAAAAAAAACAGTAAGATAGTGAAGTCAGGAAAATAAAAAGAATGCCTTCTAAAAGAGACTAACAAAAGACTTCTGATGTCACAAATTATATTACCTTTCAATATAACTGTGCTCCCTAGTGGGGATTTCTAAAAGGTTTCGTTTAAATTTTTTAGAAGTTTGTTTCATGTAAGCATCCATCACATATGCCAAATGATCCATTAAGGACACTGCTATAGCTTAAAGAGATTTGAGTTAAACACACAGGGTATCGTGGCCTAAGATGTGAAGAAAATACACAGCTCTATTTCCATTTGATGTAGCTCTGTGGGAAGATATTAGCCACAGAACATTGGCTGCATTTAGGCAAGCATTTAGACAAGGCCCTGGGACCGATTTTGAAGCTCTGACCTCACTAGACCAAAGTCCGTCTGTCTTAAGATTTTGGAAAGTTGGTCGAGTCTCATTATTTACACATGAGATGTGCATATAGAGAGGGTGTATTGCAAACAGGCCTGGAGATCTAAACTATATCCTGCATTTTCTTGAGGACTTTCTGCCACCAAGCCAACGCCCTCTCCTGGCTCACACCTCCCAAGACCCTATGTTTTCTCGGGCCTTCCTCAAGCTGGCAATGTCAGAGGTTAGAACATGGACTGTTTGGTCTTCTCTCTGAGTTATCCTGCACTCATATGCACCATCTCACTGACAGTTAAGTGTCCTGAAAACACCTTTTGAGCCCGGATTACATAAGGAGTGAATGCATGTTTAGAGTGAAAACTGATATCTGCAGATCACTGAGAACATCCTAGTCTCTGGACACCGAGCCTGTCCTGAGAACGTCCCGCCACATGAGCCCCTGGCGTCTGTTCAGAGTCAGTGATGCAAAAATATCCCCACTGGGTCTTTAACAAGCACCACGTTGAGATCCAAGAGGGCAAAGCAAAAGGTGCAAAGGGAAGTTAGCTTATTTCCAGAAGGTATGGTTCTTACCACTTCATCCTTGTTGTTTTGCTTTCTTTGTGCTCATTCTCTCTTGCCATAAATCACCAAACTCAGTTAGGCAGGGTGGAAAGAAAGCCAAGAGCCCACCTGATCTGAGAGAGCTCAGGAGTGCGGTGTGAAGGCTGAAAGGAACAGGTAGGACTTCAACCCTTGTCTTTAGGATTTTGTGTAGAAGTGAGGGGAGGGTTAGGGCTAGTGGGAAGTTGCTGAAGAACACAGGGAGCTCAGCCCGGTGATCTGTGACAACCTGTGGGATGGGCAGGGAGCGTAGATATTCTAGAAGAAGAGGATTTATGTACACTTATGAGTTTGGGTGAACTCCAGGAGTTGGTGATGGCCAGGGAGGCCTGGCATGCTGCAATTCATAGGGTCACAAAGAGTCGGACACAACTGAGCGACTGGACTGAACTGAACTGATTGATGTTGGTGTATGGCAGAAACCAACGCAACACTGTAAAGCAATGACCCTCCAATGAAAAGTAAATTTAAAAAGTCAGATGTGTATAACGGACTTTTGGACTCAGAGGGAGAGGGAGAGGGTGGGATGATTTGGGAGAATGACATTCTAACATGTATACTATCATGTAAGAATTGAATCGCCAGTCTATGTCTGACGCAGGATGCAGCATGCTTGGGGCTGGTGCGTGGGGATGACCCAGAGAGATGTTATGGGCAGGGAGGTGGGAGGGGGGTTCATGTTTGGGAACGCATGTAAGAATTAAAGATTTTAAAATTTTAAAAATAAAAAACTAAAAAAAAATAATAATAAGTAAAAGCACTGCACATTGTTTGAAAAAAAATAAATATTGAAAGAAAAAAAAAGTCATGATGATAATCAAAACATTTGTAATATAACAACATGAGATTACTTGTAGAATGAGATAAGCTGTAAGATGTAATAACCTTATTCTCCCTCCTTAGGGTATTCTGCAGAGCTGAGAGATGCGTCTAATGACAAACTAAATATCTATTTATAAATTTTAAAAAGGAAGAATGGAAGTGAGAAAAAGAAGTAGAAGGAAGGAAGGAAGGTGTTCTAAGTGGATGACAGCAGAATAAACAAAGCCCGAAGACAGGACTCGCCAAGGAGAACTGCAGGGGCTGAGCACGCCCGCTCCCCCGGTGGAAGGTCCGTGCTGAGGATCATTAGGGCAGTGGGGGCCCAGGCAGCAAAGGCTCTCAAATGTCGGCCTGGGGGAGGAGAAATTTAACACACAGAAAAGAGAAATTGTTAGCGGCTTTTGAGATCATGAAACCGCCTTCCAGGAAGGCTTATCTCACAAATGCAGAAGAGATTTGGAGGGACACGGTGGGTTGACGAAAACTGGAAAATATGAATTACTCACATGCCCTCAGCCAAACCTCTGCCTTTAGCTCCATGTGGTGACTCAGTCTCAGAGGGAGAAAGCCAAGCAGAGGAGACATAAAGAACTTTCCTCCTCCATCTCCCCTTCTCTCCATTCCCCAGGGCTAATCCCACCCCATCCCCTAGAACCAGCACCCCTGGGAGCCTCCCACATCCAGCTCTGAGCTCCCCCTCTCATATTCACGTGCTGAACAGCTTCCCAGGTGGCACTAGTGGTAAAAAGAACCCACCCACCGATGCTGGAGACTAGACAGATGTAGGTTCAATCCCTGGGTTGGGCAGAGCCCCTGCAGGAGGCCATGGCAACCCACTCCAGTATCCTTGCCTGGAGAATCCCCATGGGCAGAGCTTGGCGGGCTACAGTCCATGCGGTCACAAAGATTCGGACATGACTGAGTGACTTAGCACACCACACTCACAGAGAGAAGCCTCTCCTTTTAAGTGAACTGGATTCTGCTTAGCTGGTAAGGACCCTTTAAGACTAGTAAGACTCCACCGGGGTTGAAAGTGAAAGTGAAGTTGCTCAGTCATGTCTGACTCTTTGCAACCCCATGGACTGTAGCCTACCAGGCTCCTCCGTCCATGGGATTTTCTAGGCAAGAGTACTGGAGTGGGTTGCTATTTCCTTCTCTAGGGGATCTTCCTGACCCAGGGATCGAACCCCAGGCTCCCGCATTGTAGCAGATGCTTTACCATCTGAGCCAAATAGATCTGAATTGCCCCAGATAAAAGGCCTCAGTCTACAGAGGCTCCTTATCAAAGCCACTCATCTTTCTGAGTATTCTTCAGGCTGTACTCAGTCCTACTGAGGTTTTCTCCCACCTGCTTGTCAAGTCTTCGGTACAGAACGTTGCCTAATACCAGGTCAGATTGCCAGTCTCATTCCAAGGAGAGCTCACTTAACTCTCTTCCCAGCAAGACCTGTTGTGACCTCAGCTTGCTTGACCTTAACTCATCTCCCTGCGGGTGTCCAGTGACCACGACCTGACCACATTTCCCGTAGGGACGCGGTCACCTAAGGAAGTTGCAGCCCTCCGGTTACAGGCAGGACGATCTGACACTGAGAGCAGTGGAAGGGAAAAGGAAGCGTCAGTCACAGCATCTCAGATTGCTCCTGTGACATCACAGTGAAAGGGCTACAGTCAAATCATTCGAGAAGGTATCGGGTGCGCCAAAAGTTCACTTAGGCTTGCTATACGATGCTGCAAAAAATCCGAATGACCTTTTTGGCCAACCCAATACAATGTACAGATCATTTCCATGGGGACTTGTGGAAGTCAGAATCATGTCAATGGAGTTCAATAGGAAACTGCCTTTGTGGCGCTGGTATTATGTATAAGGCCTAGAAATGCATAGTGATTACGTACACGTGCAAACAAACAGACTTTTTGTCTTCCTTCTTTCAAAGAGATATAAATTGTATCACTGTAGAAAAACTCAGAATGCTGGCTCTCAGGAATTCTTCATCATTAAATTCAGGTTAACTTAGCCTGATGCTCTATGACAACCTGGAGGTCTGGGATAGGGCGGGAGGTAGGAGGGAGGTTCAAGAGGGAGGGGACATATGTATACCTGTGGCTGACCCATGCTGGTGTATGGAAGAAAGCACACATAATTGTAAAGCAAAATTATCCTTCAATTAACAATACATAATTTTTTTTAAAAAAATTCAGGTTGACTCAACTTTTCCCACAATACAAATTTGGAATTCTTTTATAAACTATTTACATTCTTAATGAAGATGAGAGAAGGCAAAGAACAGAAAAAATGGAATTGTCCATGGAAGGTAAAGGAAGATGACACAGGTTCTGAGCCACTTACATAAAATACTACAACATAAAAATAAGATTTCTGTAAGTAAACCCGACCCAAAGTCCTAAAAATGAAGATGGGTCTGACAACGATACCCAGGATGTATGACTGAAGGTCTGAATTTGTTCTTTCAGTAAAGTTATACCTTTAATAACAGGAACTTATTAAAGTTTAAGGAGAGATCACTGAGATCAGTCCTGAGGATGAAAACGCATTTGGCAAGTGGAGTAAGAGAAGAGAACGTTTCAAATAGAGAGAAGAGAAAAAAATAAGGCCTAGAAGCAGAAAGGAGCAGGAAGCCACTTGCAAGTCTCTCAGCCTCCTGCCTGTGTTCATTCCAATGGAGGCAAATGACTCTTTTGTTTGTTTTTAACGGTGGTGAAAGTCATGTAATGGAAAACATGCCATTTTAACCATCTTTAACTGAGCGGATTAGTGGCACTAAGGACATTCACACTGATGTGCAGTTCTCACCGCTGTCGATCTCCCAAAGTTTTCACCTTTCTAAACCGAAACTCTGCTCCCAATAAACCCTGATTCCCCGTTCTCCCTCCCCACCCCCGTCCCTGGCCTCTGGCATCTACCACTGTACTTTCTGACTCTCTGAATTTGACTATTCTAGGGAACTCATGGCACCCCACTCCAGTACTCTTGCCTGGAAAATCCCATGGATGGAGGAGGCTGGTGGGCTGCAGTCCATGGGGTCTCTAAGAGTCGGACACGGCTGAGTGACTTCTCTTTCACTTTTCATTTTCATGCATTGGACAAGGAAATGGCAACCCACTCCAGGGTTCTTGCCTGGAGAATCCCAGGGACGGGGGAGCCTGGTGGGCTGCCGTCTATGGGGTCGCACAGAGTCGGACACAACTGAAGCGACTTAGCAGTAGCAGCAGGGAACTCATATAAGTCGAATCAAACAGTATTTGTCTGCACCTAACGTATACTGGACTTAGCAGCAGCAGCAGCAGCAACGTATCCTGGAATGCGTTTTTTAAGGTTAACTTAATATGTAAAAGAGGAGAGTGAAAAAGTTGGCTTAAAGCTCAACATTCAGAAAATGAAGATCATGGCATCTGGTCCCATCACTCCATGGGAAATAGATGGAGAAACAGTGGAAACAGTGTCAGACTTTATTTCTGGGGGCCCCAAAATCACTGCAGATGGTGATTGCAGCCATGAAATTAAAAGACGCTTACTCCTTGGAAGAAAAGTTATGACCAACCTAAATAGCATATTCAAAAGCAGAGACATTACTTTGCCGACTAAGGTCCATCTAGTCAAGGCTATGGTTTTTCCTGTGGTCATGTATGGATGTGAGAGTTGAACTGTGAAGAAGGCTGAGCACCGAAGAATTGATGCTTTTGAACTGTGGTGTTGGAGAAGACTCTTGAGAGTCCCTTGGACTGCAAGGAGATCCAACCAGTCCATTCTGAAGGAGATCAGCCCTGGGATTTCTTTGGAATGATGCTAAAGCTGAAACTCCAGTACTTTGGCCACCTCATGCGAAGAGTTGACTCATTGGAAAAGATTCTGATGCTGGGAGGGATTGGAGGCAGGAGGAGAAGGGGACGACCGAGGATGAGATGGCTGGATGGCATCACTGACTCGATGGACGTGAGTCTGAGTGAACTCCGGGAGTTGGTGATGGACAGGGAGGCCTGGCGTGCTGCGATTCACAGAGTCGCAAAGAGTCGGACACGACTGAGCGACTGAACTGAACTGAACTGAAGATGTGACCTGGGCTTCCCAGGTGGCGCTGGTGGTAAAGAGCCCACTTTCGAATGTAGGAGACATAAGAGACGCGGGTTCAACCCCTGAGTCAGGAAGATCCCTGCAGAAGGAAATGGCACCTCACTCCAGCATCCTTGCCTGGAGAATCCCATGGACAGAGGAGCCTGGTGAGCCACAGTCCATAGGGCGGCACAGGGTCGGACATGACTGGAGCCACTCAGCACACGATATGTGTCCTACACTTTCACCGGTGCCATACAGCAGATTAGTACTACTGAAGTAGTAATCTACTGAAGTAAATGCCTCTTGAAACTATAAAGAAATGAAGACATGTAAGGAACTTTATCATTGCTTTCATCCTTTGTAGAGCTGAATTTGTACAATCTGTATTTCATGCTAGAGATATCAAAAATAGTAAAGGATATACACGAAATAAGCCAAACAGAGGAAGACAAATACTGTATGATATCACTTATATGTGAAATCTAAAAAGGTAATACAAATGATTCTACGTGCAAATTAGAAACAAGCTCACAGACATAGAAAACAAACTGCTGCTGCTGCAGCTGCCAAGTTGCTTCAGTCGTGTCCGACTCTGTGTGACCCCATAGACGGCTGCCCACCAGGCTCCCCCATCCCTGGGATTCTCCAGGCAAGAACACTGCAGTGGGTTGCCATTTCCTTCTCCAAAACAAACTAGTGGTTACCAAAAGGGAGGGGGAGAGGAGAGGGGCTAACTAGGGGTATGAGACTAATAGGTACAAACTACTATGTATAACATAGATCGTCAACAAGGATACATTGCACAGCACAGGGAATTATAGACATTATGTTGTAATACCTGTTAATGGAGTATAATCTGTAAAATACCAAATCACTATGCTGTACACCTGAAACTAACATAATATTATAACTCAGTTATACTTTAATAAAAAAAAAAACATTAGGCATATTGAAGGCATTTTCCCTTTGGTAGACCATAGAAAAACTTAGTAGCAATGTATTTGCTCCTGAATGAGAAGAAAAAAAAACATCAAAAAAATTTCCCTTCTTCTGCTATTTCATCAAGTGATAAATTACTTCTTAACTGACCTCATGGTCTCTACAGAGAAAAATGGAGAAGTACAGAGAAAGAGTGGAAATGGGAAAGAGAAATCTAATAATTTCTTGGAACATTTTTTCTGTTACTACCCTCTTCCCTTGAGCAGTGGTTCTAGGTTCTGGACCCTGAACTGTAAAACCAACAGCAGGATAAGATCATGTTCCTTGATTTTCAGTTTCTGCGTCTGCAACATGGGTACAGTTATAAATCCTACCCCATCTACTTGCTGGTGTGGCTGTGAAAGTCACCATAGAGAACATATGTGGAAGAATTTATAAGCCCTCCAGTGGCTATTATTATTATGTCTGATCCAAGATATAGATCACCTTTAAGGAAGCGATAGGAATTTCTACAGCCTGCTTGAAAGGAAAGGCTATTATCTACTGAAGTGCTCTAATGAATTGATAGTAAATAGTGCATACTAAAATTAGCTGCTTCAACATCAGTCCCCTAAATATTACCTGATTGATCATGTAGCATTTCCACTAACAAATATTTGTGAAACACTGGATCAATAGCAACATTATTATTGAACCTGTATATATGGGGAAGAAGATGCTCCAGAATATTTACTCAAAGGAAACACGAACAGAAAGCGGAAGGTCACTTTCCTACTGGAAATGCACTTTAAACTCAGGAGACCCCATGGAACTCACCACCCTCCCCTCTGCTCAGGCTGCCTCCTCTCTCCTTTTCATCCCACCGTTCATAGCATCACTTTCCACCCTAGCTTTCATCACTTCCCACCCACGTTCCCCCTTTTCCAACCCCTATCTTCAGCTAAGTAGCAAATCCTAGCACTTCAACCACCAGTTCAGCCCTTTTCAATCCATTGAAATTGTTTTTGTCTAGACCAACTTCATCTCTTAAAGAAATGACAGCCCAGATCTTTCTAAATGTGAGTTCTTTCTGTTGCGAGAAGGTAAATTTGATCAAGCATTTTAGCTGTGGTGCTCAAATCCGCTCTAACCTTACCGGTTTTCATTTTGAACAATCTGACAGGAGTGTGTTACAAATTTCCCACAATGCTGGTGGATGTGTCCATTTTGCCTTGTAATTTTGTTAGTTTTTGCTTCTTAAATACCAAATGCATTATGGGGTGACTTGCAACTGTAGAGCAGTTATATTCTTATATTTCCTCCTGAGTTTTTCCTTTAATCAACCGTATTGTAGCCATTATGACTATACAGTGGATACAGTGGAAGTGAGAAATAGATTTAAGGGGCTAGATCTGATAGACAGAATGTCTGATGAACTATGGATGGAGGTTTGTGACATTGTACAGGAGACAGGGATCAAGACCATCCCCATGGAAAAGAAATGCAAAAAGCAAAATGGCTGTCTGGGGAGGCCTTACAAATAGCTGTGAAAAGAAGAGAAGTGAAAAACAAAGGAGAAAAGGAAAGATATAAGCATCTGAATGCAGAGTTCCAGAGAACAGCAAGAAGAGATAAGAAAGCCTTCCTCAGCAATCAATGCAAAGTAATAGAGGAAAACAACAGAATGGGAAAGACTAGAGATCTCTCCAAGAAAATTAGAGATACCAAGGGAACGTTTCATGCAAAGATGGGCTCGATAAAGGACAGAAAAGGTATGGACCTAACAGAAGCAGAAGATATTAAGAAGAGGTGGCAAGAATACACAGAAGAACTGTACAAAAAAGATCTTCACGACCAAGATAATCATGATGGTATGATCACTCACCTAGAGCCAGACATCCTGGAATGTGAAGTCAAGTGGGCCTTAGAAAGCATCGCTATGAACAAAGCTAGTGGAGGTGATGGAGTTCCAGTTGAGCTATTTAAAATCCTGAAAGATGATGCTGTGAAAGTGCTGCACTCAATACGCCAGCAAATTTGGAAAACTCAGCAGTGGCCACAGGACTGGAAAAGGTCAGTTTTCATTCCAATCCCTAAGAAAAGCAATGCCAAAGAATGCTCAAACTACCACACAATTGCAGTCATCTCACACGCTAGTAAAGTAATGCTCAAAATTCTCCAAGCGAGACTTCAGCAATATGTGAACCGTGAAATTCCAGATGTTCAAGCTGGTTTTAGAAAAGGCATAGGAACCAGAGATCAAATTGCCAACATCCACTGGATCATTGAAAAAGCAAGAGATTTCCAGAAAAACATCTACTTCTGCTTTATTGAGTATGCCAAAGCCCTTGACTGTGTGGATCACAGCAAACTGTGGAAAATTCTTCAAGAGATGGGCATACCAGACCACCTGACCTGCCTCTTAAGAAACCTATATGCAGGTCAGGAAGCAACAGTTAGAACTGGATATGGAACAACAGACTGGTTCCAAATAGGAAAAGGAGTATGTCACGGCTGTATATTGTCACCCTGCTAATTTAACTTCTATGCAGAGTACATCATGAGAAACGCTGGGCTGGAAGAAGCACAAGCTGAAATCAAGATTGCTGGGAGAAATATCAATAACCTCAGATACGCAGATGACACCACCCTTATGGCAGAAAGTGAAGTAGAACTAAAGAGCCTCTTGATGAAAGTGAAAGAGGAGAGTGAAAAAGTTGGCTTAAAGCTCAACATTCAGAAAACAAAGATCATGGCATCTGGTCCCATCACCTCATGGCAAATAAATAGATGGGGGGGGGGCAGTGGAAACAGTGGCTGACTTTATTTTTCTGGGCTCCCAAATCACTGCAGATGGTGATTGCAGCCATGAAATTAAAAGACGCTTACTCCTTGGAAGGAAAGTTATGACCAACCTAGATGACATATTAAAAAGCAGAGACATTACTTTGCCAACAAAGTTCCGTCTAGTCAAGGCTATGATTTTTCCAGCGGTCATGTATGGATGTGAGAGTTGGATTATAAAGAAAGCTGAGCACGGAAGAATTGATGCTTTTGAACTGTGGTGTTGGAGAAGACTCTGGAGAGTCCCCTGGACTGCAACGGGATCCAACCAGTCCATTCTAAAGGAGATCAGTCCTGGGTGTTCATTGGAAGGACTGATGTTGAAGCTGAAACTCAAATCCTTTGGCCACCTGATGGGAAGAGGTAACTTATTTGAAAAGACCCTGATGCTGGGAAAGATTGAAGGCAGGAGGAGAAGGGGACGACAGAGGACGAGATGGCTAGATGGCATCACCGACTCGATGGACATGGGTTTTGGTGGACTCCGGGCATTGGTGATGGACAGGGAGGCCTGGCATGCTGCGGTTCATGGGGTCGCAAAGAGTCAGACAAGACTGAGCGACTGAACCGAACCGAACCGATGCACCTACTCCTGTATACTTTAAATCATCTCTAGATTACTTATGATACCTCATAGAAGATAAATGCTATGTAAATGGTTGTCAGCATGCAGCAAACTCAAGTTTTACTTTTTGAAATTTTTTGGAATTTTTTTCTGGATATTTTCAACCAGAGGGTGGTTGAACCTGCAGAGGAAGAACCCACATATACAAACTGCAATCTTCTTTAGCCTTAACAGTGTTTTTTGACTTAACAGTGTTTTTTGACTTAAGGCCCCTGTTGCTGGTGATTAATACAGTTAAACTAACTTTCTTTCGGTTAATATTTAGCTGGTACATCTCTCTCTACCACTTAATCTCCAACCATTATATCCTTATATTTTAGATAGGTCCCTGGTAAATACAGGGACACACATATAGCTGGCTTGATATTTTTATAACTGCCTCTTGGTTGTAAAGAATTTTTAATCTATTTCAATAATCTCTGCATAACAAATGAGAAGTGTAATGTAACTAACATTTATTGTGCTTATTTCTGCCATCTTACTGTATTCCTTTTTTTCATCTTTTTTCTACAGTTTTTCCTCCTTGCCTGCTGTCTATTGGTTTCATCAAGTTTTATTTATCCCTTTGCTCTCCTCTGTTCATTTGGAAGTTACATGTTCTATTTCTATTCTCTTAGTGTTTAGTGTTTTGGTATTTTGACAAGATTGTCCCCATTTCTCAGTACACAAAAAGTAGGGCAGCTCAGTTGGGATGATGGGGATGGTCCCTAGACAAAGCATGAGGGCAGAAGTGAGGTCTTTCCCGTCCAAGCCTGGCCGTACTTGTCCTGTCTGATGGTCCATTGTCCTCCCCTCTGTGTGTTCAGAAGCCACGTGCTAAAGGCAGCGTGTCCCCAAATAAAAGAGATATGGATTGCAAAGCCATCACTTCAAAGACAGTCACCCTGAAATTTCAGGGTTTACTCATCACCTTAGCTTAGTCAAAAGCATAATTAAGCTTCAGAGATAATCAGTGCATCTAACCTGAGATCTTCTTAGTTACCCTTTCCCATCTTACATGATGAGGCAGCAACTGTGCTCGTCCTGTCTTTACCACCCTTCAAAGGCATTGCCATCACTGTCACTTTATTTAGTTCATGTTGTTTGTATTTACCCACATGCTTGTCGTTCTTTCTTACATCTCAGTCCTTTCTTCTGGGTTCAATTTTCTTTTGCTAGAAGTAAATCCTATCCAGTTCAGTTCAGTTCAGTTCAGTTCAGTCGCTCAGTCGTGTCCGACTCTTTGCGACCCCATGAACCGCAGCATGCCAGGCCTCCCTGTCCGTCACCAACTCCTGGAGTCTACCCAAACTCACGTCCATTGAATTGGTGATGCCATCCAACCATCTCAGCCTCTGTTGTACCCTTCTCCTCTGCCCTCAATCTTTCCCAGCATCAGGGTCTTTTCAAATGAGTCAGCTCTTCGCAGCAGCTGGCCAAAGAAATCTATATCAATGTTTTTTTATCAGTTTTGTTGGTAATCAGTCTTTCTTTATGTCTAACTGTCTTGATTTTGCCCTGCCTCTTGACATGTAGTTTTTAACTGAATAGAGAATTTTACTAACTATTGCTGTCCCTTGGCACTTTGAAAATATCATGCCATTACATTCTCGCATCTGTTCTTGCCAGTGACAAGTCTTCTGGCAGTTTAGCAGTCATTCTTTTGTAGGTGAGCTATATCTTTTTCTCCGGTTGCTTTTAAGATCTGTTTGCCTTTGGTGTTTTGAAATTTCATCAGGATATGTCTAGGTGTGGATTTATTCAGATCAGGATACACTGAATTTCCTAATGTGAAGACATATGTCTTTAATCAATTTTTTTTCAAAGTTTCAGTCACTAACTCTTCCAATATTTCTCTTTCCATTCTTTCTTTTCTCTCACTCTGGAATTTCTACTAGAAATATGTTGGGCCTTTGAAATCTGTTATCCACTTCTCTAAATTTCTCCTACAACATTTCTATTTCCTAATCTTTCTATGCTACGTTCTCGATCATTTTTGTAGATTGATCTTCCAGTTCATTAATTCTCTCTTCATCTGCTCACTAACTCTCTTTGCTCAATTTGGACCTTATTTGCCTAACCCACTGGGATTTTCATTTCAATGAGCATGCGTTTTTATTTTTAGAAATTGCATTTGGTTCTTTGTCAAATGCATCCGAATCATTTTGGTAGTCTTGTTCTCATTTTAATAACTTATTTTGCGCATTCACTCATGTTGTAGTCACTGTCGGGTAATTCTATCACCTGATTTGCTTGGAACCTAGGCCCATTGTTTGTCTTCTCTGCTGATTCCTTCAGGACGAACTATTTTCTTCCACGCTTGCTTCCCAGTTCCATAGATGAATAGGCATATTATCCTGGGTAAACTACCCAACTAAATTCAGCTTCTTAGCCTGTAAAATGGAGCTAAGGATTAAAGCATCTAATTGTATTGTTGCAAGTGTTAAACGAGATTATATATACACAGCCCTTAGCATAGAGACTCAGCTCCAAACACACAGCTTCTGTTACTAGTGACTGGCTATTGATTTCTCTAATACTTACCACAGCACCTGCCACTTTTTGTTACTCAGTGAATATCTGATGAAAAAGCAAAAGTGTATATTAAAACACTGAAAGTTAAATCAGTTATGTAAATATAGTAAATTTTACTCTAAGGAATTATCCAAATACTCGTATTCCTTGGGCTATAAATGCCTAACATAAATACCTCAAACATTCATTCATTCATTCTCTATAAAGAACAGCCACTGTTCTAGTTATGTCGTAAATGACAATGAATGATACAAAGTAACTGTTTTAACAGGGGCTGCACTCCAGCGGGGATGATCTGACTGTAGATAGAGCATTTATTAGATATATGACAGATAGACAGACTAATGACATTTAGGAAGGACGAGAGGTAGGGAGAAGGGGAAGGAGAAAGGAGTTAGATCCTGATTAAGGCTTATTCAGAGAATTAAACTAGAGTAATGCATGGGGAAGTGGTTGGGTGAACACTTTAGATTTGAACGGATGTATTCTATCATGACACTGAACTGAAACCTGAAGGACAAAAGAGAACCAGCCATTTGCAGACAGGAATAAAAGCACCCAGGCAAATGGACAATGAATCCAACGGCTCCTAGGGAGCATGCTGTGCTCTTTCAAAAATCGCAGAGGCCCGTGTGTCTAGAAGGCAGCCTGATAAGAGGACGATGGTCTGAGACGAGGTCAGAGAAGTAGTTGCCGTGTTATTCTTCAATTGCTACGTCGTGTCCCCACCAGGTCCTCTGTCCATGGGATTTCCCAGGCAAGAATACTGGAATGGGTAGCCATTTCCATCTCCAGGGGATCTTCCTGGACCAGGGGTCAAACCGCATCTCCTGCATTGGCAGGCGGGTTCTTTACCACTGAGCCACCAGGGAAGCCCCAGGTGGCTGGACACGGGCCATATTGTGCAGGGCCTTGTAAACCAGGGGAAAGAGTCTTGAGCTTATTCCACCAGTGGTGGGAAGCCTTTGGAGAGCTTTGAGCAACAAAATGTCATCATTGGCGTTCCATTTCCAAAATACCACCCTGACTGATCAGTGTTTGTGATGGAGAACTGTTTGAGGAGATGCAGTGGAAAAGAGAGCCAGGCTTCTGGCATTCTGTCTGCCTGATCCCCAATCCACCCTGAAACTGCGCGGCCACCACCAGGGTCCACGCACAAAGCTCTGGTCTCAGACAGCCATCTGGCGGCCAGCATGGGAACTGCTTGATCCTGGAGCCTCTGCAAAGACCCACCTCTTCCCAGAAAATCCCCCAAGATCTTCTAACTTCTCCAATCAAACTCTTTCCAGTCTTACACTGAAAGGCATCTGTTATTCAATTTAGCTATTTTCTTTCTCTTTCCTAACAAATATAAGAGCAATAAGATCTTTTATTATTTTTCATTGTAAGTAAAACAAAGTCTGGACTAGACTCTAATGTTATAATCTTATGAGGCTATAATTTTCTTAGTGAAATTTAGTATTAATCGCAATAGGTTTCATGGGGGGAAATAAGCATGAAGTTACTCCTCTTACACATCATTTACAAACACTTCTGGAACATAACTAAGGGGTAAATAATATAATTTATGATGTCGCTTCACTGAAAAGGTTGGCAGTCAATCTCCTGTATGTATTTTTAGTCCAGAATGTGATCCTAAATGTGTAATCATAACATCTGGAACAGCTGGTGGGCCCTGAAAGAAGCTCATGATTTTTTTTTTCTTTGCTTAAGATAGTAGCAATTTGAAAGATGAAGCTTTGTTTCAAAGAGGAAAGCTATTTATAACTGGCAGTTGGCAATTGTTAGAGCTAGTTTGGGCTGGAATATACATATATGAAACAAACTGCCTTTTCCAGTGGTATAATGGTCAAATCAGAAAACTCTCAACTTTCTCTTGGCTAATGCAAAGCAGCCCTACACTAATTTACACTAATTTTTACACTAATTTAAAAGCATGACAGCAGGGCCACCGGTCTCCTACGACGGGACTTTTTCACTTGCAATAATGCAGCTAATTGCAATGATGTAGGGAGACCTGCTTCTTCACTACACTGATCTTTTCTTGTCCATCAAATGGGACGATCTCAAAAGCCATGCTTACTCACTCAACTTCATGCAGGGAACGCACACGTTAGAGCAAGTCTGTTAAAAATGTATTTCCCTGGGCATAAAGACCTCCTGCTGTTTTGCTAGGCAGAGCTGAAGCGGTGAATTTCTCACCCCAGACATTATGAGATTGACTTTTACTTTGGGGATTCTTTTGGGTCCTCTCACATCAAAGTCAGATCTGGAAAGGAAGTAGTAAAATTCCTCTTTCTGGGAAAATTAATTAAAAGTGTGATTTTCAGTATCTGTTAGCGGAGGATAATGAGACAGGCCTGTTGAAAAGCACGGGGCTCTTGGTAATGATCTTCTTTTGCACGGCCCAGCCTTCCTGCTATCTTATCCCAAAGCACCTCCTCTCGTGAGCGTCCTCTCCATGAAATGAGTTAGGGGTCTCAGCCCCCTTCTGAGCCGAGACTTGTCACAGAATCTTTCACCAGTATCGGCAGCAATTAGCACTAATTGGTACCCTGGGCAGCACTGGAACAGAAAGGTCAGTGATGGAGTGAGGAGGCAGGACGAATTACCCTCTCGCCTCTGGAAGTGAACTTATCGGATCTGCTGCGCAGCTGCTCCGTTCCAGCTGCCTCTGCAGGGCCTGCGAGGTGGATGAAGGAGGAATTTATTCTCTGGGGCTGTCAAACAAGAGTATTGGGGAAGGTCAGGTCACGGAGCAGGTCAAAGAAAGCTGCTGAGTTATGACCACTAAAGAGCCATCAATACGTCTCCCCACCTTCACCCCAAATTGCCTCCGCCCTGCCCATTCTCTCCTCCTTGAAGTTTCTTCCTATAATATTATAAATCCAGTCACAGCGAGTGCCCCGTCAGCAGTTCTCTCTTCTCGCCCCAGAGCCCTCACTGTTTATCCGCGCTGCCGTACAACCAGATCGCTGGGCGGCTGCGAAGAGAGGTGCTCGTTTGTCTTAGCTTCGCTGCCCTATACATCCATCCTCCTGCTTCAGCAGACGTGATGGGGGGATGGTGCGAAAGTCAGGCCAAGAAGACCTGCGCAATACACACTAAGGTACGGAAATGGCTAGCCAGTGGACATTTGCTCTATGTCTCAGGGAACTCAGACAGGGTGGGAGGGAGACTCAACAGGGAGGGGACATACGTACCCCTATGGTTAATTCATGTTGTCGTATGACAAATCAAACCAACATTACAAAGCAATCGTCAGTCAATTAAAAATAAATAAGTATAATTATTTTTTTCAAAAAGACCTGTGCAAAACTTTCTCTTTGTCTAATGTTTGCTCTACTAAGGGCCCTTGTGCATAATCATCGTGGTATCTCCTCCACAGCTACTTGAAGTCAGCGGTTGGAGAAATCCTTGAGAGAATTGTCAGGGAATAATTAATAACGCTTTGCTCAGCTACAAGTAGCCACCAGATGACTTGGCATCACTCACAAGACGACAGAAGGCAAAGGAATGTTGGCATCCTGCCACCTCACAAAACTCGCCCCTCCCTCTCACTTAACTCAGATGCCAGTGCTTTGCTGAAGGCTGGGCAGACAGGAAGAGAAAAGGGAGCAGGGACTTGATTAGCAAAACCACAGCAAATAAACCGGAGGGCCAGTGTGTAAGTCAGTGCCCTTCCATCTTCCCAAAAAGAACAATACAACTGCAAATCCACCACAACAATTCACTTTCCACCTTTGGGTACATAGAAAATACTTCTTATCTGAGGTTTTAAGCATTTGCTTGGAGAGAAGAACCAAGAAGAAATGGTTGACCTAGAAATAATTCAGCCTTGCAGGGACTGGCTGAGCCCAGACGTCAGCCAAAGCCAAGAGGGACCTTTCAGGACCATTTATAACTGGATCAATATGTCAACTGGCCCTGCCCTCAACTCGCTCCAGCTTTTGTTGGAATTGAAAGATTAGCCCAGAAAAGAAACTGCCAGAAGAAACACGTAGGAGACAAATTTGTTCTGCTTGGTCTTCATTTGCCTTCCTCGAAGGAATCCAAAATGAAGTTAATGATATATCTGGCCTGGACAACTTTTGTTCTCATTGACTGACAATAGAAAATATTCCACTGTATTTGTGATATGAAAGAATGGGTAAATATCAGGATGGTCATTTTAAAGGCTAGTAAAGGAACACACTTTATAACAACAACAAAAAAAAAATGAGCTCATTCCGTACAGCCAAACTGATGTTCTTGGCCAAAGTCCAGAATTAAAGTGCCTGGAGCGAAATGAAAAATCAGCAACACTAGCTAGAGGGTGACAGTATTTCATTTATTCAATCAACAAACACTTATCAACACTTAGGGTGTGTCAGCCCCTCCACTAGGCACCTGGGCACAAAGATAAAAAAAGCATAGACTCTGCCTCTGTCAGAGTTCAGTCTAGTTGAGAGGGTACAAAGAAAATGAAAGTGAAAGTCGCTCAGTCGTGTCAGACTCTTTGCGACCTCGTGGTCTATACAGTCCATGGAATTCTCCAGGTCAGAAAACTGGAGTGGGTAGCCTTTCCCTTCTCCAGGGGGTCTTCCCAACCCAGGGATCGAACTCAGATTTCCCGCATTGCAGGTGGATTCTATATGACCTGAGCCACAAGGGAAGCCCAAGAATACTGGAGTGGGTAGCCTACCCCTTCTCCAAGGGATCTTCCCGACCCAGGAATCAAACCAGGGTCTCCTGCATTGCAGGCGGATTCTTTACCAACTGAGCTATCAGGGCAGCCTCGAGAGGATATAACCGATAATGAAAAACCGATGAGGCAAGGGTGGGACGAATTGGGAGAGTAGGGCCGACATATATACATTATCGTGTGCAAAACAGCTAGCCAGAGGGAAGCTGTTGTATAACAGAGGGAGCGTAGCCTGGTGCTCTGTGGTGACCTAGAGGGCTGGGACGGGGGACTGGGGTGGGAGGGAGGCTCAAGAGGAAGGAGGCATGCATATTTATGGCTGACCCACATTTGTGTACCGCAGAAACCAACACAACATTGTAAAGCAACTAGTCTGCAATTAAAAATAAATTTTTTAAAACAGCGGTGTGGAATCCCTCTCCGAGGCTACATCATCGGGAGGGTCCCCGGGAAGGCGGCTACCAGCCCTGGGGAGGTGACAGAGGAAGGACACTGAAGCTGAGCGTTTGGAGAGTGAGCAGGAAAAGAGATGGGAAAGGGATATTTTCCAGGCTGAGGGGACAGGCCGAAGAGAAGGAAGGGGCCCCTGGGGAAGGGGACGCAGTTGTGTTGGATTCATAAGGAAATGAAGAGAGTAGAGAAGAGGCAGAAAATGTGGAAAGAGAGAAAGAGAAGTGACAGAGACTAAGAAAGCGTGTGGAGTGGGGTGTGGGGTAACGAGGGCCTGCGTGCCACCGAGTAACAAGCTTGGACTTTAGCCTGCGGGCCACAGGGTACCACGAAAGAGCGAAGTAGGGGAGTTTCCTGCTCAGATGCGCTGGAGGATGATTTCCCTAGTTCCATCAGCTGAGTCAGTGTTCCCTTGTTCTTGTTCACTTCCTGGCTGTCCTTCTAAAGCTTGGAAGAGGCAGTGTTTGCAGAGAGATTCTGTTTTTTAAAAACAACACGGTATGGGAAATAGGTCGGAGTAGAAGAAAAAGTCAGAAAGACTGTTTATCGCTGTTTTAAGGGCAATATTTAGGAGGTAAAATTGACAAGGGCTTCCCAGGTGGCTCAGCGGTAAAGAACCTGCCTGCCAATGCAGGAGACACGGGTTCCCTCCCCGGGTCGGGAAGATCCCCTGGAGGAGGGAATGGCAAATTATCCCCTTCATCCTTGCATCCTTGCCTGGTGAATTCCACGGACAGAGGAGCCTGGGGGGCTACAGCGTGTGGGTCGCAAAACAGACAGGACCAAGCAACAACCACAAAATCGATAGGCCTTGATGACTAAATGACCCAAGGATTCAGAGAGAAAGTGGACTTGAAGATGACTCTGAGGCTTCTTGCACAGCACCGGAATGGTTGAAGAAATGCTTGTCCGAAGAAGACCAGAACCTCTATTTTTCACTTCAAAAAAGAGGCACTGCACTCTCAACACAGACTCGGCATTTTCATCGCTGTGTTGAACTATGACATGCTTAAAGGCATAGGCCAAAGGCAGGTTTCTTACCTCTGCCAGAAAATAGCAAGAAATACTTTAATCCTGACAAGCCTTCCAGAGATCAAGGAAAGTATTATCTTAAACTATTGCCGTTCAGCAAACATAGAGCTTTTGTTTTCTGTGGCCTACGGTGCATGAGAAAGCAAAGGCGATGTTTGGCATTAAGGATGAAAATGCATTTCAGTGATAAAGCTGCACATTCATTCATTCCTAACTTCCAGATTTTAAATGCAATCTCAATTTTACCTCCCCTGAGAAGAGACCCTGCATTGGTTTTCCTTATTAACATTGGAGTTCAAAAACCTGCTAGAGGTTCAGAAACAAAAAACAAGAAAACTAGGAAAGAGAGCCGCATTTAGTATGAATATGAGACAGACCGAGGCGGTGGCTTGTCTGGGCTGGGGCGGCCCCTCCCGCAGCCTCACAGACCTTTGTCTCCCCCTCTCCCAGGCCTTCAGGGACCCAGCTCTGCGCGTTACTCATTCTGCCTTTGGCGCCCAGAGCACAGGCTCTCAAATATGTGGGCAGATGGATGGACACCGCTATGCAAATAGTTTCGTCCTGGTTGCAAAATGTACGTGGAAATCACATTTTCCCCAGCTTCCCCTCAGGCATTTTAAATACTCAAAACCAGGTAAGTTTTTCCATTTCCACTGAAGTTAGCAACCACTTCTCTCTGCACGTTTCACTCAACTCCAAAAGGAGAAGGTATTAGCACTTGTTTTTAAGTTATAAGCCACTTAATAGAGTTTTGCACAATAAGTTATTTCATTCGGTTTTTAATCTGTACCAAAACAACACCATAAAATTAATACTACTTCCTAGATGGTTCTAGCCAAGGTTTTATTTTTTTCTTCTTACTCTTTCTTTTCTCTTACAAACCCAGGAAATCAAGGCTGAAATGTATATTAACAATGTTTATGTTACAAATGTAAACACAAGGAGGTCAGAAAATAGTTTAAGAGGGGTCTCAAAGTCATTATAATTCATTCAAGCTATTCTAGAGTGGGTAGTCATTCCCTTCTCCAAGGGATCTTTCCAACCCAGGGATCCAACCCAGATCTCCTGCATTGCAGGCAGATTCTTTGCTGTCTCAGCCACCAGGGAAGCCCTTTTAACAATGTTTGTGTTACAAATGTAAACATAAGGAGGTCTGAAATAGTTTAATAAGGGTCTCAAAGTCATTATAATTCATCTAAGCTGTTCTCATGCAAAATTTTATATTCTTGTCCTGTTTTCTGTGTAGTTTACTGAGGAATGGACAAGTACGGGTAAATCTTCATTTTCACTTTTGTTGATGAACATGTGTAAACCAAACAAACTGAATGACTGAATCGTTTCACTCATACTCACAGGGATGTCTTCATTTCTCTTACTGTATTTTTCGGTAACACCTATCTAGACAGCTAACCGAATTGACTTTTCATAATCTACTCTGACTCCTCAAAGCCATGTTCTTTCTCCTCTTTGATTTACTATTTGAAATATACCAAAGATGACCTGAAGCATGAATGAATTTAAATCCCATACGAATTGTGCCAGCATCGATATTTCGCCTCTACATTCAAGAAGAGCTTTTCCTGACAACTTCTCTTTTTTTTAATTTTTCCTGGAGCAGAGCCGCTTCACAATGGTGTGTTAGATTCTACAGAGCCGAAAAGTGAATCAGCTGTACGTATAGACGTGTACCCTCCTTGGTTTGGGATTTCCCTCTCCTTTAGGTCACAGCAGAGCACTGAGCAGTTCCCTGGGCTTCTCGTTAGTTACCCATTTTGTCCAGGGCATCAATAGCGCGCTGCACTTAGTTCCTCGGTCCTGTCCAACTCTTCGTGACCCCATGGACTGTAGCCCAGCAGGCTCCTCTGTCCGCGGGATTTTTCAGGCAAAGTACTGGAGTGGGTTGCCACTTCTTCCCCCAGGGATCTTCCCCACCCAGAGACTGAACCCAGGTCTCCTGTTTCTCCTGCGTTGACAAGTGGATTCTTTACCTGCTGAGCTTTGAGGAAGCCCTATCAATAGTGTATACATGTCAGTCCCAATACTGTCTGAAGAAAACAGAAAGATGTGCCAAACCCAGCCTCCTGCAGAGCGCCCTCTAGCGAAAGACCGTGGATGCGACCTTTCGACTCGGTTCTGCCCAGACAGGATCTGTGGCAAACCATCCTCTCTTCCTGGAGAAGGAAATGGCAACTCCAGTATTCTTGTCTGGAAAATCCCATGGACAGAGGAGCTGGACATAACTGAGCACACACACATATCTCCTCTTCCTGAACAAAACATTTCAAGGGTCTGACATCCAGGGCAGCAGATTTCCTGACATCTAATCACAGCTGCCTGGTTGTATTGCTGGTACTCTATTAAAATTCCAAATCAGCTTATTAATGTATGCATTTCTTCAGTGAATAAAAGCAAGAATTCTAATAGAACTCACTTTAAGTCAGTAACAAAGCTGGAAATCATCAAAAATGACAAGACACTAAAACCTGGAGAATTCATCTTTAAATTGATATCAAAGGAAAGAGAACCCAAAAAATGCGGCAGTCATCCGCGTTAGCAACAGCCTCTCCTAATAAAAAGCAAAATGCCAGCGGTGCAGGTATTGAATAAGACAAAGGACCAAAGCTATGTCTAGCAAAGTTTTTTCATCTAAGTGGCCATGTCCATTTGACAACCGTTAGAACTGTGAGAAAGTTAGGTAGATGGAAGGTTTCACTCTGTATGTGCCTGTTGCCAAAAAGACTTGAAGATTTGAAGTCGTTTACTTGTCTGTTTGCTCTACTGCTCAGCACAGCGTGCAGGATGTTAGTTTCCCAGCCAGAGATCGAACCCATACCCCCTGTATTGGAAGGCAGAGCCTTAACCACTGGATTGCCAAGGAATTCCCTTTAAATAGTTTAAAACAAGGTAGTATGGTAAGGTGATCTATCAATAGAAGTCATTTCTGTAGAAGGAATTAAATTTAGAAAATAAAAGATTTTCCCCAGTGACATCGGAAGGGCCTGTGTGCTGCATGAAAGCTATGCTGTCAATAGAAATACGGCCACAAGGGAAGCCTGCAAAGCACTCGACACAGAGCACAGACCTCCCCAGGCGAGGGCTTCCCTGGCTCCCTGGGAGATGTGGGCACTTCTGAAATCCATCAGGAGAAGCAGAGCCCCGTGGATTTCCAGGAGTCACATACGGATGTGAGAGTTGGACCGTAAAGGAGGCTGAGCGCCAAAGAATTGATGCTTTTGAACTGTGGTGTTGGAGAAGAATCTCAAGAGTCCCTTGGACTGCAAGGAGATCAAACCAGTTAGTCCTAAAGGCAATCAATCCTGAATTCATTGGAAGGACTGATTTTGAAGCTGAAGCTCCATTACTTTGGCCACCTCATGCGAAGAGCCAATTCATTGGAAAAGAGCCTGATGCTGGGAAAGGCTGAGGGCAGGAAGAGAAGGGGACGACGGAGGATGAGATGGTTGGATGGCATCACCGACTCAATGCACATGAGTTTGAGCAAACTCCAGGAGAGAGTGAAGGACAGGGAAGCCTGGCATACTGCAGTCCTTGGGGTCACAAAGAGTCAGACATGACTTAGCAACTGAACAACAACAGATGGTGAAAAAGTACCATATCCTTCATTATAACAGTATCAGCTGCCCTGGACCAAAAACCCTTCCACTTTTTCAAGACCAAGCAAAGTTCTTGAACAATCCAAAGAGCAGAACAATCCTAAGACTAATACAATATTCTTCTGCTAACCCTAAAGACTGGAGAATGCCAACGTGTTCTTAATCTTCATTAAACTGAAAAGTATAATTGTGACACCAATATTGTGGTTCACATCAGTTTCAATAGTAAAATATAAACAGACCTAGGAAATTCAACTTCATTGAAAAGTGGGCTAAACACACCAACTCTAGTGGTCAACAGAGCTGTCTTTGGCTCAGTGCTATTTTGAAATGATCAGGCTGCGTTGAATGGTAAGTAGGAATTCTTTTAACGGGGAACATTTCAAAGCAGGTTTATTGTTATGACTTAACTTGAGCTTTCTGAAGAAAACATTAGTGGTTTTAAGACAATATTGAATGTGGCTTTCAAACTCCCTAAATGGGTCCACGTACATACGAAAATGTTTAACGTTAAATACGAAAATCATATTCCTTCTTGACCCTTCAGCTGGGAGCCAAGTTCAGGTAGGTGCTTACAATTTCCCAGCTCCTTCAGGTGGATGACTGCTCCCTCTTACCTATTACCCCACCCCAGCATGCATTTGAGTAACTTCATCAGTTAGCAAAAGGGAAGCCCTGGACTCTGATCTTGCAAAGCAAACAATTCTGAGTTTATAGAGGGTAGGAATTTCCACAGGAAATCCCTCGCTCTCCCTGGGTGGACCCGGACATGCACAGCAGTGCATTTAACTAGTACATTTCCTGCAGGCCTGAAGTCTAAAAGTCGGATTTCTAGAAGCATAACATCTTGATTCCTTCCGTATCTATGAAGTGCAGCCACTGTCTTCATCCCACTGTCGAAGTATCGTGTTCAGAAAAAGCATTCTCCCTCTAGGTCAGACCACCTCTGCAGCACAGCCTCATTTTGAAGACCACAATTTAAGAGGAGACATTGAGTAACTGGAGTATCTCCAAGGAATGCAGTCAAGATTCCCAAAGTAATGTCAAATGACATACCATTGAAAAAGAACTGGAGACGTCTGGTTTGAAAAGGACAGGCTGTTTTATACTTCTCTCATTGCAATGTTAGATGAGGAAAGGCTTGTTTTGTGTACACAAGGTTTATTTTCTGTTGGATCTAAGAGGCAAGCAGATTTCAGTTCCATATAAGAAAGTTCTTTTTCAAAATTAGAATATACTGCATTCTCAGAAGATGACTTCATACTAAACAAGAGGTCAGACTCCTAATCTCAAAGGTAGCTTGAAATTCCAGGTTCCTGAGAGTCTATATGGTTGCTTAGTTCTTTAAAAAACAAATTTTTTGCCGGAGAATTCTGAATCATTTCTGCAGTCAATAGTTTCTTCTAAAGCAGCTGAATCAGACAAAAATACCAGTGGGTACAATTCCCATTACCTTACAGCTGGGCTAGCAGGTAAAACCAAGAAAGCATGGACTTTTATGTTTGACTTAAGTTCAAATTGTACTCCACTATTTATAGACTTCTGTGACCCTAGGCAAGTCTCTTAACCTCACTAAGCTTTAATTTCCTCATCTGTAAAATGGGATAATACTATTTAGCTATGAGACTATTATAAAGAAATTAAACGACATAATGAACATAGCATGCATGCTCAGCTGCTAGGTCGTGTCCAACTCTTTGTGACCCCATGGACTGTAGCCCACCAGGCTCCTCTGTCCATGAGATTTCCCAGGCAAGAATACAGGAGTGGGTTGCCATTTCCTTCTCCAGAGGATCTTCCTGACTCAGGGATCCAACCCGCATCTCCTGCTTTAGCAGCTGGATGCTTTCCCACTGGAGCCACGTGGGCTTCCCAGTGAATATAGGAAGCTTAGCAAAGTCCCTGACTCAAAGAAACCCTTTTGTGGGGCGGCAGGGGCGGGGGGGAGACACTGTGATTATTAGACAGCTCAGAGTCCTTCACTTGCCCCTGCACCCCCAGCTCTGCTCTGTTTGAAGATTTTCTGTTGCATCCTAGACATCCACAAACTCAGGAAGGTGCGTGGGGAGAGGGAAGGACAAAAAGTTGTGTGTGCATCATCTACACACAAATAAATACATCTGAACACACATAGCTCATGTTGAACATCTATGGGTCCACATGCAGTCGTAAGAAAGAACACAGAGACATCTGATGAAATCTTTACTCGCTACATTATCTTTTGTGTCACGGTATTTGCTTATGATGTTAAGCATTGTTGTCAGCTATCTTTCCCTCCATCCCACATACTGACACAAGTGAACGTGAAAGTCGCTCAGTCATGTCTGACTCTTTGTGACCCCATGGACTGTATAGGGGATTCCCCAGGCCAGAATACTGAAGTGGGGAGCCTTTCCCTTCTCCAGGGGATCTTCCCAACCCAGGGATCGAACCCAGGTCTCCCGCATTGCTGGTGGATTCTTTACCAGCTGAGCCACCAGGGAAGCAAAACGTGGAAATAATAAATGCTGCTGAAAGCACTGACAACCTGAGTGAGTGCCCTCGCTTGGAGCCCGTGAGTCATCCTCCGTTTCCCTTTTCTCAGCACATCTTGCCCCTGGCTGAGTCTTCTTTTACACTGCTTTGGGAAAAGCAGAAACCCACTCCAGTATTCTTGCCTGGAGAACCCCATGGACAGAGGAGCCTGGTGGGCTACAGTCCATGGGGTCGCAAAGAGTTGGACACGACTGAAGCGACTTAGCACGCACGCACGCTGTTCTAGGTGGCAGAGCTTCTTAGGCTCTTGGAAAATGGTGACTTTGTGGCTCATTGAGTAAAGGACTTGGTAGGTGTTGAACATGGTAATATTCCAATTTCTATTGATTAATCAATTAATACTCCAGTGCAGAGGTGAGCAAGTATGTTTTCGTTCCTCCCAAAACAATTAATTAATGTGAACTGACTGAGCTCTGGGGAGAATTATATTCTAGGACATATCTGAAGCTGGTTTCAGTATAGTTGGAAGCTTTCAACTGGAAAATTCTCTATTTAGCAATTACATGCAATGAGAAAACTCAGAATTCATCAGTGATTCAGTCACTGGCAAGTCACGAGAGTGCAAGAGAAGGCACGAGAGTGCAAGAGAAGGCACAAAAGGATGACTCGTCATGTACACCAAACCAGCAGTGGTGGTTCAGTCACTAAGTCGTGTCTGAGTCTTGCGACCCCTTGGATTGTAGCCCACCAGGCTCTTCTGTCCATGGGATTTTCCCCCAAATGACTAATTAACAGGATCTTGTGGGGAGATTTATAAAAATATATATTCCTGCACCAAACTGCACCCCACCAACCCCTGAGTGTTCTAATTCACAGGTAACATAGGACCAAGGAAACCCTATTTTCTCTAAAGGTTCTGTTCGTCAGCCAGGCTGGAGAACCACTGCTCTGAGTCAGTGGATTTCACTATGATGCTTGTGAATTCATACTAGGAAACAGCAAACAAACACTTGCCTCCAACTCCACCTTCAGAATATTCTGATTACTTCTATTTTTTCATTATTTTTTATGACAGGGCTGAGGAATGCCAGTTTTTTCAAATTAATTCATAGATATCATCCAGTTAAAAGTATGACTATGCCAGTTTCCTGGGAGAATGTGGCTCTGATTCATCACATGTGTGAAAAGAGAAAAAATGCTGCACCCCAATGCCAGAAAAATTCACTTGTGGCTAAAAAAAAAATGTCACCAATGCCAACATCTTCAAGCTCAGAAGTCCCCAACCTCTGGGACCCAGTGCCTGATGATCTGAGGTGGAGTTGGTGTCATAATAATAAAATAAAGTGCACAATAAATGCAATGTGCTTGAGTCATCGGCAAACCATTCCCCACACCCGCCCCCTACGGCAGAAAAACTTATCTCCCACAAAACTGGTCTTTGGGACCAAAAGGGTTGGGCAATACCGTCTAATTACTGGGCAGGTGATGAAGGTAGGTGACAAATGGGGTGCTTGCCCACTGACGGGATGCCTCTACAGTGATGAAACCAAGGACTTCCCCACTCCAAGCCTGACAAAGTCCTGTGCACCACCACAGACCCCACCCCCAAGGCCGTCACTCTTGTATGCGTTGGAACTTCCCCTCTAAAGATGGGACAAGACTTGGGAGTTAAATCCCTAGTACTAGGAGCATCCACACATATTTTAATTAAAAGCTCATTTGAATGTGGAGCAGGAAAATTAAACAGTGTCACCGTCTGTTCTTTAATAGCTTACAAGCATTCTGTATTCACAGTCCCCAAGCTAGAGTTTCAAGAAATATCCCTTTAGATTTGATCGTGAAATAATCTCAGGACAGTTTTTCTTCCCCCCTCTTCACTTCATAGGCTATTTATAATTTGGCTTAACAAGGCAGACTCAAGATGAACATAAATGGACCCCATGGACTGCAGCGCACCAGGCTCCTCTGTCCTCCATCCTCGAGCTTGCTCAAATTCATGTCCGTTGAGCCAGTGATGCCATCCAACCATCTCATCCTCTGTTGTCCCCTTCTCCTGCCTTCAGTCTTTCCCAGCATCAGGGTCTTTTCCGGTGAGTTGGCTCTTCACATCAGGTGGCCAAAGTATTGGAGTTTCAGCTTCAACATCAGTCCTTCCAATGAACACCCAGGACTGATCTCCTTTAGGATGGACTGGTTAGATCTCCTTGCAGTCCAAGAGACTTCCAAGAGTCTTCTCCAACACCACAGTTCCAAAGCATCAGTTCTTCGGTGCTCAGCCTTCTTTATGTTCCAGCTCTCACATCTGTACATGACTACTGGAAGAACCATAGCTTTGGCTATGCGGACCTTTGTCGGCAAAGTGATGTCTCTGTTTTGCTAATGAAGTTGCCTTCCCAACCACTTAGAAAGGATGGAGCCTACGGGAATGTAGGTAGGGGTTTCAGGGATGGTCACACAGAGGAGGTGTGTTCACTGGAAGAAGACGGTGCCCTTTAAGATGGGGATATCAGACACAGAATAGGGACACAGTGGAACAGTTAGAAGGCGGCATCTCCTTTATTTGCCCAAATGCCCTAGTTTCGAGTGATTAACTCCCAAGGTTGAAGTGTCATGTATGACAACAGCAGTTCTCAAAGTGTGATCCCCGGGCCAAAGAACCTGTTAGTTAAGTCGTTCAGTCGTGTCCGACTCTTTGCAACCCCATGGACTGTAGCCCACCAGGCTCCTCCGTCCATGGGATTCTCCAGGCAAGAATACTGGAGTGGGTTGCCATTTCCTTCTCCAGGGGATCTTCCCGACCCAGGGATCGAACCCAGGTCTCCCGTATTAGAGGCAGACACTTTAACCTCTGAGCCACCAGGGAAGCCCCTGTTAGAAATGCGAATTCTCAGGCCACCCAGATCTGCTGAATGGGCTGGGGACCCAGCTAGTTGTATTTAACAAGCTCCGCAGGTGACTCTGAGCCAGGCTCAGGTTGCAGAACCACTGTGTCACAAGAGTAGCTTCCCAGGTGGCACTCGTGGTAAAGAACCCTCCTGCCAGTGCAGGAGATGCAAGAGAGGTGAGTTCAATCCCTGGGTCTGGAAGAATCCCTGGAGGAGGGCATGGCAACCCAATCCAGTATTCTTGCTCGGAGAATCGCATGGACAGAGGAGCCTGGCGGGCTACAGTCCATGGGGTCGAGAGTCAGACACAACTGAAGTCACTTAGCAGAGCATGGTGTCACAAGAAAGTATGATCAATATTTACACTTTTCCCTCCCCTCCTCTCCCCACTCACACACGTACACAAACACACACGCAGCCGTGGACGCGTGTATAGTGTTCAAAGAACTGGAAAACAGCCCTTGTTTTCCGTTTTCCTGGAGAGTTTCTTTTCGTGTGCAGGGCGCTGAGGCAGGGGTGGAATTTAAACAATCCCTAATGAAGGCAGCCGGCTCCACATATTTATCACATTACACTGTGCTGTATTTACCCCTTACCGCTTTGGGTGTATTTGCATATAATCTTTCATAATTCAATTCACTCGTTTAAATCATTTCTTTTATTTTCACTTATTTATTCAGATGGGAAAAGGTCATTGTACAGATCACTGGGGCCCCCCAGTGGCAGCTTTTGGTACTGCCAGCCTCGGATTTAATACCTGGAGTTTTGCGGGAATGGTGCCCACTCAAATCCTTAGCTTTTCACCTGGTTGGTAGAAGCAAAAGGTAGCATCAATTCACGCTTTGTATCTGAGGTGGATTTTATCGGCATTCGAGCTGAAATGTCCCCAGATGCTCTGGCTTCCCCTTCCTGCATCTATGAGACTCCACACTCGGGCACTTGCTGAGTAGGTCAGCGGTCTTCAGTACCTGCTGGTCAGTGCACACACCAGCCAGGAATGGACGCAATAAACAGACAGCAGAAGAGAGAAACTTGTCCTGAGATTCCTCTTCCTCCATAACCCTAGAGTTTCCGCTCCTACCATCCGTCCTTTGAAGTTGTCACTGCCCAGAGAAGCTAAGTCCTGCCGGGAGTTTAGATACAGCCTTCTCCCTCCGCTGTTTTCTGGAACGTTCTGTGTTTAGCAGCGAAGGGCAGCGCTCTTCAGGGACAGCCCCCGACAGCTGCCCTGCGAGGGCGTCACAGAAGCAGCGCCCCCACCCCCGCCCCGTCCGCATCTCTTGTCCCATCACCCGTCCAGGCCTCCAGCCAGATGTGGGGCTTGCTTCCTCGGCAGGGTCGCCCTCTCGGGAACCGCAGGGCCTGGTATCGGGTGAAACGCAGGCGGGTGGACAACGGAGGCCGTTTCCACTTAGCCAGGCACTTTGATATCCGTCCAGTCTCCCCGGCACGGCCCCTGTGCGCTCTGCTTGGGCTGCAGAAGCCACGCTGCCTAGGAAGACTGCGGAAAGGTGCTTTCCGGGACCCTGTGTGCGCGCCTCACCCCGGGCTCCGATGGTGCTGATGCAGTGGGGCTGGATCAGCAGTGACCCCCCCCCCCGCCGCCGCCGCCCCAGTGAGAGCCCGTAAACACTGGTGTCACTGACAGATCGGGTGATGCTCTAAAGTTCAGCCCCACCCCCTTGGCCTTTCCTCGCCCGAGGAGTCATCCGAGGGCACCCACTGCCTTCCCTTCAGTCTGCCTGAGCTGTTTTTGTCAGAAAGAAAAACACCAGTACAATATATTAACGCATATATATATATGGAATTTAGAAAGATGGTAACGATGACCCTATATACAAGATAGCAAAAGTGACGCAGATATAAAGAACAGACTTTTGGACGCCGTGGGAGAAGGCGAGGGTGGGATGATTTGAGAGAATAGCATTGAAACATGTATATTACCATATGTGAAACAGATCACCAGTCCAAGTTCGATGAGTGAAACAGGGCACTCAAAGCTGGTGCACTTGGACGACCCTGAGGGATGGGATGGGGAAGAAGGTGGGAGGCGGGTTCAGGATGGGGGGACACACGTATACCCATGGCGGATTCATGTCACTGTTTGGCAAAAACCACCACAATGTTGTGAAGTAATTAGCCTCCAAGTAAAATAAATAATTTTTAAACAATTTTAAAAAATCACTACTCATGTTTAAATTAATTGATGTAACATTTGTATGATATTTCTTGCAAAGAAAATTTTAAGCCTTTACTGGGTATATACACATACATTTGTAAAAGCATTCTTTGTGAGGTTCTGTGAAAAGGAGTTCACAATGCAGACACATCTCAATAGTACCCCACTTACACTAATTGGCTCAGGAGGCAAATAAGGACTGCTAAGTCACTTCAGTCGTGTCCGACTCTGTGCGACCCCATAGACGGCAGCCCACCAGGCTCCCCCGTCCCTGGGATTCTCCAGGCAAGAACACTGGAGTGGGTTGCCATTTCCTTCTCCAATGCATGAAAGTGAAAAGTGAAAGTGAAGTCACTCAGTCGTGTCCGACTCTTTGAGACCCCAGGGACTGCAGCCTACCAGGCTCCTCTGTCCATGGGACTTTCCAGGCAAGAGTACTGGAGTGGGTTGCCATTGCCTTAGATTGCTCCGAACTAGCTAGATTAAAATTCAAATTCAGGATTTCTGTGCCCATCTCAGAATGGAACATGAACACAGGGCAGTGCCCCAAAACAGCACAAACTTCAGTGCCTTAGAGACCGAGGTCCCCATCCCAACCAGACACAGGTGAGTACTCCCGGAGAGACAGCTCACCCTCAGTGAGCCTCAGCTTCCTCCTGTGTAAAATGGGCTAATGCCAGCAGGGTATTTATTAGAGGTGATCAATGAGAGGCTCCACCTAAAACATCTAAAACCAGAGCCCAAAGCATGAGGGCGCCATTGCTTGCTTGCTTGCTTGCTTGCTTGCTTGCTAAGTCACTTCAGTCATGTCCGACTCTGTGCGACCCCATAGACGGCAGCCCACCAGGCTCCCCCGTCCCTGGGATTCTCCAGGCAAGAACACTGGAGTGGGTTGCCATTTCCTTCTCCAACGCATGAAAGTGAAAAGCGAAAGTGAAGTCGCTCAGTCGTGTCCGACCCTCAGCGACTCCATGGACTGCAGCCCACCAGGCTCCTGTGTCCATGGGATTTTCCAGGCAAGAGTACGGGAGTGGGTTGCCATTGCCTTCTCCGAAACGGAGTTGTTTCAGCACGGGTTACTCGAAGCCACAATTTTTCCAGCAAGTAGTTCAAAGGGGTCACTCTCAGCTGCCCAGAAAGCCCCTCTGCCTCCTCCTTTCCCAAAGTTATTCCTCCCGAAAGCCCCGCCTGATGCCCCATTGGTTGACTGGCTCTCCTCCTATCAGCACGCCGGACACTGCTCTGAAAGCGCGTGTTTCCCGCCATGCGTGGACTTCGTGGCATCTGCCTGACTGCACTGAACTTGACGCTTCCAGGAGGGCTGGGCGTCTATCTTGTTCACTTATGTGTCTCCAGCCCCTGCTCAGCATATTATGGGATTTCCGTAAATACTGAATAAATGAGTGAATGAATGACGGCCATTATTAGATGACTACCTAGAGAAGAAAAAATATCAGGAAAGTAAGTTTTGCGTTCTTATAATTGCCTTTAAGCCTCTTTGAATTACCTTCAAAACATATGAAATCTGAGCTTCCAAAAGCTCTAGCACTTTCCTCCCCTCACTATAAGAATGTGCTGCTGGGGCTGCTAAGTCGCTTCAGTCGTGACCGACTCTGTGCGACCCCATAGACGGCAGCCCACTAGGCTCCTCTGTCCCTGGGATTCTCCAGGCAAGAGCACTGGAGTGGGTTGCCATTTCCTTCTCCAATGCATGAAAGTGAAAAGTGAAAGTGAAGTCACTTAGTCATGCCCGACTCTTGGCGACCCCCTGGACTGGAGCCTACCAGGCTCCTCCCTCTATGGGATTTCCAGGCAGGAGTACTGGAGTGGGGTGCCATTGCCTTCTCCAATAAGAATGTGCACATTTTTATTATTAACATACATTATATTTATTAGAATAATTGTATAATTATTCCAACTAATTATAATCATATTCATTATTCCCAATTCCTCTTTTGAATACATGACTATAAAATGTTTATCAAGTTTGACACCTTTCTAATTCTTAAATTGACTATGTATTAGTCACACAGACCCTAAGGAAGAAGGAAATCCTTGGTAGAAAAGTGTTAATAATTTACTAGTTGCAAAGTGTACTTTTACCTCCGAACACCAGGTAGGTACAAAAAAATATTGCTCATGTTTTTTAATCTACGAATTTCTTACATTTTTATGGCCTGTTCTTTGGGCTTATTTATGATGGTTTGGGACAAAGAGACAACCTTTGCCATTATGATTTATACTCTTCCAACAAAGGAAACACAGAAAGAGATAAGACATCCAAATTAAATCATAGCACTAGATAAGAAAATCCAAATTAAATTATGACACTAAAGAAAAAAAACATGAAGGGGCTGAAATTTTAAAATCAAAACAAACAGGAGTACAGACAGACTATAGACAAAGAAAATAGGAAAATTTCAAAAACCTAAGCTATAAAAGCTAGCACTTACCAAATAAAAGTTTTCAGATGCCTTGTGTTCTGCATTTGTGACATTATGAACTAATGCCTACCCACTAAAATATTTTTATATGCCTTATTTTAATCTCACTCAGCTTGTGTTGTTGTTTAGAAAGCCTAACAATATATTTTGTTATGGTAAAATGTTAGCAATTAGCAGCAGATAGCCAATATTTTCCTTTTTTTCCCCCCATTAATGCCATTTATTAAAAAAAAAAATGACCTGGACATCTGTTTTCATTTTTAGTGATGCTTTTTAAGCTCCTTGATGGTTGAGCACCAATTCTAAAACTTGATTGGATTTCAAGGAAAGACAACTGCTTTAGAAACAAAGAAACTGAGAGAATTGAAAAGAAAAATTCCTGCCTTTGAGCCTTCTCGGTATAAGCACTGTTGATGATAAAGGCCAAAGGTTAGTTCAATAGCAGATAGTCAGTGGGGTGAGCACAGCAATCTAACCATAACACAGCTATACACAGGCTGAGTAAACACTCCTGTCCAGCCCAGGAACTCTTAGTAAGAGGAGTTAATGTGACCACAGAACTAACTGACTCTAAGACCCCTAAGACACACTGTCCCATTAATACGACCACAAAATCATACAGAACGCTGACTTGGATTATGTATGAAACTTGGAAGCAGAGCACATACTGACATTGGACTTGCAGGTAAGTATTCTAGACTTAACTTCACATCACAAACTCAAAAAAGCCAAAACCAAGATGAGGAAATCATTTGTGAACTATTTCTGGCCTCCATAAAGAAGGCATAGAGAACTGAGTCCACTCACAAACACACTCGTAAATATTTACGGCACTTTTGCATTTCGCTTTGCCCATATCCCCTACATTTTGTGAAAGCATTTACTTGCCACACTCCCAGTTTTGTTTAGTATTGCCTTATAATTTGCTGGGAAAAAATGTACACATTTGACAATTTTTTATTTCTTCCACATGAACTAAGTTAAAATGAAGTTAAGAAAAGAGGCACAGTATGATTAATTTTCTTCCAAATGTTTCATTAAGCTTACTTATCTGATCTACTTTAATATGACATTACTTCTTTTATATCTAGAACCCAAGGTCCCCAGATTGTTTTCAAAATTACTACATGTAAATCTTTTCTTGTATCAAAATCTTACCCAGTGGACATACTTTACTACCAAAGGCTATTCAGAAATTACTTATCTGCGTTGCTTAAAGCAAGGTGGACATGGTCTCTGTAGAGGCCAGACATTCATAGAGAACACCAAGCTCCTGGAATCTGAGGATTTAAAGAGGGGTAAAAAAGGAACATTCCATTCAGTTGTGTTTGCTCATCTTTTTTCTTTCTGCTGTGGCCCAGCTCTCTTAGGAAGTTACCCAATGCCACAATTCTTTATCCGCAAAAGAGAACAAAATATTAATACAAAATGAACACCAATGTTTTAAAAATCCTGGTGGACAAAAATGAGTACAAATGAAATAAGGTGGATCGGTAAATTCTAAGACAGAGATTTGAGTCCAGCATTTAGTTTCCTAAAGTCAGCTGGTACAGTCTGGGGACAAGAACTTTTCTGGTTACATGCCTGTAACAGAAATTTTAAGCTGCAGAGTACTACTAGCAAGTTAGTATGTCTACTGTGAAGCAATAATGACTCTCTGATAACCTCTATTAAAACCTTGACAGCATTTCCCTCCTATTAGAAACCCAGAAAGTTACTGCAAGCATTAATAAAGGTTTTAAGTAACGTAGTTTAACATGTCAAAAAGGAGAGAGAGAGAAAGAGAGGAAAACAGAACAAAGGGAAGTAAAGGCAAAATTCACAGTAAACTCCCTTGGATTAAAATTAACAAATCAATTCCTAGACAGAAAAAAAAAAAAAAACTGTAAGATAGAAAAAAACCCACTCAAATTACATCTTTTGAAATTCAATTATTGTAAAATTGAATCTAGAAAAGTGTGGAGAAACAACAGCAAAGAGATAAAAGTAGACAAACATGCAGGACGGAGTGAAGCAAGAGCTACAGGGTATGTGGGTGGGTGTTAAAATTTGCAAGTGAGTGCTATAAACAGAATAAAACAATGGATATTGAGCATTGTGTTTGACAGATTGACACTTAAAGAAAAAAGAACTGTTAGGAGCCATATGGTAGGTTGGGTTCTAACAGTCTTTGAAAGGACACTTTATCTATTTTATCTAAAAATAGCTTAGCAGTGATATACAAACATTTTTTTTTTTGAGCAGAACCATTTTTTTCACTTGCTACCCCAAGATTCATGCTGTGGCACCTAAAACCTTCCTCGAAGCCTCTGAGACAGCTTTTAGGAACCTTGGCACTCTGCTGACCAGTGCAAAGGCCACAGTGGCAGCAAATTCTTTTGGAGTCAACAGATCCTAATACAATCGGGAGGAAGGAGGCCAGAACCTAAAAACACCTATCCCAGATGCCGCTGTGCCTGATTTCAGCCTGGCCACCTCAGGGCTGGGTCCTTATTTCACCCCGGGTTCATTGTCATTCCCTGCGTGAGCATCACAAACCACCTCCCAGCCCACAACTCAGACATTCTGTCCATCAACCTGGACCAAAAATGCCAGAGTCAGCATCGCATCCTATCCAGTGTGGGGAGAAGGCCGGCTGGCCTCAGGCTCCAGTGTGAGCTCTAACACTGTCGTCCAACTCTGTGTCCCCATGGGCTATACCCACCAGGCTCCTCTGGGCATGGGATTCTCCAGGCAAGAATACTGGAGCGGGGGGCCACATCCTCCTCCAGGGTATCTTCCCAACCCAGGGATCGAACCTGTGTCTCCCGCATTGCAGGCAGATTCTCTCCAGACTCCTCCAGAAATGACCCCTCTCGCCACCTCCAGGCACAGTCCCCACTGTGAGCAGGTGGCCACCCTCTCACCCCAGGACCTCTCATGCTGGCCCCTGTGTCCTACTCAGTGATCTAGAAACTCTAGTTTCCAGTGATCACTCACACTAGTGATCAACCAGAGTGGTCCTTACACGGAGGCTGACTGTTTCACTCTACTCCAAACTATCCCCCGATCCTCCACTTGCACAGAGAAGAGGCCCAGCTTCCACAGTGGCCCTGAGGTGGTGGCCACCCTGACGTGCTGCCCAACTTCTCACAGTGACTCATCGCCTCGCAGCAGCACTGCTGGCAGAGGGCCTGGGCTGACAACGCCCTGGGCCCTCCAGCATCGCCTAACCCCACTGTCACCTCCCCAAACCACAGCCCTCCAGGGCCACCCACGTCCAGGGCCAGTCACCAGGCCCAGAGGCCCCGGGGAGCAGGGGGAAGGGCTGAGCCTGCACAGCAGCTTGACCTCGGCCACTGCCCTGCTTCCTTCTGCTCTTTCCACACGTCTTCATCCCGTCCTGAAAAATGACCTGCACCCTTTACACCACCTCCGGGCCTGCCTCCTGAGACCCCAGCCTGCCACGAAGGTCCCACACGATCCAGCCCCGCCAGCCTCTCTGATCCCCGATCTTCCTGGTCTCCCCAGTTCACCCTGCTCCAAGCTCACTGGCTTTGGTTTGGTGTTTCCTCCTGAGGACCAGTGAGCTCCTGCACGAAGCTCTTGGCACAGCTGTTCCTTCACCTCCTTCCGGCTCTGCTTAAGTATCACCTTAAACACGTGCATGCATTTGCTTACCTGTCTGGGTGTTGACTTCACTTGGAAGAAATTACTTCACATACATAAGAGTGTGAAAATGACTTTTTTAAATACATGAAGGCCAAGTAATGGTAAACAAACAAAACAACAACAAAAAAAATTCAGGGATTCTGGACTCAACCCTGAGCCCCAGTGCACAGCACCACCCTCCTGCAGCTGTGTGGCTTTGGGGCAGGGACCACACCCCTGGCAGACTAGGCCCCCTGATGGTGGGGAGACTGATTTCACGGAGACTATTAGAATGGCCCCTGAGACTCAGCTGTGAAAACAACAAAGGGCATGTAAATCCTGGTAATTCTGAAGAGATGACCCTGTGAACATTGCATCCAAAAAAACCCACTGGGAGTATACTTGCATCTTGGCTTAAGGTCAGAGTCCTAGGAAGTCGGCTTTTTGGCTCTACTCAACCATGAATAGACTGAGAACTTCCAGTGAAGTAGAAAGGGCTGGACGATAGCATTCCCAGGGCATAAAGCTAGCCCAGCAAACATGACCGAGAACCCAGAAGGGTTATGACCGCTAGTCTTGTTACATGGTACAAAATCCTAATGTTTTCCTCGTCTTACACTGACTTTAATTACTTCAGACTTTATTCTAATCTCTAAGGACCTGGCAGGGGGTGGAGGGTGGGAGAAAAGCACATAGGATTTCAAATATCTAGGCCTCTGTATGTTCATCAGAAAAGCTTTAAATGTTAAAAACAGCCATACGTCTGGTTATTGGAGATTAGAAACTGAAATGTTTTCATGTGTATCTTCAGCTCAAACTTTTATATTTATTTCTGTTCTTGTGATACAGAGTATCTGTACTTGGCTTAAAAATAAAACAATAACTCCCCCAAAATCTCAGCTGTTTTTATGTGTTCTTCCATTCATTTTTCATTTACTGGAGTGAAATGTCCTTGCCCATAACCTCAAATCCACCAGCTTGATTGATTTCAGGGGGTGTGTTGGAGACCCACCCTGCCGAGCAGAGAAGACAGACCACCTGTAAGCTGGCGCTAACAAAGCCACAGTAATTTCACACCGACCATCATATCCTATATTCGTTCACCTTTTATGATTTATTTGTGAGCTCACTAGAGAACATTTCTTTATTTCTAAAGAGAGAATCACGTAAGCTTATGTTAGAGACACCATTATTAAAAACCATTGTTCCGGGTTTTTTTCAATGACTGCACCATGTATTAAGATGATAATAATTAAAGATGGTGTTATAGAAAGATAAGGAAAGCAGGCCTTGTCCTAATCAATTAGCACACAATGGCTGTGCCGTTCTCTAGATCCACATGCTACCTCTGGGAATATCCCTGCCTGGGGTGAGGCGCGCGCAGGTGTGTGTGTGTGTATGTGTGTGTGTGTGTGTGTGTGCGTGTGTGTGTTTCCCCTTGGAAAAGTCAGTGCTACATCAGATTATCTAGGGTCTTTGTTAGAGCAATAATCTACCAGAAATTGCCTTCGCTTTCCACATCCTCCTTTGAGGATAACATGCATTCTTCTGATTTTTCTTCATCGCTTTATACAACTTAATATTCAGGCTAGGGAAACTAGAAATCTCCTCCAGGTCAAACAACTGCTCAAATCTATCCACAAATTTATTTTCCTTCTCCAGCCTGAATTTCATGACCCAGAGGATGATGGTGGTTTCTTTGCACAGATGGTCGAAGGTAATGAGGAGTTCTTCAAGAAATGGATGAGCATAGACGACGTCGGCCGCCAGGATGTAGTCAAAGTTGGTGGAAGCCCTGGGGAAGTTCTCGTCTAGAGCTACACCCCAGGAGAGCTCTTTGACCTGAGGCAGATACTTAGCTTTCATTTTGGTGTTTCGGGAAATATTATACTGCAGGTTTCCAAGTAACTCGGGTAAATCTGTGGCAGTCACGTGTGCGCCTGGGAGACAAAGGACAGCAGGGAGAGAAAGCTTCATGGGACGAGGTGAAGCCATCGGTTTGTGAGACCGTGCACTTTGCAATTCGGCACGAAGGCTAGCCCCATGTCAAAGACACAGTACACACAGGAGGGAAATCCCTTCAGAATGGATGCTAAGGTAGCCTTACGCCTCCCCTTACTCACAATTAGGTTCTCCAGGTACTGAGGCTTTTACATCTGTTGCGCTTTTCTGTTCTCCTGGGCTTTTATTTTTGGTCAGTTTTGTTTTGTTATTCTTGCTGTTATTTTCTATTTATCTACTTAAAACATCAAAAGGAAGGGAAATTCAAAGGATTTTAGTATCCTCATTGGATTGGAACAATCAGATGTCATTGTTGAAAGATGAACGGGATCTTCCCCAAAAGAAACCTGAGCTCCAGTCATGTTAGACCGAGTGAGTGTACGTAACACTGAGCACCCCATCACTGACCAGGAAGTGCTTAAGTGTGAGAAGTGGAGGCAGGAGACGACTTCTCAGTGTCACCACATTGAACGTATCGTGACACCCAGGTTCATGCCCATGGTTTCAGCTTGACCCCATGACAGCCTGACTCTTATAACCTGCCTTTGGGGCTTCCCAGGTGGCTCAGCAGATAAAGAATCCACCTGCCAATGTAGGAGATATAGATCCGATTCCTGGGTCAGGAAGATCCCCTGGAGGAGGAAATGGCAGCCCACTCCAGTATTCTCACCTGGGAAATCCCATGGACAGAGGAGCCTGGCAGGCGGCAGTCCATGGGGTCGCAAAGACGGAGTGACTGAGCATGCACACACACAGCCTGCATAGACAGCTCACACAGCCAAAGAGCATACACACAGGACAGAATGCTCAGATGAAAAACATATAAAGGAACCCATAGTTAAAACTGAACACTGGTGGTCATTTTCAGGAGAAAACTGTACACCACAACTCAATAAAATTTGTCCCCTAACGTGAATTTAGGCAGTAGGAGAACCTGAAAACAATGTGGAAATAAGTCTAGAATTGTCTGAAGTCTGCATCATCAGACAAGGACAGACTCGGGTAAGGGATGAGAGAACAGATCTGGAGGGGAATCCGGTTCACCCCAGACCAGTTTAGAACCCGTTTCTCACCCATGATGGCAAATTTCTCTGGCTATTGATTCTATTTCTGGAAACTATTAAAACGGGAGGGAAATAAACATTTCATTGGTAGAATCACAGAGATAAAAATCTCTGCATTCTAGTGTGTGTGTATAGGGCGGGAGGTCTATCAAGTTCAACAAATCTTTTTAAGATCTCAAGATAAGGGATGACTCCTCCCTCCACTGCCCTTCACCCATAGGAATATAAACTATCTGAAGGGGTCGAAAGAGGATGAGATGGTTGGATGGCGTCACCAACTCAATGAACATGAGTCTGAGTAAACTCTGGGAGTTGGTTATGGACAGGGAGGCCTGGCATGCTGCAGTCCATGACATCGCAAAGAGTTGGACACAACTGAGTGACTGACCTAAGGCACTGGGGCTGACTATGAAGAGCTTTGCGTCTAGAGGCAATCACCACCACTGACCAAACCAAGCTTCCATATTTTGACGCTTGTGTCAAGTCATACAAGCAGACCAAAAGGACTGACTCTTTTTAATGAATGGACCACTTCCCAAAACACAACTTCTGCTCTTAGATGAGGAAGCTTTCAGGGTATAAATCCAATAGGACCTCTGACACTAGCCATACTAAGTGGAATGCTAACTTTCAAAGCAATGTCAAGACAGAGCAATTTAAAAAAATAAAATATTTGGGGAGGGTTTCAAGGGTCCTATATTTCTCCAGTGTTTTAGAAAGTTGTAAATTGCTAAGTCTTGAACTCCTCTCAAGATTTTAGAGTGGCAGGAGTGCACTTTTGAAGATCCAGGAAATCAAGACGGATTTGAGCCACGCACATCAGAGAAGGCAGATAAATTAAGGCTGTGAAATAGATAACAACAGCAAAAGAGATTGAAGCAGGCTCAGACACATAGAGACCATCACACATTTAGTTGGAAAAGAAGATGCTGGTGAGAGAACAAGCGGTCGCAAAAGAAGAATGGAAATAACTGAGAAAATAAATTCAAGGACACGTGCCTAAACTTAGAAGCAGACGTGATTTCTAACACTCTTTCTCTATTCTAACAGTTGCTTTTTCATATAAGAAAATGACTTCAAAATCCAAAAGGAATATACCGAGTACATGGGGATGTTGAAATGGGGCTGAAATTTAAATAAAGAAAAGAGAGTCCGCAGCAGTCAGCTCTGCCTATGCCTCATATTCCCCGTGTCCTCCAGCAGCCAGAATGCCAAGATATACATGCCGGCTAGAATGCGCTTGTGACCTACACCCCAGGAGAAGAACTAATACAGCTTCCCAGAAAATTCAGAAAGAAACCAGTTAGGTGACTAACATCATTAGAGTTTCTTAATGAAGCCCATTCAAAGCATGAAGGGGTTGAAAACAGGCTCTGATTCATGCTGATGAACAGTGGAAATCAACACAGTATTGTAAGCAATTATCCTTCAATTGAAAATATATAAAATTTTTCAAAGTAAAACTAGAAATAAATAAATAGAAATAGGAAAAAACTAAAAGATATTCCTTAATATCAGGAATAAGAAGGCAAACAAGCCCAGGAAAAAAGAGCAGGGTGGGTGGGGGGAAATATACGTACAAAAGGAAAAATATGTAAAAAGACTCAATTATGAGAAACTGGGAGCAACTTTCTCTCAGGAGGAGAATTTCAAAATAAACTATCATTTATATATTAAAAAAAAGGTAGGCCCAGGTTATAGTAAAATGAAAGTGAAAGTTGCTCAGTCGTGTCCAGCTCTTTGCAACCTCGTGGACTATACAGTCCATGGACTTCTCTAGGCATAGTAAATGGATAGCAAAAGCAACTAATGATATCAGATCATTGGATTTTCTGATCCCACTTGATCTAAAGCAGCTACTTACCAAGTAAACTCGCCACAATGGAGACGAGCCCTGTTCCAGCTCCAATTTCAATCACATTTTTGTCAACCAGGTTATACTGCTTTACGTTAGTTTCCAGAAAATAGCACAGAACAAGGGCCTATAAAGATGCAAAAAAAGAAAACCAGTGCTTAGTAAGTAATCACAGAAAGCAATATTAAACTCTATTAGACAAATACCCCACTAATGGTATAATACATATATGAGCACAAGTTAGAGTGGGCTTCCCAGGTGGCACAGTGGTAAGGAATCTGCCTGCCAATGCAGGAGACATAGGAGATGTGGGTTCGATCCCTGGATTGGGAAGATCTCTTGGAGGAGGAAATGGCAACCCACTCCAGTATTCTTGCCTGGGAAATCCCATGGACAGAGGAGCCTGGCGGGCTACAGTCCACAGGATCACAAACAGTCAGACACAACTGAGCAGCGGAGCACGCATGCACATGTGAGTGTATGTGTGTATATATACACATCTCTCTACAGAAAATTATCCACAGAAGTACATTCTCCAATAGGTTCAACATTTAGGAGAGAAAAAGTCTTCGGGGATTGTTGGGGAAAGAAGAGAACTAAGAATATGGGAGTTCAGTTACTCAGGCTTGATTATCTTTAAAGGAAGCAACTTCTAACAGGGCCTCCCTGGTGGCTCAGAGGGTAAAGTGTCTGCCTGCAACTCAGGAGACTGGGGTTTGATCCCTGGTTCGGGAACATCCCCTGGAGAAGGAAATGGCAACCCACTCCAGTGTTCTTGCCTGGAGAATCCCATGGATGGAGGAGCCTGGTAGGCTACAGTCCACAGTGTCACAAAAAGTCGGACACGACTGAGTGACTTCAGTTTCACTTTCTAATAATAGGAGTCATTTTAAAGAACTATATGTTCAACTATATTGGGGCAGACAGTAGAGGGGGCTGCAGCCTTCGTAGGACAATTGATAAATGAGTGTGGCCTTTTAGAATATTCTGCATGTTGAGACTGATACAGATTTCATTTTAATTGTTTAACTCAAATAAAGCCCAGTTAAATGGGAAATAAAAATGTGTACAATTCTAAACTTTTCTGACCTATAGTAACGAAAAACTGAATGTGTAAACAACAGTCTTTATTAACCCTACAAGTCAGAAATAGAATTGGTGGAAGCATTTTCCCAATTTCTTGATTTCTAAATTTTACTGTTGCTTGAGGTCACAAAATAGAACTATGGAACCTCTCTTCTCCTTCCAAATGGTATATAATAATAAACAAAATTGGATGAAAAAATAAATTATACCGATGGCCAAACAACAGCGCCGTAACAATCCGTGGCTTCATTGATCCGGATCTCATGACCAGCGAAATGAAACCCTTCCCAGGGGATGGTTGTTACAAACGCTGGAACAAAACATCTCCGCATGATCTCTGCAACCACTGTCCCGTCATCGTCATCTTCCCCGCTGTCTGAAAGGAAAAGAAAACGGCAGTGGTGGTGGTTGTAGCAGTAAAACCATGGCAAAGGAGACGAATCGACTGGAAGTGCAGCATTTCCCCTTATTCTAAGTTGCTTCTCACCAGTCATTGACTTCAGCTGCAACATGATAGTAAGGTAAACTATTTGAAAACAGCTCTTAGCAGAAGCTGACATTTCATACATTGGGACAACATCTTTCTGATTTTTACTGAGGTTGAAATCAACTGCTAGTCCTTTCTGCAATGCTATATGAAATAAACAATTGATAGACTTTTTTAAAAAACAGCATATTTTAAAGGCTATCAACCAAAAGAATAAATAAATAAAGGCTACCAATCTAATTCATCTAGAACAAAAGAAAGACTGACGATAGAATCTAAGATTTCTACTATTCATACTAGCTTCACCGCGCAATTTTAGTTATTTCAACGTAGCAGATCGTTTGTGACCTGCCTTAATCCAAACAAAAGACATGTGATACCATCCATCAATTACACTTGTATTATATTATTATTACTTATTTTTTTATTATTGTTTGGGGGCAACTCATGACACCTTAACATTGACAATATCAGATAAGTTTCACTGGTAAGAATACAAAATGTTGCTTTCTGAAGAGCAATCTTATGGTATTTTGTTAATTTATATATAAATATCCTACAAGCCAGCAATTCTGCTCCCTCTTCTAAATTTTTACACAAGTCCTTAAGTGGATATGTGTGAAAATATTTGTCAAAGATCTACATCAAACACACTAGAAAGGTTGCTAGGAAGAAGCTGGAAAAGGAAAGGAAGTATGAAATGGGTATAAAGGATGAGTGAAACAAGATACAGACAGATACACGTACCACAGGGGGGTCTTGCTGAGATGATGGCATGACCTGAAGGGTATGACTCGCTCACACCCCTGCCCTGAGACCCAAAAACAAGTAAACAAACAGAAAACAAAAACATTTCCCAGAAATTTGGAGGAAGTACAAAAACTTCTCATTCTGGTCTTCATAGAAGAAGACAAGTTTCTCTAGGGAGATTTATTTCCCAAATCTCGAAAGTTAAAACCTTCACACTTTCCAACCTTGACATCATTCATACTTAAACAGATATGACACTCCAAAGTCAAATGTCATCCGATCCTTGAACGTCAGATGGAAAACACCGTGGCCGCCTCCTGGTCTCAGCTTGCACCTCATCCAGGAAACTCAAGTTCCTCTGGGGATGAACAACATGCCCAGCTTGTTCAGCCTCTTTGAATATTTCCATGGAGGGTGAAGTTGTTCCTTCACAAGGAGCCCATTCTGCAATTAGAAAATTTGATGATTCACAATTCTCCCTAACTCTAAACCAAATCTGATACCAGCAATTTTAAAATCTATTCTTCCTAAAAGTAAGGAAGCAATTTTCCTAAAAAATGAGCAAACTTTTACCATTAAAACAAGTCCCAAAATTTTAGGAAATGGGAAACATACAAAGGTTTTTTTTTAAAAAAAAAACGAGGAGTTTGGCACCAGTCTTAAAAATTCTGGGCTCAAGGCCCCAGGAGATTTTGCAATTTCTCCATGGCATTGAGGTAAAAACAAGGGTGAGAGGCTGTCTTGAGTCCTAAGAGAAGACATACTGAGTTAGCCAAAAGGTTTTTCCATAGCATCTTATTGAAAAACTCAAACAAACTTTCTGAACCACCCAATAGCAGCCAGACTCTGTCCTGTGAGCTCCAGTAACATCATTCCTTAGCATTCTGGGAGAACGTGGGAAGGAGATGAAGTTTGCCCTTGTTGGAAGATTCCCTCAGGGGCCACAATCCAGCAGGAACTTGAGCCAAGATGATTTCCTGTCCTAAATTCTGTGATCCCTGAACAGACCCAGACAGAACCAAGCGCTCTCCGAAGGACTCTAACCTCTCCGTGTTCCACGGCAGGGACCGCAACCTCACCCCCTCCACCAGCACTCACACTGGCCTTGGCAGAGATGCAGAGAAAACAAACTGGTGAAAAACGGAGAGTCCTAAGCAAGAGACACCTCTTCTAACATATTTCACTGTATTTCTCCTGAAACAACAGCACGCTCTCACATTCAGGAAGAGCTCCAGGAACCAAGTAACATTGGTAATAACGTTGCATTTGAACTTTAACTTTCATTTTGCTAGATTCACTTGCCTTGCTAAGATGGGAGGCTGGGGGGACAGCAGAGGGCTGCGGAAGTTCTTTAGGGGAAAGCTGAGAACTTTAATTGCTTCCTTGACCTTTAGTTGAATGTGCCTGCTTGGGCCTCCTTGCAAACTCCTTATAAATGCAGCACTTCTTTGACAAGTCACCTAAGGTACCGGGGATTAATAGACCTTAGAGCACATGAAATCCCAGGAGCACCCCCTAAGATTCCAGTCTTGGATATAAAAACTATGCCTGTGAGTATTTACCGCTACCACACCGACATCTCCGCCTTTGCACTTTCTTTTAGAGCTTAGTTGACCAGATCAGTGCTGCTGTCCTAACAACTACAGTGCAAGAACAAATGTAAATAAATAGAGCTAGTCATTTTTGTTTTCAAGAATGACCACATTTTTACTTCTATAAGGAACTGAGATTTAAAATATATATGTAAATATATTATGTAATTTTTAAAATGACTTACACCCCCCAAATTAAAGGATCTTCCAAGAGACTGGAATTTCATGAAATTTCCAAAAAATTTCATAAAACAGCAACCACTATTAATTGCATGTTGTGGTGGTGGTGGTGGTTGTTTAGTTGTTCAGTCGTGTCTGACACTTTGTGACCCATGAATTATATGTAGCCCGCCAGGCTCCTCTGTCCCTGGGATTTCCCAGGCAGAAATACTGGAGTGGGTTGCCATTTCCTCTCCAGGGGATCTTCCCAACCCAGGGGTCAAACCCGAGACTCCTGGGTTTCCTGCATTGCAGGCAGATCCTTTACCCAGGGATTAATTGCACATATACCCTAAAAGAACACAATTATATCATTGCACACGGTCATTTGAAATTAGTTATGCACCTAGGATGATCACATATCCTATAGCAAACACTGTCAGGCTGAAGAAAATTTAACTGACAGTGTTTTATATTAGTATTCTCCTTTGAATTTAAAGACTGTATGAATATCAGTCATTCCATAGAAAGCAACACTCATAAAAAATATTCCATAATTGATAGCAGGAAATCAAAATATACTGAATTTGGGTACTTAAAATTATTTGTCCAGATGTAATACATGGGATTTTGAGAGCAAATACACACACACAGTTACATCCAGCTTAAAATTTCAGGGACTTCCTGGTGGTCCAGTGGTTAAGATTCTGGGCTCCTAATGCAGGAGTTTGATCCCTAGCCTGGGTTTGATCCCTGGTCAGGGAGCTAGATCCCAAAAGCAGCAACTTGGACCTGGCCTAGCCAAATAAATGAAAAAAAAAAAAAAAAACTTTACTGTTTTTTAGCATTAATTTCTATTGAAAGATTTTGAGGTTTAAAAAAAAATGTTTTTTGGCCTCACCTTGAGACTTGCCTGGTGGCACAGACGGTAAAGTATCCGTCTACGATGCGGGAGACCCGGGTTCGATCCCTGGGTTGGGAAGATCCCTTGGAGAAGGAAATGGCAATCCACTCCAGTACTATTGCCTGGAAAATCCCATGGACAGAGGAGCCTGGTAGGCTACAGTCCATGGGGTCGCAAAGACTCGGACATGACTGAGCCACTTCATGTTCACGTTCACGTTGAGACTTGTAGGGTTTTAGTTTCCTGACCAGGGATTGAACCCAGCCCGTGGCAGTGAAATCACCAAGCCTTAAACACTGGACCACCAGGGAACTCCCAGGACTAATAATTTTAAGAACAGTTATTTATTTAAATTAAAAGACAGGAGCTTCCCAAGTGGCACTAGTGGTAAAGAACCTACCTGCCAATGCAGGAGACATAAGAGACACAAGTTCTATCTCTGGGTCGGGAAGATCCACTGGAGAAGGAAACAGCAACCCACTCCAGTGTTCTTGCCTGGAGAATTCCATGGACAGAAGAGCCTGGCGGGCTAGTCCATAGGGTTGCAAAGAGTAGGATAAGACTGAAGCAGTTTAGCATGGACTAGCATGCACTCAGTGTTTTAGCAATATCACCACCCATTTCAAGGCTGATGACAAGAGCCATTGGGCAGGAATCTAACAGAAAAGGTGCACTTTTACAGGGCATCCCTAACATTGCCTTGTTGTAATAAAAGGGGGAAATCTATGCTCCAAACATAATATGCAAAGAACAGGTCCCCAAAGAGTTTGTTTGGCTATTTGTTGACTATGGGACTGAATCTTGAGGTCAATGAATTAGCGGATATTCTTTGGTTTTTAGGAAAGATGTGAAGAACACTTTTCTCCAAAATTTAATAGTCTTATCATACAACAGAATTCTAATTTACACTTCTAAAGAACAATTTTCTACACATATTCCTTCCATGTAATCTAGCACTCAGCCCCAGAACAAATAACTAAAACCAGGAAATGTTATACAATATGTGGAATTTTGGCTTCCCTACATGAAAAGCAGGAAACTTCTGATATCTCTATCTTTGTGTGTTAGTCACTCAGTCGTATCCAACTCTTTGCAACTCCATGGACTGTAGCCCAGCAGGCTACTCTGTCCATGGGATTTTCCAGGCAAGAATAGTGGAGTGGGTTGCCATTTCCTTCTCCAGGGGATCTTCCCAACCCAGGAATCGAACCCAGGTCTCCTGCATTGCAGGCAGATTCCTTACCATCTGAGCCCCCAGGGAAGTGCTATACCTCTAGTTAAAGCTATCTACCCTAATCTTAGAGTATTATTATTAATGAATTTAATATTGAAACAAATATTAAAACAAATTTTAAATAAAACATAATCAAGAAACCATTACAATTATGTTGCAATTTTAGGCCTATCTGTCTTAATGCTTTTGATACAATAAAGGCTTAACACCATTTTCCTGCTATTAAATCTTTGCTGATCGTGAATAAAATCTACCAGGTGCTCTTGTCCTCTGGAGAACGAAAGTGGTTTCAATTACAAAGTAAAAATTAGCAAGATTCTGCCACGTTACAATGATGATTTTCTTAAGAGGAAAATTCAACAGTGAATTGACTTTCAAGGCTGGATCGCAACAAGCCTTCAAAAATGCAGGTTCTGTCTGAATTCTTCTCCTTTATACTTTTAAGGTCAATAACAGCAATAATAGATGGCAGGGTCAGATCACAGAAATACATGGGAAAAAAAAAAATTCTTTAACAGCTATGACAAGTGAATTTAAGCTTCCATTTGAGGGCTGTCATGAAGACCTGTCAGCAAAATTTAAAGTAAAAACCCTTCAACTAAATGAAAGAGACTGTCATTCAATAGAATCTTCTGTTCAAAGATGAATGTCATATGCTTCTTAGAAATACCTAGAGAGTTTTTTTAAAAAGATGTTAAAGATATTTTGAGATTAGTGAATGGTCACAGGCAAACCTGAAAACTAGAATTCTGAAAGGCTCAGCAATGTCAAGTTCTCAGGCCCTCATGTTAAACCTGATTCCCTTATGCTGTTTTCACAAATTTTTTTTTGGTCTGGATGTCTGCTTAGTTTCAAGAATATATAGAGGCTGTAATTTTTTTTTTTTGCCAGAATGTATTTTTTAATTGGAAGATAATTGCTTTACAATCTGTGTTAGTTTCTGCTGTACAACAATGTGAATCAGTTATAAGTGTATATATATGTGTGCGTGTGTGTGTGTGTGTGTGTGCGCACGCGCGTGGTGGGTGGGGGGGCTTCCCAGGTGGTGCTAGTGGTAAAGAACCCTCCTGCCAATGCAAGAGATGTGGGTTCAAACCCTGGGTCAGGAAGATCCCCCGGAGAAGAGAATGGCAACCCACTCCAGTATTCTTGCCTGGAGAATCCCATGGACAGAGGAGCCTGGCAGGTTACAGTTCATAGGGTCACTAAGTGTCGGACACAACTGAGCAACTTAGCACACACATGTGTATATACACATATATGTCCCCTCCCTCTTGAACCTCCCTCCCACCCTACCCCCACCCCACCCAGCTGGGTCATCACAGAGCTGAGCTCCCAGTGTTGTACAAGAGGCTGTAACTTCCATTAAGTGGCTCAAATGATAACTATCAATACATTTGCCAAAGAAAGAAAATTCACTTTTTACTGAGACTGCTCAGGTTGCAAGTTGGGGGGAAAAAAATAAAAAAGAACCAAATTTAGTTGTACTCAGAGCGTGCTGCCGGAATAGTACCAATGTGGGATAAAAGAAATAACTTCAGACGAGCGATGGGAAACCCCGCTGCTTGGCCGGATCAGGAGAAGCATCCTCAGGAGGAGACATCTGAGCTGCGGCAGAGGGAAGACGAGGGCTGCCGGGCAGGGAAGGGCGGATGGGAGGTCAGGGGAGACAGACGCAGCCCCCGCCGGGGCATGGAGGCAGGCTCGGCAAACCGGGACCGTGAGCTGGTGTACAGGCTGGTGTCGAAAGCAAGACAGAAGAGGCAGGCGGGGATGACCCGAGGGCAGTGCTGGCCTTTCCTCTACAGGGTGAGCAGGAGCCATCGACTATCATGAGGACAAGAACTGACCCCGTCGAATTTGATATTTGAGAATTTCCTTCTGGTGGCAGCAGCGGAGGCTACGTTAGAAGAACCGGAAGCCGTAATCATCTAGACAGAAGACGCCCGAGTCTGCAGTGAGGCAGCAAGCCTTGGGTCTAGGAGCCAAGTGTGACTGTGGGCTCCCGAGGCAGTGGTCGACTCCTCCCTGGAGGGCAACAAGTGATGTTCAAACCTGACATTCAACCCTGAGTTTTGAAGATATCCGAGGCAGATTACCGTGTTTAAGGGTTATTATTCAATATGTGGAACATTGATTAGTCTTATCTAGCAGATATTTATCCAGATTACTTTTTAAACACGTAAAATGTGTTGATAGGTGATTCTCCCATTAGTAACTTTGTGTACTCTGGTACTCCAATTAGTGTATTCACGTTAACTCAGACTACAGTTTGGTATGTTTCTTAAACAGCAATAGAATTACTCAAAATTTCTTCTTCCTATATTAAGGCAGTATTGCTTATGATGGGAACTGCACTCAGCCGTGCCCAACTCTTTGCCACCCCATGACTATAGTCAGCCAGGCTCCTCTGTCCATGGGATTCTCGAGGCAAGAATACTGGAGTGGGTGGCCATTTCCTTCTCCAAGGGATCTTCCCAACCTGGGGATTGAACTCGCATCTCCTGTGTCTCCTGCCTTGGCAGGTGGGATTCTGTACCACCAGCACCACCTGGGATGGGAAGGCTCTTTGCAAACATCTCCCCCTGTAAATCTCGGGCATGTTTAGTCCCATCCTGGCATCCGCCTCTTGAAGGGACCAAACCAACGCAAGGCAGAACAGAGGACATCAGATAGGCAGCTGGATGGGCAGCTTTGGGAGTCTGTGTGCAGGCATCACAGAGCCTCGGGTTAGGATGGACCTGATCCAAGGCTGTGCACCCTGAGAGCAGCCTTTATAGCACGTGGCTACTTGTGCTAACAGCTGGAGAGCGGCTGTTGACAAGGGTAGGCAACCTGAGATTTGGCAGAGTCAACACGGATGTGGTTTTAGACGGCTTAGATTATAACGCAGCATTAGAAACCATTCACTGTTGTTCAATCACTAAGTCATGTCTGACTCTTGCGACCCCATGGACTGCAGTTCACCAGGCTCCTCGGTCCGTGGGATTTCCCAGGCAAGAATACTGGAGCTGGTTACCTTTTCTTTCTCTGGGGGATTTTCCTGACCCAGGGATCGAACCCACGTCTCCTTAGAAACCAAAGACAGAGGAATTTTCAGCATTCACTGTAGTCCTAACTAAGCGCTTCCTTGGATCTTCAGGCCAGTGTTGAGTTAGAAGCACTGGGCTATGGGCTTGCTCCATCCTTTCCAAGCACAAGATAACCAAGTATAAAAGAGCTAGATGGGAAAGAGCCAATACCCTTCAGTACTTGAGAACTGAGTGTTCTACTGCTTACTGAAAGCTTTTCCAGCAAAATGCCATGTGACTCTGCCCCGTCGGCACACTCTTAATCCCCTCAGCACCATGCCTGTGAATGTATTTTGAAAGCTTCAGTCGGCTACGTGGATGATTATTAAGGGCTGTTTGTTCACATTGTAAAATACTTTCATACTAGTTCTGTCTGCACCTTACCTTGAACTTCTTCCATATCTTTTGTAATTCGCCAAATTACCATACGCACAGTGGAAACCAGGCTTTGTTACTAATGGTAATGATAGTGATGAGATTTTATTCCTAAACTGCAGAGAAATCGCATCTTCATTCAAATCATCTAAATAGTTGGATTCTCTAAAGTGATTATGACTTTACGTGTTTAGATTTGTGAAAATTACTGCAGTTAAACCATTCACGTTTAAGCCATGTAGGCTGCCAACACTGGGCATCCACCCAGCTCTCTTGGCCTAATGGTGCTCACCCAGGCAGAGGCCACCTGGTACGCCTAAAAAAGGGAGGGGAAAAAACAGGACTATAGTCGTTAGAAAATATCCAAAGTGTGTAGATAAAACAGAGAGAGAAAGAAATCTATATAATTAAGTTTGTACAACTGTTCTACAGAAATATGGTAGTAATTCTTCTAGTCTATGTCAAGAGCCTATGTCTGCATGTTTTAATTTTTACTTATTTTTGACTGCATTGGGTCTTAGTTGCTGCATGCAGGATCTTCGATTTCCATTGCAGCATGCAGGGTCTTTAGTTGCAGCGGGCAGGAGCTTCTAGCTGTGGCATGTGGAATCTTTAGTGGCAGCACATGGGATCTACTTCCCTGACCAGGGATTGAACCTGGGGCCCTGCATTGATAGTGTGGAGTCTTAGCACTGGACTTACCAGGGAAGTCCCTATCTGCACTTTTTATCCCAAGGCAATGGGAACAGTTATATTACATAGTCTATGAAAAGTCATTCTTGATAGTTAGGATGATATTTAAAAAAAACAGTGGCTCAAATCCAAATAACTCCACTGGAGGTGGAATTTGACCTTAAATTCTCCTTACCACAAGAGGTCAAAAGAGGTCAAATTACACTAGGTTTGCCTCTAATTAATACATCAGAGGGACCATAAACATAAGCTAGATATATTTTATAGGCTAAAATCAACTTTCATGGAAGCAATTGTAAAAGCCATAAGACTATTTTTATCTCTCTTCCTATCTGAAAAGAAATAACTAAGAAATCACAATCATCAAGCATCTGGGGAAAATTTTTATTCCACTTTTGCAGATTAAAAAAAACTCTATTAATACCTAGCAAGTCTATATACTTGATGTATTACCTGTCAGAATTATCTCTAACGTATCATCAGGTATAGCAGGAGATAATAAACATTGTTAGAGATAGTTACAGGTGAGCAAACACAAGCACAAATATATATGCAATTGATAAAAAGTCCCAGCTCTCTTTATCACATCAGTGAACACTGTAAAGGTTAGCATTTATATTGTTAGTTGTTTTGTCTTCTTAGAATTGATCAAATTACATGAAGAAACATAAAATAGTTTACCTTTTTGAACTTCTGGATCCATTAAGTGATTAGCTAATGGATGGCGATATAGTGATGCTTTCTTGATCATTTCTTGAAAACTAGACAAATAATATATTAAGATATCAAATGGTAATAATTAATTCAAAATGTGCCTTTAAGTGCTCTCATAGTTACCTAATAAAATTTAACACCAAATACAGTAGAGAAAATTATACTAAAATATCTTATTAAGAAGTCATGATTTTTAAAAAGAGCATTAAAACACAATCTATCTAGTACCAACTAAAATTCAGAGTCAGAAATTTTAGAAGTTCTTGGAAGAACAAAACACATTCTTCACCAGAGCCACCTCAGCTATCACAAAGAAAGCCATCGTCTTCATACTAACTAGTCAGAGAGCAATCCTAAAACTTAAGAGGCGATTAAAACATTGGGAGAGAAACAGTTCCACTCAGTGTAGTGAACACCATTAATCCAAAACAAACCTCCCTACATAGCAACAGATGCAAAGATCCTGTCACCCATGGTCATCAGCCTGTACCCAAGGTCAAATAGCCCAACCACCAAACACTTTCTTTTTTGAGTAGCTTTTTCTTTAAAAAAAAAAAAAAAATCCATACCATCTCAGCAAAGATATTTAAAAGGAAAGGAATTCAAGTATTGTATGCTTCTCAAACAAAGCATATCTTGTGAATGAATGAGCTTAAGTAAGCTGTAGTTCCAACTCTGGAAAACAACAATTTGACATTTCAAGCATCAGTTTTTGAATCCTTTAATAATCACTGTACCACCATGAATTAACATTCACTCCTTTCCTACCTGGCTCCTAAAACACGTCACAGCCACCACATCTTTCTTTAAAATATGCCTCAGTAAATTAGGAGACAGATTGTTTTCCTTACAAAGGAGGAAAATCAAAGGTTATATTACACCCCTGAGGTCACAGGGCTGAACAATAGCGAAAGTGGTCACCTGGTTTGTTCCCAATTTAGTTTCTCTTCCATTAAAGGGACGCGGTCTTTACGACACCTGTCCGCCGGCAGGTCAACATTTATTAAACGTGAAGTCTGGACATACCTATGTACACGAGTTAGCTGAGTTTCTAGAAGGTTAAAAAGGATCATCCACTACTTTGTCTTTGCTGCTGAGACGCTCTGATGGTGCCCGAAAGGCGAGCACCCAAGCTCGGCAGTTGACTACTGTACGCGCTGGCCAACAGGTCTAAGCCTGACAGTTGCGTCTGCACAGCCTCTGAGATTCAGCAGCGAGGCTGGGATGCCCATAAATAAGGGGTCGGAGAAAGTAAGTAGGCACATTCCATGTGGGGGTCTCGTGCCCAGAGCGAGAGCCAGCGGGAAGGTTTCAACTCCTCCTGCAAATGAGTGAAGGCAATTTGGGCCAAGTGATAACTTTTCACTTGGATGCCAAGAGTTATTTAAGCGTCCCCGGCTCTGACGTCCTGTGAAACAGAGGCTGCATGCTTTCCATGTCACCTTGTCCGGATGCGAAGGCCATTTTTAGCCTCAGACAGCTGCCCCAGAAGGTTTGGGAGTGTGAGCTGCAGCGCTCTGACCGCAGGGATTAGGTTACCGCAGTTCCTTCCTACTGGGAGTGAAGAGGCAGGCGGAGGGCATCTGTAGCCTGTACACCTGCTCACGTGCATGTCGGACTCTATTAACTCCTGCGACCTGGAAATAGCCTGAATAAGAAGTTATTAACAGGTAATGAAACCCAGCAATATTGTAAAGTTAAACTTAGGAGTGCGGATACAGCCTCTAAGAAATACTTCACATATTATGATGGATGGAGCTCACAATAGTGGATAGGACAGGACTAGTGGTCTGGGAGCCTGATTTTAATCATTCCTGTCAATTAATTGGCCTGTGCTTTTAGGCACTGACTTAGAGTGTTTCTTGGCTTCCTCATCTGTAAAACAGAGATATAAAAGGCACATAATATCTATGAGATGAATATGGTAGACAAAAAAACATTCTGGAAGCTGCAAAATCTTAAATGATGAAAACAATTATCCACAGGCAGTTAATCCTGGGCAGAGAACATGCTCTTTTTTTTTTTAATCTTTTTAAAACAAGAATGAAGAATTATTCGGTGAATAAAAACCACCTGTCTTTTCCCACGTTATTTTTTAGTTTATTTTTTAATTGAAGGATAATTACTTTACAGAATTTTGTTGTTTTCTATCAGACATCAACATGAATCAGCCATAGGTGTACATATGCCCCCTCCCTCCTGAACCTCCCTCCCATCTCCCGCCCCATCCCACCCTAGGTTGATACAGAGCGCCTGAGTTCCCTAAGACATACAGCAAATTCCCGTTAGCTGTTTTACAGATGGTAATGTGAGTTTCTGTGATACTCTCTTGATACATCTCACCCTCTCCTCCCCTCTGTGTCCATAAGTCTGTTCTCTATGTCTGTTTCTCTATTGCTGCCTTGCAAATAAATTCATCAGAATCATCTAGATTCCATACATATGTTAGTACATAATATTTATCTTTCTTTCTGACGTACTTCACTCTGTATAATAGGCTCTAGGTTCATCCACCTCATTAGAACTGACTCAAATGTGTTCCTTTTTATGGCTGAGTAATACTCCATCCCCATAAGTTATTTAAAAAAATCAAGAAACCTCAGTTTAGACAGGCAGAATGTCTAAATCATCTGAAGAGACATGACAACAATGATTATTTCAGTTATATTGAACTGTTTTGGAAAAAAGAAGTACAGAGAGACTTCTGCCTTCAGCTCTAAGTAGCTTATAGCAACACAGCACTGACTCTTTACTCAAGATTATTTGCTTGGGAAGATGTTTAGGGCAAGAGGCTAACTTTCCAAGCATAAAGTGGCTACAAACAGAACAAGATTCAAAAGAAGAAATATCCCACTTACCTGGTACCTGTGGAAAACTACTTTTTAGGGATGGAGGAAAACTAGGAGATGGAGTCTGACAAACTGCAAACCAGCTCTGAATCCACTCAGTCCTGGTTAAAGTAAGGTGACCTTCCCCTCTGCTTCCCACCAGAATACCTTCTGGAAACCTCTCCAGAGGAGGACTCACAACATCGACAATTTTTACACACAACGTCCAGCATTCACTCAAAGTTTACTAGTCATACCAAGAAACAGACAACAGACAGACAGGTAACCTAGATACTGGGACTGTTTGACACAAACTTCAAAGTAACTGTGATTAAGATATTACAAAAAACAGACAAAAAGAATTACACCAGAGAACTTAAATCTATAAAAATGAAACAAACAGAATAAATGAAATAAAAAGCTCTATGGTGGGGTTAACTGCAAATGTAGAGAAAGCTACAGAAAAGTTGAAATAAAAATTTACAGAAAAAGTATAGGATGGTCACCATGTTAAATAAGTTACAGGTATCCCAACTTGCTTTGAAAAATGATAAATTTGTTATGCTGCTGTTTGTCTTAAATGGGTAACCTTTTTTTATAGGTAAAAGAGCTCCTTGAATTCTGAATTAAGAAGATTTGGGTGCAGGTCACAATGTTTTCCTATTAGATGGGTGAATTTGGTAAAGTCAGTTATAATAACATCTTGAAACTTGTTTCTTCTCTTATAAAGCATCTACCTTGGTCACAGGGTTTAGAGGGAAAAAAGGATATAATCTCAAATTGTCCTGTAAATACTGTACTTATGGCATAATAATGGTGTTTGGTTTTTATTTTTTTTCTTTTTTTCCCCCAGACTTCTATTATTGGTATGGGGCTTCCCAGGGGCTCAATAGTAAAGAATCTGCCTGCCAATAAAGGAGACACAGGAGACATGGGCTCAGTCCCTGGGTCAGGAGGATCCCCTGGAGAAGGAAATGGCAACCCACTCCAGTATTCTTGCCGGGAGAATCCCATGGACAGAGGAGCCTGGTGGGCTACAGTCCACGGGGTCACAGAGAGTCAAGTACAAACTGAGCATGCACACATCTTAATTAGCATATGGACTGAGTAAATAGGCTTTTTGCAAACATATTTAAGTCGTCTACTAATGGCAGAAAGTGAAGAGGAACCAAAAAGCTGCTTGATGACAGTGAAAGAGGAGAGTGAAAAAGTTGGCTTAAAGCTCAACATTCAGAAAACTAACATCACGGCATCTGGTCCCATCACCTCATGGCAAACAGATGGGGAAACAGTGGAAACAGTGTCAGACTTTATTTTTGGGGGGCTCCAAAATCACTGCAGATGGTGATTGCAGCCATGCAATTAAAAGACGCTTACTCCTTGGAAGAAAAGTTATGACCAACCTAGATAGCATATTCAAAAGCAGAGACATTACTTTGCCAACAAAGGTCTGTCTAGTCAAGGCTATGGTTTTTCCAGTGGTCATGTATGGATGTGAGTTGGACTGTGAAGAAAGCTGAGCACCAAATTGATGCTTTTGAACTGTGGTGTTGGAGAAGACTCTTGAGAGTCCCTTGGACTGTAAGAAGATCCAACCAGTCCATCCTAAAGGAGATCAGTGCTGGGTGTTCATTGGAAGGACTGATGCTGAACTCCAATACTTTGGACACCTCATGCAAAGAGTTGACTCATTGGAAAAGACTCTGATGCTGGGAAGGATTGGGGGCAGGAAGAGAAGGGGACAACAGAGGATGAGATGGCTGGATGGCATCACTGACTCGATGGACGTGAGTCTGGGTGAACTCCAGGAGTTGGTGAAGGACAGGGAGGCCTGGCGTGCTGTGATTCATGGGGTCGCAAAGAGTCGGACACGACTGAGCGACTGAACCAAACTGAACTAAACTAATAGTTCTGAATATCCATTATTCCTCCTTCTGGATACACAGCCCAGGTAGATATTACAGTTCTGAGTATGTCGAGTATACACTGAAGAATATGGTCAGTTCAGTTCAACAGGATGGGAACGGGAAGTGATTTTTCTAGTCACCTTTAACATAAGACATCCTGCTCACCCAGGACTATGGGTCTTTCCTCTTTGAGGAGGTTCAATTGCAGAAACAGCCATGACCGGTATAGATAGCTGAAGCGGCACAGTACCCAGGGGATGGCTGAACCTGGACTCTGCATGACCTCAAGGTGCTCACCTGCCTCACCAGCCCAGACTGGCCTGACTGCTGAGGAAGAGCTGGTGTCTCAGCTTACTTGAAAGTACAAGTGTTTGTCGCTCAGTTGTGTCCAACTCTTTGAGACCCCATGGACTGTAGCCCAGCAGGCTCCTCAGTCCATGGGATTCTCCATGCAAGAATACTGGAGTGGGTTGCCATTTCCTTCTCCACAGAATCTTCCCGACCCAGGGATCGAACCTGGGTCTCCTGCATTGCAGGCGGGTTTTTACCATCTGAGCCACCAGGCAAACAGTGGTTCACAGGGTATAGGAACACGTCTTGGTTAAGCAGCTTAGCCTTCACTCTAGCTACTGCAGTGCAGGACAAATATAAGTTATCAAGGCAACAAAATTACATTTTAGCAAAACTACTGCTACTCTACCTACAAACACATATGCAGAAAACTCTCAATTTTACATAGCTTGGAGAAATTAGAGAATAACATGAAAAAGTTAATGTCTCTCTTCCCAACCCTTCCCCAAAACTGTTCTATTTAAAATATCTCCAGAGAAGAGAAGTATTGAGGAAAGATTCTATTTTGGAATCTAGAAAAATGATACTGAAGAATTTACTTACAGGGCAGCAGTGGAAAAACAGACATAGAGAATAGACTTATGGCCATGGGGAGAGGGGAGGAGAGGGTGAGATGTATGGAAAGAGTAACATGGAAACTTACATTACCATTTGTAAAATAGATAGGCAACGGGAATTTGCTGTGTGGCTCAGGAAACTCAAACAGGGGCTGTGTATCAACCTAGAGAGGTGGGATGGGGAGGGAGATGGGAGGGAGGTTCAAAAGGGAGAAAATATATGTATATGGCTCATTCATGTTGAGGTTTTACAGAAAACAACAAAATTCTGTAAAGCAATTATCCTTTAATAAAAAAAAATAAATTTAAAGAAACCACACACAAAAGAAGAAAAGATTTTGTTTATGTGGAAGTCAGTGTTGACTTTAGAAGAAAGCTTTTAGAGAAGGCTGAAGCAGAAGACGTATTTCAAATTAGGAAGAAAGAAATAATGAGCAAAGAAATGCAGCAGCTATAGTCAAGTATTTGAGAAGCTGCACTGGAATGTAAACATAAATGAACACAAATATAAACACAAAAATACTTATATAAGGGGTTTCCCAGGTGGTGCTAGTGGTAAAGAACCCACCTCCCAGTGCAAGAGACATAAGAGATGCAGGTTCCATCCCTGGGTCAGGAAGATCCTCTGGAGGAGGGCATGGCAACACACTCCAGTATTCTTGCCTGGAGAATCCCATGAATGGGGGAGCCTGGGCTACGGTCCAGGGTCGCAGAGAGTCAGACACGACTGAGGTGACTTAGCATGCATGCACATACATAATGCTTACATAAATGAAATGGATATAAAGATAAATATATTTTATTCTCATCTAGGTTGGAAAGTCAGAGGGAACATACACTGAGAGTAAGTACTGATCAACAGAAACCCCTTTTCCCTTTCTAATGTTAGAAAGAATCGACACTGCATAATACTGGAAACATAAACAGATGAGGCCTGTAGATACAAAGGAATATTCAATGAAGTGGAAAGCACTAGAAAAAGGTAACATATTAAAGAAAGTAAGTAACTGTCCAGCTTAAGGTCCATATTTTTAAAAGCCACACAACAAAGACTGTGCAAACGCTGTGAATTTTATTATTTCCCCACAACAAATTCATCACAAAACATTAAGCTGTGCCCAATTACAGAGGCTGCGTGGGTATGCAGGTTTTCTACTTCCTTCCTCTCGTGCCTCTCCGTCTCCTCTTTTTCTTCCCAAACACAGGCCTGGCGGTCACCAGGACGGGCTTCGCCCTCCCTCCATCGTCGTCCTCGCTGGAGCTGCTCGTGGTGGTCCCGCCGCCCCTCCGGGAAGCAGGCTGTGCTGTGCTCCGTGCATCTGGCGAGCGGGCCCGGGACCCCCCGGATGCTTTCATCCTTTGCACGCCCATCGCAGGGAAGTACTCCGCATCCTCACTTGAAGAGGCCTCGGATGACTGCGAGAGGTAGGCCTCCCCCAAAAACCCGCCACTTTCGTTCCCTCCTTTAGAATCCAAAAGCCTCTTTCTTTTCGGGCTGGATGGCTCTTCCCATCTATTTGCTGTGCCTCTCTTCTGGGTTTTTCCTTTCGCCTCATCAAGGAACTCAGACTCTTTCTCCATGGCAACAGAAGCTGCTTCTATCTCACTGGCTGCTGCTTCTCTCTCTTTTCTCAGCATACATGTCACAGCTCTGTTAAGCCTCTGGCTCTTAATACCCTTGGCCTCCTGTTTCTCCTGTTGGGCTAATCTAAAGAAAGAATCAATTCGGAGCTGTGTCTAAAAAAATGAAATAATAATCGATCAGACAAGGAAGAAAACTTTACAAAGCAAATCAAAGAATTCCACCTTGTATTTGTGGCACTGGATGACTCTTTCAGAAAATACTAATTCATCCTTTTTCAAAAGGGTAAGCCTATGGCTAATCCATGTTGATGTATGGCAAAAACCCAACATAACATTGTAAAGCAATTATCCTCCAATTAAAAATAAATAAAATTTTTTAAAAAGGGAAGACAATGCAAAAAACAAAAAGTCCATCTCTCCCAAATGAATGCTGGCAGTAAATTCCACTTTCAACATCATACTTGCAAGTGCCACCCCTGTCAACTAATCCTGCTGCCCACATATCAAGTAAGAAATCCCTTTGTCAGCATTCAAAGAGAGTTAAATATTTTTCAGGGACAAAATCATCTTATTTTATAGCAACACGATATCATGGAGTCTGTTTCTAAATTCTACTCTTTCCTTTTAAAAACACTGTCATCATGATTCCTTTAGGAAGCAACTTCACAGTATTATTATACATTAGGAGTCGTAAGAAATATTCTTGACTTTTGTTCTAAAACTCCACTTTCAGGAACTCAGTCCTTAAAAATAGTTGTTTGAGAAAAGTTATATGCCTGATGTCCATCACAGCATTACATACGAAAACCTGAAAATTCAAGGTCCACTATGGGAAGTGAACCAATTAAGTTAAATCTCTTTGATGAAATGATGTAATCTGGTCATTTAAAATGAAAGCTATGCAAAAAACACACACAAAAAAACTTACCCTAACCAGCGAATGGGGGGATTATTTATATCAAATTGCAATTATGTCTGGTAACAAACATATGTGGGAAAGGGGAAAAATAAGAGAAAACAGACCTAAATGTTAACCTCTATATTGGAAGAAGCAAACAACAAGTAATTTTAATTCATTTTTTTCACTTTCTAATTTTGGAGAAATAAACTTATATTAACTTCTACAATGAAAAAAGAGAACAGTATTACAACAAAATTTATCTGAAATTAAGCAGTAATCAGTTACTAAGCCAACTAACTTTCTTGTTGGTGGGCATACAAGGCGTCCAGCCCAGAAAGTCACCAAACAAACAACACGAAACTTTCTGGAAAGGCGGTCTACTTCAGCTTTACGTTTTCTTTTTTTCAAGGTTAACCCGACCTAACTGAAAAGAATTTAATCTGAACATGTATCTTGCAGGATTTGATCTGAATTCTGAAGAAGGATTTACCTGTATGTACATCCTGTGGGCTGTCTCTGGGGTGAGAGGAGGTTCCTGTGTGGGCAGGAACACACTCACGGATAAAACAAGATGCAGTTACCTACCCAAAGGAACTGAGGGCCACACAGAGGCCTCTTTTTACAGTCACTTAGTCATGTCTGACTCTTTGCGACCCCATGGACTATAGCCTGCCAGGATCCTCTGTCCATGGAATTCACCAGGCAAGAATGCTGGAATGGGTAGCCATTCTCCTCACCAGGGGATCTTCCTGACCTAGGGATTGAACCCAGGTCTCCTGCATTGCAGGCAGATTCCTTACTGTCTGAGCCACCAGGGATGCCCCACAAAGTAAAACTAACAGGTCTTTAGCAGCTGGCCATCACAGCTTTCCTAACTTTATTCACTATCCTGAACTTAGGACAAGAGCTGTCACAATTACCTGATGGACATTCAGTTGCTTTAACACAGGAAACAGAGATTCATCTGTCTTCGTCCTGTTCCAGCCAAAATACCGCTGACAAAATATGCAGGCAGTTAAGACTTATACTGTTTTTAAAGATATTTACAAGTGATAAGTGAAAAGGTCCAAGAAACCCACCCTTGACTCCACTTCCCATATCTCCAAAGATTTTCATATTTATAAAGATTAAAATGTTAAAAGAAGATAACAGATTACTCCAGCATAATGGCAGTATGTTCTTATAAATATCCTCTAAGATAAAAGATATCCAACTCTCATTTTAGGACACCCAAGACTAGTGACTGTGAAAAAAAGGCTAATCTAGGATAAAAACAAATTTCTGATATCATATATATTTCTTTGAGAGAAAATGATGTAGTTAGATTAATACTACTGCAAACTTTAAAATATCTATCCAAGTGGTTATTTAAATATGCAGAAAAGAACAGTAATAAAAAGAACAAACCTAATCATCTTTTCTATTCTTTCAGAATAAATACTTAAATATGATTGCTTATCACTATTTATTTCAAATAAAGATCCTCCTTAAAACTAAAGAGATGACTCACAATAACTAAAACAAGGAAGGGACCCAAGTGTCTGTCAACAGATGAATGGATAAACAGAATGTGATATTACATACATTGGAACAGTATTCAGCCTTAAAAAGGAAGGAGAGTCTGCCACATGCTACAATTAAATGAACCTTGAGGATATTATGCTAAGTGAAATAAGTCAGTCACGAGGAGATCTATACAGTATGGTGTAACTTACGTGATGAACATACATGGAGTGGTCAAAGCCACAAAGATAGAAAGCAGAGGGCAGTGGCCAGGGTCGGGAGAGAGACGGGGGGCTCGTGTTTAATAGGTACAGAGCTTTAGTTTCAGAAGATGAGAAGAATATGGGGGTGAATATACAATAATGGGAAAGTATGTCATAATCGCTGAACAGTACATTTAAGATCGTTGAAATGGCAACATTTTATGTTATGCGTACTTAACTCGCAAAAAGAAATGGAGAGAAAGGAATGGAAAGGAGCATCTTAGCTAAAGCAATATTAAGAAAAAAGTGATCCAAGTTCATGTTTCGTAGGTTTTAAACCAACACACACATTTGCCTTGATGTTCCCGGTGTCTGAGGAAGGGAAAGGATACTCTCTGATCTTGTCCAGGTCGGGTTTGCCCCACAGAAATGACCCCTTGGACTCGTCCACCACAGGCTTGAGGTAAGCGTCCGCCACAGCCGGGTTAGGGAAGCCAGGTGTGAGTTGCAACTTGCGCAACTTTTTTTTCACTTTGGTGTCATATGGATTCGGCCTTATCTTCTTATTCTCCTGGGCTTCGTGCCACCACTCTCTACAAGGGAAAGGAAACCAGTCTTCGTGAAGCAGTGAGACCTTGTAGCTGATGCACCACAGACAAAGAGCTAACCTTAGTTTAGCCACAACTCCTCTGTGTCTTTCCCAGTGGTAAAACGAAATAATGCATGCACATGCGCACACTCGGTCGTGTCAGACTCTGCAATCCCATGATCTGAGCCTACCAGGCTCCTCTATCCATGGAATTTTCCAGGCAGGAATACTGGAGTGGGTCGCCATTTCCTTCTCCAGGGGATCTTCACAACCCAGGGTTCGAACCTGCGTCTCTTGCATCTCCATCATTGGCAGGCGGATTCTTTACTGGCTGAGCCACCAGGAAAGCCCAAGTTGAAGTAATGTATCTGTATTATTTACTTCAAGTCAACTACAATAAGGAACCCAAAAATATTTAATAAAATGTAAAAACACCATGAAGACTGTCAAATTTTAAAAATGCAGAATACAACTCTACGTTAAATATGATCCCAATACTGGGGAAAATACATATATGTGGAGAAAGAGAGAAAAAGTATTAGGGGTATTTACAATAATAAAAAACACTAACAGCTCTCTTTTATCCTATGCTAGGCAATGTCCTAAGTGAGGATACAGCTATTAATTTTCTTTATGTTTTATTCCTTATTCAATTTTTCCGTTGTGAGTACAAATCACTGTGGTGGGTTAGAGCCCATGTTGGCCCCTACGCCCAACAAGAAGCAGGGTTCCATGCTCCTCCCCTTGAGGTGGGCGGACTCTGTGGCCAAGGAAGTGACTCTGCCGGGCCTTCAGAGACTGCAGTCTCCACTTCCTGTCTCTTAGACTGTTTGCCTTGAAAGCTGCCGACGTGCTGTGAGGGGGTCCAATGGAGAGGATCCAGGCCCCCGATCCACACTGCTGGCTGAGCTCTGCTGACAGCTCCACTCACCAGCTAGGAGTGGGCCATCTCAAGTGACCCCCCAGCCCAGCTCAGGTGCCCCTGACACACCTGGAATCAGCCAAGACATCCCCATGCAGCCTCATCAAACTGCAGATTCATGAGCAAAATCTGCGACTATTGCTGCGTGAAGTCACTGAGACTTAAGGTAGCTTGTAATGCAGCCAACAGCCAGAAAATTTTATATAGTTAGGAGAAATAAATAGCATGAAAATTAAAAAACGTAAATATAACCCTTTCCAATATATTCATTCAATGGAACCTAAAAAACTCACAATCACTGCTTCAATACTGAGTCCTAGGAACTGACAGACTTGGTCTCCGTCAGGGCGGCCCCTCACCAAGGCAGCAGCGCCCTCTAGTGCTAAGAAAGACAAACTGCAGTCTTTGTGCAGGATCAAAATGCGAAAAGGAAAAAACAAAAAACAATAGATCTATCTTCATCAGTTCTATAATACTGTCCAAGAGGGCAATGGGAGAATACCTCCATGTCTCCCTTACTGGCCTGTGAATTTTCAGCTTCAACACAGTAATCATGACTGCCACTAGGAAGAGCGGCACAGCAAATTCATCAAACCAAAAGGATCACCCCCTCCTTAAAACAAGCGGCCCAGGCACTTAACACAAACGTGAAAGACGGCCATGATGACCTGGCCACCAGCTGAGCTCCAGGGGGACAACAGGGGGTGGCAGTGACTGAGATATAAAACTGAAGGGTCCGTCCCCTGACCACCCCAGTGGAGTGGAATTGCTCTTCTGTGCTTTGGGACTATTTGGGAATCTGGGCTCAGCACTTTCAGGTCTCATTTCCCTTCCTCCAAAATTTTCTGTGAAATCTCCCCCAATTTCAATGTTGGTAGCCAATTCCAAATGAAAGAAGAACATACTGTGTAGGTCAAACCAAACACAGCTGGGCTGAATTCAGCCCATAGACTCGGAGTAGCTCTGCTTCAGTGGGGAGTGATCGAGCAGGGTCTGGGTAGAAGGGAAAGCAGAGAAGAAAGCAAGGCGACACTCTGTCTTCCTGCTCTTCACCCTTTCCATGCCCTTTTCTATTTGCCATTGACGAGCTAAAACATATATTCCCACTCCCCGGTCTGGCCGATCTCCCTTGGCACGCTCAGACACAGAAGCGCCAGTACACGCACGCTTCCCCTAGCCCCAGCGTGCAGCAGCTCCTAAGCGCACCGCCTGTGACTCAGCCATCTTTCCTATTCCAGCCCAGCACACTGTCTGGCACATAATGGCGACTCAAAAAATACGTGAAGTAATGAAATGGTAACTTCTATGTTCCCAGGAAATCCTACAGGACTGGCTACATATCCTTTAGCTCAGATAAAAAATATAATCTGAACAGAATCTTCTCTGATTTCCTCAAAAGCTAGAAAAGGGAAAAGAAGCTTTAGAACCCCAACTGTTACCTCTTCCTCCATTCCCAATGAAGAATGATCTGTGACAGTTCATAATGTAAGTAACAGTCCTGTTTAATTTGGGTGTTTATATATAAACACCGGAACTAAAGAAATTAAGAAAGGACTTACGAGAATTTTTGGAGTGGTTCCAGGCCGTGTCCAGGGAATTCGTTGAGAATTTCCATGGCGGTAACACAACCCACAGTTGGTATTCCTTCTGTATAATCACTTCCAAGCAAATAGGCCAAATTTATTAATTTGTTCCGGTCCAATCCTGTTAAAGTAAAAATTATTACATATTTTTACATCTTTTGTTTTATACACATTTATTACATAAGATTTATAACTATTTTCTTATAACGATAATATACTTGTGTGTATATCCTCATCCAATGTCCAAAGATATCTGTTTCATTATCTGAAATAGGATTCTTTTTTGTAAATGACATCGCGTTAGGATTTTTAAAGTTTCATCCATCCTCACAGTTTTCAATGTCCCATAACCTGTGACCCCCAAATGCAGCTCTCTCCCCAAGACCTCTTCTCTGAACCACAGCCACATATAATCAAGGGTTCATCAGGATGTCACATGGGCGTCTCAGAAACAACACAGTCAGGCCCAGATCTTCACTGTTCCCCTATTTGCTCCCTACCATTCCACCTCCTCATTCAAGGCAAGTCCACTCTATATGCGTGAATTCTGGGGAGACAAAATTCAACCCGAAACCACCTCTATGCTCCTTTAGAACATGCCAAGCAGGCTTCTTTCTGCTTCAGGGCCTTTGCACATGCCAGCCCCTCTGTCTGACATGCTCACCCCAAGGTACCTGTAGCTCCTGCTTCCTCTCTCCTTTAGCTCCAGCCACAAAGGTATGATTAGTAAAGCCTTGTTTGACCACAAAGGACACATACTTCCTGTGACTGCAGGACACTCTTGCCTCTCTTTGGTGGCTTTATTTTTCTATTTGGCTCACACCGCTGTCAAATTATGATTTATGTGTTTTTTTTATCATCTGTGTCTCCTGCTGGACTGTTTTATTCTCTGCTGTTTCCCCACTTCCCAATGCCAAGAACAACAACTGGCATATAGGAATCACTCTGTGTGTATTTGCTGAAGGAATGGGACGATGAGGGATCACTGCCAGAAATAATACAGGACCCTGAGGCTCATGGTTCCCTCGGGAGTGACTCACACCTGCCTCCCCTCTCTGCCACCTCCGGTTTACTCTGGAGAGTGCGGGGGACTAATCGAGTGTAACCAGGTCTGATGACTGAAACTGCAGAAAACATCTGAACATGACAAGGGCTTTAATTTCTTCATTCTGAATTTACAATCCTATTCTGGACTTCCCTGGTAGTATGGTGGGTAAGAACCTGTCTGCCAATGCAGGGGACATGGGTTTGGTCCCTGGTCTGGGAAGATCCCACATGCTGCACAGCACCAAGCCCAGGAGCCACAACTATGGAAGCCCGCATGCCTAGAGCCTGTGCTCTGCAGCAAGAGACGCGACCGCAGTGAGAAGCCCACGCACCACAGGGAACAGCGGCCCCCAGGCGCCTTAGCTAGAGAAAGCCTGCACTGAGCTTCCCGCAAAGACCCCGTGCAACTAAAAGAAAGCAACAAAACCCTATTCTCCAGAAGCAAAAGACCATCATACGAAAACATGTATGTGAAAGGGTTAGCCACTCACTCGTGTCCAACCCTTTGCAACTCCATGGACTGTAGCCCTCCGGGTTCCTCTGCTCATGGCATACTCCAGGCAAGAACACTGGAGTGGATTGCCATTTCCCTCTCCAGGGGATCTTTCCGACCCAGGGATTCAATCTGGTCTCCCCCTACCATTTCTATCAATACACCAACTAGTCCCTTGGAAAGAAAGAATTCATAATATAAATTCCTAAGGTAAATTTCAAAAAGTAATCGTACTCTGAAGTCTTACCTAATTGGTTGTGAAAGTCCACATACTGGTAATATTCTACAAACTTGTTTTTATTGAAGAAGTTTTTGTAGACGTGCCGTGCCCCGAATAGCCAAATATCACTGTCATCGGTGATGGTTCCGGAAGTCTGGTCGGTCAGATCCAGGATGGCGCACTGAGCCTCTGCTTCCATGGGAGCCTCGATGTAGGGGATGCCGAAGAGGCGGAGCAGTTCCTGAAGAGTAAGACACTCCATGAGCCCTGCTGAGGAGCAGGACCTGTCCTCCCCCCGGAAGTGGAGGCCGTCACCCCGGAAGTGGGGGCCATCACCCGGAAGTGGGGTTCGTGCCTAAACATGTCATTCAGTGCACGTTCCCTCGGGGGGGTCTTACTCAGTAGTTATTCAGTAGAGACACGGCAGGTGTTGTTCAAGGAGGCCCCGGCTGTACACCCACCTGGCTTTCCAAGAACATCTGCCCCGTCACAGTAGCGGCCACCCGCTCTTGCTGCTGTTTTTGAGCTTTCAGTGAATTCTGCTGGGTTAAGAGGTTGCTCTCCAGAGCTTCCAGCTCGTCCTGTAAAATAATTTCATTTGTAGACAATTACACTAATAACCCAGTTAAGTTCACTGGTTCTAAAAAGTCTGCATTTAGTCTGACTAAAGTTACCAATAAGCGTTTCTCCTTACGAAGCTTTCCACTTGGGTTTCTGAGCAAGTCTGTAAAACCTTTAGCGTTCCCTCACTACCTCACACAAGGAACGGACACTATCCCAGCCGGCAACCTAGCGAGAAAGACGCCGTCAGGAGGAGCAAGAAGATGCATATGAGCAGCTAGTAAGGATTCAACCCACAACTCCTGGGAAACCCGAACGCTACTTAACTTGGCTTCCTTAGCAATGAGTAAAAGCGCGACGTCACGTTATTACCAGATCGATGTCTTGCCACTCGTGGAGCGAATCCTCTGCATCTTTCTCAGTCTCTTCGCGTCTCTCAATAGCCACGGCCTCACTCTCAGAAATCTCTCTTGGGAGGCCCTCAGAGTCACTGGTGGCTTCTTCCTTCTCAGTTCCTGTCGGTTCCTCCTCACCTTGTCCAGAGGGAGGTCTGGAAGCTTCCTGTAACTCGGCTCGAAGTTCATCACTGCTACTTATACTCTGCACTTCAATGAAACTTCCTGTATCAAAATAATGAGGTCATTTTGTCTACAAGTGAAATATTAAAGTTATCCAGAGTACATCATGAGAAACGCTGGACTGGAAGAAACACAAGCTGGAATGAAGATTGCCGGGAGAAATATCAATAACCTCAGATATGCAGATGACACCACCCTTATGGCAGAAAGTGAAGAGGAGCTAAAAAGCCTCTTGATGAAAGTGAAAGAGGAGAGTGAAAAAGTTGGCTTAAAGCTCAACATTCAGAAAACGAAGATCATGGCATCCAGTCCCATCACTTCATGGGAAATAAATGGGGAAACAGTGGAAACAGTGTCAGACTATTTTGGGGGGCTCCAAAATCACTGCAGATGGTGACTGCAGCCATGAAATTAAAAGACGCTTACTCCTTGGAAGAAAAGTTATGACCAACCTAGATAGTATATTCAAAAGCAGAGACATTACTTTGCCAACTAAGGCCTGTCTAGTCAAGGCTATGGTTTTTCCTGTGGTCATGTATGAATGTGAGAGTTGGACTGTGAAGAAGGCTGAGTGCCAAAGAATTGATGCTTTTGAACTGTGGTGTTGGAGAAGACTCTTGAGAGTCCCTTGGATTGCAAGGAGATCCAACCAGTCCATTCTGAAGGAGATCAACCCTGGGATTTCTTTGGAAGGAATGATGCTAAAGCTGAAACTCCAGTACTTTGGCCACCTCATGCGAAGAGTTGACTCATTGGAAAAGACTCTGATGCTGGGAGGGATTGGGGGCAGGAGGAGAAGGGGACGACTGAGGATGAGATGGCTGGATGGCATCACGGACTCGACTGACGTGAGTCTGGGTGAACTCCGGGAGGTGGTGATGAACAGGGAGGCCTGGCGTGCTGCGATTCATGGGGTCGCAAAGAGTCTGAGCAACTGAACTGAACTGAACTGATCCTGAAATCAAAAGCTTTCCAAAAGAATCTTGAAAAGTGTTTTACCCTAAAAAGGAAAGGCCTAAAAGTAACAGAAAACACATAACCATAGTATATTATTATTAAATAGATTTAGTAATAAGTGTCTATAACTTCAAAATAAGCCTCTTCAACTAGATATACTGGCATTGTCTTTGAAAGTAGGAACTGAGCTTTCAATACTTACACATCTGCTTTATACAAAAATGTTCTCTAACTTACATTGTCTTAAAATTAAAAAAGAACTATCAGGGTATGTACACAATTATGGAGGTTGTTGAAAACGTTTTTATGCTGTTTCACTATGAACACAGCAAAGAAAAAAGCTGTGACTTAGAAAAAGAGCCCTGGAGAAAGACAGGAGAAACAGCTCTTCGTCTTCCACGTCCCTTCCCTCCTCTCTCAATATTTCTTCTTCTCTTTAAAAAGCATCTATGGATTAATTCCCTTCCTCCACTTTAGGTGGAGGAGGCTGGGTCTGAGGACATACTCAAGACAGAGGGCTTGGGGCTCAGGGCTGGGGGCTGGGGCCAAGGAGACAGCCGTCCTCCAAGGAGGCGGCCAGGGAGACCAGGAGGTGGTTACAGAGAATGACTCAATATGTAAATACACTGAAGACAGTGGACGGTCCTTCACTGTCAGCCAGGGAAGTTACAAAGAGGTCAGAGCGTGGAGTGAGAGCTGTGACGCTGGAGAGGAACTACAGACATAAGTGTGAGTTCAAAGGTGTTTGCACGGCCCCATGAACAGGTGCGGGGATTGGGATTCCAGCCCCATCTGATGGCCCCAGAGCTAGAGCTTCCTGGTCTGCACTGCACCAGTCTCCACCCTCTGGTCACCTCTGCAGGGGAGCGGAACCAAGAAGACGGAGTGTCTCCCACTCAACCTCAGCTGGGAACAGTGTGGTCACTCAAGTTTTTGGTCATTCTGCACATCTGCAGGACAGATTCTGAGCTAAGAAGTAAATTTCAGTGAGTAGGCAATTTCACAAATATGAAATCTGTGAAAAATGAGGTTTGACTGTACATAAATGTGTATAGATATATAATATACATGTGTACATATTAAAAAGCAGAGACATTACTTTGTCAACAAAGGTCCGTCTAGTCAAGGCTATGGTTTCTCCTGGTCTACACTGCACCAGTCTCCATCCTCTGGTCACCTCTGCAGGGGAGTGGAGTCACGTATGGATGTGAGAGTTGGATTATAAAGAAAGCTTAGTGCCGAAGAATTGATGCTTTGGAACTGTAGTGTTGGCGACGACTCTTGAGAGTCCCCTGGACTGCAAGGAGATCCAACCAGTCCATCCTAAAGGAGATCAGTCCTGGGTATTCATTGGAAGGACTGATGTTGAAACTGAAACTCCAGTACTTTGGCCACCTGATGCCAAGAGCTGACTCATTTGAAAAGACCCTGATGCTGGGAAAGATTGAGGGCAGGAAGAAAAGGGGACGACAGAGGATGAGATAGTTGGATGGCATCACCGACTCAATGGACATGGGTTTGGGTGGACTCTGGGAGTTGGTGATGGACAGGGAGGCCTGGTGAGCTGCGGTTCATGGGGTCACAAAGAGTCGCACACGACTGAGCGACTTAACTGAACTGAACATATATATATAGAGAGAGATAGATACGGAAAAACCAATGTGGTAAAATGCCAGTAATGAGGTTCTAGGTGAGAGAAATAGGTTTTGAAGTATTTTTTTCAACATTTTAAACTTTCTAATTATTTCAAAACAAAAAACTAAAAAATTAAAAGGGAAACTCACCTTTACCTTCTCCAACTAGGGCACTTCCTCCCTAATTTAAATAAAACAAAAAGAGCAGCCACCAGGAAAGGTCAAGATCGCATTATGAGCTATGTGTCCCTCGCAAAGCCACTTGACCTTTCTGGGTCTCTAGTTCATCAGCTGAACAATGTGGACCTGGACTATGCTCAATGTGAAATCCTGCTTTTCTTTATCTCTTAGGAAAGCACAAGCACCTACCATCAGATTCACTGTCTTCGGAGTCTACTTCCGTTGGTTCCGTGGACTCTGGCACCAAAATCAAACCCTGGCCTACAGATTCAACGGACTTGTGTTCTTGGATGGTTTTCAAGAAATTCTCATGCTCTGGGGCACTAATAGGTGCCTCATTTCCTAAGTCACTTACTGTGTCTATAGCGACACTCAGGATGTTACTCGATTCTTGCAAACTGGTGGTGCCAACGATGTCAGGGGCAGGATTTTTTTCAGATTCTGCTTCGTCATCACTTGATAGAACAGAGGTGTCATGCTTACTCTCGGGTGGGAGAGCCTGCTGTGGCTCGGACACTCTGGTGTATGTCCCACTCCTTGACCCAGAACTTGGACTTGCTGGAGGTGTTGGTATCTGCTCTGGTCCCCCCGGGAGCCCAGGCACATCCCTGTGTGGCACCAGATCTTTTCCATCCTGAGCTGTAGACTCAGCGCTGGTCTGAAAGGGTTCCTTCAACGCGTGCATAGATGGCGTCTGTTCTTTTGGAAAGCTAGACTCGCTGCCTTGACAAAAGACAGTCTGCAGTAAAGGAGCTGAGTCTGTCTGCTCTTTTTCATCACTGGTCTTGGTCACATGCTCCTCTGTGAGGGTCACACTGGCAGCACGAGGCGCTGCCGTCAACAGCTCTCCGTCTCCATCTCTCACTTCAGGTTCTTCCACAGCTTCCTCATCAGAACTGCTCACCAGCGGTCTTGGTTTTCTCCTGCCCACCCCCTCTGTCTGCACACCGGCATGCACTTTCAGATCTTCATCGTCGTCATCGAGAGCTCTCTGAATGGCCAAGAGGGTCAGCGGGGACACAGAACCCTCAGAGGCGGGAGCTGGTGGGCTCTTCACATCGCACGGCCTGCGATGCTTGCCCTCCAGCTCATCTTCTGAGCTACTGCCCAACAGAGCAGCCTGCATGGCCAGCAAGGTTCTCGGGGAGGGAGGGGAGGTGTCAGGTTCTTTCTTTGGCTTCAGTTTTTCACACGGAGGTGACTTCGTGTCTAAAGCCCCACTATGCTTTTCGCTGCAAGAAGGCAGGGACTCTGAATCCACTTCTGTGACTTTCTGAACTTGAACACCTTGAGAAAAATTAAAACAGGGTCACTAGGTAGTTCTACAGGGTGACAGCATGCTTCTAGTTAGATAAGTAAGTATATACTTGTTCTCATGATGAAGTTATAAATTCTCATTTAACCAGCAACTAGGAATTAATTAATCTTAAAGTGGGTTGGTACAGTACTAGTTAATACATTAATGGTTGTATAGATCATCACATTAATAATAATTACACTTAGTAAATTAAGTAGGGCTTCATGCATGTTATCTGCAGGTGGGAGTTTACAGAATTCAGAGACACGACATACTTTTGGGTTTTAACCATCAAGTAAGTGATGGTATGTGGTACCTTTAATCAAGATGTAGTGGGACGTGTCCTCGGAGACCACTCTCCTGGACTCCACCTCCTTCAGAAAGCCTCCTTCATCTTCATACTGCCTTTGGATTTTCCCTGAATGTTGTTGATTCATTTCCTTCTCGACGTTTTCTATGTGTTGGTTTAGATAGTTTTTTTTAAGCAAGCCTTTTAGCTGGTACTGTGAAAAGTCATTAGACTCCTAAAACAAAATAAACAAACAGAATGGTTTCATATATTAAATACAGATAATATTCCCATATTTCCACTCTTTTCCCTAAAGGAGATAACTGATTTTTTCCATTGGTGGTATTTTTACACTAGAAAAGTAAAATGTGAGTAGTAGGGGAAAGCCATAATTGCCTTGTTAAAGAGTAATCTTTCAAACAAAAAGAATTGGGCAAAAGAAAAGAAATCATGAATCCTGTTTATGATTCAATTACTTACTCAAAAAAGATTTATCGAACATGGGATGCACACCAGGGAGTCTGAAATGTTGCCTGTGGCTTAACAGACAGTTTTTTAGAATGCAAGTGAAGTGCTGGTCCCTGGTCCACAAAAGACACACGATAAATCACTGTAGTCAGTTATTAATAATACTTAACATTTACAGCACATCTCCTGAGTAAGGCATTCTTCTAAGTGTTTTTACATACACTATCCCATTTTATACTCAACCACCAAGGAGACAGAAGTCATTACCTCCATTCTACAAATGAAGAACCTGAGACTTAAACAGTTTAAGTAACCTCTCTAGAACCGTGTGGTTAGTTATATGGTAGATCTGGGTCAAAACCAGATTGCTAAGCCTTATACTAAATCATTACCAAATTATTATGATTACTCATATTCTCACCAACATTACTATTATCAATATTGCATTTGCCTAATGTACAGACAATGCAAAGATCCAACCTGTATGACTCAGAACTTCCCTCAGCTACCAGCATGATAGATCCAATGGGCTGTGCACCATTCTACCCTGGCCGACCCAGCCCAGAGGCTCTGCATTGGCAGAAAGAGAAGAAATGGAGCAAGGCATTGGGACTGCCTCTTTTTCTCCCATCTGTTCCACTGTTGTTTACATAATCCAAATTCTATTTCCTCAAAGACAAGCCAGAGGTCCTTTCACACTCAAGAAATAGAACGCTTGACTGAGGGCTTCAGAAGGCTTCCCTGGTGGCTCAGGAGTCAAGAATCCACCTGCCAGTGCAGGAGAGACTGGTTCAATCCCTGGTCCAGGAAGATCCCACAGCCTGTGAAACAACTAAGCTGGTGTGCCACAGCTACTGAGCCAGTGCTCTAGCACCCAAGAGCCACAACTACCGGGCCTGCTTGCCCTAGAGCCCATGATCCCAACAGAAGAAGCCACAGCACTGAGAAGACCATGCACCGCAACGAAGAGTAGTTCTCCACGCCCCACAGCCAGAGAAACGCCCGTGCAAAGCAACAAGACCCAGTGCAGCCAAAAATAAATAAATACAAATCATTTTTTAAAACGCTTGGTTGATAAACTGAGCACGGATTCGCCCCTCCCCAGAGGTGAAAATAAATTTACTTCTGTCCTTTGTACATCATTTCTGTACACCTTGGCATTTTCCTACATTCATGTGCTTCATGGAAAAGCAGAAAGGAATGATGGGAAAAGAAACAGCTCCTGCCTTTTTCATATTTTTCTTATCAATCAAAGAAAAGTTCAAAAGTCTATAGAAAAAAAAAAAGCCCCACATCCATTCATTAGCAATATTACAAAATTTATAGGTAAAGTTAATGGAGAACAGTGTTAGAAAGAACAGGTTGTAGCAGTAGGAAGGAAAACAAGACTCATTCACCAGCTAAACACGGTAGTGATGGTACAGTGAGACCAGGGAACATACTCAACAGAACCCGATTCTATGCACTGCCCCACCTCCCATTTCTGCAGCTGCGAAGCCACCATCAGAGGCTCCAAGCTGAGGAATTTACCACTGAATTCCCTATTACCACCATCCAGAAAGAGGAAGAGGGAAGACGGGAGATCCGACTACACTTCTAGCCTTCAGGGGAACAGATACCTGGAATTTCAAGTTAGAACAAACTTCTCCACTGTGATTAGGTTCTCTATTACTGCGAATAGTCTACAATGTATATGATGGATTAAAATAACTTTCATGAACTAACTTAAGGACTGAACTACTGAGCACCTACTATGTGAAAAATACTGAGCTAAGCACTGAAAATACAGAAGTGCACAAGGTAGGCACAGCTGGGTGCTAAAAATCTAAAGAGACACCACAGGGAGCTGTGAGAACACAGAGCAGGAGATAAGACTTGGTCTTGGTGGAAAGTCAAGAGGTCTTCTGTGAGTAAGTGTCTGTAAGCTCTAACTTATACAAAATGATGTTGCACAGGATCTCAGAGATATGCAAAGGCTGTTTACTGAAAACAACAGATCGTGTAATGTTTATCAAGATTCTCTTATTTTAACAAAAAAATTTGCTGGCACTCTTAACTTTACACATTAACATGCTATTGTATATTTCACCTCTGGCATCGCTTCAAATAATGTTCTTCTCCGCTTAGTAAATTCCTTCATATCAGTCAAGATTTCATGCTTTACTTCAAGGGGCAGGCTGTTGAAATCTTCAGACTCAATGTCAACTGCATGAGGATTGTGAAAGAACTCTTCCTGTAAAGAGTGAAACGTAACACCATGACATTTACATTTTATACACTTAACTCTACACACCATGCCAGACTGTGTGTGTGTGTGCTTGTATACAGAGTTCTACGTAACTACAGTAGGCTAAACAGTTATACATATCTGCAACAGGCATTGAAGTGAACAGACAGGTGAGGAAATACATCCATTTACTCATATAACAGTACATGAACCAAGAACTTCCAGATGTTGAAGCTGGATTTAGAAAAGGCAGAGGAATCAGAGATCAAATTGCCGATATCTATTGGATTATAGAAGCAGCAAGAGAATTCCAGAAAGATATCTACTTTTGCTTCATTGATGCTAAAGCCTTTGACTGTGTGGATAACAAGGAACTGTGGAAAATTCTTAAAGAGATGGGAGTATCAGACCACCATACCTGCCTCCTGAGAAACCTATATACAGGTCGAGAGGTATCAGTTAGAACCCTATGTGGAACAACACACTGGTTCAAAATTGGGAAAGAAGTATGTCAAGGCTGTATATTGTCACCCTGTTTATTTAACTTATATGGAGAGTACATCATGTGAAATGCCAGGGTGGATGAAGCACAAGCTGGAATCAAGATTGCCAGGACAAATATCAATAACCTCAGATATGCAGATGATACTACCCTTAAGGCAAAAAGCGAAGAGGAAGTAAAGAACCTCTTGATGAAGCTGAAAGAGTGAAAACCTGGCTTAAAACTCAACATTCAAAAAACTAAGATCATGGCATCTGGTCCCATCACCTCATGGCAAATAGATGGAGAAACAATGGAAACAATGAGAGCCTATTTTCTTGGGCTCCAAAATCACTGTAGATGGTGACTGCAGCCATGAAATTAAAAGACGCTTGCTCCTTGGAAGAAAAGCTATGACAAACCTAGACAGAATATTAAAAAGCAGAGATATTACTTTGCCAACAAAGGTCCACCTAGTCAAAGCTATGGTTTTTCCAGTAGTCATGTATGGATCTGACAGTTGGGCCATAAAGAAGGCTGAATGCCAAGAATTGGCGCTTTTGAACTGTAGTGTTGGAGAAGACTCTTGAGAGTCACTTGGACTGCAAGGAGATCCGACCAGTCCATCCTAAAGGAAATCAATCCAAAATATCCACTGGAGGGATTGATGCTGAGGCTGAAGCTCCAATACTTTGGCCATCTGATGCAAAGAACTGACTCATTGGAAAAGACCCTAATGCTGGGAAACACTAAAGGTAGGCGAAGAAGGGGACATAGAGGATGAGGTGGTTGGATGACATCACCGACTCAATGGACATGAGTATGAGCAAGCTCTGGGAGACAGTGATGGACAGGGAGGCCAGGTGTGCTGCAGTCCATGGGGTCACAAAGAGTTGGACAGGACTGAGTGAATGAACAACAACATTAATTAACTTAAAAAAAAAAAGAAATACTTACTAGGCATCTCTAATATACCATGTACTGTTCCAAGTGTTAAAGTACTTTAGAGATCATGCCAGATAAACTTCTGTTCTCAGGGGAAGAAGAAGACACATGATAAACAAATAAATGAACAAGATAAATGATGAGAAAACAAAGCAAGTTAATCTGATAGAGTTGATTAGAAGAATAGAAAGAGAAAAAAATATTTGATAAATAGGAAAGACTCCACAAAAATCAATGACCTGTATTCGCCTGACACTATCACAACAATGTTAATCGGCTCTACCACAGTGCAAAATAAAAAGTAAAAAAATAATAATGACCTGTGAGCAGAGACATGAAAGACACCAGAAATCTGCTCAGGGAAGAGCATCCGAGGCTGAAGGGACAACAAGTGCAAAGGCCCTGAGGCAGAGATGAGCCTTATGAATTTGAATAATACTTATAATTGCTTTAGTTAGATATATTTTGTTTTGCTTTTAACCTAGTGGCTCAGCTGGTAAAGAATCTGCCTGCAATTCTTTACTTGGGTTTGATCCCTAGGTTGGGAAGACTCCCTGAAGAAGGAAATAGCAACCCACTCCAGTATTCTTGCCTAGAGAATTCTAGGACAAGAGGACAGAGGAGCCAAGCAGGCTACAATCCATGGGGTCACAAACAGTTGGACACAAGTGTGCAACTTTCACTTTCTAAAACCAAAAGTGAAATTAACTGTGAGAAATTTTCAGACCCACAAAAGTGTAAAATTTTTCTACATTTAACTGGATTACTGAAACTACTTTAAAACTCTTCATTAGTTCAGTTCAGTTCAGTCGCTCAGTCGTGTCCGACTCTTTGCGACCCCATGAATCACAGCACACCAGGCCTCCCTGTCCATCACCAACTCCCAGAGTTCACTCAGACTCACATCCATCGAGTCGGTGATGCCATCCAGCCATCTCATCCTCGGTCGTCCCCTTCTCCTCCTGCCCCCAATCCCTCCCAGCATCAGAGTCTTTTCCAATGAGTCAACTCTTCTCATGAGGTGGCCAAAGTACTGGAGTTTCAGCTTTAGCATCATTCCTTCCAAAGAACACCCAGGGCTGATCTCCTTGCAGTCCAAGGGACTCTCAAGAGTCTTCTCCAACACCACAGTTCAAAAGCATCAATTCTTCGGCACTCAGCCTTCTTCACAGTCCAACTCTCACATCCATACATGACCACAGGAAAAACCATAGCCTTGACTAGACGAACCTTAGTCAGCAAAGCAATGTCTCTGCTTTTGAATATGCTATCTAGGTTGGTCATAACATTTCTTCCAAGGAGTAAGCATCTTTTCATTTCATGGCTGCAGTTACCATGTGCAGTGATTTTGGAGCCCCCAAAAATAAAATCTGACACTGTTTCCACTGTTTCCCCATCTATTTCCCATGAAGTGATGGGACTGGATGCCATGATCTTCATTTTCTGAATGTTGAGCTTTAAGCCAACTTTTTCACTCTCCTCTTTCACTTTCATCAAGAGGCTTTTTAGCTCCTCTTCACTTTCTGCCATAAGGGTGGTGTCATCTGCATATCTGAGGTTATTGATATTTCTCCTGGCAATCTTGATTCCACCTTGTGTTTCTTCCAGTCCAGCGTTTCTCATGATGTACTCTGCATAGAAGTTAAATAAGCAGGGTGACAATATACAGCCTTGACGTACTCCTTTTCCGATTTGGAACCAGTCTGTTGTTCCATGTCCAGTTCTAACTGTTGCTTCCTGACCTGCATACAGATTTCTCAAGAGGCAGGTCAGGTGGTCTGGTATTCCCATCTCTCTCAGAATTTTCCACAGTTTATTGTGATCCACACAGTCAAAGGCTTTGGCATAGTCAATAAACCAGAAATAGATGTTTTTCTGGAACTCTCTTGCTTTTTCCATGATCCAGTGGATGTTGGCAATTTGATCTCTGGTTCCTCTGCCTTTTCTAAAACCAGCTTCAACATCAGGGAGTTCATGGTTCACGTATTGCTGAAGCCTGGCTTGGAGAATTTTGAGCATTACTTTACTAGCATGTGAGATGAGTGGAATTGTGCAGTATTTTAAGCATTCTTTGGCATTGCCTTTCTTTGGAATTGGAATGAAAACTGCCCTTTTCCAGTCCTGTGGCCCCTGCTGAGTTTTCCAAATTTGCTGGCATATTGAGTGCAGCACTTTCACAGCATCATCTTTCAGGATTTGAAACAGCTCAACTGGAATTCCATCACCTCCACTAGCTTTCTTCATAGTGATGCTTTGTAAGGCCCACTTGACTTCACATTCCAGGATGTCTGGGTCTAGATGAGTGATCACACCATCATGATTATCTGGGTCGTGAAGATCTTTTTTATACAGTTCTTCTGTGTATTCTTGCCACCTCTTCTTAATATCTTCTGCTTCTGTTAGGTCCAGGCCATTTCTGTCCTTTATGGAGCCCATCTTTGCATGAAATGTTCCCTTGGTATCTCTAATTTTCTTGAAGAGATCTCTAGTCTTTCCCATTCTGTTGTTTTCCTCTATTTCTTTGCATTGATTGCTGAAGAAGGCTTTCTTATCTCTTCTTGCTATTCTTTGGAACTCTGCATTCAGATGCTTATATCTTTCCTTTTCTCCTTTGCTTTTTGCTTCTCTTCTTTTCACAGCTATTTGTAAGGCCTCCTCAGACAGCCATTTTGCTTTTTTGCATTTCTTTTCCATGGGGATGGTCTTGATCCCTGTCTCCTGTACAGTGTCACGAACCTCATTCCATAGTTCATCAGGCACTCTATCTTCATTAGTAAAGGAGACAAAATAATACAGTTTGCTTTCTTGTATGTATGTGTGCTCTGTGTTTGTAGACCAGCAAGCACTTAAAACAGGCCAGTCATTTTACTCAGAGTTTCCAGTGTTCTTCCTCAAGAATGATCTCATCACTCCTACAGGGAGGGCATCAAAAGTTTTTTTTAAAAAAAAAGCACCATGGAGAAGCTAAGTTGCATCTAAGATCTCAAAACTAGTTAGTAATGGAGCCCAGACTTAACTGCAGATCTCTCTGCCCACAGGATCCCTGGTCTTCACCAAGTCTGTGCTCTCTTGCTATGTTAATAAGGCAGTATCTTCATGAGCTGAAGAACCTTGCAATTTTAGCTCAAAAGTCTTTTAACAGACATACTAAAATATTATTATAAACAGACAAGGGAATCAAAGAATGTTACCTGCTTTTCTGAGATTTGCAGGAAATTGCAAAAACATGTATCCACAGCACAGTTCAATTTGTAAGCATCCTATTCATTAGATGATAGAACATGTCCACAGGTTCTCTGACTCTCTTTTCTGGATGAATTCCCCTCCCATCCAGTAGGTGCTGACCCTACCCGGCAGCCAGTGAACTGCACGCTGTGGACAGGAGGCTGTGCATCCCCCAAGGCCATGAGAAAGGGCAGCACGGGCCCAGCAGTCACTTCTTCCTGGGCTCCTGCCCTGGGAACCCAGCGCTGCTGTGCCTGAGCTCAGGACATGCTGGGAGCCAGCGTGAGGAATTCCACCCGTGACAAGGTCATGCGGCAGAGCTCTGATGGCAAGGCTAATCAGACCTCAGGTTTTCCCCCTGGAATTTCCTGAGCATCCACCCCCAAAAAATAAGAATCTACCTGCTTTTCCACTCTCCTGATATTCTCTGGAAAAAGTCAACTCAGGGCTTTAGTCTTCTGCATTTGAAAGGGATGTTTCAGTTAAACCCCCTCTGATAGCTCTCTAGCTTGCCTAACAGGTTCCCCTGACCTCTTACAGCTTGTGAATTGCTTACAGCCCCCCAACCCAGAGAGGCACAAAGCTTAAAAGCATCTTAAAGATACAGAGCCTTTTCTAAAGAGCTAAAAATCATATTGGTGATGGGTTTTCACTGTTGACTTAATGATTGCCACCAGGCCTCCATATTCTTTATCTTTTAGGCACCTGGGAGGATGTTAATCAATGTAAACGGGATATGGAAAAAGATATATAGTAGTTTTGATGTTAGCAACACTAGACTTTTGAGTTAATTACTTTTCTTTTGTTACAAATCACTGTACTCCTTTCACTTGTTATAAACTGCTGTATCTTTGCTATGTAAGAATGTAACTTTATTTAGTGCTTTCTGAGAATGGCACCAGACTTTGGGAAGATCAACACAAATAAGTCTTCTGGTTGACAAACCCTTATCAGAAAAAAGGCTGTAAAATGTTAATTGGCCCTTTTGGCCGGAAGATGATGTAAATTACCTAAGACTTGTGTATACAATTAGGTATGCAGAGAGAAAAGCCTGGTTTTGATAAGAATCTGGACTGCTAACGCTGCATAACTTTGTATTACCCATTGATCTCCATGTTTTATCAGAAGTATAAAAAGCCTTCTGAACAATAAAGGATGGACCAGTTTCTCAGACTAGTCTCTCGGCCTAGTTTCTTGGGAATCTGGCTCCCCTCATGTCTCTCTCTCTCTCTCTCTTTCTCCCTCTCCCTCCCTCTCCTCTTTACTCTAATTTCAGGCTGAATTCCCATCTGGAGCTGGGCGGCTCACTAAGTCTACTTACTTGCCCTGGCTTTTAAGACCCGCGCGAAAGAGAGCCTAAGAAGGGGCACCCTTAGATATTCAAGTGGGCGCCGGTGGCCCAGCGTAGATAGTGCAAGCTCCTTGTCTGGAACTTTATTGGCCTTCCCCGTAAGCCAAGTTATTCAGTCTTCTTTCTCCACTTAATTTTCTTACTACACTGTTTCTTTCTAATCTAATCTTATATTAATAAATAAATAAGTTTTTTCCTCACCGACTCCATCCCCGCTTCGAATTCCCTGGATCCACCGGGGCTGGACCCCGGCAAGGACACACAGGCAGGGGTTCTGACGAACTGCCAGCATCAACAGCGGGGCACGCAGGAGAGGAGGCCTGGAGGGACTCCAGTCCCAGCTCCAGCCTGACTGCACCCACACAGGAGACACTCAAGGGAACTGCCCCTTGCGCTCATCAACCCCCAGATCAGCAAAGATGATAATAAAAGACTGTTGTCACAGCACTAAGTTACACAGCAATAGACAACTACAGCCTGTGCACCAACATACATCTTCATTAATGTATATGTACCCATGTACCCTTGAAACATATACACATTTCCAAACACACACACGCACAGATATGCAACTATACAGGGTGGGAAGGGCATTAACATACAGCAAAATGCTACCAGAAGTTATTCATGGGTGATATGCTTTCCAATATTTTTATATAAGCATTAACTATTATATTTATTTACTGGTTGGTTAAAAAAGAAAGATGGCTTATTTTGGATACCTAGATATGCATAATTCCATATATGTTTATGAGCATGTGTATATTTTAATATGCATGCATACATATATATATACACACAACAAATAAGGTAGTATCTGTCTTTCTTATCAAGAACATGCATAAGTCCATACTACTCATTAAAATCATTCATTTTCATGTTATTCATTTCAAATACCAATAATAGAATAAATTGTACATTCAAAAAATTATTTAAATACCTGTAATGCCTGTTTCTGACTCATCCTTTCTTGCCATTCTTTTTCATCCTCCTCTTCTGAACTGAAAGTCAAACACACATTTATAATACCTATGATTTAATGACGACTTACAAAAATATTTCTTGAGTGCAAGGCACTGCTAGTTACAGAAGCCACAGTGGTGAATAAGATGGCGAGAACTGCGCCATCTTTGGTCTCACCGTCTGGTAGGGACACCTGTAAGGGAGCGATCTTAAGAAGATCTAACATCTTCCATCACCAGCGCAGAGCAGGTTGCCAAAGGGGCAATTAAGGGTCACCTCACTGCAGAAGCTGTCTGAATTCTCTCGCAATTACACTGCTTGGAGAAAAAAGAACTAGGAAGTGTTTTAAGCAAGGACACGACAGTATCAGATTTGAGTTTTAACAGGTTCTACACTACAAATCAGAAACTGGGCCTGACAGGAGTTCCTCCAAAAGGATAAGATCAGAGATGGAGACAGAAGTGCAGAAGCCAGGCCAGTAACCTCGAGATACGGTGATGGCAGCAGCGGGGATTCAAGAGCTGTGTGACCTCACGGGAGCCCTGGGAAAGGAATGGGGGTGGTCGGGGGGTGTGGGGGGGACAAACTGGCCCTCCACCTGCACTTCAACCAGAGAAGCCGCTGAGGATTATCAGCCAGCCGGAGGAAGAGCAACCAGAGAGGTCCCCGTAGAGCAGGACCATGTGGGCACCACGTCAGCCTGAGAACTGCAAAGCAGCCACTGGATTTAACACGGAGGACATCGTGTGTGCAGACTTCAGTGGTGGGGAGAGAGAAAACGCCGGGCTGAGAAGCAGGCTGAGATGGTAGGTATCAACAAAGAGTCAGAAAAACTAGAATCCACGTCTCCACAAACTCTAAATGAACAGTGCTAACACAGGCTCCTGAGGATGGAGAAAGGAAACCACCACAAACCACTAAAACACAAAGGGAGTCGATAGAAGATGTAGCCTTAAAAAACCAATAAAAGTGTCGAGCATGTGTATTGCAGATGCATTAATCCAGCACACCTGATCATTTAAGTAAAACATAAAGGTTTAAATCTGTCTGAATGCAGCAATAACATTTTTAAATAGTTAAAACATTTACCTGTTTTTCTCTCTCTCTTGTAAAGGTGGCAAAGCATAGATGTCATCTCTCTGAACTTGAGTAAGACTGGGAAGGGTTTCCTCCCTGAAAAGTACACAGAGACTTCACCAGAGATGACAGGAGACAGTATTTTGAGAGTCAGTAATGCTCCCCATTGAACACACAAACCCGGCCGAGAAGGGGAAACCTAGGGGGATGGGCTCTGCCCTCGCTGGCCTGCCTGCCTCCAGGAAGAGGGAACCTGGTCTTGGCATGAGGAAGACTGTTAGGAGGGTAACATGTACAAGCGATGCAACCTAGCAGCTTTTCCTTCTCACTGTCAAAGCTGATTCTCAAAAACCAGAGAACTTTCACAACTTCAATTCACGCGGTCAAATGGACATTCCACTGATTCCTCTCATTAGAGAAAGGGAATCACAGAATTCAGTGCAAACCTAAGAATTGTTCATCTTTGAAATGAGTGTAATTCTCTGCTTGCCTTTTGCTTTTTAAGGCAGTTTTGATAACCTGTCTTTTCAAAAATGTTTTCAAAAGCTTCTCTGTAGTTGTTTTGGAGTCACTGGCGGCCAAGTCCTTTTTATGCCTTCTCTTAGCCTGTGAAAAGAAAGAATATAGGATTTTATTTGGAGGTATTAGGATGTTAAAAATAATTCTGTGGCTTTTTTCCCCATAGAATTTGGTTTGTCTTCTGAGTTTTCAGATTATAGCTGTTTTAGTATTTTCTCCTAATTAGTGTACGAGTGAATAGCTTCAGGTTTTTGTTGTGTAAAGGACAGCCAGAGTTTCCAACTAAGTATTACTTAATGAATTATTATACAATGTATTTGGGAAACCATTGTTTCTTTTAAATGTCCTTTAATGGTCCCAAGAAGCCTAAACTTAATACTATATAATTAAGTAAATGCTTCCCTAAAGGGATTATTACATCAATTAACTAGTCTTTAAAATGCTACTATTAGGTCAAAACCAATTTCTGGTATTAGATTAGTTTTTATAAAAACACATTACTTATATGTAACTCTGCCCTTCCATATCCAAAATGATGTCATAAAAAATCCTAAAATGTACAGATATACCTTGTAAGAAATTTCCAAACAGGAAAAAATGAAATAGTCTCTGTGCTTACAGTTGAATATAAGGCAAGACTATCAAAACATTCTTTTTCTTTTTGATATAGTTGCTATACAATACTGTGTAAGTTTAACTGTAGAACACAAGAAGACAATCCAAAGGGAAAACTCTTTACCTACTGTTAACTTTAATAGTTTTATTAAAAGTTAAATATTATTGCACCCATGTTATATAATGTTTTCAGAGGGAAATCTCTTTGAAAAGAAATTATCTGTTCATGATAAATTTTTAAAAGTTGAATTAAATTGGATATATGTCAAAGTAAGTCTTGGTTTCCAAAATTCTAAGAAGAAAATTTTAATTTTAGGTCAATTAAAATATGACCTAAAATTCTAAGAATGCAGAAAGAAAAAAAACTATATATACAACTCTTACCAATGTCTGTTTCTTCAACAGTGGCGCATCCCCATCAAACACAAAAATAGGACGAATTCGGAAAAATAAGAGTTTGCAGAGTCGGTGGAACAAAGTGAGAAGATGGGCGTTTTCTATCGAGTTCCCGTGGCGATCGCGGACTCCTTTAAGAGCCTGGTTTAACCAGATGCTAATATCTAGAAGAATTGCTCATGGAAAACACTCTGCAAATCCTTCCCTCCCGTTACAAATTCCCAATGTCTGGTATTATCGAAACATTCAAACTGAGCACTCATCCCAATTCCCTTGAAACTGAAAAAGGTTCAGCCCTACTGGAATCTTCCTAAAGTGAGCTCACTTTAGCTGGGCTCCTGTCATCACTGTTGACATCCTGAATTGTAAAAGCTTACACAGGCACATGTCTCCTTTAAAAAGTCTAATTGAAAGGAACTTCTTTAAAAGAAATCAGTGATCTATATGAAATGTTAGTAAATTAATCAACTCTTTTGGAGAACGATTTAGCAATTCATAGCAAAACACTTTAAAATCTACACTCTTTTATGTAAGAATTCCACTGCCACACACTTATCCTCAAGAAATTATCACAGACTTATAATCAGAGTGACTTATAAGGTGGTTTTGTTTATAATAATGAAAATATGAAGAATGGAAGTTTTCCAACTGGTCTTTTATTAAAATTAGATTATGATATCATGATTTGCTACAATCCAAGCAACCCTTAAAAATGGAAGCTAAGCACATAAAGCAGCCAGAAAATATTATTAAAGGAAGAAATAAAACAGGTTACAGAAGTACGGAAAGTATAAATCTATTTTGTAACATATGCAGTATGTTAAATATACTCGAAGCTCAGACCTCAAAATACTGACTTGACACAAAAGATTGTTCAGGGTTTTCCATAGGATGTTACAGAAAAACTGGAACAAACTTTTTGGTCAATGTTAAGAGTAGTTATCTTCTGCTGTGATTATAACTGATTGCTTTCTTCTTGGAGTCACCTATTTTTAAATTTCACTAAAGAGTGCTTTTTAACCAACTGTTTTCTATTTGTTCCTAAGAGAGGGACACAGGCTTCTGCTGCATTCCCTGGATCCCTCTGCCCACTCCCCTGGCCCACCATCAGAACGCTCACTTCCATGATGGGGGTTCTCAGGCCCTCTCCTTTCCTCCTGTCTGCAGTGTCCATCCAGGCTACCTCTGCCCCTCCTGCAACTGCAACCCCCACAGGCCCCTACTCCAGGCATGCACCTCTGACCCAGAGCTCTCCTAACCCCAGAATGGATGACTGAGTTGACATGTCCACCTGCTACTTCACAGTCACTGCATACTTGACACAAGCAAAAACTGAGATCCATAGAAAAATTAAAAAAAAAAAAAAAAAAGAGCTCCCTGTCTTTGCACCAGGGTGCTCACGCCCCAGGGAGGATCTTTGCAACCCAGGGATCAAATCCAGGTCTCCTGCATTGCAAACAGATTCTTTACTATCTGAGCCAACAGGGACTACATTAGATGGGGAAGGCCTGTCCAAAGAAGCAACAGAGATCTGAGCAAATGAGAGAAGCCAGTGAGGCTGGAGGTACAGCTAACACAAATGCCCTCGACCAGAAATGTGCTCTGTTCAAGGACAACGTGGCAGGTGCAAGGGGAGCAGGGAGAGGACGTGATGTATCTGTGGTCACTGGAAGGATGTCACTGAAGGCTCACCCCAGTGGCCAAGTGATGAATGAAATATCAATACAAGGAAACCTGCTTTAAACTAGTTACAATAGGCTGAGTGAAAGCAGAATGCAGTGGTAAGGACAAGATGTCAGCTAAAGGGTCCATCCTGGAAGTACGATTAGGTGTTGGCTTAGTTCTATATCATACTGGGTCGATTTCTAATTGGCTTGTTCCGGTTGCTACACCACTGTATTAGATGGAAAAAGTTTCTACCTAACTCATTCAATTTTATGAAGCGTTAAGTCACCCAGTCGTGTTGGACCCTTTGCTACCTCATGGACTGGCTCCTCTGTCCATAGATTTCTCCAGGCAAGAATACTGGAGTGGGTAGCCATTCCCTTCTTCAGGGGATCTTCCCAACAAAGGAACTGAACCTGAGTCTCTAGGACTGCAGGCAGATTCTTTGCGATCTGAGCCACCAGGGAATGGGAAATCTAATTTCAGATCGGGAGCTCTCAACTCTGCTATCCTTTGGAACTAGATATGAACCTTCTGAAACACAGGCTATTAAACATGCTGTGCTTAGTCGCTCAGGCATGTCTGACTCTGTGCCACCCCATGGACTGAAGACCACCAGGCTCCTCTGTCCACAGGGATTTTCCAGGCAAGGATACTGGAATGTGTTGCCATGCCCTCCTCCAGAGGATCTTCCCAACCCAGGAATCAAACCCAGGCCCCCACATTGCAGGTGGGGCCTACACAGAGTGTAATATTCTGTTAATAATAGAGTTAAGTGTATTTTACTTTTAAGTAAGGTCCATAAAAGACAAAAGTTTAATTATTAATTCTTTATTATTTGACACAAACATTTATACTGTATAAATAAACAAGACACTCAGCTGGAAATGGTAAAAAGACCAAACAATTTATTTCAGGGATTCAAGAATAAATTATGAACCTAGTATGCCAAGGGTAATTTCTTCATTAACAAATAAACCAAAAAACCTGAATACATTTTACAAATTATTAATTTCTCACATGGGCTGGAATGTAAACTGATTCAAACTTTTGCTGACGTTTTAAGGGTTCCTGACACTGGATACTGCTTTCATTCCTATGGATAGATATTAACAGTTCCATGGAGAAAACCTTCAGGAAGCAATGGTTTAAGGAACCACTAGAGGGCGGCCACAGCACGTGTGCTTCAAAAAAAAACAACACAAACCTCTGCCACAAGGTATCAGGCACAAAACTTTTAACCCACCATTCATTACGGATGTGTTTTAAATTAACCACATTGCAAAAAACGTGTAATCATTATCATCGTCTTGCCTTACCAAAAAAAAATTATCACTGTTCCATTACATATGAATTGTCTCCAACCAAAGTCAATGAATGGCTCCTCCTGCTGAATCCCCAACCCCTGACAGCGCATTTACCACAGCAATTACTGCAGGACTGTCTTCTCCACAAGCATGGAGCTCCTAGGCTCATACGTCCCAACTTAGGGAACTGGTGGAAGGTACCACCAGCTTCTGGAACAGAACAGACACTCAGAAAAAGAAAAGAAAGATAAAAACATAAAGATGATGAAGAATGCCTAACGAATAAAAACACTAAAACTTCAGAAACAGCTTTCACTTGTTTCTGTAATTAGGAAACAACATCTAATTCTAAAGACAAAACCAGCCAAACACGCACAGAAACGAGGAAAATAACGCACGGTACACCTTTTGAAATCTTTGCGGTGTTGTACCATACGAATTTCCTATTTCAAAAACAGTAACAACAACAACAAAAAAAAACAGTAAAAGCTACTTTAAAAAAAGAAAATGTAAAACACATGACCACAACGTTTTTCTTCCTCTCACAAATATAAACGGGCAAGACTCAGGACGGCTGGCAAAACTACTGGTAGGAAGTCGACTTCATTTTCTCTAGGCTGACCTCCCAGCCAGAATAACACCTTCAGGATTTGCAATATTAACAGTGCCAGACACTATTTCTAAACTCCTTTCATTTAAATATTCCCTTTATTCCTCCCACCAACTCTGTGTGTAGAGACTGTTATCACCTCCACTTCCCAGATGAAAGAACTGGAGAGAGGCGCAGAGCGTTGGGCCTAAGACTCCAATCCAGGGAGCTGTGACTGCAAAGCGGAAGAAAATGAGACACTTAGAAAGGAAGCGTCCTGAGGAAGATCCTATAGCTACCCCTCCCCGGCCTGAGACTCCCCTGGGCTGCTCCTCCAACGCCGCTCTGCGCCCCAGCAAAACTGAGAGCAAAAAGCCCTGGCGTCTCACGTTGATGTCTGACAGAAAACACAATTCTGTAAAGCAGTTATCTTTCGATTAAAAAAATAAAAAAAAAAAAACAACCCTGGCGTCCACCGAGCATCCCCAGTGTAAAGGATACCCACGGCAAGGATCTTCCCCTCCAGCGTCTCCGGGCTGATCTGCCGCCCGGAGCACTCCAACAGCTTCCAGAGCCCCTGGACTCCCATGAGGGAGCTGTGTCCTCGGCGTCGCGGGCGGCTTCTCACTCCAAGTCTTCCCCGCCCGGCTGCACCGCCGCCCGGAGCCCAGGAAGAGCCCTCTCAGCTTCTACTCAGAAAGACGGAAAATTAAGAGCCCGCAGCTGTCCAGGAAAAACCGACCCCGGCGAAACGGGCAGTTTCCAAAAACTGACACGGCCTTGCGGAAGAAAAACAGGACCGGACAAAACTGGCGACGCTGAGGGGCAAGTCCTCGTCTCCTCCAGCGCTCTGGCCCAAACGTTAGCACTCTTAACGGAAGACCAAGGTGAGGGGCCGGCGCAGGCAAGATTTAATTGCCAGAAAAACTTCCTCCGAAAACTCCAGTCTCCTCAAGCTCAGGCGTAAATGCACGGGAAATGGAGCTTCCCGGATGCCGTTTAATGCGTCGCGCAGGGCGGAAGTCCTGGCTCCCCGCGATGACGTATATCCACTGCGCCGATGCATTCCGGAAGTGAGGGGGTAGTTTAGCTTCTGTGTTTACGGCGTGTTGGCCGCCTGACGTTCTCTATGGCGGGGTCTTATTTCTGTTAAACGTTGAAACCGTACGCAAAGCGTTTTCTCTCAGAAGTTACGGGTTTGTGCGTCCTTTTCTAGCGTCGGTTTCTTCCCAGTCTGCCGCCAGTTGTGAAAATTCTTGATGCTAAGTACTGTTTATCGCGGGAGGCAATAACTGAAAGGTGGAAGCTTTGAATTCGTTTCAATCGCTTAGTCGTGTCTGACTCTTTGGGAGCCCATGGACAGCAGCACGCCAGGCTTCCCTGTCCATCACCAACTCCCGGAGTTTACTCAAACTCATGTCCATTGAGTTCGTGATGCCATCCAAACATCTCATCCTCTGTTGTCCCCTTCTGCCTTCAATCTTTCCCAGCATCAGGGTCTTTTCTAGTGAGTCAGTTCTTCGCGTCAGGTGGCCAAAGTATTGGCGTTTCAGCATCAGTCCTTCTAATGAATGAATATTTAGGATGGACTGGTTGGATCTCCTTGCAGTCCAAGGGACTCTCAAGAGTCTTCTCCAACACCATAATTCAAAAGCATCAATTCTGCGCTCAGCTTTCCTAATAGTCCAACTCTCACATCCATACCTGACTACTGGAAAAACCGTATCCTTGACTAGATGGACCTTTGTAGGCAAAGTAATGTCTCTGCTTTTTAATATGTTGTCTAGGTTGGTCATAATTTTTCTTCTAAGGAGCAATCTTCTTTTAATTTCATGGCTGCAGTCACCAGCTACAGTGATTTTGGAGCCCAAAAAAATAAAGTCTGACACTTTCCATTGTTTCCCCAACTATTTCCCATGAAGTGATGGGACCAGATGCCATGATCTTCATTTTCTGAATGTTGAGCTTTAAGCCAACTTTTTCACTCTCCTCTTTCACTTTCATCAAGAGGCTCTTTAGTTCTACGCTTTCTGCCAGACGTGTCATCTGCATATCTGAGGTTACTGATACTTCTGGAAATCTTGATTCCAGCTTGTGCTTCATCCAGTCTGGCATTTCTCATGATGTATTCTGCATAAAAATTAAATAAGCAGGGTGACAATATACAGCCTTGACGTACTCCTTTCCCAATTTGGAACCAGCCTGTTGTTCCATGTCCAAGTATAACTGTTGCTTCTTCACCTACATACATATTTCTCAGGAGGCAGGTCAGGTGGTCTGGTATTCCCATCTCTTTAAGAACTTTCCACAGTTTGTTGTGATCCACACAGTGAAAGGCCTTAGCATAGTCAAAACAGAAGTAGGTGGAAGATTTGGTTGATGCTTTTTCATTAATAAGTAGGTAGTTATCTGAAAATCTGTAGTAACCAGATAGTAATATGGTTTAAAATCTTAGCCCTTGAAGTATATTTTTCTTCAGCATTTAAGAGGCTTGTAGGTCAGAAATAACAAGAAACTCATCGCCAGAGTAGCTCCTGGAAAGGTGGTAGATTGGACCCTCAGGCTAAGATTCAAACCCCCACCGAACCACTTATGGTGTTTAGCATTGCCCAGATCAGGTTTGTTCAAAACATCTTTCTTCATCTGTAATAGGCAGGCATAGAAGCAGTCTTACAAACTGTTTCAAGCAAGGATCATAGGTAATGTTTGTGAAGTACTTAACCACTAGTGGTCAATGAATGGTAGCCTTTTTGTACAAATTTGTTCAGATTTGGACTATCGAAATTAGATTTAAATCAGTGAAAAGAAATGATTGGAAAATAAGTTTTTAGCGAAACTATTTTTTTGCCCAAACAGATGGTTCCCAGTAGCCAAGTTTCCTGAACCTGTGTACTCAGTTGCTCAGTCACCTCAGACCCTGTAACCCCATGGACTGTAGCCCACCAGGCTCCTCTGTCCGTGGGATTTCCCAGGCAACAATATTGGAAAAGTGAAAGGAAAGTGCAGTCGCTCAGTCGTGTCTGACTCTTTGTGACCCCATGGACTGTAGCCTCCCAGGCTCCTCCGTCCATGGGATTTTCCAGGCAAGAATACTGGAGTGGGTTGCCACTTCCTTCTCCAGGGGATCTTGCTGACTCAGGGATTGAACCCCGGTCTGCCGCATTGCAGGCGGATGCTTTGGGTTGCTGTTTCCTAACTTAGAATCTTCCTGACCCAAGGATCTAATCTGCATTTCCTGTGTCACATAGATTCTTTACCCCCACGACCTAGTTGCAACTAATTTTCTCTCAGGGCTAATCCTGGTAAAGTACTTACTTGCATTTCCTCCAGATGTAAAATTATACGCGGAACTTTTGTTCCTAAATGTATTTTGCCGGAATTAATATGATTACCTATTTGTGTCTTCCTCCACCCAACAGAGTAGATTGTAAAGTTACTGGAACCAACAACTGTTTTGTTGACTGTTGTATGTATGTGTGTGAAGTTGCTCAGTCGTGTCCAGCTCTTTGCGAACCCGTGGACTGTAGCCCACCAGGATCCTCTGTCCGTGGGATTCTCCTGGCAAGAATACTGGAGTGGGTTGCCATTTCCTTCTCCAGGGGATCGTCCCAACCCAGGGATGGAACCCGGATCTCCTGCATTGCAGGCAGATGCTTTATCCTCTGAGCCACCAGTTGTATACCCCACTGTTTATATTTAGCAGGAATTCTATAAATATTGTCTAAATGACCACTTTCCCAGCCTCAAATCTAAATCTGCAGGGCATCTTGCACCCTATTGAATTTTCTCACAAGTTCAGATCCCATCAGAGCCATGTAATAATCCTGAGGTATGGGCTGAATCGTGTCCTCCAAAGTTCAAATGTTGAAGCGCTAACCCCCAGCATCTCAGAATGTGACCAACTGGAAACTGGGCCTTTTTAAGTTAAAATGAGGCCATTAGGGTAAGTTAATCAGTCTGACTGGTGTCCTTAGAAAAGGAAATTTGGACACCCAGACACTAAGGCTCTTTGCACAGAGGAAAAAGCAAGTGAGGACACAGGGAGCTGCAAACCAAGAAGGTTCAGGAAACCAAGTTTTGGATCTTGACTTCTAGCCTCTGGAGCTACGAGAAAATAAATGCTGTATAAGCTACCAGTCTGACGTTTCATTTTGGTAGCCCCAGCAGACACATCTAGGATCCTGGACACATTTGTTCAATGTAGAGAATCTGAATAAAATGGAGATGGCACTTCTTTTTTGCAGTTTCTCTGAGATCAGTGACTTAACATGAAACACCTAGTAGGTAATGACATCCCCATTAGTTTGTTGAGTGAATGACTGAGGGGGAGAACACCACGAGCAAAATTGAAATACAGAATGTGACTGAATTGCAGAGCACCTCGCCTGAAACCCTCTGGTGTCCGGGGAAGGCAAGTTGGGGGGTATTATAGCTGCTGCACCAGCTTGCCCTAATGATGGGGCATTGTAGCAGGAAAAAGAACACTTTCAGGATTTGATCTAAATGAAGCTACCTGAGAGCTAGGTAAAAACAAGTAGTTAATGTGAGCATTTGAGTACTGTAGGTGCTTGTAAAACCAGAGCAACATTTCTTGGATACAAAATGTATTTTTGCAGGAACATCAACTGAGGAGTGTTCATTTGACTAATAAGGAATTGGTTCCTTTGGATGCTGTTTAAAGGGCTTCGCAGGCAGCACTAGTGGTGAAGAACCTGCTGCCAGTGCAGAAGACATAAGAGACATGGGTTCAATTCCTGGGTCGGGAAGATCCCCTGGAGGCGGGCACAGCAACCCACTCCAGAATTCTTGCCTGGAGAATCCCATGGACAGAGGAGCCTGGTGGGCTACAGTCCATAGGGTCACAAAGAGTCAGACACGACTGAAGTGACTTGGCAACAGCAGCAGCAAAGGGCTCTCTATCAAGATTCTGACAGGAGAATACACATTATATAGGCAAATAATAATAATAACAAGCACTTAAATAGCAATTCCTATCTAGAAAGCACTGTGCAAAACACTTTACACCTATTAACTTACTTATTCTTCATAACAGTTTGTAAGATAAGTACTATTATCCCCATTTTATCCAGTGAGGAATTATGCACAAGAAAAACGATCTTAACTTGCCCAAGATGATAACAGCCAGTTAGCAGCGAGCCAGTAACATGAACTTTCATTACTTCTATGGAGACCCCTAAGAAAAACTGACCAAGAAATTACGACAGGAATGTTACTAAGCTTCAAAGAGCAATGTGCAGTCCCTTGCTTACAGATTCTGGAAAAGCAGTCCCTATAAACCTCAGTGTGCTCCTCATAACTGCCAAACTTGTAAACCAAGTTATTAAGCGATCACGTATATTAAATGTTTTATAAAAGTTGATTATGGCCAATAAGCAATATGTATAAACTCATCCTCTTTTCCTCAATGTCACCGTGTTCTCTGTTTTATGTTGCATTCATCTCCATTCTTTACCAACCTCTTCTCTGAAATATTTGGCTGAGCTATATGAAATCAACAAGATTTTACGTCTAGAAATTAGTTTCATTTGGTTCAAGCGAAAGAATTACGTTTTCTATTTCGTGTTATAAAGTCTTACAAAAATCTAAAATTACAGACATGTGCCTATAGTCTCACTAATTATAAGTCAGATATTTCTTATGCTACTCAGGCAGAATTGACAAATTCTGTCATATACCTCTGTCTTATACTTCAAATTATAAGGCCACTCCATCCTTAAAAGTTCCAAACATTCACATGATTAAAAGTAGAAAATAAAACTTTATTGATGAAAACTTCTTAAAAGTTCCAGTATGAAGTAACAAAATCAACAACCTACAAATCTCTTTCAGTCCTTGGCCTTTCAAGCAAAATATTCTCTTCAGAAAAATGCCCATTTCATAATATCCCCATCTGTAGGCTAGGAGTATCTGAGTGGATACATGGATATAAAATTCAAAAGAGAAGGAAATGAAAATATTTGCAAAATAAAAATCTGAACCCTTTCCTTGAGGTGTATTGCAATATGGTTACCAACATATTCAGCACCTTGTAATACTCAAGTTACTGACTGGAGTCCTGGAACAGCCCCTGGAATGAAAGAACAAGAGATCCTAGTTGTTCATGAGTCACAGGTTGGTAGAAGAAGAAAAACTGGACAGGAGCTCAAATACATGAAATCCACACGTTCTGAACGATTACACACTCACTTCAAATAGCTAATAGTCTATATGGTTTTACAAAAGGAAAGAGCTCAGAGCCCGGAATATGGATAGTTGCCCTCTGAGTGATGGGCAATCCTAACACATCTTTAATGCTTTTGTTTATCAACACATGACTCCATATGGGGGGACCAGTCAAATATCAGATCTCATCTCAAAGGTTACTTTAGGTGTAGAAACTTCAGATGCCACTTGTTATTTTGTTGTTTTAGTTGCTAAGTCATGTCCGACTCTTTTCGACCCCATGGACTATAGCCCACCAGGCTCCTCTGTCCATGGGATTTCCCAGGCAAGAATACTGGAGTGGGTTGCCATTTCCATCTCCAGGGGATCTTCCGGACTCAGGGATCAAACCCATGACTCTTGCGTTGGCAGGCGGGTTCTTTACCACTGGGCCATCAGGGAAACCCACTTGTTCATTTACTCTATTCCTAAACCAAGGTTTATTGTAGACTTAGAGAAGTCTTTCAAGACCTAAAGTTCTTGTCAATATGTAACAACAACATACCAAGAAAGTCCAGAACACCTAAGTTGATGCAGGAAGTCATCCATCTGCACCAGCAGAAAAGATCAGTGCCTGGAGTCTTTTCTCTTTTGCCTCTTTATTGAGAATCCTGAGAAAGTTAATCAGGAAAAATACGAGGCAGGCAGGTTACCGCTACAAGTAAAAAGGAATTTCTAGACTCACTAAATTATTTGAAATGAGCTTTAACCACAAGAGAAAAACTAGAAGTCAACAGCCCCAATTTTTTTTAAAGGGCAGAGAGAGAGTACCTTAAATTTTGGGCTTAGGAATAAAACTGCAACAAATATCTGGGGGTCAAGTCATGAGAAATCCCTTCATGCTTAAGTATTTCAAATCATGATGCTATTGAATGAAACTGTGTCTGATTTGTTTATATGTAATTTTATCGGACTTTGCAAAACTGTCCAGAATGTTTATATACTCTTAATTTTAAAAGGACAAAAAAAAAAAAAATCTGTGCTTATCTGTTTATATGTCTGAAATCACCCATCCTATTCATATGCAAGCTTACTTACTGGAGGAACTACAAGGTTATGTTTTGCCCCACAAGATCTGTTCCTATTTAACATAGACTTAAAATCTCGTACTGCCTTAACGCGGTCCTGCATCGACCAGCTGTGTGCCATCGTAGGGACCCAACGTGGTCAGTCATTCCCCTCGTAATCACTGTAACCATGGTAGCCACTGTTCCTTCTCTCGTGGATACTGGACATCTTTTTCCACGTCGAGTCCTGATGGAAACCAGTACTGAAAGACCGGCCCAGGCGCCCCTGCTGCTTCTTGGAGATATTGTCCTCACTCTCAGATTTGGCAATTCCCTGGGCATGTGTTGGAGGCTGTGATTCCTGTCTAATGGTTCCAAAGGGAAAGTTCCAAAGGCCAAATCTTTGCCAGCTAAGTCTCTGGAATGCTATGATGCAATGCAAATTTCCTCCAACCTGAGAAGGGGGAAAAAAAAAAAATGTTGGGTTCAGAAAACAAGAGGAAACTAGTTATAATATGTGGGTTCCAATGAATTCTGTTATTTTCCCTCCTTCATGCATGTATGGAGAAGGCAATGGCACCCCACTCCAGTACTTTTGCCTGGAAAATCCCATGGATGGAGGAGCCTGGTGGGCTGCAGTCCATGGGGTTGCACAGAATCAGACACAACTGAGCGACTTCACTTTCACTTTTCACTTTCATGCACTGGAGAAGGAAATGGCAACCCACTCCAGTGTTCTTGCCTGGAGAATCCCAGGAACCGGGGAGCCTGGTGGGCTACCGTCTATGGGGTCGCACAGAGTCGGACATGACTGAAGTGACTTAGCAGCAGCAGCAGCAGCATGCATGCATGCTCAGTTATGCTGTCTTTGCGACCCCATAGACTGTAGCCAACCAGGCTCCTCTGTCCATGGGATTTTTTCCCTGCTGTCATCTGCATCTAAATAGTATTTATCCTTTCCGACATCATCAGATCACAATACCCAGCATCTTTCCTGACCAGCTGCCTTTACAAAAATATAAATAACAATGTCCACAGGAGCCAAGACCCCTTCCCCATCCCCATATGCCTCTCTACCTCTCACGCACGCTCAGCCCTCCCACATTGCCTAATCCAAACACTGAGATCATTCCTCTTCCTCTCCCTGCTATGTGTTCTTCACATGTTAGTGGGATTATAGCAATGGGCTGTCTCCTCAACCCACAGAATATACCATTCCCTGAGAACTGCCCCCAGCGGCCTTGTTGGTAAACACAGCTCTGCCCCAAGGCCACAGTTAATGCCCCAGGAGTCAGCACCTGACTCCAGCCGGGCCACAACTACAGAACTGGGCTGGAGGCAGGCCCGTCTCAGTCTAGACTGTTCTTCTGAAAGGGAGACCTAAGTTGAAAGACGATGATCTTCAGGAAGCAAACAGAAAGACAGCTGAGAACGAGACAGACTAGCTCCCTGCCCCTGATAACATTTCTGCCTGGCACCCGGCTGGGCTTCTTGCCTTTTTTTTACATTTTAATTTTTAATTAGAAGATAATTACTTTACAATATCGTGGTGGTTTCTGCCATACATCAACATGAATCAGCCACAGGTATACATAGGTCCCCTCCCTTCTTAACGTCCCTCCCTCCTCCCACCCACGTCCCACCCCTCCAGGTTGTCACACAGCACTGGCTTTGGGGTCCCTGCATCATACAGCAACTTCCCACGAGCTGTCTACCTTACATATGGTAGTGTATGTGTTTCAGTGCTATTCCCTCAAATCATCCCACCCTCCCCTTCCTCCGCTGTGTCCAAAAGTCTTTTCTTTATGTCTGTGTTTGTGGCCTTGCATGTGGAATCGTCAGTACTATCTTTCTATCCTCCATATATATGTGTTAGCAGACAATATTTGTCTTTCTCTTTCTGACATACTTTATTCTGGGTAATAGGCTCTAGGTTCATCTACTTCATTAGAACCGACTCAAATGCGTTTCTTTTTATAGCTGAGTAATATTCCATTGTGTATATGCACCATAACTTCTTTATCCATTCATCTGTCAATGGACATCTAGATTGCTTCCCTGTCCTAGCTACTGTAAATTTCCTTTTAAAGACACGTGTCCTCGGTTTTCACTTTTCTGTCTAAAATGGTCTGAACTGGGTTTCTGTTATTTACAACCGAGAGGGCTGAGTAAAATAACTGCATTTTGGCCAGTTGAGCAATACTTTCCCACACAGTGGTATTCTTACCTTCTTTGTCTTTCGATACTGCAGTCCCCTCTCTAAGTGCCGGATATCTAGATATTCTGGATTTTGAGTGTTCAGATCAGTAACAATATCTGCCCATCTATTGTTAAGGAAGAATAAAGCACAATTTTCTTTAAGTTTAAAATACTTTTAAAAAGTAATGGAACTTTTCACATGAGCAGTTTGCTACAACAGTTCCATGGCAATAATTCTTCCATCAGAGGATTATTTCATCTATTAGGTTTTCATAAATCCTCTTTTAAATGACAGTTCTCTTTATCCAATGAATACCAAGGTTAAAAATGGTTACTCTCCATATGAAATAAAAATATATGTCAACCTGTTAAGTGACATCCTGCGGGCTAGTGTGGAAACATTCTATATTTTCTTTACAAACAACATGATTGATGGTATAGAAAATCCAAAACAATTACAAATTGTTTTATATTGCAAATCTGTTACTAGAACTAACAACTGAATTTGATAAAGGTGTAAGATTTAAGGCCTATATAGAAAAATCCATTATATTTTTGTACACTACCAGAAAATAATTGGGAGATAAAATGATTTAAAAGTCAGTTTACAGGAACAATATTCAATATTGTAACAACCTACAATGGGAAATAATTTGAAAAAATATATATATATAACTGAATCACTTTACTGTACACCTAAAACTCACACAACATTGTAACTCAACTATTACTTCAACTAAATCAATTTACAATAGCATCAAAAAATATACACACTTAGGAAAAATTTTCAACAAAATATATATTAAACTCTATGCTGAGAAATACCATTGCCAAGAGAAATTAAAGTTCTAATTAAGTGGAGATACAGTCTATGTTTATAAAGAGAAAACTCCACATTATTCAGATGTAATGCTCCCCAAACTAAACTATGGATCCTATGGATTCTATTCTAATTAAAATTCCAACAGGCTTTTTAGCAGAAACTGAGAAAAAGCGGAGAGGGAGGGGTTAAACATACTTTTTACAGTGAATAGCAGGATGTTTTCTACTCGATTCTCCAATTAAGATCCAATATTCTACTTCCTGTGGTGTGAGGGGACCCCTGCTGGATATAAAATACATTCACAGTAAGCTTCATAAAGTCATTCACTCCCTTGAAAATATTACTTTAATTATATACTGATAAAACATACACTGAGGTTTATGCAGAAATAGCATTCATTAGCACTAGAATAGAACTGGAGTTAAGGGTTGAACAAAACTCCAGAGGCCATTAAAGAGGAAGCATAAATCAGGGTAGGGCTTGATCCCTTGTTACAAAATGTTGTTTACTTGCTACGTTGTGTCTGACTCTTTTGAGACCCCATGGACTGTAGCCCACCAGATTCCTCTGTCCATCTTATGTATTCTCTAGGCAAGAATACTAGAGTGGGTTGCCACTTCCTTCTCCAGGGGATCTTCCCCACCCAGGGATGGAACCTGCCTCTCCTGCAATTCAGGCAGATTCTTTACCACGGAGCCACCAGGGAATCCTGAGAAAAGCCTGAGAATAAACCAAACACAATTCTGCAAAAGATTAAGCTACAATGTTTAAAAGGATAGTCTTACTTGATGTAAGGAAAGCAAATCATCAAGTCTTCCAATGTCTAATAAACCAAATATTTCATAAATGCTTCCAGCAATATATTTTTCTGGTGAAGTATGCACATAAAATATAAAAATGCTTACCTATATGCTTTATTCGCCTTAACAGGGGTTGCTTCAAAGCCAATTGGACAAAAATAATGATTTTGGCAATGATAGATATAAGCTAACGATTCATCTTTCAATCCATGAGTTAACTTCAACAAGGCCCCAGATGCTACAATAAAGCAAAAACAAACCAACTAAGGGACCATAAAGAACTGTCTATGCGTCATACAATTATATAATATATATATTGTATATTATATATACAATTTTATATATATATATGTATATATATATAAGTAATTATACAAACAATTAGTTAAGGACTCAAAGGCAGAAAAGACATTACTTGGGACAAAGGGACATTGCTGGGGAAAAAGTGAATAACTATTGATAGAATTTTTTAAAAATTAATGGATTTCAATCTTACCCTTTAGACTGAAATTCAAATAAACTGAATAGCAAACTAAATAACTGAAATATGTCCTTCATTACCAAAACCTTCAAATAACACACATGCTTATCTACAAACATTAATACTTAGTATATATAGCAAGGGTCTCAACTTCTCTGATTGCACATATCTGTCACTAGAAATTTCTAAGTAAGCATGTCCATGATAAGCATGTTTGTTTATAAACTATGTATATTGACTACTAATATAAAAGATAAACAAAAATAGGAATTTTTAATTAGATTAAAATGTAGACATCTAATACATTCTTCCCAGACCACAGTGATCACTCTGCAAAGCTGTCATATGCAAACATCCCAATTTGGAAACCACTGAAATATGTGGACAAATACAAACTCCAAACAATTTCCAAAGATGAAAACTTTCTCCCATTAATACACATTACAATCCTTTCTACAAAAGTCACCCAAATTAGAGGAACAGTTTTCACAAGCCAAGTGGTAAGAACACCTTTCTAGAGACTGGCTGGTGAAAAACTGCATCCTCGTATAACTGCTTCTCCTTGTGTCTTTCCGATGGCTGCATGTATTAGTGACAAAGTAATTTCAAAAGTATTACATAAGAAACCAGTTTTTAACCACCACTCAAAACTTAAAGCCATTAACTGAAGTTTCATTAACTTGCATCTCCTGGAAGAGGCTAAATTATTCATGAACAAACAGCCCATTAAGACAGGAAATACTAAAAATGGTTGAAATAGAAGAAAATTTCCAAGTTATGGCTTCTCTGATGGACTTTCTGGCCACTGAAATAGCTGAAGCCCAAGAACAGCTGGTCAATGGCTGTAACAGAGCCAAGAAGGTGGGAGCCACCCCCAACCCCCAGAGATACACACAATTTGCGAGTTCCATGGAGACCATAACATTTCTGTCTTAAACTCTTTCTCCAAGGTTTCAGCTAGGAGATTTTTACTCATAGATTCACCATAGATTTTTACTTCATTATGTGCATTCCTGCATGCAAGGCAATCTTTTCTACTACAATCTCTATTTCATAATAATAAATAAGTCTTTCTGCTGTTTTGGGCTGAGTTCCCCAAACAAACTAAAAACCAACACCCGAGGACAGTTCTAAATGAATTCTAAGAACTAAAATTAAGAAGATGCTCAGTATTTCATTTCCACAGCTGAACTTGGTTGTAGATATATTCCAAAATAGTAAGCAAATGTAAATAGATTTGGACTCTTCATAAATCCACGTGTGTAAAGATTCTTACACACATAACTGGCTTAGGAAGAACTCTTGAAATCTTTGTCAGATTGTGAAAATGCCAAGTAAAAAGTTACCCCAGATAACCAAAACTAACTGTGAAAGAACTTTATTGTAACTTTTTAATGGAAATCTTTATTTCACACTTCCCTGCTTAAGTCCAATATAATCCAAAACAGCTGATTTTCTTATTGTGATTATGAATAGGAGTCACATTAATGTCTGGAATATATTCAGGGGCAAATGAGATAGGAATGAAAGTTTGCCATCATTAATATTCATACTATTTCACCTGCTACAAATACTCTTCGACAATGTCCTAGGGTCACGTGGGTAAGGTCAGAGGGCATCATACTTAGAATCAAAGGGCTACTGAGGGAAGTCCCTATGACCGAGGAGCAGGGCAGACACACATTAAAAAGATACAACATCATATGAGGCTGCACGTCCCAAATGCCAAACAACAGACAAAAATGACCAGTATTACAGAAATTAAGAGGAATCTGAGTGTCAGACATAAGGCAGGGCTTGCTAAGGACCACTGAGGCTTGAAGAGGAAGATGGATCAGTTATTCTTCAGGAAAACACACGTAGAAAAAGAGACAGTGAGGAGTCAAGTCTTATAACAGGGAAAGTGAAAACAAGAACAAAATTAGAAAAATACAGCATTGAAATTTATTTGAAGAAATTATAGAAACAATTCCTCTCCTCCCATCAAAAAGAAAAGAGGAGGGATGGAGAGAAGAGCCTATTCCTCGAAGAAAAACACTGATGTGTGTTGCAAAGTCTACCCTCTCTCAGCTTTCCATCGCCTGATCAATTACTTAGAGAGCCTGTGTTGACAGCCACCGTGGAAACAGAAAAAATTATTAACATCATTTAAGGCTCCCCTTTCCATGGAGAAAGGAAAGTGAAGTCGCTCAGTCATGTCTGACTCTTTCGTGACCCCATGGACTGTAGCCTACCAGGCTCCTCTGTCCATGGAATTTTCCAGGCAAGAGTACTGGAGTGGGTTGACATGTCCTCCTCCAGGGCATCTTCCCAACCCAGGGATCAAACCCGGGTCTCCCACATGGCAGGCAGATGCTTTACCGTCTGAGCCTGACCAGGGAGGCTCCATGGAGAAAGGCCCCCTGCAACTGCACAGAGCTATAATTCAGTCAATAAGAATAAAATTAACATTGATTGAGTCCTTACTCTGTCAAGCAAGGGGCTAAGTGTATTACAAATACGTCTCCTTTTATCTTCACAGTGACCCCGTGGGGTGAAAGTATGGAGACAAGGTCCACACTGGGTCAGTAAGATAACAGTCTACACTGGCTCAGTGAGTGAGAGTTTAAGTGCCTCGTTCAGATCACAGAACCAGGATGTGCAGAAACCACTATTCGGACTCCAAGTCTGCCTGCCTCACAAGCAGCTGGATATGCCTGCGAAAAGGCAACAGAAATAGACCCTGTTTATTTACCATTACCTTGAGCTTGGTAAACCAGGTACCCTCTCTGCTGACAAAACCTCTGCTTGAGCAGACTTCAATTTGATTTCGGATGCACGCAGCAGTAAGCGGCAGCTGGCAGCAAGCAGCAGCGAGTGCTAGCTGGAAGCAGGGGCTTAGGTTCTCAGACCTGGACTCCTAACCGCCATGGCACAGGAGCCAGCAGTTAGATTTAAGGTTCCTAGCCTTGCCGGCCTAGTCAGGAACAAATTCAGGCAAGGAGGCAGAAGATAAAGAGTAAAGTAAAAAGTTTATTGAAAAGAAAAGTACATGCGGAAAGGCACATGGGCGAACTCAGAGAGACAGTGGTGCCTTTGGGAAGTTTAAATCCTTTAGAAAGAGGCAGTTTTCTGGATCTAGATCTTCCCTCAGGCCAGTCACCTTGCTTTGTCCCCCCTGGTTAATATGTCTTAGGACCACCCCCTGGGATGTGCACGCACACCCTAGCCAAGATAGATCTCGAAGTGAAGGCTTCTGGGAGGAACACGACTCATTATGGCCTGGAATTATCTTCTGACTTTTGACTCCAAGGAGCCTTTCTGAGCATAGGTAGTGTCTCCCTTATCAGACAGGGCTTTTTCCTTTCTTTGTCCTGGCCATAATTATGCCCTTGAGGTAAGAGCAAAGACTGGCTATTTATCCTGTTTCTTGTTGGTTGTAAATTCCTCAACAGGAGCCCAGCTCTCTCTGATGTCAAGAAATCCAAAGAGGAGGTTGGCTGACTGTAAATTCCCCAACTTGGAGTCCACCTGTATCCTACCTGAAGTAAGGCATCACTGAGCCTTCTTCTCAGCTAGGCTTGGATCTTGGGCTTCTGTGTCCATCCCGGCTGAATCCAGTTTTAGCAAAAATTCTGCCAAAGTCAGTTGAGAGAGAATCCCCCACCCGGATACCAGATCAAGGTCCTTATCCTTCACTCTTAAAGCCCAACCGTTAGACTGCCTGAGATAAGACCTGTTAGACTGGCTCAGCAAGGACCCTTGATGTCTCTTCTTAATAACCTTCCATCCATGGAACCTTCGCTTTGAGAGTTGGTTTGTTGTTTCAGGTTGAGCCCGATTGCTCCCCCATGACCCAGTTCCCCATTACGACAGTCTTCAATAGTCTTCCTTACCCTTTTGACAAGTGTCGGAAGGACATTTTCTTTAACACTGTGTTGTAGGTTTCTGATCGTAAATTCAAAACGCGATTGTGAAACTTAAAAAATGGAAACGTTCAAATAATGCAAATTATCCAACTAGCACATAACTAACACAATCCTTAAGATCCACTGCATTATTCTCTGTAACAACCAAGACCCTTTTATAACAGAACTGCGTCACTTTCACAGTTCGCTGTCCCGTTGTTACGTATTTTTACGCCGCTCTAACAACAAATATTCTAAAATCTTTGCATTCCCTTTCAGGAAGAGGAACTGCAAATTCCATGCTGCTTCCTGAAAGGATTTTAGTAGCAGCAAGCTCTCTCTCTCTCTCTTTCTCACACACACACATACACACACATACACACACACACACTCCATGGGCCCAAAAAACACACCGTGCTAAAACAGTGTTTATGACATGCCATAAAGTTTTAAAAGTTCTACACTCAAAGAGGAAAAGAACTAAAAAATATTAAACTGTATATTGAAAAGTACTCTATATATTACTATCAATATTATCTATTATGATTTTCTCTTAGATAGAATGATAGACTGTATTTAGAGTTTACAGCATGTCCCATGAATCAAAACCAATCTTTGAGATGAATCCTAAAGCATATACCTGTGTGTGTGTGTGTGTGTATGTATGGGTGTGTGTAAATCTTCTACGTATTTACTTACCAGTTTCTCCAGCTGTTTTATTCTTCCCATGAGGCTTATATAGAACATATGAGCAGCCTTTTACATGGAAGTGGTCGTTAATTTGTCTAAACCACCTGAAAAATAACAAGAAGACTCACTCATAGCAACAATTCCATAACAAAGAAAGTGCTATTCTAATTTCAGTAAAATTCGGGCAGAGCCCAAGTCTGGCATATCTATCAGAAGTTGGGTTCAAACAGTCAGATACATGGTTTACTATCAATGTACATCTACAGAATTATTATTTTGCAGAACTAGAAATAAGGTCTTCCTCTAAGCTCAGGCTTCATACCTCATAAGTGTTGTATTTCCAGTGAAGGGGCCGAACCTAATATCTTCAAATGGAGGCTGAAAGCCCAAAATATGTAAAGCTTCTTCTTGAGTGATGGCTGGAAGACTACAAAAGAAATACGGCCTTTCATTTGACAATTTCCATCAGACGCAAATGCAGCCTGTCTCAATGTCACTATGTCTGTCTCATTTGCAAACAGTTTTACTAACATTTAAAATTTTTATCTTATCAGAAACAATGCATGCATATATTTTTAGCTAAAAGGTTTCAAACAAAATATGGCAGTTTCCCCCCAATTTCTAAAAAATCTGGTCTTAAAAATCTCCCATTATAGGGACTTCCCTGGCAGTCCAGTGGTTAAGAATCCACCTGCAATGCAGGGGATGTGGGTTCAATCCCTGGTCAGGGAACTAAGATCCCACATTCTGCAGGACAACTAAGTCTGTGCATCGCAACTAAGACCTGATGCAGTCAATCAATAAATACATTTTTAAAAAGAATGTTTAAAAAAATCTTTCATTATTCCATATTTCAAAATCTTCAAAATTATTATTCCATATTTCAAAATCTTTGGTTTGCTTTTGCAACACCAAAGAACTCCTGAATTTGGAGTTTAGAGATAGCTTATCAAACTTACTTTCCAGCTCCCATTGTGCTATATAAGAAATTCCAACAAGAAACTAACGAGGAGATGCCACAAGAAGTCTTATATTGTGGTCGGCTTATGCAGTACCTGAAAAAATAAAAGACTGTCTCCTTCACTCGAATAAACACAAAATACGCATATAAAAACAGAACACTCATGGCAACTGAGCATGTTAGCATAACGAAAACTTTGATCATTCAAACCAATGTGAAATATTTATTCATTTATTTTCATATTTGTTAAACACATTATAAATACATAACTGGCTCAAATGGTCAAGAACACACCGGGCAGTGCAGCAGCTCAGGAGATGCACGTTCAGTTCCTGGGTCGGGAAGATCTCCTGGCAGAGGAAATGGTAACCCACTCTAGTATCCTTGCCTGGAAAATCGCATGGACAGAGAGGCCTGAAGAGCTTTAGTCCACACGGTTGCAAAGAGTGGGACATGACTGAGCATGCGTGCATTGTAAATGCATAACAATAAATCATGCTTTTTAAGAATGATGGCTAAGTATGACTGCTGCTGCTGCTGCTGCTGCTGCTGCTGCTGCTGCTGCTAAGTCGCTTCAGTCGTGTCCTACTCTGTGCGACCCCATAGACAGCACCAGGCTTCCTCGTCCCTGGGATTCTCAAAGTAAGAACACTGGAGTGGGTTGCCATTTCCTTCTCCAATGCATGAAAGTGAAAAGTGAAAGTGAAGTCACTCAGTTGGTCCAACTCTTAGTGACCGCATGGACTGTAGCTCACCAGGCTCCTCCGTCCATGGGATTTTCCAGGCAAGAGTACTGGAGTGGGCTGTCATTGCCTTCTCTGAAGTATGACTAGTTCAAGTGAATGCTACCCAAATCAATGGAAAAAAATTACAAATATATAAATGTAGATGCCAGCTCCTAAAATTTCATTGCAAACTCCTAGTTGAGCTACATGAATGACTATTAGCAACTTCAGCTATAGGAATTCTATATATTCTCTGGATATTACTCCCCTATCAGATACATGATCTGCAAACATTTCCCCCCACCTTGTAGGCTGCCTTTTCACTTTGTTGATTGTTTCCTTTGGTGCGCAGCAATGTTTAAGTTTGATATAGTCCCATTTGTCTATTTTTGCTTTTGCTACCTGTCCTTTTCATGTCATACTCCAGAAATCACTGCCATCCAATGTCATGAAGATTGTCCCCTATGTTCTAGGATCTTATAGCTTTAGGTCTTACATTTAGGTCTTTAATCAATTTTGAGTTAATTTTTGTGTATGATGTGAAGTAAGGGTCCAGTTTCATTCTTTTGCACATGGATATCACAGCACTCTTTTCCAAAGAGACCATCCTTTCCTCATCTTGTGGTCTCGACACTCTTGCAAAAGATTATTTGCCTGTCTGTGTGAATGGTTATTTCTAAGCTCAATTCTGTTCCATTGGTCTATGTCTGTCTTTATGCCGGTACCACACCATCTTGGTTATTGTAGCTCTGTAATATGTTTTGAAATCAGGAAGTGTGTGGCCTGTGTTGCCCTCCTGTAAGCACCACCTTTCCTGTAAATCCCTAGAGGCAGTGTCCTCAGCTAGCATACAGGGGGTAAGATAATCAGGTAGAGATCAGTACAGTGTCTTCTCCTGAAACCCTTCCTGCATTTCTGTAGTGCTGTCCTGGATCTCCTCAAAGAACTCAGATTCTTCCCCTCTCACTCCACGGCTCATACCCCTAGATTTAACCAGAGTCACCAAATGGTTGGGGGACGTCACCTGAAATGTAGAGCAACCTGCATTGTTCGAGGCCAGCAGTAGTCTATGAGGTCTCAGTATCTCCTCTCTGTTAATACAGAATGTATGGGATCTGATGAGTATGTATTAGAGCCGATGGTTTGGAGATGTTGCTATTTCTTTGTTTCGGGGAAGATAGAGGATTTCCTGTTTTTCATTTTGTTGTTATTGTTTTCATGGGTTTGAGGGAAGGAGAGGAGTAAAAAGACCTTATTCCGTCATGGTTCAATCTGCCTCCTCCATCTTACACACTTCTTCACAAATCCTTAGGATCAAGCTTAGGGACTGTTAAGATTTTTCATACATCTTCATCAGTCCAAACTTGTTGACCAGTCTTGTTCATGACCACCTTAAAACTTTTACATTCTGTGGGTCTTTCCATTCCATCTCTAACCTTGTATCATTCTCCAGGAAATACACTTGTCATCTAGGTAATTTTTCCCCTTAGGTTATTTTTCACATCTATCTTTCCTCATCCAAGTCTTTATGGCCTTACATGTTACACTACTAAGAATAATTAATCATATATGTGGTTATAACAAATCCTAAGTCAAAGGGATTCAGAACAAAATGCATAAAACCTCATTCCAAAGAAACTAAAATTAATGTTTTTTATCTGTGTCGCTTCCCCAATACAGTCTACCAGTTTATCTGTGTAAAATATGCTTTTGTTAAAGAGCATCAGTGGATTATCTCTACCCTGGAAAAAAGTTCTAAATCCTTAACCTGACATCCAAGAAATAGACTTTGAAAGGTGTTATAAAGAAAGAACAAGGACTCTGAAGTCCAGTTCTCTTCAGTTTCAACGCAAGATCTACGTATTTGCCATGTGATGTTGGGTAAGTTTCTTAGCTGCTCTGAACCTCCCTCCAGACAGATCGGTCTACTCTTCATTACCAACCTGCCAGACACTTTCCTACCATCCATTCAAAGACCTTTAGACCCTCTGCCCCCTCGTTTTCCTTTCTTAAGCCCCAGCTTCTCAGTGAAGTGCTTCAGTGATCATTACCTCCTCTCAAGTTGGTTCTTTATTCCCACCCACTATCTGACCAAGTTCCTGAGGTTTTTTACATTTTTCTCTCTTCTCAACTAGATTGGAAAATAAAGTCCTGTTTTCTGCCTCTTTGTACTCAGCCCACAGCGAAGCGTCCAATATTTATAAAGTAAGAGAAAGAAATCTAATATTTCTAAAACGTCACACAAAAGAATTTTTAAAAACCTCAAATCACAGATTAGTAGTACCTAAAAACTATCATGACTTAAACAGCCTTTTCTTTAGAATAGGGACTCTATGTTAAGGCTACCAAATAGCCTGAGCTGCTAAGTGGAAGATCTTCTCATTAAAGGAATGCCAGTTAGTAAAGGCAGAAGAAATGAGAGAATTTTGAAAAATCACCATTTTATAACAGGATTCAGGAAGGGGTCATCAGTGGGTTTGGTTAAAACCGCTAGATGAAAAGCTGATGGCTGTCTAGATGTGAGCTCGAAGCCGCTGTCAGTAGTGTGACGACCTGAGAGCTGCAGAGGGAAGAAAGGGGCCTAACAGTGTGGCTGAGGCTGTGGCCTCCTTATTCCAGGGACCACTCTTAGAAGCTCTAATCCCGAATGAGCAGACTCCACATACTTTCTGATGGGATGCAGCATGAAGGCCACAAGGTCACCAAGACGGCATTCTCGCCCCCAAGTATTCAACCAGAATCTAATCATGTCTTTACATCTAACTTCCAGGTTACAAGGACCGCTGTGTGTGTGCTCAGTACCTCAGTCATGTCCGACTCTTTAGGACCCCATGAACTGGAGCCCTCCAGGCTCCTCTGTCCATGGTATTTTCCAGGGAGGAATACTGGAGTCGGTTACCATTTCCTTCTCCAGGGGATCTTCCTGATGCACACCTCCTACACTGGCGCGTGGATTCTTTACCACTTTACCAGGGAAGCCCAAAAATGAGATACTAAGGAAATATTTGTTAACTTCATTAGGTATGACAGTGGTACTGTGGTTAGGTAAAAAAGGTCAATTTTTAGCGATTACCATCGTCTGAGGTCTAATACTTTCCGCTGCTTAATATCTTCAAGAGGAGAATACTGAGGCCACTCCCTTTGATGTTTTCCTTTCTTATCTGATGTTTTTTTCTTGGAAACTTGCTTCTTTCCATTGCCTGGAACACAAGAGTATAAAAATGAGGTAAGATGAAGTAAGCCCTCTAAACAATACAATTAATTATGTAACAAATATCAAAGTAGCTAGGTCTAAAAATGCTATTCACAAACATATTCAAAACTGTATGTATCTTCAAGAATGCCCTCTGCCTTAAAGAAAGGGATAGAGAATAAAAATACATTTAAACAACCATGAATGTCATTTCCTATCAGGTTCTTATATTTTAATCCCTGAACTACTCACTTAGCTAGCAAAAGAATCAATCACAAAATGCTTAGCCACATTTAGAAAATCAAATTTCCTTTCTAAAAAACAATAAAACCACATTAACGTTACTCTGCTGAGAAAGTAAAAGCAGCAGATCCAATAATCTGAAGATGTGATGTTTAAAAATAGCTCCAGGCCTACAGAGACCACAAAATGAATTAAGAATGATGCATACAAGTACATTATTAAAATGCAACTTTAGCACCGGGAGCCAGAATGGAAAACAAAGTCTCCTTTCTGTGCAAGTAGGTATATATGTGTGCACAGACAGACACACAGACACCACACACATTCTCTAAAAGACACAAAAGGCAACACAGTGGTTATCTATGGGGGGGAGGGAAAATTGGGAGCCTCACCAAGGGGAAACAAAAGGGAATTTTTATACTCTTTGATTTCTATACTTTTTTATTTCCATTCAGTGGATCACCCAGTCCAAAAATAATATAAATTAAAATATTATTCATTAACATCCAAGCCTCATTTCACTAAAACACCATGAACATTTCACACAGCTATGTGCACTTTATATCTTTATTTTTATTTTCGATCTCACTGCATGTGGGATCTCAGTTCCCCGACCAGGTATCCAACCTGCACCCTTGGCATTGGAAGGGCAAAGTCTTAACCTCTGGATCACCAGGGAAGTCCTAGCTAGGTGCACTTTAAAATCTCTCACACGTATACATTTTAAATAAAATCAATCTGCTATAAAAATTAAATAAAAGCTAATATTTCATTTTCATGAGTCAGTCATAAATTAGACAATATGGATTATAGAGATACATGTTTAAAAAACAAACGTGGAAGAAGATACATTTTCTTCACTCAAGATGCTCCACAATGAAACCATCTGGCACCCAAAACCAGCTGGAACCATAAAGACCTACTGTATAGCACAGGGAACTACACTCAATAATTTGTAGTAACTTGTAAGGGGAAAGAATCTGAAAAATATGTATGTATATGTACAACCCTACCACTGAGCTGTACATCTGAAACAGCATGACACTGTAAATCAACTATATTTTAATAAAAAAATTTAAAAAGACTGAGGTCACATGTCCTCTGTCCACAATGGAACTAAATTAGACATTGGTACCTAGAAAAACCCTAAATATATGGAAATAACATAGCACACTTCTAAATAAGGTATTTATCGAAGAAGAAATTATAAGGGAAATTGGAAAATACTTCAAACTAAATGACAGTTGAAAATGAAGTGTATTAAAATCTATGGTCTTCAGCAAAAACAGCACTCAAAGTGAAAGTGTTAGTTGCTCAGTGGTGTCTGACTCTGTGACCCCAGAGACTGTAGCCCGCCAGGCCCCTCTGTCCATGGGATTCTCCAGGCAAGATACTGGAGTGATATGCAACTTCTTCCCCCAGAGGATCTTTCAGACCCAGTAATCGAACCTGGGTCTTCCACATTGCAAGCAGATTCTTTTCCATCAGAGCCACCAGGGAAACCCCAAAACAGTACTTGGTGAGCAATTTTAGAGCATTTAATACTTAACATGAAAAGTCTTGCATCAAGAGGACAGAAAATAAAGAACAAAATAAACCCAAAATAAGAGGAACAAAATAGTAAAGAGCATAAATCGGTGAAACAAAAACAGACAATTCAGAAACTTAGTAAAGCTAAAAGCTGGTTATTTGAAAAGACAAAGTTGATACACTCACCGCTAGGAAAAAAAAAAAGAACATAAACTACCAGCATCGGGGATGAAAAAGGAGTTATCACTAATGACCCCACAGGTGTTACAGGGATAAAAGGAACTGTTAGGAACAGCTTTATGTCAACACCTTGACAATGTGGATGAAATGCACAGACTAAACTGACAGAATCTATGGGAATTAAGACAACTCCATAACTGTATTTAGAGACTGTTATTACCCCTCTGAAAACCGCTCAGAAAACAGGATGAGAGGACACTTCCCAATGGCACTAGTGGCAAAGAATCTGCCTGCCAGTGCAGGAGACATGAGAGGCAGGTGTGATCCCTGGGTCAGGAAGGTCTCCTGGAGGAGGGCACGGCAACCCACTCCAGTATTCTTGCCTGGAGAATCCCATGGACAGAGGAGCCTGGCGGGCTACAAGTCCATAAGGTCACAAAGAGACCGACACAAACCAAAGTGACTTAGCCCATACAGCACACACAAGACAGCTCTACCATCGTATTTAGAGAGTGCCATCAGCCCTCTGAAAACCCCTCAGAAAACAGGAAGAAAGAACACTTCCCAACACATCTTAGGAGACCTGAACAGATACTACCAAAAAAAAAAAAATGATGGACCAATCACCCACAAATAGAGACACAAAGTGAAATTCTGATGACTCCCCAAGAATTACAAATTTACAAAACATTCTGTGAAACAAGTTGATTTTGTCAATGAACGAGCAGATGGACAGAGATTTTACAAAATGATCCGAAAAGCCAAGAAATAATACGAACCTGACTTCTGCCTCTTTCTAGCTGTGCAAATGTATCCCAAAATTTATCCCCTCTATGCCTCCATTCCTTCACCTATAAAATGAAGACAACAGGACCTACCTCACAAAATTCGTCTTACTGTGCATTCCAAAGAAAGACATGAAGGGTATTAGTATGTGCTCCAGAACTACCACGTTGCGATAGTAAAGACTGCACTGCACCCCCTTACATTGTGCAGTGGGCAACCTACTCGGTGGCACCTGGAGACCCTGCTGAGTGCTCAAAACTTTTTAACAACAGAAAAGTCAGACTGTTATATAGTAACAAAGAAAACTAGATGCTTAACTGGGAAATATGAATTCACATCGCTGCAAAACAGAAATACTATGTTATTCTAGCCACCTCATTACCCACTTCTAAACTACTGCGTACTTAGCTGTAATATTTCCGTTTAACAGCACTCTTAGATTTGGCCCAAGCTCGCAAAACACAAGGGTTAAGTTTGAAATTTCCAATGGCAACACATTAATGAACTAAATGTCTTACACCCAAGGTTATTTTTTAAAACTATAATGAAATACCAACTCGATGGACATGAGTTTGAGCAAGCTCCGAGTTGGTGATGGACAGGGAAGCCTGGCATGCTGCAGTCCACATGGCTGCAAAAAGCTGGATACGACTGAGCAACTGACCTGAAGTGATAATGAAAAACAACACAGTGTAAGTGTTAATCACTCAGTTGTGTCCATCTTTTTGTGACTCCACAGACTGTAGCCCTCCAGGCTCCTCTGTCCATGGGGATTCTCCAGGCAAGAATACTGGAGTGGGTTGCCATTCCATTCTCCAGAGGATCTTCCAGAACTGGGTCTCCTGTATTGCAAGAAAATGTGCCTAATTGCAAGTTTAAACAAGTGATATTGCTTGTTTTCTCCTTATTTTCACTTGAAAACATCCAGGCTCCTTCCTCACCTGATTTGTGTTTCAAATTCGTGGTCACTCCATCAAATTCAGATTTATCAATTTCCCACGCGAGAGGTAGCTTGCCCAGGCTGTTGGATAAGTTCTCCAAGCTGTTTTCTTCATTGTAGATGATATCCGACGTACTGGCTGAGATGCCAATGTACCTTGAGGAATTATTTGCCGCAGATAAAGAGGTACTATCAGAGAGGCAAGAACGAGCTGGATTTGGAGTTTTATAGATTGAGGTGGCCTGGTTGAGAAAGGCATAGTCTGAACAGATGGCGTAAATCTTCTCCCGAGTGTGGGTCACTGGACAGCTCCACGGATAATGACCATCCCCTCTGGGACCCAGGGGTTCTCCAGAGGCACGGGTGCAGAAAGATTGAACGGCACCTTGCAGGCTCTCTTCGGGAGACCTTCTCTCGGATTTGTGCTCACCATTTCCAGAATCATCTGCCCCTTCTGCTTCTGCAACGTTAGGCATTGAACGCAACTGTGAAAGTTCTGTTGTGAGGAAGAGGGTGCCACACTTTCTATTTCTTGAGAAACAGCTGTGACAATCGTTTACAGCATTCTGCAAAAACGTGAGAGCTGCAAAAATGGGCTCCTAAGGAAAGAGGGAGGAGACAGAAAGATCAACAACCCACTAGACACTGCAAAATGCAAACATATATTCTAAGTGTTTCACAGGCCTTCGTCCGATAAATATTTATTTCACAACTACTGTACACTTCAGTTGTGATCACTGACCATCTGTCTGGTTAAAAATTATTGTTAAATGATGCTTTGGGATAATAAAGGATGAGATGGTTGGATAGTATCACTGATTCAGTGGACATGAACTTAGGAAAGCTCTAGGAGATAGTAAGGGACAGGGAGGCCTGGCAGGTTGCAGTCCATGGGGTCACAAAGAGTCGGAGATGACTTAGCGACTGAACAACAAATAGGATAATAAAAAGACCAATGACTCCATTTAAAGATGGGCAAAATATCTGCACAGTCATTTCTCCAAAGATGATGTAGCAACGATCAATAAGCACATAAAAAGATGTGCATCACTAGCCTTCGTGGAAATGCAGATCAAAACCACAGTGAGATACCACCTCATATTGATCCAAGCGGCTTGAATCGAAAAGACAGATAATCATAAGGATCAAGAAGGAAGTGGAGAAACTGGAACCCTCATACAATGCTGGTGGAAATGCAAAATGCTCCAGTGACTTTGGAAAACAGCTCCCTAAACGTTATACATGAAGTTAGCATATGATCCAGCAATTTCACTCCTCAGAATATATCTAAGAGAACTGGAGATGTCTGTCCACACAAATGTCCAGAGCAGTACTACTCATAATAGCTGAAAAAAAAAAGAAAAGGAAACTACTCAGTTCTATCCAAACGATGAAATACTATTGGACAATAAGAAGAAACAAAATACTGATCCATGTTACAACATGGGTGAACCCTGAAAGCATTATGCTAAGTAAAAGAAGCCAGTAACAAAGGACCAGAGAGAGTGCAACTCCTTTTACATGAAATGCTCAGATTGGGAAAAGCTACACTGACAGAAATTAGATGAGGGATTACCTAAGGGCTTGTGAGGGGAAAGAAGATTGGCAGTGATGGGGTTTCTTCCTGGAGGAATGAAAATATTCCCTGATTGTGATGATGAACGCACAACTTTGTGAATGTAGTAAGAGCTGCTGAACTGGACACTTTAAATATGTGCAAGGGGCTCCTCCTCATTAGGTAAGACGCCCATGCCCCTTTCTCTCTGGGCGTGTATCTCTGTCTTGTTTCTGTCTTAAATAAACAAACTGTTTCTCTGTGTGTTCTCCCAAAATAAGCAATAAAGAAATAAATATAAATAGATGGATATAAATAAGTAAGTGAATTGTATGGTATATAAGCTTCCCTGGTGGCTCAGTGGTAAAGAATCTGCCTGCAAGGCAGGAGCCGGAGAAGACTGGGGTCAGGAAGATCCCCTGGAGGAGGGCATGGCAACCTATTTCAGTGTTCTTGCCTGGAGAATCCCATGGACAGAGGAGCCTGGCGGGCTACAGTCCATAGGGTCACAAAGAGTCAGACATGACTGAAGCAACTTAGCACGCACACACACATGGTGTATACGTATCTCAAAACTCTGCAGGCATCACCACAATGAATCATAGCCCATAGTAACTAACTTCTGATCAGTCTCAGGAAAAACTGAGTTTCAGGCGTACACCTAGCCTTTGGGGAAGAAAACAAAGTTTAATAACAACCGAGGGTTATCTGAGGAAGTTGAAGATTTAAACAAAAGGAAGACCTTGGTGAATCAAACCATTCCAGGTGATATGGGAGATCCCTTGAAGCAAGTGCCCAAGCAGAGTAAGCCCACCTCCCAAGGGACCACTTCATAGATAAAACCCACCCTGGGTCACCAGCTGGAATGTGACCAGTTATTGTCTCTGTCCCTTCACTTACGTGAAAAACTAGAAATGAGAATAGTTTTCCCAGATTACAGGAAAATGATTATGTAAAACCCATCCTCAAATACTGAATAACAAAAACTGATGATTAAGACACTGGAATCTGTAAAGCAATTATCCTTCAATTAAAAAATAAATTAAAAATATACATTGGAAAGGACCTGATGCCAGGAAAGACTGAAGGCAGGAGGAGAAGGGGTCAACAGAAGATGAGATGTTTGGATGGCATCACCGACTCGATGGACATGAGTTTGAGCACAACATCTATTTCTGCTTTATTGACTATGCCAAAGCCTTTGACTGTGTGGATCACAATAAACTGTGGAAAATTCTGAAATAGATGTGAATATCAGACCACCTAACCTGCCTCTTGAGAAAACTATGCAGCTCAGGAAGCAACAGTTAGAACTGGACATGGAACAACAGACTGGTTCCAAATAGGAAAAGGAGTACATCAAGGCTGTATATTGTCACCTTACTTATTAAACTTCTATGCAGAGTACATCATGAGAAACGCTGGGCTGGAAGAAACACAAGCTGGAATCATTTCTGGAGAAATATCAATAACCTCAGATATGCAGATGACACCATCCTTATGGCAGAAAGTGAAGAGGAGCTAAAAAGCCTCTTGATGAAAGTGAAAGAGGAGAGTGAAAAAGTTGGCTTAAAGATCAACATTCAGAAAACGAAGATCATGGCATCCAGTCCCGTCACTTCATGGGAAATAAATGGGGAAACAGTGGAAACAGTGTCAGACTATTTTGGGGGGCTCCAAAATCACTGCAGATGGTGACTGCAGCCATTAAATGAAAAGACGCTTACTCCTTGGAAGAAAAGTTATGACCAACCTAGATAGCATATTCAAAAGCAGAGACATTACTTTGCCGACTAAGGTCCGTCTAGCCAAGGCTATGGTTTTTCCTGTGGTCATGTATGGATGTGAGAGTTGGACTGTGAAGAAGGATGAGGGCCGAAGAATTGATGCTTTTGAACTGTGGTGTTGGAGAAGACTCTTGAGAGTCCCTTGGACTGCAAGGAGATCCAACCAGTCCATTCTGAAGGAGATCAGCCCTGGGATTTCTTTGGAAGGAATGATGCTAAAGCTGAAACTCCAGTACTTTGGCCACCTCATGTGAAGAGTTGACTCATTGGAAAAGACTCTGATGCTGGGAGGGATTGGGGGCAGGAGGAGAAGGGGATGACCGAGAATGGGATGGCTGGATGGCATCACGGACTCAATGGACGTGAGTCTGGGTGAACTCCAGGAGATGGTGATGAACAGGGAAGCTTGGCGTGCTGCGATTCACGGGGTCACAGAGTCGGACACGACTGAGCAACTGAACTGAACTGGGAGATAGTGAAGGACAGGGAAGGCTTGAGTGCTGCAGTCCATGGAGTCACAAAGAACCAGACAGGACTGAGCAACTGAACAACGGAAGCGATAAGCAATCATAGAAGATGGTTCCCACAAGAGCCCTGGAGTCTGTGAGGAGAAACCGGCACAGCTACTGCATGTCCTTTGTGGAATTTATGGAACAGAGCACCACACAAAGAGGACCCCACACATCCTGTGTGCTGTGCTTAGTCGGTCAGTCCTGTCCAACTCTTTGCAACCCCATGGACCGTAGCCCACCAGGCTCCTCTGTCTATGGGATTCTGCAGGCCAGAATACTGGAGTGGGTTGCCATGCCCTCCTCCACTGGATCTTCCCAACCCAGGGATAGAACCCAGGTCTCCTGCATTGCAGGCAGACTCTTTACTGTCTGAGCCACCAGGAAAGCCCCCACATATCCCAGGGAAGATTTTATTTTCTTTCTTTTGAAGGAATGCTTCCTCCCTAGTCATACCTTTCGGACAGTGATTTTTTTTTTTTTTAGTACTTTATGCAGAGTTCAGTTATTTGCAGGAGGGCTGGTTTGGCGGGAGCTTCATTGCCAAAGGCGGAACCTCCACGGTTTTTTTGCTTTTTGGTCAAGAAATCCTAGGAGCAGCGGATCTCTTGACAGGACGCCTTGACGGTTTTTTCTTCTTCTTCTCCTGATGTGATGATGGACGAAGATTCAAAAAGAAGCTCTGGGTAGGGCTTCTCTCGTGGCTCAACGGTAAAGAAGCTGCCGGCAGGAGACACCGATCTCTGAACCAGAGAGATCCCACAGGCCTGGGAGCAACTAAGCCCGTGGGCCACAAGTACTGAGCCTGTACTCTAGAGCCCGCGAGCCACAGCTGCTGAAGCCCGCAGGCTGAGCCCACAAGCCACAGCTACTGAGCCTGCGCTCTAGAGCCGGCGAGCCACAGCTACCGAGCCTGCGCTCTAGAGCCCGCGAGCCACAGCTACCGAGCCTGCGCTCTAGAGCCCGCGAGCCACAGCTACCGAGCCTGCGCTCTAGAGCCCGCGAGCCACAGCTACCGAGCCTGCGCTCTAGAGCCCGCGAGCCACAGCTACCGAGCCTGCGCTCTAGAGCCCGCGAGCCACAGCTACCGAGCCTGCGCTCTAGAGCCCGCGAGCCACAGCAACCGAGCCTGCGCTCTAGAGCCCGCGAGCCACAGCTACCGAGCCTGCGCTCTAGAGCCCGCGAGCCACAGCTACCGAGCCTGCGCTCTAGAGCCCGCGAGCCACAGCTACCGAGCCTGCGCTCTAGAGCCCGCGAGCCACAGCTACCGAGCCTGCGCTCTAGAGCCCGCGAGCCACAGCTACCGAGCCTGCGCTCTAGAGCCCGCGAGCCACAGCTACCGAGCCTGCGCTCTAGAGCCCGCGAGCCACAGCTACCGAGCCTGCGCTCTAGAGCCCGCGAGCCACAGCAACTGAGCCTGCGCTCTAGAGCCTGCGAGCCACAGCTACCGAGCCTGCAGGCTGAGAGCCCTTGCCCCCCAACAAGAGGTGCCACCGCAACGAGCAGACCATGCACCACAACTAGAGAACACCCCCACTCTCCACAACTAGAGAAAAGCTCATGCAGCAATAAAGACCCAGTGCAGTCAAAAATAAAATAAATAAGTAAAATTGATGGAAAAAAAAGAGAGAAGAAGCTCTGTGTATCTGAGGTTGTACAGGCCAAACCCTAAGCTACTCTCTTAGCAGATGCCCTAGCAAAGCATTTTCTTTTTTAAAAAATTTTGTTGAAGTACAGTTGATCTACAAAGTTGCATTAATTTCTGCTGTACAGAATAGTGACTTAGCTATGCTCACACACACATATATATACACATATACGTGTACACACACACACACACACACACACACATATATCCTTTTTCATATCCTTTTCCAGCATGGTTCATCACAAGATATGGAATATAGCTCCCTGCGAGCAAAGTATTTCCTACTTCTTTTCTGTTATTCTCCTGTGTTTCACTAAAAGCCACAGTGGGGAATAGAGGGAGGTCTAATTTCTGGGTTGGGCTTGTGTGGGTGGGTTCCAGGACGGTGGGACATGAAACAGAGCATGGGGCCATGGCGAGGGGCAGTAAACAAAGGTTTAGGGGGCTGGCCGGGTGGGTCAGGATAGACAGAAATGTTCCAGGCCCTGTCCTGTTATCTCTTCATCTCAGACTTAGCTTCTGCTTAGACAGAGCTTCAAGAAAATTAGAGATACCAAGGGAACATTTCATGCAAAGATGGGCTCCATAAAGGACAGAAATGGTCTGGACCTAACAGAAGCAGAAGATATTAAGAAGAGGTGGCAAGAATACACGGAAGAACTGTATAAAAAAGATCTTCACGACCCAGATAGTCATGATGGTGTGATCACTCATCTAGACCCAGACATCCTGGAATGTGAAGTCAAGTGGGCCTTACAAAGCATCACTATGAAGAAAGCAAAGGGGGTGATGGAATTCCAGTGGAGCTGTTTCAAATCCTGAAAGATGATGCTGTGAAAGTACTGCACTCAATATGCCAGCAAATTTGGAAAACTCAGCAGTGGCCACAGGACTGGAAAAGGGCGGTTTTCATTCCAATTCCAAAGAAAGGCAATGCCAAAGAATGCTCAAACTACCGCACAATTGCACTCATCTCACATGCTAGTAAAGTCATGCTCAAAATTCTCCAAGCCAGGCTTCAGCAATACGTGAACCATGAACTCCCTGATGTTGAAGCTGGTTTTAGAAAAGGCAGAGGAACCAGAGATCAAATTGCCAACATCCGCTGGATCATGGAAAAAGCAAGAGAGTTCCAGAAAAACATCTATTGCTGCTTTATTGACTATGCCAAAGCCTTTGACTGTGTGGATCACGATAAACTGTGGAAAATTCTGAAAGAGATGGGAATACCAGACCACCTGACCTGCCTCTTGAGAAATCTGTATGCAGGTCAGGAAGCAACAGTTAGAACTGGACATGGAACAACAGACTGGTTCCAAATCGGAAAAGGAGTACGTCAAGGCTGTATATTGTCACCCTGCTTATTTAACTTCTATGCAGAGTACATCATGAGAAACGCTGGACTGGAAGAAACACAAGCTGGAATCAAGATTGCTGGGAGAAATATCAATAACCTCAGATATGCAGATGACACCATCCTTATGGCAGAAAGTGAAGAGGAGCTAAAAAGCCTCTTGATGAAAGTGAAAGAGGAGAGCTCTTAAAGCTCTTAAAGCTCAACATTCAGAAAACGAAGATCATGGCATCCAGTCCCATCACTTCATGGGAAATAGATGGGGAAACAGTGGAAACAGTGTCAGACTTTATTTTTCGGGGCTCCAAAATTACTGCAGATGGTGACTGCAGCCATGAAATGAAAAGACGCTTACTCCTTGGAAGAAAAGTTATGACCAACCTAGATAGCATATTCAAAAGCAGAGTCATTATTTTGCTGACTAAGGTCCGTCTAGTCAAGGCTATGGTTTTTCCTGTGGTCATGTATGGATGAGAGAGTTGGACTGTGAAGAAGGATAAGCACCAAAGAACTGATGCTTTTGAACTGTAGTGTTGGAGAAGACTCGTGAGAGTCCCTTGGACTGCAAGGAGATCCAACCAGTCCATTCTGAAGGAGATCAGCCCTGGGATTTCTTTGGAAGGAATGATGCTAAAGCTGAAGCTCCAGTACTTTGGCCACCTCATGTGAAGAGTTGACTCATTGGAAAAGAATCTGTCTGATACTGGGAGGGATTGGGGGCAGGAAGAGAAGGGGATGACTGAGGATGAGATGGCTGGATGGCATCACAGACTCGATGGACATGAGTCTGGGTGAACTCCGGGAGATGGTGATGAACAGGGAGGCCTGGCATGCTGCGATTCATGGGGTCGCAAAGAGTCGGACACGACTGAGAGACTGAACTGAACTGAACTGAACTGAACTAGACAGAGCTTCCTTCCTCAGATTAAATGGAGTTTTGCCTTTGGGACCAGCTCTCTGTGCAGCAAGGTGGGGATGTCTGAACAAAGCTAATCTGGAACATATATAAGAGAATATATATGCATGCTGCAGTTCATGAGGCCACAAAAAGTCAGACAGGACAGCGGCTGAACAGCAACAGAAGAGGAGAATATTCTTATCAGAAACATCAGAATGAATGGGAATGAAATCTAAAAGGGAGGGCATTTATGTCTATGTATGGGCTTCCCATGATGCTTACTCCTTCGAAGGAAAGTTATGACCGACCTAGATAGCATATTAAAAAGCAGAGACATTACTTTGCCAACAAAGGTCCATCTAGTCAAGGCTATGGTTTTTCAAGGGGTCATGTATGGATGTGAGAGTTGGACTATAAAAAAAGCTGAGCACTGAAGAATTGATGCTTTTGAACTGTGGTGTTGGAGAAGACTCTTGAGAGTCCCTTGGACTGCAAGGAGATCCAGCAAGTCCATCCTAAAGGAGATCAGTCCTGGGTGTTCATTGGAAGGACTGATGCTGAAGCTGAAATTACAATACTTTAGCCACTTCATGCGAAGAGTTAACTCATTGGAAAAGACCCTGATGCTGGGAGGGATTGGGGGCAGGAGGAGAAGGGGACGAGAGAGGATGAGATGGCTGGATGGCATCACTGACTCGATGGACATGAGTTTGGGTAAACCCCAGGAGTTGGTGGTGGACAGGGAGGCCTGCTGTGCTGGGATTCATGGGGTCACAAAGCGTCGGACACGACTGAGTGACTGAACTGAACTGATAGGCTTTCCAGGTGGGTGCTAGCGGTAAAGAATCCACCTGCCAATGCAGGAGACACAAGAAACTTGGGTTTGATCCCTGGGTCAGGAAGACCTCCTGGTATAGGAATCGGCATCCCCCTCCAATATTCTTGCCTGGTAAATAAATTCCACAGGCAGAGGATCCTGGGGTGCTACAGTCCATGGGGTCACAAAGAGTTGGACAAGACTGAGCACATATGTTTATGTATGGGTGATTCACTTTGCTGTACATTAGAAACTAACACAGCATTGTAAAGCAACCATACTCTAATATAAATTTATTTAAAAACAAGAAACATAGAGAAAGGAAAATCGCTGCATTTGTGTATAAAATGTAGAGCTGAGCTTCCTGGAACCTATAGACCAGAAAGAATGTAACACATGATTAATAAAAGTGTAACAATCTGGTTTGTTTTGTTTGGAGTTTGTTTGCTTTTAAATAATGGTCACTGACAAGAATTATCTTTTTAGTTGCACTTTCACCAAAAAAAAAAAAACCCAACAACAACAACAAAGATCATCAACAAAAGGACATGTTTTTCTAATGATTGTCAACCAAGCCAAGAGTAAAACTTGGGAGTGGTATGAACACTTTCTCACCTGAATCACTATTGATGGAAATTTCTCTTTGAGGGACCTCCCTGGTGGCCTAGTGTAAGACTCCACACTACCAAGGCAGGAGGCCCAGGTTTCAGGTTCAATCCCTGGCCAGGGAACTAGATCCCACATGCCACAACTAAGACTCAGAAGAGCCAAATAAATATATTTTTTTAAAAAAAGAAAGAAATTTCTCTGTGAAAAGTTGTCATATTTATAAATTTTATCACCTAAGTAAACTAAATTAGAGAAAAATGTTGCAAACTACCAAAAGATTTCACACCAAAGAGGAAGATTATCCAAACCCCATGACCACAACCCTGCTGCTGTTGATTTCCTCGTTATTTACCTGTGCTTGCATGCTTAGTCACTCAGTCATGTCTGACTCTTTGGGACCCCACGAACTTCAGCCCACCTGGCTTCTCTGTCTGACCGGTGTCTCTTCTCCTCATGACAGCGACAGCTCCATAAAGCCCAGGGTGCTGGTGTTATTGCATCCTCGGAGTTTCTTAGACATGAACTAAACACAAATTATTACTCATTATAGACTCATGATGGAGGTCAATTAATATATTAGATTGTAATCACAGCCTCAGGAAATGCCTAGGTACAGAGGGGCAGGCTGTCCCTCCACTGAATGGCCTTCACCTCTCATGATATCATCACATCTTCTTTTGCCCTTATTCTTATAAACCATTTATTTCTGCTCCTAGGTCCCTGCCCAATCCCATGCACTGACATTTCTAACCTGACCTGTGCACAGATAATGGAAAGTAAATCGTGTACACATATGTGATCATGTAACTCCCCTGCCTAAAACCCTCTGCTATGAAAACAAAGAGCCAAACTGGCTCTCTCTCTCTCTTTACCTCCACCTCACTCTCGTCTGCCTGTGGACCATGTTTCCCTTCTCTGAATGCTATCTCCTCCCTTTTCTCCTTTATTTACTTAATTCCCCTTATCCTCCGTGTGCTAGGTGCTAAGTTGCTTCAGTGGTATCCACCGCTTTGTGACCCCATGGACTGTAGCCCTGCAGGCTCCTCCATCCATGGGTTCTTCAGGCAATACTGGAGTGGGTTGCCCTTTCCTACTCCAGGGGATCTTCCCAAGCCAGGGACAGAACCTGAGTCTCTTACGTCCTCTGCATTAGCAGGTGGGTGCTTCACCACTAGAGCCACCTGGGAAGGCCACATCTGGATGTCAGTCAAATGTCACTTTCTGCCAGATGCTTCCTTCCTTCAATGAGACCAGGTGACTGTGTACAAGCTCAGTGCCTCCCCTTCACAGGTCTTTTGTTGTTTAGTTGCTAAATTGCCACCCCTTGGACTGTAGCCCATGAGGTTCCTCTGTCCATGGTATTTTCCAGGCCAGAATACTGGAGTGGGTGGCCATTTCCTTCTCTAGGGGATCTTCCCCACCCAGGGATGGAACAAGAGTCTCCTGCGCTGGCAGGCAGATTTGTACCCTGAGACTTCACAGGTCTTACCAGGGTGCAATTCTAGATCGTGTGTTTGTTTATATGATGAATGTCTGTCTCCTGCAAATCTGGTTTTCCTGACTACTCTATCCCCAGGGTGATTTGTAAAAGTCTCATTAATAGATATATATTTAAGCCCCTGCAGCATCCTAGACATTATCATAAGCCCGGGATTCAGTTCAGTTCAGTCGCTCAGTCGTGTCCGACTCTTTGCGACCCCATGAATCGCAGCACGCCAGGCCTCCCTGTCCATCACCAACTCCCGGAGTGCACTCAGATTCACATCTATCAAGTCAGTGATGCCATCCAGCCATCTCATCCTCTATCGTCCCCTTCTCCTCCTGCCCCCAATCCCTCCCAGCATCAGAGTCTTTTCCAATGAGTCAACTCTTTGCATGAGGTGGCCAAAGTACTGGAGCTTCAGCTTTAGCATCATTCCTTCCAAAGAAATCCCAGGGCTGATCTCCTTGCAGTCCAAGGGACTCTCAAGAGTCTTCTCCAACACCACAGTTCAAAAGCATCAATTCTTCGGCGCTCAGCCTTCTTCACAGTCCAACTCTCACATCCATACATGACTACTGGAAAAACCATAGCCTTGACTAGACGGACCTTAGTCGGCAAAGTAATGTCTCTGCTTTTGAATCTGCTATCTAGGTTGGTCATAACTTTTCTTCCAAGGAGTAAGCGTCTTTTAATTTCATGGCTGCAGTCACCATCTGCAGTGATTTTGGAGCCCAAAAAAATAAAGCCGGAGATTAGGAGCCCAGATTCCAGGAGGGCTTACCAGGAGTGGCCTTGGCAACCAGGACCTGGAGTTCTAGGCAAAGGGACTCCTCCTCCCAGGCTCTCATCGGTGAGAACTGAGGTTCCCTCATCCAGTAAAGGAGGCCATGCTCTATGATGATTTACTAGTAAGACTGATTGCAGGGCCTAAGCTTCAGGACTTAATGATTTATTCATAAAATCCTATGAGAAGCAACAAAAGTACTCTTTAGCTCCGTGTAGAAAAAACCTCATCAAATGGCCAGCTTCAAATGCACCGCTGGAGGAAAGATTTTTGTCACTGGAAGGAACTGCTAGGTAAAATAAACATTTGGAAATACACTATTCATGGCCTCAGTTACGCTCTTTTCTGGTTGTATTTTAAATCCTTGTTTTTAAGCACCAGGTTTGCTTAGAGAACGAAGTATCTTTAAAAGTCTTCCAGTAAAGGCTTCCACGTAGGACCACTATTGTGGTCTATATATTCTGCCCAAGGTCGCTGAGACCAAGGGCAGCGAAGGACTTAACAAGATGGAATGAAATAGACGCCGGGGGGCCAGACGCGCTAAGCCCAGGGGGTCAGATCTCCGTCTCCCCCTCCGCCCCCTGCCAGCCCCCTCCGCGCGCCCTTCAGGCCCCTTCCTCGCTCGGATCTGAGCCCCTGCACAGGCACGGGCGCCGGCCTCCGAAGGATGCCGGGCGGCGGGGGGTGGGGCCGGGTAGGGGGGTTCTCCGCGCGCTCCAGCCAGCGGCGAGCCCCGGCTCCTGGGCAGGCAATCGGAGGCCCCACCGCCCTTCTCTGCGAAGCTGGCGGCGCCGGCGGGCTCGGAGGCCCCCGGGATGAAGACGACAGTGGCTCAGGCCTGCCGCTTGCAGCCGGCGCCAGCGGAGACAGAGGCGGCGCCCGCCCGCAGGAAATAGAGCGGGGCAACCCCAGCCCGCGCCGCCGGACATCCCCGCGCATCCCCAGGCGCCGCGCGCCCCCGGGCCCGGCAGCGGGGCCTCCGCGCCCTCCTCCCGCCCTTCACCCGCGCGCCGTCGGCCTCCAGCCCGCGCGGGGGCCCGGGTCGCGAAGCGGGTGGGGCGCAAGGCAGTCCCGTCCCCGGGCTAAGAGAAAGCCCCGGATTGGCGTTTCTGAATGCACAAGTTGATATGATTACTAATGTTAACTGTCCCCCGAAGAAAACAGTACAGAAAACCCTCGCCTTGACCCCTGCCCGGGCCCCGGCTTTGGCTGGCGGGGCCACCGGCTCATCAGAGTTTGTGGGGCAGCCGACAAGGCCGAGAGAAGGGCGGAAGAGGGAGAGGAGGAAGCTCCCGGTACGAGGTCGGAGCTGGCCCGGACCCCTCCGGCGACCGCGCGGGCCGTGCACGGTGGGGGCCCCGCCACCGCGCTCTCCCGGCCCGGGCCCAGCCAAGCGTGGCGCGGAGGTTCGCGCCGCGCCGGCCGGGGGGCCATCGGTGTCCCCGCCGCCCCTCCAAACCGGGCTTTGTTCCCGAGAAGACGTGTCCTTTCTCTCTCGGACGCTTACCCTCCACCCTGCGGCCCAAGTCTTCGCCCACTCCTTCCCGGGAGGACCGGTCCCCATGCAGGGGCGTCCACTCGGATGACCACCGGGCCCCGCGGAGAGCAACTGCGAGGCAGCAGGCCCGGCCCAGGGGCGCTCAGTTGCCCCCCGCCTCGGGCCCAGCGAGCAAGGCGCAAGGTCGTCGGCGGCCACCTCGACCCCCGCCCACCGCCGGAGGTACCTCTGGCCTGTCCGGTGGAGTCGGGCCGCGGCGGGCGCGGCGGAGCCCAGCCCCGGTCCGGGATCACAGCTTCCAGCGCGCCGCCCGCGATGCGCCTCGGGTTAGCCTGGGGCCGGCGTCTCGCGTCCCATCGGAGCGCGTGGGGCCAGCGCCCAGACGGCCGTGCCGGGCGACCGATTCCGATGTCATGGGCAACACCTTCCTTTCATCTTGTTTTACACCTGTCCTCTGCACGTGCGGAGGATATGGTGGCAGCTTTTGTTTTTGTTTTTTAATCTTAGCTGCTCCTCCAAGAGGCGCGTGCCTCTTTATTGGGCATCTACTGTTTATCTGTCCCCTGAAAGCGGCTACTGCAAAGTAAATAAACGAGGGAGAGAAGGTTAAAAAAAAAAAAAACTGGCAGGATTTCCGCTAGCCCAGCCGCGAACTACACGTCCCAGGAAGCTCCGGAGCCAGGACGCGTGTCCACTCGGCCATCCACTCGGAGGAGGCCTTACTGAGCCCCGGCCGACGCGCGGGCCAATCCCCTCGCCCTGCACCTTGGGCTGGAACCTGAGACGGGCTCGCCCCCAATGATGCTACAGTTACAGAAGCAACGCGGGTTTGTCATTGTCCCAAGAAAGAGGAGCGGCGTGCTTCTTGTCCGTTTCAGCAGAACTGCTGGCATCCTTCAGCTGGACAAGCCTGCACCCCGGTTGTGACCTTCTAGGGGAGACCCCCGCGGGCGAACAGCACAGCCAGAGACCCCCTCCGGGAATCTCGCCTGCTGTTGCGATCGGCCGACGCGCCCCCGCCCGAGCCGCGGCTGGCTGCGTCCACCTCTTCCACTTCATTTATCCGTGGATCATCTTGAGTCCAGCTTGTAAATGTTTAGCATTTTGCTACTTTACTGGTTCTTTCTGGGGACCGTTCCAGCGCTGGCCGAGAGCGGCGGAGAGAGGCGACTGAGCCCCGAGAAGAGCGAAGTATGGGGTCCCGGACTCAAGGCAGCCGTGGTCCTTCCCGCGCGCTATTTCTACATTCAGGCGGTGGACACATCTGGCGAGAAGTAAGTCCGCAGTGGCTCCATGACGATTTGGGAAGGCAGTTCAAGCTTTCTGCTTCTCTCCTCGCGTTCTGTCCTCCCAGAACTCGTTTCTCCACAGCAGTTTAAAATTCAGGACACTTGGGGGCTATTCACATCTCCTTGGAAGTTTATCCCCCTCCTACTCAATTTTTCTCTGTAGCTTTAGAAATCGTTTCCAATTAGCTCTTCTGGCCCTTTTGAAGGGGAGTCCTACATGAGTGCTGAGCAAACAAACCCCTGTACTTTGCTTAAGCTATTCTAAATTTTTTTCTATTTAAATTAATTTATTATTTATTTTATGGAAGTATAGTAGATTTACAATGTGTTCATTTCTGCTGTATAACAAAGTGGTTCAGTCAGATCTATACATTCTTTTTTTTTTTTTTTACTTTATTTTACTTTACAATACTGTATTGGTTTTGCCATACATTGACATGAATCCACCACGGGTGTACATGCGTTCCCAAACATGAACCCCCCTCCCACCTCCCTCCCCATAATATCTCTCTGGGTCATCCCCGTGCACCAGCCCCTATACATTCTTTTTTATTAATTTTTATTGGAGTATAGCTGCTTTACGATGTTGTGTGTTTCTGCTAGTACAGCAAAATGAATCAGCTATACATATACGTATATCCCCTCTATTTTGGATTTCCTTCCCATTTGGGTCACCACAGAGCACTACATAGATGGGGGTTGACATAGATACAGTCAATCCCAATAGCAGTAGGTATAAAAGAGATAACTAATGAAAACCTAGCACACGGAACTCTTTTCTAATTTTTGCATAAACTGTTATAAGGAATTTGAACTCAGCTGTTAGAAACTAGTTGGCTTCACCTTTTTCCGGTGCTACTGTGTTTTCAGGTAGACCTCTGCACATAAGTGTGTTTTGAAACTCAAAATGAAAAATACAACAGGATTCATAACTTTATGGTTGAGGCAGAAAGTATCAAAATATGAATCTCCTATGTGTTTGTTACAACTTTATTTCATCCTACTGCATTCAACTATTCCACTTGTACTTGAAACTTATTTGTAGAATTCACATACCTCTGACATGATTGTCTTTTTATATTGAAGCTGTCTGTGTATATTTTGTTGGCAAAAAAATCTTGGGAATAAGAAGTTTTCCAAAGAAAAGGAAGCTTATAAATTTTGTCACTTGGTTATATAAATAGTATGGTTGGGAAACTAAGTACCATCTTAATCTTAACACCAAGAGCATGCCCTTTTGTATAAAAAACCTTTTATACAACATCACTTGGATAATATGCTAACTACTAGCTTTTTCCATGGCTGAGTATGACTTATAATAGTGATTTTTTTTTTAAAGAATCATTGAGAGCGATGTTTCAGAAAACCATTAGAGGCATCATTTGATCACAGATTTCCAGATGTGATGGACACGAAATAAATAGTAGGTTAATAGGACTATTTTTATATATGAAATGCATAAGGATGTTCTATGTTTACAGAGATTAGTAGTCTTAAAATACCTCCTTGTAATTTTCTAATGAAACTGTTTTAACTTATCTTGACCATTGTCATCCTCTTCTTCTTTTTTTTTTTTTTAATCTCCGATCCATCCTATTCATTTTGGTACTGAAAGCATAAGGAAAAGGAAACAAGCACATATTAGGGGGAGGATATAGAGAACAGTCAGGTTCACAGACTGGAGACCATAGTCTTTGTACGTTTGTTTCTTAAAATAAGCTTTATGTTTCACTGTTCTTCCCATCACAGATTCACATCTTCTCCGGGTGAAAAAGTGTTCCAGATTAAAGTCTCAGCCCCAGATGAGCAATTTACTAGAGTTGGGGTCCAGGTTTTAGACCGAAAAGATGGGTCCTACATAGTAAGATACAGAATGTACGCCAGCTACAAAAACCTGAAGATAGAAGTCAAATTCCAAGGTCAACATGTGGCCAAATCTCCATATATTTTAAAAGGTAATGTGGAATATAATTTCAAAACAACAGTGTTTGAATACAATATTACCTGTCATTCAGTCAGTAAAAGCAGGTTAGCCTGATATTTTTCACTGGAAGAAAAAAAATTTTGTTATTGTGTTTCAGTTGCTAAATCAGGTCAGACTCTTAGTGACCCTATGGACTGAAGTTGAAAGCTAAGTTGAGAATCCTGGTAGAAAAAAGAAATGCAGGATTTGAATGGAAATTATAATTCACTAAAGAGGAAAGAACTTAATATGTTCTTTAATATGAACTTAATAGTATTAAGTTCTAGTAATAGAGAATTTGCTTCCGGAAGATGCAACATTAGCAAGAACAGTCAAGCTATCTATCTATCTATCTATCTATCTATCTATCTATGGTCCTAGATGGCACTTTCTTAGTTAGAGACATATCACTTAAGTAGCTGATGAGTGTCACTGAAATTTGGTCAATCACTTCAGGAAGAAAGGGCTTGATAGAAACAGTGAAAGTTGACTGTAGCTTTTTTGGTTTTGTTTCAGTGCTATTTTTCCAGAGAAATTCTCCAATGTTTTCTTATATGGAATAAGCGTACAGCTTTCTTCCCTAAAGCCATATCATTCCATCTCAGCAGACATATATCCTAAGATATTAGAGAAGCAAGGAGAATACAGACACACAAATCTTTCTTGACCCACTGCTCCAAGAAAGGCAAACGTTTTTCTAGAAAGTGTCTAGGTTCCTTCCCCTCACTCCACTAAAACCACATGGTACCATATAAGCTGTGAAACCTTAAAAAGATGTCCCATTGTCTCCTCCTGCCTGGGTCAAGTGACAATCTGAGAATTATAGAAATAAATGACAGTGAAATCTCAATTCAGATTCTATGTTATGTATTATTTCTACATGTAATTAATTCATTATAGTATTAGTGAAATGGGTGTTTTGAGGATTACTTTGCTTCTTTATATTATCCTTAAAAACCTACTAACCATAGTAGGGGTGCTTTATTTACTTGTATTGTTTATTTTGGCCTCACCTCAAGGCTTTTTTTTTTTTTTTTTTGGACTTCCCTGGCGGCTCAGACGGTAAAGCGTCTACCTACAACGCAGGAGACCCGGGTTCGATCCCTGCATCGGGAAGATCTCCTGGAGAAGGAAATAGCAATCCACTCCAGCACTCTTGCCTGGAAAATTCCATGGACGGAGGAGCCTGGTAGGCTACAGTCCATGGGGTCTCAAAGAGTCGGACACGACTGAGCAACTTCAATGTCAATGTCAAGGCTTGCAGTATCTTAGTTTCCCCACCAGGGATCGAACCCAGGCTCCAGCATCAGAAGCACAGAATCCTAACCACTGGACCATCAGGAAATTCCCACTTGTATTGATCCTTAGGATGATTTACCCATTGAGAAAAGTATCTTAGACATTTTAAGAACTGGTTTGTATAACAGGCCAGTGATAACAAAATTAATTTCTTATCACTTTTGTCTTTCATTAAAACAGGGATATGCCTCTGATATCCTTTTACCAATGCTTGGTTATTCTTAAGTACACAAAACATAAAGAGTAATGCTTTGCGGTGCAACAGAAACTAATACAATATTGTAAAGCAACTATACTCCAATAAAATTTAATTAAAAAAAAAAGAATAATGGACTATGGGGACTTACCTGGCCATCCAGTGGTTAAGACTCACATGGGGTCCATCCCTGGTTGGGCAACTAAGACCCTACATGCCATGTATAAAAAAAAAAAAAGAGAGAGTAATGGAGGGACTGTGGAAGCCACTTAAAGCAAAATGTAGTACCATTAGCTTTCTTTTGAAGTCATGCCAAGTGGACTTTACTGTGAAAAGATCTTAAGACCCAACTGTAAAGAGCCGTCAGAACAGATGTACTCACGATACCTCAGTGTAATAGAAAGGTTTCTCTTTTTAAAATAGGTTTTCCATCAAATTGCCCACCCCATCTAACTAGGCAGGATCTGAAGTCATGCTACAAATATCTGTTACACGTTTCACACGCTGAGATTGTGCCTGTACCCTTTGCTCCGTGTGTCATCAGGACCGGTGTACCACGAGAGCTGTGACTGTCCCTTGGAAGACAGTGCAGCCTGGCTGCGGGAGATGAACTGCCCAGAAACCTTTGCTCAGATTCACAGAGATCTGGTGCATTTCCCTACCGTTGACCCGGAAAAGATTGCAACGGAAATCCCAAAAAGATTTGGACAAAGACAGAGCTTGTGTCATTATACCTTGAAGGATAACAAGGTGCAGTTGCTTGTTTGTCTTGGTTATTTATTTTTGTTTTGGCCATGTGGCTACAACTAGCTACCTAGTTTCATTTAAAAATATCCTGCCGATCATTGTGATAAGCTTGCTCTCAGTGAAGCCAAAGCGTACTTTTAGACTAACAGAATAAACATGGAATTGTCTTCCAGGTTTATATCAAGACTCACGGTGAACATGTAGGTTTTAGAATTTTCATGGATGCCATACTACTTTCTTTGACTAGAAAAGTAAGTATTTCTTTTCTCTTGTGTATAATGGACAATTTAAATCCAGGTTTTATATCATAGTCTTCCCAGCTGGCACAGTGGTAAAGAATCTGCCCACAGTGCAGGAGACCTGGGTTCAATCCCTGGGTTGGGAAGATACCCCAGAGAAGGAAGTGGCAACCCACTCCAATATTCTTGCCATGAAGAATTCTGTGGACAGAGGAGCCTGGCGGACTATAGTCCATGGGGTCGCTAAAGAGTCAGACGTCACTGAGCTGCTAAACAATGACAACTGCATTGGGGTTTGGACAGTGATAGTGAAATGGCTGATACGAAAAATGATACCATCATTTTAACACTTTGGCTTCTTTGTCCTAGGTGAAGATGCCTGATGTGGAGTTTTTTGTTAATTTGGGAGACTGGCCTTTGGAAAAAAAGAAATCCAGTCCCCACATCCATCCAATCTTTTCTTGGTGTGGCTCCACAGACTCCAAGGATATTGTGATGCCCACCTATGACTTGACAGACTCTGTCTTAGAAACCATGGGCCGGTGAGAGATGGGTCGCAGACAACCCAGAGTCTTGGTTTTCTTTCCTTGATGAGTTTTTTCCCAACACCCCTTGCGAGGCGATGGTTTGGGGGAAACACCTGTTGCACTGTCTGTCTTCCAGAGTCAGTCTGGATATGATGTCCGTGCAGGCCAACACGGGTCCTCCCTGGGAAAGCAAAAACTCTACCGCTGTGTGGAGAGGGCGAGACAGCCGGAAAGAGAGACTGGAGCTGGTTAAGCTGAGCAGGAAGCACCCGGAGCTCATAGACGCTGCTTTCACCAACTTCTTCTTCTTTAAACACGACGAAAACCTGTATGGTCCCATCGTGAAGCACATTTCATTTTTCGATTTCTTCAAGGTATGACATCATCCAGAGGCAATGCTTTGCGATTTTCCAAATACCTGCATTTGCGTGCTAGGTCACTTCAGTCGTGTCGGACTCTTCGTGACCCTATGGACTGTAACCCACCAGGCTCCTCTGTCCATGAGGATTCTCCAGGCAAGAGTACTGGAGTGGGTTGCCATTTCCTTCTCCAGGGGATCTTCCCGACCCAGGGATCAAACCCATGTCTCTTATGTCTCCTGCATTGGCAGGCAGGTTTTTTACCACTAGTGCCACCTGGAAAGTCCCACCTGCATTTGAGGGGTGGGAAATCAAGGTAAATTACAGGAGATGAGTGAGTGAGTGATAGTCGTTGCTCAGTGGTGTCCGACTCTTTGCAACCCTATGGACTGGAGCCCACCAGGCTCCTCTGTTTATAGAATTCTCCAGGCAGGAATACCAGAGTGGGTTGCCATTCCCTTCTCCAACAGAAGATGAGAGGTGAGCACAAAATTTTAGGAACATCCAGGCATGGGGCACCAGGGACTAACCAACCCCTAGCAGGCAACCTGGATTGTACTCAGTACCTAGAAAAGTGAAAGTGTTAGTCGCTCAGTCCTGTCCAACTCTCTGTGATCTCATGGACCGTAGCCTGCAGGCTCCTCTGTCCTTGGGATTTTCCAGGCAAGCATATGGGAATGGGTTGCCATTCCCTTCTCCAGGAGATCTTCCTGACCCAGGGATCAAATGTGGGTCTCCCACAATGCAGGCGGATTCTTCACTGTCTAAGCCACCAGGGAAGCCCTGAGTCAGTATCTAGACCTGACATGAAATATGCACCAAGGGAGTTTGGGATCTGGGTAATTTTTCCTCCCAACTGACCTTCAAGAGAAGCATAATTTCACTCCAAACCCTTTTTTTATTAAAAAATACATGTAAGTGATTTTATAAATATTTCTCCCCTGAGCCATAGAATCACAACAGACTAAAGAGGGAATATAGAGCAGGTGTCTCTTCCCTTCTGTAGGGAAATGACTTGGAATCCATCCAGCTGTTCTGCTCAAAAACTCTGGGGATTCTACACTCTCCGTGTCTAGAATGTGGGCTGTTCCTATTTTCCCAGGGTTGATCCTTTTTCTGACAAGTCACCTTTCTCAAGCAGTGAGGTATACCACCCTGATCTCTAGACCCCGAGGGGTTTTGAAGCCTAGTCTGCCATCTCCTGCAGGTGGGAAGGTCAGTGATTGACGAGCTCTGTACAGAGGAGCCTGGTGGGCTACAGTCCACAGGGTCGCAAGAATCAGATGTGGCTGAAGCGACTTACTGCATGGAGCGCAAGAAGACTTAAAGATGGCCATTAGCTGAATAATCAGGTTTTCTTCCATATGCATGTCACAGAAATTTTGGAAAGAAATGGTTATAACCAAAGAGAGCTGATGGCAGCCATTCCTCCTCTGAGAGTGTCCTGTCAGACCTTTGCTTTCTTTCTGTTGTACCTGTTATGATTTGTACAGCTTAAAACTATTGACTGGGACATCCCTGGTGGTCCAGTGGTTAAGAGTCTGCCTTGCAAGGTAGGGGATGCAGTTTCGATCCCTGATCTGGGATCCCATATGCTGGGGAGCAACTAAGCCCGTGTGCCCCAACTAGACAGCCTGCATGAAAATCACATGTGCCTCAACTAAGACCCAGTTAAATAAACAGATAAATATTTATTGACCTCTGCCATGCTAGAAATAGTTTGATTCATAGATGTTCTTGCCCCAGAGCTTGTTAATTTCTTTAAGACCTGGGTGTGGCCACCTGATGTTTCAAAGGTGTGGTTAACACAGTTTAGAATGTGCCCTCAGTAGGTACTATCATGCCATCGATAAAGCAGTCACATGCATGCGAAGTCACTTCAGTTGTGTCTGACTCTGTGACCCTGTGGGCTGTAGCCCACCAGGCTCCTCTGTCTATGCGGATTCTCCAGGCAAGAATACTGGAGCTGGTTACCACTTCCTCCTCCAGGAGATCTCCCCAACCCAGGGATCGAATCCATGTCTCTTACGTCTCCTGCATCAGCAGCTGGATTCTTCACCGTGACTGCCACCTGGGAAGTAGTCATAATAAATCTAATTTCCTTCGCTGGCAGGCTTTGGACAACAGTTGTATCATTTTATTGGCTGCTCCAGCGTTAGACTTGGCACCCTTTCTTGAAATTTGGGGGAACATCGAAATAGGCCCTAGATCTAGGTCTGTGTGTTATGTATACATATAAATAATTAATAGCACTTCCCAAGTGGCAGGGGCCAAGGACAAAATCTAGCCAGTTTGTATCTGAGGATGGTGAGGTTTGATGTGTGGGAAGAGGAAGAGAATAAAGAAGAGTGGGAAAAAGGGAGTTCAGTGGAGGTTCTTCTGCTGTCCTGCTGTTTGCAGCATAAATATCAGATCAACGTCGATGGCACCGTGGCAGCCTACCGCCTGCCGTATCTGCTGGTTGGTGACAGTGTGGTGCTGAAGCAGGACTCCATCTACTATGAACACTTCTATAACGAACTGCAGCCCTGGAAACACTACATTCCAATTAAAAGCAACCTGAGCGATCTCCTAGAGAAACTTCAGTGGGCAAAAGATCACGATGAAGAGGTAACGTCAGTCTCTTTGTTCCCCCAGGTATCACGGGGTCATTTCCGTGTCTTGTGCCTGGAAAGCATTCAACATGCTTACGTGTAGACCCTTTCCTGTAAGTGGGAAGCCACCTCCCCATGCATAGCACAGATCTCTTCAGGCTAAAGCCAGGCATAGTGGCTTGGATTAACTGCCCACTCTGCACATGACACGAAAACCTAAACCTTGGCCTCGATTTTGCTGTCTCACTCAGTTAGATCTGAGCTCCAAGCACTGCCTCACCTCCACTAGCAACATGAAGATAAAGATGGTCAGCCTGGCAGGGGAAGAACTAACTGTGCCATGGATTAAAATGAAGGATTGCATGAGAGAAGCTTCAAACTAATTGCTAAAATTTATTCAGGCAGTGCATTAAGCTTCATCTTGCGTTGACTTTGCAAAGTCATTGTTACTTCATTTTGTCTCCCCTTTCTGTCCCAGAGAGGCCCATTCTAGAAGGCCCAATATGACTTCTTAAACTATCAAGTCTTAAAAATCTCACTTGGATTTGAACACACTTCCTCTATTAAATGTTCCCTTTACACACAAGACTTCAAAGATACTGTAGCCACTATTTTCCCACCAAAATGTTCTTGGAAGATCACTTAGCATATGTCTGCATGGGGACAAATATGTTTCATTAAAGGATATTATTCTTGCTCCCATAGGCAAAGAAGATAGCCAAAACAGGACAAGAATTTGCAAGAAATAATCTCATGGGTGATGACATATTCTGTTATTATTTTAAACTTTTCCAGGTCAGTATTTTCTAAGAAAATAGAAATATTTGTAATTGTTCATGTTAGTAGCAAGTAATGTTTCACTGAACAATTTCTAAAAGTATTTTCATTAAGGAGATACATATATACCTCTGTAAGTGAAAGTCAGGGGTAAATATTAAATTATAGTGAAAATGAAGGATGTCAAAGAATAGCTAATGGAGAATGCCACCACCTTAAGGGAAAGGTGTTAATGTTAGAACTGTGTGGCATGTGGTTAGAAAAGTGGTCTCTGAGCCCAGAAAGTTATTGTGCGAGGATTCTCATTTGTTTTTTGTACAAAACTGCTACTGTGTTACTGTCTCTTTCTCTATACAGTGCAAGCTATGTTGGGACCTGTTGTGCTTACCCCATATGGACCGTAACTTTTCTTGCAATTTGCCTTTATGGACTTACCCATTTAGGGATTGTAGTCAAAGCCTATCTCACAATTTGAAAGGTTCTTTTTTTAAAAAAAAAATGCAGTCTTAAGCATGTAATTCAGTAATAGTTCTAGATCTAAGTTAGATTGTTTTAATCTCAGAATGGCAGAATTCTAGATATTGAGCCCAGTGTCTCAGGCTCTGCTGCAGAACAAAAGTTGGTCATTGCTGATCCCCTCCCCCTTTGTAACCTTTCCTAAAGAGTGATATGTAAACTATAGAAAGAACTGGGGGGGGGGGGGGGGTGGATTTGCTAATCTGAATTCCTAAAGAGCCACAGGTTATTAGAGTTCATTCATTCAACTCACATGTACTAGAGCATAAGCACCTCGCCCAGAACTTAGGACAAGGAAGCCCATGATGAATGAAGACGTGACTGAGGCTGTACCAGCTGTGGTTAGTCTGTCCTCAGATTCTCAGTTAAGGGAAGATGGGAACACAGTCATTTTCACTACGTGGCAGAAGATGAAAATAAATACCATAAAAGAGTCATATAAATGAAGGGTAGAGTTAGGAGTGGACCGTTAGAAATAGGACAGTCACCTCTCAGAAGCTCTGTTGTGGGGTTTTAAGGAGGGCCTTGCATTTCGTAACTTGGCGCAGGTGAATTAAACAGACCGAGTTCTAGCAAACTCCAGTGTATCTAATTTGGTAAGTGTGCCTTACGTTGTTGTTCAGTCACTGAATTGTGTCTGACTCTTCGCAACCCCGTGAACGCAGCACGCCAGGCTTCCCTGTCCTTCACTGTCTCCCAGAGTTTGCTCAAACTCACGTCCATTGAGTCAGTGGTGCCATCCAACCATCTCATCCTCTGTCACCCCCTTTTCCTCCTGCCCTCAATCTTTCCCAGCATCAGGGTCTTTTGCAGTGAGTCAGCTTTTTGCATCAGGTGGCCAGAGTATTGGACCTTCCGCTTCAGCATCTTAAATGCTAAATAAAACATGCTTTCGTATTGTTGCCTGTACAGGAATATGCCAGTTTACAAGTGAGTGAGCCCCAGATCCGAGAGGGCATGATGAGGGTAGAGCCAGAGACCGAGGATGACCTCTTTCCTTGCACGTGCCACAGGAAGAAGGTAACCGGAACTGACCTCCTAGCCAATGCTACAGGAAGAACTAACCGTGATCCTAGTCCTCATTCTCCCCTTTACTCATTCAGTCAGGCAGCAACTACTCCAACTCCTCCCGGAGCCTCTAAGCAACTCATTCTAGCAGAGGCAGAAAAAACAGTTGCCAACAAAAGGCAAAAAAGAAAAGAAAAAAAAAAAAACAGGTGCTAAGATGCAGTGAAGCGAAGATATGTAGGAGCTCCCAGCAAAGTGGAGGGAGGCCTTTTTTATTGTGAGAATTACAGATGACATGGCATTTGAATAAATATTTGCAGTTTGCAAAGTATTTTCACATGTATCATCTAATAGCCTCATCTCCCTGTGAGATAGTTTCTACAAAGTTCATCATCCCAGTTTAGAGATGGAAAAATATATAACCATGATTATTCATGTTAATAGATTATTCATTTAAACGTGATCTCTGTTAATACCACTACGTTACTGGGCTTCCCTGGTGGCTCAGATGGTAAAGCGTCTGCCTGCAATGAGGGAGACCCGGGTTCGATCCTTGGGTTGGGAAGATCCCCTGGAGAAGGAAATGGCAACCCACTCCAGTACTCTTGGCTGGTCCAGTCCATGGGATCCTCCAGGCAAGAGTACTGGAGTGGGTTGCCATGCCCTCCTCCAGGGCACCTTCCCAATCCAGGGTTCAAACCTGCATCTCCACTGTCTCCTGCATTGCAGGTGGATTCTTTACTGCTGAGCCACCGGGCAAGTCACATACAAGCTCTGCTGCTAAGTCACTTCAGTCGTGTCCGACTCTGTGCAGCCCCGTAGAGGGCAGCCCACCAGGCTCCCCCATCCCTGGGATTCTCCAGGCAAGAACACTGGAGTGGGTTGCCATTGCCTTCTCCAATGCAGGAAAGTGAAAAGTGAAAGTGAAGTCGCTCAGTCGTGCCCGACCCTCAGTGACCCCATGGACTGCAGCCTTCCAGGCTCCTCAGTCCATGGGATTTACATACAAGCTCACTGATTGTTAAATATTTTGGAATTCTGCATGGCGGTTAACCTTTGGTAGTTTGGAATACACCTGGTTGCAGTATTTACACCATGAAACCAGCACCTGCTGAAATTAGTTTTATTTTGCTTCATTTGGTTTTGTTTTGGATTTGCCCCTAGCTAGCCTTCAGAGGAGAAGGCAATGGCACCCCACTCCAGCACTCTTGCCTGGAAAATACCATGGATGGAGGAACCTGATGGGCTGCAGTCCATGGGGTGGCTAAGACTGAGCGACTTCACTTTGACTTTTTACTTTCATGCATTGGAGAAGGAAATGGCAACCCACTCCAGTGTTCTTGCCTGGAGAATCCCAGGGACGAGGGAGCCTGGTGGGCTGCCGTCTATGGGGTCACCCAGAGTCGGACATGACTGAAGTGCTTAGCAGCAGCAGCAGCCTTCAGAAGTGGTACAGCATCAGTGATAACTCCTCTCAGTGCTGCAAGGCCACAAAATCACTGAAAACCAGTTTCAAAACAGAAATGGCCAAAATTGGAAGGTGCTCCCACATGGAGTTTGATTTGGTATCAGAATGAGTCTGTTGGCTCCAAATGGAACTGGGTGACTGCCTTACACCACTCCTCTTTTTTTAAATTTATTTTTATCTCTTAAGTGACTTCCAGGCGTGCCAAATGATTCCCCTGATTGGTAGAACTTACGACTAGAATGATAGCTTTATTGATTTTCCCACCCCTCGTGGTCTACTCTGGCCATTCACTGATACTGTTCAGAACATAAGCCTTTACCATAATACAGACCCTTAGATGTTCAAGTTCCCACCAATGAGACTTTACCCTTAGATGATTTCATATAATAAAATCCTAAAATTTTATTTGAATCCTAAAATTCAAATAATAAAGTCCTAAAGTCCTCTAGTGATGACTCGGCTTTGTTTATCCCTTCTTTCATCTTTGTGTGCGTGTGTGCTCAGTTGCTAAATCGTGTCCGACTCTTTGTGACCCTGTGGACTGTAGCCTACCAGGCTCCTCTGTCCATGAGATTTTCCAGGCAAGAATACTGGAATGGGTTGCCATTTCCTCCTCCAGGGCATCTTCCCCACCCAGGGATCAAGCCCGCATCTCCTGCATTGGCAGGCAGATCTGAGCCACCAAGGAAGCCTCTTTTGTCTTTAGGGGAAAGTAATTAATAGACTAAATGTAAGCTGTCTTACTCATGGAGAACTTCTTGATGGCTCTAAATATTTTGTTTCTTAATTGCAGACCAAAGATGAACTGTGATATGCAAAATACCTTTCCTTCAAATAGTGGTGCTCTGAAGACTCTTCTTAAGTGAAAAGAAGAATGTCTTCTAAATACTAATTCCATGCTCTATGATTGTCTGGATTATGAAGATCTGTTTTTTCTTATGCAGTATTTCCACGATGGTCATTGGAAGTACATTTTTAGAATTTTATAATAAAATCACTTTTATTTTAAAGGCCTGTGTTGTGCTCATTATTAGCTGTGTTTGGACCATGGAACAGTAAAAAAAAAAAAAAAAAGGGTGTCTGAGTCCTGAACTCAGTCTGAAGTATGTCAAAAGCCATCACCTACCTAGATACACAGTTTACATGACAAAGCAGTAAACTTCTGACTTGTTTACACTATTATTTTAGATAATCAGTCACTCACAGCCAGACTGAATACTAATTAATATACCTTCCAAGGTTTTTTGTAATCTGGCCTCTTCCTGTATCCATTACAAATGGATTTTATTTAACAAGTATTTAACAACCACTACTAAAATATGTAATTTCCAATTATTAAAAATGAAGCACATTAAAATTTTATTAAATGCTTTTCATGCATCTATTTACATGTTCATGTTTTATGGTGATTTATTCTGTTCCATTAATCCATGATGAACTACATTATTGCTATTCTCATTTTGAAACATTATAGAACATTATAAAAACTCTAGTACATCCAATTATGTATTGTTTTAATCCGTGGATGGACTAATCCTGCTAATATTTGGCTAAATCTGGCCCACCACTAATTTTCGGACAGCCTGCAAGTTAAGGATGATTTTAAAACTTTTAAATGGTTGGAAAAAATCAAGAAAAGAGTAATAATAATGACATGCAAAATTTATCCGAAATGGAAGTTTTGGTGTCCATAGTTTTGTATTAGTTTCCTATTGCTGCTGTGACAAAGTATTAATACCACAAATTTAGTGGTTTAAACAAGAGGAATTCAATCTCAGGGTTGGATTTGAGAGTCAGGAATCAGTGTTTCTGGGACAATGGCGATGTATTTGGAGGGCTGGTCTCTTCCTGAGGCTCTGAGGGCAGAATGCCTTGTCTGGCTCCCGGGGCTGCGTTTCTTATGGTTCTTGTCTTGTGGCCCCTTCATTTTCCCAGCCAGCAGCTCAGCATCTTCAAATCTGTTTGTCATCACACTGCCTTCTCTCTCTGAGTGATGCAGCACTGTTCTTTATAACAAGTCAAACAGTGGAAACCATCCAAATAGCCATCCACCAGTGAATGGATAAACGAAACGTGGATTTATCCGTAAACTTGACTACTACTCAGCAATGAAAAGAAACGAGTTATAAGGAACAAAGTACTATTAGATATGATACAATATGGATGGAATCTTCTTCTGATCACGCGGCATGCGGTGTCTTTTTATGACTGGTGCAGCTGCTGGAAGGATATGGCTGGGACGCCGAAGGATCCTGAGGAAGTCGGGGGTGAGCAGCGAGGGGAGGCGGCCCGGCAGCGCCCCCTGGGTTTGAGCAGCAGACACCGTCACAGCAGAGGCGGCAGGGGCGGGAAAACTCCCGCTCCCAGCGTGCTCCGCGCGCCGGCTCGCGCGCCTGGGGGCGGGGCCTGCGTGCGCCTGCGCTGTAGCGGAACGCGCTGGCGGGCGCGGCGAGGCGGTCCCTTCGAGTGTGGTAGTTCGCTCCCAGAAGGGAGTGAGGACGGTTAGGTGCTGCCGGCCACTTTCCCGTCCCTGGTAAGTGCGGCGGCTGTGGCGGCGGCGGCGGCAGCGGTCGGGGCTGCTACTTGGGAACGGCTTCCGAGGGCTTTCCGCGGTCCCTCCAGAGGCGTTTCGGGCTCGCGGCCGTTGCCCCTCAGGGGCTGTTGGGCGGCTCCGTGAGGCGTGAGGCGTCGGTTAGGTCCCGCGGGCCGCGGCCGCTGGGGCTTCGGCCGGCCGGTCGGGAGGCTCCGAGAAGGGATTGTGCGAGCGGGGCGAGCCGGGCACCGGCGGCCCCCGAGCGAGGAGGGTCTCCCGCGCGCCGGCCACCGTGCAGCCCCGACGGGCGGAATCGGACGGTCCTCGGGCGCCTGTGGGTCCCCAACCGCGGGAAGCCTGGCCTCGAGTTTCTGTCCTTGTTCCGCTTGTTGTCGACGCAGCCCGGACCCGCGACCCCCCCCTGAAGAACTTGAAGTCTGACAGTTGCCATTGCGTTTGCCTCGCGATTTCCAACGTTCCGCCCGGACGAGGCGGATAACGCCCGAACGTTTTTTTCCAACTGAAAGTTAAGGGGTGGTGGCATCCGATCATCCGGCTTCGGATGTGGTCTCTTGTCGCGTCCTGACGACAGTAGTCACACAAATCACTCTTGAAAACGCCCACAAGCGTGGTCCAGACGGTGAACGGTCGCAGCCTCTCTCCGAAGTTGGTGGCGTTTGCTGCCTTTGAAGACACCGAGGCGCAGCCAGGCTCCAACCCCGCCGCCCCTTCTGACCCGCTAAACCCGAGATTTATTAGCTAGAGCAGGTCGGAATTAGATCCTAGTGGCGGCTCACTATTGCCCCTATAGTCCAGCACGTGTGTGCACTGTTGGCAAGGACAGACTGTCCATCACGCAAGAGAGTGGTGTTTGCCAGAAAAAAGAAACCACGAACACCCTACTTGTTGAGGAATAGTAGAGCATTCTAGGTTAAGAGAGTGGGTTGAGGACCTGTATCTAATTTTACTCCCTGAAATCTCACTGAAAGTACAGTACAGGGATTTTCAAAAAGACACAAACCCACAGAGCTGAAGAAAATGGGAAAGAATAGCAGTAAAATACTGGACTCCAGAAAGCAAGTGTCGTACAATTATATACAAAATCTTCAAAATGTGCAGAAACTGGCAGCACGGGACACTTTGGGAGCTGGCAATGAATGGTGCTGGGGATGGGTGTGGATGGCTCAAATAAAGACCACTTGGGTGAGGTCTGTCTGAGAAGTAGATAGCAAGCTCTCCTTCCCCGTTTCACACTGGTAGGATACTGCTTCTCTCCCACCAGGAGACTGGAGGCTCTTCTCTTGAGAACATAAAACGGGATCTTTGAACCTGGGGACCCCAGGCGCAATTACGAGGCTACATTTGTGAAAACAGACAGTGAAGGCTGAAACCCTTCATCCTCCTCCTCCAGTTTAAATCCCAGAACTTTTTGCAGCTGGTCTAATACCTTTCAGGCTCTGTATGAGAATTCTACACACACATACACGTAAAGGGAAGGATCTGTACAATAAATTAGTCACAGTGATGGCTTCTTGGAAGGAAGAGGAACTTCGTGGCTGGGGGGAGAAATGTGAAGAGACTTAACTATTCACACATTTTATTCTTTTAAAATAATGTACCATGTGCGTATATTGCCTGTTCAAAAATGAAATGTTTCTTAAATGCAAATAAATACACCCTTTGACGCAGGAGTTTATAGATATGTCTACACACGTGTTAAATAATGTTAAGTACAGTGCCACTCATTGCAATATTGCTTTAGAAAAAGATTGGAAACAGTCTCAATTTTCAGTAATAGATGGTTAGTAAAATAAATTTTGTACAACCCTCCTTTGGAATATTTTGTAGTCATAAAAAAATAGTGAAAGAAGCTCATTGTATAAAAAAGAGTAATCACAAAGATGTATGTTGGGGAGGGGGTTCAGAAAAATATATTACTAGTTTTATAAAAAGATGTGTGTATGTATATATGTATATAAAATACCTGAAAGATAAGCAGAATATTGATTGCCTTTGAAGAGGAGATCTGGATGGTAAGGCAAAAGTGGAATTAGGGAGAGACTTTTCACTGTATATTTTTGTACATTTTGAACATGTTATTCATTGAATAAATTAGTAAATGTTAATAGGAAAAAAATTAATGATCCTGATGTTAAGCATATCCTCAACAATAAAAGATCTCTTACTACAAGAAAGAATACTGTGTAACAACCCTGAAATCTTAGTGGCTCAGAGCATTTCATGCCCTTGATTCTTCAGGTAGACATTTCATGGTTCTTCAGTGGTTTAGATGTTGATTGGACTAGGCTGGACTCCAGACTTCAGTTTTGAGTTCAGATCTGCTCCATGTATCTTCACTTCATTTTTCCATGAAGCAAAAATACATGGAGCGTACTTTTCTTGGGGCTGAAGGTGAGAGTTTAAGAGCACTTCTGGAAAATTTGCCATGCTTCAGCTCAGAAGTGGCATTGAAACATCTTTTGGTTAAAGCAAGTCACATAGTCAAGCCCAAAGGTAATAGTGTGGAGATATACATTCTGTCTACTGGGAGGTTTCTGCAGTCTCAGGACGAAGGATGTGGATGAATGCTTCCATTGCAGGGTAGAAGGAAGAACTGGGACCAGTAAAGACGAAGGAAGTGGGTTAGTAGAAAGATGCTGTGAAATTAGGTTGAAGATAGTTGGTTGAGAATAAAGATGCTTAGGAAAAATACATATTTATATGTATCAAGATATAGCATCCAACTTTGATATGAGTCTTCTTACAGAATGCATATTATGGTATCACATTGACTTTATCTTAGATAACATCTGCCAGCCCCACTCCTGGCCCTATAACCAATTCTGAATGACCATAGGAATGAAAATAAATAAGGTACATGTGAAGGTATCAGTTCTTAAAGTAGTTATAAATGTCTTTATTTTAGCTACTAAATGCGTTCATTAATAGTTCTTGTATCATATCCATGTCTGCCAACCCACCTTTCACAATAGAATCTTCTTTTCAGGGAGATGTCCTTTGCTTCTCAGATGTAATGCACTTAAAGTTTGTTATTCAACAGTGAAAATGAGTCATACAGAGGTAATACATATTTTCATACATTCTGCATCTTCAGGATTCCTTTTTTTTTTCTTCTTGTAGTCATGTGGCTCCAGAATAATTTTCTTATTTTCAGCTTGTACTGTGAGAGACAATAGAGCATTAGTGATTAGGAGTGAGAACTTTGGAGCAGACTGCCTGAATTTGGATCTTAGCTAGTGGATATATAACCTTGGGCACATGATATAACATACTGTGCCTCAGTTTTCTCATCTCTAAAATGGAAATTGTAACAGTACTTACCACAGAATTCTTAGAAAGGTTAAATGAGTTAATACATAAAGAGCAGTTATAATAATATCTGACATACAATAAGTACTTAAATATAAATTATAATTAATATTGCTTTTTATTTTGAGGCTGTGATTTGAATCATTTGTATTACAGAACAAACCTATATAGTTATTCATTTGTCTGAATAGGCATGGAAGTAATTTTTGACCCCTTTATTCTCTTCAATTCCAGGTAAAATTAAAAATACCTTTTGGAAATAAATTGCTAGATGCTGTTTGTTTGGTACCTAACAAGAGCTTAACATATGGAGTCATTCTTACACATGGAGCGTCAGGAGATATGAATCTCCCTCATTTGACGTCACTGGCATCCCATCTTGCCTCTCATGGGTTTTTTTGCCTGAGGTTTACCTGTAAAGGCCTTAATATTGTACATAGAATTAAGGCATATAAATCAGTTTTGGTAAGAAAATTTCTTTATATTTACTTAAAACAATTCTATTTTTTAAATGCACAGTAAATTGACAAATTTTATTAGTCATTTGGTTTAATTTTAAAAACACTAATGAATAGTCTTAGAAACTCAACAGCGTGTGAAGGCTGGGTAGTGGTCAGATTGCTCTTTTTTGCCATCAGTTTCTATAGGGATGAGTGCTCACGTCATAGATATTTCTCCATGATACTGCCAAGGCATCTACTTATGATGTAATTTCCTTCTTGGAATTATATAACTTAAGCATATACAGTTCTAGACAGCCTCATATGCTGTGAGTGTACAAATAGCATGATTTCCATGTTGGAAACTAAAATCCCTGGATGAAACCCGAAATTTCTTTTAATCCAAATTACTTCAAGCGTGCTAAGTTTTTCAGAGCTTTAAATCAGATGTTAGTTGTAGCATTATCAGATTTTGCCTTCAGTTCAGTCTCTCAGTCGTGTCCGACTCTTTGTGACCCCATGAATCGCAGCACTCCAGGCCTCCCTGTCCATCACCAACGAGTTTACTCAGACTAATGTCCATTGAAGTTGGAAGCTTTTAACTGGCTCTTTTTTTTCCCTCCAAATTTTTTTCTTTAAAAATGTTTTAGTACTTGAATTTTTTAGACAGTGTTTTTGTTTTCCCCACATATTTGCGTGTATTACCCAATATATGACTTGATGGTGAAGGCATGACCAGAAGAGCAAAGAACTGGTTACCTCTTCCAAGTAGAATCCCTTAAAATGTTGTGGTTGTCTTTTTAAAAGTTTTTATACACTTTAGTAATGATGAGAAATATGTGTTGGTTTTTCCAGTGGAATATTTCATAGGAGAAGAATTGATGGTTTTTTGGTTGATTTTTCTAGAATTACCTAAAGACCTCAGGAGAATACAAACTTGCAGGTGTTTTCCTTGGAGGTAAGTTGCAATACTTGTGAATACTTGTTTTAAAATCTACTCACATTAATACAGGAATAGGTAATCAAGAATTAAAATTAATGACAGGAATAGAGTTAAGGATTTTTTTTTTGTTTTGTTAAGTCACTTCCAGGTATAATAACATCAAGGTAGTTTAATACTTAAATTGAATTTAAGCCAAATACACATGTATTATAACCCAAAGACGTCTCCTTTTATTATATTCTTGAATCATCCTCTGAACTGATCCCTTCACAAGGTTTGTCTTTACCTCTTTAAGTATTCTTTCAATAAATAATAATTTTTTTTTTTTTAAGATTTGATTTAGGATCAGTTTTTAGCTCTTCACAAGTCTGTGGGTATTGTGGCTTATTAATTGCCACCTTCTGTTGGTTAAGTATAGATAAGCAATATGATGGATGCATAGTAAATTAAATCTGCCATTATCATCACTACTACTTTATGTGAATGTCTGTATTTCAAACTGAACTTGATTTTAATTGATTTTAGGTCGTTCAATGGGCTCAAGAGCAGCTGCCTCTGTACTGTGTCATATTGAGCCTGATGATGCTGATGATTTTGTTCGAGGTCTCATTTGTATTTCCTATCCACTGCACCATCCAAAACAGCAGCATAAACTTAGAGATGAAGATCTCTTTCGTATAAAAGATCCTGTACTGTTTGTGTCAGGCTCAGCAGATGAAATGTGTGAAAAGGTGATTATGACTTGCTATTTGTGTGAATGAAACAGAATGAAAGAAACATCTTGGGAACAAGATGCTACCTGCAACATTCAGTCTCTTTTAAAAGATGCTGATTTTACTATGCTGCTTTTGTGTCTTTGGTACCCTGTTACTGAGGGGAATCTAAAACTATGGAGCATACTGACAATATTCAACCCTTGTAATTAGGTATAAATTACAAACTCTTACTTAGCAAATGAAGGATTAATATCTGAATCTTGTGAATTTGGGATTACTAGACTGTATATTTGTTTTATCATTTCAACATTTAATCAGATTCTTCAAATTTGTAATAAAATTGACCCTTGAAGAAAAGTAACTTGTACATATTACTAAATTTTAGTGTCTTTCCCAGAATATATAATTTTCTTGGGAAAAATACTTCTTATAAGAATTTTTTGACTTGTCAAGAATGAATGCTTGATCTGTTCTATGGTGTTTCTATATGTAAGAAGTCTGTATTGTTACTTCTTGCACGATCCATTGCCTCAGAAGTTATCTGTAGAGTAGGTTTTAATATTTAGTGAATGAATGCCAAGTATAGGCGGGGTAGGAGAGAGTAAATCTTTATGAAACACCAAGAGGGTATTAGTCTAGTATCATCTTCTTTTTTCCTTTTAGAACTTGTTGGAGAAAGTGGCACAGAAAATGCAAGCTCCTCATAAAATCCACTGGATTGAGAAGGCAAATCATTCCATGGCAGTGAAAGGACGATCAACAAATGATGTTTTCAAAGAAATAAATACACAGATTTTGTTTTGGATCCAGGAAATTACTGAAATGGACAAGAAATAATTGTGTATAAGTTAAAGGCTATGTTATTTTGAATACAAATACAGTTAATTTGTTAAAGAAGAGCATACTTCTCGGCATTATGAGATATATTTCAGACTAATTTAATGTTCTTTCATGTTCCCCTGTTTTTAAAACACATTTTAATTGTGAAATTAATGTTCTTTATAAAACGTCTCTTGAAAGTACTGTTATAGTTGTATAAAGATGATGTACAAATATTGAAGGTGGTCTAAATATAATTTATTTTCTTTAATAAGTTTTGAAAAATTAAACGTTGAATTTTGTTACAACAGAACTTTTGTCTTATTGCAGTGCAACTCAGAAAGTGCTCTTAATTGTGCAGAGCAGTGTAGTTTTTATGAAGGAAAAACAATGCTTTAGTAAATGTAGTCAGTTTTATACAATGTATACATCTAAGTCACCTAATGTTTTGCTAAATCTCAAGGGATAGATGAAGATACATTTTCAAATATGAGGACTCTGAACATTGTTTTTAGAATAAAGTAACAACTTTTATTGAATAAATGTTTACTGAAGGTCTGTTACAGGAAAAGCTTCATTAGGTTTACAACAATGAGTAAACATTTGGAGTTTAATATAGTAGGGGAACTTGATGTCTAAAGCTCTCTGATTAAGGAGAGAATGAAATGAGTAAATAGTGGAACTAACATCTGTGTTGTATCTAGACAGAGTTAGGGCTCTTAATTTTGCTTTGAGAAGTGCAGGTATCACTTGGACTAGACTTGAATGGTATTAGTTAGATATGAAAATTTTAGTTTCTATATTTCCTATAAAAAATGCAAAAAATGTGATGAGGCTGAAGATCTATCGTATAAGTTTGTAGTGAGCAGTGGTTTCTCTACAGTAGGAAATTAACTCCCTGAGTTCCCTACTGACCTCAGGTTAGGCCGTTCCAACAGCCAGGGCAGCCTAGGAAGCTTTCAGAGTTTTCAGGTCCCTTGTTTCTCCTGCCCTGATGAAGTCAATGGATTTTAATTTTTCTAAATAGTGCATAAAGAACAAAAATCTAGATAACTATCTAATGTGTATATTAGATATAATGTGAATATTAGAATCAAATGTACTATTGCAAAATCAAAATTTCCATGTCACACAGTGTATAATAGTTACTTTTTGACTGAATTTCTTGAATGATGCCTTAATTTTTAAAAATAGTGTATAATTAATACTTTTAAAACAAGATTGAATAAAATATTAACAAAAAATACTTAACCAAAATTAAAAAAATAAAAATAAAAGCACATGCATAACTGGAAAATAAAATAAAATAAAATAAAAATACTTAACCAGAGCTGACAAATATAATAATGATCTATTATGTGTAAATCAATTGGCAAATAATATTGTAAACCAAGAGTGAAACTATAAAAAGGAAAATACAAAGGAAAACTTACTAGAATGCAGACTATAGCATAAAAGTACAATGAAGAAATAGATTTGAAAGATTACTAACCAGTCTTCGTAGTCATAATAAAGTTTGCACACTAAACTATAGGCATAATATGGATAACCATTCAAAGATACTACTGCAAATATAAGGATAACGTAGAAGTTCATTTAAAGTTGGTTTTCCCCTGACTTGAGTTGGGCTTCCCAGGTGGCTCAGCAGTAAAGAATTCACCTGCCAATGTAGGATATGCATGTTCAATCCCTGGGTTGGGAAGATCTCCTGGAGAAGGAAATGGCAACCCACTCCAGTATTCTTGCCTGGAGAATCCCATGGACAGAGGAGCCTGGTGGACTACGGTTCACAGGGTCGCAATGAGTCAGACACGACAGCACAACTCAGCTAGCCCTGAGTTACCCGTAAGAAACTACTCCAGATTGATGAAACAGCTTGTCATTGGAGAACTGTGTACCATGGGTGGGGACCACATAACTGCATTTTTGGTTTTCATGATGGGTGGAGTGGTCCTGGCACCTCACAAGAAAGGGATTCTACTAACATCCTGCAGGGCACAGGACAACCAACCACTACAAAGAAGTTCCTGGTCCAAAATGTTAGTAATTCCTAGGTTGAGAACCTTGTCCTTGACAAACCAGCTTTGAGATTTAAGTCCTTTCTCCTTCACATTAGCTTTTCTACACCACCCCTGAATCCATTTGCTTTCCTTTTAGTTAAATCCTATATTTTCAGTATCAACGTCTGATTCTACCCACATTTTGTTAACACTGCGTGGTTTACAAGCCAGGCCCTTATCAATTCACATCTGTATAGTTACAGTAGCCTAATTCATTTTACTATTGTCTCCTTGTACCAGTAAACCATTTAACACCTTTAACCCAGAAACTGTTGGTGGATCTCCAAAGGTGATTGTTAAGGTTAAAGACCTTAGTTCAAGGCCCTCCACAATAGGCTCTACCAACATTTTAACCTTATTTTCTTTCCCCCATACTCTGAACCTATACATAGTACTCCAGCTAAATTCACTGCACAAAGTTTTGGAACAAAGTCTTTCTGCCTTTTCTTCCTGAAACTTTTTTGTTAGTCTTTGTCTGCTACCAATCCTCATCCTTTAAGGCCCTTAAGTTCTCTTTACCACTTCATAGCTTTTCTTGAATTACCCCAACCAAGTATCTCCTTGGAAGCCACATATCTTCACTCAAGAAGTAATGCTCAAAATTCTCCAAGCAAGGCTTCAACGGTACATGAACCATGAACTTCCAGATGCTCAAACTGAATTTAGAAAAGGCCGAGGAACCAGAGATCAAATTGCAAACATCCATTGGATCATCAAAAGAGCAGAGTTCCAGAAAAACATCTGCTTTATTGACTACACCAAAGCCTTTGTGTGGATCACAACAAACGGGGAAAATCTTAAAGAGATGGTAATACCAGATCACCTGACCTGCCTCCTGAAAAGTCTGTATTCAGGGCAAGAAGCAACAGTTAAAACTGGACATGGAACAACAGACTGGTTCCAAATGGGGAAAGGAGTATGTCAAGGCTGTATATTGTCACCCTGCTTATTTAGCTTATATGCAGAGTACATCATGCAAAATGCTGGGCTGAATGAAGCACAAGCTGGAATCAAGATTGCCGGGAGAAATATCAATAACCTCCAATATGCAGATGACACCTCCCTTACAGCAGAAAGCAAAGAAGAACTAAAGCAGCTCTTGCTGAAAGTCAAAGAGGAGAGGAAAAAAGTTGGCTTAAAACTCAACATTCAAAAAACTAAGATCATGACATCTGGTCCAATCACTTCATGGCAAATAGATGGGGAAACAATGGAAACAGTGACACACTTTATTTTGGGGGCTACAAAATCACTGCAGATGGGGACTGCAGCCATGAAATTAAAAGACACTTTCTCCTTGGAAGAAAAGCTGTGATCAACATAGATAGCGTATTAAAAAGTAGAGACATTACTTTGCCAACAAAGTCTGTCTAGTCAAAGCTATGGTTTCTCCAGTAGTCATGTATGGATGTGAGAATTGGACTATAAAGAAAGCTGAGTGCTGACGAATTGATGCTTTTGAACTGTGGTGTTGGAGAAGACTCTTGAGAGTCCCTTGGACTCCCAGGATATCCAACCAGTCAATCATAAAGGAAATCAGTCCTGAATATTCATTGGAAGGACTGATGCTGAAACAAACTCCAATACTTCAGCCACCTGATGCAAAGAACCGACTCATTGGAAAAGACCCTGATGCTGGGAAAGATTGAAGGCAGGAGGAGAGAGGGATGACAGAGGATGAGATGGTTGGATGGCATCACCGACTCAATAGACATGGGTTTGGGTGGACTCCGGGAGTTGGTGATGGACAGGGATGCCTGGCATGCTACGGTTTATGGGGTCACAAATAGTCAGACATGACTGAGCAACTGAACTGAACTGAACTGAACAACAAAGCCCTGGAAGTGGAGACTCTACCTCTATGCAAACTTAAGCATTAGCAGGAGTGGTAGACATTAGTGGTATACTAATTAACGGGCTCAGTGTCATCACTTAAAAGATCTTAGGAAAGAACTAGAGAGTTTCTTCTTGTTAAAATGTTGAATCCCCTTTAAGGTAGTAAACATTAAATGAATTTAATTTCTCTTGCCATTGGTCAAGAGAAGTTGAGTATTTCATTAGCTGCATTGATATGGCAAAACCCAGCAGAATAAAATCACCCTGTTTGTGTATATGGAAGGGGAGTCAGAGAGGAGGGTGTATTTTAACCTAGAAATGCCTAGAGGAATTGTTTCTTCTAGAACCAAGGAATTCCTATACCATGCATCCCAGTGAGACATATGTTTGCAAAGACAAACCCCAAGATCACAGTTAAACCTAAAATAAGATCATAAGCTTCTAGGATGTGTCATTGATCTCCTTCTCTCTAATACTCTAGGTTAGTAAGAACTCAAGAGATCTTTCTTGCTCTCAAAGTTATGCAACAAAGAAAACCTGAACAATAAACTCTGGTGTAAATAACTATACTTCTTTCTTCTGCCCACCTTGAACAAATGAAGACAATGGAAGTATTAATTCAGCACATCTTCCAAAGGAAAGTGCTCTAAATCCAAGGTAGTGTTAATATTTTCACTAACAGTCCCAATTGTTTTGTATACTTAGACTCTTAAGACTTTGGCTCTGCCCCACCCTAATTCTGACATCAGCAAGCATACCAAGTTCCTTGGTATCACCAGAAACAGAGTAAAGAGGAAATTCACCAGGAGACCATTCCAGAACCCACCAAATCTAACTTTGGTTTTCAACATTGCAGTAGATTATTGAAGAGGAAGATTGCTGACAGACACCTCTGACGAAAAGAAATATAAAATGAGGTGTTCTATTTTAAGAAAACATCAGGCTGGCCCCCAAGAGACAAGCTATTATCTGTCCTGCAGAGACAATGAGACATACTAAAAAATTATTTGGTATTTATCTGAAGTTCAAATTAAACTGCAGCATCTAGTTTGTGTGTATGTGTGTGTAGTTTGTGTGTGTGTGTGTGTGTGTGTGTAGTTTGTTTGTGTGTGTGTTTTAATGCTAAATCTTCCCACCCTACATTCATGTTTTCCCGATCACAAGGAAATATAAAATACACTTCCTGGTTGTAAAAGAAAGTGGTTTTGTCCAATTCAAATTTGTTCTACATTTTAAAAATTTACAGTATCATTATAACCCAAATGTGCTAAGGAATTATTTATAGAATGGGGGGGGGGGGGGTTGTGTGAAATTAATGGAGGATTATTTTTTATTTTAATTTAAATAAACTACAGATAGCATCATACATGTCTCACCAGTGAACTTGCATTATTGCTCAAGTAAGTTGATATGAGCTCAGTTAAATACCCACTATGACACGTACCTCACTTAGACCCAGAGCAATCACCACTGTACTTAACAAGGCACTGGGCAATACTGGGCACTTTTTCCTGGCAGAACATTGCATATGGTTATGAGATGGGCATACCACCTTGTTGTGTTTTGGGGCATCCAGAATCAAGGGCTTTGGAATGAAGAGATCCATCTATTTCATATATTACATAACAATGTCAAAGCAATTTTATTTTTTAAAAAAAGTGGTGCAAGGAGGATTGGGAAATGATACATTTTTGACATTATGGGAACTTCTAGAGTCCTGGACTTCTCAAAATAATTGGATGGCAATCTTCTTTATAATTTTCCTGGGAATTATTTTTGAGATCATACTCTTAAAGATTTGTATGTCCTTTCAGAAGAAGCCTGAACTTCCTTCAGAAAAGGATAAGTCAGATATCCACAAGGTAAGAAAAAAATGCTTGATTTCCTTTTCCAAGATTTTTCAAAATAACACAGAAGAATAACTTATAAAATTGTGTAACTTTGGTATTTGGATTACTCTAACGGGTCGCAAAGAGTCAGACACGACTGAGCAACTGAACTGAACTGAACATTTTATTGTCTCCCTTGACAGAAAGAAGACAATGGGAGTCGCCTGACAAGCATGAAATTTGGTAAGTATCCTACAATTTTATTAGTTCAGTTCAGTTCAATACAATTTCATATTTTAATATAAAACTTGTTCAGTCTGAACTTCTCCCATTGATACTCTGACTTTTTTTTAATTCCTATTTCTCTCTAGATAATTGGTCAGCTCTTTCATCCTCAGAAGCAAGGTAAATGATATATTTTGAAATTAGATGAAACGGATTGGTTTTTTTCTATTCAAAATTACATCTGAACTACAGAAAAAAGTTTTCCCATTTGTATAGAGTATAACAGCAGTTCAACATCATAATTCAGTCTAACTTTGATTTTTGTTTTTTAAACTGATTTTTATTGGAGTATAGTTGCTTTACAAAGTTATGTTAGTTTCTACTGTACGGCAAAGTGAATGAGTTTTATATATATATAAACACCCTCTTGGATTTCTTTCCCCTTTAGGTCACCACCTAGCACTGAGTAGAGTTCCCTGTGCTCTACACTAGGTTCTCTTTAGTTATCTATTTTATACATAGCAGTGTATATAGGTCAGTCCCAATCTCCCAGTTCATCCCACCCCTTCTTTCCCCCTTGGTATCCATACATTTGTTCTCTACATCTGTATCTCTACTTTGTGAATAAGTTCATCTGTATCATTTTTCTAGATTCCACATATAAGTGATATACTCAGTATTTGTTTTTCTCTTTCTAACTTCACTCTGTATGGCAGTCTCTAGGTCCATCTGCTGCTACTGCTAAGTCACTTAAGTCGTGTCTGACTCTGTGCGACCCCATCAATGGCAGCCCACGAGGCTCCCCCGTCCCTGGGATCCTCCAGGCAAGAACACTGGAGTGGGTTGCCATTTCCTTCTCCAATGCATGAAAGTGAAAAGTGAAAGTGAAGTCGCTCAGTTGTGTCCGACTCTGTGCGACCCCATGGACTGCAGCCCACCAGGCTCCTCCATCCATGGGATTTTCCAGGCAAGAGTACTGGAGTGGGGTGCCACTGCCTTCTCCACTAGGTCCATCTGCTGCTGCTGCTGCTGCTACATCTCTGCAAATGTCACAATTTCATTCCTTTTAATGGTCGAGTAATATTCCATTGTATACATGTACCACATCTTCTTTAGCCATTCCTGTGCTGATGGACATTTAGATTGCTTCCATGTTATGGCTATTGTACACAGTGCTGCAGTGAACACTGGGGTTCATGTGTCTTTTTGAATTATGGTATTCTCTGGGTATATGCCCAGGAGTGGGATTGGTGGGTCATATGGTAGTTCTGTTTTTTAACTTTGATTTTTAAATCATTGCTCTATTCTAAACTGTATTAATGGCTTTTATATATTGTTTAAATTATCCTTCCATGTAGGTAGTATCATTACTGGTTTTTTTTTAATTTGTTTCAGAGTATGTACGAATACATGTATGTATATAATGTATATATTGGGGCTTCCCTGGTGGCTCAGATGGTAATGCATCCACCTGTAATGCAGGAGACCCAGGTTTGATCCCTGGGTTGGGAATCTGGAGAAGGAAATGGCTACCCACTCCAGTGTTCTTACCTGGAGAATTCCATGGAAAGAGGAACCTGGCGGGTTACAGTCCAGGGTTGCAAAGAGTTAGTCGTGACTGAAGCGACCGAGCACGCACATAGTTGCTTTATAATGTTGTGTCAGTTTCTGCTGTACAGCAGAGTGAATCAGTGAATCACACACATACATATGTCCCCTCTCCTTTGGATTTCCTTCCCGTTTAGGTCGCCACAGAGCATCACTCCTGTTTTTACAAATGAGGAAAATAAAGCTTAGAGGTTAAGTGGCTTGCTTCTTTCTCTACCCCAACCTCTCTCTCCAATACAAAGAAGTAATAATGACAAGTTCTGATAATTCAACTGAAAAAGTATTCATTTAGCACCTACTATGAACCCAGCAGACCCTGAGCTAGGTTCTTCAAGAGTGCCATGAAAGGAGTTTATACAATCAGAATTCATCCTGCATCCTGAGGATACATGAGTGCTAGAGATTCAATACTGACATTGCTACTCTTGTTGCTATCAACATCTTAATTGTTTTCATCAAAATCCATTCAGTAACCATTAGATATCCCTATACAATGGACCTTGTATTTTACACTGGTATTCAAATAATAAGCCCTGGAGGAGGTAGTGACCAGCCACTCCAGTATTCTTGCTGGGAAAACCCCATGGACAGAGGAGTCTGGCAGGCTATGATAGATGCTAAATAAATATTTTTCAACTGAATTATCAGAACTGGTGATTATTACTTCTTCATTTGCATTGAAGAGAGAGGTCATGGTAGGTAAACAAGCCACTTAACCTTTAAGCTTTATTTTCCTCATTTGTCCGTGGGGTCACAGAGAGTTGGTCACGACTGAGTGACTGAGCATGCATGCACAAATAATAAGATAGTATCTCTTCTCAAGAAGTTTATATTCTTGGGGAGGAGACATATTCATAAAGGATGATTTTGTTTGTTTTTATTTATTTTAATTGGAGGCTAATTACTTTACAATATTGTAGTGGTTTTCGCCATACATTGACATGAATCAGCCATGAGTGTACATCTGTTCCCCATCCTGAACCCCTCTCCCATCTCCCTCCCCATCCCATCCCTCAGGGTCATCCCAGTGCACCAGCCCTGAGCACCCTGTCTCATGCATCGAACCTGGACTGGCGATCTGTTTCACATATGATAATATACATGTTTCAATACTATTCTCTCAAATCATCCCACCCTCGCCTTCTCCCATAGACTCCAAAAGACTGTTCTATACATCTGTGTATCTTTTGCTATCTTGCATATAGGGTCATTGTTACCATCTTTCTAAATTCCATATATATGCATTAGTATACTGTATTGGTGTTTTTCTTTCTGACTTACTTCAATCTGTATAATAGGCTCCAGTTTCATCCACCTCATTAGAACTGATTCAAATGTATTCTTTTTAATGGCTGAGTAATATTCCATTGTGTATATGTACCACAGCTTTCTTATCCATTCATCTGCTGATGGACATCTAAGTTGCTTCCATGTCCTGGCTATTATAAACAGTACTGCGATGAACATCGGGATACATGTGTCTCTCTCAATTCTGGTTTCCTTGGTGTGTAGGCGCAGCAGTGGGATTGCTGGGTCATATGGCAGTTCTATTTCTGGTTTTTTAAGGAATCTCCACACTGTTCTCCATAGTGGCTGTACTAGTTTGCATTCCCACCAACAGTGTAAGAGGGTTCCCTTTTCTCCACACCCTCTCCAGCATTTATCGTTTATAGACTTTTGGATAGCAGCCATTCTGACCAGCATGAGATGGTACCTCATTGTGGTCTTGATTTGCATTTCTCTGATAATGAGTGATGTTGATCATCTTTTCATGTGTTTGTTAGACATCTGTATGTCTTCTTTGGAGAAATGTCTATTTAGTTCTTTGGCCCATTTTTTGATTGGGTCATTTACTTTACTGGAATTGAACTGCAGGAGCTGCTTGTATATTTTTGAGATTAATTCTTGTCAGTTGCTTTGTTTGCTAGCTATTATTTTCTCCCATTCTGAAGGCTGTCTTTTCACCTTACTTATAGTTTCCTTCGTTGTGCTGAAGCTTTTAAGTTTAATTAGGTCCCATTTGTTTATTTTTGCTTTATTTCCATTAATTTGGGAGGTGGGTCATAGAGGATCCTACTGTGATTTATGTTGAAGGGTGTTTTGCCTATGTTTTCCTCTAGGAATTTTATAGTTTCTGGTCTTACATTTAGATCTTTAATTCATTTTGAGTTTATTTTTGTGTATGGTGTTAGAAAGTGTTCTAGTTTCATTCTTTTACAAGTGGTTGGCCAGTTTTCCCAGTGCCACTTGTTAAACAGATTGTCTTTTCTCCATTGTACATTCTTGCCTCCTTTGTCAAAGATAAGGTATCCATAGGTGCATGGATTTATCTCTGGGATTTCTGTTTTGTTCCTTTGATCTATATTTCTGTCTTTGTGCTGGTACCATACTCTCTTGATGACTGTAGCTTTGTAGTAGAGCCTGAAGTCAAGCAAGTTGATTCTTCCAGTTCCATTCTTCTTTCTCAAGATTGCTTTGGCTATTCAAGGTTTTTTGTATTTCCATACAAATTGGGAAATTATTTGTTCTAGTTCTGTGAAAAATACCATTGGTAGCTTGATAGGGGGTTGCACTGAATCTACAGATTGCTTTGGATAGTATACTCATTTACACTATATTGAGTCTTCCAATCCATGAACATGGTATATTTCTCCATCTATTTGTGTCATCTTTCTTTCATTAGTGTTTTATAGTTTTCTATATATAGGTCTTTTGTTTCTTTAGGTAGATTTATTCCTAAGTATTTTATTCTTTTAGTTGTGATGGTGAATGGAATTGTTTCCTTAATTTCTCTGTTTTCTCATTGTTAGTGTATAGGAATGCAAGGGATTTCTGTGTGTTAATTTTATATCCTGCAACTTCACTGTGTTCATTGATTAGCCTCTAGTAATTTTCTGGTGGAGTCTTTAGGGTTTTCTATGTAGAGGATCATGTCATCTGCAAACAATGAGTTTCACTTCTTCTTTTCCAATCTGGATTCCTTTTTTCTTCTCTGATTGCTGTGGCTAAAACTTCCAAAACTATGTTGAATGATAGTGGTGAGAGTGGGCACCCTTGTCTTGTTCCTGACTTTAGAGGAAAAGCTTTCAATTTTTCAGCATTGAGGATAATGTTAGCTGTGGGTTTGTCATATATAGCTTTTATTATGTTGAAGTGTTCCTTCTATCCCTGCTTTCTGGAGGATTTTTATCATAAATGGATGTTGAATTTTATCAAAGACTTTCTCTGTATCTGTTGAGATAATCATATGGTTTTTATCTTTTAATTTGTTAATGTGGTGTATTACATTGATTGATTTGTGGATATTGAAGAATCCTTGCATCCCTGGGATAAAGCCCTCTTGGTCATGATGTATGATCTTTTTAATATGTTGTTGGATTCTGTTTGCTAGGATTTTGTTAAGGATTTTTGCATCTACAGCCATCAGTGATATTGACCTGTAGTTTTAATTTTTTGTGGCATCTTTGTCTGATTTTGGAATTAGGGTGATGGTGGCCTCATAGAATGAGTGTGGCAGTTTACCTTCCTTTGCAATTTTCTGGAAGAGTTTGAGTAGGATAGGTGTTAGCTCTTCTCTAAATTTCTGGTAGAATTCAGCTGTGAAGCCATCTTGTCCTGGGCTTTTGTTTGCTGGAAGATTTCTGATTACAGTTTTGATTTCTGTGCTTGTGATGGATCTGTTAAGATTTTGTATTTCTTCCTGGTTCAGTTTTGGAAAGTTTTACTTTTCTAAGAATTTGTCCATTTCTTCTAAGTTGTCCATTTTATTGGCATGTAGTTGCTGATAGTAGTCTCTTATGATCCTTTGTATTTCTGTGTTGTCTGTTGTGATTTCTCCATTTTCATTTCTAATTTTGTTGATTTGATTCTTCTCCCTTTGTTTCTTGATGAGTCTGGCTAATGGTTTGTCTATTTTATCTATCTTCTCAAAGAAGATAAACAGCTTTTTTTTTTAAACAAAGCTTTTAGCTTTGTTGATTTTTGCTATGGTCTCTTTTGTTTCTTTTGGATTTATTTCTGCCTTAATTTTTATGATTCCTTTCCTTCTACTAACCCTGGGGTTCTTCATTTCTTCCTTTTCTAGTGTGTAGAGTTAGGTTATTTATTTGACTTTTTTCTTATTTCTTGAGGTAAGCTTGTATTGCTATGAACCTTCCCCTTAGCACTGCTTTTACTGAGTCCCATAGGTTTTGGGTTGTTGTGTTTTCATTTTCATTCATTTCTATGCATAAAAGGATGATTTCTTGCAGTATGGTAACACGATAATCAGAAATCTAGGAGAACATTTTAGGAGACACCTACACCAGCTTAGGGGGTGTTGAGAATGTCTTCATGGAGAAGGTTATACTGGAGCTGAACTTTAAAAGGTAAGTGGAAATTAGTCAGAAAAAGACACTGGTTGGGAGAATAAAGAAGGCCTTATAGGCTATGAACAGAGGCAAGGAAATAAGAAACTGCAGGGTGTGTACACGAAATTATGATTATTTCAGGGTTGCTGGAATGGTGAGGATGGGCCGGGGAGTTGTGGGTGATGAATGTGAAAAAACAGGCAGGAGTCAGATCATAAAGGACTTTCTCTCATTGTTGTTGTTCAGTCACTCAGTCACGTCCAGCTCTGCAACCCCATAGACTACAGCACACCAGGCTTCCCTGTCCTTCACGATCTCCTGGAGTTTTCTCAGACTCATGTCCATTGAGTCAGTGATGCCATCCAACCATCTCATCCTCTTGTCTTCCACTTCTCCTCCTGCCCTCAGTCTTTACCAGCATCAGGGTCTTTTCCAATGACTCAGCTCTTTGCATCAGGTGGCCAAAGTATTGAAGCTTCAGCATCAGTTCTTCCAATGAATATTCAGGGTTGATTTCCATTAGGATTGACTGATTTTATCACCTTGCTGTCAAGTGACTCTCAGGAGTCTTCTCCAACACCACAGTTCATAAGCTTCAATTCTTTGGTGCTCAGCCTTCTTTATGGTCCAACTCTTACATTTGTATATGACTACTAGAAAGACCATAGCTTTGACTATACAAACTCTGTATGCCATGTGAAAAGCTTGGAGCTTATTCTGTAGGTAGTGAGGAACCACTGAAGGTGGTTGAGCGTAGAAGTGACAGTTTTGTGTTTCAGCTGAATCACTAGTAGCTGTGTAGAGTACAAACCTGAAGATTACTTGACTTCAGTCTAATTTATTTGGGTTGTCAGGTGTAAAGGGGCTTTATTCATGTAATGTGGTTGTTCTATTTGCATTTATTTGTTTATAAATATTTGTTTTGGGGTGTGTTGGGTCTTAGTTCTCACTGTGGTGCACAGGTTTCTCTAGTTGTGGTATGTGGGCTTACTTGCCCCACAGCATGTGGGATCTTAGTTCCCCAGCCAGGGATTGAACCCATGTCCCCTGCACTGGAAGGTGGATTCTTAACCACTGGCCCACCAGGGGAGCCCCTCCCTCTGCCTTTCTTGGTATTGGTTTTACCCTGAGGTAAATAGAAAGATGACCACCAAGAGTTTCCAAATTAGACCAGCAATGTCCAGAGGATGTAAGAGGCCAGTTCTTTCTGTGTCTTTCTTAGGAACAAGGCAACTTTTCCCTGAAGTTGTTAAATGTCTTTGTCTTATACAGGGATTAGTTCATACCCACTCGTTATTCAGTTACTTGGAAATGAGATTACTATGTTAGATTTAGCATAAACCCTTGAGGTAGAATGGATGTTGAAGAGTCCGCATCCATGATTATTACTCCAAGCCATAACTTTGCTTTAGTCATAAGGACAGATGATGATACCAAAGGTGACATGATACTAAAGATGATGGGTAGGTGTATCAGTCAGGGTTCTGCAGAGAAATGCAAAAAAGAGAGAGAGATAAAAGGAGTTTTATAGGAATTGGCTTGCATGGTTATAGAGGCTGAGAAAAGTCCCCTGATCTACCAAATAAAAACTGGAGACCCAAAAAAGCAAGTGGTATGATTCAGCCCAAGGCAGAAGTCCTGGGGTGTCAGGGAGTTGTGCAGTGCAGGGAGTTGTGGATGGTCTCCGAGCCCAAAGACCCAAGAATCAGGAGCTCTAATGTCTGAGGGTGAAGAAGATGGACATCCCAGATCAAGAAAAGATGGGGAGTTTGCTCTTCCATCTATTTGTTCTATTTGAGCCCTCGGTGGATTAGATGATGCCCAGCCAATTGGGGAGGGCATATCTTCTATATCTTCAGGCTGCTGATTCGAATGTGAATCTCTTCCTGAAGCATCCTCACAGGCACTCAGAAATAGTGTTTTACCAGCTGTCTGGGCATTCCTCAGCCCAGGCAAGTTGACACACAAAATTGACTACCACACTGGGTAACAAAAATGTGTATACAGCCTGTATATTAGACATTAACAGCTTCTCCTGACAGTAGAGAGAACTTGAAAAATATTTAATGTATTTTAAACATCCACCTAATAATTTTGTGTTCCCTGTGAAAAAAGGTAATCAATAGTTCAGTCTAAAATACTCCAAATTCTATTAATAATTAGCAGAATCCAAATCAATGAGATTTTCCTGTATAAGTAAACATGTAGAAAACTATTTGTGTGATGGGGGTATATGTTGATAATTTTATTTATTAGCTTCATGGCTCTGGACTTCCCTGGTGGCTCAGACTGTAAAGCATCTGTCTACAATGCAGGAGACCCAGGTTCGATCCCTGGGTTGGGAAGATCCCCTGGAGAAGGAAATGGCAATCCACTCCAGGACTCTTGCCTGGAAAATCCCATGGACTGTAGCCTACCAGGCTCCTCTGTCCATGGGGTCACAAAGAGTCAGACACGATTGAACGACTTCACTTTCACTTTCACTTTCATGGTTTTGTTCATAATGATGAGTTATTTAAAACTAGGGTCATTCTTCCAGTAAAGAAAAAGATAATCTGTGATCCCTGGAAAGACAGCCACCAGAATTTCTGACTTAGCTTATATGAGTTTCAGTTTATGATTTTAGGGTACCTTACCGTGAAACAAATAGTCAGACATGACTTAGCCACTAAACAATAACAACTATGAAACAAAACTTAAGGGGTATCAGAATCACCTGGAGAGCTTGTTAAAATTCAAATTTCCAGGCCCCACACCTAGGGCATCTGATTCAGGAAGTCTAGGGTGGGATCTGAGATTTTGCATTTCCGGTCATTTTGCATTTATGATCATTTTGCATTTCTGATCAAAGTGATGCTGATGCTGTTGGTCTGAGCATTGCTAGACCAAGCCTAATCATTTGAGGTAGAAAGGATGCTGGAGGGTCCACTTCCATGATCATTTGCTGCTGCTCTTTAGTCACTGAGTCGTGTCCAACTCTTTGCAACCCTATGGACTGTAGCCCACCAGGCTCCTCTGTTCATGGAATTCTCCAGGCAAGAAGACTGGAGTGGATTGCCATTTCCTTCTCCAGGGGCTCTTCCTGACCCAGGGAGCCAACCCGAGTCTCCTGCATTTGCAGGTGGATTCTTTACCTCTGAGCCACCTGGAAAGCCCTCTGTAATCATTCTTGTTGTTATTCAGTCACCGATTTGTGTCCAACTCTTTGTCAGCCCATAGACTGCAGCACACTAGGCCTCCCTGTCCCTTACCATCTCCCAGAGTTTGCCCAAGTTCATGGCCATTGAATCAGTGATGCCATTCAACCATCTTCATCTTCTATCGCCTTCTTTCATGATAATTATTTAAACCAAAATTATGCTGAGAAGCATTACCCTAAAATGTAGGCTTTTCTCTTGATCAAAAACAAACAGCTGTTAAATAATTAGGACTTATAGAAAGCTATAGTTTATGGCATTGGGCATTGTTCTGTTGTACCTCTTAAATTTCCATACGGATGTTTTCATTCTTATCAAAACTGTCATACAGAGAACAGAAACTGATATTCCTTGTAAAAGGATATGATCTTAATCTGCAACTTTGTCAAAATAGACAGTCAAAAGTAGACTTTTGGACAGATTTTTGTGGGGAAAAATCCCTCATTCTCCTAGATATGAAAATAACTTACTTCACTTTGTCAGTGGATTGATTTATTGAATGAATGCAACTAGGTAATGAATTATTTTGTAATGTGGATAATGACTTCCCAACTTATCTCTACATTCAACTATGTTTTCATATACTACATTGGATTTCCTTAAATTTCAAAGAGAGTTCTTATATGAAATAGGTCCTCAGTGACAGTTGACTCACTGTTTTCTTATATTTCAGAGTTGATAACTATTCAGAGAGAACAAATGCTTCATCAATTACATCTGAAGGAAATGAAGAGTACTTTGAAGACAGCGTTCCACCACCAGATGAACCACCAGGGGAAAGTACCAGTGAAAGTAGATTTCGAGTAAGTCACTTTAGCGAAAGTCATATGACATCTTCAAATGGGACTAGCTCATCATCTTTGTCACTATTTCATTCGGAAGTACAGGAAATTTTGCTAAGGTGTAGCGGGTGCCCTAAAAATGAACGCGAAACAATACAGTTTTCATCTAAGAAATTATTTTCCATAATGAAAAGTAATAGAAGTAAAAACAGGACATTTTCTTCTGACTTTAACTTTTCAAGAACTTCGAGAATCATTGTAGAAAGTGAAGATCTAGATGTGGCACCATGCCCTCCTGCCCATCTGTTTCTTTCTAGAGACCAAGTCCGACTTCTGGAAGAAAATGTGAGAAATCAAAGCCCTCCAAAATCCAAAGCCACATTAGAGAATAAAACTACCACCTCTCTGTCCTCAACCTCTCTAGAGCCCTTGATTCAGGATCAACATTCTCCCCAAGCACAATCTTCTTTTTCCAGACAAAAGGCTACTCAGAATCAAGGATTTTCCAAAGCCCAATTTATTGGTCAAGCCCACCAATTTTTTAACAATCAGTCATCAGTCAACAGGCAGCCTGAGAGTGAGGCCAGCTATTTTGCTCTGCCTCAAGATTTGGTGAGGGAACCACTTACTATCAGCACCCAAGACTCCTTCCAGACTGCAGACATGGATGGGTGCCAACATCTGGTCCAAGTTCCACAGTCTGCTGAGACTCAAGATCCAGTCAAGGGCCTAGGGTCTGATACGAAACACTCAGATGAGGCCCAGGATTCTGTCTGGTCTGAAGAGTCAAACAAGATTAAATATTCTATCCCAGGGCAAGACACTATTTTAAAGGATGCCAGACATCTGGTTTTACCTCCGAGCCCAAATTCAGTTGATAAAGTGATGCCACAACAAGAGCATGTTAAGAGTGAAGGCCAGAAACAAATCGCTTCCTCAACATTAAACCAGTCTCCTTCATATGGCTCACTGCCTCTCATGACCAGGCAGAAAAACAGAAGAAAAACCTCACACAGTAAAAGTGAACTTAGCCTCAAAGATCTGCCTCAGAAGTCAAAGAAAACACCAGTTTCACAGGTACTTCAGACCACAGCATGTCACACTTCAGAGTGCAGCCAGTTAAGATATGAGCATAAAACTAAGAAGAAAGAGTTACATCAAAGAAAAGGTGTATCAGGTATAGCGTTGCATTTTACGTATGCTTTCAAGCTTGTCCCTCCTTATATTAGGAAGTATTACAGGAAAAGACAAGCAAAATTCACTCCACGTTTAACAGAATGTAGAGATTTTCTGCCGAAACCAGATCAGTCACTATGTGCAGAGAAAGTTAATTACATAGGGTCTGTTGAGGAAGAAGGAACCATGGGGAGTACTGAAAATGAAGAGCAGCATGGCAGAAACAATAAAGAACCAGAAAACATTTCACAAGAAATTCCATCTCAGCTAGAACAGTCTTTCATGGTCAATACTTATCAACAGAAAGTACCTTGTCCTTCATTAATAGAAACAAACAGGATGAATAAAGAGTCTCTTGAAGATCCAAAGGAAATGGATATTGGAGAGTCTTGTGCCCCAGATAGCGAAACAACATCTGACCTGCCTGTAGCAAGGCAAGAGACACCTTTAGAAGAAGCCATATCAGAACCTTTGCAGAAATGTGTTTCCTCTCCCCAGATGGAGTCAGACAGAAACATGAAAACATGGGAGGACCTACGAGGTTCAGAGAATTCAAATCCTGCCCTTTCAAGCAGAGAGGAGTTACCAATGAGTATATCAAAAATGCAAAGATGCTTCTCACAGGGGAATACAGACAGAAAAGATCTTCTTGAAATTGTTCTGGAGTCTTCTGACGTCAACTTGTTCATTCCCCTAGGAACCGAAAAGCATAAAAGCAGTGGACAACCAGCAGTTGTAGAAATTCAGGAGAGGCCAGAGGATGTAACTGAGAAGGAAAAGAACGCATTAAGAGTTCACGTGATGGAAGATGACATAAGCGGAAGTGAGGAACTCGAATGCAACACTAGAAGCAAGATTAACAATATGCAAGATGAACGAATATCTCCTGCGTTTCATGAGGCCACTCACACTGCCCTTTCTTTACCACCTCGTATGAAAATGCAGAGTGGATTGAAAACCAAGCTGGATACATCAGAAATAGGACTTCGTTTTTCCACAGTAAAGCCAGACGAATTACCAGACGACAGGAAAATATATTCTTCCTTTGAGAAGAACTGTCTAGTTAAAAAACCACAAGAAGACAACAGAGAGGAAGAACAACAGGCTCCACAAGAAGCAGCTTTGCAGCTAACGCCAGGTTTCAGGTTCAGCCCACGACTACAGCAGAAGCCCACGTCTGTCCAACTGGCACCAGGACAGAATAGTTCAAAAGGTCGCACCACTGAAAATAAAGACCTCGATGTTTACCCACAAACTCTCTCTACAGAGACAACTGTGGAGACTAACCCACACCCCGTGATGGATCCATTTCAAGTTGAGGTGAAGCAAAGCACAGACAGACCTACAGGCAGGGAAACTGCAGACCCAGTGCATCCTCTCACCATGTTCGAGAGCTTGCCAGTTTTGACTGAATCAACAGAATGTGGTGTCCCTTTGGGTGGAAGCCCTGAGAAGTTCCTGGATGCTCAGACTGCAGAAGAAAAGCAGGACTTAGAAGGAGATTTACCTGAAGTTGCCCTGGGGTCTTTCCATAGGCACATGCCTCCTTTATCAAATTTGAAAAGGAAGAAAATCAGAAAAAAAAAATCAGGAACCACAAATGTGCTCGGTTTCAAATGTGTGATTACGAAAGTAAAAAAGCCACCAAAATGTCACAGAAGAAGATTAAGAAGCAATTTCAAAATCATGATTAAACTCATACTTCAAGATAAATCCATGGCAGATATGCTTCCGAATGTTACTGACCCTTGCCTGTCTATTTTGCCCCACGTTAGAATGCACAGCAGATTAAACATAGGGAATCACGGTCATACCGAGCTAAAACAAGAGACATCAGAAGCTGAAAGAGAAGAAGACTATTTAGATATCATTAATAAAGGAAGTGACTCTGGAAACACAGTAGAAGCAGCTCGGTTGCAGGAGGAAGTAAGTGGGGACCAGGAAGCTTCACCAGAAGCAGTCCTTGAGGATCTCTGGAACCTCAGATTGGATGAAGATCCAGAGAAAGAGCTCAAATCCATGAAAGAAATGCAACAACCAATCGCATTTGCAGAAGTCATGGCAGAACCTATTCACATGGCCACAACAGGCCCAGTTCATGTTGAGAATATGGAGAAAAGCCGGATAGCACCCACAGATTTAAGATGCACTGAAGATGATTCTGAGATATCTGCTCCCACATCAGAAAAATCACTGATTGGAGACCCTTTAAACCAAACAAGAGAAAGTGATGTACCAGATGATGGAAGTGATACCAGGGAAACAGATTACTGTTTTGCAGCAATGGAGGTGGAACAACCCAAAGATTTACCAGCAATGTTCCCAAAGACTTTTAATTGCCACATGCCTGTCTTATCTCATTCTAAAGTGAAGAAAACTAGAGTAAGATTTTCACACATAGAATGTAGAGTGAACTCCAAGTCTGTACCTATGAAGGCATTGAAGCCATCCATTTCACAAATGTGTGATATCACAGGTCATCAAAGAAAGAAACTGGAATCTGACTTTAAGGCCAAGTTCAAAAAGATCGGCCAAGCTAATGGACTGGAATATGAATTTCTAAACACCCTTTACTCTCCTGTGCATAGCAGGTTACCAGGAGCGATAAAGAGCTTCCCCCATGTTCAACCAAAGCTCCGGGGCCTAGCCATTGAAGAGAGACCACTGTATGTTGATTTTTTTGATGAGAGTAATGCACTCTGTGACAGAGAAGAAAAAGGACAAGATGTAGAAGAAAAGGAGCAAAAGACTTTGCTAATAACAGCTCCGCAGCATACCCAGTACCTCTGGATCAATGGATGTCGAGGAAAGGAGACTCACCTTGCTGAACCAGATGCAGGCCTGCACTGTTTAACACAGGAGCAAGATACACAGCACCAAACATGCTTTAAACAAGCTGCCTTGCAGACTGATGTCCAGATGGGTCCTCGAGAAGCTAAGGAACTCCTGAAGACCAAGAAACCAGAAGATGACCTAACAGCCCCTGCGGGCCTGGAGGTTCTACCTCCCGAGGCAGGGAACTCATCACCTGTAAAACTTTTGAACATTCCAACAGAGTGTGGCGTAGCCTCTGGTGGAAATCTTACAAGGGAACGAGGTTCTTATTCTGTGGATAAAAATTCAGCGTTACCAGAAAGTTTGCAAGTGACCTTCTTGCAGTCCTCTGGTTCTGTTGACACTTTCATTTCTAAATCTCAAAGAAAGAAAAACACACTAAAATTAGCAAGAAAGCAAACAACAGTGAGTCGTAGAAACAGAGCTATGAGAGAACAAAACCTATCCACTCTGTGTATGCTCCCTGACAGGCAGAGAAAGGCATTGCAATGCAATTTTCAAATGAAGGGTTTACAGCAAAATAAAAACACAGGAGATATGTGTTCACCTGTCATTCTCTCCAGGGTGCCTGTTTGGCCCAACACCAAAATGAGCATCGGATTAAAGGTGGAGACAGATACCCAAGGGATAACAAGGCTTGATCATACGCAAATGCAAGAGAAATCACCCAATGAAAGAAAAGTATGTTGCCCAGCTTCTGTGGATATGAGTACTTTACCTAACAGTGTGAAAGACAGGAAGGAGAAGGGGGCAGGGGAACAAGATTTACCAATTCCAGAGAGTGGCCAAGGCTTCATATTCAGTACATATCAGGAGCAGGATCAGGACCTTATCAAATCAGATGAGGGGCAGAAACAAATAGGAAGTATAAATATCCATGTACAACCACAAACACATTTTGCAGAGAGTATTTTGAGCTCTGCTTCATGCCCAACATTGGATCCATTTCAACTGAGAAAGCTAGAAAGCGATGCTAGGTTTTTTCCTCCAACGTCAGGAGAAGCAAAGTTTGATGAAAAAATATTTTCTGCAAGAGAAGGTGGTGTTCCATCTGACGCAAACCATCAAAAGGAACAAGCTGGTGGAACTGAAAAGGAAGAGAAAGTGACTTTAGATTTCTGCATGGCTGCTTTATCTCTATCCAAAGGCAAGAGAAACTTCAAACAATATTCAGACATGAAAATCTTGATGAATCCCAAATGTGGAATTTTAAAAGCAAAGAAACCACCCATTTCACACATGCTCAATATCAAGGGCGGTGCTAGACGAAATCGTAGGAAAGAATTGGGATATAACTTGAGCACCAAAATGGGACAGGTAGGTCAGGGTACAAAAATGGCAGAGGGCAGGGACTCCCTCCTGAACATCATCTCTGCCATTAATAGATATAGTGACCGAGAAGGGGGAAAAGACATGTTAGGAGAAAAAAGACTCAGTTCCGAACAAGTAATGCAAAATATACCCCCACATGAAGGGAATATGACTCCAGATGATCCCAAAGAAGATGATCTTCAAGATGAAGAAAGTGAACAGGAGATGTTACTAAAAGTAATTCCACAGCACAGCCAACATTTCATACTCTGTTCAGACCAGACGAAGGAGCTTGAGCTTCAAAAACCAGGAAACAAAGGATGTGGGGAAACTCTGTTTTTTACCAAACAGGACATCCCCCAGCGCACACCAGATCCAGTGCAGGCAACACAGCCAAAGAGCAGCCAGCAGACACAAAACAGCACAGTGTGGTCAGCGAGTTCAAACCTTCCTCTTCTAAAGTCAAACGAATCACTAACCGGTCAAGTTGTAATTGATACAATGAAATGTGACGTCCCAAGTGATAAGAGCCACATGGGAGAACTGGATGATCATGGTAAAGAGGAAAAGTCAGAGTTTAAAGAAGATTTACAAGCACCTGTCCCTGAGTCTTCAGCTACTGCCACACCTGATCCCCCTGACCCTAAACAGGGGAGAAAGACATTTACATGTAGAGCCTTAAAAAGTAAAATGAGTCCCAAGTGTGTTGTTATGAAGGCAAGAAAGGCACCACAGATATTTAACATCCCTGGGAATGGCTGTCTGAAAACCATCCCTTCAAAAGCCCTGCGATCACAGATCATCGAGTTTTTGATTGAGATAAAATCCTCTGGGGCGCTAGAAGATGTTACTGCAGAGAGGAAGGAAGGAGGAGCCCAAGAATTGCTGGCAGCAATGCTGGAGTTCTGGGAGGCAGCCACACTTGCTTTACCTGTGTCGAAAAGAGAGAGAAACCACTCAGAACTTACAGACAATATAAATAAAATGAGGCCCAAATGTATCACTTTGAAGGCAAAGAAGACACCGATTTCCAAGACATTTAATGTCACAAAATGTGGTGCGCCAAGCCGTGGTAGGCAATTTGAAGGCAAGCTCAAAACCATGAGGAAACAAGGTCAGCCACTGGCAGTAGCCACGCCAAAGGCCACTTCCTCTCCCATGTCAGTTTCACTGGACATGAAGGTGCATAACAGAACCAAAGTAGAGACAGACATGCCAGGGAAGACAAGGTTCCATCCTGAGCTACAACGGCAAGGGCACTGGCCAGATGGAGGGGGAGCCTCGTGTCCCCATTCTAGGGCCGAGAGGGAAAAGGCCTGGAAGGAACTCAAAGGCCACGGTGGAGAAGCAACGCCTCGGAATTTCCAGCACCTCACTTCCAGTGCTCACCATATTAAGGAGGCTCGATGTGTGAAATCCGATCTCAAACGGAAGTATTCAGCAAGGGGAAAAATCCCAGAATCACTAACCATAGCAGAAGAGCTGCAACAACGCACGTTTTTTGCACAAAGTGTCTTGCATTCTGTGTCTTCCTCTATTTTGAATTCACTTCCGTCTGAGAAGGCACCAAAAAGGACAAAAACACAGAGGTCAAGGATTTTATCTCCAGTGACAGACAAATCACTCGGCGAATCTTTAGCTATTAAGGTACCAAGTGACGTCCTGCCTGAAACAGACCCAGCAAAGGAACCTGCTAGTTCTAGTCCAGAGGGAAAGAAAGAATTACAAACGGATTTACAAGGCAGAGCCCTACAGTCTTTCGGTATCTCCAGGCCGGATTCATCTGAAATTAAAGGGTTGGGAAATGTAGCACTGATCCCTACGTCTCAAACTGGGGAAGCCCAGATGGCATCAGTTTTGAAGACAACTAATACCGCTAGTCCCAGTGCCCCCAGCCATGGAAAGGAACTGGTCTACACCTTTGATAACATGGCCAAAGAGTTATCTCAGAGTATGTCAAATATATTTATGAATACTTCTTTTTCACCTACACCTGTTTCACCTGCCACCAAAACACATAAAAAACGGAAAGCCAAGAAAGACCCAGTCGAAGTCAGTATTATACAGCTAAAACCAGAGGACAGGAAAAGAGTGTGTAAAAGGTGCAGCGCCTTGGGCACCACATCTCAGTCAGGACGGCAAAACGAAAGAGAGGGCAAGGAAGTTGCATTCAAAACAGAAAGTAGAAAAGATGAAAATATGCTTATTACAGAGCAAGACATGCAGCAGCAAACACTAGTTTCAGAAAATATATTGGAGTCTATCTGTTCTCCTCTGATAATTCCATCTCAAACTGAAAAGGTGAAGAAGAACATCCCACCATATACAAACATACTGCATAGAAAAAGTGAAAAGATTTCATGTGTAAAAAGAGAGAAAGCGATGGTCGATGGTCTTTTAATTGATGAGGCAGGGTGTAGGACTCCATCTGCTGGGAATCCCACAAGGAGGCTGGATGCTTCCAGTCCAGCTCCCCTACAACCTGGAGAAGAGAAAGACATAAAAACTCAAAAAGTAACAAAATACGCAGCTGATCAAAATATCCCACTTCCCAAGTCAGGGATCTCAGCGCTTGGAGATTCACCTATTGAAAGCTGTAGAAGGAAAGTGGGTGGTTCTATTGTCAAGAAACATAAAGAGTTGCAAAGAGATTTACTAACAATATCCACAACGTCTGTTTTGTCTGAATCTAGAAGGCAGAAAAAAGCACTAAAATTTCCAGAACGGAAAGATCTTATGGGTCCCAGATATATAACCATGAAGACAAAGAGGCCTCTTTTTTCACAGGTGCTTAATATCACTGAGCATGGTCATCAGTACTGTGACAAGAAACAGGAATGCTATTTAAAGTCTGTGATAAAAGACAGGCAACAACATAAATGTATAGCTGATGCATTTTCATCTCTCACACCTGTTTCAACGGATAACAAGATAGATATTGAAATTGATAGCACACTCACCACAGGGACAGATCAACCAAGAGTACAAACACACAACCACACCTGCCCAGAGCTAGAGAAATCACTGAGTGTTGGGGAAGCATGGGAGGCCAATTTGATTGATACACAAAGCAGATCCAGCAACACAGGGGGAGTGAGTGTGCCACATGAGAAGGAAGAGGAAAACGTCCCAGAAATATCAGCAGAATCAGTTCCACACGAGAGCCAACATCTCCATTTCACTTCTCATCATGTGAAAAATCTTGGCCCTTGCAAATCAAAACCTAAACTGGATAGTTCAGAAGGTAGAAGTATTTGGGATCTGTCTTGTGCGGCACAAAACATGAGGCAAGAAGAACACATTAGAAAAACTATTTTAAAGCCTGTCTCTAAAAGCGTGATGACTTTAATTCGAGTCCAAACACTGAAGAAAGTTCTTCACACTCAAGAGGAAATCCAACACATGGCAGATCTAAAGACCCCATTTCCAGAAGCTAGGAAATCAGAAACTGGTTCCTTACATTGCGATGGTGTCTGGGATGGAAATCCTAGGAGGAAACAAGATAATCCTATTTTTAAGAAAAAGGCAAGGAGTCAGAGTGACTTACTGGGAACAGTCTTAAAGCCTTTAGGTTTCTCCAGCCTTGATTCATCTGAGCCTGAGATCCAGAGTCATACAGCAGAGGCTGTAGGCGAGAAAAGCACAATGAGTCCCAAGCAGGCAGCTCTGGAGGCAGGGACGTTGCCAGCTTTACAGGAGCTTGATAGCACGAGGTGTCTTACCGGAAACCATAGAGAGAAAAGCCACAAACTGAAGACCGAGGCAAGAGAGAAGCGATGGAATGAAGGTGCGAGAGAGACATTATTCCATGCCAGCGAGGGAGCTAAGAGTCCACCAACCACGTTAGTGACTGATAAACTCTCATTTGATACAGCAGTGAGGGACAGTCTGGATAACCATGGAACACTTCACAAAAATCTAGGTGATTTTGTTACAGAGAAAAAGGCAGAGCTGGACAAAAACTTAGCCACAGTTCTCCTGGGGCCTTTCGATTTATTCATGCCTGTTTTATCTGACTCTGAAAGCCAGATAAACGCAGTGCAAGAGAAAATCATACCGAAACGCAAATGTTCAGTGATGAAAAAAAAGGAGCCACTCATTTCACAGCTATTTAAAATCAGTAGGCAATCTGCCACAAAACAGAGGACGAAATTTAGATCCAAGGTAGAAACCAAAATGAAAGAGATGCACTCAGGTAAAAATGCAACTGATATGTATACAAATGCCACTTACTTCGAAGTGGATACCTCCAACATTAGAAGGCAAAGCAGATTCCAAACAGAGGCAGACAGAATATCAGGGTTTAATCCTGTACAGCCAACACACACTCAGCTGCCAGTCGAAGACAGAGTGGTTTTACAGTCATGTAATGCCATAGGTCCTGCTGCTTTAAGCATTAACAAAGAACAGGAGCTAGACACACACACAGAGAAAGCTGTGTTAAACACAGACCTAAAATCTACAGATGCTTCTCCATCTATTCCACCACATACAAAAATGGAGCAGTCACCTAACACCTCGAATAACTATGAAGAATCTTCTGAAAAGAGAAATGCCCTAAAGAAAGCAAAAGGTATGGAGGAAAAAGAGTATGAACAACAGGTCTTGTCTGGAACACCTTCACAATATACCCAGTCACTTGAGTTTCTACAAAAGAAGCAGCAAGAACTATGTGTCTCAGGAAACATCCAGAACTCTGCTTATTCTTATACACCTCCATACCCCCAAATCCTAAACCATCAAGCTAATGCGAAAGCAGCAGGTGTGGAAAGCACTGTGCCTACTGAACAGGTAAAATCAAAGGCAAAGAAACCGTTTGTTTCCCTGATGTATAACACAGCAGGGCATGGAACCCAAAGCCACAAAAAGGAGACAAGGTTTAACACCAAGAAGCAGAAGCCAGGGTTCCAGCAAGATAAAACTGAGGTAGAATTCTCTCTGAAAACTATCTGTGACCCTGAGTCTATTCCACCTCAAATTCAAGAGTTGATGGAAGCGGAAAGGGAGAAAGGCAAGCCTCCAAGGCCAGAGAAATCGCTGAACACAAGACAAATAGCATTTTCACGGTCTCTTGCTAAGAGTGCCAAATCCAGAAATAGGAAAACCCCGAGACAGTGTATCAGAAAGCAAGAAGAAAATTGCCAAATTGCTTCGCTGGACCTCTTCCCACAGTGTAGATATCGATTCGTGATGAGACAGCAACTGAAGAAGAGCCCCACCCATGTCAAATACACAGTAAATTTGAAAAGAGAAGCACATCCTGCTCAACCTTCACCAAAGAGAGCAAGCTGCTCCACCACATTTGACATCTCAAGAGTAAGAGTACACACACAGCGCCAGCACCTCATCGCCCTGGGAGTAAAGGCGGGAGACAGAGACAAGGCCCAACCTCCGGTGTCAACTCCGCAGAGGACGGAAGTATCTGAGAAAACAGATATTTCTTTAAGTTCGAATGGACAGAATATGTGTCTTCCAGAGTCAGGTGCTTCTCAAGAGAAGACTTGCAAGGAACAGAATCTGCTGAAAGAAGGAAGTAATTCAAGGACACTGGTGGAGCCTACTTTGTACTCCATTACGGAAACCTCTTATTTGGAAAATACCATTCCAAATCAACTGGCAAGAGATGGCTTAAGAGAAACTGATACCTTACAAGGTTCAAAAGGACAGACATTTCTTTGTGCAAACGCAGAAGCCCAGCAATATACACCTGCAGTGGAGATCGGAGACGTGAAACCAGATCCCATTCCGGAACGTCTCCTGGATTCAGCATCTTGCCCCAGTGGGGAACTTCATGTGAGAGAGGCAGGAAATGCAACACAGAAAGAAAAAGTTAGCATCCCTGTTGTTTCAGACATCAATCTATGGGAAACCGAGATGCCAAAGGTAACGAACCTTCTATTAACATCAAATGAACAGAAAATAAACTGTTCCAAACAAGGGAGGACAGAGCAGCGAAACAGTTCTAACCAGAAGAAAGGAAATCTTCTGGAATTCATTTCCTCTTGCATATTGTATCAACTCCATATTGAAAGGCGAAAGAAAGAAATCTCAGCCAAAGGAATGAGTTCAGCGGTTTTGAGTCCAGTGGTCCAGAAAGCATCAGACACAGTAGATACTCCAGTGGATCAACCTCCGTGCTCAGGAAGAAGAAAAGGACATCAACAGGAAAGTACACGCAAGGCTCTCCCAACATCTGTTTCTCATTCTATGATGAATATATTTCAGATTAAATTGCCAGGAGTAATGAAGGCAGCAAAGGACGTCAATAGTCCAAGGCACCACAGTTCAAACACAGAAGGAACTGGCTTGCCTGGTGCAGGAACAGAAGAGCAACCAGAATGCATACAACGTATTTGGCCAAATCTTGCTTCTGATCCTTCAAGAGATATATTATTTCAAAGTAAGATGCCGTATGAAAAGACAGTATCGGAAGAAGTAGTTAGCACTGTGGAGTATACTCCAAGTACAGAAGTACTTTGTTCACATATTACAGGAAAAGGAGGCCAGCAAGAGAAATGGGTGCCTGAGACCCTTCAAAAGTCCACATCTCACCCCCAAGCAGGTCTCCACCAAGCTAATATCTCAGTGCAAGAAGCAAAGTTTGATGACACAAGTAAGATGCATTCCGAATATTCAACTCCACAGGCTAAGGAAGCATTAAAAGGAATGGATGTTATTTTTGGATATACACAAAAAAGTGAAAAAGGACAGAACTTACCCAGCGTGGAACAAAAGCAGCAGAACCTACTGATTCCCTCTGAGAATTTTCCCTCCCTGAGAATTCCCTCTGAGCATACATCTTACCCTCAAAACAATCCCTGGCTCCTGCCGCATTTAACGCCTCAGACGAAAGAAGCATTATCCGAAGTAGGTAATGTGTCGAGCAGGACAAAAGGATTAGACTTGATTTCTAAAGAACAACTAAATACTCAACGTGAGTGTGGCCTGGAATGGACTGTACCCTCAACTCCTCCAACGCAAACGACGAGACACAATACAAGGTCACCTCTAGAATCATCCAGTGAAACTGCAAAATATCAGAATGTCTCACTGATAAAAGGAAAGAAATTATTATATGGGGAGCAGACAATTGGTTCAATAACAAAAGTTAGCTCCCCCAAGCTAAGTGTTAGAAAGAAGGTGCACTTATGTAAAGCATGTCGAAAAAAACTACGAAAAGAGGTATGTCTACCTGGATTTTTTTCACATTCTCTTTCTAGCCATATGCCTCCTTTGCCTGAAAATAAAAGACAGAAGAATGACCTAAAACAAGAAGTTGAGAAAGACATAGTATCCACCCGAAGGACTGGGGGGAAATTGATATTTTCAAACATATTTAATACCACTGACTGTGGTGGTCCAGGCAACAGACCAGAACTGCCAAGGAAGATAAAAGAGAAAACGGTAAATTTGAACCATAGAAAGGTTAAACCTGATTTGGTTGTGACAAATGTATATGAGCCCATCTCTTCTCTCAAACTGAATATAAAGACAGCTGATGAGATTACCTCAAATAATGTAAAACGAATTAAACAACTTATATCGCAGAGAAAGGAGATTAGAATAAAGGGAGTCGATGTGAAAGGAACAGTGGATCCCAACATTACCTTGAAGGCAAAGAAACCATCACGATCACACATGCTCAGTGAAAAGGAATCGCCAGGGAAGTTGAACATTATACAGCAAGAGAGCGAGGGGCAGATAGGCAAAGGTATGTCAGGTGTGAAGCTGACAAACTTGTTTGCTTCTGTACCATCTCTGTCACCTCTTGATTTGAATTTAAGAACAAAAGGCGGAAGAGATTCATCAAGAATACCACAGAACTGCCTTCCACCACTAAAGCTCCAGGCAACATCAAATATCAGGAAAGCGTCATTTGCAGAGTCAATTAACAGAGAAAGTTTAAGCAACATAATAGAATCAAAACGTTGCCCACAGCAAAAGAGGGAAGATGGAGACAATATAGTATATGTGAAAGATAAAAGGGACTGCAAAAGGGCCACTTTTAAAAGAAAGAAAAAACTTTTCAAACACACACCGCATGCACCGCAGTGGGACAATAAAGAGCAAGAGGAAATGATACAGGAAGATGAGAGTGATGGAAATGTAGTTCTGAATAAGCCCCATGCCTCCATTCCATCTTCTCACCTGGAGCAGGGTCCTGGAGTAAAAGAAGCGGCATCACAAACAGTATCATGGTTCTGCCCTCCATCACTGACCCTCCAGGAACTGTCAGATGCAGTGATAGCATGTAAGGAGCCAACTGACGATATTTTAAGCAATATAGCAAGATCAAAATATATGTCACAGGAAAATGAAGACAGAGTGGACACGGCTTTGAAAGAGATAAGGCATCCCCAAAGAATGCCTCTGGAGGTGAACCAGTCTCCAGTTGCCCAGGAACTGCAGTTGAACATCAAAGAAAAAGAGGAAAAGATGCAGCAAGATAAAGGTAAACAAGTCAGGATTCAGAGACAGTCCTGTGTTTGCATCTCTTCTCCACCTTACTCTGAAGTGGACACAAGAAGGGGAGGAGAAGCAGTCTTGCTAAGAAAAACAAGATCCTGTTTTCTACAACCCAAACTCCAGGAGTCATCAGATATGGGAAACGTAGCATATGAAAAGTCTGTTTCTGGTGATATCTCAAACAGGGTAAAACAAGCTACAGAACATGCAATCCAAGGAGAAGAGGAGAGAGTTAATATGGAAGAAGTCCTCCTTTCGAAGAAAAAGAATTCACCACTTTCACAGGAAATCCAGCTGGACATCAAGGAACAAAAGAAAAAGATACATAGAATTCAAGGTGAACCAAGTGTGATTTTGATCTGTACTTCCAGACCTGCCACTTCTTTTAACTTGAACACAAGAATAACAGAAGCAGATGACAGAGCTAAAGTAACAAGATATTCTTGTTCAGAACTACCCCACCAGAAATCATCAGATATAGTGAAAAAAGCAAATCGAGAGTCAACTGAGATAGATATCATAAGTGATGTACAAGCAGCAAAGGACTTTATGCCCCAGAAAGGAGAGGATCAAGGAGAAACAGCCAATATGAATTATATGAGGTACTCCAAAGAAACAAGTTCCAAGGCAAATGAGTTCCCACTTCCACACGTTCCCAGTAACCCTGGGAGCCACAGCCCCCAGACTAGAGATAAACCAACAAACAGACGAGAAAACCTGGGTCATGCACAGGAAAGAAAAAGTGAACTAGATGAGGTCCTGACCGGACTTTGTCTACCTCAGTTTACATCAATCAAAGGCGAGAAGGAGAACCAAGGAGCTCTTAAATCCTGTCTTCCACCGTTATGGCGCAGGAAGTCATCAGATGCACAGGAGTTAAAATATACAGTGTCACCTCTGAGTGAGATCTCAAGCGATTCAAAAAGAACAGAATACATGACGTGGGAAGAAAAGGATAAAGCAAATATTTTTGTGAGGGACCCAATGCATCCCAAGTCCTTATCTCTGAAGGTAAGGAAATCCCCGCTTTTCCGTATGCTTGAAGCAAAGAAACTGCAAGTGAACATTAAGGAGCAAGTGAAATGGGAGCAGAAAGGGAGAAGGGACACAGTTGTGATTCTGAGCAAAATCTGCCCTTTTGTCACTTCCTCAACTCATCTTAAATCTGACACGATAAAAGAAGACAAACGTGGTCCAGTAGTCCTAAGGCACTCTGGGCCACATCTCAAGATCCAAGCCTCACGGCCTTCAGTACAGAAAGCACCTCTAAAGTCAACTGATAGAAAGAAAGAAAAACAATATCCGCCACCAACAGAAAGGAACAGAGCACACACAACAGTTGTGAGAGGCACGGTGCATGCCAGTGGCTCAGACTTCAAGGCAAAGACGTCATCCCCCCATGATGTGTTCGGTGTCGCCAAGCACGATGCTCTGAGCAGGAGAAAGGAAGCGCGCCCAAGCGCGGAGGAGAGTGCAAAACGGGGGCAGGAGCGAGCAGGAGAGCCTGGTGTGACTCCAACAAAAACCCCTCCTGCCTTGCCTTCTCCATCAGACCGTGGACTGGATGCAGGAATCAAAGACGACAAACACTCACCTGCAGTCACGGGATTCTCTCCACCATTTCAGCTCCTTGAGTTATCGGGTGCAGGGAAAATCAGGCATGCAGATTTCAGTCAAGGTATTAGCTCGTGTAATATAACAGTAAGAGCTAACGGACGTGTGTCGTATACAGAGACAGAGATCAGAGTAAAAAGAAAAGATGAGAAAGATAGAAAACACCCCAAAATCACAGCTGTGGAAGCCCAAACATCCCCACTTACACATTTGCTCAGTAGAAACAGACTGCCTTTGAATGTCAAAGAGCGAGGGAAGGAAATGCAGGATGGCAATGGTGAGCTGGGAATGGTTCTGAGGGAAACTCGTGCCTCCTTACCTTCTCCATCTTCCCTGAGACAAGACACTAGCAGAAATGAAAGGAAAGATGCAGAAAGAATAACGCAATCCTGTTTTCCACCACTGAAGATTTTTGATCCACTCAACCTAAACACAAAAGCAGATGCTAAGTCATTTGATGGTTATTTGTTAAAAAACAAAGTTAGACTCAAAACAGATAATGAAGACAGAGTGCTTCCAATATCTGTGCATCGAAAGGCAACAGAATTACCACTTTCACACAGATGTGATACCAAAGAATCACAGTGCAAAATGAAAACGCAAAAGAAAATGGTACAGAGAGAGGACAGTGAACTAGCTACAAGACTGAAAAACATCTGTACTTCTTTACTGACTCTACCATATCTTAAATCTGATACACCAGAAGGAGAGAGGTACGTGATAAGAATCACAAAATTGCCTCCCCCACAAGCAGAATCACCTATTATACTTACACACAACCTAACTGACCTTCAGGGAAAAACTAAAGGGAAGGTTTGGGAAGATAAACAGGAGCCAGGTGATGCCATGCACACTGAGACCTGTGCTGCTCTCTCTTCTTCTCTTTGCCTTGATGAAAACACCAGCATAAGAGAAGAGGGCATGTCAATGTTACCAAGATCCTCTTTGCTCCCAGTAAACTTCCAGAAATCATCAAGTTCTGAGGAAGTGATACATGTAGAGTCAATGGCGAGTGATACTGTCATTAGTCCCCGCAAAGAAAAATATTTGCCCCGGAACAAGAAAGAGGACGAAGTAGAAAGAAGAAACTTTGTGTCTCCCAAACATCAACGAAAGGAGATGCAGGAAAGTAAAGATGAACCAGGTATGGTTCTGACCAAATTTTCTACTTCATCCCCATCTCTCTCTGCCCTCAAATTGGATAAAGCGGTACAAGTGGATGATGAAACGCTAGCACGTACAAGGTCTATTTTGCAGAGAGTATCATTTGGAGGGAAATTATATACAGACACAACTAGTGGTGATACCACGGAAGAGGCTCAAACCCTGACCAAATCTTCTACTTCATCACCATTTCTCCCTGCCCTCAAGTTGGATATAGAAGTCCAAGTCAATGATGAAATGCTAGCATGTAGAGAATCTGCTCTGGGGAGAATGTCATATGCAAGAGAAGCAGTACATACGGAGATAATTAGTGGTGATACTATGAAATATGCTCAAAACTGGACCAAAATTTCTACCTCATCACCACCTCTCCCAACCCTCAAACTGGATAAAGAAGTACAAGTTAATGATGAAACGCTAGCACATACAAGGTCTATCTTGAGGAGAATTTCATATGCAAAGGAAATAGTGCACAGAGATTCAATTAGTAGTGACATCACAGTTCAGTTCAGTTCAGTTTCAAAAGATGGTCAAAACCTCACCAAATTTTCAGCGTCATCACCATATCGCTCTGCCCCCAGATTGGATAAAGAAGTTCAAGTCAATGACGAAATGCTAGCACTCTTTAGAAGGTCTGTTCTGGGGAGAGTAGCATATGCAGGGGAAATAGTACACAGAGATTCGATTAGTGGTGATACCATGAAAGATGGTCAAAACCTGACCAAAATTTCTACTTCATCACCATTTCTCCCCACCTTCCAATTGGATAAAGAAGTACAAGTTGATGACGAAATGCTAGCACATAGAAGGTCTGTCTTGGGAAGACTGTCATATGCAGGGGAAAGAGGACATACAGATTCAATTAGTGGTGATATCACAAAAAGTGACCAAAACTTGACCAAATTTTCTGCTTCATTACTGTCTCTTCCTGCCCACAAATTGGATAAAGAAGTTCAAGTTGACGGCGAAATGCTAACATGTAGAAGGTCTGTCTTGGGAAGACTCTCATATGTAGGGGAAACAGCATATACAGATTCAATTAGTGGTGATATCACAAAAAATGATCAAAACTTGAGCAAATTTTCTGCTGTGTCACCATCTTTTTCTGCCCACAAATTGGATAAAGAAGTTCAAGTTGACGGCGAAATGCTAGCATGTAGAAGGTCTGTCTTGGGAAGACTCTCATATGCAGGGGAAATAGCACATACAGATTCAGTTAGTGACGATATCACAAAAGTTGGTCAAAACCTTACCAAATTTTCTGCTTCATCACCATATCTCTCTGCCTTCAAATTGGATAAAGAAGTTCAAGTCAATGATGAAATGCTAGCACGTAGAAGGTCTGCCTTGGGGAGAATTTCACATGCAGGGGAAACAGTACATACAGAGACAATGAGTGGTAATACCATGAAAGATGTTCAAAACCTGACTAAATTTTCTGCTTCATCACCATGTCTTCCTGCCCTCAAACTGGATAAAGAAGTACAAGTTGACGATGAAATGCTGGCACGTAGAAGGTCTGCCTTGGGGAGAACTTCACATGCAGGGGAAATAGTACATAGGGGTTCAATTCATGGTGATAGCACAAAAGATGGTCAAAACCTGACCAAATTTTCTGCTTCATCACCATATCTCTCTGCCCTCAAGCTGGATAAAGAAGTACAAGTTGATGAGGAAATGCTAGCACATAGAAGGTCTGCTTTGGGGAGAATATCAAAGGCAGGGCAAATGATACATACATATTCAATTAGTGGTGATTCCAGGAAAGATGTTCAAAATGAGGAACAACCTATTCCTGAGAAAGAAGAGAGGGACAGAGAAAAATCAGTAGATAGGAGAGGTGTGATGCACACCAAATATATAATTTTGAAGTCCAAGAAATCGCCTTCTTCATATACACTCCACAGATCAGAACTGTATCTGAACCTTGGAGGGACAGAGCAAAAGAAACAGGAAACTCGAGGTAAACCACCTGGTAAGATGGTAAGAAATATTTATCTTGCCACACCTCCAACTAAACTGAAATTGGACAAAGGCACACAAGTAGATGAAGGAAAGCTTGGAATTAATAAACCCTCTCTACTTCCACGAATGATTTCAGCATTATCAGATGCAAAGAGAAGAACAGATACAAAGGGAATCAGCGGTGATGTAATAAAAAGAAAACAATGCATGTCAGAGAAAGAAAAAAAGCTTGATGTGAAACATGTAGATATGAGGCTACGGACCCATCACAAAAAATCAGCGATTTCACCAATTCCAGATGTCCTTAGTACAAAGAAATTTGTGTTGAATGTTATTAAAGAGCCAGGGGAAAAAGTACACAAAGATAAAGATGAACCAAGTATGGTCCTGACAAGGACTTTTCTTTCTATCCCTTCTGCACCTCTTTATTTAGATTTAGGGAGCAAAACAGACAAAGACACACCAGAAATCACAGGATCCTCTGGTTCACAGCAACATCTCCAGGAAACATCAGATACTCAGAAAACAGCAATGAGAGAGTCAGCTGCTGGTGAGAGGGAAATAGTTAAAAATGCAGAATGCTCAGTGCCAGAAGACGCCATGCAACAGTGGACATCAAACTTTGTGATCAGTGTACAGCAAAGGAGGGAACCTCTGCAAGTCAAATCTGAAGGAGATGTGAGTCAGTTACTTTCAAATTCACAGCAGGAGGACTTTTATGTCACAGGGTATGGTACTATAAAAAGTGGGAAAAGGCTAGAATGTTTCTTTGCAGGGTCAGAGGCTCAGCAAGAAAAATACAAACCAGAAACTTTGGCTACAATTCTTTCCTTCCCCATGATGGATCTCACTAAAATTGAAAGTCTGAAGAAAGAAACGGAAATAATGAATAACTTAAACCATAAGATAAGTCCTCACATTCTGGTTTCACTGCCAAGGAAATTATCCAAGGAAATATATGCCACACTCGGCTCCCCTGTCAGTTCAGAAGGATTTTCTGCTTCCAAGCAAGATGTCCACCACCAGCAAGAAGCTTTATCACAAGCATCTCCAGCATCTACAGATCTGTGTAAACTGGATAAGCCAGAAGAAGATGGACAAAACAATGGAAAAACAAAGGAAATGTCCCCTCCCAATGTGTTAGCACCACAGATAAAGGAACCCCTTGAGGAAATGAATCTCACAGAGTCAGATGCACTCCAAAATGCAGATCAAGAAATTGTCATGAAAAAGCAAGTGGTGCTGCAGTCTGGGAGTGGACAAAAGACCAGAGTGGATTCTCATCTTTCTCTGAAAATTCCACTGCAACATGTAAAGCAAAGGACATCATTGGAAATAGATGTGTGCAAGCAAACTACAGTGTGCCCGGGAATACGAACGGGTATGACAGAGTTTGATGCCCAAAGAAGGAAAAAGGAGCAGACATTGCTTGTTCCAGATAAAGAGGCACAGAGTCTAGAAGCGCTTCAGAAGTCTGTTTCCTCCTGGATTTTTCCACTTCAATCTGGAGATGCGGGGGGAAAAGACGAAACTGACACTGGCTCTACTGGAAATCTGGAGCAAAAAAAGTTAGAAATGAAAGAAGGGATATTAAGAATAGATACAAACATAGCTGTCCGTCTAGAAGAGGACAGAATAGAAATGCACAAACACACCATTGTTAATCTGGAGGAGGAGACAATAAAAATGGACACAAGCAATACCGTAAACCTGAACACAGCATCTCTAAAGGCAGAGGAGCCTCAGGTTAAGACTCAGGTAATCACTCCCACAGCAAACAGATGCCCAATCAAGCAAAAACAGAAAAAGGAACTAGAAGTGTCCAGTGCAAAACATAACGTTCAACTACAAAAAATGCTTCAAAAACATGCTCTGGATTCATTTTATGCCTATATTCCTCTTTCTCCCAAATTAGGAGGCCAGAAAGGCAGATTAACAATAGCAGACTTGAAAAGAGAATTGGGCCCCAAACATTTAAATATGAAAATCCGAAAACATCCAATTTCACAGATTCTAGGCAACACGGGACGAGGTACTCCAAGCAATCGAAAGAAATTAGAGTATAACTTTAACAAATCAAAGAAAATAGCTTTGAGAAGAGGAGATGCCTCAGAAATATTTATCAGAAGTCTTTCTATTTCCACAGTGAGTCCATCTCAGACTAAAGACTCAGTAAAATCTCAGACAAACCTAGAAAGTGCAAAGAGAACCCATATTTCAGAATTCCAGAAGAAATCACCAAATACTAGTGAAACTATGAAGAGGGACAGTTCAAGCATTGTGAAAGAAGGGAACCAGAATTTTACAAACACAATTCCACAGGATTCCCAGCCCTTCATGGTAGACAAACAACAAACGTGCAAACTTCCTAACACCAAATCAGAAGCAAACCTCAGCAGAGAAATAAATAAAAATCTAGCTCCACAAACAAACGAAAGGGTTGTTCCAGGCCAGGATATCTCTAGGATCATAAAAGAACCTGACGTGCTTATGATCAAACAAGAAAAGGCACCAAAACCCACTGAAACACCCACAGAGTGTCTAATCATGTCTAAAGATCCAAAGGAAAATGTGGAAAGGATTGTAAAAGAAACTGACTTGCTTATGGTTGAACAAGAAGAGGCACCAAAACCCACTGAAACACCCACAGAGTGTCTAATCATGTCTAAAGATCCAAAGGAAAATGTGGAAAGGATTGTAAAAGAAACTGACTTGCTTATGGTTGAACAAGAAGAGGCACCAAAACCCACTGAAACACCTACAGGGCATCTAATCATGTCTGATCCAAAAGAAAACACAGAAAGAATCATAAAAGAACCTGATTTGCTTATGGTTGAACAAGAAAAGGCACCAAAACCCATTAAAAAACCTAGAGAGTGTCTAGTCATGTCTGAAGATACAAAGGAAAGTGTGGAATGGATCATAACAGAACCTGACTCGCTTATTATGGTTGAACAAGAAAAGGCACCAAAACCCACTGAAACTGCTAGAGGGTGTCTAATCATGTCTGAAGATCCAAAGGAAAATGTGGAGAGGATCGTAAAAGAAACTGACTTGCTTATGATCCAGCAAGAAAAGGCACCAAAACCCACTGAAACTCCTACAGCATGTCTCATCATGTCTGATCCAAAAGAAAACACAGAAAGGATCATGAAAGAACCTGACTTGCTTATGGTTGAACAAGAAAAGGCACCAAAACCCAGTGAAACTGCTACAGGGTGCCTAATCATGTCTGAAGATCCAAAGGAAAATGTGGAAAAGATTGTAAAAGAACCTGACTTCCTTAAGGTTGGACAAGAAAAAGCACCAAAACCCATTAAAACACCTACAGAGTGTGTAATCATGTCTGAAGATCCAAAGGAAAATGCGGAAAGGATCGTAAAAGAACTTGATTTGCTTATGGTTGAACAAGAAAAGTCACCAAAACCCATTAAAAAACCTAGAGAGTGTCTAGTCATGTCTGAAGATACAAAGAAAAGTGTGGAATGGATCATAAAAGAACCTGACTTCCTTAAGGTTGGACAAGAAAAAGCACCAAAACCCATTAAAACACCTACAGAGTGTGTGATCATGTCTGAAGATCCAAAGGAAAACATGGAAAAGATCGTAAAAGAACCTGACATGCTTATGATCCAGCAAGAAAAGGCACCAAAACCCTCTGAAACTCCTATAGCGTGTCTAAACATGTCTGAAGATCCAAAGGAAAATGCGGAAAGGATCGTAAAAGAACTTGATTTGCTTATGGTTGAACAAGAAAAGGCACCAAAACCCATTAAAAAACCTAGAGAGTGTCTAGTCATATCTGAAGATACAAAGGAAAGTGTGGAATGGATCATAAAAGAACCTGACTCACTTACGGTTGAACAAGAAAAGGCACCAAAACCCACTGAAACTCCTACAGGGAGTCAAATCATGTCTGAAGATCCAAAGGAAAATGCGGAAAGGATCGTAAAAGAACCTGACTTCCTTAAGGTTGGACAAGAAAAAGCACCAAAACCCACTAAAACACCTACAGAGTGTGTAATCATGTCTGAAGATCCAAAGGAAAACATGGAAAAGATCGTAAAAGAACCTGACATGCTTATGATCGAGCAAGAAAAGACACCAAAACCCACTGAAACTCCTATAGCGTGTCTAAACATGTCTGAAGATCCAAAGGAAAATGTGGAAAGGATCGTAAAAGAACTTGATTTGCTAATGGTTGAACAAGAAAAGGCACCAAAACCCATTAAAAAACCTAGAGAGTGTCTAGTAATGTCTGAAGATACAAAGGAAAGTGTGGAATGGATCATAAAAGAACCCGACTTGCTTATGGTTGAACAAGAAAAGGCACCAAAACCCACTGGAACACCCACAGAGGGTCTAATCATGTCTGAAGATCCAAAGGAAAATGTGGAAAAGATTGGTAAAGAACCTGACATGCTTACGATCCAGCAGGAAAAGGCACCAAAACCCTCTGAAACTCCTACAGGGAGTCAAATCATGTCTGAAGACCCAAAGGAAAAGGCGGAAAGGATCGTAAAAGAACCTGACTTCCTTAAGGTTGGACAAGAAAAAGCACCAAAACCCTCTGAAACTGCTACAGGGTGTCTAATCATGTCTGAAGATCCAAAGGAAAATGTGGAAAGGATCGTAAAAGAAACTGACATGCTTATGATCCAGCAAGAAAAGGCACCAAAACCCACTGAGACACCTACAGGGTGTCTAATCATGTCTACAAATCCAAAGGAAAATGTGGAAACTCACATGAAAAGCACCCTAAATATGAACAGTTCTCCTCCAAGGGTAGAAGAACCACAAGATGAGACTCAACCCGTTGATATCACGGGGTGTGCCTCGCCATTCGATCATAGGGATCAGAGTGAACTTGTACAGGACACAGCCATGCAAAAGGTCCAGCAACAAGAAATTTCTCTAGGAACTGTGCCTATTCAACCACAAGCTAAAGGTAATGAAAGAAAACCAGTGGGATATAGTCCAAGTGCAGGAATTATGATTCCTATTTGTGAAGCAATTAAAAATGTTCTTGAATCCCAGATAAAAAACATAATTCAAAACACGTTTTTTCCTAAAAACCTTGAAAAAGCAAAAGACAATAAACCTGTTGATTGGAAGTCACAATGTCTCACAAGGGGTCCAAGTACACTATCCATGACAATACATCCTGAATTGCAGCCAAAACCTATTTTAGAAAATTTTACTTGCAAAGAAAAAGTTAAGCTCACAAATCATTTAGAGTCGAAAGCACCTGAAATAAGACTGAATTTGATACCAGAGGTGGTAAAACAATCCTTCCAAAGGTTCAGCTTTTATCAAAAATTGGCTGTTTCAAAACATAACAGTTGGAAGCTCTATCCAAGACATAAACAAATGTTCTTTTTGCCTCTGGAAGGGATTGATACTATAGAATTTAACCTAAAACACGAATCCGAAAAAGACTCACTTCCTGTCAATTGTATGAAGTCACTGATTGTTAATGTTTCAAGAGGTAGTGAAGAGGCAGTGAGCATTACAAAGTTAAAGAGGATGAAAGCGCTAGAAAGTGGAGCACCTTCACTGACTTCCCCTAGAGAGAAAACATTGCCTCATATTCTCCAGAACTGCTCAGTAGGAGAGAAAAACAAACTCCTCATACACTTTTCTAAGAAGACGCTGGAGATTCAAATGAAAGCCTTTCCCAGAATTGTAAGGGACTCTTACACAATGGCCAGTGCTCAGGATGGACAGAAACCTTTATCTAAATGTTTTCATTCTGTGGTCAAAGTACCAAAACGAAGAAACAGAGTTTTGTTACTTTTTGAGGAAGACTCTCTTCATCAAATAGATCTTGATTTACAATACAAATACCTCCGTTTTCTCCTGGGTTCTCCAGTTGCAAGGATGTTCCCTAACCCAATTGTATTTCCCAAACATAGTCTTAAATTACAGACAGTTGCAATATGTAAAAAAGTAGATAGCAGTGGGGAAAGTGGCGGTCATTCCATTAATACACAACCATTAGAACATATCCCTTTCAAAACACAAAGTTTCCATGAAAACTCATCATTAGCCAGAAATTTCTTGGCACCTACCCAGGTGTGTGCCCCTGACCCTGATCAACACAGCACAGTGCAGAAAGATACCATGGCTCTTTCTAAGTTAAAATCTCATGTGACTCCAGAAAAAGATAAACAATGTCATGTATGGTTTCAAGAAACAAGTGCATATGAATCTGTTGATTTAATGATTCAGAAAAAGGCTCAGGATGCAGGCGGTTCCCATTCAATTCAGAATTCTGAAGATTTTACTGACAGTCAGACAGATATTGAGAATTCAGATAACTTGGAGGAATGCTCAGCTCATGATGTACATGAGAGTGAAGACTGTATCTTTTTAGATGCCACCCCTTATTTAAGGCAGGAAGCGGAGACTATTCTATTTGAATTACAGAAAGGCATACCTGTGGAAAATCTCTACAAGAAGAAGAAAGTCAAAATGGGTTTGAAACCACTTTACAGTGAAGATTCAGGTTCCCAGCATCTTCGAGGTCATCGACAACATTCGTCAATTGTGACACCCCATTCTTACGAATCCCATAAAAGCAGGATGAACAGGTCCTCCAGTATTACACCACCTTCTTATGAATCCCACAGAAGCAGGAAACACAGATCATCCTCCAAAATGACGCCATCATCTCATGAATGTCGAGAAAGCAGGAAACGTGGGTGGTCCTCCAAAATGCGGCCCCCTGACCCGTGGTGTCACAGCTCCTTGAATACCGTTGAGGTTCCATCTGTATCCTCTTCCATCTCTTTCAATGGGGAGACGCTTTCACAGACTACAGTAAGCGGGAAAAATTCTTTAGTTCCCTTAACAGAATCCAATATTAAATTACATCTTGCAAAAAGCCAAGGCAAACCTCACAGGCATTCAGAAAGCAGAGAAAGAAGGAAGGCCAAATTGGACTTCTTTAGAAAGAACAGCATGCCTTGGGAATGTGATGACAGTTATACAAAGAGTAAAGAGAAACACACAAGAAGGAAGGATGTGAGGGCTTATGCATCAGAAAGACCAGATTATTTCCCAAGTAAATACAAATCATCAGCAAAACCTCATCAAGAGGATATCAGCTTCCATTCTGAAAAAAAACAAAACCAGCCATTTTTTTATGCCTGTATACCAGCAGACTCGCTGGAGATTATACCCCAAACCATTCGCTGGACTATTCCCCCCAAAACTTTACGGAAGAGAAACTTCAGAGTTCCCCTGGTGGCCAAGATTTCAACTTCTTACAGCATATGGAACTCATCCAAAAAGTTGTTGGAATCACTGTTAGAGTCCTTCAGCTTAGTTCATTAAAAATGTTAGCATTTCAAGATTCATCTCTAGAGGACAGCTGGTTGCTAAGATGATATTCTTTGCAAAATAAAATCGTATTCAGTCAAATGGCTTCCTCATGGAGTGTTTTCTAAACTGACATCCTACAGTAGATTTGAATCTATTGTTCTGGGAGGGCGTGTTGGGAAAGAGAATGACTTTGGGTTTGGTCTAGCCGTGCAGGAGAGCTCTCTTTAGTTTGTGCTGTCTCCTTATAAGCCCCCAGAGGAGAAGCCCCCAGGTGCCAAAGCCCCCTTCCCACCCCACCCCACCCCAGTGACTGCAGGGTGACTTGGAAGAAGTGTAGCCCATCAATGAGGTTGAGAAAGAACAATCTGAAAGGCAGAGGGACGTAGATACTAAAGGGAGACAGTTTCAGGGAGCAACGAGGGCTGAACAACGTCATGTGTCACAAGACACAGGAGTAAAAATACTTTTCTGAGGACTTTTCTTTCTTTTGATTGTAGAGAATTTTGAACATATGCACAGAAAGGACAACAGTATAATGGACTTCCGTGTGCCCCTCACTCAGCCTTAAAATTTTAACCTCTAGTCATACCTGCCTCCTCTACTTCTCCATTAGTGTTTTGAAGCAAGTCACAGATATATAATTTTTATCATTTTACAAATCTCTACTAGAGAGATTATTTTAAACAACCATCTCCTATCTAAGGAGCAACAGAAATTACTTGGTATCAAATATTTAGTCAGATGATTTCCAGTTCTCATGAATGTCATTTCCTCATGGTTCCCATTCCCTTGTTTGTTTGTTTTTTTTTCCTGACATTTTTTTTCAAATCGAAGAAACCAGGTTGTTGGTTGTATAGAGTTTCCCATAGCTTGCATTCGGCTCATAGTGTCCCCATTTCAGAATGAAATTATTTAACTCTGAATTCCTACTTGTTCCTTAAAAGGTCTTTAAGTAGATTACACAGCATGCGGGATTTAGAGTGAAGTATGTTTCAGAATACTGTCTGGGGTAGGAGCTGAGAGGGCCGTTCAAGAGACGGGGGGCATATGTAAGCCTGTGGCTGATTCACACTGATGTAAGGCAGAGACCAGCACCCTGTCACAGAGCAAGCATCCTGCAATGAAAAATAAATAAAATTTAAAAAAAGATTGCCTGTCACTTGTTGGCAGTGCAAACTAGAGCTGTTACCGCTATGTGCCTATCATATGTTTATCTTCCATATAGGGCTGTTCTATGGTTACATGTTCTCTGGGGTTGTTATAGGGCTTCCCAGACGGTGCTGGTGGTAAAGAACCCGCCTGCCAATGCAGGAGACATAAGAGACTCGGGTTCGATCCCTGGGTCAGGAAGACCCCCTGGAGCAAGGCATGGCAACCCACTCCACTATTCTTGCCTGGAGAATTGCATGGACAGGGGAGCCTGGTGGGCTACAGTCCATAGGGTCGCAAAGAGGCAGACACGACTGAAGCCACTTCACACACACACACACACATACACAGGGCTGTTACACAGTTACATGTTAGATGCATGCTAAGTTGCTTCAGTCATGTCCTATCTTTTGCAACCCTATGGACTATAGTCCACCAGCCTGCAGGTGGTAACTGCAGCCCTGAAATTAAAAGACACTTGCTCCTCGGAAGAAAAGCTAGGACAAACCTAGACAGCATATTAAAAGGTAGAGACATTACTTTGCCAACAAAGGTCCGTATAGTCAAAGCTATGGTTTTTCCAGTAGTCATGTATGGGTGTGAGAGCTGGACTATAGAGAAGGCTGAGCACCGAAGAAATTTATGCTTTTGAACTGTGATGCTGGAGAACACTCTTGAGAGTCCCTTGAACTGCAAGGAGATAAACCAGTCAAACCTGAAGGAAATCAACCCTGAATATTCATTGGAATGACTGATGCTAAAGGTGAAACTCCAATACTTGGGCCACCTGAGGCGAAGAGTCGGCTCATTTGAAAAGACCCTGATGCTGAGAAAGACTGAACGTGGGAGAAGGGGATGACAGGATAACATGGTTAGATGGCATCACTGACTCAATGGACATGAGTTTGAGCAAGCTCCAGGACATGGTGATGGACAAGGAAGCCTGGTGTGCTGCAGTCCATGGGGTTGCAAAGAGTTGAACACGACTGAGCGACTGAACAACATTGGTCAAGAATTACCCATGTGGAGGGGGTATTTGCAAAATGACACCCAAGCCAAGTCTTCTGGTGACCCGAACGGCCTGCCTTCTTTTAGAAACAAGTCTCTGGGGGAGCCGAGGCATGTGTTTCCTCTTGGCTTTAGAGACCCAAGTTACAACAGATGGTGACGGTGTAGTCCATGTGCCATGAAAACTGGGGACAGAGAGACTTAGGTTTGAGTTTTAAGGTAATGAGGGAACTTGGGGGAGGACAAGGCAGAGACGGTGTTTGTCATAAGCAAGATGAAGACTTAGGTCTGAGGATTTCCTAGTTCTATGCACACAACTACACCCCATGCAGGGTGTGATTCATTACTTGGAAGAAAGAGAGAAAGCAGGAGGAATTCATCCTTAAGTCAGAGGTTCCCAAACTCTCTCAATGCCTTTAGTGCTTCTGATTTTTTTCATTGCACCCCTCAGGCAAAATAAATAAGCCAGCAATGCTGCACATTATAACAACTTATTGACCAGAGATGTATTAATACGTCTTTTGTTACCCAAACATTACTGACTGGAGTGTTTCAATATTTATTTACGTAACAAAATTGCTGGCCACAGGCATTAGTTTCTGCAAAAATCTCGTGCTCAATGTATTAAGCAGCATATGTTCAAACGACTTAATTATGATTTATATCAGCAGCTTAGGAGCTGCTTGGAAAAAATATATAAATTCAAAGAAAAAAATATTTTTATTTCATTCTTATATAACCACATGTATTAGCGGGATGTGTGTGCCTGCCTGTTGGGCACTGCACAACGTTTTGAACTTTAGGAATCAGATTGGACACTCCATATTAATCGTGGCGCAGTACTTGCTTTTCTTTCTGCAACAGCTAAAAACCTCCGCTTCACAAAGTAATTAACGTGATAGAGAGGAATGTAGCACCGTTTAATAATCGTGAACTTCCTTGAGCTAGCAGTTCACGCCGTGTCCAGCAGATGTCGCTCTATTTCCCTCACAAGTTAAACCGATTCCCAGTCGCCACGGGACACAGGTTTGGACGCACAGAGAAACGCTATCAAAAGAGTAGATGAAATAAAAGCCCCATGAAGTGACTGCTGTCTGTACCCAAAGGATCAGGAAAGAGGAAGCTGAGCAGGACACGGTGCTTTTGATAGTACCCGCTCTATTCTAGATACTGAGGCAAGAGGCGGATGGCTCTCCCAGGGTAAAGCGATGGGAGATTCGCCCCCTGCGGATGGAAACTGCATGACAAGAAGGGCGGGACGCTTAAGGCGAGGTGGCTGGGACCCGCCCAGACCACATAGTCCTTATTCTCAAAGTCAGGAGACCGCCCTGACCACGCATGCTCAGAAAAGGCTCCATGGAGGCTACGCCTTTTGGGTAAAATCCATCTTGGTTAAGAGGTGTGTGTGCGCATATGCGAGGATCCTGAGATATGCCACATATGGTCTGGGAACCAGGCAAATCAAAATGATTGGCCAAAGGAAACCCAGAAGAAATGCCCCATTAAAGTAATTCAAACCACTAGTCAAAGCTGTGGTTTTTCCAGTGGTCATGTATGGATGTGAGAATTGGACCATGTAAAGAAAGCTGAGTGCTGAAGAATTGATGCTTTTGAACTGTGGTGTTGGAGAAGACTCTTGAAGAGTCCCTTGGACTGCAACGAGATTCAACCAGTCCACCCTAAAGGAAATCAGTCCTGAATATTCAAAGGAAAGAGTGATGCTAAAGCTGAAACTCCAATACTTTGGCCACCTAATGCAAAGAACTGACTCATTTGAAAAGACCCTGATGCTGAGAAAGATTGAAGGTGGGAGGAGAAGCGGACGACGGAGGATGAGATGATTGGATGGCATCACCGACTCGATGGATATGACTTTGAGTAAACTTTGGGAGTTGGTGATGAACAGGGAGGCCTAGTTTGCTGCAGTCCATGGGGTTGCAAAGAGTCAGACACGACTGTGCGACTGAACTGAAACCACTGTGAGGGCAAGACTCCGCAACTCTCTCTCTGACTCTGCCCGTGTGTCTATCCACATGTACTGTACTCATTTTTTTTTCCTCTTAATAAATACTTGCTTCACTGCTTTCTGTCTTTGTGGGAATTCTTTTCTGCAAAGCCAAAGGGCCAGCGCCCTTGTCACTGACCACTGGACTAGGGGCTAGGATCTGGTGCTTTCTCCGCAATGGCCCAGCCTCAACCTCTGGCTGGGAACACAAGCTCCGCTCCAAGCCGTTGCAGGCCAAGGCCACCTGAGATCAATACCACAAGTAAATCACACACTTTCCTCTCTCCCCTGGGCCCCGTGCCAGTGTGGACTATGCCCTGTCCTCTAGTAAAGGGTGGACTCACCTCCCCCTCCCTCCCAGCCCAGGGGTAAAGTGTCCACAGACTGAGGCTGGTGCCCAGACTTTCACCAAATGGGAAACTATTAATAACAGCCAACGTAGAAGATTTAAAGAGGAACTAGAAAAAAAAAGTCCAGGATATATGAAAATATTACTGTCATCCCCCAAGAACCAGGAGCATGTCATCTCACTTCAGTGAGAAAAGACAAGAATCTGTGCAAGATTTTAAAGCAGCCATCATAAAAACGCTCCAGTGAACAATTAAAAGAACTCTTGCAACAAATGAAAAAATGAAGACAGAAAAGAAATAGATAAAAAAATCAATTGAAAAATATTTTGCCAGAAAAATTCAATTAAAAAGCTCATTGAATGGGCTCAGTAGCAAAAAATGCAAATGACCAAAGAAAGAATCAGTGAGAAATTCCCAAACAGGATACACCCGAAGAAATTCATGCCAAGATACACCATCATAAAATTTTTGAAAACTGAAAACAAAGAAAAATACTGAAAGCACTCTCTGCTATCCAAACCCTCCAATGAATCTCCATCTTATTCAAAGAAAGAAAGGTCCATACAACCTCCAAGGCCCTGCATAATCTGGCTCTCTACTAACCCTCCAAGTTCATCTTATATTTCTCTTCCTTTGACTACACTAGCCTAGCCACACTGGCCTCCCTTCTGTCCCTTGAATGTTCCAGATATGCATTTACCTAGGGCCTTTGCTCTATTTATTCCCCTTCTCAGAAATCTCCTTCCCCAAATATTTGTTGAATTAACTGAATGACTAGAGTGATAAAATGAGAATATCCACATGACACACATTCTAAAAGGCCTCCATTCTTTCACTAAAATATTCTCTACTGGCTTCCCCAGAGCACAACTATGGAAAACAGTATGGAGCTTCCTCAGAAACTTAAAAATAGGAATGCCAAACAATCCAGCATTTCTACTTCTAGGTATTCATCCAAAGGAAATGAAAACACTCATTTGAAACTATGTCTGTTGCAGTATTGTTCAGGATAGCCAAGAGAGGGAAACGACCTAACTGTCCACTGATGGATAAATGGGCAAAGAAAACGTGAGATATTTTTATATATACATAGATATATTTATTTATTTCAGTCTTTAAAAAAAAGAATGAAATCTTGCCATTTGTGACAACACGGATAGAACTCGAGGGTCTTATACTCAGTGAAATGAAAAGTGAAAGTAAAGTCGCTCAGTTGTGTCCGATTCTTAGCAACCCCCATGGACTGTAGCCTGCCGGGTTTCTCCGTCCATGGGATTTTCCAGGCAAGAGTACTGGAGGGGGTTGCCATTTCCTTCTCCAAGGGATCTTTTTGACCCAGGGATTGAACCCGGGTCTGCTGCATTGCAGGCAGATTCTTTACCATCTGGGCCACCAGGGAAGACCAAGTGAAATAAGTCAGATAGAAAAAGACACAAGCATATGATCTTACTTATAGGTGGAACCTAAAACCAAGCAAACAAACAAAAACCAGTCTTGAAGGCTGTCTGAGATATGAGATGGGGTGTGGATGAAATGGGAGAAAGGGATCAAGAAAACTCCAAAAGGAGAAAGGGGGAGTTGGGGGAAAGCAATTCTGTTACTTGTAGCAAATAGTGATAACTTGGGGACTTCCCTGGTAGTCCAGTGGCTAAGACTCTGACCTCCCAATGCAGGGGGCCTGGGTTTGATCTCTGGTCAGAGCACTGGATCCCATATGCTGTGACTAAGAGTTTGCGTACTGCAACTAAAGATCTTGTGTGCTGCAGTGAAGACCCAGCACAGCCAGATCAATCAATCAATCAATCAAATGCCTTTTTTAAAAGCGATAGCTTGATACAAGTTAAAGTTCCATTCTTTTTTAATTCATAGTCCCCTTAAGGGAGAACATATTGACCACTAAATTTGTATATTTTCACTGATTTCATTTTAAGACTCATAAATTCCATATATATTTGCTAGTTAAAAAAAAAAAAAGAACTGCCACAGGACTCTTTCTGATTTTTCTGCACAACATACAAACCATCCCATGGCTTTAGCAGCAACTCAGATATTCCCTCTAAATACCCAGAAAAGCACAATACTACGTCTTCGCCAACTGATTAGTAGATTTAGAACACACATTTCATCATCGGATTATAAGAATTGTTACAAAATAAGCCATATCACTTCTCCTTGCTGACAAAAATAGACTGGAACTCTGGAAAGGAAAGTGTGCCCTTCATCCAAGAATCTCAACTGATTATGAGTGGCTGCACAGTAAATTTACCAGGACTCAGCATTGCTCTGTGTTCATCCTAAGCTAACATGTCATCAGTTCTTCAAAACTCAGCTGTTGCTGCCATATCGTTTTCCAAAGGGAGTAAATACATCGCAATGTACATCCTAAACACCATATAATACCATCCTGAGGTCCTCACAAACAACACAGAGCCTTGTGACCAGACCACAAATGACCATTTATTTAGGGAACTCCTGTTCCCATGGATATGGGAGAAAGTTCATCATCCAAGACCAATCAAGCACCAGGCATGCTTGATATACGTTATATCATTTGCTCGTCACGTGGACCCTAGCATTAACCACTCCCATTTTATAGATGGGGTAACTGAGGTTCAAAATTTCGACAACTTGGCCAAAAAAGAAACAATGAGTGTGTTACTCAGTTGTGTCCTAACTCTTTGGGGCCCCATGGACTGTAGCCTGCCAGGTTCCTCTGTCCGTGGGATTCTCCAGGCAAGAATACTGGAGTGGGTAGCCATGCCCTTCTCCAGGGCATCTTCCTGACCCAGGAACTGAACCGGGGTCTCTTCCATTACAGGCGGATTCTTTACCATCTGGGCCACTGGAGAAGCCAAAGTCACCAATTAATGGGCAGCTTCTGAGTTCTGCCCCCAGTCCAGTTCCAAAGCTTGATCTCTAATTTGTTGAATCTCTGATTCATTAGAGAACAGGACACACAATTCACATCAGCTCTAAAGATCAGGTATGAGATTCCAAAGGCAGCTACTTGAGGCTGTGTTTCCAGACAGACAGAAGGGAGGCACTCTGGGAGCTTCAGTCTCCTCTGAGCCCCTCTTTGAACTTCCTCGTGGTCTTGTTTTTCCAAAGCCACTGTTCCTTCCTAGCTGGCCAGCTGAAGCAAATGGGAAAATGGAAAGGCACAGAACTGCCAGCCAGGGACCTTGGGGTCAGACCCAACTCCGTTACTAGCTGCTGAACCTCCCTGGGTTTTTCTATCTTAAAATCAGAGCTCTGTTACTAGGTTAGTGCTTTCCCTTATGTGAGCCTGAATCAAAGCTACTTGACATTTTGAGCTGGCAGAACCTCAGCTGTCTCCTCCCAGCCTAAGATACCATGACCAGCGTGAATTCTCACCAAGCTCTTCTCGACAGCTCACACCAGCCCACCGCCATCTCTTCCTTCTCTGAATTCATGGCTCATTATCTCCCATAGACAATGCTGCCCTGACATTTACAGGGCCCAGGGCAAGAATGCAAGGCCAACATACCCTTTGTCTAAACACGTAAAAGTTATCCATCAAACTAACAAGCTGGATACAAAACATGTTCTAACCTTCAAGGTAACAAATAAATCTTCATAAAGCCTGGGCTTAAATTTAGAATTCCCAGACTTCGCAGGAATCTGCTCAGGAAACTGGGGTGGGGGGGGGTGGCACTCTTGGCTCATGGCCCCTCACCCCTCCTGTCCCCACTCGGCTCTGTTCTCACAAGGAAGGACAACGTCACACTTGCGAGTGTGGACACAGCACAACACAAGCTCCATCAGCCTTCCCCAACACACACAAATACATACTGAGCAGTCCTTGCCCACTGCTGCGTCCTGCCACGTGTGTTCATTCCCTGGAGAAAAGACTTGGAAAAAATACACATCCAGACCCTGAGGGTTGGCTCAGGACCACGGGGAGGGATATTCTGGAGTCCAGGGAACCCCCAGCACATGCAGAAGGTGGGTGGGTACCTCCCCTGCCACACACAGTGGGCACTCCTTCCCTGCAAGGCGGGCTCTGGGTGGAAGAAAGCCAGGCCCTCTGAGACCCGGGTGCAGAGCAGGGGACTCTTGCTGGAGACTTGGAGGCTTGCTGGAGTTATTGATGGAGATGTCACCAGTAACTTTGGGACATTCCTTTCACGCTTTCTTAATCTCCCCTTATCTTCCCCTTGTCAGATAAGATCTTTAGACAGTTTTGCTTCCTGTGGGTCCCAGCCTTTCTCTAACTACCAGGTTTAGGTAAGAGAATTGGATCTTTTACTTCCAGACTACTGTCAGAGTTTCCTTTGCAGAAAGCCTCTTCTCTTGCAAGCTTCCTTACTTCACATTTATACAGAATTGTAGAAATCCAAGCCACCAAGGCTGGTGGCTCAGATGGTAAAGAATCTGCCTGCAATGCGGGAGACCCAGGTTCAATGCCTAGGTCAGGAAGATCCCCTGGAGAAGGAAATGGCAACCCACTCCAGTATTCTCGCCTGGAGAATTCCATGGACAGAGGAGCCTGCTGGGCTATAGTCCATGGGGTCTTAGAGAGCTGGACACGACTGAGTGACTTAACAAGTTCACACTCACTTTCAGGAAGCCAGTGTATCATCAGCCATTTGGATTTTCATAGCCTAAAAGTATTTCCTTCATCTTGAAGTTGATTTTCTAATTTACTTGTTCATTGTAAACAGATTTCTCTAGTATATTCATCACCATCTTTAAAACAATATATGTCCACGTGGGGCCTCCCCAGCGGCTCAGTGGTAAAGAATCCATCTGCCATGCAGGAGACGTGGGTTCGATCCCTGGGTAGGGAAGATCCCCTGGAGGAGGAAAAGAGTCTGACATGACTGAGCGACTCAGCACATGTCCACGTAGGTGTTTCTGTTTCTGTTTGGATGTATGGCTCTGCGGCCAGATATGGGATCCTTGGAATCCAGCCTTTTCTAGCAGCAGTTCATAAATACTATCTAACTGTCTCCCAGCCTCAAGTGATGACAAATGAGACAGTCAGCACTGCTCCGGATCTCTTTCTGTGGTAAGTTTCTTATACTTTAGCTCAGAAGCTTTTCTGATCTGTAAGGAGGGAGACCAACAGAGGGTGAGGGGAAAACGGGCAAGGTCCTTGGACATCTGAATCCTGGCAGGTCCCCTGGAAAAATATGGAAGTCTGGTAGCTCAGCCGCTATTTTGCTCAAAAGTAGCTGAGCAAGGAAGAGGGGCACAGAGGTGTTTAGGTTGCCATTTTCCCAGAAAACCCACTACATTTATGGCACTTTTTTTTTTTTTTTTTGGCCTTGATGAATATCAGGGGATCTTAGTTCCCCTACCAGGGATTGAACCCACTACCCCTGCAGTGGAAAAGTCCTAACCACTGGACTGCCGAGGAAGTTCTACAGCGCTTGTTAAAGTACCTATTAAATCTTGAAGGATTCTGACGGATCACCACCACCACCACCCCCACCCCCACCAAGGTGCCATTCCCTACTCGTATACCATAACAATACGGTCGTGTTCTTTTTGTCCACAAATGTCAGATAACTGTCAGTCTTTGAATTTTTCCCATCTAATGAGTATGAAATGATATCTCACTATTGAGATTATTGTTTAGATAGCTTTATCAAGATAGCGTTGAACACAAACCACATATTCTTAAACTGTACAGTTTTCGAACTTTGACACAAGTTGATACCCATGAAACCATCACCACAAACAAAATAATGAACATATCCAACCCTCCCCCAAAATTTCCTGTGCTTTTAAAACAATCTCTCTACCCTGCCTTTCCTCACCCACTCCACACCTGTTTTGCAGGAAACCACTGACCTGCTTTCCGAAAAGGTAGATTAGTTTGCATCTTGTAGAATTATCTGTAAATGAATTATTTTGAGATTCATCTGTGATGTTGCATGCATCCATCGCTCATTCCATCTTACTGCTAAGTAAGTACTCTGCCGAATGAATATACCATAATTTATCTATTCACCTATTGTTAAACATGAGAGTAATGCTTGGGGCTTCCCAGGTGGTGCTAATGCTAAACAATCCACCTGCCAATGCAGGAGATGCAAGAGACCCAGGTTCGATTGCTGGGTCAGGAAGATCCCCTGGAGTAGGAAATGGCAACCCATTCCAGGATTCTTGCCTGGAGAATCACATGGACAGAGGATCCTGGGGGGCTACAGTCCGTGGGGTCACAAAGAATCAGACACAGCTCAGAATAGTATCTAGTTTTGGGCTACTCCGAATAAAATTGCTATGGGCATGAATGTAGAAATCTTTGTATAAATGTATTCCACTTATATAAACTCCTAAGCTGGATTTGATGGCAGATGTCAGACCTACATTTGACATTTTAGTAACCTATCGAGCCACCTGGGCTTGCCCTGGATTCCCCCTCCCTTCTCTGTTGCCTTGATACAGATGTGGAAACTGAGGCTCCCAGTTTCCATGCGTATGTTAGTCTCTCAGTCATGTCCGACTCTGCAATCCTGTGGAATGCAGCCCACCAGGCTCCTCTGTCCATGGGATCCTCCAGGCAAGAATACTGGAGTGGGTTGCCATGCCCTCCTCCAGGGGATCTTCCTGACCCAGGGATGGAACCTGGGACTCCTGCATTGCAGATGGATTCTTTACCATCTGAGCCACCAGGGAAGCCCACCAAAGTTTCAGTAACATGGCCAAAGTCACAAATTAATGGACTCATCTGAATCCTATCCCCAGTCTAATTCCAAAAGCTCACTACAGAATGGGATACACAAGTCACATTATTTTTAAAGACTGGGTATGAGATTTCAAAGGCAGCTACTTTAAATGGCAACCCACTCCAGTACTCTTGCCTGGAAAATTCCATGGACGGAGGAGCCTGGTAGGGCTACAGTCCACGCGGTCGCGAAGAGTCAGACACGACTGAGCGACTTCACTTTCTTTCTTTCTTTCCAGACACAGAGGGAAGGCACTCTGGGAGCTTCAGTCTCCTCTCGGCCCCTCTTGGAACTACCGCACACTCCGGTTTTTCCAAAGCTGCTGTTCCTTCCCAGATGGCCAGCTGGAGCAAATGGGAAAGCAGAAAGGCACAGATTGCCAGCCAGGGACCACGGAGTCAGACCCAGCTCTGTCCCTATCTGCCGAACCTCCCGGGGCTTTTTCTATCACAAAATAAGAGCATTGTACTGGGTTAATGGTTCCCCATGTGAACCTAAAGAAAAGATACCCTTTTAGCTGGCATAGTCTCAACTGTCTCCTCTTAGCCTAAAATACCATGACAGACAGTGAGCTCTCACCAAGCCTTTCTCAACAGCCTACACCAGCCCACCGTGATCTCTCTCTCCTCTGACTTCACGGCTCCTCGCCTGCATTGACAAGGCTGCCCTGATGCTGACCGGCTCTGAGTTAATCGCAGGACTAGCTGCTCATGTTTTCCGTTTCTCTGGGATCGCTTCTTCTGCGGCCTGATGTCCAATGTATTGGGAACCTCTGTTTCCCGCAGGTTGCCCAGTTTTCTGTTGTTTCAGGCAGGTGGGTAAATTCAATCCCCATTACTCCATCTTGACCAAGTGCAGAAAAGTACGTTTTCCAAAGCCATAAATTCGTGTTTATTTTTGTCTCTCTTTTGCACTTGATCTTAGCCAAAAGGCCGAGAAGCAACATTTTTGTCGCTCTTTTAAAAAATAATAAATACGTTTAAGGCTACAAGTTTTCAGTGAATGTTTTTTCCATGCCCTTCAGACTTTGGACGCTTAGTTCCTTTTCTGCTCATTTGAATGGTTTCTAATTTCTGCTTTGTTTTGTTACTTAATCTATTGTCTAAAACAGGGGTCCCCAACCTCCAGGGTCTAATGCCCGATGATCTGAGGTGGACCTGATGTAGTAATAGAAAAGAGTCATCCACAAACCATCCGCTACTCAGTCTGTGGAAAAAACTGTCTTCCACAAATCAGTCCCTGGTGCCAAAAAAGGTTGGGGACCACTAGACTAAAAGACTGGAGTGGGCTGCCATTTCCTCGCTTGGGGGATCTTCCTGACCCAGGGATTGAACCGGAGTCTTTGTGTTTCCTGCATTAGCAGGCAGGTTCTTTACCACTAGAACCACCTGGGAAGTGCATTGCAAAACATGCCTCAAATTTCAGAGAACAGTGCAATGAATCTCTGTGTACCATTTCCCCAGATTCAGTAGTTATCAAGATTTTTCCATATTTATTTCATCTATGCATAACTGTTTCCTTTTTTATTGTTGCTATTTTCAAGAGAATCCTAGACAATCTGTCATTTCCCTCCAGCAGATTTTAGTCCCTATAATATAAAAACATTTTCTTCTCTAACCACAATGTTATTATCACACCTAATAAAGTTAACAGTAATTATTCAGAAACATTTTATGATCAAGTTCTCCTGATTATCTCAAAATATTTATACACATTGTTTATTTAAAATAGGATCCAGGGACTTCCTTCCTCCCATGGTTGAGACGCCACGCTTCCAGTGCCTCCACTGCATGGGCCACCGGTTCGATTCCGGGTCAAGGAATTAAGGTCCCACATGCCAAGCATGGTAAGGCCAAAAAAGAAAAAAAAAAATTTTTTTTTAAAGGATTCAATCAGGGTCCATTCACGCATTTGGTGCTTGTGACTTTTAAGGCTCTTTTGATAAAACTGAATCCCCCCTCTTCCTCCTTTTCCCCTGCCATTGGCTTGTTCAATAAGCCAGGCTAGTTGTCCTGTAGAATGTCCCACGTTCTGGTTTTATTTAACTTCTTTTCTATCCCCTGTATGTCTTCTACTTCACCGTAGAGACTTGATTAGGTTCAGGTTTGACTTCTTTTTGGCAAGTATGTTAGAGTTGGTGCTGTGTGCTTCGTATCACATTGCATCTGGAGGCAGCTAATGTCGAGTTTCTATTTTCAGAGATGCTAAGGTTGATCAAAGGATTTGGGTGGTGACAGCCTGATCACTCCATTAGAGCTCCCCACCAATCATGGGTCAAGTGACATCCTTTGCTGACTGTTGTCGGGTGAGGAAGTGTTACTTTCCTGTCATTTCTTAGCTGGAAAGTGAAAGTGTTAGTTGCTCAGTCCTATCTGACTCTTTGCAGCCCCATGGACTGTAGCCCGCCCGGCTCCTCTTTCCATGGGATTCTCCAGGCAAAAATACTGGAGTGGGCAGTCATTCCCTTCTCCAGGGGATCTTCCCAGTCCAGGGACTGAACCCGGGTCACCTGCATTGCAGGCAGATTCTTTACTATCTGAGCCACCAAGGAGATTGGAATTCTAGTATTAGCTAAAATTCCGCTGTAAATAAGAACTGTTGTTCTTCACTTAGGGCTATTTGACTATCCGAAGGGTGAGGTAGGTGTGTGATTCTTTCCTTCTAATTGCCAATTTTCAGAGTAAGAAACTGGTGCCCTCAGACAAAACCCCGATTCCAAAACCTACAGGCACCGCGATATTCACAGCAGCACTGTTCCCAGTACCCGAGACCAGGAGGCCGCCTAAATGGCCACTGGCAGACGAGCGGGCAAAGCAGATGTGGTGAATATATATATATATATATGTACACACACAATGGAATATTACTCAGCCACGAAACAGGAATGAAAAAATGCCATTTGCGGCAACATAGATGCGCCTAGAGATTATCACGCTAAGTGAAGTAAGTCAGAGACAGGTAAATATCATACAATATCACTTATATGTGAAATGTAAACTATGACGCAAATGAACTTACCTAAAAAACAGAAATAGACTCACAGAGAAGAGACTTCTGGTTGCCAAGGGGCACAGATGGGTCGGGAGGTTGGGCTGAGCAGATGCAAACCATTATATCCAGAACGCATGAGCAACAAGCTCCTCCTGCACAGCACAGGGATCGCTAGTCGATATCCTGTGATAGACCAGGATGGAAAATGTGGAAAAGAACACATATGTGTAACCGAGTCATTCTGCTGTACAGCAGAAATTAACACAACGTGATAAACCAGCTATACTTCAATTTAAACAAAAGCAAGAAAGAAGTGGGTGCCCTGGTACTTCCAATGATGTGCAGTGAGCTGGGTCTCTCTTCCACTTTCTCTCTTCCATATATCCATTCAACTGGTTGAATTAATTGAATTAATACACAATTCTTATTAATTCCCTATTTGTGCCCCTCTGTGAGTTGAGGGCCCCCTAGAGCCAACAGCTTCAGGGATGAGGCGGGAGTAGGGGGTAAAAATTCCCCCAAAGAGCCAGTGGCCACTTTATCTTGGAAAGCTATGACGCTGCTGGGGTGAGTCCTTCACAAGCAAACCTTGCTGGGCTCTCCCCACCTGTAGCCACTGAGTTCCAGTTTACTGCCTTCGGATGGGAATATCAGCCTTGAGAGTCACCTGGTTTCCATGAGAGCCCAGGAGCTGCTCTTGAAAAGGTAGGGTTGGAGGGGGTCGCATCAAGGGGTGACAAGTTCAAAACCCCTGGCGGTGCACCTGAGTAGAGCCTCCTCTCTTTGCCCAAGACTCCATTGCCAATAATCATTAGTCACAGAGACTTATATGAATAGCTCAGACCCGTCCGAAGGCCATCCCCAAGGGAACCAGTGCTCCTCTGCGTGGTCAGAATCATTCTCTCTGGCACTCATGGGACTGAAAGGGCAAGGACCTAACATTGTCCGGATATAAAAGCATCTACATCAGCAACAGTCATTAACTTCATACCTTATTAGAGAAACATAAGCTCAGTATCCTTGCTGAAAGGGACCTTTGCAGGTATCCATTTCTGCTTGGGTCAGGTCAGAGAAAAGAAACCACACATTAACAGGGCAGGTTGACCGCAGAGAATTAATAGCTGTTAACAGGAGATTGGGATAACGAGACATTGGCTATTAAGAAGAGAGCAAAAAGACTGTAGAAACAGCAAATACAGGGAGCAGCTGCTCCCCTTAGGTCAGGACTCCCTTTTCCCCACTTACCTCCATCGATGAAGCTGAAACCCACATCTTATTGAGAGGGCAGGGCCCTGGCAAGCCTGGTGGGAGAGAAGTTGCCGTGGTGGTTGGTGCTGGTCATATTCCTTGGAAGTCTGCCCTAGAGGGTGCCAGGGAAAGCTGTTCCCGGGAAAGGCCTGAGCTACAAAACTGTTCAAGGGTGTTGGGGGAGACGGGGGTTCACTGCTTCCCTTGATACTGCTGACTGCAGGGTCCCTTGCACAGAGCAGCAGAGGAGCTTTGAGCTCAGCAGAAGCTGGGGCCTGGGGAGGCCACGTGCACTGAAGGAGCCAAACCTGGGAGGTCCTCTCGGTGGAGCCAGCACACCTGGACCAGGAGGCAGACCCAGGCCGCCTGCGCCCTCTACTGGCAAAGGGTAGCAATTATTCCCGCCAGCAAAGGAAATGTATTTAAGGAACCCACAGCTATTTTCACAGAGCAGGCAAAAAAGGGTGAATTTTCCTGGTGGCTCAGACAGTAAGGTGTCTACCTGTAATGCGGGAGACCTGGGTTTGATCCCTGGGTTGGGAAGATCCCCTGGAGAAGGGGAATGGCAACCCACTCCAGTATTCTTGCCTGTAAAATTCCATGGACAGAGCAGCCTACGGTCTGTATGGGTCGCAGGCTATGGTCCATGGGGTCGCAGAGTCAGACATGACTGAGCAACTTCACTGGTTCACTGGATGGAGCTGAAAGGCAGGAAGCCTCTGATTGGCACAGTTCACCTATTGAAAGGGACGGTTCCTTGTATCAATATTATGAAAAAAACTCCAGAAGCAAATGCTTCCCAGGTGGTACTAGTGGTAAAAGACCCACCTGCCCACCCATGCAGGAGATACAAGAGATGCGAGTTCCATCCCTGGGTTGGGAAGATCCCCTGGAGGAGGGCATGGAACCCACTCCAGTGTTCTTGCCTGGAGAATCCCACAGACAGGGGAGCCTGACAGGCTACAGTCCATAGGGTCACAAAGAGTCGGACAGGACTGAAGCAACTTAGCACGCGTGGACGCCAGAGTAAATACAATAAAAGGTTATGTTAAAATTTTAAGTGGTGGGACTCTGGTGTTTATTATATCTGTTTTGTAACTTTCTAGATATTTTAAGCTTAGCAAAGAAAAGTCCTGGTGAGAAAAAGTGATTGATATATATATGCAGCTTGAGAACCCTTGAGCTGATAGATAAATCCCTCTGTACTGTGCTGTGCCAAGTCGCTTCAGTCGTGTTTGACTCTTTTCAACCTCATGGACTGTAGCCCACCAGGCTCCTCTGTCCAAGGGATTCTCCAAGTATAATTCCTCTACATTTAAAGAAATTGACCTACATCAACTTTTTAAACATGTAGGATCCTGAATTTTGTTGAAGACACAAAAGATAACTTGTTCCCATCATTTATTCATTGTGTCATTTTTGCTTAGTCTCTCCGTCATGTCCGACTCTCTGCGACCCCATGGACTGTAGCTTGCCAGGCCCCTCCATCCATGGGGATTCTCCAGGCAAGAACACTGGAGTGGGTTGCCATGCCCTCCTCCAGGGGATCAAACCCAGGTCTCCTGCTTTGCAGGAGGATTCTTTACTGATTGAGCCACCAGGGGAGCCCATTATTTATTCATACTTTAATTTATTCATTAAACCTTTAAGAGCATCTCTTCTATGATGATAATCATCCCAGCCTCCAGCCCTCAATTTCCTCACAGTCCAGGAGGCAAGAGATAAAATCTTGGCTAGTTAAAGTGGACCAAAATGGAAGAGAATGCAAGAGAGATTTATATTCAGAAAGTTTTGGAAGTTCTCCTGGTACCAGGATAACTGAGTTGTGCTGAAGGAAATAATAAGAATTATCCAGGAGAGACTGTTTCAGAGAGAAAAGCAATTGTTTCAAAAAAGAAGGAATCGAGCTCAGTATTTCACCTATAAATTAATTAAACCAAGAGAGTGGAAAGATGTATACTCTAAATAAGAAACATCCATAAAAATATAAAAATGAGATTGATATAATTCTAAATAAAATGAGTGATAAGTTGGAGAGAGTTGAAGCAATTATAAATGGTCTATGATCCTACAGCTCTCATTGTGCCAGAAGAGTTAAGAGAGAGACAAAGAGAGAGACTAAATTTGGGACACAATTTTCTGACCATCTGCAATGCCAGAGGTTTTTAAATGGTTGGGATAACTCAGCATGCATTTTGGACTGGAATGAACACATTCTGGGACAGCTAACACATACATCTTTCATGAAAAGTGCATTTTATCACATTCATCTTCTAAGTGAAAGAGAGTATTTGCATATTCTCTCCTGTCTATCTCAGGCTTCTCAAAGAGATACCACAAGATCAGATCGCTGTTTTCCACATATGTGTAATTGAGTATTTCCGATCGTATTGTCTATGTGTTGAGGCATCCTGCAGCCCCTTTCCTTTGGGAGCAGTCACTGTGTTGTTCCAGTACCTAGAGTGATTCATATGTCTGGAATGAAAAGATGATCCCGGACCCGTTCCACTGATAATGCCACCCTTACTGCTGTGCTGGGCAGATGACCAAGACTGTAACCAAATCAGCTGATTTCTTGACACATGTGTAAAGCACTTAAGCTGCCCTGCAATTCGGGGTTTCAACTTGCATGGACTTGATGATTGAATTCTGATTTCTGCTCAGGGTTTTCTATTAAACATTGTGAGACGGGATTAGCAAAAGATCAACTTGTGAAATTTTTTTCTCGAAGAAAACGAAAATGGAACCTACCCTGTATTGTCATTTAAGTCTCTTAACTAAAATGTTAAATATTGAGGCTTTTCATTGCCATTTGGGGTTTTTAATCAATCATTTTATCGTTTAGGGCCGTTGTAGGTTCACAGCGTATCTGAGGAATAAGTACAAAGAGTTCCCGAATACCCAACCGCCCCGTGCACCGCCTCCATCAACATAACCACCAGGATGGTACCTTTGAGACAGATCTGTGAACCTGCCCCAAAACATCAGCCTCACCTCAAGTTTGCAGTTTACAGTAACCTCTGATCATAGAGTTGTGCGTTCCATCAATTTTGACAAATCTATGATGACATGTACTCACCATAATAGCATCACACAGAATAGTTTCATGCCCTAAACACCCTGTGTGCTTAATTCTTTTTCATTCCTACCGTCCCTTTAGCCCCTGACAACCACTGATCTTTTTACTATAGTTTTGCCTTTCCCAGAATGCTACATAGTTGGAATCATACAGTATGTAGACTTTTCAAATTGGCTTCATCCCCTTAGTAATATGCATTTCAGATTCCTCCATGTCTTTTTTTTTTTAAGCTCATTTCTTTTTAGCACTGAAGAATATTCCATTATCTGGATGGATCACAATTTCTTTATCTATCTATTGCTTCCAAGTTCTGCAGTTAAGTTTATGAGTAAAGCAACTATCAACATCCCTGTGCAGGGTTTTTGTGTGTGTGTGTAGACATACATTTTCAACTGCTTTGGGTAAACCAAAGAGCAAGGCTGTTGGATCATATGGTAAAAGTATGTTTAGTTTTCTAAGAAAGCCCCAAACGGTCTTTCAAAGTGGCCGTCCTATTTTGCATCCTCACCAACAGTGAGTGAGCATTCGTGTGGCTTCACATTTCCACCAGCACTTGTATTGCCACTGTTCTGGAATCTGGTCATTCTAACAGGGGGACAGTGGTATCTCATTGTTGTTCTAATTAGCACTTCCCTGATGACGTTCTATGTGGAGCATCTTTTCATATGATTATTAGCCATCTGTGTATCTTCTTTGGTGAAGTGTCTGTGAAGGGCTTTGGCCCATTTTTAAATCAGGTTGCTAATTTTCTTACTGTTGAATTTTAAGAGTTCTTTGTACAGTTTAGATAGCAGTCCTTTGTCAGATATATCTTTTTTAGATATATCTTTTGCAATTATTTTCTCTCCATCTGTGGCCTGTCTTGTTCTCTGGATATATATTTGCCCTTTGCAGAGTGGAAGTTTTAATTTGAATGAAGTCCAGCTTATCAATTATTTCTTTCATGGAGGAAGTTTATTTTTATTGGACCCATTGCTTTGGTTTTTACTCTGATAAATGTTGCTGTCCTATAAGTTTGCTGCTGCCCTTGGAGAAATGTTTACTGGAAACATTCCTCCTAGGCTACCACCACCTGTTTTCAGTGCTCTTTCTGTGGATCTCACAACATTGCTATGAGCAGCAAATGAGATGATATGTGTGAGTAGGTTTTGGAAGCTGAAAAGCATGTGCGCCCATGTCAGGCAGCATTACTAGTCTCTTGGTAGCAAACACGTTTGCCTTCCTTTGGCCAATGGATTGATTCATGATACCAATTAAAAAGAGACTGAGTTCTTATTACCATTGACAATACCATTTGGAATCTAAGAAATGAGTCAGTAAATAGTTCCCCGGGTGGCGCTAGTGGTAAAGAATCCACCTGGTAACGCAGGCAATAGATGTAAAGGATGGGGGTTCGATCCCTGGGCTGGGAAGATCCCCTGGAGGAGGAAATGGCCACCCACTCCAGGATTTTTGCCTGGAGAATCCCATGGACAAAGGAGTCTGGGGGGGCTACAGTCCACGGGGTTGCAAAGAGTCGGACACGACTGAGCACACGCTCAAATGCAATCTTTCATTCCAGAGGTTGTCAGCGCTCACCCTCCTACAGAGAGAGTGGGTCTGTTCCAGGGCCTTCTGTCTCTGAAGCTGTGAAGCTCGCTCAGTCATGTCCGATTTTTTGTGACCCCATGGACTGTAGCCTACCATGCTCCTCCATCCGTGGGATTCTCCAGGCAAGAATACTGGAGTGGGTTGCCATTTCCTTCTCCAGGAGATCTTCCCAACCCAGGGATCGAAGCCGGGTCTCCCGCACTGTAGGCAGACGCTTTACCATCTGAGCCACCAGGAAAGCACCAAGAATTACTTTGTGATTTTGCAAGATTTTCCCAGTTTACTTTTATTTCCTGCTTCTGGATTTTTCTGTTTATTTTGATATAAGCAAAGAAAAGTGTGATACACTTTAACTGAATAAGTGAAGACAAGAAAAAGAAAATAGAGAATACGTGACGCTCCAAAAGTTTCAGAGTGTTCTTGCTGAAATTCTAGTCAACAGCTGTAGAAAGAACAGTGTCATTATTGGCAAATGTCCTAATGAGGTGGTTTACCAGAGCTCCTTTTATCTTTATGCCACTTAAATGGGAGTGTTCATCTGGAACTGGTTTTCCACTAACTTATGTGGACAGTTTCCCAGAACATCTTCAAAAGGTTTATGCCTTGGTTCCTAATCATTTTTGTTATATTGTAAATGGCATATTTTAAAAATTACACTTTCTAAAATGTGGAGGTTAGCATATGACATGGTTTTTGTACATGGTCTTGTACAAACTTAAACTCTTCCCTTAGTTCTAATAGTTTGTTGATAGAATGTATAGACTAATCCACATTGAAAATCCTTCTGTATGAAATTTCTTTCTTCCTTTCCAACCACAATACCTCTGATTTCATCTCCTTGTTTTTATTGTACTGTCCATACCAGGAGTACAAGGCTGACCAGGAAAAGTGATTGCAGACACCTTTCTTTCCTCCCTGTCTGTCATTTCCCTCCATCTAATCCAAATTGTGCTGAGGGCTCTCAGAGGACCCAGTCGATCATGTTCATGAAGTTCCCTTGCTTTGGTGCGCGTGCTCAGCCACTTCAGTCGCGTTTGACTCTTTGCCGTCCCATAGACTGCAGCCCACCGGGCTCCTCTGTCCATCGGATTTCCTGGGCAAGAATAGTGGACTGGGTTGCCATGCCCTCTTCCAGGGGATCTTCCTGACCCAGGAATCAAGCCCATGTCTCCTGAGTCTCCCGTCACACTAACTGAAGTAAGTCAAACAGAAAAAGAGAAATGCTGTATGATACCCCTTATGTGCAGAAAAGACATGATGCAGATGAACTTATTTACAAAACAAGAACAGACTCACAGTGAACAAACTTACGGTTCCCAGGGGAGAAGGACGGGGGAGCGGGCTAGATAGGGAGTTTGGGAGGTACCTGTACTCACTGCTATGTTTAAAATGGAGAACCAACAAGGCTCTACTGCAGAGCACAGGGAACTCTGCTCAGTGTTATGTGGCAGCCTGGAAGGGAGGGGAGTTTGGGGAGGATGGATACATGTATGTGTATGGCTGAGTCCCTTTGCTGCTCACCTGAAACTATCACAACATTGTTAATTGGCTATCTGTGCGTGCATGCGTATTCAGTTGCTTCAGTTGTATCCAACTCTTTGTGACCCCCCAGACCATGGCCCCCCAGGCTCCACTGTCCATGGAATTCTCCAGGCAAGAATACTAGAGTGGGTTGCCATGCCTCCTTGTCAGTTCACTCAGTTGTGTCCAGCTCTTTGCAACCCCATTGACTGCAGCACACCAGGCCTCCCTATTCATCACCAACTCCTGGAGCTTACCCAAACTCATGTCCATTGAGTTGGTGACGCCATCCAATCATCTCATCCTGTGTGGTCACCTTCTCCTCCTGCCCTCAATCTTTCCCAGCATCAGGGTCTTTTCCAATGAGTCAGTTCTTCACATCAAGTGGCCAAAGTATTGGAGTTTCAGCTGTAGCATTAGCCCTTCCAATGAATATTCAGGACTGATTTCCTTTAGGATGGACTGGCTGGATCTCCTTGCATTCCAAGGGACTCTCAAGAGTCTTCTCCAACACCACAATTCAAAAACATCAATTCTTTAGCACTCAGCTTTCTTCACAGTCCAACTCTCACATCCATACATGACTACTGGAAAAACCATACTTTGACTAGATGGACCTTTGTCAGCAATGTCTCTGCTGTTTAATATACTGTCTAAGTTGGTCATAGCTTTTCTCCCAAGGAGCAAGCATCTTTTAATTTAATGGCTGCAGTCACCATCTGCAGTGATTTTAGAACCACCCCCCAAACAAAGGCTGTCACTGTTTCCACTGTTCCCCCATCTATTTGCCATGAAGTGATGGGACCAGATGCCTTGATCTTAGTTTTCTGAATGTTGAGTTTTAATATTTAACTGGCTGTAAATTTATATTTTCCATTTAACTGGCTATACTCCAATAGAAAATTAAAAGTTTAAAAAAGAGAGATTTTAGATCTGTCAAAAAAATAAGTGTTCAGAGTGCCTTGCTTGCTAGGGATCTGTTATTTCATGAGAAACCCACCCTGAGAGCAGGAGACTTACAGGGGCAAAGTGTAAGAGGTGGGCTCTCACGACTGGTGAAAAGTGGAAGAAGGAAGCACCTCACTCCCTGATGTGTTGGGTTCCTGAAAAGTCACTCTCCTTCTAGGACAGAGCCCTCAGAGGCTGGCTTGTTCCAGGTCGGCCGGCCAGGAGGCTGGAAGGTCACCCTGCACGGGGCAGCTTGAGTTTGAGTGTTCTTGCTGAACATCCAGGCAACAAGTGTAAGAAGAAAGATCTTTATTGGCAGACGTCCTAACGAGGTGGTTTATGACAGCTCATCTTACCTCTATCCCTCTGAAATGGGAGTTTTGTTGAAGGCCGGAGTCAGCATTTGGGGGAAATCAGGACAGGTTAACCTTTCGTCACGTGACTCAGAATTTGGTGTAGGGTTGTCTTCAAGCTGGGGCCTCCATTTTGGCTTTTCTTTAACAATATCTTCGTTTCCAATATTTTTACTCTCTCTTTCCATCTATGTATGGGTGAAAGTGTGTGTGCATGAGATATGCATCTTCTCCCTGTCAGACGCGTCCCCTTAACTGCATTCATTTCCCCTCTGTCTGCATCTTGGAGTTCAAGCCCACAGATGCCTGGAGTTCAAGGACTTAAGCATAATTCTCCTACCAGTTAATAAAGAGAAAGGAGTAATGTGAACACGTTGGGAAAAAAGATTAAACTTCTTAGTGCTTAATATGAAATACTGACGCTGGAGAAGATAAATAAAAAGCTTACAATTCACTACAGAAACAAGGGCATAGATCACAATCTTGTCAGTAAGTTGTGTCAGTTCAAAGAATATTTACAGCCAGTCTATTCATACGAATAATTTAAGCGTCCCATAATCTTACAAGTCATGTATGAAAGAAGTAAATTTGACAACCTAAAAATTTATGTTGGTTTCCCTTGTAGCTCAGTCGGTAAAGAATCTGCCTGCAATGCAGGAGACCCGGGTTCGATCCCTGGAGAAGGAAATGGCAACCCACTCCAATATTCTTGCCTCGGAAATCCCTTGGACAGACGAGCCTGGTGGGCTACAGCCCATGGGGTCACAAGAGTTGGACACGACTTAGCAACTAAACCACCACCCAAAATTCACATGATATTACCAATAATGGGTTTTCAAGCTAAAGAAACTTTATCAATATATCTTAACTGAAATAAATTTAAATGAACCTTGAAGAAGAAAAAAAATTTTATTAATGTTTTATCTTCTCTAAGAAATATATTGGTACCATATAAAATGGTCAAAAAGTAGGCAGCCTAAAATTTAGGAAATATTTTTAAAGCATTGCAGGAAGTTAATTTTGTATTATACTAATACAAAAATTTAGTATATCTTACATCATTATTATTATATTACATAATGCAGTTAATTATTACAAAGTACACAGTTATTACATTGCATAGTTGTAATTGTATATACATCTTATTTATTTATTATATGTAGTAAATCATGATTATTAATACATTATTTTTAAAATATTCTATTTTTCATTAAATTTATTTTATTGAATGAAAGATATTTTTAAGTTCTATAGTGCTTTACAGTTTTCAAAAGCTTCACATATATGGTTTATTTAATCCCATAATAACTCTTTCCCCCCCCCCCCCCGTATGGTCCCTCTCCTCTCCCTCTCCCCACTGGTGACTCTATATCTGTGAGCCTGCTTACTTTTTCTATTCACTAGTTTGCTGTACTTTTTAGATTTTACATATATAATAATTATTATACTTGATTGTTATATATTATAATATCTTATGCAGTTATAATAATTATATTTGTTATATATAGTAAATCATTAATGTTAATATATTATTTTTCACCTTTTAAGATTTTGTTAATTTTGGTGCTTTCTTATTTTAAATAAATATTACTTTTGGACCTGAGTTTATATTCATAATTAATTTTTTTTTCCTTAAAGAGGATACTCCCCCTAGATTGCATAAACATCAGGGCCTGCCCCAAACCTGGATTCACCCTAGTCCCACATCAACCATCCTGTCTTCCCAAGGTCATAACTTCTGGCTTCCAAAAGCATCAAAATCCCAAAGATTCTGGATTCCAGGCCTGCTCCCAAGTCTAACACGCCCCAGACTGTGGCGGCATGAACTCGCAGTTCCCTCTTAGTTTATGGCACACAGAGGTTTTCTTTCCTTTCATTCTCGGATACGCATTTCTAGAGCATCTTTGAAAATACTTTACTGTTAGTCACTCGGTCGTGTCTGGCTCTTTGTGACCCCATGGACTATAGCCCACCAGGCTCCTCTGTCCGTGGGATTTCCCAGGCAAGAATACTGGAGTGGGTGGCCATGCCCTCCTGCAGGGGATCTTCCGACCCAGGGATCGAACCCTGCATCTCTTGTGTCTCCTGCACTGGCAGGCAGGTTCTTTACCACGAGCGCCACCTGGGAAGCCCAAAGCTTACAGAAGCACTGTAATTTTCAAGGCCGGTTTGTACCCTTTGTCTCCCTCGCCTCCTAAAAAGACCTACAGAGAAGCACTTAGGAGATGTTATCATCTCTAACAGAGGAAGGAGAGGGAGCCTGTGGGTGTGACTTCTCTGGGAACACACAGTTGGCAAGAGGGAGGGCTGGCTCCGAGGGAACTGCCTCTCTACTGCTCCATGCCCCTCTCACGCCTTTCACCTGGGTCGATACTGAAATCATTCAGTACATCTTCCCAAACCCATGACCACACAGCCCTCGATGAGCACCCGTGCTTCTCAAATTGAGTCTGCCCGAGAATGAGGGGAAAGAATGACAGGAATGCTTCATGGTGGCTCATCCCAGAATAGTCCCACCAGGTAAACATTCTTTCCTAGTCAAAATCTGTTGGGAAAAAATGATCTTTCTGAACACGGACAGGTCAACTGCTGTTGCTAAAACCAGAGCATGATGAGTTACCACTAAGCCCCTCTAAAAAGCACCATTTCCAAGCAGCTGATGGCGATACGGAAAGAACAGATGGCATTGGAGGCATCCGCTCCTGGCAGGGAGCTGGGAGGTTGTTGCAGTCACTTCTGCTTCCTAGATCTGACAATAAACCTGGAACCCAGGGAACAACTCCCATCCTTACTCTCAAAGTTGACTTGCTGTGAGGGTTTTTGGTTTTTTTTCAGACTAATAGATTCCTTTGGTTCCATCTATCCTAGGATTAAGATAAACATCAAAAAGTTATGCTTTACTAAATTTTAAATTAAGAGCAATGTCACTAGCAAACTGGGCTTCCCTGATAGCTCAGTGGTAAAGCATCTGCCTGTCAATGCAAGAGATGCGGGTTTGATCCCTGGGTCAGGAAGATCCCTCGGGGAAGGAAATGACAACCCACTCCAGTTTTCATGCCTGGGGAATTCCATGGACAGCTCGAGGAGCCTGATGGGCTACAGTCCACGGGATCGCAAAAGCGATCGCACAACTTAGCAACCAAACAACAATTTGCAAGGTCACTCTTATTTCATAGACATTTCAATGTTAGCATTTCTTATGTAACCTATTTCCCAAGTATGACATTCCTCCATGTGATGAGTATCACAGGCTTATAGCTCAGCTCCAAAGCACTCTTGGCTATTTCAATGACATGAACCTTGGCGATGACCAATTGTGATTTGTCCATGGTGACAGTTGATTCTTCTAAAATAATGATGACATTTCTTTGGGGGGACATCTGTCTTTAAGAACTGGCTTGAGGAAAAAGTGAAAATAGAAACAAACAGCCGATTACATCTCTTCTCCAAAATGCATGGAACTCCTTCAAGACTACTGTGGTTTCCTGTCAGAGCCATTTTATAAGGCGGATAATTTACAGGCAGCCAGCCCTTTCCATGTGATTGAGTGTGGATTCAGACGCCTAGGACCAGGCTTGTGCTATTTTTAAAATGAAAAGACTGGCGCTTCACTCACTCTTTCCAGATATATTGGATCATTTCACCCATCTTCTTTCTTCTCTCTTCACTGGTAGTGTGTGTCATTCCATAAAGGATATTTCAAATGAAACAGGAGCAAATGCTTCTATGTCCACATGGCTGACAAAATTTAAGTGTTACCTGAATGTTTTTTAATCTCTGACTTTCAAATTTCTGATGGTAGTCTCTCTTTAATAAGACAAGGCATCCATCTTCTTTATGTTTCAGCCAAACCAAGACAAGAAGAATTCTACTGTAAGGTCCCGCTGGGCAGGTTTCCTGTGTCTGATTCTCCACAGTGCTGACTGGTCTAGGTCTTTACATCTCCCCTTAGCAGCATCAGTGAACCCTTTCCCCTGGCACCTTCAGGGGCTCCCCCAGAAGTCTGGCAGGTGAAGGGGTATGCTGCAGCCTAAACTACTGGGTTGATCAAAAAGTTTGTTCATATTTCTCCATAAGATGATGCGGGAAAATAGGAACCAATTTGTTGGCCAACCCAGTATTTGACATGAATATCATGGACTTTGAGGCACTGTATTTCCAAATAATTGAGGGGTCAGAAATTCTGGAATGGCACGTCTCTGTGACCAAATATTATCTGCATAACACACTGAAAAGCCACACACTTTTTAAATGTTGGTGGTTACCAGGCTTTCGGAGAACATCTAGTTCTCCACCAAGACTCTCATCTCCCTGGAAGTGAATTCCCATCACAGTCTCCCTCATAAGGATGGTGTGTGTTAGTCACTCAGTCACGTCTGACTATTTGTGACCCCGTGGACTGTCGCCCGCCAGGCTCCTCCGTCCAAGGGATTCTCCAGGCCAGAATACTGGAGTGGGTTGCCATTCCCTTCTCCAGGGGATCTTCCCGACCCAGGGATTGAACCCAGGCCTCCCACATTGTAGGCAGATTCTTTATCACCTGAGCCACCAGGGAAGCTGTAAGTAAGGATGATGGACACATATTTGCCTGATCAGCAACTCTTCCTTGGCAGAACTTTTGGGGAAGGTTATGTGAAAAGCAGTGAGTCTCTTGTTCATCTTCTGGGTCGGGAGCAGTGCCTCATGATAAGTGGTGATGAAACAGTTATTATCTCTGGTCTCCTAGAAATGCCTGCCTATTGAGAGGGAAGCATGGAACTAGTGAAAAAAAATGGCATCATCTAGAGGTTTCAACTTGAAGAATGGCTCCATTCTCTCCGGATGCGGTGGCCAGTGAAAAGTAAAGTGAAAGCCGCTCAGTCGTGTCCGACTCTTTGCAACCCCATGGACTGTACTGGAGTGGGTAGCCTTTCCCTTCTCCAGCGGATCTTCCTGACCTAGGGATTGAACCCAGGTCTCCCACATTGCAGGCAGATTCTTTACCAACTGAGCTATGAAGTTATCTTCCATTGTCGAGAAGATGGGTCCTCACTTCTAAATTGTGTTTATGAAAGTAGGAAAGTGGGCATGCACAGGATGGCAGGGAGGAGAGGAGGGCCACACACAAAATTACTTGTTTGGGGCTCAGCTTCCCTCTTGGAGTTGCCAGCCCTCCTCCTCGTGATCCTGCCAGATGCTTCTCTCTCCTGGACCAGCCCTGTCTAGGAGGCAGAACTTATGACCAAGTTAGACCAGTCAGAATTGTGTCCCCCAGGGCCCGAATCTGCAGTTGCACAGGTGGAAGGTAACTGTGGTTGAGGCCCTACGACACTGTTCAAAGAGGAGGCCATGAACGCCTGATGCTACTGAGCCATCTAGGACCAGAGCTGCCCTGGGTCTGTTATTTCTGAAGCCTTGATGATCAGCTTCTCCATTTGATTCAGAGAATGACCCAGAGCCCCTCCAAGCAAGCTTCTAGTCCAGCCCACAACTTGGACAACATACAATTTAATACAAGATGTGTTATTGATGACCTTCTAGGCCACCAGATGCTGTGCCAGATTCTTTCCAGTGTATAAAATTTCACTTCTTACCATGAGCAGAGAACTGAGACCATCTCACTATTCCTTGGACACATCTGAGTGCTGCAGCCTCTTTCTCTGCATCTGTGCTGACTTGTTGGTGTAAAGATGGCCCAGAAGCCCCCCAAACCTAGAGCAGAATGGTTCTGAGGTCTGTATTTTGCCTCATTTCCAAGCCTTTTCCCATGTGATTAAGTCTGTGTTGTCCCCTGTGGTAGATGCACACGTGCGTGTCTGCTCAGTCATGTCCGACTCTCTGCAACCCCATGGACTGTAGTCCACCAGGCTCCTCTGCTCATGGGATTTTCCAAGCAAGAATATGGGAGTAGGTTACCATTTCCTTCTCACTGAACTCGCATCTCTTGCGTTTCCTGCATTTCCTGCATTGACAGGTGGATTCTTTACTGCTGAGCCACCTGGGAAGACCCCCTGTTGTATATACCACTTCTAAACATCCTTCCCTGGATTATTTTCCTTTCCTTGTCCCCCCCCCCACTGCCCCCCAAAATACTTTCAAATCCTTGTCTCTAGGTCTGGTCCCGGGAGAAACCAGAAGAAGCCAGGGGCTGCAATGCTGGGTCTCTGTGGGGCTGCAGCTCAGAATCCAGCGTGTATTAGCCACTCTGTAAGTGCAAACGCACCCATTTTATGGATGAAGACCCTGAGCATGAGGAGGCAGGGATTAGCCTGCTGGTAGAAGGTATTTGCAGGATGGCAATTAGAATTTACTCTGCATGACAACTCCCACCCATCGCCTAGACTAGGGTTCTCAACCTGGACCCTGCTGACCTTTCAGGTGGGATGGGTCTTTGTGGGGTGGTGAGAGTGCGGGGGATGTCCTGAGTGACGTAAAACGTCTGGCAGTATCCCCTCTCCCAGCTGTGATAAGCCAAAATTGCCAGATGGTCTCCAAGTTACTAGTCTTTTCTGGGAGGAAAGGAGGGCTCCCCTTGGTTGACGACCACTGGCCGAGAGAGTTGGAAGACAGCCTAGTGGTACCTCGGGATCCTTGCTGATGCAGGAAGGCAGAGTGGCCCCAAATACGCAGCTTTCTCACTGAGCCTGTGTAAACCTTTATCTGGGCTTCCCTGGTGGTTCAGTTGGTAAAGAATCTGCCCACAATTTGGGAGACCTGGGTTGGATCCCTGGGTCTGGACGATCCCCTGGAGGAGGAAATAGCAACCCGCTCCAGTATTCTTGCCTGGAGAATCCCATGGACAGAGGAGTCTGGCAAGTGACAGCCCACGGTGTCATAAAGAGCAGAACACTCCTGAAGCAACTCACACACACACAAACTTTTATCCAACCTTGCATCTTCTGGCTCTAAACCTGGCCCACTGTCCACCATGCTAGGTTCCCCGTGATCAGTTGTTTTGGGGCTCGGCTTGTTACAGAATTCTTTCCGATTGTGCCCAAATCTGCCTCCTGGAAACTTACTTCACCAGTGTGCCCCGTAGGGCCAGGCAGAAGGCTAATCCCTCCCAACTGGCTGGCACTTCAACTATGTGAAAACAGCCCGCTTGTCCCCTGCCCTATGGATGGACAGCTACTGCCCCCCGGGTGCTACAGACATGCTGGGAACAGTTGGCGGGGAGTTCAAACTCCTAGGCTCCTTCTTAGACCAATGGCCAAGGATTCCTAGGAGCTAAGTCTGTGTTCTGTAAAGCCTCCAGGTGGTTCTGATGTACCCCATCCACAGTTCAGCCTTCAGGAACCTCGGGCTAACTTACTTGAGCTCCGGGCAGTAGACTTCTGATTTGCTTCTAAAAGCAGCTACCAAAAAGATCAATTCTGAAAGCAGTATTAAAAAGCAACTCTTAATAGAATATTCCATATTAGCTCAAAGAGACACATACTTCTATCTGGTTTCATTTTCAGTCAAACAGCTTTTATAAGGTTTATTAAAAAAAAAAAAAAAAGCCTAGAGGTTGACATTAAAAAATGTTGGCCAGGCTTCCTTTCCCAGATATTGGAATTTAAGGGATCCAAAACATCTTTTTTTCCCCTTTGTCCTTTTCTTCATTGTAAGGCACGCAGAATAAATGTGTGTGCGTGTAAACACACCCACCCACAGAGGATATAACTTGCAATCAGTTTTGAAGAGTTAGCTATGGAAGTGTAATGATGGCCCTCTTACTGCTGTCTCTACCAGGGATGATGATACCTGGTGGAAAGGAGTCACCAAGTGCAAGACGCAGTCAGAAGACCAGACCATTTAGGAATGAGAGAGCATTCGAACCGAATGCCAGACTTGAAAAAGACTGCAGGTCACCTCCTTCGCTTACGGGAGAGGAGACAGTCAGGAGCAGAGCATGTCTGGATAAAGACCCAAAGTGAAAAGAAATGGACTAGAGGAGAAAAAGTGACACAGAGGAGAGGCTTCCAAATTTGGGTAACAAATAATAAAGTTAGGCTCAGATCTATTCAAACTAAATCATTCACTCAGCTCATTGGGTAAGTGTGGTGCCTCATATATGTGAAGGTCTACTTAAATTCCCATTTGCCCAAGGCTTTAGTTTACAAGCCCTATCTTCTACTCTAAATGTTTCCAGGCTACCTAGATGAGCACACGATCTTCCTCCTTCTTAAATTGCCCTTTATTTCAATGAAATCAATGACAACAGCTTGCTTTTTTCTGGGAAGACTTTTCTGACTTCTCATCCACTCCTGCCCCAGCTAACTTTACTCCTTATATGACTGTAAGCCTTTCATTCAAGCCCCTTCTTATGGATAGACGTTCTCCAGTCCCCCTCTGGGCAGAGTCTTCTGTTATTTTTGGCTGCTGGAATCAGGGTCTAGGAGAGAGACTGTGCCAGACAGGCCCTTTCTTTCCCCCACAGAAGCTGGGCTGATGAACATTCAGTGTGCAGGTTTGTACAAAACCCCAACTGTCCACCCTCCACTTTTTTTCAATGTGAAATGTTAAGCCTGCGTTTCAGTCCATATCACAGCCACTGGACACCATAGAGAGAAAGATCTATTCTGCTGCTGTGATTTTTCTGCATCTTTTGAGAGTGATTCCTTTTCATGTTGAAAAAATTTTGTGTGTGTGTGTGTGTGTGTGTAACATAGAAAACTGAGAAAGCCATAGAGAGAGGGAAAAAATTCTAGCAAAATAATGTCTGGGTACTGGTGGGTAATGCTACCCTAAATAACTTGGACTTCCACTGGCTGGCTTTTGTTCATAAAATGCTAATCCACTCAGATGCAGACCTCTATAAAACACTGGGGATTCAAGGCTGTATAGAAATCTCAACTCTCTTCTGCTACATAAGGTAAAGATCTGTTTAAACTAACAGTTTGAAATTATTTTGAAGGTACTAACAAAAAGTCCTTTTCAGAACTTCCCAATTATTTATTAAATATTAACCTATGATATAGAGCCTATAGTGTATTGAGCTAATGATGAACACTAGGTAGACTTCTGTAGTTGTGTTCAAGGTTGCTTTTTGGAGGAAAAATTAATTTTTCACGTCAACCACAATAATGGGGAAGGGAGTCATCTCATTCCACAGGAAAAATTATTACTTGTTATTGAACCAAAAACAGATCTCCTTTCCTTGCATGTGAAATGAAGAAATGTCTTAAATTTGATGCTTGGGGTCCCATGGTGCTGGGAGGGTGTCTTGTAAAGAGCATTGTCTTGATTATTCTCTGACTTTGGAGACGAGAGTAGCAGCTAATACTGTATGTGTGAGAGGCTTTGCAGAGATTACCTCGATTAATTCCTACAACCATCATCTGAGATCAGAATCACCCTTATCTGCATTTTCAGCAAAGATAGTACATGGCAGAGCCAACATCCAAATGTGGGGTCCCTCCCCGAATGGTGAAGGTACCCTAGGTACTCACCAACAACCAGTCAGCTATCTTTAAGGGGAACAATTAACTTCCTGGAGCTGGGGACAAGTTGAAAAGATGAACCAAGTAAGTATCTGCAAGAGAAAAATACGTCTTGAGTCGGCAAATTGGGATAAATATTTGTTTGATTCCTTATTGTTGCTGTTCAGACCCTCAGCCACGTCCAGCTCTTTTCTACCCCATGGACTCGAGCACGCTAGGCTTCCCTGTCCTTCACCATCTCCTGGAGCTTGCTCAAACTCATGTCCATGGAGTCCGTGATGCCATCCAACCATCTCATCCTCTGTTGTCCCCTTCTCCTCCCTCCTTCAATCTTTCCCAGCAGCAGGATCTATTCCAGTGAATCAGTTCTTCGCATCAGGTGGCCAAAGTAATGGAGCTTCAGCTTCAGCATCAGTCCTTCCAATGAATAGTCAGGGTTGATTTCCTTTAGGATGGACTGGTTGGATCTCCTTGCAGTCCAAGGGACTCTCAAGGGTCTTCTCCAACACCACAGTTCAAAAGTTTGATTCCAGAGCACGTGAAAATGCTAAATTACATTCACAGCAGCCTCCACAGTTTGAGTCCTGCTGAACATTGACGGCAGGGCACACAACCCTTCCAGGTGCAGAATAATTAGTAATGGTGTGGACAGTGTGGCTGACTGCTGTCTGGAGCTGGCCGAAAAAAATATGATGGGTTAACTGAGGAGCGTAAAAGCAGATAAGGAAAATGATTTACATTTTGTTAAAGAAAAAAAATGAAAGACTGGAAAATATCCCTGTGACAACTAAGTGTTATGAGTCACTTTAGGGAAAAAATCAGCCAGAAAACCCATGGCTGAAGTGAGGCAACTTGGGCTGCGTCCCGCCTCATGATCAAGAACGTGGTCCCTGCAGTTGGACCTCCTGGACCGAATTCTTGGCTCTGCCTCTGGCCGGCTGCGTGATCACGGGCTGCTTTTGAGTCTCTCTGTGCCCGAATTTCTCTCATCTGAGAAGAGGCATAATAATAGCATCTGCTTCATAGGTTTGTTGTGAGGATGAGACGAATCGATACGTTAAAAGCACAAGAACGGAGCTTGGCAGCAACCCGTGGGGTCCCGCAGGAATGCCACGCGTTCTTATTGGTAGGGTTTTCCTGAGCTGGTTTTCACTTTTCCTCTTCTGTTTCTCACCACGGCTCTAGGAGGTAGGCAGATATCATTATCTTTCCCTTTTTGCTGATGAGGAAATGGCATGGAGGGGATTAAGTGAGTCGCCAAGAGTCAGAATGGGGAGCCAACCAGCTTCCTGGCCCTCAGCCCCTAGAGCTTTCTACTATCTTGCGCTAAAGCCTCAGATGGAAAGGGAGCAGTCTTGCCTTTGGGCCAAATGCATGATGTCATCAAGCCTCAATTCACAAGATACCCGCAACAATATGTACAGCTGGGTCAGGCTTTCTTCGTCAACAAAAGACGAAGCGAGATACACTTCAGACCGCAGCGAGGCAGCACCGGTCTCGCTACCAGAGGCTCTGTTTCTGCCTTTCTCCGGGCACAGGAAAGTTGGGGTAATGCTTCCTGGTCTCCTTCCACTTTGCTCTGCAGCACCAGGATGGCAGCTCTGGGTGGCTGCTTTCCTCGTCCAAGGAACTAAGCTGAAAAGCAGGTGTTCTTTCCGGCTCAGCAGATGCTAAGGCGATAAGCTGCACCTTTCGGAGGCTCTGGGCAATTCAGACCCGGCAGAGCTCTTGGACCCGGCTGGCTCTCTCCTCCCCAGAGGCCCCGTGATGGACGCGTGTCTGAGCTCCGAGCAGCAGCCCCGGCCCCTGGAAGAGGCCCCGAGCCCCCCGGACGATGAGACTCTGCACACAGACGGCACCAGCAGATGCCCGGGAGGTAACCTCCTTCCTCACCTCTTCACCCTCTCACTTCTTTTCCTGGGGATGGCATTTTCCAGTGAACCTCAGGGGCCAGACAGTCCATTTCCTTTGAACTCTAGATCTTTTTCTGATCATGAAACGGTAGAAGGAGGCCTTTATACCAGCAGAAGCGTGGCAGTAATGGTAATAATCCCTACGTCCACAACTTTGTCTTCTCCAAATTCTAGGAGAGTCAGATGTTTGTTAACAAGAACTTTTAAAAAAGAAACGAAATCTAGATTCCTTCCTGCTCTTGGCCAAAATGTATTCCTGGCAGCCGCAGTCTACAGTGAATCCTCGTAAAGCCATTTTCCCATTAGGACAACATAACCAGTCAGGCTTGCATTTCTGGACAGCGAATCAGTAGGAAATAAGTAACAGACATAACAAATGATGTCATAAGAGCCAAGTTATAACATTCAAAACATGTACTGTCGTTGATCCTGGGAAATGCTCTTTCAACTCTGCTAAACCAGGACGGTATTTATTTTTGCTAAGTTGTTTACATAAAAATGCTACTCTGCCTGTCTCCAAAAGCTGACCTCTCTAAAACTATCAGGTGAGCGTGTGTGTGTGTGTGTGTGTGTGTGTGTGTGTGTGTGTGTCTGTGTTAGTCGCTCAGCTGTATCCAGCTCTTAGCAAGCCCATGGACTATAGCCCACCAGGTTTCTCCATCCATGGGATTCTCCAGGCAAGAATCCTGGAGTGAGTTGCCATTCCCTTCTCCAGGGGATCTTCCTGACTCAGGGATCAGAGCTGAGTCTCCCACATTGCAGGCAGATTCTTTATGGTCTGAGCCACCAGGGAAGCTCCCACAGGTGGGCATAGGTACAATAAATGAAAATCATGTGCAGTCAACATAAATTTCTTTATCTTTGTAGCAAGGAAAGGGGTCTTATAGGAGGGATATTTTTATGCCCATGTTTCTTTACAATGTTGACCCAGAAAGGAAGACCATCAGCTTATCATTTGTCATCCTGTGAAAGAATGAGCCATTTATAAATCAGCCCATCAACTTTTCCCACAGTCTCGAGAGGAAAGTTAGCTTCCATGTGGTGATCTGTGAGAAGAAGGAAAGAAGGACTGGTCCAGCCAATGTGGAGGGGCTAGAAACTGGCAGGAAGTGCCCTGGGTTCCTGATGGTCTGCCTGTTCCAGTGACCAGAGGCTCAGATGGAAGGAGGGCAGCCCATGACTCCCTCCTCTTACCCAATGGCCTGGACCAGCTCCTGCATTTTGGGAATTTTTGCAAGCTGTTTTTTAAACATGGCCATTGTTAAAATTTAAGTCATGTAAACATACAACAAAATGGATTACATAAAGGGGAAAGTTATATGAAAAACTTAGGTAATAAATACTCATGTCTCATCACGAATTATCTTCCTACATCTTATGATGATCTGTGCTCTTGAGGCTGTTGGTAGATGTCGCATCCATGGTGGACACGCCCATGATGCTCAGCAGCTGCGTCTCTTCCCTGGGGACGGCCATGTTGGGAGCGATGTCACCATGGTGACGGCCAAATCCTACACATCAGTGCTTCCTCACTGCTCCCAGCCTGGCTGTTGGATCTTCCTGGGCACCACATGGTCTGTTCCTCTGCCTTCTTGCTGCCTCTGAAACCAGCACTGAGTCAGCTGCTCAGCCTACAGGAGAAGATGGGTCCTCTTTGCTGGGTGATAGATTTGAGGTTCCTGTTGTTAGATGTCAGTTCAGTTCAGTCACTCAGTTGTGTCCGACTCTTTGAGACCCCATGAATGGCAGCACGCCAGGCCTCCCTGTCCATCACCAATTCCCGGAGTTCACTCAGACTCACATCCATCGAGTCAGTGATGCCATCCAGCCATCTCATCCTCTGTCGTCCCCTTCTCCTCCTGCCCCCAATCCCTCCCAGCATCAGAGTCTTTTCCAATGAGTCAGCTCTTCGCATGAGGTGGTCAAAGTACTGAAGTTTCAGCTTTAGCATCATTCCTTCCAAAGAACTTGCCTTATAAGAAGTTGGTGAGAATCACAGGCCCCCTTCTCTCCCCAGGGTCTCTCCAGGGCGCACAACAGGAAAAGACGATGTCTCAGGACTAACTTGGCCACTGTGCTTCAGTAGATTCTTACAAGCTTCAAGGAAGTCCACGTTTCTTGTCTTTGTGGTCAGGACAGAGAATTCTCCTTCTGGGGCTGAAATAGTCTAGATCGGAACCCACGGCTGAGAGCTGCAGGTGTCATTCTGTTAATTTACAAATTGGTCACTTGGCTCATGGAGAAGGCACTGGCACCTCACTCCAGTACTCTTCCCTGGGAAATCCCATGGATGCAGGAGTCTGGTGGGCTGCAGTCCATGGGGTCGCTAAGAGTCGGACACGACTGAGCGACTTCACTTTCACTTTTCACTTTCATGCATTGGAGAAGGAAATGGCAACCCACTCCAGTGTTCTTGCCTGGAGAATCCCAGGGACAGTGGAGCCTGGTGGGCTGCTGTCTGTGGGGTCGCACAGCGTCGGACACGACTGAAGTGACTTAGCAGCAGCAGCAGCAGCTGCTGCAGCAGCACTTGGCTCACACTACAATCAAAGACCATTTGAACACTTTTCTATAAAATGCAACACAAATGAATTTCTGGAAAAACATGAAAAAACATACAAAGGCATACATACCCAGAGCCAGCCTCAGTTTCTCATAATCAGAGTCAACGGGCATGGTCAAGCTTTCGTAAATGTTTCTCAGTGTTTACTCCACATGTCTAGACTCTACTGACTGTGACCATCTCACAAGGGTTTGCAGAGAAAGCTGCAGCAGAGAACTGCTCTAGTGCAGGCGGAATTCAGTGAACTGTGAGCTCCGAGGGGTGGACCCTTGATTTGGCTTCTTCAAAGGCTCCCTATCCTTCACACTGCACTCAGCCTCGTCTTCCTTCCTGAACATATATTTCCGACTAGAGCCTACACAAGCTCACTGACAGCTCCTTTCTGCTATTCCATCCCTGGTTACCTGTCTCCAGGGGCAGCTCAGGCAACAAAGGCTGGTCTCATGCACCGCCCCCGACCCAAACTCCTCGCTACCAATGCCTCTCCCTGGAGACACCAGCAGCACCCCCCTCTTCAGCACATGACCCCTCCATGTGCTTGGCATCCTCATTCTGACCTTTTTACTCACTTTATTTTTTTTTTAATTAAATGCTGAAACCCTCTGGGAAACCTGTGACATTCTGGGCTTCCATGATATCATCCCTGATCAGGTGCTCTTTTCCTCTCATCTTATATGATATCTGAGTGCCACTCGAGTGGGTCATGAGTGTAAAGGAGTATTTAAAGGATGAGTAATTTAATAGTCGGGGCTCATCTGACAGCCTCCCCCAGGGCTGTGCAGCTGGCTCGTCTTTGGGTGACCTGTACCTTTTGAGGAGCGGTCGTAGAATGACTTAAGGCACATGTTCCAGCCAGCATGTGGGATGTTACTTCACTTCAAGACCTAAAAATAGTCCGGTCCGTGCCTGCCCAGGTCCTTCTTACTGCAGACGCACAGTCGTGCCATCCTGCCTGGTAGCGTACTTGCCTCCTTGCACCAAAACTAAGGGAGAGGCGGATCCACAGTGCTCTCTGTCCGAAATTGAGGGAGGGGCCCAGGGCACCCGTTGGCGTTGTGTCATCTGATAAAAGTCCCCATCAGACTGTTCCATCCCAGTCACCCCATGATATTCTGTCTGAGCTAGTTTGTGACCATTGTCACCGGTAACATTCTCTGTTCCTAGAAGATGGCTCAATCTCTTCCCATTCTACTAATTGTACTGATAATTAGTATATTTGCAGTGGACCCACAAATTATGGGGGCCTTCCCTTGTGGCTTAGCTGGTAAAGAATCCACCTGCAATGTGGGAGACCTGGGTTTGATCTCTGGGTTGGGAAGATCCCCTGGAGAAGGGAAAGGCTACCCACTCCCATATTCTTGGGCTTCCCTTGTGGCTCAGTTGGTTAAAAATCTTCCTGCAGTGTGGGAGACCTGAGTTCGATCCCTGGGTTGGGAAGATCCCCTGGAGAAGGGAAAGGCTACCCACTCCAGTATTCTGGCCTGGAGAATTCCATGGACTATATAGTCCATGGGGTCGCAAAGAGTTAGACATGACTGAATGACTTTCACTTTCGCAAATCATGAAACCTGTTATTTTTGGTCCCACAGATTCTAATGAGATAGAAGCATCACTTCGAAGCCTCCAGAAATTTGTTCCTACGAATTATGCCAGCTACACCCAGGAGAACTATCGGTTTGTGGGCAAGAAGATTGTCATTCAAGAATCCATCGAAAGTTACGGAGCGGTGGTGTGGCCCGGGGTGAGAGGGCCGTGACATCGGTGCATCAGGGTTTCTGGGGATGGGAATAGCACTTGTGTACAACTGTGTTGCCGTGGGCGCCTTACCAAGTGCTTTAACATTCTGTGCTTCTCAGATGAAGGGTCCCTGGATGGCCCTGAGGGTGTTGCTGGTGTGCTTAGAAGGTGCAAGAACACAGCGTGTCTCCTAGAAACCATTTCTGCCATGCTGTGTTTCCTGAAACACTCTTTTTTAACATTAACATAAACTTGAGCATATTGGGAAGTAGGATGAAAAATTCGTATGAACTGTTAAGAAAGAAAATCAGAAGAAAAGTCTTCAGGGTTTAGATTTTGCAGTGGGCAAAATCTTTGGGGCCATGTCCAACAACCCTCAGGGGTCCCTCACCTTTTACGGTGTGGCTGAAAGTGAACGTGTTAGTCCCTCAGTTGTGTCGGACTCTTTGTGACCCCATGGACTGTAGCCCGCCAGGCTCCTCCGTCAGTGGGATTTCCCAGGCAAGAACACTGGAGTGGGTTGCCATTTCCTTCTCCAGGGGATCTTCCCCACCAGGGAATCAAACTGGAGTCTCCTGCACTGCAGGAGGATTCTCTACCGTCTGAGCCACCAGGGAAGCCTTGGGGAGGTGGAGGAGTGTTTGCTAAACGATTTAGCTGCTCCTTCGGGAAGGCCCGTCCCCGGGTGGCACTCACCGGACCAGCTTCTCACAGGGCAAGACCCACAGGAAGGACACCTAAGCTGCCGCTCCGGAAGCCAAGTCACACATGAGTCTTGGTGGCCCTGGGGACACACCTCCGAATGCTGAAACCCCCACTCTGCAGAACGACCCTTTCTTAAGATCCAAAGGACGCCTCTCCTCAATACGTCCGTTCCCCAGCCCTCGAGCTCTTGCCGCGGGTTGGATGCTGGAGCCACTTCGCAGCTGTGCTTCAGTTTCCATCCCCCCACTCCCAGCCGCCCCTTCCAAGTCCCTCGAGAGGAGCTAAGGATGAATGGACAGACCCACGGCCTTGGGTCTGCCACCTGCCCTGGGGCAGGCCACTGTGAGTGCAGCCGGCGTGTCTCACCTGATCCTGGCCAGCCCCGACCCCTGCCACTCCAGCCTCGGCTACAAATAGTCACAAACCCCAAGCATCCGTCAGAAGGCGAGGCCTAAATGTGTGTGCACACTTGAGCTTTCATGCTGGTTCTTCAGCTCAGGACTCACGTTCCCAACCCGGGTCATGCCCTCACGCTCACTCCCCTAGTCTCTGAGGCCCCCCGGCATCACTAGCTGACCCGCCCCCCCGCTCCCCACCCCGTTGGCTCACACAAAATGCCTCCCGCATCCGCACACATCGAATTCCCTTTATCTCTTCACAGACAGGGCAGGAGGTGGGCAGAAGGGAGTGAAGCAAGAAGGAAAGGGACCTTTGGTTTTCTGTCGAAAAATGCATCTAAGTGTATTCACCTTGGTTCTTTGTCGGTGTGGGGGGGGGGGGTTGTTTTTGTTTTGACTGTGCAAAGTATGCAATTTCTTTGCTACCACCCAAAGCATGGTCCATGGGCTGGCTGATTAGCAAGGCAGACTTGTTAAGAGTTGCAGACCTGAGCCCCACCGGACCTACTGCATGTGGAGGGGTGTCTTTAACCAGGCTCCCCAGTGATCCAAGTGTGCACTACAGTCTGGGAAGCACTGTCCTACCAGAGTGTCTTAGACGAGCTACTTAAAAGACAAATGACTGCCCTGCTGTCCAGTATAGCAGGCAAGGTCCGAGGAAACCTGCTTGCTGATGGGCTCAGGAGGGAGATTTTGGAGAGTTTTAGAGCTCAGTGGTCTTCCAGCAGGTGGGGCGAGGGTCCTGCAGCTCCTCAACTCCTGCTTCTGGAAGAGCTGAGCTGCTCTTCCTCCCTGGGGGTTGATCAAGAGTCTTTGTATACAGGCCCTTTAGCAAGTCGGCACCTCGGGTTTCTTTGACGCAAGTTGCTACTTTCATATTCCACAGGTCAAAACACACCATGGCACGTGTGCTTTGATTCCTACGGACCCCTCAGTAAGCTGGAACTGTGAACATGTCTTCTAGTAGTTCACTGGCAGTGGGGATTGGGGTCTCTGGTTTCCAGCGTCCAGTGACAAGTGTGAATGTTTTCCAGGCCATAGCGTTGTGCCAGTATTTGGAGGAACACACAGAGGAACTCAATCTCCGAGGTGCTAAGATACTGGAAATCGGTGCTGGACCAGGCCTCGTTTCCATCGTGGCCAGTATTCTGGGTGTGTCTGTCTGTCTGTTCTTGAGCTTGTTTCAAAAGATGCTCACCAGGACAACAGTAATAATACATGTTGACTGAATGATGGGCTGTGGTTTAGGTGTTTGGCTGTGATTGCCCTCACTGAGTCCCTGCAAACGTCCGGGCATCTTAGAGACACTAACGTCCAACCCATTGCTTAGCATGTGAGAAAGGTGACATCCTGAAGGGGTGACTCTTGAGTTCCGGTTGTAAACAGCTATTTTATGCTGTGTCCTGCTTTTCATTGCAACTACCATAACTAAGGTTTTGGAAAAAAGAAAAGAAACCAAGTCAGTGAATCCAAGATGAAAACAGATTTATACCCCAAACACCAGCTGTGCGTCCTCGACTCTGCGTAAGAGGTGGGTGTGTCTGGTCTACTTCTGCCTACATGGTTACACATCTATCAAAATCCATCTGGAAATATGGCGATCTACTTTATGATCACTGATCACTTTCTTTTTTAAAATGCCTAAAAGTTAATTTAATACATTTAATAGGGGGGAGAATCATACAAAATAGATCCTCCCCTGTGGAAAGGTGCTGATACCCTCCAGACGAGAAAACCAAAATCTTCAGATAAACACAGTTTTAGAAGGAAAACACCATGCGTTATTATAGTAAAGTGAAAGTGTTAGTCACTCAGTTGTGACTCTGTGTGACACCATGGACTGCAGCCTGCCAGGCTCCTCTGTCCATGGGATTCTCCAGGCAAGAATACTGGAGTGGGTAGCCATGCCCTCCTCCGGGGGAATCTTCCCGACCCAGGGATAGAACCCAGGTCTCCTGCACTGCAGGCAGATTCCTTACAGTCTGAGTCGCCATGGAAGCCCCAAACCTTGGTATGTTAATTACTTTGAAATCTCCCCAAACTATAACACTGTTTTAGCATCTTAAAAAATTTTTTTAAATTTTGTTGGAGTATCATTAACAATGTTGTGATACTTTCAGGTATACAGCAAAATGATTCAGTTATATGTATACAGTATCTATCCTGCGTCAGATTCGTTTCCCATTTAGATTATTGCATAGTATTGAGCAGAGATCCCTGGTGCCACGGTTTCAGTTTCTTAAAAGATGGAAATGTTATTCTATCTCAGTGGTTCTCAACCAAAGGCGGTGTCTGACCCATGAAGGACATTTGGCAATGTCAGGGGACATTTCTGAGCATCATGCCTTGGGGGTTGGCTGGGGAGGTGCTGCTTGCCCCTCGTGGATGGGGACCAGGGATGCTGCTAAACATCTTACAGGGCACAGCGCGGGGTCTACCCCACGAGAAAGAATCCAGCCCGGATGTCCAGAAGGTCAAGGTGGGAAACCCAGCTGCATTTTCCCCCTGAGAGTATGGGTCCACTGGGTTGCCCCGGTGTTTCCAGGTACTCAAGGCAGGTTTTCTTTCTCTCTTAGGGGCTCAAGTCACGGCGACAGATCTGCCTGATGTGCTGGGGAACCTACAATACAATCTCCTAAAGAACACGCTCAACTGCACCACGTATCTGCCGGAAGTGAAGGAGCTGGTGTGGGGGGAGGGCCTGGAGCAGAGCTTCCCCAAGTCCACGCTTTACTACGACTACGTGCTGGCCTCCGACGTGGTCTACCACCATTACTTCCTGGACAAGCTGCTCGCCACCATGGTGTACCTCTGTCAGCCAGGAACGGTGCTGCTTTGGGCCAACAAGTTCAGATTCAGCACCGACTACGAATTTTTAGACAAATTCAAGCAAGTTTTTGACACGACACTCTTGGCTGAATCTCAAGAGTCATCGATCAAACTCTTTAAAGGAATACTAAAATGGGACTGAACGAAACAAAATGCCTTTCGAAACATTAGTGGGTCTGTTGAACAGTGTTAGAAATTTTATAAGATGGCGAAGGTAGTGTGTAGAATCAACGTGTCTACCTAGAATAAACCTGATTATTACAGCAGCTCTATAAAACAACCTATTTCGGATTATCTGGTTAATTGAATATACACAGGCACAGCACGAAAACAGGAAAGTAGCTTTGTTGGCTTCCTGGAGTTCTCAATTAAGTGTTTAATAAATTTTACATGAACACATTAACAAGTGGATGTCCCCTTGTTATTTCTGCTGGAGAGCATGGTCTTAAACTTGTCAATATACACTCGTCACATGCTTTTTGAAACTGAGCTCGGCAGTGTCCATGTATTTTATTTCAAAGACTCTACTTCACACAAATTTCAGCTGTAGCAAAAGGAGAGGGTACAGAGTAATAGAAAAGTTATAGGCTTAACTTAGCAACTTTGGAAAACTCAGCAGTGGCCACAGGACTGGAAAAGGACAGTTTTCATTCCAATCCCAAAGAAAGGCAATGCCAAAGAATGCTCAAACTACCACACAATTGCACTCATCTCACATGCTAGCAAAGTAATGCTCAAAGTTCCCCAAGTCAGGCTTCAACAGTATGTGAACCGTGAACTTCCAGATGTTCAAGCTGGACTTAGAAGAGGCAGAGGAACCAGAGATCAAATTGCCAACATTCATTGGATCATCAAAACAGCAAGAGTTCCAGAAAAATATCTACTTCTGTTTTATTAACTATGTCAAAGCCTTTGACTGTGTGGATCACAACAAACTGGAAAATTCTTAAGAGATGAGAATACCAGACCACCTTACCTGCCTTTTGAGAAATCTGTATGCAGGTCAAGAAGCAAGATTTAGAACTGGACATGGAATAACAGACTGGTTCCAAACAGGGAAAGGAATACATCAAGGCTGTATATTGTCACCCTGCTTATTTAACTTCTATGCACAGTATATCATGTGAAATGCCGGGCTGGATGAAGCACAAGCTGGAATCAAGGTTGGCGGGAGAAATATCAATAACCTCAGATATGCAGATGACACTACCCTTATGGCAGAAAGTGAAGAAGAACTAAAGAGCCTCTTGATGAAAGTGAAAGAGGAGAGTGAAAAAGTTGGCTTAAAACTCAATGTTCAGAAAACTAAGATCATCACTTCATGGCATAGTGACAGACTTTAATTTTTTGGGCTCCAAAATCACTGCAGATGGTGATTGCAGCCATGGAATCAAAAGATGCTTGCTCCTTGAAAGAAAATCTATGACCAACCTAGACAGCATATTAAAAAGCAGAGACATTACTTTGCTGACAAAGGTCCGTCTAGTAAAGGCTATGGTTTTTCCAGTAATCATGTATGGATGTGAGAGCTGGAGTATAAAGCTGAGCACCGAAGAACTGATGCTTTTGAACTGTGGTGTTGGAGAAGACTCTTGAGAGTTCCTTGGACTGCAAAGAGATCCAACCAGTCCATCCTAAAGATCAGTCCTGAATATTCATTGGAAGGACTCATGCTGAAGCTGAAACTCCAATACTTTGGCCACCTGATTTGAAGAGCTGACTCATTGGAAAAGACCCTGATGATGGGAAAGATTGAGGACAGGAGAAGGGGACGACAGAGGATGAGATGGTTGGATGGCATCACTGGCTTGATGGACATGAGTTTGAGCCAGCTCCAGGAGCTGGTGATGGACAGGGGAGCCTGATGTGCTACAGTCCATGGGGTCGCGAAGAGTTGGACACAACTGAATGACTGAACTGAACTGACTGATAGGCATAACACTGGCTGAAACTGAAAAATACAGAAACAGTGCTGGGACGAGGAAATGGGTCTTTTCTAAGGGCCTGAAACTAGTGCTGAGAACACTGTGTACCAGCCCCTGGTGCTTCTTTCCACTGCTTTCAATGGTGTGGTGCAGACACTGGCCACCAGCACCAGAGAGAAAACCTGTCTCAATTTCTAATAGCACTATTTTGCTAGTGTCATCATTTGAATCAACCATCAGCTGCTTTGCAGTATTTCTCTATTGGCTTATTAAGAGACGATATATCCTGTATGCTGTTGGCTTGTAACACAACTCTCACAATGAACCTGTGTTAAGTAAATTATTGGCAAAGACAGTCTCTGAAACAACCAGTGAACAATTTGCTGAAACAAACTTATCAGGAGATAAGTTATCCTTAACAAAATTTCAATCATAATAATGATTATTACTAAAGACGTTTCTGAACTTAATATAGATGAAATCTAACCATGTATATTCTTTTATGATATGCTTCTCCACTGAACACTGTATTTATGAGACTTACGTATTAACTTGTAAAGCCTTTTTTGAGGTTGATGTACATTTTCCAAATTAATTTAGTAATTGTCTTTTTTGAAAGTCATGTTTTTTTTGAAGTAAGTATGTATAAAAATAAATGTACACACCATTAAACTACTATTTTGGGAATTCCCTGGCGGTCTGGTGGTTAGAACTCTGCCCTTTCACGGATAGGGTTGTGGATTTGATCCCTGGTAGGGTCTCAGATCTCAATAAGCCATGTGGCACGATAAAAACAAAACAAAAAACCCCGTTTTTCTGTGATGATAGGAAAGAGTATAAAGAAAGAATGTATGTATATGTGTAACTGAACTTAAATAAAAAATTTTTAAGGTTATCACTTTTCCTCAGGTATCAACCTCATAGAAATGTGTTTTGCTAAGGATGCCTTCTCCTGGGATGCATTTGGGTCTGGCTGTCAGCATGGAGGCACCGAGAGATCTCAACAGAAAAAGGGGCTAACAAGGCAGCTTTGTGTCACTACCCGTGGGTAAAACTGAGGGACTGGTTTTCCTAGGATAAACAGTTCACAGCAGATTCTGCCAGCCTGTGGACCTATCTCTAACTTCCACAGCAAACTTAAAATTATCTGAGAAAGACTTATATTTCATTGAAAGAAGTATTTGGATACAAAAGTCCTTGGTACAACAAGAGAGCCAGACGTGACTCATATTATAAAAAAAAACCCATCTGTGTATGAATTTTATGGTGTTATCATAAACACATTCATGCTGTATCATACATTCTATTAAGAAGCGCTGTCAATCACCACCTCTCTCTGCAGACTGGTACCCCACCTGATCACCTCGCACTACATCAGGGCCTTGACGGCACCAGAGGACCAGGCTCCTGTGGGCCTGGCTGCCATGAGGGCCCGGCGGTTCACTGCACTCGGAACTCCACACTTCCTTCCACGTTAAAAAATACAGCAAAAAGACCAAAACCTGAATAATAAAGTGAGAAATCAGGGAACTCTGTAACAATGGTGATTTTACATAAAAAAGTATTTGAAGGATTCACTATATCCTGACACAACTCAGAAGGTAGTACTTCAAAATAAATCTATGAATCGATTACTAGGAAGTTTCTAATCTTAAAATTACATTAAAATTGGTTACTAAAGTCATATTCTTGAAAAAAAAAAAAAAGGTGTGATTTCAATGAAATGGTGTAACTTCTGTCAGTGAAAGAGCACCTCTGAAAATTCTCTCCTCCATTAGGTTAAGAGAAAACTGACAAAAATTCTCAGAACAACTTTTTCAAAACTCAATCATTTCCCAGAAAACGCCATGTGCAAGGCCGTCTTGGACAGGACTCAGCTCTCTCATGGACCAAGAAGCCTTTTCCCCGGGGTGTTTGTTGAGATAATTATAAGCAACTGTATAATTCTGTGGCTGCCTGAGATGATGGACAACTGTTGGGACTAATTCAAAAGCTTAAAGGGAAATGAGATGCTCAGAGGGACTCTGAAAGCTGTCATATTCCTGGATGTCAGCCACACATGTTGTGGGGCTGAACGCTTCCTCATGGAAGACCTGAGCACTTACCCATGGCTGAGCCTGAGGCTCTGTGCGGCAGGAAGTTCTTTCGGAAATGAAAAACTTGTTATACAACACTTTCTCTCATTAGTAGTCAGCCAGCAGCATGACCTTGGGGAGCCACCCTAGCCCTCCTGTATGTCTCGATTTCCTGACTGGACTGAACCTGTGTATGTGGGGGCCCATATATGTTTAGGTGAAAGTCTGTGTGTGTGAGAGAACATGAATGTGGCTGCTCACGGATGGACTTTAGATGAACAAAGATGGCTCAGAAACTACCAAATGTCTGCATGCATATTTGCACTTTTTCATCAAGGGTCTGATGATTTCATCACATAGAGGAGTGAATTACTCAAAAAAGTTATGAGTGATTAACAAGATCAGATCTCTGGCAGGCCTTTTACAGCAGTGAATTCTAAGGAAAGATTTAGAAGCCACATACACACGCACGCACGCAGGCACACGTATTTGCTATAAGTGAGTAGAGGCCTCTTAATAGTGTCTACGTGTGTTTATTTTACAGAAGAAAAATGAAAGAAGGATAGCCAGAAAGATAAAAATAATAAAATTAAACATACACAAGTTAATCACATAAAAGATGTGGAAATATATTCAAATAACTGCAAGCCTATAATAAACATTATAAATTAAATTAGTTCATATTGAATTTTTTATCTGTAGGTTTAATATATTATTTCTGTTCTAACCCCAAATTTTATTCATGAAAAATTAAGACCAACTTTAAGAAGCTTCAATATTCACTTTTATTATTTATAAAAAAATTAAGGTATCAGAGTGCATACGGTGTACGGCGATCTTGGTTTTGCACATTTATTCACGTTGTTTACATTATTTCAACTGTAATAAACAAACCATATGGGTGTCTTTACAATACCTGATACAGATTTAAGCTGTCTGGCACTTATACATGTATTATTAGTTCATTCTGATGCTCTGCACGTCAAGAGATATTAAGAATGATTGGCTTGAAATAACTCCAAGATGAAGAGTGATTGAAGCAGTTATGCTCCAGCATTTGCCACGCATTTATTTGTGCCGGTTTTATTTTTTCCCCTTAATTGAATGTAAACGTTTGCCAAAAAAAAAAAAAAAATCTGGAAATGAAGTTCTGTTACTTTTTAGTCCAATAAATAATTTTAGCTACGCTTAATGTAGCTTTTTTAAGGCCTTCATACCATTCAAAAAAATTAAAGTCAAGCATGTTAAAACCCTGTTCATTTATAAAATAAAAAATAGAATTTTACAGGTTTGCAGTTAAAAGTTACTGTTCAAATCCTCTCATGCATGTAAGAGCTGCAACCCAACTGAAAAGTCCTTGGTGCTGGCACCCAGGGCACAGCCCGCTGCCAGCAATGTGAGGCATTGAGAAAACACCATGATGTCAGAGGTCTAGGTTTACATGTATTAAGCCACACGCCAGCAAATTCTCTGATAAATACACATCATTTTAATAATCAGTATTTGATAGCGGATGAAAACATGCATTAGACTAAAAATGCCACAGATTTGTTTTTATATCCATTCACTATAAAACCTTCTTTTTTTAAAATGTAAAGTCTTGGTTCCTATCTTAGAATACACAGTAATCAGGAGGATACATGATGGGGAGCCAGTTTTCAGTAAAAGACGCACAATGGGTCCATCCAAGCAGCTTCATCAGCTGTAATAAAACATGAAAATAATAAAACATACGAAAATACTATTAAAAAAAGATGTTCCAAGCTCAGTATTTAGGGTAAATTCCGTGTTAAATATGTAGCAAAAATAAAGAAGTAGCAGGCAGAACTTTCCTTCCATCCAACCCACCATCAACACACCCACCAACCTTCCTTCCTACCAACCAGTATTCTTCATGACCAACTAGTCAACCAACTTTCCTACCAACCAACCTGAAAGTGAAACTTGCTCAGTCATCTCTGACTCTTTGCAACCCCATGGACTATACACAGTCCATAGAATTCTCCAGGCCAGAATACTGCAGTGGGCAGACTTTCCCTTCTCCAGGGGATCTTCCCAACCCAGGGTTTGAACCCAGATCTCCCACATTGCAGGCAGATTCTTTACCATCTGAACCACTAGGGAAGCCCAAGAATACTGGAGTGGGTAGCCTGTCTGTCCCTTCTCCAGGCGATCTTCCTGACCCAGGAATAGAACCGGGGTCTCCTGCATTGCAGGCGGATTCTTTCCCAACTGAGCTACCAGGGAAGCCCACCAACCAACCTCCCTGGTGATTATCATCATTCGGGGAAACTTTCCTGCTTCCCTCCCGTCTTCCTCCCCATCAACATGACTTGACCTGCTCCTTTCTTCTTTCCCACCCTAGCTTCCCTGCTCTAGGTGTTAGGGAAAAGCATTCAGTGAAACCACTTCCCACTTTCAAGAAACTTACATTCTGTGTTCAGGAAAGCAAAAGCTATTGAACAAATGAACAAATAAGTAAATAATTAAGAATATATCCGGTATATAGTAAAAATAAAATTTGCTGTTAATACAGATTGGGAGGGGGTGGGTATCAGTCACACAGACAGGAGAAGCAGAGGGTGGATGTGAGGCGTGAGACTGAGACATGGGACACGGGTGAGCTGAGGCTGGGGAGTGCGGCAGCAGCGGGACCCCACAGGCCTCACAAGCCACGGGGAGACTACCAGCTGGTTCCAGGAAGAGCTCCCTCCACCTCCTCGAAGATCTGAAGACGTGAACTGAGATCTTACGGGGCTTCCCTGGTGGCTCAGAGGTAAATAAGCCGCCTGCCAATGCAGGAGATGCAGGATGGATTCCTGATCTGGGAGGATCCCACCTGCCTCGAAGCAGCTAAGGCAGTGCGCCACAACCACCAAGCCTGTGCCCTAGAGCCTGTGCCCTGGAGCCCGGGAACTGCAAGTGCTGAGGCCTGTGAGCCCTGGAGCCCCTGCTCTGCGACAAGAGACGCCACAATGAGAAGCCCGCTCAGCGCAACCAGAGAGGAGCCCTCAATCATGGCAGCTCGGGAACAGTCCACGCAGCAGTGAGGATTCCCAAAGAAATATAAACATTTTTTTGATAAAACAGAAAAATTTCAAATGTTTTACAACCTGAACTGAGTTGGTAAAGATACACAGAAGAGGTCTAAGAGTAAAGATAAGCTATAGTTTAACTACCAAAAATGGCCACAGCTAAGTCTTTACTGCCACCTGAAATAGGAAGACCAGGCCCCTGGCCGCCTTTGGCGTGACCAGTTCCCCTCAACTGGCATCTACCTTTTTGGCATAAACTAATCATGTTTGTCCCAAGACAAGAATAGGCTGAAACAATTTCCTCAGAATTCACTAAGTTTTTATACCTGACATTTAATTTGTGCAGAAAGCTCAAGCACAGAACTTGCTTGCATATAACACACGGTAAAATAAAAAAACGGCCTATCATTTTAAATGACAAATCAAATCAAACAAACTCTAAAAGCTCAACCATTTTGGCTCTGAGCCAACATGTATTTAAAAATAATTATTTTCCTTCATAAAGGAAACCTGTCTTCTAACTGCAGAAAATCTCCAACACATTTGGCCTGTGTTGAAAACACTAGAGGCTAAATATAGGTTTTCTGGACAGGAGTGAGACACGTTAAAAAAAAACCTGTAAACAGCTTACTATCTTTCATGCTGCTGCTGCTGCTGCTAAGTCGCTTCAGTCGTGTCCGACTCTGTGCGACCCCAGAGATGGCAGCCCACCAGGCTCTTGCGTCCCTGGGATTCTCCAGGCAAGAACACCGATAGTATATTTCACATGACGTCATTAGACTAATAATTAAAAGTCACGATGAAGTTGGGGTTATCCTATCACTACCATGAGGCTTTCTAACTATCTTGTCACTAATGAAAGACATTCAACACTGCTGATTTAAATACTGAATACAATTTACTTACTTGAATACAATTTTTCCAGTTTTCTTTTGTTGGTTTTTCTTCTACAAGTTTGGTTGCAAATTTAAGGCCTCTCCCATACATTTTATTCACTAATGCATGCTTGTATGCAAATGTCAAAACCTAGAATATAAAACAAGATACAGCTTATCTACAAAATAGTTGACAATTTAAGCTATTGCTTTAATAATGAAAGAATTGAAGCATTAACAGAAGTGTAACTTTTCAAATGAACATATCACATCAAGCCAATGTTTAAAACTTTCTAAAGGAACAATCAGTGTCTTTAAAAGACCTGAGTATTACACAGAGCAGATAATTGATTGGGGGAAGAAAGCTATTATGATAAATCATTAGCAGTTACTTGTAACCATTTATTTTTCCCTGCCTCAGTAGACCATGTTTTGTCAAGACCCTTCACTATGACCCATCCATCTTGGGTGGCCCTACATCACATGGCTGATGGCTTCATTCAATGACACAAGCCCCTTCACCACAAGGCTGTAATCCATGGAAGGGGTTTATATGCAATAGTCTCTACTTTTAGAATGTGGAAAATGTTCTCAAAGAAAGGAATCCTATTCACATTTATTTGTATTCTAGTGTCAAGCAAAGGGTTCAACAACTGTTGCTACGAACACAGTAAACGGATAGGTAATACAACGCAGAAGCGGCCCTGAATAACAGAAGCACTATGGCAAGAAGGGAATTACTTGTAACAATTTTACCGTGATGCTCAAGTGTTTAGCCACTGGCTGTTGGACCAGGTTCTTACTCATCTTTTCCCAGCAGCCAAGTGCAGTGTCTGGCACATGGCAGACATGTGGTAACTGTTGTTGTAACAGTGAGTATTGCTGACGCCCATCCAGGCTCTCAACACTCACTCCTGAGAGCCTGTGGGAGCCCACAGCCCACATCAGAAGCCAGCCACCCGCCTCGGCTAGTGTGGTCAGCGCTGCAGAGGCAGGTCTGGTTCAGGCTCCAGGCGCTGATTTCAGATCTAAATTCTTAACCTTTGGGACTGACTCCTTCAGTCTTCAGAATGGAACTGAGTTCCTTCTCTAACCACACTTCAGTACTCAGGTGGGAAAACCTGGTGGACAGGAAGAATTTTCTCCTACTTCCATCCGGAGGTCTTTACTACTAATTACCATAGCTGCTCTTGAAAACAAGCATCTGTCTGCTTATAACAAACAAACATAAATCAACAACACACCCAAGAGTTTGTGTTGGGTAAGAAGCATTCCACTGACTTCATTTCCTTTATGTCCAGGAAAAAGGCAGGCTGACAGCTACCTGCAGTTACGTAATCTCTACCGTAAGAATTACAGCTAAGCGCCAGAAGGGATTTAAAATGCTTCTATAATGAAAATCCAAAAAGCTCATCCAGGTTACTTTTTCTAAAACTAGGTTTTAAAAACTGATCAGCTATAAATTGAAGTGAGAACTAACCAGAATACCCTTGCCTCCAACCCTGACAAGTGAGCATGTGGACAGGTGTGGGAGGCAGAAGACAGCTCCCAGGTGCCTCAGTTTGGGCTCCTACGTAAACAGCGTGACCCGAGGCTCCAACTCTTTCCAAATTAGCGTGGCCACCGTTAGCCGTGCACATGACCGAACAACGGTCGAGTGGTTTTCAAAGCCGGGAAACCAGGGGGACAGCTCACTGGGACCGTGGCTTCTTCAGAGCCCAGCTCGGCTTCCGTCCATGTACTCCGTCCTCTCTGGTCAGCCCGCTGGGCCCAAGAGAGGCCTGGGACACACCCTCAAGAGCTGGGCCCAAACAAAAAGCAGAAAGGGTACCTTATTGTCAAAAAGATCGGTCCACTTGGTCGTCTCCCAGAAGGTCTCCGTCAGAGAGTCCAGGGTGCTCTCTCCTTCCTCCTCTCGCCCCTCCGAGTCACTTGACACGGCACCATCTTGATCCTGGGCCTGGAGAAGGTGGTCGGCCAGGGCGCAGCCTTTCCGGCAGAGCGCGTCTACCAGCGTCGACTTCTGCTTGTCCATGTCACTGCACACCAAGCCCAGAACAGTCCACAGGTCAGTAACACGGCATTAAGAGCACAGCCTTATCTGAGATTAAACTCATTCACCTCTTGCCTGAGGTTTACAACACAGAAATATCGTACAGCCCTGGACAGACGTTTGCTGGTACGACATATAAGCCATGTATTCACACGCATGGATTACATGAGTTAGGGTCGCTGTACTTGGTTGAAACAGCATGCCATACGCAACAGAGGGGAAAGAGTGCTGGGTTCTCAATTCTGTTGGCTACAGAAGTCTTAGAACAGCATCTTTTAAGTGTTTAGGCTTCTCGTAAATATCACTTATCACATATTTCTGTAGTCGTGAACTTCAGTACATGCACAGAAATGCAATGCTTACTCTGCATGCGCCAGCAAGCGGTTTTAGTATTCTAACGTACTAACTCATCTATACTTAGAATAATTCTGTGAGTAAGCGACCACCAATTGCCCCCCATTTTCCACAGGAGGAAACTGAGGCACAAAGACATCAGGCGATCTGTTCAAGGCCCCAGTCAGGAAGTGCCAGGGCCAGGACTCAGCTCCGCGGTTGGTCCTGCAGCTGCTGCTCTCATTCCCGAGGCCCCCTGCTTTCCAGGGAGGCGTCTCTGTTTTTGGATGTAATCCAAGTGCCCAGAATAATGCCTGGCACGGAACACTCAATAAACCGTTGCTGAATGAAATGCAGCCTACACTCTGGGGAACAGTCTGCACTTCAGAAAGCTTGCTTATTTGAAGCACCCTGTCCAACTTGGGTGCGAATGAGGACTAATGTGCTGAGATGATGACCAGGAGGCACTCAAAGATGGGATGGACAAGCTATCTAATGGTGAGGGGGATTCTGAGGATGCAGAGTGAAACATGCCCCATATGAAATCCACAGGGACCATCAAGTCAACAGTAATCAGTACAAAAGACAACTAACACGAGAAGGGAAAAAAACCGCCAAACAACGCAGTAACCTGCTACAACCTGAGCTACCCACCTTCATACACTTGCAATGCAGATGAAATTATGCCTAAAAGATGCCTAAGAGTTGATCAGCAAAGCGTTTCAAAGTTTTAAAAGAGCCCACTCTCACTCTTTTCATGGAGACGTTTCTGGGGACCTGACGTGCTTGGTCACTCTGGACTAGAGAACAGAAGGACCGATGGGCTCGGGGCAACTACGCAGCTTTTTATTGAATGGGGTCCACTCACTCCTCAACCTTGTAGACGCCGCGCAGCATCTGCAACGTCTCAGGAGTATCTCACTTGTGCTCACAGTAACTCCAGGAGTCAGGCACAGGCACTGTGCCCGCTCTGTGAAGAAGTGGGGCCGTGGAGCAAGAGGGGGCAGGCACGGCGAGGTCTGGACATCTGGTCGCCCGTGGCATCTGACCAACTGTGCCTGCTGCCCCGAAAAGGGCTGGAGGATGCAGAGGGTGGAGGCCAGGCTGAGGGGAGGGTGTGCTGGACAAGCCAGGCCTGGATTAGGTCACCTGTAAGACACCCTGCTATTTCCACATTCTCTGATCCAACAGCCCGGATTCCATATATCTGGAATATTCTTTTCCTCCCCTCTTCCAAGAACTGACCTGTTCAGATTAAATACCTATCATTCCATGGGGTTTATCCCTTCTCGAAAAAAATAAGTCAGTTCTCCTTCCCATAAGCCTTCACAATTTAAAATACTTCTAACTCTCAGTCACATTCTATCTCACCATTTCATCTTCTGTATTAGACAGTACATTTTCTAGGAGTAGAGACTGTCTGGTTCTTTTTTTTTTTTTTTTTTTTAACATTCCTCTCAAGGGTGTCCCATGCAGTGTTTGCTCAATAAACATCTCTGAATCAAATTTAGTTAGGGACTAATAAAGGTGGTAATAGATACATTTGAGGAAGCAACTTCAATTATACACTTTAGTAGCCAGAGTAAATTGCAGTTTAAATGTAATTAAAACTCAGTATTAGATCACCAAAAAAATTAGAATTTTTAAGATTACAAAATGGCTGTCTTACAATCGTTGACACAAGTGACTTAAGTGAAAAAGCAGTTTTGCATGGAAATGAGAAATTAACGCTCCTAGGAATCCCTTGTAGATAACTGGTGGCTACACTGTCCACTATTATTATTATTATTTTTTTAACACCAAGAACATTTTATATTGGGATAAAAGTCAATTCCACTATAATTATTAACAAGAACATAGCAACATTTTAACAAGGCTCCATGGAAGGATGCTGACAATGGCCAACCACCTATTTTGCAAATATTCTATTCTGTTTGAAAACTGCTGCTTGTAAGATTCATAAGACCTATATCAGCAGTATGAATGATGTAATGCCAAGGGTTCTGGCATTTACCATCAAGCATTCTGTATTAAACAAAAAAATCCTGACTGCAGTAGGCGGAATCTTGAGAGGAAATGACCGTCCTTTCAGGCAGTCTGCACAGTTTCCGTTTATTAATTATAGCAACTCTAAGAGAAGGTGGGACTGTCTACCCTTGTCAGTTAAGGACCCTGGGGTTGGAAACGAACCCAGGCAACAGAGGAAGAAGTGATCCCGGACGATCCATCAGGAGATGAGGGCAGGAGGTCACGAAGGGTGGACCGTCACAGCAGCACGTGGGAACACTCTCACGTGGAGGGAAACTAATAAATGCACAAATCTGGCTTCACTTGTTTACATATCACACTAGGGTTTATTAAGGTTAAACTATAATCCCCCTTCTCAAGTATTACTGTCAACAGTTTCATAAAACTGAGGTTTCGAGATAATAGTTTTAAGCTAATTTTCTTATCACTTTATTAAGCGTTACAAGCTAAATTTGGAGTGTGTCATGCTATTATTGGTCAATAAATAGTTGAAAAATTAGTTTTATAGGCTGCTATGTGCTTCTCCATATATCAAGTTTACACAAACCCCCAAATGGTTGGACTGTGTGATCACCGGATGGTGGAGAAAGCCGATGACTTTGCTTTTTCTTAAACGACCAGAGAAAACTACCACCAAACATTTAAGGATCCCCAACCTGATAACTCCAACAATAAGGATATAGACAAATACCAGAAAAGGAGGATATTTTCAATAACCAAAAAAAGTAACTAAGAAATGAGATGCAAGAAAGAGTATTTACTGGTTAGGTACTTTTTTATAATAGCTGCATCAGGCCTGGGGTCAGTCTTCATCGCAATATAAACTGCTAGGGCTGTTTGATCTATATGAGAAATTACAGCATTTGCAGCTTCGACAATTTCATTCAGTCTTTTCATTCGTTCCTGAGGAGGAAAGAAAAGAAGAAATAAGAAACAGGAAGCACCTACAAGCAGCCGGACTGGGAGGAGTGATGATTGCCAATGGTGCAGGGGCAGGCGGGCTGTGCAGGCCAGGGGCTGGGTGCCACCTCCCGGTGTGACCTTCGCGACCACCAGCATCGCTAGAGAACCTGAGCGCAGACGGGAAAATACCGGCCCCTACACTCCCTGCCGGCACTGAACAGTAAGACTAAGCAGAGACCAAGTTCATAGAGACATAAACTGTTTTCTCCAAGGCAACCCTTTTCCCGGGTATCTTATCAAGACTTTAGAAATGTGATTGGCTATGTTACCTAGTTACACACCACACGCAAACAGGAGTAAGAAAAGCACTAGCTGATGAGACAAATTCTTGGTTGATTTACTACTGAAATCTCAAAAATGAGAGAAAGCAGGACTAGAAACCAGAGTCTCACTTTATTTATTCCTGGGGCAGTGTGGCGGCCCCAGGAATCTGCTCCCGTTGGTACCTTCTGGCTCGCGCTCAGCCCTTCAGGACTCTGAGCTGATCAGGGCGATAAGCACCATCTACAGCCATGGCTCCCAGTGAGAGCCGGTCCAGGCGAGACAGCTGGGAGCTGGGACAATCGTTAAACACAAAGGAGGAGCACTCTGCTTCTGTTGCAGCTGCTCAGGCTTCCGGGAGGCCAGGACCACTGCCTTCTGCTTCCAGCTGTTTTCAGGGTCAACAGAGCAATCCTTAGGGTTTCCTATCTCCTCTTCCTTCCGTTGACCGAACCAGACCAGCCAAGAATATTTGTTCAACCAAATGATATAGTAATGGCCAAGTCCAGAGCTTTATGAAAATAGCTCAACAGAACATTCAAGGTGAGGACACGTTTTCAGTCACCAGGAATAGATGATCAGGACTGGACCTTTATTTCAAACACAAACATTATCTAATACTGCAAGCAAAGTAATACACTCATAGTAAAAAATGAGCATGCCCAACCTTTTCAGCATCCAACTGATGAAGTCGTGCAACGTACAAAGGAAGGTAATTAGGGTATGTTTCCTTCAATTCGTTATAAATGTCACTAGAATCCAGCCTATGGGAATAAGAAAGAAAGAAACAGTCATTATTTAGTTCTTTTAGAAAGAAAAAGATCTGTCACTCCTATTTAATACTGTTTTGAAGCTCCAGTCAATAACCTAATACATCGATCTGAAATATAATTATTCACAAAGATTTGCAGGAAGTATAAATCCATGTATCTAGAAAACCAAAAGAATAAAACTGAAAATTATTTTGAGTTCAGTAAGATGGCTGGATAAAAATAAGCATCAACAGCTCTCCTAAATACCAGCTACAACTCAATTTATTAAAAGGAAGGGAAAAAAAAATCAAAAAGAGTTTAAGATGAAAAGATCTAGAAAGGTCTAAGATCTACAAAGAAGGAAAATTTACACTTTCTTGAAAAATCTCAAGTCTTGAATGAGTAAAGAGACAAATGTTGCATGCTCCCGGCTGGGGAAGCTGAGTAAACTATACTCTTGCTGATTATATGGCGGGAGGAACAGCAGCTGAGGTCAGGGTTTGCCATGCTGGGTATGACATCACTGCTTCCAAGCTCGGGCAGGGCCTCGGGGTCTCAGCGGTGCCCGGCCAGGCAGACCCTCCGCTTCAAGGGCAGGGGCTGAGCAGGAGGGAGCCCCCGCCTCTCCACCAAATTCACCCAGGACTTGGCCTCAGCAACTGCTGTTCCTCTATCGGCTGCATGTCCCTGGGATCATTTCCAGATGCTGGAAACAGTGGTTTTACATTTGCTCGTAACCAAATAGTAACTGGAAAACAGGGATCCGCCCACCTGCTACGTGTATAAACACAGAGACAAATAACAACGGGACACTGATGATCTCTGGAGAGTGCACAAACAGTGACAGGTTTTCTTTGCACCTTCCAATAAAGTTCCCTTCCAAGAGCAAATGAGGATAGGATTAAAATAAAAATTCTCATTACAAAAGGAAATTAAAAAATAAATGGAATTACAGGAAAAATTTAAAAGCACCTGCAATCCTATTCACTGTTGACATTTCTGAATACAGTCTTTGCATATATACATATATACATAAGGGCTGTTGCAGCTGGGAAAAGAAAACACTTGGAGGATTCAAAGCCATTTAGAACTTACTTTGTCATCCACTGAATTTTAAGATCTCGTAATGCTTCGGTAAACTCTTCTTTTAAATCTTTCTCTTTTTCCGAGTCTTTTTCCTTATCCTTGCTGCCGTTCTTAGTCTTTGTTGGTGGAGATATCAGGTAGTAATGAACAGGGATTACATCCTGTGGAGAGAGTCCTAAATTAACGTGTTTAATTCTTTTGCTTACTTAGAAATCTTCACTAGGTGAATAGCACATTAACATGGGCTGCACCTGAGCGGTACTACATTGCACTTCGCATTCTAAGGGCCACAATGCATCTCAAATTCCAATCTGTGACCAAAGTCATTTTCTCCCAAACTTTAGAGAGATGATGCTTCTACTATCTCCTTTAAAACAAAGGAAATAAGGACAAATCTTTCCCCATGTACGTGTATTTGGTATTCTTGGTTTTCTGTGAAAGACTAAATGCAAAAAAAGTACTGAGCGACCACATTTCTGAGGAGGGAAATAAATTAGAATTGAAAAAAGGAAAGATCCTCTTTTCTAAGTAAATTTTAAGAGAAATTTCTTTCTTTATTCCATCCTTAGAACTTACTGAGACCCCATGACGTGCAAGGTAATTGCTCTAAAACAAAGCAGACAAGGGCCTTTAGCGCTGCGGGAAGACAGCCAACAAACGGGTCAGTAAATAAACAACTTGAGTAACGACACAGAGTATCAAGAGAACAGACCGGGGTGAGGGCACAGTGTGACAGGTGGGTAAGGGGGCTGGTGGGGAACCCGTGGAGACAAAGTTGTTAACAGAGACAGTCTAAGGAGCTGAGGTCTGAGCTCATGGAGCCTCAGTGGCCTAAATGAGAGAACTGCAATGAACCTAAAGAACCGAAGCGAGGCGGGGAAGGAGCGCTGGCAGGGACAAGACGAGCATGGGCAGAAACTTCAGCGGGGGGCAGCAAGCGCAGGGCGAGCTGCTGAGACTCGGGCACACAGGGAGGAAGCCGAGCTGACAGGACGCGGTTAGAGGACGGGGGTTATTCCGAGCGCAAGGCAGTGGCGTGATCAAAGATCTGTGCTCTTGGCTAACGCTGGATCCTGGATGGATGAACCATTCTGGTTGGTGCTTAAGAACTCTCTGATACAATATTTGGAGACTGGATGACAGAGGGCAAAAGTGGAGAGAGAGTGGAACAAGTCGGCAAGAAGCCCGGGTCTCCTGACATGGCTTGGAAAGGAAGAATGGCTGAGAGAAGAAATGAACGGAACGGGGATGCCCTGTGAGTGCAGGGCCAATGGTGTCTGCTGGGGTGCTTAAGACGAGGGGCTGGACGAGACCAGCAGGGGTGGAGAGAGGGAAGAGGGTCAGCCCTGGCGTGGGCCACAGCGCTCCATCGCGGGGGGACAGTCTGAGGCCACGGAAGCCCCTGGGCAAAGCTGGTGTGAGACCGAGAGGGGCTGGCTGGGGACAGCTGAGAGGTGGTATCAGACGGGAGAGGGAACTGTCAACCTGGCTGCACAGTGGCCATGGGCGCTGACCGGCCAAGGGCTGCAGGGCAGGTGGGCGGGGGGTGGTGCCGGAGTCCAGCCCCAGCAGCCAGGGAATCAGCCTGAAGGGATGAGCGGTGCTGGCGGAGAACGATGCAGCCTCTGACTCAAGGTGCAGGCCTGCATGTTTATTTCGGGCATCAGGTCTTCTTTTATACTTTGACAAAAGCATTAGGTCAGAGGTTTCACATCTTCAGCTCCCCCTCACCCAGATTAACTGTCTCCATAAATCACTGCTGCCCTTCAACCAGAGTTGAACATGTTGTTACACTGTAACCCATGCTTCTGTCTGGGCTGTGTACCACATCCCTCAGCTTATTTCTTATCTTTCTAAACCCTGCTTGCCCCTAGTATCCTAAGCGCACTATCTCCTAAAAAGGTGCCTAGCTATTCTTAATTATTCCTAAACCCTAGGCTCAGCAAACTTCCTTTGCCATAAACATTCCCCTCACAAACAGGTCTCAGATAACAATCCTTCCCATGGCCTCAAGCTGGGGCCTACGTGCTCATCCTGGAACATTCTTTGTAAAGATCCTTGAACAAATGTCAATGGTTACTTTATAGATTATTTTCTAGGCACAACTGCAGAAGGCTTTGTGCTTTCTCATGCTTTTCTCAAAAACAAGCACCTTAACATTCTTTCCAGCCAACTCAACTGAAGAAAGGAAAGAACAAGTCAGAATCACAAGACCTAACTCCTTCATCCTGGGACCGTGCCTGCAGGATGAGGAGAGGGGGTTGGGGCCGTGCCTCCATTTTGTCAGTGATGCCTAACATGGCTCCCGACAGGGTTGGGCAGTAAAGGCCCAGTGAGAGGGAGTCGAGGAGAGAAGGGAAAGTAAACAGGTAGAGATGGTTCTGAGAAGTTCTGCTTTGACAAGAGCTCGTGTAACTACCTCGATCTGCATCTATTTCATCAGCGTGTACATCTACACTTGAGACAAGTTAACGCAGTGTCTGGGCAATGACATCCCATGTTACACTTGCTAGGTCTGCTTTTGACCCAATACCTAGGTGGCCCTAATTACATCATTATTAAGACAACTTCTAAAATTCCATCTTCGGGTTTATAGTAAAAGCGGTGCTTAGCTAAAATCTTGTGTGTTTTCATTAACGGAGGTGCTACAATTGGAACAAATGGCCCTGCTGCCATTTTTAAGGCCCCAATCACATAATTTCAGGAAAAAACTGCACAGGTTGAACCATGAAACAGTACTGGCTTCCTCCTTCCTAAAACAGGATTTTGAGGTGCGAATGCTACATAAAATATGTCCATTCTGACAGCTTCCACAATTAAACTTTGTCTGGGGGTGCTGTAATAGGAAGTGTGGGAGCTACTGTATAGTAGTGCTAATAAAATAATAACTGCTGTTTCAGGAGGACTCACTTAAAGCGCAGAAACCCACGGATGGGGAGGAGCCAGAGAAATCCACTCTTGGCCATTTTGGCACCACGCAACCTCTGAAGTCAGGGGGCCAGAGCCCGTGGGCAAAGGGCTCCAGAGACATGTGAGCCCAGGGAGAGGAAAGGGTCCCTGCCACCACCCTGCTCGCCCCTCCAGGGTCACTGTCCTGGGTGGGAGCTGGCCTGTGCTGGAGCCAAGTCAGAAGTGCTGGCCCCCTGGAGTTGATGATTCATCACCAAGTTCTTACAGGGACAGACACTTTGTGTCATCTGTTTAGCAGAGGCCGCACACCTAACACTTCGAGGTGGAAGTGACTCCAACCTCTACTCTGTTACCAGAGCCCGGCTCCCTTGGAGTCACGCTCCTGTGCGGTGCTGGCCTTGCCCGGGGCGGGGGGCAACCAGCACTCCCTCTGACCTAATTTCCGTCCCCCTGGGGACCCTGCCTCCTCGCCCGAGCAGGGAGAAGGACAAACTCAGGAGGGGAAGCCTGTCTGTTGTGAGGCAATGCCTCCTCCGAGGCTCATAGGTAAGGCATTGGCTAAGATGTTTTAGTAAAGAGAGAAAACAGTTGAATAAAATAAACAATCCATTAAACTGAACTGGTGATTAACAATGAACTCTAACAAAGATCTATATACAGATAGAGAAAAACCATATATAATAGCAACTGTGAACTACACTGAAAATGCAAGAGACGGGGCAAGTTGATGATGAAGGATCTTGATTATGTAATCAGCATTACATACATTAAATATATAACAAATTAGTAATTATAAATGTTAATACTGTCCCAAAACAAAAGTTCAAGACAAGCACTACTTTTTATTATTAAAAATTATGGACATGGCAGTTTTAATCCCCAACCAAAAAAAAGAAGTCATTTTTTATTTTATCATGGTCATCTGTTCTTTCACATATTTTCACAACTCAGCTTCTAAAGGGCTTAGTATAGGGTCAATTTAACAGAAATGATTTTATACCATTAAATCAAAAGAAATCTTGATAATGACTTAAAAAGACAGTCAAAAAAGACTATTCAGAGCAGAAATGCTATAAGTTCTCTACAGCAGACACTTAACAGTAAGCGTGTTTTTAAAGAAAAAAAATCACTCCAGCTATTCACAGGGAATTTCAGCAGTGTTTGAATTGATCCACAGTTAGAAAAATCAAACCTATCTCCCAAACCAGTAACTATTCTTTGGAAAATAAAACACGCCAGCATTTAAATTCTGGTTCAAAACATAATACCTTTACCTCTTAAATTATTTAAAAAAATATAAATTCAAAATTTTAATATCTTCACACAAAGTAAAATAGCTATTTTAAAAATTAATATCATATTAGAGTGCTATTTATGATGTTAACTACATTCTTTCACATTACAATGAACTTACAAATGGGAAGCATACATTTTAAAATCAAAAGTCACTGAGACCCAGAGGACAAATCTATTGAAGAGTATGTACAAAAAGTTGGTATTTTGTTCAGGTGATAAATTATACATATATAAAATTTTATAATGTATAATCATATAATTAAAATATAAATTATACATTTATATAAAATATACAAATTAAAATATATAATATAAAATTATAACATAAATTTATAATAAACACATAATTATGCAATGTATGTAATTTTATCATCATAATGCAATTAGAAAACTATAAAAATGATCCTTTCTAAAGTAAGAGTGTCCCACGCACTTGCACTTGAAGACGGGAGAAACGGAGGCGGTGACTCCAACTATCCGCTCTAGAAGCTTCCTAACCACAGGAATAAGGCTTCTATTCGTATGACAGTTCCTTATTTCAAGTAGTCTAATACTAACAAAATTCCTCAAAACTCCCAAAAGACCAACCAGACTACACAACAGGAAGGAAACACCCACTCTGCCTTTGAGACATGTACCGTCTTTTGAGCAGGCCAGAATGCCTGCCCTCATTCTCTGAAGCAGTGGCTTTCAGGCTGTTTTCAAAATGAATCAAAGATCAGCTACACACAAAATGAAATTACAGTTTTGTGAGTCTGATGAACTGACATTTTGTTTCATTCTATTTTTGTTTTAATGTTGGTTAAGTTCCACTGGATGAATCTGCATGGCCTTCAAATGGGTCAAGATGCTCAGCTGAGGAATGTGGTCTTCAGAGAAGACAATGTTCCTTTATCCCCCAGTGGTGCATTTTGTTTGAACAAAGTCTTTACCGTTACATAGTAATACAGAATTTCAGAAGTTATTTTAGTAAAGACAGTTGATCTTTTATAAAATGGTGATCCCCATTTTCAGATCACTATGAATTTTCTAGATCACTAGAAACAGCGTTATCTTTTGTTTCTATCTCAAAACACTAACTCTCACCCTGCAGTTCTTACTGCGTGAGCCGTACATCTCTACAACAAAGCATGATGTCAGCAGGTCCTCACCAAAGAGCTTACTGAACATGTAACCTCTTCTCTAAAGTAGACTTGAAGAAGAGTTTTTCAAGTTAAATTTTGCTCCAGCAGCCAGTCAGAGACTGTCTTAAAAAGCAGCAGGGGAGCGGATCAGACAACTTACTGGTTAGGGTCTTAAGCTCTGCTTGTGCTCAGTGTAAGTTTTAATTTGGGGCCATCAGTTCTTAACTTCTGTTCCTGCTATGTCCACTGCTCTTTTTGTCTCTGCCTTTCTAGAACTAAGAAGACGCAAGGGCAGGAAATAAACTTCACTCTAAATATTTTAGTAATATTTTATTAATCAAATCATCCCACTTAAGAAATGTCTTTAGACTTTAAAAATAACTTTGTCATATATAGCTAAAAGAAAAAAAAAACAACAACACATTCCCCTCTATATATGATTTTAGAAATTCAAAAGTTCAAGCATTATTCCTTGGTCATACGTAGAGTACGAAATGAATAGTATTAGAATTTTCTCTACACACAAATAAACCAGGGGTCTTCAAGAAATTTATGGCAGGAAAAAAAATTTCAGAGAGCAGTATGTCAACATTGATAAGCTAAAAGCATTATACTGCAGAACTTAAAGAAAGGAAACTAAGGGAGAGATTTTTTTAAAAAAGATAATAGTGACAGGAAAAGAAGTTTAACTAATATGCAAATAAGGCTTTAAGACATCTCTTTAAAGAACTGACAATCAGTACCTTTTTAAATTTTCCTTGTCGTTTTGCTGCAGACTGCCCCTGGGAGTTAGAAGGACATTCTGTAAGAAAACATGCAAAATCTACGCAGGACGGTGATACCACCTCTGTCTAATCCTCTCCCAGCTTCTGCTCTACCTGGACGTGCCACGCAACTTAGAAGGGTCACCAAAATGGCAGGCTTTTAAAGAAAGCAATCCCACCACTTGAATTGTTTTTTGGGGGGGATAAAAGTGCACTCAAATATGTTATTCCTAAGGGTCAATGTATTTCAATGATTTCTAGAGCAAAATCCCGTCAGTTGTTAGAACAGGTTTGAAGACGTTTAAAGTTAGCTGACGGTTCAGAGACGGATTTACAAGGACATCACAGCAAGCACACACGTCCAGGTGCTAGAACAGCATCATTCGAGGTGACTGGGAGCGTCAGGGAGGAGCCACACGGACCAGTTACCTTCACCACTGCCCAAAGCATAAGAAACGCAGCCCCAGGCTGAGGTCAGATGAAATAAACCATGTGCTGCAAATGACAATTAACTCTATGGCTTTAGGTTTCCTCAAGAAAATCTATCCTGGTAAGTAATAACTATAGTCAATCCCATCTGTTTATAATTTAATTTCACTATGGCCTCTTAAAGAATACAGCCAGCAAGCAGAGCTCTGAGTGGCTAAAAGCGAACTTCCATGATCACAATACTCTTCTTCCTTACTCATCACAGGCAGTGGATGCTTCAGAAGAGTTGTCTGAATGAGAAGCCTCTCTGGTGAAGCCCCAGAGCAGAGGCACCAACGTTTCCCTTACTGGAAAATGAAATCTACCTAAAAAAGACTACTAGGACTTCCCAAAATCAGTGTATCTATGAATTCCAATAACTACTGATTCACTTCACATTAAACTGAAATGTTTGTAACCTATACTAAAGTACACATAAGTAAATAGTATGAACTGAAATAAGACTCAAGAAATGTTAGGGAAAACGACTTCTAAGGACAAAAGTCATAACTGATGACACTTCTCTGTCAGCAAATAAGCCATCTTTGGTTCAACAGTGGTTAAGAAATGAATGAACGTACTTGTTAAGATGTTTGAGATCTATTCATTTTTATAACAGCACTCATAAATTACAGAATTAAGTGGTAGATTTACTTTGTAAGAACTAAAGCTAAAGAGAAATATAAAATTGTAAGAACGACAACTTTTATTGGAGTGGAGATGAAATGACTTTATGAAAAAGGGAGATATACCTATATAAACACTGTTCTCACAATAAATCTCTAATGAAAACAGATGGAAACCAAAACAGATACCATCAAATCCAACATTTACCTCTAAAACATAACAACCAGATATGTTTTTAACAAGAGGCACAATTTTGAAACTACAACACCAAAAGAAGTATCTTGCACAAAATTACACAAAATTCCAATAAGAGAAAGATCTCTACAAGTAAAAATTATTGCTTATTAGCAAGAATCATTCTGACTGGTTTTTAGGAGTCACCCAAGAAGATCTGATTTTTTTCCGTGTATCCACAATATTACATTCTTAAAACTCGATAAATTCTCTAATTTTAAACATCCCATTCACTTAAGACAAGGTTGATCTGGATCTATGTATTTCACGGGAAGTTCAAGTACAGTAACCAAGCCAAGACAGGACAGGTTCAAGGCCTAAGAACTTAGACTTTGGAAAAAGAGAATACTAAATATATAGAAATACAACCAAACATTAATTAACCTTTACTATTAACTTGGGAAAAAAACTATTAAATTTCATTTTCCAGAGAGATCTTCTCTTTTACTGCAATGTGGAATTAATTTCCATTTTTAAAGAAAAGGAAACTTCAGAACAGGCAATTTCAATACAAAAAGAAAAAAAACAAAAAACAAAAAGAAACTACTTACAGCTTTCTTTCCAAGTTCAGTCTTTGACAACGTTAAGGATCCTGCGAGGTAGCACCCAGGTCCGGCCCCTTTAGGTATTCTAATCAGAAGATTCAAAAGAGGAGAAAAGGAACAAAAGAGAAAGTTTCACAAGGATAATTAGGGGGGAAAACATCACAACAACTGCATTCTGAAACGATTCCCTTAGCTAAGATTTCACAAGCCAAAGGGAGAAATAACTCAGTCTATAAAGGTCAGTGACAACACAGTATAAGTGTAGCCTCACGCAATAAACTAGCGCTTAAAAGACCACAGAGAATAAGACGGACACTGAAAGAAGTCCTGTCGCCACTTACTTGTCATCAGGTAAGGAAGTGACAAAGAACGGCTGGTTGTATTTGGGGGGTAACGTCAAGTTACTTGATTTCTTCTTTCCTAGAAGTGCAAGGCTATGATTCTCATGAATATCTAAGCTCAAGGTATTAGACAACCTATGAGAAACGATGAATGGAAGATCTTTCAGACGTTCCAGATCACTGATTTGCTCGTGACGGATCTGCAGTCGAATTGTGTAATCTCCCTTCTCCAGCTTCAAGGAATACTGAAAAAGAGAGTATTTGGGAAAAGTGAAGTTGAGCCACATGAACGGAAGTCTCAACCTAAGGGGAGAGACAGTAGGAATGCCCCCTTACACAGCGCTCAGTGTGACGTACAGGGCAAGTTATGATGCACGCATTTACACGTGCACAACATCCCAGCTGAGCGGGTGAGCAAGGGTGAGGGTCAGAGTCGTCACGTGACCTGTCCAAGGTCACGTGCAGAGTAGAGAATCGAGGAGCTGAAGGCGGCTCTGGCTGTGGAGCCCTGGGCCTCCCACAACAACAGGCTACTCCTACGCTCTCAGCTGACTGTCTCCACTCACAAAGGCAATGACTTCCCTGTTTGTGGGTCTTCACAGGCACGTATAAAACACAAGAATGAGCAAAACTGAGCTGCTGTGTAATATCTAAGACAGACATACACACGTGTTATCATACACACGATTGGTAACCTTTAGATTACATCCAACACGCCACCTGGCTTACTGCAGACAGCAGAGACGGGAGCCCGTGGACATGAAGGAATGTGAATCTACTCAGTACTATGCTCCATCCAATCAAGCTGCTCAGGAGGATGGAACACTGTCCTCTCTGTAGCAACAGGTTCTTCTGAGACTAAAGCAACCACAGGAACGGCTGCAATAATAACCCATCTGCACTAGGGACACGTGCCTGGCCTCGCTTTGATGAAAATGGAAACCATTCCTTAAATGACGGAAAACCCTGCATAGGCTCTTTTTACTATTTTGCGTTGAATTATTAATGTTATAGGAAATATGTAATTTCTCGGTCATAATGTTTCAGTCAGGATAAAATTTCTATAAATCCTAGGATTAAGAGACTGTTTCCCTTCCAAACGACAGTGCCAGGCACAGCCCCTGGCGGACAGTCAGTGATCAGTACTCAGCCCACCGAGAAGGAATGCACCTCAGAGTTCTAATAACCCGAAGACACCTGGCCCTGTCATCGTGCTCTCGATCAGTTCAGACCTGGGACCACTTTTCGGGCTCACATATCCTGATGGTTTGCTCTCAGCATTCAGATGGCAGTGAGCACAGGGTCAGAAGGAGAATAACAAAAGGCTCTGCCAGCCGGTGTCCGTGAGTGTCCTTCTGGGATCCTCTTGACCCAAAGCCAGATGGAGCCCAAAGGTGCGGCTGAGCAGCTGCAGCAGAGAGCGGAGCTGCCGGCCCTGAGTCAAACGCTGAACACACACCCACGCGGCATCACAAAGCAGGGACGTCACCAGAGTAAGAATCCAGGTTCATCGGCCCAGGAAACGGCTTCTGTGAATTCTAAAGATCACTGCCCACTTCCTACCTGATGAGGATACGCGTCGCCGGAGCCCATCTGTCTCTTGTTCTGGTCAAATATGATCCAGAGCTGACTGTCGAATTCCGACTCATACAACAACTCACAGAGCAACGGGCAGCTGGGGGTCACTTCCCCACTTTTGGGCTGTTAAAAAAAAAAAAAAGAAAGATTACTTGAAATGGTTTATACGATTTCTAATACAGATGTGTAATACTGTTATCAATGAAACTGACATTAAAAGTATTAAAAACATTTTATTGAGGTAACCAATCTTAAAAATGCAGAACACTCAGTATTTAGGGACTAATAAAACGTATTTCTCCTTTACAAGGTTTAAAAGACACAAACCTAGGCAACTGCACCCATTTATAAAGCAATATATATTCTTTAGGACGTTTAACTCATCGGTTTTTAATAAAACAAATATATTTATAAGGTTGAAACTAGACAATCCACCAGTATCAAACATCTCCCCAGCGGTAGCTCATATTATGCTTCAATAAGAGTTTTACTAAAATCTTACTGATTCTCCATAAACTTCGCCCTGACATTTATGCTCGTCTCCACTACCTTTACCACCCATTCAACCGAGGAGCCATTCTGACGTCTCACTGCGTCAACGCAGAGAGCAAAGAGGCCCAGCTCCATAATCAGAAGGCAGCTGGCTTCGACAAGACACCGAACCAGAGGACAGGTATCGGAGGACAGATGTCAGTGATTACGATAACTAAGACTCAAAGGTCAGGTCGCCACTAAGTAAGCATTTGTGACTTCAGATCTGAATGGTGCTTACATCATTATATATCATAATTTCCCAAAGAATAATTCTAAATTAGCTAGTGTTATTTATTTGATTCTATTTCATATATATGTATGTATACGCACACACTCCCATTGAACACACTGTCCTTCCCTTATTTTACAATTTATAAAAACACAGAAATTTGTTGCAAGGGTATATCTGATCACACAACCACTTACTTGATGAAAGTTGTAAGTCAGGATCATCTCATAAAGTTGACGATTATTTGGCAAAACATCTCTTGATCCTAAAGGTTTTGTTTTTGCACTCAGTGGGCTGTAATCAGACAATTGCATAAGAGTCAAAGGTTCATTTAAACAAGAAAAAACTATAAGCAGTGAAAACTATGGCAAATCACAATAACTGATAAATGAGCATTCCTGGACACTGTCCTTTCCAGCGTATTTTATAACATTTTAATCATTAATTTACATAATTCTTTATTGACCAAACCACAGCAACACACAAAGTTAAAATTTTGCAGCATTAAAAAGGTAACAACCTTTTCATGATAAAAACATTTTCAACTATCAACTAAGAGTCCTAATGTAATCAGATCCCAGCACTAGGGTGACGATCCTTAACAGGGCTAAAGGACAGGTCTGAACGCAGACAGTCCTGCCCTCGTCACAGGGTGGGTCCTGCCAGGTGCCCCCCGAGGGTTCCCGGTGCATGTCACGTAAGGTCTCCCCAGAGACCTGTCCAGTTTTCTAGGCTGGAAAGTCATGCAGTGAATTTTCATCTCCAGCCTTCATGTGACTTAAGAAAAAAAAAAGACCCTTTCCAAAGAATGAAGAGGGCCCTCCCACCGCCCCCCTGAAACCCAACACTGTAGCCCTGAAACATTTAAGATACCGCAGTGTTTGGACCCAGCTCTTCAGAGTTATGCAGGGAGCCAGATCTTCATACTTCAAGGAGGACTGAACATCAAAACGGTTGATTCCTTCTGATGCATGCTATGAAGGATATTTATCAAATCAGTTTCTCCAACTTATTGAAAATGAACTGCATTTTAAAATACTTAAACCTCAAATAAATGTGTCAAATACAGAGTTTATAAGCACCCATGAAAAAAAGACTATTGCTATTTCCTGAACATAGGTAATGTCCCCATTAAAATTTAAATACAACCATTGACATTGACATTATTTCACAGTAACCTGCATAATTGACCTTGAAAATGATGGAAAGGTGAGCTTACAATGTTTAACTGTGGAGCAGTACATACGATCCCATGGAAAGAAATAGTGTAGTCAATGTTGACATCGCTGAGACTTGCCCACCAGCGAGCAATGCAAAACTCGATTGCTTTCCCGCCCTGCAGAGAAAAATGAAACATACTGTAAATGCATGAATCACAAAATACAAACAGATGTCTCAAAGCAGTTCTATGGTCTCAAACTTCTCCTATTTGTACAGAGAGAAAACTCGAAGAATCCTGTTATTAGCTGCGCACGGAGTTACCCAAATCAGCTGCGGAGACTGAACACAGGTATTTAAATACACGGTTACCCACCCACAATCCTAAACTGCTTGTCGTAAGAGATCTGAGGCGGTTTCCAAGTACATATAATAAATTAACAGTGAAAACAAGCAGAATAAAAACAGGACCAAAGGAAAAATCATTAAGAACAATGGCAAGAGAAGGGGCGTGACAGCTGTGTAGGCATTTTCAGTGGTCACAGGCAGTAGTCTGGGGCTCAGAGCTGCCTGGCAACCAAAGTCAAATGGAATTATGGTCCCTACCTTCTTTCTTATTAAAAAAATCAGAAACAAAAGCTGTTCCTTGAATACCGAGTTTTAAATTTTCTAGTAATCAGCGTACTCAGTTCAGTCGCTCAGTCATATCCGACTCTTTGCAACCCCATGGACTACAACACTCCAGGCTTCCCTGTTTATCACCAACTCCCTGGGCTGACTCAAACTCATGTCCATTGAGTCAGTGATGCCATCCAACCATCTCATTCTCTATTGTCCCCTTCTCCTCCTGCCCTCAATTTTTCCCAGCATCAGGGTCTTTTCCAATGAGTCAGTTCTTCACATCAGGTGGTCAAAGTATTGGAGTTTCAGCTTCAGCATCGGTCCTTTCAATGAATATTCGTCAATGAATGTTCGGGTTGATTTCCTTTAGGATTGACTGGTTGGATCTCCTTGCAGTCCAAGGGACTCTCAAGAGTCTTCTCCAGCACCACAGTTCAAAAGCATCAATTCTTCGGTGCTCAGCTTTCTTTATGGTCCGACTCTCACATCCATACATGACTGATGGAAAAACCATAGCTTTGAATAGATCAATCTTTGTTGGCAAAGTTATGTTTCTGCTTTTTAATATGCTATCTAGGTTGATGAAAGCTTTTTTTCCAAGGAGCAAACATCTTTTAATTTCATGGCTGCAGTCACCATCTGCAGTGATTTTGGAGCCCAAGAAAATAAAGTCTCTCACTGTTTCCATTGTTTTCCCATCTATTTGCCATGAAGTGATGGGACCAGATGCCATGATCTTAGTTCTCTGAACGTTGAGTTTTAAACCAACCGTTTCACTCTCCTCTTTCACGTTCATCAAGACGCTCTTTAGTTCTTCTTTGCTTTCTGCCCTAAGGGTAGTGTCATCTACTTACCTGAGGTTATTGATATCTATCCCGGTAATCTTGATTCCAGCTTGTGCTTCCTCCAGCCCAGTGTTTCTCATTATGTAATCTGCATAAAAGTTGAATAAACAGGGTGACAATATACAGCCTTGATGTACTCCTTTCTCAATTTGGAACCAGTCTGTTGTTCCATGTCTGGTTCTGACTGTTGCTTCTTGCCCTGCATACACATTTCTCAAGAGGCAGGTAAGGTGGTCTGGTATTCCCATCTCTTGAAGAATTTTCCAGTTTGTTGTGATCCATACAGTCAAAGGCTTTGGTGTAGTCAATAAAGCAAAAGTAGATGTTTTTCTGGAAGTCTCTTACTTTTTCGATGATCCAACAGATGCTGGCAATTTGATCTCTGGTTCCTCTGCCTTTTCTAAATCCAGTTTGAGCATCTGGACGTTCACGGTTCACATACTGTTGAAGCCTGGCTTGGAGAATTTTGAGCATTACTTTGCTAGCATGTGAGATGAGTGCAATTGTGTGGTAGTTTGAACATTCTTTGCACTAGAAAGTTTAAAGACGAATCATATTACTCTAACACATACAAGAACACAAGTGAAAGTTTACCTTCTGATCACTTATCTTCAAGAAGAGATAAAGGAAAAATAAGGGATCCAACTCAAACTACTAAGTAGCAAGTTTAAAGAAGGTCATCAGTACATTCACCTTCTAGAAGGAAGCCCTCATTTCTCACACTATAGGCAAGTGTGGAAATCTGCCACACTGAAGTAATTTGTGGGAAGGAGCGGCAGTTTTCACCTATAGAGCAAATTAACCTCATGGATTCTTAACAACAGGGCAGTAATAAAATGACTAAAGTAAATAAAAAAGTCTTAAATATAAAAAGTCTACCATACAATGAGAAAACACTCTCAACCAGGGTCCACTTTGTGAAGCGTCAGCATGTACCATACCAGAACTTTCTTTTGACTAAATTATTTAAGAGTTAGAGAGATTAGTATTTACCTTACTTGGTCTTAAGTGTCTTAGTAAGATGACCTATCTTCTGACATTATTCAGCATTAATAAAACACACAGGCCCAGTGTGCTCTGAATACAAAATATCAAATCAAATGAAAATACTTGAGTCTTAGCTCACACCAAGGGCTTTCCAGGTGGCTCAGTGGTCAAGAAGCCTGCCTGCCTGCCAAGGAGGAGGCTTGGGTTCGATCCCTGGGTCGGGAAGAGCCCCTGGAGGCAGGCGTGGCAACCCACTCCAGTATTCTTGCCTGGGAAACCCCACTGATACAGGAGCCTGTTGGGCCACAGTCCTTGCAGTCACAGAGTCGGACACGACTTAGCGGCCGAGCAACAACCGCCCACACGGAAGACAAATAGAAGCAGTTTTCGGGTTTCAGGCTGTTAATTAAAACTTACTAAGACCGGAAAAGCTTCAGTGAGCGTTCCTTTCTCTGGAAGGGAACAAAACTTGTAGAATTCGTGACTCCTGTACGCTCTCTGCTTCACAAGCTGCACTGCGTGAAGGACGAACTTGGCGGACACCTCAGAAGAGCAGGAGCACACGGTGACCTCTGAGGCGAGAAGGCGAGAGGCAACACGTTCACTGCTGAGGTTTCAAAGGGACACAAACTTCCGTGACGCCTACGCCTACTTTAGGGGACTCAGCTATCAAGAACAAAACGATACATTCAAGTGAAACCTGCCTATTTCCTTAGAAACAATGAACTGATAGAACATTAATTAAGATGAGAGAGTAGAAACGTTAGCTATGGAAAATACACAAATCAGGATTTAAATGAGCAATTGCGATGCTGCGAAGAGCATGAAACAGAAGCGGTCCACGGATGGACACACAATTATCCTAGCTGGGGGATTTTTAAAATCTCTTCCTCCTCTGTTGCTAAATTCAACCTTTCCTCTTACTTTAGCTACAAACCAATCCGTTCCTGATAAAGAGGACTTTAATTTTAGAAACCTCTGTTTGTTACCATGCCTAAGTTCCATTAGTATCCCTTTATTCAACTTCACTGGTAAGTTTTCCTAATCTCTCCCCCTTGGTTTATCTGCTCTGGCCTTCAGAATCCACAGAAAGATGAGGGGGTGGGTGGGGGGTGGGAAGGAGTTTCAAGAGGGAGGGGACATGTGTCCTTCTGACTGATTCATGCTGTTGTATGGCAGAAACCAATACAACATTATAATGCAATTATCCTCCAATTAAAGAAAACAAAAAACAAAAAGAGACAAGTGGGCAAGACAGACTCTAATTTTACTTACCAGCCCATGTTGCACCCTCAGGAACCTCGATAAAATGCCTTCGAATCTGACCAGGTTTAAAATGTACATCTGTCAAGGCTAAGTCATAATGTGTTGATTCATTTACTCTGAAAATCAATAAAAATTAATGATTAAACATGAAACTCTCATTAAAAATGGCTTCATACTGTAAACCCACTGGCACTCTAGATTTCAACAGCTCCTGGGAAATGAACACAGCGAGTTAAAGGCTGGGAACACACCGCTGTGCGCAGTATCATCTCGTCTTCGCAACATGTCAGCAGAGAGAACTGGGGGCGCCCAGTGTAGACGGTTTTTCTGCTCTTTACTCGTTCTATAATTTGTGTATAATACACCCAGACACACAGTTCTTTTTTGTTGCTGCTGTTAACGGAATTCTACAACATCCACAGAAGTTTCCAAAAACCAGAATCTGGACTATTTTGACTCTAAAAATACCAAAATCAAAGGCAACATTTTGTGACTCTGATACTGTTTCATCCCTCTGAAACTGCTATTAAATTTATTCCCTTTTGTAGTTACAAAATGCAGCCATGCCAGAAAGGACATGGTACGAAGGAAAACTACTTCCATCGGGTTTTTGAAAAGCATCAGTGAAACACAAAGGTCAAATGTTTACTTATCCACACTGGAAAGCTGAAGCAGATACCAAGGATTAACTCTACTCAGTGTGACAAACATTTAATGAGTGCCTGCTCCATCGAGGGCACAGCTACTAGAAGCTACAGACGCAACAGTGAATCCTCGGCCAGTCCCGTGGAGACAGAACGCCCAGCAGAGATGCTGAACGCAGCATGCTCTGGGAGACGGGGAGCGCTCATGGAAAAGATGCAAAGTGCTTCGTCTGTGCGGAGTGGCCCCAGAGAGCTTCCGTCAGGAGAAGAGGTCCTAGCCAATTCCTGAATCTTACACGTTACCTCGTCTAATAAGTTCCTGTTGGACTTCCAGTGAAAATGCAGCTGAGAATTCAACCGTTCTGCCATTTTTTCACTTGTGTTATCTCCATTTCATTGTTTCATACAGGCTGAGACCTACTGCATATTAAATATCACTGTGCAACTGACTCCACAGAAAGTGCTAACCCAGAATTTCCCGCTGTTTCCAGAACTCTCATCTCAGTCTCGTCCTTCACGTACTGGATCATTTTTTGTGTCTATTCTGTACAGTGGGCTCCACGTGGGATTACGTAAGATGCAGGCCCCGAGTCTTCTGTGGGCTCACAGTCAAATGGAGTAAATTAGAAATGACAGCACACTGGCTAAAGCCTAAGCCACGGGCGTGCAAAAGTGAGAAGCAGCAGAAAGGAGGGACCCCCTTCAGCTGGGGATGACTGGGAACCTGCCTGGTCGTGGTGTTAGGAGACAGGGGACTGCAACAACGAATCAGCTGTGCAAACAGGCCTGTTCTGAAGACAGCGGGAAGGTCAGCTCTGTGAGCTCGTGGGATGCAGAAAGTGGTGATGGAGCCGCAGGAGACACGGGCTATGCAGGACCACCACTGGCAATCTGCAGAGCAGGATCCTCAGGCGAGACGCTGAAGGACCTTATACGGAAGCAGTATGATCAGACCTGACCCTTCAGTCTGGGGTGGAAGACAAGATGGAAAGGGAAGAGCTGGAAACAGAGGGGACTGGAAATGCGGAAGAACCAGGAGGCAGTGTGATTCCAGAGATGGGGGTGGCGGCAGTGAGGTCGGGGTGGGAGGGGACAAAGCCACTGTCAAGACACTGCAGAGGCTTCAGGCCTCCAGCCCGGGCAGTCGGGAGGGCGCCATCACCCTGCTGGAGGGCAGGCGGCAGACGCCATTAATCCTCCTCCCTGTTAACAGGAACAGCTGACCGACCACATGCCACCTTGCGTGCTGAGCAAGGAGCAGAACTGAAACCCAGTTCCTCGGTTCTGGCCTGTGGATGCTTTACAAGCTCAGCCCGCTCCCATGAACAGCCACCTCACAGTCACACAGACAGCACGCGGGTGACGACCAGGCACTCACTTTGCAGCGATGACCGCGGTGATGGGGACTCTGAACAGAGGGCCTGCGCTGGGCGATGCTATGTCATAGCCACACACCTGGAGGAAAGAGCTAAGGGTCAGTATCCACAAACGAAGCTTCTTTAAAAGGGGAGAACGAAAGAAGGTGGACCTGCTCACAGAATAAATTCATCTCATATTAAAGGTGAAAGGTCCTAAGTAAAAGCATCAGTTTTCTGATGTCACGTCACGTATCAAAGGCAAACAGCCTGAACAACTATATGCAGGCCAACCCCTGACTAACTCAGCCTAATGGGTGAGCAGCCTGCCACACAAACACTCCTACACAGTGCAAAGAAAGCAGGAAAGAGGACACGCAGGTGAGTACCTCTGTATAATGCAGTCCTTCCCTTAAGCCCCTGGGGTCCACACGTATGTTTATGTGTCTGCACTGATTCATGAGTTCCAAATGGCTGGGACACTGAACCCACGATGAATTCGAAGTTAAGGCTAAATGAAGCTGGAGGGATATTTTCTCAGAGTTTTCTGGCATTAAAAAAACCAAAAAGTGAAGGTTAGCTCTGTTTTCTTCTTCTTCCAGTTTAAAATGTTCTGTCGTCTCTCACAAACACTCAGCGGCAAGAAAGCACCGTTGGCTATAAAATGTAGTAGATACGGGCTCCCCAAGCACAGCCCACACACATCAGTCACACCGTCTCCCTCACACGTATTTCAGCACGCTTGGGGTCCATCCACGCGCTCACCAGCACGGCCACAACCTTAACATAAGGCGTTTAGGGTCATTTTTTCATTCTGCATGCAGTTAACAGAATCTAAGAGACTCCTAGTTTACAGTGATGACAATTCTGTTTACATTCACTGAGGTGGGGCTCTCCCTGATTTTCCCACTCTGCAACCAAAATCTGGGTCTTACACTCAAGCAGTAAAGGTGGGAAAGAAAAGGCATTGGATGCTTTATGGTCCACAATTTAATAAAAGCTCTAGGTGATTGCAGGCCCATTCTACTATTTCTTGTAGTCACACTGCTAACTCAACTGCCACTGTATCAGGGTCCCCAGTTGCCATCAGTTTCCCCTATGCTCTGAAATGTACAGTAATATTAACATTGTTCACTCTTATCTCTTTAAAACATCAGCCTAAACGGCACTTCTCTATTACAGTATTAATTCAAACCAAAAATGTGAACATGTGAGCTTACTCTCTGGCTACCACCCACCAGTATTTTCTGGAAATACAGGCTCAATGCCAACGCCATGATCCGAAGGTGCAGCCACCTGAACAGGATCTCGGAGGTAGATGCCACGGTTAGTTCCCACAGTAACAGTGAAACCTAATTTGTTAGCAAACGATGTGTTCTGAACGAGGTAGTCATAGGCTTTATCGACCTAAGTAAAAGGATACAAATAGTAAGATACACATAATTGGGTCAAAAAAAATCTTCTGTTGTAAATCACCCATTTCATTTCAGTTGTAGCAAGAAGTCAGCTTCAACACTCTCCTCTCTGAACTACGTGATAAAGCTCTACCCCACTGGACAAAACACCGGTCCAGCCACTGGACTCACCTTCCACTTCACCCTCTTACTCCCAAGTGATGACGCTAGGAATCCTCCACGTGCCGTTATGTCTGGTCAGCTTTCACTCGCTGCCCACTGCCATCTCTCTATATGTCTTACATGAATTACATCTCTCTATCGTACCACCACAAATTCAACTATAAAATCTCTTTTCATACCTTCTTCGCTTGTGGTTCAGAGAACTACTCTGGCCATATAGTCAACAATTGGAAAAACTCAATCACTACTGTAGGGATATGTTCAATAACAGCCAAAATATTGTCCTATCGATCTACAACCCGCTTCTCAAACAAACAACAATACCTGAATAATACCATGTCCTTGGGCAAATACTTCTATGTTGTCAGCCTTCACTGCAGTGTTTTCAAGAGCTCTTCTGACCGAATGAACTGTGTAGTTAACATCATTAGCTTTCAGACCTAAAATCGAAAAACGAAATCAAGAAACTAGCGTTTATTTACAGACGACGGTTACTTGAAACGCTTCCCCGGCCTCCCCCTGCCCTAGTATGGATGACGTGTACGTTTTCTGCTTTTAATGTTTTCGTCTCTCAACATTCATTTTTCAATCTTTTTTTTTCTTAAACATGTGACAAACAGTATGACTCAGAGCACAGAGACTTCATTCAGTGAAAACTTCCACACGCCCGCTACGATGCAGCATGAAGGTGGGCTCGGCATGGGGACCAAAAGGCATTCCAGTGATGTCTTCCTTAAGACAGTGCTGGTCAATCAACGTGGTCACTGGCAGAAGGTCTCAACCAGGGCACACAGGATACACACCAGGATACGGACACAAGCCAGAAAGATGCTCAGGCCCCCACACAGCTCAATCAGCACCTTGGAGACTGGAACCCAGGAGGCTGATGACAAGCCTCTTGGTCAACAACAGGGGACAACGAGGCTGGGGGTGACTGTCCACGCGACGTGGAGGCCACCCAGCCGTCCACCTTCTGATGAGGACTGCTGTGAAAGGTGGAAGCGAGTGAGGCGGCACGCCTGTCCTCTCCAGAGCTGAACGTGCAAATACTCAGGAGGAGTGTAGAACGTGAACCAAACAAGCATGGGAACACGATGGCACTGTGAGAGTCGACCCAGAAAGCAAACAATTTTGTCAGGGAGCATCCTGGAGAGGGCGATGCTCCTGCCAGAAGAACAGACACTGGGTCAGCTCTCAGGGATACACAGGTGTTCACAGGGCCAAGACTTGGCGGGAAAGGAATTCCAGGCAGACAGAATAGTGTGCCACAGGGAAGGGGCAGCAGTGAGCCCGAGACACTCGGAGAGGCCCCACGGTAGAGCCAGGGTGGAGCCCCAGTCAGTGCCAATGGCCCCATCCTCCCCGGCAAGCATGCAGCCGCCTGCCCGTCAACCTAGAAAGTCCCGCCTCCCCGTGGGCCAGCCCCTTCACCGGCTCCATGGCAACGCCCCTACCCTCTACTGTGTCATGGAAGCGAATTTTTACTTTGTTCATAGTGTGTTCCTTCTCCAGCTTTAACATCAACTCCACACAGGCAGGTCTTTTTGATGTTTTGTTCCCTACTTAGCCCCAGGCCAAAATAAAGCTTAATAGTAACAGCCAATAAATACGCTTGCTGAGCGAATGCACGTTCAAACCATTACGATCACATAAGCGATTCTCCACCAGACACTTTACTATGGGCCAGGTCATTACCAATTCAACCACGTTTTCTCGCCCTGAGAACTTTGGAGAACAGAAATATCTGTCTGCCAGAAGAGAAAGGTACTCAATCACTGTTTATGGCTACAACCTGACTTTATTTTATGCCATCAAATTTATTTCATGAAACTGTCTAGACACTTCACACCTCCTTAAGCAAGCTTATAAACAAGTAAGCCGTGGATTTTAGAACCCAGACTGAGGTGAAGCACAGGAAGGACAGGGGAGCCTGGCACACTGCAGTCCACGGGCTCACAGCCAGACACCACCCAGTGACCCAACAGCAGCAAGGCCAAGTGTAAGATGGTAACTTTGAAAATCCATTTCTCCGTGTCACGTCTATCTCATTAAGAGTACTTAAACTGTGACAGAAACGTGTGGAAGAGCCGACGACTCGTGGCTCCAGCAGGAGCCTCCGAGCGGGATAGCTGAGGCGCTCCTCACCTGAGAGGACCAGAGCGATGCCCCCGCAGGCGTTGGGAGACGACATGGACGTCCCGTTCATGAGCTGGGTGCCCCGCAGCGTCCAGTTGGGGACAGAGGCGATGGCGCCGCCCGGGGCGCTGACGCTCACTCCGAGGGCCCCATCAGCGCTGAAGGAGAGCAAGGCAGAGTCTGCTTAGGAGGTGGGCGCTGGGCCAACGGGCAAATGAACTCAGGGCGAAGCCCTGCGCCTGCCCCCAGGCAGTCAGACAGAACGGCTGTGACGTCCCATGTTGGGAAGACCCCCTGGAGAAGGGAAGGGCTACCCACGCCAGCGTTCTGGCCTGGAGAATTCCATGCGCAGTCCATGGGGTCGCAAAGAGTCGGACACGACTGAGCGACTTTCACTCCACTTCACTTCCACGCACAACCTACCTGGGGCCTCGAGAAGACCACGTGTACTGATTTGCAGGTAACTTCTCTCTCAGAGAGTACTCGGCAACCATCATATCAGGAGACACATAGGCGCCCACACCTGCGGGGGGAATGTGGTCATTGACAAAAGGATACAGAACAGGGGTCCCGATTCGAAACCCACTGCTCCCCCAGCCGTGGGATCCTGGCGAAGCACCTGTTCTCTGGACACCACCGTTCTCTCTCACAAAATGGAAAGGTGAAAAAATTTAACGACCCAGGCAAGGTCACTACGTACCAGACACTACACGAGGTGCTGTGCTTTTGTATATAAAAGTACCTACCAGGACTATTATGTGGACTAAACAGGATAATGTAACTAAAAGTGTGTGTATGTGTAAAAGAGAAAGAGAAATGTGTTTCAAACTGTAAAAATGTAACTTCAGAAAAATAAAGGAATTAGTTGATTGATCTTCATTTTTAAATGACCACGGTATAGAAAATTCTACCCATGAAATTGGCAGTAGTCCTTCCCTGCAAAGTGGCTTCAGTAAGCCAGTAACAAACATGTAACATGCTACAGTCTCCTAGATAAATGTGCAGACACAAACTAGTTAGACTGTGAAATCACAGAATTCAGAGATCAGAGTCAGGCCCTTCATGCCAGGGATGTGGAAACAGGGCTGAGAGGGGCTAAAAAAATGCACTGAAGATAATGACCGGCAGAGACAAGACTCAGAAAATCCAAGACTATCGGCTCCTCATTCTCCTTCACAACACACACGTCTCCTGGGTAGAAGGCTGGACAGAATGAGTGACTTAAGAGGGCTTAGGTCAACAATGCTGCCACATGAAACGGCAGTCATTTTGCAGAATTTAGGTTAAAGTGTTCTGCCAATCTGGGGGTAAGAAAATGACAAGATCCTGAGCGCTGTGGCGGAGCAGTGCATTTTGATCATTAGGCGCCTCTCAGGTTTATTTTGTTTCCTTTTGTGTCCTTAAAAGTATCCAGAGATCTGGAACACACAATGCATGAATCACTGGCAGGCGCTGCTGTCTTAACACACGATTTAACAGAATTACTTAATCAAGAGATTTCAGGTTACCGAAAGCAAGCGACACCATGCTTAAAATTTACAAGCCACGAATACAAGCATGTCCCATAAATATAAGATCACCGATATTTTAAAACAAAAATTTTTTAAAGGACCAGTTTCTATTCTAACCTTTAATGCCCAAATATTGTTGTGTATCTATAACATCATCTCTAATACCTATACAACTACAGTAACTCCTATGAAACGTATGTATTGTGCTGTTAATGATGAATACACCAGGAAAACTGTTTGGGACCAGTTTTTATAGTCACATGTTCAATCACAAACATTAAGAGGTATTTTGAGCCCACGTTTAAAAATAAACCAGAAATCTTCAGGCCTCATTTACTATTTAGGGGATCTCCATTCACCCTTCCTCATTCATGCCTCACATTAAAAAAACCAAGGGGTGGGTTTCATGTTTTGCGGGGTTTTGTTTTTTGCACAAGATGGCAGCTACTGTTGTATAATAGAAACTAATTTTATTATTTTCATATTATGACTCCAAATAATTTGATCTCTTACAACTTTCGTTGACAGGCATTACTGTTTCCTGTTGGTTTCCAGTGAAACAATACTGTATCCGATCCTGGACACCAAAGGGTGGGGCAGGCCACAGGCACACAGTAAACATGTTTCAGCTGCTTTTCTCAATAACGAAGCTCCCTTCCTCTGCCTCTGGGTCTTCCTGCATGCTCCCAGAGAAACTAGAGGAGGAAGCTCTGCTATAAATACACAGCCGCACACTATAAATGAAAAGCGAAGCAAGCGTCTTCATTTATGCTGCTCACTTAGCCTGGAAAGCCCTTCTCCTTCCTGCCTGTGTCTACCTACTGCAATCCTTGTTCTCACACTTCTTCCAGAAAGCCCTGCCCAGATCCTCAAATCAGAGGGAACCCCACTTTTGTGATCCCACAGCCTGATCTGGGACTACAAGGAGATCCAACCAGTCCTTCCTAAAGGAAATCAACTCTGAATATTCATCGGAAGGACTGATGCTGAAGCCGAAGTGCCAGGACTTTGGCCATCTGATGTGAAGAACTGACTCATCGGAAAAGACCCTGATGATGGGAAAGACAGAAGGCAGGAGGAGAAGGGGACGACAGAGGATGAGATGGTTGGATGGCATCACCGACTCAATGGACATGAGTTTGAGCAAGCTCCGGGAGATAGTGAAGGACAGGGAAGCCTGGTGTGCTGCAGTTCACGGGGTCACAAAGAATTGGGTATGACTTAGCGACTAAACAACAGGCCTGATCTATGCTTCTGCTATCCGTGATCTGTACCTCCACACTTATTCCAGTCTGCTGGAGATGAAATTCTACATCAGTGGGTCCCTACTAGAGTTCACTTTCCTGAGGGTCTATTATAGGCTCAGTGTCCTGTGTGTAGGAGAGAGAACAGTTAACACTGGATGGACTGAATCTTTTTGTCTGCTTGTTTTTAAGTTTCTTTCTAAAACTGGAAACTCACCTATCACGCTGGACGTGGTTCCTCCCGGACACCCAACTGTGGACAGGCAGGGGCCGTTATTCCCAGCACTTGAGACATAAATTATATTGTGCTTCCACACGGCTTCACTGATTACTTCACATATCCTCCTGAAAGAGGGAGAGGACTCCTTTGAACACATGAACTGTCCACTTTTCAAGAAATGGATTACTGTAATGTGAAAATATTTTCAAACATGGTTTATATGAAAAAACAAAAACAAAACCAAAACATGGGTTGCGAGCAGCAGAATGGTGGTCACAGGTCAGGAGGGGAGCTTAGAATCACTCAGGGACGTTCTCAAACTGCCAAGTGCCTTGCTCCTACTCACAAAGTGTTTATAAAACTAAAATACACTCAAACGCGAGGTCAGGTAAGTTCGGGCACGTGCAGCATTAGTGGAGCGCGATGGAGCCATGCCCAGAGACATACCCCAGTCGGGGTTCAGTGGAGGGAGTTAGGAGGCCCCGTTTTTAGTGGGGAATGTGCTAAAAACAAAACTGTATATATTGGGGAAAATAAACTGCCAAGGGGCCAAAAGCAAAGACTGCAACGTTAGCAGAGACTGGGTCAGGGGCCACAGGGGGTCCACTCCACCCGCCATGTGAAGTGTGGAGGACCAACTCCTCACACAGCTGTGACAAGCGGCAAAGGTGAATGGGGGAATAGGGCACCAGGGAGAAAGATTTAACATATCTGGTTAGAGCTTGACAGCAAGGAAGAATAATACACTAGTAGTTATTACAGGAGGTAAAGTTAGACCACAAGGGAAAAATGAGGCCGATGTAAAAAGGTCAAGGGCCAAGGATACTCTAAAATCATAAAGTGAAGGAAAAGCACATTAGAGTAAGAAGACTGTAAAAGAAGGAAGGTCCCAGGAGAGAAAGGTATACACTGCGGTAATGAAGACACGGAAGCAGATCCTTCTCGCTCCTGCGAGGTCACGTTCACAACTGAGGCAGACAGCGTGTTCCCTACCAGGTCTGGAAATGGGCATCAGCTGAGGAAATTGTGGGTTTTTAAATTTTTATTTCTTAAATCAACCTGTGGTAGAACCGACCTTCTCTTTGGTGTCTAGTTCTGAGACTGCACGTATGTACAGACTGTGAAACCACCACCGTTAAGTACAGGAATGGTTTCAGCACCACATTAAACCATCTCCTGGGGTTATCTGGCCATCTGCAGGTACAGGGTCCCTTCTACACTCCGGCGCCCATGGATCGTTCTAGAGCCCTGCCACCGTGCACGTCACCTAAACACAATCCTGAGACACAGAGCCACTGAAACCGGCTCTTTTCATCGAGCAAAAGCATTGATGACACACCCATGGAAACTAAGTCACTGATGACAGCCACCTACAGGCTCTAGTTTGGTGACATTTGCATTTCGGCAGAGCTCTGTCACAGGGCTCAGAAAATGCACGACGGGTGTATCTGGGTGGGGTGGTGGGAGGAAACTCTCCAGATAGGGTCACCGCTAAGTTAGCGCTATGAAGACAGAAAGGCTGGGGTAACATGAGGTCAAGGCTAAGCCAGAGGCTGGGAGACCCTACAGCTCAGGGAGGGCACTGGGGCAGTGAGAGCCGTCGATGGACAACGGTGAACACACCAGTCTAGGTTTTGCTGGAAAAGCAAGCAAAGGCCATGGGAGATGAGGAGGCTTGTTACTGGTTGGCTTTAAAGCTAGTGGATACTTGAGCAGGTCCCTCTGACAGGAAAGAGAGCCAGGAAAGGAGCGGGTCGATGCTGGAGGGCATCTCCGAGGGTGGAGGGGACCAGGGCCAGGCTCTTCATCCCAGGCAGGCTTCATGAAAGAAGAAGGGATGGCAGCTGGTGGGGTCAGGCGGTCACAGGAGGGCCCGGAGTCCCCTCTAAGCGTTTTTACCTACTCTGGGAAAGCAAGCAGCAAGGGCGCCAGCTGAGCACTGATGGGGAGGTGGCCGGGAGTCCCCAAGGAGAAGGCGTGAAACGGCCGTCCAGGGGGGCAGGGCGCGCGCTGTGACCAGGGATAGCGCTGACCCCACACCCGCGGCCCCAAGCACGCCGCCAGGGCGGCCTCCGCAGAGCCGGCAGCCGAGGGGCGCCGCCGCCGCAGCACCCGCGGGCTCCCGCGGGCCGGGCTCCGTCAGGCGCGCACACCCGAGGCCGGGCTGCCTGTGGACAGGGTCCCAGGGGCCGTCGGGTCCACCGGCCAGGAGGGGACACCGGCGTCAAAGACGTGACCGTGGACAAAGGGCCTCAGGGACGCACAGGATCTACCCAAGTCTGCTCTCCTTCAGCTGTGACGTTCGATCCAGTTATACAGAAACGCTCACTGCTCTCTGTCAGCTGAGCTTCCACGGCTGACGAGTGGCAAAGAACACTCACCCAGAATTTGGCCAGTGAGTCGCTTCTCCGTAGCTGTAGTTGACAAGATCACACTTATGATTTATAACTTCTATCATCTAGTAAAAAGATAAAGAGTCCAGCTTAGGCAGCCATTCATAAAAACAGAAACGCCAGCACAATAAAGGCATCCCACAGTTCTGTAACCAATCATACTCCAATTCATATCTAAATGCATAACTTGCTGCCAGACATGGCTGACAAACTTAAAAAAAGGTGCGTGTGTGTATGTGTGTGTGTGTGTGTGTGTGTGTTTGGGGGTGGTGTTGATACACGGCACGGGAAGTAGTCAATAAAAAACAAACCAGCATCTGCAGAATTGAGTTGGAGAGATGAAGGAGGTCTCTTTAAAGTTTAAATTCACTCAAGTGAAATAGAATTCATATGTTAAAGTGAAATGAAGAATAAATTCTTCTTAACATTGATGGAGCAGGCTGGCTGAGACGTTTTCCTTTTTTCATGCTTTTAAAAGTATCTCAAAATAGTTTGCTAAGGGATTTACTACAAGTGAGAAGTATAATGTAAACAATGTTTTCATATTTCCCCAAATCCCTTTACCCCAAATAATTTCTAATAAAAATATTTTTGAGTGAGTTAAGCATTTGGGGCTTTTGAAAACAAGGCCCTATACACTGGATACAGTTCCATGCATTTTTGGTAAAGCAAGAGCAGCTTGCTGATCAAAGTGTCCCCGACCGTGAAGCATCAGCCCTGGACGCCGGCAGCTCAGGAGCACTCACAGCTCGGATGAGGCCTGTGCCTGTCTCCATCGTGCTTAGTCTTGTGTCTCCGATCTTGATGGAAAGAATCTGAGCACCAGGAGCTACGCCATTCCGCTCAGGTTCTTCGGGAAAATGCCCGGCAGCTATGCTAGCTACGTGTGTTCCGTGGGCTCCTAGAGGCAAGAAGGGGAGAAGACGAGGTAACACCCTCAGAGGCTCAAAGTTTTAACCGCGAGATTCAATCTGCGTAGTAGTAATCAGAATAAAAACACGCTTATCTTAACGTGTAAGGGGGTACTGTTTCTTCTGTCTCTTAATAATAATTCACAAAAAACGACTGTGAATTACATACGCTATTCTGCCATCTGGGATTCTACGCTGTTAAGTCACAAAGGTGAGAAAGTATTCACACGCATGTAACTGACAAAGTGCTTATGTCCAGAACATAACCTTTCAAATCAAAAAAAAAAGAGGACACAAAAGAAAAATGGGTAAAGAGCGCTTGAAAACCATTTCCCAAGAGGATGACCAATGGCAAATAAATGTATGAGAAGATGAGTCACCTGGGAGACGCAAACGAAGGCCACGTGGAGCCACCCCTTGCTAAAGAGCTGAGGCTGAGGGTGGCCCCCAGGGTGGGGACGTGCACGCCGCTCTGCGGCGGGTGTGACACTCTGCTACTGCCAAGGGGAGCTCGGACGGTCTTCAATACCGTATGGCCCGACCACACCCAACCAGCTCTCCCAGACATGGGTTCCAACTAAAACAAAAACCAGCTTCCACACAGACCTGTACACGGTTGTTCAAACAACCCAATGCGCATCAGGAGGTGAATGGGTAAATGAACCATGGTGGACGCACACGGTGAAATACTCAACAATAAGGAACAAGCTACTTATCATCACAATATGGATTCAGCCCGACATGCTGAAATGGGCGGGCAAAAACAAACTGTATTTTTAAAATTCCATTTATATAAAATTCTACCAAATGTACAGTAATCGAGGGTGGACAGAAAGCCCTTCAGCGGCTACCAGAGGATGTGAGTGGAGACAACTGGATTATAAAGGAAGAACAAGCCAGCCTTTGAGGGTGGTGGTGATGGAGGTCTGTTGTTTCGGTTGTGGGGAAGGTTTCCGGGGTGTGTGCACACATCAGAACTCACCACCCTGCGAGTGTATAGTCTGTGCAGCTTCCTGTACCTGAGCTGTGCCTCTACGGACGTGGGGGGGCGGGGGGAGCTGGGTACCCCACTTCACCCTCCTCACTCCCTCCCAGAAGCGAGCACTGCCCTGCAGCTGGTGCACACCTTCTGTGCACCTGTATTTTTATATTTTTACCACACACACACACACACACCCATAAACCACTTTCACACAGTTTTTTTAACATCAACATATTTTCTTCACTAAAATTTACGGATCTGAGATTTATACATATAGTTATATGCAGATTTATTCATTTTGATTACTATATAACATATTCCACAGGATGAACAACATAATTTTAAACCAACACACAAATTCCAAGAAAGTCTGTAACTTTTTTGAAATTACACAGAAAGCTGTGGTAAGGATCCTGATCCTTCACACTCATGGGTGAATTTTCAGGAGTTAGTATTTGGAGGTGAAATTACTGTTCACAGAATGAACTATGTTTATTCTTTTTGTAGCTGGACCATGCTCACACTCCTGGAATGGATCCTACATGGTTGTGGCCTTAAAAAAAAAAACCTTTCCAGGAAATCTCATCACATCCGTGACTCCAGACCTAGTTCTGTCGTAGGGATCTGTCAGTTCTCCTTAAGGCTGTTTTTGGGCAGAGGAATTTTTCCTCCCGGTACTTTGCACGTTCATCTCTAGTTAGCAAACCTGAGACAGAATACCTCCACTGGTCACTATGGAGAGCAGGTTCCCATCGTCGTATATGTTAACGGAGTAATTCAACATCTCAGCGGCGCCAAAGGAGCCATACTCCTGGGCCTCTTTGTAGTTTCTCAGAACAGTCGATTTACTCAGATCCCCATCTTCACTCGAATCAATGCAGGCTCTGGGAAAGGAGAATTAAGAGCAGGTAATGCAAGTTATCTAAAAATCACACAATACTATTTCTCGAGGTTCTTCTTACCACACCATCTGTTTACCAGCACAAACGTGGCAGCTGCCTCTGTCACAGGGGCCTCAGTAAAGACTGGGTAAGATGACTTAAGCAACCAGCCCTTAAATGAAGTCAGGCACAAGGGGCTCTAGGAACTGTCCTTCACAGACCTCCAGGAAGAAAACCACCCACCGGCTTCAGGAATCAGACCAACTTAGCGTCTAGGTCTCTGGTGGTAAATCCTTATCCCACTTCCCTCTTCTGCCCTTACAACATTTATAGTAGATACTCTTGCCAGATCCTCCTGCACTTACTTTCCAAACTGCCCAGCTTCAATCAGGAACATTTCTATGAGCTGTTGTCTATTTAATGACTACTATCTGGTTAAGGGGGTAAGATTCTTTAAGAGAGGTTAAGAGTCAGCTTTCATGCCTAAAATACTAAGAGGTTCAAAAGGCTTTATCCGAAACTACTCAAAAGCCAACCCGGCTCTCGAGGCGCTTTGCTTAGAGATATTAATGTCTTGTAAACCAAATCTCTGGGCAGTTTTGAGGGCTTAATGTTCTTCAGAGCAGGCAAGACCATTTTTAAATGAAGATGTATAAAATCCACATGGCTTACCTCCAGGTCTCACCATCAAACCACACCAAGCAGTCGTACACCGGGCCAGGATCACTGTACTTTTTCTCAAAAGAGTTTAGCAATTCCACTTGACTCTGAAGCTCCTCCTTGATTAATTTATTTGCCTAATCAATTAGAACATGTGTTAATGTTAGTACATTTTGTGCTCTTGACAAGTGATATTAACAGACAACCAAAGATAATGTGACCCAGTAGTAAAGTTATTTTACCCTGGAAAAATATAAGAAAATTTTCCTTTTATATCTGTACAATTTGAAATTCAATTTAGTGGCAGATATCACTTAAAGTATTAAATTAAAAAAAAATTTCACTTATTATCATAGTCAGTCCCTCACTACCCCTGCTTTGGGAAAGACACAGTGCTAGGTGGCGGGGACCTCATTTGGCCAAGGGTGTTAGTCACATGACCTGTACCTGCGTGATTCAGTTCTAAATGCAACACTAAAATTGCTACACGTTAGTTTATCTACCTTTAGGTTTTTATATCCAGGAACATTTCCATTTCAAATCTATTTCTTAAGAGCCCAAATAAATAATAGGAATTATGAATAATCTCGCCTCTGTTAAATTTGCTGAGTTAAATACATACTGTATTTATGACCAAGTACATATAAGCTGCTATTCAACCATTCTGAGCTATAAAAACGGAAAATTCGTATGCTTCAATCTAAGCACTTTTAAAAAGTACGTACTATACGAGATGGCCCTACATTCGCCTGACTAGTCCAAGTGAATAAAAATTTAGGTTTCACATGTTCCCCAAATCTTAAGCTATGCTTTATTTTTCCTTATTCAATATATTCAATGTTTACTCCTCCTCAAGGAAAAAGACAATATAAGCATTTGTGGCATACAAAATAAAATGGCTAATTAAATTCAGATTCCCCCTTCTTTAGTAAGTGCTGTATATGTAGTACCTGAAATACTATATTTCATGTCTCCAACAGGAGGCTGAAGAACCAAAAGTGATCTAACCAAAAATTATAGAGCTGCTAAAAATGAACACAGATAAAGTAAATGAAAGTGTGTGTGTGTACATCTATGCAGGCTGGGGGGCCTTGACCCGACCAGCATGTTAATGAAAACTTCTGAAAAGTTTTTAAAATATCTGCCTCCTGTGTAAGGTTCTGATTTATTTCCTCTCTAGGACACAAACACGGAGTTTTTAAAGCTCCTCACGTGATCCTACCAGACAGCCAGGGCTCAGAATCACCGATACAACCCCATTTCTGATTAAGAAATGCATGGCCTAGAAGCCTAAATAGACATTTCCTCCAACAAAGACACACATGTGGCCCACAGGCACGGGAAAAGATGTTCAATGTCACTTACTATAAGAGAAACGCACATGAAAACTACAATGAAGCCATCACCTCATGTTGGTCAGAATCCTCAAAAAGTCTACAAATAATAAATGCTGGAGAGGGCATGGAGAAAGGGAATCCACCTACACTGTTGGTGGGAAACGTAAACTGGTACAGCCACTATGTTTCAAAACCAGTATGGGGATTACCTTAGAAAACGAAAAATAGAGTTACCACAGGATCCAGCGATCGATCCCACTCCAGGGCATATACTTGGAAATGATAAACACTCCAATTTGAAAAGATAACATGCACCCCAGTGTACACAGTGGCACTGTTTACAACAGCCAAACAAGGAAGCAACCTACACATCCATCAACAGGTGGCTGGATAAACAAAGCGTGGCACATATATAAATATATATACACACGCACAATGGAGTATGACTCAGCCATAAAAAGAACAAACTAATGTCATCTGCAGCAACACGGATGGATACAGAGATTATCACACTAAACGAAATAAATCAGAAGGAGAAAGACAAACGCCATGATATCATTTATGTGTGGAATCTGAAAAAGAGCGACACCAATGAGCTTACTGACATGACAGAAAAGACCCACAGACACAAAACAAACCATGGTTACCAGAGGGGGAGGGAGGGGAGGGACAGGTTAGGAATGTGGGCGTAACAGATACACACTACTACATATTAAATAGATAAACAAAGACCTACTGTATAGCACAGGGAATTATATTCAATATCTTGTAATAATCTATAATGGAAAAGAATCTGAAAAAGAATATATATATTTGTATGTATAACTGAATCACTTTGCTGTATACCTAAAACACTATATATCAACTATACTTCGATTTAAAAATTCATTTAAAAACTGGCATGCATTAACAGAGAAATTCAGAAGGACGAACATCAAGTTGCTGCTAGCATCCCTGGGTGGTGACATTCCAGAGACTTTCACCTGCTAACCCTTACAATACCTCTGGTGCTCCAGTTTCTGCAATAGCACTTACTGCTTTCATAATAAACCGAGATGCTATTTTTTTCATCTCATAGACTGATTCACAAAACATGCAACAGCAAGAATGTAGAAGAATGGGAACTCTCGTACGCTTCCGACGGAATTGGTACGGTCACTTTATAACCCGCCGGAAGACCGGCACGAGAACTTCCAAACCAGGATTTTTTCATCCTGGCCCCAAACTGGAAATGAAGCAAGGATCAATCTGCAGAATGGACACATACACTGTGGTCCGGCCCTCACAGAGTAACGAGAGTGAGCTACTGCAACACCCTGCGCTGGAGGGATCGCACAGAAAACATCGGATGAAAGCAGCGACGCGTAAGAGGACAGACACCGCATGATTCCAGTTTACAAAATTCAGAATGGGTGAAGTCACTGGACAGTGTCAGCCATCAAGGATGGTGGCTGCTTCTGGGTGGAGGCAGCGGTGAGCAGTCAGAGGCATGAGAGGTGCTGGGGTGCCGTGCACTCGAGGTGCTGCCTTTGTGACGATTCATGACATCACATCTAGGGTGTGTGCACTTTTCCGTGCGGCCATTCTATGTTCATTAAGAACTTTTAAACATTTAACTGATACATAAATTGATTTCAGGACAAACGAGGAAAGGAAAATAAGTAAGTAAAATTAGACAAGTTAAAACATGGGGGAGAAAACAAACTTGGGGAAAAAGTCTGTGTATTCTCTAAGAACTGTTAATTCTCTAAGAACACGGTAATGTTTAAATAAAAGCAACTAGCACCAACTTGAGAAGGGCAGTTGTTGGCAACGTCGAACTCTTCCTGCTTCCGACAGGCCTCCGCGAGAGCTACTCTGTGGACAGGGTCCCAGATTTTTTCCTTCCGTTCTTTCTGCAAAGACAGAGAAATGCCCTTCCAATGAGGTGGACTAACATGCAGGTAAACTGAGACAGGAATTTAAGAGTTGTTATTAGCTGCAATGCTATACAGTGCTCATACAGAGGTTAAAAAAAAAAATCATTTATAATCAAGTTGATAAAGCAATGAATGGATCAGTTATAAAAAACTTGATTAGTTAATTCACCACGCCTAGACTCTAAAAGCACAAGTTTACCAAGGCACAGCTAGATGTTATTTTTATACATCACAGGCGCCCATTTAAATCCTTCTCCAAGAATAGATAATACCATGTCAGGTAACAGCCTGAAATCCCATCATTTGAGGAAAAAGAAATGCCTTCAGCCAAGAGCAAGCAGAAGACAGGGGTAAGCCCGCAGCTGCACTCTGGTGGACTTCCTGTCTCCCACCTCCCTGGCCTGTTCCTTTTTCCCCACCCTTGTTGACTTGATGGGTTATTTGCTGCTGAAAACTGGTCTTCCTGCCCTCCCGAGTGTCTTGAACTACAGTGCCTCCCAGTGGAAGTCAACTAGCTAAAGAAAGCCTCTCCACTAAAACAATCAACTCCACGGGACTAAGAAAGGGGAGTCTGCTTGACCCTAATCCATACCTGAATGTGACTGATTAAATTTAATACAATGCATAAAAAGACTGTGCATTTCAGCCTGAAATATTAAAATAAAAGAGTATCTAATAGAAGTTAACTTATGTGCATTTATTTTCTGAAAAAAAATTTTTTTTCAGAATGACTGGAATCTGACAAGTAAAAGATTTATATGTAAAATACTGAGTAACTTCTCACTGGCTCACTGACCCTTGGAGAAGCAAATCACAACCTTAGACTATATGGCCCATAGGTCTCACCCTGAAGGCCCACTTGCAAGGATCACATCTTGTTTTACTACTTTAAAATCTTACATAAAATTAACACTTCATTTCCTTAGTCATACTAACCACATTTCAAGTTCTCAATAGCTACTTGTGGCTCGTGGCTACTATAATGGATGGATAATGAACATTTCAAACTCTCCCGTAACTACCGAAAGGTCGACTGTGCTATTATAAAGCAGGCTCCATCTCACTGGTTTTACAATTCTTAGCTCTCCAAAGACAGACTGTGTTTCCCGTCCTTCAGCTGCTTTAGGTCTGAGTTACTTCCTTCCCTGGTACTGAATCATCACTACCTGGGATCAAGAAAGCAAGGCAAAGACTAGGAAAATGGGATGAACTACATGGCAATGACAGGAACAGGAATAAATAAGGCAGTCTAGGCTTTAAATTGATCCAGTGAAAGCATATCCCTTTTCCCAGAAAAACACAAATACACAAAATGTGAATAAAATTTCAAGGTATTCAGATTCCCTAGACTTTTCCATGTATCTCAGATTAGGAAACACGAATAGGTAACATTTCACTGGATAGCATCTTTCTTGAAGCAGATATCATTTGAAAGTCTCCAGATTCCCTTAATAACCATCAGGTTAGTGAGAGCTAAGGAAGTCTCTTTCTTCAGTCTGAATAGAATCAAGGAAGTCTCTTTCTTCAGTCTGAATAGAATCTGAAGAAGTCATGATACTAGATGGTCCGTTACCTGAATTCTTTCCTTGAGAGCCTTTGGATAGAAATCGTAGCCATTTTTTATGCCAATGTGATATCTGCCCGAGGGATTTGTCCAGGTCACAGGAATCTATGGGAAAAAAGAACATTTCTCACTCATTAAATGCTTCCCAATTCCAATGGTACAGTCCTGGGGGAAAATCTATCCTTGGGGCTCAACTTGGAGCAGGCCACCTTAGAGCATCTCTTTAATACTCTTAAGTTGCCATTTAACATATCTCTGTCTCCTTTTGTCTCAACAGTGAGATAGCTTAAGTAGAGTACTTTCATTTACACAATGCTTTACAGTTTATGCAGGGCTATCAACATCACATTAAACCGCTAGGATCTTCAGTTCCCAAGCACTCAGGACAGCTCACTCCCCCCTCACCCAACTGCCCATCAACCAGGGGAGGGAAGCAACTTACAGAACCTCTCCACCCTCAGATGTCTCGCTAAGAAAAAGAACTTCACTCTCCTCCAAGATACTACAGGGATGGGCCCAGAGCCTATAAAAAGAGCTCTTTGTGTTCTTAAGAAAAAAAGCTCTATAAAATCATGATAATTACATACAACATCTTATAATAGTCTTTCCTGCTCTCTCAAAGTATTTAAAAATAACACTTCAAGCTTTTAATTTACATAAAATACAAAGAGCATGCCCAGTTTACAAATAGAGAAAGCAAAGAAGCAAAGAGAAATTAAACTTCTGGCCCAAACAGGAGGGTGGAAAAAGAAAGCTGGAATCTAGTTCTATCAAGAGACAAAAACCTGGTGTAAAGGATACAGAATTTAAAGCCAGACAAACCTGGCTACGGCCCAGACTCTGCCCCTCACCAGGTGGGAGCCACGGGCTTCCACTTCCTCATGTGCAAGAGGAAGAAAATCACCTTTACTTCACAATTCCCATGAATAAGAACTTGGGTGAACATCAACCAACTTGAAATGTCAATTAAGACCATGGGGACTCTTCACATTCTATCATCTCAGGACCCATGTTCACTAAAAACAGCTTTCAAAGGTGTACAGATTATGAAGCTGAACTGTCAACCACTAAAAGCTGTGGACTGACTCACAATTATTACTTGCGCAGGATTTCTACTCGACTCGAATCCTCAAGTCCCTCTTCATCAAATTACTCCCCAGGCAGGAAGCCTGTAGAGGAAATTTTCTCACAACTAGAGGAAGACAATTGTGCACAGAACTTCCAAGATCTACTGACCTTCAAAAGCCTGCACATACTGTAAAGCAATTATCCTTCAATTGAAAAAAAGTCTGCATATCAGTAATCACTTCTGAATCAATGATGTCTAGAGTTTGTGAAATTTTAAGTTTGCTGGCGTACAAACTAGCGCTTTTCATCCAAAACTGACCAGCCTTCTTTAGATAATAGAGATTCTTAACTTGTTCTTCCAACACCCGTGACACACAATAATAACGTGTTGCAACAATAAAAGAGTAAGCAATCACTAGCCTATTTAATCACAGGTGTCCCACCACCCAGGTGGCTTTGTTCCCGTATGTTCCTGATGACGTCTTTGCGCAGAGATGACAAAAAGCTGTGAAATGCCAAAGGATTAAATGAAATAACTGATCAAAGTAATTGCAAAATAATCGGGTGTTGAGACAATCGCAATCACTTAAACTATGTATGTAATACAATAAAAATAATCGAGTAGACATAATTTGTGTTTAATTAAAGCAAGACTAAATTCCGCAGGGACCATGAACCACATAGTTCTCAAATTGCTACCATGCATTTTCTTCACAGTACATGTGGACTAGTTACAAAAATGTAACTAAAAAATAAATAAATAAGAAAATAAAAAGTACGCATAATCACGGTTCTACTAGTCAACCTTAACCATGTTAAAGCTAGCTCTGTTGTTCGTTGTTCAGTTGCTCAGTTGAGTCCTACTCTTTGCGACCCCATCGACTGCAGCACGCCAGGCCTCCCTGTCCATCACCATCTCCTGGAGCTTGTTCAGACGCATGTCCATTGAGTCAGCGATGCCATCCAACCATCTCATCTTCTGTCATCCCCTTTCCTCCTGCCCTCAATCTTTCCCAGCATCAGGGTCTTTTCAAATGAGTCGGCTCTTCACATCAGGTGGCCAAAGTATTGGAGCTTCAGTTTCAGCTTCAGTCCTTCCAGTGAATATTCACAGTTGATTTCCTTTAGGATGGACTGGTTGGATCTCCTTGCAGACCAAGGGACTCTCAAGAATCTTTTCCAACACCACAGTTCAAAAGCATCAGTTCTGTGCTCAGCTACCTTTACTCTGAGGCCATTAGAGAATATGTCACTTTACATATTTGAGTATTCCATACAAATGAAGTTATTTTGGGTCTCTCTTAAAAATCAAAGCGCTTTATTTATTTATTTTTTTACCATTTTAAACTGCTCTCTTTAAAAGTTTTAATTACATAGTAACTACAGTGTGGTAAGACTGATTCTCAAACAAGAAACAGAATTTCTTTAATTACTAATTACACCTCATTTTTCTGACTCTTTTAAAGAAAGGCTGTTTAATGAATTGAAGGTTTTCTCAATGAGACAAGTGTCACCGTGAGTTGTTGACGGTGCATGCAAGAAAATCATGTTGACTTTTTTGCCTCAAAACTGTACTTGAGACTTGTCAGCCTCACGGTCCGGTTAGACACAAGGACCCTCTCCCTTTCAGCTCTCACTGCATCTAAATTCGATGTTAAGTGTGGCTGAGGCTTTCACAGTCTCTGAACTAGCCTAAAAAGTGATGATTTGAAAAATGGCTTCAAGTTAAATGAGGTAGAACTTTAAAAGGCAGTGTGCTTCCTTCCAAATGCTGCTAAAATTAGAATAAGGAAAAGGGAAAAAACCAAAAACCCTAAGGACACAGAATGGGCAACGAGGCTTTAGAAGCCAAAAGTCACATTTTGAAGGTTGCAAAGTAAAAGCCGGCACTGAAAATTGGTGGGCAAACTGTGGACCTACTTTTAACATATGCGGTGGGACAAGTGGGTGTTCAGATGGAAAAAAAGAGTACAGGGACTCCTATTTTAAAGGAAGCGTTAAATCAATTCCAGGTGAATTCTAGAACAAACAAGGAAAGAAAAATGATGGCTGCTTTGAGAAAATAAAAATGGGGGAATATCCTCATGAGTTGGGGTCAGGAAGGGTTTCTTTTTTTTCCTTTACTATCAAATACAATTTTTAAAAAAATCAAAGCAGGTGATCATATTTACTCAAGACCTTTAAGGTTCCTTTTGCTTGTCCTACATTTCTGCTGCTTCAGGTTTTCCTTTGAAAAGTCTGTTTGTTTGTCTGTTTTCACTATTTTAAAAAAGCATATCTGCTGGCTATAAATACTCTTACTTTTACTTTATCTGGGAATGTCTTTATTTCACCTTTTCCCCCTGAACGTATTTTCGCTGCATACAGAATCTGAGATGGACAGATCCTTTCTTTCTGCACTGGGAAAATGTCATGCCACACCTCTCGGGCCCCTAAGGTTCTGATGAGAAGGCTGAAGTCAATCAAGTATCCTTCCCGTCTATACAGTGGGTCACTTTTTCCCGGCTATTTTTGGCAGTCTGATTGGATGTTTCCGGGCATAAATCCCTTTCAGTTTATCCTATGTGGGGTGCACTCAGCTTCTGGAATTAGTAGGTTTATATCTTTGCCAAACTTGGGAGAACTTCTCCCCCAATTTTTTTTTTCCAGCAGCACACTCCTTTCCCCTCTTTCTTAGGGTCTGATGATGCAAATATCTGACCATTCATTATTGACCTACAAGTTCCTAAGCTAAGTTTGTTATTTCCCAGTGTTTCTCTTCATTATTCAGAATGCTTATTTTCTATTGGTTGATTTTAATGTTCGCTCAGACTCTTCTGTCATCTTCTTTCTGCTACCGCATCCTTCCAGTCATGTTGTCTTAAAAAAAAATTTCAGCTATCATAAAAATATTTCAGTTCTAGAATATCTATCTGAGTGTTTTTTACAGCTTGCACATCTTTTGCTGAGTCTATTAGTTACTGCTGTGTTATGAATTACTGCAAACGTTGTGATTTAAAAGAACACACATTTCCTCTCTTACACATTCTGTCAATCAGAAGCTGGCACCACTGGGCTGGATCCTCCACCTGGCTCCAACCGAGGTGCTGGCCAGGGCCCTACTCTCATCTGCGGCTGGTCTGGTGGCAGGTGTGGGGGTGTTCATTTCCCTTTGGTCTGTGAGGTTAAGGGCTGGTGCTTTTCACTCATTGTCAGCTGGAGGAAGGATTTCGTAAAACACAAAAGCCCTAACCAAAAAGGCAGAGGGCTGATTTCCAACTACAACAGATTTGATGTCCTCCGCATGAAGAGACATCACCTGGAAGGTGAAAATATGAGTACAGAGTGGGAAAAGACACCCAAAACACATGTAACCCAAGGACAGGTCACCCCACACACAAGTAAGAAAACGACAGATGACTCAGGACTCAAAGCAACCAGCAAAGGCACGCGGAGGGGCACTTCTCAAAAGAGAAAATCCAGACGCTGAAGCGACACACGAGAAGGGGCTCAATCTCAACAGTCGTCGGAGAAACACAAATTAAAACTACAAAGTGATACAGCTAAATTCTAATCTCTTCACAAAAGTTAAAAAGCCTGAAAACATCAACTGGTAGCAGCGCGACTTCTAAAAGGCCTGCATATTCTAGTGGAAACGTATTTTAGTACAACCAGCTGGAAAAGACGGGTGAAGCTGTCTCACCCAGTAAAGGCCTCTCTCTCTGACTCAGCAACTCCACTCCCAGGCACATACCCTAGAGCTACCTGCACATGGGTGCGCAGAGTATGTCTGCAAGAACGTTTTCTAAAGAACTGTGACAGTCCCAAAGGAGAAACAACTGTTCCCAGCAGAACGGACACCTCGTGGTACAACCATGTCCCAGAGACAGCGATGAAACCGAACACATCGCTGCCCCACGCAAATCACGGCTCAATCTCACGAATCGCACAAACACCCAGGAAGAGCGGACATGAAACAACATGGAAGTGAGGCCACTCATACAAAGCCCACAAACAGGCAAAACTCACAACAGATTCCAGGTATCCGCACAGAGGTGGTTAAAACCGTCAAGGAAAGCAAAGAACTGATTTCACAAAAGCCAAAATACGCTGTGATCTGGAGAACACAGTGAACCCCCGAGGCAGCGCTCTGTCTTATCTACAGCAGGCGAAGCGGTGTTCGCTGAAATTACTCATGCAACCGCACACACGTGCCTTGTGCACTTTTCTTCTTGCCTGTACACTTACTCGTGAAAGGCGTATGCTTCTATTCACTTTTTTGCTTTTATCTGTTCTCCTTACTACTGGCCATAAGTAACTGACCACCAGTTACTCAAGACAGCTTAGCAACAGCATCCTTAGAGAAAGAGAGGACGAGCATCTTCAAAGCACCTAACCAGTAGCTGATCTTATACTGGCGGAAGAGTTAGACATCAACCATCAGCAGTTCATGTGCTATTTGGAAGAAGCAGAATTAGAATACAGGTTATTTAACCAGAGCACAGTTAAGTCAAAGAAACTTGAAGCCTTTACTGTGTTGCTTCCCTGACTCACAGAAGCCGTAAACGTTTGTTGCTTGAAAGCATGACATCTTGGGGTGATCTGTGATACAGCAACAGGTAACTAACATCATACCACGGAATGTAAGGTGAAAACATGAGATGCTTTGAGGTGACAGCACAAAAAAATAAAGAGAAAAATTCAGTGAAAAGATAAAAGGTCCAACCTTGAGCACCCTTCCTGAAAGACCAACAATTTCACCGTCCTTTGGCTCCACCACCGTGGCTGTGTTCACGTCGCCGCTTCCCGTCGTGTCGATGATATCGACGATTTTCGGTTTCCCATCAGTTGTAACCTGAAGATTAAGAGACCATTAAAACATGAATTACAGAATCCAGTTTTTACTGGAAAAGAAATGCCAACCCTCAAATGTGTGTTTGTGCATGTACACGTCCCCATATAGAAAATAGTCTATAAAATCTGCATTCATTTAAAAAAGGGACCTGAACTGTTTTAAGCCAAAAGCTTGACAGATACTCTCAAGAAAATGTAGTCATATATTCAGGTAAATACTTCCTGAGCACTTACCATACGCCACACTCCACTAGGGGTACAGCACAGAAAACCTCACAGACTTTGTGTTATATGGACTCAATAAACCAAGAAATATATAACATGTCAGTCGGTAATCACTATAACCAAGAAAATCAAGCAGGGAAGGGAGACAGGTGGTATGGGGCATTCAGTGCTAAGGAGGCTGGTCAAGAAAGGTCTCGCTGAGAACGCTAACATTTGAAGAGAGATCTGAAGAAGGTGAGTTTGGGGCTGGATGAGCACAAAGCTTGAAGGGAAAAACGCTTACTAACATTTCATTACTGGAGGCCGCACTAGCACGCGAACCTCTTAAGTCAGGTTCAGACTCACCACTCACACTTGGCCCCTCCCCAGGCCTTGCCAGCCCAGGAAGCCAACACCCACTCGGGTGCTCAAACCAGAAATGCAGGAAGGCCCTCTCGGCCTCTCTAGTTTAGTGCTCACAGCCAGCATCCCCAGAGGTCCTTCATTCTACCTCTGAAGTGTGGTTCAGACCCACCTTCTCTGGGTGTCCACACCGGCATCCTGAGCTTCTCCCCCACCGTCGCCTCCTGCCCTCCTAAGGGGGCGCCACCCCCAGGAAGCCCTCCAGGATCAACAGGAGCACCCTCCCGACCCTGACCACTTGGGCCCCTTTCCACTCGTTGGCCACGGCCGCCACCTTCCTGCACCAGGCCCTCCTGCTGAGAATTTTTTGTCCCTTCAGTTGTTCACAAGGGTCCCGGTCTCGACTCAGGGACCCTGTTTTCTACAGAACGCTGCCCCTTCACAGAAACCTCCCTGCCGACCTGGTCTAAGCGCTCGTCATCCTAAACCCGATCATTCCTCCTCGTGGTACCGTGGGGCCTTGCAGAACTCCACTCGCTTCATAATCACGCCTGCAACTCTTCCCCGATTAGCACTAGTGGAGGGAGGCTCCACCGGGGCAAGGGCCGTGTCTGTTTTATTCCCCAGATTACTCCAAACCCGGCAGCGTCTGTTAGGCACTCGAGGCTGCTGGCTTGTTGGACAGCCTGACACTCCTTATTCGGCGTTAAGATGGATTTTCCTCAGCTGCGGGGGGGGCCCTCCGACTGCTGCAGCCCATGGTAACACTGAACACCCCACTGCCTTTATGGGGGGGAACCCTTCTGGGGCTCTCTCTGGGCTAACTTCACCAGGGGGATTTGTCACATTCAAGAGACATGTGTTGAGTGAGCAGCGGGAATCAGGTCCAGAGACCTGAAAAAGGCAGAAAACAGAAGACCCCTGCCCTCACGAGAGAAAGAGGAACGGACAGCTGGTGGGAATCTGCTGGATGAGGCTGGGAGCTCAAAGCCGGCGCTGTGTGCCCACCTCGAGGGGCGGGAGGGGACCCATGTGTGCCCGCGGCTGACTCATGCTCGTGTGTGGCAGACACCAACACTACACTGTAAAGCAATTAGCCTCCAACTGAAAACAAATTAATTAAAAAAGAGAGAAACAGGAATGTTAAAAAAAAAAAAAAAGCCTACAGGGTGCCAAGCGCCCAGCCCTCAGATTCCCCTTGCACCCGAGAATTCACCCTCTTTGAGCTGAAGTGCAGGGTCCAATCCTAGGAGTCTTTCCCGCCACCGCCACCACCCCCTCCCACACACACCCCCACCACTGCAGGGTCCTCAGAATCCTGCAGTTGAGGTGCACCGGAGAGGAGGAGTTCGCTATGTGGAGGAAACACACACGCTTTTTTCTTTACAAGGGAAAATTAGGGGGTGGCTGGTGGATCTCAGATCTCACTTCAATCATCGACCAACCAGGGGCTGGCTGAGAGTTCTGTCGGGGGCCGCACTGCTGTAATTTTTCGGGTGATAAAAATTCTTAAACTGGGTGATTATTTATTGGGGGCTGTCTATATTAGGAATAAGTATTCTAATACACTCAGAAGGCTCCAAATCACAATTAAAATCACCGCAGAAATCATATCCAACCCTGACAAGATTATGATAAGACTTAAATCAGACACTGATTTTGAAGGGACTGGCTAAGTATCTTCAAACATGAAATGAAAATATAGGAATGAAGAAAAATGTAAGAGAATCTAACAAGATAAAAACAGAAACCACTAGGAAAAGTGCAAACTCTCCTATAAACTCTCCTATGAAACTAGCTAGGATCATGTATTAAGACCATACGCAAACAATCCATTTTAAAAAGTTTTCCAAGTAACTGTGTGACTTGAAAGCTGCATCAGAGCACTAAGAAGACAAACCATTTGTCTTCATTTTCTCATTCCATAAAGCAAACAACATTAGTGCCTTGAGATCAAGAATCGTAAGAGATCACTAATAAGTCCGACACGGATCCTTCTCATTGGAGACCTCATTCATCAGTGTGTGAACAAAGGAAGACAGCCTAACGGGATTTTGTGCTTTATTCAGCATCTGCTACTGCAATCAGCTTTACTCACTAGGACCTCTCTCTTACCCATGAAAAATTCTCATATATATGGTTTTCTGTCTGTGCACTTCTCCCTTCATCATTAGGTGAAGGGACCTACTCCACTAGAGAGAAGACGCAAGAGGGAATTTAAGGGTAGGAAGGTTTTAGAAAGGCACACTGGCTGAGAATTCTGCAAGGAGCTCTGGCAGGAGGAGAGGAAACTGCACTGCTAACCTGAGGCCGCTGTCCCTCTACTGTGAGGCCTGGACGGTCACAGGGGACCGAAGACACAGCTACTGCGACGACAGCAAAGGTGATAAGCCCTGGGAATGGAGTGGGAGACCGAGGGATGCTTCCTGGGCGATGCGAGGCAGGACGGAACAGAACTTGCCCAAAGGTTCCTCCCCAACATCAAGAACCTCAGCTACTTTTTATCTCCAGTGAAACACTCACTGTGGCAAAGTTGGCGAGGGTTTACAGAAAATCAGAATCAGAGTGGGAAGTTCGCCAACTTTTCTGCACAAACTGCAGTGAAGGAGCAAGCGCTCACTTGGAATTTCAGGGACGATCCTGAGAACACTCCTTTTGAGCAAAGCACGGTATGTTGCAAACAAACACCATGAAATGACTCTTATTCTAAGAACACAGTGATAAAGTGAGTCAGACAGGCTTTGCTTTCGGAAAGCTTACAATCCAGCTGGAAAGACAAATGAGACAAGAGTACAGTGACATAGGACAATGAATAATAAAGGTGAAGGACAGTGTCCAGGAAGGGACATAAGAACACACAACCCAGCCTGGAGGAAATCAGGAAAGGCAAACTGAAAGGCAACCTTAAAACTGGCAGCACCTACTATCAGTAACTAAATACACATCGATCATAATTTCTTCACTGTACTCTATCTTGTTTTAGTCGTGGTTTAGTCGCTAAGTTGTGTCTGACCGTGATCCCACGGTAGCCCGCCAGCTGCTTCTGTCCATGGAATTCTCCAGGCAGGAAGATTGAAGTAAGTTGCCATTTTCTCCCCCAGGGGAGGACCCAGGGATCTAACTCATGTCTCCTGCATTGGCAGGTGGATTCTTCACCACTGAGTCACCAGGGAAGCCCCCTCTATTATCTTTTAGTGAATATGAAATTAGAAAGACATTTACAGGACTACTTGTAACCTCCGTCCCCAAATTATATATTTCTTTCCCATGAGGAAATTACAGATATAATCACACATATGCATTTTTTTTTCCCATTTAACACAAGCACATTTCACAGAAAATGAATCTGGATAGGTGCTTTCGAGGAATTTTAACTTAACCAGGAAAAAGGTATGAAAAGCAAGAGACTAAAATGAAATGCTAAATGCTACAAGAGAATATGAATAAACCGCTATAAGAGCAAAGAGGGAAAAGGAACCGTCAGCAGGGACCGGGCCCTCTCCCTCTTTGAAGTCCCAGGTCCTGACACAGCGGTTGGTATATACACAAAAATACACTATGCATGCAGTGGGAGATGGCGGAAGTAAATCAGCAGATATCCCCAAAGGTGGGTTATGGGATTAAATAGGCCTTTACAGGTGCCTGTAGGAGGCCTGCGGACAGATTAAACCCCATGTGCAGCGGCATGTGCTGGGGAAAGACCTGGAAGATCTGGGAAAGGGGTAGAGTGTTGTTGGTGGAAGCCAGGATTTAGGGGCGGGGGACAGAAGTGCTGAGATGCAAACCAAGGTTACGCAAGGAGCTGGAATCAGGTGGCGATGGCAGGTGCAAAGTTCAGGCCTGGGGGTTTTCATGTAAAGACAACTGGGAGGCCCAAATAGTTGGTTTGATATTAAGCAAGGGTGTGATATCGGGATTTTTTCTTATTTTTTAAGGAAGGGTACTCTGGCAATCTGGATGACGACCAGCGGTGGCCGGGAGGCCCCTGAATTCCAGGTCCTGTCCAAGCTCCGTCTCTCCTTCGTGAACTCTGGCTGGCCCCCTGATCAATCTCTGTTACCAGCTACAGTCTGCACGACTCCAGCATCTATTAATGCAAAACCTTAGATGCCTGAATATCTGCTACGGAAAAGACTTAACCACTTATTTAATTATTACTCCTCTCATCCTGCCACCCTCTGCATTTAACAAGCCTACACGCTGTCACAAAAGAGAACTGAGCCCGAGGCCGTCTCCAGAGAACGGGACTCACCACCGTATTCCTCAGAGTTCTCCTCGTGCCTCCAGTTCTCTGCTCAGACTTCACTGGCTTTTCCAATGTCCAGTTCAAGCGCCTCTTCCTATTTCACTGGCTCCTTCCACTTTATTTCTATCTACCTTCTTACCTTAATGATGCATACACAGATCTATAAAACACCTTTGTTACAGGTAAGGAGGGTAAAAAAAAACCTTAAAAATTCACTCATGTTTGCAAATCACCTTACTGAATTCTTCTCGGATGGCCATATTTAGGCCAATCTCTCAAAGCTGTTAGAAGGTAAGTGTTAAGTTTTCATTTCCCTTCAAATACACTGTCATGCAAACATTTATTGTTACACGCACACACCTAAGGGCTTCCCAGGTGGTGCTAGTGGTAAAAAACCTGCCTGCCACAACAGGACAGGTAAGAGATGAGGGTTCGATCCCTGGGTCGAGAAGATCTCCTGGAGGAGGGTATGGTAACCCACTCCAATATTCTTGGCTGGAGACTCCCATGGACAGAGGAGCCTGGCGGGCTCCCTGGGGTCATAACGAGCTGGACACAACTGAAGCAACTGAGGATACACACACCTAACGTACATTTATCCTTCAGACAGCTGGTGGTTTAAGATCCAGCATAAACTCCCTCAAGGTTATTTAAGCCTTGCTTAAAAACATGAGTTTCTTGAGCGCTTTTCCTGAGCTCTTTAAACAGTCACAGGTAACTAACTGTCTCAATTTTCAGAGCAGCGCGGTGGGATGAGAGTCACTGTCTATACTTTACAGAGAGAACGGAAGGACGGGATGAGCAGGTCTGGGAGATTCTACAAAAGCGTCTTTTCCCCAGACAGTACTCCTCCAAACTCTTCCGATCCCCTTATTATCCTGACAAAAGAGCCAGTGAACCATGTCCTCCAGCTGTTCTCCTCCCACTTATCCCTATAAAAAGGAAACACACACACCACCCCGGAATGGAAACCATTACTACCAGGGAATAAAGTCTCAAGGAGGTGATGGCTGTCACTGCTCTGAGTCTCCGTAGTTATTAACACAACTGGACCACTCCAGCGCAGGAGGAAGGTGTCACCTGCTTCTCTTCTGAGGCTCCAGAGCTGCCCGGCAGGGCCAGAAGCAGGTGACTGGCACTCCAGACCGCTGCTCAAAAATTAAGGGGAGGAAGCAAGATACCCCGCCTGGGGATTCTCTACAGAGTCGACCTGTTTCCTCTCCCCCTTGAATTACATCCTAACTTCCCAAACGCTTGCTATCTCGCTTATAAGAGAACACAATTAAGGATTTGAGAGGGCAGAGGCATGAGAGAATCCCTCAACTTCAGGGTTTTAAGCCATACAGGTGAAGGGTTGACACGGAAAGAGATCAGCAATCAGCCCCGTTAGACGTCCAAGAGATGGGACCTTGAGCAACGCTGAGGTTCTGCTGACTACTCGGTTTCCCTGCAAGTCTAAGGCTAAATTTACAAAAGCCAAACTTTGAAAACTTTAATCAGAAGGCTTTCAACGGAGATACAACGTTTTTAAAAAAATTACCTTTTTCACAAGGGTACCTTGATTCAGCGATTCCAAAGGTCAAACAAAGTCGTCTTTTAAAAAATCACAAAGTACGTGGTCTTACATTTTGAGGTTGAAAAATTAAAAAAAAAAGCAAGCATAACTGAATGCACCCTGGAAGAGTTCGCAAAAAAAAAAAAAAAACACAAAAAAACCAACAACAAACTCACTTGGCTTCTTCTCTACGTAAAAGCCTAATAAGCCCTGCGTTTCAGCTGACCCTAAACTAGTACACTGCAGAAGAGGGTTTAAAAATAGCACACAGAAAACTACCGGAGGAAACAATTCCGGAAGTTGACTATCTTCTTGAAACCGGCGGCTTTCGTTGTTTCGAGATTAAAAAAAAAAAACAACATTCCACCCCAAATCAAATCACCCGAACGACAGTAAGAAAACACAGAAAAAAAAAACAAAACACGTAAAGTTCTGATTTGCCCCTTCTCTGTAGCCTCCTCACCAGCAGCACACCACCCTCCCCAGGATAATAAAATGGTAAATAACGGGCACTGGCCGCTTGGGTCCACGAGGCAGCCGCGGCGGCGGAGGAGGGCGCTGGGCTGGGCAGGAGGGAGCCCGCCGGCCCCGGGGCCTGGCGGCGCCCAGGCTGAAAGGGGATTCCCGGCGGTGGGGGTCGGCGATCGGCGCCCCGAACGACAGCGCCGGGCCCCGCTGCTTTGTCTGGGCCGGCATTGGGGCCCGGCCCGGGCGCCCCGGGCCCCGCGCCTGCCAGCCCAAGGCTTCCTCCCGGCGCCCAGCTCGCCCTCGGTGGCACAGCGGGGCTCCGAGGCCCGCGTCCCCCCGCCGTCCCCGATCCCCGCGCTGGGGCCCTCGGCGGCAGCCGCACCTGCATGCCCGGGGCCCCGGGGTCGACCCCCGTGTCCAGGACGGCGATGAGTACCCCTCGCCCGTCATACTCCGGGTAGCGGCACAGGAAGGCCGCGGCCCCGGTCTCCTTCTTCGGGAGGAGGCCGTGGAAAGGGAAGGGCTCCTCGGTCGCTGCGGTGGCCATGGACGCAGGCTGCAGGGTGGCGGGGAGGCAAACGGCCGGGCTGCGCGCGGACAAGCGGCGGCGCGAGGACAACCCGGGCGGCCGCGGGCCTGGGTTAGGAGGGGAGGTGCGGACGGGATGGGCGGGGCCAGCCTCCGGCCAATAGCCGAGCCGCCAGGGAGGACCGGCCAATCCCGCGCCGCTACGTCAGAGCCGACGGCGCCGCTCTCCGGAAGCCGAGCCCGAGAGGTACCCGGGGCCGCATAGAAGGGGGCGGAGCCTGAGGCGTGGCCGGAGGGGTTCGGGGGGCTGGAGCCCTCGCGGGGGGGGGGGTCCTTAAACCAGAGAGACGCACGGGGCGGGGATTTTTTTTTTAGAGGGTGAGTTGGCTTCTAAGCAGAGTGTCCGCGTATCCCCGCCCCACCGCGGGGACAGAGAAGGAAGTGGGGGCTAAGTAGGGGCTTGCCTTCTGGAGAAGCGGGAAGCCCCCTTCTGACAGTCGACGGTTTCTGAACATGCAGGTGTGGATGAATGAAACTTTGCGGTCAGCTGCGGCGGAACCCCCCGGGTGGACCCGGAGCAAAGGGAGCCCACGCGAGCTCGCTTAAACCCCTTAGGTGTGTCGGATATTGGCGAAAAGCCAAGAGATCAGTTTTTTTATTTGGGAGAGTGGGAGTGATTTTTCTGGTTGGGAGCTCTTTGATTCAGTGGTGTCGGGCTGGTGTTCCCCTGTCTCGAAGGTGTGTCCCTTTGAAGGATGGTGATGGTGGTAGTGGGCACGGGCCAGGGCTGCAGTCTGCAGTCAACAGGAAGCGGGTTGCTGGCGATTCCATCGCCCTCGGTAGCCAGTAACAAAGTAGCATCCCGAAGTGGGCCCCTCCTATCCTCTTGTCTTACCCTGGGCTTCCGGGATTTCTGAAAAACATTTTTTTTTTCTTTTTCTTACCCCCCCCCCCGCCCCCAACGCCCCGCCGGCCCCGACTCTCTCTTTAAGTTGGTGTTCCTGGTTGATCCTCAGGGTTCGTCACTCAGCTGAAAGTGAAAGTCACTCAGTCTTGTCCACTCTTTGCGAACCTTGGACTGGATCTAGCCTGCTGGGCTCCTCTGTGCATGGAATTCTCCAGGCAAGAATACTGGAGTTGGTTGCCATTCCCTTCTCCAGGGGGGATCTTCCCCGACCCAGGCATCGAATCTGGGTCTCCTGCATTGAAGGCGATTTCTTTACCATCTGAGCCACCAGGGAAACCCTGATAGAGCCATAATTGGCAGTTTTCCAGATTAAGAGTGGCTGCTATCAATTGCTCCATGCTGCCCCAGTGGCCCGTTAATGATTTTTCTGTCTGTATTCATGCCAGGGTAATCTCAGTCTTTGTGAGGATGTGCCAAGGATGGATGCTTTTGGCAGTCTGGTCAGCCTTAAGGTCAGCTTCTCAGAACAATTTTAAACTCATAAAATATAGAGGATTACAGAAGAAATGATGTTGAAATAGCTATCAAAATATGAAAACCAACTTTGTTATACAGAAATAGTTTTGTACATGTGTGTATGTAGTTACACATACGCTTCTTTGAGTAAAGTAAACAGGAGCTAGTGCCAAATCTAATAAGTGCCCGTAATTGCACAATAGTAAAGAGCATAAATGATATTTTGAGACCTGTACTATGACAAGAAGCTGATTTTTACGGGTGACACAGGAACAAACGGTAATGCTAATACCACTCCGGTTATTACCTACATCTATAATTGAAGGAAATACTTAACTAAAAGTTAAGTGGAAGTTAAGCTGTATTTATCTTTTTCTACTCAAGTTTTTGAACCCCTCAGATTCTATCATGGACTCCAGGTTATGAATGCATGGTGTCAAGGGAAATCCTATGTACACCAGTCTCCACTTCACAGGATTAGGGGATTCTCCATGAAGTCTCAAAAATTACCGTAAAGGCTGTGCAGTTTCTTTGAATTGATTACTTGCCCGTTCATTCTACTCCGTAAGTCTTAGAGAAGCACGTTCTCTTTAGTGAAGAGGAAACAGGATAGTTACCAGTTTTCCTTCCTACTCCCAACTGTGTTTATGTTACCTCGAAAAGGACTTACAGTGATTGAGGAAGAAAAGAGGACAAACTCAGAAGACATTCAACAAAAACATATAGTGACAGAGTGGATGGAATAGCTTCCAGGTTCAACTGTTCAACTGTTGTCCAGTCGTTTCATTTTACAGATGAAGAGCAAAGATAGACAGGTTTACTGACTGCCACGGGTTACAAAATGAATTGATGAAAAAGCTGGATCTCTATTCTGCCTGTCTCTGATTACCACACCAGTCGAGCTCTGCTGGAGTGTCACCCAATGAATGGATGGGGAATGAACTGTTCACTACAAAACCAAAGTGGCAGGCTTTTTATTAGACTCCTGTAACAGTGTTTAAAAAATTTACTCTGCTTACATATCCCATAAAAATATTTTAGAAAGATTATATACCTTCTTCTATAGTTTTAATATAACTTAGAATTTGTCATCATACTCTCAAGGAATGAGGAATGTAATATCTGACATTTTATAAATATTGACTTTCTTTAAACTTCTATGTCATTCATTTAAATGTTACTCTTTGACACTCTTGTTGTTGTTTGACACTTAGCATTGTGCGTTTATATACTTGAAGATATTCCATTTAAATTCAATCAGACATTTGACATTGCTTTCTTCTTGAAATTTTATCATTCTACACAGAATTTTATCCTAATGTAATTTATATTTATAATGGAAAGTCCTATTGATCATTTATTATCTGCAACAAAAATATGTATGTTAATATTTTAAAAATTTTCCTGGGATCAAAATGTTAAGATTTTTCTTTTAGATTATCTTTCAATTATTGGCAGGTTGATCAAAACAATACATATCCTAAGCTTTACTATTTGATTAAGATAAAAATTACAGAACAAAAAGAAAATTCTTGTTGAAAATGCAGGTCTTAAAAAGATGCATGAGATGCATGCTTTGGGGCTGTGATTAAAGATTTTGCTGCCGGTTTTTCAAATCGTCCGTTGATTTGATGTCCAAGAAGCTGTTTCACCTGCAGGAGATGTGCCATAGTAAGGTGCCTTTTTATCTTTAAAGCAGGAGACCCAGCTGTGAAACAGGTGGGAAGGCGGTATGTCCTTCCATCACAGGCATGTCTTCAAGCAGGTCAGTTTGGAAAACAGGAGATAGGACATTTAAGCCTTTGGAAACTGATGGGACTGAAGTTATCCAGGACTTTGTACCACAGTTTGAAGACCACTGCTTTTTAAAACCTCTGAAATCCCTTGAGCTCAGGACGAAGTCATTTATGGTTTGTCTTGGAGCCCCAGTATTCTTCACTCTTGTTTTTACCCCGGCTGCTCTCTGGATTTAATGACATTCCCAGCTAAGGCAACTCTTTCAATGCTCAGTCCGTTTGCGCAACCGGACAAACAGCTCAACGGTTGATCCATTATTGGCTCTCCGAAGGAAACAATGAAGATACAGATAAACACGAGGGCTTAGGAATGGGGAGGAGGAGGAAGGGGAGGACGGAACACGGCAGGGTCAGGAGGGCAAGGCCTGGTATCCGGAGTGAAGTGCCAGGCGGGACGCCCGCACCTTCCCACGCAGCACTGTCGGAGCCGGAAGCGCTGTGCCAGGTGTCTCCAGGCCCACCTCCCTTCCGCATCACCTGCGGGGCGGGGGGGGGGGGGGGGGGGGGGGCGCCAGCGTGCCAAGGCAGAGGCGCGGGCAACAGCAATCTCTTCCCCTGACTCACCTGCTTTGTATTGTGGCACCGTATTATTTACAGAATATCCTTTGATCAAGCATCCCAGGCAGCGGCGAGATTGGGAAAGCATCCCACGTGTCCAGATGCCGGGCTTGGCAATTCAGCGCCGTTTGCCAGCGAGGCCCCTCCTCCCGTGGGCGGCCCCCTCCCGTGGGCGGCCCCCGCCCCCGGGCGATGATCCCGGGGAGAAAGGACGAAAGGGACGCTCGGGTCCTGTGAGATGAGCAACTTCCTTGACAGCCGACTGGGGCTGGAGGACTCCCCCGCCTCGGCGGCTTTGCCAAGCCTTCGCTAGGCTGCCGGGCACCCAGCGCTGGCTTTTCTCGTCTTTACTCGGGGGTCGGGCTCGCATCGCGCCCTCACGGCTCTCCCAAACCTTTGGTGGACTCTTAACCATTTTTCCTCGCCCAGGCATTTCCCCGATAGCATCTTTGCTCCTCGAAGCCAGGCTTGACGTCTGCTTTTCGGAGGATGCGGATTACAACAGCTCACACCAGAGAAACGGAGATTCAGGTGCTTCAGACTTAAGCACTGCCGCCCCCCGGAGGCAAAGGCCGTCCTTGCCTCGCGTACACGCCCACTGCCTGGACAATCAGGGCACAGCCGGATGGACCAATGTGTTCCTCAAAGTTTAAGGCCCAGGTCTGCGCTTAGCTGTAAAGGAGGCTGGCAGATTCAGTTCTGACTTCTTGCATGGGCAGGACGGACTGATAATGTGGGAGATTCTATAACCATAGAGAGGCCGTTCCAAAGATGCCTCAGTTCAAAAGATGTGCTCATCATACCAAACATTCACTATGCCAAGATAAAAATAATATCTATTCGTTTAGTCTTAAGATTTATATGATTATAAATACTTTAAGTGATACTTGCCATCCTCTCTATTTCTATTTCTATTCTTTCTACCTCCGAACTCAATTAAACAATGTAACACAGGTCCAGCTCCGAGAAACTTCAATAAGAGAAATAATAAACTAGATAATTTGGATCAAGACTCCTGCTGGGAATATTGAGGGGAAACTGGACGACATATGAAAAATACCTGCTTGTATGCCTCCTAGGGCTAGCAGTAGGGTGAAGAATTTCTGGAGTAGATATAAACCCAGAGCCTGGAGCCAAACATTTAGGACAGTCTTGCCTTTCAGGGCAAAGGGAAGTGGGGAGAAAAATCCTAGAAAAATTGAAAAGGTGAAGATCATGTGCCTGTTGGGGGGGGGCATGTCAGAGGGCCGTTCATGTCTCCCCCACGCAGAAATTGGTACTGGGAGGTGGATGTGAGCTGCTGAAGCTGAAACTCCAATACTCTGGCCACCTGATGCGAAGAGCTGACTCATTGGAATAGACCCTGATGCTGGGAAAGATTGAAGGCAGGAGGGAAAGGGGACAACGGAGGATGAGATGGTTGGATGGCATCACCAACTCAATGGACATGAGTTTGAGCAAACCCTGGGAGATGGTGAAGGACAGGGAAGCCTGGCATGCGGCAGTCCATGGGGTCACAGAGTCGGACATGACTGAGAGCCTGAACTGAACTGGGAGCTGGCTTTAGGAATCTGGAGACTTGACCTTTAGTCCTATTTCATTGGTTTGTCATTTTAACAAGACAGTGAACCTCTCTGGACTTCAGTTTACTCATTTGAATGGGAAAGAGTTAATGGAGCCCCCTTCCTTTGTAGTTACAGGGGGTCGGTGGGGGGCGTGGAGGGGAGATTTTGAATCAATTTCAAAACAGTACATTTTATTATCAGTTAATCTAGGAAAGTTTAAACACGTCCCCCAGGGCATGTGCTGTTAGCATGCTAAGGCTAGAGTTGTCAGTTCCTGAGAAATAGAGTCAGTGTTATATAAATAGGACAAGTGTGAGTTTTTCACATAGGAGAGAGAGGTGCCTTTGGAAGGAAATAAATACTGGGAGAGATGAGATGTGTTTAACTGCAGATATTTAGTGCAGGTAAACAAGCAGACGCCACAGTGTAAGTCTCCCTCCATTTCCCTCTTGTTTCGGGTACCAGAGCTGCCCTTTACCCCTCTGACCAGCTGTTGCTGGGACCAGAGACCACCCCTTCCTTCTGCAGAATCAGTAGAAAGTGGGCAGAATAGTGAATCCATTGGCTTCCAGAGGATGTTTGGAGCCGGTAGACTTAACGGACACAGAAAATACATGCAGTGGATTGGGACTGATTATTTGTGGAGAGCGCAATGGTGGGTCCTCATTTAAGAAGTATGGGGAGAGCTGAGGCTTCCCTTCACACAAGGCGCATGGTCCCTGCTGTGTGGGCAGCAAGGATGTCCCCATGTTCTATCTGGCTGTAGCTGAAGAGACTAAGAGTCGTCCTGTGCTCAGGTGGATGAAAGAAGCAGACGGGCGTGAGTGTGTGATGGAGAGTTGGAGTGAGGTTCTTGAAAGTTGGCTCTTGAGCCTCACTGCTGCGGGGCTGAGAACACTCCATTATCCAGGGCTATCATATTCTCAGAAAAGCCCTAGCCCACTGAGCTGCTTTTGGTTTGATTATGGTGATCCCCCCCATGTTGTTGTTTAGTCGCTAAGTCCTGTCCAACTCTCTGTGACCCCCTGGACTGTAGCCCGCCAGGCTCCTCTGTCCATGAGATTTCCCAGGCAAGAATACTGGAGTGGGTTGCTACTTCCTTCTTCAGGGGATCTTCCCGGACCAAGGATCAAACCCTCATTTCCTGCATTGGCAGGTAAATTCTCTACCACTGAGCCACCCTCCTTATATTAAACACTTTTATTTCATAGTCTTTGGAATTTCATCTTACTTAATTGAAAGAGCTTTGCCTAGAACAGAGCATTTATTTTGGTATTTATTTTGTTCCACCCTTGTTGTTATGTGTATCAGTTAGCAAACACATTGCTCCCATTGAATCCCAGGACAGTAAATCACGCTTACATGGACAGACATGAATTAAGTTGTGCAATGCAGGAACTACCCAAGGACAGTTCCTGCCCTCTGGGATGTCACTGCAGGAGGCATCTCAGAGCCGCAGGTCTCTCTAGACAGGACGGGCACAGGCTGGACCAGCCCAACCACTGCAGCTCTTGATATTTGCACACCTGCATGGGATTTCTGAAGTCCCATCCATCTGCCCAAACTCAGAGTGCCAGGAAAACTTGTTAGGTTCAGTATCCAATTAAAGGCCAGTCCTAATGATGGTCCTAGGGCTTCCCTGGTGGCTCAGCTGGTAAAGAATCCGCCTGCAATGCAGGAGACCTGAGTTCGATCCCTGGGTCGGGAAGATCACCTGGAGGAGGGCATGGCAACCCACTCAAGTATTCTTGCCTGGACAATCCCCATGGACAGAGGAGCCTGACAGGCTGCAGTCCATGGAGTCACAAAGAGTCAGACATGACTGAGCAGCTAAGCACAGACAGCATAATGATGAGCCCAAGTTTCCTGACTTGATGGAGAGAGGCCAAGAATTTGTGAATAAAAGCACTTAGAAGCTAAGGGGTCTTGCCTCTGGGGACTGGCTCCACCACTCATTAGCTTCATGACCTTTAAGAAGGCCTCAGTATCCTCAACTACAAATCTGAAGGTTCTATCAGGGTTTAATGAGAAAAAGTACCTTCCACAGAGACCATAAATAATCAAATAATCACTATTATTACAGCTGGCTTAGATGCCATAGTGACTCAGTGTGTGTGGCTGATCATATCATTTGGCATCCCGCCACCTTTAGATAAGACTTCCAGAGAGCAGGCAAATCAATTTTTCAAAAAAAGGATTATTTAGTTTGTAAGAAACAGGCTGTAAAAATCAACTGAGGCTGGGCTTCCCTGGTGGTGCAGGGAAAATAAAGAGTCTCCCTTGCAATGCAAGGGGCACCGGTTCCATTCCTGGCCCAGGAAGATCCCACGTGCCATGGAGCTACTGAGACCTGTGTCCCTGGAGCCCATGCTCACTGAATCAAAGGAAAGCAAGAAAAGTCACGGCAAAGAGAAGCCTGCACACCGCAACGAAGCAGCAACTAGAGAAAGCCCACGCGCAGCAATGAAGACCCAGCTCAGCCCGAAAGAAATAACTAAATAGAAAAAAAATCAACTGAGGCATGTAGTAAAGAGACCTTAAACACCTGTTTTCTTGAGATAAATAGATCAGACAGTTTGCTCCATTGTTGGTGAAACATTAACATGGACAGATAAGTTTTTCTTTTTTTTACTACTTCTAGAACTTAGAATTTTAAAACTTAATTCGCTTTAACCAAATACACCTCCAGTCTCAAAGAATTACAAAATGTCAGACATGACTGAGCGATTAGAAGCATGACAACATATTCGCTAACTTTTCTTTATCCATTCGCCTGTTGATGAACATTTGGTTGTTTCCATATCCGGGCTATTATGAATAAGGCTGCAAAGATCATGGGACTGTAGATGTCTCGTCAAGATCCTGATTTCAATTCTTTGAATATATACCCAGAAGTGGGATTCCCGGAGCATCTGGTAGTTCTATTTTTAATTTTTTGAGTGACCTTCGAACTGTTTCTCATAGCAGCTGCATCGTTTAACATTCCCATCAAGAGTGTACAAGGGTTCCAATTTTGCCATATCCTTGCCAACACTTCTCTTTTTAAAATTTTTTTTATAATAGCCTGACAGGTGTGAGGTAATACCTCATTGCACCTTTGATTACAATTAAAAGCATTGTCATTCCACTGCTCTGAAATAGAGACCAATAGCCAAAATTAGACTTTTACTATGGATTAGAATTTCATATACAAACTTTTCATCTAGCATTGCATTATTCTCATTTTCAGAGTTTAAAAGATTTGTATACATGATCTCTATATAGTTCCATGAATATACCAAATTTTTAGAAACATTCCCAATTTTTAACCATTTCAGTTGTTTCTTAGTGATTAAATGATTGTGATATTCACAACTGAGAGCTGACGATAGAAGTAAACTGCAAAGCTACACATTGTAGGAAAGCGTGCTGCAGTGGACACAAGGGTAAACTATGCGTTTAGTTCTACAATTAGAGTTATCCTTAACAGGGATAAAAATGTCATATACAAGCTTTAATTCTGTTTCTGTGTCTGTGTGTGTAAACTCTGGAAAATGTTGCTTATCAAAACCAGTTCATTTAGGTTTATTCCCTCTGCTTTGCCTTTGCAACAGTGCCACCGTCTGGTTAGAATTTGCCTTGACAGGCTGGTGTCCCACCTTGCTGGGTAACTTGTGATTCTGTTGCAGTGAGTGAACTCTGGTAAATCAGTCTCAGCAGAGCACCGCCCTAAAGATGCTGGTCTGATAGGTGCTAGAGGACAAAAAGCATAGGGGATGCTAGAAACATAAAAAACTAAGAAGTTATGTCAAGTATTTAAACAAAAGAAACGGAAAGCGTTAGTTGCTCAGCCCTGTCTGACTCTTTATGACCCCATGGACTGTGGCCAGCCAGGCTCCTCTCTCCATGGGATTTTTCAGACAAGAATCCGGGAGTGGGTTTCCATTCCCTTCCCCAGGGGATTTTCCCGACCCAGGAATCAAACCCAGGTCTCCTGCATTGTAGGCGGATTCTTTACGATCTGAGCCACCAGGGAAGCAAAACCAACCTTGTAAACTTGGAATGCTCCTTAACTTCTAATTGACCCTTTCTCTTTTAGAAAGATGCAATGGAACTGTTTTTTTTTTTTTTTTAATTTGGAGCAGAGGGGAGACACTCGGTGTCAGGAACAGCTGGACGGATCATCCTTGAACCACAGGAGGACGACTGTGCCATAACATTCTTGTAGGACGCTGGCACGTGGTCCTTTGTGGACTGTCATCCACGGTTCCCGGGTCACTTCCATCTTCTGCAGCTCTTTATTCCTGAGGGACCACCCTCCCTGTCCCCCAGATTTGACATTTCAGTGGATTCCCCAGGATGTACAACCTTCTTAGTGGGGGATTGAGGAACGCACCCAAACTGGGGGGGCAGGTGGTATGCCAGACTCCTCCTGGCTGCGAGGCAAAGCCGGGCACTGCGTGCATTAAAAGCTAGGTCACTTGCAAGAAGTCTAATACAATAGCCTCTTAGGTTTTCTGAGCAATGTGTCTCGCGCACAATAGGTACCTCATAAATATTTAGGATTCATGGTTTCTAGGATTGGCATCCTGGATGTCATCTTTACAGCCCACCATTCTGCCTACACGTACATGTGTGTGCTCTGTCGTGTCCGACTCTTTTGAAACCTCATGGACTGCAGCCTGCTGGGCTCCTCTGTCGTTGGAATTTTCCAGGCAAGTATACTAGAATGGATTGCCATTTCCAGTAGTCCAGATCTCCAAGGTATCTTCCCGACTCAGGGATCAAACCGAGGTCTCTTGCATCTCCTGCCTTGGCAAGAGGGTTCCTTACCACTGCTTTACCTGGGAAACACACCATTCTGGCTAGAGAGATGAAAATTTTGAGACAACAAGCCATCCCTGTATTTCTAAGTATGAATCTATCCAAGGAAACAGTCTAATATCGTCAATTTCCTACCAGAGTGCAGTTTCCCATTGTTTACGCTGAATCCTGTTGAGCATACGTACATGACGACTGCTCAGACAATTCCCTGTGGCACCCCCTCAAACAGGAAAGCATCTGTTTGGTCTCAGCTGGGAAAGCATGCTAAAAATGTCCTCACTTTGCCATTGAATCAGTTTTTTTTTTTTTTGGAACGGGTACTCTCCAAACGAGATGCTGCTTACATTTCTTTTTTAGTAAGGTGTTTCACATTTACCGTCTATTTCTGGAGGATGCAGGGTCTTTAAATACAAGGTAAGGGCTTGTTTTGCTAACTAAAAATAGTCACTGTTTTAATTACAGAGTGAAGTGATCAAAGAGGAGAATTTCTTCACCAAATATCTGAAAAGATGCAGACACATGGAAATATTAGCGCAGCAGAAAAATCACTTTCCACTCTAACTCAAAAAATAGGCTAACAAAGCTGAACCTCAAAGGGGGTTTTCATAGCTGGTTTTTGATGATAAGCTGAAAATTTACTTATAAACAATGGTGGGGGGGGTGGGTGGGATGGGAGATGGAGGTGGGGATGAGGGATGTGGAATCAGGTTATATGGAAGCTTATAATAAGGGGCAGGTAGTCTGAACACCAAAAGATTACTGTTAATTAAGGAAAACCAGGAAATCTCAAGTTAAGAAATATATGGCACTGTTGTGCTATATATATGTATGGGAAGATGCAAGAATCTGGGCTTCCTGAAATCATTCGTTTAATGAGTATCTCAGCTATCTGGGACCAGCATCCTGTGATCTGATTTTTCACGTGCTTCGATCCTCCTCATAGTGGGGACTGGTGGCAGACTGAGCTACCAGATCACAGGCATTGACTGTTTGTGGCCTGGGCGGCCTGTGGGTTCAGAAATTCACATTTGGAGGGCCAGAATAGCTGATGGCTGTGGCATCCTTGTTTATTGCTATGGCAGGAAAGACTCCATCTCATAGGGCTGACATGCGGAGGCTGCCTGTGACCTCACAGCCAGCAGCTGGGACCCAGTGCTTCCTGCAGTGGGATCTTGGTGGCGTCTCTTTGAGTTCACTACAACCCCATGGCTTACACATCTGTGTTCAACTCCCTCTGGGTCTTCAGAAGTGTCTCCACCTTTAAAGTTCTTTCTGATTTTAACTTTTGTGTATAGTCTGAACTTCAAGTCTGAACCAAAACAATAACAACAACTACAAAAAACAACATTTATTGAAGGCCAGGGATACTCTGCCTGCAGGAGACACAGGATACTTGGCTTTGGGTTTGGGTTCGGGTTCGATCCCTGGGTTGGGAAGATCCCCTGGAGAAGAAAATGGTAACTGCCTCCAATATTCCTGCCTGGAAAATCTCATGGACAGAGGAGCCTGGCGGGCTACAGTCCATGGGGTCGCAAAGAGTCCGACACAACTGAGCATGAGGCTTCCCCGCGATTACAGACATTTTCATAAACATCTATGGATGATATGTTACAAATCTCTGTATGAAGCTCAGAAAGGCAGAGCTTAAGACAACATGCCTGTTTGGCATGGATACTGGTGATTAAAAAAAAAAAAAGCCTAATGTCAGAGACGAGAGTTAAGTTTTATTTCAGCCCGTGAGACAGCATTTCAGGCAGCTCTGAGAAGCTGCTCCAAGCTGCAGCAAGTTTCTGCAAGGGGAGGAGCTAGGGAATGTAGGAGTTTCGCAACAAAGGACAGGTACTTGAGAATATCAGAAGATACTGCTAATGAAAGAAACTGGATATGTCCAGGGATTTAGGGCTTTTCTCTGAGAAGAGGCAAGAGCCAGGGCTCTCTGAGGTCATTCCTTTGATATGCACCTCAACTCTCTGCAGCCAGTATCCTGTGTTTTCACATCCCGAGTTTCCTCAGCGCTCAAAGCAGGGAGTGGCTGCCCTCTGATGGCTGCTACAAGGCAGGTGTTCTTTTCAGCCCTGAGTTCCCTCAGGGCTCAAGGTGGAGGGCTGCAAAGGCAGATGATTGTGACACCCTTGTTTACTGCTATAGCAGAAAATTCTCTATTGCTCAATACCTACATCATCACCGCTATGAAACCCTTCATGCAATGAGGCAGAGGTAATTTAGTCATTAAAGGAAGTCTAAGAACACATCCAATGCTGTTTGTACTGTCCACCTGATAAAGATGAATTTAGGCCCAGACACTATGTGGTTAAGAGTCCACCTGCCAAGCAGGAGACGCAGGCCCAGTCTCTGGGTCAGGAGAAGGAAGCGGCAACCCACTCCAGGATTCTTGCCTGGGAAATCCCATGGACAGAGGAGCCTGGTGGGCTACAGTCCATGGGGGCACAAAAAATCCTACACGACTTAGTGACTAACCAACAACAAATGGCAACCATGTTAGAACTAGTGAGTTCTAAGTTACCCCTTTAAACATGCTAATTTCCCCTTAAACTCATTTTGGGCTTTTTGCCTAGAGAATCCTCAGCTGTTGCTTCTGACTGTCTTGGCTCCATCCTTACCAGCCGACATCTGTCCTAAAATTGATTTACCTTCGCTTCCAGATTCGTTGGATCCCATCTTTGTGGCTCCATCACAAGCGTCCATCTGCTTGCTGTTAATCTTCTCCCCTCTCCCTTCTGCAGCTCTTTCTGCTTTCAGAGCCCTGGTATTGCAGAGTTCTTGTCATAGCCAGTTTGACCAGCCTCTTCTAGCTCTTAAGGGAAGGAAGGCACCTCATAGGGGTAGATTCGGTTTCCGTGTCACTCAGCTTGCCTGGTGTGGACATTGTCTTTGTGCAAAGGGGGATGCAGTCCTCATCTTGGATGACGTGGATTTGGCTGGAGGAGCATCAATACATGTGTGAGTTGGCAAAGGAGTTTACATGACCCGTCCCTCTGTGTGGGGTTACAAAGTGGGTGTCAGGACAGGAACAGAGAGACATAAGTCAACTGTACTTAGGGGCAAAGCATTTACAACAAAGCTCTCAAGTTGGTGGGCATGTGACTTTCTAAGCATAAATCCCAGATACACCCAAAGACAGAGATGAAGGTGGTTTTCAGCATCCACTGTCTCCTCTTTCTGCCCACCTGATTTACATATGCTTTTCTAACTGAATGTTAGAAGTTTGAGTTAATACGAGGAAGTTTGAGTTAATACGAGGAGTTCCTGAAACTGACACAGATAACAATTTGCTATTAGAGACTTTTGGTAATTAAACTACTCATGTTTTAAGATGATGCTTTCGAATTGTGGTACCGGAGAAGACTCTTGAGAATCCCTTGGACTCCAAGGAAATCAAAACAGTCCATCCTAAAGGAAATTAACCCTGAATATTCATTGGAAGGACTGATGCTGAAGCTGAAACTCCAATACTTTGGCCACCTGATGAGAAGAACTGACTCATTGGGAAAGACTCTGATGCTGGAAAAGATTGAAGGTAGGAGGAGAAGGGGACGACAGAGGATGAGATGGTTGGATGGCATCACCGACTCAGTGGACTTGAATCTGAGCAAACTCTGTGAGATGATGAAGAACAGAGGAGCTTGGGGGTTGCAGTCCATGTGGTCTCAAAGAGTCAGATACAATGTAGCAACTGAATAACAACAAGAAGAGTCTGGGCCCCACACTCCTTTCCTTCTGCCTATTACTTTAAGAAGAGCTCCGTGGTGCAGCGATTTTGTCTATAGGCTTTCACTTCTACTACATGCAAGGGTTAATTCTTTTTTCTTTGACGGAATCTTGGGGTCATGTGGGATCTTAATTCCCCAACCAAGGATCAAATCTGTGTCACCTGCATTGGAAGTCTTAACTACTGGACCACCAGGGAAATAAATGCCAAGGGTTAATTCTGATGGAGGTTACCCTCCTCTGGCCTATTGTTGAGTAAGACAAGACCCCATAGTTTTCTTAAATAATTGAAATAAGCATAGAGGGTTGGACCATAAAGAAAGCTGATCGCTGAAGAATTGATGCTTTTGAACTTTGGTGTTGGAGAAGACTCTTCAGAGTCCCTTGGACTGCAAGGAGATCAAACCAGTCCATCCTAAAAGAAATCAATCCTGAATATTCATTGGAAGGACTCATGCTGAAGCTGAAATTCCAATACTCTGGCCATCTGATGTGAAGAACTGACTCATTAGAAAATACCCTGATGCTGGGAAAGATTGAAGGCAGGAGGAGAAGAGGGTGATAGAGGATGAGATGGTTGGATGGCATCACTGACTCAGTGGACATGACTTTGAGCACACTCCAGGAGTTGGTGATGGACAGGGAAGCCTGGCGTGTTGCAGTCCCTGGGGTCACACAGAGTCGGACACGACTGAGCGACTGAACTGACAGAGCCCCTTAGGTATGCTTCACGGTTATTAAACACTAGTATCTACAGAGAAATGAGGGCGAAAATGACCAAAGAAAAAACTTAGAAGTTGCTAAGACTCCCCAAAGAAGTCGCCATTGATGTTCATTGGAGCAAAACACACCTTCTTTTCTTTCCTTTGCTACAAACTCCTCTCCTTGTTGACAAGCTTCGTACAACCTTCCTTTCTTCCTTCCAGAATTAGTGGGCTTGGGTCTCCCTTTCTTATAAAATAAGGCCAACCCTACGTCTTCACTTCTCAGTTGTTTGACTCTTGAACTTAAATGAGTCATCCTTTTAATTCTGGAGGTTCTTGATTAACCTCTTGGGGGCAGCAATCCCTCATTTCTTTAGGATCTTTCCCCAGATTAGATGATGTTAAATTTCAAGTGAATCCACATTGGCTTATTTGTTTTGTTTTTCCCATTTGAGTTTCTTATGATGTCACTCTGTTAATTTCTGCCTCATTCCATTAACTAAAATAGCAAACCTATGAATCAAATTCAGATGTCTTTGTAACTGAACAGATTTGCATGTTCAATGAAGAAGCAGTTGATAAATTGACTTTCAGTTTCATTTAGCTCATTTTCATCCTTCTGAAAATCTATAGGGAAAAATTCACCTTTCCCTCATTAAGCGACCCAAAGAGTTGGATTATTATTCTTGAATCGCTTCATGTGTTTGTTTCCATAGCTGATTGCAACCTCCATGAGATCAAGGACTACAAATTACAGTTCCATTTATTTTTTTTCCATTTATTTTGTAATTAGCCTGGTACTCATGAATGTATTTACGTAGGCAGTGAATAGTGAGAACGCTATTGGCTTGAATTGAATTATGTTCTTTTAATGGATATTTGTGTCCATTTTAGAAAAAGCACAGTACTAGATAATTAGAACACAAAGATAAATAAGATATAACCCCCATCATTCTCAAGGACCTCACACGTCTTTACCTTTGTGTCCTAAGTCTCTGTGCTTTGTTTCGAGTAGGTAACTAGAGACACATGGTTCACAATGGAAACGAGATGGTGATATTTCGGGGGCTTCCCAAGTGGTGCAGGGGTAAGGATCCACCTGCCAATGCAGGAGATACAAGCGATGCAGATTCCAGCGCTGGGTCAGGAAGGTACCCTGGAGACGCAAAATGGCAATCCTCTCCAGTGTTCTCGCCTGAAAAATTCCATGGACAGAGGAGTCTGGCATGCTGAAGTCCATGGGCTCTCAGAGCTGGACACATGACTTAGCAACTGAACAACAATAACAACACTGTAGATAGTTTCATGTGAGAAGGTGATTTAAAAACACCTTAGAGCTTATGGAGACAATATCTCATTACTGTGTCACAAAGCTTTGATAGTCATTGCATGAAAGAACCTCCCTGGTTAGTCTACAAATCTGGAAAATTTCCTCTGTGCAACTGTTGACATGCTTTCATATATGATATATATATATATATATAACATATACACGTATATATATACTATATATACACACACATACTAAATATACATACACACATATATATACTATATATACACACACATACTAAATATACATATACATACACCCATGTATACACATATATATTCTATCTATACACACACATCCTAAATATACATATACACATATATACTATATATACTATCTATACACACACATCCTAAATATGCATATACACACACCCATGTATACACATATGTATACCATATATACACACACATCCTAAATATACATATATACACACCCATGTATACACATATGTATACTATATATACACACACATCCTAAATATACATATATACACATATACTAGATATACACACACATCCTAAATGTACATATATACACACCCATGTATACACATATGTATACTATATATACACACACATCCTAAATATACATACACACACATATATATATATACTATATATACTATATATACACACATACTAAATATACTTATAGACACATATACTATATATACTATATATACACACACATACTAAATATACACATACACACACCCATGTATACACATATGTATACTATATATACACATACCCATGTATACACATGTGTGCTATACATAATAGGGCTTCCCCAGTGGCTCAACAGCAAAGAATCTGCCTGCAACGCAGGAGACGCAGGAGACAAGGGTTTGAACTCTGGGTTCGGAAGCTCCCCTGGAGGAGGAAATGGTAACCCACTCCAGTATTTTTGCCTGGAAAATCCCATGGACAGAGGAGCCTGGCAGCTACAGTCTATGGGGTTGCAAAGAGTTGGACAGGACTGAGTATGCACAACAATTACTACTACTATATATAATATATACACTTACATATACTATATATATACACACAGTGTGTGTGTATTGTACATTATAGACATGTGTATATGTGTATACGTAGCATATACACACATATATAAGATATATAATGTATATATACTTTGTATACATAAACAAATAGATATCTTTATATATAAGTATTATATGTAGTATCTGTACAAATGTATATTCTATATGTATGTATAGAAATGTGTATGTAATTATCTGTGTATTCATATATAGAGTATGGGCTTCCCTGGGGACTCAGACACTAAAGATTCTGCCTGCCCATGCAGGAGACCTGGGTTCAGTCCCTGGATTGGGAAGATTCCCTGGAGAAGGGAATGGCAACCCACTCCAGTCTTCTTGCCTGGAGAACTCCGTGGACAGAGGAGCCTTGTGGTCTGTATAGTCCAGGGGATCACAAAGAGTTGGACACAACTGAGCGACTTTCACTTTCACATGCATTCATCTCTGAAATATATCCACACTTGTATATGTACGCATATAGCTCCATTAGAATGTCAATAGGACTCTCTGTTCTCGTCTTGGTAAAATGGCATTTACTCTCTCACAAAGCTCTAGTGATGATGTCAGTTTTCTGCTTTGCAAATATTTCTGGAACTGTTCCTCCTATTGTTTCTGGTTCAAAATCGCCTCTACTCCAAGGCTCCCTTTGGACTCTGTCCTGAAGCTGTTATGGTCTTTGTTGCCCTGTTTATTATAAAAGAAGATGGAAGAGGTGGCTACCTCTCACCCAGAAATAGTGCTAGAATGCCAGGCAGCATTAACACAGAACTGAAGAGATGCGAAAGGAAACCATATTTTAGGATATTACTTTGCCTAAATTTGTTAGCAGCCCCCAATTATTCTCCATTTTTCCACAGAGGGCTTAGTTAATCACAATAATTGAGATTTTCATTTCTAGGGCAATTTAAAGTGTTTTATGATGGTTTCACACTGACTCATTATTATTAACCTCAGAGGGCAGAGAAATGCAGAGAAAACAGTGGGCAGAGACAGTGAGCTCTTGAGAGGCTGAGAGGCTAAACACAGGAGAATACCTGCTACTCAAGAAACAAGGCATTTAATAGAAGCCACCTCGGGAGATTCATAAACACAGAAGCTTAATACATAACAAGCGCTGACTTGAGCTTTAAATATTAAAAGGGTAAAATTAAGACGTTTAAACACGCCTCAGGTTTTAGGCTGTTTTTACACCGATTTAGGTGTACTTTCCCTTCTTAAAATATGAAGTAGCTGTGCCAATACATGAGCGACTTGCCTTTGTAATCACTGCCAGGAAAGCCTCAAAGTTAATGATACAGTTTCTATCTTATGCCACTCATCTTCCAGGCCCCCACATCCCCACTCACTCCCCTCCACCATTTTCGGGGCCTTCAACTCTATTCTTAAAGCTCCTGGGGCATTTTTGTGAATAGTCCTAGTCAACAGCTACAATGATTGGTGATGTTCCGTCTCTGCTTCCTAATGGAGCATGAAATATTTGGAGACAAAGACTGTACCTGATTCCACTTTCGTGCCCATTATCATGAACAGTTTGTGACACATGCTACTGAGGAAACAAAATCAAGGAAGGCATCACATGTTTTTTCCCAACTCAGTTTTCCTTTTACAAATCTCCACGGTTGTCACTGAAATATCAGGCTGGGCAAAATGTTCATTTGGGTTTTCCATACTATCATATGGAAAAACCCGAACAGGCTTTTTGGCCAACCCAATATTTACATGTTAAACAGTACCAGGATTTCCGTGTCGCTTTGGTGCTAGGCAGGTGGCTAGCTCCTTCTTGTTGAATTTCCGTGTCGGCCAAGAGGCGAGTTGATGGCACCCTGTCTCTCAGGCAGTCTGCCACCCTGGTAGGAAGTAGGCAAGCGAGGGAAACGAGTGCCTGGTTTGAGATAGAAACATATTTCTCTCAGATATTCGGACAATAGAGTCTGAGTATTTCAAGCTGTTATGAGGAGATGTTATAGGGCTTCCCAGATAGCTCAGTTGGTAAAGAATCCGCTGGCAATGCAGGGGACCTCAGTTCAATTCCTGGGTCAGGCAGATCCCCTGGAGAAGGGATAGGCTACCCACGCCAGTATTCTTGGGCTTCCCTTGTGGCTCAGCTGGTAAAGAATCTGCCTGCAGTGTGGGGGACCTGGGTTGAATCTCTGGGTTGGGAAGATCCCCTGGCGAAGGGCAAGGCTACCTACTCCAGTATTCTGGCCTAGAGGATTCCACAGTTCATGGGGTCACGAAGAGTCGAACATGACTGAGCAACTTTCACTTCACTTCATGTAGTGATGTAAACAAAACATGATTTGTTTAGTTTAGGCTGATAGTGAAGTTGTTCAGTCATGTCAGACTCTTTGCAACCCCATGGACCAGGTTCCACCAGGTTCCTCCATCCATAGGATTTTCCAGGCAAGAATACTGGAGTGGGTTGCCATTTCCTTCTCCAGGGTATCCCAGCCCAGGGATTGAACCCGGGTCTCCCGCATTGCAGGCAGACTCTTTACCGTCTTGAAGACAGCACAAATGGACAATTTAAGATAAAATCCACCTTAGGTATTGCAATGGCCAGATTTCTTTTTGTTATCAGATTATTGCCAAGTCTGTTTTTTCTTTCCTATGCTGAAACAGTGGAAGCAGTTGTTTATTTGAGTCACTCAGATAATTGTCTTAGGTTTCCTCTCCTGATTGATAAGTTTCAGGGGATTAGATTCCCTTTCTATGACTAAATGATAGTTATAATGAAACCAATTTTTCAACAGAAGAACAATAAGGGGAGAACCTACAATAGATATTTCAGGAGAAAAAGGAAAGTGTTGCTCCGTTGTGTTCAACTCTTTTACGACCCCCTGGACTTTCCCCAGCCAGGCTACTGTCCATGGAATACTCCAGGCAAGAATACTAGAGGGGGTTGCCATTTCCTTCTCCAGAGGATCCTTCTGAGCCAGGGATCGAACTCTGGTCTCCTGCATTGTAGGTGGATTCTTAACTGTCTGAAACACCAGGGAAGCCCCTACAATAGATATTTCAGGAGACGGAGGAGTTGAACTCCTCCTGGTTAAAACGGTTGTGAGACTGGTCCCCACACTATTATCGGGAGTGTCCTAACAGCAGGGTTTCGTTCAGGAATCTCTTTGGCTCTTCAAAGTGGTCTGAGGTTCAGGTTCTTATGAACCAGGCCCCAGCCTGGTGGGGCAGGGCATAGGGTGGTGGTGGTGGGGGCACTGCTGAAGGAAAAAGCTAGGGGGCTGGGGCTTGAAGTACTTCCTTTCTTGGGTGATGAGTTGAGAGAGTGGCATTGATGTACACATGCTACCACGTGGGAATTAGATAGCCAGTAGGAAGCTGCTGTGTATCACAGGGAGCTCAGCGATGACCTAGCAGGGTGGCATGGGGAGAGGGGAGGGGGGTCCAAGAGGCAGGGGATGTATGTATACATATAGCTGATTGACGTTGCTGTACAGCAGAAACAAAGCAGTTATATTCCAACATAAAAAAAGACTGCTATGAAAATGCATTTATTTTGCAAAGCTACTATTTGATTGAATTACCCATTGCGCGCGCACATCCTAGTTACATAGAATATAGAGTGAGCTTATTTCAAAGAAATAATTTTGCAAATTTTCACTGCTTCACCCTTGAGTCATTTTGCCATTTTTCACATAAAAACATTTAATTAATTATAAGACATTTCTCCTGGGCCATTACCCTTTCAATCATTTAAAAGTATACAGGCTATAATTACATAATTATTGGCTTTTAAAATGTCAATGCTTAGTTTTTAAAATGCTAACTTAGATTTCAAAAGGAAGATATGCAACAGAAAAGTGTTTGTTGTATTTCAATTAGCACCATTACAGTAAGAGAATTTCTAGTCACATTACATAAACATCACTTTTTTTTTTCCTCTGTTAAGGTGGAAGAAATAAGCAACTGTCCCTTCATCAATTATTTTCATAATAACTTCAACATTATTTTGCCAACAAATGTCCATATAGTCAAAGCTACGGTTTTTCCAGTAGTCATGTACAAATGTGAGAGTTGGACCATAAAGAAAGCTGAGCATCAAAGAATTGATGCTTTCTAATTTTGGTGCTAGAGAAGACTCTTGAGAGTCCCTTGGACTTCAAGGAGATCAAACCAGTCAATCCTAAAGGAAGTCAACCCTGAATATTCAATGGAAGGACTGATGCTGATGCTGAAGCTCCAATACTTTGACCACCTGATGTGAAGAACTGACTTATTGGGAAAGACTGATGGTGGAGAAGATTGAAGGCAGGAGGAGAAGAGGGTGACAGAGGATGAGATGGTTGGATGGCATCACTGACTCGATGGACATGAGTTTGAGCAAATTCTGGGAGATACTGAAGGATAGGGAAGCCTGGCGTGCTGCAGTCTGTGGGGCGGCAAAGAGTTGGCCACAACTTAGCGACCAACAATAAACAACAACTTATTTGTTAAACAATGGTAACAAAATGCAGGAAGCAATGAAAAAGAACTTTTATTCTGAAACAGACCTGCTTTATCTCTTGAAAACATGTATGCAAAGTTCTACACCCAGGACTTCAGAATTTCTTTCTCTCAGGGAGAGCACTTTAAATTCATTATAAAATAAGGTCCTCTCCATAATTCTGAGAGGGAGAGTGTTATTCATGCCATCTCTTGATCTGGTCTGCTAACTCTAGTAGCAGTGGGCAAGGAAAAAAAAGAAAGCTAGAGTGTCGTCTTTCCTGTATCATAAGAGGAATTTGAAGATCTAATAAATTTTAAAACTTCATAAAGAGCTTGGGGAGAAGTAAGAGGTATTTTCCTGTTAGCAGCATGAGTGCTTTTTGTTTAAATAATATTCAAGGGCCATGTGTTAATAATGGAAACCCCATTTGGGTGTCCAGGAAGATGTTGCATATTGAACTGCAGGCTGTGGATCAGCCCTTGATAGCTCAGTTGGTAAGGAATCCACCTGCAATGCAGGAGACCCCGGTTCGATTCCTGGGTCAGGAAGATCTGCTGGAGAAGGGATAGGCTACCCACTCCAGTATTCTTGGGCTTCCCTGGTGGCTCACCTGATAAAGAATCTGCCTGCGGGAAATACGGGAGAACTGGGTTCAGTCCTTGTGTTGGGAAGACCCCCTGCAGAAGGGAAAGGCTACCGACTCCAGTATTCTGGCCTGGAGAATTCCATGGACTGTATAGTCCATGGGGTCACAAAGTGTCAGACAGGAGGCCGAGCGACTTTCACTTTCACTGTGGATCAAGGCAATCTTTGTTTGTTTTCATTATCCATTGTTTGCTAATGAAATCTTTTAAAAAGCAAGCATCCTTTTTAGGGATATACTTTTTGACTTCACAAGCGGTTTAGAAAGGCGGTTTTCAAAGGATGGTCTCTGAACCACCAGCAGCAGCATCACCTGGGAACTTGTTGTTCAGTCGCTTAGTTGTCTCTGACTTTTTGTGACTGACCCCGTAGACTGCAGCACTCCAGGCCCCCCTGTCCTTCACCATCTCCCGGAGTTTGCTCAAACTTGCGTCCATCAAGTCAGTGATGCCATCCAACCATCTCGTCCTCTGTCGACCCCTTCAATCTTTTCCAGCATCAGAGTCTTTTGCAGTGAGTCGGCTCTTTGCATCAGGTGGCCAGAGTACTGGAGAACTTGCTGCTGCTGCTGCTGCTGCTGCTGCTGCTAAGTCGTTTCAGTCGTGTCCGACTCTGTGCGACCCCATAGACGGCAGCCCACCAGGCTCTGCCGTCCCTGGGATTCTCCAGGCAAGAGTACTGGAGTGGGTTGCCATTGCCTTCTCCGGGAGAACTTGTTAGAGATGCAAATATTCAGGTCTTGAATCAGACCTACTGAATCAGAAACTCAGGGGTTGGGGCAGGGCCATCTGAGGTTCAAGAAGCACTTCAGGTGCTTCTGAAGGAGTTTCAGTTAAACTAAACCAGGCATTCTCTACAAGATTGGTTTTACTCGCCAACCTGTCCCGAAGACATTTAGCTATGTCTGGTGACCTTTTGGATTGTTGTAACTTGAAGTGATGATGAGTTGGCGATGGACAGGGAGGCCAGGCATGCTGCAGTCCATGGGGTCGCAAAGAGTCAGACACAACTGAGCAACTGAATTGAACTGGAGGTAGGAGTGCTACTGCCATCTAGTGGTGAGAGGTCAGTGATGCGGGTCAACTTCTTAGAATGTATGGGCCAGTCCTCCCTGCACCAACAAACAGCACCCCAGAACTCACCCGCCCAAAGCATCCAGAGTGTCGAGACTGAGATATTCTGCACTAAATCCTTTGGGAGGAACTTCTTGAATGTCAGTAACCTTAGTCTACAGAAAGGCAGAGTGAATTAGGGAATGAACCAAAGTCTAGAATTCAGGTTCTGACCCTGTTGATTGAGTCGTGTAATTTCATGTTACATGTTAAAAAGCAGAGACATTACTTTGTCAACAAAGGTCTGTCTAGTTAAGGCTATGGTTTTTCCAGTGGTCATGTATGGATGTGAGAGTTAGATAATAAAGAAAGCTGAGCGCAGAAGAATTGCTTTTGAACTGGGGTGTCGGAGAAGATTCTCAAGAGTCCCTTGGACTGCAGGGAGATCCAACCAGTTCATCCTAAAGAAGATCAGTCCTGGGTGTTCATTGGGAGGACTGATGTTGAAGCTGAAACTGCAATACTTTGGCCACCTGATGCAAAGAGCTGACTCACTGGAAAAGACCCTGATGCTGGGAAAGATTGAGGGCAGGAAGAGAAGGGGACAACAGAGGATGAGATGGTTGGATGGCATCACTGGCTCAATGGACATGAGTTTAGGTGGACTCCGGGAGTTGGTGATGGACAGGGAGGCCTGGCGTGCTGCGATTCATGCGGTCGAGAAGGGTCAGACTCGACTGAGCGACTGAACTGAACTGAATTTCACATTGGTCTCTTTATCTCTCTGTGTCAGTAGTCTCACTTATAAAATGGGAATGATCCCCGCCTCTTGTGTGGATTACTACGAAGATCAAATGAGATAATGTGTATGAACCCACTTGGTAAACTGTCATGCTAATTTAAATGAACTGGAGAATTTTTCCAGTGGGAGAAAGACACAGACCAGAGGTGGGCGTAGGATGCTATAAAAGGTTAAAGCATCTGATTCAGCTGTCTGCAAATAGCCAGATTCTTTAGTGTAAATGTGATTTGTATTGGAGACTTTTTTCCCTTTGTGCTTCTTAACCCTTTCCTATAACTACTTGAGTTTAGCTTTTTTTTTTTTCTTTAAACTCAGTCATTGCAAGGAGATCAAACCAGTCACTCCTAAAGGAAATCAACTCTGAATATTCATTGGAAGGACTGATGCTAAAGCTGAAACTCCAATATTTTGGCCACCTGATGTGAAGAGCTGGCTCATTAGAAAAGACCCTGACGCTGGGAAAGATTGAAGGCAGGAGGAGAAGGGCACAACAGAGGATGAGATGGTTGGATGGCGTCACCGATTAGATGGACGTGAGTTGAGTAAGCTCTGGGAGTTGGTGCTGGACAGGGAAGCCTGGCATGCTGCAGTCCATGGGGTTGCAAAGAATCAGACTTGACTGAGTGACTGGTCAACAACAACAACAACTGCATGATAAGGAAATAACTGGTTCCTGACTTCCCTCTACGGTTCAGTTCAGTTTAGTTGCTCAGTCGTGTTCGATTCTTTGCGACCCCATGGACTGCAACATGCCAGGCTTCCCTGTCCTTCACAACCTCCCAGAGTTTGCTCAAACTCATGTCCATCTAATCGGTGATGCCATCCAATCATCTCATCCTCTGTCATCCCCTTCTCCTCCTGCCCTCAATCTTTCCCAGCATCAGGGTCTTTTCCAATGAGTCAGTTCTTCACATCAGGTGGCCAAAGTATTGGAGTTTCAGCTTCAGCATAACTCCTCCCAAAGTATATTCAGGACTGATTTTCTTTAGGATGGACTGGTTGGATCTCCTTGCAGTCCAAGGGACTCTCAAGAGTCTTCTCCAACACCACAGTTCAAAAGCATTAATTCTTTGACTCTCAGCTTTCTTTATGGTCCAACTCTCACATTCATACAGGACTCCTGGAAAAAGCATATCTTTGACTAGATGGACCTTTGTCAGCAAAGTAATGTCTCTGCTTTTTAATATACTGTCTAGGTTTAGGGGTTCTCAAAGTTTTGCCTGCACTGGAATCACCAGGGGATTCTTACTTTATATTAGTAATTACACTTAAAATGAGATTTACTCTGAACAAAATTTTAAGTGTGCAATTCCGTACATGGTTGACTATAGGCTGTACAATGTTGTACAACAGATTTCTAGAGTTTGTATGTTTTACTGAACCGAAACATTATGCGTATTGATTAGTAATCCACACTTCTGCTCTCCCACCAACTCCAAGAAGTTACCATTCTATTCTCTGCTTTCTATGACTTTCCTTCCTTCAGGTACCTCCTGTAAGTGGAAGCACGCAGTATTTGTCCTTCAGCTGGCTTATTTCACTGAGCATCATTCCCTCACGTTTCACTCATGGTGTTGCATGTTGCAAGATTTCCTTCTTTTTAAAAACTGGTATTCCATGGTATGTATATGCCACATTTTCTGAGCATTTAGAAGCATCTTGGCTCTTATGCATAATTCTGCAATGAACATAAGAGCGCTGATAACTTTTCAAAATCCTGATTCCACTGTTTTTGGGTATATACCCAGCTGTGAGATTGTGGGATCCTTAATTTTTCGGGTGAACTCCACGCTGTTTTGCATAGTGACTTCGCCATTATATATTCCCAATAGTGCCCACAGGTTCCAATTTCTCCACTTCCTCACCACCTGTCATAGTCGTAGCCAGAAAGCTCTTGTTAACCTGCAGATTGCTAGGCTTAATCTCTAAGAGTTTCTCACTTGCTGGGACTGGGAGGGGTTTTAAGATGTTACTTTTTTTCTTTTTACTAGAATCCCAGGTAATGCTGGGATAAGAGGATGAGATGGTTGAATAGCATCACCAATTCAGTGCACATAAACTTGAGCAAACTCCAGAAGATAGTGAGGGACAGGGAGACCTGGTGTGCTGCAGTCCATGGGGTCACGAAGAGTCAGACACAGCTTAGTGACTGAACAACAGGTGATGCTGCTGGACTTGCCCGGGGGACCGCACTACGGAGAACCTACCCTATTGTGAGACACTGGTGGCAGCTGTTCGTTTCTAATTATCACTGAGGAACTTCGACATCAAGCTTCTCTGCCAGGCCTCTCTCGACATAAGGAATAGTTTTTATTTTCTTGGCAAGTGAATCCATCCCCCTTATTAATTCCTTGCCTGAAAAGACCCATTTATTTCTCTTTCCTCGTCCCAGTGATGTTAACAGTTTCAGCCATCTAGTTCTGATAATAGCTTTGGCTTGTTCTCAGCTAATTGAGGCCACTCTACTTTAGCAATCATCATTAATGACAGAGGACGCAGTCTAAAGACAGCCTGTCCTAATGTATTTTAGATAAGGGGTTGTTTTGTTATTTGGTGTTTGTCTTTAATTCAGGGATTTTGGTACTATCGAACAAGCAAAAACACGAAAATGAAGGGACAGATCTGACTTGAAATCTCTGTGTTTGAAATGCCTTTCTGCAGTGTGGCTCACATACTATTTCCTTCCAAGTGAATTGGGACATTTGCTTAAAAGGCAGTTTCGTAGGCCCCACTTCAGAAGTGTGCATGGTGCTGGAATGTAAGTTGCTGTAGACGGACCCTGAGAAGGGGCCACTCAGAGCTCTAGACCACGACAGTGACATCACAAAATGGCAGAATAGTCCCTCCGAGAATGCTGATGAACCTATGTGGACACGAGATAATGCCCCGATGGTCCATCGTTTATACTGGGGTTCACTCAGCGTTGTAGGTTCTGTGGATTCAGACACATGTGAAAAGGCGTGTATCCATCATGATAGGATCATCCAGAACATTTTCACGGCCTTAAAAAGCCTGTGTTGGTTTCATTCTTTTGTCCCTACTGTGCTGTGTAGATTATGACATAATACAAACTCGTTGAATAAATACTGGGTTGGCCAAAAAGTTAGTTTGGGTTTTTCCATAAGACGTTATTCACTTCTTGGTCAACCCAATGTCTGCACTATATTGAAGTATGCTATGAGTTCAGTTCAGCCGCTCAGTCGCGTCCAACTCTTTGGGCAACCCCGTGGACTGCAGCATGCCAGGCTTCCCTGTCCATCACCAGCTCCCAGAGCTTGCTCAGACTCATGTCCACTGAGTGGGTGATGCCATCCAACCATCTCATCCTCTGCCGTCCCCTTCTCCTCCTGCCTTCAATCTTTCCCAGCAGCAGGGTCTTTTCCAATGAGTCAGTTCTTCGCATCAGGTGGCCAAAGTATTGGCATTTCAGCTTCAGCGTCAGTCTTTCCAATGAATATTCAGGACTGATTTTCTTTAGGATTGACTGGTTGGATCTCAATATTCAGGTATATTTTTTACATGAATGGCTTTTAAATCATTTAGTTTTTCACCCAGAAAAGAGTCTTGGAGATTATTTACCTTCCTTTGTTTCTATTGTCATTGAGGTCCAAGACAGTTGGGGTGCTTGTTTAAGGTCCCGCATCAAAATTTCTGTTCTAAGGGGTTTTTCCATCACTAAGGGCTTTAACAATTTTTTGTTGCCAATCACTTACCTCTTTTTGTTTTCTGGCCATGGCACACTGCTCACTTCCAGTCCCCAAATGAAAGAAATATTTCCACACCCTTGCGCCTTTGCTGATGCTGTTCCTGATTCCTGGACCAGCCTTCCTTCCTCCTGCTCAGTCTTCAAACCCCAGCTCAGCAGTGATGTGCTGACCTAAACCAGCAGCTCACTTAGTTTTCCTCTGAGTTCTGGCAACATTCCAAGTATAACCGGTCAAACTGTACGCAAGATGCTGTCTCCTCTCATCTCCTACAAACTGATGATCTAGTGATAATTCGAGGTCTTGAAGGAGAAAGATGTACAAACAGTTCAGGACCCTGATGTTTATTCTGAATCCTTCCTATGTTGAATCAAAACCAAAGAATTTATCCAAAGAAAGTAGAGTCTCCCTTCATAACAGTTCAGGACCCTGATGTTTATTCTGAATCCTTCTTATGTTGAATCAAAACCAAAGAATTTATCCAAAGAAAGTAGAGTCTCCCTTTGTATTGACTTGTAGTATATTCAGGCAAGGGCCCTTTCTAGTCTTCCAGGCACAATATTTTACACTGAATTCTGACCAACTAAAGCCTGCTGTTCATTTCTGATTTGGGGGCTTAGAAAGATGTCTTTCTGATATGAGTGGCAAAAGGGATGACTTACTGTTTGCTGTGAAATTTTACCTTTCACATACGGTTCCTCTTTCTGCCCACACAGCTGCCCCCACAGTATAACAAGATCTTGTAAATTCAAGAATTACAGCACGTAAGAACTGCACACGTATGGAGTGGTTACAAGCTACCCTCTCATCAACTAGCAGACTCTCAGGAAATATTGATTGAATAACTATATCAAGGAATAAAGGAAAACAACCTGTAATTTCATATGGTTGTTGTTGTAAGTCTGACACTTTGTGACCCCATGGACTGTAGCCCACCAGGCTCCTCTGTCCATGAAATTCTCCAGGCAAGAATGCTGGAGCAGGTTGCCATGCCCTCCTCCAGGGGATCTTCCCAACCCAGGGTTCGAACCCATGTATCCTGTATTGGCAGGCAGATTCTTTACCACTTCATGGTAGTGAAATGAAAACAGCTTTTCCTCTAGGCAGCGAGATCCACTCAATACTGTTTTAATACCTTAGAAGAGGTAAAAGCTCGCCCTTCTCAAGTATGAAAGTAACATTATTTAATTATAATAGCAATGAAGTTTCGAATGTCCTCCTAACCCTCTGTTTGGTCTCTACTCACAGCCTATATTAACCCAGGTTGTACATATTTCTTTATTCTTATACTTAAATTTCTTTATAGTACATCCAACATATACTTATTATGTTCTATATTTCCTTATTCTTACACTGAAATGATTGAAAAGAAATAGGTGTAATTTGTATTTTTGCGTGAAAAATCAGGTTTTTGTCAGCTGGAGAAATCAGTCAGCTGGGGCCTAAGGTCATCTCACCTTTGGTGAATGAGCTTCTTATGACCCCTCGAGAGTCCTGAGCTATGTGATGCTTCCATTGGTCACACCTCCTTCTGGGCCTTCTATCAGTATTAATCAATAACTGTAAAGAGTAGGTCTTGGTCTGTATTAATAGAAGGCATGTAGCTTTCAGGACTAGTATAAACCTTTTGACATCACTAGAATAGAGTGTATAGTCCATAAAAAATCTCTTTTGTGATACTAAAGTGTATGGAAAACTCTCAAGAAAACTTTACTGGTCATTCATTAATTTATTGATGCCAGGCAATTTTTTTCCAAAAAAAAAAAAAAAATGTTTGCAAGGCTGGGTTAATGCTGTCTTCATCTTTTGACTCATCTATCCAGCCAAATATTTGTAACTTAAAAATTTCTGAGTTTGAGGAGGAAACTATAACAACAAAAATATTGGCTTCCCCAGTGGCTAAGCGGTAAAGAATCTGCCTGTGATGCAGGAGACACAGGAGACGCGGGCTCGATCCCTGGGTTGGGAAGATTCCTTGGAGAAGGGAATGGCAACCCACTCCATTATTCTTGCCTGGAAGATGCCGTGGACAGAGGAGCCAGAGGGTGTGGGGCTACAGTCCATGGGGTCACAAAAGAGTCAGTTACAACTTAGCAACTAAGCAACAACAGCAACAAAAAATAGTGAATGATCCAGGCCCTACTGGCACGTGCACTCACTGTACTGAGTGTTGTATGTGGTCTTTCATGAATACATCTTTAAAAACTGTATAGTTTTAATTCTGTTTATGGCATCCAGTCCCATCACTTCATGGGAAATAGATGGGGAAACAGTGGAAACAGTGTCAGGCTTTATTTTGGGGGGCTCCAAAATCACTGCAGATGGTGACTGCTGCCATGAAATTAAAAGATGCTTACTCCTTGGAAGAAAAGTTATGACCAACCTAGATAGCATATTCAGAAGCAGAGACATTACTTGGCCGACTAAGGTCCGTCTAGTCAAGGCTATGGTTTTTCCTGTGGTCATGTATGGATGAGAGAGTTGGACTATGAAGAAGGCTGAGCACCAAAGAATTGATGCTTTTGAACTGTGGTGTTGGAGAAGACTCTTGAGAGTCCCTTGGACTGCAAGGAGATCCAACCAGTCCATTCTGAAGGAGATCAGCCCTGGGATTTCTTTGGAAGGAATGATGCTAAAGCTGAAACTCCAGTACTTTGGCCACCTCATGCGAAGAGCTGACTCATTGGAAAAGACTCTGATGCTGGGAGGGATTGGGCGCAGGAGGAGAAGGGGACGACAGAGGATGAGATGGCTGGATGGCATCACGGACTCGATGGACGTGAATCTGAGTGAACTCTGGGTGTTGGTGATGGACAGGGAGGCCTGGCGTGCTGCGATTCATGAGGTCACAAAGAGTCAGACACGACTGAGCAACTGAACTGAACTGAACTGAATCTACTTAAGAAATTAAAGTCATTGATCTGTATGCTTTTTGTAAATAGATTGAAAAGCAAACCAGGCATTTGATGCTCATTTCAACAAAAGGATGGACACGTTACTGAGGACCTAGGATGTATGAGGCAGGAAAGAAGGATGTGTATGACCAGAGAGCGGTTATGCAATCTGGTTATTAAGCCCTGCAACTCCAAAGCCACGCATGTTACAGAGTGCCTTAAAGTGCTATCGGGCTTCCCTGGTGGTTCAGATGGTAAAGCATCTGCCTGCAATGCAGTTTGATCTCTGGATCAGGAAGACCCCGTACAGAAGGAAATGGCAACCCACTCCAGTACTCTTGTCTGGAAAATCCCATGGTCAGAGGAGCCTGATATATTACAATCCATGGGGTCGCAAAGAGTCGGACACAACTAAGTGACTTCCCTTTCACTTTCTTTCACTTTAAAGTGTGATATGTGCAGTTATTGGAAGAATTTAAAAAAAGAAATATGCATCCAGGATTAGGCAACTGGATTGGCTATCCTCATTGATTTTGACAGGCAGGTGCTGAAGTCACAAAGCTGTAATGTGGCTGAGGCTTTGCTTCAGTAATCTGAGGAAAATACGAACAAGCCTCACTCTGATTTCCAGTCTGCTTCTTTGAAGCCTTACTTTTTATCCACTGGCCTACCAGGCTTGCTTTAGCATCAGACAGAAGCTGAAGACCGGAAAGAGTCCAGGTGGCAAATATTTGCTTCTAACTCATAGGGGAAAAGAAATCAACAAGAAAAGAATTTCATTTCCCTGCAGAAACACAGAGCAGCTGCTCTGTGCAGGAAGAGCAGTGGCTTCTGTAGACCATTATACACAGTGCGAATGGTGTGCAAGCCTGAAGTTCTGGAACCTTATAATCTGTGTGTCTGTGGCTCCGATCAGCCTCCTTGCTAAATGAGTCACCGAGGAGCTGTCAGGGGGAAAGACGGAAAGATGAATCAGATAAACCTGCTCTTTTCAGAACCTGTATTTCCACCCACAAGCGTGTCAGATGTGGCAGCCCTCCTTTCTGGAAGCTTCTTATTGGAAGGAATTCTTGCGATTCTGCAGCAGTTCATGGCACAAAGGTCACTGCAGGGTGTTTCTATTTATTATTTGGCTGTGCCATGTCTTATGCGGGATCTAGTTCTCCAACCAGGGATCAAACCTGGGCCCCGGCATTGGGAGCACAGAGTCTTAGCCACTGGACCACCAGGGAAATTATTATTATTTTTCAATATAGAGCTTTTGAACAGAGTTTTGAGCCTGGACAGCCCATGTTTTCCTGGGAGATAAGATGATGTTTTTGAGAAAGTGAATGAATGAAATGAAAATACAAGTTTCTTTGCCCCTAAAATTAGACAAATGTCACAGTCAAGTGAAACTAGTGACCATCTTGAAACCATTTTTGCTAAAATAAGCTAAGTGGATTACAAACATTTTTATGTTCTCTTTTCTCATGGTAATTTGATTTATTATGCCCAGTGAAAAGAAGTCTCTTCAAATCCTAATATATTCCAAATTTGCTCATTACAAAAATGTGTTTCTCTTTGTTGACTGGCTTTTATTTCATTATTACATTATCCATCAGAGATTAGTGAAACCCTGCTACGTGCGTCCACACCCAGTCTCTTAAGTCATGTCTGACTCTTTGTGACCCCATGGGCTGTAGCCCACCAGGCTCCTCTGTCCGTGGGAGTCTCCAGGCAAGAATACTGGAGTGGGTTGCCATGCCCTCCTCCAGGAGATCTTCCCGACCCAAAGACTGAACCCGAGTCTTTTACATCTCCTGCATTTGCAGGCAAATTCTCTACCATTAGCATCACCTGGGAAGTCCTGAAACCCTGCTACTTAGATAAATGTTTAAATCATTTTTATTTCCTGTAAGTTTAATTTTGTAACAAATTCTGATATGATGTGATTCCTTTTGCAAATAGTTTCAAACTATTCTGTGGCAGAAGATAAATATATATTGTATAATATTATGTGAAATAATATGTAATAAATATCTATATATTTAAAGATCTGAGTGCGTGTGTGTAAAGTCCCTTCAAGTTGTGTCCAACTCTGTGTGACCCTGTGGACTGTAGCCCACCAGGTTCCTCTGTCCATGGGATTCTTCAGGCAGGAACCCGGGAGTGGGCTGCCATGCCCTTCTCTAGGAGAATCTTCCTAACCAGGGGTCAAACCTGAGACTTTTAAGTCTCTTAAGTTGGCAGGTGGGTTCTTTACCACACTGGTGCCACCTGGGAAGTGCAAAGGTCTGAGCAGCTCCTGGATATTCATAGATATATGACTGTTAACCTGAGGTCCATGGATCACCTGCAATTTGGGGCATAATTTTGTGTGAATGTATTATTTCCTGAAAATTAGGCCCAGAGCTTTCATCACCTCCCTGAAAGGCTCTGTGATTCAAAAAAGATTATAAAATTAAATATTAAATTTATATTAAATAAACAATACACCTTAGTTTAAATATTGATAGTGTTTAAATGCCTTGAGACCCACCAGACAATGCTAACAGGGATTATTGTAATTAAGAAAAATGAATTTTTCCTGGTACTGAAACAAGAGTGTCTTTCCCTGAAGTCTGCATTGCAGTGAGCACGTATACCATAAAGAAGCCTTTCTGGACATTTTCGTCCTTTTCTTCCTTCGGTTATGATACCTCTGTATGGTCTTGATGTGCAGCTGGTGTTTCATAGGTTAGGACTTCCATCTAGAACAGGCAGGGGTTGAATGCACACATTTCATATCTTTGACTCCACAATTTCCTGGTAGATTCCTTGTTATTTAAGTGTATTAAATCATACAGTCATAGATTTCTGGAAAATCTGTCAGAGATAGATGTAATTTGTCAGAGTGTAGATGTAATTTGCCTGGTTCTGTCACTTACATTGCCAGGACTGGAAGACTGGCAATTTTTTCCCCCCTCAAAATAGGTTTTCTTAATACATAGACTATAGAAGTGATTTTTCTGAAAAAACATTTTTTCCCCCAAGAGAGTTTCTTAGTAGACATTTGTAGAATATGCTGATTCATTCTGACATTTAAAAGGAGTCAGAGGGAAGTAGAATTTCTTTGTTTCAAAGAGTTGAAAGTCTCAGATGTTTAGTTGCTCAAAATTCGAGTTCCTAGTGTATCAGGCACTGTAATAGGCACTGTTCTAGTCCAGTGGAAATTAAAAGGCTTCATAGTCCAAAGCATTCATTTATACGTGAATAAACCCCACCTATTCTGATGGCTCCTGTATTAGCCAAGGGAATCAGAAACCACCAATCTGATCTTCTTTCATCTGGGTCCCTCAGTACGATAGGTCTGAAGACTCACTCCCGGGCACTTATGGAACAAGGAGAACGATCCCGAGGCTCTGCTGCGGTAACAGCGGAGCAGGCGCCACTCAGGCCAGCCCAGACTCCCCGATCCTTTGCTGTAGAGCAGGGTACTCTCATTTGCCGGGAGGCCTCCCCCTTTCAGGATCCAAGCCGTTCAGGTGGCTACGATGGACCCAGCCCCACACCTCCTTCACCCCAGCCCCACTGTGACGCAAGTGAAAGCAAAGTCAGAAACTAACACTTAAAATACTGTTCATCTGGAGTTGAGGGTACTGATTACTGGAGTTTCTAATTTCAACTCAATGAAAAAAGTGTCAAAACATATCATATGTAACTAGAGATGTTAGGAGGCTTATTTTGGAAAACATTGAGGCTTATCAAGTGTGTGTGTGTGTGTGTGTGTGTGCGCACGTGTGCCTGCTCAATTGTGTCGGCTGTTAGTGAACCCATGGACCGTAGCCCACCAGGCTCCTTTGTCCATAGGATCTCCCAGGCAAGAATCCTGGAGTGGGTTGCCATTTCCTTCTCTGGGGATCTTCCTGACCCAGGAATTGAACCTGCGTCTCTTGCATCTCCTGCACTGGCAGGCGGGTTCTTTCCCACTGTGCTAACAGGGAAGCCCACACGGCATACTCATGGCATTCAATATATTGTTATTAGAGTTTATCCCATATACCCAACAGTCATGGTTCTTTCTAGGATAAGGAAAAAATGTCTTTTAAAAGTGTGCATCATAAATTAAAACTGAAACTGGAAAGGCAGAGCAAACTGGTACTGGACTGGTACTTAAGAGGATCATTACAAGTAAAGCATAATTTGGACACCACTAAAAACACATCTTTTTTAAAATTTCCTGGCAGTCCAGTGGTCAGGACTCTGCACTTCCACTGCTGGGGGCCCAGGTTCAATCCACAGGCAGGGAACGAAGATCCACAATCCACGTGGCTCAGCCAAAAAAAACAAACAACAACCCCTACTCCTTTTTCGTGGCTTTTTAAGGTTAACTTTGATGTTCTATCTTGCTTGGAGCTAATAATTAATAGTAGCATTAAAACAAAACTTATTTTGGGGGGGTTGACTAATATAAATGTCTTTCTATAAACTTTGAAATTCAGTTAGATGCAAACGAAATGAGTTTTTATAACTACAGCTCAACCAGTAAATAAGGACATTTGCAGAAACATCATTGTAAGTATTTTTTAAAAGACAAACTATACACACTAGGAAAGTAAAATTACATAAATATATGCCCGGAAAACAGAAGAAGTAGCTCGTGGTGCTCTTAAATTCTAGTAAAAAGCTTTGAGTAAATTGCATTCTATTTGCTTTATAATGGGAAAACTCAGAGCAAGTTAAACTAGTTGCGTGACTAATGACATAAACAGTTGACATTATTCTGGCTGAATTCTATCTAATCATGACTAACTCAGACATATTATCTTACTGTTTTTTTTTTTTTTTTTACCAGCAAGAAGAAATTAGTAGTAATTGTTGGGATTTATTAAAAGTACAGCTCTGTTTGATCTCTCCAAGACTGTGATTGTGGTGTGGGCTCTCTAGCTGTGGTGAGTGGCATTAGTTGCCACAGCATAGTGGGATCTTAGTTCCCAAGCAGGGATTGAACCCCATCCCCTGTGCTGCAAAGCACTCTTAACCTCTGGACCACCAGGGAAGTCTCCACTCCTCTTCCTCTCGTTTCACCTCCTCTTTCTTCTCTCCCCCTCCTCCTTCTCCCCCTCCATATTCTTTCCGCCTCTTCTTCCTCCTCTTTCTCATCATCAGTATGCTAATAATCTAATTTTATCCAAGAGAGGTGGTTTCATGCAATTAAATATGTACCTGAATTCCATCTTTTCCAAAATGCAGCACCCTTAGTTAATCCCAATACAAGGCTCAGTAGGTACTGAGCAAACACTAGTTACTGACTGGTAAGAACAGAGATAGAACCTTGGGTTTTTATTTTAATTTTTTATGGAAGCATAATTGACTTACAACATGTTAACTTTTGGGATACAGCAAAGTGATTCGGTAACATATATATATATGTTCATAATATATATATATATATTCTTTTCCATTATGGTTTACTGTGAGATATCAAATATAGTTTCCTGTGCTATACAGTAAGACCTTGTTGTTAATCTATTTTATACATGGTGGTTTGTGGGTGCGTGAGCTAAGTCGTTTCAGTTGTGTCCAGTTCTTTGCAACCCGATGGACTGCAGCCGACCAGGCTCCTGTGTCCATGGGACTCTCCAGGCAAGGAGACTGCAGTGGGTTGCCTTGCCCTCCTCAGTTTGTGTCTGCTAATCCCAAGGTCCTAATTTATCCTTCCCCCGTCCTCTTTTTCTTTGGTAACGGTACGTTTGTTTCCTATGCCTGTGACAATTTCTATTTCGTAAATAAGTTCATTTGTATCATATTTTAGATTCCACAAATCAGTGATAGCACATTATAGTTATATTTGTTTTTCTCTGACTTACTCCACTTAGCATGATAGTCTCTAGATTCATTCATGTTGCTGCAAATGACATTTCATTCTTTTTATGGCTGAGTAGTGAGAACCTTAACTTTGATGGATAATATGCCCGTTTTCCTTTCCAGTTGACATTTAACTGCACTGCTTTGGCTGAGCTAACACAGGAATATGTCTTAGGATCAGCTGCACAGGTGAGTGACCAGTGAACAAGTGTTTGTTAGTCGCTCAGTTGTGCCCGACGCTTTGCGACCCCATGGACTGTAGCCTGCCAGGCTCCGCTATCCTTGGGATTCTCCAGGCAGGGACACTGGAGTGGGTTGCCATGCCCTCCTCCAGGAGGTCTTCCCAACCCAGGGATCGAACCTGCAGCTCCCCTGTCTCTTGCATTGCAGGTGGGTTCTTTACATGCTGAGCCATGAAAGGAGGCCAGTGAGGTTGCACTGAACTCCTCAGTTAGAAGAACTCTGTGTCTGGGGTATAACGCTCAGTAATTGCAGCCTTGCAATGCTTAATACTTTTTCTTTGAACTTGTAAAGAAGTCTGAAAGCCTTCTGGGAGCTTCAAGCCCGGTTCACACGTGGTTCTGCCTCCCTTTGCCTCCTTCCCTCTTCCCGTGATGGGTTCTTGGCTCCCTGGTGTCTGCACTGTCCCTGCCCACCCTCATCCAACGAACTGATGGTGAGGTTGGGAGGAAGGCCCTGTTTGGCCATTGTTTTCTCCCTGACTGGGGACCTGGATGTGGGCCCCTGGGTGGACGATGTCTGTCCACGCCCAGTGAGTCTTGGATGCAGGGAGCAGAAGCACCAGGGGCTCTAGCCCATACCCCTCCAGGTACTGCCCACCTCCTGATGCAGGAACCGATGGGGAGGTTGCTGTTCCTGAGGGTCGGTGGACTGCTGTGGGAGATGCAGAGGGCCTGGTGGGAGGAGGAGATTGATTCCTCCATCCAGCTGGGACTCGTCGCTTTCAATCTGCCCTGGAGCTGATGGACTATGTAGCGGCTTCTGGTTCCAGGGTCACTATTTTTGTGTGCTCCGTCCTGAGGATCCTGGTTACACAGCCACATCTCTGGATGAAACCATAACCATAAACTATGGTGGTGGATTAGGCGCTCAACTGTGTGAGCCCATGGACTGTGGCCCTCCAGGCTCCTCTGTGCATGGAATGCCCCAGGCAAGACTCCTGGAGTGGGTTGCCGTTTCCTTCTCCAGGAGAACCGTAAACTACACTGAGAGTATTAAAACTTATGCTTTCCGAATCCAGCTAAGCATTCAGTCATATATGCTTTTTTCATAATCTCTATCATCATGGCTTTTTGTGAGATATTGAATATAGTTTGCTGTGCTATATAGTAGGACCTTACTGTTTATTTTATATATTTTAGCTTGCATCTGCTAATCCCAAAGTCCTAATTTATCCTTTGCCCACCTTATTTCTTTTTTGGTAACCTAAAATTTGTTTCCTGTGTCTGTGAATCTGTTGCTGTTTTGTAAATAAATTCGTTTGTATCATATTTTAGATTCTGTTTGGCTAAATAGTGACTCCTAATATTAAGAGAACACCCTGGAAGAGTTGTATTTTTTCTTCTAAGTTTGACTACATTCATTTCATATCCACTATAAGCCCTGTTTACAGGGAGCTCAACCTTGTGCTCTGTGGCAACATAGAGAGGTGGGATGGTGGGAGGTAGGAGAGTTTCAGGAGGAAGGGGACGGATATATACCTTTGACTGACTCACGCTGATGTATGGCAGAAACCAATACAACTTTGTAAAGCAATTATCTTTCAATTAAAAATAAAGAAATAAATTTTGTGTGACCTTCACTAACACTATTTTTGTGAGGTCCAAATACCTGAGTATCTTTATAAAGCTTGTTAGGCTGAAAAATACATGGGGCTAAGTCAAGGCTATGGTTTTTCCAGTGGTCATGTATGGATGTGAGAGTTGGACTGTGAAGAAAGCTGAGCACTGAAGAATTGATGCTTTTGAACTGTGGTGTTGGAGAAGACTCTTGAGAGTCCCTTGGACTGCAAGGAGATCCAACCAGTCCATTCTAAAGGAGATCAGCCCTGGGTGTTCTTTGGAAGGACTGATGCTAAAGCTGAAGCTCCAGTACTTTGGCCACCTCATGCGAAGAGTTGACTCATTGGAAAAGACTGTGATGCTGGGAGGGATTGGGGGCAGGAGGAGAAGGGGACGACAGAGGATGAGATGGCTGGATGGCATCGCTGACTCGATGGACGTGAGTTTGGGTGAATTCCGAGAGACAGTGATGGACAGGGAGGCCTGGCGTGCTGTGATTCATGGGGTTGCAGAGAGTTGGACACGACTAAGTGACTGAACTGAACTGAAGTGACATGGATTAGACAAGAGGGGACAGAAAAAAAAGAAAAAAAAAGCAAGGAAAAAAAAAGAAAAAGGAAAGAAAACAAGAAAGAGGAGAAAGAAGTGCAAAGGGATTAAACATCGAGGAATAAAAGAATGACATCAGCAAGACGGCAGTATCGGAGGTTCCGGCCGTCAGACCCCTGGGGAAACAGGTGACCTGCCGTGTAGCAGGGCCACCAGGTGGGGAGAATCAGGGAGAAGCTGTCAGTGCCCGCTGCAGCACTGTTTACAATAGTCAAGACCTGGAAGGGCCGTCGGCAGGGGAGTGGACAAGGATGTGGTACCTACGCACAATGGAATGTTACTCAGCCATTAAAAAGAATGGAATGATGCCATTGGCAGCAACACAGATGGACTTGGAACACTCTCTAATGTCACACTGGGTTAAGCAAGTCAGACAGAGAAGGAAAAGTATCTCATGACATCCCTTGTATATGGAATCTAAACCCCCCCTGCGGCTGTCGGGGGTGGGCAGGAAGGATGGGGGGAAGGGATAGTTTGGGAGTTTGGGAACGACATGTACAGACAGATATCATATAAGGAACGAATCACCAGTCTAGGTTCGATGCAGGATACAGGATGCTTGGGGCTGGCACACTGGGATGACCCAGAGAGATGGTATGGGGAGGGAGGTGGGAGGGGGGTTCAGGACTGGGAACACATGTACACCTGTGGCGGATTCATGTTGATGTATGGCAAAACCAATACAGTATTGTAAAGTAAAATAAAAAAAAATAAATAAAATGGATAACCCACAAAGACCTTCTGTATAGCACAAGGAACTCTGCTCTGTGGCAGCCTGGATGGGAGGGGAGTTTGGGGGAGATTAAACGCCTGTATATGCCTAGCTGAGTCCCTTTGCTGTTCACTTGAAACTATCACAACATTGTCAATCAACTATCAGTTCAGTTCAGTTCAGTTCAGTCGCTCAGTCGTGTCCGACTCTCTGTGACTCCATGAATCACAGCACACCAGGCCTTCCTGTCCATCACCAACTCCCAGAGTTCACTCAGATTCACATCCATCGAGTCAGTGATGCCATCTAGCCATCTCATCCTTGGTCGTCCCCTTCTCCTCCTGCCCCCAGTCCCTCCCAGCATCAAAGTCTTTTCCAATGAGTCAACTCTTTGCATGAGGTGGCCAAAGTACTGGAGTTTCAGCTTTAGCATCATTCCTTCCAAAGAAATCCCAGGGCTGATCTCCTTCAGAATGGACTGGTTGGATCTCCTTGCAGTCCAAGGGACTCTCATCAAGAGTCTTCTCCAACACCACAGTTCAAAAGCATCAATTCTTGGGCGCTCAGCCCTCTTCACAGTCCAACTCTCACATCCACACATGACTACTGGAAAAACCATAGCCTTGACTAGACGGACCTTAGTCGGCCAAGTAATGTCTCTGCTTTTGGATATGCTATTTAAGTTGATCATAGCTTTCCTTCCAAGGAGTAAGCGTCTTTTAATTTCATGGCAGCAGTCACCATCTGCAGTGATTTTGGAGCCTCCAAAAATAAAGTCTGACACTGTTTCCCCATCTATTTCCCATGAAGTGATGGGACCAGATGCCATAATCTTTGTTTTCTGAATGTTGAGCTTTAAGCCAACTTTTTCACTCTCCTCTTTCACTTTCATCAAGAGGCTTTTTAGTCCCTCTTCACTTTCTGCCATAAGGGTGGTGTCATCTGCATATCTGAGGTTATTGATATTAATGCCGGCAATCTTGATTCCAGCTTGTGTTTCTTCCAGTCCAGCGTTTCTCATGATGTGCTCTGCATAGAAGTTAAATAAGCAGGGTGACAATATACAGCCTTGATGTACTCCTTTTCCTATTTGGAACCAGTCTGTTGTTCCATGTCCAGTTCTAACTATTGCTTCCTGGCCTGCATACAGATTTCTCAAGAGGCAGGTCAGGTGGTCTGGTATTCCCATCTCTCTCAGAATTTTCCACAGTTTATTGTGATCCACACAGTCAAAGGCTTTGGCATAGTGAAGAAAGCAGAAATAAATGTTTTTTCTGGAACTCTCTTGCTTTTTCCAATCAACTATGCCCCGATATAAAATAAAATGTTTTTTAAAAAAGAGAAAAGAAAATGGCTGGAGGTAATTCTATTAAATATAACCAGGTCTGTTGAAAATGTACTATGTCTGGCACTGTCTAGATACATAACTTGTATGAACACATTTAATACTCATCAGAACCATGAGGGAAAAGCCATTATTATTCCAGTATTGTGGTAGGAAACTCCGAGAGGCTCAGAGAGGTTAGATGATGTATTCTAGGCTACACAGCAGTTTCATAGGTGACTCAAGCGGTAAAGAATCTGTCTGCCAACACAGGAGATGTGGGCAAGAGACTCAGACTCAATCCCTGGGTTGGGAAGATTCCTGGAGAAGGAAATGACAACCCATTCTTACCTAGACAATTCTATGGACAGAGAAACCTGGTGGGCCACAGTCCATGGGTTTGCAAAGAGCTGGACATGACTTTGAGACTGAACACACACCCACACAGAAGCTACACAGCCCAGAGATAGCAGAACAAGAATCTAATCCAGGCTCTTGGTCTAGAGACCAGGTTCCTAATTAGTATTCCATAGGTGAGCTGTTTGGAGTCTGAGATTGCATTTGGGCTGCCCATGGATGAGTAGTGAAATTACAGAGATCAGCTTCAATAATAACAGCAACATTTTAGTTTTCATTTCCTTCATTGACAGAAAAATAGCTGGAGGATTCAGGGAGGAAAAAAAAAAAAGCATGAAATGAAAATACCAAAGAACTTTTTGATCTGATAGTATCTTACATTTGTACATAACATTTTGTACTTTGCAAAGCATTTTCAGGGGTACTGTCTCATTGATTTTGCAAAATGACTTGGCAAGATAAGTATTATTGTCCCCACTTTACACAGATGAGAAAATGGAAGCTTGGAGAGATTAAGTGGTCTCCAAGCCCAGATAGCTTATAAAATGGAGAATCAAGTCTTCAGCCTTCTTTCCACTAAGGATTAATTACCAGGGGGAAAATTGTGAAGAATGAAATATATTCTAATCTCCGTTGAAATAGTTCATTACAGAGAGTTTTCTTCTTACTGAAATCACTTTCAAATGGCTGCTGTGTCGAGGGCACTTTATTACTGGAAATTGTAATAAGCCGAAATAATGAAAAATTGCAATGTATAAGAAGGAAGCTCGTGGATCAGAGACAGAATTTAATCCAATTTGTTAATCAGAAAAGCCATCTGGATATTGGTGTTTGTTATTTTACTTCTTTTCTGGGCAGCCTTGCTAAATTGACTTAATTTTTTAATTAAAAAAGTTTTAAAACATTTTAAAATGAATTGTTATTGGAGTATAGTTGCTTTACAATGTTATGATAGTTCCTGCGGTAGAGCAAAATGAATCAGCCATACAGATATATATATTCCCTCCCTTTTGGGTTTCCTTCCCATTCAGGTCACCACAGGACGTTAAGTAGATTTCCCTGTGCTATGTGGTAGGTTCTCATTGGTTATCTATGTTATACCTAGTATCAATCGTGTGTCAATCTCAATATCCCAATTCCTCCCCTCCCCCTTTCCCGTTGGTATCCATATATACGTTCTGCTAAATTGACTTTAAACAGTGGTCTCCCAGTATGTTTTGTTCTTTAGCCAGCATTTAATAAACTGTATTTGGGATTGGACTTTGGTTTTGAATTTTAAAGAGGGAGAGAAGGGGAGGTGAAAGGGTGACTCATTTTCCAGAATTACACACGTTGAAGAGAGCAGCCTAAAGGAGTATACCATTCCTGACATTTGCAGCGGGCGCCGAAGGAAAGGATGCTTGGTGTGTACCAGCCAGCATCACCACTCTCTCTTCCCCTGACTAGAGACGGGCTCTTTTTGATCTCCATTTCTGCAGAAGTTACACTTTTGTGGCCCTCAGACTCTCAACAAGCATGTCTAGAAACAGTATTGAGACTGAAACTTGGTATTTGTTTTCCAAAATAGGACACAATTAAGCGGTGCCACAAAACTGAAGATGACAAGGTGGTGAAGTTACTGTCATGTTCTTTCCTCCGTCAACATGAAGCTGAACTAGCATCCTTGAATCAGATGTACAGAATGGTTAAGTGCAGAGGATCTGAGAAAGCTGAGGAAGACATTAACTAATTAAAGAACGTACTCTGCTCTGTGTGGAGCTGGGACCACAGTGGGAAAGGAGAGAGACACAGCCCTTATCCACAAGAAGTTTCCAGCTTAATGGGAAAGATTTCCAATAGTCAATCATGGATGTGACAGTTGGACCATAAGAAAGGCTGAGTGTTGAAAAGCTGATGCTTTTGAAATGTGGTGCTGGAGAAGACTCTTGAGAGTCCCTTGGACTGCAAGGAGATCCAACCAGTCCATCCTAAAGGAAATCAACCTTGAATATTCATTGGAAGGACTGATGCTGAAGCTGAAGCTTCAATGCTTTGGCCACCTGATGGGAGGAGCTGACTCCCTGGAAAAGACCCTGATGCTGGGAAAGATTGAGGACGGGAGAAGGGGATGACAGAGGATGAGTGCTGGCATGCTGCAGTCCATGGAATCTCAAAGAGCTGGACATGACTTAGCAACTGAACAACAATACAGTTATACAAGGAAGTGCCTGTTAAGTATACCAACCACCGGTTCTCTCACCTTATCATTGTCCCTCTAATTGACCCATCAAGTGACCGGATAGCCCTCAATGTATAAGGCTGGGGAACACAACTTTAAGTTAAAAGCTCAGTATTACATGTGCCTTGACATGTGGGAAAACCTTGAATGGTTTAAGTTTCCCTACTCTGCTCCTGAGGATGGGGCAACTTCACTCATCGAGGGTACTAGGCACAGGGCCGTTCACCCCTGAGGAGTGGGTTTCTGACTGCCCCTGGAATTATTCAAACAGGCCAGTCACATCCTCCCACTAGGAACCACAGGTCACCCACTCTCTTGTTACTGCAAAACCTGCCTCTGCCAGCCTTTGGTTGACCACCCTATTTCAGAGCACACCTCCCACCCCACCAGCTGGCCCTGCATGGCAGGGTGTCCTTTTGTCCTGGGCTGGGCGTCCCTGTGACTCATAACCCCTGTTAGTTATGTCCAGCTGGGGTGCTGCAGGTTGGACTGAAATCTGAAGGTGGGAATCCCTCCCTCACCAATGGAGTCAAGACATGGCCATCAAAACAAAGGTACTTGGACACTGAGTTCCAACTTGGTTTCTTATTATTCATCTACTAACTGTGGGAAGTTGAGCAGTGAAGTGGTTGATATGAATGTTAACTACTCTTTTTTAAAAGATATGTTGCAATGTTAATTTTTTAACTTTCGTATTGGAGTACAGTTGATTAGGGCTTCCCAGGGTGCGCTATTGATAAAGAATCCACCTGCCAATGCAGGAGACATAAGAGATGCACGTTCAATCCCTGGGTTGGGAAGATCCCTTGGAGAAGGGCATGGCAACCCACTCCAGTATGCTTGCCTGGAGAAGCCCATGGACAGAGGAGCCTGGCAGGCTACAGTCCCAAGTCCACAGGGTTGCAAAGAGTCAGACATGACTGAAGCGACTTAGTATGCACACATATTTGATTAGCAATGTCGTGTTAGTTTCAGTTATACAGAAAAGGGATTCAGTTATACATGTACCTATTGTTTTTTCAAATTCTTTTTCCATTAAGGTTAGTACAGAGTATTGAGCAGAGTTCCCTGTGCTACACAGCAAGTCCTTATTGGTTATTTGTTTAAAATACAGCAGTGTGTACATGCCGACTACTCTTTAAAGTAGTTGACAACAAACTCAGAAAGATGGACGCTAAAAACTGCTGTACACCTTCCCTCAAAGCCTTATCTTCACGGACTCAGAAATACCTCAACAGCGGTGAAACTGTTTTTGTCGATTAGTGTTAGCAGTCTGAGCTATAAACTGATAGAAGAATTTGGAGGCATTAAAGAGGCAGAGATTGAAATTTCATATTGTTCGGGTGTTTGGCTTACTTGGGAGGTTCAATTTTTCATCTGTCGATTTTCAATCATCACCTTGATTTAACAAGTCTTGCAGAAAAGTATTCATCCTCGTGTGAGAACTCTGTTGAGGGTGGTTGGCACGTGCTTGTAAAGCATATCAGCAGAAAAATGAGGTGGTTCACGCACATGACAATACTCCAGCTTGTTTTCTTGAAGCAATACTTCTCTGACTAAGGACAGACTCATCACTTCACCGTCTCATCTTAATTAACTCGTATTTTCATTTCAGTTAAAAGCAAACAAATCACAATCTGGCCACCCTGGGAATGGATGAGTCTCAAATAAGATGCTTGCAGGGTTTGTCTGGCCACGTGCCAAGACACCCTTGACAATGGCGATGTGAAATTAACCAGGACAATCGTTACTGCAGGACACAAAGAAGAATCGGAATAAAACTATGGAATCAGATGACAAAGGAACCCAAACAGCCATACTGTGTCACTGAGTAGAGTTGGAAGTGGGGAATCATAAATTTCAACCCCACAGTTACCCTAGTGCAGTGACCGAGCTTATCACAGAGATGTCACTAAGATGACCCCTTGATCTGAATCTCACTTTCTGAGTCCAGGCAGTGTGAAATTCTACTCAGAGAGAGTAACTTTCTACCCTCGCCTGGCATCTTTAATTTTGGGCGTATAAGATGGCTATTTTGGGGGCTTTTTTAAAACAAATTTATTAATGGCACCCCACTCCAGTACTCTTGCCTGGAAAATCCCATGGACGGAGGAGCCTGGTAGGCTGCAGTCCATGGGTTGCTAAGAGTTGGACACAACTGAACAACTTCACTTGCACTTTTCACTTTCATGCAATGGAGAAGGAAATTGCAACCCACTCCAGTGTTCTTGCCTGGAGAATCCCAGGGACGGGGGAGCCTGGTGGGCTTCCGTCTATGGGGTTGCACATAGTCGGACACAACTGATGCAACTTAGCAGCAGTAGCAGCAGCATATTTCACTTACAATGTTGTGTTCATTTCTACTGCACAGCTGATTCAGTTATCTATACTTTTTTTCCCCATTTTCTTTTCCATTGTGGTCTATCACAGGATACTGAATACATTTCCCTGGATGGCTATGCTATTGAGTAGATGCGGAGATAATAAAGTAAAGGGGATTCTCACCAAGGGTAGAAAGGGAGGGTGGGATGAACAGCGAAATTGAGACTGACTTGTATACACTATTGGTACTTTGTATGAAATAGATAACTAATGAGAAGCTGCTGTAGAGCTCAGGGAACCCTACTCAGTGTCCTCTGGAGATGTAGATGGGAAGGGAATCTGAAAAAGAGGGGACAAGTGTGTGTGCGTAGCTGATTCACTGCGTGGCACAATAGAAGCAAAGACTAAGTAGAATTGTGGAAAACTCAGTAGAATCTACAAAACTAAGCAGACTTGTAACGCAATTCTACTTCAATAGAAATTAATTTAAAAAAAGAAATGAAAGGGGACTTCAAAGGGATAAACATGAGATGTTGACGGCAGGGAAGCTCTAATGTCAAATTCTACTCACGTTAATAGTCTGGAGACACCTCAAGTGACCGAACGGCGAGAGAAAAGGCATTCTGAAACTTGATAGGACGTGATAGTTACAGCCAACACAGACGGAAAGTCTGCTGAGGGCCGCAGTGTACTAGATGCGTATATATATCAGAGCCACGGGGTTCGTGAATTCGACTGTACAGTGGCATCCACCAGGCAGCTTAGCAGAGAGTACTGAGATCTGAGTGGCCCCCAGAGATTTTGATCGTATTGGTCGAGGGTGAGGTTTGAGCATCTGGGTTTTTCAAAGCTTCCCAGGTGATGCAAAATTACCAAAACGTTTGAGAAACACTCAATTTAATTCTTCCCGCACCTTAGAAAGTAGGTATTATAATCCAAATTTATATAGTGGCATGGGCTTCCCAGGTGGCTCTAGTGGTAAAGAATCTACCTGCCAATGCAGAAGACTTGGGTTGGATTCCTGGGTCAGAAAGATCCCCTGGAGAAGGGAATAGCAACCTGCTCCACGGTTCTGGCCTGGAGAATCCCAAGGACAGAGGAACCTGGTGGGCTACAGTCCAGAGGATCACAAAGAGATGGACATGACTTCATGACAGATAATGGCACAAGTAAGATTCAGAAATCTTATTATACAAAGTCACGCAGCCAGTAAGTGTCAAAGCAAGGGCTAGAATGCTGTTCAGCTCAAATCTAGGGTTTGGGCTTTTCCACAGGCTGATATGCAATCTGATGGCTTCTATTGAAGAGCAGGGCGGGCAGGGTAAATGAGAGTTGGAGATGGACCTTAGCTATTCATTATTCATCCTTTATACTAGAAATGGAGTGTGCATGCGAAAACTGGGACTTCAGAAGCTCAAAAAAAGGCTGCTAACATTTTACAGTCCCATTTCCCAAGTTAAACTGATTTTCTATATTTAGAGGCATTCGAGCTGAGGTTGGTTCTCAGAGCTCCTTGACTGAAAGCAAAGAAAGGTTATCTTGGAATTATGCTTCAAAGATTGAAATTGGTTCTCTTCTGTTTTATGAATGAATGGCAATAAATATATTTGGCGTTTTATAATTTTTCTTACCACTCCTATTATCTTCTTTCTAGCTCACTTTTCAAATGACAGAGTGATTTATTGACTGTCTTTCCGATGTTCCATTTCAGTGAACAAATGGTGAACACAGAAATCTGCCGCTTGACCTCACACTGACTCAGATATTTAAAAGCTTCATTTGATTAAAAAGAATTCATGGAAATGGAGGCCAATACATGTCAGATTATAATAAAATTCAGAAAATTCCAAGACTTGTTCTTTTAAAAATCAGTGGGGTCCAAGTACCGTCTCTTTTAGTGTGACCAGAGTCTGGGTTTGCTTTTTATTTGTAAATTACATGCTTTGGGGCCATGTTTGTCTGTCTGCCATTGACTTCGGTCTTCTTCACCCAGTGAAACCAAAACGAATTAGCTCAGCGCAGGAAACACTCTCAGTAAACATATCTACTCTTCCTGCCGAAATCCAGAACAGGGCACATGTAGGGGGACTTGAATGTATAAAAACAAGCATATTTTGGGAAAAGGAGCTCCAAAGCAAAATTAAATTTCTATGTTCTTTTAGGAATTATTTAGTCATGAAATGTCTGATAATTACTTACAAACACAGAAGAGTAGAAATAGTCCAAAGAAGAAAAGGAAAGAAAGTCGCTCAGTCATGTCCAGCTCTTTGGGACCCCCTGGCCTGCAGTCTGCCAGGCTCTTCTGTCCAGTCCATGGGATTCTCCAGGCAAGAATATTGGAGTGAGTTGCCATTTCCTTCTCCATGGAATCTTCCTGACCCAGAGACTGAGCCTGGGTCTCCTCACTGTAGGCAGTTTCTTTACTGTCTGTGCCACCAGGAAAGCCCAGAAATATTCCAAATGATCCTCAAAAGAGGACAAGCAGAAAAAATTATGAAAAATCCCTATGCAGCCTGCGTTGTGTTGAAGGTTTTAGGTGTGACGATGGGATTGTCTCTCACCATCTGCCTGAGTTTGCCCAAGTCCACTCATATCCATTGTATTGGTGATGCCATCTAACCATCTCATCCTCTGTCTCCATCTTCTCCTTGCCCTGATGAGGGACAGGGAAGCCTGGTGTGTGGCAGTCCGTGGGGTTGTGAAGAGCTGGACAGGACTTGGTGACTGAACAGTGGTATTGTGCTTATGGGAGGGAAATTTATTGTCAGGAAATATTGGTAGTAAATATTAAATGATTTGGTATTGAAATGGTATCACATCGGTGGCATTAAAATCTTTTAGCTAAAACAAAACAACATCCCATTTCAAAACAAGACACAACAAACAAAAGAATCTCAAAGAGGATAAACTAATTATGACAAAAATTTTGATAAATTTTAAACTCTGAGTGGTGCACCTATGGGAGTTTATTATGCTGTTCTCTCTACTTTTATGTAGGTTTGAAAATATTCAAAATAGAAATATTCAAGCACTGGTAGACAGCCTCCTGCCACTTGGTGAGGGATATATAACTAAGAGCTTACATTCTTGTCTGTGTTTCAGTATCCTTATGCAACAAAAAGGATTGTTATAGACACGGAAATAGGCCACTTAATATAGCATCCAGGTTTGGCTAACTCCATGTGCATGGAAATATCCCCTAGCTCAGGATAAGTAACTGTGACCTCATCCAAAAGTTGGGCTACAAACCCCATAAATGGAGAGTGTTCTAGTTCACCCTGGTCTTGGCGAACATCACTTACAGCCTTCCCTACTTAAAGTCACTGTTTACCTGACATGACTCAGTTTAGATGAGCTGGGATTCTAGCAATACGAGTTCTCATTATTTTAATGCTCTGAGTAAGGTTGGAAAAAGACTTTGGTATATCGGAAAGCTGCCCCAAAGGGCTTTTTCCAGGGGTGGTCTTTGGTAGAATTTGAAAGACAGTACTTCCTAGTTTGCCCCTGGAAACATTTCATCCCGAAGGTGATTCCTAGGGAACCCTTTTCCACACTGAATCCTCACACTTACTTTCTTGTTCTGCCTCACCTGTGCAGGGCTCAGTGTGCATTTTGGGGGACCCAGTTGGGGTCCTTGGTTTGTGGAATGCCATGGTCCCAAGCCACTCAGCACTTGGTTCCATTCTTCCCTCTCCTTGCTTACCTTTATCCTATAAATTTAAGATTGACTTTTAATTGGGAGACCAGGGTGTGAAATAAGTGTGACTTGGGGGGAATGGAATTTGAGTCCTAAATTACACTGAAAGTGAAAAGTGTTAGTGGCTCAGTCATGTTCAACTCTTATGTTGAACTGTAGCCTAGCAGGTTCCTCTGTCCCTGGAATTCTCCAGGCAAGAATACTGGAGTGGATTGCCATTCCCTTCTCCAGGGGATCTTCACGACCTGGATATTGAACTCAAATCTTACATGTTGCAGGCAGATTCTTTACCATCTGAGCTATCACGGAGGCCAAATTAAACTGGGGGCACTGAAAAGGAGCTAAAATGTCCCAGGCAGGTGGTACCTCCTCCGACCCCCAGCAGAGACGAACACAGATCCTTCCACAGGGAAACTATCCTCAATCAGGGCCTCCAGTTTCCCCACAGATTATGATCAACCAAAAACAAAAACAAAAAAAAAGAACTTAAAAAAATCATTAAACCTACAAGGAGATAAATCATCATGAATGAAATTTAACAGAAAAAAACAAAATTGAGTTAGGGCTCCAGCATTTCAGATTTTGATATCATCAGATACAGAGTATCAGTATCAGTTTAGAAGCTGTTTAACAAAGTAAAAGGGAAATTTTTTTTAAAAATCAGGAAGAGGCTCTCCCAAATGACCAGTAATAAATCAATGTGACATAACCAAGTTAATGAAAAATGACCAGTAATATATAAACATGATAATATAACACGAGAAAGTTGGATTAATCTCACAAACACAGTGTACAATGGAGCAGGCATACTGTGGACAACAGTTTGGCGATTTCTTCTAAAGCCATACATGTGCTTACAATGCAACCTAGCAATTGCACTCTTAGGCATTACTCCAGAGAAATGAAAACCTGTTCACACAAAACATTTGTTTGGATGTTTATAGTAGCTTTATTCATTATTATGAGCCCCACACTGAAAACAACTAAAATGTCCTTCAATGGGTAAATGGTTAAACATATCACAGAATACTTCTCAGCAATAAAAAGGAAGAAATTGTTGATACATTCAATAATTTGTTTGGAGCTCAAGGAAATTATGTTGCATCAAATAACCAACCCCTAAAGCTTCCATGAGGAGAAGGCAATGGCACCCCACTCCAGTATTCTTGCCTGGAGAATCCCATGGATGGAGGAGCCTGGTGGGCTGCAGACCATGGGGTCTCTAAGAGTCGGACACGACTGAGCGACTTCACTTTCATTTTTCACTTTTATGCATTGGAGAAGGCAATGGCAACCCACTCCAGTGTTCTTGCCTGGAGAATCCCAGGGACGGGAGAGCCTGGTAGGAGGCTGTCTGTGGGGTCACACGGAGTCAGACACGACTGAAGCGACTTAGCAGCAGCAGCGCTTCCATGGAGTATGATTGCATTCAGGTAACTTATGCACTATAGTGTTATGTGATTTATTTATTTTTGTCTGCGTTGGGTCTTCATTGCCGTGAGGGGGTTAGTTGTGATCAGTGGGGTCTACTCTCTAGCTGTGGTGCTCAGGGTTCTTGTTGTGGCGGCATCCCTTGTTGTGGAGACGGGCTCTAGGCACGTGGGCTTCAGGAGTTGCAGCTGTGAGCCCAGTCGTTGCAGCTCCCAGGCTGCAGGGCACAGGCTCAGTAGTTCTGGTGCGTAGGGTAGCTGCTCTGCAGCACGTGAGATCTTCCCAGACCAGGAGGAGAAACTCATGTCTCCTGCATTGGCAGGTGGATTCTTTCCCACTGAACCACCATTAAGCCCTCAGATAACATTTCTGTCATGATAACATTAGAGAGACCAGATAAGTTGATGCCAGGAGTTAGAGAGGGATTGGAGATTCGGGAGAAACTGACGCTATTGCAGTCATAAAATGATAGAGGAGGGGTTCTTGAATGGATGGAATTGTGCTGTGTCTTGACTATGATGGTGACCCATACGGACCATGTAAACATTACAAACCAATAAGATGTCAGCTCAGCAGAAAAATTTGCAACCCACATTGACAGACAAGAAAATACAGAAAAGAAAATACAAAAGTTTGGTGTTTCTTAAAAAACTGTACATACTCTTAGCATACGACTCATCAATCACTCTTCTTGGTATTTACCCAAAAGATTTGAAAACTTATATCCACACAAAAACCTATTTACAGTAGCTTTGTTCATAATCTCCCAAACTTGGAAGTAACCAAGCATCCCTTAATAGGTGAATGGATAAATAGCTGTGGTACAACCAGACAATGGAATATTATTCAACGTTAAAAAGAAATGAGCTACCAAATTATGAAAAGACATGGAGGAAACAAACATAAATTCGTATTACTAAGTGAAAGGAACCAGTTTGAAATAGTCCCTATGCTATGATTCCAATCATAGGGCAGTTTTGGAAAAGGCAAACCAACGGAAACAGTTCTGGCCATCTGATACGAAGAGCCAGAACTTATTTTAGAGTTAGAAAAGACCCTGATGCTGGGAAAGATTGGAGGCAGGAGGAGAAGAGGGTGACAGGGGATGAGATGGTTGGATGGCATCACCGACTCAATGAGTTTGAGTAAACTTCCAGGAGTTGGTGATGGACAGGGAAGCCTGGGGTGCTGCAGTCCATGGGGTCGCAAAGGGTCCTGAGTGAGTGACTGAACAACAACAACAATGGAAACAGTGAAAATATCAGTGATTTCCAGGTTGAAGGGAGGGATAAACAGGGGTGTCAAGAAGGATTTTTTAGGGCAATGAAGCTATTCTGTATGATACTATAGTGGTGGGTACATATCATTACATTTGTCAAAACTCATAGACTGTACACCACCAAGAACGGACCTTAATGTGAACAGTGGACTTAGGGCAATAATGACGCGCAGTCATTACGTCAGTGCAGGTTTACGGATTACAACAAATGTCAAGGTGTCAGTAGGGTAGGCTGTGCATGCATGCAGGAACAAGGCAGGAACAAGGAACTTTGTACTCTTCACTCCATTTTACTGATAACCTGAAACTGCTCTAACAAGTAAGGTAGTAATGACTATCACTGTTAATTTCCTGATTGAACTGTGGTTATGTAAGAGAATGTCCTTATTTATAGGGAATAAACCCTAATATATACAGCAGTCATAGGACATGGGGTCAACAACCCCCTCCCCAATACTACAGGAAAAAATATTGTACTTTTTCTTTGAGAATGTTTCAAAATTCAAAAATAAATTAATGAAGCTGATCCTTATCAGTGTTCTTAATGGGAAATTTCAGGGTTTTGTGTTTTTTTTTTTTTGGTCTACTCTTCTTGTTTTCCTAAGTTAAAAGTATGTAGGCTTCTAGCCATTCTTAAAAAAAAAAAAAAAGAAAATCTCCCAGGGGCCCTGGGGGAGCAATTATTCTCAATCTGTTGTGCATTCCCTCGGGCCACGTTTTCTTCAGGGCTGACTCAGGCTGCTGACCCAATGAGTAAGAGTCTCCCCCAGGAGACAATTTATACAAGGCCATCTGTCCAGGTGCACAATTTTTTTCTTTAAGGTTTCCATTTCTGTATTCTGGAATACAGGGCTATCAGACAGAGACATGGGGGCATTTTGGGCCAAGCAGGTGTCGTGACAGAGGGTCTCATACACCATGATTCCCCAGCAACACAATTTCAACAGTTCCCTCCCACTTTCCTGCTTGTGAGACTTCCCTGTCTGTACCACGTTTGGCCCTCCACCAGCCCAATTCAGACAACACCCCCCTCCTAAAGCGTGAGACCCCTGTGTTCTCACCACTGCTCTTAGCTGTAAGGTTTGAAAGGTCTCTGAAGGGAATTGTAGGGGGGATTGACTAAGCTCTCTTCTGTTAGTCTTCTGATGGCGCCCATTGAAATGAGAAATGATTGGTTCAGGGAATCCCAATGCCTATTCTTACAAATTTTTTCTTTGTTGTTGTTTAGTCGGTGAGCTCCTCTGTCCGTAGAATTTCCCAGGCAAGCATGCTGCGGTGGGTGGCCATTGCCTCCTCCAGGGGGATCTTCCCAATCCAGGCATCAAACCCTCATCTCCTGCAGTGGAAGGTAGGTTCTTTACCACTGAACCATCTGTAACACCAAAGGTATGAGTAGGGAAGGATATTGTGTTGTGAAACAGGTGGGAGGCCCCCAGCTGGATTTAACTTCCCGTGGGAGGTGTTAAGTTGTCCTTTGGCCTGGTCTGTTGAAAAACAATCCGCACAGTAGAATTAATTAAATAATACCAGCCACTTCTTCCTGTGTTTCAAACACACCTGCTTTCTCAGCTAAATAATCTTTGACTACTGTCCTTAGAACCCTCACTAGAACTTCCCAACCTGGGCAGCTCCTGAAAGTTTCTCCACTTGGTTCCCCAACTGAATTTAGTCCCTACTCAATGTTTCTTTCGGAGAAGGCAATGGCACCCCACTCCAGTACTCTTGCCTGCAAAATCCCATGGACAGAGGAGTCTGGTGGGCTGTAGTCCATGAGGTTGCTAAGAGCTGGACACGACTGAGCGACTTCCCTTTCACTTTTCATTTTCATGCATTGGAGAAGGAAATGGCAACCCACTACTCCAGTGTTCTTGCCTGGAGAATCCCAGGGACAGGGGAGCCTGGTAGGAGGCTGTCTGTGGGGTCACATGGAGTCGGACACGACTGAAGCGACTTAGCAGCAGCAGTAGCAGCAATGTTTCTTTAATGTCAACTTCTCCGTGGCTCAATAAGACCCAAATTCTTTTACCAAGCATATTACTTAGTCTCTTTAGTAGTTCAAATCTTTCAAATTGTTCCCTGGTAATGAAATAGGAATGTGTTTTTGCTTGGGAGAACATGAAGATTTATAGTCATTTGAAATATTGGGTGAGTCTTATTTTCATTCAATGCAGTATTCATCACTCTTGGTCATTAGAACATAATATTTCTCTCAAAGAAAGTCAATACTTGTATATGCCTGTGAGCATGAGGTGCTATTAGACTCTAAGCTGATTCAAGCAGACAACAGAGTGACTAAGCAAGGAGATTTTGCCTCTTATTTGAAAATCTCCTATTTGCAGAAATTTGTGACTTATGAGTCAAGCTGAAAAGACTTATTAATCTCTCTGGTAGTGAGGTATTTGTGGTAAAGAGTACCTTGGTTAGAACTTTGCAGAGGGGTATTCAGATTCAACTGTAGGGAAAAATCAAAAGGAAACAAAACAAACCATTAAACTCTTTCAGATATACGTAATGAAATCCACTTTGTTAAGAACGAGAAGCATGAAAGCATCCGCCCCCCACCCCCCACCCTGGTCTCCACCACCCCTTCTGTTCTTTTGATGCTGGTGAACTTCTCACCAAATACATTGCCCAGGCAACGCCATCCCTCATCTGTTGAATGTCTGTTGCACACCAGGCCCATGCCAGGTATTCTGCTGAATGAAAACATGAAGAAAACAGTTTCTTTTTTTTTATAACTTATTTATTTATTTTTTAATACCAAAACCATTTTGTATTGGGCTATAGCCAATTAACAACATTGTGCTGGTTTCAGACGAATGGTGAAGGGACTCAGCCAGACATATACATGTATCCATCATCCCCTAACCTCCTCGCTTCCATCCAGGTTGGCACATAACACTGAGCAGAGTTCCATGTGCTATACAATAGATTTTTGTTGGTTATCCATTTTAAATATAGCAGTGTGGACAGGACCTGCCCAAAGTCCTTACCATCCCTTCACCATGGCAACCATGGGTTTGGAAAACAGTGTCTTTAGATGGGGAGTTTATGATCTCCTGAGTGAGTCAAACCTGTACAAAGAGGGTAAGATGGACCACATAAGTGTGTCTGCTTCTGCCTCAAGGAAAAGGCCTGCCATGGGGGTCTCACCTGGTTGAGGGGTCTGGGCCTACTGGGACTGCTGAAAGTGGAGCAGGAGGGGGGCTGAGGGCTGGTGAAAACAGCTGCAGCCAGAGATGGGAGCAGGCCTCGACAAGGGAGGTAAAATCAGAGGCTAACTGGCAAATGCTGGAATATGATACGATGTAGCAGTGGGTCAGAGAGAAGCAGGAATCACTATGGAGGGCATGGTTAGGCTTTGGTAGAGAGGTTTCCATTTTTTATTCACTTGATTTTGTTTCACTTTTTTTTTTTAAGAACGTTTTTATGTGGATCATTTTTCCCCCTCAGTGTTCCACTGTAGTTATATGTACAGACGAGATAGGATGCTGCTTCCTTCAAGACCTTCACTGAAGGCAAATGGGAATTTTATTGTGGATTAAGGGTTCCCTGGTCGCTCAGATGGTAAAGAATTTGCCTGCACTGCAGGAGACCTGGATTTGATCCTTGGGTTGGGAAGATCCCCGGGAGAAGGGAATGGCAACCCACTCCAGTATTCTTGCTTGGGAAGTCCCATAGACAGAGGAGCCCGGCGGGCTACTGCCAATGGCGTTGTGAAGAGCCAGAGATGACTGAGCAACTAACATTTTCACTTTCAAGGATGTTAAGGCATTCATTACTGTTGTTTCTTACAGATGATGCTATTCAAAACCTTTCCAAACCCATCAACGCATGTAACAACACTTTGGGATAGTTTGGCTCGTGTACCCACCTCACTTTACTCATTAAAAAAAAAAAGGACACAAAGAGATTAAGAAGATACAGCAAGTCATCAGACCCATGGCAAAAACAGACCTTCTGTAGACCATTTTGTGAGACATTCGGGATCTTAGCTTCTCCATCAGGGATCGAACCTGCACGCTCGGCACTGGAAGATGAAGTCTTAACCACTGGACTGCCTGGGAAGTCTCTGTTGTACTTTTTAATTGAAACAGAACATACATAGGTAAGGGTACACACACAGATCCTAAAGTATACTTCGGTGAGTTACCATGTCACCGTGAGCAAGCTCGGACAGTTGAACATTCCCAGCACTTTGTAAACACCATCTCTGTCTGTCACCTGGATCTGCAGGGGCTTGTGGGGCTGAGCCGGGGGAGAAAGGGGTTCAGACAGTGGGAAGCCCCGAGGCAGAGAGATTGTGCAGTTTGGTAAGCAATCCACCATCTCGAGGGAAATTCGAAGTTCACGCTCATAGGCTACACGAAACTTGCAGCAGTTTCCCCCAATATTCTTTTCCACCCTCTGCAGCCTGTTCCCTGTCTTGGGATGTCCTTCCAAGGGTCACCTCATGGACGAAAGCTCAGGTCATGTCCTTGGAACCCTGGGTGTGTCCATGGGATCAGCTGGCCCATTCCACAGGAGCCTGTGGTTTGGTGATTTTCAGTGTATAAAATCACACTTATTGGTTACTTTGACCTTGGTTACTTTTATATCTAGGTATCTTATTTCTTTGGATACTACTGCTACTGGAATTGTTTTCTTCACTCATTCATTACAGCTGATCCCCTTGGCTTTTGAGTCTCTTGAGGGTTCTGCTCAACTTTGAGACTCTCATCTGGAACCTCCAGTACAGTCAGATGCTCTTTAGGAGAACTGGTCCAAACACCGGTCTGAACACTTTGGACTTTCCTCATCTCCTAAATATTGGCCTCACAATTATACCCTTAGGTGATAGAAAACTTGTTGTTAAGTTTTAATAGGATGCAGGCCCCATAGTGTTTGGTTAAGTCAAGTGGAGTACAACATACAAGGTCAGTCAGAAACAATATGTTAGAGCCCACAAGTGAGAATGCTGAAGCAGATGGATTTGCAATCGACCTTGACTTTTTCTCTCTTTGTTATGTCTCTACATGGCATGGCTCATATTTCATTGAATTAGACCTGTATATTGTCACCCTGCTCATTTAACTTATATGCAGAGTATATCATGTGAAATGCTGGGCTGGATGAAGCACAAGCTGGAATCAAGATCACCAGGAGAAATACCAGTAACCTCAGACATGCAGATGACACCACCCTTACTGCAGAAAGTAAAGAAGAACTAAAGAACCTCTTGATGAAATTGAAAGAGGAGAGTCAAAAAGTTGGCTTAAAGCTCAACATTCAGAAAATGAAGATCATGGCATCTGGTCCCATCACTTCATGGCAAATAGATGGAGAAACAGTGGAAACAGTGACAGACTTCATTTTCTTGGGCTCCAAAATCACTGCAAATGGTGATGGCAGGCATGAAATGAAAAGATGCTTACTCCTTGGAAGATAAGCTATGACCAACCTAGGCAGCTTATTAAAAAGCAGAGACATTACTTTGCCAACAAAGGTCCATCTAATCAAAGCTATGGTTTTTCCAGTAATCATGTATGGATGTTAGAGTTGGACTATAAAGAAAGCTGAGTGCCAAAGAATTTACGGTTTTGAACTGTGGTGTTTGAGAATACTCTTGAGGGTCTCTTGGACTGCAAGGAGATCCAACTAGTCCATCCTAAAGGAAATCAGTCCTGAATATTCTTTGGAAGGACTGTTGCTAAAGCTGAATCTCCAATACTTTGGCTACCTAATGTGAAGAACTGACTTATTGGAAAAGACCCTGATGCTGGGAGGGATTGGGGGCAGGAGGAGAAGGGGACGACAGAGGATGAGATGGCCGGATGGCATCACCGACTTGATGGACATGAGTCTGAATGAACTCCGGGAGTTGGTGATGGACAGGGAGGCCTGCCATGCCTGATTCATGAGGTCGCAAAGAGTCAGACACGACTGAGCAACTGAACTGAACTGAATGTTTAATTAAAAATACTAAATTTGATAGCATTTGAAAATAATTTCTAAGTGGAACACTTTCCTCTTGAACAAAGATGAATGTAAACAAGTCTCAATTTAACCCTATATAGTGGAATGAATGTCAAGTTAGGAACAGTCATCAGACATCTAAATGCTCTATGAACAGCAACAGAATTTTTAAAAAGGTAATGGAAGAAAAACTAAAGAGAAATATTAACAGTTGAACGTATAAATGTGGATTTAGGTCTTAATTATAATTAAGATTTTTGAAATGTTCTGCAGATAAGCTGTACATTGATGCATTAGAAATTAAGAAATAAGTAGGCCAACTGGGGACCACCCTAAACAATAAGAGGTAGGGATATGTTTAAAAACATTCTAGGAACTTCCTGGAGAGTCAGTCCAGGGGCTCAGACTCCACCTTCCAATGCAGGAGCATAAGTTCCACCCTCGGTCTAGGAACTAAGATCCCCCCCAAAAAAATTTTTTTTTACTTTTAAACCAAAAAATTCTATTATGAGGCTGCATTGATAGAGTCAATGGTTCAAAAAGTGATGATTTATTTACATCCTGCTTCTGTGAATTTCCCCTTCCCTAGACTTTGCCAGCTGTTACAGACAAGTCTGTCATTTACTGTGAGAGGAAAAGAGAGACTAGATGGATTTGCTTGTATCCATCACACTGGTGAAAAACAACTTTTGCTGTCTTAATAGTGAGTTATTATCCATGCTTTCTTACATGAAGGACAACGCTTCAATTTTTTCATTAGTTCGACTACAAACCTCTTGAATAACCATTGATATGATTAAGTGATTTCCTGACAATTTGGGCCAACAAAATAATGAGAGCATATGCCTCTGAATTATTTGTTGATTAAAAATCTGACATAATTTATTGGAAACAAAATGAAGAAAGTCTTTAAAAAAAACTTTATCGTTGAAGTTTTAAAACCATTTTAAAACACCAGGGCAGCATTTTCCAAATTTATTTGAGATTTTGGTTGTTCTCCTGAGAAAATAATGGTCAAATTTGGCCAGAGACATGGTCATAACTACATCAAATGAATTTCGGAAACCTGGGGAATAAAACCACGGTAATCTGATTTCTTTAGTTGAGAATAATTCGAAATCTGTAATGTGATAATGCCTGCTGTGACTCTCCAGAGGGATGAAAACTGGGCTAGAGTTATCGCGTATCAATTCCCAGGATCACAGAGAATATTTCTCAACCTCTTTTCTGTGGAACATTTAGGAGGAGAGAAAATTGTTAGTAATTGCATGCTAATGGAATCACTTCAAAAATTTTGTCTTCCATGTTCTGGCAACAGATATTTTCATTCAGCTTACTTTTATTTGTACGACTCAGTGGCTTCTTGAAAACTTACATCTCAGGATCAGTACAGTAAGAATTTGGCATCAGTGGATGATGAAATAACATCTTGATTCATCCAGGCTGCTATAAAAAGTCACCACAGACTGGGTGACTTATATAACAGAAATTGGTTTCTCATTGTTCTAGAGGCTGGGAAGGCCAAGTGCAAGGTGCTGGCTGATTCCTTTCCTAATAACTCTCTTCCTGGCTTGTGAATTTTGGGTGGGCACAATTCAGTCCCTAATAAATGATATGCCAAAAAGAAAGTCTTTATAGTTAGTATATTAGTTATGACTTCTGCTGGCAAGCGCCCCAAATCAACTTGAACTATAGTAAGCAAGAAAGACGGGGTTTGTTACAATGGTAACAAAGGTATCATCTAGACCCCAAGGGTAAGAATGCAGTTGGGCATTAGGAAGATCTAGAATAATGCTGTCCAATAGAAAAATCACATGAACCACAAGTGTAGAACTCATGATAATTTTCATCTAACAGCCACATTAAAAAAAAAAAGAAATGGATGAATTTAATTTTAGTAATATATTTTACTTTACCAAATCTATGAAAAATGTTTTAGGTTTATAATCAGCACAGGAATATTAAGATATTTTGCATTCTTTTTTGGGGGGGTACTAAAGCTTTGAAATCTAGAGTGTATTTTATACTGTTAGTATATCTTAATTCAAAGTAGTCACATTTCAAGTGCTCAAAAGCCCTATATGGCTGGTGGCTACCATATTGGACCATGTGAGTCCAGAGCAAAGAATAACAAGGGTTTAGGGAACCCACAGATTTCTTTCTCAGTATTCAAATTTCAGAGTAATTTATTTTGGTGGAACCATTTTAAAATTTTGTTTAAAATCTGTTGAAGAGACGAGTGTCACACAAAATTTTAAAATAAACTCATCTATGTGTTATTTTCAGGAGTTGTATTTCTGAAAGTTTGAAAAGTGAAAACAAAAAAAATGCATCAGGCAAACATTAGACAGAAACAGACTCGAACATCAAATGAAACAGATTTTAAATGTGGTGGAATCGTGTCAATGTATGGCAAAACCAATACAGTATTGTAAAGTAAAATAAAGTAAAAATAAAAATTAAAAAAAAAAGAAATAAAGAGGTGTCCAGTATAATGATACCATTTTCAGTTCACCGAGAAGATATAGCCATCCCAAACTATAGCCATAATACAGCCTCAACGTACATCAAGTGAAAATGAGGAGGACCAAGAAATTCACAAGACAATTGCTTTTGATAGACTATTTTAAATGCTTCTCATAGTTATTGATAGTGGGATATAGAATATTAAAAAAATGCAATCAATGAACAATCTTATCCAATGGACCTATGTAGAACTCTGTGCTGAACAACTAGAGAATGCATATTTTTTTCAAACACACACAGCACGTTTATAAAAAGGAACTTCATGCCACACTCTACACAAGGTATCAATACAGCTTAAGAAGAATTATTATACAGAATACGTCCTCTTACTCCAGTGCAATTCAATAAAAAATAAGAAATAAAAATAACTGAAAAGCACTGTGTAGCTGAAAATATAAATGTGCCTGTTAAATAACACATTCTCCCAAAAGACACGTTGATGGAAATGTGAAATCACTTATAAGTGATAATGGCTATACTACACATAAAAAGTCGTGTGATACAGTTGACACCATCAGTTCAGTTCAGTTGCTCAGTCGTGTCCGACTCTTTGCGACCCCATGAATCACAGCACGCCAGGCCTCCCTGTCCATCACCAACTCCCGGAGTTCACTCAGACTCACGTCCATCGAGTCCGTGAACCATCCAGCCATCTCATCCTCAGTCATCCCCTTCTCCTCCTGCCCCCAATCCCTCTCAGCATCAAAGTCTTCTCCAATGAGTCAACTCTTCGCATGAGGTGGCCAAAGTACTGGAGTTTCAGCTTTATCATCATTTCCTCCAAAGAAATCCCAGGGCTGATCTCCTTCAGAATGGACTGGTTGGATCTCCTTGAAGTCCAAGGGACTCTCAAGAGTCTTCTCCAACACCACAGTTCAAAAGCATCAATTCTTCAGCACTCAGCCTTCTTCACAGTCCAACTCTCACATCCATACATGACCACTGGAAAAACCATAGCCTTGACTAGACATACCTTAGACAGCAAAGTAATGCCTCTGCTTTTGAATATGCTGTCTAGGTTGGTCATAACTTTTCTTCCAAGGAGTAAGCGTCTTTTAATTTCATGGCTGCAGTCACCATCTGCAGTGATTTTGGAGCCCATAATAGGAAATGCATATCCTTAAATTTTAACACACATAGGGAAGAAAAGATGAACATCAATAAGGTCCAATTTATGAAGTAACAAAAGAGCACCAGAAAAGAATTTATTACGGTTTCTATTTCCTTTTCCTTTTCACATCAGTTTGCCACTTAGCATCGTTGATTCTACTTTCCAAACACCTTTAAATCCATCTTTTCCCCATACCCTTGTATAGGTTTAACTTTCTCATTTCTTTCTCATTTCACTGACTTCCTAACAATATTCTCTGTCAGTCCTCTTCTCTCTATTCCATTCATTTTCTTGGTTGAATTTACTCCTAAGTATTTTATTTTTTTCTGATGCTATTACAGATTAGATTTTTGTCTTTATTTCTTTTTCAAATACTTTGTTGTTCATGTAAAGAAACACAACTGATTTTTGTATGTGGATTTTGTATCCTGACACTACTGAATTCGTCTAGCAGTTCTAACATTTTGGGGGTACATATCCAGAGATGAGATTGCTCAATTGCTCAATCATATGGTAGTTCTATTACCACTTTGAGGAATAGCCATATTGTTTTCCATAGTGTCTGCACGATTTTATATTCCCACCTATAATGGGTTCCAATCTCTCCCCATTCTTGACAACATTTGTTGTTTCCTTTTTTTTTAGTAATAGCCATCCTAATGGGTGGGAGGTGATAAATTAGGTAAATTTTTAAACACCTAAAGTTCAACAGACCTCAGCCAATATTAAACTTCCATTGAGTTTTAAATTAATATCTTCTTTTTTCACTCAATGTTTTATTTATTTATTTTTAATTGGAGGATACTTGCTTTACAGCATTGTGTTGGTCCTTGCCATACATCAGCATGAATCAGCCACAGGTCTATCTACGTCCTGTGTGGCTCAGCTGGTAAAGAACCCCCCTGCTATGAGGGAGAGCAAGGTTCAAAGCCTGGGTTGGGGAGATCCCCTGGAGAAGAGAAAGGCTACCCACTCCAGTATTCTGGCCTGGGGAATTCCGTTGACTGTATAGTCCACCGGGTTGCAAAGACTCGGACACAACCAAGCAGCTTTCACTTCACTTGCTCTTGAACCTCCCTTCCACCCCCAACCCCATCCTACCCTTTCAGGTATCACAGAGCACCGGATTTTAGTCCCAGCATTATACAGAATTTTCCACTGGCTATCCGATTTTACATATGGTAATGTGTATGTTTCAATGAACCTATCTGCAGGGCAGCAGTGGACGCAGACATAGGGAGCAGACTTGTGGGCATAGGTGGGGAAGGAGAGGGTGGGACGAGCTGAGAGAGTAGCATTGAGTAAAATCTAATATCTTCTTCAAGCATCACATAGGGAGAAGACCATTCTCAGGGGCCACCAGTCTACTCAGGTTGGGATGCAGGGACCACATCCAAGCCCTTGCCTAGTGCAGTGCCTAGCACAGGTCCTGACATGAAAGAGAACTCCGGGCACATTTGTTGAATGAGTGAACAGTATGTTTCTATGACAATGAGCTTAGAAACGAATGACGTGCTGCTTATTATCATTGGCGATACCAGTGTCAAATGTATGACCACTGGCAAGCCTGGGGCTCACGGGACCCTGTTTCTCTTAAGTAGCACATTGGAGGTAGATGACGGCTCTCCTTGTTGGTTGCCATCACTTGGTCATGAGTGTCAGTGAATAACAAAGGGTTGACCTTCCATGTGTTCCCTGAAGGCCCAACTCTTTTACATTCTAGAGTAAAGTAGAGTGAAGAACGTTTGGGGGACATGGCTCTTCACCTACTGGGTATATGGTCTTTAAGAATAATCTATTCCCTCCAATGCCCTCATGTGTAAAATGGAATCATGAGTCCTGCACCAGGGGACTGTCAGGAATTTAAATGAGATAATATATGAAATGGCGCAATGAATATGTATGTAGGCATTATTGCATTGAGTTGGCCCAAAAAATTAGTTTGGCGTTAGGTATTATGGAAAAATCTAAATGTACTTTTTGGCCAATCCAAAAAATCTATTTTCATTAATTACAGTTAATTAATTAATTTCATTAATTACAGTTAATTAATTAATTTAATTAATTACAGTTAATTAATTAATTTAATTAATTACAGTTAATTAATTAATTTAATTAATTACAGTTTTCTTTTATGTGTGATTGTTTCTAATTGATCGGAAGATCCTTGCATTAAATTCTATGAATAAATTATAGAAAAACTCCTAAGATTCCTTTGGAGACTCATATGATATTTTCTTTCAATTGTCTCATTAGAATTACTTTGATCAGAGGATACAAATCTAACACTAATGTGCTACTTCTTGGTCGACACTTCACCAACTGGAGTTGCTGGGCTGAGAATACTAGGGTTCAGGTGAAGAGTTGAGTTAAGCAGTAAATGTCTGATCTCCTCATTTTAAATGTCCTTGGTCACTACAGTGGACTTGCCATGTGCTTCCTCCAGCTTTAATCAGCATTTTTATGTTAGCTAACAGAGTTATCAGTGGGCATTCCTTTGAAAGCTCTAGAAGCAGTGAGAAGAAATCAAATTTTGCTGGTGGGCACTTCAAAATTCAAAGATAGTTCTTTGCTCTTTTGTAGCTCATGATTTAAAACCCAAATCTCCTCAACTGTGGTATATTCAACACGTCTTCCACAAGATTAGCCACAGGTTAGATAAGTGTTATAAAACTGTGTAACAGGTTAACAAAAGTAAGTACATGTTTTTTTTCCCTACCTAGAATGGCACCGTCCAATAGAGATTTCTGCATTTAAAGAAATGTTCTATAATTCTGCCCTGAGAGAATCAATGGGGCTTTCCAGGTGGCTCAGCAGTAAAGAATCCATCTGCCAATGCAGGAGATGCAAGAAACGTGGATATGGTCCCTGGGTTGGGAAGACCCTCTGGAGCAGGAAATGACACCACTCCAGTATTCTTGCCTAGGAAATCTCATGGACAGAGGAGCCTGGCTACAGTCCACTGAGTAGCAAAGAGTCAGACGCGACTTAGCAACTCAGCACCCACAATAGAGTAGACACCCGTTGCACGTGGCTATTGAGCACCTGAAATGTGGCTGGTGTCAAATTTTTAATTTTATTTAATTTTAATTAATTAAAATTGAAAACTTAAGTAGCCACATGTGGCTAGTGTCTACCACATGGACAAATAAACAGTACAGAGTATCACATCTTTAGGAAAATGAGAGATATGAGATATACGTGAAAATGGGTCTCAACTGGGTAAACGTACCTGCGACCCCTCACTCTGTCTTGTTTTGTGTTGGTTTTAATTTCTCTGTAGTGAAGGAAAAATATTATTCTAAACCAAAATTGACTGCTTTTATAATGGCTGTTGCGGAAGAATGATGCATTTTAGAGGGAAAATTCGCTTCCCTGTTGCTCTTCACCTTTCGTAAAGATGGGAAAAAATGAGATACAAAAGAAGACTAAAATTTCAAAGCTTTGGTCAGTTCCCCTGTATTGTTACTGGATGTGACCCAGGTTATAAAGCTGTTCCTTTGAACCAAAACATCAAGATTTGCATGCGTGCTTAGTTGCTACAGCCGTATCTGACTCTCTGCGACCCTGTGGACCATGGCCTGCCAGGCTCCTGTGTCCATGGGATTCCCCAGGCAAGAATACTGGAGTGGGTGACATTTTCTTTTCCAGGGGATCTTCCCGACCCAGGGACCAAACCCAGGTCTCCTGCTTGGCAGGAGGATTCTTTACCAACTAAGTCATCTGGAAAGCCCCAAGGAACCACCACATATCAAAATTGCATAAGGAATGAAGATATTAAATATGCTGTATTAACTTATTGCCGTTCCACCTTTTGAGAGCGATGGAATTGTGGGTTTAGTTCATGGTGAAGGAGTTCCTATTAACCACATGTGCTATTTCAACTAAGCTTTTCAAAAGCCTTGGATTTATTGTTGTATCACCAACAGTTCTGATTTACATTTACAGTCATCTCCTGAGTGCACTTCAGTAGCCAAGTTTATACTTCGGGCAAAAAGCAAAATCTCTTTTGATGTAGAAATGTATGCAATTAGGAATACAAACCAAGATAAAACCTCTGAGCCCTCCAGGTGACTGGTGGTGTGTGAGAGGAGCTATGATACATTTGAAAAGAACCTAGAAGAGTCTTTCCTGGAAAACACCAAAAGATAAACAAACAAACAAACCCACAGTCTTTCCTGGAAGTGAGAGGATAGAATTAGAAACGTAGGGTTTCTCTTGGCCCTGAAATTCTTTGGTTTCTGCAACTCTTGTACCTCCTTTATTATTATTATTTTAAATGCATCCTCCTTTGAATCTAGCCAGTGGAGTTCCATTCCCCTTGCCCTCCCCTTTCTGCCGTGAAATTCTGAGAGTGACAGACTGTTTCACCACTTTTGTTCACTCTGAAAACACAGGTTGTCATACATGAAGTGTCAGTGCGCAGGCAACGTTTTCTTTGCCGAGCTCCTCACAATGTGCTTCGAACACGCACACTCAAGGGCTCTTGGCTGTGGCCATCTGTCAGGTCTGAAGACTGGGTTTCATCGTGCTGGTGCCTGGACTCAAGCACATTCTGTCCTGTCTTTTGCAAGTCCTCCCACAGCAGAGAATCTTCCTCTCGGAATTTAGAAAGAAGTCCAAGTTTTGGGTCCTTTTGTTCCACCTCCTGCTGTCTGCTGGGCTGGGCAGAGGAGGGCATGGATCCTTCCATGAGTACACTCTTCCGCATCCTGTACCTTGGAGATCTTTTCAGAGAATGAATGGGCCGAGTTCAAGATGGCATTTGACTGGAGGAAGAACTGGACCTTTCTGTCCTAGGTGAACTACTCTCTCATTTGAAGTTCCTGAATGAACCATATGCAGAGAATCTTCCAGGACAACAGGGACTCATTTTACTCAGAGATGGAGCTCTGAATCCCTATGTACAAACCCTTCAGGGTTGCCTGGAGGGGGCGACAACCTTTTTCGTTTGGGCTACTCATGAAAGCGAAAAGTGTTAGTTGCTCAGTCCTGTCAGACTCTTTGTAGCCCGCCAGGCTCCTCTGTCCATGGGATTCTCCAGGCAGGAATATGGCAGTGGTTACTCTCGTGATACATCTCACCCTCTCCTCCCCGCTCCCCATGTCCATAAGTCTGTTCTCTATGTCTGTTTCTCCGTTGCTGCCTTGCAAATAAATTCTTCAGTACCATCTTATATGTAAATGGAAAGCCAATGGGAATTGACTGTAGGTCTCAGGGAACTCAAACAGGGGCTCTGTATCAACCTAGAGGGGTGGGGAGGGAGATGGGAGGGAGGTTCAAAAGGGAGGGGACCTATGCACACCTATGGCTGATTCATGCTGATGTTTGGCAGAAAACAACAGAATTCTGTACAGCAATTATCCTTCAATTAAAAAAACAAATTAATTAAAAAAAAAAAAGAATCGTGGTGTGGGCTGCCACTTCCTCCTCCAGGGGATCACTAGTCATTAATGTCAGAGAGGAAACCAGAAATCTCATGTCCTCTGCTGTCCCCATAGTCCTGCTGCCACACGGTGTCACTGTTGAAACACAGGCCGACCAGCTGCCCCAGAGCTGTCTCCTTTGTCCCCAGAACTGGGCCAGGGCCCCCCAACCTCGGTGTCCTCTCCCTAAACGGTCTGGAGGCCTGGAAGTCTAATGTCATCCCTGGTTGCTGTCTGGCGCTGCTCCCCAACTCAGACACTTCGTTCCACAGGGTGAAGTCACCATCATTGATTCCATGTTCCTACACGACACGCAGGTGCTTGAGCTACCTGTCTCAGGTGTGCAAAGCGAGCCCACAGACTCTCGGATCCTTCCAGACCAGTGATCTAGGTTCAGCTTCACTCATATCTCTCACAGCTTCTTGAGTTTAGACATGTAGTGGAGGTGAGCTGAATAAAATAGGTCTACCCATTTTTGTCCTCTCCCATCAGCCAAGAAAAAACAAACAAACAAACCAAAAAAAACTCCTGTTTTGATTTTGGGTGTGTGTAGGGGAGCCTGTTTACTCAACTAGAAGGAGGGAGGGTGGAGATTGTTCTTTCTACCCTGTACACTCAGTTCAGTTCAGTTCAATCGCTCAGTCGTGTCCGACTCTTTGCCACCCCATGGACTGCAGCACGCCAGGCCTCCCTGTCCATCACCAACTCCTGGAGTTTACCCAAACTCTATGTGCTCAGAGGAGAAGGAAATGGAAAGCCACTCCAGTTTCTTGCCTGGAGAATTCCATGGACAGAGGAGCCTGGCAGGCTACAGTCTCTGGGGTCGCAAGAGTCAGACATGACTGAGTGACTAAGCACATATGCTCAGAAGGGGCAAAAATGCTTTTACACTTTCAACCTTCAAGCTTTTCTCTTAGAGAAAGGAAAAAGATTGCCTTTCTGTCTCAAAAGTCCAGGCCTTCTTTTGAGTAATCACTTTTCTTTCAGAGAGAAGGAGCTGATATTTCAGAGGTGAAAAAGAAAAGCAGCTTAACTCTGTGGGTATCCCCAAATTCAGGGGGAAAGGGGAAGGTGGGCGTGGCTTTATTGTGGGCGGGACACACGTGTTCTGACACATCGCTCTGTGGTCCAGGCTCAGGGAAATGCTGGTGAACAAACCTGAACACTAAGCCCGGGTCCTGCCACTGGGCCACCCGGGTCCTGACACCTCAACCACAGCTTTCAAAGGATCTGATGGGCCTGAGCCTGTAGCTGGTGACAGCTCGGGTTTTGCTGACATGGGGGAGGGCCAGTTAGAAGTCTGAAATGAGAAGGAAACGTCCATTTCCTTTTTGAGGAGTGGACATTTGGGGAGAATTCTTTGGGACAAAAACGGACATTTGGGACAAAAACTCTTTGGGACAAAAATGGACTAAAGGAAATCAACCCTGAATATTCAGTGGAAGGACTGATGCTGAGGCTGAAGCTCTAATACTTTGGCCACCTGATGGGAAGAACTGACTCAGTGGAGAAGACCTTGATGCTTGGAAAGATCAAGGGAAGGATGAGAAGGGGATGACAGAGGATGAGATGGTTGGATGGCATCATCAACTCAGTGGACATGAGTTTGAGCAAGCTCTGAGAGACGATGAAGGACAGGGAAGCTTGGCATACTGCAGTCCATGGGATCGCAAATAGTCAGACACAACTGAGCGACTGAACAACAACTTTGGGAGCATGCAGGGTATTCCGTTTCTTTGAGTATCCAAGAGAGAGGGGTGGAGAACCCTCAAGGGTTAAGATTGACTTCATGTCAATCCGCGTTTGGGTGCCAAGCCAGATTAAATTGAGTTGGGAGATATTCAAGTAATGTGAGATTGTATCCGTGTGCAGAGCAGTTGCAGTAGAATCACCCACATGCATACAACCCCCTATCTAGGTTCAAGCCTTCCCCCTGCCTGATGGGTTTCACCATCTCGGGGAACCAGAGTCCCATCCTTTCAATCTCAGCATCTCTGAGTCTCAAGGATGGAAGAAACCTCTTCCTCTCTCAGATCAGCTTCACTTTCTGTCTTCTGAGTGGGAGATATTTTCTTCAGAAGAAATAGAGACCTGGTAATGTACATTAAGCGAGTTCTATCAAAGTTTTACTATGTATATCTCTTGTATGCAGGTCATGCTGTGTGGGTATGTGACCATTCCTATGGAGCAGCAGCCCAGCAATACGCCTCTACTCAATACATTTCCCTTGAGCCACTGGCAGGCTATTAATAGCATCTGTCCCAGAAATCATTTGGAAATAGTCACTGGTCGGGGCCCAAGAGGGGGTGCCAGGCACTTTTCTGAGCTCTCAGTTGGTGACCTTTCCAACCCCATGCTTCCTTCCCAAACTAGTATTTCTTCCCCCTTTCCTCTGGCCATCTGAGAGTGTTTCTCTTTACCCTTCATGGACCTAATTCCTGCAGTAGACTGGCTGAGAAAACATCCCTGGTTCCTTCTCTATTTACGTCACACTCACTCTGTAACAGACTCAAATGCTGTCATTGACCTTGTCCTGTACATTACCTGTCCTGCTTTGTCCACATTCTCTTTGACTTGAACTCTGTTTCCCTCGGAACCGAGGTTTGGGTTTGGGATCGGTCTGGATTTATTGGACTTTGGACGTGGTTTCTGACGTTCAGATCCTTCAGGCAAACACCATGGCTTCCCCTATTTCATTGTATTCATCCTTCTGATCTTTTGATGGTGACCTTCCTGCCTCTGTTTCCAATGTGTGACATGGTGACCGCCTTCGTGGGGGCCAGTGTAACCACTCCCCTTGTTGGTTGCTAAAGACTCGGCACGTTTAGGGTGCTGTATGAGAGGAACCATCATACAATGTTTAGACCCCAAGCAGTAAAGGGCTCCTCTCATCATAGGAGCTCGAAGATCTTTAACACCCTCACAGCATGGAGAATGTCTCTGCTGGACCAAAAGAGGGCAGAAAAGAGACCCCTGTTTTAAACCTGAGTGTTCAGATACATGGGATATGTGCAGTCCTGTCACAGGTGACACTCATGGAGGCAAAAAACCCCAACAAAACAGATATCCTGGGGCAGGTCAACCTGGGAACAAGGAATGCACCAAGGAGGATACAGACTCGTTCAGCCCAGAGCTTGCTACCTCCATGTGTCATTATTAATCCAGAGTGAGTAATTAATATGCAGAGTACATGACATGCCATTCTCGACAGATCCTTGTGGCTTCTTAGCGAAATTCCTCCCTCCCATCAAAATGAGGGAGACCAGTCCCATCACCCCACCGTCAGGAGCTGGCTGCCTGTGAGACTTCCTCTCCTGGATACGCCCTCTCTCTTTCTGAGTCTTCAACCTTTGCTCTATCTTAATCCCTTTCCCATCAGCCTTGAAACACATCCCAGTCTCTTCCATCTTAAAAAAAGCTTTCTATGACTCGCCCCCTAATCTCTGCATTCAGAGAGCAGTGTCCCTTATCTGTAGCTAGACACTGACCACTGCCTACAGGAAAGGCTTTGCCCTGTCTCCTGCTTAAAACAACAGCAACAAACCCTGCTATGACCTGAGTCGCTAACTGCAATCAGTGAGGTGTGCATGTTTGCACAGTGGTGTCCAGTCCTTTGTGACCCCAGGGACTGTAGCCCACCAGGCTCCTCTGTTCATGGGATTCTCCAGGCAAGAATGCTGGAGGGGGTTGCCATTTCCTTCTGCAGGGGATCGTCTGGCCCAGGGATCTTCACCTGTGTCTCCTGCACTGGCAGGTGGATTCCTTACCACTGAGCCACCAGGGAAGCCCCGCTCATAACCTCATCTAAACCTGTTTATTTTCCAAAGGCTATACCTCCACGTACCATCAGATTGGGGGTTAGGACTTCAACCTGAATTTTGGAAGGACACAAACATTTAACCCATAACATTCTGCTCCTGGCCCCCGAAATTCACATTCTCCTCTCATGTGAAATATATGAATTCCTTCCCAATAGCGCCAAAGTCTTAATCCCTTCCAGCGCCAATTCTAAAGTCTAAAGCCCCAAGTCTAAATATGATCTCAGTCAGAAATGGGTGAGACTTGAAGAAAGATTCATTCAGAGGAAAATTCCTCTCCAGCTGTGAACCTGTGAACCCAGGTAATTCATGTACTTCCTGGTGGGACAGGCATGGGACAGGCATGGGATGGACGTTCCCAATCCAAACAGGAGAAATAAGGATGAGAAAAAAGGTGATGTGTCCCCAGCAAATACCATTTGCCAAAGAGCCTTAGCTCTTAAGGCTCAAGAAGAATCCTCTCTGGTTCAGTGTTCTGTTTTTCAGGCCCCCTGAGGCGGAGGTCCTGCCTCTGCTGCTCCGCAGGGCGAGCGTCATGTTCCCAAGACCCCAGGCGACCGCCATCTTGGTTGTTGAAACCGAGATGATGGCCTCACTCTTTGAAGCAGAAGAGACAGCCCTGCTGACCTCTGAACTGCCTTCTGGGTCATTCTTGCCTTGTCTTGAAGAACAGGGTATACCTGCCCCTCAACAGATCGATACAAGATAGAAGAAGTGTGACGTCTTCCTTTCTTTGTCCCATCTTCCCCTCCATCCTCAAATGCTCTGGGTATTTTTATTTTTATTTTTGCCATTCTTCCCACTTGTGGCCTCTAACAGATGTCTGGCAGGTTTTTGAGGACATTGTTCCCAGTTGGAGGCATTGTTTTTCTCTCTCTCACACACCACAAGGTTCCAAGATACTTGGTGGGGTAGGCGTCCTCCTTAATTCTCATCACCCCTTCTGGATTATCAGTCTTTTTCGGTCTTTTCCTCCCTCCCTCCCAGCCTCCCTCTTTCCTCCCCTTCTCTTCCCTCTCCTTCCTTCCTTCATTTTAAACTTCATGCTCACACCATTGGATCCTATCGTGGTATCAGAGATTCAGCAGGGAAACAGATGGCACCTCAGAGTAGGAAAATTCAAATAGGATCTTTAAAAAGGGAGCCTCTACAAAGATACAAATAGGGTGTAGAGAAACCACATGGAATAGCGCAGGAATGGGGCAGAAACCGGGAGCTAGTAACCTTGGTTGCCTCAAGGGAGGCAGATGGGAATTGTTATCAAAACCCAGGACAAGAGACTCACGTAGGGTTTGCTGCCTTGAGCTACTAGTGACCTTCAGCTGAGGGGCACAGTCAGCCTGGTGCCCCCTGGGGGAGAAGTACTCAGGCCTCCCTGCCGCCAGTCTCCTGAGAGGGCTCTCCAATGGCGGAACCAGAAACCAGAGGGCAAGGGGGTCCTGTGAGGTTTTCCACACCGGAGTCTCAGGGTTACAAAGATGGCAGCCGCGTAGTCACTCTTTTCTCTCCCTCACTGCTTCATCCACTTCATCCACAGCCTCTGTGCTTCATTCCCCAAATCCTTCTGGCTCCAGCCTTCCCCTTCTCCCTGACTCACACCGTCCTTCCCAGGGATTTCGCCATTCCGGGGCATGTCCCATCTGGGATGCCAGCCTCTCGGTTCCTTGGCCCCTATTTCCACAACCATCCTCTCCTCCGCCCCCCACCCCCTCAGCCTTCCACTCTCATAGTCCAACCTGAAACTTGTCATGTGGATAAACTGTACCATCTTTGAAATCTTCAATTTACCCCGGTTCTTTGACCATCCCCTTTCCTCTCATCAGTGACTTCTCTCCAGTTAACCTACCCCAGCACTTTCTCACCATCTCACACCCTTGCCCCCCAGACATACACACCTGTCCTCACTTTCTTCCTCGGGCAATGCAGAGTCCTTCTCATTTTTTCATCATTGCCACTCTCCTGCCAGCTCCTTTGCCTTCTTCTCTTTTCTTCTGTCGGTTTTGCCCGGTCAAACCCGGTCTGTGATGACTCAACCACCCGACCATGACTTCTGTGCTTACACACAGACAGATGAATGTTTCAGGAGGAGAGAAATGCAGACAGGCAACCTAACTTTCCTTTAAATAAATCATCTCAAACTCCAAGAAGGCACCCAGCCCTGCTTGACAACTCGACTGGATTTGTCCTATAAGTTTTTCACTCTCTATTTTTTGTCCCATTTCCGTTCTCCACAAACGACTCCATCCCCCTACTTTCATCCCTACTCCTAACTCAGAGTCTTCTTTCACTTAAACATTGAAGTCATCAGCTAAGAATTTCATCTGTTCACTTCCAAGTCTAGAAACCTACCAGCATCAAAACCCACGTATTCCTTCCCTCCAGAGGGAGGGAGAGCGTTTTCTAAAAATTCAACGTGTCCCAAACTTCATTCAGGTTCTGCATCATCTCTCTCTTTTTTAAAAAATTAATTTTTATTGGTGCACAGTTGCTTTACAATGTTGCATTAGTTTCTGCCATAGAGCGCAGTAAATCAGTCATACACAAATATCCCCTCATTTTTCAGATTTCCTCCCCAGTTAGGTCACCACAGAGCACTCAATAGGATTCCCTGAGCATTCTCCTTAGTTGTCTGTTTTACGTGCATAGTAAGTCGTGTCCAACTGTTTGTGACCCTATGGACTGCAGACCGCCAGGCTCCTTTGTCTGTGGGATTCTCCAGGCAAGAATACTGGAGTGGATCTCCATGCCCTCCTCCAGGGGATCTTCCAGACCCAGGGACTGAACCCGCCTTGCTTCTGTCTCCTATGTTGGCAGGCAGGTTCTTTATCCCTAGTGCCACCTGGGAAGCGTAGTGTGTGTGTGTGTTAATCTTAATCTCCCGATGTATCCCACCACCCTCCTTTCTCCCCTTGGTGTCCATATGTTTGTTCACTGTCTGTGTCTCTATGTCTGTTTTGCAAATAAGCCCATCTATACCATTTTTCTAGATGTCACACTAATATACGGTTAATTATGGTTAATATACAGTTAACTCTTTTAGCTTTCTCACACTCTGTGCTGAATTCTCCACGCTCAGACTGTGCCCTCTCTCTTTTTCATCTGGACCTTTCCCCCAGGAACATGACCACTCGGCAGCGCCTCCCACGAGAGGGGACTGGAGTCGCTCTTCTCCCTCCCTTCCTTCCACTGTCACTTGCTTTCTCTATGCGCTTCTTTTGTCCTGTCTTGTTACACTCTGCCTGGTGACTTCCTTCTCCCTACTGGGCAGCTTTTCCTCCGGCTCCTCTCCTGCAACCTCCTCCAGCAAGCGAGTGCCTTAAAGGGCAGGAGAGCCGTTGCTTGTGGAGGGAGACAGCTGGGGCTGGGACTGGACATACTGGGAGCCACTCTGGGGCTGGTTTGCTTCTTTTCCTGGATCTGTGAGGTGGATGCAATATTGTGTACCTCATAATAATTCACAAAGCTGCATCACTTAAGTAAGTAGCATTAAAAACATATACAAAGTTGCTCATAATTTCCTCTTTCTCCCCTTTAAACACCAGCACCATCCATAGTGATAGCCCCTTTCTTCATGCCTAACAGACTGGTTCCAAATAGGAAAAGGAGTACGTCAAGGCTGTATACTGTCACCCTGCTTATTTAACTTATATGCAGAGTACATCATGAGAAACGCTGGACTGGAAGAAACACAAGCTGGAATCAAGATTACTGGGAGAAATATCAATAACCTCAGATATGCAGATAACACCACCCTTATGGCAGAAAGTGAAGAAGAACTAAAAAACCTCTTGATGAAAGTGAAAGAGGAGACTGAAAAAGTTGACTTAAAGCTCAACATTCAGGAAACGAAGATCATGGCATCCGGTCCCAACACTTCATGGAAAAGAGATGGGGAAACAGTGGAAACAGTGTCAGACTTTATTTTTTGGGGGGCTCCAAAATCACTGCAGATGGTGATTGCAGCCATGAAATTAAAAGATGCTTACTCCTAGGAAGAAAAGTTATGACCAACCTAGATAGCATATTCAAAAGCAGAGACATTACTTTGCCGACTAAGGTCCGTCTAGTCAAGGCTATAGTTTTTCCAGTAGTCATGTATGGATTTGAGAGTTGGACTGTGAAGAAGGCTGAGCATCGAAGAATTGATGCTTTTGAACTGTGGTGTTGGAGAAGACTCTTGAAAGTCCCTTGGACTGCAAGGAGATCCAACCAGTCCATTCTGAAGGAGATCAGCCCTGGGTGTTCTTTGGAAGGAATGATGCTGAAGCTGAAACTCCAGTACTCTGGCCACCTCATGTGAAGGGTTGACTCATTGGAAAAGACTCTGATGCTTGGAGGGATTGGGGGCAGGAGGAGAAGGGGACGATAGAGGATGAGATGGCTGGATGGCATCACTGACTCGATGGACGTGAGTCTGAGTGAACTCCGGGAGTTGGTGATGGACAGGGAGGCCTGGTGTGCTGCGATTCATGGGGTCACAAAGAGTCGGACACGACTGAGCGACTGAACTGAACTGAACGTGTGTGTGAGTGTGTGTGTGTGAGTGTGTGTGTGTGTGAGAGTGAGTGTGTGAGAGTGTGAGTGTGTGTGTGTGAGTGTGAGTGTATATGTGAGTGTGTGTGTGTGCAAGTGTGTGTGTGTGCTTTCCTCATATATTTTTGGGGGGAGGCAACTGCTATCAGTTTTGCAAGTTTTTCAAGGCTTTGTTGATCTTATTTTAATATTCATTTTTCCGATTTCATTTCTTTTTTTCCTTCCCATTATTTGGGCAATTTGCTCTTCTTTCACTAAATTTTTGTGGTTGACTCTTTGCTCAATAAAATTTCAGCCTTCCTTCTTTTCCAAGATAAATGTTATATCTAGTCTTCAATTACTATTAGCTGAAGTAAATTTTATTCCTTATATTTCTACTTTCTCATGGAGACACTCACTATGTTTTCCAGGTACTGACCACATTTGTTTTCTTGATGATCTGATTATTATTTACTGTGATAAAATATTTCTAATTCATGTTTTCCTTTTTCCCAAGCTCCCCGAAAACTCAAATTTGAAACATTTGCACATTGATCAGATTGATCCTTGGTTGATTTTATACTTATTTTGTAGTTCTATATTCTCACAAGTATCTTGTAATAGGTTGATTTTGTTCCATACAATGGAGAAAGAGACACAAATAACTCTCAAAAAACACAGGGCACACACAGAAATGGAGAGTCTATTTTATCACGGGGAGCAGGCTTCCAGATCACACAAATTAGTGGGGCATGTAAAGTACAGCTCAGAAAATTTCACTGGTCCTTGATCATGTTACACACATTACTCAGTATCTCGTTTATTTGAATAACTCCCCAACTGCACCTGTTTCCTCATCATTTTTTAAGAGAAAATAAGAAAGTTTCTGATGATGCTTTCTTCATCTTTGTATTCCCTAAAGAAATGACTCAGTAGTTTAAACAATTATTGCCCAACACTTCTACAATTCATTGGCTTATTTTATCCCTAAAGTTAGTTCAGTGCCAGCCTCTGTGTCCTCAGCTCTTTCCTTGGTTCCAATTACTTTGTAAATGTCTAATTGCCTCTGTTGTTGTTCAATCGCTAAGTCATCTCTGACTCTTTACGACCCCGTGGACTGTAGCCCCGCCAGGCTCCTCTGTCCATGGGATTTCCCAGGCAAGAATACTGGAGTGGGTTGCCATTGCATTCTCCACTAATTGCTTCTATTACATCCTTAATGTAATATACAGTGGTGTCTCCTTCCTGAATCAAACACTAACTGCGGCAATCTTTGTGTCCCGAGAGTTCAAACATACTCTTTACTTTTATGTTTATTTAAAAGCCATAATGGAAGTCTATTGTCTTGTCTGCCACAATCAGCACCATCCTATTTTATCCACGTTGTTTCAGTGGAGTGCTACAATGGAATTATACCCTCTGCATCCACGATCACTTTCAATTTGCCCAGAGGTGATCAACTGACTCCAGCTGCATTAATCAGAACATTTCCCTGGAATTTCTAAACGTGGGTCTGGAGGACAAATTTCAAACCTTCACTGCTCCAGAAACCTTGGGACTTCAGAATCATTTTTTTTTCCCTGAACTGGTAGAGGAAGCCCCTCTGATAGAATGAATCTGACCTGCTGAGAGAACAGAGACAACAGATGGAAAACTCATTTTCCTTTCAGCCTTGACAATCAGTGAAATTTTTGCTCTTCTTGAACTTAATGGTATCAATAGTTAATGTTGTGTTTCTGTCCCTTGCAACCAAAAAAGTCTTTAGAAAAATATTTCAGACCGTGTGAAACTGCTCAATTGTGATGGCTAGTCTGTAATCAGCCAATATTGGTGCTAGGGTGTTAGGGAAAGTTTATAAAGTCATAGAGATTGCCAGAAATGGCCAGTAGAGAAGTAAGAACTATTATTTTCTATAGTAATCAGAAAAAAAAAGATTCAAACTCCTTAGTGCTTCCTCCATGTAATCTTTGTTGATAAACACTTATGATTAAAGTCAGTAATATTTAGATAGTTAATATATAAAAAAAGGTGAAAGCATTGATCAGTCATGTCCAGCTCTTTGTGACCCCATGGCCTTGTAGCCCACCAGGCTCCTCTGTTTATGGGATTCTCCAGGCAGGAATATTGGAGTGAGTTGTCATTCTGGTCTCCAGGGAATCTTCCCAGCCCAGAAAACGAACCTGTGTCTCCTGCACTGCAGGCAGATTTTTTACCATCTGACGTAAATTCACATTGTAAGTTACTCTTTCTACTCCAATCACATGACAATGATGAATATGCTACAAAAACCAGAAGCCAAAGTTACATATCTGGGGTCAAAAATCAAGATTGCTATTTTCAAGAACCAGAACTAGAATAAAAATCTGAGGGTTTGGTTCTTGAGGGGTAATGGGATCTGGAGGCCAGGAGCTGGAATGGAACTCCCTGTCTTGTAAAGGACTCAAACATCATTGTTCTTTCTATTCCCCAGGGACGTGGGAAGTTACGAGCTTAGAGAAATAGATGATAAAGTTCAGGTGGCATGGTCAAGCACTCCCTTGGGAGCTGGATGCAGTGTCCTGAATACCGCTGGAGCTTGTGAACACCAGCAATGCCGTCAATCCTGGTATGAACTGTGATCCTGACAAGTGCAGGATGGAGGCAGCATTAGTGCAGAGTGAAGGGGAACAGGAAGGAGGAGAACAAGAATATAGACAGAAATCTTCCTGCTCACCACCTGAAAGCCAAAATTCCGACATGCATTTGAATCATGTGCCAAGGGATGCCACTAAGAATACGAACCATTGGAATGCAAATTCGATCCATATTACATCTACTTTCTAGAACCATCGGACAGAGACTTTAATGCATGCTTAAGATGCTTGAGCAGAGAAATAAAAACAACACATGTCAACCATGAGCCAGAAATCATGAACCCAAGACACAAAGGAACAGGAATCAATATTTCTGTTTAGAATTTTTAGGAAAAGAGAAATGGAAAGGATGGCAAGGAATAAATATCTGAAGAGGTGATGATTGAGAATTTTGGACTTGAAGAGTCTCCACCATATAGAATGCAGGCTCAGGAAAAATAAATCCACTCATAAGCACACCATGGGAAAACTGCAGATCACCAAAGAGAAAGAGGAAAATCTCAAGAATTACCCAAGAATAAAAATTTACCATGTGTCAGGCCCTATGGAAGGCTCAACACACCATATTCTGAAAATACAGCACTTCTAAATGAGAATAATTATAAAAAGAAAAGAATACAAGAATAAAAGAAGAGCAATTTAAAAGACAGAAATTACTGTAGATGTATAATTAAAAGACAGAACTTGTAAGTTAGTGTGAAGAATAGCTTAAAATGAAAATACACATTATGATTTCACAAATCAGTCCAATTTTAACTACACAAGTATAATATTGGGGAGTGAGAAGGGTTAAGGAAGTCTTCTGTTCATGGCTTGCTGGTTAACCTGCTCACTTTCCATAATTCCAGTGTGGATGGGGATGGTGGAGAGAAGCTAAGAGGAGGTGTTGGCCTTGGAAAAGTGATATAATGGCAAAATACCATAGGATTTTACTCAGCCCAGTTTTATAGAAGTGGTCCAAACCTGGACCACGTGTTCAGGTCCCTAAAGCCAGTGTTTTTAAAGAAACACCCGCAAAAGCTCCCTTTGCAGGTAGCACCATATTTCTCTATTCTTTTTTAAACATGACAAAAATGAATGGTCAATTTAGGAAAAGTTAAGCTCACAGACTTGTGTCTATGTGTGTGTTCATGCAAGTTTCATATTAGAGAAAGAGAGGGATAGGAGAGGGCACAGAGAGACGGAGAGAGAAAATTAATGCCGATGGTCTGAACTTTCAAATTTTCAATGGCTGGTCTCACAGAGACAAAGCTGAAATTCTCTAGAGACTTAGACTTTTGAACACTCCTAGAACCTGGCCAAATTTCTCATGAATTGGCTGGCTAAATGCCAGAGTTAAAAATCAGTAAGCATGCATGATATAGATTTGCAAATATTTTTTAAATAAATAGAACTAGTAATCCTCAAATACATTAGATTCAGACCAGCAGTCCACTCTGCTTTTGGTTGAATACCTTTCTGACTTTTGTATGTTTGAGATAAATATTCATCAGCTGCAGAAATTGACATTTAATACGTTGGAGAAATGTGGTAGGACTTCCCAGGTGGCATGGTGGTAAAGAATTTGCTTGCCAATGCAGGAGACACAGGGGATGCGAATTCCATCCCTGGGTTGGGAAGATTCCCATGGAGAAGGAAATGCAACCCACTCCAGTATTCTTGCCTGAAAAATCCCACAGACAGAGGAGCCTGATGGGCTACAGTCCATGGGGTCACAAAACAGCTGGACATGATGGAACCACTATCAGAGCAGGAGCAGAGAAGTGGTGAGAATGGACTCTGGTACAAAGATATTTGTTCAGTGCTCAGGTTTCAAGGAATGATGAATAATTTGTTTAGAATATCACCAGGCACATTATTCTCTGGGCACACCAATTAGAAAAAGGTAGAAAATAAGGCATAGTTTATCTGAATTTCATACTTTGGATTGAATTCAAAACTTACCATTTCTTCTGAATCTAAGTCTGTCTTCTTTGATTAGTTTTATGTGTCTATACCCTCCCTTCTCTAGAGGTGGGTCCCCCTGGTGTCATGGGTACTTAACAAGTGTCTCCTTGGTCTGGTGGATACGTTTGCAAGGAAGGCCAGGCTTTCTGAGATCTGTGCAAGTCAGAAAAAAAAAAAAAAGTCCCTTCTGTATGGACCAATCAGAAAAAAGGCACCCTTTAGGTTGACCAGTCAGAAAAAGCATACCCTCTGGTCTGACCAATTAGAAAAAGGTATCACCTTTGGAGGACAAATGAGAAAAAGGCAGCCTCTCAGAGTGAACCAATCAGAAGATGTCCTTGGCTGATGCCTTGAGTCCTGGCTTGACAAATGGAACCCAGCTTGCCTTTTAGTCCTGACTCACAACTGCCTTGGTTAGCTGCCTTCGAGTTTCCAGTGTTCAAAAATTAAATGACAATGTTTTGCTGCAATGTTTTGTTTCCTCTGTGTTGTAGGAAATGAAATGAAAACATGATTGGATTTTTGTTGTTGTTTTTTTTTCTCCCAGATATGACTTGAGATTTTGCTTCTTGACTTGAGATTTTGAACATTGTTGCTAATGTTCACAGTTATAAAGATGTTATGACTATTATCAGAAAAACATATTCAGTAACTTGAAGTTTACTATAACACTATTTCATATGGCTCTGCATTCAATATCATACTTCCTGCCTTCTATTACCTAAGCATATTTGAAAATCCTACTTAAAAGTGTTGCCTTAATGGAATAATATCAGATTCAATTTACTAATGGAAATTTACACACTTCCAAACACTTGGGAATGCCTATTTAAAATGTAAATTAATTTAAAAAGTTAAAAACAAATGAACAAGAATATGCTAATGTGTAGCAGAGCTTGAGAAATATCTGCTAAGAGAAAGTGGTTGATATTGAAATTGCAATATGATTTGTGTATATTTTTATTCTGATTTTATCCTAATTGTAAATTCCTTAAGTATAATCTGAAATACTGGCCATGATGTGCTTGACTAATTACTTACATACTGTTCATTACAATGTTTATTTAAAAAAACAGTCAATGTTAAGTAGTAATTATCTTGAGCCTTTATACACGTGTGTGCATTCTATTATTTATCTCATTCAAACAAGTAATAAAGTAAAATGCATTGTTGTCCAGAGACCAACAATACCTTAAATCAAGTCAGTGTTCAAACACAGTATTTTAAACATTTTTCACACCTTCTTGGGCAGGAATTCAATTATGTGCACTTAAATTTACAATATTGTAAATGTTCATGAGGCTGTTGGTTGACATGAACAAAGAAATGGGACTTTTTCCCCCATAATCTTTAGAATCTAAGTTTACGTGGAAATTCAGGACACAAGCTATTAGCTAGACACACATTAAAGATTATTAGGGTACCATATTAAGTGAGTTAAATAGCCTTAAGTTTTAACTTATGGAAATTTATGATCAAATAGACTTGTGTCATTTATTTTTTGGAATGTAAATTCTCTCTGAGTTGGCATTTTTCTTCATTGACTTTGTAACCAAAATGTTAGAATATATGACAAAAAAATTTTTTTTTGGAATTGCATGAATGACACATGTTAATTTAATGACAGGAAATTTTTGTTTGTGGGCAAAATAATTCCATACACATAAGAAAATTCACATTTTCTTATATGAGCATCAGATTTAATTTTTTAAACCACTTTTTTGAGGAAATATGAGAGATAAGCCCAACCAAGTCATTTTCAAATATTCAATTCAGAGTAAAATGTGCTACAGAGTCAACTTGATTTTCTCTAAAAAGTAGCCTGTTGGGTTGGGTGCTCAGCAAACATTTATGGGAGGAAATATGTTTACATGTTTACTAGTGTGTAATAAAACACGTATATATTGGGTTGAAGGTTGTATTATAACACTGGATTTGGGGGTATTATTGTTTACCATCACAAGGTCTAAGGGAATTCTTTATCAATAAAGTACCAAGTTTCTGGAATCTATGGGCTTCCCTGGTGGCTCAGCGGTAAAGAATCTGTCTGCCAATGCAGGAGACTAGGGTTCAGTCCCTGGGTCAGGAAGATTCCTCTGGAGAAGGGAATGGCAACCCGCTCCAGTATTTTTGCTTGGGAAATCCCATGGACAGAAGAGCCTAGAGGTCTACAGTTCAACATAATTTAGCAAGGAAAACTAAGCAAGAAGAGCAACAACTGGAATCTAGGCAGAGAGAACAATGTGTCCATCTGAAGTCAATCAGGAAAACTGAAGCCATCTGATGTATTCCACTTACAAAGTGTTTTCATGTGGGAACTGGGAACTTTAATGGAAAAGCTGAGAATGAGGCACTATCCTCTTCTCTTCAGGCTCATATTCAATACTGTTAACCTTGTTCTGCAATTATTCTCACTTTATAAAGTGAACTATGGTAGAGGGCAAATAATATTCTAAATTTTGAAATATTACAGATCTCTGCCCAAATTGAGAAAATTTAGAGGATAAATTTCTCCTACCAGTGTAAAATGATATCTTCAAAGTGGTCTTATTCAATGGTGATAGCGAGTAAGGGCCAGCTTCCAGGTGCAAGAAAGGTAGTTCCCCCTTGCATGCATGCTAAGTCACTCCAGCCATGTCAGAGTCTTTGCAGTCCTCAGTTCAGTCAGTCAGTTCAGTCGCTCAGTCGTGTCCGACTCTTTGTGAATCCATGAATCGTAGCACACCAGGCCTCCCTGTCTATCACCAACTCCCAGAGTTCACTCAGACTCACGTCCTTTGAGTCGCTGATGCCATCCAGCCATCTCATCCTCTGTCGTCCCCTTCTCCCTCCCTCCCAGCATCAGAGTCTTTTCCAATAAGTCAACTCTTCGCATGAGGTGGCCAAAGTACTGGAGTTTCAGCTTTAGCATCATTCCCTCCAAAGAAATCTCAGGGTTGATCTCCTTCAGAATGGACTGGTTGGATCTCCTTGCAGTCCAAGGGACTCTCAAGAGTCTTCTCCAACACCACAGTTCAAAAGCATCAATTCTTCAGCACTCAGCCTTCTTCACAGTCCAACTCTCACATCCATACATGACTACTGGAAAAACTATAGCCTTGACTAGACAGACAGACCTTTGTGGGCAAAGTAATATCTCTGCTTTTCAATATGCTATCTAGGTTGCTCATAACTTTTCTTCCAAGGAGTAAGCGTCTTTTCATTTCATGGCTGCAGTCACCATCTGCAGTGATTTTGGAGCCCCCCCAAAAAAAGTCTGACACTGCTTTCACTGTTTCCCCATCTATTTGCCATGAAGTGATGGGACCAGATGCCATGATCTTTGTATTCTGAATGTTGAGCTTTAAGCCAACTTTTTCACTCCCCACTTTCACTTTCATCAAGAGGCTTTTGAGTTCCTCTTCACTTTCTGCCATAAGGGTGGTGTCATCAGCATATCTGAGGTGATGGATATTTCTCCCGGCAATCTTGATTCCAGCTGTGTTTCTTCCAGTCCAGCGTTTCTCATGATGTACTCTGCATAGAAGTTAAATAAGCAGGATGACAATAGACAGCCTTGACGTACTCCTTTTCCTATTTGGAACCAGTCTGTTGTTCCATGTCCAGTTCCAACTGTTGCTTCCTGACCTCCATATAGGCTTTTCAAGAGACAATCCTCAGAACACCTCAAATCATGGATGACAATATCTTTCAACCGAGGCCATACTTTCACAGTATAAGGTGCAACAAAACTCGGGATTAATGGGAGAAAGTAGAGTGCTGTTTGAAATAGTTGTATAGTTACCATTGGTTTGGTATAGTTTTAGTAATGATATTTAATTCACATTGAATTTAAATCACACTGTTGTTGTTAAGTGGCTAAGTCTTGTCTGTCTTTCCGACCCCATGGACTGCAGCAAGGCAGGCTTCCCTGTCCTTCACTGTCTCCTGCAGTTTGCTCAAACTTATGTCCATTGAATCATCCAACCATCCAATCAACCAATCATCATGTCCGTTGATGCCATCCAACCGCCTCATCCTCTGTCACCCCCTTCTCCTCCTGGCCTCGATCTTTCCCAGTATCAGGGTCTTTTCCAATGAGTCGGTTCTTCACATCAGGTGACCAAATTATTGGAGCTTCAGCTTCAGCATCAGTCCTTCCAATGAATATTCAGGACTGATTTCCTTTAGGATTGATGGGTATGAGTCCCTTGCAGTCCAAGGGACTCTCAAGAGTCTTCTCCAAACCATAGTTTGAAAGCATCAATTCCTCAGCACTCAGACTTCTTTATGGTCCAACTCTCACATTAATACATGACTACTGGAAAAAACCATAGCTTTGACTATATGAACCTTGGTTGGCAAAGTGATGTCTCTGCTTTTTAACATATTGTCTAGCTTTGTCATTGGAGAAGGAAATGGCAACCCACTCCAGTATTCTTGCTTGGAAAATCCCATGGATGGAGGAGCCTGTAGGCTACAGTCCATGGGGCCGCAAAGAGTTGGACATGACTGAGTGACTTCACTTCACTTTTGTCATAAATCACATTAAAGAAGGTTTAACATGTGTATCGATGGAAAGCATGAGTTATGAATGTCCAGAGATCTTGATACAATGGGCCATGCTGTGCAGGTTCTCAGATTGTTTAGGGTCAATCCCACTTGTATAAGGTTAATTCCTATCTGCCTCAGAGGATGGGAAGAAGGGCCCTCTGGACTCTTCCTAAGCTGTACAGGACACTAGGGCTTTACTGTCATGCATATCCCTGGTGGCTCAGATGGTAAAGAATCTGCCTGCAATGCAAGAGTCCTGGATTTGACCCCTGGGTCAGGAAGATACCCTTGAGAAGGGAATGGCAACCCACTCCAGTATCCTTGCATGGAGAATTCCAAGGACAGAGGCTACAGTCTATGGGTTTGCAGAGTCAGACAAGGCTGAGCGACTAACACACACACAACAACATATCTGTATGGTGGATATGAATTTGGGCAAACTCAGGGAGATAGAGGAGAACAGAGGAGCCTGGCGTGCTGCAGTCTACAGAGTCTCAAAGAGTTGGACACGACTTAGTGACTGAACAACAAATATATATATATAGGCTGAGGTAAAGTTCCTTTAGGTAAGAAATGAATCCTCATGGCATTTTGCCAAGAGAAGATTGCATTACTGAGGACTCAGAGGGTTTCACCTGCTTTGGCCTGTATCTCTTGGCAAGTTCTTCACTGTTTTATTATTAAAGTTGCCAACATAATAGGAATAAAGAGAAGGATTTTTTTTCTTGCATTATTTTCTAGTATGGAGGGCATCTTAAGACGCGATAATTAATTCTCCCCTTCTCTCCACTTCAAAGTTCAGATTCAATATAGAAATATGGCCACATGAGTTAGAAAGATGGCTTTAGACATATTAGTTTTGATTGCTGATAAACATTTCATGCAAAGATGGGCTCGAAAAATGACAGAAATGGTATGGACCTAACAGAAGCAGAAGATATTAAGAAGAGGTGGCAAGAATACACGGAAGAACTGTACAAAAAAGATCTTCAAGACCAACATAATCACGATGGTGTGATCACTAATCTAGAGCCAGACATCCTGGAATGTGAAGTCAAGTGGGCCTTAGGAAGCATCAGTATGAACAAAGCTAGTGGAGGTGATGGAATTCCAGTTGAGCTATTTCAAATCCTGAAAGATGATGCTGTGAAAGTGTTGCACTCAATATGCCAGCAAATTTGGAGAACTCAGCAGTGGCCACAGGACTGGGAAAGGGCAGTTTTCATTCCAATTCCAAAGAAAGGCAATGCCAAAGAATGCTCAAACTACTGCACAATTCCACTCATCTCACATGCTAGTAAAGTAATGCTCAAAATTCTCCAAGCCAGGCTTCAGCAATACATGAACCGTGAACTTCCTGATGTTCAAGCTGGTTTTAGAAAAGGCAGAAGAACCAGAGATCAAATTGCCAACATCCGCTGGATCATGGAAAAAGCAAGAGAGTTCCAGAGAAACATCTATTTCTGCTTTGTTGACTATGCCAAAGCCTTTGACTGTGTGGATCACAATAAACTGTGGAAAATTCTGAGAGAGATGGGAATACCAGACCACCTGACCTGCCTCTTGAGAAATCTGTATGCAGGTCAGGAAGCAATAGTTAGAACTGGACATGGAACAACAGACTGGTTCCAAATAGGAAAAGGAGTACGTCAAGGCTGTCTATTGTCACCCTGCTTATTTAACTTATATGCAGAGTACATCATGAGAAACGCTGGATTGGAAGAAACACAAGCTGGAATCAAGATTGCCGGGAGAAATATCCATCACCTCAGATATGCAGATGACACCACCCTTATGGCAGAAAGTGAAGAGGAACTCAAAAGCCTCTTGATGAAAGTGAAAGTGGGGAGTGAAAAAGTTGGCTTAAAGCTCAACATTCAGAATACGAAGATCATGGCATCCGGTCCCATCACTTCATGGGAAATAGATGGGGAAACAGTGGAAACAGTGTCAGACTTTATTTTTGGGGGGCTTCAAAATCACTGTAGATGGTGACTGCAGCCATGAAATTAAAAGATGCTTACTCCCTGGAAGAAAAGTTATGAGCAACCTAGATAGCATATTGGAAAGCAGAGATATTACTTTGCCCACAAAGGTCTGTCTAGTCAAGGCTATAGTTTTTCCAGTAGTCATGTGTGGATGTGAGAGTTGGACTGTGAAGAAGGCTGAGTGCCAAAGAATTGATGCTTTTGAACTGTGGTGTTGGAGAAGACTCTTGAGAGTCCCTTGGACTGCAAGATCCAGCCAGTCCATTCTGAAGGAGATCAACCCTGGGATTTCTTTGGAAGGAATGATGCTAAAGCTGAAACTCCAGTACTTTGGCCACCTCATGTGAAGAGTTGACTCATTGGAAAAGACTCTGATGCTGGGAGGGATTGGGGGCAGGAGAAGAAGGGGACAACAGAGGATGAGATGGCTGGATGGCATCACTGACTCGATGGACGTGAGTCTGAGTGAACTCCGGGAGTTGGTGATGGACAGGGAGGCCTGGTGTGCTGCGATTCATGGGGTCACAAAGAGTCGGATGCGACTGAATGACTGAACTGAACTGAACTGAAGGTTTGTGTTGGGGAATTACATTTAACCTGGGGACAAGAGTTGGTTTCTCTAACTGCTTCCCCCACATCTGAGTGTTGCAGTGATCGCTCAAGGCAGAGTTTGGATCTGGAGAGTAGACACTTTCCCCCAGAAACCACGCCTTCCCTCTGCAAGCCTGTCATGGTTTGAGTTTCCACAGAGAATGAAGCTTCTAGTACAAGTAGTTTCTTTAGGTTACGAACGTATCAGATGAGGGACCGGTGGATCATGGCTCCATGGGGAAGGGGAGAAGGCCAATCGTCTGTTAAGCCAGCTATCCTGGTGGCAGACTGTGCCTTCCTCCCACTGGAAAACTCTGGGAAAGAAGCAAAAGCACATGCTTTATCATTATCTCTCCCAAGGGGTCAGGGAGCTGGGTGTTGAGTCGTGGAGAAACTCTCCTAGGGTATGCTACTTCTGTGATTGCCTAGGCAGAGGGGACTTCTGTGGTTTGGACAAAATTCCTTAGGTTTAGAGATGGAGATGCTGGCAAATGAGAGCCATCTGGAGCACACTGATGTAGAAGGGTGAAAGGAGCCTGCTCCAAGTCCCCTTAAAGAGTTCAGAGAAAGATTGGTCTCCAGGCCCGCTTTTAGAAGATGGACTATGGGCTTCCAGACTGGTCCAGTGCTTCCTGAGTAGAGAACGTGAAGCAGAGGGGTCTGAAAGCTTTCTGAAGGCCAGCAGATCCAAAGAGAGAGAGAGCAAGAGATGGGGACAGAGAACCCTGGGCTGCTCAAGTCACTCCATCTTCACTGAGAAGCTGGGAGGTGGCAGAGAGAAGGACTGCAGTTCCTTTTCCAGACTGTTTGCTCCAGAAGAGATGACCAGAGGTATCTATGCTATGAGTCAATGGAGGAACCTGGGGAAAAGAAGAGTAGTTAGCTCAGTGATGTGAAGAAGAGAATTATTCCTTAAAAAGTGATAATAATTGTAAGAGAAAGAATGACTGAGAAATAATTGATAAGAGAAAGAATGAGTGTGCAAATCACAAAATGCATCACCCTTTCCAAAAAAAGGTTTGCAAAGTAAATATAGACACCGAGGGCCTTGGCTACACACAGGTCTTCTTTTTCTGACCAACTCTTCTTCCTATCGCTTTGCTCTCTGTCTTTCTTCTCCTTTACTCTCGTGGTCATAAGGTCTTGACTGTCATAGGTTGCATCTGATGGGCAGGGAGCAGGGCAGAGGAGGCAAGGGGAAGCAAGATCTGACAATAAGACGTTTGCGCTGGTGGTGAGGGTAAGCAAGAGCGGCTTGTAAGAAACAGCCAAGAGATATATGGGTGCTACAGTGATTGGAAAGAAGCGAGGCAGCCTGAATCAATCCGTAGGTTATATGTGATGTACTTGTGCTCTTTGTCTTAAAAAAAATTTTGCTCCTGGGCTGTGCCATATGGCACGCAGAATCCTAGTTCCCTGACCAGGGATCAAACCCGGGTGCCTCCTGCATTGGAAGTGCAAAGTAGCCAGGGAAGTCCCTATCCTTTTAATATACGTTCAGTTCAGTCGCTCTGTCGTGTCCGACTCTTTGCGACCCCACAGACTGTAGCATGCCAGGCCTCCCTGTCCATCACCAACTCCCAGAGTTTACTCAAAGTCATGCCCATTGAGTTGGAGATGCCATCCAACCATCTCATCCTCTGTTGTCCCCTTCTCCTCCTGCCTTCTATCTTTCCCAGAATCAGGGTCTTTTCAAATGAGTCAGCTCTTTGCAGCAGGTGGCCAAAGTATTGGAGTTTCAGCTTCAGCCTCAGTCCTTCCAATGCATATTCAGGACTGATTTCCTTTAGGATGGACTGGTTGGATCTCCTTGCAGTCCAAGGGACTCTCGAGAGTCTTCTCCAACACCACAGTTCAAAAGCATCAATTCTTGGTGCTGAGCTTTAATATAAGTAAATAACCCAAATAGATAGGTGTATTGCTATTCATATCAGGCCAGTCCATAAGATAATAGAGAGGATAAGCTGCTGGAACAAAGTCACACAAAAATACAGTGGCTCAAAAATAAAAGTTTCTTTTTCTGTCACTGATCCGAACAGGGGCAGGAGGGTAAATTCTGGCAAAGTGTGGCTGCTCTATCCAAGGTCCTTCTATATTGTTATTTCATTCCTGGTGTGTGTTCCTGTCTGTGTTCTCAAAGACGCTCACACCATTGCTTTCTGCTCACAGGAAAGAAAAGAGAGACGTGGAAGACAAGCAACTTCCTTTGGTGAATGTGACTAGGAAGTTGAATGTGGCGCTTTTGCTCACATCTCATTGGTCAGAATCTGGTCACATGACCTTGCCTAACTGCAACGGAGCTGGGAATTATATTCTCTATTTGAATACCCATGTGCCCTCCCCAAAGTGTGGTGGGGTTGGGGTTTTATTGCTAAAAGGAAGAATGAAGTAGAAGAGTAACTGGAACAATTAGAAAATGATAGTTACAGAGATTTTCGATAACTAATCTCATGAAAGTTTATAGAATCTATATTAAGATTAAAATATATATTTTATTGTGTTCTGGTCATTACACTTACTTTTAGGTTTGCTTACTATAATATGCTGAATGTGAAATTAATTCTTGAGTGAGCTTGATTATAAGAACTGGGTTTATTTTACTTGAGCCTTGTGATAACACAGTCTTTTTTTTTTTCTACTTGTATATACTACAGGTTTTCCTGCCAGTTCTACAGTTACCGTGAAATTTTCCTTATTTTCTTTAGCTCTAAAGCTTACATTTACTTTCTAATAGCTATTATTTTTGTCGTCTAATATTGATTTGAATGTAGCATGGCAAAGGGTAAGTAAATATTTTGATGTCTTCCAAAACAAAACTTAAATAAAGGTCTGAACTCAGGTGGGTGTGAGTATCTTTGGATCATCTCTAAGCTGGAGGCAAACCGCCCTTGGTTTTCTTTACTGCATAACTGGAAATCTGGTTTAGTTTCATGAATTAGCATGCACCATGGAGTCTTGAAAACAAAGAGGAACTAAAGAGCCTCTTGATTAAAGTGAAAGAGGAGAGTGAAAAAGCTAGCTTAAAACTCAACATTCAAAAAACTAAGTCATGGCATCTGGTCCTACCATTTCATGGCAAATAGATGGGGAAACAATGGAAACAGTGACAGACTTTATTTTCTTGGGCTCCAAAACCACTGCAGATGGTGACTGCAGCCATGAAATTAAAAGATGCTTGCTTCTTGGAAGAAATGCTATGACCAACCAAGACAGCATATTAAAAAGCAGAGACATTACTTCACTGACAAAGGTCTGTATAGTCAAAGCTATGGTTTTTCTAGTAGTCATGTATGGATGTGAGAGCTGGACCATAAAGAAGAGTGCTGAAGAATTGATGCTTTAGAACTGTGGTGTTGGAGAAGACTCTTGAGAGTCCCTTGGACTGCAAGGAGATCCAACCAGTCCATCCTAAAGGAAATCAGTCCCAAATATTCATTGGAAGGATTGATGCTGAAGCTGAAGCTCCAATACTTTGGCCACCTGCTGTGAAGAACTGACTCATTTGAAAAGACCCTGATGCTGGGAAAGATTGAGGGCAGGAGGAGAAGGGGTTGACAGAGGATGAGAGAGTTGGATGGCATCACCGACTTGATGGACATGAGTTTGAGCAAGCTCTGGGAGTTGGTGATGGATAGGGAAGCCTGGCGTGCTGCAGTCCACGGGGCTGCAAAGAGTTGGACACGACTGAGTGACTGAACTGAACTGATGGATTCTTCTACAGTTACTTTCACAGTGTAAATGCTCAATAAATATTAGTTGACTAATTATATTGGGTTCCTCAAAGCTTGTTAGAAATTGCAACTCCCTTTGACCAAAGGCGACCTGAATTGGTGTTATGACGTCTTTTTCAGGCAAAAGTATGTGGTATTTTTTGGTTGTTTAATAATGAGATTGCATGCGTGTGTGCTCAGTTGTTTAAATCGTGTCAGACTCTTTATGACCCTGTGGCCCACAGCCTGGCAGGCTCCTCTGTCCATGGATTCTCCAGGCAAGAATACTGGAGTGGGTTGCCATTTCCTTCTCCAGGGGATCCTTCTGACCCAGGGATCAAACCCGAGTCTCATGTGTCCTGCATTGGCAGGTGGGTTCTTTATGACTAGCGCCCTCTGGGAAGCCCTAATAATGTGATTAATAGCCTATATAATGTAAATGAATAATGTGTTGGTAAATATAGAAAAAAAACTATAGACATTTCATTCAGTGTAAGAAAAGATTTCTCCTTGCTTTAAACAGCAAAATAAAAGAGAAGCAACCAACACAGTGCCTGGCATAATAGATTCTCAGTAAATAGTAGTCACAATTAATCACCTTTTATGTTGCTCCTTCGGTCACGGGACAAAGAATTACTACGTTTTCTACCAGTACAAAACAAACCATGACTTTCTGGCAGTCATTCAATCATTCTCTGTGTTAATAGGGATCAAGTTCTCTGTCACAATGTGTAGAAGAGATTCTGATTTGGAGAGGCAAGAAGAGCCGCTTTGAGAAACACTCTCTCTACACAAATAGCAAATGAAAAGATGCAAACATGTCCCCAGATTTTACTCTAATTGTGAGATACCCCAGGGAACTCGGCAAGCTTTTACAGAAACTTTGAGCTGTGTGAGTTCAGAAGAACATGATGAGGACTATTTTTTATCCAGCTGTGCACCTTGGCCTATGTCCAGTGGTAATATATTGGGTTATTCTGGAACCCCTGACAGGACACATTATAAAAGCAGCATGTGCTGTGTGACCCTGATTGATTGATACCAAAAATTCTGTCCTAATTATTTGGCCATGCTGTCTCGTTTTCCCTCTTTCAAAAAAAAAAAAAAAAGAACTCCACTATTCAGGTTTTTTTCAGGCTGCTTATCAGTCATTTGGCATTATATTCACAGACTTTTATATATTCTCTCTTCCCTTGCTTTTTCCAACTTTATTTAAGCAATTTCTTTAACCTGTATGACATGATTCCTTAAGTATGTTGAGGACATCAGCATTTAACTTTCAAGCTTCTTAACTTAAATAAAATTTGCTGGAATTAAATTCCTTTTCTACCATGTTTAAAAATCAACTGACATTTTCCGAAAGGGTTAAGGATATTGGATACAAGTTTGACACCTCAAAATCCTTCTTGCATATTAGAAAACACTAGCATGGAATGTTGTTTATTATATTTTCATATTTTAGTAACTGAAAAGTAAGCAGTTAAATTTCTTTAAAATCAGTTTCTATCAGTCTCCAACAACATAAATCTACATCTATTTGTTTATAAGATAGCTTGGTATCCCATGCAGAAGAGGTAATAGTTTTAATCTTTTGAAATTAAGACAGAGCTTAATAAGCTGGCATAACTTTAAGTCCTTTGCCTAACAACAGTGAAAGTGGTGAATTTTACTTTTTTGAAAATGCTCAGCACACAAATATGAAATTGTAACATTTATTAATTCTGATTAGGAAGTACACTGGAATTTGTTATATGATTCTTAGTAACAGTTTGTATTATCTTATATATATTTCCTCAAATGAGATAAAATAAATAAAAAAACGCTGCCCTAAATCTTTTCATTTTTCTGGGAAATTAGGAAACTGGGTTACATCTTGAGAAAAGAAAAAAATTTGCCCGTTTTGTTCAGTTAAATGGTGGCGGCAGGTGACAAGTTTGTAGACAAGCGTAGATAACAGAATAAGGATGAATTTAATGTTAGTTCAATTAATGAGTGCAGAAAAAAGCAATGAATTAGTGTGCGAATCAAGCAGAGTGCTTTCTGTACCAAAAAAAAAGTATTTGAAGATCATGGGTTGTCTAGAAAAGGCAGAAATATTTCCATTTACATATGACTCTCCTCAACAAAGTATAGCTTGTCACCCTGATCTTAGTGATTGCTCTTTTAACAGGCAGTACCTGCAAGTACATACTTATCATATGCCTGGTTTATATTTTTCCAGCAGCTCTTCAAGTAGGATTCAAGTGACAACTAAAGGAACTTGAGTTTTCCTTAAGGTTTTAGATGCTTTTCAGGCTGTTTTTGGAAAGTGTTAGGTGCAACTAATGTTGGCCGAGGAGTGGTCCTAAACTGCTGTTTCCGCTTAAACCCCTGCCTCCGGTCCATCCCATGTATTTTTGAAGGTTTGGCTAATTATCATCAATTCTCCTTTTCAGAATTCACTTTGAAAGAGAAGGCTGTGTTAGCTGGCTTCGGAGGGCAAGCAGCAAGCCTCATCAGGCCGGGAGAGGAGGGAGGGGGTCGAATGGTGGGTTGGGGCTGAGTGCTGGTGGTGCGGGGCGGGGGATACTTCGAGAGGGGAACCGGCGGGGAGACTGCAGTGATACTGCCCTCCCCGGGCGGGTGCAAGCATCTCACTGGTGACGGGTCTGAAAGCACGTGGCTACGTCATGGAAAGCCAGTCTTTTCAATGCAAACTTCAACTCCTCCTCCCTTTAATGCCTGTAACTCACATCCGAGGCTGGGCGAGGAATCCGGAGGGGAGATTTTCCCCATGCTCACCGTTGTTGGAAACTGGCGGAGCGCGAGCCAGGAGCCAGGGGGTCCGTGGCGCTGTCTATCTACTACGACCAGCCTGCCCAGGCACCTCAATTTGCATCTTTTCTTCGTGGTGATTGAGAACTGCAGGTTCTATCCGATCCCACTGAGCACCGGCGATTGATTATTTAAAAAAAAAAAAAAAATCGACACAGAGAAGGGAGGCTGTGTCTTCGGCTGTCAGACTCGGAGGTGGTATCGGGGTGTGTGTGTGCTGGTGGTGGTTTTTTCTTTTCAGTTTCCTTTCCTTTTTCTTTTTTTCTTTTTTCTTTCTTTCTTTCCTTTTTCCTTTTTTTTTTTTTAAATCTTCTCTCCTAGGGACAACACAATGGCAGTCTTCTCTCAGTGAGACGAATCCTGCTTAGCCTCCTGCAGACTCACTCATCCTCATAGCGATCAAGTAAAAAGGCTATGGTTTTCTCTTCGGGGATCTTTTGTGCATTCCTGTTCTCCTTGATTAACTCTGCTCTCAGTTGGGATTTCTTTGCTTTTTTGTTTGTCTTCACGCTGAAAAAGGATTTTTTGGCCAACCCTTTGGTAATAATCCAGTGGTGATCAAGGGGGATAAAATCGTTCACCCTGGCCGAAAAAAAACAATCACTGAGAAGTCTCAAAGAAATACACCACGTGAGGGGAAAAAACTGGGAGAAGATCCGGAATATCATCGTTTTTCCTATGGTAAAACCGGTGCCCCTCTTCAGGAGAACTGATTTCAAATTATTATTATGCAACCACAAGGATCTCTTCTTTCTCAGGGTGTCTAAGCTGCTGGATTGCTTTTCGCCCAAATCAATGTGGTTTCTTTGGAACATTTTCAGCAAAGGAACGCATATGCTGCAGTGTCTTTGTGGCAAGAGTCTTAAGAAAAACAAGAACCCAACTGGTAAGCAAAACATGCATCATGTTATGTTTTTCCTCCTAATAACCTGTCTGTTGCTCACTGAGCTAGATCTGCAGTTCTGCTATGCAGGAAGGCAGGGGAGACAGCAAAGGACCAGGACAGTATAGTGTATAGAGCTATTGCATGGATAAACAAGGAACAGCTGGATCCGCGTCTCTGAGCCCCCAAACCCGTGTCAGCATCCCTTGGCTGTGACACAATCCATCACTCGGAGGGAGGAGGAAACTTTTTTTTTTCTTTTAAATTAATGTATCTGGTTGCCGATGTTTGGTGAAGTATTGAAGGGTTTATAGCTTAAGGTTTGGCCCGAGGCAGCCGAAGCTTCGTTCGTTGCCAGGAAAAAGAAGCCGAGAGCTCCGCCGACTTGTGCTGCAGGCTTCGGGGAGACCTAGCTCGGCTCCGAGAACCTGCTCGAGACTTTCTGATTAGCTTGCACAGTGTCCGCCACCCCATCACCTTTACCAAAGTAGAAGGGGCTCCCCCTCCCGCGCGGCCCCCGCCTCCCGCCCCCGTCTAGCTCGCCGTGCCGGAGTTCTAACTCTTCTCCGGTTTTCTGTCTCCGACACCTCCTGTCACTGGGGACACCTGAGCGGGGCTCCTGTTGGGAGGGAACCCCACACCGAGCCGACGAGCCCGGTCTCTCCCTTTAATAAAGCAGTGTCCTCGCCCCGCATCTGGGTCCCCAGGGTGGGGTGCGCCTGGCTCCGGGTCCCTGCTTCAGCCTCGCGGCGATCGTGCGCCCCCTTTCCAAAATGCTCCAACCGGGACGCTTGCAGTACGTTATATAAGAAATGCAAATGCAGGTGATTCGGGGGAGTCGGGTCCCCGGGGCTCACTTCCCGGGATTTCAGTCTGAGGCGTTTGGGGGCGGCCGCGGAGCTGTGGGCGAGTCGCCCTGGGGAGGCCATGCCGGAGGACTGCGTGGTGGTGGCGGCGGCTCGCGGGCGCGGCGGGTCCGAGAGCGCGAGCGCTGGAGGCGGCGGGGTGGGGGGGGGGGTGCGGTGTGCGGTGTCCCCCGGTTCGGCCCAGGCCGGGGAGGGACCCGGGGGCGGGAGGCCGGTGTTTGTGTCTGGGGGCCGTGTTGGGGGACGGGGGCGGGGCCCTGGCCGTCCTGCCGCGGCAGCCCGGGGCGCCCGGGGCTCCTGACGCCGGCACTGCGGTGTAGTAGATCATGGCTTCCCGCGGGCACCCTGACACTGCGAGCTCCGCCGGGGGCGCGCTGGCACCCGGAGCCCCGCTGGCCGGGCGGCAAGTGGCGGCCGCCTCCCTGCCTCCGGAGCTGGCTGATGCAGCGTAGCTGGGCGGCGCGAGAAGAGGGGGAGGGGGAGGGGGAGGGGAGGAGGGAGGGGAGGAGGGGTGGGGAGGTGGGAGGAAGGCTGGGTGGGCGGGGATGGAGGGGTGGATGCGGAGGCTGGGTCCCCCTTGTAGCCCCCTGTGCTGCTGGTCCAGAGGGCAGGTGCTTGGACGCAGGGAGGACGCCTGGCAGCTGCCTTCTGCCGGGACCTTTGGGTGGCAGTTGAGGGAAGCTCTGGGCGGCGGGGTGCTGCAGTGGCCCCCTGCTTCCGACCTGGAGTTCTCAGCTCCGTGCTCGGTTTAGCTTGACCGGCTTTCTCTCCGTCCCCCTCTCCTCTTTGTCCACCACCCGCTCCATGCCCTGTCCTTCCACCCTCGTCTCTCTTAACTCCTCCGTATTTAGCAACTCTGAGATGGTACCACCACCCTGAGCATCACCCGAGGAGAAAGCAGTGTGGTCACCTCCCCAGCCGCATTTCCAATTGGGCGGTGAGCTGTGGGTACCCGGACCAAGCCGGCATCAGGCCCAACACTTGCTGATGGCCTGGTCATACCCAGATCTGCAACACTACCCTCTCCCAAGTTCACGCCAAGACCCCTGAGACAAGGGTTACTCCCTCACACAGTCAAATCAGTGGTCCAGTGAAGCCTTGTGTCCAGTGAAGAGATTTATCTCCCTCTGAGAAAGGAATACTGTAAAAGCATTTCTTTGGACTTGGCCGTTTGTTTTAGAGATCTAGAATCTCTCCCTCCATAGTGCTGAAAGTGGGCAGTAATTCAGCAGGGAACAGTAAGTTTCCTTACTGCCTTTTATAAATTTTATTTTTATTTTTGGTAAACAGTTTTACTGGAAACACTAATTTTCACCCATACACGATTCAAGATCTTTTTATTACACCTCCCCCATCCCACCCACTTTCATCTTTCTGGAATAAAGTAGATTTTTTTTTTTTTTTTTTTGCTTCAGAGGCGTTTTGGAAGGTGTCAAACAAATGATGAGTTATTTTTAGAGCAATTTAATTTGCAGCTTATGAATGCTAAAGTACTTGGGTGTGAATTGATGGGTTAACTCAAACTGCGTCTAACAATGCCTCAACTACTTGAATAGGATGGTTTAAGTCTTAGAATGCCAGGGGTGAGAGTGCCAACCTGGGAGTTGCAGAATTTTGTAAATCGTTTTAAAAATGGGACTTTGATGTGTCACACTATTTGTCTCACCTTCTAAAGTTTTGCCTGCGACACTGAATCAAACCCATGCCTAGCCATCCACTTTCAGGACTGTAGCTGGTAAATTCTCTTCTCCTTCTGCTATTAACATGAGGCCTAAAATGATTCTGATCCCAAGATAGCAGTATAACTAAGAAGTTAATTGGGTAATTAAAATAAAACAAAGACTAAAATCTTCTTAACTGTTAAAACCAAAAAGAACAGATTGACTACTACCTATTATATTATCTTACATCTCAAATGAGGACAATTAACTGGTTTCAAACTAAGAAGCTTGGCAGAATACCTCCAAGTACCAGTACTAGGATCATGAATTTGCTGTAAAGACTTGTTATTAGAGGAATCTTTTTCTTTCTAATTTTTCCAAGTTATAAAATAATTTACTGCTTATTCCCAGTGCTTTATCAACAAATACAGAGTTTGCTCTGGGGTTCCTGAGAGAAATGTCAGAGTACTGCTATATAACCAGGTTGGTGTGGAAATAAGCAAATAATAGAGTCATAAACTTAAGGGCATTTTATTCACCTACCCAAAAATCACTGATTAGTGTTTAAATAAGAAGTGATAATTAAATATGTTTTTACTGGTGGTTGTTTTTTGTATAAAACTTAAATGGAAAAGAGCATGAAGAATGCATTTGTACAATATATGCTTTTTAAATTAAATTGTAATAGCTTAGAAATCTTGGATAGAAAGTAAATTTACTGTCTTCATAAAGACGTCCAATATCTCACAATACAGCTATTATCAGACACACACAGTCACACACACGTGGGTGCGCATGCCTCTGCTTAAATGTCCTACTTTCTCCTATTTTCCTAGTAGAGGAATAGCTATATGTTTAGAATAGATGTTACCTGCTTCAGCTTTCACTGCATGAGTCATGCAAAGTGACTGTATTTTAGGCAGATCATTAAGTAGGGAATACTGAGTCCAAGGCACTTATTTCGCCTGGAGGAGGGCTTAATCTGTTTGTTTAAACTCATACTGATAGTTTGGACTGACCAATGTGTATCCCAGGCCAGTTTCAGAAATAATCTAGGTCACTAAACTTTGACCGATGGCTGCTAAGGAAATAAATGCAGTTGGAAAAAAGAAGTCTGCAATAAAGATAAATAGGAAGGTCATGTCATGGATGTCTATTCAGATACATACTGTCCACCAGGCAAAGGAAGCCATAGATGCGCAAATATAGTAAATCCCCTACATACGAATGACTTCCAAGAATTTGTTTGTAAGTTCAATTTATTCGTAAGTCTGACGAGGTTAGCCTAGGTACTCAACAACACAATCAGCTATACAATATTGTTCTGTAATAGGTTTATAGTACTTTTCACAGAAATAACACATAAAAAACAAAGTACAGTACAACAGCTGGCATACAGGAGCTGGCATTGTGTGAACGAACAGGTAACAAGAGTTACTGATAAGAGAAGGGAGAGGAGGCAGGAGATGGTGGAACTGAAGGATTTTCAGCAATAGGAGACAGAGTGTGCAGTGTGTGCATGTACGCTCAGTTGCTGAGTCGTTTCCAACTCTTTGCGACTCCAGAGAGGAGATGGAGGGCGAGCTGCGACTGCACAAACACTCGACAGGTTCTGGTTACTTGCTGGATTCAATTCTGCCTACCCTCTTAGAAAAATGATCCAGTGATGTCTGGGTACACCCCGGGCTTGAAATAAAGATACTGTACTCTGTACAGTACTGTATAGCAAAGTACACAAAATGCAAACAATTGTAGAGCGTGCGTGCACATGACTGTCTCCACAGACACACGAACAAAAGTGACTGGACATGGGAACGCATCTTAGAAAGTTTGCAACATGAAGGGGACTTATGTATAGCTACGCCCACACACAAATTTCCATGGCTTGATGGATTTTGGAAAGCACAGATTTTAAGAAGAATTTGTAACCAGAGGTAATTTTATCAGGGACCAGTGCTAGCAGCAAGGAGGGTATGAAGCGGGTGCCCTAGATTTAGTTCTGCAAGGCACGTTTAGAAAATCGACAGACTCGTGGCCTTGAGTTTCCTCTTCAAAACTCACTCTCTCTCTGCTATGTAACTTTGAGATGAAACAAGCAGGGCTTGGTAGAAGTCATTGTCACTTTCTAGTTCCTCCTTTTTAAAGGTGTCTTCCAGCTTTGCTTTTGCCATATACTAAGCTGTTTTAGGTGCCAAAAACATCTGGTGTGCCACTGTTACTCATGTAAATATATGTTAGTCTTTTAAAGCTAATTGCTTTACATCTGGGGAGGTCATGCCTTTGGGAAGTGACAAAATAGGAAGAGGGAGAAGAAAAAAAGAGTAAGCATTTTTCACTTCTCCTCCACCTGCCGACTCATCCTAGGTTCCTGTAGAGCTATTGCCCACTGATGGGCCATAACCTTTGCATTTCTAAACACAGAGCAGATATAATATGGAGACAGCAGATTCAGACTGCATGGCTGGAACACCAAACAGATGTCAGACCCTTCTTCTCATATGCTTGCCTTCAAAGTGGGATTCCATGGATTCAGTTGCCCAAAAATTTCATTCGTGGTGTTTTTTTTTTTTTTTTTTTTTGTAGGATCTTATAGAAAAACTTCAAACTTTTTGGCCAACCCAATAACACCAGTTGACCTTGGACTCCATCCAGGAAGCTTTAGTTACTGAAGTAGCAAAATGAGTTTTGCAGGCAGTGGCATCTCATGAACCAACAATTCAATGTTTGTTAGGCTTCCAAGTATTGACCTGGGAGTGTCATATTTTTGCTTTATGTTTGCTTTAATTTTTATCCAAGTTTCACAAGTGTGAAACCAAACGCATGATCATCTGTACCTGGTTTTAACAATGGAGCTCACTTTAGCTGTACCCATGTCCAGCCTGTTCTCAACACAGGCAGCATCCATAACCAAGCACATTCGCTCAAAGGATGCACTGCTTTCAGAAGGTGCGAAAGCTGATTCTATATTTCACATTTCCCACGCGGAACCACTCCTTTGAAAATGTTCAAACCCAGTCTTCCATATTTTAGCAACACAAACATTGAGGACTTTTGTGAAGCATTTTTATAAATGTGGTAACAAGGACAATCACTGAAGTTTTTGCTCCTTTGTACATTCTGGCATCATAACTCACTCAATTGACTCATAAGCTTTCTATAAATATGTAGATGTCTCAAAATGGAAGCATTTATTCAAAATAGTTTCTTATGCCTTAAGGGGAAACAGTTGGGATGTTTAAACAGTATATTTGAAGTTTTATTAAGTTTTAAATGAGACATTGCATTGTGTCTATATTCTTAAAACCTTTGAACCCAACTTAGTACTACCTCCAGGAGGGACAGGGGGTCAGGGAAATACCTACTGACATGGCTAGCTGCCTAATGCCATAGTCTGTGCAGTGTTTCTTGGGGTTTTAGACTGTGTACCATGTGCTAGATTTAGTTATAAGAGTTGAATCTGAGGACAGAAAGCCAGGGAATTGCCTCAAGATTTCTCAGTTCCTTTGTATGCCTCCAGAGAGGCACTAACTTTTTTGCTATTCTGCTTTTGAAGACCAGGTATGTCTTGATGTTTTCCTTGTTTATTTCTGTAGTTGGTACAAACATTATTTTTTTTTCTTTTTTTGCTTTGGCCAGAAGTGAAAGGAAGAATGATGAAGGGTAGAGAAGTTTAACGGAGGAATTCTTAGGGCCTTCCTAAACATGAAAGCAAAAAGGAGGTATACTGCAGACAAGTTTTACAGGGAATCTTGAAGCTTTTATCTAACCTACTAATACCATCTAAGAAAGTCACCTAACAACTGTCAAGCACTACTGCCTTTATCATTGTTCCCTGACAAAAACTCTGGTTGTGACAGATCACAGGTTTTCAATACATTTTAATTAAATGAGTAGTGAAGAACAGGGTTCCTTGAGAAAGTGAACTGTGGGACTGTAACTGCCAGTATCATACGATTTACTTGGTTAAGATCACTTGATGCTTACTCCTTTCCAACAGTGTCAACCAAGAATTTGGCCTCTAAATGATAACACAAAGAAGGAAAAAGCTATTAGCGGCTTTCTGACCCTTCATCCCAGGGCATCCTGAAACACGGTCTGCAATATTCCCCAGTGCCCACATTTTCTCATGCCCTTATGCTAAATCTCAAAACTTCAGACCTCCCTTAAGCACATAAGCCCAAGAGCTAAGTCCTGGACATTCACTGGAAGGACTGATGCTGAAGCTGAAACTCCAATACTTTGGCCATCTGATGTGAAGAACTGACTCATTGGAAAAGACCCTGATGCTGGGAAAGATTGAGGGCAGGAGGAGAAGGGGACGACAGAGGATGGATGGTTGGATGGCATCACGGACTCAATGGACATGAGTTTGAGTAGACACCGGGAGCTGGTGATGGACAGGGTGGCCTGGCGTGCTGCAGTCCATGGGGTCGCAAAGAGTTGGACACGAACTGAACTGAACTGAGCCACTGAACTGAACTGACTGGCATACACCGGTTCTGGCCCGCTCAGCCTTTAAATAACAAGTGTTAGGTCACCCTTTGGTTCCTTCTGCAGAAGCCTGCTTCGTTTTCTTTTCTGAGCTTTAATATGCTCCTTAAAAAGCAAGCATTTGGCAAAACAGTTGAGTGAATTTGAATCATTTCATTTCTGAGCTTCCTCTGAAGACAGCACTCTCCCATGCGGCACGTTTCTGTTCTTGAGGGGACAGCCCCTAAACCAGCAGCCTCGAGTTTCACTTGCTGGGAAAGGAGGCGCCCCTACCTGGTTTGCTCTTTCCCGTTTTTTAAGCCGTCATCTGCAAACTCCTGTTTTCCCCACAACAACACTCAGCTACTCGTCTTCCGCCCTCCGGAGCCACCATCAAAGGCACGACTGGGCCGAGCTCCCGCCTCCAGAGCAACGAGTGGACCCCAAGAGTTCTCTGCCACCGTCAACCCGGCCACCTCAGCCGTTCGGATCTGCCTCTAGGAGACGAGCCTCTCGGGTATCTGGCCGCACCGGAGCTCGGAGTCGGCCTCATGGAACCCTGGAGAGAGTGGGGGCGGCAGGCAGGCGACGCGCGGCCTTCGTCCACCGCGACCCGCGGCCAGAACCCTGGAGGCCGGCCACAGCGCGCTCGCTTCCTCAGAGCGCCGGGGGCTCGGCTACGCAATGCGGTGAAAGCGGCCCGGCCGAGCCGCCGTACCGCCAGACGTTTCCGTTGCCACAGAGATGACCTCCGACCCTGGGGCGTCTCTGTGGGGAGGAGGGCTTGGCGGCCGGCGCAGCCGTTGCTATGGAAACCACGTGTCCGGAAGCGGCGGTGCGGGCGGTACTGGACTCGCGGGCCAGACCGGCCGCCTGACGCCGGCGCGTGTCTTTGCGGGGCATCCCGGGGCCGGCTACGACGCGCGCGTCCCTGTGCGCCCCCGGAGCCGGAGGACGGCGGAGGCGTGTGGTCCCGGCGCACAGATGGCAGCCTTCACCCGAGGCGCCCGGGCGTTCAGAGGAAAAGGGGCTAGGCGGCAGGCAGGAGCTAACTTGCTGGCTGAGGCGCCCGAGTTCAGGACTGGGAGAGGATGAGCCCAGTCCCCACTCGACACGGGCAGACCCGCTGGCTCCTTTAGTTCTCCCGTCCTCAGTTTCCTCACCTGCAGTGTATGCTGTTGTTGAGTCGCTCAGTCGGGTCGACTCTTTGCGACCCCATGGACTGCAGCACATCAGGCTTCCCTGTCCTTCCTTCACCATCTCCCAGACTTTGCTGAAACTCTTGTCCATTGAGTCAGTGATGCCATCCAGCCATCTCATCCTCTGTCACGCCCCAACCTCCTCCTGCCTCTAATCTTTCCCAGCATCAGGATCTTTTCCAGTGAGTTGGCTCTTTGCATCAGGTGGCCAAAGGATTGGCTCTTCAGGGTCAGTGCTTTCAATGAATATCCAATGAATATTGCCCCTGCAACCCATGGGAACTGATTAAAATAGTCTCAGGTCAGTTGCAGTTCTCACATGCCAAGCCTCTTGTCATTTTTCCACCCAGTCCGGATTCTGAATGAACTTTCCCCTCTTCCTCCTGTCTCTCCTGGTCTATGTTGAGTATATTTTAAGCTGTAGTTTAAATTTGAGATCAGAGATGGAAGGCCACCTTCGGGCTCATGATTGACCTTTTAGAGGTGTGGCAGGTCCCTCATGGTGCAGAAGTGACTGTTGGAAGAGCCGGTTTTGCGTTGTAGAGATAGTGCGTCTCCCAGCTTTGATCTTTGGAAGAAGAAAAACTTTGTATTTCACTGGTGACACCACCAAGAGCTCTTCATGCATCTTACAGCGTTGTGTGGTTGGTGCTCAAACAGATGGCATTCCTTTATATCTATTGTATTCCCCAGGTGTCTTTTCCTTCAGTCTCTAAACATTTTTTGGAGAGGACCTGGCCTACGTTATCTTGTTTTTCCTTCTGTTATTCTGAACTATTGGGGAAAATCGCAAGGATTTTCAAATCTTAAAACACACACACAAAACTTCACTCTAAATTTAAAAGTTGAAAAAGACTATTTTGAGGGTATGATAAGGCAGGCTCCCTGCTTTATAAAAGAATGCTAGACCCAAATTATGTTTCTGGCAGATGGAGTAGGTTAAGGTTCCCTGCTCAGATGGCTTTACACTTTTAAAAGACATTTGTTGACCTAGTTTCCAGTCTTTTAACCTTTTTTCTCCCATCTTATGATAATATCCTTCTTGAAGTTTGCTTTTCAAAGAATTGGTCATCAGTTCCTCAAGAAAACTGGTTAGACTATTTATATTTCAAGACACAGGGAAAGAATGTAAGATCCTTCAAGAAGGACTTTTGTTTCCTAAATCCAGGATTTTGTAATACCTACCAGTGTAGGGGAGATGTGGGGATAGCTAAAATGGATAGGTGGACTTTGAATTGCTTCATGGGCTGCATTTCTATTCCTTTAAGAACTCAATTTTTGAAACAAGGAATAGTTTTGAATTCCTCAAAGAATTGTGTTACAACTTTTATGACATCAAAGAGCTGATCACCCGTCGGACTACGTTATCTTCTGTTTGCTGCTTTGGAGTGGGGAGAAGCTCTTCAACTAGCATGGAAATAAAAAGATTTCTGTGCACTAGACTTAGAGCTGTCTGTTTCAGAAGATCTTTCTTTCCTTCTGGGTTCACAGTTTCACTTAGCTTAGGGGTAGTGGTAGTAGCAGTAGTGTGTGTGTATGCACACGCGTGTGCATGCCCATGCTCAGTTATGTCCGACTTTGTGACTCCATGGACTGTAGCCCACCTGCCAGGCTCCTCTGTCCATGGAATCTTCCAGGCACAAATACTGGAGTGGGTTGCCATTTCCTCCTCCAAGTGATCTTCTGGACCCAGGGATCAAACCCACGTCTCCTGAGTCTCCTGCATTGGCAGGCAGATTCTTTACCACTGAGCCACCTGGGAAGCCTAACTTGGGGGAGGAGTCCTTAAAAAAGTTCTTATTAGGCTCTCTGAATGTCAGATTTCAGTCTGGCCCACTTCTCACTGTAGAGCTATTTTAAATTAAAAAAAGATTTTTTCTAATATCTTGTCAGGTTTCAGTTGAGACAAATGGTAAATATTCCTGGCAGTAATGAAAAACTTGTTGGATTCTAAGAAGTGTCCCCAAAGAATGTGCAAAAGCTCCCACCCTCCCAAGATCCAGAGCCACATCCAGAGACAACCAAAGAAAGGCTCAGCCAATCAGGACATTAACTGCACCTGGAGTGCAACCTACATTTCTGACCGGCCATGTTTTGAGGACCCTCAGTCTGATGGTTTTCAGGCCGAGTTCTCAGAACCTGAAATGAGACAAACGAAGTCAGTAGCTGTTGCTGGAAGAGAAAGGATCAATAACCAGTGGGGCTTGGAAAGGAAGAAACTGTGAGATTTCCTCTTTCTTTCTCAACTGGGTGCTGAGATCCAGGAGAACTGAGTCTGGTAAGAATTCTTCGGCTGTCTTAACCAGTTTTGTCAGACTCCAGAGCAAGTGGGGTGTAAAGCAGAGTGTAAGGCTGCTATCTACGAATTTGTCGAGGTTGTTAATTAATTTTAACTTGAGTTTCCCACAGGCTGCTCAAGGGAATAACTAGTAGCGGTTTACTGGTTTCCTGGAGAATCCCTTGGAGTCCTGTTCGTTCCGAGAGGGGCCCATTTGGGGGCCATCCTTCAAGGGTATGTTTGGGGCATCTGTAAGGTCACTGATTTGTTTTGTTTATGTTTTGTCCTTTCTTCAGAGTGGAGAGGCAATCAGATAGAGGATGGGTAGACGGTGAGGACTGCGGTGGAGGACAGAGGGGAGTAGAGGGTCTTACAGTCTTCTGTTTAAGGTACCTCTTGTGTCCTTAGTTTTTCATTAGCCATTTGCAGTGAATCTTTCAATTAAGCTATTTTGGACTCTTGATAATTTTGGAAATAGTGTGGAAAAATCTTTGTGTGGAGCTGGTTGAAGGTAAGAACTGCCAGAGAGGAAGTGGTGAAGTCAAAAATAAGGCAGATACAGGGGCTGGCGAGGAAGTGGAGTCCATGTATCTCAGTGGCCAGGTTGAATTTGGGAAGGGAAAGGAGGGAGATATCTAGGATGTTCTGACCAAGGTTTGAACGATTTGGATGATTCCTTTTGATTCTGAGCTACTGACCATTTGCCAATAAAACACCCCTGTCTCCTTGAAACACAGAGCAAAACTTGCCTCTCTCTAGACTGTTTACATTCAAGAGGCTGTGGTAACTTAATAGCAAGTAGGAAACTTGGACAAGTTTCCCCTTCTAGATCATAGTTTGAATAGGCAGTTCTTGGGAGAGTTGCTCTGGGTTAGAGAGTTCATTTTCTTGACTCCAAAGTCCATAGAGATGAAAAAAAAAAAAAAGCCTTACAATAAAGGTAAGTCAAAGGTGTTTTTGTTTTTTCAAAGATGATATACAGTTCTTTGTTGATAGTAGATGCTTTTGTGCACAATGCCATTTGGGGAGTCAAATAATAGTTAAAAGCCAATTTCCCAGAGTATTCTAGGTCTGGCAAGAAAAAGGAAGTGTGAACTTTATTGAATATACATACGTAGGTTTGTGCACCTGCTTCTTGGATAGAAATGAATGTAGTTGTAATTAAAATGTCTGGGTTTTTTTTTTTTTTTACCTCATAACATTTTGTTGTCTGCACAATTAGAGTGGATCACTGAAGTGTGTGGTAGCCTCTACTGAAATGCTGCCTCTTTCTTAGATAAAGTGTAGTTTGAGAGGAATTGAAATCTCTGATTTTCCCACTTCCTGTGTGGAGCATGTGACAGACTTTAAAAAAAGAAGAAATGTGAGTGGATTCTTTACCCGCTGGGCCATCAGGGCAGCCCCGAAAATAAGGCTCCAAGGCTAAAACAATTGTAGGGTTTTTGTTTTTTTCTCAAATAGCCACTCATTTGAAAGTCTGAAACTCATCTTCCTTGGTTGTGTTTCTGTTGTAATCCAGGTGTTACCATTTGAAAGCAAAGAAAGGGCTTTGTTGCTCGAGGCCTGAGTCACTTTCTAAATTAAACACAGTAGTTACCTGGGGGCGGGGGTGGGGAGGTGGGGTGGGGGGGAGGTGTGTGTGTGGGGCAGTGAAAACAGTGACCCAGTCTGCTCTTTCCTCCTTTATTATCCAATGACTTGTTTCCTAGGAATTCACTTTTTTCATCATCTTAATTATTTTTTTCTTTTACATTCAAACTTCCCACCCAAATGCCAGTTAAGTGACGCAAAATTCCTCATACATCACACATGTAATAATAAATATAAAATATTGGAAATACTTAATAGAATGGCTTCTAAATGTTAGAAATACCTTCATGATAAAGCAACATATTCAAAAATAAATTTTAAAACAGAAATTTGCGGGATCATGATTGTTTACTTATTTTACCTTTCCTAATTATATTTCTTTTAAATTTTTATTTTTTTTTAATATTTGTTGATGCTGTTTATCAGTTTTTAGTTGGAATTATATTTCCTTTAAAACTCTTGGGAATAATCTTGAACCACAGCGTGCAGAGGTGTTTCTGGCCCCCGTGGCGCACAGCCCTTTACCTGGGAATGGGAACCAGTGGGGATGTGCTAAAAGTGCTAACCGTGCTCTCCTCTGCAGGGCCGCGGCGCCCAGGCCACTCTGTCCCGGTCGCTTCAGTCAACTGCTTTTCCATCACCAAGGATCCTGCCCGTTCTCCCAGCATCTGTACTCTCATACCTGAGATTTTGTCCTCACATCTTTCCTTTAGTTGTGTCTTTCAAAAGGTTGGTCATCAATTTAACTCTTTAGGCAAGGTTGGGATTAGTATATTATACAACTGGCTTTTCAACTTTTATGTATATTACCGTAAGGGGGGAAAAGGGCAAAAAATGCCAACAATACAGTTGTCAGATGGTAAATGAGATACATCAGTCTGAACTCGAGATATTTATCCAAAGTAGCACTTGTTTGTGGAGAAGGCAATGGCACCCCACTCCACTACTCTTGCCTGGAAAATCCCATGGACGGAGGAGCCTGGTGGGCTGCAGTCTATGGGGTCGCACAGAGTCGGACATGATTGAAGCAACTTAGCAGCAGCAGCAGCAGCACTCGGCTAGCAGTTGAAACCCAAGCAGTCTTTCTCCAGAGGCGTTGTCTTAAATCCCTATATTGCAGCTACCGATTAAAGGCAGGTTCAAAGGGTATACATGAGAATGGCCGGTATTGTCTCTGTGAATCATTCTATCCTGACACTAAAGGGGAATGCAACATATTCAGTGTTTGGATATTTAGAATTTGTAGTGCTTTTTTAAAAAAAAAAAAATTGAGCATAATTTACATACATTAAAATGCACAGCTCTTTACAGTAGAGTTTGATGTCTTTGACTATTGTGTGTATTTTTGTGCCAACCACCCCACTGAAGATCTAGAGTGTTCTCATCACCCCAGAAACCTCATTCTCAGTTCCTACCCGTGCCTCCTGTGAGAGGCAGCCCCGATCTACTCTCTCTGACTTTACCTTAGCCTAGAGCCTCAGATCGCTTCCCTCGGTGGCTCAGTGGGTAAAGAACCTGCCTGCCGATGCAGGAGATTTCAGAGATACGAGTTTGATCTCTGGGTTGAGAAGATCCCCTGGAGAAGGAAATGGCAACCCACTCCAGTATTCTTGCCTGGAAAATTCTATGGACAGAGGAGCCAGGTGGGCTACAGTCCATGGGGTCCCAAAGGCTTGGAAACGATTGAGTGGGCATGCACACACACACACACACACACACACACACACACAGAGCCTCAGATGATCAAATCCTGAAATCCTCGTGCCCTTGAGCATGTGCTTTTCACTTGTTGATTTTGAGATTTGCCTGTACCATCGCATGTGAGATGTGTAGACCTTGATGTGGTAACTTCTGTTTTCTTTTGTAAACTAAAAACTCCTAACTGAACACAGTCACTTTGAGTTAACATCCAGAAGTTGTCTGAAACTACGAAGGGTTCTCGAGCTGACCCCACATGCAGGCTAACAAGCCCGTCCTCCCGTTACAGGGATGCTGGTTGAGGATGGAGGCTCCTGGGTCAGAGATGAAGGACTGGATTACTCAGGACATGGGCTTCCCAGCTGGCTCAGTGGCAAAGGATCTGTCTGCCAATGCAGGAGATGTGGGTTCCATCCCTGGGTCAGGAAGATCCCCTGGAGAAGGAAATGGCAACCCACTCCAGTATCCTTGCCTGAAAAGTCCCACGGACAGAGGAGCCTGGTGGGCTACAGTCCATGGGGTCACAAAGCGTCAGACATGACTGAGCGACTAAACAACAGCAACAGCTTAGGGTCAGCAGCTTCAGGTCCTCATATCTGCCAGGGGCCAGTGCTGAGTGGCCAAGGCGGGCACCTGCACACAGTGGGTTGGTGTCAGAGCTGAGGACCTCTGAGTTTAGGAAATCTGCCTTCTTTTAAGGAGCTTCTTGAAAAAATGCCCAGTCTTTGCCCATCAGGGAACCATGGTCTTTATTATCCTGGGTGGAAAACAAATCCGCCCTCTACCCTGGAAGCTGAGTGCCAAAGAATTGATGGTTTTGAACTGTGGTGCTGGAGAAGTCTCTTGAGAGTCCCTTGGACTGCAAATAGATCAAGCCAGTCAATCCTAAAGTAAATCAACCCTGAATGTTCATTGGAAGGACTGATGCAGAAGCTGAAGCTCCAATGCTTTGACCACCTGATGTGAAGAGCAACTCATTGGAAAAGACCCTGATGATGGGAAACATTGAGGACAGAAGGGGAGGGGGTGACAGAGGATGAGATGGTTGGATGGCACCATGGAATCAGTGGATATGAGTTTGAGCAAACTCTGGGAGACAGTGAAGGACATGGAAGCGTGGCATGCTGAGGTCCATGGGGTCACAAAGAGCTGGACACAACTGAGCGACTGAACAGCAGCAACCTGGAAGCAGTCTTTAGATTCCAATGTTGCTCTGCAATGCAAACATCCTCCTGAAGACAATCTAAGTCAAAAGCTCTTTTGGAGACAGGGCAAAAATCCCCTGGGTAAGTTGTCCTTTAAATCTGTTTCTACACAGCAACGTTGTCTTTCCTCTCTGGTGTCTTCAGGGCTGTCGTTCCAAAGATGCACTTAATGTAGAGAAACATCTTATTTGGAAATTATCGAAAAGATGATCCTGAGGTTTTGAGAAGACAGATACTATACAATCTATCTGGGTAAACCTATCAGCATTTATTTATTTAGTTTTTAAAAGTGACATTTGTTGCTGTAAAAAGTAATTTATGCCATTATTTATTTTGTATCCAAGAGACCTGTAGTTGCCGTGGAGCAGAAATTTTTTAGCATCTTATTGAGCTATAATTTATATACAAAAAAACTTGAATGTCTGATGTGTATGATTTGATGAGTTTGGACATATGAATACACTTTGGTGTTCTCACCACAAAGATGAGATATTTATTACCTATCCATCACCTCCAGAATTTTCTTTGAGTCCCTGTCTCCCTTTTGGCATTTATGCAATAACTGTATGGGGTAAGTTCCATGTTAGTTACTGGGAGAGATTTAAAACATTCTGTAAAGATTTGGTCTTTGGCCCCAAAGTACTGAAGCTCAACATATAGAGAACACTGGTAACGAGGTATGAAAGACCCGCGGGAAGGCTGTAGGAGACCCACGGAAGGATGAGCCGGGAAGAAAGGGAAATCTCGTTGAGAAGTGTGACCCGAGCTGACTTTTAAACGTGTGTGTCTTTTGCCAGGAGAGACAAGTATATTCTTAGCAAGGCAAGTATAATGTGAGTGCAAGTCAGAGGCTGAGCAAAAGGTTCATGTTTGGAGACTGGGTAATGTTAAGGGACTCTTTTTACTTTGGAGGATGAGAAGAGTCATAATTCGGAGTCCAGAAGCCTGGCAGAGGAGCTAAAGTGGATGTGGTAACAGTTATGAACTAGAGAATGTTTCTGGGATGGGAAGACTGAACAACTTGGTTTGTAGCGCTTGAGGTCCATGGGGCAGCAGTGAACTTCCCAGCATGGTGATGTTTACCAGACTGAAAATGTCACAGGCTATTGAGCTACAGGGAACTTTTCAGCAACATGAGCCACAACTTCTTGTACAGGAATCCTGATACACTGCTCTGGTTATGCGTTTGAGTAACTCCTGATGACTGTTGCTTAGTGGAGAGATGCATTAAGGAAACAGTTTGCTAAAAGCACAAGTCTTGGAAATGTATTTTGTTTTTCTTCTCCCTTCTGTTATAAAATTTGAATTGTGTTTGGGGAGGGGGTCAATATCTATTTCTTGGTTATTTTAATGCTTCAGAATGTCACAAAATAAATATTTTAAGGGTGATCACTTGTTAAAACAAGAGCACAAATTTAGTTATTAATGACCATTTAAACTTTACAAATACATACCTAGTAATGCCTTATAAGAGGCAATTTCAATTTCTTTGATTTAGAACTAGCATCCTTCTTAGAGATCCTAGGTTATAAGTTTATAAAATGGATATTTACAGGTCCACAGCATAATTCATGTAAGAAGGGGAAGGGGTTCATTTTAAAAAGGTGGTGATAACAGTTGTAGACACATTGTGGTGGGAGCAAATTGGCAGCAAAAACCTGAATTCTGTCACTTCCGTGGGAAGTGAGTGAGCAAATGATTAAACTTTTGTGTTTTTTTGGTGCCAATTAGGGTAAAGGCAATAGACAGCTGTACAGTGCAAAAAAAGGTCCGACTGGTGCAGAGTTAGGAAGGCTCTGAATGCTGTTGCATTAATATAGTATTGAGTAAGAAAATAAACTGCCGTATAAAGATGCCACAGTCCAGGTCACGTCCTAAGTAATGGCACAGTTATACTTGCACTTTCTTACCCAGTGTCTTTGCTGCCCATTACCATGTCTGTGAAAGCCTCGAGGGAAGGAAATGAGGGTCATCAGCTCTTTTTGTGAATCATAGTCTTGCTCTCTTACTTTTATTACCCAGAGCAGAAGCAGTTACCTCTGTGAATCTTAGTAACAGTTTTTGCTTGACTATGCTTTTCTTTCACTGTTACAGGTTGTTTTTTTTCCAATTAAAAAAAAAATTTATTGAGCATCTGCTATGGGCCAGGGTCTGTGTTAGCAGCTGAGGACACAGGTGAGCAAATGCCTGTCTCCCAGAACTGACAAGTCTGTGTGTGTGTTAGTCGCTCAGTTGTGTCTGAGTCTTTGCGACCCCATGGAATGTAGCCCTCCAGGCTCCTCTATCCATGGAACTCTCCAGGCAAGAATACTGGAGTGGGTTGCCATTTCCTCCTCCAGGGGATCTTCCTGACCCAGGGATCGAACCCAGGTCTCCTGCATTGCAGGTGCATTCTTTACCATCCTAGCCATCGAGGAAGCTTCCGCTGTTACTACAGTTTTAACAGAAGATGGAACTTTGACCTTTTCTTTCTTGTATTCTATAAAATTTATAATTGGTAGAAATACTTTAAAATATTATTGTATGTTTTATGAGGAGCTCTTCTTTCTCTCTTCACTTTAGAATTACTAGAAAATTAAGGAAAATGATAGATGTTGGTGCTGCTAACAAGTATGGCAATACAGGTGCAGAGTACTTCAAACATTGCCCAAAAGTAATTTCAGGTAATATACATTATATTTGTTTCCTAACTGTCATATTATTACATCTTGGCAAAATATCCATATTTTAAGCTGCTGAATAGTGAAATACTCTTTCAGCAAAATTTTGGTTTGGATTTTTCCAACTTGAGGGACAAACACTAAGCATGTTAAATGTATTTATGGACTTGGAAGTATGTTAGACATTTAGCTTATGACTAAATTCTGGATGCTTCTGGGCTCACCTAATCTATAGACGAACAGAATCTTTCATCTAAGACACCCACTGGGCAAGGGTTTGTGTTAACAGCAATTTGAAGACAGAAATGAGTAGCTTGGAAGTGGGATCAATGCAAAAATAATGAATAAGTTACATATTTTGGGTTTTTAAACTTGTGATTTTGAAATTAAAAACCAGAATATTTTATACCCACACCAGTCCATTTTATGGCTTTCAAATAGTTTTTGTTGAGATCATTTTTACTTAAAATTAGATGCCAATTGAAATTAGATTGCCAAAAGAATCTTGAGAAGAACAGCAAAGTTGGAGGCAACATGCTTCCTGATTTCAAGCTATATTACAAAGCTGTAGCAATTAAAGCAGTATGGTATTGGCATAAATGTGTACATATAGGTCAGTGGAACAGAATACAGGGCCCAGAAATGAACCCATGCCATATGGTCAATTAATTTATATCAAAGGAGCCAAGCATATGCAATGGGGAAAGGACAGTCTCTTCAATAAATGGGAAAATTGGACAGGCACATGCAAAAGAATGAAGCTGGACCACTGTATTCTATCATACACTAAAAATTAACTACAAATGGATTAAAGACTGGAATGTGAGACCTGAAACCTTTAAACTCTTAGAAGAAAACATAGACAGTAAGCTTCCTGACATAGGTCTCAGTGATGATTTTTTGAATCTGACACCAAAAGCAAAAGCAGTAAAAGCAAAAATAAACAAGTGTAAATACATCAAACTAAAAAGCTTCTGCTCAGCAATGTCTACTGAATGGAAGAAAATATTTGAAAATCATATATTTGATAAGGACTAATTCTCAAAGTATATAAAGAACTCATGCAACTCAGTAACATAAAACAAATGATCTGATTAAAAAATGAGCAGAGGATGTGAATATACCTATTCTCACATACCTATTGTCCATAGGTATCTTGACATATCTTGACGTACAGATGGACAATAGGTATGTGAGAAGATACTCAAAGTTACTAATTGTCAGAGAAATGTAAATCAGAATTGCAATAGGTTTTCACCTCACACCTTTTATAATGTCTGTTATCAAAAAGATAAGAAATAACAAGCAGTAGGGACGATGTGGACAAAAGGGAAAGCTTGAGCCCTGTTGGTGGAATGTAAATTGGTGCAGCCACTCTGGAAATCAGTGGAGGCTCCTCAAAAAATTTAAACTAGAACTACCATCTGATCCAGCACTTCCATTTCTGGGTATCTATCTGAAGAAAGGAGAAGGCAATGGCACCCCACTCCAGTACTCTTGCCTGGAAAATCCCACGGATGGAGGAGCCTGGTGGGCTGCAGTCCATGGGGTCGCTAAGAGTCGGACACGACTGAGCGACTTCCCTTTCACTTTTCACTTTCATGCATTGGAGAAGGAAATGGCAACCCACTCTAGTGTTCTTGCCTGGAGAATCCCAGGGACGGGGGAGCCTGGTGGGCTGCCGTCTGTGGGGTCACATAGAGTCAGACACGACTGAAGCGACTTAGCAGCAGCAGTAACTGAAGAAAATGCTAACTAGAGAAGACATTGCACCCTCATAATTATTGCAGCACTAGCCAAGCTATGGAGCAGCCTAAATATCCATCACTAGTTGGATGGAGAAGGAAGATGTGGTATGTGCACATATACATAGGGAGCGGGAGAAATGAGTGAATTGTCTCTTTTTTACTACTTAGTAAAGTTAAAAGAATTCTCTTTGGCACTACCGAGTGCTCAAGCTACTGTAGTCAAAGAACCCATAGACCTTCAGCTCATAGCTCAGCTGTCTCCATTTCACATCTGGTTTCTTGATGTATTACCCACTACCATCCAGGACTACCTGCCTTTCTTCTTCATTCATGCCAACATCCACCTGCTGTTCTGTTCCCCTGAAACTTCAGTCGTTTTCAGTCGCTTGAACCGAAAGATATCCTGCACGCATAGGGTCCATGTGTATAGGTTATCACCATCATCACCAAAATAAGGAAATAATAGTAAATTAGAATGAGGACATCTACCACCAGTACATCCTTATTTTAAAGGTCCTGGCTCAACCCCACTGCAGGCTCATGAGCTGTGATGACCACTAAGAAACGATACGTTTCAATGTGTCTGCGATGGCGTCTACGTCTGAGCGTCTTGTTCGGAACAGTGCTCCACCTACCTGACCACACCAACCAGTGTTAAGTTTAACTAGCAGCATTCTTGTTACAGTTCAGCTGAGACATGAAGAAATGGATACAAGGCAAAGTCCTTCAGGGTGGCTGGTTCGTGGATCAAGAAATAATCCTGGGTACACATACGGATTCTACTGCTGTCTCTCTGGTCACAGCAGGGGCCTAGAAACTGTCCAAGGAAAGAAGTCTCTTCCTCTCTGTTAAGCACTGAGCCCCACGGGATCTACCAGGGAAACCTTTCTGCTGTGCTGGTTTCTCTTATCAAGTGATGTAAAACTTGGAAACTAGTCTCATTAAATGCCTTTAGAAGCAAGAAAAAAAAGAGAAGTAAAATTAGGTGCTTAGGTGTGCAGCTTAGGATGGATAGGTTCAACAGGACATTTTAAAGTGTGTCTACTTCCTGTATCAGGCTTATTAGGCAGGCACCTTGGCATTGGTAATTATGGATTGGTACAATCTAGCTATGGGCCAGTGCAGGAGACGTGGGTTTGATCCCTGGATGGGGAAGATCCACTGGAGAAGGAAAGGGCAACTCACTCCAGTCTTCTTGTCTGGAAGATCCCATGGACAGAGGAACCTGGCGGGCTGTAGTCCACAGGGTTGCAAGACTCAGACAGGACTAACTAAATGACCACCACCACAATCTGACTAGCACTTTAAACTGCTCTCAAATAAGTAGGTCACATTGGTAACTTAGAAGCTTATTTTGTTACCTCCAAATTTCTGGTATCTTAGTCTTTATACAGGGAGAGGAGAGAATTGGAAGGTCAGATAAAGATGGAAGAGTTGCTGGGGATGGTCTGTCCTGAAGCTAAAGAAGCAATATTGACAGAGATGTCAACTCTATCATAAACTCATGCGTCTTCCTTCCCCTTTGCTCTCCCATTTCTTTTTCCCTTTACCACTGCCACTTATGTCACAAGATTCTGCTTGTTGGACCAAATGAAGGATGGACTCGGACTGGAGTATTCCAAGCAGAATGGAGAGTCCACAGCTGTCCTTAGATAGCATTTCATGATACATTTGGTACATGTTCAAGTTGAAAAATGCAGTGAGAGTAGCAATAACTGTAAAATAGGTTATGACTGGAAACTGGTCTTATTGCTCCACAAAACCGACTGGCAATGCCCTTGGGGTCTTTGTGCATTTTTTTTTTTTGTACTTTTAAGTTTGTTTACTTGGCTATCATGGGCATGCTTATCTAATGCCTACCTTTACTGTAGTTTAGCTTATAAGCACTTAAAAAAATTAATACCCTTCTAAAACTTACAAGGACTTTAAGGAAATTAATACCACTGTGAAAATAAAAGACTATTCATAGGTATATGGAAAGAGCAATTTTTATATATTTATCTCTGATTAAAATAGTGCTCTGACTCTTCTTATCTATGTTTATCTAAAATGTTCAAAGCATGGTCATTTCATTAATATACTGACAATAATAAAACTGCATTTATATTTACTTTGTCTACTTAGCTTTACTGTTAATGCCATGAGGCTCAGAATTCACTGTGAGATATAAATTATACTTTTGTTTAAATTTATTCTGATTCACTTCTTAAATATCTCAGTTCAGTCATTCAGTCGTGTCTGACTCTTTGCGACCCCATGTACTGCAGCATGCCAGGCCTCCCTATCTATCACCAGCTCCTGGAGTTTACCCAAACTCATGTCCATTGAGTAGGTGATGCCATCCAACCATCTCATCCTCTGTTGTTCCCTTCTCCTCCTGCCCTCAATATTTCCCAGCATCAGGATCTTTTCAAATGAGTCAGCTCTTCGCATCAGGTGGCCAAAGTACTGGAGTTTCAGCTTCAACATCCGTCCTTCCAATGAACACCCAGGACTGATCTCCTTTAGGATGGACTGGTTGGATCTCCTTGCAGTTCAAGGGACTCTCAAGAGTCTTCTCCAACACCACAGTTCAAAAGCATCAATTCTTCAGCACTCAGCTTTCTTTACAGTCCAACTCTCACATCCTTACATGACTACTGGAAAAACTATAGTCTTGACTAGATGGAACTTTGTTGGCAAAGTAATATCTCTGCTTTTTAATATGCTGTCTAGATTGGTCATAGCTTTTCTTCCAAGGAGTAAGTGCCTTTTAATTTCATGGCTGGAGTCACCATCTGCAATGATTTTGGAGCCCCCCGAAAAGGTCAGCCACTGTTTCCACTGTTTCCCCGTCTATTTGCCATGAAGTGATGGAAGTAGATGCCATGATCTTAGTTTTCTGGATGTTGAGCTTTAAGCCAACTTTTTCACTCTCCTCTTTCACTTTCATCAAGAGGCTCTTTAGTTCTTCTTCACTTTCTGCCATAAGGGTGGTGTCATCTGCATATCTGAGGTTACTGGTATTTTTCCCAGCAAACTTGATTTCAGCCTGTGATTCATCCAGCCCAGTGTTTCTCATGATTTAACTCTGCATAGAAGTTAAATAAGCAGGGTGACAATATACAGCCTTGACGTACTCCTTTTCCTATTTGGAACCAGTCTGTTGTTCCACATCCAGTTCCAACTGTTGCTTCCTGACCTGCATACAGATTTTTCAAGAAATATCTCATGTAAAACTTAAATATTCCATGAGAGGAATGTCATCTGAAGTTGTAAGAGAACAACCCCTCCTGTTATACCTTAATATATATTAAGGTATATTAAGCTTTGTTTTAAAAAAAATCACCCTATTTTCCAGTTGGGTAAAGGTAATAAAGAATCTGCCTGCAATGCAGGAGACCTGGATTCGATCCCTGGGTTGGGAAGATCCCCTGGAGGAGGAAATGGCAACCTACTCCAGTATTCTTGCCTGCATAATCCCATGAACAGAGAAACCTGGAGGGCTAGAGTTCATGGGGCTGAAAAGAGACACGATTGAGGTACTAACACTTTCACTTTTCAAAGCCCTGTCACTATAAATGTGCAGAGGCTTTCCTAAAGCAGGTGGACAGTGTCAGGGCTAGTCATCTGTGGATAAGTTCATGAACCTGAGCCCTGAGAGTGGGAGTTAACCACCTAGGAAAAGAAACATCATGCTCTCCCAACTTCTCCTGGGTTTGAGTATTAGGTTGCTAGATGTTAGAAGGTATTTTGGCAGGTTGGAGGCTGAGTAGGGAGCCATCCATGTACTGAACTGTAAGCTGAAAACAGCTAAACTCTATGCTAGACTGTCCAGTTCCATGACATTCTATGTTGATTTCTTTGTGTTCTTTCCAAATATTGAATTCCCTTATAGTTAAGTATTGCAGCCTTCCCTTGGCTGTGCACTGGGGAATTAAGAGAAGGCTTGAACCAGAGGAGTAAATTCAGAGCAGTGCCGCTATTCTCTGTCTTGCAGGCGTCACTAGTGGGACATGCACAGGGGAGGTGCATCCCAGGATACACAACCAAAGCTCCAAAAGGCCTGGGTTGAAAACTTTGAAAGATCATGGTTTTTATTTGCTTAAAAATAAAAGCTTTTTTTGTTTGTTTGTTTTTATGACATCAAAGATATTTTATTTGTAATTACATCGTCAGGGAAGAGTGCAGTTATGAGGTGATTTTTACTTCCCTTTTCTAACTTGTTTACTTGGGCCTCCAAGCCTTAAGAACCAGGTGTACATATATCCCCTCCCTTTTGGGCCTCCCTCCCCATCTCCCTCCCCACCCGGGATATATGCACACCTATGGCTGATTCATGTTGAGGTTTGACAGAAAGCAGCAAAAATCTGTAAAGCAATTATCCTTCAATTAAAAAATAATTAAAAAAAAAAAAAGGTGGAGGGAGTTCCCTGGTGGTCTAGTAGTTCAGAATCTGCCTTATAATGCAGGGGATGTGGGTTCCATCACTGGGTTGGTCGGGGAACTAAGATCTCACATGCTGAGGGGCAGGTAAGCCCTCTCGCTGCAACTTGCGGAGCCCATTCTCTGCAACTAGAGAGTCTGTGTGCTGCAATGAAAGATCCCGCACGCCACAACTCAGACCCAGCACAGCCAAGTAAAATGCTGAAGGAAGGGAACAAGGTGGAATTACTAACAGCATGCTGGCATTCTTTTGCCTTAATTTAACATCTGGAAACATACAGTAAAGGCTTATCCATTGAATTCTGTACATATATGTATGTGTGCATATATATGTGTGTGTATCTAGCTCCACATTCCCTCAGTATACACGCGATACATGTGACATATACAAATGAATCAAACATAGGACTACATCTTGGCTATTTCCTTATGTCCAGTGAGAAACTTACTACTTCCTGATGCCTGGTGTCTTTGCTGAATGAATGTGTTCAGAATAGGTTTGATTTACTTGAAAATAATATTTTTCTTAATGTTTTTAATTTTAGATATCTCCAATTTAAAACTGGGGAATCGAACTCTGAGTACAAATAACCACTTTCACAGAGGTTTTTGATGATATTATTACCATGTTAAAAAATGAAACGTTTAAAAATCTGAATTTTGGTTTGCATATTTCCCTAAGTCCCTGGTGGCTCAGATAGTAAAGCGTCTGCCTGCAATGCGGGAGACCCGGGTTCAATCCCTGGGTCGGGAAGATCCCCTGGAGAAGGAAATGGCAACCCACTCCAGTACTCTTGCTTGGAAAATCCCATGGACGGAAGAGCTTGGTGGGCTACAGTCCATGGGTCACAAAGAGTTGGACATGACTGAGCGAATTCACTTCTTTAATAGGAAGCATAGAAAACTGTCCATCTTTAATTTCCTCCTCCACATGAAGGATCTTCTCTATCTTCTTTTGGCTTGTGCTGGCCAAGATGTCCCCAGCCCTATTGATTGAGATGGCCAGTTCTATGACCCCTGTCTAAAGGCCACGCAGAGCCTCTGTGTCCTTATTGTCTTCTTTGAAAACTGCTATTAATAGTTGTATATCTAAAAAACAATTTTGGTTGCTGTTATTTTATTTTTTTGCTGTGTGAACTTTGGAGTTAAAGATTGGAATCCTACCTGTAATTCCTCTCTAGCTCAGAGTTGTTTCTGTTTATTGGGCGTATTTTGCTTTTGGTAGTAGAGAGAGCATACTTCCCTAGAATGTCTGTAGTGACTGAAGGGGAACATGGAAGTAAAGTGCCTGAGGAAGCACCCAGCATGTGGACATTTATTTATCAGTCCCTTCCTTCACATTTCTTTTCCAGAAACAACTTTAGTTTTCTTTCTGACATTTTCCAGTGGGTGATCTATGCTAAAATTATTATTATTATCAATTGATATAATTTTAAAGCTTTACCTATAGTTAATACTTTCATTGTTGTTTGGTTGCTCAGTTGTGTCTGACTCTTTATGACCTCATGGACTGTAGCCTGCCAGGCTTCTCTGTCCATAGGATTCCCCAGGCAGGAATACTGGAGTGGGTAGCTGTTCCCTTCTCCAGTGGATCTTCCCAACCCAGGGATCGAACTGCATCTCTCATGTCTTCTGCGTTGGCAGGTGGATTCTTTACTGCTGAGCCACCAGCAAAACCCTAAGAATTTACTTGTGTATCCTACAGTATTAACTAAAATGCCCTAGTAAAAGCTGAATGGAGTCAGATTGAGAGGCCTGGTATTGGGTTGGACAAAAGGTTTGTTTGGGTTTTTCCATAAGATGTTACAGAAAAACCTAAAGGAACTTCTTGGCCAACCCCAATAGAAGCCATGTATTCCCTGAGTCTCCTGTTGTACTTTATGGGCCTAACCAGTTCTTTACTCACAAGCCTTCAGGGCTGAAGGAGACTGGAACATTTTGTGTTTTGCTTGAAGTGGGACTGGCTGCAAAGAGACAGTTTTGAAGTTCATATATTGTTCTGAAGCTAAAGAACATTGTCACACATACCTGCTAGAATATTACAATATTATCTGCTTTTGCTGTATATCTTGTTGAGTTGAGCCTTCAGTTCAGTTCTGTTCAGTCACTCAGTCGTGTCCGACTCTTTGCGACCCCATGAATCGCAGCACGCCAGGCCTCTCTGTCCATTACCAACTCCCAGAGTTCGCTTAAACTCACGTCCATTGAGTTGGTGATGCCATCCAGCCATCTCATCCTCTGTCTTTCCCTTCTCCTCCTGCCCCCAATCCCTCCCAGTGTCAGTCTTTTCCAATGAGTCAACTCTTCTCATGAGGTGGCCAAAGTACTGGAGTTTCAGCTTTAGCATCATTCCTTCCAAAGAACACCCAGGGCTGATCTCCCTTAGAATGGACTGGTTGGATCTCCTTGCAGTCCAAGGGACTCTCAAGAGTCTTCTCCAACACCACAGTTCAAAAGCATCAATTCTTCAGCGCTCAGCTTTCTTCACAGTCCAACTTCCACATCCATACATGACCACTGGAAAAACCATAGCCTTGACTAGACGGACCTTTGTAGGCAAAGTAATGTCTCTGCTTTTGAATATGCTGTCTAGGTTGGTCATAACTTTCCTTCCAAGGAGTAAGCGTCTTTTAATTTCATGGCTGCCGTCACCATCCACAGTGATTTAGGAGCCCCCCCAAAATAAAGTCTGACACCGTTTCCAGTGTTTCCCCATCTATTGAGCTTATATGCCAAAGTGAATATTAAAAATATTTTATAGGATTTTCTGATTAGTATATTTTATGTTATTTTTATTATCTTCCTTGATTGCTAATATTTAATAATAATTACCTCACAATTTTGAGGTAAACTTTATAGGTTATTCTCACTGAGGATTTTTACCTTAGTTATAAACGAAGTTATAAACCAGTCAATCTTAAAGGAAATCAACCCTGAATATTCATTAGAAGGACTGATGATGAAGCTGAAGCTCCAATACTTTGGCCACCTGATGCGAAGAACTGACTCAATGGAAAAGACCCCGATGCTGGGAAAGATTGAAGGCAAAAGTAGAAAGCGGTGGCAGAGGGAGAGATGGTTATATAGCATCACTGACTCAACAGACGTGAATTTGAGCCACTCTGGGAAATGGTGAAGGACAGGGAAGCCTGAAGTGCTGCAGTCCTTGGGGTTGCAGTATCAGACACAATGTGCCAATTAAACGACAAGAACTTAAATGAAGAAAGCACATTTTAAAGCAAACCTTTGCTCATTCTTTGCCCAAATTATTATTTTTTACTTCTTTGAATTTAAAAATCTCATTTGCAACTTTGAACTCTATTCTGCTCCTGGGCTTTTCTTTCTTTTCCTTCCTTTCCAAACCCCATCTCCCCTCTCACACTGTGTATTTAAATCTGAGTTTTGCTACTGGCCTTGCTGCTTACACCCTGAAAACTCTAAATAGCTTATCCTGCCAATTTTGTATTATCTGTGAAAACTGTAGCCCATTTCTTTTTTTCTACCTGGCTACTTCAGGCTCCATCATTTGTTTATTTTCTTCAGGAAAAAAAAGAACCTGATATTTAAAGTCTAGCTTGGATTTGCCTCTTTCAAGAGCCTTGTAGGACCTGCTAGGCTTATAAATGAGAATCCGGATTTGTTGGGAGGGAGCTTGGACCCCAAGAGCACACTTCCCACCCCAGGACCCAGGTGACTGGGGCTGTTTCTAACACCAGGCACCACTAGACTTGTGGTGATTACTTATTATCAATATGTGGGAGTGACCCTGAATAACTGACTCTCTTCTTCTTGACAGTACCGCTGGACAGCACATAATCTTCATGTGGTAGGAAAATATAGCTTAGGGAACCTAGCAAGCGACCCATTCCTCTGTTCTTGCCTGGAGTATCCCGTGGACAGAGGAGCCTAGTGGGCTACAGTGACTCTTTGGGACCCCGCAGACTGTAGCCCACCAGGCTCTTCTGTTCACAGGACTCTCCAGGCAAGAATACTGGAATGGGTTGCTGTGCCCTCTTCCAGGGGCTCTTCCTGACCCCATGGAGTGAACCTGCGTTGCCTGCAGTTCCTGAATTGCAGGCAAATTCTTTACTGCTGAGCCATCAGGGAAGCCCAGGTGAAGTTGACCTGATTCAAAATGTCAATCAACCAATCATTAAATTGATTTCCTATTGTATATTTAATATGACACCAGAAGCAATGAGGTTTCACTAAAAGTTACTTGATGTGTCATTTGATATATACTTTATTTAGACTTATGTGGTAGTGGAAGTTCTTTCTGGAGGAGGCTGTGCAGGAGGAACATACATCTTTAAGAGCACTGTAGACTGTAGTTACACGTATCTACTCCTCAGAAGACTTTCTGGGGTACAGAAAGACATGCTGGCACCATCAGTATGTGGCCAGTAAATGAAAACTTAGGAATGAATGAAGGACAGAGGAGAGAAGGCATGGAAGGAGAAGACAGCCTAGAACAGGGTCCTCATAGACTCCAATGCTTAATAAAATAATAAGCCAGCCAGGCATCTTTATTGAAAGCAGAATTAGCTGACTTACTCCTTAGAATCCGAAAATCAATGTAATAAATGGACTCTAGAATCTACAGCTTCTGAATTAATAGGTTTCTTTTTTCCTTTCAGTTAGCTTTGAACTCAATAAAGAAGGAAGATACTTTAGGACACACTGTTCTTTTGGTTATGATGTTCTGTTTTATGTATACAGTTTTGTATCTGTTGTTGATCTTTTTTAAGAAGCGGGATTGAAAAATTATATAAAAAAAAGAGGCAGAGGACTTTTATTGACACTTTATCTTCTGAGTTGAGGTTGGGTTTTCTTAAACTAAGCAGTGGTTTTCTTGTCTGGAAAGGAATTCAGGTGAGTGTTTTTTGTTTCTGAAATCTGGAGGACACAGTCTTAAGGTAGAAACTATAGTTCATGCTTCCAAATATAGCTTCTCATGTAAATAGTCTTAACATCGGAAGGTCAGGTCTTTATTTTATTTACAAGGTAGATTTTATATGATATGCTTGATTTTTTAAAAAAACAATAGCTTAAACTTTATTAAAGAAAGAATTATAATTTGTGCCAAAAAGCTGAGTTTCTAGTCATTAGTTTATTCCCAAGTCTTATCTCTTCAGCTAAAGCATTTTATTATCTGGATCGCACTGTCTGAGGGCTCGGATTCGAGCACAGCAGTGATTGCGTACCCGGGGCTGAATCAGAGACAGGGAACACAGCTTCCTCCTGGACTGCCAGGCTCCTGCCTCTAGCTCGATCCTGCGCCTAGTGGTGAAGATTGACAAGACCACACATGAACGTGGATTTCGTTTTCGGGGTGTGACTGTGGCAGTGGGGGTGTTACTTTTTATTAGAGCGAGTGACCTTTCCTAGCATCCTCTGCAGTTCCAGTTCTGTTAGGTGTAGTCAGCCAGAGACAACTGGCTAGTTATTATGATAGGTAGGGCTTCCCTGGTGGCTCAGATGGAGAGTTCACCTACAAGGCAGGAGACCCAGGTTTGACCCCTGGGTCAGGAAGATCCCTTGGAGAAGGGAACGGCAACCCACTCCATTATTCTTGCCTGAAGAATCCCACGGACAGAGGAGCCTGGTGGGCTATAATCCATGGGGTCGCATAGAGTTGGACACGACAGAGCAACTAAGACATACACATGATCGATTTAGTCCACGTCTTCCTTTGACTCCAGCTCTGCCTCTCTTAATTCTTGTTTGTGGAAGTTTAGTATTCCGAAATAGAATCCAGCAAATGTCGGCTAGCTGGTGTTCTCTCATATCTGTTCTTTATGTTTCTGATAAGTCTGATTGTGGATATGATCCATGCTACAACATGGTACTAGATCATAGCATGGATCATATCCACAATCAGACTTTTTTTTTCCCTTGAATATTTATTTCATTTATTTATTTGGCTGCACCAGGTCTTGGTTGTGGCATCTAGTTCCCCGACCAGGGATTGAACCTGGGCCCCTGCATTGGGCGTACAGAGTCTTAGCCACTGGACCACCAGGGAAGTCCCTCAAGTATCCTTTTTTAAAATTTAATTTTATTTATCTATTTCTTTTTGGCTGTGCTGGGCCTTCTCTAGTTGCGGTGCATGGGCTTCTCACCATAGTGGCTTCTCTTGTCGCAGAGCATGGGCTCTCGGTGCTCAGGCTTCAGCAGGGACAGCACGTAGGCTCAGCAGTTGTGGCTCCTGGGTTCTGAGCACAGGCTCAGTAGTTGTGGCGCATGGGCTTGGTTGCTCCCCAGCATGTGGGGTTTTCCTGGATCAGGGATTGAACCTGTGTCTCTTGCATTGGCAGGTGGATTGTTTACACTGAGCCCCCAAGGAAGCCCTCAGGTATTCTTCATCCTGTGGGACCAGCATGGTTCACTAGCAAGGTGGCTGTTTTTAGGCAATTGTTTCAAGTTATTGGGAATTTCGTTAAATTCCATAAACCAACAATATATCTGTGTCACTCCAGAAAATTTCACTTTAGCCCTTGGTTAAAAAAAGGAAAAATCTCTAGAAGGTTTTGCTTGATAGAATTTCTTCTGGTAGATGTTTAGGGAGGTATATGTGCATGTTGGTATACCTAAAGGCTGATCTACAACTTTTACATTTTCCTTTGATATATATTCTCCTCCAATAAAACATATAAGGTATGGATTTTGCACCATAGCTTAAGAAAATAAGATAATATACTTCTGCCTGCATCAGTCTTTTCTTCGCCAATTGGGTGTACTCTCTTCAATGAACTATCATGCACTTAAACTTCAAACTTATCACCTTAGGTTTGTATTGCAGCCATTCATGCCTGTTAAATTGTCACTCCTGTGAGATCTGAGACTCCAGTGAGACCAATAACTTGTTATTGAATGTTCAGTGCCCAAAGGAGTGTTTTGCAGATAGTCGATAGTAGATATTTCCTGATTGAATTGATTGAATTATTCACTTTTAATATCTCTTCAATTGGTGATCTGCAGAAGATAGGATACTACAAGGAGGTGTAGGTAATAGTAGCAGCCTCTTTGTACTTGGAAGCTACACCCAGGAAACAATATCACTGCAACAATTTATTCTGAACTTGCACATCCAGAGAAACTTAAGGTCTAATCTAGTACCATGTTGTAGCATGGATCATATCCACAATCAGACTTATCGGAGACATAAAGAACAGACTTTTGGACACAGTGTGGGAAGGAAAGGGTGGGATGATTTGAGAGAGTAGCATCTGAGACATATGCATTCAGTTCAGTTCAGTTCAGTCACTCAGTCGTGTCCGACTCTTTGTGACCCCATGAATCGCAGTGCGCCAGGCCTCCCTGTCCATCATCAACTCCCGGAGTTCACCCAGATTCACGTCCATCGAATCAGTGATGCCATACAGCCATCTCATCCTCTGTCGTTCCCTTCTCCTCCTGCCCACAATCCCTCCCAGCATCAGAGTCTTTTCCAATGAGTCAACTCTTCGCATGAGGTGGCCAAAGTACTGGAGTTTCAGCCTCAGCATCATTCCTTCCAAAGAAATCCCAGGGCTGATCTCCTTCAGAATGGACTGGTTGGATCTCCTTGCAGTCCAAGGGACTCTCAAGAGTCTTTTCCAACACCACAGTTCAAAAGCATCAATTCTATGGCGCTCAGCCTTCTTCACAGTCCAACTCTCACATCCATATATGACTACTGGAAAAACCATAGCCTTGACTAGACGGACCTTAGTCAGCAAAGTAATGTCTCTGCTTTTGAATATGCTATCTAGGTTGGTCATAACTTTCCTTCCAAGGAGTAAGCGTCTTTTAATATCATGGCTGCAGTCACCATCTGCAGTGATTTTGGAGCCCCCCAAAATAAAGTCTGACACTGTTTCCACTGTTTCCCCATCTATTTCCCATGGAGTGATGGGACCAGATGCCATGATCTTAGTTTTCTGAATGTTGAGCTTTAAGCCAACTTTTTCACTCTCCTCTTTCACTTTCATCAAGAGGCTTTTTAGTTCCTCTTCACTTTCTGCCATAAGGGTGGTGTCATCTGCATATCTGAGGTTATTGATATTAATGCCGGCAATCTTGATTCCAGCTTGTGTTTCTTCCAGTCCAGCGTTTCTCATGATGTACTCTGCATAGAAGTTAAATAAGCAGGGTGACAATATACAGCCTTGATGTACTCCTTTTCCTATTTGGAACCAGTCTGTTGTTCCATGTCCACTTCTAACGGTCGCTTCCTGACCTGCATACAGGTTTCTCCAGACGCAGGTGAGATGGTCTGGTATTCCCATCTCTTTCAGAATTTTCCACAGTTTATTGTGATCCACACAGTCAAAGGCTTTGGCATAGTCAGTAAAGCAGAAGTAGATGTTTTTCTGAAACTCTCTTGCTTTTTCCATGATCCAGTGGATGTTGGCACTTTGATCTCTGGTTCTTCTGCCTTTTCTAAAACCAGTTTGAACATCAGGAAGTTCATGGTTCACGTATTGCTGAAGCCTGGCTTGGAGAATTTTGAGCATTACTTTAATGTGAGATGAGTGCAATTGTGCAGTAGTTTGAGCATTCTTTGGAATTGCCTTTCTTTGGGATTGGAAGGAAAACTGACCTTTTCCAGTCCTGTGGCCACTGCTGAGTTTTCCAAATTTACTGGCATATTGAGTGCAGCACTTTCACAGCATCATCTTTCAGGATTTGAAACAGCTCAACTGGAATTCCATCACCTCCACTAGCTTTGTTCGTAATGATGCTTTCTAAGGCCCCCTTGACTTCACATTCCAGGATGTCTGGCTCTAGATTAGTGATCACACCATTGTGATTATGTTGGTCTTGAAGATCATTTTTGTAAAGTTCTTCTGTGTATTCTTACCACCTCTTCTTAATATCTTCTGCTTCTGTTAGGTCCATTACCATTTCTGTCCTTTATTGAGCCCATCTTTGCATGAAATGTTCCCTTGGTATCTCTCATTTTCTTGAAGAGATCTCTAGTCTTTCCCATTCTGTTGTTTTCCTCTGTTTCTTTGCATTGATCGCTGAAGAGGCTTTCTTATCTCTTCTTGCTGTTCTTTGGAACTCTGCATTCAGATGCTTATATCTTTCCTTTTCTCCTTTGCTTTTTGCCTCTCTTCTTTTCACAGCTATTTGTAAGGCCTCCCCAGACAGCCATTTTGCTTTTTTGCATTTCTTTCCATGGGGATGGTCTTGATCCCTGTCTCCTGTACAATGTCACGAACCTCATTCCATAGTTCATCAGGCACTCTATCTATCAGATCTAGGCCCTTAAATCTATTTCTCACTTCCACTGTATAATCATAAGGGATTTGATTTAGGTCATACCTGAATGGTCTAGTGGTTTTCCCTACTTTCTTCAATTTGAGTCTGAATTTGGCAATAAATGATCTGAGCCACAGTCAGCTCCTGGTCTTGTTTTTGTTGACTGTATAGAGCTTCTCCATCTTTGGCTGCAAAGAATATAATGTCTGATTTCAGTGTTTACCATCTGGTGATGTCCATGTGTTGATAGCCAGTGAGAATTTGCTGATTGATGCAGGGAGCTTAAACCCAGTGCTCTGTGACAACCTAGAGGGGTGGGATGCGGGTGGGAGGTGGGAGGGAGGTTCAAGAGGGAGGGGACCTATATATATATACCTGTGGCTGATTTATGACAGAAACCAACACAATATTGTAATTATCCTCCAATTAAAAAGAAAACAATTGGACTCTCAGGGTTGGAAGGGTCCTGAGATGGCACCTGTTTAAACCTTCCATCCAGTGCTCGAGTTCCTTCTGTGGCAGTGGTGTCCACCTTGGCTATCAATTTGAATGACTTGAGCTTCAAAAGCCCTGTAGTAAAAAAAACAAACCCGTTTTCATGCTTCATCTCACTCCAGCTTTATAAACATCTCTGTGGGTGGGACCTGGGCCTCCATCCTGGAAAAAACTCCTTGGGTGGTTGCAGTGTGCATTCTGGGTTCAGAACCAGGGTATCTTCCCCATGTGATCGAACTCCTCTGGTGATGAGCACCTCACTATCCAACTTAATCTTGTGTTTATTCCATTTACCCCAATAGTGACTTAATTATGAATGTTTAAATTATATACTATTTAAATTACATAACATAAATCAAGCGTCCCAATTTAATACTCAGCTGTTGATAAACAACACTGAAGAGAGAGTGATATTTAAATTCAAGTTATCCTCTTTGAAGAGGTACTGCTGTACTTTTGAATGACTTCCAAAAGGCTGATCATAAAGAACCACTTTACTCATTTTCAAATTCTATTTTAGTGGTAATCAAGTTACTTGGTGTGACTCAGATGAACAGTCTACTCTTAGAGTATTAGGATCATTTCACTTTCTTGTACCTGGAAAAACAGAGAAGAAACGGGCAGATTGCTTTTGTATTCACCTGCCTGCACCCGTTAAGGAGACCCTTTTGGAAATGTGCTGGTTTCTTAGGACTGCAATGTACCATCTAGGAAACTTGAGGTATGCTGGAAGGGGAGCTTTTGTACAGCTCTTTGACTTGAGAGGAGAATTTTTAGAGAAAGCTGTATGTGACCACACTGAGACTGCTTATCTATATGTCAACTCACTTGAATACTTTTGCATTCCCTTTGAACCTTTAAAAGAATCTAGGTGCTAAAAGTCAGTATGTAACATCATTACTAGGTACTTATATAGCTTTGGAGTCAGACAAACCTGGATTTGAGCCTTATCTCCATGTCTCCTCATTGTTATTCTTATTCCATCGCTAAGTCATGTCTGATGCTTTGCCATGGACAGCAGCAAGTCAGAATTCCCTGTCCTTCACTCTCTCCTGGAGTTTGCTCCAACTCATGTTCATTGAGTTGGCAATACCATCCAACCATCTCATCCTCTGTCACCCTCTTCTCCTTTTGCCTTCAATCTGCCCCAGCATCAGGGTCTTTTCCAATGAGTCAGGTCTTCGCATCAGGTGGTCAAAGTATTGGAGCTTCAGCATCAGTCTTTCCAATGAATGTTCAAGGTTGATTTCCTTTAGGATTGGTTTGATCTCCTTGCAGTCCAAGGGACTCTGAAGAGTCTTCTCCAACACCACAGTTCAAAAGTATCCTAGGGCAAAAATTATCATTGTATCTCAGTCTCATATCTCTGTTTGTAAAGTAGAGATAATGACACATATCTTATAGGGGTGTGGTGAGGACTGATAGTAATAATGCATCTAAAGTCTCACCTTAGCCCCTGGGTTTTAGGGGCTATTAACTTAAAATAGTTAAGTAGTTTGCACTGAAACCGGGGTTTTCAAGGATGAATAAAAGTTTGTTGGTAAAGAGGAGAGTTAAGGCCATTTTAAGGAGAGAGAGAAAAGAGAAAACCCTCCAACACACCAGCCTGTGGATCACCTGGCAGAACTATTTGTAAGAAGACACGGTGTGGGGAGTGCTCTGGACGCAGTGAACCCTGTGGAGGTGGTGATCAGATTTAAGGACAGGCAAGAGCTGCAGTCCATGGGGTTGCAAAGAGTCGGACACAACTGAACGACTGAACTGAACTGAACTGAACTGAAGATGGGTCCATGATGAGTGTTTTATATCTGGTTATGAGTTTTGATTTTATAAAGTTTTGAGTCAGTGAGACCCACTTGTGTTTTAGGAATGTACCTGGAATATAGAAATCCAGGTGGCCAGTTGTTGCAAGTTTATGTCCAGTAACTCAATGACATAGGAATAGAGTAATTATAACAGGAGTTAAGAGATTTGAATGAGTTTTCTGGCTGGTTTTGCTTTTTGTATGAGGGAAGAGTTTTGAACATAAAAGACAGGGTTAAGGGGTGTGTGTGTGTGTGTGTGTGTGTGTGTGTGTGTGTGTGTGTGATTTCCCCAAGGCCTAAAGGTCATTAGAGGCAGGGACCCACTTCTAACGCTTGTTTGGTACCCACAGTGCATCAAATCATACTCAATAAATACTTAACTACATTTGAGTAAAAAACAAAATTATAAGATCTGGGATGTTTGTATATGTATACTTTATTATTTTGATAAATCTATGGGATATTACAAGAATAATCCTGGATGCATAGTGGAAAATTCACTCTTCACCACCTTTGGTTAAATAAAATAATCCAGGTATCTGATAACATAGCGATCTCATTAAAATTAATCTTTGTATTTAATAATGTGTTCTCTCTTCTGATTGTTACCATTTCCTTTAAAATGTAATTGTCTACAATCCTTTTAATTTTGGGTGTGTCAACAGAACTGTTCTTCCCATTTTGCAGTTGAAGAATTCTGCTAGGGCAGTTTGAGACAGACCAAATCCTGAACTTGGAATTCTCAGTGGTAATTCTGTAGCTCAAAGCTTCAGTCATAAATCCTGAGACCAGGAAACAACAAGCAGTGACGCTATTAGAAAGGCTTTCATGTTCCAAGAAGTGTATTACTTTATACACAAAATAGTCAATGCATTATTTAAATATTATTACATGGGGACTTTTTATTTTCCTGGGTGATCCCCCCCCCCCCCCCCCTTTTTGAGGCTATCTAATGCTATTGGATTGTAAACGTAGGTTCACGTGAGTGCATTCGGGGACACACACCAGTTGAGGAGGTCCTGAGCGAAGTTCTCACACACGCAGACTGTAGGGTGGCAACGCTTAACCTCGAACAGGTAAAGAGCCACTTCCGACTCCCACGGAGTCGGGAGAGAGTGTGACCTTGTGATTCCCATTCGTAAGGTCTGCAGGAAGATCCTGTATCACCAGGACTCAGCACTACTCACCGATCAATTCTGCAGCCAGGGGAAGACACCGAGGAGGAGAGCTGACCTGTCAGATGGCGGTTCGCGTGAGACACGGCACCTGCCTCCCCGTCAGCGCGTCTCAGGCCCTGTACCTCTGACGACGGAAGAAAGCAGGACGCTCCTGGGCGGTTTCCGGTCTGGCTTCCGCTGACAGGAGGGCGGGCAGCCGCTGCGTGCTGGGCTCCTTTCTCTGTGCTGCGGCACTGTGGTGGCCACCGCAGGGCCCTTCCAGGGAAAGACAGTGACAGAAGAAGAGCGACGTGGCCGGAGCCTCTGTGAGGCTGAAAAACCACATTCTACTGACCCTGCGCTCCAGGGTCTGGCTGGGTGACCCGGATGTGTGACACGTGGGCCAGTGGTCCCAGGACTTAGGTCACAGAGACACGCATGGTCGTTCCGTCAGTGAGGTGACTGATGAGTTGACCAGTCTGTTGACTGGGAGCTCACGGTACATCCTGATAAACTCTCTCGGGGACAAATCCTCTGAAATGGCATCATGTCTGTGGTGATGACTGGATTCTCGTAAAGAAAAGCCTTCTCCTTATTGACTCTTCCTCCTATTCATTTAGGGGTCTTCCTCGTGCCTCAGTAGTGAAGAATACGCCTGCAATACAGGAGTTGCGGGTTCAATCCCTGGGTGGGAAGATCCCCTGGAGGAGGGCATGGCAACCCACTCCAGTATTCTTGCCTGGAGAATCTCACAGACTCAGGAGCCTGGAGGGCTACGAACTATGGGTTCACAAAGAGTGGGACATGACTGAAGTGACTTGTCATGCACGCATACCTATTCATTTAGGTCCAGAGGATCCAATTATACCTTAGCTTTTTATGTTACTGAGTCAAGGGATGAGGCAGGTCTAGTTACTTCTTACATAGTTCTCTTGTTGGAACAAAGGCCCTGAAAGATGGCATCTGTGGGCCTTTAATATCAACATTAAACAGCAGGTGAATTGTATTTTCTTTACATGTAAGGAAATAATGACTTCTGTAGAGTAACTCTGAAATGCAGCCATTGCATTATTGTCAGGACTGATAAATCTCTTAAACTGTTATCAATTCTGTCATGTACTTTATGTTTTAAGATGCTCCTAGATAATTCTTGTCCCACAGAAACTGTGAGATGGTAAATATTTGCTGCTGTTTCAAGTTGATGTTGTGGGGTGATTTATTATGCAACAATAGAAGATAGCAATACATGGGAATTCTGTATTTTCCTGGGTGGTGTTTTTCTTTCCCTTTGAGGCCATCTAATGCTATTGGATTACTTCCTTTGTGTTTTTCCTTCAGCTCTAGAATTCTTGCTTATGATAGTGAGTTTTAAAACTAACAATTGTAAAGTGGTACTTTTCATAGTGATTGTCACACAATAGTGCGTAAGGAAATTGTAGTCACATCTAGTAGTTCTAAGCAAATTTGGTATAAAGGTCTGTACTAAAAAATGATATACTCTGCTTGTGCAGAAGAGAATTTTTGTAACCTATTTTCCAACAAATGTGTATTTTTCCTCTTTAAGATATTACCTGTTTGAGATTATTTTATGTTTTAAATCACATTGTGAAGTTCGGAGAAAGAACAAGCTTGGACATTTTTTATGAAGAGTTTATTGTAGGGAGGAAGACAGAATATAGAAGTAACTGCTGCCTTCTTGGCAGGGAGGGGTATTTTCAGTGTTTTAATCAGTGCTGTACTGCCCAGGCAAAATGTGGGCAGAGTTTATAAAAGGCAGAATCCTGCAGTGGAGGGCACACATGTGAGGCTTGTGTGACTGGCACCACCCATGAGCCAGAATGCTCACCAAATCCACACGTGGATCACAGATTCCATCACGTCCCTAATGACATGACTCATCACTTTCATGTAATAGTATGTCGTTGATACTTAGACCATTAATCAAGGAGCACATGATATTTATAAATCTAATTATTTTCAGAAATATGATAATCCAGAACACCAGTATGACATGGATTAATATCTAGTACCTTTATGTTTTTTAATCACTCATATTTTACTCTTGAAAGTTGTACAGTCTTTCAGAAATGGGCCTGTTAACTGGGGATCCTGGTGTTTCCTAGGGTTCCAGGGGAGGGAAGGTTAAGATGAGTCAGCTCTTATCAGAGACTGTGAAGACCCATAAGCCAACAGGATGCTATACTTCTGCATCACATCTTCCTAATATCTGTTTCAAAATCTTTGTTCTGTTGAATGAGAAGAAACGTTCTCAATGAAAGCTGATTCATTACCTATTTGTGCCCATTTCTCCCCACCTCCCCATCAGCAAATTCTCTCTCTTTCTCTCTATGCTCTAAATTCTCTATCTTGGCTAACTTTGTGCCAGTGCAGAAATGATTAGTAAGAATATCATTTAGATCAAACAATAATTCATTTTGGAAACATGACTGTCTTATAGCAACAAAGCAAAGGCAGAGAGATAAATGAATACATATTGCCTTCACATATAAAATTTTGTATGTTTACATACACAAATGTAGATATAGACGTTATATGTGTGTGTGTGTGCATGTGCGTGCGTGCACGCATGCATGCTTAGTCAATCAGTGGTGTCTGACTCTTTGTGACCCCATGGACTGTAGCCCAGTAGGCTCCTCTCTCCATGGGATTCTCCAGGCAAGAATACTGGAGTGGGTTGCCATTTCTTTCTCTAGTTATATATGTATACTTATGTTTACTTACTCATATGTAACAATGCATATGTATAACAACTGGGAAGCAGAGACTGGGGTTCAGGCATAAGGACCTGACCAAGGTGAGTGAGCAGATGACAGACAAAAACAAAGACTCAAAGATGCCTCCAAGGGTTCTAGTTAAAAGACCTACTTTAACCTCGTGCTGCTGCTGCTGCCAAGTCGCTTCAGTCGTGTCCGACTCTGTGCGACCCCACAGACGGCAGCCCACCAGGCTCCACCATCCCTGGGATTCTCCAGGCAAGAACACTGGAGTGGGTTGCCATAGAGATATATAATTACAAAACTTTGATTTTTATTGATAGAACCCAGAGGTGTGGTGATGGCAGGAATTACTATCCTGTGAATGAGAAAATAGAGACTTGAAGAATTTTAACTGACTTGCTTAAAGTCTTATAGTCAATAAGGAACAAAACTGAAAGTTGAACTGGGGGTTCTGTCTTCAGATCTGCTTAGAACTTTCCATTCCCAGAGATTCCTCAGTCCAGTCCTTGGATGGTTCTCTGGGGTTCCGTAAGGTGATAAAATGTATGCTTGTGTGTAGTCTGAATTTCCTCACCGGGGGACTCAGACTTGCAGATTCGCAAAGGGGTCACGTCTCAAAAGAACTTAAGAACTTGGTTTCTCCTTGGTTACTGTCTGGCCCATGTGACTGAAAGGATGATGAAGTAGGAGGGGCAGCCCTACCTAGTAACTGGATTGTGGAAAAGCCCTCTCCCAGAAGGGAGGTGCCTCATGGTGAGAAGACTCCTGCGTGTGGGATCAACCTGGAGCCTGTTATACAGAATGGAGTAAGTCAGGAAGAGGAAAACGAATACTAAATACTAACATGAAATCTAGAAAGATGGTATTGAGGAATCTATTTGCAGGGCAGGAATAGAAGCGCAGACACAGAGAACAGACTGTGGACACAGCGGGGGAAGGAGAGGGCGGGGCGAGTGGAGAGAGTAGCGTGGAAACGTGTGCGTCACCATGCGTGAAGTAGAAAGCCAGTGGGAATCTGCTATATGACATAGGGAGTAACCCAGCGTTCTGGGGCAACCCAGAGGCATGGGAGGGACGTTCAGGAGGGAGGGGCCGTATGTATACCTACGGCTGATTCATGTTGATGCGTGGCAGAAGCCAATGCAATACTGTAAAGCATTTATCTTCCAATTAAAAAGGGAGAGAAAAAGCAAGACTGTGGAATTCAGTGGATTTTTAAAGGGAATTTTTTACCTGGGAAGGAGCTGGCTCTGGATCCCAGTTGGGGAAACAGGTTGGACTCAAGAGCTTAGGTCTCAAAGATTTCGTGACTCTGCGAAGGGGTTAGAGCTCACCCGTGTATATGTGGGGTTTCTGGTCCCTTTGGCCTGCCTCCCACAGACAGTAGGTTCTTCACTCTGCTGTGGGCTGATGACCAACCGCAGAGGAACTGGACTCTCCCAGAGGAACTGGGAGACTCTGGTTTCTAACCACCATCAGCGGGGTGCTGTGGACAGTTCTAGTGAGGGCGGTGTGGGTGCCTTTTGGTGAAAACAAGCTTAAATTTTGTTATCAAGAGCCATTCTCTGCCATTTTATAATCTAACCTCCAATAGCTCTGTTGAAAAGGGGATGACAGAGGATGAGATGCCTGGATGGCATCGCCGACTCAAAGGACGTGAGTCTGAGTGAACTCCAGGAGTTGGTGATGGACAGGGAGGCCTGGTGTGCTGCGATTCATGGGGTCGCCAACAGTGGGACATGACTGAGCGACTGAACTGATACTCTGTGAGTGGAATACTTGTTAGTATCCACTTAATACTAGTTAAGTGGAAGTGGCTCTATATGAAAATGTCTATGGAGAAGTTCTCTAATTGCCACAATTCTTTCCCCCCCACCATCAGCAGTAGTAAACAGGAAAAATTCTTTAGCAGAAAACAGGGAAGAACTAAAGTAGTGAGGCTGGAGTCTGAGACTGCGTGGACGAACATAGCCTGCAGACGAAGACCTTGGTAGGAGTTACTGTGGACACGCTAGCGACTTTCTGAAGTTGAACTGTGTCCGCTGTGAGGTTTTGGCTTTTATAAAAACTTGGAGACCATCAGAACAAATTGACATGAAAGTCGTGTCAGAGTAAAGCATTGCTGATGGCTCACAACCTCAAGCGTGGCCCCCGAAGCGTTTTGCAACACAACAGTTCTCGATCCTTTGAGTGTTTACTGAGGAGATCAATGTTGGCGTATCCGTATGAATGTGCACATTTGTGCTGTTGGCAACTGGTTTAAAAAGCTTAGAGCAAAGTCCTGTGGCACTCACAGCATCTTCTCTCTAGTAAAAAGGTACCAATAACAATTACCTTCAGACTCACCGCCATGAACCAGCGTATCCAAATGATCTTCAATGGTTTGGCTCATCCTCTTTCTCAGGTAGAGACCAGAAAGTTGAAAGTGTGTTTTGGGGCTAAGATTTTTTCAAGTGCAGTTAAATCACAGTTAAGACTTTTCTTCCAGACAAGATCGTATGAAAAATTCAAATGTCTCCCTGTTTAATGTTAAATATGAGGGTAAAGAATCTTGGCTATAAATTGGCAGAGATGGATAGAGAGAAACTCATTCAAGCTACTCAAAATGGCAATAAGACAAACGGCTTCCCACAGCTGTCATAAAACAGTTGATAGAGACATCATATTTAAAAAATAAAATGTTATTTATTTTCTTCAGTTCGAGGAAATGCCTTTTGTTTTTCCTTTCAGAATAAGAATAAACATTCATCTTTATGGCAGTCTCATGCCCTGGGAAAAGGCGTCTTTTGTCACAGAATTTACTTGAAGTCTCTATGAGCACAGAGTGTTCTAATCCAGCTTGTACAGAACGTACATTTTTATAGTTCTTTACAGTTCACAAAGCTCTTTGAACATTTATTATCTCACTGAATAGGCTGGAGTCCTATTTCTGATTTCCCAGCTGATCTACCATTTGAAAAGCAGAAACTGCGAAACCTCTCCCAGATTCACTTTTTTTTTTTTTTAAATGAGGAAATTAGTGCCATCCTAAATGACTGGGCTTTTTTTTCAAATAGATTAATAAGAGTGTGTTTTCTCTATAAATAAGCTAGCAACCACAATACCTGAAGATCACAATCAACTGATCCAAATGTTGTTGAATTAACTATTTAATTTGAGTTTTGGAGTGCATTAATTTTATCAAGTAATGATTAGAAGAGCTTGGTGCAGAATTATGTATCAGTATTACTGGTATTTCAATGTTTTTCTTTCATGTGTATACATCTCTTAAAATAATCAAGTTTTATTGTATTTCATGTGATAACTCACTCTTTAGTAGAATCAAAAGCTTATGCCTAAATGGTTTCAGTTCAGTTCAGTCACTCAGTTGTGTCTGACTCTTTGCAGTCCCATGAACTGCAGCACGCCAGGCCTCCCTGTCTATCACCAACTCCCGGAGTTCACCCAAACCCATGTCCATCGAGTCGGTGATGCCATCCAGCCATCTCATCCTCTGTCATACCCTTTTCCTCCTTCCCTCAATCTTTCCCAGCATCAGGGTCTTTTCCAATGAGTCAGCTCTTCGCATCAGGTGGCCAAAGTATTGAAGTTTCAGCTTCAACATCCGTCCTTCCAATGAACACCCAGGACTGATCTCCTTTAGGATGGATTGGTTGGATCTCCTTGCAGCCCAAGGGACTCTCAAGAGTCTTCTCCAACACCACACTTCAAACGCATCAATTCTTCGGTGCTCAGCTTTCTTTATATTCCAACTCTCACATCCATACACGACCACTGGAAAAACCATAGTCTTGACTAGATGGAACTTTGTTGGCAAAGTAATGTCTCTGCTTTTGAATATGCTGTCTAGGTTGGTCATAACTTTCCTTGCAAGGAGTAAGCGTCTTTTAATTTCATGGCTGCAGTCACCATCTGCAGTGATTTGGAAGCCCAGAAAAATAAAGTCAGCCACTGTTTCTGCTCTTTCTTCATCTATTTGCCATGAAGTGATGGGATCAGATGCCGTGATCTTAGTTTTCTGAATGTTGAGCTTTAAGCCAACTTTTTCACTCTCCTCTTTCACTTTCATCAAGACGCTCTTTAGTTCTTCTTCACTTTCTGCCATAAGGGTGGTGTCATCTGCATATCTGAGGTTATTGATATTTCTCCCAGCAATCTTGATTCCAGCTTGTGCTTCCCCCAGCCCAGCATTTCTCATGATGTACTCTGCATAGAAGTTAAATAAGCAGGGTGACAACATACAGCCTCGACGTACTCCTTTTCCTATTTGGAACCAGTCTGTGGTTCCATGTCCAGTTCTAACTGTTGCTTCCTGACCTGCATAGGCTTTAATTATTTTTTTCCCATGGAAGGTAAATCTTTTTCCTTTTCAGTACCTCAAAAAGTAATCTTTTCCATTTGGATTTAGTTAGCATGTCTTTTTTATTCTTCATAATATGACTAAAGATAACTCAGTATTGTTTTAGTCAGGTTTTAAAATTTTTATGCTGCAATATGGTTATTTAAAGCTTGAATTCTTTTTCCTGTACTTGAATGGACTTCATAAATAAGTGTCAAAATGAAATCCTTCTTATTTGTTTTGGCAGTAAATGAAATAGTGGTATGGGTAGTGTTGGGGATGGGGAAATCCCCCCACCCACTCCTCTTGAGTTCTTATGCCTGAAATGGATGCAAGACAGATTAACAGAGGGAAAAGAAACAAGTTTAACTGGTTAGCATGGAATCTCTCAGAAATAGGACCAAAAGGAAGCTAATGCAAGCAATTTTTATATTTCTTAGACAAAGAAACAATAAATTTGAGAGGAACTGACAGGACAAAGAAACTTAGGTTGGGTGCTTAATTATTAAGGAGTTTAGGCAAAGTTTGGGTAGTAAATTTTTTTTTTTTTTTTTTTTAATTTTAGTTTTTTATTTTTTAAATTTTAAAATCTTTAATTCTTACATGCATTCCCAAACATGAACCCCCCTCCCACCTCCCTCCCCATAACAACTTTCTGGGTCATCCCCATGCACCAGCCCCAAGCATGCTGCATCCTGCGTCAGACATAGACTGGCGATTCAATTCACATGATAGTATACATGTTAGAATGTCATTCTCCCAAATCATCCCACCCTCTCCCTCTCCCTCTGAGTCCAAAAGTCCGTTATACACATCTGTGTCTCTTTCCCTGTCTTGCATACAGGGTCGTCATTGCCATCTTCCTAAATTCCATATATATGTGTTAGTATACTGTATTGGTGTTTTTCTTTCTGGCTTACTTCACTCTGTATAATCGGCTCCAGTTTCATCCATCTCATCAGAACTGATTCAAATGAATTCTTTTTAACGGCTGAGTAATACTCCATTGTGTATATGTACCACAGCTTTCTTATCCATTCATCTGCTGATGGACATCTAGGTTGTTTCCATGTCCTGGCTATTATAAACAGTGCTGCAATGAACATTGGGGTACATGTGTCTCTTTCAATTCTGGTTTCCTCGGTGTGTATGCCCAGCAGTGGGATTGCTGGGTCATAAGGTAGTTCTATTTGCAATTTTTTAAGGAATCTCCACACCGTTCTCCATAGTGGCTGTACTAGTTTGCATTCCCACCAACAGTGTAGGAGGGTTCCCTTTTCTCCACACCCTCTCCAGCATTTATTGCTTGCAGATTTTTGGATCGCAGCCATTCTGACTGGTGTGAAGTGGTACCTCATTGTGGTTTTGATTTGCATTTCTCTAATAATGAGTGATGTTGAGCATCTTTTCATGTGTTTGTTAGCCATCCGTATGTCTTCTTTGGAGAAATGTCTATTTAGTTCTTTGGCCCATTTTTTGATTGGGTCGTTTATTTTTCTGGAATTGAGCTGCAGAAGTTGCTTGTATATTTTTGAGATTAGTTGTTTGTCAGTTGCTTCATTAGCTATTATTTTCTCCCATTCAGAAGGCTGTCTTTTCACCTTGCTTATAGTTTCCTTTGTTGTGCAGAAGCTTTTAATTTTAATTAGATCCCATTTGTTTATTTTTGCTTTTATTTCCAGAATTCTGGGAGGTGGATCATAGAGGATCCTGCTGTGATTTATGTCTGAGAGTGTTTTGCCTATGTTCTCCTCTAGGAGTTTTATAGTTTCTGATCTTACATTTAGATCTTTAATCCATTTTGAGTTTATTTTTGTGTGCGGTGTTAGAAAGTGATCTAGTTTCATTCTTTTACAAGTGGTTGACCAGTTTTCCCAGCACCACTTGTTAAAGAGATTGTCTTTACTCCATTGTATATTCTTGCCTCCTTTGTCAAAGATAAGGTGTCCATATGTGTGTGGATTTATCTCTGGGCTTTCTATTTTGTTCCATTGATCTATATGTCTGTCTTTGTGCCAGTACCATACTGTCTTGATGACTGTGGCTTTGTAGTAGAGCCTGAAGTCAGGCAAGTTGATTCCTCCAGTTCCATTCTTCTTTCTCAAGATTGCTTTGGCTATTCGAGGTTTTTTGTATTTCCATACAAATCTTGAAATTATTTGTTCTAGTTCTGTGAAAAATGTGGCTGGTAGCTTGATAGGGATTGCATTGAATTTGTAAATTGCTTTGGGTAGTATACTCATTTTCACTATATTGATTCTTCCAATCCATGAACATGGTATATTTCTCCATCTATTAGTGTCCTCTTTGATTTCTTTCATCAGTGTTTTATAGTTTTCTATATACAGGTCTTTAGTTTCTTTAGGTAGATATATTCCTAAGTATTTTATTCTTTTCGTTGCAATGGTGAATGGAATTGTTTCCTTAATTTCTTTTTCTACTTTCTCATTATTCGTGTATAGGAATGCAAGGGATTTCTGTGTGTTGATTTTATATCCTGCAACTTTACTATATTCATTGATGAGCTCTAGTAATTTTCTGGTGGAGTCTTTAGGGTTTTCCATGTAGAGGATCATGTCATCTGCAAACAGTGAGAGTTTTACTTCTTCTTTTCCAATTTGGATTCCTTTTATTTCTTTTTCTGCTCTGATTGCTGTGGCCAAAACTTCCAGAACTATGTTGAATAGTAGCGGTGAAAGTGGACACCCTTGTCTTGTTCCTGACTTTAGGGGAAATGCTTTCAATTTTTCACCATTGAGGATAATGTTTGCTGTGGGTTTGTCATAGATAGCTTTTATTATGTTGAGGTATGTTCCTTCTATTCCTGCTTTCTGGAGAGTTTTTATCATAAATGGATGTTGAATTTTGTCAAAGGCCTTCTCTGCATCTATTGAGATAATCATATGGTTTTTATTTTTCAATTTGTTAATGTGGTGAATTACATTGATTGATTTGCGGATATTGAAGAATCCTTGCATCCCTGGGATAAAGCCCACTTGGTCATGGTGTATGATCTTTTTAATGTGTTGTTGGATTCTGATTGCTAGAATTTTGTTGAGGATTTTTGCATCTGTGTTCATCAGAGATATTGGCCTGTAGTTTTCCTTTTTTGTGACATCTTTGTCAGGTTTTGGTATTAGGGTGATGGTGGCCTCATAGAATGAGTTTGGAAGTTTACCTTCCTCTGCAATTTTCTGGAAGAGTTTGAGGAGGATAGGTGTTAGCTCTTCTCTAAATTTTTGGTAGAATTCAGCTGTGAAGCCATCTGGACCTGGGCTTTTGTTTGCTGGAAGATTTCTGATTACTGTATCAATTTCCGTGCTTGTGATGGGTCTGTTAAGATTTTCTATTTCTTCCTGGTTCAGTTTTGGAAAATTGTACTTTTCTAAGAATGTGTCCATTTCTTCCACGTTGTCCATTTTATTGGCATACAACTGCTGATAGTAGTCTCTTATGATCCTTTGTATTTCTGTGTTGTCTGTTGTGATCTCTCCATTTTCATTTCTAATTTTATTGATTTGATTTTTCTCTCTTTGCTTCTTGATGAGTCTGGCTAATGGTTTGTCAATTTTATTTATCCTTTCAAAGAACCAGCTTTTGGCTTTGTTGATTTTTGCTATGGTCTCTTTTGTTTCTTTTGCATTTATTTCTGCCCTAATTTTTAAGATTTCTTTCCTTCTACTAACTCTGGGGTTCTCCAACTCTTCCTTTTCTAGTTGCTTTAGTTGTAGAGTTAGGTTATTTATTTGACTTTTTTCTTGTTTCTTGAGGTATGCCTGTATTGCTATGAACTTTCCTCTTAGCACTGCTTTTATAGTGTCCCATAGGTTTTGGGTTGTTGTGTTTTCATTTTCATTAGTTTCTATGCATATTTTGATTTCTTTTTTGATTTCTTCTGTGATTTGTTGGTTATTCAGAAGTGTGTTGTTCAACCTCCATATGTTGGAATTTTTAATAGTTTTCCTCCTGTAATTGAGATCTAATCTTAATGCATTATGGTCAGAAAAGATGCTTGGAATGATTTCGACTTTCTTGAATTTATCAAGTTTAGATTTATGGCCCAGGATGTGATCTATCCTGGAGAAGGTTCCATGAGCACTTGAAAAAAAGGTGAAATTCGTTGTTTTGGGGTGAAATGTCCTATAGATATCAATTAGGTCTAACTGATCTAATGTATCATTTAAAGTTTGCATTTCTTTGTTAATTTTCTGTTTAGTTGATCTGTCCATAGGTGTGAGTGGGGTATTAAAGTCTCCCACTATTATTGTGTTATTGTTGATTTTCCCTTTCATACTTGTTAGCATTTGTCTTACATATTGTGGTGCTCCTATATTGGGTGCATATATATTTATAATTGTTATATCTTCTTCTTGGATTGTTCCTTTGATCATTATGTAGTGGCCTTCTTTGTCTCTTTTCACAGCCTTTGTTTTAAAGTCTATTTTATCGGATATGAGTATTGCCACTCCTGCTTTCTTTTGGTCTCTATTCGCGTGGTATATCTTTTTCCAGCCCTTCACTTTCAGTCTGTATGTGTCCCTTGTTTTGAGGTGGGTCTCTTGTAAGCAGCATATAGAGGGGTCTTGTTTTTGTATCCATTCGGCCAGTCTTTGTCTTTTGGTTGGGGCGTTCAACCCATTTACGTTTAAGGTAATTATTGATAAGTATGATCCCGTTGCCATTTACTTTATTGTTTTGGGTTCGGGTTTATACACCCTTTTCGTGTTTCCTGTCTAGAGGATATCCTTTAGAATTTGTTGGAGAGCTGGTTTGGTGGTGCTGAATTCTCTCAGCTTTTGCTTGTCTGTAAATCCTTTGATTTCTCCTTCGTATTTGAATGAGATCCTTGCTGGGTACAGTAATCTGGGCTGTAGGTTATTGTCTTTCATCACTTTAAGTATGTCTTGCCATTCCCTCCTGGCCTGAAGAGTTTCTATTGACAGATCAGCTGTTATCCTTATGGGAATCCCCTTGTGTGTTATTTGTTGTTTTTCCCTTGCTGCTTTTAATATTTGTTCTTTGTGTTTGATCTTTGTTAATTTGATTAATATGTGTCTTGGGGTGTTTCGCCTTGGGTTTATCCTATTTGGGACTCTCTGTGTTTCTTGGACTTGGGTGATTATTTCCTTCCCCATTTTAGGGAAGTTTTCAACTATTATCTCCTCAAGGATTTTCTCATGGTCTTTCTTTCTGTCTTCTTCTTCTGGGACTCCTATAATTCGAATGTTGGAGCGTTTCATATTGTCCTGGAGGTCTCTGAGATTGTCCTCGTTTCTTTTAATTCGTTTTTCTTGTTTCCTCTCTGATTCATTTATTTCTACCATTCTATCTTCTATTTCACTAATCCTATCTTCTGCCTCCGTTATTCTACTATTTGTTGCCTCCAGAGAGTTTCTGATCTCATTTATTGTGTTATTCATTATATTTTGACTCTTTTTTATTTCTTCTAGGTCCTTGTTAAACCTTTCTTGCATCTTCTCAATCCTTGTCTCTAGGCTATTTATCTGTGTTTCCATTTTGATTTCAAGATTTTGAATCATTTTCACTATCAATATTCGGAATTCCTTCTCCGGTAGATTCCCTACTTCTTCCTCTTTTGTTTGGTTTGGTGGGCAACTTTCCTGTTCCTTTACCTGCTGAGTATTCCTCTGTCTCTTCATCTTGGTTATATTGCTGTGTTTGGGGTGGCCTTTTTATATTCTGATAATTTGTGGAGTTCTCTTTATTATGGAGCTTCCTCACTTTGGGTGGGGTTCTATCAGTGGCTTGTCAAGGTTTCCTGGTTAGGGAGGCTTGTGTTGGAGTTTTGGTGGGTGGAGCTGGGTTTCTTCTCTCTGGAGTGCAGTGGAGTGACCCGTAATGGGTTATGAGACATCAAAGGTTTTGGGATAATTTTGAGCTGCCTGTATATTGAGGCTCAGGGGAGTGTTCCTGTGTTGCTGGAGAATTTGTGTGGTATGTCTTGTTTTGGAACTTGTTGGCCCTTGGGTGGAGCTTGGTTTCAGTGTAGGTATGAAGGCATTTGATGAGCTCCTATTGCTTAATGTTCCCTGAATTCAAGAGTTCTCTAATGTTTTCAGGCTTTGGGTTTAAGCTTCCTGCTTCTGGTTTTCAGTTTTATTTTTACAGTAGCCTCTAGACTTCTCCATCTATACAGCACCGATGATAAAACATCTAGGTTAAAGATGAAAAGTTTCTCCACATTGAAGGACACTCAGAGAGGTTCACTGAGTTACAAGGAGAAGAGAAGATGGAGGGGGTAGTTAGAGGTAACTGGAATGAGATGCGGTGAGATCAAGAGAGGAGAGAGCAAGCTAGCCAGTAGTCACTTCCTTATGTGCGCTCTATAGTCTGGACCGCTCAGAGGTATTTACAGAGTTATACGGGGAAGAGGAGAGGGAGGAAGTAGACAGAGGTGACCAGGAGGATAAGAGAGAGGAATGAGTAGGAGAGAGACAAATCCTGCCAGTAACCAGTTCCTTAGGTGTTCTCTACCGTCTGGAACACACAGAGATTCACAGAGTTGGATAGAGAAGAGATGGGGGAGAAAAGAGACAGAGGCCACCTGGTGGAGAAAAAGGAGAGTCCAGAGGAGGAGAGAGTGGTCAAGCCAGTAATCTCGCTCTCAGGTAAACTTGGGTAGTGAAGTTTGGGTTTTTAAATGTACAAAATTGACAACAAAAACCTAAGAGCAAAGATTAAAAATCTGGAGTAGAGGTTGGATTTTCAAAGATACAATATTAAAGAAAAGCAGAAGGAAAAAGGAAGAAAGAAAAAAAAAGAATTATTAAAAAACAAACAAAAAAAAAAAAACAAAACAAAACACCAACAACCATCCAAAGAGTATATATGGTGTTTGCCTTAAAAAAAAAAAAAAAAGTCTTTTTTTTTTTAAAAAAATAGTAATGCTAGGTTATAGAAATAAAAATTAGAGGAGAAATAGAAGACTTAACAATTAAAAAAAAGCTCGGAAAAAAAGGGAAAAAAAAAGCAAAAAGCAAAAAAAAAGAATGATTTTAAAAATATTAAAAAATTAAAAATATATCTGGCTCTTCTCTGATGTTATGGGCCGTGTGGGCTCACTTCCAAGGTGGTTCCCTCTGTTTAACTTCTTCTGTTTGCTGGTTTTTAGGCTCACTAGTTCAGTCGCGCTGTGGGGAGGGGGGATGCTGCAAACAAATAGCACTGTCGTGTGTACACAGTATCTCTGCCCCGCTTGACCTGTCCTTTCTCGCGGCGCACAAACCGCTCCGGCTCTACGATGCTCAGCCGGGAACCGTCTGGGGCCGGCCCTAGGCTGCGCGCACTTCCCCCGTCCAAGCCGCTCAGGTTCGGTGCTCAGGCAGCCCTCAGAGGCACAAATGCGGCTGGGACTGCGCTTTGTGCCCTTCCCAGGTCCGAGTAGCTCAGGAGTTTGGCGAGCGCAATCGCCGCGGCTTGTCAACTTTTCCGCCGCTGCCGCTCAGCTCTCTGGGTGGACCGCTGGCGCACCCCGTGAGGCAGACTGTGACTGTCCAGCACCCCCAGAAGTCTTAGCAAAGGAGCCTGCTTGCAGTTAGGTAAGTAAAGTCTCTCCGGGTCTGCAATTGCCCCTTTCCAGTCCTTACGGCTCTGGCTGCCTGTCCCCGGCGGGGAATGGTCTGCAGCCGGCTTTTTCCGCTCCGTCCTTTGTTCTGTGCTCAGTCCTGGCGGTGTCTTATGTTCGAGCTTTTCGCGTGGTAGCTATCCCACAGTCTGGTTTGCTAGCCCAAGTTAGATCGTTCTGGTTGCGGGTGGGGCGTTCCTGCCCGATTCTTGCAAAGCTCTGCAGCCCGCGCCTCCCGCGCGTCCCTGCCCTGCCCCCACTTCCCAATGGCGGATGCAGGCGTCTGTGCTGCTTTTCCGCTGGGGGAGTTACTGGTGGGCTTGTAATCTGTTGGTTTTAATTATTTATCTATTTTTCCTTCCTATTATGTTGCCCTCTGTGTTTCCAAGGCTCACCACAGACTCGGCAGGGAGAGTGTTTCCTGGTGTTTGGAAACCTCTCTTCTTAAAATTCCCTTCCCGGGACGGGCTTCCCTTCTCGGGACGGAGCTCCCTCCCCACCTCCTTTGTCTCCTTTTTCGTCTTTTATATTTTTTCCTACCTGTTTTTGAAGACAATGGTCTGCTTTTCTGGTTGCCTGATGTCCTCTGCCAGCCTACAGAAGTTGTTTTGTGGAGTTTGCTCGGTGTTGAAATGTTCTTTTGAGGAATTTGTGAGGGAGAACGTGATCTTCCCGTCCTATTCCTCCGCCATCTTTCCCTTTGTTCCTGGGTAGTAAATTAATAAAGAAGTAGCAAGTTTTATTTACAGGCTTCTCAGGCCTGGAACTCTCTTTCTCCTTCTACCTTCACCTGCAGGGAGTGGTCCCTTCCCATGGGAGATTTATTTCCTGCTTTCAGAGAGACAAAGGAGGGTCAAAGTGTACCTCTTGAATTGGCTGTTTCTTAAGTAACCTTAATTCAAAATAATCAATATTCTATTGAAGCATATCTTGGAGTGGCCTCCCCTGGGCCCCCTTCCCCACAAACTCATAATTTGGCAGGGAAGAAAGATAAATGTATATTTATTGACCATACAAGTACTAAATTAAGAAAGTAGTATTGTACATAGCTGTAGAACCTTTGATTTTGTCTGGAGGCGAGATTAAGTGCCCCCATAGCAGTCTGATCATATTGCCATCATCCTGTTGATAATGTTTTATTCTAATGAGTAAAGTTTCCATTTCATCTGCTAAATATTTAACCACTTTGAGCAGAATCACTCATTTATGCCACTATCTCTAGTCCTTTACCTTGCTTTATGCTCATTAAATATTTATTGAGTTCATTTTGGTGGGCAGAAGAGCCCAGAAAGGAGATAGCACTTAGCAAATGAGATCACATCCAACGTGGGCCTTGAAGAGTGATGAGGCTGAGAAAGGACAGAGTAGAGGTGAGAAGGGGAGTTCCAGTCCAGCAAAAACCAGGAAGGAACAAGAGCTTGTGCAGTGTTTGGAAGATGGCAACAGAGTGTGAAGGCTTGGCTGGAAGTGCAGACGGAATGGTAAGCCCAGGCCATGATTTGAAGGGCCTTGACTCCCACGGTAATAAATTTAGAATCTTCTTGAGAACACTCAGATCCCATTGGTTTATGGGAGTAATGAGGAAGCTGCCCAGAAGCAATGACACTAGAAGGCCATGACGGCAGTCTAAGGAAGAGAAGATGGCGTCCTGAGCTAAGATGGCGGCCTTGAGAGAGGAGCGGAGGATGTGAATTCAAGAGACAAGCCTCTGGAGCCTTGGTTCCTGACGCCATGATACTGCTGTATCAGCCCTGGATTGGGCTGTTACTTAAGAAATTAAAAAAATTCTGTCCTGGTTGAGCTAATGCTTCTCTCGGGCCATAGATAACTACAGGACGACAGCTGGGCATTTGAAGCGCTGTTGATGAGGATGTTTACGTTTTACTGTGAGACTGCTCTGACTTGACTGTCTTGAAATGAGGCGCTCTGAAAAGAGCGTATCAGTTAACACTGCACTATTTTAAAGTTCACTCCTTAAATTTATTATCAAGACACTGAGATATTATTTGTTCCGGAATTTTGATGCGGAGGTCTTAACCCACCCCCTCCTTGTCTCCATTATAAATTCTATGAATCAGAAAGTGATATCATCTGACTAGGAGATGTTGTAGAATTACCTTCAAACGAGGCAGCGATCTGCTGTCTTCTCTGCTTTGTAGGTTCTGCCCTCGGTGCGGAGACCCTACGTCCTGGCGTTCATGGCCTGTATTCTGCTAGGCTCTGTGCACCCTCAGAATGAGTGTATCTGCTGCTGATGCAGGTGTGTGTGTGTGTGTGTGTGTGTGTGTGTGTGTGTGTGTGTATTTTGCAACATTTAGGTTGAATGTACAGTGGGAACTGGCTTGGCTAAGACAGGAGAACATGAAGAATAATGTTTCTAAGAAGGCAACTTGAGACAGGTGTGAATGATTAGCTAGGGGGAGTGGTCATTTTCCTCCTTGACATTGACTTCCAAAGATGATTGCCCTCTTATCTGCAATTTTTCTCAACTTACCATGGAGATGCTACGTATGATTTACATAAACTTGAAGTGAGAACTTTTATTTTCATCTTGCATTACCTCTTGAGGTTTTAAGTTGATTAAATAACCAGCACTGTGTGGAATACCATTTTGTCTTAAAATAATGTACCTAATTTTAAAGGATGAAGAAAAGCTCCGTCGTTCCGTTTTAACCTGTTCCATCTCATTCATGACATTCAACATTTTCAATCAAGATATTTCCATCTAGGCTAAAATGCTTGGGCTTATTTGCCCCCAGAGAAGTGCAAGTTGTGTACATTTTGGGGCAAGTGGTTTAATTATTTTAATAGGTTAGTTTTCAAAACTGGAGGATTTCCTAATAAAGTCTTCTTGTAATTGTATCCACATGTGGCTCATGTATTTGAAATCAAGAATATGATGTGCCATGGTTTTAAAAATCACCATAGACTGACAAAAGACATAATCTGGATCCACCTTCAAAGCAGGTTTCTATACCCAGGGCACATTGGGTGTATGTTAAGATACTGCTTTTTGTGGTATTAATTATTGCCAAGTAAAAGCAAAGTTAGAATGGCTGAAGGTGAAAATGGATAATCAATTCATTCTTCAAAGGTTTTATAGCGGTTTCTAATCTTTATAGCTTTTCAGCTTTGTTTTAAAATCATCCTCATACTTTGGGTTGAAATAACATTTTTATTGAAAATCCAGTCTACTCACTCTATGTATATTCTGTATACTATAACATTTTCTTTCATTGTATTTTAGGTACCAGAAAAAGTTGTAAATGTGGAAAAGTAAATCTTTCTCCCTGAGGATTGCTTGTTTTTTAACATAAAGTTAAATTTTGGTTAATTTCTTCTCTAAACCAGTATAGTAGTTTCCCAATGGAATTCTATTTAGAATTTCACAAAGTTAACACATAAAGGATGTGAGTTTTTTTTAACTTTATCTAATTCAAAAGTTTATTGTACAAGGAGAATTTTGCTGAGATATGAAGGGCTAAAAATGAAACTTTATTTGGAACAGCAGCTTGTACCTTTACTTAAACCATTGTACATTTTCAGATGCACTAACTTCAAAATTACTTGTATCCATTTTTCTCTAGGGAATTTGAGTGATAGAAGAGCTGCCTTTTAGTTAGTATTAGGCGAAAAGAGAAAACTAGCAAGCTGTATAGAATGCAGGAGTCCATGCTATTTGGATTAAATCATCGAAATGTGGAAAGACCTTTATATCTTAAAAGTGATGAGAATATGGAGAGGAATATTAAGGTGCAATAATAGTGGGGTTTTTTTTTTTTTTGCTCTTCTGCTGTATGTGAAAGCATGTTTTTGTATTATGCCTGGCATTTATTAGGTGGTTATAAATTTTATCTGAATTGATGAATGAAAATTTTTCCAGGGTTTAACTGGTATTCATTGTAGAATTGTATCTCAGATAAGCATTTACAACATTTGAAAAAGGAAATTTTGTCACCTGAGTCCTTCTTTTCCTTGCCTTCATTGTGGAGCTCTAATTTATGTTAAGAAATGTATTTTTGTGGTGATGAAGAGAACGGATTTGTATCATGGAGGTAAAAACAGACATGAACCAAACATACCTCTCGTGCTTTCAAGTAAAGAACACACATGAGCAAGCATGCACACACACAGATATGATGTTACCATGTAAATGCTCAAGGCATAAGCTGCACTGGGCTCTGACAACTCATGTGCTCTTGACCGCACCCCTGGAGCTTCTGATAGCATCAGACAACCAGGCCTCCTAACAAAACAGTATATGGTTAAAAGCCTGCCTGTAAGGAAATCCCATACATTCACTAGGATACCCACTTGATATTAGAAAATCCTTCTAATTTTGGTGATGTCAGTGTCTACTGAGTATCAGAAATGAATTTAAAACAAATCTCAGTGAAGACCATAGACAATCATGATGGAGGAATTGTTTCATATAATTGATGTATTACTGAACATGTATCAGTTGGATGTATTTTTGTTATTGATTCATATTTCAACTGTTTTTTTAGAAAATCACTATTTAGAAGGAACCAAATGTTTTAAAAATTAAATGATCATTTTTCAAAGGCAAACAACTCTTATTGTATAAAGTTCAAGTTTTGCCCATTAGAAATAGGATTTTCCTGATGTGAGGTCTTCTATCAAAATGGAAATAATAGCGTTGCAGTTGGTGAAAATCTTTCCATTCTAATGTCCCTGCTTTTACAATACTTTGGCTTGTAATCGCTGAACTATTTATTTATGCCTGAAGATATATACATCTATCTCTAGAGAATAGTAAGTCAAATCTTGAGGGCTTATGCCCGATTCTGTCTGAACTTGACTGGTTGGAGACATTTATAAGGTGGGTACAACGAGTGAGCCCCATTTTTAATACCTTCTCTGCCACCTCCCTCTCCCACCATCACCCCTCCTTCTGACCACTTGTTAGTGTAGACACAACAAGAACACTATCTCCAAGTGACATCCATTGAATACGTATTACGTTCATCTGAGGCACTGTTCTAAGCACTTTTTCTGCACTTAGTCACTTAAACATCATAATATCCCTATTAATACCCCTAATTTACAGATTGTGGAATAAGGCACAGAAAAGCAGTTTTCTGAGTTCCCCAGCTAATGACAGATGGGTTCAGGATTCAGTTTTAAGCAATGTGTAGAGCAGACTGTTTTAACTGCTACCTTGAGTTGCCTTCTTTAAAGGGAGGATAAACATTCCAGAATTCAACAGTGTACTCTTTTCTTTCTGGACCTTGACTTTGCTATCAGTGGCCTTCTCTGTATCATGTTGGCAGCTCCCTCATGCAGGCGATGGCCCTCTCGGCAACCTCCACACCCCCCACTTCAGAAAGGGCTGGGTGTGTGTGTGCAGGTGCCTCTCCACCCTTTGTGGAGGAGGTCTTCCAAGTACTCTGTGAACGACATGTCCACAGACACGATGCACATGGTATGCTGTGGGCTGGAGGCCTTCATGGTGTGTGAGGAATCGACCCCAATGGAGGGCAGGGACACATTTAAAAATCTTTCTAGTGAGGTATAGTCGATTTACAAAATTGTGTTCATTTCAGGTGTACAGAAAAGTGACTCAGTTATGCACATATATCCACTCCTTTTAAGATTCTTTTCCATATAGGTCATTACAGAGTACTGAGTAGAGTTTTCCATGCCATGTACTAGTTCCTTATTAGTTTTCTATTTTAAGGACACTTCTTTTTAAGAAAACATTATAATGAAAGTAGTCTATATTGAAAAATATCCAAGCTTGTTAAAATGAAACAGCTCAGGTTTTATGATGTCAAAATGAATGTTGATTCTTGCCTTTTTTTCTTCTGTCTCTCTCTTTTTTTTTTTTTTACCATTTCAGAGGTAGTACCTATTAACAGTTTGAAATGAAACTTTCCAGATATTTAATAAGTACCCATAGAAATGAATCTACTTCTCTTTTTATGTATAGTTTATAATGAACATATACATATTTGCATTTTATAGAATAAAATTATAGTTTACATACATATTGTTCTGACTTTTTCTTTTTTCACTTAATAAATTCTTTCAATTTCAGAAATCCAAGTCAGCATATTGAGAATTGGCTTATCTTAAAAAATATTTGCTGAATGTCCCATTATATGGATCTATTTAGCACAAATAAAATGAATAGCATTAGTAAAATTATTTGTGTAACTAATGGAAATTGAGTTCTGTCCCAGTTGTGTGATTCAGTGAATCAGTTGACAGGGGGACATGGGTCATGAGGGTGAAGTGACCTGATCTTGCCTTCCTTTGTTGAGTATAGTGTGTTTCTTGCCTCTTGGATATTTATCCATCTAGTAGATTTACAAGGTTTCTCAATAATAATGACAGATTTTATGTGACACACAGCCCTTTGGAAGCTTAAGGAACTCTCCGTGTTTGACTGACTCATTAAGGCTCAGTGTCCTTTTGTCAGGCAAGACATAGGTATTAGCTTTCTGAATATTGTGTTTTTAAAGATCAGGCAAATATGAGGGTTTCAAACCTAAAGTTCTAGGTTTCTATCCAACTGCTTCTGTTATTCTTGTCCTGGAAGGAACTCCATTTCACTGAAAGCTGCAGGGTTGGGTCTAAAAAGGCTCCACTTGTAGTAAGGAGCAGAGTTGTATTAAGGAAGAGGTGTATTTCTGAGTCTGGTTTTACCTTCACCTGAGATGGAGGAGGTGTTTCAGTGGCTTCCCAGGAGGACTCCTTCAGAGTCTTCTTCCTCTGTTGAAATATTATTACTTTCTTCTCCCATTCTCTACTTAAAAATCTATTATGACCTCACTTCAGGCAGTAAGACTGTTTTGTGAAAAGTTCCAAAAATAGTTATCCTGAGCAAGTGATTTCTAACTGGCAATAAAGTTGATGTCCGTGAGGGATGGGAACACTGCGCTAACTCAGCTGTTGCCTGTTCTCTCTGCAAAGTGGAATGAAATGGAATGAAAATCTTATGACTAAATTAGTCTTAGGACAATTTATTATTGTATTTGTTGAATTAGTATGAGAATTTTCTGTAATTTTTATAAAAATTAATTATAATGAAGAGTTATAAATATATTCACATCCATTTTATTTGAAGTGTACTGCATAAGATTTCAGATGCTGAAGGTGTAAATTACAATAGAGAATATACTGTCAATAAATAATTTTGTGACATTAGAGAGTAGAACTACTTAAAATTCTATTCCTTCTATATCACATGCAGGTTTGTCTAAATTTGGGAGGATGTGGAAATTGTGTTAATTCAGGTCCTAGGATTTCACACATTCACACTTTCTGTCTCACACAAGAGGGGCTCTTTAAATTTGCCTTAAGCAGATATTCCCACTGTATCAAAATTCTCAGCTTCAGCCAGTGGTGTATACAGCTGACCCTAGAACAACATGGGTTTGAACTGTGCAGGTCACTAACAGTTGGATTTTTTTCAATAGTAAATACCGAAGTAGGGCAGGTTCTGTGGTTGGTTGATTCCTAGGTTGGAGGTTCACTACTGGGAGTGATCCTGATATTTAGCTGGTTTTTGAGGCCATAGAAGTTGACAAGTCCACCAGGGAAAACACTTTAGAAGAGAAGAAAAGGAATCTTAAGTAACACATTTATATATAAGTAACACATTTATATATATAAATGTGTAGCAAAAGCCACACATTTTCCTTAAGTAATCTTATTGAACACCTGGATAGGGAAGGAGCCAGCAAAGATCTTTAGAAAGAATACATGGAAAGACACAGAAAAAGCAGTAGTTTATTAGCAATGTAAATGTATTATTGCTCATGCTTTCGTGGGCTATGTCTGATATTTTTTCGCATGAGTTAAATATGCCTTCCTACTAGGTATACTGGTTTTGTTTTTATTTGTTTTTTGGTTTCATGGCACAGCTTTTGGGATCTTAGTTCCCCAACCAGGGTTTGAACCTGCACCTGTGGCAATGAAAGCACTGAACCTTAGCCACTGGACCTCCGGGAAATTCTGCTTTTATTTTTAGATATTGTAGTTTTTGATTCCTTGTGAACTAGACATGGAACTACAATTATTTCCAACAGTACACTTTAGGATTTGGACCATCCTTTCATGTGGAGGAGGGCAAAAGTAAATCTAAACTCTTCTGGTCCAGGACACCTTTCTTCCAGGACAGGAGAGAGAGAGAAAAAGGCAGTGCGAACGAGATGGGAATTAGAGCAATCAAGTATAAGAGAGAATATTTTGAGAGGGAAACGTTTATCTCCTAAAAACACCATGTTCTTTTTCATAACTGTATCTTAAAAGATGACCTAGATTATGTGATCACTGATAGTTAACAATGGACTTGTCCTAATGTATGAGTAAATGTAGATCATTTTTATGAGCTATTAAAACAACTTGTTCCCTTAGTAGTTAAAATTGTCCCCATATTCTCATCTGTGAGTCATCCGTTATTTTCTATAGAACCCTATTGGTGTGCCATAGTTATTTTAATTGTCAAGTTAAATTATTGGACTAAAGTGTTGGAGATGTATGTGTATCCAATTTGACCCTTGAATAGCACAGGGATTGGGGTGCCAACTCTCCCTGCAATTGAAAATCAGAGTACAATTTATAGTCAGCCCTCTGTACCCCAGCTTCCACCATATTCTGGGCTCTTCATCCACACATTGAACCAACCACAGTGCCATTGAATTTACTGTTGAAAAAATACCCACTGTTGTGGACCTGTGCAGTTCATACCTGTGTTATTCAAGGGTCAGCTGTATATAGATGTAGATAATCTGATTGCTTGAGTATTTTATATTGCCAAAAGCTATGAACTTGTAGCTTTCAACAAATTTGTCTCAATAACACATTGCAGTATTTGGCAACATCCTTAGCCATATTCACACATCATGGGGTGTGTCCCCCTTACAAAAATCTCTGTTTTAAACGTATGCTTGCATGTAGATTACAGCATGAGTTTTCCTCATGGAAATAACACTCTGAGTGGGCCTTTGTTTCAAGCCTTGCCCATTCAAGTGCTTTGAAATGTGTCCAGAAATTCTTTGAAACTTCCTTGCAAATGTTGGAACCTAACCCCTCTCCCTTCAATGTGATCTGGTTTTAATGACTTACTCCTAAGGCACAGGGAAAAAAAATGGAAGTGACTGAGTGTTACTTCAGAGCCCAGGTTAGAAAAGGTAGCCTGATTTCTTTTTTTCCTGGATTACTTGCTCTGAGGGAACCCAGTTGCCTCTAAACACCCAGGCAGCCTCTGCAAAGGCCCACATGGTGGGTCATTCCTCCACATGGTGAGGAATGGAGGCTTCCTGCTGATAGCTTCTGCGTGTGCCATCTTGGAAGTGGACCTCCCAGTTCCAGCCAAGTCTCGAGAAGACAGCAGTCCTCCTTGTGGATAACCTGAGTGAAACTGAGAGGCCCTGAGCCGGGACCTCCTAGCTGAGCAGCTCCTGGACTCCTGACTCACAGAAACTGTCAGATAATGAATGTTTGTTGTTTTTGGCCACTGAATTTTCTAATAATTTGTTACACATAACTAATAGACTCATCAAAATCTTTTTTTTATTAAGCTGAAATACTCTGAAGGTTTCCTGTGATACTTTATTTAAAAATATGATTTTTAAGCAAAGTAGACATTGCAGAATTGTCTTATATTATAAGAATATAATTTGAATGACTTTGGTGGGGAGAAGCAAATCTAATTAGAGAAAAATGAGGAAAGAGTCGGGACATTTTTGCTCTAAGATTCTGAAGGGGAATTTTGGGGACTTCCAGCAGCTCTTTAGGAGTTTTAAATTGCATATAATTTTATTATACTTAAGGGCTTCCCTCATGGCTCAGACAGTGAAGAATCTGCCTGCAATGCAGGAGACCTGGGTTTGATCCCTGGGTTGGAAAGATACCCTAGAGAAGAAGATGGCTACCCACTCCAGTATTCTTGTCTGGAGAATTCTATGGGTAGAGGAGCCTGGCAGGCTGCAGTCCATGGGTTTGCAAAAAGTTGGACATGACTGAGAAACTGCCACTTGTACGTACAGCTGTACTTTTCCAGAATTTTACTAATATCATGGGGTGTTTTGGACTGGCATAGTGAAGAATTATAATGAGAGGTTGAGAATTGAGAGAAGAATGATGTTTCTTGGGCAAGAGTTGGAAGAGGGGTGTTGAAGAGAAGAATGAGAAAGAAGTGGGAGTCACATGGCAGAAAGTGAGAAGTGGAAGAATGGGAAACACAGGGAACATAAGTGTATTTGAACAAGAACAAGGTGATCCTGCTGCAGGTGTACATGTGTGCTGAGTTGCTCAGTCATGTCCAACTCTTTGCGACCCCATGGAATGTGGCCTGCCAGACTCCTCTGTCCATGGGATTCTCCAGGCAGGAATACTAGAGTGGGTTGCCATGCCCTCCCCCAGGGCATCTTCCCAACCCAGGGATCAAACCCAGGTCTCCCGCATTGCAGGCAAATTCTTTACCATCTGAGCCGCCAAGAAAACCCAAGAATACTGGAGTGGATAGCCCATCCATCATCCAGGGGAACTTCCCGACCCAGGAATCTGAACCGGGCTCTCCTGCATTGCAGGTGGATTCTTTGCCAGCTGAGCCACCAGGGAAGCATTGCTGCTGCAGTTACTTCCCCTCTAATACAAGGGGAACTTGCTGCTCCCTGAGACAAATTAAGCTGGACTGACCCTGAGTTTAAGGTGATGAGAGGGAGGCAGTGGCCACTGACCATTCATATACAGAAACCTTGCTTATGAAATCTGGTGGATCTCCACCCCTCTGACTTCCGTGCAAACTTCCTCATTCCCACCCGACTTCCTGTGAATTCCCATGTCATTGCTTTATACCTGAATACCTGGATTGTTGTCAGTAAATTCTTGTCAATTGGCTGACTCTCTGCTTGTGTCCTGTAGAAAGGCCAGCATGACTTTCGCCACATACAAGAGAGGCCTTTCTTTCCCATTAAGTTCTGCAGTTTGCGAAGGCAGATGTGGAACTACGTGATACAGGAAATAGAACTTACTCAAAACGAGAGCTGTCAGAATTTCTTCCCCAGGCTGGAGATGTGGAGAGAAGAATCTGTCTTGCTCCGAGTGAGGTCAAAGGATAATTTCTGTCATGCCCGTCACTTCTTTCTTGAAGCCCTTTGGAGAAGTGCATTTTTTGTAGATGCTTCAAGTGGCATTTGGGGGCAGTCTCTGTGCCCAGATGGAAATAACCTACTGGCAAGTTAATTTTCCTTCCACATACTATCACACAGGGCTTTGGTACATACATATTAACTCATTGCTGATGAATATTTTTACAAGCATGAGTTTATAACAGGTCACCCATAGTCCATATTCATTCTGTTCCCTTTTCAGATTTGTGCTGGAAAACAGCGTGTCAGAGTTCAGAACACACATATCTCCCCAGAATCGCTTAGTAGTCACTCTGAAGGAGAAAACAGTCCATCACTTCTATGGACCTGATGATTAGTGGAAGCACTGCTTTTAAAATATTTTATAGGTTTACTGCACTGAGATTTCTGATGGAGTACTCAGAATTTATCCTAATTTAACCTAAAGCCATGGGTTCATAACACATTATATGGCAACCCACTCCAGTATTCCTGCCCGGGAAATCCCGTACATAGAGGAGACTGGAGGGCTACTGTCCATGGTGTTGCAAAGAGTCGGACATGACTTAGCAACTGAACAACAAACAAGAAACCAAACATGTGCAGGGTTTTTAACTTTATGCCTAGAAAAAACATCAACTCTCAGCTTCTTGGCTTTGAAATTTCTGTTGATAAAAAGAAGAAAAAATGAAAACTGTTTCTGTGGATAGACATTTTGTATTATCTTTGTGGAATGAAAATTCACAGATTTGTACGGCTCCCCACCAAGTGGCATCATGATGGAAACTATCTTTCTGTATTTATACAACATGTTCAAGTCAGGAAAGATGAAGTGCTGGAAACACAACTTCAATTCTCTTTGAGGATTTTTGAATGGTCGATTGAACATTGACATGGAGGGTGTAGCTGAGAGGGTTGTGTTACCTGAGAAAAGTCATATATGATTAAGATGAGGGAATGGAAGGCAGATCATGGAAAGGCTTGTGTCTAAAGGGAAAATTAACTATCAGTGGAACCATGATTTCACAAGTTGTCAGTTCAGTTCAGTCACTCAGTCATGTCTGACTCTATGCAATCCCATGGACTGCAGCACGCCAGGCTTCCCTGTCCATCACCAACTCCCAGAGCTTACTCAAACTCATGTCCATTGCATCGGTGATGCCATCCAACCATCTCATCCTCTCTCGTCCCCTTCTCCTCCTGCCTTCACTCTTTCCCAGCATCAGGGTCTTTTCCAATGAGTCTGTTCTAGTGGAACTAATCTGGGTTGAAGGAATGTGGAAGGGCCAATAGATGATGTTTGGTGTGAATTTAGTTCCCAGGGCAACTGATCAGCATCAGAGTTTCTCAACAGCAGCTCTAAGGACAATTATTTGCCAAGGGGAGCTGTTTTGTGTGTTGTAATATGTTGAGCAGCACCCCTGGCCTTTGCCCAATAGATGATGGTAGTACCATTCCATTTCCCCAGTTTTGACAACCAAAATTGCCCCTCACATTGCCATATATTCTCTGAGAAGCAACATGGCCCAAGTTGAGGACCACTGGTCTAGATAAACCCTGTGGGAAGCTTTGAGTTAGGATAGCAACCTGTGTTCAAGGCATCAGTAAGAGGAGTTTGTTGAGGAAGAAGTACTTTTTCACTAAAGCGATGTCAATGCCCTTTGACCAAAGAAGCCACCTGTAAACCCAGCTTCCCAGGTAACTACCTGGTAACTATAGTACCTTCATAGCTATTAGCTTTCAGAGTAGTGGTTCCTGGATTTGAGTGTGCATGAGAATCACCTAGAGAATTTATTAAATCTCATATTGTTGGGCCCCTGGAGTTGCTAATTCGATAGATCCAAGGGCCCTAGAGAGATTTTACATTTCTAACGAGTTCCCAGATGACAGTATTGTATCACAGAGACCCCATTTTGAGAACCAATTTCCTGTAATACACTACTGTGCCATTGTCTGGCGTTAGCTCTTTCTTGATTACCTTTATGATTTCCTTCATGCTCAGGCTTGCTACCTTCAGATTCTCTTGTTCACCATTTGCTCTTTCTAGTCTTTGCATTGTTTACATCCCACGGTTCTTAATTCTGTCTTCCTTGATTCACATTCTGCACTGAAGGATGAAAGGAAAATGTCTTCTCTTTACTTCTCTCACTGGCCATGTTTTTCTCTTTGCTTCAGATCTGAACAAGACTCAGTTTCCCTTATGCTACCTCCTGTACCATCCCCAAGGTTGCCCATCTTTTGGGACATCTGTGCTGTAAGAATGTGTTACAAAGATACACCACAGTTGTCAAAAATCTGCAGTCACTCATGATTTGATACGCTGTTTCTACTGTAGTAACACATTTTAAGGAAATATCTGACTTTTAGATCCTTTTCTAAGCTGTAAGTGATTTCTTGGAACTCATCTTTCTACAAGGGACATTTGAATTATTTTGCATAAATGTATAATTTTACACCTACCCACATCAAAGCTCATCTGTGAATTCCCTGCCCACTCACACAGCCTCATGAGATATCCCTATCAGATTGCATTTTATTACCCAGGAAAGATTACTTAGGGTCATATGCATTCTCAGAGATACCACCGCATCCTGTCCTTTCTTAATCGTTAGAATGCTTTGTATGTTTTAATAGGTATAGATTGGCCCTCGGAAGCCCATCCTTGTTTATATTTTGACAAATGCCTTCCCTTTGCTGCATGTTGACATCAAACTCACTGACCATGGGAAATAGCATCACACGATTCTGTGAGAGAGATTATAGAATGTCCCTCTTCCCTTCTGTGTGCTTAGCTGAGACCCCTGTGATAAAAGAGACCAACAAGAGAACAACAAGCAATTGTATTTGTGTGTTACGCATGAAATACCCAGGGAGAATGAATAACTCCCAGAAGTGGATCAGAATCCAGACTTAAAAACCATCTTAATAGGCAAAGGGGAGAAGGGATGTAGGCCTTTGAGGAGAGATTAAATGATTTTTAGGAAAGACAAATGGGTCCTAAGAAGAATCTAGAGGAGCAAATGGGTGACAGTTGGGTTGAGTGTAGTGTTGACCTCTAGTCTTTGGTGGGAAGGGCCAGTCCTCTCTGGTTGGTGTAACTCTGGGGGGAGTTCCAAGCTCCTTTTGAAAAGTCTGTCTTGAAGCTGAATCAGATAAGGGGAGTTCAGAGGACACGTCTCTGCGTTTGCTGCCTGTGAGTTGAAAACAGTCACCGAGGGCGGCATGTTCTGGGATGGCACATTCTGCTGCCTTCACTCTTACTCCAGTCTGGGGTCAAGGTAGACCGTCTCCTCTAGCACCATCTGCTTCCCAGGGCCTGGCTCTGCTTACTAGCTGACCCTGGTGAGTCATCGTGAATGGATAGTCCCGTCTCTCTGGATCTTCCAGCGTGCCCGTTTTAGGTGTGCTTCATGGCAGGGGGCGCTCCTGAAGCGGCTCTGTGTGAAAGACTCTGCCTGCCAATGCAGGAGATGTAGGAGATGGGGGTTCGATCCCTGGGTCAGGAAGATCCCCTGGAGTAGGAAATGGCAACCCACTGCAATATTCTCGCCTGGAAATCCCATGGACAGAGGAGCCTGGCGGGCTACAGTCCATGGGTTTGCAAAGAGTTGGACACGACTGAGTGTGACTGCACAAGCCTTTTCTGTACTACAGATTCTTTGCACACTCAGAACCTGACATACAGTGAGTGCTCAAACATTGTTCAAGCGGGCTAAACTGACAGATTTTCTGTACCAAATAGGATATGAGAATGAATCCAAATCAATTTGTTAACAAATGCCCTTGGTCTATATTCTATTTAGAAAGAAATTTAGTTTGATTTCTGAAAACTCAGTTTTCAAATGATTACTCTATTAGCCACTATTTGTATTGTTACACATCAAATTAGTGTTTTGCCCATGTGGACAAACCATGAGTACTTTTTATCCAGAAGCAGCATGTTATGTATCAATAGTTAATGGATTTACTAAGGTTCTTTAAGGAAGCAGTTCTATTTTCATTCAGGTTCCCTAAGTGGTTGGAGAAATCTTTATCAAAAATTGCAGCATTTTGACAATATCTATCTTTTTAAAACATCCTGATATCCAAGTGATTTGATTAATTTAGTTTTTAATAGGTATGAGGGAATTTTAAAATATTATAACCACAGAATAATTTATTCATGGAGAATCATTTTGTATGTGATGAATCTCATTCCCCCCTTTCTGGCAGAAGTATAAAAAGTGAATTGCAGCTGCTAACTTAATAATTTTCCTGATAACTAAGAATGAAGCAGATCCCACTGTAAATTATATAATCAGCTTAAAAAGCACTCCATATTCATTCTGTGACAGAGTATGAAACACACAAGGCAGAGAATATGGTTATTAGAATTTCTTCCCTGCAAACTTAATGATGCTACATTCAAGAGTACAGTCAGAGGAAGATCGGGTTAGAGTGCTCAGCTGCTCAAGGAATGTACCTTAATGTCAGCCTTAAGTAGCTTTTCTTTTTCCAGCTATGGAAATCTAACAGGATATTAAAAATGTGTTTAGATTCTGCCCTGCTTCTTAAAGAGGCAATATGAGAAGATGAGAGCTATGTTTAGTAGAAGGTTTGACCCATAGAATTTGCAGAAAGGGGTCACTTAAATTTAGTTTGAAAGCCAACACTCTGGCATGTGACTCTGTCTAATATCACACCCCGCCAATCCATTCTTCACACAGTTATCTTTCTAAAGGCACATCTTATTATGCTATTCGTCTGTTGCAAACCCTTTAGTGGGAGAATTTTTACACATTAGGTTGGCCAACTAGGTCCTCCGTAAGCGGGTCTCGAAAATAACTGCCCTTGAAATCCGTGCCTGAAGTCTAAGAAGCAACTCCCAGTGTGCAGAATGCCTTAGACATTGACTACTTTTTTGTTTTTTATTATGCTACCGTCTCTGTCAGCCTGGAATGGACACTCTCTGTCCATTCCCCCAGGGGAATTGATCACCCCTATCTCTGCACCCTGGGCTTCCCAGGTGGTGCTAGTGGTAACTAGCCTGCCAACAGAGGAGACATAAAGGGAAGCGGGTTTGATCCGGGGTTGGGAGGATCCCCTGGAGGAGGGCATGGCAACTCACTCCAGTATTCTTGCCTGGAGAATCCCATGGACAGAGGAGCCTGGCGGGAGTGGGGCCACAGTCTGTGGGTCACACAGAGTTGGACACGACTGAAGAGACTTAGCAGGCATGTGCACACTTCCGCACCCGTAAGTTACCTCCACACCCCTCTCCTTTCACCACTCTTAACATTCTGTGTATGCAATTACCCTTCTGTCTTAGACTCTAAGTTTTTATTATCTCTGCGTGGCACTTGGTTGACTATATTTATGAATGGATTCACCCATACCTGAGCGTGCTTGCTCTCTCTTGAAAACAATATCCTTCATGGGAGCTTTGCCAACAGTTTCAAAATAAATGGTCTCCAGCTTGGGGTGTTTTCCTGAGCTCTTATTATTATACTTACTGATTTTGTTTTCATGTTGTAGCTTAAAACATTGGAGATCAGTCACTTTGGCTTATAATTTTGAATTATATACTCAAATACTTAGATTCCTGCAAGAAGAAATGCTTTAAGCTACGAAAACCAGAAGAGTCAGCAAAATGCTCAATTTTGACCTTTTTTTCCCCCCAAGAAATGTATCTTCCAAAATCTGCCCATTGATCCATTTTGCCCTCCACTGGTGTTCCTGGATGGGTTTAGGATATTCTGGAGAGCAAACATGGGAAAGGCATCACCATTTTTAGCTGGATTCCTAAACATTTAGTGTGATTTCTGTGTTATTTTGTTCCTTGAGCTGTCAGTAATCCTGGCTGCTGGATTGCTGTTATGTCTGAGTTATTTTAATTCTATAAAGTCAGAGATGATCATGTCGGGTATTATACACAGTTCTAGAATTAGTCGCTGCTGTCGTCTGCAGGCTTAAAAGTAAATTCTGAAGAAGACAACATCACTGTGTAGAGTAACAGAGCATTGGGTTGATTTCGTTGGTCTTCTTTTATTTTTAAAGTGGAGAAGACTGAAGTCTAGAATCTGAAGTGATTATCTAGGGTTTCATGGCAAATTCAGAGAAGCAATAAGCCCTATGCAAAGTATTTCCAGAATGCCTCCCCTGCGTATGGATCTGAACATCATTTCAGTGGCAGTGTCAGATAGAGAATACAGGAGGTAGCAGGGGTGCAGCTGGGAGTCACTCTGTAGCTTGCTTTCCAGTGATTTTTTTCACTGTCCCCTTGTAGAAGACTGCAACGCAAATAATTAGTCCTCAACATGTGGAGCACAAAGCTGCTTTGTCAGTACTGGCCTTATCAAAGTGGCTATGTACTTTTAGGTGATAACCTGCATGCTAAGTCACTTCAGTGTTGACTCTGTGACCCCATGGACTGTAGCCCGCCAGGCTTCTCTGTCCATTGGGTTCTCCAGGCAAGAATACTGGAGTGGATTGCCATGCCCTCCTCCAGGGGATCTTCCTGACCCAGGGATCGAACCCGCATCTCCTGCATGGCAGGTGGATTCTTTACCACTGAGCTACTGAGGAAGTATCCAAAATGCTGATTTCCAAAATGTAGAACTTCCTTGGTGGTCTAGTGGTTAAGACTTTGCCCTTCAAATATAGGGGGCACAGGTTCAATCCCTGGTCATGGAACTAAGACACCATATGCTGCATGGTGCAGTCAAAAGAAAAAAGCTGATTTTCTACTTGAATTAGTCAACTGTGGTGACTGAAGATCTCAAATTATAGTTACTCCTCCTAACCACTGTACTTGTCACTTCCCTATGGCTTGCGAGACTCCATGTTGAGCAGGGTCAGTTCGGGCAGCCTCATGAAGCTACAGGGAAGCTAATAAGAGAGGTGAGGAAGGGAGAACAGCCCCAGAGGAAAATGCATGCAGTCTGGGGAGTCCTTTATAAATACATCTCCATACCCTTCCCTGCCTGGCACCTGACCGGCGTTCTTCCTTAATAGGTCAACTATTGTGGCTAGGTGGCTTTAATCATTTTGCAATTTCAAGTTAAAAAGGAAAAGTAATGCCAGAGCTTTGTGTCAGCTTTCCGCCTTTTATTCATAGTAAGAGAACATAAAAAGTTCTTGACAAAATGCCCTGTCTTGGAAACCTTGCAGGAAGGTAGCCCTTTCAGTCATAAAAATATTTCAAATAGCAGCTTTGTCAGCCTTCTTGCTTTGAGCTGATAACAGGGACAGTGGGTGGGTTGGGGGAGGGGAAAGAACAGCCTTTAATTAAACATCGGGAACGCTTTAAAGGAAGGAACTCCATGTTGTCTGGTATCCTTTAAAGCCCACAGTTGTGCTAAACACACAGTCTGTACCTTAAGGAGGTCGCTGAAGAAGTAAATGGGTGTATTGGATGGATGATGGATGGGTAGATGGATACGGATATTTTACATCCACTTTGTGTCATTTTGAATGACATAGGAGCTCTAAAATATTAATAAATTTGTCTCCTCACAATGCAATACTTTTTCTTCTTGTTTAAATAAAAGAACCATCCTCTTATTTTTCTCTAGTCTCATATGGAAAAAAGAGCCTTCTTTGTAAAGCTGTCCACTTTTGGGGGGGATTATTTCCCATCTTACTTCCTTGGGGCTCAACCCCTTAATCATCTCCCTTGCTTTCCTAATGTCTGTACATTTGGAAGGCCTCGACTCCGCCACACCATTTCCTCTTGTCTGACACTCAGCTCTTTAAAGGGATGGTGGGTACCTGCTGCTTTCCCTCTCAGTTACTTCTTAATTCCTGTGTGTCTGAGTGCTAAGTCGCTCAGCTGTGACTCAATGGACAGTAGCCTGCCAGGCTCCTCTGTCCGTGAGATTCTCTAGGCAAGAACAGTGGAGTGGGTTGCCCTGCCCTCCTCCAGGGGATCTTCCTGACCCAGGGATTGGACCTGAGTCTCTTATGTCTCAGGCATTGGCAGGTGTATTCTTTACTACTGAGCCACCTGGGAAGCCCCTTAATTCCTGCAAGTGGGCTCAAACTCTTGGAGGATGAATATCCCCACATAGGCTTTCCAGCTTGCTCAGTGGTAAAGAATCTGCCTGCCAATGTAAGAGGCACAGGAGATGCAGGAGATGTGGGTTCTATCCCTGGGTAGGGAAGATCCCCCTGGAGAAGGAAATAGCAATGCATTCCAGTATTCTTGCCCAGAAAATGCCCTGGACAAAGGAGCCTGGTGGGCTACAGTTCACGAGGTTACAAAAGAGTGGGACGTGACTGAGTCACTGAGTGTGCATACACACATCCAACCCCACATATAAGACGGAAGCTGTAATGCTCGCTGACAAGGTGGTTTTTAATATTCGCTTACTGTGTGCTTGCTCATAATTGAGAAGCGGTTTCTCTAAGTATGATGGTTTGGGTGGACAATTCTCCCAAACAAAAGTCTTCTTTAGTCCCCGACTTGGAGAGGCTTTCTTCTCCTCCGTCCTTTTTTTCTTAATTTTGCCTCCAGGTTGGGAAGATCCCCCGGAGGAGGGCATGGCAACTCACTCCAGTATTTTTGCCTGGAGAATCCCCATGGACAGAGGAGCCTGGCGGGCTACAGCCTGTGGGGCCGCAGAGTCTGACAGGACTGAGTGACTAAGCACAGCTCCAGCTGCACCTCCTCCGTCAAGCTTCTCATTGGTTATTCAACTTTAACTCCTGTTTCTACTTGATGTTTATTTGCTTGTTTAGTTTTCTTACAACAATCACATAAGGCGAAGTAATAGCTCATATTTTACTTAAAAGAAAATCTCAATATCTAATTCAGTGCCAAGCACATATTAGGTAACTAATACACACTTCGAAATTGACTAAGTGATTACAGAAATATGAGGGAGCCGCTCTTTTGAGTAAATCTGGTTGCTAATTTATTAGGGACTCTAAATGTCCACAAAAGCACATTCATCACGGTAATTTAATTGATTACCTTTTCCTCTTGCAGAAGCTTTAGCTATTATGGTAGGAATTTTCCTTGCATCTTTATTACTGTCTTCTAGATCCATATATTGATTTCAAGGTTGGTTTGTTGGATGCTTTACTGTATTTCTTTTCAACATAGTTGTGAGTTATTATTTCAGAATTAGGAGAGCATGATTGATAGACAAAAGGAATGATGAGATACCAGAGAATCTCTGATTGTAAACTAAAAGGACATCTTGGGATGCACAACAAAGAATTCATGGTCAAAGTCTTACCTATGTTGTGGACCATCTAGAACTGATTTACACTCTTCTTTGGAGTGTGTGTGTGTTTTGCACCAGGGGCCTTCCCTGGTGGCTCAGTGGTAAAGAATCTGCCCGCAATTCAGGAGACATGGGTTTGATCCCTGGGTTGGGAAGATCCCCTGGAGAAGGGAACGGCAACCCATTCCAGTATTCTTGCCTGGAGAATCCCATGGACAGAGGAGCCTGGTGGGCTACATTCCATGGGGTCGCAAAGAGTCAGACATGACTGAGCTATTAACACTTACTTACTAAGGATGAGAGGGAAAGAATTGGTAACAGTCCTAGATGTTAACTAGAAAGAGAATCAATGTTTTAACTTCTTGTTGTTATTATGCTTTTTTCTTTTAGTTCTCTCAAAGAAAAGTACTTTTTGGTGTGAAATACAATTGCTTCCAATTCCAAACTACATGATTCCCCTCTAAGAGATTTGCAAAATGGTGGTGGGGGGGGGGTGGGGAAGGCAGAGGAAGGGGCAATTTTAATGTAAAAACAATACAATTGAAAAGAAATTCAGGGTCACACTTCATTGGGCAGAATTGCAATTGAACTGAATTTGGTTGATTTTTTGGTAAGTCTGCCAAAAATATGAAGATATTAAGTATTACTTTGTTATTTTTTTAAGTTAACTGAATTTATCAAAGTGCCTTTGAAAATCTATTAACCTTTTATCCAAACCCAAGTAGACAACTTCCTTATTCAGTGTGTTGTTAACCTCCACTCTCACCTCCGGTTCCTTCTACCAAACTAGGTAAAAATGAAAAACGACTTGTGACAGATGCCCAGCACTTCATACGACGTGTTCCTTCTTTATTCTTGTTTACTATGAGCTGGGTAGTTCATGCTATCATTTTGGAAATTTCTTTAACCTCTTTATGTGTGGGGCCTTCTCTCTGTCAAATCTCATATCACTCCTAACTATGGTGATTCCTTGAGAAAGGAGGAACATGTGACATGGCATGTTTATTAAAGGCTTGTCTAAAAATGTCTTTATTTTATCCTCATGCCGAAGTGGTCATTTTGCCAGGTTTAGACTTTTAGATGAAAATTACTTTTCATTAGAATTTTGAAGGCATCATTCTCTTGTTTTCTAGATTCTAGTGTTAATAATGGGAATCTGATAACCACTTTTCCCTAATTCTTAGTATGTGACCTTCTCTCTCACTTCATTCCCTAGAATTTCTAATTATATGGGGTGGACCTTTATTGATTGGGCTAGACATTCTCAAGGACTTTTCCATTTGGACACCCACATCAGTCAGTTCTGAGAAATGCTCTTTTCTTTTTTATAATTTCTCTATAGACTGATCTTTCCTGCTGAGATTTCTATCAGTTAGATTTTGGACCATGTGGATTTTCTAAACTAGTCCTTTTGTTGTTATTTGCCTTTCTTTGACATTTTGTTCCCCTTTGGGACTTAATTCCTTGCTTTCATCTTCCTGTTCTTTTATTGGATTTAAAATTTTTTTACTTTCATACTTTTAATTTCAGAGAACTCTTTTTTTTGGTATTTTTAATTATCCTTTGTATTACATTTTGTTCTTAATTCATGGATGCAGTGTCTTTTATCTATGATGCTATCCTTGTCAATTATTTGAAATTTTCATTTTTTCCCCCCTGTTCCATTCTCTATCTTAAAGTTGGAGGCTTTTCTCAAAGATTTGGTAATTCTTGCTTTTCTACCCATCTTTATGCTGAAACACCAATGAGAAGCTTTGTGAGAAAGTTGGGTTCGTTCACTCTTCACTCCTCTGTGACCAGCCAGATCATTCTTGCCTGAGAATCCCTAGAAGTCAGTTTCAATACATTTTTTTCCCCATTTCTCTAGAGCAAGATCCTCCAGTCTCCTCTGAAGGAAGCATAAGCCTGGCCATTGACACCCTAGAGCTGGGTGGAAAGGAGAGATGGGTGTCTTGGTGTCTCCCCTCTCCCCACTCTCCATGATGTCCTTGAGTTTTGATATTATCAGGCTCAATTTCTCTGTAGAATACTTCTCAACATTCCTATGGGAATGAGGGATGATTAATCTCAAAATAAGTGCATTGGAGATGGGGATCCTGGAAAATTAGTAGTCTTTCTAGGCTTTCAAAATAGTCTCTTATTAATATTTTCAAGCTTCTTAGTCCAATATACTCCTCCCTTACATTCTGCCTGTACTTCCAACTCCTAAGCGTCCTCAGATTCTGAAGGGTAAACTGAAGTGCATCTCACTGGTATCCTCCTTTGATGGTGCACCTTCCTTATTTCTCCTAACATTTTCGGCTCTATCTCATTTCTTGGTGGGAACGGGGTTTGGTGTATGGCTGCTAAAGTTACTAAATCATAAAAAAAGGTTGGCCTTTTTGAGAGGACTTACATTATGCATGGAATAGATTGCTATATAGATATAGAGATGACTTAACTAAAAGTAATTTAGAAAGTCCGCAAGGTCCAAAATCTAATCAGCACAAATTTCAGCAGGAAGCATCCAACAAAGTAAGAATTGGGTGCTACCGTTGTGGTACCGTAGTGTGTCTGTGATGATGCTCTCGGTCCTCTCTGCAGTTACTTCCTAGAGTGGGCTGTGTAAAACAGGCAGCCTAACTGGAAGTGCAGGTATATAAATTGAGAGAACTGAAATACTGATATGTGGTCATGAGTTATTTTCCTGTACTGAGATACGGGAAGGCCCCTGAAGGAATGGGTTGTGGATAAGTGTTGATGGAAAAGTAGGTTTAGAGGTGGAAGGGCCTGCAGAGGAGAAAAAAGACGCAGGTCTAACATTGTGGCTACTAGTCAGACAGGTAGCCTTGATGTCAGTATGAGCTGAAAACAGGGGCTTTCTTGGGCACAGAGGTGTCACCAACATAATTGCCAAAATGGCCCTAGATTCCAGAATTTTCCTTGTTAGCATAGTGGATTCATTTGGAAAATCCAGGGCAGCCTTCACATGATTACCTCAATGAGAACTGAAACGCATAGCACCTTTTAGAGTACAAAAAGCAAAATTCAAAATGTCTCAGGAAGCTAAATTATTTCCAATATGGTTTATAACATGTGAAACGTGGTTAGAATTCTAATCACGGAAACCTTATACTAATGCATTCTTTTCTCCCAACCGCATCTGTGTTGATTGGCGATTCTTCATAATAGATCATGAATCTTGGCGCAACAGGGCTGGGTTGAAGCGAGAGAGGACATCTCATTTGGTTTTATTTCACTGAGTGGAGCTACATGACTCTGCTGTTTCTGAAGAGTGGCCATCATCTGTATGCTTTGCTGCAGACAGCCTTTCTGGCTGCAGTCACCTAGGGGCATCTGAGAGCCGAGTTTGAAGGCGCAGTAACGCACCGCCAGGCAGACACTGAGGAGGATGCCTTCTGAGGCGGGTTTCGTTTTGTAGGTTGTGTGCAGCACGCGTTTCTATCGATTCACTGGGTCTACCTGCCTACGTGTCTGGAAGATAGGACCGAGCCAGGGATGTTCAAATCAACTTAACATTCATTTAGGCCAATCGACTTAGAAATAACTGTATCAGCCCAAGTCCAGCGGAGTGGGTGGGCGGCTCCGACTGGGTCTTCTGGTTTACCTCGTGGTCCTCCAGAGCAGGGTGGGAGCGCACCCCTTTAGACATCCTCTTTCTGTGTGTGTTTGGAGAGGCTGGGACCTGAACAGATGGCCTCGATCTGGGCTCCCATGACTACCAGGCATGCCAAGCAGGCAGATGAGTGATCTGGCTTGTTCCTTCTCTCTTAAATCGCTGTCAGCCAGAGAGAAGTGGTGAAAATAAATCAATGGCTTCCTCCTCCAGACCCCGCATGTACCTTTCAGTCATCAAAAATGAGAAACATCCTGTGGTGGCTGTTGGGTGAATTTCTCTGATAGAAAGAGCCCTTCACACACTGGAGATGAACAAAACAAATGGCCAACTTGTGCCTCTGAAGGGAGTTTTTTTTTTTTTTTTTTTTTGTCAGAACCAAAAGTTGGCACCAAATGGGCAGCAGCAGGTTTGGAAGGAGCATTGTTTATTCACTCCCAGACGCTGTGCGTCCTTTGTGACCAGTATTTTTGGTAACTGGTTGGTAACTGTTTACATCTCCCATCCTCAGAACACAGGAAATCACAAACAGGAATCATGCTGAATATCTCTGGCAGAGCCTTTGTGTTCCCAGTGTACTGAAGGCTGAGGGGTCTTGTCTTGGGTCACATGTATATTTCTGACACCTCGCTGAGTCCCAAGGACAGTGTCTGGCAAGAGAGTCATTTTAAGTAAGACCAGCGCCACGAGCTTTAACTCTAGTTTAGTCTTCACGCAAGTGGACCCTGAGCCAGCCAACATTTTGGAGTCATCTGTCACAGAAAAATTTGGCCCTGGATCAGGAGAGTGTAGAATCTTTATTTTTTAAGATTTAAAGTATGATTAAATTGCTAGTCATTAGTATATTAACAAGTTGACCTTGTATTAGACTGTGTTATGACCCAGTTTCCCTTTATTTGGAAAAGATACGCCCCCTCCCCCACCTTGCTTGTAAACCTATGAATCATATTCTCCCAAATGCAAACTGATTTTCTAGTTGTAAATCATGGACGTGGATGTGTTTTCAAACAATAAACATTTCACATATGCACATATGTGAGAGCTATGTTGGCTTAAGGTAGAAGGGAAGTTTTACTTTTGGGAATGAATCATACACATATATATGTGTGTATATATATATATATATATATACACATATATATGAGGCTTTTCAATTTTGAAAGCTTCATCTGGCCTGTGGGTGGCATGTTGGATATCCCAACTTACTTAGTGTGGTATGATAATCTTGTTCCCAAGTTTTACATAGCTTGACACATAGAACTGGTAATGTTTCTAGAAATACCATAAATAGAAATAGCTTCATAAGGCCTTTACTTTGTGATCTGCTCTAAGTTGTGTCACTAGTTAGCTAGAGGCATTATGAGACAGGTCAGAGCATTAAAAGTGGGACTTCTGGTCTTTCTGATTTCTTCAAAAATAGCACTTATCATGTCTCTTCACTGATGCTTAAAATATATATATGCAAAATAAAGCTGTCCAACTTGCAAGGCTTTAGAGGGGGTTCCTTATAAATGTGAAGACAGATGTAAAAATTATTAATGACCGAAATACTTATAACTGTCAGGAAGGATGGCAACGTTTCAACCAGCCCTCTAGAGGAGACAGGTCTGCTGCGAGTTAGTCATCCTCTATGGATGATGTATTTCAGGACAGGATGCAAAGCAGTTGAATTTTTTAAAAAAGATGTTGGTAAAGCTCTCTCTGGAGAAATCATGGATTGCAGCCTTAAATTCTGGGAAAATGGAATCTTCCCTCAGCTTTACAAATGTGGCAGAAGGGATCCTCATTATTTTGCATTTTTGGATTCTCTTTAATGTTTCACACTCATGTAGAGTCAATAAAATCTGTGATAATTAAAAATTATATATTAAAGATATATTTTAAAATATTAACATATAACGGCATCTTATAATAATGACTGTTTTACTTCAATATGCATTTTCTCCGGGGAAGTGGGAAGTCAGCTATTGATTGGTTCATTCCTACCCTTGTGTTCAAATGTATGAAATAGAATGTTACCTTCAGGCCCCTGTGTTTCAGAGAAGCACCATGAGTCTTAGCACAAAAACACTTCAAACTTAAACGCTTCTCTTCTTTTCCCTACCCTTCCCACTTACAGTCAACCACCTAACAAGCCCTCAGATTAGTGGAAACTATTGACTGTGATGTGAGTATGAAGTTGAGAAAAATGAGACCAAAGAGGTGAAGTAATTCATCTCTCTCGTAATTCAGAGCTTGCACAAAGATGTCTGGTGCTGGGTGCTGTGCTGGTTGCTATTTCTGTGTCCTTTCTCTTCTATGATGCTGCCTGCCTGTCTCTGCTCTGGAGGATTTGCTCAAGGGACATTCATTTTCTTTTCACAAGAAGCATTTTCTTACTGCCCATTCCAGTGCAGGACTGTCCAATTCCAAAGCCTTTCTCTTAATCACTATGCTACGGTTCTCCCCAAACCACTGAATCATTGACCACGTTTTTTTTTTTTTTTTTAATTGTCATATTACTCTTTTGGATGCCAGGAGAATGGAAAATAAAATAGATAATCCTGATCTCATGCAAATGTCATTCTTACAGGCAAGAAGGTAGGTCAAGAAATGGGTAAAATGTATAGGATGTCATACAGCAATAGGAGCTCTAGAGAACAATAAAGTAGAGAAAGGAGTAGGGAGACTTGAGCAAGGGTGCTGGGCTTGCAGCTTTGAGTAAGGTGGTCAGGGAGGCCTTTCTGTGAAGGTCACACTGGAACAAAGTCATGAACAAAATGCATAATTGCAGTGAGATTGAAACATATCAGAAAGGGCTCAAGAGAAACTGGGAAGAGAGACAGGAGCTGGAGAGAGAAAGAATAAAGACAACTCTGAAGTTGTGTATCAAAAACTTGTCCTGGATCAGAGAGTATGGGATCTTTTAGTTTTTAAGGGTTTAAGGTTTCATTGCATGGTTATGTGCTAAATGCTAAGGGTCCAGTGGAGAAGGAAAATTGATCGATGATGCATGAGAGAGACTTGAGAGTTATACCAGAACATTCCAGAGCAGGTGAGATGGAGGGGACCCAGTGCAGGAGTGGAGGACTGGATCTTCTGGGCATGGAACCTGGTTCATAAAGGTAGAAGAGATGGCAGAGGAAGGTGAACAGTGCTGGGTGGTGCTGAGACTGGAGAAGAGAAAGGGAGGTTGATCAAGAGCATACAGGAGGTCTTGGGATCCTCCTCTTCCTGCAAATGATGGTGTAGAGGGTAAGTTTCACGTTGAGCACCAGGATGTCTGGAAGGCTCTCCTGATTTCTAGAACGCGAGCAGTGTTAGGTACGGGCTTGTTTCCTACTAGACATTTATGCTGAGGAACTCATTTTCTTCTTCATCTGTGAGAACACTCAGCCGTGGAACCGCAGATTTTCCCCCTTTAGCCATCTATGCCACTGCTCCTCTTGCATCCTGTTTCCAGAATGTGCCAGACACGGCTGTTTGTGCTTCAGGTGCGCGGGGAGGTGGGAGGTCCATCGATGGAGACAGCCCTTTCTTTGAGGAGTTTGGACAAGTGTACTGACAGGTAGCAAGAGAAAACTAACATATATACGGGGAGTCAGAGGAGATAGGGACATGTTTAAATGTCAGTTATCCTAGAAATGGAGACGACAGACCTTCTGTCTAGAGGACACATTTCACCCATTTTCATCAGATTATTAACCGAATTTTACAGTCCCCCTGCCAAGAACTTGATTTCTGGGAAGTTATGTAGTTCTTAAAGCACAATGTTTATGTATAATATGTGCTCAAATATCTTTGATCAATAATTGAATGGGTAGATGGATAAATAATACATGCACTTATGGAGGACTTTAGCCTTCCAGATGATTGACTTGAATTAGTTGTAAGCATTGCTTGTTTATGTTAAAACTCAAGGACAAAGTGAAGCAGTTGGACTTCATTGCCTTGAAGCTCAGACAGGAGAATGGCGGCGAGGAGACCATCTGTGCTCTCACTGGAGACAATAGAAAAGCAAAAGCTCATGAAATGCAGCCCACTCTTTTCCTATTTTCCCCAGGAAGGAGAAGAGGAGTCCTCCTGGGCCACAGATTCTCAGGCCACATTCTAGTATTTGCTCAAAGTCTTTTTTGTTGATCTTTCCATTTCCCTTAATGCTGTCTTTTGCTTATGAAGTTTTTTATTTCTTTTCTAAAAATGAGTCCAATCTGTATCTCTTCTGTTTTGAGGCTATTTATCTGTCTTCTGTCAGATAAAAGAGATTTACAGAAGTGATTTGGCCACCTGAACATATTTATTTGAATGAAGAGAATTATCTGGAGTTGTAGGCACCTTTCAGTCATTTAATGGCTACTTTGCTCTGCATCACAGATTGAGACAAAAGCTCATATGAGATAACCATAATTATCACTGGTGATTTTTAAGTGATTTCCTGTTGTTCTGTGCTGGTTCCCCTCCTCCCCCCCTGCTCCTCCCAAGTTGTCTGAACCTTTGGATCCTAACAGATGTATCACAGGGCAGCCAAACGTGAGGGACTGCATGTATGAATTTTTAAAAATTATCATCAATGGTACTGAAAGCAAAGAAATAGGTATTGATGTAGTTCGTGCAATTTTGGAGGATCAGAGAGCCATTCCTAGGTGGATGTGATAACCTGACATTCTTCCACTTTATTTAGATGAAGAACCTGGAGATATAAGGGCAGTTGCTGGAAGCTAATAATTCATTTAACTTTTTTTTTTTTTTCCAATTTGAGCCTCTGGATTTTTGCTGGGTTTCTCCTGTACTAGACTGAACTGTTATTCCAGTCTAACACATGAGCTGGACAGAGCCTTCTCTGTAAGTCTGCCTTCTGCAGAGGAATAACTGGGACTATTGCCTTGACTTTTTGTTCTGTTCATTTTCAATCATTTATCTATTTTGGTCTTTCATGGACTTTCTTTTTCAGCCACAAGCTCCGGGACACTGAGATTCATTTCCTCACATGCATTTTTGGGAGTCCTTTTGTCCCCCTTTTAAATTTATTTTAAAATGTGGGATTTAAGATATCAGATTACAAAAGGCTTTATAATCATTTTGAGCTGTCTTCTTGTATGCCTGTTCCTCCTGTCACCCCACCCTATTTCCTAAGCGACATGATAATAGATGAGTACTTCTTTCTCCTGTGTGTTTTAAGGAAATGGTGCTAAATATGCTGTCCTTTGTCTGTTTACTAGGTATTAATTTGTCTCAAGAAAATAATTCACAAGGCTAAGGAAACTGTAAGAAGGGAATCAGCATTCTTCTTCTGGTTTTGATTTATTTAAATTGAACTTAGATTATAGGATAATTCTCTACTAAGTTTGGCCTGATTATTTCACCAGTTTGATTTGGCATTGTGCTGTTTGTGCCTTTTAGTATATTAAGCAACATTTTTGAAAAAAGAAATTGGCTGCCATGTCTTCAGCAGAGAAATTTATTTTCTCTAGTCATTTGCATTTGATATTTAGTGGTTGTAGGCTTTGGGGGCTTATTCTTTACATTTTGCGATTAGTTTGTTATTTGAGGTTATGATTTAAAACTTGAATTAACATCAGAATGATTGTGATTCATCTATCTCACATTTCAACTCCATAAATAATAGGGAGTATAAGTTTTCCTTTTCTCTCAAGAACACTCAGTCATATGCACAGGGACTGATTTGTTTGTTTTATGGTAGCCCACTCCAGTGTTCTTTCCTAGAAAATCCCACGGACGGAGGAGCCTGGTGGGCTGCAGTCCATGGGGTCGCAAAGAGTTGGACATGACTGAGGCGACTTAGCAGCAGCAGCAGCAGCATCAAAAACAAGCTGTGTCTATTGGATGGGCTTCCCAGGTGGCGCTAGTGGTAAAGAACCTGTCTGGCCATGCAGGAGATGCAAGAGACACGTGTTCGATCCCTGGCGGGGGAAGATCCCCTGGAGGAGGGCATCCTGTACTCTTGCCTGCAGAATCCCCATGAACAGAGGAGCCCCATGGGCTACAGTCCATGGGGTCCCAAAGAGTCGGACATGACTGAAACAACTTATTAGCATGCATGTATCCATCTGAACAAGTGTGAAAAAATACCACATTTTAAGTTTATTGAACAAACACTTTTTCTTTGTTTATATTAGGCACTGTTTGTATACACTCAGGGTATATCAGTGAAAAGATGGATAAAAACAAAACAAAATCTGTGCCTTCACTGAACTTATATATTCCATTGAAGAGGTAGAGGGTGACCAAGGGACTAGACAAAATAAAAAGCAAACATGATGGTATATCGGGTGATAGAGAATGGTAGCATTATGAAAAAATGCTATCAGGTAGGTAGGATTAGGAATGCTGGGGTGGGGGTGAGGTTGCAAATTTGAATTTTAAATAGCAAGGTAAGGGCAGGTCTCCTCAAGGAGATGAGGGCATTAACCATGATACTATCTGGAAAAACAGAGTTCCAGGAGGAGGGAAAAACCCGGGAACATCTACTGCACGTTGACATCATACCAAGGTGGTTGGAAGGGCTGGATGATAGGAACCCGATGGGATGTGAGGGAGACAAGACCGGAGGGAGGTACTCATCAGAGGGGACGGTCCTTCTGGGATGGCCCACAGTGCTGTCGGAAGGACCGTGGCTATTCTTTCTAGTAAACAAAAGAGAAAGATAATCTCATAGTAGCATTTTTCTAAAAGCTTCCTTTTCTTTTTGTTGATAGCCTTAATCTGATTGAATACTCTACACTCCTTTTTAAAATTCTTTGGGAAGGAGAGTAATGCCGGGTCTAATGAAAAGACCAGTCCATTCTTTTCATCTTTCCTTTGCATCCTTTCTTCTTTGTTTCTGTAGGGTGATATTTCAGAGCTGTTTGTGGAAATCTTGCCCCATCTCTTTAGGCTCCTTTCATTTCCTTTGAGCATTTTCTCTTTGATGTACTATGGTTTCAAAAATACCTTTCTTTTAAAAAAAAATATCTTATGACTGCACTGTGTGTGTTTATGATGTTGAATTAAGAATCACAGTAAAGTTTACAAAAATTTGCCTTTAATGTTTCTAAAATTATTAGCAGAAATAACAACAGATACCAGTTAATGGTTAGCAGAGAATGTGGGAAAAAAACTGTGAGTTTTAATGAACTACTTAAATATGTTAATATTTGTAATGTGGCTTAGAACACAGAATTTCTCATATGAAAGTGTAATGTCTGTCTTTAATAAAGGAAAGAAAGAACTGTAAATGGGCAAGAGACTTCACCTCATTTAACATCAGTATCCTCACAAGTAAAACAGGGTTCATAAGTGTTTTGTTTTTTTTTTTTCAGTTGATTACATAACCATCAGTGCCTCACATGATATCTGGTGCCCAGTAATAACAAAAACCCTGTTACCCAACATTCAGTGTGGGTCGCTCTATTGCGGTCTGAATGTAAAGGCTTTGCAACCAGAGTCTTTGCACCCAGGCTGTGCACTTCCACAAGGGAAGACACCTCATCTGTATGGTTTGGCGTTTGCTGTAAATGGTGGAGCCGGACTTTGGCCCTGGGCCGAGCCCAAGCTCTCATGGACACCAGCAGGCTCTTGTAAGTGTGTGTATTGGGCAAGAGAGAGCTCACCTCTCCCTCCATTCTATTGAGTCTGCAGCCCCTCCTTTCCACTTTGATCATAGAATGGGATCACATAATAGGCACACTGAGTTTCATAGCTGCGATTATTGTCCTTGGGTACAAAATTACTATCATGTCTCGATGTCTTTCTGTCTTTCCTCCTATAACTTCAGCCAAGGTGAATATGGTAATGCCTCCAAACACATGCGTGTGCTCACAAACAGCTGCGCAGGCTCAGAACATACACACGTATGCTGCACACCGAGACCCTTGGAGCAGTCCTAGGCTTCATAACTCTTAAATTTCCTTGAGCATTACTTTAGCTGCAGTGAAATAATCACTGATCTGGACTAAATTTGTTTCCTTAATCGTTGTATGTAACAAACTGGAGAGCAGCAAATGAAACTCAGAACCTGGATTTAAATCCCCCCACCCCACCCGCCCACCCAGATAATATGATGCAGGGAAAGATTGAGGGCAAGAGGAGAAGGGGAAGACAGAGGCTGAGATGGTTGGATGGCATCACTGACTCAATGGACATGAGTTTGAGCAAACTCTGGGAGATAGGGGAGGACAGGGAAGCCTGGTGTGCTGCAGTCCATGGGGTTGCAAAAAGTCAGACATGACTTAGCAACCAAACAACAACGTCAACAGGTAATATATTTTATTGCTACTAGGAAGTTAATTTTACTCCAATCTTTTTTCCCTCGATGATTGATTATTGGTTATTGTAGGTCACATATCTTTTAAAATTGTTCAAGGACAAAGAGAATCGAGGGGAGTGTGGTAAGACTTTATAGCTTATATTCACAAAGGAGCCAGTAAAGGTTTTTAAAAGAAAACATTTTTGCTAAATTTAATCTGGATTGCTATATAAATAATGTGATTTCAATCTGACTCAGAGATAGGGTTTTGTTCTTACCAATGTCATAGCAATACCTTTTGAATATCATCAGGTTTTTGTGTATTTTTGTTAGATAGCTCAAAAGAAAATTATGAATCAGACTCTTTAATGGTACTCAGTTAGCTTGCTTCATTGATGATAAAGACAGGAAACAAAATAAAAAGGAGTAGGTTAATGAGCTACAGAAAAAGTAGTCTTATAAATCCATAGGTACATGTAATCCTGCCTTTGAAGACTCAGAATTCCAAGTATTCTTAGAGAAATTTGTGCCTAATGCAGCTTAAAAGTTCTCAAACTAACATGTAGCAATTTTTTCTCAGTATTTCTTATATACTGAAGTGTGTCAAATGCTGATGCAGTATTAATTACAATTACAATAACTCATAAATTGACATTGTGGGGACTTTTAAATCTTACACTTGGGCAGAAGAAGGAAAAAAACATCATTGGAATCAATGCTAACCAAATTTATGTTATAAGCAGAAACCACAGACCTTCTGTTTCTCCTTTGTGCTATTTGCCAGTTTAAGAAATGCCGGCATAAGGATCAATTTTTGAGAAAAGCAAGGGCTGGAGAGGTCAAAATAGAACATTTCTCTAGTTTTTATTTTGTTGTTTTTAGTATCACATAGTAAATTTTATTTCCTTTCCTTCTTTTCTTTCTTTCTCTCTCTTTTTTTTTTTTTTGATTTGAAGATAAACTGGGAAGAGGTAGAAATTAGACATAAAGGGAACAAATGTATATTTCTTAAAAGATGGGTGAGACTAGAACACATTACATTATCTGTTTTAGGAATGATTTATACACAATTTAATATGAAACAATAAACAGAATGATCTTTTGAAATTTTAAAATCCTGTGTGGGCTTTTGTGTCACGTTATTTTGCAAAGCTAATAACTATGATTTGGGGAATTCCTTGGTGGTCCAGTGGCTAGGCCTCCGCACTCGGACTGCTGCGGGCCAGGTTCAATCCCTGGTCTGAGAACTAAGATCCCACAAGCTGTGTGCCACAGCTAAAAAAAAAAAAAAGAGAGAGATAATTTTACCACAGGGAAACCATGTCGTAGGCAGGGAAGGAAATGTTGAACCAAATCTTTATTTATCAATATGAGAAGACTTAACATTCTAAGCAGAGCTGGGGATAATTTTTTTAAGAGTGTGTGCACTGCTCTAGAGAATCCAGTGGGCAATACCTGAAGTTCTCCATGTTCATCAGGGCCCACGACTCACCACCGTTAAGTCAGGACAGTTATGGGATTCCCGAAGCCGCCGGGACCCATTGTGTATCGGCATCATGACAGACAGGCCTAATCGGTCTTCCCCACTTGTAATAAATATGTCCCTGTTCTCCACACCAGGGGATGTTTTATTGATGTCCTCCATTACCATGGTGAGGTCTCTGTCTTGGTGGTAAAGCTCATTTCAGGAAATTGCAGTTTAAAGTTGCTAAGCTGCAAGCATTAAGCCATTCAGCTAACCACTCAAGGTGTTCACGGCAGGACTCTGTGCATCTGGCAAGACGTTTAGAAGCAATATGTAGGTGTGTTTAGGAAAGTAATGCGTCCTCTCTCCCTAGAAGGCATCTCTCCAGCCCATTAGCTTTTATTCCCATGGACGCTGGAGGGGAAAGCGCTCGGTGAGCCCACCTGTGTCCAGAGCTCTGTCTTCCGTCTGGTCCTTGTGTTCCTGGGCTCAGTCTCACCTGAGCCAGGCTGTGTCTGAGTCAGACTACTCTTGGCCTGGGTCTGCCTGAGGGAATTTGGTCTGTTCTGGTGTAGTCTGGGCTGAAAATAGTTTTAGAAATTAAAGATCATTTTGAACTTCTGGGTTTGAAGGCAGTTGAAATGTAAGGTGGGGAGAGGGGTGCAAATTAATCCAAATCAATTACTAAGGGGAGCCATGATTTGCTTTATTAGTTATAGAATCAAAAGCTACTGGAATGTTACTGGTTATAAACCAGATGTGGGATCTAATTTTGTTGTATTTAGTGTGCCCTGTTCAAATTTAGAAAACATGCTGAGGCCCAAGCAAAATTAATGAAATACAAGCACATTTTGGCAGTAGTCCAAATGTTCAGTTGTCTTCACCTATAAAAATCTCACACACGCATATACTTATAAAAATAAAGTATGGAAAAGTCTAATAACAAGAACTGACCAAAAATTTCCATTAACGAGCACTTCAACATTTACTGCTAAATGAAAATGTGTGTTTATAATGACTCTGAGAGGTATTACATTTCAAATTCATTTAAAAATTATATTCTGTGTAGTTGTTAAATACATTTTTTTTTACACTATGGTTCCTTGAAAATTGAGAATTAATTATATGGCAACTCCTTGTTAACCAAAATATCATACCATGCATACCATCTCATTTATCTATATTATGGAAATTTAATCAGTATAATTTGATTTCTAGCTATATATATATACACACACACAGACACACACACAGACTTCCCTGGTGGCTTGGTGGTAAAGAATCCACCTGCTAATGCAGGAGATACAGGTTCAATTCCTGGGTCAGGAAGATCCTCTGGAGAAGGAAAAGTTGAAGGGGGCAGAAGAGGATGAGGTGGTTAGATAGCATCACCGACATGAGTTTGAGCAAACTGCGGGAGATAGTGAAGGACAGGAGCTTGGTGTGCTACAGTCCATGGGGTCTCAAAGAGTTGCACACACACACAGTCATTTTGCTGATGAGAAAATGCAATCCATAGGAACGAAGGAGTTTTTCCAAAACCATGCAGCTGCTTGGCAGCCAAGGAGAGCTTATAGTCTGATCATGTAACTTACAGATTGGCGTCTCTGCCTCTGCAGAATGTCAAGCAGACATTAGACAATTCAATGCTCTGTGAACAGCCTGACGTTTTTTCTGTTTGAACTGCACCAACCGCCTAGGTTGGTTACAAGTTGAGCCTGTGTTCTCATTTCCGAGAACAGCCATACTGGCTCCACAGGGAGTCTTGTTTATATGTCGAGATGGCCAAGAGTTTAGTGGGGGGGAGCAAAGGGCACAGGAAATGAGGCCTCATTCCCCAAGGGGTTCATCATAAACACACACCACTGCCTCCTTGTATCTCATGTGGCTATTTTCAAGGTTTCAGACCCATTAGAGAGGCCGTGGTTCCGCAGGTGTGAGACACGTGGGTGACAAGATAGATGTGGTTGGCATGCTTCTTTGTGTTTCCAGCCTTGTCCTCACCCGTCCCCTTTCAAAGAGCACCTGCTCCAAGTGGGGGCACCTCCTTGATTCAGCCTTTTGTTACAAATGAGCAGACCCCATTCTTTCCCTCTCAGATTGCATGAGGGGATTAGTCTCCAAAAGGAGGGAATGGGCATGGAAAGGCTAAGCATAAACATGGAGAGAAACGGCACAGTCACCATTGCCCCTGGATAACCCCAGTCCCACAGCAAAGGTCCAGGAGGAGATTACATGGCAGCTCTAGGCCAGCATCGACTTAATCCACGTGGGGAAGGGTCCCCCACATCTCCATCTAGACCGCAAGGTCGCCCGAAACTATCCCCACATGCTTCTTCCCTTCCCTTCCTCAACCTGCGAGACTCCTGAGTGTTGTCCTTTTCGTGGTTCATAAGCCGCTTTCACATCAGCTCTTTCATTTCGTGCCCACAGATTGGTCAGTACAAATCGTTATTGCCCCTTTTCACCAGTGTCAAGACTGGAACCCAAGTTCTGGATTCCCGAATAACTCCCAAACTATTACTTTTTCCAGTACCTACAGCTGCTTTGGGAGGATACACACAGACACACACAGAGGCATATGCATGCATTTTGCATTAGAAACTATACAGATGTGTATCTGTCCACGATACACTTTTGTAGGTAGTCTCAGGAAAAGCAGCTACAATTTGCTTGGTAAACATGGAAGCTATTTGGGGATATTAGCAAAGTGGCTTTCATCAGTGTCTCTGTACACACACGCATGTACACACCCACATACACACACACAGTGCTTAGCACATGTATATTTATATCTATATGTCAACCACCATACTTAGCTGCCATCTCCCGTTTCCATAGCACAGCAGCCATGGGCACCAGCCTGTAGAACCCACTGCTTCAGAGCTGATGGGAGGATACAGGCAATGTGTCACTCTGGCCTGAGTGTCTGGAAAGCTCCCGTGAACTCAGAAAGACTTTCCTGACAAGGCTCGCATTTAAGTAGCACATGCAGGTGATCTCTGACACCATCTTGGACTTCGGTCCCCACCCTCCCCAGAACCCTGCCCTGGGGCACGTCCCAGAGACTGACAACACCGTGTATCCAGAGGTGGGAAGCTGGGCCCTCCAGGACCAGGTTCCCAGGTTTCCTTTTCAGCATCCAGAACCTGAATGGTCCTGTGAGGGGCATCCAAGCACCGGAGTGGAGAGTGGGACACTCTCCTGGGTCCGTGCTCACGATTTCCCACCTTCTGCAGCTGTTGATTAGACACATCATTGTGAATCTATATGTAGCCCACCATTTGTACATATAATTAATTAAACTATAGTTAGTTCTCCCTGGTCTCCTTTTCTTAAAAATCAAATCACTCAAAAACTCTTATCTGACACTAAAATCTTTTTTTTTTTTATAAGTACCTATGATATTTGGAAGGCTAAGACTGCCTGCTATTTATAGCACTCCAACTTCAGAGCCTTCTATTGTGATCAGACAGCTCAGAGTGCCTCACTTTTTCAGGCAACAGTCTCAGAAACTTTTTCACAGCAGCAGCTTCTCTCCAGAGTGTACAGAGTTCAATAGGATCAGGAAAACCACATCACCCCAGACCAGATGAGTGACCCTCAGCAAGGGTTGTACACACACCCGTTCATTTATTTAGTCCTCGTGTTGAATGTGGACCTGCTGTGGCCCAGGTGCTGTGTCAGCTGATCCACAGATAGTGATCAATACCACCCCTGGGGTCACAGGTAGCACTGTATTCCCTTCAAATTCACAATGTTGATGCTTAGTCCCACCCCGAGAACCCCAGGATGAGAAATTATGTGGAAACAGGGTCACTACAGCTGTAATTAGCTAAGATGAGGTCACACTGCAGTAGGGTGGGCCTTTAATCTACCAGGACTGGCGTCCTCATACTCAGGGGGACATTTGGACACAGACATGCCCACGGGCAGATGCCACATGAAAATGAAGGCATATATCAGAACGGGGTGATGCTACTAAAGCCAGGGAATGCCAAAGATGGCCAGTCACCCCCAGAAGCAAGAGGAGAAGCATGGAATAGAGTCTTCATAACCCACAGAAGGAACCAACCCTGCATCAGACACCTTGATCTTGGACTCTGGCCTCCAGACTGTGAGACAATACGTTCCTGTTGGTGAAGCCCCCCTTCCCCCCAACCCCCCAGTTTATGATACATTTTTATGGCAGCCCCAGGAGCCTAATACAGCTGTGAACCCAGGTGGGGTTAAATAGGACATTCTGGGGCTTCCAAGGTGGCGCTAGTGATAAAGAGCATGCCTGGCAATGCAGGAGATGCCAGAGGCTAAGGTTCAATCCCTGGCCTGGGCAGATCTCCTAGAGGGCATGGCAACCCACTCCAGGATTCTTCCCTGGAGAATCCCATGGACAGAGGAGCCTGGTGGGTCCATAATGTTGCAAAGAGTTGTACACGACTGAAGCGACTTAGCACTCAGGCAGGACATTCTGAGGTTTGGTCAGCTCCCACAGCATCTGGGGAGCTCCTTCTGTGTACAGAGTCTCAACTGAATCTTCCAGTAGTTAACATCTTCCTCACCTCTGTGCGTTGAATGTCCTATGGCCATGCTGACCTGTTTATCCTCTCAGTCTTCAAGGGGACTGGAGGGACCCAAGGTGGCTGGAGCCTCCAGTCGCTCCCAGTTATGGAAAATACCAAATGCTCTTATCAATTTTTATGTGTGGCACGAGGGGAAAATAATGGGTAAACCCTAACCGAAGCAACCCCGAAGAAGAAATAAAGTACGGCATTGGCATCAGTTTTGATTTCCAAGGATGTAGAGTGAAGGCCAATGTCCATACTAGCTTCAAGTTTTTGTAGGGGGCTAGATTGGGGCAGGGGAGGGTTTATCTGGGTTGAGCAAATATACTGTAAATAGGACAATTTATTGGAGGGAGAAGGCAATGGCACCCCACTTCAGTACTCTTGCCTGCAAAATCCCATGGATGGAGGAGCCTGGTAGGCTGTAGTCCATGGGGTTGCTAAGAGTCAGACACGACTGAGCTACCTGACTTTCACTTTTCACTTTCATGCATTGGAGAAGGAAATGGCACCCCACTCCAGTGTTCTTGCCTGGAGAATCCCAGGGACAGCGGAGCCTGGTGGGCTGCCGTCTATGGGGTCGTACAGAGTCGGACACGACTGAAGCGACTTAGCAGCAGCAGCAGCAGCAGCAACAAGAACTAAGCAAGGGTTTCCTCTTGATCAAACTCCACCAGCTGCCCCTCAGGCAGAGTGTGAGAGCCTGAGAGTGGGTCAGAGATCTGGGGCGGGCAGAGGGCCAGACAGACAGGTCCTGGTGTTCTGGGCTGGTCAGACGGGGCCAGATGCTTCCTCACCAGTGGGGGACGAGGAGGGAGGTCAAGTGAGGCTCTCATGCCTCCTGTGCTTGCTCCAGCTTCTGAGCACCCCGAGAATGTGGTCCTACATTTGGGGAAGTGGGTAAAACAAACGAGGTTTTGAAACCAGCACATCTCTAATCCAGAGAGCAATAAAGAGTCTCATTCCTATTGAGTAAAATACATCCTTACCACAGGTAGATAAACTGACAGTGGTGTCCTCTTTATACCACATGTCCAAAGAGTTAAATGACTGTCTGAACTGAATGAATGAACGTGGCGTTACCCACAAAAGCAACAGAAAGCAGACATACTGTTGTAGCTGCTGCTGCTGCTAAGTCGCTTCAGTCGTGTTCGACTCTGTGCGACTCCATAGATGGCAGCCCACCAGGCTCCCCCATCCCTGGGATTCTCTAGGCAAGAACACTGGAGTGGGTTGCCATTTCCTTCTCCAATGCGTGAAAGTGAAGTCTCTCAGTCGTGTCTGACTCTTCGCGACCCCATGGACTGCAGCCCACCAGGCTCCTCCGTCCATGGGATTTTCCAGGCAGGAGTACTGGAGTGGGGTGCTATCGCCTTCAGATACTGTTGCAGAGAAGAAGCCAATTCTGACACCCTGTTGTAACTGTTTCTTCAACTTGCATTTTGTTACTTTTGTTATTATAATCTACAGAATGGCCCACAGCAGAGAACCCTGTCCCTCTGCCTGATTTAAAGTAAAAGTGCCTTTGTTCAGAACCCTGTCCACCTGCTAATGGCAGGAAGGAAGTAATTTACACACCCCCTGCCTGAGGCTTGCCATTCTAGGAGATATCTGCAAGATTAATGGCCTTTTTACTTTGCTTCCTCAACTCCCCTTCTCCCCCTAATCCCTTATCTATAAAAGAGTCTGGTATCCAGACTCCAATAAATGGTTATTTTATTTTAAGGCGCTAGCCTGCCATCTTCTCCGTCAGCCGGCTTCCCAAATCCTCATCTCTCAGATTTATTGGCCTGTCATGTGGCAAGCAGAATGAGCGTGGACTCAGTAACAGTACAACCTAAGAAGTGTGATGCTATGACCCACTGTGCGCAGGCACATGCCTGCCACACCTCAGCCATCCCCGAGGAAGTCGATGTCTAATGGTGATGATCACAAGGGATATTCTGAGTGAGGATTATGTTATTTTTACTGTAATCTTTCATATGTCTCAGAGGTTTTAGGATCATCTTTATAAAAAAGCACTTAAAATTAAAATTCTGATTCTTAAAGAGGTCTACTTGAGATATCTGAACAAAAAAAATCAAGTTCTATAATATGGCTGAGAAACAAGGTGTCAACTTTTGTAACATTTTATATGAAAACATACACATAAAGTTCAAGAGCGCTAGTTCACGCAATCTGTAAACACAGTTTGTTTAGATTTTCCTTCAGTTCAGTTCAGTTCAGTCACTCAGTTGTGTCTGACTGTTTGTGATCCCATGGACTGCAGCACACAAGGCTTCCCTGTCCATCTCTGACTCCCAGAGCTTGCTCAAACTCATGTCCATCGAGTCAGTGATGCCCTACAACCATCTCATCCTCAGCCTTCCTCCAAGTGTTGTGTTCAACTAGCATGGCACCATAGCCTTGACGTGCTTGTGGATGTCTATTCCTCTCTCTCACACTCAAGAAAACCTACTGGGCACGCAGGTGACAGTAATGATGTTGGAGAGCTAATTCTGAGTCTGCTTTAATTTATTGAAAATGTGTTATTTTAAAATATAATATTTTAGCTATTACAGGTAGGATTACTTCTGACAGACCCACAACTGATTGTAACATAATAGGATGTCATTGCAACTTGGTTGACTACTGTAGCTGAAAAGTCAGGAATTTAGGATTTAAGAATGTTACATTTTCTCCAGGCCCAAAGCGCAACCTGCTTTCAATTTTTGGTGTATTGCACCCGCCCTGGGATTAATATAAGACTCCGTACAGTCTTCTGGTTTAGACCTTTGTGTCCTGGCAGGGCATACTTCCGCTTAATTAGATTGCACTGGCCAAATGCCTTATTCTTCCCTGAACAATGCAGCTATGGGACTACACAGTATGTGCTTACTATGCATCAAAGTAGTTATGTCCTACTTTCTACTCGTTCACAGTGCTGTTATATTCATGAAAGAGTGTAATGTAATATACAATTTTTTTTTAATATCCTGGGATATTGTAAAGGGGAGTAATTGGCTATAAAGGTAAGAAGAAGGAATTAAGGCTTTAATAAATCTGTGTTAGACTCAGTGTCTTGCTGTGTTTGAGGTCTTACCTAGTTTATTTCAGGCCTGGGGTTCTCCCTAAGGTACACAGGACTCAAGCTAATATATTTTAGAGGTATGCTATTTGGGACAGAAATTTCCAACTCTGATTTTGTGATATGATAGGGGATCCTCAGCGATTTCAGGGAGGATGACAAAATATCTCAAAAGGAAATGCATTTGGTATTTACTTTAGCAAACTGACATATGCCTTTGAGTCCGCTTTCTTGAAGCTGTGGGGTCTGACCCGGACTGTGCTGAGTACCTGGTGTTTAAAGAAGAAAGGGTCACAGTGCCAGCCCTTAAGGAGCTTAGTCAAGTAGAACAGACCTGCAAAGGAGGCGGTGACACGCTCCTGGTGCGGCTTGCAGGAGAGAGTACATGGAGTCACCGTCCTTGAACAAGACTTTGGTTCTGGTCTTCTCTGCCCAGTCAGGATGGAGTCTGCGAGGCACCTTGGCAGTGGGCCTCACGTGTATGGAAGTGTGGCTGACTTTTAGAGCAATGTGTGTTTCTTTGTGAAAAGGTAATGACATTTTGTAAAAGGAGAGAATAGCAGGCTTCATAATACTTTCTCTTTACCACTGATTTCTTTGATCTATTTATTAGGGAAAGCATGTGGGTATATGTATATGTGTGTGTATATATATATATTTATGTTTATAAAAATATATATTATTTGGATATTATGTTATATTAACAGAAGTATTATATATATATATGGATAATTTTGAAGCTAAAGCAGATAGAAATGAGATAAATAACACATTCTACCTGGTTCCTAATAGAATGAACCCTCCTGACAGGTATGGTTAGGCGCTTGGTTTGGAGCTTAGCGGGAAATGTCTAACAGTCAAAATACAGGAGAGGATTTCCTTTCTGAGAGAAGAAATGAACTTTCAGATTAAAAGCTGCCACTCTCATCTTGAACATTTTTGAAATCAGTTCAGTTCAGTTGCTCAGTCGTGTCTGACTCTTTGTGACCCCATGAATCGCAGCACGCCAGGCCTCCCTGTCCATCACCATCTCCCAGAGTTCACTCAGACTCACGTCCATCGAGTCCGTGATGCCATCCAGCCATCTCATCCTCTGTCGTCCCCTTCTCCTCCTGCCCCCAATCCCTCCCAGCATCAGAGTCTTTTCCAATGAGTCAACTCTTCGCATGAGGTGGCCAAAGTACTGGAGTTTCAGCTTTAGCATCATTCCTTCCAAAGAAATCCCAGGGCTGATCTCCTTCAGAATGGACTGGTTGGATCTCCTTGTAGTCCAAGGGACTCTCAAGAGTCTTCTCCAACACCACAGTTCAAAAGCATCAATTCTTCGGTGCTCAGCCTTCTTCACAGTCCAACTCTCATATCCATACATGACCACAGGAAAAACCATAGCCTTGACTAGATGGACCTTAGTCGACAAAGTAATGTCTCTGCTTTTGAATATGCTATCTAGGTTGGTCATAACTTTCCTTCCAAGGAGTAAGCGTCTCTTAATTTCATGGCAGCAGTCACCATCTGCAGTGATTTTGGAGCCCAGAAAAAATAGTCTGACACTGTTTCTACTGTTTTCCCATCTATTTCCCATGAAGTGATGGGACCAGATGCCATGATCTTCGTTTTCTGAATGTTGAGCTTTAAGCCAACTTTTTCAGTCTCCTCTTTCACTTTTATCAAGAGGCTTTTTAGCTCCTCTTCACTTTCTGCCATAAGGGTGGTGTCATCTGCATATCTGAGGTTATTGATATTTCTCCCAGCAATCTTGATTCCAGCTTGTGTTTCTTCCAGTCCAGCATTTCTCATGATGTACTCTGCGTAGAAGTTAAATAAGCAGGGTGACAATATACAGCCTTGATGTACTCCTTTTCCTATTTGGAGCCATTCTGTTCTTCCATGTCCAGTTCTAACTGTTGCTTCCTGACCTTCATACAGATTTCTCAAGAGGCAGGTTAGGTGGTCTGGTATTCCCATCTTTTTCAGGATTTTCCACAGTTTATTGTGATCCATACAGTCAAAGGCTTTGGCATAGTCAATAAAGCAGAAATAGATGTTTTTCTGGAACTCTCTTGCTTTTTCCATGATCCAGCAGATGTTGGCAATTTGATCTCTGGTTCCTCTGCCTTTTCTAAAACCAGCTTGAACATCAGGGAGTTCACGGTTCACGTATTGCTGAAGCCTGGCTTGGAGAATTTTGAGCATTACTTTACTAGCATGTGAGATGAGTGCAATTGTGCAGTAGTTTGAGCATTCTTTGGCATTGCCTTTCTTTGGGATTGGAATGAAAACTGACCTTTTCCAGTCCTGTGGCCACTGCTGAGTTTTCCTAATTTGCTGGCATATTGAGTGCAGCACTTTCACAGCATCATCTTTCAGGATTTGAAACAGCTCAACTGGAATTCTATCACCTCCACTAGCTTTGTTTGTAGTGATGCTTTCTAAGGCCCACTTGACTTCACATTCCAAGATGTCTGGCTCTAGATTAGTGATCACATCATCATGATTATCTGGGTCATGAAGATCTTTTTTGTACAGTTCTTCCGTGTATTCTTGCCACCTCTTCTTAATATCTTCTGCTTCTGTTAGATGCATACCATTTCTGTCCTTTATCGAGCCCATCTTTGCATGAAATGTTCCCTTGGTATCTCTAATTTTCTTGAAGAGATCTCTAGTCTTTCCCATTCTGTTCTTTTCCTCTGTTTCTTTGCATTGATCGCTGAAGAAGGCTTTCTTATCTCTTCTTGCTGTTCTTTGGAACTCTGTATTCAGATGCTTATATCTTTCCTTTTCTCCTTTGCTTTTCACGTCTCTTCTTTTCACAGCTATTTGTTAAGGCCTCCCCAGACAGCCATTTTGCTTTTTTGCATTTCTTTTCCATGGGGATGGTCTTGATCCCTGTCTCCTGTACAATGTCACGAACCTCATTCCATAGTTCATCAGGCACTCTATCTATCAGATCTAGGCCCTTAAATCTATTTCTCACTTCCACTGTATAATCATAAGGGATTTGATTTAGGTCATACCTGAATGGTCTAGCAGTTTTCCCTACTTTCTTCAATTTGAGTCTGAATTTGGCAATAAGGAGTTCATGATCTGAGCCACAGTCAGCTCCTGGTCTTGTTTTTGTTGACTGTATAGAGCTTCTCCATCTTTGGCTGTAAAGAATATAATCCATCTGATTTCGGTGTTGACCATCTGGTGATGTCCATGTGTAGAGTCTTCTCTTGTGTTGTTGGAAGAGGGTGTTTGCTATGACCAGTGCATTTTCTTGGCAAAACTCTATTAGTCTTTGCCCTGCTTCATTCCACATTCCAAGGCCAAATTTGCCTGTTACTCCAGGTGTTTCTTGACTTCCTACTTTTGCATTCCAGTCCCCTATAATGAAAAGGACATCTTTTTGGGGTGTTAGTTCTAAAAGGTCTTGTAGGTCTTCATAAAACTGTTCAACTTCAGTTTCTTCAGCATTACTGGTTGGGGCATAGACTTGGATTACTGTGATATTAAGTGGTTTCCCTTGGAAATGAACAGAGATCATTCTGTTGTTTTTGAGACTGCATCCAAGTACTGCATTTTGGACTCTCTTGTTGACCATGATGGCTACTCCATTTCTCCTGAGGGGATTCCTGCCCACAGTAGTAGATATAATGGTCATCTGAGTTAAATTCACCCATTCCAGTCCATTTTAGTTCACTGATTCCTAGAATGTCGATGTTCACCCTTGCCATCTCTTGTTTGACCACTTCCAATTTGCCTTGAGTCATGGACCTGACATTCCAGGTTCCTATGCAATATTGCTCTTTACAGCATCGGATCTTGCTTCTATCACCAGTCACATCCACAGCTTGGTATTGTTTTTGCTTTGGCTCCATCCCTTCATTCTCTCTGGAGTTATTTCTCCACTGATCTCCAGTAGCATATTGGGAACCTAATGACCTGGGCAGTTCCTCTTTTGGTATCCTATCATTTTGCCTTTTCATACTGTTTTTGAAATAGCAGTTGGCATTTCTTTACTTTCCTGTCTATCCACCTGTTTATTTGCCCTGTATTTCACGAATGCTTAGTTTGAACACTTGTTTTGTGAGTTACTGTGATGATGAGATGAGACTGCCAACTCTCATGGGGGCGGGAATGCTTTCTTATTAGTTGTTGAATCCTTGTACCTAGTACAATACCTGGAAAACTCAAGATATGCTTGGTTGGTTGAAGTGACCTGTACGAGAAAACTTGTGGACTTGGCCCCTTCACTTCAGGAAGTGGATGTGGCACTTGAGGATGTAGTCATCAGAAACTAGTATGTTGTTGTTCAGTTGTTCAGTTGTGTCCGACTCTTTGTGACACCGTGGACTGCAGCATGCCAGGCTTCCCTGTCCTTCATTATCTCCCAGGGAGTTTGCTCGAATTCAAGTCCATTGAGTCAGTGATGCCATCCAACTGTCTTATCCTCTGTTGCCCCCATCTCTTCCTTCCTTCTATCTTTCCCAGAATCAGGGTCTTTTCCAATGAGTTGGCTCATTGCAACAGGTGGCCAAAGTATTGGAGCTTCAGCATCAGTCCTTCCAATTAATATTTAGGTTGATTTCCTTTAGGATTGTTGACTTATCCTCCTTGCCATCCAAGGGATTCTCAAGAGTCTTCTCCAATACCACTATTCAAAAACATCAGTTCTTCAGCACTCAGCCTTCTTTATGGTCCAACTCTCACATTCTAACATGACTACTGGAAAAACCATAGCTTTGACTACATGGACCCTTGTCAGTAAAAGTGATGTCTCTGCTTTTTAATATGCTGTCTAGGTTTGCCATAGCTTTCCTTCCAAGGAGCAAGTGTCTTTTAATTTCATGACTGCAGTAACTGTCTGCAGTGATTTTGGAGCCCAATAAAATAAAATCTGTCAGTGTTTCCACTTTCCCCTCATCTATTTGCCATAAAGGGATGGGACTTCAGTAAAGGGTAAGCGCATATGAGAGCTGCTTTGGAAAATCTGTGGAAAGAACAATCATTCCATTTGAGTAAGACATGATGGTACCTACATTGGGATGTTGGTAACTTTATTGATAACTTCATTTTGTATGATTACCCTGTTAGGGAAACCACAATGCTGCTAATTGCTTTGGCACAAGATAGATTTTCTATTTTAACAAGCAGCAGAAAGAAATCTCACTCTTCCCCCGCCCCACTGACGTCTCAGCTTATGAGCCACCATTTCTTTTCAATATGTAATACCTCATGACTGTGGCTTGTGTGGCACAAGGAGCATTTTCTTAACTACAGGGAACATCTTGGTGTGTGCGTGTTGGCTGTGTCTTTCTGCCTCAAGCTGGCAGAGCTCTTACCTCATTGCTGCACTTCCTGTGATGATGAAAAACAGGTGTGGTGGTTTCAAAGTAGAGAATTGCTATTCAATAAGTCCTTGTTGTTTAATTATGGACTTTTAAATCTTTATTTCTTTGTCTTAAACAGCCATGCGTTATTTTGTGGAGGGATTTGTTATTTTGTTTTTGGGTCATATTGTTATTCTTGAATTTCGACTGTTGAAATCATAAGGACTAATGATTAGAGGCAATTTTCCATAGAATTTAAGGTTGTAGTGAATATCTTCTTTAACTAAAAGAAAAAAAAAATGTCTCGTTGGGTTGAGCTTTTCTGGTGGTTCAGATGGTAAAGAATCTGCCTGCAATGCAGGAGACCTGGGTTCGATCCCTGGGTTAGGAAGATCCCCTGGAGAAGGGAACGGCTACCCACTCCAGTGTTCTGGCCTGGAGAGTCCCATGAGCAGAGGAGCCTTCTGGGTCATGGGGTCGGAAAGAGTTGGACATGACTGAGTGACTTTCAGTTTCACTTGGGTTGAAGGTGGAAATATACCTTTCAAATATAATTATTTTATTAATCTAAAAATAAATTAGGACTTGGTCATCCAGCCCTGGTCGTCCAGTGTTTAAGACTCTAAGCTTCCACTGCAGGGGACTTGGGTTCAATCTCTGATAGGGGAACTAAAAGGTTACTGTGTGGTGTGGCCAAAAAAAATAAATAATGCCAAGAAATAAAAGTGTTTTGACTCCTCCTTCCCTCTGCCTTTTTGAGATAACTCCCAGCGAATCTCTTGTTTGGTCCACTGACAACAAAGCCCACACTAAACTTCCCACTATTTCCAGTAAAATCTAGGCTCTTCCCTGTGAGTGGCATACCCTTCCTGCAGCTCTGATGATAAACTCTTATTCCTCTTTCATGATTAAGCTCAAATGCTACCATCTATAATGTTCTGACACTCAGTCAATCCCATGGAGCCTAGCCCACCAGGCTCCTCTGTCCATGGGATTTCCTAGGCAATAATACTGGAGCAGGTTGCCATTTCCTTCTGCAGGGAATCTTCCCAACCCAGGGATAGAACCTTCACCTCAGGCATTGCAGGCAGATTCTTTACCAGCTGAGCCTGCCTTGTTACCTTCTAGCTCTCAGACAATTTGAGTTCTCTGATTCTGCTGCAATTTATAAAAAAGACCAAGCACTTAGGTGAAATTTGACTATTTATACACCAGCCTTCACTGCCTGTGAGTTCTTTCAAATTCAAGACAGTCTTATGCTGAGTTGTACCTTCAAGGCAGAATGCTCTGTTTACAGTTCAGGTTTCAGTTCAGTTCAGTCGCTCAGTCTTGTCTGACTCTTTGCGACCCCATGAATCACAGCACGCCAGGCCTCCCTGTCCATCACCAACTCCCAGAGTTCACTCAGACTCACGTCCATCGAGTCAGTAATGCCATCCAGCCATCTCATCCTCTGTCGTCCCCTTCTCCTCCTGCCCCCAATCCCTCCAAGCGTCAGAGTCTTTTCCAATGAGTCAACTCTTCGCATGAGGTGGCCAAAGCACAGGAGTTTCAGCTTTAGCATCATTCCTTCCAAAGAAATCCCAGGGCTGATCTCCTTCAGAATGGACTGGTTGGATCTCCTTGCAGTCCAAGGGACTCTCAAGAGTCTTCTCCAACACCACAGTTCAAAAGCATCAATTCTTCGGTGTTCAGCCTTCTTCACAGTCCAACTCTCACATCCATACATGACCACAGGAAAAACCATAGGCCCTTGACTAGATGGACCTTAGTCGACAAAGTAATGTCTCTGCTTTTGAATATGCTATCTAGGTTGGTCATAACTTTTCTTCCAAGGAGTAAGCGTCTTTTAATTTCATGGCTGCAATCACCATCTGCAGTGATTTTGGAGCCCCCCAAAATAAAGTCTGACACTGTTTCTACTGTTTCCCCATCTATTTCCCATGAAGTGATGGGACCGGATGCCATGATCTTTGTTTAATACATCCTTAAACTTCCTGTTGCTTAGATCAGTAGGAACCTTGCTTAGGAACCTTGCTATGGAGCCTTGCTTGGAGCTTCCTGTACCCCTACAGCACTGTAACGCTCTCAGTGTTCTAAGGGGGCTCCAGTGTCCTTGAACTAAATGTAAACTTGCTCCAGGGGCTATGGCCCAAGGAGAGGCAGGCGGGTGTGTGTGACGTCATACAGAGTACACGTGCTTACGTCACACGGGCCTGCATCCCATGGAGGAGGACAGGGGAACTCCACCGTCCTTCTTGGGTTTGGTCTCCTCTCCCCACCTACTTCCTTCTCACACAGCCCGGGGGAGCCGTGGCCGGAGGGTTGGTTCCTTTATTTTTCCCTCTCTCTGTGTCTGAGGACAGTGTTGGGACCAAAATAATCAGCAGTAGCTTTCTGCTGTAGGCAGCTTTCCGACTTGTGCCCTAAAAAAGGAAAATACACCTCCTTCAAGTATAAACAGCCACTGTGAGAGTGCTCCTTGGGCTGGCGCTGAGTGTCTTTATCAGATCAAGGTTTCCAGGAAGTGGTTGGAACACCAAAACAGTACTGGGATGAAGAGGGAGATGACATGATCGTGGCAGCAAGTGTCTGTGCGAAATACGCCTTTTGGTGGATTTGATTGTGCTGGAATATACAGACATTTCCAACCTTCTAGCCCAAATTCCATGTCATGCACATGGAATGCCTCATGTGCATGAGTCATGCACATCTTATGGACATAAGAAAGGTGTTTTTCACTGTTGTGGGATAACCCTTAAATTTCCCCATTCAATTCACCCATGAATGTGAGCCTCCAAGGTCTGTTGTGAGACTTGAATGAGACTATGTCCATGGAGCCCCTTTGGAAACAAAACAGCAGTTGTGTCCAGGTGTAGGTGCTACTGTCAGTTCTCTCCCACTTCAGACCTTTTTTTCCTCACTTTCATCAAAAGGAGCAAGTCAGACTTACCCTTCTCCTAGGCTTTGAATGTTGTTCATCATGTCACACGATGGAAATGCAAGGAGTGTTGATACAAAAAGGGACAATGGTAGTTCCTCAAAGAGAATGGAGCCCTTTATTTAGCAGAGGAGGAACTGAAACTCAGAGTTTGTCAGGAAAAGCCAAACAGTCCTTGGCAGCACAGCTAAACTGAAACTCGGATCCCTTTGTTCTTAAATTCAAATTTACTGACCCATAAGTATGAAGTCTAGTACAGTGTAGTTAATACTTTGGAAAATAGGAATGACAGTCTCCCTCTCTCCTTTTTTTTTTTTCCCCCCATGAAAGGTCCCCACCATGAGCTATAGTAAACAAGTGTTGGAAAATATGAGTCCCCAATAATAGTCAAATACTCATTTCTGTCTGGTCTGGATATGAAAGAAACGTGCATCAGCACGTTTTCTACTTACATTCTTATGTTTCATTTGGTGGATACTGTGATACGTCTTCTGTATTTCCAAGAAGTAGGAAGAGAAGGGGGCAACGTGATCTGTTCTCAAATGTGATCACAGATATCAGAGGTTGAAGAATAGCCTCTGCAGCTGTGCTTTAGAATAGCTCAGTTCTCTGTTCATTTTAAATAGCCTGTGTTATACACCTTTAAAAAAAACATTTTGCTTCATGTATGTGTGCTAGTAGCATCAGTCACATCTGACTCTTTGTTACCCTGTTGACTGTAGTCTGCCAGACTCCTCTGTCCGTGAGATTCTCCAGGCAAGAATACTGGAGTGGGTTTCCATGCCCTCCTCCAGGGGATCTTCCTGACTCAGGGATGGAACCCGTCTCTTGTGTTTCCTGCACTGGCAGGTGGGTTCTTTACTGCTGCACCACCTGGAGCTGATCCTTAATCTCCTCAACTTCCCCCTTTCCCCTCCTTGCTCCTTTCTCAGCTTTCTTTTTGGTTATTGCTAATATGACAGTACTTCTGAGTAGTGATGATAGTGTTTTTCCATACCTGCATCCTGTCCCCAATTCACAAGGTGACTTTTAAATCAGCCCAGTTCAGCTATGGGAAAGTCTGGATGCTTGCCAGCAGGAGCATTGGAGCTCAAATTAAAGACAGTCATCTTTTCTGGGGAAAATCATTGATAAAACTTAGTTTTGCTTTGAAAGCTTCACATAGAAAAAGATGTTTCTTCAGCACTGATCTGATAATTGTACCTGGTAGATCATAAAGCTCAACCCTCCAGGGCCCAGAAACCAGGGCAAGAGAGACTCCTAATGCAATGTGATCTGTTCATGACCTTCTTAGGAAAGAACAGCTCAGTTCTCCCTGAGGTACGCACTGAGATAACCTCTTCCCGTGGACCACGCTGGGTGTAATGAATGGAAGGACACTATAGATGCAGTCAGAGCCTCGAGCCTATTTAAATGGCTGACCAGACCTTTCCGAAGTGTGTGTGTATGTGTGTGAGTGTGTGTGTGTGTAAATGAACGGACGTGGGCCATATGGGACACAGCTGGAAATATCAGCAGAGGTAATGTTGGCACAGTAGAAGGACACGAGCTTGAATTAGGTCACGCCCTGGATGCAGTTCTGAGCTCCTGAAGATGAGACCCTGGCCGTCACTTCCCACCCCCAAGGGAGAACAATCTGGCCTGGCACCTGGCCCCAAATGATGGGTTAACTCTGGAGAGAAGGAAACTCAGAGCTGGCGGAGGCCAGGCTTCCCTCCCCCAGCGCTCAGGGCTTGTCACTCCACAGACACAGGAAGAGGGCGTTGTATGGCAGCTGGAAAAAAAAAATCAGAAAGAAAGGAGGTTTTCCTTGCTTTCCTCTGTCCCCTATAGGCATGAATCCTGAGGACAGACGCAACAGAGATACACATGAAGTGCAGCTCACATTCAAGAGAAAGGGCTCCATTCTCTTAATAGTTTAAAAAATTAACTCTCTTTTAATATTTATCAGCTTCATTCATTCCATATACTCTTCAAGGTCATTTCTATTTTTTAAATTTTAGGATTCTGTCTGCCAGGATTCCTCGCTTTAAGTAGTTAATAATCAAATAAAGAGTAGGGAAAAAAATCCCCCCAAGACTCTCAAGTAATGAAAGTGGGGAAGGGGCAGGATGTATGAGAGAGATAGACACAGAGAGTGTGTCTGTTTCACCTTAACAAGATTGAAGGGGGCAAGAATAAAGGGGCATTTCCCCTTCTCTCCATCATTTGGACTTGTTAGAGTTAAAGCCCTTCCAAGGTTTTCCCAATGAAAGCTGATGTCAGAATCATGGAGCTAGAAAAAAAGTCCTTATTTTTGAGGAAAACAAAATGAGCCCTAAATTAAATCATTTTCTAATTGGCAGTGAAGGGATGACTTAGGGTCACGTCGTGGGCAGTGAGCACCTTGACTATCTTGTGAGTGATACGCGTGGGTGGAAAATGAAAGGTCATGGAGACCTTATCAGTTGGTTTCCACCAACTATTAAATTCAAATTTAACTGGTTCAAGAGTACCCGAGATTCGCAGACTAAACCAACTGCATGATGACGACTGGAGAGGACCTGGCATCTTACCCGCAGCAGAGCAGGGAATTAAAAGGTTACCATTTAATTCTGTAGAATTTTTGTTCGCATCCCTTTAATGGATGACCATGGAGCATTTTTTGCAGTTTTGCGACAGACAACAGCCGTTTTGGCCTCCTATTTGCTGAACACTTCAGTGCCCTCCCTATTTCTGCCATTTACTCTTGAATTTACTTTGCTATGTTCTGTGCCGAAACTGGAAGATCCTTCTGAGCAATAAAGGCACTCGCAGGCACCAAAAAGCAACTTTCTTCATCCTTTGATTCGTTCCCGGCAGGATCCGGGCAGAATATCCTTTCCTCCCCGGTACTACAGAGTCGGGTGTAAAGCTGCCTTAACCAGGAAGCCAGAGTTCAGGCTTCTAGTCCTTTCCACTGGTTCAATGAGCGCCTTCACCTCGCTGGTACAAGCGTCCTAGTCTGGAAGAGCTCCCGGACCTCGTCTGTGCTCGCAGGAAACCGTGCTGCGTGCGCAGGCGCACTGCGCGTTCCGTGCCTTTGGTGCAGAGACTGGGTAAGAGCTCCATGTTGACGCCTGCGCAGGCTCCGTGCTCCACTGAGTGAGTGGGAAGCCTCCCTCACTTCTGTGCGAGGGATTGAGTGTGCGTGTGCAGTATATGCATGTATGCATTTGTGTGGGCTCATGTTTGCTTTTCTTTAGATCCCATTAACCAAGTGTCAAGTACATCTGCCATTACTTACTTAGCAAGGTTACTATTTCTGGTGTCCCAGTTTTATTCAAGTCTTGGAAAATTCAGTATATTTTTGCTGATACTTTGGAATGCTCTTTTCCCTGGGTCTTTATATATATGTGTGTGTGCATATATATATGCAATGTGTAACATGCGTGCTCAGTCATGTCCAATTCCTTTGCAACCCTATGGACGGTAACCCACAAGTCCCCTACGTCCATGGGATTTTCTAGGCAAGAATAGTGGAGTTGGTTGCCATTTCCTCCTCCAGGGGATCTTCCTCATCCAGGAATGGAACCCACAGTTCCAGCGGCTCCTGAATTGGCAGGTGAATTCTTTCCCACTGGGCCACCCAGGAAGCCATATGTATATATATATATATATATATATATATATATATATATATATATATATATATATATATATATATATATATATATAAAGAATTTATATGTATAAAGTCTTCCTAATTCATGTATGAATGGCTCTGGGGTTTGGATATTTACCATGTTCTGTCCCTGATACCCCTCCATGTACCAAGCCCCACCTCAGTCCTGCTGTTTTGCATGTTGTCTGAATTTAGACATTCTAATTGTGCAAGGACAGATTTGCTGATTTGTAGACCAATCTTTTTGTTTTACAAATGAAGACATGGAAGTGGACAAATGAATTGACTTGTTCAAAGTCATTCGGGTAGGTCTGCTGACCTTTAGTCTAATTTATTTTTTCTGACATAGTGGTATTGAATTTTTCTAGATGATACGGAGGTTGAATTTCCCCCTCTGTGTCCTGTAACTTTCTTTAGTGCCATGGCTGTTATCCCACAGATCACTGAAGCTCTTTAAACTTCTCTTGAGAGTTATAAGTTCTAAATCAATATACTCAGGTAAATTATATGTAACTGGATGTTCCTTAATGATCATCATACTGATTTGCACATAGTTATTGTTCAGTTGCTCAGTCGTGTCTGACTCTTTGCCAACACATGGACTGCAACAACGCCAGGCTTCCCTGTCCTTCACTATCTCCCAGAGTTTGTTCAAGCTCATGTCCATTGAGTTGATGATGCCATCCAACCATCTCATCTTCTGTTGCCCCCTTCTCCTCCTGCCTTCCATCTTTCCCAGCATCAGAGTCTTTTTCAGTGAGTCGGCTTGTCACATCAGATGGCCAAAGTATTGAAGCTTCAGCATCAGTCCTTCCAATGAATATTCAGGACTGATTTCCTTTAGGATTGACTGGTTTGATTTCCTTGAAGTCCAAGGGACTCTCAAGAGTCTTCTCCAACACCACAATCAATTCTTTGGCACTCAACCTTCTTTATGGTCCAACTCTCAGATCCATACATGAATACTGGAAAAACCATAGCTTTGATTATATGAACCTTTGTTGGTATTCAGTAAATGTTGAATCAGTTTTGTAATCAGGATGAGATGATAAGTGGGAAGGTGTCTAAAGCTTATTGTTGTTGTTGTTAAATACAAATATTACCAGTTGTTGACTTGGCATTGGTAAAATCTACCCTCTGCCAACAGAGAAGATCTCCAGTGTCCTTTGGGAGAGAGCTGGCATGATTCAAGCATTTGGAAAGCTTTTAACTAAAATGCTCCTCTGGCAACTGTCCAGGAGAAGACCTCCTCAAGTAGCTGTACATTTATGCTGCTGGCCCAGCCCAACTGGGCTTCTCTAGAACAGCTGAATGGGTAAGAGGGTCTGTTCTGGGGTCAGTTCCAACCTGAGCTGTTTGTTTGTTGTAAGACACTGAGTGAATTTCCAAGATCCCTTATATGTGAAATAGGTGCCCTGGGGCTGTTGTGTGCAAAAGCATGGAAGAGCTTGGCCTTGAACCTGGAACACTTTATGCTCCTAAGAAGTGCTTGTGTCTGTCAGAGTGCTGCTGTGGGGATTAAGTGGTTACTATCTGTGTGACCTTAGTACATTCCTTACATTCTTTGTATCTCAGTTACCTCATCTGTAAAATGGGGACAATACTGGAATTCTAGTCATAAAGTAGTTGTGAAGATTAAATGAATCAACATGTGTAAAGTGCTCTGGACAATGCCTCTCACTGACTAACTTAAAGAAAAATCAGCAATTACTATTGCTATTATATACAGCCATTGGGCTTCCCTGGTGGCTTAGAGGTTAAAGCATCTGCCTGCAATGTGGGAGACCTGGGTTCGATCCCTGGGTCGGGAAGATCCCCTGGAGAAGGAAATGGCAACCCACTCCAGTACTCTTGCCTGGAGAATCCCATGGACGGAGGAGCCTGGTGGGCTACAGTCCATGGGGTCACAAAGAGTCGGACACGACTGAGCAACTTGACTTGACTTCACTTCACTTCATGTACAGCCATTAATGCAAAAACTATTCAGTGATGTTTACTCATTAAATAGTAGCCTTTCTTATTATTTATTCTTTCCTCCCTTTTAGAAGAAATGGTCCATAAAAATAAGTGGTATCACTCTGACAGCTTTTCTGGATCTTAAACAGTGGTCTTTTTCTTTTTGGCCAAGACATGCAGCATGTGGGATCTTAGTTCCCCAACCAGAGATGAAACCTGTGTGAGTCTGTGTGTCTCTGTGTGTGTGTGTACACTTAGTCACTCAGTCGTGTCTGACTCTTTGTGACATGATGGACTATAGCCCACCAAGCTCCTCTCTGTCCATGGAATTTCCCAGGCCAGAATACTGGAGTAGGTAACCATTTCCTTCTCCAGGGGATCTTCTCAACCCAGGGATCAAACCCTTGTCTCCTGCATTGGCAGGGGGATGTTATACCACTAGCACCACCTGGGAGGGGCTGCCCAGTGGTAAAGTGGGAAAGAACCTACCTGCCAGCGCAGGAGATGCAAGAGATTTGGGTTCGATCCCTGGGTCAGGAAGATCTCCTTAAGGCGGGTATGGCAACCCACTCTAGTATCCTTGCCTGGAAAGTCCCATGGACAGAGGAGGCTGGCAGGCTACAGTCCAGCGGGTCACAAAGAGTCAGATATGACTGAGCAACTAAACGCACACATAAACACAATCAAAACTTTAAGTTTTACAAAAAGATGCCCCTTATTTCATCTCTCATATTCCTCATGTATTTTGAATGTTGAGTTATATTTATATGCACTTCTTCTTGTTACAGGGCTCATGGCATTCTAGGTTTACTTTCCTTATAAATGGATTTTGAATGCACGTTTTCTTAGCCATCTTTGGCTGCATAACAAATTGCCCTAAATCTCAGTGGCTTCAAAGAAGAAGAAACATTTTATCTCTCACCCAGTTTGTCAAGGAGAGGAGTTGAGGGGTAGTTCTAGCTCAGGGTCTTTCACAGAGTTGCATTTAACATGTTGGCTGAGACTCAGTCATCTGAAGGCCGGCCAGCATGGAGAACACTCTTAGTTGGCTCACGTATGTGGATAGCAACTTGGTGCTGGCTGTTGGCTGGAGGCCTCAGTTCCGTCCTGCCTGTACTTCTTCCTGGGGCTGCTATAGTGTCCTCGAGGCGTAATCGCTGACATCCTCTTGAGCGAATGGGCCAAGAGTGCAAGGAAGACCCCACAAGGTCTTTAGGACCTAGCCACATAGATCTTTCCTGTTCCATGTCGGAGGGGGCTATAAAAACTGTGAATGCCAGGAGATGAGAAGCATCGGAGTCCTCGTGACAGCAGGCGATCACACACCTGTTCCTCTTTCTTTTTCCTTAAGCCTGTCTGGCTGTGTAACTGCTGATTCTGCATAATTAGAAAATATGATTTAAATTTACTTAAGCTTGACTGGGGCTTCCCAGGTGGCTCAGTAGGAGCCACTGGAGACTGTGTTCAATCCCTGGGTTGGGAAGATCTCCTGGAGGAGGGCATGGCAACCCACTCCAGTATTCTTGCCTGGAGAACCCCATGGACAGAGGAACCTGGGGGGCTCCAGTCCATGGGGTCTCAGAGTTGAACTCGACTGGAGTGACTGAACACGTGTGTATGCAGGCACAGGCTTGACTAGAGAACCCGTGTCTGGTAAGCCTCAGGAGCTAGAACATAAGGTGACAGTGTTGGAAATGGGAGAGCTGGATTCAGAATCAGTAGCCACAGGATTCTGGGTCAGGAAGACAAGTGCAAAGAAGATAAGATGTCTAACCAAGCACATTTCAGGGCGGCTACCTCCGTTGATCAGGAGGATTTGTGGGGTTATGTAGGAAGACAGGACTCTGGAGAGTGGGTCCTAGAGAGCTGGACCAGAGGCACCCCTAGCTGTTTGTCCTCAGAAAGGATGTTTCATCGAATGGGTTTTTCTGATTTGTGCCTGTGAGCATGCTGAGTTGGGTTCAGCAGCACCCTGGCAAGTAATCAAGTCTTGACAACCTGAACCTCAGCATCCACAGAGAGCAGGTAGCTTTGGGGAACAAAAGCTGAAGATATGAAAATTCCACACTTACAGCGGTGGTATCCATTTAGCAAGACAGTGACATTACACCGGATCTCTGCTGGAAAATGTTGCATCTAGAAATCTACATGGCTTTAACAAAAATTTGCCATTGTGGTTTATTACAGGATATTGAATATATTTCCCTGTGCTCCACGGTAGATTCTTGTTGTCTATTTTATAAATAGTACTTTGTATCTACTAGTCCCATCCTCCTAATTTAACCCTCCCACACCCCTTCCCCCTTTGGTTACCATGAATTTGTTTCTATGTAGCTTTGTGAATCTGTTAAGTTACCGTTTAGTATTGTACCTACTGTGTGTGGAGTTTAATTTTTTAATCACTAACTGCTGACGTGTACTGAGTGCTCACTGCACACTAAGGTTACTGTCAAGGTTCATCCCAGTGACACAGCTGAGAGATGTGTGGAGTTGGCAGGAAAACAATGGACCGTGGAGAGAAGCAGCTGGCAGTATCAGCCTCAAGCCCACCGCCCGGTGGCCCTGGGAGGTGGGTGGGTTATCTGACTTCCCCCAGCTATAATTTCTTCATCTGTACAATTAGGGATCAGCAAGAGCTCACCTCAGAGTTTGTTGTGAAGGTTTAGAAAGATAAAACGTGCAGAGCACTCAGTGTACCTGATAGGGAGCACTCAGTAAATGTTATCTGAGTATTCATAGAAATGTCCCTTCTCCAATTGCAGTCAATTCCTTTATTCAACAATTACTGTCTGATTTCTTTTTGTCTGCCAGGCATATTTTTGGGTTTTGGGAAACAGACTTGAATAAAGTGTCCAGGATCACTATCCTCATGGTGTGGTATTGATAGTGATAAAGAAAGCCACGGAGCATAAAATGTGTAAGATGATGGTATGTAAAAACACGGAACAGAGAAGGATGAGAGCAAGTGCTGAGTTTTGGAGGGAGATGCTGTTTTATAGAGGATCATCAAGGAAATCCTCGAAGACATATGTGCAGGGAACTGGAAGGAGTGAAGGAGAGAGTCACAAAGGAACCTGGGAAGATGTTCTGGGCAAAGGGAACAGCAGGTGCAAAGGTCTTGAGGGGTGGCATGAGACCTCGTGGACTGTGGCCCACTGGGCTCCTCTGTCCATGGGGCTTCTCAGGCTATAAATACTGGAGTGGGCTGCCAGTTCCTCCTCCAGGGGATCTTCCCGACCCAGGGATCACACCCAGGTCTCCTGTGTTGGCAGCTGGATTCTTTACCACTGAGCCACCTGAGCAGCCTTGATGGCATACTTGGCATGCTGATAAATGCCAAGGAGTCCGCTTCAGGTGGAGCAGAGCGGGGAGGCAGTGAGTGTTCAGCTCATTTAGGGTTCTGAAGGTCATAGTGAAGAGTTTGCCTTTAACTACTAGAGGGATAGGGAGGCACTGGAGAATTTCAAACAAAGGAGTAGCATGATGTGACTTACATTTTATAGGGACCACTCTAGGTACTGTGTTGGAATTGACTGCAGGGGCAAGAGTTAAAAGAAACTCTGTTGAAACGATTCAGGAACAAAAGAGTGGCTGCTCGAACCTGGCAGACTTTGGTGGAGGGAAGAGGTCAGACTCTGGACAGACTCCAAATCAAAAGGAAACTTGACAGGAGTCAAGGAGAACTCCAGGATTTGGGGGCTGAGCAAGTGGACAGATCCATTGCTTGTGGGGATGGGGAAGTTTGTGGGAGGATATCTGGGAACTGGGATCAGGAGTCTGGGTTCAGATGCGCTAAGTTTCGGAAGTTTCTTTGAGACACTTCAGTGGTGATGGTCAACAGAATTGGATCTCTAAGTCTGGAATTCTGGGGATAGGGTGGGACTGCAGACTTCCATTTGGCAGTGTGGGTAATTGATTGAATCCACAGCTGAGGAAGCAGTGTAGATGGGGAAGAGGAATGGTATGATGATGAACCGAAGTCTACAGAACACACAGGAACCCCTGATACGAAGGAGGGCTAGGAAAGCAGGCTTCCTGATACCATGTGAAAGGAAGAGAGATCAGTTATATTCATTGCTGCTGATACAGCAAATGAGATGAGGAAGAAGATTAACCAACAACATGGCGAACTAGGTGTTCCATTTGACCTTCCAGAGAAAACAGTGAAAAAAGCTGGATATTGTATTTTAAAACTTTTTTTTCGAATTCTCCACGAGCTGGCAAGGAAGCAAAGAATCCTTAGGGAGATAACCTCTTGCCATGGTAGTGCTCTTGGACACTGTGAGGAGGGTCTGCTCCCCAGGTGGAGGGAGCTTTATATCAGAATCCAGACGTGTCAAGAAAAGCCGCAGGAAGGAACACGGCCTGCCTGGGGGCATGTGCAGGCGGTTGGAGGATCATGAGGGGAACGTGTGGAAGCAGGGGAGAGTGCTGGAGTTTAGAAGAAAAAGGAAATATCAAATAATTTCCACAGGATATTGTAGGCTTGCCTTGCATTACAAACCACTCTGGAGAGATTAGCAGTCATGATTTCTTTAAAAAATATTTTTGGTTATTTATTTTTGGCTGTGCTGGGTCTTCATTGCTGTTCATGCTTTCTCTAGTTGTGGTGAACAGGGCTGCCCCCTAGTTGTGGTGTGTGGGGTGCTCCCTAGTGGTGTGTGGGGTGCTCCCTAGTGGTGTGTGGGGTGCTCCCTAGTTGTGGTGTGTGGGTGCTTTCTAGTTGTATGTGGGATGCTCCCTCGTGGTGTGTGGGATGCTCCCTCATGGTGTGTGGAGTGCTCCCTAGTTGTGTGAGGGGTGCTCCCTATTTGTGGTGTGTCAGTGCTCCCTCGTGGTGTGGGGGTGCTCCCTAGTTGTGTGTGGGATGCTCCCTAGTTGTGTGGGGAGTGCTCCCTAGTTGTGGTGTGTCAATGCTCCCTCGTGGTGTGGGGGTGCTCCCTAGTTGTGTGTGGGATGCTCCCTAGTTGTGTGGGGAGTGCTCCCTAGTTGTGTGAGGGGTGCTCCCTAGTTGTGTGAGGGGTGCTCCCTAGTTGTGGTGTGAGGGGTGCTCCCTAGTTGTGGTGTGTGGGTACTCCCTAGCTGTGTGTGGGTACTCCCTAGTTGTGTGTGGGTGCTCCCTAGTTGTGTGTGGGTGCTCCCTAGTTGTGGTGTAAGGGGTGCTCCCTAGTTGTGGTGTGTGGGTGCTCCCTAGTTGTGTGTGGGTGCTCCCTCGTATGTGGGATGCTCCCTCGTGGTGTGTGGGATGATCCCTTGTGTGTGGGGTGCTCCCTAGTTGTGGTGTGTGGGTGCTCCCTAGTTGTATGTGGGATGCTCCCTCGTGGTGTGTGGGATGCTCCCTCGTGGTGTGTGGGTGCTCCCCTAGTTGTGGTGTGTAGGTGCTCCCTAGTTGTGGTGTGTGGAGTGCTCCCTAGTTGTGTGAGGGGTGCTCCCTAGCTCCCTAGTTGTATGTGGGATGCTCCCTTGTTGTGTGAGTGGTGCTCCCTAGTTGTGGTGTGTGGGTGCTCCCTAGTTGTGGTGTGGGGGGGTGCTCCCTAGTTGTGGTGTGTGGGTGTTCCCTAGTTGTGGTGTGGGGTGCTCCCTAGTTGTGGTGTGGGGGGGTGCTCTCTAGTTGTGGCGTGGGGGCCTCTCATCATAGGGCTTCTCTTCTTGCAGAGCCTGGGCTCCACGGCGCAGAGGCCTCAGTAGCTGTGACACAGGGGCTCAGTATTTGCGGCCGCCTGGGCTCTAGGGCGCAGGCTCTTAGCTATGGTGCAGGGGCTGAGCTGCTCGGCCGCGTGTGGGATTCTCCCAGATCAGGAATCGGACCCGGGTCTCCCGCACTGGCAGGCAGGTTCTTCCTCACTGAGCCACCAGGGAAGCCTAGCAGTTGTGACTCTAAGGAGAGTGCCAGGGAAGCTGGGTGGTTTTCTCCAGTCCTGTTCAGCTGCTTGGCGCAGTGTGGACCAGGGTTTGACTGGACAGTCAAAGTGAGGAGGGTGGGGTGTGGGTGGTAGTTATGATGATGGCCTGTGGAATCCACATGGGTAAGGCAAGATGAGAGGGCAGAGGAGGGCGAGGGAAGCGTAGCAATCAGAGCCATCTGTATTTCCAGCTTGTCATTGATTATCAATAATTTGTCTCCACGTTCTCAGTTGCTTATAAGCCCGTGTCTCACTCTTTGATGTTCCCAACATGCTCTGTGGCAGTTTTTTTTTTTTCTCCCAGGTAGGAAATCCATAACTGTCACTTGGATTGTGCTTTCATATTTTTCTTAGTCATTATACATCAGTCGCATTATGTGAAATTTTATTGAAAACACTTTTAAAAAGTCAGCTCCAAGAAAAAGTCTTATAAATACGTATAAAGAACTATTCTGCTCCAAAATGCTACTTTTGATTATAGATGTATCAGAACAGATGAGGTAGACTGAGCTTTTGACGATATGGTCAATTTTGACAATTAAGTAGATGGAGAAAAAGAAATATTTCAGTAAAGTATTTGGCTTGAACTATTTGAATTGACCTGTGTACGTTTAATCAAATTGACCTAAACTCTTGCCAATTTTCCATTTTATTTTGAGGAAAGTCTAGAAGATTAAAAAAAAAAAAGGCAACCATCTTTTTTTAATTTTGAAAATAATATTTTTGTAATGATTATCAATTTGAAATTTTATTAAAGCTAGGTAGAAGAGCTAGCCGTACCTAGCTTTAATAAAATTTTTTTTTCATTAAGCCTCATTGTGTGTGTGTGTGTGTGTGTGTGTGTGTGTGTTGATAGGGGGTTGATGGGGCCAGGAAGAGAACATGGGATAAAAAAAAGTTAGGTCAGAGGTCAATGATTGGCAAAGGGTTTCTAAAAGTAATCCTCTTGTGTGTGCCTGCCTTATATTAAAGATGAGCAGCCACGAGTATAGTTTTGAGGTCTAGCAATGTATGACTTTCATCAACAAGTATGTTTTCTGTATCTTCTTGTGCGTGGTGCTGTGCTAGGTGTCGGGGCCACAGTAATTAAAACAGATAAACAGCAAGATAAGATTCTTACTATCATGGGGTTCAAAATCCCTTGGGGTTATAAATTAGAATCCTTGTGGAGACAGAGTGGGAAAATTTGGATAACTGACGAAATGTTGGGGGCGGGGTTAGGAAGAGAGGGCTGTAGCCGATCACACAGAAGTTCGATCCTGAGAAGATGGTGGTGTAACTTATGTCGAGAAGACTGTAGTGTCTGGGAATGATGCTGACTCTGATGATGCAAGGTTAGCTAGAAGGTCCACACAGACTTGTGGATGGAAATGTCCGGTGGGAATTACATGAGAAGGCAGAACACACGCAAATGGGACTGCTGCGGTTCCTGGGTGGAGGGAAGGGAGGATATGAGAAACGGTGCAAGTGGTGAGTTCTGAGCCAGGCTGTGAAGAGAAGAATGCTGATAGTTCCTACCTCCATTAACGCAATCAGTGCTGGTATACTGTGTGTAATCTTAGTTTTTGAATGTGAGGTTTGTATTTTTTCCACACAGTAGACTTGAAATCACATGGTAATGTACCAGGAAATAGCAGTAGGTTTTAAAGGTAGAAGAGCTAGCCCTAATAATGTCAGTTAAGTCAAATTTCATTCCAAACACTGGAAAGATGAAATATATATACAAACAGAAGTTTGCCCAGGACTAAGATGAGCAAGCTTTCAAAGGGTCACTGCATTTCTGTATTTGGTTTATGTGTTTGCTTTTCTCCCTGTCGTCCCTAAAATGGTACTGGGGGATACCCACATTTTGTTAGCCAAGTTGATGTACTCTCCAAATCTGACCTTGCTCAGACCTGGGGAATGTGTGCTGTGCAGCTCAGACCGTCCTGTTTGCCTCTTTCCTTTTCACATGGCACTTTTCGTGTCAAGGTTAATTCTTGTGGAAAGCATGCATGCGTGCCAAGTTGCTTCAGTCCTGTCCGACTCTTTGTGATCCTGTGGGCTGTAGCCCGCCAGGCTCCTCTGTCCATGAGATTCTCCAGGCAAGAATACTGGAGTGGGTTGCCATGCCCTCCTCCAGGGGATCTTCCTGAACCAGGAATTGAACCCTCATCTCTTACGAATCCTGCATTGGCAGGCGGGTTCTTTACCACTAACACCACCTGGGAAGCCTGTGGGAAGCACTGGAGGGGGAAAAAAGAGGAAGCTTTTCCTTCCGGAGACTTTGCTCCTGGACATCCCCATCTTCACTCACTCCCCACCTCTTTCTTTCTCACCTCCCACCCTCCATCGTCTCCTCCCCTGAGCTGGGGGAGATGGGGGGGTGTCTGAGGGGTGCAGGCCATGGGTAGAAGCCCGCAGCCCCAACCATTCTCTCCCTGTTTGATTTTCCTCTTGGTCTCCTGCCTACTCGCCAGCCAGTATTTCTGGTAATAGTCTGCTCATAATGGAACCCTCGTAAGTCCATCCAAGCCTAAGTGCACGCTGCCAAGCCTCACCTTTAAACTTTCATCTTGCTTAATCCGAGGAAGCATGATTCTGGATCCTCTGTACTGCTTTATGTTCCCGACGGGTAGCTGATATCCGTTTCAGCTCTCTCCGTTTGTCTCCCAAGTGTGTTTTTAATAAATGCCCTATTTAAAAAAATTATTCCTCCAAAGCATATCCCAGAGAAAAACCACACTAATTTTTCAAGGACTTTTTTTTTTTTTTTTGAGGGTGAACAGCTGAATTTGTAAATAACCATTTAATTCCATTTGTTGTATCCTTAGGGCATTTTGCTGTTCATTTTGCTTAGAAAATTCTAACTGTTACGGTTCGGCTTTGATCAGAGTGAGTTTCCTAGCAATGGAGAAAGAAATAGCTTTGTCACCATAACCAAGAAAGAGAGATTCTCTTGGGAAGGGTAAAGTATGTCTTCGTGATCTTGCTTGCATTGCGATTGAAGAAACAAATTCATATCCAGTGTCATCGTGGTGCAGAAGCACCTTGCATTTATTCAGTTTCATCCTTTCTCCTACTTGCTGCTAAGACACTTCAGTCGTGTCTGACTCTGTGCAACCCCATAGACGGCAGCCCACCAGGCTCCCCCATCCCTGATCCCGGATTCTCCAGGTAAGAACACTGGAGTGGGTTGCCATTTCCTTCTCCAATGCATGAAAGTGAAAAGTAAAAGTGAAGTCGCTCAGTCGTGTCTGACCCTCAGCGACCCCATGGACTGCAGCCTACCAGGCTCCTCCATCCATGGGATTTTCCAGGCAAGAGTACTGGAGTGGGGTGCCATTGCCTTCTCCTTCTCCTACTTAGAGTTCTTCAAAAAGAGACTCACTTCATTTTGAGGAAATGGTATTGTTTCCCCAGACACTGAATCTAAAACAGATAGACAGACAAACATTTTTGAGTTGCTTTGTTCTCAGGGATTTCTCCTCCCCCTCTCACGGGATGCTTTACGTTGTTCATCTAAGAAGGAACCTTTTGCTCCTTAAGAATTTGAAAAGACGCGTTTATTTCTTATGAGCAGCACAGAACAATTAGGCAATCGCTCTTGTATCTAGAGTCCACTGGTGGGAAAAGGTGACAGAATTGCATGGGGCACTCATTATAAAACAGTACAGAATAAAAACATGAATTTACCAGTAAAATGAAAAGCAGCCCAAAATGGACTATAAATTATTGCATGAAAAATGAAAGCTAAAACCATCTTCAGTAGATAGAATGCCTTGGTTAGTCATTTGTGATCAGTGGTAATTGGTTCATTGAAAAGATCAGTTAATGAAAAAGCAGTAAAGCAGGGATATTATTAAAAACGATACACGTGTCTAAAACAGTTTATTTTATATTAAATATATAAATGCTCACTCAACAGTCCTTTGAGATAGCACCATGGTGTTTTCTTTGATTGTGGTTGAAATGACTTGGATTGCCGCAGAAATAACACCCACCATCTATGATTTCTAATTTTGGTGTCTTTAAGTAGAGCAATACTTGAAGAATGTGAACAATCTGAGTACAGAACTCTTCCTGACTTTCATGACATTTTCTCCCAATCTTTTATGGTACAAAAACATACATCTTCAAAGGAGTATTTTTAGCTATTTGCCTTTATCAAGTTTTTTTTTTCAAACCATTTAGTCTATTTTTTTTTCATAGAAATAACGACTCTTTTGCAATTATACTTGTGATTTCAAACTAATTAAGTTACATAATTAAAATAACTAGTACATCTGGTATAAACAAGATTGGGGGCATGTGTTAGTAGGAACAGAGCCCCACTGCAAGGATGGTCTATGAGGGCAGCCCAGCCATGTGGTCAGATTCCCGTGGGATCCATCATGTTGCTCTTCTGTAAAACGAAGAAATAAACAATGGTTGGTTAATTCAGTTATTTAGATCCATTGTTGTTGTTGTTGCTAAGTCATGTCAAACTCTTTGTGACCCCATGGATTGCAGCACGCCAGGCTTCCCAGTCCTTCACCATCTCCTGGAATTTGCTCACACTCAAGTCCATTGAGTTGGTGATACCATCCAACCATTTCATCCTCTGTTGCCCCCTTCTCCTCCTGCCCTCAATCTTGCCCAGCTTCAGGGTCTTTTCCAGTGAATTGGCTCTTTGCATCAGGTGGCCAAACTATTAGAGCTTCAGCTTTAGTGTCAGTTTTCCCAATGAATATTCAGGATTGATTTCCTTTAGGATTGACTGGTTCGATCTCCTTGCTGTTCAAAGGACTCTCAAGAGTCTTCTCCAACACCACAGTTCGAAAGCATCAGTTCTTTGGCTCTCAGCCTTCTCTGTGGTCCAACTCTTACATCACACATGACTACTGGAAAAAGTATAGCTTTGACCGTACAAACCTTTGAGGGCAAAGTGATGTCTCTGCTGTCTTTGGATCCATAGATATCAGTGAAATAAAAGGAATGAATTTTAAAAATGTAGTTTTAAAAATATATTGGCCTATTTTGTTTATTTATTTTTATTTTATTTTTTACCTTCTGGCCTCACGGCATGTAGGATCTTAGTTCCTCGACCAGGAATCAGATCCACACCCTCTGCAGTGGAACCATGGACTGCCAGGGAAGTTCCAACTTTTTTTTTAATTTTTTATTTTTAAATAAAAACTTGTGTTTCAGAAGTTTTAGGTTTGCAGAGGAGTTTCAAAGATAGTAGTACATAGCGTTCTCATGTACCCTATACCCACTTTTCTCCTACTTAGCATCTTAGTGTGGTACATTTGTTACAATTAATGAACTAATATTGATGCATTGTTATTAATGCAGATTTTCCAGGTGGCATTAGTGGTAAAGAACCGCCTGCCAATGCAGGAGACAGAGGAGACAGTATTCTATCCATCAGTTGGGAAGATCCCCTGGAGGAGGTCATGGCAACCCAGTCCAGTCTTCTTGCCCTGAGAATCCCATGGACAGAGGAGCCTGGTGGGCTATAGTCCATAGGGTCACAAAAATGCTGGACATGACTGAAGTGACTTGGCACTCATACGCAAGATTTCATTCAGTTCAGTTCAGTCGCTCAGTCGTGTCCAACTCTTTGCAACCCCGGGAATCGCAGCACGCCAGGCCTCCCTGTCCATCACCAACTCCCAGAGTTCACTCAGACTCACGTCCATCGAGACAGTGATGCCATCAGCCATCTCATCCTCCGTCGTCCCCTTCTCCTCCTGCCCCCAATCCCTCCCAGCATCAGAGTCTTTTCCAATGAGTTAGCTCTTCACATGAGGTGCCAAAGTACTGGAGTTTCAGCCTCAGCATCATTCCTTCCAAAGAAATGCCAGGGCTGATCTCCTTCAGAATGGACTGGTTGGATCTCCTTGCAGTCCAAGGGACTCTCAAGAGTCTTCTCCAACACCACTGTTCAAAAGCATCAATTCTTGGGCACTCAGCCTTCTTCACAGTCCAACTTTCACATCCATACATGACCACAGGAAAAACCATAGCCTTGACTAGACAGACCTTAGTCGGCAAAGTAATGTCTCTGCTTTTGAATATGCTATCTAGGTTGGTCATAACTTTTCTTCCAAGGAGTAAGCGTCTTTTAATTTCATGGCTGCAGTCACCATCTGCAGTAATTTTGGAGCCCAAAAGAATAAAGTCTGGCACTGTTTCCACTGTTTTCCCATCTATTTCCCATGAAGTGATGGGACTTTTTACTTAACGTTGTTTGTCTGTCTGGGGTTTCGTTCAGGACACCTCATGACATTGAGTAGTCGTGTCTCCTTAGGCTTCCCTGGGCGGTGACTGTTTCGCGAACTTTCCCTGTTTTTGATGGCCTTGACACCTTTGGGGAGCAGTGGTCAAGTGTTTTGTTCCTCAGTTTGGATTTGCCTGACTTTTTCCTCACGTGTAGCTTGGGCTTACGGGTTTTTGTGGGGAGGATCCCAGAGGTAAAGTGCCCAGTCTCATCACTTCATACCCAGGGGCACTTCTCAATACAGTCAATCTGACTTATCACTGTTGACACCGACCTTGATCCCCTGGCTCAGGTTGTGTCGTCAAGTATCTCCTCGGCTGCATTTGTGTGATTTTGATTCCCGCAAATTTTGATTTTGATTTTGTGTCATTTTGATTTTGGGTTTGCTACAGAGACATGGGAGATGGGTCAGTTCCTTCAACAGGATTGTCTTCATGGCAGAATTAGATCGTGTGGCCTCTTTGCGAGGGTTTTGTGAATAGCTGAAAGAAACACACTTAATGTCATCTTAGCCCTCTTACTGAACTCCAGTTTTGCTGTCTTGTCTCATGTTTCTTGAGCTCTAGTATCTAACTGAAGGAAACACAGTCTCCAGAGATGTTTTTTGGGGGCAATGATTTGGAAAGGAAAGAGAACAATGAGGCTGTTCAGTTGTGCTTCCGCACTACGGTTCAGAGTTTCAAGAATCAGCGTGGCACTGTGAACACAGCTCTGGGAGGGAAATCCTGAGACCTGGGTTTTACAGTTTCCTCTGACTCTTCTAATTCTAGGATTTAAAAATCTTAACCTTTGACTCCGCGTTGCCTGGGAGAATTTGAGGGGACAGTTATAATTGCCTTCCTTATCTTTAGGAAGGTGGTTTTAGGGATTCCGTGCATGCTAGTTGTGCAAATGCATTATAAACCACACAGTGCTGAAAAGTCACAGGGAAAGAAAGAATGGGACTCTGCTAAAGGGCAAGGGAAAGCCTGCAGGAGCCCTTTCTGCCTACACCTGCTGTTAGGAATCACAGAGCAGGGTGTGGTGAAGATCCCTGCTGTTAAAAAAAAAAAAAAAAAAAAGTGGACCCGAGGGACAGAGAAGATAGTGAATTTATCCGTAGTGCTGAGAACATCTCCAGGCCTAAAGCTTGGATGACAACTATTCTTCAGCGGCATCAGAACTGTGAGACGTGCGGTTTGTTGTTGAACGAAAGTCTGATAATAATAATCATGGTGATTGAGAATCCACTACAGAAATGGAAGCTGGACAACAGAGCTTGAAAGGGTTTTCTTGTTTGAAAATCCCATTGATGATGTGGCTGGATCTAGAGTCTGTCATACAGTGTGAAGTAAGTCAGAAAGAGAAAAACAAATACCCTATATTAACACATATGTATGGAATTTAGAAAGATGGTGCAGATGAGCCTGTTTGCAGGGCAGGGCTAGAGACGCAGACGTAGGGAACCAATTTGTGGACACAGAGCAGGAAGGGGAGGCAGGGAAGGACTGAATGTATACCCGGCCACATGTGCAACAGAGAGCTAGTGGGAACCTGCTGTGTAGCACAGGGCACTCAACTCGGTGCTCTGTGATGACGAAGGCTTGGACTGGGGAGTGTGGCAGGGAGTTTCCAGAGGGAGGGGATCTATGTCTACATATCGCTGGTTCACTTTGCTGTACAGCAGAAACTAACACAACATTGTAAAGCAGTTATACTAAGAAAAAAGAAAGCATGGATGGCCAACTTGCAATAATCAAGCCAATGACTTGAGTTGGAGTAATCCATAGACCAATGGGGAAACAAATAAAAATGAGTATTTTAGAATATTGTGAGTAATAGGCATTGTGAGTGAATAGCATCAGCTTTCAAGAGGAGCACATTAACAGAGAGCTCACTGTGTGCCAGGTATTGTTCCCATCACCAGCCTAACTCATTAGTGCTCCTGGCAAACTGATGAGGTAGATGGGGAAAGAAGGCATGGAGAGAAGGGATGATTTGATGGAGGTCGTGTAGCTGGTTTCGGGGAGCCAGGACTTGTACAGGGGCCACTGAACTACAAATACTAAAACTGAAATTGGAAAGCTGTCACTAATAGACTCAGGGGACAAAATAGTTCTTTTGGCAAATGGGAAAAGAAATTTAAAAAGGAAGAGGGGCTAACAAATTCAGAACCAGTATCTTCTCAAATGTTCAAAGACAAATGACAGTGTACCAGACAAGAGAATGCCTCAGTATGAAAGGAAACATCATGGAAATTAATGTTTGGAATGTATTTGCTTTTAAAGTTAATCTTAGATAATTGATGGCTAATATTGAAACATTTTTTAGATAAGGCCATTCTAAAGTTATCCTAATCACATTCAGGATATATATATATATATATATTTGTAGTCTGACTCTGAAGGACCAATGGGATACAAAGGTTAAATAGTGGAGGAAAGGGCTATTCTCTTAAGAAAATTAATTTTTAAATATTAATAGGAAAAGCATGTGATCATATTGGGTAAATAAACTTTCTCATTGGCTTTAGTACTTTAGTTGGACCAGATCATTCATAAATTTATCCTATAAGGTTTTGAATAATGAAACCAGTCATGTTACAACAACGTAAGAATCATGTGTTCCGTTTGTCAGTAATGTTTTTTCCTGGTATGATAGGTGTTGTTCATTTGTTTATGTCGTACTTCAGGTTTCTCCTTCTGCCTTTTCCTCCCTGAATGCTCACGAAAAACTACCACACCCATGACAGGTTGTGCGATTATTCCCCCCCACCCTGTGTGTGTTCAATTTGTGTATTATTGTGTCATATGACATCTTGAATCAAGCACCGCTAGTACCAAGCTGTTATCAGCAGCTGATGCCAAAAATATTCATTTATAACACTTCTCAGCATGCAAGTGAGAGCCCTTCAAATCACAGCCGCCTAATTTCCAGTCATTGTTCTTTTCTTCTTTGCATATTATACGGCAAAAAGAATGCAAAACCAGGGGAGATTTATTAGAAAATAATGCCTTGGGAAAATGTTGTAAAACATTCGAGTCCTTGTTCGTGAAGGTCGTGAGACTCGTGCTGCTTTAGAGACACTGTCTTGGAGGCCTGTTCCCCTTCCTTTCTTTTTCCCCCAAGGGTTTTCAAGTGGCGTGTTTTTTTTGTTTGTTTGTTTTTTTTTTTTGGCAGTCTTTGATTACATTAAAGTGCAAACCATTTACATGTCTAGAAGTAAGCAAACACCCTCAGCAGAGAACCAGGAAGTGAGGTGTGGAGCCAACCTTTGCCCCGGATGTGGCCCCTGTGTGTTAACACGTGGGTCAGGACCATCAGGGGGAACCAAGGCAACGGAGGAATCAGAAGGCTTTCTTCTCTAAAGAAGGGCCATTAAAAAACAAAATCAATAAGTAAGGTTTGTCACTTCCTTGTATGGGGAGTGCTGAGCCTGCAGCTCTCAGCAAGTTTCTTATACATGAATTCATTTTGCAAAGTGAATGCTGAGACTTGGTGGCCAAATGACAAGACGCCAGAGGCTGCCATGGTAGAGAAGAGAGGGCCTTCAGTGGCTTTCTGGACACCTGACCTCTGTCTGTCACCGTCTTCTGGAGGAAGCACCTCGGAGCCTACTGACTGGTGGGTGAAAGGGAGGTGGTTACCAGAGGTGGAAACGTGGGCTTGGTGAGGGGACAGCAATCTGTGGATGCTGTCTTCCTACTGCCCGAAAAACTGAGGGTTCATCACTTTCCCTCCCGTTTTCACTGACTGCAGAGAGACTGAGCAGAGGGCTGTGGAGGAGGACGAGGGGAGTTTTCATGTCATCTGGATGAATAGGTACCAAGTGCTCCCCAAATCCCTGGTTCCTGCAGTCTCCAGCAGAGTGGGCCCAGAGCCATCCCTGCCAGTGGAAGGAATCCAGGCCTGTTGCTGGGGTCTCCTGTGTTCAGAAGAGATGCTCAGACTGCCTCTTGGCTCTCACTGCTGTCTTCTGCTTTCCCTTCTCTGCCCTTCTTTACATAGGTTGACTCCATACTTTTTTGTTTTTTGTTTTTTTAATTTTTATTTTATTTATCTGGCTTCCCAGGGCTTTGCTGCAGCATGCAGAATCTAGTTCTCTGACCAGGGATCAAACCTGGGAGCCTACATTGGGAGCCTTAGCCACCGGACCACCTGGGAAGCTCCCTGACTCCATATTTTTAAAAACGTATTCATATAGAGGTGCTTCGTATTTTGTTGCATCTCAAGCTCAGTGTTTTAGGTGAAGTGATTTCTTCTGTCTGGTTTTGTTAACTTTTGGCTTGGAAATTACCAAGGCTTACCAAAGCCTTAAAGAAAAAGCTAAGAATTCATGTTTGCTGAGCATTTAGTAAGTGTCTGATAGAGTAAATACTTTACATGTGAAAGCCCAGAACAAGCTGATATGCTGTCTTAAAAAAAAAATAATAATAATCTCTTATCTGTGGAAACAGGTAAGAGGACTTCCCCGGTGGCTCAGATGGTAAAGAATCTGCCTGTAATGCAGGAGACCCAGGTTCAGTCCCTGAGTCTGGAAGATCCCCTGGAAAAGGGAATGGCAACCCGCTCCAGTATTCTTGCCTGGATGATTCCATGGACAGAGGAGCCTGGCGGGCTACAGTCCCTGGGGTCGCAGAGAGTTGGACACAACTGAGCGACTAACACTTAACATCTGTGGAAACGGTGTAGGATCCTGATTTCACGTTTTCCTATTGCATTTGAAATTCTGGTGGATAATAACGTGAAAGACTTACCCTCAAGAAGTGATACACTTGAATCTCCCACTTTGAAAATGCTCAGAAATTTCCATATTTATTTGCTCTGCAGTGTGTATATTATGAAATATTTGGCAGATAAGACTTGACTTCTGGTAAACCCTATGAGTTTTTGCCACTTCATTTAAATTTGTAAAAGCAGTCCTGTTATTGATAACTGTAACAAAGCCCCACCAAAGTTAGGCTTTCATTAGTGGAATATGATCAAGCCATTTTCAAAAAACTCTCGGCGCTTTTCAAGTTGTGACGGCAGACTTCCAAATGGGAAGGCTAGTTCAGGGTTGACCACTGATTCACGTTAGAGAATTAAGTGCATGCCAGGAGAAGGGTTTTGCACTGGCTCTGGTTAGCTGGCCCTCCTGCAGCTGTTGCGATTGGGCCAAAGCAGACCCCGGGTCACCAGCCAGGCTGGCTCTAACTCAGGCAAGTGGAGAGTCAGCATCGGGGTGCTGACTCATTGTAGCGATGGGAGCCTTTCTCTCCTCTTGTGGGCACTTCCACATTGTGTGCAGAGAGAAGGCTGGACGGGCATCATATGGGCAAGCGGGAGGGGTGGCTTGGGGTCTTCCAGTCCTGTTTCTGGTGGTCAGAACCAGAGCAGGGGAGGCCACCTGTTATCCAGGTGCACCGTGGCTGCTGGTTTCTGAGCTCTGTCTTCTTTGCCAGCCTCGTTCTTAGGACCCTGCCTTATTCAGATTAAGTCCTTGATATTCTTGCTCAGTTTCTTGCCCAGGAGAAATTTCTGACATTCTTGCCCAAGAGTGCTTGAGGGCATGGAGGACCCTTAGCTCGATGGATAATTACTTGGTTCTAAAATGCTTGATCCCTCCATCTATTACATGTTTGTGAATTTATTTCCTTTGATAAATAGATAAAAAATTCTTGATACAGGGAAGAAGTGAGCTCCGCCAGGCTTCTGTTAGTACCACCGTGAAATCTTCCCCACTGTTTTTCCCTCCCAAGCCTTCTGAGCACACCAGCAAGTTCTCCTCTCTGTGTTCCACTGAGGTCTCTAAATATAGTTTCTCTGCTCTAAAGGCAAGGATCAAGTCCAATGTATAAAATGTCCAGGGTGGTATTTGAAATTTGTCAGTTTCAAAAGAAGAAAATGCTTAATTTTAACATTTAAATGATCATTTACACAGGAATGAAGATAATTCATAATGTTATTTTGCATTATTTGATAATTAAATTAAATTACTCTTTTTAGCAAAAGCATCTTTTTAATGGGCTTCCCTGGTGGTTCAGATGGTAAAGAATCCACCTGCAATGCAGCAGGCTCAAGAGACACGGGTTCGATCCTTGACTTGGGAAGATCCCCTGGAGGAGGGCAATGGCAACTCACTCCAGTATTCTTGCCTGGAGAACCCCCATGGACAGAAGATCCTGGCGGGCTGCAGTCCATGGGGCTGCAGAGAGTTGGACATGACTGAATGACTAAGCATGCATGCATGTTTTTAATACTTTCAGAGTCATGTACAGTAAAACATGCTGCTTACTAAGAAAATTACAATTGCTCAATATTAATGCACTCTTTTATTTTGATTATTACCTTTCTTTGTGAAAGTGATACAAAGCAGAAAAGAATAATGTTATTTTTCAAAATGTGAGTGGTTATATAACTTTGATTTCTGCAACAATCTATGTTCTTCTGAGGGAAACTAATACACTTTATAGGTTTGCATGGGTGTGTAGAGCAGGTTTCACTAAGATGAGGTGGTTCTCTGCTGCTGATTCGTCATCTCTAGGGCTCAGTGGCTCCAGCAAAGACTGGTGTTGACTGCGTAGGATGAAAACTATGTGATTTAAAGGGTAGGGTGTGGAGGGACAAGGCAGTAAGACCGCTAGGCAAGGGAGACAGCGGCCTTAGACCCACTTAGGATTGTCCCCTATCACTGACTCTAGAGAGATGTTCAAGGCTACAGCCCAGTCTTGTGTGTGCAGAGAGACCCGATGCCACGCTGAGGCTGGGCTCAGGCACAGTACTGGAATTTAATGGAGAAATTGGTAGTTGGCACCAGCATGAAGTAGATTAAGTCCAAGAGCCTAAGAGAGGTGATTCCTCGGAACCTCGGGGGTTGGTGACTACTGCGTGCAGAGGCTGGCCTGGACGGGGAGCGGCTGTGATAGTTAGTAATGTTCTGGGTGGCTAATCACCGTTCCACTTACTTAGCCAAGCTTTATTTTGACGACTCAGTCAGTCCCTTTCTAAATATCTTCAACTTAATGGAAATTGATGCTTTCAAACTGTGGTGCTGGAGAAGACTCTTGAGAGTCCCTTGGACGGCAAGGAGATCAAAACAGTCCATCCTAAAGGAAATCAGTCCTGAATATTCATTGGAATATTGGAATATACTAGAGTATATTGGAATATACTAAAGCTGAAGCTCCAGTATTTTGGCCATCTGATGCAAAGAGCCAACTTGTTGGAAAAGACACTGATGCTAGGCAGGGTGACAAGGGGGGTGACAGAGGATGAGATGATTGGATGGCATCATAGAATCAATGGACATGAATTTGAGCAAACTCCAGGAGATAATGGAGGACAGGGAAGCCTTGCATGCTGCAGTCTATGGGGTCGCAAAGAGTCAGACACGACTTAGTGACTGAACAACAACAATGGAAATGACTTACCCTTGTAAGGTTCCCATATTTTGGCCTCACTAGAGTCTTGAGAGAGAGAGGGTAAAAAATGTTCCAACACATTCTCTCATCATAAATAAGTTAATCATTGTGTTGTGAGAACCATAAATTATTCAGCATTTAATAAGCATGTATTGAGTACCTACAACATCCAGAGAACTATGCAAGGCTTGAAGCTGTGTCTGCAAATAAAAGGGGTGCAGAATCGGTTCTTGTGGATCCTGTGGTCAAAGGCAGGGGTCAGCAAACTGTGAGCCATCCCTGACTGCTTTTGTAGGGAGAACAAGCTAAGACAAAAGAAAAATTGAAAGAAGCCTAATATTTTGTGGTCCACAAAACATTATATGAAATTTCAAATGTGGGGGTACAGATACAGCAATATTGTTCTATTGGAACATAGTCACACTCATTCAATTTTGTGTTGCCAAAATGGCTGTTTTCAGATTATGATGGCCAGCCTGAGCAATTAGAGAGCTTTTGGTCCATGAAGCCTAAGATATTTAGTATCTGACTCTTTGACAAAAAAACTTATTGTTGGGTTTTCTAGTGGGATAGAAAGACATTCATCAGATTATCACACCATCAAAATAGGCATAGGGTCAGTGCTGGATAGGAAAGGTGTATAAACCTATGAACTTGTATAATGGACCTAGAGATGTAACCATAGTAAAGCAGACAAGCAGTGGCTTTAATACCTTCATTGTGTTTAATTCTTTGCAGGGCTCACAAGGGACCACACTCAAGGAGTGATAAACAAATTGTAATTGGTAAGATAATTTGAGTAATACTAAGCGTTTAGGGATTTCTGACTGAATCCCTTCCAATCTGGTACTGATGGTTTATAAGGCAAAAGGGCCAGAAATAAGTTTAATGTGTGTGCTCAGTTGCTTAGTCATGTCTGACTCTTTGCGGCCCCATGGACTGACTGTAGCCTGCCAGGCTCCTCTAACCATGGGATTTCCCAGGCAAGAATATATTGGAGTGGGTTGCCATTTCCTACTTCAAGGGAATCTTTGGACTCAGAGATTAAGCCTAAGTCTCTTGCATCTCCTGCATTGACAGGTGGATTCTTTACTGCTAGTGCCACCTAGGAAGCCCAATAAGTTTAATAACGGCCTCTAATTCTTAGGCCTTCATTTGTTACCCTTGGCACTTACCAGTACTGCACCTGGAAAAGGAAACTGATAAATTCACAGTAGATTGAGAAAAATGTGGAAAGACAGACACTTTTAAAAATGGGAAAAGACAGCACCTCTTCAGGTACATGAAACGGTAGAAATATATTGTTCTCTATAAATGAATGAAAGGTGCTTATCTTTGTGTTGCTGCTGGTTTAGTCGCTAAATTGTCTTGGACTCATAACTCCATGGACTTTAGCCCACCAGGCTCCCCTGTCCGTGGGATTTCCCAGGCAAGAATCCTGGAGTGGGCTGGCATTTCTTTTTCTAGTGGATCTTTCCAACCCAGGGATCGAACTCACGTCTCCTGCATTGCAGGTAGATTCTTTATTGACTGAGTGGGGTGACTATTTAAAGTTTATGAGACTAATGCTTTTCTTCTGAAGGATTCAAAGTACTTTTGTTTTAATTCCCTTAATAGTATTATGGAAGGCTGAACAACACAAACCTAAATAAATATCCCAGTCTGCATTTAGAATGAATACAAAGCGGAATCAATTTTAATTCAGTGTTGAACTTTGAATCAGTTTTCCTGTTATTTACTGAGAATTTGGGGATGTGTGAGAGTAAGGCGGTTCCTCCAATTTTGGCAGATGGTTTTCATGAGTCTGCAATAGGATTTGGTTTGCAGGCATCTTTGAACACAAACCACCTCATCAGTCTTTTCTGATCACAACGGAGAGAAATAAAGACTCGATAAAGTAAACTCATTGTTTCAAAGTGGTATTGATATAAAAAGAAATTGCCAGGGTAATGTAGAAAAGGTTTTGAATTATTTGATTCTTAGATTCAACTTCAAAGATTACTTTATTCTCTGAAGCAATTTTTTGTCATCCGTCTTCAAAAGATTTTATTTCATCTGTGTGGCTTTGAGAGATTCTCATTTATTCTTTAATCAAACAATTATCAAGTGCCCACAGCATGCCAGGCATTGTGCCTGAAGTGCATGAAATAGCAGGGTGACTAAAGCGAGTTCAAAGCCTGCTCACATTGGGCAAAGACAAAGGTAAAAAGTGGAACTCCAGTGGCTGAGGGTTAATCCACCCAAAGATAAATTTTTGTAATGGGTGGGCTTCTCCATTGGCTCAGTGGGTAAAGAATCCTTTGTAATCCTCCTGCAGTGAAGGAGACACAGTTTCGATCCCTGATTTGGGAAGATCCGCTGGGGAAAGAAATGGCAACCTGCTCCAGAATTCTTGCCTGGACAAATCCATGGACAGAGGAGCCTGGTGAGCTACAGTCCATGAGGTCACAAAAAGTTGGACATGGCTGAGCAGCTAAGCACAAAGCATAGCACACAAGTGGTTTACTGGGGGAAGTGAAACGAGTAATATTTTGCATACTAATAATTTTATGTCTATTATGTTAAAAATTCCATTGGATGTTGTTTCGTATGTCTTCTGGGCCATTTATGTTCAGTTCAGTTCAGTCGCTCAGTCGTGTCCGACTCTTTGTGACCCCATGAATTGCAGCACTCCAGGCCTCCCTGTCCATCAGCAGCTCCCAGAGTTTACCTGAACTCATGTCCATCGAGTCAGTGATGCCATCCAGCCATCTCATCCTCAGTCGTCCCCTTCTCCTCCTGCCCCCAATCCCTCCCAGCATCAGCGTCTTTTCCAGTGAGTCAACTCTTCACATGAGGTGGCCAAAGTACTGGAGTTTCAGCTTTAGCATCATTCCCTCCAAAGAAATCCCAGGGCTGATCTTCAGAATGGACTGGTTGGATCTCCTTGCAGTCCAAGGGACTCTCAAGAGTCTTCCCCAACACCACAGTTCAAAAGCATCAATTCTTCGGTGCTCAGCCTTCTTCACAGTCCAACTCTCACATCCATACATGACCACTGGAAAAACCATAGCCTTGACTAGATGGACCTTTGTTGCCAAAGTAATGTCTCTGCTTTTGAATATGCTATCTAGGTTGGTCATAACTTTTTTTCCAAGGAGTAAGCGTCTTTAAATTTCATGGCTGCAGTCACCATCTGCAGTGATTTTGGAGCCCCCCAAAATAAGTCTGACACTGTTTCCACTGTTTCTCCATCTATTTCCCATGAAGTGATGGGACCGGATGCCATGAACTTCGTTTTCTGAATGTTGAGCTTTAAGCCAACTTTTTCACTCTCCTCTTTCACTTACATCAAGAGGCTGTTTAGTTCTTCTTCACTTTCTGCCATAAGGGTGGTGTCATCTGCATATCTGAGGTTATTGATATTTCTCCCGGCAATCTTGATTCCAGCTTGTGCTTCTTCCAGTCCAGCGTTTCTCATGATGTACTCTGCATAGAAGTTAAATAAGCAGGGTGACAAGATACAGCCTTGACATACTCCTTTTCCTATTTGGAACGAGTTTGTTGTTCCATGTCCAGTTCTAACTGTTGCTTCCTGACCTGCATACAGGTTTCTCAAGAGGCAAGTCAAGTGGTCTGGGATTCCCATCTCTCTCAGAATTTTCCACAGTTTATTGTGATCCACACAGTCAAAGGCTTTGGCATAGTCAATAAAGCAGAAATAGATGTATTTCTGGAACTCTCTTGCTTTTTCAATGATCCAGCCAATGTTGGCAATTTGATCTCTGGTTCCTCTGCCTTTTCTAAAACAAGCTTGAACATCAGGAGTTCACGGTTCACATATTGCTGAAGCCTGGCTTGGAGAATTTTGAGCATTACTTTACTAGCATGTGAGATGAGTGCAATTGTGTGGTAGTTGGAGCATTCTTTTGCATTGCCTTTCTTTGGGATTGGAATGAAAACTGACCTTTTCCATTCCTGTGGCCACTGCTGAGTTTTCCAAATTTGCTGGTATATTGAGTGCAGCGCTTTCACAGCATCATCTTTCAGGATTTGAAATAGCTCAACTGGAATTCCATCACCTTCACTAGCTTTGTTCATAGTGATGCTTTCTAAGGCCCGCTTGTCTTCACAGTCCAGATGTCTGGCTCTAGATGAGTGATTACACCATCGTGATTATCTTGGTCGTGAAGCTCTTTTTTGTACAGTTCTTCTGTGTATTCTTGCCACCTCTTCTTAATATCTTCTGTTTCTGTTAGGTCCATACCATTTCTGACCTTTATCGAGCCCATCTTTGCATGAAATATTCCCTTGGTATCTCTAATTTTCTTGAAGAGATCTCTAGTCTTTCCCATTCTGTTGTTTTCCTCTATTTCTTTGCATTGATGGCCAAGAGCCAGAAAATTTTAACAAACATTCAGTATTAGAAATTTAGTCAACTGAAATATTTTCTTGTTACAGAGATATAAGTTATATGATCTGCTCTACAGTTCTGGTCTGAAATTTAAATAAATACTAGTAGGAAATAATTGTGAGGGTGGGGCCATATATACATATAAAAATTTCCACAAAATTTACTATAAAACACTTGCATGTCTAACTTTTTAAATAGGCTTCCCTCTTGGCTTAGATGGTAAAGAATCTGCTTGCAATGCGGGAAACCTGGGTTCGATCCCTGGGTTGGGAAGATCCCCTGGAGGAGGGCATGGCAGCCCACTCCAGTATTCTTGCCTGGGAAATCCCATGGACAGAGGAGCCTGGTAGGCTACAGTCCATGGGGTCCCAAAGAGTCGGACATGACTGAGCGACTAAACACACACACCTTTTAAAATAGAGATGTTAATAGTTATTATGTCCCAGATAATGTTGTAAACCAAGGATCCATCATATTTAACTTCACACTCTTAGCCTAACCCAGAGCACACACCCACGAGCTGCATGCATATGCAACATTTTCACAAAGGCCCGAGCAAAAGCGAAATATATTTATGAGAGGAACTTGGTAGCCTTGAGTCAGAAGCCTTCTTCTTGATTGCTATCACTGTGAGAGCTCAAATTTCTCAACTGTGTTTCGAAAAGAAGGAGAACCCCTCAGGTCCAGAAGGTATGCCACGCATCCTCACTTGAAGGAAGGAAGAAAAATGGGTGCCTTCTCTCGAAATGAATCCCAGAGGTTGTGTTCATAGTGTGGCTTTTATGGAATTACACAAAGTACCTTAGGCACATATTATTAAATACCATTTATTTAAAAACAATTACTAGATTGTGTTCATAATCATTTTTTCATAACACTGCAAACGATTTCTGACTCAGTAGAGAAGTAATTAATCAATAAAGATTTATTGCGCACTTGTTGTGGTCCACAAATGGGTGGCCTAGTGGAAGAAGTAGGCTAACACATAAATTATGATATTCATTAGCATCTTCATTGAACGAATGTCCATTAGGCATTTTGTACAAACAAATCACACCAAGGAGCATTATAAGTGATGAGAGAGAAGTGATGCTACACCCCATGCTCTTTGGCTGCAGAGTTTAAGATGTTATACAGAAAACCAAAATGTTTCAATGAATGGATGACTGATGACAGATACTGTGGCTCGTTAAGCCTTTAAAAGGAAAAGGCCAGGAAGAGGGGAAGCTTGACCAGCTCCCGTGTGATGGGGAAGCTTTGAGAGGCAGAACATTTCTTTCAAGAAAAGGCAGGCGAGTAGTGGTAGGCAGAATGGCTTGAGCAAAGATGGTGCCAGGGAATCAGTGCTGATAATGACTTCAGGCGAGAGGATGTAGGCAAACCTGGTAAAGCGGCAGTGATTGCCTTGGATTCTGGGTCCCTTACATAAAACATCTACCGATTAGGTTACTTAACTCCATCTGTAAGGTCGGAGCTGCCTTACACAATGAGACCAATTTTGCCCTCAGTGAGAGCGTGTTCTGAGAACCAAGGATTCAGGTCGCTTTTCCTTCCTTCTGCAGCTGTGTTGCTGTGAACCCTGTCCCGGGATGAATATGCTCTCCCTGGTCCTTGTTACTGACCCCTGCCTTGTATCATAGTTCTGCCCTGGCTCGTCTGTTTGTCTTGAAGTGTCCGCATCGGCTTCATGCTGTGTGCAACTAGCTGTCGTGACCCTGGGCTAATTGCTCTCCCTTTCTTTTCCTCCATTTTATCATTTGTAAACTGGGATAAAAATAGTTGCTACCTCATTGCAACTTCTGCACTGAGAACATTTAGGACGGGGGCCTGGAACTTACTAAGTGCTCTAAAATTACAGAAAACTATCCAAGTGTTACTTTGGCTTGTTTACAAAGATCTGGCTTGTCCATTCCCCGGCTAAATAGCCATCTAAAAGGGTGGAGGGTTTGTGAAGGAAGTCACCAGCAATGCTGGAATGTGGTGTATTCTCAAAGCATCTAGGAAGAAAACAGGGAAAGACTCAGAGCCAAGATCAGGTGGTGTTAATTCTTGGTGTACCTTCCAGGTTATTAGGAACCGGGTTTCTTTTTGATGTGATAAAAGTGTCGGCTAGCATTTGTCCCTCCCATCCTTTGTTCATCCTCTTTCTAGAAACGTACATTTCTAGGTTATTCCAAGGAGGTTACTTTTCTAGACGTTTTGTCTTTAGAAAAGAGCTACTATGCATATATTTCATACAACACACAGAAACGCAGTGTGAAAGTTCTTAATGAAGCAGTGACACGCAGCCCCTGAAGCCGTGTTCACAACCAAAAGCGTAGTTTTAATCTGCGTGCCAAGGACATTTGTCAGGTCACCAGAGGGATTATTATGGAGTTGTGAATCTTCTCCTTTGCTCTATGAAAAATTTCATCTGCCATCAGGAAGGTACAAGTCTGCAGTAATTTTTAAGTGAATAAAAAATGTTTAATTTTATGGTCCTGCAAGATTTCTTTTTTCTTTCTTTTATGCCTTTGGTGACTCTCATTGCCTTTTTGCAAAATATGTGATTTATACAGTTCAGACAGAGTGGTCACACATACATACATGCAGATAGCTAAAGACCTATAAACATTATTTGCGATAGAAACTATGGTTCTGTTAATTATTTAGGGTCTTCCACACTCAGCAGTTAGTAAGCAATATCGTTCAAAATTTTAAGTAGAATTGTTTGCATTTAAACTGTGAATAAGCACCTGGGTTTGAAATCTCGATCGAAAAGGCTCTAGCTTTGTGTTTCTGTTATTTTATAGTAGAATCACAAGCTCACCCAGGGTCCTACACGTGTCATCAATGCACAGATATGCATTTAATCTTAAAAACATCCACATTAAAATGAACATAGAAACTTAACTCCTTAGAATTTCAAAGCAGTCAAATACTTTTCAGTGCCTCTAGTCTAATTCCATTTTTAAAATAAGAAATTGTAGCTGCACTGTTTATTCCGATTGTTCATATTATAAAAGGTAAGAAGTTAGCCAGAGTGTAGAATTGCTAAAGAGTTTTTTTTCCCCCTTAGGATTTTGCCATATTTATCCTTAGTAAGTTCTTCCTTTATCTGGCAAACTTCAATCATTTCCTTAGACCACAAATTTTATTGAGAATTTGCGTTCTATAGACTCCTTCAGGGAGGTGATGAGTAGATCAAAACGGTCTTAGAAAGTTTTGTGAGTGTTCTTTGTAAAAGAGTTAAGACTTGGTGGGCTACCAGAAATATACTTGTGTGTGCTCAAGAGTGGTTTCCTAGAGTTTGAGATGCTACAGGAGATCAGCTTGTGTCCAGGTACTGCTCTCTCACTGGGAAAGGAAAAAGCGCAAGTTGACTACAGTGTTTCCTGAAGTGCCCATGCCAGGAATGATTCTGCAACACCTCTTTACCCTTCACAGTTTTTTGGTCATAGAAACAGAATATTAAAGATCATCTCGTTACACCCATTTTTAGCATGTAAAACTGTTCTGGTGTTTTATCTGCATTATTATTCTATGTAAACCATTTAAACAATACTGCAGTGTGCATTTATTATCTTCGATTTACAGTGGAAAAAAACTGAAACTTGAAAATGTTTACTGACCCACCCAAGGTGACACCGTCAGTGAGTGACATTTTTGAAATTAAGGATTAGGTAATAAAAGTGATGACTTAATGTCACTTAATGTCTCCCTATGAACTTGCATATTAGAGAAAAAGAATTCTGTTACATCTTTTCATTGTAGAATGGTTGAACTGAACCATGAGTTCTGAAAAATATTTCAATGTACATCTTTGAAAAATCTTTTATTTCATAAGAATGGCTAGAATATGGAAAAATAAGCTTATGGCAAGCTGCTGTTTTTCAGTGTGAACTTTTGGATAATGCCAGTGAACGTTTCCTTCTAGTTTGCTTAATATGTGTCCCCTGTAATTTCATTCGCAGTCGTCAAGTCTCTCGTTCACATTGAGGAGAGTCTCTCCTCCCCACGTGGGTTTTATGGATGTTGTAGCAGAGATGACTAGTTCTTCTCGTCTCTCCATGCTCCTCCTCTTTTACAGCAATAGACATCCTAGCTAAGCACTTGGTCACATCTTTAAAGACTGTCTCCGAGCCTCCCTTGCAGGTAGTTGTGCTCATGTGATCAAGTCATTCCCAACAGGATAGGAGTGAAAATAGTGTGAACAATTTCCAGGGAATTTGCTTAAAATAGAAGATGTAGTGTGTTCACCTTTCTTTTCTCCATTAAATGGAATATGAATATGAGAGCAGGAACTGGTGGAGTCATCTTAGGATGTGAAGCAGTGCCTGTTGAAGACCCCTGGGCAGCACTGTAGAAGGAGCCTGGCCCCTCTCATCTTGGAACCGCCAGATCTGCTTTGCACTGACTGCTTCTCTGGCTCAGAGAAAAAGACAACTTCTGCCTTGTTGCAGCCACTGTACATGTTTATATTGACAAATTGCCCCCTGACTTTTTCGGATATTATTAAGTATGACTTGAACGAAATGTATCCAAAGACAAAAATTTACCCAAAGCTAGAAAGTGTTTTTCAGTTGTAGGACTTTTCAGAGCTCTTATTGGCTGAGTGTTAGGGGTGAATCTCTAAGAGGGGATAGGCATCATTTCTAATTATGAAGATCATTTTTGAGTGGGGAATCCTATGGGCTTATGTATGTGGACTGCGTCTTGAGACCTGCAACTTTAGAAAGCTCTTAGTAGCTGAGCTTAAGATAAACATTGAAGGCGGTACGTTGAGAGTAGAAATAGGCACAAGGAAGTTTTGGCTTGGGGAACCATTCAATTCAGCATACCACTAGGGAACATTAATTGTTGTGGAGAAAGAAACATTCTTTTAGAAAGAAAAAGAAGTAAGTTATTATTATAAGCACTCAGATAACTATGATGTTAAGACAGAATGAAATAATGTCTAAATAAGATGTGGCTGGTGTTGCTTATGTGATACCTATAAGGAGATAGGCTTATGAGCAGGAGCAAGAATGTCCTCTGAATTTATATATGTGGAACTTATTGGCCATTATATGGCTAGGAAGAGTACCGTGCTCACAGTGTAAATGCGTGTTTCTGTGTAGTTGGGAGAGGTACCTGGTGGACAGAGGGTAAATCCTGGCAAGTCATCCCTTGTGGCCTCCACTTGTTGGGGCATACAGACAGTGAGATGCTTGGGGAGATATCTGGGTGGATGTGTGCGGCATGCTTTCAGGAGTAGAGGTTTAAGGCTGGAGATGAGAAGTCTTGGAGAAGTTGATTTGGGAGTCATTTTCAGTGACAGTCAAAGCACAGAATGTATGTGGAATTAAAAGACAAAACCCAGGAGAGGATTTGGGAAACAGACCATTTAAGGCACTGGTGGAGGCAGGAGAGCAGTAGAATGACTGAGGAATTTGGATCAAAATAATAACGGGACAGTGTGCTAAAAAGCAGAGACATCACCTTGCAAACAAAGGTCTGTAAAGTCAAAACTGTGGCTTTTCCAGTAGTCATGTATGAATGTGAGAGTTGGACCATAAAGAAAGCTGAGTGCCAAAGAATTGATGCTTTCCAATACGGTGCTGGAGAAGACTCTTGAGAGTCCCTTGCACTTCAAGGATATCAAACCAGTCCACCCTAAAGGAAATCAATCCTGAATATTCATTGGAAGGACTAATGCTGAAGTTCCAATACTTTGGCCACCTGATGTAACAGCCAACTCATTGGAAAAGACCCTGATGCTGGTAAAGATTGAAGGCAGGAAGAGAAGGGGGAGGCAGGGGAGGAGATGGTTTGATAGCATCACCGACTCAAAGAACATGAATCTGAGCAAACTCTGGGAGATCATGAGGGACAGGGGAGCCTGGTGCGCTGCACTCCATGGGCCACAGTCAGATAAGACTTAGCGACTGAACAACAATAATGGGATGAATAGGAAAAACAGAACCAGGGATTCCAACGAGGGCAGATTGTTAGTCTGGATCATCAGGGGGTTGTTAGTGCCCATGGTAGGTTTGTTCTGGTGGGAGGGGTGGGGATTTGGTTGCTCTGCTTTGAGAAAAAAATGGCTGTGAGAGGAAGAGGAAGGGAGGCCAGAACGTGCTACAAGGTAGACAGGACACATGTTACTTTGCTGGTCTGCTGAACAGATTTTTAATGGCGAGGGTCGCTCTTGCTTCCTCTTCACTGGACATTCTAGGTTCATAAAAGCTTCAAGGAACAGCGGCAGTACAGGCCATTGGGTGGCCTTCCTGTCTTCTGAGCACACTCAGAGCCTGCATCCGGGTAACTCAGTCCTGATGCCACTCGATAACCTGTAAAAGGAATGGCTTTTCATCAAAACAATGACTTGATTTCATTTAGAATGCATTTAAAATTATTTTTATTTACCTTTGTGAAAATATCACTCTTCAAAGAGCTCAAGTGTTTGGAAAACAAATAGAAATCCGAAGCAGAAGCGGATGAAATCTGAACTCACTTCCCCAAGCACCTGGGAAAGCACTCGGGATTCTGTTCCCTTTGTGCCTGTTGACCAGAGGTTGCTTCTCTTCACAAATGGTACCCTGGTGTTAGGTTCCTTTGAAATTTACAGAGAGTTGATTCAAACTCCCAAGTCCACTTTCTGCAGGAAGCTCAACAACCTCCTGACAATTTCTGTTATTTCCCTGGGGTTCATGTTCTTGTTTCCACCTCAGAGCTGTTTCTGTATTTCTGCTGACTCTAAATCTCACTTTTATCTCAGCTCCTGGAGCCACTCGTATCTCTCTGTCCACGTATTCTCAAAAGTGAAGCCAAACCCACCATTCAAGGAAGGGATTGGTGCATAATGGCTTTACAGAAGGTTTGCAGTAATGAAGGCGGTTTACCTCAAAGAACCAGACTCTGACATGGTTAATAACTCAATGCCTTGACTTCCCTGCCATTCGGAATTTTTTTAACCGACCTCCTTTTTTGCCTGATCAGATCTTCTGTTAAGTTACTGTCTCTTACCCTATTCATGGCTCGGCGGGTAAAAAAAAAAATCTGCCTGCAGTGCGGGAGACACAGAAGACTAGGGTTTGACCCCTGGGTCAAGAAGATGCTCTGGAGAAGGGAATGGCTACCTACTCCAGTATTCTTGCCTGAAAAATCCGGTGGACAGAGGAGCCTGGCGGGCTACAGTCCCTGGGGTTGCAAAGAGTCGGACACGACTGAGTAACTAATAACACACACACACACACACACACACACACACACACACATACACACACATGCCCCCTTCACTCTCACTGATGACTGGTCTTGCCTCTCTAGATGTCTCCTCCACCCTCCAAATTCTGTTAACATTTCATGGAGCAGTCAGGCTATCACTTGCTTTTGCTGTTTTCACATAAAGCATTCCCCTTGGGTCACACTTGCCTGCTTAAAGCAGTCTGTCTAGGTATTTTTCCTAAGCAAAGACAGTTCCTTCTTTTAGGAGAACTCTGGTGCCAGCTGTTAAAATGACATTTTTTTTTAACCTGCTACATAATTTTAAAAAGATAAATATGTTATTTATTCTTCAGTGGCTATGTCTGGATACCGCTGAAATAATTGCCTATTTTCTCTGCAGCATGTCGTCTATGTAGGGACTGTTATTTGAACAGAGTGAATGAAAGAAATAATAATAATAATTTAATATGTACAGACCTGCATCCACAATATACTCAAATGATGCTGGTAATTGTTATTTGCCATCTGGAGAGCTTCCTCCCTGATATATTAAATCATTACTCTGGAGGCCTGGTCCCTGGGCTCTGTGTCTCCAAGTCACTCTGTTTCCAGTAAGATACAAACTCTGGAGATAGAAACTCCAGCAGTCGGCATAAACTCAGGAGCAGACTCTGAAGGCACTCTATGCATATAGTGGGAGAAAGGATGGCTGGATATTTTCCAGGGAAGAGCCTAAAGGATTTCAAACGGAGTTCCTAAAGGATCTTTGTTCTGAAGAAGATGTTAATAGTTATCTTATAAAAGCTTAGACTTTTAAGCTATGTTGTTTCCGAGAAGAGTTGTATTTTTATTTATGTGCTTTTTTAAAAAAACAAATGTAATTTATTTATTTTAATTGGAGGCTAATTACTTCACAATATTGTGGTGGCTTTTGCCATAATGTCGCTATGAATTTTTTGAGGGAAGCCAGGCAGGGGAGAGAAAACAATGGCATAATGCGTTCGCCTCGCCAGTGGCTGTGTGACGGTATTTGATTTCATCTTCACAGTAACTCTGCAAGAGAGGGTGTTAACATCCCTATTTTCAGATGAGAAAGGGGGCACTTAGGGAGGTGAGTACCTCTCCTATGGCTGCGTCTAGAAGAAAAGAGTGGGCTTAGGATTTGACTCAGGGCCAACTCACCACCATAGTTCGGTACATGGAAATCACAGTTCTCCACTTTTCACCTCTTGAACTCATGACTTTGTATTCCTATTCTTTCTCTCAAAAAATTATGAGCATGACACTGTGTAATTCTACAAGAGGAGGAGTGAGACACATGTCATCTGTGGGGAGGGTAGAGCTGTTTCAGCAAAGGAGTTGAGTCACTGGGTCCGCTTTCCTTTGTATGTTTTTTTTTTCTAAAACTGTTCCTTATCCAAATACATTAACATTCCTGTTTGAAAGTGCTGTTTTAAAAAATGGGGAAAATATGAAAATAACATGCTTAATAAACCCACGAACTTGTTCTTTAGGGAGGTAGTGTAACTGATACGATTCAGAGCCGGGCTCAAGAATTCTGGCTTTGAACGCTTGATCCACTCTGTGTCAGCCCTGTGGCCTTAGAGAGAAATTAGAGCATTTTCTCCGTGGCTTAGTTTCCTTTCCTCCTTAAAGATGATAAAATGTAAGAATGATCTTATAGTGCTGGTAAAGTTTAAGATGTGCAAATATATAGAAAGTCCTTAAAAGAGTGTTTGGTATATAGTAAGGGATCAATAAGTTTGTTAGCACTGTAAGTTGATGAGGAATGATAAAGACATTCATAAGGGGCTTCCTAGGTGGGGCTTGTGGTAAAGAATCTGCCTGCCAATGCAGGAGACACCTTGGGAAGATCCCCTGGAGTCGGAACTGGCACCCCACTCCAGTATTCTTGCCTGGAGAATCCCACGGGCAGAGGAACCTGGAGGCCTCAGTCTGAAGGGCTTCAGAGAGTCGGACAGGACTGAGCGGCTGAGCACATATGAAGTTTAGTGAAAGTTGCCCAGTCTTGTCTGATGCTTTGTGACCCCATGGATTTCTCCATGGGATTCTCCAGGCCAGAAGACTGGAGTGGGTAGCCTTTCCCTTCTCCAGGGGGTCTTCTCAACCCAGGGATCGAACCCAGGTCTCCTGCATTGCAGGTGGATTCTTTACCAGCTGAGCCACAAGGGAAGCCCTACGTAGCTCACAGTTATTAAGAAGAAAACTCTAACAACTGAATTCATTAAATATAACATGTACATTTTTAAATGGATTTATTTTTAATTGGAGGATAATTGCTTCACAGTTTTGTGCTGGCCTCTGCCATACGTCAGCATGAGCCGGTCAAGAGTTTGCATGTGTCCCTTGCTCTTGAACCTCCCTCCCCTCCCCCACCTCTTCCTCTCTCCCAGGTGGTCACAGAGCCCCGGTTTGAGTTCCCTGCGTCATGCAGCACGTTCCCATTGGTTGCCTACTTTATATATGATAGTATCCATGCTTCCGTATAGCATGTACACTTTGTTAAGCTGCTGCTAGTTGTACCGTTCTTTTAATAGCCCAAAGGTAGAAATAACCTGAACCTCCAACAATAGAGAAATAGTTAAACATATAAACTTATCTATAAGAAAGAAAGAAAGATAATGTAAGTTGTGCCCGACTTTGGCGCTCTATGGACCGTAGCCTGCCAGGCTCCTCTGTCCATGGGATCTTTCCAAGCAAGAATACTGGAGTGGGTTGCCATTTCCTTCTCCCAGGGACCTTTCCAACCCGGGAATTGAACCCAGGTCTCCAGCATTGCAGACAGGTTCTTTACCGACTGAGCTATGTGGGAATACAACAGTGGCAGCTACCAAAATATCATGCTTTCCACATAAATGTATTACATGGACAAAGGATGAAGACACTGTATTTAATTAATCTACATCTATTTATCTATCTGTCTACACACACATGTAAAGGACTGGGAGGAAATACAATGGTATACGAGAAACAGTAATCTTTCAATAAGTGATTATAGGTGATTTCCCCTCTCCATTTCCTTCCACAAATTCCCAGTACTTTTGTAGTCATACAGTGCCACTGAAATAGAATAAAATAAAAATGAACCTAGGTGGTATATAAGCCACAAAATATATACTCTATATAAAGTGTCATCAGAAAGCATCATCTTTCTTTCCTAGACACTTTGTCAAATCCCCTGAAGGAGGGTCTTCAGACCTGCCCTGTGTTTATCTGTGGCCTCGCAGTGGGCACTGTCATTATACCTGGAGCAGATGGGGCCAGACTGTCTGTGTTTGGTTAAACGTGATTCCCCCTTTCACAGTCATTCTCTTTCAGTCATTTAGCTTAAAAGTAAATGAATGAACATCATGAGAGCAGCGGGGAAGAATTTTGCAGAGTGGTTCCTACCTTGGAGCTTAATGAAAAATTTTTTTGTACCCAAAATATATGTAGAGTGAAGCTTTTAGGGGTTCAGTTCAGTTCAGTCGCTCAGTCGTGTCTGACTCTTTGCGACCCCATGAATCGCAGCACGCCAGGCCTCCCTGTCCATCACCATCTCCCGGAGTTCACTCAGACTCTTGTCCATCGAGTCAGTGATGCCATCCAGCCATCTTATCCTCTGTTGTCCCCTTCTCCTTCTGCCCCCAATCCCTCCCAGCATCAGAGTCTTTTCCAATGAGTCAACTCTTCGCATGAGGTGGCCAAAGTACTGGAGTTTCAGCTTTAGCATCATTCCTTCCAAAGAAATCCCAGGGTTAATCTCCTTCAGAATGGACTGGTTGGATCTCCTTGTAGTCCAAGGGACTCTCAAGAGTCTTCTCCAACACTAGTTCAAAAGCATCGATTCTTTGGTGCTCAGCCTTCTTCACAGTCCAACTCTCACATCCATACATGACCACTGGAAAAACCATAGCCTTGACTAGATGGACCTTAGTCAGCAAAGTAATGTCTCTGCTTTTGAATATACTATCTGGGTTGGTCATAACTTTTCTTCCAAGGAGTAAGCGTCTTTTAATTTCATGGCTTCAGTCACCATCTGCAGTGATTTTGGAGCCCCCCAAAATAAAGCCTGACACTGTTTCTACTGTTTCCCCATCTATTTCCCATGAAGTGATGGGACCAGATGCCATGATCTTCATCTTCTGAATGTTGAGCTTAAAGCCAAATTTTCCACTCTCCTCTTTCACTTTCAAGAGGCTTTTTAGTTCCTCTTCACTTTCTGCCATAAGGGTGGTGTCATCTGCATATCTGAGGTTATTGATATTTTTCCCGGCAATCTTGATTCCAGCTTGTGTTTCTTCCAGTCCAGCGTTTCCCATGATGTACTCTGTATAGAAGTTAAATAAGCAGGGTGACAATATACAGCCTTGACATACTCCTTTTCCTATTTGGAACGAGTCTGTTGTTCCATGTCCAGTTCTAACTGTTGCTTCCTGACCTGCATACAGATTTCTCAAGAGGCAGGTTAGGTGGTCTGGTATTCCCATCTCTCTCAGAATTTTCTACAGTTTATTGTGATCCACACAGTCAAAGGCTTTGGCATAGTCAATAAAGCAGAAATAGATGTTTTTCTGGAGCTCTCTTGCTTTTTCCATGATCCAGCGGATGTTAGCAATTTGATCTCTGGTTCCTCTGCCTTATCTAAAACCAGCTTGAACATCAGGGAGTTCACGGTTCACATATTGCTGAAGCCTGGCTTGGAGAATTTTGAGCATTACTTTACTAGCATGTGAGATGAGTGCAATTTAGGGGTTACGTGTCTAAAATCCTGCGTTTGAGAGTATCTTGATTTCGTTTTCCAAAGAGTGATACATTTTGAACCTATGCTCAGCCACCGCGTTTCACCTACCCAGTCTGCTGATTAAATGCATTAGTTTATAAAAGAATGACTTTAGGAATGGCTCAGAGCTGATGTCAAAATATATTGCTATTTTGTTCACTCTTATCTTAGAAGCTACCCTTCTAGAAATTTAAGTATATCCACTGCTCATTCTCCAATGGGCACACTTTGAGCCTCGGGAGATAGCTATAGTTGGCGCCATCTTTCTTCTCCAATCATCTCACCCTCCAAGACTCTGTTTCTTCATCTGTGAAAAAAGGGACTCTTTAGGGCTTCCGTGGTGGCTCAGAGGTTAAAGCGTCTGCCTGCAGCGTGGGAGACCTGGGTTCAGTCCCTGGGTCGGGAAGATCCCCTGGAGAAGGAAATGGCAACCCACTCCAGTATTCTTGCCTAGAGAATCCCTTGGACGGAGGAGCCTGGTGGGCTACAGTCCACGGGGTCGCAAAGAGCTGGACACAACTGAGCGACTTCACTTTCACTTTCACTTTAGACCCTTAGCCTGTGACCAGGGAGCCTCTTTTAATGGTCTCAGATGTTAGTAGGATATCAAAGAGACTTAAGTAGCATTCGTGTTATTTCTCAGATGGGTGGGTTCCCACCTTGACTACAATTCTTAAAGAGGCTCTTCAAAAACCGAATACCCACCAGCAGTGGGAAAAGGGTGTTCAGCATTTGGCTTTCTCCCCCTTCCCCTTGGTGAGATCCAGTCCACGCTGAGGATTTGCTCCTGCCCTGCATGCGATGCTTTCCTGCAGGATAATGGAAGGAGACAGAGCAGAGCCTGGGGCTTGTCTCTGCCTGGACCGCCTCCCGCTCCCTCTCCCTGGGGATGGAAGAGGAAGTCCGCGGCTACAAGAGGACTGATGAGTTACCTTTACAAGGAATCTTCTAAATCATCCCAGTTTGCATGACAGGGAACCAACACAAAGAGTGTCTACTGGCTGGAGGGTCTCAAGGCCACAGGGCATTCTGCATAGGATGGGAACATATTGATAGCGATAGTTGATGCTGGGGCTGTCTCTCCTAGAAGCCCGTGAGTGTGGCTTTTCTAAGTTCTGAAAATCAGCTTAAGCACAACTTGGGAATTAAACAGGAATGCATACACTTAAGGCAAAGAGACACCACTGTTGTTTAAAATAGGAATATAAAGTCAATAATGATTTCTAAAATAGATTTTCTTGACAGTCATTCTAAAATAGAACTTCATCAACCACAAACCCTGTTGTCTAGCATCTGTTTAGAAATAAGGTTGATAAAATTGGCCGTATTCTGGTAATGTGGCCGTTGATAAAATTAAAAGCTACAGAAATACCTGAACAGATAGTTATTAAAGTGAAGAAAAGAAAGTCAGGCAAAGTGTTAGCCCTTGCACCATATTTCTAGGTTGACATGCTTTAGTAAGCATCATGGCTTCATTATCTGTGCTTCTTGGCCTCCACTAATTTGAAAAGGACGCTCACCAGCACAGCTACCCGAAACACGCTACCAAATTAGTCAAAGTCACGTTCTTCTATTATTAATGGCAACTCTAAGACCTTGCCACCTCGAATTCTTTGCATCATTTACTGTCAACTTTAAAATGTCATGCTCACAACTAAGCACATCATTCGTGTGTTTGCAGCCGCTTATGTAAGATACTGCCTGAATAAAAAAAATGTTCTCTAAAAACATTAAAGGTCAGACGCATACATCCCTTTGTAGTGTTTCAGAAAGAAGACTATGTATGCTATGACAGTTCTGTGTTTTTTAGGCAACTTGAATACTGCACCCTAGGCCTTACAACTCTCCTTAAAAAGATGAAGAATTCTTTGAACTGGCGGTGAACAGTCTTTTCAGAGCTGCACAATTTTTGCTTGACGGCATGCAGCAAATGTAATAAACTAAGAAAGACTCCATCGTCTAAACATGCCTGTAGTTTGGAGAAGATTCTAAGTGATCTTTGCCTGTGTGCTTCTGATATAGCGATGATAAAATAATTATATATGGTATTATATATGTGTATGTTTCTAAACTGTGGTTTGCTTAGTTGCTCAGTCATGTCTGACTCTGTGACCCCATGGAGGGCAGCCCTCTGGGCTCCTCTGTCCATGGGATTCCCCAGGCAAGAAGATTGGAGCCCAACCCAGGGCTCGATCCTAGGTCTTCTGTGTCACAGGCGGATTCTTTATCATCTGAGGCAGACAGAAATTTCCAGAAAACCCTAATTAGTCTAACTCAGTAGTTAAAGCTAAAAGCATGATTACTGAGACCTCAACCATGCAACGGTGTTAACTTCTATCATCCCATGCAGTCCTCCTCAGGACAATGTGTTACTAGTCAAAATCTCAGATTGAGTAATTTGCAGAAAACCATTCCATCAGTGCCAAAACTCATGGTCATTTCATATCCCACAGTGCTTCTTAATAATAGTATGTGCATTCCACGTTCATATTGGTAAGTCATATGAATAGTAATGATATTTGCACAGTAGTAAGATGCTCGGCCAAGAAGTGTGTGATTCGTTTTGTTCATTTTACTGCTTATTGCTCTTAAATCCAGCTTGAGAAGGTGTTGCTTTCATGCGTGACCAATCAACCATCAGCCATCTCATCTGTCGACCTTCCTATCCCAGTCGAGGTCATTAGTATCTGTGTTAGATTGCGATGGATGCACACCAGGGATCCTATCTGTCCAGTTCATTTTGTATAGTGAATCTACGTCACTTGAAAGTTAATATGCAAAAAATCACTTTAAACAATTATCCCTTTCTTGTTAGTCTTGGGAAGATTTTAGAAGGTGTTGTGTCGGATGCAGAAGAGTTTATTGGGCTAATTAGGCAGAGGTGGACACTGGGGAGAGAAATCACCTTTGAGGGTCTGGAATTTGGACTCACGTCATGGGACAGGACTTCGGAAGTATCATATCTGTGCTGACTCTAGGGGTTCATCGGTCACAGCAGTCTGAGACCCTAATTCTAGGTTTGCTGTCTGCCATTCTTTGCTAGGAGCCCTGTGAGGCACTGGGATGATGGCCTAGTTGTTTCCCAGGGGAGTGCCTGTCCATCTGAGAGCTAAGCTCATTAGTCTCAAATTCATTTTTACCTCCTTTACTTTCTGAATATTCCCAATGTTATTTTTAATCTGGGGATTAGTAGGGGGATCTCTCCAGTTTTAATGCAAAATTTTCACAGATTGTAAAACATGAGACAGTAATAACTCCTAGTCCAAACATCGTGATTTCAGTTCTTCATTGGACAGTGTGCTTTTAATCTATTAAAAATGCCATAGACAAATCGTTTGTAATTTTAGAGTGAAAAAAAGAGAGAGATGTCAAGGGCCAGAGGAGCTACTTGTGCATGTGTTATAGAGAAGCCACATCACAGAGAAAGCAGTCAACCTCTGTCATTTAACGTGAAGGCAGAAGAATGTGCCTGCAAGCGCTCGGGAGAAAATGCTTCAAATATATGCTAAGATTCTCTTACAGGCAACATAAAATCTTGTTCACATAAAATCAGCATACATTTACTTCTTGTGGATTTCGCACATATTTATGAGTTGAATGCTGTCATTACCATTATGTGAATAATTTATTAAATAATGATGAGTGAAAATAAAACAAAATGTCTGCATTGGGCATAAAATATATAGGCATGTTTCCCGCACTCCATAGCTGAGGATCAAAGATGAGATACACCAAATCAGACAGAACCAGGATATGGTTTAAAGCAGTGGTTTCCCACATTTCCTGCACCCACAGCTCCTTTTTGTGTGTGAGTGTGTGTGTGTATGTGTGTGTGTGTGTGTGTGTGTGTTGAAAAGGGTATTAAAGCTTGACTTGTACAAAAAGAAAGTTGAATATTTTTAAGATGAGTAAAGCATTTCCCATGAACTAGGAATATGGATTGACTGTATGCGAGCATTAAAAAATCACTATTCTTTGTGCATTAAATTTCAGGTGTTTTAAATCAGTACACGCAAAATATCTGTTACTAAAATGAAGAGATTAAGAATGAAGAATGTAACTCTTTTTTGTTACCCCATTCTTCTTATATCACAAAATTTACTTCTAGGCCAATGCAATGTTTCATTTCATCATGTGGTATAAATGACCAAATGCCTTCCATCATTCTGGTGGTTCAGTTCAGTTCAGTCGCTCAGTCGTGTCCGACTCTTTGTGACCCAAAGAATCGCAGCATGCCAGGCCTCCCTGTCCATCACCAACTCCTGGAGTTCACTCAGACTCATGTCCATTGAGTCAGTGATGCCATCCAGCCATCTCATCCTCTGTTGTCCCCTTCTCCTCCTGCCCCCAGTCCCTCCCAGCATCAGAGTCTTTTCCAATGAGTCAACTCTTCCCATGAGGTGGCCAAAGTACTGGAGTTTCAGCTTTAGCATCATTCCCTCCAAAGAAATCCCAGGGTTGATCTCCTTCAGAATGGACTGGTTGGATCTCCTTGCAGTCCAAGGGACTCTCGAGTCTTCTCCAACACCACAGTTCAAAATCGTCAATTCTTCGGCGCTCAGCTTTCTTCACAGTCCAACTCTCACATCCATACATGACTACTGGAAAAACCAGAGCCTTGACTAGATGGACATTTGTTGGCAAAGTAATGTCTCTGCTTTTGAGTATGCTATCTAAGTTGGTCATAACTTTTCTTCCAAGGAGTAAGCGTCTTTTAGTTTCATGGCTGCAGTCACCATCTGCAGTGATTCTGGTGGTAGGTCACTCTAAATCTCATGAAAGACACAGCTGAACAGGTGGTACATCTTCGGATTTCCTCTTGGTGAGGGCTGTGCACAGAGAAGGAAATTACCTGTTGTGGATTAATTCTGTCTCATGCTGCTATTTCTTTTTCTCATGAATTCTATTTCCTAGGAACACCATTAGCTGATGGATCAGTGGTTTGCTATTATTAACCAGGTTAGGTGTATCTTTCAGTGTCCCTGTCCAAAAGTGCCTCAGCAGGGTTTGAACCACACCATATGTCCAGTGTTGCTGCTTTTTTGTCAAGAGATTTCAGTGCAGCTGGGACCCGTGTATTGCCCTCAGCTAAAGAGAGAGAAAATCTTTGCCTTTTTCTAAGGGTAGGCGTTGGGTTTAGCTCTCCTCTCACTGCTTTTTGTGTATCTCCTGACAAGTCTTAACATACGATTTCAATCTGCTTTATTTTTAAAAGTGTTTTTCTTTCAACTCATCAGATATGGTTTTTAATTAATTCAAAATAGATTTAAAAAGGGGAGATAAAAATCTTTCTGACGATTTTGCCATCATTAGAACCTTGGGATTCTAGACAGGCGCTGTTGTTGTTGTTCAGTTATTAAGTCATGTCTAACTCTTTGCAACCTCATGGGTTGCAGTGAGCCAGGCTTCCCTGTCCTTCACCGTCTCCTGGAGTTTACTCAAACTCATGTCCGTTGAGTTAGTGATGCCATCCAATCATCTCATCCTCTGTGGCCCCCTTCTCCTAGGTGGCAAAGTATAAAAAGGGCTTCCCTGGTGGCTCAGTTGGTAAAGAGTCTGCCTGCAGTGCGGGAGACCTGAGTTCAATCTCTGGGTCAGGAAGATCCCCTGCAGAAGGAAATGGCACCCACTCCAGTATTCTTGCCTGGAGAATCCCATGGACAGAGGAGCCTGGTGGGCTACAGTCCTTGGGGTTGCAAAGTGTAGGACAAGACTGAGTGACTAGCACTTTCACTCTCTTTCAAAGTATAAAAGTCTAAAGCTTATCTAACTGACATCTCTATCTTCTTGGTGACCTGTTGAACCCATCTTGTTATAGAAGCAATTAAACTGGATATGGTGTGTTTTTCCCTGTATATTTTAGTGACCTAACGGTTAATGCTAGAAATTTCCAGATGGCCTTGGTAATTTTTATTTGTGTTTAATCTAAATGGTTTAAATTATAAAATTAGCATGTTCATTATAAAAGGTTGATACAATGGGTCAGAAATGAAGACTGAAATTCTTTTCCTTTTTCCATTTTTCACTTCATTAAAACTTCTATTGAGATTTCACATACAGTTGTATTTATAATTTTAGGCATTTTTCTGTATAAATAACATTACATGTGTATATGATGTAGTATTACTTATCTTCCTTTTTTTAAAGACTTTTAATTTTTTGAACACTTATAGGCACAGCAAAATTAAGCTGCAGGTAGCAAGATTTTGCATATACTCCCTGCCCCTAGAAATGCATAACCTCCGCCATTATCAACATCCTCCACTGCAGTGGTACATATGTTATAATTGATGCGCCTACACTGACACCTCATAATCACTCAAAGTGCATAATTCACATTCTGCTTCCACTTGGTGTTGTATATTCTGTGGGTTTGGACAAGCTTGTGATGACATGGGTCCACCTTTATATTATCCAATGGAATCATTGGCAGTGAAACTATATTACTTTTATTTATAATATCTACCTATCTTGTTTTCAGACAAATGAGATCTTTATTCTGTAGTGTTCTCTTTTCACTTAATCATGCAAAGCTTCCCATTTGCCATTTTTCAATCTTTTTTTTTTTTTTTACTGGTTTTCACAGTTGCACATTATACCGTTGCATGGGTTGTTGTGAATTACTCCACCAGCCCTTGAGGAATGAGTCATTAGTGTTGGCTCCTGCAATGCCCTGACCTACATTGGCTGATGAGGCTGCAGTAAACAGCACAGACCAGACTTCTGTCCTCAGGGTGCACAGAGTTTGTGCTCATAGCGTGGACACTTATATCACTTTCAATTTTTCATTATTGCAACATTTTTCTCCCTTTTCATTTATTTAAATTGGAGGATAATTGTTTTACAATGTTGTATAGGTTTCTGCAATGTTTTTCTCTTTTAAAAATTGATTTTGTTCCATTTACATTTATTGTTTTCATGAGTTCCCTTCTGATCTATTTTCAGTTGACTGTATTCTATTTCGTCCTTTTGGGTGAGTAAAAAATTCCAGTTGAACTAACTCCAGTCTCCTCTCAACTTTTCCCCGTCCCACCCAGAAGGCTGATCTTGACCTTTGACCAATGGGGAGCATTAGCAAGCAACTAGCAGGAAGTGAGGTTGGGGACTTCTTCCTCATACTGTCATCTGAAGGGTCACTATGGGCTGGCTGTGTCTCTTGACCAAAGTTCACAGCTCCTGTGAGGGGGTTCCTCTGGCTCCCAGGCTTGAATAATCACTTGCTGCTTACCCCTTTGGCTCAGGTGTGGTTGGAAGCCCTTGACCCCCATCTTCAGTTCAGGGTCCTTTTGCTATCCCTTGCAGTTTCTATATGCCCTGCCCAGTCTCTTACATACAATTCCTCTATAAACCCACTTCTCAAACTATCCAGTTGAAGCCTTCTTCTTTCTGCTGAAAGCCTGAATGGTGCCATGGGAGGCCCTTGGACTCACTTGGCATATATAAGTATTTTTATAGTCTCTGGAATTCCCCTAGAACAAACACAGATGGCCTGGTGGCCATACAGCTCAATCGGCTGAAATGGGGAGGACATTTATTTTTGGCCAACTTTCATGCTTTAAATGGAAACCTACATAATATTACTTCACCAAGTTAGAGAACAGCAAGTATGCCTCCATGTCATTAGTAGATGCTAATTTTAGGGAAAGAGGGGAAAGGATGCAAACTGGGGTTTTTTTTTGTTATTTTTTTAAATTTATTTTTAAATTGGAGGATAATTTCTTTACAATGTTGTGTTGGTTTCTGCCATAAATCAACATGAATCAGCCATAGGTATGCGTATGTCTCACCCCTCTTGAACTTCCCCTCCACCTCCCACTCCATCCCACCCCTCTAGGTTATCACAGAGCACCCTGTGGAGCTCCCTGGTCATTTAACAAATTCCCACTGGCTATCTGTTTTACATATGGTAATGTATATGTTTCAGTGCTACTCTCTCTTTTCGTCTCTTCCTCTCCTTCCCCTACTGTGTCCACAGGTCTCGTCTCTGTGTCTGCATCTCTGTTGCTGCCCTGCAAATAAGTTCATCAGTACCATTTTCCTAGATTCCATATAGATGTGTTAATATACAATATCTGTTTCTCTCTTTCTTACTTACTTCACTCTGTGTAACAGGCTCTCGGTTCATCTACCTCACTAGAACTGAATCAAATTTATTGTTTCTTATGGCTGAGTACAAACCATTTTTGATCATGGATTTTTTTTTTTAAAAGAGAAGATAGGCAGTCCTATCTTTATTTAATACAGATGTATTCATTAATTAAATAAATTTTCCTCTTTAAAAAAAAAGCCTTAGGCTATGAGCATGATGTGATATACTTCCACATCTATCAGAGGATAGTCCACTGAGCAGAAACACTATAACCACTTCCCTTTAATCTTTTTTACAAATCATTGTTGTTGGAGTATAGTTGATTAACAATGTTGTTGTGTTAGTTTCAGATAGGCAGCAAAGTGAGTCAGTAATACGTATACATATGTCCACTCTGTGTTAGACCCTTTTCCCATATATGTCATTACAGAGTATAGAGATGTTTCCTGTCCTCTGTAGTAGGTCCTCATTAGTTACCTATTCTCTATACAGTAGTGTGTGTATATCAATCCCAATCTCCCAATGTATCCACCCCCCCAAACCCCAGGATTGATTTTGTGTTGGTGTCACTGCTCAACATCTCATTATCCTACGTAATCCAAGTAAGACTCTCCAAATAAAGGTATCTTCTCCTCCCCTTTATAGATGAGTGTCATGAGGATTCAGTTCAGTTCAGTTCATTTGCTCAGTTTTGTCTGACTCTTTGCGACCCCCTGAACCACAGCATGCCAGGTCTCCCTGTCCATCACCAACTCCCAGAGTTCACTCAAACTCATGTCCATTGAGTTGATGATGCCACCCAACCATCTCATCCTCTGTTATCCCCTTCTCCTACTGCCTTCAATCTTTCCCAGCATCAGGGTCTTTTCCAGTGAGTCAGTTCTTTACATCAGGTGGCCAAAGTTTTGGAGTTACAGCTTCAACGTCAGTCCTTCCAAAGAATATTCAGGACTGATTTCCTTTAGGATGGACTGGTTGGATCTCCTTGCAGTCCAAGGGATTCTCAAGAGTCTTCTCCAACACCACAGTTCAAAAGCATCCATTCTTCAGTGCTCAGCTTTCATTACAGTCCAACTCTCACATCCATACATGAGCACTGAAAAAAACATAGCTTTGACTAGATGAACTTCTGTTGGCAAAGTAATATCTCTGCTTTTTAATATGCTGTCTAGGTTGCTCATAACTTTTCCTCCAAGGAGTAAGCGTCTTTTAATTTCATGGCTTCAGTCACCATCTTCAGTGATTTTGGAGCCCCCCAAAAATAAAGTCTGTCACTGTTTCCACTGTTTCCCCATCTATTTGTCATGAAGTGATGGGACCAGATGCCATGATCTTAGGTTTCTGAAAGATGAGTTTTAAGCCAGCTTTTTGACTCTCCTCTTTCACCTGCATCAAGAGGCTCTTTAGTTCTTCTTCGCTTTCTGCCAAAAGGGTGGTGTCATCTGCATATCTGAAGTTATTGGTATTTTTTCTGGCAACCTTGATCCCAGCTTGTGCTTCATTCAGCCCAGCATTTCACATGATGTACTCTGCATATAAATTAAATAAGCAGGGTGACAATATACAGCCTTGATGTACTCCTTTCCTGATTTAGAACCAGTCTGTTGTTCCATGTCCAGTTCTGACTGTTGCTTTGTGACCTGCATACAGATTTCTCAGGAGGCAGGTTAGGTGGTCTGGTATTCCCATCTCTTTAAGAATTTTCCACAGTTTGTTGTGAGCCACACAGTCAAAGGCTTTGGTATAGTCAATGAAGCAGAAGTAGGCATTTTTTTGGAACTCTTTTTCTTTTTTGATGAGTCAACAGATGTTGGCATTTGATCTCTGAAGGTTAGGCTGTCATGAAAGTTAGACTGTCTTAAATTGTCCAGTGTCCCAAGAATGGTAAATGGTAGAGCTATGATACAAACTCTATCTTACTCTATCAAACTTCTGTCCCCAAACCAGCTATACCTCAGAAGTACATGGGGAGCTCTTAAAAAAAATCCAGATTGCTGGGACTACCCCAGAGTAGCTGAAAAAATGTCTCTGTAGAAGGGTGCCACCTGTGGATATCTTTTTATTAGCCCTGCCCATCCCCACCTGGTGATTCTGATCATGTCAGATTTGGAAATGCTGAGTTTAGGCTTCTGATGGGTTCTGGTCTTAATGGGCTTCCCAGGTGGTGCCAGTGGTAAAAAGTCCTCCTGCCAATGCAGGAGACCTGGGTTCGGATGCTGGGTAGGGAAGATCCCCTGGAGGAGGAAATGGCAACCCACCCCAGTATTTGTGCCTGGGAAATCCTGTGGACAAGAGGAACTCTTAATTGACCAAATTACCTTTTCTGATTCTTGGACTTTCTGCTATTACCTAAAACAGAGCCTTGTGCCAGAGTTTAAGTCATTACACTGTGTAAGAGTGTTTACTCTGACTTTCCTTCTAGGCTGCTTTTTAAAAAAATAAAATCTGAATTTTAATAATAGTTCATGAATTAAAGGCAACTTTATGTCCTGAAGTGCTGTGCTAGAAATATTTTTATCTTTACTAATACTTAGTATCTAAAAACAGATATTATTCCAGGGTCCATGAAAACATATTGGATCTAAACTATCAACACTGATAAAGTACAAAACAAGCTGTTAGGTATGTGATTTAATAAAACTTGGCATAAAATGAGAGTATTGGCATTTATTAATCTCATAAACTCTAATATTCATGCACAACAGATATTATCTTCACGGTTAGTATTTCTGGTGTTTTTTGAAGAGTGAAGAATACATGATAGTTTATTTACCCTTAATACTTGGGACGGAATTTTTGTTATATTCTGAAATCCTAATACCATATAATTTTTCACTGCCTATGTTACATTTCCTTATCTTTAAAATGAAAGGTCTTCCTTCCTTAACACCAAAAAAACATTTATCAAATCTCTTTAAAAAAAAATGAATCACTGATTCCTAAGAGGATATGTAATGAAAATGTCAATTAAATACAGGTAAAAATGAACTATTTTGGAGGGGCCCCTAGAAAGTCTAAATACCATGAGAAAATGTGTTGCTTCTGTGTCTTCACTGCCTACCGTATGCCTACCTCTTAGTAAGTGCTAGGTTTTGGCTATAATTTGCTAAACTTTGGCTGTGATTGGCTATGTGTGCAACTCTATGGACTATAGTCCTTCAGGATCCTCTGTCCACGGGATTATCCCGGCAAGAACACTGGAGTGGGTTGCCATTTCCTTCTCCAATGCATGAAAGTGAAGTCGCTCAGTTGTGTCCGACTCTTAGCGACCCCATGGACTGCAGCCTACCAGGCTCCTCTGCCCATGGGATTTTCAAGGCAAGAGTACTGGAGTAGGATGCCATTGCCTTCTACGTTTATATAAAAAAATGGCCCAGGTACGCTTTGCTAGGAATTTTAGAAAGACCACCTAAAATAAACAACTGCCTATTTAGGAATAAGTAATGCTGAAAGAATCTCAGCAATGGGGATTGATTGTAGCACCATTTCCCCTAATTATAGCTCCTCACCAGGACAGAATGAACCTGGAATACAAAGTAAAACTTTTTGCCCTTCATTACTTGCAAGGGAGGTTCAAGCAATAATTGGTAGAAAATAACCATTTTGAAGTTTTGTTTCCACTTTAGATGGTAAGTTACTGCTTCTGAAAAGTTTTAGATCATTTAGCCTAAGTATTTCATTTAAAACGTTTATTTCTGATGTATGAACCTTAAAGTGTTTTGAGCATTTAAAGTATTAAAAACAGTGCAGGTTATTTATTGCACTATCCATGAAGGGCAGTTCTCCCCAACTACATCATACTGAAGATCAGCCTCTGCTTTGTAATATTCAAATCCCTTTGTCCAGTGAAATTTACCCAGTCCTCAGCTGATACTCGGAGAAGGCAATGGCACCCCACTCCAGTACTCTTGCCTGGAAAATCCCATGGATGGAGGAGCCTGGTAGGCTGCAGTCCATGGGGTCGCTCAGAGTTGGTCATGACTGAGCGACTTCACTTTCACTTTTCACTTTCATGCATTGGAGAAGGAAATGGCAACCCACTCCAGAGTTCTTGTCTGGAGAATCCCAGGGACGGCGGAGCCTGGTGGGCTGCCATCTAAGGGGCGGCACAGAGTCAGACACCACTGAAGCGACTTAGCAGCAGCAGCAGCAGCAGCAGCTGGTGCTGTGCTGATACTGCAGCACTGATCCTGGGCTTCCCAGGTGGTGCCAGTGGTAAAGAATCTGCCTGCCAATGCAGGAGAAGTAAGAGACATGTTTTCGATCCCTGGGTTGGGAAGATCCCCTGGAGGAGGGCATGGCAGCTCACTTCAGTATTCTTGCCTGGAGAATCCCATGGACAGAGGAGCCTGGCGGGCTACAGTCCATGGGGTCATAAAGAGTCAGACATGACTGAAGCGACTTAGCACACACAGCTGATATGGGCTGAATGTGTTAGCCCACTGTTTTTATGCAGCCGAACCCCACGGAACTGAGCTAAGACACCAACCCCCGCCCCCAGCTCCTGGTACCACGCTCTAATGAAGCCGTTCATGTCATCTGTGAGTCATCTTGGATGATGAGATCTCAGAGACTATGAGCAGAAAGATTCCTCCATCTACCCAGCCCAGCCCGACCTGTTGGTTAGCCTCCATTTGTACGGTAATAATCTTCCCTTTATTTGAAATTCAAGCAAAGAAAATCATTTTATCTCTAAAGTGTTATGAAAATCCCTGAAATAGACTAAGGGTAATTCAAATTCTAGGAATACACGTTCAGATTTCTTTCTGCATGGTGTATTTATGGAAAATTTTGGACTTCCAAAGCTGATAGCCACCCTTGTTAGTTGGGAACCATTTAGTCATTATTTTCGACGCCCGCTGTCATCTTTACTTTCCCAGTTTGGAAGAAAGGGGGTAGGGTAACAGGTTATTTTGGAATATGCAAGACATACTCTGATGAGCTATAATTACATAGTGACATCTTGGGAACTGCTATTCGATTGCTGGTTCCAGCTAATTTATTATTCTCTAAAGATGCTACATTCATATTGGTTTTCATTTACTTTTGTTTTTTTCTCATTTCTTTATAACTGAGAGCACAGTGATTGGTTTACATATTGCAAAGATTTTTCTCTACAACTTGCAGCCAAGGCTGATTTAAAACTTGTTATACCAGCCAAGAAGCTAAGGGTAATGCTCCTTAAATGTTACTCAAAATCCTGTAATTGCCTCTTATAGAACTTCCGCTTTGTTCTTGGTGCTTAGTTGAAGTAGGACAGCCCCGACGGATCTTACCAGGTACCCTCAGCCCTTTCCATTTTCCCTAGATGCTGGTCTAAGGGAGAGACTACTGGAGGGCGTAGCCATTTCTTTCTCCAGAGGATCTTCCTGACCCAGGAATCGAACCCTGGTCTCCTGAATTGCAGACAGATTATTTATGGTCTGAGTCACCAGGGAAGCCCACACTAAAATTACATGCATTTTATTTCTAAAGCAGTCTAAATTATCCATTCCCCCCCCCCCCCCCCCGGATACTTTAAGTGTCTCCTATGAATGCTTCAGGGCAGTGTACTGGAGAGAGACAGGGAAACTTACAGGGAGCCCCAGGAGGGGCTGCTCTCTTCTCTGCAGGAGTTAGGAAGGGCTTCCTGGGGAAGTAACTTCTCTGCTGAGCCACGAGGTGAAAGAAGTGGCATTCAGACATGGGGCACAGGGCAGGGAACCCCGGAAGCAGAGGGGTCCCACGTCTAACCCCAGGAAATGAGAAAGGACAGGCTGGCCTTGGGACACTGCGAGGGGCTGTGTAGGATCCGACCTCTTTACAGAATGGCTTAGAAGATGGCCAGCTGTTTTCCTGTCAAGCCTGGCATCCATTCTGTTTCTTGGCACTTTTGGGGCAATGGACACCCATTCTGTGATGGAGGGGAAAACATGGTTATCTTCAGTATGTTGTGGTGAATTGGAGAAGAGAAGCCTCTGAAGGCTTGCAGAGGAAATGAATACCGAGCAGTACTCGGATCCTCCCCTTGGAACTGTGCAGAAAGCAAATGCGCAGTAGCTCCAGACAGCCTGCAGACTGGCACGCGGCCACCACCGCGCCCGCAGGGTATCGCTTTGCTCTTTGCTGGCTCAGGCTTCATTGGGTGTGAAAACAAACTTCCTGGTTTCCAGAAAGTGTGCTAGGGCTACCACAGTCATGGGGACCCAGTGTATTTGTACTTGAGATTGAGTTTTTACTGACGATATAAACAGCTGAGGAGTTGAGTATCATTTACGTATATACAAGGTAATTAGGCTTCAACTGGTGTCTTTAAAAAATTTTGCTCAAAATTATTGTCACCTCCCCGTTCCTCTCTTCTTCTGATTCCTCCTCTGCCCTCCTCTCTTGTTCACTTCTTTCTGCTTCATCCGCCTTCTCTTTCTCCTCCCTTTTCTCTTTTTCCTCCTTCCCTCCCTCCCTCCCTTCTCGCTCTCTGCATTAAACGAGAAGGGCTTCTCTGGTGATGCCCTCCGTCTTACCAAATCTGCCAGTTACAGAGCCCTTGAAAAGCTTTCGGGCAGAGTTAACCTTGTGGGAAAGGCGGCGGGCAGGTCGCGCCACTCAGAACCACTATGAAGGCACCAGTTAGACTTCATACTTTGCAGAGAAAAAAGTGTTCCTGATGCTTTTTTGTTTGTTTGTTTCAGGGCAGACATAAAGCACTGGGGCGTGTGAGAAATACCACTGGAATCAGAAGGAGGCTCTTAGTCCTGGCCCCTGTCACAAACCAGCTGTATGGAATCAGGCATTAACTGTTTTAGCTATAAAATATAATACTCACCTGCAGAAGATGTTCAGTGCTTTTCCTCTAGTATTCTATCATCCAGGTTTCTTTCCTTCATTTGTTCATTCATAGAGCAAACATTTGTGGGAGAAGCTAGAAGGTTTGGGGAGCTGTTTTAGGGCTGAGGGTTATGAAGGCAGAAGAGTTTTACCTGCAAAGAGCTGTGTGGGGGGAGGGCTTCCCTGAGAGTGATGAACCCAAAGCAAATATACATTGATAAGGGGAGGGTATATATGCCGTGAGAGAGGTGTTTATAAGTTGCAAAAAAAAACAAAGATGATTTTAGCTGATGGAGACTGGAGCTCTGGGGCTGTGGTCAGGGACATTTTTTTTTTTTTTTTAAATAAAGGATCAGATGCTAGATTAGCCTGTGACTGTGTCTAGGTAGAGATGGCAGATCTTGCTGACAAAGAGGAGGTCAGTGCCCTCAGGGGCTATGGGCACTGTCTGCAGTGGCTGTGTGTGTTGATCAGGGCTGGGCTGAATCTGGACAGGCAGGCTGAGACCAGACACCCATGTATTGGCTTTTTTTTTTCTTGTGTGGCAGAAGTTTTATTACAGTGCAAAGGAACAGAGAAAGCTTCTGACAGAGACATCAGAAGAGGGTGGAGAGTGCCCACTCCCTAGTCTTAGGCAAGGAAATGATATACCTTTTAAGTTAGTTAGTTATTACAATACATCAAAAGAAGGTCTCAAGTTTGTGAAAATTTTACCAGACCCACACCTACAGTTTATGTTTTAGGATAACAGGATTAGAACTTAACAACAGAAAGATCCTACCAGACCCACTCCCATAATTTGCATTCTAAAATATCAGGATTAGTTAGAAGGTTTTCAGGAAGGAGAAACTGTCCTCAAGCAGGATACATGGTTGTTATATAATCCCTAGTGAGGTGAAGTGAAGTCGTTCAGTCGTGTCCGAATCTTTGCAACCCTGTGGACTGTAGCCCACCAAGCTCCTCCGTCCGTGGGATTCTCCAGGCAAGAATACTGGAGTGGGTTGCCATTTCCTTCTCCAGGGGATCTTCCCAACCCAGGGATCGAACCCAGGTCTCCCACATTGCAGGCAGATGCTTTAACCTCTGAGCCACCAACTGAGTTGTTTGTTGTGTAATCATCAGTTCCGGATTTAAAGGAAAAAAAAACCATTTTATGTGACTAAGACTAGGGAGTGTAGAGAGAAAAAAAAGTGTCGGCTTTGGGTCTGCCATGCTTTCGATCTTACCTGGAGAGTGGTGGTGGTGGGGGGGCGCTAGAATGTTCTCGGGAATTCAGGATGATCTCTTTGTGCCTTGGAAGCAACATTTATAAAAGGAGCGGCTGAATGAAGAGACCGGTTTCTAACTTTTTCAGATCACGTTCTGTTTGGAGAACATTAAAATTACCTGCAGAACAATGCATCCACAGGTAAGTTTACATCTGTATAGTTACATCAGGCACAGAGATCCCCCCTGAAGAACAACCGGGAGCAGAGTGGATAACACTCTAACACTGTGTATTTGTTCTTATTAGCTTTACATCCTCGCGATTTGTCCCAAAGCTGTTTAACTAATCCTGAAATTTTCACGTTATCGTTCGTATCCTACATTCAGTTAACGAAACCAAGAGTACATCTCTCCCGTGTTCGAGTGGGGTCCCTCTGACGTGATCCATGGCATCAACTGGGCAGAATAAATAATTCATGGAGACAGCTGTCACTCAGAGCTTCCTACAGTCATCAGAGTGCCACCATGCCCTGTCACATTCTCCCCATATGCTCCCAGTCCTCAGACTGAAGATATAGGAGGACAGGAGATGGCCATTGAAACAGGGATTTGGCAAGTGATGGGCAAGCTGTTAGGGTCCGAAGTGGGCAGGCCAGTATTTAGACCTAAGAAGGGAGCAAAGTAACTGAGCTGTGTGAGGGCATGAAGAAAAAAGTCAGCAGACCAGGCAGTCAGGGGTGGGGAGAAGCAAGTGGAATCCATGTCTGCCCTACTTCCGGCTGCCCCCCGGGGCGGGTCCAGGAGCGATGGATTAGCACCCCTGCCCCGTGCAGGGGCCGAGGTCCCAGCTGCACCCCCAGCAGTAGGCAAAACTCTCTGAGGAGCTAGAGCAGGACTGTGCTGTGCCCTGGGCTTATTCGTGTCTGACTCTTTTCAACCCCATGGACTGTAGCCTGCCAGGCTCCTCTGTCCATGGGGATTCTCCCAGCAAGAATACTGGAGTGGGTTGCTGTGCCCTTCTCCAGGGGATCTTCCCAACCCAGGGATTGAACTCAGGTCTCCTGCATTGCAGGTGGATTCTTTACTGACTGAGCCCCCAGGAAAGCCCAAGAATACCTGGGGTGGGTAACCTATCCCTCTTCCAGGGGATCTTCCCGACTGAGAAATCAAACCAGGGTCTCCTGCATTGCAGGCGGATTCTTTGCCAGCTGAACTGTCAGGAAAGCCCAGGACAGGCCTCCTGTTAACTCAGCTTGAAGAGCTGGGCGGAAGGGAAGGAAGGAGACCAAAGTTGGTCTCCACAGAAACACTGTACACTGGCAATCTTGTCAGCATCCTTTATTTCTTGCTGCAGCTCGGGGGCTGGTGGAAGCAATTGTGAAAACTGAAAGTAGAGATGGAAAAAATACACATTTGTCACAAGATAAGTAGTCGTGGACTTTATTCATTAGAAATGTACATGTACATGAAAAGGAAACAGAAAAAACCAGGATGCCATCCAAACCGTCAGTAGACTGTAGAAATCAATCATCTGTGTCTAATAACTATCGAAAGAATCTACTTCCAGAAAAATATTATTCTGAAGACTTATTCTTGGGTGTAATGAGTTTTATTCTGGAGGTGGGTTTCTTTTTCTAGTAAGTAAATTGTATATATTCACCATTATTTACTCTGATGCCACTGTCATCAGAAAAATGTCAGTTTAAGCCAGCCAACACTTAATTTTGCAATAATCTTACTGTTTCTATTATGCCAATTACTATGCAAGCCAGCCCTCCCTTTTCCTTATATATCAGGAAATGAATTTGAAACAAACCCACTCAGTTTAGGTAGAAAGATGTTCAGCTCAGTTCAATCTCTCAGTCGTGTCCGACTCTTTGCGACCCCATGAATCGCAGCACACCAAGCCTCCCTGTCCATCACCAACTCCCGGAGTTCACTCAGACTCACATCCATCGAGTCAGTGATGCCATCCAGCCATCTCATCCTTGGTCGTCCGCTTCTCCTCCTGCCCCCAATCCCTCCCAGCATCAGAGTCTTTTCCAATGAGTCAACTCTTCGCATGAGGTGGCCAAAGTACTGGAGCTTCAGCTTTAGCATCATTCCTTTTAATCTCATTTAAAAAGTGAAGGCAAATGAATGTTATTTCACAGGGGAAAATACCATTTTTCTTTTCGACAAATTTTTGGTTCATTTTTACTGTTTTATTCCAAGTTACTGAAATTTAATTTATAGCACAAATTTAAAGTTAAACAATGTTCTGTGTAAACTGATTTTATTGTATTTTCAGCAGTGTCTTAATTTTAAATCAAGAAATGCCACCCACTTGGTAAGTTTACCCTATGCTTTAGCATGAGCAATTGTTAGTAGGTGATATATTAATTTAGACTGCATCTTACGGAGAAAGTAAGTTTTGCTTAAGGTATGGAAAATTCTAGAAGATGTACTAACTCTTTAGAGTAATTCAGTAGTTTCCAAGAAAACTTTTGGAAACATCCCAACAAAATTTGATGAGTTTCTGGGTGCCCTGTTTTGTTTTTCCTACTGTTATTCTTCAAAGACCTTGTGGATGTCTGTGATCATCTGGCTTCTCAACCTTCTCTTCATTTTTTTTCCCCTCTCTTATATCAACTATACTGTCCTTTTATATTCTCAGATTAAAATACCGCTCAGTAATAATTTGGAGTTTGGTTGGGTGCTGCACCCAAACTGAGTTCCCAGGTGGCAATCAAATGGTCTCAGAGTCTTATCCAATCAGCAGAAGCTGATTAACATTGTCAGCTTCAAATTTCATCTCCTAAAACCTACGTTCTCTACCAGAGTCCGTCCCACATCAAGTATGCCTTGTAGATGTCCTGACGTGGGAAAGCTTAGAGGAAGCTTGCGCTGATGTACTAAGAGCTAGGTGAGTTTACGTAGTCACAAGATTAGCCCTTCAGAAGCTAGGTGGTAACAGTTGTTTTTCTCTCTGCAGACTTGTGGTTTTAACCCAAGTGGACACATTCTACAGCAAGCTGGTGATAGCCTTTGGTATCCCAGCAGAAGTTTCTGAGACAGAGGAAAGGCTCTGTTTCTTTTTTTTCCCCCTTTAATTGCCCACCAGAAGCAGAATTCCTTGATGAGATAATTACTTACTTACACCTTATCCAGGAAATTACATTACTTTGTAATCTTGCCTCATTTACAAGCCAGGGTAAATCTTCCATCGCAGGCCTTTCTGATGGCTCTGTCTATGAGTTAGGAAGACACCTGACTGTGCCTGACAGTCTGTTTTCTTACCTGTTGTAGAATTCCAGTTTACTTCGTTAAATGGATTACCTTCTTTCCAACCCTGCTTTATTTCCTGTTCTTTCGTATGTGTGTGTACCTGTGTTGTGTTTAATTGAATGAATATAGCTCAGTAAAATTTCCCTATCACTGTATTTAATACCCCAAAATTGTTGTGCTATGCTTAGCTGCTCAGTCGTGTCCAATTCTTTGTGGCCCCATGTACTGCAGCCCACCAGGCTCCTCTGCCCATGGGGATTCTCCAGGCAAGAATACTGGAGTGGGTTGCCATGCCCTCCTCCAGGGGATCTTCTTAACCCAGGTATTGAACCCAGGTCTCCCACGTTGCAGGCAGATTCGCTGTCTGGGCCGCCAAAGGTGGTTGAACATTCATATTTGCTCTCGGTCCTGGGTTTTTCATTCAGTCCCTTTAAAGCTCCAATTTTGCTCAACTTTGATCAGAATAAATGGCCAGAGGAGTTACAGATTATAGGAGAATCATTTGCCTTCTCAGGAAGGCAGCAATGAAAGAGAAATTCTGAGGCGGCCGCCACTGTCTTTCTGATTGACGAGGAAAACGTGGTTCAGTTTTAATTGAGAGAAACAGCCCTGAGAACAAGGAACAGAACAAAAGGGGTTAGAATTTGAATTTTTCTTCCAAAGCAAGAGCCATCGGGTAGATTTACATGGAACTATCTCAAATGATCAATGATTTTAGAGGTATCACCCAGTTATTTGCTGAAATAGTTAATCATGGATTGTAAAAGAAAGCAAGTTGGACAGTAGCGAGCAGTCTTTACTATATTTTCTCTGGGATTTCAGCTGCACCAGTGGTTCTCAGCTAGGAGTCATTTTGGCCTGCAGGGCACATTTGACAACGTTTGAGGCATTTTCAGTTGTCATAATTGAGGGTGAGCGCTCCAGGCATCTATCTAGTGGGTAGGGGTCAGGGGGCTGATCCTGCTGTGCACAGGGAAGGCCCCCCCCGCCCCTGAGAATCATCTGGCCCCCAATATCAATAGTGCTGCATTGAGAAACCCTGAGCTTTACCAACAGAACTATGAAGCAGATTAAACACTTAGGTAAAGCCATGCTTACCAGACTTGAAGGAAACTGGTATGTGTTGACTGTACAATTCATTCCCCAAATTGAGACATTTTGAGAGTGAAATGAAGGCGGTTATTAAGTATTCCAGGACAGTAAATGAAAAATGGGAAGTATATATCACCCTGTGACGCTGAAGCTGAAGCCAATGGTTAGATAGCATCAGTGACTCAATGGACATGAGTTTGCTCAAACTCCGGGAGATGTGAAGGACAGGGAAGACTGGCATGCTGCAATCCATGGGGTCGAAAAGAGTCGGACATGACTTAACCACGGAACATCAACGACCATGGCTGGGTTGTTCTGGTGAGCAGTCGACAGCCAAGAGCCATCCGGGAGCCTGGCCAGAGTTGCCACATTAAAATAAAAGATGCTCCTAGTGCTTTTATCATTTGGAGCGTACAAGGCTTTTAGGAGCTCTGTGCAAAGAACTGGGGGCAGAGACCAACACATATATTTTCTGTTATCTCCTGCCTGCTCTCACGCTCCTCAGTGCCACCTACCTGTGGCAAATGGCTGATTTATTTTTTTCTATTTGATTTTAAATGTGCATAACACTTTCCCTGGTTCCCGTCTTTCCTTCCCAACACGATCCGGAGAGATTGGATTAGCTTCATAGATATATATTTTGGGATATTTAGGGGTCTGGGGTCAGTAATGAGTGATGACTGGGCCAGTGCAGTATTAGGTTGACTTAATTTTATCCATTTGTGGGTCTCAGCTTGTGTAGGCTGAGAGCAGAGGAACAGGGGGAATGAGTTTTGTGGGTGGGTATGTTTCAGTTCTAATTTATCAGTGATATTTCGAAAATGGTGCACTGTTACCAATAAAGGAAATCTTGTTTGGTGATTAAAAGAGGCTTGGCAGAAGGACAGAATTGGGTGGATTATTTGAAGGATGCTGGAAGAGAAAGCTCAAACGCCTGAAGGCGAGTGGCACCTCATGCAGGCTGAAGCACCAGGGCTGTGGGGGTGACCAGCCCTACAGCCTATAGTGCCCCTGCCTGCAGGGTGCTCCTGGGCACTTTAGTCAAGGTACCCACTCTGGTAGGGCAGGCCTGGGGGTGCGTAGCTTGGCCGGCAAAGTCCCGCAGGCTCATAACTGCATGCCTGGCCCCCCTACTAGATTTTAGCCACGCTCACCCTTGGTCCTGTTTGCTTTGCACAAGTTGCTCACTGTAGGCAGCAGCCCTGAGGACTAAGGAAATACTGTTTCATCATGAAATCCCACCTCCTGACATTTTAAAAGATTGAATCCGGAAAAGAATAAAACAAAATCAACACTTCAACTAGTAAGGTTCTTGGGGGACCCGAAAAGAAAAGCTTTTTACAAAGGCCAGGCTCTTAGAGCTCTCACTCAGAGCCTGCCAACTATGACTGACAGCTGACAATGGATTGTAAGAGAGGCAACAGAAGGCAATTTACAACAGGCACCCAAGCCATCAAAAGTCACCATCCTGGGGGGAACCTGGTGCCCCCACCCATACAGTCTCCAAGGGCCTAGACCCTCTACCAAATGAGTAATGACTCTATGTAACTTTGCTGTTTATAACAGCCACCCCGAGTAATAAGCTGGCTAAATTGTTTTCGGAGGTTTTATTTTTAATAGCTTGCCTTTTTAAATGTTAAAATGTATAGGACTGAGCTCCAATTATCATGAAAATTCACTTATACAGGGTGATTAATTTCTCGATGAGGTAAGTTAGAGAACTGCGAAGTACTGTAACAATTATGTTGTCACAACGATTTGTAAATAAAGGAATAACATTGTACAGCTCATTCTTTAGAATGAGCCATTAAACAATGAAATATTCCAAAAAGATTTTGGAGGTAGAGATTCTGTAATATGCTAAATGTCTAGAATGATAATTTTAAAACTCTGTTCAATGAAATATTAGATTATAGGGATGTTAATCAGACTTCTCTGAAAAAAATACCCCTTGGATAAATACATTTGGGAAACATGAGGATTAATGAAGTAAACACACTTCTTCATTGCAGCATTTTTCAGGAGTTTCAACATGGTAAAGCACATTCATATAATATGCAACCTGTGTCACGCTTATGCATAAACTCATGACTGAAACTTACCTCCACTCTGCCTGCTGTTGGTTACACATGGCGGGGGTGGGGTGGTCTCCTTGCCTGAGATGTGGATGATGTCATGATGTTTGATCGCTCTCAGGTGATAACATTCCTTTTGCTATGAAAACAGACCATTTAAAAAGCATATGCACAACATACTGGGGTAATTATGGCTCTAAACAGTTGCATTAGCTCACTGTTGGACTTCTTCCAGGTCAGGTGTGGTTCAGTTGGATGCTTGTGTCCCAGGAAGTGGTGACTGACGCCTCCTTGCTTAGCTCCTCCCCTTGGCAGCTGCCACTTAAGTCCCTGGGCTTTCCCGGTGGCTCAGTAGTCGAGAATCCACCTGCCAAGCCGGAGATGCGGGTTCTATCCCTGGGTCAGGAAGATGCCCCGGAGGAGGGTGTGGCAACCCACTCCAGGACTCTTGCCTGGAGAATCCCATGGACAGAGGAGCCTGGCGGGCTACCAGTCCATTGGGTCACACAGAGCTGGACACGACTGAGCAACAACTACTTAGTTCCCTGGCAGCGTGGAAATTCAGGAAAGGGGGTGCAGCAGGTGTGGCCCATCTCTGCCGGTTCTCCCTGGTCTCCGCCCTGGGTCACGCTCATCTTTCTCTCCAGGTGATGCTTTCGCAGGCTTCCCCTCCTGCAGTTACACTGGCACGGGGCACATGCCTCTTCCTGCCTGGAGGTGGTCTCCTCCCAGTCCCTGGACCACGATGGTCCCCACTCTGTTCTGCCGGAGTCTCCTCTTCTGCCAGGAGGCGTACAGGAACAGGCCAAGGCTGATTCTCCATCCTGCTTGGCGTCTACCTGGTCTGGAGCACTCACACATCCCTGCCTGGAGGCGCCTGGGAGCTCGAGTCACCCTGGGTCTGCCCTCGATGGGGAGGACGGCCAGTCCTTCTCCTAGCTCATCCAGAGTCACGGGTCCCGGGATCCAATTCAGGTTTCTCACGAGGAGGAGCGGGGAGGTGTGCCACAGCGCTCTAACACTGAAGAAATCCTCTTTGGATCTCTGTCTCTCCAAGGAGTTCAAGAGACATGGAAGAGCTTCCCCAGCCATTCTCTTCTGAAATCCTGCTTAAGAATTGGGGGCCGGGGGTGGGGGGCTCTCTCATTCTCTTCCTCCCTTGGTTGTGTGAACACCTCCAGCTTGGCAACTCACTTAAAATGGTCTCAGAGGAAGTCCTGTATAACACCTGATGTCATTCTTTTTTCAACCATGGAAGATACCCCCTAACACACACACACACACACACACACACACACACACACACACAGAGATACACACACAGAGACATAGACACAGACACACACAGACACAGACACACACACAGATACACACACACACAGAAATACACACACACACACACACACACACACTGTTCTCAGTACTGTTCTGTACCTTTCTGAGTACTTGGTGATATTTCCCACTTGGCCTCCATTCTTTGCTGTCTGTCTTACGCTTGATCTTCAGCTCTTGTCACCATCATCCTGCAGAACTGCCACCTGCAAGGTCACCACTTCGTTTCCGGCTGGGCAATCCATTTGTCTTGCTCCAGGTCCCATGCTCTTTGACTGGCTCAGAATTTTCTCATCCCATGAAGGAAATGGCAACTCACTCCGGTATTCTTGCCTAGAAAACCCCATGGACAAAAGAGCCTGATAGGCAACAGTGCATGGGGTTGCAAAGAGTGGGACACGACTGAGCGACTTCACTTTCTTTCTTTTATGCTAAATAGCAGTCTACTGTCCGGGTCCTCTTTACCTTTGTAAACACTTCTCCCCCACTGTCTCTTTTTCCCTTGCTCCCAAGGAAGGGATAACATGAGGACAAACTCTCAGTCCACTGCTGGTTCTTCCCCTTCTTGGAGATCTTACTTAGAGCATGCTCAGTCACTTCATCATGTCCAACCCTGTGGGACCCCATGGACTGTAGCTGGTCAGGCTCCTCTGTCCGTGGGATTCTCCAGGCAAGAATACTACAGTGGGTTGGTAGGCCCTCCTCCAGGGGAGCTTCCCGACCCAGGGATCACACTCATTTCTCTTACGTCTCCTGCATTGGCAGGTGGGTTCTTTACCAGCAGCACCACCCGGGAAACCCACACACTCTAATCGATGCTCTAAAGTCTTCAGTTTCAGGCCTTGACTCTCCTTCAGGCCTCCATCTCCATGGCTCCAGCCCTCCATGTCCAGTGCAGAGGTGTGCTGGTCCTTGAGCTCTTCACCAGAGCTCAGCTCTTTCTCTTGGGATGCTCCCTCCTGGGATCCCTCGGGCTGTCCCTGTTGCAGCAATGTCACTGTTTCCTTTGCACCATCCAGGCTTCAAAGTTTGCTGTTTAGACGCCACCTGCTCCTTTGTTTTCTTTGTGATCAGCCACCAATCTCAACAGGTCTTTCCTTTAATGCTGCTTTCTCTTTTTTCCCCACTCCTCATCTTGTTCGGTCATTTTTTTTTTTTTAATATCACGAGACACTGTTCTGCACATTTTTCTTCTAATTTTTATTTTTATTGGCAGGTAATTGCTTTACACTGTTGTGGCGGGCTCTGCCATACGTCAGTGAGAATCAGTCATGATTATATGTATGTCCCTTCCTTCTTTGGCCTCTCTCCCCCCACCACTCTCGCCCTCTACGTTGTTACAGAGCGGCAGACGGAGGTGCCTGTGTTACACAGCAGCTTCACGCTAGTAACCTATTTTACATGTGATAGTGTGTATATACCCATCAATGCTGCTTTCTCAGGATGTCCCACTCTCTCCTTCCCTCGCTACGTCCGCAAGTCCACTCTCTCTCTGGAAATAGATTCATCAGTACTATTTTTCTAGATTCCATACATATGCATTAATATATGACATTTGTTCTTCTCTTTCTGACCGACTTCACTCTGTGCTACAGGCTGTAGGTTCATCCCCCTTACTAAAACGGACTCAGATTCTTTCCTTTTTATGGCTGCATAATATTCCATTGGGTATATGTATCACAGCTTCTTTATCCATTCATCTGTCGACAGACGTGTAGCTGCACAGTTTTCTTTGCTTCTGTTGTTTTTGCACACAATATGTTTTGCGCTCTGAAACACAGCTTTGATTATATTAATTCTTGGTTCAAACTAAGCTCACAATTTCCTGACAAATTAAGTTCAGATCTAATCTGGGATCCAAAGCTTTGTGTAGTCTGGCCTCAACCTTTCTCTGCCAATCTAGCCTCCGCTTACTCCTCTACATAAGCCCTGGGTGTGAGTCACATTGGCCTGTATGTTTAGTTACTTATTTAACTGAAGGTTAATTGCTTTACAGAGAAGGAAATGGCAGCGCACTCCAGTACTCTTGCCTGGAAAATCCCATGGACTGAGAAGCCTGGTAGGCTGCAGTCCATGGGGTGGCAAAGAGTCAGACATGACTGAGTGACTTCACTTCCACTTTCACTAATTGCTCTACAGAATTTTGTTGTTTTCTGGGAAACCTCAACATGCGTGATTTCATACTGAATTTATTGTGTTTCCCAACCCTCTCCTCTTGTTTGAGCCTTACAAAGAGTATATATGTTCCATAAACCTCTGTAGCAACACGCATCTATGTTTTCTCATTTTTATCTGTTCCCTGATTTTACTTGAGTTGGTAAAGAAGTACATGTTAATAATTTCTAAGTGTCTAAAAGGCAGAGACTTCTACTTCTTTATAGATCCCATAGTGCTGAAGCTCCAGTACTTTGGCTACTTGATGTGAAGAGCTGACTCACTGGAAAAGACCCTGATGCTGGGAAAGATTGAGGGCAAGAGGAGAAGCGGGCGACAGAGGATGAGATGGTTGGATGGCATCACTGACGCAGTGGACATGAGTTTGAGCAAATTCCAGGAGGTAGTGAAGGACAGGGAAGCCTGGCGTGCTGCAGTCCGTGGGGTCACAAAGAGTCAGACACAGCTGAGCGACTGAAAAACAGCGATCATAGTGCCAAATACAGTGCACCTGCAAAGGGAGTACGCAGAACTGAACGCTGACTGATTGAAACGTAGGCGTGTCGGTCATAAATCGTCTAACAAACTTGCAAGTGAGGGTTCCTCACTTTCCCCCAACTATAGCTGCGGTTTGTCTTTTTCTGTGTCCAGATTTGCTTCGGCTTCTGTGCCAGTGCCCACGCCGTCTCTTTCAAGTACCTTTGCACAGTGTGGATTAACGTGTTTGCCAACTCATCCTGATTTTAAAAAGTTGACACAGTTACATTTGTGAGAGCGTTGTTTGCTTTCCTTTGTTAGCTCAACATTTGAGGACTAATTGATGTTTGAAAATCTTAACAACGCTGCCGTGACTGCAGGCTAGTGTAACAGTTTTAACGTGGATGGTTCTTTGCCTTTTTCAAGGCTCACTTCTACTGTGATCATCATTAACTTTTTTTTGAGAGGCCATGTAGCAAAAGTAGTAGTTTAGAGATTAAGGAGAGATGAATTCTGAAAATAAATCTCTCTTTAGCCTACTGGATATCTCGGCCAAGCTACCTCACCTTTCTGTGCTTCAGTTCTTTTCTAAGACAAATAAAAGTGATCCTGTCCATCTGTTACATAATTTGTTTTGAAAGAGAAAGGAATAAAACAAAATATTTATGTTTTACACACTATGTTCAATTGCATGTGAAGTTTTTCAAGAAGTAGGAAAGATGATGACGTGCTGTTTCAATCGACTGTAAGCTGCTAAATTAATGTTTTCCTTACTACACTTTTAAACTTTATACAGTAGATCTCTTGCACACATAGGTTTGTCCCTGAATATTAAACAGAAACCAAATTTGGACATCAAGTGACACTTTAAATCCATATCTCAAATCTCATATTTCTTTTCTGAGAATGAAAGAGGTCCCTAATCCTAACGCTAACACATGCATTTATATTTATTAAATGGGATAATGCTGTTAGGTGTTCATATAGTCTAGTGAATAGGTTTTCAATAGGTTGTCAATAGACCTACAATCAGTAGGTTGTCAATAAACCTTAGCTATTACTATCATTTTATACAAATCAGTTTTCATGAGGGCCTTGCAGCAGTAAAAGCTAGAAAAATCTATATCAAAATATATATTAATGATAGTTGAGTTATGGGAATTTTTTTCTAATTCTGTGATATTATTACTTATTTAATTCAGTTCTTCATTTAGTAACCATTCCACCGAATGCCTACTATATGCCAGGCATTTTGCTGAATCCTTGCCATCCAACTATTGATCAAACTGACATTATCCCTGCCCTGGTGAAACTAAGTCTACATTTTGTAAAGAATCACCTGAAATATGTTAAAGAAAGTTCCAATAATTGTTCTCTATGTTTTCTAACTGACTCTTTTTCAGATTTTTATTTTGTTGTGCCCTGAATACTAAACACACGATCTCCCCTCTTAATATATTTTTAAGTATAAAATACTTATTGTTGACTATGAGGACCGTATTGTAGAGCAGGTCTCTAGAGCTTATTCTTCTTGCTAATTATCAGGCATACAGTGTCACGTAAGCAAGATGACTATGTTCTAACTGATTAGAGAAATGTCTACATTTACATATTGCTGTAAGGTTGACAAGACATACCTACTTGAGTCTTTTTGGAGCAATTCTTAGAGTAACCTTTAAGAGAGGCAGTTCAGGTAGCATCTTGTCTACATTTAGACATGTGATTTAATAACTCACCCAAGCTTAGGCAGCCAGTAGAAGGCATTAGTGATCATTTAGAGAAGAGATACACACACACACACACACACACGCACGAGGCTGATTTCTCTACTGGTTGGAATTTCCGCAGGGAAGATGAAATAAATATCTCTGCTGCCATTTGCTAAGCAGGGGGCAACAGCTTTTCTTTTCTTTCCTTGACACTGATTAGAGACAGTTGGTAGTTTCTACATTTTATATAATAGGAGAAGATTGGTGGGTCTTCTTCCACAATTTTGAAGGGCTATCATTGTGAAATTGTTTCATTGCCTGGTTCAGATACATTGAATCTTTTTTGCCTTGTGTACTTAAGTGTGTTCACAGAAACATATGAGTTTCTTCCTTGAAAAGAGTCCAAGGATATTCACAATAAGGGAACAGTACACTTGGAGAATAGACCCCTTCTCTGAGGCACATTTCATTGTTATTTTCAGTGCTCTTTATTTGAGAAGAAAATATATTTGCCTCACAGACCAGCTGAACCCAAGCAATCAATGCGTAATCACACGACACCCTAATCTGTAGCTGGTTTAAAGGATTCAGCGTGTTGCATGCCACAGCTTGAACAGCCTAAAGGACTCAGGATAATTCATATGGATTCATCTGATAGCTTTACACTCAGCCATCTCATCTGTAGTTTAGCACAAGGGTTCGATAATGTAATTTTATTGAAGGCTCAATTTTAAGGCTCACTAATGTAATTTTAAAGGAGATTTTTTGTTTCATTTAAAGTCCCATATTTGGGTTTCTCTCTTCTGTTTTTTAAGCCCACCCTATGGTGCATGTGAATTGGTCAAAGAGCAGAATTCTGAGAAACCAGAGAGAATGCAGGTGCTGCCTATAGATAGCCATTGCCTCCCTCTTCCTGTGTGTTGGAAAGAAGGAAGTCGCCTCACACCCATCCTGCAAGTCATGCTTTTTCAGTTAAAGAACAACTCAAGACCAAGTACAGAACCCAAAATGCAGACAAATTCTGAGCCAGTGCAGATCTGCAATGCTACACAAATTACATGGAAATTTCGTCCCTGCGTAATAAGTACCAGCTTAGATTTTACAGAATACATGAAGGATGCAAGCCTCCTTAGCAGTACTCCTGTTAAACACTTAGAATTTAAAGAAAACTTTGCAGCACTTGTAGATAAAGGATTACCACCTGCTAAATATAATGGTGTGGGGCTTCTAGAAGTAAGAAAATTTCTCAGTGCAGACAGTATGGGATGAGATCCAGGAGAGGCACTCCAGGGCATCAGCTGCGTCTAGACAGTCCCAAAAGAGGAAAGAGAATGGATTTGAAAAAGGGCTCATCAACATGGTTGTTGAAGAATTTTATTATTTCAGTGCGATGCACTGTTCTTTACAGCTTTGTATGTAAATATGCATGTTGATGAAAGGACTACTGGTAATAGCTACACTCTTGCTGCAGCTTACTATTTGCCATTTCCTGACTAGACATTGTAACATCACTTGCTGGATTGTCTTATCCCCATGTTACATGTATTTCATTACATTACATTACACTGAGACTCAGAGAAATTAACTAAGAGGCCTAGTATTTGTGGAGTCTTGTATTGAAACAATGGTCTGCCTGCTTTCTTTCCATTTTTCCACACTGATACCCCCAACTTATGTCACAGAAATAATTAGAAGTTGGCCCTTTTCCCTCCTTAATTCCATGGACAGAGGAGTCCGGTGGGCTATAGTCACTAGGGTTTCAAAGAGTTGGACATGACTAAACACAAACACACACACAACCTCCTTAATTAGTTTTAGTTAAATAATTCAATTAGTTGTTGTTATAACTGTCAGTCCAAGACAATTATTTTTCACCAGTGACTTGGGTTTATAAAACTTAGATCATGTACTTTGGACTTTAAAACTTTTTTGACTTGCTGGAAGTCCATACCAAAATGTAGTTACTGATGGAAGAAGTTAATGCAGAATTTGGTTGAACAATTGGTTTCTTTTTCATTTATTAAGGTAATGATTAAGCTGCTATGACAAATAGCCCCCCCTTTTTTTTCTGTCAGTTAAAGAAGATAGAGCTTTATTTTTTCTTATGTAATAGCCTAACAAGTTCAATTTGATAGCTTAGCTTTGCTTTGAGCGGTCATTCAGAGACCCAGGTTCTTTCCACATTGTTGCTCTGTGTCCTCTGGGCTTTGTCCTCATCTTCGTGGCTGTAGCTGAGTCACTGTTAAATATATCCCTGTTCTAGCTTGTAAGAAATGGGAGAAAGAATGGTAGAGAGTATGACCAACTTCGGTGACCAAGAATCCCTTCTGCAGACAGGAACTTAGTCACAACATGTCAAAGAGTGAAGGAGGCTGGGAAATATAGTCTCTAGCTGTATAACCCTCTACTCCAGGGCAAGAGTGAAAGTGAAAGTGAAGATCAGTCAGTCGTGTCCAACTCTTTGCAACCCATGGACTATACAGTCCATGGAATTCTCCAGGACAGAATACTGGAGTAGGTAGCCTTTCTCTTCTCCAGGGGATCTTCCCAAGCCAGGGATTAAACCCAGGTCTCCTACATTGCAGACAGATTCTTCACCAGCTGAGCCACAAGGGAAGCCCAAGAATATTGGAGTGGGTAGCCTATCCCTTCTCCAGCGGATCTTCCCGACCTAGGAATCAAACTGGGGTCTCCTGCATTGCAGGCAGATTCTTTACCAACTGAGAAGTAATTTGGAGGGAAAGCCAACAGTCTGCCACACACTGGATGGAATTGTACTCTAAAGAGATAGGATTAGTTGAATGAATAGTTTCCAAGAAAATACTGAGAGAAGGACAAAGGTTAAATAGGCAGAGTGGATATTTACACCTCCCTGTCACTTCAAGTCCAGGGCTTGGCTCTGCCTCCCCCCGCCCTGCCCAAATTATAGAGTTACATATATTTAAATATTTAATACATTTTCCAGTAGTCATGTATGGATGTGAGAGTTGGACCATAGAGAAAGCTGAGTACTGAAGAATTGATGCTTTTGAACTGTGGTGTTGAAGAAGACTCTTAAGAGCCCCTTGGACAGCAAGGAGATCTAACCAGTCAATCCTAAAGGAAATCAATCCTGAGTATTCATTGGAAGGACTCTTGCTGAAGCTGAAGTTCCAATAACTTTAGCTGCCTGATGCAAAGGGCCGTCTCATTAGAAAAAACCCTGATGCTGGGAAAGATTGAAGGCAGAAGGAGAAGGGGATGACAGAGGATAAGATGGTTGGATGGCATCACTGACTCAAAGGACATGAGCTTAAGCAAATTCCAGGAGATTGTGAAGGACAGGGAAGCCTGGCATGCTGCAGTCCATGGGGTTGCAAAGAGCCAGACACTACTGAGAGACTGAACCGATTTAAATATAAAATTTAAGTATTTAACTTCCATGTAATTTTTTTTTCCTATTTCCTGAGGAATACTAGAGAAAGAAGAGGTAGGGGGAGGACTGGTAAGGACCTCTGTGGGCTCAAAACTTATTTCTGCAGTTTACAAATCTGTGTGCTTCTTATTTTATTTCAGTCTCCCAAACTAGGTTATTCTGATCATAACCATTGTACAAATGCTTTAGATTTGAGATTCAGGCCAGTCAATAGAAGGAGCAGGGGTTTGGTTTCCTGTCATCAGAAGCCAGCATATCTCTCATTTCCCCACTCTGGGGTCTTAGAACCTGAAGAGAGCATTTAGTTTATTTTCCATTTTCAGGCTGCCAGGAGCAAAGATTCTTTAAATCTTATATACAAAGCAAGCAAAACTTGCAGGGCTTGTAGAAAATCATTTCCTAACTAAAAATAAGACTTCCTGGCAGGAGCTGTTTGTTGGATCAGAGCTTTAGGGCTTCTCATTGGCAGAACCTTGTCTCCCGTGGTTCATCTAGCCTCATTGTGCTCTAAACAAATACTTTCCCTCTTCATTAAGTGGATTGTTCTGTAGGTAATGGGAGGACAGGTTGGCTGCTACTCATGGAAAGGATTTTTTTAATAATGGAAAAAAATAGACTATCTCTATATTGAATTTCTCGAGCTGAAATTAGCAAAAGCAGGTGGACAAATGATATTTTCTCCATCATGTAACTCCAGCAGGAGTCTGAGCTGCCTTTGTTAGTTGTCCCAGTTCCTTTTGATGGATCCTCAACAAGGAAATCTGCATCTTTTGACTCGATTGTTGTTTCTTCTGAAGAGTCTTTTTTCATGGCGGGGAAAGAATCTGGCTGCCATGTTTGGCTGCATGGATGATATAGGGTGTGCTTCTCATGTGGCACTAGAATCTACCTGCCAATGCAGGAGATGCAAAAGACGCAGGTTCAATCCCTGGGTTGGGAAGATCCCCTGGAGTAGTAAATGGCAACCAGCTCCGGTACTCTTGCCTGGAAAATTCCATAACAGAGGAGCCTGGCGGGCTATATTCCATGGGGTCTCAAAGAGTTGGACACGACTGTGTGACTGAGCATGCACGCATGGATGGTATAGGGTACAATCCCAGGAGAGCTCTGGGAGAGTGAGGAAGCACTGTATTACCTGAGAGATAGAGTCTTCCAGAAGGATGTGTAAGAGCATCCCTTCCTCTGCAACCCTCCAATCGCAGCCCTCCAACCACAGCTCTCCAACCACAGCGTTCCGACCACAGCCCTCCAATCAGAGCCCTCCAACCACAGCCCCCAACCACAGGCTATTACACAATCTGATGGGAAGCAGAGAATCCAATTATTGTAATTTATATTCTCCTGATGACTGGTGAGACTGAAAATCTTCCCTCATGTTCACTGGAACTTTGCATTTCCTTTTTCCCCTGGGAACAATCTTTTCAGAACCTGTGTCCGTTTTTATTGAAGAAGGAAATGGCAACCCACTCCAGTATTCTTGCCTGGAGAATCCCATGGATAGAGGAGCCTGGTGGGCTATGTTTCAGGAGGTCTTAGAGAGTCGGTCGCGATGTAACAACTGAGCACACGTCTATTTTTATATGTTGCTCACCTTTCTGTTGATGATTTGTGGAAACGCTTTTCCTGTTATACATCTTGGCCATTTCACTACTATGTATTTTGAGACAATTTCCCCAGGAAAAGAGTAAAAGTCATTCTCGTGTGTGGTTTCTCCCAATGTTACTTTTTTTTTTTTCCCATTGATGTTTGATTCTTCAGTCTTTCTGGAATTTACAGACATTATTCTGGGGTAGAGTTTACCTTCCTTCTTCTTCTGCTTCCTCCATAGCAGCACTCCAGAATGGTCCCTGCAGCAACACTTAAAGAGTGGTCCCTAGATGGGGAGAACTGGGGCTACGGCTGCAGACTCGACCGTTGTGCGTTTTCTATGATGCCGCTCAGTGCAGGAAGGCGATAAGGGCAAAACACAGAAAATTGGCCTGTTATTTTTAAAAGAGGCAAATATCCACCCTCAACTTTGCTGAAAAAACTGATTTTAGTTGCACAGTGTGACAGGGAAGGTAGGAAGGGAGAGCGTGCTTTTCAAGTGAAGACAAGTCCTTCAAGTTATGTAACCTGTGAGCTGAGGAAGCATGATTTCATGGAGCAGGGAGAAGCAGAGATACCAGAATGCCTGCATTTGGTTGGCCATATGCTTTCTCTTCTGTCTTGGATTAAGATAGCTATACATAGAAATATTTTATCTGTAACCTCCAAGAGCTGGTTTGTAATCTTGCTGAGAGTTAGGCATGTTATCTGTAAGAGGGATTTTCTTCCTCACAATGCTGATTAAAAAAAAATAATAATGCAGGAGCAAGGGGACAACCAGCGTTTCTGGTAACATCCCTGAGACAGGCTGTGATGTGAAGTGAGAAATGGATGGTGTTAAAGTTCCACTGTGAAACAGCACAACTAGGAAGGGTTCTTTGGGTGGAAAGAGGCTTTGCCTGGAGTGAGATACTAATATGCCTTTTGCATTTTCCTGATAAAATTAAATTCTAGAGTTTTCAATCCTAATGCCGTGCTTTTGGAAGATTTTCTTGCTTCCACTGACATTTTAGGAGGCGTATTTTCTTATTTATTGGATTATTGCTGATTTACAAGAGTGTTAGTTTCAGGAATACAGCGCAGTGACTGTTAAAAGTCTATCTCTATTCTTTGTCAGATTCTTTTCCCTTAAAGTTTATTACAAAATGTCGCGTGTAGTTCCTGTTCTATACAGTAGGTTAAAGGTGTGTTGCCTTCAACTTTATGTTAGAGGAGAGGGGTTTCTTTTCCTCCGAGATAGCCTATTCTAAGTGGGTGAAGAATCAAAACTAATTAAGAAAATGCCAAAGGGACTACAATAAGAAAAGTAAATCCTAAATTACAGAACATAGTAAAACTGTCTCCAGATTTTCTCGGTCACTGGGGCTTCCTTGGTTTGGAGGAGTTCCAGAAACCATAGAAACCCCTTTTCGATAAGAACCTTGTTTCATATCTTTACCTTTGTTTTGTTTTCAGCGGGTGGATGATCACTGTGTCTGATGGACAGCTAATGCTCTAAGTGTAGACACCCAATTTAGCAGTTCAGTCAACCTCATTCAAGCCCCAAAGCAGAAAATTGATCATAGCCTTCCCCGAGCCTTGCTGTTCTGTGTGGTCCTTGGACCAACAGCAGCAGCAACAGCACCCCAGAGTTTGCTAGGAGTGCCCCCACCCAGACCTTGTGAATCAGGACCTGCATTTTTTTAAAAAGGATATTAACATTTGAGAATCACTGTTCTGTAGCACCAATCAACCAAGCATCACTTGGATCTTATTATCTTTAACTCTTTTGAAAAAATAGTACATCAGATATTTCTTTGAACAGAAGAAATAGCCCAGCTTGGCCAGAGTATGATGAGAAGGAAAAAAATGTACTGTAAAACGGGAAATGGAAATTTATTCAGTGCAATAGCTCCCTTAGGACTTTGCAGTCTGGCAGACCGGGGCTGGAATCCTGGTTTTGTGATTTACCAGTTTCCTTACCAGAAAATCATTTCACAATCTCTCTACTCTCAGCTGAAACGAAGCGTGCTGACCCTCAGTTCCCCTGTACTTCGTGCTGTGGTTTCCACTATGTCAGGCGGATAAGCAAAATAGTTCAGGGGCTACATAATTATATTCAGCCAGGCCATTCTTTTCAGTGACTTAATTTCATTCTTTATGTACTGCCTCTCTAAAGGCGGAAACATAAACCATACACATAGACATATAAATGAGTTAGAGGTAAGGGGACTTCTGTATTTAAGTGCTATTAGGTTATTTTAATAGTTTAATTTACATTATTAAGTTTCCAATTAAATATTCTCCCAGTTTTCTATAAAAATGAATCAATGACCCTGACTGTCTCATCCTTGTCTCTTGCTAACCTGACTTCCTGGCTGTAACAATATGAGGAAATTTCTAATGAAGATATGATGCTCTGACTCACTGACAAATTTACACGTTTTACATTCGTAGGAGCTATGGCCATAAATATATCTTAAAGGCAAAGGGAGTTTCAGCTTCTCTCTGAAATACTGTCTAACTTAGATATGAGATATGGAAATGAATTTTCACTGAAAAAGATAGTGCCAGGCATGCTGATGGAATGTGTATCTTTTGTAATTTAGAGAAGTGTGATAGAAAGAAAGTATCTCTATGACTTAAGTGGAGGTAGAAAGACAGGATATACAAGACAGTACTTCAGATGGAAAAGTTCATTATATTCTATACATTTTTAATGGTCTCTAGAAAACTGCCTGCAACCTATTTTATCTTGCATTGTGGCATCCAATTAATCTTTGTCTCATTCTCTTAAACTGTCACCTTTTATTTTCTTGTTAAATAGTCTTTTCAGTATATTTCAGAATATTTTGACTTGGTGCAGTTCTCACAATACAAATATCTTATGTCCCAATTATTTCATTTAGTAAACATGTCAATTTAGTCAAGAGACAAATTTAGTGATGAAAAAGAAAATGTTGCTCATTATGTGCAAGTTGAGCACATAAATGGTAATTAATGAGATTTGGGGGGGTACAAAGAGCTACATAATTAAAATTTAAGTAGATTTTAAAAACATGATTTTTCAGGTATATGTGTCCCTAATATCAGTTCAAAGTGGATGCCAACCTTGATTTCCCTAGATAGCAAAACTCTGCGTATGAATCTCCTATTATAAATTAACAACCAACAAAGGTCTGTCTAGTCAAACAAAGCTATGATTTTTCCAGTAGTGATGTATGGATGTGAGAGTTAGACTTAAAGAAAGCTGAGCGCCGAAGAATTGATGCTTTTGAACTGTGGTGTTGGAGAAGACTCTTGAGAGTCCCTTGGACTGCTAGGAGATCCAACCAGTCCATCCTAAAGGAGATCAGTCCTGGGTGTTCATTGGAAGGACTGATTTGAAACTGAAACTCCAGTACTTTGACCACCTGATGCGAATAACTGATTCATTTTAAAAGACCCTGATACTGGGGAAGATTGAAGGCGGGAGGAGAAGGGGACGACAGAGGATGAGATGGTTGGATGACATCACCAACTAGATGAACATGAGTTTGAGTAAGCTATGGGAGCTGGTGATGGACAGGGAGGCCCGGCGTGCTGCAGTCCATGGGGTCGCAAGGAGTTGGGCACGACTGAGTGACTGAACTGAACTGAACTGATTGTAAATCAAATCACTGTTATTGAATTCAACATTTTACCCTTAAGACATTTGTTATTTTAGATTTGTAATTATTGTTTGTTAATTTGCAGATTAGAGTTTTGTTAGTTCTTCCCTGTGAAATTTTTACTGTGAAAGCTTGAAGATAATGTTAAGATATATTTAATTTATGACTTAGGTGACTTGAACATTATTTATAATATTAAAAAAATATTTGTTTTGCTTGATTGGCATTGAGTTTAGAATGCTTTCTTTCTATGGGGGAAAAGGTTCCCAGGTGGTTTAGAAGCCAAACACTGGTTCTGCTGAAATACAGTTTGTGCCAGCTTGTTGTCCCTCCCTTTTAAGTATTCGTCGTGACATTTACCAGTTCTTAGAGGTCGACGGAGCAGGGTGTCTGCTATAATAGCTGAGGACGGGTCACTATTCCCCTGATTGCTTCTCTTGCATGTCTCTCCAGGGCTTTTCCAGAGCTGGAGAAAGGCACGAGGGGTCTAAGCCCCTTGCAGGAACCCAGGCCTGCCTGTGTCGGGAGTTCATCCCATATTTTTTTTTTCTTTTTTTCTGATGTGAACAGATAAAGAACAGAGTGAGTCTCTAGGGTTGCTGATTGTGGGGGAACAAGTGTGGAAAGGTCTCAGGGGAGCAGATGGGCATGGGATGAAGCTGGCAGAAAAGTTTCCATGTTCGTAATGGACAGACCCCACGGCAGGAAGGGAGCAGCGGCAGCCCCCCTTTCTCCAGCCCTAGACTGGGAGGAGGTCTGCAGGCCAGGTCAGAAGGGAGATGCTCAGTCACGGAGCAAACCCAGGAGCCCGATTCCAGGCCCCAGGTCCCCGCTCCTGGCTCTGCGGTACTCCCGGCCCTGCGTCCCGGTGCCCCTCCCCCGGCCCTGCATCCTTCCAGCGGTGGGACCCTCTGAGCACTCGGCTCCCACCCACCAGCCCAGTCTCCTGTTGGTCTCTCTGATGGACTCGGGCCAGCAGAGAGGAGGGGGTCTCCATGGCCAGCTCCAGAGGGGAGCTGCACACACAGGCTCCACAGCCTGTGGGTTTAGCTTCACTGACTTAATGGATGTGAGTTTGAGCAAACTCTGGGAGATAGTGAGGGCTTCCCCGATAGCTTAGTTGTTAAAGAATCCCCCTGCAATGCAGGAGACCTGGATTCCATTCCTGGGTCGAGAAGATCCCCTGGAGAAGGGATAGGCTACCCACTCCAGTATTCTTGGGCTTCCCTTGTGGCTCAGCTGGTAAAAAATCCACCTGCTATCCGGGAGACCTCGGTTTGATCCCTGGGCTGGGAAGATCCCCTGGAGAAGGAAAAGGTTACCCATTCTAGTATTCTGGCCTGGAGAATTCCATAGTTGGGGTCTCAAAGAGTCGGATGTGCCTAGCGACTCAACAACATTGATAGCTGAACAAGAAAATGCTCATAGCTTTTGTCTTTCCAATTTTTTGCTGAGTATACAACCTCTGAACCCAGGCACATTTTAAACTCTTATTCACAGCCTTTCTTAGAGAGTGAACAGCCCTGGGCTAAGGCCAGTGACATGGTTGTGGGGTACATGCTGATGGAGTGGGGTAGGCACCGTCCAGAAAAGAGGCTATTCTTTCCACCTCCTGGGATAGCTTTAAAGTTCTTTTACAAAAAGTATTAATAAATTTATTTATTGTTAATTGGAGGATAATTACTTTACAGTATTGCACTGGTTTTTGTCATACATTGACATGAATCAGCCACAGCTATACATATATGCCCTCCCTCTGGAAATTCCCTCCCCACTCCCTCTCCACCCCACCCCTCTAGGTTGTCACAGAGCCCCAGGTTCGAGCTCCCCGAGTCATACAGCAAATTCCCATGATAGCTTTACAGTTCTGAGCGTACTGGTAACATCCCAGGACCATGTACTTTGTCGTATTTTTGCCACAAATTGTTACTCTTTATAACTAATAGGGTCAGGCTTTTATACACTCAATACAAGGATGGACGAAGACATTGTTTACTGGGAGAGTTCTCGGTCTGTTTGTTTGGTGAGCCAGCACCCGTGGGTTATTTACTGTGTGCAGAATTCTTTCCTGAGGCTCTTGAAGATTTTCCTTTCTGGAGAAGCCTGTAATTTTCAGACTTCTATGACCTGGTGATCCCAAAGATTAAAGACAGGGATCCTCTATCAATATATCTCCCAAAGAGACACACTTTTCTCTAGAAAGTGTGTTTCACCAGCTAAGAACTAAGGGCTCAGGAGATCAGAAAAATAAATGAATGTTCTTCCTTGATTCAGATCCCTGATGATCCTAAATTTGGAAAGGAGACCAGTTGAAAAAAATTACTATATATCTTTATAGCTCCCTAGGGCTGTCCTTCTTAAAGGGCACACAAATCTTGAGTCATTTATATTAAACAAGGTTTGGGGCGAGGTTCTTAGATTCTTCACATCTGAGAATTTCTCCTGTGGATGCTGTTGGCCTATGGACCAAACTTTGGGTGATAATGACATGGAGAGTTTACAGTGAATAATTTTATTGGGTTATATTGCTAGCTCAGTGGAGATTAGATTTTTGAATTATTCATGGCTTTTAATTTATTCATTTGTAAAACTTTAATGACATGCTGGAATTCTAATGTAGTCTACATAATTAATAAATCTTATTATTTGGCATGATTAAACATTGCAGAAAAATATAAATAAATCCTCAAATATAATTTTCAAAGGAATAAATTCTGCCAAACGATTTTTTGTTTTTGGATTTCTGTTTCAGAAATTCACTGGAAATATATGCCATAGAATCGGTCAGTAAAGCAAATTTATGAATCAGATGATTATCAAAAGATAACACTGCCTTGACCAGATGAAAGAGCCTGCTCTCTGAAGACCTTTCAGTATGTATGTGGACGGTGTCTGCTATGAGTAATCTTAGCCAGAGATACACAGTAAACAGAATTCATGCTCCTCTGAGAAGCAAAAGTTTTGACTTCCCCCACTCAGTGTTTTAAAGCTTTTCCTAACTGTTAGAGCCTTTTCTGCATACTGTTTGACTATAGTAAATGTAATTCCAAATCCCACTGTACACCACTGGGAAGATGTCAAACCTTTAACTTCTGTAAGCTCAGATACATTGTTTTTATTCAGTCCCTACGTCTTGTCTGACTCTTTGAGACCCCATGGACTGCAGCACGCTGGTCCTCCCTGTCCCTCACCATCTCCCAGAGTTTGCTCAAGTTCATGTCCATCGAGTCGGTGATGCCATCCAACCATCTCATCCTCTGTCGTCCCCTTCTCCTCCTGCCCTCAATCTTTCCCAGCATCAGGGTCTCTTCCAATGAGTGGGCTCTGCACATCAGATGGCCAAAGTATTGGAACGTCAGCTTTTGCATCAGATATAATGTATGAATAATATGCATTTATAATGTATCTGACATACATATGTGTGTATATAGCAATAAAATATTTGCATATCTTCAGAGAATAATTGTGAACCTTTGAAGGTGATTAATATATGTAGCCATTTCAGAAGAAACAGTTGAATATCACCTAGTAATGTCTTCCTTTAATTCTTAGATTTTTAGCTGTGTTGAGCTACCCATAGCAAAAAATGTGCCGTCTGAGCCATTTCTATGTGTGGTGTCCCAGGATTAACCTCAGTCATACTGTGTGCATCCATCAATACCGCTATCCACTATCCATTTCCAGAATGCTTTCCATCTTGCAGACAGAAGCTCTGTCCTCATTAAACAAGCCCCCGTTTCCCCTCCTGCTGGCCCCTGGTCACTGCTGTTCTACCTTCTGTCTCTGTGAATTTGATTCTTCCCGGTACCTAGCATAAGTGGAAAATTATCTACTATTTTCTAGTCAAATATGGAAGTACATAATCTGATGGTTGCAGATGTTTAAAAACATAAACCAGGAAACCAGTCAGAAGCACATTGAAGTCAGAATGATGCAAAGGCAAGGTTGAAAGAGCCCAGTTTCTCAAGGACTTCCTTCTTTTGTGTGGCTACACCATTGAGCATGAGTTTCGTAGGTGGTACTACTGGTAAAGAATCTGCCTGTAATGCAGGAGACCCGGGTTCAACCCCTGGATTGGGAGGATCCCTTGGAAAAGGGAATGGTAACCCACTCCAGTCTTCTTGCCTGGATAATTCCATAAACGGAGGAGCCAGGTGGGCTGCTGTCTATGGGGTCACACAGAGTTGGATACGACTGAGCGACTTCACTTTCACTTTTCACTCTCCTGTGTTGGAGAAGGAAATGGCAACCCACTCCAGTGTTCTTGCCTGGAGAATCCCAGGGACGGGGGAGCTTGATGGGCTGCCGTCTATGGGGTCGCACAGAGTCGGACACGACTGAAGCGACTTAGCAGCAGACTTTCTACTAAATCATGGAGGCAGAATGAGATCAGAGAAGACTCTCACGTCTGACTGTCCTTTCAACTAAGAGGAACTCGGGTATATTTCATTGACAGTCTTGGGGGCCTGAACCAGGGATGGTCTTCCAAGTTCATCCTTTGTTCAGGAGTCTGAGCTCTTTCTTTGGCTGGCCTCTGTTGTAGTACTGTGAGTACAGCTGCAGAAAGAGGGTTCCTGCCTTGTGGAGCTTTCACTTGATCGGGGGAAACTAGACAAAAAAGTAAGCTCAATATGAAAATGATATTACATATTCAGCAGGGAGGAATGCTTTGTTAAAATATGAGGCAGGAAAGGAGACGGGAGGGGGTGTAAGGTAGGACCAGGGAAGGTGGAACTCAGAGGGAGGGAGATATGGGCTGTGTGTGTCTCCCACAGATGGGAAACCCAGTGTGGGAGTTGCCTGGTATGATTGAGGAACAGAAAGGATGGGGGTGCAGGCAGAGTTGGGAGTGAGGGGGAGACCGGGATGTGATGAGGCTGGAGAGCCAGCAGAAGACCAGAGCAAAGGAGAGCTTGTAGTCAATGATATGGACTTCGGCTATTGCTCGGAACGAGATGGGGGCCTCTAAAGGGCCTTAGCTGGAGCAGTGACTTGATATGACATGTTTTGGAAGAGGCACTCTGACTGTGACGGGGTTGTGCGCAGAAGTAAAAGTGATGGTCAAGAGAGCGTTGTGCAAATGCCGTTGATTTTTACTGAGCAGCTTGGACCAAGATGGTAGTGATCGAGGTGGTCAGCCACGGTCTGAAAGTGGAGACAACAAGATTTGCCTAAAGATGAGAAGGCTGAGTTTGCAGTGTTTGACCTGAGCACCTGGAAGGGTGGAGCTGTCACACTCTCAGGTGAGAAGCTTCGGGAGCGCTGGCACGACAGGGGATTTGCAGAGTTTGTTTGAAATGGATGACCTCTTAGATGTCCAGGTAGAGATGAGGGGCTGGGAGTTGGTCCCGAGAATGAGTGTAGTGTCTTCAGGAGAGGAACCACTGTCATACTTACTGTTTACAGATGGGGAAACAGAGCTAGGTGCTGCTTAGGTAATTTACCCAGCGACTTACAGCCAGAAGGAAATGGAGATCGGAATATGAATTCTATCTGTCCTCTTACCCTCCCTGGATGGAGGGTATCTCACTCTTTGCTTATTCTTTAATAGGTTCTCTTGAGTATGAAATAGCCATTGGACAGATCCTAAGGGGGAGAAGGAGCTTTCTTTGCTGGATTTTCAGTTAGTGAATACTTAAGAGACAGCATAACTCTAAAGCAGCATAATTAGGGTATCCAGCTTGTAAATTTTCAACATTGCATCTTACAGTTCTTTACCTCTGTCTATGGTGTTGCCTCCCCTACCAACCCCAACTCTGCCTTCTGCTCCGGCTTTAAATTCTTTCCTCTCATTTCTAAATATTTCTAGCTCATCCTTGTAACCAGCTCACCTCTTGACACTGCTGTTCGTGAAGGATATTTTTCTAGGTTTACGGTGGGCCAGAAAGGCAGGGAAGATTACTTTCAAAAGAAATAAACATAAAAATGCAAAGTAGGGTACTTATTTTATGTGCCCTTGATAAGCTGTTGATTTGCAATCTGCCACTTTCCCCCCATTGATTTACAATGGAAGACTTTTAAAGAATGACTCATATATTCCACAACATATTAAACTGGTTTCTGAGAGAGGGAGAAAAAAAAGTGCATTTGGTGGCAACTTGGTTCACCAGGTTGACAGACATCAAAATACACTATTTAAAAAAAAAAAAAGAAGGAGAATAATTTAGGTGAAAGAATATATTTTAGGTTAATATACTCAAGGTCAGATTCTAACCACTTAATTCCTCTAAGACCTTGAATAAGTCACTTTAACTCTTAAAGTCTCTTTCTTCACCAGGTAAAGAGGGATACCTTTTCACCCCCATGGGGTTGGAATATTAGTGAGATATTTATAAAGTCTGGCTTTACTCTGGCCATTAGCAACCACACATGTAGGTGTGGGAAGGGTAGGGTCTATTCTAATATACCGTGACCACATCTGAGAAGCCCTGAGTTTGGATAAAGAGAGAGATTCCAGAAAAGGAGCCTGAGAAGGAACCGGTGGAGATAGAGGAGGAAGACTGGAGGAGTGGAGTCTCCCAAGCTGAGAGGGCCGGGTGTTTGCAGGAAAAGAGAGTCGCAGGTCAGCAGATGGAGACTAATCGCAACTGGGCCATCTTTTGCATCCACCGTTACCAGTAGCAAGAGGTAATGAGAGGACAGAGTAGCAGGCATGAGCACAAAGTACCACTTCTTGGCCTCTTTACATCATCACTGGGCTCACTTCACCCGTGAAGTAGGGATGGGGTCCTCCCTAAGCCATCAGCTTATCCTGGGGATGAAGTTGCAAAAGTCAGGTGGGCTTCCCTTGTGGCTCAGCTGGTAAAGAATCCACCTGCAATGTGGGAGACCTGGGTTCCATCCCTGGGTTGGGAAGATTCCGCTGGAGAAGGGAAAGGCTCCCCACTGCAGTATTCTGGCCTGGAGAATTGCATGTGTAGTCCATGGGGTCGCAAAGAGTCCAGCACGACTTTCACTTCGGACTTCCCTGCATGGAGCCCTGTGAATTGTCAGTGCTGAAGAAGCGCCAGTTGCTAATACTGGTGGTGGTGGTGTGATCCACATGAAATTAGCAAAATATGACTAGATATCACTGTGTAAGGGTTTTTGTCTCTAGCAAAGAACCTCCCGGAAGTGAGAACGTCCAAGAAGCACCTGCTCCTCAATCTTCCAGGCTGCAGGACTGGTCAGACCGGGCCAGCTCTCCCCTGGGCTGAACAACCATTCAAGGTGACCAAGAGGAGTCAGGGTGGGAAACAGGGGCTCGAGAAGGGAGTCAGCGAAGGAGAGACGTTCGAAGCCAGTAGTCTTGAGAGTATTATTTTAAAATCAACCCAAAATGTATGTTCTTAAAAAGACACTTAATGACCGAGGGGGCGGTTTTATATTTTAATATTCAGCTTGCAGACGACAGAGGTGTGCTATGTTTAGAAGGCAGCAAGTCGAGCTGTTAAGAGCACACTTTTGGAGCCAGTAAAACCCACGATAAGAATCGCAGCGCTAGGACGTATTTACTGTGTGAGCGTTTTTTACTTGTCTAAACATCAGTTTTCTTATCTGTCAAATGGGAGACGTAAGAGCTAACTCCCTGGGTTATTTAAGGATAAAATTGTATAATATTAGAAAAAAAACTTTGCAGAGGGCCTGGGGCATGGGAAAGGATCAATAGGAAAAATATCAGCCAGATATTGTAGGATGATAGAATGTGATAGATGGATAGATTAATAGATAGATAGACCCTGTTTTCAATCCTAGGAAAAATAGATATTAAGTATTAATTAGATATTAAGTATTAATTCTAATCTTAACGTTCCTTAATCACATAAATTATTCAGTTAATACTCTGAGAAAGCTAAACCACCATTGATGTCAGAAAGGAAGATGTTGAGACTTTGAGTGGCTTAGAATTCTATTTATTTCATCTTCACCGTTTCTTAAGTGGCACGCTGGCCACATGTTAATGAATCTTAACTTTTAGGCTTACCTACATTTGTGTTGGTAAAGAAGTAGAACTGCCCGACATTCCTGAGAATACATGTAATAGGATATAGGTAATGTCATTTTCAATGAAAAAAAATCTTGGGAATAGGAAACTCTGCCATGAGGAAGCAGCAAAGAAAGTATGTTTCTATTTAGTCATTTTACAGTTAATAAACATGAAGGAGAATGTTGGTCAACATCAGTTCTCAACAAGGAAAGCTGGCTCTTATTTAGTCAGCAATGGAGGGTGTCATATGTGAGCTTCCCTTTGTGAGCGTATTTCAAATAAATCTGGAAGTGTCTGTGAGTCAAAGATGTGGTGCGTGCAATATATGATGTAAAACAAAGACACGTGGTCTACGTAGCTCTGCAGACAAGTTGCCAGATGGTGTGTATGCTTGATTGAAAGGCACCCAAGACCAGGAAGCACCCACCTGTTACTCTCAGCACGCCATGGGAATGAAGAGTCCTCAACTTTCACAGCCCTCTCATTGACGACTCTTTTTTTTTTTTCTTTTGATACTTAATGTCTCTCTGTTACTTGTATCTATTATTCTAGGTGGTAGTAAGTCTTTCTGGGAAGGAAAAATCTAAATAATATAATTTAGTAAATAAACAAAGCTTAGTAAAACTTTTTTTTTTTTATTTTTTTTATTTTTAGTTTTTTATTTTTTAAATTTTAAAATCTTTAATTCTTACATGCATTCCCAATCTGATATCAGATAGTTTTTATAAATAAATATATTTGAAAAGGTTTGAATTCTAACTAGTCAAACAAATGAAAGTGCTTAGTTGCTCAGTCGTGTCCGACTGTTTGCGACCCCATGGACTGTGGCCCACCAAACTGTTCATGGGATTGTCCAGGCAAAAATACTGGCGTGGGTTGCCATGCCCTCCTCCAGGGAATCTTCCTGACTCAGGGATCGAACCCAGGTCTCCCCCAGTGTAGACCAGTTCTTCACCATCTGAGCCACCAGGGAAGCCAATGAATGGCAGGATGTTATTTTCAAGGAAAACACTATTTACCTATTATATAAACGTGAATTTCTTTAATGTGCCTCCAAGAAGCAGTCTGGTTTGCAAAACAGCAAGAAAAAAACAAAGGAAAGATAGATTTTGCTGATTGGAAAGTAAAAACAAAAAATTATAAGCTTTTTGAATATTGTCCTTTAGTCTGTAATTTGCTCTTATCCTTAGTATGGCCTCAGAGAGACTAAGATCATCTATTAGAGGTGATTGGAAAAGTGTCGAGTGAAAGGCAAGTCTAAATTAGTCAACAGTTGCACAGGTTTAGTAGGAGAAATAAAGCTCATATTTTGAACTGAAAGAGAAGTATGCAGTTTGAATTAATAGAAAACTGTCTCCTTTGGAGACTGTAAAATCAGTTCAGTCAGTTCAGTCACTCAGTCGTGTCCGACTCTTTGCAACCCCATGAATCGCAGCCCGCCAGGCCTCCCTGTCCATCACCAGCTCCCGGAGTTCACTCAGACTCATGTCCATCGAGTCTGTGATGCCATCCAGCCATCTCATCCTCTATCGTCCCCTTCTCCTCCTGCCCCCAATCCCTCCCAGCATCAGAGTCTTTTCCAATGAGTCAACTCTTCCCATAAGGTGGCCAAAGTACTGGAGCTTCAGCTTTAGCCTCATTCCTTCCAAAGAAATCCCAGGGCTGATCTCTTTCAGAATGGACTGGTTGGATATTCTTGCAGTCCAAGGACTCTCAAGAGTCTTCTCCAACACCACAGTTCAAAAGCATCAATTCTTCGGTGCTCAGCCTTCTTCACAGTCCAACTCTCACATCCATACATGACCACAGGAAAAACCATAGCCTTGACTAGACGGACCTTAGTTGGCAAAGTAATGTCTCTGCTTTTGAATATGCTATCTAGGTTGGTCATAACTTTTCTTCCAAGGAGTAAGTGTCTTTTAATTTCATGGCTGCAGTCACCATCTGCAGTGATTTTGGAGCCCCAAAAAATAAAGTCTGACACTGTTTCCACTGTTTTCCCATCTATTTCCCATGAAGTGATGGGACCGGATGCCATGATCTTCGTTTTCTGAATGTTGAGCTTTAAGCCAACTTTTTCACTCTCCTCTTTCACTTTCATCAAGAGGCTTTTTAGTTCCTCTTCACTTTCTGCCATAAGGGTGTAAAATAAAGGGCTGGACATTATGGGCTGGTCCAGCATGCCTGCACATCTGGTGTGGCCCAGGATGGAGGCATTAGTTACTAAGCTTAAGACTGTAACACTGAAGAGATGTATACTGTAGTCTTGGAACATCCAAGGAAGCCAGGGTTGCAGGAAGATGCTCTGGGATGGAGGGGCTTGTTCATGGGTTGAGGCAGGCTTTCGGAGTCAAGAAGGAAGGCAGATTGAGAGAGTGCTAAGTGTGCTACCACTTTGGGAATTGCTAGGGGGTGAATTTGGACTTGGGAGCTGGAAGAGATTTGGAGCATTTCTGTGCAGAGAGGAATCAATCAGAGTGAAATGTTTTTTTTGTTCAGCATGAAGTGCCAAGTTGCAGTTCTGAAGCAACAATGTCAACGAGAACGTGTTGAAATTCCTTTTTTCCTTTTCTTTGTGGACGCTGGGAGAAGAGAAAGCAATGGAAGCTATAAATGATTGATTATCAGTCACTGAAGACACAGAACTGCATTAAAATAGTCACTAGGAGATGGAGGATGTGCCAAAATTGAGCTAAAACCTTTCCTCTTCAAAGCATCATTTAGGATCGCCATAATCATTGATCATTAAGATTGTCCTTACTCAAAGGGATAAAACTTAAGTTTGTGTTTGTGTAAGTTGAATCATGTCTTGTATTTGATAGATATGTTGCATATGTGTGTTTGTATGTTAGATGCTCAGTCATGTCTCACTCTTTGTTACCCCATGGACTATAGCCTGGTAGACTCCTCTGTCCATGGAGTTCTCTGGCCAAGAATACTGGAATGGGTAGCCATTCTCTTCTCCAGGCTAATAATTCTGGTCCCTTTCTGGATCTCCAGTAGCCATAAAAATTGTCACTCTGGCATTGATGGTCCCCTATCGCCATGCATTGCCCTCTGCCCTCAGCCATATACCCACATCTGTATCTGGTCACTGACGTCCACGCTGAGTCACCAACCACACTTTCTAACAAAGGGTCTTGCCTGCACCCTTATTCGCCCTCATAGCGGATTTTGGTAAATGTGGGAATGTGTGTGGCTTTACCATTTTTCTAGGCTGATTTTTCTCTAGATAATTTGAAACCTATATTTGGAACTGTAGGAAATGAGGTTTTAAAGTGAACACTAGCATATTCTAGGATAGTTTAACTGACCCAGATAGGATTCCAATAGATGATGAAAGATGGCTAATGAAAGCTGAGTGCTAAGTAGCCCCCTCAAATATCCTTTAAATCTATTCCCTCCGTTTTCTCCTGTGTAGGGTTGAAGGCTGCCTTAATGGAGAAATTGTGCCTAAATTGTGGTATTCGGTCGGTACCCTTAAAAGGGCTGTGTTCCTTTCTGATCTGTATTTCCAGAAGGGCATAGATTTGAGGGGTATTTGGGACAATGACCAAGATGTTCTTTGATGCAGAGATCACATAACACAAGGACTACTCAAGGAAAATGGGACCCTTAACTTGACAAAGAAATGTCTTGATTGAAACAAACTTACTGACCTGTATTTCAAATGAACGTCCTCTAGGCATAATAGAGCAAGCTATTTAGTCTTTCTCTCCATGAAGGGTTAGAACCGTTAGGCAGGGGCCACACGGAGAGTGATTTCAGCTCGGATGAGAATTTTCTGACAACCCGGGCCGTTCCTCTCTGTAACAACCAGAGTTGTCTCAGGCAGTCATGGCTACTAAAGGAATGCAGGCTGGGGCTAGCAAACCACTGGTCAGAATTTCTTGGCTGGGTGTGTGCGTGCTAAGTTGCTTCAGTCGTGTCTGATTCTGTGCGACCCTGTGGACTATAACCCACCAGGCTCAAATCTCCAGGCAGGAATACTAGAGTGGGTTACCATGCCCTTCTCCAGGGGATCTTCCCCACCCAGGAATCGAACCTTCATCTCTTATCACGCCTGCATTCTCAGCTCTTGGAGGACAAGGATCTAGCCTTTTTCTTTGGGTTCTCCAGTGCTCAGAGCAGTGATAGGCAATAGGTTGAGAGTTCAGTCAATCAGTCATTTAAGTTGCTCAGTCGTGTCTGACTCTTTGCTACCCCGTGGACTGCAGCATGCCAGGCTTTGCTGTCCATCACCAACTCCCGGAGCCTGCTCATATTCATGTCCACTGAGTTGGTGATGCCATCCAACCATCTCATCCTCTGTCCTCCCCTTCTCCTCCTGCCTTCAGTCTTTCCCAGCATCAGGGTCTTTTCCACCGAGTCAGTTCTTCTCATCAGGTTTAGGGTTAGCGTCTTAAATTTCCTTGTTCTTTCACTCAGTTGCCTTGAGAGAGAGCTACATTTTCACGAGTTTAACATCCTTCCTTTACTTGTGGGTTTGGGTTCATTAGGGGATTGGCAGTTCTGATTTATTTCATAAAATTTCCATCTGATAAAAATCATTTTATCTCCAGATCTAATTCTCTTCTGATAATAATTGCTTCCATAACACAGTTTGATTAGAATCACATGGACACATTTGTAAAAACTCTGTTCTTTAATTTTTTTGCAGTGTTGGGGTATCTAGAGTTCATTGGACATGTTAGACATGAAAAAGGACTCAGGAAAAATTCTTTCTAGAAACCACTGTGCGTTTGTCCTCCCAGCATGGCGAATGTCGCCGTGGTCATAAGGCATTTACAGAGTGAACTGTCTTCACATTTACAGCTGTTAGCTCATCATGCATGCGCAGCGCACTTCCTTATCTTTCAGAGAAAGGGAAGAACATTGGGGAGTTTAAGTGTTTGTCCATATGGCTTGAAGAAGGGCCGAGCTGAGATCAGTGTGCAAACTTCAGCTCGGGGCTCTCTCTTCTTCCTTGCATAAACCATGCCGTTAACATGTATTGATAATCCTTATGCTGTGGAGTGTCCACATAGCGTGAATTCAGTAGGGAAACCCATTAGTCAAGGGTAGCTGTGACCATTGTGTGAAGTGCCTTTTAGTGCCAAGTCACAGCAACCTACGAAATGTGCTTTTGAAAAATGTATATTGTACCTTGAAAAATCCTGCTGTGTTTCAGAACAAGAAGGGGACCCAATGTTTTACTCTAGCACATTAGGCAAGGATGGGTATATAGCAAAATATGAATCATCCCAAGCAGCCTGCGTTGTATCTTCCAAATATCATGAGGAAAAATGCATTTAACGTCTTGAAACTTCTAGATATTTAGCTCTCTTCCTTAAATTTCTGCATTTGTTTTTAGTAATGACTAAAAAAAAAATCACATGTTGGATTTTATATGTAGATTAAGAGTTTTTCCTGCTGACAACCAAAGGTGAGATATATTCAGAGGTTTTTCTCCCTTTTAGAATCACTCTGGATTCTGAATTGTTTGTGTAGCACTTTTATTTATCTTCTTAAATGACAAGCATAGCCACATATTTTTGTAAGGAGAATTAATACTATTACTCCTCGGGTAAAAACATCTTTATGCAGTGCTGAGTCATTCAATCTAAGAAGTGTAGAACTCAAAAAGACCAAATGGAAAGAAGCTTTAGAAATTTGATTCTCATCCAACTTTTAGATTTTATACAATTGAAAAATTTTTTAAAGCCAGAAATGTAAAGTCACTTGCCCAGAGCCATACATTTATAGTTTTCATATGATTATATTAGTTAACAACATTAAATTAAACTATATCCAAGCTATAAAGTATTAGTAGTGCCCTAGGCTTAGGTTTGGTGAATAAATATTTCTTGAGAAGCTCTGAACATGGCTCAAATTTAACTAAAAGGAAACCTTTTGCTTTTTAATTGCTATATTGACTCTTGTGCTAGAGACATTTCACAGGATCCAGAGCTGTAAGATGTGAGTTGGGGCTTGAGATACATAAATTGAGAGCATTTTAATACCAGTTTCAACAGCTCAACCCCATCCATCAAAATGTTAATCCAGCCTTCCAATTCTAGGAGGAAGTAAACATTATAAATTCTTCCTTGACGTATATTCCTTTTTTTTTTTTTTAAATGATTGAGAACACCCTGTTACACAAGTTCTAAACCAAACTCCACAATAAGTTCAGAAGGTTCAACTCTACAAGCAATTTTGACAAGGATGGAAATGGCGCATTCTCACTTGACAGTATAAACCCCGGAGGGCACAGTTTAATCAGGTCCTGCTGTGATTCATGGGGTCTCAAAGAGTCAGACATGACTGAGCAACTGAACTGAACTGAAGAATTCCTTTCTCTGCCTCTGGGGTGCCCACTGCACGGGGGAGCAGCCCTGGGGAGTTACCATGAGTGAGACTGCCTCCGTGTAAATTACAACAGGAACAGCCTAGAGGTGCTGGGGATAGGCAGGGTATACAGCATCACTTTACAACAAGTGCAGTAGAGAAAAATGGTCTTTGATCTAACCAGTCTAGCTCCTTCGAAGCAGGGAAGAATTTGAAAAAGAAGAGCAATGGGAATATTATGCAGACGTAACACATAATAAGTGAATCATGACTTTGCTCCTAATTGAAACGATCAGTTTACAATCTCAAGTTTGTAAAAGAAAAAATTCTGCGTGTCTGTATTTTACATACTCATGTACATACATGCTATGCTTAGTCATTCTGTCATGTCTGACTCTTTGCGACCCCGTGGACTGTAGCCCAGCAGGCTCCTCTGTTCACAAGGACTCTCCAGGCAAGAACACTGGAGTGGGTTGCCATACCCTCCTCCAATGCATATTCATATACCTTAGCATGTTGTCTTATCAGCAAGTATAAAAGTGTGGATGAAAACACACCAAGATACTCATTTGGGGTGTAACGAGGGGAGATTGTGGGAGGTGTGAGTCCAGAGGGAAGAGGAAGAGCCAGAGCCATTAGCGCTCTAGCTTAACTGGATGCCTTTTAACACAAAATGAACCTAAGCTCTGAGGGATTTGATTTTTTTTCCCCCTTAACGTATAATATTTCCTTCACTTTAAAAATATTTTTTTGCACCTCCTAGAAGATTCTGAGCTCCTTATAATTCAGCTGGAGATTCTAGTTGTTCTAGTTGCAATTTCCAACCCAGAAAGTCCATGCTCGCCTCTGATCCCCATTTCCACTGCCCAGATATTGCCTACCAAGCACTGCAGGTCAGGGTTAGGCCTGATGTCTCTCTTCTCACCTTGGTCAAGGGCCATCCAGATTTGATCAGGAATCTAAGCTCTCAGTCCTGTCTGCTGAACAAATAACGTGGAAAGAAAGTCTTGCTTTGCGGGCCATGCTTTTTATTCAGGTAGAGCTCTGGCATTGAGGAGAAAAATGGGGATTTGATGAAAGCTCTTCAGGCTGGGCCTCTGGAAATCAATACTGCGTTTGCAGAGTTAGGCAAAGCTGGAGCTGACGAGGGTCCAAAGGCAGACTGTGCTCCTGAAACTGGAACACGTGAACAGTAGAGAGGACTCTCTTCTTGAAACAGGAGCAGAATTCTGCCTCTGCAGAAGATTTTCCTAAGCCATTTTAAGTGCTAATGTGTTTTGTTTTCCTGCAACGTTGACCTGCTCTTGCAGTGGCGGTTGAGTTGAGCTGGGCCTGATCACCGTCTCCAGTCGTCCTGGCTTTCGTCGCTGCCTCTGATGAGCTCGGCTCTCCATCCGACCCCCACAGGCTCCACCAGTGCCCTTCATTTTTGGCTGTCCAAGCCTGCATGGCCCTGCCAGTAGGATGCTGAACTGGCTGCATGCTGCTTTTTCAGAGTAAGACAGGCTGGGAGGGGGGTGACTTTTGACTGATTGATGAATTACCTTTATTTTTCTGGGTCAATATTTTTCTTGCCCTGAATTTCACGGCTGCCACTGTTCTGGGAACTTAAATTCTAATAACATACAGAGTGGGCTTTGATTTGATACCTGTTGAAAAAATGAAATATTATTTCCTGAACATGAAATGTCTAACTTTTCTCACTTTTAGCAAATGACTTCTTAAGTCGTACAAATTTATTTTAGGGGGCTAGTAATACATTCGGAGAAGGCAATGGCACTCCACTCCGGTACTCTTGCCTGGAAAATCCCATGGACGGGGGAGCCTGGTAGGCTGCAGTCCATGGGGTCGCTAAGAGTCGGATACGACTGAACGACTTCACTTTCCCTTTTCACTTTCATGCGTTGGAGAAGGAAATGGCAACCCACTCCAGTGTTCTTGCCTGGAGAATCGCAGGGACGGGGGAGCCTGGTGGGCTGCCGTCTTTGGGGTCGCACAGAGTTGGACACGACTGAAGCAACTTAGCAGTAATACATTGAGGAATTCTCTGCACAGTGGATGGTAACACTGATGTCGGACTGGAAATTTCTGGAAAAGATTCCTGTTTTCTTCAGGACAGAAATGTCTTGTGATGAAGGTTTTAAGAATGCCTTGTTTTTTGCTCCCCTGGAAGGAAATAGCAGGAAAGCAGTTTTTTTTTTCCCTCCCCCCAGTTTTATGTGTAGTTTCTGTGCTTTAAAGTCTCCCAAGAGAATCCGATGCTTTCTTCCCTGGGAATTAGTGGTTAGCCGATGAAGTTTGAAGCGGATTAGGCATGCCTATAGTCCAGTTTTGCTTTTGCTGTTATTCATATGTTTTGTCTTCAGAAATTAGAGAACTGGGTGATGTTATGAGAAAGCGCTCACACAGCATTGGCCAATGTACCTGATTCATTGCACACATCACCTCAACCCTGATTTGCCATCATGATGGTCTCCATCTTGAAGATGAGGACATGGAGTTTGGGGAGTTTTAAGTTACTTGTCTGAGGTCATCCGGCCAGCAGGGGGTGCAACCATTGACATCTGTTCTGTCTGGTCTGTTGGCTACCGTTTTCCTCAGCTTCCTCCTGCCTTCCCTCCAAGCTGCACTGAGTCTAGGCTGAAGCCCACGATAGATCTGGGCTCCATACTGAGAGATCTTGGGGATCTCCATGCCATGTGATCACTCCTGTTTCTCTTGCCCAACTTGCGTTGGTTTTTATGGTTTCTCTCCTTCCTAACACATTTCTCCTGCTCCTTTTAGTCTCTTGACTCCTCTCTGTAAATGTTCCTCTGCTCAGCTCATCTGCTCTTACCTTCAGTTCACATGTATGTCTCTATCTGGAACCTCAACCTTCGCCTCTGACTTTTACTTTTCTTTTTCCGACTGCTCTAAGAGCTTGAACAGTACAACATCAACTCAGACTCAACCATGAATAAGAACAGTGCTTTCAGAAGAGGAGGCATATGGTTAAAATAATGTACATAGCATCCCGACTCCCTTTCCACTCAGAAATAAAAATGATCAACTAACATGTGCTGAGTATTGTATATATAACCCTGTGCTGGAAAAAGCAGTTTGAGATGATTCAGAGACTCACAGTTTGCTTTTGAAAAGTTCATCATCTCAAGAAGGATGCAAAATGTTCTAATGGGAGCTGTATAAATAGCCTAAATATACATACACACAAAGGGTAGCAGGAAGGTTGCTGGTCACAGAGAAGGGACTCAGGATGAAGATAATGTGCGGTCGTTTAACCTGACCCTTGGGGCCAAAAATTGTGTCACTAGAAAGGCCTGGGACCTGGAGATGATTTTTATTTGAGAGCGCTGGCTGTCTAGGAGAGTTCTTTTTTACCTTGCCGGAGTTCTGAGCCAATGTGCCTGAAACATATGTTACATTTATATCTTATTTTTAAGAAGTACAAGGGGAAAAAAAATAATAAAGGAGTAAAAGCAGTGCCAATTTCTTCTTAAAAGGCTATTTTAAAAAGCTGGCATCGAACCAGCGAATGTTAAGTACATCTTGTATTAGCTGTCACTTTAATTCAACACTCAAAGGGTGCTGATGCACCCAGCTTCACGGAGCAGGCTGACCCTCTCGGATGCCTTTTTCCTGCTCTGTGATTCCTCCGCCTCAGCTCAGTGCAGTTGGACCAGAGGAGTGGGAGCAATTAACCTGTCAGCATCTCCCATTTTTAGAGCCTTGTAATTTGCATGTGAAGTGAAAAGAAGTAAATTGTGAACATTTCAACTTAATTTTCCTAGAAGAGTGAATAGTGATCTGCCTCTCCTTCACAGAATGTGGGTGGTGACATTCAGTTCCCACCAAAAAAGTATAGCTGTTTTTCCCCTCCTTTATTTATAGGTGAGTCATCGTTTCAGGGTTTATGGGAGTTCTTCAGGCTGAGGAGTAAAAAGAGGCTTTCCGTACCAAATATGCCTCGTGGCATACCAACAAGGCATGCAAGAGAGAGTATCTGGACCAGGCTTTTTCAGCCTTGACACTACAGACATTTGGGGCTTGATAATTCTTTGAGGCTGTTCTGGGCACTGTAAGATGTTGAGCAACGTTCCTGGCCTTTACCTGCTGGAAGATGGTAGCTGTCCCCAAGTTGTGACGATTAGAGAGTCTCCAGCAGCAGCCAAATATGCCCTGGGGAACAGAGGGCAGAGACACTCCCAGTTGAGAACTCCTGATCTAGAATTATAGGGCTTCCCTTGTTTTGCAGTGGTAAAGAATCTGCCTACCAGGGCAGGAGACCCAGGTTCGATCCCTGGGTCGAGAACCCCTGGAGAGGGAGATGGCAACCCACTCCAGTATTCTTGCCTGGGGAATTCCATGGACAGAGGAGTCTGGTGGGCTACAGTCCATGGGGTTGCAAAGAGTCGGACACGACTTAGCGACTGAGTACGCACGCATGCCCGGTCTAGAATTATACGTGACAAATGATGACCTGCGTAATGACTTAGTGGGAGCAGATTTTTCCAGATGCTTCCCAGACTTCCGTGAGGAGTGCTGAGGGTTCAGAGTGATATTCAGAGAGTGTGAATGGTGAACTGAGCACATTGTGAGTTTCAGTCATGTTCACAGGGTGATGACCTAATTTCACTGAAGACTGCGGACCCACCTTGGAGCTATCCAAGATCCCTTGGAAAGAAAACCTCTCTCGCTCTTTAAAAAAAGTTTCTGCATCTTAAATGGTGGGCCAGATACTCATATTAAGAATTAAAGAGACAATGAAAGGACTCTCAGTCATGGCTTCAAAACAAATAGGACCTTTTCATGATTTGGTTGTAAATTATTGTTCAGTCACTCAGTCATGTCCACCTCTTTTCAAGCTCATGGACTGCAGCACACCAATTTTCCCTGTCCTTCCCCACCTCCTGGAGTTTGCTCAAACTCATGTCCATTGAATTGGTGATGTCATCCAACCATCTCATCCTCTATCACCTCCTTCTCCTCCTGCCCTCAATATTTCCCAGCATCAGAGTCTTTTCCAGTAAATCGGCTCTTCACATCAGGTGGCCTAAGTATTGGAGCTTCAGCTTCAGCATCAGTCCTTCCAGTGAACATTGGTTGTAAACAATGGCAAAAGAAGGGAATCAATGAGCAAGTGGAGAAAGTAGGAGGGTCTTCCCTAGGAGACCACGATGGGCAGTATTGTTAATCCTGCACAGTACAACTAAGTCAACATCCAGAAGTTAGACCATGCAACTCGAGACTGGGAAGTCAAAGGTTAGGTCAGGGCTAAGGCATTCCAGTGTTAGACTCCCAGCTTGTTTCCTAGTTTGCCAATCATTTCAGGAGAGGGGCATCTTGTCTACAGGACCTGACTCTTGAATAATGATCCGAATTCTCACCTTCAGGCTATCTTAGATGAAATGCAGCATGTCTTTCCTCTCCCCCGACGCTGGAGCATTCTAAACAAAGACTACTGGGACCTTACGAAGTACAGTAATGCCTTCTATTTACTGGAAACGGGTAGACTATGAGTCTTTCTTCATTAGCACCATCCAGAGAAGCTGGGTTACCTGCTCATTTATTTGGTGCCTGGAGCACAGAGGAGCGTTCTCGAAGTCAGACTGGCCATCTGGCAGGCAGAAGCAGATACTGTTGAGGGTGCTTGTTGGGGAAAGGGAATAAAGAATAATTCTTTAGTTGAGTCTATTTCTTCTTACTCTTCAGTGCCACCCTTCTGATTTATTGTTTTTTTTAATTAACTGTGACAGCAACAACAATGATTTAATATGTACAATAGGTCAAGGTTTCCAGAAGATTTCTTTTGGTTCTTGATTTATTGACAGTTACTCCAACAGATTCTTGACTTTAGTCACTTGATGAATCTGTTCATGGACCCCTAAAGATCAGCTTGACATATTTACTCCAGGATGTTTCTTTCACCTACCATTGGAAAACTATTCTGATCCTATGCCTAGCCCCGACACTAGCTGAGGTACAGTGAGATCCGCAAGTGAAAGGAACATTCCAGGAGGATGTGGTTATTCTCTAAGCAAAGATTTCTAAACCCTTTCATTTGCATTTCCCCCCTAGTGTGAGTTACTGTATTAACATATAGTATTCCTTAATGGAAGAGAAGTAAAGCTCTGTTAACGTTTATGATGTTTGTAAAAAAAAGAAAAAAAAGGTAATGATTGAATTCCCCGAGCACTGCATTTTCATTCAATGTACACTGATCCTTAAATCGCAAAGCAGGCTGGGAGAACCCTGGCTGCAGACACGGATTGCCTGCTTAACGGGCTCTAAAGCTCTTTTCTAAGAAATCTCCATCTTTGTCACTCTTTTCTTCCAGGTGTTGAATAATTTTAAAAGTGGCGGTTGCAACAATATGTTACAAAAGCTGACAGCTGGCCCCATTCAGTATACTTTTCTGTCCTTTTAGTCGAAAGCTCGGAGTGTTTTGCCCCATGGGGAGGGATGTGGAACTGGAGTTTATTTGGATTTAATGGAAGCATGCTGCCTGGTTAGAAAGAAGACTCCTGCCTGAGCAAAGCTTTCCACAAAGCTTGGATGCCAGGCCATCTTGCTTCCACTACACCAATATATCTTTGCTGTTCATTTTGAAGATGAAGATATTAGTAGTTTTTTCCTCCCCCTAATGGTGAGTCCTGGGTGTTCTTTGGAAGGAATGATGCTAAAGCTGAAACTCCGGTACTTTGGCCACCTCATGCGAAGAGTTGACTCATTGGAAAAGACTCTGATGCTGGGAGGGATTGGGGGCAGGAGGAGAAGGGGATGACAGAGGATGAGATGGCTGGATGGCATCACTGACTCGATGGACGTGAGTTTGAGTGAACTCTGGGAGTTGGTGATGGACAGGGAGGCCTGGCGTGCTGCGATTCATGGGGTCACAAAGAGTCGGACACGACTGAGCAACTGAACTGAGTTGAACTGGATGGTCAGTATTGTAAGTAGTTCCTGTTAATTTGATAATAAAGTCAGAATCATAATTCCCTGTTTAATTCATTCAATGCATATTCTCATTGCTGTGCCTAGAATGAATCATTTGTAAATGGCAACCCACTCCAGTATTCTTGCCTGGAAAATCCCATGGACAGAGGAGACTGGCAGACCACAGTCCATGGGCTTGCAAGAGTCAGACACGACTGAAGCCACTAAGCAACCTATAAAGTAGTTGGAAATCAGTCCTGACTATTCATTGGAAGGACTGATGCTGAAGCTTAAACTCCAATAATTTGGCCACCTGATGCAAAGAACTGACTCATTTGAAAAGACCCTGATGCTGGGAAAGATTGAAAGCAAGAGGAGAAGGGGATGACAGAGGATGAGACGGTTGGATGGCATGACCAACTTTATGGACATGAGTTTGCGTAAACTCTGGGAGTTGGTGATGGACAAGGAGGCCTGGCGTGCTGCAGTCCTTGGGGTCGCAAAGAGTTGGACATGACTGAGCAACTGAACTGAAAGTAATCAAGAGAAAGAGAAAAATGGAATAGTCTATGACCTCAAGAGGCTTAAAGGTCTGGTGGTAGAAGAAGGCATGTGATGGATTAACCCCAATGTGGATCAGATGGGGAGCACTGCTGAGTAAAAGTAGCGCCATGAGAGTTCTGAGCAGGGTCCAGGGGATTCAGGAGCAGTGGTGCTTTGAGCTCCTTTGGCAAGTTCTGGGCTATTACACTTAGACTTGACCATTCAAGGAATCTGTGTGTTGGTCTAGGGACTCTTTACAACTCTAATAGTCCAACTTTCTAGTCCAACTCTCAACTCTAGTCCGACTCTCTCACATCCATACATGACTACTGGAAAGACCATAGCTTTGACTATACAGATCTTTGTCAGCAAAGTGATGTCTCTGCTTTTTAATACGCTGTCTAGGTTTGTCATAGCTGCTCTTCCAAAAAGCAAGTGTCTTCTAATTTCATGGCTGAAGCTGGACCATAAAGAAGGCTGAAAACCAAAGAATTGATGCTTTCAAATTGTGGTGCTGGAGAAGGCTCTTGAGAGTCCCTTGGACAGCAAGGAGATCAAGCCAATTAATCCTAAAGGAAATCAACCTTGAATACTCATTGGAAGGACTGATGATGAAGCTGAAGCGCCAATACTTTGGCCACCTGATGCAAAGAAATGACACATTGGAAAAGACCTTGAAGTTGGGAAAGAGAGAAAGCAAAAGGAGAAGAGGGCAGCAGAGGATGAGATGATTGGATGCATCACCGATTCAGTGGACATAAACTGGGGCTGAGTGAAGGACCGGGAAGAGCCTGGCGTGCTGCAGTCCATGGGGTCTCAGGGAGTTGGACATGACTTAGCAACTGGACAACAACTAGAGACTCTCCCTCTCTTTGCTTCTGGCTTGGGAGACAGGTTGAACTGCCTTAGTGGTTTAAGAAAAATGCACGATATTAAGTAAACAGCAACAACAAGAGTTTTGGGGGAACCCTGAAACTGCTGAGAAGAGAGTCAGCAGGAGCTGATGTGGGCTCACAGCACAGAGGCTGCCTCTGGGGAGGCGTGTTGTGGAGCCAGTTAGGAGACTGGAATTGCGGCCATCTGATCACTTCCTGCTTGACTCTACTAAGAGAAACCCTGTCAATGAAGGGGCCCTAACTATTCTCTCAGAAAACATCCACACAATTGTGAAAGGAAAATTTAAGTGAAATCAAAGTGTTTGGTTGAACGGGAATTGAGGACTGAAATGGAAAAGCTAGGGCAAAATTACATGCTCATCAAAATGAATATGAAGCACTCATGACAAAAATAAGTCTCAAAATGGAAGCCCTTTTTAAGAAAATCAGTCCAAAACGCACCCTTGGCTACAGGCTACCTGAGACACTTCCTTCCAGCCTCTGGGCTCTGCTGGGTAAACTGAACAAGAGTCCTGTGTAACATCACCAATCTTATAATTCTTGGTATTGGAGTTTAAAGGAGCAACCAAATTTCGCTGAAAAACTATTAAACAAAATTTCAATTTTAAAGGAGACTTGCAAAGGCAAGTCTGCAATTTACAACTGATGATGATCCAGTGGTTAAAACTTCGCTTTCCAATGCAGGGGGTTCTGGTTTGATCCCTGGTCGGGGAACTGAGGTCCCACGTGCCTCTTGGTCAAAACACCAAAATGTAAAACGGAAGCAATATTGTAAGAAATGCAGTAGGACTTTAAAAATGGCCCACTTTTAAAAGTCTGTAAAAAATAATCTAAAAAGTAGGCTTGCAAGCCGTGCTTCCTCCGAGCCTAGCACGTACCTAGCACACAGGGGTCCAGTGTAGATTTATTGCATTCAAGTGGCAAAAGAGATGCTAAGCTTACATGTGTGTCTTTGTGTTTTTCTATTTCCACCTTCAAAAAATTTTGCAAGTGATGGAACCAAAAGTCTGATTAGTTTCAAGTGAAAATGGCAGACACCAAAATAACCTTGAAAGGTAATTCAGAGTGTGTTGTTTATTTACCATTTTTTCCTATAAAGCTGTGTTAACCATTCTGTCTTTCATCTTGGCAAAATAATGAATAGTTTTTATGTTGCTTGTTTTTTCATTATAATCATAAACTTTCCTTTTTTTTTTTTTGCTGATATAGAAGTCTTGAGAGAGAGAGAGAGAGAGAGAGAGAGAGAGAGAGACAGAGAGAGGAAGGGAGGAAGAGAAGGAGGCAAAGCAGGAGGAGATGGAAGAAGAAGGAAAAGATGAAGGGAGTAAAGACAGTAAGAAAAAATAATCAAAGGCAGTGCTGAGGTGGCTGCATTTCCTCCGGTGATATCACTTAGGGGTCTGGCCTCTGTCCCAAGACATTCTCCCCTTCCCAAGGCATGAGTTACCTATTTAAAAAAAAAAAATCAGACTAGATTTCCAGTCTGTTTTACTCAATACAGGGTACCAATTTGGCCCTCAATTTCCCTCAGTTGAATTTTTCTCTCCCGTGCAAAGCCTCATTATCCAGTGACAATCTCTCCTAGGTTGGTTTGGATGTGGTCACCTTTGCTGTGCTGAATAGGAAACTCTTAAAATGCTTCCTTGAAATTTAATGAAACAAGTTTCTGTTGGTGGTTCTAAGGTGCTACAATAGCAATGGTTTCAGCTCACAGTTTATGAGTAGTTAAGTGTTGGGAGAGACTTTCAAATATAGGCTCCTTAAACTCTCTTGCCTGCTTATTCTCACCCCCAGATAGCTTAGAAAGTATCTGTTCCTAGCACATTTCACGATGAAGCCTAAATTTTACATCATTGTTGCAAAGTATGTGATTTTTAGTGTATTTTCAGTATTTTAAAAATCAAAGTATACCATCTCTCTTTTGAGTCACAATCACATCTGGAAAGTACAATCATTTGTTAATCAGCGTTTTCCATTTTAGATTTTAATTTTTTAAGTTTCTCTTTTTAAAATATTCATTTATTTACTGTTTGTCTGTGGTGGGATCTTTGTTGGATCATAGGGAATCTTTTTATTGTGGTGCCTGGGCTCAATAGTCGTGGCACTCAGGCTTAGTTGCCCCAAGACATGTGGGATCTTAGTTCCCTGACCAGGGATCACTGCATTGCAAGGTGGAGTCTTAACCACTGGTCCACTAGGAAAGTCCCTGCATTTTCCATTTTGAAAGTACATAAGCAAGCTCTTCTTTGATGTTTGGAAAATTTCCATCATTTCCTTTCCTCCATGAACTTGTATTTTCACTTAAACTTCCCTTGCAGAACTTAAAGTAATAGGTTTATTCCTCACAACCTTTTGTTAATCATTCTTTCATATCTCTGTAATAAAAATATTTATATGACTTAAAAAATCTAATTTTCTAAATTGAATTTTTATTAGGATCATTGTTCAAAGCAATGTAATTTATAATTTTATGCTTAATAAACATAAAAGCTAAAATTATGTTAGAATGCGTGCCACTGAGGTTTTCCCAGGCGGCACTAGTGGTAAAGAACCCGCCTGCCAATGCAGGAGACGTAAGAGACGTGGGTTCAGCCCCTGTGTTGGGAAGATCCCCTGGAGGAGGGCATGGCATCACTGCAGTATTCTTGCCTGGAGAATCCCATGGATAGAGGAGACTGGAGTGCTACAGTCCGTAGGATCGTAAAGAGTCGAACATGACTGAAGTGACTTAGCATGCATGCATGCCAATGAAACGGAGGGAGCTTTAAAACAAATCTGCCAGATCTTGTATCTGGGGTGAGTATTATTTATTGCTAGAATGGTAAAAGCTCCAGAGTCAATGCTCTTTTAATTTTTATAGCTTTAAGTGCCGAGAATACTTGTTCATATGAATAAGCTGGTAGAAAGATTTCTGCATCCTTCTCTTCCCCGTGCTGAATTTTTTTAAAGTTTTAATTCTTTCTTGTTTAGTAGATGCTTCTTTTTCATTGCCTAGGCACCCTTCCTGAGTATCTGAGGTCTTAAAAGTCCAAATCAAGGTTTCTATGGTTTGAAATCTGACTTGGAGGTGCTTCCTACAATGAAAAATCCCTTTTGAAGGCAATACTGTACTGTTCATCCCAGACCCTTCAAATCAGAAGTGCCATTGGCAACATGGACCATCAGTGGCTTATGGTTCATGGGGAATTGCGGCTGCCAGGAACTGCCTGCCAAGCTACCACCAGTGACTGGCTGGTGCAGAGAGTGAACGTGAAAGTGTTAGTTGCCCAGTTGTCTGACTCTTTGCCACTCATGGACTGGAGCCAGCCAGGCTCCTCTGTCTGTGGAATTCTCCAGGCAAGAATACTGGAGTGGGTAGCCCTTCCCTTCTCCAGGGGATCTTCCTGACCCAGGGATCAAACCCAGGTCTCCTGCACTGAAGGCAGATCCTTTACCACTGGGCCATCAGTGATACAGAGGTACGGAGTCTGCTTTCAGCTGGGGACAGATCTTCAGGGTCATCCCAGCCCAGAGCCTCCTGAGGTTCCGAGGGCTCACTTTTTGTTCTGCTTGATCCTGCCTTTCTCGCATCATTGGAGGTATATTCCTGGGAGCACCTCTCAAGCACCACTTGACTCTCGAGACTGTTCTCAGGAAACTCACTGTGAAACACCTGTTCATTAACTTGCACTTTGAGAGTGCGGTTCTGTAGAAGACAGCTTAAAAATCAGTCTGTTTTGGGTGGAAAGGATAGAGTGGGCTTATCCCACTTGTTGTGGTTATTTTTGATGCTATCTCTTTTTGGTGTTTCTCATATGAAATATTTGTATTCAACACGAGGACCTTTGCTGAAAATATGTTGTTGTGGTTGCTAAGTCTGTGCACAACTAAGACGGTGCTAGGTGGTGCACGACTTAGTTGCTAAATCGTGTCTAACTCTTGGCGGCTCCACGGACGGTAGCCCGCCAGGCTCCTCTGTCCATGGGGTACTCCAGGGAAGAATGCTGGAGGGGGTTGCCATTTCCTCCTCCAGGGGATCTTCCCGACCCAGGGATTGAACCCAGGTCTCTCATATTGCAGGTGGTCTCCTTCAGGCACATATGGTCCAGCCTTAATAAATACTCCCCTTGATGTTTTCCTAATGAGCCCCAGATAGTTTGTCTTTCGGATTAGCTGTTTTCATTCTGGTTTGAGAGGTAGGATAAACTTGAGTGTGCAGGATACTCAAATTTAAGAATTTGATAACCCCCCCCCCCAATTAAAATGCTTCCGTTAAGAACTATGTTGTTGTTAAAGACTTGGTTTCTAACAGAGCACATATAAATATGTGCTCAGTAGCATGGAGCCTGGGGAAAAGCTAACTAACATAGCTTATGAATAATGCAAAATTTTGTTGTTTATGCCATTTCCATCTGTTGTGTACACGATATTTATGATAGTCACAAGATAAACTGATAGGAGTGTGTATGCTGCTAATATGTATATATTTAAAGAAGTCTTTAATTACTGTTTTTATGGAAGAATGGTGCCATGTACTCTAACTCCAAGGAGATGAGGATTGAGAAATAACGTTTCAACAACACAAACAACACAAACCACACAGACCCTTTGGAACATCCAGACGTTTGTTTTCATGAGTGACATTTGATCTGTGTCTTATCACATTCCTGGGTCTCCTAGCACTGCCAGCACTGCTCCTGGTTGTGCCTTAGATGGCTCAGAAGGAGAATGGGTGTGAGCGCCACGATTCCGTCTTTTCCCTGCTGACTTGCCACTCGTACCGCTTCTCCATGGCTGCCTGTTGACTCAGCTGCACCAGGAGGGATGACTTTTGTGTGTTTTGAATGCTGTCTTAACCTTGAAACTTATCTTGGGAATGAATGTTTTAATGAAGCGAGAGTTCCTAGGGAAAGTAGCAGAAAAACACATTTTCTTCTCCGTAAACCAAAAGGTACAATCCCACCAAGGAAAGTTTTGTTAACTCTATAATCTGTAGATTTGTTGAGTTACCGCAGTTGGGTGGAAAGTCATCCTGGCAGAAGAACCAGCTCCTATCACTGGGTAAGAACAATGGCCAATTGACTGGGTGGCTACAGGCAGGCCAGTCAACCTCTCTGAACTTCACCATGGTGATTAGAAAAAGGCATGGTTTGGGCTACATGATTTCACACTTTCTTTCAGCACAAACATTTTTACAAGTCTTATATCAACTTGATTCTCACTGTCAAAATATTCATTATGGGCTCTAAGACCATAAACACTATTTAAGGTTTATAAAAATGGATTCTCCTTTCTTTCTTAACATATACAAAAATTGTTTAAATGCTTTGCTATTTTTCCCATCTAAATGCTTCTCAGACGTTTTGATTTCCCCCTCCCTTTCTCTCTGTTCTTCTCTCTCTCTTGTTGGAGGAGTTGTTAAAACAATTTGGAGCCTGCTTTCCACCATTTGGGGGATAATCCTGTTAGTCTGGAAAGAGGTCAGTCACTTACTTTCAAATATGGCTTTCTTTTATGACTGTCTTCTGACAGTTTTCCTGAGTTAGAGACTTAGAGGCATCAGAGGGCTTCTTAGAAGCGTTCACGTTAACTGAATTGAGAAAATGTGAAATCTAAAGTGTTGGGGGAAGAACTATGTCTGAGCGTTCTATCAGATACAGCTTGTCATGAATCTGTGACAGGTAGGTAGCCATGTGATTTAAGATCAGACAGTGGCCCAAATATTTCTTCCATATTTACCCAAATTATAGCAAATACTAACAACTCTTTAGACCTAGCAACATCCTTTTTGAAAAATGAAGCACCCTCTGTTCATGTGTAGGAGTGTGTGGGTGTTGACATTTTTCTGGGGTGAATTAGTTAAATGCTTTAGAGTTTCATTCCAACACCAAATATTTACACTGTGACCCTTGTAGCAGCCACTGGTAGGTTCTCAGTTGCTTTCTGGTGGAAGCAAAGTCCAAGAGCAAGGTCCTTTATGTCCAGTGGGACAGTTGGGTGGGTGATAATCCTCACTGCCTCGAACCTGAGTGTACTAGTCACTGCTGGCCGTGGACCCACTCCCCGCTTCCCATCTCAGATGTTCTCCTTCAGCCTTTTGAAGATCCACTGAATTACAATAGAAATTTAGGCAGTTTCTTCCAGAAGGTTTCCTTTGGTCTCTCAACCCTGACTTGGGAGATGGTGATATGTTGCTATGTGTCTCTCCCTTTCTGGACATTTTGTGCCCTTTCTAATTCAGGTCCCCAACTCTGGGGGACTCTTTCTTATGAAGTCCAGGGCACCAGTTTCTTCCTGTGCCAACAGTTTCTTCCCCTCTGACTTTGGAAGGCATCCTGAGATCAGAGGTCTTGCAGTATCACCGAAAGTACAATGTGCTTTACATACACAATGCCTAAAGTCTGTGTGCCAAACATCTAGTACTCTTCACGAACAACAGTGATAGTTACTATGGAGGGTTTTTATTTTTTGTGCCTTGCTTTCTATTAAGCCTGTCACAGGCATCACCTCATTTATTCCTTCCATCAGTCCTGTAAGGTCACCCTGAGAAATCATCCCCATTCTACAGATGGAAACACCAAGGCTCATAGAGATTAAATAACTCACTTGAGTTAACGCACATGCATGTGTGTGCACACGCATACACAAACACCAACGCCCCACGGCAGAGCCCTTCTTCCCTCCGTTTCTGCTGCTTCATAAGCAGAAGGGAAGGAAGCCATCCTGTTACCATCTTCAGGATGGGGTTGGTATGTCTGTCTGTGGAGAAGGCGATGCTTCCAATCTGATTTGCATCAGTCTTTTTCCCCGAAGGGCAAAATCGACCTACTCTATTCCTATGCTTTCCTGACCAGTGAAGCGAGGTGTGGTCCAGGGAGGTGGTAAGAGGGGAGAGTGTTCGCTTCATCCAGGCCAAATCTTACCTGAGATGTCCGAGAGGAGAGGGGAGGCACGAGGTGAGGGTGCGTGCCTCCTAGGGAGATGCAGCTAAGTGGGTTAAGAAAAAGCTGTTTGGGACAACCTTAAGGTCGTGAGATAAGCTGGGCAGAAGCAAGTCAGACTACCCACTTCCCAACCTTTCCTAGCCCGATGCAACGTGATGGAATGTCTCACTCTTTTGGTTGTTGTTACCGCGGAATCAGTTTGCCCTGTTCTAACTGAAAGTTGTAATTGGAGCCACGGTGAAGTCCGTGTTCTGCCCTAGTGGAGACCTTACCCATTGACGGGACCTGGTTGCTAGTCTTTTCCACTGAGCGTAGTCAAGCTAGTTGTTCCAACAGTAGCCACTTTTCTAATAAAGTGAGAAGTGCATGGTAGGTAGGTAACAATTAAGCTTTAATTAGCAGTTTCCAGTTGTACAGTCAACCTTTAATGGGAGAAGGGGCAAATGGGCTCATTGAGCTAAATTGTGTTTGCCCTCATGCAAATTGGTGTCAATACTTGTGTTAATTGGGGAGGAAAAATAAGGCATTGCAACCCAGTTCCACAAGAAAAAATTAGACGCCATGAAATAAAAGCAAAGCAGAAAAGTGTTTAAAATGAACTGTTCAATAGATTTTATTAAAATAATAAAATATCACAGTTTTGAGATTTTTAGATTTCAATTATAATACATTTGATTTAATTCCACTCCTGTCCTCTCATTGGTCTCATTTTTTTATTAAAATCGGTGAATTATCTCATCTATTTTCAAAGAGATAATAGATAGATACTGTTGATACTAAATTGTAAAAAGCATGTGGGAAGAGAGGGCCATCCAATGCTTGTTTCCAGAGGCAATGACCTAACTGCTTTATTTTCCTAGAGTTATTCAAGCCGAGTTTGCCCTCTCCAAGTTTTATTCTGAAAATTATGCCCCCAATTTGCACATGCATCATCCGATTTGAGATTTGCAAACATGACTTTAAGAAGCAGATTCTCTTTCATCACCACCCTGTGCTTCTGGGGAGCTGTGTCATCTCATTAGTTGTTGATCCATACAACAATCATTTCGGGAAATGCAAACTGATTTGTGGTGGTATTTGTTTAAGCAGAACGTAACTCCATAAGCAAATATAGTGCTATCAGAACAAAGGGAAAACACAAGGCCTTTCACAATGTCAAAGTGAAGTAGGATTCGCCCCAGGCTCTGGATCACTTTGGTTGCAGGTCGTCATAACCGTCTTGAAATGGGGCTCCAGCTCAGTCTTGCACACCTTTAAGGAGATGCTTAAGTTATTAGTTATCCAGAGTGAGACTGAAGGGATTTCAGTGGGGGCCTGCCAAAATGTTTGGGTCAGTACTGCTCCCAAAGGTCTGATAAAGAGGCCCATTAACCCCTTTCCGCAGTCTCCACCTCTCAGAGGATTTGGGAAAGAGCTTGAAATAAAATGATCAGCTTTGCGTTATCCTGACTCTGAGCCCTTTTGCGGCTGGTGGTCAGAGAAAAGCCACATGTTTAGAAATGCAAATTTGGCCAAACTGTCTACTGCTAAAGGCTCGCACTTCTCTGCAAATGTTTTGGAAGGTCTGCAATTACAAGTGGAAAACAATAACTCTAAAACACCAAGGTCAGACCTTTTCTAAGCCGAGTTTGCCCTCTCCAAGAAGCCTGCAGCCGTACTGCTTGGATGAGAAAGTTTAATTCTGGGAAGGAGCTAAAAAGGATTTTTTCCCAACGCAGTAGAATATCGCCTGGTGTAAAAGGTGTTTTTCAGGTCATATTGACTACAGACCAGTGGGGTGCACGAACGCTTGCGATTTCTCCGTCTGCCTCCTGGTCGCCTCTCCCAGTCATCACGTTCCCAGACTCTTCTGTGAAGCATCATAACCTAGCCTCTTGCGAATGAGACTCCTTTCCTTGTAGGTGAATGGGAACAAATGCTATCAACTTCCTTCCCCTGCTGGTCAGTGTCGGCACGCTGACAGGCTCTTTGGACCAGCTGTGTGTTACAGGGACCATGGTAACTTTTCCGGTGCTTTGGCTTGGAGGAGCACAGCCGGTCATATTGTGTGTCATCAGTGACGGACACAGCAAAGTGTTCCTCTCCAGTGACTCAAACCCCTTCTGCACTCTCTGTCTCTCACCATTCTCTACCGCTTCAGGATCACAACTGTGCCAGGTTAATATTTGCTCAAACACTTTCCCCACTCTCTTCTCCACTTTATCATAAGAACCCTGCTCAGTTGCTTATCACTGGAGCCCTGGACTATCCAAGATTGAGATTATCCGAGACTGAGGCTATCTGAGACGATCCGAGATTGGGAGTATCCGAACTATCGGAGACTATCCAAGATTGGACTATCCAAGATTGAGACTATCTGAGACTATCCGAGATTGAGAGCATCTAAACTCTTGCTAAAGAATCAGATGTGTGTGTTCAAGATCCTTCAATATCTTCCCTAGAAAGGATGTTCAGTGATACAAAAGAAGAGAGAATATAAGTTCCTGGTCTTACACCTCAGAGACTGTTTTGCCTCTAAACCCTATTCTTAAGGAATAGGCTAAACCTTTTGAAGGGATATAAATCTTTTTGGGGGGATATGAAGAAGATGGTGGCTGCTCTGTGCGTGTCTGTGAGTATATTCCATTAGTCGTCGTCTCTTTTCCTATGAACTCTATATACTCACTAATACAGCTTATTCGTCCATTAGGTGTGTTTATTTATTCTCTCCCAGCCGTCTCCATATCCTCTATGCTTGTCCAGCTAGGGGATCTTCAAGTAAAGATGGATTCCAGGGTACCTGGTGAGTGGTACCATAGTAAAGGTACCATTTACTATGATGGAGAGATTACCTACTAGGTCAAAAGTTTTAGCATTTGCATTTTCAACTTTTCTGAGGAGACTCGTGATAAAGATGGCATTAGTCCTTTTTTTTTTCTTTTAACGTGTGGTCCTCTCGATGCTCTTGTTTGTATCTTCCCACATCTTCAAGTTGTCAGCAATGTTTGGAGTTGCAGTGACACCCTCCAAATGTAGCTGACACTCCACCCACTTGGTGCTATCTACAAACAGTGAGTACATTCTCTGGATGTCATTAGGAAAAATGAAGTCCGATTCATCAAGGAAAAAGCTAACAGAGCAGCTTGGTTGATAAAAGTCTCAAGTGAGAACCTGGAGATCTGCATTTATCCTGGAATAGTTGCCTGGTCACTGATATATCTCCCTAGTCTGCATGTTTTTCCAGGGGATAACATGGGAACAATGATTTTTCCCTAGTGGTCCTGAAAAATTCGTATTCAGGTGTTTTTGAGCATTATTTATTGTGTGTATCATTATGCTAGAACCCGAGAAGGATATCAACAAAAAAGATTGCTAGAATCTAGTGTCTATCTTTATCTGTGTCTCTATGTCTATATCGATCCTTCTATTTACCAGTTAAGACACTGTAATGATTTTTTACCTCTTTAGAGCATTTTATAGTTTTCCAATCTATTATATTTGTGTACTAGATTTTATACATATAAATATATGTATAAAGTAAAAGTGTTAGTTGCTCAGCTCTGCTAGGCTCCTCTGTCTACGAAGTTCTCCAGGCAAGAATATTGGGGTGGGTAGCCATTCCCTTCTCCAGGGGATCTTCTTGACCTGGGTCTCCCATATTGCAGGCAGATTCTTTACCATCTGAGCCATCAGAGAAGGCATGTGTATATGTATACTCATGTATAAATATTGCGTAACGATTAAATAAAAATATACTTTATGAAGTTTTATATATGTAGACAAATACACAGGGCTTCCCTGGTGGCTCAGACTATAAAGAATCACTTGAAATGCAGGAGACCTGGGTTCGGTTCCTGGGTGGGGATGGTCCCTTGGAGAAGGAAATGGCTATCCACTCCAGTATTCTGGCTTGGAGAATTCCACAGACAGGGAAGCCTGGTGGGCTACATATATTTGTTTGTATTTCTACATACTTGTGTATGCATTTATAATTTCATTTCCTCCTTAGAGCATTGTTAATGACGCCACATCATGAATGAAAACCCTAAGGCCACATGATATTAAGTAACCTTGTAAGTAAAACTTGAATTTCAGTATGGGCCTCTGGATTCTAAACCCTGTGGTGTTTCTACTGAAGCATAAATTCTTAAACTAGCGTAAGAATGAGTCCCCAGTGCATAATATAACTGGGAAAAGCTGCAGAATGCTTGCTCGGAGAAAGCAGAGCTGCAGGAGAGCCTTGGACCTGCAGAAGAAAAGGACGGGGAGAGTTTGGAATGTGACATATTGAGGGAGAAGGAGAAAGAACCTCAGTGTTTTTAAATGGAAATAGTTGGATCTCTTGTTCTGGTACTTGGGGTCTGAATGTGGAGGAGGTGTGAGATTGAATTTTTTTCTGAAGAGTTGGAGTGAACGCAGCACAGTGCAGGATGGAAAGCACTTACGGAAGTTTGAGGGGAGCTCTGCATGGACTAGGTTACAGCCTGGAATCAGAGACATGAGTCAGAGGAATTCGGCAGCAATGGTGAAAGGCAAAAAATAAATAAGGTTGGATAGTAAGAACCCCTTTGAAGGATCTGGTAATCAGCTATGCGTGCGTGCTCCATCATGAAGTCTCTCAGTCGTGTCTGACTCTTTGTGACCCCATGGACCTTAGCCCGCCAGGCTCCTCTGTCCCTGGAATTCTCCAGGCAAGAATACTGGGGTGGGTTGCCATTTCATCCTCCAGGGGATCTTCCCGACCCAGGGATCGAAACTGTGTCTCTGGCGTCTCCTGCGGTGGCCGGTGGATTTTTTTTTTTACCACTGCACCCGGGAAGCCCAATGTATCAGCTAGTTCAGTGTTAAGGACTGGGATTCTAGCTTAACTGCTAACTGGCTTTGTGACCCAGACAAATCATAAAAGCTCCTGCTTCATCTGGTGGTTTTGAGGATAGATGAACCAATCCACGTCAAGTTAATCCTAACCCAGTACCCAGCTTTTAGAACACACTATTTAAACATACATGAGATTTGTAGTTTAAACTATTATTGGAGGTAAAGTTGCAAGAGCTGAGATTTAAAAGGATGGCATATTATCCCAAGAATTTTAATTCCTGGAAGGAATAAAGCTCTATTAAACCAAGATACTGGAGCTTTCAAGAATCTGCCTGCCAGTCAGGAGATGTGGGTTCGATACCTGGGTCGGGAAGCTCCCCTGGAGGAGGAATTGGCAACCCACTCCAGTATTCTTGCCTGGGAAATCCCACTGACAGAGGAGCCTGGTGGGCTACAGTCCATGGGGTCACAAAAGTCAGACACGACTAAGCGAATAAACAACAGCAACAAGAAATCAAGGCTCTAGACCATTTTCACTAATAAGCAATCCATGCTTGCCTTCTCTGTGGACAAGATTTATTTTAATTTGGATGAAGAGTTTCTAGCTGATGCAATCTTAGTGACTCGATAAAGATGGTAAGAGAATCACCTACACGTCTTACAAATCTTAACAGGTATGAAGTTGTGGAATAATGACGTTTCATGTTACTGAGCCAGTTCCTGATGTATTTCAGGACCTCTGTTGCAGTTGGGACATTTAGACGTAGGAGAGTAATTTAGGGGCTTCACTGAGGAGATGTGGCAAAGAGTGGGAACTAATGCCTCCCATTGCTCAGTGAGCTTAAACCTGAAGCGCTGGGGAGAGCCTCTGGAAGTCTGCTAGCTGTGTCAGAGGCTGCAAGGGGAAGGCGTCCAGAGAGGGCGGGCCAGCTCCTCTCATCCCCCAGAGCCAGTATTTTAGTGGTTCTTTGAAGCATTTGAATAATCGAATCACTTTGGCAGATTTTCCTCTCCATATTTAAGTAGCAGTCAATTTTGGGAACACTATTTTAAAAGTCCTAAAGGATATGGAATTTGTCAGGCAGAGCAGAAATCTTTTCTCTGGTCTTCAGAAGGAGGAACTAGAATGATCACATCCCCATTTCCCCACTCAGAAGGAGGCTGTGTTCAATTTCAGCACGAATTTCCTGGCTACGCTTTGCAGTTCTTTCTCCTATGGCTTCTTCCTAGAGGCGATTTGAGGAATCAGTTTGGTTCAGTTGCTCAGTCGTGTACAAATCTTTGCGACCCCATGGACTGCAGCACGCCAGGCTTCCCTGTCCATCACCAACTCCAGAGCTTGCTCAAACTCATGTCCATCGAGTTGGTGACACCATCCAACTATCTCATCCTCTGTCATCCCCTTCTCCTCCTGCCTTCAATCTTTCCCACCATCAGGGTCTTTTCCAATGAGTCAGTTCTTCACATCAGCTGGCCAAAGTATTGGAGTTTCAGTCTCAGCATCCATCCTTCCAATGAACATTCAGGACTAATTTCCTTTAGGATTGATCGGTTTGATCTCCTTGCAGTCTAAGGGACTCTCAAGAGTTTTCTCCAGCACCGCAGTTCAAAAGCATCAGTTCTTTGGTGCTCAACTGTCTTTATAGTCCAACTCTCACATCCATACATGACTACATGATTTGATGAATGGGCTCCTGCCAGTAGAATATAATGTTGGTGAAAGCAGAAAGGCCCATGTGCCTGAAATATCCACTCTTGGAATCACTAACAATGGCTGGACCATCTTCTCTAGAAGAAATTCATGTATTATACTTTATGCTGGTATGAATGGGTCCGTCCTGGGGTTTTGTGCTTGGAAGACACCACTGTGGTCTAACTGCCTCTTCCAGCCCTTCCTTAGCCTTGGAAGATGGTCTTCATCGCTCTGACGCTTGTCTCTCACCGAGCCTTGCTTCTTGTTGGTGCCTAAAGAAAGCCCTGTGGTTTGCTGCCGCCGTTGCCATGGTCTACCTTGAATGGGCGAGTTTCAGAAAAACCTCACTGGAAGGGGGTGTGATTGAAAAGAAGATGCCAGTTGTGAGTCAGGGTGTGTGGGTGGAGGAGAAAGCTGGGAGGAGCTGGTGCCGGTGAGGAGAGGACCACAGCGAGGAAGAGGAGCAATAAAAGTTGTTGACTTCGCTGTGAAGTCCGAGTGTCGGAGGCCCTTTCTCCCAACACAAAAGCTTCAGGGTGTAGGCTTCTAGCCGTTTAGAGGTTTCTCGCTTATAAGGACCACCCTCGCTCAGGAGCGGGCTACTGTGAGCCCTGAGGCTTTTCTGTCTTCTGATTCTGAAACCTAAACTAATCTTATCCTGACCTGAAAATACTTTGGAAGGGATGTCTGGAGACTGAAGATGCACTTACTGTAATATCTGTTGGTTATGGAGTATAAATCTGTGTGTGCAGTACGCTATATAGGTATGCATGAATGCTAAGTCGCTTCAGTTGTATCGGACTCTTTGTGACCCCGTGGACTGTAGCTCGCAGGGCTTCTTCGTCCCTGGGATTTCCCAGGCAAGAATACTGGAGTGGATTGCCATGTCTTCCTCTAGGGGATCTTCTGGACCCAGGGATGGAACCCATATTTCTTATATCCCCTGCATTGGCAGGTGGGTTCTTTACCAGCAGTGCCACCTGGGAAGCCTGCTATATATGTGTGATTACATATGGATGGAGATTATTTATTTTATTATATATAGATACATAATACATATTATTTTATTACCTATAAAATATGTTTATAGATAAATATTTACATATTATATATTCACTTATTTTAAAGGATGTGGGGCATTTACTACCTATGGGATGGGCACCTAAAATCACAGAATTTTAAAGATACAATCTACTTTCATCATTTTACAGATAAAGAAACTGGGGGTTTGAGAGTAGAGTGACTTGGCCCAGGTCATAGGAAAAGACAGAACTATACCTAAAACTCACGTCACTCTTTCCAAACTGGGATGCCCATCCACACGCCCCTAAGTCTAGAGCAGGGGTTCCTGGTGCTGGTGGAGGGAGGGGCCTGGGGGTCTTGGCTGTGTCCCCTAAGGGCGATTCTGAGATGTTCCTACTCTAACTCTGACTTGATATCCACTGAAGAAGGACCAAATTGAGACATGTTAAGAAGTAACTGGCCTGGCTTCCCTGGTGGCTCAGCAATAAAGAATCTGCCTGCATTGCAGAAAACACAGGAGTCATGGGTTCAATCCGTGGGTTGGGAAGACCCCTTGGAAAAGAGAATAGCAACCTATTCCAGTATTCTTGCCTGGGGAATCCCGTGGACAGAGGAGCCTGGTGGGCTACAGTCCATGGGGTTGAAACGAGTCAGACACGACTGAGTATGTAGCTCACACACAACTGGCCTAGAGGGCATAAATAAAACTTAAGTAGGAAAACTACGCAAGGTTAATTTGCCTTCAAATACAAATGAATGCATGGTCCTACATCACGGTGCTCCTGAGAAATCAGCCTAGAGGGTCCCACTCACAGGAGAAGGAGGGTCTCTCCCTTCTACTTTCTTTCCTGTTCACTGAGACCACTAGTTCCTGCCTGGGGCTTCCTTGGTGGCTCAGATGGTCAAGAAATCTGCCTGCAATGTGAGAGGCCTGGGTTTGATCCCTGGCTGGGGAAGATCCCCTGGAGGAGGGCATGGCAACCTGCTCCAGTATTCTTGCCTGGAGAATCCCATGGACAGGGGAGCCTGGTGGGCTACAGTCCATGGGGTTGCCAAGAGTTGGACATGACTGAGCGACTTGCATTTTCAGCCCCTGTTTGCTTTAAGCCTTGCTTCAAGGTTATGCTTGTAAGGGCAGGACAAACAAAGTCGATGCTCAGCTGTAGACTATTTTCAAAGATAAAGCCCTCGCTTTACCTAAGGCAGTTTATGGGATGTCTCCCACTGCCAGGCAATCTGAGGACCCTGCTGTTCGGATAACGTCTCTGTGCAAGAAGGATCTTTTTCCTTCCCTGAGTCTTTTTGCTTGAATCCAAATTGCTTCACTATTGACTCATTTCTTTCTCCCGCCCCTGCCCACTCCTGTTATCTGTTCTGGGAAAAACAGCAAATGAGTTTAACATTTGCAGCCAGTGGCTGGAGGCCACAAGACCAGGACACTTAATATAATGCAGTTAGCTTTGTTTCAAATTAAAACTGGAACCAGTAATGTCTTAATTCTCTTGTCTAGACAATTGTCACGGCTGTAAATTACCATCATAATGGCCACTGAATGGCTTATAAATGACCTTACCGAAACATTATTTGCCAATCCTATAAACTTTCTGAACATGCTGTTTAGTTTATCCTAATTAATCTATTAGGAGATGGCGTATACATCCTGCTTGCTCTCTCCACAGTGACATTTGTGGATTCACTTCCTTTCTCTTGCTAATGCTACTCCATAAACTCACTACTGATCTAATTCTGCCTTCTGTCTGTCTGCAACAAATTTAATCAGAAAAATCATTATCCAGATGTGATGTTGTTCCTTCCATGTTTAAAACAGTGACTCCTCTGTAGATGCCTGGTGCGGTTCCTTTGTGATTAACAGCTGCTTACGTATGTTTTGTTCAGAGTAGGGTTCGTAGTTCATTGAATAGGTTACTAATAACAGCATACAAAAATGAGTTTAAATGAACTCCTTTCAAAGCAGAACCCATAAAAGTTCCAAATACTCAGGAGGTAGGTCTCTGTACCTAAAGGCTTGTCCACAAGGAATATAAGCACAGCCTTCAAAACAATGTGAGAAACCAATACGCCTTAGAAGGTGTGGGTCAGCCAACTGTGTAGTTAGAAGCTCAGTTCATATCTAAATGGTGGCTTCCCTGGTGGCTCAGTGGAAAAGAATCTGCCTGCCAATGCAGGAGACACAGGTTCGATCTTTGGGTCAGGAAGATCCCCTGGAGAAGGAAATGGCAATCCACTCCAGTGGCAACCCACCCGCAGTAGCCTTGGAAATCCCTTGAACAACAAAAAAGTGACTTGAACAGAGAAGCCCGGCAGGCTACAGTCAGTGGGGTCGCAAAAGAGTTGGACAAGACTAAATTTCACTCACAAAGTGTGTGGTGGGTACACAGGAAGTAAGGAGAGAGACGCTACAAGGCATCAAGAAAATGTCTAAAATCATGGTTGCAGGTCTTCTGCTACTCTAGTTATCTACAAAGGATGTTCTTGTCCTTTCTTCTTGGGGAACATGGGGTCATCTTTTGTGTTGCTTCCCTTTCGACCAAAGCACTTGGCACACAGCTCTGTTACTAACTTCTTTTACTTGATGACTATTATTTCTCTACTTGTCTTTTTCTATAAGTGAAATGTGATCTCAAGAGCAGGGACATTATCACTGCCTGTGTCTAAAAGAATTAAAGGACCTGATTTTGAATTCTATTTTTGCCACTTTTTCTTTCTGTGTAACTTATAGCCTGTTTCCTTGTCTCCTTAAACTTGATTTTCTTCATCTGAAAATGGGATAAAACTAATACCTGTTTCATAGAATTTTTGTAAAAGTTAATAATCTTAGCTATCATCATCATTGTCATATTCATAGCCCTGTTGTCATTATAAAGCACACAGTTTTTCAATATTTTTCAATTAAATAAAATTAATGTTTCTCTTCTTCTCAGCCTTTCATTTCTTCCCAATGTCTTTTTTTAAACTAAGATATAATTTATTACCATAAAATTCACCCTTTCAAAAGTGTATAGTTCAGTGGCAATTACTATATTCACAAAGTTGTGCAAACATTCTAATTGCAGAACATTTTTATCATCCCCCCTTCAAAAAAAGCTTTCCCCATTAGCAGTCATTATTCCCTCATTCATTTCCCAGCCGCTGGCAACCATGGATCAACTTTATTTCTGGATTTGCCTACAGTGGACATTGCAGAGAATGAAATCATGCAACATGTTATCTTTTTTGTGTGACTTCTTTCACTGAACATAATGTTTTCCGGGTTCATCCCTGTTGTAGCCTGTATAACCATTTCATTCTTTTTTATGGGTGACTAGTATTCCACCTGATGGGTATTCATTCATCAGTTGATGGACATTTGAGTTTCTTTTTATCGATTATGAATAATGCTGCCGTGAACAATTATTTACATGTTTTTATGAAGATGTGGTTTTAATCATCTTGGGTATAAATTTGGATTGTGATTGCGGAGTCATAGAGTCATAAAGTCTATGTTAAAATTTTAGAGGAACTGCTAAACTGTTTTCTAAAGTAGCTGCCCCTTTTTATTTTCCCACTGGCAGTGTATGGGGATTTCTATTTTTCCACATCCTCACTAATAGCTGTTACTATCTGTGTTTTGATTATAGATATCCTAGTGGTATAGGTTTTTGTTTTTGTTTTTTTTTTTTTGGTTTGTCATCCCCTAATGCCTAATGATTTGATTGTCTTTTCATGTGCTTGTTGATCATTTCGCTATATCTTCCTTGGAGAAATGTCTATTTAAATCACTTGCTGATTTTTTTTGTTTTTGGTACTTAGGTAATTTGTCTTTTTACTGTGAGTTGTAAGAGTTCTTCACATATTCTTGATATGAGATCATTAGATATAAAATTTACAAATATTTTCTCCTGTTCCATGGAAGAAATGTCTTTTCACTTTTATTATTGTGTTCTTTGAAGCACAAAGATAGCTCTTAAACTTTAATGAAGTTCAGCTTATCAGTTTTTCCCTTGTTGCTAGTGCTTTGCTGTCATACTAAGAAACTATTGCCGAGTCTAAGGTCAAGAAGAATTGCCTCTGTATTTTCTTTTAATAGATTTATATTTTTAGCTCTGGCATTTAGGTTTTTGGTGCATTGAATTACTTTTGTATGTGGTCTGAGGTAGAGGTCTAACTTCATTATTTTGCAGGTGGAAGTCAGTTGGCCAAGGAACATGTAACTGAAAAGAGTTCTTTTTCTCATGTATTGAAAATTCATCCTTTGTCTTGGTATGCTTGTCCAAAGTAATTGATTGTAAATGTTAGGATTTATTTATAGACTTTAAGTTCTACTCCACTGGTCTTTATGTCTTTTCTTATGTCAGTAACACTTTGTCGTGGTTATTTTAGCTTTGTAGTAAATTTTGAAATCTAGAAAGGTGAGTCTTCCTATTGTTTTCACCCTTTTCAAGATTGTTTTGACAATTTTGGGTCCTTTGCATTTCCATATGAATTTTAGGATCAGATTGTCAAACTCTACAAGGAAACCAAGGTGGAATTTTGATAGGGATTGTGTCAAGTCTGTAGATCAGTTTGGGAAGTGTTGCAATCTTGATAATAATAGGTCTTCTGACTCTTGAAACTGAATGTCTTTCCTATATTTATGTCTTCTTTAATTTCAGCAATGATGCTTTATGAATTTTACTGAACATGTCTTTTCGTTAATTGTATTCATATAGTATTTCATTCTTTTTGTGCTATTATAAATGGAATTCTATTGTTAAATTCAGTTTTTGTAATGTTCCTTGCTAATGCATAGAAACAGATCTGACTTTTAATTTGTATTTTGTATCCTGTAACCTTGATGAACTTGTTTATCCATTTTAATAGATTTTTTTAGTGAATTCCTTGAATACAGGATCATGTCATATCTGAATGTAAATCGTTTTACTTCTTCCTCTGCGACCTTTTTTCTTGCCTAATTGCACTCTCTGGAGCCTCCAGTACAGCGTTGAGTACAAGTGGTAAGAGTGGATATACTTCTTGTCTTCCTTGTCTTACAGGAGGACTTTCCAGTGTTTCACCTAAACTATGATGTTGGTTGTGGGTTTTCATGTTCTTTATTAGGTTGAGAAAGTTTCATTTATTTTATAATTTACCTTATAATTCATAAGGTATATGGTTGCAAATTTTTGAATGGGGAGGTCTTTGTTTTATCAGTAACACTTGTCGTAAAGGATGAATGGGACATATTCTGTTCTAGTCTTCTTTTTTTTTAATTTTGTGTGAAGGATTCATGTTTTTCTTAAAGATATAATGGAATTCACTGGGGAAACCATTTGAGCCTGGGATTCTCTGTGGAAAATTTTTTGATTACTAGCACAGGTCTATTCAGATTTTCTATGTCTTCTTGAGTCAGTTTCATTAGTTTGTATTTTTCGAGGATTTGCCTATTTCATCTGGATTAGCATAATTTGTCAGCATACAATTGTTCAGAATGTTTCCTTATAATGTTTTTTTATTTCTGTAAGGTCAGTAGTATTGCCCTTTTTTTTCGCTAATGATTTTAATAATGCAGCCTTCTTTCTTCTTGGTCAGTCTAATGGTTACTCAAAGAACCAACCTGATTTTTCTTGATTTTCTCTCTTTTTTTTCTGCTCTCTGTTTTATTTATTTCAAGCCTGACATTTATTTTTTTTCCTGCATGGTTTAGATTTAGTTTGTTCTTCTTTTTCTAGATTCTAAGGTGGGAGGTTATGTTTTTTGATCTGCGAACTTTCTTCTTTTTAATGTAGGCATTTACAGGCATAAATTTCAATCTAAGCATTCATTTAGCTAATTCTCATAAGTTTTGGTATGTTTTGTTTTCATTTTCATTGTCTTAAATTATTTTCTAATGTCCCTTAAACTTTCTTAGATCCATTGGTTATTTAGTAATATGTTTTAAAATTTCTATATATTTGTGAATTTTTCATATTCCTGCTGTTATTAATTTCTAACTTCATTTCATGTGGTCAGATAACACACTTCAGATGATTTTCATCTTTTTAAATTTATCAAGACTATTTTACCCTGGGGAATATTCCAGTGGTATTTTTTTTTTAATTGCAGTCTGAGACACCTCCCTATGAATGACTCATTCACCAGATATTTCCCTGAAGTTTTTGGTCAGCTTCTTGTTTGCCCCAACTCTCTGAGGTAGCTCTGATGCTAAACAATTATCCCTGATTGATTTGGACAAAGGCCTTCAGGGAAGATTGTTTAAAATGAATGATCTCTGAGTCAGGCCAAATAAAGGCAACCCCTGGTTGCGGAGGTTTCCAGGAAGCTAGACAAGTAATATAATAACATCTACTAATGGTGCTTTGGGCAGAGCTCTGATCCTTTTCTGCTCTCTCCAGTGGTGGGTAGGTTGCTGGTTTTCACATTTGTTGTGAGTGCAAAGCTATTGTTTTTCAAGGCTACTGTGGAGCCAGGGAAAAGCAATGGGGATAGGGCAAGTTAAATAGGGCACTGTTCTTGTTGAGATTCAGCTGATCTTTTAAAAATAAACATTCCTTGGATTCCTCTGTTGGCTAATTTTCAAAGCTATCAAAAAGTTGATTTTGACATTATGGTTAGTTTCTTTATTTTCTTATGAAAGAAAATATCTTTGGAGATCTTTACTATATTTCTGCAGTGTTCCCCCACCCAGTTAATTTTTAATGAGTATATTGTCAACTGAGAAAAAAAAAATACACAGCTTTAAAGTTGAGAATTATTTAGTTATTTTTGCTGTACCACATTGCTTGTGGGATCTTAGTTCCCAGACCAGAGGTTGAACCCTGGCCACAACAGTGAAAGCGCTGAGTCCTGACCACTGGACAGCCAGGGAATGCCTGAGAATTATGTTTTATTCAGCAGACTTGCTGAGCAGGTAAGCCCAGGAGGCAGCCTCTCAGATAGCTCTAAGGGACTACGCTAAAGAAGTCAGGGAGGAACACAGTGAAGTTTTTGCATCAAAAACCAAACAGTGGAGCATTGAAAGATTGCTATCAATTGAAGAAAACCAGACATTTCAAGTTAATGAGTTTAGCGCTTCCCTATGTAGGGGAACATGTAAGTCTGGGTTCCTTTAAATCATTCTTTTGATAGGCACCTTATCCATCGAGGTCCAGCATCCTGTTTTTCTCCATCCTGAATCCCCTCAGCACGCAGTCAGGGACAGTTGCCTTGCTGATGACTTGCCGGACGTAGCATCATTTGTTTACTGACACCAGGCAACATTTTCCTCCACATATGAATTAAATGTACTTTGCAGCTGTCTTTCTAACATTGATTTTACATTTCTCTGTGAATGTGAAATTGGTTTTGGAGCTAGTCCCACCCTCAGATTCAGAGGTAATCCCTGATGGTTCTAATCCAGTATTCTTGGCCTCGACACTGTTGACATTTTAGGCTCAATAATTGAGTTGTAGGGGGCTGTGCTATGCTTTGTAGGATATTTAACAACATCCCTTTATTCTACCCACTAGATGCCAGTAACACCCTTCCAGCTGTGACAACCACAAAATTGTCTAGACATTGCCAAATGTCTCCTGCAGGGAGAAATTGCCTCTGGTTGAGAACACTGTCCTAACCATATTAATAGAGTTTCATGCTTTTAGGCACAAAAGTCAATTCAGGCGAACAAGGCTTAAAGTCCTAAAACACATGGAAATTCCATGATCACAGTGATTGCTTCAAGAATGAAGGCGTAACCAATTCAAGAAAAGGGGATATGAGGGAAGGTTGCCAGAAACAGCTGGAGGAAAAGTTTCCTTCTTTCTCCTTGGTTGGGCCTTGTGTGAGACTATAAAATCCACTAGGTTTTCAGCTTTAACATGAAGCTAAAATGGTCTTATACACACACAATGGGGCCCTTGTACGTAATAGATATTTAGACTCTTAAGATACAAATTTGGTCCCATGGCATTTGCTTTCCTCATGAGAACTACTGAAGCTAAGATTCCTGAATTTAAAGATGCTACAGAAAGTTTTAAGGGATGGTACCCACCATAGTCTCTCTCTCAAATCCAATCCCTCCTTTTCATAGCACTTCAACTCTCAAGTTTCCATGTTGTCTCTTAAATCTCAATTGATTAATCGAAACACTTTTCAAGAAATATCCTCTCTCTTCTTACGTCACCCCGTTCAGCTCATCCTATCATCCTTGGTTATCTTTTCAAAGCATACCTCTGATTTTATCGCCACCCGCTGTCCTGAGGTTTCCTTACTATCTCCATGTTAAACCCAATATCTCAGCCTGTTTTCCAGCTTGTCTAGAACAACTCTTCAAACCTATCAGCTTTCACTTTTCTTCTGAAATCTAAACTAATCAAATCAGAATGCTCACCACTCCCAGAGCTGGTTCTATATTCTCTGTCTTTGTGAAGACTCTTATGCTATGTTTGACGCTAGAATATTAAAAGTAATCGTTGATGAAAAATGACTGAAAAATGATTGAAAAAATAATGAAAATATGTAGCCTTTATTGATTCAGTTGAGCACTAACCCTGTGCCAGATACTGTATTTTATTACATTTAATTCTCCAAAACAAAACAGAAATGAAACAATCTATGACTGTTTCTATTTAAAGTCTTCTGACAAGTAAAAGGAAATTGTAGCTTGTAGAGGTTAAATAATTTCCCAAGTTCACAAAAATATTAATTGAAAAAATTGCACCTTAAACTTGGATCTTTTCAAATTGGCCATATTCGCGTTCTTTACCACAAAACTATATTGTTTTATCTTTGATCCTTTTCATTATCCCTCTCCTTTCTCTAAGTTGCAGTTCTGATGTTTTCTAGTCTAAATTTATATGCCAGTTCATGCATAACACATGTTCCATTCTTTCCATTGAAAAATAATCTTTCCCCTCTCTAACCTCTTACTGAACCCAACACAATGCCTAGTACATCATCATAGATGGCCAATAGATATTCTTCAAAAAGGAGATGGATAAATAAAACCTGGAACATAAGTATCTTGATCTTTTATTTCATTATTGATGTAAAGAGAAAAATCAAAAGTGTGCAGTATTTTTCAGATAGTAGGCACTTAATAACTATTTGTTAAATTGAATGAATTCCTGAAAATTGAATATATCAGCTTTTTGGGGGTCTATTATTGTTTGTGCTTCCTTTATGGAGACTGTAGCTTTGTATATAAGAGCAAGTGCTTAAGGCATCTACCTCATATATGTGGAATGTCCATTAACTTCTACGTTTTTGTGCAGGTAACTAGGCCTGGAAATCTGTTTGTTTTGTGTTAACAAAGGGCTTCTGTGGTGGCTCAGATGGTAAAGAATCTGCCTGCAGTGCAGGAGACCCAGGTTTGATCCCTGAGTCAGGGAGATCCCCGAAGGAGGGCATGGCAACCCACTCCAGTATTCTTGCCTGGGAAATCCCATGGACAGAGGAGCCTGGTGGGCTACAGTCCACGGGGTCCCAGAGAGTTAGACATGACTTGGTGACAAAACTACCAACAACAAAGGAAAAGGCCTCAGTCTTAAATATTTGCCGGGAGTTTGGAATTTCTAGCCCTGTAAACAACTGTAAGTGAGGCTTTCCTTACACAGAGAAGCTGTTTTATGGGTTTTCAAGATGAAAGCAAATCTGTTTCACTGGTATGTCTGTCTTACCTGTCCCCAGTGAGGGTGGTATTTAAGAAGATCAAGGACAGGGCATGAAGGTGGAAAAGAGGAGAAAAGAAGGTAGGAAAGAGAATAGGATAATGGATGAGAATGGAGACTAGACTAAATCAGACACCAGAACGCCCAGCCCAGGAGAGTTGGTGCTGGTGTTGTTGGCCTGAGTCAGCAACAAAATCAATTTGTCAGATCTGGCTGGACCTGGCCCCCTGACAGTTCTATTCAAATCAGGAATTCTAGAATTCTATTTCATAAAACTTTACAAAGTATTTAGACTTATCATGGTGGCTCAGACGATCAAGAATCCGCCTGCATGGTGGGAGACTTGAGTTCGATCCCTAGGTTGGGACGATCCCCTGAAGGAGGGCATGCCAACCCACTCCAGTATTCTGGCCTGGAGTATCCCATGGACAGAGGTGTGGCAGGCTACAGCCCATAGGGTCACAGAGAGTCGGACAGGACTGAGCAGCTAAGGACATGACGTAGATGCCAGAGCTTCTCAGATGGGGTTGTGTAAACCTTTCCCCAGTGTCTGTGTGTTCCTCAAGAAAATGATCAGTTTTGCAATGCTATTTTCATTGTTGCTGTTCAGTTGCTCAGTCATGTCTGACTCTTTGTGAGCCCATGGACTACAGCACGCCAGGCTTCCTTGTCCATCACCAACTCCTAGAGCTTGCTCAGACTCTTGTCTGTTGGTCTAGAGAAAATAAGATAAGCGTGTTCCAGATTTTCTGGGGCTCCTTATGGTCCTGCAGTTTCTGTCCCTATACTTTCTATTGGATTGATCATGATTAGCATGAGGGGTGCTGTTTATGTGTCCAAGATTTAATGGGAAAGACTCAAGTTGTCCTCCACACGCAGCCAGACTTGTATCTGCGTGTGTTCCATATATACTGCGTATATGACTGCAGTGTGTGCTGCATGTGATCTGTGTGCACACACACACAGACTGTTTGTGCCTGTGTGTACACCACATGTATAACTCAGGCATGCACCATACCAGTGTGGATTTCACAGAATTTTGAATAGAGAAAAACATTAAGAAAATTATGTTTCTGAACATGTCAGACTTTGCGCATGGGTACCATCACATTCATGCTGAGAGCCGTTGTCTCAGTGAACGATGTAGTCCTTCACATTAATCTTACTATTTTTCATACTATTTTGGTAGTTTTCTTTGCTTGTAACTTATAAATTAATTTTAGCTTCACAGTTGTAAACAAGCCATTAGGATACAGCAGGGAGATTATACATAGTTTTATATATTAATATTGTTCTAAGACAATTTGCTAACATTTTACAGTTAATGAGAGGATCTTTAAAGAGGTTATTTACTTTACTTACAAGGCTTCCCTGGTAGTTCAGATGGGAAAGAATACACCTGCAGTACAAGAGACCTGGGTTCAGCCCCTGGGTCGGGAAGATCCTCTGGAGAAGGAAATGGCTACCCACTTCAGTATTCTTGCCTGGAGAATTCCACGGACAGAGGAGCCTGTTGGACTAAATCCACAGGGTTGCAAAGAGCTGGACATGACTGAGCAGCTAACACACACTTTATACTTAAGTCTACAAAACACTGTACCATTCTGTACTGAAGTGCATAGATGTCCTAACCTGTTGTCCCCAGTGAGTTGTTTAGGCAAAATAATGTTTATGTTACTCAGGGATATTTTAAGCTTATTAATGGCAATGTCCCATTTACTGTTACAGTAGCTGTGGTCTCTCTGTTTTGTAAACTATCAGCTGTACTTCCTGAATCACATTTTCTTTTACCTAGAAAAGAATTGCATGCAAGCATGCATGCTCAGTCGTGTGTAACTCTCTGCAACCCTGTGGACTGTAGCCTGCCAGGTTACTCTCTCCTCTATCCAAGGAATTTCCCAGGCAAGAATAGTGGAGTAGGTTGCCATTTCCTTCTTCAGGGGATCTTCTTGACCCAGGGATCAAACCTGCATCTCTGGCATCTTTTGCATGGTAGGTGGATTCTTTACCACTGTGTCACCTCATGTTAAAACTGGTAAATTCTTGAGGCTGTATTCAACGTAATGTGTCCAGGCTAAGAGCTTTTCCAGAGTGGGTCAACAAAGTTTACTTTTAATCTTTTCTTCATTTGAAAAAATACAGCATGTTTATTGAGTGAAGAAACCCTGCCAAAGTTTTTCCCCTCCTTTATTGTGAAGGAATTAAAATAATAGCTTCACAACCTACATTCACTTCTGTGTATATTGTCTCGTGTTGTCAGGATAAGATGCGGGACCATATCATTTCCATGCAAGAGCTGACAGGAGTGGAGTGGCCTGTTCCTTTCATGAACGTGGGGGATCCAGCTCTGATTGCAAGTGTTCTGCTTTCAGACCCCAAGTGCCTTTCACTAAATAAAATTTAGACTCATTTTTGGATAAAAATTGAATTATCTAGGAAAGATATTAATATATTAACTCATAAGGAAATCTTTAAATTTCTTATTCTACATGGATATGGTTTTTCATTATCAAAATCATTCTTATTATTGCTACATAAACCTTTTTACTGAGATGTAATTGACATGACATTATATTAGAATCTGGTGTATAACATTATGTTTATATATGAACATATTGTGAGATGATTATTACAAAACATCTAGTTAAATCATTATTATTGCTCCAGTTACTGTACTGTTATTTCATTTAAAAATATATATAATATTATAGAATACTATTTAGCCATGAAAAAGAACGAAATAATGCCATTTGCAGTAACATGGTTGGACCTAGAGATTATCATACTAAGTAAAGTCAGAAAAAGATAAATATCACATGATGTCACTTATACGTGAAGTCTAAAAAATGATACAGATGAACATATTTATAAAACATAAATAGATTCACAAACAGAAAATATTTGATTCCCAAAGGGGATAGCGGCAGAGGGGAGATAAATTGGAAAATTGGAGTTGACATATACACTCTGCTATATGTAAAATAGGTAAATAGCAAAGACCTACTGTATAGCACAGGGGATGATATTCAAAATCCTGTCATAACCTATAATGGAAAGGAATCTGAACAAGTATATACACATTGGAAGGACTGATTCTGAAGCTGAAACTCCAATACTTTGGCCACCTGATGCGAAGAGCCAACTCACTGGAAAAGACCCTGATGCTGGGAAAAATTGAGGGCAAGAGAAGAAGGGGGTGACAGAGGGTTAGATGGTTAGATAGCATCACAAACTCAATGGACATGAATTTGAGCAAACTCCAGGAGGTAGTGAAGGACAGGGAGGCCTGGCATGCTGCAGTTCATGGGGTTGCAAAGAGACACGACTTAGTGACTGAAAAACAGGAATATATAACTGAATCTCTATATATGCCTGACATACATATCTATTAATACACATATAACTGAATATATATATTCCTGCTGGCTACCAGAGAGGAGTCAGATAAAACACAGTACTATTTACAATGGATCCTTTAACTCATGTTAAAATACAAAATTCAAGTAACAGAGGAAGAAGATAAGGAGAAAAAATTTTTGAAAGGTCTCTGCTGAAAATGTTAAAGGACCACAGTATAAAATTTTGTTCTTAACTTCTTGGAAGTTGAGAACAAACTTTTTATAGTCAAATGCAATGAAACTCCAAAGACTTTTATGGAGAGAAAATCTTTTCTGTCCCTAACTTCTAAAAAAATTTATTACAGGTGGAATGAGTTTAAGAAGCATCTTGAAAGTAAGCATAGCCTGGATGTATTCTAAAGCTTTAGTTCTGTTAAGTAACTATTCAGTTAAAATAGGCCTGCAAAATTAAAATGAAAAATGCCGCATTAAGAAGCATAGAGTTTGAAGAGAGGTTTAGAAAGTTTTCTTCTCCTAGAAATAGCTCCATCTTCAAGAAGTTGTTGCTACCTCTTAAATTCTCTCCTCACCATCTCATGGCCTTTCTGAAATCAATTAATAAAATTACTTTTCCACTGAACATTTTCTTCTCAGAGGCATAAGGTCTCAGAATCATGAAAGGAAACAGAGGACCACTGTTCCCTTTTATCCTTTGTTTTCCTTATTATGGTAATTACTAGCTTTATGTCCTTTCTGAGCTTAAAGATAATGGGTGTGCACTTAGAAAATTTGGAAAAATAGAAGAATCAGGAAATGTGCGTTTATAATTCCAGCAATAGTAATCTCAGTGTATTTTTTCTTAATAAAATCTTAGCTTTTGTGAGAACATATGCTTTCTTTAGCTGACGTTTTTAATGTTATTAAATTTCCCCATGTTATTGAAAACCCTTCATTTTTAATGGCTACAAAGTATTCCACCATATGGATATACCATGTCTTTTTAAAACATCATGTTAATATTGAACAGTTGGGGGGCTTCCAATTTCTCACTATATTACTGCACTTCTGTCCATCACTTTTTTTGTGGGCCTTTTGGCGTATCGTCTTTTATTAATAATTAACTACCTTATGAGAGTTTCTAAAGAGGGTTAATAAGTCAAAGATAGGCGCAGTCTAATTTTATAAATATCACCAAATGGCTTTTCAAACTCTTATCCCAATGTATGCTTCCGTCGGCGATACCTGAATGTGTCTCTTCACTGTGTCTTTAACTGCACCGAGAGTCTCCTTTTTAAGCCTCTGTTCCTTTGATAGGCAAACATTGCATCATATTGATTTAATTTGTGCTATTAACAGACAATGGGCCATTTGTTTTGCTCATATTTACTAGCCATTTATCATCTACTTTTGAAAACTGTCTAAAGCATCTTCTTACCTCATTTATCATCTATCACCACTCTACCTCAAAAAAAAAAAAAACAAAACAGAATCGTTTCGATCTTAGAGATTTAGAGCTGCGACCAGCATGACCCAGCTGCTCCCTGCATGTGAGTCTAGATGGCCTGATGACGAGCTCTGGATAATTAGTGACACCTGTCTCTGTGCCCCCTGCCTGTCTTTATTGCCCCCTCTCCCTTTCACTTTTTCTCTTTTCTTCCACACCTTTTCTCACCATTTTATTCACCCCCTCGACTTAAAGTTGTTTACATCCTTGTACTAAACTGGGATTAGTAAGCTCTGTGGGCTTCTCTGGTGACTCAGCAGTAAAGAATTCACCTGCCAATATGAGAGGCTCCAGTTCAACCCCTGAGTTGGGAAGATCCCCTGGAGGAGGAAATGGCCGCCTGCTCCGATGTATTCTTGCCTGGGAAATCCCATGGCCAGAGGAGCCTGGCGGGCCACAGTCCTCGGGGTCACAAAGAATGAGGCGCGACTGAGCGACTGAACAGCAGCCACGCCTTCGCCTTTGCCCCAGGTTGCCCGATGTCTCATGGTGTCCTCTTGCACGTCTCCATCATCCTGGGACAGTTCCGCCACGTGTACCTTCAAGATGCCTACACGTGCAACACGAGCTCCTTTACTGAGCTGCCTTTGGACAGAAGCCTCGCTGGTGAACAGGAGCCCTACAGAACTGTGCAAAGAACTGCTAAGCGTTTGTGTGCCTTCTCAGCCCTCCCAGCAGCCCCCGAAGGGCAGCTGTGCTCGTGGTCTGGGATCTGAGCTCTAGAGAACCGGGGCTATCTGTCATGCTATTTTCCCACCATCACGTAGCTACTGAGGGGAGTGGATTTGAACCTTCATCTGCCGGATTTGGAAGGCCAAGCGTGACTTCTCTGCTCTGTTTTTTCGTCTCTCTGGTGGTGGGTGAGGGCACCCCTGCTTGTGCCAGCTCTCTGCTCAAGGGCACATACGCCAGCTCTTGTGGGGCGAGACTGAGTGGGCTGGGGTGCAGTGAGGAGGGAGGGAGAAAAAGTCAAAGCCACCTCCTATTCTGATGGCAAACCACTGAGCTCATTGAGGAGCAGGGATAAGTCTGGGTTTTCTGTTCCCAGCACCTGGGAGACACTCAACACCTACTGGTGATTCTTGAACGAAAGATGCTTTTCTTTAAGTGACCATCTTCCCACAAGTAAAAGCAGGGTTAACCAGTCTGTAGAGCAGGCACAACCTGCTAATGCTTACCCCCTTTCTTCCTGACTCAGCCCGTCTTCAGCAATCCATTTACATCTTCTTAACCATTAGCTCCTCAAAATGAGGCTACCAAGCTCCGAACGGTGTTAAGTTGGGTAAGTTTTGATCTCTTTGAACAAATGACTAGCAAAGAAGAAGAGTGTTTTATTTAACTTTATTGGTGACCTAATTTGGAATTTCTGAATTCTGAAGAAATTCATAGAGGGATGGACTCTAAACATATTAATAGGTGAGTGTCATGTTTCAAATAGGAATATACTTGGACATTCCAGTCTTGGACATGCCCAGCAAACACGTGACATTGACTAAAGGCTACAACCCACCTGCTGGTAGGAATGGTGTGTTATCCATCTCTCTGGGACCAGTGGGCTTGCATATGCTTCTGGAAGTGGTCAGGACGTGCCTTTGTGGCAGGGTCTCTAACATCTCCTTCTGACTCTTGACTCACGTGTTTGCTGTCCCAGACACTCTATGGTGTCACATCCCCAAACTGCCCAGATGAATTTTAAAGTTGAGCAAATATAGTCATAGAGGGACTATTTTAAAATTCCTTTTGAGAACTACAACTAGACAATAAATCTGCTTCTCTAATTTGAACCTCAATTAACTGTTTAATTAAGGTTCTGAACCTCAATAAACTATTCAACAAGAAATATTGAGAAATGAGAGATGTGCATTTTAAGTATAGACCTTTCTCAACTCACAGTGGAATTATGTCCTGATCAGCCTATCCTAAGTTGGAAATATTCTAGGTCAGAGATGCATCTGATACATCTAATGTGCTGACCATCATAGCTGGGCCTCTTAGGCATGCTCAGAACACCTACCTCAGCCCACAGTTAGACGAATCATCTAACTTAAAGCCTACTTTATAAGAAAGCATTCAATGTTTTGTGCACTTGATTGGTCTGTTTGCTGAAAGAGAAAACCAGAATGGTTGTCTGTGTTCAGAATGACTAGAAGTGTATCAGTTCTGAGGCTAGTGATCATGTGAGTGCCGGGAACCCGGGACTCACTGGCTCTGGCCCGCATCATGAGAGAGGATCATAATGCCTGTCACTCACCCAGAGAAAGATCAAAATCCAAAATCAGAAGTAGTTTCTATTGAATGTATATTGCTTTCATACCATCGCGAAGTCAAAAACTTCTAAGTCAAACCATCGTAAATCAGGACTGTCTGTATTTTCTTTTTGACAACCTTGAAACTTGCTAAAGCAAAACAAGGTATCAGTAAACTTTCTGAAGCTCCAGGTAGAGAACATTTAGGCTTTGTGATCCGAGATAAAAAAATCAGAGATATTATGTAGGTACAAGAGAAAAATAAGCAATTTTCATAAAATTTGGTGACATTCATATAACAATAATAATTATAACTGAGTACAGCTTTATAGATCTATTATATTACTTTTCTATTGTGATTGTAGCAAATTATCACGAAGTTGGTGGCTTAAGCAATGTAAATTTTTTATCCTACTATTTTGGAGTTCAGAGATACATTAAAGATCTCCCTGGGCTAAAACCAAGGTGTGCCTTCTAGAGGCTCCACTGAAAAAGGAGCATCCTCGTCTTTTCCAGTATAGAGGTTGCCTGTCTTCCTTGGGTTATATCTACCTTCCTCTGTCTTCAAGGCCAGCAAATGGCTTCTTTCTCATCCTGCTTCCAGCCTCACATTTTTTTTTTTCCCTCTCATCACAACCCAGAGAGGCTGTTCACTTTGAAGGTTCCTTGTGTTTCTCTCTGGACCATTTGGATAATTCAGGATGACCTTTCATCTTAATGTCCACGAGTTAGTTTCCTAGAGCTATGATAATGAATTATCACAAAGTGGGTGGCTTAACACAGCCAAAATTTATACTCTCACAGTTCTAGAGGCTTGAAGTCCCAAATCAGTGTGTCAGCAGGCCCATGCTCCCTCTGAGAGTCAAGGCAGAATCCTTCCTTGTCTCCCTCTGGCTTCTGGTGGTGGCCATCAACCCTTGGGGGGCTTCCCTTGTGGCTCAGTGGTAAAAAAAACTCACCTACCAGTGCAGGAGACAAGGGTTTGGTATCTGGGTTGGGAAGATCCCCTGGAGAGGGAATGGCAACCCACTCCAGTATTCTTGTCTGGCCTAGCGGGCTACAGTCCATGGGATCACAAAGAGTTGGACTCGACTGAACGACTAACACGCACACACACACACACACACACACACACACACACACTCACATACTCACATACATACCTTTCTGGGGACATGATTCAAACAGTTCATAACCTTAATAACATCTGCCAAATCCCTTCTACCAAGTAAGGAAACATTTTCACAGGTTCTGGGAATGAGGGTGTGAACATCTTTGGGAACCATTATTCTGTCAACTACACTTACTAATAAGAACATTACATTTTTTGAGATAACATTTGGTTTAATTGGAATTCAAAATTAGCATTCCCTGTCATCAAGTTGATTGTAAATCTGGAAAAATCCCTTTGAGTCTGAGTCACACAGAAGCAGGTAGAGAGTTGGGTTTGGCCTACAGGCTGCACTTTGCTGACTCTTCCTTTAAACAAAATAGCATTTAAGTTAGAAGCTACTAGAGTGTTACTAAAGTACCATTTCAGTTCAGTTCAGTCACTCAGTCATGTCTGACTCTTTACAAGCCCATGGACTGCAGCAAGCCAGGCTTCCCTGTCCATCATCAGCTCCTGGAGCTTGCTCAAACTCATGTCCATCGAGTTGGTGATGCCATCCAACCATCTCAGTCTCTGTTGTCCCCTTCTCCTCTGCCTTCAATTTTTCCTAGCATCAGGGTCTTTTCTAATGAGTCAGTTCTTCACAGTGTATTGGAGCTTCAACTTCAGCATCAACATGGTACCAAAAGTACCATTTAGTGTAATGATAAATATGATTTGAAAAATACATTTGAAATTATAGTCCTAGACAGTATGGAATATATATATGGGAGTGACTCACATGATAAATGGACCTTTTAGGGTAGTTTGAACAAAGTTTTCAGGTTTAAGCTGCTTAATATTTATCACTGATTTATTTCAAAGGAATGCTAGTATTCTACTGCCTGTTTATATTTCTTTAGGCTACTAGATAAATAGATATGGACATATATCCCAGCAGTGAATTTCATATACTACATGCATTCTTCTTGGGCAGTTACTAATAAGCAGGATAATATGATCAGGCTTCTAATTTAGGAAAACACTAGATAGTAAAGCATATTCTATAAAATGACTCATCTTAATTGTTATCAACAAGCTTCCATATTTGAGCAGAGATACAGCATGGAAATGATAGTAAATAGTCATAATGATTGACGTACATACTGTCAACAGAAAAGCATCATCAATTTCAAACGATTTATCTTTCAAATAAGGAAATTACATCTGTTGGCATTTGACTGGCTACCCCATGGTCCTGCCTTGGAGATCGATGCTAAATAACCTTTCTCTCAAAAGATTTCCATGAAAGTTTATAACCTTTTGCCAGAAACACACTTTTTTTTTTTTTGATATCAGTAGTGAAATGTGAAGTTAAGGAGGTAATTTGGATGGGAAATGTTAAGTAGGGGGAGGAGTGATCATATTTATAAATCCAATCAAGTTTCACTGACAGATCTATTTTAGAACTCATATGCTATTAAGAAATACACCAAGCATAAAGGTATTTTGAAAGGGGATATATGATCAATGGTCCATGCAAAGGGCTTTCTTAAGGAAAGAATTATATTGTTCACAATTTTAGTGATTTATTTGGACTCATTATTAAGTTTCACTCTTGAGAATTATCATAGAATAGAGATAAATAACATGGTCTCTGGAGCCAGACAGTGTGGGCTTAAATTTCAGATGTACTCTGCCAAGTTGGTCACTTAACATCTTTAAATTTTGATTTACTTCTCCATGAAATGGGTATAAAGCCGGTACCTAAGTATAACATGTTCAGGGGAGTTTCTGGCAAGAAATGAACATTATATTAGTGCTGTTTGTTTATTATTATTATCAATAGTGGTAGTAGTGTTGATGGTGGTGGTAGCAATAAGATTCCATGTACTAGTGAACATATCTGTTAAACAATGTGGAAGCTGAGGACTAGTAGAAGATGCTGTCGTCCCCAAACCATTAAGCATAAACTTAGGTAGCTGAAAAATACTGGCTTATCCTGGAAACACTTGAACCAAGACTGAAGGAATCTACTGGTGAAGGAGATCAGACCCTCACTGCAGGGATCAACCCAGGGACCAAGAGCACGTGGGTAATAGAGACAGAGACGGGCCATTCTCTGCAGCTACTGGGATGGTGCTGATTCTTGGGGCAAACTGGGTATTTCTCAATGCAGTGAGCACTCAGTTGCTTCAGTCGATTCCAGCTCTTTGCGACCCCGTGGACTGTAGCCCCCCAGGCTCTTCTGTCCATGGGGATTCTTTGGGCATGAATACTGGAGTGGGCTACCATGCTCTCCTCCAGGGAATCTTCCCTACCCAGGGATTGAAACTTGAGTCTCTTATAATCTCCTGCATTGGCAGGTGGGTTCTTACCACTAGCGCCAGCTCTGAGCTCCTTGCCCAGTAGACTTCCTTCAGTTCTGGTTCACATGTTTTGAGGATAAGCCAGGGTTTCTCAGCTACTTAATTTTATGCTTAATGGTATTTCTCAATAGTATTCCTATTTCTTTATCATTTGTCGCAGAAAGTCCAAGAGACGGTGGGGCCTTTATGTCACAAACCCACTTCTGTGCTGTGTGATCTGTGGTTATGCTATTGCTGCACACAGGTTATGTTACCAACTCCCATTCTGCAGGCTATGTTTGAGATTTCTTTTAACCTTCATTCCTTCTTTTTTTTAATGTCCTTTCCTAACATGGTTCCCTCCATATCTCTTCCCCATGACTGCTTACTGTCTCCACAATATCAAATTCCCAAGGGATACATATAGCTCCTTGAGTACAAAAGGTGAGACAGATAAAGTCTTTGCATTTGGGTTTAAATTACAATGGTAGATACAACCTTAAAATTAAAGTTAAAATAGCTCATGGGTGAGTATGAAGTAGTTGCATTGGAAAGCTGGGGGAGTTGGAGTGAAATTGGTGGATTACATCCCCAAAGTTGGTTTTCAGTGGCCTTGGGAGCAATGGTTTACACGATGGGAGGATTGTGACTCTGTTTTCAGAGTTTTGGTTTTCCAAGCTTCTATAATCCGCATTGGCAGGAGTTTTCCTTTCCTCAGGCCTCACTTTACTCCTGTCAAGCTACTGAAGGGCACTCACTGGGCTTTGGGCATTCTCAAAGTCAACACTCTGGACTTCCCAAGCAGATGGATCAGTCAAGATACCGGTGAAGCCAGGGAAGCTGATCATGGCAGCTTTGGCCCTGTACTTATGTGATGCAGGAGGATTGCATCCATGCGAGTTGTGATGAGTGCTGTGATCAGGGAAGGCCTAGGGCATGAGCTGGGTACTGAAAGTGATGGATCAGTATCACGGATGGTGATACTTTCATATATGCTTGTTGGGATGTGATTAAATGTTGTCTATTTTCTTTAATAACAGATGTAAAGGAGTATAGTGATATCAACTTTTATGTAAAAATTATGAAATGAAGGGCCTTTTTTTTTTTTTTGACATGGGATCTTTTTTCTTTATCATTTCCTCTGTGCTTGAATAGCTCTTGGGAATAGACTCCTCTTTGAGTGAAGGCAGGGTTTCAGTGAGCCATCAGGTCCCCGAGAAAACACCCAAGCAGACCGAAGGTTTGGCTTTTTACTTGCTGATGAATCAGTTTAGGATATATTTGGCACACAGACATTGGAAGGTGGTGGATCAGAGAGGCCACACAGAAAAGAAGTGGCATCTCTGAAAAGCAGTAGTCACCGGGAACACATTAATTGAAAAAGTTAGTGATTTTCCTTGAGAAAAGCAAAAGTTCACTACATATTGCTTCCCCTAAAATGAGGAGCCTGCAATTTAGAGAATGACCCACCTACCAAGAACCAGTAGAACAGACACTAAGACTGAAAACACTGACATTATTTGAGTTTAGCTTGGTTCCTGTAAGACATGACATGACTTCCTGAGGGATCTACAATCTACACTCAAGGTTTTCTCTGCTTTATGAATTAATGGGAAAAAAAAACGTATACTTTCTAGAAAATTTGAGTCTTTCAAAGTAGTTTAATATTGAAATCGAAGCTCTGTAAAGATGTATTTCCCACTGGACCAATCTTTGGTACGAATCACTGGGTATGCTTTGGATTTGAGCTAAATAGATCCCATGCACACTTCATCGTGTGGGCATTAATTCATCAACTCATCATCCATTGCTGTTGTTATGAAGCAGAAAGTGCTTTGCTCATAGGTCGCTTTTCTTGTCATAAGACTGGCAAAGAAACAACATGGAAAGCACTAAAAATGAGGGGACAATTAATATAAACGTGCAAATATTCTAAAATAGTCACGTATACACTCCTTCAAATAACATATGTTTTTATTCCCAGTTTTTGCTTATGTCTGAGCTCCCAAATGCTTTGGATTAGGTAGATCCAAGTACATAAATCATTGTCTAACGCTGGGATACAGCTGATATGCCCCGCTTTGACCGTCCTGGTATTTCACAGCCAGCAGAAGATCTGGCTGGTTTCCATGTCTCCTTGTTATTAAACATCATCTCCCATGCTTGGCTAACTAACTGACAAAAAACTAAGAAATTACCTAATGATACTTCCAGATTACGTGCTAGGTTACCCGAATATTCCCTTGGGTTTCAGAGCCTCACAAATTTTGCCCCATATCAACAAGATGACCTCTAGTTCTCGAGTGTATTGAAGGAGGAAGTGTCTATCTTGTGTTAACTGATGCACTTCATTTGTGGCTTAAACACATGGGAGAGAGGTATACAGAGAAGCTGAGCTGAGGGTGTTCTTAAGACAGGAGATAATTCAAGGGGAGAGTGTGTTCCAGGGACTAAGCAAAGAGATACTAGGAGGCTTCGGAACATATTTCCAGAAAGGCTGACCAGAGTTCTCTAGCTGATTCATGTTCAGGAGCCAGGGATTGTATGTGTACATCACCATATTATTGAACTGGATTCTAGGTCTCAAGCCTCCTGCCTTTCTCCATCAAAACACCCTGGTTCTCTCTCTTAAATCCTGTCTCTTTGTTCTTGTGCCTACCCGCTTCCCCTCCAACAACCTTCTGAGAATTTGTAATCCTGGAAACTCTGAAAAAAGTTTTGAGGGAAGACCACTCCAAGCTACACTGGGGAGAGGCTGGGTTATCTGAGTAGAATAGATTTGTTTTAAACCATTGGTAAGAATTAATTTCATATTTACATTCTTTTCTTCCTGAAATTTGATGCAAGTATTTTATGGTAATATCTTAGAAACACAAATGTTTTCAGTTTAGAAAGTAAATAGTTCATGCTTTTTTTTTTTGCAAAATTTATTTTGAAATCTCTTTTAAAAATATATAGCGCAGGGAAAAGACAGAAAACTGCAAGATTTTGTGTTTTCATTTACTGAAGAATTGTTGGAGGTGGGCAGTGTCCACTCATCAAAATGTGGCAGTATCTTGTGGTGCTTCTTAAGAAAATAGCCACTCTTATAAAAACTGGCATTAAACGTGTTTTCCTGACTGGCAACAAAAATCTTTTCCAGTGTGGATAGATTAAATTCAACAACACACATAATTATTTTTAGCAGACATGAAAGAACTTTCATTTGAAAAACTGCTTGTTGCTTACAATAATTTAATTCATTTTTTGCATAAATAATAATTTTCCAGCAAAATTAAGATGAGGAGTAAAAGACATGAAGGTTTTTTATTTTCTTATGTTTATTCATATCCTAAAAATTAAGGTTAGGCTTTTGGCCTCTGGAAGGAGTTTCTAAAGTAAAACCTTAATTTGAAAGAAGAAACTTCCTTCCTGGCTATAAACCCAGATGAAGAGTCTGTTGTTAGAAGCTCCCTTATCATTTGTCAAGGACTTCTGATGAATTTAAGTGCTTCATTGTGTGAATTTCTTGAAGAGACTGCTAGCATAGCTCTTTCTTGAATGCTTCGTTGTACAATCATTCATTCATCAGCTTGCTCACTGTTCCATCAGTGTTCTGGACACTAGTGAGTGTCTTGCTCACAGCTGATTCTTTCTTTGTAAAAACTGACACAGGAACAGCGCAGGTAGACACTCATCTGAAAACGAGGAGTCAGTTAACGCATTACAACTTTGTGCAAGTTTATTTAAAGTGCCCCTGTCCACATTGTCTCAAATATTTTATATTTATATCCTGATGTGCTCAATTGCTCAGTCGAGGCCGACTCTTTGCAGCCCCATGGACTGTAGTCCACCAGCCTCTTCTGTCGATCAAATTTTTCAGACACGAACACTGGAGTAGATTGCCATTTCCTACTCCAATTTGTATCTTCAGTTTATGCTTATTTTCAAGCTATAGCATACTTTCAATTGCTATATCCTGTAGTTTCAGTTTTATTAAGATAACTTTAACAAAACTGATCACATTTAAAGTTCTTGTTTGCATTTAAAAAAGTGCCATTGTTAATGATTTTAAAACAATGTGGTTTCTTTTTTTTTTTTTAATTCACAATGCTTTGTGAGTTATTCACATAAAGACTTTTGCAAGAAAAGGGGTTAAAATGAAGATGAAAGATTCCAGAAGTTATACCAAACAACATATTAGAAGATGCAGGTAGGGACTAGCTCTGAAGAGCATAGTAGGAAAACAGTCCTCACTTCCTGATGGTACAAGGCTTACCTTGGGTTTGCAAGGTCTGGAAGAATATAATCCCAGGTAGCTAAATTTCACAGAAGGGTTTTTGTTTTGTTTTTTAAAATGATTGCTGAAGACCATCTTGGCCCACCTATCATTTTAGGATAACAAAAGATGCCCTGTGTTCTTGGTTGCTGTAAATCTTTCCCTGAACTGCAGTGCTGATCTGATGATGAGATAAATGCTTTTGTGATGGGGGATGTGTTTAGAAATATCACCCTGGCTGCCGCTCCTGCATAAATGGCTTTCTCTGTCTGGTAGGCCAGGACAGCCATCTGCTTGGGTGCAAGACAGAGTGGTAACCTTGCTGAAAAAGGAGGAGGAGCAGAGAAAGGGGTGGGAGAAGGAGGAGAAAGAAGAGAAGGAAGGGAAGAAAGAAAAGAAGAGGAGAAAGACAATAGCAGGGAGAAGAAGAGGAAGAGAAAGAGAGCTGATATTTTCTACATAGGATTTCTGTGTCTCCATCGACGTAATAGACATGAAAGCCGTAAAAGAGAAAATTACGATCTTAACACCCTTCCCCTTCTCCTTTAACTGGGAGCTGACAGTCGACAGAGGAGGAGAAGCCAGAGAAGGAATGGGGAGCCCTCACCACCTACTTGTGGCCCAACCTCTATTCTAAGATGAATGTGGACACGGACCCCCTACCCTCCCATGACATGATGTCAGTCACATGCTCAAAGGGGCAGTTGTGTTCTATAGTTGAGGACTAGTGGGTTCTGAGTTAGCCGGTGATGTTTCCCTTTGGCAGCCACTAACCATATGTGGCTATACACATTTACATTTCAAACTAATTTTAAACATTCAGCTCTTCAGTCTCACTGGCCACCCTTCAAGTGCTCCATGGCCATGTGGGGTCGGTGGTCACCCTGTTGGACTGCGTGGCTCTGGAACATTCCCGCCATCACAGAAGATTCTACTGGACAGTACTGCTCTTCCTACGGGGAAGCTGGTTTCCTGAAAGAACTTCCTCCCATGGGCTGCGATAAAGTTTACCAGTTAGATGATTTTTGACTGGGGCTTTTAAGCAGAATTCAATCACCATAAAGAAAGCTGAGCACTGAAGAATCGATGCTTTCCAATTGCAGTGCTGGAGAAAACTCTTAAGAGTCCCCTGGACTACAAGGAGATCAAACCAGTCAATCTTAAAGGAAATCAGCACTGAATATTCATTGGAAGGACTGATGCTGAAACTGAAGCTCCAATACTTTGACCACCTGATACAAAGAGTTGACTCATTAAGAGCCCCTGATGCTGGGAAAGATTGAGGGCAGGAAGAGAAGGGAGAGAGAGAGGATGAGATGGTTGGATGGCGTCACTGACTCAATGGATGTGAGTTTGAGCAAACTCCGGGAGATAGTGACGGACAGGGAAGTCTGGTGTGCTGCAGTCCTTGGGGTCTCAAAGAGCTGGACACGGTTTAGTGACTGAACAATGAACAACAATAAATCAGTTTTTTAAAGGACACAAAAATATTATTTTTTATTTGAGCCTCTTGAGCAGCAGTGTGAATCTGCAAATTTGATCATATGACTCGAAAGAGTTGAACTGTTTCTTTTCTTGGCAGTGGGTTCCTGTTGTCAGTTTTGCTTTCTGGAATGTCTTATGGGCTGTTGCTTAGTGAGGGCTGAGTGCTCTCCTTTTGTAACTTTTCATTTGGGGTTTATGATTTCTGCTGCACTTGGTACAGTTAAGTGTTAGTCTCTCAGTTGTGTCTGATCCTTTGCAATCCCACGGTCTGTAGCCAGCCAGGCTCCTCCGTCCATAGGATTCTCCAGGTGGAATGGGTTGCCATTCCCTTCTCCAGGGGATCTTTCTGACTCAGGGATCAAACCTGGTTCTCCTACGTTGCAGGTGGATCGTTTACGATCTGAGCAAAGAAACATGAACAATTTGATCTCATGGTCTGGTCCCAGTCCTGTCCTCGGGGGCTTGCAAGAAGCTGGCTGCCAAACGAAGGACAGGTGTCTCAGGGAGGCTTGGAGGGGTGACCAGGTGTTGGGTGGGAGGGGTGAGTGGGAGGCTGGAAACAGAGTAGGAAGTGAGAGCTCTTAGACTGAGGATGTCAGGGAAACGTGGGAAGCAAAACGGAGGGCAAGACAGTTCCACAGGAGAGGATGTGAAAGAGCCCAGCCTGTGAATGGGAGCAGGCTCCCTGGCTTAAAGGCATAGACCCTTCCGTGTCCTCAGGTTGTCTAAAGATGACGGATGATGCATGTGTAGTCACTTTAATCATGTCTGATCTTTGTGACCCTATGGACTGTAGCTCCCCAGGCTCCTCTGGCCTGGAATTCTCCAGGCAAGATTGCTGGAGTGGGTGGCTGTTTCCTCCTCCAGTGCACCTTCCCAACCCAGGGATCGAACCCCTGTCTCTTGCATCTCCTGCACTGGCAGGCGGGTTCTTAACCACCAGCACCGCCTACTCCTTTCTTGCATCCAGAGATAGGATCTGGGATGAACGGCACTGGAAACTGTGAGTGCGGAGTTTTCCTTCCCTCTCTCTGTGTTGTTGCAGATACAGCGTCACGTCTGTCTTTAATGCTCCATCTGACTCTTGCAACTATATTCTAGTATCTTCAGCTCCAGAATCAGCAGCAGCTCACACTGTCATGGATCTTCCCTGGCACAGGGTCAGTCTTCAGCGTGTGTTTGTTGACAAACAGTTCAGGAAGGGAGCAGACCTTTGTCTGTCCCAGGAATCGCCTCTGTGTCTTTCCCAAGGCTCTCGGCAACCTGTTCAAGGGGCTTCACTGGTCTCTCTGTTCATGTAGAAGCCCGCTCTGCTGGCACAGCTGTGAGGAGCAACTGCCTTCAGCATGTTATGTGATCTTGCTGATGCCCTCGGCCTTTGTCAAAAGTCAAGAGAGGGTAAACAGAATCACAGGCTCAAGAGAAAAGGAGCTTATGATTTCCATCCTCTTCTCTGGGTTCTTTTATTTTAAAAATTGCTAGACTGACTCTCCCTCTGAGGAACATTGTTGTGGTCTGGGAAAAATAGAGGATGATAAGATCCTGCCTCTATGAATTTTAAGGCAGATTTTCCCAGCCATAAAATACTAATTTGTTTTTAAAGAAATGGTGTTTGTGCACCATTTATAAGGTGGATAAGGAGGTCACAGTAAAAAGTCCAGCTCTTATCATGCTGTGTGCATCGCATTGAAATAAGGCTTTCTCAAGGGCTTCCCACGTGGCTCAGTGATAAAGAATCTGCCTGCCAATGCAGCTTCGATCCCTGGGTTGGAAAGATCCGCTGGAGAAGGAAATGGCAGCCCACTCCTCCAGTATTCCTGCCTAGGAAATCCCATGGACAGAGGAGCCTGGTGGGCTACAGTCCATGTGGTCATTAAAGGGTTGACATGACTTGGCGACTAAACAAGGCTTTCTCAAAGTAGATTTCAGTTCCTACAGGCTGTTTCACCACAGTGAGCAAGGGCAGCTCTAAAGCCCACTGTTTAACCTCCATCCCTGTCCTGATGTGGCCCCGAGAGAAGGATTCATTGCACTCATGCCATGCTCCCCCCCACACTTTGGAGGGCTGATCAAACATGTGCTCATTGCTTCTAAAAATAATGAAATGAAAGCAGTTTCTGGCTCCCTTTTACACAGTTTTCCTTCCCCCCGACCCCTTTTTGCTTTCGTTCTTTCTGTTCTTTCTTTTATTTTAGCATGATAAAGAAGGCAGCTGCTTTTTTTTTTTTTTTTTCCCATGAAAGCAAATATATCTCGTGTTCCTTTCTCTCTGTCACTCATCCGGCCTGTCTTAGTTCAGCAGTAGGATGACAACCGTTTATTATTCAGGCTGATTTTCAGTTACGAGTGTTTCTGCAGCCAGAGGAAACAGTCAGATTCTCAGGATTTATTTTGTACAAGTTCCCCTGGGTGCAGAGTCCTCCTTTGGCAGCCGTATTCCCCTGGGAGAAAACAATATTGACCATGAGGGTTGAAGCCTCTAATTCAACATTTAAAGGCACGGTTTCCACAAAAGGAAAAATTGTGTGCGGTAGCAAATTGGGTCACATTAAAAAAAGGAAAGAAACCGTTATCTGTTCACAGCACATCCAAATTGTGTTCGAATTAGCAGTAATGTCAAAGGTAAGGACACTTGAATGGCAGTTTCCTAAGAACCACGAATGAGGGGGAAGACAACCCCATAACCGTCGTTGTCAATGTGAGTGGCTGAGTTAGAGGTCAGTATTATTTTTATCGTAAATTACCAGATCCTATGCACTGGAAATGTGGCTTACATCATGAACATCAGACCACTCATAGAACAAGGGATGGATAATTTTTCTTTTAAGTGTGATATAGAGAAAGCCCTTGGCATCTGAGGAGTTGAATTTGTGACTACCGTGCATTTTGATCGTGACCTCCAAATTCCAGGGCTTTCCTGGTGGTTCCAATGGTAAAGAATCTGCCTGCAAAGCAGGAGACCCAGGTTCAATCCCTGGGTCAGGAAAATCTGGAGAAGGGAATGGCTACCCACTCCAGTATTCCTGCCTGGAGGATCCCATGGACAGAGGAGCTTGGCAAGCTACAGTCCATGGGGTCACAAAGAGTCAGACATGACTGAGTGACTAACATGTTCAACACTTCTCTAAGTTCCAGGATAAACGGTGATCTGGGTCCTTGTTGAGACCTAAATTTGAATCTTGAGTCCTCCCAGCTTGGCACAGAGGAACAAGTCTCTTAGCTCTAAGTGATTACCATGTATCATCCTTTCAATTGTGCTTTACCGGTACACTACACTAGATTGCTCAAGCCTCCCCAGAAATTAAAGACCACATTTTCTTTTCAGGGGGAAAAAGGCGAGCTTCAGCTAGGAAACCTATTCTTGGATTCCAGAGATGGAAGCTACATTCAGAAAGTCAGGGCATTTTTGATAGTGGAGGTTCTACAAAATTCCCAGGAAACAGCTATTATAGATACAAATGTCCTCACACCGTCTTAAAGACCTGTACACATGCAAGCCCTGCTTTTAGAACTTTAAGTCTGATCACAAGAGGCATGCGCTATCTTTCTGTGCCTTTCTGTTTATGCCCAGAGCTTAGGTGAGAGTGGCGGACCTTCAGCTCTAGAAAAGGCCACATCCCTTGGTTCACCGACCCGTTCACTCATCCAACAACTGTTTCCCTGAATGAGCACCTGCTATGTGCAGACCCTGTGCTAGGTACCCAGAAGGCAGTGGTGGGCAAATAGCTCCCCAGACAGTCTACTAGGGAGAGAGTTGATAATTTAAAAGGTGCGCGACTATAGAATTTCATAGGGATCCCTTGATCCCAGGAAGGTGATCCCAGGGAGCTATGGGTGATCCCAGGGAGCTATGGATGACATGGTAATAGACCAGTCAACGTGGTGCTGGGTTTGGACACTGATATTGAAGAATGAGTACAACTTGATGAGACACTGGAAGTTTGAAATCTTCACCCCATGTCCCCCAAATGTACATGTTCTTCTTCATTCTCCAAAAATTGTTTAGATTGTTGTTGCTAAGTCCAGTCACTAAGTCCAGTCTGACTCTTTGTGATCCCATGAACTGCAGCATGCCAGCCTTCCCTGTCCTTCACCATCTCCCAGAGTTTGCTCAAATTCATGTCCATTGAGTTGATGGTGCCGTCCAACCATCTTATCCTCTGTTGCCTCCTTCTCTTCCTGCCACAATCTGTCCCAGCATTAGAGTCTTGTTTACATTGTAGGAGTGAATATTTTCTATCAATACTAGGATCAGCAACACTTCGCAAACATAATCTGTAATGTTTAATAACAAACAGTGGGGTTTTAAGGATAGATTCTTGGTGATTTGCTTCATATTTTAACTTATGGTCTCCTTGAAACAATTAAAAATTTTGGTTCAAGGTTTTTGAAGCTGCAACTTTATTGAAAGGAATTCAGTGGATACCTGCGGAAAATGTGCTCAGTTACTAAGTCCTGTCTGACTCTCTGCAACCCCATGGACCCCAGGCTCCTCTGTCCATGGGATTTCCCAGGCAAGTATACTGGAGTGGGTGCCATTTCCTCCTCCAGGGGATCTTCCCACCCCAAGGATTGAACCCATGTCTTCTGTGTCTCCTGCATTGTCAGGCAGATTCTTTATCACTGAGCCAGCAAGGAAGCTCACATATACTAAAAAACCATAACAAAAAGGCAAAATGGTTAAATAACAGATTTTGGAGGGGTACATAATAACCTGGCCCTTTTATTTTTTTAATTTTATTGATCTTTCATCTGAAGGATTACAATTCATGACCTTTTATTCTCTTGCAAATTGATTCCTCCCTGAAATATGTTCAGCATCCTCCAAACCATATTTTGAAAAAACAAAAACAAAAAAGATCTGGCATTTCAGTTTCTAACATTTTAGTGAGGGACTCTAACAGATTTTTCAAAGTTCATGGCTTTTTCAACTAAAGTCTCACATACACTTAGTTGTTAAATCAGTGGGCTCAATGTATCACTTATTTTTCAGACTTCCTATTTACTTATTATTCAGATTGAGAAATGGATAGAAACTAATCCAGGCTGACTGATTCACATAAAGGCATAGAAATTAAAACTCCCAGATCCAGTGTTGTTATTTTTTTTTCTTCTTCTTTTTCAGTTAAAAGGTAAATTATGAAAGGTATTGCATGGATTTTCAATAATAGTAGATTAAAAAAAAATCTGAGTATGCATGCTAAAAATTCCTTCCATTATGGATGGCTTCTTCCCAGTGATCTTGGTGGTGGTCCTTTAGTAGCTAAGTCATGTTTGACCCTTGCGACCCCATGGACTGTAGCCCTCCAGGCTCCTCTGTGCACAGGAGTCTCCAGGCAAGAGTACTGGAGTGGGTTGCCATTTCCTTCTCCAGGGGATCTTCCCAACCCAGGGATCAAATCCGGGCCTTCTGCATTGCAGGCAGATTCTTTACCGACTGAGTATGAGGGAAGCCCAAGAAAACCCTATATTTTAATTAAAGGAAACTTCTGGATTGGGGTGTGGTGCACATTGTTTCAACAGGTGCAGCCTGAAGCATCGTTAATGGGGTCTGCTGCCTCTGTCATGTCTGCTTTGCAAGGCCTCCTCCGCACAGTTGCCTCTGCACAGGCACCGCAGCGATGCGCTGTCTCATTGCTTCCGACACTGCCTTAGGGAATCCTGTGCCATTGTGCCTAGGATGCAGGGCTAGGTTCCTGTGAGCCTCTGCTCACACCATTTGGACCAACTGATCAATTCAGAGCTTTGTTTTCTGTGTATTTCTGATTAGAGACGCTATTTAATATGTACTCCTTAAAATTGCACTCCCAGGTGGCTCAGTGCTAAAGAATAAGCCTGCTAATCCAGGAGACACAGGTTCGATCCCTGGGTCAGGAAGACCCCCTGGAAGCGGGCATGGCCAACCACTCCAGTAGTCTTGTCTGGAAAAGTCCACGGGTAGCAGAGACTGGCGGGCTACAGTCCATAGGGTCGCAAAGAGCTGGACACGACTGAGCACGCACGATACTGCAACTCCCAGCTACCAGCACTCAACTCACACCTGAGCAGGGCTTATCTCTGGGGCACATTGCAGCCCTCTTGCGCGTAGAGAAACCAGACAGCACTTCAACTGTACATCAGGAGGCCACTTAAAATCACCAACAAAAAGCACAAACACGTGGAAGACATGGCACTCAGTAGACTGCAAAAAGGACCCTTACAGCATCAGCTGGAACCTCAGATGAGAGCTGGCACAGCCATCGGTGACTTAAATTTTTCTCCACTCGGCTCAGCACATGTCTGTGAATGACTGTGAAGGCACAGACAATATTCATTTGAGGGGCCTTGGATATATTTTAGTGAGTGGGTGAACTTGCAAACACAGATTCTGCAAATGCTGAGAGTCCACTGTATTCCTATTTTCCCGTTTCTGCCATCACCACTCTGATCTAGGTCAGTGAATTCTGGGTGGCTGCAAAACCCCTCAGTCTTATTTTTCTCCAAGCCTTGTCTTTTATTTTTTCTTCTTTCTTGCTTGATCTTTTCAATTTCTTTGTTATTGTTAACACCTTTCTCAAATTTTAAACTTTTCAAATGAAATAAAATATTGTCCGGGCATTCAAGGACTTTCTCTCTTTATATATATTTTTTCATTTTCTATCTCACTTCTCCTAGACCAATATTGTCCAATACGATGTTCTTCAGTGATGAAAATGTTCTATTGGGTCAGTTCAGTTCAGATCTGTCGCTCAGTCATGTCCGATTCTTTGCGACCCTATATCTGCACCAAATTTGCACCTGAGACCGCTGAGTGCTCAAAACACAGCTAACGTGACTGAGGAACTGCTAAACTGTTCTTGCTAGTCGGACTCAGGCCCCAACCAATGTGCTGGACAACACAGATAGCAGCTGCTTATTAAGAGTGGTCAGCTCGCTAGGTCCCAAAGGTGATTTACAGATTTCCTCTTTCTTGCTTTTGCCTGTATAACTTTTCCCTCTTCTTGTTTCCCAACCTGGTCTTTATTTCCTACCCTCTTCAGCTTTCCCTTTTCATCTTCCACCCTGATCCAGCCAGATGGAAGAAGGGATTTCTGTGCTGTTTTACTTGCTAAAGATACTGTTTCATTTAATGTTATCTCTTCCGAGAACGTAACTGCAAAGTTTCTGTGGGTGAAAGCTCAGTTCAGTTCAGTCGCTCAGTTGTGTCCGACTCTTTGCGACCCCATGGACTGCAGCACACCAGGCTTCCCTGTCCATCACCAAGTCTTGGACAGGTGGGTGAAAACTGGTTCACGAAAACAGAGTGTCTGTCATTCAAGCAGATGTCCCATAAATACCTGTGGATCAATCATCAGCAGGGTTTGCAGCACAAGACAATAGAGACATAAAATGTATACTATTAGGGCATTGTAGAAGTTAGGCTTCCACAAGGTTAGGCTTGAAACAAAAAGGTGCCCAGATGTCTTTAGCCTATAGAGACAGAGGTGTGTTTCTCGCTTACATCCGATGTCCCTTGCAACATGACTATGGCTCTATCCAGGGTCTCTTCTAACTGATCAGAATCTTAAAACTTCTGCTAGTTAGTAACCTGTGACATTCTATTGGCCAAAGCAAATCTCCTGGCTGCTGCTGGGGTCAATGGGAGGGCATGCATGACCCTCTAGCATGGAGGACATCAAGACAGCTGGTGAAAAGTCATGTCATCTACAACAGGGATCACATGTCTCAGTTAGGTTTCTGCCACTTGCCCTCTGTGTTTGGAATGGCTTTACCAACCTACTTCCTTCCATCTCTCTCTGCTGCAGACACTCCTTTAAGGAGCATCCAGAATGTTTTCCGGGGTTGCAGATGTCATTTCATCACCCTGCACAACAGCCTTTGAAGGCTCCTCATTTTGTTCATGAAAGTCCCCAATTCCTACGCATGGTATTTGTGAATCTTCACAGTCTAGCCTCCTCTTGGTCACATTCTCATTATCTACCCTATGCTGTTGTGCCCCTGAATTGTTGTTCTTTGTAAGCAACCAGATCACCTACTAGAAGATGTATCCCTGATGACCATCCTGTGGCGACCCAGCCCAAAACGACTTCTGAGAATCATCACCAGCAACCCTGCTGAGAGATTCACACCCTCATTGGTGTTTCTGTGACACAGGACACACCTCTGGTTAGACAGTATTTCCTAAACTGAAACGTCATGGGTTTACCAGTTGACCTCCCACTTGCACCAGAAGTCCCTTAATCATAGAGTCTTGATACTGCTTTACTCATATGCATAAACTTGATGCCTAGCATAGTGTCTGTCTATCACATTTATACAAGCAGGTGCTTAGTATAAATATCCTTCCTGTATGAGAACAAAAACGTGAAAGTGTTAGTTGCTCAATCGTGTCCGACTCTTTTCAACCCCATGAACTATAGCCTGCCAGGCTCCTCTGTCCGTGGGATTCTCCAGACCAGAATACTGGAGTGGGTCGCCATGCCCTCCTCCAGCAGATCTTCCCAACCCAGGGATCGAACCCAGGTCTTCTGCATTACAAGCAGAGTCTTTACCATCTAAGCCAGAGACAGAGAACAAAATGCCTTATCTCGTTAAACACGGCATATTACACAAGGTTCTGTACTTGATGTGAATATCTCCTTGCTAGAGGGTAATTTACGCAATTAAAGTAGAATGAGTTTAGTACCCATAAACTACCCAGATGCTCTGATTTATCATCAAAGATAGAATTTATCTATGAGAAGTCATATTGTGGAATTGGGCAGAGAACATTTCAAAGGATTTACATTTACTATGAGTTGTGACTGTGTGTTTGGCACTTGATGAGCTTTTTATAAAAAGAAAAATGTTTCATATATGGGAGGAAATTTTATGAATCCATCCATATGAAATAGGTGGATGTATGTTGACAGCACAGATATTTATTTAGAAGCATTTTCAAAGTAGATATGTTCCTCATCCTTTATTTTATCCTTGTTGCCTTTACCACTAGCTTACATCTAAATGAGAGACACTGCCAATCATTGCTACTGACCAGAGGGAAGTATTTACCCAGGCTTATACCATCCTCCCAAAAAAGTACCGACTGAGCATACAATAGCGAGAAGCTGGGCAGCTTCTTACACACAAGGCTGGAGCATGAACAGAGGTCATGCAAGGGCACGTTGTTAACATGTTTTCTACCTACAAGGGAAACCTAGGAATCATAGCTATGGCTCCCCAGGTAATTTAATGTCTCTATTAGCTCCATTTTTCAATCCAAGTTCACTCTCAGTTAACAGAGTTCCATGTTACATTGGGAGATGCTAGAAACTTTATGGATTATGTTCAAAGATCAGATCTACAGTATTACTAATACCACAAACTTGATCAACTCTTCTGGTTTAAGCCTTTGTGCTGGTTTCAGTGATGCAAAGTGCTCGTTTGTAAGACAAGATGTTAATCTCCATCTCCTGGCATTTGATGTAAAGAGTTGATTTTAATGTGATGCTGGTTTATAATAATTGCTTTGGAAATTTGCTCTCTGGTTTCATAATGCCAAAGACCAGAATAGCTCAATGGCTGCTTTCGCCAAAAATCTGTTTTTCTAAAAGCTTTCTCTTCAATTGCTTTCCAGTAAATGTATTCCTGTGATCCATTCTTATAATTTATCACAATATGCCTAGAATAGCAAGCTTTGTTCAACCCCTGACCAAGAGATTCTGCGTTTGCTGAAACTTCAGTTGCCATTTAAAACAGCACTTGTTGAAAAAGCTGAAATGTGCCAGCAACTAGCTTTCACATAGCTCCAGTCCAGGACACCTGCAACTGACTCTAGTTCCTTTTCTTAGTATTTCTTAAACACCAAGAGATAGGGACTTTCCTGGTGGTCTAGTGGTTAAGACTTTGCCTTCCAATGCAGGGGATGCAGGTTCGATCCTTGGTCAGAGAGCTAAGATCCCACCTGTCTCATGGCCGAAAAGCCAAAATGAAAAACAGAAGAAATATTGTAACAAATTTAATAAAGACTTTAGAAATGGTCCATATAAAAAAAAATCTTAAAAAAACCTCCCAAACCAAGAGATAACATATCTAAAAATACTTGAAACTAAGATGTTTTACATGGTTCAGATTTTCATTGTTCTATTAGCTTTTACATTTAGATCCTAAGTTATAGCATCATATTAATAGGTCAGAAATTATTCCTATAGATTCTTAAACCACAATCCACCATATGTTACCTTTAAGATATAGGACAAAGGCACTATTACTACTTTTCTTGATAAGGAGATGAAAATCAGTGTCCAGAATGAGCAATAACATTCATTCTTTCATTCATTCTCAAAACATTTTTAAATTACCTCCTAAGAGCACTATGCTGGGAATATAGTGATTAATTAAAGGCCTCACAGAGCTTAGAGTCTGACTGAGGAGTTCTTTCTTTTCATATTGATTGATTTCTACAAATGACTTTTTAACCGCCTCAATGAGATATAATTCACATATGATAGAGTTCACTCACTTATAGTATAGAATTCAAAGAATTTTAGCATATTCATGCCGGTGTACAAACCATTTTACCATAATCAATTTTTAGGGCATTTTCGTCACCTTCAAAAGAAACTGTATCCATTGGTAGTCATTTCCAATTTCCCTTCAGCCTTGATTGAGGAATTCTTAAGTTTCTATTATCTGTATTATCTTCTCTTGGGATAGTACGATTAGCAGAAAGTTGGTAACATTGAATATTGATATTTACAAGGAAAATATTATGAAATAAAAAGAGTTCCTAAGAAGCTGCCCTCAACTATTTCCCTCCATTTGCAAAGACAAGGTTATATCAACTGTTTAACTGTTGTCTGTCTTGAGTAAGATTTGCTCCCCAGAAGGGCATACCTGCTGCTTTCCTGTCCCTTTAGCCAAATGGACACCAAACCACAGTGGTGACGAGAAAGGCAGCATTACGTGAGCGGCGGTGGAGCAGCAGGCTTGATTTCCCATCGAGAATGGCAGGACTCCCTTGTTCAGAACAGGGAAACCACCGCAAAACATAAACGTGGAGTTCTGGTTGCTGCCCTTCCTTTTCTCCTTTCTTCCCTCTTCATTTAGTTTTCTTTTACTCATTCATTCATTCCTTCAAAACATTTATGGAATGCCTAATAAGCCATAGGAGACATTTGGACCTAGTTCTCCATTTGGGTTTCTGAGGAAGAGTTTTTCTTCTCCCTTCCTTCACCCTCTTCTTTCTCTTGGGAGCTACCCTCTGATGATTTCCCCCTCTTATTTTGCTCTATGTTGATCTTAACTACAATATCTCTTTTCATATCTTCCAAGCAGAAACACATACATGACTTGAGGTGGTTTTGCAGACTGTCCAACTGAAGCAGTGATGTTTAGTTTTAAGTGTCTCTGCTGTGTCGTGATTCAGTGCCCTTTGGTTGGAAGAGGATCTCCACCATACGGCCACTTTTCCCACTCCGTGTAGATTGCAATGCAGTGTTCACACACCCCAGATCACATCCTTGCCTACCCAATGGTGAACATTCAGGAATCTACCCTGCCTTTCGGCATCTAGGCTTCTTGTCCAAGCTGTGTGTGTGTGCATTGCACGTGCTCAGTAGCTCTGTCGAATCCAACTCTTTGTGACCCCCTGGACCGTAGCCCGCCAGGCTCCTGTGTGCATGGGATTTCCCAGGCAAGAATACTGGAGTGCATTGCCTTTTCCTACTCCAAGGGATCTTCCTGACCCAGGTATTGAACCCATGTCTCCTGCATTGGCAGGAGAATTCTTTACCACTGAGCCACTAGGGAAGCTCTGGACTAAGTTTTAATGACCAGATATTCCATCTAGCAGGAAAAGAGGATTTGAGGTAGCATGTTAGGAAAATATAAAACTGTTTCAAGGGTTTATCTCACTGAGATGAGACACTTTAATAAACCGGTTTTAAGTAAATAGGTTCTAATTTTCTTAGTACCTGACAGAGAAAACTTTTAGTTGTAAAATCTGAAAGGAGAAATAAAGCCTTAATGGAAATTCAGTCAATATTCACTGGATGTTGCAACTGGTACTTAATCAAATGTGTGTTAAGCTGTATTGTGGTTCAGGCACCAGGCAGAGTGTTTGATGTACAGAGATAAAAAGGGGAGGATCTCATAGAGCAATAAGCACATAATTCTGCTACAATTTGATGAGTTCTGTAACAGAGAAGTGAACAGTTAGCCACATCTCTGATTTCATTATTGATATGGCTTCTGAAGCTCTAAGATGTCATTGTAGGCATGTTTTTCTGAAAATCCATTTGGTTTAATGGAGACTAAGGGAGAAGAGTTATAATTTTCCTCTAGGAACTATTTAAGCTACAATTAGTGAAGAATTATACCATCCGTCCCTCAGTTCTTTACTGTCTACTGATGTCATATTCTTCTGCTACGCCACTCTCCTCGTTTGAAGAAAGCCTACTTCTCTGAGGCCCGGCTAAAATGCCAAAATCATGAAGCCTGCCTTGATGGTGTCAGATGCAATTCATCCCTGTGTTTTTCCTTTGCAGTATTTGTTTGTATCACTAGTTACTCCATTTGCTATAATCTATTATGGCTAGTCCTGCCTCTGTGCATAAGAAACCATATTTGCAACTCCTTATATTTTGCTAATGGGCAACACTACCATTTCGATTGAGATTCAGTGGCTTTCAGTGGTTTCTCCAGGCTAATGACTCTGACTCACGGTGTGCGAGTTATGAATCAATTTGGAAATCCCCAAATTCAACTGGGAATCCTTAGAGCAGAGTCAGTGTTTAATCTCAAAGGTTTAGCTATGTTTACATTCTTGTTGTTTCATGCACGCCATGTATCACAGGACCCAGAGCAGAGATGCTGAGGTTGTATGGATCCTGCCCTGCCTGTTACCTCTTTAGGTATTCGTCTCATTTCCTCAGAACTAGAAGAGTGAGAAGAACAATGCCTACCTCAAAGGATTGTTGGGAGGACTGGGCAAGGCAGAGCTTATACCTTCTTAAAACAGTGCTGGGACATTGTAAGAGGTTATTAAGTAGTTGGTGTTGTTCAGTTGCTAAACCATGTCTGACTCCTTTGCAACCCCATGAACTGCAGCGCACCACTATCTTCCAGAGTTTGCTCAAACTCGGGTTCATTGAGTTGGTGATGCTATCTAACCATCTCCTCCTCTGTCATCCCCTTTTCCTTTTGCCTTCCATCTTTCCCAGCATCAGGCATCAGGATAGTAGTTTTTATAATTCCTTTTAATACTATATGATTCCTCCCCCTCTCTCAAACTCTGAGATTAGAAGGATTTCCAACTAAAGAAAGGAGAACTAGATTCACGGGTGTGGAAGCTTGTGTTCCTGCTCTTCCCCCTACATCCCCAGTGCCCTTGACGGGAAGGGAAATGGAAACCACTAGGGGGTTGCAAACCCTAACCTGCAGAGAGAGAACTGTGTTCCTTAAAGAACACTGCCCACTCCTGGCATTCTATTCTGAAAATACGAGCTTCATCAAATTTTAGCCTATACTGGGAGCTAGGCTAATACTTGAAATCTACCTGTATATGTTTAACACCTGAAGACCATTTATCTTCAAGAAAATGAGTAGAAAGCTATAGAATATGCATTTGCCTTTTCCAGAAATACATAACGAACCAAAATTCTTTTTCAAAGGCTGACAGTTTACATTACCGTGTCTCATGCTGTGCTTCATTTGACCCATAGGAAACCTGTAAAACAGGCAGGGTTGAGATTGTTAACCACCGGTTGTACAGGAAAGGTCAACCTCCAAAAGATGGCCATTTGCCCAAAAGCATGCAAGAAACAAATGGAAGATTGGGGAATATAATCCGGACTTTATAACCCAAGGATCTACCTATGAAATTCTAGTTCTTTTTCATTCTCCACCCACAGGCCTGCCCTGGGCAGTTCCTGTCTCTCTGAGGCTCTTTTCCCCATTTCCAGCCTCTCTCAAAGTCTGAGAAAATGTCAGGTATGTTTAAAAAGGCTTTGTCTTATTTGAGATAATTCTAAATTCAGTTAATCACTTATTGTTTAGGAGAACCTCAGATTAATGGACCTGGGGACAAGGCCAGTAGGGACCTCTCTGCTCAGAGCAGCTCCTGCTGAAGCTGTGGACCACCTGATGTTGGCAGGGACCTGGGGCCGCCGCGGGGGAGGAAGGTGAATCATCTGGAAAATCAAAAAGCGGTTTCCCCAGCAGCCCTAAACAGACCTCTTGTACAACCCCCTCACATCTTTTAAAATTAAATGTTCAGCAGAACTTGAAATATTAGTAGATTAACGTGTCAATACATTTTCCACATCACTGCACAAAGCTAAGCTCTAAGAATAAAATGCACTCTTTAGGTATATTTTAACAGGTGAAAAAAGTTATAGGTGAAAGCAGAACCTCATAACTCTAAAAAGATCTATTTTGGAATTGAGTTTTAGCTTTTCATGGAACTCAGATCTGCGCTCTAATACATTTCCTGACATCAGGGTTTTGGGCTGAGTTGCGTTGGCCCCAGTTCATATGTTGAGTTCCTAAATTCCAGTGCCTTCGAATACAATTGTATTTGGAGGAAATTTCCTTAGAAAGGAAATGAAGTTAAAATGAGGCCCTTAGGGTGGGCCCAAATTCAGTGCAAATGTTGTCATTATTGGGCTCTCCAGGTTGCATAAGTGGTTAAAATCCCACCTGCCAGTGCAGGAGATGTAAGAGACCTAGGTTCGATCCCTGGATCAGGAAGATCCCCTGGAGGAGGGCATGGCAACCCACTCTGGTATTCTTGCCTGGAGAATCCCAAGGACAGAGGAGCCTGGTGGGCTACAGTCCATAGAGTCGCCAAGAGTCGGACACGACTGAAGTGACTTAGTATATGCATGCACGTTGTCATTATTAAGAGGAAGCGATGAAACCAACACCCGGAGGGGAGAGAGTGTGAAGACAGAGGGAGAAGGTGGCCACCTACAAGCCAGGAGAGAGGCTCAGAGGAAAGCATCCCTGCTGACACCTTGATCTTGGCTTCCAGCCTCTTATTGGAAGAAAATAAACTTCTGTCTTTTAAGCCCATGGTACTTCATATGGCAGTCCTAGCAAACTAAGATAACTAGTGAGCAGGGCTTAGGAGTTTGGCCACATCTTACATTTTCAATGAAGCAAAATGCTATCAGCAGTAGCGCTAACCTCGCTTAGGTGAAGAAAACCACCCTTTTTATTTTTACGGGTAGAAATCCAGCATTTGTGTCCTGAAATGTGGAGTATCAGAGTGTATTGCAGTGTCTTCTCTTTCATGCTTTGTGTTGGGCAGCGTGAGAAAGAAGCCGCTGGGGAATCTGAATTTGCTTATAGACCCCGTGAGCTGTGTGGACTTCCTGGATGTTTTCTCATTAGTAAAATGGGCTGATTAATGTGTTGTAAGATTGTTGTGAGAAATAAGTTAGCTAATGGCTGTGAAACTCTGCACCATGTAAAGGGTAAGAGTTATATAAATGAAACTGTTACATAATAATGTGAGTCATTATTTCACATGGACCCTTGAGTTGAATGAAGAAGCTCAGTTCCTCTTCAGCATGTGATTAATCATTAGTATGGCTACTAAATTCCCTAATCTTTTCTTTGATTTTTTTTTTTTAATGAGGTTTAAGAAGATGATGGAGGGAATTCCCAGGTGGGCCAGTGGTTAAGAATCTGCCTTCCAATGCAGGGGATCCAGGTTTGATCCCTGGTCGGGGGAGTAAGATCCTACATGCCGCGGGGCAACTAAGACCACGCTCCGCACCTACTGAGCCTATATGCTGCAACTAAGACATGATGTAGCCAAATAAAAATAAATAGATAAATATGAAAATAAGAGATGAAAGGGTCCCTGCAAAGGTGAGGTAAATGGGCTTTACAGCCTCACTCTGGATGAGCTGGGATCCCAGCATCAGCATGGCCTGCAGCAGTCACTTCCATTTGCATTCAGAGATTGATATATGAGTTTATAGCTCATTCCAGTGGCAAAGACTCAAAGAGCCTGGCAGTAGGCCTCATAGTGACCTATCTGTTTGTGTTCTGTCATAATGAAGCCTCAAAAGTTACAGAGTTCTTCAATAGTGCTCCCTTCTCTTCCTCACCGCATGGTAGGGAAACATTTTAAAATAAGTTTATCAAAAAATATTTTAAAATGCAAAAGGACTCCACTTATACAAAAGTATAATCCCTGCAATTCTGTTACCTACCCTTTTAAGGTACCCTTGCCCTTAAATTCTTTAGCCCAAGAGTCTTTCTTGGGCTAAACTGAAAACTTCAGCTGGGCAGGTTCCCGCTCTCCGCACTCCTGATGTTTGGGGCTATCCACTTGATTTGCTGGTGGCAGGGGGGCTGTCCCGTGCTTTGCAGGAGGTTTAGCAGTATCCCTAGCCTCTACCTACCAGGTGCCAACCGTGGCAAGTCCCCGCTCTGATGTGTGACAGCCAAAAATGTCTTCAGACATCACCAGATGTTCAGGGGAAAACAGTGCCTGTACCTGAGGACCTTTGGTCTAGATCAGGGGAATGATGCTGGCGGGGTCTCAGAGAAGAACATGAGAAGGAGATGCGCAGGCTGAGGCCAAGATGAGAGCTGAGTCCTTCCGCCCTTCAGTCCCCCACCCTCAGTCACTGCTGTTGGTGTTCTTTATTGCCTTCCTCCTGGACTCATCACATTAAGGAGGCAATAAAAATGGGAAGCATGGATGACTATAGCATGGAGGGAGAGGGTCAACTTGGAAGAATTCTGTGAGAATGGGGGCCCCCGTGGGGAAGCCCAGTGTCTTAGAGATGTAAGGGAATGATTTCCACCATGTTGTTAGTCTTTACATGAAATCCTTGGAGCACTTCTTCCAGGTGGGTATTAACCTTCCCCACTTCATAGCGCAATATTTACTGCTGCTCTTTGAAAGGCAATCAAACCAAACATGCTCTGGAGAGCATAGACTATTGCTGTTGTTCAGTTGCTCAGTCGTGTCTGACTCTTTGTGACCCCATGCACTGCAGCACACCAGGCTTCCCTGTCCTTGACCATCTCCCAGAGCTTGCTCAGACTCATGTCCATTGAGTCGATGATGCAAGCCAAGCATCTCATCCTCTGTCATCCCCTTCTCCTCCTGCCTTCAATCTTTCCCAGAATCAGGGTCTTTTTCTAATGAGCCAGCTCTTTGCATCAGGCAGCCAAAGTGTCAGAGCTTTAGCTTCAGCATCAGTGCTTCCAGTAAATATTCAGGGTTGATTTCCTTTAGGATCCACTGGTTTGATCTTTCTGTCCAAGGGATTCTCAAGAGTCTTCTCCAACACCACAGTTTGAAAGCATAGACTATTCAGTTCTGTTCAGTTCAGTCGCTCAGTCGTGTCCGACTCTTTGCTACCCCATGAATCATGGCATACCAGGCCTCCCTGTCCATCACCAACTCCCAGAGTTCACTCTGACTCACGTCCATGTAGACTATTAGGACATCCTAAGACTATAGACCATCCAGCCACTTGCCTGCATTCACCAATGAGCCCTAGGAGGGTCTATGGGACTTGTTTCCAGGCACCCAGATGATTGAACTGGGACCAAAACAAATCTCTCCCTTCCCTGGTCAGTGCTCTTTCCAACATCTGCTGCTGCTTAAACCAGAGCCACATTTTCCCTCCAATTCAGAATATTGGGAGATACTCCAGTGCATACATCTTAATGAGGCTGCTTCTCTGTCATGTCTACATATGAAGATTTTTGTATCTGATTTGGTTTTAAACTTCTCAGTGAATAGTCCTACACTTGTATCAGGACTAAGTCGAGGCTGTAGGACAGGGGCGTGTGATTTTCTGTTATGCTCAGTGAAGGAAAGAAGACCAGGCTTATCAGACTGGGGCTCCCTTTGTTGCCCCATTGCTTGATGTGGTTGGCAAGGTCTTCCCAGGTCTGACCGGGTCCGTTGCGCCATCTTGTCTCCATCTATCTTGTGCCTTTGTCCTTTTCATCCCCTCCAACTCCTTACCCCCTTCCCTCCATCAATCAAAGGAAAGACTCCTTTCAAACACATTTCATATCGAATCTGCCCCTGGAGTACGTCCTTCCCACCTGATACCGACATATTATTATATTTTGAGTTTCTGTATTCGCGTTTCCCCAAGTGTGCTCTGTGGAACACCAGGTCAGAGAGACGCTCTCTGATGTGGTGTGTGCCTTGACGTGAGTGTGCATGTCTGTCTGCAGTCTCGCTCTCTCACAGAGTTCTATACGTGGTTGTGTAATAAAGGCTTTAAGCAGAGTTATGGCACAGAGATGTCTTTGATTGCTTTAGCTTATCCTCTCTTAAACTTATGTGCCATCCCTACTAGTCAGCGTTCTCCAGAGGAACAGAATCATTAGGGCATTATAGATGTACAAGAGGAGACATTATGGGAGTTGATTTAGGTGGATATGGTGGCTGAGAAATTCCACCATGTGTCGTCTGCAAGTCAGGGAACCAGGAAGTCTGGTGGTATCACTCAACCTGAGTCTAAAGATCTAAGAACTAGGGGAGCCAACGGTGTGGGCCAAGGAGGGTAGGTGGGGTGGCTCCAGGTCTAAGTCCTGGAGTCTGAAGGTCTGAGAACCAGGAACTCATGTCTAGGAGAAGAAGGATGTCCCAACTCAATAAGAGAGAGAGAACTTTCCCTCGCTCTACCCTTTAGTTCTCTTCAAGGCCTCCAGTGGATTGGACAATGCCCAAGTTGGTCAGGAGGAAAGCAATACTTAGTCTATTGACTCAAATGCTAATCTTCCAGAAACATCCTGGCACATCTACCCAGCAATAAAGGTTTACCGGCCATCTGGGCATCTCCTAACCTAGTCCAGTTGACACATAATACTAACCAGCGCAAGATTTTTTAAAAAATATAATACCTATTAGTATTGAAAAAAAACCTAGTGTTTCTTAAAATCTCCATGGGAAACATCATTTTATATCAATCAGTTCAGTTCCATCGCTCAGGCGTGTCTGACTCTTTGCGACTCCATGGACTGCAGCACACCAGGCCTCCCTGTCCATCACCAACTCCTGGAGTTTACTCAAACTGACTGAGTGGGTGATGCCATCCAACCATCTCATCCTCTGTCATCCTCTTCCCCTCCTGCCTTCAATCTTTCCCAGCATTAGGATCTCTTCTAATGAGTCAGTTCTTCCCATCAGGTGGCCAAAGTATTGGAATTTCAGCTTCAGCATCAGTCCTTCCAATGAATATTCAGGACCGATTGCCTTTAGGATGAACTGGTTGGATCTCCTGGCAGTCCAAGGGACTCTGAAGAGTCTTCTCCAACACCACAGTTCAAAAACACGAAGAATTGATTTTATATCAATACATGTTGTGAATACTTATTTGGGAATCACTTATTTTGATTAATGACATGCTGCTGTAGACATTTCTATTTTGACTAAATTGCATTCTTTTAAGTGGTAAGATAGTCCAAGTAAAGCCCTGAACACATAGCCTGGCACATAATAGGTTCTCAATAAACGTGAGCTATTATTAGTTTAAAAAAAAAACCCACAGTTTTCTGTATCTCTATAATCCATTTTCTGCATCCTAAAATACATAAAACAGCATGAACAGGGGACTGCCCTGCAGGACACCTGAGTATGGGACTTTAGAAAGCACTTGGACAGAACAAAAATGAATATTTTACAGACAGTAAAACTTTAATTTTCCATGCAAGGACTGTTGACACATTATATATTAGAGCCTTGGAGGCGCTATGCTTGGAAAACATTTTAATTCAAATTTATTTAATAAAAGTTTTGCTAAAAATTACATACCTCCTAGGTATGGGAGAATTGCTGCATTTTGGGCATTTGCCAAATTTTGAAGAGCGCTTATTATTTACACTGTGTGTGTGCAGCAGTTCCCGAAAAACATGGCCTAGCATACAGGGTGGACTAAAACGGCACACGTTTGTTCCTGAAAATTAACAAGAAAATCATTTTTGGCTGGTGAAAGCTGCTCAGTGGAGCAAACACCAGATTGGTAACAGAAATGGAAATTAAGGGACGTTTGACTTGACTCCTTTCAGCCTCTTTCTATCCCCTCCCCTTTCAGAGAACCAGGCAGACCAGCCATCCTGGGCCCTAAGGACACTGGGTTTCTGTGCTGAAATATTTGCATTTTCAAAAGCTTAGATGGACAGACCCATGATTAGTATGAAAGAATGACGTTTTTGATGATGATATTTTTGACGTGTACAGGAGAGTGTGTGTTAGTCGCTCAGTCATGTCTGACTCTTCGTAACCCCCTGGATTATAGCCCTCCAGGTTCCTCTGTCCCTGGAATTCTCCAGACAAAAATACTAGACTGGCAGCCATTCCCTTCTCCAGGGGATCTTCCTGACCCAGGGATCGAACCCAGGCTTCCTGCATTGTCGGCATAGTCTTTACCATCTGAGCCACCAGGAGAGGCAGTATTTTAAAGATGCCCTTCGAGTGAGCTTGGAAAGCACTCCACTGCAGTGGTATTGACCACATATTGACTTGTCTGTGTACAGATGTGTCTCCCTTTGGGTCACATAAGCTCTTTGAAAGTAGGCCCTGCCGATTCATCTTGATGTCATACCCCCTAACCAGTGTCTGGCACACAGGGATGCTGAATACCTGACTTGCAGTATAAACATATACACCGTGTATTCATAAGGCCTGACCCGCCATCCCAACAAAGCCGTGAATCTTAGCTGGTCAAACACAGGGCAGAAGAAAATGTGACCTAAAGTTCAGAAGACCCAGATTTGAATCCTATCAGTTATTTCCTGGCTCATTTTGGGTCAGTTGCTTCACTTTGAATCTCGTTTTTCTCACCGGGCTAATACAGTGTCTTGCCTAGATATGAACAAGGTACTTTTCAATACATATGTATCTAAGTATTTTCAATAAATATTCATCTGAGTGTGATCTAAAATAATTCAGCAACATACTTTATAGCCACTGAATCATACCATCATTCATTCATTTTAGGGGTTTGCTGGTGGGTACTATTTATTTATCAACTCAGATTTGGTCAGTGCTCATCACTGTAGTTAACTCTTTGTGTTGGAGTATAATTATTTAAACTTTTTATTGAAATATAGTTGATTTACAATGTGTTAGCTTCTGCTGTACAGAAAAGTGATTCAGTTATACATACATATATTTATTCCTTTAAAAAATTCTTTTATTGAAGTATAGTTGATTTATAATGTGCTAATTTCTCTGTATAGCAAACTGATTTGGTTATATATATATACATATATATATATATATAGTTGTTTGTCTATTTTTATTCATATCTGCCAGTCTCAAGCTCCTAACTTATCCCTGCCCCATGGTGTCAGAGTTTAAACCACAGCCTGCTGGCAGAAGCTGAAATGGAACCAAGGATTGGTCATTAAGTTCCCATCAGTTCTTTGAACTTTGTTCTTTTCTCCCTGGGTACTGTTACTTGATGTGATAGTCTCCCTTGCCTTTTAGACAATTCATTTTCATTATATTGAATGAGTCAGAAAATTAAGACTGGTTTGAAAGAATGTTTTATTCTCTGTATCTGAAACTCATGCTTTTACTTGGTGAAGTTGAACATAGGCAGTCATTTGGAGGATTATTATTGTCGTCCAGACAGCATGCTATGGCTCACAGAGCAGTGGCCTGGGAGGTAAGGCATTTAGAATTAAGTTACGATGCTGTCACTAAATAGATACACTGATGTAAATTGCATCACCTTATTGGGCCTCCATCTTGTCACTTATAAAGATCTTGGAAAAGAGTGTTTTCTAGTGACAACACTTATTCCTCAATAATTGTGTCACAGAGGCAGTGTCTGGAGTAGCTGATGAATGAATTAGGGAATTAATGAAATATTGCTGAATCTAGGTTCTCTAGCAAACCTCAAACATAGAAAAAGGGCCATCTTTCTTAATGTGCTAATGTGAAAATACTGTTATACCGTGCTTATGGTTATGTTAGAGGTCATATGACTTTGGTGTTCATCTCATAAAATGCTTTTGCTAAGTCGCTTCAGTCGTGTCCAACTCTGTGAGACCCCGTAGACGGCAGTCCGCCAGGCTCCCCCGTCCCTGGGATTCTCCAGGCAAGAATACTGGAGTGGGTTGCCATTTCCTTCTCCAATGCATGAAAGTGAAAAGTGAAAAAGAAGTCGCTCAGTCGTGTCTGACTTTTATCGACCCCATGGACTGCAGCCCACCAGGCTCCTCCATCCATGGGATTTTCCAGGCAAGACTACTGGAGTGGGGTGCCATTGCCTTCTCCGATAAAATGCCTTAGGAACCACAAAAATCAACACTCACTTTCATTAGTCAGTTAATTCTTTAAGGCTGTACCCACAGCTACTAGAATCAATCTAAACCACCATGGTTTTCATGCATATATATTGAGCATTACACTGTAAAGGACTTCCCTGGTGGCTCAGACAGTAAAAGCATCTGTCTACAATGTGGGAGACCCGGGTTCAAGCCCTGGGTCGGGAAGATCCCCTGGAGAAGGAAATGGTAATCCACTCCAGTACTATTGCCTGGAAAATCCCATGGACAGAGGAGCCTGGTAGGCTATAGTCTATGGGATCGCAAAGAGTTGGTAATGACTGAGCGACTTCATTTACACTGTAAATGGTGAAAACATGAACAGGACAACACTCTTTTCCCCATTGGCACTGATAGTCAATATGAAGTGACTTTGGATAAGCAACCAGGAAGAGTTTTATGACTCACAGGAACAAGACTTGCAGGATAAAAAAGTCTTGAGTCATTGAATTCAATAATGTGCTTTGCTTATCAGAGTGCTGGATTAGACTTGCTGTTTTATGCCATACTCACCATTTTTTTCCTTTGGCGTCTAAGTAGAACATTATTGAAAAATAAATAGGAGTTATTTTGTGCAGGTGTTTTCTGGTTTGTTTCTTTCACTATAAATGGATTTCATTTCTCTTGTACTCAAAATAATGTTAATATACTTTTCTAAACACTCTCCATTTTGGCAGGATTTCCTGTTTGAAAAATACATTAGGGCAACCAAGAATTTGATTAATGCACCAATAATTCCTGGGGTGGTTTGGGGGCTCTATGTAGCTCTATGGAGAAGGGCTATTACTTCAACTGTTCAAGAGTGTCTTGAACAGTCAGATTTTGGAGCATAAAGACATTCACAGCTATAACTGATCCACTGAAGGAAATTTCATATGTAGAAATTTGGGTCATAGGATTTAACATACTTTCAAAAGGAAACATTAGAATACCCAACTAAAATTGGCTTAAATGCAATTAAGAAGGCTGAAGGCAGGGAAGTTCTAGAGCTGGTTAATCCAGAAATTTAATGACATTCATTTGGGATCCAGATTTTCATCCTTTCACCCTGCCACCATGGGTGGATTGACCTCTACCCCCATGATTGCAAGATGGGGGGCAGAGATTCAGAAGGCGCCTGACAATGTCCGAAGCACGCCCATCCCCAGCAGAACTTTGCACAGAGCTCCCTGGCCAGCACTGGGTCTCGTGTTCATTTGTAGATGAGTCACTGACAAGCAATGGTCCTGATTGCCTTCATTTAATCGGTATTCACATAGTAGCACTCGCGAGGGCTTCATCTCCTTCAGCAGCACGATTCATACTCCTACTCACAATACCTTGAACAAAATTGAGGTTCTTTTAGAACTGAAAAAAAGGAGATAATGGCTGTTGACAACAAGATCATCTGTCATGCTTGTCAAATAACCGAACGAAATCCGGGAATGTTTATTTTTTGGAATTTTTGTGTCATACATTACTGGGAAATTACTTGGTTGTCATATGTTTTCTTGACTTAGATAGAGAGGCTCATTGTTAAAATGATTTAACTTTTCTGATTTAGATCATATTTTTAGAATTCTTTTTCCTTTTGTGTTTGTGTGATGTTTGTTCAGATGAAAACTGTTTGAAGCACATGTACTTTTGATGTTTGTTACTTGAGCATTGAGCTGCGTAATATCAAGAATAGACAACAAAATGTGCTGGGTTGAGAATCTCACTCACTTACTGATGAATATGCCGAACTTAGGAATACACGTGCCTTGGTTAGGGTGCTTTGGCGGACAGAGTAGTGGAAATGGAAATTGGTCTCATTCAGTGTTGACTGTCCAGTGACCGTAAAAGGCACTATTTATAATAATCTCACCTAGACGTTTTCCATGTGTGCTTCAAGAAATAATACAATTCTGAGGAGAGGCTTCTGAGATTCTGCTAACACAGTTTTTGAACTTGATTTCAAAGCATATCTTTAAAATTCATTGAAAACTATGGTAATTATCACACAAATGTGTCATATGTACAGTTTTAATATGTTGAAGACCATCAGCTTGTGCTGTCAGTTAAATTATTTCAGGGGAAAAATCTTTTAGTAAAAGACTTCACGCATAACAGCACATAATTGACTTTATTATAAGCTCTTATTAATGACAACAGTTGTCACTCTACACTAGCTCATTCTTTCTAATTTAGGCTTGCACATGTGCATAAAATGGCACAATTGCTACTACCATCTATGTTGTTGTTTTAGCCACTAAGTAATGTCTTACCCTTTTGCGACCTCATGGATGTAGCCTGCCAGGCTCCTCTGTCCATGGGATTTTCCAGGCAAGAATACTGGAATGGGGTGCCATTTCCTTCTCCAGGGGATCTTCCTGACCCAGGGATCGAACCTGTGTCTCCTGCATTGGCAGGGGAGTTCTTTTCTACTGAGCCACCACAGTGCATGGAAGTCTGGCTTAATTGAATGCCGGCAAAGGCAGTGTGTGGCATAGCCTGTCCATGTGCCATTAAATTATTATAACGTAGGACTGGGGGCAGGAGGAGGAGGAGGGGGCGACAAGGGATGAGATGGCTTGGATGGCATCACTGACTCGATGGACGCGAGTCTGTGTGAACTCCGGGAGTTGGTGATGGACAGGGAGGCCTGGCGTGCTGTGATTCATGGGGTCGCAAAGAGTCGGACACGACTGAGCTGAACTGAACTGAACTGAACGGAGAGGGCTATGAGCATATTAAAGGTTTTGGGTATTTATCTTCTGGGTTTATGATGATTCATTTGCTTGCTAGGGCTTCTGTAAGAAAATAACATAGATATAATTGTGGCATACACGGGCTTCCCTGGTGGCTCTGTGATAAAAAAAACCTGCCTGTGATGCAAGGAAGACCCAAGTTTGATTCCTGGGTTGGGAAGATCCCCTGGAGAAGGGAATGGCAGCCCATTCCAGTATTCTTGCTGGAGAATCCCATGGACAGAGGAACCTGGCGGGCTACAAGTGGCTGGGATTGCAGAGAGTTGGACATGACTGACCGACTAACACACACTTAATGACGCAAGAGAAAGAGGCTGTGTAGGGGGGCAGCAGTCCTTCTGTGGGAGCAGCTGTGCCCCCCACCCCATACCTCCAAAAACCATGATACGAAATCCCACAGGACAAAGCATCCAAAAGCATTTGGTGGAGGAAAGCATCTTGGGGCTCAGATCTGGAGACAAGCTGCTTCAAAAAAAAAAAAAAAAAGGATACTTATTCAGTGCTCCATGGACACCCATCAATGGAAGGATAAATGTGGGTGGTGTTGTAATTGCCATTTCCTGTGGACCCGTCCAGGTTATGGGGATGAACCATAGTGGAACCAGGAGGAAAGGAACAAAATCTGAAGCAAGACAGGAAACAGAAATTGAATACAAAAAAACATTTTTGGAAGGTATCAGATTTGTAAAAAATAGGCTTTTTTTTTCAAGGAGCAGCATTAGAAAGGGCTAAGCTGAGCAATTCTATGAAACTCTGGAACTCCTTGTTTATAACTTTTAAAATTTGTGTCGCAAGGAAATTTCAACAAAATGAAAGCAACCTGTATTTTAATACATTCTTGATGCTACCTGCAAAGTAGTGACTTGAAACATATGGAAGGAAAGATTAAGATGTAAAAGGCATATCCAGTTCACAATGGTGCTTTCACTCATCACAAAATCAAATCAGTATGCTATCACCACCTGACTACTTTTCTTTACCTTCAAAGCATAGCAGCAAACTTTGTTCTTGTTTTTATTTCTGGTAGAAGCACTGATTCTAGAAAAGCCCTCTCCCTTATTAACAAACAAACCTGAAAACAAATCAAGGGAGACGTCACATCTTGCCATAGTTATCGGTACTTGTCAAGCATCCACAGTGACAAGATTAAGGAGTGTTTGCTTTTTCTGGAGAAGTTGGGTTATTTTTTTCTTTCTTTTTTCTTTAAGAGTAAAACAGCTGTTGAAGATGGAGAGATTCTGCAGGCATGACTCAAGCACATGCTTGTGTGAAGATAGCAACCAAATCATATCCTATTTTTACCCCAGTGCCTCATTAGCTAAGAAGAGATGCAATGTATATCTGATACTTGCAAGATTTAGGAGCGATGCAATGTATATCTGATAGTTACAAGATTTAGAATCAGTTTTAGGAACTGTATTGTGCTTGATGATTTCAGGAGAGAATTACTTCAAACACCCTAAATGTGGCTTGAAAGTGACCCCATGGACTATACAATCCATGGAATTCTCCAGGCCAGAATACTGGAGTGGGTAGCCTTTCCCTTCTCCAGGGGATCTTCCCAACCAGGGATCGAACCCAGGTTTCCCGCATTGCAGGCGAATTCTTTGCTGTCTGAGCCACTAGGGAAACTCAGGCAACTATGAATAATAGTTTTGCCAACTTGTGACATTTTTACCATGTTGCTGTAGCAGTGTTTTTATGTTACCCTATTCTTTGATAGTCATTTAACTTCAATAGTTTTGCATATGTCTAAATTTTTATGAATCATTGATAGTTTGTATATTCCTTATAAATTCTTTTTTTGTTTTTTTTTTTTGTTTTTTTTGGAGAGAAAAAGATAGGGAGAAAACATAACAAAATGGTCCATGGCAAAATGTGAGTATGTTTTGATTTTTCTTCCTAGATTTAAGGAAAACATGCAATATCTACATATCTTAATTCAGTCTGATTCCAAATGTGCTGTTTTGTCATTTTCAAGACCTTTTTTTCCCCCTCAGAAAGTCTTATTTGTGCCCTCTAGTGGTAGATGCACACAGGTTTTTTTTGCAATAAGTCAGGGAAAACTGACTTATTTTTCTTTCAGTGTATAATGATTCAGCATCTGCATAACTAAGTAATAGCGACGATCCACACACAGAGAAAAATCTCATGTGACTGAGTTTGATATATTTTCAAAATGCATCAAAGTTATATATGGGAAAAATAAATCCATCGTTTATCTAGCTAGAGAAAGTTCTTAGATCACAAAAGTCTATTTCCTCATGATTTTTATGGTCCATTTGTTCAGCAAATGCTGCGATTCTTGGAGAAGTAAGCACATTTTCCACAAATGCATTTTCTCTTTTTAGAATCCACTTTATGAAAACTCTTCTAAAATGCTGCATTAATCCATAACCTGTTTCTTCTTCTTCTTCTTTTATTTTATTGATGAGTATCCGTAAAGAGCTGCACAAAAAAGGAAACTGTCTTGTTTAATGTGGCAAGGATTGACCCTGTTAGAAAATACCCACCAAGAGCTAGATCCTGGCCTAATTAGCTCCACTGGACTTCTACTGGACGGATGCCTAGTTCTTCTTCCTCTTCCTGAAACTCCAATGCCTCCATTTGAAACATCCATTTTCTTATATGACCAAAGTCGATTGGTCCAGGAATGGACTCTTTAAGCAAACCTAGCTGACTAGAATTTCCTCTCCTGGGTTTTTTGGCACCAGAACTTGAGAAAGAGGTTAAGTCTGTTTCTAGTATAGAAGGGCCTACCACATAGGGAAAATGTTGGTGACTGTGTTTATTGCTAGATTTCAGTACAGAAGATGAGTCAAAGACAGAAAAAAAAAAAGTCTTGCTGACATTTCTGCTCCTAGTTTCTGCTTGTACTGAGATCCAGCCATCTGCCTTCCCCATAACTCTGCATGTTGTTGTATTGTTCTGTTTTTTTTTTTATGTTGTTTAATCCATCCTTGGATTTTTGTAATACAATCAACTCTTATTTCACTTAGGTAAATCTGATTTTAAGTTTAGTTTCTATCACTTTTCACCAGAGTAATACAATAATGCTATAGGGTATACTGTCAATTTTTGTGTTCAGATTTTCTTATAACCCAATTTATACAGGGGGCATTGAAAAGGAAATTGAGTTTCTGTGAAAGTGGCAGAAAATTGTGACCTTTTGCTTATTCACTATGGGGGTTTATCAAGTCTAGTTTCTACTCCATCACCCTTAATTAGAGGCAGGCTATCTCTTTTTAAAATACATACTGTATTCCTACTTTTTCACTCTCCCTTACCAAGAGTACATAATACTAAATTACAGGCAGACTAGAGTCTGTTCATAGCAAAGTGTTACCTCTTCCAGGTAATTTTTTAGCCTTGTATTTCTTAGATAAAGGAAAGATAAAGTTTGAAGTAATTTTTGAAAACACATTATGTAAAGTATGGAAACTCATTAGTGAGCTGAGGCCATACTGCTTGATTTTGAAATGATCCAACACCCAACTTTGTGTCTAGTACAGAGAAGAGCACTGATAAGTTTTGGTGAACTATAGAGCAGTATTTATTAAGTATTACTTGCCAGATGCTGGGCAATCATTTTATTTGTATTAAGCTTTTTTACAGTAACATTTCCAGGTCTCCATTAATACCTCCACTATAAATGAGCAATGTTGGAGAGTTTTCCCAGCTCTGGTTCCAGATATTTCTACCCTGTTTTCCTCCAAAGCACCAAGTGTGGCTGAGTGATCAGTTTAGACTGGTCTCGGGGAGTTTGACCTCAAGCTGTCACAATAAAGTTGATGTTGCTTTAAGACAGGTATATAATAAGATTTCTGTGAAAATTTCACTCCACTAAGTTAAAATGAGACAATAGAGTGAAACCATTATGTGAATTAGATACTCTTGAAAGATAAGCCATCCTTACCAGATTTGAAGGATACTGATATGTGATGACTATACTATTCATTCCCTCAAATCAAGACATTTTCAGAGTGAAATGAGGCTATTATAAACTATTCCAGGACAGTAAACAAAAAATGGGATGTATACAGAAGTGAAGTGAAAGTCGCTCAGTCATGTCCAACTCTTTGCGACCCCATGGACTATAGAGTCCATGGAATTCTCCAGGCCAGGATACTGGAGTGGGTAGCCTTTCTCTTCTCCAGGGGATCTTCCCAACCCAGGGATGGAACCCAGGTCTCCCGCATTGCAGGTGGATTCTTTACCAGCTGAGCCACACATCACCCTACAAATTTGGGATGTTGACAGTCCATTACAAGTGGGGTTCACCAAACCTAAGTCCATTCATTCCCCCAGACTCATTTACTATTTAAAAATACTGGAGTCCAGTCTTATCCAGACACATCAAGCATATGTACATCAACTTTGGTTGCCTATTATTTTTTATGATGAAGCAATCCACTATCTAGACAACTATATGGTGTCTCCAGATTTTCTTGCTCAAATAATTTTTTTTGTTTATACAGAATATGTCTCTAGAGGATAAGATTGCAGATAATTCACAAAAGCAGAAAGCACTATTTGGTCATTACTTTTAGAATTGGGCTTTCACTGGTGGCTCAGACAGTAAAGAATCTGCCTGCAATGCAGAAGACCCAAGTTCGATCCCTGAGTCTGGAAGATCCCCTGGAGAAGGAAATGGCAACCCACTCCAATATTCTTGCCTGGAGAATCCCATGGACAGAGGAGCCTGGCAGGCCACAGCCCATGGGGTTGCAAAGAGTCGGACATGACTGAGTGACTAATATTTTCATTTTTGGATTTTAGCCTTTGTCAATTGTCTTGATTTAATTGACAAGAGAGATAGATGCTTGAGAAGAAGCTGCTTCAACATAAATGCATTGTGTACGCTGGAAAAATCAAGTTTATTGAAGAGCCCCAGACAGAGAGCAGGTGTCCGAGGAATGATTGTGTAGCTGGGTAAGTGCACAGTGAACCAGGGACACCACAAGACCGCCCCAAACTTTGCAAGGTTTGGAACTGACCTCATTGCCATTTCTAAAATATAATAGGCAGAGTAGCCATTTATAACAGGCAGAGTGGCCTAGTTTCAGACTCTTATCCTTGTGGCAAATTTTCTCGCTGTTTGCCTGAGAAATCTTAACCTCTCAGCTTTTATCCTCACCTCAATCAAGTGTCTGGGGCTGGTCCCTTAGTCAAGTATGGGAGGCAAGAAGAGAGTGGTTTAGAAGCATTAATTTACTTTTATATGGAATAAGCCAAATGCAAATGAGTTAATTAACAACCATGGAGAAGGACATGTTACTTTTTTTTTTTTACCCAGATTTTTCTGTTTTGGCTAATGGGACAGAGCAAGTTTTCTTATTCGTATCGGTCATTGTTACTTTGGATTGTTTCATGTGGTCAAGCCTGTGGACTCACTTTGTCAATCTGCGCTCTTTTTTTCTCAACATTTATTTATTTCATCTGTGGGCTGCTTTATAGCTAGGCTTGCTGCCTATGTTGATCCTAGGAAAACTAATTCTTCCAGCAGGACCATTCTGGTTGCTATAGTGCTTTTTGCAATTAAAGCTTTTTGAATAAGATGACCCATTTTCAAAGCAAGGCTGTGGGTGTATTGGAGCTGATTATTTTCTACAGATTTTGTTGTTGTTAATATGGGTGGCAGATTAGTACAACAGCCACGAGCTCAAACTTGTAATGAAACTACCTGGGTTCAGCCTTCAGCTCTCAGTGTGACCTTGGACCTGTTATTTGAACTTTCTGTGCCTCAATTTTCTCATCTGTAAAATAGGGATAATAATGATAAAAACTGGAGTGGGAAATGGCAACCCACGCCACTATTCTTGCATGGAAAATTCCATGGACAGGGGAACCTGGTGGGCTGCAGTCCACAGAATTGTAAAGAGTTGGACATGACTGAGCGACTGAGCACAATAATGGTAATAATAGTTTCTACTTCCTAGGGTTGCTGGGAGCATTGCAGCTAAACCCAAAGCACATACAGTAATTAACATAGTATTTGAAGTCTGAGAAATACCAGTTACTAGCATTTGCATTCCAGATATGAATAATATTTTTATTAGGATGCAAAATACTATAAAGTGTTTAAGTTTAAAAACTATCATTGGATAAAAAGTTCTGGGTCATATTATGACATATTTCACTTTTGAGATCTTAGTTCTTTTGGAGAACACAATTCTGCAAAGCAAATGCATTGTAAGATAAGAGAAAAGAATTACAGCCAAAGTCTTATTTAAAGATCCCCTGGAATTGAGGTTTGAAACCCACATGTAGGAAAGTACTATTTACAGGCAGTTTTCCAAATATCATAGACTCTGTTACAGAGCTGCCCTCCAGAGTCCTAGTATTTCATTCATTTTTAAGTCTTCCATGGTATTTGTAATAAGAACAGCCAGTTAAAGGAATTCTAAAGAAAATTCAGAATATAGCTCAGAAAAAAGTTTCCATGTCATTGCTTTCTTGCAATGCAGTATTTGTCCATATCGCATGTGGAACAAAATGTTGTTGAGCTTTTTCACTGTGCAAGTGGACCTCATTTTATTTTACTTTTAAAACTTTTATTTATTTTTTTGCCGCATCTTGAAGCATGCAGGATCTTAGTTCCCTGACCAGGGATTGAACATGTGCCCCTTGCAGTGGAAGCACAGTCTTAATCCCTGGGCTGCCAGGGAAGTCCCTGGACTTCCTGTTAGATATAACTTGACAGGAAATCTCAGTTGGGTCAGATGAAAGCAAAGATTCTAAGAAGAGACAATTGTCACATTTTTCTAGTGTGCATGGAAACAGTTTCTAGGAATTTTCTTCCGTGATTTTCTCATTCAGAGACACTTGACCTGAGGGTACACTGAAGAGGTTTGAGTTGAATTTAATATGTCCAGGAGACATTCGTGCCAACAGAAATTTTTTTCTTTCATTTAACGTTAAAATTCTTGACTCAAGCAACTTTGTAAAAAGATAATACAAAGCATTAATTTTGAGTCCCTCCATCTCAGATGCCATTTCCATCATTAGGAAGGAGCATTCATGACTTCATGTTGCCGAGTTTTAGCATGTAGCCTCCAACAGCCACTATCGATTAGCCCAACTTGTCATCGGAGAGGAATCTTCTTTGCCGGGTTATGCTGTGACTGGGTTTCCGCAATTGCTACACAAGTGATGAAGACTAGTAACTCTGACGTGTGCAAAGGCATAAGTCCTAAGACAGGTTAGATAATACTTGAGGCCCATAATTACTTTAATTATGGAGTTCCATGGGAGTATATTGGAGAAGGAAATGGCAACCCACTCCAGTACTCTTGCCTGGAGAATCCCATGGACAGAGGAGCCGGGTAGGCTGCAGTCCATGGGATCACAAAGAGTCGGACACGACTGAGCGACTCCACTTTCATTTTCCACTTTCATGCATTGGAGAAGGAAATGGCAACCCACTCCAGTGTTCTTGCCTGGAGAATCCCAGGGACGGGGGAGCCTGGCGGACTGCCGTCTACGGGGTCGCACAGAGTCGGACACGACTGAAGTGACTTAGCAGTAGCATGGGAGTATATTGGAGAAGGAAATGGCAACCCACTCCAGTACTCTTGCCTGGAGAATCCCATGGACAGAGGAGCCCGGCAGGCTACAGTCTATGGGGTCACAAAGAGTCGGACACGACTGAGCCATATACCCGTGCCAATGCGTGTGTGCTTAATCGCTCAGTCATGTCCAGCTGTTTGTGACCCCCTGGACTGTACTCCGGCCAGGCTCTCCTGTCCGTGGGATTTTCCTAGCAAGAATACGGGAGTGGGTTGCCATTTCCTCCTCCAGAGCCTGTGCCTGTGAGATTTGCATCCACTGGACCTGATGACCAGAGGTGGCAGACACATGCTCTGTCACTCTCTGGGCATGCTCAGGAAAAGCTCACAGCAGGACTTCTCGATAATGCAAAGCACCTGCAGTTTTTGCATGAGCTGTTGGTCTTCCTGCAGACCCTGCTGTGTCTTACTTGACTGTGTTTGGTACTCAAGGTCTAGCCCGGTGCCTTGTTCAGGATCTACAGACAATACATGTGCTTAGATGTAATAAACACCACATCAGGAGAGGAAAGATGACAACATAAATGAAATTTTTGTTCAAACCAAAATTTTTGGTTTTGTTTTTTGACGCTCCAGACATTTGCTTACTACGTGTGTGTTTCAGAAAGAGATCAAGGAAAGCAGAGTGTATGTTTTCCCATAGTAGATAGTAAGGAAACATGTAAACAGTCCATTCCCCTGTATGTGGGCAAGGCTGGCTTATGCTCGTGATGTGGGTATGAACCTCCTCCTGCTGAAACCAGAGGCCGATGCTGCTATATGACAGAAGTTAAAAACATGCTTCTGATGAGTCCAGATGAGACTGTTAACTAATTAATCCTGCTGCATTTATATCAATTGTCAGCTCATAATTAGTAGATTAAAGATAGTGGGACTGTTTTAACTAGATTCTCAGTCTAGAGAATCATGATATATAGATTAGCATGAATGTTCTCCTTCTTTGCGAAATTCTTTTTTCTCAATTCCTGTTTATATATAACTTTCTTGAGTGAGTGAAGTCGCTTAGTCGTGTCCGACTCTTAGCTTATATATTATTCTCTACGCTAGTCTTTTATTATATATTTAATCTTCTAGAGTGTATGTGAGTACATATATATTCCCATAATATATATATTTCTATGAAACATGCACAAAGGATACATATATACAAATATTATAGAAAATTGATTGGCATGATCTAAATTATAGTCCATTTAATAAGACTTTCATAAAAGTGATTATTATGCCTTAAAGTATAAACAACAATATATATGTACATATACACACACATACATGTATATATTTCTATACAAATTTGTTTCATTAGGAGAAGCAATCCCAAACTGGTCATATTGTTCTAAATCTTGTATAGTAGCTATGAATAAAGAACTATTTGGAATGGTTTGTCAGATTAAAATCACTACAGACATAGAAGCAGAAATAAAACTAATTATTTTAAAATCACACTTCCATTGAAATATTATAGTGCTGCACTAGTGGGGAATTGTTGATGAAAAATAACTATGTCGAGGGTATAAAATAATGGTCAGTGATTCATTTCAATGTAATTGTAGGAGATGGGATAGAAAGGCCTTCTGTGTTGATGGTTTTGACAGCAGATGCTTCAGAGCTCCCTGCTGGCTGTGTTTTCAGGGATAAATGCAACTGCTCAAATGGAAATGTATTTAGGTCAACAAAACACCTGAAAGCCTTTTTAACAGTTCTCCCAAATGCTTCATTGGTCACTTTTAGATTTAAATAAAGGGTAAGTAATGTGATCTGTAGCCCAAAATAAACCCTCTTAGACAGGAAACTACTTATAACTTTTAAATAATGAATTCCTAGCATCTGTGCATTGACATCTGTCGGTCTGTCAACTGCTTCTTTAACTGGGACCTCGGATTGAAATAATCACGCCTTGACTTTTATATCCGTATGTGAAAAAACTGTCTTAGCAGGGTCCTTCCTCTCTCCATTTCTCTATCTATCTAATGTATCACCATCTATCACATGCATCTGTGTATCATCTGTCCAGTTTATCTCGGAGAAGGCAACGGCACCCCACTCCAGTACTCTTGCCTGGAAAACCCCATGGACGGAGGAGCCTGGTGGGCTGCAGTCCATGGGGTCGCGAAAAGTCGAACACGACTGAGCGACTTCACGTTCACTTTTCACTTTCATGCATTGGAGAAGGACATGGCAACCCACTCCAGTGTTCTTGCCTGGAGAATTCCAGGGACGGGGGAGCCTGGTGGGCTGCCGTCTACGGGGTCGCACAGAGTCGGACATGACTGAAGCGACTTAGCAGCAGCAGCAGCATATAGTGTTTTGTGTGTTTATATTTTAAATTTACAAGACTAGTTATTGTCCGATAGATTTTTGGTTTTTGCGTGTTAAGTGGTTTATGTCTTGCCACGTTGTGTCTCTCTTCTGAGTACTATTCTAAAATGGACTTCCGGTGTATTCTACTATTCGGCCCCTACTATTGTAATGGTTTTGAGAATAGGACCCTGGGGGCGAATTCCAACTCCTCATTGTCAGATAAAAGGTCAGGGAAAGCGTTTTCATCTGTGTCCCTGTTGAGATTTTTGAGACTATCTCTGGGATATATATTTAGGAGGGAGCTTGCTGTGTCTTAAGGCAAACAAATTCTTATTTCCACAAATCCTGCCAGTCTGAATCCTGAATGGCTACACCATGTTATGTCCACACATACATACGAGTTATTGACTTCTGATAGCTTTACTAACAGTTGATAATATCAGAGTTTCCAAATTTGATCATTTTGATGGATCTCATGTGTTGGTTCATTACTTTCCATTGCTGTAATTGTGTTTCTGTGATTACTAGTGAGCTTGTGAGTCTTCCCTGGTGGCTCAGATGGTAAAGCGTCTGCCTGCAATGAGGGAGACCCAGGTTCGATCCCTGGGTTGGGAAGATCTCCTGGAGAAGGAAACGGCAACCCACTGCAGTACTCTTGCCTGGAGAATCCCACGGGCAGAGGAGCCTGGTAGGCTACAGTCCATGGGGTCGCAAAGAGTCGGACATGACTGAGCGACTTCACTTCACTTCACTGAGCATTTGTGGCTCAGACAATAAAGCGTCTGTCTACAATGCAGGAGACCCGGGTTCGAGCCCTGGGTTTGGAAGATCCCCTGGAGAAGGAAATGGCAATCCATTCCAGTACTGTTGCCTGGAAAATCCCATGGACAGAGGAGCCTGGTTGGCTACAGTCTATGGGGTCGCAAAGAGTCGGACACGACTGAGCGACTTCACTTTCACTCAGTCCTGGGAGAAATACAAGATGCGGGATGTAATTTAACTGAGCTTACAACATGTTTGAAGATCATAAACACAATGTAATAACAAAGTAGCGATTTATGGCCTTAAATACTATAGGACTTTGGAGAATGAGATTGGTCTGTGTTGTAATGTTTCAGGCTAGATAGTGGGATCTAGAAAGTGGGATCTAGATATTACAGTGGTTTTGAGATTACAGGCCAGGTGAGTGAGATCGAGTGGGTGAAAGTGAGTTGAACATAAGTCTGGGAAGGTGAGGGAACCAGACTGAAACAGTGAAAATGAAACATCTCTTGCATTCCACTGAAATGCCTTCTTTTGATTAGTCAGGGGATTGCGATCCTGACTAATAATGAAAGTTGGATAGAAATGTCCTAATTTTATTTATTAACCACTTTGTGGGTGAAAAGACTCAGAGGAACAAAATCTCAGTCCATTCTCAAGGAGCTTCGGTCTTGGGAGGAGATGGTCTGGCAGACAGTAGTGGGGACAAGGTAGGCAGGAGGGGTCAGACCAGCCTTCCCAGAGGAAGGGTTGCCTAGTAATGCCTGGAGGAAGACAGCGAATGAGCAAAGTAAAGAGGACAGGGGGAGACAGGGTGTGACAAAAGAAAATGCTTGAGGCAGAAGTAACAGCAGGAACAAGAGCCTCCAATTCAGGGACTGACACTCACGATGTAGCTAGAGCAGAAAGTTCAAGGTTTGTTCATTTAGCTTAGTTGCACTTTGTGTTCGACTCTTTTGCAACGCCATGGACTATAGCTGTCCAGGCTCCTCTGTCCATGGGATTTCCAAACCAAGAATACTGCAGTGAGTTGCCATTTCCTTCTCCAGAGGATCTTCCTGAAGCAGGGATGGAATGCAGGCGCATTCTTTACCATCAGACCCACCTGGGAAGCCCAAAGTACAAGGTTCAGTTCAGTTCAGTCGCTCAGTCGTGTCCGACTCTTTGCGACCCCATGAATCACAGCACGCCAGGCCTCCCTGTCCATCACCATCTCCCAGAGTTCACTCAGACTCACCTTCATAGAGTCCATGATGCCATCCAGCCATCTCATCCTCTGTCATCCCCTTCTCCTCCTGCCCCCAATCCCTCCCAGCATCAGAGTCTTTTCCAATGAGTCAACTCTTCTCATGAGGTGGCCAAAGTACTGGAGCTTTAGCTTTAGCATCATTCCTTCCAAAGAAATCCCAGGGCTGATCTCCTTCAGAATGGACTGGTTGGATCTCCTTGCAGTCCAAGGGACTCTCAAGAGTCTTCTCCAACACCACACTTCAAACGCATCAATTCTTCGGTGCTCAGCCTTCTTCACAGTCCAACTCTCACATCCATACATGACCACTGGAAAAACCATAGCCTTGACTAGATGGACCTTAGTTGGCAAAGTAATGTCTCTGCTTTTGAATATGCTATCTAGGTTGGTCATAACTTTTCTTCCAAGGAGTAAGCGTCTTTTAATTTCATGGCTGCAATCACCATCTGCAGTGATTCTGGAGCCCCCAAAAATAAAGTCTGACACTGTTTCTACTGTTTCCCCATCTATTTCCCAGGAAGTGATGGGACCGGATGCCATGATCTTCGTTTTCTGAATGTTGAGCTTTAGGCCAACTTTTTCACTCTCCTCTTTCACTTTCATCAAGAGGCTTTTTAGTTCCTCTTCACTTTCTGCCATAAGGGTGGTGTCATCTCCATATCTGAGGTTATTGATATTTCTCCCAGCAATCTTGATTCCAGCTTGTGTTTCTTCCAGTCCAGCGTTTCTCATGATGTACTCTGCATAGAAGTTAAATAAGCAGGGTGACAATAGACAGCCTTGATGTACTCCTTTTCCTATTTGGAACCAGTCTATTGTTCCATGTCCAGTTCTAACTGTTGCTTCCTGACCTGCATACAGATTTCTCAAGAGGCAGGTCAGGTGGTCTGGTATTCCTATCTCCCTCAGAATTTTCCACAGTTTATTGTGATCCACACAGTCAAAGGCTTTGGCATAGTCAATAAAGCAGAAATAGATGTTTTTCTGGAACTCTCTTGCTTTTTCCATGATCCAGCGGATGTTGGCAATTTGATCTCTGGTTCCTCTGCCTTTTCTAAAACCAGCTTGAACGTCAGGGAGTTCACGGTTCACGTATTGCTGAAGCCTGGCTTGGAGAATTTTGAGCATTACTTTACTAGCATGTGAGATGAGTGCAATTGTGCGGTAGTTTGAGCATTCTTTGGCATTGCCTTTCTTTGGAATTGGAATGAAGACTGACATTTTCCAGTTCTGTGGCCACTGCTGAGTTCTCCAAATTTGCTGGCATATTGAGTGCAGCACTTTCACAGCATCATCTTTCAGGATTTGAAACAGCTCAACTGGAATTCCATCACCTCCACTAGCTTTGTTTGTAGTGATGCTTTCTAAGGCCCACTTGACTTCACATTCCAAGGTGTCTGGCTCTAGATTAGTGATCACATCATCATGACTATCTGGGTCGTGAAGATCTTTTTCGTACAGTTCTTCCATGTATTCTTGCCACCTCTTCTTAATATCTTCTGCTTCTGTTAGGTCCAGACCACTTCTGTCTTTTATCGAGCCCATCTTTGCATGAAATGTTCCCTTGGTATCTCTAATTTTCTTGAAGAGATCTCTAGTCTTTCCCATTCTGTTGTTTTCCTCTATTTCTTTGCATTGATTGCTACAAGTACAAGGTTAGGGGGTGGAAAAAGGAAAGGAGTGGAAACGCCTGGAGATCAGGCAGTGAAAGGAATGCAATAGCTCACTAAGGCATTTGGAATTGATCTTCAACAGAGCAGTGAATGAAGAGGGAGTATCTTGCGGTAAGCCACAGGCATGTGACAGGAGTGGGGACAGGGTGTAAAATCGGGTTCTAGAGACTTTACTGTAAAACATGAACGAGGGAGTCCAGCAACAGTGAGGAATCTTGTGTGAGAGACAGTCGGGGCTGCAGCACAGAGCCCAGATATTCCCAGAGAGAAGAGTGGGTGTGGTATAAAGATATGAAGTGGACACTTGAGACAGATGTGCCGGGATAAAAGAAAGGAAAGTGCATCTATCTGTTTCCCTAATTCAGTTAATACTCTTACAACTAATGCTTTGGATTCCTTGCTTCATTATTTATTGGTTTAGGGGTTTTTCTCTTGCTCTTCAACTGAGGCAGTTCCCCTGCCATTTCATTTTGCACAACTTTGTAAGGTGAGTGCAGAGAAAAAGAGAGAGAGCCAGGCAGTCAGGGAAGAAAAGGAAATTTATTACAGGGAAAAGAGAGGCTGACTGGCCCTTAAGGAGAACCAGCGTTCTCCCTTTCTGACAGAGTCCTTCTTATACCCTGCCAAAGAAAAATTCACTGGAGGGGTGGTCATGTAGCCCGAGGGTGGTCTTGCAGGTTTGAGAAGATAAGTGCCAGTGAGATAACAGGATGCCGTTTGGGTAATTTGGTCAGTCTCACAGATCACTGTGATTTTATTCTTTGTTTGCAAGGTCAACATAGTAAGCCACCTTATCAATGAGACCCCATGTGGGCCCTATCAAACTTTATCTACCTTCCTGAGTTTAGGTAACAGGATTCCCTGTTGCAATCTCGAAGGTGTGTCCTTATACAGGAGCATTCCTCCGGAAACTACCTGTGCCCCATGTCTTTGCCTGAGGGCTGGATATGATGTGGACCCAAGTCACATCTTTCTTAAGGATATGCTGGCCACTATCATCTTAGTAGGAGGTGGGGCTACAGACAGCGGGGCTAGAACTGCAGCCAGTGTGAGGTGGGGTTTCCCCTCTCTCTGTTCAGGAGCCATCCCTGCTCTGCCAGGGCAGAGTCTGTCCCAAGTTGCTGGAGCAGAGGCCCGTAGGGTCAGGACTGAGCTGACCCCATTCCCCTTCAGTTCAGTTCAGTTCAGTCGCTCAGTTGTGTCCGACTCTTTGCGACCCCATGAATCACAGCACGCCAGGCCTCCCTGTCCATCACCATCTCCTGCAGTTCACTCAGACTCACGTCCATTGAGTCCGTGATGCCATCCAGCCATCTCATCCTCTGTCGTCCCCTTCTCCTCCTGCCCCCAATCCCTCCCAGCATCAGAGTCTTTTCCAATGAGTCAACTCTTCACATGAGGTGGCCAAAGTACTAGAGCTTCAGCTTTAGCATCATTCGTTCCAAAGAAATCCCAGGGCTGATCTCCTTCAGAATGGACTGGTTGGATCTCCTTGCAGTCCAAGGGACTCTCAAGAGTCTTCTCCAACACCACAGTTCAAAAGCATCAATTCTTTGGCGCTCAGCCTTCTTCACAGTCCAACACTCACATCCATACATGACCACAGGAAAAACCGTAGCCTTGACTAGACGGACCTTAGTTGGCAAAGTAATGTCTCTGCTTTTGAATATGCTATCTAGGTTGGTCATAACTTTTCTTCCAAGGAGTAAGTGTCTTTTAATTTCATGGCTGCAATCACCATCTGCAGTGATTTTGGAGTCCCCCAAAATAAAGTCTGACACTGTTTCCACTGTTTCCCCATCTATTTCCCATGAAGTGATGGGACCAGGTGCCATGATCTTCGTTTTCTGAATGTTGAGCTTTAGGCCAACTTTTTCACTCTTCTCTTTCACTTTCATCAAGAGGCTTTTTAGTTCCTCTTCACTTTCTGCCATAAGGATGGTGTCATCTCCATATCTGAGGTTATTGATATTTCCCCCTGCAATCTTGATTCCAGCTTGTGTTTCTTCCAGTCCAGCGTTTCTCATGATGTACTCTGCATAGAAGTTAAATAAGCAGGGTGACAATAGACAGCCTTGATGTACTCCTTTTCCTATTTGGAACCAGTCTGTTGTTCCATGTCCAGTTCTAACTGTTGCTTCCTGACCTGCATACAGATTTCTCAAGAGGCAGGTTAGGTGGTCTGGTATTCTCATCTCTTTCAGAATTTTCCACAGTTTATTGTGATCCACACAGTCAAAGACTTTGGCATAGTCAATAAAGCAGAAATAGACACGGCCGTTACCCTGAAGTGCGTGCTTTCCCTGTCCCAGCTGGGATGGTTCCCCCAGAGTGGGGGCGGGGATGGTGGTGAAGCAAGGGGGGCCTTTGCTTGTGCCAGCTGCAGGCAGAGGTTTGAGCTGTCTCCTCTGCACGGCCTGTCAGGTGCCAGCAATCGTGACCCTCTCTCATGGGACACAGTCTCAGGTCCCAGTCTCCCTTGTCCCTCAGAGCTGGTCACTGTCCCCTCCCCCTCCCCCCCACAAGCCTCTGCATCCTCTGCCTTGCTGTGGAGCAGCTGGGGCCACATGGACCCTCGGCTCGGTGGATGGTGTGGGCTGACTGCCGTCAGGGTTCTGGACTTCCCTGGTGTGCTCTTTGCGTAAGTGTCAGTGGTGGCCGCTTCTGCCCCACCCAGATGCCACTCCAGCTTTCCCCAGACTCCCTCGTAGTCCCAGCCACCCCCCAGCCAGCCTGGGGACTCATCTTCTCTGTAGGATCCCAGGACTGGGATACCCCAACTGCGGCTGGAACTACTTGCTCCCCAGGGTGGGTCTCTGCCCAGGTAACCTTCCTTTCCCTCTGATTCCTCTCCCAGGACCATAGATCACGACCTGATGCATTTTCCTCCCCTCCTCCCTGACTATTTGTGGATCCTGTTTAAAGCCTCGGATGTTCAGGAGTCTTTCTGCCAGTCTCCAGTTCCTTTTCAGTGAGAACAGCCCCACGTGCAGATATATTTTTGATGTGCTCACGGAGGGGAGTGATCTCTGAATTCTCCTTCTGTGCCATCTTGATCAGTTTCCTAGAGGTTTTATATTAACCTGTTTCACCTTCCATGCTACGATATCAGGTTGCTGAAAAGGAAAATTAGACTATAAATATTTATTGAAATACTGTTACATGTATTAAACTATACTATACTATGTAAAATCTGTTCTACAAAGAAGCAGTTCAGATCCATTTTATAATTTTCTGTCCTAGAAAGTAAGACTAAACAAGAAAATAGTCTTTCAAATGTTTATTGCCTGCATTGGGGCTTCCCAGACAGCACGAGTGGTAAAGAATCTGCCTGCCAATGCAGGAGACTCAAGAGACGTGGGTTCGGTCCCTGTGTTGGGACAAACTCCTGGAGAAAGGCACGGCAACCCACTCTAGCATTCTGGCCTGAAAAATCCCATGGACAGAAGAGCCTGGGAGGCTACACCCGTGGGGTCTCAAAGAGTTGGACACAACTGAGAGTGCACACACACACACACACACACTCACACACACACACACACACACACACACACTGCCTTTATTGGGTAAAAGGGCCAGCTTTTTCGTCCTGACATCCAGCAGTCTTATGGAGAGAAGACTCACAAAGCCGAAATGGCTGGTGTCCATTGGCTGATGGATATACACAGGTATCAACAGTTACCACGCACCAGCATTTTTTTTCTATTTCTACTAATTAGAGGACTAGTTTTCACACATCTGTAAATAAAGTGCTTTATTACTCTTTGGGATGTACTGCTATGATTATAAATATTAATGCATAGCAGAATGTTGACAATGACTATCTGTAGGTTGATAAATTATGAATTTTTTAATAATTTTCCAAGTTTTCCAATATTTTTTACTAGGAGTATAAATTATTTTTGTAATTTAAATACACACATAATAATAAAAGTCAATAAAGCTTTCCAATTAGGCAAAAAAAAAAAAAGCCTAATTGGCTAATCAATTGGAGAACTAATTTGACAACCTTAGCAAAATAAGTTATTATTAAGAATAAAATTTCTAGGTTTCTGTTAGTAACAAAGTAGGGATAGTTTGATCAAGTTTACACATGAAATGATGATATCTGAGGACTAAGTGTGCTGAAAGAAGGAGTCAATAGTTTAATTTTTTTAAGTGATAAAACAGTAGAAATGTATGGCAAAACCAATACAGTATTGTAAAGTAAACTAAAGTAAATAAAATTAAAAAAAAAACAGTACTAATATCTCATGGAAATACATGATTATTATATTCTATTTTGTATTATGGGAATTTCATGTAGTTTGCTGAACTTTATAAACTTAACCTGGAGAAACTGAAGCATGTTCTAAATACTGAAGTAATAAAATAGTATTTCTAAGAGCAAAGGGTAAAAGAATGATTATTTTTGAGTATGAAGGAAAAAGAGGCTAAAAATAACATTGTTATTTACCACTATAAGCTTTTAAAACACTTTTAACTGGAGGATAACTGCTTTACAATATTGTGCTAGTTTCTGCCATTCATCAACATCACCACAGCTACACATACATCCCCTCCCTCTTGAACTTCCCTTGGTTGCTGAAGAATTTTTGTTTTCTCTTAAAAACACAGAAAATGGAGCAAAAACAAATGGACTTGAGAGAAAGCTAGTGATGGTAGAAAATGATAAAAAGAAAAATACTGGAAATCTCAAACTGGTGAAAGCAAGATATGAGCTAGCTCTCCAGCTCATGTAAGAGAAGAGGAAAAAAAAAAATCTGTCCAGAGAATTGAACAGATGACTGCTACAAAATGTTTCTAGATCTGATTCCCTGCTGGTGTATTCTAAGCCTAAGAGGAATTCTGCTTTCCCTTTTGTTTTAAATCTCTAACTTCAGCAAGTGCAAAAAAAAAAAAAAAAGCTATTGGTATACAAATTTGGCCTTTTCTTCTCTAATTTAATAGCTAGATGTTCCATAATCTTACTTTTTCTGTAACGCAACCGCAGTATGGCAACACTCAACATTCCTCCTTTCTTGAGAGTATAATTATCTCCATTTTGGTGGTCAAAATTAATGCCAGGAGAAATATCAGTAACCTCAGATATGCAGATGACACCACCCTTATGGCAGAAAGTGAAGAGGAACTAAAAAGCCTCTTGATGAAAGTGAAAGAGGAAAGTGAAAACGTTGGCTTAAATCTCAGCATTCAGAAAACAAAGATCATGGCATCTGGTCCCATCACTTCATGGGAAATAGATGGGGAAACAGTGGAAACAGTGTCAGACTTTATTTTGGGGGGCTCCAAAATCACTGCAGATGGTGATTGCAGCCATGAAATTAAAAGACGCTTACTCCTTGGAAGAAAAGTTATGACCAACCTAGATAGCATACTGAAAAGCAGAGACATTACTTTGCCAACTAAGGTCCATCTAGTCAAGGCTACGGTTTTTCCAGTGGTCATGTATGGATGTGAGAGTTGGACTGTGAAGAAGGCTGAGCGCCGAAGAATTGATGCTTTTGAACTGTGGTGTTGGAGAAGACTCTTGAGAGTCCCTTGGACTGCAAGGAGATCCAACCAGTCCATTCTGAAGGAGATCAACCCTGGGATTTCTTTGGAAGGAATGATGCTAAAGCTGAAACTCCAGTACTTTGGCCACCTCATGCGAAGAGTTGACCCATTGGAAAAGACTCTGATGCTGGGAGGGATTGGGGGCAGGAGGAGAAGGGGACGACAGAGGATGAGATGGCTGGATGGCATCACTGACTCGATGGACATGAGTCTGAGTGAACTCCTGGAGTTGGTGATGGACAGGGAGGCCTGGCGTGCTGTGATTCATGGGGTCGCAAAGAGTCGGACACGACTGAGAGACTGAACTGAACTGAAAAAACAACAACAAAAAAAATTTTTCCCTTCTATAAATTACATTTTCCTATACTATCTTTTGTCCCAGATCCACACGTCATAATCCACAGTCATTTGTCCAGGTTTCTGCTAGCAACCTAGTTAGTACTTTCAAATGGGACAGCTTTTTAATTTTTAGTAATTTTTAGTTAATATTACTGCCTATTCTTCTGTCCCTTTATAACGCATGCCTTGTTCCCTAGAACTTTTCTGAGGCCAAATAGTTCTATTTCTTGCCATTTTCATGTCACCATTCTTTCTTATTCCTGCCCCAATGCTCATCCTGGATTGTGCACAATATGGCTTGAGGGTGTCTTTTGTGTTAATCACTCAATTGTGTCTGACTCTGGGAATCCATGGATTGCCAGGCTCCTCAGTCCATGGAATCCTCCAGGCATGAATACACTGAAGTGGTTAGCCATTTCCTTCTCCAGGGGATCTTTCCCACCCAGGGATTGAGCCCAGGTCTCCTGCATTGCAGGCAGATTCTTTACTGTCTGAGCAACAAGGGAAGCCCAGAGTGCCTTTTATCAACCTGTAAATCTGCATCTTACATTCTGGAGAAAGCTTGAATTTTTTTCTGTGGCAGTATTTTCATTAACTAAGTTCACTTGTTGTGTATTTCTAGGTCCAAAGCACTTCCACTTTAAAATATTTAATTCACACAAATTATTTTTATTTTTGTTTCATGCTTATTACATGTATAAGTTTGTAGGAATTTTTTAAAAATAAATCAAACACTGCAAGCCTCACCATATGAAGAACTTAAAATATGGGCTGGTGGACTGAGACTTGGCCAAAATCCCTTAAAAACAGATAACATAAGCTACATATAATGCAAAAAAAAAAAAAAAACAAAACACCCACCCAGAAACTCTTTTAAAGATGTACAGCAATATGAAAATAGAAAAGTAATGGGGATCATGGGCCCTATCTAGGGACTTTGGAAGCTTCATATTATTTTAATTTGGAAAATCAAGCAAAGCTTTGATCATCTGGGTATTAAAAATTTAGTTTATTACCATATCTATTGTGTCCACCACTTGATGTTCTGAATGATGGCATCTCTTGAGAAAAATCAATTTTTATTTAATCTTTTCCCCTGGGCTAAGTTCCTATATAAGCAACATTCTTTGCATTTAAATTCACTGCGCTAATGCTCTTCCCCAATGTCTTATTCTTAGGCACAAGTTCGTTTTGTAGCTTCGTTCAATTATTGATTAGCTTTGCATTTTCCCTCCTACCACCTTTGTCATTTTACTCAGCAAAGTGCTTAAGATAAAAGGTAGCTTCTTCTCAGTCTAGTTGCAGACATGGTCGGCTGCATATGACCTAGAAAATTCTGTTGCAGAACCAGATTTTATGACCTTCAACAAGTTCTTTAATCTTTTTCTGCATTGGTTTCAGCATTACTACTGATAAGCTACTTGAAACAGAAGTGTCATCTTAATGAGTTCGTTCTCACCAGGCTCTGTCTATCTACCGCTATCTGGCTATCTATCATCTGTCTATGTAGCTGTCTATCATCTTTTCCTCCTCCTCCTCATTCTCCTCTTCCTTCTTCTGCATCATCATCTCTATATATAATTTTCTGTAAGTGCTATATTCCTTAGACCCAAATCACAACTAATTTGATTACTTGGGGCATGAGGCATTCTGGGTAAGTAATTTACCAGGTGATTCAGCATCATTTGATGAACGGGAGGATGAGCTTCACAGTCAGGCAGCCGAAGTTCAAACACACGCCACCTCTATGAACTTGAGCAATTTAAATTTTCTTCTTAGCTCCTGTGACATTGCAGTGACTCTCAGAGTTATTTGAGGGGTCAAATGCATTAATAAATATGAAACATTTAAAAGAGAACTTGGAACATTTAAGTCTTTAACCAATATTTGCCATTGTTATTGAAAATATTTATTTCAAAAGTAATTTTAATAATCTTTCCAAAAAAAAAAAAGAAAAAAGTTCACTTCCCTACCAGAGTATTTGCAATCTAGGGGATCTAACTAGATCTTTCTAGTTCATCAAAATGCTTATAAAAAGTTGTGTTTTGATTTTCAGCAATGTAAGGCAGTGTGCAGTGTGAGCTTTGTCTCTCAATCCTGTCTACCTCTTTGAGACCCTTTCTTTGGACCGTTGCCCACCAGGCTCCTCTGTCCATGGGATTCTCCAGGCAAGAATACTGGAGCAGGTTGCCATTTCCTACCGCTGGGAATCTTCCTGACCCAGAGATTGAACCCAGGTCTCCTGCGTCTCCTGCATTGCAGGCGGATTCTTTACCCGCTGAGCCATCAGGGAAGCCCAGCAGTGTAAAATGCAACCAAATAATCAAGACTTATAAGGACTGAAAAATATCCAAGAGTTTAGCGATAAGGTTGGAAACTAGAAATCTTATAGGGAAGTCTCTTAAGAGGTAAAGAGGACTTTTTCCAGTGGACATGTGGAAAGACATATATATGTCTTTCTCACATACATATACAGTGAGATACTCCTGTTATCATTGTTATCTGTAACAGAAGAAAAAGTGCATGAAGGCAAATGAGATTTAGGGGGTTGTTGTCAGGAAAGGGTGGGATGAAGGGTTAAGGTACAAGCTGAAAGTCTGAGGGTTGGGGCAGGGTTGGGATGTGATGAGTTTCAAGAAAATGAAGTTGGAAGAGCTATACTGGGGAGGAGGAGAGAATGGCAACTAAGACCAGAAGTCCTGCTACCAATATGTGGATTGGATATAAAAATAACAGCCTGACATACAACTGGGAAACTAGAAAATTCCAAAATATGTAGAAGTCATCAGTGTGTTGGATGACATTTTGCTTGGGTGAACTTGTGAATAAATTAAGTTGCTTTTTAATCAGTTGCTTTTAAAAGCAAAAACAGCCCAGGAGAACAGAATTCATGACTCTAATACAGCCTGAGGATTGGTAGCAATTACAAACAATATTTCAGTCATTAATGACTTCTCATTTTGTTTTGGTCAATTTACATTTGATTATATTTGATTGAAACATGACTTTTAAATGCCAAAAAAGATTCCCTTGGTGAAACACAGTTTTATTAGACCCTCTAAGACAAGCTAGGATAATTCTGTTTGTATTAGACATCAAGAATGTGATGTTTCAGTGCCTTTAAACTCAAAAAGATTGGAGCTTGATGATATTCACACTCTATTAGCTGTGTTCTGAACTCACCAGATAAAGCAAAAGTGGTTCCATTACATTCTCAGTCCGAATTCAAAGACATCCTCTCCAATCTTATGGAAGTATTTGAGTATGTACAGTTTATACACTTAAGATAATGTTCAGGGTAAAATACAAGGATGTATTAATTAAGATAAGTTTCTACCTGAATACTCAACACTCTATAGTTGCAGCAACAAAATATGATTACAAATGAAAACTGAATTTTAAAAATGTTCTTGGGAAATAAGGTTCTGAGGATTAACATTTTTTCTGTACTTATTTATCATTATTAGTAGCAAACAATGAATCAAAATAGGGCCTTTTATTGAAAAAAAAAAAAACGTGATTACTGGCAGAGAGAATTTTCTGGTAAATAGAAAAAAATTTGTTAGGTATTCATATCTTCCTGAGAAGGATTGTGGGGGGGAGACTGGTGAAGGGATTGTGGAGCAAAAGGAGACTTCGCCAGCACCAGTATTTTGGATGGTCCCATGACCAGATTTTCCATCACTGGGCAACACGTCACAGTAACGTTCCAGGTCTGTGAAAGGTATGTTTTCTCTTCATGAGGTGGGTGAGGCCCATCTGTGGGAGGGGGTGGCGGACAAGCACATTAACGTGGGCGTAAGACCTCCCAGACAGGTGTCTGAGGCAGAAGAATTTTAGAAGAGAGTTCCCATGGAGGCTGAGGATTTGGAATCTGATTCCTTTAAACCATCAATGCCTGAATACCTTGGAAAGTGCTGACATTATGCTCTGGGGAACACATTCCCTAATTTATTTTTATTTTATTAAAAAAATTTATTGGTGTACAGTTGATTGACCCACATACAATTCAGGAGACACAAGAGATGAGGGTTCAGTTCCTGGGTTGGAAAGATCCCCTGGAGAAGGAAATGGCAACCCCCTCCAGTATTCTTGCCTGGGGAATCCCCGTGGACAGAGGAGCCGGGCGGGCTACAGTCCACGGGGCCACAGAGAATCTGACATGACCCAGAGACTGAACACACACACATACATGGGTGACTGACAATGCTGTGTTACTTTCAGGTGTACAACAAAGTGATTCACTCGTACGTATCCATGTGTCTCTTTTTCTCCCCCAAATTCCCTTCCTGATTAGATTGTAACATAATCTTGAGCAGAGTTCCATGTGCTATACAGTAGGTCCTTGTGGGTTATCCATTTTAAATATGGCAGTGTGTACATGTCCATCCCAAACTCCCTAACCATCCCTCCATCCCTCCCTTCACCTTTCTTCATTGGTAGCCAACAGTTTATTCTCTAAATCCGTGAATCTGTTTCTCTCTTGTAAATTAAAAAATGATGCAAATACACCATTTTTATTCCCTTCAAGATCAATCTAACTTTCAATCCCAAATCATGATTTTTTTTTTTTTTTTTTAGCTAGTTGATAGTTGAAGTTTCAGGGCTCTGTTTGGCATGGACCAGGTTTCTCTCTCAGGTCAAGGTGAAAGAGCCTAGAGCCAGCTATACAAAGTGAAGTGAGCATAACAAGAGAAACAAATGTTGTATATTAACCCATATGTAGTGAAAAAGTTGGCTTAAAGCTCAACATTCAGAAAACGAAGATCATAGCATCCGGTCCCATCACTTCATGGGAAATAGATGGGGAAACAGTGGAAACAGTGTCAGACTTTATTTTGGGGGACTCCAAAATCACTGCAGATGGTGATTGCAGCCATGAAATTAAAAGACGCTTACTCCTTGGAAGAAAAGTTATGACCAACCTAGATAGCATATTCAAAAGCAGAGACATTACTTTGCCAACTAAGGTCCATCTAGTCAAGGCTATGGTTTTTCCAGTAGTCATGTATGGATGTGAGAGTTGGACTGTGAAGAAAGCTGAGCGCCGAAGAATTGATGCTTTTGAACTGTGGTGTTGGAGAAGACTCTTGAGAGTCCCTTGGAATGCAAGGAGATCCAACTAGTCCATTCTGAAGGAGATCAACCCTGGGATTTCTTTGGAAGGAATGATGCTAAAGCTGAAACTCCAGTACTTTGGCCACCTCATGCGAAGAGCTGACTCATTGGAAAAGACTCTGATGCTGGGAGGGATTGGGGGCAGGAGGAGAAAGGGACGACAGAGGATGAGATGGCTGGATGGCATCACGGACTCAATGGACGTGAGTCTGAGTGAACTCCAGGAGATGGTGATGGACAGGGAGGCCTGGCATGCTGCGATTCATGGGGTCGCAAAGAGTCGGACACAACTGAGCAACTGAACTGAACTGAACTGAACTGATGGAATCTAGAAAAACGGTACCGATGGACCTGTTTCCAGGGCAGCAGCAGAGATGCAGACATGGAGAACAGACTTGTGGGCGTAGTGTGGGAAGGAGAGGGTGGGACGAACGGAGAGAGTAGTATTGAAATACATACATTACTATGCGTGAAATAGAGGGTGCCAATTTGCTGTGCAACAGGGAGCTCAGAAGTGGTGCTCTGTGACCACCTAGAGGGTGATATGGGAAGGGAGATGGGAAGGAGGTTCAAGAAGGGGGGAACATACGCACCACCTATGACTGATTCAGGTTGATGTGTGGCAGAAACCAACACAACATTGTAAATAATTATCCTCCAATTAAAAAAAAAAAAAAAAGCAGCTGTTCCCACAGGCAGGGGAACTGCAGCGTGGCGGCCGTGTTGTCAGGGACATTTCACAGTCTTTTCTTCAGGGTCTATTTCTTGCAGGAAGTAGCCTAGGAAGTAACCATTTCCCATCTTATTCTTTTTAGTGCTTATGCGTTTTGAAGACATTTGATCTAAAATAGTTTTCTTCTCTGTAACCTCGGCCTTAACTCTAACATCGTCATCTTCTGTGTTTGCCTCTGAGGAGATGGGGTGCGTGGGTCAAGACCCTTGCCTCCTGGTCTTGAGGCACTTCTGTCAGTGGCTCGCAAACATGGCTGCAAACTGGTACTAGCCATTGGGTGTTTGCTTTGTTTTTTAATTGGAAGATAATTGCTTTACAGTGTTACAGTACAGATGTCCATTGGCAGATGAATGGATCAGAAGTTATGGTACGCATACACAGTGTAACATTACTTAGGTACTGGATTTTACCAAACAGTAAGATGATTGTGAATCAGTAGGGCTGGGAATGGATCTAGATATGCATATTCTGAAAAAGCTCCACAGGTAGTTCTGACTTATAACTTCAGGGAGACTCAGTGTAGACTAGTGATACATCCACAATTGAATTCTAGTTATGATACTCTGGGTGGGGTGGGGGCTTCCCAGGTGGTGCTAGTGGTAAAGAACCTGCTTGCCAATGCTGGAGACATAAGAGACGCAGGTTCAATCCCTGGGTTGGGAAGATGCCTTAGAGTAGGAAATGGCAACCCAGTCCAGTATTCTTGCCTGGGGAATCCCATGGACAGAAGAGCCTGGCAGGCTACAGTCCGTGGAGTCGCAAATAGTCGGACACGACTGAAGCAACTTAACACGCATGTTGGGCAGTAAATGATCTCCAGGGGTCTTTGTGACTTGAGGAGGGGTTCGTGTTCTTCTCTGCCTCTTCTAGGACAAAGCTGCCAGTGTCCTACCCCTGAAGCATGTTCCCATGCCACAGAGGGGCAAGTGAGGAGAGAGGGATGAAGAGAAACCCTGATATAGGTTCCTAATGAACACAGTACTCAGACCAGACAGGAACACCCTGTCTTCCATTTTCATTATACCAGCAAATCCAATTTTTACAATATATTGTCCAGCACTCAATGGAGAGCCATGGCTTGTAAATGTGACTTGGATTCTTGCAATTAGTAAATGAAAAATAGTTGTCTTTGGATCTGTTCATGCTGCTAATTGAACTTGTGCATGAAAGTCAATCAAAATAATTTTATGCCATGGAATGTCACGTGTGTGCGTGCTTAAGTTGCTTCAGTAGTGTCTGACTGTAAGTGACTCCATGGGCTATTGCCTGCCAGGCTTCTCTGTCCATGGGATTCTCCAGGCAAGAATACTGGGCTGGGTTGCCATGCCTTCCTCCAGGGGATCTTCCCGACCTGGGGATCTTCCCGATCCAGGGATCGAACCGGCATCTCCTGCATTGTAGGCATATTCTTCACTGCTGAGCTGCTGAGGACACCCATAGAATGCCACATCCCACTCTAAATAGGTGTCAGTGAAGGTATAGCTAAATGTCTGATCTTTCCGTAAAATTGTGATCTACTTTTGTAAGCCCGTGAGAGCTACATCTTCTAGCGGCTTGTGTTCCAAGTCTCTGGAATTCTGGACTTGAACGTGGAAGACCTCAGTGAGAGGACTATGCCCAAATTGCTCAAGTTAGATAAATCTGCTTTCTCATATAAAAGTGAGGAATACATCTACTTACTTGGTAGGTTTATAGGAGGGTCAGAAATGAAAGTACAACATGTGGATACTACAAAGTGCTGACTGCATGGGTTTTAAAATAATTTAGCAAATTAATTTATTACTTTTATTATCAAGGTTGTTTTTTTAAAATAACCCAGAACCCTGCCTATTTAATCATATCATTCCCAAAGATTATTTGAGAGGCTTCTTTCTTTATTCCACATGCCTAAAGCAGAATGGACCACATGTTGACTGAATGAGTAGATGAGTGAATGTTTATTTCAAGACCTAGACTTTGAAATAGAGTAAACATACTTTTCAAATGACCTACTAATCTTCTGAAAAAGGGGTCAGTAGAAAGCTTGCAGGTACTGTGTAGGAATTCCACTCATGAGATATGACTCCCAGCGGGCTTCCAGGTTTTTAACCCTGAGCTGACGGGACTAGTGGGTGCTAGGAGGGAGAAGGGAGACCCACAGTTCCTCGCCACTGCCCCCACCACTTAGATTCACATCTACTAGTCTGCACTCAGGAGCCTGACCACTTGGCTTGAAACCAGGCCTCTTTACCAACTGTCTGGGTCAGTCCCTGTGAGTCACCTTCTGTGTCTCAGTTTCCTCATCTCTAAAAAGGGAATAATAATAGTAATACTTTCCCCAGGGCTGTGGGGGATTAAATTAGACATTAAGGGCTCCTCTGTCGAAGGAATTCTCCAGGCAAGAATACTGGAGTGGGTTGCCACTTCCATCTCCAGGGGATCTTCCCAACCTACGGGTTAAAACTGGTTCTCCTGCATCGCAGGCAGATTCTTTAAAATCTAAGCCAGCAGGGACGCCTATAAAGTATTAGAACAATATTAATTCACAATACGTGCTCAATAAAGGGCAGCAATTCTTTCCACAAATGGGTTTGCCTCATATTAGATTTTGTTTGTGCAATGGACTAAATGTATTGCCCAAACTACAGAACTGAGGATAACGTGAGAATCAGAGAACATACAAACTTAATCTTTTAAAGTGTAGGGAATTAAAATTAAAAGCTTCTGCACAACAAAGGAAAATATAAGCAAGGTGAAAAGACAGCCTTCTGAATGGGAGAAAATAATAGCAAATGAAGCAACTGACAAACAACTAATCTCAAAAATATACAAGCAACTTATGCAGCTCAATTCCAGAAAAATAAACGACCCAATCAAAAAATGGGCCAAAGAACTAAATAGACATTTCTCCAAAGAAGACATACGGATGGCTAACAAACACATGAAAAGATGCTCAACATCACTCATTATTAGAGAAATGCAAATCAAAACCACAATGAGGTACCACTTCACACCAGTCAGAATGGCTGTCATCCAAAAATCTGCAAGCAATAAATGCTGGAGAGGGTGTGGAGAAAAGGGAACCCTCCTACACTGTTGGTGGGAATGCAAACTAGTACAGCCACTATGGAGAACAGTGTGGAGATTCCTTAAAAAATTGCAAATAGAACTACCTTATGACCCAGCAATCCCACTGCTGGGCATACACACCGAGGAAACCAGAATTGAAAGAGACACATGTACCCCAATGTTCATCGCAGCACTGTTTATAATAGCCAGGACATGGAAACAACCTAGATGTACATCAGCAGATGAATGGATAAGAAAGCGGTGGTACATATACACAATGGAGTATTACTCAGCCGTAAAAAAAGAATTCATTTGAATCAGTTCTGATGAGATGGATGAAACTGGAGCCGAGTATACAGAGTGAAGTAAGCCAGAAAGAAAAACACCAGTACAGTATACTAACACATATATATGGAATTTAGGAAGATGGCAATGATGACCCTGTATGCAAGACAGGGAAAGAGACACAGATGTGTATAACGGACCTTTGGACTCAGAGGGAGAGGGAGAGGGTGGGATGATTTGGGAGAATGACATTCTAACATGTATACTATCATGTAAGAATTGAATCGCCAGTCTATGTCTGACGCAGGATGCAGCATGCTAGGGGCTGGTGCATGGGGATGACCCAGAGAGATGTTATGGGGAGGGAGGTGGGAGGGGGGTTCATGTTTGGGAACGCATGTAAGAATTAAAGATATTAAAATTTTAAAAATAAAAAAAAACAAAAAAAAAGAAATTTTTAGTTTTTGCTTGACACATGAGATAATAAGATGCAAAATTATTAAGAGTCAAGTCAGGCTGTGGTTATCTGTCTAATGATAGGGAGGGGGACTCACCTTTATCCTGTGCCAGGTACATTACATACGTGTGTCATTTCATGCTCAGGGTGACTTATAAAATAGGAAATGGTCACCCTCAAATTAGGCAGGTACTTGAAAGAGAGCTTTGGAGAGGTTGACTATCTTCTGCGTAAGTAAAGAACAAATTTGAAACTTGGAAGCCTGTACTGCTTTTGCTATACCAAGTTCATTCTAGGTAATAAACGCAGAATCTAAAGTTATTTGGATTTCATCTGAAAACTTTTTTCATGAATATGAACATAAATTCCTCAAATGCACTATCATCTTTTTGAAATCCAAATATTTGGGGAACATGCCCAGCCATTGGTGGGAAGCAGAGAGAAAATTTACCATCAGTATCTTGAAAAGGGCTTCCCAGGTGGTGCTAGTGGTAAAGAATCTGCCTGCCAATACAGGAGATGGAAGAGACACAGGTTCAATCCCTGGGTAGGAAAGATCTCCTGGAGGAGGGCATGGCAACCCACTCCAGTATTCTTGCCTGGAGAATCCCCATGGACAGAGGAGCCTGGCAGGCTATATATAGTCCATAGGGTTGCAAAGAGTCAGACTCAACTGAAGCAGCTTAGCACATCTTGAAAAAGTATTAACACACTGAAAAATTCTAAGATCTTTACAATTGAATAAAACACAATTTCTTTCAAAATGCTTCCATATTCAAGTGTGGGGTTTTAAATATACTGTATTTAATAGCAATCATTATATGGATTAACTACCCCTAGAATTCTTTATGCTTCTCAGGCGTGAATTGTGGGAACAACCATACCTCTGCTTTGGTTCAGTTTATAACATGATCTGGAAGAAAGATGTTACTCATTTGTTTGATACTAAACAGGATGGAAGAGGGGTAGGAATTGATTAGCCAGATAAACAATAGAAGCAGAAACTGAAATGCTATTAGTAGAACAAGGCAGGAAAGCACTTAACTGCTGTACAAAGAAGAATTTCTGCTGGAAAATGTGGAGTTATTCGGTGGTAAAGAACCCGCCTGCCGATGCAGGAGAAGAAGATTCAGTCTATGGGTTGGAAGGATCCTCTGGAGAAGGAAATAGCAACCCACTCCAGTATTCTTGCCTGGGAAATCCCAAGGACAGAGGAGCCTGGTGGGCAGGCTACAGTCCATGGGGTCACAAAAGGGTCAGACAAGACTTAGCGACTAAACAACAACAAAGTGACTAAACAGCAACAATGGCAAAGATATTCAGTGGTTAAAAGCCAGAAAGGCACAGGAGAGCAAGAGTAGGCGGAGGAAGGAGTTTTGTTAGAAAGCAATCGAATATGTAATAAATATTTTCAAAGATAACTGCCATCATGCTTTAAAAGTCTGCCATAAGACGGTGCTTCTAAAACGAGGTTATTGGAGTCTCTGTCTTGGTTGTGTAGCTTGAAATAAAGCAAGAGTTCCAGTCTGGAGGATATGCCTCCAACCTGCTCCTGTGACATTTGTTTAAGTGTGACATACCAAGTGAAGATTCTCTATTTGCATAAAGATTATGTGGGGCTTTTTCACAATTTCAGCCTTACTCAATCCAAGCAATTTTAGACATTAAAGTATGACTGATTTGTGTTTTAATGTGTTCAGTGCAGACATGCTTAGAATTAGTTTCGAATTATATTTAAAAGATCCTGAGTTGCGCCCCACTGCAGTACCCTTGCCTGAAAAATCCCATGGGCGCAGGAGCCTGGTGGGCTGCAGTCCATGGAGTCGCTAAGAGTCAGACACGACTGAGCGACTTCACTTTCACGCATTGGAGAAGGAAATGGCAACCCACTCCAGTGTTCTTGCCCGGAGAATCCCAGGGACGGGGGAGCCTGGTGGGCTGCCGTCTATAGGGTCACACAGAGTCGGACACGACTGAAGCAACTTAGCAGCAGCAGCAGTTCAGTTCAGCTCAGTCACTCAGTTGTGTCTGACTCTTTTCGACCTCATGGACTGCAGCACACCATGCCTCCCTGTCCATCAGCAACTCCCAGAGTTTACTCAAACTCATGTCCATTGAATTGGTGATGCCATCCAACCATCTCATCCTCTGTTTTCCCCTTCTCTTCCTGCCTTCAATCTTTCCCAGTCTCAGGGTCTTTTCCAATGAGTCAGTTCTTCACATCAGCTAGCCAAAGTATTGGAGTTTCAGCTTCAGCATCAGTCCTTCCAATGAATATTCAGGACTGATTTCCTTTAGGATGGACTGGTTGGATCTCCTTGCTGTCCAAGGGACTCTCAAGAGTCCTCAGTATATCTAAAAGATCCTCAGTATATCTTTAAAAAGTATCTAAAAAATGACCAAGAATGAAGAACCTATATATATATATATCATATATATATAATATTCTAATATGTTATATTCCCACTAGATAGTTTATAAATATTCTGAAAATAAGATCTATAGAAACATTCCTAAGATTGGATCCAAGTTTAGAATATGGTTAAGTACTTTATCTGTTTAATACATTGTCATTTCAAGAGTTTTGGTGTATGTAGAGGTTACTGGGGAAGGGTGTCCTGACTAATGCAATTAGCAATTGAACAATCCCTTCTGGTTTTAGGAGTTATTAGAATCCTCACTCCCCTCCATTTCCACTAAGAATACTTTCTTCCACTTCATTTTTCCCAAATCCACGATCATCTCCCATTTCACTTCCTCCACCAAAATCTTTGCTAACTAAATGTATCTCACCCTGGTAACTCATTCTTTTTACTCAACACACAAAGCCCTAAGCATTTTGTGATTGGTGATATATTTCTTCAATTGGTTTCATTTTAATTTGTGGTTATTTTTATGTTCTAAAGGGTTTCCCTGATAGCTCAGTTGGTAAATAATCCACCTACAATGCAGGAGACCCCAGTTTGATTCCTAGGTTGGGAAGATCTCTGGAGAAGGGATATATTATCCACTCCAGTATTCTTGGGTTTCCCTTGTGGCTCCTGCAATGTGGGAGACCTGGGTTCAATTCCTGGGTTGGGAGAAAGAAAAGGCAATCCCAGGAGAAAGGAAAGGCTACCCGCTGGAGAATTCCATGGACTGTATAGTCCATGGGGTTGCAAAGAGTCGGACATGACTAAATGACTTTCACGCTCACTTTCTTATGTTCTAAATAAACTGACTGTAAGCTTCTGGAGGATTTTTGTTTGTTTCTCTTTTATTTTAATTATTTTCTGTTAGATTAATGAACCCCTTTAAACATGACACAGTCTTGGTATATAATAAACATTCAGTAATTGCTACTATTGTTGTTATTATTCAGCACAAGTAAGAGTACATTTTACATCTGTGTGTGTGCTAAGTTGCTTCAGTTGTATCAGACTCTTTGCGACCCTATGGACTGTAGCCCACCAGGTTCCTCTGTCCATGGGGTTCTCCAGGCAAGAATACTGCACTGGGTTGCCATGCCCTCCTCCAGGGGATCTTCCTGATCCAGGGATTGAACCCACGTCTCCTGTGTCTCCTGTGTTGACAGGGTGATTCTTTGCCACCAGGGCCACCTGGGAAGCCCACATTTTACAGGTACCTCTGCCCAAAGCACTGTGCTAAGTTTTGAGGTGTCAAAGGACTTGAGGCATGGTTCCTGCTCTGATGGATTTAAATCCAGAGAAGATAGAGAATCGGAACCCCAAACCCAGCTCCAGAAATGAATGTGTGTGTCCAGTTCTAATATGTCAAGACCTGGTAGAAGCTGAGGGACATGGAGAAAACAGAGATTGCTGGAGAGTCAGAAGCTCATGAAGGGCCTTCTTAAATGTGGGAACTCACTGGGGAATGGACAACAAGGGTAGGTAGGGCTTGGAAGACAAGAGAAATAAATGGGTAAAAGGTCAGAGGGCTGCCTGTAAGAGGAGTTTATGAACCAAGGTCTGATTCGCTCGTTTGTCCAGTCTTCTATGTTGGGATAAAGATTCTAAAAGATTTTTTGAGGCTAAAGGAAACTTCATCAGTTTATAAGGGGAGTATCAGATAATGGTGCACTTCCCTGGTTGCTCAGCAGTGCAAGAGTCTCCTGGAGTGACGTGGGTTCAATTCCTGGGTCAGAAAGATCCCCTGGAGAAGGAAATGGCAACCCACTTCAGTATTCTTGCCTGGGAAATCCAAAATGGACAGAGGAGCCTGGTGGGTTACAGTCTGTGGGGTAGCAAAAGAGTCAGACATGACTTAGCAATGAAACAACAACATCAGGTAATGGTATTTCAGGAAAGGTAAATTATTATTTTAATGAGGGAAGAAGTAGGATGGGCGTAGCAAAAACACAGAAGCTGTTGCGACAAATCCAAACCCGGGTGAAGGGGAACTGAGCTGGCGGTGAAGGGAGGAAGGCAGAGACCAGCACGGTTTCCTCACCAGGACACCATGGCCACAGTGGGGACAAACTGAGGCTCAGAGTGACAAGGCTCCATGGCGGACGTTGAGGGGTCCGTGGATGCCTAGGTCAGATATCGGTAAATTCAGCTGGAGGCCATATGGTCGCAATGCAACTACTCCCCTCTGCAGTTGAACCAGGAAAGCAGTCCTGGATAGTACTTGAAAACTAGTCCCATTTGTTTCTTGTCAAATCAGGCAGATTATAGGAAAAATGAAATTGTCCCTCTAAGAATGGAAGACCACACATCTATGACCAAGAGCTATACAAGTAAATGTGCAAATTTCCTTGTATACATGTAAATTTACACACACACACACACACACATATACACACACACACACACACCCTATTCACCTGTACATTTTCACCTATATATACATACTGGTTTAAATATATACCTAACAATGGGGGAAATGAAAACATAGAACCTGTCATTACAAATAGCAGATAAAATTTCTTAGCATTGTTGAGAGATCCAATTTGAGACCAGGTTTCACTTTTTGAACATTAACCTCTTCTTAGCAAATATTTCCAGTCCAGCAAATATTTCTAATCCTTTGCCACTGTCTACTGCTACATGGCTATATACCTTCCAGATACAGTGCCATATCGCCTGTTGTAATAAGGAGAAAAATTGGGATGGTTCACAGATATAAATAGTTACATATGTAACACAAATTTATGATGCGGAAAGAAAATAAAGAAAACTACTGCACTGATTTACTCCAAACTGATGCAATAGATGAAATTTAAAAATCAATCTAGAGCACAAAAATATGATCATTTTCAGAGATGAAAAACATCACATATGCTATGTAATTCATCTTTAATGAAGTCATATTTAATGAATATTTAATGATTACTATTTAATGTAATTCAATTTAATGCCATTATTTAGTCTAAATAATTTATAAATGTCCTGAATAAATGCTTTAAAAATATATTTATATATTCCATTAAAGTCATTAAGAATATTTTATATGTACTGAATTCCCAAATGAGACTAGATGTCTTTCTGATAAACTACACAAGGGAACTCGGTCTTTAGTTTTAAGAAAGCAAACATTTCCCCCTTGCCCCACAGGCCTGTGATGCAAACTGTAAGACTGTTTTCTGATCATGTCTTATAATTGCTGCTGCATATGGGCCTTGCCTTAGGAAGCGCCATCTTCCTGAAATGCCTTCATTTTCTTCTTCTACTTCTGAAATTAAGCTTCATCTTTAAAGTCTAAATGTCAGCTACTGTGCTAAGCTCTGCATTAAGATATAACTACTCTTTCTTGCATCAACTATTCACAAATGCACATTAACAGTTATATCTCCCTTTATGCATTAAATCATAACAAGTACTTAGAGGTGTCCGGGGCATAGTACATGCTCAAATGTAGCTCCTATTTTTATTCTCTTCTTCTGTGGCTAGCTGCTTTATTTTCCTCATCTTTGAACACCTCGAAGTGCTGAAAATATGTATTGAATTGAGTTGAATTTTACTCACTATAAAAGTGTCAAAATTGGGCAAATCAAAACAAAATAAACTTTGCAGATGTCTTTCCAGGCCTGGCACTTCAATACATTTTTATCACTTCTGACTTGAGCTTTAAATATTCTACCACTCACATTCCATGCCAATTTGCCAACAGTGTCATGGAACCCAGATCTCAAAGCAGTCAGCATATAGGGCAGTTTGCTAAATTTCTGTACCCACCTCTGTTTCATTTAGGAAAGTTATTCTTAAACTGTGTCTCTTACATAAAATACAAGTACTCATCAAATTGAAGTTCACAAGTGGAGAAAACCTGCTAAAGTTTCCAAATGATGTGTTACAAGGTGTTCTAGAGCCTAACTAAGAGAAAATCATCAGGACATAAATGGGTGTTGCTTAAATTCTGCAGCAGTCCACACTATAGATGAATTTCTTAAAATGTTTCTATGGACTTTTCAGAGTATCCTCCGTACAGGTGTAGGCCACCTGTTTCATTTTCCTTACTCACTAGTCTTGGCTTTAATGAACATGATCTTTTAGTATAAAGATGAAATGAATATACAGATAACTATTCATTAACTCAGTGTCATAAGTATTGTCCCTGAATGTGAAAGTCGCTCAGTCATGTCCGACTGTTTGTGACCCCATGGACTATACAGTCCATGGAACTTTCCAGGCTGGAATGCTGGAGTGGGTAGCCTTTCCCTTCTACAGGGGCTCTTCCCAACCCAGGGATTGAACCCAGGTCTTCTGCACTGCAGGAGGATTCTTTACCAACTGAGCCACAAGGGAAGCCCAAGAATACTGGAGTGGGTAGCCAATCCCTTCTCCAGCAGATCTTCCTGACCCAGAAATTGAACCGGGGTCTCCTGCATTGCAGGTGGATTCTTTACCAACTGAGCTATCAGGAAAGCCTGATAAATATTGTCCCTCTGATTTTTAAAAAAGCATGTAAACATATTTTCTCTTACATCAGCCCCATGGGAAACATTGGAAGCTACTATAAACACAAATGGATATGTTTGCATACAACTGTTTACCTTGCACCATGTTCTTTGGCCTAAAGCTTTTTCAGTTATTAAGACTGATTTAACTTTGGATCCTTTATGTGAATGGGTTTGTGTATCTTGGCATGAATCACTCAGCATTAAGTTGGCTTACTGAATATAGACATATTCAAGTTAAGTATTTTTTAGTAAAGTAAATCCTATTTCTCTGAAAAAAATTTTTGAACCTCATCCAAAAATTGGAGCTGCTTCTTTGTAGTAATCCTGTGATCCAGTGTCGAATCTACTGACCTGTTTGAATATAAAATGCTATACATGGAGACCCTGTAATCAATGTATTTACTACTGTCTGGAATCTATCATCATCTTCAATAATTGTTTACTGAAGATGCAGACTATTGATTGTAGTGTGTGTCGGTATGTACAGACACTTAAAATGATTAACAGATGATGACATTACCATTTAAAATTAAATACCTTCTGTATTGAATCTAGTATCTGTGATATTCTGACTACCTAAGTCATTTGGCTGAGTGCACTGAAATGCTATAAAAATTGGGTTTACAAAATGACAGACAGTTCTCGTTTAATTTCTTCCAGTTAAAAGACTACTGGTTCTGGATGACTAAATGTATTGCAAGAACCAGTATGTCAGTCAAGCCCTGTTGGAAAAACAAAATAAATGGAATAGGCTTCATGTCCCAGTTAGCTATATTTAACATTGTAATATTTCACACTTTTAGAAATCTACTCTCCAATCATACATAAAAGTTCTGCATCAAAGCTACTGATTATCAGTGATAAAAATACCTGGAGATGTTTTAGAATTTCTAGCAATTAGGGATTCAAAAACAGTTACAATCAAACTAGATTTTTTTTTTCACCATCTTGTCAAATATTGAGAGACATGAAAATGGAATAAAATAGGTCAGTGGTTCCTTACGAAAAAAAATTTAATTGGCTCCAATAGAGGTCAACCATGGTCAATTAAATGATCAGGGGAAAATATCTCATTATTCCTCTAGACCTACTTAATACTGGCAGCAATTTTCTCCTTTTCTTTTGGAAAAAAAAACACGCAGACTTTGCAAAATACTTCTTTTTCAGTTAAAATGTGGAATTCTAACCTCTAGACCTACTTAATACTGGCAGCAATTTTCTCCTTTTCTTTAAAAAAAAAAAAAACAAAAACACGCAGACTTGGCAAAATACTTCTTTTTCAGTTAAAATGTGGACTTCTAACCTCCAGCAGCAGACCTTAATACACTGCCCTCAGGACACAATCATTAGTTTACTGACATTTTGAAATGAGCCAATCAGCCTCATTTTTCTAAGTTCTTCAGCAAATGTCCTTTTAATCAAAATAGCACAGCAACAGTTTGGTGAAACAGAATCTCCTTACATTAAAAAAAAATCGATACTTTTGTTTGCATGAGATGCATCTCGCCACACACTCTTCACTTAGGCTTTGGATCCGATCCTTGCTGTAACCTAATTTGAATTCTGGAAATGTGTTTTACTCTTGATTGAATCACTAAAGATCCCTTCGCATTTGTAAATAGGACACTGATGCCGGGTTTGTGACTTCAGGGGCAAAAGAAGGCTCTCCCCCTCTGGCTGTTGACAGGTTACCCTTTCTCTCTCTTGTTTTTTTTATTTTTTATTTTTTATTGGAGTGTAGTTGCCTTACAATGGTGTGCATGTTTCTGCTGTACAGCAAAGTGAATCAGCTATATGTCTACACTTATCTCCCCTTTTTTGGATTTCCTTCCCATTCAGGTCATCACAGAGCATTGAGTAGAGTTCCCTGGGCTATAAAGGAGATTCCTATTAGTTTTGTATTTTATGCATAGTATCAGTAGTATATAGATGTCGATCCCAATCTCCCCATTCATCCTCCTCTCCCTTTCCCACTTGCTATTTTTACCTTTTCAGAGTCCAGGCTTGCTCTGCTCCTGGCACAATAAGTCGATGAATCTAAGATGAAGTGTTGGAAGGAACTTTTATCTGGGAGCCTGCTGATCAAGAATATGGCAGGCTAGCGCCTCAAAATAACCTTCTTGGTGCGGCCTCCCAGGTTCTTTGTTGGATCAGAGCAGAAATGGGGGAAGGTGAGGAAACATAGTAAAAAGGCTATTCAGTCCTTGCAAATGTCGCCTAGAATGGCAAGCCTTAGGCAGGACTTCCTTACACTCCCTCCCAGGTGGGCAGCTCAGGTTACCTCCCCGAGGCAGGCCATCATGGGTGCCTATAGTAACAAAACAGTGGCAGGGTGAAGGTTAAAGTCACAGAAGCAGCTCCAGCATAAATTCAAAATTAACCCTTCCCGATTACAGCAGCCATAAATACGTTCTCTACATCCGTGTTTCTATTTCTGCTTTTGCACATAAGGTCATCTGTACCATTTTTCTGGGCTTCTCCTGTGGCTCAGCTGGTCAAGAATCCGCCTGCAGTGCGGGAGACCTGGCTTGGGAAGATCCCCTGGAGAAGGGAAGGGCTGCCCACTCCAGGATTCCGGCCTGGAGAAGTCCACGGACTGTACAGCCCACGGTACTCACTTGCTTCAGTCGTGTCTGACTGTTTGCAATCCCATGGACTGTATGTGGGGTCACAAACAGTCGGACACGACTGAGCGACTTTCACTCACTCATACCATTTTTCTAGATTTCAAATATATGCGCTAATATACCATATTTGTTTTTCTTTTCTTGACTTCACTATATGACAGTCCAACCATGTTTCTGCAAATGGTGGAATGTTTTTCCTTTTTATGGCTGAGTAATAACCCATTGTATCTAGGTACTTCTCTTCATCCATTCCTCCCTTTATGGCCATTTAGTTTTCTTCCATTGCTTAGCTATTTTAAATAGTGCTGCAATGAACATTGGGGTGCATGCATCTTTTTGAATTATGGTTTTCTCTGGGTATATGCCCAGGAGTGGAATTGCTGGCTTATAAGGCAGTTCTAATTTAGTTTTTAAGGAGCCTCCCGTACTGTTCTCCATAGTGGCTGTATCAATTTACATTCCTAACAACAGGAGAATTTCCTTCTCCAGGGGATCTTCCTGACCCAAGGATCGAACCTGGGTCTCCTGCATTATAGGCAATTTCTTTACCACTGAGCCACCAGGGAAGCTGTAAAAGCTTTCCGTTTACTCCACATCCTCTCCAGCGTTTATTGTTTATTGCCTGCTCAGATCAAGGACCCTAAACAGTGCTTCTCCAACTTAAAGTACACATCGAACCCCTGGACACCTTGTTAAAATGCAGACTCTGTGAGCAGGTCTGAGTTGGAGTCTGAGGCTCCTCAGTGGGAGATGGAGGGAGCAACTTCCTTCTGTGACTTTCCCCTTCCTGATTTGCATTTCAGCAAGTTCCCAGGTGGTGTCAATGCTGCCTATGTGAGGACCACACTTTGAGTGGACTGGCCATGCCTCAGAACACTGACTTTTTTGTTATTGTTGTTAAAAGAAGCAAATCAAGTCTGGAAGGAGATAATGCTTTTACTCATACCCTGAGGCTCTTTGAACCTTTAGACAAAGAGCATGGATTCAATAGCAAAGTCCGAGTAAAGACCTCACAGTGTATCTGAGTACCACTGCATCTTCATCTCCTGAAATTAGTCAAAATGCTCGAGTCCATCTCAAGATAAACCTATTCCTTCTGCTCTGAAAGACTTGTGATCTAGAATCATGTGGCGATTTTACCCCGTGAGAAAGTGGATGTTTCTCTGCGTCTAGAGTTTTCCTTCTTTTCCAGAGCTGCTGCTGCGGCTGCTGCTGCTAAGTGGCTTCAGTCGTGTCCGACTCTGTGTGACCCCATAGACGGCAGCCCAGCAGGCTCCCCCGTCCCTGGGATTCTCCAGGCAAGAACCCTGGAGTGGGGTGCCATGTCCTTCTCTAATGTATGAAAGGAAAAGGGAAAGTGAAGTCGCTCAGTCGTGTCCGACTCTTAGCGACCCCATGGACTGCAGCTCTCCAGGCTCCTCCGTCCATGGGGTTCTCCAGGCAAGAATACTGGAGTGGGTTGCCATTGCCTTCTCCTTTTTCCAGAGCAGAGAGTTTTTGTTTTTTTTTTTTTTTTGCAGTTCTTGAGCCGTGAGCTCAGGCAATACCCCTGGTATTCATTCTCTTGCGTGGGGGATTTACAGAGAGTTCAATCAGGGATCGTTACCTGTTTCTCCTGCTAATCTCTTCTTATTTTTGCCATCTCCTACTCGGCAATTTCATCAGATTTTTAAGGATGGCAAATAGACCTTCAACGCCACCTTTGGAAAGCTACCTTCTTGGAGAAACAATATTTTGCCAGGCAGGCTTCACAGCGGCTCCCTCGCAGTTTGGGTCTTTTGCGACAGTTCTTCTCCTCTCCTTCGTCAGCACAGAAGGACGAGGACTTGCAGGCTTGGGAGCTGGCCTATGTCCCCAGTCCCTGAGGACACTGCAGGGAGAACGGTTGCTCTCTCTGAGATTGCCCAGAGCGGGTTTCCTGGGAGGAGCTCTAGATGGGGGCTGGGGAAGTAGGAGGAGACCTGGATATAAGGTACTTCTCTGCTACTCTGTGACTCTCCACGTATCAGCTACCCCATCAGCGATACAGGGTAAAAAATGCCTGTCTTACTTGCACCAGGGTTAGAAAGATACCATGAAAAATGCACACGAAGGCCTGTCATTAGCATGCGTACAAATTAATTATGAGTAGTATTTGTGCTGCCTGGAGATTCCATCCCTCACTGGCTTCTCTGAATTATTTTAAGATTCAGTGGCCCAGCGGAGTTCCATATGATCTTAATTGATCATCGAGAATGATGACATCAATGGCAAAACAGGGCTCTTCTGCCCCTCGAGGTTTTCCATGATGCTTACAACAAGTTAGCACAGAGTTTTCCCAGTTTCAGCCTCAAGGCAACGATAGTCCACAAAGAGAATGTTCATTAGCATTGCTTGTTAGAATTCCCCAAGTATTTTGTCAGGCCTGGACTCAACAGCCATCCAGAATGGTAAGGAATCTACTTCTAACCCTGTGAAATGTTTTGGTGGCTTTTTAGCAAGAAAATACCTTTCAGTGCTATTTCTTCTTAGATTTTGTTCTTGCTACTTCTGGATTGCTGCTGCTGCTGCTGCTATGTCGCTTCAGTCGTGTCCGACTCTGTGCGACCCCACAGACGGCAGCCCACCAGGCTCCCCCGTCCCTGGGATTCTCAGGCAAGAACACTGGAGTGGGTTGCCATTTCCTTCTCCAATGCATGAAAGTGAAAAGTGAAAGTGAAGTCGCTCAGTTGTGTCCGACTCTTAGCAACCCCATGGACTGCAGTCTACCAGGCTCCTCTGCCCATGGGATTTTCTAGGCAAGAGTACTGGAGTGGGATGCCATTGCCTTCTTCGACTTCTGGTTTAGAGTTCCTTTAAAATGGTTTAACTGGGAGCACTGAGGAAATAGCTGATATTTAACATTATTTGCACAAAATGAATTGCTGATCCCCAAATTTATTAGATTAGTTTTTAGTAAGGTTTGTCTTCTGTCCCTTGAAAGGATATTCTGTAAAATGAAGATTTGGAGACTTTCTTCTTTTGGGGGTTGTCTGTCACACACACACATACACACACACACACACACACACACACACACACAGCATGGAAAGAATGTGGACAGTTACTACTCCTAAGGCATATAAGTTGTATACTTGAGTTTCATCCATCTACAAATTTTTATAGGCTCTGAAAATGCACTTTGCTTTAGAAAAAAACACAAAGTATATTTGAGATTAAGAGTGGACATGCTTTATTGCCTTTTTAAAACATTTTTGAAGATATTTATTAATTGTGAATTTTATTTATTTATTTATTGGAGGCTAATTACTTTACAATATTGTAGTGGTTTTACCATACATTGACATGAATCCGCCACAGGTGTACACATGTTCTCCATCCTGAACCCCCCTCCCACCTCCCTCCCCATCCCATCCCTCTGGGTCATCCCAGTGCACCAGCCCCAAGCATCCTGTGCCCTGCATTGAACCTGGACTGGCGATTCATTTCACATATGATAATATACATGTTTCAATGCCATTCTCCCAAATCATCCCACTCTCTCTCTCTCCCACAGAGTCCAAAAGACTGTTCTTTACATCTGTGCCTCTTTTGCTGTCTCACATACAGCGTTATCGTTACCATCTTTCTAAATTCCATATATATGTGTTAGTATACTGTATTGGTGTTTTTCTTTCTGGCTTACTTCACTCTGTATAATAGGCTCCAGTTTCATCCACCTCGTTAGACCTGATTCAAATGCATTCTTTTTAATGGCTGAGTAATACTCCATTGTGTATATGTACCACAGCGTTCTTATCCATTTGTCTGCTGATGAACGTCTAGGTTGCTTCCATGTCCTGGCTATTATAAACAGTGCTGCAATGAAAATTGGGGTACACGTGTCTCTTTCGATTCTGGTTTCCTTGGTGTGTATGCCCAGCAGTGGGATTGCTGGGTCATAAGGCAGTTCTATTTCCAGTTTTTTAAGGCCTTTTGAAGACTGTTCATACTTCTTATGTTTGACAAACAACTAAAAAATGACTTAAATTGTGAATTTAGGCCACTTTCCATTTTGTCAGGTGTGTCTAGGAGGTGTCTGCTTATTTTACCTTTGGATTTCTCAGCATTCAGAGGAAATAGTTTACCCTATCATATTATATAAGTATAGGGAAAGGACCAAATATAGTCCCAACAGCTGCTCAGTCATGTTCAACTCTTTGTGACCCCACAGACTATAGCATGCCAGGCCTCCCTGTCCATCACCAACTCCCTGAATTTACTCAAACTTATGTCCATTGAGTCAGTGATGCAAGGAGATACAACCAGTCCATTCTGAAGGAGATCAGCCCTGGGTGTTCTTTGGAAGGAATGATGCTAAAGCTGAAACTCCAGTACTTTGGCTACCTCATGCGAAGAGTTGACTCATTGGAAAAGACTCTAATGCTGGGGGGATTTGGGGGAAGGAGGAGAAGGGGATGACAGAGGATGAGATGGCTGGATGGCATCACTGACTTGGTGGATGTGAATCTGAGTGAACTCTGGGAGTTGGTGATGGACAGGGAGGCCTGGCATGCTGCGATTCACGGGGTCTCAAAGAGTCAGACACGACTGAGCGACTGAACTGAACTGAACTGATGTCCATTGAGTCAGTGATGCCATCCAACCATCTCATCCTCTATTGTCCCCTTCTCCTGCCCTCAATCTTTCCCAGCATCAGTGTCTTTTCCAATGAGTCAGTTCTTCGCATCAGGTGGCCAAAATATTGGAGCTGCAGCTTCAGCATCAGTCCTTCCAATGAATATTCAGGACTGATTTCCTGGTTTATTTATCTTATCATGTTCGCAAATAACCCCTCTCTGGATGAAAGGGCATTGTTAGAAGGCCAGAGGCTAAGCAGAAGTGACATGAAAGATCTATTACCAAAGTAGACGGGTGAGCTCTGTGTCTTTGGGCCCTTACCTTTCTCAGCTGAGGGTTGTTCATCTTTAAGATACAGACTGTATATCTTAAAGGGGTGAGGGGCATGTCCAGAGCCCATAGATCTCGGGGTTCAGCTCATATCCTGTGTCTGACTTCCTCTAGTCTTAGTCATTTTTAATAGCAGCAACATTTTTAACATCTCTTGCTTTCTGAGCATTTTCTTGCTTGTTTCACGGTTCAGTGTCTAAATCTCATCAAGCTAATTATCATGCAAAGTGTATTTGTAGAAATATTTCAGTAGAATGTGGCAGTAGTAACTCACGACTTGCTATAAATGCCAAGTATCTCTGAGATCACCTAGTGCCTGGGCATCAAAACATGAACCTTATCTGTAAATTGCTGAAAAAAAGCCCCCCCCCCCAACATAATTCTGCAGCATTTGCTCAGGAAAAGCCCATAGATGCCCTGTTTGTAAGAAACAAATCTTAGAAGACAGTCTCGGTGTTATATCTGGGTATATCAGCCGTATGATCATTGTAAGTGTGAATATCCAGGGACATGCCTTTCTGGAAACAGGTTATTAAACAGAAAAGCACATGGGCGACAGATTGTCCGCTGGTTTTCTGCACAGAGACTCAGGGTGCATGGGGTGGGAACGAAACCCTTGTCTGTTACCAGTGAGGGTGCACAGAGCTAGGGCTGGGGCGGGGGTGGGGGGAGGTGTTAAGGCAATCGTATCACATGTGCAGACTTAGGGCAGATTCACTTACAGAAGCTCAGGTGAAGCTGGAGATGGGCCAGCATCATGGGGGAGAGGGCAGCACATTGTAAGAGAAAGTGAGGTCCTGCTGCTCGCTGCTCAAAGCCAGTCAAGAGGCCAGGTTGCTGGAAAAGCTTGCTTTATTTTGAATGCTGGCAACTGGAGGGGCAGGGAGAGTGAATGTCTGTCCAAAGCCAACTCCTCCCCTGCACCCTCCACTGCACTGACAATCAGAGGCAAGAGCTTTTATAGACAGAGGGAGGGGGGTATGCAGAAACAGCACAGTCAGCTCTGACAGTCAACTTGAAATTGGTAATCAGGGGGCTGACCAGCATCATCCTTGTTTTTCAGTTAAATTTCAGTTCCAGGGTCGGTTTGTTTTCATTTTTTTGAGGCCAGTTCTTGGAATTGGGGCAGGTGATGTCATGTGGCTATAGTCCGGTCATCGTGTAGTTAACTTCTCCACCTGGTGGGGGTATCAATATCTACAAAACAGCTCACAGAACAGGGCTGGGAATATTACCTATAGCCCTTGAGAAGGAACTAAAGATCCATGACTATGCTTCATGATTACATTGTTATTATTTGGGCTCCTGTGACTGTTTTTCTTTGTTTCTGCATGTTCTCACGCCTCTGACTAAACTTCAGTTCAGTTCAGTCGCTCAGTCGTGTCCAACTCTTTGCGACCCCATGAATCGCAGCACGCCAGGCCTCCCTGTCCATCACCATCTCCCGGAGTTCACCCAAACTCACGTGCATCAAGACAGTGATGCCATCCAGCCATCTCATCCTCTGTCTTCCCTTTCTAATCCTGTCCCCAATCCCTCCCAGCATCAGAGTCTTTTCCAGTGAGTCAACTCTTCCCATGAGGCGGCCAAAGTACTGGAGTTTCAGCTTCAGCATCATTCCTTCCAAAGAAATCCCAGGGCTCATCTCCTTCAGAATGGACTGGTTGGATCTCCTTGCAGTCCAAGGGACTCTCAAGAGTCTTCTCCAACACCACAGTTCAAAAGCATCAATTCTTCGGTGTTCAGCTTTCTTCACAGTCCAACTCTCACATCCATACATGACTACTGGAAAAACCATAGCCTTGACTAGACAGACCTTAGTCGGCAAAGTAATGTCTCTGCTTTTGAATATGCTATCTAGGTTGGTCATCACTTTTCTTCCAAGGAGTAAGCGTCTTTTAATTTCATGGCTGCAGTCACCATCTTCAGTGATTTTGGAGCCCCCCAAAATAAAGTCTGACACTGTTTCCACTGTTTCCCCATCTATTTCCTATGAAGTGGTAGGACTAGATGCCATGATCTTCGTTTTCTGAATGTTGAGCTTTAAGCCACCTTTTTCACTCTCCACTTTCACTGTCATCAGGAGGCTTTTTTGCTCCTCTTCACTTTCTGCCATAAGAGTGGTGTCATCTGCATATCTGAGGTTATTGATATTTCTCCTGGCAATCTTGATTCCAGCTTGTGTTTCTTCCAGTCCAGTGTTTCTCATGATGTACTCTGCATACAAGTTAAATAAGCAGGGTGACAATAGACAGCCTTGACGTACTCCTTTTCCTATTTGGAACCAGTCTGTTGTTCCATGTCCAGTTCTGACTGTTGCTTCCTGACCTGCATACAGATTTCTCAAGAGGCAGGTCAGGTGGTCTGGTATTCCCATCTCTCTCAGAATTTTCCACAGTTTATTGTGATCCACACAGTCAAAAGCTTTGGCATAGTCAAGAAAGCAGAAATAGATGTTTTTCTGGAACTCTCTTGCTTTTTCCATAATCCAGTGGATGTTAGCAATTTGATCTCTGGTTCCTCTGCCGATTCTAAAACCAGCTTGAACATCAGGGAGTTCACGGTTCACGTATTGCTAAAGCCTGGCTTGGAGAACTTTGAGCCTTACTTTACTAGCATGTGAGATGAGTGCAATTGTGTGATAGTTTGAGCATTCTTTGGCATTGCCTTTCTTAGGGATTGGAATGAAAACTGACCTTTTCCAGTCCTGTGGCCACTGCTGAGTTTTCCAAATTTGCTGGCATATTGAGTACAGCACTTTCACAGCATCATCTTCCAGGATTTGAAATAGCTCAACTGGAATTCCATCACCTCCACTAGCTTTGTTCGTAGTGATACTTTCTAAGGTTCACTTGACTTCACATTCCAGGATATCTGGCTCTAGGTAAGTGATCACACCATCGTGATTATCTTGGTCGTGAAGATCTTTTTTGTACAGTTCTTCCGTGTATTCTTGCCACCTCTTCTTAATATCTTCTGCTTCTGTTAGGTCCATACCATTTCTGTCCTTTATGGAGCCCATCTTTGCATGAAATGTTCCCTTGGTGTCTCTAATTTTCTTGAAGAGATCTCTAGTCTTTCCCATTCTGTTGTTTTCCTCTATTTCTTTGCATTGATCACTGAGGAAGGCTTTCTTGTCTCTTCTTGCTATTCTTTGGAACTCTGCATTCAGATGCTTATATCTTTCCTTTCCTCCTTTGCTTTTTGCCTCTCTTCTTTTCACAGCTATTTTTAAGCCCTCCCCAGACAGCCAATTTGCTTTATTGCATTTCTTTTCCATGGGGATGGTCTTGATCCCTGTCTCCTGTATAATGTCACGAACCTCCGCCCATAGTTCATCAGGCACTCTATCTATTAGATCTAGGCCCTTAAATCTATTTCTCACTTCCACTGTATAATCATAAGGGATTTGATTTAGGTCATACCTGAATGGTCTAGTGGTTTTCCCTATTTTCTTCAATTTGAGTCTGAATTTGGTAACAAGGAGTTCATGATCTGAGCCATAGTCAGCTCCTGGTCTTGTTTTTGTTGACTGTATAGAGCTTCTCCATCTTTGGCTGCAGAGAATATAATCAATCTGATTTTGGTGTTGACCATCTGGTGATGTCCATGTGTAGAGTCTTCTCTTGTGTTGTTGGAAGAGGGTGTTTTCTATGACCAGTGCATTTTCTTGACAAAACTCTATTAGTCTTTGCTCTGCTTCATTCTGTATTCCAAGGCCATATTTGCCTGTTACTCCAGGTGTTTCTTGACTTCCTACTTTTGCATCCCAGTCCCCTATAATGAAAAGGACATCTTTTTTGGGTGTTAGTTCTAAAAGGCCTTATAGGTCTTCACAGAACCATTTAACTTCAGCTTCTTCAGCATTACTGGTTGGGGCATAGACTTGGATTACTGTGATACTGAATGGTTTGCCTTGGAAAAGAACAGAGATCATTCTGTCATTTTTGAGATTGCAGCCAAGTACTTCATTTTGGACTCTTTTGTTGACCATGATGGCTACTTCATTTCTTCTGAGGGATTCCTGCCCACAGTAGTAGATATAATGGTCATCTGAGTTAAATTCACCCATTCCAGTCCATTTTAGTTTGCTGATTCCTAGAATGTTGACATTCACTCTTGCCATCTCCTGTTTGACCACTTCCAATTTGCCTTGATTCATGGACCTGACATTCCAGGTTCCTATGCAATATTGCTCTTTACAGCATCGGATCTTGCTTCTATCACCAGTCACATCTACAACTTGGTATTATTTTTGCTTTGGCTCCATCCCTTCATTCTTTCTGGAGTTGTTTCTCCACTGATTTCCAGTAGCATATTGGGCACCTACTGACCTGGGGAGTTCTTCTTTCAGTGTCCTATCATTTTGCCTCTTCATACTATTCATGGGGTTCTCAAGGCAAGAATACTGAAGTGGTTTGCCATTCCCTTCTCCAGTGGACCACATTCTGTCAGACGTCTCCATTATGCCCGCCCATCTTGGGTGGTCCCTCAGGGCATGGCTTAGTTTCATTGAGTTAGATAAGGCTGTGGTCCTAGTGTGATTAGATTGACTAGTTTTCTGTGATTATGGTTTCAGTGTGTCTGAAGGCAATGGCACCCCACTCCAGTACTCTTGCCTGGAAAATCTCATGGACAGAGGAGCCTGGTAGGCTCCAGTCCATGGGGTCGCTAAGAGTCGGGCACAACTGAGCAACTTCACTTTCAATTTTCACTTTCATGCACTGGAGAAGGAAATGGCGACCCATTCCAGTGTTCTTGCCTGGAGAATCCCAGGGACAGAGGAGCCTAGTGGGCTGCTGTCTATGGGGTCGCACAGAGTTGCGACTGAAGCGACTTAGCAGCAGCAGTAGCAGCAGCCCTCTTGCAACACCTACCGTCTTACTTGGGTTTCTCTTACCTTGGACGTGGGATATCTCTTCACGGCTGCTCCAGCAGAGCACAGCCACTGCTCCTTACCTTGGACGAGGGGTATCTCCTCACCTCTGCCCATACTGACCTTGAATGTGGAATAGCTCCTCTAGGCCCTCCGGCGCCTGCGCAGCCACTGCTCCTTGGAAGCTGGGTTGCTACTCCTGGCCGCTGCCCCTGGCCTTGGCCAAGGGTAGCTCCTCTCGGCTGCTCCTGAGCTGTTGCAGCCTGGCATTCTGGACCGGTGCCCCTGACCTTGGACGCAGCGTAGCTCCTCTAGGCTGCCGCCCCTGACCTTGGACATGGGGTAGCTCCTCTCAGCTGCTGCCCCTTGGGCGTGGGGGTCCTCCCGACTTCTGCCCCTGACCTCGGACTTGGGGTAGCTCTTCTCGGCCGCGCTCTGCACGTTTTACTCTTTGGCTAAAGTTTTTCCAGAGACAAAGGCAGGCAGAGGCCATTGGGTGCGAGTGGGCAAGGACCATAGGGTTCTGCTCCAATTCAACATGACTCTAAAGATGCAATTCGGGCTACCTTGGGAGCTCCAGTGCCTTCCAGTAAGTGGCTGCTCCTCCAGACTGGGGCCCTGGGGCTGTGGCTTTCCTTTGGTGGACTGCTTGTCATGATAAGTGGTTGCACGGCTCTGGGCTCACAGTTTGGACCCAGACCTCAGTTGGCTGTGAACTTTACACACAAGGCAGTTTTATTCTCCTGTTACCTCTGTTCCGTTCATACTGTGTGGCTTCAAACGCTCCTGGGAGTATTGTTTGGCAGATGCGCTATAGGACAAAAACATCCTCCCATGATGGAGGAAAGGTGGATAATTTGGGAAGATGGTAGACCCTGTCAGTCATTTTCCATCCCACAGAGAGTTTCTGATGTCAAGAGTTTGGCCTTCAGCTCCAAAGATGCCTCTGTACCTCTGTGTGCTGTTGAGTTGGTCTAAGACATCAGACTCTTGACAACTTGGGTCACAGAGAATGTGGCAGGGTATCAGCCCAGTCTCTTTTGCTGCTCCCTGAAAAAGGATGTGATAAAGACATCTGAGTTAGCACTGTGCTCAAGTAGACAAAAGAATTTATTAAGGTCACTATTAATTTGTCGAGAAGCAAGTTGGGAAACTTGGTTGAATGGCATCACTGACTCTATGGACATGAGTTTGAGCAAGCTCCAGGAGTTGTCAATGGACAGGGAAGCCTGGCGTGCTGCGGTCCATGGGGTCGCAAAGAGTCAGATGTGACTGAACGACTGAACTCAATTGATGCTAGGAAGCTAGTCATCCTAGATGGATTCACCAGGTGATAGCAGATTTCTGACACTGGCTCTGACCATCCGCAGAAACAGGAAAATGCTCCATTCCGAATCTTTTCTAAAGGCCTTAGCCATTTTAGAATAAGTAGCATGTGGCTATATTTTGAAAGGAATATGCTGACCATCTACAGATTGAACATAGTCTGAATTGCAAAGCAGCAAATGTTTGTCTTAGGCATTTTGGGGGTAATTCTTCAGGATTTTGGAGTTCCACCTGGGAGGCATCTTTGTAAGAACACAGCTTTTTGGGTCTTATGACTGAATCCCACAATCAGTGAAAAGATTATGCCCTCCAATTGTTTGCTGAGGCAGACAGCTAGTTTATTATAAGTGTAGGGTTTGTATGAGAACAGACTCTATGCACTCATAGGCAACTACCTATAAAAAAGGGCAAGCGTAGGTGCTGGCAGTGGATATAAATTAGTTCAGCTTCACAGACATCTTGTGGGTGATTTCTTCATTGGCAAAATTTCTCGTTGTTCAAACAAGGTGCTGGCTTGTGCCTAGTCTGGTTTCTTTCCTTCCTGGCTGTCCAAGAAGTCTGCGTTTCCTGGCTCGTTGTCTTCTGTACCTGCCCATCCTCCACTCAGAAAGAAGAGTCCAGGGAGGGGTGGTGAGTGGCATCAGGAATCCAAAGCTGTGGGTTCGAATTTGACCACTGACAGCTGGATGCTGCATGTCCTTGGAGAAGTCACAAACCTTCTCTGAGATGTGCCTCAGAGATGTCAGCAGTAAACCAGGAAATCAGCTCCTTGTGTGGTTGTTCTAACGGGTAAATAAACTCACAGATGGGAAAAGGATGCTGATAGACTTGCTCAGGGGGCTTCCCTGGTGGCTCAGATGGTAGAGAATCCGCCTGCAATGTAGGGGACTTGGGGTTCGATCCCTGCGTTGGGAAGATCCCCTGGAGAAGGGAATGCCAACCCACTCTAGTATTCTTGTCTGGAGAATTACATGGACAGAGAAGCCTGGTGGGCTGCAGTCCGTATGGTTGCATAGAGTCAGGCACGACTCAGCAACTATCGCTTTCGCTATCAGACTTGCTCAAGGCAGGGTTGCCACAAACCTTCAAGTTGTTGCAGGGAAGAAAGCAAGCAAAAAAAGCGCCCCCAAACTCAATAACTGCAAAGCCTGATAAAGTGAAGTGCAATAAAATGAAGTATGCCTGTGTTGGCGTTTTTGATTCTCAATAGATGTGGCTTTTACTCCCAGAGGCATCTGGGAAGGTTCTGGGCAGCTTTGGGGCTGAGTGTTCGGAGTCAGCGTCTTTAGATGTCCAGCAATGCCTGACTGCCCTGCGCGAGTCTTCTTCCACGTCTTCCATGACTGTATATTACATAGGAACACAAAGCGTTATTTTTTTTTCACCATTTTAAGACATGTGCTGAATTTTCCAGAGATGAGACTATAAATCAGAGGAGATGGCAGTTGGTTTTGCTCAGCATGTTGTAAAGCGTTGTTCACCATCTCTGAAAGCGGCATCATCAAAGGCACTGCTGCGCTGTGATCACCAGTGTGTCAGCCTCGTGTCAGTCAGTATCCATAGCAATTGCATTTATGATCATTTTATGTGTATATAGAAACATGCCTGCAGTCCTTACTTTAAATGTTCAAATAAAAAAGAAGCCACTTTAACAGTCTTCAGTAGGTGTAGCAGTCAGAGTCTGGTCAGGAGAGAGAAATGTCAAGTTAGTTGAACAGAGAAATTTAAAGAATTCTTACGAATACGCTGTCAACTGGTAACTTAAAGGTTAAGGTATCCTGGAAAAGGCAGCTTCAAGAAGCAGCTACCACCACTAGACTGATGTTGAAGCTGAAGCTCCAGTACTTTGGCTGCCTGATGCTTAGAGCCAAATCATTGGAAAAGACCTTGATGCTGGGAAAGATTGAAGGCAGGAGGAGAAGAGGGCGACAGAGGACGAGTTGGTTGGATGGCATCACCGACTCGATGGCCGTGAGTTTGAGCAAGCTCTGGGAGGTAATGAAGGACAGGGAAGCCTGGTGTGCTGCAGTCCACTGGGTTGCAAAGTGTCGGACATGACTAAGCAACTGACAACCACTGCCACCACCAGGAGAGAACAAAGGGGAAAACACAGAAACTTGGAGGCTAGACCCCATGAAGCTCAAACTCAGATCTCTAGGGAGGAGGGAAGCTGGGCTGGGGTATCTGATTCAGAGGAAGGGGCCATGAAGCTGGGATCCAGACCACTGATGGGGGAATCAGGGCTGGCTGGCATCTAAGGGAAGTTGGGCCGCGAGGCTGTGGATGGAACCACAAGCTGTGTTCAGGTGCCGCCCAGGAAAGGCTCTGCAGCTGATGACAGATGGCAGGGCGAGGCTCCCAGGAGTCCTAGGCTGCCAAGAGGCTCCTCGGCTAGAGATGGAAGGAGCAACTTCTGTCTGCGACTTTCCCCTTCCTGCTCCAGCTGTGAAGGCTCCAGGGCCCCCAGAAGCAGAGCCTAATGGGGAGAAATTCGACAAAGCAGAAATGAAGTTTGGGGGTGCCATGCTCAGCTCTACAAAGTAGAAATGGGGAGCTGAGAAACAAATGAGTTAGTAACTGATAAACTCGGTGATTGTCCTGTATCTGCTGAACCCAAACCTACTCATTATAACCAGGTGATCTAGTATAGCTGGACCTAGGCACTTGAGTGGAAGAAGGCAATGGCACCCCACTCCAGTATTCTTGCCTGGAAAATCCCATGGATGGAGGAGCCTGGAAGGCTGCAGTCCATGGGGCTGCGACTGAGTGACTTCACTTTCACTTTTCACTTTCTTGCATTGGAGAAGGCAATGGCACCCCACTCCAGTACTCTTGCCTGGAGAATCCCAGGGACGGGGGAGCCTGGTGGGCTGCCGTCTATGGGGTCGCACAGAGTCAGACACGACTGAAGCGACTTAGCAGCAGCAGCAGCAGGCGCTTGAGTATAATACTACATTAAACAAATCTAGGGGCATCCTAGGTGGTGCTAGTGGTAAAGAATCCACCTGCCAATACTGGATATGATCCAGGTCGATCCCTAGGTCAGGAAGATCCCTTGGAGGGGGGCATGGCAACCCATTCCAGTATTCTTGCTTGGAGAATCCCATGGACAGAGGATCCTGGTGGGCTGTAGGGCTTCCAGAGGGTCTCAAAGAGTCAGACACCACTAAAGCGACCTAGCACGCACAAACATTGAAATAGAAATGCAGATATGCATGTTATAACATGCAGTAATGTAAAATATAAGTACATATAATGTATGTATTTGTTCCCTATTCTTTTTTATTATATAATCATATTACATTGATTTAAGTTATTTTTAGAAGGAAATAATTTCATTTTGGACTAGCCAGCGAGACATTATAAAATATTTGTTATAAAAAGTGTGTATTGAAGCTCCTGTTATTAAGCTTCCCTGTCTGGGTTTAGATGGTATAATATCCATTTGGACTTTAGACTGTCAGCTTCTTGCCAGCTCAGAGTGACTGTGCCATCTGCTCTCAGCTGCAAGGCTAATACATGGAAAAGGACCTTGTGTACTTTTAGATTCTGACCACACTGGAAGCATCCTCTCAGAGTTGGCATCCGTGGATGTCTTTTTGGAATGGGCATGCACGGATGGGGATGTGAGTTCCAGCCATCATTCTGGCTGTCCCCAGGTTTTTAGGACCATTTTTAAAGGTTGGGAAGGACACGTGGGAAGTGACATTCTCTAGCGCTGCCATCTTGATCAGTAGCAGAATTTTGACTGCCCGTTGCGGTCAAGGCTGGGCTTTATATGAAAGTTATATCCCAAAACAATGGTTACAGTTGTCGAGCATCTGGGGCAGTTGAGCACTCGGTACAGGTTATAAACACAATCTATTGACCCACAGCAGTTTCTTAGTAGTAAATATTATATTCCCATTTTATGGATGTGGTAACTGAGGCAGAGACTGTGGGACTTAACTAAGACAACTCAGCTCCATTCTATATGTTTTATACAACTTATAACTTCTTTTCACTCTGCTTCCCTGTAGCAGTTCATAACACGAACTCCTTTTTTGTGAGGGGTTGTTTTTGCAAACAGCACAGTTGGTCAACAGATAATTGACAGTAATTAACTGAAAGAATGAATAAACTCATAATATAAATGCTTGATACAGGTAGAGCCTCATAAGTATCTGTGGAATTTATGGGAGTATATTGATAAAAATGTTTGTTGTAATGATAAAATTCAAGTTGATCCATTTTGACCTCGGTAAGAACCCCATCTATCCAGTTTTTCTGAAAAGATCAAATGTACATAGTAAAGCTAATTACTAAATACTAGAAAATGATTTTTCTTTTAACAGAATCTCCTGTCATTTGCGCTACAGGCAAATGGAATTTCAAAACACAAGAGAAAGAGATGAAGCCCTAAGAATGGCAGCTATTCTCAAAGAGTTTTCAAGTGTAAAACCATGGACCCCAAATAAAGGGTACTTTCATATCTGTATAGTGCAGAAAAGAATTGCTTAGAAGACAAAGCTAGCAATTAAAATGAGCTGAAGCAGTTATGTGATTCATGTATCACTTGTCTCAGCCACTCAGGAAATCAGACTTATCAAAACTACCGTTGTTTTCTATTTCTCTGTCATTTAAGTTTTGATGAAGCAGAATCATTTTTGAAGACTTCATATCATGATGAACATTTTGCCCTTAGGCACCTTACATAATAACTGAACATAGTTGTAAATAGAGAGGACTTTTGTACCTGAATGCCCAATGTAAACTTCCTTGAAATTCAAGCTTGGGGAAAATGTGGACCCCTTAGGCAGTAACACTGACCAGAATCACACAGAATCACATTCTTCTGCTGGCTGATAAAATGAGCTAACTGCTAAAATACTAGCGTTAGTTTTCAAAACATTTTATCCACATGTGTTAATGCTCCTTCTCGTCGCATTGCAGGCCACGAAAGGAAGTGCAACTTGCTGAAATAGGCATTTATTTTATTTGAGCTTGGCTTTCCTCTGACCAAAATATCAGACATTAGGTTGAATGTCTGCCACTGCCCTCTTCTGGATAAAATATATTTATAGAAATTGTCTATCTTTTTGACATATGGGCCAATTTCTCTTTCAATTGAAAAGGGAAACGAATGATAATAGAATATAATTTGGTTTTGTTGTGAGCATAAAGGATATACTATATGGACTATACTCCAGTGAATATGAACAAATATTTAAAATCTGTTACCTTGGTACTCAGTTTTCCCTACAGCCTTGAAAACATCACTCTAAAATTAAGATTGTATTCTGAATTCTGTATCTATTTAGGTAGATAAACAGCTTTCACAAATATCTTCATTAGTTAGAGTTGAAAGAAGTGTGACCATTACCCTTTTATGGAGGCAAAATCTTGACATCATTGTGAAAGTAAAAGTCACTCAGTTGTATCTGCCTCTTTGCAACCCCATGGACTATACAGTCCATGGAATTCTCCAGGCCAGGATACTGGAGTGGGTAGCCATTCCCTTCTCCAGGGGATCTTCCCAAACCACGGATTGAACCCAGGTCTCCTGCATTGCCAGAGGATTCTTTACCAGCTGAGCCACCGGGAAAGCCCAAGAATACTGGAGCGAGTGGTCTATGCCTTTTCCAGCCAATATTCCTGACCCAGGAATTGAACCTGGCCTCCTGCATTGCAGTCAGATTCTTTACCAACTAAGCAACCAGGGAAGGTCTGACATCATTGTGACTTGGGTCCAAATTCTGGCTAGAGTTTCAATTTCCTAAACTGGAACTATAAATCAAAATATATACACATACACACTTCATTTGATAATTGTGGACATTAAATGAGCTTATGCATAAAACATTTATCTTTGTAAGTTTTCAAGTATAAAACCATGGACCTATGGTATTCTTTACAATATCAGCTATGATAAGAGCTTTATGACAAAACGTGTCTTTTTTAAAAAGTGTGTGTGTGCTCAGTTGCTCAGTCATATCCTACTCTTGGCAACCCTATGGACTGTATCCCCCCAGGCTCCTCTGTCCATGGGATGTTTCAGGCACAAATACTGGGGTGAGTTGCCATTTCATCTTTTAATATGAAATGTTCAAATTTGGACAATTTTGAAAAATTATTTTAATTAGGATATATTTCTGATTGTTAGATTATAGAATTTCAAATCTATACATTTCCAATGAAATATTTATATTTTCCAATTGTCTATGTCAGATACCTTGTGGACTGACTTTGCTTTCTCAGGAAGAAAACATTTAGGTATGTTTACCAGAGGACTTGGAAATATACCACATTTTACATCTAAATATTATTTCAGACTTTGAGGCATGAACAAATATTCCATTTGGTTTATTTAATTTCAGTACATTTCTAAGTTATGCAAATTGTACATTTTAACACCGACTTGATTTTGAATCCATGGTATAGGTATATTTGCCACACTTTGAGGTCCATTTTCATTAATAGGAAATAAAGAATTCTATCTGATTATCAAATTTACCACTTTATTGTTTCTCTTAATTTGGCAATTGTTGGACCCCAAACTTGACAAAACATCAGGAGAAACTTTCAGGTTGACAGTTAGGTCGAGCTGTTATATATAATTTACTCTCTGTTGGCTACATGTTTTGGAGAAATGAACTCACACAAGAATGGAAAGCTACCCCACTAATTAAAGTATTAAGACTTTGGGCATGTGACCAATTTTCTCTGTGCCTTAGTTCCTTGGTATGTAAAATGGGACAAATAGCTTCAAATTCAAAAGGTACATGCGAATATTGTGAGATCTAATACAAAGTGAGGGCTCAGTGTAAGTTGATTCTCCACAGTATTTTTAGACACATGCGAAGAGTTGACTCATTGGAAAAGACTCTGATGCTGGGGCAGGAGGAGAAGGGGACGACAGAGGATGAGATGGCTGGATGGCATCACTGACTCGATGGACGTGAGTCTGAGTGAACTCCGGGAGATGGTGATGGACAGGGAGGCCTGGCGTGCTGCAATTCGTGTGGTCGCAAAAAGTCGGACATGACTGAGCAACTGAACTGAACTGAACTGAACTGATGGAGAAGTAGCAAAGTCATGGGCTTTGAAATCAAACATCTGTATAAATCCCGTCTTCTCTGTTTCTGAAATTGACATTTCAGAAAGATGGTCGGTGTATTAGAGGAGGTATGTGCAAAGTGTCTGGCACAGAGAAGGTGCTGGGCAGTGTAGAAAGCGACAACTCCTAATACCATTTTTGTCCCATTACCTGCTTTGTGCCAGATCCTGTGTTCAGAGCTACAGTCTCTGCTTCTCACTAGGTCCAGGCAAGGTAGTCATGAGAACACTTAGCTAAGTCACATTGTCAGCTTAGGTCACACTGTTTGGAGGGGCTTCCCAGATAACTGAGTGGGGAAGAATCCACCTGCCAGCGCAGGAGACGCAGCAGCCACGAGTTCAGTCTCTGGGTTGGGAAGATCCCCTAGAGAAGGGACCTGCTACCTGTTCTAGTCTTCTTGCCTGGGAAATCCTATGGAGAGAGGAGCCTGGCAGGCTACAGTCCAAGGGGTTGCAAAGAGTTGGACACGACTGAGCGACTGAGGATACATATACGCACTGTTAAGAAGCCCTTAAACTGCATTAATTCTTCTCTTCCTTTAATATTTCACCTATATGGGCCTGCATGCTATTTCTGGTTACACAGACTTTTCACAATGGAGGACCCACCAGTGTATATATGATTTCCAGAAATGTACCATGGTGTTTTCCACCTCCAGTCCCATCAGTTTGAACCAGTGCGGTGTCCTATTTCATGAGCCAATGAATCTGATGAAATAAATTATGGCAGGGCTGTTTTTGGAACTGTGTGCTTATCCTGACAGGTGACACAGTTACCTTCTAAAGTCTGGTTCCTTTGGCCTCAGATCCTGCAAGTCAGGCTCAGGGAGGAACTTTCAGATAACACAGAAGGTCAGCCGTGGGAGCCTTCGGGGAGTATCATGGTTTCTAACTCACCTCACGAGACCACCTGCTGTCTAAGCTGCCTTTTCTCCCCCTGTAAGCTCTGGAAAGTTTTGAAAGCTTAATGCCAACTTCATATATGTTTACTCATCTTCAAAGGTATTTACAGTTGCATGTGCTGAATTCAATCAAACTAGGTAGATTATTTGAGCCTGGAATAAGAATGAGAGGAGAGGAAAAGTACCAATTTACTATCTAATATACAGATGGCACTACTGGTAAAGAACCCACCTACCAATACAAGAGAGGGAAGAGATGGGGCTTCAGTCTCTAGGTCAGGAAAATCCCCTGGAGGAGGGCATGGCAACCTATTCCAATGTTCTTGCCTGGAGAATCCCACGGACAGAGGAGCCTGGTGGGCTACAGTCCAGGGGGTCTCAAAGAGTCGGACACGACTGAAGTAACTTAGCATGCATGCACAGACAGCCATCTTAGCACATGTGAATTCTGAGACTTAAAAAAAATACATATATACATTTCCTTGTGTTCTTTCTTTTTGTTGTTGATGATTTTTAATTTTCTTGAGAAAGTCACTTACATTCTCATGTGTAAAATGTAGAGACGAGATGAAATTAGGTCTGAGGTACCACTCAATTCTAAGAGTCTACATTTAATTTGAATTGAAATTAGCTAGCAAATTGCATTTAAAGTTGAGATCAACCACTGCCTATGAAAATTTGGTTTAAGAAAAGAATTGGCTTTAGTTTTTAATCAAGACTTATCATTCACCACAACTTTACATTCAGAGTCCTTCTAACTATTGATTGATCTCTATATTGATCAATGTTTCAAAATGGTAGCCTGCCCTTTTTCCTGCTTCAGGGACCTTGGATAGTAAATACATGAAAAGTTAAAAAAGTGTTAGTTGCTCAGTTGTGTCTGACTCTTTGGACCCTATGGACTGTAGCCTGCCAGGCTCCTCTGTCCATGGGATTTTCCAGGAAAGAATTCTGGTGTGGGTTGCCATTTCCTTCTCCAGCAGATCTTTCTGACCCAGGGATCAAACCCGGGCCTCCGACATTGCAGGCAGATTCTTTACTGTCTGAGCCACCAGGGAAGTAAATACATACAAAACAACAATTTATGTTTAGCTACAATTTAATAGAGCTGGGAAGTTTGATTGTCAAGGCAGCTAGTAAAACAAAATTCTAAGAGTTGAAGCTAAAGATGGTTTCTTATCACTTTTTTAAGCTTGTCTTCATCATTTCCTTTATGCATGAGGTAGAATGATTTTCCTTTTAATATTCTCAACTTGTGTGTGTATGTTTGTTCAGTCATTAAGTTGTGTTCTCCTCTGCAACTTACGAATACCTTAAGGTTCAGTTAAGGAAATTCTGTTTTAGCATGTCTGATCTTCCAATACCAAATGATGGGTTTTACTGCAGAGGTCTCTGGGTACCCAAGCTTTTCATCCTACCAGAGGACATTCATTCTCACCTGAATCAACATAAATTACTAATTCCCCAGGATTATGTTATTCTATGCGAAACCAGGGAACTCAGTTTTATTGTTCTGGATATCAAATCAGGAATTTGCTTTTATCTTACATTTCTAAACCGTGTCATAGTCACTGTTTATCACATCAGAGTTCTTCTGTTAATAATTAATCAGAAAATGGAGTGTCATCACTCCCATTGTTTCTAACAGGTAATTTAGAAAAATAACATAAAATTGTTAAGTTGCCAAACTTGGATCAAATAATTTCTCCAGCACTTATCAGTTGGAGGATAATGAGCAAATGAACTTTCATTTAAGGATTATTTTCAGATTAAATGAATTGGGGTTAAGCATGGTGCTTGGTACATACAGGGAGGTTTATAAATCATTCTACCGCACTGGAACATATACCACACACGAGAGACGCACACACACTCCATACATACACACACACAAGAGTGGGGGGGAAGAAAAAGAAAAAGAGAGAAACTTAGCTTTAATTAAGATAGAATTGTCTTGAGTAAAAAGTATATAAAAAGTACATGGCAGAGTGTGCAGAGAAAAGATGATAAGGGGTAAGGCCTGTTATACTAACTTCTAACTTCCTTTGTTTAACTTTGTTAGTTTGATCAGTGGTACTTCCTATGAGAATTTCAAGTACAGTGAATGGATAACTCTTGGGGATTTTGCAGGAACTCTCCACTTAAAGAATAAAGACCAGAAATGGTGATAGTAGGAGGCATTGGGAATCAATATTAATGAGTGTTTTGGGAGCCATTTCTGCCTTTGTAGCTCTTTGTGGTTGGCACTATCAACATCATTTCACTTAAAAAGTGATCCATCCAACATGTTAATGAGGAAATTCACACCTGGATGAGGAGGCGCCCCTCCTTGAAAATGTGTTTTCTCTTGTGCTGATTTTGATTGTAAGTTGTCTGGGGAATACATCTTCAAAGCCCTTGCTGTTGCCATTTTTCTAATGTGATTGCTCCAAAAACTTCCTGCTTCCTTTGACTATATATAACTCATATCATTATTTTAATGATATCTGCCTCTATCAGAACCAGCCTTCATTCTATGCCCTATTTTGAAATTGTCAGCAAATAATACAAGTCGTTTTAATTACTGGTCTATATATCTCCCTCTTTGAATGCCTGTTAGCAAATGAAAAGAAAGTATGTAACTAAAAATGCTTTTTTTTTAGTAGGAAAGTTAAATGGAAGAAAGAAAAAGAAATGCTTATTCATTAATTTTTTTCCACAAACGTGTTTTTACTGAAGTAAAGATATGCAATATTTCAGGGAGACAGCAAAGTAACTTGGTTATACACTTATGTAGCTATATCTACTCTTTTTCAGATTCTTTTCCATGATGGGCTATTATTAATACAGGATGCTGATGATAGTTCCCTGTGTCATACAGCAGGTCCCTGTTCTTTATCCATTTTACATGTAGCAGTGTGTATCTGTTAATCACAAATCCCCAATTTGTCCCTCCCCGTTTCCCCTTTAATAAGCAGAAGTTTGTTTTCTGTGTGTGTGAGACCGACAACGAATTCTCGCTGCTCGGGATGTATCTGTGAATCAAAACAGACCAGAGCATCCTGTCGACATGGAGTTTGTACTGTAGTGGACCAAGAAGAATTGCATAGATGAGTATAGAGTGTGTTAAAAGACAATGAGTGCAAAGGAAAGAAATGTAGCCCAGGGATATAATGTGTGGGGATACTATAATTTTCAGTACGGTCAGCCTCATGGGTCGGATGATATTTGGGTAAACATTTGGAAGTCATAAGCGAGTTCACTGTGTGGGCAGGAGGAAAGAGCATTCCAGCATGAAAGGATGCCCTGAGCAAAGGTTTCAAGTTGGGGCATGGATTTCATGAAACATAAGGCGAGTTATTGCAGGAGAGAGGGATGGAAAATCAGGGCCTGAGCTGAGAGGTAAGAGAGACTGATCTCAAGGTGTTTGAGGAACTGGCTTCTACCTGGACTGACATGAAAAGCTACTTCATCTATTTCATGGCTTTGAACAAAGGAGATGACAGTCTTGATAACTGTTAAAAGGCTGCAGGATTGAGAATAGACTAACGGAGAACAGTTGGAAATAAGAAGCTTTTTTTTTAAGCAATCCAGATGAAAGATGATGGAAGTTTGGACCAGTGTGAGTGATGCCAAGTAGCCCTAACATAAAAGGTAAAGATTAGACAACATTTGCTAATGAATTAGGTGTCACGTTGAGAGATGGAAATGCCTCAAGGATGAATCCAAGTTTCTTCAACAGATGGAAGGTTACTGAAACTGAATAAAAGTACCAAGTCAAATGATTTTATAGGAAAATGGGTTTATTTCAATTCTGGCACATGAAGTTGCTGTGGTATATTCTAAGAAATTAATGAGAAATTTGAGTTTAGAAGATGTTACTTATTCAAGGCACCACGAATCTGTGCATCTATTTTCATATTGAATGTTGACCTTTTTTAAAAATGTTTTCCCATCGCTCTGAGTTTTGGATTGAACAGGGTCAAAGCCCATCATTTAAGTAGCCATTTAGCCATTTTTGTTGCTGTTGTTGGTTTTCTGGTCGTGACTCCAGTTCTTGAAATTAATGAGAACTTAGTCTTTGGGAAGATGGATTAGAGTCATTTGGCAAATGCCAGTTCTATTTCGTCTCTTATCATGGTTTTCTCTTCTATAAGGAACACAAGCTAACAAGAAGAGACATAGCTTCAGGTTTTAATTTAAATAAGACTGAGGAATAGCTTTGTAGGAAGGCTTGCTAAATTCTAACTGAGCTAAAGTATACTCTATGGCTTTTTCCTTTTAAGTACATTCTATGAGATAAAAGCATTTCACAATAATTTTTCCAATTTATTTGCATTGTGTTCTCTTTTGAATGCTGTTGACAAAATGTTATGGTCTTAATTTGGCTTTTTTGGAGTCACCCCTTAAATCTGTTTGTAATTTTAAGTATAGTCACTGTATAGTTAGAATGGGTAAGTTGAGTATCTTGATATGGAATTTTTTATGGACTTCTCTGGTATTTCAGATGGTAAAGAATCTACCTGCAATGTGGGAGACCCAGGTTTGACCTCTGGGGATCTCCTGGAGACTGGAATGGCTACCTACTCCTGTATTCTTGCCTGGGAAATCCCATGGACAGAGGAGCCTAGTGGGCTACAGTCCATGGGGTTGCAAAGAGTCAGATACGACTGAGCAACTTTCACGTTCCATGTGATTTTTGGTTTCTCTATTTGTTTTGGTTGCTTAAACAGTTATAGCTAATTTAAAAAACGGTTGTTACTTTCAGGATTACAGTTGAAATAATATACTGCTGTATACATAAGATTCCATTTGTAGATACTAAAACTGAAACGTTATAATTTTATACTTGGAAGCTCATTTTAGTTTCACGAGTGTTACCAATCATGTTTGCAGTTAATACTTAAGTCTTTATAACACTGTGTCAGAATTTTGGCACATTTTACCAGGTTATCCTTAGAAATAAGAAGTTTTTGATTTCACATAGAAGGCAAAGGCATGTATTCATAGCCATATAAATAACTAAAAAATCTATAAGATGCTTATAGCTATGTGACAATGTCACGATCTTAAATATTGGAACATGCATATCTACTCAAAATAAAAATTAGTTTACAATGAAGGAGCAAAAGGAGGAAAAGTTGCATTTGGTTGAAGATCATGAAAGAAGGTAGAAAATATTGCTGAGAATATTTCCACAAATATCAGTGAGATTCTTGGGATGAGCAATCAGATAGAGCTGAAAATGTGGAACTGAAATGAGCAAACCATCACATCCTCAGTGAAGGCAAACATGTCCCCTCCAGTTCTTCCTCATTGATTGATGCCTAAACTCTGTCATCAGAGTTGTATTGCTTTACCCAAAGTCTTTGGTACATATACTTAAACATGCTAGGTCTCTACTAAGAGCTTCAAGGAATCTGTAGTCCTCTAAAGCAACGACCCCCAAACTTTTTGACTCCAGGGACCAGTTTTTTGGAAGACAAATTTTCCACAGATGAGAGGATGGTTTGGGGATGATTCAAGGGCATTGCATTTATTGTGCACTTTATTTCTATCAGTATTACATCAGCTCCACCTCGGATCATCAGGCATTAGATCCTGGATGTTGGCGACTCCTGCTCTGAAGGTACTGGAAAGCAAGATGAAGCAATTTTATCTTTGCCTGGTTTAAGGCTGACACTTGGACCGAGTGATGGGAAAGAGAAGCAATGACTCGCCTTTCGCCGAATAGCTTGGGGTGCCTCTTTTATCCTCATAAACATTACTTCAGTTTTTAATGTTCTTTTACAAGAGCTGCCATTTCCCCTCCTGCTATTCAGTCATCTCTTTAAAATGTTTTTAATGGTCCTGGAAAATGAGGAGAAGGTTTCAGGCAGAAGGAATTCATCAGAGCATCCTCATCCAAAGAAATGGACCTTGGAGCCGCAAGGACACTCAGGTCTCCTCTGATCTCGGTTGCCTAGTGATCTCCCCTGGGTACTCTCCTAGTGCTCTCAGCTTGCTTACAAGTCTGCTGAGAAGCAAGTCTTATTTGGTCTTCAAATTGATGGTACAACATGATGTATCTAGTAAATGAACTTTTAAAAATTGCAGGCAAATTAGATCATTACCTAAAGAATAAGATGAATTCTTCTGCAAGCCAGCTCATTCCCCATTCTGTTGTCTTTATATTGAGAATTAGTTCTGGAGGGAGGAAAAGAGGCCAGGCAGACACAATGCCAACATTTATGCTCTTAGTTCTTAATCATTTACAACACTTTAAAAAATAGCTGAGTCTTCCCAAACATTGTACACATTTGGAATGGAGATGGTTGATTTGGGGAAGGAGATGGGGTAGAGAATTAAGAGAGTGATGTGTACATTTTTCCAGTCTTGAAAGAGAAGAAACTGGCCTGTAGGGGCACCAGCAGTCAGAGGGTGAGGAGTCCTGTTTAGAAGAACTGAGGATGGTTCCCACAGACTTGTCTACAAGGCTTGTCTCAGACGATGGCAGCGCCAACACTGGGTGTCGTTCTGGACTCTTCACTCTCACCTTTGTTTGGTTCTTGGTTCTTTTGGTGAAGTTCACGGATCCTTCATCAGATCATGCACCGATGTGTCTGTTCCTCAGCCCCTCCATTGTGAGAACTCCAACCCAAGCCGCAGGTGCCCAGCTCCATGAAGCTTCCCCAGAGTAACCTTCCACCCCATCTGGGACATCACATATGGGTTGGACTTTGGGGTCCCTCTTATAGAGAATGATCCACATCTTTTCTGTGAAGATTCCCCAGTGGCTGATGAAAAGGAAAAAAAAAATCATTTTCAGGCACTGGGGTAGGGAGTCCAAGTATTAATAACTACCTGAAAACCTACGTTCTACTCAAGGAATATGCATAGATTTTGATTTATACTCTATAATATATCTATTTTATATCTTAAAGTATCTTAATTTGTATCTTTAAAGTATCTATTAATGTCTTAAATTATTTATATCTCAGGAAGTTCATACTCTGGGAAGTGGCCCCAAAGTTTATCTTCTGGCTTCCCATGTGCCCATCACTCTCTATTTACTTTTAAAGCCCACATCTGGGCCAGTGCACCAGGACTAAGAGTGGGACCAAGAGCTAAGGAGTTCCCCCACCTCCTCTCCTGAGAGCTCACCAAGGCAAGCAGGCAGATTGCATCTAACAAGGTGGTTCTCACCCCTCTGCAGCACTTCCAACTGTAGCATTCATCACTTTCCAGGTGCTTGAAAGTGGTTTTTCTTGGTCATTTCTTTCGACCCTGCAAGTTGTGTTAGGAAGTATCATCCATGACCAAGGACAGATTTTAAAATGTGCAAGACTACTTAGAATTCTGGCATTCCATTATTATTTTTTTTAAAAGTCCTTCAAAACAGTACATTTTTGTGGTGTTGATGTTACTGTCAGTAGAATAATTTTGATTGAAGTAAATGTTAAAAATATACAGAACTGGGTTCATCCATGTTGTTACATGTATTCCATTGCTTATGCACTTTCTCTTGTTACTAAGTGGTTTTGATGGTGTTAATATATTATCATTAAAAAGGTTTGATGTTTTTTAATTTGGACTAGTTATGTCATAATTAAGACTGCCGATTTCGTGATATTTAATTTACAGACAGAGTAATGAACTTTATTACCTAGAACTTGGTGTTAAATACCAACTCTACCCATATTAGGTACTCAGTATTTACAAAGTGAATGAATGAATGAGCAAAAAGTCTAACCTACAAAAGAAAAATAGCCTATAATTATGGAATTTGGATATACTCATCATAGAATAAGAATACACAAAAAATGTAGAATAAAAACTTCCCAGCAAATCATGCCTGAGAGATAACCATGATGGAGATTTTGGAGTATTTATTTATGTAATTAAAATCATTCTGTACATATAGTTTTTTCCTCTTGGCATTTTATTATGAGAATTTTCCCACTATTCAACTATTTTTGAAAATATTTAGATGGCTATTTACTATTTTAATATATGGACTACCAAAATGAATTTCATTATTCTATTAATAAGTGATAGCTCTATAAACCAGGTATGAGACCACAATGAAAGTGTTGTTGAGTATATACATAGATACATAGACATAGATCTGATTATATCCTTAGTATGAGTTCCTTAATGTGAAATTACTAAACCAAAGCTTTAAAAAAAACCTGAGACTCTTAGTGACTAGTTGCTTTCATAAAAATAACAATTTGCTCTTATCAGGAGAGTAGACACTGATCAAACTCCCTGCATACATACCAGAATAAGATATTGACATTTTTTAAAAAATCTGTCAATTTTCTAGGCAAAAACATTAAAAATAAAAAAGAGGCATTGTGCTGATGTTTAATTTGAGGTTTGAATTGGTGCATCTATGAATTTGTTTTTATGCCCTTTGCATGTTTTTCTATTGAGATGGGCATCTTATCAATCATTCAAGATTTTACTTACAATGCTGGTCAAAATCTCCGTATCTGTAGTTTCGTCTATTGGTATTTTAGATCTCTATCCTTTTCCCTTTGTTTACATTTGGAATGTGCAGCATAGTCACACATATATTTAATGATACACCTTTTCTTCTTTCTTACTGACATTAATATTCACCTTTTTAATAATTTAGAATTTATTTTTTGCAAAAGTCTTGAGGAAAAGTCTCATCTTAAATTTCTTTTTCACTGGTGTCCTTTCAGAAAAAAGGCTCAAATGAAATGTGTTTCACACATCGACTGGTAATTAGACTTTTGGATATTCAGAATGTATGAACAACTGTACCATTAATTCCAATCAAGCTATTCTGAGAAAATGATGTATCTGCATTTCAAATGATCAGATTATAACTTTATTTCTTTTATTATCCTTTATGATGCATTGTTATAAATAAATTATTGAAAGATAATTTCTCATTTTAAGCTGACCTGTATCCATTGCCCAAATTTTAGAGTGATACTTAAAATTACCAACTGGATTATCTATAAAAACTACATATGTAGAAAATTTTGAACATAGACATTTTAAGACAGAAAATAATCCAGAATTTTACAAAATAGATATTTTGCTCTATTTTCTTAATTTTTAAAATTTTAATTTTATTGGAGTATAATTGATTTATAATGCATTAGTTTCAGTGTACATCACAGTGATTTGGTTATATATTTACCTGGATTTATTCTTTTTAAAGATTCTTTTCTAGTATAGGTTATCCCAGAATATTTAGTAGGGTGCCCTGTACTATACAGTAGGTCCTTGTTGGTTATCTCTCTTTTCTATTAATTTTTACTTAGTTTAAGTTCAACAGTTAATACGATTTTTTAACATAATTAATGCAAGTATAATCAGGCCTTTGATATAGAATTCTGTGCAGCAGAGATATCGTCTACTTGGTAGGTACTGTTCCTTCCTGATTAGCATAAAAGACTTCACCAATTATTGTAAAATTTAAGGAACCAGTTAAACACTGATTTTAAACGTATTGCAAAGATATCTCACAATGAAATTTTCAACAGTTTTTCTCTATGTAACTTTAGAAAGGGAGAATATGTTTTGCTGGGTAAATTTAGGTTTCTTGGCTCATTGTTTCAATCATGTACAAATGTTAGGCTCTATAAGTTTAGCCCTGGAATAGAACAAAACCTGTGGTTATTTTAGCCAACATCAAAAGTGGTACTCAGTTCCTCAGGAGCTATCTGGTAAAGGATGTGGCATGATGCATGCCCAGTGGTGCAGTAAAACGAGTGAATTAGGCACAAACTCGGGTCACCCCTCAAGGTCAAGGTTGCTTGTGGCTTCACAATCTACCTGATGTCCAAGTTCGCACCTCTGTTGGGATGGGAACCCGTGAAGGGGAAATCTTAGTATGTTTTCACAGCAGAGGTCAAGCATTGCTGCCTCTCTGGGCTGGATGGAGGCAGTGGACATATTTTCAGCATTTGCATTTCAGTGGCGGATGGGGTGTGAATTTTTCAAGTTTGCCACAAATATCCCCACTTCTGTGGCTTTGCATCAACCAATTTGCACATTTATGTTACTAGTTTTCCTCTGGTAAGGCCTTTGCTTCTGAGACCTCAATTTACAACTTTACTTCGCTGTTGCCTAACTTCTTTGTCTCTATTTTTCTATCATTCGAGTGAGCTTTCAGGCAATTTTTTCTAGAAGTGTCAATGAGTGATATGTTGTCCAGGTCTTGCTTATCTGAAAATAGCTTTCTTGTTTCATCACACAGTGAAGTGAGTCAGCTGGAAATAAAATTAGTCATTTGTAAGAGCTTGGCCTCCAAACTCTGTACACATATCCCTCCATTGTTCTATATTCCTCTGTTGACAATGCTGGCAGGATTTCGGGAAGGGATTGTTATTAACTTCGTTTAAAACTTGTAAAGCCCTGAACACAAATGACTTTAAAACGTCCTTAAACTATTTTAGACCATTTTAAAGGTTGCACTCCATTTACAGAGACTACAGAATATTGGCTCTATTCTCCATGTTGTATATACATCCTTGTAGCCTATCTTACACCAGTAGTTTGTACCCTCACCTCCCCACCCCTAATTTCTGCTCCCCCCACTGGCAACCACTAGTTTGTTCTCTTTGTGAGTCTGCTGCTTTTTTTTTTTTGTACAAGTTTTAAGCTAAGACAGTAATCTAGTTGATATATTATTTGCCTTCTTTTTACAAAATCATGAGTTTTTTTAAAATTTAACATATAAATGATATTATACAGTATTTGTCTTTCTCTGCCTGACTTATTTCACTTAGCAAATGCTCTTCAAATTCATCCATGCTGCTGAAAGTGGCAAAATGTTTTCCTCCTTTTTATGACTGAGTATGGCACCCACTCCAGTACTCTTGCCTGGAGAATCCTGTGGATGGAGGAGCCTGGTGGGCTGCAGCCCATGGGGTCGCACAGAGTCGGACATGACTGAAGCGACTTAGCAGCAGCAGTATTCTATTGCATAGATTGAAAGATATCACATCTTCTTTATCTGTTCATCTCTTGATGATACTTGATAGCTCTTATGACCTGGCAATTCCATTCCTGGGTATATATCTGAAAAAAAAACAAAAACAAAAACGAAACATAAGTTATTAATACTTTTGTTAGTTAGGAAACGTTTCTTTCATTGGGCTTTTAATTATTTCTTCTGCTCTTGATGATTCCTCAGGGATCCATCAATTCTGAGAAGCTATTTTGCCCTCCCGCCTTTATTTCTTGAGCCTCTTCTATCTTACTGTCTACACGTTGGTTTTTGTCTTCCTGTAATTTCTAGGAATTCTTCTGTGGGTTGTCCTTTCATCAGTGATTCAGTTTGGCCCCTGAATCAATGCTACTCTTTGCCACCTTTAGTGAGAATAGCAATTCTGGGTCCTGAAGTTCAACCCTCTCTTCACCATCTAGTGATAAGTCATTTTTTCACCACCTTTCCTGCGCTATGGCCTTCTCTTTTTCTGTCACAAAGACTATATATTTGCATCCTTATGATACGGCTATTTCTGCTTTATTGACTATGCCAAAGCCTTTGACTGCGTGGATCACCACAAACTGTGTAAAATTCTGAAAGAGATGGGAATACCAGACCACCTGATCTGCCTCTTGAGAAATCTGTATGCAGGCCATTAAGCAATAGAACTGGACGTGGAACAACAGACTGGTTCCAAATAGGAAAAGGAGTACATCAAGGCTGTATATTGTCACCCTGCTTATTTAACTGCTATGCAGAGTACATCATGAGAAACGCTGGGCTGGAAGAAGCACAAGCTGGAATCAAGATTGCAGGGGGAAATATCAATAACCTCAGATATGCAGATGACACCACCCTTATGGCAGAAAGTGAAGAGGAGCTAAAAAGCCTCTTGATGAAAGTGAAAGAGGAGAGTGAAAAAGTTGGCTTAAAGCTCCACATTCAGAAAACGAAGATCATGGCATCTGGTCCCATTGCTCATGGCAAATAGATGGGCAAACAGTGGAAACAGTGGCTGACTTTATTTTGAGGGGCTCCAAAATCGCTGCAGATGGTTACTGCAGCCATGAAATTAAAAGACGCTTAATCCTTGGAAGAAAAGTATGACCAACCTAGACAGCATATTAAAAAGCAGAGACATTACTTTGACAATTAAGGTCCATCTAGTCAAAGCTATGGTTTTTCCAGTGGTCATGTATGGATGCGAGAGTTGGACTCTAAAAAAAGCTGAGCACCAAAGTATTGATGCTTTTGCAGTGTGGTGTTAGAGAAAAATCTTGAGAGTCTCTTGGACTGCAAGGAGATCCAACCAGTCCATCCTAAAGGAGATCACTCCTGAATATTCTTTGGAAGGACTGATGCTGAAGCTGAAACTCCAATACTTTGGCCACCTGATGCAAAGAACTGACTCATTTGAAAAGACCCTGATGCTGGGAAAGATTGAAGGCAGGAGAAGGGGATGACAGAGGATGAGATGGTTGGATGGCATCAGCAGCTCAATGGACATGAGTTTGAGTAGATTCTGGGAGTTGGTGATGGACAGGGAGGCCTGGCATGCTGCAGTCCAAGGGGTCACAAAGAATCAGACACAACTGAGTGACTGAACTGAACTGAACTGAACTGATATGGCTCCGTCACAGAAGTGCGCTCTGCTCCTCTGTTCTCATGATTTTCTCTTATTTTGCATTAGTTTGCATGGAGACTATGGTATTATATTTCTCATTTCCATTTTGTGCATTTGTAGGGTGTTCCTGGCCCATTTTTTTTCTTTGTTTTTGATAGTGATTCTGTCTTCCATCAATGGGACTTCCCAGGTGGTGCTTGTCGCTAAAGAATCAGCCTGCCAATGCCAGAGATGCAGGAGACTCTGGATCGATCCCTGGGTCAGGAAGACCCTCTGGAGGTGGAAATGGGCAACCCACTCCAGTATTCTTGCCTGTGGAATTCTATGGGCCAAGGAACCTGGAAGATTACAGTCCATGGGGTTGCAAAAAGTTGGATGTGACTGAGCATGCATGTGGTAGCGAGTCTGTTTACAAGCATGCAGTGCCCACCCCACCCCCCTCCCCAAAGCAGGTCCTCACTTACATTTTATTTTAGGACTGTGATTGGACTTCCTCCTATCCCTATCACCTAGATCTCTTGCATTCAAGTTTCACTTCAGTGATAAAAATTGGAAACTGTTCCCACTATACTGTTAACCAGTGGGTATCTTCCTAGGCAGACTAGATGAAGACTAGAGAAAGATTGGAGGTATCTATCAAGTTATCTACCATTTGTTTACAAAGATGGGATGCAGAAGTAGGGAAAATAAGTTGATCTCTTTCTGTTCCATTTGAGAGAATTGCTCATACATGTCTATTCAAGAAAGACAGTGACGAAGCTCAGTTTACTGTTGCATTTCTGGGGGTGGGTATTGTCCTGATGTGATGGCTATACAAGTTATTATAGAAGACGAAGGGAACATGGAACAAATAGCAAACAGAGGGAGACTGGTAGAAAGTAAAAAGAAGGCAAGTAATACATCAGCTAGATTACTGTCTTTAGTTTAAAACTAAACATTCCCTGAAGACAGCTGGAGTGTCAGACTGTCAACCCTGAACCTCCCTGAAACACACGTTTTACTATGATTTCCATGGATATCACTGGCTGGGTAGTTGTCTCTCTGCCTATCTACAGAGACACTATTTTTAAACTTCCCTTACAATCTTGATTCAGTTCTCTATCCCCCTGTTGTGTTGCCACCTACCATCGACACAGCAGAGCTTCCAAGGACATGAAATAACTCGGGTTTGATTTCCTTTTCTCCCCCTGCGATGCTTACCTGTGATTGAGAGAGGAGCTAAGCCAACAGATTTGCTGGTAGTATAAGCTGTTAAAGTTGTAAGTTACTTCATCACATTTGCTTTTTTCCTCAGGTTTGCATAGAAAAACTAATTCAATTTATTTATTGTTAATTGGAGGATAACTGCTTTATAATATTGTGTTGGTTTCTGCCATACATCAACATGAATCAGCCATAGGTATACATACGTCCCCTCCCTCCTGAATCTCCTTTGTACCTGTCACAAAGCCCTGGGTTGAGCTCCTGTGTCACACAGCGAGTTCCCCCTGGCTATCTGTTTTACACATGGCAGTGTGTACATTCCCGTGCTACCCTCTCCTTCCCCTACTGTGTCCATAAGTCTGTTCTCTACGGCTGAGTCTCCATTGCCTCTCTGCAAAAAGGTTCGTCTTTCCTGCCCAATAACGTTGCCGTCCTTCGAGAACCAGTCACCAAGGCAGTAAACATATGTATGTGGTGTGCCTTCCTGGCATTATTCATGAAGACAGGATATGAAAATAAGTCTTTATATTATAGTCCACAGAGCAAAAATTAAATCTTGTTAAAAAAAATGTTTGATTTAAATAGGTATCTCACAGTTATCTCATAGACTGTAAAAAACTCACTGGTATAATTCAATTCCTTTGTCAAAAATTGATCATACAGTATATATGGAAGCACTTTCTATGTAATAGCTCAAAAATAGGAGTTGGTTTTTGAGAGAACAAGGTCTCAGCAGTTTTTCAATGGACAATGAAAGCATGTCATTGCACCTTATTCATTCATCACCGTTAGTGATGTTTCTAAATTATTTGCATGATACTAAATAACCAAAGATGGTAGTTCCCTGGGAGGCAGAATTCCTGTTTTGATTTTTCAATATCCAGCTGGGTGGCTATACACAAGTCAAGCAATTATCTTTCACCACAACACGAGAGTCATGTTTATGAAATGAGATGATTTCAGTCCACATGATTTCAGACGGCCTTTTCAGCAGGATAATATGGTGATCTCGTGACTTGAAATAAGTCAAGCTTTCAGGTACATGTTGCTTGTTCTGTGCACACTTCTGTTGGAGGTCTTGGGAAACATGGGGCTTCTAAGTAAACCAATGTGTGCTCTGGAGGCATGGTTCCAAGGGGTGAAGTGGGAGACAGAAACTTTTTACTGAGAAATAGTGGGAGAAATGGTGAGTGAATAAGTTAATGTCAGACGGTGGAAAGTTTCGAGTATATATAAATATAAATATAAATATATATATATATATTTTTTTCTTCTCTGCAAGCCATGGGGTTCCATGCTTTTAAGACACATATTTCATGATACAACATGAACCAGGGATGGTATGGATGTGCTGTGTGTTCAGTGGTGTCCGACTCTTTGTGACCCCATGGACTGTAGCCCACGTCCATGGAATTTTCCAGGCAAGAATACTGGAGTGGGTTGCCATATCCTATTCCAGGGGTATGGATGGGGAGGAATAAAACTGAACTGGAGGTACCTGCAACAGTCTGGGTCCAAAGTGATAAATGCTTGGGCTAAGAGGTGGCAGGTATTCTGCAGATCCAAGAGAGATTTCATGGAGGCATGACAAGGATTCAACAATAATTAGGCCATAATTAGAGAAAGACACTTGGGACTTAGGACTCATAAGAATATAGGGGGAAATGTGTGTGAAGAGAAATAGTTCCTTCTAGAAACTTTAGAAACATTGTTTGAATGTGTCATCTGGAATAATTTTCATGGGAGCTTTATAAACATGTCTTTGAAGAGCAAAATACGTTTGATAGTGAAAAACTCCAGCCTGTCATTGTCTTTACTGCTCACTGGTTTTGGTAAAATAGCACTGTTATTGATAACGTAATTTCACTGGCTCTTCTATTTTTGAGTGCCTAATTGATTTTCAGTTGAAAATTAAGAACCTGATGCAAATTAGATGTCAGAAAAAGTAATAGCTTTTTAAGATGTTCTCAAATCACGTGCTACAGTAACAATGATAAAGAAGTTTGTGCAAGTCGTAAGGTACTTATTAGACATTGAACTAAGCTTGATTTTTTGAAAATAGAAATTACTATTATGAATTAGTTTCTCATTTAAAATTCTGGGCATTCTACTGTGATAATTAGTATGGGTTCATAATACATTAATAATCCCCTGCTTAAAATCAGGGTAGATTTTAAACCAAATGTTATTATTAATGTATTGCTTAAGTGTACCCTGGTGCGCTGGCATTCTTAATTACTTACATCTGAAATATGCTTAAGTAGAGCCTAGAGCTACATTCCTCTACTCAAAATGTATATCATGAAAATACCTTTTAATATGTTGAAAACAGAATTGTTTGAATACTCTTTTATTAGGTTCAGTTCAGTTCAGTCGCTCAGTCATGTCAACTCTTTGTGACCCCATGAACTGCAGCACACCAGGCCTCCCTGTCCACCACCAACTCCCAGAGCCTACCCAAACCCATGTCCATTGAGTCGGTGATGCCATCCAACCATTTCATCCTCTGTTGTCCCCTTCTCCTCCTGCCTTCAATCTTTCCCAGCATCAGGGTCTTTTCAAATGAGTCAGCTCTTCACATCAGGTTTCCAAAGTATTGGAGTTTCAGCTTCAGCATTAGATAACCATATATAGTGATTAAAATGATCGATAGTTTATTTGTCATGAATTTACTTGATGATTTGGTAAAATCCTCGTCAAATGACAGTTACCTTTCTATTGTATATATTGTTTTTTCCAAGCATGTGTGTGTGTTTTTTTAATTGCCCTTTCATGTATTTTAAAATAAGCAATGTTATCTTTCTTATACTTCCAGAACACATTTTCAAAATTGTAGAGAAGCTAATTTAAGAGCAATGGTTTGAAGGGGTGTTTTAAGCTTTGTTGCTACATATCCAGAACTCCTGAGCTTTGCTGTAAGTTATCAGCCAAGAAGCTAAGGGTACAAGGCTCCATTTGACCTTGATTCCTAGCAAAAGAGCCTAGTAGATCATATAGGAATGATTTACCTTGAGCCACAAGTTAGAGGTTGTAAACATGTGCAGTGATTATATATATCCCTGAAGAAAGAGGTATTTCTATACTGAAAAATTCTACAAGGCCCATCTCCTTTCTCCTTCTTATGATGTTGATTCATCCTGACCAAATAGATGTTCTTGAATCTATAACATGAGCTGAAACTAATCAATTATTTCAATAATAATGATATTTAGTTAAACAATGTTAAAACTTTTGGAATTATTTTTCATGGAAATATTTTAGTTTTGAAAAAGAGTGACATTATAATATCATTTATCTATAATAATGTAAATTAGCATTCAACCTTCTTTTTAAGCACTATAGCTTGTTAAAAGAAATAATTATACATATTTGAATTGTGTATTTATATAAATGCCTTGATTTTTAAAGCTACCTTTCATTTTCATTTTGTCTTTCCCCATAAATATAACATATGTTTAGATTAATTTTTACATATACCAGTTTGGTTTTTGAAATTTTCCCAGTAGAGATGATGAAGTTTTCTTCTTTTGGACTGCTTAAAACTGTTTTGAAGAGGGTCGTCAATTTGTGTTAAATATGATACAAGATTATGCAACATAAATGAGCATTGTGTGTTATCAAAATCCAGGTGTTCATGTATATGATGTTCTTGGAATTAACCTAAGCCGTACATAAGCTTTGAAATTTTGTTGTTGTTGTTCAATCGTTCAATTGTGTCCGACTGTTTGTGACTCTTTTCTTAAGAAATGTATAAACCACTTCTAAGTCCAGGTATGAAACATGTCTTCAGCCTTCTGAAAGAAAGGGTGAAGCCAGTATTTCTCTAGACCATTATAAGTAGAGGCTCATTTTGCACTTTGTATCTCAAAAGCACAAACAATAATTTTTCAACTATGTTCGTGATCAGCTCAGTCTATTTTAAGCAGGGACTTATCTAAGTTTTTAGATATCTCAAAGCACTTTATTTTCACGCCTTCAGGTTTTACTCTGATAAGACATAGTGGTCTTTCATTAGCAAATCACGTCCTAGTTATACGCTTGGTGGTACCCTAGCAATTTTTTGAGACCATTCTCAAATGTCATTTCTTTCCTAAAATCAGCATTCATTCAAATACTATGATTCTTCAACACCTTCTGCTAGTCTGGTTATATGATGTGCTTAGTTGCTCAATTGTGTCTGACTCTTTGTGACTCCAGGGACTGTAGCCCGCCAGGCTCCTCTGTCCATGGGATTCTCCAGGCAAGAATCCTGGAGTGGGCTGCCATGCCCTCCTCCAGGGGATCTTCCCAATCCAGGGATCAAACCCAGGTCTCCCACATTGCAGTTGGATTCTTTACCATCTGAGCCACAAGGAAAGCTAGTCTGAGCTGCTGGGTAAATTAGATGTATTTGATGAAATAGTTAACACTAGAAAAGAGGAAAGACTTATTGGAGAAAAGTGGTTTCCATTTAATAAGTAGTTAGATATGTTTGGGCATGTCATTGGTACACAGATCACATTTGAAGTTATAGTTTGGAAAAAGGCCATCTAGCCCATACAGTGAGAAATTATGACATCAAGGAAGGACTCATAGACTCAACTACATTTAAAGTGTTGTTGGAAACAATAAAAGCCCAAATTAACATATTGTACCAATAAAAGTAAAATAAAAATATGATGATACTGATCATGTATGCTCCTTTTAGAAAATGTGAGAAATACAGAAAAGCATGAAGAATAAAATTAAAATCACCAAGAGCTTCATGAACTAGAGATGATCACTATTAATTTTTATTTCCTTTGATTTTTAAAATTGCATTTGGAAACATAGTTACAGCAGCTATAGTTTTCTAATCTTTTTCTTTTGTTTTTACTTATATGATAAAGTCTAAAAATTCTTCAAAATCACTATTTCTAGCGACCGTGATTCTTTTGGAATCAGGGATTTTTGCTGATTTTTCATACTCATTTCCTTTTTCTTATTAGTTTAAAGTGATAAAACTTCTTTTCAGGAATAGATAATCTCTATCAAAATACGTTGAGGCATGAATGTTGCAACGCTGTTTAGACTAAGTGTCAGAATTTCTTTGTCTGTATTTGCCTGGTTCCATGCTCCCTGGATAACTTTTATTCCTTTAGCTTCCTTTTAGTGGTCTTGCTTCATTCTGTTATTCTGGCCTAGATCATCAGCTGGGTTGCTTAGGAGGCCTTTGTGGATGGTGTGTTTTCTGAGTCCTTGCTTTCCTCAAATGTTGTCTACACTCCGGTGCACCAACCAGGCTTTTGTGTAGCCTTTCAATCCCAATATTTTTCCTTCAGAGATTCCTGTCTTGCCCTCTGCTTGGTGTGCACACTCATGGCAGGGGTCCTTAGTCTTCTAGAGTGACTGATGCACTCTGAAAGATACTGGTCTACAGAGGCAACACAGATGCCCAGCTGGGTGCCTCTACTATGCTGAGCACTGCCCCCATGTCTGACTCCCATTATGGAACCTCACTGTCTTCTATTGACCTCTTAGACATCTTAGGCTTTCAGAGGAAATTGCCTTCCTTCAATCCCATTCAATCCACCCTATGTCTAGAAGACATTTGGTTCCGGCATGTAAAGTAGCATGCATCATTAAATTTCTAGACCATATAGAGCTGTCATCCTCATTTTCGGGTATCCTGTTGGTTATTTCATCAGGAATTGGTGATATAGAGTTATATACCTGTGGTCACATAGCTATCTATCTCCATGAACCTCTGCTTACTCCTGAGTTAAGAGATAAGAAATTTCTGGTCTCCCTGGAAACTCAATATCCTAAGAAATGTAACTAGGCCCAGTTGAAAAGCACTTAGGAGGCATTGCAGCTGGAAACAATGAGTGGTCCTGTATCGAATTCCAATTCAAACAAATCATCAGTAATAGAAATTTGGAGGCTAACTGACCATTTGAGTAGGACTGGGTATTAGATGACATGAGAATTTATTTGAAAGGAGGTATAGATATCCTTAATTTTAAAAAATCAAAATCTATTATTGTATTATCTTACTTTGAAGAAATGCACACACACGTGTGTGATTATTGGCAATGATACCCTGAGATGTGGTGGTGGTAAACTCTTAATTGGAGAGGTGATTGTTTTATCTTCTGCCTTTCCTATGTGTCTGTGTCTGCTTTCTACAATGCACATGTGCTACTTTTAATTTATTGTATAACTTTTAAAAATCTTTTTGATGTGGACTATTTTCAAAGCCTTTATTGAATTTGTTACAATACTGCTTCCATTCCCTGTTTTGGTTTTTTGGCTCCAAGGCTTGTGTGATCTCAGCTCCCCGACAAGGGATCAAACCCTCACTGGAAGATGAAGACTTAACCCCTGAGTTGTCTGGGAAGTCCCCATGTGTCCTTTTTAAATAATAAGATACCAATTTTATTTTTTAAAAGAAAGAACTATCGCCTTTCTTAACTTCATGGGCCAGTGTAAAATCCCTTGATAAAAAAATGAAGCAGCCAATTTTCTTCTAAGAAGGAAGAAGGACATGCAGACTAGCTTTGGGTCTGTTATGTGATTAAAAAAATGAGTTAGTTAGAAAATCAATGCAGATGTCTTCTGAGAGGAGTGTGTCTAGATTTTATTATCATGTTATTCTGTTTCCAAATATGTGTCAAGGAGGTTCTTAGATAGCCTGGAACTTGTTATAAAATAGTCTCTTTTTTTCCTGCACTTGACTGAAGTCTCTGTGTTCATATCAATCAAACTCCCCGAAGCAGGATTGCTATTGCAGGGGCTGCAGCTGTCCGGGAACTGCAGCTTCTCTGTAGCAATGTTTGATTGCAGGCTCATGTCCTTTAGAACAAGTAATAATAAAAATAATGAAAGCTTCACAGACTTCATGTCCATCTGCTTTGAACATGTTCTTGGCAAATGACATGTACTGAGCTGGTGGCCGAGACATAGCTGTAATAGTTATAGGATTCTCACCAGAGGAGTTTCATGGGCTTACACAAATAAACAAGGGAATTTTACTTGTGATGGAAGACAGCAACTCCAATATTCAGCACATGGAGAAACTAAGGTACTGAAAGAATTAACTCCAGATCAAAAATACTCCAGTAACTTAAATTCCCCAATGGCTCATTGGGTAAAGAATCCACCTGCAATGCAGGAGGTGCAGATTTGATCCCTGGGTTGGGAAGATCCCCTGGAGGAGGAAATGGCAACCCAATGACAAGAACTGCAGTATTCTTGTCTGGGAGATCTCTTGGCCAGAGGAGCCTGGTGGGCTACAGTCAATGGGGTTGCAAAAGAGTCGGACATGACTTAGTGACTGAACCCCATACTCCTTACAGGTGTTGAACTGGTTCAACCATTTATCCATTTATTTACTCCTTCCTTCATTCAAGAAGTAATTTTGAGTCCACACTGAATTATGCATTAAGAACTTGTTAACACCGAAGAGAACTTCCTGGCCATGGAAATTGCATTATTCATGCTATAAATAGGTACATACTCAATGAACATTTATTGTGTGCCTCCTATATTTCAAATAGTGTATTAGTTACTGTGAATACAATATTAAAAGATACAATCCCCGTTCAAATACCAATTACAGTCTATCTGGATGTGTCAGATATTAAAGTAACAAAGGAATTAAGAGATATTTGGTTGCCACAGAAGTTATGAGGAAACAAGACAACTGGTGTGATAAGGAGTCTGGGAAATCCGCTTACATTGTTGGTACCGAAAGCTGAGCTGACTTATCCTGGGGTCTGAATATCAGTCAAATCTGAACTCAGCAATCACTGTACCCACCATAGAGAGAACACAGGTGCAAATGTTCCTGAGGAGAGTGGCTAGGAGTGAGGCAGGAACCCAGGAGGCAGGGGCTAGACAGTGACCCCAGGAAACAGCCCCTGCCCCCAGCTGTAGGGCACAGGAAGGAGGGAAAATGGAGACCCACATGCCACAGTCTAAACCCCTAACCTCAGACGTCAAGCTCATTGGACTACCTTGGCTGAACGGGACTATGTGCTCTCTCTTCTACCTTGACAATGGAAGTGAAGTGTTAGTTGTCCAGTCATGTCTGATTCCTTGTGAGCCCACTGACTATATAGCCTGCTAGTCTCCTCTGCCCATGGGATTTCCCAGGCAAGAATCTGGAGCGCGTTGCCATTCTCTTCTCCAGGGAATCTTCCCAACCCAGGGATCAAACCCCGGTCTCCCACATTGCAGGCAGATTCTTTACTGTCTGAGTGACGAGGGAAGCAAATATGCCTTTGTAAAGACAAGATTTTAGAATACCCCTCAAACTATAAGATTTGCATGACTAAGTGTTAGCAAACAATGCAAGATGACAGAATTTCATTATTATTGCTTATTTTTGGATGTTCTGTAAATGGGCCAGTGATTTAGTATTCTTAAGAAACACATTTGTAATTTATAAAAACAATGATATCATTACTCCTTAGATTTTATTTTTCTCGCTTTCATTTTAGCAAAATCACTAATTAAGCTTAAATTTAAAAAAGGTCTGTAGCATATTTTATTGACAGCAATGTTCTAAATGATTAAAAAAAGCGTGTAACTGTGTACAAAGTGTACAAAATTTAAATGTCACCAAAAATGCAAGTCAAGGAAAATTTTTAAAAAGTTGAAAACCATTCGCATATATTTTCTAAAATAATTATATTCAAAATTGCATATAATAATAAAATGGAAATAGGAATGATAATACATGTACAAGTTTTATTTTTTAATGTTAATTCTATCCACATAAATTTAAAATCATGTCCATTTTAGTTTTATATATGTCTATATTAATTGCTGGTATTCAGTGTTGAATATTTCTGAGCATAGAGTTAGGCTCACATTTCGTTCATCTTACCTCTCAGTTTAGTTCAGTTCGGTTCAGTTCAGTTGCTCAGTTGTGTCCGACTCTGCAACCTCATGAATCGCAGCACGCCAGGCCTCCCTGTCCATCACCAACTCCTGGAGTTCACCCAAACTCACGTCCATCGAGTCAGTGATGCCATCCAGCCATCTCAAACTCGGTCGTCCCCTTCTCCTCCTGCCCCCAATCCCTCCCAGCATCAGAGTCTTTTCCAATGAGTCAAATTTTCACATGAGGTGGCCAAAGCACTGGAGTTTCAGCTTCAGCATCAGTCCTTCCAAAGAAATCCCAGGGCTGATCTCCTTCAGAATGGACTGGTTGGATCTCCTTGCAGTCCAAGGGACTCTCAAGACTCTTCTCCAACACCACACTTCAAAAGAATCACTTCTTCGGCACTCAGCTTTCTTCACAGTTCAACTCTCACATCCAAACATGACCACAGGAAAAACCATAGCCTTGACTAGATGGATCTTTGTTGGCAAAGTAGTATCTCAGCTTTTCAATATGCTATCTAGGTTGGTCATCACTTTTCTTCCAAGGAGTAAGCGTCTTTTAATTTCATGGCTGCAGTCACCATCTGCAGTGATTTTGGAGCCCAAAAAATAAAGTCTGACACTGTTTCCACTGTTTCCCCATCTATTTCCCATGAAGTGATGGGACCAGATGTCATGACCTTCATTTTCTGAATGTTGAGTTTTAAGCCAACTTTTTCACTCTCCTTTTTTACTTATATCAAGAGGCTCCTTAGTTCTTCTTCACTTTCTGCCATAAGGCTGGTGTCATCTGCGTATCTGAGGTTATTGATATTTCTCCTGGCAATCTTGATTCCAGCTTGTGCTTCTTCCAGCCCAGCATTTCCCAGATGTACTCTGCATAGAAGTTAAATAAGCAGGGTGACAATAGACAGCCTTGATGTACTCCTTTTCCTATTTGGAACCAGTCTGTTGTTCCCTGTCCAGTTCTAACTGTTGCTTCCTCACCTGCATATAGGTTTTTCAAGAGGCAGGTCAGGTGGTCTGGGATTCCCATCTCTTTCAGAATTTTCCACAGTTTATTGTGATCCACACAGTCAAAGGCTTTGGCATAGTCAATAAAGCAGAAATAAATGTTTTTCTGGAACTCTCTTGCTTTTTCCATGATCCAGAGGATGCTGGCAATTTAATCTCTGGTTCTTCTGCCTTTTCTAAAACCAGCTTGAACATCTGGAAGTTCACGGTTCACGTATTGCTAAAGCCTGGCTTGGAGAATTTTGAGCATTACTTTACTAGCATGTGAGATGAGTGCAGTTGTGCGGTACTTTGAGCATTCCTTGGCATTGCCTTTCTTTGGAATTGGAATGAAAACCGACCTTTTCCAGTCCTGTGGCCTCTGCTGAGTTTTCCAAATTTGCTGGCATATTGAGTGCAGCACTTTCACAGCATCATCTTTCAGGATTTGAAATAGCTCTACTGGAATTCCATCACCTCCACTAGCTTTGTTCGTAGTGGCGCTTTCTAAGGCCCACTTGACTTCAGACTCCAGGATGTCTGGCTCTAGGTGAGTGATCACACCATAGTGATTATCGTGGTTGTGAAGATCTTTTTTGTACATTCTTCTGTGTATTCTTGCCACCTCTTCTTAATATCTTCTGTTTCTGTTAGGTCCATACCATTTCTGTCCTTTATTGAGCCCATCTTTGCATGAAATGTTCCCTTGGTATCTCTAATTTTCTTGAAGAGATCTCTAGTCTTTTCCATTCTGTTCTTTTCCTCTATTTCTTTGCATTGATTACTGAGGAAGGATTTCTTATCTCTTCTTGCTATTCTTTGGAACTCTGATTCAGATGCTTATATCTTTCCTTTTCTCCTTTGCTTTTTGCTTCTCTTCTTTTCACATCTATCTGTAAGGCCTCCTCAGACAGCCATTTTGCTTTTTTGCATTTCTTTTCCATGGGGATGGTCTTCATCCCTGTCTCCCGTACAATGTCACAAACCTCATTCCATAGTTCATCAGGCACTCTATCTATCAGATCTAGTCCCTTAAATCTATTTCTCACTTCCACTGTATAATCATAAGAGATTTGATTTAGGTCATACCTGAATGGTCTAGCGGTTTTCCCTACTTTCTTCAATTTAAGTCTGAATTTGGTAATAAGGAGTTCATGATCTGAGCCACAGTCAGCTCCTGGTCTTGTTTTTGTTGACTGTATAGAGCTTATCCATCTTTGACTGCAAAGAATATAATCAGTCTGATTTCAGTGTTGACCATCTGGTGATGTCCATGTGTAGAGTCTTCTCTTATGTTGTTGGAAGAGGGTGTTTTCTATGACCAGTGCATTTTCTTGACAAAACTCTATTAGTCTTTGCCCTGCTTCATTCTGCATTCCAAGACCAAATATACCTGTTCCTCCAGGTGTTTCTTGACTTCCTACTTTTGCATTCCAATCCCCTATAATGAAAAGGACATCTTTTTTGGGTGTTGGTTCTAAAAGGTCTTGTAGGTCTTCATAGAACCGTTCAACTTCAGCTTCTTCAGCATTACCGGTTGGGGCGTAGACTTGGATTACAGTGATATTGAATGGTTTGCCTTGGAAACGAACAGAGATCATTCTGTCGTTTTTTGAGATTGCATCCAAGTACTGCATTTCAGACTCTTTTGTTGACCATGATAGCTACTCCATTTCTTCTAAGGGATTCCTGCCCGCAGTAGTAGATATAATGGTCATCTGAGTTAAATTCACCCATTCCAGTCCATTTTAGTTTGCTGATTCCTAGAATGTCGATGTTCACTCTTGCCATCTCCTGTTTGACCACTTCCAATTTGCCTTGATTCATGGACCTGACATTTCAGGTTCCTATGCAATATTGCTCTTTACAGCATCGGATCTTGCTTCTATCACCAGTCACATCCACAGCTGGGTACTGTTTTTGCTTTGGCTCCATCCCTTCCTTCTTTCTGGAGTTATTTCTCCACTGATCTCCAGTAGCATATTGGGCACCTACTGACCTGGGGAGTTCCTCTTTTGGTGTCCTATCATTTTGCCTTTTCATACTGTTCATGGGGTTCCCAAGGGAAGAACACTGAGGTGGTTTGCCATTCCCTTCTCCAGTGGACCATGTTCTGTCACCTGTAGATCAACTTAAATTTAAGACAAAAATGAATGTTTTACCATTACAAAATGTTTCTGAAATGCCATGTATGCTATCGCATATATTGTGATGAATTATAAGTGTCTCTGGAACCACAAATAAGAATATGAAGAGAAGTAAGAAGATGGACACTTAGCATTTTGGGGAAATATTTTATTACATAGTGTCTACTACATCGATGTTCTCTTAGAGGAAGGATATGACAGGATATATACAGGGTATAGCTAAAGCACTCAGTTCCTCTCTTGGTCCCAAAGAAATGTCAGTCTTTTTGCTGTTTGTCTGCCGCATAAATAGGGGGATCTTAGCTTCCCGACCAGGAACTGAACTGGGGCCCCAGCAGAGAAAGCCTGGAATCTTAACCCCCAGGCCACCACCAAAGAACTCCCAGAAATGTCAGTCTTTGATACTGATGACACAACCTACAGACCTTTGTATCACTGGGATGTAAAGTAGCCTTCATTTTGAGAAGAAAGGTAAACAGACCGTGGGAAATGCTTCTTTGGGCCTGAAGTAGGTGTTGACAGTGGCAGCAGCTCTGGGTTGCAGGCTGTTTCAGGGGCTGGTGAATTTTTCTGTAAAATGCCAAACGTTTTTGACTTTTTGAGCCATACAATTTGAAACAGTTAACCAGTGCTATGATTGTGGTACGAAAACAGCTTTAGACAACACAGAATGAATGGGTGTGGCTGTGTTCCAATAAAGCTCTATTAATAGCAACAGGCAGGCTGGATCTGGTCATTGAACTGTACGGTTTGAACCTTCTCCCTCTGACCCCCAGTAAAGTGCCATCACCGAACTCCAGAAGAAAGTGGTAAGTGACAAAGGCACCCACGTGTTCATTAATAAATGAATCATGGGTGTGTATTTGGAGAAGGCAATGGCACCCCACTCCAGTACTCTTGCCTGGAAAATCCCATGGATGGAGGAGCCTGGTAGGCTGCAGTCCATGGGGTCGCTAAGAATCAGACACGACTGAGCGACTTCACTTTCACTTTTCACTTTCATGCATTGGAGAAGGAAATGGCAACCCACTCCACTGTTCTTGTCTGGAGAATCCCAGGGACAGCGGAGCCTGGTGGGCTACCGTCTATGGGGTCGTACAGAGTCAGATACGACTGAAGCGACTTAGCAGCAGCAGCATGAGGGTGTGTAATTGGTGCGCTTAAGCCTGGGGCCCAGGAAAGAAGCCCACTGCTTAGTTCTAATGGAGCTGATTCAGGACAGGGTAAGGAGTTTATTTTCTTTTCAGAAAAAAAAAAAGAGATTAGTCCTTGCAGAGGGAATCAATAAATGCTTCACAGAGCAGACGACACTGGATCTGGGTCGCAAAAGATGAGCTGGGTTGTGCCCGACATCAAGGCAGGGAAAGACTAATCAGGCACAGGGAAACGGTGTGTGCAAAACCAGAGATGCACAAAGGACTCAGCATATACTGGAGATGATGGAAAAAGATCCCAGTGAGGGGAAAAAAAATGTGCAGGAGGCAGAGAGAGGACTGAAAAACTAGGTTGGATCCATGTGTGCTACAAATGGGGCACTGAACTGTGAGAGGCAGATACAGAACTGGCCAAGTCTGAAGTGGATAAGGTCAGATTTTATTTTTGAGGAGAAAATGGGGACTGTGGTGTGGATATTGGACTGGAGTTGGGGGAACCTGTCACCTGCCTGTGCAGTATAGTAATCCAAGTAGAAGGTGATGAGAACCAAAAATGAAAGCTGGACTGTAGGGACAGGCAGGGAAACTGGTTTCAGAAGATACTTGGGAGTTAACACTGATGGGATTCAGTGACTGGCATTAGGTGGGGATAAGTTAAAAGGAGGGATGACTCTGATGATGACCCAGGGACTGTAGGAGGAGAGACATCTCATTTTGTGGTGGAAGGAGGGGTGGGAAAGAAGGGGAGAAACAGTGTCACTTATGGTTTGGACACAGAAGTAGAACCTGTTTCATTGCTGTTTAGTTGCTAAGTCATGTCTGACTCCTTTGTGACCCCAGGGACTATAACCCACCAGGCTCCTCCATCCATGGGATTTCCAGGCAAGAATGCTGGAGTGGGTTGCCATTTCCTTCTCCAGGAGATCCTCCCAACCCAGGGATCAAACCCTGGTATCCTGCTTTGGCAGGCTGGTTCTTTACAACTGAGCCACCCACCAAGGTAGCCCAAGGAGAAGCTGGGTTGGGACATTCCAGGACGAAGTCTAGCAGGATGCTGAAGATGAGGGATGTTGAAATATTTGCGTGTCAGCAGAGAATCATAGCAGCTGATGCCATCAAAGAAGCTGAGAAAACCCAAGGGAAGGTCTGAAGACCAAGAAGAAGTCAAAGGATGTCTGATTAACCCTGACCTATAAGGGGAAGTGTAAGAGCAGGAGATTAAGGAAATGGACACTTTCTAATCCTGAAAGCAGTTCTGCAGCTCAGTATGCTTCGTCCGTTTCTCTTACAGGGGAGCTGGTCACGCTGAAGTGTATGAATCCCTCCATCACCTTACAAAATGGCTTGTGTTCAGTTACATATCATTTAAACACGAAGTCTCTAGATGATGTCCACTATAAAAAGGGTGCTAAGCCATCAGGAGAGACAGTCTCTAAATACACCAATAAATCTCCTACCAGAAAGTAGTTTCAGAAGTTTCAGCCTTTTAATACCATGGTTAACTTTGATTTCTCAAAATCCAACCTTACCCTTTAAGTTTTATTTTTTTTAAGAGGAAACTTAGTATTCTCTTGCATAAGTGACAACAGATTAGCTTTTCCTTCTTTAAATCTAGTCCATTCTGTCTTGCCTTCTTCCCTAGGATGATGTAGAAAGCACGAGGAAATGCCTATAACTGTGGAGACACACATATCAGCCATTAGATAAATATTGCCCATGTACCTGCTATCTAAAGGCCTCTGAGTACTGACAGCTTCATTCATTCATGTAAAACTTGTTGAGTGAGCTCTATCTGCCAGGACTGTGTTAAGTGTTGGGAAAAAAAAAGGTTGAGCCTCTGTTCTATGACTGACAATCTAGTAAAAACAAAGGAGATGAAATGAAAAAAAAAAAAAAGAACTGAAATTCTATTTACTTTTGTATGAAATGATGTCATCACTGAAGTCACAGTTCAGAAGAATCTACAAAGTGGGGTGACTAATGTCAGAGTTCCAAACTATTTTAAGTGGATCATTTCAGTCTTTTCCCCTGTAATATACTGACCGTTGCCTATAAGGAAAATTGATAGAAAGAATATAACCTTTTTTTTAGATTTTTTTTTCCTCTTGATGTGAACCGTTTTTAAAGTCTTTATTGAATTTGTTACAATATTGTTTCTGTTTTATGTTTTGGGTTTTTGGCCACAAAGTATGGGGGAAACTTAGCTCCCCAACCAGGGATCAAACCTGCACCCCGGCACTGGAAGATGAAGTCTTCACCGCTGGTCCACAAGGGAAGTCCCTAGTATAAACTTTTAAGTCAGATATAGCAATCCGTTTCCAAGTCCCAACTTTGCAAATTGGAAGTTCCAGGCGATTTGTATGTACCACTTCTCTGGTTTTTCCTCTGGGAAATGAATATGATTTATGTCTCCTCCTGGGCTTGTATGAGAATTAAATGATGTAACATTTATAAAGTGCTGAGCATGCATCTGACACTTAAGCAAGTGCTAGAATAGATAGCGGTTCATCAGGGGAGAGAATGGGGGTGGGGAAGCTTGCACTAAGCCCCGCAGGGTCTTCATGGGTCTCTGGCCAACTTAGTTCAACCTAACACGCTGTGTTTTGAATTGAAGGCCATTATTTTCCAGGTTTATCTGCCTGAGAGGTAATGTCTTCTGATGTCCCAAGTGGGATTGTCTGGTTGAGGGGTGTTTTTAGGCCATCTCTTTCTCAGAGGGAAAGAATGACGCCTCCTTGGGTAAGGAATAGAAACAAGGAGGATCTGAGGTCTCTGATTTGGTGGTTAACTCTTGTAACAAATGTCACCAAAATCTGTGACAATCCTTATAGAATCGTTTTTCTTTTAGTTGGATGTATGTTTTCATTACAATTAGATTACAAACTGTTAATGAGTGAAGACTCTCTTATTTGTAAAATCTAGTACAAGATTGATATCTAATAAGAATTTGCTGATGAATTTCATTTATTGGTGTGAGGTAGAATGTATTAAGGGGCTTCCCTGGTGGCTAAGATGGTAAAGAATCTGCCAGCAATGTGGGAGCTCAGGGTTCGATCCCTGGGTCGGAAAGATCCCCTGGAGAAGGAAATGGCAACCCGCTCCAGTATTCTTGCCTGGAGAATCCCATGGACAGAAGAGCCTGGTGGGCTACAGTCCATGGGGTCACAAAGAGTTGGACACAACAGCAACTTTCACTTTGCCTTTTTTAGAATGTATTGAAAAAACATAAAATTCATAATTCCTTATCTAAATCCTTGGGACAGGAAGATATATTTCAAAATTAAAATTTAAACATTTCAGATATCTATGTTGATATTATATCTATAAATAGTATATACTGGACTATTGTGTATCACACACTGTCCATAACCCATGGGATCTGTGCAGTATACCAGCACTTTCATATCTGTAGGAAAACTGTGCTTGTTCATACTAAGTGGGATAAGCAAGAGAGGCAAAGATCCTCACATCTGATCAGGTCGGAGTTTACCACTAAACATGTTATAAACTTTTGGTTTTCAGACATTTTAGGGTTTTGATGGTCAATATGGGAATTTGAACCTTCTGGAAAGACGTAGGGTGATCTGTATCATTCTGGTGTTTGCATATGTATGTATCACAAAAACTTTCTGCAAATATATGTTTCAAAAGCTATTTTTTTGTTTAGTTTTCTATTGTATGAAATCAAAGAGGTTAAGATTTCTAACACAAGACCAGAGGTTTTCCATCCAAATAATTTAATAGAAAGTTTAAAAAAAAGTATCAAAAGGCTAGAATTCCTTGAAAATATTGTCAAAAGTGAGAGAGGCTTGAAAATACTTTAGTTTCACAGGTTGTGGGATGATCCGTCATCTAAAATATTGCTGTGGAGACTACAATATAGGGCTTCATTTTCTGCTAACTAAATTTAGTTCTTAGGTAATCAGGCACTTTTAAGAGAACTGGTGAAAAAAAAAGTGAAAGTGTTAGTTGCTCAGTCATGTGACCCCGAAGATTGTAGTCCACCAGGCTCCTCTGCCAATGTAATTCTCTAGGCAGAAATGCTGGAGTGGGTAGCCATTTCCTTGTCCAGGGGATCTTCCTAACCCAGGGATCAAACCCAGGTATCTTGCATTACAGGTAGATTCTTTACTGTCTGAGCCACCAGGGAAGCCCTATCTATTGATAAAGGATTTTAACGAGGTTTTGATTCTAAAAGTTTGCAAATTACTCTGAAATGAACCTTTAAGAGGAGCATTTCGTATAATACATTTTAGAAAAGATATTGTAATGGTACTTGGTTACAGATTTATTCATTTTCATTTAATTTCCCAATCAGTGTGTAATGCACTGGCTCTGAAAATGAAGAATAGATAGAGATGCATTTATTGACTCATCTGATTTCCCAATCCCCAGTCAAAACATCAGCTTATTTGCTAAGACAGGTATGGGTATATATTGATGGCTGTCAGTTACTGAATGTCTATACTATGCGAGGCGTAGCTACAATTTCTGCAGGTTCTACAGTGATCTGTAAAAGTTAGTGGTTGTTGTGATTGAGAATATAAAGACCATGAAGTGCGGTTCCTAAACTCCATGGTTTTGTTTCTTTGCTAATCAGATTTTTCTCTCAACTTCCAAGGTGGTCTGATGCATAAGATCTAGAAAGTCTTTAGTTTGATGAATTTATTAAACTGCTGATGTACACTGGCTCCTGAAGCAAAAGAAGAATAGGTATGTGTCAGGCGTTTCTCGTTTATTTTCCTCTTAATATCTTTACATCGTCCACACTTAGCCTTGAAAGGAAATAAACTCCCTGAGACTTCGCTTTGATATTTCCATTTATTTACATAACTTTTAAAACTGGAAAACTGACCACCAAGTCTTTGGAGCCCATAGATGAGACAGCCTCAGTGTATTACTTTGCTAGGAGGACTGATGCAACACAGTAAAATGAGCTGGGGGCCTTAAACAATAGAAATCTATTGTCTCCCAGTTCTGGAGGTTGGGATTGGGAGTTCAAGCTCAGAGAGAAGCTTTCCTGTGTCTCTCCCCCTGCTGCTGATGGTTTGCTGCGCACCTTCAGTGTTTTCGTGATTCATCAATGCCTCTCTCTGCATCTCCTTTCAGGTTACAAGGCGTTTTTCCTACGTGTTTATCTGTATGCAAATTTCTAGCTTCTGTAAGGATTTCAGTTATATTGGACCGGGAGCCCACCCTCCTCTGCATGACTTCATCTTAAATAACTCCACCAGCAACTTGATTTCCACCTAAGGTCACCTTCTGAAGTAGTGTGGATTAGGACCATAACTTGCAAATCCTGGGGGTGGGAGGTTGGGGGGAGGACACAGGACACAATGCAAACCATAACACTCAGGCAGGCAAATAATGGATATTTATGGTTTGGAACTAAAAAAAAAAAAAATTTTGCATGTGCTAATGGGGCTTCCCTAGTGGCTCAGATGGTAAAGAATCCCTGCAATGCAGGAGACCCAGGTTCAGTCTCTGGTTTGGGAAGATCTCCTTGAGAAAGGAGTGGCAACTCACTCCAGTATTCTTGCCTAGAGAATTCCATGGACTGGTGGCTATAGTCCACGGGGTAGCAAAGAGTTGGACACGACTGATTGACCAGTGCTTTCACTTTCACTAACTTTTTGCTTGGCATCTAACAAACTATCAGAAGACTCAGGACTATTAAACCCATCCCAAAGAGACAGAATGGTTCATGGTGAAGTGAGGTTTCCTGAAAGTGTGTTCAGCTTGGGTGCTCTATCCTGCAACAGTGATTTTAGAGTCAATAAGAAATTGGATTTTCTCATTCATTTAGATGGAGAAAGAGCACATTTATTGATTCGTTCCACTCAAAAATGTGGAGGTAAAGGAAAGGGCATTGGATTGTGCAAGACGAAGTTTGTGTGCCTTTTATTATAAATTATATATGGCCTTTGAGGATTTTCCGGCATGTTCAAGATGAACATGGTCTCAAATTTGTATGGATTTCATTTTTCTTCAAACTGTCTTCTTTCCTGAGGTTGACTGGGCTTCCTTTGGCAGTTCATTGTTGTTTTCTCAGGAGTGTTTCATTTTCTTTCATAATCTTTGCCTTTTATTTAATCCAACATCTTCCCCATTTTCAGCTGAATGGCAGCAATGTCAAAGACTGCTGCTTTAGGGCAGGAAGTTATTTGGATTTAAATAATGAATGTGACAGTATCTGAAGAATTAGAGTTGAAATCCAGAGAACTGAATAAGAAAACCTGCTTCTCCTCCAGAGCCAATAAAGCAAAGACAAATTAATATCACAACTGTGCCTTCAGTCTAGACAACCTGGGTTCTACCTTTGAACTTGAGGTCTGGCTACTCTGGGCTTCCATGGCCGACATCACTCATTCCTGGCCATCTCTTCTTGTTGGATGAGCTGCCAAATGCCAGGGACACCCAGAGGCTCACCACACAGTGTTCCCTGACTGCCCCCTGCCTGGCACAGGTGACAAATCAGGGTAATCGAGCTCTGGATTTGGAATCAGACAGAGGAGTTCTGTGTGACAACAGGAAAGTCAACAAACCTCTAAGCTGTAGATGACTCAGCTGTGACATGGAGACGGTAGCTGATCTCAGAGTGATGGTGTGAGTGTAAAACCTGGGAAAGCATTGGAAGACACAACCAAACAGTGGTCTTGTAGTTACCGTTCCCAAGTGGTGCAGTGGTAAAGAATCTGCCTGCCAGTGTAGGAGACGCAAGGAACATGGGTTGGACCCCTGGGTCAGGAAGATCCCCCGGAGAAGCAAATGGTAACACGCTCTAGTATTCTCGCCTGGAAAATTCCGTGGACAGAGGAGCCTGGTGGGCTGCAGTCCATGGGGTCGCAGAGCTGGACATGACTGAGCGCATATGGTGGAGGTGGTTTAGTCGCCAAGTCTTGTCCAACTCTTGACCCCTTAAGTGAAGTCACTCAGTCGTGTCCGACTCTTTGTGACCCCATGAACTGCAACCCACCAGTCTCCTCCGTCCATGGTGTTTTCCAGGCAAGAGTGCTGGAGTGGGTTGCCATTTCCTTCTCCAATGTTAATTTAAATGAGTTTTAAAGATCATAACCCATAAATTGAAGGTTTCTCATGACACAGCAGCAATAAAATGCTACCTTCAGGTGGTGGTCCTTAATCAGACACAGAGGATTGAGAGAGAGAGAGAGAGAGAGAGAAGGGACCACCACTATGTGAAAAGGTAAGGAGAAAATCACACACACATAACACACACATTCCTCACACACACATAACACACACATTCCTCACACACACATAACACACACATTCCTCCTCTGTCTGTAGAATCTACATAAGTTCGGATCAAGACGTGGGATAAGAGCACCACTAGAGATTTCTCAAAGCTAGGTCTCTGCCTACTTGGAATCTCTTGGGAAAATATTTAAGCATATGTTTGCTCTTTCACCAACACAAGGCGAGAAATAACGTATCAACCACTCTGGAATTCCTTTGGTGTGAGAAAGTCAAGTCGAAGGTGATCAAACACAGGGCATCCGGAAGAATGGGGCTGATTAGGGTAGGTTCACGTTCACATAAAATGACTTCCAGGCAATTTGTACGGTCTTGACTTTCAATCTGACACTTTCCTTACGCACACAGAATCTAGAATGGAGCCACTGCTCTGCTAATTGTTTCACACACGCCTATTATCCCGCGAGATTTTCACAATAGCCACTCAGCGCAGGTATTTATTATTCCTTCTTTTGTCAGAGGAGAAAAATGAGATAGAATATTTTCCCTAAGAAAACAACAGCTTGTAAGTGGCAAAGGCAGAGTATGGCATAACAGCTTCACTTTTCCCCACTCTTTCACCATTAAACAAGGTGTACTGGGTCATTCTGCAGAAAAAAAGAAACAAAAATCTGATTATATGAGCCCAGAGTAAATCATTTCAGGGACCAGAAGCTCGCTTAATCCTTTACCTGTAAAAAGAAAAACTCTGTACCAGCTGCTTTTACTTTTAACAGCAAAGATGATAAACCAGGCTTAAAAAAGCCTCACTTCAAAGGAACATGCACTGGATCCACTGAAGAGACCCATTCTCTTTCTTAAATGAAAATATGTTTTTTGCTGACATATGTAAAGATGAAGATGTTTCAAATATTTCAATCCTTATCCTATGCTTAACAGGCTAACAATTTTTTTTTTAAATGAGCATCTCTAAATACCTCTCAAGAGATGAACTGATTATGATAAAGAATCTTTCAGGCTTGCATTGTCATCTGATTTATTCCTAAAATAAACCAAATATTTGAGATGCCAAGCAAGGTATATGCCTATGGCGGGAAGGGGAGGAGGGGGTATATGAACTGATTAATTTTATTTAGTAAAGCAAAAATAAACTTTCGATGATCTTTTATGATATGTAGGTGTATTTTATTTCTAAAATTTCTCATTTCAGTATCTGGTCATTCTCTTCTTCTTTAGGCTACAAACAAGAATATATAATATTTACTTGATTTGATGTGTGAGTTTTGCGTTTTAAATATAGTTCTTTAATTCGTTTCTAGAGTTGTGTGTGTCCGGTTCTTTGAATGCTAAAAATAGCGCACTCTTAATAGTATTATGCTAATGCAGCACTAACCAGACACCTCCCCAAAAGACATATCTGATGATTTTATGGCCCAATTAATATATTTTTAAAATTAAATATGTCAGTGGAGAGGCCTAAACTAGGGGGGTGGCAATGTTTATTCTGAACTAGCTTATGGATGTGTAAATCACACTTTCAGCCTAGCAAATCTATGCACTTATATTTTGTTTTTTGATTCTCACCTTCTGATTGTAGACATTTAGGCTTTTGGTCTATCAACATATTCTTGTGCTTTACAATAACGATTAGCTGAAGATGAGACAAAGTAATTTTAATAATCCTTTTCAAGTGGGTTGACGTTCTATTTGATATCAAAAACAGCGCTTGCGATTTGTTCAATGTGCCATTTGTGGAAGGACCAAGGAAACCAGCGTGCTAACTTGACACCACAGTGAGCCAGATTGTCTAATAAAACTAGGGGACTAAACCCTCGAATGTCAGTCTAAGCACCTATGCTCACTGTCATCTTTGCTGTATTATCATATCCTGCTCTTTGTGGTTCTTCATGCTTGATTCATGTGGCTATAAAATAATAATAACATGTATGAGCTGTTATGCTAGTCTTCTTTATGTTAATAAAACTCAAAAATATTTCCTGGAATATACACTAATTTTTTCCCAGGCACTCTGGGCAGATTTATAGTGACGTATTTGTATGTAGGTACGTCTAAACCCCAACCATTTGTGCCAATAATTCTTTTATATCAAAGTATCTTCTTGCCCATTAATAATCTTATTCTGAATATCTTTCTGGAAATCATCTAGAGACTAGAGATAGGCTGTGGAAGACGGAGTTAGTAGTTGGATGACTGGACTACCAGAGTGTCTTGATTGGGGCAAGGATAAAAAAACATCTCTCTCTTTTTTTTTCCTTATGAGTGGAGTGGGAGTTAGAGAGGTGACGTCGACAGGTGAGCAGGGACCCTTGGTGGGAAGGGAAGACTGCGGTTAGTGGGTGATGACTTGGTGATCACTCTTGGGATGGCACATTGGAGAGGGACTGCCACGTTCATCATCTTGCCCATCTTGCCCTTAAGACTGACTTTCAGACTCTAATTCCTTCTTCATGAATGACTGTCTTCATGCTATAGGAGCCTCTAGGTAGCCACCAGGAAAGCCAGCCTACAGTTCAAGAAGGGCTTTACAAACCAAATTAAGATGTTGGAGTCACGCAACTTTGCAAAATTTAAAACACACACCAGAATCAAGGCAGGGGTTGGAGGGGATATGTACCCATTACTCTTCTCTAAATTGCATCAGGGATCAGGATGAGAACTTTTCAGACACACAGCTTCGCGGTTCCTTCTCTCAGGGGGTCCCTACAAACAAGGTAATATGTTCTCCGTCCCCATCACCCTCTCTCTGCAGGCTCCTTTCCATCCCTTTCTAGATTGTTAAGAAAATTTCAAGACAGATATATCACAGCTCTGTGTAGAGCAACATCCGAAAACTGATTTGTGCCCATAGATCTTTATATCTCAACCAAGTCCTTGTATCCCAGCCTTTGGTGCCATCCTGCAGATTTTCGTCACTCTTTACAGAATTCTAAAAACCCAGTGTTTATGGAAGAGACGAGGCATTCCTGTTTCCAGCATCCTGTGAGAACGGAAACTCCTGTGTTTATGGACATATATTTAGATCTGGTTTACAGCCTTTCTCTCCTCTGTACAGCTGTTTTCCCCTGAATCATTCCTCCAGGATGTCTATTTAGCTGTTGTTGTGACATCTTCCATCTACCTGTGCTCACTCAAGCGCTTGACTGTGCACAGCTGAGATGCTTCTTGGACCTTCATCCTCCAGTGTCCATTGTGACAACACAAAGGATCATCAGAATTATCAGATGAGTGAAAGCCAACAGACAGCCTCAGACTCTGAGGACGGCTTAACCAACACAGATGTGCAAAGTCAGCGAGGGTTCAGCCACTTATGTTGGGGCCTCCTGCGGTTCTCTCCTGGAGCAAGCATGATGAGAGAAAGATGTCCTATTTGTAGGCCATGTTGGGGAGTCAGGGCACATAACTCACATTTCTCCAATGTGTGTGTTAGTTGCTTAGTCACGTCCGACTCTTTGCAACCCCATAGCCCACCAGGCCCCTCCGTCCATGGGATTCTCCAGGCAAGAACACTGGAGTGGGTTGCCATTTCCTTCTCCAAAAGGAACTATAGAAAGAAAGAAAGTCAAGTCACTCAGTCATGTCCAGCTCTTTGTGACCCCATGGACTGTAGCCTACCAGGCTCCTCCATCCATGGAATTTTCCAGGCAAGAGTACTGGAGTGGGTTGCCATTTCCTTCTCCAACATTTCTCCAATAGATGGGGGATATTTTGTTTGATGTCTTTTATCAGTATTTTCATTCAGCTGTTTGTGGTCTGTGTATGTCTGATCAGATAATGTGTTTGGGATTTAGTATTGGGTTGGAGAGAGGTGTAGGGTCTAACCTTATATTTCCTTCCCCCTCTTGGATGATGGTGAGTCATCTGAGGTTACAATCTCCTCCTAAAAGTACCTGTACCACCGTGACGTACCTTTGACGGATCATGGGTTTGGAAATGATTAATGCCATAGTCTTTTTAGGGCAGCTCTTTCCAAACTGGGTTTAACTCAGTGCTTTAAAGCATCTCACGTCACCTGAAAGGGACACAAAATTGGATGCGTGTGCATTTTTTTTAAAAGCAAGAGGAGTCTTTGCTTTCATTCCTTTCTCAATAGGACCACTGATCTGAAAAATAATTGCCACTGGATGATGAAGGTGTAGCCCAGGTTTTCATGAATTGTTATAAATTTAGTGACGTATTTCCTTCGTCCTCCCCAAATAGAGCACCCATCTAATTTACTTAACAAAGTAGCTTTCATAGTTTCGATCTTTACTGGCAGTTGGGAGGAAGAACACAGAGAGATCTCCTGAATAATTAACAATTAGGGTAGAGTCGATCAGGAAGAGGAGGGTACCTCTGAAAGTGGAGAATCTGATTAGGAAGTGCCTTCAATTGCAGCTTCCTAAGAAGTGTTCTTACCTGGAGAATCCCAGGGACGGTGGAGTCTGGTGGGCTGCCATCTATGGGGTGGCACAGAGTTGGACACGAATGAAGCGACTTAGCAGCAGCAGCAGCAGCAGCAGCAAGGAGTAACAGGGGATATCAGGGGGCCACCCTGGTCCCAACCCAGGAAAAGCTCAGTGGGAGCACAACTGCTCTGCAGATAACTTCTGTGCAACTAGGTTTCAAGACCCATTAACACAGCTGGCTGGAGCCCCCTCGGCCTTGAATTTAGACTCTCCCATCCCAGTGTTTTGTCTACACAATTCACTCACAGTACCCCAGGGTCAGAGCTTTACAGAACCTGAGACTGTAAACCCGGAGATCCTTCTGATTGACACGTATACCAGGACAACACAGCATCAGTGGACAACAGCCTAGCACTAGGGTGACATTCGGGAACTGCTGTGACATCACCAAAACACGTCAGTTAAGCTGCCCTTTGCATCTCAGATAATCTGAAGTGAGACCCAAACGGATGACACGAGATGCTCAAGGTCAACCATTCAAAAAGAACCTCTGGAAGTTAGGCTTTTGAGTTCCTCAACACACATTGGAGAAGGAAATGGCAACCCACTCCAGTACTCTTGCCTGGAAAACCCCATGGGCAGAGGAGCCTGGTAGGCTGCAGTCCACGGGGTCCCGAAGAGTCGGACACGACTGAGCTACTTCACTTTCACTTTTCACTTTCCTGCATTGGAGAAAGAAATGGCAACCCACTCCAGTGTTCTTGCCTGGAGAATCCCAGGGATGGGGGAGCCTGGTGGGCTGCCGTCTATGGGGTCGCACAGAGTCGGACACGACTGAAGCGACTTAGCAGCAGCAGCCGCAGCATACAGTGTCACACTTCGCATACGGGCCATTCTCGATTGGTCTTCACTTGTGTTCCTCTCTGGTCCTTTTTGGAGAAGCATCTCAGTTGGCATGTGCCAAAGTGCATGCCTGCATGCTCAGTCACTCAGTCATGTCAGACTCTTTGCGACCCCATGGACTGTAGCCCACCAGGCTCCTCTGTCCTTGGGATTCTCCAGACAAGAATACTGGGGTGGGTTGCCATGCCCCCCTCCAGGGGATCATCCTGATCCAGGAATCGAAGCCTCATCTCCTGCGTCTCCTGCACTGCAGGCAGACTTTTTACCCAGGAAGCCACAGTGCATGCCTTCTCTTTTCAATATCTTCCCCAAACCTGCTTTAAACGTTATAAGACATTTCTCCTCACTCCTTTTGCGGAAAAAGAAACCTGCTGTTCAACTGACTTCAGACTAGGGGCTGCCTGTCCTCTGCCAGGGAGAGGCAGACCAGCCCTTGCAGGCCACACACAAGTATATTGATTGAAAGTTGGGCTGCCTGAGGAAGAAATAAAAAAATAAAACCTGTTGTTCAGAGTTTAAGCCTTGGCATTTAGCAAAGTGCCTAATACAATGGAATAAAGTGGAATACACAATGTCCACTTTATGTCAGACACTTCGTTAAATGAAGCCATGAGATCTGTTGCTTGGATGTTGTTGAACAACTGTGATTTGATTTAGCCAGGTACAGACGGGAGGAACAAGTGACGTGAGTGGTTAGAATGGCTCAAACATAATAATCCTTGAGGGAAAGGCCTGAAAAGCACAGGAAGTGCTCAAACTGACCTTCAGCACATCACTTCCCTTACCTTGGGCTGCATTTTCATTTTATAAAAGAAGTAAATATCAACCCTATTTTCCCACAAGACTATTAGGATTATATGTGCATGAATGCATTTCATAAGAATGATATAAGTAGGAGGCATTTATTATTTCTTTTTATCAACACAAATCTCTTTACCAGAATGCAAAGAAACAGACAGCTCAGACTCTCTCATCCAGGACCTAAGGGATGTCGCTGCTTCCTTTCCTCTGTCTGGCAAGCCCATATTGTTTAGACCAGTGATCCTCTTCTGGGGGAACGTTTGGGATGCCTTCAGACACTTCGGGTTGTCAGACTGGGGATTCGCTTCTGACATCTGCTGGGTAGAGATGAGGGGTAACAGTCAACCTTGGGCAATACATGACAGCCCCCTGTGACCAACAGTTACCCAGCCCGAAGTGCCAGCTGTGCTGAGGGTGGGGTACCTGCTTTTGTTTGAATAAAATTTTCATCAAGTGTCTCTTGAGCTACAAAGAATGTTAGGTCTCTCTGCTTTTGGTATTCTCCTAGGAATATACCAAACGTGTTGGCAAGCATATCACTAACATTACGATTTAAACTCCCAGTTGACTGAGTCCTGTGAGGGCAGACAAGTTGATTGATATATATCGAAATGAAAACCATTCATATTCTTTTCCATTGTGGTTTATTATAGGATCTTGAATATAGTTCCCTGTGCTCTACAGTAGGACCTTATTGCTTGTCCACTTTATATATAGTCGCTTGTATCTGCTAATCCCAAACTCCTAATTTAATCCTCCCCCCATCCCCGTTCCCCTTTGGTAATCATAAGTCTGATCTCTGTGTCTGCGAGTCTGTCTGTTTTGTAAATGAGTTCGTTTGTACCATATTTTAGATGCCACATATAAGTGATACTGTACGACATTTGTGTTTCTCTGTCTGACTTACTTCACTTAGTGTGATAATCTCTAGGTCTATCCATGCTGCTGCAGATGGCATCATTTCACCCTTTTATGACTAATATTCCATTGTATATATGTGTACCACATCTTCTTTATTCATTTAGCTGTCGATGAACATATAGATTGCTTCCATGTCTTGACCACTGTGAGCAGTGCTGCTATGAACACCGGGGTGAATGTGTCTTTTAGAGCTAGAGTTTTCTCCAAGCATATGCCCAGGAGTGGAACTGTAGGATTCTATGGTAACTCTAATGTTAGTTTTTTAAGGAACCTCCATACTGACTGCACCATATTTACATCTTCCATAGAGACTGCACCAATTTACATTCCCATCAACTGTGTAAGAAGGTTCCCTTTTCTCCATATGAGAGGATTTTTAAAAAATGTTTTTGTTTATCATAATACTTCACTTAAGAATAAGTATCAATAATAAATTATAATAAATATACTTTTCACCTAATCATTTGGAGATATGTTAAAAATTTCACACTGGATTCAAATATGTTGCCTTTGCTTTATAAATGACATAAGAAGGCCTGTCTTTCAGTCTCTCCCATTCAAGGGCACAAAACTAGTACACATAGTAAATGTAATCAACTCAATATTAATAAGATAAAGAATAAATCAAATTATGAAGAAACCACTTGTATGCGGGGAACACACCAAGTCCCTACTCAGTCAATTTGTTGAATACAAATTATCTGTGATGAACGAAATGAAAATTTTTGGTTGACATTCTTGTATTCAGGAGCTTAAAACATCCAGGAAATTAGAGTATGGAAAGATGGCTAATACAACTGTTCTCAACTGCCCACAGGCAAACGCCCTTCACAGTGATTTTTCCAGTTTTGCGTGACCTAGGAGTAGGGCTTCAGTCAATCTGCTCCACTTTTGTATGGATAATTATAGTGTCGAGCAACTTAATGGCTTATTGAAATGGCTGTGCTTACTAAAACATATAATCTGAAGCAAATTGTGACCCTAAGTAATATTATTTATTTTCCATTTGGAATAAAAAAAGTTAAGAAACTTGCAATGGTAACTGACCCAAACCTATTGGTATTTGACTTCAGAACAAATTTTTGAACACACAGTTCAACACGGGCATTTCTGTACCTGAGATATTACAACTTTTCTGGGTTTTTTTCTTGCAAAATTATGAAGGTGTAATGTGGATCTCCAGTCTGGAAGTTTTTAATTGGCTTCTTAGTCTTTTTCCTAGCTCTAAACTACGTTCTTCCATGCCCCTCTCTTTTTAGGCTGCACGGTATAGAAAATCAGTTTTACTCATGTTTTTACATGATTTGTACTTTCTTTTTTCCTGCTTGGCTGCCTGTTCAAACTACAGGTATAACATGGAAGAACAATAAACGCTTGATCTGAAAGTAGAGATCTTTATACGAGTTAGGGAGCTTCTTGTTCTTCAGTGGATGAAGATGAGGGTGAGTCAGACACTGAGGGCATGAATGCTTTACTAAGCTCAATTCATTGACTATCTGTAGGTAACGTGGCTGATGTGCAACTGACTTTCTTTAGTTAATTTTTATGTCTTTTGTTGGTTTTATGTAGCCATTTTGGAACAAACGCCATGTTGCTAAAAATGATATTATTTCATTTTATGACCAACATATCACTTGTATGTGGAATCTAAAAACATGATACAAACTAACTCATTTACAAAACAGAAATAGACTCCCTGACATAGAAAACAAACTTAGGGTTCTCAGTAGACACTGACTCAATGGACATGAATTCGAGCAAGTTTCAGAAGACAGTGAAGGACAGGGAAGCCTGGCACGCTACAGTCCATGGGGTTGCAAAGAGTCGGACACGACTGAGTGACTTCACTCACTCGCTAACTCATATGTAAAACAGATAAACAAGACCCTCCTGTATAGCACAGGGAACTATATTCAATATCTTCTAATGACCTACAATGGAAAAGAATCTGAAAAAGAATATATATATATATTTATACATACACATATGTAACTGAATCGGTTTTCTGCTCACCTGAAACATACTTCAATTTAAAAAAAAAGAAAAAAGAATACTAAAAAAAAAAAAAAAGAATTTGTAGTTGGTACCATGGTCTTTCCTCGCTTCCAGTATTTTCTCCCTTTTCTTGGTGAATGGTCTTTCTTCACCTTCACCCTTCTTGTTTTTCATTTCAGGATAGATTTCTTTAGAAATTCTGACTGTTTGGGGATGGCATTTTAAAGCATTTTACTCTTATGTAACTAAACCTCTCATCTGTCATGGTTCAGAGCCCATCTGAATAATAACATGCCTCCTTCACCTGCACAGACATCCATGTCCTAATCCCTGGAACCTGGGGGCCCCTGCACGTGTCACCTCTCGTGGCAGGAGTTTTGCAGACGTAATTAAGTGAGGATCTTGTATAAAGAGAGATTATCCTGGATTATGTAGGTGGCTCAGTCGAATCACATGGGTCTTCACAAGCAGATAACCTTTCCTGCTTGAGGTCAGAGAAGGAGGCGTGACTTTGGAAGAAAGGCAAGGAGAGATGCAATGCTTCTGGTTTTGAAGATGGAAGAAGACCTCTTGAGGGTCACAAGAGGTGGAGAGGACAAGAAATAGACTGTCTTCTCAAGTCTTTGGGCAGCAACCCAGCAGTGCCTACATCGAGTGAGACCTACCAGACTTTAGACTTAGAGAACTGTGAGATAATAAATTGTGTTAAGCCACTAAGTTTGTGGCAGTTTGTTACAGCAAAAAACAGGAAATTAATACAATAGATTTAAGACTGTAGTAAGACTGCAATACAATAGAGTAAGACTGTAATGTCTAATGCAGTAGACATTTCACTTAATGATGAAAACTGGTTAACAGTTAAAGAGTCTGTTCTGATCTACAATAATAGCTAACCACCAATAAACTCTTAAGGGACTTCCCTGGTGGTCCAGTGGCTAAAACCTCACACTCCCAACCACCCACCAAGAGGTGGTTTTCCCCAAATGCTGCCGGATCTGCCTAGGCACCCACCCGAATGAAGAGTGTCTAGAATTCAGACTTAGACTCTTCCGGGAATTCGCTCTTCTGTGCATTTCACTCTGGTCTCTTTCTCGTTTTGAGATTGGTAAGAGGTCAGGATGTCTCCTTTCCTTCCTCAGCCTTAGCTTTCCAATGTTATGAAAACCGAAAAGCAAACATTAGCGTTCTTTTTTTCTTTTTCCATGTTAGTATTCTTCATGGCTCTCAAGATGTGCTCGTGACCTAGAATTCTGCATTTCTCTTTGATCCAAGACATGATGGGTTTTTATACTTGTTTTTGTTCAGTATGGCATCATGAGGACCTACTTTTCTCCCCCCTTTCTTTCCTCTCTTTGATCTAAACTTTTAATTTCTTATTTTCTCATTAGCTCTCCAGGAATTTGTGATACCCTTGTGTAAGTTATCCTGCAGTATCAGACAGCTCCAGGAAAGCTGTCAGTTTCAAAGCCGCTGCTTCTCACGCTGCCCAGCCCAGCCTGAGCCTGAGTGGTTTCCCTTCCCCCATCTTTAGGGGGAGAACCCTCAAGCAGTCAGAGGTGAAGTGTGTCCCACCATTTGGTTACAGAGTCACAGATCTGGGACAGACCCATAGCTCAGCATCTTATCATCATAAGGGCAGGAAGACTATCACGCCTCCCAAGGGACATGTGGAAATGGGTGTGCAGGCTGCAGATTAATCCTCATTTCCCAAGATCTCGTATGACACACTCACCTCCTCTTAGGGCTGCCTGCTTCCTCCAGTCATTTTGGTGTTGACATGGGTCATTTAACAGAAATATTTCTGAGAGGCATGGACACTCTGCTTTGCCCAGTTGTTCTCAAACTAGTGAGCATCTGAATCATCCAAAGGGCTTGCTGAAACACATCTATTGGGTCTATAATATCTAGAGGAGTCTCCCTCTCTCTATTTGCCTACTCCCTGCACCTCGACCCTGGTTACAGCTTGGCAGCTGTTCCTCCTGTTAAAAATGAATCTTTCTGCTCTAGACATAGAGGACGCTTTTGTGGACACAGTGGGGTTGGGGGGAGATGGTGGGATGAACTGAGAGAGGAACACTGACATATATACACTACCAGGTGTGAAATAGACAGCTGGTGGGAAGCTGCTCTACAAACCAGGGAGCCCAGCTTGGTGCTCCGTGATGACCTAAAAGGTGGGGTGGGGAGGGGTGGGAGGGAGACTCAAGAGGGAGGGGATATATGTGTAGTTATGACTGACTTGCATTGTTGTATGTCAGAAACCATCACAGCATTGTAAAGCAACTAGCCTCCAATTAAAAAATAAGCTGCTGCTGCTGCTAAGTCACATCAGTCGTGTCCAACTCTGTGCGAGACGGCAGCCCACCAGGCTCCCCCGTCCCTGGGATTCTCCAGGCAAGAACACTGGAGTGGGGTGCCATTTCCTTCTCCAATGCATGAAAGTGAAAAGGGAAAGTGAAGTCGCTCAGTCGTGTCTGACTCTTGGTGACCCCATGGACTTGTAGCCTACCAGGTTCCTCCATCCATGGGATTTTCCAGGCAAGAGTACTGGAGTGGGTTGCCATTGCTTTCTCAAAAAAAAAAAAAAAAAAAGGAATCTTTCTTTATAAAATACGTAGTATTTTTCTCTGAACTTGATCTCCTCTCCCCCAGGCCGTTCTTTCTGATTCAGCTCCTTGTATGTGCTCCAATTTCTGCTTCCACTCTCTTAGTCTTTAGTGACTCTTCCTAGACAACAGACACAGAACTAAGGGTGGCTCTCGATGATGCAAATTTCCACAAGTACAGCAACTGCCTTACACCCATCGCACAGGTCGGGAGTGGGATATTCATCCTCTGACTCAACAGAAAGGTCCTGGAGTGAAAGAACCTAAATGATTATAGCATGCTAAAAAATGTGAAGAGGTTATTATAAAAATCTAGCTTCATTTTCCATGAGACTGGGAGGGACTGAGAATAGCTCTGGCAGTGAGAAATGAAAGTCAGCAGGACAGCACAGGTGAAAACGTCAGGTGCGGATCCAGGGGGCGGTGATTGGGCTTACTGACCACCCTGTCAGCCAAGGGGCCCGGCACAGTGACCCCGAGAACGCTGGCTGTAAAATCAGCAACCTGTGGGGCACCCGCGCTCACACCTGCTCCAGGGTGGGGACAGCCGCTTCAGCCACATGCAGCCCAGAGCCCAAGATCAGTCTAGGAGAGACCTAGCCGGCAAGTTGCTGCTGGTTGTTAGAAAGTATTTCAGGACAGGACAGATGGGGCACGAAAGGGAGACATTTCCTGAAAGTTTCACGTATAAATAAAGCGACCTGGTTTCTTTGTCCAGACGCCTTTCAGCCAAAGAGAAACATGGATGTAAATAACCTCAATTAAGGGAGCCGTACATTCACCTCCGCCTTCTCTTCCTGCGTCCAGATCAGAGTTCACGCTACCGTCTCCTTCGATCCGTGATTCTGACCTGGATTTTTCTGATATGGATTTTTCTGATAGCGTCGTCTCCTGGAATTTAGGGGTCTTTGATGAGCATCCAGTTGGCTCACTCTCAACTCAGGCATCTGACAGCCCCTCCTGGCCTCTTCATATTACTTCAAGTATTTAGAATGCATCAAAGAAGTTTGAGAACAAGTTTTATTTTTAATGGATAATAGCACCACGAGGGTAACAAGAACCCAGGAGACAGAGGTAGACACCCAGGGCTAAAGTCCTGGCTCAGACACTTGTGAGAACCTTATTTCCATCATCTGCACAATGGAAAAATGAGGATGAACTCAGAAAGCTACAAGGATTAAATGGGATCCTGTTTCTAAAGAACCCAGTGGGTTCATGCATGGATCTTAGTAGGCACTCAGGGGCAATAACATCCTTTCTTTGTAGAGTTTTCTGTCGTATCCATCATGTAATGATCTCAACAGCTTTCTGAAGAGCAAAGCAGGGCTGTAAAAAGGCTCATGAGTTGTGTGGTTCAAAAGCAGGCTCCAGCCCTATTTTAGAAACTTCCCAAGTGGCGCTAGTGGTGAAGAAACTGCCTGCCAATGCAGGAAACCAGATTCGATCCCTGGGTTGGGATGATCCCCTGGAGGAGGACATGGCAACCTACTCCAGTGTTCTTGCCTGGAGACTCCCTTGGACAGAGGAGCCTGGAGGGCTACAGTCCATAGGGTCACAAAGAGTTGGACATGATTGAAGCGATTTAGCATGCAATCAATTTGAATTTTAAAAATATGATATTTTCTTCATGAATATTTCTGCATTGCTTTTTATTTAGATATGTTGTATTGGAATATTATCCTGATTCTGAATTTTGGGGCACAGCTTTAAAAATCTGTGCTCAAGGCTAGTGCGTCCCTTGCGGCACCCTCATTGTGGTCAGCGGGTGGGTAAACGGGAAAGCAATGCTTTCCTTATTTTATAGATAGAAAGTCTTGGTGCGGTGACTTATGTGGCCACGAGCATCCTCTATTTGTCTGCACAGCCCGTATCACTAGGGAGTCATCTGTACAAATCCCCCGCCTCACAGCTATGCTTATAACTCTTTAAGAGCCTTCTCATCCATTGTTCCCTCCCCAGCAACCAGAAGACACCGCCACTCCTCCGGAGACTCCAGCCGACTTGTAATGTGATGGCTTGTCACGCTCCATTGGGCCAGCTCCATCTCATTCTGTCAGACCCTGGAGTCGTGGGCTCCTGGAGGGTATAGTCTCCAGGGATGTTGAGCTGTAGACTCTGCATTAACATCCTCTGCTTTTATACCTACTGCTCCATTACACGAGCACCTCCTCCCCTGCTGCGAGAAATAAGAGCGCATCGATCCCAGAAAGAAGGGAGGCACAGCTGCTGGAATCAAGGCGAAAACAAAGCCCGCCTTTTCCTCCGGTGTGAGAGCCTCGCTGGTCTAGGCTTGTTCTCCTGAGATACAGCATTTTGCTTTTCAGGTAGACGGGTGACGCTGACACCCTGTATCATACAGGCGCCACCTCCCCAGAGAGTACGTGCCCAGCAGGTGGGGCAAGGCCAGCTGATAGGCAGCGCTGGTTCGAGTTCATGGATGTACAATTGTGAAATTGATTCAGGGTCTGGTTTTGCTGAAACCAAATGATTCTTTGCATATAAACTTTCAAAGGGACATAAATACTTCAGAACCAGTGAGAGTTCTTGCTAAATAGATGTTGCGCCCTAATACAGTCTAGTTACAGGACCTCCTCCCCTTTCTTGAGTGTCTATTTAAGCACAAGCAGCTCAGATCTTGTCCTGAAAGGGGCTTTAAAAATCAAGGTGACACTGAGGTGACAAGCATAAGTATATAGCCCTTTAAGAGTGTGTATGCGCGTGTATCGGCTGAAATATTGATTGGGATGGGTTTGTCAAACCGAGTATTCTGTTATATATTGTTGCTGTTTAGTCGTTAGGTTGTGTCTGGCTTTTTGCAGCTCCTTGGACTGCAGCCCGCCAGGCTCCCCTGTCCATGTGAAATATAGCGAACTTCTTTCTCCCCGGATTCAGTCCAACCTGAACCTCCAAATCTTTTCTTGTTCAAGTCATTTCTTCATGCTGATCCTATCATAGAACTATTTTATTTCATTTGCGCTGTTCTATGACCTTGCTTCTCTTTGGCACACTTTGTGGTTTTATATGGATTTGCTACAATCAGATGCGATTCAAAGATTCAAAATGTTCTATAAATCAGAGGGTGCTTGAAAGGCAATGAAAAAGTAACAAAGATCATGAAGATACCATGAAAACTAGCGTGAGTTTTCATGGAAAGAAGTTCCAGTTTCTAAAGGTTATATGTAGAGTACTGAAGAATTATTTTTTTTAATTGCAAACCATTTTTCTAGCACATGAAATTCCAGGAAGCAAATACATAGCTGGGGTCAAGTCAGGTCTTGAGTATTGAAGAAATCGCATTAGGTTTATTCTTTTGGAGAGTCTTGGACCAAAGTTAGCCTCTGAGCGATCAGTTGCTGCTCTGTCTCAGGCAGATTTCCTAAAGGACACTTACAGGGAATAAAATCTGGACTGGTGAGCGAGGCAGGGGAAGGAGGGGGTGAGGAGGACATGCCTGGGATTACTGACATCTGCCCTTGGGACCCTCTCTTGTGGCCCTCTGACCTTGTGTGAGGCTGTCCTGATAGAACTGTGGCAGTGCAGCTCTGGGACAGCCTGTTAGTGCAGCGTCTCCCCAGCCCTGGCTCCGTCTCCCCCAACCTGTGCAACACTTACGCATTGGCAAGCCCAGGGCGCAGACCTAGAGCGTGTCAGCGTAAAAGAACACAGTGGAACAAACCATGTGTCACAGTAACTCAAGGTCTCTGCTGGAATATCTCAATAGCATGAAGGAGATGAATGCCATCATTTCTCAAGATATCTTAAGGTCTTACTTATTTTCTCTCCCATCCACTGCCTTCAGGTACTGCGGCTCTCTCTCTCCTTTTTTCCAAGTTTTTTTTTTCTTCCCCCTATAAAATTCCCTCAGTCCTCTGCCTTTGGCCTATCTTAGCATCGTCTTTTCCTTCCTATTTCTTTCTGATTGTTCATCACGGAGCTTGGCAACAGGCAGACAAAGCAGGATCCTCCTTAGAAGAGAGGGGAAGGAAGAGGCTGAATAAATTGAAGCAAATCGTATCTGGCAGGCAGGGATGCGGAGAAGGGGAGCACAGTTGGCCTTCAGTCATTTTATTCCACCAGAAATAGAAGCTTCCAGTGGGCAGAGTCCTTGCGCTAGCAGCAGCTGATGTGAAGGGAACATGGAGCTGTGGATGAGCAGGAGGTCTGGAGCCAGGCATATATCATTTATTTAGAATATCAAGGGTAGCACATTTATAACCTCTACATTAATGGCATGAATTCAAGCCCTGCCCCCCACCCTCATCATTTTCATGATTCTGTTTCTAGGAAGCTACTTAATAGACTTGTGATTTTAGAAATGTACAAGTAGATACAATAATTTCATAGTTACCCTTAAAAAGCTTTGATAAGTAAGTGAATAGAAACCTTATCTTCATGATTCTCTAACGTTTCATTCTTTTACAAAATGTTCTCTTTACAGAGATTCAGCTATAGTTATTTTCATGGGTTGTATGTATATGCTCTTTCAGTCTCAAGGAAATAAATTTCCTAAGGTCATTTGAGACTCTTTAATGGACCAGAGCTGTTCAAAGTTCCAAGATAAAGAGTGGTCATATTGTTATACTTCTTCTTCTTCTTTTTTTTTTTTTTTTTTACTATCCTACATATACTTTCATTGTATCTTATGGGCTGTAGCCAAAATTCAATTAAATAAGAAAATAAAGATTTTCCAGTCTCTCATCTGGAGAGATATTTGCATTTCTAATTTCATAAAAAGAGTTGAATGGGCTTCATAGTAACTCAGATCTAAGTTCTAATCCTAGATCTAACTACACAAATGTGGGCCAATTACTTAGCATTTCTGAGCCTCAAGTATGATCAGCTCATAAGGATATTTATCTTTCTGTGAGAAACAAATGAGGTTTAATGCATCGCTTGGGCTTCCCTGGAGGCTCAGATGGAAAGAATCTGCCTGCAATGTAGGAGACCAGGTTCGATCCCTGGGTTGGGAAGATCCCCTGGAGAAGGAAATGGCAACTGACTCCAGTATTCTTGTCTGGAGAATTCCACAGACAGGGGAGCCTAGCGGGCTACAGTTCATGGGGTCGCAAAGAGTCAGACACGACTGAGAGGCTAACACACAATACATCGTTAAGTGCAATCCACATCTATCTCATGCTGCTGCTGCTGCTAAGTCGCTCCAGTTGTGTCTGACTCTGTGCGACTCCATAAAGGGCAGCCCAATAGGCTCCGCCATCTCTGGGAGTCTCCAGGCAAGAACACTGGAGTGGGTTGCCATTTCCTTCTCCGATGCATGAAAGTGAAAAGGGAAAGTGAAGTCGCTCAGTCGTGTCCGACTCTTCACGACCCCGTGGACTGCAGCCTCCCTGGCTCCTCCGTCCATGGGATTTTCCAGGCAAGAGTACATGAGTGGGGTGCCATCGCCTTCTCCGATCTCATGCTAGTACAGCACAATTTAAATTTCATCTGTCACTACAGAAAACTTTCTAAACTTGGATCTTTTTCACAATGAAGCTCCAAGTTATAAAAGATGTAAATGGCTGTATAGAAGGAAAGAAATTAACCAGCTTATGTATTCTTTGTGGGTAGTTATATAATACAACAATGTACAAATGCTTGGTAAGCCATCAATGTAAAGCGAGAACATTTTTGCTACTTGTGATTTTTATGTAACTGTATGGGTGGCATGGAAACCAATTTTATTTTGACTTATGTTATAAAGCTGTTGCCAAACACCCCTTGCTTAAGTCATGCTTCACACGGAGACAGTATTGTCAAGCACATTTCTGTGTAATGTGGATCTTAATTTTTCCCTGTGATATCAGAAATTGCAATGTGAGCCCACTGAAATTCACACTGAGAATTCACTTATATTTTCAATTGAGAATAACCTCAGGAGCCTGGGTAGTTATGATTACAAACGCAAGACAGCTACTGCCTGGGAGGGGAAGGAAATGGATAGGAGACAGAGCCAGAGGGAATTCCATACCTGCTTCCGTACCTTGCCTTCAGGCTCTCCCTAAGGTCTGTCCAAGACTCAGACTGACCTGTGACACTGGTGAGATAGGAATCAACCAAAGTCATTAGTAAAGTTGGTTTCCTTGAAATGGACTCTTCCTGTTCAGTTTTTCTTTAAGGCAATGGCACTCCACTCCAGTACTCTTGCCTGGAAAATCCCATGGACGGAGGAGCCTGGTGGGCTGCAGTCCATGGGGTCACTAAGAGTCGGGCACGACTGGGCAACTTCACTTCCGCTTTTCACTTTCATGCATTGGAGAAGGCAATGGCAACCCACTCCAGTATTCTTGCCTGGAGAATCCCAGGGACAGAGGAGCCTAGTGGGCTGCCGTCTATGGGGTCGCACAGAGTCGGACACGACTGAAGTGACTTAGCAGCAGCAGCATAGTTGCTTTACAATGTTGTGTTAGTTTCTGCTTTACAGCAAAGTGAATCAGCTATTGTAGTTCAGTGGCTCAGTTGTGTCCAACTCTTTGCAACCCCATGGACTGCAGCACGTCAGGCTCCCCTGTCCGTCACTATCTCCCTGAGTTTACTCAAACTCATGTCCACTGAGTTGATGATGCCATCCAACTATCTCATCCTCTGTCGTCCTCTTCTCTTCCTGCCTTCCATTTTTCCCAGCATCAGGGTCTTTTCCAATGAGTTGGCTCTTTGTATCAGGTGGCCAACACATTAGAGCTTCAGTTCCAGCATCAGTCCTTCCAAGGAATATTCAGGGTTGGTTTCCTTTAGGAGGGACTGGTTGATCTCCTTGCAGTCCAAGGGACTCTCAAGAGTCTTCTCCAGCACCACAGTTTGAAAGCATCAGTTCTTCAGTGCTCAGCCCTCTTTATGGTCCAGCTCTCACATCTGTACATGACTACTGGGAAACAGCATCATTTATTTGTATACATATATCCTCTCCCTTTTGGACTTCCTTCTCATTCAATATTTTGCAAAGAAAAGGATCAGAGACTATCTTAAGGAAATTTCTGGTCTGAAACCACAAAGTTTAGGTTAGTATTTCCCCCTAACACATCCCATTCAGCCCCCTCTCACTGCCCACTGACCTTCCCTAGCTAACTGGTCCCCCTATGCCTTGACAGCTCTTGCTGTTAAAGATTTATTGATTGGTTTCAGCTATTTAACAGTGATCATGGTCAAGACCATGTCTACACAATCTGTCTCCTCGGTCTCCTTGCTGCATTTTTGAAACCATGTGAGTGGCCTTGTCCTCCCCAGAATCCTGGTCTCCTCAACCTGGGGCCTAGTGATTTGATAAGCCCATTAATTTTTGCCTTCCAGGAGACTTTACAGAATCAAGATGTCTATTATTTTTTCTTCTTGGCTTCTAAAAAGTTTGTCTGGAAACAAATCTATGGACAAAAATATATTCCTTTTATTAAATTATGTTATTTTTCATAGGGGTTTTGGGGGCTCCATAAATAATGGTGGTATGGATAGAAATCTCCCATATAGTTGACCTCGTATTCCTGAAATTTATAATGTGTACTTGACACGTAATACCCCTTTTTCACCCTCCAACATGGAGCATTCATAATGTGCGTGCTTAGTGACTCACTTACTTTCTCCCTCCCACACAAGATCATAAGCTCTATGAAGACAGGAAATTCATTTCCCTTCTGTTTACTTCTATATTTCTAGTGTTTATCATTAAGCCTAAGACATAATGGAGACTTAATATGTGGCAAATAATCTAAAGAACTGAATAATCCTCGTCAGTATTAAATAGAAAGCGAAGTCGCTCAGTCGTGTCCAACTCTTTGCGACCCCATGGACTGTAGCCTACGAGGCTCCTCCGTCCATGGGATTTTCCAGGCAATAGTCCTGGAGTGGCTTGCCATTTCCTTCTTCAGGGGATCTTCCCAACCCAGGGATCGAACCCGGGTCTCCCACATTGTAGACAGACGCTTTACCGTCTGAGCCACAAATAGTTGTCCTGATTCCCAGAGAACATGTTAGTTCTGTTTCTATTTTGGTTATTGTCCTCTACGGATAAATGATGGGAGTGAAGAGAAAAAAATAATTTTGTTTCATCAATCATACCTTTCCAAAGATTTTCAATTTTTTTCTCTGGTAAAAATATCTAAGTCAAATATCTCTATAGCTTTCTACTCTGGATTAGGTTCTTTAAAATCATAAGCTGAAGAGCTACAGTAGGCATTCATGATTTGGTTTAATTTGCTTGAGCTTTGGGTGTTTGTAATGACATAACGCATGTCAGTCAACGTACACAGTGTTACAGTGGCTCAAGTTACTTCATTTCTCAAATGCATTTACTTCAAGACATTTTGTTCACTTGATTAAATCTAGCACAAGATAAAACGGCATGTAACTATTTGATGAGTAAATAAAATTTCCTGCTCTTTGCATTGTTTCTTCTTCACTTTGAAGAATGAATAAAATAGAGAGTCTGGTTTTCCCCAGACATTCGCAGTAATCTAAGATTGGATGAGGGATGAATGTTCTAAACTAACTGCCTCTTCCGACACCTCAGAGCTTTTTACAACGTAGTAACAAAGCTCTTTATCTGCTGGATCCAGACAGTGCTGGAATCAGCCGAGCTCTATCAGACCTCAGAATGAATCCTTGTGTCTCTTCACCAATTTAATCCCCAAAGGATTGAACACAGCCAGAGGGGCAGTTTATAGATATGGGATTTGCTTAATGAGGATGAGATGGAGATTAGCATTCTAAGTTATACTATTATAAAAGGAAAGAGTCTGATATTATGCATAATAGCAGTGAATTTGCCAAATCAGCCTTTTTCAGACCTCAGAACATCCGCTCCAAATAGATCTAGGCGCTTGATTTTGAAGACGCACATGGTAGGCAGCACGAGAGTCCTCTTCTGCCCTCCTCTTCGAAGGGCTCCTTAGCTGATTTTTGGATAATTTCCCAAGCCAGCGAATTCAGCATGTGTGCTGTGACAATCATGTCACCATTGTTTGTATATAAATCAGGCATGTTTGATTTCTGCACTGATGAGCTGTGGGTTTTTCATGTGCATGGGAAGTGTGCTCTGTGAGCCTCATCTCCAGCTGAGCGCTTCTTCCCCTGCGGGCGGAGATGGCTTCTTCCTGTTTTACAAAACCCAGAGCCAGCCATGAAAAGTGGGAGACTCACAAAGCCTGGAATACTGGGTGCAGAACTAATGGTCGGGTTGGGAGCGTTAGGTGATTCACTGGGTGAAACTGGCTAACACTTTCGAATTTCTCATCCTTCAATTTTCATTTATTCTGAAAGCAGAAGGGCCTCTGTTATTTAACGCTTTAAAATGGAAACAAAGAAAGCTGCAGTGAAGACTCAAGGGCCAGTCTCAGTCCTCAGTGCGTGGAGCATTTGCTTTTACATAGTAAGCATTTCATAAGTGCCTGAGGAAGGAAGACAGTAGAGGCATTGGTGCAGCTGCCTTTGGAAAGACACACTTCAGTTTTCTTCCTCCCTTTTCTTTGCCTTCCTTTCTCTTTGGGGGATGATTTCATAGTGACAGGTGGCAGAGCTGTGCTGTGCCTTAGAGAATAGGGAGGAGAGAAGTTTGGGTGTGCCTGGAGTCAGCTGATACCGAATCAAAACCCTGTATGTTATTTTGCAAATAATGGGTGACAAATAATCAGAGAATAGAACTGCTTCTGTTAGGTTTCTCCACTGAAAGCAAAAATGTGCCTAAGATTGTTACCTGTAGTGACCCCAAAATGAAAATCACTGTGAGATGTTTGCGATAGAAATATCAATAGCCTGACCTATAATAAACGCATGTAAATTTTGAGGGTGATGACCAATAGCTTAAGTCAGATACACACACACACACACGCACACACACACATGCACACGCACACATGCACACACAGCCCCGTGAATTCCAATTATCTATTTACATCTGGACTCTTCTTTAATCTTAAAGGGTATAGTTGGCAAATCGGATTGTACTAAGTCAAGCACAGGGTGGGTGGTTTAATAACTAAGATAGCCATATGCAAAATGTTTCTAAGCTTTTGTAATAGAGTTGGCATTTTTCACAAATTTAGGAAAACACACCTGCCATTTTCTTTCTTTCTTTCTTTTCTTTCTTTTTTTTTTTTTTTTTGCTTTTCTTGTTTGTGTGTATACCATGGGAAAACTTGAGGAATTTCAAATAGTTGCAATCCTTGGAAAATGCTGAGTGTTTAAAGTATCATTAGGAACTTCCCTGGTTGTCCAGTGGTTAAGACTCTACCTTCCAATGCTGTGGATGCAGGTTCAATCCCTGTATGCCTGGTATCAGGGAGTGAAGATCCTGCATGCCTCGCAGCCAAAAAATCAGAACATAGAGCAGAAGCAATATCGTAACAAATTCAGTAAAGACTTAAAATTGGTCCACATTGAAACCAAATCTTAAAAAAAAAAATGCTGTCATTTAAAAAAGAAAGTATCATTAGAATTATCTTTCTTGTCAGCTATTTAAGGTGTTAACAGACAAATATTAGAGGAAATTTGATTAAATATCCCCTTTTGCCTGCTTTAATTTTTACTTTTTCTGAAAGAAGAGGAATATTTGTGATTTAAAGTGTTAAAGGGCAAATCTATTCCTCTGCTGAACTATAATGACCATCATAAATGTGTGTCACACTTACGCTATTTTATGTTTGTGTGTGCTTTCCTGTGTATACTCAGTTCAGTCCAGTTCAGTTGCTCAGTCATGTCTGACTCTTTGCAACCCCAAGGACTACAGCATGCCAGTCCTCCCTGTTCATCACCAACTCCCAGAATTTATTCAAACTCATGTCCATTGAGTCGGTGTTGCCATCCAACCATCTCATCCTCTGTCGTCCCTTTCTCCTCCTGCCCTCAATCTTTCCCAGCATCAGGGTCTTTTCCAATGGTCAGTTCTTCACATCAGGTGGCCAAATTATTGGAGTTTCAGCTTCAACATCAGTCCTTCCAGTGAACACCCAGGACTGTTCTCCTTTAGGATGGAGTGGTTGGATCTCCTTGCAGTCTGAGGGACTCTCAAGAGTCTTCTCCAACACCACAGTTCAAAAGCATCAAATATTTGGCACTCAGCTTTCTTTATAGTCCAACTCTCACATTCATATGTGACTACAGGGAAAACCATAGCCTTGACTAGATGGAACTTTGTTGGCAAAGTAATGTCTCTGCTTTTTAATATGTTGTCTAGGTTGGTCATAACTTTTCTTTCAATGAGTAATCTATATATGTATATATTTGTGTATTCTTTTTAGTTCTCAAGTTCAGTGAATTCTTCCTAATTAGGAAGTTGACTTACCAATTGCTCTTATTTGAAAGTCTGCCTTTAGGTCCACTCTTGACTTGGGCATAGATGAGGGGAGAGGGGCATAGATAAACCCTGAGCTGAACATTAAACACACGGATGGTTTATTGATGGTTTTGTTCTTCCCATTATTAGAAGCTAGGTTATTGGCACAGTGCGGTGAAAGGATTATTACATTCACTAGTACATCAAAAGTACCTGCCAGATAGAAAAGACTCATTCTTCACATAGTGACTACTAAGGTAAAAAGATGAATGGTTAGTTGGTATAATTATTTAAAATCTTTCTCTAAAAACTTTTCCCACCAGCTTGAGCTATCCCACCTCTGAAATATCACTCTTGCTTTTACTGATAGTTGTCCACCCATCAGTTAAGCATTATCTGGTGATGTCAATCTGTTACTTGTTTTGTATAGGAGTAAATACCTGTGTGTGTTTGAAAACATTTTACTACATAAACACAGTTTCCCTACTAGACTGTCAATCACTTTAGATCAGACGTCCTACCTTGTGCTCTTTCTTACTCACCAGGGAGCCCAGCGCAGGGCTTCACACAAGGTGAAGCCTTGTTCTGATTTGTTAATAGAGAAATTTGCTTAAATGCTGTGATGATGGAAACAGGTAATTTTGAGTGTCCTTTGTGAAAAGTGGTATGGAGCCTTACTATAGCACCCAAAACTGACATGCAAATCTTTATCCAAAGGTTTTCCCTCTTTTCTAATTAAAAATGGAACTTAACATATATTTTATATGAGTATTATTTTAGTATGATCGACTTCTTAGCATTTTGTAGCACTTAAAATACAGTAAATGAAAAACCTCTTGGCTTTTGTTTGGATATTAAACCAAGTCAGGACAATATTATTGGCTATCTGAGGCTGTGATATCTATCTATCTTCTCCAAGTTCCTTCCCATTTATTTTTAATTTTCATGCCAATCCAGGAAGGTTTGGTTCCTCTGAGCAGATGGAGTCGTGGGGAGGGGCAGGGGGGAAAAAAAAAAAACAGTAACAAAAAAGAGAGGTTGATATTACTGTCTGTTTGGGAGAGGTTAATTCCTCATCTCATTTTGGAGGGGCTCCTTGCACTGGATCTGAAGAGACCACCTATCTTTGTGGGCTTTTTAAAAAGGCTTATTAGAAAAACTCCCAGTCATTCTTACCTCCCTCCCCTTCCTCTGCTATTTGTTTTTTTAAAAAAATTATTTCTGGCACTAGAGAGATGTGGTGGTTGTTTCTCATTTTTTAGAATTCGAGGAGAGGCCACCCTCCGTGTCCCCTAAATAATAGAGGAGGTTCCCTCTGTAATATGAAGCAAGCTCTATTTGACGGTGCAGCAAGACCGCTAAGTGAGGCAGGCCCCACCCAGTGGGACCCTGAATGTTTATGGGAAGGGACCCTGAGGTAGGATGGAATTTGGGGAGGGTAGTTGCCAAGATGGAAATCAAATAGACAGGGCCGGTCTGTCTCAGAATTCCCAATAAATCACGGATGGTGTCTTTGTTCCCCGGAGTGGAAAAGGTCACTTGTTATTGTCTAGTCCATCATCAGTCATTTTGTAGGTGAGGAGTCTGGGGTTCGGGAAATGTAAGAGGTTGCTCAAGGTCTGGCAGTTAATAGAAAATCCAAAGATAGAAGTCACAGCTCCTGGCCCCTCCCTTGTGGAATGTAAAGAAAACACACTGCCTCCTGTCTCAGATGAATTCATTAGGCTCTGAGGATGTTGGGCTCTGGGAAGTAGTTTGGCATTTCTAGCAGCTAATAAGAATTGTCTCATCTGTGGATTCTTAGTCAAAGTAATTTCCTGGTAAATATCTCTTGAATTTAATGGATCAACAGTTTTCCCTGCGTGGTCCAGGGCAAACTGATTTTGCATCTACTCCTTGATTGACCTTCCCTTAGCATCAGACTGACGGGATTCCTGGCATCCCTGTTTTGTGATTCAGGACTGCTGCTGAGTGAGAAATAGGAAAGGGCTACTCATATAAGACTGAGTTGGGAAAGGAGGGGCTTTAGAAACTCTGGGTCGCTATGCAGGTCTCTTAAGGGTCTCTTTCTCCCTCATCACATTTCCTCAGACTCACAGGGTGAGTCGATATTCAACTTGAATGCCCCTGCCATCAGACCATTACTGTTTACCCTCTTTTAAAAACCTCTGCTCCTTCAAGGATGTTGCTATTTAAGTGCATCTCTGTGTTCCCTTCCTATTTTCAGACCTACAGACTATTTTCAGCCTTCACTTATCCAAGACTTTGGCACCCAGCTAGCAGTCTTTCTCAACTCTAAAGCTTGTTTCATCTTTAATGATGTCAAATCCATCCTCCTGGGCCATTGACTGTTTGATTCCCTCATTTCCAGTGTCTTTCTCCACTCAACTTAAGCCACACACACACCCAAGTGTCATACCCTAAGCGTTGTGATCATTGAGAAGTGTTTATTTCCAAACCACTCATGTAAATATCATGTGTTCTGACCTTAATACTCTCCCTCTAGCTTTTGTCTGTCTCCTCCCACTGGGACCGTTCTTCAGCCTTGTTTGAACCCCTGTGTTCATGGGTGTGTGTGTGCCCAGTCATGTCTGATTCTTTGCAACCCTATGGACTATCAACCACCAAGCTCCTCTGTCCATGGGATTCTCCAGGCAAGAATACTGGAGTGGGTTGCCATGTCCTTCTCTTGGGATCTTCCCAACCCAGGGACCAAACCTGGGTCTCCTGCAGCTCCTGCTCCAGCTCCTCTCTACCACTGAGCTACCGGGGAAGCCCCCTGTGTTCTTAGACACGTCGATTTCCCATTTTCCTCCTGTTCACCATCTCACTGAACCTTATGCCCACATCCTAAACTCACTTGACTTTGAGAACCCCCTTTTCTTGTCAGGCCATGCTCCAACTCTGGAGTTCCCCAAATATCCTTGTTAAGTGTTCCTGCACTCGAGTTGCTAATTCTACTAAAAGAAGCTATGAACACTAGGGAAACAGAATTCACTGTGACTTACCTCTATTATGAGCTTCCCTTGTGGCTCAGCTGGTAAAGAATCTGCTGGCAATGTGGGAGACCTGAGTTTGATCCTTGGGTTGGGAAGGTTCCTCTGGAGAAGGGAAAGGCTTCTTACTCCAGATTATTCTGGCCTGGAGAATCCCATGGATTGTATAGTCCATGGGGTCGCAAAGAGTCGGACACAACTGAGTGACTTTCACTTTCTCCTCTGTTATGCCCTCAGCACTTCCCCATGTCCTGATATTTTTCTCTAGTCATCTTCCTTTTCTACTCTTGAAATACCTGACCTTTCTGCCATTTTCTGTCCTACGCTCCTTATTCCCAGAGAAAATTAAGAAAATAAAATAAAATGCCCTCAACTTTTCACAACAGAATCTACAAATCTAGCCATATCTGTACCTGTTTCTACACCCCACCTCCAATAAGGCCATTCACACCATACTTCCTCCTGATTCCTCCCCTTTCTGGAAACACTGTTATACCACTAGCAGGTTTGATCCCTGGGTCAGGAAGTTCCCTGGAGAAGGAAATGGCTACCCAATCCAGTATTCTCGCCTAGAAAATCCCATGAACAGATGAACCTGGTGGGCTACAGTCCATGGGGTCACAAAGAGTTGGACATGGCTGAGCGTGCCCACATACATGGTATCACTATGCTTACACTGTCATCACCAACATCACCATCATCAGATGACACTTTCTCTAAGTTCTTCAGAAGATCAAGTATGTATGTTTTTCTTAAATATTTATCTGTATAATGCGGCCTCTCCTGCTTTTGTTTGGATGCAAGCCAGTACTTGACTGACCAAGCAAGCCTGGCATGCTGCAGTCCATGGGGTCACAAAGAACTGGGCATGACTGAGCAACTGAACTGAAGTGCTTGACACAGATAAAACTTTTCTCTCTTTATTCAACTAAATTGAAGAGATCTGCAATGTTCACACCTGTGCTAAAAAGGGATGACTGTCTTTGTGGGCGAGAATACAAGTTCAGCTCTTATCCTCCAATAGCAGGTCAGTTCTGCTGCCCCAGGCTCTGACATTTAAAGTGTTTCAGTTCTTAGGTAAATAAACAAAAGAGCTGATCTGCTGTCAAAGGACAACGCAGAGAAAATTTAATTATGAATGTCCTAGGAGTCAGCGCCTGCCACAGGCTTGCTTAAAACACCTCATTCTTGAGAGAAATATTTAATCAGTATGCTGTGAAGTAGAAAGAGTATGACCTTTAGAATCACATACCTGAATTTGAATACCTGCTCCATCACTTACTACTTATGAGAATTTAAGCAGCTTATAACTTCTCCAAGAGAGACGCGGGGCCATCAGGGGAAAGTGGGGGTGTTTATCTGTCCTGGGACTCAGGGAAGGCACACACACAGATGACACGGAGGACTCCAGGGAATGGAACCTGGTTCTCGAAGTCTTGACCAGTGGAGGAAGGCAGATGATTAGGCACATGGGAGGCTGTGCTTATGCCTGGAGTGAGGGTTGGCAGAACCAGATGCTTCAGGTTCATAGAGTGGCAGAAATGACTCATAAACCCTACTCAGTGGCATTTCAGTTCAGTTCAGTCACTCAGTTGTGTCCGACTCTTTTCAACCCCATGGACTGCAGCACACCAGGCTTCCTTGTCCATCACCAACTCCTGCAGCTTGCTCAAACTCATGTCCATTGAGTCGGTGATGCCATCCAACCATCTCATCCTCTGTCATCCCCTTCTCCTCCTGCCCTCAATCTTCCCCAGCATCAAGGTCTTTTCAAGAGTCAGTTCTTTGCATCAGGTGGCCAAAGTATTGGAGTTTTAGCTTCAGCATCAGTCCTTCCAGTGAACACCCAGGACTGGTCTCCTCTAGGAGGGGCTGGGTGGTAGGACAAGAGTTTCTCAGATGTCTTCTTCTGAGGAAGGTTCTGTGCCCTCTAATTCAGTTGGCCTCAAGATGAAGACCGGAGAGGGGCTAGAATCTGAGCAGAGGGTCTGACCCGCTAACCGTCTTCTTAACATTGCCTTCCCCGTATCAGGTGAGCCCCTCCCCAAGCCAAGGATATTGTTTGAATGCCTTGCCAAAGGTCTTCGCTGAGTCATTTTCTTAACATCTTGCTTTGCTATTGGTTGTGTTTTTATTGGATTGATACATAAGGAAGCGTTTCAAGTGTGGTAAACTTTTCCTCATTTCCACTTTGAGCATGAAATTCACTGTGGATATTTGTGAAATGTACACATTCAAGCCCCACACTTGGAGATGTTGATTAAGCAAATCCAGAATGTCACCTGGGAGTCTGCAATCCTGTCAATTCCACAAATGATTCAGATGTACCACATTTTAAAAGAGCTACCGTATTTGAAAATAGTATTCACTGTTATCTGGCTTCAAAGGCTGTGCAGGGCAGCTCATGCTATATTTAATCCTATGGGTCTGTATGGATGTTGATCCAACAATGAAAACTCCTAGCAAAATAATCTGTAAGCAATTAACTAATCTCAGTTTACCACATTGCTCCCTATTTCTCCTAGGCGGCCTTTTCAATTTTGCTAATTTTAAAATGCACATTTTGCATTGTGTTAAAATGTTGAAACCTTTTCATATTATTCCAATAGCAAGCTAGCTAAAAGTTCTATATTTTAGAAACAGCGATAAACATTAGGATATGGAGAGAATTGAGAGTTTTCCTTATCTTTTTCCGTTTCAATTGTTCTCAGTTGTGAAATGAAAACTATATAGATTAAAATTGAATTACTTCATAGGATAATTTTCATGATTAATCATTCACTTAAAATACTTCAAATTATACTTTTACTTATATTGGTCACTCGAGTGCTAGTTGTTTTTCATGACAATAATGGATTTTATTTTCTTTTATTGAGAAAACATGTTATTTATACCAAAATCCAGATAACTCCCTTCCAAAGGGAAGTTTGGAATGAGAGACCAATAGTTCTATATTTCAACAGCTTGGCTTTGAGAACTAATGAAGTAACACATATGAGAGAATATTTCCATTTGTTTTAGTATTTTTGAAAAGGCAGTAAATTGCTTGCTGAGATTGCTATTGAAGTTGGAAAAATAAATAACTAAAATTATTTTCAGAGTCTACGGGGAGGAAATGCAAATTGTGCTTCTTAGTCAAATTTGTTTACATTCAGGTAACAGCATGCATTGAACTTTTAATTTTGTTAAAGAATTCTGCGTCAGGTTCTTTGGAAAATAGCAGAGAAATAGGTGATGGTTCTCTTATCGAAACATCCACCCACACTTGGGTTTAATACAACCTTAAAATACCATTGAAAAAAAAAAGCACAACTACCCCACAAGAAGTTTGCATTTGGACATGTATTGTATCCAGGATTGGAGTGTGCATAGAAATCTGTGATAATCAGTCTGCATATCATATCCAGGGACAAAACACTAGAATAATACTGATAACATTGCAAGAGACCAACTTAATACTTACAACAGTATTTTACATTTTAGTTGCATATTATGGTTTTCCAAGTACCTTTGAATATATGTTGGATTTTGTTCCCTGAACAGCCCCTTGCGACCCTGTGGTCCCCATTTTATAAACCTTAACTCATGCTTGGAGGCGAATGTGGTGTATAGACGGGGGCACAGCTGCAGGCATTTGTAGTGGAACCCAGCACTTCCCAGCCCACAAAACATGTTTACAAAGAGCTTGCCTTGCCCCTGCCTATGACAGCCCCACTCTTTTCTGACCCCACTCCATTGCTACGAAGCACTGTCTTCTAGGACTTGCAGATTTTTATACATGCTATTGCAATGAGGCTTGGTTCTGCTCAACACATACATGTTATGACTACACTAAGTGTTACAGAGTTGTTAAACTAGTGGAAAGAAATGTCTCATTTAAAAAAATTAACTAAAAGTTGCTTTTGGCAACTAACATGTTACTTTATTCATATATGTAAATTTAATTTAAAATGTTTTCAATTAATAATTTGGTGCCATTTGAGCACTGATGGTCAGGTAGAGATAGCTATTCCATAATAAACTGAATATAAAAAAAAAATCTATGTCAAAAAAAAAATCAGAGAAGAAATAAGGAGAGTTTTGAGATTCCCCACAGTGTATTTAAATGTTCACTGTTGAATGTGCTCTCCTCTCCTCACAGCCTATGTTTAGGCCAGATGTGCAGTGATTCAGGGAGTTTGAATACTGTTTCCACCATCTAGATTTAGATACATTTCTTAACCCCATGGCGTGCTGCAGCCAGAGGGGTGGCAAAGAGTCAGACACAACTTAGTAACTGAACATGTCTTCTCTACTGGGCTACATGTTCTTCACGTTTACAAAGTAGCTTTTATAGAGGCTTAATAAAATTGTTGTGGAGACTGAATTCATTAGGACATTGAAAGTGCCTGATACATAGAGATATTTTCTATATTAGCATTGATCTTAGCTATTGGTCTTCCTCTGTGTCGTTGCTGTTAGGAGACCACCTCTTCTCGAAACCTGATTAAGCTGTTAGGCTCCGAACAAGTCTGGTCTCATCTTGACCTGACACAGTTGTTCTAGGGACAAAATATTCAATGAAATGGCATAAATGACAGTGCCTGGTATGTGGTAGGAGGCTATGAAACAAAGAGACATCAAAAATAAATTTTTGATATTTATTGTGTTTTATGCAGTGCGATTAGGAGGGACGTTGGCTAAATCTAAGAAATTGTTCTAGTGCATATCAGCGGTCAAATCATGTACTTAATGGGTTCTGTAACTCAAGAAGACATAGTTCCTTTCAATTTAAGAAACTGTTTATAAATTCATGTTTCAGTGGAAAATTTCAAGGGACCCCTTAGCAGGACAGCAGATAGGTTATGAATCTCTCAGAATTTGTGACCAAAACTTAAAATGCCATCTGAGAGTGTTTCCTTCCCTGGAAGATGACCGTGAGAAAAACAGTTAATCCTGTAGTCAGTAATATTTCCTGAAGTCTCTTTGTTCTTGAGATTTGTTCTAATGGCTTTATCAGTAATCCTTGTGGTTAGTCAATTTAAAAAAAAATAAAGTCTAGCACACCTAAGGAGGAAATTCCAATATGAAAGGCTGGTTATGATTTTAATTTTGTCTTCTTCTCGTTCTCTTTCTTCCCACTTTCCTCCTCTTCCTTCTTCTCCCTGGTTATGATTTTTTAAGTTTTTATGAAGAACTTATGTTTTCTCAGGAGATGCTAGTAGAAAAGAATCTGCCTGTCAGTGCAGCAGATGCAAGAGATGCAAGTTCGATCCCTAGGTCAGGAAGATGCCCTCGAGTAGGCAGTGGCATCCCACTCAAGTATTCCTGCCTGGAGAATTCTACTGGGCAGCGGAGACTAGCAAGAGCCTGGCTGACTACAGTCCATGGGGCCACCAAGAGTCAGACATGACCAAGCAACTGAGCTTGCACATGTGACGAATTTATGTTTTCAGAGTAGTCTTTGTTTTACAGCAAAATTCAGCTGAAGGTACAGAAATTTCCCATACACCTCCTGCCTCCACACATGCATAACCTCCCTGGTTATCAACACTCCCCACCATAGTAGTTCATTAGTTACAACTGAACACATGGGGATGCATCACGGTCACCCAAAGTCACAGCTTGCATTAGGGCTCACTCCTGGTGCTGTGCATTCTGCAGCTTTGGAGAAATGTGCAATGACATGTATCCATCATTATGGTATCGCAGAGAGTGCTTTCACTGCCCTAAAAACCCTCTGTGCTCTGTTTATTCATCCCTTCTTCCCTAGCCCCTGGCAACCATTGATCTTTTCACTGTCTCCTTAGTTTTGTCTTTTCCAGCATGACATATAGTTAGAATCAAATAGTATGTAGCCTTTTCAGATTGATTTCTCTCACTTTCTTGTTGTTGTTCAGTTGTTGAGCTGTGTCTGACTCTTTGTGACCCCATGGACTGCAGCGCATCAGGCTTCCCTGTCCCTCACCAACTCCTGGAGCCTACTAAAATTCATGCCCATTGAGTTAGGGATGCCATCCAACCATCTCATCCTCTGTCATCCCCTTCTTTTTCTTGCCCTCAATCTTTCCCAGCATCCTGGTCTTTTCTAACAAGTCGGCTCTTCTCATCAGATGGCCAAAATATTGGCGCTTCAGCTTCAGCATCAGTCCTTCCAATGAATATTCAGGACTGATTTCCTTTAGGATCGACTGGTTGGATCTCCTCGCGGTCCAAGGGACTTTCTAGACTCTTCTCCAACACCATGGTTCAAAAGCATCAATTCTTCAGCACTTAGTCTCCTTTCTTTCTCTCAATGATATACATTTAAGATTCCTCCATGTCTTTTCAGGGCTTGATAGCTCATTTACTTTTAGCACTGGATAAAATTCCATTGCTGGATCTTCCACAGTGTATGTACCCACTTGCCTTCTGAAGGACATCTTAGTGGCTTCCAGGTTTTTGAAGTTACGAATGTAGTTGCTGTATATCCACACGCAGGTTTTTGTGTGGATATGACTTCAAGTGACTGTTTGAATATCTGTGTTCTTCTGAAAGGAATGATAAGATAGTTTGAACCAGTGCTTCATCGCACCATTATCATTCATTCCTCCATTTGTATATAAAATCAATAGTTGATTACTTGGCATCACTTTGAAAGAACAAGCAGAGAGGGCTTAATAGGGGGGATGGGGCACCCAGCAGAGGCGGAGCCAGAGCCCTTGATGGAGAGGCTGGCGACAGGGAGGAGGGTGGTACCACTGGTGAGCATCTCTGTCCTCACGAACTCCAGCTTGGGAGTGAGTGCTTCCTCTTCTTTCTCTTACCATCTTGACTTTGTCAAGTTTTGAAAACCCAGGCTATTATGTTACCACGTGACTTTATTTTTAACCTGTTTAACTTGTTTTATTTCGTTGCGCTATTTTATTTCACTGCAAACACCAATCTACTGTGAAACACCCTGAGGTTATGTCCTGCCTGTGTTTTATCAGTCACCTTGGGCTTGTCCGGTGATATCCTGCCAGGGACTACAGCTGCTTCTCCAGGTCACTAACTTTGGCAGCAGCATGGTTCTGAACCCTTCTCGTGCAGACAAAATAATCCGGAGAAAATTCCCCAGAGCAGGGAGCCCTGTGAAGGCATCTAAATTATTATGAGAGTACTTACTTTCACATTAGCATCAAAGACCTCATTTTTCTTTCCAAACCCAATTATGAAGAGTGAGATATAAGGTTATAGCCAAATTTTAATTTGTATAACATTCATGACACTATGTGGCTTAGGCCATGGTCTTTTCTATAACCCAGCATCCTTGTCTGCTATCTGGTTCCACAGGGCATTGTTGAGTCACTAGACAAGCAAACTGATGAGTTCATTTACTTTAAAGAATTAGAGATTATTCAAGGCTTAACGTGATACCTGTCCTGTGGCAGGATAAAGGATCATGACAGTTCTACTCCTGTTCCTGATTTGATCTCCAAGCTAAACCTAGAAAAAAATAATCTCAAAACACAACATTTACATGATATCAAGAAAAATAAATAAATACATTGCCACAAATATATTCATAAAGTTGTGAGTGACAGCTAAAGATAGATGATTTGCTTCATCCTTTTTTTTTTTCCTTTTTTTGGTGAGACAGTTCTCCATTTAACTCAGGTGCAGAAAAAAATATTTTCCTTGGCAGAGAAATGATCTGGAGATTGGATCTGCAGAATTAGTGTCCTCCGTAATATGACGGCTGAGACTGCTAGTAATCTGGGAAACCAAAGACTTTGCCTTTCTGTGGTCTTTCCAGAAACATTTCATATGGACTGCCGTTATCTGGATGAAGAAACATCATCAAAAACCATCCTGAAGTAGTGTTTGTCTGGGCTGTTCTTTAAGCTCCGTGACTCAGCTAAATACTTGTACAGCATAAGGAAAATACACCTAAGTCTTGCCTTCTTCCTGGGTATTGAGAATCTTGAAAGAGGGAAGAAGTGTGAATCATAGGTGAAGATTTTTGTTTAATGTTTAATGAATTTTACTGGAAATTCTTTGAGAGAAAGATCAAGGCATGTTACCATAGTAATTCTCTCCATATATTAGTAGTATTTAGGAGAATATAATACATGATTAAGCGATTAATCAAAAGTTTTATAATAATGCCATTTATGATTCTCAGTTGAATGCACTGTAAGAAAGACAATGTCTTCAAGTTTTTCAACCTTGTTCCCATGGAGATGGGCCTCTCAGCTTCTTGTAAAGGGTACATCACTAAAATAATGCACTAAAATGAACAATGGCATTATTAAAAATAGAAAACCCAGTCTAAGTTATCTGCTTTTTAAATTTAGCATTGTTTTAGTTCAGTCACCCAGTCGTGTCTGACTTTTTGCGACCCCATGGATTGCATATTCTCATTTACTTATGCAATATTAAGAGAATGCAAGCCCACTTTGATTTTTTTCATGTTCTTTTCTCCACATCCTCTCATCCTTCATCTCTGCTGATTGATGATTGAAATTGAGCAAGCGGTTGTCACTTTGATAATGCCATCAATTCTACCTTGTATCGGATGCATTATTTATAACACAGTCATCCTGAGAGTATTGTTATTATTATCATCTTTATATTGCAGAGGAGAAGGTTGAAATTGAGCGAAGTTAACATAGGCGAGTATCATGATTGGTAATCGGTAAAACGGAGTTTGGATGTAGGTCTCCTTGGTTTTAAAACCTAGACTTTTCCAGACACTGAGCTCAGGATCTCATTCTACACTGGTAACAGAAAAATGTTTAATAGGTGCTTTTCACGTAAATAGACACAAGCGTGAAACCCTGTTCTCAGAAAAGATAAACACATTTTCCTTTTCTCCTCTGTGTCTACACCTGAGAACAGGAAGTAGGTTGTGGACAGAGCTCTTGCTGATTAGACCCACTTGTTAGCTCTGTGGAATATAGGCATCCCTTTCCTCTGAAATGGGGACCAAAATAGGTTGAAGTTGTCCTCAAGGCTTTTCCTCCCTTTGCAGGAATGGCCACCACCTTCACGGCTGGTGCCCTCTGCTGCCATTTTAACTGTTTGTTTTAATGGCTTCACATCAATTTTATTTTCTGTCTCAAACCAGTTATATAACATAAACCCACTGTGAGAGAACGTTCTGTTTCTAAACTGAAGTGAGGAGCTATGCTCTTTCAACCATGTACTTAGTCAAGAGAGATGGTTCATTTAAAGTGTGAAAGTAGCTAAATAGGGCCGTAAGGAAGCAGCCGCACCACCTTCTTTTCCTTTACTTCTTAATTTTAGAACGACATGACTCTTTCCTCCATTTTAGTCTGGGTATACTTTTTCATTATTCAAAATTCAAGGACTTTTGGAATTCCTTGGTCAACCTTGTGAGAGTTTCTGTAAAGAACCGGAAAGGATAGGGGCTCTTTGTATGCTCTCTGTTTGGCTTTGGGAAACTTGGCTAATAAGCTATATCTTAGCATAGCGTACTGGAAAAGAAGAGAATGAAAACAGAGGAGGCACTTGACTTCTTTACATTATTTCCTTTAAGAGTCTGGTAATACTTTGGCCGCCTGATGCGAAGAACTGACTCATTTGAAAAGACCCTGATGCTGGGAAAGGTTGAGGGCAGGAGGAGAAGGGGACAACAGAGGATGAGATGGTTGGATGGCATCACCAACTCAGTGGACATGGGTTTGAGTGAACTCCAGGAGTTGGTGACGGACAGGGAGGCCTGGCGTGCTGCGGTTCATGGGGTTGCAAAGAGTCGGACACAACTGAGTGACTGAACTGAACTGAATCAGTCTATAGTACACTTCATTATAAACAAGATGAATCTTTTATTAAGATTATTAATGTATTGGAATGTTAAAGAAAGACACAACTAGGTTTTTCAAGTTCGATTCCTGATGGTAGATTAGTGTAAATTGGTGGAGACTTTTTGAAGGAAAAATTTGAAATCTCTATAAAAATATTTAAAAGAACATCTATTCTGATGCAAATTTTCTATTTCTAAAGTCATATCCTAAAGAAATAATTTGGAACATATATGTAGTTATAAACTCCAAGTTTGTTTATTGCAAGGCCCAGTGAAACTACAAACTCATGAAAATCAAACTCATAAAGAATACATTTCAACTAATCGACAATAGGAAATTGGTTAGAAAAGTTACCAATAGGATATAATAGTATTTAACCAACACAAATGATGTTGTAACTATCATCTCTCTATCTATCTACTTCTATCAAATCTATTTACATGGAAAGATACTTATATTTTTATAGAAGTATAGTTGACTTACAGTGTTATGTTAGTTTCAGGTGTACAACAAAGTGACACACACACACACACACACACACACACACACACACATGCCTTTCCATTATAAACTGAAAGTCGCTCAGTCGTGTCCGACTCTTTGCGACCCCATGGACTATACAGGCCATGGAATTCTCCAGGCCAGAACACTGGAGTGTGCAGCCTTTCCCTTCTCCAGGGGATCTTCCCAACCCAGGGATTGAAACCAGGTCTCCTGCCTTGGAGGCAGATTCTTTACCAGCTGAGCCACAAGGGAAGCCCATTATATTATAATACAAATGGAAGTCTATTTTCCACTATATTATAGGCTATTACAAGATATTGAATATAGTTCCCTGTGCTCTACAGTAGGTCTTTGTTTATGCATTATAGATAAAATATAGTATTATTTTTAGAACAATGTTACAAAATATATTCAACATGATCTTATCCAAACTGACAAGTATATACAGAAAAGGTATGAAAGAATACACGAGATGTTAAAAATGTAATATACATGGAACTATGTTTTTCCTCATTAATCTACTTTTTCTATTTTTATTTCAAACAGCAAGTATGACTTTAACATTAAAAGAGAACATTTTTGTAATTCCCTCTTCATAACTGACAAATATTCGAATTGACCTAAACTTTCAGTTACTTTTCTGCAAATCAAGGTGGAAATATTTGGTACTAATTGATGACATAACTTAGATACAGAATTTGGAAATTTAGATCCTAGAGCAGAGATAACTGACAAGTGACTGTCAGTCTTTCCCACCCCCAAACCAAATTAGGTTGTGATTGCAAATCAGTTTCACTGGTCTTAAATATCCCTATTGAAACTTGAAAATTGACTTAAACAGGTCGGCTTCTGTAACAAGTTTAAAATACTACCATTTACATCCACTTTTATACTTTCTTTGCTCAACAGCAATCAGATCATCACATGGAAAGAACTAAGACATGTTATCAGTCATGTTGCTATTCATTGACCTAGTGTGCAGTGAATTGTCCAAAGCTGTGACCTGAAGGCAGTGGGACACTTATTACTTGGTCGTGCACGCATGCTTAGCTGCTTGGTCATGTCAGCCTCTTTGCAACCCTTTGTACTGTAGCCTGCCAGACTCCTCTGTCCATGCGGCTTTTCAGGCAAGAATGCCAGAATGAGTTGCTATTTTCCTTCTCCGGGGGATCCTCCCGACCCAGGGATGGAACCTGCGTGTCCTGCATCTCCTGTGTTGCAGACAGGTTCTTTACCCACTGAGTCATCCGGGAAGCTACCACTTGGTTAAGCATCAGCTTTGTTTTATTTCCCAGTGTAAGATGCCAGGTCCCTCTACTACCTGCCCTACGATACACACTTTAAAATGGCAAGACATAGATAACTCCCAAATATGAAGATGCCTCAAGAAGCGCAGGAGAGAGCCATTCAGTACTGAGGTCTGTTCATCAAATGGGCATTCGGACAGAACGATTTTAATAACTGTGTAGTGATTTGGAGAGGATTTCCCTTACTTTGTTTTTTTTTTTTTTCAGTTCCTATTTTATTTTAATTTTTTAATTTAAATTTTATTTTTTTACTTTACTGTATTGGTTTTGCCATACATTGGATCCACGGCAAGAATAGAGACTCGGATGTAGAGAACAGACGTGTACACAGAGGGGGAAGGAAAGGGTGAGACAGAATTGGGAGATTAGGATTGACGTAGATACATCACCATGTGTAAAATAGCTAGTGGGAACCTGCTACAAAGCACAGAGAGCTCAGCTCAGTGCTCTGGGATGACCTGGAGGGCTGGGGTGGCTTGGAGGGAGGTACGAGAGACAGGGGATCTATGTATACGGATAGCTGATTCGCTTCGTTGGACAGCAGAATGAACACAACAGTGTGAAGCAATTATACTCCAAATTTTAAAAAAAGAAGAAGAAATTTAGTAACTGTGGGCGATGAAGAAAGACTCAATATGTTTTCAAGGCAGGTAGATCAGTTTTCAGATATGGAAGATCCATGCTGGAGTCCCTGGAATGTGGTGCCTGCCTAGCACATACAAACCAATTAGATGGCAAGCGGTGATCTGATTTCTTTTCATTTTCTTTTGGTGGTCATAAAGGTGTTGTCTAATATGACGGAAGCGGAGGATGTCTAAGCTTCTAGAAAACTGACATTCAGTATTTCTGGGCTAATTTCTGCATAAATTATGAGTATAGATGCTGTGAGGTTGGGTGACTCACCTGTGACCTGCAGTCTAGTTGCCTCCCTACCCGGATCCTCAGTGGCATCTAAGGCTCATTATTTCCTACCCCAATTCCCTGATTTCTGTCTTCTTCTGCCTCTCCAATTTATTCTCACAGATAATGAAATGTCTTAGAAGTAGAGTGGGACCTCGCTGTAGCTTTTTTTTTTTCATTATTAGAATAACTCAAATGCATCACTGGGAAGGTCCTGTCTTTGGAATGTAACAGTATAGAGGAAAGCTCAGTAACCACCTGTGGTTGGGAGGCCCTTCTTAGCCTGTGCTCTCACAGACACGAGCTTTTCGGCATTTCACCACATTCGATTGCCAAGCTGAGACTGATGAACAGAGCTTGGAAGATAAAGAATAGAGTCACTGAGTCACTGACTCTCACTACCTGCTGGATGGAGTCAGAGTAGTGATGGAATTCACGTCTCCCCATCCACCCTTGAGAAGTGTCGTGCACTATCAGTTCAGAAACACACTCACAGTTCTAGAGTGTGCCCACTTTTACTTTTACCCTCTTTCTCACATCTGCTCTGGATTGTAACAGTGCTCAGGGCACTTTGATCATTGGACACGTTCGCATCTACACGAGAGCTGATAACACTGCCTCAGACTTCTGTGAGCACCCCACCACCCACTGTACGTGGCATCTCATTTAGACTGTCCTGTGATTCAGAGGGAGTGATCCCTGAGGCCCCCGTTACTCATGAGAACCGACTTGCTTTCCTTTCCGTTTACCTTCTATCAAACAAATCCAGAGGGCTGCCTAGCTGCGATAACCACACTGGGAACCGCAGTTGAGAACTTTGGGTTTAATTGCCACATCTGTTGTTTTCTAGGAAATTGATTTCTTTTTGACCTACTGGTATTTGTCCCCCTCTTGGAAGTAAGAGTTTATGATTCATATTTCAGACTGTGGCATTTTCCAAAGCTCTTGATGGTTTATTCAGGCTTATTTCAGGTAAAAAAAACCCTGTATATTAAAACATTCAGTTTGGCTACTTTTGGCTGGTTTTGTTCCTGTGCCCAGGTGGAATAAAGGAGAGCCACCTTTTATAAAAGGTGAACCATCTGTAGACTTTCTATGCTGACTTATGGTATCTGTAAAATCAGTTTTCTTTCAGAGTTTCACTGACAGAATTATAATGGGTTGAGAATATTTGGCCTCAAACAGTGAAGCTTTGAAACTTTTCTATAAATTTGAAATTACTCAAAAATTTTAAAAAATATATTATTCTAAAATAAAAATCTACCACCACATGGCTGGATTGCCCTAAGATTCTTCAGGACTTACTGTTAATATAATTGGCTTAACAATTAAGCACAAGCACCTCTGTTAACCTTTCTCAGCTGTCTTTATGTCCTATCTTTTTATAATTGCATACAAATATATTTTATTTCCCCAATAAGATTTTTTAAAATTTTATTGAAATGTAGTTGATTTACAATATTGAGTACAACAAAGTGATTCAGTTACACACACACACACACACGTATATATATATCAGATTTATTTCCCTTATACATTATTGCAAAATGCTGAGTATAGTTCCCTGTGCTATACAGCAGGTCCTTGTTGTTTATTATATATATAGCAGTATGTACTGTTAATCTCAAACTCCTAATTTATCCCTCTCCCACTTTGCCCTTCAGTCAGTTCAGTTCAATTCAGTCACTCAGTCGTGTCCGACTTTTTGTGACCCCATGGACTGCAGCACACCAGGCCTCTCTGTCAATCACCAACTCCCACAGTTCACTCAAACTCCTGTCCATTGAGTTGGTGATGCCATCCAACCATCTCATCCTCTGTCATCCCCTTGTCCTCCTGCCCCCAATCCCTCCCAGCATCAGTGTCTTTTCAAATGACTCAGCTCTTCACATCAGGTGGCCAAAGTATTGGAGGTTCATCTTCAACATCAGTCCTTCCAGTGAATATTCAGGACTGATTTCCTTTAGGATTGACTGGTTTGATCTCCTTGCAGTCCAAGGGACTCTCAAGAGTCTTCTCCAACACCATAGTTCAAAAGCATCAATTCTTCAGCACTCAGCTTTCTTTATAGTTCAACTCTCATATCCATACATGACCACTGGAAAAACCATAGCTTTGATTAGATGAACCTTTATTGTCAAAGTAATGTCTCTGTTTTTTAGTATGTTGTCTAGATTGGTCATAACTTTTCTTCCAAGAAGTAAGCGTCTTAATTTCATGGCTGCAATCACCATCTGCAGTGATTTTGGAGCCTAAAAATATAAAGTCTGTCATTGTTTCCACTGTTTCCCCATCTATTTGCCATGAAGTGATGGGACCAGATGCCATGATCTTCATTTTCTGAATGTTGAGCTTTAAGCCAACTTTTTGACTCTCCTCTTTCACTTTCATCAAGAGGCTCTTTAGTTCCTCTTCACTTTCTGCCATAAGGGTGGTGTCATCTGCATATCTGAGGTTATCAATATTTCTCCCAGCAGTCTTGATTCCAGCTTGTGCTTTATCCAACCCAGCATTTCTCATGATGTACCCTGAATATAAGTTAATTAAGCAGGGTGACAATATACAGCCTGACATACTCCTTTCCCTGTTTGGAACCAGTCTGTTGTTCCATGTCCAGTTCTAACTGTTGCTTTCTGACCTACATACAGGAGGCAGGTCAGGTGGTCTGGTATTCCCATCTCTTTCAGAATTTTCCACAGTTTGTTGTCCACACAGTCAAAGGCTTTGGCATAGTCAATAAAGCAGAAATAGATGTTTTTGGGAAACTCTCTTGCTTTTTCGATGATCCAGTGGATGTTGGCAATTTGATCTCTGGCTCCTCTGCCTTTTCTAAATCCAACTTGAACATCTGTAACTTCATAGTTCATGTACTGTTGAAGCCTGGCTTGAAGAATTTTGAGCATTATTTTACTAGTGTGTGAGATGAGTGCAATTGTGCAGTAGTTTGAGCATTCTTTGGTGTTGCCTTTCTTAGGGATTGGAATGAACATGACTTTTTCCAGTCTTGTGGCCACTGCTGAGTTTTCCAAATGTGCTGGCATATTGAGTGCAGCACTTTCACATCAGCATCTTTTTAGGATTTGAAATAGCTCAACTGGAATTCCATCACCTCCACAGGCTTTCCTCTTTGGTAACCATAAGCTTGTTTTCTGTGTCTGTGAGTCTATTTCTGTTTTGAATATAAATTCCTTTGTATCATTGCTTTTTAGATTCCACCTATTAGTGATATTGTATGATTTTTGTCTACGTCTGGCTTGCTTCACCTAGTATGATAATGTCTAGGTCCATTCATGATGCTGTAACGGCATTGTTTCATTCTTTTTATGGCTGAGTAATATTCCATTGTATATACGCTCCACGTCTTCTTTATCCACTCATCAGCCAGTGAACATTTACGTCACTTCCATGTCTTGGCTGCTGTGAACTGGGCTGCAGTGGTCATTGGGGTGCATGTATCTTCCTGAATTATTGGTTTCTCCTGATATGCGCCCAGGAGTGGGATTGTAGGATCAGATGGTAGTTCTATTTTTAGATTTTTAAGGAACCTCCATACTGTTTTCCATTGGCTGCACCAATTTACATTTCCACCAGCAGTGTAGGAGGGTTCCCTTTTCCCAGTACAATTTTATAATAACCTTTTTTATTTTGGAAGAAGTTCAGACTTACAGAAAAGTGGCAAAGGCAGTAAAGAAAGGTTCTGTATATGCTTTCTCAGCTATCTCCATTTTACACAGTAAGAATTCTAAACTTTTTACTGACAAAGAACATGTCCCTTTTGTCTCTAAAGCCCTTCATAGCACTGAAAACCTTTCATGTACGTAGTACTTACTCACTGGATCTTAATACATTGAGGATAGATAGACAATTGCAAAAACACATTTTATCTGATTTATATCTTATATGTAAATAAGGGCAGTTGTAATTACTAAATATACTATACAAACACCCAATGTAATTGCAAGTTCAGCACAAGCTGTCATTTGTTTTAAATTTTCTGTGTCTTTTCTATGGGATTATAATGGTGGCTTCAGTTCTGCAAATGTTGTGCTTGAGACTTTGAGAGAGATAAGAGGTGGTCCATTTCTCTAAACTGATAGCAGGTTATCATAGGAATCATCTTTTAGGAAACACTGACATTTATTTCATTATGTTATACCTGAATGATGTATTGTGTGAGCTAGTTTTATAAGATTAACTCACATCAACAGAAGCTATTTCAAATTTGGTTAGTGATGAGAAGCCATCGAAAGGGGAGTATCACCCAACATCCTTTCTCAGCTGGCTTTGAAATTCTTAGTTAAGAATCATCTTTATAAATATGGTCATTACCCAAGTCTTCTAGCTAGGTCCTATCCTGAAGGTGTACTGCCCTTCAAAAACCAGTCAGAAAAGCACACAGAGCATATTGGAAAGACCTGCGGACTGATATTGTTCCTATGTGTAAAGATGAAAGCAGTGAAATCTTGAAGCCAAGGCCACAGTAAAATATTTTGTCTGCCACTGGCATTGAGCAGAGAAAGCTCTGAGCAAGTTTAAAAGCTACTATTTGCATAGAGAATGCTATAATTCAAGAGCAAAATCAACATTTCTTGAGCTTATTTGCATTTGATTATGTATCTATGTGGGGATTTTTATAACAGCCTCACTAGATAGATATAAGAATGAAAAACAGCCTTGTCTGTGGAAAATAGATAGTAAAGCAAAACTCAAATAATTTGTATTAAATTTTGGATTGCTTCCTTAGAATAAATCCCAAGGATAAATTAAATCATGTCCAAGATGCCAAAACGTCATTCATTGCCTGACATTCCTAAAGCGGTCTCTTCTTTGGAAAGAAACTGATGCCACCCTATGTATCTTTGTTTCTCAAAGACAAATCAGCCAAGATCATTACTGATGGATGTGCTAACCTTGGGTCCAGTAGTTAATCAGGCTAAGCTATACTGGGAGGGGCCATAACTCTAGATAGACAGGTGTCACGCAGGGAGAGCATCACTCAAGTTGACAGGTGTTCAAGTGGAGATTAAGGAATAGTTGGGTTGAAGGGTCCAAAATCGGGCTTCAGGTCACACTTCTGCTTCTGCCAGGACTTGGTTCCCGTCTGATTTGATGAAACATCTATTTTTCTACTCCTGTGTTGAATCACATAAGCATAGCCTTCTAAAGTGACTCATCTCTTTTCTCTCCCCAAGCATAACCAGGCTGATAGAAAATGTGTGGGATAATCTAGTCCCTTTTCAACTCTAAGCCTCTTAGAAATTCCCTTCCTCTCTGCTGAAGGCGCTGGATGCTTTATCTTCCAACGTGATGAGCAAAGACTGTTTGAATAATGCCAGTCCATGCAGAAGCCAGGGCTGCAAATTCCCTGATGAATTCTGAGACGCCGCAGCAGTTGATTCAGCTTGGCAGCTTTCCTGAAAGTGGGGATCAGGCACGGTTAACTCTCTCGGGAGACGAATGAGAAAGCAGAGGGGGTGCTTGGTATAACCACAGAAGCGCCAGGCAGTGCGCTGAAAGGTTGAGCTCTGTTTTCCTCTTCATCTCGAACAGGATGATGACTTCAGTTCCTTTGTTACGTTGAATGTCTCTTTTGGCTCTACACATGAGCAGTAAGAAACACTGAACAAATCCATTAGTCCTTGCTGGAGGCTGCCATTTTTGAAACCCGGGGAGAGCTGGCAAAGAAAAGGGATGTCTTACTCCCCCAGTCACGTCCTCTGGGAATTGCTCAGATGTCCACGTTAACAAAAGCCAACCAACCCTTTGCAGCAGAAACTAGCCACTTGGTTTGACATCCTCGATGTACCTGGTGTAGCTTCCATGGTAGCTCACGGTCTCACAATGTGAACGTTCCCAGCTTACGTCATGTGTTTCCAAAGAGACAGGTACGTGGTTCATGAGTCAGCTCATCCCCTAGACTCCCCTGCCCACTGTGACGCACACCAGCTCACATGTCCAATTGAGTTCAGTGACCCAGTCAGTTTGATTGTACCTGCTTTTCTCTTATTTTCCTAGACCATTCTTCCCTTTCTTCTTTATTCATCTGGTCAACCCATTCATTGGTTTTTAACTTAGATGTTGTTTTCCTGGGACTCCGTGCCTGACCTACCCTACACTGAGTTAGGCTTCCCTTATAAGTGGTTCTATAATCCCTTGTGATGTCCCCCAGCATGAGACGTTGGTTCCCGCAATGTCATAGTATATATATTTATTTGCATTCACTCCTCCAAAGGTTTTCTTATGGGTGTGGATACACCCATGTATTTAGAAGGGATCAGATGTATGGGATAGTTGATCCCTCAGCCCCAGGACACTCAACAGGGTCGGGCAGTGGAGTGGGTCAAGTGCTGATACACAGAGTCTCAACTCTTTACTCCAGTACAGATGCTATCACTGTTTTCTCTGAGCCTGAGTGTGAAACTACTCAAGAATCACCACCATAATAGATCGTAAGGTCTTTGATGGTAGGATGCATGTCAGGTTATTTCATCACAGTCTCCTAGAACCAGGTACAGTGCCTGACAGACCCATGAGAGAAATCTGATAAATATTTACTGAGTGAAAAAAAGTTCCTTCTAGGAAGACTGAGTCTTTTCTGATTCATAGCATCACAAGCCTATCTCACAGGCTGTGAGTAGGAATATAGAAAGTTGAAGAAACAATAGCTGAATGATCATAACCAGTTAATGACCAGTTGATATTCTGGGAATGCTTTCCCTGACTTTTGTTGTTGTTCAGTTGCTCAATCATATCCGACTCTTTGCAACGCTGTGGACTACAGCACACCAGTTTTCCCTGTCATTCACTGTCTCACAGAGTTTGCTCAAACTCATGTCCATTGAGTCAGTGATGTCATCCAGCCATCTCATCCTCTGATGTCCCCTTCTCCTCCCGCCTTCAGTCTTCCAGCATCCGGGTCTTTTCCAATGAGTTGGCTCTTTGCGTCAGGTAGCCAAAGTACTCGAGCTTCAGCACCAGTCCTTCCAAAGAATAGTCAGGGTTGATTCCCTTTAGGATTGACTGGTTTGATCTAAAATGAATTCATAGTTGCAGCCTACCTGTGTATGGGAAATGGACGTGAACTGCTATTGTATACAGACAGCTTACAGGGTGATGGTTTGAAGCCTGACTGTGTGAAGACTCCAGGCTCTTCTGTTATTGACACTGGGCTCCTGAGTGGGTTGTGGTAACTTACCCCCACCACAGTTTTTACAAATGAAGACAATAGCAGTGCCCACCTCTTAGGGCTGTGTGAGAATTAAATGAGTCACTGTGTGCAAAATTTTTCAAGCAACACCTGACATCAGCACAGGTCTTTGTCACGGTGTTATGTAAAGGCTGCCTTTCAGGCACCTGTGATCCAGGTATTTTTTTTGTGGAAACTTAGATTTAGAACAATACCAGCCCAAGAGTCACCTTTGTATGAAAAAGTGAAAGTCGCTCAGTCGTGTCCGACTCTTAGTGACCCCATGGACTAAAGTCCATGGAATTCTCCAGGCCAGAACACTGGAGTGGATAGCCTTTTCCTTCTCCAGGGGATCTTCCTAACCCAGGGATTGAACCCAGGTCTCCCGCATTGCAGGCGGATTCTTTACCAGCTGAGCCATAAGGAAAGTCACCTTTGTATGCATGCCTTCAAGACACAGCTCCTCTCCATGCACCAAATTATAGTATGATTGCAAAAGGAAAAAAAAATCAACTAGCAATCTTAAATTCCTGAATTGTTTTAAATTCTAATTTCTTAAAAAATCATCTCAACCTTAATAGGAAAAAAAATGCTTTGACCATCTTCCATCATTAGCCATTCTATTATCATCAGGGTAAGCTATGAAAGGTGGAAAAAAGAGGGGAAAGGCAAAAACGGAAAAAGGTAAGGAACTTGCTGTGAGCTCAGCTGATCCAAAGGCTGGGAGAAGGTCATGGCTCATCATAAACAGTGACAGCTTATTACCATTTTGCGAGTAAATTTCAACCATTTGGAGCCTTTCCCTGGGGGCTTAGAGAGGAGCCAGTCGTCTCTTGCCCCTGAGGCTGTTCTTTGCAAAGAAGTGTCTGGTGTTAGCCTCTCCATGATCTAACATATGGCTTCCAGATGTCTCTCTGAGCCAAAGGTGTGCTGGTTCTTCTGCCACAAGGCTCCCTTGATGAGCATCCATCACTGACAAATTTCTTTCCCTGATTTTATCTTTCCTCTGAGACCAGGTATTACGCTAAGGGTGATGGTCCTCATTTCTAATTATGAAAGAACACATGGAAATTTTTCAGTGTGCCGTTTTCCCAGAATTGCTCTTCTGTGTTCTTAAATGATCAAAATAATGTTTTGGCTATCATTCATTTAAACTGTTTTCAGCTTATTCTTTAATTGTCCTGATTCTGTATGCTAAGTCGCTTCGGTTGCGTCCGACTCTTTGCGACCCCATGAACTACACCCACCAGGCTCCTCTGTCCATGGGATTCTTCAGGCAAGGATACTGGAGTGGGTTGCCATGCCCTCCTCCAGGGGATCTTCCCAACCCAGGGATCTAACTTGCATCTCTTATGTCTCCTGCATTGGCAGGTGGATTCTTTACCACCTGATTCTGTGCCTACACATAAACAAGCAGCATTTCATACACTGATGTTTCTTCTCAGTTTCCATGATCTAACTTTTGACTGTGTTCTCTGTTCGCTGATGCCCTTCTTCATCTCGACCCCAGCTGTTGGCTCTCTCCCTACATTCCAGCCTTGAAGTGCCCTCTAAGACTTCCTTGGCTTCCATTCTCTTGGTTTTTGCTGTTCCTTGCAAGTAGATGACTCCTCAGCCTTCATCTCATCTTCTTTCTCACTTGTAGTTTCAGTTGAGTGTTCTAGTACTGAGGGATCATAAGTGAACATAACGGAGACCAGAGGTGCTGTCTGGGGCTGGACCGATGACTGAAATGAACATTTCTATTCAGAAACAGTGAGAGCAGTTATAAGGAGTCTTGGAGGAAAATCTGAGGAAAAGTGGAGTCAGGGCAAAAGGGAGAAAGCCAAGAACAGGGTCAGAAAAGGCTCAGATTGTTTACTTACTGAAATATTTACTTGCTGTCCAGCTCTTTTCTCTCTCTTTTATAGCTAGAAAAATAACATGTACTTTTGAGGAGCATATGGATATCAGAGTAAACTACACATTCACCAGCAATAGCAATACCTAGAGTTAGTGGTTGTTAATATCTTGGTGTATAACCTTTCATAACCTTCCTTTGACATTTATAAATACTCACAAATCATAAGACAATCACCTTTATAACCTGCTTTTTAAACAGTATGTGTGAATATCTCACATATTCACATTTTGAAATATCTTAGAGTATGAATTTTATGGATACACCGTGGTTCAGCATATAGGTTTATATAATCTGTTTAGCATTCCCCTATTATTGGATGTCCAGGTCATTTAAGAGCAACTTTTTAAAACCCCAAGGACAAGACTTCCATGGTGGGCCAGTGGCTAAGATTCTGCACTCCTGATGCAAGGGGCCCAGATTTGATCCTAGGTTGGGGAACTAGATCCCAAAAGCTACAACTAAGACCCCACACAGTGAAATAAATAAATAGACATTTAAAAAAACCCAAGGACCCATTTGAGGGATTCATGGAGAAACCCCCTTTGGGTCCATCTTTAATGGCTAAAGGAGAGGAGAGGACATGTAAGCCACTGGAAGGAGCATCGTTCTAGGAGCCAGGAATGGGTTTCTAGGCCATGACCACCTATGATCTATGTGTTACCATCTTTATGACTCTGGGTAAGTTACTGCACACTTTGGGTGGCTGCTTTTCCTCGTTTATATAATTGAGGTCTTGGGTTAGTTTAACCCTCAGGTCCTTTCAGCTCTGACATTTAAAAATTCTGCATGACTGAGGATAATGCATGAAGAATAGTCAATTGTGTAGCTTGGGATTCTGGTGAAAGCCCAGAAGTGTGGAACTCAGGCCTAAGCTCCTGGAATGAGAATAAAATTTATCCTCTTTACAAGGTACCAATTTGTAATTACAGTTCACTCATTCATTAGTGAATTCTGTGGTCCTCCCAACCCCACGCCCCCATCTTTGGCAAGCAAGTGCTTCCACCAAGAAGATGCACTTGGAAAATTAGTTTGGAACTTTTAGAGAATCTGTGTGTTTAAGAGGGGAATAAAATAAAGAATCTACAAAAAACAGAAGCTGTAAGAAGCACTTAACTTCCGTTAAGTGACACTGGGTCACCCACCTACCACCCTTGGCTCCCTGGCCTCTAAATGAGTCTCTACACATTGTCAGATTTTCTTTATTTCCTTTGAAACCTGTCCAGAAACTCAGCTAATTATTTATTGATTCGTGTTGGTGTTTCGCTCATCGCTTGTAAACTCATGTCACCTTTGATGAAGATTGTAAAAGTTACATTCTCCTTTAACAAAATGTCAAACTATAAAAAATATCACAGCTATTTATACAGCTAAGTTGAGGTTTTCTCATTTCTCATTACATTTTTGCATATGTAATTTCTAAATATGCATGTCCCTCTCCAATCTACCTTTCCCTACCCCTACATCCTGTTCTCAGATAGTCTGAAAAGCACAGTCGAAATCACTTACAGGAGTTAATAAATTACATGAATCTTTTAGAGTAGTAAGGTGAAATTTTTGTCTTGTGTACATTTTGGCAAAAAAGAAAAAAAAAATGAAGGTTTACTAAGCAGGGACTATACAGCGGGCCCTCTCTAGGTGGTTTGTGCTATCTTCGTAGGTAATAGTGTGGGATAAGTATTACTGTTCCTCACTTCTCCATAAGGGAACAGAGGCGCAGAGAGATCCAAGACCACATAGCACAGCCAGACTGCGAACTGCATGTCACCCGACTCCAAAGCTCACCTGTCACTCCACGATCACATGCACACACGGATGGGAATCTCCAGCCTAGGTGCTCATCTGAAGGTCTGCAGCTCACCAGGGTGCTGCAGAGGCCTTTCTGAAGGCCTGGCAAGGCAACTGCAAATGATTTTCAGAAATCCTTAAGAATGAGGAAACAAAAAACAACCAATGGAGAACAAGCAAACGGATCCAATTTTCATTTAATACAATTTCCTCACTTCACAAGGATAACCGTAGTCTGCCCTGTGACATTCCCCTTTGATAGCTATTTGCACGACTGAGCGATGTCACTCTCACTTTTCACTTTCATGCATTGGAGAAGGAAATGGCAACCCACTCCAGTGTTCTTGCCTGAAGAATCCCAGGGACAGGGGAGCCTGGTGGGCTGCCGTCTATGGGGTCGCACAGAGTCGGACACGACTGAAGCGACTTAGCAGCAGCAGCAGCAGCAGTGGCTCAGATGGTTAAGGATCTGCCTACAGGGCAGGAGGCCCAGGTTCGATCCCTGGGTCAAGAAGATCCCCTGGTGAAAGAAATGGCAACCCACTCCAGTCTTCTTGCCTGGAGAATTCAACGGACAGAGGAGCTTGGCGGGCTACAATCCATGGGGTCGCAAAGAGTTGGACACGACTGAGCAACTAATAAGATAAACCGGTGAAATTGACAGAAACCCTTGCTCTCTCGATGGCACCCCACTCCAGTACTCTTGCCTGGAAAATCCCATGGATGGAGGAGCCTGGTAGGCTGCGGTCTATGGGGTCTCAAAGAGTCGGGCATGACTGAGCAACTTCCCTTTCACTTTTCACTTTCATGCATTGGAGAAGGAAACGGCAACCCACTCTAGTGTTCTTGCCTGGAGAATCCCAGGGACGGGGGAGCCTGGTGGGCTGCCGTCTGTGGGGTCACACAGAGTCGGACACAACTGAAGTGACTTAGCAGCTTGCTCTCTCAGCAGTGTCCTGCTGTGTGTAATAAATAATGTGATCCTTATATTTCTCTTGAATAATGAAGATACATATGGTCTTAGGTCAGGAATCTATAAAAGCCAAGAGATCTCATTAAAGAGAAAGTCTCCAGGGCCTTATTGTGCATTTTTGCAACCACACACCCTCAACAGCCTATGGTGTGGTCCTCACAATGTCTTGACACGAACTGGGAGTCATACAGTGCCCTCTCCTTGTAATAGTAGCTTTCACTGCCTCCTATTACATCTTCAACACTCTTTGACTGTGAAGTTAATTCTTCTGAGCAGTGTAATACAACTGAATGAAACCGGATGTAAAAATCTTAATCCAGTTAAGGAAGCAAAGAGGTTTTCTAGGTATTTTTAAAGTAGGTTAGGAAGGCTTGTAAACAGAGGAGCAGGGAACTGTCCCCCTGGGGACTCACTCTTCTGTCACCAAGACAGGAAAACGTCCCAGTTCCCTGACTCTGCAGCCTATTTCTGCTGTGATTATATCATAATTGGAAAACCAGTGGTTCCCATAGTGTGGTCTCTGGGAAGTGATACCAGTTTAACGTGGGAGCTTACTGGACCCACCTCAAAGCTACTGAATCAGAATCTCTAGGACTGGGGCCAGCAACCCACTTCAGCAAGTGATTCAGAGGCATGCTTGGGCCCAAGAACAGCTGCTGTCCCAAGCCACTGTCTAGTCAACTGTGAATGAAATGATAGTATTGCACATGTAAAAAATTTCATTTAAATTTAGTAAATAAGAAAAGACATGTATATTAGCTGCTCAGTCATATCTGACTCTTTGTGACCCCATGGACTGTGGCCCTTTAGGTTCCTCTCTCCAGGAAAGAATGCTGGAGAGGATTGCCATGCCCTTCTCCAGGTGATCTTCTAGACCCAGGGGTGGAACCTGGGTCTCCTGTATCACAGGAAAATTCTTTACTGTCTGAGCCACCAGGGAAGCCCAAGAGACAGCAAAATCACCTTTAAATGTAGTAAATAAGAAAGGGCATACTTGCCTTATGATACGGGCAGGTGATTGAGAATTTCACAGGTAGTAACTAATCATCTTGAGAATTCTTGAAGCTAGGATGTCTGACAGTTCTACGGCCAAAATAAAAGTAACATTTATTCAGTCGACTTCTATTTAGGACCAGCTGCATGATGGGAACTCTTCTAGAAGGATACAGACGTGGGAGAGCAAAATCCCTACTCTCGTGGAATTTTCTGTATTTTTCCAACTGGGAACAGACAAACAATAAACAAAGAGTAAACACATCCATTTTGAGTAGTCTGTCCTGTATGATTAGAGGGGAGAGGTGCTCTGAGGTGCTCTGAAGCTGATTGAAAGGATGGAGAGTGCTGAGGCATGCTGCTTATTCAGCTGCTGCAGAAGCCCTCTGATCATTTAAAGGGAGAGACTGGGAGAGCCATGCAGAAATCTCGTAGCTTCCTAGGCAGAGGGAGCTGTGGGTGGAAGTGTCTTGAATCAAGAATGTGCTAAGCATCAGACAACACATTTACTATGAACGCATTGCCTCTAATTAGGACCTAGTGGATTCTGCTGATCCATGTCCCGGAGGGATAAGAAATTGTTCCACGTAGTACTTTTGTAAACCAGTGTCCTTTCTCTCACTCATAAGTTTGGAAAGAACAAAAGAAACCTAAAGAGCAGATTGCCTGGTGTGTTAGGTGTACCTTTTAATTTGTTGATCAGGAAGCTCAAACCTACTTGCAAACTAGATTTGGAGGGGAGTGGGAGGTTATGACAGATTCATAAAGCTCAGTTCTTTATTCTAAGCTCTGCTCCTTTCTTTGTTTCATTGCCGGGGCAAGATTTCAACCAAGTCAGAGACTTGGGTTATCTTTGATCTCATCTTTCTTCTTTACCCTCTTCTCTGCAGTCTAGTCTGAATCTGTCAACTGCATCTCCTGAAGCTTTCTGTGACTACCTCCATCAGTTTTCACCTGGATTATCCTCACAGCCCCTAACTAATATCCCTGGTTCCAACCTCCATTCACTCCAATTCATCATCCATAATTTTACAAATTACAAAAACATGGGCATTAGTCACAGCCCTCCTCAGAAATTTTTCTACTGACACAGTGCTCAGGTCCAATCTATTCAGGCCCCAAATCAAGATCTTCCATAATCTGCCCCAAACTGCTTTTTCCCACTCTCGCTTCCCATATACCCTCCTATTTATTACAGCTCAAAACCCGAAGAAGCTGGCGTTCTCTAATCCAGTTTTCAAAATCCCTTTTGCACTTCTAGATATAATTCAAATGCCAGCGCCTGCAGGCAGGCTTCCCTGATTTTCCAACTAAAGAGGAATTGCTCCTCCCTGTGATGTGGCAAGTTACTTTTATTTCTACTTAGAACTTTGTCTTGTTTTACAGTTATGTGTTGACCTTTATCTCTCATTTGATTTTGATCTATTTTAGAGTGAGGTTTTAGTCATTTTTATTTTTCTCCAATTCTTAGGACAATGTTATACATGTAATTACTTGCTAAATTGAATTCAATTAAGTATTCAACATAGGTAAGATATATATTATAAAATAAAAACATGACTTAGCTCTTCCTTAAGCAAAATATTTGACTTACTGTTACACTTCTGTTTTACCAAACCTGGAAAACAATTCTTTTTCCTTTTTCAAAACTATGTTTCCTTGATATTTCTGAATTTCTAGTTATTGAGAACTTTCTTCTTTCCCCTTCAAATGTGATCATTTTTGGCTCAGGGCTGAGCTGTGCAGAGAAATTCCTCATATATCTATCTTATATCGAGTAACACACACACAAAACACAAGCATGCATGTGTATTTCTTTCAAAAGATGATGAAAAAGCAAAACAGTAAGTGAAGCTTTCAATGAATTTTTAGAAAATTACTGCCCTTCGGATATTTTTATGATCATTCACACATGACAGTTGCTAACAGTCTTTATGATCCTTACTTTAACCAACAGATGTTCTCCTCACATTGCTATAATTATTCTTATCTTGTGGTTAAGATACAGTACAAAGAATTTAAAGTAGAAAGACAGATGTTTATAAAGGTCTTGCAGTTTGATTAGCCATATGTTAACATGTCCTGCCTAACTGCATAACACAAGTCCTAATAGTGCTGTAACAGGTCTTTTAATCGTGGTGAGATCATGGTACAGAACGCAGGGCATATTGCAAATAACTAGGACATTGACTAAGGGGGAAACACATTTTTCCATAAGGAGTAGCATGCAATATCATTGTAAATCTAGCAAAATGTATATCGCTGCTGCTGCTAAGTCGCTTCAGTCGTGTCCAACTCTGTGTGACCCCATAGATGGCAGCCCACCAGGCTCCTCTGTCCCTGGGATTCTCCAGGCAAGAATACTGGAATGGGTTGCCATTTCCTTCTCCAGTGCATGAAAGTGGAAAGTGAAAGTAAAGTCATTCAGTCATGCCCGACTCTTCGTGACCCCATGGACTGCAGCCCACCAGGCTCCTCTGTCCATGGGATTTTCCAGGCAAGAGTACTGGAGTGGGCTGCCATTTCCTTCTCCAAAATGTGTATTAGTTCATTTTAAATTTCACATACTACTAATTTATTTCCTATAGTTCTTATAAACCTCAAATTACTTCTTATTACAAAATTGTGTTATATTACTTGGGAAATGAAATAAAAATTTCACAATTTGTGATTTATGGATTTATGTAACCAGTAGCTAATGATTTGGCAACCTCTTGTGAGCTTTGCTGACTAAGGTCTGTCTAGTCAAGGCTATGGTTTTTCCAGTAGTCATGTATGGATGTGAGAGTTGGACCATGAAGAAGGCTGAGTGCCGAAGAATTGATGCTTTTGAAGTGTGGTGTTGGAGAAGACTCTTGAGAGTCCCTTGGACTGTAAGATCCAACCAGTCCATTCTGAAGGAGATCACCCCTGGGATTTCTTTGGAAGCAATGATGCTAAAGCCGAAACTCCAGTACTTTGGCCACCTCATGCAAAGACTTGACTCATTGGAAAAGACTCTCATGCTGGGAGGGATTGGGGGCAGGAGGAGAAGGGGACAACAGAGGATGAGATGGCTGGATGGCATCACTGACTCGATGGACGTGAATCTGAATGAACTCCAGGAGTTTGTGATGGACAGGGAGGCCTGGGGTGCTGCAATTCATGGGGTCACAAAGAGTCGGACACCACTGAGCAACTGAACTGAACTGAACTGTGGGTAAAACCAATTTCTCGGAAATAAGAATAAAAATGAGGGGGGTTCAGGATTGGGAACTCATGTACACCCATGGTGGATTCATGTTGATGTATGGCAAAACCAATACAGTATTGTAAAATAAAGTCAAATTTTTAAAAAAAGAATAAAAATGAACAGCATCATACACAAAGACTTTGTTATTTTTTTAATTTAAAGAACAGAAATCATGAAGTTCATTGACAGTAAGGCTTCTGTCTTGAGATTCTTCAAGGACACCTTACAAGTTAAATGAGGATTTTTATCAAGATTGTTTTGTTTCAGGGCGAGGACAATTTCATTTTCCTCACCCTCACTTTTTAAAATTATTTTCCATTATGGTTTGTCATAGGATATTGAATATAGTTCTGTGTGTTATATACTAGGATCTTTTATATCCATCCTATTTATAAAAGTGTATATCTACCAACCCCTACGTCTCATTCCATCCCTCCTCCAAAACCCTCCCCTGGAGTAACCGCAAGTCTGTTGTATAGGTCTGTGATTCTGTTTCTGTTTCATGGGTCAGTCCATTTGTGTGACGTTTAGATTCCACACAGAAGTGGCATCATTTGGCATTTGTCTTTCTGACTTGCTCCACTTAGCCTGATAGTCTCTAGTTGCATCCGTGTTACTACAAATGACATCATGCCATCCTTTTTTATGACTGCATAGTATCCCGCTGTGTATACATATGTATTGCATCTTCTGACTCTGGGTCTCCGCTCCTGACGTGCTGTGATTCTCTGGGCCCACCTGTCTTTACAGTCTCAGGGGAGCAGTTTGCCTTGTGATCTCAGTTCTCAGACAGAACTAAGAGAAGTTATTGATTTTCGACTTGTCTAGGTTTCCTTGGTGTGAAGCTGAGAATGACAACTTTCAATCTTTTTATCAGATTAGAAACAGGAAGCCCATAGCTTTTCTGACACCAGTCAAGTTCCACACATGTCAATCGGTTGTTTTGTCCCTGTGGCCACCTGAATCTGGAAACCATTCAACTGAACTCAAACTTCTTTAAAACTGTCGTTGCCAGTTGAATTATAGAAGCTGTACACGATCATTTTGTCAGACTATTTCCCCATGGAGGGCGCATCCTTTGATGATGTTGTGTAAGAAATTCAAGAATATATTGGGTTTTGGGTAGTGACTGTTGCACAATTCTGTGAATTACTGCTGCTGCTAAGTTGCTTCAGTCGTGTCCGACTCTGTGCGACCCCATAGATGGCAGCCCCCCAGGCTCCCCTGTCCCTGGGATTCTCCAGGCAAGAACACTGGAGTGGGTTGCCATTTCCTTCTCCAATGCATGAAAGTGAAAAGCGAAAGGGAAGTTGCTCATTCGTGCCGAACTCCTAGAGACCCCATGGACTGCAGCCCACCAGGCCCCTCTGTCCATGGGATTTTCCAGGCAAGAGTCCTGGAGTGGGGTGCCATTGCCTTCTCTGCTGTGAATTACTAATAACCATTAATTTGTATACTTTAAGTGGGTAAATTTTATGGTATGTGGATTGTATCCCAAAGTTATTTAAAAAAAAAAATATATATATATATATATAGGGCATATGGTTAATCTTGAGAAATTAATCTCTTTAAAATATGCAATACAAAGTTTTTTATGCTGGGTTAAGGAAGGACATTGAGGGCTTCCCTGGTAGCTCGGTGGTAAAGAATCCACCTGTCAATGCAGGAGACCTGGGTGTTGTGAAGATCCCCTGGAGAAGGGAATGGCTACCCACTCCAGTATTCTGGCCTGGAACATCCCGTGGACAGAGTAGCCTGGCGGGCTATAGTCTGCGGGGTCACAGAAGATCTGGACATGACTGAGCAACTAACATTTCATTTTCAGTTCCTAAAGAGCTAAGATTGCTTGTAACTGTTTTCTCCAGTTATAATGTTATCTGTAGTTCATTTGTGATGCTGCCGCCCTCCCGTTCTTACCATCTTGATTGCTAAGTCAGTATCCCCACAGACCAATGTGTAGCCGACCTGGTACAGTGCTCAGAGCCCACACTAATACGGTACCGAGGGCAGTCACCCTTTTGTTCTCACGGTCACATCACTCTAGAAGTACAATCACTCTTAGAAGTCGAATAACTTTTAGGAGGACAGTACAGTTGTAAGCACAGAATTGGTGTAGATGTGAATGGGCATTTAATTAAAACAGAAACTGGGGTAAACATGTAACAGCCTTGATAACCTCCATCCTAAATTATTGTTGAATATCCCATCCTTCCATAACCACTAAGCTCCGAATCAAGGTGCTAGCTCAGAAACAGCAGGTAGGCATCAACTGAATATTTCTTGTTTGTGTTCTGACATAGTATTTCATGAGCAAGAGCACCACAGCTCTTGTGATTTTGGAAAGTTATTTTCAAATAAAAAGGTGACAAAAAATTTTTGGAAGAAACTGTGAGACAGAGATTTCTTAGGGGATAATTTGTTAATCTCATAATAAATCTGCTTGTGTTGGAGTGAGTAATAGAGAGAACTTGGCAAGGATTTATGGTTAGATGTTTGCTGTGATATAACTTTAGGATGATATCCAAAAAGATAAAATATAATAGGTACACTGAGATGTCTGATTAATACTTACAGGAGCCTCCATCCTTGAAAACCCATTTAAAGCTGGTAATTATTATCATGGGGAAAATTCTAAGGCTCGCTTACCTGTTTACCAAACAGTTTAAAGCATATTTATTAATTAAACACATTTGTTAATTTGTGTATGATATATTATCATATATATTATCACAGAGAGTCACTAAATATTTAATAAATGTACCAGAATCAGTGTATATATTTATATATATTTATATACACACACACATACACACACACACACACACACACCCATATAAAAATACATATGCCAGCATATATGACTTGGTCTCTGAAAGCTTTCTTTATTAATGCAATAGCTATAGAATTTCATCAATCAGTTAATTACCCCTGTGTGTGGATTTAGAAAATGGCCACTGTGAATTTGACTAAGAATAATCCATAATTTATGTAGTGGAGGAAAACATGTTTTGGTATAGAAAATGAAATGTACATCGTCTTCTTTACAATCTACACAGAATTCCCTATAATCTTTCATAAAAGCAAAAACTAATGGATAATTGTTTTCTGGGTGAAAGATGAACATGGAAGACGGACACAGAAGTTTTGCGGCAGTTTTGTGAATTGGAGCTTTCAATAATTACAAACTAAAAATTTCAGCTTTTTATACATTTAATACACTGAGATTTACAAGTAACAGTATATTCCAGAGAGGGAAGAAAATTACCCATTATTTTAAAACTTATTAATCCTCTTAAGCAGATACAGCTCTTTGGAAAAGTTTTTTAAAGTGATTATCCGAAGATTCTTTTTAAATCCGTGTACTATCAGAGGAATCAAAGGGCTGAAGAAGACTGATAAGGTCATCTATGAGGCATTTCTCCAGCAATCAGTAAATGCAAGCAAGGTTTGCTTGACATTGGGAATTCAGATTCAACATGAAATGGTCAGATCAAATTTCCATCTCAGGGGACAAAGTCTTCAGGTGGAAGTCGTATCTGTGGATTAAAGCACTTATTTGGGTTGGATTGAACCCACTGGAAAATATGTTTATTGGGCACTATTCTTGGCATTATTTATTCTGTCTTCATTTCTTCTTTCTGAGCTCTTTTGGCTGATCGGGCCATGAGCTCATGCCCAGCTTTCTGACCTCTCCGTGTGTCTACCTGACTGTGGTCACCATTCTAAGTGACCTTTGTCTTCTTAGTTGTTTTGCTCATCATACTAAGAATAGTCCAGTATTTATGTAGTGGAACAAAACATGTTTTGATATAGAAAATCAAATGTATATCTCCTTCTTTATAATCTACACAGAATTCCCTATAGTCTTTCATAACAATGAAAATGAATGGATAATTGCTTTGTGGGTAGAAGATGACATGGAAGACAGACATTCACAAGACAGTATTGTGAACTGGAGCTTTTACTAAGTATAATCTAAAATTTTCAACTTTTTATGCATTTATTACACTGAGATTTACAAGTAACAGTATATTCCAGAGAGGGGAGAAAATTACTTGATTATTTTAAAACTCATTAACCCTCTTAAGCAGATTCAGCTCTTTGGAAAAGTTTCAGCAAAACACTAGGGCAAACTTCTGATGATTTGATCATCACCACTTGTTTGCATCTCTGCTACAACCACTTAAGACCCTTATTCATCATCTGTCTTTGCTAATGACTTAGAATCCTTCTCAGCTTCCCAAATCGGAATGTCTATATTTCCCAATCTAAATGCAAGTGTCCATAAGAACTTTACCTATGGCTTCTAATTTCCGAAATATTGTTTTGTATGCATTTCATTTATGGTTCAAGAGTGGGAATGAAAATAACACAGCTGTCCACTTAACATTTAACAAGTGTGCCATGATCGGTCACAGACACTAGCAGCAGGTCAGCAAATGGGACACAATCCATTCCTATTCTTATGGACTTTATGCTGTCACAGCAGGAGATGATCATTTAACCAGTGACTCAAGTAATGTCTACAGCAAACTTGCCTTAAAAATACTAAGGAAAATAGATTGAACAGCCTCTTCAATTCTTTAATATTATTTTTGTATTGGTCAAAGCAGCAAATATTTGTTGAATATCCACACGCAAGCATTGTTCTGGGTGCCGAAGATAACAGCAAGGACAAAAATGCAAGTGATACCACGCTCTCCTGGAGCTAAGATTCTGGTAGCAGGAAAAGGAAAATATTTAAGAAAAAGATGAATCAATGCGTTTAAGCACTAAAAGCTGCTGTGAAAAAGAATCAAAGCAGGGGAAAGAGAAGAGAATGACACAGAGGGTTGAAATACATGGTGGTCAGGACTAGCCTCACCAACGAGGTGATGTTTAGGCAGAGACCTAAGGGAAGTGAGGGTGTGAGAGATGCAGGTATCCTGGGGAGGAACATTGCAAGAAGCGGCAGGTCCCTGGAGTAACAGCCTCCTGGGTGTGTTTGAGGAGGCAGGGAGGTCAGTGTGCTGGGAGCAGAGGTGGGATTACGAAGCTATTAGGAGAAGAGATTAGGCTTCCCCGGTGGCTGAGATAGTGAAGAATCTGCCTCCAGTGCAGGAGACCCAGCTTCAACCCCTGAGTCAGGAAGATCCCCTGGAGAAGGAAAAGGCAACCCACTCCAGTAGTCTTGCCTAGGAAATCCCATAGACAGAGGAGCCTGGCGGGCTACAGTCCACGGGGTCGCAAAACGTCAGACAGGACTGAGCTATTCATGAACACACACAGGAGAAGAGATCACAGTAGTGGTCAGGGCAAGACTGTGGCATTTTTACCTTCCATGGGATGGGAAATTGTTGCAGGATTTTTCAGAGAGGAGTGATAGCATCTGAATTTTGTTTTCAAAGAAAGAAGATAGTCTGTGGAGGTCAGGTTGTAGCCTGGAGTTAGGGTCGTAGCTAGGGATTTTTACAGTAATCTGAGCTGAAGGTGATAATGCCTTGGACTGAGGCTGTAGCAGTTGAAGTGATGGGAAGTGATTAAGTCCTAGACATGTCATGAAGGTAAAGTCGATGATTTCCTAACTGATTGGAGGTGGGGGCAGAGACATGGCTGCAAAATTAATTTCTTAACCTTGAAATTGGATTTTTGTCTGCTCTGTGTGTCTCCTGTGTGCACAAGCATCACACACGGATCAGTCATTAAAAACTCTGGATGTGACCCTGGGCTTCAGTTCAAGCTGAGAGTCTTCTGAATCCTTGCAGATTTTGCAGGAATGGTAAAAATGGCAGAGCTGAATAAATAGCTGTTTTGACAAAACTTTGGAGAAAATGGGAAGCTGGCATGCTATTTTATCCTACTTTTAAATATGTAAGTGGCATCAAAGTCCCTGTGCTTTTTCAGCTTATATTTTGAGTAATTTTTTTTATTATGAACTAAATAGTAATAACTTGTTTGAGAATCTATGCACAGTATCTTACAGGATGTCATTTGCAGCTGCAAAAAAAGGGGCCAGTGATAAAGATGAAAAACATGTATTTTCAGGTTTCTTTATCTGAGCCATGGATTTTTTTCAACAAAGAAAAGCTATTTCCCTGGTAGATATTCTCACACCATGAAGGACAGTGCTAATGCATTAGCAATATGTCATCTATGATTAATGCTGATGACTCAGTGAAACACAGCAAGATACTGAAATAATGGGATTTTTTGGCATTTTATAAATGCAATCATTGTAACACATGGTCCATGGGATATTTTTATGAGTGTGTTAATTTTTTTTTTATTTCCAGAAGTTATTTAACATGAGAATGGGTTCTGTAAAAAGAATACAGCACACAGATAACTATAACTCTTCTTTTTCTAAATACTAATCACATGCACACATGGGAATTTGATCAATGTCCTTAATTTAAAGCTAACTTTAAAATTGTTACTATTTTGGGACATCCCTCCATAGCTTAAGCATCCACTCAAGGTTGATCCTTTTAGAAGATAATAGAAGTAACCTGATGATCTGCTTATACAGAAACTAGAAAAACTCTTTTTAAAGCAAATATCTGAAATGATTTTGTGGTGCTGCAAACCTTGAATCTGTGATCAATTCTTCAATTCTGATATGCTCATGACAAGTAAAATGACTTATTGATGCTGTTTTTTTTTTAAATTTTATTTGCATTTTAAGTATTTGTCTTTCCCAATCTGTAAAATCAGATTTTAATCCGTAGGTCAACTGAGGCATAAAAATATTTATATTTAAAAAATATTTTTGTGCATTTCTTATTATAGATTATCTAGATTTTATGATGCTGTCCTCATAGATGTAATATTTTCACAGCTTGGGCATGTTTTTCCACACAATACAACCTTTCTTACATTTTTATGAGCATGTCTCCTATGCAATTTAGTTGTCATAATTTGTTTTAAAATTTCTATATGTATTTTTGGACAGTACAGATCTTGATGGCCTGCATAGGCCCCCTCTCATGAGAGCGCTACATTTTGTAGAAATTGGTGATTCTGGTAGACTTATAAGGTAGGTTAGGTTTAGTTAAATAATAATGAAATAACATAGAATTGAATAAACCCTTTCTTTAACTACTCTTAAAAACTGCAGTTGGAAATGAGTTTTAGTAAAATCCATTTTATTCATTTTTGCCCCAGGGACTTTCAAAGAACAGTAATCCCATGAGATTTCTCCTTGTTACCAAAGACAGTAGAAATCATAAACTAGACAGATGAAAAAAAACTTAATTTAACTTGCTTTATCTCTATTTTTCAATGTTCATGGTGGCAACAGATGAGAGATTGAATTCAGCTTGGTTCTTAGAAAGGTTATGGCTGCAAAATGGCTTATAGATGCAATTTTCTTTGCACATTTTTGTGCGAAATACTTATGTGAAAGACACAAAGCGGGAAAGCATCACAAGGTCAAGCTTGGGATGTATTTCCCAGGCCTTTTATGATATTAATATACCGGGCAGCCATAGTTTGGAGGGCCTGTTACTTTACATGCATCATCTTGATGAATTCCCGTGACATGGGGATATGTTCCCATGAGGATGTATTATCTCTATTATATGGATGAATAGTCAGGCTAAAAGAGAAGCTGCGTGATTTATCTGAGTTCATGGGAGGAAGAAGTGGCAATAATAAGTGAATTCAGGTGTCTCTGACTCCAGAGTGTAGACGACCCACTGTGATGAAGCAGTGAACCCAGATCATCAGGAAAGGCCATCTCCTCCATGGCCACCTGCCATCAAGCTCTCGTCTCATGGAGATCCCAGCTGGTGAGCCTTTGCACACCCCTGTGGGACAGGTGCACAGAGGCAAGGCTCAATTTTTATCCAAGCACAAGTCTTGGTCTTATTTTTCAGGTAATTGATGTCTGCCCAGAAACGGCTTTAGCACATGTCTGGGTTTGAATCTTTTGAAATATTTCTCCTGTCAATTTTGCCTCAGGGACACTTGCAGACAACATGAGGGTCATCCCCTTGGGTCCTCAAGATAATGTATTCCAGCAAATGAGGAATCTACTGGCAGAAAAACTATAAACTGACCACAGAAAAGGACAGTTAATTGGGCCTGCTATTTCTCTTTTATGGGATGGATCCAGGGCTAACAATCAAAGACTCAAAAATGTTTTCTTACCCTTTTTTTGGGGGGGGGGGCGTTGGTGGATTCACTACTGATTGTATTATCTCATCGTTCCTAATAAAAATAATACTTAATTTAAAATATTTTTTTGTTTTTTAATACTTTAATTTTATTGGTGAAAGTGATTCAGTTATACATATACATGTATTAACTCTTTTTAGGTTCTTTTCTCATATAGCTTATCACAGAATATTGGGTAGAGTTCTCTCTGTTATACCTCCTTGTTGCTTATTTAGCCTATATATAGTATTCATCCAAAACTCCTGATTTATCCCTCCTCCTCTCCACCCCATGTTTCCCCTTTGGTAACCAAGTTTGTTTTCATTATCTATAAATCTGCTTCTCTTTTGTAAATCAATTCATTTGTATCTTTTTAAAAAATTAGATTCCGCATATGAGTGATAATCATATGGCATTTGTCTTCATTGGTCTAACTTACTTCACTCAATATTACTATCTCTAGGTCTATCCATGTTGTTGCACATGGCATCACTTCATTCTTTTTCATGGCTGAGTAGTAGTCCACTGTATATATGTACCACAACTTCATCCATTCCTTGGTCGATGGATACTTAGGTTACTTCCACGTCTTGGCTATTTTAAATAGTGCTGCGTGAGCATTGGAGTGCGTATATCCTTTTGAATTATGTTTTTCTCCAGATACACACCCAGCAGTAGAATTGCTGGATCATATGGTAGTCCTATTTTAAGTTTTTTAAGAAACCTCCATACCGTTCTCTACAGTGAAGTGAAAGTTGCTCAGTCATGTCCAATTCTTTGCAACCCCATGGATTATACAGTCCATGGAATTCTCCAGGCCAGGATCTTCCCAAACGAGGGATCGAACCCAGGTTTCCCGCATTGTAGGTGGATTCTTTACCAGCTGAGCTACAAGGAAAGCCCAAGAACACTGGAGTGGGTAACCTATCCCTTCTCCAGGAGATCTTTCCGACCCAGGAATTGAACCGGGGTCTCCTGCAATGCAGGAAGATTCTTTGCCAGCTGAGCTGTGAGGGAAGCCCACTGTTCTCCATACTTTTAAGTATTTCAATGTAGTTTTCAGTTAGTGTTTGAGAACTGGCCAGAGGCATGAATTACAATGACACATTATTGGAAATATTTTAGTTGTAAAATGATGTTGCAACGATAGTTCAGTATTGAGTAGAATCTTTTATAATTCTGGTATACGCATATTGAATTAACCCTGGTGCATAGGTTAATTCCTTTAATAGGAATACTAAATGATGGTGCTGGTCCAGAGGGATATGGGAATACCAATGATTCTGGGTAGAACATAGCTGCACAAAAGTTTATCTACATTCTAACAAGTTAGTTATCAAAGATTCTTTATCTGGTCGTTTACAACTCCAAAGAGCCACTACACAGCAACCACTCATATCAAATGTTGGCAGGACTCAGTTAATATGCTTTCATCTTTGCATCTAGATGGCTTCTATCCATAATTTTTAGGTTAAAAATTTCACATAGAAATGTCTACGTAAGTAACATTATCGCATCTGAGCAAGTCAGGTATATCATGTCTCGTAGGTAATATGAGTTTGGACAGGAAAACATTCTTTCTAGTTTGTTCCATCTGCTTGCTAGAAGACTTACTGTGGTAAAGTAGTTTAAGGGCCTTCTGCAGATTTACCCAAAATAGGATAGTTAAATCAGGCAATAAGAAAGGTTTAATTTTTCCAGTTTTTCTTTCTGTTCTCCGGGATAGAGCTGGCCAGCTATATTCATCTATATTCATAGTGTATCTCTAGTAACATGAGTAATAGGGCTTTTTGTCTCTCTAACACATTCCTTGGGTTTCTCTGAGATGTAGCATGTCTAGCTCCCAAATATGTTTAAAATGCAAATTTTCACTTTTAGATAATGTATGAATTGTTGTGATCTAATTTTTAGAGAACATTCTACAAGTTAGACATCCATATAAAAGGGGCTGCCTTTTGATTCATCACTTTGCAGGATAGCAAGATGTATACATTCTTATTTTAGCATATTGCAGTATTCAAAGCCTTGTTAGAAATTTTTTTTTGTAATGCTATCTTACACTGTAGCACAGTTTTGAAGATTTCATAGTGCCAAACCTTCCTTAATATTTTGAGGATGAATTTAGTTTTGAAAACAAATCCTTTTAGATTAAAACCTGTTGTGCAAAATGGAGATACAATTTGGAATCTGTGTATTAATTAGAAATATATATTTGGTGTGTTTTGTAACTGTAATAGAGCAAAATTATATCAAATAAGAATTGGAATTAGAATTGTTAGATTAATTTGTGTTTTTTAACCACAATTATTGCCAGCAACACTTCTCACAATGTTTCTCTCTGAATGTCAAACTTTATGGTCACCCTACTAATTGGTAAAATTAGAGAAATATGCCCATCCTTTGGGCTTCCTAGGTGGCTCAGAGGTAAAGAATCCACCTGCCAATGCAGGAGACACAGGTTCGATCCCTGAGTTGAGAAAATCACCTGGAGAAGGAAATGGCAACCCATTCCAGTATTCTTGCCAGGAGAATCTTCTGGACAGAGGAGCCTGGTGGGTTACAGTCCATGAGGTCACAAAAGAGTTGGATACAACTTCACTCACACACACATACACACACTGGACACTAAGAAGGCTTGTCTATACCTGAGGCCATTCTGTCTCCTTCCCTTCTTTCCTGAGATTCCCCAAGTAACAGGTAGAACTAACTATGGTAGCTAAGTCTTTGGAACTCAAGGTGGATTCCCCCAAAGGTTGGCATTACTAACTTGGCTTGATGCCTTTCACCAGCCCCCCTTTTGCTACTGTTGCTAATGGAAAGACCAATTTCTCTGTTTTTCTTGGCACACTTGGCCAAGAGTCAGAGGACTTTGTCATTCTTTTAAGGAGCTTCTTAATTTTCGATGGACCCCTAAATACCCTACCTTGAAATAACCTTAAGAATCAGTGGATCATATCCCCTCTTGCCAACCTAGTATAACTTTATCTTTTTCATTGTATAACAGTGTTCTCTCCTATGGTTTTCATCCTCTAATTTTTCTAAAACCTACAGTCCTCACTTTACTAGAGCATTGATTAGACCCCAACTGAATTCTCCATCTCTGTCACTTGTCCTGAATAGATTTGTTCCCAAAACGTTTTTGTCTACCTCGTTTCTTCTTAATCTTGCCCTGTGCCGTGAAACTCAGATGTATCATTAAGGTTTATGTGTTGGTGCGTTTCACCCCACTGCTGGCAGGCTGACACTGACAGAGGAGGGGAGTTTTCTACACACAATGACTTGATCCATTGCAGCAAATGTATTTGAATATTTTGGAATCCATAGGGATGTTTTTGAGAAAATAATCACTTCTTCCAAAGCTCTGAAATTTCTAGACAAATCAAGTATGAACCCACATGTGGAAATTATTCTTTTACCCACTGCTTTCCAATAGCAATTTTATTAAAATCATGATGTTCCAGTTTAAATCTTATCATTTTCTCCATTTTTAATAGACTCCTTTTACATTCTCACAGAAGCAGGGGTTTTCAACAGGACTCCTATAATAGAAACCCTTTGCATGTCTTTGAGCTCTGAGGTTTTTTGGTCATTTTTGTTCTAATGAGTAGTATAAAAATAACCCTTAAATCCACAGAAGTCAAAATAAATATAATACTCTTTATGTATATGTTTTCCTTAGGTAACTTGAATTATTAGAAACAATTACCTTGCCTTTTTACAATTTTAGTTAATGAAACCAGACCTCACTGCACATTTATCTGTTTAGGAACAACAGGTTGTTTTTTTCCCCTGGAGAATGCCAGAAGTAATGAGCTGGCATTACTTGCAGATAATTAATCCTTTCATTCCTTATAAATAGTAGCAGTAACACTGTGAGTCTTGGCGCTTCTATCTAACAAAAAGTCTATTGCTTGACTTAGGACTGACGGTGGGCAGCTGCTTTCTCTGCAGCCAACAATTAAATGTTGACCGATAGCTGAGATGGGAATATGGACGTCTCTATGCACCTTCCAATGCTTATTCTAGCTCCACTTTGCCCTCTGCTCGCAGGATATGGCTCTGCATTGTCATCCGAGTGGGTTTCCATATTGTTCTTCCTTCCTTTTCTCTTTTGGTTTCTCCTGTTCATCATTAGGGCTTCCCAAGTGGTGCTAGTGCTAAAGAACTCACCTGCAATGCAAATGGACATAAGAGACATGGGTTCAGTTCCCCGATCGGGAAGATCCCCTGGAGGAGGGCATGACAACCCTCTCCAGTATTCTTGACTGGAGAATCCCATGGGCAGAGGAGCCTGGCAAGCTACAGTCCATGGGGTTGCACAGAACTGGACACGACTGACGTGACTGAGCTCACATGGAAGTTCATCACTAACCAGTTTTGTGTAAAGCTGTATTCTTTTTTATTCCACGGGATGCACTACCTTCAAATGTGACAATAGAAATGAGAGACCCTCCCCTTAGCCTTCAACCTATTTCATATTTGTCTTTATCTGCTTCCTTTTGTTTTCCCTCTTTCTATGTCAACTTCAAGCGTTCCCGTCATACTCTAACCTTTAGCTTACCAGGTTGTGAGATGGGAAAAACACTTTTGATTTGGATCCACGGAGAACTGGATGCAAATCACAGAGCACTGGGGATAATTACTTAAACTCTCTGTGCCTCATTTTTCTCTTCTGTAAGTTAGAGCTAATAATGCCTATTTTGATTTTTTTTTTTAAGGGAATCCAGGGAGATAGATGAGCTATAAGATCTGTCTTACTAAATAAATTCAATACAGTTTCACTCCTTCCCCTTTGTGGAATCAAGAAAAGAGTAAAATTGTAGTAAACAGTCTCCGTAAATGTTAGTCCTACTTCCTAATTAATTTCTTTACCAAATCTGTGTGGTGCTTAGTTAAGTGCTATAAGCACTTTACGCATATTCTTTTAATTCTCATAACTACCTCAAGAAATAGGTCTTGTTATTTTTCCCATTTTTATACTCGAGGAAACTGAACCACAGAGCAGTTACCCATCTCACTGAGGGCCATACAGCTAGTCATTGTTCCCACAGGATTTGCACGGGGAGGCCTGACCAAGGGGGTGTGGTCGTGACCATTCCCCTAATTCCTGGCCATGCCTTCTCTTTATTCTCTGCTCAAACAATAGGGTTTATGGTGACCCCATGGATGAGTTGGCCCATGGTTGCAACCTTGGTTCCTGGTCCTCTTTACTCTCTGCTCTGCTGCTTATGTATAGATCCCAACACACACTGGCCATCCCTCCAGGAAGGTCTCTACCTGACTCTGTGGCAGGGGTGATATGATGTGTAGCTGGAGCTGGCCTTTGGGGAGCGAGGGGGAGTGAATTATCACCCTCAAGGGAGGACTCATCCGTTAGGGGTACTGGCTCGCTTCTGGAACCACAGGGGCCCTTAGCGACCTGACAGAGGTAATTTATTCAACAGAGATCCTCTGAAAGTAGATCTGACATTTTATTAGAATCATCATTGCTTTTTGCAAATGCCTAATGAGTTCAGATGATGTTATCAGCCTAATAATTTAAGAGGTACATCCTAGTCAGGTTTTGTACTTCTCCTATATTAAGGCTTAAAAAGTCCAGTTGGGCTTTCAGTTTTTTAAAATTTAATTTAAAAAACATCCCTTTGTTTTTTTTTGCCACATATACAAATGACCTCTTTTTTTTTTTTTAAGAAAAATATAGTTTGCTTTTGCCTTTTAAAACATTGGGAAAATGTCTTTGATAGCAGTGTTTTCTGAATGATGTTTAGTGATACTTCTGGCTCCATGAATTCTGATTAAAATCAGAAACTAGGTTGGGACTTCAGTTCTACTATGCAGATGAGGCAGAGACAATTAAAGAGTGTGATTATAGTAGGATAGAAATGTCAAGAAAATGCCACATCAAATATCCTTGTTCTATACAGATTACAGGTAATGTAAGATTACCTGTAAGCAGGAACATCATTAGCAAGATAAGGACAGTGAGGGGGTTTTGCTTTGAAAATACATGTCTATTAAAAGAGGAGATTTGTCTATTGAGAATGGAAAATTTCACCCAACAGACTAATGTAAACCCATGAGAAAGCACCCCCATTTTGGTTAACATGTTTGAGTCTCCTTTTGCAGGAGGAATGAATGGAGGATTAGCAATGGAGCCCCAGAAATATAATTATAGCAAAAACTGCCTTAGCTGATTGGTCTTTCAAATGGAGATTTTAGTTCGCTAGCATTTTCTTTTCTCTCAGGAAAATGAGATTCTAGTTTTTCCACATTGGGAACGGAGTTGTTTTACATGACTGAGGTTTCCAGCCAGCTGATATTTAGCTAATCTTATGATCTGATAAGTATATAAGTGGAAGAAAGCTCAAATTGGCTTATACAAAATTGGCTTTTATTAGTTTACATAAAGTGCAGCTGTGACTCGGTGACCCTGTGGTGACCCTGTGGGACATTTATTGTTTTGTGATTTCCATTTGTATGTTTTCTCCGATCTGCCTTCTGTCCCAAGGCTAGTTCAGTTTACAGTTGCAGGATTGATGTCAGCATTCCTGGGATCACCTATTCCTTGTCCAGTTGAAACAGAAAAAGTGTCACATTGAAAAAAAGGAAAAGGAAAGGAGATTTTTTTTAAAAAAGGGAAGAAAGGAAGGAGGAAGAGAAGGAGGAAATAAAATCCGGGGACTTATTTCTGATTGGATCACATTAGGTCACTTGCCCCCTTGGTCGGGAAATGCAATGGGGTGGTTGCTTTTGATTCTGGTAAGAAGTTCATTTCTGAGCCTTTGGGCCAACTTGGGCTCAGTCTTCAGAGCGACTTCACAGTGTAGGGGAGCTGGGAAAGATGGTGGAGAGGCAGCCATAAATACAATTCACTGAAACTCCAAAATGGCTCTGCTTCAGACGGGCTCTGTTCATACACAGGCAGATCCCATATATGGTTTCAGAGGAGCAGATAGTAATTACCTTTAGGGGCACAGGGGCAGTGACTGAAATGCAGCCTGAGGGGCTGAAATGGGCTATTGTTAATGTTCTTTTCTTTGATTTGGGTGGAGGTTACATGGGTCTGTTCACTTTACAGCTGTATAATCATAATTTATATACTTTTCTGTATTAAGCCCATTTTTATAAGTAGATTAAATGTAAACCTTAACTGGCAATAGGAAATACTATAAAATTATTTATGTCAAATATCTTACATGAAGTATACTGATGGTACTTGTTTCCCAAACTACGTACTGAGGCACTCTGGGGTGCCACTGCAAGTTCCCGGTGATGCTGTGTGCAATTTACAAATTTTCAATGAAACAGAAAAATACCCCACATCTTTTTAACATCATAAGCTACTAGCGTGGGGTCATCAATAGCTTCTGTATTAGATCATGCTGTCTTCCTCTCAGTAATGTCCTATCTTTGAAAACCTGGTTTGTTAGCAAATGCTTTGACTAAAAGCAAATATCGCAAGAAAAATTAATAAGAAATAGGAAATAAGGGAGACATATCAGTAAAATCAGATTCTAAAGCATAAGCAGTTGGACGGTGCTTAATAAGAACCCATTCGTCATTGTGCCTATCTAAAGAATAAAATTAAAATAGGATTCTATTATTTTTTTCAGTTGGCTACTAAATTGCTAGGACATCGATGCTTACTAAATTGTTTTGACTTCATGACTTAATAAATGAAACTGTTCAGTTCAGTTGCTCAGTCGTGTCCAACTCTTTGCAACCCCATGAATCGCAGCACGCCAGGCCTCCCTGTCCATCACCAACTCCCGGAGTTCACTCAGACTCACATCCATAGAGTCAGTGATGCCATCCAGCCATCTCATCCTCAGTCATCCCCTTCTTCTCCTGCCCCCAATTCCTCCCAGCATCAGAGTCTTTTCCAATGAGTCCACTCTTCGCATGAGGTGGCCAAAGTACTGGAGTTTCAGCTTTAGCATCATTCCCTCCAAAGAAATCCCAGGGCTCATCTCCTTCAGAATGGACTGGTTGGATCTCCTTGCAGTCCAAGGGACTCTCAAGAGTCTTCTCCAACACCACAGTTCAAAAGCATCAATTTTTCAGTGCTCAGCCTTCTTCACAGTCCAACTCTCACATCCATACATGACCACAGGAAAAACCTTAGCCTTGACTAGACGGACCTTAGTCAGCAAAGTAATGTCTCTGCTTTTGAATATGCTATCTAGGTTGGTCATAACTTTTCTTCCAAGGAGTAAGCATCTTTTAATTTCATGGCTGCAATCACCATCTGCAGTGATTTTGGAGCCCCCCAAAATAAAGTCTAACACTGTTTCCACTGTTTCCCCATCTATTTCCCATGAAGTGATGGGACTGGATGCCATGATCTTCATTTTCTGAATGTTGAACTTTAAGCCAACTTTCTCACTCTCCTCTTTCACTTTCATCAAGAGGCTTTTTAGTTCCTCTTCGCTTTCTGCCATAAGGATACTGTCATCTGCATAGCTGAGATTATTGATATTTCTCCCGGAAATCTTGATTCCAGCTTGTGCTTCTTCCAGTCCAGCATTTCTCATGATGTACACTGCATAGAAGTTAAATAAGCAGGGTGACAATATACAGCCTTGACGTACTCCTTTTTCTATTTGGAACCAGTCTGTTGTTCCATGTCCAGTTCTAACTGCTGCTTCCTAACCTGCATACAGATTTCTCAAGAGGCAGGTCAGGTGGTCTGGTATTCCCATCTCTCTCAGAATTTTCCACAGTTTATTGTGATCCATACAGTCAAAGGCTTTGGCATAGTCAATAAAGCAGAAATAAATGTTTTTCTGGAACTCTCTTGCTTTTTCCATGATCCAGCAGATGTTGGCAATTTGATCTCTGGTTCCTCTGCCTTTTCTAAAACCAGCTTGAACATCAGGGAGTTCACGGTTCACGTATTGCTGAAGCCTGGCTTGGAGAATTTTGAGCATTACTTTACTAGCATGTGAGATGAGTGCAATTTTGCAGTTGTTTGAGCATTCTTTGGCATTGCCTTTCTTTGGAATTGGAATGAAAACCAACCTTTTCCAGTACTGAGGCCACTGCTGAGTTTTCCAAATTTGTTGGCATATTGAGTGCAGCACTTTCACAGCATCATCTTTCAGGATTTGAAACAGCTCTACTGGAATTCCATCACCTCCACTAGCTTTCTTCGTAGCGATGCTTTCTAAGGCCCACTTGACTTCACATTCCAGGATGTCTGGCTCTAGATGAGTGATCACACCATCATGATTATCTGGGTCATGAAGGTCTTTTTTGTACAGTTCTTCTGTGTATTCTTGCCACCTCTTCTTAATATCTTCTGCTTCTGTTAGGTCCATACCATTTCTGTCCTTTATCGAGCCCATCTTTGCATGAAATGTTCCCTTGGTATCTCTAATTTTCTTGAAGAGATCACTAGTCTTTCCCATTCTGTTGTTTTCCTCTATTTCTTTGCATTGATCACTGAAGAAGGCTTTCTTATCTCTTCTTGCTATTCTTTGGAACTCTGCATTCAGATGCTTATATCTTTCCTTTTCTCCTTTGCTTTTTGCCTCTCTTCTTTTCACAGCTATTTGTAAGGCCTCCCCAGACAGCCATTTTTCTTTTTTGCATTTCTTTTCCATGGGGATGGTCTTGATCCCTGTCTCCTGTACAATGTCACAAACCTCATTCCATAGTTCATCAGGCACTCTATCTATCAGATCTAGGCCCTTAAATCTATTTCTCACTTCCACTGTATAATCATAAGGGATTTGATTTAGGTCATACCTGAATGGTCTAGTGGTTTTCCCTACTTTCTTCAATTTGAGTCTGAATTTGGCAATAAGGAGTTCATGATCTGAGCCACAGTCAGCTCCTGGTCTTGTTTTTGTTGACTGTATAGAGCTTCTCCATCTTTCGCTACAGAGAATATAATCAATCTGATTTCAGTGTTGACCATCTGGTGATGTCCATGTGTAGAGTCTTCTCTTGTGTTGTTGGAAGAGGGTGTGACCCACTGCTATGACCAGTGCATTTTCTTGGCAAAACTCTATTAGTCTTTGCCCTGCTTCATCCCGCATTCCAAGACCAAATTTGCCTGTTACTCCAGGTGTTTCTTGACTTCCTACTTTTGCATTCCAGTGCCCTATAATGAAAAGGACATCTTTTGGGGGTGTTAGTTCTAAAAGGTCTTGTAGGTCTTCATAAAACCATTCAACTTCAGCTTCTTCAGCATTACTGGTTGGGGCATAGACTTGGATTACTGTGATATTGAATGGTTTGCCTTAGAGACGAACAGAGATCATTCTGTTGTTTTTGAGACTGCATCCAAGCACTGCATTTTGGACTCTTTTGTTGACCATGATGGCTACTCCACTTCTTCTGAGGTATCATTTTGGCTTAGAGTGTAGTGAAAGGAAACTACTGAGACACCTTAGAGCATTATAAATTGAGAAAATTTGGGAATCATTGAATTATACAATTTTTGGATAATTGGCCAACTGACCTCTGCTGTTTGGTTTCTGTATAGTCAAGTGTGCAAATTAACGAACTAAGAAAAATCAGTGATGTGTTGTATAAGTTTCTGCCTTCTAAAGCAGAGCACATTTAGTAGGTGAAACATGTTTATAATAACCCAGGTTCATTGTTCTAAACACCAGAGATTGCTCTGAAATTTAATACAGGTTTCCATGTAATATATGTATGTGTATATATACATACATATATGTGTGTGTGTGTATATATATATATATTTAAATGGGCTAATATTAGCTGCTCTCTACTTCATCTAACTGGCTTTTGTTTCCCCATCAAAAGAACAGAATAGAAGAATGGAAGGGTCACGGACTTCTAATGGACCTGTACAGGATTCTGGTTCTGACACTAACCTTTTGATTTCAGTAAGTTGCCCTTCTGAAGTGCAGCCTCCTTACTGTCAAAGAAGGCCAAGCAAGCCTATGCTTCAAAGAGAAAGACTCTGCCTGAAGCCTGGCACATGACAGTCATTTAAGATGCCATTAGTGCCGAATATTTGTAATACAGCTACCATGTGTGACCTCTGTTCAATCTCATGGAGGCTAGAACCATGCTAAAGACAAAACTATGTCTTCCAGAGGCCAAAACATGTAATCATGGCAGCTGACACGTGGTTCAGTAATTAAGGCCAAAAGTGGAGGATGGTGAGATAGAGGTTTTGAGCGCAGTGAGAACAGAAGAGAATGAATTCTGAATGGAGAACACTCCTTGGAGGAGAAGCTCTGCATGGTGGGAATCTGAGGCATGAGTGGATTTCACCAGGCGGAGGTGGAATCAATCCACTGCAGAAGCTGGGGAGAGAATTAGCTGGGCCCAAGGCTAAGGGCAGGGCCACTGGCTGAAAGCAGCTGGTGTGAACAGAGAAGGCCAGGAGGGTGTTGGAAGGCAGAGAAGAGGGACTTGAAATGTGGCTGGGAACACAGCTGAAGTGAGATGGAGTGGGTGTTAAAGTTCCATTCATTAGCCCATTAGCTCCCTGATGCTCTGAGGTCTCCCTGTGTGGCTGAAGGTCTGAAGCAGAGCTGGGGAGCCTCCCCCCTGCCCCTCTGGCTCTCACCACTGTCACCTGCTTTCGCCTGTTCTGTGTGTCAAGCTTGTTTCCTGACGCTTACCCTACATCTCTCAGCTCTTACTCCAAGAAATTTGGCTTATTTATCCCCTGGCACAGGCTTCCCAGGTGGCACAGAGGTAAAGAATCTGCCTACCAGTGCAGGAGACCCAGGAGACCTGGGTTCTACCCCTGGTTGAGAAGATCCCCTGGAAGAGGAAATGCAACCCACTCCAGTATTCTTGTCTGGAGAATCCCATGGACAGAGGAGCCTGGCGGGCTACAGTCCATGGGGACATGATTGAGTGACTGAGCACACACCCATGCATGCATTGACACTCAATGAGAAATCTCTTATTCCTCTTTTGGGCCTGGATGTACATTCACTCAACAGAAACATGTTAAATACTTTACGGTATATTGCTTGGGTTTCTGGCTTGTGTGCTGAGTCACTTCAGTTGTATCTAACTCTGTGCAGCCCCATGGACTGTAGCCCAACAGACTCCTCTGTGCATGGGATTCTCCAGGCAAGAATACTGGAGTGGCTTGCCATGCCCTCCTCCAGGGATCTTCCCTGACCTGGGGATGGAACCTGCACCTCTTATGTCTCCTGCATTGGCAGGCAGATTCTTTACCACTAGTGCCACCTGGCTTGAGAATTATAAATGACAAATTGTGTTTGTGGTTTTATTTACTGTTTGTTTGTTTGTTTTTTCACTACCCATGGGATTGTTATTTAACCACTAAGTCAGGAAGAGTTTATCATCAGGGCTGCCCTCGATGGCAGTTCAGGGTCTGAAATGCATGACTCCAAGAGGGGTTATTCTTATAGAAGATGATGGGAATTATGCCCCCCTCACAGCTCAGCTGGTAAAAAATCCACCTGCAATGCAGAAGACCCTGGTTCAATTACTGGGTCAGGAAGATCCGCTGGACAAGGGATAGGCTACCCACTCCAGTATTCTTGGGCTTCCCTGATAGCTCAGCTGGTAAAGAATCCACCTGCAGTGCAGGAAACCTGGGTTCCATCCCTGGGTTGGGAAGATCCCCTGGAGAAGGGAACAGCTACCGACTCCAGTATTCTGGCCAGAGAATAGCAAGAAGAGATAAGAAAGCCTTCTTCAGCAATCAATGCAAAGAAATAGAGGAAAACAACAGAATGGGAAAGACTAGAGATCTCTTCAAGAAAATTAGAGACACCAAGGGAACATTTCATGCAAAGATGGGCTCGATAAAGGACAGAAATGGTATGGACCTAACAGAAGCAGAAGATATTAAGAAGAGGTGGCAAGAATACACGGAAGAACTGTACAAAAAAGATCTTCATGACCAAGATAATCATGATGGTGTGATCACTAATCTAGAGCCAGACATCCTGGAATGTGAAGTCAAGTGGGCCTTAGAAAGCATCGCTACGAAGAAAGCTAGTGGAGGTGATGGAATTCCAGTTGAGCTGTTTCAAATCCTGAAAGATGATGCTGTGAAAGTGCTGCACTCAAAATGCCAACAAATTTGGAAAACTCAGCAGTGGCCTCAGGACTGGAAAAGGTCAGTTTTCATCCCAATCCCAAAGAAAGGCAATGCCAAAGAATGCTCAAACTACCTCACAATTGCACTCATCTCACATGCTAGTAAAGTAATGCTCAAAATTCTCCAAGCCAGGCTTCAGCAATACGTGAACCGTGAACTCCCTGATGTTCAAGCTGGTTTTAGAAAAGGCAGAGGAACCAGAGATCAAATTGCCAACATCTGCTGGATCATGGAAAAAGCAAGAGAGTTCCAGAAAAACATCTATTTCTGCTTTATTGACTATGCCAAAGCCTTTGACTGTGTGGATCACAATAAACTGTGGAAAATTCTGAGAGAGATGGGAATACCGGACCACCTGACCTGCCTCTTGAGAAATCTGTATGCAGGTCAGGAAGCAGCAGTTAGAACTGGACATGGAACAACAGACTGGTTCCAAATAGGAAAAGGAGTACATCAAGGTTGTATATTGTCACCCTGCTTATTTAACTTCTATGCAGTGTACATCATGAGAAATGCTGGACTGGAAGAAGCACAAGCTGGAATCAAGATTTCCGGGAGAAATATCAATAATCTCAGCTATGCAGATGACAGCATCCTTATGGCAGAAAGCGAAGAGGAACTAAAAAGCCTCTTGATGAAAGTGAAAGAGGAGAGTGAGAAAGTTGGCTTAAAGCTCAACATTCAGAAAACAAAGATCATGGCATCCGGTCCCATCATGGGAAATAGATGGGGAAACAGTGGAAACAGTGTTAGACTTTATTTTGGGGGGCTCCAAAATCACTGCAGATGGTGATTGCAGCCATGAAATTAAAAGATGCTTACTCCTTGGAAGAAAAGTTATGACCAACCTAGATAGCATATTCAAAAGCAGAGACATTACTTTGCTGACTAAGGTCCATCTAGTCAAGGCTAAGGTTTTTCCTGGGGTCATGTATGGATGTGAGAGTTGGACTGTGAAGAAGGCTGAGCACTGAAAAATTGATGCTTTTGAACTGTGGTGTTGGAGAAGACTCTTGAGAGTCCCTTGGACTGCAAGGAGATCCAACCAGTCCATTCTGAAGGAGATGAGCCCTGGGATTTCTTTGGAGGGAATGATGCTAAAGCTGAAACTCCAGTACTTTGGCCACCTCATGCGAAGAGTGGACTCATTGGAAAAGACTCTGATGCTGGGAGGAATTGGGGGCAGGAGAAGAAGGGGATGACTGAGGATGAGATGGCTGGATGGCATCACTGACTCTATGGATGTGAGTCTGAGTGAACTCCGGGAGTTGGTGATGGACAGGGAGGCCTGGCGTGCTGCAATTCATGGGATCGCAACTGAACTGAACTGAACTGATATAGTTACATGGGGTCACAAAGAGTAGAACACGGATGAGCAACTTTCACTTTCAGTGCACCCTGGAGCTGTGCCATGTTGCAACTCTGGTTCAGATAGCTAAGGGGTATCATTTTCAGGTAATGGAAAATTTAAAATATTGTTAGGCAGCACTGCAGTGTCTTATATGGACTCCCCAGTCATTAAACCTATTTTATGTTCATGAACTTTAAATGACTGGTATGTTCAATTGCAATCTCATAGGAGAAGTATGCTGCCCTGGAAACTTTAGAGTCAGATGTTTGTGGGGAGTTCCGGCTCTACCACTGGCTAGCTGTGTGACCTTAAGCAAGTTACTTCGCCTTTCTGAACCTCAAGAGCCTCATCATCAAGCTAGAGAAAAGAATACCTAACTCTTAAAAAAAAAAAAAATCTTTGAAAAGGAATGTCTATCTCTGAAAGTTCTTGTGAAGATGAAGAACTATCTATGAGTCCCAAGGGTGGGCCCAAAGAGTGAATGTTCAATTGGTAACTATTCCGCTACTCTGAAAACTGGACAGGCATTAACTTATTTATATCTATTCCCTGTGTCTAAGGACAGATGTTATTGTCTTGTGGCTAAATAGTAGAATCTACAACAAATCAAGATGGATTAATAAAACACATAATTTCTTAACCAGCCTGTAGGGTTGTCAACAGCATTCAATGATTGTAATAAATGATTTTGATTGACTTTTAAAAAATATTGATAAATATAAAATTTCAGACCTTTAAAGGGATGGATAGGTGAGAAAGTTAAGTGTGCAGTAATTAGCAAATGAATTGAATAGTGGCCACCACAAAATCAAGACTTCTGTATCAAGTATAAAAGAGAAAGTAAGATAACTACCATAGCAAAGGAGACCATCTTGATACCAGCCTGCATTATTTCATAGAGCAGTATCTTTGTAAATGATGTTAACGTTTCCTTTGAAAGAATGGCTATATTTTACTTAAAAGTATTAGAAGGTTTCCATGACTACGACCTCTGGAGGAAGAGGGTAACTTTTTTTAAACAGGCGTGTGTATTATTCAGTTCACATTATGTACCAAACCAGCTGGTCAAATGCTTTCTCAAGAACTTTAAAAACAGAAGTAAAGAAAGTAAAATTAAGTGCATGTTTTGGGATGTGTCCCATATCGTATGTCCATGAAAGGTGAAGATAGTTTTAAAGGAAGAGAAACTACAGTGTGAAAGGGTTATCTGCCCAACCCACCTAGCAAATCAACATTTCTGATCATATATATCAGATCTCCAGTTGACAGTTTTCTGTACCAAAGCTTATCCACCAAACCTGCTGTTTCTCCATACAGTTGCATATTTCCTCAAGCAAAAGAATCCCTATGCCATTATTCTTACATTTGGTTTACTCCCCTCAAAGTAAAAAACTCCAAAAATCTTTGAAAGAAAGACTTTATCAAGTCTTTGATAAAGACTAAGTCTTTATTGTCAATGGATTTTACAATCAATGGACTTGATTGTCCATTGCAATCAAGTCTAAGATTGCAATGAGTGATGAGGGTGAAAGGAGAAATTCTTTTTCTTCTAGAAGTGTAGAAAAGAGAAAGCCAGATTAAATGACCTCTCAGAGCACTTTTACTCCTAAATATTTTGAATAGTGGCTCAGACAGTAAACAATCCTCCTGCAATACAGGAGGCCTTGGCTTGATCTCTGGGTGGGGAAGATCCCTGGAGGAGGGCATGGCAACCCACTCCAGTATTCTTGCCTGCAAAATTCCAGAGATGGAGAAGCCTGGTGGGCTATAGTCCTTGGGGTCACAAAGAGTCGGACATGACTGAATGACTATCACTTTCATTTTGAATTTAGAGAAGAATTTGAAGGGAGTCAATGCTATAGATAAAGAGAGTACGCTGTGGTTTCTGAGTTCTGCCTTTCTGCTAAAATATCTCAGCCTAGGGCAAAAAGAGCCCTGAAATTGGTCGTCTGCTTTCACATAACTAAATAGCAAGACCTCTGCATTTGTTTTAATATTTCCAGCTGCTCTAATAGTTCTGATGGCTTTGAAACAGACTATTCACTGTTTAGGGAGCCTCACCAATATCTACTGTTGAGTCAACAAGTTCCTTTGATGTTGGGAGAGCAGGTGGAAGAAAGACAGAAGAAATCTACACGCCGTGCTCACAGACGAAACTCAGATCCCCATGGAAGGCAGGCTTTTATTGGAAGCATGTAATCTTATATTCACCTGTTATTGTGTTCGGTCTGATTCATCAGGGATTTATACTGGAAGCTTAAAATAACATTGATAGAGGAGAGCTCTTCTCTTCCCCATCCCTTGGGTTACTCTGTATTAAATTCCCATATGGGACCCCTAGCTCCATGGAAAATATAAGGGCACACCCTGTTACATAGAATGCACACTTGAGTGTAACTGATGCACTAAATAGTTTCAAATATATGTTAATATATCTGCTGCAGTATACCATCACTGACTTGGTTTCATAGGAGAAGCCACTTTATACCAGAAAACAACTTTCTCGTAGGACGACAGAGGATGAGATGGCTGGATGGCATCACTGACTCGATGGACGTGAGTTTGGGTGAACTCCGGGAGTTGGTGATGGACAGGGAGGCCTGGCGTGCTGCGATTCATGGGGTCACAAAGAGTCGGACACAACTGAGCGACTGAACTGAACTGAACTGAACTAGACCCTCTCAACAAAACATCACTCCTCCCAGCCTAAAAGTGCTGTGTAGCTTTAAAAACACTTGACTGAACTGAAATTTGACTTTGCCTAGAATATTTCTATGTGCCCCATTAAGTACCTGGAGACATCACTGAGAAAAGTATAAAATCATGGTACGTGATTTTTCTCATCTAGGATCCTAGTATCTGCATATGTGTTTGATCCCCAGTCTTTAAATATCACTTAGAGGGTCCTCTTGGCAGATGAAGTCACAGGAATACCTCAAAAATGTCTTTGCATGAAGAGCCATATGCAAAGTGCAAGATGTAGGGTATAAGGGGGGGGATTACTTTCAAAAATATCCTGGGAACATGTTGCCTTGATGAAATGTTTTCTGAATGTGCTGAAGATAGAAACAGAAAGAAAGCACTTGAGTTCAAGGTCTACGTCTCCCAAGCATGGTTCCTGTAAGAGCTGACAAATATGTGTCTTTTTTGGAAGCCTCCACTCATCTTGAAAATATTAGACCCAAATCTGGCCCCCTGAGGACTGATAGCCAGTGGAGCCAATTAGAAAAAGCTGTTATATGGTATTTATTTTGACTAGAACAAAAGACAGTCGAGGGAGATTCAGAGATTGTCATGAGGCAAATAATAAAACCGGAAGAAAGAGCATCCCTAACAATGACTGTTTGTATTCATAACATGATGAATAATGAAAAAAAAAAAAAGGCCCTCTTGGGCCTTTGAGGTCATTCTGTCGGGATGTGGCGTGTTTTGTGCTAGGACAAAGGAATGAGCTTCCTGGCAACCCCCTGCTTCACCCTCAGTCATCACAGCTCTCCACCTTTTTCTCCTCTTACCTAATTAGATGCTGCTTTGTTCCTCTGGGCAGAAAATCCTTCATATAAAAACTAACATAAAGCAAAATTTAAAATAGATGGTCATATGCCAGTTTTGAGTTTAATTGAGGGTGAAAAATAGTCATAAAAAGCCATGTGGACTTTGTGCAACGGCGTAAGTAATGAAGATGGGGTCCCACCAGCCGATTGCATAGGATCTCCAAAGGACCCATCTGAACTCCTGTTCCTTTGCAGGCAAAGAATATTCACAAAGCACCAGAGACCATCCAAGGCAGTGGACTGACCCGTGACTGCCCAAATGAGGGCAGCCAGAAACACTGAAGTACCATTTCTTATCCTTCAGTCAGAGTCACAGGGTCAGATAAATTTGTTATTTATTAATTTACCAATACTTTATCAGTGCCACCTAGGAGTATTGGATAAAGATAGTTTAAAAAGGCCTGCATGGTCCATCTGTTTATGAAGGAGGATCCATGAATGTCCCCAAACATGGAGCCTATTGGCCAAATGTGCCCCATCCTCCCTTTTATCAACAGTTCTTACCCCGTCAGCTGATGAGTTCTACGATAACTGGGTATGTCCTCCTCTTTTTTCTTGACCAAAGTTATCCTCAGTTTAAAGTATGGTGGGAAGCAACATGCTGTTAGAAATCCATTTCCTGAAAGTGCCCCCTGCCACTGCTTTCAATTCCCAGCTCTGTTCAGCTCAAACAATGCTCACATCATAAACAGTCTGCTAATGGTATGTATGAATAAAAGAATGAATGAATGATTAAAGAATGAATGATATGAGAAGAAGGAGCAGGAGGAACTTCATTTCCCAGCTCCATGCTCTGACTTTTTAACTTTGAAAAAGTGAAAGTAAAGTTGCTCAGTTGTGTCCAACTCTTTGCCACCCCATGGACTATAGCCCACCAGGCTCCTCCATGGAATTTTCTAGGCAAGAGTACCGGAGTGGGTTGCCATTTCCTTCTCTAGGAGATCTTCCCAGATCTCCCAGGGATCTTCCTAGGGATCGAACCCAGATCTCCCGCATTGCAGGCAGACGCTTTACTGTCTGAGCCATCAGGGAAACTTTAGGGCATTTTTAAATATAAAGCACTAGACCTCTTAAGCTATGGGGCCTTCATCAATATTTGCCTTGTAGATCTTTAAAAAAAAATGTGTGCAATAGCTCTTATAAGAAAACTGTATTTTGTACATCCAACAGTTAAATGTTACATTCTAGTTTGGTAGGTTGGGAAAAATATTTGAAGAGATATTTTTCAGACTTCTTGTCAGATTTATGACAACACTCCTCATAAATTAGGCATAGCCATTACATCACAGCTTCACCTTTATTCACCTATAACTCATTTATCTTCATTTCTGAAGATAAGCAACATTTATCTATTTATTGCTTCACTTTCACTTATTTGAAATTGGTTGTAATATGTAATCAATTAGAGTTTTTCCTCCAAGTCATCAATCTTAGTTAGTAAAAGGTAGACAGTCGTTTTAAAAAATATCTTAACATGTTGGCACCGAGTCACAAACTCTTAGTCTGGCCATTGACCCAGTGACTCATCTACACTACAATCATAGTTGCTGTTCAGTTGCTCAGTCATGTCCGACTCTTTGTAACCCCATGGACTGCAATACACTAGGCTCCCCTGACCTTCACTATCTCCCAGAGTTTGCTCAAACTCATGTCCATTGAGGTGCTGATGCCATCCAACCATCTCATCCTCTAATCGTAGGTGAGCTCAAATTCAGAAAAAAATGGTTCTTTCCCATCACCAGTGTGCTCAGGCCTCACTCCATCTTATCCCAAGAGTATAAATTTATCAGCTTCTTCTTCTAAACAGGCTGCTGCTGCTGCTGCTAAGTCACTTCAGTTGTGTCCGACTCTGTGCGACCCCATAGATGGCAGCCCACCAGGATCCCCTTCTAAACAGGCAGCAGATATCTATTTGGCTCTTACTGTGTCTAAGGCATGTGATAGATTCTGTAGAGAATTCAAAAGCGCTACAAAGACATCACCAGCAAGAAGTGGTATCGCCCCAAAAGTGGTATAAAGAGAAGCCGAAACACAGGTACATAACAATTCCATGCCCAGGGTCTTTAAAGGAACAACCTTAATTTAGAAGAAGCTATGAAAGGAGAGCTTCTAAAGAACAGATTTGCTTACTTAATGACTTCTAGCATTTCTGTTGTTTTTCTTGCTGTGTGCGTTATTCACAAGAAAGAGTAAGTTCCTCCCACACAACATAAAAGTTCACATGACCTTGAAATAATGATGCTTTGCCTGTACTGCAGAAACTGATACTGGCACACATTTAAACCTTAACATAGTCAGAGGGGAAGCATTGTGAAAACAGACAAGGAAAACATAGAGCTGCTGCTGCTGCTGCTGCTGCTGCTGCTGCTGCTGCTGCTGCTGCTGCTGCTGCTGCTAAGTCACTTCAGTCGTGTCCGACTCTGCGACCCCACAGACGGCAGCCCACCAGGCTCCCCCGTCCCTGGGATTCTCCAGGCAAGAACACTGGAGTGGGTTGCCATTTCCTTCTCCAATGCATGCAACTGAAAAGTGAAAGTGAAGTCGCTCAGTCGTGTCCGAGGGACTCTCAAACGTGATGTGTTTGAGGTTTAACTGAGTAATTAACAACCCCTTTGGGGCGTCCCTGGTAGTCCAGTGGTTAAGAATCTCCATGCCAATGCAGGGGACACAGGTTCGATCCTTAGCCAGGGAAGACCCCACATGCTGTGGAGCAACTAAGCCCGTGCCCCTTGATTATTGAGCCTGTGCTCCCCAACAAAGAGAAACCCACGAGGGGTGGCCCCCCACTTACCGCAACTGAGGAAGACCTGGGCATGGATGGCAGCAGGGACCAAGCACAGCCAAAAATAAATTTAAAATAAATTAATTAGTAATTTAGAATAAATAAATAGAATGTTAATTTAAAAAAATATGTATCCCTTTTTTTTTTAATTTTTAGTTTTTTATTTTTTACATTTTAAAATCTTTAATAGACATTCCAATGCAACAGAAGAGGCTGCTCCATCCTCAGATATTCTGGGTGATTCAGTAGGTGTGAGGTGAACATAGGAGACGTGAGCTCTAAGGTTTATGCTATGTGACTTTGACTCAGGAAACCCAGAGCCACACGCTGAGATGCTCTGTTAGAGAAAAAACCTAATGAATGTTATATAAGTCTTAGATGCGTGCTCCTTTCAAAGAACTAAGCATCATAGGGAGCACTGTGTTGATGCTTGGTGTTCTTAATCAGAGACTGGGTTAGTTAGCTATTAATTCGAGTTTAAGCAGACTAACCAAACTCTTACATTTCTAGAAGAAGTAATTTTCTCAAGCATTCCTTTAGGCTTCTTTTCTCTTTTATATTTTTTAAATTAAAAAAATTTTTATATGATTTAACATTATATTTAATAAGTTTTCTCTTTCCAGCTTTATTATAAACACATAACAGGCATACAAGCTAATGATTTGGTGTGCATGTGTGTTACAAAATGATTACTACAATAAGGTTGGTTATTGCCACCCTCACCTCACATAATTGCCATTGTTTGTGTGTTAGGGGGTTGGGGGGGTGGTAAACTGTAAGATCCATTCTCCTGCTCCAGCAATTCCACTTCTGGGAATGTGTCCATAGGAAATGAAAGGATTCTCTCAAAGCAATGTCTATATTCCCATGTTCCCTGCAACATTATTCACAACACTGGAGGTATAGAAACAACCCAAGACTGTGGACTGATAAATGGATAAAAATAGAGGGTCTGTATCCACAATGGAATATTATTCAGCGTTACAAAGAAGGAACTCCTGCCACTTATGACAGCATGGATGGACCCGGAGGGCATTCTGCTAAGGGGCAGAAGCAGAAAGACAAATACTGCATGGGATCACTCATATGTGAAATCTAAAAAAAAATCTAAAAACAAAGGCAAAGTCATAGAAACAGAGAGTAGGAAAATAGTTGCCAAGGTCTGGAGTGGAGGGTGTTAAATATCGAAAGGTCGGCAAAGGGGTACAGACTTTCAATGATTAAAAAGGAAAAAATTAGATCCAAGGACCTAATTTATAAATATGATGACTAGAGTAGATAACACCCACTCCAGTGTTCTTGCCTGGAGAATCCCAGGGACGGGGGAGCCTGGTGGGCTGCCGTCTATGGGGTCGCACAGAGTCGGACACGACTGAAGTGACTTAGCAGTAGCAGGGTAGATAACACTGTACTATATAATTGAAATTTATTAGGAGAATAAAACTTAAATATTCTCACCAAAAAAATAAAAAGGCAAATGTGAGATGATGATTGTGTTTAATTAACTCAGTGAAGAGAAGTCCTTTCACAGTGTATCAGTTCAGTCAGTTCAGTTCAGTCCCTCAGTCGTGTCGGACTCTTTGCGACCCCATGGACTGAATCACGCCAGGCCTCCCTGTCCATCACCAACTCCCGGAGTTCACTCAAACTCATGTCCATCAAGTTGGTGATGCCATCCAGCCATCTCATCCTCTGTCGTCCCCTTCTCCTCCTGCCCTCCATCTTTCCCAGCATCGGGGTCTTTTCCAACGAGTCAGTTCTTCACATCAGGTGGCCAAAGTATTGGAGGTTCAGCTTCAACATCAGTCCTTCCAATGACTATTCACAGTGTATACATATGCCAAATCACTGAGTTGTAGGCTTTAAATATCTTACATTTTTTTCCCAAGATTTATTGATTTATGTTTGGTTCTGCTGGATCTTCGTTGCGCTGCGTTTTTCTGGGTGCCGATAAGGGCTAGTCCTCATTGCGCTGCCCAAGGCTCTTCACTGCGCTGGCTGTGAAAAGGGACTTTTCACTCCGTCTCTTGCTGCGGAGCACAGGCTCTAGGCGTGCGGACCTCCGTATTGTGGCTGCCGGGCTCTTGAGCGCTGGCTCCGTAGTTGTGGCAGGGGCTTTGTAAGCTCCGCAGCGTGTGGGATCTTCCCAGACTAAGGATCTGCCACCTTCATTGACAGGCAGATCCTTAACCACTGACCACCAGGGAAGCCGCATATCTTACAATTTTAATGATCAATCACACCTCAATAAACCTCCGGGAAAGAAAAGGCCTACTTTCTTAACAGCTTCTGCTTCACCTCTTGCTTTCTTTGCCCAAAAGGATAACTAGTTATCCATTTACTTTTGTACCTCATTTACAAAAAGCAAAACTAATTTTGAAATGAGACAAACTAGACACAGTATCCAGGGGATATTGATTCATAGCTCTTTTGGTAAGATTTTGTTTTGCATCACAACTCCATTTCTAAATGCAAATTTAAGTCCCTGGAAGGAAACACTGGGAAATGCAGGCCCTCCTTGGGGTTCAGTATCTTCTTTGTAGCTTGGAAACCATCTGCGCTCATGAAGCAGATTCTTGATTATATTCCTACATGTTATCTTGATTATCTTGACTATTTTGATTACATTTACTATGGTCTCATTAGTCTCACAATTAAATGTGTCACTGTAGCAAGAGTTTAATTTTCAACATCTAAAATGAGATAATAAAATATATAAGAGAGAGAGAAGGGAAGGAAAGAGAAAAGGAACAAGGAACAAGACCATAAGAAAAATATTTTATCTCTTTTCTCCTTCACTGGGAGCATCTGAGCAGCTCTACCAATGACTGTTTCTAGATTATGGACAACTTATTTTCTCATTCTTAATTTCCTTCATCTATGCAGTAGCATAATAATATACAGTTTGCATGCCTATTTTACAGATAAAAATGTTTAATGCATAAAATATCCCATGTTTAACATAGTAGGTACCTCATAAATGTTGATGGGATTTAATTAAATACAGTGTATCAAATTTATGAAGCACAAGCTATCGGACAAAGTGGAGCAGTTTTATTAATATAATAAAACTGTAGTAGATGATATATTGGTCATTGTCAAATATTTAATAGTTGATTCAAAGAAATGTAATATGACATGTTAATATTATTCTCTTTCTGGTGTTAATAAATGTAAAGAGGAACCAGAAAGGATGAGTATAGTCTGGATGATTAATGCTATTATTGATACCAATAATAACAAATGAATTGTGGTGATGTTATACCTTACTGCTGTAAGGGCAGGTCACATACTTAGCAGTTGAATTCCAAATTGAAATTCTCATTAAAATTTTTGTTTTTATTTGAGGATTGTCAAATTATGCATTGGTGAAATCTGGAGGCTTGATATTGATGGGTTGGAAATCCAACAAGCTTGAGCATCCATAAAAAGATGATTACATGCTGAAATTCATCTCTTTTAAACAAACAGGATATACTCATCTTCTTGGGCGATATAAATTGAGTCTGATTCTTCTCCTCCATTCCTTAATGTTTCCAGTTTCCTAGATCCTGTTGAATATATACAGGCAGTGATTTGCTTATCAACATAATTACTGACACTGTTCAATTTGGAGATTATACTTGGGTACTAGGAAGACTGAGAAAATGGAATTAAATTTTTTTCTGTTCCTGTATACACTACCGTAGTCTGTACTTAGACATCCCTCAATCTCTTCTTAGGCCGGTCAAATGTCTAACTTGTACTGTAATAAAACCTCTTTACTAGTCTAACTATGTTCTACATATTCACCTGATTATTAACATGGTTATTTGGCCACAAACCTTGGACCGTTTTGCATTTTTTCTTAATGAAGAATAATGGTCTGAGCCTTAACTATAAAGTCTTCTGTAATATGATCTTAAATCTGATTAGCCTACTATGCTCTTTTCTTTGCATCACGTTTTCTTTCCTTTTTTTTTCTTTTTGTCAAAAATCTATGCTGTCGCTCCACCTATTCTCTTTAGATAGAATCTTCATTCTTCACTCTCACTTTAACTGATATGTGCTTTGTGTTATTTTACTGAAGTGTAGTTGATTTACAATGTTGGGTTAGTTTCTGCCGTCCAGCAAAGTGGTTCGGTGGTTCAGTGCTGGATGCTATGGAAACTCGATCTTGAGTTTTTTGAGGAAACTCCATATTCATTTCTCTGAAGGGGCGACGCCAATTTACATTCCCACCAATGGTGTCGGAGGGTTCTCCTCTCTCCACACCCTCTTGGGGATTTGTTATGTGTATACTTTTTAATGATGGCCATTCTGACCAAAGTAAGGAGGTACCTTATTGTAGTTTCAATTTGCGTTTCTCTAATAGTGATTTTGAACATTTTTTCATGTGCCTGTGGACCATCTGTCTGTCTTGGATAGATGTGTTTTACATATTGAAAATTTGCTCAGCTTTCAAAGTGGAGCTCAACTCTGGCTCCTATGTAGCGTATGTGAACGTTCCAGTCAGGAATAACCCTTCTCTTCCTGCTATCATGCCGTGTAAGCCACCATTTTCTTTTTACTATGCAGATCTATTCTCCCATTAGCTTAAAAACTCCTTATAGCAAGAACTACGTCTAGTTAACCTCATAATCGAACACTTTTTTAAGGTTGAATTGGACATTCAAAAACAAAACCTGCTGAGAACAAAGACATTGCTTAACTAGCTTTTCCTTTTGAACTACAAGGTATTTTGAGGTTGTGGCTGAATAAAGAGGTATTACTAAGAGGCTGAGTCCTGTGATCCCAAGTTTCTTGACGTTACTGGGTTGACAGTTATTCAAATTTTAATTGAGTATTTCTCAAGCACCTCACTCTAGGTGTAGTGTTTACAGATAAGACTTTAAAAATCAGTAAAGGACATGCTTTTGATCACTAAGAACTTCACTAACAGATAGAGAAGATGAAAATGGCACAGATCAATACCAGTTACTGCAGTATTTCCTGTTCCTAGAGTTCGTAACTTAAGTTTCTCTAAGGACAGCTGCTGCTGCTGCTGCTGCTAAGTCACTTCAGTCATGTCCGACTCTGTGCGACCCCATAGATGGCAGCCCACCAGGCTCCCCCATCCCTGGGATTCTCCAGGCAAGAACACTGGAGTGGGTTGTCATTTCCTTCTCCATAAGGACAGCTAGATGACATTATAGTAATTATTATATAATATTTGGGGGTCCTTGGTGACTCTGTAGCAAAGAATCTGCCTGCCAATGCAGGAGACACAGGTTCAATTCCTAGGTCAGGAAGATCCAACCCACTCCAGTATTCTTAACCAGGAAATCCTGTGGACAGAGGAGCCTGGCGGGCTATAGTCAGTGAGGTCACAAAAGAACTGAACAAGAATCAGTGACTAAACTACAATGTTATATTTATTGTTGTTTAGTCACTTGGTCGTGTCCAACTCTTTTGTGGCTTCATGGACTGAAACCCTCCAGGCTCCTCTGTCCATGGGATTTCCCAGGCAAGAATACTCGAGCGGGTTGCCATTTCCTTCTCCAATATTATGTTATGGTGTATATAATAATATAATGTTGCTATGCCTAGAAAATACCTAAGTATGTCAAGATGTATTCAACTGTAAGTAACTTAATAAGGATGTGACTTAAAAAAAAATAATTGAAATGTCTGAAGGGAGATCAAACTATAGGCTTGTTCAGTGGCTTAATCAGTGACGTATAAACAGTTTTTCCTGCCTTTCTTGAATGCCTCATAGACACAAGATAACTTCTAGAGCTGCAGGTGGTGGTTTAGTTGCTAAGTTGTGTCCGACTCTTGGGGCCCCATGGACTGTAGCTCACCAGGCTCCTCTGTCCATGGGATTCTCCAGGCCAGAATACTGGAGTGGGTATTTCCTTCTCCAGGGCATCTTCCCAACCCAGGGATCGAACCTGGGTCTCCTGCACTGCAGGCAGATTCTTTACCAAGTGAGCTGCAAAGGGAAGCCCAGAGCTGCAGGAATCTCTGTCTTACACCAGAGTCCCAAAGAGAAAGGAAGGGGCCAGGCCAAATGGGTAGAAAAACACAAAAATCTGTCTTAGCACTTCTCCCATCACACCCCTCCTCCCCACCAGAAGACTTCCCTTTACAGCTCATGGGCCAGGAACTGGTCCCACGGCGGCACACTTCTCTAAGGAAATCTGGGGAAATGAGTTTCTAGAACACAGATGCCGAAACAGAGTCACAGACTTGGAGTACAAATGTGTGGACACCAAGCGGGGAACAGGGGCTTGGAATGAATTGAGAGATCAAGACTGACATATATACACTATTGATATACTATGTATAAAATAGGTAACTAATGAGAACCAACTGTATGGTACAAGGAACTCTACTCAGTGCTCTGTGGAGACCAAAATGGGGAGGAAATCCAAAAAAAGAGGGGACATGTGTGTATGTAGAGGTGACTCACTTTGCTGTACAGCAGAAACTAACACAACGTTGGAAAGCAACTGTACAGCAATAAAAGTTAATTTAAAAAAAAAAGAAAAAGCAGGTGGTCTAGTCACAGTTGGTTCAGAGCAACTGTGATTCACTCCTTGGGGTGGAGCAGGTCACCATGGTGAAAATAGTCAGGATTTATTTGACAAAAATGGGTGGGATGCCATCTGGTGAGAACTTACTATTTCCCACACCAAGCAATTAAAAATCTTTTGCTAACTCTTCTCTAGGTTCCTTGAGATACTTAAACATCTTTCTGAGTGCAATTTTAGGCGTTTGGGGAATTGCATGAGCTTTTTAAAATCTCCGTGGCACAGTCACTAAAGGGCATGCATTTTTAAGCACCAGTGTGCCTTTGCTGGGCCTCCTAGGTGGCGCTAGTGGTAAAGAGCCCTCCTGCCAATGCAGGAGACATGAGACATGGGATCAGTCCCTGGGCTGGAAAGATCGCTTGGAGGAGGGCATGGCAACCCCCTCTAGTGTTCTCGCCTGGAGAATCCTCATGGACAGAGGAGCCTGGTGGGCTAAGTCCATAGGGTTGCAAAGAGTCGGACCCTACTGAAGCAACTTAGCAGGCACACATGTGCCTTTACTGAATTTCCTTTCTTTTTACTCTTTAGCACTCACCAAATTGAGTGTTTGAAAACAGCATTCACTCGCTAAATAGCACCAGTGGCCCCAAAGAGCTGCTAATGCCTACAGTCCCTCCAGTTTCTGCTGACCTGCAGTTGAGGAGCTGTGTGTGTGTGTGTGAGCTCAGTCATGTCTGACTCTTTGCCACCAGGGATTGTAGCCTGCCAGGCTCCTCTGTCCATGGGGATTTTTCAGGTGAAAATACTGGAATGGGTAGCCATTTCCTCCTCATGGGGAATCTTCCCAACCCAGGGATCAAACCCACGTCTCCTACATTGCAGGCAGATTGTTTAGCACCGAGCCATTGGGGAACAGACTGGCATGGGGGAAGAGTAGCAAAGAAACTTTGCAGATAGATAGAGCTGCCAACTAGTACTCATTGAAGTGTGTCATCACAGAAGTTCATATTGGGCAGTGATGACAGCAGGGAATAGCACAGAGATCTGGTTACGAGAAAAGTTTCCTGAAAGAGGAAAGTGCTGGGGCATCTTCTCGGTTATGGATAGAATTCAGTCTCAATATGATCCATGGGCCATTTCACAGAGGGGAAAGCTGAGGCACAGAAATAGTCATCTAAATGTAAGACAGTGAAACCACTGATGAGGTAGGAAAGTGCCATTGTCTTGTGTCCTTCGGATAATGTATAATTCCTATAGCAGAACCCCCAAACCCCAAAACACACACAAAAGGAAAAGGAAATCTATCTTATCTCTTTCCTGTCTCTTCAAATTGTGCCAATTGAGACCATCCTAGTCGCTTGAATTGGAAAGGAATAGAGTACTGAGTCAAAAAAAAAAAAATTGCCTGTTGTAAAGTTGGAGGAAGGTTAAAATTTTCATGGCAGCACATTAGAACTGGTATATATCCTATTCCAGAAATGTTTGATGACTGTTAATTTTAAGGACTTTTGCAGATGTGAAAATTGTGTCAAACTTCTCTCTTATTTCTACATTTTTTTAAAAAAGAGAAAAACCCTCTAATTTTTCTTCTTTGTCACTAATGAGGCTTGTGCATTGGGAACTCATTTACTGTTATTACTAACGAGCTCATTTTATATATGTATTTGTGATTAAGCTGACATTATTAGAGAGGTCTAGAAGTCTGCCCTTTTGACAGTGAAAACCTTATGAAGTTCTATCAGCCACTTCCATTTTCTCTGTCTCTGTCTCTCTGTCTCTCTCTCTCTCTCTCTCTCTCTCTCTCTCTCTCTCACACACACACACACACACACACACAACATTCTTTCTCTTTCTCTGTCAATCCTATTGAATTGTTTAACAGCACTAATTTTCAGCATGTATTTGGTATTCTGTATATTGGGTAATGAAGCCAACATGCTTTTAAATTTATTTTGATGACTGATAAGTACTATGATAAAAAGAAATTCCAATAGTAATGTATAATATGCCCTCCAAAGATAAAAGTCCTTGCTTCTTATACATCATTGGCAAAGTTTAGCATATTTAAAAAGACCTCTTGAATACGACTCTCAAAGCTGACAGAAGATAAAATTGCATTGGAAATGCATATTCAAGGTCTATCTGGACATCACTGCCTCTCAACAAAGTTTCCCTCTCTTTAAAAGTGAAGCTTTATAGTTTGAATTAATATCCATTAATTACCCTGGAAGAATTGTCTTATTTCAGAAAGTCTATTTTCTACCATTAAACTGCCAAATTATTGCCTTTTACATAATACTTTTATTTGGGGGAAACAACACATTTTAAAGAAAGGTTTATTTCTAGGATTACTTTATTGGAAAATCTCAGCATTAAGTGATTAAAAACTATGGGAACTAAAGAATTCTTCCTCTAGATATAACATACCATAATCTCGCTAGGTCAATACAGAACTTTATCTGTAAAAGCAAGCTCTCTAGATAATATGGTAGTATTTTATTAATCATAAATGCCAACATTATGCTCTTTATGGAAAGTTATATATAGAATTGTGCTTCTGCTATGCAGGGGACCTGGGCTCAATCCCTGGGTTGGGAAGATTCCCTTGAGGAGGAAACAGCTACCCACTCCAGTATTCTTGCCTAGGAAATTCCATGGACAGAGAAGCCTTGTGGGCTACAGTCCATGGGATTGCAAAGAGTTGGCCACAACCAAGCACACACACACACACATATAGGGTAGTTTTGTTCTTTTTTTAATCAGATCTCTCTTTCATAAGAGTACAGCCATGTTGACACTTATAGGTCCATAAAGTCAAAGCTGTGGTTTTCCAGTAGTCATGTATGATGTGAGAGTTGGACCATACAGACAACTGAGTGCCAAAGAATTGGTGGCCTTGAATTCTGCTGCTGGAAAAGACTCTTGAGAGTTCCTTGGACATCAAGGAGATCAAACCAGTTAATCCTAAAGGAAATCAACCCAGAATATTCCTTGGAAGGGCTGATACTGAAGCTCCGACACTTTGGCCCCCTGTTATGAAGAGCCAACTCATTGGAAAAGACCCTGATGCTGGGAAAGATTGAAGGCAAAAGGAGAAGAGGTGCAGCAGAGGGTGAGATGGTTAGTTGGCATCACCCACTCAATGGACATGCATTTTAGCAAACTCCGGGAGGTAGGGAAGGACTGGCGAGCTCCGTGCGGTGCAATTCATGGGGCTGCAAAGAGTTAGACATGACTTGGCAGCTAAACAACAACAGTGTGTTGACACGATAGGATAGTAATTCCTAATAGCCACCATTCCTCCAACATTTCTAACATTGTACAAAATTTTGCTTTCTAGGACAATGAATGGAATTCAGAGTGAACATTTTGTGTGATACTTGTTACTTTTATTGAAAACATGTAACTTTAAAACACAAAAATTAAAATGTAAGCTAATTATCAAGACTGCATAGTCCAACCACCTCTAAAAGATTCATTCTAAGTGACCACTCTGAATTTAGGAGTCCCAAGGCTGATAGAATTCATCAGCAGTTGCCAGTTATTTTCATGCACTTTCTGTCTGGCACCTTCAGCAGGCTTAGAAAATCATCCAAATGCTTAAGTGACAAAGAGGTAAGAACAAAAAATTAACCTCCCCAAGGGGTGGCTGTGATGTGGTTAAAAAGTTCATCCATCATTTACTTACTAAATGTTGGCTGCACAGCTAGTTTGTGTTTGCAAAGTTCTTGAGCGTTAAGGAACGCTTTCTCAAAGGGAAACTGAGATTGAGTAAAGGGCCACTGGGGCTTGAAGAGGGAGAAGGGGAGGGCAGGGGATGGATCATGGATGTTAGGGATGGTTCCAGGGAGCCGTGGTGCCATCTTTGGGGGAGACTGGAACTATTGAAGTTCTGAAAGCAGCTTATTGGAGTAGAGCTAGCATTTCAGAAACTCTTTCAGTCTTATAGATGATGAGCTGGGGGCAGGAAGGATACATGGTCAATAAGAGAGGCAAGAGACCAATTTTGAGTCTAGTTCATTAAGCATCCTTTAGACCAAAAGTCAGCAAAAGTTTTGTGTAAAGGGCCAGAGTAAATATATTAAGCTTTGTGGTCCCTGTGGTCTCTTTGTAACACTTCCACTCTGCGCTGCAGTGTGAAAGCAACCTTTGGCAATATATAAACAGATGGGCATGGCTGTGTTCCAATAAAACTTTATTTATAAAAATAAACATCAGGCTAGATTTGGCATTAGGGTCACACTTTGTTAGTCTGTGATTTAGACTTAAATATGCATTTGATTGCCGTATTAAAACTTGCTACTTACAACCATGCAGCATTTTTCATACTAGCCAAAAAAATAGAAGAAACTCAAGCATCTATGGATAAACAAAATGTGATGTAAACATACAGTGGAATATTATTCCATCTTAAAAAGGAATGAAGTCCTGATACATGCTACAACATGGATGGAGTGGATGGCCCTTGAGGACTTTATGCTAAGCAAAATAAGCCAGTCACAAAAGAGCAAATACAGTATGGTTCCACTTACATGAGGTACCCAAGGGTAGTCAAGTTCATAGAGTGTAGAGTGGCGGTTGCCGGGATCTGAGAGGAGACAGAGATGGGAGTTATTGTTTAATAGGTACAGAGTTTCAGTGTTATAAGGTGAAAGTTTCTAGAAATGGTTGGTGTTGGTCTTTGGATTACAACATGAAAGTACTTAATGCTAATAGGCTTAGATATGGTTTCAGTGGTAATTTTTATGTTATTCATATTTTACCACAATTTTAAAACAAACAAACAAAAATGAGCAAAAAGCTCTTCGCTATTGCTCTAGTCCAGTTCCACTTTACAATGGCTGTTAGACCCTGTTGTTGCAGTTGTTGTTTAGCCACTAAGTTGCGTTTGCCTCTTTGCAACCCCATGGACTGCAGCCCGCCAGGCTCCTCTGTCCATGAAATTCTCCAGGCAAGAATACTGGAGTGGATTGCCATTTCCTTCTCCAGGGGATCTTCCCAACCCAGGGATTAAACCTGCATTTCTTACATTGGCAGGCAGATTCTTTACCACTGAGCCACCAGAGAAGCCCATTAGACTGGTTGCCCACATACAACTATTACAGGAGATGGAGTGAACCCTGTACCACGATGATGGTGTCAGGAGACTATGACACAGAAGTGGGATCCCAGGCTCTACTTACAACCGTTTGAATGTGTTTTGACTGCAGGGAAAAGAAACTCTGCATCAAATTGGCTTAAGCAATAAGAAAATGTATTCTTACATATTGCAGTAAGTCCAAAGGGACTGCGGTTCACACGGCTGACTCATTTCAGCCATGACCTCCAGTTACATCATTCAGAACTGCCTGTGTCCCTGTTCTGCAATCCCTGGGGTGGGTTTCCTCCTCAGGCTGGTAGCAAAGTGACTACAGCAGTTCCTGGCACCATAGACAAAATATATATATATATTTCCAGAGGAAAAATGAGATTGTCTCTGCCAGGGGCAACTTAGGAATGGAAACCTCTTTCTGCAAAGTTCCCCTGAATTTATTGGCCAGAACTAGGTCACATGGCTGATGCTAAATTTATCACTTGTGCAGTACACTGGATTGACCTTGGATCAGCTTAATGGAGTCTCATTTCTGAATTTGAAAGATGGGGTCATTTCCCAAGGCGCTTGGCTGCCTGAGTTAAGGTAGACATCTGAACAAAACTGGATTTGCTCTGAGAAAGAAGGAATGTAGTTTGTGAGTGGGTTTTACACACTAGTCAGGCAAGAAATGATAAATGTATACTCTGGCGAGTGGAAAGAGTCACTTTTAAGGGTATGTTGTATGTTGCACAGCTTAAGAGGATCTTTGCGTTACTTCATTTGCTTCGTCTCTTCAGTTGTGTCTGACTCTTTTCGATCCTATGGACTATAGCCCACCAGGCTCCTCTGCCCGTGGGATTTTCCAGGCTGGGTTTGCCATTTCCTTCTCCAGGGGATCTTCCTGACCCAGAGATCGAACTGCGTCTCCTGCCTCTCCTGCACTGCAGGCAGATTCTTTTCCACTTAGCCACTGGGGAAGTCCCGAATATTGTCTGCCCCAAAGCAATTCACAATCTAGTAGATGGCAGCAGACAAGGTAGAGAGCATCATATTGAGAGTCAGTGGAAAAGCTCCTGATGTTGGGAAAGACTGAAGGCAAAAGGGGAAGAGGATGGCAGAAGAGGCGATGGTTAGATCACAGCACTGACTCAATGGACACGAATCTGAGTAAGCTCCAGGAAATAGTGAAGAACAGGGAGTCCTGCGTGCTGCCGTCCATGGGGTCACAAAGAGTCACACACGACTGAGCATGCATGCACCCATAGGCTATTTATTAATTCTCTGTGCTTCAGTTTCCTCATCGATAAAATGGGAATGATAATCACACCTACTTGGCACAGAGTAAACACCCTGATTGGGGCAAGTTGTTCTCCTCTGCTAGGCAAAGGAGAAAGTAGAGAGTAAGAGGCTTTCTATTTTGAGCCCACTGCGGAAAGCCTTATTCCCATTAGCCTTGAAGGTGGATCTGTTATGCTTGCCCTGAGGGCTGGAGCTTATGTTTCTGGCCTCATCACAGAAGGAATAGCTGTTTTATAAGGGTAGCTTTTGGATGGAGATTAAATAAACACCTTACCTGATTATACAAGCATCGCAAAGGCTTTTTTCTCTTGTCTGTCCTGAAAGAGTCCTAGAAATACAAACATCAGAGTAGGCATTTTTGGTGATTTGTGAATTTAGGTAGCTCCTTTCCAGACAGATGACAAAGATCAGAGAGGGCTGATGGTCTGTCTAGAGGGGCAGAGATGCTTTGTGGGAAGCCAGGGCTGGAAGCAGGGAACCTTCCAAAGAGTTTTGTGTGTTTCTCACACTGATTTGCCACATCGTTCTGGAGACTGATCTTTTGTAGATGCATAGATAGGATATACTTAAACCTGATGATGACTGGTTAATCTGCAGCTACTAGATAAGTTCCATAAATTAATAACACAAAATCAAATGAGAACAGTCTAAAATGTAAATATTTATTTCTTAATAATCTTTGGGTTTCTTAGAGTATCACTGTTTTTTTTTTTCCAAAATAGAAAATTTATTACTTTTCCAGAAGAATTGCCAGTTGACTATTCAAGGGAATATAGAGCAAGCATTTCCTGAGATATTGAGCAGGCTTTTTCCCTAGTTCCTGTGTGATGATAACTAGAGTAACAGTGTCCACTGCTGGCAAATCAGATAATTGCACCGTATTTTTTCATAGAGCTACTCTATGTGAGGAATAACATGTAACCTTCACAAGGATGCATTTTCAAACAAGAGTTTTAAGGTATATACCTGCATGGATACTACTGTAGCTCGAAAAAAAGTGTTAGTTTTCTACTAGGCCAAAAATCAATTAATGATTGCCCTCTATCAATCTAAGGATATAAAAATTTGCCTAAGTCTAAGACTATCACCTAGTAATAGATCCTTTTTCTTTTAAAGAAAGACTTAATATATTAAAAGAGTAGGAAATATAACTTTCACAAAGAAAATTGTACTTAGTGATATCAAGTAAAGTCATCTTTTGCTAGTGATGCAACTGAATTTTCTTGATAATTTCAAGCAATAATTCACGAGTGATTTGCCTGTTTATTGTCTTCTGGACATTTTTCATAGGTTTGGAAGAGGAATCATAGAAGATTATTGGAATGAGAGGGGTTTTTTTAAATTTATTCAAAATATTCAAAGACAACTCAGTTTGTTAAACCTTTGAAATGCAACGTGTAATCTAAGAATTTAATTTCTTTAACTAGACAGTTGGATAAAAGCCTGACTAGCAATGGTCTCTTTTCCAAGTTTTCTGTGCACTTTAGAAAGGCTTCTTGGATTTCAGTGCCAAAAGCAGGCAGCAGAGGGCCCAGTGAATTGTAACCCTGAGATTTGTTGAAACCGAAGACAGGCTTTTTTTGCCCCTCTTTTGTATTTCTCCTTAATATTTGTATTAGTGTAGGGTCAAAGTGAGGAGATTTATTTATTTATTTTGCTACAAGGAAAAAAGCATTAAGATGCATGGATACAATGGTCTTATCATTTTGGTGGAATTTATGCAATAGCATAGCAATTTATTCTAATGGAAGAAATTTAGCTTGGGTAGTAAAGAGTTAGTAGAATTTCAATGTTTATTAGCTTTGAGATTCAGATGACCACAGCTATCACAGGGAGAATACACGCTTCGAGACCACTCTACATACTGATGAAAATGTTAAATTATGTGGAAATGCTGCAGTCCTTTCCCCTGCTTTGTGGTGAGTCTGGTTTTTGAGATTTAAAGCTGTAGGCCTCTGGGCATCAGGACTGATAACCTGGTAGGCCGATATCAGGTAGGCTGATAACCTCCATCTCCCCACGCTTTTGCTGCTTCCAGTTCCCAAGGTCATTTCTCGTGACCCTCCAGGTCTCACTCGACCTGTGGGGTCAAGTCTGTCCCTTTCTGAGTCTTTTGGGTGGCCTCTCCTGGGGGTCTTATCTTCCCAAGGATGTAAACTATTCTTCCCATGTTCTGTCTCCATTCTCTGTTTCCCGGATTCTCCCACGTGCAAATTTTATCCGCAGCATTTCATGTGCATTGATTCATTGCTTCTTTCAACAAATCATTTTTGAACTTGACCCTGGTGTCAGGTGGAACAGAGCAGTAATGAACAAGACCTACGAGGGCTCTGCTCCCGAGGAGGGAAGCACGTCTCAAGCGCATAAAGACAAAAATCAAGACAACCTGTGACATTGAGAAAAGTAAAATCTCTGTAGATGAAATTGGATGAGATCTAAAGAGCGCAGGTCGTACTTGAGAGGGGCAGTTACTGTAGACTGGGCGAGCAGAAAGAGCTCTCTGCGCAGGTGATACAGGGGTGAAAACCCAGATGACAAGAAAGGTCAGGCCCTACCAAGGATTTCAGGTAGAAAAAGGCACTTGATCCCATAGCCTCAAGCTTTGTGCGTTGGGAGAACAGAAAGTAGGCCACTCACTCTCCCTCCGCTGCTTTCCAGTTCCCCTTGAAGAGGACAGGGGAGCACAGAGGAGGCTTCTCATTCATCTACCCCGGAAGAATCACGGCTCCCTGAGTGCCTGTGCCTCCCTCCACTCTCCCAGAGGAAGAGGGGACTGGGCTCCACCCTCCCAATCACACTTTCACATCGCTTTTCTGCACTTTAAATGCTGTATGTTAAAGACTGCTTATCTAAGCATGCTAATTGTTGAATTCCTTGCTAGGCAGCCCACCCAAGGCACAGATAGAGCCAGATACTTACTGCTCTGAAGGACTTGAACAGAGATCATTCAAAGTTGGTAGGGGCTGAAGACTCTGATGCTAGGAGGGATTGGGGGCAGGAGGAGAAGGGGGCGACCGAGGATGAGATGGCTGGATGGCATCACTGACTCGATGGACGTGAGTCTGAGTGAACTCCGGGAGTTGGTGATGGACAGGGAGGCCTGACGTGCTGCGATTCATGGGGTCACAAAGAGTCGGACACAACTGAGTGACTGAACTGAACTGAAGCTCCGACACTTTGGCCCCCTGATGAGAAGAGTTGACTCACTGAAAAGGACCCTGATGTTGGGAAAGAGTGATGCCAGGAAGAGAAGGGGGCAACAGAAGATGAGACAGTTGGATGGCAAGACCAGATCAATGGATGTGAGTTTGAGCAAGCTCAGGGAGATAATGAAGGACAGGGAAGCCTGGCGGTCTGGCATGCTGCAGCCCATGGAGTCGCAAAGAGTTGGACATAACTTAGTGACTGAGCCCCAGCACACTCACAGAGGGAGAGGAGACCTGGTTTAACCCCCCCAATCACCCTTCTACCTCACTTTTGTGCACTTTAAACCCTGCATGTGAACCCTGTTTATCTAGGCGTGCTGATTGTTGGCTTTCTTTCTAGCTTAGCCCACCCAAGGCACTGCTGCTGCTGCTGCTGCTAAGTTGCTTCAGTTGTGTCCGACTCTATGCGACCCATAGACGGCAGCCCACCAGGCTCCGCTGTCCCTGGGATTCTCCAGGCAAGAACACTGGAGTAGGTTGCCATTTCCTTCTCCAATGCATGCAAGTAAAAAGGGAAAGTGAAGTCGCTCAGTCGTGCCTGACTCTTTACGACCCCATGGACTGCAGCCCACCAGGCTCCTCCGTCCATTGGATTTTCCAGGCAAGAGTATTGGAGTGGGGTGCCATCCCCTTCTCCGACCCAAGGCACAGATGGAGCTAGGCATTTACTGCCTCCAAGGACCTGAATTGAGATCATTCAAAGTTAAGTCCTCTGTTCTGTAGTTCCATGGAGACCGAGTGACTTGGACAAGGCCATTTGGACAATTTAAGGAGGAAAAGAAGCCAGGCGTTCTGCCTCACCTTCCAGAGCTCTTTGAGTTTGCTTGTTCTGTCTGGTGTCCTCTGTAATGTTCTGCTTGCCCCCTCCCGCCTACTTTTACCCCCTCCTCTTGGATCTCACGATTCTTTTGCTTTCTGACTCTTCCCTTCATACTATTTCTTTCCAAAGCTTGCCAGTTCTTGGCCCCATTGCCTTTTAACAGGAGCATTTGGTAGCCTTTGGACCCAATAGCTTTCCCCCCATTTAAATATAGTGAACACAAACAGTAAGGCTCTCCGTGCTTTGAATTCTCTTCCCACTCAGGCTATTTAAGGTGAACAGTGCCATTATAGAAGAATGACTGGGATTTGAGTCTATGAATCCAAAATAAAGATGGAAGGCTGATCAGCACATGGGGAGATTTTTACAAAGCTTTGTTACTCAATATGCAAAGCCAGCCAGGGCCAGCGGTGTATTATATTTAAGTGTCTGAGTTATTCCTGGGGGCCTTGCTGGCTGAATTCTATCTGCTTCACTCAACCATCCTAAAGGTCAGAGCTGGGCTTACAGTCTAGGATAATGTATAGAAGGGATATCTTTTCACTCCTAGGATCATGGAAGATCAGACAAAAATAAAGGAGGGGAGGGACTGAGAGGGCTGTGGAAGCTGGCTACAGCTTCGAGACTTTACTAATCATCATTCAGTGAGCGTGTGAACTGGTGCCGTTAATAGCCCTAAAGCTTTTCCCGGAAGGGCTGGAGAACAACACACAGAGAGAAGTCAAGGTCAGAGGAATAGGAATTGCACAGAATTGTACTGAGCTATTATGTCGCTGGAACTAGAAAGTATCACTTGGAAAAGTTAGAGATGGATGGAGAATCTGAAACTCACCAAACTTTGTTAATTCATCAATGGTCAATGTTCAATCACAGTCTTACCTGGCTCTCCTAATTCTTGCAAATATACCAGCTCTGAGGCAGGCTTGCTCAACCTTGGCTCTATTTACATTTTTGGCAGATAACTTGTCTCTGTGGGAAGTCATAAGCATGCTTAGCAGCACTCCAGACATCTGCCCACTAGATGCTCGAAGTCCCATCACTCCTAGTTTTGACAACTAAAAATGTCTCTAAGTTTTGCCATATAAAACCCGGGGGGCAAAATAATCCTAGTAGAGAATCACTGGTTCCTGGACAAAGGCATTCCTTTTTCTCCAAAGGATGATTCTTACTAATTATTCATGTCCTGTTTAATTCTAGAGAAGGATTTGAATAAGTTTATGGGAAAAAACCATAGATTGGTGTATTTGTCAATTTAATGGCTGAAAGTAAAATTCAATGATGTGGGAGAAAAGTTATTCCAGAAATCTAGGCTGAAAATAGCAACAATATTTAAAGAATATATTTAGCTTTGAGGTTCCAAGGGGATGATTTCTTATTGACAGAGAAAGAAAAAGATAAATACTAGTTTTATTTGAATGAGGTTTTCTTTTGGCCTGGATATTATTAGAAGTATAACATCTTGTTAGTTGCTGTTATTCAGTCACTAAGTTGTATCTGACTCTTTGTGACCCTATGGTCTGCAGCGTGCCAAGCTTCCCTGTCCATCACCACCTCCTGGAGTTTTCTCAAACTCCTGTCCATTGACTCAATGATACCATCCAAACATTTCATCCTCTGTGACTCCCTTCTCCTCCTGCCCTTCATCTTTCCCAGCATCAGGGTCTTTTCCAGTGAGTCAGTTCTTCCCATCAGGTGGCCAAAGTATTGGAGCTTCAGCTTCAGCATCAGTCCTTCCAATGAATATTAAGGGTTGATTTCCTTTAGGATTGACTGGTTTGATCTCCTTGGAATCCAAGAGAATCTCAAGAGTCTTCTCCAATACCACAAATCAACAACATCAATTCTTTGGTGCTCCATCTTCTTTATGGTCCAACTCTGTTATTTTAGTACCTACTTTTATTAGGAATTAAATGAATATTATTCCCATGTTCACATTTAATACTAACCCAAGAGGTAAGAGCAGAGGGAATAATTGTAAACATTAATTTCATGAAGACATTCTTCACCAGATGTTCATCATAACTAATTTTAACAGTGCTTAATTAAAGGAAGTCATTCCTGGTACATATGCACAGTGGCCTCTCTCTGGGCCAGTGAATTTCTTGGCTATGCATTCAGCAAGTGGCTAAAAGTGATCGGTCTCTGTTCATGAGAAGATGGTGAACTTCCAGTCACCTTGAAGTTCTTTTCATTCCTTTACATGTAAATTTTCATAACCTTCATGGTGTGGATACTAAGGAGCTGCTTTGAGCTGGTCTTGGGAGACTCAGGCACTATCATCCTGCAGCATACTCGTTTTGCCAACTGGGGCATGGGAGAGAGGGTCTCTCCTTGGTCAGGACGTCTCAGGATTAAGAGATAATGTATGTTAAGGGCCTGCTGCTAAGTCTGATGGGCTGTCGGGGTGGCTCAGTGGTAAAGAATCTGCCTGCCGATGCAGGAGACATGGGTTCAGTCCCTAGGTGGGGAAGATCCCCTGGAGAAGGAAATGGCAACCGACTCCAGTATTCTTGCCTGGAACGTACCATGGACAAGAGGAGCCTGGTGGGCCACAGTCCATAGGGTCGCAAAGAGTCAGACATGACTTAGCGACTCAAAAACAATAACTAAGGCTGGCACTCAATAAACGTTCATTTAGGCAGGATATTTGAGATACTGAGAGACCTTCCACCACCACCATCCAGCCTTCAGCATCTTCCCTTCACTGACCTGCTACAGGAAGAATAAGTGCCTTATTCTTCTGAGATGACAGCATGGTTTAAAATCTTTTCATAAGAATTCAAGCTTCTTACCTGAGCAGGAAAAATAACGCATTGAATGATTCTTAAGACTGATTGGTGACAATAGCTGGATGACAACTTAGAAGCCAGGTGGGGAAGAGAGAATTTTTTGGTCATCTGTGTGTCTTTGGGGTTTTGTGTAGCTATGGGGCAGTGGTGGGGAGGGGGGGGAGGACGTTGTGGTTGGGGGCAGCTTGGATATCAGGACCAAGAAGCACTGAGAAGGTGTTTTGATAGAGTCGCCTGGTTAGTAAGTATTCATTAGAGGGTAGGTGGGTTCTCTGATGGCACAGACAGTGAAGAATCTGCCTGCATTGCAGGAGACCTGGGTTCTGTCCCTGGGTGAAGAAGATCCCTTGGAGAGGGGAATGGCAACCCACTCCAGTATTCTTGCCTGGAGAATTCCATGGGCAGAAGTCCATGGGGTCCCAAAGTGTCAGGCATGACTGTGAGACTAACACTCATTTTCACTTTTGTTAGAGGGTATCTGGGGACCAAGTGGCTGCTCGAAGTGACTCTGAAGGGGTGGAAAGGAAGATGCTGGTCTCATATCAGTTGAGTCACAATTTGCCTAAATCTAATTTTATGCAGTGATGGGCTGTGAACTTCCCATGATCATTTCAACTTTAGTAGGAAATGTTTTATTAAAATGTACTTTGGGAATAAGTGCCTTTTCTCTTCTCCTCGTTGACTTCAGTGAAGTGTGTCTGTATCTCCCTGAGCCTATCACAAAAGCTGGAGCTAGATTTCCTTCGTCGCGGTTTGGAACGCGGGACGGCCCACCCACCAGACAGCCTGCTGCGGGAGGACCTGGCCTTCCAGTCTCCACCGACTGCCACAGGCTCTTTCATGGAGCGAACAGAGAACAGCAGAGAGGGTGGGCAGTGCAGCCTTCCAGACACTCTCCATCAGCTGCGGTTCGCAGAGCCGCCACTAGGCTACCTTGTGTGCTAAGTGGCTTCAAGGTCATGCCCCACTCTGCGACCCCAGGGACTGTAGCCCCGCCAGGCTCCTCTGTCCTTGGGATTCTCCGGGGAGAATACTGGAGTGGGTTGCTTGACCTCCTCCAGGGGACCTTTCCCGACCCAGAGATAGAACACGCTTCTCTTATGTCCCTTGCGTTGGCAGGCGGGTTCTTTATCACTAGCATCACACGCGAAGCCCCAGACTCCTTTGAGCAGCGGTTTTTGCTATTGTTACTTTGTTTTCTTCTAAGCATTGAAGTATTACACACACAAAGTAACTGCAGACGTTTCAGCTCAGTGAATTTGGGCAAATGTACACATCCCTACAGTCATTACTCAGATCAAGGTAAAGAGCATCTCAATCGCCGCAGAAAGTCCCTCTTTCCTTTCCAGTCAACCCCTCACCTCAGAGACTCTTCAGATGTCTAGAGATGACGTTTTCTACTTTTTAAATGGAGTCACGATTGTACTTGTTTGTGTCTGGCTTCTTTCACTGTTCAGCATTGTGTTGTTGAGCTTTCTTTGTAACTGTGCGCGCCGGTGACTTGAGGGTCTCTGTGACTGGGAAGGAGTCCTGCAGGGTGTGCGTGAGTAAACCGCCCGCGGTTTGTTGCCGGTTCTCCTGTTGCTGGGCGTTTGCGTTGTCTCCTTCTGCCGTGTGTTGGCGAATCAGCCGCCGTCACGGTCCACTGCGGAGTGGAGGCTGCTTCCTGCTGCTGCATTTATTTATCAAGTCAAGGCTTCCGTCTTTGAAGTGAATCACTGATTTATTCGAGGTCTACTTCCTTGCCTTGGTGATGAAGCAAATTAAAAGTTTGAAACCAGCAAGCACTTACAATTCTTCTCCTTCCTTTTGCAACTAGAAAAATTATCACTTGGAAATATTGACCAAGTTGGATATGGACGTTTATAGCTTCATGCTCTACCAAGAAATAGAATCCAAAGTATATTACTTGTGAAATTGAAATATATTCTCTACTCTGAGTCATAGTTGTAAAAAAAAAAAAAAAGAAAAAGTGTGTATGTCGTATGCTGGAGAGTTGACTCATTGGAAAAGACTTTGATGCTGGGAGGGATTGGGGGCAGGAGAAGAAGGGGATGACCGAGGATGAGATGGCTGGATGGCATCACTGACTCGATGAACGCGAGTCTGAGTGAACTCCGGGAGTTGGTGACAGGGAGGCCTGGCATGCTGCGATTCATGGGGTCGCAAAGAGTCGGACACGACTGAGCGACTAAACTGAACTGAACTGATGCATACTTATGTACATAAAAGCCATAATAATACATAGACTAGTATTCAGTTACTTAAATTGCAAAGATTAGAATAATATGTGAAACTACAGCCACAAGCTAATTAGGTAAATACCCCAAGGTATAATTAGTAACATTAGTTCAATTAGTTCAATCAACATACATATTTGCAAGGCAATCTGAAAATCTTATATTAGTCAATTTCTGATTTATTGCTATTAAAGCATTTGCTGTATTCACCATGGGAGGTTAGAGGTGTGCAGAGAGTGAGTTCTGACCACAAACACATACAAACCATGTTTTAAGGAAAAGGAGTAGTTTGGGTTAGTTTTGGTTAGCTCTAATGTATCTGTTTGAACAGGTTTTGAGAAATAGAAATGACTCAGCGTTTAGAATAAAAATAAGAAAATATGTAAAATATCACCAATATTATTCATGGCCATTTATTTTCCTTAATTAAGAAAGATGGAGGTGGATAACAGTGAAAAATTAAGGCTGAAAAGAACTTGAAAAGAAAAGGAAAGAGAAACAGAAGAGGGAAACCAGGACTTCAGGGTGTCACGAGAGTTAGTTAGCTGTCCCATCTTTCCTCTATTTCTCTCTCTTCATCCTCGGCAACACTGACCCCAAAACCTTTTGATTACAGTTTTTTCTTCCTTCTAAATTTTTCCCCTATGTTAAACACTGAAGAAAAATGTTTCAACTAGAATTTTAGAATCTGATTCTTGCCCTTAGAATTCTTAGGTGATTTTTCAAATTTATTTTATTGTAATTAAAAAAGAAGAAGAAGAAGCAGCTTAACAAAAATGTCTAAGGGCAACTTATTGACTAATTTCAATTACAGAAACAACAACACAAATAACTCTTTCATTTTAGGAAACTTGCCTGTAGCTTGCTTTAACTCAGCTGGTAGTTACTAGAGATCCAAGAACCAAATTTTGCTCTGGGATGATATGGCTTATTTATGTATTTATGATTTCCTTTTTAAAAGTCATGGAAAGAACAACTGCCTCTTTTCCAATGGGCTCAAAATAAAGGCCAGACTGTCTTCCATTAAAGGACTTTTTTTTCCCCATATGCTAAGAGAAAAATTGCAAGCAAGGTTATAAGTTGACACATGACACAAATAATATGCTTCTGAAAAATCTTTGAAAAGATATACTATTAATTGTAATGGACTGTTCTGATCATTTATATAATACCGTATTTGTAGTGGATTTTGGAGAGCTTTAGCGACAGTTCTTGTACTTAGGACTTACCCCCACCCCCCAGAGATATTTTTAAAGTTTCCTCTGTGATTCCATGAACAGCAACTATGGAGATCCACTGGGCTAAAATAGCAATCTAATTTATATAGGAAATAACATTAAGAAGACATAGGGTCTATAGGGAAAGTCAGGCTGGATCAACCTTGTTCTTCTGACCCTCTGCTCAGCGAAGGTTGCATGCGTGCATGCTAAGTCACTTCAGTCGTGTCCAACTCTTTGCAACCCCTATGGACTTAGCCCGCCAGGCTCCTCTGTCTATGGGGTTCTCCAGGCAAGAATACTGGAGGGGGTTGCCATGCCTTCCTCCGGGGGATATTGTTAATCCAGGGATCAAACCCAGGTCTCTTATGTCTCCTGCACTTGCGGGCAGGTTCTTTACCACTAGTGCCACATGGGAACCCCCCAGTGAAGGACACAGACCCTGAGATCGGGGCTCCACACATCTCTACAGTGTACATTTCTGATCCAAAGGTTTAACATGGCCATTAGCATGCTGTCCAGCTTACTCGGAGCAAATTTATCTTCCAAAGTTATGGGACAACTCGTCGCTGAATCCCTTCTGGCCAAGCATGATGGCAGGCTCTGGGAGCATCAGGCATGAGCAGTGGGCAAGGCAGGCACGGTCCCTGACTCAGTGAAGCTGGAAAAATCTCCCTCATTGTTCGCACATGGTGGAGGAGTGGAGAGGTGAGCAGACAGTCCAAAGGATTTTAGAGAAAGTAGATAAATGCAACTTCGTTTAGAAGTCTCAGTTTGCAACTAAAGAGAACATCAAAACCTATTCTCAGAAGAAGTGCCAAGGACAGTTGAGTGTTCACTACTAATTGAATTGCCAATGGAAGGCGAAGAGAAAACATGGGTGTTAAGACTTGACATTGAAACAATGTGGATATAGGACTTAGGGAGCCACGGGCGAGAAGCAGAGATGTCAAGAGTGGAAGGGTTCACTTGAGTTCCAGAAGCAAGCAGCAAAAGTCAACAGATGAGCAGAAAAAACCCTGCAAGTTTTGTGTGACCTTGGCAACAGCTGTCATGGGTGGGTCATTGTCATTAAAAGCATGAAAACTAGAGGGACAGAAATGAACTGTGAGGGCCTGCGTTGTAATAAAATACTTAAAGAGGGTCATGGGGAAGAGGGAAACATATTTCATTCCAGTGAGCTGTACCCAGTCAGGCTTCCGGCCCAATACTGGGAAAGACCTTCTAAATTTCAAGCCACCTGCAAAGGAGAGAGTGACTCTGGGTCTGTTGGGTCCTCAGTCCCTGGAGGATGCCCATGGAAACCAGGTATCCTCTGGGCAGTGTTGTTAGAATAAAACAGGACTAGGTGATTTAAAGCCTCTTTATGGGAATTCTGAGCAGAAGGGTGGTGGCTCAGCGGTAAAGAGTCCACCTGCCATGCAGGAGAGCAGGAAATGCAGGTTCGGTCCCTGGGTCTGGAAGATCCCCTGGAGGATGGCATGGCAACTCACTCTAGTACTCTTTCCTGGAGAAGCCTGTAGACAGAGCAGCATCCCTAGGGTCACAAAGAGTCAGAAACGGCAGAAGTCCTGAGCATACTTGCACACGATACCCTGTCAGGGAAAAAGAAAATGACTGAATGGTTGTGGCACAATACAGAGAGAGCATCGTGAGAACTGGATATGCCAGTGGCCAAGTTGCCTTTCTGTGTTTATCAGCACAGCATTAATACTGGAATATGCGGACATAAGTGTGTTGTAATTAAAATTGGACCTGTTTATCTAGGAGCCAAGGCAAGGTCATAAAAAGACCAATACTTTAAATTAATTTTGCCCTTTATGACGTCAGACCTGGTAAACGGTCTCAACCCTGAATTATATTGTTCATGCCCCAAAAATCTATAGTGGAGGTCTTAAAGATTGCCACTTGATTTTTCAAGGAAAAATATGTTACTCTTCTCATAGTTTTGTTTGTGTTCTTAGAGTGATCGTGAGAACAGAAAAATTTTATAACAAAGAAGAAAGGGAAAGATGTTGATGTTTAAGAATTCTGAACACAAGCCTTTTGCTACATATAAATAGAATATGCTCTCACCTTAAAAGGAGTAATAAGATTAATTGCAATTTAGAAGGAAGAACAATCTAATCAGCTAATGACATTCACAGCTAGGATAATGATATCCTCAGCTAAATGTGAAGACTTTCTTGCCCCTTTGTATATGTGTTGTCCTCCTGTTCCTTCTAAAATCAACATCTCTGTTTTTTTAAAAAAAGGCAGCCTTTTATGGTTATGAAGTTAGCACATGTTCCTTGTGAAATATTGGGGGGAAAGTACAAAGATAAAATATAAAAAGTGTACCCCACTGATAAACAGTTACTATTGCCCTTCAGTTTATATATATATAGTTCTTCCTAGATGGGTCAGTGACAAAGAATCCACCTGCCAATGCAGGAGATGAGGGTTCGATCCTTGGGTTGGGAAGATTCTTTGAAGAAGGAAATGGTAACTTGCTCCAGTATTCCTCTGGAGAACCCCATGGACAGAGGAGCCTGTCTGGCTACAGTCCATGGAGTCACAAAGAGGTGGACGCGGCTTAGTGACTGAACAGCAGCAGCAACATGTGTGTGTGTGTGTCTGTGTCTGTGTGTGTGTATATATATGTTTACTGACATATATCACACATATCCTATTTTGTATACAGTTTAACTCCAATCACCCTGGCTTTCAGGTTAATAGAGAAGTGTGGATAAAGAGCAGTTGAGCATTGTGAGATGACATGCAAATACTCAGGTAAGCGAGTGGTTCATATTGCAAACATACATGGAAAGACAATACTCCATGAATCATTACATATTGTTCATATGCTCAGCCAATTCTAAAGCTGGTGCAAATTTCCCCAAATGACTCCTAATGTGATCACCAGCTAAGATTCTTCATACTCTTGCCACCAACACAGACTGGGCACGTTTGGTGCACGAAACCATTTTCACTGAATTCGCATGTTAAGCTGTGTCTTAACTTGGGGTTTCTCTCCTTTGACACTTCCTCACTGGAGTCCCCAAGCCCCTCTCGTGTACCTGGTGGAACACCTGCTTTTAAATCTCAGCTTGCCACATGGCTGTTTCCAGGAGGCACTTCCTGACCCACACCAGCTAGACTCACTCTCTTTCCACTCTCCTTGCGCCGGCTTTACACTCTGAATCTATAACACTCAGTCCCACTTATCTATGTGCCAATTTCCCCTATAGTCTGAGCTGCTTGAGGGTAAACTTGGTTTTTATTAATATCTAAATACTGGGTCAAGCTTAGTGGTGGAGAGTTAGTGCTCAGTAGATATGTTTATTGAGTGGATGAATGAATGATGGCTGATTATATAAATGAAGACATATGCCTTTATGTCTAAAAAAAATTTTTTTTAATGAAAATCTTAACTGAAGGGGGCTGACTTTGCCAATGTCAGATGAAGTAATTCATAGACAACTCAGATTATTTAAGTAATAGCACTGTTGTTGTTGGTTCAGTTGCTGAGTCATATTTGACTCTCTGGACCCCACAGACTATAGCATCCCAAGCTTCCCTGTCCTTCACCATCTCCTGGAATTTGCTCAAATTCATGTACATTGAGTCAGTGTAGTGTGTATATCTTCAAAACAACAACAACAACAAAAAGTGTTGACATGTGTCAGGCTCTTGGAAGGCAAGGCCCTGAGGTCCGGAGCCCTGCACTGGGGTGGTTGGGTGCTTGGGAGGCAAAGAGACCATCCCCAGAAGCTGAGTCAGTGGGAGTGAATTTGCAGAGGTGGAGGGTACAGTGCCCCCGCAGGAGGCCGGGGAAGAAGTTACAGCAAAGGTCTTGGAGTAGGACACCTGCGTTATCATTGCCTCAGTGACATGCAAAGTGGAAAGCAGGACTTGAGTGTCAGCTCTCACTCCTGTAGCAGGGCATCAAGGGCTAAAACTGAAACTCCATAGTGTAAAGTCACGTCAAATTGCTGTCTCCAGTTTATACTCAAAAATCCCCGAGATGAACAAATCTGAGACTTGTCCTGCTAGAACTAAACCTCTGGAGAGGCCCACTAAGCCCATTTTATGGGCTTCCCAGGTGGCACTCAACATTCAGAAAACTAAGATCATGGCATCTGGTCCCATCACTTCATGGCAAATAGATGGGGAAACAATGGAAACAGTGACAGACTTTATCTTTGGGGGCTCCAAAATCACTGCAGATGGTGACTGCAGCCATGAAATTAAAAGACACTTGCTCCTTGGAAGAAAAGTTATGAGCGACCTAGACAACATATTAAAAAGCTGAGACATTATTTTGCTTTGACGGACCAACAAACATCTGTCTAGTCAAGGCTATGGTTTTTCCAGTGGTCATGTATGGATGTGGGAGTTGGACTATAAAGAAAGCTGAGTGCCAAAGAATTGATGCTTTTGAACTGTGGTGTTGGAGAAGACTCTTGAGAGTCCCTTGGACTGCAAGGAGATCCAACCAGTCCATTCTGAAGGAGATCAGTCCTGGGTGTTCATTAGGACGATGCTGAAACTGAAACTCCCATATGTTGGCCACCTGATGTGAAGAATTGACTGGTTAGAAAAGACCCTGATGCTGGGAAAGATTGAAGGTGGGAGGAGAAGGGGTTAGTTGCCAGGGTCCAGCCCTGGTGGATCCAGGATGATTTGAAGGTGGGGACGGAATCAGTGTCCTGGAAAAAACTTATTTAATTACAGATATAGACAGAGATTAGAAACGGATAGTGTAGTAGGAAAATTAGTGGAGAAAAAGAGGCTGAATAACTGGTTTACATGGAATACCCATCACCACCTACGTAGGCCACAGGCGTCTTTCCATTCTCCCGAAGGAGAGGAGGCACTGAGGCCTCCCTAGTCCAATCTCAGAAGCCCAAGCAGAATTAGCAGGCTTGGTGAGTACCCACATTTCAGATGGGAATTCAGCCAGGAAAGCGGGGAGCAAGAAAGAAATGACATGGGAGAATCAGTCTTTCTAAAAACTGATCCAATTTCTTTATTTTTCAGGTTTGTTTATATACCTTTTTGTTATACATAGGGATGAATACAGAGTCACGTGGGGGTCAGCAGACTTGACCCTTGTCACAGTCAGGTGCTTCATATACAATTATACAAAGGTCTTATGGGTTTTTACATCATCTTCTAGCCATGAGGTCTGCTGACATTTTATGGCTCTTTCTGATACCGGTCAGTTAACCAGAAAACTTCTTTTTCCAGGGGTGATTTTTTCTTAAATCAGGCGCCACCCTCCAAATAAAGTTGCATTCCTATAGGGTGAGGGTGTAGTGAGTTACAATCAAGAAAGGAATTTACTTAACCTAAGGTTTAACATGATTAATCTTAAAGGTTAATACTTATTTCTCCTATATGCTAGTTATATTCATTATAAGGGCAGGAATATGGAGATTTAGCAGCAAATGTTGGCTCAACAAATGTAAACCCTTCACCAATGTTCCCCTTAAGATCTATTTTGTCTTAAGATAGTGATAAAGTTACATTTTTACATAGCATAGTGATTTTATAGTGATTTATAACAAAGTACAGTGATCTATAACAAAAGAGAAAATTCATTAATTCAAAAAGTCTAGTATTGCTAACATCAAAAAACTACTATATTTCCTTTTCTATATTCCAAATACATTGATTAATATATTCCCAGGTGCCTAAGGATATGGAGGCCTGATGGCAATCATTGACTCATCAATGAAAAAAGCCCTATGCTAATACTCCAAACTCTCTGTGCTGTTTATGGTTGAGAGGTTGTCACACAAGCTAGTCTGTCAGCAGAGAGGTTTGACCTGAGACATCCTTGTCACACCCAGGGCAGGGAATTAGCAGTAATTATTGGCACGACAAATGAAGAAAAAACCCTTCACCAATATAATTCCTAATCAACCCACTAATACTATACTAATGATCTTCTAACTTCTCAAAAGAGTCTGTATTTAGAAAGTTTTAAAACATCCTGTGCCTCTCACAGTTGGGAGGCTGTAAACAATCACATGCGGCCGAACGAGCCTGATCAGGCAGGCCAGAGAACCTTCAGAGTTCGTAAGTTGAAACACTCTTGTCACGCCCAGGAATTTTTATTAACTGGAGCTGCAAGTTAACTCCTTCTCTGAGAGAAATGGTTATGGGGGAGAGCTCCCCGTAAAGTACTCTGGTTTTGGGGGTAGATGCTCGGGAACAGGGGGTTTCCTGAGGCTTGATCACGTCTTTGCGTATGCCAAGCTTCCTTCCTCATGACCTTTGCCGTGGGCGGAGTTCCTCACGCTGGCTCCCAACAGACGACAGAGGATGAGACGGTTGGATGGCATCACCAACTCAATGGACATGAGTTTGAGTAAGCTCTGGAAGCTGGTGATGGACAGGGAGGCCTGGCATGCTACAGTCCATGGGGTTGCAAATAGTGGGACACGACTGAGCTGAACTGAACAGGCGGCACTAGTGGTAAAGAACCCGCCTGCCAATGCAGGAGACATAAGAGACATGGGTTCAATCCCTGAGTTGGGAAGATCCCCTGAAGGAGGGCATGGCAACCCATTCCAGTATTCTTGCCTGGAGAATCTCATGGACAGAGGAATCTGGTGGGCTGCAGTTCATAGGGTCACAAAGAGTAGGACAAAACTGAGCGACTTAGCACAGGGGGAGATGCACGGAGGTCTGTGAGCACGGCTAGAGTTCTCTCCTCTTTAGCCCAAGTGGCTGCACTAGTTAAGCATCTGGGGAAGGCATAATTCTGCCTGGACCCTTTATCTCTGTTCATTGGGAAGAGATCCATGTGTTGATATGTGTCAGTGTTTCAAAATTATATATATTTGTCTGCAAAGTAGAATGGCCACTATTCCAGAGTGACAGCTAAAGAATTCTTGCAAGCCTTGGGTCCTCTCATCTTTAGAAACTAGCTTCAAGTCTCTGTAGGGACTCAGAGGAAAATAAAGTGAGTGACAATATAAAAAGCGGGGAAAGGGCACAAGATTGAGCTAAGAGGCATTTAGACAATAAGAGAACAGAATTTGTCAGTTTAAAACTCTCCATGATGTTCTGCCTGAAGTTACTCTTTTTCTCTGAAATTCCTTCCTCTGTGCATATCAAACTCACTGAAAAATTTCTGAGTTCCTTTAAAAATCTTTGACTTGAATGATACCCTTCATTTGCAGTCAGTGTCAAATCCCCAGGGAACGCATATTCTTACCTAAGGAGTTAGTCTAAATTTCTAAAAGGAAATAGCAATTATCTACTACCCCTACAGCTAAATGAAAATGAAAATGGAATGGGAAAAAGGGAAAAAAGAAGATTTTCTGAATCTATTTCCTTCACTTGATGATAGCCTCAGGCCGTAAATCTCATCTTGCACTGCATCACATGTCTAGCTTTAGTTTTATTCAGCTCCTTTCTATGGTCCTAAATCTCAATGAAAGGCATGTTGTAAACTCAAGAAATTTAATTCTTCATGGATTTATGTGGGACTCAGAAAATGCATCCTCACAACCCACAGGGGGAACAAAATGGCTCTGTTTCTGCAACATCTGAGAATTGCTATGCTTTTTTTTTTTTTTTCCTGAGAGATGCAATAATTAAAGTCATAAGACATTCAGGTAAGCAGGTGGTATCAGAGAAGCCCAGAGAATAACAAGACATCATTCTGAACAGGGACTAAAGCAACAGGGCTGCAGGAGCCAGCGCTAGTCAGATTCAATCAAGTAAACAGCTGGTGCTTTTTAAAAAAATTTTATTTGTATGAAACAGTGCTCTCATTTAAAAACTGGCCTTCTGGAGCAGCTATCTTGTCCATAGCTGTGAGGTTGGGGTGTGATTATCAAATGGTAGGCAGGGCTCTGTTTCCATGTGCTTTAGATGGAGTGTAGGCATGGCAACATGATGTGAAGAGCCAACTCATTGGAAAAGACCCGGATGCTGGGAAAAGTTGAAGGCAAAAGGAGAAGGGGGCAGCAGAGGATGAGATGGTTAGACAGCATCAGCAACTCAATGGACATGAGTTTGAGCAAACTCCAGATGATAGTGAAGGACAGAGGTGCCTGCTGTCGATGGAGTCGCAGAGTCAGACATCACTTAGCGACTAAACAACTACAACAAGGCATGCTGGGCTGCATAATACACTCCCCAAAGATGTCTGAGTCCTTATCACTAGTCGTCTAATTGTGAATGTGTTTACATGGTAAAAGAGACTTGGCAGATATGATTAAGTTAAAGATGTTGAAATGGGTGATGATCCCGGGTTATCTGGGTGAGCCTGAGGTCAACACTAGGGCACAACTGAGTGACTGAACTGAACTGATCTCTTGAGTTTAAAGAGTTTCTAGAGACATGTAGATATACTAGTTTCTGATGGACTTCCAGGTCATGTAGTGAAAGTGTATGAACTTTGATACACTGGCTTTTGCATCGGTTGCATCTTCTCAGTCACTAAACTGTGGCAAAAAAAAATGAAAGCAAAATTTGCTGTAAAATGATTTTTTTTTAACCAGAAGAAATACACCCAAGTTTTCATGTCAAGATTCAGTTCAGTTCAGTTCAGTCGCTCAGTCGTGTCCGACTCTTTGCGACCCCATGAATCGCAGCACGCCAGGCCTCCCTGTCCATCACCAACTCCCGGAGTTCACTCACTCAGACTCGCGTCCATCGAGTCAGTGATGCCATCCAGCCATTGATTAGAGGCGATTTTATTTATCCTTTATTTTTATATTCCAATTTTTTTAATGAGTACGCATTACTTTTATAGTCAGCAATGTAGCATTGGATGCTGTGTGCTCCTTCCTTCTCCGTCTCCATCTACAGCTGTGATTTTTATTCCTGCTTTGGATGCAGGTCATTTTGAGAACTGGATGAATTCTGTGCATCTGTGAACCCAGGTTCCATAAAAATGCACATGGGTATGCTTAGTCACTCAGTCATGTCTGACCCTTTGCGACCCCATGGACCCCATGGGGTGTACCAGGCTCCTCTGTCCATGGAATTCTCCAGACAAGAAAACTGGAGTGGGTTGCCGTGCCCTCCTCCAGGGGATCTTCCCCACCCAGGGATCAAATCCAGGTCTCCCACATTCCAGATGGATTCTTTACCCCCGAGTCACCTGGGAAGCCACCCCCAAAATCTATATGGCCACCATTCTTTTACCTTTAGTACAAAATTCATGGGGAATCACAGATAATCTAAATCCAAGGTAGCTTGTTAGGAAAAGGATATACTTAAGATCTGTTTCTTTCTTTCTAGCACTGTAAACATAACAGTCATTTAACATCTGTGAGGCTTAATATTTCCCCTAAACAGAGATCATGACACCCACTTTAGTACATGTAAAAGTTCTTCACAGACTATTACACAAATATTACTTGAGTGTTTTATAAATTGAGAGAGACATACTCTCAATCTGTGTTCAAAGAATTATGACCTAAACCTACATTCTAATTTATTCCTAATTTCCATTTAACTGTTACTGAAAAAAAATTTCAAAACTGTAACTACACTCTTGGGGTGGTGATGAAAATAGTGTTTTGAGATTCTTAAACTGGGAGTTTGCAAGTCACTTGTGTTCAGAAATCCCTGATGCCTTCTGATGATCTTTACCAGCATCAGGAATTCAGACATGTGTGTGGGCCCATGCATGTGCAGGCATGCGTGTGCACGTCTGTACAGGTGCACATGTTCATATTTGTGTTTAGCCCATATATCACTAAACACAAATATAAACATGTGCATCTGTGCACATATATTACTGGGCTTCCCTGGTGGATCAGCTGGTAAAGAATCCGCCTGCAATGCAGGAGACCTGGGTTCAATCACTGGGTTGAAGATCCCGTGGAAAAGAGAACAGCTAACCACTCCAGTATTCTGGCCTGGAAAATTCCATGGACTGTATAGTCCATGGGATCACAAAAAGTCAGACATGACTGAATGACTTTTACTCACATTTATTACTACATACAAAGAACATAATTAACCTAGAACCTTTCACAGCAATGGAAGAGACCATTGTAGTAATCATTGAATAGAAATTGGTTACAATGTAATACTCTGATAAGGTTATATCATATGTGTACAGACTCTCTGCACTGACGATATAAATTCAAGTTCATTTCTCATTTTTTTAAGACTAAATAATATTTTTTTCTGTTGAAATATTTAATAGTCTTTTCAAAAACCCAGTTCACTGGTTAATGGTTAAATTGATGTTATTAGAGTGAGGAAGCATAAGTCAATACTTTCAGTTCTGAAATGAATGCTATGTATGTTTCAGGTTCATTTTAATATAGGAGACTGGAAACCACTTAGACTATTTTTATAGTGTATTAGTCAGATTTAAAAAATACATTAGATTTATAAAGCTAAGCCATCTGCTCATATCAATCTGGTATTGCTTCTATAGTGAAGAATGTTCAAAAGTTTTCAGTACCAATAGTTTCCACTTTTTCTTTATTGAGTCAAAATATTAAGCAACAATAAAGTGCCTTCCAGGTTTTTTTAACTGATGGAAATCTGTTCCCTACTAGAAATAAATATATCCAGCAAAATTAATCAAGGAGGCTATTATAACATTAATATAATCAATTACTCCTTGAAATCTAATTTAAAACACTTTAACATTCATTTAGATTATTTTTTAAATCTAAAATAAAGATCGATAATACTATCACAGAAAAAATAAGACTTTGAACTTGAACTGTAACGAATGGATACACACCATTCTTAATTAACTACCTGAAATTGTGTCCCAAGTGCATCTTAACATTACTTTTTGATGTTCTTCCAAATGAGTGAAAACCAAAAAGGGTCATTAGTGTTGACTAAATTCTCAGAATTATCTCACACATTTTCAAACAGAACCTATTTAATCCAGAATAAAGAATAAAAACATAAATGCTGATATATCCTTTATGACATACCCAAGCTCACCCCAAATTAATTTATAATAATTTATTTGTGAAACAGTGTTGGGCCCTCATATTTTATCCTTAACTTGAAATGGTTCACAAGTGATTGACATTCCAAGCAAACCATGTGAAAAAATGGAGTGAGTCAATTATTGTGTGGAGATGATCAAATAAATAAGCAGAGAATATGTGAGGAATATTTGTTTCTACCCTAACCAGCCTTCCAATTCAGACCCACTGGGAGATAAGGGAATTAAGACAACAATGACAATAATGAAACTAATTTGAACACAGGTTCCCTGAAGCACTTAAAATCTTTTTTAATCCAAAGTTGTAAGATGTTTCTAAGCAAAATACAGAGCATGACACAGTTAATAAGGGTAGAACTCCCATTCGTAGACTTACATAGTGCCATTATATCCTATTTCATTGATTCCACCATGCAAATATTTTTTGTATAAACATCTCTGAAATTGATATACACCTTGTGATTTATGACATGATATGGTTTAATGAAATTTATTTTATTTGGTACTTAAATGATGCTTCTTAAAGTCAATAATTTCTTAGATCTGGTGAATTTGGTCACATAGAAATGATGTCTGTGGCTGTGGCATGTATGAATAAAACATAGGCAGACTATCAGTTAGTGAAAATAAGAAGGGTTTGCATTTAATAGTGACATCAGTATTGCAAAATATATTTTTAGACTTTTTTGTTTATTTGAAGTTGAGATAATGTACTTGTTTTTCGTAAACCATACAAAAACATATATTTAAACAACCTAGTCAACAAAATAACCTAGAATATAACAAAAACTCTGAAGGCAAGGGGGGAAAGGCTCTTTTAATAATGAAATCAGTGTCAATAAGGCTGTTCTTTTTTATATACTCTCCTCCCTTAGACTTTATTTAGTTTTATATTTATAGATGATTCAAACCTATATTTCCTCTAGCTTCCAAGGACTGATTTGATGTAACAAGTTTGAAAATGGGTGATATTGTCAATTGGCAAACGGAACGCAGGGCTTCCCAGGTGGCTCAGTAGTAAAGAGCCTGCCTACCAAGCAGAAGGTTCGGGTTCCATCCCTGGGTCTGGAAGATCCCCTGGAGAAGGAAATGACAACACACTCCAATGTACTTGCCTGGGAAATCCCATGGATTGAGGCGCCTGGCGGGCTGCTGTTCCTGAAGCTGGGTTGCAAAGACTCAGGTGACATAGCAGCTAAAGGACAACCTGAAAGGAGCAGCCAGGGTGTTGGCAGGGATGAGTGACAGAGATCAGTAGTGTTGTCCTCTCCAATCCCAGCGGAGTCTGCCTCACACCCTACAGTAAGCCCTGGGAATCACGGCTGGAATTTAGAACTCAAACTACGTGTCACGTTAAGTGAAGCCTAAGTGATAGAGAAAATGTGAAGACCTCTCTGTGCATCCTATTTATGAGGTTGAGGTTGTATATATTCCAAATGGAATTTTAGATTTCTTGGTGCTTAAACAGATCAAACATCCTGGGGTAATTTATCCTTGACAGACTGGGCTAAGCGAGATTCTCTGTTCCTCTTATTTGGTATTAACTGTCTGGCTGTCTATGTATCCAACCTCTTAATTCTTTAAGCACCTACTTTGCCTTGTGTCGTGTTAAGCAGTGGACATGTGACCGTTGACAAATGAGGCACAAAATACATTCCCTCTTACATTTGTATTTGAAGACAGCAAGATAGTCCAAATAAATAAGATACGTATTAAAATACATATATAAAAATGCATAGAATTTTTTAAAGTTGTAAGTGCTCTGTAGAAGGAAGAAGGGATTGACTGTGTGGCAGTTGCTATTGTAGCTAGATTTGTAAGAGAAGATCTCAACTGGGATGATAATCAGTGAGCAAAATTTTGAAGGGGGTGAGCGAATCAAATGGAAGAGCCTGCATGGAAACCCTTCCATCGCAGCATGCCAGGTGGGGTGAGGATCAGCCACTGGTGAAGGAAGAGAGAAGCAGACATGACAACAGATAGCAAACGAAGGTAGATGAGGGATACAAATCATCTGGAGCGTTGTAGACGCTGTGACGACTTTGGTTTCACAAAGCGTAGGTGTAGGATTGTGAATTGAGGCATCAAATAATAGGATTTATACCTTTAACACTTTGGCCACAGTGTTGAGGGCATATTAAAGATCAAGGGTGAATCTTAAGGGACCACTCAGGTCGCTACTGTACCAGTTCAATAGATGATGGTGACAGGTAGCAACATAGACAGTGGCAAGTGATCATATTGTAGATCTATTTTGATGATAGGGTGAATGCATTTTGCTGAGGAATTGCATAAAGGTCCTGAAGAAAGAAATGAGCTTAGTACAATGCCCAAGTTTTGGGCCAGAAGAACAAGCAGAAGGCAGATGTCATTGCAGAGATGCGGGACATTGTAAAGCAGGTTAGAGAAAGGAAAGTGAGAGTGTAGTCTTGGCCAAGTTAAGCCTGAGATGCCTATCAGACATCTTCATAGAAATTTCAAGGTAGGACTTGGTCATTGAGGAAATGAAGACCCGAGTAGTGAGGATTTAAGGAATTACCGAGAGCTATCAGGCACTGAATTTGGGAGGATCTCCTGGAGAAGGAAATGGCAACCCACTCCAGTCTTCTTTCCTGAAGAATCCCATGGACAGAGGAGCCTGGTGGGCTACCGTCCATGGGGTCACAAAGAGTCAGACACAACTGAGCGGCTGAGCACATTGAGTTTGCACTGCTGTGTTTTATACACATTTTCTCCTTTAATCCTCATAGTGACCTTATTGCATTATTATGACTATTTTACAGCAAAGGAGACTGAAACTTAGGTTTAGATGAATCGCTCAAGGGTGCAGAGTAGAGTCTTCGTTTGCTTTACTCCAATTGTGATTTTAGCTACTGTTTTATATTGCCAAGGGGAACGTGGGCAAGAGGCAATAAAAATGTTCCAGGCAGAAGGAACAACATATGCAAAGTAGAAGGGCCAAAGGGAACCTGGCATCTTCTGGAGACTTGTGAGCACAGGGAAGTACTTGGTAATCAGCTTCCAATGAACTAATGCTTGTGTGATACTTTGCAGTGTTAGAATTGTTTTCTCGCAGGCACACGAGTTGCTCTCTGTGAGGCAGGGAAATGTTTTTAACATCACTATTCAATGAGTGGGGAAAGAGGCTTACAGAGCTAAGTTCATAGATTTGGTCAATTGTGAACTAAGGTTTGACCTTGAACTTCTTTTCCCAAAACTTAGAATAATTTTTACATTTCTGAGTACTTAAATCATTTTCTGTGTACCTATTTAGGAGGTGGAGAAATATACACGAGGTTACATATATTTTGACACCAAAAAGCCATGGAAATTGGAACAGAATTTCCAAGATAGAAATAAGTGATCTGAAAGACAATGAAAATAATAGCTGTCATTTTTAAGCACCGAGGATGTTACCAGACACTGGACAAGGATCTTTACAATTGTTTATTAATTTTAATCTCGCAAGAACTGAAAAGGAGATTTCATTATCATCTCAGTTTTAGAGATAAGGAAACTGAGGCTGAAGGAGAATAAAGCAACTCACTGGAGATCTTTATACAGGCAGGATGGAGCAGAGGCAAGAAATGAACGCGGCTGTCTGAAATCAGAGTTCAGACTCCTGACAGGTTGGTCAGGAGGCATTGCTGTCTCAGCAGTACTTTATTGTTTGCCTTTGTAAAGTCAAATGTGAAATTAGTGACACCAAGGAGGTCCTCATGAGTGTGAAATTATTTTCTGAATCACAGCAAGGTATGGATTTGTGTTCACCTGTCCTGAACGGTTTTCACCCTGGTTTTTTTTGTGTGTGTGTTTTTTTTTTTTTTTTGCACATGCTTTTATCACAGTTTAAGACAGCAGATGGCTCTCTTGCGTTTTTTTTTTTTTTTTCATTACCTCCATCTGTAAACAACTAAACAGTGTTTTGGGGAAGTGAAAAGGAAAGCGCATGGATTAAGCGAAAAGACGGGGATTCTCCCAATGCTGCCCCCAACCCCTGCTCCGCTAAAACAGGAAACCACACAAGATAGAAATGTCTCCGTTTAAGGCTTGTGAAATCCACAATCCTGCGTAGATGCCCTGAGACTGAGGAGTCCGCTGCGCCAGGGGTCGGAATGCATCAGGAAAAAAAGAGTATTTCTCGGTTATCAAAAAGCTGAAAGGCTTTGTGCTCCAAGGTGGGTTATTAATGCCAGTGGAAGCAGTGAGGATTAATTTCCTTCCCGCCTTGGGTGGCGCGGGGTGGGGAGTGGAAAGCTGCTTTTAAGGTAGAGCATCGGAGGCGCTCCCACGCTCAGGGAACTTGCTTCCTGGCTCAGCGCTAAGGCTGGGCAGAATCTCTGTCCGCGGTGCTGAATCGCACCCTTGTCTGGAGGTGGCTGGCGTTGAGGGGAAGGGGTCTAAAGAAACCAAAACACCAACCTTCCCTTGGATTATACAATCCAGAGACTTGTAGAGAAGACTGAATTATAAGAAAAAGCCTGGAAAGAAAATAATTAACACAACTCTAATAATAAGAAGCTTTTCTGTTCAAGTTATTATACGAGACACATTTATTACAAGGATTTAAAAAAAAGCTTTCAAAGCGAACTGGGTTATGTTGTTTGGGGCAATTGTACTATATTTAAAAGGTTACTATACTTAACATTTTGCTTCTTTGAAAAACTCATTACTATAAGTAAATATGTTTGCTTTAATTGTAAAGTCACTAGGAAATTGCAATCTGTAACGTCTGAAATGTCCAAATAGCCACTCTTCAATGATGGAAGGCAGGAGAAGCTACTTCTTCTGTTCAATACGACTTATTTCAGTGCATTTTTAATAGCTTTTTATTAGGTGTATCCATCTCTGCCAATGACCTTTCCTTTTTCAGCAGGAGCATGGCAACACTAAATACATAGTGTAAAAAGATGAGAACAAAGACATGTAACACAGGGAGGAAAAGGTAGGCAGAGAGTAAAATAGCCAACACACCCTTTTCCTTTACTTTTCCTATCTCATAGCTGGTTAAGGATTGCAAATCTCTGGAAGAATTCCTCATGCATATTCCTTTTAATAATCATGGCTATTAGATAGATTTCATGTGTGCATAAAACACAATAAGGTAGGGAAAGTCAGCTTACAGAATATGCTCTTTAATGTTAAACATTAGTACATTATCCTAAAACCAATTTGATCTGCATTGGACTGAAATCTACATACTCCTTTTAGATTAAAGTGTCTTCCTCTGAAGAGACTTGTTAGTAAATATGTTGTAAATACAACGAGAAACAGCTGAGCAGTAATTGCTTCCGTGGTGAGACTGTGGGTAAGTTCTTCCGTAGAACAGAAGGTGTCTAGCCTCCTTGTCATCAGCCCTTGTCTGAACTTCTCCCACTTGCCTGGTTGCAGGTCTGCCTATTCCTGAGACAAAGTGTGTGTTGGTTCAGAACTGCTCCCAGGCTGCTTGCTGTCCTCTTCCCGGCTCTAAAAGCAGCCACCAGAGAAGCGATTGTTACAAGCAGCAATTACCAAATGAGTTTTCTTTCCTCATTCTTCACACCCGATTGTGAGACGTCTAGTTTGCCCATTTCTTTTCTTTGCCTTCCCGGAATGACAGGCAGCCTAAAGGAAGGAGGGAAAGGTGAGAAACCACAGGAGCACAAGCTACTCCTAGTTCTGACGCTCCGAGTGTATCCTAGAAACCATGGATCTGCGTTCACCCAGGCGTGAATGGTTTCTCTCCCAACCTCCTTTTCTGGGGCGCCCTCCACTTGCTCCCCTCCTCCTGGGCCTTCATATTTCGCTCGTCCAACACGGAACTGCTGTTGGGACACAGACAGGAAATCAGGGAGACTAGGCAGCAGCTGTTGTGTTTGAATGTCAGACACAGTTCATCCGCTTTGCTCCCTGGCTCTCTACTCAGGGACAGCAGCTCTAATTGGAGTGTCCCTCGGTCTGGCTGCTTTCTCTTGTTGCTGGAATACTGTGTCACCCTCCCCGCCCTTAATACTCTGTGCTGACTTCTTCAATGTTCCGTCCCCGCTGCTGTTCTGTAGCAGCGACAGCTGCAGCCGTCTCTTCCTCCCAGTGCTACAGAGTAAATTTGAGAAGGGGGTGGGGGTGGTGAGGTGGGGTCTTCTCCCCTCCCCTCCTCCCTCCTTCTTGCTCTGCTACGGTTTCAGGAGGGCAAGCCTACTTCTCCCGGCAGCTAGCCAAGGGAGAGTCCGGCGAGTCTGGGTGGATTAGGTCGGGAGTGGAGACGCCTCCCTTCTCAGGACACATTCGCCTCCCTCCCAAGCTCCCTCCTCCCCTCTCCTCCTTCCCGGGGTGGAGAGGCTCCGGAGCTGGAGGGATTAGCCAGGAGGGCGGAAACCACCTCGCGTTCCAGCCGCTCCCGCGAGTTTCCGTGGACCAGGAGGCACGTTAAGATCCAGAAACCCTCGCAAAGCCCGGGGAGCCTCGGACACCTGCGAGTTTTCATCCAAGAAAAAGCGCGCTGATCATTCCTTCAATTCCACCTGCTTTGGTTCAGCCTCTTAGGACCCCACCCCCCTGCCACCCATTTTGGGCTTTCTTTTATATGATTATTAATATTTTCAAAGTCATCCTTGTATCTCCCCTTCCCCCCCCCTTTTTTTTTTCTGAAGACTGACCTAGGAGGGGAGGGGGGGACGGGAGGGGAGTGGAGTGGGGTGGGAACGAAGCGCTCTGATTAGAGATCTCCTGGGAGAAGATTGCTCTCTCCAGATGCTGATTTCCAAAGCACTTGACAATCACCGGCAGAATCCGCGAGCGGGCAGTGGCGGCGGCACCGGCCGGGGGGCAGCTCGAGTCAGGCGCTGAATCCTGCCCGGCGCGCCCTGGACGCACCGACGCGGAGACCCTGCGGGCGCCGCTCCTCCACTCCTTGCCCTGGAAGAAGGCGGCCAGCTCGCCCTCGCGCCCGGGAGGCGGGACGGACAGCGAGGCCGCGCGAGTGGCGGCGGCTGCCCGTCGGAGAGAGGGCTCGGGCTGCACGCGGGGTGACCGGCGGCGCCCGCAGCCCCGAGCCCCACTCCCGGCTCCGACGCGGCCGCCACCTCGGGCTCCCGCCGCGCCCCGGGCGCATTTGCGCGCCGGGCCCCGCACTCCGCGGAGAGGGCGATGGGTCCTAGTGGGGACTGAGCGCCCCTGCGCCCTGTCCCCAGCCCTCCTCTCCGCCTCCCCGAGGGCGAGCCGCCGTCTGCGTCTCCCCGTCCCTCTCCGGGGTCCCTCGGCTCCCTTCCCTCCGTGCCTCCCTCCTCCGGACCCGGGCCGGGGCCACCATGGCCGCGGCCATCGCCAGCGGCTTGATCCGCCAGAAGCGGCAGGCGCGGGAGCAGCACTGGGACCGGCCGTCCGCCAGCAGGAGGCGGAGCAGCCCCAGCAAGAACCGCGGGCTCTGCAACGGTAACCTGGTGGACATCTTCTCCAAAGTTCGCATCTTCGGCCTCAAGAAGCGCAGATTGCGGCGCCAAGGTCTGTGCAGGGGGTCCTTGTCGGGAGGCGCGCCCTCGGCCCTCTCCCATCTCCCCGCCTGTGTGGGGCCTTTTTGGGCTCCCCTCCCGCCCTCGATCTCTCATCTCACCCCCGCACACCCCCCCCCCCTCCCCTCCCAGGCAAGTCTCCCTTGCGAGCGCTCCGAGCGCCTTCCGCCCCCGGGAGCTGGGAACCGGCTCTCTGGCAACCTGTAGCCACTGAAAACTCCACCGGCCAGGAGCCCGCAGGGTGACCCATTCCCACCGCTGCCTCTAGCTCTGCAGGCGGATGTGGGCTGACCCCCAGGGAGAGTCTCTGCTCTCTCTGGTCTTCTTGCCACTCCGGGCGCAGAGTCTGACTCCGGAATGTTGGGGCGATGGACAGGGGATGGGGGGAGGAACCTCCCCTAACACCTCTGGGTCCCGCCGGCTGCTTCCAGTCCACTTGGAGATGCCAGAAATTTCTGGGTCTGGCCTCTCTGGGTTTCCAGGGCTCTTGGAAACCCGCTGGGCTCTCAGACTTTGGCGGAGGGTGGTGATCTCCGCCAGGCGCTCGGCGGGGGCTGGTGCGAGAGAAGTGAGTGGGAGTGTGTTTGCGTTGGGAGCCAGCTGGGTTGAGATTTACCAGAAAGCTGCTTAGCGGGCAGCACTGGTCACTCTGAGGTCTAGGGATCGCCTCTTGGGACGAGGAGCGGGGCGCAGAGAAGGAGGAACGCATCGGAGTAGGGGGGTTGGCAGACAACCCCATACGTGGTAGTCTTGATGCAAGGACTCAAGAATTACACGAGGCAAAAGAAGCAGTTACTATAGACAGATGACGAGAATAGTTGCCTCATCGGACGTATTTTTCTGGAAATAACTAGTGCCCAGCAAGACCTTCTGGTGCTGCCTTTAAAATGACCAGAGTCTCAGAAGGCGACTCACCCCTGAGCTGGAGCCCAGAGGCTTTTGTTCCTTCTGCCAGTCGGCTGGGCATCCAGTTGCTAGGGGAGGTTGTTTGGCGAGCATGTGGGATGTTTCCGTGGGAGAAACGGTGATGGCTTGCTTTTCATCACTAAGTGGGCTCTGCAGGAAACATTGAAGAATGTATTTACGTTAATAGGAGTATATGTTTGCCCAGCACATTATATTCCCGGTGCCCAGCTGTATTTATTTTAAGTTCCCTGTTGTTCCAAAGATGGGTAAGAGAAGCATATGTTTTAGGTGTATATCTATGTGAGGGTGTGTGTATCCCACACATTTGCAGATTTATGACCAAAAGTTTCAATGCTTCTTTAAACAAAAGCTAGAACTGTATTTTTTTTAAGCCACTCCTTGTCACAGATAGAAATTGGAGTTACCAGCTCTTAGAATCAAGAAGACAAATATCTGAGCAGGATCAGAATGGAAGTTCTAAGGTAGATAAATTATAGAGCTATAAGAGAAGAGACTTCCTAATGAGGAGTTTGGGGACAGTGATGTTTTCAGACCAGTGTTGAAGCTGTTTAAGAAAATGGACTTTAATTTTCCACTTTAGCCTAGAGCCCTGTCCAGAAAACCTGGGTATTATAAGACCAATTGGATTGTTTTAAACGTTGTTGTTCCATGGAAGGTCATGTTATCGTGACTTAACCTGTTTGCTTCTCCCCTAATTTCATCTGAATATCTTTTAGAACCCAATTTTCACCAGCTAGAGCTCCAATTCTGCCATCTATTTGAGTAAATAAGCACATTTCTTCTAGATAGGATTATTTTAATATGAAGGATGATGAAAACTTAGTGTGTTTTCTTTAAAGGTAAACCAGTGGATTATTTTATAAATATGAACAATAAATGTTCTGAATCATATGAGTCATGAAGAAAGGTTTGCTTTACACTTGTGAATGTTAGGATGAGGGTAAACTTTTTACCAGTGAAAAAGACATCTGAGCTGTCTATTTCAACATTTGTAACCCTGGCTACTCCCTTGACATTTGTGAGTTTCCCGTGATATGCAAGCCTCAATGATCTGCAAGAAAAATATATTTGAGGGTACTTTTGCTACCTTATTTTTGATGGAAGAATGGAAAAGAAATAAAATAGAAGGAAGTTTCATCAGGACCTTTTCTTTTATCCTTCTAATATATTTTCTATATAAAGATACATATTCTTCAGTGAGGAAAATATAGATAAACCCTTTGAGTATTAGAAAGGAATTATTTTTAATTTAAGCAAAATAAATGTTGAAACTATATTGTGTAAGTTGTATATTAATATATAATTACATGGTTATATATTACTAAATATAACTATACACAATTCTTATTTAATTAAATATTTCCTTAGGAAACATTTTTAAGCATGCTTGCCTTTTCCTCCTGTACTCATTCTTTGCGTAGGAACTGACCCAAGGAAATTTTAAAATTCTGATTTCTTGATTTAAAGGTATAACTTTCATGTGTGACAATTTATCATTTTATTTGAAAATTCTTAATTTGGCAAATAGTCATTGAATCCTTATCATGTGTCAAGTCCTGTTCTAGGACTTGTGCAGTGTTGAAAATAGCAGACGATTCTTCTTGCATCACGGAGCTTACAGACGTGAGACAAAAAGTCACTGCAGGTAGCAAGGAACAAGTTAATAAGAAATTACAAAACTCCAGGTCCTGAAATGCACAAAGAAGGCTGAAGCAGAGAACCACGGGGCAAGGGTGGTGGGAAGGGGGACCTAGTCAGAGCCAATAGACAGGGTGGGAGACACCGAGAGCTACAGGCTGAAGGCTGCCATCTGAGAAAGGGTGCAGAGGTCTGAAGAACAATGTGTGTGAAGCCCCTGAAGTGGGGATATTCTTAGCCTGTTGGGAGAAGGAGAGAAGGGGTAGAAACTTCAGGTATACTGCCATTTCTTATTACATCTGTTTTGACTGCAGTTTGCTTTTTGACACAGAAATGCAAATACATTTGACATGTTTGCCAACAAAATAAAGAATAGCTTGATATTTTGTCTTTTGGGGAAAAGTAATATACATATCTTAGATGTAGGGTTTTATTTTTAACCCTCCTTTAAGTAGTAATTTATTTAATATAAAAAGTATGACACGTTTATTTATCTCCTTTGGGTCAAGCCTTACCCCCCAACTCTGTTCACCTCCTGACCCCATAGAAGGTGGTTTTTGCACCAGTTGAGTTACTCCTGTAAAGGATGGTAATTTGCTAGATGGCTTAGTGGTCATGGTGGGCACCGCACTCTATCTTACCTTCCAGACTCATCTCCCTCCACCCTTGCGATAACTCTTTGGATTCCAAACATCATTCATGGTTCAACCACACGGTTTCAAATCTCTGCACTTTAGTTTGTGCTTCACTCGGCACGTAATCTCTCCCTTCACCTGTTGAAATGATGCCCATTTCTTAAAGCCTGGAAAAAAATGCCAGCTTCTCTGAGATGTCAAAAGAACTCATTGTATACCTCACGATTGTTGTTTATGCCCAATAATAATTAATCCAGCACACATATTCAGTAGCTTGTGGTAGGGAGCAGTGTCTCTGTTTTCTGTATTCCTGGGCTTTCAAATCTTGGCAGTGTGTCTGCCATGCCCCAGGTACTTGTCACTGCCCTCGAATTGAATTGAAATAAGGAATGTCAATGTGTCCAAAGCTGAAAAAGTGTTTTTGGACCATGGTGCTCTAACTAGACTATTTTAGAAGTAAATATACTTTTCAAAATGTTATGTCTTTTTTTTTTTAACTTTCCCTAAGAGTACACATATAATCTATCCTTTTTTAAGGAATTGGAGTGTGATTACATATTTGCAAGTTATTCTCAAGAATGCAAGAATATAACCAACCTCACTTTAAGGCTTAATTAGTTTATGAAAATAAGATACTTAGAATATCTGTTGACAGCTAAAAAAAGAAGGCACAAGGAAACCAACAATTTGCATCTAGTTTTATTATTTGGAATCTCAACAACAAAAAAAGGAAAACTGAAACAGAACCCACCTGTGATGATATATATGAACATTATATTCTAAAAGTGTTACTTTTTTGTTATTAGTTTTTAAACCAAAGAAGAACTTTCATTTTTGTAGGATAATAACTTTTCAAAATCTTTGGTATAGCTAATGCAATTGTGTTTTGAAATCTATATTTCATTTTTTGGCTGTTTTCATAGGAGCAATGATATCATGTGTAATGTATTTATAGGTTTAATCAGTAATTATGTGGGTTTCTCACTAACACATTTTACCCAGCATAAATTATAGGATGTCATAAGAAACAAGGGATGAAAAATGAGCTACTGAAAATTTGTTTTCAACTTATTCTGTCATATATATACACACCTATATAGACATTTCTTTGCGACACTGTGATAAAGAAACCCATCAGCTATCCTAATAAAAGAGAAGTGGTCTTCCTTCTTACACGGTACTGTGTAAGGAAAGCCAAGCACACCCTTTCAGAAAATAATCAACAGCAAAGAGTTGTTTCAGCAAAAGCCCACCATCTTGTCTTACTGCTTCTGAGCCATCACCATTGAAAAGAAAAAGACAGCCTACTTATTTGGGCTCTTTAGGTCAAAATAAGGAAGGAGTATTTTTCTCCCAAAAGATCATCCTGTTTTACTTTTGGAAGTATATTTTTTTTACTTTTCTAGAATGATTTTTTTTACTTTTCTTCCTACCTATCTTTTGATACCTGTTGACTAACTTTGATAAGCAGAGTTTTATTACTTGTTAGTTTTATTAAGGCTAGACAAAAATTGTACATTTTCTATCTTGAAATGTCTCATTCTTTAATGAGGGCTATTCTGTCAAATGCAGGCTTTCTAAGTGAGAGATATTATGGGATTATTACTGAATTGGTACATAAAACAATTTCAAAGACTTTTTTTAAATTGACCTTGCTTCCTTATGTATATTTTCTGTGACTTGTTATGATTTCAGACATTCTACATTTGCTGAAAGCTTCTGAAAAAAGATTAATACCACTATGGTGCAATAAATTAGTGTTATAATATATAAAGTGTAAGATAGCAGAGTAGGTCAGGTAAGATGCAAGTTAGGTTAAGTCAGTAAGATGGTTTCCTTTGGGTTAGGTTAGATTCGTTGCTTGAGTTGAATTTACATATATTGAGAAAATAGTACTATTAACTGGTAAAGAAATCCTCTGACATTTCTTCAAATACAGGATTTCAGAAGCACCAATTCTCCTCCACTCCCCTGACTAGGTTACCATTATCAGCTACAGATTTCACTTTATATTTCAAATTAGTAGAATCATTAGTGCAGCTGTTCTACATTTAGCTCCTAAATTCTGTTTTTCCTGTTAGTGATTTTAGTCTATACAGTGTTCCTATAAGAAAGTCATTTTAAAATAGACATGAGCCTCCCCTCTCTTCAGTGTAAAAAGGATATCTTCTAAATTTTATATACTTAATTTTAAATAATGGCAGACATTGAAAGGGAGTAGTAAATGAATTCTATTTCAATCTGATTTATCACTTTGCTCTGAAATCTAGGTTTCTTTCTAGATATAGTTTATATTAATTTCTCTCCAAATGGTCAGAAATTTTAGCCAAAAAGAACTATGATATTTAGATAGTACAGATTGTATATGATATTTTAAATAGAGTCATTTTAGCACTCAAAGGCTAAAAACATAATAATGGTAGACTCAAAAATATAAGAGACCATTTTAGGGGGTTGATGCAATTTAAAGTCAACTGCACTATGTTGACATGACTAGAAAATTAATTTAGTCATTTTATCTACAATGGTTCCAACGTTCAATTTAAGAAATTGCTATAATTTAATAATTTTATTTAAATGAATATGGTACCATTCACTGTCTCCTAGGGCTGAAAGGCTAGCTGTAAGGCGTGGTAGTAGGCATCTAGACACCTTATATAAAAATCAATTTCTGTTACCACTTTGTCGTTCAGGAAAAAAGATTCTTTTCTTTAAGCTATATTGTGTAAAATACTTTTTATGGAATATGGGTTTCACCCTATGCTTTTATGCTTCTTTGATATCAGGTTTAATAGGGACCCGTATGGTATGATGACGGGCAGCAACCACTTAAAAGTCAGTGTCTCACCAGTGCCTGACATATAGCTAACAAGCCACAGCATTTAACGAGTGAATGAAAAATCCTGTATTTCTCAGAATTTATGAGTAGCAGTGGCACAGAGGGGCCATTGAGATCAGTGAGCACATGGCAATGGCTGTAATTGACTGGAAACTTATTAATGCGTCACCAACCACCTATATGACACTCACAATGTCAGGCACCGCCCCTGAGTACCCTCTATCCTCACAGCAAGCAGATGCATAGGTACGCTATATTATCCATTATTTGATGATACACTAAAATATTACCCAACCACCCATTTTACAAATAAGGTATCTGAAACCAAAGAAAAGAATGAGTAAATTGTCCAGGTTCACATAACGTTAAGATATGGAGGTTGGATTAAAACCTAGGTTCCAGGGTGGCTCCACGGTCCCCTCTACTAACCAGTGCCCAACATCAGGTGTCACATATTTGATTCCATTACTTCAATTAGTTGAGATTCATCACCATCTCAAAGGAAACCAAGGCTCAAAGAATCTGTGTTTTGCCAAAAGATTTGCACATAGCAAGTGACACAACCAAAATTCAAAAGCAAATTTGTCCTTTGATATCCTGTCCTTCTCACTGCTTTCCACTCTTTCAATTCTTTACGGCATTAGCACTAACCGCAGACGTTATTGCAAGGCCCATAGTAGAGGCGCAGCATGTGTATCTGTTGATTGGATGCATGTAAAGTGAAGGAAAATGATAGTCACTCAGTCATGTCCAACTCTTTGCGACCCCAAGGACTATACAGTCCATGGAATTCTCCAGGCCAGAATACTGGAGTGGGTGGCTTTTCCCTTCTCCATGAGATCTTTCCAACCCAGGGATTGAACCCAGGTCTCCCACATTGCAGGCAGATTCTTGACCAGCTGAGCCAGGAGGGAAGCCCTGAATACATATAATAATGTGTTATTAACTTTTTTAAACTGACAGTGCAGTAAAGTGTGCCTGGAAGCAGAGATTTATTTGTGGGATTTGGGGAAAGAGACCAAAAAAAAAAAAAAAAAAAGCAAGCCATATTTTACCAAGCCATTTTTGATATAGGAATGCAGCTTTGGTTTTTCCAGCAAGTGTTTGGAAGTGACATAAGGTGATGTTATCTTCTTAATGAATTGCCACATTGACCTGAAATTCTGAAAAGGATTCATTAGGAGGGCTTTCACTAGCATGTAATGACTTTAATGTGAGGTCTTTCATTAATTTTTCATTAATTGTCTCAGATAATATATTTTTTTAATATTTCTTGTGTCTGTTAAATTATATTCCATGATAAACTGAAGCAAACCAGCAAGGTTATAGAGTCACAAATTAATCATGAAAATTTCAGACTGTTAGTAACACTGGTTCATTGTCCTTTTCTAATGAGTTCTTAGATCTTCTTCCTAATACCAATACCAGAAAAATGTAATGGAGTCAAGGCTAAAAATTGTTTGTAAATTGTATTATGTGCTTTATAACAATTGCACACATGTGACTATTTAAATCTGGTACAGCCTTACAAGTCTCCCTGGAGAAGGAAATGGAAGCCCACTCCAGTATTCTTGCCTGGAGAATCCCATGGACAGAGGCGCTTGGCGGGCTACGATCTATGGAGTTGCAAGAAACAGACACGACTTAGGGACTAAACCACCACCACAGCCTTCACAAGTCTAGTTATATGTTATTTAGGTATTTTTATTGACATATTATCTGACTCTTCTTCTCTTGTTATCTTGCTTATTACATGGCAAAACTACATGGTTAACCCAACTGCCCACCTACTCTGTGCCTGCGCCTACACGTCTGATTTTGGCTGATGAGAAACATGCACATGCATGGATTGGTTCCTCTCTCAGTTCATAGTCAGTAATACCAAGTGGGCTCTTGGTACATTTTTAAAAATATATTTACACTTGAATAGATTATATTTCTTATCTTCTGTCCAAACATCTTAGACCTCCTCTCCTATCCTCTCCATCAGCTGTGTTCTTGCTTGTATTTTTCTGAGAAAATAGAAATAATCGAAAATAAATTTCCATATACTCCACAACTGCTTTTACAGATATATCTGCTGATCTACCCACTTCCCCCTTTTCCTACTGAACTTGGGAATGAACTCTTAGTGTTCCTGTTTAAGGTCAAAACCTCCACAAATCGAGGGACAGAACCTTTCCCCTACTTAGGGACGAAAATCCAATATTTTCCTCTCTCTTCTGCATCATATAATTTCTGTATCCTCCTGTATGATTCTCATCAGCATATAAATATACTACAATGTAGTTCATCTTAGAATTTAATCTCCTGTTGATTATACATTCCTCTCTTGCTGTTAAACCAACTATCTTTTATTGGCAAAACTTAAGGTAACTTTTTTTACATTTGTGATTTTGAATTTTTAAAATATCCTGTTAGTATGACAAAGGGCTTCTAAGATAGGGGAAATGGTAAAAGTTTTATCTATTAAGAATTCAGGAATAAATGTATAGAGTTCTCATCTCTTCTGGTTAGTTTCTCCAAGGGCTATGTAACCACTGAGTTCAGTGGCAATGTGAATATAGTATATTTTCTCAGGAGACTCTTGAATGTTTGATGGACAGTTGTTTTCTTCAGAATCCAACGATTTTCTCCCTTTTGAAAGGAGAAAATAGAATCTCTTGAAAATAGAATCTCATTGCTTAATGTCTTTTTATTCCAGCACATGCTTCACAGTAGCTCTTTAGATTTCTGTAAATAATTCCTGCCTAGCCTGGGCTGCATTATGCCCTTTAAATATTTGTTCACGGCTTTTTATCCTCCTTACCATTTGGCCAGCTTACAATTGTTTAACTCTGTTAATCTTTCTGCATAAGTAAATGCCACCAGCAGCTTAATCGTTTCTGTAGCTTCAGTTGTTCACTGATTACCTCATCCTTATTCCAGCAAATCATATCACTGCTGTTTGCATGAAGGAAATTTCATGCTGAGGCCAACCTTGCTGTAGAGAGCACTGAACGCATCTGCTGGCTCCCTTCTCTCCGGGGCTGGGGTCGGACTTGGATGGAGGGATGGAGAGACTGAACAGATCTATGCAGGGTAGAAGGATCTATCTTGGCTTCCTACTGGACACATTAAAGGAAAACACAGGGAAACTAATCAAACCTCTGGACCTGCTGTACAACCTGGTGTTGTACATCCCATCTCTTACTTCTCCCAACCTCAGGATATAAGGAGCATTATTTTTATCTTCATGGATGAGAGAAAGTGAGGTAATTTTTCCAGGGACTTCTACTTGGCAGAAGGAGTAACATCTTATTGGGGGGAAAAAAACCCGAATAAGCTTTTTGGACAACCCAGATATTCGGATGCTGATCTGATTGATACAAGGTGTATATTTTTAGAATGAACTCAGTTCAGTTCAGTTCAGTTGCTCAGTCGTGTCCGACTCTTTGTGATGCGACCCCATGAATCGCAGCATGCCAGGCCTCCCTGTTCACCACCAACTCCCAGAGTTCACTCAGACTCACATCCATCGAGTCAGTGATGCCATCCAGCCATCTCATCCTCTGTCGTCCCCTTCTCCTCCTGCCCCCAATCCCTCCAAGCATCAGAGTCTTTTCCAATGAGTCAACTCTTTGCATGAGGTGGACAAAGTACTGGAGTTTCAGCTTTAGCATCATTCCCTCCAAAGAAATCCCAGGGCTGATCTCCTTCAGAATGGACTGGTTGGGTCTCCTTGCAGTCCAAGGGACTCTCAGGAGTCTTCTCCAACACCACAGTTCAAAAGCATCAATTCTTCAGCGCTCAGCCTTCTTCACAGTCCAACTCTCACATCCATACATGACCACTGGAAAAACCATCTAGCCTTGAGTAGATGGCCCTTTGTTGGCAAAGTAATGTCTCTGCTTTTGAATATGCTATCTAGGTTGGACATAACTTTTCTTCCAAGGAGAAACAGTGGATCTCAAATAATCGAGGAATCTTCACTATATTCAAGTATCTTACTAGATTCATCCTCGGGCTGAGCTAGAACATCGAGCACAAGGTTCGCTTCGCTCTTACTGGTTCTCCGTGTTCTCTCCTGGGCGCTCCAGCTGCCGCTGCAACCAACAGTGTTGCACGCAGGGTAACCCTTCACTCAGAAGTGTGTCCCCAGCCTTGAGTCCACATTTCCGTCCAATGCTTGGGACACTGGGCACCAAGCAGAACAGAAAGGCAGAGCCTGGATGGGTTCATTCCGTCATCCTTTAGACTTCCCTTTTAGAGGCAGCCATTCCCTGGCAGTTCAGATGGTAAAGAATCTGCCTGCAGTGCAGGAGACCCGGGTTCAATCCCTGGGTCAGGCAGAGCCCCTGGAGAAGGGAATGGCCACCCACTCCAGAATGCTTTCCTGGAAAATCCCACAGACAGAGGAGCCTGGCAAGCTAGAGTTCGTGAAGTCTCAAAGAGCTGGAGGCGACTGAGTGCCCTAACACACACACCTCCTAGCTAGTGTGGTGATGGAAACGTTTTCCTGGAAGGTTTGGAGCATTTTACATATGTCAGGCTTTTATATACTTCATCCCCAGAACTTCCCAGTTTGGAAAGTTATAAAAGTGATACAAGTTGTTGAAGTGTCAAGCATATGTGGTTAATAAGCAAACATTTCCTCTTCTCCTGCTACTGCTGCTGGGCTGATGCAATTTGTATCATGAGAAATGTCCCTTGTACCTAAATTCTCCCATGACTATAACCATTTTACTTTCTGGATCATTCGTGGTTGTAGGGTGAAATGAAACTGAGACTTTGAGGACAATAGTAAGTGCTTTTTGGCAACATCTTTACACCAACTTAGTCTAGAGGTCAACCTTGATGGCTCAGATGGTAAAGAATCTGCCTGCAGTATGGGAGACCCAGGTTTGATCCCTAGGTTGGGAAGATCCCCTGGAGAAGGGAATAGCAACCCACTCCAATATTCTTGCCTGGAGAAACCCCTGGACAGAGGAGCCTGGTGGGCTATAGTCCATGGGGTCAGAAAGAGTTGGACATGGGTGAGCAACGGACACTCACTCTTTTTTTCACTTAAACTTCCCGTATCTGCATGGTTTTTTCTTTTGCCCCATAAGCAGCCAGGGATTGTACCACCAGCCCTGAAGATGAAGGTGAAGTCGCTCAGTCGTGTCTGACTCTTTGCAACCCCATGGACTGTAGCCTACCAGGCTCCTCCGTCCATGGGATTCTCCAGGCAAGAATATTGGAGTGGGTTGCCATTTCCTTCTCCAGGGGATCTTCCTGACCCAGGGATCGAACCCAGGTCTCCCACATTGGAGGCAGACGCTTTAACCTCTGAGCCACCAGGGAAGCCGTACTCCACACATCACACTGCCCTCCATGGTATGGTTGGTGATGGGGAGTGTGTAGACTCAGACCCTGGGCCTTGGGGCTTCGCTATACCTCTTCAGGCTGAGCAAACTCTGTCTATATACAGAGACCTCTATGCGAGGAGCAGGCCTGGCAAGTCGATTTGGAAGAATACCTTTTATTGGAATATAGTTGATTTGCAATGTGGTGTTACTTTCTGTTGTACAGCAAAGTGAATCAGTCTATATGCTTTTTTTAGATTCTTTTCCCATATAGTGGAGAAGGAAATGGGAATCCACTCTAGTATTCTTGCCTGGAGAATTCCGTGGACAAGGGAGCCTGGTGGGCTACAGTCTATGGGGTCACAGAGAGTGGGACATGACTAAGTGACTTTCACTTTCGCTTTTCCCATACAGGCCATTATCGAGTATTTAGTAGACTTCTCTGTGCTATTGTTCTTCAGCCAAAAAGTTGTGTCCGATTCTTTGCAGCCCCATGGACTATAGCACACAAGGCTTCCCCGTCTCTCACCATCTCCTGGAGTTCACCCATGTTCGTGTCCATTGAATTGGTGATCTCTGTGCTATACAGCAGTTTCTTATTAGTTATCTATTTTATATATAGTAGCGTGTATATGTCTGTCTCCATCTCCCAATGTATCCCCCTTATCCACTAGTAACCATAATTTTTTTCTGCATCCATGAATCTGTTTCTGTTTTGTAAATAAGTTCATTTGTATCCTGCTTTGTTTTTGATTCTGCATATAGGTTGTATCATTTGATACTTGACTTTCTGTGTCTGACTTACTTTACTCAGTATGACAATCTCTTAGTCCATCCACGTAGCTGCAAATAGCATTATTTGGTTCTTTTCTATGGCTGAGTAATGTTCCATTGCATATATGCACCACAACTTCTTTATCCATCCCTTTGTTGATGGACATTTAGGTTGCTTCCATAGCCTGGCTATTGTAAATAGTGCTCCTGTGAACTTTAGAGTGCGTGGATACCTTTTTTTTTTTTTTATTATTGAAAGCTTCTTTTACATATGCATGTATCTGTTATTTTCCACATTCTTGTCCTGTTTGGGTTATTCCAGAACATTGAGCAGAGTCCCCTGTGCTATACAGTAGGTCGTTGTTGGTCGCTGCTGCTACTGATGCTAAGTCACTTCAGTCGTGTCTGACTTTGTGTCATCTATTTTAAATATGGCAGTGTGTGCATGTCCATCCCAAACTCCCACTATCCCTCCCCTGACTCTTCCCCATATTTGTCTTTGGAAGAGTACCTTTTAGCTTCAAGTTTGAGACAAGTTGTAGCTAAGGGTGCTTTCATCAGCTCCTCCTTCCCTTTCTCTTTGTGTCCAATTGTGAAAGACAGAGAAAATAAGCATTATGTATGAGTGTGTTTATGTGTAAATTAAAAGATTAATGTGAAGCTTGTTATGTGATGCAGATATCACATGAGGTATAAAAACAAATTGCTAAGTGTGTTCAATTCCATATATGTATATATATATATACACGCTTAAATTCGATGTGCTTACACATATGAATACGGAGACAAAATAAAAGAGAAATCTGCTTAAGTCTCTACTAAAAGTTAGTTTAATGCCCCCCAGTACTTCTAGGACTCAATTTTTCAAACATCTTTTTCCTTAACCAACCTCATTATGTTTTTCTGGGATTGACATTTGCATAGAATTTTTTTTTTAATTCAAAGTTTTGATAAGACCTAGTAGGTACTAAGGCAAAATCCATTTGAAAGGAATAAAGTTCCAGTGAAGAAATCTGGAAGCAGTGACAAGCCTGTAAGTGATACATGTTACTGAAATGAATTCACACACACACACACACCCATCTCACAATCATGTTCTGCAACTTAAATGGATTGTTATGGTGCCCATAGGGAATTTCAGTCTTCAGTTTTAAGTCCATTATATAAAATTGCACACATTTGTCAAAAGCAGCATACCTGGCCCCTAAATAGCAACTGTGAGAGAGCGAGAAAAGACAAACAAAATTGGAAAAAGTAATCTACGTGGCAGCGTTGGTTTGAATAGAAAAAAGTAAGACCACTGGACTGTAGCCAGTTGGAATTGACTGCAGCACCTCTTTCTTTGGAGGAGAGGGAGAAACACTACATCAGTGAAGTTCTCAATTTTAAGAAGCTGAATTAGTCAAACATAGGACTAAAGCTAATGGATTTATATCAAAAGTGCTGGCTTTGAAAGTCTGCATTTCTGATTAGCAATCAGCCAGGGAAACTTCAAGATTCTCAAAAACCGTGACAGAGTTTGGAAAAGGATAAACAGTCTTTGGTAAAAATCTCAGTAAATAGTAATTTTCCTAGTGAAGAAAGTAATTATAAGTCAAGAGGATTCCTTTGTGCTTCAGGGAGTTGGTTATTAGAGCTTGTATCCAAGGTGATTCCATTTAAAGAGTGCTTTATCCACGAGTGGCTTGATTAAACACGCTGGTTTAATAGCTTCCGTATCAATATTGGATGCAACATCCTGTTTCATGCGTATCCTGCTATTGGATTTCAAGTTGCAGCTAAGGAGCTACGTAATACAAAAAGGAATTTGTAATACTTGTCTGCTGGGTGTATGGTTGAGAAATATGTAAGTTCCATTAATTCAAAATATGCCTGTATACGATAAAAAAAGTCTTAAATGTAAGCATTTACCATCAGAAAGCTAAAAGTGAGGACAGAATGAAAAAGGACAGAAAAGATAATAGAGAGAGAAAAGCCTCTACATGTAGAAGGTACCATCATCAAGCAGTCTTTAAGGCTGAGAACTTGTATGCACTTATATGTATTCTCCTGGCAAAGTGGCTGTTTGTGTCTGGTCCTCTTTAAGCATTTGTTGCTTTGAGTAATTTAAGGGTGTTGCTGAAATAATAAATCTGAGATACCCCAATTGTTGCAAGTAAGTATAAGGCAACCAGTATCTCAACTTACCAAACTTTACCATTATCTACATTAAAATCACAGAAACTCTTCAGACCACATTATGTCTAATTTTAAGTTAAAAAATGGAAATTTATGGATATTAGTCATTTTTCCTGGGTTATATAGTCTATACTATAGGAATAGTAGGATTAAAACCCTATAGTTTTGGATTTCTACTGTCAGCTCTGCTCTTTTATCATATAGCTGTCTTTTCCCCCAAAGTTTCTTGTTAATGATTAAGAAAAATGTACACAGGACATTCTTCCCAATTAGGGAATACTTGCAAATTTCACAACATTCTTCCTAACCAGGGTTCAAGTTACCCACTGGGAAGTGAACAGGGGATGCTAAGAATTATGGCTTTACTTCATCTTCTCCCATCTTTTCTTTCTCTTCCATGCTTCTATTTAATTGTGGGTAATTCCAGCTCCATTTGTTTTTTTCAGAAAGATTTTCTTTCATTGCTTCATAAATTTTGCAAGACAATAAAATTCAGGTGACAACCCAACCGAATAAATGCTCTTCCCCAACTTTTGGGAAATATCGTGCCTTGTGCTTTTGTCCACCTTAAGCTTTTGTTTTTTCAAAAAGGCATTTGTTTTCCTATTGATTAAGAAATCCCCTCAGTATTTCTCATATAACAGTAGAGTAGACGACATTAAAAATTCCTAGAGTTAAACACTTCCAAAGGCTTATTAAATGAACTTTAGATTGAAATGTATGTCATCTAATTCTATTTTATAAATTTTATGGCAGTTTTTACAGTTAAAGCATATCTCAACTTTAGAATCAGTATTTTATTAAAGTATAATACACACATTGAAAAGTGCACAAATAGCATACAACTTAATGAATTTTCGCAAGATGAACGCTCTTGTATAAAGATCACTTGAATCGAGAATAAAGCAATGCCCTTGAAATTCCACACACATGCCTTTCCAGTTAGTAAACCCTAAACATAGGCACTGTGTTGACTTCTAACACAATATAATAGCTTTCCCTGTTTCAAAACATAAAAATACAAACAGCACGTGCTTTTTGTGTCTGCCTTGTTTTCTTTCATGTTATATTTGCAGATTTATTGTTATAATCCCTGGGAGTCATTTATAACATCTGTAGCAATGTGTCCCTTTGTTGTGATAAGGATAGTTTGTGCCTTTTCTCCTTTTTCTCAAATACATATGACTTGCACATACAAAATACCCATTTTATTTATATGTACTATATTTTATTGGTCTTTTTAAAAGAAGACACTTTGAAAAAAAAGACACTTTGAGATTAGTTGATTTTTTTTTAATATCGTGTATTTTTTGTTTCAATAGCTTCTGTTCTTAACCTTATTTCCTTCTGTTTTCTAAAGATTAAATTTGCTGTTTTAACTTCTTGAGAGTATAAAGTAGAAGTTCATTAATTTAAGTCATTAAAGAATTTAAACACATTTAAGTTATACATTTATCTGAAAACATGGGCTTGTGAGCATTTACCTTTGGGTATGTTACGCAAGTTATGCTGTGTTATATATTCATTTTCCTTTCAGTAAAACATTTTCTAATTCCCATTGTAATTTCTTCTTTTACCTGTGGTTATTTAGAGGTGCCTGTTTGATTTTCAAATTTTTAGGGATTATCTAGTTTTTAAATAATTATTTGCTAAATTCCTAGGTCAAATCCACTGTAATCAGAAAACAAATGAAAGATGCAGATTGGAAGCAAAATATTTATATTTTTTGTTTGGCAAGTAGAACATTTTATCTGTATCAATTACATCAAGTTGGTTAATTATATAGTTCAAACTTTTTCTGTTAAGAATTGACTTTTTTCTTTACTTTTGTCAGTTACAGAGACAGCTATGTTAAAAATCTCCCATATATGACTGTAGATTTTTCTGTATTCATTTAGCTCCATCAGATTTTGCCTTTATTCTTTAAAGGTTAATACAAAATTACTATATCTTATTGGTAGATATACACTTTTATTATAATATCATTTTTTTTCTTGCTTTAATATATATTTTGTTGGTTATTAGGATAACTATGCCAGCTTTCTCTGCTTTAGTATTTCCATGGTGATTAGTCTTCATATTTTTAACTTTTATATATCCTTATACTTAACCATGACATCTTATAACGTAAGTTTATTTTGTTCTATTTTAGTTTTTGTTTTAAATACACTGTAAATCTCTGACTTTTAATGGGAATATATTTGGTCTATTTGCATTTAATGAAATTACTAATATAGTTGAATTTAATTGCACCATATTAACATTTGTTTTCTCTTTGTCCAACCTATTCAATATTCCTTTTATTATTATTTCCTTGTATTCTTTTAATGTGTTAAGAATATTTTCTATTCCATTTCCCCCCATTATTAGCCTGAGGTTTATACATCCATTACAAATATTTTAGTGATTGTCCTGGATAATAGCACATTTAATGTTAATAGATTTTAATATATAAATTTGAATCCTTTCCACCTTTAATACAGTATTAGAACTTTATTATACTTTACTACATAATCTCTAGTTTTTTTCTTTACTATTGTCATGCTTTTATTTCTATGTATGAATAAAACTTACAAGAAATTGTTTTTATTGTTTGGTGCACTCAATATTTGTTTCGATAATTGTGTTTTTCCTTGCTCTTTATTGCTTCCTACATTTTTGTGTTTCCATCTGGGAATTTCTTTTTTTCCTTTTGCCTAAACAACTTTTTAGTAGTAGTGCCATTTAAGTGTAGTCTATTGGTTATGAATGCTCTCAGTTTTCTTTGTGTGCAAATTTATTTTGCCTTTTATTTTAGATAGTGTTTTTACTGATCATCATTTCAGTTCAGTTCAGTCGCTCAGTCGTGTCCGACTCTTTGCGACCCCATGAATCGCAGCACGCCAGGCCTCCCTGTCCATCACCAACTCCCGGAGTTCACTCAGACTAGCGTCCATCGAGTCAGTGATGCCATCCAGCCATCTCATCCTTTGTTGTCCCCTTCTCCTCCTGCCCCCAATCCCTCCTAGCATCAAAGTCTTTTCCAATGAGTCAACTCTTCGCACGAGGTGGCCAAAATATTGGAGTTTCAGCCTCAGCATCATTCCTTCCAAAGAAATCCCAGGGCTGATCTCCTTCAGAATGGACTGGTTGGATCTCCTTGCAGTCCAAGGGACTCTCAAGAGTCTTCTCCAACACCACATTTCAAAAGCATCAATTCTTCTGCACTCAGCCTTCTTCACAGTCCAACTCTCACATCCATACATGACCACTGGAAAAACCATAGCCTTGAGTAGACGGACCTTTGTTGGCAAAGTAATAATGTCTCTGCTTTTGAATATGCTATCTAGGTTGGTCATAACTTTTCTTCCAAGGAGTAAGCGTCTTTTAATTTCATGGCTGCAGTCACCATCTGCAGTGATTTTGGAGCCCCCCAAAATAAAATCTGACACTGTTTCCACTGTTTCCCCATCTATTTCCCATGAATGATGGGACTGGATGCCATGATCTTCGTTTTCTGAATGTTGAGCTTTAAGCCAACTTTTTCACTCTCCACTTTCGCTTTCATCAATAGGCTTATTAGTTCCTCTTCACGTTCTGCCATAAGGGTGGTGTCATCTGCATATCTGATTTGAAGATATTTTTGTTTGTTTTCTTGGTGGATTTTTTTGTTTTATTTATTTATGTTTATTCTTTGAATGTGGACCCTTTTAAAATTCTTTCTTGAATTTGTTACAATATTGCTTCTGTTTTGTTTTATGTTTTGGTTTTGGCTGTGAGGCGTGTAGGATCTTAGCTCTCTGACCAGGGATCAAACTTGCACACCTTGCATCAGAAGGCAAAGTCTTAACCACTGGACCCCCAAGGAAGTCCCTGGAAGTTATTTTCTGTCATCACTTTAATAAGGGCATTGTATTGTCTTCCAGTTTCCATTATTTCCTCTTGAAAATTCAAGTGTCACCTAATTGTCACTCATTAGAAAAGAATATGCATTCATTTTTCTCAAGCTTTTCAAAAAGATTTTTTTCTTGCCTTTCTTTCCCTTTCTCTTTTATTTCAGCAAGTTTATCATACCTAGGTATAGTGTTATTTGTATTTCTCTTGCATGAGGTTTGCAGCACATTTTGAACCTGGCTGGAGTATAAGGTTTTAGGTGAGCTTCAGAATTTTTAAAAATTTTATTCAAATATAACCATTCTCTCACTTTCATCTTTCTAGGACTTCAGTTACCTCTATGTTATTGCTTTTCATTATGTCTTACACGTTCTTACTCCTTTTTCCAGATTTTGTACATTTTTGTGCTCTCTTCTTTAGTTTGCAAATTTTCAAGAGTTCTTTTCCAGTTACTTAATCATTTCTTTCTGCTAAACAAAAATCTATTGATCTTTTTCTTTCCATTACTGTATATTTTTCAGTTTTAGAAATTTCATTGATTATTTCAGTTCTCTGGTTAGATGATCATTTCTTCTCTTTTCTTAAACGTACCAATCACAGTTATTTTAAAGTCTGTGTCTGTTAACTCTAATATCTGGAACACCTAAAAATCTGTGTTTATTTTCTGTTTCTCTCTTGTATTTTGTCATATTTTCTTTGATACTTTGGCAATTTTTACCGAGCTTTGAACATTTTCAGTAGAAAACCTTACAGACTGCCTATGATTTTATCTTCCTTAGAGAGGATATATATTTTTTTTCTTTTTGCAGGTAATTAGAGTAAGGACTGCCAATGCAGGAGATGCAAGAGACTCAGGTTCGATCTGTGGGTCAGGAAGGTCCCCTGGAGAAGGAGATGGCAACCCACTCCAGTATTCTTGCCTGGAGAATCCCATGGACGGAAGAGCCTGGTGGGCTATAGTCCATGGGGTCGTGGAGAGTTGGACAGGCCTGAGTGGCTGAGCATACACGCATGCACAGAGTAAGGGCAGAAAACCCCTAATTATTCTAGTGAGAATTGCATTCAAAGCTGGTTTTCAACTGTGTGTGTGTGTGTGTGTGTGTGTGTTAGCTTGTCTATTTGTAGATGGTATTTTGGCAAAAGAGAACTTTCTAGGGGTTCCAGCTGAAAGCCTGGATGTTTACCAAGGCCGCTACTCCTTAGCAAGCCCTGAGCTCCAATTTCTTTCTCTTTAGTCTTGTGGACTACCGAGAGCTCTGCTCTGATTTTCAGTCCTTTTCCTTCCTCTGCTTCTGAACAGCAGGTTCTGAGAGAACGCATGAAGGGCAGTACCATGCTGGTCTCCATGTTCCCTTCTGGGATGTTGGCCCTCCAGTTCTGGTTGCCTGGGACGCTCTCCAGGACCTTCACACAAATTTCTTTTCTTTTTTCTCTTCTTTTCTTTACTTTTTAGAAGTATCTGGCTTTCATATAGGATACATTTGGTCTTGTGCTGTTTACTTAGTTGTAACTAGCAGTGGAATTGGTTTCCTCTTTTTAATCCTAACTCACAGAGAAACTGGCAATTAGGAAATACTATTTTGCTTTCTTGGCTTCCCTGGTGGCTCAGCAGCAGTAAAGAGTTCACCTGCCAAGGCAGGAGATACAGATTCCATCACTAGATTGGACAGATCCCCTGGAGAAGGAAACATCAACCCCCCCAGTATTCTTGCCTAGGAAATTCCATGGGCAGAGGGGCCTGGTGGGGTATAGTCCATGGGGTCACAAAAGAGTCGGACATGACTTAGCAGCTAAACAACAAAAATAAATTTTGCTTTCTGGTCCCCAATTCCTGAATGTAGAAAGAACATCAATATCTTGATGAAAGTTGACTGTTGTTGGGATACATAGGTATGATCAAGAGTTCAATTACAACTTTCCTTATAAGTCAATTGGTTTTGTTGTAAGACAAATTCTTGACAATCTTTTTTGTTTATTTCCTCTTTTGGAACATCACCTACTGGCTAAACTTATTTTCAGTTCTAATTTCTAGTAAAATCTGGAGCAATGATTATTTTTGTCAGTAACTGTTTCTGGATGTAAATCTTTTGTATATTACTGGTCATGCTATTCTATTGTGTGTATTGCATGTATTGCCAGCTGCAAGTATTTTAAGGCTTTTTGTTCTATTATAAAAATTGGTTTGTTTTTTTTTTTTCATTTTCCAAATCCATTCGCTGGCAGTTGCTAACAGTGACAAAGATGTAGATTATCAAACTGGCTTCCAGAATGTTATAAATTTCTGGACTTGCAAAGAGTAATATAAAATTTTGCGTGTGTTCTAATTTTGCCTGACTCCTTAAAGTTTACAAGAAAGATGAAATGGCATATCCCATGCTCCAGGTTGCTATAACTCCGGGAAACAGTTTTATTCTTATTTACCATCAACTTTAAAAGACTGGAATCCACTTGACAAGAAGTCCAAATATTCCGGCTTGAATCCTATGGCGCGCTACAATGCTCATGCTAGCTTGGACCCCACCCTGAACTGCCTTGATTTTGCAGAGCTGTGTCAGATTAAGGCAGTGTATTTTTGAATCATTGATTCAGTTGCTCTAATATTCAGTATTGTTATTTGTGAATTAAGTTATTATAATATCTATTTTGCTTATCTGATAAGTAAGACTCAAATGAGATAACACAAGTGAAAGTGCTTTGTAAACTCCCAAACTCTATATGTGTACAATGAGGGGCCAGCCCTGGGCCTGGATAAAACCGTTCAGAACAACTATTGATCAGGTCACTCCTCCTTTAATACATAACAACATATCTCCCAGCACATCCTGTCTTTAATTTCATTCCCAGGGATATTAACATAAATTCTTTTTGGAAATCTAGACTGGGAGGAAAACGTAAAGTTACTGATCACCAACTTTCGCATTTCTTATCTTTTTTTGGGCCGTAGTTTATTTTCCTACATCTTTCCTTTGTCATGCTCAGTTGCTCAGTCATTTCCAACTCTTTGCAACCCCATGGACTATAATCTGCCAGGCTCCTCTGTCCATGCGATTTTCCCAGGCAAAAATACTAAAGTGGGTTGCCATTTCCTACTCCAAGGGATCTTCCCAGCTCAGGGGTCAAACCTGTGTCTCTTGCATTGGCAGGCGGATTCTTTACCACTGTGCCATCTGGGAAGCCCATGTCTTTCCTAGAAGGAATTTAGAAAACCTTCCAGTTCAATCATCTCATTGTGTAGATAAGGTAACTTACAAATATAAAGCCCAAATACATAGGTTTTCCTATGATGGTCTCATGGTTAGGCACTGCCAGAGCCAGATAAGAAATGGTTCTCTTGGTTTGTTTTCTTGGTGTGCTGAGTATGACACAGCATTTCGCCATTTCAGATACACACAGATACACACGTCTGTGTATGTGCACACAGATACACAGAGAAAGAAAAATAACTTTCCATAGGCTTGTGGAAGGATCTGACTTCATTTCACACCTCTTCCTTCATTCCAAAGTGGATTTCCTTTCCATTCAGATACCCCTGTTTCCAGGCATTCGTTGTTCCTCTTGGAATCTTTCACTGCCTCTCAACCGGCTCTTTTTTTCTACCTTGGAATCACACTGTGAGAACATCTGACTATTAGAGCCCAAAGTCTGTGAACAGGACCCATAAAATTATTGAAGAACAGTGTGATGGCTGGAGATTTATGCAGAAGTTAAAAAAAAAAAAGTGATTTATGCAGAAGTAAAATCCTCACAGGAGGGTGAAAGTGGAGAAGGAGGCTCTGGAATGTAGTCAAGGAGAGAAAGAAAAGACACAACGCCTTAGTGTGTGTCAGAGCTCTTTACACGTTGTCCTCCAGGCTGTGGGGAAGATCGATTTGAAAATAAAAGGCAAAATATTTAGCTGAGATCGACTGGGTGACATAACACTCAGGGACTGTTGTTGTTCTGCCTCGATTGCAAAGGGGTGTGGATACTGTTGGGGAACAGAGCAGTACCCGGGGGTAGGAGAGCCTAGAGGTACATCTTTGTGCAGCATCGATTTTAGTTAGTGATTAAGAATAATTGGGGCTTTCCTGGTGGCTCAGTGGCAAAGAATCTGCCTGCCAATGCAGGAGACGGGTTGAGAACATTCCCTGGAGGAGGAAATGCCAACCCACTCCAGTGTTCTTGCCTGGAGAATCTCATGGACAGAAGAGTCGTCTGGCAGGCTATAGTCCACAGGGTCACAAAAAGTCAGACACACCTGAGCAACTGAGCCTGTAGCATAATTTTAGTGAAGCATTTAAAAATACTTATATCAACCAAAGCCAGATTATAGAGTGGAATACATATTTCAAAAATTTCAGTAGAATACAGGATTCCAAAGAAACTCCTGCTTACTGGGTACTATTTGAGGGTTCTTTCCTCAGACCCACCAGTAAACATGACAACTTACTTTGCTCTGCTCTTGAAAGTGCTTAAGTAAAATGTTTGAGAAGCACTGGAGCATGTGTGTTGAATATCTAGTCACTTTTTATAGTTCTCACAAATCTTTCCTTTCACTTTCAGACCTTCTGAATGCCAAGTATCAGATGTTGTTGCTCTTTTTTAGTCTCTCAGTCATGTTAAATTCTTTGCGACCCCATGGACTACAGCATGCCAAGCTTTGCTGTCCTTCACCATGACCCAGAGCTTGCTCAAACTCATGCCCATTGAGAGTTGGTGATGCCATCCAACCATCTTGTTCATCCTCTGTCGTCCCCTTCTCCTCCTGCCTTCAATCTTTCCCACCATCAGGGTCTTTTCCATTGAGTCAGTTCTTTGCATCAGGTGGCCAAAGTACTGGAGCTTCAGCTTCAGCATCAGTCCTTCCAATGAATATTCAGGGTTGATTTCCTTTAGGATTGACTGGTTGGATCTCCTTGCAGTCCAGGGGACTGTCAAGAGTCTTCTCCAACAGCGCAGTTCGAAAGCATCAATTCTTTAGCACTCAGCCTTCTCTATGGTTCAACTCTCACCTGCATGCATGATTACTGAAACACCCATACCTTTGACTATATGGACCTTTGTTGGCAGAATAATATCAGATGCTGCCCTTTCTAGTAATAATTCCTAGTGCAAAGTATAGATGGTTGATTCTTTTCAAATTGATGCAATTGTCCGCCTACATTTTAATTTGCCAAACTTCCTCTCTTGGGCAGCTGTATTTGTACCTCATGGCCCTTCTAATGAGAGTAATTATTTTTCATCTGGCTTTCAAAGATTTCACAAATTTGCCTAACATGAAAGAACATGTGATATTCACATCCAGGATAAAAAGGAAGCATTTTTACTGTGTAAAACCAACTTTGAATGAACACATGGGGGAGGAAATAAAGGAAGCAATGGAGAAGAAATGCATAAAGTGACTCACTGATAGAATTCTGCACTGAAATTGATGCCTGCACTTTGTAAAGGACTCAAAGCATTTGAAAGGATGTTAAATTATCAGACTTCAAAAATTGCTGAAAATCTAATGGCTTCTTTAAAAATATGTACTTTGGAGAAAGTAAAAAGATCCTTCTCAAGTAGTCATTAGATTAATGGCTTGTAAGATCTCTGAGTCCCATGCCCACACTAAAATTATGACAAAAGGAATATATTTAGACCTGAATTTAAGGAAACTCAGAGAGAGATGTTAATATTAACTTTGATTCCTCAGTTTAGTTCAGTAGCTCAGTCATGTCCCACTCTTTGCGACTCTATGAACTGCAGCGTGCCTGGCCTCCCTGTCCAATACCAACTCCCGAAATTTACTCAGACTCATGTCCATTGAGTCAGTGATGCCATCCAACCATCTCATTCTCTGTCGTCCCCTTCTCCTCCTGCCTTCAGTTATTTCCCACCATCAGGGTCTTTTCAAATGAATCAGTTCTTCGCATCTGGTGGCCAAAGTATTGAAGTTTCAGCTTCAGTATCAATCCTTCCAATGAATATTCAGGACTGATCTCCTTTAGGATGGACTGGTTGAATCTCCTTGCAGTCCAAAGGATTCTGAAGGGTGTTCTCCAATACCACAGTTCAAAAGCATCAGTTCTTTAGTGCTCAGCTTTCTTTATACTCCAACTCTCATATCCATACATGACTACTGGAAAAACCATAGCTTTGACTAGATGGACCTTTGTTGGCAAAGTAATGTCTCTGCTTTTTAATATGTTGTCTAGGTTGGTCATAACTTTTCTTCCAAGGAGCAACTGTCTTTTAATTTCATGGCTACAGTCACCATCTGCAGTGACTTTGGAGCCCCCAAAAATAAAGTCTGTCACTGTTTCCACTGTTTCCCCATCTATTTGCCATGAAGTGATGGGACCAGATGCCATGATCTTCGTTTTCTGAATGTTGAGCTTTAAGCCAACTTTTTCACTCTCCTCTTTCATGTTTTCAACAGGCTCTTTAGTTCTTCTTCACTTTCTGCCGTAAGGATGGTGTCGTCTGCATATCTGAGGTTATTGATATTTCTCCCAGCAATCTTGATTCCAACTTGTGCTTCATCCAGCCCAGCATTTCTCATGATGTACTCTGCATAGAAGTTAAATAAGCAGGTGACAATATACAGCCTTGATGTACTCCTTTCCCTGTTTGGAACCAGTCTTTTTTCCATGTCTAGTTCTAACTGTTGCTTCCTGTGAAAGTGAAATGCTTTTAGTAGGAGAGCTACAGGCCAGAATACTAGAGTGGGTAGCCTTTCCCTTCTCCAGGGGATCTTCCCAACCCAGGAATCAAACCCAGGTCTATGGGATTGCAAAGAGCCAGACACAACTGGGCAACTCACACACACACACACACACACACACACACACACACACACGCATCATATGTATCTGACAATCAGTTCAGCGACCAGAGCAATCCTTTATTTATTTTTTAAAGGTTTTTTAATGTGGACCATTTTAGAGTCTTTATCAAATTTGTTACAATATTGCTTCTGTCTTATGTTTTGGTGTTCTGGCTTTGAGGCATGCGGGATCCTAGCTCCCTGACCAGGGATTGAACCTTTATCCCCTGCATCGAAAGGTAAAGTCTTAGCCACCGGACTGTCAGGAAAGTCCTGGAGAACCATCCTTTAAATATCTCCACAGGATTTTGTCACTTGCCTGCTTTAATTTCTTGACTTGCCATTAGTCAGTTCAGTCACTCAGTCATGTCCAATTCTTTGTGACCCCATGGACTGCAGCATGCCAGGCTTCCGGTGTCCATCACCAACTCCCAGAGCTTGCTCAAGCTTATGTCCGTTGAATCAGTGATGCCATCTAACCATCTCATCCTCTGAATATGACCTGCCATATTCTCAGGCTAAAATTCATTTTTTACACAATTAATCAGAACTCCCAAGATCTGACCACTTACCTATCATTTCTTGATATTTCTCTTCACTGCTTTAAGATAAGGCTTCCCTGATGGCTTGGTTGGTAAAGAATCTGCCTGCAATGCAGGAGACACAGATTTGATCCCTGGGTTGGGAAGATGCCCTGGAGAAGGAACTGGCAACCCACTCCAGTATGCTTGCCTGGGAAATCCCATGGACAGAAGAGCCTGGCAGGCTACAGTCCATGGGGTCCCAAAAGAGTCAGACATGGTTTAGTGACTAAACCAACAATTTAAGATGCTGTCTGAGGTTCTTATAGCATCTTCTGACATTGGTTGGCCAAGAGTTTTTATATGCACTATGTGGAGAGATTTGGGAGGCTGTGGTTTAATTCAAACCACACAGCTAGTAAGTGCCTGACCCTCCTCACCCCCGCTGTCCAAGTGTTACAGTCTGCTCCTGGAGGGCTCAAGTATTCAGAGCCAAATCGCCTCACTATTTTCTGCAAATTTGTTTCCACTTAAACCAGATAATACTAGGCCTGGGGTATTTTGGGGGCATGGTAGTGAGTCATAGCAAGTTTAATTCCTTTCACTTTACATGTTCAATGGCCCACATAATTGCAAAGTATAGACACTTCCTCTCTGCTGTTAAGAGAATTATCAAGTTAAGAAAGTCTTGATTCTAATTAGCTTTTCTGATGCCCAAATAATATATGTGGCTAAATGGTAAACAATTAGGGTGAGGATAATTTTCTTTTGTTCCTACAACACTTTGTTTTAAAGAATATGTAAAGAGAACTCATATGGAAATCTTCATATTAAAATCCTTTATGTAATAGTGTGGACTGACCTAAAAGTTCTTTCAGGTTTTTCTGTAACATCTTACAGAAAGCTCAGATGAGCTTTCTGGCCAAAGCATTCTCTGGCGCTTTTCTTTAGGGGAAAATTATGAGTTTGAATAAGGGACAGCTTTTTAAAAACAGTGAGTACATGTAGAAAAGAAAGTATTTTTTTTTTGCATCTTTGTAGTGACTGTGAGTTGTTTATTTCCTTATTTTCTTTTCCCTACTGTGCAAAGTCCAAATACCTTACAAGTTAGCCACTGATATTATTAACCATTATACTATACATACACGCACACTCAGTCATGTCTGACTCTTTGTGACCCCATGGACTGCAGCAGAAGAGGAGGACCATTGTCTCTGTGAAACAGAGGTGAGGAGAAGGAAGGATGCATTCTGGCATTTCTAGGCATGTGGATGCTTTTGGAAAGGAGGCTGCTATGAAATATTCCCCTGGGCTGCTCCCATGTGAACACTGGGAGTCAAGGGGCTCCATCTGGAATTGGGCTATTTTCTATACAGCTGGAGAGAGGGGTGGGTGAGGGCATTGTGAGGGTCTAGGCGTCTGGGGTGTGTGACTGGAGAGGCTCTTGTGAAAGAAGAGGCTCAGAGGAAAGGGCAGAGTGTTTCCCCATCTTGCTGCATTACTGTTTCTAGTTTCACCAAATCTGTCAGAGACGTCACTTTGCTGACAAAGATCCGTATAGTCAAAACTATGGTTTTTCCAGTAGTCTCATACAGATGTGAGGGTGTAACTGTAAAGAAGGCTGAGAGACGAGGAACTGATGCTTTTGAACTGTGGTGCTGGAGAAGACTCTTGAGAGTCCCTTGACTGCAAGGAGAAAACTAGTCAATCCTAAAGGAAATCAGTACTGAATATTCATTGGAAGGACAGATGCTGAAGCTGAAGCTCCAATACTCTGGTCACCTGATGCAAAGAGCCAACTAACTCATTGGGAAAGAACTTGATGCTGGAAAAGATTGAAGGCAAAAGGAGAAGGGGGTGACAGAGGGTGAGATGGTTGGATGGCATCAGTGACTCACTCAATGGACATAAGTTTGAGCAAATTCTGAGAGATAGTGGATGACAGGGAAGCCTGTTGAGTTGTCCATGGGGTTGCACAGAGCCGGACACAATTTACCAACTGAGCAACAACTACAAAAAGCGGAGATTGGGGATTCTAATTTAATTCTAATGAAAGGAGCAGAAGAAATCAATAGCGGAGGGGAAGGAAAATTTAACCTCTGCCTGGCCTCTCCTGAGTGTCAGATTTACATCTGATCTCATTGGTGGCCTCACCTTGGTGGTTTGACATTATTCCACGTGTGTTCTTATGGATGAGAAAACACTGGAAGGTGAGGTGCTTACCCTGCTCGCCAATCAGATTAGGTCCCCGCGGATAGGTCTGTGGTCATGAATGTGCAGAATAGGAAACTCTTCTCTGGGAAACATTTTGTGCTAGCCTGTATACAGTTTGTGTGGGTGTAGAGCTTTGTTCTTACAAGTCATATTGTTATAACTTATAGTATGCTGTCCTCTCAGAGATTTTGAGGGTTTTGGGTTTTTTTAGTTTCAATTGTATTTAAAGCTTTGCCTTTCTGCGATGACCTTCTGAACTATGGATCTCCTTTTAGTCGAGGGGCTTAAATGAGCAATGGCCACCAAATGATTCTCCCTGGCACAGAGCAGAGCAAAACAGATGGAAAGGTTTCATACAGGAGCCCTGGAAATCAGCACTCATCCATTTTACAAGGTCAGTGTTTTCTCAGGCGTGCCAGGAAATGCTTTTTTGAATGGAAGACACTGATATCCCACAGATGTAGGGTGATGAGGATAGAAAGAAGCAGTCATACAAGAATGCCCCACACCCTCTGCAGAAAAGCTCCGAAACCCACATATCAGCACTTGCTTTGTGTTATCTAAATAAATTGAGCATTAAAACGTAAGAAGCGACTATATTTAAAATATCATCAGATCGCCAACGAAGACCTGCTGTACAGCACAGGGAACTCTGCTCAATATTCTATAATAACCTAAATGGGAAAATAGTTTGAAATAGAACAGATACATGTATATGTGTAACTGAATCGCTTAGCTATATTCCTGAAACTAACACAGCTTTGTTAATCAACTATACTCCAATATAAAATAAAAATTTTAAAAAAAACTCAACAAAGATGATTTAGTAAAATATGCAAATCAAGGAAACAAAGACTGTTTCCCCACAGAGAGAGTAAGAGAGCATTTTAGAAACAGGGGGATGTTTCTAAACATCAAGGCCTTGCCTTGATGGGAAGTGTTTTGACAGGTGTGGAAGACGAGGAAGTAGTTTGGATAAAGATGTAGATGATAAATACCTGTATATGTAACTGAAGTGGCAACAGAAGATAAAGACATTTTCAGATCCCAAAATGTTTTAGGATTTAGAATCAACTTCATCTCTCACCAGCTGGGCAAGAGTAGGCAAATGCTGTGTGTTCACAGATTCAAGTTTTCTTTGTGTATTCTACGGGTTAGGCTAAAGATTTAATTAGATAATATGCACTAAAGTTTCTAGTCAAATGTGCACATGTGCATGCATGCCAAGTCACTTCAGTTGTGTCTAACTCTTTGCGACCCCATGGACTGTAGCCCGCCGGGCTCCTCTGTCCATGAGATTCTCCAGGCAAGAATAGTGGAGTGGGTTGCCATGTCCTCCTCCGCTGTTCATGACAGTTAAACTTTATTTTTTATTTGATATTCTCTGTGAGGCTTTCCCGTTATTGTACATAAGTGAGTAGAAATATATGTCTTAAGATGCATTTTTTGGCTGTTTTCCATGCAAAAGTAATATCCAAAAGAAAACATGGCATTTTAAAGTTGTCTGCCTTTAAATTGACCAGGGAGATACTAATATATTTAGCTTATTTATATTAACACATTTCAGAAAAATATTGATAAGGATTTAGACATTTTTTATTAATGATTTTATTACATCTCCCTCCTTCATGAAACAACAGAGTAAGCTTGCCTAAAATATTATTTAAATGAATCCCCTGTGAAATGTCAGTAGGAATGATCTTGAGTGACCTAAATAAAGTCACAGCATTTAAAAAGACCTACTGTATATAGTACAGGGAACTTTGCTCAATGTTATGTGGCAGCCTGGATGGGAGGGGAGTTTGGGGGAGAATGGATACACGTATATGTATGGCTGAGTCCTTTTGCTGCCTACCTGAAACTATCACAACATTGTTAATTGGCTTTGCTCCAACACAAAATAAAAAGTTTAAAAAAAGTCTTCCATTACTAGACTACAACAGCCTTTAAATTTCATTACACATACACGCACACAGCTAACTTGCTAACATGTGCTACAGCAAAGCTTAGAATTTTGTATTCAGTTCAGTTGCTCAGCTGTGTCCAAACTCTTTTCAACCCCATGGACTGCAGCACGCCATGCTTCCCCGTCCATCATCAACTCCTGGAGCTTGCTCAAACTCATGTCCATCAAGTCGGTGATGCCATCCAACCATTTCATCCTCTGTTGTCCCCTTCTCCTTCTGCCTTCAATCTTTCCCACCATCAGGGTCTTTTCCAAGGAGTCAGTTCTTTGGATCAGGTGGCCAAAGTACTGGAGTTTCAGCTTCAGCATCAGTCCTTGAAATGATTATTTAGGACTGATTTCCTTTAGGATCTAGAAACACAGCCAATTAATTTCTCAGATTAATTTTTTTAAATTTATTTCCCCAAGCTTTCATTGTGCATGGAGTAAAAGTCTGCAGTTGATAGCATTCTCTAAAATGTTACAACATCAGATCACTTTTCAACTAAGAAAAAAACAAAACAAATAACAAAAACAAAACCCAGAGCATGCTGACTCTCTCCACTGATGAATGTGCCTGCTGCCCACCTTGAGTTTTCTGGATGCCCAAAGATGCCTGCAGACTGCAACCAGCCTTACCTACCACCAGCCCTACATCCCCCAAACCCAGCCTGTCAGTCAAAAGGTCTTCACAAACTTGTACCATCATGACCTTCTCCTGACTTGAGAATCCCAGGTCTCTTTCCATCCCAACATCTTGTCCATCTCTGATTAGCTCACACCTCACTTTCTCTCTGAAGTCTTCCACCAACCACATGGATTTAGAAGGACAGCTCTTAGTGGGCAGTATGCATTTCTCCATCCCACATTCTTCAGCTAGTCAATCAAGAATGGCCATCTTCTTTGTCCAGTGGCTTTCATAAATGACTCTTAAGTCTTTTATTATTGTTGAGATGTTTGCTGTCTAATCTCTGGAAAAGGAAAAGCCAACCACTCCAGTGTTCTGGCCTGGAGAATTCCATGGACTCTGTGTTCTGGCCTGGAGAATTCCAAGGACTGTGTGTTCTGGCCTGGAGAATTCCAAGGATTGTGTAGTCTCTAGGGTCGCCGAGAGTTAGACATGACTGAGTAACTTTTACTTCACTTTTGCTGTCTAATCTACCTTGAAATCCACATAACGCTGTAAATTCTTTCAGGAAGGAAGTGCCTTAAACTCCCTAGCAAATTTGGGTTCTCATATTGTCTTTCACACAGAGTTGGAATGGAATGAAGAGTTTTCTGTTCGTTTCCATATCGGTGGGCTGAAGGACTGAAGCCGGTTTTTAAAACTGGTAAAAATGTTGGAATTTCTAGGCTGCGTGAAATGATCTTATAAAAGGAAAAACAAACAAACAAACAAACAAACGTGTGTTTAAGTGGTATTTCTGAATGTAGTGATTTCAAGCTCGACTTCTCGTTTTGGTTGTGGTGTTCTTTGTCACCTGTGACCAGGATCGCTAAGCGGTGACTGCAGACTGTCTGGATCATGTTTTCTTCTGTGGCTTCAGGCTCCTCGACTTGTCTGGTTCTTCTCCAGGACACTGTGCTTTTTTTTTTTTTCAAGGGGTGGAGCAAATCAGTTACAGGTCAGGAACGCTTTGGGGTGAAGAACTTTGTGTCTTGAAGAAAGCAAAAGAGTGGATGTGAGAGCACAGAACCAGTGGGGACGGGTGAGAAGCAGTCCTCTATCCCGTCTCTAAAGGACTTGTACCAAAATGCACTGAGTAATACCTTTCCCAGTGGGTTTTTTTTTTTTCCACTTCTTTTTTTTAGAAATTAAAAGTATGAATCTGATGCCAAAGCCACAAACCACAAATCCAATTTAAGCAGAGGAAATCAGGACTTAAGACTCAAGCGTGCATTTGGAAGGGTGGGGGAGGGCGGAAGGAGGCTGACTCTCAACCAACTCCTCACAGACTTCTCTTCCTCCTGCCCACTCGGCGCCCCGAAACATGTCCAAACTGCGAGATTGCTTATTAAATTAGCACACTATGACTCTATAACTCTGTGAAATTGAACAAAAAGAAAATGGAAATACAAAAAAAAAAAAAAAAAACAGAATAAAAGGCGTAAGTCAGTGCAAATTTGCTCTCAGACTTGAGTGGAGTAAACTCCCTCTGTTTTATTTTTTATTTATTTTATTTTTTATTTTTATTTTTTTAAACTCCCTTTAAAATGTGCCTGGCTTGATAAACAACAGGGACCTACTATAGGACTTCCCTTGTGGCTCAGCTGGTAAAGAATCTGCCTGAAATTCGAGAGACCTGGGTTCGATTCCTGGATTGCAAAGATCCCCTGGAGATGGGAAAGGCTACCCACTCCAGTATTTTGGCCAGGGAGAATTCCATGGACTATACAGTGGCAACGAATTGAACACGACTGAGTGACTTTCACTTGCACTGTAGAGCACAGCACACATTTAATAACTTGTAATAACCTATAATGAAAAAGAACCTCGTGTGTATATATATATATATACACACACACGTTATGTTGTTGTTCAGTTGCTGTCGTGTCTGACTCTTTGTGACCCTATGAACTGCAGCACGCCAGGCTTCCCTGTCCTTCACCATCTCCCAGAGCTTGCTCAAACTCATGTCCATTGAGTCAGTGATGCCATCCAACCATCTCATCCTCTGTCATCCCCTTCTCCTCTTGCCTTAAATCTTTCCCAGCATCAGGGGCTTTTCTAACGAGTCAGCTCTTTGCATCAGGTAGCCAAAGTATTGAAGCTTCATCTGCAGCATCAGTCTTTTCAGTGAATATTCAGGATTGATTTCCTTTAGGATTGACTAGGGATTCCCTGGTGGCTCAGAGGTTAAAGTGTCTGCCTCCAATGTGGGAGACCTGGGTTCGATCCCTGGGTTGGGAAGATCCCCTGGAGAAGGAAACAGTAACCCACTCCAGTATTCTTACCTGGAGAATCCCATGGACAGAGAAGCCTGGTAGCCTAGTTCATTCTTGCTATCCAAGTGACTCTCAAGAGTCTTCTCCATCTCCACAGTTCAGAAGCATCAATTCTTTAGCACTCATCCTTCTTTATGGTCCAACTCTCACATGCTTTTTAATATGCTGTCTTGGTTTGTCATACTTTTCTTCCAAGGAACAATAATTTTATATATATACACACACACACACACACACACACACACACATATATAGATAGATAACTGAATCACTTTGCTGTACACCCGAAACTATCAAAACATTGTGAATTAACTATACTTTAATTAAAAAAAAAATACACCTTGGTTGTCTACAGCTAAACTCTAAATTCAAGACCAAATTCTACATCATTGTTCATGGAACTTCCACCTTGATTTCTCAGAGATTGTATCTGTGTGTTTTAATCTATTTTCATAACCACTGGCTTCAGTGTTTTCCCTCTCTAGTTAAAGGTGACAGTGTGACTTTACATGATGAATAAGTACCCCGAATGCCTTCTCCTTCCTGCCTGTGACTCCGCTGCTCTGGCGTTTCCAGGAAGACTGACATTGTTAACAGAAGGGTTTTTACAACTTTGCTCTCCTCTGAGAAAGTAGCTGGGAGACAAAGTCTGAAACAGAAATTTTAGAAGGAAGCAGACCTCAGCTATTTGCATCTTCCTTAAATAGAAGTAAACCAAGTATTTACTGGTACCATTTTCATCTATTCTTACAACTCTGCCCATTAGATAGAGTTACCTCTGTAGTTCTAGGTATAAACAGGCAAAGTGGGTTTTAAATATCTGCTCTGAAACACTATTCTAAAGTGTGAACCTCCACTCTGGAGAATGTATTGATCAGTCCTTGTTACCTACAGTTATTTTTTAAAACTTTCCCCCTGTCCTGATTATTTTCTTGGCATAACACATTTAGGGAAATGCTTCCTGGCTGTAAAGCAAATGTGTGCTAAAAAATGGAAAACACCATTTTTTTTTTTCATGCGAAATTCCCAGTTTACTGCTCTATGCCTTCTCATAAGAAAGCTAATAAAGCTATACTTCTGCCCTAATTCCTGTATTCATAGTTCATATGAATACGACACACCCTAATCCAATATAACTTTCACAAAAGGCTTTGCATGCTGAATTGTACTAAACAATATATGCTATGTCTGACTCTGTGACCCCATGGACTGTAGCCCACCAGGCTCTCCATGGGATATTCCAGGCAAGAATACTGGAGTGGGTTGCCATTTCCTTCTCCAGGGGATCTTCTCAAATCAGGGTCAAACCAGCGTCTCCTGCGTCTCCCGCGTTGGCAGGCAGGTCTCTGCCACTGAGCAACCCGGGAAGACTCTATTAAACAAGAGTGCGCTTTAATTTCAACAGACGCCCTTGGATTCTTTAATATCTTCCTTTAAGTTATACTAATTCTCAACTTCTGATAATGTAATGATGGCTGGAGCGCAAATTTGTATGGCCTGCTATAAAAAGTCTTTGAGTGAGTCAAACAGTCGTTGCTTTTCAGATTTCTTAATTTTAGAGAATCCCATTTCTAGTTTCTGAAAGAAGTGAATCATACTTTCTAGTGATTAACTGAATGTGTTAAATTTAACATATAATACTCTAAGCCTTAGGTTTTTTTTTTTCCTACTTTTTCTCTCTTTCTGAGAATACAGTTGAAATTTCTGACTTTCAAATTAGATTTTTCTATTTCTCCCTCAAATCCTATTGGTTTCTACTTCATGTATTTGAAACTCTGTCAGTAGATGCAGAAACATTCAAGACTGTTATGCATTCTTCCTAAATTGACTTATTTATCATTAGGAAATGATCCTTCCTTATGTATTGTCAGAGTCTTTGCCTTGAAATCTATTTTGTCCTTGATTAATATTGTCTGATTATTCCCAGCATGACATACTGTTACTTTGATTGTTAATAACTCTGCTAAGGTATAATGGTCATAAAAATCATCTCTATTTAAAAATGTATAATTTTATAAGTTTTAACATATGGTGTCATCCTCATACTCAAGGTTATAAATCTGTCTGTCACCATAGAGGTTTCCTTATGCCCCTTTGTACTCCTGACCCCCGATCCTCCCGGTCTCTTCACCAGTCTCCAAGTAGTCGCAGATCTTGGGGAAAGAAGCAATGAGCTCTTTATCACTGGTTTTAAGTACTTTCAATACAATGTGTCTTTGTATTGTTTTCCTCATGTTTCCTGTCTTTGGAATGTGTTAAGCAGTTTGGATTTTTGGCTTTATTGTTTTCATCAGTTTGGAAATTTCCAGCCATTATTTCTTCAAATATCTTTCTTTCTTGCCCTCTTGGTACTTTTCCCTGGAATCTCCAATTAGACATATCTCCAATCATTTAAAGTTATCTGACAGCTCTGTTAATTTCTTTTTAGAATTCTGTTTTCTCTGTGGGTTTCATTTGCAATCATTTCTATTACTATATCTCCAAGTTCACCCCTGTTTCTGCAATTAGTCTAATCTGCCATTAATGCCATTCCGCATATTTTTTTCATTTCATGAAATGTAGCTTTCACCCATCAAAGTTTGTTCTGGGCTGTACTTCACTTTTGGGAGGTGTGGAAGGTCTAGAGTAGTAAAGACTGTTTGCATGTCCCTGTCTGATATTCCGACATCTGGGGCAGCTTTGGGTCAGTTTTGATTTACTGATTCTCCCCTTTGCTATGGGTCAGATCCCCGTGCTTCTTTGCATGCCTTATTGCATTTTCTTATTGGATTCCAAATACTTTTAATTTTGCTTCCCTGAATGTTAGATATTTTTGTATTCCTACAAATGTTCTTGAACTTATTCTGGGAAGCAGTTAAGTTACGCAGAAACAGTATGCTCTTGCTTTCAGAATTTGTTAGGGGAGACTGAAGCATTGCTCAGACTAAGCTAATTCCCCTCCTACAGAGGCAAGCCTCTTATTTATACTCTGCTCAATGCCCCATGAATTATGAGTTTTTCCAGTCTGGCTAGCGGGAATAGGCATTGTTCCCAGTTTTGTGTGTGTCTGAGGCACTGCTGCCTCTGTTCCTCTCGGATGATTTTTCCCAGCTTTGAGTGGTCTCCTCATATGCAGTTGTCCATGAGTACTCAGCTGAAGACCTAAGGAGACCCTATGTAGATCCCAGAAATTCTCTCCCTCTGCAGCCCTCTCCTTTCCCTGGACTCAACTTCATCTCAACTTAGAGAGTCCGCCGGGCTCCCCTTCCTTCACCAGGTCCTGGAACATCTCTAAGCCTTTGAATCCGGGAAGAAAAGAGTTCACCTTATTTCTTTTCCATCTCCTGGAATCCTCTGTCCTTCATTTCCTGGTATCCAGTGTCTTACAAAATTCAATTTGTCCTTTTTTGTTGTTTCATATTAGAGAGTACGTCTGGTCCTCATTATTCTTTCTTGGTCAGAAATAGAAGTCATTTTGACTTTTAAAGAAATTCTGCATAATTATTAAGCTCTCTCAGATTGTGGTATATAGCTCATATAACATTCACATTCTTTTTCAGTCACATTTCCAGCATTGAAATTTGCTCATTATGGTGTTTGACTACAAAATATTAGCAAATGCTAATAATACTCTTGGGCCTTTGTTCCTTAAGCCATTCAGTTACATTTGATTAGTCTCAAACTTTATGAAGAACACAGTAAGAGGCCTGATTAATAATATGCAATTATATTTTGTATTATAATAAGCATAAAATGGCTTTTGTGTTGAGCAGTAGAAAGTGAAAGATTGTCCATTAAAAATAATGAGATTTTGGCCACATATATGGCGAAGTGAAAACTTCTTCACTCTATGATGTTTGGGATGTGTGTGTGTGTGTGTGTGTGTGTGTGTGTGTGTGTGTGTTTATTGTGCCAAAGTATCATAAGGTAAACACAAAACTTGGGAGTGTTTCAAGATGCTGCAGTTTGCTTTCAGAATCTATCATTCCAAAGGAGGTTTGCAGCAGTTTTTCCCATGGTGGTTTTCTTAATTGAAAATAATCCCATCATAAAGAAATAGAAAAGAGGTTGTTAGTAAATATTTAGGGACTCGCTGAGTAAACATGGAATGTTCTAGTAACAATATATTTAGTAATATGTCCTTACTGAAATTATATTGCTAAGATTTTGAATGGCACTGGAATGGGGTGCTTTTCTAACTGAGCTTCAAAGATGTGCTTCTTTCTGGAACTTGTAGACCCTGAATATTTGAAAAGTTCAACATTGTACCAGGAAGCCCTAGATACCTAGGTCTGCTCAAGGTCTGTCTGATCCTCAGAGCTTAGGGTCAAATATTAAGCAGGATCTTTACTGCTTGCCTTCCTTTCAATGATATTCTCAGACATTTCTCCAAGAAAGGCTTTACCTACTATTGTTTTTTTAGTATATTTTACCTAAAGGGAATTTTGGGCCCAAAATAATTTTTGGAAAAAAATAAGTGCTTAAAATTTTAAGAACCCACATTTACTTTTACCTTTATCTCAAGTATACTATACTCCTCCAAGTCTTAAATAAGATATAGAAAAATGCATTTTATCTTGAATTCCATTTAGAACTTATTGATCTGAAAAAAAACCAACAGAAAATAAATTCAGTTCAATATATATTTGTTGAGCAGCTGTTCTGTTCAAAGCATAGTGACAGGCTACTTTGAATAATACATGATGCAAATTATTAAAAGATGTATAATGTATTTGCTGGGCAGACAGACATGTAAATCCAATAATTTAATGCATGATGAATTGGTGTAAATTCATATTATGAGTTCGCCTCTTCTTTCAATAGACAGCAAGCTCTCTGAGCCCAAAAACTGTTTTTTCAGGCAAGAGTGTATCCCTAATACCATCAGGCAAAGGATTCTGGTAGGCAGAGGTGAAGAAGACACTGTAGACTGTAGAATCAGCAGTTAAAATTCAGCAGACATGATAATGCATTGGGTTGGGGTGGTGGGTTGAGCAGCAACTCTGAAATAGCTGAAACAAGGTTCCCAGGAGAGTGGGGCTCTGAAGGTGGCATTTCCTCAGTTCCAAGAGGAAAGTGAGTACCATTCTCAGAAATTAACAGAAAGATATAGCAGATTTTCCCACCTTTAGTTTTCTTTATCATTTTCCTTAATGCTCTCACTTTTTTTTTTTCCCCCAGCCCTTTGGAAGAGTTCCTGGGCATGTTTTATTTTTATGATTGGACTATATGATAATTTATGGATTTGGATAAATTATACACAATACTATTTTCTGCTGCTAGGAGTGCCAAAATCTAATTAGATCTACCACAAAAATATATATTCCCAAAATTGCCTTTTACCCTGTTTTAAAAAAGTGTGATTTTCCATAGCTATAGAGGAGTGATGCTGAAGAACCTATGTTGATAACTAGTACCAAGGTTTATGAGTAAATAAATGTAGTACATGTGTATATACATTTATATATTTGCCATATAAAAATCCATGCCATATTGTACATTTATTAGTTTCAAAGATTTAAAATGTATGCATCATCTTAAGAGTTATTCTGATTTCTCTTTTGTCAGTCAGAACATTTTGTGAAAATAATTTGTGACAGTGATTTATTCAGATGAACCCACTTCTGAGAAAATGATTGTTTTAATTAAAAATGTTGGATATTTTTTCTTTGCACCTAAAGGCAGTTGGACTGACTTGCGTTTCTTTCAGTTCTAAGTGTTGAGGCTAATATATTATGAAATATCTTTTTTTCCTTTGCATATACATGTGTATTAGTTTTCATTATTTCTATTTTAATTAATATCAGAGAACACAGTTAGTCTAGAGTTTCACACAAGGAGTGTCCTCAGGACATTTTCAGTGAAATGGCCAGGCACAGCAAATAGAAAAAGGCAGAACAAAAAACATAATAATGGCTAAGTTTTCCTATTATCTTGAGCAGAATAAGATGCTCTGGATGCATAAGTATTTTAAAAGGGAATAAAGATCCCTAACAGTTTTTTGAGTTGGAAAATATTTTGCATTTTTATACGGCTAACTAAAATATAGGTGTAGGACTTCAGATACTGATTCATCCTTCAATTATTAATTGAGAGTCCAAGTTATAGGAGTTTGGGCTATATCATTATTGAAAACAAAATAACTATTTTTTTTGTACTTCATCATCAAATCTTCTTGTCCCATTAGTTTAATGAAAAAAGTGAGCATGCATCTCAATATAAGTTTATTTCATACAAGCAATACTTCCACTCTTTTATGTCTCAAGTCATAACACTTATTTAGGGTGACACTCCATTTTTATTATAGTAGATGTATTTTACATCGTCTTCTAAACACCTTTAAAATCCTTTGGCTGAGCTCATGTGAGATCTGAGTAGATCATCATTGTTTTGATTTCTTATTTTCATGCTTGCTTTTAACCACATAATCCACATAGAATATACATCATCTTCCTTATTTTCTTGATGTTAAGCTTTAGCTTGTTTTTCTTATTTTTTAATTTCACCTCTGGCCCATACTATCTCTGGGATTTTTTTTTTCCCTCAACTATCCTAATTTTATTCAAACTAGATAATATAATTTATAAGCCGCTTAACCAGGAACACGTGAATTTCAACCTATGGCAAAGCATTCATTGGGAACAGTGGCTGAGAGGCAGGGTCACTGGGCCAACCCCTCAGTAATATGGGATGGCCCACCTGTCCCACATACTTCAAGGATCTAATGTAGCATGTGACATGACTTTGAAGATACCAATGTCAATCCATGCTTGAGCTCTTTGTCATTTTTGGAGGTAATAACAGCAGTAAGTTCTACTACTGGGTCTTCTTCATACATGGCCGTTTGCTATCTTGCAAACCTCTGCATGGGGAGAAGCATCCCCCCAACACACTTTGGATGCTGTTTGCTTTAAATATTTGCAAAGTCTGGATCCTGTCCATTCCTGCAGTTATGTGGGATGTTTGTGTTTCTTTTTTTGTTAACTGTTCTCTCAAAGAGTCAAGATGGGTTCAGCATGTATTATTATAGATGGAAGCTGAGACTTGTACTGGAAGTAAAGTAAGAAAACGAAGGGTTAGAGCCTTCTTGCACAGAGTTCTAGAAGGTTGGTCATACCTTTATCTGACTGCACATACTGATGTCGTGGTTTTCTCAGTAAAATTGTTGTTTTGTTTATTTTTGCTGTGATTTTTGGTTGCATATTTTCACTCTAGGCTTAGGGAGAAAGGGTTTGTTTTAATTATTTGAAAGACTGACTTTAAGCTGTACAGGGCTACATTGAACAATTGTATAAATGAGTATCACAGGAAAGCTTTTATGAACATATGATTATGTACGATGAGAAAATACTAAGTGGAATTCTTGAAAATTTGGGGCAACCAGTTAATCTAAGCAGTAATAGGTGTCCAGTTTATTTGCATATACATATGTGATCTTCCTTGCAAGTAGGTACAAAATGCTATTTTAACTCATTCTTTCTCAAAGGCATTCATAGATTTATTATAGTTTCTGCATTAACATTATGAAGTTAACATGCCATCATGATTGGACATTTTTCAAATAATTAATATTGAAAAATAAATATTCTGATAACCATCAAAATACAGTTACATTTAACATTTGGCATATTGTCTCTCATTTTTCCTATGAATAGTATTTTTACATAGTCATGCTCAAGTCATAGACATAAGTTATTACACAAAACTGTAAAACACTAAGTACTTATTTTTAACTTGGAATTCTAAAAAGTCAAATTACCTAGTCAAAAATTGTGGACATTTTTAAGGCTTTACTATGATTGCTGTTTTGGTTTTCGTGTGGTTCCAGTTTTCACTCTTACCTGCAATATGAAATTACTGGAAAAATTACATCTTTGTCAATATTTATTCACAAAAGATATAGTGCATAGCTCTCATTTATCTAGACCCAGGAGGTGCCATAGTGAGCAATACTGTACATTTCATTTTTCCTCATGAAACTCATAGTCCAGAGTTTCACATCTCTACGCAAGTGGGTGTATTTGAGACAGGTAAGCAGGGACATTGCCAACAAAGGTCTGTCTAGTCAAGGCTATGGTTTTTCAAGTAGTCATGTATGGATGTGAGTGTTGGACTGTGAAGAAAGCTGAGAGCTGAAGAATTGATGCTTTTGAACTGTGGTGTTGGAGAAGACTCTTGAGAGTCCCTTGGACTGCAAGGAGATCCAACCAGTCCATTCTGAAGGAGATCAGTCCTGGGTGTTCTTTGGAAGGAATGATGCTAAAGCTGAAACTCCAGTACTTTGGCCACCTCATGTGAAGAGTTGACTCATTGGAAAAGACCCTGACGCTGGGAGGGATTGGGGGCAGGAGGAGAAGGGGATGACAGAGGATGAGATGGCTGGATGGCATCACCAACTCGATGGACATGAGTTTGAGTGAACTCCGGGAGTTGGTGATGGACAGGGAGGCCTGGCGTGCTGTGATTCATGGGGTCACAAAGAGTCGGACACGACTGAGTGACTGAACTGAGCTGAACTGAACTGAAGGTTACAGGAACAGAATCAATGTGGGAGATTATGGGATGTTTGTAGGCAGCCCACAGTGTGCTGTAGTCCATGGGATTGCAAAGAGTCAGAACAACCCAGTGACCCAGGTTGGGCTGCATGCTGAAGATGGCACGGGAACAGTAGAAACCAAGGTCCGGCAGGTAAGGTGGGCCCCTCCTGCTGCAGAGTGAGACATTTGGTGGGTGTTGGAGAGTTGCTGCTTATTTCCTGATCTGATGGACAAGAACAGCACTCTGCATGTCCTGGAAGAGGCCATGAGGGGTTGAACACTTGCTGGCAGTGAAAATAGAGAAAGGGAAAACAGTGAGAGAGATTTTGAAGACAGTGTCTGTAGGAACTGGGCAACTCATTGGATGGAATATAAAAGGCAAGCATGGTGTTAATCTGAGGGGGTTAACAATTAACATTAGTGGTCAAGTCATAGTGGATCTTTGACTGAAGTTGATGGAGATGGAGGAATTGAAGTGAAAATGATGCTGTAGGAAGTTTAAACTTAAACAGTATTAAATTTATGATTTTTATGAGGATTTCATGCATGGAGATTTATTGGAAATGTGGTCAATGGCAAAGTGGGACAGATCTTAGAAAAGATTTTCAGGAAATTTGGTCATCTCTAACTTTGTCTTATGGCTTTACATTATAGATTCAGCTCCAAGTATGCAGGATTAGAGGGCTTAGACACAGCCCAAGATAATCTTTGAGAATCTAGTTTTAAAGAAGAGATGTTTGCATTTCACTTTAAGTTGTTTAAGATAGTTTAGTCTGATTGTTCAGTTTTTACAGGCTACATAATTTAGTGGTTAAGTGGTGGGCAGGATCATGTCAATCCAGCTTTGCACTTCTTAGTTACTTAGTCTGTTTGTCAAATTATCTCATTGTGCTGTGTCTTTACTTTCTCATTATCCAAATGGGCTTCCCATTTTGTAAGTAAACTGTGATGAAAATTCAGTGAGTTAATTGTGGCACCTGAGAAGAACAGTAATACTGGCTGTTACTCAATATTACTATGGTTTCTTAAAAAAAAGAAAAAAAAAGAAACAAATACTGTAGAAGTAGATAAATAGAAATCAGTTTGGTTTCTTTTCTTGAAATTAAATAAGAACTCAAAAATACAATTTTGTATTTTGCTTGTAATTTCTTAGCAGGCATGAGGTGTGGTTAGAAATTAGGTCCTTAGGCTAGTGTCCTCCAGGTTCAGTCCTGTTATCACAAATAGCAGGATGTCCTTTTTTGTGTCTGAATAATATTCCACTGTGATTCTACACCACGTATTTCTGTGTCCATTCATCTGCTGATGGACACTTAGATTGTCTCCACGTCTTGGTTGTGTTGAAAGATGCTGCAGGGAACACGGGGCAGCAGATAGCTCTTTGAGATCCTGATTCCATTTCCTTTGTATATATCCCCGTAAGTGGGATCTCTGGAGCCTATGGCTCAGTTTTCAGGATGGTCAGTTTCACTCATCAGCATGAGTAACCTCCATGCTGTTTCCCTCAGGGACTGCACCCATTTACACCCCCACCAACCATGCACAAGGGTTCACTTTTCTCCAATTTCTCTCCAGAGCTTGTTCTATGTTTTTAATAGAAGAAACAAAAGAGAAGGGGGCTCTCTCTGTAATAGTGAAGGGACTTGTGAGGATCACGTGTCTTCTCACTTTCTTGCCTGGTATGCTTAATTCAAGTCCAGAAGATATCATAGCTAAAATATAGGATTACTAAAAGTAAGTGATCCAGAACATAAAGCTTTTGCAGAAAAAATTTTCTGTCTCTGAAAATCTCGGTATGTTTTCATGGCAACTAGGAATTCCCGCCCCTATCCCACCTTTTCACTTTTGATCCCTTCTTTTTCTGTGCTACCTATTTTCAGTGACAAGCGTAAATATAATACAGTAAAACTAGGAAAAAAATCCTCAGGTTTTAAAGGTTCAATAGTACTTATTGGGTGATGAGCAGAGTGAGGTTCACTAAGGCACATAGGATTATGTGATTTTTTAAAGTTATATACTGCAGAGTAAGGAACATACGGGGCTTCCCAGGTGGCATTAGTGGTAAAGAACCCACCTGCCAGTGCAGATAGACATAAGAGATGTGGGTTCGATCCCTGGCTCAGAAAGATACCCTGGAAAAGGGCATGGCAACTCACTCAAGTATCCCTGCCTGGAGAATCCCATAGACAGAGCATTTTGGTGAGCTACAGTCCATAGGGCCAGGCACAACTGGAGCAACTGAACACACACATCCAAGGAACATGTATGACACAATTGTAACAGTCACTTTTAGTGGGAGTGTTAGTCACCCAGGCATGTCCGACTCTTTGTGACCCCATGACCTGTCCATAGGATTCTCCAGATTCTCCAGGCAAGAATATTGGAGTGGATTGCCATTCTCTTCTTCAGGGGATCTTCCCAACCCATGGATGGAACTCGGGTCTCCTGCATTGCAGGCAGATTCTTTACCACTTAACAATCTCTTCAATGTTTCTTTCTAAAATCTTACTCCTCCAAAAACTCTAACATGCTTGATTACACGAATGCTGTCATGCTGTGGTTTTCATGCATTATTTTCCAGATTTTTCAATATCACAATATCTTTGAAGAAAATCTGTGCCGTGGGGCCATTTCTCAAACATCAGTTACATCAGATGTACATAGAAACAGATGCTGTCATTCTTTTTAATTTCTTGAGAACTAAACAAAAGGCTGAGGATATTCTGCTTTGAACAGCTTTTTTGGTTTGTTTTTGCACATTTTTTTGTGTGTGTTCACCTGTTTGCCATCCATCATTTTTTGATCAATTACAACATGCTCGGTTTCATCATTCTGTAACAACTGCCTATTTTGACAGCATGATCACATTTGCATATCTCATTCAGGGGTTGTAGAGACATGCTAGTTGCCATGGGGAGGATTCTGATGTCTCCCATCAAATCTAGTCATGAGATGGTGGTGACCTTTGAAAAGCCACATGCAAATATTTATTTTTGAAGGTACAGTTGGCTGTTTGTGAAGCACCAGATCACTAGACTGGCTATCTCTCCGATGAATCATCTAATGAGAAGTCTGTTACCGTGTAATTTCCCTTTTGACTGTAATAAACTTCCACTGCCCTTGAGCTTAAGCTATTTGAGACAAGAATAAAAATCCATAGAGTATAATTTTACTATCCCTTGTGGTTATATAAATTATATAGGATTATCTGTCTAATTCATCTACTTGGTCTGGATTATGGCCAGAGATTATTGGAGATTCAGCTGGAGCTGAATGCAATGTTGAATGCAATACAGCTCCAGTACTTTGTCCACCTGATGCGAAGAGCTGACTCACTGGAAAAGACCCTGATGCTAGGAAAGACTGAGGGCAGGAAGAGAAGAGGATGACAGAGGATGAGGTGGTTGGATGGCATCACCGACTCAATGGACATGAGTTTGAGTAAACTCTGGGAGTTGGTGATGGACAGGGAAGCCTGGCGTGCTGCAGTCCACTGGGTTGCAAAGAGTCGGACACAACCGAGCGACTGAACTGACTGACTGACGGCCAGAGAGCTTAGGTTTTACTGTGTCTCCCCCTCAGTCCAGAAGCTGATTTTCACATTTTACTGGGCATCACATCAGTAAATACTGATACAATACTTGCACAATACTTCTGTGCAAGTTAGGGTGACTGTTTAAACATCAAGGAAACACCCTCCGTATCAGGGCTTTTTCTGACAATGTGTACCAAATGTTAGTATGGCTTTTTTTTTTTTTAATAAAAGTTTTTCACATTTAGGGATTACTTGTCAAATTAAGTGAAAAAAAAAAATTCCGTTAAAAAGCCTTTGATATGGTTTCTTAAAGCCAGGAGTTTGCAAAATTCTTGTCCAACCATCCTGAATGATATTAGTTTAAACTATTAAGCTAGTTAGTTTAGGACTTAGCTAATAGCTAAATAGATTAAGTAGTTTAATCATTTTAACTAATTATTTAAATACATACATGTCAGGTTTTTTTTTTAAAGACCTGTTATCTAAAGTTTATGGCTTTATGACTTTACGTAAAATAAGTTTATGACGGCATTTTCTTCACCTCCTGTGATCAGCATCTTCCAGGCTTGAGAAATGCAGAGACATTTCTGGGAAACATAAAATAAAAGGTGCTTCTATAAAATGTTTCTAGAAAATACCCTCTTACTTCTGAAAAAGAAAGAAAAGAAACAGGGAAGAAAAAAGAAATTCTATTGCTATGCATTGTGAGGCTTATGACCTCTGTGTTTGCCTTTCAGATCCCCAGCTCAAGGGTATAGTGACCAGGTTATATTGCAGGCAAGGCTACTACTTGCAAATGCACCCCGATGGAGCTCTCGACGGGACCAAGGACGACAGCACTAATTCTAGTAAGTGACCACCCCAGGCCACCGGTTCACACAATTGGTAGAAGAGATGCTGCTGCTTAAATGACTTTACAAATACATTTGCAAATATTGGGTTACGAGCGTTCATTTTTACAAATGTTATACCCTAGAGTGCCATTGACAATTCTCCTTGGACCACCTGGATGGAAATATTCATAGAACCACAAAAGACACCTGTCATTTTAAGATAATTATTCATCTTTTCAGTTTCTTCCCCAAGCAGTTGTCATATCCAGTGTTATTGTTACTTGAATCTCGTTATCATCAAAGTAACTGCACTAATGCATTCAGATGAAAGTTGATTACCTGTTGATTACCTGTTAACTTTGAAAGTTTTATCTTTGTGAGACTTGTAGCTTCTTCTTTATTTTTGTAAATTATTTATTTTAATTGGAGGCTAATTACTTTACAATATTGTAGTGGCTTTTGCCGTACATTCACGTGAACCAGCCATGGGTGTACATCTGTGTAGCTTCTTAATGATAACTGTGTACATTCAAGAACAATAAGGATTAGTTGTTTCAAATAATAGAAGTGTTATTTTTCAAATTCTTTGTGTTCAACAAGATAATATTTTCTTTATAGAGGGAACATGAAGGCTGTGTGCTTTTTAATGCATTGTATGAATTATTTAGTTATAAAATTGGATCTGTGCTGTTGTTTTAAATTAAAAAACCCACCCACCTTCCATTGTTTTCATGTCTGTCTTCGTTTTACTATTTCTTTACGTATAACTTTTCTTTGTATTTTTACTCTGGCACTCTTCTTCAACTTTCTGTGTTTCTGTTTCCTATTTTCTGTGCATACTGGCCTCTGATTCCCTTTAATTTAGCATATCATTTCAAAAGTAGACACTTTTCGTTGCTCAGGAGAATGAGTGAAAAGCAAAAATCAATTTTATTGGAAATATTTAATCACAAGTTACTAGTGGATATGAATCTTTTCATCGATTTAGCATTGATCCTTCACATAACAGAACATTATTCCATGGGAAGAAGGAGGCTTTGAATACATATAACCAAATTATAGACAGCTCCTGTTTTAAAGTCTAGTCATCAACTGTTCAGATACACCGATTCTGAGAGAAGCTAATAATATAAAGTAGGCTATTTTTGCATTTGGTGTTGCTAAGTGAAATATCATTATTTTCCCAAACATTGTGTTTGTATTTTAGACTTCGGACATTACTTCATTTTTAAATTTTTCTTTCAACTTTAAATATTTTCTTTATCTATATTTTCCTCCTATTCAATTTTTAACCTTGTCGTCTCCTTGTTTCTATTATGTAGTCCTTTTGAACTTTAGATTTTTCTCTGTCATATTTGTTCATTGATTTTTGTTTGCTTTATTTCCTCTTGATTTAGAAAAAGGGAAGGTAAAGCAATTCAGACACAGGAAAGAAAGAGAAGACATTTTTATTCATAAGATTGGCACCAAACATTGTTTACCTGTTGGGATTCTGATATTAGGTTGAACTCTCAAAATCATCAGCACTTAACCATCTCTGACCTGCAGAAGATGTTAGTTTCTTCTGATTCATGTTAATATATATTATATATATTATATATATATGTATGAATATATATATCTGCTAATTTTCCTTTCCCTACTTTAAACTCCTCACCCACTCTTTGACAAAAGGCATTCTCTTTTTCTTGTGTGTTAGAGTCGTGAGGGACATGGACTTTAGATTCCTAACTTCTCATGTCTTCAATGTCTCTGATTTTCTTTGGCCAGAGTCTAGTAGAGCATGAAAGCAAGTTTTCTGTAAGTCTGATCACTATAAGAGCTATGATACTCTGATTTATCAGACTAGAGGCTGATGTCCTCCATCAAAGAAAAATTTTCAAAAAAAGAAAGAAAAATTATAGCTATACGAAAATGCTGCTTAGCTGGACTTCTTGAAAAAATAGTTTCCTTCAAGCAAATGTTTTATGAGTTTTTTCCCTACCTTCTCCTTTTGTTTTTGTAGTGTCAAAAAAGGTTTTTATTCATGATGGAATAAATATCAAGTTAAGAAGTATCAGTAGACACTTTTTTTAAAAGCGTATTGCATCACAGTTGAATAAACAGCACAATATTTTCTAAATTATGAAAGTGCAGGTGTAGAAATTATACACACACATGATTACATCTGGTTATCTGCATAGTATTAAACACTGGACTGGGAAGCTGAGATACTAAAAGATACTGGACCTTCTGTTCAGTAAATGTATGAGGCTTTTTCCCTGGAAGAGAATCTTTGTATGGCACTTGAAATCCTTTCTAATCCCCCCCCAGTGCTAGTGAGGAACAGTTCTGGGAACCAGGCAGGCATGAGAACCCCAGTGGACAAGCAAATCAGAACCAAATCATAGTGACTGGCCTGCAAGAGCTTCCATTCCTATGCAAAGATCTAACCCACAGCTTCTTTTCTTACAAGTTACCACTGTGTTTTCTGTGCCCTTTAAGTCAGTTAGGTTAGTCTCCTTACTGTTTTAACATTTGCAAAGACAAAGCAGAACAGAATAAAACAGGTTGAGATAGATGTTCCCTCCTCAAAAGGTTATGAAAACTGCATGACTGCAAAATTTATAAAACGTTGCAGGATTATAGCAGCTTTGTAAAAGCAATGGGAATTACTAATTAACTCAACTTTTTCATAGTATCACCATCTTAACTGAAAAGCACAAGTTTTTAGGATGAATTTTAAGATACCTTCTTTTCTCTGGTTCATCACAGTAGTCTTATACATTCTGAGAAAATCATTAGCCCTGAAAAGTGATCTTTAGAAATGAAGGTGAGAGCGTCAGAGATGCTGACAGACAGGTCCTCAGTAGAGCACTGCCCTCTTTGCTTGAGCTAAGTCACTCAGTCATGTCCGACTCTTTGTAACTCCAAAGACTGTAGCTCACCAGGCTCCTCTGTCCATGGGATTCTCCAGGCAAGAATATTGGAGTGGGTTGCCATTTCCTTCTCCATTTTGCTTCAGAGTGTGATGTAATTGTTCACAAACATTCCAGTTTTTTGCTATTTCTATGAATACGAAACAAAGATTAGTCATCCATTGGCAGGAAAAATAAAGAGGAATAACCTAAAAGTCACCCTGAATGCATCCTGAAAGTCACCAAATGAGAGAACTGAGGCTTGAGCCTGCATGACTGGAGCTCATTGCTAGCCCACTAGTAAATATGAGATTACTTAGATCTAGTAAGGGCTTCCCTGGTGTCTCAGCTGGTAAAGAATCCACCTGCAATGCGGGAGACCTGAATTCGATCCCTGGGTCAGGACGGAGATGCAGTCCTGAGGAGGGCCTGGCAACTCGCTCCAGTATTCTTGCCTGGAGAATCCCATGGACCAAGGACCTTGGCAGGCTACAGTCCATGGGGTCACAAAGAGTCAGACGTGACTCTGACTGAGCAACTAAGCACAGCACGGCACAGAACTAGGCAAAGTCAGAACCACCCTGCTAAGCTTTCTTGGTCAAAAGATTTAAATGCCTTGAAAGGGAGAAAGGGCAGCAGGCAAACCTAATGCCCTGACGCTGATGCCCTCCCAGGATCACCAGCTGAGATCTACAACTTTCTGGGCAAGAAAATGGGAAAGGGTGGATAATTGGTTCTAACAGAGATTCTGAAGCAACTCACCTGCTTACCCAGGCTTCTAGTGCCCTGGAAACATCTTTCACAAACGGAAGTGAAATCCCAGGATACTTTATCATCACACTCATTTTACAGAGTGCGTTGCTTTGAAATTCTTAGAGCTTCCCTTTTATGCACCAAAGGTAAGCACTACCATGATTAGAGAATCAAATCTAATTATTTGATTACAGAATGATTTTTTTCTTCAGTTTACTTTTGGCAAGTGGCCAAAAGCTTGGGATTTTTCCTGTGCTCTTAAAGGCCACTGTTCCCACTAACAGATACTGAAAGCAGAAGAGGGCCATAGAAATATTCATGTGTCAGTCTTTATTGCTAGATTAAAGCCCCACCCAAACTAATCCCTCTTACCTTAGAGATTCCCAACCTGGTAACCTGATGTATAAAACCAGCTGTTCCCTCACAATGCCCACTGTTTGACAGGCCTCAGGAAAGTGGTTCTCACCTTGTCTGTAGGCTAGGATCATTTGAGGAGCCTTTTTTTAAAAAAAAAAAAAAAGTTCCTGATGCCCTAAACCCACTCCCAGAGACTGATTTAATTTCATTGCCCTGGAGTTGGGCATAGCCATCCTGTCTTATAAGGCTTCTCTGGTGACTCAGACAGTAAAGCGTCTGTCTGCGATGCTGGAGACCCAGGTTCGATCCCTGGGTCAGGAAGATCCCCTGGAGAAGGAAATGGCAACCCACTCCAGTACTGTTGCCTAGAAAATCCCATGGACAGAGGAGCCTGGCGGGCTATAGTCCATGGAGTCGCAAACAGCTGGACACGACTGAGTGAGTTTGCTTTCTCTTTTCACTTTTTTTCATCCTGTCTATGTGAATACAGCTAGTTTTAAAGTGCAGCCAGGGTTGAATGAAATTACCTATCATATGGAGACTGGAATGTTCCCCAGAATGGACAAAGTAGCATGAACATCTTCATTATTCTTACTTCCCCAGGCCTCGTGGGATTGCTTTATAATTGTGTTAGACATAAAAGGGCTGAAAACCCATAATAATGTTTCAATTAATGTGAGTATCTGTTGTTATTATGTTATCATGGAGTGGGCTTCCGCATTGCAGTGATTCTGTGGATTCACTTTCTGTTTTCCTCCTATAAATGATAAGAACTATTATTTTATAATTCAGGTCTCAGTCAAAACCCTGTCGCAAAGAGTCAGACATGACTGAGCACACACACAGGACCATCGGACATATATGAAGGTTAGAATAAATACATTTGAATAGGTTCAGATAGAATAGTTTGCATGGGCAGATGCATAATTATGGTTTTCCCTAAAAACTTTTGCAAGTAAATCAGGAATTATCCTATGGTACCAATCCTTTCAAAATATTAGCAAGATGGGACAGTTCAGGTGATATAGAAGAGAGTGAAAACATCCCATGACTTTCTTCCATGAGGAAGGAATACTGAGCAGACCTCCCTGGTTGTCCAGTGGTTAAGACTCTGCACTTCCAATTCAGAGGGTTTGAGTTCAATCCCTGGTTGGGTGACTGACATCCCACCTGCTGCAGAGCGCAGCCAAAAAATTACAAAAGAAGAAATGCTGAAAGTTGCCATGCCGCAAATATTCAATAACTCCACGCTCATGTTTAACATTAAATAGTATAATAGAAATAAGCAAACATACGCCTTATTCCTCTGTAAGGGTATTATAAGCCTCTAGAGTCCTAGAGAAGACAGTTCAATGCTAGTTTGCCTCCTGAAAGTGAATATCCACAAAACCTGATGCCCCTGAATGTTCTTGTAGGGTTAATTCTCAAGGGTCACAGCCAGCCATTCTCATTTCATCATCTGAGTAGTACAGACATCTTGAGATCCCAAGATCAGTAACATATAGTAATTGGAAGAGAGGGTGTAATCTCCCCCGACTCGATCAGAGAAAACATGTGCCTCGGAATTAAATAGAACACAATGTAGAAAGTCCATTTAAAATTATGTGCTGAGTAGCCCCACAGATTTAAGTCAAAATTGCCCACAGGTTTCCAATTATTTGTTCTTCATGGAATACAAACAAGAGCCTAAACCTAAGATATTTTCCTTGTACGTTTACTTCAACACTTCAGTGCTTTCATTGCCTCTTCTGGGCTAGTTCTCTTACTTAATTCTAGACTTGAATTAAGAATGCAAATAGGAGCAGATTACCTCTCATAATTAATGATAATCTTATAAATGTGTCTATAATAAAATCTCCAAGCAATCATCACCAAGAATGATGCTAGACCCTTCCTAGGAGATTCAGTGGTTAAGACTCTTGCATTTAATTGCAAGGGATGAGGGTTCAATCCCTCATCTGGCCAAAGGGGAAAAATAAGAATGATGCTAAAATGCTCACTACACAGTCGTATATAACCCTGGCAAGGAAATGCATTATTAAGGATGTTAATTAGGACTTAAAAAAAATCAATGATAACATTGCTATCTGCAGTGTGAAACTTACATACGAGTACATTTTTGGTCAATAAAGGAAGAAATAAAACATGGAAACATTCATATCTCTTCAGGGGGTAAAATTGAACACTTTTCCTTCTTTGTTTTGATGTTCACTCATAATTTTATGAAATATTAATGAAGAAAATTCCCTCTCTGAAATTCGTATGCCATTCGGTGTGATTAGTTCTTTCTAAATTTAGCACGTGGGCAGGTGCACATCTTTTCTGGGCTCCGCTGGCATGTCATGTTGGTTCTGCAAGAGTAATTTAGCTTTGGAATTACCTTTTAAACTTCTTGCCTGTATTACATTGCAGTAATGAAGCAAACTTTCCACCTAAAAGACCAGAATAAACACTCAACTTGGGCTTTTAAAATTGTCCTCTTTTAGGGTACCTTCCTGGTGGTCCAGTGGTTAAGACTTAACTTTCCAATTCAGGGAGTATGGATTTGATCGCTGGTCAGTCAGGAAGCTAAGATTCCACACACCTTGTGAGAGAAAAACCAAAACGTAAAACAGAAACCACATTGTAACAAATTCAATAAAGACTTTTAAAAACGGTCCACATTAAAAAAGAAAACACAAATCTTTAAAATAAAATTCGGCTCTTTGAGAGTCTTCCTAGCTGATTTTTTCTGGTATCAAATGGTATCGGAGACTGTGGTGCTGGAGTCGTGATTATAGGCTTGATTCTGTTTATTACCCCACTGTTCTTCAGAATGCTATAGGGAGCCTGCTAAGGTCTACAAATCAGAGCTCACGTGCTATCTTTACTCATAACAGAACCTTCTTAAATAGAGAGATAGAAGGAAATGGAGTGGACCCTCTCAGAAGGTTATAACAGACATAATGTCTCTCAAATCGGACAAAAGAAACAGCAAAGTGATGGGGGTAGGTACTCTGCTTCCCCCTGCCCGTTGGTGACGGACCGTCTTTCTCTTTGCAGCCCTGTTCAACCTCATACCAGTGGGACTGCGCGTCGTTGCAATCCAGGGAGTGAAGACAGGGTTGTACGTAGCCATGAATGGAGAAGGTTACCTCTACCCATCAGTAAGTAACACATCCAAGGTATTGGCCATCCATCTAAGGCCTGCAGGACAGCCATAGCAGCCACCACAAGAAGGAGAATGCTTTCAGTTTCGCTCTAGTGTCTGACCTTTCTGACAGCGCCTAGGAGCTGTTAACTCCTGATTCAGCAGGGTTTGAAAATGCGTCAGTGTATCAAGCAGAAGAGGAACATTACCTCTTAACGTCGTCTGTTTGCATATTTTTATATGTCCCAGTTCATCAAAAATTGAGAAATTTTGAAGGAATTGACTTTTTTTTAAGAGATCTTATCCACTTTATTCAAATATTCCAATTTTTAACTTTGCTGTTAGGTGGGTGATGTTATATAAGCAGATCATTTTCTTTCCTTCTTTTTAAATGTAAGGCAAAGAACACAATAGGCTGATACTTTACAGGCTAAGAAAAGTGCAGTAATATCTGTCCACTTTTAAACCCAAACGAAATTTTATTACCTAATTGCTATTAGAAAGGGTTGATATTAATGTAATTTTTTCCTATTACTATTTAGAAATGTACTTTTGTTAGGGAGTTTCTTGTAAAAGATTATTTTACAAAAAGAAACAGAATAAATGTAATTCTAGAAGAGAAAATTTAGAAGAGAGTAGTTCTTTTAAAAAACAAGAAATGAGATTGAGTAAGTGTTTTACTGGGAAAATATTTCTAATATCAAAATGTATATCGCATTTAAATGTAAGCAAGTCTTGGTTTTGTATTAATGTGTATTAGCATCTGAGCCCCTTTCCATTCTTTTCTGTAATATTTACTGTTTACGAGTGATTCGCATTCAGATGTGCTGTGTACATATATTATAATGCAGTTAGAATTCGTATCTGCCGCGGGTCCAAGCAATAGAGACTTAAGATGGAAATACTTCTTTCCATTATCCCTTGAGCAAAAACTGACAGATTAAAGTCATGGAGCCTCAGAGGAGATTCTCTTATTTGGGTTTGCCTGTCATCTTACTATGAATTCTTTAAAACTCTGTTGTTAAATACTGTCATTAAAAAATGTATACGTACATACATTTTACGCACGCACATACACACTGCTAAAATTTAAGCAGAGCAGAAGGGTGCTCTGGGGACTCCCATGAAATGTGACATATTTTCTTCAGCAAAATCTGGGAAAATCCTGTCAAGGAAAATAAAATGTGAGGCGTGGATTCCCTTCCTGTTGAGCTGAGACAGGCTCTAGTCTTTCTGAAAACTTCTTTCTCATTGCCTGAAGGCCATTTCTACTTGCAGACCTGGGTCCTGCATTATGCAAATTGCATTCAGTTGCCCAAGATGAATATTCAACATATTGGGAGCCAGAGACAGCTGGAATTCCCCATCTCCCCTTTAGAAAAGCTCTACTCAGATAAAGATCATTTCCTAGAGATGCCTTATCTCAAATGAAGTCAGTTTCATTGATTTGACGTGTGTGCGCTTATTTTTGTTTCTTCATCTCCCCCGTCATCTCTGAGATGCCTGAAAGTGATCAGATGCAGTTTCTGCCATCGCCTCTAGTTCTGATCCTGCGGATGATTTTATCATGTCTTCCTGCTCTAGTGTAGGCATTGATGTCAGGGGGAGTATGAATGTTTGTTTGATCTCTTTTGCTTCTGAGATGCTGTTTCCTTGTGATGAGGTTGCACCTGGATGGCATTTTTTTTAAAGGTAGAGAATATCAGAGTGAGTCTGTGTCTTAGCTTAAAATCCAAGTACTGGTTACGTTCGGTGCAGTGTAAGTGGTGGGATAAGAATAGGTTGAGGACAGAGCCAGCTGCCTGGTTCAGTCCTCAACACCTTAAATAAGGTCTTTCTCCCCAAGAAGCACATCTCGGGGGAGCAGCACGCGCCAGGATTTGTCCCGGGAAGAGCGGCAGGCTTTTCATCCGACCTGCTGTTTTCTGCCGTCACCTCCCAGGTTCTCCAGTTATTTGGTTTTGGGCCTTCCAGTTGAGGTCATTGAGTTTCTGATTTGCAGGACTTGGGCTTTCTCTTCTTCTCAGATTTGACTCTCTGCTCTGAACCCAGGACTTAGGAAGGAGCACTCTATTCACCCAGCTTACCCCTGCCCAGGCCAGGCCCTTAGAATCCTCAGCATCTTATAGAAAAAGGATTTAGACCCAAATCGAGTGTGATTTCCAGTTTTTACTAATATTCTCTAGTGAAAGTGCTCTGTTTATTTCAAGGTAATGGAATTTGAACTTCAAATACTTCAGGAGAAGGGAATGTTTTCCCACATTCAGTCCTTTATTCCGTAATTGGTTTCTGAGAACCTAGTAAAATAAGAATCTAGCACAAGACAATATCACAGTTACTATAATATATAATGATAATAATGGTTAATATTTACCTAGTACTCTCCCTAGTACTGTTCTAAGTGTATTGCAGTCTTAGCTCATTTAATCCTCCCAACCAATTAAGCAAATACCATTAAAATTATCTTAGGGATACACAGAGAGCCTGAAGAGCCATCAGTCACCAGTAAAAAGAGAAGATAGGATTTGAGCCTTATTAGTCAGACTCATTAGATCACTTTTAACTGTTGCACCATAAGGCTTTTACGCACCAGACATTTTTCATAATATGGTCTGGCACCTATTCTAGCAAGAAGTTATAAACACAAGATGATGTCATAAAAATCTTTAGAGAATTGTTACCTAGGGATTTATTAATTTAAAACATTAAGAAGTATCATTTGAAACATAATCTGTTTCTTTTGGGGAATCTCAAGTAAAAGAAAATTAGAAAATATTTGTCGGGGGGAATTTGGATATCATATGTATGCGCACTCATTCAGTCGTGTCTGACTCTTTGGGACCCCATGGACTGTAGCCCACCTGGCTCCTCTGTCCGTGGAACTTTCCAGGCAAGAATAGTGGAGTGGGTTGCCATTTCCTCCTCCAGGGGATCTTCAGGACCCAGGGACTGAACCAGAATCTCATGCTTCTCCAGCATTGGCAAGCAGATTCTTTACCGCTGAGCCACCTGCGAAGTATATATTGATATTAACACCACCTGGGAAGTACATATTGCTATTATATACTGGGTGTTTAATATTCTTAAAATGTATTCCATGTAACGTTTGAGCTTAAACTTTAAAGCTAACATGGGTTAACCTAACCTAGAAGTTTTGAACTAAGCTGAGTAACATTTTTAAAAGGAAAACTCCACTCAAGCTACGATTTAAAGAAAAAATTTGATATAAAGATTGAAGTCTGAGAAATGAAGGAGTCTGTTTTGTGCCCACTTTTAAAAGATCAAATTAGACTACTGTCTGACATGAGGTCAGTTTTATTGAGGATCTATAGATTTGGAATGTAGGCAATGAAATACTGAGATCTCTCAAAGTAAGTTCCATTAAATGAAAGTCGCTCTTGGAATCTGACTTGAAACTCTCATAATCCCTTGCCATCCAAATAAAGATATTTCATTTGTCAGATAATTTCACCTCAGGGGGATGAAAGAAGGAATCTTGACTGAGATGTAAGCAATCACATTTCCGATGCTGAAGGCACTTGCTCCCTGTGGAATCTTTTCATCAACATGACAATAGTCATTTCTTTTGTGGTCATAATGGATCTAATATGTTACTTGATGAGGCCTCCCAAGAGATTTGATGTCAGATGCAGTTTGCTTGAAGGTAGAACAGAGGCTGTAAGGTCACAGAACAGAAACTGACAAGGAACTACTTTTTAAAAGAATTAGTTTAAAATAATGTTTAGGAAACAAAATGCATGTTGACCAACTCCAAACTATTTATAGTGCTGTGAGGAACAGTCAAGGGGGGGTTTCTTTTTGTTTCTTTGTTTGTTTGCTTGTTTTTTCCCTTCCAAACAACCTACAACTTTGAAAGACTAAGTTAATCCTCCATAGAAAGTTAAGGTTCGAATGTAAATTCCAAACACTCAAGAAAACTTGGGATGAAAGAAAAATAACATTCATCAGTTGGGCAGAAATAGAGAATATTTGAAGCCAAAGGGTGTTTCTGATATAAGAAAGTGAGGGGTTGTGGGGGAAGGAAAGAAAGGAGACTGATGATAAAATGGATAAAACCCAGGATCTTGGATCTAAGGCGGGAAAACATGTTCCTTGGATGCTTTAAGATAATTGGGGGTGTTAAAATTCTGGTTTCAATCTGGTTGACTTTTCTCAATGATGAGGTAAAAGAAATGTACATGAAATGTATAAAGATTCATTTTCATTGTCTTATCACAGGCTGACATTTATGTGAATATTGTTTTCCAAAGTGGGGCTGTAAATGTTTCTGTTACCCCAATGCAGGCATTTGGAGAAACAGTGAGCCCTGGTGTTCTCCTGAAATCTGTGTTTCATCTGAGTCTCTTAACCAAGTAATGCAAGTGGAGAGGAAGACAATTCCTTTCCATGTAGATTTTAAAATCAAACCAAGAGAAAGCATTGTCGATATCAGGACTCGTAAGAGTCACATGGACAAATGGGAAAAATAAAGATTCCTTGGGTGGACCTCTAGATATTTCAATCCAATACGTCTGGGGGGAGGCCCAGGAATCCACAGTTTAATAAGAATCCCTCCTTCACTGGTGGGTGATTCTAAAGCTGGTAGCCCAACGACCAACCTCCACACAACAGGCATTGTTTCCATGGCTGGTGGGGACGATGATGGTAGCTTTAGACCAAAATGGTGAGAGTAGATTTGGTGGAAATTGGTAGGCAGACGACCCAGGCCCAGAAACTAGCACTGGGTGAGATAAAATATTTGACTTCCCTAACTTCATCTGCTGCTAAGTTGAACTTTGTAGAAATTTGAAGCAGTGCTGCACGCTTCTTCGCTCAGGCCCTGGGGTATCTGGACGCTGAAACTATACATACACACTGACTGTGTGTGTTGGCATGGGGTAGCGGGGTGCTGAAACAGTCTGTAATTAAGGAGGAGGAAAGCTAAATGCTATGTATTCTGAAGAAAAGTATTTTCAGGGACCTCAAAGTCTTATCTAGTTGGCCTGAGATGGTTTTTCTGATACTATAGTTGTCTCTTTCAGAAACAGTTTCATGGCCCTCTCTACAAAGGGGGCCCCGCTGTCCCTGCTCTGTGCTGGCAGGCATCTCTCACTTACGCTTCTTTATTTGTGTTGTTGTCTGTCCTCCACTTAATAAGAACACCCAGACAGGCAAGTCTCGCACCTCCCGGCCGCCTCCCACCATCAGCGCTACATCCTTCCGCCCAGTCCTCAGCTCTAGCGAAACAAGATGGAACACCGTTCATTGCTTCTTGACGTTTGGCCCTCTGTTCATGGCTCAGGTTTGGGCATAAAGATGGAACCGCTTTGTTATGTTGCAGTGCGGTATCTAACTCCCTCCAACGCTTTGTCTTCTTGCCTGGAAATTTCTCGTCCACAGGTATACATGATCCCTCCCCTGTATTTCTGTGCCCAGGGAGTCTTGTGTGAGTTCTTCCTTGTGCCCATGAACTCTTGTGTGAGTTCTTGCGTGAGAGAAGATACCCGTCTTGTCTCTGAATGACATCTCTGGACACCCATCCTCAGGAAGTTCAGTTCAGTCGCTCAGTCGTGTCTGACTCTTTGCGACCCCATGAATCGCAGAACACCAGGCCTCCCTATGCATCACCAACTCCCAGAGTTCACTCAGACTCAGGTCCATCAAGTCCGTGATGCCATCCAGCCATCTCATCCTTGGTCATCCCCTTCTTCTCCTGCCCCCAATCCCTCCCAGCATCAGAGTCTTTTCCAATGAGTCAACTCTGCACATGAGGTGGCCAAAGTACTGGAGTTTCAGCTTTAGCATCATTCCTTCCAAAGAAATCCCAGGGTTGATCTCCTTCAGAATGGACTGGTTGGATCTCCTTGCAGTCCAAGGGACTCTCAAGAGTCTTCTCCAACACCACAGTTCAAAAGCATCAATTCTTCAGCGCTCAGCCTTCTTCACAGTCCAACTCTCACATCCATACATGACCACTGGAAAAACCATAGCCTTGACTAGAGGGACCTTAGTTGGCAAAGTAATGTCTCTGCTTTCGAAGATACTATCTAGGTTGGTCATCACTTTTCTTCCAAGGAGTAAGCGTCTTTTAATTTCATGGCAGCAGTCACCATCTGCAGTGATTTTGGAGCCCCCAAAAATAAAGTCTGACACTGTTTCCACTGTTTCCCCATCTATTTCCCATGAAATGATGGGACCGGATGCCATGATCTTCATTTTCTGAATGTTGAGCTTTAAGCCAACTTTTTCACTCTCCGCTTTCACTTTCATCAAGAGGGCTTTTTAGCTCCACTTCACTTTCTGCCAGAAGGGTGATGTCATCTGCATATCTGAGGTTATTGATATTTCTCCTGGCAATCTTGATTCCAGCTTGTGTTTCTTCCAGTCCAGCGTTTCTCATGATGTACTCTGCATAGAAGTTAAATAAGCAGGGTGACAATATACAGCCTTGATGTACTCCTCAGGAAACTGCTTGCTATTTACCCCAGGGCTGGTGGGATGCCCACCCATGCCTCCCACTTCCTGTTTTGCTGCATCTGCCAGGCAGTGGATGAGATGAATCCTGTAATCTGAGCTTCAGTGGCCACAGTGACAGCTCCTTGACTGAATAAAGGAAGACACGCCGCACACGGTAACTCTGTTTCTAGACACATGTTAGGTTTGTTTCTGGGCCAAGAGACACTGGTGTTGGCAACTTAGGAATTAAGGGACTGGAAAGGGTGGCAAGATATTTGAAGATGGTTCTTGAGCCGTTATGGAGGGCTTCCCTGGTGGCTCAATGGTAAAGCCTCTGCCTGCCAATGTAGGAGACACGGGTTCAATCCCTGATCTGGGAAGACGCCCACATGAAGTGGAGCCACTAAGCCCGTGTGCCAAACTGTAAAGCCTGTGCTCTAGAACCCTGGAGCCACAGCTAATGAGCCCAGATGCCACAACTACTAAAGCCCTTAAGCCCTAGGGTCCATGCCCCACCACAAGAGAAGCTACCGTGATGAGAAAGAAACCTGCGTACCACAATTAGAGTAGCCACGCTCTTTGAAACTAGAGGAAAGCCCCTGCAGCAATGAAGACCCAGCACAGCCAAAACGACATAAATAGAAAGCAGTTATGGAAAGAAGTCTGTGGTTGCCTGGATATGGGAGGCAACAAAATCATGGCTCACTCTGATATGAGTACATCAGAACCTGGTGAGCTGTGATGCTTCCCTTGAAGAAAACAAAACCCAGAAGGAGGAGGGAGCTGGGGTGGATGAAGACGCTGCCTTCAGTTGGACCAGGATATCCAGAGGGGTTAATAACCCCACTAAACGACGACTGGGTGATGCTGAAGGTCATGTGTCCTGGAAGACTCCATCTAAGGCTGTCTTAAGAATGGTTAGCAGGTGGAGAAAGAATTGTTATGTGATGGATGATGGTGTTTTCCTTTCCCTCCAGAATATTAGACAGAGCTGAAGAAGTTGGGTCTATACATCTGCATGAGGGAAGTTAGATGTTAGGGAGAACCTTATTAAATAGCATGACTTCTTCAGAAAGCTTTCTAATACATTTTGCCTGATTTGTAAATATACAGAATCAATGGGAGCAATTTGGGATACCAGGTAATAAAGCAGAGGACTTGCTGAGTACATTCATATCTTGTACCTTTATAAAAACGATGCTAGTAACATGGGGACAATATATCAGACCTTTGGATATTCTTGCAAAAAGTCTCAATCCTCATTATACATATGACTTCCTCAGATAGCATTGTAAATATCCAGACTCCAGGACATTCACCTAAAAGGTTAATTAAACCTCAATTCAGAATTTTGAAGATGCATTTCTAACGCACGTGGCTGAAGGAGCACCCTTGATAAATAAGGGTCTGCATCACTACATCATTATATAAAATATAAATGATTTTATATTTACCATTTCTTTATTATTATCATTGTTGCTGTTATTTACAAATTCATAGACCACTTCAAGCCCCCATGGAGTAAGCAGAGGGTGTTGTGTGTTCAGCCTCTCAGTCATGTCCCACTCTTTCATGAACCCATGGACTGTAGCCTGCCAGGCTCCTCTGTCCATGGGATTTCCCAGGCAAGAATACTGGAGTGGGTTGCCATTTCTTTCTCCAGGGGACCTTCCCAACTGAGGGATCAAACTTGCATCTCCGACATTGGGAGGCGGATTCTTTACCACTGAGCCACCGGGCAAGCCTGATGAAGTAAGCAGAATGACATGACCGGTAAAAATGCTCACCTTTCCCACTGACTAGATGGGTTGGCCTTTGAGGAAGTGCACAGAGATAAGTTCCAGCTGAGATCACTCCGTTCAATCTGGAAAGAATAGACAAGATATGTGACCTGGAGTATCAAGATAAAATAGGGAAAGACAGGAATCTTGCTAAAACTTAAAAAAATAAAGTAAGAGAAACAGAAAGAAAGACATTGAATGTCTAACTAATAACAGCTGGTTTTCAGTCCTGGAAGAGAGACGTCTCCTTCCTATAAAGCTCAAGGGTTCTCCCTGAGATGATGGGCCTGGGGCCATTGGGCACCTCCTGGCCTGAAGGGTGGTTTAGAACAAGCACATCCTGTAAAGAGCAGGTTTCCAGTGACAACGAATGTGGATTGCTCCAGAAGTGAACTCTTTTGAGATTTTTTTTTTATTACTAATGAAATAAATATATCTGTCTGTTGTTTATTTTTTCCTAAGCTTGTGCTTCCTCTGAGACTAGTTTGGTTTTCTCTCGGCAGGACCCTCCTACCCAAGTCCCATTCCTGAAACAAAGGAGGTTCCCTCCTGCCTTAGTTGGTCTGCAGGTTCCTGGGGTTTTGAGCATCTTTTCTGGGTCCTGAGTAGAGAGTGGATTGATTCCATGTGGGCCCATCATTTTATACACACACACACACGCACACACACACACACACACACATATATATATATATATTAACTATACCAAAGACTCACAAAAATTAAACACATGTCTGATATCAAAAGAGTGTGTAAGAAATATATAGAAGATTATTGCTGCTCGGTATAATTACTCAACATTTAAATGTAGGCTGAAGAGCCAAGAACTCTGCAGAGATGTGTATAATCATAAATTCAGTTATTTGCTCATTCAGATCAACCCACATTCTCCCATGCCTCCCGTTGACAGCGGTTGTGTGTTGTACGCACTGGGGCTTCAAAGATGTGTGAAAAAATCCTGATTTAAAAGCAAACAAACCCTCTAAAGTGAAATAGATAGGAGGAAGCCATTCAGAGGACATCTTGACTAGATGAATAATTCTAAGACTCTTTTCTCCTATCTTTTCGCCGAATCTGTAATTCTGTGATTATATTTGTACATTTCTTATCATTCCTTCGATAGCGATGGATACATAGGAAGTCTTCAGCCTGTAGTTCTTGATTGCTCATTGTTCAGGTGGAATCAGTTCCACCAGCAGATTTTATTAATCTGCTCCTTGAGTGCCTTCCTTGTGCATGGTATTTATTATGCATGCCACTTATCATTTCCCCACAAAAAACATTAAACATCAGCAGAGAGGAGATGAGTCTGTTTATTTCTTGAGTTGGAATTGCAGAAAAGCAGTTATTTACACATTTCCTTTTCTGAGAGAGCATGATAATCCCACAGAGGCAGAACTCAGATATGCAATGTCTGCCTCTAACATGCTCATATTTGCATTAATGAGTTGAGTGGTGATGCTGCCTTCCCCTGAAAAAAAAGGAATCTCAAGCAAAAAAGTTAGCCTTGACCTCTAGTAAATGTCGCTACCACTTAAACTTGAACAATTTAAAGCAAGAGCATGAATAATGGTAATTAGAATAACGATGCAGAAAGGATTTTATTATTTCCATATGTTCGTAAATGATATAGTGAGAAAGAAAAAAATCATCACAGTTTGCAGTTGTATCCTATTTTACTCTAGAGTGAAAAATATCAATATAAAGTACTGTAGATAGCAATAAAATTTAAGTTATATCTAAATGTTTCACTTTTTAAAAAAATCTGTATTTGTAAAGGATGGATGGATGGTAGATGGTGAAAGGAATTTTTATATGTAAGGAATTTTGAAGACTACCTGAAAAATTGATTCCTAAATCAAAAGATAATATTTGAGAATGAACTATCTCTGTTTTCACTCTCCACACCATGAAAAAAACTGCAAAAAACTCCATAAATGCTAAGAAGGTTGATATTCCGTATTCATGCACAGTTGCTCAGTCATTTCCGGCTCTTTGTGAGCCCATGTATGTAGCCCTCTAGGCTCCTTGGTCCATGGAATTTTCCCAGCAAGAATACCGAAGTGGGTGCCATTTCCCTTTCCAGATATACTATATAAGGTGTGATAAATCAGTTCTAACATTGAAGCATAACTAATATTACTAAAATTGGGGGGAAATTATGATCTTTAAAAGTTGTTTGTGTATGTGGGAGGCCTCCTTACTGAAATTGCATTCACCATCCATTCAAGTAAAATCAAAGGTTTTTGTTTCTGATTCCATATTTTACTTTTAGATAATTCTTTTTATTTCTAGGAATGAGGTTGTATGTAAGCTACTCTGAGAACCTAAGAACTATGAGTTCATGGTGGGCTCTGAATAGAAGTTGGGTATTTCTCTAAGTTTCCTCAGTTCAACTCGTTTGTTAGTAACTTATATTCCATTTCTTAGTTACTTGGGAATTAACAAGAAAAATAATTTATAAAATAGATCATAAAAATATGACTCTTTTTTCTTCAGAAAAACTACTATAGCAACCATTTTTGAAAAACCAAATTGGCTGTTTTATATCATGTTATTTACTAAAATTGGCATAGCTGTTCCTTTTATGATAATTTTCCTTGTTTCTTCTTCTTTATGCTATTTTTTCCCACTGATTTTAGAGCTATGGTATTATTGAAAGAATAATGACTGTTTACTCATCTAAAATTATTGGTCCCATCTTCTTTCTAACATTACCTGTCAATCAATATTGATCCAACACACGCTAGAACCTGGAGAAATAACAATGAAAAAGACAGACATGGCCCCTGGCCTCATGGAACTTATTGTTGCCATATATGTGAACTCCATACACAGTAAATTTTAACTTTGAACTATTTCTCTGTGTTATAGAAGGGTGTTTTGTGCTCTGAGCTACATATGGTTTCACTCTCGTTATTTGTCTTAAGGAAATGCATTCAATTTGGATTGCAAGTTCATGAAAAGGTACATAATGTTCTTCTGAGTAAAGACAGCGGAGATCTCTTGAGAGTTTTATTTAGAGTTAGATAGTGGTTTTAAGATCTGACAACTATATAAAGTGAGGAGATGAGTCACTTGTTAATAGGTACATCTCAGTCCATGCCGAGGAATCCTAATTGGTAGTTATTTGCTGTCCCAGTAAAGACAGACACCGAATGGGAGCAAGATATTTTTATGAGGCTTTAGAACTGCTGCATCTCTGACAAGATGGAGATTTTTATTTGGTTATTAATCCAGGTCACCATTTAGCAGAAATAGTTATGCAGACAAAGAGGAAATATCACTCTACTGTACTCTTATGCTGATACAAATAGTACCTAAAGTCTGACAAATGGAGAAGCTTTTACCGATGTCATGGAAGAAATTATCTGTGAATGCCCTTCATAAGGGCATAATGACAAAGGGTTGACCTTCACTGACTCCCCATTTGTGTTAACTTCTCTGGTTAAGGCTTCCCTGGTGACTCAGATGGTAAAGAATCTGCCTGCAATGTGGGAGACCTGGGTTTGATCCCTGGGTTGGGGAAGATCCCCTGGAGAAGGAAACGGCAACCCACTCCAGTATTCTGGCCTGGAGAATTCCATGGACAGAGGAGCCTGGTGGGCTACAGTCCATGGAGTTGCAAAGAATCAGACACGACTGGGCATCTACTGCATTGTTAATTATTTAAATATTGCCATTTATCATTTTGCTTTCTATCCTGCAATCATCAACTAATGTTATCAATAGAAGCAATGAGAAAATGTTTCATATTAAGAATTTGCAGTGTAGGAGACATCTCTGGTGGTTTAGCGGTTAAGACTTTGCACTCCCAATGCAGGGGGCCTGGGGTTGATCCTGGATCAGGGAGCTAAGATCCCACACTCTGCTATATTTAAAATGGATAACCAACCAGAACCTACTGTATAGCCTAGGGAACTATGCTCGATATTATGTGGAAGTCTGGATGGGAGGGGAGTTTTGGGAAGAATGGGCTGAGTCCCTTTGCTATCTACCTGAAACATTACAACACTGCTAATCGGCTATTGTTGTTCAGCCACTAAGTTGTGTCTGACTCTTTGCGACCCCAAGGACTGCAGCACACCAGGCTTCCCTGTCCTTTACTATCTTCCAGAGTTTGATCAAATTCATGTCTGTTGAGTCAGTGATGCTATCTAACCATCTCGTCTTCTGCTGACCTCTTCTCCTTTTGCCTTCAGTCTTTCCCACATTAGAGTCTTTTTCCAGTGAGTCAGCTCTTCGCATAAGGTGGCCAAAGTATTGGAGCTTCAGGATCAGTCCTTCCAATGAATATTCAGGGTTGATTTCCTTTAGGATTGACTGTTTTGACCTCCTTGCAGTGCAAGGGAGTCTCAAAGTCTTCTACAGCACCACAGTTCAAAGACACCAATCCTGTGCTCAACCTTCTTTATTATCTAACTCTCACATCCATACATCCTGGGAAAACCATAGCTTTGACTATGCGGACTTTTGTCGACAAAGTGACGTCTCTGTTTTTTAATACACTGTCTAAGTTTGTCATAGCTTTCCTTCAAAGGAGTAGGCATTTTTTAATGCCCCAATACGCAATAAAAAGTTACATTAAAAAAAAGAGTTTGCAGTATAGGTAACTACCTACCACATACCTAACAGAGTTGTATATTTATTGTGGTATTAGAAATAATTGCTTTCATTAGAAGGCATGTTAAATGTTCACAAGTTTCAATCATAAATCTGTATTCCTAGAAATATTAATAACAGAAAAAACAACTTTCAAACTATTCAAAATTCTCTAGGCACCTTTTATCTAGAGGAGGTAAGAGGCATTTTCTTAATATCCAAGGAGAAATAAATTGTAACATGAAATATCATATTAAAATAAAGAAGGAAATTATTAAGAAATTGTTCCACAGGTACCATAAATGGGTTAACTACTTATCTAATGCAGTTTCAGTCCTTTAAAAGGTTGTTTTTATAGACTTAGCAAGGCCAAATGTATACCCAGGAGAAATAGCAGTGAGCGTTTATTTAATTTAACATTACATTTCATGAGAGTGCTTGTACATTGAAATGGGTAGACAGAAGAAATGCCTTGGGCAATAGTTCCCCTGTGTTTATCTAAAAAAAAAAAAAATCAACACCTTGTAGGAATTTGATTGCAGACAAGGTTCTTATTAATTTTTATGCATCATTTATACAATAACAATAACCAAAAGAGGAGAAAGAAACCGTATCAGCAATATGCGGTTGTTTAAGCCAAAGTCTGACTTTGCTTCTCTGAGTCCTGAAAACCAGTCCTGATTTTATCATTTTATTCCTGATGGCCCATCTTTGGGACCAATTAGAAATTCCTCAGACTTGTCAAAATGTTAGCTACCAGTACTAAAATATCATGTTGTTTAAATTTTTAATGAATAATAACTTCATTAGACATTATGTTCCTAATATGACTATGGAAAACTATGGAATATGGTACACCATTGCACTTAATTTCATTTATTCAATATTCAAATCATTTGCTTAATGAGAGAGTCGCCCAAGGGTCTGCTGAAACACTGAATATCTGGCAAATTACTGTGTACTAATTGATTCAATAATAGCATGTTAAAATTACCTTAACCATTCTGCTCAATACTTAATTGCATTTCCTATTGATGTCAGTGTTCTACCAAGAAGCCCTTCATGCTTTAAAATAATTTTTCACTTTGAAAAACAGTGGTAGAACTGCATTGTCGATTACCTGATGTGATTTTACGTTTGAGATGTCGATGGTGAGAATAGCAAGATAAAGATGTAGAAATATCATACCCAAGTCCTAGAAATATAGAGACTGCAGAGTCCCAGAGTATTATGTATTCATGAACTAATCTTGTTAACTCCACTTCAAAGTGAGTTTTTAAAGGATAACTCAGTAATCTTTAGGGGTTACTGTGTTGTGTGTGTGTGTTTGTGTTTAGGTGTTCTATAACCATAAACTGCCATCAAGAAGACATCTCTTTTCTTACACAATGAAAAGAGTACACACATAGAAATTAGGATTCTGATATGTAAATGTAGGCGTTTTCTCTTCATACTTATCTAGACGTTCTTCTGAATACATACCATGAAGTGTTTGGGATAGTGTATAGGATTTATAAGACTTCCCTCGTGGCTCAGCAGTAAAGAAATCTACCTGCCAATGCAGGAGATGCAGGTTTGATCCCTGGGTCAGGAAGATCCCCTAGAGAAGGAAACAGAAATTCACTCCAGCATTCTTGCCTGGAGAATCCCATGGACAGAGAAGCCTGGTGGGCTATAACCCATGGTGTCGCAAAAGAGCCAGATGTGACTTAGCAACTAAATAGCAACAACGTAAGATTTTTAATTAACAAATCTCTTTGGAGAATTCATTCTTCTACAACTCATTTCTTAGATGAACTATAGAGTGGGATTGGTAGGTGGACTTGTATCATAGGAGAAAACAGCTAGCTCAAAAGACTCACCAAAGCAGGCGAGGCCACCAGCATGAGCTGAAGCATTTGGGCCCTTTGCATGACCTTGAGAATTCTGAATGACTTTTTATAACATGATGATGACATTTGAAATGCTTTCCAAGAGATGGGTGGAACACCCAATCATGTTTTCTTTGATCTTCAGATCTTGGGATTATGTTCTGGCTGAATGATGGCAACTCATTACATAAGGTCAGCAAGCACCGCCAAGCCAATCACAGACACGTCATGAAAAAGTCAGAACTTCCCCAGCTGTGCGGTTGGCCTGGTGGGCATGGTGCCAACAGCAGGTCCTCTCTCTGGCACGTCCTCCGTGCCGGGAGATTCCGGAGTGGAAACACCAGGTTGGCAGGGAGAGAGGGGCCCTCTTCCTCTCCTCCTCTCATCTGCCCCAGCATCTCGCTTCAGATTTTTAAAAAGACTAAACTTATGATTATCCACAAAGGACATTTATATTTATCCTTCAGTGTCTTTACATACTTGTCATCTCAAGTAAAGATCACACTTAGGTACCGTTCTTCAGATTAGCACTCACACAATGTCCATGCTTGTAAGAGATCTGCAAACGTAATGCCTTTCCAAGTTTCATAAAGTCTAATGAGTTTCAGAGACAAAGGAAATAACCGTTCTGAGATCCTTTTCCAATTATGAAGGCAATAAGTTCATAGGAAAAAAATATCTGGAGCTTTGGGGTAAAAAATATCTTCTATTCTGTCTTTTAAGCTTTACAACTCAGTTCACTTCATTGGTAGACCTCAGGGTTTCTTTCTCATGCCTACAGCTGTCATTACTATCTTTTCTTAATGTCACATTGCTTTCACTCTTTCATTGAAATGACCTAGAAACAATCCCATGAAAGTTGATCCCATAAAAGAACATTTCTGTGACATCTTTTGATGTCCTGAAACCAGACAAAAATCAATATAATATAAATAAATATATTATCAAAAAGTTTATGCATGATTCTAAAGGGGAACGTTTACTGCTTTTTAAATTGATTTCCATGAAAACTAAATTCATTCATTCTGTGGGTTTTATGGTTCTTAAACACAGAATGTAATTTCATTTTGGTCATTATTTTAAAATGAAATTTTTGTTTCAACTTGCAATAATATGTATCCTATGTCATATCCTTAAGAGGGCCATTTTTCACCTTATTTGGAAAAAGCACTTCATGGAAAGCCACCTGTATTTTTATCACATTGGTGATTTTGAAAATATAATTTATTTAATGGCGATGCATTTCTGGGTCTCCTAAAAGTGAGTCCCCTAACTGGGTTTCCTAACTGTTAAAAATGTAATCATACTTCTATTCAAATTTGTATCAGAGAAATCACCCCATTGCAAGGAAAAGACTAGCATTCAAGGTTCTGATGTGTATATTAGGAGAAAAGCATTTCATCCATATTTAGGTTTTGGTTTATTTTCCGTTTAGCATTTGTTATCCTGCCATATTGAAGAAGAATATGATTATTTTATTTAACGTATATGTAACAACGAGGGAAATTTCTGGGTATCCAAATTGCCAGGATGAAATGCTCATGTTTTCCTTGTAAAGGATACTTAAAAGAAGAAGAAGACATCCTTAGTTCAGCTTTTCTCCTTCCGAGTTTAAAGGGAGGGTCCCTGGACAATGGGGCTTCCCTAGTGCTTCAGTGGCATAGAATCCGCCTGCCAGTGCAGAAGATGCAAGTTTGATCCCTGGGTTGGGAAGAACCCCTGGAGAAGGACATGGCAGCCCACTCCAGTATCCTTGCTTGGGAAATCTCATGAGCAAAGGAGCCTGCGGGACTACAGTCCACGGCGTTGCAAAAGTATCAGACACAACTTAGCAACGAAACAACAACAACCCAGATAATAGTATTTCAGTTCATTTTCCTTCCTGCTAGGACCCTTGATGAGGTTGCCGGTCAGACGCTTGGTCTGTGCAGACTTCCACTTTTGTATGCTTCGTGATTGATTTTCCAAATGCTGATACATTTAAAAAATAGTTTTTAATATTCATAGGTGAATTAAGGCATTACTTTGGATTATATATGCTTATATCTTTCTTCTTGGGCCATATATTTTATTTTTAGTATCCTTTTTTTAAAAAATCTTTTACTTGGGTATTAATAGCACTAGTCAGAGAAGGCAATGGCACCCCACTCCAGTACTCTTGCCTGGAAAATCCCATGGATGGAGGAGCCTGGTGGGCTGCAGTCCATGAGGACGCTAAGAGTTGGACACGACTGAGCGACTTCACTTTCACTTTTCACTTTCATGCATTGGAGAAGGACATGGCAACCCACTCCAGTGTTCTTGTCTGGAGAATCCCAGGGACAGGGGAGCCTGGTAGAAGGCCATCTATGGGGTCGCACAGAGTCAGACACGACTGAAGCGACTTAGCAGCAGCAGCAGCAGTAATGAACTGTGTACACCTGGCAAATAAATCAGACACAGCTCCTGCTAGATCAAGCTGCTGTCAACAGGATTACGGCGGTGCAGCACAGAGCACTATAGAGAAGCGATGGAAAGATGCTTGTGGTCACCTGGTGACCAGATTTTTGGCATGCTGACCAGATACGTCCATCATCCATGCTGGTGTGTGATTATGCACTGACCTCTGCCACACGAGGGACAGCCAGGACTCTCCGCCCTGGAGCTCAAAGCTTTCTGCCAACCTCGAATCTAAAGCCTTTCTGGTCCATTGCCTCTACCCTCAGCACATTCCCAAAGAAGAAGACACCTTCTCTCTTCTTGAAATACTCCCGGTGTGTTACTTGTGCTTCACTAATGGCTCTGATCCCATTTTTGTTTTGCTTGGAGAAAAAGGTTTTCTCAAGTTACCCTTTTGAAAGTCACTTTCTTTCTCCTCCTGGTTTCTTTTCTGTCTCTCTCAGCACGCCTGCAATGTCATTTCTCTGTTTCCCTGTCTCACCTTGTGACCTTTGCCACTTCCCCCAGATCATACTTAGTTTTTGCCACTGGATAGTTTCAAATTAATCATTCACCTTTGGATGTATCTTTGTAAATGACCACTTTAGAGTCTGTTCTTTTCCATGTCAGCAGCAATTCTCCCCACTTAGCTGTTATAATTAGAGGAGTCTCTGCTCAAGTTTTCTTATCAGATTAGAGCTATTGTTTGCTATTTTATAAGTTATGGGCATATCAAGATTTATTAAGCAGATCACTTAGGTTAGAGGTGCTTTCAGCATGCAACAGTTTGTGAAAGCTGTTGTGATGACTGTTAAAAAATTCCAGCACATATCTAAATTTCCACTGATATTACACTTTTAAAGACATTCTGCTTTTACCAATTAAGGTTGTGTTACAGGTTCCACAGCAATTTTTCTTATCCCAGACATTTAACAAAAATCACTAAACCCTAAAATATCATATTTACTGCTGCATAAGGAATTTATGATTTTTTTTTTTTGTCTTCTGCATTGCTCCCAAATCATGACATTTACAAAGGACCAACAGATGTATGTGATGAGGACCTCAGAAGACAAGCCCTTCCGGGCTAGGAGTTCCCATTTTAACCAGATAATGTGGATTTTCCCATCTTTCTACCAATCCTAGAGAGAATCAGCCCAAAGCAAAGATTTTCTTGATCTGAATTCATACGTGTATATTTCTACATATCACAGGAAGTGGGAATGTTGGTCTCTGGCACTTGCCATACAGTCTTTCAGGTTTCCAACATCATAACTCTGTCCTCTGAGTTAATTGTTATGGGTTCACCAAGGTATATTCAAGAATGCACATGTACCTCCATGGAAGTATCTTGCAAGCAAATAGCTGCACATGATTTAGGGAAAGTATATGTGTGTGTGTGTGTGTACTTAGTCGCTCAGTTGTGTCTGACTCTTTGTGATCCCATGGACTGTAGGCTGCCAGGCTCCTCTCTCCAGTATATTCTTCCTAAAATGAAAGTCAATAAGGATGTGCACTGAGAATTAGGTAATGACTAGAATTTAATGCTTCCTGTTTGAGAATTATTAAAGGGGAGAAGCATAACAGTGCTACCTATGCTAAGCCCAAAGTACCATGTTTTATAAACTGAGCAATTCAGTTCAGCCACAGAGCAAAGAATAAAACAAGAAGATAAATCAGCTATATGGTAAGAGATAGGAACTGTGATATATGTTGAATAAAAGGGTGAGAGCCTACAAATTTGTAGTTATAATGATAAATGAGCTTGAAGTATATGTCATTTACTCACCAGAGCCCCAAAGCTGAATGGTTTATTTGGAAGGTGATGTTTTTGTGCATGGTCTTCAAGCCAATTTCAAGGAATGATGTCTTTTAGTGAGGACAGGAGTGAAGCGAACAGGACATTTAGGGACAGTGAGTCTATGTATGGGTGACATAATGGCAGAATTCACCAGTGACAGTAGTCTTGCTGTGCATCTGGTGTTCCTAGTTTTAGCAAATGTCCATAATTGGCAGCAATGCAGGGATCTTCTTTCTATGGCTCATCTGTCATGGTTTTAAAAAGTTCTATTTTAATGGCTTCCATTTGTCCCCTGATGTTTGTGATTTCACTAGAAGAGACTCAATTTGTTTGAGTTTAATATGATGGGATTTTGCATTGTGTATGCTTTAAAGCAAATAGCATGTGTGCTCAATAATAAATTATGTTGGAAAGCAAACCTCTGAGCTAAAACCTAACCTAAAAGAGACTAACTCATAATTTCTTTTGGGGAAGGAAACGGCAACCCACTCCAGTACTCTTGCCTGGAGAATCCCTTGGACAGAGGAGCCTGATGGGCTACAGTCAATGGGGTCACAGAGTCAGACACGACTGAGCAATTGACACACACACATAATTCCTTTGACTTGGAAGGCAATTTTTATTATGGGAAAAAAGAATCCACACATATTCTTGGATTCTCAAAACTAGTTGGAGAGTATATGGGATTATACTAGTTCAGTACATGCCCCTTGGAGCATTTCCTGGTGAACCACTATCCCCTTGGGCCGTCCCCACACTATTCTGAGTGGATGGCATCCTGAAAATGGACAAAACAGGAAAATAGCAAATTAGTAACATAGTAAAATAAGCAATGCTACTGTCATTTTAATTATTATCAGTCTTATAAGATGGCTTTAAAAAATCAAAGGGTAATTGTTTCTAATAGAAAAGATACAAAATATCAATGGATTGTGATGTCTCTACATATTCCTTGGGCTCCTTGAGTTGATAGTGTCTGTCCTGGAAGATATAATTTAACCATGATATTTATCCTGTAGGACTTTTCTGATTGAGGTCCACACTTGAAATCCCAAACAGCCCCTCTCTTGAAGTTATAAACTCCTTCTTACATGGAAATCCATATGATAGTTGCTCTGTTAATAATATGTTTGTATCAATCCATTTTTTATCTACAGATAAACATTTAAAACTACTGAACTATGGTTAGACTACTTATTAAAGCAGAAAAGCACACCACTTTGATTGTCTTTAGTATAGATAGGTCTGAAGAGTTAAAGTTATGGTAATAAAATTGTAGAAGACATTTTAGAGAAAATTGTTGTGTAACTATGTAATTACCTGGGTATTGTTGTGGTTTGTTTTTTGGTTTTTTTTTTTGAAACTTTTATTTTGTATTGGTTACCTGTATGTTTTTAAGCCAGTGTATATTTGGTTGCTATACATGTACAAAACAGCGCATTTGCTACTTTGCATGAAAGGCTTAAGTTGCAAATTCTTTGACTTAAATCTCTGACTCTTTTTTTAGTATTATTTCAATAATATCCATCTCTGGTGGCTCAGGCACTAAAGAAGCTGCCTGTTTGCAAGAGAACAGGGTTTGATCCTTGGGTCAGGAAGATCCCCTAGAGATGGGAATGGCAATCCACTCCAGTATGCTTGCCTAGAAAGTTTCGTGGACAGAGGAGCCTGGAGGGCTCCATGGGGGTTGCAAAGAGTCGGACACAACTGAGCAACTAACACCACACATCTTTTAGCCATCAGTTTGTAAACATGTATTCTTATTTACATGATAGTCTGTCGACTTACTAGAAAATGTATTGTTATATTAGTGGATTAAGAAAGTTGTTGCATCTTACTGAAAAGACATTCATAATTGTTTGTAAATTGTGAGGGAAATTAAATAATTGACACTTATGATGCATATTTTAAGTAGCTGAGAAATAAAGGAAAGAATATGTATAATTTAAAATACACTATGGAGATGAAGTTCTTCATCTGTTACATCTTATTGTATAGTTTGAAGGCATACATGCATGTAGCCTGGCAGGGTACAGTCCTTGAGAGTCGCAAAGAACTGGACACGACTGAAGTGACTTAGCACACATGCACGCCTTCAAAAAATAAAATAAGGTGTAAGAAATTAAGAATTTCTTCTCCATAATGTGTTTTAAATTATACATGCATATTTATGTATATGTAATACATGTGTAGTATGTGATGACTGCATTAATTTTTGTGAATTGAGAAGAATAGACTAGAGCACCTGTAAATCATTTCACAATTTTAAAAACAAATTTATAATCCTTTTTAAATAGAGACAGTCAATATTTCTTCTTAAAATCAGATTCAAAATGTCAGCTAGAATCCAAATCTCATTTGCCAAGAAGAGATTGAGGTTTTTTTTTTTCCTGTCAATAACGTCTTCATTGGACTTTGAATCACAAGCATTTATAAAACTACCAGTGTTAAGGGGACACAAAAACATATTAGCTGAATAATTGATTTCATTTGCTCCCAACTGTCCAGGGGGGTAGGTTCTTGTCTTATTTATTTAGACAGAACATCTCTAGATCTAGGAAGAACTATCTGTTTGGTTTTACAAGCTTAGAGCAAACTTTTTTTTTTCCATTTTGAGTCTATACTCGTGGAGTGATATTCTAAATCATGTGTCATTTACCGGGGCTTTCTTTAATATTCCATGAACAATAATTCAGTTTAAACAAAAGAGGGCAGTCACAAAAACACATTAAACAAAACTTATTCAAATTATGCTTACTGAGACTATTCTGAATCATCTATCAGTTTGTTGTGGCCTTTATTTAGCTGGAAGTGCTGAAAGTTGAGTTTTACTTTAAGTTTACCTTTATTATGACTCATAATTTTACATTTCTCTTTATTTCTAAATATTCTTTTCTCATGTTGAATTTTTAATTTCTTTAAATTCAAAAGCCAAGGCTCTTCTCAAGATTGCATTTGTACAATATAGGCTACAATTTAAAGCCAAAGAGAACCTAACTTTGCATTTAATTTAAAATTCATATAATGCTTTTGCAATACTAAATTAAAATTGTAGATTTCATCAGACACTACACAGTGCGGAGCAACAGTGAGGTGTTAATTTTTAGGTCCTATTTGTTACTAGATGTGCACCATTATTAGCATTAACATATCTTTCATAATATGAAAGATATGATATCCACTAAAGCAGTGGATTTTAGCCTTGGCTACACATTGGAAACTTTAAAAAATATTAATGACTGGCTGCACTATCCTAGAGTGCAGACATAATTGGTCTGGGAAGGGGTATATGCATTTGAGTTAATCATTTTGAAAGCTTCCTAAATAATTTTAATAGATATCTCAGGTTTCACCTGCCTATGGCTGTAATAATAGCCAAGCCAAAAAAGCAGACAACAACAACAGCAAAAAAAAAACAAACAAACAAAAAAAAAACCACCAACAAGCAAAATCCTTTGAGAGCAATTGGAAGATGTAAATTCTTGCCCCACTGATAATCTGCATCCCTTGAACTTTTTGCTGGGATATCCTTTACTTATCAGCTTTCTCCTTAGTTGGGAGTGGTCATTAGGTATTATTAAAAGTCATGTGTAGTATCTGCAACCTCTCTTTCTGAATAACTGTGTTTTTACTGAGTTGCTTGCTTAGTTTACAGCTCATGTTATGCAAAAGTGCATTTATGAGAGCAGCTTACTTTTGGTCTACTTTGCACAGCACCACGACTTCTTGCCTATTTACTTTATATCCTTATAAAAGCAGAATGTTTGAAAGTACTTCTACCTTCGAAATGTTCTTTTGAAAGTCACCTGATTACCGAGCAACCAAAATTCTTTGCATATGCACGCCTTAGTCTTACCAGCATTTCTCTTTCAAATATAAATTTTAATCTCTGAGAGTTGTGATTTTCATGCATATTTTGGCTTCAGGCTTCAGGATGAATCACTGTGCTTGTAGCAAAATCTTTGTCAGAAATGGAGGTGAGCACCCAAAGGAGCAAACAGGAATTACCAGGGAGCTCTCTGGTTCCCGGTCCCCTCTTTGAAGAAGTAGAACATCATTGAACACAACTCCCCAGAGCTGTAGAAAGTTGCAGGCTCACAGAGTTGACTGTTTTTATTTGAAATATGAGCAGGGTTAAGATGAAATTCCTACTGAGGACAATTAAAATATATTTCAGAATATATCAGTATAATTTTATATAAATTTTCTCATCTTTGTTCAAAACAAAGACATTTAAATACCAGTTTAGAGTTAATCTGTGAGGGAAACAATGCCTAAAAAAGATAACTCTGTTAATCCTACCACTGGACGTACAATATTCTGATTTAATTGCTCTGCTTGCAGCCTGGGCTTTAGGATTTTTAACAACAACCCAGGTAATTCTCACATACAGCAAAATTTAGGAAACATTGCTTTAAATCTTCTGATTGAATCCAAGCCTCCAGATGTATGTAGGATCTTGTAGTTTGCATTGTAAGAAGCACTCTAGATGATACTATATACACATTAAAGTTTAATAACCACTGGTTTTACTATGTGCTGTTTTCTCCCAAGAATTTTTGAGTCTATTATTTGATGATTTTGTCCTTGCTTCCATGATTTGTGTTTTAGGTGTAAACAGTTATGACATTATTTTTTTTTCTTGGACTTTCCTAGTGGCTCAGTGGTTAAAAAAAAAAAAATCCACCTGTAATGCAGGAGCCACAGAAAGCTGGGTGGGAAGATCCCCTTGAGGAGAAAATGGCAACCCACTGCAGTATTCTTGCTGGAAAATGCCATGGACAGAGGAGCCTGGTGGACTCAGTCTGTGGGGTTGCAAAGAGTCAGACAGGACTGAGCACACATGCATTGTTTTTTCCCCTGTTCAAACACCATCTATGGTTATTTGCTTTGTGTAGGTTCAAGCACATACTAGGCATTCTTGTTTCCACTGACTTCTCCATTAGGACAGAGATAGCATAATAGAGCGGAAATGGTTTGTGTGTTTACAGATGCTACAAAATTGCTTGGCAGTGTTTAATCAACTACTGAGGTGTAGGGGTAAGCTTCTTAGACTCTTATCTCAGAATGTTTCACATTCTGACAATTACTCTCTGTCTAGCCTTGGGTAGGCTTCTCAATTGAGCTTTCTGCGCATGAGAAATGGTAGTTTTTAATATCTGTCTCTTAGAGGTGTGATTTGCATAAGGTTAGGGTTAGCAACATGTTGCTGTTGCTGCTGTTGCTGCTGCTAAGCCGCTTCAGTTGTGTCCGACTCTGCAACCCAATAGACGGCAGCCCATCGGGCTCCCCCCGTCCCTGGGATTCTCCAGGCAAGAACACTAGAGTGGGTTGCCATTTCCTTCTCCAGTGCATGAAAGTGAAGAGTGAAAGTGAAGTCGCTCAGTCGTGTCCGACTCTTAGCGACCCCATTAGTACTGTGTAATTTGTTAAGTGCTATGCTTTTTTTTTTTTTTTTTTGGTAGGGAGGGGGCATTCCCTGGTGGCTCAGCTGGTAAAGAATCCACCTGCAAGGTGGGAGACCTAGGTTCGATCCCTGGATTGGGAAGCTGCCCTGGAGAAACAGGGGAGCTAAAAAATTAGCGACTTCCACTTCATTTCACTTCATTATCTTTCCAAATGGTTGCTTAGACATGAAACATTCATTTGAACATAGTTTTAAAAAACAGTTTCATTAACTGTATACAAAAAAGAAAGCCATAAAACTTTCAGATATCTTCCATGTTACAGGGAGTTAAGCAAGTGAGGATAAGTTCTTGTCTTTTTTATTTAGTCAACAGCAATGAAACATGTATTTCTGAAGATCAAAAGGTGCAATCTGCACGTTCAGATTTTTTACTTTATGCAGAGAAATGTGTTCCTTCATTCACTCACCAAATATTTATTTATATTTTAGGTATTTATGAAATTATTAGACTATGTGTCAGGCACTCTTCATAGTGTTGAGGTTACAGTTGTGGCCAAAATAGGCATATGTCACTGTCCTTATGACCCTTAGGTACTACCAGAGACGGGTATCAATACATGCACATTGAGGGAAGGGGAGATACCAACCCAAAGGGGAGATCCGAACTGAAGTTATAAGGTTTATCACCAACACAGCTGGTTTATGACATGCTGCGTGACTGTTGTACATTTCTTTTTGTCATCTTCATAGTTTTTGTCCAATTATATCTTTTTTTTTTAAATGAGCTGAGAAATACGCAAGAATACTGGAGTGAGTTGCCTTGCCCTCCTCCAGGGGATCTTTCCGACCCAGGGATTGAAGTGAAGTGAAGTGAAGTCGCTCAGTCATGTCCGACTCTTTGCGACCCCATGGACTGTAGCCTACCAGGCTCCTCCCTCCATGGGATTCTCCAGGCAAGGGTACTGGAGTGGGCTGCTATTTTATTCTTGCCTGGAGAATCCCATGGACAGAGGAGCCTTGCAGGCTGCAGTCCATAGGCCTGCATAGAGTTAGATCCAACTGAAGCGACTTGGCATGCATGCACGCATGACTTATCAAAGAAAGATGCGGTTCAAGAATTGAGTACTTTAAAATCTTCGTTCTCAAAGGAACAACCACATCGGATTTAATTCTTTCTTTACATTACAGACAACTCAAGACAAACAGGACTGGAAACGAATTGTAGAAAGCAGTTAGCTGCTTAAAGCCTCCTAGAGGTCAAGACGATAAGACACAAATAAATGTATAAGAATCAAAAATCAAAGTTCATGATTTTACCAGCTTAAGAGTCACATATGAGAAATGAGTTAGGGACCTAAATATGCTGTTTAAGATATGCTGGTACCATAACTTTCTTGCAAAATCAGAGAGACTGTATACTCAATAAAGATGTGCTATCCGAATTTTCTAAGAACGCTTTAGTATTACAGTTCAAGTTCTAAAATTTTATTAACACATCTTTCTAACTAGGTCATATACTCACTTGGAGGTAATTGTTTGATCACTAGGGAAATATATATTATTGGTTTGAGAAATAAAGTAGCCACAGTGTTAACTTTTGAATAACATCATGTATGAATTAGAAATATGATCTTGTTTGGATAGAATATCCCATTAAATTTATTGAATTTATGTCAGGATATAACAAAGCACATTCATCAACTTAGGTGGTTTGCATTCAGCATAAGTTTGGTTTCCTCAAGTCTACAATTAAGCAATAAGACACAACAGCCTTTGAATTTTAATGGCAATTGGCAGGGTGCTGAATTGTAATTAAACCAGTGGAGATGATGAATTACTTACTGATTTAAACTGTGTACAGACTAGCCAACATAAAGCAAATAGTCTGTGGTTTTCTCTATTGATGTACATTTATCAGCAGTCCTGCATATGCTGTATAGACCATCTTAAAATGCAAGTGTCTTATGTAATTAGACAACTTTCTGAAGACTGTCTTTTGGCCTTCTAGCTAAAAATTAACTAAATTTACAGGCCATATTTTTTTCCTGGTGACCAAGAACTCTGCTTTCTCATTTCTATATCCCATTTATGCCCACAGAAGCTATTCAGCCAGTACAGTTGAGAATGTTTCTTATATGGGAATCCTTCTTTTCCCTCCCAAGTTAAAAAGAAAAATATATATAAAAGAACAGACTTGCTAAATCATCTGTTTTTATGGGCACTTAGCACACAAATGCTCCCCATTCTGAAAAGTACTTCTGTATGCAAATAGTTTAAATTCAAGATTGCATTTATATTTTAAAAACAAATAAGCTTTTAGTGCCGTGCCTATTAGGGACATTACTTTGCCAACGAAGGGATCCTGATCCAGGGATCAGACCCACCTCTCCGGCGTTGGCAGGCAGATTCTTTGCCACTGAGCCACCCGGGGCCCCCCAAACAAAGGAGAACCCTATGATAATACCTTGTCATATTACATAGAACTGATTTCACACAGATTCAGTCAAAATTGATATCTCTCTACTGTTTGACACTGGCCTTTTTAAAGCTTAATTTAATTTTTGTATGTTGTTTATTTTATTGAAGTATAATTACTTTATAAAGTTGTGTTAATTTCTGCTGTACAACAAAGTATATCAGCTATATAGATACTTATATCAACTCCCTCCCATCCCACTATCCCACCCCCATAGGTCATCACATTTTTAAAGGTGATTCACTTACAGGGATGTATAATAACCAGGGTGGCTCTTTTTCCAACGTAACCGATTTGTGCTTCCTATAAAGAGTATAGGATGGAAATAATATTGTTCCTTTATTAAAATGAAAAGATGCTTGCTCCTTGGAAGAAAAGCCAAGACCAACCTAGACAGCATATCATAAAGCAGAGATGTCACTTTGCCCACAAAGGTCCGTCTAGTCAAAGCTATGGTTTTTCCAGTAGTCATGCATGGATGTGAGAGTTGGATGATAAAGAAAGCTGAGCACTGCAGAACTGATGCTTTTGAACTGTGATGTTGGAGAAGACTGTTGAGAGTCCCTTGGACTGCAAGGAGATCCAACCAGTCAGTCGTAAAGGAAATCAGTGCTAAATATTCATTGGAAGGACTGATGCTGAAGCTAAAACTCCAATACTTTGGCCACCTGATATGAAGAACTGACTCCTTGGAAAAGACCCTGATGCTGGGAAAGATTGAAGGTAGGAGGAGAAGGGGACAACAGAGGATGAGATGGTTGGATGGCATCACTGACTGGATGAACATGAGTTTGAGCAAGCTCCAGGAGTTGGTGATGGACAAAGAAGCCTGGTGTGCTGCAGTCCATGGGGTCGCAAAACGTCGGACACAACTAACCTACTGAACTGAACTGAATATTCTTCCTTAATTCCTTTTTATCATTTTTCTTCTTGATGTCGGTGCACACCTGCACACCCAGTCTCTGCCCAGGGGTAGATAGCAAACAATTGAACTTGAAAGCCCCAGGAACACAACAATTCAGATCCTGAAGGGTAAGGGCCACAAATGAGCTTTTTTGACCCTGACTTAGGTGGCATCAGAAGTTTCTATTGCCCAGTGTGACTCTGGTAATGATTTTCTACTGAGAAGTCAGGAAGGTATGAGAGAACTAGGGTGGGGCTTCCCTCTTAGACTTCCCTTCCTAAGGGTGTATGTAGAATGAAATGCAACAAAAATCAAATCAGTAGAGATTTCTTTAAAATGTGTTATTTCTTTTTTTAAGCCAGAGATATTTTTATCCCAACCTAGCAAGCATAATTGGAATAAAATTAGCATGTAAGGAATTGAATTGATCCATGGATTAAACCCGTCCGTTCAGGATAGCACGGTTATTGTGGATCTAATCTAAAAACCAGTGTTGGCTGTGTGGCTGTATAGAGATTGGACTCTGTGCTGAATAAGGATGCTGGGCCTCTTTGCAGTCCTCAGTTTGGAAATCTCATGATAACACTGATTACCCAGTAAACTAAGAAGCAGTTATTACGAGGCATGCTTGCTCTCATCTCCTTGCCAAAAAAATAAAGGTCTGTTTTATTTTTAAAGTCTTTGAAGTAGCTTTAGGAATTGTTCAACAGTTAATGAGTATCACACAGTGACAACAGTTACCAAGGATGAATATGTTCCTTTTAAATGGCTTGGAGGATCTAGTGGGGATATTCAATTATGGAAGTGATTTACTGTGCTGTGTTTGAATCAGTCACAGAGAAGCAAAACAGGTCACATTTTGGACCTGCTGAAGTTCATAAATTGACCCAAGAAGATAGTGCAACTACTATATTACAATAATTGCAGATCATCTCGTCATGGCTTTAATCTTTTTAAAATATTCATAATATTATACATATATGAGATATATATATATATATATATATGTGTGTGTAAGACATGGAAAGACCTGAAGGAACATTTTGGCCAACCCAATACATAGTGTTTCGTTTGTCATGTACAAATGATTTATCTAAATGAGTTACACTTGAGACTGGAGAATAAGGAGTAGATTTCATAATAATTCAGACATGACACTGAGTGAAGTCTCTATTTTTTACTTTCCTGGGGTGAGCCTACCACAGTGCCACTTTTTTTGTAAGTAAAGAGTCAAATTTGCAGGTGATTTGTTTAAATTCACCTATGTGTCTCTGAACACTTAAGGGTGCTACTTTCTCCACTTATATGGGAAAAAAAATATGACATTACTGCATTTTGATAACTTTGGTATGGCACACAAAGTGTTTTTTTCAAAATTCAAATTCAGATTTTCTTCTAAAACGTTAGCTAAACTATGATTTTCCTACGATATCTCAACTCTGAAGCATAAACTGAACATGAAGTTTTCACCCACTCCTTGGTATATTAATTTTGGTCATATTTCACAATTTCACTTATATTATTAAGCAACACTTACTTTCTTTTCCTTAATTTTTAATGACAAAAATATTAAACCATTATTGGTCATCTGTTGGTCATCGCTGCTGTGCACGAAGAAACCGTATTGTTTTAAACAGTCTATCTGCTGAAAAGTGGTGCTGTTTTTTTCTTGTATACTCTCATTACAGATCATGTCTTTTATTGACATGTGTTTTCCCAAGCATCAGAAGCATCTGTCCACTGATATATTGCAGCTGCTGCTTCTCTGAAATTTTATATCCTTTGGGGTCAGTGAGCATCTCCCACTGGCATGTCCCTTGGTGGCTTTATATCGGTGTAATTAATTCTCAGTTTAAATCTTTTCACCTGCTGTCAGCCAAGAACCAGTTATAGAAAGCTCAATTGTCAAAGTTCGTCGATCTTAGACAACAAAAGTGACGAGTGTACACTCGAGTCTCAAACACTTTCCTTTTTTTCTAATTATACACCTGCTCACTGGCGTAGTTGTCAGTCACACACATCAGCAGGGTCCCCACATTTGAGGGAGAGATGCATGTCTGTAAGGCAAGGATTTCAAGTCCTAGGATGGAAGACGTAAAGGCATGTTTTCACTATGACTGTGGTTGATCTATTATGTATGAAAAAATGTAAAAAAAAAAAAGTAAAATGTAAAATTTTTACATTTACAAAAAAATGTAAAAATCCAATTTACAATAGTTTGGGGCATGAAAGAGGGGCAGTGCTACAAAAGATGTAGATACCTGAATCATGTCAAATGTGGGATTTAAAATTAAGCAGATCACTAGGTTTGCAGTTTACCTGAAAAATTCAATTTCACATTCTTCCCTACAGTACCAGAATTATATACTTTCCTATCTGTCTGCAACATAGGTTAACTTTGAAGTTACTGATAGCTAAATATAATGATAGGAGGATTTCCTTACTAAACCATAGATTTCTCTCCTTTTTACTCCAAGTCCTTGGACCCAATTTTCATGTAAGCCTTCTCTCCGCTGCACACAGCTTTCACAGTGGACCTCTGAACTCTTCATGTTACCTTCTAGGTCTTTCAATTGCTCTATTTGATTTTTCTTAAGATAAATAATTGCCTGTAAAGGAGAGATCTTGGTTGTTTTCCTACCACCTCTCCCTTCTCAACAATTTAATTTGTTGCCAATTAGTTTAACAGCTGGATTAATGGAAGAGCTCTGAGGTACTGGATGAGTTTCTTAAACCCTGAGCTTTCCTTTCCTTTCCTCTCAGTTTGAGATAAGTACCTCTGCCTTAGAGGCTTATTATGGGGAATGAAAGAAAGTAGTGTAAAGTGCTTAAATGGGTACAAAGCATTTGGCAGGAGGTACGTGCGCAACAAATGGTCTCTATCATGGTTTTGTTGTGTTTTTATTGATGTCTACTCAAGACGAAGGAGTTTCCCAGGTGTCTCAGTGGTAAAGGATCCACCTGTAGTGCAGGAGACACAAGAGATGTGAGTTCGATCCCTGGGTTGGGAAGATCCCCTGGAGAAGGAAATGGCAACCCACTCCAGTATTCTTGCCTGGGAAATCCCATGGACACAGGAGCCTGGCGGGCTCCAGTCCATGGGATCGCAAAGAGTCAGACACAGCTGAGCGACCAGACAACAGCAACGAGTCAAGATGACCTGGAAAACAGGCCTCACAGGAAGTGACTGAAGAAAGGATAAAGAGGTTACCCATTTCTGTAACTTGGAGTAATAGATGGGCAATGCCTAGACAAGCCGAGATTGGGACAGATAGTTAGAGTGGAAATCTTTTAAGTAAAAACAAATCAGGTAGGCTTAGCTCTACACGAAGATAATTATATTTTGCAGGTTTATGTTATGCTTTCTTTGGTAAAATAGATGTTTGTTCTTCAAATTAAGTTGTGTTATTCTGTTTTAGCTTATAAGCTATTCTAGAATGGCTAGAAATATAGTTTGTGGGGAAATCTTATTGGTACATTGCAATTCTGCCTAAGATATCTCTTCATAAATACTGATAAAACTCTCCCTACCATCCAAACACTTAAGTGTATGGCTTTGATCCTCAAAAGAAGATAAGAGGATTTCAACGGATGTTGTGGCTAAGACAGGGACTCCCCCATCATGACAGTCTTGCTTGAGTTGACATATGACATACATATATATCTTTTTCACCATTATAAGAAAGCTGGAGGATTAACCAAAAAACGAGGGTGGAGTGTATTATCCAAAATACCTTGTACAGCAGACGGAGGAGCTGCTTGGGCAGGCATCCAAGCTCAAGTCCTTTGGAGGCTCCAGAGCTGATGGGGAAATACATAGTTTGCTTGGGAATGATTTCTTTATCACAATTGCAGCATTTGGGTTTGGTCCAGAAAATATTTCCATCTAAAAGAAGTTTTAAGAAAATAACAAAAGAGGCAAAAACTAATCTTTCACTGCTGACAGTCTGACACAGAATATTCTTAGTGGATCCAGGCTTCGTTGAGCTTTTGAAGGTTTCATATGTCAGTGGATATTTTTTCCTAAGACAAAGGCTCTGGTCAGAAGCTGGAAATGAGAGCATCTTGAAGTCAGGGTTCACGTCTTAGTCACCTTGATTTTCTGAGAGCCTTCAGTTCCTAATGGGTAATAGGCACTCAGTAAATGCATCTTGGCCGAGGGATTGAGTGGGCAAGGGAGTGAAGAATGATTAGGATGATCTGCTCTTTGCTTGGATTATCTGTGTCCTATACCTTTGTGCATAGTCACTACCATTTCTTACAGTCCCTGGTTTTTTCCTTTGTGTTGTTTTGATCACCAAGACCATAGCTGGCAGTCCTCTATGAGACCGAAGAGTAAAGATGTTTCTCAGATTATTACGTTTGCTAACAGCCCTCTGGGCTTCCCAGGTGGCGCTCGTGGTAAAGAACCTTCCAGCTAAGGCAGGAGACATAAGAGACATGGGTTCAATCCCTAGGTAGGAAAGGATCCCCTGGAGAAGGGCATGGCAACCCACTCCAGTATTCTTGCCTGGAGAATCCCGTGGACAGAGGAGCCTGGCGGGCTACAGTCCATGGAGTTGCAAAGAGTCAGACAAGACTGAAGCAACTTAGCAAGCACACACACAACAGTCCTCTATGAGACCAAAGAGTAGAGACGCTTCTCAGACTATTATGTCCACTGGTAAATTTTACTATTTTCTCCATTTTACATCAACTCATGCTGATGCAACAGCTGGATCCTGATGGCATCCAGGGTCCTGGTTAAGTTTATAGAAAGAAAGGCAGGGGATGTAACTCAATAGAGCATCTTTCTCAGAACTTCAGAGGGCAAACTTAACCTCTTATTTCTTCAGTTTCTTGCTAGTAAGAGGGGGAAAAAATAAATTCAAATGAAAAGTAAGAGATTAAGTGTTTCTTCAAAGAAGACACTGCCAAACCAAGTAATAGCATTCATAATGAGGAAATTGTGTGCCTGAGGCCATAATGGACAGAAGGAAAGAGCATAGCTTGTCTCTGCCTTGCTCTTCTGAATAATGTATCATTTTTTAAGCATAGAAAAGTCCCAAAGAATTAATCAGTGTTTACACTTTAGAGAAAATTTTGTATTTCAGGTTTATTTATTTATTTTTTAATTTATGTGTCAGACACTTCAAAGCTTCTTTTGCTAATTCCATTAATTGAAAGAAAAACTTCACATCCACTGATTAAAGGATGGAACCAGAAAGATGAAGTGAGGGGGAAAGAGGCGGTAAAAACGTGATTATTAAATAAAGTGAGTGTGGCCTGAACATTGCCAGAACTCCAGATGCCCATTGAGAAAAAAAGGCCTGTGATCTTGAGATTATAACCGTAGGTTAATTCATGTACCTGTTTGGAAATAGCCACTTGAGTTCTTAGAATAATTGAGCAAGAAAGCTCTGTTCTTCCTCTTACAAAATTCTTTAAAGATGAGAAAAAAGAGCAGGTGCAGCAATGTGACCTTAAACATGTTTCTTTGAAAGAAACTAAAGTTATTTTACACAGTTTTTGAAACCTGTCCATTGAGTCAGAATTGATAAAGAAATTGAGTTTAGCAAAATAACAATTATACTTCACATAGCAATAAAGAAAAATTTCCCATTGTTAGCAGTGATTATCTTTACATTGCAGAAATAAAGATAATTTTAAAGCATACTTTCTATATGTGAATGTATGACTTTTACTCTCTGATGAAAATAAATATTATAAATACTATGTAGGATTTCTCTGTTTTAACCTAAAGAGTTTTGTAATGAGACATCTGTACAATAGAATAGAACATATGCTTGAGGGCATAAGAAGGTTAATCAAGTACAAAAAATAGCATATTTTTCTCTATTAAAATATGTAAAAATCATGCTGAGATACACTGAATTTTTAATCCAGGCAAACTAAAATATCATCTGTGCTCAGTAATTATTTTGAATCTCTGTAGCTATAGCATTTTATATAATTTTGCCTTTATTTATGACATATCAAAATGGTGACCCAGGTAATTATAAAGGAATAAATTGATATTGTGTTATTTGTTAGACAGTTGTATTCATATCACTTACAAGTAGATTTTTAATCCCTTTCTTTTGTTATGCTACGTACAAGTGTGAGAGCAAGAAGTTCCAAAAATCAAAGACGTTAAATATTGAACAAAACTTTTAAACCTACAAAGCTAAGAGAGCTCATCCCTGCTCTTGCTAATAACCCCTCACCCACCTGTCCATGTTCCTCTCCTTATTCCCCTCTCAAACCATCCTTGACTTCTGCATACTCAGGTACGTGAAAACTTTTCATCCCATCATGACTCAGATAAAGTAAAGAATCCGCTGGCAATGCGGGAGACCCAGGTTTGATCCCTGGGTCGGGAAGATCCCCTGGAGAAAGGAATGGCAACCCATTCCAGTATTCTTGCCTGGAGAATTCCATGGACAGACAAGCCTGGCGGGCTACAATCCATGGGGTTGCAAGAGTCAGACACGAGTGAGTGACTAGCACTTCATATCTAGCTCACACCTAGTTTTTCTTGGAAAAATGCTTTGGGGAAATCTACATAAGGGAATGTTACCTCAGTGGTTACATCATCCTCTTCCTCCAGCTTCCATGCATAGTATCTTGGGTGAGCTGCCTGCAGACAAACACAGCATTTTTAAGTCAGTTGTAGGGGGAGGGCGGAATTAACAATGCGATGGCCCTCATTTGGTTTCATTCATCTGCTTTTGCCAAAGTGTCTTCAATCTCTCTTCCCTTGTCTCGAGTGCTTCTTAAAATGTAAGGTTAAGGGCAGCCTCACAGCCCTGGTAGCTGCAGCATCACAAAAGAATTCCAGGTGGGCGTCCAGGAGCTGATGGACCTTGTCTGTGGTTAGCCCTCTGGGTGCCATTTGTTCAGTCAGTGAGCCTTCTTTAAAGGTCTGAGACTTGGACACACTTCATAAACCAACCTTTCATCTTAAAATGAACTCCTGAGCACCTTTCCTCGACTGCCTTTCACAAACCTCTGCCGTGTGTTTCTCACACTTAACAATTTACTGTCCCCTGTCCCCTTCTTGCCACAACAATGCTATTACTGGACTTTCCCATAAATATCGTTACTTGATGTAGGCTCCCACTTTTGCCTACTTTCCACGAGCTCAAATTCAGTATCGAGAGCTAGTAGGGAAGTCAGTCTTCCTCTAGTTTACAGCATCTCCATTCTTTCCTCCACTTGACATCCTGGGCTCTCTCCCCAACATTCAGAAATGCCCACTTTGTTGGTACAAATGGTTATTGTACGAATAACTGTCTAGGAGACTAATAAATTTGCTTACTTCTTTTTTTACTTGCTCATTACTTATACATCATATTGTTGACAGTTATCAAAACTATTTTGGAGACACGAAGACTTATCTGCAAAGATTTATTGCATGATTATTCAGAGTAAGTCCAAAATTGGAAAAAAAACAAATATCCGGCAACTGGTAAATGGATGAACAGAGAACTATGCATCCAGACAAGGGAATGTTATTCAACAATAAAGAGAAGCATAATACTGATTCCCTTAGGTCAATCTCAAAAACGTCATGCTAAGTGAAAGAAGTCAGACCAAAAAATCCCCTAAATAACATATGGCTGCATTTATATGAGATTTTTCTAAAGATAAAACCATAGCCTCCCACAGCAGATAAATAGTTTTCTAGGAGCAAAGGTGAAAGAAAGGATAGATTGTAAAAGGCCTGAGGAACTTACAAGGATGCTGGAAATGTTTCAAATCTTCAGTCATGGTTATGAATGCATGATTGTTTATATTTACTAAAATTCACTGAATTGCCCTCTTAATGGGTAAATTTTATGGCATATAAATTCTGGCGGCTCAGTGGTAAAGAATCCACCTGCAATGCAGGAGATGCAGGCTCGATCCCTGGGTCAGGAAGAGGGAATGGCAACCCACCCCAGTATTCCCATGGAAAGAGGAGCCTGGCGGGCTACAGTCCATGGGGTTGCAAAGAGTCGGATACAGCTTAGCAACTAAACAGCAAAAAATTTAAATTCTGCTTTAATATGTAAAAAATGATGGAGATATATTTTTTAAAATCCTCAAAACTATGCTTTTCTATAGGTCCATTTTACACAGTTTTCAGCTTCCCCTTCTTTGGACAGTGTTTCTTAAACTTTAATGTGCACACAACTCACCCGGGAATCTTGCTAAAATGCAATTCTAGGTCATGGTTGGGACCAGAGTTTCTGCATTTACCAGCTCCCAGGTGATGCCTGTGTTTCTGGTCTGGACCATGCTTTTAGAGGAAGTGTTTAGCTGTCTCTCCACTATTTTGGCTTGTAAGGGTTGCTTGACTTCCATTACAAATAAGCAGAAATGCTCATCCTATCATCCAATGATTTATGATATGGAAAAGACCTGTGTGATGATTAAATTCTGTAGCTGTGTTGGGTGTTTAGGTCCTTTGACCTTTAAAATGTAGGTTGTTGCCTGGTTCTGCTCTCAGAGGCCATTTAAATTAAACCCAACCATCATCTTAGTTCCTCTGATTCTTCATCAAAGCCCAGTTGTTAAGATTGTTTTAGGAACAAGCAAGCATCTCTGAGGATAGTGTTCTAAAGGAGCTGCTTACCTGTGTACACTTTCCATTAGAGGTAATGTAACTCAAATACATGAAACTTTTCATTTTGTTTATTTTTCATTGATAAATAAAGTTTTTATCAGTAAAAATTTTCATTTATGTACCAACAAAATTTTTAAAAATTTTATTGAAACATAGATGACTTACAATGTTGTATTAACTCCTGCCCTACAGCAAAGTGACTCAGTTATACCTATATATACATTCTTTTCTATATTATTTCCTATTTTAATTTTAAATCTATCAGTTTCTAGAAGACTTTATACAGAGTCAGTCTGAATTTTCTTTTTTTCTTTTTCTGACCAAATAGTGTTTAAGGTTCAGAAATCAAGGACATGGTAATGGTGACTTAGAGGGAAGGCATGGGTGGGGGGATGAACACAAATCTGACATCCAGGAGATCCAGGTGTGGGTGGAGGTCTGGCTGCTGCCTGTGAGTACTATGGTGAGGTTGGTATTGCATCTTTCTTCACCTGCCAACTAGAAATGTTTTCCCATGGACTTCTCCCCTTTGGGAGTCTGTTCAATCCTTTGGGCCTCTTCTAAGAAAAGCATTTTGAAATGCACAAACTGATGGCTAAGGAAAGCAATTACATTGAAATGCGCTTTTTCAAAATATAAAAAAATGATATAATGATGTAGATTTTAATTAACATATTAAGTAAGATCTGGTGGCAAATCTAAATAGTGATGAGCGTAAATATTTTGAGGTCTCTGCAACTAATTATAAAATGAAAATACCTCTACTTTCTATAAATGACAAAATGTTAGGTATTGAGAATACCATTGTGGCTTGCTGCTTATGTGCACAGTGGAAGAAAATGTGGAAGTTCAGTAAAAGACTCATGAAAATAAAGGTATATGCTTGCCTATTTTAGTTTGCAAAGCTTCACTCACTTCTTAGGAGTAAAAGCATCTTCCCTAGGAACTCTCCAAGATCTAAAACTTACCAATTAACTGATGATGATTTGAGTAATAGTATATAGAGTTTCCAATCATGTAACACTGTTAAATAATTCTATTATGTACTTTCCAGAGAGCAATCCAACTGGGGAAGTCAAGTATTTTTCAATCGCTTTTATTGTAGATGAGGGAACTTCAGTAGAATTGAAGTGGTTTAGCAGTCATGTAACCAGTTGGTGATAAATCCCTTGGTACCAGATCTAATAACATGTTCTGGGACCCTTTTTCCTATCATCTCTCAATTTAGGAAATTAAGTAACACGTTTATTTGTTCATCTTTCACTGGATAATTCAAACAGTAACAGAATTACTTCTTAGAAACCTTCAAACTTTAGACCTAAAAGATAAGCTTAAATATTTAGGCCAATCCTTTCATTTTAGGGGTGCAAAAGGGAGGCTTATAGAAGTTGTGTCATGCCCAAAATCACACTGAGATGGTCCAGGCTCTTCCAAATTTGCCCTTTGGTACCTCATCATAAAAAATACAAGATTCAGAGATTTCTCTGAAAAAAAAACAAAAACAAAAAGAAACAAGATATTTTGGAAACTATAAAATAAGCATCTTTGTCTGTATGAATGGACTGTGAACCAGCCTGAAAAAAAGAGCCCCCTTAGGTGTTGGTTAGTGATAACCATAATGCTGGAGGAGTTATGTGAGTGGAATGTGAGGAGGAAGCTGTAAGCAGAGATGAATAGAGCCAGGATGATGGAGGGCTGAAGTCCTGTGGCTGCCCACTAAGGAGACAAGGGTCTGGCCTGGGTGAATAAGAGATTCGTGGCACCGCAGGAGTGATGCTGTCATTCAGGTATTAGGTAGGCCAGGAAGCCTGCTCTACCTGATGCTAGGAACTGCATTTATTACGGCATTATTATTATTCACTTTAATGCATGTAAAGTGAATTATGGTGTTGTTCACTTGCAATGCATTTTGGGAAGGACAGAGCTGTGATTATTATAATATGTACATTAGGCAAGTGATAATGAAGTGGGATTTTAAAAATCATGTCCTGGTACAGTTGTGTATACACACCATGCATGTGTGCCTGCTAAGCTGCTTCAGGCGTATCTGACTCTGTGCGACCCTATGGGCCGTAGCCCACCAGGCTCCTCTGTCCATGGGATTCTCCAGGCAAGAATAGTCGAGTGGGTTGCCATTCCCTCCTCCAGAGGATGCACCCAATCCAGGGATCCTACCCGCATCTCTTGTCTCCTGCACTGGTGGGTGGGTTCTTTACCACTAGCACCACCTGGAAAGCCCACAAATACCGTGAATGTGAACATAAAGTCGCTCAGTTGTGTCCGACTCTTTGTGACCCCAAAGACTGTAGCCCACCAGGCTCCTCCGTCCATGGGATTTTCCAGGCAAGAGTACTGAAGTGGGTTGCCATTTCCTTCTCCAAGGGATCTTCCTGACCCGGGGATCGAACCCTGGCCTCACAATTGTAGGCAGACATTTTACCATCTGAGCTACCAGGGAAGTTCATAGGGAATACCAAAATGATTGAGATGTAGATGCACTTTTCAAGAAGCTTGCAATCTAAATAGCTCAGAGGTCAGACCCTTGATTCAAATACAGACTCTGCCAAGTCACTAGCTAGTTATGTTGCCTTAGGGAGTTTCTTCCTCTACAAAGCATGACTCATAATGAAAACATCTTAATAGGATTGCTGTGAGGAGTGAATGTGTTTATTAGATAGCTGGCCCTGTTTGTAAGATCATCAACTAACACCATGACCCATTTAGCCAAGAGTTAATCTCAGTTAGTTCAAGAGTCTTAGGATTCAGGATGAGCTTTTCATTCTCTGTTGTATTAAAATCCTTTAGTCTATCATGCATCTTGAATGAAATTTTTACCCTGGATCCAGAGAGCAAAATTGTTTTTAGCTGTCACTGCTTTGCTGTGAGTCCCCTTTCCTGTTTGACTTTGCTAGTTGAGGTCGTCACCAGAGATGTCACCAGTCATCTCAGCTGGTGAGATGTTGTAGTGTAACTGATTTGTACATTTGTAGTGTAACTGATCAATTGTGAAGTAGAGAAGAAATATGAAGTCCTTTCTTCACTATCATGAGTTTTTACTATTTTTAGATTTTATGATAAGCTCTTCAGAGCCTGCACCTGGGACAGCCAGGTGCATGTATGGTGACAATCACAGACATGACATGAAGCTAATGACTGCTGTGGTGGTTAGGGGTCATGGTAAAAAGCTAGATGGTTAAGTATTTTTAATCATGTTTTCTGAAAACAGAAATAAAATCTGGAACCTAAACTGAGCTCTTTTTTCTAGGTAAAGTATTTTTCTATGCACACTTTCGTTAATTCATTGTAACATATTGTTTCACCGTACAACATATACAATAAGTGAAAAGATTTGCCTGGATTTTGAAAATATACGCATCACTGTCACACTTTTAATATAGGACATATAGGCATGTGAAATAGCACTGTATCCGTTCTTCAACCTATCAGAAGTCAGGGACTCCAGAGGGCTTTAAAGCTTACTCTCAAATTTTGTCTACTTTCTGGTTATTAATTAGAATGGAAGAGCATAAGATGAATTCATAGAATTCTTATCTGAGAATTGTAGTAAGGACCAAAATATAGTTTTCACATAGTATAGGAAAAGAACAAATTGTAAATTATATCATGCACTAAATTTCTATATTTTATGAGCATGTTTTCTTTACATTAATTGTAAAGTATTGAAAAATAACATAAGCTTTGGATTTTTCTATTTAATATCCAGACATCACTACCTTCATCCAATATATGTTCAAAGCTTTTACCTGGAAAAAATTTCTAAAAAGACAAGTTAGCTTAATATCTTATCTATTTGGAGACCACTCTACCAGTAGGTATTTCCAGATAATAAAAGCTGTTTGGTGTTGTAATGCCTCTCAACAAGAGAGTGAGGTGAAACTGCAGCCTCCAACCATATGTATTACTAATAGCTTGTTCTGGTTCTCCGAGCAAAAGCTGATTTCTCATACTCTAGATTTGGGATAGAAGCATAATTTTTTATATTTTATTAAGGAATCTTAACTAAATTTCTTATTGTAATGTTTAAGATATAGAAAGTATTAAATTAACAGCTTTGTAATATTAAATATGTCATTACAAATTTTTATTAAGTTAAAAAAGTCATTTTATTGCTAAATAATGACTAATTAATAGATAAATGTTATAAGAAGCACAGAAAGAGAGAAATGTGGAAGAAAAGAAAAAAGAGAAAAAGAAGAAAGGGAATAGGCATGAGAGATAAAGACAGAAAGATATTCAGTAGATTCAGATATGTGTATGTTACAGTAAATGGTGTTCTCATGTAATTACTTATATGGGAAATCATTTGATTTTGGAGCCCAGGAAAATAAAGTCTGTCATTGTGTCCATTGTTTCCCCATCTATTTGCCATAAAGTGATGGGACTGGATGTCATGATCTTAGTTTTTTTGAATGTTGGGTTTCAAGCCAGCTTTTTCACTCTCCTCTTTCACCCTCATCAAGAGGCTGTTTAGTTCCCCTTTGCCTTCTGCCCTTAGAGTGGTATCAGCTGCATGTCTGAGGTTGCTGATACATCTCCCAGTGATCTTGATTCCAGCTTATGACCCACGTGCATGCCTCTGTAATTGTTATCACGTCATTCCTGCCAGAACTTCCGTGAAATTGTTACAGTTGACAATACTGAAGCCCAATTTTAGCTGTCCTCTTCTCTTTGAATTATTCTCTCTAAGCATTTTTATGAAGTCTTTCTTGTCTAATCTTTTACTATATCCCTGTCCTCTTGTCTTTCTCCTTGCTTTGGGTCGTCTTCCTAATATCCTAAGAATAGTTCACTTTGGGAAGAGAATGATGGGAAGTGGTCTTCCAGGTAGAATAGAAACAAAATTCTGAATTTGAAATGGTGAGAAAAAGTAATGGCTATTGCAAAGTAATACCACACCATCTATTTATTCAATCCCGCCCTCCCCCGCCCCCCCCCACCCCGCTCCGTTTGACTTCTCAGTGTTTCTGTCAGTACCACACATTATTCAAATTGATGTAAAGCCATGTTTCTCGGCTCTAAATCTTCTTTTCCAGCACCAAACTATGAAAAGAGATCTTTTACTGGAGCAAATCCCCTCTGCACTGCAAAAGCAGTGCTTTTACCCTTACGGCTCTCAGGCACCCCTCTGCTTATCAAGAGAACAACAGCTGAGTTTGGGCAGGAGTGAAGGAGGCTTAGGAGACATGGCATCAATGTCACACCCAGGCATTGATGTGACTTTTCTATCCTCTGGGCTCATGGAGCCTAAGAAACTTCAGATTTGAAAGACAAAAGGGATATCAGCGGTAACAGCTTTGAATGTGAAATGAGAAAGATCAGACAGGAGAAAAAAAAAAAGTATCTTCAACCTTCCATCCCCGAATGGACTTGAGTTACAGAAAAAAGTCAAGTAACACTGAGATTCGAGTAGATATGCATGAATTCTGTACACCCATGATGCATTAAAAATTCACCAGAAATCTTTCATATGCAGCAACTATTTTATGTTTACTGTGTCTGTATGAGGTAGTCTTTGCTTCAGACCAGCTCATCGCCAAGTGATTAATGCTTTTAATTAAACATACCTCTGCCTAATACTAGAATCCAATAACTACTAATAGTTTTAGGAAATAATAGTTCAAAATTGAAGTGACCTCAAAATTTTATGAATGTCGTGCCAAGGTCATTGGTTATCCTGATTTTCTCATTACTTACTCTAACCCACACAATCATAAGTCCAACACACACACACACACACACACACACACACACACGCACGCACACACTCACATGTCTCTACCTAATCCCATAGTTCAGTCGTTTATACAGGCAATTGTTTATCTGAACAGCCCTCCAAGGGACACAGGAAAACACAACTCATCTTCCCACACAAAATGTAAAGTGACAACTCACAAGATGTATATGATTTAAAATTTGTGTTAGTCTATTAATTGCAAAATTTTTCACTGACCCACAGGCATATATATATATATTTTTTTTTTAAAGAATGAGTTTTTTAAGCAAATATATCATAAAATAAAAATAGACTAACATACACTTTAGGCATTTCTGTTAAGAAGAAATTTTTATTTTAATCCCAAAGATTTCTATCCCATTGCTCAGTCATCTGTCATGGTGAAATTTTATTCACTGCTATTTAGACAACTACCATTGTCAGTGAATGAGTTCTGTCCTTAATGGAATGTAATACTTAGAGAATGTGATCAAGGCTATGTTTTGAGTTTTAAAGTCCCTAAATGTCTCTGGGATTCACATATAATGCCATTTGAATTTAGTTTCCCATGGTTAAAACATAAACAGTTTAATATTTCATGAATTTTTTCATTTTTTCCATTATATTTGATAATATAACATTGAAAAACACATCTGCTATATTTTTATAGGCCAAATATATGATACTTCTTTATGTTTTTACAGATCAAAGTATTAAACTATATGATGTAATGTTCATGTCTAGTATGGTAGCTTAATTTACCAAAATGTAATCTTCAGGAATGGTTTTAAATCTATCAATGAAAAATTAAAAAAAAAAAGTTTAAAGAGAAAAAAGAAAGATATGTAAGATATATATTCCTGTGTCCATATAAGAATGCCATGACTTCTTATAAGAAACTTTAATAAGAAATGCTTTGTTACATTTTTTTTCTATTTTATCTCAAGATTCTTTTAGTATAAGAATGTGAGAAGTCTTTTGTATTCCTGATTTGTTTTGAAGCGTAATTGTGAGGACCTAGATGAGAGAAAAACAGTTATGTCTTTGAAAAAAAATTAAGACGTCATAATTTCTCATCAGTTGATCAAGGCATATTCAATTTTAATCACCATTTCCTCCCCTAAAGACCAATTAGACATCTGAGATGTGGAATAGTATTGTTCAAACTTCAGTCTATATTTCTTTTTCTTACCGATTATTTTCTGGACAATTTGACATATGAGTTACAATTTCAATAAAATCAGCTGCCTATGAATCAACATAATAATTATTCTAAGGTCAAATTATTTTATCATAGGATATTTTTCAGATCAGAGGCTGAGATAAAAACCAGAAAGTTACCCCAAGCTTTTCTAGAACATTCATCCTTAATTTAAAAACTAATCCTTCCCTCCTTATTTGTTGGATTTGCATCACACCAAAGTATTTGTGTGGAATTAAATGGTCTACTACATGCTCTTAATATATTTTATCTTTATTAGTATTCTAGGGGAAATATGTAAGATATATGGAGATCAGATTTGTTTATTTTCTTCCACTAGAAAAAAATAGACACTTGAGTTAAGTTTTGTTTTGGACCAGCGTGTATCTAAGGACAGAAAATGCCTTTAGCAAATACTTCCATAATTTAAAAAAAGATCTTACTGTCTACTGATTTTTTGTTGTTAGTCACTAAGTTGTACCCAACTCGTTGCAACCCCATGTACTATAGCCTGCCGGGCTCCTCTGTCCATGGGATTCTCCAGGCAAGAATACTGGAGTGGGTTGCCATTTTCCTTCTCCAGGGGATCTTCCCGACCCAGGGATTGAACCCATGTCTCCTGTGTTGACAGATGGACTCTTTACCACTGAGCCACCAGGGAAGCTCTACCGTCTACTGATAACCATGTGCATTTTCTTAATCCATACTTTCCTTATAGTTTTCTATCTCTGAATAAAAAAACTGACTTTTTGAAATAACTTTAAGACAATGAAAGGGTAATATTGCTTTTATAAAGACTGTACTAAGCATCCATGTTTTTATTGAATTGGAACACACAAGTCAGAGCAATTCATAACAATTGTTTTAGTGTATCCCTAAGGTTGATAACTTTCATTTTCTTTCAGGTCATAAATTTTAAAATTGAAGGAAAAGAGTATAATTTATTTTCAAAGCAGTGAGTGTGTGTGCACACTCAGTCATGTCTAACTCTTTGTAACTCCATAAACTGTAGCCCACCAGGCTCCTGTGTCCACAGAGTTTCCCAGGCAAGAATACTGGAGTGAGTTGCCATTTCCTTCTCCAGGGGATCTTCACGACCCAGGAATCTAACATTGCAGGGAGTTTCTTTACCATCTGAACCACTAAGGAAGCCCCTTTTCAAGAGAAGCCTAGAAATCTCAATTTTATATAAGTCCTCCTGATTTTTAAATGTGAGTTCAATTGGTTAAGGAAAGAGAAAAATGAAAGGGGAAAAAAGAAAATATGTATGCACAGTCTTTGTTTCATGATGTTTGATTTATGGCTAACAGCAAGCCTGATTTTTGATAGCCCTTTTGCAGTGGCAGTCTGGGGCAGAAAGCAATAATATTTTCTTTAATTTTTTTTTCCTTCACAAAAATGACCTTGATCTTAGTTCTCCTCATGAAATAAGACTTCACTGTGCTGTTCAGAGTTTTCAGGTGTGCTGGAAACTTCCAAGGTGCCTATCGTTATGATAGGCAGTGATGAGTTATGACATGTGTCCTGTACATCAATTGTCAACCCAAGTGGCACTAAAGTGAAAAGCTGTCATTTGGTACCAGAAACCGCTTTGCTTTCCTTCCTATTATTTCTGCGATCCAAAGGGTGTCTAGGTTTGAATCGGGGCTCTTTACCTCTGATCTAAGGGTTTCATTAGACATAAGAAAATAGCTTATGGTTCATTGTAAATGGTCATCTTTTTATCACCTTCCGTAATTCTGTGTGTCTTTTCTTTTCACTTTTTCTACCTGAATTCTTCTTAGACTCTGTATTATTAGTAACATGACTTCTGGTTTAATATTCCCTGTGAGAATTACAGATCTTTTTACTGTACCCATTTTGATTTGCAATTTGCTTTCTCATTTGTCACAAATAAAGGCTAAATGAGGCTTCAATAATATCTTCTATTTACCTTTATCAGGTGCTATAATGCATTATACTCATTCTCTTGGAAAAGGTAATACTGTGTTCATTTTTATTTTAAATGCCAATATATATAACATATCTAGCTTCTCATTTGACATCCAGAGAACTTTACTTTCCAAATGGATGAACTGGACTCAGTGGCCTCATGCCCTTAATGTTCATAAATCCTAAATGTGTAGGACCTTTTTATACTGTAGGTTTCAGTGAATATTTATAAACTTTACTTGAAATTGACCGTGAAAGTGTTCGTTTTAATACTAATAGATCAAGTAAGAGGGTGGTATTCATTGGAAGGACTGATACTAAAGCTGAATCTCCAACACTTTGGCCACCTGGTGCGACGAACTGACTCATTGGAAAAGACCCTGATGCTGGGAAAGATTGAAGGCAAGAGGAGAAGGGAGTGACAGAGAATGAGATGGTTGGATGACATCACCAACTCAATGGACATGAGTTTGAGCAAGCTTTGGGAGTTGGTGATAGACAGGGAAGGCTGGCATGCTGCAGTCCATGTGGCCACCAAGAGTCAGACACTACTGAACTAAAGATGCTAGTAAGGTAACTCTTGAGTAGAGAGTGGCTTCTAGAAATCTACTCTTCTACTGTCTTTGAGCTACTGCAGAAGCTCTTGATGGACACACCAATAAAAATCCTCTTTCTGGTGAAAGAAAGGAGTTGAAGATATAATAATATTAGCACGAAGATAATTATTGAAGAGTAGATGGGCTTGTAAATATCACTCACTTGAAACATTTATTGAACCACTGTTCTCTGCAGACCATTAAATATCGTACAGTTCCCAAGGAGTAATATGAGATTCCTGAACTTACAAAAATTATAATTTATAGGTGGTGGGGGTAGGGGTTGTAGGAAAACAGGAGAGTAAAATTGTCAGCTCGCGTACTCTTGCCTGGAAAATTCCATGGACGGAGGAGCCGGTAGGCTACAGTCCATTGACTGCAAAGAGTTGGACATGACTGAGCAACTTCACTTAAGGCCAAAGGGTCTCATAGACTGTATTAAATCTCACAATGATTCTCATTCCAAAATATGAATATCAAATGTGTGTTTCCTGCTCATAGAACTTTGTATCACCTTCTCACTTAATGCTCACAGCAATCCTTTGAAGTGAAGGGATGACATGCCCATATTATACTCATAGGGGAAGCAAGATTTGAGAAATGTATTCATCAAAGACCACCCAGATAGAAAGCGAAAGGGCCAGAGATGGAGCCCAGGAGTTGCTTGTACACATAGGGCTCCTTCATAGCCACCCTCAGGAAGAGTTACCTGCATACCTGTCCCAGCAAATGTTTTGATCAACACTGTCAACCCTTCCCTTCATTTGGCTTATTGTCTGAGCAGGAGAAAAAATAGCAAGTGTTTTCAAACGTAAAGAGTCCTCTGGCACAAATATCAGTATCGAACTCACATTCTAGTTGTTATAATGAAAACAGATATGACAAAGTACTGATACTCTGAAGATGTACAATTAACTGCTGTTCTCTAATCCTTTTTCTAACTTTACCATAACACTATCCAATGTGAAGTTACCGCAAAATCACTTTGGGATCCTTATTTAAGAAATTTATTCCTGACCATAAGCCCCCAAACTATTTAACCAACATCTCGATGGTGTATAGGACCCAGGAGGAAGCCTTTAAACGCTTTCCCAAAAGTAAGCCACACTGAAATCCAGGAAATACAGCTAACTTATGGAGCTTAGGCATTTCGTATCTTACAGGTGAATTTCCACTTAATTTTGGAGTGAATATATAGGTATGTATTTAAATAGAACAAATTTGGCCAATAACACTACCCATATTCCAGTTTCCCTCACTCTACTGTAATTGAAGATACTTTCCAGGAATTAGAAGCACATTGGTTCCCATACGATTATAGTGGTAATAGCTATCAGTTATTATTAGTAAAAGAAGTAAACTCCTGGATTGCAAATTGAGAAAAAGAGAGGCAGAGTAGTTAGAAGTCAGTGAAGGAAAATTATTGTAAAATGGATAAATAAGCAAAGCTCTGTAAAAATGAGATTTGGGGAAAATTAAAGAAAAACAAAATGGCAACCCACTCCAGGATTTTTGCCTGCAAAGTCCCATGAACAGAGAAGCCTGACAGGCTATAGTCGATGGGGTTGAAAACAGTCAGATATGACTGAGCAACTGAGTATACACACAAAGAACAAAAGGAAAATGTTAGAATTAGACCTTTATTTAGAGAGGAAACTAAGACAGTTATAAGAGTAAGTGGAGCTCAGGAGACAGAATGTAAGATTCATACAATCAGAATGACATTTAACATCTGGCTGAAGGCCAAAAGCAGTGGAGGGCAGCCTCAAAAGGTGTTTTGTTTGTAATAAAACTAACATAGTAATGTAGTTCACTGAAGCATTGAGGTAGGAAGCTTCTGAAAATTATCTGATGATCAAAGATGATAACTCTTTAAAGTTTTGTCATTATTTTGGTATGTATAATTTACATTTTCTTCATTTAATATAGTTTCTCTTTGTCCATCCTAGGAAGCTATTGATCTCCATAAGGACTTTCATATGTTCATTCCAAACATTAGTCCTTCACCATAGTTTTATATAATATTTTCATTTCAGTTCAGTTCAGTCGCTCAGTCATGTCCGACTCTTTGCGACCCCATGAATCACAGCACGTCAGGCCTCCCTGTCTATCACCAACCCCCGGAGTTCACTCAGACTCACATTCATCGAGTCAGTGATGCCATCCAGCCATCTCATCCTCGGTCGACCCGTCCCCTCCTGCCCCCAATCTCTCCAAGCATCAGAGTCTTTTCCAATGAGTCAACTCTTCGCATGAGGTGGCCAAAGTACTGGAGTTTCAGCTTTAGCATCATTCCTTCCAAAGAAATCCCAGGGCTGATCTCCTTCAGACTGGACTGGTTGGATCTCCTTGCAGTCCAAGGGACTCTCAAGAGTCTTTTCCAACACCACAGTTCAAAAGCATCAATTCTTCGGCACTCAGCTTTCTTCACAGTCCAACACTCACATCCATACATGACCACTGGAAAAACCATAGCCTTGACTAGACGGGTCTTAGTCGGCAAAGTAATGTCTCTGCTTTTGAATATGCTATCTAGGTTGGTCATAACTTTTCTTCCAAGCAGTAAGCGTCTTTTAATTTCATGGCTGCAATCACCATCTGCAGTGATTTTGGAGCCTAAAAAAGTAAAGTCTGACACTGTTTCCACTGTTTCCCCATCTATTTCCCATGAAGTGATGGGACCGGATGCCATGATCTTTGTTTTCTGAATGTTGAGCTTTAAGCCAACTTTTTCACTCTCCTCCTTCACTTTCATCAGGAGGCTTTTTAGTTCCTCTTCACTTTCTGCCATAAGGGTGGTGTCATCTGCATATCTGAGGTTATTGATATTTCTGCCAGCAATCTTGATTCCAGCTTGTATTTCTTCCAGCCCAGCATTTCTCATGATGTACTCTGCATAGAAGTTAAATAAGTAGGGTGACAATATACAGCCTTGACGTACTCCTTTTCTATTTGAAACCAGTCTGTTGTTCCATGTCCAGTTCTCACTGTTGCTTCCTGACCTGCCTACAGATTTCTCAAGAAGCAAGTCAGGTGGTCTGGTATTCGCATCTCCCTCAGAATTTTCCACAGTTTCTTGTGATCCACACAGTCAAAGGCTTTGGCATAGTCAATAAAGCAGAAATAGATGTTTTTCTGGAATTCTCTTGCTTTTTTCATGATCCAGTGGATGTTGGCAATTTGATTTCTGGTTCCTCTGCATTTTCTAAAACCAGCTTGAACATCTGGAAGTTCACGATTCACGTATTGCTGAAGACTGGCTTGGAGAATTTTGAGCATTACTAGCATGTGAGATGAGTGCAATTGTGAGGTAGTGTGAGCATTGTTTGACATTGCCTTTCTTTGGAATTGGAAAGAAAACTGACCTTATCCAGTCCTGTGGCCACTGCTGAGTTTTCCAAATTTGCTGGCATATTGAGTGCAGCACTTTCACAGCATCATCTTTCAGGATTTGAAACAGCTCAACTGGAATTCCATCACCTCCACTAGCTTTGTTCATAGTGATGCTTTCTAAGGCCCTCTTGATTTCACATTCCAGGATGTCTGGCTCTAGATGAGTGATCACACCAATGTGATTTCTGGGTCATGAAGATCTTCTGTGTATTCTTGCCACCTCTTCTTAATATCTTCTGCTTCTGTTAGGTCCAGACCATTTCTGTCCTTTTTCAAGCCCATCTTTGCATGAAATGTTCCCTTGGTATATCTAATTTTCTTGAAGAGATCTCTAGTCTTTCCCATTCTGTTCTTTTCCTCTATTTCTTTGCATTGATCACTAAAGAAGGCTTTCTTATCTCTTGCTATTCTTTGGAACTCTGCATTCAAATGGTTATATCTTTCCTTTTCTCCTTTGCTTTTCACCTCTCTTCTTTTCACAGCTATTTTAAAGCCCTCCCTAGACAGCCATTTTGCTTTTTTGCATTTCTTTTCCATGTGGATGGTCTTGATCCCTGTCTCCTGTACAATGTTACGAACCTCATTCCATAGTTCATCAGGCACTCTATCTATCAGATCTAGGCCCTTAAATCTATTTCTCACTTCCACTGTATAATCATAAGGGATTTGATTTAGGTCATACCTGAATGGTCTAGGAGTTTTCCCTGCTTTCTTCAATTTCAGTCTGAATTTGGTAATAAGGAGTTCATGATCTGAGCCACAGTCAGCTCCTGGTCTTGTTTTTGTTGACTGTATAGAGCTTCTCCATCTTTGGCTGCAAAGAATATAATCCGTCTGATTTCGGTGTTGACCATCTGGTGATGTCCATGTGTAGAGTCTTCTCTTGTGTTGTTGGAAGAGGGTGTTTGCTATGACCAGTGCATTTTCTTGGCAAAACTCTATTAGTCTTTGCCCTGCTTCATTCTGCATTCCAAGGCCAAATTTGCCTGTTACTCCAGGTGTTTATTGTCTTCCTACTTTTGCATTCCAGTCCCCTATAATGAAAAGGACATCTTTTTAGGGTGTTAATTCTAAAAGGTCTTATAGATCTTCATAGAACCGTTCAACTTCAGCTTCTTCAGCGTTACCAGCTGGAGCCTAGACTTGGATTACCGTGATATTGAATGGTTTGCCTTTGAGATGAACAGAGATCATTCTGTCATTTTTGAGATTGCATCCAAGTGCTGCATTTCAGACTCTTTTGTTGACCATGGTGGCTTCTCCATTTCTTCTGAGGGATTCCTGCTCGCAGTAGTAGATATAATGGTCATCTAAGTTCTTGCAAATCTTAGAATTTTATAGAGATCTTCTATAACTAGGGAACACATGAGTCTCAAGGAAATGGTAGTTTGTGCTTTAAATTCTGAAGTGAGCCTAATGAGGAGAAGTTTAGAATATGAACTAACCTCCTTATGGTTGAGGAATCTGAAAGATTTGAGGAAGAGAAGATTTCACTAATGCACAGTAAAGAGCTTGGTTTTCTAGGTGATCCCCCAATTATGATTTGGACTGGGAAAGGAAGATGAAGTCTTACAAGACGTGGGGATCAGAGAAGGGACATGACAATATATGTGAAACTTTTTAAAACTAATAATGTTGGAAATTTAAAAAAAAAGATTTAGTACTTGGTGCCCTTTGAGGGTGTGGAGCAAGGTAGGAAGAAAGAACTTCCAGTAGATTCAAGCCTGGAGACATAGAAGGGCAATGTGAATAAGGGGAAGCATAAAAATTAGAAAAAGTGTTTTCTTAGGAAAGAGAGTTTCATTTCAGACACACTTCATTCCAGCTACTGAGATATTAGAATGGAAAAGGTCCTGGACCTGTTCGACTAAAGCACAGTGGAAGAAAAGAAGGGAGGTGTGAAGTCAGAGACATTTCTGAGTCATGGTGATGTTCAAGCTGGTCAAGTTCAATGTGGTGGCAACTGAACTCCTAAAAGGAGGGTGTGTATGGAGGGAATGTTAGGGAAAATCATGGGTCCTTTGCTAGGAGGGAAGAAGAAGTCATAGCGAAGATAATCCAAAAGGCACAAAGAACAATGAAGGAGATGTTGGTGTTCAGTCGCTCAGTCGTGTCCGACTCTTTGTGACGCTGTGGACTGCAGCATGCCAGGCTCCCCTGTGCTTTGCTATTTCCCAGAGTTTGCTCCAGTTCATGTCCATTGTGTCAATTATGCCGTCCAACCATCTCATCCTCTGTTGCCCTCCTTCTCCTCCTGCCTTCAGTCTTTCCTAGCATCAGGGTCTTTTCCAATGAGTTGGCTTTTCATATCAGGTGGCCAAAGTATTGGAGCTTCAGCATCAGGCCTTCCAAAGAGTATTCAGTATTCCTTTAGGATTGACTGATTTCATCTCCTTGCAGTCCAAGAGACTCTCAAGAGTCCTCTCCAGCACCACAGTTCAGAAGCGTCAATTCTTCAGTGTTCAGTCTTCTTTATGATCCAACTTTCTCATCTGTACATGACTGAAAAAGCCATGGCTTTGACTATACGGAGCTTTGTTGGCAAAGAGATGTCTCTGCCTTTCAAATACGCTGTCTAGGTTTGTCACAGCTTTCATTCCAAGGAGCAAGCATCTTTTAATTTCATGGCTGCAGTCACCTGTCCACAGTGATTCTGGAGTAGGATTTCTCTTAAATCAGGAAGCATCCTGGAGGAAAAAAAAAAAAAAAGTGAAGAAATATTCTAAACAGGTAAGGCTAAAACTTAAAGCAAATCTTTCTGGCTGATATGACAAACACAAAATAGGGAATTATGTGGAAAATGTCCTCTGAAGAATCCAATCATTGTCTCCGTCTCCTCCCCCTTGTATTTGTTTTTTAATTTGATCACATTCAAAGCAAGAAAGGAAGGCATGCTTGTGATGTCCCAGTCACGTTAAAAGAATTGATTGGGTCTCTAATAACTACAGGCTTTGGGTTCGTAATCAGTTAATTTAGCCAAGCCCTCCGTCTCAAGACTGCTGCTTTTTGTTATACTAGCAGATATTTCAGAACATCCCTCAGTGCTCACGCACGTGTGTCGGTTTCCTGAAGGGAGGAAGATGATTACGTCCCCCGAATTAATTTTCTCATTCAGGCTCCTAATTAGCAGTTAATTGCTCTAATCTGATGGCTGTGACCTGGACAAGGAAATCAGAAGGCAGCCTCGAATTAGCTGGGTGGTTTTCCCAAATCATAGAGGCACTCAACAGTGGTGTGCCTGCTCTGCTCTTGTTCTGCATGCCAATGGAACCGCTCTGGTGATTTTAGAGAGAAAAAAAGAACGAGGTAATTGGATACGGTCAGGTGTTTCTATTTGAGTCAATGTGCTCAGTGGGCAGAAGCGAGCAATGGGTGAAAACAAATACCAAACCCAACTACGATCCCACACATGCTGGGATGACTGTTTAAGACCGTTGGAAGTGGGCCTCCCACAGCCGACGGACGGAGGCTGTGCGCCGTCTGGAGAGGAGGAAGCAAAGAAGACAGGCTGCGAGCTCCCCAGAATGAAAATCAGGCTGATGTGTCCTGGGAGATGCAGTCAGTAAGCAGAGGGCGGGAGAGCTTCCACTGAAAACCGTGCAAGGTTATGCCTTGAAGAAGCAGAGCTGCTTGCAAATGAGATCCTTTACTTGAGGGGTTTATACTCCAGTGGGAAAAGAGATGAATACCTGTGCAATTAAAATACCATCTAATGAATACTGTAATAAAGGTAAGTGGGGAGCATTGTGGGAGTAAACAGGAGACCCAACTAAGAGAGCCTGAGGTATGGAGACAGTGGAGTCTCCATTCACTCCTACAATAATGATCCAAAAATGGATAACAACAGCTATCCAGTACTGCTGTGCTATGCTAAGTCACTTCAGCCAAGTTTCTGAGACTGTGGTCCGCCAGGCTCCTCTCTCCAGACAAGAATACTGGAGTGGGTTGCCATACCCTCCCCCAGGGGATCTTCCTAGCCCAGGGACTGAACCCATGTCTCTTACGTCTCCTGCATTGGCAGGTGGGTTCTTTACTACTGAGCCATCTGGGAAGCCCGGTAAGTTACACAGTGCCTTATGACTTTCAAAGGACATTCAATATAGACTCTCACTGTCTTTGTTAGAACAGTACAGAATGGAAAAGTATTATTGGCTTAGCTTTACAATATACTCTTGAACAAAGTATTAAAGAATACGCCATTAATTAGTATCATGGGTGGTATCATATTTTCTAATTTATAGTCCATGGTTTTTCCACATTGTTTATTTTGTGTTTTGAATATTCACTTGGAGATGAAAAGGCAGAATTAGCCTTGGATTCTGGCTTGTAGATAGTACATAACATAGTGCATTTGGGAAGACAAAACAGATTGCATATTTGCAGGTGGGACAGGATTAACTAGCAACATGACTCGAGCTATTAGTGTTGATCTTCCTGCATGTCTATCCATCATTGAGACAGTTGATTTCTTTTTAAGTTTCTTAAAAGGCACACCATAGACTTTCTAGCAGCCTACATAAATGTGATTTAATAGTCAGCAACCGTGGAAGGAAACCCAAGAATCAGACAAATTGGAAAAAGAAAAGTGTTATGGGCTGGACTGTGTGCCATTACAATTAAAACGTTGAAGTCTTGACTCCCCTATTACCTCAAAATGTGGTTTATCTGGAAATCGGGCCTTCAAAGAAGTAATTCATTTAAAATGAGAGAGACCATTAAATTGAGTCCTAATCTCACAAGGCTGGTGCTCTTCTAAGAGGACACGCGCAGTGGTAAAGATTCCACCTGCAATTCAGGAGATGCAGGTTCTGTCCCCGAGTCCAGAACATCCCCTAGAGAAGGGACTGGCAGCCCACTCCAGTATTCTTGCCTGGAGAATCCCATGGACAGAGGAGCCTAGAGGGCTACAGTCCATAGGGTCACAAAGACTTGGACACACCTGAGTGACTAAACAACAACAAAGGACACAGTGACTCAGAAGGAAAGACCAGGTGAGACGGCAGCCATCCATAAGCCAAGGACAGAGGCTCCAGACGGACCAGCCCTGCCAGCACCTTGATTTCAGACTTCAGGCCCTGAGAATCTTGAGGAACTCAATTCCATTGTGTAAGCCACTAGTCTCTGGTCTATGTTATTGCAGCCGCAGCAATCAAATACAAAAGCATTTTCTTTTCATGGTGACAATCAATAGAACTCTATATGCAAATAGTTAAGTGTTTGCCTACATAATAAAAATCCCTCTTCTTGTAGTGAAAGTGAAAGACGCTCAGTCATGTCCAGCTGTTTGCGACCCCATGGACTGTACAGTCCGTGGAATTCTCCAGGCCAGAATACTGGAGTGGGGAGCTGTTCTCTTCTCCAGGGGATCTTCCCAATCCAGGGGTCAAACCCAGGTCTCTTGCATTGCAGGTGGATTTTTTACCAGCTGAGCCACCAGGAAAGCCCAAGAATACTGGAGTGGATGGCCTTTCCCTTCTCCAGTGGATCTTCCCAACCCAGGGATTGAATCGGCATCTCTTGCATTGCAGGCAGATTCTCTACCAGCTGAGATACCAGGAAAGAGAAATGGGTAACACAAACAGGGATAGGCAGTTTTTGATGCTTAATGAACACTGGTACTCTCATAATTCTGTGAAAGGGAATAAAATACATGGTCTGAGCCAGGAGCCAGTGCCTTGGGCTGGGATATCAGGGCAGTGATGAGCTGGTTGATGGGAGTTATTAGCAGCCAGTCTGGTCCAGCTGGTGTAGAGTCAGGGTGACATCCAGTGCCTGCTGTACCAGCCGGCCTCCTGGACAGGGACGCAGATAGCAGTGAAGGGGCTTTCACATCAATGGTCAGTTTTAAGTCCAATACAGTTCTATGATAAGTAATCATGAAACGAGAAAATAATTTTTTTGATTAGTTGTGTTCTCGAGTTTGGGCAGTCATGCTCTCACTGTGTTATCAGGACATCAGGAACATGCTGATAACTTTTTTAAAAGCCCAAACAAAGCAACAACCAAAAAATGACAATAAATTAACTTAATTTTTAACACTGAGTTCTTTCTACCACCTAGAAAAGACTCGAAACAATTTGTTAATAGAGGAAAAAGTCCTCTAACTCAAATTACTGTCAAGTCAAGAACCTTGATGATGGAGTAGGGTATGAAATAAAGTAGCAATATATGTGCTCAGTTCAGTTCAGTTCAGTCGCTCAGTTGTGTCCAACTCTTTGCAACCCCATGAACTGCAGCACACCAGGCCTCCTTGTCCATCACCAACTCCCGGAGTTCACTCAGACTCAGGTTCATTGAGTCAGTGATGCCATACAGCCATCTCATCCTCTGTCGTCCCCTTCTGCTCCTGCCCCCAATCCCTCCCAGCATCAGAGTCTTTTCCAATGAGTCAACTCTTTGCATGAGGTGGCCAAAGTACTGGAGTTTCAGCTTTAGCATCAGTCCTTCCAAAGAACACCCAGGACCGATCTCCTTTAGAATGGACTGGTTGGATCTCCTTGCAGCTGTGTCCAATTCTTTGAGATCCTTTCGACTATGATCCACCAGGCTACTCTGTTCATGAGATTTTTCAGGCAAGAATACCAGAGTGGGTTGCCATTTTCCTCTCCAGGGGATCTTCCCAACCCAGGGGTCAAACCCTCATCTTCTCTGTCTCCTGCATTGCAGGCAGATTCTTTACCCCCTGAGACACCTGGGAACCAAGCAATATATAATGCATTTTAATTTAAAGATAGGTATGTTTAATTGCAGAGTCTGGTCATTAAACTACTGTCAAGCATGGCTTAAAATGGTGTTTAAATTTGCAAAAACCTATAGGTCAAATTGCCCAGCACTCAAAAATAGTATCATTTTGCTTTACATTAGCTTGTTTTTTGTTTTTGTTTTTAAATTGATTTTCCCCTCTTCCTTTTAGCTTGTGAGTGAAGCTGACCTTTGAGACTGTGAGTATATGAGTGGAGGCGGCTGTCATCCACTAGAATTGCTGACCCCCTATTGTGAATGTGACGTCCAAGCAGAGAAGAGCTATGCTCTCTGCCTTTGAGTAGTTTCCACATCTAATATGTAATTCAAAAACAATGAGAACTCCAGACATGTCAATGACATATCTGTGTGCACACTGTGTGTGTCTATGGGGGAGAGGTGTGGTTTCACGTGGAGGAGTAGTGATTCCACTTCTCATCTCGTTCAAAGAGAGAGGCATGCTGAGACAGTGGGAGGAAGTGGACATGTTTCAGCAGAAGTGGTATCCACCCTCCCCTCTTTGCGAATAAAGCTAGAGATGATCGAGAGGGCTGTTTATGACATAGATGGCTGGGGCCCAGCCTACACCTTTCACCACCCCACCAGCCTACTGCTCAGCCCCACCAGCATCCAGTAGCTGCCCCCAGATCACTTGGTCCTGTGGCTTGCATGCACTGATGGGCCACATGTGAAGGACACATATCTCGGTCTGATGTGTTAACCACTCCATATTCATTGCCTCAAACAATCCAAGATGAACAGCAGGTGTTTAATAAACACACGCTGACTCCCAAAGCCAAAAGAGAAATTGACCCAAGAGGGAAATTGACAAGCAGGACCAGGATAGGGTGAGACAGGAGTGAGCAAATAGATGGGGAACAGGAAGATTATATTCAGGATATGGAGCAATTCAAGCATTAGAATGATTAAAGCATCCTCAGAAGGGCATCCATTAAGCATCACATAAGATTTAAAAAGGAAGAAAGACTAGTGTCCAAGAGTAAAAAGGAAACACACTCCCCAGAGCACAAGCCTGTCCATGGTGTCTCCTGGACTTGAGACAATGTGGCAACTCAGTCAAGAAAGGCTTCCTGAGGGTAGGTCATGAGCTGAGCCTCCAGGGATTTGAATAAAAGGGAGAAGGGGCTGCATTCCAAGAAATGGGAGGCTGTGGAAGAGTCCTAAGGACAGAATTGAGTAGGGTATATATTTAACAGAGTTCTGTGAACAGGAGGGGCTTCCCTGGTGGCTCAGAGGGTAAAGCGTCTGCCTACAATGCAGGAGACTTGGGTTCAGTTCCTGGGTCGGGAAGATCCCCTGGAGAAAGAGGATATTAAGGAATAGTAGGAGCTAGCATGATAAGAAGTAATGGGACCACATTATAGATCGCTCCTTCCCAGTGACACAGTGCAAACTCTTAACTGTAGGCAGTAAATTTTTGAGAAACTGTGATACTAATGTATAGTGATGTATAGGATGAATTCTAATAGGGAGAACATGGAAAATAGATCAATTAAGAGGCCATCTAATAACTGAGGTGGTTTCACACAGATTTGAGATATGGTATTGCCAGTGAAAGTGATGAAAATGAGATAAACACGAGTCATATACGTGATTTAAATAAGAACTAATGAAATATAACTCCTTTTTGGTTAAGTAGTTAAATATGGCGACTCCTTCATGACTGGACTGTGATGTCAGTGGTAGAGAAAATTCAGGACAAAGAGCCAGTTGGTTCTAGAGGAATATTGACTTTGCTTAGCGACAGGATGCCTAGATTTCAATATGATAGCATTCACTAGGTATTAGGAGATAGGATTGAAGTTCAAGCACAAGTTCGGTCTTAGAAATGCAAAATTAAGTTGCAAAGCCATAAAAAAGAATGAATTTGCTGAAGGAGAAACTATGGATCGAAAAGAACACTTACTGAATTTTAAAGAGACGCCCATAATCAAGGGAAATTAGAAAGACGGCGAGCCAGAGAAGAATGAGAAATAATTAGGTTTTATTAATTCCCATGGTGGTTTGATTCTCCGCTTATATAAAGATTTATTTAATTATATTTCTCATCCCAGCTTCTGAGTCAGAGTTCCCTTATAATCATAAGCGCTTTCCTAAGAATTTGACAAAGTCTTTTTAAGTTCTTAAAAGTTCTATAAGTTTTATTTCACATCTGTGTCATGATGAAATTAACAAATTTGGAAGCTAAAAGCCAGGTCTCAAGGTCTGGCAGTCTCTTGCTGAGTATATGCCCTTGGGCAAATTCCTTAAATTGTAAAATCTGAGGCTTTAGCTATTAAGTGAAGGTGGCAGATACTCTACAATGTTATCAGACAGACAGATAAGTAAACGTGCTGATAAAGAGGCTATGCCAGGCAACTAAATATTAGTTCCCAACTCTTCACTATTACCTTAGCAATGTAATGCAGCCTTAGAAAGCCACCATAGGGACTTCCCTGGCAGTCTAGTGGTTAAGAAAGACTTCCCCTTCCAGTGCGGGGGTTGTGGGTTTGATCCCTGGTCAGGGAGTGAAGATCCCACATGCCTCACAGCCCCCAAAAACAAAGCATAAAACAAAAGAAGTATCGTAACAAATTCAATAAGGAGTTTAAATTTTTTTAAAGGCCCCTATTCAGTGTTCAAAGAGCTGACTCATTGGAAAAGACTTTGATGCTGGGAGGGATTGGGGGCAGGAGGAGAAGGGGATGACCAAGGATGAGATAGCTGGATGGCATCACCGACTCGATGGACGTGAATCTGAGTGAACTCCGGGAGTTGGTGATGGACAGGGAGGCCTGGCGTGCTGCAATTCATGGGGTTGCAAAGAGTCAGACATGACTGAGCAACTGGACTGAACTGAACTGATTCAGTATTCATGCATGACACTCATTCATTCATTTAAACTTGAAGTTTCTATCATGATTATGATATGCTGAGGGTACATCAAAGACCGTGACCAAGTTTTGTCTTCTTGGGGTTCATAGACCAGTGAAAGAAAGAGAAATAAACAGGCCGACTGAAAATGCATGTAATTTCAGGCAGTGAAAAGCTCTTTGAAAGTAAAATAAAGCAGCAGAAGAGAATGACAAGATTTATGTGGGAGTAGCTGCATTTTCCATGGGACACTTGAGGGACACAAGGCTTTGATGAAATGAGAGAGAGGAGGAGAGAGAGACAGCACGCAGGGGAGCGAGCATCTGCGTGGGGAGGTTGCTGGAGAGAGATCTCCGGGGCTCGGGACAGCAAGCTCGAGGTCCACACAGTGACCCTGAGTGGACAATGGGAGGAACAGGGAGAAGACAGCTGCTGTGCCTGGTGTGGCATGGGTAAGGGTCAGAGGTCAGGACTGCAGGCAAAGATACGATCACGTAGGTCCTCTGAAGTAGAATAAGGAATTTCCTTTTTTTTTTTTTCCTCCTATGAGGAATGCGATGTCATTGGTGATTTTAGAGCAAGGCAGTAACATCATCTGCTTAGGAGGAAAATTCCAGTTCCTCAATTCAATTAGAAAAATGCCTGTTAAACCTTGTGCCTCTCTTAATACTCTCCTTTTCTCCCCCAGCCCATGGCTTGTGTGTCAACGCTGTACTTTTGAGTCCTGTTCATGATGAACTGCAGCAAAGATCCTTCCAAGTCCGAAGGGAGGTGGGGCAGGGGGGAATGCAAAGTTTTACAGGGTTTAGGAAGATTTGAATTAAGAAAAGAAAAGAAATGATGAAACCAATTTCTGGGGCACCACTCTTTTCCCCTACCCTACTTCACACAAAGGAAAGGAAGTCTCAGTATCTCTCATTACACATGATTTCACTATTTAGACAAAGACACCAGTTGTTACAAGTTAATGATGGGGACTTTGACTTCATGTTTAAGTACAAAAGTAGCAAAGACTCTAAGTTGTAGATTGGCATGCCCGTAATGAATGCTTTTATTCAGAAATGTTGCAAGGATTTCTTAGGAAAAAAAATTAGAACATATGCTGCCTCACAAGTGGCTGCTGGAAAACCATAAAGTCGGCAGCAGTATTTCTGGCAATTTTATGACAACTGCTTCCAAAAGATGGAGGGTAACAAAGAAACCCAGGATGGCTTTATAACAACACAGAGTTTGTAGTATTTTGTAGCTCGGGTCTTAGTGATGGTAATTCTCTCACCAAATGACTGGGACAAATTATTAGTAATGAATTATTTCAGCTTCATCTTAACTTTGCATAGGAAGTTTTGAACCAACACCACTCAGTCCGTTCCAGATAAAAAGCCAGTGCTCCAGGGTAGTAAAGGAATAGCCCAGTGCCGCTCAGTTAATAATAAGTTGTACGAACACTTGAACTCAAGTCCATTGGCTTTCAACGTCTGTGTCCTTAATATTTTATCACAGGACAGCTGTGGGAGGTCCTTCAGGGCATATACTTATTGGAAACAAAAAGATACTATGTTATTTCCTGAAAAATGTTTTATTAGCGAAATACATAGCTCATATAATTTATCTTATTCCTCCTCCAGAACATAATCGTTTGACAGAAAAGATGATGTCAGTTTTCCTTTTTGTAAATATAATCAGTTCAGTTCAGTCGCTAGTCATGTCCAACTCTTTGCGACCCCATGAATTGCAGCAGGCCTCCCTGATGGACAGGCCTCCCTGTCCATCACCAACTCCCAGAGTTCACTCAGACTCACGTCCATTGAGTCCATGATGCCATCCAGCCATCTCATCCTCGGTCGTCCCCTCCTCCTCCTGCCCCCAATCCCTCCCAGCATAAGAGTCTTCTCCAATGAGTCAACTCTTCGCATGAGGTGGCCAAAGTACTGGAGCTTCAGCTTTAGCATCATTCCTTCCAAAGAAATCCCAGGGTTGAACTCCTTCAGAATGGACTGGTTGGATCTCCTTGCAGTCCAAGGGACTCTCAAGAGTCTTCTCCAACACCACAGTTCAAAAGCATCAATTCTTTGGTGCTCAGCCTTCTTCACAGTCCAACTCTCACATCCATACATGACCCCTGGAAAAACCATAGCCTTGACTAGATGGGCCTTAGTCGGCAAAGTAACGTCTCTGCTTTTCAATATGCTATCTAGGTTGGTCATCACTTTTCTTCCAAGGAGTAAGCGTCTTTTAATTTCATAGCTGCAATCACCATCTGCAGTGATTTTGGAGCCCTCCAAAATAAAGTCTGACACTGTTTCCACTGTTTCCCATCTATTTCCCATAAAGTGATGGGACCGGATGCCTGATCTTCGTTTTCTGAATGTTGAGCTTTAAGCCAACTTTTTCACTCTCCTCTTTCACTTTCATCAAGAGGCTTTTTAGTTCCTCTTCACTTTCTGCCACAAGGGTGGTGTCATCTGCATATCTGAGGTTATTGATGTTTCTCCCAGAAATCTTGATTCCAGCTTGTGGTTCTTCCAATCCAGCGTTTCTCATGATGTACTCTGCATAGAAGTTAAATAAGCAGGGTGACAATATATAGCCTTGACGTACTCCTTTTCCTATTTGGAACCAGTCTGTTGTTCCATGTCCAGTTCTAACTGTTGCTTCCTAACCTGCATACAGATTTCTCAAGAGGCAGGTCAGGTGATCTGGTATTCCCATCTCTTTCAGAATTTTCCACAGTTTATTGTAATCCACACAGTCAAAGGCTTTGGCATAGTCAATAAAGCAGAAATAGATGTTTTTCTGGAACTCCCTTGCTTTTTCCATGATCCAGCAGATGTTAGCAATTTGGTCTCTGGTTCCTCTGCCTTTTCTAAACCAGCTTGAACATCAGGGAGTTCACGGTTCACGTATTGCTGAAGCCTGGCTTGGAGAATTTTGAGCATTACTTTACTAGCATGTGAGATGAGTGCAATTGTGAGGTAGTTTGAGCATTCTTTGGCATTGCCTTTCTTTGGAATTGGAATGAAAACTGACCTTTTCCAGTCCTGTGGCCACTGCTGAGTTTTCCAAATTTGCTGGCATATTGAGTACAGCACTTTCACAGCATCATCTTTCAGGATTTGAAATAGCTCAGCTGGAATTCCATCACCTCCACTAGCTTTGTTCGTAGTGATGCTTTCTAAGGCCCTCTTGACTTCACATTCCAAGATGTCTTGCTCTACATTAGTGATCACATCATCATGATTATCTGGGTCATGAAGATCTTTTTGTACAGTTCTTCCGTGTATTCTTGCCACCTCTTCTTAATATCTTCTGCTTCTGTTAGGTCCAGACCATTTCTGTCCTTTATCGAGCCCATCTTTGCATGAAATGTTCCCTTGGTACGTCTAATTTTCTTGAAGAGATCTCTAGTCTTTCCCATTCTGTTGTTTTCCTCTATTTCTTTGCATTGATCGCTGAAGAAGGCTTTCTTATCTCTTCTTGCTATTCTTTGGAACTCTGCATTCAGCTGCTTATATCTTTCCTTTTCTCCTTTGCTTTTTGCCTCTCTTCTTTTCACAGCTATTTTCAAATCAAATTACCATTCAGTTCAGTTCAGTTCAGTTGCTCAGTTGTGTCCGACTCTTTGCAACCCCATGAACTGCAGCACACCAGGCCTCCCTGTCCATCACCAACTCCTGGAGTCCAACCGACTCCATTCCATTGAGTCGGTGGTGCTATCCAACCATCTTATTCTCTGTCGTCCCCTTCTCCTCCTGCCCTCATTCTTTCCCAACATCAGAGTCTTTTCCAGTGAGTCAGCTCTTCACATCAAGTGGCCAAAGTATTGGAGTTTCAGCTTCAACAGCAGTCCTTCCAATGAACACCCAGGACTGATCTCCTTTAGGATGGACCATTGGAGCACCTTAAATAAGCCAAATTACCATTTGACATAAAATTAGCACATTAAGACAACAATAATGATTATGAGGGCTTCCCTGGTGGCTCAGTGGTAAAGAATCTGCCCATCAAGCAGGAGATATGAATTTGATCCCTCAGTGGGGAAGATCTCCTGAAGAAGGAACTGGCAACCCACTCCACTATTCTTGCCTGAGAAATCCTATGGATAGCAGCAACTGGGCTACAGTCCTTGGTTCACAAACAGTCAGACACAACTTAGTGACTAAACAACAACAATGATTACAAGTGTTTTTTGTGGAATATTCAGGTCAACAGTCCAAACCTGAAATATTTATAACTTCTTTGTAGAAGCTTGCAAATTCCTTAATTTGTATGCTTTTTATGTTCAGCATTTTTTACATTTATGAAACATACTTGAAACATATTTCAAATGGAATTATCAATTTAAGCCCATTTTTTTTTTCTGAAAATATTGTTGAGGCACATTTTCCCCTGAATTGTTATTTATTTGAAAGTTTTATTAGTCCCTGAACAAAGATGATACAGATGTAGTTCTCTAAGTCTTTGAGTATTGGGTATGCTATTCTTTCTTTGACTGTAGTGAAGCCATGTCCTGATTTCTAAGTTAGGAAGGAACTTTTATTATTATTAATATGTACAAATGACATTGTTGTCTGCCTGACTTTAGGCCCCAACTGCTGTCTCTGGCCCTTTCAAAGGATTCTTTAATAATATATAAAGATAATGGGATGAGTAGTACCCTCATAGCTCAGTTGGTAAATCATCTGCCTGCCAATGCAGGAGACCCGGGTTTGATTCCTGGGTTGGGAAGATCCCCTGGAGAAGGAAATGGAAACCCACTCCAGTATTCTTGCCTGGAGAATCCCATGGACAGAGGAGCCTGACAGGCTACAGTCCGTGGGATTACAAGAGTCTGAAATGACTCTTAGTGACTAAACCACCAAACCACCAACCTCCAGTGAAAATGAAAGTGAAAGTTGCTCAGTCGTGTACGACTGTTTGTGACCCCATGGCCTGTACAGTCCATGGAACTCTCCAGGCCAGAACACTGGAGTGGGGAGCCTTTCCCATCTCCAGGGGATCTTCCCAACCCAGGGATTGAACCCAGGTCTCCAGCATTGCAGGTGGATTCTTTGCTAGCTGAGCCACAAAGATGCTCTAGCAGAGCGTAAGTAGATGCCAAGACAAGTCAATGAGTGTATCATCAGTTAAGGTCAGTGATCAGCAAAGAGGTCAGCCTGCCTGTTGGAAGAGGCTACCTGTAGGAGTGGCGTGGAAGAGCATTGGCTGCTAGCTTAGGCCACTTGCTAATGGCTTGCGCTTTCTGACTGGGGAGTTGTTCACACAAGGAGAACCATGGTGAAGTGGGGCTGTAATATTCACATGATGTGGGTAGTGCTGGTAAGAAGTGGAGGAAAGGTTGGCTTAGCTAATAGCAATGGAGAGTTTTAACTCAAGAAAACACAATCGAGATTGTAAAGGACCAACCCAATTTAACTCTATCTGATGGTTCTGTCAGTGTGGGCAGGCAGTTGCTCTTAGGTAGAATAACATCTTACAACCACTTCTGAAGTCAATCATTTGGCCGCCTGAACTTTCTTTCCTGATTTATGGAAGCAAGCATCATAGTCATTTGATTTATCAGCTACTCTCACCAAGCAGCTCAAGGGTACAGTTCCCTTCTCATGTCTAATCACAGTTTCATTACAGAATGCATATAGATTTTTCCCCTCTGGGGTTCCAAAGAGCATCTGGGGTTGAGAGGAAGTCTGAAACCTCTCTCTCTAACCTTGAGACTAAATTAATGTTATTTTAGACTCAAAACTTCCTCCTGCACATAGTAGATCATGAATGTAATTGAAAGGGATTTGAATCCCAGATGTTTACGCACTTGCAATATCCCAAAGTTTTCCCTCAGGGAGTCATTCTCCTTTGCAGTTAGAGACACAATGGAAAAGCAGCCTCAAAGCAAGCGAACAGTGTCAGCTAAATTCAGATGTCAGCCTGGCTCCTTGGTGACAGCCCCAGAGAGTAACATGGTTAGGCTGGTCTCACATCAGTTTCTGAATCTTGCCAATTACGGTATTACAACGACTGTCTAACCAAGACTGGCATTTGAGCAAATGACCCCTCTTAATGACTATGCTTCCTTCATTCACTAGGGTGGAACAAATCCTTTTTGTAACAAAGCAGGTTTCCAAAGGCTCTCATCTAGAGAAATCTCAGTGGAAGAGGGATTGTCAACAGTGATGCTCTGCCCTGGGAAGCTGTAAGTTAGATGAAGAGATAAGATAAAGAACATGAGGCAAAAAAAGAGCGATGCTGGGTTTCCAAGTGTGAGATGGATGGGGTTTGCAGTCAGTACTCTCTTTTCAGAGAGAAGGCTGCTTGCCTTGTTCTACTGTAGACCATGGAGTCATCTCTCTAGCTTGTTGATTTAAAGTAATTGTGGAAGTTTGGTGACTCCTAGACCAACACATTTGTTGTTCATCATTCAGTCATGTCCCTCTTTGCAACTGCTTGGACTGCAGCACCCCAAGCTTTCCTGTCCTTCACCATCTCCTGAAATTTGCTCAGACTCATGTCCATTGAGTTGGTGATACCATGCAACCAACTCATTCTCTCTTGCCCACTTCTCCTCTTGCCCTCAGTCTTTCTCAGCATCAGGGTCTTTTCCAATGAGTCTGCTCTTTTCATCAGGTGGCCCAAGTATTGGAGCTTCAGCTTTAACATCAGTCCTTCCAATGAATATTCAGGGTTGATTTCCTAGAGGATTGACTGGTTTGATCTCCTTGCTGTCCAAGGGACTCTCTAAGAGTCTTCTCCAGCACCACAGTTTAAAGGCATTGAGTTTTCAGTGCTGAGCCTATTTTATTGTCCAATTCTTACATCCGTGCTTGACTACTAGAAAGATCATAGCTTTGACCATATGGATCTTTGTTGGCAAAGTGATGTCTCTGAACCAACATATTTTTTTCTTTTTATCACTTTTTTCCTCCAAGCATGTCTGCCTCTCGGTGACAGTCTGTAGATAGGAAGGGCTATGTCCATTCTCTCACACTTCCTCTGGCAGCATTTGGACTCATGAGAACGATCTGAGATATTTGCAATGACCTGGCCATTGGGCTGATTGGGGAAGAAGTTGGAACCTGCTGTTTAGTCACTGGCCTTGTTCTTTGGCATCTAATTCCAGGTACTTCAGGGGGAGAAGTATTGCAGGTCTTGAGTGGTAGAGCAGAGGAGCTACCAGGAGGGCACCCAGATACATAGCTTTAGGACATGTTGCCTTGGCCATAACTTGACACAAGGATGTGCTTTGAAGAAGCGCAGGGTTTGTTCAGGGACTGGGTTCTCCTTTAGCTCTTCTCAGCTTTCAGAGTCTATAACTGCAGCTGTGGCCTTCTGCACATATGGAAGAGGTTAGCTTTAAAGTTGCCCTTTTGCCAGCTGAGATCAGACACTGATTTGTAGAAATTGGGAGGGGATTTACTGTAATATCTCTGAACTGAAAATGAAGTCCCTGAATGGCAAGCTTCAGGAGAAAATAAACTCTGATGATGACCTGTGGGCTCCCCGGATTCTGCCCTTGAGAAAGCATCCTAATAATTATGGCTTCGAGCGAAGACGGCCAGAATAACACCAAGCAATTTTCATTTTGGTGTTTCACAGAACAACTGTGTTTCTCGAGCACAGTCCTAAACTGTAATATCTTCAGGTTCTGACTGATTAACCGACAAATGCAGGTAAATAACTGGCTTTCACTCAGAGAGAGAAATGATGCAGAAAGAAAACTGCCTTCTGATATTCCCACTGATAGTGATGGAAAGCACTGAGGTCTGAGATGTCCCTTCTGGATTCCCGGGCGTAATTTTCATCTATATTGATGGAAGTGCCAAATGTGTCTTGCCAATAGGAAAATAGAAGTTCAGGAGGCAGTCCCTGTTGATTGGACTGGTTTTTCATTTGGGGGAGTTATATAATGCTTTCATGAACTTTCCAGCATCCTGGAAAAATATTGCCATGCCATGTATGTTACAATTATCCTTAGAATACAGTGTTTCTACTTGAGAAGCTTGTGTATGTGACCTGAGCATTCTAGCTCCTGTGCTTAAGTTGGTGGCAAGGAGTCATTGCAAAAGGTAAAGATGCTTTTCCCCCACAGCTCAGAGACTATTAATATCAAATGAAAGCGCATACTAGCATCCAGGGGAACACAGCCTCTATGCCTCTCCAATTTCATTTTACATTACCTGACGACTTCCATGAAATCCTTTAGGCATAAATTGTACATTTTTCTAGGATCTCTGTCCTCCCTTAAGACTTCTGTCCTTGCTGTACTAATCTACACAGAGGCAAGGAAACATGTCTCAGTGCCTCTCTCTTATTTCCCCCTAAGATTTGTTGCTTAAATGTAAGAGAAACTCCTTGGCAACTCCACATCCCTCCTTCCCTCCCCCAAGCCTCCCAGAATTTCTCAGCTCCTCACAAGTGTGTTTTCTCCTTATGGAGAAGTTGATTTGGTTCCATTTATAAAAATAGCAGCTATTTAAATGGGAAAAGCTTTCCCTTATATCGTCTTTCGGCCAAATGTTTTTCTGAAAACACACTTTTTTTTTTCTTTTTCTAGTGGAGAAGACAGATTCTAAGTGGTTTCACAGTTCATCAATTCGCTAAGAGTTTTCTGGGGGTTAATGTGCCTGAACACTAAGTTCACATAAGTGCCAAGATGAAATACATGAATTAGATAATGGGCCTATAAAACGGTATTATATGTATGTGTGGTTTGCATATATGTATATTATATATATATATAAACTGTCATGTTTATATATTGATATAACATTGTATTTATCTCATATAGAATTTTATATAGTGATTTTTTTTTCTTGGAAGATGGGATGTGTAGCCAATATAAATCTTTGTTTAAATTTTATTTTCTCTGTCACAGGGAAGCAAAAAGAGGATTCTGTAGCCCTTTTCTCCAGTCCTTTTTAAGCTCAGGCATGCATCACCAAATTAAAACTTTTTAGTTTCTCCAACTAAAAATATACTCCAGTTTTTAGTATATCCGGGAACAACTGGATGTGACCTTGGAGTTCAAAAGTGCACTCTCTTGCCCAGTGTATGAATCACTCTGTCATCCATGTTAGCCTCTGTTTGAACATTTCCGCTGGTGGTAGTGTCAGAGAGTGGCCAGAGATAGGAGTGGACAAAGCTTCAGAACTAACAGAATCTTCTTCAGCCCCTTTGGCCACAATGCTGCTGCTAAGTTGCTTCAGTCGTGTCCGACTCTGTGCAACCCCATAGACGGCAGCTCTTTAGGCTCCTCTGTCCCTGGGATTCTCCAGGCAAGAATACTGGAGTGGGTTGCCATTTCCTTCTCCAATTTATTGGCCACAATAAATGTGTGCAAAAGCCAAGCAAAACGCTGCGCTTAGATGATGAATTGGGCGTGCTTCAGCATGGGTCTCTTGCAGTCTCCTATCCCAGTCTACCACCAGGTTGCTCTATTCTTTAAGCCACTCCACCCCTTTTAAAAATATCAACCATTTAGATTTTGTTTGCTTTCGTTTACCTGTGGCTGTGCTAGGCTGTTGCTGCTCACAGCCTTGCTCTAGTTGTAACAAGCAGAGGCTATTCTTCAGTTGCAGGGTTCCGGCTTCTCATTGCAGGGGCTTCTCTTGGTTCCAGGGCATGCAAGCTTCAGTAGGTGCCGCTCACGGGCTCCAGAGCACAGGCTCAGTAGCTGTGGCACGTGGGCTTAGTTGTACCGCAGCATGTGGGGTCTTCCTGGACCAGGGATCGAACCTGAGTCTCCTGAGATGCAGGTGGATTCTTTACCACTGAGCCACCTAGGAAGGCCTTTTAATATTTATTAATTATTTGGAGGCAGCAATACCATTTCACTAACCTTGAGTTTTCCGGGCTAAATTGTTTGCTTCTTTAAGCATCGTTGGCAGCATGTATCAAAGCAGTCAATCCTAAAGGAAATCAGCCCTGAATATTCATTGGAAGGACTGATGCTGAAGCTGAAACTCCAATACTTTGGCCACCTGATGCAAAGGACTGACTTATTGGGAAAGACCCTGATGCTGGGAAAGATTGAGGGCGGGAGAAGAAGGGGACGACAGAGGATGAGATGGTTGGATGGCATCACTGACTCAATGGACATGAGTTTGAGTAAGTGTTAGGAGTTGCTGATGGACAGGGAAGCCTGGCATGCTGCAGTTCATGGAGTCGCAAAGAGTCAGACACAACTAGGCCACTGAACTGAACTGATCAATGGTAGTAGTAACCGCTGATTTATTTATAGCACTCTGGAGCTTCTAAAACACTTCCACATGCTCTCTTATTTTACGTGCACAGCAACAACTGTAGGTTCTTCATTTTACAAGTGAGGAAACCAAGGCTCAGAAAGGATAAGTCACATACCTTAACAATCGACTCCACAAGTATTTATTGAATCTCTACTATATGCGAAGCACAGTAGAAAATCCTGGGATATATGAGAGAATAAAATAAATATGGTGCTACTTCTGTACGTCTTATAATCTAGTGGGGATGGCATACATTTAAAAAAATCACTACAGATGACTCTCAGATAAAAGTCACATTTGGGGCAGAGTTAGGACTTTCGCACAAGTCTTCTGCCTCCAAACGAATGCGGTAGGACTACTGCCTTCACTGGAGTGGACGTTCGTTTGTATTAATGACGTTCAATTAACCTAGTCTGTCTGACCACCAGTCTTTTTGGCATGAACTCTTCTTGAGATTGATGCTCTCCTTTCGATAACTGTAGAACTGAGTGGGATCTGCACAGCTATGATCAATTTAAAGGAGAACTTTGCATTGATTTTCTACTAAATCTTATTTTGTCATTTTTTTCTCATCACTCTAAGTTGCCAGCATACTTTTGAACTTTTATTTGTTCGTCTCCAACATATTAGTTTTTCCTCTCTGCTTCTGTTTACCTGCAGGTTTTATGAAATTGCGTTTACCTGTATCACTGGCCAAAAAAAAAAAAAAAAAAATGTCCACAAATGCTTGTGTGGAAGAGCGTACATTTGTCATTAGTTGCAAATTAGATTTCCTATCAGCCAAGTGACCTTGGGCAAATAGCATCCTCTCTGAGAACATCTGATTACTCATCTGTGAAATGAAGAAACTGGGCCACAGAGTGTGAAAGGATTTCCCTGTATTAAACGTTTTATGATCCAATATGTTTGAAAGCATTATTCTGAGTTTTAAATCCTTTCCTTCTGGTGTGAAAAAAGGGAAATGCAGAACATACAGTGATAAAAACTGAAGGATATCACTCCCCTCTTCACTAATGGAAGGGCGTAAACCAGTAAATACTGGCCCCAAAGCCATATAAAAATGACCAAAGTGTAATACTTATCAAACCTTGCCTTAATCTAAGACAGTCGCTTCATGAAGCCCCTAATAATCTCTTTTGGTGTCTATTTTTAAAAATACTTAGAAACCAACAATGAATAGACATTATAAAAACTAATAATTATTTAAGGATAGTCTGTGGGCTTCCCTCATTGCTTAGTCGGTAAAGACTCTGCCTGCAATGCCGGAGACCTGGATTCGATCCCTGGGTTGGGAAGGTCCCCTGGAGAAGCAAATGGCAACCCACTCCAGTATTCTTGCCTGGAGAATCCCGCGGACAGAGGAGTCCCTGGGGGTCGCAAGAGTTGTACATGACTTAGCGACAGAAGCACCACCACTGCAAGAATAGTCTGTAATTTGAGGTCTTCAGTGAGGCCCCTTTTTCTCCTCTGTGTAGGAAAATTATCCTCGATTCTACAAGCAATCCCCTTCTTTCCAAAATCTGTCTTATAAAAGGAAATTCCTATTTTCTAACTTTAATGCTACAATGAATTTGTGTCTCTGAACTTGAGTAATTTGTGGATTCTTTTGCCTTAATATTGCTTCATTAAGTCACGTAGTGTACCTGTTTTACATCAGCCCTACTTGGGTTGCAGTGTGTGTGACAATTTAGTCCTGTCATTATCTTAAACTTGTTAATTAGAGAGAATTAAAAGTTAACGAATAGAAAGTTTCACAGCTTTCAGCCAAGGATAAATGGGAAGTACTTACAGAAGCCAAAACCTCTCTATCCTGAGAGGAGAGAAAATGAAGAGGGCACCCACCCCAAAATGTAATGAGTGGTCTCTCCAAAGTAGAAAGTTCTGTCCTGGTATCATGGTTTAAAGGCAGACTATTCGAAATTTCCCTGGTGGCTCAGCAGCAAAGAATCCATCTGCCAATGCAGGAGACCCGGGTTCAATCCCTGGGTCAAGAAGATCGCCTGGAGAAGGAAATGGCAACCCACTCCAATATTCTTGCCTGGGAAATCCCACGGACAGAAGGAGCTTGGTGGGCTACAGTCCATGGAGTCGCTAAAGAGTCGGACCCAACTTAGCAACTAAACAATAACAATTCCAAATGTGCAGCTATGTCAAGCAATATGAGATATGTTTTCTTTATCCTCCGAAAGATTACTCTGTGTTAATTCTATCAAACCTTGGAGGACTAATTAACCAATAACAATGAATTGGCTGCTAGATTGTGCAGCTAAAAATTTCTTCCACTCTTCAGTGACTTAGTTCCTTGAAGGCTTCTCATAATGTATCCAGGCTGTTTCTGGTCTGGAGAGCTTCCCCACGGTCCTTGTCAATCCAATAATCCCTGCTCTATTCCAATAATGTCTGTCCTTCCTTGGGACTGTCGATGTGACTGCATTCAAATGTAGTAGTTCTTACTACATTTTTATGGAAATGTCTCAAAGGCAAGCATCAAATTCTATCTGTATGACAGCATTAATTTTTAATCAATGTAGGTGCAAAGTCAAGGTGGTACAAGTACTTACCTTGTATGTAGGAGTGTGTTTTGTTTTTTAAGCTGGTTCCCTTTAAATTATGTATATTCTTAGTTTGAAAACTATTAAAATGTCTTGAAAACAGAAGTTAAAATCAAATATGTAGAATCCCTAGTTTCATAAAACTCAAGTTGAAGAGATTTTGAGTGTTTTACATGAAAATGTTCTGTCAGCCCATTCCTTAAGTTCACATTTCAGAGAATCGGGCTGTTATATGTTGTCTGGCTCTTTGCAACCCCATGGACTGTAGCCCTCAGGCTCCTCTGTGCGTGGAATTCTCCAGGCAAGAGTACTGGATTGAGTTGCCATTTCCTTCTCCAGGGGATCTTCCTGACTCAACGATCGAACCTATTTCTCCTGCATTGCAGGCTGCTGCTTTAGTGTCTGAGCTAGTTTGTGTTGGGGACCAAATAAATATTCAGTACTACAACAGCTCTGATTGAGTAAAAAGCAAGATGTTTATGTGTCTAAAGTCCAAAATTCTCAGTCAACATAATTTCAAATAACTTGTCTGTGTCATGTTCAAAGTTTTCACTTTAGTACCATGAATAGGCTTACATAGATGATAATTATCTACTCATGCTTTTATGTTGATTTTTAGCCTAACCATCTTGGGGAGAAATCTTTTTTTTCTGGTCAGTACTTGGAAAAAAGGGCCATCTATCACATCAAATAATTAAAGCCTTGTAACTTGTTAAATTAACCTTTCATCATGTGTCTTATTAGCTTCAGTGTATTTTCTGAGGCTTTCTTGAAGTGCATTGTGTCTGTAGAGATAGAATGCTAATGTACTATTAATATATATGCAAATGAAATATACTACCTGTGGAAGTTAAACCTTTGGAGGCTTGAGTCTTTCAACATGAAGAGTCATGTTGATTTACACTAAAACATCCTTTTTCACTATAGGTATATTGAGATGTTTATGAACTTCTAAGCATCTTCTAAAATTCCATGTGTGTGTCTGCACACATGTGCATGTGTGTGTGTGTGTGTGTGTGTGTGCTCAGTCGTGTTCAACTCTTTGCAACCCCATGGACTGTTGCCCACCAGGCTCCTCCGTCCATAGAATTCTCCAGGCAAGAATACTGGAGTGGGTTGCCATTTCCTTCTCTAGGGGATCTTCCTAACCCAGGGATCAAACCCACATCTCTTTACATCTCCTGCACTGGCAGGCAGGTTCTTTACCACTGTGCTACCTGGGAAGCCCCTTAACATCCATAGACTCGACAAATACCGTATCAGCAGCTTGAAAATACTTTTGATGTACTGTTTAATTTTCAAGTAGTTTTAAATCTGTGTCTGTTTCCTCCTTTGTGTTGTTTATTTTCTCCATAAGTTCCTTTATAGTTGGTTCTTTATCATTATTTGATTCTAAATAATGTTTCTGGCACACTGGACTGTATCTTTTGATACTATTGATTTGGTTGTTTTAAAATGTAGTATATTCTATCTGGGTTCTCCAGATCAGGAAAAAAAGTTTTAAAGCAGGTTAATATCTAACCATTACACTGAGTCACTTCAGTATTTTTAAGCTTCTCTTACTTAGTATTTTTGACTGCAATTCCAAAGTGATCATTTATCCATATGTGACTACATTTCTTTCTCGTAGTTACAGAAATTTCATCCAAAAAATAATTAGAGAGAGATGTTTTGTATCATTAATAATTTAACTACTCACAACTCTGAGGTAAGGAATAGGAGTAAATTCAGTATTTCAGGCTAATATTTTAATGTGATAGTCATTTTATTAGTAATTGGATAAAATTTAAACTTTTGTGTATTGTTCAAATATTTGCTTAAGTCCCATTGATAAACACTAGCTAATAGTCTAGTTAAAATATTTGAGTACCTTTGTGGCATTTTAATAACATATACTGTGATTAGATAGAGATATGAATATATAGCAAAGATGGGAAAATTACTAATATCACTTATTTTGAACATCAACATCAATTAGTCTTGAGCAAATGGTTTGGACACAATGTATGGTCAGACTCAACCATTTCTAAGTTATTCTGCCGTCATAAATTTTGGAAAATTCAGAGACGTTAAAAACTTCGATATATATACATTTTCGACAACCTTTTCTTCCTAAATAGTTCATATGGTTATTTAGCACATATTTAATGCTTGTTTCACTCTTTTTGGAGTAAAAAGTTTTTAGGATGTGTGATTTTAAAAACAACAGACACTTTATCTTTTGTGCAGCGAGAGATTTCTCTGCTCACACCAAAATGTCTACAGGTTGTTAACTTTTATGGCTTCCTTTGATGTCTGTTTTAGAAACGACAGCGCGTGCTAAGTGGCTTCAGTCGTGTCTGACCCTTTGCGACCCCGTGGACTGTAGCCCGCCAGGCTCCTCTGTCCATGGGATTCTCAGGCAAGAATACTGGAGGGGGTTGCCATGCCCTCCTCCAGGGGATCTTCCCCACCCAGGGACTGAACCTGTGTCTCTTACATCTCCTGCATTGGCAGGTGGGTTCTTTACCACTAGTGCCACCTGAGAAGCCCCAGAAACAGCAGTGCATTCCTCAAAATTGTAAAAACACTAAAATATAAATGGGGGCATTGCAGAGGAAAGTGAGAAAAGTATTTTAGGCTGTCATTTTTGTATTCAATTTTCTATTCTCAATTTTGTATTCAAAAGTATCCCATCGTGTAATAAGACACTCGAATTTTAAATCCACACTTAAAAATATAAAAAGGCAATATAGTCATTTCTAGAACACATTTGGTAACAAAAGTGACCGTTTTTCTCTTCTGTGTAATTAATGGCTTACTCTGGAGAGGTTTGTCCCAAAAGGCTAGCATGGCTGTAACAGTTATTACTGCTTTTAAATTTTCATCTCTTATTTCTACATCTCTGGGAGGACTACTTTACCCCCAGCTGTCCCCAGATTAATAATATTGCTATCTCTCTGGCTCAGGTCACACGCCTTTTTTTAAAACTTTCCCCAGTTTCTATGAAGATCGTATTAGGATAAAATATTACATGAGTGTGTAACAGAGATTTAGTAAAACGTGAACACACATGTAGAGCTTATTCTTGGATTTTATTTGTACTTTCAATTTAGTTCCATCAGATAGTCATTTAATATACTTTGCTGCAAAGTATCAGCTTCTATCTAGGAAACCCTTGCTTTGTATTTTCAACCCAGGCTGCCTTTTTGAAACTCTGGGGAGCCCTAAAAAAAAAAAAAAAAAAAGTATGACCTAGTATTACACCAGACTAATTAAATCAGGATCTCCAAGGATTCACCTTCTAGCATCGGTATTTAAAACAGCTCCCTAGTGGATTCTCAAATGTAATGATGGTGGATAACCATAGCTCCATACAATAAGACCAGCTGCTTCCTTAGACATACGAATCACAGTCTATATTAGTTTGTCATCACACAGGTGCTAGGAAAAATTTTGGAAAAAAAGGGAGAAGTAAAGGCCTGCAATAGTTTAGGCTACTTGAGGCGAGCTCTTTTATTAGTTATCTTCTGTGGATATAAATTGAGGACAAACAGACAAGAATTCTGGGACAGTGATAAATTGTGTCACTAGTTTAGTAAAGTAAGGACTGCCATGTATGCCATGTATAATGTAGGGAAATTCTCCCTTTTATTCGGAAGACTTTGCTGCTGCTGCTGCTAAGTCACTTCAGTTGTGTCCCACTCTGTGCAACCCCATAGACGACAGCCCACCAGGCTCCCCCGTTGGCTATGGGATTCCAAATAGCAAAGTACTGGAAAGGGAAAGGAGCGGGAAAGGTCATCTTGGTCCCTGTATTAGTGTCCTTGCTGTTTAGCGGCTCAGTTGTGTCCAGCTCTTTGTGACACCATGGACTGTAGCCCACCACGCTCCTCTGTCTGTGGAATTTCCTGGCAAGAAGGCTGGAATGGGTTGCCATTTCCTTCTCCAGGGGATCTTTCCGATCTAACGATGGAATCCATGTCTCCTGCACTGGCATTGGCAGCAGACTCTTTATCACTGAGGCACCTGGGAGACCCGTGTTATTCTTGCTCAGTTGCTGTAAAATATGACCACAGACGGGGTGGCTTTAAACAACAGGAGTGTGTTCCCTCGCCGTTCTGGAGGCAGACACCTTAAATCTCGTGTGTCACGTGGTGGCTCTTTCCGGAGCTCCTGAGGACACACCTGAGCCCTGGCGCCTCCTGTCTTCAGCTGGTGGCCTGCAATCCTTCGTCGTCTGTGGCTTGTGCATCTGCACCCCCGTCTCCACCTCCAGCTTCATCCGGCCTCCTCTCCTCTGTCCGTGCTTATGTCTTCACGCGCCTTTTTACATAAGGACATCAGTCATTGTATTTAGGGCTCACCCTAATCTAGGGTGACCTAAATTTCACTTCACTCCTTACATCTGCCAAGACCCTGCCTCCAAGTCAAATCACAACAAGAAGTTCCAGGTGGACGTCAATCTGGGGAGGACACTATTGAGCCCAGTATAATCCTTGTTGCTACTGGACTAAACTGCCCCAGCCCGCAGCCCAGGTCTTCTACGTATACTTGGCATCTTTTGCTTACTTCTGTCATAAATGTCCCTAACACCATATTGCAAACGTCTGTTGCACTCCTGTTTCTCCCACAGTCTGTGAAATCCTGGGGGGCAGGAGGAGTGGTTTATTCAGGCCTGTTTGTGAGCACCTCATATGGGTCCCCAGGTGGTGCAGCAATAAAGCATCCGCCTGCCAGTGCAGTGGGCGCTGGAGACGTGGGTTTGATCCCTGGAGCAGGAAATGGCCACCCACTCCAGTATTCTTGCCTGGAGAATCCCATGGACAGAGGAGCCTGGAGGGCTGCAGTCATGGGGTTGCAAAGAGTTGGACATGACTGAGCAAGTAAGAACACACACACACACACACACACACACTTGTACCCCAATGTCAGCACTGTTTACAACAGGCAAGACGTGGAGGCAACCATTCAACAGATGAAGGGGTAAAGATGATGTAGGACATATAGACGATGGAATATTAGCTGCGAGAAAGAACGAAATAATGCCATTTGCTGCAACAGGGATGGACCTAAGATTATCATACTGAGTGAATCAAGTCAGAACAAATGTTGTATCATACTGCTTATATGTGGGATCTAAGAAGATGATATGAATGAACTTATCTACAAAATAAAAACAGGCTCACAGACAGAAAACTAATTTGTGGTTACCAAAGAGGAAAAAGGAAGGGAAAGAGAAATAAGCTTGAGATTAGCAGATACAAACTACTGTATGTAAAATAAGCAGCAAGGACCTACTCTGTAGCACAGGGAACTATATTCACAATCTTGTAATAAACCGTCATGGAAAAGAGTCTGAAGTATGTATGTAGATACTCTTGCTACCGCTCACATACACAGGTTATAGCATGGAGGAACCAATCCGAAATGGAACAAGAAGAGCGGTTGGCTCACAAAATGCCAATTATATACTGTGTTCATGAAGCGTCACTTTATAGCAGATACATGGAGAATTCAGATGCGGGAAGTAACTGTCTGTAAGGGATTATACTGAACCCAGTGGTATCACTGAGTTGATTATTACCATTATCCTAATCTGTGGCAGAGGTCCCCAGACACTGTCAGCTGCTGGGTCCTGCCCTTTAGAGACTTCATGGATTCACAACTTTGACCAAGCAGGGGTCTGCACTTAATTGACAACAGAGAGGGTTTTTAATTATTTCTGGTTTTCTTTTTGTAAGATTAATTCAGCTTTCATTAACTCAGATTTCCTACAACTGAAATATGAAGCAAGGAAGGAAAATAATAGACTTGAGAGAAGAGGGCATAAGCCTCAGAAGCAGAGTAATATCCTGTAGTCTACTGTTTAATCGTACCGACCAAAGACACTCTTGCTACCACTCACATACACAGGTTATAGCATGGAGGAACCAATCCGAATTGGAACAAGAAGAGCTGTTGGCTCACAAAATGCCAATTATATCCTGTGTTCATGAAGCGTCACTTTATAGCAGATACATGGAGAACCCAGATGCAGGAAGTAACTGTGAGGGATTATATTGAGCCCAGTGGCCTCACTCTCACTTTGTGGTTTATTAAAATGATAATTCTCATTCGAGTTCCAGTTAACCACCATATAACCAGTTTAAAATGCAGAACAGGTTATCTTGGAAAGGTAAATTTGAAGATATGTGAAAATAATTAAATACTTTGGAAAGTTGCTGGATTCCTGCCCTCACGACCTCCACCTTGTGCCCATTTTGCTCCTAAATCATGACATTCCTTCAGAGCAGTTTACCCAGGGTGACTTTGCCCCTCCTCCCCAGGCACTGTTTGGAAATACTTCTGTTTGTCACAGTTTAAGGAGACGGTGCTGATGGCATCTCTTGGGAAGTCATGGATGCTGGTAAACATCTTGCATCACAGAGGACAGCATCTCCCCCGCCCACCTAAAGCAAATAATTATCTGGTGGAAACGTCAGTAGTTCCCATGTTGAAAGACTTTGCTTTAGAATAAACAAGGAGAGGGAAGAGGAAGACGTTGGCTCTCAAGCTAGTCAATCTCATTTCATGGTTACGCACCGGTTGGTTGGAGGACCCTTCTACACCAGAGCAAAGATGGGGTTAGGTGATCACCAGGGAGGTTTAATTACTCAGCACATTCGCTGTGCTCCACGCCTCAGGATCGTCCAAGAGCTTAACTCTTGGAATTTGCTTGACAATTATACAACACTTTCTCACCCATTATCACATGTGATATTCACAATTCTGTGAGGTAGTGGGGGCAAGTCCTGAAATTGTCACATGAAGATCAGAAAACTGAAGCTGAGAGCACAGAGACCCATGGATGGGAGGAGGCGCAGCTCATGGGAGAGGTCCCTGGGTTCTAGCAACATGGCATTGTCTATAGAGAATCAATAAACAGCTTATTGACCGGAGACATATGAATACGTCTTTTCTTATCCAAACATATTTCAGTATTCACTTACATAACAAATAGCTAACCATAGGGATTTAGGGCTTCCCTGGGGGCTCAGAAGTTAGTGTCTGCCTGCAATGCGGGAGACCTGGGTTCGATCCCGGGGTTGGGAAGATCCCCTGGAGAAAGCAATGGCAACCCACTCCAGTACTCTTGCCTGGAAAATTCTATGGATGGAGGCGCCTGGTAGGCTACAGCCCCTGGGGTCGCAGAGTCAGACATGACTGATCGACTTCACTCACTTTGTAGCTCAGTCAGTAAAGAATCTGCCTGCAATGCAGGAGATGTGGGTTCAACTCCTGGGTTGGGAGGATCCCCTGGAGAAGAAAATGGCAACCCACTCCGGTATTTTTGCCTGGAGAATCCCCATGGATAGAGGAGCCTGGTGGGCAACAGGCCATGGGGTCACAAGATTTGGACACGACTTAGCAACTAAACCACACCACCAGCAGCCATAGGTATTAGATTCTGTAAAGACCCCCCAGGCAGTAATGTGAACTAATAATGCCAAGACCCACTGAAATTGACTGCTCTGCTTTGCCCTTCTAAGCTCTGGCAGTGATGAACATTATTTCCCATGAGACAGACCTCGCCCAGCCCTGCCATCCTAGTCTTCCACTGCTCTGGGAAACTGAGTGCCTTTATCCCAAATTAAAATCAGAGGAAACACGAGTGCACAGGTATGATATCGAATCCCAAAACTCCGGTCTCTATACATGTGGCTCCGTCACCATCCCAATCCAAATGCTGTAACTGAAGTTTTGTAACTTTCAAGGGAAAGAAGAAGTAGGCCCTGAAAATACCGTTAAATCCAAATAGTTTGGGCAGATTCCATATCAATACTGGTGAATTGGGTCCAGCTAAAGAACTCCACTTCTTATACAAATCAGTCATCTAGAAGGCTCCTCCTGCCTTTCTCTGGGGCTTACCACTGCTGGGGACAACTGGCCAGGGAATTTTATGTCTTTTACTTTGCACAAATGAAATAATCTGGTATGCCTGTAATCACGGGCCCTTGTGCTGTGTAATTTTCTCTCAAATTTCAAATCCGCCAAACTCCCCAGACAAAAGGCTCTTCCTTCTGCGCCTCTGAAAACTTCCAGCACACTCACTGCCCTACATTTGACTTTCTTTTTGATGAAAGGGAAACTGACAGTTGGTCATCTGAAAGATAGCCCCTGACCTGTTCGCCTTGGACTGGAAGGCTGCAGGCTGGAGTTGGGGTGTGTGTTTGGCGCAACACTCAAAGATGTTTCCCCCCGGCTGTGTCAGCAGCCTGACTAAATACAACTCCTTGACTAGCATGAAAATGTTTCTTGGGGCAAGAAGGAGATCATGACAAGGGAGGGAAGATTTGACTTGATACAGATTTGGGAAGATGAAATGTGACAATTGCTAATACCTCACAGTTCAATGAAAGCCGGCACTTTTCGGGTTCCCAGCAGGTACTTCAGCATATGGAAAGAGTATATGTATTGAAGTGTAAAGAAAAGTGTGAAAATTGTGTTGACTGCACTGTGGTTCTCTCCACCTATTAATAACCAAGGGACCCTTCCAACAGTGCCTGCTGGACTGGCTCTTTTGGTTTTGTCATTTTTAAACTTCTTTACCCACATTGCATAATTGCCCAGCTCTACATTAGCAGGCAGATTCTTTACCGTCTGAGCCACCTAGGAAGCCCCAGATGAACAAAAGCTGTCTGGATTGGTATTTGTCATTGTTGTTCAGTTGCTCAGTCGTGTCCGACTCTTTGACCCCATGGACTGCAGCACTCCAGGCTTCCCTGTCCTTCACCATCACCCAGAGTTTGCTCAAACTCAGGTCCGTTGAGTCAGTGATGCCATCTAACCATCTCATCCTCTGTCACTCCCTTCTCCTCCTGCCTGCAATCTTTCCCAGCATCAGGGTCTTTTCCAATGAGTTGGCTCTTCGCATCAGGTGGCCAATGCATTGGAGCTTCAACTTCAGCGTCAGTCCTTCCAATAAATATTCGGGGTTCATTTCCTTTTGGATTGACTGGTTTGATCTTACTGTCCAAAGCACTCTCAAGAGTCTTCTCCAGCACCACAGTTCAGAAGCATCAATTCCTTGGTGCTCAGCCTTCTTTATGGTCCAACTCTCACATCCATATGTGACTACTGAAAGAACCATAGCTTTGACTATGGTTAAACCATAGCTTTAACCATAGCTTTTAACATAGATGGACCTTTGTCAGCAAAGTGACATTTCTGCTGAACTGGTATTCTATTTATATTTCTTTAATTTTTATTTTATATTGGAGCATAGTTGATTAACAATGCTGTGTTAGTTTCAGATGTACAGCAACGTGATTCAGTGATTTCTGCATCTATTCTTTTTCAAGTTCTTTTCCCATTTAAGTTATTACAGAATATTGAGCAGAGTTCCCTGTGCCATACACTAGGCACGAATTGGCATTAAATTTATGTGTTACTTAAGGTTATATTTCTTCTTAATCTCTCAATGGCTAGCTTAATGCACAGAGTGAAAAAGTGTCATGCTCCCAACAAAAGCCATTTGGTACAATAAATTAGTGAGTTTCTTGGACAAAATCTCAAATTCAGTCTGAAAGTCTGGCTTTTCCAAAATGGAGTTAGAAGAGTTCATTGAAAAGTTTACCCAGCTAAAGGCAAATATTATCAATTTCATAGTAGGGCATGCTGTTTCAAAATATTGCATTACTGCATGAGATTTAATGCAGCCATCTGTGATTGAACACTCTTCAAGTAAGCACATATCTCTATAAGCCCTTTCCAAACATGTCAAAGAGTGCAGTTAGGAATTAGACAAAATGACCCTGCCATCAGGGTTTTGGGCTTCATCAGCTTTATTCAAGCCTTCTCACTATACAGCAACCTACAGTGCAATACAGTACCTGATGCCTTGTCTCACATGGATCATCAGTACATCCTGTTCATGCTCAAAATGTCAACTCAAACTAGCAGATGTGAAAGGACTGGACTTAGCTAGTTTCTCCCCAGTTCTAGCTCCTTGCCAGTTTCTCCCTCTGGGACTCTCTTGTTAGCTTATTTCCCCAGAGATGGGAGCCTTTCATTATGATTTTAAGCCTTTGGATTGTGAACTGAGTATTTACTCATCCTTTTGCTGTCAGCAAGGAATAGAGGGCTTTTTCATGGCTGTGAACTTATCCAAGACACCTAAGTGAGCATGTGTCTGCCAGTGGCCTTCCTGCCGGGCCCTGCAGCTAAAAGGACTCTTGATGGAGGGAACTTATGGTCAGATGGGTTCCATGCTTAAATCTCTCCCTGGGCTGGCCAAGTGACACACACTAGCCATTCCGGACTTTCAAATACCCCACAGGACAACTGACATTATGGTATAAGGTTTTCTTAGAGTTTTTCAACTAGCTAAAATATATCTTCATGTGTCATTATTTTGTGTTTCCTCATTTTTAAGCATTATGTAAATTACAGTGGGGAAGTTGTCTTATGGTTTCCCCTACACGATCTATGATTTATTTGGAGATTCACAAAGTATATTATTTGAGTCAAAGATTATGGTTAATGTATACTGAATACAGAATCACACAGCATCATTTTGTTTTCATATAATGAATGTCCCTAATTTAAGGCCTTTGCTTTTTAGCTTTTGTTAATAAATAGCACTGGAAAAGGAATGTACCTAATTTATATTTTGATCTGAAAAGCAAGATTGCTGTATTAGAATTTTATCTAAGATCTGAATTCTTAATAAGGGGTTTCAGTGAATACTCTGTTTTTTTTTCATCTTTCAAGATGGTAATTCATTATACAAAGTATCAAGCATGCTGACTTTGAAATTTAAAAAAAAAAAACTTTTAAATTTATTCTCAAAATCCTCCTTGAATGCTTATTTTATGGTAATGGACTGTTTTTGGTGCCTGGGATTCCAGTGAATACATCCAAGTCACTGCTCTCTTGAAGTTTACATTTTAGTGGAAGGAGACAGTTAATAAAGAAAAAGCACAGTGGGTATTAGCAAGAGAAAGATAGAGCAATGTGAGCAAGACAGGGCATGTCCAATGTGAGGAAAGCGATCTGCTTTATAAGAGCTGGTTCTGAGTGTGTCTCTAATCAGGGGGTGTTTAGCCAGAGACATGAAGACACTGAGGAAGAAATGGGGTCTTGCGGATATGAAGGGAAGAGCATTCCTGGTAAAAAAAAAAAAAAGAGCAAATGCAGAAACCCTGCAGTGGGCGTCTGTGGAATGGATGGAGAAGCACTAAGCGGCCTATGGGCTCAGTTCCTGCTGCATGCGTGCTCAGCTGCTCAGCCATGTCCAGCTCTTTTGTGACCACATGGACTGTAGCCTACCAGGCTCCTCCGCCCATGGGATTTCCCAGGCAAGGATACTGGAGTGGGTTGCTATTTCCTCCTCCAGAGCATCTTCCCAATCCAAAGATCAAACCCACATCTCCTCCATTGGGAGGTGGATTCTTTACCACTGAGCCACCAGGGAGGCCCATATTTGTTTTGTTATATTCATCTGTTTATTTTCTGAATTCCACATATAAGTGGTAATGCAGAGTATTTGTCCTTCTCTGTCTGACATTTCACAGTACTCTTTGGGTTCATCCATGGTGCACAAATGGCAGACTTTCATTCTTTTTATGGTTTAGCAGTATTCCATCAGGTCTACATACCACATCTTCTGTATCCCTTGGTCTGTTGATGGGCACTTTGGTTGCTTCCATATCTTGATGGCTTTTAATCAAGGGTTGACTCATTGGAAAAGACCCTGATGCTGAGAGGGGCTGGGGGCAGGAGGAGAAGTGGACGGCAGAGGATGAGATGGCTGGATGGCATCATCAACTCGATGGACATGGGTTTGGGTGGACTCCGGGAGTTGGTGATGGACAGGGAGGCCTGGCGTGCTGCAATTCAGGGGGTCGCAAAGAGTCGGACACCACTGAGCGACTGAACTGAACTGAACTGAATCAAGGGAGCCGGGTGAGTGCTTTGAGCACCTGAATCATTGGAAGGCCATTTTATTATTTTTATTTTTCATTTATGCAACAAGTATTAGTATTTATTGAACACTTGCTGTGTTGAGGCCTGGGGCAGGTACCATGTAAAATCTATTTTTCCCTATATAGTTTCTGTAGTCCAGAAGCTAATCTATCCTTTCTACCTTACAAGTGTCGTCAGCCAGCCTATATCTACTCCCTTCCTTCCTCCCTTTCTTCCTTCCCTTTTTCCTTCTATCCATTCATACACCCACCCATTCATGCATCCTAGGCTTTGTTCCAAAAAGGAACTCAGGAGGCCGTAAGAACTCTTGAAAGGCCATAGTAAAAGTGCACTTTTGCATATTTTCACGGATTTTGTTACCACATTAATTCTCCCTGTGACAGTCTTCGTGACTCTGAAAATTATATGAATAGGCAGCATTTGACAAGAGGTGTTGATAGGATAAACATTAAGTCACATGACGACCTAGGTCTTTCTAAACAAAGGCTGTTTTACAATAGGGTACATGCTAAACAAGAAGTACTGGACATACAGTAAACTCCAAATAGATACATTCTATTTCTGAGACTCCAGGAGCTAAATGGTTCCAGGGAATATAGTTGGAAGAGTTTTGCTTTTCATTCTGAGATGCTGGTTCATATTTCACTCAGATGTATCTCTGTCAAAAGTAGTTTCATCTAAGGGCATTTTGTTTACTTACTTTAACTAAAAAAGTAGATTTTCCTTTAGTTGCTGATGCTGTAGTCTGTATGAAAAGAACCATCAGAATTGCCCCTATTTTTGGTAGGCTCAGGGGTTGGTATTAGATAAAAAGATGTGAGATTTCCCTGGCAGCTGGGAAGTCCTGTTTCTTCTTCATAGTTTATGAGGTTATTTAGCTGCCACTAAGCTTAACTTGGAGAAGGCAATGGCAACCCACTCCAGTACTCTTGCCTGGAAAATCCCATGGACAGAGGAGCCTGGTAGGCTGCAGTCCATGGGGTCGTGAAGAGTCGGGCACGACTGAGCGACTTCACTTTCACTTTCATGCATTGGAGAAGGAAATGGCAACCCACTCCAGTGTTCTTGCCTGGAGAATCCCAGGGAGAGGGGAGCCTGGTGGGCTGCCGTCTATGGGGTCGCACAGAGTTGGACACGACTGAAGCGACTTAGCAGTAGCAGTAGCAGCAAGCTTAACTTCTAAGAAGAAATGGGAGCGGCCTGTGAAGATTCCAGACTGATTCTCTCATTTATCTGAACTCCGTTTCTACTTCTGCAGAAAAGAGCCGGGTGATAAATCTGGTCCTCTTTCCTCTATGAGCGTAGCTCCCTCTCAAGGGCATCTATTCTAAGTCTCAATGGGTGAAATCATGAGGACTGGGAAGTGCCTTCGAGATCAAAGATTATTTCCCCCAAAATAACGTGGGTAGAAAGAGCCTATGTAAGATTGAAATAGGTGATGTGGACCTGCCTTTCCAATGTAGAGGTCAGAGGTTCAGAATTATAGAAATGTATGCTTCCCTGGGGACTCAGATGGTAGAGAATCTGCCTGCCCAGCAGGAGACATGGATTCAGTATCTGGGTTAGGAAGATGCCCTGGAGGAGGAAATGGTAGCCCACTCCAGTATTCTTGCCTGGGAAATCCCATAGACAGAGAAGCCTGGTGGGCTGCAGTCCATGGGGTTGCAAAGAGACAGACATGACTTAGTGACTAACACATGACTTAACAGTCAGCAGCGCCAGTGGGAGTGGGCACCCAGAGAATCTATGAAGATGTTGGATAACCAGTCTTTGATTGGAACTGAGAGTAGCTCAGTCCAGGCCAAAGCCATCTGCATAGGATGCATAACTGGTAACATTTCCACCACCCTATGAGGTCTTTATGGTCCTTAGCAGCCCCCACCACATGCTCTGATTCACCACCACAATCCCCACTTCACCAGCCTCCCTAACACATTGAGTACCTGCCTCACCCCCTGTAGATTCAGATTCCCACCTGGAACATCTGACTGGCCACTTTGGATCCTATGTGGTACCCTAGTGGCTCACAGGCTGGAATGGGAAGGAGAGGAGGGGAGGCAGGTGGGTCCCTGCCTCTTGCCCCTGTTGATTCTCCCCAGGTCTGGAGGAGTCAAATGACTAATGCCCTGCACAGATCTGCATAGTTTTGCATATAGATCTGTTTCACACTTGAGTCCTAAAGCAATCGCAGGGTCTGGGTAAGTTATGGTCAGGCAAATTGAACTGGGATGTGGCTCAAAATTCCTGTCCTTGCAGGAAAGGCATATTTGTGGTTATTGTTATTGTTACCATTTTTCTCATATCGGAAAACAACCAGACATCTCTTAGCCTGTGAGCCAGAGTTTCTCAAAGTTGGAATACTGCCTGCATCAGAACTATCTGGGTTCTTACAGCAGATACCCTATCCCAACCCAAAACTGCTAGACCCCAATCCATGGGGCCCGGATAACGGTGCACACTGAATTCTGATTTAGGTCATACCTGAATGGTCTAGCGGTTTTCCCTATTTTCTTCAATTTGAGTCTGAATTTGGTAATAAGGAGTTCGTGATCTGAGCCACAGTCAGCTCCTGGTCTTATTTCTGTTGACTGTATAGAGCTCCAGCTTTCGCTGCAAAGAATATAATCAATCTGATTTCGGTGTTAACCATCTGGTGATGTCCATGTGTAGAGTCTTCTCTTGTGTTGTTGGAAGAGGGTGTTTGCTATGACCAGTGCATTTTCTTGGCAAAACTCTATTAGTCTTTGCGCTGCTTCATCCCGCATTCCAAGGCCAAATTTGCCTGTTACTCCAAGTGTTTCTTGACTTCCTACTTTTGCATTCCAGTCCCCTATAATGAAAAGGACATCTTTTTGGGTGTTAGTTCCAAAAGGTCTTGTAGGTCTTCATAAAACCGTTCAGCGGAAGTGAGAAATAGATTTAAGGGCCTACATCTGATAGATAGAGTGCCTGATGAACTATGGGCAGAGGTTCGTGACATTGTACAGGAGACAGGGATCAAGACCATCCCCATGGAAAAGAAATGCAAAAAAGCAAAATGGCTGTCTGGGGAGGCCTTACAAATAGCTGTGAAAAGAAGAGAGGCAAAAAGCAAAGGAGAAAAGGAAAGATATAAGCATCTGAATGCAGAGTTCCAAAGAATAGCAAGAAGAGATAAGAAAGCCTTCTTCAGCCATCAATGCAAAGAAATAGAGGAAAACAACAGAATGGGAAAGACTAGCGATCTCTTCAAGAAAATTAGAGATACCAAGGGAACATTTCATGCAAAGATGGGCTCGATAAAGGACAGAAATGGTCTGGACCTAACAGAAGCAGAAGATATTAAGAAGAGGTGGCAAGAATACACAGAAGAACTGTACAAAAAAGATCTTCACGACCCAGATAATCATGATGATGTGATCACTAATCTAGAGCGAGACATCTTGGAATGTGAAGTCAAGTGGGCCTTAGAAAGCATCACTACGAACAAAGCTAGTGGAGGTGATGGAATTCCAGCTGAGCTATTTCAAATCCTGAAAGATGATGCTGTGAAAGTGCTGCACTCAATATGCCAGCAAATTTGGAAAACTCATCAGTGGCCACAGGACTGGAAAAGGTCAGTTTTCATTCCAATTCCAAAGAAAGGCAATGCCAAAGAATGCTCAAACTACCTCACAATTGCACTCATCTCACATGCTAGCAAAGTAATGCTCAAAATTCCCCAAGCCAGGCTTCAGCAATACGTGAACCGTGAACTCCCTGATGTTCAAGCTGGTTTTAGAAAAGGCAGAGGAACCAGAGACCAAATTGCTAACATCTGCTGGATCATGGAAAAAGCAAGAGAGTTCCAGAAAAACATCTATTTCTGCTTTCTTGACTATGCCAAAGCCTTTGACTGTGTGGATCACAAGAAACTGTGGAAAATTCTTCAAGAGATGGGAATACCAGACCACCTGACCTGCCTCTTGAGAAATCTGTAAGCAGGTCAGGAAGCAACAGTTAGAACTGGACATGGAACAACAGACTGGTTCCAAATAGGAAAAGGAGTACGTCAAGGATGTATATTGTCACCCTGCTTATTTAACTTATATGCAGAGTACATCATGAGAAACGCTGGACTGGAAGAAACACAAGCTGGAATCAAGATTGCCAGGAGAAATATCAATAACTTCAGACATGCAGATGACACCACCCTTATGGCAGAAAGTGAAGAAGAACTAAAAAGCCTCCTGATGAAAGTGAAAGTGGAGAGTGAAAAAGTTGGCTTAAAGCTCAACATTCAGAAAACAAAGATTATGGCATCCGGTCCCATCACTTCATGGGAAATAGATGGGGAAACAGTGGAAACAGTGTCAGACTTTATTTTTGGGGGCTCCAAAATCACTGCAGATGGTGACTGCAGCCATGAAATTAAAAGATGCTTACTCCTTGGAAGAAAAGTTATGATCAACCTAGATAGTATATTCAAAAGCAGAGACATTACTTTGCCAACAAAGGCCTGTCTAGTCAAGGCTATGGTATTTCCAGTGGTCATGTATGGATGTGAGAGTTGGACTGTGAAGAAGGCTGAGCACCGAAAAATTGATGCTTTTGAACTGTGGTGTTGGAGAAGACTCTTGAGAGTCCCTTGGACTGCAAGGAGATCCAACCAGGCCATTCTGAAGGAATTCAACCCTGGGATTTCTTTGGAAGGAATGATGGTAAAGCTGAAGCTCCAGTACTTTGGCCACCTCAAGCGAAGAGTTGACTCATTGGAGAAAACTCTGATGCTGGGAGGGGTTGGGGACAGGAGGAGAAGGGGGCCACCAAGGATGAGATGGCTGGATGGCATCACGGACTCAATGGACGTGAGTCTGAGTGAACTCCAGGAGATGGTGACGGACAGGGAGGCCTGGCGTGCTGTGATTCATGGGGTCGCAAGGAGTCGGAGACGACTGAGCGACTGCACTGAACTGAACTGAATTCTGAAGGCTGTTGATCTACACTCAGGGTCCAATATTTGTGTTCCTGTAGGGCATTACATTCTTTTGCTCATTTTCCTGACTTTTTGCCAATCACATAAAGAACTAGAAAGTACTACAAGTAGATCCAGAAGTGGGGGAAAGTGTTCAAGGCCCCTGAAATGATTTAGTTACTGTCTTTATGGTTACTATGTCTCTATAGTTACTGTGTCTTTATGCTCTGCATGGGCAGAAAGCTGAAATGCATTAAGCTCCTGCTTAATGTTAAAAGGCGTTTTAACACAGTGAAGTGATTTTCAGAGTGGTCCCCAGGCAAGAAGCATCAGTATCACCTGGGAACTTCTTAGAAATGCAGAATCTCTCCCAATCTATCCCCAAAATGATGTATAAACTCCTTGCTGGATAATTCCGATGCATGCTGAAGTTTGAGGACTGCTGATCCAAGCTTTCTTGCCTGTGATATACAAATAATAATTCATGCCTCATAGTTATCCTTCCTGTTATTTTGGATTATAGTTCTAAAACTAAGTAAATGCATACAAACACACCTGGCCCTGGGAAATTGTTGATGTATAGTGAAGAATGTCATTGAGTATATTTTTAATTTTTTCAAACTGTTCCTGTTTTTTCATTGCTAATGTCCTAGTGAATCCACTGGTTGCTGATAATGTAAGCAGTCATATTACAAGTTAGATGTGATAGTTATAGAAGAGATCCAGATATTGCAAAATTGTGGTACTGAACGGAAATTCAGGGTTTGTTTTTTTTTTTAATTCCTCATTTTAAAAGTAAGGACAAGACTATTTTTCCATCATCACTGTAAGCCATGTTAAGACATATTCACAGGTGAGTTTAACATGGCATTAATAGGCTTAGCGGGACTTTCTGTTTCTTAATCTCAGAAGGAGGCCATTTTCTTTGGGCAAAGTACAATAATCTTCACCTCTTCATCCCTGACACACAAATAAAAATGTCTGAATCTGGGCTTGCACTTGATTTCCAAATGGAATCAGTTTGCAACTTAAACACATGGTGAGTGACATGTCTCCTCCAACAATGAGGACTGAGATTGAAATATGTGTCAACCCCACTAGAGAGTGACCTTTATCTTGGGTCAGGGTGCAGATAAAGCAAGGCATCTTCCGTGGCCATCTTGAGATTAGGTTGTGCCGTTATTTGTTTGGGGATTCCTGGTGGTTCAGAAGGTGAAGAATCTGCCTGCAGTGTGGAAGACCTGGGTTTGATTCCTGGGTCAGGAAGATCCCCTGGAGAAGGGAATGGCTAGGTCAAAGGCACCACTTCAGGCTGGACTCAGACCTGAATAACCACCTGTTTCTAAATGATCTAGTGACTACCAGCTACGTTTAAACTGAGCTGTTGCATATTCTCAGTTTTTATTTTAGGGTAAATTTCCTTCTTAATAAGTGCAAGTCTGAATTTTAAAATTTTTTATCTGTTTCAATTTTGCTTCTTAAATGTCCACCCCACCAAAAAAGAAAAAGAAGGCAATTGAAAATATGACAAACAGAACTCTGTTTTATTTAAAAAAAAAACAAAAACCAAGGCCAATGGGATTTTGTTATAAGTTCCATTTGATGATTTTAAAATAAGACAAACAGATTTTCTAGATACCACAGAATAAGAGCTCAACAGAGATATTCAGACTGTGATCAGAGAGTCAGTTTAGATCAAACCCGAAGAAATTAGTATTGAACACCAGATTTGATTTCCCTTTCATAGTTTAGATTTAAGAACTAAAATATGTGTAAATATTAGAAAGTGCTGTGCTTAGTCATTCAGTCGAATCTGACTCTTGGCAACCCCATGGACTGCAGCACGCCAGGCCTCCCTGTCCATCACCAACTCCCTGAGTTTACTCAAACTCATGTCCATTGAGTCAGTGATGCTATCCAACCATCTCATTCTCTGTTGTCCCCTTCAATCTTTCCCAGCATCAGGGTCTTTTCAAATGAGTCACCTCTTCGCATCACGTGGCCAAAGTACTTGAGTTTCAGCTTCAACATCAGTCCTTCCAATGAACACCCAGGACTGATCTCCTTTAGGACAGACTGGTTGGATCTCCTTGCAGTCCAAGGGACTTTCAAGAATCTTCTCCAAGCACAGTTCAAAAGCATCAATTCTTCAGCACCCAGCTTTCTTTATGGTCCAACCCTCGCATCCATACATGACTACTGGATCCATACATGACGACATATAATAGTCCTCGGGGATTAATAACCACTAAAAATCTTTCAATTAAACATCAGCATTCAGGGTTATTTGAAAAGTCATCTTAGTAAATATCTTTTTGTTGCATTTAAAGTAAACTCAACTTTTTGCAGCACTGAATTCAAGTAACATTTATGTATTCTGACTGTTTTACATACTAATTTAATTTTTAATAATTTTTACCAGAAAAGAAAAGCTTAGCATAGCATAATGCCAATTCTATTAAAATATGTAGATTTTACTGATATTTGCTTCTTTTCTCAAACTATTCTAAAGAATGTTTCTAGAGCCCAGGATAGCTATCCTACCAATGAAATAAATTAATCTCATGCAGAAGACCACAGTAATTAAACATGGGTTCTGACATACAAATGATTTTAATTTTTGTACACTTCTATAAACAGAAAAACACTGCCTTATAAAATTAAAAGGATTAAAACACAAAGAAAGGGTTTTATGTGGCATGAGTTCATCTGAGTCAGTTTTTATCTTGTATCTAAGTTTATGAGAAGAGATTGTTCTGGAAGAAGTGTTTCCTTGAAGGAGGGGTGGTGGGTTTTTTTTTTTTTTTATCATTTTTTATCCTCTCCAAAGAAGAGAACACAGCCTGAAGTGAAAGCTTTCTTCTCTGAAAAATAAGCCTGCTGTGACTTCGTACTAAAACAGTGTCTCTCTGTTAATTGCATATGTTTTTATATACAATTGGTAAGAACTACTCTGCTCTTGTAATTCTCAGGCATTGCAAGTTCATGCATAATTTTATGTTTAAAATCAGGCATCCTATGTTTAAAATTAGGTATTTCTCCACGAAATAAACAACTCCCACTTTAAAACTATAGAAGGCGTTCTTGAAAATTCTGTGGAGTGTTGTGTAAACATACACTCTTATCACCACCAAAGCCTAAAGATGATGGACCTAAACTCTCATTTGCAAATTGGAGTTAGAGGAAGCACACACGATTTAATCACCTTATGGTGGTGCCTCTCAGACTTGCCTTCCAGTCGTAACTATGACTAAACGATATGACTAGTTTGCCTATTTGTCTATCCCTGTTAAGATTTAACAGCTCCTGTGCGTATAAGAGCAACTCATCAGGCAGCCTTCAATTCTCACCCCAGTTTAAGATTAGATTGGCCAAGTTTGTCTGAATTCCTTGAAAGTTGAAGACTTCATGTATGTATTTTTAGCTAACCGTTTTGATTCTTCCTATTTAAGGTAAATTTTAAGAGGTAATAAATGGACATAAAGAAAGCTAGCTAGAAGGAAATATACGAGGGTATTTCTTTGGAAGGAATGATGCTAAAGCCGAAACTCCAGTACTTTGGCCACCTCATGCGAAGAGTTGACTCATTGGAAAAGACTCTGATGCTGGGAGGGACTGGGGGCAGGAGGAGAAGGGGATGACAGAGGATGAGATGACTGGATAGCATCACTGACTCGATGGACGTGAGTCTGAGTGAACTCCGGGAGATGGTGATGAACAGGGAGGCCTGGCGTGCTGTGATTCATGGGGTTGCAAAGAGTCGGACACGACTGAGTGACTGAAATGAACTGAATTGAACTGAACTGAACTGAGGAGGGTGGGTAGTATGGAGTTTTATCTTTTTGTCTTTTTATACAGTTCATGAGGTTCTCGAGGCAAGCATACTGGGGTGGTTTGCCATTCCCTCCTCAAAGGGATCTTCCCAGCCCAGGGCTCGAACCTGTGTCTCTGATGTCTCCTGCACTGGCAGGCAAGTCCTTCACCACTAGCTCCACCTAGGAACAGCGGAGCCTGGTGGGCTGCCGTCTATGGGGTCGCACAGAGTCGGACACGACTGAAGCTACTTAGCAGCAGCAGCAGCAGCAGCAGCCACCTAGGAAGCCCCAATTATATGGTATAAAAGGATTGAAATCATTGAAACGGAGAGGGCAGCAGGGAAAACTATACGCTCTGGGCAGAACTCTTGACAACAAAGAAGGTTCTTCTGGATACATTGTTTTACCTGATCATAGTTACCTTGAGGCGGGAGGAGGCAGAGTATTCAGATGGCCTTTGAGTCACCAACCATTTCGCCAGCCGTCTGCCCTGAGATGCTGATTCTTCAGAAAGCAGCGTTCTGGACCAGCCCCTGCCTGCCGGGAGCCTAAGCGATGACCTGGGTTCTTAGACCCTGCAGCTCAGGGATGCAGACAAACAGCCTAAGAGACATACGACTCATCTCTAAGGTGGAATGACCATAGCATTCAGCCTCAAAATGAGACTTTTAAAAAATGAAGTACAGTTGATTTACAATGTTGTGTTAGTTTCTGATGTACAGCAAAGTGATTCTGTGATACATGTACTGACTCTTTGTGACCCCATCGACTGTAGCCTGCTAGGCTCCTCAGCCCACGGGATTTCCCAGGCAAGAATACTGGAGTGGGTTGCCATTTCCTCCTCCAGGGGATCTTCCCAACAGGGACTGAAACTGTATCTCCTGCACTGGCAGGTAGATTCTTTACCACTGAGCTATGGTTATGACCTTATGGAAAAACCAATTTATATTTTCTTTTCATATTCCTTTCCGTTACCTATAGGATATGAAGTATTGTTCCCTGTGCCATAGTATAGAGTAGGACCTTGTTGTTTATCTCTTTTGTACATAGTAGCTTGTATCTGCCAATCCCAGACTCCTAATTTATCCCTCCTTCCCCTTCGGTAGCCATAAGTTTGTTGGCTGGAAAACTTTCTCCAGAATCATATCTCCAAATCTCAGATATTCTCAGAGGGATCTGTCAGCAAACGGATTTTTTTCTTTTTCTGAGAAGGTTCTTGTATCTCAATATGATTTCTTTTGAAATGAGGGAATCCCATGAAGGCCATACATATTCAGCCAGTCCCAATACGAATCTAACACAGGGGCTGGCAAACTTATTCTGTAAAGGGCCAGATGAATGTTTTAGGTTTGTGAGTCATATTGTCTCATTTGCTACAAATCAGCTACTAAGCTCAAAAATAGTAAAGGCAATAAGTAAATTAGTGGATTTGGCTGTGTGCTAATAACACTTTGCCTGGGGACTGCAGTTTGCCCATCACTGATCTAGAGATTTCATTTTTGCTTCTTCAATCTGGATATTCAACCACTGCCCCTGAGAAATGTTAATACAGCATCCTCAATGCATAATTGTAAGTGATTCCTAATGTGGAATTTATTAAGACATTAAAGGGAGAACCTATTTAGAACCTGTAAATCTCTGCCCCTGGACTAAAACCCTCCTCCACTCTGAGTTATCTTTCTTTTTAAGGAGTTTTAGGTTTACAGAAAAAGTAATCAGAAAGTAGAGTTCCAAGTTACCCCCACCCCTAAAAAGTTTCCCTTATTATTAGCATCTAAGATTACTATAGTACATATTTTATAATTGATGAACTGATATTGGTATACTACTATAAACTAAGGGCTTCCCAGGTGACTCAGTGGGAAAGAATCTGCTTGTCAATGCAGGAGACACAGGAGAGGTGGGTTTGATTCCTGGGTTGAGAAGATCCCCTGGATGAGGAAATGGCAACCCGCTCCGGCATTCTTGCCTGGGAAATCCCATGGACAGAGGAGCCTCGTGGGCTACACTCAATGTGGCCGCAAAAGAGTTGGACACAACTGAACAACTGAGAATGCAAGCATATAAGCATTATGAGTTAAAGTCCATAGTTTACGTTGGAATTTACTCTTTGTGTTGTACATTCTATGGATATTGGTAAATATAGGACATATACAATGTCATCTAGATAATGTATCATTATCATATCGATAATTTCACTGCCAATGATCTTTTTACTCTCTCCATAATTTCGCCTCTTCAGGAATGTCATTGAGTTGGAATCATACACTAAGCATCCTTTGCAGATTGGATTCTTTCACTTACTAACAGGCATTTAAGATACCCCAAGACTTGATCATTTCTTTCTATTGCTGAATAATATTCCATTGTGTGTGTTGACTAAAAAAGATGTACCACGTGAAAGTTGTAAGTTAAGTTTTACTTGGGGGCAAAATGAGGACTGCTGCCCAGGAGACAGCATCTCAGACAGTTCTGAGGAACTGCTCCAAAGAGGCAAGGGGGAGGGACATATTTATATGTGATTTAGGTGAAGGGGCAGTTCATGCAATCAAGCACTTATCTTATAAAAAGGTTTTCTGCTAGTTTCAAGGAGCTGATGTCACCATGAAGGCATTTAGTGTTCCTCTAAATATGAGAAAATGCAAGGATTGGGCTCATGAAATCAGTTCCTGAAAATATGTAACTATCTAAAGACCTATTCCACCAGTTTTCCTGGAACACAAAGAGCCTCATTCTCCACACTGAACTCCCTTCAGGACAAGTTGAAGGTCAGCAGCTGCAGCATCTCAGGATTCAGCCTCCGCAGAGGCAGATGGCAAATGCTCTTGGCAAGCGCCCATGTGTAGTTGGCATATGGATTTACCACAGTTTGCTTATACATCCACCTATGGAAAGCCACCTTGGTTGCTCCCCATATTTGGGAATTACAAATAAAGTCTCTATAAACATCTTATGCAGGTCTCTGCGAGGATGCAAATTTCAGCTCATCTGGGTAAGATAGCAAGGAACATAGTTGCTGGATCACACGGTCAGTTATCTTTTGAAAACACATTCTCAGGACATCATCTGTTTTCTTGGACATCTCTGGAGCTCATCTTTGCTTATTAGAAAGTCTCAATCCCACGGCATGGCCAATATGATTTTCTGTCTTCCAGCTTCAGTTCTCCACACAGAGCTTAGCTTCCAACCACTCTCATCCAGGACCCCTACCTCAAAGAGCTTCTTATAATTTCTAAAATACAGTTCTTTTCCTTCCCAATTGGCTGTTTTTATCTTTCTTCTTCACTTTTACAAACTCTGACTCAGTTTTCAAAATCTAGCTAAATAGCATAACATTAAAAAAGCTTATCCCCTTCTTTGAGGCAGGATTGGCTATTGCATCATCCATGGGGCTGCAAAGATTGAAGCCAAGAGAGAAGGGGCCAAAGAGGATGAGATGGTTGGATGGCATCACTGACTCAATGGGCATGGGTTTGAGCAAGCTCTGGGAGATAGTGAAGGACAGGGAAGCCTGGCGTGCTGCAATCCATGGGGTTGCAAAGTGTCGGACACAACTTAGCGACTAAATAGCAACAGCAATAGGGTTACAAATGACTGAACAACTGCAAATGACATGCACGCTTCTAGACTCTGCCTCTCAGGCATTCAGCACAACACAGGAAGCTCTGTTTTGTGAAGGCTAATGTAGCTTCTATGCAGAGTACATCATGAGAAATGGTGGGCTGGAAGAAGCACAAGGAATCAAGATGGCCGGGAGAAATATCAATAACCTCAGACATGCAGATGACACCACCCTTATGGCAGAAAGTGAAGCGGAACTAAAAAGCCTCTTGATGAAAGTGAAAGAGGAGAGTGAAAAAGTTGGCTTAAAGTTCAACATTCAGAAAATGAAGATCATGGCATCTGGTCCCATCACTTCATGGGAAATAGAGGGGGAAACAGTGGAAACAGTGTCAGACTTTATTTTGGGGGGCTCCAAAATCACTGCAGATGGTGACTGCAGCCATGAAATTAAAATACACTTACTCCTTGGAAGGAAAGTTATGACCAGCCTACATAGCATATTGAAAAGTAGAGACATTACTTTGCCAACAAAGGTCCGTCTAGTCAAGGCTATGGTTTTTCCTGTGGTCATGTATGGATGTGAGAGTTGGACTGTGAAGAAAGCTGAGCGCCGAAGAATTGATTCTTTTGAACTGTGGTGTTGGAGAAGACTCTTGAGAGTCACCTGGACTGCAAGGAGATCCAACCAGTCCATTCTGAAGGAGATCAGCCCTGGGATTTCTTTGGAAGGAATGATGCTAAAGCTGAAGCTCCAGTACTTTGGCCACCTCATATGAAGAGTTGACTCATTGGAAAAGACCCTGATGCCGGGAGGGATTAGGTTCAGGAGGAGAAGGGGATGACAGAGAATGAGATGACTGGATGGCATCACTGACTCAATGGACTGTGAGTTTGGGTGAACTCCGGGAGTTGGTGATGGACAGGGAGGCCTGGCGTGCTGCGATTCATGGGGTCGCAAAGAGTTGGACACAACTGAGCGACTGAACTGAACTGAACTGAATGTAATATTGATCCTCTCTACTAATATGAAACTGAAACTCTTGAAAACACACACTGTGGCATACCTACAAACAAGTCCTTAGTACCTAAGGTAACTGATTTAAATAAAACATTGTGGAAAGTTACTCTCTAAATAGTTGAAATAATATCCTATAAAAGGACAGAAAGCACCATGCAAACTTACATTATACACAGAAGCTTTATTTTGCCCAAGAACTACAGTATTTGACCTTTCAAAAACAGCAGTGAACACACACCAAATGTCATCCAGTTCCATAAGCAAAAAACCTACATGTTGTGCTTGACATTCTTTCTCCCTTAGCCACCATGTACAGTCACAGGGTCCTGACCATTTGACCTCCTAAATATTTCCCCAAACTGCCCTTTTCTCTCTGTCTCCATTGTTGACATCCACGCCTGGTACTGAAGTGAACAGCCAGCATCCTTGAATCCAAACTGGCTCTCTTATCCATTCTTCACAGTTTCGCCAGAGTGGTCTTTCCAAATGCTTACCTGCCTTTGACATGCTCCTGCATAAAAACTTTTAACGCTCCTCCATTGCTTTTAGGGAAAGCCCCACACTCTTCATGGGACCACCCAGTCTGGCACATGTTTAGCACCTAGAGCCCAGCTCTTACTCCTGTCTTTTTCACACTCTGCATTCCAATTTCAGTTTTATTTTTGTCCTCTAAAATCTGTGTCTGCTCCTGCCCCAGGCCCTTTGCACGTGATTGTCACCCTTACCAGAAATGTACTTTTTAAGTTTTTACTTTTAATGTCCGTTTTTAAAGTCGTTATTGAATTTTTTACAATATTACTACTGTTTTATGGTTTGGTTTTCTGGCCACGAGGCATGTGTGATCTCAGCTCCCCAACCAGGGATTGAACTTTCATTCCCTGCATTGGGAGGTGAGGTCTTAACCACTGGACCACCAGGGAAGTCCCTCCAGGAATATTCTTCATCCTGCTTTGTTGTTGTTTAATCATTAAGTCATAGCCCACTCTTGCAACCCCACAGACTGTAGCCCTCAAGGCTCCTCTGTCCATGGGATTTCCCAGCAAGAATACTGAAGTGGGTTGCTATTTCCTTCTCCAGGGGATCTTCCCCACCCAGGGACTGAACCGGAGTCTCCTGAATGCAGGCAGATTCTTTCCTGCTGAAGCCCTTAGCCTGCTCTAAGCCTAGCTAACTCACTTAGCTCGGAGTTCAATGTTTTCTCCTTACCCATTCAGGCTAGGTCAGGCTTGTTTATTATGTGTTCTCACAGAAATAACTCCTTTTCTTGTAAGAATTTCTTATTTGTAATGATATGATCAATAGTGTAACTGTTTCCTCTACTAGACCATCATGCCTTAAGACTACTGATTATATCATTTTTGCTCATAGTTGTATCTCTAGGTCAAGAACAGTGACTGGCCAGAATATAATGCCTAAATTTCATGCATGTATTTATCCAGTTGACAATGGATTTAGACATTATTAAGTGCAGAATAATGGAAACTTGTTACCATGTGTGTTCACAGTATTTAAACTTTCAAATTTATTATGTAATATCTAGGACAGAAAGTTTAGCATTTGTACGAAGAGTTGGACATGACTGAGTGACTAACCCTTTCCTTTTTCATATGTGTGTGTATATGTATATATACATTTTGATCAATTTTAAATAATATCAGTTCAGTTCAGTTCAGTCATGTCTGACTCTTTGCGACCCCATGAATCGCAGCACGCCAGGCCTCCCTGTCCATCACCAACTCCCGGAGTTCACCCAAACTCACGTCCATCGAGTCCCATTGAGTCCGTGATGCCATCCAGCCATCTCATCCTCGGTCGTCCCCTTCTCCTCCTGCCCACAATCCCTCCCAGCATCAGGGTCTTTTCCAATGAGTCAAATTTTCACATGAGGTAGCCAAAGTACTGGAGCTTCAGCTTTAGCATCATTCCTTCCAAAGAAATCCCAGGGCTGATCTCCTTCAGAATGGACTGGTTGGATCTCCTTGCAGTCCAAGGGACTCTCAAGAGTCTTCTCCAACACCACAGTTCAAAAGCATCAATTCTTCGGTGCTCAGCTTTCTTCACAGTCCAACTCTCACATCCATACATGACCACAGGAAAAACCATAGCCTTGACTAGACGGACCTTTGTAGGCAAAGTAATGTCTCTACTTTTGAATATGCTGTCTAGGTTGGTCATAACTTTCCTTCCAAGGAATAAGCGTCTTTTAATTTCATGGCTGCAGTCACCATCTGCAGTGATTTTGGAGCCCCCAAAAATAAAGTCTGACACTGTTTCCACTGTTTCCCCATCTATTTCCCATGAAGTGATGGGACCAGATGTCATGATCTTCGTTTTCTGAATGTTGAGCTTTAAGCCAACTTTTTCACTCTCCTCTTTCACTTTCATCAAGAGGCTTTTTAGTTCCTCTTCACTTTCTGCCATAAGGGTGGTGTCATCTGCATATCTGAGATTATTGATATTTCTCCCAGCCATCTTGATTCCAGCTTGTGCTTCTTCCAGCCCAGCATTTCTCATGATGTACTCTGCATAGAAGTTAAATAAGCAGGGTGACAATATACAGCCTTGATGTACTCCTTTTCCTATTTGGAACCAGTCTGTTGTTCCATGTCCAGTTCTAACTGCTGCTTCCTGACCTGCATGCAGATTTCTCAAGAGGCAGGTCAGGTGGTCTGGTATTCCCATCTCTTGAAGAATTTTCCACAGTTTGTTGTGATCCACACAGTCAAAGGCTTTGGCATAGTCAATAAAGCAGAAATAGATGTTTTTTCTGGAACTCTCTTGCTTTTTCGATGATCCAGCGGATGTTGGCAATTTGATCTCTCGTTCCTCTGCCTTTCCTAAAACCAGCTGAAACATCAGGGAGTTCACGGTTCATGTATTGCTGAAGCCTGGCTTGGAGAATTTTGAGCATTACTTTACTAGCGTGTGAGATGAGTGCAATTGTGAGGTAGTTTGAGCATTCTTTGGCATTGCCTTTCTTTGGGATTGGAATGAAACCTGACCTTTTCCATTATTCCCATTTCCTAGTGTCATACTCTCAATCAACAACCTGGAAAGTAAAACAATTTACTTTTGCCTGTAAAATTCATCATATAACATGAAAATAACTCAGTGCTAATTATATAATTAAACCCACAGCAGGATTGAGCTTCGTGGTGTTGCCTTCATCTGGGTAAAGTCGTTTAGCCAATAGGCTGACATTTTCCTCTCGTTGGTCACTCTTCTTCTCACAAAGTGTGGCTCTTTTCTCACCTCTTTTCTGACTCTCCTGACCCTTCTCTTCAGTGGTGTTTATCTGCCCTTTTGTGTATCCTTTGGAATTATCAAACAACTTGCAACCAGAATCTGGGGACTCATGGCCAGTGTGTTTCCAGCTAATAGTATAAAAGCAAAGGAAAACAATCTTTGGGTTTTCATTTCAGTACCGCGTGAGTGCCTTCTGTATTCCACACTTTCATGTTGATGATGGTTCTTTTTCCTTTTTGTTAGTGTTGGTAGTTTTTTATTACTGACCTCTTTTATTCCAGTAAGATGATTTATTTGATATTCTGGGTGAGGGGGAAATCCCTTACCTTTGGCTCATATTTTCAACGTTGTTGTTTTTAATAAATATTGCTCAGTAGCAGCAGTATGTACACAAATTATCATACAAATAGACATGAAAGCATCTTAATCCATTGCTTATGAGGACCTAAGCCCTCAGAGTCTTAAAATCATCACCTCTGACATGGGATCATGCTATTCTTCTTCTCAAAGCATTTTTAACTGTACTGTTGAATCAAAATATATGTGAGTGGGCTCTAAAAATCATAAAGCTCAATATAGGTTAGTATTTTTCAACAAATATGATATCTTAGGAGTATTTCAGAACCTACTTCTAGTTCATTTTTCTATGGAAGCTTGTATTTTATAGGTTGGATAAATGATACTTTTGATTATCTGTGTGGTTTGGTTTTTATTTATGCGAGTGGTTTTTGACTGAGCATTTTTATTAGGAAAAATCCACAATGCAAACACACACAAAAAGTTTTATGGGAAGTTCTAACTTAAAGTGGAGCTTAAAGGAAAGAAAGTAGAAAAAGCTTGTAGAGGCATGTACAAATGTTTTTTCAATCATTCAGTGGCTGGGGAAGGTGTATATGCCTTGGGTGAAGAGGAGAAGAGATTCATTTTAAGTATTCCCATGTATTTTGTTCTTGTTCTTGTTCTTGTTCTTGTTTTTAACTCTTTTATTCTACTTTTCCCCCCCTTAACAATTATATCCTAAGACATGTGACTCTTCTGCCAAAGTGATAGCATATATCAGTTATTAGTATTTTCCATTTATATTTGTTTTCACCCGTAGTTAGATGTAGATAAAGAGTAGCTGTATAAGGTACATTTTAAAAAATAATCTTGCCTGTTTGGTTTGACCATGCTGGATCGTCATTGCCCTGCGGGTCTTCCTCTAGCTGCGTTGAGCGGGGACTGCTCTCTGGTTGTGGTGTTTGGGCTTCTCGTTTCGGTGGCTACTCTTGAGGAGCATGGGCTCTAGGGTGCTTGGGCTTCAGTAGTTGCGGTCCTGGCCTCTAAAACATTGGCTCAACACCACAACACTGGCTCCACTGCGGTGCACAGACTTAGTTGCTCCGAGGCATGTGGGATCTTCCTGGAAGGGGATTGAACCCATGTCTCCTGCATTGGCAGGTGAATTCTTTACCACTGAGCCACCAAGAAAGCCCTAAGGTATATACTTTCTGTGTTCTCACTGAGTAAATAACGATCTGTATGGGTTATCAATTCCTTAATGATACCAGGTAGCCACCAATGGCCGCGGAAGTAGGATAGAACAATTAAATGTGTAATTAATGCTTGTGCATCCAGAGTCATATGGGGCTGGGCTAGGTGGGTCTGTCGATGTTGGTAGCACCTGATCACTTGTCTGGAAACAAGCTACTTTAAGTTGGGCAACTTGGCTATCGTCCACGTGTCCCTCCTCCAGCAGGCAAGCCCAGCGTGTTCTCAGCACAGTGGAGAGACTGAGAGGGCAAACCCAACTGAACACGCGCCTGACAAGCCTCTGCCCTCTCCCCCCTAGCTCACAGTGAGAAGACAAGTCAAATGACTTGCTGAAGACCTTTGATTCAGGGGAGGGTGAAGAATTCAGCCCATTTTTTGCAACTGATCACATTGATGTATGGCAAAGACCATCACACTATTGTAAAGTAATTATCCTACAATTAAAAGCAAACTATAAATTAAAAAAAACTAAAAAAAAAGATTAAACTTGTAAATAAAGTACCTCTCTTCAGTTGAATGATAAATGGATAGGAATAGCTAAATTAGTCATCTTAATGAAAATAAATGTACTTGGGCAAATTGCTTAACCCCTCTGGGCTCCGTTTCTTCATTTCTAAAATGAGGGTACTAATAGTACCGATCTCATAGATTATAGTGTGGGTTACTTGATTAGGTGAATGTATAGAAAAGTCCTTGGTACAGAATTACACACAAGTTAAGTGTTATCTGTAATTATGCATACTCTGTCTCTCAGTTGTGTCCGACTGTTTGTGACCCTGTGGACTGTAGCCCACCATGCTCCTCTGTCCATGGAATTCTCCAGGCAAGAATACTGGACTGAGTTGCTATTTCCTTCTCCAGGGGCTCTTCCTGACCCAGGGATCAAACCTGTGTCTCCTGCATTGGCAGGCAGATTCTTTACCACTAGCACCAACTGGGAAGCCCTGTGTTATTAACACAATAATGACATTGTTAGTAGTATTATTAGGCATCCATTTTTAAGCCATAACAAATTGTGAGAATGGTATATGGTTGGGTTAATACTTCTTTAAGCATATTTATTTTGTGGTAGTTTTGCTAATATTTATAGCACTGATACCATCTGTTCATGTTGCAAGCATTATTATTTTAGGAATTTATTCATGTCTATATTATGGAGAAAACAGATTTAACATTATAGAACCAGTTCCCACATATTTTAATTACAATCTTAAAGCTTCTTATTTAAAGATACACTGTAAATATATTTGTTTCCATTTTCTTGCTTTAATAAATTTTTATTCTAATCATAAAAATAATAGCAAGCTTATGAATAATGCCAATTTAAAGATTGAGGGCAGGAGGAGAAGGGGACGACAGAGGATGACATGGTTGGATGGCATCACCGACTCAATGGACATGGGATTGGGTGGACTCCAGGAGCTGGTTATGGACAGGGCGGCCTGGCGTGCTGCAGTTCATGGGGTCGCAAAGAGTCAGTCATGACTGAGCGACTGAACTGACTGAACTGAATCAATATTTACTAAAATTTCATGATCATTTATTAATTTGTTCTGTATAGTAACAGGAGGGCTTCCCTGGTGGCTCAGTGGTAAAAAAAATTTGCCTGCCAATGCAGGAGACTGAGATTTGATCCCTGGGTCGGGAAGATCCCCAGGAGGAGGAAATAGCAACCCATTCTTACTTGGTGAATCCCATGGACAGAGGAGCCTGGTGGGCTACAGTCCACAGAGTTGGAAAGAGTCAGACACGACTTAGTGACTAAGCAACAAAACAACAGTTTTTAATATAGTCAGAGACAAAAACAAAAGAGATTCAGGAACTCAATGGATTGCGGACTATGACATAGCCAAGCACTCTCACAGGAAGCCCGGACCCAAAACGTACCGTAAAGGCTTTTCCAGGGCTGAAACACTGATGAAAATACTGATTCAAATGGTCTGCATTTGTATATATGGAAATCAGTGCAATCCAGACTTCGTTTGGAAATATTCGCAACTAGCTTAATGACCCCTCCCTCAATTCCCTAGGTTGGAAAGTCCTCGAAATTTACCTTTAGATGAGAGTTGGCAAAATTTTTTAGCCAAGGACCATTCAGTAAATACTGCAGTTTCTTCAGGTCATGCAATCTCAACTCTCCTCTGAACTTTGTAGCACCAATTTGGCCCATGGACTGTAGTTTGCCAACCACTGAGTCAGATTCTCAAGGTTACTGTTAGCTATTAGGTTATGATTATGCTGAGTTATCTGGGTTTATTGCTTATTCATTGGTTACAAACTGTGGAGCCTGGGTCCTCTATTTCCCCCCACCCCTTTCTCTCATTCTGATGGGAGAAGCCTAGCTTGCTGCATGCAAATGGCCCATCACGGTATTTTCCTAAACAAAGACGTTTCCCTCCAAAGAGGAATTCTGCTGCTACTGTTAAGATAATAAGTACACCACAGATGGTGCTTTCCTTTCAAAACAAGCACAACAGAAAAGGAGATATGAAATTTTGTTTCATTGTTGTGTTTTTTCTCTTCTGTGATTTGATGATTTCGTTTGGCAAAGTTACAGATTAATATTTAAGCTTCTGCTGGGACTCTATCGCTGTTGATTTTTGCTGTGGCAGTGTTGGTGGCTCTAAATATAGTCTGGAAGGAGGAGAAAAAGACATACCAAACTCCTTATCTATTTCATTTTGGCAGTTTCAAAGAGTTTATAGCTGAGCTTAGACTTAAATACGTCTTCTCATATTATCATTGCCAGCTGTAGAATGTCTCACTGGCACAATCTTGGTATTGCTCAATCGTTTAAAAACCATCCATCAGGTTAGGGCTGTATTGACAAGCCTCCTGGGGTTCCTTCCTTCCTGAGCTCTTCTTTTGCCGGTCCACACTGGGGGTCTCAAATTGATGTGTTCAGGGGGCATCTCAGATCCTTGATACACACTATACTGAAAAACAAAAGCAGGAAAAAACAAACAGTTGCCAACATACACAGGAGATTTTTATCTAGAAATCCAGGGTTTTTTATTCCTTGAAAACCAGATCACTAAAGATCTAAGGCTTTTGTTTTCCAATGAGAACTCATCTTTCCTGCCACTCCATCTGTCTGCTCAACTCCGAGACTAAGGGAGGGGCATTTATCCTCACATGTGCTCTGCTGGGCTGGACCCAGCAGGCCTGCAAGTGTTGTACTTGGTCAGCTTCAAGATCTAAGAAAGAGTCCAGAGTCAGCAATGGTGTCGCTCAGTTCCTCCAACCATCCTGTTATTCTGTGACTATTTATTTAGTTATTTATTATTTATTTTTGGCTGTGCTGGGTCTTTGTTGCTACATGGAATTCCCTAGTTACTGCGAGTGAGGGCTACTCTTTGTTGTGGGTGCCTGGGCTCCTCATTGAGGTGGCTTCTCTTGTTCTGGAGCTCAGGCTTTAGCTGCTTGAGCTGCAGTAATTGTGGTACAGAGGCTTAGTTGCTCTATGCCATGTGGGATCTTCCTGGACCAGGAATAGGACCTGTGTCCCCTGCACTGGCAGGTGGATTCTTAATCACTGGACCACCAGGGAAGTTCCTTATCCTGTGATTTTTGTACCCATTTTAGAGATGAGAATACTGAAGCCCAGAGATTGAGTAACTTTCCCCAGGACACCCAGCAAGGAAGGAGTAGGGTCAGGGTTGACGCCAGGCGGTCTGGATCCGCAGATGTTGTTCACTGTTATTCTATCTTCCATTTGCAAATTAAAAGTATATTTGTCCCTTATGAGTAGTTACCAATCTCAGTTTCCATTAATCCTACCAGTTCTCCTGAGAATGAGGGGGGTTGTTTTCAACTCCAGTATTTCATGAGCAGATTAACTTCTCTGAAAGTCTAGCAAAGAGCATTAGACAATAGTAGCCTTAAATGTAGTGTGTGTGTGCGTGTGAGTATGTGTATACACAGTAATTATTTAACCAAGAATAAAGAAGGGTGAAAAAGTACCAACCAGTCTCTACCAGCACAACTGCCTGAAAGCTTTGGCTCTAATGTGGAAGACTGAATCACCTCCCTGTGAAGTCACTGCCACAGCTTGCATAAAAGATGTGTTATTGACTTCCTCGGAGTCCTAAGATGCAAACATTGTATCTAAAAAGACTTAGTGTCAGAGGTATGCTAAGGTGCCTGCTAAGTCTCTTTAATCGTGTCTGACTCTGTGTGACCCTATGGACTGTAGCCCACCAGGCTCCTCTGTCCATGGGATTCCCCAGGCAAGAATACTAGAGTAGGCTGTGATGCCCTCCTCCAGGGGATCTTCCCAACCTAGGAGTTGAACCCATGTCTCCTGTCTCCTGCATTGGCAGGCGGGTTCTTTACCGCTAGCACCACCATACTGAGGTACACTCTGAGAATAAACATCTTCATTATCTTTCATATTCAACTTCGTCAATTTAGAGTAGAAACCATACATTTCTAACTGCCATTGCAAGGCAAGCAGCATCCTCCATCTTTCATACATCACAGCAGTAGGGATTGGATCCATGTAAGGGAGGGTTGACTACTCTGTGGACCTGCATTTCGAAAGCTGGAGGTCAGTCTTCCTGGAGATTAAGATCAGTCTTCTATGATTGTCTTAATAAGGAAAGACTCTGGGTAGACACCCAGTATCTTAGCCAGCAGGTGCCAGCTCCTCTCCCTGCCTGAATGATCAACTTGGTCAGCCTTTACCAAACCCACTCCCAGTCGATTCTAAGACAGATTTTTAACAATAAAACCTGCTTTAGGTTTTATTTTTATGCTTGGACGCCTTGAAAGTGAAGTGAAAGAGTTAGTCGCTCAGTCGTGTCCAGCTCTTTGCAACTCCATGGACTGTAGTCCACCTGACTTCTGTGTCCATGGAATTCTCCAGGCAAGAATACTGGAGTGGGTTACCCTTCCCTTCTCCAGGCAGTCTTCCTGACCCAGGGATTGAAACTGGGTCTCCTGCATTGCAGGTAGATTCTTTACCCTCTGAGTCACCAGGGAAGCCCTTTGGATGCCTTGGCTTGTCTCAATAAAATGACAAAGGACATGCCAAATTCTAATCTGTTTGTCCCAGAAGATCCATGTTCAACCAATATTATATTTATTAATATTTTGAGGATAAGCCAGATTTAGAACATTCCATTTTATTTTCCTTACCTCACCACAAATGTGTGAACTTGAACCCTTTTATCAGTCTTCTGTTCAGGGCCTGGAGATTGACTTGCCAAGGTTATCACTTACTAGTGAGAGAACTAATAGGAAATTTGGAGAAATAAAACTTAGTGGAAGACCAGAACATTTATTCAGATGGTACCTTATTCAAATGGGGGCTACATAAATTCCTTTGGGAGGGGCTAAACCTATCTTTCTGCTATTTTAATCTCATCAGATTAATCACTGGAGCTGTCATCTTTGTCATGAGAAGCATCTGCCATTAACAAAACCTGTTCCCCTTGGAAAACAATTTAACTTTCATTGAATTAAAGTTATGGCGCACTCTGGATAAATTGTTTCCTGCAAGAGACACCACTTGATAATTAACACTCTCATGGGAAATACTTAAAGACCATTTCTACAGGAAACAATGTCATACCCCTTATTATGGTTAGCATAATTTTAACTCTTAAAGGTTTTATTTTTTTAGATCCTAAATGATGTGTTTTTCTGAATGTGTATAGAAAATAACTTCTTTAAAAGAAAACAAAGTTACCATTTTTCAGCAGTCATAAAAATCTACTAAGGTGAAAAAAAATTTAAATATGTGATATTTTCAAAAAGATAATGACAATAAAGGTCTACTTTGCATCTGTATTTCATAAATATGGAATAGCACAGTGTTGAGCCTATATAAAATAGCCACAAAAGCTAGTTAAGTGACTTCCATGATATGCATCTAGGAAGGTGGAATTTTAAAATTATTTTTCAAAGAAGTCTATCAGAAATGCTTTTGTAGGTTAACTTCTAGAAGTATGTAAAACTCATCTATGAATATTTGTAATATTAATAATTTTAAAGTAGCAACTGTGTGTTATTCATCAGTTGATGCAGATCTTGGTGTTGAAAGTCATGTTAACTCATTGTGCTGTTTCAAAATAGGTGGGGTGGAATTTAGTCATAACAGCTATTGATGGTTCTCTTGAAGAGTTCCAGGGGGGCTCCAGACCATGACCCCTGGCCTCAGCTTCAGGGGCTAGTTTGTGTGCCAACTGATTGTCAGGGGTTTAGTTTTAGGTGTCAGTTTCCCTCTTTGTAGGTAAAACATGTCATCCTGTAATAGAGGTGATCCAGTGAACAACTGGAAACTGTTAGATTATCATGTAATAATAATTCCTACAGAAATATTGAAAATAGGTTAGCAAATACCTTCAATAAATCTTTTAGAGGTTTGGCCAAACAGTTCATTTGGGTTTTTCCATAAGATGTTACAGAAAAACCTAAAGTAACCTCTTGACCAACCCAATATTATTATTATTTCTTAAATGTATTGTGAATATAGGGTGCTGGACTTCCCAGGTGGCACTAGTGGTAAAAAAAAAAAAAAAAACAAAACCACCTGAAAATGCAGGAGACAAAGGAGATATGGGTTTGCCCCCTGGGTCTGGAAGACCACCTGGAGGAAGGCATGGCAACCCACTCCAGTAATCTTGCCTGGAGAATCCCAGGGACAGAGGAGCCTGGTGGGCTACAGTCCATGGGGTCCCACATAGTTGGACACGACTGAAGCAACTTAGCACAAAGGCATGCACAGGGTGGTACTTTATCGTGCTGTTTCTGGTTATACCCTGCTTGAATTGTATCCTGTTCAACGGAATACTATTGCTCCTGTCTTCTATTTTCTAATTAGAAGACATCCATAATTTTGCCTATATACATACATACGTACATGAATGTGTGCTAAGTCAGTTCAGTTGTGTCCAACTCTTTGCGACCCTATGGACTGTAGCCACCCAGGCTCCTCTGTCCATGGGATTCTCTTGGAAAGAATCCTGGAGTGGGTTGCCATTTCCTTCTCTATGGGATCTTCCCAACCCAGGGATCGAACCTACGTTTCTTACTTCTCCTCCATTGGCGTTGGCAGGCCGGATTTCCACCACTAACACCACCTGTGAAGCCCCATACATATGTACATATATATATATTTTTCCCCCAAAGTAGCAACTTCTTCTCAACACATTGTATGTTGATAAAAGTTAACACCTATAGGAAGAGGAACATCTGGTCATCCATGCCCGAGTGCTGCCTGGTTGGCTATCCTAGACGAGTTTCTGCAAGAAGGAAGAGGAAACACAAGGAAGCTCCCATCCCTTCCTCTAACCTTCATTTCTTCCTTTTCTCTCAACAGGAACTTTTTACCCCTGAGTGCAAGTTTAAAGAATCTGTTTTTGAAAACTATTATGTAATCTACTCATCTATGCTGTACAGACAACAGGAATCTGGCAGAGCCTGGTTTTTGGGATTGAATAAAGAAGGGCAAGTTATGAAAGGAAACAGAGTAAAGAAAACCAAACCAGCAGCTCATTTTCTACCCAAGCCATTGGAAGGTGAGTGTCATGTGCACATTATCCTGATCAGATGTATTACATGTTTATCTCCCACATCCATGACTCTGCCATGGCCACAAGGGAACCTCGTGGGAGGCTGGAAATATCTCTCACCTTGCTCTGGGTGGTGGCCCCACAGGTGTCTACTTATATTGTGCACTTAAGATTTGTATATGTTACTGTATATAAGTGTATGTGTGTATAAATGCATATGGTGATTCATCCTAATGAAACATAAGGTATCTTCATAAAACATCAGATTTCAAAACCCTAAAAGTAGGTTGGGCAGCTCTAATTCACTTGTGTTTCTGATGGCAGAAGATTCTAAGTCAGTTCGTTCTCCCTAAGCACCAGTCAGTCTGAAAGTTCCTTTCCCAGGATTCCCTAGGTTCCTTTTCTAACAAAACCACACGAACTATTGGAATCAGTAATGTCACCAGATACTACTCAATTCCTTGGAGCCTCCTGGGATGTCAGTCCTAGTGATCCTCTTGCCATTCGGCACATCTACCTTGCTGCTACTGCTGCTGCTAAGTTGCCTTAGTCGTGTCTGACGCTGTACGACCCCATAGATGGCAACCCACCAGGCTCCCCCGTCCCTGGGATTCTCCAGGCAAGAACACTGGAGTGGGTTGCCATTTCCTTCTCCAATGCATGAAAGTGAAAAGTGAAAGAGAAGTCCCTCAGTCATATTCGACTCTTAGTGACCCCATGGACTGCAGCCTACCAGGCTCCTCTGTCCATGGGATTTTCCAGGCAAGAGTACTTGAGTGGGGTGCATTGCCTTCTCCGACATCTGCCTTATAGGATATTAATTACAGATATTCAGTATTACATTTGAAAATGAGACATACAAATATAAAGCGTCTCACACTTACCTTCAGTTATTTAAGGGGTCTGTGCTTGACTGGCAGGAGAGAAAATCTAAACAATGAGCTCCAGAAGGTTCTGGCTTTGCCTGTTGCTTTGTATGGCTTTGAAGCTGACATAGGATGATCATGTTGCTTTTTAATCACTTGAGAGTTTGAATTTAATGACCTAAAGACCTAGACTGGAGAAGATGAATGTCCATGTGTTGACAGCATGTAGGGTCGACATGACTGAAGTGACTTAGCAGCAGCAGCAGTGGGAGGAAGGTCTGACTTTTTCTCACTGAACAAAGAGAACTGGATTAAATGCTTGCCATTCTCATATACTTTCTGTGGCGTGTGTGTGTGTGTGTGTGTGTGTGTGTGTGTCTCTATGGCCCCCATTTAAACCTTCTCTCCTCGACAAAAATCCAGGCACACTGACGTGCACGGTTTGGAGACACAAAACTGGAAAATGCAAAAGGAAGTCATGCTTTCTGTTCAGGGGCTGGTTTTTACTGCTTTAAAACAGGAATTCCCTCTAGATGGGATTACTCGACTTCCGGGAAAAAAGACTGGGCCTCCAGCGGAGGTCTGTGCATGAACCTAACCAGGTAACATCTCCTTTTCTGCCCTCCTCCCCCGTCCCCATCACTAGTTGCCATGTACCGAGAACCATCTTTGCATGACGTCGGAGAAACGGTCCCGAAGGCCGGGGTGACGCCGAGTAAAAGCACGAGCGCGTCGGCCATCATGAATGGAGGCAAACCAGTCAACAAAAGTAAGACGACATAGCCAGACCCTCACAGGTGTTGTGACTGACTCGCCCCCGAGCGCCGTTGAGCCATTTATCCCGGCCAGACCCTCCCGCTTCCTCCGGGGGCCCAGGAGCCGCTGGGGGTAGGCTGCTCCCCGCTGGCCCGAACTCCTTGGTTGCAAGTGGATAAATCTCAACGCGTGGCGCCCCCGACAAGAAGACACCTGGACAACCAGCTCAACTCAGACCATGGAATGCCCTACCAGATATGGAATGCCTTTTTAATATCTTTTCTGTGACTGTGACACTTCATGTGAATGACCTCCTTCACGAGTCCACTCGACACCTTGCCTGCTGACAGCTACCCATATTCCTTTTTGAGTCCCGTTTCGGCGAAATCCATGTGTTTCAGTTCGATTTTTGTAGCACACAGATACTCTTGAGTAAATTTCTAGTTAGATGCTGTAAACCCGTGCTATTCTGGAGTTCTCTTCTTCCCGTTTATTTTTTCCAGGGCTGCTGGCTCTACTGTCTATGACCTTTTGTAGGGATGGTGTTCCTCTCAATCTTAACTTGTCGCAGTTGGCTTAGTTGGGAGAGCGATCAGGGAAACAGAAAGGCTTCTAAACCTATTATGACAAATTGCATCTATAAAGATTAGGACTGTGGTCTCCGGCTCACACTACTGATGAAACACACATATACGCCCCGTCCAGAAGCAGATACTGTGCTCCCGAGGCCCGCGCGGCCGGGCTGAGAAACGGGGTCAAACGCGGTCATGGGAAGCGCTCTATGATCTGGGTTTGACATCCCCTTTAGTTTCTTTGTGTGTGTGTGTGTGTGTGTTTTATACATATCACAAGCTTACTGGTAATGGTAACATTTGCCTTGCCCAGCGAGCAAGACCCACTGGTTTTTGAGAAAGTGGGTCAAAAGAACTCTGTAGGCCTTGTAGGCCTGATTAAGGTTCATTTTTCATCTATGAATCCTCATTATTTGGGAAAAAAAAAAAGGAAAAAAAAATCAATGATTAACAACCTACAAGAATTGCGCTACCTAAATCCATTTCAGATAAAGAATCCTTCCTGTTTTTAATGAACCAAACTTAACACCGTCCCCGATTTGGGCTGCGTTCCACTCACACTCGGCAGAGCATGGGCAAGGCGGCTGTTGTGTACTTTCCTGCAGCAGCAATGCAAATGTTAGTTATAAATTAGACTTTAATATTTTTGGTGTTTAATGACAAGTTTTTAAACCGGACACATTAGAAAAAAAAAAAAAGTATTTTTTTCAGCTCAGCATGCTGAGTCAGGTACTGTGTTTTTCACCGGTCCATACCTCTGACTCAGCTTCTGGGGTCCATGTGGCCCTGTAGCTGAATTAGAGGTGCCTTGCCATGATCTCAGAATGCAGTCTGTTGAATTATTCTAGATTAAAAATAAAGGCAAACCAACACTTTCAAATATCAGGTTTTCAGTCCATCTGATATATATATATATATATATTTTTTTTTTTTTTCTTGCTTTTGTTTGATTTTGCTTTCTTAACTTCCTTTGGGATTTCCAACTGCTGAATTCTGAGCTTAGGGAAGACAGCAACTGAGAAAGTCCAGGAACAGTTGACTCCACAGTGAAGAAACCATGCAAAATGTTCACCATTGGCTCTAAAGAGTTTCAAAATGTTTGATACTAAACTGTTTGGAAATATATTTGTTAACTGTGTATACTTAATAAATTTCAATGTTTTTCTCCTCTGAACAGTTAATTGAGACCAAACTGAACCTCATTTATAGAAAACTATATGTGGTATCCATGTACTGGCCTCTTGTTATTTTCCATGTGGAAGGATGACCCAGTCGCCATTTTCTCCCATCTGCACTGTATTTACTGGGAAATTATTTTGTCACTGCTTTCCTAAGTCTCCATGACAGCCTTTGCCCAGCCTTTAACAATTTTGGCCTGCTTAGCTGATTAAAGATTTACTATCAATTTAACTGTTTATGCTTATTTCATTTTCATATTGAATTCCACTTTAATAAATAAAAAGTTAGCATAACATCTGAGTAGATTTATTGTTGATAATGCTAAAGTACAAATACAACAAAATGATTCTTTTGACCTCTCTTGATTTCTTATTACACCGTTTCAAAGCCTATTATTTTTAATAGGCTAAGTTAAAATACATTAGATGAATTAATCAATTTTTAGGGAAGACATATACTCCATAGTATGTGACAAACTGTGAATAACAACTTGAAATTCCAGTTAGATGGACTGACCCTACCATGCACGTGTGTGCAGGTGCACGCGCGCACACACACACACACACACACACATCCAAAAACCCCACCTATGTTTTTGGTAATCAGCCCTACTTGCTGGTTTCTTTTTCTCTCCTGCAAGCTTGTTTATCGGTTAAAATTATGACAAGATTTATTTTTGTAAATGAATGAGATTTCAGTAAATGTGTACCTGTTTGGTTTTTTACATGAGTTATCTATAAGGGCATTTATCCCTATGAATGGATGTCAAAATACTTTCTTCTAATATATGTTTAGACGTACTGCAGAGGGGTCCTTGTTATTTGTGATTTAGTTAGATCATTTCCTCTGTGTCTGGTCTGACCTGTTGCATGGAACGAGGACAGCACTGATGAACTGCATGTTGTAGGACCTGTGTTTCAAGAGCCATTGGTGTGTATTACTCAATCTACATACAAAGAGTCTGTCTGCATTGTACAGTTTCTGTGTTTAATATCATTTGTTGTATTCATAAATACAACACATTGAATAAAATATTTATATGAAGGCATATTCCAAAACATTGAACAACTTTATGTAACAAAATGGCATTGCATCACCCACAGATATAGAGAAATGTCGTGTAAATAAGTTTGGTAAACTCAGTCTCCCCCTTTACCATGCCAAAGAAGATTTTAGCTCTTTGATGATACCTCTTTTGCTATTTTTCCAGGATAAGACTCCACCATTTTTCTCCCCTCAAAAACTAAGTTTGCTGTTTTAAGTGCAATCTGTCGCCACTGATACTCTGTACAGTAAATCTGATGGAATTCGTTTGTATTTGGAGACCACCATGTGATCTGTACCTACATGTGCGTATGTTGATTTTATCGAGTCTTTCCAGTATCACATGCCTTTTGCATTCATGTCTGGTGTGGAAGGGTTATGTCTGCTGATCTGTTATGGTAGCTGTTGCTTCACTCATTCCTCAACAATGCTCTGGAATGTTTATTGTTTTAATATTTCAAGTGATATCATTTTGTTTTCTTATGTTTCCTAAAATATTTCACTACAACTTAACCTGAAAAAATTAGAGAAGAGAGGCAAATGGTCCAACCTATATAAAGAGTACAATGGAATTGAGCATCATTCCATTACAAATCTTGGAGAATGCAGAGGTTCTTGCTTCAAATGTTCCTTTGCCCTGAGTGTTTTGGGTTAAGGACTGGCTTCAAAAGTGCCATGATGAACCCATAAGACTCCTGCCGTGGTCCAGTTATTTGCCTCTTGGAGTGCAAGAGGAGTTTCTTTATCATACCTGGCCAGTTGCTTAATGAATGCTTAAAGCACTAAAACAGTCGGCTGTTTTCAGGATGACCAATATCAGATTTGGCTCTTTTTAAAAAAACAAGAAAAAAATACTTCTCGACTTAAAAGTTAGACATGTACCACTTCATTGAAAGTTCTCTCCCTAATATTAGAGGGAATATGAACATTTTAGAAGGAGCCTATATCCAGGGATAGCTATTGAGCTAAACACAGGCATCTCAGACTCCAGATGTGAATTGTGTTACTCTGGAGTAAAATACATTTTTTAGAGTAGCTTTGTTTGCTTACAAAGTGGCCTGTTGACTCAATACTGAATGGGGTTTCAAAAGCTTTGATAGTGAGTCTGCAAACAAAGGTTGAATTATGTCTTGTTTTTGTTTTCTCTTGGTTTTCTCTCTCATTTGGTCTAATCCCCATGTTGTGTTCACATTTGAAGTGGTGGAGGCCATTCCTTCCAATGCATGGTGAGAATCCAGATTAGCTCAGAGTCCAGGGTGATTCTCTTAGGTCTCAGGATGTTTGTAGACTCTTATTCAAAAGTCCTTTATGGAGGAATTCCTTAGTGATGGTTTGCCAAGCAAACTGGGTTGGTGCTAACACCATTGGCAAACATGTATCCTTCCCCAATTGACGTATTTCCACCATTACTACTGACCAACTTGAATGAGCCAATAAAATTTCCCTCCAACTGTTATAAGTTTATTCTTGCCCTGCCTTTTTTTTTTTTTTTTTGAAGAGGGAGTTTCTACCTAAGCAATGGAATCAAAAGTCAAAGTACAAAATCACATCTAAGAAGGGTAGAAATTTATGTCTTTGTACGTAACTATGTTTATTTTTCTCCAAGTTAAACATGTAAGTTAAATCACGTCTTCATAGATCTATTGATGTCTGCATTGCTGGAGACCCAAAATCATACATAAACACACACAAGAACTGTTGCAGCAGACAGAAAGTGGTAAAATGAAAATATTTTTGTTTTAGAAGAAAAATATTCATTAGCGTGTAGGTACCATGTGAATTAATGCCGTAATTTCCTTTTGGCTCAATAATTCCGAGCTAAATAAACCCCAGAATAGAGCTGAATTATATTTTCAGCTTTGTCAAAAAATTTGGACCAATCACATTTTGAACTTTATAATACACTAATTTCTCCATATTTTAACTTTTTCTTAAAAAAGAAAACATGAATGCTAAGGACATTTTGTTAAATGAAAACAGAAAAAGAACAGCATTTTTGTTGTAGGTGCTGTTAATGAAAAGGGTTAACAGATATAGAGAATGATAAGAAAAAGAAGACACACCAAGGGTTATGTGATAAGAGAGGAAGCTAAGAGCAGTTTCAGTAGAGCAGAGGCTGGCAAACTCCTGCTTGGGTACAAGCCAAATCCATCTCCCAATGTTTCTTACAGTCCAGGAGCTCAGAATGAATTTGTTTTTTTCAGCTTTAAAATATTAAATGAAAACAAACAAGAATTTGTAACAGAGATGTATATGACCCACAAAGTCTAAACTATTTACCATCTGGTCCTTTATAGAAAGGAAAGTTCTGCAAGAAAGGAACATGAAGGTCTTTTGTGCAAATTAGGATGGCTGGATAAGGTACTGAAGCTCAGTGTCTGTGCAGCATCACATAAGGCATCAGAACTGCAGCTGAACAATAACAGCTTTGTTTGAGGGTTAAAGGGTTTAGAGAGAGAAGAGGAAAGAGTATAATCTGTATTGTCCCTTCACAGCTTCTATTTCCCTCATTTACAAAAACTGATATATTGATTGATATACTTGAGACTAGAGATACAATCACATGGTTGCACTCCTTAATCTCAGGATAGAAATGACAATTTTATAAATCTCTTAAAGTACAAGAACACTATTAGTACTATCAAAATCAGCATCAGTTAAATTTTATCTTAAATAATTTTCATTATTAAAATTTTCAGTAACTCAGCAGATGCATATTTTCCTTATTTTTGGTGATGTGACTTAGAAAAGTCCAAGCCACAACTCTAGAATATTTACATCATCAAGGAAAATTTCCAAGTAAAACTTTTCATCTTAATGTGGAAATGATTTTGTTACATTATTCTAGGATTTTACAAGATAGAAGTCACCTTTAGAAAAAAAAAAAGTGGGGTTTTTATTAGCTCTAAATAATTAAGGGTTGCCTAACTAATGTGTATAAGTAGATTTAACTGTAAATATGTAAGGGAAGTCTGAATTATTGTACATTTTCATAATTCAATGTGGATTTCATACAGAGCAGAATTTCACCATTAAGAAAATAAACATTTTGTTCTTATTATTGACTGAATACTTGTAATTTCTATTTCAGGCATTTCTGGATTTTTTTTTTAAACCCTCTGAGCTTTTGAGACTTTTAATCTTAATATAATTTCTTGATTTCTTTGCATGAGCCTACTTTTCCAATAAGTAATGTATCCTTACAAATAAGAGTTTTTAAGGGAGGTGAATGTATATTTCAGACCCATCATACATCTAACTATATGCTGTCTTTTTAAAAGGCAAGTTACCATGGAGTAGTTTAAATAGTAAAAAATTAGAATTCTTATACATGTAACCCCTGCCCAATATTAAAAAATGTTCTAGAAATAGAAAATAGATACCCCTGAATAAAAATTCATTTTGGGAAGTTAATCCTCAGTAGGTAAATATATACTGACACAGAATATAAGCAAGTTATGTCACTATTTATTTAAAATGTTGACTTGTACATTTTTCATAATATCTTCCTTCATTTTAAGAGAGTCTTTTTTGTGTGTGAGTCTAAAGGGGGATAAGACAAATGACTTAATGGCTAAAATGACCAGGTTTATTTCTTTTTTTCAAAAGCACTGATGATGTAGTTTCTGCCCCATGTCCTATGTGTGTCTGGATACCTTATGTCTCCATGGAAATGATGAGTGGTATGGAATCCCGGCAAAATATGATCAATGGATTTATGTGAGGCTGTATTGTTTCCTTAGACACAAATGTGGTCTTTCTTGTACAGGGTTGTACATTTCTAACAACCATGTAATTCAATGTTTCTCAGCTCAGGCACCCTTGACATGTGAAGTCAGGTCAGTCTTTGCTGTGGGGGGACTGTCCTGTGCCCCAGAGGATGTTCACAGCATCCCTGGTGCCCACCCACTGGATATCCACCCCTAACACGCCTTCCACACCTCCCAGGGTAACCATCAAAATTACCTGTAAACATTATTGTCAAGCGTTTTCTGGGTGGTAAAGTTTGCCCTTGTTGAGAACCACTGATGTAAATGAAGGTAGGAAAAGTTTTTTCTGATGCTATTTTCATCAGAATTTGCTTAACTCATTTTTAATGGGTACCCAGATTTCATTCAGGCATTCAGAAAGAGAAAAACATACATAGTCTTGTTGACCTGTCCTAGTGGTGATTATACATGGTTTCCTCTGCATTTATACGTTCTAAGGGCCGAGAAGAAAGACGAACCCGGTTCCCTGCCACGTAATCATTAAGGGTATTCTGTGCCGAGCCAGATTTCACAGGCATTTCCATTCCATCCGTCCCAGCATTCACAGTTTCCACAGCTACAGATTCCATTCCCTGCAGCAGAGTACACAGGGCCGTCATCATCATGATAGAAAGGCACCACGTTATAAAATACGTCATTCCAACCGTGGCTGTTCATCAGCAAGACCATTTCATTCATCCTCTGCAGATTTTCTGATTCTATTCTGGAACCATCTTATCTCATTTAGCAGCTATGGGAAATCTAATTTTTCACACAATTAATGGCTGCTGCTTGATGCCACCCTGTGGGTAGCATCTAAGAATGACCATCCTATATCACTCCAGGTGGCTTCCAAGTCATAATTTCGTTTTCCTGTAGACAGCAAGTTATGTCTGACTTATGAATAAATGTGGAAAACTACCAAGTCCCTTGGCATAGAATGAGGTAAGCTGGGGAATCAGAAGAGGAGCCTTGTTTCATAGGGGTGGACTGAAAGTGAAGGTCTTCACTGAAAGTGAAGCTTAATGACACGGAAGCTTTCATCTTTTACCTGCCACTGGAAATAAGGAGAGCAGATATATATGTCTCTTTTCCCTGTAACTTATTCAAGGGGATGTATTTTATTGACATAACTGATTATCAGGATTCAATAACTCGAGAAAGCAATAGCTATTACACTGCTAAGTTTTTTCATCGCTCCCATCCCCTCAACACACACCCCATTCCTTGCAAACAACCAACACATCATCCAATGGTCTTTGGAAGAGGCACCTGGGACCTGTTTAAAGTAACATTCCATTGCCTACATCTGGCTCAAAGTAAAATGGTTGTCAAGACCATTGTTTTCTCTTTTCTGCATAAATAGGGGAGAGGGGTTACTTTGTGGAAGTTTCCCAACAGCCATGTAATTTGGCTTTATTCTTGTGTATTCCTCTGGATTTGGGAATCAATGCCCCTCCCCTCCTGTAGTCACTTTCAATGAACAGTAGGTCTTGATTGCAAGGACGCTCTCCTGCCCTGCCGTCTGCAGCAGGGCACGGTGAGTGTGGTCTCCACTGCCAACTATGACAAAGAACGATTAGGTTAGGTTGATACGGCACCTGTGCAAATGAGCCCATCATGTTTGTCGCAGTCCCTGTCATCACAGTCGCAGAATTCTCCTGAAATGTACCATTCTTCAGCAGAACAAAGGCACTTTCCACAGTGGCAGGAGCCTGAAATCAGAAAGGGCACTACTTGCCGTCATCACTTAACTAAAGGTTTCGGTTGAGAACAGAATATCATCAATGCAATGACAGTGGACATCTAATAACCTATCAAAGGGAAAAGTTTATTGACTAGCCAGTCACTCAGAGGGGAGCCTGACTTACTGTAATTCATAAAGGTTATCCAGGAAAGGCTTCATTATGGATTTAGACAGTCACAATTAGCCTTGAGCAAATGTTCCATGGCCTCGCCTGGTTGAAATGTCAATGAGGGCAGAATGTGGCTGATTCTTATGGATGGCCTTCCAAAAAGGTGTTCAAAAATAGATGTTCCTTTTTTTCTTTTTTTTTTCTGAATTCAATTGTGCCTTAAAGGTGCTGTGTTATTTTATTTTTTTTAGGAATTGAATAGCAAGTTCTATTAGGTAGGGATGCATTTTATAATGAAAAGAACTACTAAACTATTGCGCTTACAATTCTGGATTTTCGTTTACATGATTTTCTTTAAATAGGGACATGCCTGCATATTGGGTAGCTCTTTAAAGTGCCAAAAATACACAGATAGTAACTCATGTATATTTGACATATCAGATCTCATTCTTAGAATTTGTTGCCATAATCAAGAAAGGCTCTAATCCACTCAAAATGTTGATCTTTTGAGGGTCTTGGTCAAACTACCTTTTGCGTTATTCATGTCTCCTCTTTTTAATTAATTATTTAATTAATGTTATTAATTAAAAACTTCCTCTTTGGTTATTAAGAACATTTTGGTTTGCCCAGAGATAATTTTATTAGTTACTTAAATATATTTAAAAGAAAAGAAAATGTATGAGTTAAATGGTGTCACAAAAGGAGGTTCTTTCAGTCTAAATGTTTTCACCTGATGGGCTATGAGACCCTCATGTGGCAAAATTTCAGCTACAAGAGTAAAGACAACTTTAAAATTTAAAGAAAACACTTAAGAAGGATTTACCCTTCCTTTTATTTCCTTGGATGGATTATTTTTTCCAAACGTGTTTTTCCTTTTACTAAAAGATGCTTATCACTAAATTGTTCTCGTCAAAAATCACCTTAAGAGATGGTGAAGTAAGTAGAAAAAAATATATTGGAAGATGAGCAGCCATCAATCATTAGTGCTTCTAGGAAACACAGTGCTTGAAAAATGAATTAAGAAACTGAGTGAGCCAAGTGGTTGAGAGAGAGGGATTTCCCAACATCACAGAATCCGGAAGGGATCCGTATAAACACATCTCATGCATTAAGCACTATGTGGTATTTCATATCATGGAAATGGCTATCTGTATTTTAGCTGCAAAAGTCCCCAAGAACCAAGTTAGATTTTCCACATTCCTTGTCATGCTCCTAAAGACGAAGGTAAGGGAGTAGTCAGAACCAGTTATAAGTTGAGAGCTGGGTCTACATTTGTGAAGTCTTCGCTTAACCACAGCATAATTTCATATAGTCTTGTCTTACTTTCCTGAGGGTCTCATTGATTTGCATTTCTTTGAGCAAATTTTAGACAACTTTCAGTTCTGATGAGTGACTGACAGCCTGGTGGTTGCTTAGGAACCAATGAGCAGGGCCCTCCTGGCTCAAGTCTGTGAAGGATCCTGGCTTCTTCTTGGTCTCATTCAGGTACGGTGTTACCTTATTTTAGAAATGTATTTGTCATATTTTTAAAAACTTTCTTTCAAATTTCTAGGCATGGAAGTGTTTATCATAAGCTCACTTAGTAAATGGTCAGTGATCTGAGTGCAAACAAAAAAGACTTGGGGCATTTCATTGACTTTTCATGGTAACTGCTTCAGAAAATACCATTATTTCATTCTTTAATTCCATGATTATTGGAAGAATCTGGTTGTTTTCAGTTGTTTGTAAAATAGTTATCCCCTTTACATTCCAAAATTATTTCTACAAAGCAGCAGAAGTAAATGACTTTCTATGTTCATGATATTCACAATTATGCCTAGGATATCTCTTTTTGTCACAACTCATGAAAAGATCTCACGTTTCATTTTTAAACTTACCCCCTAGCCCTGAAACTATTGTAATTACTGCTCTTGCTTCTGGAATGTTTAGCTTCAGGCTATAACAAAGTATTTTCCTAAAACTGGTGAAGCTCAGCTAGAGTTAATATGGTATCTTGGATGGACCGTTTGACAAGTAAACTCCAGTTCCAAAAGTCTACTAGAAGTGAAAAATGGGGATTGGTTTTTGTATGTGAGATGAAAAAGTAGCTTTTCTCAGTCAGCGTTTTCCCCAGCTGCGTTGTTCTTTCTATTCGTGCCTCTCAGAGGTAGGAACTTTTTCTGCTTGTAAAATTAGGACTAGCATAGCAGGTAATACTAACACAGTGTTACCGGTATCAGGACCTCTTAGAGCCACGCCTTTGTTGTAGAGTGCTCTGACTTGTTTTTATCAGTAGTCAGGGCTCAAATTGCACATGCGTAGAAAAGGAAACACTTAGGCAAAGGATTCTCAGACAGACACAAACACAGACCACAGGACTGCCAAGAGGGGACCAGCTGTCCAGCTCCACCGGTCGGGCCCCACTCACACTCATGAGACCCAGTCCAGTCGAAGGAGGCAGCTGGCCCATCTTGGCAGGATCTCTGGGGCAGTAAGTTCGTAACCACATCACCTAACTCCTTTCTTGTCTGTCTTAGTGTAAGGACCCTAAAGAGTGCTCTGATCTTCCTTCTGTGCTGCTTGCTGGCTTCCATTCCTGAGCAATCAACCACCTTTTCTCATTTATCTTCAGAGCATCCTTAGGACATAAGAAAGGGAAAGAAATGAAATTCTTCTGCCTTCAAAGATGAGAAAATGGAAGTATATCAGTTAACCTAAGATTCCAATCTGATTCAGTCTACTCTTGGGTCTATCTGTGATGCTTCTCCCATGGGTGGGGGGAGGGGGACTCCCATGCAGTTTCAAAAATGATTTGTGCACCCCATAGATTCTGCCCAGACAGCTGCTGAGTGAGGCAACCAGAACACAGAGCAAAGCGTGGCTTCTGAAACATGATTTTTCACCCTTTCTCTTTTCCAGGCCTGAAGAACAGGCTGGGTTGGGCCAGGGATGAGGGCTGGGTGGTGGGGGTACAGCGGACTTAATCTGGATGACAAGTATCAATGTAAGAGTGTCAGGGGTCATTGAATGACACACAATTAAGAAGTGTCACACAACAGCATCGTTAAGGATATTAGAGGGCATGACCTATACCGAGGTGGAAGTTACAAGGCCAAGAAGGTTACTGTGTGTTCTTGGATCCAGAGGAATAAATCCCCAAACATCCTATGAATTGTATCACGCATCCATCAAAGGTAGCTAAGCTTAGGGGAGACCTGGCCCTGCGTTCGTCTCCAGTTATTTACAAAAACCCATCGTGTGTCAGGGCAAGGCATCTCTGTTCGCTGCCCCACTGACAGAGTCGGACTTTCTTCTTCATCCATCAAGCCTGACAAAATGCTGCAACCCGACATCCCAGCAGGCAGACTTCACTACTGTCCTAACTCCTCCATCTGTTATGAAGGTCACAACAATGTATCTTGTTTTAAATTTTTCTATGGAGTGATTTATTGTCTTGGCTATCAATTTGTAAAGAAATAAAACGCTATTTCTTCATCGTCTCCTGAGGTGGCGGCTTTATTCGCAGCTCCAGGGAAGCCCATGTTGCAGGTTCGTTTTTCTGCTGGAAACACTCAGCTGGGTCTGGGATGCTAAACTGCTGTGCCCTGGGGATCTCAGGACACTCTGCTCACACCTGCCCCATCACAGGAGAAAGAAAAAGACTGATTTCCTTTGTGAAAGCCAGGGTGAGGGGTTTTCATGTACAAATTCGAGGGTAAAGTACGTGGCAAAATGGCAAGTCCATGAGATGTATCCAGAAATAGATGGCCCCCGTTTAAATAACAGAAGGGGGTGTCTCTTCTCAGCTACCATGCTGAAGCTCCTTAATCTGTTTCATGATTCTTTTCTTGTGGTTCTTGGGGTGCAGGTTCCTCCATGCTGACAAGGATAATATCTGCATCCCCGCTGTTCACTGAAAGAATACAATTCCATGATCTCATGTATAACACCTTTTTTGCTCTACAATTCAGCAAGGATTCTTCCAGAACAGGAAGAAACAAAGGAGTCCACAGCCAACCACTGCCAACTAGACATGCGAGCCTCATCACTAACACTGACCTCAAAATGAACATCTTTGAGGCTATAAGAGGTCCTGATACTGGTCACACTTTTACATTCCAAGTTTAAAACTCTCTACCCATTGAAGGGTAAACAAATAGTTTAGACAAATATGCTTTCCACTCTTCACTGATACCTGGATAGATTTCCACCACCCAAAGCAAACAATTTGAAAAGGCGTTAACTAGAGAGATTTTCTCATGCTGTTTCATTTTAAGGAAATTCCTTTGGGCTAATGTTTAGTCAGTCTATTTTTTATACATATTTTCTACATTTATGATGCTTAAAAAATGAGTCTCTCTCTTCAGAATGTAATGACTCTAATCAGAATATTTATTCTACTTCTGAGGAAGTACTCCCTGGCTATTAGGCAATTCTCTTTCTTCACTGTGTCTTCTTCAGAAAGGTATTTACCTGCTAATCCTGTCCCAGGGTAGGTGTCTGAGGGTAAATGCAGCTTCAGCTTCAGCTCCACGTTGGGAAGTGGGGATCATCTGTTCTGAAAGGAGCCTAGTGAGCTGGGAAGCCCCCAGGCATCTAGTCCCATGCAGAGCAGCTCTTGACCCTTCAGTGAGAACACACACACTTCCAGAATTTCCAGGTGTTTTCCAGCCACTCAGTGCTTAATCGCTCCATCCTGTCTGACTTTGCGACCTCATGGACCCACCAGGCTCCTCTGTCCATAGGATTCTTCAGGCAAGAATACTGGAGTGGGTTGCCATCCCCCCCTCCAGGGGATCTTCTGAATTCAGGGATCGAACCCAGGTCTCCTGAACTGCAGGCAAATTCTTTACTGTCTGAGCCAATAGCAAAGAGGAACGTGACATCCTTTAAATGGGCCCATATGCACGGAGAGAGCAGGATTTTAAAGTCTCTTCGAAAATTTATACAAAAACATCAATATCAAGCTACCTAAAATTCAGGACTTCCCTGGCAGTCCAGTGCTTAGGGCTGGACGCTTTCAAATGTATGGGTTCAATTCCTGGTCAGGGAACTAAGATCTTACATGCCATGTGTGGCCAAAAACAATAAAAATTAAAAATAATCAATTAAAAAAAACCCCTCACTTTGCAAAAAAAAATATCTAAAACTCAGTCTATTAATTAGTATTCTTTCTCTACTCAGAAAAAAAAAGTGCCCTTTGGGGGTGGGGGAGGGGCACTGGGTGGGGTTGCTTTTCTTCTTGAGTTCATTTGTGGTAAATGTTTGATTGGGTTATTTGTTTCTATTCCATCAACTTAAAGACTGTAACCACTTTGAAGGCTTCATTTTTTTTTTTTGATATTAGGTTACACATGTCTAGTTGGCACTAGTGGTAAAGAACCCATCTGCCAATGCAAGAGACACAGGAGACATGGGATTGATCCCTGGGTTGGGAAGATCCCCTGGAGGGGGGCATAGCAATGCACTCCAGTATTCTTGCCCGGACAATCCCCTGGACAGAGGAGCCTGGCAGGCTACAGTCCATAGGTTTGCAAAGAGTTGGACACGACTAAAGCCACTTAGCACACACGTTTCTATCGCTAATTCATTTACAACTAAAGAAAGCAGCATACAGGTAAATTTGAGACTTTCCTTCTGATAAAACTTTCCATGATCCTGTGAATGGGAGAAATTCAAGCTCAAAGTCTGGTCGGAGCAGAGGACAGCATGGTTTCCATTCAGCCCGGAGAAGCCGGTTGTACGGACCATACTGCTGTACAATACAAACCACACGTAAGAACAGGGAACCCGTCCAAGCTCCAGCAGATACTCACCCTTTCCCGAGCACAATATGCCATCTGCCGATTCACACAGACTATTGCTCTGTTCCTCCGTCAGGTTACACTTCCTCGGATGCTGGCAGAGCGTCCCGAACCATCCTTTCTCACAAACACAGCGACCACAGGAACATGTCCCATGGCCTGCGAGGCAGTCACGGGGTGGGGCGAGAGGAGGAGACGGGTACACAGGCAGTGAGTCACACTCTTTGAAGGAGACATATGTAAACCAGGGAAATCTCGCCTCCTATCGAGCAAACACACTCTCCTTAGCCACAGTCGATCTGGCGTGTGAGTGTTTAAGAGAACTTCACACCCGAGTTCTAGCTGAACACAGTCCTCTTGAATGTCGCATCAGAGACGGGCCTCCGGAGAGAAAGAAAGCTTGGAACAAATTAAAATGGAAGGTGGCCATCCTTTCTGGATACACAATAGGGCCCGTTTGCATCATCACCAGGATGGAGTCCCCCGGCTTGTCCTCACTGTGCACACCCTGACACCCAGACTGATCCACTGCCTGCCCATATTTCCTGATCCCTCTCTTACTTCCAAATAAAAACCAAAGGTTAACTTCCATACGAATGGCATCCAGTATTAGACGCCTCTCTCCCCGTGCCCCTCTGTTTGCTAATTAATGGTGTCTCCCTATTATTGAGAACTTAAAAACAGCACCAGGCTTAGACTCATATTTTTCTTCCCCTTTTGTTTGTGTCACTGGTTCCTGGTTCGGGGATGTTTATCTTTGGTGTACTGGCATATACATCCGGCCAATTGCTGGCCACCAACACCCCATGTGATTACATCATCTTCCATGTTCGTTTCTCTTTTTTCCAATCAATGACTCTCAATTCTTTTTACCTCTATGTGCATTATCTGATGGCCAGATCTCTCCAAAGAAACAAACAAAACAGCTATTTGTTTGGCAAATTCTTCCTAATGATTATATACAGAGCATTTCTCTAGCACCAGGGAATGCAAAATCAAATGTGAAAATGCAGAAAAAAAAAAAAATTCAAATGAAAAATCACGGTGACCTCTGCCCTACATTCCAGGGACATATCAAATCATCATCCAAACTGGTCAGGCCCTCTGATCTCTTGAGACCATTCTGCCTTGACCATTTGCTCTGGCAGGATCTTCAAGAGTAAACATATTCCATCTGTCTCCTCCTACACTCAGGTCTGCCCAAGGAGATAGTGGCCAATATTTAATTACTTGCAATTCATTATTAAGACTTATAGAACCTAACTACCCATGAATGCAGGTGATGGCTCCCCATAACACATGACCATCTGGAAGTGAATCAAAAGCAACTGGGAGGAAAATTTAAGAGACACCTAGATTAACAGGCCTATTTCTTGACCATATGCTAATTTATTGAATTGCATCTCACCATAGCCCATTGAGTCAAGCATTATCACCATTTAATAGTCAAGAACCTAAGGCTTAGAGAGATTAAATAGTTCAGTTCAGTTCACTCGCTCAGTCATGTCCAACTTTTTGCAACCCCATGGACTGCAGCATGCCAGGCCTCCCTGTCCATCGCCAACATCCACAGTTTACTCAAACTCATGTCCATTGAGTCGATGATGCCATCCAGCCATCTCATCCTCTATCATCCCCTTCTCCTTCAGCCTTCAATCTTTCCCAGCATTTGGGAAGGGTCTTTTGAAAAGGGTCTGTTCAAATGAGTCAGCTCGTTGTATCAGGTGGCCAAAGTATTGGAGTTTCAGCTTCAACATCAGTCCTTCCAGTGAACACCCAGGATTGATCTCCTTTAGGATGGACTGGTTGGATCTCTTGCAGTCCAAGGGACTCTCAAGAGTCTTCTCTAACACCACAGTTCAAAAGCATCAATTCTTCAGCGCTCAGCTTTCTTTATAGTCCAACTCTCGTATCCATACATGATTAAATAATTCTGCCTCAAATCACAAAACCATACAAGATTAGAACCTGACTCCAGTTTTCCCTAATTTCAGTGTTTCCTCATTTTCCACATGTCACAATGCCTATACCTTTCATTATGGAAAATAAACCATAACTACTAGACTTCCCTGGTGGTCCAGGGGTTAAGAATCTGCCTGCCAATGCAGGGGACACGGGTTCTATCCCTGATCCGGGAAGATTCGACATGCGCCTAAGGCTGAGCACTGCAACTACTAAGCCTGTGCTCGAGAGTCCAAGCTCAGCAACAAGAGGAGCCAGCACAGAGAGAAGCTGGTACAGTCCAACCCGAGCCTAGCCCCGACTGGTCACAACTAGAGAAAGCCTGAGCAGCAACAAAGACCCAGCACAGCCACTAAGGAAATAAAGATTTTTTTAAAAAATAGAGTGTAACTCTTAAAAAGCCAACAGACAATGACTATCAATTTGAGACATGTAGGAGACTTTTCTTAATCCCTGTCTTTTTAAATAGCTGCATAGTGTAAGGGATGCATTTGACATTCGTGGGTACTTTCCTTTTAAAAAGTCTCTCCTGAGTTGGTTTTCACGACACTGAACTTGCCTTATCCTTTCAACTCCTCCTTTGTCTATTTATTCCTCTACTTTTTGCCTGACCGGATCAATGTAGGAATCCCCTGACTATCCAGCCTTAATCATCTTCTTTCGTCTATCATCTCTCTCTTGAAAAATTCATCAAATCATAGGACTGTAGCTAACCACAGTGATCCAGCCCTTAAATCTCTCCTAAGTTCTGCGCTTGTGATTTCATACATGATGTTCTACTAGCATCCAAAAGCTACCTGGTGCCCTGTATACATAATTTTCTTTCTAAGAGCTACTTTTCTGTGTAGCCCACCCCTTCAAGCAGCCCAGCTCTTCTTCTGGTCAACCAGTTCAAAATGTTTTGGATCATATTTCAATCTCTCTCACTCTCCTCATCTAAGAAGTTGCCAGGTTCTGTTGAAACAACTCCCGAAATCTGCACTCCTATCACTATCAGAGGGCTTCCCAGGGGGCACTTGTGGTAAAGAACCCGTCTGCCAATGCAGGTGACGTAAGAGATGCAGGTTCGATCCCCGGGTCAGGAAGATCCCCTGGAGGAGGGCAGGACAACCCACTCTGGTACTCTTGCCTGGAGAATCCCCATGGACAGAGGAGCCTGGCGGGCTATAGTCCCTACGGGTGCAAAGAGACGGACATGACTGAGCAACTTAGCAGGTACACGCATCACCATCAGAAACCTTTGAGAAACCTTCGATCATGTCTTTCTCCAGTGTTCTGGCTCATGACATAGCTTTGAGATCTGGGACTATGTGACTCCCTAACGCTAATTGGAAGAAGTTCACCCACTCTAACCTTCTGTGTCTTAGGTTCATAAAATAGAGCCCCAGCTGCTTCTTCCCAACCTTACTTCCTGTCCCCTCCATACACTTCCTAATCCACTCATCCTTCCCTATGTAGCTCTGGGATTTTCCTGACTTCATGACTTTGCCAAAACAGGAATCTACTCTATACAACCAGATCCTGCTGAATTTTCAAAGCACAGGGGCAATGACTGCCTCTGGAAGATTTTTCTAATATCCCCAAGTGAAATTCATCTTCTCCTCTGAATTTCTACACCAACTTATTTTTCAGCTTTACGGTATAACTTTTTTTCTTCTACCTTGCGATATGCAGTTATGTATCAGATAAACCTGTTACCTGATAGAACTCTTTGACAGTATGAATCACTTCTGATAAATCATTGTAGTCTTCAGAGTACCAAGTACTCTGCCTTATACACAGGGGATCCTCCAAAAACACTTGTGGAGTGAGGTTTTTTTCCTACAAAATTCTCTTATCTTTTTCCCACAAATTCCAACTGACAATCATAAACTGAATCCAGGACATGTTTGCAGGTCATCTGGTTAATAACTGGTGATTCAAAGTCAACAGACAGCTCTTAGATGGCTCTGTTTTATCCACGTCCTGTAGAGTGGAATGAAGTTAGCAAATCTGTGCAAGAGTTACATACTCAAGTAACAGTTATGGAACCAATTCCATCTTGATTTCCCCAATAAAACAAAAGTCTACTTAAAGTGAAGTCTACTTTAGAAGTTCAGAACAAGTTATCCACCTTTAATGTGTATGTATGTGAAAGCTGCTCAGTTGTGTCTGATTCCTTGTGACCCATGGACTGTAGCCTGCCAGGCTCCTCCATCCATGGGATTCTCCAGGCCAGAATAGTGGAGTGGGTTACCATTTCCTTCTCCAGGGGATCTTCCCGACCCAGGGATGGAACCCGGGTCTTTCGAATTGCAGGCAGACTCTTTATGATCTGAGCCACCAGGGAAGCACCTTTGGAGGCAGATAATGTGTGGTGAGAAGAAGAAGGAGGAGGAGGAAGACGACGAGAAAGAGCTTTTAGTACCAATCTCATGAAGTGATGGACTTTTCAAATGTTTATGTTTCTTACTAACTCTGGGTTAGTAAGCATTACCATCATTTGACATAAATGGAATAATTTAATCTCTATGGCAGAGAAAGACACTCTGCTTTTGATTTAGGATATCATTGAGAATGAATAAACGGTTGCTCACCACAAGTAATTTAATATATAATTTACATGCAAGGAAATAGGAGATCGTTTTTCATTTATTAGCTTATTTATCACACCCTTCCATATAGTCAGGTTGGCATCTTGCCCAGACAATGGTCAAAATGCATTGGGATTTAAAAGTGAAAGTCGCTCAGTCATGTCCGACTCTTTGTGATCCCATGGACTATACAGTCCATGGAATTCTCCAGGCCAGAATACTGGAATGGGTAGCCTTTCCCTTCTCCAAAGGATCTTCCCCACCCAGGGATCAAACCCAGATCTCCCACATTGCGGGTGGATTCTTTACCAACTGAGCTACAAGGGAAGCCCAACAGTATTTAAACATTTTGCCATTTACATGACTTCTCTTTACTCAAAAAAAATTAAAGCTTTTAATACTATCTTCTTTATAAACTAATAATTTAGGCATCCATTCAAAAACTTTTTTATTATGCACCAGGTATTATATCAGCTCCACTCTTAAGGGCTTCCAGTCTACTGGGAAGAAAACAAATAACAACGTGGGAACAAATACACTTGAGCTAGGAAGCATTAAAGAGGGTGGTGGTATATTTGGCAGAGAGAGCATTATTAACTGGAGGAATCAGCTCTCTGACACCCATGGGCTGAGAAGGAGCTAGACAGTCAATGTTCTGGAAAAATGAAAATTCTCAGAATAAGAAAGAGCTGGCATGTTATAGGCAGTAGGGGAAAAAAGTCAGTGTATTTGAAGAATAATGAGGAAGAAAAAATAGAAAAAAACCCCAATAAAGTTGGAGAAATATTTAGGAATCAGAACATAGCAAATTATTCATCCTTGGTAAGGCATTTAGATTTTATTCTAAGAGGAAGGGGAAATCATAGACAGGTGTTATGCAAGAGAGTGATGTGTTGTAATTTACAGTTTGCAAATACATTTTGGCAACTGGGTGGGAGAGATTCTGGTGTGTTGGGAAGCGGTGAGGATGGGGAAAGTGAGAGGGTGTTGCAGAGCCCGGGTGAAGGGTGATGCAGGCTTCAATAAGGCTGGTGCCAATGCCGACAGGGAGAGCTGGCTGAGATCTCCTTTGGTGGGGGTGCCTATGGCACTTGCTGGACTGTATGTGGCAGGTGAGGGAGAGAAAGGCTGAGTTTTCTAACAATGCAGCCTAATAGACAATGGAACTGCAGGAGGGAGAGCTGAGAGCAGAGCGTCAGCTCCATTTTGAACCTTGTGTATCTGAGATGCTCTTAAGACAACCAAGGAGAGGCCAAGAAGCAGCTGACACAGACCTGGCATTTGACAGGTTGGCGCTAGGGCTGTCCATGCTGGAGTCTCCCAAAGGAGATGGCATTTAAAGCTTTGGAAGTCAATGAGCCCACTTAGGAAGAAGTAAATCTTGAGAAAATCTCATATTTATGGTAGGGTAGAAGGTGGAAGCCAGACAAGTAGGATTATCCAGGAAAGAAGGAGAAAAATATGATGATTATGTTGTCTTGTAAAATAACAAGGAGAATATTTCATAAAGGAGACCTGCTGAGTGGAATAATACTGAAAATCAGAGTTTAAAAAAAAAAAAAAAAAGATGATAAAAACCACCAGAGTAGTTTCAGTCAACTTTTGCCAGATCCGCCCTATTCTGTTGACTCAGGCCAATGAAACACCCAGGGGTGGCAGAACTGGGACCATTCAGGGAGAACGGCATCTCTCCTTGGGGGTAGAATTCACAGTGATGTTATCTGTGATGTGTACATGTTTGCTCAGTTGCTCAGTCATGTCTGACTCTTTGCAACCCCAGGCACTGCAGCCCACCAGGTTCCTCTGTTCATGGGATTTCCCAGGCAAGAATATCATAGTGTGTACCATTTCCTACTCCAGGGGATCTTCCTGACCCAGGGATTGAACCTGTAACTCCTGTATTGGCAGGTGGGTTCTTTAACCACTGAGGCACCAGGAAAGCCCTATCTATGTAATAAGCATGTAACAGATCATTCTAGAACCTGTAGGGAGAACCAGCCTAATGAAACATTTGAAGTCTACTAAATCTGCCTTCGGCTGCAGGCGGCTGTGGCGGCGCACAGAGCGTGGCTGAGAGGAGCTACCCCACGTCCGAGGTCAAGGGCAGAAGCCTGGAGGACCACATGCCCGAGGGGTGGCGGCCAAGTGGAGTTACCCCACGTCCAAGAAGCTGTGGCTGTGCGGGCGCAGGAGGGCCTAGAGGAGCTACTCCACGTTCAAGGTCAGGAGGAGTGGTGGTGAGGAGATACCCCTCGTCCAAGGTAAGGACGCTTTGCTGGAGCAGCTGTGAAGAGATACCCCACGTCTAAGGTAAGAGAAACCCAAGTAAGATGGTAGGTGTAGGTGTTGCAAGAGGGCATCAGAGGGCAGACACACTGAAACCATAATCACAGAAAACTAGTCAATCTAATCACACGGACCACACCCTTGTCTAACTCAATGAAACTAAGCCATGCCCTGTGGGGCCACCCAAATGGGCAGGTCATGGTGGAGAGGTCTGACAGAATGTGGTCCACTGGAGAAGGGAATGGCAAACCACTTCAGTATTCTTGCCTTGAGAACCCCATGAACAGTAGGAAAAGGCAAAGTGATAGGATACTGAAAGAGGAACTCCCCAGGTCATTAGGTGCCCAATATGCTACTGGAGATCAGTGGAGAAATAACTCTAGAAAGAATGAAGGGATGGAGCCAAAGCAAAAACAATACCCAGCTGTGGATGTGACTGGTGATAGATGTCCAATGCTATAAAGAACAATATTGCATAGGAACCTGGAATGTCAGGTCCATGAATCAAGGCAAATTGGAAGTGGTCAAACAAGAGATGGCAAGAGTGAACGTGGACATTCTAGGAATCAGCAAACTAAAATGGACTGGAATGGGTGAATTTAACTCAGATGACCATTATATCTACTACTGCGGGCAGGAATCCCTCAGAAGAAATGGAGTAGCCATCATGGTCAACAAGAGTCCAAAATGCAGTACTTGGATGCAATCTCAAAAACGACAGAATGATCTCTGTTCGTCTCCAAGGCAAACCATTCAATATCACAGTAATCCAACTTTACGCCCCAATCAGTAACACTGAAGAAGCTGAAGTTGAACAGTTCTATGAAGACCTACAAGACTTTTTAGAACTAATACCCAAAAAAGATGTCCTTTTCATTATAGGGGACTGGAATGCAAAAGTAGGAAGTCAAGAAACACCTGGAGTAACAGGCAAATTTGGCCTTGGAATGTGGAATGAAGCGGGACAAAGACTAATAGAGTTTTGCCAAGAAAACGCACGGGTCATAGCAAACACCCTCTTCCAACAACACAAGAGAAGACTCTACACGTGGACATCACCAGATGGTCAACACCGAAATCAGATTGATTATATTCTTCACAGCCGAAGATGGAGAAGCTCTATACAGTCAACAAAAACAAGACTGGGAGCTGACTGTGGCTCAGATCATGAACTCCTTATTACCAAATTCAGACTGAAATTGAAGAAACTAGGGAAAACCACTAGACCATTCAGGTATGACCTAAATCAAATCCCTTATGATTATACAGTGGAAGTGAGAAATAGATTTAAGGGCCTAGATCTGATAGATAGAGTGCCTGATGAATTATGGACAGAGATTTGTGACATTGTACAGGAGACAGGGATCAAGACCATCCCCATGGAAACAAATGCAAAAAAGCAAAATGGCTGTCTGGGGAGGCCTTATAAATAGCTGTGAAAAGAAGAGAAGCAAAAAGCAAAGGAGAAAAGGAAAGATATAAGCATCTGAATGCAGAGTTCCAAAGAATAACAAAAAGAGATAAGAAAGCCTTCTTCAGTGATCAATGCAAAGAAATAGAGGAAAACAACAGAATGGGAAAGATTAGTGATCTCTTCAAGAAAGTTAGAGATACCAAGGGAACATTTCATGCAAAGATGGGCTCGATAAAGGACAAAAATGGTATGGACCTAACAGAAGCAGAAGATATTAAGAGGTGGTAAGAATACACAGAAGAACTGTACAAAAAAAGATCTTCATGACCAAGATAATCACGATGGTGTGATCACTCATCCAGAGCCAGACATCCTGGAATGTGAAGTCAAGAGGGCCTTAGAAAGCATTGTTATGAACAAAGCTAGTCGAGGTGATGGAATTCCAGTTGAGCTGTTTCAAATCCTGAAAGAGGATGCTGTGAAAGTGCTGCACTCAATATGCCAGCAAATTTGGAAAACTCAGCAGTGGCCACAGGACTGGAAAAGGTCAGTTTTCATTCCAATTCCAAAGAAAGGCAATGCCAAAGAATGCTCAAACTACCACACAATTGCACTCATCTCACATGCTAGTAAAATAACACTCAAAATTCTCCAAGCCAGGCTTCAGCAATACGTGAACCGTGAACTTCCTGATGTTCAGGCTGGTTTTAGAAAAGGCAGAGGAACCAGAGATCAAATTACCAACATCCGCTGGATCATGGAAAAAGCAAGAGAGTTCCAGAAAAACATCTACTGCTTTCTTGACTATGCCAAAGCCTTTGACTGTGTGGATCACAATAAACTGTGGAAAATTCTGAAAGAGATGGGAATACCAGACAACCTGACCTGCCTCTTGAGAAACCTATATGCAGGTCAGGAAGCAGCAGTTAGAACTGGACATGGAACAACAGACTGGTTCCAAATAGGAAAAGGAGTACATCATAGCTGTATACTGTCATCCTGCTTATTTAACTTCTATCATGAGAAACGCTGGACTGGAAGAAACACAAGCTGGAATCAAGATTGCTGGGAGAAATATCAATAACCTCAGATATGCAGATGACACCACCCTTATGGCAGAAAGCGAAGAACTAGAGCCTCTTGATGAAAGTGAAAGAGGAGAGTGAAAAAGTTGGCCTAAAGCTCAACATTCAGCAAACTAAGATCATGACATCTGGTCCCATCACTTCATGGCAAATAGATGGGGAAACAGTGGAAACCGTGTAAGAGTTTATTTTTGGGGGCTCCATAATCACTGCAGATGGTGACTGCAGCCATGAAATTAAAAGATGCTTACTCCTTGGAAGAAAAGTTATGACCAACCTAGATAGCATATTCAAAAGCAGAGACATTACTTTGCCAACAAAGGTCTGTCTAGTCAAGGCTATGGTTTTTCCAGTGGTCATGTATGGATGTGAGAGTTGGACTGTGAAGAAGGCTGAGCGCCGAAGAATTGATGCTTTTGAACTGTGGTGTTGGAGAAGACTCTTGAGAGTCCTTTGGACTGCAAGGAGATCCAACCAGTCCATTCTGAAGGAGATCAGCCCTGGGATTTCTTTGGAGGGAATGTTGCTAAAGCTGAAACTCCAGTACTTTGGCCACCTCATGCGAAGAGTTGACTCATTGGAAAAGATTCTGATGCTGGGAGGGATTGGGGCCAGGAGGAGAAGGGGACAACAGAGGATGAGATGGCTGGATGGCATCATGGACTCGATGGACATGAGTCTGAGTGAACTCCGGGAGATGGTGATGGACAGGGAGGCCAGGCGTGCTGTGATTCATGGGGTCTCAAAGAGTCGGACATGACTGAGCAACTGAACTGAACTGAACTGAACTGAAATCTGCCTTCAGTTGGCTTCCCAAGTCTTCATACAGGTAAGCAATTTTCCATTTGATTTTCATTTCCAAGGCCATTCATCCTCTCCTCACATCTGGCAACCCTCCCCCCCACCCCACAACCATGATTTTACTTTCTATTCTCTTCCCTTCCCCTACACCAAAATATTCACCAAGAATGCTCTGGATGTGTGTGGTCCAATGTAGTGATCACTAATCAGCGTGACTATTTATTAAAGTTCAGTGAAATTTACAATTCAGTTTCTTAGCCACGCTAGTCACATTTCAAGTGTTTAACAGCCACACATGGCCAGCGGCTACTGTGTTGAAAAAGGCAGATATGGAACATTCCCATTATCTTTGAAAATACTCTTGAGTGGTGATATTCTAAGCAATGATATTTCCAATGAATCCATCGGCTCTGAGACACACTTTCTTAATACACTGTAATGATGGTGCTCAATTAAGTAACTGACCCACATGAATGGATCTAATTGCATCAGCTACTATTAATACATACTGTCTGCCCAATACTCTTTTCACGTCGTTAATAATAGGAGGACCCTCATTTTTTTCATGGAGATGCTGATATGTTCATCTGGAAAATATTTGATTACTCAGGCTCCTTTTGACCTAGAGTTGCCCTTAGGACTTAACTCTATTAAGTGAGATAAAAAAGAAACTCTCTTGGGTAAAGTTTCCAGGAAAGCTATTGTCATCCAAAGAAAATGAGACAGACTCAACTAGCGCATATCTTTTGCCCCTTTGTCCTATTCTTTCCCCTTTCTTCTTTTCTAGAAGATGGGCACAACAGGAGGTTTTCAATGGGCATGAAAGGGCAGAGTGGGAGGGAAGAGAAGTGTGTGGGACATTAATGGCTCTCAGGCATTCACGCTGCCATCTACCCAACCCTGAAGTGACAACCTGCAGGCTTATTTTTGCCATTACTTTTCACTGAACACAGTCCTAACCGGCTGTATAGTCAGGCCATTCAAGATGGCTGTTCCCTTGTTCTCTGCACATTCCCTGCTCAACCAGTCTCTGCTTCACTCATATGACCATCCAATCCTCTTCATTATACACTTAATCAGTAACAGTTTATGTGCTTGCCTCTTGCCCCAGCCACGGGTCTCTCTGGTAACGATGAGCCAGCGTGATCTCAATTTCCCCTGTAAATGCTAAGCTCTTCCTCCCTGGAGTACCAAAGATTGCTGCCATGTCCTGCCACCTGCCATATGATGGGTGGGGTGTCGCTCCAGAAACTCTTGTTGTGGACTTGCAAGATTCTCTTGTCCAGGAGCTACCCTGATGGTCCAGGGGTTAGGAATCCACCTTGCAATGTGGGAGACTCAGGTTTGATCCCTGACTGAGGAACTAAGATTCCACATGCTGCAGGGCATCTAAGCCAGCTCATCGCAACTACTGAGCCCGGGACATGTTAGACGATCCCATCGGCCGCAACCAAGACCCAACACAGTCAAAAATAGATAAATCAACATATAAAAAACAACTCCCTGTCCAATAATCCACTGATGTCTCTGCCACTGTCTCCAGGCTGGGCAACTACAAGGCCTGCAGGCTGGCAGGGTGCCTCCCAACACTGGTATATGTACAAGCTCAGGAAAGGGGTTTACAGTTTTAAGATGTAATTCAGAGACAAGGAGAGAATCACGAGGCCACTCAGATCGTCCAGCTAAGAAAGGCGTGGCCTGAGTCAGTGGTCTGGGCCTTCCTCAACATAAGTCCAGCAGTGCCTGGGGGGCGGAGGTGTCGCTGCAGTCATACTCTCAGGCTGCCTGATCATCTTCAAATTGCAGCTGCGAACCAAAGAATTCCTAGAAGAAATGTGAACTGATTGTGTAATTAAGAGGTGGCTCTTCATTATCCTTTCTTGTGTCTTAAATTGGACTCATGGGCTCATTCCAGGAGCTGAGAGGAAAAAGGAAAGCCGTAAGCAGTCCACTTCTTCTCATCCTGGATATATGGAGTGCCAGAGGGAGGTCTCCGGTTAAGCTTGAAAGTGAAAGTGTGAGTCGCTCAGTCGTGTCTGACTCTTTGCAACCCCACGGACAGTAGCCCACCAGCCTCCTCGGTCCATGGCATTCTCCAGGCAAGAATACTGGAGTGGGTAGCCATTCCCTTCTCCAGGGGATCTTGCTGACCCAGGGATCGAACCCGGGGCTTCTGCATTACAGGCAGATTCTTTACTGTGTGAGTCACCAGGAACAATTAAACATATAAGAGCCAACATATAGATACATTTTCTTTATGAAATGTTAAAGTCAAGTGTCACTAACACACAAATACATCCCAGGGACTATCACTCCAGCCAAAGCTTTTTTCTCAGTAGGGAGATCTAATTAAAAAAAAATTCATGCATGTGTAGATCACATAATATTTTTGTTATTAATAGAGAATTGGGAAGGTCCACATGCAGTCTACGATCACTGAACACTGCTTGATGTTGTTCAGTCACTAAGTCATGTGCAACTCTTTTAGGACTCCATGGACTATATAGCTCGCCAGGCTCCTCTGTCCATGGGATTTTCCAGGCAAGAACACTGGAGTGGGTTGCCATTTCCTTCTCCAGGGGATCTTCCTGACTCAGGGATCAAATTTGGCAGGGGGATTCTTTACCACTGAACCATCGCTTTGCTTACCAGTTTCAGCTGATTAAGTGAGGCATAGTCTTCCTACTGACTCTCTCTGTGCCAGTCACTCTCTTGACTCCCATTTTCAGGTTGCAATTTTGGTGTAATCAAAACTGAACTGCTTAAAATTATGCAATTGCTTACCTTCACCTTCAGGAATGCTTGCTAACTGATCCCAGCCTACCAGAATTGATTTAATCACTTTCAGCGTTATTGTTGGTACTTGTTGGTGCTTAGTCATTCAGTTGTCTGACTCTTTGTGACTCATTTGACCACAGCCTGCAAGGCTCCTCTGTCCATGGGATTTCCCAGGGAAGAACACTGGAGTGGGTTGCCATTTCCTTCTCCAGGGGATCTTCCCAACCCAGGGATCGAACCCACATTTCCCGTGTCTCCTGCATTGCAGGCAGATTCTTGCCCTGCTGGGCCATCGGGGAAGTCCTATTTTTGTTGGAAAGGTGGATGGACATCATTGCCTGTTAGTTCTCATGTGCCTGCTGACTAAGTAAGTTTACATTATTTGTGGTTTTACTTGTTTGTGGAAATGCTTAGGGAGTCCCAGCTTTGGAGTCAGGGATCCGAATTTTGATCTCCAGCCACACGTTAGATATGTGGGCTTCTTGTCAGGCCCTCCAAGTGCAAGGTCAGAGATACTATGACTCAGGGTCTGGCAGTGAACCGAGAAAATTACCCAGATGAGCGATGTCAATTTTGCTTTTTGAAGCCGCACCCGAGGGATGATGCTAGTGAGCTTCACGCATGCCTCACAGTAGGATTTGTTTTCCATGGGCTGCCACGTGATGTTGTTCTTCAGTCGCTAAGGCACGTGTGACTCTTTGCGACCCTATGGACTGTAGCATGCCACGCTCCCCGTCCTTCAGTATCTCTTGGAATTTGTTCACACCCACGTCCACTGAGTGGGTGATGCCATCTAACCATCTCATCCTCTGTTGTCCCCTTCTCCTCCAGCCCTCAATCTTTCCCAGCAACAAAGTCTTTTCCAAAGAATCAGCTCTTCACATCAGGTGGCCCAAGTATTGGAACTTTAGCTTCAGCATCAGTCCTTCCAGTGGATATCCAGGGTTGATTTCCTTTAGGACTGGCCACAGGATGTGGAAACTGAATTCTTTGAACAAAGTAACTGCTACTCCTTTCTCAAGGCACAGAATTGCTGGTTTATATGACATCAGCTTCCTAAACATTCTGTAGTTGGTGCTTCAAGAAATCTAAAACAGAGGTATTTGGGACTTCCTTGGTGGTCTAATGGCTAAGACTCTATACTCCCAATGCCCTCTGTGAGGAAAGCATTCTTTTTTTTTCAATAAATGGAGACAACAATACAAAAAAACATAGTCTCCTCCACCCATCTGACTGCTCAAACCAGAAACTTGTGACTCACCCCACAAGACACCCTGCCCCTCACTCATGTCTTTCAATCATGAATATCCATAAACAGGAATTTTACTTCCAGGGTGGGATGGGGGGCACTCTTCTCAGGTTCAACTAAACATTTAGATCGACAAGTGACACTGGTCTCCTTGGAGGGATGTGGGACGGGACAGGAACCACATCCTGTCAGCTTTCCTCTCCATGGGTGTCCTTACAGCAGTTCATGAGGAAACAGATTTATACCACGGTCTGGAGATAAACTTTTCTTCAGGTAATGCAGTTCAGATGCCTGGAGATGAACTCTGCATTGCACAGATGTTGAGGCTTCTCTGGCCTAGAAGTCTTATGCCCCATAGGAGCCCCAAATCTCTTCCAATGATTCCTTAAGCATAGCTTCCAGAAAATCCTCAAGAGACATGCCTATTGGCTGAGACACGACACTCACGGAAAAGTATGGGCTTCCCATAAGATTTTCACAGTTCATTCTTAATCCCTTTCAATCTAGTTGAAATTTATCAGCCATAGGTCACATTGCCATGAGCCACGTGGCCTGGTTGGCATCCACCATACTCATCTGTTTCCGGGGAGCTGGAGGAGGGGTCTAACAGAGGGCTGAATCCCCTGCTGTGAGTCGAGGGGTTTCGGGAGCCGGTCGTCATGTCTCTAGTATGTTATCCAATACATCGCAGTTTTCCCATCCTTACTGTCCTCCGTCTAGCTAACCTGCCTGCATCTCTCTCCAGTACGCATCTCCTAAAATCACATTTACCCAGCAACCCTACAAATACACACTCCTCCCAGCAATCCAGACCACACCTGGCAGCCAGGGGTACTTTGTAAACAGAGTCATCGTACTATTGTCTTGTTTAAACGCTTCTGTGGTTTCCGATCGGTCTTTCAGTGAGAGTGAAAGGTGCTCAGTCATGTCTGACTCTTTGTGACCCCATGGACTATACAGTCCATGGAATTCTCCAAGCCAGAATACTGGAGTGGGTAGCCTCTCCCTTCTCCAGGGGGGTCTTCCCAACCCAGGGATCACACCCAGGTCTCCCGCATTGCAGGCAGATTCTTTACCAGCTGAGCCACAGTAAAGGCTTTCAATTCAAGAACATGTTTGTTTACAAATCTATCATATTCTGTCCTCTTTGCTATCTTATCATCTATCACGCAGAGCTTCTCTTTGGTTCTCAAAAATCCCTTGACCGTGTCATCCTCTCTTTCTGCCATACGCCTGAGCACACTTTGTTCTGTGACTCCTGGGTCAATCCACCTCCCCTCATCTGGCTAAATATTATGATCTGATTACCAAATGTGGTGGTCACAATGTTTAGCTGATTAATACATTTTAAGCACATATTAGTTCCCCTCCCTGGAGGCTCAGACTGTAAAGAATCTGCCTGCAATGCAGGAGACCCCAGTTAAATCTCTGGGTTGGGAAGATCCCTGGAAAGGGAATGGCTACCCCCTCCAGTATTCTTGCCTAGAGAATTCCATGGACAGAGGAGGCTGGCAGGCTACAGTCCCTGGGGTCGCAAAGAGTCAGACATGACTGAGCAACTAACAGGCACACACAAGCACATATTAGGCATCGTATAGTTTTGACCAGATATGAAGGCATTCGCAAAGCTTCTCTAGCCTCCAGTCTATGTCAAATCCCCTATCATGTATGTTTTCATTGAATTAGTGCTTCTCCTTTCAGACCATCCACCTCACTGTCCTTTCTTTCTCAATGTCGCCCTTCAAGTGTGACCATCAACTCTAATAGATTCATCATGAAATCTCCAGTGCTGGCTAACAGTGGAGGCTCAATCATATTTCCTGAATTAAACAAGAAATAAATGATTATATCAGTTTTGACCATGCAGAATATGGAGGAATTTCCATATTGGAAATAAATAATTTGAATTTCAAGAGTATGAAGCCAGGAGGGAATGATGCTAAGAAATCATCTTGGGAGACACTGACCTTAAGAGAAAACAGGAAAAGCTGAGGTTATGCAAGAGCAGCAAACAGTCAGCAGAAAAGACATCCAAAGGCAATTTATAGGGAAATGCTAAGATTTATTGGCAGGCTCTGAGAGCTTCCCCCTGGTGGCTGATAAAGAATCTGCGTGCCAAGCAGGAGATATGGGTTCGATCCCTGGGTTGGGAAGATCCCCTGGAGAAGGGAATGGCAACTCACCCCAGTATTCTCACCTGGGAAATCCCATGGACACAGGAGCCTGGCGGGCTACCATCCATGGGGTCACAAAAGAATTGGACATTACTTAGCAACTGAACAAAAACAACTGCTTCCTTCTGCCTCTGAGAGATAAGATAAAGTGATTACGAGAGAAGAGAGAGAAGAAACAGGGTAAGGTGCTTCTGAGGCCCAGGGAGAAGAGCATGTCAAGAGGAACTGAAAGCAGAGTAACCACAACCCTATGCTAAAAAGTCGCCACACAGAACGAGAACTGAATGGCACCTCAGATTTGGGCAACTGGGAACTATGAATAATCCCAGAGAGTCAGGTAGAATGGAGGGAGACAGAGCAAGTTTCCATGGGTTAAAGATTAAACCAAGATGGGACTTCCCTGGTGGTCCAGTGGTTAAGAATCCACCTTGCATGCAGGGGACACAGGTTCAATCCCTGGTCGGGGAACCAAGATCCCACATACCATGGAATAACCGAGCCTGTGGGCTACAGCTACTGAAGCCCATGCACTCTGGAGAGCAGGCGCCAAACTAGGGGGTCTGTGTGCCTCCAGGAAAGATCCCACACATCACAACCCAGTCTTGCTGCAGCCAAATAAATAAATATACATTTTAAAAAGTAAACTAAGTGTTCTGCTTAAAAGTCTGCTTCAAACAAAAATGTTTTGAAAAAAAAAAGACTGAACCAAGAGGAATGCAACCAGACAGGTCAGAGGTAAAGGTGTCTAGGAGAAATTACAGGCATGCTTGTGTTTGAGAGGCAGTGACGGTCATTACATGGAACAAGTATGCAATGAGTATTTGCTGACTTAATTATGTGCTATATACATGATGGGATAATATGAAATAAGATAATATTTTCTTATGATAATGGGTATTTTCAGGAATACAGAAACTGGCGATGCATGTGGTGGTTTGAACCTTAAGGGCCAGCGTCATCTTATTTGTGTTACTTCATGCTTGCAAACCCATGAGATGCTACCCCCTAGGTACCCTGCTGAGTAAGAGCCACTAAAAACACTCCTGAGATGCATGTGGCCACTTTGACTTCATAGCTCAATGTCAAGTGTGAGGATAAAGACAGCTTTATGCAAAGAAAAAAGCAGACAGTGATCATTCTGAATAAACTGTTATAAAATGGAATTAATAAGCAAACATGAGTTCTGGTCCATGTCCCATAGTTTACTGTAACCCAGAGCATGAACTCCAGCTGGACTGGTTCTGTCTTTCATCCTTTATATATGTATATAACACTAATAATGGGCTTCCCAGGTGGCACTCAAGGTAAAGAATCAGCCTGCCAATGCAGGAGACAGAAGAGATGTGGGTTCATCCCTGGGCCGGGAAGATCCCCGGAGAAGGGCACAGCAACCCACTCTAGTGCTCTTGCCTAGAGCATCTCATGGACAGAGGAGCCTGGTGGGCTTCAGTCCATAGGGTCGCAAAGAGTCAGACGCGACTAAGGTGACTTAGCGCACACACACAACACTAATGACAATAATATTTATATCTACATATGACACATGTGCTGGATACAGCCCTGAGTACTTTATATGCATTAACTCATTCAATCTCACAATAACCCTACAGGAGACATATAATCAATCATCTTTTATAGGTGAGAGAAGTGGGATATGTAAATTGCCTCAGGATATATTGGGAATAAGTGGCTGGCCAAGGTTGGAACCAAGGGAGCCTCATGTTTGTGGACTTAACAGACATTATAATTTGCCATTTATATTTCTATATAGCAAATTACATTTACATAAATGTTTGTGAAGGGAACTTGTGGTCTCCTTATCAATGGGTCTAGCATGCCATATATTTTAATACTGGAATTACTGTATGTTCAAACTCGTTAATTAACAGCATGTCTCTTGTAATTTTCTTTCCAGAGAACAGCAGAGAAAAAAAAATGAAATTCAAGGGACTTCCCTGGTGGTCCAGTGGTTAAGACTCCATGCTTCAAAGCAGGAGGACATGGGTTCGATCCCTGGTCAGGGAGCTAAGATTCCCACATGCTGCCAGATGCAGCCAAATAAATAAATTAATTGAATTCAAGATTATAATAGTCAGTGTTACTCATTCAGTCGCATCTGACTTTTTGCAGTCCCACAGACTATAGGCTGCCAGGTTCCTCTGTCCATGGGATTCTCCAGGCAAGAACACTGGAGTGGGTTGCCATTTCCTTCTCCAGGGGATCTTCCTGACCCAGGGGTCGAACCCAGGTCTCCTGCACTGCAGGCAGATTCTTTACCATCTGAGCCACCAGGGAAGCCCAAAGCCTACAGCACTCGACATTCCCAGGCAGTCTTCCTCCAAGTCCTAGTCAGGCCGACCCTGCTTAGCTTCCAAGATCAGATGAGATCAGATGCGTTCAGGGTGGTATTGCCATCGCTGAGCTACCAGGGAACCCCTATAACAGTCAAGGCTCAAACAATTCCTTCCACAACTGTCTTAACGAAATCATAATTTGAGGCCAAGTGCAAAACTCATGTGGGAGGTGATGTTTCCAGTGAGAATATGAATTACACTTGATCCTCATTATTTGAAGATTCCATATTTGAGAACTTGCCTACTCCCTAAAATGTATTTGTATTCCTGAAATCAACACTCGAGAAGCTTTCCAGGGCATTTGAGAACACAGGGCAAATGGTGAAAAATGGAGGTGTGCAAGGTTCACACTCCCAGCGAAGGTCAAAGAAGGTCACGCTCTGCCTTCTTGGCTCAGTTCTTACACTGAAGACCAGTGTTCTTTTCCCAGTACCGGTGGTGCTGGACTCTTCACATTTTTGCACCTTCCGTTGGTGATCTTGATGTTTTTGATGGCTTCCAAGTACAGTGCTGAAGTGCTAGCCAGTGTTCCTAAGCGCAAAAAGGCTGTGATGTGCATTACGGAGAAACCTGTGAGCCAAATCATCTTTGTTCAGGCATGAGTTACAGGGCTGCTGGCCATGAGCTCAACATCAGTGAATCAACTATATGTGACACGGCATGTCTTCACGTAGAAACACACATGAAACAAGGTGACGTACTGATCGGTTTTTGAAAATGCCAGGAGCAGAGGTGGGATCCTAGCTAGCCCTGTACTTCCCTCAAGAGTCAGTATTTGCCAACTCCCTGTTCATGGCACCTTTATAAGCCATGTGTGTGTTAGCTGCTCAGTCATTCTGATTCTTTGCAGTCCCCTGGACTATAGCCCACCAGCCTCCTCTATCTATGGAATTCTCTGGGCAAGCATACTGCAGTGGGTTGCCATTCCCTTCTCTAGGGAATCTTCACGACCCAGGGATCGAACCCGGGTCTCCTTCATTGCAGGCAGATTCTTTACCATCTGAGCCACTAAGGAAGCCCCTTTATAGACCATAGCCACCAGGAATACCAAGACTGGACTTACCTTGTTGAGGAACACTTCCAGAGCGTCAGTGTGGATTGGAAATGATGTGCGGCATTTCTAGCGAGAAGTCACTATGGATTCCCATGAGCTGACCACTGATGCGGATGTCTCCCCCTCTCCTGGAACTAACCTCCTCCAAGCAGTAGGACTGAGCCACCATCATAGTAAAGATTCACAAGTGAATGAAAAGGAAAGCAAAAACACTACACGCTGGAATGTGTACAAATGTGTGCATAGGCGCCAGTGCAAAACCTGTGCCAGAATGTAAGGATTCCTGCTGTCACCTGGGGTTCAGAGCTCAGAGAAAGCAGGAGAAGGTAAGTGAAATTGATCATTGTTATCCACAGACACCTTTTAAATTAATGGTATCATCCTAACCCCAAATCTCTCAAGGACATTATTTGAATATCAAAGTGAAATTTAAGAACAACCACATGGGGACTTCCCTGGGAGTCCAGTGGTCAAGAATCCACCTTCCAATGTGGGGGACGTGGGTTCGATCCCTGGTCTGGGAACTAATATCTCACGTCATGAGGCAACTAAGCCTGCGGGTCACAACTACGGAGCCTGCATGCTCTGGAGCCCATGTGCTATAAATAGAAAGCCCATGTGCCACAGCTAAGACCTGATATAGCCAAATAAATAAATATTTTTTAACAACAACATAAAATATTTTCAAGGGAAATTTCTAAGGTGTGTTTCCTTTACATACTTGAAAAGTGTTCTGAGATCCTTTGGTCAATAAAACATGAAAGTAAATGCACAAGTGATTTTGCAGAGCCGGTTGCTACCATTTAAGAAAAAGCACTGATAGAATCCATCCAGTTATACAGGTCAAAGATGCTATGCTGATCTGATTCGTGCGTGTCAGGTGCTAGCAGACACACCCAGTGGTATAGAATCCGCCTGCCAATGTAGGAGATGTAAGGGACTGAGGTTCGATCCCTGAGTTGGGAAGATCCCCTGGAGGAGGAAATGGCAACCCACTCCGGTACTTTTGCCTGAAAACTCCCATGGACGGAGGAGCCTGGTGGGCTACAGGCCATGGGGTCACAAAAGAGTAGGAGATAACTGAGCGAGTATACACGCGTCAGGGCACACAGAGGCAGCAGCAGCGTTTTCTCCAACCTTGAAACACATTCGTCCTCAGTAATTAGGTTCCGATATCGTCTATATTGGGGAAGATTGCCCACCTAGGAATTAATCTCTAAATATGAGAGGAAGGATCTTGAAAATCGTAGCCAAGGCTCTACCAGGAGAATAAGGATTATTAACAGATCAACATGTCTCCAGCTACTGCCTAATCTGCTGTGCTTCATCCTGCATCCAACCAGACAGAGGCAGAGTGGATGAACAGCAACATGCAGACAAGGCCAAAGAATGAGAATCTGCACTTCCAGAAAGGACAGGCCACCTGGCAGGAGAGTCGGGGCCCTTCTGCGGCGGTGTCCCAGCAGCGCCATCCTTCCCGTTACGATGACTTTCACTCAGCACCCCTTGAGGTTCTCTGCCCAGAGGTTTACTCCAGCCACTGAAGCCTGCTCTGAGCAGGTACCTGTGGGACAGGCTGGATGTGGCCTGGGAATTAACGCCTCCTAGAAGCGATCCTCAACCCATGACTGATGATAGAAGAATTGTGTGCTTTACTTGGAGAAGTGAAAAGCAAAGGAGAAAAGGAAAGATGTAAGCATCTGAATGCAGAATTCCAAAGAATAGCAAGAAGAGATAAGAAAGCCTTCTTCAGTGATCAATGCAAAGAAATAGAGGAAAAGAACAGAATGGGAAAGACTAGAGATCTCTTCAAGAAAATTAGAGATACCAAGGGAACATTCCATGCAAAGATGGGCTCGATAAAGGACAGAAATGGTACAGACCTAACAGAAGCAGAAGATATTAAGAAGAGGTGGCAAGAATACACGGAAGAACTGTCCAAAAAATATCTTCACGACCCGGATAATCACGATGGTGTGATCACTCATCTAGAGCCAGACATTCTGGACTGTGAAGTCAAGTGGGCCTTAGAAAGCATCACTACGAACAAAGCTAGTGGAGGTGATGGAATTCCAGTTGAGCTATTTCAAATCCTGAAAAATGATGCTGTGAAAGTGCTGTACTCAATATGCCAGCAAAGTTGGAAAACTCAGCAGTGTCCACAGGACTGGAAAAGGTCAGTTTTCATTCCAATCCCAAAGAAAGGCAATGCCAAAGAATGCTCAAAATACTGCACAATTGCACTCATCCCACATGCTAGTAAAATAACACTCAAATTTCTCCAAGCCAGTCTTTAGCAATACGTGAACCGTGAACTTCCTGATGTTCAAGCTGGTTTTAGGAAAGGCAGAGGAATCAGAGATCAAATTGCCAACATCTGCTGGATCATGGAAAAAGTAAGAGAGTTCCAGAAAAACATCTATTTCTGCTTTCTTGACTATACCAAAGCCTTTGACTGTGTGGATCACAACAAACTGTGGAAAATTCTGAAAGAGATGGGAATACCAGACCACCTGACCTGCCTCTTGAGAAATCTGTAAGCAGGTCAGGAAGCAACAGTTAGAACTGGACATGGAACAAGAGACTGGTTCCAAATCAGAAAAGGAGTACGTCAAGGCTGTATATTGTCACCCTGCTTATTTAACTCCTATGCAGAGTACATCATGAGAAATGCTGGGCTGGAAGAAGCACAAGCTGGAATCAAGATTGCCAGGAGAAATATCAATAACCTCAGATATGCAGATGACACCACCCTTATGGCAGAAAATGAAGAGGAACTAAAAAGCCTCTTGATGAAAGTGAAAGAGGAGAGTGAAAAAGTTGGCTTAAAGCTCAACATTCAGAAAACGAAGATCATGGCATCCGATCCCATCACTTCATGGGAAATAGATGGGGAAACAGTGGAAACAGTGTCAGCCTTTATTTTTGGGGGCTCCAAAATCACTGCAGATGGTGACTGCAGCCATGAAATCAAAAGACGCTTACTCCTTGGAAGAAAAGTTATGACCAATCTAGATAGCATATTCAAAAGCAGAGACATATTACTTTGCTGACTAATGTCTGTCTAGTCAAGGCTATGGTTTTTCCAGTAGTCATGTATGGATGTGAGAGTTGGACTGTGAAGTAGGCTGAGCGCTGAAGAATTGATGCTTTTGAACTGTGGTGTTGGAGAAGACTCTTGAGAGTCCCTTGGACTGCAAGGAGATCCAACCAGTCCATTCTGAAGGAGATCAGCCCTGGGATTTCTTTGGAAGGAATGATGCTAAAGCTGAAACTCCAGTACTTTGGCCACCTCATGTGAAGAGTTGACTCACTGGAAAAGACTCTGATGTTGGGAGGGATTGGGGGCAGGAGGAGAAGAGGACGACAGAGGATGAGATGGCTGGATGGCATCACTGACTTGATGGACGTGAGTGTGAGTGAACTCCGGGAGTTGGTGATGGACAGGGAGGCCTGGCGTGCTGCGATTCATGGGGTCACAAAGAGTCGGACGTGACTGAGTGACTGAACTGAACTGAACTGAACTAGTTTCCTCTCTGGACTGGGATGAAGCTCCAATGACCGCAGCAGTAATCGGGTTGATAGCACAGTCTTCATCGGCTTCCCCTTCTCCACTGTCACGTCTTCCCACTTTCCTACCAGTAACTCATTCTTTTTCCCAAAAAACTCTCTTGCTCACACGTGCTCAGGCATGTCTAACTCTTGTGACCCCATGCACTGCAGCCTGCCAGGCTCCTCTGTCCCTTGGATTTTCCTGGCAAGAATACTGGAGCAGGTTGCTATTTCTTCCTCCAGGGGATCTTCCCAACCCAGTGATCGAACCCATATCTCCTGTGCCTCCTGCATTGGCAGGCAGATTCTTTACCATTCAGCCATCTGGGAATCCCCTTCCAATAAATGACTTACATCCAAATTTTAATCTCAGATTCTGACTTCTCATACATTTTTTACAAAAATTCTAGTCTCTAGGGCAATTACATTTCTGATTGTATAGCATCAAGTAATTGATGTTTAGTTTGTACATTTACTGGTTTGGCTAATGGGAGTCAGTAGCCCCCACCCCTCCCCTAGGGCACAGACAACTCTGGGTAGATGGACAAAGTAGAGACCTGGAGAATCAAAAAGTAAAAAAAAACTATCACTGTGAGATGTTTTCTCATTTACCTAGTAAACATTTGATCTCATCTAACAAGAAGATATATAGGTTCATTTTATCTTGATTTCCTCCCCAAAGCTGGAGACAAAGAGAGATTCACTGGGGGGAGGGGGATTCACTATTTTATGGGCATGTACACACAACAGGTCTGTACTATGTCAGGTACTTAATGACAACAATAAAAGGGACTATAGTCTGTTTAGATATTTCTGATGACTACTAGAAGTAAAGGGAAAATCTAAACTAAAAGTAATATTGACATAAAGTACAAACAGTTGTATGTCACTCTGGGGAAAACTGTGGTTTAGCAAGAGATCTGTGAACTAAACTCCACACTCCTGCCGTGGGTCTGGCACTTTGCAGAGATGGGACATTAACGCCTCAAACCTCACTCACTTTTCCATTTGTGAGACTAGAGTAGGAGGAACAGTCTCTGAGGATGGCTGTCATGGGAACCGGGAGAGAGAAAACACGCGGCCCAACAGTTATTAAAAAGGGCCTTTTCCCTTGGCTCACAGAAAAATGAAAGAGGAAAATACTTTTGGTGAAATTCCAAGTGTTTTATAGTTGGTTAGAGAGAGAGTTGCTAGACAGCCATACGTGGTGGTCAGAGGGATGACAGAGATGGATGGTCAGCTCTCTTCACTTATATGTGCCTTTGGGGGCTTTCCCCCCAATAACAATACCCAATTCATTATGGTAATTATCTTAAAGAGATTGAGTTATATTCTGTTTGTGTGATTCCATGTCCAGTTCACCTCGATTGTCCTAGAAACCTGGGAGGGGCCATAATCAGCATGCACCTTCTACAATACAGATCTTTGCAAGACTGAAATGGAACCACGGTGACCCTCATCCCCTCCCCTGGATGAAGCTCAGGTGGACACTGGCAACCATTCTATCCCCGCGACTCTCCTTTTTGCAGTATTACCTTCGTTACGACCCTCTATCTGCCTCATTCTTCCTTTATGTTGCTTACCCTAGTGGCTCAGACGGTAAGAAATCTGCCTGCAACGCGGGAGACGCGGGTTTGATCCCTGGGTCAGAAGATCTCCTGGAAAAGGGAATGGCAACCCACCGCAGTATTCTTGCCTGGAGAATCCCACGAACAGAGGAGTCCATGGGGTCGCAAAGAGCTGGACATGACTGAGCAACTAAGAGTAACAAGCTTGTGTCTGGGTCTCAGATTCGCTATGAAAACAGAGTGTGTATCTTTTGTTACTGGGTAATTAACTTGGAGTGTATCTTACTGTTTTTTATTCTTTTTTCAAGTCTCAGGTGATACTTCCTGGATCAATTTTTATCAGTAGAGTAATACAAACTGGAAACTGTTTGTTGAAGCAAACCCTTTCCCTGTCTTCAGAGAATCTGGTTTAGCGTCCGTCTTCTTTTACTGATAGGATGCTGGGTCTTTTCACATACATACACATGGACTAAATTCAGAGTACAAGGTCATTACCAACCCAATTGTATATGACTAAATGTACAGGTCTAATTGTATATGTATATGCTAATTGTGGGGAAGGAAATGGCAACCCACTCTAGTATTCTTGCCTAGAGAATCCCATGGACGGAGGAGCCTGGTGGGCTATAGTCCATGGGGTTGCAAGAGTCGGACACGATGTAGCAACTAAACCACCACCATCACCACTACCATATGCTAATTGTATATGGCTTTTTGTATATCTTCTTTTTAACAGATTTTTTTAAAAAGAAGTAGAATAAGAAAAGCAGAGAACCCAGGTTGCAGGCAGAGAGCTATGAGAACTGCTCACCTCCACAGACCACGCCGTCCAAATCTTCACAGCGCCGATCGTCACATTCACACGTCTTGCCGTACACCCTGCTGTCTCCCGGCGGGTAGCAAGTGCACTTGCCACATTCACACTTACCTGCAAAACACACAGGGAAAACACACCCATTAGGAGACTCACGGAATCAGGAAGACTTTTCAGGAAAACCAGCATCTCATTAGACCCAGACCTCCTGGATCAGTTATCTAGTCTGTGTCTGCTAACAATTCAGCAAATACCTTCTCCTACATCCCTAAGGTCAAGCGCAAGGTCAAGCATAAATGCCAAGGAGGTCGAGCTGGAGCTGAAGGGACAACTCCTGGCTCATAGGTGATTGCTGGTTTCTCCTTTTCATGTTCTGTTTTATTCATTTTTGAAGATTCATTCAATGACGAAACTCCCTGGATGTTTCATATTCCACTATGAGGAGACCATTTAACATGACTGAATCAATTTTATTTATTCTGACACAATCTGAACTCATATGGTCATTTAAAATATTTTTAATTTGGGTCTGTCTGCCACATAAGAAAAAAAAAATCTCATGGGTACATTTCAGCCTGATGTTTTAGTGGTGATTTGGTGTCAGTTTTTGAGTTTACAGAATTCATCTTAACATGGGATGTGGGTCAGAGTTCATGTCCTAAATATCCTTATTAACCTTGACTTAAAGTTTAAAAATAGAAACTTGTTTTGGAATTGAGTTTGGTTCCCAGTTTGGGAATTTCTTAATTATTTTCCTTATGACTTTTGTCATTATTTCCTGAGCTGTAACTATGCCTCAAACCCTATAATTTCTTCAATTCCATCCTTTTGTATTCATGATACTGCACATGCACTAACATTATCACTATCATTTTACTAAACAGGAGATGGAGACATATTGAGGCCAAGTAACTTTCTCTGCTGAACCAGCTCTCAAGGGATAGATTCCAAATTTATATCTATTCTCATCATGCTTAAAGTTTGTGCATCTAAACATTTGGCCATATTGTATCTTAATATATCATAACGGAGCTCCAGGAGGCTGTATGAGAAAGCACAGTGCTTTTTTTTCTGAGGAATTGGGACTGGTTTGCCAGAAATTCAGCCGAGTGACTACTCCAAGACATCTGTTAACTCCCTGTCATTATCCCAACCATCATAATTACACACCCACTGAAATGATCATAAGATACTTCAGGGCTGACCCTGCCATGTTGTTAGTCATTCTGTTACTGCTTTTGTATCATGCTAAAGAAATTCTGAGCTGGGATACGATAGGAAAAAGAAAAATTAGTATTTAGAATCATATCACTTCAGAGCTGTAATTAAAGATAATCTAACACAGTGATTCATAATCTTTTCTGGCAGAAGTGGCAGGGTCATGGTCCCTTTAAGAATCTGATGAAAGATACAGCAATAGATAGTGTTGTTCTGGCTGCCCTTCAACCCATCTTTCTACTTGGAGGCAGAGCTGAGTTCAGCAGGAGACAAGGCCCTCCCCCTCCCGCAATGATATCACTCTTCCAGGGAACTGGCGGACCGAGCAGGGACACCCCAGACGCCCTTGGCCAGGGCTCGGATTCTCGAGGGTGAGAGCAAGGCACGGGGACTGCGGCAGAGTGGCAAGTGTAACAGCACAGCGGTGAGCCGCCAGGGGCAGGGAGGCGGACGCTCCAAAGCGAGGGCTGGTTCGTGGCACTGCCTTGCTTCCCTGGCTTGTTGTGTGAACGAACTGTCCAAGCTTGCACTCTGAGCCTAAGCCCTTGGAATAAAATATTTTTTCATCTCAGTGAATGAAGTTGGTGACCGTTATTAGCAATCAAGAACTCTAACTGGTAGACCCGAGATCTGTCCCTGGAAAAATATAGACTAGCATGCATTCATTTTTTTGTAAAATGTCATGAGGATCCATGAGTGTCTACAATTTATTTAAGAGATGAGGAAACTCAAGTACACTGAGGCTAAATGACTTGCCGAAGGTTAGCAAAGTAGACATTGGCCATGTAGCCATGCTGGTGTTAGAACCCAGATTTTCTGAGCTGTGCATAATATTGCCTGCTGTGCCTGAACACACTGGCCCTCTCATGGGTAGATGTGTGAATGACATCTATGATCCAGACTGGGGACAGAGGCAAACTGCACACAGCAGCAGTATGGTTGACTAGTCCATGGTGGACAGACATGGGAAACACCAATCACACCATTCCTGAGACATAATCCACTCCCGGTTACCAGGGCAACATCAGTTCTTGAGTTTGAGGGTACATGTGTTTATGGCGACCATTTAATTAACTTTTTGAGGCATATAATAAGTTTCCTGACTATGTATTATTGGTTTCTTTGACAAGCATGAACTAACTACTGGCATATGTGTTTATTTTATTTTTCACTTGAGGAAGAATTAATTAATTTACTCAATATCTATTACTTAGTCATAGTTCAAAAGATTAAACACAAATATCTATCAGATCCAGACTCATTAATAAAATTATGGTATATAAACAAAACAGAATATTATAGCATGTGAGGTTTTAAAAACTTTTTTTGGATGCTCCTCACAGCATGTGGGATTTTAGTTCCCCAACCAGGGACTGAACCTGGGCCCTTGGCAGTGAGAGCTCAGAGTCCTAACCATGGAACCATCAGGGAACTCCCCATAGAGGTTTAAATTTCTGCATTTCACTGGCCGTATATTCTACAACTTTCTCTGTAAAATTCAACCTAGTGTTCAATAGCCTATTTAAATCTAATCTCTCCATAAACCCTCCCTCTTCCTCTGATTAGTTTAGTCACCTGTCAGAATGCAGTCTTCTCTCTAATCCCACAGTACTTAGTTCACACCATTAGTAGACCAGTGAATGCAAACTTTTTACTAAACACACGCCTGAACCCTGCTATAAGTAGTGATCTCTTTGTTTCAGGCTGTGGGTGGGTTCACGCAGTGACAGACTTTATTTTCTTGGGCTCCAAAATCACTGCAGATGGTGACTGCAGCCATGAAATTAGAAGGTGCCTGCTTCTTGGAAGAAAAGCTATAACCAATCTAGACAGCATATTAAAAAGCAGAGACATCACTTTGCTGAATAAGGTCTGCATAGTCAAAGCTACGGTTTTTCTAGGAGTCATGTACAGACATTGGAGCTGGACCATAAAGAAGGCTGAAAGCTGAAGAATTGATGCTTCAAATTGTGGTGCTGGAGAAGACTCTTGAGAGTCCCTCGGACAGCAAGAAGATCAAAACAGTCGATCCTAAAGGAAATCAACTCTGACTATTGGAAGGACTGATGCTGAAGGTGAAACTCCAGTACTCTGGCCACTTGATGCGAAGAGCAGACTCCTTGGAAAAGACCCTGATGCTGGGAAAGATTGAAGGTAGAAGGAGAAGGGGATGACAAAAATGATATAGTTGGGTGGCATCACTCACTCCATGAGGTCGAAAAAAGTCAGACACGACTAAGCAACTGAACTGAACTGTAGGTGGGATCTGTAACTGTATAATATCTGTGATAGATACTATCATTTACATATTAATAATTCAAAAACATGTTGAGAAGCTGTAATTTCAATAACTCACATAAAATCCACTTCTTTCTATTTCTCAAAAAAAAAATTAACTATATTTTCTGATCCAGAATGAGATTATTTAAGAAGAGCAACATATCATCAAAGGCACCTGCCAGCCTGGTAACAGCAGTTACACTCTCTACAACCTCATTTTCTTCTACGTTTGAAAACCGCAAAAACCACACTTGCATCCAGGCTCAACAGTGGAAGAGCAATTAGGGGCTCACATAAAACAGAAAAGAGATTAGCATTTCGCTAACACAGTCGTCCTTCGCCTAAAATAATAGGTTTACCATAGCAACCTGCTTGCACCAGGAAGAGCTCTTGCCAAATGCATCTGAAGTTCCCTTGAAATTTCCACAAGGAGGAATTAAACACTTGAGAACTATAATATTCTGTACCATTTCATCCAAGCACAAATATTTTGTGTGTGAGAATAAAGTCATCTTCCATCAGACAAATTTAAAGGGAAGGGGCATCTTCACCTATTGCTTCAAAGTGAGCAGCAAGATGTCTTATAATTCAAGCCACTCTGACGCTACTTCAATTAGTCAAGGAAGAGATGCTGGCGACTTTTTAAAGATGAGGATACATGTCAAGCCTTCCATTCATGTTTTCTTAGTATACAAGGATTGAAGTAATCAATCACAGACCTTTGTGCAGAAGGTAAAGAATCTGCTTGCCAATGCAGGAGACTCAAGAGTTGAGGGTTCGATCCCTGGGTCGGGAAGATCACATGGAGGAGAAAATGGCAAGCTGCTCCGGTATTCTTGTCCGGGAAGTTCCATGGACAAAGGAGTCTGGCGGGCTACCGTCCATGAGGGTCTCAAAGAGTTGGACACAACTTAGTGACTGAGCATGCATGCAAGGCATTTAAACAAATGATGCACTGATATCATTTTCTGTTGTCTGTCTAGAGTGTCTAAAATTGAAATTGCAATATGGGAGCAGCAAAGATCACTTTTCTGTAAAGCTTTCCCAAGGTCTTGTGGCGAATATCACAGAGGAAGTCTCTTAGACCTTGAAGTAAGATGATCTCATTATTTCATCCTTAAGATTAGTTTCTATAACAACTAAAATTACTCAATTCATTTATTTCTAACAAATATTTTATAAATTAGGTAGCCACATCACACTCATTTACCACTATAACTCAGAAACTAAACAATAATTCCAAGGTTAAAACAACAACAACAACGGAGAATGAATGGGTTTGGAAATGTGGAGCTTAAGTAATCAATGTGGTCAATCCCGAATGAGGCAAGATAAAGGAGAAAAGGAATCTCCTTCTTCCTACCTGGTAAATCTACTGGCCAGACAGTGGGTGGCACCTTGCTTCACAAAGTTGGGGATTCTGCAAACAAAAATCAGCCATAAAAAGAAAGAAAAACTCACTCAGTTATAGTGAGGTTGGATGAACCTAGAGTCTGTCATACGTAGAGAAGTAAATTAGAAAGGGAAAAACAAATATCACATATTAACACATATATATGGGATCTAGAAAAATGGTGCTGATGAACCCATTTGCAGGACAGGGATAGTGACACAGATGTACAGAATAGACTTGTGGACTCAAGGTAGGGAAGGAGAGGGTGGGACGAATTGAGAGAGTAGCCTGACGTTCACACACCACCATGCGTAAAACAGTTGGCTAGTGGGAAGCTGCTGTGTAACACAGGGAGCTCAGCCTGGTGCTCTGTGATGACCTGGGGAGGTGGAGGGATGGGATGGTGGGTGGGAGGTTCAAGAGGGAGGGGATATATGTATACTTATAGCTGATTCATGTTGTCCTGTAGCAGAAACCAACACAACATTGTAAAGCAATCATCCTCCAATTAAAAATTATAAACAATCCTATTACATCCAGGCATATACTTGTTCGGTACTGAATTAATGACTCCATTCTAGGTCATAAGCACAAGCAATTGTAATTCACCATGAAATACTCTGTGCAATAAATGTCAAAGGATAGACAAAGGCAACAAATGCTATTTACCAGTGAAAGAGCTGATGCAATCAGAGAAACATTTCTATAGAAAGTTTGTTGAAGATAAACTATATTTGGGCAAAAAGGGAAAAGGTGGAATCAAGCCCTCATCCCTTTCAAATTCTTGCTTGGTTTTGTCACTTTAAAAAATTCAACGGTGTGAGTGAATATATCACTTCCTTAATAGTTCAAGAGTGCTAATTAAATTGATTTGAAACAAGTGTGGACTCTCTTTCCATACCAGAGATAATTAGAAACTTTATTTTACAAATTGAATAATGAAATCCATCTAACAATAAACAATACGTTTCTATCAATGAGCTAATATTTTACAATGAAGAAAAAATAAACTATAAAGCAATATTTTCTAACTTATTTTTTATTATTCTTTATTTCTGAATCTGCCAATATTAATTTCTCCAAATGATAAACATTAGAAAGAACACTGAGTATATATGTAAGAGTATCCATATATGAGGATATATGTGTATATGTACATTTAAATGTGAAGCTATTGTTAACGCCATGTGAGCAACTTATCCTCAAACTGTTCTTGCAAAAAAAAAAGAAAGACACTTTGTACGATTCTTAAGTCTTCTAACATCAAAAGTATTTCAAAATAAAAATATTTTAAATTTAAAAAATATACAAGTAAAATCCTAAACATAATTTATCTATATAACTAAATGTTTCGTAAAAAAAATAAAGCCCTATCAATAATTACGTGTACTTTTAGCCATACATTTTACAATCACTTTTGGAAAACATACTTTAGCATCATATTCAGGTCCTAAGTCATTTTTTCTCAATAAAGCAGTGTCAAATATATGCAGAGCCTGGGAATTACACAGCCAAAAATGTCAGAAACTCAATAACCTTAAAATTTAAGGATATAGCAAACTTGCTTTAACTTTGCCATTTTACAGCACAGTTGACATAATCAGAATTAATGGGTAAGAGTTACAGGGAAACAGTTTAATAGACTGTAATAAATAGTATTACACATATCAGAGTCGTTCACTCTGATGGAACGTACTGCCATGGTAAGGAGTAAGCTTTCATCACTAAAGGAACTGAAGTCAATAAGGCAGTCTCTGATAAGAGTTAAGAATTTGTGCTCTGGGTTCAGAAAGACCTAAGGTAGAATTTAATATCTATCACTTACATGCTCTATAATCTTAGGAAATAAATAAACCTTCTCATTTAAAATTTACTAAATTGGGAATGCCTACTTAATTAGGCAATCCATTGGAGGAGGAAATGGCAACCCACTCCAGCATTCTTGCCTGAAAAATCCCATGGAAGAAGAAGCCTGACGGGCTACTGCGTCCATGAGGTCGCAAAGAATCAGAACACAACTCAGCAGCTGGGCATGAGTGCACTTAATATGTAACTTTAAAGGGACAAAAACAGAAATATATATATTTTTAAATATTGCCTTTTGGATTTTCTAAGCACGACTGTGATATTTGCTTGTGGCACAGTGTTTAAACTTTTGAAAAAAAAAAAAGTATAGCCTATAGAGTAAAAGGGCTCCACAATTAGAATCACAGAATTATCAATCTGGGCTTCCTTGGCGACTCAGTGGTAAAGAATCTGCCTGCAATGCAGGAGACAAGGGTTTGATCCCTGGGTCGAGAAGATCCCTTGGAGAAGGAAATGGCCACCCACTTAGTATTCTTGCCTGGGATATCCCTGTGGACAGAGAACCATTGTGGGCCTTAGTCCATGGGGTCCCAAAGAGTCAGACAAGACTTAGTCACTAAACAACAGCAATTATTGATATAATTTTATATAATGGAAAGTAATATGTTTTCACAGCTAATCCATTTTTCTGTTATATGAATGTCCACTTCCTTTTTTATTTTTACCAACAGCATAGTTCAGATAACTTATGGTTTCTAGACTAAATATGCTACTTCTTTAAAAGGTATTTCATTCTGATGTTATTTTTCAACAAACTCCTATGACACCTATTTCTGTTTTGTCTCTAGCCCCAGAAACAATTTTTAACTAACAAGAAGTCAATATACGAGATTAAGCCAAAGCCTCCTAAGGCAGCCTGGACTTCAGTGGCCAAGATTCTAGAGAAAATGGAACCATAGGGTAGTGAGTTCTCCCTAATACACAAATAATCCCCTTCATACATTTGTCAAGCCTGAACTTTTTAGGGCAAGAGGATAAAGCATTAAGCAGGAAGCAACATCTAAAAGATGAATAAACTAGATGGAGATTTGGCTTTTTCATCTGGCTGGCAAGATAGTACTTGGAACTCAAGGACCTTTGAGAAGGAGGGAATTGATGAACAGAACATAAACATTACAGGTTTTCACTTTAGAAGTCATGCTAATGCCTGATTGGGTGAAGTTATCTGCCTTTGTACATATGCCTGCCAGACAAAAAGTAAATTATCTCTTCAAGGAAGATGACATCATTCACAAAATTCTACCAATTTTATTAGACGATATTTATACTCAATGTAAAAAAGAACAGGTGTTTCAAGAGACAGGACAGAATGACTATTTCAATACAATGAAATGCTTAAGAGCAGAGAGCATCGAGATTTCCACGGCTAATCTTGTTCAGTCGCCAAGTCGCTCTCGACCCCATGGACTACAGCACGCCAGGCCTCCCTGTCCCGCACCGTCTCCTGGAGTTCAAGTTTACTGTGTAAAAAGGCAAATGACTAATCTTACCTACCTAGAAAAACTGAACAAGGACCGAACAGATGAGGCATCCCCTGTTCCTTGGACACTACCTGATAAGAGCAAACATTTCATAAGAATATTGACTTTGATAAGAATATTAAATATTCTTTGATAAGATAAAGAATATTCTTTGATAAGAATATTAAAACTAGCATAGAGATGGAGGAGGTGAGGTGAGGTGAAGTCGCTCAGTCGTGTCCGACTGTTTGCGACCCCCTGGACTGTAACCTACTAGGCTTCTCCGTCCATGGGATTCTCCAAGCAAGAATACTGGAGTGGATTGCCATTATAGAGATGGAGGAAGAAAGAGAAATATGCTTCTTAATAAGGGGAAGAGAAAAAGAAGGATGATGTTGCAAGAGAAAGAACTCTTAAACACATGTGATTAGCTGCTTGTACTGGTAATGGAAAAACTGTCAGAAAATAAACATATCTGAAATGCAAGCCCTTCATGCAAGCCTTTGTATCTCCCTGACTACAGGAAAATATCCCCTGGAGAAGGGAATGACTACCCACTCCAGTATTCTTGCTTAGAGAATTCCATGGACAGAGGAACCTGGCAGGCTACAGTCCATGGAGTTGCAATGAGTTGGACAAGACTGAGTGACTTACACTTTCATTCATAGGTTAAATAGTTGTTTGTTTGGAATAAAACCTAATTTTACTCTGGGTCCCTTCATACTATGAGTTAAACTGTGCTTATGTGTCTCTTACTCAAGTCTTGGATAAAATCAAAGTAAATACAAAATCATGAAAAACAAATAACATATAATTGTTAATTGTCAAAAACATTTGTGCCACTGTTTGAAAAGCAATGTATTCTTTGAAGGAACAGGAAATTGCAATATCAGTTCTTCAGGGAAATGACTTCTGCTCTCACCTAATCTAGCCAAAGAGGAAGGCTAGTCAATCAGTCTTAGCGATAATAGTCAACATCGCTACTGCAAAAGCTATTCAGCCAATGAAATTAGTAATAAAAGAAAACAAAGAAAGGATAAGAGATTAGATGCTTGAAACACTGATAAAGTTTGCATCACACAAAAAGCAGTATCAGGAATCCTGGTTAATTAGGACCTCCCTGGTGGCTCAGACGGTAAAGCGTCTTGCTTACAATGCGGGAGACCTGGCTTTGATCCCTGGGTCGGGAAGATCCTCTGGAGAAGGAAATGGCAACCCACTCCAGTACTCTTGCCTGGAAAATCCCATGGACAGGGGAGCATGGTGGGCTACAGTCCACGGGGTCTCAAAGAGTCAGACACGACTAAGCGACTTCACTTTCACTTTTCACTTTTGAGACATCTTTGGCTTAAATACATCTGATTGCCTGAGAGTCCAAAGGATTGACTGCTTGCCCATGAAAGTGAAAGTGAAGTCGCTCAGTCGTGTCCAACTCTTTGGGACCCAGTGGACTGTAGCCCACCAGGCTCCTCTATCCATGGGATTTTTCAGGCAATAGTACTGGAGTGGGTTGCCATTTCCTTCTCCAGAGGATCCTCCCAACCCAGGGATCAAACCCAGGTCTCCCGCATTGTAAGCAAGATACATTACCAAAATGATAATTGCTTTATGGAAAGTATAATTAATAAACATTCTAAATGTATTCTCTTCTAAATATAAGTCTCTTGTTTATCCCCTACTTTTTTTTTTTGGTGTGGAGATGTGATTTTAAATCAGTTCTTATTAATTTCCACTTTTTGAAGTAGTGTTACAAAAGATATATTACAATGAAGTACATAGTATGTGGGCGTTAGCTTCTGGTAATAAAAAGAATAGAAATATCCTGGACTTACAGTGTTTATTCCATGGCTGTGCTTATGGGAAGTCATGTAATTCTTCAAGAAACTCAAAACAAAAACTGTGAGCTGGAATAAGAGCAATTAACATCAGCTCATATGAAAGAGGTCCTGAGAATCAAAGCCCACCGCAGCACTTCAAGCAACAAAAGCAGAGAAGGTGAGTCTGGGATTCCTTGAGTAAACAGGAAAGAAAGCTAAAGAGATCCAAGATCAGTCATGTCCTTGGGAGAATCTAACACAAAACCTTGATGAAACAAGTATCCTGAAATTAGCCTTCAAAATGTTCCAGAGCTTAGAATAAACCATGTATAAGGCTTCCCTGTTGACTCAATCTGCCTGCAATGAGGGAGACCCAGGTTCGATCCCTTGGTCAGGAAGATGCCCTGGAGGAGTGCAGGGCAACCCACTCCAGTATTCTTAGCTGGAAAATCCCACGGATGGAGGAGTTCAGTGGGCTACAATCTATGGGGTCACAGAAAGTCGGACATGACTGAGCAGTTAACACACACACACAAGCTCCCAATTGAAGACCAACAAATGTATGCATAAACCACCATGAGTGACAGTCAGTAAAGAGAGTATTATTTTTTGCTGGATATGACTGAGCAACTAAGCACACATGGAATGGATACTGTCTAAATACCTGTCTTGCCATCTTTTTTTAAAAAATATATTTGCTACAGACTGGTTCCAAATAGGAAAAGGAGTACATCAAGGCTGTATATTGTCACCCTGTTTATTTAACGTCTATGCAGAGTACGTCATGAGAAACGCTAGGCTGGAGGAAGCACAAGCTGGAATCAAGATTGTCGGCAGAAATATCAATAACCTCAGATATGCAGATGACACCACCCTTATGGCAGAAAGTGAAGAAGAACTAGAGCCTCTTGATGAAAGTGAAAGAGGAGAGTGAAAAAGTTGGCTTAAAGCTCAACATTCAGAAAACAAAGATCATGGCATCTGGTCCCATCACTTCATGGCAAATAGATGGGGAAACAGTGGAAAGAGTGGCTGACTTTATTTTTCTGGGCTCCAAAATCACTGCAGATGGTGAATGTAGCCATGAAATTAAAAGACTCTTACTCCTTGGAAGGAAAGTTATGACCAACCTAGAGAGCATATTGAAAAGCAGAGACATTACTTTGCCAACAAAGGTCCATCTAGTCAAGGCTACGGTTTTTCCAGTGGTCATGTATGGATGTGAGAGCTGGACTGTGAAGAAAGCTGAGCACCGAAGAATGGATGCTTTTGAACTGTGGTGTTGGAGAAGACTCTTTAGAGTCCCTTGGACTGCAAGGAGATTGAACCAGTCCATCTTAACGGAGACCAGTCTTGAGTGTTCATTGGAAGGACTGATTTTGAAGCTGAAACTCCAATACTTTGGCCAGCCTGATGCGAACAGCTGACTCATTTGAAAAGACCCTGATGCTGGGAAAGATTGAGGGCAGGAGGAGAAGGGGATGGCAGAGGATGAGATGGTTAGATGGCATTACCGACTCAATGGACATGGCTTTGGGTGGACTCCCGGAGTTGGTGATGGACAAGGAGGCCTGGCGTGCTGCGGTTCATGGGGTTGTAAAGAGTCAGACATGACTGAGTGACTGAACTGAACGATATGTTACCTGATAATACCAATAACCGGGTCATTTACACATCTGTTTCTATAGTTTGTTGTGGTCTTCTTGGTCCTATTTGTTATTTCTCTGACTGTCAGAAATTGTGTATGGAAAGAGTATAGGGTCTCTGGATTACAGTCCCTTAACCATAAATAATTCACTTTTTTTTCTTTTGCTGCACAGCACGTGGGATCTAAGTTCCCGGACCAGGGATTGAACCCCTGCCCTGTGCACTGGGAGCAGGGTCTTCACCACTGGACCACCAGGGAAGTCCTGGACTTATAAGCAGAGAGAGCAGTAACTCTCATCCTGGGGAAATTGTGCTCCCCAGGGGCATTTGGTAATGTCTGGAGATATTTTTGAGTGTAATGATGGGTTGGAGGCTTCCCTGGTATCTAGTAACAAACAGAAACTGCTGAACACCCGGCAAAGCACAGGACAGCCCCACAACAAAGAATAGCTAGCTGAAAATATTAATTGTGCTGCTATTGAGAAACTCTAAGACACGTGAGGGAAGATCAACTTAATTCAAATGAAGAAAAGCTCACCTGAGGCTGAGGTGCATTTATTCCTTGTTTTCCTCTCCTTCTCAAGAGGTCCAAATACAGAGGCCTCTGCACTCATACACACACACACACACGTGCACGTATACATGCTCACATGAAAATTAGCTCATCAAGTCTACACTTCCTCCTTTAAGACTGACCCCTGTCACGTCCTCTAAGAAGTGGTCTGCCATCTGTCCAGCCCCCACGCACAACCACCACTGAAGGCTTGATTAGATATCACTATGATGTTGAAAACAGAACCTTGGTGGTATTCTAGCCTGATACTGCTGGATACTGATCGATCTATATAGATATTGATCGATCTAAAATGTGCTCCATGATGCTGAAGTCTGTTTGATACCTTTTAATCTAGGCTGCTCATTTGAATCTTGTATTCAGTGTTTATGCAGGACATTAAAACTTTATGCCATTACCTAAGACATGCACTTACTATATTTTTTAATGTATATCCCCATAACCCCTGTTAAAAATCATGTTCCTAATTGCAAGTAGATTTTTAAATATTACATACACAGAAACACACATGCATGAAAATACTAAGTGTCTTTTGCATTTAAAACTATGATTTGGCTGATTTAAATGTATTATTTTCAAAGTAATTCATGACCATAAATCAACACAGGATCAATGTAAATAAAAATAAAATACATACATACAAGGCAGTAAATTCCCCATTACACTCAGCTCCAGGGAAAATTACTGTTAACTTTGTAATGAATTCTAGCCTTTTATCTACACCTATTTCTACCTACATGAGTAAACAAAGCAATATAATTTCATCTCAAGTTGTAACATAAATATTCTAGCTAAGAGCACTTTGAAAGGATTCACCTTAATTAAGATCATTCTTCCAGCAGCCTTTCTCATGACCTAACCTGCAGCTGCATTTCACCCCACACTATGCTATTATATTTTTTAAAGAGCAGATATATCTGGTACCAGCCAAAACCTCTGCTGCACACATTCGAGCTGTGCTTGCTGTCAGAATTTCAGGTGTAGATTAATTTACTTAAAGCCTGACTAATTGGCCATTCACTCTGAGTGGAGACAGAATGCTAATTTATTCACTTAAATCAGTATGTAGGCCATCTCTGGGAGAAGAAATTCATCTTTCTACACTACTCTTTTGAAACTGTTCATGAACTCTTACAAATGAGCTTCTTTATCATGAGTGCCACCCACGAGATAAGAAGAGACAGGAAACTCAGGGAAGTCTTTCCTTTGTTCCCTCCATTCAGGATTACTCTGCAGATTAATCAACAGAGAACTGTTCATTCTCTGCTTCATAATCTGTAGAGACGATCATTAATATTCCACCATGTAGACAGCATTCCAGGTGCTATACAGAACTCAGAGGGAGAGTGTCTAAAACCTAAATCAAACAGATGAGACTATTAAGATTGATGGTCTCAAGGAAGAAAATGTTACCCTCCAGTATGAATTCCAATCTCCACAGAATGAAAACTGACCTCAACATATTTTGTAACTATAAAGAAAACCACTATTGTGCTTTAGGCAGGTTTAGCTAATAGGTAATGGGACTCATACAAAATAAAGTAAGTCAAAATGAAAGAAAGTGGCCCATAGTAACATGCAAAATGGCGATAAGAATGCATCACAAGATGCATTTTTAAAAGTTTTATATTAACGTGTGATGGGCAGGTGAGGAGGAAGTTAAAATTATATCATTGGGGCTTGTTTGCAATTTGGTGTATGTATTAGATTAGACCATTGACCATGATCAGCATATCATCAGAGAGGTGGCATGTTTGATTAAGACTTAAAATAATGAATTAAAAGAAATGTTCAAAGAAATAATTCATTTAAACAGTGATCAATTTTATGCAAGCTGAATTAAAAACAAAGTATACTGGGCTAAGCGTAACTTTAAAGCTCACTGAACTTAAATGCTAACAATTATATTTGTATTCAAATCTTAAACCCTCACACACCATATCAGCTTCATTATATTTAAGGCTAAGTCAAGGTACTTTCCTTTTTGCCTTTGGACTAGTTTTCTATCAGAAGCAATACTGGGAACATAGTTTAATCAACTTAATCAACACTATTTGTGCAAAAGAGGACCCTGAATATATATCTAAGATGTATTTTATTGACCAAAAAACTGGCAGGCAGAGATGCCAGTTCGATCCCTGCATTGGGAAGATCCCCAGAGAAGGAAATGGCAACCCACTCCAGTGTTCTTGCCTGGGGAATCCCATGGGCAGAGCAGTATGGTGGGTTACCATCCATGGGGTCACAAAGAGTGAGACAGGACCTGATGACTAAACAATGACAATAACAATGCATGGTGCTTCAAAAAAATACTAACCTACTCCCCAGAAACATATTTACTAAGGATGCCTTTTAGTAATCCGCAAAGAAAAGGAAAGTGTAGCCAACTATTACAAACAAGTTAAAATGCGAGTGCATTTTGAAGACAGAGTAGTATGTTGATGACATAAGTTCCTCTGTGAATATACATCATATTGTCTGGATATGAAGGCTTCCAGTTGCTTCAATTCAGTTCAGCTCAGTTCGGTCGCTCAGTCGTGTCCAACTCTCTGCGACCCCATGAATCACAGCACACCAGGCCTCCCTGTCCATCACCAACTCCCGGAGTTCACTCACACTCACATCCATCAAGTCAGTGATGCCATCCAGCCATCTCCTCCTCGGTTGTCCCCGTCTCCTCCTGCCCCCAATTCCTCCCAGCATCAGAGTCTTTTCCAATGAGTCAACTCTTCGCATGAGGTGGCCAAAGTACCGGAGTTTCAGCTTCAACATCAGTCCTTCCAAAGAAATCCCAGGGTTGATCTCCTTCAGAATGGACTGGTTGGATCTCCTTGCAATCCAAGGGACTCTTTCTCCAACACCACAGTTCAAAAGCATCAATTCTTCAGTGCTCAGATTTCTTCACAGTCCAACTCTCACATCCATACATGAACACTGGAAAAACCATAGCCTTGACTAGACAGACCTTCTCTGAAGAGCAATTATCAAAGGCAGCAATCGATGGGGAAAGGTATGGCCACTGTTACAAGAACTGCCAACAACCAGTCAGCTCATGTGCCTGAACATGGCATGTCAGTCGGAGGTTGTAACAGAGAAGCAAATGAATTTTAGAGGTAACAGTGGATGTTTGCTTTAAATGTAGGCAAAGAGATAAGACTGATAGATTAGCATCATAGAAAGGGGAAGCAAAAACTGGGTTTACAGATTTAGAAGTTCTAATTAAGAAACAAAGGAGAAGGACTTCCCTGACCGCCCACTGGTTAGGACTTTGACTTACAATGCAAGTTCGATCCCCAGTGGGGGAGTTAAGATCTCACATGCCTTGTGGCAGAAAAACCAAAATGTATAACAGAAAAGATACTGTAACAAATTAAATAAAGACTTTTAAAAAAACGGTCCACACACAAAAAAATCTTTAAAAACAAAGAAGCAGAGAAAAAACTCAAAATAACATTGTCAACACAACATTATATACACCAAGTTGCTTCTTCACTCATACACCAAGATGATCTCAAGTTCTGCAGCCTCCCTGCACTAAGAATGCTTTAATTACATGCAGGAAGAGAACTACAACAGGGATTTGCATTTTCTGAGGATAAATTATTAGTGCATTAATTTGACTAAATATATCTCATCTACCACTTCTCTTCCTACATGTAAATATGCATGTCTAACAACTGCTTTTTGCAACACGTCCACTTTCCCCCACATACGACAACAGAGAAGATAAACCAAACACCTATCCTATGCCATCAATCAAACTGGTAATTCTGCAGTGTCCATTTCCTTCTCCTGCATTCTATGTGTTCCTGGACATTCTCCCACTTTTTCCCATCTAGAAGTTGATACGTTTAAATAATTATAACAAAGCACTTATGGCGCATCAGACATTCACTGAGACCTTCATTGTCTTCAGCCCATGAATTTGGATTTTCCACATCTTGGTTGGTCTTGGGACTGGGATCTCTGAAAATGTTCTAAGGCTGCATGTCAGCAAGAAAACAGTTCTACCCTGGGACAGTGGGCTGACTGTGGCCAAGCAGCTCAGCTCCTGGTGTTGTACTAAACACTCCCTGTTCACTGTTTGATTTCTTTTCCACCATGACCCCTTGGAAGAAGGTCCTGATTTAATCCCTGTTTTGCAGACAAGGCCCATGGATTTACAGGGTTTAAGTAGTTAAGTGAAAGTCACACAGTCAGTGAATAGTGGGGCCAAGATTCAATCCGGTATCTACTAACTCATAAATATAAATTTAAATAACTAAGTTATACCTATTCTTAATTTTGGACAAATGCTACAAGTAATTAATTAACACCAATGGCACCCCACTCCAGTACTCTTGCCTGGAAAATCCCATGGACGGAGGAGCCTGGTGGGTTGTGGCCTATGGGGTCACACAGAGTTGGACACAACTGAGCGACTTCACTTTCACGCATTGGAGAAGGAAATGGCAACCCACTCCATTGTTCTTACCTGGAGAATCCCAGGGACAGGGGAGCCTGGTAGGTTGCCGTCTATGGAGTCGCACAGAGTTGGACACGACTGAAGCGACTTAGCATCAGAATAAAGCATAATATACTTCTTGCTTTTCAGAATGAAGTAAGGATCATGATATAAAAATTCTCTGAATGCAAGAGGAAGTCCTGGATAAATGTCTAATGGAAACATCTAATAATCTCAAGCATAGAGGGAAAAGATGCTTGGATGGCATCACTGACTCAACGGACATGAATTTCAGCAAACTTCCTGAAATGGTGAAGGACAGGGAAGCCTGGCGTGCTGCAGTGTATGGGGCTGCATAGAGTCTGACACGATTTAGAGACTGAACAACAACAACAATGTGGTTTAATCGCTAAGTCGTGTCCAACTCTTGTGAAACCATGGACTGTAGCCTGCTAGGCGCCTCTGTCCATGGGATTCTCCAGGCAAGAATACTGGAGTGGGTTGCCATTTCCTTCCCCAGGGGATCTTCCTGATCCAGAGATTGAACCCAGGTCTCCCGCACTGCAGGCAGATTCTGAACCAACTGAGCTATGAGGGAAGAAGTCAACAAGAACGCCACCAACAGAGGGAAGAAAACATGCACCATCTCCTAACAAAACACATTTGCAAACCAGTTTGTTCATTTTGAAAACAAACTAACTTATTTTTTCTTCTTAAAAGAAAGAAAATAAGGCACGTCTTCTAATGCTGTTAGTATATATCTGACAAAATATAAAACCATGGTATGGGGCATCAATTATATATACCTTATTCAGAAATCTTTCGGGCATTTGAAGACCTGATGAGAAAACTGAGATTCAATAGCACTGTGAACGTGAGAGCCATGCATTTTCAGGAAAACAACCAACTCTGTCTCTCAGTCTCTGCGTCTCCCTTTCTCTCATTCTGGCTCTCATCACTCCTTCAGTTCCGTTCAGCAGCTCGGCCGTGTCCGACTCTTTGCGACCCCATGAATTGCAGCACGCCAGGCCTCCCTGTCCATCACCAACTCCCGGAGTTCACTCAGACTCATGTCCATGAGTCCGTGATGCCATCCAGCCATCTCATCCTCGGTCGTCCCCTTCTCTTCCTGCCCCCCATCCCTTCCAGCATCAGTCTTTTCCAATGAGTCAACTCTTCGCATGAGGTGGCCGAAGTATTGGAGTTTCAGTTTCAAAATCAGTCCTACCAGTGAACACCCAGGACTGATCTCCTTTAGGATGGACTGGCTGGATCTCCTTTCAGTCCAAGGGACTCTCAAGAGTCTTCTCCAACACCACAGTTCAAAAGCATCCATTCTTCGGTGCTCAGCTTTCTTCACAGTCCAACTCTCCAGACCACAGGAAAAACCATAGCCTTGACTAGATGGACCTTTGTTGGCAAAGTAATATCTCTGCTTTTCAATATGCTCTCTAGGTTGGTCATAACTTTTCTTCCAAGGAATAAGCGTCTTTTAATTTCATGGCTGCAGTCACCATCTGCAGTGATTTTGGAGCCCCCAAAAATAAAGTCTGACACTGTTTCCACTGTTTCCCCATCTGTTTGCCATGAAGTGATGGGACCAGATGTCATGATCTTCGTTTTCTGAATGTTGAGCTTTAAACCAACCTTTTCACTCTCCTCTTGCACTTTCATTTAGTGGCTTTTTAGTTCCTCTTCACTTTCTGCCATAAGGGTGGTGTCATCTGCATATCTGAGATTATTGATATTTCTCCTGGCAATCTTGATTCCAGCTTGTGCTTCTTCCAGCCCAGTGTTTCTCATGATGTACTCTGCATAGAAGTTAAATAAGCAGGGCAACAATATACAGCCTTGACGTACTCCTTTTCCTATTTGGAACCAGTCTGTTGTTCCATGTCCAGTTCTAACTGTTGCTTCCTGACCTGCATACAGGTTTCTCAAGAGGCAGGTCAGGTGGTCTGGTGTTCCCATCTCTTTCAGAATTTTCCACAGCTTATTGTGATCCACATTACTCCTTAGGCATCTAATATTTTATTGAACAAATCAGACAAAGATGCCTACACGTTAAAGCACAGTGCACTAAGAATGTGATCAAAGTAGCTGGGACCTCCCTGGGGGTCCAGTGGCTAAGATTCCAAACTCCCAATGCATGGGGCCTGGGTTTGATCCCTAGCCGGGGAACTAAATCCCACAAGCTGCAACTAAGAGTTCACATGGCACAACGTAAGATCCCACGTGCTGCAACTTAGAAAAGACCCTATTTGCCGCAGCTAAGACCTGGTGCAGCCAAATGAATAAATATGTTTTTATAAAAAGTAGCTGGGGGAACACGGACATCCAGGCAGCTTCTCAGAAACAGTAACACGTGATTGAGATCTATAGTTAGCCCAAGTGGATGTGGAAGAAGAAAGGAGTCTGGGCTCTTCCTAAAGGTTTAAAATGCATTAAGCTTGACAGCTGCTAAGTCGTGTCCAACTCTTTTATGACCCCATGGACTGTAGCCCACCAGGCTCCTCTGTCCATGGGGTTTCCCAGGCAAGAATACTGGAGTGGTTTCTCCAGAGGATCTTCCTGGCATAGGGATAGAACTCATGTCTCCTGCTTAGCAGGCAAATTCTTTATCACTGAGCCACCCCTTAAGCTGGAAAATTAGAAAATCCAATTTGGATTTTAGATAGAACACCCTGACAGCAGTATGGAGAAACCCTGAAGGAGAGTGCCCAAGACACGTGATGGAAAAACCAGCTGAGAGGTTCCTGGAGCCAATGACCTGGGCAACGGGTTGGCAGAGGTGTGCGGAGCATCTGACATCACTGCATTCGACTGAAAAGGAAAGCATCTTCACACTCATAAAATTCCCCTGAGAAATACCCACAGGGCCAATATCTTAAAAATATTTAAAATACTTTAAAAAATCTATTTCCAATTCAAAAGATAACCTAGCTATTCATGTTTTCATTTTTTTTCAATCATTTACTTAGGTACCCTACTCACATGGGTCTTAAAATACTCTAATTGAAAATGACTGAAATATCCAAGTAAAAACGTAAATATTTAACATGAATTATCATGTAAACAAGGTGGCAAGGCAAGTTGATGATTTTAGGACTTTATTGGCTATTTCTTCCCCATAAATAATATGAAGACACATCTCTTGCACTCTGAATAATTTCCTGGGTTCACAATTGTCTCATTTCAGAGTTTACCATAAAAATATGAATCAGAGAAATAGATGTGTTTTCAGGTCTACATTTCAATAAAAATTTAAGACCTGTGAAGAATGAAAGTGAACAGATGCTCGAAAGTCAACAAGATTCTAAAACTAAAATTATGTGTTTCTTGATTCATATGTATACTCTTCTTTATTAAGAGGAAAAATGCATTAATCATAATTTTAATTGTGGCCCTTCTTTTCAATATTTAAAATCTTATGTAGGTGTCTCATACTTTAGTGTATTAATTTTTAAGTCATTTTATGTAAATGTACAGAAAATTGCCCAGTCATGGACCTATGACTTAATTAATTTTCATAAAGTGAACAGACTCATGCAAAACACAAATGGAGACATATACCATTATCTGAACCTCCAGATGGTCCTCTTTTGTCCCCCTCAACAATCCCTAGACAAATCTATCAATCTACCTTTTATCACTATTAGACCTATTGTTTTTTGAAATGTATGTAAATGGAATCACATAGAATATACTCTGGTGCGTCTAGCATTGTTGCTGGGATAAAGTTATAAAACTTGTATTTTTTTAGATTCTTGCTTTCTAGGAATTTTTGAAATATTATTACTTTTAATGGTTAGCCTGAAATTCTTTTGACTTATCTAGATAAGCAGATATTCATGTCATTGGTGAATAATGATAGTTCTATTCCTTTTCATTTCTTATAACTTTTTATAATTTTATTGTCTTTAGGTACTGACTAGTTCACTAAATTTGTGCTAAACTGTGTTTGACACCCTTATCTTGCTTCTAATCTCAGGTTCTTTTCTTAAAACACAGGTCATATATATCTATTCCAGGAGCATCTCTGGATTTGTTTCTGTTGTCTGTTTTCCAAATGGTCCTAGTTGGTTGTTTTTTGGTTTGGTTTGCTTTGACACATTTTAATTAACTGCAGGACACTGAAGAAACTCTTGTGAAATACTTCTCCTGAGATCATTTGTCTTATTTTCTAGCAGATGCCCAAATCAGAGCTGGCTCTCCCCAGTCCAATCAAGGGCTGAGCTGACTTATGTTGCAGCCTTCGTTAGGTCTGATTTCTCTCTAGTTCTCCAACACCTCTGTATATGTTTACGATCCATGCTCTCAGTGGGCCCTGAAATTCAGTGTTTGTTTCCTGAACACCACACAACTCTCTGAAGTGCTGATTAGTTTGTTGGTCATTTTGTTGTTGGCTTCTTGGTCTTTAATCTTTCACTGCTCATGAATGAGCAAATGCCTTGGAGTGACAGGGGATCTTAATGGACTTAGGGGTCAAACTCAAGTGTCCCACACTGCAGGCAGATTCTTCTACCAGGGAAGCCCCTGGAGAGAAATTAGGGTGTAGTATTGATTCCCTTTTCTGCACCTCTGTGATCTCTAAGATCACGATCCTACAAGTCCTGGCAGTCTTGGCAGCTTCACCGTTGTTTAGTCTCCATTCGTTAAAGATTCTAGAAAGTTCAAATGTCTTCTCTCCTTATATCCAAGCCCTCTGTTGGCTTATCCCCATCTTTCCCTGCACAAGGTGAAAATTAGCAAATAATCTGAGGGGAAAGCACTGCATAGGATAGCAGATTCACAGCAGATTTCTTCTGTTTTCTACGAGATCTTGGCTTCTCAAGCCCTGGCTATTTTATTCCAACTCCTTCAAATTGATATTTTTAAACTGATGCAGCTTTTTGCTTTCTCTTTGGCCACTGCATTGGTCTATTAAAACTATTTAGGGGTTTTCCTGATGGTCCAGTGGCTAAGATTCTGTGCTCTCAGTGCAGGTTCTGTGCTGTGCTATGCTCCGCTGCTCCGCTGTGTCTGACTCTTTGCAACACCATGGACTGCAGCCCACCAGGCCCCTCTGTCCTTAGGGATTCTCCAGGCAACAATACTGGACTGGGTTGCCATGCCCTCCTCCAGGCAATGCAGGTGGCCCAGGTTTAATCCCTGGTCAGGGAACTAGATCCCAAACACTGCAACTAAACTTGGCATGCCAAAACTAAAGACCCTTCATCAAGTGAGTGCTCAGTTATATTTGACTTTTAGTGACTCCATGAACAGTAGCCCTGCTCAGGCTCCTCTTCCATGGAATTCTCCAGGCAAGAATACTGGAGTGGGTTGCCAGTTCCTTTTCCAGGGGATCTTTCTGACCCAGGGATTGAACCCAGATTTCCTACATTGCAGGCAAATTCTTTACCATCAAGGCTCCTCATGTTACAACAATGACCCAATGCAGCTAAATGAATAAATATTTTTTTAAAAACTATTTAATCATAGTGAAAGAAAAAATAATTTAGTAATTTATAAAATGTTTATAGTGAACTTTTGCCACACAAAATTTTGTATTTTATTACAAATTAATTACAGACAAATTTATTTTTCATGACAGAGGATTTTGAAAATAGAAAATATTAATGTAGGTAACTATTTCTATTACTACTAAGTCACCTGCTTAACATGATTGATTTCTATATTTTGGCAAAAATAGTTTTGGCAAATAGAAATTTAAAAGACTCTTCTTATAATCCTGTGGTAATTTGTTTATCATTTGTCCTAAAAACTGCCTTCTAAATAGTTCAGTGTATATAATAAGCATGCTAAATGTAAATATTATTCTTGTGCTCAGTCATGTCCGACTCTTTGAGACCCCATGGATCATAGCCCATCAGGCTACTCTGTCTATGGAATTTTCCAGGCAAGAATACTGAAAGGGGTTGCCATTTCCTCCTCCAGGGGATCTTCCTGAACCAGGAATCAAACTCGAATCTCTGATGTCTCCTGCACTGGAGGCAGATTCTCCACCACTGACCCACCAGGGAAACTGTTAATAAGCATGCTAAGCAAGATACAATAATAAGCATACTAACCAAGCTGCTTTTGGTGGTGGTGGTGGAAAAGACTCTTGAGAGTCCACTGGACATCAAGGAGATCCAACCAGTCAATCCTAAAGACAATCAACCCTGTATATCCACTGGAAGGACTGATGCTGAAGCTCTAATACTTCAGCCACTTGATTCGAAGAGCTATCTCATTGGCAAAGACCATGATGCTGGGAAAGATTGAAGGCAGGAGAAGGGAATGACAGAGGATGGGATGGTTGGATGGCATCACTGATTCAATGGATATGAATTTGAGCAATCCTGGGAGATAGTGAAGGACAACAGGGAAGCCTAGTGTGCTATAGTCCATAGGGTTGCAAAGATTCGGACACGACAGCGACTGAACAACAACAAAAACCAAGGTATTTCATCACATTTTAGTGACTGAATGAATATAAATGCATAAAATAAAAAAAATAATAATGTATATGTCTATCACTCAGAGTTTGCCACTTATACATTTTTGGCTTATTTGCTTCTATTTTTTAAAGGGATTATATACAATACATATGATATAAAACTTGAGGGGTGTGTGTGAGTTAGGTATGTCAGTCGCTAAGTCGTGTCCAACTCTTTTTGATCCCATGGACTGTAAGCCTGCCAGGCTCCTCTGTCCATGAGATCTTCCAGGCAAGAATACTGGAGTGGATTACCATTCCCTTCTCAAGGGGATTTTCCCAACCCAGAGATCAAACCCTGGTCTCCTGCACTGCAGGCAGATTCTTCACCATTTGAGCTACTTGTGAATATATTTTAAATTCAGTTTATTCTACGTTTATCATGAACACTGTCCATATCTTTCATTTATCCTTTGAATACTTTTACTTTTTAGTGTGGCCTCTTCATTCTTCTACATTTAATCATGTAATTCTATTATTAGATATTTAAAGTGTCTTCCTTTTCCCTCATTGGAATAACATTGTGATGTATTTTTATATAAAGAAATCTTTGCATCTCTGTGGTTTTTGCTTAGGTAAATTCTTTGAAATAAAAGTATTGGGTCAGGAATATAAATTTTTGAGGCTCTCATAATTTACACTTGTAAATTACCCTAAGAAACTAAGTCAAAGCTGGTTACTTATAGCGAATCCTTATCTCAACATGGAATTGCATGAAGAAAATCCTTCCAATTTACAAACAAGTTTAAATTTCCATTTCAAAGGAACTTTTAGGCATACATTTGTCATTATTTTATTTCCTTTGAGAAAGCTGTTTAAATCCTTTGATGATTCTTTTTAGCATGTTTGTATTTTTCCTATAACATTTAGGCTTTTTCATACTAGAAATAATCTTTTTCACTTACTGAACTCCAACTAGAGAAAGTAATTATACCAGCTCATAGCAGTGTTTTATTCATTGAGAAATTTAGTGGAGTGGCAGAATATACCCTAAATTAGTGCCAAACAACAAACGTTTTTTTCTCCAGAATGGTGCTTAAAGTTCACACCTTTATGGATGTTTAAAATAAAAAAAGGAAGATTAAGCCAATGGAAACACTTCGATCTAGAGGACAGTTGAGAACAACATCCGGAAGTTCTGTTCTTCCCACTGAGCACACGCTCACGCATTGGCATTAATCATTATTAGCTGCTTTCATTAGGCAGAGAACAACACTGCAGTGCTCCTGCAGCTCTCAGGGATCTGGGTCAGTGGCACCACAACTGCTTTTTCAAGAGTTTCTAGAAATCTAGATGTCAGTTCTATTGTAGAAATGGAGCAAACACCCTGGGGGCGAATCTAAAGGCTCAGTAAGTAACAACCCAGGAAGAGGAGAAAAAACTTGATACTGATTAAGAAGTTATAGTGCTTCTCACCGTAAAACCAAAACACAAAACAGAAGCAATACTATAACAAATTCAGCAATACTACAAATAAAGTCTTTACTATAAAAATGGTCCACATCAAAAATATATAAATGTATTTTTTTAAAAAAGGAAAATGCATTGACTAAAATTAAAAGTCCATGGTAATATCCTTCAGTGACTATTTCAATTTCAATACCTTTAGCCATAGATGCCACGTATGGAAAGTATTCCCTAGCAAAATGTATACTCCTACTAAATAAAATGAATATTCATTGGAAGGACTGATGCGTGAAACTGAAATTCCAATCCTTTGGCCGCCTGCTGCGAAGAACTGACTCATTGGAAAAGACCCTGATGATGGGAAAGATTGAAGGCAGGAGGAGAAGGGGACGACAGAGGATGAGATGGTTGGATGGCATCACCAACTCAACAGACATGAGTTTGAGCAAACTCCGGGAGATGATGAAGGACAGGGAAGCCTGGCATGGGGTCACAAAGAGCTGGACATGACTGAGCAACTGAACAACAACAACTAAATAAGTAATGGATTTTTTAAATTCATTTAGCCAGTGAGTCAGTTATGGGACATCACAACACCATAGTTCTTGATGTGTCATTGCTCGTCTAGATCTAAATAAGAAACATGTGCTCGCTTCTTTAGTTTCTATTCTAATGGCTAAAATCGACTTTTAGAAGTAAGCAAAAAAAAAAAATATATATATATATATATATGCTTTCAGGTAATAAAAAGTGCTATGAAAAAAATCATATCAGGGTAAAGAATAAACAGTGAGAGGGCTTGGTTTAATTTAGATTAAACTGAAGGCCCAGTGGTTAAGAATCCACCTGCCAACGCAGGGGACACAGGTTTGAGCCCTGCTCTGGGAAGATCCCACGAGCTGCGGGGCGAGTAAGCCTGGGTGATACAGCTACTGAGCCCACGTGCCCATCTATGGAGCCCAAAAGCCCGGAGCCTGTGCTCTGTGACAAGAGAAGCCGTCAAAATGAGAAGCCTGCTCCCGGGAGCCCCTGCTCGCCACAACTAGAGAAAGCCTTTGTACGGCAACCAAGACCCAGTACAGCTAAAAATAAATTAGTTAACTACAAAAATAAATTGATGGGTCACGATGTTATACATTTTTCCTTACACAGAAATAATATTTTCTACCATACAGACTTCCATATGGATTCAAATTTGGATTTAAATCCATATGGATTTAAATCTTAGAACATCTACATATAAGTAAATCAAGTGTTATCACAAATAGACTTCTTATATTCTATTTAAACAGCGACAAAGTAACACATTTAATACATTAAATCCTTAAATGCTGAATGCTTTGTTCTCTGAGATAAAAACTTTTGCAAAAGAAAAGAGGGCACTGATTTTCATGGGGTTCTTGCCTTTCTGAAAGTTGATTTAAAAATTAGTGTGTAAAGTTCCTGCTTTTAAGTATAATCATTTTTACTTGTGAATATGAGTAGGAAAGATTATAAGCTGTCAAGAATTTCCAGAGTTCCTGCCCATGACAGAATGACGGGTCCACAGGCTGTATTTAAAACCCAGCTGAATGGATAAAAATAGTATTTAACTCTCATAGTCGTTATGAGCTGAAGCAATTTATTGAACCCTTCAATCAGGAAAGGAGACAAAAGACGGGAAATGGGTGAATGATTCATTTCTTCATGTGTTGTCTACATAGTGCTATTCTAATAATTGGATGATCTGAAGTTTAAATGAAGCTGCGTTAATGCATTTTAGAGAGGAGGCAAGTGCAAAATATTTCAAAAACAACAACAACAAAAAGAGATGCTGGGAAAAGTTGAAAGCATCCAATGAAATGATGTAGTTAGAAAGGCATGAAGACAGTGCATGAAATGCAGAATAATAACGTCAACTTAAGTAAAATGAAAACGAAAAAGCCAGGAAGAATAAGCCTTCCTTATAGCTAAAAACTCAAATTGAAATCTTGTACCTATTCACTGTTCTGAAACAGTTTGTTTTAGGAAACATATTAAAAGTAACTATTTAATTTCTTTCAAAAAGAATAACAGTTTCAGGAATATCTATAGGCTATATTTTAAATAATTGACTTGATCGTATTTCATATGAAGCAATTTGAAGATGAGTCACCTAACTCCCAGTGACAAGGAAATATGAGTATTTGTGCTTCTTGTGAAACAGTCATCAGTATCTTCAAATATCACTTGTTCAAGCAATTTGATCCCATGTATCTCAGAACAAAAGAAAATTCTATCATGGGGGAATACTCCAAAACTCCAAAAGAAATTACTGTGAAAGATTTCCAGTTCTATCTCATTTTGCATTTCATAATTACGCAAAATGAATGCAACGCCTGATTTTTTTTGAGTAAGAAAATTAAAGAATATCAGATGCCAAATGCTAATTCGTTTTATTCTCAACTCATACACGTGACACCATATTCTCTCCCCTTTGTTCTTCAAATGCTATCCCTTAAGGGCATCAGCAGTTTCTAATATACACACTATGTAGCAATGACAAATATGATGTTTTTACTTTAATATGGCATTAAAGAACACTTTGCTCCTTGGTTGTTTTGCTAAGATCAACTGTAGTATGGAGGCTTCCTAAGTGGCACAGAGGTAAAGAAGCTGCCTGTTGATGAAAGAGACAAAAGACACACAGGTTCGATCCCTGGGTCTGGAAGATCCCCTGGAGCAGGAATTTTTGCCATGGACAAAATTCCATGGACAGAGAGGCCTGTTGGCCTGTAGTCCATGGGGTCACAAAGAGTTGGACATGACTGAGCTACTGAGCTTGCAAAGTACATTTCATTCCTACCAAATTGTCTACACAATAATGTCACTGACTTTCTTTGAAAAGGGGAGTTTAGCTTTACCTCTCAACACACCCTAAATTTATGTCCGATGAATGACAAGTAAAAATATTGTTTGATATATTTTTTCATTATAGATCCTTCGTTTCTCCTATCCTTACATTGCTGTTGTTCAGTTGCTAAGTCATGTCTGACTCTTTGTGACCCCATGAACTGCAGCATGCCAGGCTTCCCTGTCCTTCACCACCTCCTGGAGCTTGCTCAAGCTCATGTCCATTGAGTCGGTGATGGCATCTAACCATTTCATCCTCTGTCATCCCCTTCTCCTGCCTTCAATCTTTCCCAGCATCAGGGTCTTTTCCAGTGAGTTGGATCTTCGCATTAGGTGGCCAAAGCATTGGAGCTTCAGCTTTAGCGTCAGTCCTTCCAATGAATATTCAGGGTTGATTTCCTTTACGACTGATTGATTTGGCCTCCTTGCTGTCCAAGGGACTCTCAAGAGTCTTCTCCAACACCACAGTTCAAAAATGTCAATTCTTCGGTGCTTAGTCTTCTTTTTGGTTCAACTCTCACATCCATACATGACTAATAGAAAAACTATGACTTTGACTATATGGACCTTACATTAATATTTGGTAATATAATTTAGGGGCTTCCCTGGTGGCTCATTGGTAAAGAATCCACCTGCAATGCAGGAGACACCAGCTGGATCCCTGAATCAAGAAGATCTGAGGAAGGGCATGGCAACCCACTTCAGTACTCTTGCTGGAGAATCCCATTGACAGAGGCTACAGTCCACAGGATTGCAGAGTCAGACTCAACTGAAGCAACTAAGCACACACAACATAGTCAGTCGTGTACTAGGAACTTCCTTTAATAAAGGAGTTTCTTTTATTTTAATCAGTGTTCATTCAGTAATAATTAAATGGTGCAACACAAGTAGTGAGAATTTGTTTTTGTTACAGAACTAAGTTCCTGCACAAAATCAACGGAGTCATGAGCAGATAAATTACATCAGATTAATTTGAGAGCTGGCAATGTTGAACAATGGGAAAATATAGTACCGATTCCCAGGAAATGTACTTTTTATGCAGATACGGAATTCCCATGAAAACCAAGAGTAGAAGAGGTACTTGGCGTATAGTAATGGGCACATTTCTATCTGTGTGTTACAGCCAATATAATAATAATTGATGGCCTTAAAATTATTGTTCAATCATTTTGACTTTGCTTCCCCCATCACTATTTGATTTCAAAGCCAATCCATACACATACACATCTGCTTATATATATTCATATCTTTATGTATATATACAGCACACATCAAATTGAAATATTTTTAAATATTTTTATTTGAAAATACTTTAAGTCACTGAAAAGGCCAACATGTACTGAAAATTCAGTTTCAGCAAAGCCTGCTCTAAACAACTTCTGATGTACGTTCCCATTTTGTCACTTTGGTGATCAAAACATAAAACTCTTTATGACTATGAAAAGAAAAAATTTTAACTGGTACCCATGCAAGTGTCTAGATTTAGTACATTCAAATATCAGCCTCCAAGAACAGTTAATTTCAGAATGAAGTTGGATGTGATTATTTAATTATATCATATATAAAATGACTCTAATTAAATTTCTTCATAAAGCATATTTGATGGTATCAGCTAGAACAAAATTTCACAAGGCAGCAGCCTGAATCTTTGGCACCCAAACAAACACCATGAACGCCGTTATAGCACAAGATGTGGCAATATCAATTCGGAAACGCTGGAACACACTGAGGTATCAAAAATCATGACCAGTTTATTACACAGAGGATGTGAGGAATCATGATGTGCTATAACTTCTCCTTCCCATCTCTGCAGAGCACGCGCTGAAGCTATTTTTAAGTGATTCAAGGCACGTAAAAATACCCTGCTTACCTAGTGCGAGAATTCAGTGTCTCTAAAGAAAGTCAAAGAAAAGGTTCCAATTAATTTTTAAATTGGTGAAAATGTAAGTATGATATTTACAAGCCTATAATCTACAAATGTTTGAACAGAGTTCCAATCAAATAGGGAGAATCTGTATTTATGGGGAGCCCTACATTCTCCCCAGTATCCCTTCGTTAAACAAGAGGTCGTGCAGGTTTCTGACTCACTCAGCTTGGAAATGAATCATAAGATTAAATGACAGTAAACTAAGGTAACTTTTGCCCTAAGCAGATATACGTTTGATGATTAGAAGCGCAGGTGCACTTGGCACTGCCTAATGAGAGAGTCGCCTTTCTCCCTGACAAAAAAGCCTCTGTAAAGGTTTCTGATTCCCCAAAGTACATTTCTAGATTTAAATGCTCTATTCTGAATTGCCATTGGGAATCAATTGGCTAACATTAGGAGCAAACTGAAAAGGAAACACATTCTGCATTTTTCAGTGTATCACATAGAACAGTAAAATGGAAGGGAAAGTATCAAAATGTGGTCTCTTGCTGCTGCTGCTAAGTCGCTTCAGTCGGGTCTGACTCTGTGAGACCCCATAGATGGCAGCCCACCAGGCTCCCCCATCCCTGGGATTCTCCAGGCAAGAACACTGGAGTGGGTTGCCATTTCTTTCTCCAATGCATGAAAGTGAAAAGGGGAAGTGAAGTCACTCAGTCGTGTCTGACTCTGTGGGACCCCATGGACTGCAGCCCACCAGGCTCCTCCATCCATGGGATTTTCCAGACAAGATTACTGGAGTGGGTCTCTTACCCACTGGGAAAAACACAATCTCATCACTGAGTAAACTGTTACTAGTAATTCTTAGAGTCCTATAGGCTCTGTATTTTGTAATCGTTCATTGGAAACTATGTCACTCAAAGTAGATATACGGTTTGGGTGTTGATGGTTAGACAAACAGTAATGGTTTCCTCCACTTTTTATTGAGATACTAGTCAAACTAGGCCAAAATTAAACTATGATGAATATAGACATTGAAGCATTTTTAGGATGGATTTTCTACAGATTCTCATACGAAAGTAAAAAATCAACACAGTGAGTGTTAGAGTACTAGAAAAGGCTTGATATGCCCATCTTTATTCATTGCTGTTCAGTTGCTCAGTCATGTCCAGTTCTTTGTGACCCCATGGACTGCAGCATGCCAGGCTTCCCTGTCCTTCACTATCTCCAGGAGTTTACTCAAACTCATGTCCATTGAGTGAGTGATGCCATCCAACCATCTCATCCTTTGTCATCCCCATTACCTCCCACCTTCAGTCTTTCCCAGCATCAGGGTCTTTTCCACTGAGTTGGCTCTTTGCATCAGAGGACCAAAGGACTGGAGCTTCAGCTTCAGTATCAGTCCTTCCAGTGAATATTCAGGGTTGATTTCCTTTAGGATTGACTGTTTTGATCTCCTTTGAGTCCAAGGGACTCTCAAGAGTCTTTTCACAGTGATTTTGAATCTTTCAGTTCAGTTCAGTAGCTCAGTCGTGTCCGACTCTTTGCGACCCCATGAATCACAGCACGCCAGGCCTCCCTGTCCATCACCATCTCCTGGAATTCACTCAGACTCACGTCCATCGAGTCAGTGATGCCATCCAGCCATCTCATCCTCGGTCGTCCCCTTCTCCTCCTGCCCTCAATCCCTCCCAGCATCAGAGTCTTTTCCAACGAGTCAACTCTTCGCATGAGGTGGCCAAAGTAATGGAGCTTCAGCTTTAGCATCATTCCTTCCAAAGAAATCCCAGGGCTGATTTCCTTCAGAATGGACTGGTTGGATCTCCTTGCAGTCCAAGGGACTCTCAAGAGTCTTCTCCAACACCACAGTACAAAAGCATCAATTCTTCGGCGCTCAGCTTTCTTTATAGTCCAACTCTCACATCCATACATGACCACAGGAAAAACCACAGCCTTGACTAGACGGGCCTTTATTCATATATAATCACTAACTTGTATATACTGTTTGGGTTTATATTATTGGAGCTAATCCAAATATATAAGAAGCTATGGATTTAACCTTCTCTACTTGAGTGCATTCAGGTTAAGAAATGTTTTTCCTGACCCCACCATCTATACTAATAAAGTATTTATACAACAGCAAGAATTGAAATGGAGCCACATTTTAAGTATTTCTAACCTCTGAATATATAACACAATCATGTTTTTCAGTCACTACATCGTGTCCAACTCTTTGCAACCCCATGGACTGCAGCCTTCCAGGCTCCTCTGTCGATGGGATTCCTGAGGCAAGAATACTGGAGTTGGTTGCCATTTCCTTCTCCAGGGGATCTCTCCAGCTCAGAGACTGAACCCGTGTCTCCTGCATCGGCAGGCAATTCTTTACCACTTAGCTACCAGGGAAGACGAACATAATTATACTCTCTTTAGAATAAACTTTGAGAGTTTTTTTTTTTTAAACTGCGTATAACTATATGACATGAAATAATGTGGTAATTAACATAAGTAATTTGCTTATTATTAAAGTGGAGTTTATTTCAAAGAGATAATATTTCTATTCATTCTATTAAAATATACATTATTTTGGTTTCTTTTATTTGGTTTATTTATCCAGATATTTAACATGTGTCTAATTTTCTTTGGTTTGAGGTTTTGGGGAAGGGGGGTCAGGGGTGGGGATAGGCCACTGACTAAATCTTTTGCTTCATAGAATATTTTGTGCTACAAAAGCTTGAGAAACTCTTATTTGCTGAGGTTGCACAGATCATTTAGGCAACCAAAATTATTTTTTTAAAGTATGCATGAATGATAGGAAATTCCCAGATAATTGTGCATTCTCATTTTCTTTTCGACTATACAATATGTAATTTACATGTTCCCAATACAGCTGTTACAGTTAAGACATGCCCATGAAGCTACAAAAGACAAATAAAAATAGAAACTGAGCCTACTTGCCTATAAAATGAATTCTTTAAAAGGAGCCCAGCATTGGAAACACACACACACACCCTTATTTTCAGAAGGATCTATGTATTTTTTCTAAATGTGGGAATCGCTGGCCTTGGTGACATCACAGAACATGAGAACCTCGCTGCTGCCTTAAAGCGTTTTCCCTCGCTGGGGTGCCAGGATCACGCTTCCTTCCAGCCTTTCCCCAGCTGGTTTTCTTAGTTCATTCACTTGTTGTTGTGGTTCAGTTGCTGACTCCTGAGAACTGTTAGTGACCCCATGGATGGCAGCCCACCAGGCTCTCCTGTCCTTTGCTATCTCCCAGAGTTTGCTCTAGCTCATGTCCATTGAGTCGGTGATGCCATCCCACCATCTCATCCTCTGCCCTCAACCTTCACCTTTTGCCCTCAACCTCTCCCAGCACCAGGGTCTTTTACAATCAGTGGACCTTCGCATCAGGTGGCCAAAGTATTTGAGCTCAGCTTAAGCAACTAATGAATATTCAGGGTGAATTTCCTTCAGGATTGTCTCAACTGATCTCCTTCTAATCCAAGCGACTCTCAAGTTCATTCAAAGCTCAGCTCAAACACCAGGTTTTCATCCATGGCCTTTTCTGCTGATCCCTTCTTCCCCCTTCCTGCAAATACCACTCGCTCCCAACAGTCACACTCAGTCCTCTCTTATCAGTCTCTTCATTGTATTTAGGATTTCAGAAGATCATCCCTTCTGTTGGTTTCTCCCACTGGAATGTAAGAGATTTGTGAGAGCAGATTTATTTCCTGTTTACTGCATACGACCCACACTGAGAACACTTGGCAGAGAGCAGATGCACTATAAACACTCATTTTAAAAATAAAACTTATGAGAAAGCTAGTCCCAAATGCCTTGCCCAATAGATGCGCTAATCTTTTCTCATAAAACATCTTTATTGGACTCTTTCCCATCTTAATGGGAAAGTACTTCACCTTGAATATCCCAAGTTTACTCATCAACACAGACCTCCTAAGCACAAACCTTGGATTCCAGACCTTTTACCGTCTTTCCTTTGAATTCCTCATTTACTGACTCACTAACAATCAAACCTTCAATTATCTGTCAAGTTTATCATGTTTATTTACTCAACTAAAAGCTTCTAAATTCGGCTAATAACGTTTCCCCATTCATTCATCTTACTGGGATCTAGTTTCAACTTCCAAACATCAAAATCCTAGCCTATTTACTCCAAAAAAATTCCCAAGTAAATAATACTCAGAGTTTTAAAGAGTGAACATTTTTAACTGGAGGTTTTTGCACTGAGTGGTAAAATTTTATTTAATTAACTTTTAATGGAAACACCAGTTCTGGTAGAGGTTTTATTTTCTGTAGTTGCCCATTGATTAAGATACTGGGATTTGCTAAGTGTTTTCAGTCGTGTCCAACTCTTTGCAACCCCATGGACTGTAGCCTGCCAGGCTCCTCTGTCCATGGGATTCTCCAAGCAAGAATACTGGAGTGGGTTGCCATTCCATCGTCCAGGGGATCTTCCTGACCCAGGGATGAACCTGCTTCTCTTATGTCTCCTGCGTGGCTGGCAGGTTCCTTATCAATAGCGCCACCTGGGAAGCCCAGGTTCAACTAACATCTGTTGCTGTTCAGTTGCTAACTAGTGTCCAGCTCTTTGTGATTGCCATGTATTATAGCTCACCAGGCATCCCTGTTCTTCACCATCTCCTGGAGTTTGCTCAAATTCATATTCATTGAGTCAGTGATGCCATCCAACCTTCTCATCATCTGTTGCCCTCTTCTCCTCCTGCCCTCAATCTTTCCCAGCATCGGGGTCTTTTCTAATGAGTCGGCTCTTTTGACAATATTTCTTGATAAACTTGATCATCTTCCCACATAATCTTATTTATTTATAGCTTAACATTTTATGTATTACCACACTGTGGTATAATTGAAAGAAATCTCTTACCAGAATTAATGTGGTTAACTCTGTAAATCTTATTTTCTCCCCTATAATTTGAAGGAAAAATATCTAACTAACAGGATTATTGTGGTAACTAAAAGCAAAGTAATATACATAATCAGCCTAGTCCAATATCTGGCATAAACTATGAGGTATGGGATATTTCAATAATTTTCTCTAGATTTTGCTGCAGTAACAGCTGCCAAATTTCACTGACATAGAAAACCAAATGTTTGTTTCTTGCTCAGGTTACATGTGGGCTGCAACTCTTCTGCACATATTTTTCTCATTCTGGTCAATGGAATGGCCACTCTCTGTGAAATACCACTCTTAACGGCAGAGGAGAAAAACAATTGAGAAAGTAAAGGAGGGCTTTTAGAGCTGCTCCTTAGAACTGTATATCCTACTCACTTATCACTGCCAAGACAAGTCACATGACTAAGCTTGTTGTCCAATGAGTAAATATCCTTTCCCTTTCCCTACCCCAGACAGCCCTATAAGTCACAAGGCAGCACACATGGAAAGGACTGGACACAGTAATAAAATCTACCACATCATCCCACCGCCTTAAATAAATCAGTGACACGACTAAATAAAAGCTCACAATTGCTTCTTCAGAGGCCAGGTGGATATGGAAACAGAAAATTTTGCCCAGAAGTAGATATTCATTACAAGTATGTCTTATAGTGGTTTACCAGAACCCAAATAAAGGTCAGATCACTGATCTACCTCGAAATTCAAGACTCAGCAGCTGCTCCCACCATACTCTGATATTCATGCACTGATCGAAATACAAACTGGACAGTTAATTGTTTTTCTGAGCTCTTCAACCAGTACCAAGAAAGCCCATTATCCAACAGTATTCCTCTGTTCTGGACCAGAGGTATTCCTCTGGGAACTTGTCAGAAATGAAATATTTCAGGCTCCTCCCCAGATCTGCCAATCTGAAACTCCTGGAGATTCTGATGTACGTTAAAGTTTGAGAACCACTGCTTTGTCTTTGACAGCAATTATCAGAGATAAAAACAGTATTATCAGATGAAATTAAACTGATGGCTGAACTTAGTCTGTGACTTAGAAGTTGCCCTTTTCTGAATCAATATTTTAGAAGAGCAGCATTTTTATTTCCAAAATTGAAAATCTGACCATCTGTTTTCAAAAAAACTAAGGTCAAGACAGAAAAGAATGCATTTTCCTCCACAAATTATTTTTTGAATGAGGATAAAAGTTGTATAAATAGATCCATATTATTGTGTATATCATCCAGAGAACCCATGTGATTATGTGTAGTGTGTATTACTTTTTATTGTTGAGAAATATTTCATTTTATGAATTGTCACCATTTACTTATCCATTAGTTTTGTTTTGCAGACATTCAGCACTTACCTTGGGTTAACATCTAAGTAGCACAGAGTATATTTTTTCCAAATTATAGGTGTTCCATTTTATACTCCTCAGAATTCTGGACTTCACATCTTCACCAACATCTGGTGTTTTTAGTCTCTTTGATTTCATCCATCTAATGGTTATACAGGAGTAGATAACTGATTGAGATTTTCATGAATAGTTCCCTGATAATGATGCTGAATACTTTCCCATATGGTTTTGCCAAGCATATGTCTTCTTTTGTGAAGTCTAATCAAGTCTTTTCCCCATGTAATTGAGTTGTTTATCTTTTATTACTGAGTAGTAAAAGTTGCTTATACATTTTAAGTACAAGTAAGTAATTGTTAGACATATGTATTGAGAATAAGCTATCCTACGTGTGATTTTCTTTTTCATTTTATTAACAGCACCTAGACCTCAGTTCAGTCGCTCAGTCATGTCTGACTCTTTGCAACCGCATGAATCGCAGCAGGCCAGGCCTCCCTGTACATGCCCAACTCCTGGAGTTTACCCAAACTCACGTCCGTTGAGTCTGCAATGGCATCCAACCATCTCATCCTCTGTCGTCCCCTTCTCCTCCGGCCCTCAATCTTTCCCAGCATCAGGATTTTTTCAAATGAGTCAGCTCTTCGCATCAGGTGGCCAAAGTATTGGAGTTTTAGCTTCAACATCAGTCCTTCCAATGAACACCCAGGACTGATCTCCTCTAGGATGGACTAGTTGGATCTCCTTGCAGTCCAAGGGACTCTCAGCATATTAAAAAGCAGAGACATTACTTTGCCAACAAAGGCCCGTCTAGTCAAGGCTACGGTTTTTCCAGTAGTCATGTATGGATGTGAGAGTTGGAGTATAAAGAAAGGTGAGTGCCAAAGAATTGATGCTTTTGAACTGTGGTGTTGGAGAAGACTCTTGAGAGTCCCTTGGACTGCAAGGAGATCCAACCAGTCCATCCTAAAGGAGGCCAGTCCTGAGTGTTCATTGGAAAGACTGATGTTGAAGCTGAAACTCCAATACTTTGTCCACCTGATGTGAAGAACTGACTCATCTGAAAAGACCCTGTTGCTGGGAAAGATTGAAGGCGGGAGGAGAAGGAGATGACAGAGGATGAGATGGTTGGATGGCATCACCAACTCAATGGACATCAGTTTGAGTAAACTCCGGGAGTTGGTGATGGACAGCGAGGCCAGGCGTGCTGCAGTCCATGGGGTTGCAAAGAGTCAGACATGACTGAATGACTGAACTGAACTGACTGAACCAGTATCTTTTGATAACTAGAAGCTGACTTTTTATTATGAGGCAGTTCAATTTATCAATTTTTATTTTGTGTTCTTTCATTCCCTACAAAAATCTCTGCCTAACCCATGGTCGCTAAAATATTGTCTTATGTTTTCTTCTAGAAACTGGTAATTTTAGTTTTGACATTCGGTTATTTATGGTGTCCATTCATTATTTTTCTACATTTATTTCATCATTTCAACATCATTTTTAAAAATTCTAATCATTACTTAAAAAAATTTATTGGAGTATAGTTGCTTCACAATGTGATATTAGTTTCTGTTGTAGCACAGTGAATCAGCTATATACATATATCCCCTCTCTTTTGGATTTCCTTCCCATTTAGGTCCCCACAGAGCATTGAGTAGACTTCCCTGTGCTGCACAGTAGGTTCTCATTAGTTGTCTATTTTATACATAGTGCAGATGTTCAAGCTGGATTTAGAAAAGGCAGAGGAACCAGAGATCAAATTGCCAACATCCATTGGATCATAGAAAAAGCAAGAGAGTTCCAGAAAAAACATCTACTTCTGCTTTATTGACTATGCCAAATCCTTTGACTGTGTGGATCACAACAAACTGTGGAAAGTACTCAAGGAGATGAGAATACCAGACCACCTGACCTGCCTCCTGAGAAATCTGTATTTAGGTCAAAAAGCAACAATTAGAACTGGACATGGAACAACAGACTGGTTCCATATCAGGAAAGGAGTACATCAAGGCTGTACATTGTCACCCTGCTTATTTAACTTATATGCAGAGTACATCATGTGAAATGCCAGGGTGGATGAAGCACAAGCTGGAATCAAGATTGCTGAGGGAAATATCAATAACCTCAGATATGCAGATGACACCACCCTTACAACAGAAAATGAAGAACTAAAGAGCCTCTTGATGAAAGTGAAAGAAGAGAAGTAAAAAAGTTGGCTTAAAACTCAACATTCAGAAAACTAAGATCATGGCATCCAGTCCCATCACTTCATCGCAAATAGATGGGGAAACAATGGAAACAGTGAGAGATTTTATTTTTGGGGTTCCAAAATCACTGCAGATGGTGACTGTAGCCATGAAATTAAAAGATGCTTGTTCTGTGGAAGAAAAGCTATGACCAACCTAGACAGCATATTAAAAAGCAGAGACATTACTTTGCCAACAAAGGTCCATCTTGTCCAAGCTACGGTTTTTGCAGTAGTCACATATGTATGTGAGAGTTGTACTATAAAGAAAGCTGAGCACCAAAGAATTGATGCTTTTGAACTGTGGTGTTGGAGAAGACTCTTGAGATTCCCTTGGACTGCAAGGAGATCCAGTTGATCCTAAAGGAAATCAGTCCTGAATATTCATCAGAAAAACTGATGCTGAAGCTGAAGCTCCAATACTTTGGCCACTTGATGCGAAGAACTGACTCATTTCAAAAGACCCTGATACTGGGAAAGATCGAAGGTGGGAGGAGAAAGGGATGACAAAGGATGAGATGGTCGGATGGCATCACCAACTGGATGGACCTGAGTTTGAGCAAGCTCCAGAAGTTGGTAATGGACAGGGAAGCCTGGCATGCTACAGTCCTTGGGGTCGCAGAGTCGGACACGACTGAGTGACTGAACTGAACTATAAGCAACATTTGTTAAAAGGCTTGTCTTGATGACCAACTATACCTATGGGAACTCTCTTCATTTTTGTTTTTTTTTTATAGTTTTATATAAACATCTTTTCATATTCTATCATATTCTGTCACTGTAAAATAATGGAGCATAATTTTTTGATACCCAAAAAGTGAGGTACAATGTTCCCCCCCAACACACAAAGTTCTTCAATTGGCAAATTTAGGCAAAAACACAAGTTCCCTTGCTGCAATTAGTTACTTTGGCATCTTTTAGCACTCTTGCAATGTTTCAGTGTAATCTAGGATAGTATGACGTGTGTGATAAATGTTTGCAATTTCTTCTGCAGTGTCTCTATGTGGGTGTCTAAAATGTATCTCTAAAAGCCTCATTAAATGATTTTCCTCATCTGAAGAATTACTATACATACATATATATATATATATATATACACTGAATATCTACATATTACTTTTACAAAACAAGGAAAAACACTGGGAAACTCTTCATCACTATTTCTTCTCATTTGTAAAGAAGCTCTATCTAAATATATAAGCATAGCAAATTGGCTTTAAAGTGAAAATGAATACTAGCGGATAATTACAGCAAAGGATTTCTCATAATATTTACAGCTTATAAAATGATCTATCTTTAGCCATTTGTGGTCAAATATAATTCCATGGAACATAGGCTCTGTGAGATGTTTTGTGAACTTTTTGGAGAAAAGCTCTAGGATCGGGGGCTTCCCTGGTGGTCCAGTGGTTAAGAATCCACCTTCCAGTGCAGAGGACACAGGTTCAGTCTCTGGCTGGGGCACTAAGATCCCACATGACGCAGGTCAACTAAGCACACAGTCCACAACCAGAGTGAAGCTCCCGCACCGCAATGAAACATTTCTTGTGTTGCAACTAAGAGCAGATGCAGCCAAATAAATTAGTAAATATTTCTGTAAATGTTCTAGGATCAATTAAAATTTTCAGACATATTGGGTTGGAGACAGTTTAGGAATGTCCTTACTGTAGGAGGTACCTTTGCCTTCAGCAAACTGATGGTCGCTGTGTATTTCTAAAGAGAATAGAGTAAACCACCCCGAGACGGCAAGAAGAACTAGAGACCAAGCACAGTGATAAGTCAAGTTCAGAAAGACACATGCTTCTAAAAACTTTTTTAGCCCTGCAAGATCTTTTTTTCCTTTGTTGATCGCAATAAGAGATACAGCTTCAGTGGGGAAAAAAAAGTCATGCAGGAGAGCTATTTGAGATAGGAGAGCGGGGTGAGATAGGGAGAAGAGCACAGAAAGCCAAGCACATTTGTAACATTAAAGTCTCTAAGGAGAGAAAAAGGAAGAGCAGACTCACAAGGGGGCAGAAATCAGTCTCATCAGTGATTTGGAATAAAAATGACAATAATTTCAAAAATGCAGAAGAAATGAACAAAGACAAAATTATTGGCAGATGATGCTGGCTGTAAGTCTATCTGCTCTACAAATCCCGGGTCTTCCTAGGAAGAGTCAAGCATAACAGTACAAAAGTGATACTGAAAAATCATTGACAAAGGCATCTTGAACCCAAAATCAGGCTAGGAATCCTGAAATTTTGAAATTTGAATCCTATTTGAAATCCTGAACCCAAAATCAAGCTACAAATGATTTACCATGCTCCAGGGAAAGAATGCAATTGAAAGAGATTCACATAATGATAGAAATTAAATATACAGATGGCAAATAAATGTGGTTCACCTACAAAGGATCGGATTTATTATAATTAAAATACCAGAAGGAAATGGAACATTTAGATAAAATGTTATCACTCAAAATTAAGATTTCTAAAGGGAACGGGATGTTAAGGTTTGGGGGAAACAGAAAAATAATTTTAGATATTCAAGGTAAACTACACAGAGAAAATTCCTTTAAGAACAGAGAAATGTGAATAAAAGGTATCAAAAGCACAGGAAAGGTGGGAAATAGGACCAATTATAAGCACTGTAGTCATTACTTACAGTAGTTGGGTTTAATAACTATTATAAATAGGGTTAAACAGTTCAATGAAAATGTCAAAAATACTATTTGAAACAGAAGCACTATGAAATAGTCATAATTTAATTTTATTTAGTGAATTCTAAAAATCTAAAGTTATAATAGTAATTTCAAGTGAGTAAAGATGAGGGGAAAATGAAATGAAGATAATCTTTCCTGAAAGACAACTGACATCGTTCAACTGAAGACCTTTATAATTACAAAAGTTTATACTGACAATGTTTTTAAAATACTATAAGATAATCAGAGACATAAGAAGAGATATATTTATTTGCAAAGCATTGGAGATTAAAACCTATACAATGCGTTTCATACTGGCATTGAAACAAAATTCCGAAAATAAAAAATGGCATAAAAAGGATAAAAGAAGTTGGCAGGAGTAAAACCAAATACATCAGGGTAATAAACTCAAATAGTTTAATCCCCACCCTCTTAAAAGATTCACAGATTCAATAAAAATTTTTAAAAATCAAATATTCAAATATGTGATGCCCACAAAAGATAAATCTGACTCAAGAAAATGAATAAAAGTAAAACTATTGGTGAAGATTTATCAAGCATATAGTATGAAGAAACAGTAGCATAAATTTCAGACCTAGCAGAATTTAATATAAAAAAACTAAACAAACAATGTCATATGATTTTGTTCTTTTATAATTTGAATGTTAATCAATACATAACGTCATGAATTTTTTGTCCATGTCATGTCTCATCAATACATATGATATAAAAAACTACTAGAAACAAAATGAGAAATTGATTATTGTTATGGGAAATTTAGTACTCTCCTTTCTACCATCTAGGGAAGGGAATGGCAACCAATTCCACCATTCTTACGTGGAGAATCCCCTGGACAAAGGAGCCTGGCAGGCTACAGACCACGTGGTCACAAAGAGTCGGACACCACTGAGTGATCAACACTTTTCCACCCTGGATAGATCAAATCTAAACAGGATCATTTAGGATCTGGACAAAATCTTTACTAGGGCTAATTTCTTTAAACTACCCAAAGGAGTTCCCTGATAGCTCAGTTGTTAAAGAATCGGCCTGCAATGCAGGAGACCTCAGTTCGATTTTTGGGTGGGGAAAATAATCTGGAGAGGGGAAAGGCTACCCAGTCCAGTGTTCTTGAGCTTCCCTTGTGGCGCAGCTGATAAAGAATTTGCATGCAATTCAGAAGACCTGGGTTCAGTCCCTGAGTTGGGAAGATCCCCTGGAGAAGGGAAGGCTACCCATTTCAGTATTTTGGCTTGGAGAATTCCATGGACTATATAGTGCGTGGGGTCGCAAAGAGTCGGATGTGACTTTCACTTTCACCCATAGAACATTTACCAAAATTGACTTTATATATCACATGTGTGTGCTTGATCATGTCCGATCCTTTGAGACACCATGAACTAGAGCCCACCAGGCTCCCCTGTCCATGGAATTTTCTAGGCAAGAATACTGGAGTGGATTGCCATTTCCTCTTGCAGAGGATCTTCCGACCCAGGGATCGAACCCAGGTTTCCTGACTGTATCTCCTACATTGGCAGGCAGATTCTTTACCACGTGAGCCACCTGGGAAGCCTCCACATGATATGCTAGATCACATAAAAATCACTCAAATATTCTAAAACATGATTTCTTTATTTATGTTATATGATCACAAAGCCATAAAGTTAGAAAGAAAGAAAATCACCAGGAAAAAAAGGTAAATGAAAGTGAAATTCTTCAACACAGACTACACTTCAAAAAACAGTGAAAATGAAAGTAAACCATAAAACCTATTACAGAAATTAGTGAAACAGAAAACTGCACAATTAATCCTCATTTAATCCTAACAAGAGTCTTATCTTTACTTGCAGACAAGATAAAGGAGAATCAGAAAGGTTACATGACCTCTGGTTGTGTAACAGCATGAAAGTGTCCAAACCAGGACTTCAATTCAGATCTTGTCTTCTATTTCAGGTAAATTTTCAAGATACCCCGTTGGCTCTCTGTTGAGTAAACTAAGATCATAATCAAAAAGTATTTAATTAGCCAATCTCTTGGTTCTAAGACTTTTTCAGTTTTTTGAAACTTGGATGAATCTTGAAATGATTTCTTTTAAAAATGATGTACTTTCATTGCCTGAGGAGAGGCAAATTAACAACACAAGAAAATATCTGATTAGCTTTTCTCCACAATTGAATTAACTTTAATAAGAATGTGTGCAGCTGGGCTTTAATTTAAATTCAAATCCTTCATTTGTATTTTAAAAAACCTTTACAAAGCACTGAAATACAAGAAAGCCATTGTGTGCGCAATAAAAAGAAACTTCCACAAGAAAAGCAAAAATCAAGGCATTTAGAAATTGCTAGGTTTCCTGGAGTAGATGGTACTTTTAAAGACTAGGTGAAAGATGTGACTGATTCTTTAGAAGGCCCATCATTCATGTACAAAGGTCAATCAGTGACTAACATTTAAGGTCAGCTGCTTGTCTTGATGAAAGTTGTTATTCACTTACAATTCCTTTTTAAAACATTGAAATGCCCACAAATCTGTTATTCTTTTTGCACCATGAAATTACTGTGCCATTTTCAAAATGCTTCACAGATCAAGGATTATGGGAAAGGCTCTGAACATTTATGGGTTATAATGATGCCTATTTTAAAACAGCAAAAGAAATTATGAAGAATTTGCAGGCACTATTTATGAAAAAGACTTAGATTTGTTATGGATAATAAAATTAATAAATATTTGCTAATTTTAATTTTTTCTCAATGTGGGCATTTTATATAACATTTCTACTCCCAACACTGTTATTTACTTACTGCCAATCATTGGTCTGTGGGGTCGCAAATAGTCAAACACATCTTGGCGACTGAACAACAGCAACAAAATCATTGGTCTGCTTCATCACTGAATGTCTTAAATCTAGGAAAAAGGCTATGCTAGTTATATCAGGATGTAAGCACTTTTTTCTGGACCCATCATTATCCCTTTCTACAGAGCTGTCAAGAGAAAAGAAATCGACATTCATCCACTGCTACCTGTTTCTGAAGTTTCAATTTGTGGTTATTTCACTGAACACACCAACTCAAATTTATTCTATTAGGATAGGGAGATTAAAGCTGACAGAAGCTTTAATCATCACAGAGCCTGAAATATCAGTTTCATTTCTACTGAGTGTTCAAATAAAGTTAACAACAAATATAATATTATGAAAAATGATGGAAATAATTAGGCTTCTCTTTCAGGAGGTACGTATATCACTTTCAGTTTCCGATTTTTAAATGTTACTTCTAGAGTCTGTTCAAAATACTGAATTGAAATACTACCCCATGAAGAAAAACCAATTAAAGTATATTTCCTGGCCTCGTCAATAATTAACACAATCTTTCAAAATAAAAAAAGGAACTTCCTTCTTAAACCTTAATTTGTCAAATGCTTAAATATCAACCTTCCCTTGTTGCATGTTGAGAAAGCATTTCGGACTGTAAAGGTTAAGTACATTACTAGTGTATTTAAGTTACAGATTTCAATTTCCTCTACAAATTTACCATCCAGCTTGGAAGGGGCCTAGCACACCTTAGCCGTCAATTTGTCTCCATCAGGACCGAAAGGCAGGCCCTCATAATAACCCGATAAATGTGTTTCCAGTGGGCAGAAGTACAGTGCCAAGACATGAAGTAGAATGATTCAGAATTAAAAGATGTGGTGCTAGGAGAGGAAAGGATTTTAAAAACATGCTTGGATCCCTCAATAAGTCTTTCTGGATTTATTATCATTATTTTCTTTTAGGATTTCATAGGGATATTTCCCAGGGCACTCTTTTGCCCATCGTCATTGAAACCAGAAGAATCATTTTCCCACTGTGCTGAGAGAAAAGTCTCAACGTTGAGACACTGCTATTATTTTTCACAAGTTCTCCAAAGCAGGCATCATCACTCACCCTGACACCCTCTCTAAACCCTTCCTCTCCTAAACAGAAGCAAAACAGGTTGGCAGACCTGTAACAAAGGAACAGTGCAGCTCTTATTAATCCTGCTGGTGAATATCAGTCACCCAGGGATAGTGTTAACAGTGCAGATTCTGATTAAGTAGGTCTGGGGTGGGGTCTGAAATTCTGCCTTTCTGATGAGTTTCCAGATGATGTGATGCTGCTATTGTGGATACAAGGACCACACTTTGAACAGTAAAGGCACCTTGTACCTTGCTTGCGACTGGGCATTGGTATTCAACTCAACTGAGTCAAATCCCCCCATTATTCAGCTATGAGATCCTTCACAAGTCATCACCCTGAGTGCAATTTCTTTCTGGGTACAGTGAGAACACCTACTGAGTATTTCTTAAAACATTATACGATTCATGATAAATTTATGTGATGCCCTTAGAACAGAAGCAAATGCTCAGTAAAAGTTAATGATTACTATGATAGGATATGGACTTCCCAGGTGGTGCCTGTTGTAAAAAACAACAACAAACTCACCTGTCAATGCAGGAGACATAAGAGATGAGGGTTGGATCCCTGGGTCCAGAAATTTCCCTGGAGGAGGGCACGGCAACCCACTCCAGTATTTTTGCCTGGGGAATCCCATGGACAGAGGAGTCCGGAGGACTAACAATCCATCCATAGGGTCACAAAGAGTCAGACATGATTGAGCATACGTGATAGAATACAAATACAATACAGAGTGGGGCCAGATTAACTTTTTTTGGTTTCGTACAAGATAAAAAGCTTTAGTTGCAAATATTCTATTCCTTTGTGAAGCTCGCTCAGTCGTGTCTGACTCTTTGCGACCCCATGGACTGTAGCCTACCATGCTCCTCCATCCGTGGGATTCTCCAGGCAAGAATACTGGAGTGGGTTGCCATTTCCTTCTCCAGGAGATCTTCCCAACCCAGGGATCGAACCCTGGTCTCCCGCATTGTAGGCAGACGCTTTACCAAAACTATACAAAGAAAAGGATTTTGATGAAATAGGATAAAAATCACAGGAGGCAAAGGTAACTTCTCATAAAATCAAGGAAAACTGGTGATGCTCAGAAAATAAAAACCAGTTATTAACAGTTACAAAAGGATCAAGGCAAACAGTCTGCAAGGGAACAAACCACATCAAATTTCTCTTGAACCATATACCAAGTGGCTTCCGTCTCGTAAGTTAATAGCCAGCTCAGACATTTCAAGTTGGGCAGAATATTATTTCTGTCCACTTCACACAATGATGAAGTCCTTTATTTAATAAATACAAGATCAGAGAAAGGGACCGTCTCCATTCAAAGAACACAGTTATAGAGCCATCTAGCCCTACAGGTAACCCTCAAGCTATAGATAAAACAGAGTCATCCCTGAAATCAAATGAAATCTGTCATCTCAGAGGTCACTTCCCAGCTGAATTTTCATTGTTAAAGCAAAGAGAGATGAAGTGTTAACTGGTAGGAACAGAACTAATTTAGAATTTGAGAAGATGCATAAGCCAACAATCTACCCATTTATAAAGAAGCGGTTTTCCCAATCCTGCACCAGGACTGTGTCCTAAAGCAGTCTGCACACGGCAGGTTATTGTCACCTTCTGTCACTTTGTGACATCAGCCCTCCATCAGACATGATGATTAAAATCTACAACCTTTCATTTGGTAAAACAGGAAAGGTAATCACGGGAGCTGCAATTGTGTCACCGAAAAAACATCTCTGGCTTCAAAAAATAAGTAGGCTGCCTCAGCCTCTCCATTTATCTCTCTGCAGGGGGCCATTATGGGTGACAATGTTCTGTCCCGGAAGCATTATCTCTGAATAATTACCTGCCTCTACTCTCTCTGCACTGATGTAGCAGCAGCTCTTTTAATCTGGTATATGGCAGGATTCACAGATTGTACCTTATTACAATAAAAAATGCCTTTGCCACCCTCTACAAAAAAACGAGAGTAACTGTTAGCCATGTCTGGAACCAGGCTGCAGTTCAGTTCACTTGCAGCCTGTCGATGGGGAGGGTTCCTTGTCTCTTCCTGAGTCACTTATCAACAAAAGAATCTGCGGGTGGCTCCAGCTGATTGCAGCGCCCAGGATTTGAAGGGAAATCAAATCCTTGATGCTGGACCCTCCTGTCTAACTCTCAGGAAAGTCACAGATTTAAGAGAAATAAAATGCAGAGCGGCTCAAGCCCCATGGCAGCACTGGACACAGTTATTCCTTTGATTTTATTCTGCCTCAGCATTTGGGTTTCAGTCTGTGACCAACCCTAGGTGTGTCTACAATCCTGAGCTCTCCATCCACAGACGCTTCTCTTTCCTTTTGGAGTGACAGTTTATTTTTACATCATTTCAGGTGAACACTTACAGGCTCTGAGCAGGGAAAATGAAATGCATTGTAGTTATTAGAGCATAGAATGTAAATGTTGGCCTAAACTGGAGATAAATTCAGGAAGAAATGGTGTTTGCTTTCACTAAAGCAAAGGTTTTCACGTTTGAACAGGAATAGCAACAAGAAACCAGCAGAAACATTTTTTTCCAAATGAAATTATTGATAGATCCTTACTAAATAATACATATGTAAGTGAAATTTACCTGGAAGAAGCAAGAGATAGGGGTATTGGAAAAGCAACAAATCCAGATTTTTCTCTCTCCAAAGTAACCTTTCTAAGATCCCTCCAGGATATCTCCAGAATACCTCTAGGAACCCTGGGGGCTCTGGGTCACCCTGTACCCATGACTGCTCTGAATGAATACAAGGCCCTGTATATATTGCTATTTTCAATAGACTGCAGAGGGACATGTTTAATCAGCGTAATGGAATATTTATTAAATTGGTTACTTTAATTGTTTTATTCAATAAGGTATTTTGAATGAGATTTAAAACAGACTCAAAAGGCTATAAGCATATATGCAAAAAAGTAAGATTTCATTCCTTTAAGATGTTCTACATTCTGAAGCTGGAGCAGCTGCTATGGAAAACAGTATGGTGGTTCCTCAAAGAATTAAAAATAGAATTACCATGTGCTGGGCTGTGCTGCGCTAAGTTGCTTCAGCCATGTCTGACTCTTTGCGACCTTATGGACTGTAGCCTGCAGGCTCCTCTGTCCATGGGATTCACAGACAAGGATACTGGAGTGGGTTGCCATGCCCTCCTCCAGGGGATCTTCCCAACTAAGGGATCAAACTCTCATCTCTTACATCTCCTGCATTGGCAGGCTGATTCTTTACCACTAGCGCCATCTGGGAAGCCCAGAATTACCAGTGAGCCACGAATCCCACTCCTGGGCACATATCCAGAGAAAACAATAATTTAAAACAATACAAGCACCCTTATGGTCATAACAGCGCTATTTACAAGAGCCAAGACATGGAAGCAACCTAAATGTCCATCAACAGATAATGGATAAAGAAGACGTGGTATACATGCACGGTTACTACTCAGCCATAAAAAAGAATGAAACAATGCCATCTGCAGCAACATGGATGGAAGCAGAGATAATCAGATTAAGTGAAGCCAGTCAGAAAGAGAAAGACAAATACTCTATGATATCATTTACATGTGGAACCTAAAATAGGTCACAAATGAACCTATCTATGAAACAGAAACAGATTCACAGACAAAGAGAACAGACTTATGGTTGCTAAGGGAAAAGAGAGGCGAAGGGCATGGAGTAGGAGGTTGGGGTTAGTAGACGTAAGCCGTTATACGCAGAATGGATACACATCAGTTCTGACTGTATAGCACAGGGAACTATATTCAGTACCCTCTGATAAACCATAATGGAAGAAAACATTTTAAAAGAAAAAAATAAATATATATAGTGTTAATATATATTATATATATATAACAATCATTTTGCTGTATAGCAGGAATTAACACAACATTGTAAATCAACTATTCCTCAATAAAAATAAAAATAAATAAGTAAAATGTTCTACATGCAGATTATTCAGCAGACTACCCTGATGATTGCCAACATGAAGGAGAAAGTTCTCACGTCAATTGTCCATTTTACAATCTCGTCTTGCCTTGGATCCAGGCAATGAGAAGTTTACGTGTGATTGCAATGATCTTCTTTACAGCTTTGGAACTGCAATGACTCAAAGCTAAACTCATTACCCATCCTCGGATAAAAATCAACAGGAGACCTGAGTTTTATAATTTTATAGGATCATCTATTCAGGAATCTATATGGAAACCATATAGAAGAGAGCAACTAAATGCATTTACATCCCTTTTTAAAAATAATGACACAGTGTTTCTGCATGTGGGATGAGAAATAAAATAGAATTCTGCATTAGGTATTTGGACAGAAATAAGAAAACAATTTCAGTACAAGAAAATATGAGATAATTCATTTAACAAACTTTTTAGACTTTTAGAAAGAAACAGTAGGTATTCATCATCCTAGCAGAAGATTTCTTAAGAGGTAATCCCTAAAAATTTCTTACAGATTGTTGATCATACACTAAATATTAGATCACTCTGTCATAGGGTCAAGTTAAATGAATAAACCACAGATTACATTATTGTATCAATTTTTATAGTTTTCTTCAAATTTATGATGAGTTATTTTTAATAGGAAAGATTAAAATGTACAAGCTAACTGCAGAATAAAATCCATATTAATAATGTTAATCACAATGACAGAAATTACCTGTTATTAATGAATTCACATTTTGTTCATCTGTCTGCAAAACAGAATCTACTCTGTTAGAGAAAAGAGCATAAATAATGGAAAATTCCCATATTATTGCTAATTGACTTTAGAATTAAGTCACAGGTACAGGAAAATATATACACACACACCAACGTCACTCTAGATTCAATTTTTCTTTTTCCTTTTAGATCAATGTCAGGAATATAGAACTAAATCCATGGAAGAAGGCCCTGTATTCACTGAAATAAAGATTTTCCACTCATATCCACCCTGTCTTCAATCCATTAAAACATTTCCTCCCATTTTTTCTTGTTCTATCTCTTTGCTCCAACCAGCCCAGGCCCTTGACCTGGGGATGCCCATCTTCAGTTAAATCTGCGCTGCCGCTGGCTGATTTCCTTGTCTGATCCAGGCTTTAGGGATAATCCGCCAAACTTTCCCACTTCCTGATTTCAATGATCCCTTCCATCCCTAATTTGTCATGACCAACAGTTTTAGATAAAATCTGCTTTTTTAACCCCAGAGAAGTCGTTGAGGGTAAAAAAGTTTTGAAAAAAGCTTTCTTTTTGTATTATCTTCACATCAACACGTTAAGACTCTGAAAATCTCCAGTCTCCAAAGTCTTGTGAAGAGATGGACAAGAGCATTTTAAAGGCAGAATAAAGGCTCTAGAGTGTGGGAACATTTTTCAACGAGTAGGCACAGCTCATTTTAGGCTTAGCTTCAATCTGGGCTCAATCAGCTTCCTTATCTCTTTTCAAGTGAGGTGAAATATAGTCAGAAGGGTTGTAACTCTGAATTTCTATTACCTAAAAATCTAGCTTTTTGTGAACTGTGAAACCAAGACTCCAGGTCACAATTATATTTTGCTGGAAGATCTTGAGGTCTATAAGGGGTTCAGGTGAGAAATGGCAACCTGAATGAAAAAGAAACAAAAAATGGCAATATTGAGCCTTCAGGCCAGAGATCAAGTCATAACAGTGAACGTATTCTATAAGGCCCAACCCTCATTTGCAAATTTTGGAAAGTTGGGAAGAAACAAATCTTGATGTATATATACAGAGTCATTTATAGCCAAATCATAAAAATTGTAATTCTATCGTACTCTGGATTTTGTGATGTTTGTGGTGTCTGTCTGCTTTAAAAAAGTATGTTGGACTTCCCTGGTGATGCAATGGTTAAGAATATACCTGCCAGTGCTGAGGACACGGGTTCAATCCCTGGTCTAGGAAGATCTCACAAACCCGGGTGCAACTGGGCCTGTGTGCCACAACCACTGAAGCCTGGACGCCTTGAGCCTGTGCTCCGCAATAAGAGAAGCCACAACAATGAGAAGCTGGTGCGCTGTGGCTAGAGTGGACCCTGCTTGTCACAATCAGAGAAAGCCTGCACGCAGCAACGAAAAGCCAGCACAGCCAAAAGTAGATGCAATCGGTAAGATGAAAACAAGTATGTTGATTTCCCTTTTCATCCTAAACAGAAATTAATCTTAACTAATTTTGTCCCTGTAATTTTTAATTCAATTTAGTAAAAGAGACTCGCAAAATGTGGGCCCAGGACTTAGATCTACTTACTTACTCCAGGTAATGATGCATACCCAGTATTAAAATGTCAAAACCAGAAAAAAATTCAGACCATAATATGAAAATCATATAATTGTGTTCATGGGCCATTTAAGTAGAAAAATGGATTAAATGAGGAAACAAAGATGAATGTTACATGTGGTCAAAATCTCTTAATACAGTATACAGCCATTAAAAACAACATATCCAGACTACATTACAAAGTGGGATAAACTGTAAGATCTCATATAATTGCAAAAAGCAGCATATAAAGTTGTGTTTAAAAACTAATTCATGTCAATGTATGGCAAAACCAATACAGTATTGTAAAGTAAAATAAAGTAAAAAAAAAAAGAAAAAAGAAAAGAAAAAAACCTAATTTCCATTATTTTAAAATGATGCAAAGGAAAGTCAACATGGAAATTATACACTAGTCAGCTTTTTAGGTTTATGCTGGTAGGTGAAGTACTAGCAGTAAAAGAAATACCTTCTAAGTATTATTCTTTTACAGACTGTAAAAGTCTAAAAAAATTCATGGGCCTACATAAGCTACTCAGAAAAAGATTCTGATTTATTGATTTATATCCTTGTGACTATGTCAAAGAATATTTCCCTGTGGCACTGTATTAGTTTTCTCTCTTTCTTTCTTTTAAGATTTTTTTTGATGTCTACCACTTCCCTGGTGGCTCAGATTGGTAAAGAATCTGCCTGTAATGCAGGAGACCTGGCTTCAATCCCTGAGTTGGGAGTTTACCCTAGGGAAGGAAATGGCAACACATTCCAGTGTTCTTGCCTGGAGAAGTCCACGACAGAGGAGCCTGGCGGGCTACAGTCCGTGGAGGCTCAAAGAGTCGGACACAACTGAGTGACTAACACACCATTTTAAAACTCTTTACTGAATTTGTTACAGTATTGCTTCTGCTGTTTATGTTCTACATTTTGGCCACCAGGCATGTGGGATTTTAGCTCCCTGAGGACCAGGGATTGAGCCCACACCCCTGAATTGGGAATATGAAGTCTTAACCGTTGGGCCCACCAGGGAGGTCCCTGTACTAATTTTCTTTTGCTGCTAAAACAAATTTCCACAAACTCTGTGGCTAAACATGACACAAAATGTCCTACCTTATAGTTCCAGGGATCAGAAGTCTAAATGGACTTCACTAGGCGAAAATAAAGACGTCAGCAGAACTGAGTCCTCTGGGAACTCTACGGTCAAATAATCCCTTGCCTTTTCAAATTTTGGGAGGCCCATCACATTCCTTGGCTCCGGCCCCATTCCTCCATCGTCCAAGTCAACAACGAAAAGTCAATCCCCATGTCACCTCCTTCTGATTCTAAGTCTTCTGTCTCCTCTTCCCCTTGTGAGAACCCTTGTAATTAACACTGGGCCAACCCAGATGATTCACTACACTCTCTTGACTGTAGCCCACCAGGCTCCTCTGTCCATGGGATTTCCCAGACAAGAATCCTGCAGTGGGCTGCCATTTCCTTCTCCAGAGTATCTTCCTGACCCAGGGATCAAACCTGGGTCTCTTGCAACTCCTGCTTTGGCAAGAGGGTTCTTCACCACTGCACCACCTGAGAAGCCCCGTTAGCAATCTTAATTTCATGTGCCACTTTTTCCTCCTTCCCACATAATCTGGCATAATCACAGGTCCTAGGGGATCAGGACATGACTATCTCTGGGGACTATTATTCTCCTACCACAGTTATTCATGGATTGCCTAATCAGGTCACGGTGTCCTCATACTGTGAATCTGAAACATATGCTACATATCAATATTGCTATGGGAAGATGGCACAACATGTAATCAAAGATTCTCAAGATCAATATAACTTGAAATGCTGTTGTAGCCAGTAAACATTGTTTCATTTGCCCAGAAGGGCTATTTGAAATCTTTTTTTTTTTTTCATCACACCATGGGGCCTGTGGGGTTTTAGTTCCCCAACCAGGAATGGAACCCTCGGAGTCTTAGCTACTAGACTGTCAGGGAAAACCTTCTTTTAAGTCTTAAACTGTTACTTATCACCACCCTGGCACTGCCCCTGGGGTGAGCCGAGTTCAATACTCCATCAGTTCTCTCTTTGGACGTATGTGTATGCTCAGTCGAATCCAACTCTTTACAACCCCAGGGACTGTAGCCCATCAGGCTCCTCTGTGCATGGAATTTTCCAGGCGAGAATACTGGAGTGGATTGCCATTTCCTACTCTGAGGGATCTTTCTGACCCAGAGATGGAACCCTCGTCTCTGTGTCCTCTGCATTGGCCGGTGGATTCGTTACCACTGGCACCAGCTGGGAAGCTCTTGGACATAAGAACTGGTTCAAAATTGATCATGGTTCCAAGTTAAGGTGACACACCAGCTATTGTTTCTGCCTTGAGCTACAGGGGCGTTTTCTCCACGCCCTCGTTTTCCTTTGTGAGGGCACAGAAAAATATAACCTTAGGTGATGCTAGCACCCATGACCCTTCTGCATGGAGGATAATTCATCTACAGCAGGCAAGATTAAGATCAAAATTCTAACACAGCAGAAATGTATGTGCTGGGGGCAGCTTTGTGTGGTCATGTGCTTGCATCCATGTATGTAAGTGTGTGTGTTTGTGTGTGTGTGCGTGTGTGCACGCACACCTGCATATAAGAAAGAGAGAGACACATGTAAAGGTTTTTCCACTAGTTCTAAAGCTCATCTTCACCCCTGTCCTTCCAGGTTATGTAAGCACATAACTCCTTTGTTTCTGGTTGAACTAGGATTCTACCATTTATGTCCAAAAGACTCAGTTAACATGGATGTTGTGTAATATTGCTATATCCTTAGCACTGTAACTAATGGCAAAGGAATGAAATACATAATCAAGAAAGCTAGACATTTTCAGGACATGAAATCCAAACAACTTGTAATATCTCCCACACTGGGGATTGCTCTTCAATGTGATCCGGCAGCAGTAATGTCATACCTTTTTGTTACTGAGAGTCTGTGATCTAGAGTAAGCATCAACCATGGTCTTAGGAAACTTCTGCATATTCATCGCCTACACTGAACAAATAAAAGCCACTACTCTCACTCACAGCATTCCTCTCAGTCCAGTTTATGCCGTGGTGTCATTTCTATGATTCTGGATTGAACCAGAATCTAGAAGCAACATCAAAGTTCAAATAACAGCCCCGTAAATCATTCCATTAAGGTAACCATTAAGAAGAGCCCACTTGTCACTTTATATTGCCAATGGAATTAATTGCATTGAATAAAGAAATGTATACATGAATGGATACATGTATGATAAACAGTTTCAAGCCCAGGAAGGTAGAGCTCGGTTCATTCAAGATTAATAATCCCAGAAGTTATTGCTGCTTCATGACCTATTTGTCTATCTACTTTACTATTTCTTCAGGTTATGTGCTCTGTCACACTGCTTGGAATTTTCTTTGATAATTTACCCCTGTCCCTCATAATTCCAGGACTCATATGGACAATAACTAGCTAAAATTAAAACAATAATGACATGACTGAATGTTGATTGGAAAGAAGTTTATGGACTATCTAAACCTTAGTTTGGAGCCACCGAGGAATTGCAAAACTCCAATTATATTTCTTTATTAAATTTTTATATATATTAATAAAATTCAAAAAGAACTTTATTAGCATACAAGTTAAATTTCCTTCTGTTCTTGTTCCTATACTCCTGTTATTTCTAGAATGGCAGGTTACACTCTTCTGAGCATTCAGGACTGCAACATTTATTAATCAGAATGGAAACCTGTCATGAGTAGAGAATAAAACCCAGAGCATTATAGAAGAAATGTCACTCTGTTCAAAGAGAAACACAGGAATGGAATTTTTCCCCCCTCCTTGAAATTTTATGTTTCAAATTTTCTAATAAGAAACTTCAATGATAAATTCTCATGCCTCAGAAGAAAATGGTTTTGAGTTTGGTGTGTCATTTCATTCCAAACTCAAATCTTGCGAACACATTAAAAAAAAAAAAAAAAGGCCAAGACAACCTACTAAATGGGAGAAAATACTTGTAAATGATAAGACCAATAAGGGGTTAATATCCCCTTACATCCTCATACATCAACTCAACAACAACTCAACATCAAAAAGCAGACAATCCAGTTAAAAAAAGGACAGATCTAAATAGACAGTTTCCCAGAGAATACTCACAGATGGTCAACAAGCACAGAAAAAGGTATTCCACATCATTAATCATTAATCATCAGAGAAACGCAAACTAAACACCACACTTAGATATCACCTCACATCAGTCCGAAGAGCTATCACTGAGAAGGACCACAAATGTTGGCAGGAAAGCAAAGAGAACCCACTACACTGTCGGTGGGAATGTAACTTTGTACAGTGACCATGGAAAATAGTCTGGAGGTTTCTCAAACAACTGAAAATAGAACTACCATATGACCTAGCAATTCCACTGCTGGGTATTTAATCCTAAAGAAAGCAAAAACACTAATTCAAAGAGATTCATGAACCCGATTTTCACAGCAGCATTATTTACAGTTGCCGAGAAATGGATGCTACCTAAGACTCCATCAACAGATGAACAGATGAAGAGGTAGGTATGTGTGTGTGTTTATGGGCATGTGTGTGTGTGTGTGTGTGTGTGTGTGCATATATACATACATAGAATAGAATACTACTCAGCCATCAAATTTAAACAATGAAATTTTGACATTTGCAACAACAAGGATGGACTTGGACAATATTATTCTAAGTGAAATAAGTTAGACAAAGAAAGACAAATACTACTAATGTATGTTATTTATATGTGGAACCTAAAGCCAAAACTAACTAGTGAGTATAACAAAAAAGAAACAGACTCACAGATATAGCGTATAAACCAGAGGTTACCAGCGGGGAGAGGGGAGGAGGGAGGAGCAAGATGGGGTGGGAGATTAAGAGGTAAACTATGAACTATAAAATAAACAAGCTACAAGGACATACAGTACAACACAGGGAATATAGCCAACATTTTACAATAACTATACATGGAATATAACATTTAAAAATGATAAATCACTATGTTATACATCTGAAACTTACACAAATATTGCACATCAACTACAGAGAAAAAGAAGTCACATCATAAGTTACAAATACAACTGGATATCACCAAGTATTTCTACATTTGATTACTACTTGGATAATTGACTAGTTCAACTATTAAACCATACAATGTAGAATTAAGGCACATCTAACGCAAAATATATTTCTTAATAAGCTGCTCTGACCTCTCTGTAAAAGTGTTTTGGTTTTACACAGTGGTTTTAATATCACACCTTTTGTTGATATCTTGCAGTTCTTTGAGAACCCAGTAAAAGAAACCATAGGCCCCATCTTTATAAAAATATAAAAAGGTATGTACAGTTAGTTTCCACTATTATATGAGTTACTTATTGCCCTGACACCCAACCATAAACTGCCAGAATTGTGTGAATTTCAGATTAAGAATCCTGGGATATAGAAGTCTAAGAATCTTTCATTATAATATAAATTAATTTTGGTTGGAAAAGCACATCACAGATTAGTTCTCAGAAAGCAACCCGTGAAGGCTGAAAGTCAGACTAAGGGCCCTGGGCAACTGAGGACCAGGGAAGGATAATATTGTGAAAGAGGTTCAACCTCAGCATTCACACCCAAAAGCTTCATAATTACACTGGATCCATTCTAAAATACAGATTCTTACTGCTACCTCAGATATACAAAAACTTGGATGGAGCAAATCTCTGAATAAATATAGCATACTCTTTTATATTTCTGTACCTCCTGATGGGGCTTCCTGTTTTGAAAATTCTTTATCCTTTTCACTAAGAGCATAATTTTTCCCATGCCCCCAGCCCCCACTGCTTCACTGCTTTTCCACCTTTTCAACAGAGCATCCGGCAAAGACCCCACAGGACAGTCATTTTTCTGCAACTCTCAAGCACTCCCAAAGGCCCATTTGCTCTGTGGGGAGTAGGACAAAAACAAAAGTGTCCGTCCTTATGTGGCAGGACTCTGCCCATTACACAACTCTGCAGAGCAGTGATTCTAACTGTGGCCACACAGCGAAGTCACCAGTGAGCTTTTAAAATCCCTGATGCCCAGGCCATCTCGCAGATCGATTAAGTCAGGTGGGAGCTCAGGTTGGTATTTTTAAAATACTTCTTCAACAAATTCTAAGTCTCCTCTCTGGATTCTCAGAGAACAAAGCCCATGCAACTTTGATCTTTTCCAGAAAACCTTCATTACTTGAATCTGAAGTATGGTATAAATCTTTTTTTTTTGGTCTGTTTTCCGACCATCTTCCCTCATCTGGCCCCTTTTCAACACTTAGATCTGGCCAAGAAGAAATCCTTAGAGAGTGTCCCTGATTCCCTTATCTGAAGCTGGCCGCATATCCCACCTTGGCCGTTTTATCTTGACTTCCTTCTCCTAATGCTCAGAGAACTTATTTGTTTTCTTTGTTAGACTTCCCTGGTAGCTCAGATGGTAAAAGCGTCTGCCTACAATGTGGGAGACCTGGGTTTGATCCCTGGGTCAGGAAGATTCCCCTGGAGAGGGAAATGGCAACCCACTCCATTTTCTATCGCCTGGAAAATCCCATGGATGGATAGAGGAGCCTGGTAGGCTCCATGGGGTCACAAAGAATCGGACACAATTAAGCAACTTCACTTCACTTCACTTTTCCAACCAAACTGACCACAAGCTCTCTGAGAGCCCTGATACTAGCTGCCTACTTATTCTTTTATCTTAGGCACCTAGACCTGTTCTAGGCACACAGTAGGGCCCCAATAAATATAGGTCAAATGTGTGAATAAATTAAAGAATGAGGTGAATGAATACTGATCTTATTTTCTCTCTAACATTCTATGGCCTTGAGTTCACCTGTTGTGTCGTCTACTTAAACCGCAGCAATTCCTCACAACTGCAGGCTGGTTTTCCAGTTAACAAAACAGTTTCCTATGTGCCATCTTACCTGTCCCTCACAGCATTTTAGAGGAAGCAGCAATTATAATACAGAGATAAAACCGACAGTCTGTAACGTAACATGAAACTTCCCAGGGCCACACAAACAATGAACAGGATAAGCACAAGCACGCTGTGAGGTTCTCGTGGGCCATGTGGCCATGTCTCGAACATGGCCCCAGGACTGGAAAGCGGCTGGCAGGATGAGGTTACAGATGCTGAGAGGAAGCACAGCACTGTAGCGCCGTGTGTGAGCATCTCAATCCAAACATGAGGTCAATGCCTGTCAAGGGTTTGCCCAGGGATCACATGAGTAATGGGAGGAACACTTGGGAGAGGGTTAAATAATGTCAGTACGTTCCAGCCCTGTCACGCCTTTGTGCAGCCACAAGACTTTAGGCCTCCGACCACACCCAGGACTCTCTTCCACTATAGTCCTTCCGGGTTTCTCTCTTTATGCAACAGAATCATCCAGAATAGTGGATTTAGAGTCACGCATGAATTACACTCCTTGGGTTTTGCCTCTTTATAATTATAGTAAACTATACTCAAGTGTGTAAGTTTTGCCATCATCTCGCTATCATGACAATGATCCTGAAAGTCAGTTGCTCAGTCGTGTCCGACTCTGTGACTCACGGACAGTAGCCTGTCATCAGGCTTCTCTGTCCATGGACTTCTCCAGACAAGAATATTGAAGTGGGTAGCCATTTCGTTTTCCAGGGGATCTTCCCGATCCAGGAATCGAACCAGGGTCTCCTGCAACGCAGGCAGATGCTTTACCATCCGAGCCACCATCTGGGACAGCCAGATTGTACCTGTACAGTCTGTACCATCTGGGACAGCCCACTGGGACTATCACTTCCATCCAGTTGCTCAGTCATGCCTGACTCTTTGCGACCCCATGGACTGCAGCACGCCAGACTTCCCCGTTCATCACCAACTCCCAGAGTTTACTCAAACTCATGTCCATCGGACCAGTGATGTCATCCAACCATCTCATCCTCTGTCACCCCCTTCTCCTCCTGCCTTCAATCTTTCCCAGCATCAGGATCTTTTCAAATGAGTCAGCTCTTTGCATCAGGTGGCCAAAGCATTGGAGTTTCAGCTTCAGCATTAGTCCTTCTAAAGAATATTCAGGGTCAATTTCCTTTAGGATTGATTGCAGTCTTTGAAGTCCAAGGGACTCTCAAGAGTCTTCTCCAACACCACAGTTCAAAAGCATTAATTCCTTAAGGCTAAGCTTTCTTTATAGTCCCACTCTCACATTCACACATGACTACTGGAAAAACCATAGCTTTGACTATACTGACTTTTGTCGGTAAGGTAATGTCCCTGCTTTTTAATGTGTTGTTTAGGTTTGTCATAGCTTTTCTTTCAAGGAGCAAGTGTCTTTTAATTTCATGGCTGCAGTCAGCATCTGCAATGATCTTGGACCCTAAGAAAATAAAGTCTCTCACTGTTTCCATTGTTTCCCCAACTATTTGCCATGAAGTGATGGAACTGAATGCCATGATCTTAGTTTTCTGAAAGTTGAGTTTTACCAGCTTTTTCATTTTCCTCTTTCACTTTCATCAAGAGGCTCTTTAGTTCCTCTTCGATTTCTGCCATAAGGGTACTGTCATCTGCCTATCTGAGATTATTGATATTTCTCCAGACAATCTTGATTCCAGCTTGTGCTTCATCCGGTCCAGCATTTCACATGAAGTACTCTGTATATAAGTTAAATAAGCAAGGTGACAATGTACAGCCTTGACGTACACCTTTCTAAATTTGGAACCAGTCCCTTGTTCTATGTCTGGTTTTAACTGTTGCTTCTTGATCTGCATACAGATTTCTCAGGAGACAGGTAGGGTAGTCTTCTGGTATTCCCATCTTTCTAAGAATTTTCCATAGCTTGTTTTGATCTACACAGTTAAAGGCTTTGGTGTAGTCAATGAAGCAGAAGTAGATGTTTTTCTGGAATTCTCTTGCTTTTTCTATGCTAAAACGGATGTTGGCAATTTGATCTCTGGTTCCTCTGCCTTTTCTAAATCCAGAGTTAACATCTGGAAGTTCTTGGTTCATGTACTGTTGAAGCCTAGCTTGGGAATTTTCAACATTACTTTGCTAGTACGTGAGATAAGTGCAATTGTGTAGTAGTTTGAACATTCTTTGGCATTACCATACTTTGGGATTGGAATGAAAACTGACCTTTTCCAGTCCTGTGGCCAATGCTTTTTCCAAATTTGCTGGCATATTGTGGCTATAGCTCAATATATCATGATATGCAGACTTCTAGCAAATTCATCAAGTGAAGCTGTGTAAGAGAACTTTCTAGTCACTGTAGACTCTATTATTGTCTGACAATTTTCTTTTTTTTTTTTGCATTTCTTTTAAGCTCCTTCAGTGAACTATTGTGCAATATAGGGCCACAGGAAAAACTCCAGAAAAAGAAATGCTGGAAAATGATTTCATGTCCTTGTAAAGAACGTTACATATGACCGCAAATATATGCAGTTTCATTCCTGGGACCATTCAGACTTTAAACAGCTCATGACAGTGCTATGCCAGACCATTTGGTACTATTTACAACATCCACCTGGCATGGATATTTTGAGCAGCAAAGAGGCCAAGACTTAGAAACTTAAATAGGAAGCCAAAGAATCTTGTCTTTCTTCCTTTATCCAAATTAAAGGCATCACATGAGAAATAAATATTTATGAAGAACCAAAATCTCATCCATCTTAACTGTTACAGTCCAAATGAGAGGATGTCTTAACTGAAGACTGTAAGAGTCTGTACCAAAGCAGTCACTTGGGAGAAAGCAGAGTCTAGAAAACAGCACAGCGAGTCACCTGATTCTTCTGAAGAGTACTCAGCTGTCAGGTTAGTGATGCAAAACCAGAGAAAGTCTGTGAGGAAGGTGAGTCATAAATGAAACCCATGGGACCCATGAGAGCAAGTAGAATCTGAGGATCCAAATGAGTCAGAATACAGACTCAAGTGCACTTGCTGCAGAGGTGAGGAGAGGAAAAGCAGCCTGAAGCAGCAAAGTTCAAAGCCACCAGTAAGGTAGCCCCAGTGAGAACCCAGATTCAGTCTAGAGTCTTTCAGCCCAAACACATAGCCCCACTTCCTTGCCTCACTGCAATTACTGTGTCCTTTTGCCATTTAAGACAGGCAGGTATATGTACATATACCCAGTATAGATAATGGGGCCCTCAAAATACCAATCCAACCACTAAACTGTTGTTATTTCACTGCTTTGCTAATATGAATGACTCTTAATAAAACAGTCACTGTAGAATTGTGTCTTCTCCTATTCCATTAGATAAGTAAACATGATTGGAGGCAAAGGAAAGAGGAAGAAAACCACACGAAAGGATGCTAACATACTTGCCTCAGGTATAAGAAGGTTATATCTTGGTCACTTTAGTTACATTAAACTTAGTATTTTAGCAAGGATGCATTACAGTAGGCACTGAGCAAGGTTAAGCTGGCATTTCTGTGGCAACATTTAAGTGTGTGTGTGCTCAGTCATGTCCGACTCTTTGCGACCTCATGGACTATAACCCACCAGCTGCTCTGACTATGGGATTCTCCAGGCAAGAATACTGGAGCGGGTTGCCATTTCCTCCTTCAGGGGATCATCTCTACCTGAGGATCAAACCTGCATCTCCTTCACTGCAGGTGATTCTTTACCCCTGAGCCATCGGGGGCGGGGCTGGGGGGGAAGCCCTATACCTGGTAAAATGATCAGTAAATATTAGATTTATTAAATTTGATAAGCAACATCGTGAATGAAAATATGATGCATAAGATGTCAATATGTTCTAGTATGATTATACATTGAACATACTACTTTCTTTTGAATATAATATTTGCACGTGAAGAGACAACATATTGGAAAACACCCTGATGCTGGGAAAGATTGAAGGCAGGAGGAGAAGAGGACGAGATGGTTGGATAGCATCAGTGACTCAACGGACATGAGTTTGAAAGCCCCAGGAGGTGGTGAAGAACAGGGAAACCTGGTGTGCTGCAGTCCACGGGGCTGCAAAGAGTCACGCAACTGAGCGACTGAACAATATAATATTTGCATATGTATCTATCATGGAAATTTAACATAATGACAAGCCATGTAATTTTTAATGACATCTTAGACTTTAAAGACATCTTAGGCTTTAATGTATCCAAGAAAGGAATTAGAGAGTTTTGATCATCTACATGACCCTAAAATCTAGACTACTCTGACTCATCGATTTTTCTATTAAAAAGAAAGTGAACAGAATGTGTAGTTCTGTGAAGATTACTGCGGATCATCCGAAGAGACTGTTCCCCATTAAATGTATCTGGTTTGCTTGTTTATATTGAATAAAAGCAGGTAAATAACCACTAGAGCCCCCACACTACATCCTACACAGTGGGCTTAATGTTTTAATAGAAATAAATAATTATAGTAACAAAATTGTCATAGCTGTCACACATTTCATTTTAAGGTCACTTAAAGAAATCGGGATTGAATTCATGCCCAATATTCTATTTTCATTTCAAATAGATTTTGACAATATTTGTTGCAGTCTTTACTGGGAACTTTTCTTAGCCAGAAAATTTTGCCAGTTTTCAATTTACTGCATAAAAGTTATGCAAAATGTAATAAAAATTGTCCATTTATTTGGAGTGATTTCTATCTTTGACACAAAATGTTCTGTTGCCAGAGACAAACCATTTAAGCAAGATCGCTGACTGGAACACACACACAAAATATTCACTCTGTCTGGGGAGTGATACAGTTTTCTGGACTATGGATCAGAAAATCCTCAGGTTATCAAAAAAAAATGCTACATTTATTATTTTCCACTGAATTACTTTGTACCATCTTTTTTAAAAGATTAGACAAAATTATTAAATCCAGCTTTTGAATTTCTTTTCCTTTCTGCTCTGCTGAATATTAAAATAGCAAGAGGAAAGGCATGATGAAATAAAGAAGAGGAAAAGAGATAATTATTTGCCTGCTGGAAAGGAGAATTCCTACTGAGTCACCTTACATGAGATCTTCTTTTCTTGGCTTGCTTCCATTATATTTAGCAATTTCCTTCAATGTACACAAATTATGCCTGTAGTTTAGTAAACGCTGCTTCTTCATAGGATCGAGAGATTGATATCAGATTTAATATGGACTGTCCAGAAAAACACCAGTCTGCAGCTGCACAAGGCACCTGCAACTTTGGTCCCTCATGAAGGTAGAAAATGTCCCAACACATCATGAAACCACAAAGAACGGTGGAGGCACTATATTTAGTTTTCCCACGATCCAAGTCTTTTTCTCTCCATACTATTTTTTAAATAAGTTGTGTGTGTGTGCATGCGAATACAGTCAGATCCAACTCTTTGTGACTCCCCTGGACCGCAGCCCCCTGGACCACAGCCCACCAGGCTTCTCTGTCCATGGGATTTCCCAGGCAAGAATACTGGGGTGGGTTGCCATTTCCTTGTCCAGAGGATCTTCCTGATCCAGGGATTGCACCCGTGTCTCTTTCGTCTCCTGCATCGGCGGGTGGATTCTTTACCACTGTGCCAGCCTGGAAGCCCTAACTAAGGCATAATAGAGAGCATTCACATTGTTGAGGCTTTGTGGAATGTGGAACACATATACAGTTTCAGACATCCTAATAAGTATTTTCTGAGTACAAAGGAAGCAAATAACAAAGAGGCTTTTTCTCTTCTTAGATACTATTTTTCTACTCTGGGTCATTCCATGATTTTAGAGCACACATAAAAGCCGTAAAGGAGACACTGAAAATTTAAGGTGTGCTCAGAGATCCATGGGAGACACCCTGGGGATCCAAAGACTGATGTCTCATCATTTAATGTCTATAATACGATAAAATATAGACTTCTGCTTCTGGCATGATTTCCCAATTCACTGATATTATCCCCATTTGGTGCATCACTGAAAGTAGGATGATTCCTTCTGGAAAAGGAAGAGTAAAGAAGCTTATTTTACAGGATCATTTCTGCATCTTCTTTGGCTGGGGTGCTCAGCAACTATGTCTGAAAGGTCATAATTCAGTGTATGACTGTTCCAGAGTTCTCAAGCTCTGACAGACGCAGGGGATCGATCAAACTGAATATTGGTAAAGAGTAAATCTGAATCCCACTCTCCTTCTCAAAGTTGTTGCTGTTGTTAAGTCCCTAAGTCATGTCTAGCTCTTTTCAGCCCCATGGACTGCAGCACACCAGGATCCGCTGTCCTCCACTAACTTCCAGAGTTCGCTCAAATTCACACCCATTGCATTGGTGATGCTATCTAACCATCTCCTCTGACCCAAACAATCGCCCTGAGGTGGGGATCGGACCCCGGCTTCAGTGCCCCCACCTGCTGAGGGCAGGTCCAGTCCTACTAACACTCCTGTTTCCCCCCTAGTTCCTTCGTCCTACCGAGTTTTGCATGGCTCCATATAGCCTGGTGGGCTGCCGTCTACGGGGTTGCACAGAGTCGGACACGACTGAAGTGACTGAGCAGCAGCAGCAGCATATACTCTTTTCCAGTGGTCAGGTACTCCCGCCCACTCTCAGCTGGCGTTCTGAGAGCACTTCTGGGTCTGAAGGTGTATCCCTGACGTACTTGTAGAGAGAGATGTCCTCCACGTCCACCTACTCCTCTGCCATCATGTTCCTCTCTAACCGTCTCATTCCTGCTGCCCCCTTTTCCTTTTGCCTTCAGTCTTTCCTAGAATCAGGGCCTTTTCCAGTAAGTTGGCTCTTTGCATCAGGTGACCAAAGTATTGGAGTTTCAGCTTCAGCATCAGTCCTTCCAGTGAATATTCAGAGTTGATTTCCTTTAGGATTGATTGGATAACATTCCTTGTTATCCAAGGGACTCATAAGAGTCTTCTCCAGCACCACAACTTGGAAGCATTGGTTTTTCGGCCCTCAGCCTTCTTTATAATCCAACTCTCACATCCATACATAACTACTGGAAAAACCATAGCTTTGACTCCACAGACCTTTGTCGACAAAGTGTACTCAAAGTACTACTCAAAGGAAATACTGGGTTCTCTTGTCTATACATTTCCCACTTCACTTACAATAAGATATCTAATTAAGCCTCTGGGAATTTTAAAAATACAATCAAAATCACACTAGGTGGTGCAGTACTTAAAATGTTTGGAGAGCTATCCTCTTAACAATTTTTTTCAGTTCACAAAACCACACAAAAAAGTTAAAACTGTTAGCTATCCACTCTACATTGTATAGGAGATCTCCAGACCTTATTTACCTTGTATAAATAAAACTTATAGCCACTGAAAAAAAACTCCCCCATTTCCTCCTCCCCACTCCACTGGTGACCACCATTCTATTTTCTGCTTCTGTTAGTTTGACTGTGTTAGATAGTCAATGTTTGCTTGTGCTAAGCGTTACTACGTATACACACACACACAGGAAAAGGATACACAGATATTTAATGGATATGTTTATCACCCTGACTGTGCTGATGGTGTCACAGGTATATGCACCCATCCAAATTAATAAAATTATATACATTAAATATGTGCAATTTTTTGTTTCTTATATCAATATCTCAATAAAGCTGATAAAAATTTTATTAAAAAATTAAAAGACCCTCCTACCCACAATAATTGACAATAATTTTTTAGAGGACTTAAAACAAAAATTTTTTTCTATTTCAAATAACAATTGTGTCGCTCTATATATAAATAAGAAAAATGACAGTTATAAAATAATTATGTAGAGTGAAAAAACACAGGTTAAAAAAAAATGCATGCATCACAAAAAGCGTCTCCGGTTGATCAAAGAGAGAAAAGGTATGCTTTGCCAATAAAAAGAAGAGATAAATGATAGCTTAAATTGAAAAATCTCCAGATGGTGCAAATTTGGCATGCTATCCTTTCAAATTATGTTCCTAGGTGAGGAAACTGAAGCAACTTGCTTAATTCATTAATTAAGGCATACTAATTGATACAAATGAGGACACGGTTCCTATTTTCTAGAAGCTACGACGTTCAATATTTAGCTTCCATTTGTCATTCTCCTCCCACCTCACAGCTCCCCTTGTGGGGGTGTATGGGTATGTGTGTTGAAGGTCCAAAACACATGCAATTTCTCTTAGAACAAGTCTGATGAAAGAAACCCCAAGGGCACAGAGGACAGACAACAAAAGCATGTGGGACTGCGGCACCAAACGAGACGATGACTTAGACACAACGACGAAAGGCAACCAAAGAAGGCAAACGCTGCAAACACAAGCTTCTGAATACTAAGCCTGCAGATAAATCGTTGGTTTTGATGATGATAGAAGTCAATAAGAGGAGTTTGATAAATGGTAAAAGTTTCAACACAAACAGAAAATACCCCAAGGAAAGCTAACTAATCATTTAAATTGTCACTACTTGGAGGCGGAGGGAAACCCTCATCCACCCCTGATACAATTATTCTAGAGAATATAAATTGTTTGGGAACGTTTATTAAGAAGTTATACTTTTATTCATTTAAATGTTTTCAATCCACATCCACTACTTCATGGATCACAGCCTTGTCATGACAAAGCGGCCTGTGTAACTCAAGGAATCTATAAGCCACGCCATGCAGGGTCACCCAAGATGGACTGGTCATAGTGACGAGTTCTATGTTCCACTGGAGGATGAAATGGAACCCACTCCAGTATTCCTGCCTCAAGAATCCCATGAACAGTATGAAAAGGCAAAAGATATGACACCAGAAGTTAAGCCCTCCAGGTCAGAAGGTGTCCAATATGCTACTCTGGAAGAGCAGAAGGCAATACTAGCTCCAGAAAGAATGAAGAGGCTGGGCCAAAGCAGAAGCAACACTCAGGTGTGTATATGCTTGGTGGTTAAAGTAAAGTTCTAATCTATAAAGAATGATATTGCCTAAGAATCTGGAATGTTAGGTCCATTAATCAAAGTAAATCGGATGTGATCAAGCAGGAGATGGCAAGATTGAAGATGGACATCTTAGGAATCAGTGAGCTAAAATGGACAGGAATGGGCAAATTTGATTCAGATGACCATAATATTTACTACTGTGGGCAAGAATCCCTTAGAAGAAATGGAGTAGTTCTTATAGCCAACAATCTGAAATGCAGTACCTGAGTGCAATTTCAAAAATGACGGAATGATCTTGGTTTGTTTCAAAAGATGTACTTTGCATCATAGGGGATTGGAATGCAAAAGTAGGAAGTCAAGAGATACTCAGAATAAGAGACGAGTTTGGGCCTTAGAGTACAAAATGAAGCAGGGCAAAGGCTGACATAGTTCTGTCAAGAGAACAGGGTGGTCATGACAAACATCTTTTTCCAACAACTCAGGAGAGACTCTACACATGGACATCAGCAGATGGGCGATATGAAAATCAGACTGATTGTATTCTTTGCAGTTGAAGATGGAGAAGTTCCATACATTCAGCAAAAACAAGACCTAGAGTTGACTGTGGCTCCAATCATGAGCTCCTTATTGCAAAATTCAGGCTTAAATTGAAAAAAGTAGGAAAAATCACTAGACCATTCAGGCATGACCTAAATCAAATACCTTATGATTAAAAAGTGGAAGTGATGAATAGATTCAAGAGATCAGATCTGATAGAGTGCCGGAAGAACTATGGACAGAGATCTATAACACTGTACAGGAGTCAGTGACCAAAACCACCCCCAAGAAAAAGAAATGCAAGAAGGCAAAGTGGTCGTCTGAGGAGGGCTTACAAAAAGATGAGGAAGAAGGGGGGCAAAAGGCAAGGCAAAAAGGGAAAGATACATCCAAGTGAGTTCCAGAGAATAGGAAGGAGAGATAAGAAGGCCATCTTAAAAGAACAGTGCAAAGAAATAGAGGAAAACAATAGAATGGGAAAGACTAGAGATCTCTTCAAGAAAATTGGATGTTTTAAGGGTATATTTCATGCAAGAATGGGCATGATAAGGTCAGAAATGATAAGGACCTAACAGACAAAAGTGAAAATGAAAGTTGCTCAGTCATGTCCAACTCTTTGCAACCCCACGGACTGTATAGTCTGTGGAATTCTCCAAGCCAGAACACTGGAGTGGGTAGCTGTTCCCTTCTCCAGGGGATCTTCCCAACCCAGGGATCAAACCCAGGTCTCCTACATTACAGGTGGATTCTTTACCAGCTGAACCACAAGGGAAGTAAGCAGAAGAGATTAAGAAGAGGTGGCAAGAATATACAGAAGAACTATACAAAAAAGGTCTTAATGACCTGGAATCACAACGGTATGGCTACTCACCTAAAGTCAGACATCCTGGAGTGTGAAGTCAAGGGGGCCTGAGGAAGCCTTACTATGAACAAAGCTAGTGCAGGTGACTGAACTCCAGCTGAGTTATTTTAAATCCTAAAAGATGATGCTGTTAAAGTGTTGCACTCAATATGTCAGCAAATTTGGAAAACTTAGCAGTAGTCACAGGATTGGAAAAGGTCAGTATTCATTCCAATCTCAAATAAGGGCAATACGAAGGAATGTTCAAGCTACCATACAATTGCACTCATTTCACATGCTAGCAAGGTTATGCTCAAAATCCTTCAAGCTAAGCTTCAGTAGTACTGTGAACCAAGAACTTCCAGATGTACAAGCCAGCTTTTAAAAAGGCAGCAGAATCAGAAATCAAATTGCCAACACTTCTTGGAACATGGAGAAAGCAAGAAAATTCTAGAAAAACATCTACTACTTCACTATGCTAAAGCCTTTGACTGTGTTGATCACAACAAACCGTGGAAAATTCTTAAAGATATGGGAATACCAGACCACCTTACCTGTCTCCTGAGAAAACTGTGGATGTGGATCACGAAGCAACAGGTAGAACCAGACATGGAACAATAGACTGGTTCCAAATCAGGAAAGGAGTAAAACAAGACTGTAAAATTGTCACCCTGCTTATTTAACTTATATACAAAGAACACCACGAGAAAAGCTGAGCTAGATGAATCACAAGCTGGAATCAAGACTGCTGAGAGAAATAATCAACAACCTCAGACATGCAGATGATACCACTCTAATGGCAGAAAGTGAAGAGGAACTAAAGAGTCCCTTGAAGAAGGTGAAAGAGGAGAGTGAAAAGCTGGCTTGAAACTCAACATTTGAACAACAAAGATAGTCCCATCACTTCCTGTCAAATAGAAGGGAAAAAAGCAGAATCAGTGACCTATTTTATTTTCCTGGGCTCCAAAACCACTGCGGACAGTGCCTGCAGCCATGAAGTTAAAAGATCCCTGCTGCTTGGAAGGAAAGCTGTGACAAACCTAGACAGCGTATTAAAAAGAAGAGAAATCACTTTGCTGGCATAGGTCCATATAGTCAAAGCTATGGGTTTTGGATGTGAGAGTTGGACCTAAAGAAGGCTGAGAGCCAAAGAACTGATGTTTTTCAACTGTGATGCAGTTGAAGAAGACTCTCGAGAGTCCCTTGGACAGCAAGATCTAACCAGTTAATTCTAAAGGAAATCAACTCTGAATATACATTGAAAAGAATGATGCTGAAGCTGAAACTCCAATAGTTTGGCCACATAATGTGAAGAGCTGACTTACTGGAAAAGACCCTGGATCTGGGAAAGATCGAAGGCAAAAGGAGAAGGGGGCAGCAGAGGATGAGATGGTTAGACAGCATCATGGACTCAAAGGATATGAGTTTGAGCAAGCTCTGGGAGACAGTAAGGGACAGAGGAGCCTGGCCTGCTGCTGTCCATGGGCTTGCAAAGAGCGAGACATTACTGAGCCACTGAACAACAACAACAACAAATCCACAGCTAAGAATAATACTTAGGATTTATGCAAATACTCTGCTATAAGAGTATAAAGTATGATATTTGTCACTTGAATAAAATAAGAGACAATTTAGATTTCTAATAAAAGAGGGTTGATTAAATTATTTTGCTATGGATACAACCATATTATGGAATGCTATGCAGCCATATCAATAATTTTACAGAAGAATACTTATAACAAGAAAATATACATTCACTGCAAGTTGTTCAGAAAATTGTTATAAGAACACAGTAACAAGTTAGAATGTTAGTAAATTATCTTACATGACAGCTCTTGCATTGAAGGGCTTAGATTTAAATTTCTATGAAAACTTGTACCTCCTGCACCTACCAGGTAAGATGACAGATTGTTCCAGTTTCTTCTTTTATGAGAAGTAGAAGAATTATATTTCTTCCTACCTCATTGTGTTTGGGAATATTAAAAAAAGGTAATGCATTCAATGCTCTTAGCATTTTATTGTGCCCATAAATGCTATAGATATTAACAGAATAATATAAATGTATCACTTATAAAGTATACATATATTTACGTTTGATTTTGCCATACCATGGAGCATATGGGGTCTTAGTTCCCCAAACAGAGACTGAACCCATGTCCCTTGCAGAGGAAGCATGGATTTCTAACCACTGGACTGCCAGCGAAGTCCCTATTTATGCTGATTTAGATACTCATACTGATACAATATATTCAAAATGAACCTCAATTTTTTTATACTTATCTCTTCAGCTTTAAGTGCCATTTTTGTTGCACTGCTAGCTGGGTTGTGTTGCTTTGGCTGTGTTCCGTAATTCTGCATGCAGAAGAGAGTATGATCAGGAGTTCTGCGGCCGTAGCAAAGAACACCGATGTCTCAGCCACTTGAAACAACGGAGGTTTATTTCTCACTTGTGTTACAGACCTTTGGTGGGTCAGCAGACATCTCCTTATTTAGAGACCCAGACTAATGACCAGCCACCATCTCAAACACTGCAAATCTCCATGCCAGGGAGAGCGGCAGCATGACAGTCTCTCACGGCCTCTGCATCCTCCGCTCAGAAGTGATAACATCCCTTGTGCTCATATTTTCTGGCCAAAGCCAGGCACATACCCAGGAGAACCTCAATAACAATAAAAGTGTGTTTTTAACCAAGAAGAGTTGAAAACTGATGTGTAGACATCACCTGTGTCTGTGTGCTCAGTCATGTCCGACTGTTTTGCATTTGGAGCGGAACACTGATAGGAAAATAGAAAAAGGTGCATCCACCCCCCAGCCACAGAAGCAGAAATTAGGATGAACCACTGGATATCCACACTGGCTCCAGGAGAATCATCTAACTAAATGAAGGAACAGAAATCAAGGAATCACAGGATTAACCAAGAATTTAAGACATCCTCTAAATTATTCCCCTGCCTTTAAGACATAATGATCACACATAGTCATTACCGGCACAAGCAAGTAATCTAATTTAATTCTACCAGGAGAATTGCTTTTTTTTTTTTTTTTCCCTTGGCCCCAGCTGGCGAGCTGCTGAGGCTCTCTGGCTGGAGAACCGATGGGCCTTGTAATTGCTTTCTTCACTCATGTAACCACAGCTGCAGTTGTCATTCATAAACCGCAGAACTAATCCTTTGGAAGTTTTCATCTTGGCCATTTGCTTTAAAACCTCCAGTGCCCATGAGTTTGTAGATGTAGCCCTATAAAAAACGAAGTCTCTGACCACTGGTCCGAGCCCTGGCCTGCCTGTCGTAAATCCTTGGTCTTCATTCTCAAAATTCTTACATTTTGTTATAGTTTTTTGGAAAACCACTTCACTCATCAATATCTCTGTTTCCTTGTGAGGAAACTAGAGAAGCTTACAATTGGTAAAGAGCATCAAAAGGCTTGAATGAATTTTTAAAAAAATTAAAAATATAATTCTCTACATATTAACACCTTTTTGGTACAATAAACTTTAAATATACTCTAGTCCTGAAATATAGGAACTAACTAAAGATTCTTCAGAAAGGTAAGAGACAAATATGTTTATCAGAGTTTAATAAACATTGATATATCAAGTCCATAAATAATTCTCTTGCACTAACATATAAAAATTCAAGACAAATGGAAAACTTTGGCAGATAAATATACACACACACACATATACACACACTTAAAGTCATTTTATATGTTTAAGATATTTTATATGCTTTTCTTATTTTTCTATTATATAGCTTGCTATTCTTGGCAATAAATAAATAACAATAGTCTAAGAAAAATTGGTTTTTTAGTCTTTGTTATTTTAAGAGCATAATAGGCTTGCTGAAGCACTAGAATCACAATATTTTACTAATGCTGGTATAACAGTGGTTCCTGTCTGGGGTTATTAGTGAAGGATGGGGCAAATCAGAAATGCTTCTGAAATTAAAAATTCCTTCTACTCATATTTTATCCTCTTTCTTATAATCATTAGGGATAAATACCAGAGTACAGGAAAACAGCATGTTACAAATAATCTTGGAGACTTGGGAGGGTTTGTGACCCACCCCTCAAAAAAGTAATAATAGAGAAAAGATGAAATATGATAATAAATAATGGTGGGGATGTGGAGAAATTGGAACCTTCATACACTTCTGAAGGAAAACTAAAACAGTGTAGTCACTTTAAAGCCAGTGTTACGGTACGTCAAGAACCTAAATGTAGAACTCCATATGATACAGCAATTCCACTCATGGGCAGATAGCCAAGAGAAATGAAAAAAAAAAATTCTCTGCACAAAACTTGTATATAAATATTCATAGAACAGTATTCACAATGGCCAAAAAGGATAAACAACTCAGATGTTGATTGACAGATGAGGGGATGAACAAATGTGGTATATCCATACAGATGAATATTATGCAGCCATAAAATGAGATACCGACACGTTACAATGTTGAAAACATTAAACTAAGCGAGAAAAGCCAGAAACAAAAGAACGCATTTCATGTTTAGAATGCAACATCCAGATCAGGCAAAAGTACAGAGACAGGAAGAAGATTAATGGTTTCCAGGGGCTGAGTGGAGAGAATACAGGAGAGTGATTGGAGGGGATACCAAGTTTCTCTTTGCGGTGATGAAAATGTTCTGGAACAAGTCAGTGGTGAAGGTCAGATAATTCTATGAATACAGTAAAAAAAAAAAAAAACCTCTAAGTTGTATACTCTATAAGCATAAATTTTATGACACTTGAATTCTATCTCAAAAATTCATTTTTCAAAAAAAATAGCCCTGCAACATAAAATTAATTTTAAAATTTATTTAATTGGAGGCTAATTACTTTACAATATTGTGGTGGTTCTGATCTAACATTCACATAAGGGAAATCTTTCTCCTTTTCCTCTTTCATGAATAAAATTTGTAATAACTTCAATTACCAGTTCCTCCAAAAGCATATTTCACATTAACTTTGCCATTTTCACATGAGAGGTGAAATTGTATTTCTTATTTTAAGAAATCAAACACAATGAAACCAGCTTTCCCTTAGATGAATCCTTCCTTCTCCTCCAGTGTGTACTGATCTGGTACCAAGAACACACCTGAGGCTACATGCCACCCAAGAGGAGGAAAGCTTATTCCAAGCTGTCTGTTTATACGGTGCTTTCTCAAAAGCCAACAGTACAATTCAATAGAGTGTTATTAAGTTTCAGAAATGTCAGTGGACAATTAGATGGTTTTATTGATAAATCTCTGAGCAAATATCCAAACTTTTTTTTTTTCTTCTTTAAATGCAGCATTGAACTAGATGGAAATTGAACAAATCTCAGAGCTAAAGTAGACTGCGTGAGAGAGTGTGTGTGTGGGTAGGTGCGACAGGAAGAAAGAGAGAGACTGTAGTTCTCCGTATTTTCACTCGTGGATACTGGAGTCATTATTCTGAAAAGGCAACTTTTTCCGCATTCAGGAATCTCAGCTACCTTTTAAATAAGATACGTGTGAACTAAATTCACCCGACTCACAGGGTGAGAGGTGGTGGGTGGCAAGGCCTGAGACCCTCACTTACCCCTTCCCGAGCATGGCAGAGTGGCACTTCCCTGGCACTTTCTGATGCTCTCCTCCGTTGACAGCGGGCAGGAACGTGGGTGTTCACACTTCTTCCCATACCAGCCTACTTTGCAGTCACATCTTCCACAGTTACACTGCCCGTGACCTTCACAATGAGAGTAAGTATATATGTATATTAGTATATGTAAAAATGTATTATATATATACACATACACATGTATATGAGAAAAATATACTGAAGTCAGAATTAGTCTCCAAACAGTGAGTGTCACAAAGAAGTAAGCATCTCCATCAGCACCACAGAAAACATATAAGGCAAAAGTCCATTTTTCAACAACGTTCTTAAATACCGGAGCTGTATTGATTGATCATGAAGGGTAAAGAAAAGCAACAACTCCAGATCAGATAAACAGGTTCGGAGGGCTATCAACTTGAATCTTTCAAAATCCAAGTGCATGAGATTGAATTAGCCTGCTGGGGCCCAAATGGAGGGTTTAATGGATCTGGCGATTAATTCACACGGAGGAGAGCCATAGGAAATGGAAAGCGATTTGTTTTTGAAACAGGGTCTCAGCTCTTGGAGTCTCCCAGACTTTATTTTCATGACCTTTTTACTACCCACAACCCTTGAAGACTAATTTCATACACACAAAAGAGGTCAGGAAAGAAATTAATTTCTTTACACATGGACACACAGCCTGCAAAAAACTGTGATAAGTGGTGATATGGTATAGCAGAAAATAGACCAGGTTATCAATCATATAAGTAGGTTCAAATCCTGACCCTGCTCCCTACTGAATACAGCTGGTCAAATGACAGCCTCTTTGACATTTAGGTTCTTCATTTTAAACCGCATTATCTATCCACATTTATCAAGAAGTATATACTGTATCTTAAAATGCTACATAAAAATGAGCTATTGTTATTTTTGTTCATTTGAGCCCACACATCTAACCAAGTAGGAACAGGAAGGAATGAACAACTTAGCTGAGTTTTGCTAACTCTTCATAACCGTTCTGAAACTCATTATTACAAACGCAAAGTAAAGCAGATTTCAATAATTCCTCCAAAAATGCATGAAGGATTTTAAAGGAAGTGGAATTACACTTTCCTTAAGTAAATCAAGTATGTTGGTACTGGATGAAGAATCCATGCTATTTTGCATTTTGTATTCAGTTCAGTTCAGTCGCTCAGTCACGTCGGACTTTTTGTGACCCCATAGATTGCAGCAGGCCAGGCTTCCCTGTCCATCACCAACTCCCAGAGCTTACTCAAACTCATGTCCGTCGAAATTAATATATATCACAGAGTATGAAAACTGGCCTTCAGTGAAGACTGGCCTGTTTGATCAGTATCTCATGAGGTCTGTGGGCAGATGTCCATCTGTCAAGTTTGAAGCATCTGTCTGTTAGGGACCAAACGACGGTCTCTAGGACCTGAGTCATGTTTACCAGAAAGAGACAGGATATGCACTCATCCTGCCTGGCCAATCATGTAACGCCAGCTACTCCTGTAACTGAGACAAAGAACTGCCTGTATATAAGCCGCCATACTCCTTTGTTCGCGGCTCTTGTCAGATTCCCTTGTGTGGGATGAGACTTGGGCCCTAGCGCGCTAGGAATAAACAAACTCCCTTCTTGCGTTTGCAATACTGTGGTGGACTTGCTCTCTTGGTCGGTTCGGAGATACGGGCTCGGAGCATAACACTGTCTATCAGGAAGCTTTTCATTGTAAACCAGCTTCTTCATGGAATAAATCATAAAATCATAGTCAAAGTAGGATGAGCTATTAGGGACTACGGAACCCAAATCTCTCATTTACACTAAATTCCATTCAACAAGTTTATTGAGCACCTGCTATGTAATAGAATCTATGGAACAAATTGCTGTTGATACTAACACTTTGTCTTAGAGCTCATAATTTTAAAGGAAAATTTTTTGATTACTAATAGATACATAAGACATGTGACTATGATCATTTAGACCTTCAAACACAAGAATTTTTATTATAAAAATTTAACTTACTAACACTTATAGCTCTGAGGTTATTGGGTACCCTAGCTTCTAGCCATTTATCCTAGCTTACAAAGTTCCTCCCCTTCTTCCCTGTCCTGATATAATTTTTAGAGCAAAATTTGCAAACAGAGCTGTATTGCAAATGCATAGATAAAAAACAGGTTTTAAAACAAAATCTTTAACATTTAAAGTACAGTCAATTCTGCTGTTCTATGAGAGCCGGTGACTTTGAAATTCTGGGAGACAAGCAGCATCATTTGTAGGGCACTTGAATGTGTCAGGAGGATGCTGGACAAAGTACAGAACATGCTGCCATTTGTGCAAGACGAGCTGATACTTCAACAATAAAACTGAAAAATACAGTTAGACTGAAAGGGGGGGAAAAGGCTTTCCTCTTGAAAGTTTAAAATAGCTGTGCAAGTTAGAACAAAGCATCCAGTAGGTGAGGAGGCCAGGGAATTCCTAAGTACTCAGGAGAAGGCCACCTCCTACTGCAGGTGCTTGGAATTCACAGGCAGTGAGAGTCCTGATCCCTTGGCATGTGGAATAAAGTCAGGGTCTGTGTGGACAAAGATGGGGACTGATGGGAGGATATTCTGAAGTGCTATAGTTGGCTTAAGAGCAGCCATTACAGGGACTTCCCTGGTGGTCCAGTGGCTAAGACTCCACGCTCCCCAGGCACTGACCCAGGTTGGATTCCTGATCCGGGAACTAGATCCCACATGGTGCAACTAAAGATCCTAGAGCATGCCACTGTGAATATCCTATGCATCGCAAATAAGATCCAGTGAATTCAAATAAATGATAAATTAATAAATCAATAAATTAATAACAAGTAATTTAAAAATAAGTAACCATTTTTTAAAAAAGAATAGCCATTACTTTCTGTCTGAGGTTCATTCACATGTCAACATTAAAAAAAAAACACTGCAGTGGCAAAAAACAAATTCGTGAAGATGATCAGATACTATTAATACAGATTCTTGAAATTAAAATCTGGTCATTATCTTCAGAAGTCAGATTAATTGTGGGTGCTTTAACAAATGTTCAAAAAATGTGCAGATGCAAGTCTTTCCCCTTGTTGCCTTCATATCCACTCTCTTCTCTTTTTGTTCTATTTACCTCGCTTAGTTCTTACTCTCTGTGCTTTTCCCCCTAACGTTATGCAGCTTCACTTTTCTGGCCGTCTGCTATTTCTGAGCACTTCTACAAGTTCTAGGGGAAACGTGGTCCATGAGGTCTTCACCTCTATTTCCTGTGCATTTCATGCAGCATCACGGACCTTCTCAAGGATTACTACTCTGAGTTTATGCGTCATCCTAGGCATCACCAACTCCAAACAAAAACGGGAAGAAGATATAAAATGTGCCCTCACTTTCACCATATGTGTGATGATCCTTAAGCTTCTGTGTCTTGGGCTCAGCCTTGGACCCCAGCCCCTGCCTCATCTGAGCAAAAGGCACTCTCAGAAACAGCTGCGGTCGATTGTGTACACACTGGAAAGAACTGATGGGATATTGTCATTGCTGCAACTGGCCTGGCCTGAAAGGTCTGGCCTCTAAATAGAAAGGATCAAAGTGGGAGAACACTGCCTAGTTCAGGATGGCCCCGTGCCTCGTCAAATCATCCACGTCTATGCCCTCTACACTTTGCCACCAGAAGCCAACATCCAGTGAATACGTTCAAGCTGGGGAAAGAAGGGTTATGAAAAAAATGAATGGCTTGAGTAAAACATTCACAGTGAAAGTAATTCCTGAGAGTCAGTGAGTATATGGCAACCAGTTTAAATGGTGAAATAGTGGCATACAGAATGTTTTTGAAGGTTTCATTGTTTGGGGAAAAGTAGGTATACCTAAATCCAATACTCTGATGAATATCACAGAAGAAGCAAATGCAAAAGTAATAGAGAAAAGGCTTAAATGTAACTCTAGTCTAGAATGGGGAAAAATAGTATCGACAGTGGTATTGCTAATCTAAATGTTGACCAGGGATTAACCTGACAAGTGAAAACATAAACAAAACTATGCTTTCACAGTTCTAAAAATTATATTTTTATTATAAAATTATATTCAATAACTTAAAAGTCACATGCTGCCAAAAATAAGTTATGGATTCCAATCTAAATGAAACTGTACCTTTTTCTACTAAAATTCTTTACGGTAGTTCATCAGTGGGTTTAGGAATCCACTTAGAAATGTAAGGTATCAATACCAGGTTCTGAAGCAGGTATTTAGCTTTTCAGAAAAGACAGGAAATCAAAACTTGAAATTGCAATTTCTCTTCTGAGGTTACTAGTTTCTCAATTTTAGAGCGATAAAATGAAGGTGATGAAAATGCTTGTTTTTGATTCATAAGTTTAGAAATGATAAGATCTATTTATCATGAAAATCCTTTAGACTGTCATAACATACTATATCAGAGTCTTTCATAAACAAATAGAGAAAAAAGCAAAAGTGAAGAATTTAGGAGATCCGTGTCCTCCACCTAACTGAGTCAATGGTTCACCTTTCCCGGCTCCATCTCACTTTATCTTTAAAGTGAGAGACCTAGAAGAAGTGAATTCTCCCACCCTGATCTGAAACATCACATTTCAGTGCTAATGTGTCAAATCTAGGTGTGTATGTATCCACATATATTTGGCCTTCAGGAGTTCATTTCATTGATTCTAACAAAGATTCTTTTAAACTCTGTAGACAAGGGAATCAACAAAATAGACAGGAAAGATATAGAATGTTATTGTTTTATCGCAGATATTAAATACATTAGAGAACTGCTTTCAAAGGCCTACGAACACTCCTTAGACACACACACACATTCATGACAAGGGAAAAACAACAGTGTCTAGTGTTGGCATGTAAATAGGATCACAGCCAGAACTGCATCACAAGGGTGGGGAGCTGGCAGCAAGGGACATCAAAGGCATCACAGCCACGCTGAGCGTTAGGGGCTTCCCTAATGGCTCAGCGGTGAAGAATCCACCTGCCAGTGCAAGAGACACGTGTTCGATCCCTGGTCCAGGAAGACCCATAAGCTCTGGAGCAACTAAGCTCCAGAGCCTGGGAATCGCAGCTAGTGAATCCCATGCATCCTAGAGTCCAGAGGCTGCAATGCCTGGGGCCACGCGCCACAACCGCTGAAGTCTGCGCGCCCTAGAGCGCGTGCTGGGACACAAGAGAAGACGCGATGACAAGCCCACGCATCGCAAAGGGAGAGAAGTCCCCGCCCAGCCCGCTCAGCAACGAAGACCCAGCACCGCCGAAACCTTCTTTAAAAAAAAAAAAGAAAACTTACTTAAAAAACAAAACACTGAGCTTTAAAGGCTCTCAAGAAATTATAGAAGAGGTTGCTGACACCGAAGCTGTTTTTGTGTGTGATCATTGCACTCTTTTGTGTTAAGCTATCTAACCTCTGAAACATCAACCCAGGACATATGTAGTTCCATCCATTCCAGAATGCTCTTCTTCCACAGAGGCTATTTCTCTCCTTGAAAATGAACAAAAAATGCTCATGAACTGGAATCTGGTATTTACAAGTTGCTTCTCACAAGGAAATATGAAGACCACGGAGAGAAAAAATTGGGGGAAATGAATTCAATCTAACTAGCACTTGTCATTGTTTAAAAAATCCACTTGATATATTATTTTTCCCTTTCAAGACAATGTAAACTGAATGTATGTAACAATTTCCTTCCATTTCTTCCCTTAACTCTTTGTTAATCCACAAAGACAAATTTCCTCCTATAATATGGTTCTACCAAATGAGCCTACTTTCCACACTAAGGGAACTCTAGGCCAGGACTAACCTTATATTTTCATCATTTTGCTAGGCAGGAGCAAGCCGAAAAAGTGGAAAGTCACACTGCAGCATATTTTTTCCTATTTGGGAATTTGGCAAACTGGATCAGACTGGTAAGCAGTCATCAGGAAGAAGGAGTTATTTCAGAATCAGAAAGTCAGTTCAGGGGAGCAGTTCATAGAACTGGAAGAACAGAGCAGCTGATATACTTCACGATGGCTGGTCATGCCGTCATTTCAGTCACACTCAAAACTTGTCTAGAGTATCCTCTTTGAGGCATGTACATGCGTGTGTATCTTTGTGGATATATGAGTCATATGTGTATATGGATGAATTCATGTATCAGTGAATAGGAGTGAAAGAAGTGTGAAAGAAGTGATAAATACACTTTAGGAGTGAAAGAACAAATAAATACAACTAATTTATTTGGGAGCAGGGATCATATTTTAAAATTTGTATCACATCTCCTGTACCCATGATGGATCAGGCACAAAATATTTACATGGAAGTGCATTATTGAATACATGAATGGAAAGAGTGGGAATGAATAAGTAAAATTAGGTCAATTAAATGAAGCAACTATAATCCAATGGGAGATTTCTCTTGGACTTAAATAAGCTCAACACTCTCAGGGTGGCTGGAATGAGAGCTAAAAATAAAGCTTCATTTTATCTGAGTCTTATTACACTCCAGCCTGGCATAAATCACTAGAGAATATCCACATCCTTGGGGTACTTCTATCTCATAACACTAAGGTATTACCACACTCAATAGTCAATTGCATGGCTCTCTTCTCTTGGTGCAACTCTGGGCAACTGGAAAAATTGTGAAGACTAATAATTTACTAAGCATTGCATATAGAATTCTAAAGATTTACTAAGCATGAAGAACTACTCCAGAGATTGACACCCACCCCAGATCAAAACAATGTTCAGAGAAGCCTAGTTTTATAAGAATTTTAAGCATTCAAAGGACATCCCTTCCTTACCAAAATAAAGGAAAATTGAAGCATCCTCTGTGCATCATTTGGAGATTAAACGACATGAGCACTTCAGCTCAAGTTGTTTTCAGGTGACACTTAAGGGCGCTGTGAACTTTGTCAAGTCGCTAATTTTCTTTGAACATTCCCTCTTACACGTAGATAATAATGTATCCCTGTCTGAGTCCGTGCGAACATAAAATGGAATGAGGTGTGTGAACGAACTTGACAGGTGTCTCTCAGCACAAGATCTCTGTTAATGAGTTTCCTCTTGCTTAAATTTCTCATGTTAGGTGTGGGAGGCAGACTGTGGAGAACTGGCCACATTCAGCTCACTTCAACAAAGGAATAATAAAATCACAATCACAGCCTGATGTCTTATTGTTCAAATCACAGCCTACGACCCCATCACCTCTGTGAGCCTATTCAGAAAATTCTCCCAAGCCCAAGGAATCATCAGAACAGGGCGATTCTTCTGCAGGGGGAAGCTTCAGGAGCCAGCTCCCCTCGGCCAGGCCAGAGAAGTCTTTGCAGTTGCATCATCGTAATTAAAAAGGGCAGCTCTTTTATCTGCCTTTGCTGGCAAACTTTTATCTGGAGACAGAGCTCCCTATATATTTCCTTACACCAACCAAGCAATCAAGCATGAACATGTGTCTACGCCTCCTGGATCGTCCCATGTAATAAAATCTATTACTTCATTTTTGTTGAGTGACATTTTTTAAGATAAAACAGACGGCTTATTGTTTTCCTTTGCACTATTAGAAATTCTGGCAGGGTGGTTTTTTTTTTTTTTTTTCCTTTTCATTTAGATTGTGTGTGCTTAGTCGCTCACTCATGTCTGACTCTTTGCGACCCCATGGACTGTAGCCCACCAGGCTCCTCTGGGGATTCTCCAGGCAAGAATACTGGAGTGGGTTGCCATGACCTTCTCCAGGGGATCTTCCCAACCCAGGGTTCAAACTCAGGTCTCCCACATTGCAGGCGGATTCTTTACCAGCTGAGCCACCAGGGAAGCCCAAGAATACTGGTCTGGGTAGCCCATCCCTTCTCCAGGGGATCTTCCCAATCCAGGAATGGAACCAGGGTCTCCTGCAATGCAGGTGGATTCTCTACCAGCTGAGCTGCCAGGGAAGCCCCTTGCGTTTAGATTACAGGCTCCCTGTCAAGGATTATGTTTGTCTCCTCATTGCTGGAACCAGTGACCCAGATGCAGCAAAGATACTGGCAAAGAGTAGCCGGTCCATATAGAATTTTTGAATCCACTAATTGATATTCAATTGTAGACTTAATGCAGGACAACTTTTAGTATATAAATTATACCAAAAAAGCAATGCAATAAACTGCCTACAAGAGCCACACTGTCTTTAGTTTTGTACTGTGTTAGTAACAGCTGCCTTAAGGGTGCCTCTCCTGTTCGGGGTCAAGTCTGCTAGCTTTGTGTTCTCACTGCTGAGGATTAGATACATGGAGGTAATAGTTCTTTTTGGTGAAAGATTAGACTGCTTTTCAGAGAGTGGGTGTGTTTTCATCTCAGATCTTTGCCCAGTGTGGCAAAGTCTCTAAAGGGTTTTCAGGTTGATATTAGGAGTCCTATGGGTCTCAAATTCTTCAGAAGGCACATTCAGTTCTTTCACAGTTTCTGGGAGAAGCAGAATAAATCTTGAAAAGAGGGAAATGAACATTTTCTTATTTAAAAACAGGAATTAGGGACTTCCCTGCTGGTCCAGTGGTGAAGACTCTGGGTTCCCAGTGCAGGGGGCTCAGGTTTGATCCCTGATCAGGGAAGTAGATCCTATATGCCACAACTAAGATCCAGCACCATCAAATAAAAGAAATAAATAAATCTTTTTTAAAAAGAATAATAATAATAATAATAAAATAAAAACAGGAGTTAGGAAAGCACTTACCAGAACAGAAGTCATCAGAATATCTGTCGTAGACAGCCCGGCAGTCCCTTTCATCACACTCACAGGTGTCCCCATGAATATCCCCCCAGTCTCCAGTGGGGTCCACATCGTGGCAAGAACATTCACCGCACACACAAATCCCTAGAGGGGAAAAATGATTTTGTATGGGTCGAAAGAAGAAAACTCATGAAAGAAAGCATCTTACCCATTGCTCTTTCTTCTGTTGTTCACTTTATATTTGGAAAATATACGTGTTCAGGAATTATAGTCTATAGAGGAAAACACCATCTAGAGTGGCCAGTAGAGAGCCTTCATAAACAAAAGTTACTATCCATGCCGATACTTCTGTGGGATTGCAACATGTGTCAGGAGCACCGTGCTGGTAGGACTCAAAGATAACACCAACACAATTAACATAAAATGTCACCCTTGCTCTCAAGAGGTTTACAATTTATTCGACCCCCCCCCCAAAAAAAAAAGCGAATAAAAAAACTAGCACGGAAGCACTAACATTTACTAGGACGTAAATACTCTAAAAGTTGGGAAAGTGGAAGTCAGTGTGAGCAGAAGTAATTAAGGTAGATGGTCTGGACAAGAAGAGAGAAGGGGAAATGTTTTAGGAGCTTCGGAGGTAGAACAATTCAAGGGAGGTCAAGAAAGCGAGAGTGAGCCAAGGAAGGTGGGGATGGACATGGGATCCTAAGCAGACCTGACCCACTGGAGCAGAAGGAGCATATCCAGAAAGACTGAAAAGCGGGCATGGCTCCATCAGACGAGCCCAGGCTATAGAGGACACTGACGCAGGCGGAGAGCTAGAACTCTGGCTTTTTGGAGATTCGTATAGAGAAGTGTTAAGTTGTAAATCATATAAAGTTGTGTGAACTATTAATAATCATCTTTAGGGCAATGATCTTTAGATCATTTGTGAAAGGAACAAAATTAAATCCCTTTCTTACCTCTTACATCAAAGTCAATTCCAGCGGGACTAAAGATTTAAGGATATAAAACCATAAAATGTAAAATAAAATCCATTTTTATTCAAAAACATCAAAGCAAATTATTTAAAGAAAAAATAAAAGAATTAATGACATAAAAATCTAAAATTCTGGCTGAGGGCAAGGCACCAAAAACAAACTAAAAGATAAAAACAGCTGAAACATGTAGTCATATGTATTTAAAAGACGAAGCTACTTTCATAGACATAAGCAATTGTTATGAATGAATTATCTAAGGACAAATATGCCTACAGAAAAATAGACAAAGGACACTAATTGGAAGTTTTGTAGAGAGAAATAATGACGATAGATCAATGTAAAAATGCTTACAACTCAACCTGTAATGATTAAGGGTTAAGAGAACTTTAAGCAACAGTGAATTAGAATTATTTCAGACATCAGATAGACAGAAATAAAAAAGATTGTTTTAGGATCAAGAGTTGGTGCAGGTACAGAGTATAAAATGTACAACTTTCTGGATGGCAGTTTCACAACATAGACTCTTTAGATGTATGTTACTTATAACATAACAGCTCACTTCAATTAATGTATGTAGAGGAAAGGGAGAGAACTGAAAAGTACATGTATAGGAACATTAAATATGGTGGCATCATGTCATTGAAAAACCACTAGTGATCTAAATGTCCATCAGTAGGGTTCCTACATAGCTTATATAATAAATGAAAACATAAGTGAGTTAGTATGATAAATAATCAGACCTGCTCTGCACAAATTAAAGAGAGGACTTTTCTTTATAATTTTTGTCCCAAGTTCAGGCCTTTTGCTTTCCTTTCTCTGTGTACAGAAACTGGGCATATTTTACTTTCTGTGTCAACCTTTAAAAAGATAAAACTGGTGGTGTGTTCAGGCTTTCCATGCAAGCATTACCTATTAAAATGTATCATTCATTTATAGAAATGCAAAAAAATAATTTTCCAGCTTTCTAGATTTTAACTTTTTTATTGAAGGAAACTGACCACTTACTGATAACTTCAAGTAGTCAGAAAAGCCCAACATGGCTATTTATCTACCAGGAGAGCTGACAAAGGGAAGATGAACACGTATTTTCAAGAATTTTCTTCCAAGTGTTTAATACTAGTTGATTTGATATCAACACTTAGTTAACTCACTTTAAATTACATGATAGCAATACTAATATATTTTTAAATTCCTGCCTAAGGTCAATCTCAATTTCACATGGCTATATTTTATTCACTATCTCATTTTTATTATTGTGTATCAAAGCTAAATGACTCCTATCAATTCAGTATTGTAACCAAGCCTTTGATTGACTCAATTAAGACAAGTGTTTTCTGGAATACTCTCTGAATAATTAGATGTTCATGCTGTAGCTGGTTCTGTTAGTCAAGAGACATTTAACAGAAGTATCTACAAGAATCGCCTTTTCACTCTACCATGTCATTTCTGGAGGGCTGCCAAAGAAATTACAGTCCCCGAGTTAACTATTTGTTCAGTGAAGCTGAAAGTATGACAGCAACTTTCTTATCTTTCTGCGTTCTGCCCAGTAAAAAAATAAGAAAGGGATGCTTGTTGGTATAAGAAATATTGATTTACATCAAAGTCAAACCCTATAAAAGATGACTTCCACATGGAAGGAAATACACAGAAAAGGTGAGGTAATAATTAAGAGCTTTGTTTTTTCCCCAATTACGTAGTAATGAGTATGAAAGACACACCTCTGTTGCTGCAGACTTTGCCATCTGGAGATGTACATCTTCGCTTGCTCTCCCAGGGGGTGATGTCACACTGGAATTCGCATTTATCTCCATGCCAACCAGCCTGGCAGTAACAGTTTCCACAGTAACACTTTCCGTGGCCTTTACCCAAAATGAATTTTATACAGTGAGGAAAAAAAGCAGCTTTCAAAAGCAGAATTAACTTTCTACCTCTTGGTGATCACTTCTGCCTTTGGAAATAATCAACCTACTCCACAGTTCTTGCTTAAAATAATCAAATTATGTAGTTTGCCACCGAAACATCATAGGTGTGCCCATATCTACATCATCACACACATAAAGCAAGTCAAGGTGTCCTCTAATTTGTCCTAGCCAGTTGGCTGATGAAAATGACAGAATGTTCAAGAAACTGCATGAAAGACAGCGAAAGCCTACCAGGCCTCCAGTCACAAATGTGTACATCAAACTCAAATGTATATAAGCATTCACTCTGAGAGTATTCCTTAAGTCATTTGAAATCAACCATGAGATACCAATGGTGCTTACTTCTTTGGATGCACAGTATTAATGACGGAGCCATTTCTTTAGTTAGAGGAAACATTTCATCTTTTCATTCAACAGTATCTGACAAGCTATTGTGTTTTTACCACGTGGCAGAGGGTTTCAGCTAAATCAACTTTTAGTAGTTACTTAAACTACTAACTACAAATAAAATAGCATGGACCCTTGGTATTAAAGTCAAATCCCCTTCCTATCTGTCAAGAGGATACAAGTGCTAGGTAAGGGCAGTCCATCGTTTCGTCTCCAGAGGCCCCCCCACCATTGTAGCTCCCATTGCTCCACAAACTATTACTCTGCTTGTTCGTACTTATGTCCATACAATTTGTAATGATGTCACCTCATCACTTTCTGTGCCCATGTCCAGCAACCCTACAAATTCCCAAAAGATGACAAGTCTTTTCCACCCCAAATCTCCTTGTATATCCTCTTTTTTTCTGTAGCTATGTCAACAACCATGAACGTGTATTCTTACACCTATGATGAAAAACAGCACCGTTTTGGTTTTTAGTCTATTCTTTCTGCTTTACATGAATTTATCCTTTGTCAGTCTATGGCTAAAGGCTTTGCTCTTGCCTCTCTCTTCTCCATCAGCCATCATCCCAGAGAGGGGCTATTTTTCTTTCTAAACACTCTGGCATTTCTGGTCAACAGCAGGAGCGTCAGTAGGGCCTGGTACACACACATATGAAGGGAAAATACAATAAAATATGCTGGTCTCGGGCTATTTTTGCCTCTCAGATGAGACTTCCTTCATGCAGATACATATCAGAGAGACAGAGAGAGTCAGAGATGAAGAGAAAGCGCTACAGTGAAATACAGAGAAAGAGACAAGGGCCCAATGTATAATGTCATGTTTTCTGTCTAAATGAGCTGCCATTGGAGTATCTACAGAAAACCTCTTCTTAAGCTGGAGATGGGGCTTCCCTGGTGGCTCAGATGGTAAAGAAGCCAGCTGCAATGCAGGAGACCTGGGTTCTATCCCTGGGTTAGGAAGAACCCCTGGAGAAGGGAAAGGCTACCCACTCCAGTATTCTTGCCTGGAGAATCCCATAGACATAGGAGCCTGGCTGGCTACAGTCCATGGGGTCCCAAAGAGTAGGACACAGTTGAGTGACTCAGCACACAAGCTAATAGAGAAGGGTCATTTCTACAGCAAACTTTAACTTTTTCACTTAAGCTGACATAAAGACCATCAAATGATTTCATCAATAGTAAAATATAAAAGCTATACATTTTATTCATGGACTTAAACTATCTCTACATGTATGCACACAAAAATATCACGAGCCAGTGTTATATCACAAGCCTCAGGAACCTGAGGGTTACACTGAAAGAAAACAAGACAATTGCTTTCTAAAAGCTCTTCCTAGAAGTCAGGTTTGTTTGTTTGTTTGTTTTTTTAAGACTTGATTAACTTCTTAAAGTAGAATTTCCTTTAAGTAGATTATACTTAAAGTAGTATAATCTCAGAAATCTTCAAAGTTTATTTCCTCTGTCATTATAAGGAATTTATGTAACATGCAGCAGTTTGTTAATCTCATGTAAGGCTTACCATGAGATTAACAAATGATCATAAATCTTCATTCCTCACACTCAAATTCTTTGTATATTTATAAAATTCAGTACTGACAAGGTTATACTAAAAAATCATTGAGATAGAGGTGAACAGGATTATTAGAATAAATCATGTAAAGCTATACCATATGCAGATATGGAAAATTAAGCAGATATCTTCATAATTCAAGTGAAAATACTATAATAAGACATAGCTGGATAACCGAGATAAAATATAAGCCTTAGGACAATACACAGCCCAGACAACGAACATCATTCTTGGCTTTGTGCAAACTGATGGAGTAAGAAAATCTCTTTTTGAATTGCTTCCCTATTGGGCTGTAAAATCACCTCTCAACAGACTGTTTTCTTGTGAATGATACATGGAAAATCTAGACTCCTACACAGTGCCATCGCCATAGGATTTTACGGGAATGTTGGTTGTCTGTGGTCAGAGAGTTTGCACCATGAAATTGCTTTAGCCTCAAACCAACAGAAATAATGAGTGGAAAGGTTGAGCATTAAACATTTCCTGTTCTTTCCAGGTCAATATTTATATTTACACACGCAAATAGACTTTGCTTTGGCAGTGTGTATCAGAAAACACTGGCTCCACACATGTTCCCTTCCTCTTTTTTGATCTGTGATAACTGCAAATGAAATATCAGGAAGACAAACACATCACATGTGTGGGCAGCTTTATCTAATTTCTAATCATTTTGGAACAAGCCCTTTAGCAGAACTGTCTGAGCAGCATCGAGCTTAGGTCACTGGGTGGAAAAAATGAAGGTTCTTTTCTTTGTTTGTTTTATCCTGGTTGGTGGTACAGCAAGGACACCAGAGAGAGAGATCCGAGCTGACCTAAAACAAGAGCATCTGGATGACCACAGGAATTGAAGCCTCAATTTGTTTTGTAAACAAAGCAGCAGCTTAGTGACACTTTATGGCCTTCTGGTTCCTCCCCACCCCGCTGGCTCCTGATCCTTTCAGGGAAAATACTCTTCTGAAATCACCCATTTGATATGCAGGACAGGATTCCGTGGATGGAGTCTCTTCAGATTTCAATGAAAGAATTAATTACTTATGGATAGAGAGATTAGGCCAGAGGTAAGAAGGATAAAATGTTTCGTAACAGCAGCGAAGAGTGCTCCCAAACTGAAGTGATTCTCACTGCTGTTTACTTTCCTGCCCTGTGCCAGTCTTGGTTGAAACCCTGGGCACAGAGTTGCAGAGAGGGAAGCAGAAGAGAAGGGAACTATTAATATAGTACAAGTGGTAAGAAGGGCTTTCCTTGTGGAGCTCCAAACTCCAGGGCAGGTCTCTCTGGGGAGCAATCAATCGCACAGTCTTTGGCATCAGACAGCACGTGTGGGTGTGCAGAATCACTCAGTCATGTATGGCTCTTTGCAACCCTTTGGGCTGCAGTCTTCCAGGCTCCTCTGTCCATGGGATTTTTCAGGCAAGAATACTGGAGTGGGTTGCCATTTTCTGCTCTAGGGGATCTTTCCAACACAGGGATTGAACCTATGTCTCCTGCATTGAGGCAGGTTCTTTACCCACTTGAGCCAGCAGGGTAGCTAGGCATGAGACAGACAGGAGTCTAAATTCCATTTAACCCTGGCAAGTCATTTCGGATCCTGGTAAATTATCTATTGAATAAGAAGTACTCATTGCTGCTCTTGACATTAGCAAGCTTGCAGTAATTGATACAACAGCAAAATGGATTGAGTAATGGTTGTCCATAGAAACAATCATGAAAATAGTTATCTAAGTGTGTGGGGAGGGATAGATTCCAGGCTAATAATCCAATTGGTCTTCAACGTCCCCAGTAGCACATGAGAGTATTTACAGGGTTATGGTTCAAAACGGGAAAGAAAATGAAATTAAAACATGCAATAGAGAGACTGGGAGAAAAGAGGCGAAATAAAAGCTGAGCAAAGAAGACAGATTCCACTAGGAATGCTTCAGAACCATGCAATTGGCCTGTTGCCCTTATGATCTGGCTCTTCTCTGGGAACAATCTGATTCTGCATTTTTTTTTCTTTCTTTTTTTTTATTTTTTAAAATTTTTATTTTTACTTTATTGTACTTTACAATACTGTATTGGTTTTGCCATACATTGACATGAATCCATCATGGGTGTACATGCATTTAAAGTACTAGAAAACAACAACAAAATTCTGTAAAGCAATTATCCTTCAATTAAAAAAATAATAAAAAATTAAAGGGAAAAACTCAAAAAATACTAGTCTGCTCTAAATATCATATGATATCACTTGTAAGTGGAATCTTAAAAAATGATACAAATGAATTTATTTACAAAACAGAAATAGATGCACAAACATACAAAACACACACTGTTACCAAAGGGGATACCAGGGATAAATTTGGAGTTTAGGATTAACAGATACACACTACTCTATATAAAATAAACAACAAGGACCCACTGCATAAGACAGGAAACTATATTCAATATCTTATAATAACCTATAATGGAAAAGAATCTGAAAAAGAATACATAGATGCACAAATATATCATTTGAATCACTATGCTGTACGCTTGAAACTAACACAACACTGTAAATAATACTTCCATAAAATAGTTACAAAATAAAAATTGTAAACAATTTTTCACTGGAAAAGACCCTGATGCCTGGAAAGATTCAAGGCAGGAGGAGAAGGGGACGACAGAGGATGAGATGGTTGGATGACATCACCAACTCAATGGACACGAGTTTGAGCAAACTCTGGGAGCTGGTGAAGGACAGGGAGGCCTGGCGTGCGGCAGTCCACAGGGTCGCAGAGAGTCAGACACAACTGGGTGACTGAACGATAGCAACAAAGCTTTATTAATCTGCTCTGAATGCCTTAGTCTATATTTCCTTATATGAAGTATTTTCCAAATAAACACAGGTTCAGCTTAAATGAGTAAACCTAGTACATAAACTCATAGAGATAAAAGTTCAGTGAAACAGGTGACAAAATCAAGTACTTACATCGTTTTTTTGCAAAGTTAATATACATACCTCCACAGATTTCTTCTGTTTCATCGTCTATGCATTCTCTGTCATCACACTCACAAAATTTACCATAAACAAGCCCATTTCCATCTGAATTATCACATTTACACCTGCCACAGTGACATGTACCTAGACCATTTAAAACAAAGCAAAAATTATTTGTTAAATGCACATAAATTATAATTAATGAATTTTAACCTCTCTTTCATGGATAAAGACAATTCCAATCAATTTTATATTCCTATTAGGTTTTACTGTGGGTATGATGAGATGGATAATGACATTCTTTTTTGAGATTATTGTAGCCCATTAGTCACATTTTATAGCACACAGCTATTATGATTGACCTCTAATAGTTCCATGAATGTAAATCTGAACTCCCTAAGAGCAGAGTTACATTACAAATGTCCATCCAATCAATGCATGAATGAATATCTTCTGATTACACCTGGGTCTGAGTGAACTAAAGCAGAAAATGCTAAGCTTTGTGAGAAAAGTAACCTTGCTTATCTTCCTCACCAGTTATTTATACAATGCTTTGTGCAATATTTGAGCTTATTATTTATATAATAAATGTTTGTGGCATTCATTATTAAATTTAAATAAATGAAAAAACTCAAATGTTCCTAAAACCTTCATAGCTGTAGTGTTAAAGTGATACCCAGGTCCCTACGACAAAGGGCCCAGAGTGGGTTTTCCTTACGCCTGGAGTCCTAGAGCCTCACCAGACTCTCAGGACAGCTCAGGGTGAAACAGAGGCACCAGAGCCATCTGGTCTACCGCTCTCCACATACCCAGTCAAGTGTAAAAGGATTTGACTACAACCCCTGAGAGTGAGTTCACTGACAATAAAACAGCGTTCAAAAGATACTGAGAAGTAGCATGTCCACTTGAGTAGCTTCTTTTTTAATGCTTATGTCTTAATCTTTAATTGATATTACATCCATCACCACAGAGTAACTGAGACTTTGTCATTTGCTAGAGCTCATCCTAGTCTCTGGAAATGCAACAGGTGATCGATTTAGCCATAACCTCCTCTTAAAGCTTTATATGAGTAAAAACCAAAGTGATAAAATAAATGGAGAAGTGCAGAGTGTTGCAGAAACTCACAGTAAGGGGATTTATCCCTGGTGGTCAAAGGGTCCCTGGGAAATGGCTCTTAAACTGAGAACTGAAAACCAAGAAAAAATAACAGCTAAGAGAAGTGAGATGGTGAAGAAGCCCACTTCCAGCAAGAGACAAAAGCAAAAGCTCTGCAGTAAAAGAGGAAATAACAGGGGAAAAAAGACAGCTGGTGTATAGTGGAAAATAAAGCAGAGGGCGCCGTGAATGGAAAAAAAGGCCACTAATGGTGAAGTTTATGGAAATCTAAAAGGCTGAGCACTGAAGAATTGATGCTTTCAAACTGTGGTGTTGGAGAAGACTCTTGAGAGTCCCTTGGACCGCAAGGAGATCAAATCAGTCAATCCTAAAGGAAATCAACCCTGACTATTCATTGGAAGGACTGATACTGAAGCTCCAATACTTTGGCCACCTGATGGGAAGAGCTGACTCATTGGAAAAGACCCTGATGCTGGGAAAGATTGAAAGCAAAAGGAGAAGGGGGGTGGCAGAGGATGAGATGGTTAGATAGTATCACCAACTCAATGGACACGAATTTGAGCCAACTCCAGGAGATAGTGAAGGACGGGGAGCCTAGTGTGCTGCAGTCCATGGGGTTGCAAGGAGTCAGACAAGATTTAGCAACTGAACAACAACAAAGAGGTCACATTAAAGATTTCCAACTTTCATCCAAGAATAATGAGAAGCCATTGAAATATTTCAACAAGGGAGTCATGTGATCATGACTCATTTTCACCAGGTTATTCTGGTTGTCACATGGCGAATGCATTGAAATGAGGCAAAATGGATTTGAAGGGATGTTGGTCCATCAGTCTGCAGGAAAGAAGATAGAGGCTGACCCAGGTTATGGTCATGAGTTTAGAAAAAAGGAAATACACATGGGGATATTTTCAGGAGAAAGAAAAGATGACTCGGTGACTGGTTTTGAGAGGTAAAGGATGGAAAGGAACTAAAGATATTGAAATTTGAATTGAGCTACTGAATATTGGAAATTCTCTATGTGTTGAACCAGAAGGAACATGGATTTTGGACTAAGGAAGATCTGAAGCTAAATCCAGGTCTTAATCCCCTCTAGCTATACACTTTTGAGGTCATTATTTTTATTCCTAACTCTCAAATTCCTTATCTGCAAATAATGTCTACTTCATAGAGCTACTTTGAAGAACAAGCGATAAATATATCACCCTGTCATCTTTCTAAAAACTCTATTGTGTCTAGCACATTGTAGACTTCCAGAAAATGCTGGGTTCTTTGTCTTCTCCCATTAAGACTTCGAGTACATTAGTCATATTCCCAAATATTTTCTCCAGACACATTTTATATTTATAGACCCCACTGTTTCCAGGTTTTCAACCCTCTGTGTGATTCTGTTACACGGGTCACTTCTTTCTCTCACAGTCACAAATAAATGGTAATTTCACAGAACCTGAGCTTGTTATTTTTCTTCCTTGAGAATGCCTGTGTGAATTTTACTTTTATTACATTTCATTTTCTTGGGTTTTTTTTCCCCTGAAAACTATTTTGATTTATAAAAGTTCATTTCGAATCTAATGCTACAATTCATGGGACTGTCTCATCTCTTTTTTTTCTAATTATCACCGTTCTTTTTCATTTTCACATTTATTCATGTTGTCTTTCAACCATTCACATCTCTATTCATTACATTTTCTCATTTCTTATTATAACACTGGTGAAGTTGTAGGTGCTATAGGAGATAATAAGAGGAATAAAATTAAAACGAAGTAAATCATAGATCAGGAAGAATGTGCCAGATGATTGATACTTATTACACAATGGATATATGAAACCAGATGACTCAAAGGCATTTGCAACAGATCTGTGACAAATGCTGTGAAGATAGCATGGACCTCAGGCTGGCTCCGTGAAGGAGGAAAGGCACAGCAAGGGAGTAAGTTTTGAGTTGGCACTTGGTATACAGATAGAATTTCAAGAAGAGGAGATGGAGAAAAGCCTTGTGATGCTGAAGAAAGAGTCTGAGCTAAGGAATAGGATGAAGAATCAAACAACAGTGAAGACTCCGACTTGAGTTTGGAGAAAAGTGTCTGTTAAGTATGGGATCCAGAATATTGGTCAAGAATTTTAGAATGTATCTCATGGAATACCAGGAGCACTTCCCGGCTGGGGAGAGAGGTGTACCATCATGAGGGTTACGATGCCGTCATTGTTTTCAGGGAAGATGAGAAGGCATAGTCTCTGCTTTGAATTCTACAAATCCTCCCTGACGTCCCCCACAGGCTGGCTCCCTGCAATCCACACATCTGAACCATCCCTGGGTGACGCAGGAAGTTTACAACAGTTCAGAGCCTTCCTGTCTTACTCATCAAGTGGAATTCACAACTGAGCCTCCAAGAAACGGCATATGGAAGCCCCGGCAGACGCGCCAGACTCGTGCGCTCATGCTGTGTCAAACCGTGGCTCTTTCTTGATTGCCAATTAGCTCAGTCTCTAGAATTGGTCTTCTGTCTCATGCTAGATTATTTTAGTTCTGACTTTTCATTCTGCCTAATATAGCTGGCTCTTTCTAGGATGACTCCCTGTCTTGTACACCAGCCTATATCCCTGATGTGATGGTGCCGGAGACTCGTTCTGCTCTGGCTCGGCTCTGCAGACTATGCCTTGCCATTCTGCGCCCCTCTGGAGCCACCTTCTGGGACTCCTTTGGTCCCCAGCTCCATCTCCCTCTCCCCCTGCCCTTCAGTCTTCTTCCTCACTCCATACAGCTCCTCTTCCCTTTCTGCTCCAAGCTGCTTCCTGAAAACCACACTGCGGTATGAGGGGGAAAGATCAGTAATAGCAACTCAGTTGTTGCTGTTGTCTGTTGCTAAGTCGTATCCAACTCTTAGTAACATCTTCAGTTCAGTTCAGTCACTCAGTCATGCCCAACTCTGCAACCCCAATGGACTGTAGCATGCCATGGACTGTAACATGCCAGGCTCCTCTGTCCTTCACTATTTCCCAACATTTACTCAAATTCAAGTCCATTGAGTTAGTGATGCCATCCAACCATCTCATCCTCTGCTGCTCCCTTCTCCTTTTGCCTTTAACCTTTCCCAGCATCAGGGTCTTTTCCAGTGAGTTAGCTCTTCCCATCAGGTGGCCAAAGTATTAGAGCTTCAGCTTCAGCATCATTCCTTCCAATGAATATTCAGGGTTTATTTCCTCTGGAATTGACTTGTTTGATCTCCTCGTTGTCCAAGGGACTCAGACTAACACAACTTGTGGGCAGTGGGCCTGAACTAGGCTGGTAGAAGTAGGCATTAAAGAAAGACATGTGAGGACAAGATCCCCAAAGTCAACTTGAAAGGCTAAGAAACTGAGAGGAGAGTGTGAGAGTAAAAAAGATTGTGCTGTCTGTGAACATTGTCTAAAGACACATTAAAGGAGTCTGAAGATCTATGACAACCAGACGTGACACTGCCCCTAGACTGGAACAGAGGTGGGGGCGATGCTACACAAGGCATTGCTGGGTCAGTTGGCGAAACTGGAATATGCACAGTAGATTACATAAAAATACTATATCCATGTTAAAAAATAGAGGTAAAAATATCTTAGAAATGCATTTTATACCTTATCCTATGTGTTTCATCGTAAAACAGTTCTGTAAATTTTCTCCTTTTGGATGTGTTGAGATGATGATGGAGTGAATCACATGTTTAGATTACATGGTAGTTAAAAACTTTTACTATTAAATAGCTAAATAATTCTTAGTTAAAAGAAAGAGTTAAACTAATTCTTAGGTGGCTAAAATGTATTATTAAATTTTTAATAATTTTTAAATGTATTATTATTAAAAAGAAAAAACACTGGATTTGAACATCAATCAATCCAAAAATAGACTGCAAAAAAACAAAACTGAAATTGATTTCAAAACTTATTACTGAAAGAAGTTTAGAAAGCATGGAGTTGAGAGAGAGGGAGAGAGAGAGAGAGAGAGAGAGAGAGTGTGTGTGTGTGTGTGTGTGCGCGTGTGTGTGTGTTTGGAGGGTGGGTATTGTGAACTGGAAGTAAAAACATTTTACTAAGAAGAAAGAAAAGAAGGAAGTGCTGGAGAGAAGCCAGGAGAGTGACAGCTAACACCTGACTGTCAGGACTTCCGTCCTGGTTCCTGGCTGCATCAGTCACAACTTCCCTTGGAAATAGCCCTGATTACTATTAACAAAACAGCCTACTGCCCTGAATCTACACAGAGCAATTCCTCTCAAAGACTGTGAAAAGGTCCCAGCTGTGATTGCAAAAGGAGTCCCCCAATCACAGGAACTTCAGGAGGGCAGGTATTCACGTGTCGTCAAACCCTGGCCTGGAGCACACAAAGCAAGAACTCATACCCCCAGACCTACTTAAGAAGGGGTGCCCAACCTCCGGGATCTAATGCCTGATGATCTGAGACGGAGCTGATGTAATAATAATAGAAATAAAATGCACAATAAATGCAATGTCCTTGAATCATCCCTAAACCATCCCTCCCACTGTCAGTCCTTGGAAAAAATGAAACTTGTCCCTGGTGACAAAAAGGTTGGGGACCACTGTGCTGAAGAACTACCCAGAGAACTTTAAAAACCCACTACAGTTCATAGCAGACGCCAAAGCAATGAAATCAGAGCCTCCAGTGAGGACAGGAGCATTCCCAGTTTCAACCAGGGTTGAGAATATAAACTGACTTTGAGCTTTTATGTGCTCAACTGTCAAAAAAATATTAATATTGGCTATACATCATTAAAACCCAAACCATAGTTGTTGAGTTTTATATGATTTGGGTAATTAATTTTAACAGCTCCTCTGTACATTTCTAAAAAATATAGTTTGAAATGACATCTACAAGATAGAAAAATACTTCAGTTAAATAAAACTCTTGTTGTAACTATCTTCTTCAATGGGTTTCACATCCAGGGCACCTGAAACCTCCATCAAATTTGAAAAGTTTAGTTCTATCTGATGGTAACATATGAATTCAAAGCCCCCTTGATCTATAACAGAGAACAATTAATTCAGTTTATACAAATCCTTTTTAAAAGAATTAATCCAGCATTTGAAAATATGGCTCACAGTTGACATAAAATGCTGTCAGGGGTTTTTATTCCAGAAAATATCCTGCTTGAAGGAGGCATGTGGAACAGCTGGAGAGCATCAGACTTGCCAGTCTCAGCAAGATGACATTTTTCCCAATTGATTTATCTGAATTTCATTTCAAAAAAAAAAAATACACTCAAAAGCAGTCTCACTCCAAGGTTCAACATTTCTCGACGCCTACATATTTCCATTAAGAACCCAACTTTGATGATTTCATTTGAGGATGCTCTGGGGACAGAATTCTTACCTGCATTAGAGCAGATGATGTCTTGAGAATTCTTGCACATCTGGTTACTCTTTTTCTTGGTCAGGTCACAGTTGGTTGGGTACTGGCAAGCGTCACCAAACCATCCTTCATCACACTTGCATCTGCCACAGTCACACTTACCGTGGCCTGAGAATTTAACAACATCCAGTTAGAGTTAGATTGTTCTCCAAAGAATCTCAAGAGTGATGCTGGCTCAGGAATGAACGGTAATAAATTCAAACACAAGTATATGACAGCAGCTGGCGGGGGAGAGGGGGCATAGAACACTATTTATACTCCATACAATGGACTATGTGGGCTTTATTTCCAAAATCAACTTTGATAACTCATTCTAAAAACATTAACTCATAGAGACATTAGGCTAGATAATTAACCATAGGTCTAAAAAACACATGATCAGAAAATTTAGCACCAAAAAAAGTCCACCAGGCACTTGCGCATTTAAGACACAAAAACCCAATAAAAATTGTTTCCATTTAGCTGCATTTTATAACACACAAAACCACAAACTCTAAGTAAGGAATCTTAGATAAAATTCTACTAAACATTGGCCTTATGTTTATTTGAATTTCATATGCAATAAAATTGTATATCTTCCCTGGCAGCTCAGAGGTTAAAGCGTCTGCCTCCAATGCAGGAGACCCGGGTTCAATCCCTGGGTCAGGAAGATCCCCTGGAGAAGGAAATGGTAACCCACTTCAGTATTCTTGCCTGGAGAATCCCATGGACGGAGAAGCCTGGTAGGCTACAGTCTATGGGGTCGCAGAGTCGGACACGACTGAGCGACTTCATATTAAATATATATCTCTATATATTTATAATTTTCCCACTTTGGAATAAGATTAACATGAAAAATAAGTACACATTTTGTTTCCTGATAGAAAATTTGGTTCAGGAGTCAAAAGGATAAGAGTCATAGCCATCCACCTTCACAAAAGTCTCTCAACCTTTCATTCTCTCAAATCAACATTTTGCTTTTTTTATTTTTGCAGTCATTACTTTTATCGAGACTTGTTTGAAGGAGCCAGCTAATGTTTTTATTGACTGCATATTAGACAGAAGTGCAAAACACATACAATCCTTGGTCTTTGTCCTCAAGGGATTCACAAACTGCAAAGTCAAGGTTAATATGTAAAGAGGATTGTGTTATGTTCAGCCAGAACTGTTTGTTGTATGAAGTTGAAGGATGCAGTCTACGACCTACAGAAGAGGAGAAAGACTTTCTGGACTTCTTTGACCTTTAACTGGGCTTTGAAAGGTGAGCAGAGTTTGAATGGGTTGTAGGGAGAATGAAGAAGAAGGTGCTGGTCACTCAGTCTTGTCCAACTCTTTGTGACCACATGGACTGTAGCCCACCAGGCTCCTCTGTCCATGGAATTCTTCAGGCAAGAATGCTGGAGTGGGTTGCCATTTCCTTCTCCAGGGGATCTTCCTGACCCAGGGATCGAACCCTGGTCTCCGGCACTGCAGGCAGACTCTACCATCTGAGCCAGGGAGAGGGTATTTGTATATTATTCAAGATGACAGTGCTATGTCTTAGTGCCTATTTTAGGCACTATGAATTTCTCATAGGCCACAGTGAAACGGAATCATAGATCTGAGGCCAACAGTCATTCAAGGTGGCGGCCAAAACCCACATGATGAGGTCCAGATGGTCAGTCAGAGTGGATGGCTCAAAGGCATGCCATGTGGGCATGTTGGGCAGAGCCTGGGTCTCTGATCGGCTCTGACTTTAAAACTCCTCTGCATGTGGCCCAGTCTATGTAAGGGTTTCTATTCCTGTTGCATTTTTCAAATTAATTATTCTGTTTTACAAACAACACCTTGCCTGCACCTTAATTGCAATTCATTTTATCCAGTGCATGTTACTTTGTCAAACTGACTGTATCATCTTGCATCCCTGTCTGCTCCTACACGATGCTGTCAATCTCAGCCAACTTGGTATCACTGACAAGCATAAGTGATCTCTCCCGCCAACCATCCAGTCTATTTATGAACGTATTGAGCCAAATTCTTTTTTTTTTTTTTGAGCCAAATTCTTAAAGTGGCTAAACCTCTTTCGGTGAATTAAGAATCTCGGTCACTGTAACGATTCTTTAATAATATTGGTGTATTAGGTTAAACAATGTGAAATAGCACTTTTAAAATAAATTTATTTATTTTTAATTGAAGGATAAGTGCTTTACAATATTGTGTTGCTTTCTGCCATACACCAACATGGATCACTCGTAGGTACACATAGGTCCCCCCTCTCTAGAATCTCCCTCTCACCCCATCCCACCCCTCTAGGTTGTCACAGAGCAACAGGTTTGAGCTCCCTGTTTCATACAGCAAAGAAACAGCCACTTCTATGTAAATGTCAGCTATTTTTTTATGGTTCATCCCAATAACGAAAGCCCCAAAGCAACTAGGAAGAAAATAAGAATGATTTAGAAGAAAAGGAAGCATCTAGAAAAAGAATACATCTTTTATATTGGATGGAAGATCTTAAACTCCAAACCAGGTATATATGACAGAGGTGAGTAACGGTTTGTGAGTCAAAAGTTACAGACTTTTTAAAATGGAGAAGACTTGGAAAAATAGAGGAAACATTAGGAAAATGTACAGATGATACTAAAAGGCTCATTCATCTCACAATGACTCCATAAAGCATCAGTAGAAGCTATATTTTAGGTGCTTATACCCCAAAGTTATTAGTACATGGAGGTGCAGTTTCAGAAACTTCTTCCATAAAAGGCTCTATGATAAAATAAACATGGAAAGAGACATGCTATATTCTTCTCTTAGAGTCTCATGATATATACCAGCACACCGAAGCCCATCAGAGGTGTTTTCAAGCTATTTAACTTTATTTAGATTACACAATTTTTTTATTAGGGGTCCCCTTTTCCTCACATCTTATGTTAACATCTTAAGCACACACTGCCAGCTAATGTGTTTTCACCTTTTCCTTAAGGATCTGACTGCAGGCAAAGATGACAGCCAAGGTCAGCTGTTTTTATGTTTTATCTAAACTTCATGCCCAGTAGGGTCTTCTTGATTCGCTTTCCTCCATTTAGGAAAGCGCATAGGAGTAGACTTTTTTTTTCTTTTTTTACTGTCAAAAATTACCAAGGAATAGCCTATATAACTTTATCAGGAGATAAGTGCACAATGTTTTTAGAAAGAAAAGAATCTTTAAATAAGTCCTACTCTTTGAAAGGGAAAGTGTCACTCAGTCGTGTCCGACTCTTTGCGACCCCCTGGACTGTAGCCCAGTAGGCTCTCTGTCCCTGGAATTCTCCAGGCAAGAATACTGGAGTGGGTAACCATTTCCTTCTCCGGGGATCTTCCCAACCTGGGTCTCCTGTGTTGCAGGCAGATTCTTCACCGTGAGCCACCAGGGAAGATCCTCTTTACCCAAGGTTGAAAAGAACTTTGGCCAACCTCAGGGAATGAGGCTGCTGTAGTATCAAAGCAAGGTAATCTCCATTGTAGTGTCAACAACGTGGCTTCGCCGAACATCCCGTTTGGCAAAACACCTGCTCCACTGTGTACTAGTTTGATGTAGCAGTCATCCAAAGTACCATAAACTGAAAGGCTTAAAACAACAAAAATTTCCTCGCTCTAGCACCTGCAAACTGACATGAAGGTGCCAACGGCCTGATTCCTTCTAGAGGCTCTGCCAGAGACACGCTCCCGTTCCCGTCTCCCACCTACTGGTGGCTGCCTGCAGTCCTGGTGCTTCTTGTCTGAGCAAGCTTTCCTTGCTCTGCTTCTCTCTTCATGTGGTTTTTCCTCTGCGTGTCTGTGTCTTCAAATCTTTCTCCTTATAAGTACATGGGTCACTGGATTTAGAGTCCATCAGACTTCCGGAGGACCTCATCTTAATTACATCTTCAGAGACTGTCTTCCCAAATGTCACATTCAAGTCACCAGGTGGGGGGATTTCACCCATCCTTTACTGGGGCATAATTTAATCCTCAAGAGTTGCAAGTAATAGATCCTGATTACCCTCTTTCCTACCTAGATGGAATATTTAAAAGCAGAGACATCACTTTGCCAATAAAGGTCCATTGAATTAAAGCTATGGTTTCTGTAACAGTCACATAAGGATGTGAGAGTAGGACCATAAAGAAGGCTGGGTGCAGAAGAATTTATCTTTCAAACTGTGATGCTGGAGAAGGCTCTTGAGAGTCCCTTGGACGGCAAGGAGATCAAACCATCAATCCTAAAGGAAATTAACCCTGAATATTCATTGGAAGAACTGGTGCTGAAGCTGAAGCTCCAATACTTTGGCCACCTGATGCAAAGAACCGACTCATTGGAAAAGGCCCTGGTACTGGGAAAGACTGAAGACACAAGAAGGGGATGACAGAGAAGGAGATGGTTAAACGGCATCACTGACTCAATGGATATGAGTTTGAGCAAAATCCAGGAGATGGTAAAGGACAGGGAAGCCTGGCATGGTGCAGTCCATGGGGTCACAAAGAGTCAGACACGACTTAGCCACTGAACTGAACTACATATTCACGTATAAGATGTGGTCTTTTTATTCCCTCTTAGATATGAAAATAAATGGCTAGAGCTGAGAGCAGCTGCCCCCTCCCCATTTCTATGCTATACTAGGAGGGCCTGAGAATCCCCACGGACAGCCCGGCCCAGGTCCACGTGTGTGCTTCCACAGCTCTGCTAGCCCCTCTTCTCCCCTACTCCTCCCACAATTGAAGTCCCTGATCACCCCTAGTCCCAGGACATTTGCACCACCCCAGACTAGGCGGAAAGCCACAGCAAGCTCTGGAAGACATGGGGAGATCTTCGTGGTAGAAGGTCCTGGTCCCAGTCTCCTTGGGCTAGGGGCACAGAGGTGGAATGGACTACTACTCAGCCATGAGAAAGAAGGTGATCCTGGCATTTGGAGCAACATGAAGGCAAAATGCAAAGTGAAATAAGTCAGATGGAGAAAGAGAAATAGTGCGTAATTTCACTTACACATGGAATCTGAAAATAACAAGCCAAGCAAACAAACAAGCTAAAAACCAAACTCGTACAAAAAAAAAAAAAAGAGGTTTGTACTTAACAGGGTGGGGACAGAGAATTGGATGCAGGTACAGACTTCCAGTAGTATGATGAATAAGTACCAGTCTGTCATGTACAACACGATGACCATAGTTAACATACATTGGGCTTCCCTGGTGGCTCAGATGGTAAAGAATCTGCCTCCAGTGCAGGAGACCCAGGTTCAGTCCCTGGGTTGGGAAGATCCCCTGGAGAAGGGAAACAGAAATCCCCTCCAGTATTCTTGCCTAGAGAATCCCCATGGACAGAGGAGCCTGGTGGCTACAGTCCATGGGATTGCAGAGAGTCGGACACGACTGAGTGACTAAGTGCTCGTGCACACGCGCGCACACACACACACACACACACACAATGAAGCAGTGGTCCTCAACCTTTTTGGCACTAGGTATCAATTTTGCGGAAGATAATTTTTCCACTGACCAGGGCAGGGAATGTTTTCAGGATAATTCAAGCTCATCACATTTATTGTGCACTTTATTTCTATTATTATTACATCAGGTCAACTTCAGATTATCAAGCATTAAATTCTGGAGGTTGGGGACCCTGCTGTACAGTATATTCAAAGGTTAAGGAAGTCAATCCTAAGAGTTCTCATGACAAAGAGAAAACAACATTCCCTTCTTTCTTTGTGTTTCTATGAGATGACAGATGTTAACCAAAGTTATTGTGGCTATTATTTATATGTAAATTATTACGCTGCACACTTTAAGCTTACACAATGCCATGTCAACTGTATCTTAATAAAGCTGGAAATAAATCTTGATTATTAATTACTATACCATCATTACCACTGAAAATAATTATTCATCTATAGGAGGATAGATGTTAAAAAATTATTCTCTATGCATGTCAGATACACTGCTAGAGCCACACAGTAACCTTGAAATAGACTGTTTTAATCTGAGAACTCAGTTGGCCCTGCAAATCTAACTTCTTGATGCTTAGTTGCCAAGTTGTGTCTGGCTCTTTGCAACCTCATCGACCATAGCCCACTAGGTTCCTCTGTCCATGGAATTTCCCAGGCAAGAATGCTGAAGTAGGTTGCCATTTCCTTCTCCAGGAGATATTCTTGACCCAGGGATCGACCCCTCATCTCCTGCATTGGCAGGCAGATTCTTTACACTGAGCCACCTGGAAAGCCCACAGATCTACTTGCTTTGGTCAAATAGGTAAACTTCCAAGACCAGCATTGTATCCTAATCCACTAATGTCCAGTGGATTCAAACAAGCTTATTTAATATAGACACACTCAATTTTTCTCCTGTTCTTTCCACATCTAAATTCTAAGAAAAGGATCCCTTGGCTAATTTTACAATTATTTCATGGTTTGTAATAGAAATGACTATTTTCAAGACAGCGGCACCAGTCCCTCCCTGTTTCTTTATTTAAAAAAAAAAAGACTTCTTAGATAGTTATTGCCCACTTCTATGTGAAGAATGGAAGGATTCTGCGTAGAAGGGAACTTTGCCCCAGCAATGGAAAGATCTGCTCTCTAGTCTTGCCTGGACACTAATCCACACATGACCTGGATTAGGAAAGTGGAAAAGAGGAGAGGAAAGGAAAACTAATAAGTACTGGTTTCCAGGTAGAGTGATAAGTACTTTATGCAGGCTAGTCTCTTTGGCTTCCATAAGGAGCCAGTGAGATAGATTTTGTTTCCTTGTTTTACAAATAAGAGGAACAAAGTATAATTAGCTCACTTAGCTGAAAAGTTGTGTTTTTCCTGTTACAATCAACATTATCCATCTAATTGCAATGCAGTAAACATGAGCGGTCAAACCAGTCCATCCTAAAGGAAATCAACTCTGATTACTCACTGGAAGGACAGGTGCTGAAGCTGAAGCTCCAAGACTTTGGCCACCTGATGTGAAGAACTGACTCATTGGAAAAGACCCTGATGCTGGGAAAGACTGAGGGCGAGAAGAGAACAGGGCTCAGAGGATGAGGTGGTTGCATGGCATCACTGACTCACTGGACAGGAGTTTGAGCAAACTCAGGGAGACAGTGAAGGACAGGGAAGCCTGGCACGCTGCAGTCCATGGGGTCACAGTAAGACATGACTGAGCAACTGAACAACAACAACATGGGAGCAGCTTTTTGCTCCAGGAACAGTGGTGTCAGTGAGGATCAGTGGCTTGATGACACCAGTTTAGTCTGATGTTTCCTTTCCTAACTCACATGCTCAGAACTGCATTCCTCAATACTTGTTGAAAGAATCCTAACAGCAAAATCATCAGACTTTACTACTGAAAATTAAACAATGCTAAGGCTGGCAGATTAAAGAATTCAGGAGTCTAGTTATCTGATTTCTCTAGACCTCACTGTGCTGATCCGCAAAGTTAAGAGATTGGACTGAAATCACCCCCAAGATTCCTTTCACCTTGAAAACTCCATACTACAGCCTCAGTTATCTTGTTTTTTGTTACAATAAACCAAGTTAGTCCCTTCAAACAGTGCATTCAACATATTAAATCAGGGGAGTGGTGGCGGATATTGTTACTGAATCTGTTTGCTACTGACAATATCATGAAACAAAATCCTACTTGTTACTCAAAGCACCCACTAAAATACTGTACATTACCCTGATAAGTTTATTTTTAAAGTGGGTTTGGGTTGAATACTGCTAAAATTCAGGGATTTAACATTAGAATTCTGGTAACCTGAAATAATTATACATTGTGAAACAGAAAATATAAACTATAGGAAACAATACACAATATTTTGGCAGAATCATGGGTAGTAAATTCACAAACATATAATTATACATCATATTCAAAAATTATACAAGACACTCAGACACAAGCACTAGCTTGGAAATTCGGGAAACCTAGGTGCTCATATATATTCTGCCATAGTCGGTCTTCTGATCTTCACCAGGTGAGTTAATATTCTAACATTTTAGGACTCATTTGTTCTTTGTGGTCTGGTAACTTAAACATGTACATAAATACAGTATTTCTCAAGGGATGCAGGGTATGTGTCTTTAAAGTGAAAGTCGCTCAGTCCAGTCGTGTCTGAGTCTTTGCGACCCCATGGACAATACAGTCCATGGAATTCTCCAGGCCAGAATACTGGAGTGGGTAGTTGTTCCCTTCTCCAGGGGATCTTCCCAACCCAGGGATCAAATCCAGGTCTCCCGCATTGCAGGTGGATTCCTTACCAGCTGAGCCATCAGGGAAGCCCAAAAATATTGGAGTGGGTAGCCTATCCCTTCTCCGGGGAATCTTCCCAACCCAGGAACTGAACTAGGGTCTCCTGCATTGCAGGCAGTTTCTTTATCAGTTGAGCCAACAGGGAAGCCCAAGTGTCTCTAATGGGGAATTATTAGAATTATCTCCCCTGCTCTGTCTTATCCACGTTTATCAAGAAGCTGGTGTTCCCACCCTACCCCATCATTAGAGGATGTACTATATTTCTCAGGTGTCTTGAGAAGGGAACGAGAAAGAAAGATTACTGGACCAGATGATAGAAACTTTCAGTTCTCTATTCCTCGAGCTCCAGTTCTAAGAGCTTTTTCATCAGAAACCTTTACCAAGATTCCCTCATTTCCTTCTGTAATTAAAAAAATAAAATAAAATGTACCCTCAGTTCCTTTAGTTTCTTCCTTGGCTTGCTGCTCTGTGTAGGGGTATTTTATTCAAGAGCGTCTCTTCATCTCAAGAAGCCACTCAAGTCTTGTGAAAGTCGCCCAGTCAGATCCGGCTCTTTGCAACCCCATGGACTGTAGCCTGCCAGGCTCCTCTGTCTGTGGAATTTTCCAGGCAAGAATACTGGAGTGGGTTGCCATTTCTCACTATCCACCAACAGTATTTCTTAGTTGATGGAAATGAACTTAGTCAAACTGGAATCTAAGAATCTCAGAACACTGTAACCAGACTAGGAAACTGGGAATGAGTGACATCTCCCCAGTTTTACTAGGAACAAAATGAAGCTCGATGCTCACCATCACCCACCTCCTTCTCATTTAGATAAAAGATATGTGTCAAGGAATCAGGCCAATGGAGATATGTATATATGGATCTCAATGGAGATATTTATATGTATATATGTATACATAGGTAAAACAGCTGTGAACGGGCAAGCACACGATACAGGCCACGTATATGGACATACATACATGTTTATATATGTCCATATATATACTCTTGGGTAGCTCACTCATGTATAACTGATTCACTTTGCTGTACAGCAGAAACCAATGCAATGTTGTAAATCAACTGCATGCCAACAAAAATAAATCTTAAAAAGTCAATAGGAAAAAAATTCAATAGAAATCCCCCATATAACAAAGCACACTGCCTGGGCAGTCACTGGGGAACAGATAAAATGAGTCTCCATGACTTATCTTTCTAATCATTCTGCCTAGGACACCTCCATTCCCCAAACCCTATTTTCTAGAAAATAAAACCACTTTATTTGTTCGAAAAAATACCAAGCCTTTCCCATTGGCCCTGTTGCAACTCCTAAATTCCAGTGGGCTGTGGGAAGGTTCCCCCATACAGAGCTTCTAAAATATGCCCAGAAGTGAACACTACCAGAAACATGGACTTTTAATAATCTATCTTTTTAAAAAATCTATTTTTTTAAAAAGATCTCTCCTATTGCTCCTTAAAGAAGTCTGTGCAATGGCTAAAACAAAGCTATGATCACCTCAAGGTCTTCAAGCATTACAATCAAGAGATTCCTGAGGTATTTTACCCTCAACCAACTAAAAAGAAGCAGATGGTAGCAATTTATTATTTTATTTCCTTCTCACTTACTTCAAAAATTAATAAACATTTATATGTTCAGTCCAACTTTAATGTAAATCTTCTAATAGCAAGGACTTTTCTATTAATTCAATAACCCCCTAGCGTACCTCTCCTCTAAGCTGTTCATAAAAGCGGGTACAGAATAAAATTTGTTGACAGTTTGGTTCACTTGATTGGAAAAAAAATGAAACTACTCTCTTGAAAGCAAGTAAAGCACTTTAAGTCAAGACATTTTCTACAATACAAAGATCAGTCAGCAGAAAAAAATACTTATCAGTAGTTGGCATGGAGACTAAATTGAGCTCACTACTATTCATTTTTAAAACTTTTTAGGAACTCAAGAAGTCATTTAGAAAATTGGAAAAAAAAGTAACTCATGGACAAGGTAAAATGTTTTCAAATGAGTTATCACCATTGGCTCCCTTTTAAAAAAAATTAAAATCTAGATCAGCAGACAGAAAAATTAAATTGGAAATAAAACCAGAGGGCAAAGGTGCTTTTAGGATATAACACTCTGTTACACTGTTCTGACATCCCTACTCATTTTAGGAGGAGTAAAAACTAGACACAGTTCATTTACAAGTAACTCTTATGGAAACCATATATATTGGAACAGGAGAGGCAAACTTAACTGAACAGTATGTTTAGAGGATGGAGAGGAAAGGACATTGGCTTGGACACACAACTCACTTGGCCTATGGGATGCTAGTAGATCTTTATGCAGAGGCTTTAAATATGCTCTGCACAGCTGGGCTTGACTTCTTCTCTTTTATCATCAATTGACAAGACTTGTGGAGCAGATCTGAACCAAACGTGCGACTAGTTTATGTCAACCAACTCCCACCCAAAGGTTTCCCATGTGGCTCAGTGGTGAAGAATTCATCTGCTGATACAGGCATTGCAGGAGATGCAGGTTCAATCCCTGTGTAGGGAAAGATCCCCTGGAGAAGGGAATAGCAATCCACTCTAGTATTCTGCCTAGCAAATTCCATGGACCAACTAAGAACCTGGTGGGCTACAGTCCATGGGGTCGCAAAGAGTCAAGCACAACTGAGCACACCCTCCTACCCAAACCATGGACACATGAGCACAAATAAACTATTGCTATTTGAAGTTAAAAGAAAAAACAGAAAGAAAGGAAAGATTGCCATAATAGCGTGCTCGCTTGTTTTGAAGCCATTAAAATCAAGGTGTTTTGAGAATGGGAAGAGTATGACAACAGTGGTATTAGCCTGAGCTCCAAAGAGAAGGAATATCTTCACATAAAAATATAAACAGTTTGGGAGCTTCCTTGGTGGCTCCGTGGTAAAGAATCCTCCTGCCAATGCAGGAGACGTGGGTTTGATCCCTGATCTGGGAAGATCCCACCTGGCTTGGAGCAACTAAGCCCGTGCGCTACAAGTATTGGGCCTGGTGCTCAAGAGCCCGGGAGTTATAGTTATCATCATAATCCATGATAGATAAGTTTCACCTACCATTCAGTTTCAAAATATCCCTTTTTAATCATTCTAGATAATGTATCTTGCATTCCTTTTCACATTGGTATAGAGGTATTTACTCTGGAAAATAGCTTTACCAAACCATACTAGAACACCTAAAAAAAAAAATTAAAATTCTGAGTTACAAATCACTTTAATTCGTATTATTCGGTTATCAAAATGACACAAAAAAACAGAAAACCAGTATTACCATCCTCACCTACTGAAGCGAAAATTCTCAGTTAATGCCTTTAAACAATTCCTCTAAACTTTCAACCAAGCTCTCAAGTCTCCCACTCAGCTTGGGTACCCAAAAGGGTGACCAGGAATGAAATCCCCCAGCTTTCTATCCTTTCTCCCTCTTAAGGAACCCTCATCCACTCTGCCTCCTTCCTGCAGCCTCAGAGGCTGTGTCGAGGTCCATTCCTTTCAGGGAGTCTCAATTTCTTTGCCATCTGGTTCTTTGGAAACCCTGCTTTCTCCCTCTCCTCTGACTCAACCTCAGCTTCGTTGTTAGCACCTTTCTCTTATACCGTGAAATTCATCAAGCGTCTCCTGGTCTCTACTAAAGCTAATCAACACTCCCTGTATTAAACCCAAGTCCCTATTCTTAGTTTCTATTTCAAATCAATGCTCCGTTCCTTATTTAAAGCTCCAGGTAGGCAGTGTTCCACTGCCAGTCTCACCTTCTATCTACAATCCGATTTCAGTCCCACCATTCTACTGACATTAGAAAATTGAATATGCTTTTTATTCCTTAATTCAACTGACATTTAAGTCCTTATCTTATCAGTTGTTTCTCAACCCTTTGGCACCTTCCCCTCATTCTCCCACCCTGCCACTTGTCCTTCTCTACCTTCTCACCCTCCTCCATCCTGCCTGAACACACAGCATCAGTAAAATCCATATTTCCCAGTGTATCTTCGACAATCTAAGCAAAGTAAGAGGAATAAAAAGAGACTGGAATATTTATTCTGAAGAGAGTTAATTAAACCTAAGCTCATCATTACACCACTGAATCACACTAAGTTTTAAGCAAGCGTGAACCAAGTCATGTTTAATTATTTTACTTTTTTCACTGGCATTCAGTGAACAGTTGGAAAATAAGAGGAAAACTCATGTAACACGTATCAGAGAAAATTTGAAAAGGAATTAAAAGCAGTATTTCCTTTGCTTAGCCAAATATGCAAGCTTCAAGTTAAAGTTAAATCTTCACATATACTCACTTATCAGTTTTCTTAAAATTAGCAACAGACTTTGTTCTTAGCTTTGATGTTATTTTTCTACCTAAAATATATCTTGGAGAGATTCTGTAAAGAACTGTGAAGGCGTATATTAACGAGTATCTGTGGAATCTAGACAAACAGTATAGATGATCTTGTTTGCAAAGCAGAAATAGAGACATAGAGAACAAACATATGGGTACCAAAGAGGAAGAGGGGTGGGAAGAACTGGAACTGATATATATATATATATATATATATATATATATATATATATATATATATATATCAGTGTGTGTGTATATATATATGTGTGTGTATATATATATGTGTGTGTGTATGTGTGTATATATATAGACACACACACTACCGATACTATGTATAAAATAATTATACCTACTGTATGGCACAGGAAACCGCTATTCAGTGCTCTGAATAGGAAGGAAGTCCAAAAAAGAGGGGATATATCTGATTAACTTTGCTGCACAGCAGAAACTACCACAGCATTGTAAAACAACTATACTCCAATAAAAGTTCATAATTTAAAAAAAAATGGTTTCACAAAGAGACTAGTTATAGGTGCAGGAGCACTTCTGACACAACCACCACATGTATTTTTAAAATTAATTAATTTTAATTGGAGGCTAATTACTTTACCATATGTATTTATACTCCAGTTCTGTTTCTGAAAACACTAGCTTTCAAACTGAACACCATTCTTCGTCTTACTGTTAACAAGTAGAGAAGTCATAAAGAAAGTAATACCTTTGCTTCTATGAACACAAAATGGATATATCTAAAAATGGAAGATAATCACCTATGCTTTCAATATTTGTTCAACAAAAAGCATGTCTAATTTCAAGACACTGTAATATTAAATATTCTGTATGGTTATAACATGACAAGTAAAGAAAAATTGCAAAGAAGGGGCTGAGATCTGATTTTCCTCTATTTGAAACTGCTGCTGCTACTGCTGCTAAGTCGCTTCAGTCATGTCCGACTCTGTGTGACCCCATAGACGGTAGCCCACCAGGTTCCCCCATCCCTGGGATTCTCCAGGCAAAAACACTGGAGTGGGTTGCCATTTCCTTCTCCAATGCATGAAAGTGAAAAGTGAAAGTGAAGTTGCTCAGTCGTATCTCACTCTTAGCAACCCCATGGACTGCAGCCTACCAGGCTCCTCCGTCCATAGGATTTTCCAGGCAAGAGTACTGGAGCCTGCACCATTTCATGGACTCTGGCAGAAGACATGAGACTGGGTTCAGAGTCTAAGGACTGTATTACTCACATCAATAGCAGTAACTGAAATCTCGATTTCCATCAGTTACCCAAGCTCCAGTCCCCACAGGACAACACAAAGAGGAGTGGGTGATTCCTACACATGTGGCAGGTTTATGGGAGAGAAACCTCCTGGGTGGGGATCCTGATTCTTGTAACATACGTGGAATAAGCATGCCTGTTCAGAGTCCCCAGGACTGCAAGGCGATCCAACCAATCCATCCTAGAGGAAATCAACCCTAATTATTCACTGGAAGGACTGATGCTGAAGCTGAAGCCCCAGTACTTTGGCCACTTGATGTGAAGAGCCAGCTCATTGGAAAAGATGCTAATGCTGGGAAAGACTGAAGTTAAAAGCAGAAGAGGGCAGCAGAGGATGAGATGGCTGGGTAGCATCACCAACTCAATGGACACGAATCTGTGAGCAAACTCCGAGAGGTAGTGGAGGACAGGAAAGGCTGCCATGCTATAGTCCATGGGGTCACAAGGAATCAGACACATCTGAGCAACTGAACAATAAAAAAGCATGCCAGAATCTATGCCAAAGAAGGGCACTGTTTTATTACACTAGGTTATAAACAAACCCTCTTTGCTTCAGAAAGAGACACTGGCTGTGTCTTGCAAGACTCTCTGTACAAACATACATGAAAGGATATCCTGGAATGAAAGCAATCAGTGCCTGTGATGAAAAAAAAAAGTACAGAAACATAAGAAACCCATGGAGAATTGTCTCCCAACCCCTATTCATGTCAACATCTTAGCCTACAGAGATCTGCTTTACTCATTCTAACAGAGGCATAACATTCCCCTGTATATACACCACAACCATGTAGCCGTCCCTTTTAATGATTTCACTTAACTAGTTTTAATCATTTACCACTGCAAACAATGTTGTCATAGGGTTCTTCCTTGAACAGGCATCTTTAAGCAGAAGTGTGAAAAGATCTGTGGGATAAATTATTACAAGGGAAGTTTAGGGATAAAAGGGCATGCATATCATTAAAAGATTTGTCTCCAAAATGATACTAAATACACTCCCACCAACAATGTGTGAGGATTCACTTGCCAACACATAACATGGAATATTACCAAGTAACCTGAGTTGATCTGAGCATCAAAAATTACATTGGAGAATTTTGTTGACATGTGTTAACTATGTATGAGGTTCAACATGTTTTCTTTGGTTTATAAATCATTTTTCTTTTATAAACAAAATCATTCTTTGTCTCATTTTCTTACAATTTTCTGCTTATATATTTTGCCAACTTTTCTATTGGTTTTTGAACATTTTCATGATTTTTATGAGTAGTGGATTTTATAAGTTAAAGAATTTAGTCTCTTTTCTGTCATTACATTGCAAATTTTTATGACATCAAATTTGGTAAGCTGCAGTTTCAGTTTATTTTCTTTTTGCAAGAGTTTTAAGAGGATTTTTTTTAAAATTTATAAGTATCTTCACTATATATCTTTGCTGTGTGAACTTCAGCAAGTTATTTAATCTTTCTATATATCCCAGGATTCGTGTCTGTAAAATGGGAACAACAGTAGTATTCGTATTATAGTTATTATAAGGATTAAGTCAGACGACAATTGTAAAGTGCTTAAGATAGTGACTGCCACATAATAACCGTTATGTAAGTATTTCTTAAATCCTTAAACTTTTTTTCTGTCTTCCATAATTTTCTCCTTGAGTACTCGCATCTTCTCTTTGAGTTCATTGCTGAGAAGCAATTTATCCATTAAAAATAATCCTTTCTTTTTAATTTCGTAACATAAGTCATTCATAATTTATCTTTAGCTTCACAGTACGGTCTTTCAGATGTTGACTTATTATCTGAGTTTTGGTTATTATTTATGTTCTGTATTTCTTATATTATTTTCACAGGGCTCATATTAATTTTTTATTTATTATCCATCACTGAAGAGAGGGATTTTTTCCTGGGACAATTATTTTTGAAAGGATAATGCGGAAAGGAATCAGATAAGTGAACTTCTCCATAAATACTGGTTTGCCCATACATGCAAATAGTTTATTATTAATTTCTGAAGGTAAAGTTGATTAATTAAATGTTATATGAATATGCAAGTTTAACAGATATGCCCATAATGTTTTCTAAAATGGCTGCAAATGACTTTCATTTCCACCGAGGACCGTAAGTCAGTTCATTGTTAATGTTTTCTCTTCTTCTTGAAATGCCCTCCCACACTCAACTGGAAAAGAAATCTTTTCCAGGCTCCATAATACCATGTACATATCTATTACTTCCCTAACCCATAATTATCTCTTGATATGGCTCTCTGCCCTACTAAACAGTTACCTTCTTTAGGCTATGTGCCATCTTAATTTTATATCCTTGGTTCCTATCCAATTTTCTGGCACACAGTAATTACCAAAAAAAAAAATTTGATAAATATATAGATGATGAAGAAGGCATAAAATTATTGTCCAGGGGCACACTACTGGTAAATAATAAAAGTAGTGATGAATCCAGCATTTTCTTCCTGCAAATCATATTTTTCATACATTTGTATAAGTTTCCACATTTACATGAATATAAATTAAAGGACTCAAGCATAGGTCAAAAACCTGTTTTATATATTTAAAATTATAATTATCCTTCAAATGACTTGCAAATGACTCTTATTCATTCTAATACTGGCAAAATTATGGTGTATGGTTTGCACAGACATTAATAATAAGCTTTAATTCATATGATATTTTAAAGCTTGGTTCAAATATAGTTTCCATCTATGTAACCAAAGTTTGACATAGGATTAATAAACCCTCATTGCATAATTCTTTTTTTGATTAAGCTGCAACTAACCAACTACAGATAATTGTGACTAAAACTCGACTGCTTCTAATGCAAATACTCTTAGAGAATCCCATCTTTTTCAGATAAGATATAGACAACATTTAGAGTCCATTCTAAGGTGAAAATACTTGGGAGTTGATTATAGTAATTTAATAGGTTGTGATCCATAAGACAACTTTAATTATCTAGCTAGGAGAGGAGAGGAACATTTTTGTTTTATGTGAAAAATGTGTATGTTTTTAAATGAATAATTTTATTTAATTAGGATTCTTAAATCGAGGAAATTCAGTGAGATTACCATTGTGCTGTATGTTAATAAAATAAATTGCCCAGTTGTCAAAATTTATACTTTCAACTTAACTTTTGCCAAAGCAACACCACAGGCAACAGCATCCTCAAACTGCCACATATTTTCAGTCTGAATGGATGAACTCAAAGCCCTTCTTCGGGGACTTCCCTGTTGGCCCAGTGGTGAAGATTTTGCCTTCCAATGCAAGGGATGTGAGTTCGATCCTTGGTCAGAGAACTAAGATCCCACATGACTCAAAGCCAAAAAAAAGAACATAAACAAAAAACAGAAAATATTGTAACAAATTCAATAAAGGCTTTAAAAATGGTCCTCATCAAAAAAAAAAAAAAAAAACAAAACAATCTTTGGGACAAAAGAAGGCTTTCTTTGAAATGTTCTGTATCTCTAAAGACTAAATTGTATATGAAATTATATTCAGCTAATTTATTTTACTCATTTAAGATACATATCCTATTTTAAATATTGTCTAAATCACTAGGCTGAAACTTGTTTTAGTTCTTGGTAGTCATCAAAAAAAAAAAAAAAAAAAGAGAGAGAGAGAGAGAGAGAAGGTCCTGGAGATCCAGTCCTCTGATTACCAAGATATACTTTCCGGCAGTCAGAGCTGATATAATTTTTCTGTAGTCAGGGCTGTAATAATCAACTTGATTAAAATATTATGAATTCACGTATCTGAATAGACTCATCATGGAATGCAGCAGGACATATCACTTTAATATGGTTGTCTCTATACGCTCACGGTTCTTATAAAATATGTGATCACAATCAGAGAGAGGAACACTGGATGCCAGAAGAGGTCTAGGAAATAATTTATTGACAATGTAGATCATGTTCACCATAGGGGAAAAAAAAGGGTCTACTTCAATACAGAGATAAGCAAAGAAAGACTATGTATTAAACATTTATTAAATGTCATTGGCTTCAGTACCTAAAACCATTGGTTTCTTGAATATACACAAATATCATTGGCCCGCAGTATTTTCCAGGGACCAATTATTAACATGTGATTAAAATAAGTTAATCTGACCAGAAATCATCCTCTGTGATAAGGCAATATTTGCTATTGAGGTGATCACAGGAAAATTAATAGAGGTCTTGTACCAACTGACTCAAAATTTTCATAAGATAAAGTAAAAATGAGAGTAAGAAAGGAATAAATTAACTTTCATTGAGTACTTACTATATGTCAGATCCTATGCTGGGTACTTTATGTTCATTAGCACTAGGTTATTGACCAAACCCTTATGAGTTTAGAATCAGAAAGTCAACATGTAGGCCCAGGGAGAGTAACTGGCTTGTCTCAAATCATAAAATCTGATTCAAATCCAGTACCCATGAACTTGTGTTTCCCACCACACTTCTGTTTCAACACTCACTTTCAATTTTACCTCCTTCCAACATAACTTTCAGGAACACACCTGCCTCCATGGTTCAGTATTTCAGAATAATGACTTAAGAAAGCATGTTATATAATCTTATTTAGATTGATTATGCTAGAGAAAGTGGATGCTGTTTTATGTATTTTTCTCTTCTGGAAACTAAATGCTTCTAGAAAAAAAAATGCAACATTGTTCTAGCAGTAAGCCTGATTTGGGGGAGAGAAAGGCAGTTAATTTTGCTCTTAGAAGAAATAAATATAGCCTTGTCTTCTGATTGATGCTTTTGAACTGTGGTGTTGGAGAAGGCTCTTGAGAGTCCCTTGACTGCAAGGACCAGTCCATTCTAAAGGAGGTCAGTCCTGGGTGTTCTTTGGAAGGAATGATGCTAAAGCTGAAACTCCAGTACTTTGGCCGCCTCATGCAAAGACTTGACTCATTGGAAAAGACCCTGTTTCTGGGAGGGACTGGGGGTAGGAGCAGAAGGAGACGATAGAGGATGAGATGGCTGGATGGCATCACTGACTCGATGGATGTGAGTCTGAGTGAACTCCAGGAGATGGTGATGGACAGGGAGGCCTGGCATGCTGTGATTCATGGGGTCGCAAAGAGTCGGACACAACTGAGCGACTGAACTGAACTGAACTGTCTCCTGATTATTTGCCAGGCAGAGTCCTTTTAACTATAGGAACACCAACCTTCCCCAGGCACCCATATTTAAGAACAAGAAAATAAACTTAAGGACCACATACAAAATGTATGTCAAGAAGCTAAACTAGAGAGCCACACGAAATATACTTTATAAACTTCTTCACAACAGAAATTAAGCTTGTTGTCAATGTTTGATACAGTTCCTCAGGGTAACATGAGAAATGTTCAGCTGGAACTTTCAGTAGAAAATGATGATGAATAAAGTCTTTGAATTGGCAAATCTTGCAAGGAAAATGTTTTGGTAACTCTCTCCATGAAAGTTTTCAGGAATGAAATTTTCTTCCGAGAGCTTAAAGACAGCTTGGGACATTTTTTGTTGTTGTTTATGAAAATAATGACAATTTGTGTCAACTCGTTTTCACTTCTAGATTGATCTCAGAGTCTTGGGCAAACCCTCAACTTATCGTTAAGAAATGACTCTGGACCAAAAGCTTACCTTTCCACAAAAACATGCATGGAGGCAGTCTAGATTCCAGCAAATCAGAGGAAGGTTAGAGAAATTTCTCCATTCATGATTTTCAGAGGGATTCAAAGATGTTTTGAATGAAAATAATAAAAGTTCCAACTGGGTTAGTCTAGCCATCATGTCTTTTGAAATTTGACCACAAAACATTTCAATGATAAAATTAATAAGCATGAAATGAGTAGTTAATCTTCAGATGTATTCTTGTCATTCTGGAAGTTTGCTTTAGTTGATGGTATTCAGCACTGGCTTAAATTCAGTTGAATGTTGATATTAACATCCAGCCATTGGGAAGAAGGTACCTCAATTATCTATTGTTAATATTGCTTAAACAGGATTTTTAAATTTTTCTATTTTAAATAATCTTCAGTTAGTTTAATTACATGCCTTTAAATAACCATGCAATAAAAATTGGACCTAATGTTAAGAGTTAGGACCTAGTGCTTCTAGGCGTTTACTGATAACTATAATCATCTTTATGACAGTGAAAGGCTATTATTTAGACTCATTATTTTGATCAATCTTTTTTACTTTATCACACTAGTGTTATGGAAAACAAAACATTCTGCAAGGTAACAGTTTAAAGTTATTATGCATTTGTACATTCTCACTTCATAATTTCATATTCAGAGAATAATTTCATATTTCAATAGCTTTCCTTCCCTCGTCTTAATCTTAAGTGCTAGGAAGTGAAGAGAACTTTATCAGCTGACACAGTGCTTAGAAAATCTGCAATAAAAATGCTGTTTATAATCTATGGAGCTTAGGTTTTGACAGAAAGACCGATTAACATGCAACTGACATCTAAATACACTGATACTGAATTCTAAAAATATAGTCACTTATATTTTGACTCTGCTAAAATATATTTAAGCATCTACTAAGCAGAACAATTGGGAACTTGATTTTTTTTTAATCCCATCCCTTTTGAAACCCCCTCCCATCTCCCTCCCCATCCCACCCCTCTAGGTTGATACAGAGCCCCTGTTTGAGTTTCCTGAGCCATACAGCAAATTCCCATTGGCTATCTATTTTACATATGGTAATGTAAGTTTCCATGTTATTCCCTCCATACATCTCACCCTCTCCTCCCCTCTCCCCTTGTCCATAAGTCTGTTCTCTATGTCTGTTTCTCCACTGTTGCCCTATGAACTTGACTTTTAATTTGGGATGAACAACCACACTACTTGTTAGAGAATGTACTGAATATTGATCCTCTCTCTGTACGCTCTTAAAATAGACATTAGCTTCTTAGATAAGTAGAGAAATACTGCAAATGATTTTAGTGCATATTTGCTTTTTGTTTTTTAAAACGCACTTAATAGTACCCAAATCATTTTTTTTAAAAATTAACATCTCTTCAAATAAACAGTTTCCTTCTAAGGAATCATTTGGAAAGATTAGTTCTTTAAATAGGTGTATGATTTAATTTAAGATGTACACATTTGTCTTGACTCCTGGAGAGCACATTAAAAAGTATGAAACCTTCAAGAAAAGCACAAAATCACCAATAAATTACCTAAATTACTTAATAGGTAAGGTAGATTCTCACCAAAACCATGAAGCAAGTGGACATGACATCTTTCCAGCATCTGTCACTCTTTCAAATTCATGAAAACCCTCCCAATGAACTTGACTTCATAAACCATTGTATTTTTGTTTTTTAAAGCATATGCCAATGTTCTTTGCAGCACCATCCACAACAGCCAAAGGGCAGAAACAATGTCCATCAACAGATGAATGGACAAACAAAATGTTGTATATATGCACAATAAAATAAGAATCAAGAAAAGGAGTGAACACAGATAACACATACCACGCACATTTCATAGGCACATTTCATAGACTGATATGAAAACATTATGCTAAATGAACTACACACAAAAGGAGAACTATTTTTTCTCCACTTATATGAAATATCTAATTGCTAAATTTTATCCCTTTAATGGCTAATTTTATTCCTTTTATTGCTTTAAAACAGCATGATATCTAACCCAGGGAAAATAGTAGTACTTGAATTAATACTTCACACCTGAATAAGTGAATAAATACTAATGATAACAAAAAGCTTGAAGAGAAATTTGAAGCTACAAGAAGGAATTTCAGTGCAGTGGTGGTGGAACCGTGAGAGTCCTACCATCTGACCTTGTAAGGAACTCTTAGTGATTCTTATTAATACTTTGTGACTTTTTAGTCACATTTTAATTTCATGAAATAACACTGAAGACCTCTGATTTGAACCAACTAGCATAACAGTTTCAAAAATCAACAAGTAAAGCTCAATTTATAGTTTAAATACTTTGGTTGAACTTCACGAACTCAGCCATCATTTAAAGTTTATCTCACACACCTCCAAAGATTTTCAAAGTCAATAGGATTGTCTTGTAAAATATCTTCCTAAAACGAATTGGAACAGTTCTAACAGTCCTACTACTTCAAAAAAAAAAAAAAAAGGCTCAAGGTACTTTAAGACTGAGACAGCATATTAAAAAGTAAAGACATCACGTTGCCGACAAAGGTCCATATAGTCAAGGCTATGGTTTTTCCAGTAATCATGTATGGATGTGAGAGTTGGACCATAAAGCAGATGCACTGCCATAAGAATTGATGCTTTTGATCTGTGCTGTTGGAGAAGACTCTTGAGAGTCCCTTGGACTGCAAGGAGATCAAACAAGTCCATCCTAAAGGAGATCAGTCCTGAATACTCATTGGAAGGACGGATGCTGAAGCTGAAGCTCCAATACTTTGGCTACCTAATGTGCAGAACCAACTCATTAGAAGAGACCCTGATGCTGGGAAAGACTGAAGGTGGGAGGAGAAGAGGACAACAGAGAATGAGATGGCATCACTGATTCAATGAGCATGAGTTTGAGCAAACTCTAGGAGATGCTGAAGGACAGGGAAGCCTGGCATACTGCCATCCATGGGGTTGCAAAAAGTCAGACATGACTTTGTGACTGAACAACAACTTTCAAACATGTAAACATGTAACTTATATGGAACTTTGCTTCCTCTTTGATAGAAGTATTCAAAAAATTTTAGACAACCCCCTTAAACAGAAACTGCACAAAACACTAGTTATAGGTAGTTAGTTCATTCACTCAGTCTTTATATCAACGAACATTCAAGCTAGAGCTGATTGACTCGGGGTCATGGTCCATACTGGTTCTCTGCGGGGAGCAGTGAGCCCACACATTGAGCCCCTGCCTCCATACACCTTAGACTCTAGCGCAGGAGACAGCTCAAATAATCACAAAAACGTGTAAAATCACATCAGTAGAGAAAGCTATCAAAATAACTCAACCTAATGACCATCTAAATCCTTCCCAAACTCAGATGGCTTCACTTTCTTTTCTTTTTTTTTTTTTTTTTTGATATCCCCTACTTTAGAAATCGTGTCATATTTTAACTTTTGATTTATGAATAATGGCAAAAAGAATGAATGAGGAAAGATTGAGTTTTCTGATCTTTCACTAATAAAAGCACTGAACTATTTCCTCTATAAAATAAACCACAACCTGGACAATGTGAGCAGGTTATATATACTCTGAAGTATATTATTGACCATATTCATTGTTTTTGGTTTTCAAAGACAGGCTATCATAAGAGATAAATGATAAGAGAACAGACTCTGTATGATTTCAATACCTTTAGACCATGAAATTTTTGCACCTGGTCTTATGTCCCTGGATATGTTCCAGTATCTACTGGTTTAGAGTCTATGAGAACTTGAATAGAATTTGTATCCTACTGTTATGCAAAAACTATATAAATCTTAATTACATCAATTTGGTTCATAGCGTTTTTCAGGTCTATTACATCTATTTCTCTGTATATTCATTCTATTAATTTTTGAGTTTGATATTGAAACTCCAACTAAAAATCTTCACGTATCTACTTAAAAATGATTGTATAATACATAATGGAACTATATGTACCTTTGTTTTGTATTTTCCAAGTTTCCTCTAAGTATGTTATCATATTTTCAGAATTTAAAAAAATAAAAAAGAGAAAAAAGAAATAAAGACAGGCTATAATTGGGCTTCGCGGGTGGCTCAGATGGTAAAGAATCTGCCTGCAATGTGGGAGACCTGGGTTCAATCCCTGGGTCAGGAAGATCCTCTGGAGGAGGGCATGGCTAATACTGTTGCCTGGAGAATTCCGTGGACAGAGGAGCTTGGTGGGCTACAGTCCACGGGGTCACAAAGAGTCGGACACGACTGAGCGACTAACACTTTCATGCTTTTAATTGGGAGAATTTCCAGCAAGGTAGAAACTGTTCCCTGCTATTCACTTGTGTAGAATACTTAAACTTGGTGAAAAAAGAAAGAAAATACTGTTTTTTTTTTCTTTTAATTGCATTAGGAAGACAAAGATTAATCACACTTAACTGTAGTAAAAAAGGGTTCTGTCATCTTCTCTTTCTCGCCCACGTGAGACCAGAGAGTGACAACTCAGTTGGCCACAATTCATAATTCTCAGCCATCACGTTTCACCCCTACCACAACAGATGCGGTCTGAGGAATAAAGCTCTGGGGCAAGTCATCATCGTCCATGCAGCGACTGCCCATGGCAGTGTGGAGTGGCTGTCCCTCCCACAAGCTGGCCCTGAATCACTGGAAGTGACACACGCTGATTCTGGAAGGACCGCAGATTACTAGGATGGAGCCAGCCAGGAGCACATGGGTTTATTTTTTTTACAGCCACATACACGCCCTCAAGGGTCCGATGCACTTCCAGATTTTAAGATCAAAGTGTTGTCAAGAGAAAAACAAGATGCGACCCTGAATTTGAACAACACATGCTCCTCAAGTGAACAAGCAAAGCGTTCAGGTTTTGACATTTCGGAAGTCACCTGCATTCATCACAACTCAATGTGTGTCTGACACAAGGAACAAGCAGTCTTAGATGAGCATGAATCCAAAGCAGAAGGCGCCCTGTCAATAAAGGTACATGGTGTTTTTGTCAAAATATTCTGTCTCACGAGTAAAGTTTCATCTATTTGACATTCAGTTAGCAAAAACACTTCGAGTTTCCAATACGCTGAGTGGTAAGCTACACACTCCAGAACGTATTCTAAGCCAACTCTGCTGGCCGGAAAGGTAGAGTGTTGGGTTCTCACAAGGAGGTTTGAAGGGCAAATCGTTTGAAGAATGGAAGGCAACTGTTTGCACCCAGCCCCGCTCCTCTTGTCAACAGTTAATGTAGGGTCATTCACAGATTGCTGAAACACTTCCAGCAATCAATTTATTTTCTAAGAAATCTTGGATCTGGCACCATATTTATTTCATCCAGGATAGGCAATCAGTTTTGTCTGACAGAACAGATAAGCTCCAGGAAAGGGATCTAAAGAGTGGTGGTTCACATGGTAAAGAATCTGCCTGGAATGCAGGAAACTTGGGTTTGACCCCTGGCTCGGGAAGAGCCCCTGGAGAAGGGAACAGCTACCCACTCCAGAATTCTTGCCTGGAGAATCCCATGGACAGAGGAGCCTGGCAGACTACAAACCGTAGGGTCACAAAGAGTCAGACACAACTGAGCAACTAACACTGAATTTTCAAAAGGAGCATTATTTCCATTTAGTTTACATTTTGAATTTACACAAAAGGAAAGAAATTCCTGTACGACCTGAGATGAGGCCTTTGGCTGAGCAATGAATGTGTATTCAGTTCATCAGCACTATTTTGCCTGCAGCTGGATCAACTAGTCTCTTTTCCTCTGAAGACAGGGCTTCATCTTCCTAACTCTAAGGCTGCATGCAATTGCTACTCTTTGCTCATGTTCTTTGCCTTTTTTCTGCCTGGATTAATAAAATGTGTTCCTGTGTCTGGGTTTGTGCTAAATCGCTTTAGTCATGTCCAACTCTTTGTGACCGCATGCACAATTAACCTGCCAAGTTGCTTTGTCTATGGGATTTTCCAGGCAAGAATATTGGACTGGGTTGCCATTTCCTTCTCCAGTGTTCTGGTTAAGGCTCTTCAAATCTGACTTTTCTTTATTTTCATTGAAGGTAAATATCATGAGGGCAAGGAGCCCTGACTTGTTCTATGCTTACTCAGTCGTGTCCAACTCTTTGCGACCCTATGGACTGTGGCCCACCAGCCTCCTCTGGCCACGGGATTCTCCAGGCACGAATACTGCAGTGGGTTGTCATTCCCTTCTCCAGGGGATCTTCCCAACCCAGGAATGGAACTCATGTTTCTTGCGTCTCCTTCAGTGGCAGGCAGATTCTTTACCACTAAAGAATTCTGGGACGCTTCTGGGAAGCCCAGAACCCTATACATGGGACATTTTAGGACACAGTAGATGCTCAGTAAACCCCGCTGAGTGGATGAACCTCCCTCAGCATCCCACTTATGAACCTCACCACATTTTTCTTCCATCAGTGGAAAAGCTGGTCAACTGGTCTCTCACTCCTAACCTCCATGCCTCCCATGAGGCAGTCATCCATATCATTCTTCGAAAACCATGCTTCTAGGGAAGTTTTATCTCTTTTCAATATTTTTTAATTGGAATAAAGTTGCTTTACAGAGTTGTGTTAGTTTCTGCTGTACAACAATGTGAATCAGCTGTAAGAATACATGTATCACCTCCCTCCTGAGCCTTGTTCCCACTTTCCCATTGAACCCCTCTAGGTCCTCATAGAGGACTGAGCTGAGATCCCTGTGCTCCACAGATGCTTCCCACTAGCTATTTTACACATGTGTGTGTGTGTGTGCTAAGTTTCTTCAGTCATGTCCGACTCTGCAACCCCATGGACTGTAGCCCACCAGGCCCCTCTGTCCATGGGATTCTCCAGGCAAGAATACTGGATTGCGTTGTTGTGCTCTCCTCCAGGGACTCTTCCTGTCCCAGGGGTTGAACCCATGTCTCATGTCTCCTTGGCAGGCAGGTTCTTTACCACTGAGCCACAGCAGAAGCCCATTTTTCACATCATAGTGTATATATGTCACTTTTGAGAGCACTTTATTGGCGTCTCCAATTGGACTCAGATTCCTCCACAATATGCCATATCAGTCACAGAAATCATAAGCTCCAGGGCTAGGACAATGGAAGTAAAAACTGGATGGAATAGTAGGAGTCTCACCTTTTACATTTTTTTAGTGTAGTTTTCCAGATGAAAAATAACTAGTCTAGAGGGACAGACGTAATCAGCACAGTTTTGATCACGATTTTACTTGAGCTCATTGTGGATGAATAACCTATCAGGAAAAGGGGCCAGGAAGCCCTTCAGCATCCCTGAGGGCATGAAGACCTTGTTGATGCCTTCGAGCTCCTCTGGTGGCTCAGAGGGAAAGAATCCACCTGCAACTCGGGAGACCTGGGTTCAATTCCTAGGCTGGGAAGATCCCCTGGAGAAGAGAATGGCCACCCCCTCCAGTCTTCTGGCCTAGAGAATCCCCATAGACAGAGGGGCCGAGAAGGCTACAGTCCATGGGGTTGCAAAGAGTCGGACATGACTGAGCAACATCACTTTCACTTTCTTTCATAGTTGGCTCACCCTCATCCCAGGTCCAGGTCTCTGCTGTGTCTCCATCAGACTCTACCGTGTCCCTGGCCCCACCCACTGCTTCTCCGACGTCAACTCCAGCCCCTGCCCCTCATTCCCTGCATCCCAGCCACACTGCCTCCTCCTTATCCTTGAATACAAAGGAAGGTCGTTGGCAAATGTCAGTCCTCCCTGGCCATCCTATGTAACACCACAGTCCTCCTCAGCCCAACAATTCCTAATCCCCCTGCCTGTTCAGTTTTCTGTAGCATTTATCACCATCTAACGTACTTTATTTTTGCTTCTTTTCTAGCTTTCGGTCTATTTCCCATATTACAATGAAAACTAAAAATGAGCAGATACCGGGTTTTATTTTCTGCTAGGTCTCCCACTTCTACCACAGTGCCTGAAAAATGAGTAAGTGCAAGAACAAATGAACTAATGAGTTGATGAGCTTTTTTCTTTTTAGTACTCTGAGATTACATGAGTGTGCGCTCCGTCATGTCCAACTCTTTACAGTGACCCACCAAGCTCCTCTGTTCATAGACTTTCCCAGGCAAGAATACTGGAGGGGGTTGTCATTTCCTACCCCGGGGGATCTTCCAGACCCAGGGACTGAACCCACGTCTCCTGCATCTCCTGTGCTCTACCCGTTGAGCCACCACGGAAGCCTTGAATGAACCAATGAGTATGGGACAACTTTCCAATATGACTCCAAGCCATATGTCACCAAACACGGCTCCCATATTAGCAAAGGTCTGTTGGTCTGGGTCCACCCAGTGTTTGTTAATATTCTTCCACTGCAGAATTTCTTATCATTCCTTCATTTGGTAGTCCTTTCTTCTTTGATTTCTGCCCAAATCCTATCTCTCGAGTGGCATTTTTATTTAAGACAGGAGTCAGATTAAAAAGGACTGTACCAGGGCAGACAGAAGGCAGTGATTTGGCCACTTCATCAGCCTGCCTGTTGTTCGTTTCCACCTCCTTCTCAAACCTGAGACACCAACCTGTTTGCCTGGAAGCCTGTCTTGGCTGCTGGTATCCTGTATTCCTTCTCTAGCCCCACAGACGAGTGATGTGCTCAGCAATGCTCTGGTTCCACTCTCCTTGCTTCGGAATCTCACTCAGCTTAAACTCTCTCTCCTTTCCTGCCATGTGCTAAGTCCCTTGGTGGCAGTGAGTCAGCCTTGCAGTGTCTCCAGCATCCTGCCAGCAGCCCTGTGGAGTCAGCGGGACGCCCTGAACAGAGTGATGATTATCTTTTGGGGGTGTGACTCAATGCCATCTCCTCCATGGAGCTTTGACACAGTGGAGGGTGGAAGTTGATTCATGACTTGTTTGCGTCCTGGCCAAGAGATGACTTCTTTAGTTTATGTTCCCTAAACAATACCGGGTTTCCTCTATCACACGCCACTTCTGCACTCGTTTCTGGGGCTTGGGCTGAAACTTTCTAACTGCAGATGACACAAAACAAATGCTGCCCTCTAAAAAGCACTGCTAATGGTCTGGTTTAAAAAAAAAAACAAAACAGAGCAGACTACTGAAAAATCAATTTCTGGAATTTTGATCATGCTAAATCACTGATTCTGGTATGTTATTGTTTTCTTTCGTCTTGGGAAGTTTTAATGAAGCCCCACATTTATAATTGGAGTCTTTTATTTATTTTTAGGATGCAATACGATAGTGCAGAAGAAAAGCAAATGAAAACAGAAGATGGGAATTTGAGTACAAGTTCTCTGAAATCTGTAGCAAACCTTTCTCTCACCAGTTTTTATGTTACCACTAGTGCAAACAGGCAGGCATGCTAGGTCACTTCCGTCATGCCCAACTCTTTAGGACCCTATGGACAGTAGCTGGCCAGGCTCCTATGTCCGTGGGATTCTCCAGGCAAGAATACTGCAGTAGGTTGCCATTCTCTTCTCCGGGGGGTCTTGCCAACCCAGGGATTGAACCTGCATCTCCTATGCCTCCTGCATAGCAGGTGGATTATTTACCATTGCACCACCGGGAAGTAGGACCATCACCATGATCAAATCACCATGAACAGATGATGTACAGCAGTAACTCTGCAGGATCATCCCATTAATCCTAAAAATAACCATACACGTAGGTGCTACTATTTACTTGCATTTAGAAAGGAAAAACTCAGTTATTTACTCAGATTATTATTATTAGGAATTAAACTTTGTCTGATGCCAAAGCTTGTGTTTACTTGCTTTATTCAACAAAAAGAGGAAAAGGAAGAAAAATCATAAGAAAAAAGAAAAGAAGAGAAGAAGAAAAGATGGGACTTTCCTGGTGGTCCAGCAGTTAAGACTCTAAGGTTCCACTGCAGGAGACTTGGGTTCTATCCTCCTGCAGTAGAGGTTGGGGAACTCAGATTCCACATGCAGAGCAGCCAACAGAAAAGAAAAGGGGCAAAGAGGCTACCATGCTGGTCAGTGCAGAGAAAGAAGGTTCCATCAAGCTTCCTGTTCCATCAGGCAGCTCTGGGTTAGACCAAGGTCCCCTAACCACTGTCCCCCATATCAGACACAGGTATCAAGACACTTTCTGTGGAAGTCTCAATAGTACCGATCACATTACCTTCAAAGGGTTTATTTCCAAAACATTTCCAAGCTTCTCCTGAAATTCTATTATGAATTTGAACATATTTAATTTTTAGAACCTGATGCGAAGAGCTGACTCATTGGAAAAGACCCCGATACTGGGAAAGACTGAAGGCAGGAAGAGAAGGTGGAGACAGAGGATGAGATGGTTGGATGACATCACCAACTCAATGGACATGAATTTGAACAAACTCTGGGAAACAGTAAAAGACAGAGAAAACTGCTGCGCTGCAGTCCGTGGGGTCACAAAGAGTTGGACACACACACACACACACACACACACACACATATGTGTACAATAACATTTCAAACATCAAGAACTGCCTTAATTCGTACGTCTAATAGTTAAGAGTGTTCAGCAGGTCCTAACTGTGATTAACACGCTAAGTAAACCTGGACAAGTGTTTTGAGCAGTTTCCTCATCTGACAGTAAAATAGAGACTGTCAGACTAAACAAGACAATCTTTATAAGGTAGGAACACGGTGTCTGGTACATAACAGGCCCATGATTAGTGGATATTGTGGTTACAACAACAGAAACATAAATGCTATGCATATTTAACTTGGACTTTGTAAGGGGGAATCATATTTTCTGAAGGCCAAGGGCTTATGCAGAACTGAGTTAGACAAGCTGAGGTGTACTCAGTAAAGATACTAATGAAGAAACTGTCAATAAATCAGCTTCAAACATTCTCTAAAATGAAGTAATTCATCCACATCAATAATTAGGGAGAATTTCTAAAGGACAAGAGAGGAAGCACCAATGGGATTAAAACAAGTCTGCCTGATCCCGTGGAGGCGGCACCAGTTGATACAATTTTAAAGGTGATTCATACTGTGTAGACAAATGACGAAAGTACCTGAGGAACCAGAGACAATTAGATGTGTCTAGCAAAAAACGTGGAGTTGAACTTTGATAGTAACATCCTTTTCAATGATAATTTTTAATCAAACAATTCCATGCAAAAAAACTGCTTCAAGACAAGAGGCATCCTTTTATGGTTTCTTTTAAACTAAAAAAGAATGTACAGCTTTCGTCTAAAGAAAAAGAGGAGACTCTGGTTTCGCTGACCAGAAGCTCCAGTTTAATTCTGGTTCCTTTCTTAATATTTTCATTCAATATCTCTCTCATTCTGTCTGAAACAGCAAACCTCGTGGGAGCCACTTTCCAAGTGTGGAGAAGATGCGGAAGAGAAAATGCTGGATGGCGCTTCAGGGCAGACTCGGCCAGTTCACCTCAATGCCTCGCACAACACCCGGCGTGGGAGAAACAAACAGCCCTTCACGTGGGATGGAGCAAGGCAGAGGGGCAGTCCTGGGGAGACCCGGTGGAACACAGACCCATCACTGGACAGATGCACTGGTGTCCTTTTGGCTAAGGCCAGAGCAAGGGGTTAAGAAGCAGCCTGGACCAGCACCCTCTCCAGCTAGTTTCAATTCCCTTGAAACTCACTTGCAATCCTAGGGAAAGAAAGAAACCTAAATTAGCGAAGATCAACTCTCCCCCACAGTGGCTGAATTACACAGGTTGGAGTGTGCAACTTGTTAAATCAGGTATAAGAAACACCTTGCATTTCCAGAACATCTAGACCTGTAGCCTAGGGTCCTCATCTGCTACACATATCAAGAAGGATGACATCACTTGGGGATGTGGGTTTATGAGACAGTGACTCTTGAACTTGACTCCATACTGTAGGCACCTAGGAGGTTCAAAAAACTGGATACCTGGTTCCAACCGCAGACATGTTGATCAGCTGGTCTGTGATGCAGCTTGAGCATTAGGAATTAAAAAGCATTCCCAGTCAAGACTGGGAACCAGAATTCTAAGATAAATGTTTATATTTTATGTTAAAGGTACCTCAAATCCAGGGATAAAAATGATCAACATCAACAGCTCCAGCATACAAGGCATCTAGGAAGAGGGACTTAACATACATTTTAAGAAAAAGCCAGGCAATGTTAAGTTCTCCCCCTGATTATCGTCTCTCTGTGCTGGAAATTCAGTTTTTTATTTTATTTTATTTTACTTTTTTTGGTCTTTTGCTGAAATGTAAATATCAAGGATTGCTTGGGGCAGAAAAAGCCAAATCAAAATCAAGGCTGGCATATCCTGAAGTAGTTCCTTTTTTCTCACACCCGGAATGAGTGAAGAGAAAAGCCACAGTTCTCCCTGGTGACCAGCCAGGTTTAATGTCACCTCGGCAGCAGGAATATTGGCCACAGAAACCTTTGCAAATAAATGTCAGCAGAAGCTTTGGAGCCAAAGTTCATTTCATGCCAATTTGATTTCACGGAGTCTAGAGAGGGACACACTTTCTTTTCCAAATGGTAAATACATACATCTGGAGCAGCATCGAAACATACTGAATTTCAGAACTGAAGTCATGATTCAGGAAAGGCAGGAACCAATTGCTTTATGCAAAACTGCTTGGCTATGTTAATGAAAACATTTCCAGGCATTTTCATTTCTAAATAAGAGGAACTTAGAAATGGTAGGACAATAAGCAGACTTTCCTAAGCAAAATCTATCTCACTAAAAAGATTGTCCTTCATTTTTAATTCAAAGGCTTCCACAGGGAACATAAAACATAAGAGAATTTTAATAATTTGTGGGCTTGGGCGATATACAGTTGCTATCAATCTTTTTTATCTGTTCTTTTGCTGACACATATTCTGAGCTAGAGATAAACAATGGTTTAAAATGTGGTTAATTATCACTTGCAACAGTTTGGGTTTCCTTGAGCAAAAGTGGCACCAAACACAAGCCAGTGAATCACCGGGCTGAGCGGCTCTAGGTTTGCTACTACCTGGTTGTACCATAACTAACTCTACCTGAACTTCCAGACTAAATTTTACCCTCTGATCATTTCTCAAGCACCTTTCAAGGAGATGTGGTAATCTAAGCCTAAGGACTGTGGTGTTTTCAATCACCAATATCATGTGGAGAGGGCTTCCCTGGGGGCTCAGCCAGTAAAGAATCCACCTGCAGTGCAGGAGACCTGGGTTCAATCCCTGTGTTCGGAAGATCCCATGGAGAAGCGAAAGGCTACCTACTCCAGTATTCTGGCCTAGAGAATTCCATGGACTGTACAGTCCATGGGGTCACAAAGAGTCAGGTAAGACTGAGCAACTTTCACTTTTCCTTTTATCTTATGGACAGACGGGAACCACTGGAACAGACGAGCCTTCAGAAAAAGCATGCATCAAGAAATATCATTTCAAAAGCACAGATTAAAACAGAATTCATAATGCTGCTTTAAAACTATTTTGATAAGTACAAGATAAAACAAAATTAGCTCTATTTTAAAATTATCTTTCTCTAGAGAAAACGCAAAATAATCCTTAGACCAGAGGAACATAATAGATAAAAGGGGGAACAGATTGTTTTATTTTCTTCTGTAACACAATATTGCAGTCTCACAGTCGAAAAGACGGCATGGAGGTGTGGGTGTATAATTGAGCTTCCAGGCCCTCCATGTTGTTATTCTCCTTGATGCACATTTAAGTGCAGAAATAATAACTGATGTATTCGAGAAAAAAGTAATTGAAAGAGGTAGAATAGTTAGATCACATTTCCAGTGACTGATGATAAATTGAAGTTTAAAAACATCGCAGAGAAGATCAATCTAGAGACCCATTTGAAGCATTTCACCTGAATTCAAAGAGTTTCTTTACATTCTTTTTTTCAAAGTTTGTTTTCCTGTGAATTACATTTCCTTTAAATGCTAACCCTACTGTCCTCCTCATGGCAGAAATGTGCCTGCAAACATAAACTCTGGGGACAGCGTCTGGATTGTCAGAGGCAGACAAATGATCGCAAATTAAAAAAAAAAAAATAGGGGACGTCCCTGGTGGTCCAGTGGTTAAGACTCTGGGCTTTCAATGCAGGAAGGGGTGGGTTCTATCCCTGGTCGGGTAACTAAGATCCCACAGGCTTTGTGAGTGCCAAGTTGCTTCAGTCCTGTCCGACTCTTTGCGACCCCAGGGAGTGTAGCCCGCCAGGCTCCTCCGTCCATGGGATTCTCCAGGCAAGAATACTGGAGTGGGCCGCACTTCCTCCTCCAGGGGATCTTCCCGACCCAGGGATCGAACCTGAGTCTCCTATGTCTCCTGCATTGGCAGGCGGGTTCTTTACCACTAGTGCCACCTGGGAAGTCCAACGGCCCAAAAATTAAATCAAAAATTCATAATAAATAAATTAAATCTCAGTTTAAAGAAAATAGGAGAATGACAAATGCATTAGCTGCTTTTTAGAAACCCTTAGAGTTACCTGGCAAAGTCTCAGCCCCAGGGACTGGTTTTCAGTTAACACAGAAAGAACCAGAGGAAAGAGCCACAAAGAAAGCAACCCTTTCCCTCCTCTCCAGTTGAAACTTACATCACTTGTGACATTGTTCCTCTTACCACAACGACTGCCCAAAGAAATCCCACCCTTGCATGAAATACCAAAAGCTAGGCTAACAAAAATACCTGGAGTTTCATTTCAGGATATTCTACAAGCACACTTATACTGTACTCCAATAACTAGAATCATATTCTATATCATCTATAAGTATATAATGGTTTTATGCACATATTAGCTAATGTCAATATTTTTTTCAATGGAGTTACTGAGTACTGTCTCTAGAATTGTCAGTCTGTTCCATGGTCTCCAAAAACAAAAACAAAACTAACCACACAAAGTCATCACTTTGCTTCCATGAAAATGTGAATCTCAAGTCTGTTCCTTAAAGTCATTTTGTAAAAGAACACAGTGAGTTTGGAACATTTTACTCCCAAAGGTAACTTTATCATAAATACTACAGCACTTCTTGTTTGATGGCGAATTTTACGAGCTGTTGCACTTTGTATTTTTATACTAGGATGAAAGGAATAGGGGAGCCCTCTGGCGGCCAGTGTTAAAGCGCCTGTTAATATGAGTTCAGTCTCCCCTAGCCCGGGGGCATCAGAGGCAAAGATGGAAGGAACTAAATCACCCAAGTTCAGGTACGTGAGGCTGTGCACACGCCACACCCACATATCTTCAAGTTCTTGAGTTTTTAAGGCAGTGTTTTCAGTGGTTGTTTCAGATTCAAGGTTACACTTTCACATAAAAGAGATATAAAAGGAACTGAAATTCAGATATTAAATGCAAATGATTTTGAACAGCTGGAAGGAAAATTAAAATTTCATAATATTAACAGATATAAGTATTACTAGAGATAAGTAATCTGTTTTAACATTTATCATCAGTTATAAATATATTCCTCTCACTACACAAATGATATAAAAAGGAGAAATGAGACACTTTTAGAAAATGAACTCCTAAAAATGATTCCTAACTAAAAAAATTAAACTAATTAGATAGGATTCATGGAATAGCACCTTGCTGACCTGGAAGAATTAATTTGCTTTGAGTGATTTATTTTTTTCTAAGGGATACTTTTATTTTATTTACTGAAGGATATAAAGTCATAATAATTCCAATGATGAAAATTAGCAGGTTTTTAACAGAGGCCAACATCTTGACCACTTTTATCTTCAATCCAGCAATAAATACATATTTAGTTATAAAGTTTCCATAAACCAATCAATATACTTTATACCATGCAAAAAGATGGGAATGCACAGAATGGAATATTTACATATAAGCTATTTTGCGTTTGCTATTTCAGAATGTGTCCTCACTTACCCATCATCACATGGAAACAAAAAACGTATGTTAAACATGAGATATGTTTAAAATCTCACGACACAAAATAATGGTTAGCAATGCAGAAGGTATTACAATTTAGGGTACTAATTACATACAAATAAATTCAAATATTAGGCACATGAATGCTGTGTATGTATTTCTATACACACTCAGGGCAGCACCTCATTCCCAGTTATTGCAAGAATATAAAATTTACTCTATATTATTCATCACTGAGTTGTGTCTTGAGATCAGGAAGCATTGCATGTGAGGTATTTTCCAAGATCAACTTAATCTAGAATATCGTTAGTCCAAAATAATTACCGCAGATATGAATAATACATCCTTATCAAGAATTCATTACTGGTAAGTCAATTTCAGAACTTGATTTCACTGGGTCAATGGTTCTCAATTAATCTCAAGTATAATTATGAAAGACCATATTAAAAGCTTCAGACTTACAAGTATGAGAGAATTACAAAGGCACAGGAATTCTAAGCTTAAAACAGATACTAATTTTTTGATTAATGAAAATAATTTTAAAGAGCATATGGTTTCTCTTTTAAAATTATAATACTCTCTTCTTTTAAAATTATAATACTCTCTTAAAGACATAACAAGAAATTGGGAGATTTTCTGGTGTTACATCTTATTTTATCATCATCATAACAATAATGTTATTTTGTCACCAAGTAATAATTTTATGAAACTTTCTTCTGCACAAGAATCACACGCGAGTCTTTTTTGTATCTCAAGCTCCAAAGCCAAAAATTCTCATTTTTAGTATGGCTAACCAAGTACCGACCTTATGCCACAGCAGATGTGTACCCACCAAACATCAATGTCACCTTCCCAGTAGATCTCACACTTATTATATCTGGGAGGAGAAAGGCAACTCTTATTCATCTTTAAACTCCCCACAGCCCTCTGTAAACTGCCTGGAAAAACATAATTAGTCACTAAATATTTGTTAAGAAAAATAATGCAAGATTTTTAGTAAAGAAAGACAACCCAGGCAAAATGAATTCACCAGCACAAATAAAAGTATTTCCTGCCCCACAAATGGGCAGGACACCAAGCCACTGCTATGTCCTGGTACAGGAAACACCCAAGCAATTCTTATAATGTCTATTATAATATATTCCGAGTCCCAGATTTGGAGGATGAAGCACAGATGCAAGAACTAGAGGAGACCTTGGCACACACAGGGACTGAAGGGAAGGTAATCAGAGAGGAGAAACAGACTCCAGAAGGAAGACTGTCTTATCGGTTCAGGCTGCTGTAACAGAAAACTACAGATTGAGTGGCTTACAAAGAATAAACATTTATTTCCTATAGTTCTGTCAGTTGGATATTCCAAGATCATGATGTTGACAGATATGGATACTTGCTTTTTGGAAGTAAAGCTGTGATAAACCTAGACAGCATCTTAAAAAGCAGAAACATCACTTTGCCGACAAAGGTCCATCTAGTCAAACCTATGTTTTTCCAGTAGTCATGTACAGATGTGAGAGGTGGACCATAAAGAAGGCTGAGCAGCAAAGAATTGATGCTTTTGAACTGTGGTGCTGGAGAAGACTCTTGAGAGTCCCTTGGACTCCAAGGAGATCCAACCAGTCCATCCTAAAGGAAATCAATCCTGAATATTCATTGGAAGGACTGATGCTGAGGCTGAAGCTCTAACACTTTGGCTACCTGATGTGAAGAGCCAACTCACTGGGAAAAGACCCTGTTGTCAGGAAAGACTGAAGGCAAAAGGAGAAGAGTGCAGCAGAGAATGAGATGGCTAGGTAGCATCACTGAGTCAAAGAACGTGAGTTTAAACAAACCCTGGGAGTTAGTAAAAGACAGGGAAGCCTGGAACGGGGTCACAAGGAGTTGAACACGACTCAGCGACTGAGCAACAACAATATGCGGTGGGAGGAGCAGGTTTGCTCTAGGGCCTCCTTTATATGCAGGTCAGGAAGCAACAGTTCGAACTGGACATGGAACAACAGACTGGTTCCAAATAGGAAAAGGAGTACGTCAAGGCTGTATACTGTCACCCTGCTTATTTAACTTCTATGCAGAGTACATCATGAGAAACGCTGGGCTGGAGGAAGCACAAGCTGGAATCAAGATTGCCGGGAGAAATATCAATAACCTCAGATATGCAGATGACACCACCCTTATGGCAGAAAGTGAAGAGGAGCTAAAAACCCTCTTGATGAAAGTGAAAGAGGAGAGTGAAAAAGTTGGCTTAAAGCTCAACATTCAGAAAACGAAGATCATGGCATCTGGTCCCATCACTTCATGGGAAATAGATGGGGAAACAGTGGAAACAGTGTCAGACTTTATTTTTCTGGGCTCCAAAATCACTGCAGATGGTGACTGCAGCCATGAAATTAAAAGACGCTTACTCCTTGGAAGGAAAGTTATGACCAATCTAGATAGCATATTCAAAAGCCGAGACATTACTTTGCCCACTAAGGTCCGTCTAGTCAAGGCTATGGTTTTTCCTGTGGTCATGTATGGATGTGAGAGCTGGACTGTGAAGAAAGCTGAGCGCCAAAGAATTGATGCTTTTGAACTGTGGTGTTGGAGAAGACTCTTGAGAGTCCCCTGGACTGCAAGGAGATCCAACCAGTCCATTCTGAAGGAGATCAGCCCTGGGATTTCTTTGGAAGGACTGATGCTAAAGCTGAAACTCCAGTACTTTGGCCACCTCATGTGAAGAGTTGACTGGTTGGAAAAGACTCTGATGCTGGGAGGGATTGGGGACGACAGAGGATGAGATGGCTGGATGGCATCACTGACTCGATGGACCTGAGTCTGAGTGAACTCCGGGAGTTGGTGATGGACAGGGAGGCCTGATGTGCTGCGACTCATGGGGTCGCAAAGAGTTGGACACAACTGAGCGACTGAACTGAACTGAATCCTATTCATGTGGGGACTACCCTCATGATCTATCACCTCCAAAGGCACCACCTCCTAATACTATCACCTGGGGGATTAGGATTTCAAAATGTGAATCTGTGCTAAGGGGGACACAAATATTTAATCTATAGCAGATGTCCTCTGGTCAAAGAAAAACCAAGTTCCCCTGTGATGCTTCTGATTCCAAAGGACCATACCTATACTGGGAATGGTCCTTGTGCTCACTTACAATCTGTAATTCACTGTCCACAATCCTAGAGCTCAGGTGAGATGCTCATATGTGATCTTCCATCCAATGATGATGAGAAATCCTGTGCTCACTCAAAGCTGCAGATTGATTTGTTCACTTTTTGAAGAGAGTAAACACAAAACTTGAATCCCACAAAGGAACAGGCCTAAGCTCCACATATCTAAATTTGAAACTTGCCAAGCAGAAAATGAAATTCTACAGTGGAGAAACATTTTTAAGAGGAAAGGAGACAGAAATTCCTCGAATGCTGAGTGGCATGGGGAAGATGCAATGAGGCAGGGTTAAGAGTGAACCCAGAACGGGAATGGAAAGAGGATATAAACTAAAATAAGCACCCTGAGCATGTAGACTTGAAGGGGAAACTCAGCATCATCCAGCAAAGACAAGGGACAAATAAGGGGAAAAGGAGATCAGGTCGCCAAACACAATGACAACCAGAAAGGGTGAGTCCGCTTGAGCTCAAATGCAAAATGGCTTAAATGAGAATAGACAAAAAGTAGAAGAGTAGTAGAATCGTAAAGAAGTTCAAAACTCAGAGAAATAAGTACAACTATTAGTCAGAGGGGGTATTCTTTCAAGAATAATCCCTTTGATATCTTTATCAGCCTCTCTTAATAAAAATTGTCCACAGGAGAGCTATCTAAGAGACTGTTGTCCAGGCTTAAGCCTTCAGTAACTTCCATCAAACAAAACATAATCCTCAAAAAAAAAAAAAAAAAAGTGATCACAAGGAAAGAAATAGAAGGAGTATCAGACCAGATGATTCTTCAGACATGAGCATAATTTCAAATTAGAACAACACTATTCACATTAATCTACAAACTGAGAGTGAAAGGAACCGCACATCTTGTGTCAGAGAAGTGAATTCTCCCTGCCTTAGCTGATGCCATCCCAGGGATTGCTTGTTTTAATTATCTCTGACAGCACAACAAATGACCACGAACTGAAACGCCTAAAACAACACCAATTCCTTATCTCAGAGCTTCTGCAGATCAGAATTCTGGATGCAGCTTAGCTAGGCTTTCTGATCAGAGCTTCAGAAGGCTGTCCTGAAGGTATAGGTTTGGCTGTTTCTCATCTAGTGGCTCAAATAGGGAAAGTTCCACCTGCCAGCTCCCTCTGGTTATTGGTGAAATTCCTTTCCTGGTGGCTGTAAGATTTATGACATCCTGCTTCTTCAAAGCCACGGGGGGCTTTGGGGGGTGGGGAAGATCTGATGCTTCGACTCTCTAACTTCAGAGAAGGCCTGAATCTTCCTTTCAAGGACTTGACAAGGTTTTAGTATAATCTCCCTTTTCCAGTAACCCATAAGAAACAGTGTTCAGTCATTCAGATATGTCCAGCTCTTTGCAGCCCCATGCACTGTGGCCTGGCAAGCTCCTCTGTCCATAAGATTCATCACTCTTACCATATTCTACTGGTTACAGGCAACTCACAGGTTCCACTCAATAGGGAACGGACTATCCAAGGATGTGACCTTAGGGTTTTGTCTGCCACACAATCGGACACTCAATTACTTTTTCTGCACGCTCAATTCTGAACTTCCTTTCACAGTTCTCATGTATAATACCTAAACAGATAAACCCATAGTTTCTGCAAATTAAAATCATCTTCTATTCTATTCCTGGAGTTCTTTTTTTTTTTTTTCCAAAATAGAGAAGAGAATAACTATTCCAAGAAAAGCCAATAAATTAGGAAAACTAAGAAATCAGCATAGGGCATATTTAATTGCTCTAATATTCTTCATTCTTTCAAGGTCACTGCATAATCTATGCCTCAGCAGGCACATTGTTAAATTAAATTAAATCCATTATTATAGTAACTATTCACAGTTATAAAATATTGGTGATTTTAATTTCAACCTGAAGGCAGCAACAGGAAATTGGAGAACACTGTTTTTCAAAGAGATTCGTCTAAGGGTTTCAGCTGATATGTTAGCACTTAAAGGACTCACAGGAGGGCCTATTATTTCCATTCACTCTAGAGTCAAGCATTGAGGATGACTGGCATCCCGTATGGCTAAAATCAAATTCCTCCCCCCAATTCATCCTCACTTATTGGAAGTCACTGTGATCAGTTTCAAGGATGCAGTTAGGTCCATGTTCCAACCTCACCCTCAAATAACAATAATACTATCCAATAAATTGATACTGAGGCAATCACAACATTGTGCTAAGCAAACCAGGTGTGATGGCATTATTCCACTTAGAGCATGAACACTATAATAATTTATGCTTGCAAATACAGTTAAAATTGGGGGGGGGGGATAGTGTTCAAATGTGATTTTCAGACTTGATCAATACTGGTACAAGAACAGACAAATACATAAGATATAAAAACATTTTAGTTTCATGGCCTTTCCTTTTCGTCTGTGTTCTGTTTAGTTTCTGTTTAGTTTCTGTTTAGTTCTTTTATTTCCTACTAATATAAGCCAGTTTCAAATTTGATAAAGAAGATAATTTTAAAAGCCCCTAAAATATAATTCATGAATATAAATTTGATACAGAAAGTATCTCAAAGAACTGAAATATTGAAAACATCAAAGAATTAAAGACTGAATATTCTTCTGCTGTCTGGATAAACCTTTCTTTCAATAAAAGAAGTCACAAAGGAAAGAATCAATGGCTTTGACTACATAGGCGTTGAAAACTTCTAGCATAAAACAAAACGACATAAATTTTGTTTTTAAAAATATGACCAAGAATGAATATTCATAATATTCTAAAACTTGAAAAATGTTTATAATCTAAAAAAAAAAAACCTCTACACTTCCATGGGAAAAAAAATTAGCAAGGATTTAAACATGAAAATATTCAGTTCCAGAGGTGATGAGATAAGATGGAAGCTTTCACATATTGCTGGCAGGAAACTGAACTGGAATAGTATTCTTATAAAACAGTTCTGCAGATGCAAAATGTTCCCAACCTAATTATCCAAGAGCTCATCTTCTCTTAAACCAAGAAAACTGCCAGAAATGTAGACAGTTTTGTGCAAAGATGCCCATTACTGCAGTTCTTAAGGTGGTAAGCTGGAAAAAGTCTAAAGTTACAATCTTGGTGAATCCATCAGAAACAAACGTGGATAAAATATGCAAAGTCCTGGCCAAATGCTAGGTCCTGCAGATACAGTACAGGATAAAACAACATTCCTGCCCTCCTGGAGCTTATATTCTAGGGGATTAGAGAGTCAAGAGACACAGTAATTATAGACGGTCAGAAACACTACAGAGGAAATGAACTGCATGGTGGGTTTTACTCAGAAAGGGCCATGTGGGGGTCACTGAGAGGGTGAAGTTTCTCTGCAGAGGTGACTTTTGAATTGCAACTTAAAATATGTCAATGGACCACTTTTGTGAACAGCAGCAAGAAAAGCATTCTAGACAAAGGAAATAAAATTATAAGAAATAATACACAAAATAAGTCTGGTGTGCTAAAACTCCATTTCCCAGACTCCTTTGCAAGCAATGCCTCCATAAGCTCTAAGTTTCATAAAGCAGATGTGGAAAGAAAATAGGATCAATGGGCTAGTATTTCCAAAAGCTTAGTTGTATCGTGGTTCTATGAGCTTGCTATATCTGTGTTTCCTTAAAACACAAGCTAGAGTTAATTATTGGAATGATGCTATAGTTAACTTCAGCTATACAAAAACACACAAGATGACTAGAAGAATGTAAAAGAACTAATAGCTTCCCACAGCAGATGAAATTGTGCTTTCCCTGCCCCACATTTTTCTCTATTTTAAAAACATTAAGGAAATTATATTTTTTTATCATAAGAAAAAAATTAAAACCACATATGCTAGAAATAGCATTTGAAGTGGGATGAAAAATAAGGAAAAAATCATTTATCTGTCAATACAATCATAAAAACAATAATTTATTTCTAAATAAATAAGTCATTTGTTCAGTAAGCACTGGAGCACTCTGTACCAAGCGCTTGTCCTTGCTGTTGGAGCTGAAGCCAAGAACAGAAAAGGCTGTCCTTCTTCCCTTATGGAACTTCTGGTGGAAAATGCAGAAAACAAACAAACAGATCTGACTTCACCACAGACAAATGGGGGCTTTCCTGGTGGTCAGCAGTACAGAATCCACCTGCCAGTGCAGGAGATACAGGAGACTCGGGTTCCACCCCCGGATTGGGAAGATCCCCTGGAGGAGGGCATGGCAACCCACTCCAGTATTCCTGCCTGGAGAATCCCAAGGACAGAGGAGCTGGTGGGCTACACTCCGTGCAGTCGCAAAGCGATGGAGCGCGCCCACACACAGCGCAGACTCATGAGAAAGCAATGTCTTCAGAAATTTTTGCACGAGGTTAGAAGGAAATGGGTTTACACTGCATACAGCTATCACTGCATATCTGCAGGGGATTGGTTCCAGAAGACCCCACGGATACCATAATCTGCCAGTGCTCAAGTAATTATTATCAAATGGTGCAGGACTGTGGCACTCCGTGTCTGTGGGTTCTGAATTCATGGGTGCAGAACCAGTGGATGTGAAGGGCTACTGTATTATTGTGGGATGCCTACTGGAGCATCTGTTGTTTAGTCCCTCAGTCGTGTCCGACTCTTTGCGATTCCATGGACTGCAGCCCAGCAGGCAACTCTGTCCACAGAATTCTCCAGGCAGGAATACTGGAGTGGGTTGCCATTTCCTCTCCAAGGGATCTTTCTGACCCAGGAGTTGAACCCATGTCTCTTGCACTGGCAGGCAGATTCTTTACCACTGAGCCACCAAGGACGTCCCCTACTGGGGCTCAGAGAGGAAATATTCTTCAGATACACCCTTTAGCTACCAGATTTCCTTTACTTCCTCTTCCCCAATCCCAGCAACGGCCCCCTCCCCCAGATCTTCCCCAGTGTCTCTATATTTTCTTTCCTTGTACAAAAAGCCTTAGTTCTCCCAATTAGACCTTCAAGACCACCATCTCTACTGAACAAACAAATGCCTGTCTTTAAAATCCACAATCCTTAGAAAGTGGAAGCCTTTCATGTTTTCAATGTCACCCTGGGTAATCAGTTCAGAGTCAAGAGAGAGATCTCAGGAGACAAGACTCTGACATGTCACACAAGTCAAAGGAAATCAGAAATCACATGCAAATCAGAGCCCACAACAAAGGAGACACGAAACCTGAAGACGATTTTGTCTCAGTTAATGAGTCTCTTGTGTTTCCTGTTGAGTTGGGAACCCCTCCAGGTCTGCAGCCACGGGGTGAAGGCAGAGGGTGGGCAGATGGCATGAAGACAGAGCCACTCCATGCCCAGCACTGCCGACAAGCCCTCCCTGCTTCCCCTTTTATGCACCTGTTACTTCACCTGGCTCATTTCTAAAGTATCTTAACAACCTGATAACATGCTCTTTACGGTTGCTAGGGACAACGATGAAAGTGAAAGTTCCTCAGTCGTGTCTGACAATTTGCGACCCCATGGACTGACTATACAGTCCATGGAATTCTCCAGGCCAGAATCCTGGAGTGGGTAGCCTTTCCCTTCTCCAGGGGATCTTCCCCAACCCGCGTCTCCCACATTGCAGGCGCATTCTTTACCAGCTGAACCACACAAGGGAAGCCCAGTGCCTCTCATCAGAACACCATTGCTCTCCTGACGCATGACACAGGAAGTGTATCCCGAAAGAAACTAGATGAAGAAACTACAGCGTTGGAGTTTTGTCTTTCACAATCACAAAGTGCAGCATGTCTTCTATCTGCAATGTCACAGATGCTACATAAAAGTAGAAAGTTATGTCCCCTGGTAATTCGGCCCAAATCAAACTGAAGAGGAAAGCACACCCCATCGGGAACGTCTTATTTTGCTCAGCAGGACATGATCACAGTTTAGGATATCTGAAGTTCACTCAAATGTCCTCAGGTTAGTTCACTGCACGTCGCAGTTGGCCCACCACCAAAAGAATATTCACTTGGTAGGAAAACCCACCTTTCAAAAGTAGCGGAGCCTCTGGGCAAAGCACCCCTCTAATGCCACTACTGCACTGCCACCCAGGACTGACACACGGCCAAAAAAGAGAACAGAGGACGGTGTTCAGCTGCCCAGACAACTCTCAAATCTACACACCCACATCCAGCAAGTCCAGTTTCTTTTCTGTTGTTAGCTTGATAAGTTTATGAAGACCTGGAAAGCTGCCACCCCAAGCTGCCCTTGTTCGGCGCTTGGGTAAAGCCATGGTATAATTGCTTCTGTGGGTGTTAGCAAGCAGAAAGAGGACGAGAAAGTCAGTTACGGATAGTCCTTCAGGTTGAGACAGAGCCCTGAGATAGGACCTCTCGTCGAAATCACTGAAGGTCACAGGAGGCGACAGGGAATTACAAATACAGTTGACCAGAAAGAGACACACATGATTAGAGAACAAAGTTAGGGTTGCTAGGGGGAAAGATGGGAGGAAGGGATAGTTAGGGAGTGTGGGATGGACAGGTACGCACTGCTCTATTTGAAATGGATCACCAGCAAGGACCTACCATACAGCACAGGGAACTCTGCTCCATGTCAGGCGGCAGCCTGGATGGGAGGCGAGCTTGGGGGAGAATGGATGCATGTATATGTCTGGCTGAGTCCCTTCACTGTTCACCTGAAACTATCAGGTGAACTGTTAATCAGCTATACCCAATAGGAAATAAAAAGTTTAAGACATATTTTTTAATTAAAAAAATAAATAAGTCTCTTTTTTAAAAAAATACAGTTTAGTATTGTCAGTGAAGGGACAGGGAGATGCTCAGTTTTTTTTTTTTTTCCTTTATATTCTACTGCATTTCTACTTTATAAGAATGATCTATTCGTGTTGTAGGGCGCTCTAGGTGGCGCAGTGGTAAAGAATCTGACTCCCAGTACAGGAGACTCGGGCTCGATCCCTGAGTCGGGAAGATCCCCCGGGGCAGGAAATGACAACCCCAGTATTCGTGCCTGGAGAACCCCACGGACGGAGGAGCCTGGCCGGCTACAGTCCACAGCGTCACAAAGAGTCAGACACAGCTGAGTCCACAGGCACGCATTAGCGTTGCAATTTTTAAAATATAAGAATAAAAATAGTTCATGCATCATATTTTTTTCAATGTATTATTATACTCTTTTTTTTTTATCATCTTTTAATGAGAATCAGTAAAGTGCAAAGAAGCAGGTCATTTCCCTGATCACAAAAGTCAACTCCTCACAGCAAAGAGCAGGAGAGAAATGTCATCGTAGGTACTCGAAGGTTTAAATTTCTCTGTTTGAGTACATAAGTGTCTGCCATGTACTCCATACACCCCTTGCGACCTACTATACACACTATAAGAAATCAGTATACAGTGATATCCACAGTGTTAAGCAATTATGAGTTAAAGGCAAAAGTACGGAAAACAAGCACTAAATTTAGAAAGAATTAAAAAGAATAACACAAAGCCTTAATAACGGCAGAGGAAGAATACATAAATACACAGTAAATAAAGTGATAAAAATTAGTAAAATTGATCAAGAAGTTATTTGAATTCTATTAGGTATTTAAAATGCAACAAAAGGAAAGGGAAAGCTCAGACATTTATCAAGAAAAAAAAATCTAAGGTTACCTATGAAATGAGAAAATTCTTGTTGGAAATAAAAAGTAAATAGAGATTAAAACATTTTTCACTGGGTTTCCCTGGCTGCTCAGTGGTAAAGAATTCAACTGCCAATGCAGCAGACAGGGGTTCGATCCCTGGTCCAGGAAGTCTCCACATGCCGCAGAGCAACTAAGCCCGTTCATCACAACTACTGAGTCTGTGCTCTAGAGCCCGGGAGCCACAGCTACTGAGCCCGTGGGCCCCAGAGCCCATCCTCCACAACAAGGGAGAAGCCAAGCACTGCAGTGAGGGGTGGTCCCAGCTCGCCACACCTAGACAAAAGCCCACACGGCAACAAAGACCCAGCCCAGCTATAAACAAATAAATAAAAGTTAAAATTTTTTTCCACTAATAATACAGAGTTATAACTGTCATTATCATTGCAATGATAAATGGTAATACAAATATAAATGGTAATACATTTGAAAATTTGCATGTATTAATAAGTAATTTTGAGACAAAGTATAGATTAGTAAGATTCACTCAAGAAGTAGAAACTATAAATTCACTATTGTGTACATGGTGTTCATCTGGACCATCACTGCAATTTCGCATAAGATTTGGAGAGCAAGAAGAACTGATATGAACATGAAATTTACGCTGTCTATCCCGATATGAGCAACAAATAAAGTCCTTTGTCTCTGAACCAGGATTTTTTGTCTGCTGGTACCATCCATGACATTACCAGGCTAACCTGTTAGCTTGCAAAGAGAGTAAAGGTCTCAGATCCTTTCTGTTTTGACACCGTTCTGTTTTGTTACCAATGTATTCCCAGCACCAAATACAGCATTTCTAGTTATTAATTTATTTACATCTTCTGCTAGACTCTGAGTCCTTCAAAGACATACACATCAAGTACATAGTAGCGGCTTCGTTGCTAAGTCATGTACAACCCTTGTGACCTCATGGACTGTAGCCTGCCAGGTTCCTGTCTCTGTCCATGAGATTTTCCAGTCAAGAATACTGGAGTGGGTTGCTAGTTCCTTCGCCAGAGGATCTTCCCAACACAGAAGTTGAACCCTGGTATCCTGCATTGCAGGCAGATTCTTTACCAACTGAGCTACCAGAGAAGTCTCAGTACATAGTAGGCACTCAAAAAGTATTCATGGAATTGGCAAAAATTCAGACAAAAAAATGCCACTTATGTGCATACTCCTGGTACAGGGACTCTACATGCTCTTGATTGTCAAAGTCAAACAATTTAGAGAAAAGCACAAACACCCTTTGAGACAACCCCACTGACAATCCCTCTAACAGCAGAGACGCCTCATTCAAATACATTTTCTTTGTGTGAATGCACTCATTGTTAATTTTGCCCTTTTGTGAAGGTCTCTGCTTTTAATGTTTATAATAAATAAGTAGGCAAGCTTGAGAGTTGGTAAGAGCTTAAAACACAGCATGGACACCCAGAATGTCTCCGTATTAACACTGCATGGAGAGATGACCTGCTGACCACTCTATTCTGCCCTCATCGGCTTCCACTTACATAGAATTATGCCTAATTGTACAAATAGGTTGCGGGATGCTGTTTTTTCTCTGACACGATGTGAAGATGTCGTTTTCTCCAAGCACAGTGGAATGCACAGTAGAGAAATGTGCCAGGTAAAATGTTCCCCTTAATCACAGTCAAGATAGGAGCAGCAGCTACCAGAGCAAGTTAAAGCAAGGAATCAGCCAGCTGGCAGTCATTTGGCTCGGGCTACTGTGGTTTCTTTAAACTATTTTCCTCCAAAATAGGTGCCAAGGTGAAAGGTTCACGCAACATTTCTGCATTCAGTATTTATTTTTTAATATCTCCTCTCATAGGAAATGTATACATGGGATATATTTAGATTTGCATATCTAGAATGAATTTGTCAGAACGGTGATTGCAATGTAAGGATGGTAGCATTTTTATGTTCTCGATGATTACTTAGAAAGAGATATTTAGAGACATACACAGAACATTTGCTTTAGTAGTGGCATTTTGGTTGCATATATTGTTACAAAGCACTCATTATTTTATTTAACCTTCAAAACAAATCTCAAATGTAGTATAAATAGCAACTAAGTTGCTTGGTGTGGCAGTCATATTGTCATGTCCAAATTCTCACTGGATTGACTTTATCAGAGGACTCAGTTCCCTTCTGTCTACTTTTGTATCCACCTGGAAACCAACTGCTTGATGGAGACATCAACTACTAAGGAATGAGCAATCTTATAACAAAAATATTTCAATTTTCTAAAATGGATCTATCCTAACTGTGGGACTTTTGACAGTTCCCCTGGGAATACATCTTCACAAACTCTTCACAAATGCAAAATATTTTTACTAATTATTTCAACATTCAGAAAAAAATGTTTACTCTTAAAATCAGGTGTTTTTTTAATTGTCTTTTGTCTTTGCAGATTGAAAGATATGCCCATATTTCAGCTACACTCTGAGTTTTTCACATAATCCTCACTTTGTTGTTGTTCACTCCCTAAGTCATGTCTGACTCTTTCTGACCCCATGGATGGGGGAGCACATCAGGATTCCTTGTCCTTCACTGTCTCCCAGAGTTTGCTCAAACTTATGTCTGTTGAGTTGGTGATGCCATCCAACCATCTCATCCTCTGTCACCCTCTTCTCCTCCTGCCCTCAGTCTTTCCCAGCAGCAGGGTCTTTTCCAGTGAGTCGGCTCTTCCTTAGCAAGTCACATTAGCCTAAGATGACCATCAAGGTTAGAGTAGTAACTTCAGGATTTATGGACACCCAGTCTCGAATACTCCTGCTCTTCAACATGACCATTCACCACGGTACAAGATGTGCTGCTTGTGCAGTTACTGTTTGCTGGGATGTCCTAATGTCCCAAAGCGCGACTCTATCATCTTTAACAGCAAAAGAGGGCAGTCTCAGTTCTCAGCACTGGTACTTGTTACCTCCCCACAGTTTTACGTAGCGAGGCCAAGGGGGAAATGAACCCCCCCCCCCCCAGGGATGAAATCCCCCAAAGAAGATCAGTTCTTTCAATTTCTATGGTTCCTTGCTTTTTTGAAAAATTTCAAGGGCATCCTCCAGGGGCCGTATGGGAGGTCATTTCAGAGCCGCCCAGCAGTGTCACATGCAAAGGCATGTTCTCTGCTAATCATGAACAAAGACGCTGCATCCATGCAGCGAAGGGGTGAATTCTGGACTCTCCTGGCGCTCCTTCCTTGATCCTAGCCCCCATGGAAGGAACATGCTGTGTTTTCCTTCATTATTTCAGAATAATACTTCCCATTCTCTAAGGCTTGATGATCAGTTCAAACTCCTGTCACCATTTCCTCATAGGTCCAGCAGTTCCTTCTGGAAAGTGAAACCCTATGATATCCCACTGTCATGCCCCTGAGAACCTCACCCCGATCCTGACTAAAAGTAGCCTTAAAATAGTGGGTTCACATATTTAGAAAAATGTACATGCAGGTAAGCAGTTGTGTGTGTGCTTATTAAGTCACTTCAATTGTGTCCAACTCTTCTGCAACCCTATGGACTGTAGCTTACCAGGCTTGTCTGTCCATGGGATTCTTCAGGCAAGAATACTGGAGGGGGTAGCCATCCCCTCCTCCAGGAGAATCTTCCCAATCCAGGGATTGAGCCCCCATCTCTTATATCTCCTGCGTAGGCAAGCAGTTCTTTACCACTGGCCCCACTTGGGAAGCCCCACGAGTAAGCACACAACTTTCTTTCTTCTCATGTTCTAGATCCTTCTGCCTGAATCCTGACTTTGTTCCTTCCCTAAATTTCACAATATACCAAGGCCCAGGAGATTGTAACATAGATGATCCCACGTTTCTTTTACCAAATACAACATCTGGCAGGTAGGAAATAGCACTTGCTCCCAATTTTGTGCCAGTTTGAACAAACCACTATCAGACTAATCCTGTTTTATTGAGTCTACATAAAACATGTTCCCAGGAGCATTGCATTTAAATCAGAGGAAGGAAATTGTTAGAGGATGGAACCTGTAGATGAAGAGATAAATGGGGAAAGAGAATTCATTTCGCCTCATTCTCTCTTCTCTCCCAGGAAAAGACTGGTGGAGAAAACAAACATTCTAAATGCATTTTTCTCTTTCCTCCCATCTCAAAAACTATAACCAGGCATATGAGAATTTAGGGGGAAAAAGTCACTGACATTTTGACTACTAATATTTCCTTTGTGATATATCTGCTGCTCTTACAGTGTAAGTCCTATAGAAACAAACAAAATTGTGACTTAATCATATCTGTCTCTCTCATCATTACCAACAAGGTGCTGAATCTTAAATTCTGTGTGTGTGCTCAGTCATGCCCGAATTTTTGCAAGCCCATGAACTGTAGCTGGTCAGACTCCTCTGTCCATGGGATTCTCCAGGCAAGAACACTAGAGTGGGTTGCCATGCCCTTCTCCAGGGATCCTCCCAACCCAGGGATCAAACCATGTCTGATCAGGAGAATCGGGTTTATTTAGAACTATGTCTTGGATATCTAAAATGTCATTCATGTCAAATAGTGAATAAATGACTAAAGGACCCGGCACCCGGTCAATGGTTACTTTTGAAGGCAGAGAGTCAGGTCAAACTTGGGATGGGACACGTGGCTTCTGGTGTGACTGCAGATTTCAATTACTTGTCCTGAGAATTCAACTGTCTAATGTTTTATTAAGCTATGCGTGGTTGTGTGTGGTTTTCTTCATCTGTGTTTTATTTAACAACACACTTTTTAAATTGGAGAATAAAAATACCAACTTACATAAAAATTAAAGACTGTTAAGTGCTTAATGTGTTTCTCTCACTCTCAGAAGGGCACCTATTTAAGAGAATCCGTTTTGGTGTTCTAAGTGTGCACTTATGCCTATGAAATCCCCTCCGCCTTTAAATGAGGGTATTTCCCTTGGGCAGTGTAAATTCTCACTTTGTTTTGCCTGCATCCCTTTGCTTCCGCGAATGGGATTAATCTAACCCATCCGTTGGAGGGCAGGCACATCCCTGGAGCCCGTGGGGAGAAGGACTGCAGAGGCAGCAGGATTCAGCTGGCTTACACTGCATCCTCCGGTCCTCACATCCTCCATCTTTGTGATGAGAGATTCCCAAACGTTAGATCATAAGGGACTTCAGCAAGCACGTTAGGCAGTGTGTTTGCGCCACCTCAAACCCTAGACTGTAGTTTGCTCATCACTCATCCAAAAGTGTATCCATGGGACACATCTTGGAGAAAACTTGGCTTCATGGGAGTCCAACAATAAGCAATACAAGAAGAGACTGACCCCACTGAAGCGTAGAGCTTAAGGTCACACAGCATTTACAGATCTTTCAATCACATATCCTAAGTGGGGAGTGAATTTAAGGGTAACTGGAGGGTGTTCTGATTCTCTGGAACACTCTGCTTTCCTTGCTGGATAATATCTAAGAGTCACTTGCCTTTTCATAGGATTTCTTGCCGGTCTCTTGCAATCAATGTATTTTTCTAAAGATATTTTTTTTTATGTGGACCATTTTTAAAGTCTTTCTTGAATCTGTTACCATATTGCTTCTGTTTTATGTTTTGGATTTTGGCCCACAAGGCAGGTGGGATCTTCGCTCCCTGACCAGGGATCACACCAGTCCATGCTAAAGGAAATCAACCCTGAATATACACTGGAAGGACTGATGCTGAAGCTGAAGCTCCAATACTTTGGCCACCTGATGCAAAGAACTGATTCATTGGAAAAGACCCTGATGCTGGGAAAGGTTGAAAGCAGGAGGAGAAGCGGGTGACAGAGGGTGAGATGGTTGGATGGCATCACCCACTCAGTGGACATGAGTTTGAGCAAACTCCAGGAGACAGAGAAGGACAGGAAACAGGGACAGTCCATGGGGCTGCAAAGAGTAGGACACGATGGAGCTACTGAACAACAACAGGGGTTGAACCCGAACCCCTTGTGTTGGAAGCTGAAGTCTTAACCACCAGACCACCAGGGAACTCCCCCAATCGATGTATTTCAAGTGAGGATACCAGTGTCAGATAGCTGGACCCTCTATAGGAAAGCTCTTCCTTGCTTTTGCCTGGAAACTGAACCACTACAAGAGCGACAAGGCCCGCGCACACAAGGGCTACACCCCATCAAGACTCTGAGAATGAGAGGATGGGCTGGCGCACCTGCTGCTGATGGCTGGAACCTCAGACAGCTCCCGGTGCCAGGGTCAACCATGGCTGCGAGTGTCCAGTAAAGGAGTATAACTCAGACGTTTCCTGGAGGTTGGGCTGTCACAGAAAGACTGGAATTAGGAAAGGACTTCCTAACACCTTCCTGCCTATCCCTTTTTCCTCCTAAGAATCAGATCCAAGCCACTTGAGCTCTTCCTACAACAGATTCCAGAACCTACAATACAGGCCAGTCAACACAAGCCAAAGTCATCAAGGCAAACAGCAAGAGCCAAGAGGTGAGTCTCAGTCAAGCCAAACGCCGTCTCCACCACAAAACCGAACAGGAGGCGCACAATAATACTAACAATCAGAGTCACAGCTATTGAGATCTATATCACTTTGCTGTTTAAAAATAACTGTAAAAATGTTTATTAAACTATAGTTGATTTATAGCACTGTGTTAGTTGCAGGAGCACAGCTTCAGATTCTTTTCCATTCTAGGTTATTGCAAGATATTGAATATGGTGCCACATGCTATATATACAGCAAAGCCTTGTTGTTTATCTATTTTATACATTGTGTGTGTGTGCACGCCCATAGTCATGTCTGAGTCTTTCCGACCCCATGGACTGTGCCCACCAGGCTCCTCTGTCCATGGAATTTCCCAGGCAAGAATACTGGAGTGGGTTGCCGTTTTCTCCTCCAGGGGATCTTCCCTACCCAGGGATTGAAACTGCGTCTCTTGTGTCTCCTTTATGGGCAGGCGGATTCTTCAACCACTGCGTGACCTGGGAAGTCCCAAAACATAGTGGTGGGTATCTGTTAATCCCATACTCCTGATTTATCCCTCCTCCTCCCCTTTCCCATTTGGTAAGCATAAGTTTGTTTCCTATGTCTAAAACAAATAACTTTTCATTATTATTCTATTTACTGCCAAGAGGAAGGAGCAAGAACAACTAGATTTAAATAAACTGTGAGTGATTTCAACTGGTAACAAACTAGGTAGGATTCCAAGTTTTACTTGCTTTTGTCCTGGAAAAGTCCAAGGCACTTCCAGACTGGATATTGGAGTTGATTCAAATCCCTCTGCTAGACACAGGGTTCCCAGAAGATTTACACATGTGTCCAATTTTTATTCTCTTTTGTTTTAAAGAAGCTGTTTGAAAGGCTACAAAATGTCATTTCCCAGAAGAATGCACTTCTCCATCTAGGGCTCATTTACACGGAAAGGAAGGATGGGAGATGCAATAACCAGCCCAGCTTCGGAGAGGAGGAGGCTCCTGACTGTTTGAATTCACCCAACTTTGGAGAAATTCAAAAGGATTAATTAGTAAATAATTTTGAAATTTTATGTCATTAGGAAAAATAATAATCTCACAAGAATTTTGTGGCAGTTAACATTCAGCGAGAACATTAAGCTCCTTAGAAGAAAGAAATTGTACGAATATAATAATATAGCATAATGAACCTCACTGACAAAGAACTGCACGACATTTTAAACTTGATAGTGCTTTAATTTCATCCTTGTGAATGAAACTTTCATTTCCAAGATCGGTCAGCAGGAATATCACTCTATTAAGCTCATTGCTATAACGAGGAACCCAGTGAGCTCTGTTCATAACTGTTTTTTGTTTCAGTTCAGTTCAGTTACTCAGTCATGTCCGACTCTTTGTGACCCCATGAACCGCAGCATGCCAGGCCTCCCTGTCCATCACCAACTCCCGGAGTCCACCCAAACTCATGTCCATTGAGTCCGTGATGCTATCCAACCATCTCATCCTCTGTCGTCCCCTTCTCCACCTGCCCTCAATCTTTCCCAGCATCAGGGTCTTTTCCAATGAGTCAGCTCTTCTCATCAGGTGGCCAAAGTATTGGAGTTTCAGCTTCAACATCCGTCCTACCAATGAACACCCAGGACTGATCTCCTTCAGAATGGACTGGTTGGATCTCCATGCAGTCCAAGGAACTCTCAAGAGTCTTCTCCAACACCACAGTTCAAGAGCATCAATTCTTTGGCACTCAGCTTTCTTTTTAGACCAACTCTCACATCCATACATTCTGGAAAAAACCATAGTCTTGACTAGATGGACCTTTGTTGACAAAGTCTCTGCTTTTTAATATGCTGTCATAACTTTCCTTCCAAGGAGTAAGCGTCTTTTAATTTCATGGCTGCAATCACCATCTACAGTGATTTTGGAGCCCAGAAAAATAAAGTCAGCCACTGTTTCCCCATCTATTTGCCATGAAGCGATGGGACCAGATGCCATGATCTTAGTTTTCAGAATGTTGACCTTTAAGCCAACTTTTTCACTCTCCTCTTTCACTTTCATGAAGAGGCTCTTCAGTTCTTATTTTGTTTAAAATTTTTTTTTAATTTTTGTATTGTGCAGGCTTTTCTCTCGTTGCAGCGAGTGGGGGCTACTCCTCATTGTAGTGCTTGGCTTTCCCCATCGTGGTGACTTCTCTTGCCATGGGGGACGGACCCCAGGCACACAGGCTCAGTGGCTGTGGTACAAGGACTTAGTTGCTCCGCAACATGTGGGATCTTCCCAGACCAGGGATCAAACCCGTGTCCCCTGCATTGGCTGGTGGGTTCTTTATCACTGGGCCACCAGGGAAGTCCTGTTCATACCTCTTAAAGAAAACAATTTATAAAGAGACACTGCATGATACATTTTATTGGACTCTCTGCTAGTGTGTTGAAGCTTGCAGGCAATGATCAAAGACGATTCTAACCAAGATCAACCAAATAAAAGCGATTTTGAATTCAGTCTTCATCCTGATGGCTTTATCCTGAGAGAGCACCTAAAATGGGAGTACCTAGGGGACTACATTTGGTAGGTGGGATGGCATGGCAGGAGACACCTGTGCCCCACAGGGGCAGCAGGTGATGGCCTCAGGGGATGGAGCAGGGTCAGGGAGACCAAGGTCAGCCCATGGCCACAAGGAAAGCCAAGCTGAGCCAGCAGCAGAAGGCAAGAATGTGTTTCAGGCACAGAGTTCCATCTGAGAAGCAAACTAGGACACAGAGACCCCCAAGCCCTGAGTCACATCCCATTTCTTCTCTTTTTCCCCAATTACTGTAATGAAAGCATGTCAAACACATAGAAATTTCTTCCTTTTTCAAGGCCATCCATTAATGATCCCTCTGGGGGCAGCTGATTACAAAAAGTAAAATCAATTGCTAAAGTCTATTTATAGGCAATTCACATTAACAGGATGGAAGCAACATGCGAAATTTCTTGTCCAAGCCAGAAGCGGCAACTTTTGACAACTGTCCTTGTTCTTGCTAATTTCAAAACTGAGGGAGGGCATTTTACAGTGAAAGTCGAAGAGAAAATATGAACACAAAGAACATAAAGAAAAGAACATTTTCTTGCGAGAAAATAGTCTGCTTTCTTTCTCCAGATAAATCCATTAAAATCTGTATAACCTTCCATGGTAAAGCAAATTACTGCAGCCTTCTACACTGCTGACTCAACAAACTTTGTGACAAGTACCTCTGTGTAATTCTACTTGCAAAGATCTGAGGTAGGAGTTGATAGAGTTAATAGGAATCAAAGTAAGAACCAATATATCATGTAGAAGTCATACAGTATAACAAAAGGATATGGAGTAAACACAGATGAAGTCTGAAATTCTTTGTTGCAAATAACCAGGATATGACTAGTATGTGATTAAAGTCACAATGCAAAAACAAAGCAAGACTGTCGTGCCCAACTCTTTGCGACCCCATGGAGTGCAGCCCACTAGGATCCTCTGTCCATGGGATTTTCCAGGCAAGGATACTGGAGTGGGTTGCCACTTCCTTCTCCAGGGGATCTTCCCAACCCAGGGACTGAATCCGGGTGTCCTGCACTGTGGGCAGATTCTTTACCGACTGAGCTATGAGGGAAGCACTTTTCTTTCTTTTCTCAGTATGTGATTAAAGACACAATGCAAAAACAAAGCAAGACTGTACTGATAATGAACATTTGGGAACCAGGAGGCCATTTATACCAGTAGGCTGGAGGCGGCCCCATTGGCAGTTTAATCAGCTGACATGTATACCACAACCGTGCATGCAAATATCCATCTGAACAAATGATTGAGACCATCTGTATATATTTTAAATTCAAAGACATTTCACATCTTGTAAACTAATCCCTTTTTTCAACTGCAGTAACATTTGTTTATAACATTTGATACATTTCAAGTGTACAACATTATAATTCAATTTCTGTATACACTGCAGTGTGATCATCACCAAAACTCCAGTTTTCAGCCATCATAACTTTTTGTTTTATTGAAGCAGGGTTGATTTACAATGTTTTGCCAATCTCTGCTGACAGCAAAGTGACTCAGTTTTACACAACTATATATATATTCTTTTCCATTATGGTTTATCCCAGGATATTGGATATAGCTGCCTGTGCTATACAGTAGGACCTTGTTGTTCACCCATTATATATAATAGTTGGTATCTACCAAGCCTAAATTACCAGTTCAACCCTCTCCCTGTCCCCATCACCCTTGGCAACCACAAGTCAGCTTGCTATGACTGATAAATCTGCTTCTGTTTTGCAGATAAGTTCATTTGTGCCCTATTTTAGATTTCACATGTCAGTGATATCACACAGCGTTTGCCTTTCTCTTTCTAACTGACTTAGTATGATAGTCTCTGGCTGCACCCATGCTGCTGCAAATGGCATTATTTTGTTGTTTTTATGGCTGAGTAGTATTCCATTGTATATACGTACCGTATCTTCTTTATCCATTCATCTGCCAATGGACATTTAGGTTGCTTCCTTGTCTTGGTTATTGAAAATAGTGCTGCTATGAACATAGGGGTGATGCATCTTTTTGAATTACAGTTTCGTCTGGTTATATGCCCAGGAGTGAGATTGCTGGATCATACGGTAGTTCTATTTTTAGTTTTTTTGAGGATCCTCCATACTGATGTCCATAGTGGCTGCACCAACTTACAGTCCCACCAACAGTGTCAGAGGGGACCCTTTGCTCCACACTCTCTCCAGCATCTCTTATTTGGAGACTTTTAATGATGCCCATTCTGACAGGTATGAGGTGGGACCTCACTGTAGTTTCGATTTCTGTGTTTCTAATAATTTGTGATGTTGAGCATATTTTCATGTACTCACTGGCCATCTGTGTGTCTTCTTTGGAGAAAGGTCTATTAAGGTCTTCTGCTCATTTTTCAATTGGGTTGTTTGTTTCCTGGTTGTTGAGTGGTATGAGCTGTTTCTGCATTTTGGAGATTAAGCCCTTGTTCATGGCATCATCTGCAAATGATTTCTCCCATTCCACAGGTTGTCTTTTCATTTTTTTTATATTTACTTTGCAGTGCAAAAGCTTATGAGTTTGATTAGGTCCCATTTATTTATTTTCATTTTTATTTCCATTAACTGGAGAGACTGACCTAAGAGAATGTTTCACCTATGCTTTCTTCTAGGAGTTTTACAATCACTATAACTCCTTTATTTTTGTGAAATCCTAAAGCCTTGATGAGTCAAAATTGCTTGATTATTTTATTTCTGTAAAACCCTAAATGAATCTCACTAAACATCTCACTGTAGATCTCTAGACATAAGCCAATGCAAACACCAGCCCTTCCCAAATGACCTGGGGAAGCATATCAATTCATAAAGGTATTTTACAGGTATGAAATGGCATCAAAAAGGATGATTATAATATATAGCTCTATAGAAATGTATGCCTCATATTTCTACTCTTGGCCACACCACTACAGATTATTTCAAGTCTTGATTTTGTGTCATATTTGAGAAGTTAAAAAAAAAAAGCACTCAGATCTGCAAAGGAAATATGATGACCAGGCTTCACACAAGAGCCTTCCCAGCTGCACATGTGGAAACTAAGGCCAGCCAGTGGAATTTAAAAGGAAATGGAAGTTGAAAGTGGAGACAGCTCCCAGTGAAAGTCATATGAGGTCTCACATAGAGAACCCTTCTTTTTGTTGTTTTTTTTTTTTTTGGCTATTGAATTAAAAGGAAAAAAAGCACGACAAAAATGTTCAGTGACAGGTCATCTATACTAAATGAGAACGTAAATACCAGAAGCACCAAATCATATGACTGAGCGGAAAACTTGACTAACTGAAATCCTACCACAGAACCACATGCTAGTATTGGAAAAACATTCCAATCAGAGATTGGCATCAAAATCTCCCCCACCTCTACTGGAACTGTCCAAGTATTAAATCCTACATAAGGAACACTCATCTTTGAGCAGCATGGAATTTTGTACCTGCCTAAAAAGAAAATATCTATCAGCTGAATTACTCTGAAACAAGAGACAGATGCTATTTCTCTCAAGGACTCCTTAGCATCAGAATCAATTTCCGGATAATTTCTCTAGAGACCACTTGGCTGTCGTCCAAAGGAACAGCCCTTAAGAGGTGCTACAGGGCCACACGGGGCTAGGGACGTGATGTGCTTTCAGCTTAGGAAGAGAAGTACCAGGCTGCTTGGGTCAAGAGCATCTTTGCTTAGGACTTCCATGTGGCCATTTTCAATTAGAAGATACCAAAGGGAATCAAAGTTTTTCTTTCCTTTCCAGCTTCACTTTATGACTAGCTTGCTCAATGACATAGAATTTTCAGAGTCTTGATGCCTTCCTGGTTTAAGTGTCTGGGTCCATCTCAACAGGAAAAAACAGATACGGCAGTTACATGCTTTGGGGATGTCATGTCAGGTAAGCAGAAGGGGAAAGCAAATGTCTTCTCCTCATCCCTTAAACAGACATTCCAGAAGCTGGCTCCAGCAACCGCTACCCATGTGACTGAAGCCAAGCTTCCCCAAATTGCTATGCTTTAGACTCCTGACCCATGATTTATCCAGTGCAGGGGTATGGGTTTCATCCCTGGTCTGGGAACTAAGCTTCCACATGCCTTGTAGCCAAAAACCCAAAAGATAAAACAGAAACGACACTGTAATAAATTCAATAAAGACTTATCAATGGTCCGTATCAAAAATAATAATAAAGATAAATAAATAAAATTTTTTTAAAAACCACGTACCTAAAAGGGATAATGCAAGGAATAAAATGACCCTCTTATAGTACTTATCATAGTGCCTTTCACATTCATGTAGTGTTAGTCACTCAGCTGTGTCTGACTCTTTGTGACCCAATGGATGGTAGCCTGCCAGGTTCCTTTGTCCATGGGGATTCTCCAGGCACGAATATTGGGTTGGGTTGTCATTTTTTTCTCCAGGGGATCTTCCCCACCCAGGAATCAAACCCAGGTCTTCTGCACCTTAGGCAGATCCTTAACCGTCTGAGCCACTAGGGAAACCCATTCACAGTGGTCAATTAATATTAGCTATAATAATGAATATGATGTTTATCAGGTAAAGTTAACTTACAGAGCCTAGAAGACCACTTTATCAGACAGCCTCCATTCTAGCTCCCTGCATCCTGTAATGCCAAGTCACCCTCTTTCTTCTCACCATATCAGACCCCCACCATCTGGGAAGGTGGGCTCCAGGGTCTTTCCCATGGTGGGTTGTTGCCCTCTGCCATGTTCCTTCAGCGTGCCCTGGTTCTCCAGACCCTACCCAAGGTGATCGAGCAGCTCAATAATTCAACGCCCTAGACTGTTAACTCTTGTAGCATAGACCCTGTTTCTTAATTCCTCCATGCTCATCTCTAGGTTTTTAACCTTCGTTCAGGATAGGCAAGAAGCTGCCAACAAAGGATCTTCCCTGGATGAGAGGGAATGACAGAGGAAAGAAACACGGTACCACAGAATTACAACAGGAAGCAACTAGTGATTTGGGAAATAATATCCAGCTTAATAGTCTGTGGGCTCCCCAGGTGGCACTGATGGTAAAGAACCTGCCTGTAATGCAGGAGACCTGGGTTCGATCAGGAAGATCTCCTGGAGAAGGAAATGGCAACCCACTCCAGAATTCTTCCCTAAAAAATTCCATGGACAGAGGAGACTAATGGGCTACAGTCCATGAGGTCGGAAAGAGCTGGACATGACTGAGTGACTGAGGACACATTGTAATAGTCTTTAAAGTATGTATCCACAGCCACTATGATGAAAACAAGGGAGAGAAGAGGTCGAGGATGGCAATAATAAGAGGATGCAAGGTTCCCAGGGAAAATCAAATGCCACTGATACTAACTACTGATACTGGAAAACCCAATAAAATGAGAAAAGGAAAGGCTTAAAAATGGATGTGTTTTCTTTAAGTTATAACTAATGAGAGCCATTCATTGTGAGCCATTTATCATTCACGCCTAATTCTCATGCAGCAAAAGGACAACTATGCATATCATTAAATATTAAAATCAGGGAAGAGAACCAGAATTTTTCAAGCCTGAAGAAGATCTGCAGACTAAGTAGGTCAAGCCACCCCCTGGTGTGAAGTGGGAGAAGTTAAAAGATTTACATGATCACAGAGCTGTGTGCAGACAGAAGGTAGCTCAGCCCTGGTTCCCTGGTTCCCTGGTTCCCAGCCTTGGATTTGATCCCTGCTGGCCCCTGGCCTCCCTGGGAGTTTATCTACCTTTGGAGTAAGTGGAATTTGATTACAGTGAGAAATTCGATACTGAGTACTATCTGTTGTCTTGCAACAGAAAACGATTTTGAACCTTGGCTTCGATATTTAATTTTCAGATATCAGTAAATTACTCAAGTAGAAATATTCTATGAAAAAATAGTGACCCTGGAGTAATACGGATGGGAAATATAGATTGAAGGGAAGGGTATCAGCACGTAAACAAGCTGTGGGAACAGGCTGAAGGGGCAATTAAAGAATATTAAGAAAACCAACATAAGACAATAAAACTTTTGAAAATACCCCATCCTTTCTTAATGGCAGAAAGTGAAAAGCGACTAAAGAGCCTCTTGATGAAAGTGAAAGAGGAGAGTGAAAAAGCTGGCTTAAAACTCAACAATCAAAACACAAAGATCATGGCATCCGGTCCCATCACGTCATGGCAAATAGATGGGGAAATGATGGGAACAGGGATAGGTTTTATTTCCTTGGGCTCCAAAATCACTGTGGATGGTGACTGCAGCCATGAAATTAAAAGCTGCTTGCTCCTTGGAAGAAAAGATATGACCAACCTAGACAGCATATTAAAAAGAGAGGTATCACTTTGCTGACAAAGGTCTGTATAGTCGAACCTATGGTTTTTCCAGTAGTCATGTAGGGATGTGAGAGTTGTACCATAAAGAAGGCTGAACACCAAAGAATTGATGCTTTGGAACTGTGGTGTTGGAGAAGACTCTTGAGATTTCCTTGGACTGCAAGGAAATCAAACTAGTCAATCATAAAGGAAAACAACCCTGAATATTCATTGGACTGAAGTTCCAATACTTTGGCTACCTGATGTGAAGAGCCAACTCATTGGAGAAGACCCTGATGCAGGAAAGATTGAGGACATGAGGAGAAGGGGATGGCAGAGGATGAGATGGTTGGATGGCATCACCGACTCAATGGATGTGAGTTTGAGCAAACTCCGAGAGATAGTGAAGGACAGAGAAGCCTGGCATGCTGCAGTCCATGGGGTTGCAAAGAGTCAGACTAAACAACAACAAATTATGAAATACACACTGTAAGCTATAAGATATTAACTTTTAGCTCAACAAATCCTTTTACTGGAATCCTTGTCTCAAGATAAAGGGAAGCTATGCTGGTTATGTGAACCATGTAAGTTTACACCACCACCAGCCCCTACCTTAAATAGAAAATCTTCTTCCTAATTATGTCCCAGACGTGCTAACATGTTAAGTTGCCTTACTCATGTCTGACTGTTTGTGACCCCAAGGATCATAGCCTACTAGGCTCCTCTGTCCATGGGATTCTCCAGGCAAGAACACTGGTGTGGATTGTCATGCCCTTTTCCAGAGGATCTTCCCGACACAGGGATTGAACCTGAGTCTCCTGTGGCTCCTGCATCGAAGGTCGATTCTTTACCTCTGAGCCACTGGGGAATGTCCCAGACAGATGCCGGGACACCCCATACATCTCCCCAGTAGCTCCAAGTTAAGACTTTTTCAATCCTCTTCTGCCTCCTTGACTTGGACTCACCCTACGTGAGTGAGGCCCCTCCTACAGTATGGTTTGAGAAGTACCAAACACAATTTTCCCTCTGTTAGTTACTTCTTTCTGCTCCCAGAAGACCCCTATACACAGCACCGTGGAGGGAGCAGTACCCCAAAACCAGACTAAGTCCTGAGTATCCTTGAGAGGATGGCAGGTGGATGAGAGACTCTGGGATGGGAAAAGAAAATCAAGCCTGGGGAAGAGGGATCCACGCTCATGCCTGTTGGAAGAGAGACGGGGCACCATCCTTGTGGCAGCCGGAAACAAAGATGGGCTATTTCAAGGTTATGCCAAGAGCAAGCTCAGTCCCTAATATCCTCACCACTTCGGTATCATACGTTTCTAAAGAATGGACACCAGGGATTTGGGGCCCAGTCTTCATTCCTGCTACTTACATATTTTGGAGACTTCTGAAGCCAATGGTCTTTCTAAAATATTAATTTATTGGGAATATAGGATTGGGAATTGGAAATAACCAGCACCTTTCATATGGTCTTATTCAATTTATGGTTCCCAAGGCCCAACTGAGGATTCGAAACCCTCCCTGGCCAACTGGAAATATCTGTCATTTTTACACACGACGTTCAGTACTTGTCACTATCACTGCCATCCTTTTCACCTAGTGTGTTTCCGTTTCCTGACATAACATACCCCACGATTGTAATCACGCTGTATGAACCAATATGAAACTACAGAAGAATTTTAAAGCAAAGAAAAAAAAGCAGTGACAATCACACCAACACCAGTTGGTTTTCACAGAATTTTGCATATTTGTCTGTATGCGTACGTCCCTTTCCCACAGTTGATAGCAGAGGAGACGGAACAATAGTAGTCGTGGTTTTTCAAATCTGATTTTACAACCCACACCCACAAACGAAATCTTCGTACTTATCATTCCAATGACTGCAAATTATCACGTTAATTTACTGTGCTATAATGCATTTTCTACTGTTGGATAAACAATCTGCCGATGACTTTTTGCTTGTATAGGCATCAGTGCATAATGCATCTTCATGCATATAGCATATTCCTTCCTCTCCTTATTTCCTTAGCACACGTCTCCTTAAAAAAGCTCTATGATTAGAGCTGTATGTGAGGAAGTGAATATGAGGCATATGTAATATGATGAAAGAAAATCTAGCATAGAATATTAATATAATTATCATATTTATTTATATAGAAGTGTGTGTATACATATGTGCTGTGCATAGTCGATCAACTGTGTCTGACACTTTGCGACCCCATGGACTGTAGTCCGCCAGGCTCCTCTGTCCATGGGATTCTCCAGGCCAGAATCCTGGAGTAGGTTGCCATGCCCTCCTCCAGGGCATCTTCCCAACCCGGGGATTGAACCCAGGTCTGCCGCATTGCAGGCAGAGTCTTTACCACCTGAACCACCAGGGAAGCCCATATATGTGTGTATATATAGAGAGAAAGAGCTGTATAGTTGCATATTCTGACTGAGGCTTCTACTTTTTAGCCCCTTTCAAATTTTTACTAGAAAATAATATTTATACCTTAAAAAACAGTCATTTCTTAGTTAAGAAATCTAAGAACACTGAGGAATAATAAGCAAACAGCCACCAAAAGTTCAGTGCTATCATCTGTTTAAAAGCCAAAGGCAAATTTCACCTGAAACATGAGCTAATTTTGAGACTTTGACAGGAAGCCACATAAGCTCTCTGGGTTTCAGTTTTCTCAATTAAAACAAAACAGGAATCTCCAAATCCCCTGCTTGCTTTTTGGCTCTCCATTCACATGCATTATTATTTTATGACTATCCAGAATACACACGCTGCCGCTGAAGATGACATCTTATCACAGATAAACACTATGTCAAAAAAGCCAAAAACAGGCTGAATCGTGGGATATTTAGATAAATGGCACAGATAGGACAAACCTTAATATTTGCTCTTGGGTTAAGTACGAGGACGTATAATTAGTTAAAGCGTCTGTGTGAATCTAACGTGGCACATCTCTTAAATGGCTCTGAGGTTAGAAACCAGCAACAGATGGCAACAGGCTTTGCACAAAGCCAATTTCTCTGTAACCTTGAAACTCTGAAAGGTCCCCAAAGAAGAAAAATCAGATCGGCTCTTAGCCGGGTTTGTCCTCAAGACAGATGAAGCTAATGGACTCATGTCAAAGAAACAAGAGATCGATGTTTCCCCAGCCTCGGTCCCTCAGGTGCAAGGACATTTTGCCGTCAGGCAAGCAAAATAAATCTCGGGGCGACTGGGAGGACAGATGTGGAAAATATATTGGCAGACTGAACAGGTGACGAAGGCCCAGCTCACAGATCACTCGGGAGAACAGTTGTTGGGTGGTTGAAGCCTGTCCGGAACGCAGATGTCATTTCACACCCAAAGAAAGGAGTCACTCTGGTCCCCATACCTGAATGAGGAATGCACATTTCAATCAAGGACATTCAGGACACAATTTGCTGCAACACTGAGAATCATAATAAAGAGGACAGGACATCGGGCACATTAAAGTGATTTAATGGGAAATATTGCAGCCTCATGTTGGTTTGTTTGTTTTTCAAAAAGTCAGTGAAACTTGCTGTCTTGTTAAAGAAAGCCTTCATCAGGATCATCATCCTTCAGTATCCTCCCAATCCTTCATGGGGAAGGAGGGTAAAAGGTCAAAAGGCAAGAGTGCCGTTTTGCTAAGGAAGGAAGCCAGAAAATTAAAACAGCCTTTTACTTACGAACTACTAGAGGCTTTCTTGGCTTTCCTCGTGGCTCAGCAGTAAAGAATCCACCTGCCAGTGCAGGAGACGTGGGTTCGATCCCTAGGTCAGGAAGATCCCCTGGAGAAGGAAATGGCAACCCACCCCAGTATTCTTGCCTGGAGAATGCCATGGACAGAGGAGCCTGGTGGGCTACAGTCCATGGGGTTGAGAAGAGTGGGACACAACTAAGGGACTGAACAAGAGGCTTTCTTAGCTCTAGACGGCACCTCCAAGGAGCCAAATTTTGAAGACGCTTAGGAAGACATGAAATCTGCTCATTCAACAAAATCTGTCATTTCCATCTCCCTGCCACCCATTTACCTACTTTGTTCAGTTGCTCAGTCGTGTCTGATTCTTTGCAACCCCATGAATCGCAGCACGCCTGGCCTCCCTATCCATCACCAACTCCCGGAGTTCACTCAGACTCACGTCCATCAAGTCAGTGATGCCATCCAGCCATCTCATCCTCCGTCGTCCCCTTCTCCTCCTGCCCCCAATCCCTCCCAGCATCAGAGTCTTCTCCAATGAGTCAGCTCCTCGCCTGAGGTGGCCAAAGCACTGGAGTTTCACCTACTTATTTATTTACTTCTTTGTGCATCTACTATGGGCTAAGTGATCTCGGAAACCTTGGGATTCACTCCTAGCAAATGCCTACCTAGAGAGATTGTTGTTAAATAATGCTGTTCAATGCATTTATACCCTAGGCAGCTTGACCCATCTCCATTTGACTTTGGAGGATGAAGGGGAGTGGGGAATTTAAGAATTTTTAGAAAAGCAACACGATGAGAAAGAAAGAATTAACATTAGGCTTCTGAAATTCAAAAGAGGATTGTACCACAAGACAGTACACTCAAAAGCCAGGCTCTTTGAAGAGATTTTCCAAATTCCTTTGGTGGCTACATTTGAACCTATCACCCTCTGGGGCTGCTGAATTAAATCTGGGTGCTTTACAAAATGGATTTCCCAGGAGCACAGAAGGGGAAGGAAAGGAAAAGCTCATCAAGCTCTAAGGGATTCTGGGGAAAGAAAGGCAAAGAAAGGAGGGACCAGAGAAAAGAAAGCAGAGGAGAGAGATCTGTAGCGGGAATTCTGGCTACCCTAGTCTCCTTTCCGACTAACAGACGTGGCCTTAGGAAATCTAAGCAGGGAATCGGTATCTACTGCGAATTAGAAAGAGGCCCTAAAACCTGCAATAAAGTGTGTCAGCTCCATTGAGCCAAATGGATTTCTGGACTCAAAAAGCAACCCCATTTATTTCCATTTCCCTCATCTCCCAAAATAGCAAAATCACCTCCTAACTGAATAACAGTCGAGCATGACCACAAATACAGCTCAGTATCTGAAGCCGTTGAACTTGACAAAGAAGGTGCTGCTCACAATCCAGATTCTCACGTAAGAAAACGTTCATCCAGGGGACTCAAGACTTCACTATCCTCTAATTCAGCTGAAAACCAAGAAAAATATTTAAAATCCTCAAAGGGACATGCGGCAGAAGAAAACGGCCGCACAGATGATGGAGAAAAAGTTGTCAGAATCTGTCTGGAGACATGAACCCTCTGCCACCTGATCTCACAATCCCTTCGAACAGTAACAAACCAAATTCAACTGCACAGCTTATCCCTGTTTATATAAACCTTATCTTGATGAGAAATCCCCAAAGTGGGTTAATGTGGAAGCTGTGAGCTTTCTAAGACAAATGGTTGCCGTGGCAGGGATGCAAAGATGATTTAAGAGGGTGGTCAGAAGGAGACCTTGGCCCCAACCAGCTCTGCCATCTGCTGACCTGGGAGAGGAGAAAACTGCTGAAAAGGAGCCCACACACTTGATTCCTCCATCCTTCATCAGAGACAGAGAACCAGGCCATTTCCTTAATGACAAAATTCAGACACACTTAACTCACTGTGATTTCCAGAATGAGAAGTTGGAGGTACAGAAGCATTTGAAAGAGTAGAAAAGACATCAGACCTTCAAAAACTCACTTTATAGAATTTTCAGGGAAACGGTTCGCCCAGAAGCAGAGAGATCTCAGGTGTGCAACACTCCAGTATACCACTTATTAACATGGGAGCCAGCAAGAAGAAACCTGAGAAATTTAGTAGAGACTAAAAGTCAGTAAATGTCTCTGGCTTTGGGGCAACTCTGATGCTGGGAATACTAAGGGGCTCCTAGCTCATCAACAGAAAAGTGCATCCTTCAGTGATGATTTCTCTAATGACCAAGAAACTCTGCTCCCTCTCTCTGCAAATCTGTCAGACTAAACTCTGAAGTGAGAAGATGAACAGAGCCAAGGCTGCCGCTTTTGACTTGGCCTCCATTTGTCAGACTTGGCATATTTTGTCAACACATTGATTTGCAGTTCAGCCTCTTCTCTGCGCTCATTTGCGATGAATGTCTCACCTCTCTGATGCTATCATACCCCAAGGATACAAATCCCTTTCCTTCTTCCAGGCCCCATTCAAAGGGTACCTCCCAAGTGACAATCCCAGGCAGAATTCAAGGCTTCTCACACTGTGTTTACATTATTTTAACCAGTCTTGGTTTCACTGGTTTCAGGGTTGGACTATTCGTTTCTGCTTAAGAGAACCCTATGCTTAAGTAATAGCTGCCCATTAAGAGTGTCTTAGCGCAGCTGGCTATAACACACCACCATATACCAGGAGGCTCAAACGACACTGATTTCTCACAGTTCTGGAGGCTGGGGAATCCAAGATCAAGGTAGAGAGGGCCAAGAGCTCTGTTGTCTCTTCCTCTTCTTATAAGAGCACTAATCCTATCATGGGGGAACTTGCCATGACCTCATCTAAACCCATGTTGTTGTTGTTCAGACGCTAAGTCATGTCCGACTCTTTGCAACACCATGGACCGCAGCATGACAGGCTCCTCTGTCCTTCACTTATCTCCCAGAGTTTGCTCAAATTCATGTTCATTGAGTCGGTGATGCCATCCAACCATCTCACCCTGCATTGTTCCCCTCTCCTGCCTGCAATCTTTCCCAGTATCAGGGTCTTTTCCCATCAGTCAGCTCTTTGCATCAGGTGGCCAAAGTATTGGAGTTTCAGCTTCAGCATCAGTCCTTTCAGGGTTGATTTCCTTTAGGGTTAACTGGTTTGATCTCTTTGCTGTCCAAAGGACTTTCAAGAGACTTCTCCAGCACCATAACTAGAAAACATCAGTTCTTTGGCACTCTGCCTTCTTTATGGTCGAACGGTCCCATCGGTACATGACTACAGGAAAAAACTGAATCAATTCCCAAAGGTCCTACTTCCTAATAATACACATCATATGAGAGTCAGGGAGGGCTTCAACATATGATGGGGGGGGTGCACACAAACTTTCAGTCCATCACAAAGTTCTGTTTACTCTTACTGAATGTTTCCATCGCTGCAAGTAAGCTCTTGAAACAAAGTCTAAGATGAAAAGCATTTTGTTTTTCACTTATTCTGAAAGCTAGCAATCCTCACACCGAGACCTTTAGTCCACCTCTCAATGGTTTCTATTTTTTCACCAGTGAGTCAGACAAACTGAATGCTATTTTATCAGCATGCATCAGTACTCAGGTGTCCTTTGATGTCAGCGACCTCATCTCTGGCAGTATATTTACGCTTTTTCCTCTGGTGCAAAAGAGAATACAAGTTTACTAACTCTTTCTTCAGAAGGGATCTTACCAAATGTTACTCTTAACATTATTTACATTCACACTTTTCAGACACGAATCATTCTGTTATTAGATTTGATGGCGTTCACTTGCATTTATAAAGAATTATTCTGCAAACTCTCATTCAACCGTGACATTTCATTTAAATGTGATCCAATTTTTGTCAATCCCTGCGATAGGTCATCTTCCATTGTCTCATTTAAGCTTCATAAGAGAGGTGATTCTCACTCTTCCAATGAAATAGACTCAGAAGAAGTGAAATAACCTGTTAGTTGTCACACAGCCAATTCAAGACAGACAAGATTCTATATGGCCAATATTTTTAACCCTGAATTCCATATATATTCATCTATATTATCTGGTTTTTCAAAGCATAGATGGAAACTAGAATATATTGCTATGCTAAGTTGCTTCGATCATGTCCAGCTCTCTGTGAGCCTATGGCCTGTAGCCCACCAGGCTCTATCCATGGGATTCTCCAGGCAAGAACAGTGGAGTGGGTACCATGCCCTATTCCAGGGGATCTCCCCGACCCAGGGACTGAACCCGCATCTCTTATGTCTCCTGCATTGGCAGGCAGGTTCTCGACTTCCGGTGCCACCTATTTACACCCCTTATATGTCATGTGCAAACGGATGAGGAGGGGTTCCATAAAAATTTAATGGGTGGGAGTTGTCAGGGGGCAGAAACTATCTTCCAAAGCTGTATATAGTTTATGTCTCAAAAGAAACAGAATTTTATCCCTACTTTGGAATATGATTTTTGCTCATTTAATGTCTCTAACCTCATTGATTACCCTCTCACAATCCTGTAAGGCAGATTAATAGTTATTGCTGTTGTCAGAACACAACAGTGCTATTCTCACAAAGCTGAATTGAGAATCCCATGAACAATATATAGGGTACCTAGCACAGCGCCTGGGCACACAGTTCATGCTGAGTAAGTAGTGCTCTCTATCAAGCTGTCCTATTCTTCAGGTCACAGCTGAGAAAGTTATCGGACAGGTTTAGCAGCTTTCACATCCTGACACAGCTCACACAAGGCAGAGTTAAGAGTCAGCTCAAGAACTCCAGGTTCTAAAGCCTGTGACCTGGAATCTCCTCCCATGTCCATTCCTAAAGCCGTCCACCCCAGTTCTACAATCAGTGGTGGAGGGGCGGGGGGAACGAAGCAGTCATATGTCCTTTACCTACTTACAAGTAAAGGAATGAACTCTGAAATGCCACTCTTTCAAGTCAAGATATAGACTCAATTAAATGCATATGTCAAGCTAAAAAAAGACCCTGATGATGAAGACTGAAGACAAGAGGAAAAGGGGTCGCCAGAGGTTGAGAGGTTAGATAGCATCATTGACTCAATGGACATGAATCTGAGCAAACCCTGGGAGATAGTGAGGGACAAGGAAGCCTGCTGCGCTGCAGTCCTTGGGGCTGCAAACAGTCAGACATGACTGAGCGATTGAACAACAACAACATAAACAACACTACCTTTAAAAAGAAAATAAAGGATGAGCAGATTGTTCTGAAAAGACCACATCTTCCCATTAGAAAAGCCGCTGTGCGTGTGTCTACAGCCTTATACTCCCCCGGATGCCTGTGCAAGGGCTGCTTCCTTGGGTTGAGAGGCAAGACTTGCTTCATCTAAACATCTTTTGGGAAACACAGACATCATTATTCCACTTACTGGGGCCCCAATTCCTCCTCTGTGACTCCTTTCCTATCACAGTGAAGGCTCCCTTGGTCTCCTCCTTTGAATCCCAGGATTTCTTTCATCACCATCTCCGAGGCGCCAACCTTTCTGCATGGCTCTATGCTCCTCTCCTTCTGTGCCAACCACACACAGAACACACACCTGGTTAACCTTTCACCTGTCTTCCTAGGCACAAGGTGAGTGAGGGAGGTTAACCCGTCTTTCTGACACTGAATGATCAGCAACAAAACAAAATTCACAAGCTGAGACTGGATACATGTCTACGACCTCCCCGTATTCATTTTCTTGAAAAGTAAATGAAACTCTTACTTTAGGCCAGCACTGCCGGGAGCCACCACGGGAGATCCCACCCATGACAAGGTCATGTGGAAGAGAACTGTTAAGCAAGGCTTCAGAACTCAATGGGCTCCCTAGGCTTTCTCGAGCATCTACCCCCCAAACCAGAATCTGTCTGTTTTACTACTTCATGACTTTCACTAACTCCTCTGACATTAACAGGGGGCTAACCCTGATCACCTTTTTCTGGAGAAAATCAACTTAGGTCTATAGCTAATAAGTCTCCTGGACATGAGAAAAATATTTCCAATCAAAACCTCTCTGTTAGCATTTTACCTTGTTTGGCAGATATATCCAGACTCTTACAGCTACACATGTGATTATTTATATCCTCCCAACTGTAAGAGGCACAGAAAGCCTGAAACATAGAGCCTTTCAAAGAGTTAAAAGTTATTAGAGTAGTGTTAATGTAGGATTTCATTATTGGGCCAATGCTTGTTGCTAAGTTCCCATATCTCTTATCCACTGTGCACCTGGGAATGCATTAGTTAACATAGTTGGAATGTAAGAAAAACAAGTGTAGCCTTGAATTTAACCACATCAGACTTTTGAGATATTTGGTTCTTTCTTGTAACTCACTGCACCTTTACTCCGTGAGAATGTAGCTCTGTTTAATACTTTTTGAGGCTGCCATAGATTAGAAATATAAGAAAAAACATTTCAAGGGAAAATAAGTTTTTTGGTTAAACAGCCTTTATCAAAAGAGGGTCATAAAATGTTCACAGGCCTCCAAGGCCAAAAGATAATGTACACAATATTGTTTATGGGAAAGTTTTGCAGAAAAAATCCTGGTTTCGATAAAGACAAAACAGATGTAATGTTTGGGCTGACTCTGTATGACTTTGCATCTTTCATTTCCCTCTATCTACAAGTAAAGGTGTAAAAGACCCTTTTGAAAATAAAAACAATGGGCCTCGCTTGAAGAAGCTTGGTCACCCCGTGTTTTCCTTTTTTCTCTTTTTTTCTCTCTTACTTTCTTTTTTCAGGCTGATCTCTTGGAGCATAGAGGCTCCCTGCGTTCACTTATCTGCCCGGGTTTCTAAGACCTAAAGGGGACGATGTTCTGCGTCTTCACTCCCTTGGGAGACTGGGAAGGCACCTGTGGCCTCCGTGAACAGGGCAAACTTCTTGTCTCGAAGTTTTATTGGCTTTCTATGTAAACCAAGGAATATCAGCCTCTGTCTCTCCTCTATTTTCTTATCTACAATATTCTTTCCTTATCTCTCTCTAAATCATCCGCCGACGCCATTTTTCCTTCAGGTTCCCCTGGATCCTGCGGGGGCTGGACCCCGGCACAGCACTTTGCCAATATATCTGAGCTTGACAATTACCCAGGGCACTGATTAAAGACACACACCTAGAAAATGCATTTCCCTAGAAGACAGCCTTAGGAAGCCAATGATAGAAAACGTCACAGCTAATTCTGCAGATGGTGGCTGCAGCCATGAAATTAAAAGATGCTTGCTTCTTAGAAGAAAGGCTATGACCAACCAAGACAACATATTAAAAAACAGAGACATTACTTTGCTGGCAAAGGTTCATCTAAGTCAAAGCTATGGCTTTTCCAGTAGTCTTGAATGGATGTGAGAGTTGGACCATAAAGAAAGCTGAGTGCTGAAGAACTGATGCTTTTGAACTGTGGTGTTGGAGAAGACTCTTGAGAGTCCCTTGGACTGCAAGGAGATCCAACCAGTCCACCCTAAAGGAAATCAGTCATGAATATACATTGGAAGGACTGATGCTGGTGCTAAATCTCCAATATTTTGGCCACCTGATACAAAGAACTGACTCACTGGAAAAACCCTGATGCTGGGAAAGATTGAAGGCAGGAGGAAAAGGGGATGACAGAGGATGAGACTGTCAGATAGCATCACCAACTTGATGGACATGAGTTTGAGCAAGCTCTGAGAGCTGGTGATGGACAGGGAAGCCTGGCATGCTGCAGTCCATGGGGTCGCAGAGTCAAGCACAACTAAGCAACTGAACTGAACTGAATTCTTATGGTCACCAAGCTGTGAAAACACAACCAAAGTAATTCAACTATTCAGCAAATATATTTATTTTAAAAATAATGTTTTTCTGTCATCACAATTAAAATTGCCAATTTTATCCATATTTTCACTACTAAACTTTCAATAATTACAACCATATTTTTAGAATTGTCCTAATTTTCTTTTCTCAGTGATATTGGTGTAAACCTCCAGCACATGCATGCATGCCAAGTCATTTCAGTCATGTCCGACTCTTTGGGACCCTGTGGATCATAGCCCACCAGGCTCCTCTGTCCATGGGACTCTCCAGGCAAGAATACTGGAGTGGGTTGCTATTCCCACCCCCAGGGAATCTTCCTCACCCAGGGATTGAACCCGAGACCCTTGTGTCTCCTGCATTGGCAGGTGGGTTCTTTACCGCTAGCACCACCTGGGGAGCTTCAAACCTCCAATACAGGCCTTCTGTTTTAACTGGAGCATTGGTAATGTGACAGGTTAGGTATTATCTTAGGTCACAGTACAAGGACACGTTGTTATCAACAGGCTCCCTATAATTTCCTGTGCTGCTCTTACGTCTCCCAGCAACCTCCCTGACATGGCTCGAAATTAGCGTGAGCAATTTGACAAGATCACAACACCTGCCTTGCAGCTGTAACTACACATTTCTCTTGTGAAATTTAATGCACTTGAGTAATATGCTAAATCTGATTTGTTCTCATCTAAGGAAGATATACAAACAAAAAATAAGACAGATCATCAAAATCACTGGAAAAACGTAGAAGCCATAAAACAAACTCAAGGTTTATGAAGAAATATTATAAAGAAAATTTTATTATAAAGTATCGACCCTAAGAATGTATTTTTGTAGTTTTTTACATATTTTTAGATTTTGTTTTACCATTTGGTTGATGCAATTTAGAAAATATTTTTTAAAAAGCTTGACACTTGACAGGTACAGTATAGTCATATTTTTGTGTAAAACTAACCTAAGTAAAGTGAGCAATACTGGCTGTGTGTTTACTGCCTTCCTAGTGCTAAACATGCATTGACTGAATAAATGAATAGTAATGTAGCCACTGAGAATAGCAATAGCATGAATGATTAAAATTATCATTATTTTACAATATTAAACATGACACTTGAATAGCTTATGAAGTTTTAGAGCTGCAAGGGGTCTAGACTTCTAAAATATGAACCCCATGTTGCAGATTTATATTATTTACCATTTCCTCCGATTCCTCAAATAGCCTTCATATCCCCAGTCAGCTCATCTCCTGTTGTTTCTCCAGTAGCTCATCTTTTCGTCTTTATTGCAGTCATATTTTCTCCCTCGGACTCTCTTCTTCTAAAGAGACTTACATAAAGGAAAAACATGGCATATGTTGATGCATACAGTTTCCATTCATGGTTCTCTTCATTCTTCAGGTGGACACAGGTTTCCGCCTGGTACTGAAGACTGTGAAGGCAAAATCATTTCTCTTGTCCACTGGATGACATGCTATGAAGACTGGTATCTTAAGCTGCCACTGGCTACCATGTGAAGCGTGGAGATGGGGCTGTCCCTGGGGTCTACAACCCCAATTTAGGAACTGGTACAATCCCTTGAGCAAGAAATTGAGTTGCACCTGAAGACAGATTCCATCCTGGAACACTGGCTTTCAAATTTTACTATGTTATCAGGCAACATGATGATCTTTTTTAAGCAGATGGCTAAGCCCCACAGTGAGAGCTTTTGAGCAGGTAAATCTGGGGTGGGGCCTCAGAATCTGCGTTTCTAACAAGTTCCCAGTTGAACCACACTTTGGGAACCATTTCCTAAATATTTCAATTAAGTAGGCCAGCAAACTTTTTTTTTTCTTAAGCATATTTGAGTTGGGTTTTCTATTATTTGGACCCAAGAAAACTGTCCAATCTGATAAACCCACGAGTATCTGAATGGCAGGCTTCCCAGGTGGCCCTAGTGGTAAAGAATCCACCTGTCAATTCAGGTGACACAGGAGACCAGGGTTTGATCCCTGGGTCGGGAAGATCCTCTGCAGAAGGGAATGGAAATCCACTCCAGTATTCTTGCCTGGAGAATTCTATGCACAGAAGAGCCTGCTGCTTCTGCTGCTGCTGCTAAATCGCTTCAGTCGTGTCCGACTCTGTGCAACCCCATAGATGGCAGCCCACCAGGCTCCCCCATCCCTGGGATTCTCCAGGCAAGAACACTGGAGTGGGTTGCCATTTCCTTCTCCAATGCTTGAAAGTGGAAAGTGAAAGTGAAGTCTCTCAGTCGTGTCCAACTCTGTGTGACTCCAGGGACTGTGGCCCACCAGGCTCCTCCATCCATGGGATTTTCCAGGCAAGTACTGGAGTGGGGTGCCATTGCCTTCTCCACAGAAGAGCCTGGCGGGCTACAATCCATGGGATCCCAAAGAGTAAGACATGACAGCACATCTGAAAGACATCCCCCTCACTCCATACAAGCTTGAATTATTTAAGTATTCATACACTGAAAAGTATATGAAAGGAAGTCATGAAGAAATTATTATACAGAATAACACTGATTTCACAGTACATTCAGGGTTTATTCCTACGTCATACTGTGCTACAATTAAATTTCATCACATCTTATAATCAAATATTGGAGGTACACTCAAAAATTATTTACTACTTAGATTTCTTTTTTTTTAAATAGGAAATTCATGATATTTTCATGTGGAGGATTATTTTTGATTAACTTAAATGGAAATTATGTGTACATAAGGAATATAATGAAAAAGAAGATCTTATTTTACTTTGAATATAGTAAAAATAACAAATTTATAACTAGCATTTGTTTAACATACAACCTATCATTTTATTTCCCATTCATTTTTCACAATCCTAATGAAATGGTAACCTGTATTTAAAGAGTCCAGGTGTGCTAGATAAACACAAATCAAACTACATGTTTCAATAACTAGAAGCTTCTCTGGATGCAATATTGTACAGAAAATGAGTTGAGCTCAAGAGTATAACTGTTTAGTCTTCTGGCTCCTAACAAATATCCATCAGATAATAAACTGGCAATCCCGAAAAACATCCAATTCTGCTTCATTGACTACACTAAAGCCTTTGACTGTGTGGATCATAACAAACTGTAGAAAATTCTTAAAGAGATGAGAATACCAGACCACCTTACCTGCCTCCTGAGAAACCTGTATACAGGTCAAGAAGCAATAGAACCAGACATGGAACAAGGGACTGGCTCAAAATTGGGAAAGGAGTAAGTCAAGTCTGTATACTATCACCTTGCTGATTTAACTTTTATGCAGAGTATGTCATGAGAAATGCCGGGCTGGAAGAAGCACAAGCTGGAATCAAGATTGCCAGGAGAAATATCAATAGCCTCAGATACGGAGATGGCACCACCCTTATGGCAGAAAGTGAAAAGGAACTAAAGAGCCTCTTGATGAAGGTGAAAAAGGAAAGTGGAAAAGCTGGCTTAAAACTCAATATTCAAAAAACAAAGATCATGACATCTGGTCCTGTCACTTCATGGCAAAGAGATGGGGAAACAATAGAAACAGTGACAGATTTTATTTTCTTGGGCTTTAAAATCACTGCAGATAGTGGCTGCAGCCACGAAATTAAAAGACACTTGCTCCTTGGAAGAAAACCTATGACAAACCTAGACAACACATTAAAAAGCAGAGACATTACTTTGCCAACAAAGGTCCATCTAATCAAACCTATGGTTTTTCCAGTGGTCATGTACAGAGGTGAGAGTTGGACCATAAAAAAGTTGAGTGCCGAAGAACTGACGCTTTTGAACCATGGTGTTAGAGAAGACTCTTGAGATTCCCTTGGATGGCAAGGAGATCAAACCAGTCAATCATAAAGGAGATCAGTTCTGAATATTCATCGGAAGGACTGATGCTGAAGCTGAAGCTCCAATACTTTGGCCACCTGATGCAAAGAACCAATTCATTGGAAAAGACCCTGATGCTGGGGAAAATTGAAGGCAGGAGGAGAAGGGGACGACAGAGGACAAGATGGTTGGATGGCATCACCGACTCAATGGACGTGAGTTTGAGCAAACTCCAGGAGGTAGTGAAGGATAAGGAAGCCTGGCAAGCTGCATTCCATGGGGTCACAAACAGTTGGACATGACTGAGGGGCTGAAAAACAACAACCCCAACTAACCACATAGTAGTTTCTCCATAAATAGCTGGTAACTGAACCAGTAAATGGCATAGAGATTACACACATAGGACACACTGATCTGTATCTCTAATTTTATATCTGTATATAAGTCTTTAAATATGAAAAGTGAGTGAAGTCACTCAGTCGTGTCCGACTCTTTGTGACCCCATGGACTATAGTCTGCCAGGCTCCTCCATCTGTGGGATTTTCCAGGCAAGAATACTGGAGTGGGTTGCCATTGCCTTCTCCTTTTTAAATATGAAAAAGTGGTCCATTTTCAGTTTCAGCTCTTAATGTTGGTGACTAATGTATACCAACTAACTTATTAGAAATACTAATTACACACATTTTTGTCAAAAATATTTATACTGACTTCCAATAAAACTGTAAGTATTTTGCATTTCAGAATCAATCAAACTTCACGGAGAAATTAGTCCCTAAAGGACCTACAGTTCTTCACTAGAAACAAGAAATATATTCTGCATTAAATTAATGAGCTACATACATAACAATGCTGCCAATTACTTTACAATGGTTCACTGGCCAACCACCGGTGGTACTGACATCTCACACAATTTAAAACTGTTTACACTCTCTCTTCCTCTTAAACAAATTGAGCTCCATTGTTTAAAATCTGAAGAACAGAAATCTGGATAATACCAAATACACAGACTTATTCCAGTGCTTTTTTGAAGTTCTCAGGACATAAAAGAAAGTCCCAAAATAAGCTTATCCAAAAACCAAACACATCATGCTACATAAAATACTCTTCTAAGGCAGAACAGATGTGAAAATTAAAGGTGGTAATTTAATTAAAAAGTAGATAAATGGCTTACTGAACATGCACATGGAAACAGACAGCCACTGAACCTATTTGCTTACGTGGTGACATGGGTCAACAGTTTGGTTTTCATTAAATTGCTGTATTTTACGGCATTAGGGGGCTTCCCTGGTGGCTCAGTGGTAAAGAATTCAGCTGCAATGCAGGAGATGAGAGTTTGATCCCTAGGATGGGAAGGTCCCCTGGAGAAGGAAATGGCAACCCACTCCAGTACTCTTGCTTGGGAAATCCTGTGGACAGAGGAGCCTGGCGGGCTACAGTCCATGGGTCACAAGGTTCAGACTCGACTTAGCGACTAAACCACCACCACCACTACCACCACGGCCTCTGGAGCATGTATTTATACAGAGATCAGCTGGGAGATGCCGTAAAAAGACCGATTTGGTGTATTTAAGTCCAGTGGAAAGGAACTCTTCCCCTCTGACACACCAAACATTACGTTTATAATTAAGGAATTCCTTTTTATGAGAATGATACGAATTCCTTCATTGACTATTAGTTTCTAGATACATTTTTGCTTTTCCTTTAAAATTTTCTCATCCCTTCATAAAATCCTTAAGATGCTAGTATAATCTTCCATGTAATTAATTTAACACAGTTACTCTTCAAAAGGAAACATAATGACCCCCGCAAATTAGATCTAAATATCAGACTGTCACAATCGCATCAATGCATTAATGCCACTGAGGAACCACTATATTCACATATTTATGTTAAATCCTATGGCTGAGAAAATTATTGCCCTCAGCTCCTCAGCTCCCACCTACCTACCCACCTCGCAGACCAGAAAGAGCAGAGTGACCTCTCTAGACATTCTTGTGGAGATATTTAATAAATGCTTGTTAAACATAATTCCACTGAGGCTCAGAGAAGTTAAGTGACTTTCACAAGGACACACATTGAACAACAATTTTGGAGAAACAACAAGCAGCTTGCTTAGTTTTTTTAATTCCAATTTCCAGGCATTTTCTAGAGCAGTCTGCCTCTGCCTTTCCTTCCTGTCCAAACATTCTCACTCAGCTCTCCTGAAGGACAGATTATTAAATTCAATGAAGGCTTTATTGGGATTCCCAGGTGGCGCAGTGGTAAAGAATCCTCTTACCAAGGCAGGAGACTCAGGAGACTCGGGTTCAATCCGTGGGTCAGGAAGATCCCATGGAAAAGGAAATGGCAACCCATTCCAGTATTCTTGCCTGGGAAACCCCATGGACAGAGGAGTCTGGCGCGCAAAGAGTCACACGTGACTGAGCAGGCATGTATATGCATGCACAGAAAGGCTTTATGAATAACAAATCAGTGCGCTATCCCTCGAAAGCCTTAAAATTCTTCATCTAGCATATAAGCAGGGCTGTCTGAGATAGAAGCATTCAGGAATGTCACATGCCAGGCAGGTTGATGAGTGATAGATGTAGCCTGTCCCCAGAACCCGCATATCAGGATGCAAAGGTTGACATGCCCACCTTCAGGGCACAAAGGAAACGCTCATGATGACCTAATCGAAATTGTTCAGTCTTCTCTGCACACTTCTCTCCTGGCACACTGCCGTCAATTCACATCTCTTTGTTCTAAAAAACACCATACATATATTTTAAAATGCATATATTTGAACTTCTGGATTTCATATTATAAACACCTTAATTTTATAAGAGCAAAAATAATATCTAAGTTGATTCATTCATACTATCCAAAATGGGTAATACACGTAATACTAGTTCATGTCCGTGAAAATAAAAAATATGTATTCAACTCTCCTACCTATGTTTTCTTTTGACTTTATGGAAAAGGAAAAACCAAAGGTTGTAGAAGAGTTTCCCCTATTGCTGACTCTAGTGAGTCCTTAGTTAGCGCTAATCGCAATCACTCTAAGAATTTCAATTACAGCTGAGAGAAAAGCTCTTTGTTGGTATGAGTAATTTAGTCTCAGTGATTTCTGTTACCTGGACTTCTTTTGATGCTAAACGAATGAGGTGTTCTTTCTCCTGCCCAATATTTGAGCTTTTATGTGCTCTATCTCTGACATAAGACAGAAAGGAGAGGCACAGTCTGCTTCTCCACAAAAAAGGAAAAAAATCAAGATATAGTTTCAATGGAAAAATGAGGCTCCTGAATAATGAGGTTCTCATTTCAAGACTCCAAACTCATGAAAATATTTCCCCTAAATATTAGACCATAAAGAAGGATGAGTGTCCAAGAATTGATATTTTTGAACTGTGGTGCTAGAGAAGAAATGAGAGTCCTTTGGACAGCAAGGAGATCCAACCAGTCCATCCTAAAGGAGATCAGTCCTGGGTGTTCATTGGCGGGACTGATGTTGAAGCTGAAACTCCAGTACTTTGGCCATCTGATGCAGAGAGCTGACTCATTTGAAAAGACCTTGATGCTGGGAAAGATTGAGGGCAGGAGGAGAAGGGGACGACAGAGGATGAGATGGTTGGATGGCATCACTGACTCGATGGACATGAGTTTGAGCAAGCTCTGGGAGCTGGTAATGGACAGGGAGGCCTGGAGTGCTGCAGTCCATGGGGTTGCAAAGAGTTGGACAAGTCTCAGCAACTGAACAATTTCCCCTAAATATGTTGTCTCAGGACAACATTAATATGTTTGAAGAGAAGCTACCTATTGATGTGGGGGACGCATTTCTTCTTGGGTTACTCAGTATGATGGATAGAGAATTTTATATATACATATATATATCACTTTTTGACTGTGCAGTGTTGCATGTGGGATGTTAGCTCCTTGGTCAGGGATTGAACCTGTACTCCCTGCATTGGAAGCACAGAGTCTTAACCACTGGACCACCAGGGAAGTCCCTGAAGAATAGCAATTTTGATCACCCCTTTCAAGTTATAGAAGAAGTGAATGAATTCATTGTTGTTCAGTCTTTCAGTCATGACTGACTCTGCGACCCCATGGACTGTAGCACGCCAGGCTTCCCTGTCCTTCACTATCTACCAAAGTTAGCTCAAATTCATGTCTATTGAGCCAGTGATGCCATCCAACTATCTCACCTTCTGTCACCCCCTTCTCCTCCTATCCTCAATCTTCCCCAGCATCAGGGTCTTTTCAAATGAGTCAGCTCTTCACATCAGGTGGCCAAAGTATTGGAGCTTCAGTTTCAGCATCAGTCCTTCCAATGAATATTCAGGGTTGATCTCCTTTAGGATGGACTGATTTGATCTCCTTGCAGTCCAAGGGACTCTGAAGAGTTTTCTCCAGCACCACAATTCAAAAGCATCAATTTTTCAGCACTCAGCCCTCTTTATGGTCCAGCTCTCACATCTGCACATGACTACTGGAAAAAACCATAGCTTTGACTATATGGACTTTTGTCAGCAAAGTGAATGAATTCTTACATATGAAAATATTTTCCATCAAAGCATGCTCAAGAGTAAGTAGATATTTTTCTATTATTCTTTTATATTACCAACACAACACTAATTTTAGGGCTCATATCTATTCAAGGAAGAAATCAAAAGAAGTCTATCTAGTACACAGCTAACAAATCAATTATTTGCTTTCTTTCTCAAAAAAATATTTTCTTAGTTTCTTAAAAATGTCCTTTCTTTCTTAAAGATGAGTTCTTTTCACATCAATACTGCTTTTAGAACTTACATAAGCAATGGTGTTGATCAAGAAAGAAAAAAACAGTTTATAACTTGTCTTCTGTATTTTGGAGAAGAAAAGGTTTAATTAAATGGCCAAGTCATTTTGTTTAGAGAAATAACTAGTTTTGTCTAACTGTTGTGCACAGCAGAAAATGACAACTTTGAAAGAGCAGTAATGACCAATTAGGAAATACATTGACCGTGCTTTTTGATTTCTTCACTTTGGCTCCTTATTCTCATTGGCTAAATCACAAATTTACGTTCATGCACTGCTGTAAGAGAAGCTTCTAAGCAATACCTAACTCACTGGCCCCTTGTAAGAAAAAAATTTAGCCCGCCTTTTCCTAGGAAATATCCAGATAAAATAATAAATCGGGAAACTGGAGTGGGTCACTATTGACTTGGAACAATTTGATGTTCGAACAAGTGATCACGTACAATTAGGATGACAGGCACTTTGGCACAGAAGCCTGTCCCACCACATAAATTAAGACTGAGGTGACACAAGGTCAGACCAGTGAGCACTCTTATCAAGGTCTTACTTTTCTTTTCCCTTTACAAAGCCATCATTCTAGCCAGCCTTAAATAAGATGATTTAGAGTAGACAGAAGAATGAGTTCTATTACCAAATAGAGTTTCTTACTTGCCAGGAAATGTGATCCTTGAAAAGACAAAGCACTCTTTTCCAAAGAAAATGAGATTTGCAACCTTCTTGCAGCTCTCAATCTTTATCAATTTAAGAGTTAATGGGAAATAGCTTGAGAATTTACCCATGTGGGGCTCTGAAAATGCCCTGGCCCATCCCCCATGGTCCTCTCTGCCCAGCAGTACTATTCTCCTCCTCCTCAGATGTGACTCACGACCTTGAATCCCAGATCAGGCTTGGAATCAAAATTTCCCAAAGGACAAAAGCTTCAGATCTCCTGGTTCCACCCTGTTTGAAGTTTCCCTTTGCCAAGATTCTCAACACAGGAAGACACTTTTATTCACACTTCTGTTGCCTGGAGACACCCTCTCAAGTGTCTCGGAACCCAACTCACTCTAGTGTATACTTGCTTGTGCAAGAGCCAGAGTGCTAGAGAGCTGTGTGTATGAGTGTGAGTATGTGTGAGCAATTTTAAATCAAATGCTCTTTCAAGTCTCTATATCAAAAAACACAAAAATAACAAAAACTTCAAACCAGAGTGTTCACTAATAGGCAGACAGTCTAATGAAGTAATACATTCATACCTCAACACATCACATACTTGTGAAAATTCTTAATATATGTATAAAATGCTTATATATGTATAAACTAGACTGAGGGCCATGATCTATTCTTAAAGAAAATAAGCAAGAAAAAATGAATGGAAACAACCTATCTATATGTGTTTATAACATATTTATATAATCATGGGAAAATAGGGATGTTTACACCTTAAATTTAATATTAACAAGATGCTGTAATTAACAATAAGACTGAAGGGGAGACACAGCACATACATATTTAACTTACTTGAATTTCATTCTATGTGCTGAGGCACTTAAGGCATATATGGCAATAAAAGGAGGTGGTGAGTGAGTGCAGCTCACTTAGTCGTGTCCGAGTCTTTGCAACCCCACAGACTTTACAGTCCATAGCCTTTCCCTTCTCCAGAGGATCTTCCCAACCCAGGTCCCCCACATTGCAGGCGAATTCTTTACCAGCTGAGCCACAGGGGAAGCCCAAGAATTCTGGAGTGGGTAGCCTGTCCCTTCTCCAGCTGATTTTCCCGACCCAGGAATTGAACTGGGTCTCCTGTATTGCAGGTGGATTCTTTACCAAATGAGCTATAACGGAAGCCTAAAGGAGGTGGAATAATATACAAATATACACACACAACATAAAATATCCACTATAAAAAGGAGTGAAATAATGCCATTTGCAGCAACGTGAATGGACCTAGAGATTATCCTATTGAGTGAAGTAAGTCAGACAGAGAAAGACAAATATTACATCTCACTTACATGTGCAAACTAAAAATAACACAAACAAACTTATTTACAAGACAGAAATAGATCCACAGACATAGAAAACAAAGTTATGGTTACCAAAGGGGAAAGATAAAACAGGAGTATGGGATTAACAGATAAAGACTGCTGCTGCTGCTGCTGCTGCTGCTGCTAAGTCACTTCAGTCGTGTCCGACTCTGTGTGACCCCATAGACGGAAGCCCACCAGGCTCCCCCATCCCTGGGAATCTCCAGGCAAGAACACTGGAATGGGTTGCCATTTCCTTCTCCAATGCATGAAAGTGAAAAGTGAAAGTGAAGTCGTTCTGTCTTGTCTGACTAGTAGCGACCCCATGGACTGCAGCCCACCAGGCTCCTCCGTCCATGGGATTTTCCAGGCAAGAGTACTGGAGTGGGGTGCCATTGCCTTCTCCAAGATACAGATTCAGTTCAGTTCAGTTCAGTTCAGTTCACTCATGTCCAACTCTTTGCAACCCCATGAATCGCAGCACGCCAGGCCTCCCTGTCCATCACCAACTCCCGGAGTTCACTCACACTCACGTCCATCGAGTCAGTGATGCCATCCAGCCATCTCATCCTCCGTCGTCCCCTTCTCCTCCTGCTCCCAATCCCTCCCAGCATCAGAGTCTTTTCCAATGAGTCAACTCTTCGCATGAGGTGGCCAAAGTACTGCAGTTTCAGCTTCAGCATCATTCCTTCCAAAGAAATCCCAGGGCTGATCTCCTTCAGAATGGACTGGTTGGATCTCCTTGCAGTCCAAGGGACCCTCAAGAGTCTTCTCCAACACCACAGTTCAAAAGCATCAATTCTTCGGCGCTCAGCCTTCTTCACAGTCCAACTCTCACATCCATACATGACCACTGGAAAAACCATAGCCTTGACTAGATGGACCTTTGTTGGCAAAGTAATGTCTCTGCTTTTGAATATACTATCTAGGTTGGTCATAACTTTCCTTCCAAGGAGTAACCGTCTTTTAATTTCATGGCTGCAGTCACCATCTGCAGTGATTTTGGAGCCCCCCAAAATAAAGTCTGACACAGTTTCCACTGTTTCCCCATTTATTTCCCATGAAGTGATGGGACCAGATACCATGTTCTTCGTTTTCTGAATGTTGAGCTTTAAGCCAACTTTCTCACTCTCCTCTTTCACTTTCATCAAGAGGATTTTTAGTTCCTCTTCACTTTCTTCCATAAGGGTGGTGTCATCTGCATATCTAAGGTTATTGATATTTCTCCCGGCAGTCTTGATTCCAGCTTGTGCTTCTTCCAGTCCAGCGTTTATTATGATGTACTCTGCATAGAAGTTAAATAAGCAGGGGGACAATATATAGCCTTGATGTACTCCTTTTCCTATTTGGAACCAGTCTGTTGCTACATGTCCAGTTCTAACTGTTGCTTCCTGACCTGCATATAGGTTTCTTAAGAGGCAGGTCAGGTGGTCTGGTATTCCCATCTCTTTCAGAATTTTCCGCAGTTTATTGTGTCCACACAGTCAAAGGCTTTGGCATAGTCAAGATACAGACTACTATATATCAAATAAAGAGCAAGGTCCTACTGTACAAAACAGGGAAGTATATTCAATAACTTAGAATAACCTATCATGGAAAAGAACAGAAAAAAAACATACACGTACACATGCACACGCGCACACACACACACACACACACACACACTTACATCTGAAAGCCACTGTGCTGCATGCCTGAAATGAACACAATGTCATAAATTAACTAAACTTCAGTTTTTAAGAAAGGCTTCTGGAACTTCACATGCCTTCTAGGCAGGAAGAAAGGTAGAAAGCTAAACCAAATTCCTCCTACAATTAGCTCCCTTTCAGTCCCCCACCACACCTCCACCTGCTTCTTCTGTCCCCTAATCCAGCTGTCTTCTCCTGAAGTTCTTGCCTGTGCTCAGTCATGTCTGACTCTTTGCGACCCCTGTAGCCCACCAGGCTCCTCTGTCCATAGGATTTCCCAGGCAGGAATACTAGAGAGGGTTGCCATTTCCTCCTCCAGGGTATCTTCCCAACTCAGGGACTGACCCCACATCTCCTGTGTCTCCTGTTACAGGTAGATTCTTTACTGTTGAGACATCTAGGAAGCCCAGTCCAGTTAGACATAAAAGTTGATTTATCTCATTTTATTTATTTCCTTTTTTCTCCCTGCTGAGGTATGATTAGAAAATTCAGATGAACTAAGCAGGAAATCAAATTTCTGTAATAGTAGAATTTATTGTTATAGGCAAAACCAGACAAGAAGATATTATTGCCTTGAGGATAGAGAAAATTTATGATTTGGTTTATAGTTTTATGACTGCAGGCTATAAGAAGAATCCTCAGGGATTTTGTATCTAACCCTGGATTCAAGGCTTCAGCATAGAACAGGGGGCCTTAGGGAATTTTCAAATTCTCCATAAAACGTATGCAGAATAAAAATATGTTAGTGACAAAAGCAGTACTATTTTTCACTTAAAAAGTAGAAAAGGGAGTCATTTTTTCATTCCTGTCTATGAACAAAGTTTTAGTATTAGAATTAGAGAACTTCTTTACCAAATATGGGGCTTCTCCGGTGGCTCCATCAATAAAGAATCTGCCTGCAATGCAGGAGACCCAGGTTCAACCCCTGGGTTGGGAAGATCCTCTGGAAAAGAGAATGGCAACCCACTCCAGTACTCTCGCCTGGAGAATCCCATGGTCAGATGAGCCTGGTGGGCTACAGTCCATGAGGTCACAAAGACTCAGACACTACTGAGCAACTTTCATCCATTCATCCTTCCCAAATATGAATCGTAGTTCAAATGTGGCTCCCGCAGCCTAACTGACTGAACAGTGAAAAGGAGAACCAAATTAGGAGCCAACCAAGTAACTTCCCACTGTCTTCATGAGACGTTTTGAAGAGGCAGTCACCCAAAGTATGCCCCAATAAGCTATTGGTTTGTAGTAGGTCTACAAATGTGATAACAACCCAAGGTGCCTTTTCTATCAGAAGTATTAGCATTGCAAAGATTTGAAAAGGGAATGGACTCCCCTCTGCAGACAGCAGTCTTTCAGAAAGAGGGGTTACATGTGTGTGTCTCTGTGGTACCTTTAGATGCACACACATATGTAAACACACACAGGTAAATGCAATTGTGCATACACTCATATATTAACACCCACATACATGCCATGAACACATACACATGCAAACATATCTTTGAAGACATATTGATGTATTCAGATGTATATAACATATGTGTATAAATTTAAGGTAGCAAATATATATTTGAATACACATATATATGCTTTAACCGGCAACCAGAATATATATGCATGAAGAGAACTTCCTCAGGCCTTGGTATTTATATTATTTATAAGTACATATACATTATAAAGCAAGATTTGAAAAAAGTGAATATATATATATAACATTAATACCTAAAGACATCAACTCTTTGAATAGACACCAAGACTTCAAAGACTGTGGATGACCAAGAAACAAGATAATAGAAATAATAGCTGAACTCCTTGCCCCAAATGAGCAGAATTTGGAAATGAAATAAACATGATGAATAGTGAGAGAAAAAAAAGTTTGGAGAGCAGGGAGAGGACTGAAGTACGGGACTGGAAACTGGAGAGTTTCAAGAACTAGAATGATTATTATTCAGTCTTAAGTTGGTTTACATTCCTGTGATTAAACAACCCAACCCCCGATGACTCTAGGACGCGGAGTAATGTTTCAATAAATCAGTTGACCTTTGAACTGCACAGGTTTGAACTGCACAGCACCACTTACAATGTGGATGTCTTACAATAAACATGTACCCCAGTCCTCCATGATCCAGGATAGGTTGGATCTTTGGATACAGAATTGCATCTAAGGGGGGTTGGGGGGCAAGGTGGAAAACAGAAGACCACTAAGAAAGAAACACCAAAGAGTGACTCCACAAAATAGGCTTGGAGCCAGTTATTCAATTCTCTAAGAAAATGCAACCATAATTCCAAAGACACATGTACCCCAGTGTTCATCGCAGCGTTCTTTACAGTAGCCAGGATATGAAAGCAACTTAAACATCCGTCAGCAGAGGAGTGGATAAAGCTGTGGTGCATATATACAATGGAATATTATTCAGCCATAAAAAGGAACACAATTGGGTCATTTGTAGAGATGCGGATAAATCTAGAGTCTGTCATATACAGTGAAGTAGGTCAGAAAGAGAAAAAGAAAGAACATATATTAATGCATGTATGTGGAATCTAGAAAAATGGTCCTGATGAACCTATCTTCAGGGCAGAGATCGAGACGCAGGCGTAGAGAATGGGCCTGTGAACATGGGGTGGGGCCATGTGAGATGAGTGAGATGAGCTGAGAAAGTAGCACGGACATATATATACTACCACATGTTAGAGAGATAGCTAGGAGGAAGCTGCTGTATAACAGAGAGCTCAACTCGGCACTCTGTGATGGCCTGGAGGGGTGAGATGGGAGGATGGAAGGGAGGTCCAAGAGGGAGGGGATATACGCACACACAGCTAATTCACACTGCTGTACAGTAGAAACAGTGTAAGACAACTACACTCCAATTTTGAAAAAAAAAATTTAAGTAAAATGCAACTGTGAAGAGCAAGTAGGTCCAACACTTCTAGGACAGACTATAAGGATTCAGAAAATCCAGCTCTCATGAATAATCATATACAGCTTTCATACTACTTAACAGTGTAGACATCAGAAATAGCTGCCAGAAAAAAAATTACTAATACTTCCATATTAGGGGTATTTCCATCTATTTGAAGTATTTTCATACCATGTGTGTTTAAACCAATGCTTATAAGGATGTTTCATAGTCTGAATAAATTAAATCTATTAATTAATCTTTTGGGGGGCTCCAAAATCACTGCAAATGGTGATTGCAGCCATGAAATTAAAAGATGCTTGCTCCTTGGAAAGAAAGTTATGATCAACCTAGACAGCACAGTAAAAAACAGGAACATTACTTTACCAACAAAGTAAAGTCAAGGCTATGGTTTTTCCAGTGGTCATGTATGGATGTGAGAGTTGGACTGTAAAGAAAGCTGAGTACCGAAGAATTGATGCTTTAGAACTGTGGTGTTGGAGAAGACTCTTGAGAGTCCCTTGGACTGCAAGGAGATCCAACCAGTCCATTCTAAAGGAGATCAGTCCTGGGTGTTCTTGGAAGGAATGATGCTAAAGCTAAAACTCCAGTACTTTGGCCACCTCATGTGAAGAGTTGACTCATTGGTAAAGACTCTGATGCTGGGAGGGATTGGGGGCAGGAGGAGAAGGGGAAGACAGAGGATGAGATGGCTGGATGGCATCACGGACTCAATGGACATGAGTCTGAGTAAACCTCGGGAGTTGGTGATGGATAGGGAGGCCTGGAGTGCTGTGGTCCATGGGGTTGCAAAGAGTCAGACATGACTGAGCAACTGAACTGAACTGAATAAATTAATTTTTAAATTATATAGATATTAAATGTATTTATACATAAAGATTAAAAATTATTCTGAATAATATCCTGCAGAATGTCAAGTTCTTTATACCCATAAAGATGTTCCAGAAAAAGAAACTAACTTTCAGAGAAATCAAATGACTGTCTCAGGGATGAATGACAGAAACAAGTTAACTCGAGTTAACAATTCAGACGAGATTCCAATCTAACCCCAGAAGTGCCATAAAGTCCAGACTCATTCTATAAGCAATCATTCTTTGTTTCACAGAAATTCCAGATAAAAATAAGTGTTTTTAATTTAGCAGGGCCTTTTCACCATTGATGAGTTTTCTGACTCTTTCTCCTGACTTTCTTCCATCAGTTCTATCACTGATACCATCTTACTCATCCCTGAGTACTAAAGCATATGATTCTATCTTCCAGCAGTCTTTAAAATGCCTCATAATTCTATCCTTATTCTCTCCCCTGGGAACTAGTATTCAAACACAATCTAACCTGAGTTCCTCCCCATCAAGTGCCTATCCCAACCTGCTGGGCCCCCAGGCACCATATTACTTTCCATGAATCAAAGCATTGACCATCAGTCATGTTCAAACTCCCATGTTCAAACTGCTTCATGGTTCCTATATACTGTTTAACTGAGCACAGGCTTCACATTCAGCGTGCTTCCCTTGTAGCTCAGCTGGTAAAGAATCTGCCTGCAATTCTTCTGCAGGAGACCTCGGTTCGATCCCTGGGTTGGGAAGATCCCCTGGAGAAGGGAAGGGCTACCCACTCCAGCATTCTGGCCTGGAGAATTCCATGGACTACGTAATCCATGGGGTCGCAAAAGAGTCGGACACGACTGAGCATTTAACTTTCACCTTCAGGTTCAGAGCTCTCTGCCAGCTGTCCAGCTGCACCTCTCAATATATCTTCTACCAGGCTTCCCACAGCCCTAATTTCCAGCAAGGCCAGCCCCAGAACCCTTTACACTTCTCCAAACGCACCCACATGTTTTTCTGCCTCTAAATCATTTCTTCAATTTTTATTCACTCAGAATTCCAATTGTCCACCCTTTGGAATAAAAACCTCCTTATACTAAAAGATTTATGTCAAATGCTACAATTTTTCCAGAATTTACACCACAATATGTAATTCCTACCTTAATGGAACCCTCATAGAAATACATAGAAATTACATTCTTCCTTGCCTTATAGGCATTTGGTATTTCTCCTCAGTGGGAACCTGTCATGTATTCCTCATCTTTTGTAGCACTTTTATTTTTTTAGGAGTTAACTGACATTCATTTTATTATTTTTTAACTTTTCCTTTTATATGTGAATACAGTTGATGAACAATGTCCCATTCGTTTCAGGTATACAGCAAAGTGATTCAGTTATACATATGCATGTATTTACAACACCTTATGGGGCTTCCCTGGTGGCGCAGTGGTAAAGAATCCACCCGCCAATGCAGGAGACACAGGTTTAATCCCTGAGTCAGAAAGATCCTCTGGAAAATGAAATGGCAATCCATTCCAGTATTCTTGCCTGGGAAATCCCATGGACAGAGGAGCCTGGTGTACTACAGTCCATGGGGTTGCAAAGAGTCAGACATGACTAAGCAACTACATAACAACATCTCTAATAGTAAACAGGGAGTCTAGCAAATATACAGCACTTTGTGTGTGCAAGTGTGAGTGCTTAGTCTCTCCGTTTGTCCAACTCTTTGCAGCCCTTTGGATTGTAACCCTCCAGGCTTCTCTGTCCATGTGATTCATGGGTTTGATCCCTGGATCTTCTTGACCCAGGGATCAAACCCAAGTCTCCTTCTTCTCCCGCACTGAAGGCATATTCTTTACCCACTGAGCCATCAGGGAAGGCCATATAGCAGAGAGAGAGAGAGAGAGAGAGAGAGAGAGAGAGAGAGTGTATGTGTGTGTGTGTGTGTGTGTGTGTGTGTGTGTGTGTGTGTGTTAGTTGCTCAGTCGTGTCTGACTCTTTGTGACCCCACGGACTGTAGCCTGCCAAGTTCCTCTGTCCACGGAATTCTCCAGGCAAGAACACTGGAGTGGGTTACCATTCCCTTCTCTAATAGCACTTTAGAGAACTGGCTATAATGGATTCAGTTAGCTTTCCCAAGTTCCTAAAAATGAAACTCTTTTAAGTGATGTATTTCAAAAAGTGATTGGAAAAATGTTTAAGAAACCCAATACTTTAAGTGTAATCACAGGTACCCAGGGGGGGTTATTCAGGATACCCTGAATTCCAAACCAAAAGTTTGTTTTTATAGAATCAAACATTTGACTGTTCTTAAAGAAATATTTCACCAAGATGAGTTTACTCCTCAATAGACCATCACACCCACACGAATAATCGCTGGGTCAGATCTTTATGCTACAGAATTTGGAGGAAGATCATGTGCCAGGTGCCAGTGGAGACTGGGAGAGAGAGACCACTTGCGATCGTGTGTAAACGTCATCACTCTCAACCAGCTCATCTAAAGTAAGTATGTCTCCTATGAGTCACAGTGTAAGAATCCCAGTGGACTTAACTTGAAAAGAGCACAGTGTATCTCCTACAGCTGCTCTCAGCTTGAGCCAAAATTGCTGTCCTTGCTTGACCTTTTGAACTTTGGATCAATAACAGGTCCCCCCACCCCCACCCCCAAGACATTAATGGAACTAAATTGCTTTCACAGGATCAACTGACTAACAATCACAAAGCCAGGCTGTTTATCTATTCATCTCTTTCTATCCATTCATCCTAGCTCACCTTTTGCGCATCCCAAAATAATGTTATATAGACACATACAAGCATATTCATGTCTGAGTGCTGACTTCATGCAAAAGTCTCCTGCATCTGTTAGACCTCACAACAATCCCATAAGATAGCTACTTTATTATTCCCATTTTTCAGATGAAGAAATCAAGGCTCAGAAATGTTAAGTAACTGCCCAAGTTCAGACAGATGTTAAGTGTGGGATTCAAATCCTGGAAAACTTCTCCCAGAGCCCACAGTCTTAACCACTCTCTGATACCCTGCCAGAGCAGAACTGTGTTATCTTCACAGAGGTGGGGCAAGTCTCTGGAAGTTACTCTATTTCTGAAAATCTCCTACAGGGGTTCATCACAGAGACCAAGGCCCAGAAGCACATAAAACATAAAAGACAACCTGCTGTTTCTATCTGGAGTGAGTGCTCAGTCATGTTCGACTCTTTGCGACCCCATGGCCTATAGCCCAGGAGGCTCCTCTGTCCAGGAGATTTCCCAGGCAAGAATACTAGAGTGGGTTGCCATTTCCTTCTCCAGGGGATCTTCCTGACCCAGCGATCGAACCCACGTCTCCTGTGTCTCCTGAATTGCAGGCAGATTCTTTTTACTGCTGAGCCACTGGGGAAGCCCATGTTTCCATCTTACTGGCGATAATATAGGAATTATTTCTTGCAGACAGAATGGAGTAGCTAAACTTGAAGCACAGAACAAGAGGGCAAGCTGGCAAGATAACCAGATAGACCGTGTGTAAGGCTGTCCTCACTGACCTGGCAAATGTAGCCAGTGAATGTGCAGGGGCAGATTCTACACCAGGCCCAGCGAGCCGGCGTCAATGGGCAACAGCGTGAAAGATGAGGACTGGAAACAAACACAGTTCTTTCATTCAGTCTTAAATACAGAGAAGCAGGAATGCACACACAAGCAAACAAAACCATGCATGACTCAGGGCTGCATTCTGCACCAGGATGGAAGGAATGCAGTGACAAGATAGCAGGACAAAACAAAAATCATTTTCCATGGGAGATAAACAAGAGTATATATACATACCACAGCCACCCTTTAACTAACAGAAAGGAAACCGATCAGCTTCTTTAAAGGGGGAGTTCAAGCTACTGGTAACCAGAACTAGCTTACTGGCTGAAAAACTGCATTCTGCTTCTTATGTTTCCAATGAAAGAACAATGCAAAATGCCCTGAAAACTGTGTCCAGAACTCACAATATTGAGGAGGCCTTGCCAGAGGCAATCAAAGACAGAGAAGCCAGGTAACAGTTGAATTTGAAGAGAAATATTAGACCATACTTAGCTTTCATTCCAAAGGGCTGCCCTTAATAGCACTGTAGCATGTGGGACTGACAAGCTAAAATAAGCTGTGGCATTCAATAATTTTAAAGGGTTGAACCACAGCCTCCAAGGCTACACAAACACACAGAAGCACCTGTGGCCCTCCAAATTACTTATGTTACTTTTTTTTTTTCATTGTCAAACAGCCCGCATATTACATACCCTCCTTGCGCTTCTAGGCCCAAATGCCACAGGAGGAAAAAAAAAAAAACATTTTGCTATAAACTCATGCTTGATCTCTCTGTTAGTGTTGGACTCTTATTCTCAGCTACACTGTGGGTAAAATAAGTGGATTTCTTTTTTTTTTTCCCTACAAGTCTGCCAAACACTGGTGGGAATGCACTGTGTGTATTCCCACAAAAGTGCACTGAGAATGCACTTTTACTGACCGAGGGCCTGGATCATTCACAATGACCTGATTGAGGTTCTTGGCTCGAAGCAAATGGCGCAGTTATGTGAAACTGGTTATAGACATGAGGGGTGTTCTCTTCGAAGAAATAGCTTGACCCCTTCCAGTATGAGAACCCAAATCACTCCTTTAAAATGTGCAAAGGAAATGAATTTATTTTCACTCCACCCTTACAAAACACCAAGCTGCACTGAAGCCAAAAAATGCGAGCAGCGAAAACAATACCAAAGCTATCGCTTCCAAGAAAATACAGGCCTGCTCGTTTTGGTGTACGATTTTCTGATACAGGCCACTACGTGTCAGCTAAATGCTACCTCTGAGAGGGCAAATCCACATTCAAAAACACAGTGGGCTTCCCTGGAATTTAGGAAAATCAGATTTTCCGGTGCTTCCTTGGTAAAGAAAGAAAACACGGGTGAGAAGCTGACGCCACACTGTCGATCAGCTACCCTTCAATTAAGAAATAAAACAAATAGGGGCTTCCACTCTGCAAATATTATGATTAACATGCGTGATCAGGGTGGAGAGCCCAGCGAAATAACTCCATTTACGGGGAAGTGGGGAGGTTTGGTCTGTAATGAGGAAGCAACAGTAGAAGCTGAGATTTGTAATCGAGCGAGTGAACCTTAGCAAATATTATTTCCACTGAAGTCTGGGCCCTAGAGCAAGAGGTCGGGGTTAAGAGGCGTGATTCCAGAACCGACTGGCGGAAGGCAGGGCCCGCCCCCTCCCTGCGGTGGCTTCTAGGATGCAGATGGGATGGTGCCCCAGCCTCCCCTTCCCCCAAGGGGCCGAAGCCCCCCGGGGAGCGCATACGGAGGGCCCGGCGTCGCGCCCCCTTACCTGCACAGGTGCTGCCGTCGTAGGTCTCGCACACCCACTCGTGGCACTCGCACAGGGGCCCGAAGTACACGCCGGGCTCACTCACGTGACAGATGCACACCCCGCAGTCGCAGCGGCCGCGGCCGTGGCACAGAGCGCCCCCTGGGGGCTGCCCGGGCGCGCGGCACCGGCGCTCCGACTCGGCCCGGGACAGCCTGCACGCGGCGGCGCCCGGGCCGCTCCTGCAGGGGCGACAGACCACAGCGGGGGCCACGGTCACGTCCAGGCACTTCCCCTTCTGCTCCGAGCACCACCCCCTCAACGCGGCCCGCCGCCGCGGCCTCCCAGGGTCCACCCAGATCCCGAACCGGAGACCGACCGCCAACCCCCTGGGGATCATTAGCCTGGGCACCCCCCGACCCCCACCCCCACGTTTCTCCGAGGACCAAGCTGATGCCATCCACTGGTCATCACCGGAGAAATGACCACAGGTGTCTAAGTGGTGACCTGCCCCACCGAAGAAGAGGACCGTCTTCCAGGTGAACTGGAGGATCCGGGCCTGCCCCCTTGGAGGTCCGCCACCGAACCTTACACAGTGCATTTAGATTAAATGCAAATTAATCCAAAGTCTGACTCTTGGCTGACTTTTCAGTTCTGTTTCAAAAGTCCTGTTGCTAGCTGATGGTCAGGGGCAGTTGTTTTATGAAAAAGGAGAGATGATTATATAGAAAGAACCATACAGGTTATGATAGCAGAGGACATAAGGCTTTTTCAAGTTGCAATAAGCGATACTTACAAACTATGCTTTTAAAGCATACAAGTTTAGTTATCGAGATGTGCCTCCAATCCTCTAAAAATGTCATGCAAAATGTTAATGCCCGCCCCATGCTCTGCCTTCTAGGTGGTGAGAGCACAAAGGTACACCTGGCATGGCAGAAAATTCCTCCTGATACGCACTGGAGCAGGAGGAAATGATAAATGTATTCAGTGACTGTATTCTTCCCAAGGAAGGGCAAATGAACAGGGGTAAGGCAATGCACAGTGTAGATGGAAGGAGAATCGGAACAGGTTGAAAAACAGTTGATCTGGCGTCCAACTTCCTAACTGCTCTTGGCTTGGGGCAGCCATCCCGGAGCTTTGAGTCCCGCCACGCAAGGCAGGGCAGGTCTGTCTTCAAGAAAAACAAACCAGACTTACCTCAGAGACGGCGAAAAGCTTTGCGGAACAGCTGACAGCCCCCCTGGCAGGAGAAGGGAGGACACCAGCAGCAAGACGCTCCCCAAGCCTGCGGGACGCATGCTGAGTTTCCAGGCTGCAGAAGCAAGGAGCGTGGCTGCGAGGTGGGGCTCCCGGGGGCGGGGGGCGGGGAGACCGAGGGGGGAGAGGTGCCCCCAGCAGACGGCCGGGCAGAGGGACCCACAAACACCCAGGCGTACCGGACCGGGCTCTACCCGGAGCTGCGAGGGCGTGGACGAGCTGCCTGCGAGGGTTTGGGCGGCAGCGCTCTGGGCGGGGTGCTGGTACCAAACCCCTCAAGTGGAGAGTCTAGGCAGGGAAGTAATTAGAAACAGTTGTACAAGCAGATGGTTTATTTTGACATAAAAAAAGAGAGAGAGAGAAAGAAAAATGTCCTGTTCACAGATTTGAGAGAATCCTTCCTTTCTTCAAGTACAGGCCCCAGAAATATTTGACAAGAGGCTATTTGGGCTGGCTGACATTAAAGGGACAGATAAGATAATCCCCAGAGATGAGGAGAGGAAGGAGGGAGTTAGGTGATGTCAGGAGGGAATTCCTTTTCACCCCTTGCTCTTCAAGAAGGTGCGCTCTTGGACTGTCTGTGGTGTGAGTTGTGAGGGGCAAGCAATATGAGTTAAGGGCCGCTTTTTTGCACTTGTGATCCTGCGTTTTAAATTATGGATCTCTCGTTTCCTTAAGCCTTTAAAAAGCGTGTCATGCTTCTAGTTGTTCGGGCCAGTAGTTTATCACACCACATTTTTTTCTTGACTTGGACTGTTCAGACTGTAGCTGTTCCAAGTTCACCCCGTTCTCCCCATGGATTGAGTATGAGAAGATACAATGTGTGGTTCCAGTGTCAATGGCACTGAAAAATCATGAATGTCACTTGCGAAGCACCTACTCGGTGCCAGTCACTTAGGAAATTCTCTCTGCAATTCTGACAATAGCCACACATTCGTTTCCTCATTTAGCAAACACAGGTTGAGCATCTATTAGGCGTCAGGCTGTGTGCCAGTAAAGACGCAGCAGACAATTAAGGGGACATGATCCCTGCGCTAGGAATCCATTGGGCTAGCAGACATAGAATGAAATCAGGAGCATAAAAGGAGGAACCGTTGCCAGTTACTCCCATCTTAGCTCCAAGCCTCTGATCTAGTTACTGTGCTCCAATATAAAAAAGTATCAAATTGACACGTTGTCCATGTGGAATTCACACAATATTATGCCAAATATATTTCAATAAAAATTTTCTCAATGAAAAAAAAAATGATGGCATTTGAGATAAAGGCCAAAGGATGAGGATAAGTTGGCTGGAAATGGGGAAGATGTGGCAGAGAGTGGGGTAGTATTCCCATTATAAAGATCAAGAGACTGGGACCAAAGCATGCCTTCCTGCTCAAAAGTGATGGACTTACTCAAATTCACACAGGAAGTTGGACTTCAGCTAAAAGCTAGGAGCCCTCAAAGCCAGCGCTGTTCCCTACCTGGCGCGGTCACCTGGGAAAGGTGTGGACCCTTCTATGGAAGGGAAGAAAAATTCTCCCATTGTTCTAAGACCTTTAGAGGCAGTAGATTCTCATGAAACAGAACCACCCAAACTGTGCCCTGCCCTTAAAATCAGAGAAAACATTTCCGGATGGAATCTCTTCCTGTCATTTACGTGAACAGATGTAAGACCACGGCCAGGGATCGGTCCTCAAACCTTGCCTTCCAATGCAGGGCGGGTTTGGATTCGATCCCTGGTTGGGGAGCTAAGATGGTGGCCAAAAAACCAAAACGTGAGAACAGAAGCAATATTGTTACAAATTCAATAAGGACTTTAAAGATGGCCCACATCAAAAAATCTTGAGAAGGAACTTAGGATTGGTAGGAGGAAGCATATGGGGAAGGGATAGTTAGGGAGTGTGGGATGGACTGGTACACGCTGCTGTATTTAGAGTGGATCACCAGCAAGGACCTACTGTAGAGCATGGGGAACTCTTCTCAGAGTTATGTGGCAGCCTGGGTGGGAGGGGAATTTGGAAAATAGATATACGTGTGTGTGTGCCTGAGTCCCTTTGCTGTTCACCCGAAACTATCACAACATTATTCATCAATCGGTTATAGTGCAATACAAAATAAAAAGTTGTTGTTGTTTTTTTTTTTAAAAAAGACCACCTCCACCATTTACCTGCTGGGGCAAAAAGGCATATGGAGGTCCCTGAACCGAGGGCCACCAGCTTCTCTCTCTTTTCTCCGAAGGCTGACCCCTTGCCAACCCTTACTGAACCACGCACGTACACACTGGCGGTGGCATCGGCCAGAGGAAGGACAGACTGGGTAGATGTGTGTACACAACAGCGAGCTGTCTGGGCGGGAAATTCCGGAGTCCTGGGTAGCCACAGTGTGGTTTAGAAAGAGCCGCCAAGTCTCGTGTTACTGGATGCCCTGGATCACGTGATCATCCTGTGTGGGAGGGGCGTATCTGGAGGAGAGACGGAGGGAATCCCTAAACCAGTCATTTCCTGAACCGGCATCCTCAGCACCTGCAGACTCGTTACAAACGCAAGATCTCAGCACCCTCGCCCCAGACCTATGGAATCATTGGCTACACTTCAACAGTATTGCTGAGAATTCTATTTGCACAGCGCCCAGGCCTGGGGTCATGGATGCCTGGATGGAAGAATGACACCCACCCTCACTACTAGTTCAAATCCAGGCACCCTGTTCCTTCCTGGCCACGTGTAACTCTGTGAGGACATCGTAGGAACAGACTCTCCTGCCAACATCCAAAAACTTTGGTGACTCAGAGAATATGGGAATCGTCGAAGAGAAGCATCAATTCCAAAGCCTGACTAGGAATTTGCAATGAAAACATGGAACTTTTAACAAATGAGTCATGTATTGCTTTTTGCATATTTTCTGAGGGAAAAAGAGACTTGTGGAATAGGGAACTGGTGTTTGAACACTTCTTTCAGGAATTAAAACATTTCTTTTATTCTGTGGTATTTTCATACAGGGCAGCATGCAATGATGAATATTACCATGAGGACCATGTGCAGCTGTGAAGCAAAGATGGTATGTTCTAGGTTCCTGAAAGCATTGAAATGTTCAAATCATTATATCACTGCGGACTCAGAAACAGTATTCCCAGGAAGCTGAAATAGTTATATTGCGGCTGAGTTGGTGACTCACTAGAAGGTCTTGCATCCACACAAACTCGGTCAAAATAAAAGAAAATAACATTTTCTCTTTTTAGCAAACTTTGATATACTTTTTTTTTTTCCTGCCAAAGTACTAATGCCTGGAACGACCTACTTTCTTCCTTCTCCCAGTTTGCAGAAAACACAAGGACAAACACCGCTTGAGAACAGAGGTAGGAAGCACCCAGTTGCTGTGTGGAAGGTTCTGAGCTTCTCACTGACCCCAAAGACCCCCTGACAGCTCTGAGAGAAAGGCCTAGTCTCTCTAGTGCCTGAAACCAAACTTAAAGGGACGGAAAAGCATCTTAGTCCTTAAACATAGTTCTGAGTCATCAGGTCACAAAATCATAGAATCTGGGGTTCAAGAAATATTTTAAAAACACTGAAGCTGAAGCTCCAATAATTTGGCCCCCTGAGGTGAAGAGCTGACCCATTGGAAAAGACTCTGTTGCTGGGAAAGATTGAGGGTGGGAGGAGAAGGGGGCGACAGAGGATGAGATGGTTAGATGACATCACCGACTCAATGGACATGAGTTTGAGCAAGCTCCAGGAGATGGTGAAGGACAGGGAAGCCTGGCTTCTGCAGTCCATGGGGTTGCAAAGAGTCAGACAGGACTTAGCGTCTGAACAACAACAATTAATTACATCATTTTACTGACTTCAGTAGCCGCTATTCTGAGAGCTATCTTTGATTCCTCTCTACAGTTTACCTGGATTGTCCAGTAAGTCACTGAATCAAGTTGATTCCACCGTTTAGTAATCCAGCCTCCCTCTTCAGCATCTTTTACTTCTATTTTGTCCACCATTGCCACAGCCTCCAAACTGGCCTCACTGCATCCAGCCTCTGACTTTTGTCTCTGTCCTTATCCTGCTCCCGGGGAGTTCTTTCTAACCTATGGTTTTCAGCACATTCACTCCCTATTGTAGCTCTGTACACTGTTGATTGCATAAAGCTCAAATACTGTGTCATTTCATAGAAGACACTTTATGTTGGTCTCCATGGTGGGTGCTCATCCAGATCCCCTCATCAAGGCTCCTGTAGCCATCCCCTGGCTGATGGCCAATGGCTCACAGCTACATCCCTTGCTGGACATTGCCCTGTACCTTGGGAACAGCCTTTCCCAGGGCTGACTGCTCAGATCCCAGACGGCCCCCCCAATGCCCATTTGCAACATTATGGACCTCCTGATGCCCCTCCCATATAGAAATTGTAGAGATGGACAGCTCCATCACTGTGATTCGTGTTGACAAGGCAGGAAAGACTCAAAAACTGAAGACAACTAGACGTGTGAGATGTGAGGCTGAGCAAGATTTTTTCAGAAGTATTTATTTGCTTGTGCATGTGGGCTCAGTAGCTTCAGACTCTTTACAACCCCATGGACTGTAGCCCACCAGGCTCCTCTGTCCATGGGGTTTCCCAGGCAAGATTACTGGAGTGGGTTGCCTTTTCCTCCTCCAGGGGATCTTCCCAAGCCAGGGATCAAACCTGAGTCTCCTGTGTCTCCCGCATTGCAGGCAGATTCTTTACCTGCTGAGCCATCAGAGAAGCTTCGTTGGTTAATTTACTATTCCCTTCCTCCTTCCCTCTCATCTTTCTCCCCTTTCTGCTCCCCCTCCTTCCTTGCTCTGTCTAAAGCTGCCTTCCAGACCAAGAACCTTTTCTTCTGTCTTTGTTTTTGCAGCCTTGACCAGGGTCTCACATCTTTTGTTCACCTACTGTGTATTACCTACCTCTTCCCAATTAAAGGCAGGTTCCATGAATGCAGGGACTTCTGCTTGATCATTCCTTACTGTCACTCCAGTGCCTGGCACGGAATAATAATATTTCAGCAAATATTTGCCTAGAGGATGATTAAATGAATGAATAAATGAATACTTTTTTGACAGTTTGATTAGATTCAACAGTTTGAACTAAAGTATGGTGCATGCATGCTAAGTTGCTTCTTCTATCGGACTCTTTGTGACCCTATGGATCATAGCCCACTAGGCTCCTCTATCCATGGGATTCTCCAGGTAAAAATACTGGAGTGGGTTGCCATGCCCTCTTTCAGGGGATCTTCCCAACCCAGGGATCGAACCCTTGTCTCTTATGTCTCCTGCATAGGCAGGCAGGTTCTTTACCACTAGCGCTACAGCCTGGGAAGCCCAAAGTATGGTATTTCAGGTTTAGTGGAAGGAAAGAATTAACACACCATTATGTGCTACATTAAGGCCATTAAAATAGAAAAATCAGCAAGAAAATATGTTTCACACACACAAAAAAAGAAAAAATCCAGAGAGCTAATCTAGAGTCAGATAATCAACAGCTCTTACTCATCTGTCTACATATATGAGCCACACTAATTGTTCAATCACTTAGCCTCAAGTTTGAAGTTTTGTGTTTTTTTAAAAAATCTCAATTTCACTCAAAATCCACTCGGGTAATATTTTCAGCAGAAAGGAGGCATCCGTGTTTCCAAAAAGTTAAAGGTACTCTGAAGCTTTCAGGAAGCTTCAGTATTCCCGGGCAGCAATAAAAATAAGCTTCAATTTCCAAGAAAAAGAACTTTTCATCTGGGCCAGAGCTGTGGAATAAAAAGGTGTCTAGTTAACAACTTTTCCAGACATCAGAGCAAAACCAAGAGCATTTTTTTTCCTCCCACATAGTGAAAACACCTGGAAATATTAGGTGCTTCAGGGGTAAGAAATAATCTTCCAGTCTTCTGAGTATTTTCACAGTTCTGGTTGATGTGGGAGGGAAATTTTAGGAAAAGTGAAATATATGGAGGCTGTTTTCATTGACTTCAGGGGAAAAAGATTTATCACTTTAATATTATGTTATCCCGACTAATAGACTCTTAATTCTTAAAGTCACGCTCGACTGTTGATCAAATGAGTAAGCAAGGGGAGGATAAGACCAGGAGCCGGCCAGTGGAGAGAACACTGAACTGTTTGTTTGAAAAAGGGTTTCTGAACTGGTTTTGCCATCCGCTAACTGCCAGGTCTTGGCGGGTTTCTTTAACCTGATGAATTTCAGTTTCCCAAGTGGCACAGGTAAAGGGAATGTTGGTTTTCCCCAATTCTGAATTTCTGTGATTCGATTTTCTTTATATATTTGTTCAAAGTCTTCCAGTAACAAAGAGGGAATAGGAATATATATTCTTGCAAGTGAATATAAACAAATATACGTATTCACTTCCATACACACATCTATTAGAGATGGAAATGACGGAAACTTGCATTTAGTCTTCTGGTGATGGGCATTTATATGGAGCTAGATTATGTGACATATATTTCCAGAAGTTAAAAATATATTTAATTTATATGCATTTTTATTTGAAATCTGTCCTTCTTGTTCAGTCACTTAGTCATGTCAAACTCCCTGCCACCCCATGGACTCAGCACGCCAGACTTCACTTGTCCTTCACCATATCCTGGAGTTTGTTCAAACTCACGTCCGGACTCCTGACTGGTTGTTGCCTCTCTCACTACGCAGGCTGGTCAGTGGGTCGGTCCCTCAGCTCTCTCTTCATCATCATTGCTAGGTTTCTTACTCTGCCTGCAATGCAGGAGACCCAGGTTCGATCCTTAGGTAGGTAAGATCCCTTGGAGAAAGGAACCCACTCCAGTATTCTTGCCTGGGGAATCCCATGAACAGAGGCGTCTAGCAGGCTCCGGTCCACAGGGTCACAAAGAGTCGGACACAACTGACTAATGCTACCTTACTACTACCACACCATACACTGGTGTGTGTTTCAAAACTTTTATGTATACGACAGTTTCCATTATTTTCAATATTATTCCAACAGGAATAGGATCCATTCTACATAAATCAGAAAAAGATAACCAAACTAAAGGCACATTGCCTGCATTCTAAGTTGCTTCAGGCACATCCAACTCTTTGTGACCCCATGAACTATAGCCCGCCAGGCTCCTCTGTCCATGCGGATTCTCCAGGCAAGAATACTGGAGTGAGTTACCATGCCCTCCTCCAGGAGATCTTCCTTACCCAGGGATGGAACCCTCGTCATCTCTTTTGTCTTCTGGATCAGCAGGCAGGTTCTTTACCACTAGCGCCACCTGTGAGCCCAAAGGCACTCTATGTAGGTTAAGACAGCTTCTCCGCACGTTGCCTGCTAGCTCTGAGTCTGGGGCACTGAATGCATTGTCTGACACATTGATAAGCATTTGGGGAAAAATAATAATAATAACAGTGTATAAAAGACCATATCAGAGATGAACATTTTCCCATAATAATATGCAACTTACAAACTGAAATCATAAGTATGAAAAAAATTATGTGAACTTTAATGTAGTACGTGTGACTAGGCAGCTCATAAACACTTTCTTATGGTAAGGAAAATTGTTAGCAACATTCATATATGCATGAATAATGACGAAATTCAGTTTTACAGAAATTTCATTTGCTAGAAGCCTGGTAATCAGTCTATATACATTACTGCAAATGGAGTGAGAATTAAATTGATTTAGGAAAAAGGAGAGGGATGAAATGAGGCCAATAACCCCAAAGAAGAATAACTGAGGAGCTGAGAAAGAGCTGGGATGATAAAGGCAGTTTTGGAGGAGACAGAAGCTCATGGTCTTGTCTTTGAATAACTCAGTCGATTTCTTCTGCTTTCCTCTTGACCAGGGAGACACCATAAATTGTACTTGCCTTTCGAGCTCTGGCTGAAATGGTCGAACAATTCATTCTTTTAGTTAATTCTGCTCCTAAATCAGTTGCTTTGGCATTTCAGATACAAGTGAAGCTTCAATCTCAATAATTCTTGAAAACTTATATATCTTTAAGATTGTCCTGGTGTGCTGAGAAGATATTTAAAACAAGGGGAAAATTGAGTTCATTGTTTTGTTATTGTCATAATTTTAATTAACTCTCTTCCTGGGACTATTACAACTGATTGGATATAAGCGTGGTTAGAAAGAGAGATGACATTTACTTCTTCCAGTTAATGATAAAACTCTAAATACATTAAAAAGATATTAATTAAATGATTAGTTTTTACTTTCCATTGTGTTCATTTTCCAAAGCATTACTGGAATGACTTATGCCTAAGTCCTTTAAGATTGACAACTTTACAAATAATTGAAAAATCAAGTCCATTCACTTTCATTGAGAACCTGTGATGTGTCTGCCAGGTTCTGCGCCATATTTCATCCAATATAAGATTCATTATTGTTTTCTGCAGTGCTGAGAAAGAGAAAATATGGCCAACTGCACTGTGATGTATCCTTCTCCGGTATAGGTTTTATTTTATACTGACTGAAAGAGCTCTTTTATGCTTATTTACATTTATTTTTCATCATATCTTTCTTGTTTATAAATCAAAGAGAAAGCAGAGGTGAAATCAATTATCCTTCTAGAGACTACCTCAGCTTTGCAGCCAAGGGCACGACTCTTCTCGAAATGACTCATCACTGACTGGGTAAGGCGGTAGTGAGAGTCCAGCCGTTTCTGCTCAATGTGGTGTCACTAGGGGATAGCCCTGTACACCAGCTGCCCACGGGGCTGACCCAGGGCCATGCCAGCGGCAGAGCAGTCCGATGGCTCCCTCTCCCCAATCCTGCTTCCTCCTCTCCCTTCCCCAGGAGTTGTTCCTCCCAAATCTTCTGCACTCCTAAATCCTTCTCCTTGTTTGCCTCCCAGTCGGCAGCATTTTGCTTTTTCATCCACTTAAAATGTCCTCTCTTCTCTTCCATGCAGTTAAGTCTTCCATATTTTAAAGGCTGACTTTAGTTCAAAGCCTTTCACAAGTCTCTTCAGCCCGCCTCCCGCCGATGTGGATAATTTTGACAGCCTCAGCTTATGTTGGATTTACACTGATAGTTATTTTGCTGATCCCTGCATTATACTACATCGGCCCTTAAATGTGCTAGATGCATTTTCTCAGCACCATGAAGGCATCAACTGGAGGTGGCAGAAGTTGTTGGTTCCCTGCCCAGGCCACTTCAGATTCACAAATTTGGTGTAGGTGGTACCCTTTTGATATACTTTCAAAGGCCAGCATCCACAGATCTTCAAGGCACTGCCCTCAGGCTGTGGGGACCACTTTGTCAGTAATTGCAGAAAGTCAGAAGTGCCTGGGTGTTTCTTTTTATACCCTTACCCTCCCCTCTTCCCTCCCCCACTTACCTTCCTGATTCCATTAAGCAATGACTGTTGAAAGCCCAGCAGATTTGTCTGGCTTTAGACATCTCTGAGATGTCAGTTATAATCTAGCATTCCCCTACTAACCCTGGTTAATCTACTCTCTGTGAGTGAGTCTTATGCCTCAGATCACTGCTTTTTCCTCTCCCTGTCTTGCTTCTGTCTTGATCTTCCTTGGGAGCACTTCTTTCAAAATTAATTGCACACACATATTCATTATAATGGGCTTCCCTGATTGCTCAGCAGTAAAGAATCTGCCTGCAATGCAGGAGATGCAGGTTTGATCCCTGGATCTGGAAGAGCCCTTGAGGAGGGCACAGCAACCCACTCCAGTATTCTTGCCTGGAAAATCCCATGCACAGAGGAGCCTGGCGGGCTGCAGTGCACAGACATGCAAAGAGTTGGACACAACTGAAGCAACTTAACGTGCACGTATTCATCCCAATGTCTGCTTCTAGGAAATTCAAATTAAGATAACATACATTTATTTTCTATATACTACATGTAACAGCTGATGTTATATGGGATATCTTAGTTTAATCCATAAGCAATTGTCGCTATCAACTGTTTATGACAATAAAGTTGATCATTTCCAGCGATCTAATAGTTGTGGCTCAATATTGAATTTCAAGAGGTAATTGATTACTTAATTTGGAGAAAAAGATTAGGCTAGATTTAGCCATTGTCTCTGTGAATTTTAAAAACTTCATATAATAATAATAGCAATAGCATGTAAGTATATACACAAATACCTGATAGAATTTGCAATAAGCAATCATTTTATTAATATAATTCATGAATAATGTGACAAGAGCAGGAAATAGGCTTAAATCAAAGAAGATTTCCGGTGACTGTTTGGAAAATAAATACACTCTTGGTCACTGGAAGGGTTTTAATAACAAGAAAATAATTTCTGGAGTGAACAATTTTAGTTAAAAAGACCCATTACATTCAACGGCTTAATGATATATAAACATAACAGCCGTCATGTCTGTAATTTTTATCATGTTATGTAGCGTTGTGAAAACTTCTCACTTAAACAATTTTCTAAGTTTTTTCACTGAAGATTCTTATATAAGAGAGGCAACAATATTTTTTGCATAATTGAGTTATCATCCTGCCTAGGATGAATCCAATGGCCTCTGAAGGCTTTTCCAGTCTTACAGTGTGAGGATGTCTCAAAGACTCATGAGGACATACTTATGCAACATCATCCTCTATTTTATTTTCACACTAAAGTAGGAAGCTTCCGTTCCCTGGGGGTTTAGTAATTAGACATTATCACGGCTGTGTTTTGAGATTGCTTTCTGGTCGGGGAATGGAAAATTTTCCATTCCTAATATAAAAATATTTGACAGCCTCACTAAAAATACCTATTGCATCAAAAGGAAAATTATTCATACAAAGCTTTTAATCTCAAGCAATTAAATTTGTGGACCAAGTGGTATTTAGTTAATTCATTAAACAAATATTGATTGAGCACCTCCCTGGGTTAAAAAAAAAAAGTACTAGACAAAGCAAAATTGGGATGCAAAGACTTGTTAGGTTAGAGTCTGAATAAGCAGACACATCTTCATAAATAATTACCATAAAAAACAGTATGAAAGCAAGAATAGGACAAATCTATCCATTGGAGACTGTTAATGTAAAATAATACATAAAGTGAATTTATTTCTCATATCTTTCAGAAATTTCCCTCAAATACTTGTATTCTTTAAGAAATAAATATGTTTTGATAGATTCCAGCTGAAAACACCTCAAAATCAACTTTGCAGGTTACCACTGGGGTTAATGAGGTTGAATAATTTTGGAGAGAAACCGCAGTGCATATTTCTTAAAGAGTCCTTTTATTCACTTGATAATTGTCCAATTATCTTCCTTTTTGCCCCTCCTCGATAGTATATTTTCCCATTTCTCTTTTCTCTCTGTAGATGTCTTCCATGAACAGATTTGCTATTGAATTAAAAAAAAAAATCCGTGTTAGCACAAGATTCATTAACTTTAGAAAGTAGAATAAATCTGACTATATCTTCTTAAAGTATATATATGCATGCATGCTAAGTGGCTTCAATCATGACAAACTCTTTGTGAACCTATGGATTGTAGCCCACCAGGCTCCACCTGGAGCCTGGGATTCTCCAGGCAAGCATACAGGAGTGGGTTGTCATTTCCTTCTCCAGGGAATCTTCCTGACCCAGGGATCAAACCCACATCTCTTCCGTCTCCTGCATTGTCTGGCAGGTTCTTTACCACTAGCACCATGTGGGAAGCACAAATTATATGTGTATATATTTTTATATATCCTATATATACATTATATTTATATAGCCCACATATATATTTTATAATTTATAATATTCAATATATTAGGTAATATATTTATATCTTTTGGCCCAAATAGGTGCATATATTGTAATATCTGCAGAAATAATGTGACGTGAAGTCAATGAGGGCTTCCCATGTGGCACTAGTGGTAAAGAACCCACTTGCCAATGCAGGAGATGTAAGAGTCGCAGGTTCAATCCCTGGGTCATGAAGATCCCCTGGAGGAGAGCATGGTAATCCACTCCAGTATTCTTGCTTGGAGAACCCCAGGGACAGAGAAGGCCGGTGGGCTATAGCCCATAGGGTTGCAAAGAGTTAACACGACTGAAGCAACTTAGCACGCACGCACAAAATCAATAAACTTTCACGAGAAGCCTTGCTACTATGGTACTTGACTTGACAATATTGTTTTATTGCAGATTCTGTGATGGAGATTCCAGGTTTCTGTAAAGTAGCAATTTTAAACTCTAATGACATGGTGGCTTGAAAGTGATGCAGAAGACAACTCTGTATTTTTAAATGTTTTCCACAAGTATGAAGACGTGTTTCAGACATTATTTTACCTGATGGTATGTAATTATCACCATCCTCTAACCAACGGAGTTGACACCAATGTAGCTTCTTGATTTGGCCCAGATACAAAGTAGCTGGTGATTGTAAATAAAACTGTTTTCCCTAGTTGTTTGCTTGCTCTCATTTTTTGTATGTGCTTTTGTTGGAGATCATAATTTAAGGTAACATTAAAGATCTTTTGAATTTGTTATTCATAGCAATAACAGATTGAAGGGAAAATATATGTTTAACTCAATAGATGTGGAATAAGCTTTTTTAAAAGAACAAAGGCATTCAAGGTAAAAAAAAAAAACTTTTAGTATAATAAGAATAGAAATAACTCTACCTAAAATGTTACCAACCAAAAAACCCATAGAAAATATCCTACATACTGTTTAATCAATTCAATGAAAGCTGTCCCTTTGAGATGCAAAATAACCTCTGTGTCCAATATCTTCAAGGTGACCAGCACAGAAAGCAGGAAAAGAAATAAAATATATAAATTTAGAAAGGGAAGAAAAACAGTCACTTTCCAGAGACAAAATAATTTTGCATGTAGAAAATATTTTTTTAAAACACCTACATTAAATTTTTGGAATTTTCAGGACTAAAGTATTGCAAGATTTCTGGGCTCTAAGAACAACTAGGAAGAGAGTGCAATTTACTAACTCCTATTGAAATAGCCTTAGAATTGGAAGTCATCTTCGATTAGCTTCCTAGAAGCAGGGTCTGAAACAGGGATTTAGGGACACATGATTTATTCAAGTACCTTCAGGAGAAAGGGAGAGTTGATCTATTTTGAGTTAGGGGGTCAGTTTTTTGTACATCATGCCTGTTCATTATTGGCTTCTGATTGCCCTCAGGGTTGGGGACAGGTCCTGTCTTCTAAAGAGGGCCATTCCCTGAAGAACAAGGATAGCGCTGAGAAGTTAGCACCATTCCTCATGGCAGCTGGGGATGGGTGCCTTGACCTGGTCAAAGAGGCTCTGGGTGTGGCTTCAACAGAACCTGATGCCATCCACCCCTTGCCTCTCCTGCCTATTCAGATCTACTTGCTTCTCACACTGTGTTTATTCCATGCAGGCACGGTTGCTCTCGAATTCTGGTTGGTCCCAATTCCTTGCAATTTGTGTTTATTCCATGCAGGCACGGTTGCTCTCGATTTCTGGTTGGTCCCAATTCCTTGCAACTTTTAAGAGGAGAATTAGTGAGGTGACAACAGCCTTCTTGGTAAGCTGGTCCCAAGTTGATCCACAGCGGTCATCAGCTCTCTTCTCTGTCACCCAGTCTAGACTTTCTTCCTCCCAGTGAGCACTATTTTGGGTGGCTTGCCTTAGACAGCAACCCAGCAACCTCAACCTTGAAGGGGCTGAGTTCCTGGATACTAAGATATTTTCTACAATAAATTCAAGGTTATTTTCAGGACTCAAAACTTTATGCCTATCTGGCAGCAGCTTTTCTTATTGCGTGCTCAAAACATGCCTCGTTTCATTACTAACTGTGTCTCTTGAAACATGACCTTTGTTTTCAGAAATCATCCAGTCCCTTTGGGCAGCTGACTCAGCTGCCACTCAGGACAATGAAATCCCTGTTTCGCTCCCAGCCTGAGCATTTGATTGGTATTACTGTTTATTCCTGATTTGACAATCTTTTTTCATTTTCCTTGAAAATCTAGTTTCTCCTGAAAATATAATTCTCAAGTTGAACAAAGTCGTGAGCAGGAATTGTTTTCAATTAACCTGGAAAGTAGGCATGGTGTGAGAATCACACTTATTTACGTACCCTATGATTTTCCAAGTTCAGTTTGTCCTTGGGAATCCCTTCCATATCATTAGGCAGCTTATTTTTCTGTAAGAGAAATTAATTGCCTTCCTTGCCCCAGTGTATTTCTTCCCAGTTTAAAAAATCATAGCTTCAGGGCTTCCCTGGTGGCTCAGTGGTAAAGAATCCACCTGCCAATGCAGGGGACACGGGTTCAATCCCTCGTCTGGAAAGATCCCACATGCCTCGGAGCAACTAAAGCCCCTGCACCACAACTACTGAGTCTGTGCTCTAGATCCTGAAAACTGCAACATCTGAGCCCACATGCTGCAACTACTGAAGCCCGTGTGCCCTACAGCTCATGCTCAGCAACAAGAGAACCCACTGCAACGAGAAGTCCACGTGTCATCACTAGAGAGGAGCCCCCGCTCACCTCAACTAGAGAAAATGAAGACCCGGCACAGTCAAAAATAAATGAAATTCTTTTTAAAAATCATAGCTTCTGTCTCTTGGAGGTTTAACATCATCTTTCCTTCTTTTATCTACTGTTGAAAGATGGACCAGCCTATCTTCTACGTATGACTGATCTGAATGCAAATAGGAAGCACTGAAACATTAAACACCCATGTGACAACTTTGCAAAACCTCAAATCTGAGGCAGCAGATGGTGTTTCACCACCCAGTTGCACTTACGTGTTTTTAGTGCTTCAGATAACACGCGACAGCATGAGTGCAGGATCTCCCGGGATTCCAGAACTTGTCCGTGTCTACTTGATAATGGGTGTGCACAGGACTGGCAGGAGAAGGACGGGAGTGGGCAATTCCATGGTGGTTTCTTAGGAAAGGAATCCTTCCTCGTGAAGGGGTGCCAACTGCAGGAACCGTGTTGCCCAAAGAGATACCTGCTTCATTATAAGAGAGCTTTTCCATAGCTGCATGTATCACTCAAGAGACACTAAGAATCTTCATGGCAACATTTAAGCTCATCCTAGCAAGTCTTTATTCCCAGGAAAGTTTAGGAAGCTGAAGGATCTTCCAAAACCTTGCAATATATACATGGAGAATGAATGTTTTGTGGTCTCCTGGAAAGCTGATTCATAAGAAGATGAGGACACCCCAGAGGCCTACAACATCATGCTTCCTGCTCAAGATGCAGAAACAAACGGTGTTAAACCTCCCCCAGGCCCTCCACCTCTAAAAAGCTCCTGTCCTCATGGACTGAACTTTGCACATGCTGATCCTTGCTGGTGGATAAGTCAACAGTAGGTGCCTCCTGGTTGGTCTGTTTATATTTTTAAAGTAAGTCTTCTGGACCTTTATTTTCCCAATGCGAAGATTCTCTAATAAAGGAAGTTCAATCATATTCATATTTGGTTTCAAAACAGTCATAACATGAGCCCTGAAATCACATAATATAAGAAAGATGTGTACAGATTACAACCAGTCTTAACAAGTCTCTCAAAAATATTGGACTGTCTGGAGTAGTTACTCAGTGTAATCAGCCCATAGGGCTTCCCTGGTGGCTCAGAAGGAAAGAATCTGCTTGCCAATTGCAGGAGACATAGGTTAGATCCCAGATCCGGGAAGACTCCACGTGCTGCCGAGCAACTAAGCCCATGCCCCCAACTGCTGAGCCGGAGGTCTAGAGCCTGTGCTCTGGGACAAGAGACTCCATGGCAATGAGAAGCCCACACACCACAGCTAGAGAGGAGCCTGAGCAGCAATGAAGACACAGCACAGACAGAAATGAATAAGTAAACAAAATTATTTTTTAAAATATCCACCCATAGATCTAATAGAGCCGATTCCTTCCAGAGTTGAATCGAATCCTCTATTTCCACAGAGCACATGGCACTTCATGTCCCCACCATGGATTTTAAAATTTCTTTCTCAGCATTGATATTGTTTTCTCAGCTACTCACTGCAGTGTCAGATGCGATACTAATTTTTGGTGGAAATAAATGGTAGGGGCAGATGAGTTCATGAGAAACAAATATCCCATTTTAATCAAATTTTTGCTGTCCTGTGTTTCATAGTTACTTCTGTTTCAAAGCACCTGCTGGACCCCAAAAACCATTTTCTCTAAATTACAGTTTACTGATTTGGCTGTACACTGGCCTGGTTTCATCCTCTACACTGTAAATGCTCAAATTCCTTATATTAAAAGGCACAGTATTTGCATATAACCTCCATCCTCCCAGATACTTTAAATCATCTCTAGATTACTTATAATAACTGCTGTGCTGTGCTTAGTCCATCAGTCAGGTAGCCCACCAGGCTTCTCTGTCCATGGGGATTCAGGCAAGAATATTGGAAAGGGTTGCCATGCCCTCCTCCAGGGAATCTTCCCAACTCAGGGATCCAACCCAGGTGTCCCCCACTGCAGGCGGATAACTAATACAATGTAGATGCTATGCATGTAGTTGCAAATATAATATAGATGCTAAGTAAATAGTTGCCAGCATGTAGCAAATTCATACACTTTACTCCTGATTTTGGGGATTTTTTGGAATTTCTTTTTAAATGTTTTCAACCTGTGGTTGGTTAAATCCATGGATGTGGAACCTGCAGATACAGAGGCTGAACTATATCAAAAATTCCGTGTATTTTCCTCTTTTCTCTCTGACTGTGCTCCCTGTCTGATCTCATAGCGTTGAATAGAGGAGAAATGGAAAGGGAGGAAGAGGTGTGGAACTGTCCTGGGGGTGGAGAGAGAGGGCTGGGTCAGGGCTAGTAACTGGATGGGGTCAGGGGCCAGCTGCCAGGTACGGGGAGTTACTTTAATGAAGTCAACCCAGGGCAACCACACACCCTCCCTCAGTCTTGGAGTTCTGCCCTGCGGAAGGACAGACAGTTGAGAGGGCTTCCCCGGTGGCTCAGTGGTGAAGAATCCACCTGCAAAGCAGGATCCGCAGGAGACGCACGTTCGATCCCAGGGTCAGAAAGATCCCCTGGAAGGTGTGGCAACCCACTCCAGTATTCTTGCCTGGAGAATCCCATGGACAGAGGAGTCTGACAGGCTACAGTCCATGGGCTCGCAGAGTCGGCCACAACTGAAATGACCGATCACGAGCACACCCACCCTCCCTGCCTTCTGGAAGTGGGCATTGAAGTAGGCTGAGGAACAGGAGCAAATAGGAAATCCTTGTCCGACTAGACTCCAGCAGCCTTTGCCTTGTGGAAATGCACATCGGACTTGGCCAGATCTTCTCTTTTGTAATAAACCAAACATCTCATGGTTTTCAAATGTTGGTAATTGCTCTTATTTCTCAAAAATATCTCACAAGACCCATCTGTGAATTATTTTGAACCCATGGGGCAGCAATTTGCTTTCATTGGATGATGGCGATGGGTGTAGTCACAGGGCCCATTAGACCTGGACAAGATGCTTGCCCATCCTCCTTAATTTTACTGATAAGAAACACCAAGGATAATGAGTAGGTGGAATGAATGATGTGATATTTGGGACATAAGTATCTGCCTTTAGGATGATTTCCTATTCCAATACATGGTGAGTTTCTACAGATTCCTGGATGCCTGTACTAAGCTGAGAGAGTCAATTCCTGGGCAGGTTGATAAGAAGTTCAGGGTCCCCGAGGAGGAGAAAGGAGTCTGGGGCTCTCAAGGAGGAGATAGGGGTCTGGAATTCTCAAGGGGGAGGAAAGGGCAAATTTTTTCTGCATTCTTTAGTAAAGATTATATAACAACAATGTATCCTGCTTGAGGACAGTTTCTCCTTCCTGAAAACCTTCTGGCTAATCCTGTTATCTTAAAATGTAAATTATGGGAGTGGGTCTAGTAAGATCTTTACAACCTTGAGACATTCTTTTGATTTACCGTAATAACTAATTTAGAAAGTATATAACTCCCTTGCTAACAGTAGCTAGGGGGGCATGCTCCATCCCTTTTCTGATGTCTGTGTCAGAAGCTTTCTCTCTCCCTTTTCACTTAATACAACTCTGCTACACAAAAGCTCTTGAGTGATCAAGCCTGGTCCCCAGTCCTGAAGTTAGATTTTTCTTCTTCGGAGATGACGAATTGAACATCGTTCACCGTAAGCTATCATTTCTTCATGGATTTCCCAAGACTTTCTCATCGTCTCATCATCCATGGGATTGTTTGGCTCCTAAGCATGAATTATGGATACTTACACAGCAGTAGATCAAATATGGCCAGAGTGGAGTCTAAAATGCCTGATGGGTGAGGAGTGGTGCTGAGATTAGTAAAATTGCTGCCTCTATATCACTTCACCCAAGAAATTAATAAATATCTTGGTCTTTGCTTCGTTAATATGATTTTTCTAACTGATGATTCTAACTTGATGAATCCCAAAGAATGCTCATAGCTACATGCAAAGAGAAATAAACTAACATTTAGATAAAACATTTAGGAGCAGTGACTTAAGATGATTAGACGTTTCTAAATGAATGGTTTACAGATATATCATTGTTTATATTATCTTCCATTTTGTGTTATGAAAGATATTTCTATATGGTTTCATTTGTTTAAAACATAGCTTTTTATATAGTTGGTCTTTCTACTATCTTCATAAATTTGCAAAAATATTCCACATGGTTCTGTATTTCATAAAATGCCAATTATTTTTAAAATTTCCTTTAAATAATTTTTAGAAGACACTAATATTGGCCCAATGTGAATGGATTGTGCAAAGATTTTTATAAGATGGTAAATTAATCAAATTTTATTTTAAAAATAAAGATTAAAAATAAAATTTAAATAAAATTAAATAAAAATTAAATTTTATTTTTTAAATGGTGTATGTGACTCAACATTCATCCCTTGGGCTCTAATTTTTCACAGGGACTCATTCTTTGGTTTGGAGTTCTGATTTCTCTTCTAGAGGAGGTTTCATTCTGTTTCCTTTCTCCCTGTATTCATATGTTTCTATTTCTGTGACATGTGTGAAGACAGGACCACACACAAGGACTAAATCACTGTCAAGGATTCTTGTCCGTGTTTAATATCCAACTCCAAGGCAAGATGCTAGGCCTTGAGTAAACTTTTCAACAAGTGCCACTGAGAGAAAAGATGTCCCCTGGCCCTGATCAGGGTGTTCAAGTTTCTTTGATTTCACCAAACCTGCTCTTCTGGGAGCCCCAGGAAACATCACAGGTGGAGTTCGGGCCAGGTACCTTTACAGACCCTAATCAGCCAGTGAGCACGCTCAATTGGGTCCAACTCTGCGACCCCCTGAACTGTAGCCTGCCAGGCTCCTCCATCCATGGGATTTCCCAGGCAAGGATACTGGAGTTGGGTTGCCAGTTTCCTCCCCCAGGGGATCTTCCGGACCCAGGGATCGAACCCTAGTCTCAGGTGTCTCCTGCACTTGCAGGCGGATTCTTTACTCGCTAAGCCATTAGGAAAGCCTTTACAGTGCTTGGAGGTGACCAGTTTTCCAATGCGCAACCAGTTCATTCCACATAATGACATATTTTAACGTTAAGAGAAAATGTTAACATGCTTAGAAGCTATAAATGCCACCAAGGTCCTCGTGATGTAGCAACTTCACACTCCAGGGTGTGACTAGCCGGCATCCTCAGATACCCTGTGCAGTAAGACAAGACCGTACGCACAGGCGCGCACACGGGCCCGGCTCGCGTGTCCGCGGTCGTGTGCCGGTCCCGAGCGCACAGGCGTGCTTGGTGAGCTCGTCAGGGACCCCAGGAGGAGCTGGCAGAGGAGAGCCCAGCTGTTGCCGCTGGGAGGCTGAGCCGGTGGCAGCCAGGGAAAAGGAACCTGCTGGTACCCACGCTCCCGGCCACCAACAGCAGCGCCGCCTCCTCGGCCATCTCCTCTCAGGCTGCATCCAGCCTCCCAGCCCCTGCGGCAAAGCCAACTCTGATTTAAAAAAAAAAAAAAAAAAAAAAAAACAACACAACAGAAAAGGCCAAAAGGAAAAAACCCTAACCCCCCGCCCCCAGCCCCCGCGCCGCGCTCGCAGGCCCGGCGCCTGGGTGGCAGCCGCCTCAACCGGGTGGCGCGCGCCGCCGGAGCCGCGGGAGGCGAGGGGCCGCGTCCCCGCCGTGGGTGCGCGCCCCGCCCGCCGCCAACGCCGCCGCCAACGCCGCACCATGACCGCTCCGAGCGCTGGGGTTACAGGTTGGTCTCGGCCACCAGGCCCGGGCGGGGGGCGCGCGGGTCGTCCTGGCCAAGGCCCGGCCCGGGCGGGCGGGGGGCGAGGGCGCGGCCCGCGAGAGGGAATTGGAGGGGAAGGGGAGCACGCCCGTCTGCACGGGGACACGGCGCGGGCCGCCACCGCCTCCCGGGCCCCAGCGTGGGGGGCGCCTGCCCGGCCTCGGTGGGCTCTGGATGCCTGGCGGCCGCCAGACCTCGGCCTGCCCCGCGGGCACCTGGGAGACAGGTGGCCGGGGAGGCGGAGGATGCGCGGCGCGCCTCGGGGTCACCGCGCAGGTGTGGGGGCCGCCGCGCCCGCAGGTTTCCGCGGGGGCCTCGCCCACCCGGCCCCGGTCTCCTGCGGCTGGCTCCGCGCGCTCCTCACCCCTCCTCTCATCATTTGGCCTTTCTGAGCGGCTGTCACTAGGGTGGCCACAGGGCTAGCGAAGCAGTGACCTGCCAAAGCCATGCCGTTTTGTCACTGAGTCCCCTTTAAGAGATTTGGTGCAGGCCCTCCTGGCCTGGCTGGAATCTCAGGGCCGGAACCCTGAGCAGGGTCTTGTCTCTCTGACTCGAATTTTCTCTTTCAGGCTAGCCTGAGAACTCTAAACTCAGGTCCTGATAAATGCTTGAAATATCATAGGATACATCTTTCGATTTTCGGCGTAATTGTTCAGGGAATGTGTTATCAAGGAGGCATGTTCAGACGCGCTCAGGTTCAGGCCTCAGAAGGATGTGTTTTTAATCTCGTGTCTGTGTGGTCATCACCTAGGCCTGGATTTCCCTGGTGGCCAGACAGATACAGAACCCATGACTGTGTATGAGAAGGTTGAGGTTGGCAAAGACCTTTAATAGGGATGAGGAAGTAACAGGTGGCTATTTTAAAAAGATATAGGATTCATTTTTTCATAACTACAACTGTGGCTTGAAATTAAGTAGGAGAGGTTGGCTTCTGACAGTTATCCCCAAGGCAGATATACAGCAAGATTTTTTTTTTCTTTAACATTCAAAGATTAAGTTTCAACAGTTTTGGATAAAAATTATGGCTTCTCAGTCCTCTACAACAAAAAATGTATTCCCTAATTGATGGGCTTTCCTTCTGTGGACCTTTGATGTTGGATTTTGCGTTCATCTGTAGCATATTTGGGAGTTTCCCAGGTAGCTCAGTGGTAAAGAATCTGCCTTCCAGTGCAGGAGACACAGGAGATGAGGATTTGATCTCTGGTAGGAAATGGCAAACCATTCCAGTATTCTTGTCTAGAAAATTTCATGGACAGAGGAGCCTGGTGGGCTGTGAGGTCACAAAGAGTGGAACATGACTGAGCATGCAAACACCATATTATATTTGATTCAGCTATTGCTAAAGCCAGACAGAATGCAAGAAAAATCAGATGTGGGAAAAAAGTCAAAACACAAACAGGCTGATTGGACCCTCCTGGAATTCCTAGAAGATGTGACATTTTGGTGGAGTAGATAGTGAGGATACTAAGAGCCCTAGAACCACTGAAGACAAGCCATGTGGAATGGTGGCAAAACTGGCTAGGACCTGCAAGGTAGTCAGAAGGAAAATATACTTGTAAAAGAAAAAATATCTTTGAAATGGCATCATTTGCTTGCTATTTTATCTTCATCTTGCTTCTTGTTTATCTTCTATATTGCTTCTATATTGCTTCTATATTGTTTAGAGAATTGAGGTTTTGACTAGCATTTTTTTCTTCTTTTTCCATGTGGTATTTCTTTGAAACGTGTTCCATTTGCCTCTCTGCTCTTTCCTGCATCCTTTGTGAGTGTGTGGATGTGTATGCACGCTGGGGCCTGTATGTATTTGTTTCATCTTTTATCAGTGATGCTGTGATATTTAAAAATTTTCCATGGCTATTTAAATTTATCCAAGGGGAAGAGTCTTAAGTTTGTGAAGGGGAAAAAAAAAAATAACATCTCCCAGTTGTATTGTATCCCAGTGTAAGCCAGGCGTTGCGCTAGGAACTGAGATTTCAGGGAAAAAAAGAGACCAGGCCTTACGAATCTGTCAGCAAAGATAAATATGCAGTTAAGAGGAGACACAATGAGGTAGCCTATTTTCTAGTTTTGGTTTGGAAACTATGACCTTCAGTCTAAAGAAATTATAATTGTGTCCCCCTCCCCAGTTATATCAACATTTTGGAGCTTGACTGTCATGTTTTGTGATTATTTCTTGTCTCAAGGACTTGTCCAAGTATTTGTTACACCTTCAAAACTTTTTGTGTGCAAACATTTAAAACTTTATCGTTCAATTAAAAAAAAATTAGATTTGAGAGAAATGACAGAAATGATGGTAAAAAGAGAATAAACAACCATAGTCCCAACAACCTAGTACTAAAGACTGTACTATCTGTGTACCTTTAAGACTATATGACTTTTGTGTAGTTGTGGTAATGTATTGTGCATTTATCTTAGTTTATCCATTTATTATTTATTATAAGCATTTGTCATGTTTTATACAGCTTTCATCCTTAAAATTTATACATGGCTATTTAAGACTGTCCTCTTTGAATATAGTCTCACTATGACCATACCTCTATCATTGGATTTTTGCTGTTTTTAGCTTTTCATCATTGTAAATAATGCCCTGATAATGAGAGTATAAGGATTTATTTCTATTGGGTATTATTTTTTCATGATAAATTCCAACCAGTTATATTCCTGGAAAAAAATGGATTATCTAAATTTCTAACTGGATATATATATATATTATATAAATTTATAGATATATGTTATATGTTATGGATAGACATAACTTCAAGTTGGTTTCCTAAAATTGTAATTTTGAATAAGATGAGTTATATGCTTTCTGAGGTAAATCTGCCTTCTTTTTAGTATTTGTGGCTCATCTTCCCTCTTTACAGGAGCAAAAGAAGATAAAATAGCAGCTTGGATTGATGACCTTTGCAGTATATAAAGACTTAACCTTTAACAAATTTAGCTGAAATCCAGCCGATAAAATACACCTCACAGAGTAAAATAAAGAGTAGGAATGCTGTAAAAGTTGTTTGCTGAATAAAAAGAGTAACTAAATGCAAAGTATTTTAGGAAAAATGATTTTTGAGCTCAGGTATCTCATTCTGTTCTTTGCCTTCCTACTCAGAGTTCAGATAAATGACGAAAGAAATTGTTATAGTGAGAAACGTGTACCCTACAGATATGGAGAGAAGACCATTTGTTCCTTGGCTGTTGACCCTAAGGCATATCTTGTAGATTCTGTATGGATGGGACTGGGCTCATGTGAAAGTGAAAAGTGAATTCGCTCAGTCATGTCTGACTCTTTGCGACCCCATGGACTGTAGCCCACCAGGCTTCTCAGTCCATGGAATTTTCCAGGCAAGAGTACTGGAATGGGTTGCCATTGCCTTCTCCAGGGGATCTTCCCAACCCAGGGATCGAACCCGGGTCTCCCTCATTGCAGGCAGACACTTTGTGACTGATGGGCAAAACTAAGGTTCAGACCACAACTCTCTTTCTCAGAGATTTGTACAAAAAATGAGGAACAGAGCTGCTGCTGAAACCCTTGATATGAGGGGTGAAGGCTCAAGTTAGAGCATTGTGTTGGTGAGACGGAATTACCTGACTTCTGAAGCAATTTCTTCACGAGACCTCAGGGCCAGGGCAGACATGCCAAACAGAATGTGTTTGGTTGACAGGGACGGACCCCCAGAGGTTTGGCCAGGACTGGGAATTCTTTGGAAGGGGCTCCAGGAGCATTAGGAGTATGAAAATTCAGAACGCTGCTGCCAAGGGAGTCATTTATGCAGGGATCAAGAGTGAGACTTATCTCCAGTTATGCAAAGGAAGGAGATGAAAAGAAGACTTTGTCTGGGGCAGGGATGTTGCGTGGAAGACAGCCAGCATCAACACACACATCAGTGCTCTTCCTTCCAGGAGATCAGAGCACATGGAACACAGCCCTAATTCTAAGTGAAATATAGTAATTGTTTTCTTTTAGAGGGACAAACAAACATGCAGATGAAGATAGGGTATTCTGGACCAGAAACATTAAAGATAGCCGGCATCTAGATCTGGGCTTCCCTGGTGGCTCATTTGGTAAAGAATACACCTGCAATGCAGGAGACCCAGGTTCAATCCCTGGGTTGGGAAGATCCCCTGGAGAAGAGAATGGCAACCCACTCCAGTATTCTTGCCTGGGAAATCCCATGGACAGAGGAGCCTAGTGGGCTACAGTCCATGGGGTTGCAAAGACTCGGAGACAACTTAGCCACTAAACTACCACCAGCATCTAGATCTAGCCTGCTGAATACTTTGAGTTTGAAAACTAAGAAAAAGAAAACCTTCCCCTCAGTATTTTGATGAAGTTTTTTAAAGAAAAGTATTCACAAAGGAAAATTGAGATTGACTTCATTCTCGAACCTTTGCAAAATTAAAGCAGCTCTTAAATAATATACTGAAAATGCATTAATTCTGAAAAAAAGCAGACTATGATTCTCTTAAGATAGTGGTATGGCTCAAAATGAAATATAAAAGAGATGAAGAGATACATATTAGGCACGTGCTACCAAACAAACAGACCCAGAAACAAAAACAAAAATCCCAGTGAGGTTAAGTATGTAAAAACAGAACAATAATTTTAAAAGATAATTAAATGAAGGGGAAAAAAAAGGACCTTAAAATAAGAAAAGTTACTATTTTTAATGAGAGCTTCCCTAGTGGCTCAGATGGTAAAGAATCTGCCTACAAGGCAGAAGACCCAAGTTCTATCCCTGGGTCGGGAAGATCCCCTAAAGAAGGGAATAGCAACCCGGTATTCCTAATATCTCCAGTATTCCTGCCTGGAGAGTCCCCCTGGACAGAGGAGCCTGGCAGGCTACAGTCCATGGGGTCACAAAGAATCGTACAGAATCGCAAAGAATTGACTGAGCACTAACACTTCATAAGCTTTAGTAACTTTAATAACGTTATACTTACAAGCTTTCGATATACATATACTGATTATTATGGCATTATACTCTGGATAGTCCGGCGTATTCTCGTGTGTTTTCGTTTTGGGGGCAACATGGTCCTTAGATGATGTATTTCCTTAAAGGCATCTGTGACCTACAATGAGATAAGGAAGCAGCATTTCAGCTTAGGAAATAAAGAAAACAATGAGACAGGCTAGAGAGGAGAAGAAAGAGGATGATGTTTAAAAACATGAATGAATTCCTGATAAAATAGAAAAATTCTGGATCTGATAGAAAAAACATAAAATAAAACCCAGCATTCCAGTCTTTAAGTCCTATTAATGTATATAGCTATCTGTAGGAGGTATCAGTGTGCCAGGAACTAAAAATGAGGTCAAGAATGATAAGGGTGAGAATGGGGCCCTGTGAAGAAAGGTGTTGAAGAAACGGGGCATGAAATTCTACGGGTGGGTAACTGACATGGGACTATGCAGAGGAGGATGGAGGTTTATCAATGGAACAAATGCCAGCAGGTGTTGGTGGCTGAACCAACAGAATGAAAGGGAGGGATGGGTGAGGAAGAAAGCCAGGCCCTCAACCTTGGCTGATTGTCAGTGTTTTTGCCACTATTTGTACTGCCTTGGTAGAACAACTAATTTCTTCTTTATCTTTCAGTTAGCAGTATCTATAGGTTAAATCTTTTGCATCACTGTTTCTATGTCTGTTCTTTATCATTATGAAATTCATGGGTGATACAGCGTCATGTATCACTTTTGAAGTAGAGGAAGGATTTTTTTAAATTGCCTATTATTTCTGGAAAGTACAAATTATGGAGGCCTGTGTCAGACAAGATACAAATTTGTATCAGAGGAGATACAAGACAGTGACAGCTTAAAATACAGTTGAGTGTGTATCATAAAATTTGCCTGGAGTAAAAAATATTTATATACAATTCAAGTATGAAAACTTTCTTAACTTTTCTTCCCAGGAGCTGAAGCACAGAGATTAAGATAAATATTGCAAATAAGGAATTTAAATTTTCAGAACTAGAGCTTGTTGGATTATTCTTTCCTTTTCTTTCAATTCAGTATGTCAATACTTTCAGGAGAAAAGAAATTTTAAACTCTGAGGAACCTAAAAATAATTTTCTACTTTTCATTAGATAAAGTTGAAAATGATATTAAAAGCTAGCTAGTTAAACTAGACAAATTATTTTTGCTTTCTTTCATGAAATGAATAGCCATTTCAGAGTATATTCTCAACTAGAAAATTATAGTACAAAAGTCAGTTCAGTTCAGTTCAGTCACTCAGTCGTGTCCAACTCTTTGCGACCCCATGAATCGCAGCACGCCAGGCCTCCCTGTCCATCACCAACTCCCGGAATTCAACCAAACTCATGTCTATCGAGTCAGTGATGCCATCCAGCCATCTCATCCTCTGTCATCCCCTTCTGCTCCTGCCCCCAATCCCTCCCAGCATCAGAGTCTTTTCCAATGAGTCAACTCTTCGCATGAGGTGGCCAGAGTACTGGAGTTTCAGCTTTAGCATAATTCCTTCCAAAGAACACCCAGGACTGATCTCCTTTAGAATGGACTGGTTGGATCTCTTTGCAGTCCAAGGGACTCTCAAGAGTCTTCTCCAACACCACAGTTCAAAAGCATCAGTTCTTTGGCACTCAGCTTTCTTCACAGTCCAACTCTCACATCCATACATGAACAATGGAAAAACCATAGCCTTGACTAGACAGACCTTTGCTGGCAAAGTAATGTCTCTGCTTTTGAATATGCTGCCTAGGTTGGTCATAGCTTTCCTTCCAAGGAGTCAGTGTCTTTTAATTTCATGGCTGCAGTCACCATCTGCAGTGATTTTGGAGACCAAAAAAATAAAGTCTGACACTGTTTCCACTGTTTCCCCATCTATTTCCCATGAAGTGATGGGACTAGAAAATTATAGTACAAAAGTCAAGGAAAATCAAATTTTTAGTTATCTTCTCATCATACAAAAATGCATCCTTGTATATCAAATATATTTAAATACATCAAATATTTTTGAGGTAATTCTGAAATTCTCTGAGGAAAACTTAGAATGTACTATTGAGATACATACATACATACATATATATATATATATATATATATATATATATATATATATATATATACATACACACACACACACACACACACACATTTGGATTTCCAAGGTGGCTCAGTGGTGAAGAATCCACCTGACAGTGCAGGAGACTCAGGAGACCTCGGTTCAATCCCTGGTTTGAGAAGATCCCCTGGAGTAGGAAAAGGCAGCCCATACTCCAGTATCCTTGCCTGAAAAATCCCATGGACAGAGGAGCCTGGTGGGCTGCAGTCCATGGGGTCACACAGGGTTTGCCACGACTGAGTGATTGAGCACCAAGCATATATACATTCGGTTATAAATCAGATTCTTTGCTTCAGATTTCTATTTTGCCTTTCTTGTTTATACCAGTCTCTCTGATTTTTTCCCCAGATAAGTCTTGACTGTCACCTGAATGCTCCTCTGAGCATCTAGATGGGTGATTCCATCCATCACTTTTGGAATCAGTGCTGGGAGAGTGTGTTAAGAATCACCTGGGGAATGTTTTTTTTTTTTTTAAAGTATTTTGCATACTTGGCTCACAGGGTTCTGATTTTGTTTGTCTGAGGTGAAGGATGGTTGAGAATGTTTACAAACCTCCCTGAATGATGAATGTTAACAATCTTTGGAAACTACTGTTTTAAAACATTCACCTTCTTTGTCCAGGTTTTGGAGATTCATATCACAAAATGGAACAACTGCATTTACACAAATAAATAGAAAGCTTCTTTTGACTTCCATACTATTTATGGAAAAGTTTTGAAAACCACTGTTTTCCCCATCCATCTTCTTTGATCAACCTTTGCAGGTTCATTACAAGATTAAGCAGCCACAATAAAAAGAGATGATCTCCTTTTCTCGTCTTTTGTAATATTTAAATGATAGTAGCGGTTTCTTAGAATGAAATGCCTGTCCTTGACTGTTGGAGGATGTGTGAGCATCCTGTCCAGCTCTTTGTGACCCCATGGGCTGCAGTCCACTAGGCTCCTCTCTCCATGGAATTTTCCAGGCAAGAATACTGGAGTGGGTTGCCAGTGAGTGCCATCCCCACTCTAGGGGATCTTCGTGACCCAGGGATCGAACCTGAATCTCCTGCTTTGGTAGGAGGTTCCTTTGTCCACTGCACCACCTGGGAAGCCCCTATTGGATGATGAAAACCCTTAAAAACTCTGCCATAACTAGGAGGAAACTGGACCTTTCTTAAAAATTCGTATCATCAGCCCGTGGTGATTTTTAGTTCTGATATTCTTTTCTTAAAAATTTCTTACACCTACTTTGTGCCCAAAACAATTCACAAAATTTAAAATGCCTATCCTTTCTAAATGTGGAGTGAAAGGCTAGGGTTTGTTCAAAGGATTGACTGAATTTCCTGAGCAGAGAAGTGGGAAGGAGGCTGTTCAGCCTACATGTGTGAGCTGATCGCCCCAATTTGTAATCAATACAGTGACTCAGGCGGCACAGATACAACGGAGACCCTCTCCTACTGCTGAGCTGTTGTAGTTTGGCGTGTGGAGTGCAGTATGAAAGAGTTTTGGATCCTCATACTGTATCCTGAATTCCTTTACCAAATCCAGTGATTTTTAAAGGTCAAAGAAAATTCAATTTTCACAATTTAAAATGAAACAGCCCAGAATCCTTGAGGAAGTCATGACACAGTTTTGAAGTATTTGTAGAAAGAACCAGAAAAAAAAAAAGCTGCTTTTCTTTGGGATTTAGGAAGTAGACTCAGTATGAAAGATGGGGATCTGTTTTCTGTTTTCCATCAGCGTGTTGACAAAAGGAAGCAAGAGACGAAGAGCCTGTGGTTGGAGATGCCCTTCGGAAGGTTTGGCTTCTGCTGTTTGGTGACCCATCTTGGGTGGCCTTTGCGGTCCTGCTGAGACCAGACCATATGCGTAACTGTGTTTGCAGGGCTGGATCCCAATGTAGCCAGGCCAAGGCGTCGATGAGTAAGCACCCAAATGAGAAGTGCATTTGGAGAGAAGGAGGCAGAGAATACAAAACAGGGGTTGCTGCTGTGATCTGGGGCCAAAGTTTAGCACTATCTTTATTCACCTGCTCAAGTGCAGTGCTTTGCTTGTTGCGAAGGCAGCCCTGGGACTCAGGCAGCTGCCTGTCTTTCCTCCAACCACTAGGAACCCATTAGAAGAAAAGATGCATTGCATTGGGCCAATTAAATTTCAAAAGTGAAGGATGCTCAGGGAACAAGAGACACTTGCTTCAGGCATTGCAGTCTGCCTTTGTTGTTGTTTACCCTCTCAGTCATGTCCAGCTCTTTTGGGAGCCCATTAACTGTAGCCTGCCAGGCTCCTCTGTCCGTGGGATTTCTCTAAGCAAGAATGCTGGAGTGGGTTGCCATTTCCTTCTCCAGGAGATCTTCCCAACCCAGGGACTGAACCTGTGTCTTCTACATTTGCAGGTGGATTCTATACTATCTGAGCCACCAGGGAAGTGAGATCTAATTTGGTTTCATTCCCCAGATTTGGGAGAGGCTAGAACTTGGAGACTCCCCATCTTTGTTCTCTGGAAAAGAGAAGATTCTATTCACAAAGCCCTCAAAAGTTCAGACTGAAAGGCATGCACAGCTGAATGTCATGGGGATAAAGGTCAGAAAGTGACCTTGGGTAAGACACCTTCTGTAAAGCTCAGTGTCATCTGTAAAATGGGAATAACAAAGATAGCTGCTTCACTGGGATGTGGGGAGCAGTTGATGATATAATCCACTCCAAGCGCTTAGCTTCACACATACTGAATCATCAGCAAATTTCAGGTGTCATTTGTTTATGTTTAAAAACTGATGATTTTCATATTTGACTTGTCTTAAATTACGATGAAATTCAGTTTGGTTCAGTTCAGTCACTCAGTCATGTCTGACTCTTTGCAGCCCCATGAACCACAGCATGCTGGGCCTCCCTGTCCATCACCAACTCCTGGAGTCCACCTAAACCCATATCCATTGAGTCAGTGATGCCATCCAACCATCTCATCCTCTGTCATCCCCTTCTCCTCCTGCCCTCAATCTTTCCCAGTATCAGGGTCTTTTCCAATGAGTCAGCTCTTCGCATTAGGTGGCCAAAGTATTAGAGTTTCAGCTTCAACATCAGTCCTTCTGGTGAACACCCAGGACTGATCTCCTTTAGGATGGACTGGTTGGACCTCCTTGCAGTCCAAGGGACTCTCAAGAGTCTTCTCCAACACCACAGTTCAAAAGCATCAATTCTTCTGCACTCAACTTTCTTCACAGTCCAACTCTCACATCCATACATGACCACTGGAAAATCCATAGCCTTGACTAGACAGACCTTTGTTGGCAAAGTAATGTCTCTGCTTTTGAATATGCTCTCTAGGTTGGTCGTAACTTTCCTTCCAAGGAATAAGCGTCTTTTAATTTCATGGCTACAATCACAATCTGCAGTGATTTTGGATCCCAGAAAAATAAAATCAGCCACTGTTTCCACTGTTTCCCCATCTAGTTGCCATGAAGTGATGAAAGTCATCATGGTTGCAAAACCTTTGAGTTGTACAAAAGTTCTTTGAAGTTAAAAAGTAAGTCAAATTCTCTGCCCCTACTTCTGCTCTCCCAACAAAACAGACTCCCTGGGTTCTAGACTTGCTTCCAGTTCATGTAGATCTGGGCAAGACTTTTAATCAGTATAGTGCGTATAATACTAAAAAATACTTCGCAGAGGTATCATGAGCTTGGAATAGTGCCTGTCACAGAGCCAGCTTTCAATAAATGTTTGCTCTCATCTTTCAAGTGAAAAAAAAAAAGAATGGGTAAAACTTAAGCTTGATTCTCTGCTAAAATTATGTACAGTAGTTTATAGACCACCTTCCTACCCTAAGAGTTGATAAAATGCGTAAAATTAGGAACAACTTCAAGAAGGTGCTAATTTTATCATTGGAAGCCTCTTGGAATGTAATCTATTGCAAACTTCCAGACAGAGCAGAAGTCTTTTCTACAAAATCTACAATATGTGTGTAGTCATTGTCCTGAGAATATCCAGAAAGAAAAAATATCCCATTTATTGGGATGGCCAAACACATTAGTATTGGAAACTTTTAGATTCAAGTTTTCAGTTGTTGTTATTGAATAAGGAACACCACTTGCTAGCTCTGGTAGCTTCTGTTTAGTCTGGGTTTTCCTTACTGGAGGAACAGAGAACATTACAGAATAGAATTACATCCTTGATGGTACTTTGAGTTTTGGATTTTGGGATAACAGAAGAATTTCTCTCACTAAATCTCTCCTTTCTGCTATAAGACAGTCTTTGCAGAAAAACATACACTCTTTTACCTATATATCATAAGTTGGATCCATTTTCTAGTCTTCACGTTCTCAGCACATTCTGTTGAGAATTTGTGAGACTGGAACTAACTCTAGGAAATGAAGAAATCTGTCATCTTTAGGAAGTGAAGACAGCTGTCTCTTTACTGCATGATGTAAGATTATCAGGTAGGAGTTAGTAGATGCTTTTGTTCTCAGTTTTCTTTTTCACAATTTAGAGAAAAGGTAATAAAATCATAATATACTATTTCTAGGATTCATCTTCAAGGGAAAAGGCTGGATAAATGAATAATGACTTCAGAAACCTAAAAGTGACATTTAGATGAATTTGATGAGGACTGTGATGATTTCTTGCTGGAAAAAATATATGTACATTTTTATAAATGTGTGGCTGGAATAACTATAAAATGAACCCCATAATACCAACGGATTCAATTTTAAGAGATGAAAATGCCTGTAGTATTTTCACAAGCAATACTCAATACCAAGAGGGTTTAGAAATAACCAGGCCATGTGATTAGAACATGTTGAAAGTTAGTTTTCTTTTTCTTACCTATTTTATAATGTACTTAATTTTTAATTTAATAGTACTGTAAGTCACCTTGTCTTGGTTTATATCTTGGTGGAGCTCTGTCCCTAAGTTCCTTGATCTGTGAAATGGTTCTTGTAAGAACTGAATGTTATCATATGTGACATGCTTAGAACCAGGCCTAACACATAATAATCAAAGCCTTTAGAAAACAGCTTCCTTGGAGGGTGTCTGTTTCTACATTGTGGTCAGCATAACCGGGGAGGAAATCAACTGATGCGCTCAGTACTTTACAGATACTTGCAAAGCATTTCATCATCTTTTCATGGGTTTTTCAGAAGGTTTCTCCTTCTCTCTCTCTCTGTATTTGAGGACTGTTTTATTTTCTTCAGAGCATTTAGACTAGGGAGTATCTATTCAGTTTTACATCTGATTCTATCTTTAACACTTTCCCGTAAGCACCATTGGTTGTTAAGATTGAGAGGCAGAGCGTCACTGAACAGGAAATCCCGGGGCTGCCGGCATCCAGCGAGGGGAAGGGCCACGTGCTGGGGTGTCAAGGCTGTAAAAGGAGGGTGCAGGGTATCCAGAAAGCGCAGGACACCGTCATTGGAGCCCAGAGCTGAGCATCGAAATGATCTGGGCTTGAGGAATGAGGCGAGGAATTTCAGCCCTTGGAGATGGAGAGACAGGACGCTCAGCTGAGCAGAGAGAGGTTCGGTCACCCAAGGCTCCAGGAAGGGTCAGTCGGTCCTAGGAAAGTATGATGCAGGAAAGAAGGATTTGGGGTGACAGAGAACAGGACAGAAATAGGAGGACTTTCCCCCTGATTTAAAACCATGCCATGAAATGTATGACTGTGTATTCATTTGTTCTGAATGGACATGTCCTCTGCCTGGAAGGGGCTTCCCTTTTGGCGCAGATGGTGAAGAGTCTTACTGCAGAGCAGGAGACCCAGGTTCGAACCCTGGGTTGGGACGATCCCTTGGAGGAGGGAATGACAACCCACTCCATTATTCTGGCCTGGAAAGTCTCATAGATGGAGGAGCCTGGCGGGCTACAGTCCATGGGGTCGCCAAGATTTGGACATGACTGAACGACTTCACTTTCTTTCTTTCTTTCTGCCTGGGAGAAGATTAGGCCAGAGGAACAGTCTAACCTTAAGAAACCATGACCTTGGCAGCTTCAGCTTTAGGAATAAGCACCCCCATTGCTCTTCCCATTGTTATTCTGAGCTGAAGTACCCTGGAAGATTTCAGTATGCACACAATAGGCATATGGGGAAAGGCAGGAGACTCTTGTTCCAATATAGATACATAGAGTGGTTTGTTGTTTAGGGTTCTGCAGTCAAATTGCGGCCATTTTTTTAAAAGAGGGAGAAATAGAAATATTGAAATAAGAATTGTTTGTAATGCCCAAATCAAAAAAAATCAGTGACATCAAATCCAGTTGTTTGCCAAAGTACACAGTGATATCTTTCTTAACAACAAATTCAACATTGCTGCCTGGTCTAGATGATGTGTTTATATCTGTTTACCTGGCAAGGCCTCATTCATATAAAGTTGCAAATGAGCTTAGGAGACAAAGACAAGGAAGGGCGGATGTTTGAAAATGGTGTTTATTGACAGTTAATGTTTTCTGTGCCTACAAATTTATGGACAGAGAAAGATTTCATAGGATACTGCTAGATTAAAAAAAAAAAAAGCTGGTTACAAAACAGTGTTTAAACACAAATCTTTAAAAATAAAATATGCAGGGAAAACATATGGAAAAGAAAATACTGAAGGAAACACACTCTGTATCCTACTGGAGAGTAAGCACTCCAGCTAGAAGAAGTTTCAGGAGGAATGTGAACCTAGTTAGGTCTGGTAGCACAGATAACAGAGGCACACACTGGGGATCAGCTGCTCAGCAGGAGGTGGTGTAGAGCTAACAACGAGACAGTGAAAGAGTGTTAGGTAGTTAGCATAGGACACAGGAGTCCAAAATGGTGGTGGCTAAAAGACCATGAAATTAAAAGACGCTTACTCCTTGGAAGGAAAGTTATGACCAACCTAGATAGTATATTCAAAAGCAGAGACATTACTTTGCCCACTAAGGTCCATCTAGTCAAGGCTATGGTTTTTCCAGTGGTCATGTATGGATGTGAGAGTTGGACTGTGAAGAAGGCTGAGCACCGAAGAATTGATGCTTTTGAACTGTGGTGTTGGAGAAGACTCTTGAGAGTCCCTTGGACTGCAAGGAGATCCAACCAGTCCATTCTGAAGGAGATCAGCCCTGGGATTTCTTTGGAAGGAATGATGCTAAAGCTGAAACTCCAGTACTCTGGCCACCTCATGCGAAAAGTTGACTCATTGGAAAAGACTCTGATGCTGGGAAGGATTGGGGGCAGGAGGAGAAGGGGATGACCGAGGATGAGATGGCTGGATGGCATCAAGGACTCGATGGACGTAAGTCTGAGTGAACTCCGGGAGATGGTGATGGACAGGGAGCCCTGGCGTGCTGTGATTCACGGGGTCGCAAAGAGTCGGACATGACTGAGTGACTGAACTGAACTGAAAAGACAAGGAAGGGAAAACCCCTCGAAAATAGAACAAAGGAAGGTCCGAGGACTGGATTGAGGACCTCAGGTAGAACAAACAGTGCTCCTGGCTGGCCCAGTTTACACAGGGCAGGCCCGGTGGGGAGGAAAAAAAACATGTAAAAAGAGGAGCCAGAGGGCCAGGGGTCTCTCTTCTCCTCACATCGTTGGGTCGGCATGCCCCCACGGCTCGAGGATGTATTTTCCTGCTATTTTCTAAATAAAACTGAGCTGTAACACGGAGGGAGCTATATCACTGATCTGTCTAAGAGCTATAACACTGTCTGTCCAAGAGTTGTGATGCGCTAAGGGCTTCAGTGTCTGTCACTTCAAATTTTTGTTGAGATGAGACAGAACTGAGGAGATTGCTCTCACCTGACAAGAGTAAGCAGACTCGCTGGTGGAGGTTGCAGAATGAGTGTGTAGTGGTCTGAGGTGCCCCTTAAATTAATCAGGTCCGTACTTTTCAATGAAACATGTCTGCTATGTCAGGATCATGGGGCATTCAGGAATTCCAGGAGGAAAGAAACCAGGCATGTTTTGTGAGAGCTAAATCCATCTCACCTAACACAATGGTTTGGATGATTGATTTTTTTTTAAATGAATGCATTTATGCAAGAATGAATGAATGAAAAACTTCTGGTGGCAGTGAAGGCTGCTCTTCTGATGGCAAAGAAATGAGCTTGGGGAGAGAAGTCAGAGGGATACTACTGAAATTTTGTTTTCTGAATTTCCCTCTCGAACTGTGACGGCAATGAGATTAAACAACACAACAACAGAGTGGGTGCTCAGTTGTGTCCGACTCTTTGCAACCCCGTGGGCTGTAGCCCGCCAGGCTCCTCTGTCCATGGGATTCTCTAGGCAAGAATACTGGAGTGGGTTGCCATTTCTTCCTCTAGGGGATCTTCCTGACCCAGGGATTGAACCCACACCTCTTGTGTCTCCTGCATTGGCAGGCAATTCTTTACCACTGTGCCTTCTGGGGAGCCCAATGGGATTAAAGTCTACTGTTAAATGTGTGTGTATCATGAACAGACTGAGCAACTGGACTGAACTGAACTACTCCTTGGAAGGAAAGTTAATATATTCCAGCATCTTGAAAAGCAGAGATGTTACTTTGCCGACAAAGGTCCGTCTAGTCAAGGCTATGGTATGGATGTGAGAGTTGGACTGTGGAGAAAGCTGCGCACTGAAGAATTGATGCTTTTGAACTGTGGTGTTGGAGAAGACTCTTGAGAGTCCCTTGGACTGAAGGGAGATCCAACCAGTCCATTCTAAAGGAGATCAGTCCTAGGTCCAAACTCCAGTACTTTGGCCACCTCATGGGAAGAGTTGACTCATTGGAAAAGACCTGATGCTGGGAGGGATTGAGGGCAGGAGGAGAAGGGGACGACAGAGGATGAGATGGGTGCATGGCCTCACCGACTTGACGGACATGATTTTGAGTAAACTCAGGAAGTTGGTGATGGACAGGGAGGCCTGGTGTGCTGTGATTCACAGGGTCGCAAAGAGTCGGACACGACCGAGTGACTGAACTTTGAACTTATCATGAACAGAACTGTAGCTAAATGATTCCACTCGAACTTGTAAAGACCCCAGAGACTGAGCACACAAATAACCAGAAGAGGAGCTGTTGATTTTGCTGTGTCACCAGTTGTAATGATGCCTGATGACCAGAGATAGATATGTGACTGCTGTCTCCTTTGGGGGCTTTTTAGAATAAAAGAGATGCGGTAAGTCTGCTGGGGTGGTGTGTTTCTCTCCTCTGCACTTTTATTCCCAAACATCACATCTTCTCATTGTAACAGACAAATCATGTGTAGAGACAGAAACTCTTTGTGAGTTAAGTTAGGAAATCGGAATCAATGGTGGGGAATTGGCAGCAGACAACAGAGGACACAGCTGTGAAAAGGTGCTGAAGCAGTTGAGAACGGTTGGAGGATGGCGGGTCATCAGATGTTTGGCCAACTCAAGTGGAGCGTGTGGATATGAGCGTGAAAGAGGCACAAGCGAAAATCCCCAGGTCTCAGTGTCCTTGAAACATGAGGTTAAATGAGCTCCGGAAATGCCTTGCGGTTCCCTGCTCTATGCCCAGCCCCTGTCTTGGTGCCTGTGCCCTAGTGGATTCCTAGCATTTTCTGTATGAATGAATGAGTGGGAAACTAGGGGATGAGCAGAGGTTGTCTGGATTTACAGGAGAGACCATCTCAGTGATTCTGATAAAAGACAAAACAGAGACTTCCCTGGTGGTCCAATTGCTAAGACTCCGTGCTCCCAAAGTACAGGGACCTGGGTTCCATCCCTGGTCAGGGCACTAGAGCCCACATGTTGAAATTAAGAGTTCGTATGCCACATCTAAAAGAGCCTGTGTGCCTCAACTAAGACTTGGTGCAGTCAAATAAATATTAAAAAAAAAAGAGACAGGCCATATTAGAAAGGGTGATGTCAGGAATTCCCTGGTAGTCCAGGGGTTTAAGACTCTGCGCTTTACTGCTGAGGGCCTGGATTTAATCCCTGGTTGGGGAACTAAGATCTTGCAAGCTGCATGACATGGCCTGGAGACAAAAAAGGGTGATATTTATGGCCATGCAGACCTGAGGCCCCATGGCCTGGAAGGGACTCTAGTAACAAGGATCAGGGGAAAGGGACCTTGGACATATGGGAAGTCACCTGTGTGAATCTGTGGCGTGATAGTCTGTGCACGTGTGAGGCCTGCCTGCGGGGACCAGAAACGTTCAGGGCAGGGTTGTTACGGTTCAGTTGCTCAGTCATGTCCAACTCTTTGTGACCCCATGAACTGCAGCACACCAGGCTTCCCTGTCCTTCTCTGTCTCCCAGAGGCTGCTCAGATTCATGTCCATTGAGTCAGTGATGCCATCCAATTATCTCATCCTCTGCCGTCCCCTTCTCCTCCTGCCTTCAGTCTTTCCCAGCATCAGGGTCTTTTCCAATGAGTCAGTTCTTCGCATCAGGTGGCCAAAGTATTGGAGCTTCAGCTTCAGCATCAGTCCATCCAGTGTGTATTCAGGGTTGATTTCAGGGCAATAGGATCTGGGAACAGGGAAGAAGAAGTGAAGTGGAAGGATGTCTGACCAGTAACCCCTGTCCTGTTGGTTTTCAAGTGATGATGGTGTTGGCATGGCTACAGTTGAGGGAGAAGCCACGTAGGTACCTGACTCATAATAGAAGCTGCTGGACACCAACAGATGGTGATGGACACTGTGAGAGCAGATGCTCATTTAAGGGGTTAAGTACAGAGGCCAGGCGCATGGACAGCAGGTAAAAGACGTGCTGGAAACCATAATTTGGAAGATTCAGAAGACTAATGCAAACCTAAGGGAGTTACCAGGAGAAGAAATGACCCACAGGGTTGCAAGTACCTCACAGCTAAAAAAAAAAAAAAGAAGAAGAATATATTTTATTTTGGTCCAGAGAGAGCTAGGATGATCTGAGGAAAGCGTATGCCAGTAGAAGTAAAAATGTTGCTGTCACAGAATACAAAACTGAATTTTAACCATTTAAAAGAGAGTGATGAACCAAAGTGGTTTTTCTCCCTGAGTTGCCACTAGCTGTTTCCAAGGAAAAGATTCATCAATGAACATATTGTAAGTGTGCAGCCTCCGCCCACTATTGAGCTATTTGAATACCAACTGCTTTTGATAAAGCTACTGGAAATCATGCTTGTCAAACTTCCTGCACTGCCTTATGAAGGACACTTCTGTTAACAGAGACCAAAAATACATTGGGTTATAGATACATGAGAGTGATAAGGCTAAGATACACAGAAGCAATTTCCTATCAAAATAATAAGTGTACCTAGGATACTTAAATATTCCCGCTGGTCTTTATCAGGAGAATAATAGGCCTGCTGTCCTCAGTTATATTGGTTCAACATGAATGAATGTGTACGACAATATTTCTATATATAAAAGAAAATTGTTGCCTCAACTTAATTTTGGATTCTTCACATTTGTAAATTGAGACATCCAGGAGACAATGAAAGACAGGGAAGCCTGGCATGCTGCAGTCCCCTGGGTCGCAAAGAGTCGGACACAACAGTGTTTGTAAATTGAACTTATTTTACTCCTTGATGATATTTTATAAGAAATAAGTCACGATTTCAGTGATTCAGGAGCTGGTTGTTGAGGGGTTTTTCACTGCATGATTATTGATTAAAATTGTGGAGCGAGTGAGGAGACAAAGAGAGTGAGCTGGGCGGTCAGGCAAGAAAAGGGAAATTTATTAGAGGAAAACGAGAGGGTGACTGGCCCTTAAGGAGAAACCAGCATCTTCCCTTTCTTTTTTCTTTTTTTTTTTGCATCTTTCCTTTCTGACGGGGTCTTTCTTATACCCTGCCAGTGAAAAATTCTCTGAAGGGGTGGCTAGTTTTTAGCCTGTAGCTGAGTCCTGTGGTCACGTAGCCTAAGGTCTGGAATCTGGTGGTTTCATAGCTTTGAGAAGGTAGGCGCCAGTGAGAAAACAGAATCTTGTTTGGGCAGTCTGGTCAGTCTCAAGGATCCCTGTGACTTTATTCTTTGTTTGTGAGGGCAACATAATGAGCCATCTTAACAGTGAGCCCCCAGGTAGACCCTATGAAAAGTAGTATGACTCTGGATGTAAATACATTTTGTTGCGTTTGAATGCATGTGTGGGTTCCCTAGGATTTCTTGGGCACTGCTTGATTTGGTGGCACTTTTGTATTTGTAAAGCAAGGGTGAAGTGGTTTGATAACTACTGCCGTTCATCAATGGTGCATTGTTTTGGCGGCTCAAATATACCAGTCATGGAGATTTTTGAAAAATAAGATTCTGGATGTCTACTTCGCCAGGATAACAAATCCTTTGTCAAAAGTCTGTTTTGCTCCTGATGGGATATTGCTAAGACAAGGTACATAGAATTAACGTGTGAAGATATCACATTTATACATCAAGTAATTTTCAGGCCTTAACTATGGCCAGATCAGAAGAGAAATAAATGGCCTTCCACCGGCCCAGTGGAAAGGTATTATGATAAATTTTTTCTTATATCATCTTGGAACAACATTGTAAAATCAGTGTTTGTTTCCTCCTTTGCATTGTGTTATCTTTAAGGATTTCTAAAAGATTCGGTATCCAGTTTTTTGGTACATAGGAGACTGTCATTCAAGAAGCATCCGAAATTGAGGCCACCAAATGCCCCCTCCCCATAAATCAGAGAACAAGAATAATTTGAATATTCTGCATATATTTACATATCGATGTCAAGAGTCCCTAACTCCAATTATGTAAAATAAAATTAATTAGTGCAGCCTCCTGTAAAACCCATATTCAAATCCAATATTCAGGACAAGGCAGCCTGGAAACACCTACCACACCTTAAAGGCAATTAGCTTGATTTCTTCCGGGAAAAGGAGGGTCAGGCAGATGCACCTACCTTGGTGCATCAAGGGGAACAGACACAGAGGTAGATGTTTGAACACAGGGAATCAGATCCCAGGCAGTTGGTCCTGAGCTTCTGTGTTCTCTTTCCCAGTGAAAACTGCACGTATTTACACATACTGCAAACGCTGGCTTGTTCTTCTCGGGTTCCCACGAGCATTGCGTGGCACTCACTCTCCTTGGCGAGGATTCTTTCCCCAGCCCCAGGGAGACCAGAGAGTGTGCCAATGCTTATTCCTGGTGATAAAACTGCTGCATTTCTCCTGACTAAGCGTCCTCATGGGTGTGCACTGCTGGAAGGACCTTTACCCTCCCTTACCTGCCTTCAGAAGTTCTCCTAATTGTAGTTCAGCACCAACTTGGTCCATTACGAACACCTTAGACTCTACAGTTTAGAACTTCTTTTAAACCTCAGATTTGCTTGGATGGCCTGGGTTGCTGCCTCAAGACTGGACTTTCTCATGCTTGCATAAAAAAGACAAGAGGTGGGACTTCCCTGATGGTCCAGTGGTAAAAATTCTGTCTTCCAATGTAGGAGATGTGGGTTTGACCCCTGGTTGGGGAACTAAGATTCCACATGTGTGTGGGTGAGTGTGTGCTCAGTCATGTCTGACTCTGCGACTCCAAGTAGCCCACTGGGCTCCTCTGCCATGGAATTTTCCAGGCAAGAATACTGGAGTGGGTTGCCATTTCCTCCTTCAGTGGATCTTCCTGACTCAGGGATTGAACCCAGGTCTCCTACATTGAAGGCAGATTCTTTACATGCTGAGCCACCAGGGAAGCCCCTTTAACCTTTCTAGTTGCATGTATTTATTATATACAGTAAATGGAACTTGAGTGTAATTAACAAACTTGCCAGGTAAAAATGTAATTAACAAACTTGCTAGTGGTAAAGAATCCACCTGTCAATGCAAGAGACATAAGAGACATGGGTTTGATCCCTGGGTCAGGAAGATCCCTTGGAGTAGGGCATGGAAACCCACTCCATTATTCTTGCCTGGAGAATCCCATAGAAAGAGAAGCCTGGTGGGCTGCAGTCCATGGGATTGCAAAGAGTCAGACATGACTGAGCAACTTAGCACGCATATATGCAGGCTTGCATGGGGACTTCGTTTTTGTGATCAGGGTAAGGATGGTTTGGGGACTAACTCACTCTGTCTTTCTTCTCTTAGACTGTGGTTTTGAACTTGCTTCCCAGAGCTAACTTCAGCATGCTCAAACGGAAGCAGAGCTCCAGGGTGGAGGCCCAGCCGGTTACCGACTTTGGTCCCGATGAATCTCTGTCGGACAACGCAGACATCCTCTGGATTAACAAGCCAGTAAGTTTCTTTTTTAAAAAAGAAGAGAGAGGCACATGCTGATATGAAGCCGCTTTGATTCATTTAATTCAGAAGCTCCTGTCCCTGTGATTTGAAACGTCTGAGCGGCAGTAGAATGTGGGTGAGTCTTGGAGTCTGGGAGATGAAAACAATTCCGATGACACAATGAGATGCCACGTGAGTTACTCACAGAGGAGGCATCAGAGGTGGCTCCTCGGCCTGCCCTCTGTGCATGTCCTCCTCGGAGTCACAGAATGTGGAGTTAATGCCACTTCTCCGGCAGACCTGAAGCTGGAGACTGAGATGAGGGATCTCTTCACTTATCCTCACCATGCAGGAGTCTGAGGAGATAATCAGATGTTAGGAATTAAAGGTCTCCTTCTGAGTTGCAAGTAAAGGTTAATGAGATAGTGGATAGTGTCTGTGAAGAACTTGTCACCTTCTCTGCCTAATTAAGCTGATGAGAATTTGAGGCAAAGCCCAGCCACACGTAGTGTCATTGTACATGAGGAGACAGTCTAGCAGCCAGAGCTGCGGCTGAAGGCATTGTTGCAGGACTGGGAAGCTCAGCTTCCAACAGCAGTCCTGTTGTTCCGTCACTCAGTCATGTCTGACTCTTTGCGAACCCGTGGACTGCAGCACACCAGGCTTCCCTTCACCATCTCCTGGAGTTTGCTCAAGCTCATGTCTGTCGAGTCGGTGATGCCATCCAACCATCTCATCCTCTGTCGTCCCCTTCTCCTCCTGCCCTCAGTCTTTCCAGCATCAGGGTCTTTTCCAGGGAGTCAGATCTTCACATCAGGTGGCCAAACATTGGAGCTTCAGCTTCAGCATCAGTCCCTCCAGTGAATATTCAGGGTTGATTTCCTTTAGGACCGACTGGTTTGATCTCCCGTACAGGATCCACTCTCTTATCAAACTCAACAGCAGGAGCTGAAATCAGGAAATGAACTGCCACTCTGGTGCTGCTTGTCTTTCCCTTGACCTTGACCGTAATAAAGATGATCAGCCTTGGTCCCCTCTGTCCTCTCCGTTCTTATCTGTTCTCCAGACCGCTTCTCAGCTGCTCTTTCTTTCCACATTTCTGTGTCTGTTCACATCACCCTCTGCTTAACAATCACTGAAACATCCCTATTACCTACATTGACAGTTTTAAACAGTAGTTTGTATCATACGCAAGGCCCTTTATACTGTGGCTGTAACTTGTGCAGCAGCTGCCTTTCCTGCATCTACACTGTCCACTAATCGGCGGCTTCCTGCTCCTCCGAGGTGTCCAGCCAGTCCGCATTGTTTCCTTTGCCCTGAGATGCTTCTCCAGTGATGGGCTACCCAGGTGGCTCAGTGGTGAAGAATTCACCTGCAGTGCAAGACTCCCAGGAGACACAGGTTTGATCCCTGGGTTGGGAAGTTCCCCTGGAGGAGGGCATGGCAACCCACTCCAGTATTCTTGCCTGGAGAATCCCATGGACAGAGGAACCTGGCAGGCTATAGTCCATAGGGTTGCAAAGAGTCGGATACAACTGAAGCGATTTAGCACTCACACCCAGACGAGTCCAGTCCTCCTTGTCCATGCCACCCTTGCCCCCATCCACTCCGGAAGTCTCCTGCTTTGACCCTCCCCCACCACCAATGGAATGAACCTCTTCTCTTTCCACTTTTCCTAATTTATATGTGCTGGATATTCAAAAGCAGAGACATTACTTTGCCGACTAAGGTCCGTCTAGTCAAGGCTATGGTTTTTCCTGTGGTCATGTATGGATGTGAGAGTTGGACTGTGAAGAAGGCTGAGCGCCGAAGAATTGATGCTTTTGAACTGTGGTGTTGGAGAAGACTCTTGAGGGTCCCTTGGACTGCAAGGAGATCCAACCAGTCCATTCTGAAGGAGATCAACCCTGGGATTTCTTTGGAAGGAATGATGCTAAAGCTGATACTCCAGTACTTTGGCCACCTTATGAGAAGAGTTGACTTATTGGAAAAGACTCTGATGCTGGGAGGGATGGGGGGCAGGAGGAGAAGGGGACAACCGAGGATGAGATGGCTGGATGGCTTCACGGACTCAATGGACGTGAGTGTGAGTGAACTCCGGGAGTTGGTGATGGACAGGGAGGCCTGGTGTGCTGTGATTCATGGGGTCGCAAAGAGTCAGACACGACTGAACGACTGAACTGAACTGAAAGTCACCTCAGTCGTGTCCGACTCTGTGTGACCCCGTGGACTGTAGCCTACCAGGCTCCTCCGTCCATGGGATTTTCCAGGCAAGAGTACTGGAGTGGGTTGCCATTGCCTTCTCCTACTTTATATGTAGATGTAAGTAAAAAATGATTTCTGTATAAATATATATGTGATGCATCTTAGACCGAAATAGGCATAATATCACTCATCAGTGATGAGTTAGAAGTGTGTTGTTTCCATTGGTGTGTCTTCAGAGCCCAGTGTAATTTCCAACACGTAGTCGGTCTTTCCCATTCATGTTTAGGGAATTTTGAACGCAATACAAAATAAAGCCGTCATTTTTTCTTAGCGTCCACCAGTACAGAGCTTTCTGAGACCTGGAGAAGGTAGTTTTACAGATGTAGGCTCAGAAGACTAACTAGAATGATTGATGCTTAATGAGAATTCATTCTTTAAATCCATGATGGTTTTGTGGGAGAACTCATCTTTTGAGGCTCATTTATGTAATTAGGCCCTTTGTATTGGAGGCCTAGATGGATCTAAATTTACACGTGGTGTTTATTGAAGTGCTTCTTGATTGGCATGAAAAGCACATCAACTTTTAAAGTTAATCATCAGTGACTTATGTGGTATGGAAATTAGTGGCATTATGTCTTCATGCAAATATTACAACTGTCAGGTTAATATTATAACCCACTCACCAGCCTACAAGTGTCTGAGTCTCCTCAAAGTTCTGACAGCCTTTTCTGTTTTTTATCTTAGGTGGTTGTTAGCTTGTATGGCTTCAGAACCCATTGACTATGAAACTGAAACAGCTTTTTTTTTTTTTCCACAGACAGTATATTAAAGAATTAATATGACTGCATATATTATGTATATATATATAGGCTAGTCAATAGATAACACATTGAAATTATGTTTAGGAATTGTGTACTGATTTGTTAGTAATATTAATTGTGTGGGTTTAACATGCAAATGCATTAATATTTTTTAATCCTAGCTATTAATTTTCATAAGATATTATATGGATGATTTATGTCCTACACTTATACACAGGTACACACACAGAAACATCTTTAACTTTTTAATTCCTTCTTTATGTTAGGATTAGGGAAAGACCTCAAACAGCAAGTGCACTGCCAGCATTGCACAAAAATGTATTTTTTGGCATTTTGGGGAGAGATAGCTGAGCTAAATTTATATGAAACATGTTCTCAAAAATAAAGAGGAAGTTTCATTTATTATTAACTTTTGAAAGTATAGGATGAGAGCAGAGTTTAAAATATATTTTCATATACACATGTTAACTTAAGATAGTAGAATGAAACCCCTACATGTGGGAAGTGTTATGTATCAGTTACCTTTAAGAAGCATCTAGGGTCGGCTGGGATGCGCCCGTGTGCTAGATTCCAGGGAAGATAGAATAAATATGGCCTCAGAGTCCAGGTGCTCACAGTACATAAAAAGCATATCCGTTTTCTACATATTTTCATTGAATGAGGCTCTGTTGTGTCCTTATGTCCCAGTAAGTGTCAGGGGCTTTGGGATAGTGTGACCTGGTCCACATTGAGGTGAGGTTTTATTAACGTAGGACCACAGACAAGCTCCTTAACCTTCCTGAGTCTTAGTGCTTCCATGTGGAAATTAGGCTGCTTTGAGAATTAAATGATGTAAAATACTTCAGGCTCTGCTACAAAGCCACAGTCATCAAGACAGTATGGTACTGGCACAAAGACAGAAATATAGATCAATGGAACAAAATAGAAAGCCCAGAGATAAATCCACACACATATGGACACCTTATCTTTGACAAAGGAGGCAAGAATATACAATGGAGTAAAGACAATCTCTTTAGCAAGTGGTGCTGGGAAAACTGGTCAACCACTTGTAAAAGAATGAAACTAGATCACTTTTTAACACTGCACACGAAAATAAACACAAAATGGATTAAAGATCTAAATGTAAGACCAGAAACTATAAAACTCCTAGAGGAGAACATAGGCAAAACACTCTCCGACATAAATCAAAGCAGGATCCTCTATGATCCACCTCCCAGAATTCTGGAAATAAAAGCAAAAATAAACAAATGGGATCTAATTAAAATTAAAAGCTTCTGCACAACAAAGGAAAATATAAGCAAGGTGAAAAGACAGCCTTCTGAATGGGAGAAAATAATAGCAAATGAAACAACTGACAAACAACTAATCTCAAAAATATACAAGCAACTTATGCAGCTCAATTCCAGAAAAATAAACGACCCAATCAAAAAATGGGCCAAAGAACTAAATAGACATTTCTCCAAAGAAGACATATGGATGGCTAACAAACACATGAAAAGATGCTCAACATCACTCATTATTAGAGAAATGCAAATCAAAACCACAATGAGGTACCACTTCACACCAATCAGAATGTCTGCGATCCAAAAATCTGCAAGCAATAAATGCTGGAGAGGGTGTGGAGAAAAGGGAACCCTCCTACACTGTTGGTGGGAATGCAAGCTAGTATAGCCACTATGGAGAACAGTGTGGAGATTCCTTAAAAAAATTGCAAATAGAACAGCCTTAATGACCCAGCAATCCTACTGCTGGGCATACACACCGAGGAAACCAGAATTGAAAGAGACACATGTACCCCAGTGTTCATCGCAGCACTATTTACAATAACCAGGACATGGAAACAACCTAGATGTCCATCAGCAGATGAATGGATAAGAAAGCTGTGGTACATATACACAATGGAGTATTACTCAGCCGTTAAAAAGAATACATTTGAATCAGTTCTGATGAGATGGATGAAACTGGAGCCGATTATACAGAGTGAAGTAAGCCAGAAAGAAAAACACCAATACAGTATACTAACACATATATATGGAATTTAGAAAGATGGCAATGATGACCCTGTATGCAAGACAGCAAAAAAGACACAGATGTGTATAGCAGACTTTTGGACTCAGAGGGAGAGGGAGAGGGTGGGATGATTTGGGAGAATGGCATTGAAACATGTATACTATCACGTAAGAAGCAAATCACCAGTCTATGTCTGATGCAGGATACAGCATGCTTGGGGCTGGTGCATGGGGATGACCCAGAAGGATGTTATGGGGAGGGAGGTGGGAGGGGGGTTCGTGTTTGAGAACGCATGTACACCCGTGGTGGATTCATGTCAATGTATGGCAAAACCAATACAGTATTGTAAAGTAAAATAAAGTAAAAAGAAAATAATAAAAAAATAAAGTTCCTGCTGAGAGAAAAAAAAAGAAAATATTTAGCACATTATCAGTATTTAATATGTTAGTTTTGTTTTTCTTTTCTCCCTAAGTAACCCAAGTGTTAGTTGCTTAGTCATGTCCAATTCTTTGCAACCCCATGGACTGTAGCCTGCCAGGCTCCTCTGTCCATGGAATTCTCTAGGCAAGAATACTGGAGTATTCTGGTAGCCCTTCCCTTCTCTAGGGGATCTTCCCAACCCAGGGACTGAACCCATGTCTTCTGCACTGCAAGCGTTTCTTTACCATCTGAGCCCCTAGAGAAGGCCCCCTTTTCTCCCTAGTGGTGAAATATTGGGTTGGCCAAGAAGTTTGTTCAGAGTTTTCTATAAGATGTTACAGAAAACCCAAATGAACTTCTTGGCCAGCCCAGTATTTCCAACTCAGTATTACGTTTTCCAAATAGTGTGGTTCATAACACGGGTTTCAGATGTTTCATGCCATCAGATAGTAACTCTGGGCCATCTCCACAGTGGGTTCACTCTCTGCTGCGCATCTGTGCCATCATCAGCGTCATCTCAGTCTGTATGAACACGCCCATGACCTTCGAACACTACCCTCCTCTGCAGTACGTGACCTTTACCCTGGACACTCTCTTGATGTTTCTCTACACAGCAGAGATGATCGCCAAGATGCACATCCGGGGGATTGTCAAGGTGAGTGTTTCCATGTTATTTAAGCTCAAAACAAAAGCACACTGAATTCATTTAATGTTTTCATGTTAATTTCAGTCAAATAAAACATCTCTTTATTTTATCGATATTGAAGTCCTTTTAAGAGGGTATAATTCCAGATATTGGCAAAAACACGATACATTTAAGAGTATTATAAAAGTGAAGTCAATCGTGTAAGGCATAAAGTCTTGGAATATCTGAGAAGCAGCTACGTGGCCCCACCTCCAGCTTCCTGAAGGCCAGAGGAGGGTCTTTCATGCCACCTACAGGGTGATCATGCCACCTAAGCCAAGGAGGCACCTGTTGCTTTATGGAATGCAGAATAAGCGTTATATGTGATAAATTTGCAGTGTGATGATAAAAGGGAGGATCTCATTTGCCTGAGGCATACTAAAGATGTAAAGAGGTAAAAAGAGAGACTTGAAATGGAAAGGAATTCCAAGACTGTAAGACAAGAATGTGTAGCATGAAATTGGTGCCATTGGGAGACAATAAAGAAAGAAATGAAAGAAAAAGAAATAAGAAAAGAAGGGAAATTTCTATCCTGGGGAATCTCTTCCTCCTGTGACACTAACCTTTATAGAGGTTAAATGGAAATCCCAAATGAACTTTCTGGCCAGCCCAATAATCTCATCTCAGTATTATAGATGGTGCTGTCTCTAAAGTATTTTGATGGGTTTACTTGCTAAGTCATGTCTGACTCTTGTGACCCTGTGGACTGTCCATGGGATTCTCCAGGCAAGCATACTGAAGTGGGTTGCTGTTTCCATCTCCAAAAACTATTATAAGTTGTGCTATTTAGAGAGTCAGTGGTACAATGAAACAGCAGAATGGGTATTAGGGTTTGACAAATGAAAGTTTTGACTCAAATTAGGATTTGAGTCTTTTCATTTATTGGCTGTATAAATATCTCAATGGAAGTAATTGTGATGGAGAAGAGCCTTATTTTGTACAACATTTTTGAGAATTTAATGAGCTGATGCTTAAGATGTATTTATTGGGTCAACTTCATTGCTTCTCTTTACACATAATACATTGTATGCTGTCTTTAAAAGAGAGGAATCACAATCAACGCCCTACTGTCTTCATTTTTAACTTTTTAAAACATTTTATTAAGGAAATTTTTTAATTTACATGAAAGTAGAGATTATAGTTAGAACGAATACCTATATATAACTCAACATCAGTAGTTATCAATACTTGTCCAGTTCTATTTCTTTTTAAGACAACTCTGAGAAATCAGATTATTTTGGAAACAACTTATGCATTGCCAACTGATAAAATCTTTTTTTCTAAATATTGCGTTGGGTACAGTTAGCAATAATTTCTTATTGTAGGCCAATACGCAATCCATATTCATGATGCCCCCCTTGTCATGAGTATTTTCTTTTAGAGTTAACTTCTTTGAGTCATGACTCAAAAAAGCAGCACAAAATGTATTTTTTTGGGTTTGATGTTTGAATATTTTATCATGTTAAGGGATTAAACATAAATTTCAACTTTTGAGAGTTGTATCATGAACAGCTTTTACATTTTGTTGAATGATTATTTTTCCCTTTGACTCATAATAATGTGGCTTTCCTAGTAATCAAACCATCCTTACATTCCAAGAAAAAACCTGGCTGGGTCATAACACAGTTTTGTTCTGTTTTAATATACTATTTCATTATATTTGTTATTACTTTTCTTATTTAAATTTTGTTTAATCTCTATCAGGCTTGATATTAGCTATTCAGTGTATATATATGCTGTGTATATGTACTTTTGTGCTCTAAAATAATCTGAGTAATCTTGAAACTGTTTTAGCTTGAAACATTTGGTAGAAATCTCCTGTGAAACCATTGTATCCTAGTACTTTTTTGATGGGACTCCCTTTCTTTAAATGGGTTTGTTTAGACTTGCTTGGTCTTTACTTGATGAAATAAATTTTTTTAAAGAAATTGTCCACCATTAAGTTTAACTTATTAATAGTGAATGTTTACAATGTACTGATTTCCAACTAAAATATTTGTACAGCTTTTTTTCAAAAATGAAAATTTGTGAAGAAAAGAGTAACCTGATGCTTAAAATAGAACATGATTTACACATATACTTTATTTGGGTCGATAGACTCAAATCCTGTGTCCCTGGAAAGGCTAATCTTCAGGGAAAAAATAGGGAAGAGAAGGTAGTGATGCACTTAACACTTAACAGTTGTTAAAGAGATAAAGAATGCCAGCACAAGATTTAGCCCCCAAGAACTGTGGAGCTGTATGCACACCCTACCTTTTGCAGGTTGTGGACAATGGCAGTGTTTCCACTGCATACATGCAGATACACAATAGTGGTTCTTCTAATTACACAGTGACTGGGGCAAGTATTTTTGCAAATGTGCATAGTGAACATTTGTATGGTGAGAATTCAGATAGTGAGAGATCAGTATTTTGTGGAAAACGCTCTAACAGTGGTCTGAAAAAGTGATAGGGGAAAGGGGGCACCAAAAAATAGTGACAAAATCTGTTTGGGGCTGCCCAGAAAAGTCTTGAAGAAAGAGAATGTTGAAGTCTTGTCTTGAAGGATAAGGAGGTGTGGGCTATGGCTGGTGTCATGCGGAGGGAAGTAAAGGATTTCACGGAGAGAGGAAAGCAATGCTCTGAGACACACAGCCTTGGAACAGACTGGAGCCTTGGGGTGCTCTGTGTAGTCTTAGTCAGGAGTAGCAGATGGTATGCCCAGGGAACAGCAGGGGAGGACCCTGGGAAGGGAGACCAGCTGCATCTTGGAGGACCCTGCGGCCTTGTGAGGAGCTCAGACTTCCTTCTGTGGTCAGTTAAGAGGCATGGGAGATCGGAGTACGAGTGACATAGTTTGATTTGTATTTGAGAAGTTCATGGTGGAGATCACACGCTCCGTGCACTGCAGGAGAGAGAAACTGAAGCACAGAGGCCTTCCGGCAAAAAATGTCCTTCGAAAGTTTCATTAAAGGCATGTATCTGCTTGAAGGATTTCACATCTCTTATAACATTTCCCAAGCCTGACTATATCTGCCAATTAATTTTCACTCCCCGATCATTTGTTTCTAATTGACTCTCCCACGAATTCCTGTTCTGAGAAGCATTGCAGCTCGACCAAATCCCTACGGGCAAAAATAAAGCATTGGGGTGATATATGTTTGTGTTTTTGTGAAGCATTCCATGTAGTGCAGACTGTGAAGTCTTCAGACAATTCTCAGTTGTCTATTTTTCATCTGGCAACAGACCTGGCTAAAAAGTAGCATGCGTCCTCTGAGCATTGTTGAAGTAATAAATAATAATGCTAAGACACAGTGACAGATGGTCCCTGGGAATGCAGAACAATAAATCATGTGCTTATGAAACTACTCCCATGCATATTGTTTTGTGACTGCAAACTATATCCCTATGAATGTCTTCAGGTAAATGTGTTTGTTTTCTCTGCTTGTTAAATCCTTGCATAGCAATTTAAGTTTCTCTCTTCTACTGTATAATTGATTGGCAGCCTCCAAGTGTTTACCTTTATAAAGATTGATAGACAACTCTTGAATAACTCATCTCCTCGGCACCAGCCTGCTGATTTCTGCCCATAACTCAAGCACTCTCTCCTCTTCAGTTCTTGTTGATGCAACAAGCAAATTAAAAGACCTTTCTTTCATATTGGGAGACATTACAGTTTCTCAAGTACCAGTGGGCCTTCATGTGTGTTAGTTTCTATTTCCATATTTTGGAAGCAGGGGGGAGGGACAATTTATTATTTGCAAGTATTATAACTTGAACATGAATACAGTAGGATTTTAAAAGGATCTGGACATACTGATACATTGAATCATAGCACCATTTAACCAGTTATGGTGAAGAGTCTTTGAAAATACAAACTGAAAAAGAGACAATGAGTTAAACGTCTCAGACACAAAGTGCAGCATGAGATTATGTTACTGAACCAAACTTGGGTCTGTTCACCTTCACCCAGTAAAGCCAGTCTGCTGACACGGGGTTGTGGTCAAGGCAAGTACAGTGTTTACTTCAGAGCCCAGCAAGGAGTATGGGCAGCTAATGCTAAAAGGACCCAAACTCCCAGAAGGGTTTCAGGGAAGGGATTTTAAAGGTCAGATGAGGAAAAGGTCAAGGAGTGCCTGACCAGCTCATGGAGCTGGTGGTGTGGTAACTACCTTCTGGTTCCAGCTAGTCTGGGTCTAGGTGCTGGTCAGCATGCCGTTAACTTCTTTCACCTTGTGGGATTTTAGTAACTGCAAAACAACTCAAGGATGTGGCTCAGAATTTTATCTACAGCCCTGGAAGAAGAATTACAGGTCCTTGACTTTGTTTTATGGTTCAGCTATTATTTGGCCTTATTAAACTGTTTTTCTATGTTTCTATATTTTCTCACTTTCCTGATTGAGTTTGCTCTTTAGAACTCCAGGAAGGCCTAGGAGGTTAGAGCTTTTGTATGAACAAAATGTGGGGGACACAGCAGGGTCCCGCTTATCTTCAGTTATACTTCAAAGCACCAGGTTTCAGAGCCTGTATTCTGTTCATGAAAAGGTATTTCGTCCTTACGGAGCCTTAGTGAGTATTGATAATGGTTGATATGATTTCAATTTCAATTCAGTCATATTTGCAATCTCATTACAATGCAAAAATTATATAAACCTTGTGCTGCTGTGCTTAGTCATGTCTGTTTTGTGACCCCATGGACTGTAGCCCACTAGGCTCCTCTATCCATGGAATCCTCCAGGCAATGCTATTTCCTCCTCCAGGGGATCTTCTCCATCCAGGGACTGAACCTCTGTCTCTTGCATCTCCTGTACTGGCACTCAAATTCTTTACCATGGTGCCACCTGGGAAGCCCATATTAAACTTTGACCCAATTCCTATTTATGTGGCATATCAGCTTTGCTAATTCAAACTATACTAATCTGAGAAATATGCAAAAATTATCTAATAATTTCATCTGTGATCTTTCATGATTATTCAGGAGAAGAGTCTTAACTTTAAGGTATTACCTTTCAATGTACTACATCTTTCTCTTTTTGCTACAAAGAATCATTCCTTTAAAGGTACAGTATTAGTAGTTTCAGTGAATGGATAGATGCACGGATGCATTCATGAAGCATAAGCATTGACTTCTTACTGGCTGCACTGTAATCTGCTGCTGCTGCTACTGCTGCTAAGTCGCTTCAGTTGTGTCCGACTCTGTGTGACCCCATAGATAGCAGCCCACCAGGCTCCCCGGTCCCTGGGATTCTCCAGGCAAGAACACTGGAGTGGGTTGCCATTTCCTTCTCCAATGCACGAAAGTGAAAAGTGAAAGGAAAGTCGCACTACAGAGGCTCAAAAGACGTGGTTCATATGCTTGTCTCATCATTCATTTAATACGATGGTGCAAGGTAGTGGGAATACCGCCTGAAATTGTCTAAAGTTTCAAGATACTATTAATCTTCAGAGCAAACTCAAACATTGACAGTGGAGTGGAAGACAGACCGTTTTTAAAAAATGCAGCACCAGAGAATATGTTTAGAGAAGATTTAAGTAGGAAACCCAAACTACAGAAACTAAAATATAAGTTAATTAAATAGCTAGGTGGGAGTTACAAAGGACTATTCTGTCTGTTACACGGTGTGAACCTTATTTATATACATGAGCTGAGTTGCTGTTGGTTGCTTGATATAGGAGCAAAAGCACTGATTAGAGTGGGCCGTGGTCAGACCAAAGTCTGGAGGAGAAAACTGGCACAGACTGCAGGGAATTTTTTAGGAAGACAGAACAGCATGCAGGACAATGAATGCTAAAGGGCAAAAGGTTAAAAAAAAAAAAAAGATGGGAAAAATCTGAGTGTGATTGGCCTTTGTATCTTGGATCACTATTACCCAGCTCAAAGGTTTTTATAAATATTGAATGACTCCTCGAAACCAAAACCCAAAAAATACTGTGTAAAACTTCTGCTCAGTGGATTATTTCATGTTTTATACCAGGAAAGTTAAAAGAAGCTAGTTTTAATTGACCATTCCATGCAATCTAGAGTGTGGTGGTCTTGTTGGGACAGGCAGATACCACTCTGAATTTCTGGAACATCCACCACAGAGAACATTCCAGATAATTCAACTCAAATGACTTCATAATTCAGAAATATATTTCTGTATTATACAGTAGAACTTTTTTTGCTAAAGCAGTTTTCATGAGGTCATTAGAAGTTAGAATGTGCTTGCACTGTTGCTGTTCAGCGGCTAAGTCGTGTCGGAGTCTTTGCGACCTCATGGACGGCAGCACTCCAGGCTTCCCTGTCCTTCACTATCTCCCAGAGTTTGCTCAGATTCATGTCCATTGAGTCAGTTGTGTGTTTGCATGCTTTTGTTTTATTTGGAATCCAGCCAGAACTTCTAAAATGACTTAAAATAATCCATCCTTTGATAGAGTTCAAAATATACTCAAGTCAGCTTTTCAACATCAATTTCCTTCACCTATAAATCTATATAGTAAATAAAAATTCAGCCAACTCTGTTACTGATGACTTTACATTGTAAATTTGTGAGGCTCATATTTTTCAAATTTGACTTTATTCACACCAGCTGAGTGATTTTTGCTAATGCTAGAATTTTCACCTTTTAAAAAAGTTAGCTTTGAAAGATCTATTTTTAAAATGTAACACATGACTATTAGTCAAAAGGCATATGTATGGATATTCTGGAAAAATTATGTCTCTTTTCCACCTTTGGCTCCTTGCCACTCTGTTCCCCTCCCTGGGAAATACCATTATTTATCCTCATTTTTTATATTTTAAATAACCCTCAATATAATGAAAAGCTCTCAACTTGTATCTAATTGAATATAATTTGTTACTAAGGCAAATTATGAGCAACAGGAGGTTAACTGTAGTGATACTACGTGAAACATTTTTTAATTTTTAAACAGGAAAAAAAATACTATTTGGGAAAAGTCTTATATAAACTTATTTGAGTGCTTGTGTACCCAATAATCTGTAATTATTAATATTCTCTTTCTTGGCTAACATTTACATTTAATTGTTCCTATTTTAAAATAGTTCTCTGCTGAGCCTCATAAAATTTCTGTGTTCATTTAGTAATTATTTTACATTTTTTAAAAAAATCACATTTATGCCTAGTTCTTAAAATAAAGATCAAGTGATATTTTTTCACTTTTTTGCTCAACATATAAGTAAAGAACATATTTGTTTAATAAAAGTTGATTTGAAAATATATACTTTAATTTTTCTGTATGCATGCATGCATGCTAAATTGCTTCAGTTGTGTCCAATTTGTTGCAACTCTATGGACCATAGCCCGCCAGGCTCCTCTGTCCTGGGATTCTCCAGGCAAGAATACTGGAGTGGGTTGCAATGCCCTCCTCCAGGAGATCTTCCTAAGCCAGGAGTCAAACCTGCATCTCTTACGTCTCCTGCATTAGGAGATGGGTTCTTTACCACTAGCACCACCTGGGAAGCCCATTTTTCTGATAACACTTATCGAAATAGAATATATGTGCATTTTACATTTCTTAAAAAGTAACTGAGAATATAAGTTACATAAGGACAAGTGTTTTTGTTTTATTTACTTCTGTTATCACTAGTGCCTGAATGCTGCCTAGAGCATAGAAATGTTCTGTTTACTGAGTGAATGAATTAACAGATTTGTTCACTATGTCAAACAAAACTTAAGGGAAATTCCAAAGTGCAACTTAAACATTTGTATTTTATTATCTTTTAGGATGGTAGTCAAAATTAGACTCATTTTATATTGGTTATATTGTCTATTTTTAGTTCTACAATTAATTCATATTTTAAATTGTGCAGTGTACAAGGCAAATTTAATGCTTATGGTAGATTTCTCATGAGATATTGAAGACAGCTATATTATCCCTTAATTATTTGCTCTATACTTAACATGCACATATGTGAATACATAACCAGTAGCATTTTATGATATAGTTTTTATCTTCTTAAGATATGATCATATGATGATCATAATGCTAATTTAATAGGTCATTGTCCTATTAGTCACCCAAACCCCAAATTTGCTTTTATAACTCTTGTGGGTCTTCTTGAGTACACACCAAGTCTGGTTGATTCTTGTGCCAGTGGTAAAATTATCTGTGCATTCATTTGAGAAGTAGCATTGTTTTCTCTTAACTCTCCACAGGATTAATTTTCCCACCATTATTATAACTTTATTATAAATTAGTTGGCCTTATGTGTAGTATTAACTGGGTGTGTACTTAGCTGTATATCTACACAAGGTGTGTGTGTGTAGTTGGTGTGTATGTATGTGTGTGTTTCACTCGGCATTATACATCCTCTTATATAAAGTACATGCTTACCCAGCTAACTAAGCTGGGCTTAAACTTCATATCTGAATCATATAACTTTCATTAAGTGAATTATCATCCATTAGCTTTAGATTTGCAAACAACAAATTATTTCTGGAAACCTCTGAAGGAAACTTTCTGACAATCTATTTGTTACTCCTGGCAGAAGGTTCTCAAAATTACGTTCTTTTCCTAAATATCCTGCAACATATTTTACCATTTTATTGAAAGTCTTGGTCTTCTGTTCCTATTTTTATTTTCTAACCAATTCACTCAGAGCTGGTAACCATGTGACTGGATTCAGAACTGAGTTTCACAGATTACTACAGAACTAGTGACTTAATTGTGCAGTCCTGAGCAAGCTATTGAAGGCTTTCTTTCTAGTTAAAGTTTTGCAATTTCAACCTCACAGGATGTACTGTTTTGTTATTTGAAAGGAAAGTTTTTTCCTAAAAGTCCCATTTTATAAAAATGATGCATCGCAGTGTCAGAATAGACTCACTGTTAAAAGGTGAAAGTAGCATGCCTTCTTTTTCTCTTTTATACTTATAATCCCAGTTAAAGTCAATATATGTTTATTTCAAAAATGAAGGCACATTTCTTCATCCTCACCTCTAATTCAGTTCAAGGTGAATTACTGGTTAATTCTCTACTGATGATGGTTGTTCCCAGAGATTCAAAGTCCTTCACTGACCACTGTATCCTCTTGGTTCTTGTAGGAAGAGTTGGTTTTAGGACCTGAGCTGCTTATTAAGTAGGATGACCTCTGGCTTCTTATGTGGCTAAGAGTAAAAATAGGGATGTTTTCTCTTTGCATGAATTTAAAATTTTACATGCACAGTTCTGCAGTTACTTGTGTTTTAGAAATTATTTTCCTCGTATATAATGTCATTTAAAATGCGGAAAGACTTTCCTTTTGAAGGTCTGTTCAGTTATGATACAAAAATTGTAGGTAGCTTATATCAAATTAACACTTGATTATTCTCTCCACAGATTTTTTTGAAATTATTTATTTTATCTGATAACGCCATGTGAAATTTATTTTTAGGGGGATAGTTCCTACGTGAAAGATCGCTGGTGTGTTTTTGATGGATTTATGGTCTTTTGCCTTTGGGTTTCATTGGTGTTACAGGTAATTAAACACTTTTAACTTACATGGGTATATTTTCCAAAATGGGCATTATTTTGCATTGAAAATCTAAGTTGATATATTAAAGAATATATGTGTGTGTGTGTGTGTGTGTGTGTATAATGTGATTGGGTAATTGTCTAGAAACACTTTTAATGTTTATTGATTTTTAAAAGCCTGACATTTTTAATCATCATCAGTCAGATGTTTGAATTATTTTTCAATCAGAAATAAAAATCAGTACCATACAAGATTATTTCTCATTAAACAGACATTAGAAATATATTCATTGAAATAAAGGGAAAGAACATGGAGTGAGGTTTCTGTATTTGCAGAATAAAAATTTGAATTAAAAAATCAAAAGTCCAGTCTTTTAGGTGACTAAATTCTCACTAAAAATAGCTAAAATAATATAAATACATTGGGGTATATGTTGGTTAGCATAAATAGTGTATTGGAAATGGAAAATTCCTTACTTTGAGCAACGGGGAACATGTATTAAAAAGGCCTGAAGGAGAGATTTTATTATAAACAGTATAATTCATTCCCGGGCACTCATTCAGGCTTGATTTTGTATTTAATTCAAATTTAATTCATTAAAAATTTCAGAATAAAATAAATTCATCCTCCATCCCAGAGACGCATCGTGGTTCGTATTGATAAGCTGTTCTTATTTTCATAAAGCTCACGTCTCTAACAATTAATTTCATCCTGCATATTAAATGTGTTCTTTTCCATTTAGTAACTGTTGTAGGATTGACAAACATTTTCTAATTATCCTCTCGCCTCTGCTGGTAAATGGAATTCTTTTTCATAATATTTTTATTAACCCTTCCTCCATTAACCTATGTTCTAGATACTCAAAAAGTTCCACCAAAGACTGTTAGTAGTGAGGAAAACTCAGCATACTTACCCCAGTTTTGTATTAAAAACTGTGCCCTGATGAATCATTGAGGAAATGAACAAGATTAATGGCACTTTCATTCATTCATGTATTTGTTTCTCTTAAGAGAGCTATAGCTTCAAAATATACTCCAAAGAAAGTTATTTTTGGTGGATGATACTGTGGGAGCATAGCTCAGGTTCATGTACGACGTCCTGTGATGCGGTCTGTGTGTATCTTCACTGCAAGCCGTGCTATGACGCCGTGTGATGCTGTTTTTGCTATGTGTTGTGCTGTGTAATGCTGTTTGTATATCCTGACTACACGCAATTTGCTGAGCGAAAGTCTGAGTTGTCTGTTCACCTCTGAATTTGCAGGTGTTTGAAATCGCTGACATAGTTGATCAGATGTCTCCTTGGGGCATGTTGCGGATCCCACGGCCACTAATTATGATCCGGGCATTCCGGATTTATTTCCGATTTGAGCTACCAAGGACGAGAATTACAAATATTTTAAAGTAAGCACTGCTTTTACATAAATTAAGGGGAAATGTTTATGACATTTTTTGGTAAGTTTTACCTACTCTATTTTTTTCTCCTAGGCGATCCGGAGAACAAATATGGAGTGTTTCCATTTTCCTCCTTTTCTTTCTGCTTCTTTATGGCATTTTAGGAGTTCAGATGTTTGGGACATTTACCTATCACTGTGTAGTAAATGACACGAAACCAGGGTAAGTTTATCTACTAACTGTACTTTAACCTAGTGATTTACAAGGATGTTTCTGCAGTTTTCATGTGAAAAACCTGTGTCTCAATTGTTTTAAAAGTATTTGTGTGCTCTCCATGGTCTGTGTTACAACTGGGAGACTAATACACACACATACATCCAAAGACTTTATTTGTAAAAGCCCAATTTGGTAATACTCCAGGCTTCCATCAACAGGTAAATGGATTAACAGGTATAGCTATACGATGACTGTGAAAGTGTTAGTTGCTCAGTCATGTCCAACTCTTTGCAACCCCATGGACTGTACCCCACAAGGCTCCTCTGTCCATGGAATTCTCCAGACAAGAGTATTGAAATGGGTAGTCATTCCCTTTCCCAGGGGATCTTCCTGATCCAGGGATCAAACACAGGTCTCCTACATTGCAGGCAGATTCTTTACCGTCTGAGCCACTAGGGAAGCCCACTTAGAGTAACTACTGTTTGGCAATAAAAAAAAGTATGAGATATTGATATTCAGAATATCTTGGGTGAATCTCAAGATCGTTATGTTGAGTGAAGAACCTGGATGAAAAAGTACATATTCTCTGATTTCCTATATGTAAGATTCTAGAAAATGCAGACTTATCTATGACAATGGAAGGAAATCATGGCTTGCCTGGGCATAAGGGTTGGGGTAGGAATAAGAGATGATGCAAGGGCATTAGAAAACCCTGGGGATTGGTCAGTATGTTCATTATGTTGATTGCGGTTCTGTGTATACAGGATTTCTCAAGCTGTTCTTTTTAACATGGGCAGTTTATTGTATGTCAAGTATTTGTTATTGTTGTTGTTACTGCGACTATTTAGAAATGTTTCAGCGTGAAGTAGGAATCTGATTTTCTTCATATCCCCACACTACTTACTGGGTGTCATTACTCACAGTATTAAATCCTGCCTTTCTCATTTGCTAGTTCCCTGTCTATGTTTGGTTCTGTAGCTATGGTCTCTTTTGTGCTTGATTGGCCTATCTAATGATCCCCTCATCAGTATCACGCTCTGAAAGTGAAAGTGAAAGTGAAGTCTCTCAGTCTCTTTGTGACCCCATGAACTGTAGCCCACCAAGCTCCTCTGTCCATGGGATTCTCCAGGCAAGAATACTGGAGTGGGTTGCCATTTCCTTCTCCAGGGGATCTTCCGACCCAGGGATCGAACCCAGGTTTCCCACATTGCAGGCAGACGCTTTAACCTCTGCACCACCAGGGAAGCATGGTGTTACCCAGTTAAATACTAACGTGTCTGTATGCCTTAGGTCACCTTTCCGGACCCCAGCCTCACAGGGCGCTCAGGACTCTGTTTCCTGCTTCTTATAGGCATGGAAACCCAAGCTCTTGGCTACTGAGTCCTTAGTCCTCGTCGATACCATGGTTTAATCAACTCATGTGTTTCTCTCGTTCTAGTTCTTGCTTTCCTCTTCCATGTTGCCATTTTGGAATATATGTTTTCTTTCTTACAAGCCCAGGTGTGTATGTGTGTTCAGTCGCCCTAGTGAAGTCATGGTTAATGATATATTATATTTAGACGGATAAAAACATAATGACAGATTGATAAAGAAGCAGAAATGAAGAAAAGGACAGAGGAAGAAAAGCAAGCTGCTAAATAAAAGCAACAAAGGAGAAATGGGTAAAAAAAATAGACAAGCCACGTTAAAAGTGGAGAAAAGCAATGAATTAGTACAAACACAGGGTAGGAGACTTGAAGGAAGTGGTGAGTGACAGTTGACTCATGTGGGCGAGGGAAGAGATGCATAGAGGGAAACCTGTGGGTAGGTTTCTTTTTAAGTGCATGTGGGCTGCAGAATGTGTCTAGATTGTTCCATGAATGAATATGAAGGTGGAAAAAGATATCCTGCGGGCAGGAGACAATAGAGGAGAAGTGAGGGGAAGGAAAGCTTCTGGGTGAGGAAGCGGCTGTGTGCTAACAGCGGTGAATTCAGGAGCCTGGTTTAAAGGTCCCATTTTTGTTCGAATTGAAAGGCAAGACTTCTCAAATGTGTTAACCCAACTAGGAGATTAGGCATCGTACTGCAAACTTAACTTTGACGGAGAGAATAGACTACAAATGGGGAAGATGGGTGTGAGTATTATCTGAACTCACGGCCCCTGAATCATTCAGTAAGTCCTGTCAGCCAGCTCCATGCTGTACTCAGGACTCAGAGATGAATGTCTGAAAAAAAATAATAAAAAGCTTCTCATATTCTGAGTCTTAGCTCCAGCTCATTACATTATCCTTAAAAAAAAAAAAAGTGTACTGTGAAAAATCTCATACGTGTTGGCAGACATTTCAGCTACTCGAGACATAACAGTGATGGGGAGATGTCTGCATTTTTCTTTCTTGGATTTGTGTAATCAAATCTGTGCAGTCACGTTATGTACACACCCATGTATTTTGCCTTCTCTTTACGTGATTCTTCATTTACTATTTAAGAAGAAGATATGTAACTGGCCACACGGTTTTATGAGCAGTGGTACTCATAAAAACAGTTTTCAGAAGTTGGATGACTTACTTCAAGGACCAACCATTTATGCCATTTTTTTTCTTTTGTATTTTCAGTTCAGTATTAACTGAGTTTTAAAAGTCTCACTCTCAAGAAGAAAATGTGTTGATACCATTTACCATCTCCAGCCTAGACATTTAATTTGCTTTATTTTTAGAGACTCAAACCACGTCCAGAGTCAGAATGAAACACATACAAATCCCAACTGAAAAGAATTTTCCAACTTTTTGTGTCCTTTTGCTGCCTCTTAACTCGGAATTTCTCATAAACATCTCTGAGTCACAGACACTAAGCTCTACGGTATGATGCTCTGCTTCCAGAGATCAGAGTTGCCAGGTGCTGTCACGACCTCGTTTATCATCGGCGTTGTCTTTTAACAATTGTTCCAATTTCTGCTTAATTGATTTGCACACATGGTAGCCAAATAACAGGACAGCTTTCAGGCAGAGATATGTCTGTTCAGAGACCTGTATGTCCTAGGCTTCAAGGCTGACCTCTGGAATTGGTTATGTTAATCTGTGAAGCAGACAGGGCAAATAAAGCAGGAACTCAGTCAGTACCTGCAGTGTTGCTTTTGAATGGACCCAGTTTCTTCTAAAGCAGATAGATGGGCATCTCAGCTGTGTCCTCTATAGCAGGGGTCCTCAACCTCCTGGATCTAATGCCTGATGATCTGACGCAGAGCTGATGCCCTAATAATAGAAATAGAGTGGACACGATAAAGGTCATGTGCTTGAATCATCCCCAAACTTCCCCCCTCCACCCCCCGGTCCATGGAAAAATTATCTTCCACGAAACTGGTCCCCGGTGCTGGAATGGTGGAGTAACGCTTCATTTATAACATTGCTAGTAAAGTTTTAGCTTCTTCTCCAGTAATGAATGGTGACCTAAGGCCGTTACGGAACAAATAATGGGATTTGACTAAGCAACACAGTTCCTATCCTAAAGAGAGTTGAGAAGACCAGTGGCCTGTGGCGGAATCAGGTATTGCAAACTGCCAAATGTGATGGCAGAAATCCCCCTGAAGCTAAAAGAGGAACATGTAAGAAGGAGCTGCTAGGTGAAATAGAACAGATGAAGATTTTCCTGACACCTTATTATCATTCCTGAGAAAGGAGAGAAATTTATTCATGGCTTGGTATCAAATAATGACATCTCATCCCCAAGAATGAGATAATTAGCAAAAGCAAGGAAATGTAAATGTTAAGCATATAAAAGTTTACTGTGCAGAGAGCAAGATTCAACCCGGAGCTCAGGTTAATGTTTGTGATGACTGAACCATCCTCTCTGAGACCAGAAGGTAGGGGACCACACATCACAGGCACCCTGGACTATTCTGGTTCTTCCCTGCTGCTGCAGAGTAATTATGGATTACTTCCTTTGGGACTTAAGGAGAATCTCAGTTATGGACAGTTCATTTTGTGCTTCCCCCATCTAGTGGGTTTTCCTGGTGGCTCTGATTATAAAGCATCTGTCTTCAATGCAGGAAACCTGGGTTTGATCCTTGGGTTGGAAAGATGTCCCTGGAGAAGAGAATGGCAGCCCAATCCAGTATTTTTCCCTGGAGAATCCCATGGGCAGAGGAGCCTGGCAGGGTTACAACCCATGGGGTCACAAAGAGTTGAACACAACTGAGTGACTCAAACACATCCATCCTACTGGATACTTTTGGTCTTCCCTGGTGGCTCAGATGGTAAAGCATCTGCCCACAATGTGGGAGACCCAGGTTCGGTCCCTGGGTTGGGAAGATCCCCTGGAGAAGGGAATGGCAGTCCACTCCAGTATTCTTGCCTGGAGAATCCTACGGGCAGAGGAGCCTGGCAGGCTACAGTCCATGGGGTCGAAAAGAGTTGGACACGACTGAGTGACTTCACTTCACTTTCCATCCAGTGGCAGCTTTTAGGACTTGGTGGGATTTTATAAAATATCTCTAAGACCAGAGATGATATAAAGTTGGATTCGGGGATAGTTTTCTATACTAGCCCAAATAAAATTTAAGTATTCCTTTTAGAGTACTTAGAAAATAAGTGAATGGTTGTTTTATCAAACATTGTTTTGTTCACAAAACAATGAGATTTTTTAAAAACGGAAAAGTCAGAAGAATTAAAGATAGAAACATGGTGAAACTTAAGAATATTAATTTTTAATTTCCATGGACTTTATCAAGAGAGGATTTTGTACAATATGTAAAATCACAAGTGCCTCAGATTCACGCAAAGGACTGTGAAGTCTTCTTGACTTATATTTAAACAGTTTTTGAAAAGATGAGGAAAGATTACTCTGTTTAACTTACAGGATTCATGCCGAGGTGTCTGCCAAGTGGGAGGTATAAGAACAAGTTGGGATATTGGAAATATTTTCTTTATAATGTTTAAGAAATAAAAGTGCTCTGATAATATATGTACGATAGATTTCTAACTAAATTAATAGCAATGGTTATGGAGCACCTATTATACTGCAGATATTTTGCTCATGTAACTGCTTTTTTAGAACAAAGCTTACATCTGCCAGTGCAGGAGACGTAAGAGACGCAGGTTCTATCCCTGTGTCGGGGAGATCTCCTGGAGGAGGGCATGGCTACCCACTCCAGTATTCTTGCCTGGAGAATCCCATGGACAGAGGAACCTGGTGGGCTACAGTCCGTGGGGATCACAAGAGTTGGACATGAATGAAGTGACCGAAGCGACTTAGCACCCATCTATGCAAGCATTTGAAAGAAGGGGAATTAACCGACATGTGTGCTTAAAGTCGTATCTTTCTGACACTACCAAGCGGTGATTTCCACAGTTAGAGCCTTTTCCTTGGGGTGTGCTTGTGGGTGTCCAAAGGACCAGCGTAAAATGTGGCAGTTGTTTAAACATCCCTGAGATGTGTGAATTCTCTGGGTTGCCACTAATGAAGAGCCGAATCCTGAAGGAATAAGCATAGAGTTTTGTTCTGACCGAGACACAACTGAACCAGGCGTGGTGTGTGTGTGAGTAAAATTAAGTATGTCTTTATAGGAATTTGTGTATATGCTCGTGCGTGTGCCTGGTGGCCTCAAGCAGCTAAGGGATCATGCAGTTAGGCATCAGACTTTCGAGAAAACATGCTATATAAGGGGCAGGAAGCAGCAAAATGAATTTAGGAAGATATTGAAGAAAAGAAATGTGACCCAACATCCCTGTCTCAGTGTGTCCATAAGCAGAGGAGATTGAGACTGTCCTCAGGCTGATCCCCATTTAGAAACACTGATGTAGTAGGAAATGACATACTAAAATCAAGGGCTTATAAGACTTGTGAATTCTCTAAGCTAAACTTGGGCCTCCTATATGAGCCCTGTCACTTATCTCAGATAGCATCTACTTGGGGCTCCTTTTAAGGCCAGCCCGCAGTGGGATTCCGTATCCACCATTCCGGTGGTTATATCTATTCACTACCAAGAAAAGCATTGCATAGCTAAATCCTTCACATCAACTTCAATTCCAGCTTATCCTCCAAAAAGATGAAAAGGAGTTATATCACCAGTCATCTAAAAAAAACCCTCATATTATTTCCAGAGCTAAATCACTGCGTCACCTCTCTCTGTCCAGTGTGACACCTTTAGTTCCTTCAGTCTCGCCTTGCTTATCTGGTTTTCTGTCTAAACTGCACATCTGACAACGCAGAAGAAGGCTGAGTGTCATTTCTGAGGCTCACATACAGTACTTTTGTACCATATGGAAAATGACTGTCGTCGTTAGCTGTTGCTTAGAAGCAGAGAAGTAACATTTGTGGCCACAGTAGGAGAAGGATTTGTGAATAACACAGAATCCCCAGACAAGTTTACATGCCTTGCAAATCTGCAGGAAAATGCCTTCCTTTACTTTCCTGGGTCTTGGTCTTTTATGACAAAAGCCATCATGGCAATAATGCTCTTATAAAGAGCTTTGTGCGGACTTAGAGAACTTGTGGTTCCTGGAGAAGGATGCAGGGAACGGATAGTGAGGGAGTTTGGGATGGGTATGTGCACACTGCTATTAACATGTTTTAAATGGATAACCAACAATGTCCTACTATATAGCACAGGAAACTGTTTAATGTCATGTGGCAGTCTGGATGGGAGAGGAGTTTGGGGGAGAATGGACAACATGTATATGTGTGACTGAACCCCTTTGCTGTCTACCTGAAACTATTACAACATTGTTAATTGGCTCTACTCCACTATAAAATAAAAAGTTTAAAAATAACATAAAGCGCTTCTGTGTGGGTGAATCTCATGCCATTTGAGAATGTTCAATATGGCCTTAATGTGGCGCATACCATTCATGAATCAGGAATCTTAAATCCGTGTCCACATACAGCAAGTATCAATGGGGAGTGATTACATTATGCATTGTAATCTACTCACTTGTTCAAAATGTCAAATCCTTTTTTTGTGTTGTTTGCAGAAATGTAACCTGGAACAGTTTAGCCATCCCAGATACACACTGCTCCCCAGAACTGGAAGAAGGCTACCAGTGCCCCCCAGGATTTAAATGCATGGACCTTGAAGATCTGGGACTTAGCAGGCAAGAGCTGGGCTACAGTGGCTTTAACGAGATAGGTCTGTCTCACTGATAAAACACCTTTTCCGTTTCTATTTTACAATGTTTATGAAATAAAGACAATAGTTACATAATTGATAGTTTATGTTCAGACTGTGTATAGGATTTAAGAAATGCAATTGCAAATTTTAATATATTCTACCCTACAGTCTATAATATACAGCCTGTTTCCATATAGATATGCAATAATATCTATATAGAGTTAAATATCTCTTCAATTATTAATTATAGGATTTAAAAATATTTGTTGACTCAAAGAACCCCTTGAGTCAACAGGACTTGGTTTCCTTCCACATTTAACTAGTAGGCAAGGTAAGTCTTAAATAATTGGAATACTAGACATTGATGGGTACGTGAGAGTTGAGAAGTAACTCTGGGAACAGAAGACAGCTAATGAAATACTTAGTGAATGTGCATCAGCTATGTAATAGAAATATGAGGAATGCTTGCGTGTGAATACAATGTGCTCAAATGTGTACATTTATTTGTGGCTTGTCCTGTTAAGTCCTGAAATGTGCCATCACACACAGACTTGGCATCTGGCATTCAGTTGGTATCATTGCATTTGTTACAATTCCATGCATGTTGTGCATACTTCAATATTGAAACAAAAAAACCATGGAATTCTAAACACATATGTTATGCTCTGAAAATTTGTCCTAGTCGGTTTAGGCAACCACAGCAAAATATCATAGACTGGGTGGCATAGACAACAGAAATGTGCTTCTCCCCAGTCTGAAGGCTGTAAGTCTGGATCAGGGTGCAGCATGGTCAGCTTTGATGAGGCCTCTCTCCTTGGCTTGCAGTCTTCTCTCTGTGTCCTTACGTGAGGGGTTGAGTCAGGGCAGAGAAAGAGATGGGGAGAGAGAGAGGGAGAGAAAGTCCTCTGGTCTCTTCACATAAGGGCACTAATCCCATCATGGGAACCCTATCCCTCATGAGCTGATCTAAACCACATCACCCTCTGAAGTCTCCACCTCCTGATAGCATCACAGTGGGAATTAGGGTTTCAGTATATGAATGGCGGGGGCTGAAGGAGCAGATTCAGACATTCAGTCCATGGCACAACGGTTGGAGTCATTTGAAAATGAATTAATTTTATTTTAAAGTTTCAAGGCCCAGGTATACTTAACGTTCTGGACACTTTTACACAGGACGTAAGAGGAAAGTCTTTTGGTGTGTAACAGGGTGGTGGTTGTACTCTTTTGGAAGCCAGATCTAGGTATTTTTAATCCATCCTGTGGTGTGGTTTCACTTCCCAATGGACCAGCTGTACAATGGGGATTGCATTGCCCCAAAAGAAAACAGCATGTCTGTCCACCCTGGAGGGTAACTGCTTCAAACCCAGCCTGTCCACCTTAACACATCAGGAAGAGTGGCTGATGAATCCTATTCCTACCCTGTGGCTTCAGTCATCACAGCTCATACATAGTGTTATGCAGGATGGCATAATGAACTCTGGGATAACTGTTTGAATTTCAGAAAGGACATGTGAAGCTCTTGCATTGATTGAGGAATACTTTCCAGATATATGAATTAAATCCACAAAGCTTCAGCCTTTGGAGAGAATGTAATACTTGAACTTGGGATGAAAAAAACCAAATAGTTGATATTTCTAAAGAGTGAATTTTGCAAATAGCACAGAAATTTTTATTCTTATATTTTAGTAAAGCTGCATAGTAAATTTCCAGCGTAATAATTGGATGGATAGTCTTCATTTGGGCAGTGATATAGTTGGCTGATTCACAAAAATTTAGAAGGCAACAGATGTGAAGCGTTCTAATTTTCTGTCCTCTCTTATCTGGTTTTGGAACCGATCTTACATCCTTCCCCCTGTCTCAGAAGTGCAAACACTTTTATGGATTATGCCAGTGACTTTCAGGCATGAGTGGGAAACCACAGGTGTGGTTTGGGAGATGAGATATACGGATTTAGTAAGCTGCTCTGCGCAAGCTCCAGAAGTTCTAACAACTGGTGCAGGGCTGGAATGCATGACTGCTTAGGTCCTGTTGCTCTTTCTTTTAGGGGCTGAGTTTGCCCATGTCTGGAATGGAGAGCAGCCAGCATTCAAGGTTAGGCAGCCCTTCAAGGGCAGTGGAACCCAGGGAGGCAATGGAAACCTCCAAGCCTTTAAAATTGTTTGCTAGATGAAATCTCACCCTGATCATTTTAAATGCACCAGTTGTGTTTAAACTCCAATTGCCGCATTATATTCAACTAGATCCATCTTTCTTCACTGTTACTTACAGGGTTTCAACTAATGTAGAGGAACAATACCTCTTTGAGCCAGAAAGTTTACTTCTAAAGTGTGTGGGCTTAAGAAGTCCATTTCTAGGAAGGAATCACCTTTGGGGGTAATCAGTTCAGTTCAGTTCACTCACTCAGTCGTGTCCGACTCTTTGTGACCCCATGAATCGCAGCACGTCAAGCCTCCCTGCTCATCACCAACTCCCAGAGTCTACCTAAACCCATGTCCATCAAGTCAGTGATGCCATTCAGCCATCTCATCCTCTGTCATCCCCTTCTCCTCCTGCCCCCAATCCTTCCCAGCATTGGGGTCTTTCCCAATGAGTCAACTCTTTGCATGAGGTGGCCAAAGTATTGGAGTTTCAGCTTCAGCATCAGTCCTTCCAATGAACACCCAGGACTGATCTCCTTTAGGATGGACTGGTTGGATCTCCTTGCAGTCCAAGGAACTCTCAAGAGTCTTCTCCAACACCACAGTTCAAAAGCATCAATTCTTCAGCACTCAGCTTTCTTCACCGTCTAACTCTCACATCCATACATGACCACTGGAAAAACCATAGCCTTGACTAGACAGACCTTTGTTGACAAAATAATGTCTCTGCTTTTAAATATGCTGTCTAGGTTGGTCATAACTTTCCTTCCAAGGAGTAAACGTCTTTTAATTTCATGGCTGCAGTCACCATCTACAGTGATTTTGGAGCCCCCAAAAATAAAGTCTGACACTGTTTCCCCATCTATTTGCCATGAAGTGATAGGACCAGATGCCATGATCTTCGTTTTCTGAATGTTGAGCTTTAAGCCAGTTTTTTCAGTCTTCTCCTTCACTTTCATCAAGAGGCTTTTTAGTTCCTCTTCATTTTCTGCCATAAGGGTGGTGTCATCTGCATACCTGAGGTTATTGATATTTTTCCTGGCAATCTTGATTCCAGCTTGTGCTTCTTCCAGTCCAGCGTTTCTCATGATGTACTTTGCATAGAAGTTAAATAAGCAGGGTGAGACAGTATACAGCCTTGACGTACTCCTTTTCCTATTTGGAACCAGTCTGTTGTTCCATGTCCAGTTCGAACTGTTGCTTCCTGACCTGCATACAGGTTTCTCAAGAGACAAGTCAGATGGTCTGGTATGCCCATCTCTTTCAGAATTTTCCACAGTTTCTTGTGATCCACACAGTCAAAGGCTTTGGCATAGTCAATAAAGCAGAAAGAGATGTTTTTCTGGAACTCTCTTGCTTTTTCGGTGATCCAGTGGATGTTGGCAATTTGATCTCTGGTTCCTCTGCCTTTTCTAAAATAGAGGAAAACAACAGAATAGGAAAGACTAGAGATCTCTTCAAGAAAATTAGAGCATTTCAAGGAACATTTCATGCAAAGATGGGCTGGATAAAGGACAGAAATGATATAGACCTAAGAGAAGGAAATGGCAACCCACTCCAGTGTTCTTGCCTGGAGAATCCCAGGGATGGGGAAGCCTGGTAGGCTGCCGTCTATGGGGTCGCACAGAGTCAGACATGACTGAAGTGACTTAGCAGCATCAGCAACAGAAGCAGAAGATATTAAGAAGAGGTGGCAAGAATATACAGAAGAACTGTACAAAAAAGATCTTCATGACCCAGATAATCACGATGGTGTGATCACTCACCTAGAGCCAGACATGCTGGAATGTGAAGTCAAGTGGGCCTTAGAAAGTATCACTACAAACAAAGCTAGTGGAGGTGATGGAATTCCAGTTGAGCTGTGTCAAATCCTAAAAGATGATGCTGTGAAAGTGCTGCACTCAGTATGTCAGCAAATTTGGTAAACTCAGTAGTGGCCACAAGACTGGAAAAGGTCAGTTTTCATTCCAATCCCGAAGAAAGGCAATGCCAAAGAATGCTCGAACTGCCGCACAATTGCACTCATCCCACACACTAGTAAACTAATGCTCAAAATTCTCCAAGCCAGGCTTCAGCAATATGTGAACCGTGAACTTCCAGATGTTCAAGCTGGTTTTAGAAAAGGCAGAGGAACCAGAAATCAAATTGTCAACATCCGCTGGATAGGCCCCAACTAAGGCAGGAGTCTTACTGTAGCTCTACTCTTTATTTGCACATTTATCTCCCAAGGATTTAAGTTGCTGGAAAACAGGAAGCATGTCTTTTCATCTTCATGCCTCCAGGGCCTAGACCAATGTCTGCCTCATAGGGAACCCTTTATGAATATTCACCAAGGGACTGAACAAAGTATGTGTTCTCTTGAATTCGTTGGTGATCCATCATATTTGTATTAGGATATGGGGCCATAATAGAGAATTAAGTTGTTTTTTTGTTCTCTTCCCTGATTGCATCTGCTTTTATTGGCAGTGTTTGTTCTTTCTCATGACTTCCGTTTCTATACAAGCTTAATTTGGTCTGTTTGCTTCCTTTTCTCAAATTATGATTGAATTCCACATTATTGTAAAACTAATGGTTAGATAATGAAATGTTGACTTTGAACTATGATAAAAAAAATTTTAACATGGTCACTGTAGTTTAGATTGAAATTGATAACTACTTCCTGATAGGATGTACCTATGTAGATACACAAACTGGTATTTTAGATTATTTGGCAAGTTCTTATGGAAACAAAAAGATAATGTTTCATCCAAAAATGAGGAAATTAATTTTATTAGGCACGTGCGATCATCTCTTTCTGCATGCAGCCAAGTTTAAAACGCAATTAGATGCCTAATTATGCATTTCAATTTGGCCAGTTTACTCTATAGGTAAGTAATCATGATTAATTTAAAAGGAACATGTTTCCTTTTCTTACTAATCCAAATTATTATGCAACACACTGAATTTCAATCATGTATAAAATTTTATTTGTAAGTAGCATTATGTCTTATGAAAATTTAATACTGATGTTGAAAAATTCAATTTTTAAAATATATTCAAAGCCAGAGTCATTAAGTAGAAAAAAATTACAAAGAGCCCCTACTTTAAGACTGCAGAATAAAGACACTTTTTTGTCTCTAAAATCATCCAAGCATTAAAAAGCCTGAGAAACAGAAATGCAATTTCCATATTTAAGGACTCAGAAAAACCTGAAACTAGGAATCCCAACCTGAGAGGACCAGGGTCCAACAGGAAACTTCTTGGAAGGACTCTGGATACTGAGAATCTCAGAGCCAGCAAGTTACAGATGTTCTAAACAACCAGTGTTCACTGTACATTCAGTTTAAAAATTCAACAATAAAAATTAAATTATAGAAAATAGCAATAGAATAAAACAAAATACAATTCCCAGAGGAGCAGAAGAGTCCTGTCTTTGGGTCAGGGCATCAGTGTGTGGCTGACAGTAAGAATTTTCTGGTATTCCATGTGACATCATGGACGAGAGGTCCTTGTTCTGCAGAACTCTGGGAGAGAGGGAGGACAGTCAGTTGTGAGTGCCCTGACATGGCTGATCTGCATTGAATAGAACAAGGGAAAGACTCCAAATTTGCAAATCTGGCTCTGCCTTTGTTGTTGTTTAATCCTTAGTCGTGTCCAACTCTTTTGCAACCTCATGGACTGTAGCCTGCCAGGCTCTTCTGCCGATGGGATTCTCCATGCAACAATACTGGAGTGGGTTGCCATGCTCTCCTGCAGGGGATCTTTCTGACCCGGGGATCAAACCCATGTCCCCTTCATTGCAGGCGGATTCTTTACCACTGAGCCACCAGGAAAGCCCAGGATGACCTGAGGGCCTTTTAAAACTTGATTCCCAAACATCATCCCGAGGCAATTAAATCAAAACCCTACAGTGATTGAAGGCACAGATTAATCTGAAAAGTTCTCCAGGTGATTCAAGTGTACATGCAGAGTATAAACCACTGGACTGAAGCAACACTGATACTCACATACCCATCAACCTGTGCAAATTTTCATTTCTACCCCACAGCATTTCCTCACACTACTCTGCATGAAACAAGACAAATACCTAGTGCTCTCAAAATCACTGTCAAAGATGAGAGATAATCAAAAAGAATCAGGACCATTTCTATAAAAATGTACCTTTTGGTGCATTTTAAACTGAAAAAAAAAAAATACACAAGATATGTGTATATATATATATATATATATCTCAAAAGAATTGCAGAAAAAGACAGATATATACATTAAAAGGGTACAGTTTGATTCAATAAATTGACATAGAACAATTGGTGCTGAGACCTGTCTTGGTGAAGATGCTAAAGAAAGCATCTTTTGGGTATCCAGGAAAAAGAAAAAAAGATCAAGTCAGCTCTCAGGGGGACCTTGAGAGGGGCCTGAAACTTCATGTCACTGTTCAGCTCTCGAATATAATGTCACAGTGCTTACAGAGTCCTTAGGGAAATAATGTATCAAACTCTTTGTGATTATTTTTGAAGAGGCAAGAACTCAGAGACTTCATCTTCCATGAAGTGTTCTTGAAGTCATTGAGCCAATCAAGAATAACTGCTCATGGGCCAGGTCTCTAGTATCTATCCTATAAGAGCGGCATCGATACAACTGCAGCACTTACAGACTGTGGTGTAAATGTTGCAAACTGTGATTGTGTAGCAGAGAGGACAAGATTGGTGGGGGTGGGGGGGTGGTGATGTGGATATCTATACATAGCAGTGAAAAACAAGTATCATTTTATTACAATATGTGAATCCAGTAATGGAAGCAGGTGGATACTCGTCTTGAAAATGCATTGCAAAGTTAATATGAGTTTAGAAAAAAATGCAGCACTCAATGGCTTTGGGGTTTGGATTGTGGATGTTGTACATAGTAGTATGGTGACCTTTGGACAGGAATCAACCTCTCTTGCTTCGATTTCCTCATCTGTGAAATGGGTGAGTGATTGACATGACTTATAGGGTTGTTGAGAGAAGCAGCTAGGAAGCTACACTTAGGATAGTATCTGGCACCATGAAGACGCATGATGAGCTAGAAATTAGAGATATGGTGGCAAAATAAGAATGCATCACTTTTGTTTAAGAATAAGTAACCAGTTTAACAAAGAAGGGTTGAGATACCGATGCTTTCAGAGTAGCACCTCAGTGTGTGATGTTATTCCATTTTCCCCTCAGCTTGTTCAGGATTTTACAACAAAAGAGGGGAGTAGAGTGTACATGGACAAGGTCTCCTTAACCGTGCATTATGCCCCTATTAATTAATATCTCAAATTTCACTTCATTTCTAATCAGTGTGCAGAGGGCCAATATTTGGTAGGGAATAGTCTTATTATTTTAATTTATTCTGTTGGAGTATAGTTGATTTGCAGTGTTGTGCTAATCTGTGTTGTACAGCAAAATGACTCAGCCATATGTACATATGTACACACACACACACACACACACACACACATTCTTTTTTCAAAATTCTTTCCCATTATGGCTTATCACAGGACACTGAATAGAGGTCCCTGTGCTTTACAGTAGGACCTTGTTGTTTATCCATTCCATGTATAATAGTAGGCATCTGCTAACCCCAAACTCCCTGGAGAAGGCAATGGCACCCCACTCCAGTACTCTTGCCTGGAAAATCCCAGGGACGGAGGAGCCTGGTGGGCTGCAGTCCATGGGGTCGCTAAGAGTCGGACACGACTGAACAACTTCACTTTCACTTTTCACTGTCATGCACTGGAGAAGGAAATGGCAACCCACTCCAGTGTTCTTGCCTGGAGAATCCCAGGGACGGGGGACCTGGTGGGCTGCCGTCTCTGGGGTTGCACAGAGTCGGACACGACTGAAGCGACTTAGCAGCCCCAAACTCCCAATCCATCCTCCCGCATGTCCCGTCCCCCTTGACAACTGCGAGTCTGTTCTCCATGCCTGTGGGTCTGTTCTGTAGACAGGCTCATTTGTGTCTTAGCTGAGATTCCACATAAGTGAAACCATACATGATTTGTCTTTCTCTGCCTTACTTCACTTAGTATGATCATCTCTAGGTCCCTCCATGTTGCTGCAAATAGCATTACTTCATTCTTTTTTATGGCCAAGTAAGATCCCATTATGTCAGCATGCATATACACGCCACGTTTTCTTTGTCTGTTCATCTGTTGATGGACATTTAGGTTGCTTCCATGTCTTGGCTATTGTAAATAATGCTGCAGTGAACATTAGGGTGCCTGTATCTTTCCGAATTAGGGTTTTCTCTGAGTATATGTCCAGGAGTGGGGTTGCTGGGTCATATGGCAACTCTGGTTTTAGTTTTGAGGAGCCTCCGTGCTGCTCTCCGTAGTGGCTACACCAGTGTACATTCTGGCGGTGCCTGCTGGCAGTGGTTTAGTCGCTAAGTCGTGTCCGACTCTTGCGACTGCATGGGATGTAGCTCACCAGGCTCCTCTGTCCGTGGGATTTTCCAGGCAAGAATACTGGAGTGGGTAGCCTACCCCTTCTCCAGGGGATCTTCCCAACCCAAGAGTCGAACTCGGGTCTCCTGCATTGCAGGCAGAGGCTTTACCTACTGAGCTATGAGGGTGGTGCTTAGTCTTCATTAATCAATTTTCCCTCTCTTACCACTCTCAAAAGCATCCTCACTTGGGCTTAACTGTCTCTTTAGAATTTTCTTTCGCCTGTGCCATTGAATTTTCAGCTTCAGTAAGCCTCACACATAGAGTTTTATTTAACCCTGTGCATTTGAACTTGTGGCTCCCAGATTCCAGCCACCCGTGTCTTCAGCAGCCTTGCAGCAGGTGCGCCTTCCACAGCGCTAAGCAGAGTGCCCAGTGGGGTGGGGGCCCTGAGCAGAAGCCACAGCTACGCTGCTTCCGGCCCCACCTCCCACACCCAGACGCTTGTTCTCCCTCCTCCCCTAAACCACCATGTCGAATGGTGGCTGACACGCTAGCTGCTCCTCCTCCCTGCTCCTCATTTTCAGACTGCCGCGTCACTGGTTCAAGGGACCTTTCTTGTGGAGCATTCTTAAGGACTCCAACAGGCATCCTGTCTAAGACGTTAGCCTCTGCATCTGAGACGTCCAGTGCCCCCACGGTCCAGGAGCAGACGTTATTGAAAGGACCTATTTGAAGATCACAAAATGTATTTAGCAGACGCTCAGATCCTGTGATTGAAGTCAGTGTGTGCGGAAGTGGGTGTAGGCACATGGTGTAAAAGTCTGGGAACAGAGCACACCCAAACACCCCCACACTATAGAGGTGAAATGGATACATCACATCCGCTTAGTCTATTTAGAAAATGTGTCTACTTCCATTTGCTGAGGACTTACCCACCTTTCAACCTCTCCCTTCCCCTGTGTTACCACATGCTCATCAACACGCAGGGCACACAACCCGAGACAGTGAAATTTCCTGTGATAGCACTGAACGTGAAATTAGAGGAGTTTCTAGCTGGAAAGAGATGAGGCAGCCCTGCGGTTCACAGACACAGTTTCCAGGTGCAGAGACAGAGCCTCAGAGCCAGAGCGGTCAGAGTTCCAGAGAATTCCACACCGAGCAAGGCCAGCTCCCTTGTCATGATTCAGACTCGCCTTATAACTTAGTCTCCCCCAGACCTTTCTACATTTCAGAGACCAATATTTCATTCAGAAGTAAACTCAAAAAATACCTTGTAAAGCTTAGTTGTATTTTTAATTTTGGGGTAGGAGCTTAGCATCACTTACCTTCAGTAAGGTGCTGGTGGAGAGGACATTTCCATTTACAGATGCAATATACCAGTTAGAGCAAAAACCAACAACAGATCCATAGCATGTGGGAAGGAAATCACAGGCAAAGCCATGAAACTGGCAATTTTCTTGTCATGATCGTTCAAAAGAAGGTAAGAAAGTGGGTACAGGAGATGAATACAAAGCTATTCAGACGGTGGTGTTTAACTCTCAGTTTGTTGTACAGCCAGGTAAAAAACAAAACACCTTTCGTTTGATAGAACAATGAATGTCACTTAATGATAAAAATTCACCTTAGGAGGTCACTTAGGAAATAAGTAGCTATCAGGCATTCATTTTTTGTTTGTTCATCTTAGACTCATAAGAACAAAAGAGAAAAGTTCAATATTAAAAAATTCAGAATGAACTAAACCATGATTCAAACAATTTATAAAGGAAGCCCATAAGTGAGGTCAACCTATAAACAAGGCATTTGGAAAATAGCTAATAGAAAAGACGTTTAAATTGTACATGCTTTTAATGCTACATGGACTGTATACAGAGTGGACTATTTTTCTTACTCTTTGTATACAAAGATAAAGCCAGGAAATAGCAAACTCCATGTTCTTATGGCATCTAATTGTCCAGCAGACAGTCTTCATTATTATAATTACTGTCATTACCTTTGACAATTACTGCTATCATTTATTGATCGCTTATTATGTATCTGGCATGGGGTGAAAGGTTTTTCCATCCATTGTGTTTTTCATTCTCAAAATAAACCCATAGGCTGTCATTATCTCCAATTGATAAGTGACAAGAATGAGATGAGAAAGAATTGATTTCTCCAGAGTCACACACAGGCCACAGTTGGGAACCAAGCCCTGGTGCCCTGTGAGCCAAAGTCAAAGCCTGTGGTTTCCGGCTGCCTTATCTTTGAGGTTGGCCACGAGTGACTGGGGTTCCCTGTGGCTTGTCAGGACAGCTGGTCCATTGTGGAGTCTCATGGTGATGGAAAAGGAGGTGTGTCCTACAGCGTAATAATCCACCAGGCATCCTGCCTTCTCTCATCCTGCAGTCTTGAGGACAGAGGGGTGAGTCTGAAGGAGGATAATGTCCACTGCAAACTGAGGGCCACTCGGGGCTGGTTTCTGCCTTTGAATCCAGCCCCTTGTAAGGGACTTGGTGCCTGGTCTGTGTTCACTCTGTGTACAAATCTAAGCAAAAGAAGAATATGCCTAGAGATTATATAGCAAGTGAAGTGAGTCAGAAGAGAAAGGCAAATATCATATGCAGAATCTAAAAAAAAATTCTACAAATGAACTTACAAAACAGAAATAGACTCACAGACTTAGAGAATTTATGGTTACCAGGGGGTATGGTATGTCACCTTACAAAGATATCACATAGTTATTGACTGGTGGCTCAGGTGGTGAAGAATCTGCCTGCTATGCGGGAGACCTGGGTTCGATCCCAGGGCTGGGAAGATCCTCTGGAGGAGGGCATGGCAACCCACTCCAATATTCCTGCCTAGAGAATCCCATAGACAGAGGAGCTGGTGGACTACAGTCCATGGGGTCGCCAAGAGTCGACACGACTGAGCAAGTTAGCACATTGCCTATATTCCTCACACTGTATGTTTCATATCCATGACTCAGTTATTTTGCAGCTATTAAGTTTGTTTTCTAAATACCACAAATTAACCAACAGTTTTATTTAACTTGATTTTGAAAAGGCATATTAGTTAATTTCTTTATTAGAGATATACATAAAGAATATTTAATTTACTCATCCTCTTCATAAAAAAAAATTAAGCCTTAAAATTTTCTTCAAATAAAAAAGCCCTCCTTAAAATATTAAGTAGAAAAACCACAGATCACTAGCATCACAGAAGTCAAAATGAGAGTCTTGGATGTGAATAAAGAATTAAAGTGATGATTTATAATCTTTGTAAATTTTTTTCTGGCAATGATAAATTAATTGAGCCTTTCAAGAAAATGAAGAAATGAGAGTGGGCTGCAGCCTACCAGATTCTCATACAGATGCTCCTAAGTCACTTGTGAAGAAAGCTATTACGGCCATTGAAAATTGGGATTGGTGATTTTCTCCAAGGGGAGATGTATTTTAGCTGTTACTAACTTTTGTGGTATTTTCTTCCTCATTTGACTTTGGGTAGCATTGGCTATGAGATACAGACTTAGCTCTTTATGTGAGTCATAAATCAATTTTATTCAGAATTGATGAGAAACAATATCAGTGGTTATTTTCATCCCTGGTAGTGGTCTGTGCCTGGAACTACCCCTGTATTTTGCTGCAAGAGGATTGATAGTGAATTGAATCCACCTACACAGTCCAGTATTCCAGTTTTAATTCAGAATTTGCTTTACTTTAAAATTCCTTCCTATGTGTTTCTCTGCTAGCAAGCTCTTATTTTTCTAATTTGTCTTTTATTACATCTGATGTTAAATAGGGTCATAAAATGTAGTGAAGGGAGATTACTTTTATTCAGATCATAATAGAATGTAAATTGAACTTTTTTAATGCTGCTGCCAAAAATTGATTCATCAGATTTAAATGTTGTTAAAGCACATTTCATGTGGCTCTATGTGATATTAGATGAAAACTTTACAAATGAATAGAAAATTATTATGTATCTATAACTATGATTTATTACAGAATGTGCATTTTTATCACAGTTGCAAAAAAGACACAGTAAAGATTAATCTATAAAATATGTAATTGAGATTTATAATACTTTGTGGAAAAGCACCAAAGGGTTGTTTGCCCTGCATTAATCTTTATGTTTAGTGGTACTACTGAAATTACTTATTGATTTTTATGAAAACACATGTAGAAGAGAAAATTAGGGTGATGGAATTCAACCGAAAGTGTTTATTTTGATCTGTGATGGTTCTGTACTTGCTCTCTGAAGGTATTCCTTTATTATGGGACAAGGAAAACTTGACATAAAATAGAGGATAAAGTCAAGAAGCTTCAATGGAAGAATAGTTCTGAGAGTCTTTGGTCAAATACCAGGGTTACCCCTGGGTTCAGGCATCGTAAATGCCCTCGGGTTACAAAAATGTCCTGAGGTGGTAAATTCTGTGCTTGATGTTTTCTGAAGGAACAAGGTCTTAGGGTATCATTGGATTCTGATAGGGTCACAGGCTTACTTAAGCTCAAATTAGATATGCAGGTACTATTCAGAATATTAGTAAGAAAGGGGATGCAAAGATAGAAATTGCAACCGTGATTGGTACAGATGAACCTATTTACAAAGAAAAACTAGAGAGAGACAGACGTAGAGAACAAACTTATGGACACTAAGTGGGGAAATGGGATGAATTGGGAGATTTGATTTAAATATATTAATATACACTATTGACTCCATGTATAGAATAGGTAACTAATGAGGACCTACTGTGCAGCACAGGGAACCTACTCAGTGCTCAGTGCTCAGGTCCATGGTGACCTAAATGGGAAGGAAATCCAAAAAAGAGGGGATATATGTATGTGTATAGGTGATTGACTTTGAAGTACAGCAGAAACTGGCATAGCATTGTGAAGTAACTCTGCTCCAATACATTTTTGGGGAAGATATATACTGTCTAGTATCTAGAAGATAGCTGTTCAGATAAGTTCTTGTTGAATGGATTAGGAAAGGCTGCTGCTAGAGTTATTTTTCATTGGACAATGAAAGAAGGAATTTTGAAAGTGAATTTCTGGGAGCATTGAAGTGACGATTTTTTTCATATTATACATACTAATACAAAACCGTACTCATCGGAAATATCTAGTGGTTTCCAAGAAATTGGCATGTTTATATATACATTCTAAGTATTTGTAGATTATAAAAATAATGCTGAAAAAAGCATGAGATTTAAGGAAAGCCATAAATTCTTCTGTATGTAATTCCCTCCCTTCCTCTCTTTGTTGTCTTCCTTCCTTCTTTCATCTTCCTGTTTCATGATATTTAATAAAATGCTTTCAACCATTTTCCTACCAGTAGACATCTAAGTGATTTTCAGTATTTCACTACGGTAAGTCTGTGTTGAATAACACACACAGTCATGTGTGAACACACACACGTGTTTTGAGCATATGTTAGTATTCTTAAAACAGATTCCTGAAACAATTTCTGGGTCAAAGGGTATGTACAGTTTTAACATAATAGGTAACTCATGCTTTATTTATAAAATAAATTCATAGTTCTGCCTTTATTGTGTTAGAGTAAGTTTTAAAAATTATAAGGTATTCCTTTCTGATATGCATAGTTACTAAAGTAAAAAAAAAGATAATAACATAGGTCGTATTGTATCCTGTACTCTTCTGAACACCAGTTCATTCTCTTTTCTTTGAATTTTCATTCCATTCTCGTTGGAATGCCTCCTTCCTAGGGTCCTGTCAGCCTAAGAGTCACCCTCCAGCCCTCCTTTCCAGTAACTTCTCTGCTGCCCTAGTAGCATTCATCTCCCTTCTGTCTGAACTGTGACACCAAGGTTTGGGCATGAAGTCAGTACTTACTTTGAACTGTTTCTCACTAGGGGGTGTGTGTATGTGTGTGACACTTGTCTTCCCAATTAGCTAGCTCATGAGATCCTAAGCGCCTCCAGCAAAAGCAAAGCTTCCTCTTCTTCCTGTGATGTCCTGTCTAATTCTCCGTAAGCTCATCGTAGCCTTTGACTACAGGTTGATCACGTTCACAATTTTGTATTAGACACATTGCCTTTTTCAACCAACATTCTGTGGGAACTTTGTGATTGAAAATGCAAATATGATGCAAATATGGCTCTAGCCTTTAAGTACAAGGTTCCCTGAAATGAAGTTGCTTCCACATGAAACTGCATACCCCTGTGAAACAGAAATGAACAGACCATGAGAGGAGCCTTGTGTCAACAGTCAAGGAGATGTTCCCTGCTGGTGATGGCAGCCGTGGAGCATCATTCCCTTAACTATCTCTGCAATTCAGTAAATTCCACCAGCTAATCAGCTGGAGCGAAAAAGAACCATGTACCTAGGAAAGCCCTAACACCGCTCTTCCCTCAAGACCAATGGGCCAGGAAAGGGCTGACTCTCACCTCTCCTGGGGCTGCAAGATTTAATAGCAGGAGCCCTGCTTATTAAAACGGTGCCAGGCAGGTGGGGCTAAGGTATCCTCCTCCAGGAGAAAGCTCTCTGGCCCTTGAAGACTTGTCACTAGCCTGAGCCATGCTGGACTGTGGGAAGGAAAATGCATCCTCACTTAGTGGGCCCTGGACTTGGAGACAAATCCTCCCTTCCTGCTTGCTCCCTTTTTCTCCCTAACCCCTTAGCTCCCAAACCCTTAGGGCTTGGGATGCAGGAATCATAAGAGCAAAGCATACCAAAGATGCTAAAGCATACTAAAGATGCTCAGATAAATATACTAAATGAACTTAAAATAAATATACTAAAATAAGTCATAAATGCCTATAAATGTTGGCTGCCACTGTTGAAACAAAAATATGGTTGCCAGGGAGAAAAATAAAGGGATACAGGATAAGATCTGATCATAGAAAATGTGATCTTAAGAGTTATATTTTTACTGTAGCTTTTGTTAAATAAAGCATATAGTGATGAAGATTAAGTGTGATACATTTTGTTTTTTTTCATGGTCCAATACTTCCACTTCTTATGCATTTTTTGAGGATTCTATGAGCGTTCAAGTCCAGATAAGGGAAGGACTCTGTTTCAAGTTGGCGCTTGCATCTCCCTAGTGGGTGACATAGGACATGTACTTACCTCTCTGTGCTTTTTTCTTTAATATTTATTTATTTTGTCTTATTTTGTTTGGCAGCACCAGATCTTAGTTGCAGCAGGCCTATGGAATCTTTAGTTGCAGCTTGTGGGGTCTAGTTCCCTGACCAGGAATTGAACGTGGGTCCCCTGCATTGGGAGCACAGAATCATAGCCACTGGGCCACCAGGAAATCCTTCTTAAAAATAAGTATAAATATCATATATATATCTCAGGGTATTAGGAAGATTAAATTATTCTCATTCTCATGCCTAATGAGTCCTCAATAGAAGTTAACTATGATTATAATCATCACTTTTACCAGATATATAGTCATCAGTTAATTTGAATGAATGAATTATAGAGCAAACTATTTTTAAATCACAAAGTTAGAAAGTAACTATGTAAGTGTCAGCTTACCTCCTTTGAGTCCTGGTAAAACATTCATGATCATACAACATAATCTAACAATATCCTCATATTTTACTCTGCTAGTGTATGTTCTGTTTACTTATGTTTTGTCTCCTCCGTGTACACTTGAATTGGAAATGAAATTTTGAAAAATATTTTCTGATTCTCTGCACTGTGTCTAGATGCTGCCAGCAAACCCATCTCTAAGCTGAGATGCTTGGTCCTCGCAGGCCTTCTAAAGAGTTAAAGCAGTGCTGAGTTGACCAGAGCAAGGCTCAGTAAACCACTGGCCTGTGAGCCACATCCTGCTTCCTGCTTGTTTTTGCAAATAAAGTTTTTTTGCAACTCCACATCCCTTTGTTTACCTGTGGTCTGTGGCTGCTCACTGACAATACAGCAGAATTTTTGTAGTTCCAGCGGAGACACCATGCTCCATAGAGACGAAACATGCCACCTGATTCTTGACTTAAAAAGTTTACCAGCCACCACACTAAGGCTTCCCTGGTGGCTCAGACGGTAAAGAATCTGCCAGCAAAGCAGGAGACCCAGGTTCTATCCCTGGATGGGGAAGATGGAAGCCCATTCCAGTGTTCTTGCCTAGAGAATCCTATGGACAGAGAATTTGGTGGGCTACAGTCCATAGCGTGCAAAACCTTGGACACGGCTGAAGTGACTTAGCACTCACCCTAGACTAACAGTAGGAAAAACTACTCAGCTGATGCTTCTTTTCTTACTATGTCATCCCACAGCTGCCTGGAGTGCTTGACAATCCTTGTATTCACTTCTTACATCCCTTGCACTTGGGAAGCTCAAAGGCTACAGGGCATCTTTTAGTTTTATGTAGATTTGTGATAAAATCTAGACTCTCCTTCTCTAAGTCAAAGCCCCTTAAACTCTGAACATGAAATTTGCAAAAACAAGTTACCTTGGATGTATATGCCCCCTAAAGCCACCCCCTTTCTGTGATCTCTCAAGCACACAGGCTGTGTTTCTTGAAACTGTCATTGACTTGAAGTAAGAAAGTTTTGGAGAATGGGTGACAGGCTAGACATCGAATTGAATGAATCTTGATTAGATTTAATTAAATGGCAATTCCTTAATATGGGAGTAAGAGTTTCAATGATTAAAGAAATTGCTTAGAAAATCAGAATCAAAACACTAACAGTTATTCTGCAGTGACTTGTTTTAGCCGGAAAATGCTAAAAATGATAGAGAGAAGGTGAAAAGATCTGGCATTCATTTATTCACTCATTCATTGATTCAGCAAATATTTATCAAGTACCTACCATCCTTTGCCAGCATGCCTCAAGTTGGGAATGCATAGCTAAAACAGTTGCAGTTTTTTTTCTTTTTTATAGCTTTTACCCTCAAAATGATTTGTTGTTGTATGTGTGGCACCTTACACTTCAGAACACACTGATATGTATGTTCTGCAATAAAAAACAAATAAAAAAAAATCTATTCCTAAAACAAAACAAAACGTATTAGGCATTGTGTCAGCATCGACAGGCACTAGGAGTGTATTAACGCAGAACCAGAGATGGATAGCATTGTATTTTTTGAAAATTCACTTTTGCTTATCAATTGATTTCCTTAATAAGAGCTGACTTATTTTAGGTGCTGCTGCTGCTAAGTCACTTCAGTCGTGTCCAGCTCTGTGCAACCCCATAGACGGCAGCCCACCAGGCTCCCCCATCCCTGGGATTCTCCAGGCAAGAACACTGGAGTGGGTTGCCATTTCCTTCTCCAATGCATGAAAGTGAAAAGTGAAAGTGAAGTCACTCAGTTGTGTCCAACTCTTAGTGACCCCATGGACTGCAGCCTACCAGGCTCCTCCGTCCATGGGATTTTCCAGGCAAGAGTACTGGAGTGGGGTGCCGTTGCCTTCTCCAGTATTAGGTGCTAGAACTCCCAATTCTGTACTTAATTATTTTTGGTTAGCCTATGCATATAGTAGTCCTATATTTCAAGAAATAGATTGCAAAACAGGATTTTCCATTGAGTTTTTTAAGAAGGAAACGTGTAGACAAAAGTACAGCATTGTTAATCCATAAGAAAAAATCATTCAGGAATCAACAGATTTTGATCAAATGCTCAAATTTCAAAGAAGTTTCTAAAACAAAGGTGTTTACTTTTCTTCATCAGTTTAATAGGAGGGCTTTGCACTCATTTTTGTTGGTGGTGAACTGAATTTTACAAGCTCTGTAAAATGAAGCCAGAGTGAACAGAAGTTGAGCCAAAATAATGGATAACACATCTGACATCTTCTTCGGCTCTTGTTCTGACCACACCCCCTTTTAACCTAAGAGGAGAGTCCTGCAGGCTCAGGGTTCATTAGCGCGCAGTTGTCTGAGATTAGTTTGCAAAGGCTTAAAAGAAAGTCGGCCCCAGAAAGCAGCCGGCAGTGGCCTGGAAAATGGGCAAAGGAGAGGGACAGCTGGTGGGGAAAAGCGTATTCCGCTGAGACATCTACACAAGGGTCGAGAGGGTCCTGGGCCACTGGAAACGGAACCTGGAGAAAGTCTGGAAGGCAGACAGCCTGAAATCAAAGGCAGCAGATGGCAAAACAGCTCAAAACAGAGCAAGGCCATGCTTCAAGAAGACTTAGGAATTGTTGTGTGGTTGGACAGTGACTGTTAGGCTTGTTAGTAAGGCAAGAGAACTTAGCATTTATATAGTGCCTGCATTGGGCCAAGCACTGTGAGTGGTACTTTTCACCCAAGTCAGCTAGCCTAACATCCAGGGCACCTTTCCAGTGTAACAGTTATCTTACAGGTCACGCGTAGTTTGGCAAGTGTAAGCACCTATGGTCATCTCTATTTATGCAGATGTTTATGAGATTGCCTGATATCAACCTACTTGTTCATTTCTTATCTGTAGTCTATACTGTTTCATGTGGAAGACACAGGCCTTTCAATCGTATTCCAAATTGATCAATACTATATAGATTTCAGTCTCCATGAAGCTGTGGACAGACGGGTGAGATAGTGATATTGGCAGGGACTGGCTTGTACAGAGGTTTAATCCTTTGAGGAAAAGGATAGCAAACCCAGTGGCAGTTGTCCAAAACAAATAAACAAAAGAACCAAATCAAAGAGAAAAATGCTGCTAGAGAACGAAATATATTTTAAATGTATTTACTGCATAGCTTGATACTTTAAGGGCTTCCCTGATAGCTCAGTTGGTAAAGAATCCACCTGCAATGCAGGAGACCCCAGTTTGATTCCTGGGTTGGAAAGATCTGCTGGAGAAGGGATAGGCTACCCACTCCAGTATTTTTGGGCTTCCCTTGTGGTTCAGCTGGTAAAGAATCCACCTGCAATGTGGGAGACCTGGGTTTGATCTCTGGGTTGGGAATATTCCCTGGAGAAGGGAAAGGCTGCCCGCTCCAGTATTCTGGCTTGGAGAATACCATGGACTAAATCCATGGTATAGTCCATGGGGTCCCAAAGAGTTGGACGTGACTGAGCAACTTTCCCTTTCACTTTGATATTTTAAAGTCTGGTGTTAGTTTCAATGGTTCTTTCTCTCTTTTCGCAAAAGAGAAGCCCACTGAAATATTACCCATTGACATTCTTTTTGTTTACTTTCATCAGAGTTGAATATTTGTTGTGCAGGCATATGAGTTCTGTATTTATTATATACTCCTCTACGAGCTGCTTGAGAGGTACTACATAAATGCTAGGTTCTCTTTCCCTCCTAACAAGCCTAACAATCACTGTCCAACAGCACCACAATTCCTAAGTCCTCTTGAATTGTGACCTTGCTCTGTTTTGAGCTGTTTTGCCATCTGCTGCTTGAGCTCATGGAGGTCTTCTCTGGTGGCTCAGAAGGTAAAGAATCTGCCTGAAGAGCAGAATAATTTGAGTTCTCAAATTCTTTAACTGGATGGTGACCAAAAGTTATAGAATGATGATGTACATAAGCCATCTTATCCCTGGTAGCAAAATTTTGACCCTCTGGTTGCCCAATTGAATACAGTCATATTGATAATGTATGTTCCCTGAATGTTAATATCATATGAAGTTATTAAGAAGCTGGGTGATGGACATTTTGATGAACTTGACCCTTGTCCTGTTTATTCGGTGCAGATGAATACCTCGCTGTGACTGGGGAGCCCGTCTCAGGAACTCCTTCACCAGCTTTAGGCAAATGGCAAAGCACACACTTAGGGATTTGGGGAAACACAGTATTTTACCAAACACAAGTCTTCAGACAGTTTACAGATAGACATCTGCAAAGTCAGTGTCCTAGGAAAAGGAGTTATGAGAAAACACAGATATATTATTTTCATGTTAGTACATGTGAATATTACTCTTTTATATTCCCCCTGAGCTCATGGGGGGCTTCTCTGGTGGCTCAGAAGGTAAAGAATCTGCCTGAAGAGCAGAAGACCCGGGCTCGATCCCTGGGTATGGAAGATCCCCTGGAGAAGGGAATGGCAACCCACTCCAGTGTTCTTGCCTGGAGAATCCTGTGGACAGAGGAGCCTTGGGGACTACAGTTCATGGGGTCGCAAAGAGCTGGACATGACTGAGTGACTTTCACTCACTGAGCTAATAGAAAATCATGGGACATATTTTTCCTTCCCATTATAAATGCTCTGTTTTTATATGCTATGAATTCTCACTAATAACGGGACTGAGAATTATTGAGAGTGTAGGGTGTAGGCAGAGGATAAGATTTACATATGAGACTTTATGTTCTAACCCTGAAGTAGGCCAGTATTTTTAGATGCTGTTTTTTAGTTTTTCCTTCAGCTTTATTGAGAGATAATTGACAAAGAACAGTGTTTAAATCTAAGTTTACAATGTGATGATTTGTTACATGTGTATATTGCAAAAAGATTACCATCCAAGGTTAGTTATGGGTGTTATCTTTGTTAATTATTGACTTTAAAATGCCATCAAGCATTAAGGAGGCACAGTCTTGAAAGTAAATTTTAAAAAAGATGATATAACAATGGGGGCCTATAGAAACAGAATCCAAGGACATGTACTTTTGCTGAATTAGTAAAGTTGCATCGCGTTGTTCACATTGTTAAGAACCGATTAATTGGTGATATCAACAGAGTACTCCATTAAATTTGAAATTTGTTCGGCAAATGTTAATGCAGAGACATTTATCCTGGTTAAGACAAATGGCTGAGGTCTGTAATTATGAGTTGTTTAAGCCTTGTCATCTGCTAAGAAATCTGGCAAGTTCATTATTTATAATTCTTGATGTATTATCCCAAATTAATTATTAGTTGACTGATCTTTGGTTTACTGATACAGTCAGTTGTAGGCTGTTTTATGTTCAGTAAATATATATGAAATGAAATCACAATATTATTGAATTAAAAGACACTGTTAATAAAGGTGATGAATCATGATTGCTGTTTTGTTGGAATACATTTTTAGAATTTTTAAAGTTTTATTAAGAGAACGGACTTACCTTTTAAAATATGTACATTTAGAGATGCTTAGCTAAATTGTTTTCAATAACCATATAGTACTATAAGCAAATGGTTCCTACATAAATCATAAATGATAGAAATTAAGGATGAAACTAAATATATTAGATCATCAATTCTATCCTTTTGCCAAGACATTAGACTTCAAATAAAAGGCACATCAAACATTAAACAGATGATTTCTTTGACAGTCTATTTAAAAATACTGAATTAATGAACTGAAAATATTTTTTAAATTACTATTCTTTTGGGATGGTATAAAGCCATACTTTAAAAAATGAGGACTCTCATACTGATACTGATGAAATCATATTCTATCTAGCCTAACATTTGTTAAGTATATTACATACTATAAAGTGCACACTGTACAAATACTTTATACTCTGCAGTTCGTACATTTTTATCACTTGCCCCATTTTAAATTGTACAATCAAATTTGTGCATTGCTGAGTGGTTTGCATATTAGACAGTTTCAAAGTATAGACTTAAAATCTATTTGTATGGATTCCTTGTATTCCACGTGCATGCATAGACATCCACAGACATACCCCCTGAAACTAGAACCAGTGAATGGATGCAAAGGTAAGGTCATGTAAAAGATAAATTAATTGGAAAAAAATCCTATAAGCATATAACATGCCCTGATAGTGAATTATCATCTATGACTAGATGCTGAAATTTTTTCTATGTGTTTCACTTGTAAAATGAGGGGCTTCTATAAAACTTTAGTAATAAAGGTCATCTGACTCACGATCTGAATGCTTCTTGAATTTAGAAAATTTCAGTTACATCAGAAATAATTTTATTCTTTTAAAAACTGTTAAAATAGCAGAGTCTTTTTTGATGACTAGGTCCAATTTTGGCCTCCTCTCTAGTATCTCTAAGATAACATTATTCTGAGTTCAGTCTGTATCCTTTCAGACTTTAAACCCAGCAGCCTATGGCTCTGCATATGTATGTGTACACAAAATATGTGTAGCAATGTTTTCATATTATTCTCATGAATAAATATGCATCAGCTACACTTAGTTTAGCAGCTAGGTAATCTTCAAGTCTGTGACTGTCAAATATTTTATTTGTCCGTTCTGCAACTGATGGACACTTTTTCCTCTTTGTGTGTGATTACTCACAGTGAAGTAGTAAATATCCTTGTGTGAGTGTCTTGATGCGCAGTGGGCACAGTTCTCTATAATAGATATTTGTAAATAGAAGTGCTGGGCATGCATATTTTTGATTTAATAGACACTTCCAAATTGCTCTTATAAACTAGCATTGTGTGTTTTCCATTCAGCATGGCAGTATTTGATACTATCAAACTTTAAAATTTTAGCTAACCAAATGGGTGTGGAAAGGTGTTTCTGTGTGCTTCTAGTATCAATAATTAGTGAGCTTTTAGTCAAGTTAGGCGTCTTCTCACAGGTTTATTAGACTTCCTTGGTGACTCAGTGGTAAAGAATCCACCTGCCAGTGTAGGAGATGCGGGCTCAGTCCCTGAGTCAAGAAGATCCCCTGGAGAAGGAAATTGCAACCTACTCCAGCATCCTTGCCTTGGAAATCCTGTGGACAGAGGAGCCTGGCGGGCTACAGTCCGTGGGGTCGCAAAGAGTCGGACTTGACTTAGTGACTAAACAACAACAACAAATGTTTATTGGTCAGATTTCTTTTCTTCTGTAAATTACTGGTTTATGTATTGTTCCCATTTTTCTCTTGGCGTGTCTGCCTTATTCTTATATATGTTCTGGATACTTGACTTTTGTCTGATATTTGTTTTCAGCCTGTAGTATTTCAGAGTGAATGAAAGTATGTATGCTGGATGCCTAACACTCAAGAAATATACAAGAGGACAGAAGCCGTGTTCTAAGTAAGGATTTGGCTTGTGGGAGGAGAGCAAAGAGTGGCGTATCATGGATGAAGGACTTTGCACAAATGGGAAGTGCAGAATCAGGAACGTCCTGATCACAGTATGGGCACCGTAGAAAAGATATTGTCACCTGTATCACGATGGAGAAATTCACAGGGCCGCTCTGTAGCCTGGCAAATCTCATGACCCTTTCTTCTAACCCTGGGAAGGTTTTTCTAAAGTGGAAAAAGATGAGTGCCAAGGGACTGTAGTAAGAGGGTATTAGAATTAAATATAAGGAGGGATAGATGTAGCAAGAAGGCAGATTCGATCGCTGCCTCCACTCCAAGAACATAAAAATAAAAATAATAGTGGGTAAGTCATCGTGGACATGTGTCAGGAGCAAGGATACAGCTCTTAAGGCTGACTGCAGTCATTAACAAAAAGCCTTTGAGACAGATTCTAAGAACCTGAAAGATGGATAATGGGCCATTCCGTATGATCAATGTCTTAAAAGGCAGGAAACCGTCTAATGGGATACAAAAATGGAGACTTTTTCCTTCCACATCCTAATATTCTTCTGAAAAAAAAAAAAACAATTTTATATGGCACTGGAAATAATAGTACACAGCAAGAACCATACTTTGTGGCTTCATTGAGCATCTCAAGTGTCTAAAAGGTACAAAGCTAAAACCCAAATGACTTCAGTGTGCAAAATGTCCCAGAATGTGTGATTTTACTTTTAAAACAGAAAGCCAGGGGTGGAAAAAACCTTAATCTGTAATCAAACATAAAATGGTAACCAGAGCTTCTCTAACATGTATTTTATTTAAGAATATTGCAAAATTCATAATGTCCTCACTTTTTATTAATGTTAGTTTGTTGCAATCTGTGGAAATTAGGAAAATCTTGTGCAATTAATTCTTCATAGCTGAGACATTCTCATGCATATCTGTAAGACTTGCTTTGTTGTTGTTGTAAGTTGAAGAGCTGAAGGTAGATTTAAAATACTGAATAACTTAGGGTACGCTTAGTACTACTAGGCAGAAAGAGATGGAAAACAGAATCGTCGGGATGCCGGACAGAGAGAACAACAGCCACGTCTATCACGAGGAACAGAATTTGATTTTAGGGATTATATACGGGCTTCCCAGGTGGTGCTAGTGATAAAGAATCTGCCTGCCAAGGCCGGAAACACAAGAGACACCCATTTGAGTATCAGAGGAAGTAGAGAACACTCTCCACTGCAAGAAGACCCAACCCCTCAATCCTAAAGGCAATCAACACTGAATATTCATTGGAAGGACTGATGCTGAATCTGAAGCTCCAATCCTTTGGCCACCTGATGGAAAGAGCCGACTCATTGGAAAAGACCCTGATGCTGGGAAAGACCGAGGGCGGGAGGAGAAGGGGGTGACAAGAGATGAGACAGTTGGATGGCATCATCGACTTAATGGACATGAATTTGAGTAGACTCCGGGAGATAGTGAAGGACAGGGAAGCCTTGTGTGCTGCAGTCCACTGGGCCACAAAGAGTCGGACCAACTGAGGGACTGAACAACAACAAGGCTCTCACAGGCTTGTTTCCCTTTCCTTTGGTCCGTGTTTATTAAGTTTGCAGGGTAGTCAGGGATTCTGTCTCCGTGGGTCATTTGTCAGCTTTGATAAATCCTCTACATGTGAAAAAAGTCTTGCCTGGTACCGTGGTCACTCTCCAAATGCATGATGTATAACTGTATCCACGAAGCTTTTCTCAAATGTAAATTGTTTGGAATTTTAGGGATCTCTTCTTGGTGACTTATTTAAACCGTGGTGTTTTCTTGAAGACTTCTCTAGCATGGACTTGATTGTACATAATTCTTGTCTCTTTTATCTGACTAAGGATAAAAGGGACGTGAAGCACACAGCTTGAATTTAATTGCATTTTCTGCTCAAGAGCCAAGTCTTTTAAAAAATAGATCCCACTAGCCAAAGTCCTAGATGCTTGTGCATATAGCTAAATTCTGCTAATCGGAAGCATTGTTTTCTGGTGACAGTGGAAAATGTCAAATGTACCATCTTCACTGTGTTCCAACAATGCTCATGCTTAGGGAGTCCTGAACTTTTCCAGAAATAATGTATGGAAATAGTGTTACCATTTTCTATTGTTGATGTCAACATAAACTCATCTTGCTTTTCATGTATACTACAAAAGTATACTACAGTATGTATACAAAAGTAGTATACCACAAAGGACAAAAAATGGAGCATTTTCCCCCCCCTCAATTTTCAGTGGGTCATTCCAGAAGAATTGACATTTCGATGAATGCCAAAAAAGAGAGTATGGAATTTTTTAGCTTTTTAAAAAATAACGGAATACTTCATATATATATATATATATATATATATATATATATATATGCATACTTCTGTTTAGTTCAGTCGCTCAATCATGTCCAACTATTTGTGACCCCATGGACTGCGCAGCACTCCAGGCTTGCCTGTCCACACACACATGGGGTTCCCAGGTGGTGTGATGTTAAAAAACCCGCCTGCCAATGTAGTGGATATAAGAGATTTGGGTTCAATCTGTGAGTCAGGAATATCCCCTTGAAAAGAGAATGGCAATGCACGCCAGTATTCCTGTTTAGAAAATTCCATAGTCAGAGGAGCCTAGTGGGCTACAGTCCTTGGGGTCGCAAAGAGTGGGACACAACTGAGCATACACACACATCTCTGTGTGTGTGTGTATGTGTGTGGGTGTGTGTATACACATGAATAATATTTCTGTGAGTTATGTAAGTGTAACAATAACAAAATGAACTCTGGTTAGCCCGCCAACCAACTTAAAATTCAACCTTCCTAAAACCGAGGCTCTAAGTGTGGTCTATGAGCCCTGTCGCGATAACCACTCCAGAAAAGGGTGTGAAAGACAGCAAGAAAGCCATCTCTAGGTTTTAGGAATCACACAACCAAAGTAAAAAAACAAAATACAGGACTCCCTAGATGATTCATTTGATTGGTTTTGTCTCAGGGGAGCCCGAGTGACAGGAGGATGTAATAAATGGGCTGAGGCAGACGTGGAGGGTCAGGCTGAAGAGTGACATAGAAGTTTAATCAGGGAGCAGTCACTGGTCCCTGGAGCTAACCAGACCGTGCTCTGTGGGTTTCATTTGATGACATTCACAGAGGAGAAGTTAGATTCTCTGGACAGCAGAGATCATCGGTGCTCAGTTTCACATGTAGATATTTGAGAGCCAATACCTAACAAAAGTGAATCAGATCAAAATTCTTAACGTCGGTGGTTCAGTAACATCTCCAGAGAATATCTGCTTTGTGACCGGAATTTCTTTCTACCATCTCATAAAATTATCCTTAGTGCATCCTTATTATAAAGATGTTCTATATCAAGCATGTTGTTTGTGTCAGTAATTTCACATTCTTTAAGGGATGCTATGTAAGTCCAATACTTCGGCCATCTCATGTGAAGAGCCAACTCATTGGAAAAGACCCTGATGCTGGGAAAGATTGAAGGCCAAAGAAGAAGCAGGTGGCAGAGGGTGAGACGGTTAGATAGTGCCACTGACTCAATGGACATGAATTTGAGCAAACTCCGGGAGGAAGTGAAGAACAAAGAGGCCTGGCTTGCTGCAGTCCATGAGGTCACAAAGAGCTGACCACAACTTAGTGACTGAACAACAGAGATAAGTGGGAACAAATTTATAAGACTGGAATAACCTTTCTGATTATTTGACTAAATGGTTTCAGGAAGTAATAGAAAGGCCTTTAAGTTCCGCTAAATTACATTTCACTTTGGTTAATTTATGGGGCTTCCCTGGTGGCTCAGATGGTAAAGAATCTGCCTGCAGTACAATGCAGGAGACCCAGTTTCAATCCCTGGGTCAGGAAGATCCCCTGGAGAAGGGAATGATAATTTATAGACAGCCCTAAAGTGACGATAAAAAGAGGAAAATACGTAGAATATTATGCATGTCAATTAAATGTTTAAGAAAAACTAGAAACATTTAGTTTAATTATGCTTGGCAGTTATAACAGTTTATTTTTAAAATGAAAAAGCATTTAGCAATCTAAAAATATTTATACTTAGCATCCTAAAATTATTTATTTGCATCAGTTAGTGAAGCAGTTTTTATCATAAATCTATTCTGCCGGTAATCTACAGAATGAAAATAAGTAAATTTTAAAATTAGAGCTATAGTAATCCCAGCCCTGTGAGGCATTTAGAAAGGAAACATATAAACTCAGTGTTGTTTATTTCTTCTCTTGCAATAGAGGCAAGAAATTAAGGCAAGAATTTTCCAGGGTACAGGTATAAAAGGGTATATTCTTTACAAGAAAGCACAGTGCTAACAGATGGCTAAAATTTTCATCCAAGAAAAATCTAGTGTTTGAACTTAAGAAAATGGAAAGTTTCTTTGCTGGACTGCATAATATTTTCAATGCCTACTGCAAGTCAGGAAGGATGAATGTGGAAATAAGATATTTCTTGAAAACATGACATAAATAGGTAATTTTGAGAAACCACCAAGATGTATTGGTTCAATTAGCTCATTAGCAATGCCAGAATTTTGTGTAGATGGAGAAAAAATCTAGGCTCCTTGGAGGCCTCTAACCCAAGTGTCTCTCTGAGTGATTCACGTGAAATGCCCAGATACTTTCTTAAGCACTCTTGGAGACAATCTGTGTATAAACCCAAATATGGCCTGTCCCAGAACAGGCCACCAGGGAAGCCCCTAATTACATTTAAGAAACATATTCATCAGATGAATGAATAGTAGTGATTACTTGATATTAATCATTATCACTGATTCACCATTATAAATCAGTGAATTAATTTTCTTAATGACTTTTTTTGAGAAATTATATGTTTATGGGGTGGTATGCAGATTCTTAAGGCTTCCCTGGTGGCTCAGATGTTAAAGAATTCGCCTGCAATGCAGGAGACCTGGGTTCGATCCCTGAGTTGGGAAGATCCCCTGGAGGAGAGCATGGCAACGCACTCCGGTATTCTTGCCTGGAGAATCCCATGGACAGAGGAGCCTGGCCCGCTACAGTCCACGGGGTCACGAAGAGTCAGACACGACTGAGCAACTAAGCACAGCACAGCACATGCAGATTCTTAAGAGGGCAGTTTTCTTTAGTTATATCTAAAATTAGCATAGAATTTTCCCTTTAATTTCTACATAGAAACTTAGTATAAAAAAGATCGTTCACTCAGCTGCGAATTCACCTCACCCTAGTATCAGTTAGGAAGATTGCTCCAAGTTTTATGAAGGGTAAAATGTGAAATATCTTGAGATTTAATATGACCACGTCTACTTTTCTAGTTATCCTATCAATCAAGCAAGCAAGCACTATCTAAATAAAATGTTTAAAAAGGAAAGTAAACCAGATTAGAACCAATGTCTTCACGGTGAGCTATGCTAGCTCTCGGTAGTTTCCACTTTCTTTCCTAAAGGTCTTCAGAGGATCCAGGCTTTCTAAGATTAATGGTTGTTTTTTATATTATTGGGGCTTCCCTGGTCACTCAGATGATAAAGAACCGCCAACAATGCAGAAGACCTGGGTTCGATCCCTGGCTTGGGAAGATCCCCTGAAGGAGGGCATGACAACCCACTCCAATATTCTTACCTGGAGAATCCCCATGGACAGAGGAGCCTGGCGGGCTACAGTCCAGGGGGTTGCAAAGAGTAGGACATGACTGAGCGACTAAGTGCATTTATATTATTGACAAATTTTCTTTCTCAAAGTCAAGGTTACATTGGCTTTTTGCTGGTTTGATAATTGTTCTCATTTTTACCAGTTTTTCTCAGGGATGACAGCTTATTGACTTATTATCAATTTATCTGATGCCTCTTAGGTAGTGTGCTAAGGGTACCTCACCCACCTCTTCTTTCCCTCACATCCCTGAACATGCCTTTCCTTGTTAAACTCTTGATCGTGTCCTATCCAGTTTAATGATTCTCTTCCTCAAGGTATTAGATCCCTCTGTTGTTTATCCTCATGCTCCACATTGCCAAGAATCATTATTATTTTGCAAACTTCAACCTCATTTTTAACCCTGACCTTCTGGACACATTATATATGAAGATCTGCCACCTTGATGTATTTATTTATTTGGAGTTATGTATCCAATCTTTTGCCTTTTTTCAATGTCATTTTATGAAATATGAGCTCCAAAAAGAGTCTGTAGACTTCCCAGGTGGCGCAGTGGTAAAGCATCCACCTGCCAGTGCAGGAGATGCAAGGGACGTGGGTTTGATCCCTGGGTCAGGAAGATCCCCTGGAATACGAAATGTCAACCCACTCCAGCATTCTTGCCTGGAGAATCCCGCGGACAGAGGAGCCTGGCGGGCTACAGTCATGAGGTCACAAAGAGTTGGACATGACTGAGCGACTGAGCAGACAGGTACAGAGTCCCTAGGTAGGCATCTTGGTTTCTCTAGGAATTTCTTCTTTGTCTTTATTGGATTATTTATTTTTGTATTGACTAAGTGTTCCTCCTTGAGGCCTCTCCCAGCTTCCACCCAGTGCTGTTCTTATTTGAAAAGCTTTTCTTTCCATTTGGAAAGTTCTTCCTTAGGTTTTCATTGGAGGCAGTTCCTAGGGAGCAATGCTCTTACATTTCCCAGCATTGTCCTCCACCCACCAATAAGAAATGTGAGTGACTAATAGGCAGTCACCCTCGGGTGAGAAATCAAGTGCACACAATTTAACACATCTTATGGCTTCCAGATGACACATTAGAGGCAAAGTCTACTCACCCGCCTTTGCTCGGGACCCAGCTGCTGCTGGCTGTTCAGGGAACTTGGACAATGATGGGTCCGTGCATGTTAAGTGGACCTGTGACTTAGGAAATTCATTTGACCAGTATAATTTGTGATCTGTATTCAGCTGGGAAATACTTCTGTCCATTTGTTCAAATAGAGAGAAGAGAGAGCTGAGTGATTCCTGGGTTTGTGTGGGATGTGCCATAGGGAAGGTACCCCCTGGGTATGGTTGTATTTTACTAGAAACTCGAGAAATCATAGCAATGGAACTGTGCGGGCTGTAAATTACAGACACCATCTGCCGTAGAGGGAACACATTAGGAAAATGCCACCTGTTCCTACATTAGTCTGGCCCTGGTCTCAAAATTTCACATGTCCTCTTGTGTTTTATTTGCTCTTTCTCTGATTCATGTAGCTAGCAAATGACTAATGGGATTTTTATACATTCCAAACATGCATATCCTATTATCTGACTCAGGTTTGATTTTCTTTTCTTTCTAGTGTATATGTATGTGTTCCTTGACTGTTTTCCTCTCAGTTCCTTTCCTGGACAATCAGTTATTTTGAGAATATATTTTTATTAATTTAACAATTGTTTATCGAGCACCTACTAGGATATAGTGAACCAAACAGACAAGAAGTCCTTGCCTTCCTGAGGTTTCCACATTCTGTTGGAGGAGATAGGAGATAATCTGGATAAACAAGTAAAATAAACTGTGTGTGGGCTTCCTGGGTGGTACATTTGGTAAAGAACCCACCTGCTAATGCAGGAGATGTAAGACACATGGGTTCAATCGCTGGGTCGGGAAGATCCCCTGGAGAAGGAAACGGCAACCCATTCCAGTATTCTCACCTGGAGAATCCCCATGGACAGAGGAGCCTGGCGGGCTACAGTCCATGGGGTCGCAAAGAGTCGCACGTGGCCGAGTGAGCGTGCACACCGTGTGTAATGTGGTGATGAACGCTAAGAAGGAAAACAGATGAGGGAGAGCAGGGATGTGTGAGCAGGAATTGCGATCTGGGGTAGGGTAGCTGTGAAATCTTCCTTTAAATAAAAGCATAATTACTGCGAGGGAGTGAGCCCTGTGGCTCTCAAGGTAAGTGTGTGCAAAGCAAAGAGATTACCCGGTGCAAAGGCCCTGGGGGATAGCGTGCTCAATACCTTCTCCCTTGATTCGTGAAAACGCTCATCTTGAGAGTAGACGGGGACATAGGTAGAAAGGCAACCAGGGACAGATCGTGGAGAGCCTTATGTGGCCATACAGTGACTTTGGCTTTTACTCTTAAGTGAGATGGGAGACTCGGGGGCATTTGATGTGGATAAACAAGACTGATCAGAAGCACCATGCTTGCTGGCTTGGGAACAGACTGAAGAGAAGCAGCAACAGAGGAGGGGGACCCATTAGGTTTAATAACCCACGAGAGAGTTGGTGGTGCCCTAGACCAGGGTGGTAGCGGTGGAGGTGGGAGAAGATTCTAGATACACAGTGCTTCTAAGTTAATGGGTTTCCCAATAGACTTGCTGAGTATTAAAAGAGAAAGATCACTCCAAGGTTTTTGACTTGAGTCATAACTGATCAAACTTCCAGAAAAGCATGTTTGGGGAAGGGCAAGAAGATGAGCAGCTCAGCTTTATCACAGGTTAAGTTTAAGGGATTCAATTAGACTGAAAATGCTGCAGCTGATGAAACCTCTTACCTTTTTCTTTTAAAATAGAAAACCAGATTGACTAATGAAAAGTGTACAATGATTATATTAAGAAAACTTGCATTCTTGACTCTACAATGGATCAGTGAGACTTGTTTAGTTTTGGTCAAAAATGCAAAGTCAGCAGTGGCTCAGATGAGCATGTCCTCTATGAAATAAAATGATCAGGTTTGTAGAATCTTACACAGTGTCAATTTCACTGAAGCCATGTGACATTATTCTAGAATCTTGCCAAAAATCATCAAACACCCTGCTTGAGGAATTCTCTAATAGATAAATGATGTGCTGAAGCTTCCAATGAATATGGTTTGATGGACAGTTAAGGAAAAATACACCCTACATTTCACCAGACTCTATAGGGTTAGATTTATATTTCCCTGAGATGGCCATTGTTACGATCATCAGTTGTGAGTTCAAAGTAGTTTTGGTGGTTTGCCAAAATATTTCCTGTTCCAGCACTAAAAACTTCTCATATTTCTTTGCCTAGAAAAACAAGTTTTAGACTGATAGTCCTTTCTAGTATGTGACTTTCTGTGGATGTGGCTGAGTTTAGAAATATGTGTGTGTGAGTATGTGTCTATTATGCTTAGGATTTTACCTACGTGTTAACATTTGATTTTACCTACGTGTTAACATTTTTCAGCAATAACATTCCTTTGGCAAGTTTTTCAGAGCATTGAAATGAGATAAAGTATACCTCTTATTTTTAAGAGCTATACTTATTTTTTTAATTCTTCAGAAATAATTCAGTGATTCATATTGTTAAATCATAATGATTTAGTCATGAAATCCAAACCCTGTATTTAAAAAATAACAATCTCATGTTTAAAACATCTCCTTTGAACATTTCCAAGAATCTTAAGTCTTTATGGGACATTAAATTCTTAATTTTACCTTGTTATTTTAGATCTATGGTTAGAACTCATTCTTTTGGCTGAGTATGTGTAGAGTATGAATTCCTGTGGTTCAGCATGCCAGTAATTCAGGGCAAGGTTAGTAGAGTGGGATTTTTGTGAGGAAAAAAGAGCTGTTTTATAGGGAGCCTTTTTGAACTTTGCCATATTTTGTTTTCCCGAATTACCAAATCTGCCTCAGGTATTTGTATGAAACTCTAACATGTTTAAACAAAAATTTTTTTAATAGTATATTTTTTCAGACTGACATTTCCCTGGATGCCAGCCATTTCTGAGGACAGTGCCCATGGAACAGAAGTTACTATTCGTCAGTGTAATAGTCGAGATAAAGTATGCTTGTAAGAGAGGTCTTCCATGATGGCTCAGTGGTAAAGAATCCGCCTACAGTGCAGAAGTTGCAGGAGACGCGGGTTCAATCCCTGGCTTGGGCACGTACCCTTGAGGAGGGCGTGGCAACCCGCTCCAGTATTCTTTGCCTGAAAAATCCCATGGACAGAGGAGCCTAGTGGGCTTCAGTCCGTAGGGTCGCAAAGAGTTGGACACGACTGAAATGACTCAGCCATAGCACACACAAGCTTATAAGAGAAAACCCCAAAATGGGCCAGTGCAAGCAAAGCATGCGTTTCTCTCTTCCTAAAGTCAGCCTCCTGTGTGGCTGGTGGGTGACCTCTGTCCCTTGAAGTCATCCTGAAGGACAGGCATATGGCAGCCCTAATAGTTTCATTACTTTGCCAGGCAAAGAGGGTCACAGAGGGCTCCTGCCTTGAAAAACTGTGTTTCTATTACCCCCACCTTGCCCTGGAGAAGGAAATGGCATCCCACTCTAGTATTTTTGCCTGGGAAATCCCATGGACAGAGGAGCCTGGTGAGCTACAGTCAATGGGGTCATAAACAGTCTGACACAACTGAGCAATTGAGCAAGGCACACTCCCTCCCCAAAAGAAGATGGTGAGTAGTTTTATAGCACTGGTTCAAAGAGGGCATGAGCAGCTTGTGGATGTTCTTCTGATGGGATGGTGGTGGGGTAAGGAGGCGTCAGCATCATCAACCCTCAAGTCCAACTGGTCTGGGGTCTGCATGTCTGTGGGCAACCTACCATTATTAGTCATTAACTTCTCTCACCTGGAGCAGGTTTCAGTCTCTGAAAAACAGCTGAAAGATGTTGTGTGTATCCACTGATGGGGAAACAGGACTTTGTCCAAGGCTGCTCTTCACTATTTGTTTCTCCCTGGTCTCGCATCCCCTCCCTTCCCTAATGAATAACTGCTTGCATCTGCCCACTGGGGCTCAGGGAAGGTCATGGAGGCTGAAAGATGGCTGTTTCCTATAATCAAAGAAACGGGAGTCAAAGAAAGGCCTGGAGCCCAGGAACCCCACAGGGCCCTGCACGGTATTGATAAGCAAAGCACAAAATTCCCAGCCAATTATAGCTGTCTTCTAAAAACTAGCCATTTACATGTGTGTGTCTGTTCAGTTGCTCAGTCATGTCCAACTCTTTGTGACCCCATGGACTGTAGCCCGCCAGGCTCCCTTGTCCATGGAATTCTCCAGGCAAGAATACTGGAGTGGATTGCCATTTCCTACTTCAGGGGTCTTCTCAACTCAGGGATCGAACCCTCATCTCTTGCGTCTCCTGCATTGGCAGGAGGATTCTTTACCACTGAGCCACCTGGGAATCCCCACTTATATTAAAGTCAAAACAAATTTATTTTATATAAAAATTCTCTATGTTAGTGATATGTTCTACTTCTCAAATGGTTATATTTGTATTATGGAACAAAGTCATAGAATTTCAGATCATATCGCTGAATGACCAGAAGGTACACACCAAAACTAGAGTCACTTTTAAATTGTAGGTGGTTCTAATTTTCATCATAGATTCTCCCCATCAGTGAAAGTATTACAGTTTTGCTATATTTTAAGGTTTTATACTCTGGAGTTGAAACTATCTCCATCTAGTCATGGGAGACAATAACCTGAGGAATACTAAGGGCGTGGTGAGGAGGCCCATCCTTGTCCTTTGCCCACTGCGAATAGAAACACAGAAGAACCTTTGCAAATCCAAAAACATTGGAGGAATTTTCCCTGCCTCTCCTCTCCCTTTCCTTGGGGCTAGTCTGTTGAATTTTAAAAGCAGAATTTTGCTTTCACAAAGTACACCAGACAGGAATTTGTTCAAATTCCTCCAAACCAAGCCAAGAAAAAAATTTCAGAAAGTTCAGACGTGCATGGCCGAGTGGAAAGAACAGTTTTTGGAGGCAGGCATGGATGCCTGGGAACACAGCTCCAGACAGTCACTGCTGGGTGACCTCAGGCAAGCGTCGCAGCCTCGCTGCCCCTGGCTCCTCATTTAGGAAATGAGAGTGAGAAGGATGGACCTGCCAGGGTGTCGGTAGAGAACCAAAGCCTCTAAAAAGGGCCCTGCAGGTCCCCGGGTGGTTCTCTCCACCTGTGTGATCTCTGACAGCTCCAGGGAGCCCGTCTCGTTGCTCCTCTGGCTCTGTGTCCCAGAGGCTGCAGTTGCCCTTGGCGGGAGCTGCCCCAGTACAGTCCAGGCTGCCATCACTCCACCCAGGCCTGACTATCCTTAGGTCTTCAAGACGAAGTGGGAGCTAAGCGGCCAGTTGTTGGTTGGTTGCTAAGTCATGGCGAACTCTTTGTGACCCCCAGGGACTGCAGCCCACCAGGCTCCCCTGTCCATGGGATATTCCATTCCAGAATACTGCAGTGGGTTGCCGTTCCCTCCTCCAGGGGAGCTTCCCGACCCAGGGATCGAAACTGTGTCTCCTGCTCTGTAGGCGGATTCTTCGCTGCTGAGCTGCCGGGGAAGCCCAAGCACCCAGAGACCTGTGTAATGGTGACAAGCCCTGTTCTGGTGAGGAGTCCATGCCAGGGACATCCTAGAATCTGCTGCTCTTGCCTGCTCATTGCCCCGTGAGATTTCCAGAAGAGCAGCCAAACAGCAGCGCCGTGGTGAGGAGGACGGGCTCCAAGGAACAGTGTGTTCAAATCCCGTCTTGGACAAAAGACCTCACTTGCCCCGCCCCAGTCTCTTCCTCTGTTCTGCTTCTGCACTGAGCTGTGCTCAGTCGTGTCCAACTCTTTGCGACCCCACTGACTGTAGCCTGCCAAGCTCCTCTGTCTGTGGAATTTCCCAGGCAAGAACACTCGAACAGATTGCCGTTTCCTCCTCCAAAAGATCTTCCCCACCCAGGGATCAAACCCGAGTCTCCAGCATCTCCTGCACCGACAGGTGGATTCTTTACTACTAGGGCTACCTGGGAAGCCCTTTCTTCCTCTGTAAATGGGCTTAAAGCACTGGGGCGGCTGCTTCAGTGATCAGAGTGATATTAGGATCTGTGAGCACCCAGTGTTATCGGTTGAGAATAAAACTGTGGATCTGTTTGCCTTGCTGAGGGCGAGTATGGGAGAAGGAGGCAGCAGAAGGAAAGGGGTGGGGGTGGGCTGGGAGGGAAGCAGAGTGATGCCCTGGAGAGGGAGCTGGCAAAGGGCAGCCAGCACCTCTGTGACTGCCAGTGAGGGCTACAGAGCGTGCTTTTGCAGGCAAAGCTGGCCTGCTCTCCCTGCACCAGGAGCCCTGGCAGCTGCTGTGGGTGACCAGCTGGCCCCAGACACCATCTCTTCTTAGAAATCAAGGCAGACAGTCCAGGTCTGGAGCTCCTCCAAGAAGGCAGAGGAGCCGCCTGGCCAGCTTTCAGAGTCGGCTTCTCAGCTCATTGTCTGAGGCATCCTTCCTTCCTTTGACACGCGGTTTCTCTCTGAAAACTTCCACCAGGCCCTCTCCCTGACCTGCTCTCTGCTTTGTTTCATTCACTGTACCTTCTACTTCTTCTCTGCATTTTGTCCCGATGAACTTTTCTTTATGTTTGTAGGCTGGGCTGTCCTTGGGGTGTTGACTGTCTCCGGGGGGAGGAAAAGAAAGAAACTGTACACTGGAAAATTTGGACAAACATTTTGAAGTGCTCCACCCCGCCGATAGAATAAGATACATAATGGTGTGTCAGTCCTGTTCATGCAGCCCTTAAAATCAAGCTTTTTGGGGAAAAGGAAGCAAGAGATTGCAAATTTGTCATGCAAATAAGGTCAGGCTCTTGATGGTCTCCTGTTGGCTCTTTTTAAAAGGAGAGAGATCCAAGACTCTGAGGTCAAAACAGAAGGATTAAAAGGCTGGCAAACTTAAATGGGCCAAAGGAAAGAGCCTTTTTACTCAAGTAGCTATGTGGATGGTACTCCCTTTAAGCGTCAGCAGTTACTGCTGGCAATGTGATATAAGTCTGTCAAAGTAATAGCAGGTTTATTCAAGTTAAAGGAAATTATAAAACGCAGCTAATATAGTGGGTACTTATTCCCGATTCCTAAGTTAGCGCCATTGATGAGAAGTCAAAGAGTGGTGGTGTCAATCAAATAAGAGATTTGAGTAAAACATTCAGTTCTACTTCCTCATCGCTCAAAAAGAGGCAACTCCTGCCCTATCTTCTTATTCCTAATCTGCAGAGTTGTTGAGTGAACCTGCTTTGGAGGAAAACTCTCTGTCAAGAGTATAATTTTTGAGGTACATCAGCTAATGACAATTATTATATTATAAATTAAATTATATATATATAATAATAAATATAATAAGTATGGGGCCTCTCCGGTGGCTCAGACAGTAAGGAATCTGCCTGCAGTGCAGGAGACCTGGGTTTGATCCCTGGGTTGGGAACATCCCTTGGAGAAGGACACAGCAAGCCACTCCAGTATTCTTGCCTGGAGAATTCCATGGACAGAGGAGCTTGAGTCTCAAAGAGTCAGACACAACTCAGCAAATAACACTTTCACTTCTTCACTTTCACTTTCAATAAAACTATATTATCAGGTAATTATAATCTTTCTTATTATTGATGAAGAAGAATGAGTAGGAGTATATACCTGCTGAACAATAATTAAGCAAAAGATTAGTAAAGCTCTGAATAAGCACTCCATATTCCAGACATACTTCTATGTACATTGGAGGCTAGGTGGTATTTCCAGGACTGATTTTCTTGTCGTTCTCCTGACCAGGGGTGAAAAAGTGAGCATCACACCATCTGCCACATTGCAAATGCCTGATTGCTCTTACTGTCAATGAGTCCAGTACTTGCTCGAAAGGTCAACTCTCTGGCCAAAGGAGCTCTGGCCCGTGTGGCAGTCTGGCCAGCTTGGAGAGCCACTTCATTCCAGGAGTGAGCCGCCCGGATCACAGCTGCCCAGAGCTCCTTGGCTTTGGTGAAGTTTGTTGTGCTGTTATATAATGGATACTGGGACCATATCCCATGAAGAACTGTTTTGATTTTTTTTCTTTCCTCCTTCTCCACTGTCCTGTTGTCACTCTGTGGTCTGTGTTGAATGGTGCCTTAGAGTGTGTTGTTAAAATCAAGCAGAAGAACAGGCAGCAATTAAGGTGTATGGAAAGAAAGGTGTTAACAGGGGATACACACAGATGGCGTGGGACCGTCTTTTCACCCCTATGCTGTTACTAGTGCAGAAGCCAAACTGTGACCAAACAGGCTATATGTGGGCTTTCCTGGTGGCTCAGACAGTAAAGAATCCGCCTCCCATGAAGGAGACCTGAGTTCGATCCCTGGATCAGGAAGATCCGCAGGAGAAAGGAATGGCTACCCACTCCAGTATTGTTCCCTGGAGAATTCCATGGACACGGGAGCCTGATGGGCTTGGAGATGACTGAGACATAAACACTTTCACTTAGGATTTTCCTGGTGGCTCAGATGGTAAAGTGTCTGCCTGAAATGTAGGTGACCTGGGTTTGATCCCTGAATCAGGAAGATCCCCTGGAGAAGAAAATAGCAACCCAGTCCAGTATTCTTGCTGGAAAATCCTATGGACAGAGAACCCTGGCAGGCTGCAGTCCATGGGGTCACAAAGAATTGGACATGACTGAGTGACTAACAGGCTACATGTGAACAGAGAATCATGCCTTTGTGTGTTAATTTAGAATTCTCATTTTAACCAGACATGCTGATTTGTCCATGCTATATCTGATCCATACCTTAAACCAAAAAGAAGTTATTTAATGGCTTCTGGTTTCTGCTTTAACATGTGAAGAGCTTCAGTTCAGTTCAGTTCAGTCGCTCAGTCGTGTCCGACTCTTTGCGACCCCATGAATCATAGCACACCAGGCCACCCTGTCCATCACCATCTCCCGGAGTTCACTCAAACTCATGTCCATTAAGTCAGAGATGCCATCCAGCCATCTCATCCTCTGTTGTCCCCTTCTCCTCCTGGCCCCAATCCCTCCCAGCATCAGAGTCTTTTCCAATGAATCAGCACTTAGCATGAGGTGGCCAAAGTACTGGAGTTTCAGCTTTAGCGTCATTCCTTCCAAAGAAATCCCAGGGCTGATCTCCTTCAGAATGGACTGGTTGGATCTCCTTGCAGTCCAAGGGACTCTCAAGAGTCTTCTTCAACACCACAGTTCAAAAGCATCAATTCTTTGGCGCTCAGCTTTCTTCACAGTCCAACACTCACACCCATAGATGACCACTGGAAAAACCATAGCCTTGACTAGAGGGACCTTTGTTGGCAAAGTAATGTCTCTGCTTTTGAATATGCTATCTAGGTTGGTCATAACTTTCCTTCCAAGGAGTAACCGTCTTTTAATTTCATGGCTGCAGTCACCATCTGCAGTGATTTTGGAGCCCCCAAAAATAAAGTCTGACACTGTTTCCACTGTTTCCCATCTATTTCCTATGAAGTGATGGGACCAGATGCCATGATCTTCGTTTTCTGAATGTTGAGCTTTAAGCCAACTTTTTCACTCTCCTCTTTCACTTTCATCAAGAGGCTTTTTAGTTCCTCTTCACTTTCTGCCATAAGGGTAGTGTCATCTGCATATCTGAGTTTATTGATATTTCTCCCAGCAGTCTTGATTCCAGCTGGTGCTTCTTCCAGTCCAGTGTTTCTCATGATGTACTCTGCATAGAAGTTAAATAAGCAGGGTGACAATATACAGCCTTGACGTACTCCTTTTCCTATTTGGAACCAGTTTGTTGTTCCATGTCCAGTTCTAACTGTTGCTTCCTGACCTGCATATAGGTTTCTCAAGAGGCAGGTCAACTGATCTCGTATTCCCATCTCTTGAAGAATTTTCTACAGTTTCTTGTCAAATTCAGGCTTAAATTGAAGAAAGTAGGAAAACCACTAGACCATTCAAGTATGATCTAAATCAAATCCCTTATTATTATACAGTGAAAGTGAGAAGTAGATTTAAGGGACTAGATCTGATAGATAGAGTGCCTGATGAACTATGGACGAAGGTTCCTGACACTGTACAGGAGACAGGGATCAAGACCATCCCCATGGAAAAGAAATGCAAAAAAGCAAAATAGCTGTCTGGGAAGGCCTTACAAATAACTGTGAAAAGAAGAGAAGTGAAAAGCAAAGGACGAAAGGAAAGATATAAACATCTGAATGCAGAGTTCCAAAGAATAGCAAGAAGAGATAAGAAAGCCTTCCTCAGTGATCAATACAAAGAAATGGAGGAAAACAACAGAATGGGAAAGACTAGCGATCTCTTCAAGAAAATTAGAGACACCAAGGGAACATTTCATGCAAAGATGGGCTCGATAAAAGACAAAAATGGTATGGACCTAACAGAAGCAGAAGATATTAAGAAGAGGTGGCAAGAATATACAGAAGAACTGTACAAAAAAGATCTTCACGACCAAGAGAATCGTGATGGTATGATCACTCACTTAGAGCCAGACATCCTGGAATGTGAAGTCAAGTGGGCCTTAGAAAGCATCACTATGAACAAAGCTAGTGGAGGTGATGGAATTCCAGTTGAGCTATTTCAAATCCTGAAAGATGATGCTGTGAAAGTGCTGCATTCAATATGCCAGCAAATTTGGAAAACTCAGCAGTGGCCACAGGACTGGAAAAGGTCAGTTTTCATTCCAATCCCAAAGAAAGGCAATGCCAAAGAATGCTCAAACTACCGCACAATTGCACTCATCTCACATGCTAGTAAAGTAATGCTCAAAATTCTCCAAGCCAGTCTTCAGCAATATGTGAACTGTGAACTTCCAGATGTTCAAGCTGGTTTTAGAAAAGGCAGAGCAACCAGAGATCAAATTGCCAACATCCGCTGGATCATGGAAAAAGCAAGAGAGTTTGAGAAAAACATCTATTTCTGCCTTATTGACTATGCCAAAACCTTTGACTGTGAAGAGCTTAGCAGTTATCAATCCTGCTCTCACAAGAAGAGAAAAGTTAAACAAACTGAATACCAGCAATTCTGAAAGTCAGCCGTGCTCTTAGATCTAACGGAGAGTTGAGTTTGCAGGGCACATTCATGCCTTGCAATCTGGAGAGACAGCAAATATGGAGAATCATTGCTCCCCAGGGGCAGAAGCCATGGTGCCAGAGATACTTAAACTAGAATTGAGTAATTGCTGGAGACTGAACATGGACTAGATTAGGAGTTGAAAAATCCCCCCATGTCTAGGGGGACCCAAGGCTTTCGTGAGTTTTACCTGCAGAAGACATACCTAGTTCTTAAGGTGATGATCAGAGAAAAAAATCCCATATGCTTCATGCAGGGGAGAGAAACAGTGACCATTTCGAAATAAGCCCACAGCCCTCTGTTCTTCATGACAAAGTCATGTCCTAGAGGACGTCTGCTTCCTCAGAGCCTCATCTGTCCTCAGAGGAGGGCAGGCAGATGACCAGAGCCCCCTCTAGCCTCTTTGTATCACACAAACCGAGAACAAAAAGGCTAAGGAATTCTTCTGAAGGTCAGAACCCCTGAGATTTAATCATAAGATTATAGAATGTTTTCCCTCACCAACACTGTATCATCGTAGTAACAGGGGTCCAAAATAATATTAATAACTGGATTACAACCTAGCTGCAAGACACAGAGTCTGTTTAGAAGAAATTTAGGGGGAAATCTAAAGACAGAAGGAGAGGCAGAAACCAAGACACTGAAGGAAACTGAAGGCTTTGACAGAGCACAGCCTAAATTCTTGCCAGGTTATCGTAAAGCCTGGTACTAAAGGCCTACCTACTTCAGTTACTATCATCTATACAACAGACTGGTTCGAAATTGGGAAAGGAGTACATCAAGGCTGTCTGTTTTCACCCTGCTTAAGTCTTGTGTAAGTTATAGAAACTTTATGTTTATCATAACACAAATAACTATTTTTAGTGAAAATCATATTTATATTTATCACATTTATTGTAAATTATATTTGGTCAATATCACTCAGATGTCTTTCTTCCTTCCCACTTAGACTTGAATCAGATTTTAATATGCCACTGAAAAAAAAGAGTAAGTCAGATGATCTCATTCCAGTCTTGGTTGATCTTCTGTACTTGTGTTTATTTACTAGTTCAGTTTTATTCAAAAATGAAACAGGGAGTTCCCTGGTGGTCTGGTGGTGAGGATTCAGCACTTTCATTGCTGTGTGGCTGCTGTTCAGTTGCTAAGTTGTGTCCGACTCTGCGACTCCATGGACTACAGCACGCCAGGCTCTCCTGTCCTCCACTATATCCCAAAGTTTGCTCAAATTCATGTCAGTTGAGTCGGTGATGCCATTTGCTTCATCCTCTGCCACTGCCCTCTCCTTTTGCCTTCAATCTTTCCCAGCATCAGGGTCTTTTCCAGTAAGTCAGCTCTTCACAACAAGTGGCCAAAGTATTAGAGCTTCAGCATCAGTCCTTCCAATGAATACTCACTGCTATGGCTCAGGTTCAGTCCCTGGTTGGAGAACTGAGATTTTGCAAGCTCGTGGCATGGCCAAAATATAAAGATAAAACAAATAATTTTTTTAATTAAAAAAAAAAAGAAATTATAACTATTGTGGCTCTTTTGAGGTAGACAGACCAACCTTACCTTAAAGTTCATTCTTATTTCCCTTGCCTATGCTTGATAATGCAGAAATGTGAAAGTTCCCCCAAATGCGAAGATAAGAAAGCCTCAGTATTTCCTCCAAATACTTGGTTCTAATTTTGGACTATTGTGCAATTCTAATGTCATAACTGTCAACTCCCTAAGAATTACATGAAGTCTTGCCCTTTTGGCCTTGATTTCTTTTGAATGTACTTTCCAATAGATCTTTCAAAAGTGGGTGATGAAGCTCACACACTCTGGAAGAAACCACATTTCTCGCATGATATGTTTTGCTTGCTTTTGGAGAAAATTGCAAAAGCTACAAAGTAACATTTATCCTGTGTGTTAGTGGTGACCCACAGACACCTTCACGGGCAGAGCCTGAGGCCCAGGAGGGCAACACAGGTTAGAAGAGCAGACGATTTGAATGCTAAGGAAGGTCGCTGCATGCTCACTGTGGCTCAGCACAGTTTTCTTCTGTTTTTTAATCAACTAATGGAAAATAAATTTCCCCCGAGCTCTTTTGATCTCAAATCTCTGCTCTTCAAAGGCAGGGGCGTGACAGTCGTGACCTCTGCTCTGCTGCTCTAAGCTCTAGCCTCCGTGGAAATTGCCCAGCTCCAGAGGCGGGGAGTGTTTTCGTTGGCCTGTGGGCTCAGCATCCTTGGAACTGCTCTCCTTAACGCCTAAACTTTCCTGCCCGTGTCAGCATCAGTCTTGTCAACACTTCTTTTCCATTTGTGAATCCTGTAGTTAAAGCTTTCAACTCCCCTTTTCTGGAAGGATTCTATATTTAGCACTTGGGCATTTAGAAATTCTCTCTCTGAAGAAATACATTTCAAGTACGAATCTTTATGACTTAAACAAAGTTTAACTTAGAAAATATATGTAAATATACAGATGCTTTTTTTTTTATGGCCTTTGATCTCATCTCAAAGCTTTAATGGTGGGAATGGTGAGGTAACTGATAAAGTGGTTTTACTAGTGAGGCAAGTTTGTACCAAATGTGTACTTTTTTCCTTTTAATCCTTGTTACTTATTTCTCCCCATTTGCTGCTTCACTTTTCTGCTGTTCTGGGTGCTTTGGAATTCGCTGATGCTCTGATTCTTCTTCCTGCACGCACAGACCCAGAGAGGCTGTCAGGCGTCAGCCGACGTTAGTAACCTCTGTCTTAATTTGGACATTTGGTTGTACTCGCCTTCTAGTTTTCAATTTCTGGGTCATGAGCCCACGTATGGGTGGATATTGGTTTTATGTCCTTTAATAATTTAATTCATTTCTAGCAGTGGAATTTGTTGAGGTGAAAATGTTTACCTATATTATATTTGTCTTACTGTCTTTCAGTTTTATAGACGGGAAAACCAAGGTACAGAAAGGGTAGCAGGAGAGAGAATTAATTGCCTCACAAACATGCAGGTCCCCGTTCCAGAACGACTGGGTTAATTCGAGTCCCCCTACTTATTCTCTGTGCCTTAGACAGATTCCCTATACTTTATGTGCTTTCTCTCTCCCATCTTCAAAACAGGGACATAATGACAGGTACTCATAATGCCGTGAGGATTAAATACTGACTTTCCTCTTAATCATACCTCCAAAAATCTGCCCACATATTGTTCCCTTGCCCTTCTTTGCATTGTTAGGAGTATTTTCAATGAGAGAATTCTCCCTGAAAATACAAAGTCCTATTTAGTGATTTACTACCTTATGCTTTGGTGTTCAGTAAACGCCGTGGAAACCAAAGATGGGCTCCATTACATGAATTTTTGGTTACTTTAGTTCGTCCTATGAGAACATGATTTCAAATGAAACCCAGTTTTCCAATTTACTTCATTTCACTTAGAACTATAGCACCTAAAAGTATTAAACCCCAAGTGGCAAGTGTATATGGTACACATCCTTTCTTTATTATATATTTACTTGACTTGAATGCTAGTTTTATTATCCACATTGTTACAGCAGATGCTGTAGCCTAAAATTATTTCATTGCTAGAGATATTAAATTGCCCTGGCTTGACTCAGAAACAACTTTATCAAAATCCCAAGAATAACACTATTGGTACTCCGTATAAAATAGATAACTAATGAGAACCTTAGTTCTCTGAATGTTGAGCTTTAAGCCAACTTTTTCACTGTCCTCTTTCACTTTCATCAAGAGGCTCTTTAGTTCTTCTTCACTTTCTGCCATAAGGGTGGTGTCATCTGCATATCTGAGGTTATTGATATTTCTCCCAGCAATCTTGATTCCAGCTGGTGCTTCCTCCAACCCAACGTTTCTCATGATGTACTCTGCATAGAAGTTAAATAAGCAGGGTGACAATATACAGCCTTGACATTCTCCTTTTCCTATTTGGAACCAGGCTGTTGTTCCATATCCAGTTCTAACTGTTGTTTCCTGACCTGCATACAGATTTCTCAAGAGGCAGGTCAGGTGGTCTGGTATGCCCATCTCTTGAAGAATTTTCCACAGTTCATTGTGATCCACACAGTCAAAGGCTTTGGCATAGTCAAGAAAGCAGAAATAGATGTTTTCCTAGAACTCTCTTGCTTTTTCGATGATCCAGCAGATGTTGTCAATTTGATCTCTGGTTCCTCTGCCTTTTCTAAAACCAGCTTGAACATCTGGAAGTTCACGGTTCATGAATTGCTGGAGCCTGGCTTGAAGAATTTTAAGCATTACTTTACTAGCATGTGAGATGAGTGCAATTGTGCGGTAGTTTGAGCATCCTTTGACATTGCCTTTCTTTGGGATTGGAATGAAAACTGACCTTTTCCAGTCCTGTGGCCACTGCTGAGTTTTCCATATTTGCTGGCATATTGAGTGCAGCACTTTCACAGCGTCATCTTTGAGGATTTGAAATGGCTCAACCGGAATTCCATCACCTCCACTAGCTTTGTGGCATCTGGTCCCATCACTTCGTGGCAGATAGATGGGGAAACAGTGGCTGACTTTATTTTTCTGGTCTCCAAAATCACTGCAGATGGTGACTGCAGCAGTGAAATTAAAAGACGCCTACTCCTTGGAAGGAAAGTTATGACCAACCTAGACAGCATATTAAAAAGGAGAGACATTACTTTTCCAACAAAGGTCCATCTCTAGTTAAGGCTATGGTTTTTCCAGTAGTCATGTATGGATGTGAGATTTGGACTGTAAAAAAGCTGAGTGCTGAAGCATTAAGGCTTTTGAACTGTGGTGTTGGAGGAGACTCTTGAGAATCCCTTGGACTGCAAGGAGATCCACAGTCCACCCTAAAGGAAATCAGTCCTGGGTGTTCGTTGGAAGACCGATGTTGAAGCTGAAACTCCAGTACTTTGGCCACCTGATGCAAAGAGCTAACTCAGTGGAAAAGATCCTGATGCTGGGAAAGATTGAGGGCAGGAGGAGAAGGGGACGACAGAGGATGAGATGGTTGGATGGCATCATCGACTCCATGGACATGGGTTTGGGTGGACTCAGGGTGCTGGTGATGCACAGGGAGGCCTGGCGTGCTGCAGTTCATGTGTTCTCAAAGAGCTGGACAGGACTGAGCGACTGAACTGAACTGAATGAGAACCTACTGTGTAGCACAGGGGACTTTATTCAAGACTCTATGGTGACCTAACTGGGAAGGAAATCCAAAAAGAAAGAGGAGATATATGTATAGGAATAGCTGATTCACTTTGCTGAACAGTAGAAATGGTTAATAACACAACATTGTAAAGCAGCGTTACTTCAAGTAAAAAGAGAGATCCTTAGGAACAAAAACAATAAAACGTTGCATGTGATTTGAGTCCCTTTAGAAGCGCTTTTGTCATTGATAAAATGATCATGGATAAATATTGTTTTTCTGAAAAATGTCTTCTCATTTCAAAAGTCCACCCCAACTCAGCCAGCCTCCCCCTCCCTCTGTCTGGGCAGGAACCAGCATCTTCACTGTGTACGAGGCCGCTTCCCAGGAAGGCTGGGTGTTCCTCATGTACCGAGCCATCGACAGCTTTCCCCGCTGGCGTTCCTACTTCTACTTCATCACCCTGATCTTCTTCCTGGCCTGGCTCGTTAAGGTACTCGCGCAGTTCCTCCTCATCAGGTCCATGTTTTCCGACAGTTTCTGCAGATCTTTTGGTTTTGATGGTCCTCCCTCCCTCTTGCCCAGGCTTTGGTAAATGTGGTCTCTCGTTTTCTTGCAGAACGTGTTCATCGCTGTCATCATAGAAACATTTGCGGAAATCAGGGTGCAGTTTCAACAGATGTGGGGGTCGAGAAGCAGCACTACTTCCACAGCCACCACACAGGTACCTACTGGGGTGATGACGTCACTCGGCGATGATGACGTCATTCACTCGAACTGCGCGTGTCCCTCCGCACCACCCTTGGGAATTGATGGAACTTGAGAAACCCCTCTTATCATAGGCTTTGGCGGCCAGACTCACTGAGGGAGCTGCTTAAACTTACAGATGCAAAGGCCCAAACCCAGAAGAACCAAATCAGACCCTGGGGGTGATGGCACCTATGTTTTTAACAGTTACAGGGGTACGTTTGATACACAACCAGGCTTATCATCACATTTATTAGGTACTTTTGATTTGATTCTGCCTTCACATGTCCTCAAAGGGCTTGCAGATAAAATACAGCAACTGGACAGACTTCCCTGGTGGTCCAGTGGCTAGGATTTAATACTCCCAATGCAGGGGGTCCAGGTTCATTCCCTGGTCAGAGAACTAGATACATGTTACATCTAAGAATTTGCATGCTGCAGCTAAGACTTGGCACAGCCAAAGGGAAAAATACAAGTGTAGCAACTGTAGAATTTCCCATTTTTATAAATATCCATATATTTGCAAACCAATATAATGGCCTGTATGTAAAGGATTAGAATTGCTGACTAGAAAATTTATTTCATTCACAATGAAGCAATCATAATAGAATAAATTATGAAAAAGACCCCTCAATTCAAATGCTTGCCTCTGAATTTTGAGGAATTACTGAATGTTCAGAAGGTTTCCCCTATGCTTCTAAGAAATTGGAAGTGACCGTGCTATATAAAAATAGCATGGCGTTTATTACATAAAAGGGTAATTCAGATAAAATTCTTTGTTTTTATTTTTGGCTTTGTTTTGTGTATTTGTTTATTTGATTAGAAAGGAAGAATAGATTTATAAATATCTTTTTTCTGGTATGAATCTTTATAAAAAAAGAAAGAAAATAAAAATTCCTAAATTGAGGATGAAATGCTTTTATGCCTCATAACTATTAACTTAACATTAAATTTTAAGATAAGTTTAAGTTTGTGAATATAAATACAGGTCTACTAAGACAAAGATGTCTCTTAAAGATTCAAGGTAAAAATTTTACTTTGAAAATCTCCAAATTGAACTTTTAATAATTGTATAATTATTACTTTAAATAATATTTTATTTTTAAAAATAATTATATTTGTGACTATGTATTAAAATTTTAAAGAAAAGAATTCAGGATAGTGGCTCACTGGGGTGGAGATGGGGCAGAAGAGGAATAAAATTAAGGAGAAGTGCAAAAGTAACAAAAATGATAGAATAATTATGTGTAACAGCTAACAGCAAAAATGCAATTAAACATGCTCATCTTTGGAAAAGCCTTATGCAGCATCTTTGTAATTTTGTGAAAGTTCGAATAGTCTAACCAATTCCTTATAGATGAAATAGTATTAATATTTTTCAGTTTTGTCAAACTGCTATTCAAACTTCCATGAAAGATTTGTATAGGTATCACCTGGGTTATATCACAGATGGCATGTAGGAAAACATTCAACGAGTCCTCCACATATTTCTGCTCTCATTTTTTTAAATGAACTATGAGAAATTATACAGGACCAAGTGCATTGCTGGCTTGTCTTTTAAGTAGAGTGACACCCTCATGAAGGTGTGTTTTCCAGAACAGACTTTGAGAATGAAGTGTAATATACAGTTATGAACTCCACACAGAATCCAAATTTGATATTCCCAAGGACCTAAAACGTCCTTCAAACCACATAATGCTCATTAAGTAACTCTTACTTGTCAAACCACAGCTGGAAAAGTGGTGTTTGGAAATGCCAAATCAGCCAGCAGTTTTCCCAGGAAGTGAAATGTGGAGGGACTGTGAACACAGTTGTACAAAATTGCTTGGATGCAAAATTGCCCTTAATCAGGAGGCATAAGCCAGTAATTTAGAGGTAATGCGTCTAGGTATTCGACAGAGGTAATCACACGGAGAATTGTGAAAAACCTTCATTAAGAAAAACGCCGTGGCTGAGGACCCAGTTGCTAGGCAACCAAAAGCTCCTGCAGCAGCCTCTCTGGTAAACCACCACTTGGGGTGCCTGGCAACAGGCCACAAGCCCCGCCCAGCCCCTCCCCAGCCCCTCAGCAAGTGATCCAGATGCTTTTGTATGTGTGGAAGGGAGAGATGTCATCTGCTATGATTCTATTACATTTGTAAAATCTGACACAACTTTGTGCCTAAGGACCTCCCATTAGCTGGTTTAAAACACTAAATCGGAAGTTTAATTCTAATAAAGCGGATGGGCTTTCAGGAAATAAAATGAAAATGGTTGTGTATTGTGAAGCACACAGCCTTTCTGAAATGAAGCCAGTTCTCACCTTCCTCTAGCATGTAGGTCGTCTGCAGCTGTTCTCTGTAAGGCATCCTCATACAAGGGCGAAGAGCATCCCAGGCCTGGTGGACTCAGTGATGTTTCTAAGTCCCTGGACTTTCCCAGGTCTGTGTTTGTAGAAAGGGAAATTATACACATTAACAGGATAAAGTAGGGGCTTTCCAACATCTTAGGAGGTTCGATGGGAATTGGCTGTGATACAGGCTGTTCAGAGGCAAACGAGAATTAGCGATGAGAATGTTTTCTTTAAAATAACAAAGCAACTTCCCTCCAAGTCACAGCACAGAAACAAATTACAGAAAAATTAATGCCAACGGTCTTGTGGAGACCATAATAGAGCAGGACGCAGGAAAACAAAGGGCAAATAATGTGGAAATTTTCGGATTAGTAATCAGTAGTTTGCCTGAACTCCAATGGGGAGGGGTGTCTCTGGCACCTCTAGTTATTAGACACGGATCACTGTTGCTACTTGCTCAGTTATGTGTTGGGCTAAAGTGCAAGAGATTCATACCTCCAGGAAGCCATCGTCCCCTGTGTCAGCCCACAGTAGCGGGGCTGACACCATGCCACAGGTCCGTAGCAGGTGTTGGCCCAGAATTGGATGTCAGGATGGGCTGATGTATTAGTGGACCATGTCCTGAGCACCACGTATCCCCAGTCCAGAGTTGCACACCCATCCTTAGACACTTCATCTCAGATATCTGTTGCCAGTCGCAGGGTCCTCTGATTTAGGCTGGTTCATGATAGGGACGAGCTTAGAACTGAAAGAACTACCAAACTGTAGGGCCCCGAAAGGCTATGTTGTATGTGATGAGAGACACAAAACAGCCTCTGCCTATCAAAACGCACCCAACTTTTATATACAAAGCATGGCCCAGTAAGGTCATGTTGGAAAACTGAAGTTGCTCAGGCATGTCTGACTCTTTTGCAACCCCATGGACCATAGCATACCAGTCTCCCCTGTCCATGGGATTTTCCAGGCAAGGGTACTCGAGTGGGTTGCCATTTCCTTCTCCAGAGGATCTTACTGACCCAGGGATCGAACCCGGGTCTCCCATATTGCAGGCAGACGCTTTACCATCTGAGCCACCAGGGAAGCCACAAGGTCACAAGGTCACGTAAATAAATATTCTTACTGTCTGAAGACAGCAATCATTTCTGGGTCTGTCATTGTCTCTGACTTGCTGTTTTCTGAAGAAGATGGAAGACTGATAAGGATGGAGTTGATTCAAGGACACAGGGATTCTTCCTCCTTTGTAGGTCCGTGAGCATTCTCAGAATATGGGTTCCTCCATACCTGAACAACTTCTGTGTAAATATGTAGCTCAGATTAAAAGTCTGAAAGGCATAGATGAAAAGGCATGTGATCAAAAATGAAAAGAAGTTCTTTATAAAAAGACTTTGTACCACATTATGTTCCGAGACAACACTTTAGTAAAAATGTGTTTACTGCATTCTAAGACCATTGGTTTCCACATGAATATACATCATTAAAATATGTGAGAAAGCAATTTAGTGAAAGCAGTTTCTGGGAAGGGCTATTGTAGGAGGTACAATAGTGAGCTCCTTCTAATAAGAAACTATAGTCATGGAATAATACATTCATCACAGGAAGCCATAAATGAGAATTGTGTTTTGTAACCCTGAGTCATGGAATATATTATTTAATAACAAAATCAAGTCAAGTGTCTACCCTCATTTTGTGTGATAATGACTATTCCTTTTTTTTATAAGATGATTGGTTTTGAAAGAATCCAAAGAGCATGTGAATTTCAAAATAAATTTTGAATTTTCTTTTCATTAACCAATGTGTATATATGTCTTGGGTTTGGAATTGTATTTCAGTTGCTAGTGATTATTCCTGTTACCAAGATTCATTCTCTTCCACCTACCATTAAATAATCTGTTATTGTTGTCGCTGCTGCTGATATTCTGCCTAAACTAGAACACGCCCCAAAGCAAATTTCTTAGCTAAATCAAGTGGCGCTTTATAAGACCCTAGCAAACAGTTGCAAACAGATAAGCATGAGATGATTCTCAAGACTGAAATCTCCATGGATCCCCATGCGACTGTACCAAGAGCAGAGTGCTCATTGGTAATACTCCATTCATCCGTACACTACCACAGTAGATCACAGCATGGGCTGCCCTGTTGGCTTTAAAGCCATCTTATCTAGTTTTCATGATTATGTTGTGATGTGGGCACCGTTACTGTCTCTGCTTTGCAGATTAAAAAAGACAAGGATTGGAAAGTTAATTATTTGATCCAGTATTACGTACCTGGCGCATGGTGGAACTGGCAGCTTCAAAACCAGCTTCCTCGGCCTTAAGGGTCTTTTTTTCTCCCCCACTCAGTTTTGCCCACTGAGATCCTACCTCCTTTTAATTTAGTCAATACGGCCCCTGCTGTCAATGCACTGTCTTTTTTTCTGGCATCTCTTCTCTTAAAAAAACAAAAAGTTTTCTTGTTGGATGAAAGGTGGAGAAAAGGCTACTTTCATACATTATTACTAACACTGTAAATTGGAGCATCCTTTTTACAAAAGTTTGGCAGTATGTATCAAAAGCCTTAAAAACATATGAACTATTTGACAAAGAGATTGCACTTCTAGTAATTTATCCTAAAAAAATTCTGAACAATGCTCAAAGATATACATTTGAGAATGTTTATGGAAGCACTTTGGTGAAAAAAAAAAAAGAGAGAGAGAGAGAGACAGAGAGGGAGAAGATTAACTCTAGCAATAAATTATTGATTTTAAATTATAAAATTAGAATAAATGAACACCACTAAGTCATGACTGAACTTTATTGATATGGAAATATTCAAATAACATATTAATGCAGTAGAAAGTTCTCGTGTTTGCATGTACATGTGTATGGGCAAAATACCGGGAAGGTTAACTCTAAAATGTTAGGGGTGGTTGTCTCTGGAGAATGCGTTTATAATTTTTTTACAGCTCATACATATTTTGAAGATTTTAATAGTAAGCCTGTATTAATAATATAATTTGAGGGGAACATTTTATGTCTTTACAATGAACTAACTCATTGAAAATTCAAACTGAAGCCACTTGTGTTGTTAGTTTCAGCCACAAGGGACAAAAAGCCTCAAAAAGTGGCTCATGTAAAATAGAGTTCCTTTCTCTCTCACGTAAAGTTGGAGTATGTCATTCAAGGGTTGTATGGTTGTCTGTGTTCTATAGATACAGAATCCTTCCACCTTTTTGCTCCACCTTTCAAAACTTCCATTTCCAAAATTGCCTCCTAGTCTAAAATGGCTGCTGTAGTGCTAACCCTTACATCAATATTCCAGTGAGCAGGAAGGGAAAAAACAGAAAGTTTCAGTTTGCATTTCATGGATAGTGTATAATTACATGATTCAAGATGAGCTTCAAAAATGAAAAAGAATTAGTTCTTCTTTTTTTTCTTTTGATGGTCATAAAATTTTCTTACTTTGGAAGACAAGGAGAACAGATATGGAGTGACAACTGGCAGTCCCTGCCATACTCCCCTAGGAGCTTCAGTTCCATAGGGTTTATGGCCCTGGATAACACACTGTTGTTACATGTGTACCTCATGTAGCTACTGTTATATTAACCAAGCTAGATGTTGTATATTCAGAGAACCAATGAGAAATTGACCATATTTGCATTTTCTTCACTTTATGTCATACAAAAAAGTGACCTTGAGACAACACTTTCACTAAAAATTGATTCATTTGATTTTGGTTGACTGGAAAAAAAAATAATTTAACACAGAAAATTAGTCTGCTGCTGATGAAAGCAAATGTGTGCCCCAGGGATTTTTTTTGCTCCCTGATAAGAGAAGAGAATGCTTATACAGAGAGTTCCCACCTAGTGACTGGCAGGATCGCTTTTGTCTTTTCTCCTTCAAAGGAGACTTTCAGACATTTGACAGATATTTTAAAAGGCTCTTATACATGTTTGCATGTCGCCCAATGTATGTATTCTGAGAATGAGCCTATTTGTGATGCCTGTGCTTGATTCTGTCACTAAGCATACCTTTCAAGATTCATTCTAAAGGGAATCAAAATCCTGTAAATGGACAGCAGAAAAAAATCATTTGTAATTGGGACCTTGAATCAGAGAACCTTTGTGTCTTTACACCTCCACTTTGTCATTTTTAAAATACATATATGAGGACTTTCATGGCAGGTCAGTGGTTAAGACTCAGTGCTTCCACTGCAGGGGGCCTGGGTTTGATCCCTGGTGGGAGATCTACCATCCTGCATGCCTCATGGGGAAAAAAAAAAAATGATCTACCACCTCTGTTACCAGGGGTTTGAAGTTATAAATCCTAGGTAATGGGATCATCTCATGTTTCCGTCAGTAATTACCCTTATGATCACAGGATCAGAGTAACAGGAAGGCATGAATATGGCAAAGAAAGTGTTTACGTGTGTGAAATAGTGAACTCGGACAGGAATAAAACAGTGAGTGCTTGTAGTTGTGACTTTTCTTAAAAAATAAAGAGCCGTAATTCCCCACCCTATTCCACCACTCTCGCATATGCCCGCTTAAGAAACTGAAAAGAAAATATATATTAGTGGGAAAATACTTATAAGTGGTAAATGCCTTCCAGCTTAGTGCATTATTGATAGATAACTAAATTTTGAGGTATTGCAGTGTAAGTTAGGTAACCGACACATCCAGCAAGTTCAATGACTGTCAAATTTTAGTATCCTGTATAATCCTGAATTTCATCATGTATGTCTTTTAAGATTAAAAAAAACACTACTTCTTCCCTTCATAAATGTGTACATAAAGTTTTTGCTGAGCAGATTGGTTGTGGCCTATGTAAACTGATTTCACAAAGACTTTTAAGTGCTTTGTCATTCTCCTACCATTAAAACAGCCCTCCTCTCTTCCTCTAGGCTACATGCACATTTCTTATTTATCCTGAGAATGTTTTTCTTTTGGTTCAGTGAGAACTGTCCATTAAATAAAGATAAAAATTTGCCATTTTTTGTTAAAGCAGGTCATGCTTTGGTATTCTAATTATCATTTTCTCTGAGATCTAATATATAATAACCAACATAATGGGAATAAGATACCTACTGTAAAGTCTTACAGAGAAGAATATTTGAGTAATTCTATGCAGAGCATATTTAAGGCAGAAAGGACCGGATACATAGCAAGTGCTCAATTAATGCAAGCCATTATCCTTACTATTATTATACACTCAAGTCTGCAGTGTTAAAATGAGCATCACTGGAGTGACTCATGCTGTAAATATAAAAGTGTAAGAAGACAAATCTTTGATAACATAAAAATGTAAAAAGCTGGAGTCAAAGTTAGAGTTCTCGATGTTCCTTCCCTTGGAAGTGTTTCTGACTCATCTCCCTCTTTGTCTTGAAGATGTTTCATGAAGACGCTGCTGGCGGGTGGCAGCTGGTAGCCGTGGACGTCAACAAGCCCCAGGGACGCGCCCCAGCCTGCCTCCAGGTTCGGAACAATGCCATTTCTAAAACTCACCCCACAAAAGTCTTTGACTTATTTTATACAGGGAAACCCCTAGCACTCCAAGCTCTAGACCTGCCCAAGTTTGTGGGCAGTATTTTGCTCCATCCTGTACCCCCAGGACCTAGCATCTCTTTAGATCCCACTAGGGATTTGGTAACTTTCCGGTGAACGCATGCACACAGGTAATAGACCAGTGGTACTGAATCAATGAGGAATTTTGTTGTCGCACTGAATCTTGTAAAACTTTTCTTCTTCAAAGGCCTGAGTTATTTGGAGGGAGGGGCAGTCAAGATCATATTTCGCTTGCGTGGGTGCCTCGCCGTGTTCCTGGGAAGGAACTATGTGTAACATACAGTCTGCCCTTCTTTGTCTCTAAGCTTTCTAAGCAATGGGATGTGAGAAGGGTGGGTTGGAAAGATCCCTGGAGAAGGGCATGGCAACCAACTCCAGTATTCTTGCTTGGAGAATTCCACGGACAGAGGAGCCTGGCAGGCTACAGTCCACGGAGTCGCAAAGAGCTGGACACGACTGAGCGACTAACGCGCTTTCACCCATAGTATGGGGAAGGGTTTATTACCTGCTCCAGGGTGAGAACACATCTTCTGTCTTTCCTCTGGGTCTTTCTCCAGGTGGGGTCCGGTACATTTCAAGGATTGACAATTAAGAAGCAAAATACTGTCCTCTGGACCATTACTGTAGGCTTTACTTATATAGCAGTTTAATCACAAATTTATTTTTGTTTCTATCCATTAAAAGGACGGATCAGAAAAAGAGGAAGAGTTTATGCAGAATATCGATACTATTAAATACCATCCTGCACTTCTCTTTCTGTCGTATATTTGATGGCGACAGTGCTGCAAATAATTCAGTTTATATTCCCCCGTGGCTCAGTTGGTAAAGAATCTCCACAGCGCAGGAGGCCTGGGTTCAATCCCTGGTTCGGGAAGACCCCCTGGAGAAGGAAATGGCCGCCCACTTTGGTACTCTTGCCTGGAGAATCCCATGGACAGAGGAGCCTGGCGGGCTACAGTCCATGGGGTCTCAAGAGTCAGCCACGACTCAGCTTCTAAACCACCATAACTACCGCTACTACTGCTATTACTACAGTAATAACAGTAATAACAACCACTGTAGTAACGGCAGCTTCTTGCCTAAAGAGTACTTTCACTTACAAGATTCATGAATCCACCAGCTGATATTTACTGACACAAAGATAGTCCTGAACAAGACGAGCACGGCCCCTCTCTTCATGGAGCTTACAGGGTCCTACAGGGAGTGAGGAGAAAAACCAGCATTGAATTATGCTCAGTCATGTCCCACTCTTTGGGGCCCCATGGACTCTAGCCCTCCAGACTTCTCTGTCCATGGAATTTTCCAGGCAAGAATACTAAAATGGGTAGCCATGCCTTTCTCCAAGGCGTCTTCCGGACCCGGGCATTGAACTCGCATCTCCTATGTCTCCTGTATTGACAGAGTCTTTGCCACTAGCGCCACCTGGGAAGGCACAGCATTGAGCTAGCAATCCCAGGAATGACGGGTGTTCTGAAGAAGCAGCAGGACGTGCTGTGGGCCCAGGTCATTTGCAGTCCTTGCTCCTCGGACTCAGTGGATGTCGCAGTGTTTAAACCAAGACCAAGGGAATGGGGCAGGGAATGACTAATGGTGAGGCCAGTACAGCCCTGTGCTGTGGAAAGATTGGCATCGCCTACTGGCCTCCACAGAGGAGGAAGTGGAGACCCAGATCGCCGCCTGAGTCCCTTGACCTCAACCAACATGGAGACGCCAGGTCTTGTGCCTAGCCTTCTGGTTCCCTGTCCCATGCTCTCTCTTGCTGAGAGAAAGGTGCCAAGGAAAACACTAATTTGTAACAGAAATAAACAATCGGCCTGCTAGGAAAGCCAAATCAGTGTCTTCTGTGTCCCAGAGGCATCGCTTTAAAGTCTAGTCAGTGTGTGTTAATGGATGCCTCAAGGCTGCCTTCTGGAATCAGGAGGCCCAGCCTCTGCACTGCGAAGATTTGAGTGGGCAAGAGCTAGCGGGCAAGGAGGTGTGGTGGGGGTTACGGCACTGAGCAGCAAGGTCGGTGGAGGAGGGGACGGATCTCAGACCAGCCAGGCGTGGGTGTGGCACTGGGGAGACAGGAGACAGCCCTGGGTGGGTGTTGCGGCACGCCTGGTAAATCGTAGGAATGATGATACGTGTGGTTTGAGACAACGGAGAATGAAGGCAGAGTCTTCGGGATGAGGCTCCCTTCAGCTCAGCATCCCACATGGGGTCCTGATCAGGTCCCATGTTTGGTCCAGGAGGAGTCGATTTGAAAGAATACAAATGAAAAGTGTGATGGCCCGGGGGTCACCTGTTTATATCGGGCATGACGAGACTGTGACTAAAGAGAAAGGCACACTTCTACTTCTGGGTGAAAAATGAATGAATTCTTAATTCACTTATTAAAGAGAAAGAAAAATAAGTCAAGAATAAGTATTGAAGGTACAATGGTTGTGAAACACTCGGCTTTTACTAATAATTATCATTGTCTAAAACTAGGAAACAGGAAATTTTCCATCTGATCCACCCACTCACTCACTGACCCGCCCCTGCTCCATCCTGCCTGGAATGTCTTTCTGTCTGTCTTTCCCCACTTCCCTGCACTCTGCTGAGACGCTCCTTGTCTGGGGTCACCCCTTTTCCTGCCTTAGGTCCTGGTTACGGAAACAAGATGGCTGGAAGTGATGGGGAATGTGAATAAGCCAAACCCCATTCCTGATTTCCTTTCATTTTTAATTTTTTTTCTCCTTTAGTTTTTATTAATGTTGAATAAAAATTATTTTTACAACTGACCTTTTTTTAAAAATTGAGATATGATTTGGATAGCTATAAAATTCACCAATTTAAAATGCATGATTCAGTGGCCTTTAGTACATTGAAAGAGTTGTGTAACCATATATACGTCAGTTGATTTTTGACAGGGTACCAAAACTATTCAATAGGGGGAAAAATAGTTTTTTCAACTAATAGTACTAGGACAACTGAATATCCACATGCGGAGGAATGAATTTGGACCCCTGTCTGATACACAAAAATTAATTGAGTGGATCACAGATCGAAATGTAGGAATAAAACTGTAAAACTCATGACACTAACAAACAAGTAAAAGTAGCCCTCAGATGATGAGAGAAAATATTTGCGAATCTGTTTCTGTTTGTGCTGCGACGGTCTCCAGCACAGGACCACTCACGTAACCTCTCAGCCTGCCTCCCAGCTGCAGACTTCCTTACTTCGTTCTATGACATAATACCCAAGACAGCATCTTTCCTATGATGTAATACTCAGGACAGCACCTTTCCTGAGGGCGAACAAACCACCCCGTTGTAGCCTCTTAGAGAATAGGTTTTGAAGGTGGAGATATTTCAACTATACTACTTAGCATATAACCTTGAGCGTATTTCTGTACATGGGGGGGTAATACGTCCTCCTTGGCTGGTGAAAAATTCAGTGAGTATGTATGTTCTAGTCAAGAATTGTTTGGTTGCAAGGATCAGACCATATGGTCTCAGGGAGCGCTTACTGTGGGTATAGCCAGGCCTGCCGGGGGACTACGCTTACACGATTTCTCATCTTTGTTTCTGTTAGTGCATTTGTTTCTATTTTCTCACCGCAAAGACTAGCTTCCTTTTTTTTTTTTTTAAATGCTTATTGCCCCAATATGGCAGATTATGACGGCGTTTAGTAACCTCCTTTTTAAGGGTTTCAAAGACTCACCTGGGGACTTCCCAGGGGATCCAGGGACTGAAACTCTGTGCTTCCAATGCAGGGGGCCCAGGTTCAATCCCTGGTCAGGGAACTAAATCCAACATGCAACAGCTTAGACCCGGTGCAGTCAAAGAAATAATAAATCTTAAAAAAAAAAAAAAAAAAAAAACAGAGACTCACCAGAAAACATCCAAAGGGGAGTCATAAGCTGGGAGAAATTTTATCCAAACAGGGAGATTGGCCAGATGTAGGAGGTCATGGGAATTGAATACAAGCAGCTGGTTCATTTAAGCAAAGCACGGGGCTTTCCTGGGGCTTCCCAGGTGACTCAGTGGTAGGCGTGAGTTCGATCCCTAGGTCGGAAGATCCCCTGGAGAAGGGCATGGCCACCCACTCTAATATTCTTGCCTGGAGAATCCCATGGACAGAAGAGCCTGGAAGTCTACAGTCCATAGGGTCACAAAGAATCGGACACAACAGAAGTGACTTAGCATGGCTGCGTGCATGGAGGCAATAACGTAATTCTTCTATGTGGTGTGGCCAAAACCATTTAGAAATTTTCTATAAGTGTGCCTTTCAGTGTGAGTCTCAGAAACGTGAAAAGTTATAATGGACTCTTTGCATATCAAACAGTCGCTTAGCTGTTTTAACTAGATTTTAGCATCAGCGACGGCCGCCCTGAAGAAGTAACCCTAATGCATGATAAATAGAATGCGGCTAAATTGGAACTTCATTCCTAGGCAGCTGCTGTGACTAGCCATTTTTCTCCCACCTCTCAGGTGGGAGTTTTCACCTCCTGACAGTTTGACAGATGCGGCTGCACCATTGTGAGCCTTCTTGCAACACACACCCAGTGATCTGTTATCTTGAAGAAAGTCAGTGACAAGAAAATGAAAGTACGCCTGAGACCTAGCCTGCCCGAGCTCAGTTTCTCTCTGGTAACACCCCCTCACGTGCCTCCTTCTATAAAGAGGAGGCTTTTAGCATAAGTAGGTCAAATTGCAGCAAAATTGTTACTATGATGTTTTAATGCTTTTTGAGGAAATTTCCATTGAAGGTGAAGATCGGAGGAGGGGTAGATTGTATGGTATGTGTATTTAGAGAGAGAAAGAAACATCCCGGACGCTTTGATTTTTCTTTTTTTGGCCTTGCCACTCGGCATGCAGGATCTTAGTTCCCCAGCCAGGGATCGAACCTGTGCCCCTGGCAGTGGAAGCCCAGAGTCTTAACTACTGGATTGCCAGGGAAGACCCCTTCCGTTCAGTTCAGTCACTCAATGGTACCCAACTCTTCGGGACCCCATGGACTGCAGTATGCCAGGCTTCCCTGTCCATCACCAACTCCCAGAGCTTACCGAAACTCATGTCCATCAAGTCGGTGATGCCATCCAACCATCTCATCCTCTGTCGTCCCCTTCTCTTCCTGCCTTCAATCTTGCCCAACATCAGGGTCTTTTCCATTGAGTTGGCCCTTTACCTCAGGTGGCCAAAATATTGGAACTTCAGCTTCAGCATCAATCCTTCCAGTGAATATTCAGGACTGATTTCCATTAGGATGGATTGGTTTGATCCCCTTAGAAGACCCCTTAGGTGCTCCTTAAATATCTGTCTTCTTAATGAAACTTCCCATGAATTGGCAGATAATTCCAAGAACTGACTGAGCCCAGGAGAATGTAGGTTCCATCTGCAAGCAGTCCTCTTCCACCTTACAGTCCCATGTGGGAAGATACCACAGTGTGTGGGTTGCAGTGGGCTGCTCAGTGCATAGAGATGGCTGTTGTTATCCTTAGTATACAGTTCTTTCCTAACTCTTTCACTTTGAGTGTTCTATTCAGTTCCAGGAAGTCAGCTCTTATGCACCCAGGTAGTCCAGTGACGTCACAGCCTTCCCTTCTCGCTTGCCCTGCCCTCCGACTGTTAGAAGTGTAAATCTCAGTGTCCAGCAGACACGTGCCCAGGTGTTCTCATGGACACATCACCACCCACCCTGCCCACCCCTCCCCATATGGAAACCAGGCTTTTCCTGCAACTCGAGAAACCTCTACACCAACCTGTAATGCACTGCTCATGGTCCTCCCCAAATCTGACTGGTTTGCAAGTCTGTCATTAATTCAGTCGTTTGCATTTCTCCGAATCATTCCTTCCATCCCATGCTAAGGTCCTTGCCCTGAAAATCAGATGATAGCTTCCTCGGTGCAGTGACCTTTGACTCCTTGATTATATTTGGTCAGTTTCTCTCTGCTTCCAGCTGTTTCCACTGTAGCTTTCACATGATAATCAGTGAGCAGATATTGCGAGGGGGGTTATATGTGGATGTGCCCATGAGTGTGCTCTCATGCAGAAAAGCACACAATCTCACACACAGCAAACACAAATTCTTACTCTCCCCTTAGGCAGCTGTCAGCGATCCCTCCCCAAAACACATGCACCCACACACACCCTGATCTTTATTTATTTTTATTATTATTATTTTATTTTCTGTCTGCTCCACTCACTATGTCAGATCTTAGTTCCCCGACCAGGGATGGAACCTACACTCCATCCATTGGAAGGTGAAGTCTTAATCACTGAACCACCAAGGAAGTCCCTCCTCCTCATTTTTCCAACGGTAGAACAGAAAACGGGCTTCCCTGGCGGCTCAGCTGGTGAAGAATCTGCCTGCAACGAGGGAGACCTGGGTTTGATCCCTGGGTTGGGAAGATCCCCTGGAGAAGGGAAAGGCTACCTGCTTCAGTATTCTGGCCTGGAGAATTCCATGGACTTATAGTCCATGGGGTCTCAAAGAGTCGGACACAACTGAACAACTTTCACTTTCAGAGCATAAAACAGCTGGCTTGGAGAAATCTCTTGTTGGGGGTTGGGGGGGGTGGTGAACGGAAGAAAAAATTCTATAAAAGCACAGAATGAGAATTAAGAACAGGAAGAAAAAAGCAGCTAAAGGCAATACAGCGCAAGATGTAAGAAGGTAGCTAAGACTTTAATCGAAACAGACGTACATGCGTAGTCACCTATGTGGTCTTGAAACCAGTATGGCCAAATAAACTAAGGAGAGGCCTCTACTGTGTACAGCCTCAGTTGTAAATATGCCATACATAGATATTTAAATATATATTGCATTCTATATATATTCAATATATATGCATTTCAAATAGTAATTATACTCAGAATAGATACCAGCAGACTAACAAAAAATAAAATGAAATTATTAGTGCTATTTTTTAATTTATTCACCTGTCTTACTGTGTTTAAATGGTTTTTTTGTCTTTGATTTTTGAGCCTCATTGGAAGAAAGAAATATTCAGATCATCTTAAAATCATTTGTTTCAGAGGATCACAAACTAAATTCCTGTATCATTGTATATGTTCATCTTCTCATTCAAGTAAGTCCTATACGAATGTCTAACAGATAGTCTTGGGAGACAAATTTCCATCAAATATTTGTGGCATTGTCACCTTTGGAAAAATGAGGGGTACTTTGTTCTTGCAGGTCTTGATTTCTGGGGTTAAATATGCAGCTTCTTTAAACTGTCATCCAGAGTTTGAAATTGCCATGTATTTTCTCAGTGTTCAACACAATTGCTACCATCCTAGAGTCTGGGAAAGCAGCGTGACTCTCTCCCTGCCCTAAGGCTGATGACAGGTTTGGACAGTTTAAAAAACTTCAGTCATTTGTACTTGCTGTATTTCTGGTATGTCTTTTCCAAACCTGCAAATTTCTTAAATACTTGAAGGTTTTCAAAGTGAGTCTTCTACTTCGAGATACTATATAGCTTACATTTTTTAATTGATTTCTGCATTCATTAAATGTAACAACCTAACTCTTTTATGACATTGGGTATTGAGTTATTTGAGAAAAACACCTAATCAACTTCATTTTTGAGTTTGTGATTTCCCTCTTGAATTTAAAACAAAGGTTTTATGTTCACCTGCCCACTATTGAAAACTAAAATAAAAAGAAACATATAAAAATAAATTTCAAGTGATTCTGTATGTAGACATTTTAATTAGCTTTGGAATGTCAATTGGTAGACAAACCAAGGGAACATTTCATGCAAAGATGGCCTTGATAAAGGACAGAAACGGAATGGACCTAACAGAAGCAGAAGATATTAAGAAGAGACGGCAAGAATATACAGTTCTTTTTTGTACAGAAGAACTGTACGAAAAAGAGCTTCATGACCCAGATAACCGTGATGGTGTGATCACTCACCTAGAGCCAGACATCCTGGAATGTGAAGTCAAGTGGGCCTTAGAAAGCATCACTACAAACAAAGCTAGTGGAAGTGATGGAATTCCAGTTGAGCCATTTCAAATCCTGAAAGATGATGCTGTGAAAGTGCTGCACTCAATATGCCAGCAAATTTGGAAAACTCAGCAGTGGCCACAGGATTGGAAAAGGTCAGTTTTCATTCCAATCCCAAAGAAAGGCAATGCCAAAGAATGCTCAAACTACTGCACAATTGCACTCATCTCACATGCTAGTAAAGTAATGCTTAAGATTCTTCAAGCCAGGCTGCGTGAACCATGAACTTCCAGATGTTCAAGCTGGTTTTAGAAAAGGCAGAGCAACCAGAGATCAAATTGCCAACATCTGCTGGATCATGAAAGAGCAAGAGAGTTCGAGAAAAACATCTATTTCTACTTTCTTGACTATGCCAAAGCCTTTGAGTGTGTGGATCACAATAAACTGTGGAAAATTCTGAAAGAGTTGGGAATACCAGACCACCTGACCTGCCTCTTGAGAAACTTATATGCAGGTCAGGAAGCAACAGTTAGAACTGGACATGGAACCACAGCCTGGTTCCAAATAGGAAAAGGAGAATGTCAAGGCTGTATATTGTCACCCTGCTTATTTAACTTCTATGCAGAGTACATCATGAGAAACACTGGGTTGGAGGAAGCACAAGCTGGAATCAAGATTGCTGGGAGAAATATCAATAACCTCAGATTTGCAGATGACATCACCCTTATGGCAGAAAGTGAAGAGGAACTAAAAAGCCTCTTGATGAAAGTGAAAGAAGAGAGTTGAAAAGGTTGGCTTAAAGCTCAGTGTTCAGAAAACGAAGATCATGGCATCTGGTCCCATCACTTCATGGGAAATAGATGGGAAAACAGTGGAAACAGTGTCAGACTTTATTTTTGGGGGCTCCAAAATCACTGCAGATGGTGACTGCAGCCATGAAATTAAAAGGCAGTTACTCCTTGGAAAGAAAGTTATGAGCAACCTAGATAGCATATTCAAAAGCAGAGATATTACTTTGCCAACAAAGGTCCATCTAGTCAAGGCTATGGTTTTTCCAGTAGTCATGTATGGATGTGAGAGTTGGACTGTGAAGAAAGCTGAGCACCAAAGAATTGATGCTTTTGAACTGTGTGTTGGAGAAGACTCTTGAGAGTCCCTTGGACTGCAAGGAGATCCAGCCAGTCCAGCCTAAAGGAGATCTGTCCTGGGTGTTCACTGGAAGGACTGATGCTGAAGCTGAAACTCCAGTACTTTGGCCACCTCATGCGAAGAGTTGACTGATTGGAAAAGACTCTGATGCTGGGAGGAATTGAGAACAGGAGGAGAAGGGGTTGACAGAGGATGAGATGGCTGGATGGCATCACCGACTTGATGGACATGAGTCTGGGTGAACTCCTGGAGTTGGTGATGGACAGGGAGGCCTGGCATGCTGCAATTCATGGGGTCGAAAAGAGTTGGACATGACTGAGCAACTGAACTGGAACTGAAGTGGAATGTCAATTAAAGTGTCTTTGAAGATCTTAAAACCATCATGGTTTTAAGTGTCCCATCTAGTGTCTGTTGTTAAGACCCTCAACTTTTCACTGAAGTATTCATGAGGACAAGCAGCAACACCCCATAATTCTGATCTAAGCACCTTTTGTCACAGTCTATTCAGTAACTGGTCAGCGCGGCTGTAGTGGGAAACGTAGATAATGTTAGCGCCCGTACTCTGGCATTGCACTTGTCCTTGACTGCAAGGCAGAAACAGAGGACCCTGAAGCGGGGAGGCCCAGGTAACAAATATACTGCTGCTACTGCTGCTGCTAAGTCACTTCATTCGTGTCCAACTCTGTGTGACCCCATAGATGGCAGCCCACCAGGCTCCCCTGTCCCTGGGATTCTCCAGGCAAGAACACTGGAGTGGGTTGCCATTTCCTTTTCCAATGCATGAAAGTGAAAAGTGAAAAGGAAGTCGTTCAGTCGTATCCAACTCTTCGCAACCCCATGGACCACAGCCTACCAGGCTCCTCTGCCCATGGGATTACAAATATACTGACAGAGGCTCATTTCCACGCCATGAGTGCTCCCGCATGGCCCAGAGATGCTCGGTCCCTTCGTGGGAGGCCACCTGTGGATTTCCTTCTGCCCTCTCATTCTCCAAGGACATGCCTGGGGCAGGCAGAAGGGAAAGGCAGAGTTTCTAAGGATAGCTATTGGTTCTGTTTTTAATATTGCTATACAAAATGGGTGTATGCTCAGTTGCATCCAACTCTTTGCAACCCCGTGAACTGTATAGCCCACCAGGCTCCTCTCTCCATGGAACTCTCCAGGCAAGAATACTGGGTGGGTTGCAATTCCCTTCTCCAGGGGATCTGCCTGACCCAGGGACTGAACTTGCATCCCCTGCATGCTTTACCACTGCGCCACCTGGGAGGCCCATTGCATAAAGATATTTCCTGTTTCACACAAATCCTTTGTATTGGACAGAACTATTTTGTATATTGATTATAAAAGCAGCAACTATCCAGACGTCTTCTAAGCAGGGGGAGGGGAAGACATAGTGCTTGCAAACAGATTTAGTTTAGGCTTTGTGCGTTTGCTCTTGTCCTTAGTCTCATGGCCCATATGCAGGATGGTTTCTGAGAATTCCACCTTGTAATTTACATTGTTCTCCAAATATGTTTATTTTGAAATCTAACTAAAACACAGCTCTTAGTAGCTGGCTGAGACAGTGTTTAGTGCATGAAATTTGTTTACCAGGGTAGGATATTTTATTCATTCAAGCAGCAATTTAAAGAAAGATTTGAGGACTTCCCTGGTGGCTCAGTGGTAAAGAATCCTCCTGCCAGGCAGGAGACATGGGTTCAATCCTTGATCAGGGAAGATCGCACGTGCCACAGAGCAACTAAGGCCGTGTTCCACAATTATTGAGTCTGTGCTCTACAATAAGAGCACTTCTCCCCCTGCAGTGTGAAGCCAGGGCATCGCAGCTGGAGAGGACCTCCTGCTCGCTGCAACTAGGGAAAAGCTCAAGCAACAAGGGAGACCCAGCCCAGCCATAAATAAATAAGTAAAATTATGTTTTTTAAAAACCTGGAGTCTTTAAAAACAAAAGAAAGATTTGAGTTCTGAGCTGTACTATTGTGACCTCCTAGGCCACTGTTTTGATTTGTTAGACGTCTGCCTACAGAGTCTTCAGAATGTTTAAGGCACTATTCTATCGGAAAGCTTACTGAACAAATGAATAGGAAGAACTCATGGAATCCTTAAGCATTCATGCCACTAAAAATGAGACAACTTAAGACCTTTTTGAAAATCTATAAATTTCCCTGATCCCCCTCAAGATCAGTTATCTCTTTCACTTGATTTCTCCTCTTGTATCTTCTTACCTTCCCCATAGGGCTTCTCTGGTGGTGCTAATGGTAGAGTACCCACCTGCTGGTGCAGAAGACATGAGAAACTCAGGTTCAGTCCCTGGGTTAGGAAGATCCCCTGGAGGGGCGCATGGCAACCCACTCCAGTATTCTTGCCTGGAGAATCTCATGGACAGAGAAACTTGACAGGCTACAGTCCACGGGGTCGCAAAGAGTCAGACACGACTGAGCGAATAAGCATGCACGCACCTTCCCCATAAGCAACTGACTGTATCTCTACCTTTAAATACCTAGAGTGTTTTCAAATACAGCAGTAATAATAAGTATTGTGGACTGTAAGATGCCTGCTCCTACATCTACACCGTTTAGACTCCAGCCTGTTTAGACTCTATGCTAATCAGCCTCATTTATATTCATGTTCCAGCCTAGAGATGTAGATGTTATCACACCCATTTCCCATGTAAGAAAACCGAGTCACAGAGAAGTTAAATCAGCACAGAATCAAGATTTGAACTCAGCTCAGACTGTCTTCAAACTTGATATTCTTTTCCTTCGTGGAGATCTTAGACCCTCCAGTAGGGAACAGCTTTCCTTCGGCTTTCAGATACAGGATTCACAAGCTGACGTCCTCTATTAAAGCACAAACACTTGACATGGGAGCGACTTCTCACTCTTCTTTAATATGTGAATCAGAGTCTGCTGCGTGTTGACTGCCTGATAGGGGGCAGGAGAGCATTGGCTTTGGACTCACCTGGGACTAGTTTCTGACTCTGTGCACTTGGAAATGGACGCATCCTTACCTGTTTCTCCGAAGATGAGGGGATAACAAATGCACCGTTTTTCACAGAGTTGTTGAGGAGTAAATGAAATTTTCACCCCGGCAAGTGTTTTGCTTGGAATGAGGCTTGGCACAAACCAAGCCCGCAAATATGAGCTCTTATTCTGAGAATCCATTTTGTCGGCATCAGTTTGAATTGAGTGAGGATCTCTCGCCAGGTTTGGCACAGACTTCTGTATTTGAAAGCATTCCCTTCACGGTAGGACTCAGAACTAATATGAAGAAAAGTGACCTTCCCTCTTCTCCTGCATGAGGTTGGACTCAGTGTCCTTGCTTCAGAGCCAGCGTCTCATTCCACATCCTGAAACAAAGCAGGATGAAAACCTTGCTTGGCATCATGAGTTTATATTTGCAGTAATACATTTTGCAGAGGCTTTGACTGGCAAAGTGGCCTTGGTTGAAATCCTTCGATCAGGTAGAATTTTGGGGCACTGGGCTGACGCCCGCAGTTCTATTTCGTAGGAGGTGATTTGAGCCAGTGTGTGTCAGAATCACGAACAGGGCTTGGTTTAGTTTCCTAGTTCTTGCTGTGACAAATTTCCACATACTTAGTGATGTCAAACAACCCAGATTTATTATTTATGGTTCTACATATCTGAAGTCCAAAATGGTTTCCCTAGGCTAAGATCAGGGTATGAACAAAACTTAGTACTTACAAAAATTTTAGGGGGAAGAAAAAAAAAAAGATTGCTTTGCCTTTTCCAGATTCTAGAAGCCACCTGCATTCCTACAGTAAGTCTGTGCTGGTGCCTTCATGAAAATGAAAGTGGAAGCTGCTCCCTTGTGTCTGATTCTCTGTGACCCCATGGACTGTAGCCTGCCAGTCTCCTCTGTCCGTGGAATTTTCCAGGCAAGAATACTGGAGCGGGTTTCCATTTCCTTCTCTCATGTGGCGGTTTAGATGCTAAGCGTGTCTGACTCTTCATAATCCTCTCCAGTGGTCGTAAACATGACTCACACTTCTGTCTCCAAGCCAAACTGGTTTGGTTGATTTTGATCTTAGAGTTGAAGGGGATAGGGAAAGTAGGCATACATTTTTGTGATGAGGTGATATATTAATATATGGTCATAATAATATAGTCAGTATTTGCTATATATTTTATTGGATGATTGCTTTTAGAATCATGTAATTGTGAATTTGTAAAAAATTTTATAGGTCACCCCGGTTTTCATCTGCAACTCAAGGAGTATCCTCGGCAACAGACCTCAAACTTTAGGATCCACAGTAATCATGGCTAAAGATACAGATTCTGATTCAGGAGGTCTGGGATGGGGCCTGAGAGGCTGCATTTCTAATACACTCCCAGGAAGCTGCTGGGAGTAGCAAGGCTTCTGAGCATTCCTGACATTGCTGCCTTGGGGATGATTCTGTTATAGTCTCTTCTTTGTATTTTGGTAATTCCAACTGTCACATACGAAATCAGTAGTTCTTGGATCAAAGCCAGACTCAAAATAGATGCAAAACTTTTCTGATGTTTTAAAAATATAAGTCAAAATGACATCGCAGTTGAAGAGAATTTTAAAAAATAGGATGTGTATGTAGGATCTGAAGAATCTTATATTAAGCATCTCTCTCTGTATATATATAGAGAGATTTTATATATATATGTGTGTGTATTTTCCAGGTAGTGCTAGTGGTAGAGAGCTTGCCATGCAGAAGAGGTAAGAGATGCAGGTTCAGTCCCTGGATGAAGAAGATTCCCTGGAGGAGGGCCTGGCAACCCACTCCAGTATTCTTGCCTAGAGAATCTCACGGACAGAGGAGACTGTCAGACTACAGTCTATCGGATCGCAAAGAGTTGGACACAACTGAGCAACTGAGCATGTATATATATGCATGCACGCTAAGTCGCTTCTGTTGTGGGTTGTCATTTCCTATACACACACACACACACACGCACACATATATATAAATATATACATACATACATATATACATCCATATGTATGTGTATATCTGTCCATCTATATATCCTGCATCCATACTAAATCATACAACTGTGAAATCCCAAGTTAAATGATATTTTGTGGCACTGACAACTTTAACACTTTCCTTTACGTTAAAAATTTTATAACAAAGTGAAGCCTTGATGGGTATAAATTTGGACTGTCCTATAGATGGAAGTGTGAGCCTAAGTGCAGTGTTGCCAGCCATTCTGCATTGAGGAAGCCCACAGCCACGTTCAGACGTTGGGTGAGTTGGACTGAGTTGAATTGGCCCATGTAAACTAGCTCTACCTTCAGAGTTCCTAGTTTGATTATTTAAACTTGGCTACCGTACACACTGATCACCTTGATTCTTATTTAATATTTGAAAGTTATTACTGTGGAAGAAGTCAGCTGAACGATGGTGATTATAGCGTATCAAAATCCTTTGTAAGTGATTATTTTAATGACTCTGTACCAACAGGGAGACGTAGACATTTAGACAAAAAACAACCTAATTATAATGACAGCACCAAAGTGAAGCAGTGACAGTTACAACACCAATTTAAAAGTTTTTGACAGCCGTGGCTAAAAGCTTTGTTTAGACCTTTCAGTAATAACAGTTTACTTAAGACATAAATCCACAGCTAAGGAAAATAGAAAGAGAAAGTTGTGGCTTTTCTGTCATGCAGATGAAGTGGAAAGCAGTTGAAATGTTTTTAATAGAACGTTACCTTGAAAAAAGTCTAGAAAAGGAATAATAGTTAAGGAATTTTAACTCTCTCAATGCAAGACTAAATAGAAATTCTAATCAGGATAGAAACTTGCCAGCTGATATGCTTATCAACGTTATGAAGGTCAGTAGTTCCTGCAAGCAAGTTGACGTGCATTTAAATATGTTGACTGACAGCCCTGGAATTTGATTTTGCGTTATCCATGAAATAAAGTCAAGGGCAAATAAATGGATGTAAGAACGCATCAGTAGCCATGGTGACTCACAGCCTCACTAAATACCTGCTTTTCCAGTGGCTGTGACATCTCTCACATTATTAGACTTTATCGCTTTTATTTATCTCACTTGGTTCTGGACTCGGTCAAATATACAGCGTAATTAATTCTTTGACCTTGGGCAATTTATTTCTCATTGCTGAACAGAAAAATACCTCGGTCACATTTTTTTTAAACTGCACATCTTAATAGAACATTTATAATACGCAGGCACCGATATGAGAGCTGACAGATATTTATACGTTTATGATAACAACTTTTGGAGTAGCTGGTACTTGTCTCCATTTTCCCGATGGGAAAACTGAGGCACAGAGAGGTTGAAGAACCTTGCTCAGGACCACAAAGCTTGTGCGTGGTAGAGTTTCAGGTCCATGCACTTTGGCTCAGAGCCCATGCTGTGGCCGACTGCAGGGTCATGAAGCCACAAGAAGGCACACATTTGGATGCAGAGAGTCGACGGCAAGCTCAGAGCTATCCTGTTTTCCCTTTTCCTCTTCTCGGGTTCTGCTTTCGTTAGGTTCTTTCAGTTGCAAAGATTGAAGAATTCTCAGGTCAAGATCAAGCGGTGTCCACATGTGTCTGTAAGAACCAGTGAAGCCCCGAAACGGGGCTCATCGAGGCTCTGTACCCCGGGCAGTTGGTGCCAAGGGGTGTGACTCAGTGATTCGTCATGTGGTCAGCTTCCCTCTCCTCCTTCTGCTGGCCAGGGTCTTCAGCTTCTACCCCCTTCTTTTCTGGATTTCCTGCCCCACAGTGGGCTGGAGCTCCTAAAATGGACTTTAGGCCGACGTGGGTTCAGAGTCTGGCGCTGCTGTGTGCTTGCTGTGTGACCTTGGACAAGTGGCTTAACCTGTCTGAACTCTGTGGAAGAAGTGGGTAATACATCCCACTACGTAGGGTTATGGTGGAGATGAAAGAAGTGAAAGAAATAACATGCTTACAGTATTTAATACATGACAGCTAATATAATAATACCCATTGTTTTTCGAACACCTGATTATTTTACCTCAAGGTAGGCAGCAGGCTTGGACCAGATGTGGATCCAAACTGTGGCTTCGGCTTCCGTATGTGTGTGACGGTGAGAAAGTTATTTAACTTCTCTGAGCCTCGGTTTCCTTCTCTATAAAATTAGCATAACTTCCTAGAACTGTTAGGACATTAAATGACTTCATTTATGTAAAGCACTTACGACAGCTTTGGGCACATAATAATTATAAATATAGACATCAGCTATTATCAGTTGTAGTATAATTTTCAATAACATTTATGCAGAGAGTATAAAGTTCTGGTTATATGAGGTAAGTAAATTATGAATGTCTATGGCATAGTACCTATAGCTATGTACTCTATTGTATATTTAAAACTTACTAGGAGGATAGATCTTATGTTGTGTTCTTACCACAAGTAATAATAATAATATTAATAGAGGAGGCAAGAGGAAGCTTTGGGAGGTGATGAATATGTATATGGCTTTGATGATGGTCATACTTTCATGGGTATATATTTATCCCCAAGCTCACTGAGTTATACACTTTCAATATGAACCACATTTTTAAATATAAGCCATACTTTAACAAAGTGGCTTAAAACATAAAAATAAATTATTAAAAATAGTAACTTTAAAAAATAAATAATCCACAGAAACGATACATTAAAAAATAAATAGATCTTAGGTTTCTCCTGCTTTTCCAGTTCTATGGTTTATCTCAAATGCTTTCATCAACAGTAGCTTTTTCTCTTAGCAGAATAAAATGCTACTTGTTATGTGGTATCAGCTTTCCAAAAATAATTTTTCCATACAGTCAGCAGAAAGGATAAAAGCTTCCTAACTGGCCAGTGAAAATTAAGATATAGGTTATACACAAGTTCAGTGAAATGTATTTTCAGCTTTTAATCAAAATTCTCTGAAACTATCTCCCCAGGTACTTTTTAGCTGCCTGCAGATAAAAGATTGCTTTTCTCACAATAGGTAGTGACAGTCATCAAGTTATCTTAGAAAAGTGGTTCTGGACGTGTGTTTGCCAAGCAGAGGGAGGTTTTGGGAGAGAGAGGGGTTGGAGATTTGGGTTCAGTTCAGTTCAGTCGCTCAGTCGTGTCTGACTCTTTGCGACACCATCAATTGCAGCACGCCAGGCCTCCCTGTTTATCACCAACTCCCGAAGTTCACTCAAACTCACGTCCATCGAGTCGGTTATGCCATCCAGCCATCTCATCCTCTGTCATCCCCTTTTCCTCCTGCCCCCAATCCCTCCCAGCATCAAGGTATTTTCCAATGAGTCAACTCTTCGCATGAGATGGAGTTTCAGCTTTAGCATCAGTCCTTCCAAAGAACACCCAGGACTGATCGCTTTTAGAATGCACTGGCTGGATCTCCTTGCAGTCCAAGGGACTCTCAAGAGTCTTCTCCAAGACCACAGTTCAAAAGTATTAATTCTTCAGTGCTCAGCTTTCTTCACAGTCCAACTCTCACATCCACACATGACTACTGGAAAAACCATAGCCTTGACTAGATGGACCTTTGTTGGCAAAGTAATGTTTCTGCTTTTGAATATGCTCTCTAGGTTGCTCATAACTTTTCTTCCAAGGAGTAAGCATCTTTTAATTTCATGGCTGCAATCACCATCTGCAGTGATTTTGGAGCCCCCAAAAATAAAGTCTGACACTGTTTCCACTATTTCCCCATCTATTTCCCATGGAGTGATGGGACCAGATGCCATGATCTTTGTTTTCTGAATGTTGAGCTTTAAGCCAACTTTTTCACTCTCTTCTTTCACTTTCATCAAGAGGCTTTTTAGTTCCTCTTCACTTTCTGCCATAAGGGTAGTGTCATCTGCATATCTGAGGTTATTGACATTTCTCCCAGCAGTCTTGATTCCAGCTTGTGCTTCTTCCAGCCCAGCGTTTCTCATGATGTATTCTGCGTATAAGTTAAATAAGCAGGGTGACAATATACAGCTTTGACGTACTCCTTCTCCTATTTGGAACCAGTCTGTTGTTCAATGTCCAGTTCGAACTGTTGCTTCCTGACCTGCATATAGGTTTCTCAAGAGGCAGGTCAGGTGGTCTGGTATGCCCATCTCTTTCAGAATTTTCCAGTTTATTGTGATCCACACAGTCAAAGGCTTTGGCATATTCAAGAAAGCAGAAATAGATGTCTTTCTGGAACTCTCTTGCTTTTTCAGTGATCCAGCGGATGTTGGCAATTTGATCTCTAAAACCAGCTTGAACATCAGGAAGTTCACGGTTCACGTATTGCTGAAGCCTGGTTTGGAGAATTTTGAGCATTACTTTACTAGCGTGTGAGATGAGTGCAATTGTGTGGTAGTTTGAGCATTCTTTGGCATTGCCTTTCTTTGGAGGTTTGGGTTAAGCACGTGCAAACTATTATATATAGAGTGGATAAACAGCAAGGTCTTCCTATATGGCACAAGGAACTAATATTCAATGCCCCATGATAAACCAGAATGGAAAAGAATCTGAAAAAAGACTGTGTATATTGTGTATAACAATAACTGAATCACTTTGCTGGACAGCTGAAATTTACACAACACTGTAAATCAGCTTTGCTTCAATAAAATAAAACTTTCTTAAAAAGAAAGACTGTTCACAGTAGCATATAACAAAGCTGTTGCAGATCCGGCAAGGTCTGAGCACATAGGTATGCTGAATCGTGAGTCTGTCTCTTTATTAAGAGTTCTTCCATTTTGCCTCCTCAGCAAATGATGCGGTCGTCCGTCTTCCACATGTTCATCCTGAGCATGGTGACCGTGGACGTGATCGTGGCCGCCAGCAACTATCACAAAGGAGAAAGCTTCAAGAGGCAGTATGACGAGTTCTACCTGGCGGAGGTAAGCAGCTCACGGACACAGGTCACTTGTCAAAGCACCCAAGAACCTCGGCTCGTGACAGCAGCTTTTAGAAACATGAAAATTCATGTCAGCTCAGTCATCATTTGACTTCAACCAAAGCTGATTCAGGGCTTCCCTGATAGCTCAGTGGGTATAGAATCTTCTTGCAGTGCAGGAGATGCGGGTTTGATCCCTGGGTCGGGAAGATCTCCTGGAGGAGGGCATGGAAACCCACTCCTGTATTCTTGCCTGGAGAATCCCATGGACAGAGGAGTCTGGCGAGCTACAGTCCATGGGGTTGCAAAGACTCAGACTCGACTGAAGCGACTGCGCATGCACAGAGCTGATTCATTGTCTGCTGCCGAGGTGTCTCCCTTGCTCCCCGAGTTGCCTGCTTTGTTTCCTGGCCCCCAGGCCTGAGTGATCTTCCCACATTGGGTGTCACATGCGTGAGTCACGTTGCCAAGGCAACATTTGCCCCGGGTGTTACCCTGGCCATCTAGGTGTTTCCCTACCCACCTCTTTGTTTTCTCTCCATTGTCATATTGTGTGTCTGTTTCCTCCAAAGTGTAGGCAAGCACAGATTCAGAATATCGTAGATGAACTCAGCTCAACAGTACCAAGGACGAGAATGGAGGAAAATAGATTCCTTTTCTAAAAATCTGAGGTGTTACCGCCTGCAGTAAGGTGTAGTCAGAAATAGGTAGGTTTTAGAACTAACACCCAAAAAAGATGTCCTTTTCATTATAGGGGACTGGAATGCAAAAGTAGGAAGTCAAGAAACACCTGGGGTAACAGGCAAATTTGGCCTTGGCATATGGAATGAAGCAGGGCAAAGGCTAACAGAGTTTTGCCAAGAGAACCCACTGGTCATAGCAAACACCCTCTTCCAACAACACAAGAGAAGACTCTACACATGGACATCAGCAGATGGTCAACACCGATATCAGATTGATTTTATTCTTTGTAGCCAAAGATGGAGAAGCTCCATACAGTTAGCAAAAACAATACCAGGAGCCGACTGTGGCTCACATCATGAACTCCTTATTACCAAATTCAGACTTAAATTGAAGAAAGTAGGGAAAACCACTAGACCATTCAGGTATGACCTAAATCAAATCCCTTATGATTATACAGTGGAAGTGAGAAATAGATTTAAGGGACTAGATCTGATAGAGTGCCTGATGAACTATGGACCAAGGTTCGTGACATTATACAGGAGACAGGGATTAAGACCATCGCCATGGAAAAGAAATGCAAAAAGCAAAATGGCTGTCTGAGGAGGCCTTACAAATAGCTGTGAAAAGAAGAGAAGCAAAAAGCAAAGGAGAAAAGGAAAGATATAAGCATCTGAATGAAGAGTTCCAAAGAAGAGCAAGGAGAGATAAGAAAGCCTTCCTCAGTGATCAGTGCAAAGAAATAGAGGAAAACAACAGAATGGGAAAGACTAGAGATCTCTTCAGGAAAATTAGGGATACCAAGGGAGCATTTCATGCAAAGATGGGCTCCATAAAGGACAGAAATGGTATGGACCTAACAGAAGCAGAAGATATTAAGAAGAGGTGGCAAGAGTACTCAGAAGAACTATACAAAAAATATCTTCATGACCAGATAACCATGGTGGTGGTTTCTCTCTCTACCTAGAGCCAGACATCCTGGAATGTGAAGTCAAGTGGGCCTTAGAAAGCATCACTATGAACAAAGCTAGTGGAGGTGATGGAATTCCAGTTGAGCTATTTCAAATCCTGAAAGATGAGTGCTGCACTCAATATGCCAGCAAATTTGGAAAACTCAGCAGTGGCCACAGGACTGGAAAAGGGCAGTTTTCATTCCAATCCCAAAGAAAGGCAATGCCAAAGAATGCTCAAACTACTGCACAATTGCACTCATCTCACATGCTAGTAAAGTAATGCTCAAAATTCTCCAAGCCAGGCTTCAGCAATACCTGAACCGTGAACTTCCTGATGTTCAAGCTGGTTTTAGAAAAGGCAGAGGAACCAGAGATCAAATTGCCAACATCTGCTGGATCATGAAAGAGCAAGAGAGTTTGAGAAAAACATCTATTTCTGCTTTATTGACTATGCCAAAGCCTTTGACTGTGTGGATCACAATAAACTGTGGAAAATTCTGAAAGAGATGGGAATACCAGACCACCTGACCTGTCTCTTGAGAAACCTATATGCAGGTCAGGAAGCAACAGTTAGAACTGGATATGGAACAACAGACTGGCTCCAAATAGGAAAAGGAGTACGTCAAGGCTGTATATTGTCACCCTACTTATTTAACTTCTATGCAGAGTACATCATGAGAAACGCTGGACTGGAAGAAGCACCAGCTGAAATCAAGATTGCTGGGAGAAATATCAATAACCTCAGATATGCAGATGACACTACCCTTATGGCAGAAAGTGAAGAGCAACTAAAAAGCCTCTTGATGAAAGTGAAGGAGGAGAGTGAAAAAGTTGGCTTAAAGCTCAACATTCAGAAAACGAAGATCATGGCATCTGGTCCCATCACTTCATGGGAAATAGATGGGGAAACAGTGGAAACAGTGTCAAACTTTATAGTTTTGGGCTCCAAAATCACTGCAGATGGTGACTGCAGCCATGAAATTAAAAGACGCTTACTCCTTGGAAAGAAAGTTATGAGCAACCTAGATAGCATATTCAAAAGCAGAGACATTACTTTGCCGACTAAGGTCCATCTAGTTAAGGCGATGCTTTTTCCAGTAGTCATGTATGGATGTGAGAGTTGGACTGTGAAGAAAGCTGAGCGCCGAAAATTGATGCTTTTGAACTGTGGTGTTAGAGAGGACTCTTGAGAGTCCCTTGGACTGCAAGGAAATCCAGCCAGTGCATTCCAAAGGAGATCAGTCCTGGGTGTTCATTGGAAGGACTGATGCTGAAGCTGAAACTCCAATACTTTGGCCACCTCATGCAAAGAGTTGACTCATTGGAAAATACCTTGATGCTGGGAGGGACGGGGGGCAGGAGGAGAATGGGACGACAGAGGATGAGATGGCTGGATGGCATTACCAACTCAATGGACATGAGTTTGAGTGAACTCCGGGAGTTGATGATCGGCAGGGAGGCCTGGCGTGCTGCGATTCATGGGGTCTCAGAGTCAGACACGACTGAGTGACTGAACTGAACTGAACTGAAGTGATTACAACAACTCTTCTTGCTTCCTACAGCCCATACTAGAGTTTTGTAGTAGCGCTTCTTACTGCTGGGATAACCTTGTTAACATTTGTTGCTTAAATATTTCCTAATGATTTCCAGAGACCCCTGACTTTTTTATTGTGAAGAATTATGTCTGTAACAGATCTTAGAATTCAGGGGTTCTACATTTATGGAAAAATTGGTTGACGGACAATGGTTTAGAAACCCATTCATCATGTAAGTGAGGAATACATATCTAACTGTGCTACACTTGGAGAAATCCAATATATGAAAAATAAATCTTAAAAAGCAGAAGCATCACAATGTGATTATTTTTATTACAAAAGCACTTTCCACATACAAAATCAATTTGCCTCAGAGTTGGGTTCTCTTCTATATCCCAAATTCTCCTAGTGCATTTAAAAATGAATTTGGTTAACAAAAAGTCAATCCACCCACACATCAATTTTTCAGGAAAAGAATTGATGGTATATAGCTATTGAATACAAACTTCTACGTGGGTATGCAGAAACTTTTAAGGAGTCACTTATGAATTCCTCCCTTGGTGGAGATGTTTTTCCTGTAAGAAAATATCATTAGTATTAAACTTTCTCTGAAATAGTCTCCGGGACATGACATTGACTAATAACTGTGTCATATATGGAACATTTTTGTTGTTTTTCAGTTGCTAAGTCATGTCTGACTCTTTGCGATCTCATGGACTGTAGCCAGCCAGGCTCCTCTGTCCCTGGGGCTTCCTAGGCAAGAATACTGTAGTGGGTTGCCATTTCCTTCTCTAGGGTATCTTCCTGGACCAAAGATTGAACCTAATCTCCTGGATTGGCACGCTGCTTCTTTACCCCTGAGCCATTTAGAATTTTAGTGTATGGAGCTTACAGTTAAGCAAAAAATATAGACAGTAAATAGTAACAAGTTTTTATGCTATGGAGAATCAATGACATAAGCTCACAAAGAAATTATGTCCAACTAAACACCTGAAAAATGGATATAATTTTGCTGCAAATCCAGCACAGAAAGTATGGATCATTATTAAAAGCAGAGAGGGGATAATTGCTTTACAATGCTGTGTTAGTTTCTGCTGTACAACAGCCTGAACCAGCTATCAATACACATATATCCCTGCCCTCTTGAGCCTCCCTTCTGCTCCTCCATCCCGCCCCTCTAGGTCATCACTGTGCACCAGCTGAGCTCCCTTGCTATACAGAAGCTTGACACTAGCTAGCTATTTTACATTGATAAGTGTATATTTCAATGCTACTCTCTCAATTCATCCCAACCTGTCCTACCCCTGCTGTGTCCACAAGCCCATTTTCTATGTCTGCTTCTCTATTCCTGCCCTGCAAATAGATTCATCAGTGCTGTTTTTCTAGATTCTATATGTATCCGTTCAGTTCAGTCACTCAGTCAGTCATGTCCGACTCTTTGCAACCCCATGGAAAGTACCAGGCCAGGCCTCCCTGTCCATCACCAACTCCTGGAGCTTACTCAAATTCATGTTCATCATGCCATCCAGCCATCTCAGCCTCTGTCGTCCGCTTCCCCTCCTGCCTTCAATCTTTCCCAGCAACAGGGTCTTTTCCAATGAGTCTGTTCTTCGCATCAGGTGGCCAAAGTATTAGAGGTTCAGCTTCAATATCAGTCCCTCCAGTGAATATTCAGGACTGATTTCCTTTAGAATTGACTGGTTGGATCTCCTTGCAGTCCAAGGGACTCTCAAGAGTCTTCTCCAACACCACAGTTCAAAAGCATCAATTCTTCGGCACTCAGCCTTCTTTATGGTCCAACTCTCACATCCATACATGACTACTGGAAAAACCATAGCTTTGACCAGATGGACCTTTGTCAGCAAAGTAATGTCTCTGCTTTTTAATATGTTGTCTAGGTTGGTCATAACTTTTCTTCTAAGGAGCAAGCGACTTTTAAATTCATGGCTGCAGTCACCATCTGCAGTGATTTTGGAGCCCAAGAAAATTAAATCTGTCACTGTTTCCATTGTTTTCCCATCTATTTGCCATGACGAGATGCAGCTGGAAGCCATGATTTTCATTTTTTTGAATGTTGAATTTTAAACCAGCTTTTCACCCTCCTCTTTCACTTTTATCAAGAGCCTGTTTAGTTCTTCCTCACTTTCTGCCATAAGGGTGGTATCATCTGCATATTTTGAGGTTATTGATATTTCTCTCGGCTATCTTGATTCCAACTTGTGCTTCATCCAGCCCAGTGTTTCTCATGATGTACTCTGCATAAAAGTTAAATAAGCAGGGTGACAATATGCAGCCTTGACGTATTCCTTTCCCAATTTGGAACCAGTCACCATTATTCCATGTCTGGTTCTAACTGTTGCTTCCTGACCTGCGTGCAGATTTCTCAGAAGGGAGGTAAGGTGGTCTGGTATTTCCATATCTTTAAGAATATTTCACAGTTTGTTGTGATCCACACAGTCAAAGGCTTTGGCATAGCCAATAAAGCAGAAGTAAATATTTTTCTGGAATTCTCTTGCTTTTTCATATTCAATGGATGTTGGCAATTTGATTTCTGCTTCCTCTACCTTTTCTAAGCTGGATGCTTGACCTGCATCTGGAAGTCCTTGGTTCATGTACTATTGAAGCCTCACTTGGAGAATTTTGAGCATTACTTTGCTAGTGTGAGATGAATGCTATTGTGCGGTAGTTTGAACATTCTTTGGCATTGCCTTTCTTTGGGATTGGAATGAAAACTGACCTTTTCCAGTCCTGTGGCCACTGCTGAGTTTTCCCAATTTACTGGCAAATTGAGTGCATCACTTTAACAGCATCATCCTTTAGGACTTGAAATAGCTTAGCTGGAATTCCGTCACCTCTACCAGCTTTGTTCATAGTGATGCTTCCTAAGGCCCACTTGACTTCGGACTCCAGGATATCTGACTGTAGCTGATTGATCACACCATCGTAGTTATCTGGGTCATGAAGATCTTTTTTGTATAGTTCTTCTGAGTACTCTTGCCACCTCTTCTTAATATCTTCTGCTTCTGTTAGGTCCATACCATTTCTGTCCTTTATCGAGCCCATCTTTGCATGAAATGTTCCCTTCGTATCTCTAATTTTCTTGAAGAGATCTCTAGTCTTTCTCATGCTACTGTTTTCATCTATTTCTTACATTGATTGCTGAGGAAGGCTTTCTTATCTCTTCTTGCTATTTTTTGGAACTCTGCATTCAAATGGGTATATATTTCCTTTTCTCCTGCCTTTAGCTTCTCTTCTTTTCTCAGCCATTTTAAGGCCTCCTCAGACAACCATTTTGCCTTTTTGCATTTCTTTTTCTTGGGGATAGTCTTGGTCCCTGCCTCCTGTACAATGTCGCGAACCTCCATCCATAGTTCTTCAGGCACTCTGTCAATCAAATCTAATCCCTCAAATCTATTTGTCACTTCTGCTGTGTAATCGTAAGGGATTTGATTTAGATCATACCTGAATGTTCTAGTGTTTTTCCCTACTTTCTTCAATTTAATTAATTTGCAATAAGGAGCTCATGATCAGAGCCACAGTCAGCTCCCAGTCTTGGTTTTGCTGACTGTATAGAGCTTCTCCATCTTTGGCTGCAAAGAATATGATCAATCTGATTTCAGTATTGACCATCTGGTGATGTCCACATGTAGAGTCTTATCTTGTTTTGTTGGAAGAGGGTGTTTGCTATGGCCAGTGCGTTCTCTTGGCAAAACTCTGTTAGTCTTTGCCCTCCTTCATTTTCTACTTTGAGGTCAAACTTGCCTGTTATTCTTGTTAATATATGAAATTTGTTTTTCTCTTTCTGACTTATTTCTGACTTACTTCACTCTGTTTGACAGACTCTAGGTTTATCCACCTCGAATCCACTACAAATGACCCAACTGATGATCATACTACAAGAAATTCCAACAAAATTTCAAATGTTCTAATATTGTAGAGTTCACTGATACTATTTAAGGGTATAGGTAGCATCCAATGGTAGTTGAAAAATCCTTGCTGTTCTTTTTTGTATATAGTACTATTTTAAAAAGTAAATTTATGTTTTAATTTATTTTGGCTGCACTGGGTTTTCATTGCTCTTTGCAGGCTTTCTCTATTTGCAGCAGGGTGGGTCTTCCCATGGCAGAGGCCTCTCTTGTTGCAGAGCACAGACTGTAGGCACACGGCTTCAGTAGTTGCAGCTCAGAAGTTGTGATGCACTAGTTTTGTTGCCCCGAGGCATGTGGGATCTTCCCAGACCAGGGATCACACCTGTGTCCTCTGCATTGGTAAACAGATTCTTAACCACTGTGCCACCAAGAAATTCCCATAGTACTATTTTTTAATTTAAAAAATCAACAAGAGAAGTTGTTGTTCAGTCACTAAGTCATGTCTGACTGTTCACAACCCCATGGACTGCAGCATGCCAGGCTTCCCCATCCTTCACCATCTCCCGGAGTTTACTCAAACTCATGTCCATTGAGTCAGTGATGCCATTCAACCATCTCATCCTCTGTCATCTTCTTCTCCTCCTGACTTCAGTCTGTTCCAGCATCAGGCAGGGTCTTTCCCAGTGGGTCGACTCTTTGCATCAGGTGGGATTGCATGGTAAAATATGGCACATGCTATCTTTCTAGTAATTGTTGCCCACTTCCCAAACCACTGAAAGTAAATTTGATATTCATTAACAACATAGTAGAGATTCAGTTCACTTCAAAAAAAAATAGGTATCGCTTTATTCTTGAATTACTGAAACATTCAGAATTTGTCCCACATCTCTTAATTGATGAGGTGTATCTGAGTTTCCCAAAGTGTGCTTGATCTTTATTCCAATCACATTATCTCTTTTCTTTGTATCAGAAACTTCTACACAAGTCAAAGTGGTGAGTTTAATCGCACGATTTTTTTTTTATAAAATACTCTTTTGAAAAAAATTGATAAAGATGGTTTGGGCTTAAGCCAAGAGTCAACAGACTTTTTTCTTGCAGAGCCAGACAGTAAACATTTCAGACTTTTCAGACCACGTGTCCTCTGCTTCAGCTACTCAACTCTGCTGTTGTTATGCAGAAGGGAGTGTGGCCTCAGAGTGGTTGTGTGCCAACAAAACTTTCTTTACGAAAATAAGCAATGAGCTTGATCTTGGTTTAAGCTGTAGAAACACCACCTGAGCCACCAAGGCAGCCTCTAGAGATACAGAGCATGTCAACGAACATCCCTTTGTGTTGAATCCAAATATAGTAAGACTAACAGCATAATAGCTGCCATTTTTTTTTAGAAGTTGCATTATGTTGCCAAGTGCTTTAAAGGAATTTATTATGTCTGTTAATCCTCAAAATGGCTATAATAACAGCAATTCAAGTTTATGGACCATAATGATACAGTGTTTAAGGAAATAACATTATGTAATATTTTATAAAGTTTATTTTTAAAATAGATCACCAGAGGCCATGAGTTTTCAGAGAAGTAATTTCTTGAGTTCCCACATATTCCAGAATAAATTATTTTGAAAATCCAAAATAAATCATTAAGAGTCAACTTGCAGTCTAGAAAACAGTCTTTAAGCATAAATTAAGTTGCTTAGCTTCTGTTGAAAGACTGGGGCCTTGTTTAGTTACTTTGGTTTAATTAACCTAAATTGAGAATTAGTTGAGAAACAGGGGAAACTTTACTTTGTTTTTGAGGCTCTGCATAAACATAACAATGTAAAGATTTGCTTTCTTTTGGAAGTTTTCATTTTGCACTTTGATCTAAAATAATCCATTGTCATTACTGTTATACATAAAACTACATTACTATACATTAATATAATAAACAATTATATTTTACAATGTATAAATGTATTTGTATTTATTAAATTTATTAAAACACTTTATTAATATTATTTATATTTATTAATTTCATTAATAAATAATAAAACTTGAACAGTACTTAAACAATGCTTTTGCCTGGAGGCTCAGATGGTAAGGAATCTGCCTGCAGTGCAGGAGACCAAGTTCAGTCCCTGAGTCAGGAAGGTCCCCTGGAGAATGAAATGGCAACCGATGCCAGTATTCTTGCCTGGAGAATTCCAGGGACAGAGGAGCCTGAGGGGCTACAGTTGATGGGATCTCAAAGAGTTGGACACAATTGAGTGACTAACCCTTTTACTTTTTATTATATAAGAACATGTAAATATATCTGTATATCCACCATATTGTACATTTAACAGAAATTTATCGCACAGCCTTATGAACAGATTAAAAATTTTAACAGAATCCCTCTTTTAAGAAACTTGTCAATTGCTGAGAGTGAGAGAGAACAATGAAGCTCTAAGAGCATGCCCTTGTTTAATTTCTGGTCAAGAGACAGGTTTACCTCATTTTGAACTCCAGGGTGTCTGTTCAGTTTCCTAGTTTTCTCTGATTGTTCTGTGTTTTGAAGCAGAAGGCCTTTCATCAACATGGACTCATTTTGCCATCTTATAGAAAGTTATCTTTTCTAGCAAAGTGGTTCCCTCTGAAGACATTTGGCTTTAAGATATTTGTTAAAATGAAATTACGTGAAAGAGCCATTTATTTTAGTTCCAACAGAATCTGACACCCATGTTTCAGCTCATTAATCACAAGAAATGACTGAATTATGAAAATAACTCATCTTATCCTACCAGCAGTCTTTCATATTATCATTGGGTTTAATTTCATCTTCTGGGAAACTTTAATCAAATAAGTTTCTTTTGACTATAGCTTCTTCATGTGTTTCTAAAGGATTTGAGCAGTATCTTGTTAGGTGAAAAATAATACAATAATGACATTTTTGACTATTCAATGATCCATCTCCAAAGTCTGCTCTTTAGCTGTCTAGAGAATTGAAGGTATGCCATATACTAAGAGCAGGTGATATACTGCCACCTCAGAAATGATGTGGGTCATCGTTTATTTGAGCGTTATTTAACTTAAATTTCATTTAGGAGAATAGGGGTACCTGTATTGTGTTTCTTGTGAGTTTTATGCTAGAGTCTTCTTTTGTGATAAGTGTGCATTCATTTTCCAATGAATATCCATCATGTTTCTCTGAAATTATGAAATAGAGTTTGCAACACAAATCTTGGATAATATATTTCAAATATCTTTGCACATATAGGCAGTATCTCTGCTCTTTCATCTTCTCAGACCTGTGTATCACAATCAGCTCATTTATAATTTGTCACTGATCAATGTTCATACATTATTCATGGAATTAAAAGGGCAGAACAGTTTCCATTGTCCCATTTATATTAAGCATGTCATTTTCCACTCAGTTATTTTTCTCCTGAGCTTCAGAAACATGGCCATCAACTTGTCTTACCTGCTAGCCTCACAAATCCAATTACACGTTCTTTTGGAAAACAAGTATTTTAAACTAATTTCTTGTATTCTTCATTCTAAAAAAAAAAAAAATCTTTTCACAAGTTATGTGCTGTCATCGTAAGAACAAATATGATAATGTTTCTTAGAACAGTAACTCCTGTCATTTTTATTTGTTTAGTTAAATTTATTTCATTTTATTTAATTTTAATTAAATTTGCATTGCATTATTGATAATTTCCTTGAGGACAAGAGGGCTGGTTATAGTAGATATTACATAGCATATTTATTAGTATAAGATGAAAATTTGGAAAATAAATAATAAAGTGTGGTATTTTAAAAACTCATAAAACCTGCATTCCTGAAAATGTTAGTGAAACTCTGCTATGGTGACATCAAACCTGATTTATCTGTATAGTATAAATTCTCCAGAGGGGGTGGGAAAAATGCCTAAGGGGATAAAAACTGTTCTTAGAGGCAAAAAAACCCCTACTCTTTCCATATATAAAGCAGAGTTAGATATGTTTATATTTATAACATATAGATGCTAATAAAAATTCCATATGATGTAGTGATTAGAAACAAAATGTCTAAAAAAGGCTCGGGGGTGGTTAAAAAAAGATTGCGAATCCCTGATTTAGGAAAAATTGTAAGAAGAAAGAAATATTTTGGTGTTTTCATGTATTGTTTTCAAGTTTCTTCAAGTAACATGGCCAACAATGTTTAGGAAAAGTTTTAGTATCCTCCTCTCACAAATCTTGCCTTCCCTCTTAAAAAGACAAGTTTCAACTTTAAGCACCCACTGATGGTATAATGTCCTCTGAGGATTCGAGACAGAGGAAAGGTCCCACTGTGACCTCCTTAGGGTGGGGCCTGCTGAGTTAGGAGGGGCCGTGGGTGCTCCTAGACTAGGGGTAATGAAGGGGAGACTCCCAAAGGTTGCAATGCTGACTGCTAAGGATTTGCAGAGGACCTGGAGATTGTCATACTGAGTGAAGTGAGTCAGCGTATGATATCACTTATACACGGAATCTAAAAAATGGTACAAGTGAGCATATTTGCAAAACAGAAATGGAATCACAGATGTAGAAAACAAATTTATGGTTGCCAAGGGGAAAGTGAAGGAGGGATAACCTGGGAGATTGGGAACTTCCCTGGCGGTCCAGTGGTTAAGACTCCACACTTCCACTGCAGAGGGCGCGGATTCAATCCTTGGGCGCAGAACTGAGATTCCACGTGCTGCATGGCACGGCACACACACAAAAAAACTGGGAGACTGAGATTGACATACGCACACTACTATATATAAAATAGATCACTAATAAGGACCTGCTGTATAGCACAGGGAACTGTACTCAGTACTCTGTAAGGACCTGTATGGGAACAGAATCTGAACAGAATGGATATATGTATGTGTGAACTGACTCCCTTTGCTGAATCACTGGAACTGACACAACATTGTAAATCAACTGTACTCCAATAAATTAAAACAAAAAAGGTTTGCAGTAAACCTCTAAATTGGGCACCTGCTTAGATGATGCTTTGGGGGAGCACTTCCATGTAACTGGATTCTGCTGATAACTTGCCAGCCTCCTTCCTTTTGTATGGCCAGCTGTACGACTGGGAAGTTCCACGCTGTCCAGCAGCTGTCAATGTTGAGTTCACTGACTCAGGCTAGAGCCATCCATTGAAAGGAGCTTACTAAAATTACCTCCTCACTGCTTCTGCCCTGATTGTTCCAAACCGTTATCTTCTGCTGAATTGAAATCCTGTGCTAAACCCTCTAACCGACACTGACAAGTTAATTTTCCTAAATCCCTTCTGTAATTCCTGATATAGTTCTCCCCTTTGCCAGAATAACACGTGATTATGAGTAAGTTCAGCATATATTTATGTATCATATTGTTCCATGAAATTTTATGACTTTGGGACTAACACTATTTCTTGGAGAATGGGATGCTGGCCTGTAACAATTCACAATGTTAACAATGTTCATGTTAGCATGTGAATGTTAACATTCACAGACAATGTAACCAAGGCATTTGCTCCCAGGAGAACTAGATTCAGGAATTCTGGTAGGAAAGATCAGTAGGAATATCGGTGTTTATACATAATCACATAATAATTTGCCAAATCATTTTTAGTGCCTTTTAGTGGCTTTGAAAAGCACATGGCTTTCCCACCAGGTGATTAATAACGCACAGGGATCCAACTGCATATTTACTATAAATTATGATCATTTAAACAGATTGTTCCATCTGTCTTTTGATAGCAAATGTAAAGTTAGTAAAGTGATTAATTGTATTTATGTGTAATTAGGCAATCTACTCAAATGCATTTCAGGCGTTTATTGGTAGTTCCCTGATTTAAAAAAAGAAAACAGAAAAGGCCACTTTGATATGAATTACGTTCCTTCACTTGGAATGAAAGTCTGAAAACACAGGTGAGGGAGAGGTGGACCCTGGGTTCTGGCCACCGCTCCCTCTGTTAACACAACTGCCGAGCCAGGCTGCAGGGAAGCCTTCAGATGGACCCATGGAGTTTCAGTTTCTCTAAGACTCTGCCTGGGGGAGGGGGCAGCTGCTGGACTTCCTCCTTGTGCTGCAGGGGCCCGGCTGAGAAGCCAGGGCTGGAGATTAATTGCCTCTTATGGGACTTGTGGCCAGGATCTGGGTCCTTTGGCCGCCTGAGGCCGACCCTGCCGAGGAACTGTGGTCCTGGGAGACCCAGAAGAATCCTGTTGATCTCTGAGATCCAGGCAAGGAATCTCCCAAAGAGCTGAATTACTTGCAGGAATGGATTCCACCCGCCTGGGATGGAATCCTGACACAAAGCAGCTTCTTCCTCCTTCTTGTTGTTGTTCAGTCATGGAGTTGTGTCCAATTCTGCAACCCCGTGGACTGCAGCATGCCAGGCTTCTCTGTCCTTCACTATCTCCCAGAGTGTGCTCAAGTTCATGTCCATTGAGTAGGTGATGCTATCCAACCATCTCATCCTTGGCGGCGCCCTTCTCCTTTTGCCTTCCCCCTGCTGCCCAGCCAAGGGGCCGTAGGGTTATAGGTCATTTATCATCAAAATGGGGAGGGAGGTGGGAGGGGGGTTCAGGATTGGGAACTCATGTACACCTGTGGTGGATTCATGTCAATGTATAGCAAAACCAATACAGTATTGTAAAGTAAAATGATAATAATAATAATCATCTCACCACTGTTGAGAGCATTAAAGACAAATAAACAAAACATATAGCAGTGAGCAAGCAAAGAAAAATATTCTCACACAAAGGGACTCAGAAAATGAAGATGGAATTTGAAATCCAAGATGAATATGTACAGAAATTTCCCAATCAAGTAGAATGGATAAGCCAGAGAAGAGGGTCCCCCCCCCCCCCCCCGCCCAGTGTCTCAAAGATAGTTAATTAAGGCAAAAAACAGACCTTCTGAACTTTGAGTAACATGTTCCAAAAAATGAGCTGAAAAGGGCATGGTCGTTGATGAGAGCTAATTATATGAGAGAACAAATGGGCAAAAATAAAGAAAGGGTAGAAATCAAGAGGGAAGATCAAGAGTCTAAACTTGATTTTGGAATAATTGGAGTCCCTGAAGAACAAAGGGAAATGCAAGAGTAATAATAAACGAGAGAAGAAAATGTTCCTAAACTGAGGCGTTTCTGTCCCACTCTGTAGTTCCATGGACTGTAGCCCGCCAGGCTCCTCCGTCCATGGGATTCTCCAGGCAAGAACACTGGAGTGGGTTGCCATGCCCTCCTCCAGGGTTCTGACCCAGTGAGCGAACCCATGTCTCGTGCATCTCCTACATTGACAGGCACGTTCTTTACCACTGGCTCCACCTGGGGCTTGATAAAAAAGCAATAATTACTATTCAAGAAGCTAGAATTGGGACTTCTTGCCTGGCAGACCAGTGGTTAGGACTGCAAGCTTCCACTGCAGAGGGCACAGTTCAATCCCTGGTTGTAGAACTAAGGTCACGTAAGCCACGCAGTGTGGAAAAAAAAAAAAAAGTCTTTGGTAGATGATCTCAGAAAGAGCAAAATTTAGGAAGAGGTGTGGTAGCATGAGGAGTCGGGGTGAAGGGTGGATACTGTGCAGTTTGCAGGTTGGTGAGCGTGTGAGGAGAGTGAAAGAGGAGAGCGAAAAAGTTGGCCTAAAGCTCAACATTCAGAAAATGAAGATCATGGCATCCGGTCCCCTCACTTCATGGGAAACAGAGGGGGAAACAGTGGAAACAGTGTCAGGCTTTATTTTGGGGGCTCCAGAATCACTGCAGATGGTGACTGCAGCCATGAAATTAAAAGACGCTTACTCCTTGGAAGAGAAGTTATGACCAACCTAGATAGTATATTCAAAAGCAGAGACATTACTTTGCCAACAAAGATCCGTCTAGTCAAGGCTATGGTTTTTCCTGTGGTCATGTATGGATGTGAGAGTTGGAGTGTGAAGAAAGCTGAGTGCCGAAGAATTGGTACTTTTGAACTGTGGTGTTGGAGAAGACTCTCTAGAGTCCCTTGGACTTCAAGGAGATCCAACCAGTCCATTCTGAAAGAGATCAGCCCTGGGATTTCTTTGGAAGGAATGATGCTAAAGCTGAAACTCCAGTACTTTGGCCACCTCATGCAAAGAGTTGACTCATTGGAAAAGACTCTGATGCTGGGAGGGATTGGGGGCGGGAGGAGAAGGGGACGACCGAGGATGAGATGGCTGGATGGCATCACCAACTCGATGGACGTGAGTCTGAGTGAACTCTGGGAGTTGGTGATGGACAGGGAGGCCTGGTGAGCTACGATTCAAAAGAGTCAGACACAACTGAGCAACTGAACTGAACTGAAGGGTGTGAGGGAAGAGTGAGCAAGCCCTTTTGTGCAGGAGAGGAGTTTGCAATTATTTAATTTGGATGCAATAATAAAAAGGTATAGGTTAATGTATGACAGTCGAGCCTTAAACTGGGAGATTAGAAAAATAGAGTCTAAATAAACAAGGAAGAAAAAAGACATTAACAATGATTTTCCCAAGCCAGAAAAGACAAGAAAAAGTTAAAAGATAAATATCAATGACACACAATAAACTAAAGACATAAGACTAGGTATACCTTTGGCACGCTAAATGTAAGAAGGCTAAATTTTCCTATTAAAAATCGTAGAAAATATGCCCTTACAGAAGAAATGGTTGATTACAGACTGGGGCAAAGAAGGTTCAAGATTTTTTTTTTAATCATAGAAAATATGATCCTGTTTAAACACAAAATAAATAGCTTATTGATTTTAGGAAACACATAGAACATGGTCCCCAGAAGTGGCTGAAAATTATCTATGAAATTATTAAGAGTAATACCTAGAATAGTAAAACATTTAAAATGCTTAGCAGAACATGCAAAAATTAGAAGAATATTCTCAACGTCAAAAAAGTGTTTTGACATGAATGCAGAACTCCTAGGGGGCACTAGGGCCAGTAGCTGCCCTGAGGGTGTCTGCATGTTCTTATCACCTAGAACATGCCTTACTAAGAGCTGTAACCTGGATAGAAGGCGGGGCTATATAGCATCAGGACACATGAGGTCTTTACCTCTGTGAGAGAAGGAATATGTCCCTCCATCAAAAGGAAGTCGTGAGGAAAACTTCAGTCATGATCCTGACTCCAGAAGAATAGAAAAAGAGTATGCTTTACTTTAAATCAGTCAGCACATGCCTGCCCACATGGGATTGAAATTCAAAGTCACTTTACTTTCAGGTCTGGGAAATGTCCACCGGGAAGTTGATTTAAAGGGGTACCAAATTTTAAGATACCTCATGTTGCCTGGCCAACCAGTTCTTTCTGGGGAAAATAAAAAAAGAAGTACAGGTCTTGAAAATTTAGAGGAAATTAATGAAATAATACCTCTCAGAAACAATTAATACTTTTACGTGCTTCTCTGATCACTGAAGATACATTTGGTCTGTGATGTTCTAGTTGGTATATTTTAAAACCATCTTTTTAATAAAATTTCGTTCTAGATTTTTATGTAACATATCTTCTCATTTTTTTATGCTAGTGATGAAAATTCATGCACTAACAAACACATGACCTATTTTGAAATAAATTGAGGGTTGATTTTAATTTCACTCTTTTTTCCTCCAGGTGGCTTTCACAGTACTTTTTGATTTGGAAGCACTTCTGAAGATATGGTGCTTGGGATTCACTGGATATATTAGCTCATCTCTCCACAAATTCGAGCTGCTACTCGTAATTGGAACCACTCTTCATGCATATCCAGACCTTTATCATTCCCAGTTCACATACTTTCAGGTAATGCACATAATGCCTGTTTTTCTTTGGAATTGTTTTCTTTCCAGAGAATATACATGCATTCTAACAATTAGATATTGCAACAACCTTAGTAACTACAAACTTGAGATGGGCTCAGTGACATCTTAAATGCCAAAAATAGCACATTCATAAGTCGTAGGGACTTCCTTGGTGGTCCAGAGATTAAAACGCTGAGCTTGTTAATATAGGGGACGCTGGTTTGATTCCTGGTCCGGGAACTAAGATCTCATGTGTGCTGGTATAACCAAAAATAAATGAGGTAAATCAAATATAATGGGCTTCCCTGGCAGTCTAGTGATTAGGACTCTGTACTTCACTGCAGGGAGCACAGGTTCAATCCCTGGTCAGGAAACTAGGATCCTACATATCTCATGGCATGGCAAGAAATAAATTAAAAATTACTGTTTATAAGCTCATAAAAATTCATAGTAATAAATGGAGGTGTTTTTCATACAGTTCATAAAAAGCACAGTACAATAGACATACATGTTTAATATTCACATGAGGATAATAATCTGAGCATGCATATTAAATTTTGAAATTGATATATGACTTTATATATGACTTTAATTCCAAGAGTAGACCTCCCTCCTTAATAAGCCTAAATTTGTTTGCTCAACAGTACTTGAAATTGAAACAATAAAAAATAAAACTTACCTTTACAGAGTATAGTCATACTTTATTATTTTAAAATGCCTATAAATTCCCTTGTGATCATTAAATTATAATATCTGTAATTTTTACTTAATAATAACTGGGTATCTATTATTTTTAAGTGCATTATATTAAATCATATTACTTCATAATTGTTCAGTAAACAAAAGTGAGTATTAATGTTATGTTCTTTGTTAGCAATAACCATGTGCTGAGTGATATTTTAAATACTTGGTCAAAATATATGTATATGGGATATCCTAATTTTAAAAATCTCAAATATAGTCATTTGTGAGTCGAAATTTGGTCATTTGTATAATTTGTCATGTAAATGTCAGAAGTTGCATTGTCTCCTTAATAGATATTTTCAAGAGTTGGAGAATTAAATGGCAGGAGAATTTCTAAAAACTATGCAGAGAAAGAAGATTCTGATTCCTTAGATGAAAGAAAATACATTCCAACTTCACTGATGAACTTATTTATTGGTGGTACCGAAGCTGTCATATTCAGAGCAATATTAACTTCAACTGCCAGATTGCAACCTGAAACTGAATACTTCTGATACCTAGAAGAAAGGACATGAAAATACAATTCACAAAAACGAAAAACATATCCCACAAACACACACAAAAAACTGAGTCTCCAGTAATCACAGCCAAGCATATTGAACTCACAGAGGGCATCATGGTTTGAGCTTTCAGTACTGTCAACATCTTTGATCGAAAATCCCTTGTCACTTGTTGGGTTATATCCTCAGGCTTGGTTATCATAAGTGAGATGGCTGGGGCAGGAGGCATACACATTCAAAACTCTTGATACAAAATATGCTTTCCAAGCATGTATCATTATATGCTCTTGGGCACTGCTGTCTAGATTCACAGAATCAACATGCACATTTAGTACCTAATGTTAGAGAATCATTGTACATAATTGCAGAAAATATGCCTCATAGTTAAAGCTATAACATATCTTTTTTAATAAACCTGTTAAATTAACCAAATTAAGAAAGACATTGATGCCTCTTTCAGCAAGAATACCAGATAAAATATATTCAGGGCTTGCTTTAAAATTATTCACATTTCTCTCAGATAATTTTTCATTGAAATGTTACAAATAGGTCAAAGTTTTGCAAAGAAAGATATTTAGTCTAGGATTATTGATGAGAGAAAAAAATGGGAAGTGTTTAAATGATAAATGTGAGGAATAGCTTGGTAAGCCATATGGAAATTTGACCATAAAAATGATTATGATGAATAGTGGTAAAGAACCCACCTTCCAGTGCAGGAGACATAAGAGACATGGGTTCAATCCCTCAGTCAGGAAGATCCCTTGGAAAAGAGCTTGGCAACCCACTCCAGTGTTCTTGCCTGGAGAATCCCATTGACAGAGGAGCCTGGAGGGCTACAGTCCATGGGGTCACAAAGAGTCGGACACGACTAAAGCGACTGAGCTCACATAGTAACTTAAAGTATATGATTTTTTTATTTACATAGTATAAAAGTATATAACAGGTATAGCTACAAATCCAGCCTATAAATAACATAGGTAGTATATATATGTTTATAAAATACCTATAAATGAAAAAATGGCTGAAAAGAAATAACCCAAATTATTACAAATTGTTAATAGTCACCATCTCTAGGTTCTTTTCTTCTAGTCTGTTATACACAAAATATCTAAAATTGGCTATAATCATTGTGTGTGTGTGTGTGTGTGTGTGTATATATATATATATATATATATATGTATAGACATATAGCTATAGATATGGTCACATAATGCCTGGCCAGTGAAGTTTGCATTTTTTTTTTCTGGCCATACCATGAAGCTTGTGGGATCTTAGTTCCCCAACTAGGGATTGAACCAAAGCCCACAACAGTGAGTGCACAGGGTCCTAACCATTGGACCGCCAGGAACTTCCCAAAGTTAACAATGTTAATGCCTATATAATTTGTAATAGTTTAATTTTTTGTTAGTAGTTGAGTGATTTTCATTCGTCTCTCTGTATCCATGGCCAAGTTTATATTTTTCTGATGAGATCATTAGACACTGCCTCGTTTAGTCTCTCAAGAAGCTTAGATGTCTCAGGAGTTTTGCAGATTCACAGATGGGGAACCCACTGTCTTGAACAGATTGGTTCTTTATGGGCTGACTTTGATCTCCCTGGTTGGTCTTCAGGCTTGTTTCTCATCTCACTTGACCTTGCTTCATCATGTTGGCAACAGTTCTTCCCAGAGTGGATGTCACATTTTTCATATTTATACAAAGTCGACATTTGAGTGCAAAATGTCTCCCTTTTTATCTTCATCTCTGAGAGTTGATATTCAGTTGAGTTGCTCAGTCATGTCCAACTCTTTATGACCCCATGGACTGCAGCATGCCAGGCTTCCCTGTCCATCAACAACTCCCACAGCTTGCTGAAACTCATGTCCATCAAGTCAGTGATGCCATCCTACCATCTCATCCTCTGTTGTCCCCTTCTCCTCCTGCCGTCAATATTTGTGTACAAAACGTCTCCCTTGTATCAGTTATCTCTGAGAGTTGGTATCACCTGTCTATTTATCCAGGTGGTATTTCCGAAGCGCCTCCTATGTGTCAGGCACAGTTCCAGACTTGAGGGAGAGAGGTGAGCAAGACAGAGAAGATCCCCACCTTGGGAAACTGGCATTCTAGACGGCAAGCATTTCACATGCAAGTTCATGAAGGGAATAGCAGTGCTGGAAATGCGATTCAGAAGGAGCAAGTGGGGTGAAAAGGAGAAGCTGTGGGGTGAGGGTGCTGTTTTGGCTAAGTTTGTCCAAGGAAGCCCTCTTTCAAGAGGGGACATTTGGGCAGAGAAAGAGCAAATCTTGAGAAGGTCTGTGGGGGACACATTCCAGGTAGAGAGAACCACGTGACCCCTGTCTTGAGGGGAACGTGTGCTTGATGGAGTGAACAGAGGCAGCATTGTCCCACTGAAAGTCACAGAATCTTTACATAATGGTGAAGAATCTGCCTGCAGTGCAAGAGACCCAGGTTTGATCCTTGGGTCGGGAAGATCCTCAGGAGAAGTGAATGGCAACCCACTCCAGGCTTTTTGCCTGGAGAATTCCATGGACAGAGGAACCTGGTGGGCTGTAGTTCATGGGTTGCAAAGAGTCGGACCCGACTGAGCGACTAACACTTTCACTTTCATCTCTGGTTCTAACATAGCAGAGTGAGGACACTGGCTGGTACTTTTTGTGCACCTAGGGTGTGCAGACACCCTGCCAAGTTCATGTTTCCATTTGTTTCTTGGTAGATAAAGAATATATGTGTAAACTGCTTCCTTGGAGACTGAGTAACTCACCAAAGACCACACAGCCAGCAACTGGTGGAAACTCATTCCCAAGAGGTTTAATCTCATAGTTCACATTCTTCTATTTTAAAGACTTTTTTTTTTTCCCGATGTGGACCATTTTTAAAGTCATTATTGAATTGGTTACTATATTGTTTCTGTTTTGTGGCTGTGGGACTCATGGGATCTTTGCTCCCCGACCAAGGGTCAAACCCACATTCAAAGGGAAATTTTAACCACTGGAACATCAGAGAAATCCCCTCAGTAGTTCATGTTCTTAACCACGCAGTTTTTACAGTCGTGCCGTGGCTGTGCATCCAGTCCGACTCTATGCAACCCCATGGGCTGTAGCCAGCCAGGCTTCTGCATGGGCAGGCGGATTCTTTGCCACCTGGGAAGCCCAACTTTTACAGTATCTCACTATTAATCAGCAGAGTGACTTTTAGTGACAGACTTAGAAATGTGACCAAGAAAATATGCTTTAAGGACAACCACAGAATGTCCTACTGTGCTTATCTTTGAATGTCTGGTGTACTTTATTTTGCATCTGTTTTAATACAGAATCCAAAGGCTTTATTGGGTAGACAGAGTGAAAAGCAGACTTATCCTCAAATAAATGAAAGGCGTAATTAGAGTCACCGATAAGGATTCTGCCTTGCCACGATGCAGGCTTACCCCCTCTGAAAACGCAGATCAAATCACCAGTGCGGGAATTGTGTTAAGTTCTATTTCTTCCAGCTAGTGAAATACTAATTTATCAAAATCGCACAGATGTACATAGGCTGTTTTCATTAGAATTTGGGACACGATTCAGAATTGCTTAGGCAGTCTTTTAAATATGATTTTAATTCAAGTGGAGGAAACACAGGGTACTGTGAGCGATAGATCAGTTAAATTGTTCCTGTGAACTTTCCTGGACTCAGCTGTTTAACGATTAGATAGTGAATCATTTATGTCTGAGAATAAATAAGTCTGATAAATATGTAAAACTTTTCATATTACTATTCTGGATGTTAATACGAGTGTTACTTTTAATAGTTCTTATGATAAAGCTGTTTGTTATTTGCAAAAATGACCCAAGTGTAATATGCTCTGGTTTGAAAGTCCTTGTTAAAAATTATAATGGGAAAAATTGGTAACTTAAACCTGTCTGTGGTATAAATGTTTAATTTGAACAATATTATTTCTCACATAAATTTTCTTCTTTTTGTGTGTATTGTGTGGTGGGTGGGTGTTCAGTTGCTCAGTCAAGTCTGACTCTTTGCAACCCCATAGACTATAGCCCTCCAGGCTCCTCTGTCCATGGGATTTCCCAGACAAGAATAGTGGAGTGGGTTGCCATTTCCTTCTCCAGGGGAATCTTCCCAACCTAGGGTTTGAACCCACTTCTCCTGTGTCCCCTGCACTGGCAGGAGTTAGATTCTTTACCACCAAGCCACCTGGGAAGTGTTTTAAATGAACATGAATGACATCTACATTTTATCAACTTCTTTAAGCATTTGTCCATTAGTTGCTTAGACATGCAGCTGCAATGTTCTGCAGACAACAGGAATGGGATTCACTGTCAGTACATGTGCAGGGTAAGTTGCTTCAGTCATGTTCGACTCTCTGATATCCTATGGACTATAGCCCACCAGTAGTTCCTGTTAATTCAGAATCTGGTGGTAGGAGATAAGTGTGACTTCAGAGATGGCAAATTCACAGGTATATATGGTATCTCTGGGACTCGGTCTGTATCTCCACTCACCTTTCTTCGGTGTTGGTATAATGCTTAAGCTGTCTTTCTCCATATGGTGGCAAAGAAGGTCCCTAGAAGCTCGGGATTTATATGGCTCTTATAGTAATTCCAGTTGGGGATTAAATATATAGGATACTTCTTCTAGGCCCCACAGAAGTTCTGATGACTGAGGTCATTGTGAATACTCTGGCCAGGCTTGGATCGTGGAGGTCAGGGAGTCCCTACTGGGCCTTATAGATTAAGAGCAGAGTAGAAATGACTTGCCAAAGGAAAATCAGAAGGATTAACAAGCTAGGATTGCTGGAAAAGATCCAAACTCATGTTTTTATTTGTGTAAAAATTTTAATATAAGCTTTTAAAGTTTTCCCTTTTCCTTACCGTATTCTGTTTTTTCCTGAGAAGCCTTCAAAGATACCTTAAGTTCGTATTGATATTGAACCATCTTGAACTACTGTTTCAATTATCATCTTTCATTTATACCAAAACCACAATTTTTCTATTTTAACATCTCTAAACTGGAATCTGTCTTCCCTGGTGACTCAGATGGTAAAGATTCTGCCTGTAAGGCAGGAGACCCCAGTTCGATCCCGGGTAGGGAAGATCACTTGGAGAAGAAAACAGTAACCCAAGCCATTATTCTTGCCTGGAGAATTCCATGGACAGAAGGGCCTGGCAGGCTGCTACAGTCCATGGGGTCCCAAAGGGTCAGATGCGACTCAATGACTAACACTTTCAAATTGGGATCTGCCTTCTAATCAGTGATGTGTTATACTTAAATCAGCAGCATTTTCAATTTCTTAACAGCACATAAAAAAAAAATCAATGGCATCTTAGACTTGTAGAAAAACATTACTTTTCCTTACTTTATACTTCAACTTTTAATTATATTCTACTTTATGCTTTTAATCTTATACCCTTAAGAGCTATGCCTTTGTATTATATTAACACTCAGTGTGTAATAGGAATAGCCATTGAATCTTATTTGTCCAACACTGTGTTTGGCACGTAATAGTATTTTTTAAGTGAATGAGAAAATTACTTACGTGTGGGAGTTTTTGCATATATATTCAAAACATGTAAACGTGTGTTTAGATAACCAGCTAAGCACAAGGTTCTAAAAAGTTCTAAAAAATAATGAAGTTCTAAAAATACAGGGCTTGGATAAGATTGATGTGTGTTTTCTCCAGTTGGTGAGTGAGTGAAAGTCATTCAGTTGTGTCCTTCTCTTTGTGACCCCATGGGCTGAAATCCACCCCCCCCCCACCCCCGCCAACTCAACTCCTCTGTCCATGGAATTCTCCAGGCAAGAATAATGGAATGGGCTGCCATTTCCTTCTCTGAGGGGATCTTTCTGACCTGGGGATCAAAACCAAGTCTCCTGCATTGCAGGCGAATTCTTTACCATCTGAGCCCCCAGGGAAGCCACCTGTTCCCTGTGGTCATACAGAAAGCCAGCCTATTGGGTTGGTTTGAAGCTGTCACCTTTTATATGAAGCTTTTATTTCTGATCCAAATGGGCAACTCCAGTTATTCTCATTGCCCAGCTAGAGGAGGGTATAACAAGTGTCCAGGCCAAATGTATTTAATTTCATGGTTCCTGTTTTGTTCCCATTTAATCCACCTTGTCTGACCATATACTCAGTCTACATCCCAGCATCTCTGAATCTGGAGTTCCTCAAAGAATTCTAAAAATGCACATGCCAAAACTCAATTGCCAGTGAGAGCAAGAAGGAAAGATATAGGAGATTAAAGTGAATGTAAGGATCTGTACTGAACGGAAAGGGTCTGTTAAATCCGTAAAAGTAGACCAGATCAGAGGTTGAGAGCTTCTACAGACTGAACTATACAGAATAAGACACATGTCATTATATTTTGTACCAACTGCTCAGAATAAAAACACTTGAAATATTAAAGAAAAAAATAAGGTGTAAAAATTACTTCCTTTCACATTCCAGAGGTCTGAACCTAATCCACCAGCCACGCTTGTAAGTGGGGCTAGAAAATGCAGCTTATAACCCTGGGCAACTAATTGTTAGGCTACAATTCAGAAAGTTCTATTAATTAAAGGAAGGATAGAATGGGTCTTACGGTAACAGTCTAGCCATGAATAAAGACTCCCTGATGGAAAGATTTTTAGAATTGCTTTATGAATGTACAGTAATCCCTAGGAAGGGCTGTTTTATGACAATGAATATAGCTAGTATTGAATTAATGTTTTTGAACATGACGAAAAATTGTCAGCTTTATTTCAACAATAGTGTTAATTAATGCCACTTTGAATTATCATAGCATATGTTAAAACAGTGAGTTGTCACCATTTTCCTGCCTTCATTCCTTTGGGATTTGTTGAGTTCTTATTGTACAGCAGGCACTGAACTAGGCTAATATCGTAGCTCTTGAAGTGTTTCATCACTAAATACTCAGATGGAAAATGCGATTTTATACAGTGCTATAAAAAATGAGATTTTAGTATGAACTTATTTAAGATTCAGCGTTAACGGTCGAGTGTGTGTGTTTTTCGCTCCTACAACAGGTTCTTCGGGTCGTTCGGCTTATTAAGATCTCACCTGCATTAGAAGACTTTGTGTACAAGATCTTTGGTCCTGGGAAAAAGCTTGGGAGTCTGGTTGTGTTCACCGCCAGCCTCTTGATCGTTATGTCGGCGATCAGCCTGCAGATGTTCTGCTTTGTCGAAGAGCTGGATCGATTCACGACATTCCCAAGGGTAAGAACAAAAAATGCAGTCAGTGTAATTCAGTTGCTTTTATTTTAGTAATAATGCTTAACGTCAATGTCATTTCACTTTAGCCGAGGCTTAAAAAATAGTGACTTTTTTAATAACTTGGAGTAATTCAGTTTTAATATTCACAGTGGTCTCTTCTACAGAATACAGGTGTCTGAGCACATTTTCAGCATTGTCAGATTATGTGTCAATTCTAAAATTCTGGAAACAATCTAATAGAATGAGATGCAGAAACCAATAAAGATGGATGATAGGGTTCTTAGTACCTATAACTGAAAATATAGCAGAATTTTTAAATTATTAATTTTAAAATGTTTGAAGTTTGCCTTTATGTGTTTGTGAGAGGTAACATTTTAAATCCGTTTTACAGTTCATGTATATTTTATGTCAGGCATAATCTAGAAGAGACTTTTGATTTTCAGTATATAAATTTCATAAATTCTTCAGATTTGAATTGTCTTTAAAAGATCATCTAGTTCCTATCTCTGTATTCTCATTAAGATTCACGTGGGTTGAAAAGAAAGTTAAAAACCAATCAATCAATAAAAAAACTAATCAGTCCCTAATCAGAAGGACCCTGAAATTTAACTCCATGAAGATTTAGAAATATGAAAAAAATATAATGACCAAGACAAAGTTTATCACCATAAACTGAAATAGTAAGGTCTGTTATATGAGAAGAATTGTCTTGGGGTACGAACAACAAATAATACATCCAAAAAAAAAAAGCTCTAAGGGTAAAGTTATCTGTAACATAACAGATAGACTAATATAGCCTGGGTTGTTTTTTTTTTTTTTAATCTTAACAGATAGACTAATAAACTCTGGGTTATTGTTTTGTTTTGTTTTTAATCTTGTACTAAATGTGTTACTCTTCGCCAAGCATCTATTGAGTGTCTATCAAAAACCAGGCAGTCTTGGTGATCCTGAGATATAAATGCAATTCAGTTCCCAGTCTTCAGGAATTCCAGTTGAGAGGCAGGTAATCACTAAGCAAATATCAAGCAGGACGGGCTTTGATAAAGGCAAACACTGGGAACCCAGAGGGAAGGGGCACAACCAGGGGTGGAAAAATCCAGAAAGACTCTGTGGAACAGGAGGTTAGTGAAGAAGAGCAGGATGAAGCCGGATGAAGTGCAGAGAACAGTGTTCTTTCCGGGGCTTGTGCTGAAGGTCTGAAGTGAGCCATGTCTTGTTCCAGAACTTAAAGGAGAAAGAACAGTCGATGTCAAGAGGAGGACATAAAGCCAAGGAACTTTTAAGTGGATGAAAGCATGATCGTGATTAAACGTTGATAGGAGAGTGCAAGGAGGGGGCAACAAAGATGGCGCGAGGTCAGGAGAAGGGCGGCAGGCGGTTTCCAGAGGCAGCTGCAGGGCCCAGCACTGGGACTGCCCTGAGGCAGGTGTTGAGCCGGCAGATGTCGAGGTGGTCTTGGAGGACAGTGAGCCCAAAGTCATGGCGAGCCTTGGTTCACTCACTGCCCCAGTGCAGGCGGCAGGTAAGAGCAGGCATGGCTGCCCGGGTCCCCTTCTACCCACTGGGCAGGGCAGGGTGAGGGGCTGGTGGATCGGCCCTGGTGTGGAGAGGAGAGAGGGGTCTGGGCATTCCCTGGGAGTCCTGAACAAAGCTCCTGCCCTCTTATGGGCCAGGGAGTCGGGGTAAGGGTTGGGGGCATGCCTAGAGGAAGGGCTGGGAGTGAAAACATACTGAGTCAAGGTGGGGAAAAGTGCTGAACACCGCCATGAGAAGCCCCTCCGAGGAGAGGCCAGGAAGCCAGAGACCTGAGCAGGCAGCCTGGGGGCCTGTCTCATTCCCTGAAATTCCCTCCAGAGACTGTGGTGCAGGGCTGTGCCCGAGACCAAGGGGCAGGGCAGCTTCCCTCCCGCAGGGACCTTCCAGGCAAAGCCTGGTCGTTGCCCATGGTCAGGCCGCTTAGGATTGGCCTGGAACCAGACTCCCCTACAGGAAAGCCTGCTCTTCCTCCAGGGACAGAGGGATGCAAGCAAAGATGACAGTGTCGTCATCAAGGCCAGCTTGTCCTAGGCTGCCCCCTCATTGCCCCCTCATGGGGTAAATACAAAGAGCAGCCCGCCATGTTTGTTATCTGTCTTCACCATCCATCCCTCAGGCCTGACTAAGGGTCAGCCATTGTTCTGGGCAAGGGGGTACTAAGTGGAAACAGCCTGTATGTATTTATTGCACAGACCTATCTTAATTTCATAATTTATTTCACTTTTCACCCTTTCTTCTCATTTCACATGACCGATTTTATATCCTTTACCCCAAACCTCTTTTTGGAGTGCAGAATATTCCAGGTATTTTAAGAGTGATATCTCACTCCAGATTGTCTCAATCAGCCCCCTGTAACCAATGCATTAATATTTCTATAGTAGAACATCAGCCTTCAGACAAATAAGGATCAGTTCAGATCAGTTCAGTTACTCAGTCGTGTCCGACTCTTTGCGACCCCATGAACTGCAGCACGCCAGGCCTCCCTGTCCATCACCAACTCCCGGAGTCCACCCAAACCCATGTCCATTTAGTCAATGATGCCAGCTAACCATCTCATCCTCTGTCATCCCCTTCTCGTCCTGGCCCTAATCCTTCCCAGCATTACGGTCTTTTCCAGTGAGTCAACTCTTCACATGAGGTGGCCAAAGTATTGGAGTTTCAGCTTAAGCATCAGTCTTTCCAATGAACACCCAGGACTGGTCTCCTTTAGGATGGACTGGTTGGATCTCCTTGCAGTCCAAGGGACTCTCAAGAGTCTTCTCCAGCATCATAGTTCAAAAGCATCAATTCTTCGGCGCTCAGCTTTCTTCACAGTCCAACTCTCACATCCATACATGACCACTGGAAAAACCATGGCCTTGACTAGATGGACCTTTGTTGACAAAGTAATGTCTCTGCTTTTAAATATGCTATCTAGGTTGTTCATAACTTTCCTTCCAAGGAGTAAGCCTCTTTTATAAATAATATAATAAATAAGTTGTAGGTCAGGTCAGACTTTTGCCACTAAATGAGCTACCAGCAAAACACAACAAAACACCTTTGGATATTTTCAAAGTGTTTTGAGTGTTGAAATTGAAAATAAAAGCTGTGGGCCTGCGTACGAAATCATCCTGGAAAAGAGTCTATACTTCCCACTCCATTACTTTTTAGTTGAGATCAGTCACTCTGTTGTATCTGACTCTTTGTGACCCCATGGACTATAGCCCTCTAGGCTCCTATGTCCATGGGATTTTCCAGAGAAGAATACTAGAGTAGGTTCCCATAAGACACCAAACAAATTATACTTTAAATTTTTTTTTACATCTACAATATAGGCAAAATGGGACTTCCCTGGCGGTCCAGTGGCTAAGACTTTGCCTTCCAATGTAGAGGGTGTAGGTTGGATCCTCGGTCAGGCAGCTAAGATCCCACATGCCACGTGGTCAAAAAATAAAACAGAAGCAGTATCGTGCCAAATTCAATAACTTCAAAAATGGTCCACATCAAAAAATCTTAAAATACTGGCAAAAATGATATTTTTCTCATCGTATTGTGTGTGTTGAATTATATATAAACAATCCAACCCTGGGCTTAGAAAGCATTAGAAAAAAAAAAAGTGACATCCTATATAATATATTTGAAATTGGCATAATACAGAGGCTACTCAATATTAAAAACAAGGCTGCTTTAGATCCCTTGGGATTTGCTCTGTTTCTCTAGCTATAATAGTAATCAAGGAACATTGCATTTTCAGATCTCCCAATTACTCAATTGTGCTTCTCTGCCTGATTACTGTGACCATCTTAATGAAAGCAGCCAGTGACTAGGGAGCCCCTTAATCAGTTTTCCAGCAGCTGACAGTGTTGACACAGGAAGGGACTGGCTTTCTCCTTGCATATGGATGCAGTTAAGAGTGAAGTAAGCCAGAAAGAAAAACACCAATACAGTATACTAACACATATATATGGAATTTAGGAAGATGGCAATGACGACCCTGTATGCAAGACAGGGAAAGAGACACAGATGTGTATAACGGACCTTTGGACTCAGAGGGAGAGGGAGAGGGTGGGATGATTTGGGAGAATGACATTCTAACATGTATACTATCATATAAGAATTGAATCGCCAGTCTATGTCTGACGCAGGATGCAGCATGCTAGGGGCTGGTGCATGGGGATGACCCAGAGAGATGTTATGGGGAGGGAGGTGGGAGGGGGGTTCATGTTTGGGAACGCATGTAAGAATTAAAGATATTAAAATTTTAAAACTAAAAAACTAAAATAAATAAATAAATAAATAAAACCACTTAGATAGCATTGCCAAAAAAATAAAAAAATAAATCCCTGAAACCTAGTCAGATTTTACAAGAAATGTTAACAGTATTACAATTACAAAAAGCAGTCATTATCATTCCAAGTCAAAGCACCATCCACTGGTGACACTTGCCTGATAGGAAGGGATCAAGAAAGATGGTTATAAACACAAGCCAGCTATGCTTGATTTCTGTGGTCTTGCTTTCTTTCCTGCTCATGAGATGTGTCTCTCTGTACTCAGTGCTTGGGTGTTGAGGTGTGTGCTAAGTCACTTCAGCCGTGTCCAACTCTTGGCAACCCCATGGACTATAGCCCACCAGGTTCCTCTGTCCATGGAACTCTCCAGGCAAGAATAATGGAGTGGGTTGACATTTCCTTCTCCAGGTGACCCTCCCCATCCAAGGATCGAACCCCAGTCTTCTGCATTGCAGACAGTTTCTTTACCGACCAAGCTACCAGGGAAACCCAGCATTTGTGCCTGAAAGATCAGTATTGGGGCTGTTTTCTGGAAGCTGACCTTGACGCAGCCATCCAGGGCAGGTATAGTCTCCCCAGGGAAACAGGACTAGATGTAAAACCAAACCCTGATTTGGCTGGATCTGATTGTGTCTTGGGCTCCAGCAACCTTCCGTGAGATGCCTTTAGGAGGAGCTGACATGGACACAAAAGCTGGTTTCCCGTCCAAATCCCAGGAAGAGAGCCCTGGATGGACAGAGGGACGGTGAGACAACAGCAACCTGGGAAAACTCAGTGACTGCCCAGCGCCTTGACCCTCTGATGCAGCTCCACCCACGCGGAAAACCCAGTGCTTCCTGAACTGAAAGGATGCTAAAGGGATTAGCATTATTCCGCCAGTTCCCCATGGGTCTCCTTGCCTAGCACTGCAGCTCATTCTCCATTTGCATTAAAGCTGCAAATCTGCACCTTCTTAGGTATGAATTCGGAGAAGGCAATGGCACCCCACTCCAGTACTCTTGCCTGGAAAATCCCAGGGACGGAGGAGCCTGATGGGCTGCAGTCCATGGGGTCGCTAAGAGTCGGACACGACTGAGTGACTTCACTTTCACTTTTCACTTTCATGCATTGGAGAAGGAAATGGCAACCCACTCCAGTGTTCTTGCCTGGAGGATCCCAGGGACGGGGGACCCTGGTGGGCTGCCGTCTGTGGGGTCGCACAGAGTCGGACACGACTGAAGAGACTTAGCAGCAGTAGCAGCAGCAGGTATGAATTATCTCGTGCCATTCCCCCATTTAAAGTGCTTCAAGATCCTCCTTTCCCTCAAGATAACAATCATTTTAATAGGGTTTTCAGTATCTTTTCATCTCTGGCCCCACTTACCTCTTTGGACTCAGATTTCAGGATTTCCTGCAGCATCCCTTTCAAAGGCAGAGATGGTGTCTGTCTTTTTTTTTTTTTTTTTAATGCTGTGAGTCATGTGAAATCTTAGCTCCCCAACCAGAAATCGAACCCGCAGTCCCTGCGGTGGAAGCTCAGAGTTTTAACCACTAGACCACCAGGGAAGTCCATCCTGATGGTGTCCGTCTTGCTCATTTAAACCCTCCATGTTCCACACAACCATTGCCACAGGGTAGCTGGTGAATAGACGTTTGAATGAAGAATGAATAATGATGCTGGACCAAAGCAAACCTCTCTGATCCTCCCACGCCTTATCAGCTCAGCAGGGCAGATTCCTTCTTCACTGTTGTCCACAGCTCTGGGAACCCCCTTAGCCTCCATCATGCCCCTCACCCTTCTCCCATCAGGAGTGTTAGCATAATTCTGTCAGAATGCTTTGGCTCCCAGTAGTAGAAAATTGACTCCAACCGACTTAAACAATTAGGAAATTCATGTCACAAAATTCAAGAGATTAGGTAGACTTTAGGAAGCCAGGACTCTGAATCTTCCATGGAAATTCTCTCAGGTGTTGTCATGGGTTGACACGTGCCCCTAAAGACATGCTGAAGGTCTAACCCCCAGGATCCCAAAAATGTGGCCTTATCTGGAAATAGAAGTGATCAGGTTAAAACAAGATCATTAGGGTGAATTCTGATCCAATATGGCCGACATTCCATACAAAGGGGAGCATTTGACACCCACACAGACATACACGGAGAGAAGGCGATGGGAAGAAGCACACAGGGAACGTGGCCATGTGACTGGCAGGCCATGCGACAAGCCAGGGAGCCCCAAGGATTGCTAGCAAGAGCCCAAAGCAGAAGAGGCAAAGGAAACCCTTCCGAGGGAGGCTTCAGAGGAGGCGTGGTCTTGCCAACAGCTGGATTTCTGACTGCCATAGCCTCCAGAACTATGAGAATACATTCCCATTGTTTGAAACCACCTAGTTTTAGGTACCAGCAACCCTAGCAAACCAATGTAGTTTCCTTCTCTGTGTGATATCTTTGTGTGAACAGAATGGATGCCCCATTTGTGGGCTTCATGATAAAATCTCGAAGAAGAAGGACATCAGCTCCACCCAGGTCTTCTCCTTAGAAGCAAGGTCACCTTTTCCAGTACCTTCGCCCCCATAACCTCCATGCCCCACCCTCTCATCAGCAAGATTGGGTCACTTGGTCACTACTGAACAAATCCCTACACGATGGCTGGATTGTCTTGGATTCATCAGAGGGGGAAGAAATGGATACTGGGGGGACAGCCACAGAAACTACAGTAATACTCAGCCCCCAAACCTGAAGAAGATTTCTCTCTCTCCTCTCTGCCGCCAAAGCTCCTGTATATCTTGTGCAACTAGGGGATGTAGATAGATGAGGGGAAGGATGGGGTCTGGTGTCTATTTTCTCTCCCAGCAACAGCTGGGCCCCAGCTTCTTTCCAAGATGCTCAAATGGGACCTGCCAGAAAGCCAGCATAGGGCCTGGCACATACTGGACTCTCGCTTTCCCTCTGTTTATGGTTCCTTCTGTCTCATGCTGCCAACACGCATGCGAAGTATCTTCTCCTCTACTTATTTTACAAGTATCTTGAAGTTGACAGCACTGTGATCTCACCTCGTGACACCTCCCAGAGCACTTATTAATGCTGTGTTGGGACTTCCTTGGTGGTTCAGTGGCTAAGACTCCATGCTCCCCAAGTAGGGGGCTCGGGTTTGATCCCTGGTCAGGGAACCAAATCCCACATGCCCCCACTAAGAATTGCACATGCCACAACTAAAGATCCCACATGCCGCAACTTAGACCCGGCACAGCCAAATAAATAGAGAAGCGTTAAAAAAACAAAATCCACTGTGTCACGGGATGGGTGGCGCTGGAAAGCAGAGAGAGGGGAAACAGCCAGTGGAGCCTCGGCAGAAACCCTGGATATGGAGAGGAGCCTAAATGTTTCCAGTGAGAAAAGAGAGAATGACATATTGATGCAATTTAATAAAACAACTTTGTCATCTCGAGCCAATAACTTTCTCTTCTAATTTGGACCAAGCAGACACTTTGCTAAGTAGAAATAATGAGATTAAGTCCTGCTGTGAGGCAGTATCCGGCTGTTCCTCCTTTGTTGGGACTAATAGGTTATATTATAAGAACAATTAGATTAGCTTTTCACGAAGGAACAACCCATACAGGTCAGGAGACAGCTTGCTCTAGGCAGGTTGCCACCCAGCTTTCTGTGGCAAAGACAAAAACAGTTGGCGTTTTCTAGTGGTTGCCTGACCAAAGGTTCTGTGCACAGTTTCACTACAGTTTTTTTTTTCTTTTTTAAAAATTTTATTGATTTTTAGGAAGATAATTGCTTTACAATATTGTTTCTGCCATACGTCAACATGCATCAACCATAGATATACATATGTGCCCTCCCTCCTGAACCTCCCTGCCACCTCCCACCCCATCCCACCCCCTAGGTCATCACAGAGCCCTCCCTTGAGCTCCCTGGGGCATACAGCAAATTCCCACTGGCTACCTCTTTTACACGCAGTAATGTATATGTTTCCACGCCACTCTTCATTCAGCCCAGCCTCTCCTTCCCGTCCAGTGCCAGCCGAGAGCCTATTATACAAAGTGAAATAACTCAAAAAGAGAAAAGCAAAGTTATTGTATATGAATGTGTATATGTGGAATCTAGAGAGATGGTGCTGAGGAACCTGTTTGCAGAGCAGCAATGGAGTGACTATGGTTTTGTTCTGTTTATCCTTCCACGTAGTATACAAAGCAAGTTTAGTATGTTGCTAAAATACTTGCAATGGGGACTTCACTGGCAGCCCTGTGGTTGAGACTCCACACTTCCACTGTAGGAAGCATGGGTTCGATCCCTGGTTGGGGAGCTAAGATCTCGAATGCTACAGGGTGTGGCCAAAAAATAAGTAAAGGTCAAAATCAATGCAAAAAAAATCCATGATGAACAAAAAATCAAAATCAAAATAATGATAATAACGAATACTTAGACTAAACATCCACTGTAGACCTTTGATCAGATCGATATCTTTATTCCTTTTAATTTCCTACTAAAATAATAGTAAATAGGCCTAGTTTTTATTCATAAATAATAATACACTACTTTCCATAACACAGGTAATTGAATTTTTTTCCAATCAGACCCCAAATTTAATGCAATTGCAAATTATATTTGAATGAGAATAATCATCCAGCTTTCTTTTTTTTAACTTTTTATTTTGTGTTGGAGTATAGCTGATTAACAATGTTGTGATAGTTTCGGATGAACAGCAAAGGGACTCAGCCATATATATATATATATATATATATATATCCATTCTCCCCAAGGAACTTGAGTTTTAATATTATTTATTTGATATAAGTTTTCTTAATTCGCATTCTCTAAATGCTAATTACTTGCTCTATTGAATTTTCACTTATAAAATCATGTCCAAAGGAGTTATACAATAGAAGAAGTAAATGCTATTAAATACTTAATTACAAATTAATTTTCCTGTTTCCTTTCACCACCAGAATGGCTAATCATGCTTTTAGTTGCATTGAAAGAATTACTGAGAAATTTGAAGAAACAACTTGTCCCTTCATTTTTTTTCAACATTTGCAAGATGTAGGATTTGACTACATTTTTCATACATTTGGGGTTTCTGTTCAAAGGGTTAATTAGTTCAACTGATATTGCTGAAATCTTTATTAATTTTTGTTTCTATTGTTTTACAGTCTTCCATATATTTTTTCATTTTTTTCATGATCTGTTAGAGGCATGCAAAGGTATATAGAGAATAATAAGATGTATTCTTCTGTGGCCATATGCAGTTTAAAAAGCAGATTAATGGGACTTCCCTGATGGTCCAGTGGGTAAGACCTCCAAGCTTCCAGTACAGGGCGTGTGCGTTCGATCCCTGGTTGGGGAACTAAGATCCTACATGCTTCATGGAGCGACCACAAAAATAAATCAATAAATCATCTTATTAAAAAAAAAAAGCAGGTTAGCAATGGATCTGAAGTCCTGGAGCACCATCCCCTCATCTCTCTCCCACCTTTCCCATAGTGAACCACTTTTCTGAACTTGATGTTTGTTTTTAGTATCGATACATCCCTGTACACTATTAACACACATATAGGCATCAACTGAGACTCACCTGTCATTTCGTGTGATTTAAATTCGCCTTGTGTATCGTACTGGACTGTTTCTCCTGCTAATTGCTTTTTTGGCTCAGCACTCTGTGAGATTTACCAATATGAGTGAGTACATGATGTAGCTATATTTTATGTATTTCTCTTGGGGTATAATATGCAACTCTACATTGCATCATATGATGCTGGGAAAGATGGAAAGCAAAAGGAGAAGGGGACAACAGAGGATGAGATGTTTAGATAGCATCACTGACTCAATGGCCATGAAATTAAGCAAACTCTGGGAGATAGTGAAGGACAGAGGAGGACTGGCATGCTGCAATCCATGGGATCACAAAGAGTCAGGCAACAGTCGGATGGCTCAGTGACTGAACAATAACAACAACAAAAACATATATGTATGTGTAGACATATGTATACACACACACACACACATATAGTGTACTATTCATAGAGGCTGTGCACAGTTAATTTTCCCATTCTTTTGGGTGGCAGGTGAATTCTAAAATGGTCCACCAAGAGACCTGACTCTCTCCATAATCTCTTCCCATTGGGTTTTGGCAGGACTTGAGAATATAACAGGCTTTCACTCCTGTGAATAAGTTACTAGGGACTGAACTGAAGTCAGTCAAAAAGGAGGTTATCTTGGGTGGGCCTGACTTCATCCCAGGGACTGGGTCCTTCCTGAAGAGGGTGATTCAAAGCAGGAGAGGGTCTCCAGCTGGCTTTGGAGAAGTAAACTGCCATGTTGTGAAGGGCCATGTGGCCGGAACCTGAGGGTGGCTTCTAGAGGCTCTGAGCAAGAAAGCAGGACCCTCAAGCCTGCATCCACAAGAAAAGAATTCTGATAACAACCTGAGCGAGGGCAGAAGACCCCGAAGTTCCAGATGAGACCACAGCCCAACTTACACCCTGATTTCAGCCTCTGAGACTCTGAGCAGAGAACCCAATTAAATCCTGCCCACACTTCTTGGGATTTCCCTGGTGGTCCAGTGGTTAAGAATCTGCCTTTGCAATTCAGGGGATGTGGGTTCAATCCCTGGTGAGGGAACTAAGATCCCACATGCTGCAGAGCAACTGAGCCCATGTTCCACAGCTAGGGAGTCTCGAGGGGCTTCCCAGGTGGCCCTGGTAGTAAAGAACCTACCTGCCAATGCAGGAGACTCGGGTTTGATCCCAGATCAGGAAGATTCCCTGCAGCAGGAAATGGCAACCTGCTCCAGTATTCTTGCCTGGAGCATCCCATGGACAGAGGAGCCTGGTGGGCTACAGTCCATGGGGCCACAAAGATTCAGATGCGACTGGGCACTCACACACGTTACATTACTCAGCACCACACCACTGACCTACGGAACCTGTGAGATAATCAGTGAGTGTTGAGTGAGCCACTAAATTTGTGGTCATTTATTACAGAGAAATAGAACACTCATGCTTGCAGGTTTGAGATGTTTGTTTCTGATATTTTGCAACTCGAAGTAGTGCTGCTGCTCTGCACGTTGCGTGTTAGCTCATACCCATGTGAACTCTGCACATGTGGAAATATTTTAAGGGTATGTAGCTTAGAATGGGGCTTCCCTGGTGGCTCAGCAGTAAAGAATCTGCCTGCCTGCAGTGCAGGAGACCTGGGTTCAGTCCCTGGGTCATGAAGATTCCCCTGGAGGGGGGGCATGGCAACCCACTCTAGTACTCTTGCCTAGAGAATCCGCATGGACAGAGGAGCCTGGCAGGCTGCAGTCCAGAGGGTTGTGCAGAATCTAACACAACTGAAGCAGCTAAGCAGCAGCACCAGTAGCTAAGAACAGAATTTCTGGGTCTTAGAACAAAGGTATTGCCCACTTTAATAGTGACAAACTTACATTCCAGAGTACTTTCACCAATTTATCTGGCATCAGCAATATCTGAGAATGTTCTCAACTTCACAGTTCAGCAGCAGTTGGTCTTGTCAGGCTTTGTTTTGCTTTAAACATTTCAGTCAGTTCACTCAGTCGTGTTTGACTCTTTGCGACCCCATGGACTGTAGCACACCCGGCTTCCCTGTGCATCACCAACTCCTGGAACTTGCGTAAACTCATGTCTGTTGACTCGGTGATACCATCCAACCATCTCATCCTCTGTCGTCCCCTTCTCCTCCTGCCCTCAATCTTTCCCAGCATCAGGGTCTTTTCCAGTGAGTCAGTTTTTTGCATCAGGTGGCCAAAGTATTAGAGCTTTAGCTTCAGCATCAGTCCTTCCAATGACTATTCAGGACATTTAAACATTTAGCTCTTCCGTTAATCTGAATTGATTTGTGTGGCTGCTGCGAGATACGTAACGATCTCATTTCTGTTTGTCTAACCCGTCATCACAGAATCGTTTATTGGGTGGTCTGCCCATTCCCCATGGTTTGAAGTGCCAGCTTTGTCTTCATACAATTCCTCGCCCAGGTCAAGGTCACACACGCTCCCTTTTCACCTCCTTTTGGCATTGAATTTTTTTCTGGTCAACTTCCAGTGAAGTCAAATAAATATTAAGCTCAGCAGTCTTCACCTTTCAGGAGTCTGTGACTTTGCCCCTGTGCCTGACACAATGTTAAAAACCAAAGCCTAGCAGAGCTTATAAATCCCATGGGGAAGGTGCCTTTTCTAGACTCCAGCTACCTGTTAGTTTTTGGTCCTGGAATTTCCATTATATTCCTAGAGGCTTTTTTTAAATTAATTAATTTGACCGTACCGGGTGTTAGCTGCAGACAGCGAGATCTATAGTTGCAGCATGTAGAATCTAGTTCCCCAACCGGGGATTGAACCCAATACCCCTGTGTTGAGAATATGGAGTCTCAGCCACTGGACCCCCAGGGAAGTCCCCCTGGGGTCTTAACTAAGCCTTTTATAGGATGTTTGCTGTGTGTCAGCTAGAATTCCCTGTGGTTTTTAAATCACTTTTTCACATGTGTGATCAGAGACGGAATTTCAGTAATAAATTTTTGAGACCAGGAAAAAAATAAAAGAATGCCATTTTTTGGACTGTCTTTCGACAGACAGCTGTAACTTTTTTTCTCTAGGCATGGCCTGAGGCCAGGCTTCCTCAGGCCTGTCTTCCCCATCTGCAGCCTCACATGTCTTTGCATTTGTTTGCATTACAGATATTACCTACATCTGATTCTTATATCCTCCTATTTATACATCTCTTTGCATTTGTTTGCATTACAGCTATTATGTCCACTTTGATTATTATATCCTCATATTTATACTCCCCTCATCTGCTGCGTCAGCTTCCCTAGTGGCCCAGATGGTGAAGAATCTGCTCACAATGCAGGGCACCTGGGTTTGATCCCTGGGTCAGGAAGATGTCCTGGAGTAGGAAATAGCAACCCACTCCAGTATACTTGCCTGGAGAATTCCATGGACTGAGGAGCCTGGCAGGCTACAGTCCATGGGGTTGCAAAGAGTGGGACGTGACTGAGTGACTAACACTTTCGCTTTCATCTGCTGCATACCAAAAGTTTCCCACAAATATTGCAGGCACCCACCCATCCACAATGAACACTAAAGAGATTGTGTGCCTCTTTTGTTGTGGTTTATAATTCAGACAGCATCCTCCATGGGATGGAGCTATGCCTTGCCCACATATGCCCAAAGGTACTAATTTTCACTTACAGCAGAGTTGAGATTTATGAAGGAACTCAACTCACCCCACAGTAGACACACTGGAAAGAACTCAAGCCAGAAGGTGAAATGTGCCCAAGCAGATGGAGTCGGCTGTAAAGCAATATCAGAGATACCCTAGAGTGTATTTAAAAAATCCTGGGAATGTTATTATGGGCTATGGGTCGTGCTTTCAAATATCATTTTGTTTTAATAAGAGAGGGAGAGATTGCTTCCAGGGAAGGAAGACTGCAAAGCTTTGTGAAGAGTTGTCATCAGGGGTAAATATGATTCCCCTAGAGGATTTGGGTGATGGCGTTAGATGAAAGTATTCCATGTAAGGAAAGCAGCGTGAGTCAATCCAAGGCGTGGAGAATCACGGGGCATGGAGGGACGGGTGAAAGGAACTACAGGGTTGGGCTGGAGCAAGACCGTTGGGTGTCTTCCGCAGTCCAGATGGTGACACAGGGGAGCCGCTGAAGATGCTTACTCTTCTTTATTTTTCCTGGAGAATGGTGGAAGAGCTATTTTGAGGGAGTTTACACTGGAAGAAATGTTGTTTCTCTGAGGAGGTTTTTCATTGAACAAAACTCACTTTTATTGACCAAAGACAAAACTTTACAATCACTTGAGGAATTTCTGGTGTCTTCAGGGCTGTAAGGGAGGTGATTTTTTTTTTTTAATTTTATCTGTGTGGTCATTATTGTTTCAAATCTTCCACCATCTCATAGAGTCAGTCCCATCTGAGGCTTTAAGCCAAATTGTCATCCATGTCTGGACATGGCCCTGCAATAGAGACTAGCAATTTGGTTTAAATTGACAGGGAGGCCTGGCTTGCTGCGATTCATGAGGTCGCGAAGAGTCAGACACGACTGAGCGACTGAGCTGAACTGAACTGAACTGAATCCAATATATAGCTCAAAAAAACTGAAAAATTAACTCTATTTCCATTCTGCTTTAGCAGACAAGCTTCTTTGGCTTCTATTTGAATTTATTTTTTGGTGATTCATCAGTGGCATAGTGATAAAATAATATCCTATGTTCTTCCTCTTGCAGGACGACTTTAATAAAGGGTGAATCACACAGAAATGGCCTTTTCCTGGGGCTATGTGTTGGTATCACTGACTGCTGAGCTGCAGTACAAGGAATTATTACATTCCTTGGATAAAGCATCCTCAATTCCTACCCTGATCCAAGAAGCATACTCACTGAGGGAGAACTTTTTTTTTTTGCTCCTCATATTTTGGTAGTTTTCTACCAACTGTCTTATTTGCAGTTTTCCCTTCTAATAGTTGCCATGTTCCATTAATATTATTTTAATAATCAGCCTACTCCATTGTACCATCTTCAAGAATCAGTGAAAGTCATAAATGAGGAATATTCTGTGTCTCCTCCAGTTAAGATGAGCTTCTGTGGGCATAGGTTTTTACTAATGAAAAGCTGATTATATTTTAATACTTTGTTGAGTCTTGCCTACAAAATATACAATCTATAGTCAGACATTTCAACTATTCTCTGATGGAAATGTACAATTTCCCATCAATGAAAAAAGAACAGTAGTAAGTATTTTAGAGGATTATTGAGAAGGTCAAAGGATATAATAGTATCAGACTAGTTAACATCGTACTGACAATGAAAAAGGGAATCAGCAAGCAACAGCAGTTAGTGTTCTTAAGTGGCATGGGAATCTACCTTCGTAGCATGAAACACTAAATTCCTAGCAGTAATCACATTTGACATTGTTCTGTCACTAAGTCGTGTCCAACCCTTTGCGACCCCATGGATTGCAGCCCACCAGACTCCCCTGTCCTTCAGTATCTCCTGGAGTTTGCTCAAACTCATGTCCATTGAGTTGGTGATGCCATCCAACCATCTCATCCTCTGTTGTCCCCTTCTCCTCTCAACATAAAAGGGTCCCTCGGTAAAAGGTTGGGGCATTAGCTGGACACTAAGTATTCAGTTTTCTGTATTTCAAACTGAAAGTTTGAGAATCAGTTCCCATTCTGGTTTATACTGTTCTCTTTAATCAGTCCTTTGCAACTTTCAACAAAAATGCAAAAAAGTAAAAAATTCTATTGCAGAGAAGATTACTGCCAGAATCTGAAATAGGAATGGCTTCTCATTCACTGTCCCACATCTGGGACTAAACACTGGACCGTTTAATGATTGATATGTAGATTCGTTCTTGCCCCACTGCCTACCTCTTGTGTACAACTGCCTACTTCTGCAGAGGACTCTGTCCAGCCTTCCCAACATCTTCTCTATGCATCGGTGTTAAAAGGTTAATGTCCAGGAAACATGATAAGATAAAGTTAAAAAAAAAAAAAAAAGCCCTTTGTAGCATTATTCACCATTGTGAAAATTTTAAAGCAAATTTAAAGTCAAATCGTAATAGAATGTCTAAGTAGACTTTGGAAATAATGGCATATTATAGTTATCAAAGCTCAATTTTTACAGAAAAATTAATGAGGTTAGTCATGTGTGACATAAATGATAACTAAAAATTAAGTAAAGCAGCCTAATACAACACTATATTTACAGCTGGGTTCAGTTTCATTGCCAGTATATATAAATCCCTGGGGGAAAAAACTGGTAGAATTTTCAAATTTGACAGCAAATTCTAAAAATATATATACAACCTTTTATTTGAATTGAAAGTAACTTATTTTATTCTTCATACCTTTTGGTATTTTCAAATTTTGTACAATGAATGGTTTCTTGGTTTAAAACAATGGAGGCAGGTTCAGTTCAGTCGCTCAGTCGTGTCTGACTCTTTGCGACCCATGAACCGCAGCATGCCAGGCCTCCCTGTCCATCACCAGCTCCCAGAGTCCACCCAAACCCATGTTCATTGAGTCAATGATGCCATCCAACCATCTCATCCTCTGTCATCCCCTTCTCCTCCTGCCCTCAATCTTTCCCAGCATCAGGGTCTTTTCCAGTGAGTCAGCTCTTCACATCAGGTGGCCAAAGTATTGGAGTTTCAGCTTCAACATCAGTCCTTCCAATGAACACCCAGGACTGATCTCCTTTAGGATGGACTGGTTGGATCTCCTTGCAGTCCAAGGGACTCTCAAGTCTTCTCCAACACCACAGTTCAAAAGCATCAATTCTTTGGCGCTCATATAATTATGCATCAGTAAAAAAAAAAAATCTCATTTTTTTAAATGACAAGAACATTAGCTGGTAAATTGTAACTGAAGAAAAATATGGATATAGATATAAGGGATATGCAAATTGTGTAAGACCCAGTCATATAATAAGACAAATTTTAGTTTATGACTTATAAAATCAGCTTTGGGAACGCATGTAAGAGTTAAAGATTTTAAAATTAAAAAAATTAAAAAAATTAAAAAATAAATAAATTAAAAAAAAAGAAATCAAGCCATTACAATTAAATTTTTTTACAATTAAATATTTATTGGTAAGCAACTATCAACTTTATTTTCAAGGCATTAGAGTGTTAAGTAGTCACTCAGTCGTGTCTGACTCTTCATGACCTCACGGACTGGAACCTGCCAGGCTCCTCTGTCCATGGGATTTTTCAGGCAAGAATATTGGAGTGAGTGGCCATTTCCTTCTCCCGGTTGCCATTTCCTTCTCCAAGAGTATTAAATAAGCACTATCAAAACAGAAGCAAAGGGATTTCTCTGGTTATGCAGTGATTAAGACTCTGCACTTCCAATGTATGGGGCATGGGTTTGATCCCTGCTCAGGGAACTAAGATCCCACATACTGTGTGGGACAGCCAAATAAAAAGAAAAAAAAAAATAGAAGCAAGACTTTGAAATTTATGTTTGCAATAGAAAAGAGCAGACAGTATAATTTGCAGTAAAGCTTTCTATTTGTGAACTTGGAGTGAAGACAAACAAGAAATCAAAGCCCATTAAAACACAGCAAAAAGTAGACAAACTTCATTTCTAAAATGTAGGGTTTTTTAGTATGCAAAAATATAAGGACTTTATTGATTGATGCTGCTTTCTATTTGAAGCCAAATAGAAAACCCTTCTTCTTGAGCATAGGTATACAAATAGATAGTAGGAAAACACTGAGAAATTCCTGTGTAAACTCAGTGGTATCATGGTTACAGAAGTTTTCTTAATAAATCCTCAGTTTTAATTCACAATAAGACATATGTCTGTTCTCAGGAATACTGTCTATTCTGTATGTTACTAAGTCTCTATTGCACCCAAAGTAAAACATCAACTTTCATCTGTAATTTTATAGCTCATATTTGCCATTGAAATGCATCATTCACACTATGAAAATTTAATATGACTGACATTAGCAAAATCACTAATTAAGAAATAGGGCATAAATACTCCAAGAAACTTGACAGTGTGTTCTATGAAGGAAATTAATTCAGAAGTCTCCTATTTGCATACATCTCCAGGTCTCATTTTCACAGCTGTTTGTTTTGTCAGCTAGATGGTTGCATTTCCGAATTATTTTAACATAATCGCTGGGAAATATATACCTTTCAACTAAAAATATCATACTCTGCAAACAAGATTGTTAAGAGGAAAATATAAGTTCGTTCAGTTCATTTCAATCTTTTTTCTTTAAGATGAATGTTTCTAATATAGAAACTTTAACATTTAAGTCTGAAATCATTAACATATTTTTATTATTAAAAGACAGTTTGTAATTTTAGATCCTCATGAAAATGAAAAGGTTGTGTCCTTTTCATTTGGAAAAAAATGGTAATGAGTGAAGCTTATTTTAGCAAAAAAGAAAAAATACTAGAGATGTCTAATTTTCATTAATGAGCTGAGCATAATATAGAGTTTCAGATACACACTCAGTACTATACTTGACAAAGGGGTAAAAATTTTAAATATGATTTAGTCTAGCGTATTGTTTGTTTTAGCAATTTAGATAAGGAAAGGAGATCAGCAATAACTAGATCTTAAAGATGTCTTGTTACCTGTAATGTCCAAAAACACTGAAGGAATTTGAAATTCACAGATTCCAGCCCAAAGACCCAGCAACACGGCTTGCTACCTGCAAGCCTGAGTCAGTCATTTAAGGCCTGCATACTTCAGTTCCTCATCTGTAAAATGTACAGTGAGTAACACAAGATTATTGTTAAAATCACTCTAAATAATGGACAGTGAACGACCGGGCTGCTAAGCACCATATAAATGCTGGTCATGGTTCAATGTCTCTTCTCGTGTTTTTAAATCTTGCCCTGAAAAAAATTTGTACTTGCTGTACAAATCCATAGTTTTGTCCACATGGTCAGTTACACTGTTATACATTAGAAGTTAACCCAAGCATGGCCATTTGTAAGAAAAGTGATGATCAGGTATACCTACATCCACTTTCATAACTAGAAAAAGATGCTCCAGTTTTTGTAAATGAGTTTCTCCCATCTTTCCTTTCACTCTTGAAATTATATTTAAGTGTAGACTCTACTTAGCCGTAGAGTAATTTGCTGCTGGAATAAGCATAACATTTTGATTTCTGCTTTGCTTCTAATTACATTCAAGCTCATTTTGACATTTAAAGCCAATTACATTAGTTTAGGTTCAGTGAAACTTTTCCATAGTAGTCTAAAATTTGACCAATGAACAGACTCCCCCCCCCCCGCCCCCGACGCTTTTAATTCATTTAAATGGAATGCTTGGCAACAGGCATATTTTAGAAATAGTAAAAGCAAAATAAATAATGTGGGTTCATTTTGAAATAGAAGGAAAAGTACTGCTTGGTCTTTCTTACCAACATAAAAGAGAGTCAGAATTAATTGAAACCACCAGCTTCAACTTTATTTCCTTCTAAGTCACAAGCAATAAGGTGTAATCATTTTACAAAAAATATTAACATTTTTAATGTTTTTCTTCTATTACCAGCAAGGGTAGTTGATCTCAAATTCCAAGAGAATTCATGCATAGAGAGAGTGAGTGAAAGTCGTTTGGTTGTATCCAGTTCTTTGTGCAGTTAACCCGCCAGGCTCCTCTGTCCATGGAATTCTCCAGGCAGGAATACTAGAGTGGGTAGCCATTGCCTTCCCAGGAGATCTTCCTGACCCAGGGATCAAACCCGGGTCTCCCGCATCATGGGGAAGATTCTTTACCATCTGAGCCACCAGGGAAGTCTGTACGTAGAGAGAGAGAACTTCAAAAGCTTTATAACCTGAAAGTCACTAATTACTCTTCAAAACTCTCCAAGCCCTACAACAAAACTCAACCAATATTCGATTTAAGATTCTAATATATGTGATGGCTTAGAGCTCACCCAGCTCTTATTTTATTTAGCTCCCTACTTTCAGTCCACTTACCAACACTGTGATGTTTACTTTTTATTCAATAAATTCTCTTGTCACCGACAGCACTAAAAGTCAACTTAGAGTAAATATAGTGTCAAAACATGTAGCGTTACCTTATTCTATAGTTTTTATAGTCAAGGTATAGTCTGAGTAAATAGACTAGAAAGCATATTGTATAAAATCAAAGTTTTCCAGTTGACTGCCAGTACCAACTAAGACAAAGCAGAATAGTAGACATGGGCTTCCCAGATGGCCCTAGTGGTAAAGAATCCACCTACCAATGCAGGAGATGGAAGAGACGCCGGTTCAATCCCTGGATTGGGAAGACCACCTGGAGAAGGAAATAGCAACCCACTCCAGTGTTCTTGCCTGGAAAATTCCATTGACAGAGGAGCCTGGTAGGCTACAGTCCATGGGGTTGCAAAGAGTCAGACACGACTGAGTGCGCACACTCACAGGCACACACATGCATGCACACACACACACTCTCACACACAGAATAGTAGACACTTAAATGCAGAAGTTCTCTTTGGGGTCACTTAGTTCCAAGATGAAATAAAATGATGCTATCAATATCACTGTCACACTTTCATGCATCTAAAGGAAATATCCTCTTAAAAATATAATCCAAACTCAGCCTCTGTGACGGCAGAGCTCAACACTTGGTACTTTGCCTCCCTACCCTGAAACTCACGGAGGGCCAAGGTCTTTATCCTCTGCCCGTTCAGCCTCTATTTTATATTTTATTTTAAAATATTTGTTTATTTAATTGTGCCTGTGTCCAGTCTTAGTTGCAGCTCGTGGGATCTTTCCTTGCAGAGCACCCTGTCTGTAGTTGTGGTGCCAGGGCTGAGTTGCCCCACAGCAGGTGGGGACTTAGTTCCCCGACCAGGAATCAAACCTGCATCCCCTACATTTTGCAAGACGGATTCTCAACCACTGCCACCAGGGAAAGTTCTTCAGCCTCTGTTTTAAATGGCTCTCATTTGACTGTCCCTTCTAGGGAGGGCGTCTCTTGAAAGTGAGGACAGAGATGAGGTGGACAAGGTTAGCTCAGATGAGAAGTTTTGCAGAGCCTGAGGCTGGGCAGTGTGGGGGCCTCTTTGCAGGCCAAGATGGAAGGGAGCCTGTTTCCAATATGGAGCCAGTGCAAAAGCTGGAGTGGTGCAGACCTGGGGAGTTAGATTCACCTAGGAGTCAGCATGCTTCCTGAGAGTTTGGCAAAAAGGGAGCTGGAGTTTGCAGGGCTGGAAAAAGTGTATTTGAATTGATAGGCCATGAAGTTCCATCTAAATGAGACAAGGAGAAATTGAAATAAAGAAATGGCTACTGCCAATGGCTTTAGCATTAATGGCGACTCACTCCAGTATTCTTGCCTGGAGAATCCCATGGAGAGAGGAGCCTGGAAGGGGTTGTGAGAGTTGGACATGCCTTAGCAACTAAACCACCACCACCACTATGATTTTACTCCAGATTTCAAATCCATAGTATTTGTGTTTATGGATAACTTAATTTAGTTGCAGTAAGTGGTGACTCTTAATTAAAGAGTTTTTATTTACTGTAGGTTTTTAAATATTGGACTGTACTATAGCAATCAATCAGTTGTGTCTGACTCTTTGCAGCCCATGAACTGGAGCCCGCCAAGCTCCTCTGTCCATGGATATTTCAGGCAAGAATACTGGAGTGGATAGCTATTGCTTCCTCCAGGGGATCTTCCTGAGTCAGGGATCAAACCCACATCTCATGTCTCCTGCATTGGCAGGTGGAGTCTTTACCATTGAACCACTGGGCAACCTTGAAATACATGTAATGTCATTTTTCTTGATTTTCCCCAACCCTTAACTCTCAGTAAGACCTTGATCTTGTCAGTCATGATTTTTCCAACCAGTGTACATTTTGAAAATTTAACTCCAACATTAGGTAGGTCCAACACTTACTATATATTGATGTCATTTTAGGTATTGTTAAAACTTTGAATCGTTGAGATGTTTTAAATGAAAGAAACTATACAGCAAAATATTAAGTCATGCAATCAGTGGGTTTTTTCACTGTAAACACAATTTCTCATTTAAATAATTAAACAATTGCTGGTCCTTCGGGGATTCCTTGGGTCCCCTTGGGTGTTGAGGTCCCCCCACCCCATGTCTGGCAGATGCCCTAGTTGTGAGGAGACACCAGATCCAAGTCCACCCACTCCTCCTTCTTGGTTGGTGGGTTTTTCAGAGGATACAACTCCTCTGCATTTTATTTCAATGGGAAAAAAGAAACAAGGAGACTGAGTAGGTGAATGATTAAGGCAATTAAAACCGAAGGAGGTGTCACTTTTACACTCCGTGAATACTGTCACGGCACGTCTTCTATTTTATGGCTGACTGGTAGTAAGACACTGCAGGGACACCCTCCGTAAAAAGGTTGAGCTACTGTATAAGTTGTCAAACCGATTTCATTTTGAAGGCTCATCTTCTGCAGAGAAAGAGTTCTGGAAACCCGCTGAAGATAGATAAGATACATGCAAATTATATTGTAAAAGGAAAATTGAATGTCAATATCCTGAGTTGTATTCCTCACCACATTTAAAAATTTTTAATGTCAAGATTTTTTAAAGTAAATACATGTTTTGCATATATTTTAATATGCAATAAAACTATATTAAGTATAAGGTAATTTTTATGTCCAGCAAAAATCTGTACATGAATGTTCATAGCAACATAGTAGCCAAAAAGTGAAAACAACCGGAATATCCATCAACTGATGAGTAGATAACATGTGGTCTGTCCATTGAATGAAACATCGTTTGGCAATAAAAGGTAATGAAGTGCTGATATAGAACCCTGACCTAGTATTATATGATTCCATTTGTAGCAAGTGTTCACAATAGGCAGATCCATGGGGACACAAAGGGTATTGTTGGCTGGTGAAGGATGTGAAAGGGAGTGATGGGGAGTGACTGTTTTGGGGGAATGATGAAAAGAGTCTTGCCTTAGTTGTGAGGAAATGAAACCACTTAATTGTCTGCTTCAAAAGGTGAATTTTACTATATCTCAACAAAGCTGTTACTTTTAAAAGTCTGAAAAAAGAGTATTACCACCTTCCCTAGTCCCTCAAACCAGTCAATCCTAAAGGAAATCAACCCTGAATATTTATTGAAAAGACTGATGCTGAAGCTGAAGCTCCAGTCCTTTGGCCACCTCATGGAAAGAGCCGACTCATTAAAAAAAAGACCCTGATGCTGGGAAAACTTGAAGGCAGGAGGAGAAGAGGACAACAGAGGATGAGATGGTTGAATGGCATCACTGACTCAATGGACATGGGTTTGGGTGGACTCCGGGAGATGGTGATGGACAGGGAGGCCTGGCGTGCTGCAGTCCATGGGGTCTCGAAGAGTCGGACACGACTCAGGGACTGAACAACAGCTGACTTTGTCATGACCCCTAAGTTGCTCCTGCCGAACTACAGAGCCAATCCCCATTCATTTATGTGCCTCCAGATCCTACTGCTAACAGTGTGATTTTTCCCTGTAACTTCCACTTGAAATTCATTAGAGATGTTTTTGATTGATTTTGCTCTTCCCTGATCGGCAGGGTTGTTTGTTCCAGATCACGTCCTGTGCAGCTGGCCCATTCTCAGGTTAACTGCTCATCTCTGATTCAATTAGCTGCAGTCAGACACCTGCAGAGTGAACAGGGCCTGACCTGCATAGGGATGGTTAATATGTGATTATGTCATTAGACACAGAAAAGAAAAGGCACTTGTAAACAAAGTGCTTACCCCTAATTTACATCTGTAAGATTGGACGTGAAGGGTAAAATAGCAAAAATCACAAGTCTTCTGTCCCAAAAACGTGCAGAAATGAATAAAACAGTTCATTACCAGCCTGGAAAAAAATGATACCAGCAGTCACCCCACAAAGAAAAGGCCACAATTTCATACCATTATCTTTGAATAGCAGCTACTAGGAAAGAAGGAGGGAGAAAGAGAGAAAGGATCAGAGAGAGAGAAAGTGCACTCTAGGTTCATGCCCAAAGCCTGTTTTCCAGAAGTTGAAAAGAAATTAAATTGGAAAAGAAAATCCTAAAATATGTGCTCATCTCCCTCAATTTGAAGAGCCTCAGGCTCCAGGCTCAGAGCCCTGGAAAAGACATCAAGAATCTCCCACAAGCGTAGAAGTGATTGATTCACGCCATTTTACCAAAGGCAAGATAAAATGCTGGAGTTTTTTTATTTTTCATTTTTCCCAGTTGGGAAGAAGGCTTGTGAGTAAAAGGAAAACAGTCATAATTTCTAAAACTAAGGCTCTTCCATAATAAACAAAAGTTCAGCAGAGTGAAAGGAAGAAGAGAAAAGAAGAAAACTGAAATCAAGAGGGAGCAGGAGGTGGGGAGAAAGGCATGGGGGAGACCAGCTGTCCTCTCTTGGTACCCAGAGGTCTAGGACCAACAGAATCAACCTGTCTTTGTTCTCACCTGCAGTCAGTGGGGTGCAAGTGATGTAGAAGGAAGCCGATGGGCTTTGGCAGCAGTAAAAACTTCCAGAATCTACCCACAGTGGAGAAATGTCTGAGTCCTAATATTCCAAGCTTAACTGTCCATGGCCTCAGCCAATACTTCTCTCCCTGCAAACCGTCCTCCTCGTACTGGGGCCACAAAACATAGAAGAAAACGTAGTTAACAAATTGAAACAGAATTCTAATGATGGACATGAGAATCCCAAGTGGCTCAGCAGTAGAGAACCCACCTGCCAATGCAAGAGACACAGATGTGAGTCCAGCCCCTGGGTTGGGAAGATTCTAGGATTCTTGCCTGGGAAATCTCAAGGCCAGAGAAGCCTGGCAGGCTACAGTCCATGGGGTTGCAAGAGTCAGACACAACTGAACTAAGGCACCACCAGTGACGGGCATGAGCTTCTGGGAGCCCTTTCTGACATTGTATTGGAGGGAGTAAACGATCTAGATAAGGAAGTTTCAAATGAAGGCTTTGCATTCGCATCAACATGGATGGACCTAGAGATTATCATCCTAAGCAAAGTCAGAAAGAGGAAGACAAATACCATATGATATCACTTAGGCGGAATCTGAAATACGACACGAATGACCATTTCTATGAAACAAAAGCCAACTCACAAATGGAGAATAGACTTGTGGTTTCCAAGCAGGGGGTTGAGGGGAGGGCAAGGGAAAGCTTGGGAGCTTGGGATGAGCAGATGCAAACTATTACATACAGAATGAAAACACAACAAGGTCCTACTGTAGAGCACAGGGAACTATATTCAATATCCTGTGATAAACCATAATGGGAAAGAATATACATATGTATAACTGAGTCACTTTGCTGTACAGCAGAACTTAAACACACGTTGTAAATCAACTGTACTTCCGTAAAATAAAATGAAAAAAGAAGGCGTTGACAGTTGTGGAGGTAATTAGTCCAAATTAAAACAGTAGTAAGAGGACTCCAAGGAAAATGTCTGAGAGAAAGAATAAAAAGGTTTCTGGGTAATCGAAGCCTCCAGTAAGAACATCCGTAAGAGAAGAGAAGTGGAATTTATGCCAGACAATCTGTAAAAAAATCCGTGGGAATCTGGAAGCAATTTGAAGTAGAAGGAAGAAAGTCTATATTTCTTTCCCCAAGGAACTTGTGAAAAACAATCAGAAACTCTCAACCAAAACAAAACTAAACTAAAAATTGTATACGAACACCGTGATTCCAATAAAGTGAATTAAACGGGGCCAGATTCTGAAACCTTAGTGAAAAGTAAGGGGCCTCCACCTAATACTTGAACATCTACCTTCTACTACCAAATGTTTCGTAATATTTGGAATCCTGGAGAAGGAACTATTACCCTAGGACATTACCAGGATAACATTATTACTCAGCAATATTTTCATAGGCAACTCATTGACTATCCATCTATTGATTTTACCAACAAGCATGGAGGACCCAATGATAACTGAACAGCAAAAATGTAAATGTGGTTGAACAGAGTATAGTAATCTCATAATACATACTTGCAGGTGGCTGAGCTGTGCAGAAATGAGACTTTTTCCTTCTGGAACTGTGAAAAGAGTAGAGGGTAACCCGATGTTCTTGCTCACACTGCTTATCTCACAGCAACAGGTTATAAACCCATAGCTCCGTGTTCCCAAACCTTCACTGAATGCACAATGGCTGAGTGTTCGTGAAAGCTAATGCTGTAGATGAAAACAAATTAAGTAGGTTTCTGCCCAAGAAACTGAAACCTGAATTTCTGGCCTCTAGGTACCAAGGATGAATCTACTGGACTTAATCACAAGTTTCCCTGTCACTTTTAGGGAAAGAAATCCGTGTCTAGGAAAATTCCTTTTGCCTTGGTAGATGTTTTGACTTTCCCCCCTTTCATTGTTGAGCTGTTTGGATGTCCACACACTTTCACGCTGGTGACGTCTCTGTTGAAGAAGATACAACAATCTTTTTTTTTTTTTTTTTCCTGTGTGTGAGATCTTAGTTCTCCAACCAGGGATTGAACCTGTGTCCCCTGCAGAGGAAGCATGGCATCTTAGCCACTGGACTGCCAGGGAAGTCTACAATCTGATATTTTAATGTGAATCATCTTCAGAACTTATTTTCCGTGCCTTCAGATGTAATAAATATTCAATAGAAAAAAATACAGGGGAAAAATAATCTCCCTCAATGATAGGTCTGGCACACTTATGACATTAAACCATGTGTTGAAAAATTCTCTGAAGCATTTTTAAGATGAATTAAAGCTAATACTCGCTTAGGCACCCCCAGCAAGGAAAGTATTAAACTGTCCTTGTTGAAGCTGTGCTCAAGTATCAGTAACAACATACTTCTTGCTTTCATAAACAGAACACTTTGTAGGGTGATGAGATTATAGAAAAATTAAGTCAAGAAGAAGTTAAATGTTTCACACATGGACTAAGGCTCAGAGGAAAAACGTGTCTCCTACTTTGAGATTCATTGAACAATTCATTGTTCCTTTCTTCATACAGACCCACTATGTGCTGGGCATTGAACACTGCACTCATACAACAGTTTATTATCCCCGGTAAAGAAAACTGCCCAAGAGCTTACTGTGTGATCAGGTCTGGAAAGTAGTAGACACAAGACTGAAGGCAGGAAGGAGTACTTGGAAAGAGTACTTGGTTTGAAATCATGATGCCGGGTGCTACTTCTGTTACTGCTACAAATTAATAGAGTGACTTTGGGTTAATTGCCCGATTGAAGCCTCTCTTTCTTTATCTTCAAAAAGAATGAATCAGGTTAGATTATCTTTCGAGTCCATTTTGCCTCTAAGATACTATCAGCATAACAGAACTCTTATCAGGTTCTGTCCATCTTTCTGTTATCCTGGACTTTATTTCTTGGAATCCCAATACTTCAGAATTTGATTTGTGTCTTGCATTGTCTTGAAGTCTATAACAGCTTCTTTCAGAGTCATTCAGTTCCAATTGTCAGCTTTCCCAGACGGCATCATAAGTTCTTGAGAAGTTCTCATTTATTGACCACCAACGTGTACAGGGTACATAAACCAGAGGTGGATATATAAGCATATATTTAATAAGAAAAAATGTATAGGAATGACCCTAACCAAAGGTCTTTGCAGAGAAAGAATGAGTCTTTGAACTTGGTTGGCTTTTGTTGAGTGTTCTTTTCAATTTAATTCAATTTTACTTTATCTTTTACTTTATTTTTGGTCTTGGGGTTTCTTCCATGGTCTTGACTCTGCTTTGAAAAAAAAATGTTTTGAATTATGAAAAAATGTGATCATTTTTATGAAGTTGCTTAGTATTATCATATCATTTTAGAAATATTTCTTTTTCAGAGTCTTGTGTTTTAGCATAACTAAAATGATTTGATAGATGAATTCTATAAAAATAAAATTAAGATTATTATTCTTATTTGCCTTTAGACAAACAAATGTAATTTGCTATAAAAATAAGTTGTGCTTGACAGCAAAAAATAAATTACACTAATCCCTTAGAAACATTAAATAGTTAGCTTGCTAAAAGGTAAATGCAATAAAGGCAGCAAGAAAGGTTTCCTAATATTTTTTCTAATTTGCTCAGCAGTATTTACCACCAACAAGGCCAATTTTAATGCAAGGTAATTATTTTAGTTTTCCACATTGAATCGGTAGATATCAGCCTTTTAAGATCTTTGTTCTTAGTTCTTTCTTATCTGTTGAATGAAGGCTCTTCTTTCCCTCCTGAATTAATAATACTGAGATCAAAGTCCTAATTTTAAGTTGCATTCGAGTGCAAGGCTGGTGTTTAATCCCTCCATTCTTTCCCTCTGTAGGCATTCATGTCCATGTTCCAGATCCTTACCCAGGAAGGATGGGTTGATGTCATGGACCAAACGCTAAATGCCGTGGGACACATGTGGGCGCCTGTGGTTGCCATCTATTTTATTCTCTATCACCTCTTCGCCACCCTGGTGAGTTTCAGATTTCTTTTCAGTTGTCTGACAATTCATGATGGGATGAACATCAACAGGTTTTTGGTCTGTTGTCAGTTTCAGAACCGGAGAACCAAGGTAGAGTAGTCCCGTTGGATGAGAGTCCCTTCCATTCTGTTTATGAATCGAAGAACTACGTGAGGGACTAGACTTCCGATTTAAGTCAGAAGTGGTCTCCGGCAAAGTCCAGTGGCTTGCGTGAGGGAAAATGAGACAAAACAAATGGCAGTCCCAAGTCCGTGTGCTGATTTAACCATCTCTAAACATCCGCACCCTCGGTGATCTAAGAATCAAACCAGAACTACATTATTATTTTTTCTTTATCGTGTAGAGACACTCTCTTTGGTTTTGTTGCAGCCTCTTCACAGCTGTAATTAAACTGAAAACAGAAGCTGGAGACCTCAGGGTGCAGTCAGTTAATTAGAAACCAGCTCAGTGTTACTGCGCTTTGTGTGACTAAAAGAAACACATGGGGAAAAACAAAACACATGGCTGTGAATATTGTAAACGGCATGATAAAAACTAAATACCAAAATTCAGGAAACATTTTCCTCTGTCACACAAGCAGATTTTTCTCTTCCATGTATGTCTATTAAAAAGAAAAGAAAAAAAAATATGAAATGTGGCCTGCATCCTAAAAGGATATAATCCTTAGGTCTTTCTAATGCCAGATATACATCTCCACACAATACATTTGTATATATTTAAGAATCAAATTTAAGCTCTCATATTGTGCTAAAAGTTCCAAGGGAAAGATACAGAATGTTACCGTTCATTAGGAACATATGAAATAAAAATAACTGCTACTCTTTATTGAGTGGCAAAAAGCTTTATAATAATTTTATTCCTCATATTTGGGACAGTCAGGTTAGGTAATAGTCCCCACTTTACAGATGATGAAACTGAGGAGTTAATTTGCCCAGTGTCACAAAGAGTATTAACACTAGAGCCAGAACATTCCCAGGCCAGCCTGCTCCCAAAGCCCATGATCTGGCAACTATTTATTGCCGCTTCCCTAGATTATAAAACTTGGCATTGTCACTGAACACGTCTGCAGCAAATCAGACCTCTGCCCAAGAGCCACTAAAATAAAATACATGTGAGTCCTAAGGCCCCTTCCAGTTCTAAAATCTATGAATCAAGTAAGTGCTGGACAAGCTACGTATATTAGACTAGACATCACATTTGCTATATGCAAAGGCCTTCCAGTCAAAGACTGGGGGCTTCCCTGATGGTCCGGTGATAGAGATTTTGCCTTCCAGTGTGGAGGGTTTGGGTTCAATCCCTGGTCAGGGAGCTAAGATCCTGCATGCCTCACAGCCAAAATACCAAAAACATAAAGCAGAGCAGTATTGTAACAAATTCAATAAAGACTTTAAAAATGGTCCACATCAAAAAAAACAAAAAACAAAAAACTTTAAAACACACAAACAAAAACACAGACATGTCCATTAAAAGGTGTTTGAGGATACATTGTGATGTGGAGAAAGGTCCTGGGCTCAAAGAGTGGAATCACATAAAAATAATATTGGCATTTTTTGACATGGGATGACTTTAAAAATACTCTCACACGTACACACGAAGATCACTGAGTGGTAGCGATGGATGTCAGGCTTCTAGAGACAAATCTGGCTGCGCCTGTGTTGGCAGACCCTTGCCCTGAGGTCTTTGCATCCTCCTTCTGGGGACCTGTCTCATTCATTTATTCATTCACTCACTTACAAACTCAGCTAGTTTTTGTTAAGCAGTTACTGTGTGTTTCAGTGGGTTTCCCAGGTGGCGCTAGTGGTAAAGAACCCTCCTGCCAATACAGGAGACATAAGATAGGCAAGTTGGATCCCTGGGAAGATCCCCTGGAGGAGGAAATGGCAACCCACTCCAGTATTCTTACCTGCAGAATCCCATGGACAGAGGAACCTGGCGGACTACCTGTCCATGGGGTCGCCAAGAATCGGACATGATTGAAGCAACTTAGCATGCACGAATGTGTTTAAGTTCCTTTAAAACTATGGAATACCTTTGAGACTGTTGATCATTGGTTAAATTCAGGATAGATAATTGAAATCATCTGTGTACGGGAATAATCTGTCTAATTGTTATTCTGTTAAAACAATATAATCTCATTCTGTCAGCCCTGCAGAGATTTGATTCTTAAGTCAGAGACTAACACAGTAATATGTAAGCAGGAAGACAAATGATCTAGCCCAGTGAATTAGTTAGCAAAGTAAATTTTTTCAAATGGATTTCTACAGGAATCACTAATATAGTGAAATAAAATATTAAATCTGGTAACTGATTTCTTGGACAGTCTGAATTTTCCTTATTGTGCCAAAAACATGACTTTGATTGTGGAACCCTGAAGCACTTCCAGGGACTCCTGAGATTCACTGAAGCCTCTAGGAATCCACAGAACATAGCTTGAAAACCCGTATCTAATTCTACACCTTCATTCTACTGATTAAAGTGTCTGCCCAAAACACTCATTGTAATTTTTCAAAACTTTTAAAACTGAAAATTGAAAGTGTTTGTTCTTTTGTTCATAATCTTTCCGAATCTCTAAAAAGTTGAGAATTTAAAAGTCTAGCAGGTAGCACAGTGGTAAAGAATCTGCCAGCCAGTTCAGGAGATGCAGATTCCATCCCTGGGTTGGGAAGATGCCCTGGAGGAGGGCATGGCAACCAGCTCCAATGTTGTTACCTGGAGAATCCCGTGGACAGAGGAGCCTGGTGGACTACAGTCCATAGGGTCACAAAGAGCCGGACATGGCTGAGAGCGAACACACACACACACACACACACACACACACACACACACACCTGGAGAATCCCGTGGACAGAGGAGCCTGGTGGACTACAGTCCATAGGGTCACAAAGAGCTGGACATGGCTGAGAGCGAACACACACACACACACACACCTGGAGAATCCCATGGACAGAGGAGCCTGGTGGACTACAGTCCGTAGGGTCACAAAGAGCCGGACATGGCTGAGAGCGAACACACACACACACACACACACACACACACGTCAGTGAGGGCAGTCTGTTAAATATGGTGGAGTTCAAGACTGCAGACTTGAAGTTCAGAAATCTAGATTCAGTATCTGTCTCTGCCAGTCTCTAGAGGTATGACTGTAGAAGAATCAGACAACTTCCCTGATCTGTTTGTTGTGTTATATCTGAAAGTGAGAGAAATATGACCCCGGCACATCTAGCTTCTAAGGCTGCCAAGGACATGTGAGGTGAGCTTGTATTTTTGAGGGTGCTTTAGCCATGGTCTAAGAGGACGATCGTAACAATCACCAACCCTGAGTTTCTTCAAGTTTAAAAAAGATGGTATGTACATTTCAAGCTATATCTTAATAAATGCTAAAATGTTATTTCAGATGTTCTTAATTTGTAAAAGTAAAGTACTGTTGATCAGTTTAAAGCATCATTTATGCCCGAGTTTGTCTCTCTTTTGGTCTTCCCCACACCCATTCTCCCAGACAATGACTTTGATGAATTTGGTATGAACCCATCTTCCAGTTTTTAAGTCATAGTTTACTAAATTTAGCATACTATCAACTTTGTTGTTGTTATTGTTCAGTCACTAATTCATGTCCAGTTCTTTTCAACCCCATGGCCTGCAGCACGCCAGACTCCTCTGTCCTCCACTATCTCCTGGAGTTTGCTCAGATTCATGTCCCTTGAGTCGATGATGCTATCTAACCATCTCGTCCTCTGCCACCCCACTCTCCTTTTATCTTCAATCTATCAACTTTAAAAAGACTCATATTTAGTGTAATATAAACAAGCAAAGTACAATTAAAGTACACACATAGATTGCAAGATACATCCCAGTTTCAGATTGTTAAAATGTGAAAATAAAACATGCATCTTAAAATCAATGGACTGCAGTAGTTTTCCACATTTATACATACCCATTAAAATATATAATGTTTTAAATAATCTACAGACATTTTTATGCCCTTGGTTTTTAAGATCAATATGATATTTTCAGTTTGAGAAGCACTGCCCCAGCGCATGCCTGGCCCTGTCTGGAAGGACCTGGCCCTGTCTGCACACTCCTCTCACTGCTATAACTCCACCCCATGCTGAGGCCAAGTTATGTTGGATCATGTGTTTCCCTCCTTACAAGGGTTTTCCTGGTGGCTCAGATAGTAAAGAATCCACCTACTATGCAGGAGACCCGGCTTTGATCCCTGAGTCAGGAAGATCCCCTAGAGAAGGGAGTGGCAACCTACTCCAGGCCTTTTGCCTGGAGAATTCCGTGGACAGAGGAGCCTGGCGGGCTACAGTCCATGGGGTCACAAAGAGTTGGACATGACTGAGCAACTAACACTTTCACTTTTCCCTCCTTACAAACGATTAGGAATAGCAATTTTCAAAATAAATAGAATCAATACATATATGCTTGGTTTAGTTTTTAACCAATTATTGTTTTTGAAATCTTTTCATCTTGATACACATAAAGTTAATTCAGGCATTAATATATATAGTCATATAGTTGCAGTCCATTGGCTGAACATGCCATATTTGCTTCTCAGTTTCCTTCCTGGAGACACAGCTTAGGTGGCTTTCAGATATTTTGGTCTTCTATGTTGCAGCGAATACATTTGTACTTTGTGTCCAGTTGTGCAAGAGTGTCTTTAAGGCATTTGGTTTAGTCGCTAAGTTGTGTTCGACTCTTGCAATCCCATGGACTCACCAGATTCCTCTGTCCATGGTATGTTCCAGGCAAGAATACTGGAGTGGGTTGCCATTTCCTTCTCCAGGGGAACTTCCCCCACCTAGGGAATGAACCTAAATCTCCTGCCTTGCAGGAAGATTCTTTACTGCTGAGCCACAAAGGAAGCCCTTTCGAGTATATACCAGCAGGTAGAATCTGGAATCCTGGTTGCTGCCCAGATGGCTCCATGGAAGTGAAAGTCACTCAGCTGTGTTCAACTCTTTGCGATCCCATGATCTATCCAGCCCATGGAAGTGTCTAGGCCAGAATACTGGAGTAGGTAGCCTTTCCCTTCTCCAGGGGATCTTCCCAACCCAGGGATTGAACCCAGGTCTCCCGCATTGCAGGTGGATTCTTTACCAGCTGAGCTACCAGGAAGCCCAAGAATCCTGGAGTGGGTAGCCTATCCCTTCTCCAGTGGATCTTCCTGACCCAGGAATTGAACTGGGGTCTCCTGCATTGCAGGCGGATTCTTTACCAACTGAGCTATCAGGGAAGCCTCTAAATGACTCCATAGCACACTCTAAAACTAAATTTTCAAAATTGCATGTGTTAAGTTTATACTACCCCAAAAGTCTAGAGACTGAAGTCGCTTCCCCAGGTCACTGGAGATTCCCTTAAGCATTATCGACAATTGCTTTATTCTCCTGTATGTCCTCAAACTGACAGTTATTTTTATGAGGTCTATCAAGTCAGCGCAGTTTGATTCAGCACAGTTTTCCTGAATCTCAGCCACTCTGTATAGTACTAGCCTACATCCTGGCCTTCGTTGGGAAGGCTTAATCTGTGCTCTCTGAGCCTACAACTGGTAGAGAACTTATACAAGTAAACACAAACCAACCGCAGATAAAAACTATTATCATAGAGACACTCAGGCGTGCTGTGTTTTTGATACACATGATAAACATTTGCTTCCTGATCATTCCATATCAACCTGATCTGAAATTTTTTAAATATTGGCAGTAAAACAGCTAGAGATTGTTTTTGGACAAACACACAAATATGTGCATGGAGATGATAGTGTGTGTTATACATGCATCGCTACCCTTCCAAACTGAACATTTGTAAGTTAAAATCTCGATTTCATAACCCTCTCTTTAGGCTTGAATTTCGCTGAAAAAGAACATTTTTGCTAAGTTGTATGAGTTTTTTGTTTTTGTAAAATACTGCAAAGCATTTTAACCCAAATTGCAAAAAAGCATGGGGATGACCCAGAAAGATGTTATGGGGAGGGAGGTGGGAGGGGGGTTCATGTTTGGGAATGCATGTAAGAATTAAAGATTTTAAAATTTAAAAAATAAAAAAAATAAAAAATAAAAAAATAAACTGATCTAAAAAAAAAAGAAAAGAAAAAAATAGTCTATATATATATATACATCCTCTGATTTAATTTTTATCCACTCTGGCCCTTGGAGCCACACAGCCTGATTTAGTCTTCTCAGGGACAAACAAGCATGTGCCAAGCAGACAAAAAAAAAAAGGTTTGGCTGTAATTTCTGGAATAGGAAACAGCAGGCTCTTCCATAGCCCCCTGGGGGCACCAATTTGTCAGCCCACAGTGAAAATCAGGCTTAAGTGTAGAGCAGACGCATATTTATAACCATTATCTACTGTTCCGTAAAATGTCTCTCTCATCCACCAGGTATGTATTCTGAATTTCTGTCTGTGACTGATTGCAGTTTGCCCAATGCTTATGAAATCCATCTTTTCCCCCCACTTTTGTCAATGATTTGGGGATAAGAATGATAAAAGACTTAAGCAGTTGAAAGACTCCTTATTTTTCAGTGTTTTTCACTTTATTATTGTTTCAAAGGAAAGCCCTGTGATGTGAATACTGAGAGAAAATGTAATTAAGCGCTCATTGTGGATAGTCTTTTTGTTACCTTTGAAGTGCTTACATTAACACAGCAATCTCTTGATTTTGCTTCTGTAGCGGCAGCTTTCAGAGAATAGTCATGTTTTGCTGACAAAAATGGGCCTTCTAAAGTGTAAATTAAATAACTTGATTTTATAGAATTCATTTAAAAGTGCATCTGTGTTGAACATTTCTCATTTTGCATTGCTCTGATTACATTTGACTTTTCATTGACCTATATGAAAAATGAAATAGTTTCCAACCACAGCCTTCAAGGCAGCTTAGGATAGTGTGATTATGGTAAAAAGGTAATGAGGAAAAGAAATGGTTAAAAAAAAAAAGAAAAGAAAGAAAGAAAGAAAACTGCAAGATGATGGGGTATTGCCCAGACTACTGCTGTGTTTCTACTGTATCCTTGAAAATAATTTAAAAAGAAATTACTAATGAAGTTCACCGCAGAGAAAGAAATAAGATTAAAGGTGACATTTCAGCTAAAAGGTTGTCTTTAAGCTATATTAACAGAAAAAAGAAAATCATAAGAGGAAACTTTAGAAAAGAACTGGAAATGAGAAAGATAGGGCGGGTGCAGAACTATATGCAGTTGGAGAGAATTCAAAATAGGATATGAAGCGACAGAGATGGAAATTCTCAGTCATGAAAAGCCATTCTAAGATGGTCAAAGCCACTCTTTTGAGAAAATACAGTGTAACTTGGAGCAGCCTGAGTCAGGCTAACCTAGCCTCTCCCTGCAGTGGAGAGAACAAGAACCCTCGTGTGCTGTGCAGGGTGGTCATGTCACAGCAAAACTGGGGGACATAGGACACTAAAGAACACACTGCTTCACTGGTTGAATTTCACTAAATGCATTGTGGGTAAGTGGAAGAAAACCAAGGTCATACTCTGTGGTTCAAAGTTTCACACCTAAACCTAGCAGATGCCTCAGCTCAAGTGCACCTGGCTTTTTTTAGTAGTGAGAGGAGTTAAAGAACAGAGGTCCTAAGGAATCATGGGCTTCCCTGATGGCTCAGTTGGTAAAGAATCTGCCCGCAATGCGGGAGACCTGGATTCAATCCCTGGGTTGGGAAGATCCCTGGGAGAAGGGAACAGCTACCCACTCTAGTATTCTGACCTGGAGAATTCCATGGACTGTATAGTCCATGGGGCCACAAAGAGTTGGACACGACTGAGCGACTTTCACTTCACTTTCAAGGAATCACAGTAACTAAACACTTGCTGCCACGTGAGGACGGGAGCCGTTGCTTTGGAAGCCCGCTGAGCTGGAGGGTCAGCGCCCCACCAAGAGGTGGCTACATCATTCATAAAAATTCTAGGAAGGAGACTTGCCAGGGTTGCAGAGATCTGTGTCGTTTCCCACACTGAATGCATGGCCAACACTAAAAATACCTTAAGCATAGGTGTTATAACCTGAGAAAATCTGAGAAAAAGAAAAGAATTCTGTGCCTGGACAAATAGTTATTCTCTACTTTTTCATGAAGATCGGTGATTCATAATGTATTGATCATAAAATAAGAAAATGGGTATATTATGAATACAGTCATTGTCTATTACATGGTAGGACAAATACACGTGTTGTATATTAATATAATGTGATATTATAGATCTGTTGCAAGTAGTGAGTAGCCAATGCGTGAAAATATAGATGTGAATTTGAATTTCTTGTTTTAAACCACTGCACATATTGAGTACCATCATGTTGAGGGTTTATATGTGCTTTATTTAACAAAGCACAAGAGGAACTGAAGGGATATATCATGAGCCTTTTTTCCCCCCGAAATTGCATCTTGAAGAAAAAATAGTGATTTAGATTTCCATGCCCCATTATAAATTTAAATATTATATAAGTTATAAAAAATACATAACACACACAACAGGTTGCGTAGTTTAGAACTGGCAAAGCAAAAAGGGAAAAGGGTTTCACTGCAAATGATGATGCTCTTGTAATTCGGTGTGACAGATCCCTCTAAAAGTTCTTTATTGTATCAGTAGCATTGAATATAAACCTGTGAATCTCATTTAATGGTTGTGGGCTAAGTTGCTTTAGTCGTGTCTGACTCTTTGTGACCCCGTGGACTGTAGCCCGCCGGGCTCCTCTGTCCATGGGATTCTCCAGCCAAGAAGACTGGAGGGGGTTGCCATGCCCTCCTCCAGGGGATCTGCCTGCCCCAGCCTCTAACCTGTGTCACTTCTGTCTCCTGAATTGGAAGGGGGCTTCTTTACCACTGAGCCACCCAGGACGTCCCATGGTTATGGAAAGCCTTTCGTCACCAGGCAGGTGGCACTGGTAGTGGATAGACATTGGCTGAAAATAAGATTCAGATGTCAATGTAGTGCCCTCAGATTATTAACGAGCCTTACCTCAGCTTTCTATGAAAGCAGAGCAAACAACAACAAAAAGCCGCGCTAAGAGGATTGAGGAAAGGTTCTTGCTTTCAGAATTTAGCTCTGTCCGCCACTCTGATTAACCCTGGGGGGAAGAGAAATGGCCGAGTCAGGCCTGAGTCAGCCTGCACCCTGCACAGCCCTGGGTTTGCAGGAAAAAGATGTCTCCCTGACAATGTAAATTAAATACGACGAGCACCAAGCTGCCACCTCCCTTCACGTCTGTTTCTTTACCGCAGTGGTTATTGCCACCTTTTTAGAGTCTGAGAAAAGAACTACAAAGTAATTCTCACCTCCTCGTGCTCAGCTCCAGACTCAGCCTCTCTTGCATCTTCTATTCCCACTCCAGAGAGACAGTCCAAGCCAGACCCCGAGTGTCCAGTTGTCACGTTAGCACCATGCCCTCCCCGTCAGGAACACGGCGACAAGGATCATAAATGTCTGTGTCCAAACCGAGCTTCAGGGGAAAACTTGAGCTCCACACACATTTTTAAAATATGGTTTCTATTTTTGCATCGTCATGTTAACTAAGCATCATAACATCACGTCATTGTGTTAACTAAGCAGGAAAGCCTGGACATTCAAAGACATTAAATGAACTTAGGTTTAACGATGTTGTTGTTCAGTCACTCAGTTGTGGCCAACTCTGTGCGACCCCGTGGACTGTAGCCTGCCAGGCTCCTCTGTCCTCTACTGTCTCCCAGAGTTCGCTCAAATTCATGTCCATTCAGTCAGTTTAATGAGAATTTAAAGGTTTAGCTCATGATGTTTAAAGCACGCTTGAAACGCTCTCATATATTGTTCTTAAATTTGTTACCAGAACCTCCCAAGAAGTTTCTGCCTGCAAAGCCCCTTCAGCGTGTTTTCTAGCAAAGCCAAAGCATCCCCTTTTTGAGTCTTGCATTGTCTTCTGTGAAAACCAAACTCTTACCTCCACAAAGATGATCAAGTATGGCTAGAATCCCTCAGCTTTCTCGCTGTGCCCCTGCCCTCAGCTCTATTTTCTCTTTCCTCCAAAACAGAGGTATCATATCTACCATTTTTTAAATAAAGTAACAAAACATTACATGTTTAATAACTTTTGTCACATTGCGCTTAACACTGTCTAGTTACTATTCAGTGATCCAGTTTAAAATAACTGCATTGCATACATTTTAAAAAAGAAAGAACTTCTGAAAGGGAAATTTTAACAGAGAAGAGAAAAATGTCATCCCCTCCTGATTATTACAGCCTTGCTGTCACTCCTCCCAGCCTCCCTTGGTGGCATTCGGGCACACTGTCCAGCCCCTCGGCCCGCCTCTCAGTCTTGCCCAGCCTCCTCCAGGCAGTGATGCCCAGGCCGGACTCACCTGCCCACCAGGCCCCCACCTAGCCCCACGCCCCCAAGGCCCTGTCTTTGCTCATGCCACCTGAAAAGCCTTTCTTACCACTCTCTTCCTGACAGCATCCCCCTTCTCCTTGGCATCTTGGTAGCACCGTGCCAGACTCTCTACCAGCCCGTCACAATCTTACATGAGCAGCCTTCAGAAGAGCCCCCCACCCCCAGACCCATCAGCCTAGATCAGCTCTCAGAAATCAAAATGGCTCGGCTGGCACAGAACTGAAGCTGGGAGATTCTGATGGGGTTTAGTTCCGGTCGGTTGTCAGTCTTCACACTCGTGTGTCCCCTTAAGTCCCCATTTCCCTTCACATCCCTGCTCTCTGAGAAGAAATCGTAATGTTCTCTGGGATGAAACATGAAGGAGGCAGAAGGGTCTAGAGAGAGACCGGGAGTGAAGTGCTTTGATGATAGCACACCCACGGCAACAGCAGTGTGGCTACCAACCTGGTGGTGTTGACATCCCAGGCTTGTCTTGTAACCACTTCTTGTCTGAACTTGACAGGGAGATAGCCTTGCTAGGGGCCCCGCGTGGACACGGGGCCGCCTGCACAGAGCTGGGTAGCTGTCTGAGAGGTCTAGATAGAGTCTGAAAGACCCCACCCCTGCCCAAAAGAAAACCCAGTCTTCCTGAACCCCCAGCTGGAATGGGAGAACTTCCAAACTTCCCTGAGACTTGACAGCCTGTGTGTGGGAACAACGGCCTGAGCCAGAAATGAAGTTGACGGTAGCAGGTGTTATATGAAAGTGAAAGTGTGAGTCACTCAGTCGTGTCTGACACTTGGCGACCCCAACTGTAGCCCACCAGGCTTCTCTGTCCATGGAATTCTCCAGGCAAGAATACTGGAGTGAGTAAGCCATTCCCTTCTCCAGGGGATGTTCCTAACCCAAGGACTGAAGCTGGGTCTCTCACGCTGCAGCAGATTCTTTACTTGTCTGAGCCACCAGGGCAGCCTGGGTCGGGAAGATCCCCTGGAGAAGGGCATGGCTACCCAGTCCAGTATTTCTTGCCTGAAGAATTCCATGGACAGAGGAGCCAGGCAGGCTACAGTCCATAGAGTTGTAAAGAGTCAGGCACAACTGAGTGACTAACACTTTCACCTTACAAGAGACGGATGAGGATAAGACAGAGAAAGAGCAGAGGCCATGTGAAGACAGAGAGTGGAGTGATGCTGCCACAACCAAGGAGATCCCGGGGCCACCAGATGCCAGGCCCCTGGAACTGAGGCAACCAAGGAGAGCCCGGGGCCACCAGATGCCAGGCCCCTGGAACTGAGGCAACCAAGGAGAGCCCGGGGCCACCAGATGCCAGGCCCCTGGAACTGAGGCAACCAAGGAGAGCCCGGGGCCACCAGATGCCAGGCCCCTGGAACTGAGGCGGTGAACAGTTCAGCAGAGAGAAAGCCCAGCGTCCCCAAAATAAGCACCATGACTGCCCCTGGTGGGGGACAGAGGATCAGTCACATGACCACAATAAACCAGATGCCAGTGACAATCACATCTTTGACCTCAAACCAACCCTACAAACAAAGATTGAAGGTAAAAGGAGAAGGAAGCAACAGAGGGTGAGATGGTTGGGTGGCATCACCAACTCAACGGACGCGAGTCTGAGCAAACTCCAGGAGATCATGAAGGACAGGGAAGCCTGGCATGCTGCAGTCCATGGGCACAAAGAGTTGGAAATGACTTGGTGACTGAACTACAATGAAAAGGGACATTTATTCCAGGGTAACTGAGTTATAGAGGACTAAATTGGATTCAGGTAGCAAGGTTCACTTTTCAGCCATCAACACAAATGGAAGGCTTAAGGACTCAATTCAATTCAATTAAATAACAAATTTAATTGATCCGTAAAAATATCAAGAAAACTGTTTTCGTTTTGCATATCTAAGTTTATGTCCGTGTATTTTAACATAGGTTATACTACACCCCAGTGGCTCAGTGATAAAGAATCTGCCTGCAATGCAGGAGATGTGGGTTCGATCCCTGGGTTGGGAAGATCCCCTGGAGAAGGATATGGCAACCCACTCCAGTATTCTTGCCTGGAGAATCCCATGGACAGAGGAACCTGGTGGGCTACAGTCCATGGGGTCTCAAAAGAGTTGGGCATGATTGCTTAGCTTAACAACAGCAACATACCATACACCAGGGTTCCTGGGGGAGGATTAGATGAAATAACCATATAGCTGCAATTTGTTGAGCTATTATTATAGCCGTTATATCATACAAATGAGAGCAATGAAACTCACAGAAGGCTGCATAGCTCGTGGCTGGCAGAGCCTATTTGCTAGCCAAGGTCTCCAACCACAGTGCTCTTTTCCACCAGGCTGCCAGCCCACGTCTGCTTAATTCAATTGTGAACTTCATAGCAGTGGGCACTGTATTGCATTTGTGTTCCTGACCGGGCACTGTCTGGGCTCGCAAAGAGTCGGACACGACCGGGCGACTGAACTGAAGGCATTGTCTGACACAGAGTCCAGTTTAATCGAATAGCATAACCTCACTGTGATGAAGTAGCCTGCCATCTGTCTGGTGTTGGGGAAATAATTAAAAATAAAATCTGACAACCCAGAAAACCTCTGCCAAGGTAGACAGGAAAGCAACAGTTTTATTGTTGGATAAGCCGTAAACCAGACTGTGATGGGCATCACACGCAGTCTGCCAAAACGATGGCAAGGACAAAGAGATCCGTGCTCTCAGGACGAAAGCAACCAGTCCTCAACCAAGAAGACTCGACGGTGCCGTATGTTAAATACAGCTCCCCCTAAATTCACCTGGCAACTGGGGGTGGCCCTCTGTGATAGCAAATTGCCTTTATCCAAAGGAAGATCAAACTCTTCATATCTCCGTGATAAATAGGGAGTTTTGCAACATGGATCCAGGTGGCGAAGTTATATTCCCACCTTCCCATGAGGAAGGGGATATGGAGCCCTATTCCTGCACTGCACAACGATGTGACTTATTTAACTTTTAAAAAGATTCATATACATCTCAAAGGGGCAGAGGAAGAATTTATAAGCGCAAGTTCTCTGGAGGAAATGCTCTGAGAAAAGGGAGAGGGAACTGTGGCTTTCCCTTTTTCAATCAGGGAGTTTTTTTTTTTTTCTTTTTAGATTTGTGTTTGCCCTTTCACTGGGGAGAAAATTTATTAGGTTAGGACACAGAGCAGGGCCTGCTCGAGTGCCCAGGGGAGACAGAAGCGGCGGGAGACAGCTCAGACTCACAGCCGAGCCCTCCAGGTGGCCTTTCTGGATCTGGGCAAGGAAGAGGAGAAAGGAGAATTCTCTGAGAGCGCTTTGGTGATAATGTCAAGGTCAGCCTCAAGGTCACAAGAAGAGGGCTAGACTTGGCGTGAACTGTGAAATGTCCTGTATAGCACCATGTGGTTTAGAATAAGCCTGAATACATCTGGGTCCAGATATTCATGATGTGGTGGCTGTGGTGACATCAATAAATTTGTTTTTTTACTCTATGCTCTAATAGAGAACAGATGTGATTTTCAAGGAAGAGGGAGGTGGGGGGGAGGTGCTGGAGTGGAAGTTTCAGGTTAGTAGATACAAACTGTTAAATATAGAATGGATTTTAAAAAAATATGGTCCTACTGTTCTTACTGTATCACAGGGACCTATATTCAATATCCTGTAATAAACCATAATGGAAAATAATATAAAGCAGAATGATATATATGGTTCAGTGGGCAAAGAATCTGCCTGCAGTCTAGGAAACACAGGAGACATGGGTTCGATCCCTGGGTTGGGAAGATCCCCTGGAGGAGGAAATGACCGCCCAGCCCGGTATCCTTGCCTGGGAAATCCCATGGACAGAGGAGCCTGGCAGGCTACAGTCCATGGGATCTCAAAGAATCGAATGTGACTGGGTGATTAAGCACAGCACCCATATATATTAATGTGAATGTGTAACTGAATCACTTCACTATACAGCAGAAATTAACATATCGTTATCAATCAGCTATACTTCAGTTTTTTTAAAGCCAAATGAAATCTGTGGTCTAGACCATTCTGTGTCCTCTTTAAGTTCTGGTCAGATCCCAAATGATATGACTGTTATAATGAAGCGTGCTGGCCCTTGTCCTCAGCCAAACATTCTGTCAAAATTTTATAGTAGTTGAAGGCTTTTCCCCCCCTTGTTCTGTGCTCAGTAAACTTGGAAAAGGCATTAACTTCTGCATAACAATCTCTCTGGCGCTTGAGCATCATGACTAAATTGCCTCGATTTTCTTACCTTTGTGCTTAACAGTCTAATATTAACAAATAGGAATAATTTGCTAAGAGGGAAATTAAAGGGAAGAATATAAATAAGAAAGGAAAAGATTAGCAAATGAATATGAGACTTTAGAGAATTCAAAGTTGAAAAGGGAATTGAAATTAAAATATTTTTTAAATTCTGCGTTTTGGTGTTTTCTTTCTTTTACCTTATTTACCCATTCCAAACGAAGCTTATGCCTTTTTTTTTTTTTTTTAATTTGGCAAATACAACAAAAGGGGTGGAAATCTATTTTTTCCCACAGGCAGGCACCATTAACATTTCTGAAGTACCTGCCCTTAACGCTTTCTCTAGTGTTGCATTTTGTTAGTGTTCGCACTTCTGCCACCTGCCAGGCTGTGCTTAGCTGCTCAGTCGTGTCCGACTGTTTGCGACCCTGTGGACTGTAACCCACCAGGCTCCTCTGTCCATGGGGATTCTCCAGGCAAGGATACTGGAGTGGGCTGCCATGCCCTCCTCCAAGGGACCTTCCCAACTCAAGGATCGAACCCAGGTCTCCTGCATTACTTGCAGATTCTTTACCGTCTGAGCCCCCAGGGAAGCCCAAGAATACTGGAGTGGGTAGCTTATCCCTTCTCCAGATCTTCCCGACCCAGGAATTGAACTGGGGTCTCCTGCATTGCAGGCGGATTCTTTACCAACTGAGCTACCAGGGAAGGCCGCACTTCTAACATATGTATACTAACTTAATATTGTAAGCAGTTTTCAATCCTGTTGGAATTCATGAGTGTATTAGTTATCTATTTCTATATGACAGATTATGAACAATTTAGGGGATTGCAACCATAAACATTTGTTATCTCGTGTGGTTTCTACAGGTCAGGAATCTAGGACAGGCTTAGCTGGGTGTTTCTAGCTCAGAGCATTCCATGAGTTTGCAGTCAAGATTCTGGCTGTGGCTACAGTCATCGGAAGGCTTTACTCAGGCTGGGGGATCTGCTTCTGAGAAGGGTCAGTTATGTGGCTGTTGGCCAGAAGCCTCTGCTGGTTGCCACAGGGGCCTCTCCATAGGACCACTTAAGTGTCCTCGGGAGCTGGCACCTGGCTTCCAGCAGAGTGGGTAAGCCGAGAGAACACGGTGAAGGCCACAGTGCCCCTTACCGCCTAGTCACAGGTGATCATTTCTGTAATCCAACCATGTTCAGCGTGGAAGGGGACTCTCAAGACTGTGAACTGGGAACTCACCATCCTGGAGACTAGCTACCGCAATAGACATTTGTAGTAGCTGCAAGAATGTTACAGTAGAAATCTCTATAGCTGTATTAGCTATTTACCTACAGTTAGGTTTTATCTCCAGTATTCCATCATTATAAATAACTCTTTCAGGCATAAAGATTTTCATCAGTACTTCAGATCATTTTCTTTGGATATAGTCTTAGAAGTAAGATTATTGAATTATTTTAAAATTTTCATAAATTTCACTTAAAATCAGCTTTATAAAGCAAAGTAATATTTTATATTGTCTATTTCAGTTAACAGATGCATTTCCTTGAATGTATTTGTTATGAATATCTTTAAATACCTACGGGGTGACTAACAACTATGTGTTTAATGCATTCTATATAGCATATACTTTAGGTAGATATTCTAGTTCATATAGGTAATATTTTGATACTTATGGTGTGTGGGTTTTTTCATTATTATTTAACCATTTTATAGATCCTCCTGAGTTTGTTTGTTGCTGTTATTTTGGACAACTTAGAGCTTGACGAAGATCTAAAGAAGCTTAAACAAGTAAGTAATGTATGGGGGATTCTTTATATCGGCATTAAAAAAATAAGGGCAAAGCATGTGCTTACAGGTAATATTAAATCTGTTCAAACTTCAAAGCAAAGATTTTAATAAATTAACACACTGAGTTGGCAAATATTTTTCTTTTAAGTTTAACCTCTAATATCAACAAAGGAAATTTTTATTGCTCTGTAATTATCCTAGGGATATTTTTATATCATTATTTTGAGTAAAATTAAGATGGGCATGGTATAGTAAATTGAATTGAGATTCTCCTTCAGCCATTAAATGAAGGTTGTTTGGAAATGAAATGCCTCAGGGCCAGCTTGCCATTTGGCATAGCTATATGTAATACTTTCGATCATCATCATAAAACTATTAAGCATAAATTTGCCTGACCACTAGACACTGAAAGAGAATTTAGTCCTGGTGCTCAAAGTAGGTATAAGAAATGGAATAGAATAATTGATCAACTGTGTGCCCAGCTGTATATGAAAACAGACTGGGTATTATGGCATTGATAATCATTTCCAAAAAAATCTCAGTGTAAATATGTGAAGATTATGTTATTGATGGCCGAGAGATTACAGATGTGAGTCAGTATTCTCATAGTTTTTGTTCCCTGGAGGATACTTGGCTTAAATCTTTGACTCTGTCAAAGAGAAGAGACTCTTTGAGAAGCAGAATTTGTGAAGCAGGGGAGCACCTGGATAAATATTCTTGGATCACCCACCTCAGCACTGCAGTAGTTGGGATGTTAATAAAGAATATCCCATCTGGAACTTTCGAAGGGCCCCACATATTCAGAATTTTCAAATTAGATCAAGTTGTCTATTTTTTGCAAAGCAAAAACATCACCTATTTAAATGTCTTATTGTTATTTATAATCTCAAAATCACTTTAAGCACTTCACCTTTTTACTCTTGTTTATCTCCAAAGCCCATGCTTTTAACTAAGGATAGTCAATCACGTAAAAAAAAAAAAATTTTTTTTTTAATGTAAAGATGCTTGCTGTGAGCATATCAAGGAAGGATTTGAATGTTCCTGTTCTGAGGCTACACAAACAAATGTTTGTCCGAGTGTGGTGGACCTTTCTTCCAGATTTTTTCAATTTGTGGCAACAGCAATAGGCTTTTCGTATGAGAGTTGGCAAGTTCTTTGTGCCACTGATGTAGATACTTCTCCTGGGTTCTAGTTGTAGAATAAATATGTAGCAAGTTCAGAATTGACCAACAGTATAATTAGACACAACCAATAAATATGTACTGCTGTATAACCACTTTCATCCTTGCTTTACAAATCTGGTATTAAGGATTTAAATGACTTTACTCTGTTATTCCCAAAGAAGAGGATGGGGAAAGTGTGAAAAACTATTTGATTTTCTTAATGTTTCAAGTTCCAGAAAGCCCTCTATATTCCAAAATCTATCTTTATTCAGCTTAAACTTTTTTTTTTCAATCTTTGACCCTTTCCACTAGTTAGTCTATATATTGCTTCTTATAGCTACATGGACATGAACACGAACTCGGTATAGTGTAGAGATGCAAACTCCAGGAGATAGTGAGGAACAAGGAAGCCTGGTGTGCTGCAGTCCATGGTGTTGCAAAGAGTCATACATGACTTTGCGACTGAACAGCCACAATAATAGCCGCAGTCACAGTTGTTGAGCACCGGCTCAGTGCCATGTACTTTGTATTTTCACCTATTTGACTTTCACAGCAACCATGCAAAGCAGGTACTATTCTTAGTTTCATCTGATAGGTGAGGAAACTAAGGCAGAGAAGTTAAACAAGTTGCCTAAGGTCACACAGCTAATAAGTAGCAGAGTTAGGATTTGAACCAAAATCCCAGACTCAACCTCTACACTGTACTGAGTCACAATAAAGCTGTATAAATGCCAACCATGAGTCATGGTGTGCTGGAGGCTCATTCATAGGACTGTTAATAACTTGTTGATAAACAAATGGTGTTTTAGATGACACAGACATCATTATAGCCATGAAATAATTGTTGATGTGATGGATGGTTTCCTGAGGAATGGAGGTGAATTAAACAACCCAATCATTAAAGCTATATACGAAGTAGTTGTTTGTTTCCCCTCAAAAAGCAGATGATCTAATCAGAGGCACTGGAGTTGGGACTTTGGCAGAAGGTAAGAGCTGCGACATTTACCCTTCACTCCACTGATGGCAGACGCTGTCCAGAACTCCGCCAGCCTCAGGAACCTTCTGGAACAGTGACCCTTCTTAGACACAGATATAATGTGCTTGCAACAGATTAAGAGTTTAGAAAGGCTGCTAGAGACTGTTACTGTATTTTATTATGATCGTGGCAAAAACAATTGTGTTAAAATATATGTTGACTCATGGACATTTTTTAGGAGTCATAGAAGCCAGTGTGAGTCACCTTTAAAGTGGAGAAGTTAAATATGAAATATCTAATGGGGCTACGAGAGAGAAAGTTGGTCCTTGTGCTTGGGGAAGGGATTATATCCCCAGGGGTGGACAGTTTGGGAGACAAGGGTGGAAGGCTGGACAGTGCAGTGAAGAAGCTAGGATGGGAGAGAAGAAGAAGGAAGTGACGACGTGAACGAGGAAAGCCTCCAAGGGATGAAACTGAAGGAAAGAGCGCAGACTGTGAATCCCAGCCTGTGATAAAGGGGGAGAAGCCTGACTGAATCCTAAGTCAGGCTGCCCTCTAGCCAAGGACACGAGAGCTCCCTGCAGGGAGAAGCTCCCCGAGGAGCAAGAACAATCCACAGGCTCCATTGTGGTGGAATCGGATTCTTCTTATGTGGTTCTTACCTTTCCTCCTTATTTTCTGAAGTCTCCTCCTTGCCCTTTAAAACAGTGGTTTCCAGCCAGGGATGCTAAGCCGTGGGGCTCTTCAGGGCAAACGACAGAACCAACAGCTTTCCTTGACACTTCGGGAAACCTAAAGGGACTTGTACATTTACCCAGCCAAAATGCCAACTTTAAAATACTTTTAGCTGGAAATTTGCTAGGCAGCAACACTGCATCCTAATGCTCGGAAGCCTCTTCCTGTATGCTCTTCTTCAAGGAAAAAGAAGCAACATTGAATTATTTAGTGCTTCATAAAGGCATTTTGATAGAAGAATATTTTTTTTTAAGATGGGATTCCGAGGGCAATAATAAAAAGGCTCCTTGGGGATGACTTTTGATGGGTTCTGGTATAAATGCTCATCCCCAGGCCACCCTTCTCTGTGACATTATCAGTGTTGTGCCTTTATAGCTGCTCATATAGCTCTTCCTTTGTCACTTTTCGAAATAAATAATGTTCTGAAAACTCATGCCAGTTATGCATCTGCATAAAATTTATCTATTGCTTTCCTAGCAGCAGTATCACCGGAGCAATCATTTTCTGGCTGCCATAATTTATGTGACCCTGTTTCTAATTAAATAGAGACCATTATTTTCTTTTTAGCATTCCCAAAACCCAATACAGGACCTGGAGACAGATAGAAATAGAGAAATATATAATATTTTTTACATAAGATCAGAAAATTGACTAGAAATGAGATTGCAAATGTATAATTTGGCAGCTGAGAAGCCAAATCAGTTTGTATAGAGGCTAAAAAAACCCCTTGACCTACCGCTGTCCTCTAAAGAGCAAGCAGTAGGAGACGGTGACCTTGGTGCTCAGTGATGTAGCAAAAACGCTGGAGAATGTGGGTGGAGTTTTGCAAAGTTTGAAAATGAAGAGAGTTCTTGCAGCTTTAATGATTTTTGCAAATTCAGTGCAAGACAGATATAAAGGGTTCTCTTTTAAGCAGTAGAAAATTCATTAAACTATGAGGGGAAAAAAAAAAAACCATAGAGAAGCCTCAGGGAAAGATTCACTGAAAAAGGAAGTATAGATAGTCTGTCTAGATTAAATTCAAAGCTCTGAAATTAAAACTGTTTCCCCAACTCTGTAGTAAGTCCCATGTGAGCTCAAGCATGATTGTTTTTGATGGCTTCGCATCTAAAACGTAGTTGAGGGTAGACATGTAAAGAAGCTTCTCTGTCTTACTGATTATCCTTTTAACAAAAACAACAGAAATCTTAGTGCTATTTAAAATGTGAGCTCCAAGTTAATGTTTCGTTTGCATCTCTGTCTTGCCTTCTGTATTGAAGTCCTTCAGGATTTAGGGAGACAAGTCGTGGCCAGAGGATCCACTCAGCTAAACCCTGATTGCTGCCTTCTGGCTTCACAGAAGCAGAAAGTAAAGTGGCAGTTGCAGGGGGCAAAGAGGACTTCTTCTTGTGGTTCAGTGGCTACAGGGTTTTTAGTTTTCAAAGATGAAAAAATTCTAGAGACCTTTGGTACACAGTGTGAAGGTACTTAACACTACCGAGCTGTACCCTTAAAGACTGGCTTAGATGGTGAATGTTGTTATGTGTTCCTGACCACAGTCTTTTAAAAAAATTAATAAAAAATTGGTCACCATACTGGTAAGGTGGTGAGAGCACACTCAGGGATTCTGATGGTGCAGAAGTTGGGTTAAAGAAGATGAGTGGGACTTGCCTGGCAGTCCAGGGGTTAAGACCTCGCCTTCCAATGCAGGGAATGCAGGTTTGATCCCTGATCAGGGGGCTAAGATCCCACATGCCTCGTGGTCAAAAAGACAGAACATAAAAAAGAAGTTTTGTAACAAATTCAAAAAAAACATGAGGTGGTTGATGACAGTTAAGAAAGTAAAGACGAATTGCTAACTTCTTCCTCTTAGACTTCTCATACTCCCAGGTTTCCAGACAGACCACTGGGTTACTGAGCAATTCTTAATTTTTTTAGCTATCTGAACATCATTTACTATCGTGCTACCCCACAGATTTTTTTTCCACTGAATATTTGTATGACAGTTGGAAATCACAAGCGACTAGAGGCATCCGATATCTGGGATCCCTGCTGCTCAACCGCCCAGGGCCAAAGGATGAATATTCCGAAGAAGCTGTAAATTGTCCGTGGTCGAGAGCTGGTAAACTCAGAATTTTACTCAAAGCCTTCAATGTGACCCAATTCCACTCTCAAGCTTTTGGTCAAAGATGTCTCTTTCATGGGCTTCCCTGGTGACTCAGACGGTAAAGAATCGGCCTGTAATGCAGGAGACCCGGGTTCGATCCCTGGGTTGGGCAGATCTCCTGGAGAAGGGAATGTCCACCCACTCCAGTATTCTTGCCTGGAGAATCCCATGGATGGAGTTGCCTGGTGGGCTACATACAGGACATGGACACGGGGTTGCAAAGAGTCAGACACAACTGAGTGTCTAAGCACACAGGAGGTTAAGAGATACAAGCTAACATGTATAAAATAAATAAGCTAGGACAATCCATTTTACAGCAAAGGGAATGTGGCCAAGACTTTACAATAACTATAAAAAAGAAATGGAACCTTTAAAAATTATGAATCATTGTGTTGTATAACTGAAACACATATAATATTGTAAATCAACTATACCTCAGTTTAAAAAAGAAAAGATAACAGCCTAGAAGTCAAGAAGTCAATGCAAAAATGGGGAAACAGCTAAAATTCCAAATGGAGTTTTGGAGTTAAACACGTAATAGGGATTCAGGAAGTCAAAACAAAACAGACAAGGTACCTGTGAAAATTGGTGTCCTCCTAGTGAGAGTTGAATTATGTCCCCTAAAAACAGACACTGAAGCTGTAACTCCCAGGACCTGTTAATGTGACCTGATTTGGAAATAGGGCATTTGAGTTGAAATCAGGTTAAGTCAAGGTCATTAAGGTGGCTTAGATGGTGAAGAATCTGCCAGCAATGCTGGAGACCTGGGTTCAGTCCCTGGGTTGGGAAGATCCCCTGGAGAAGGAAATGGCAACCCACTCCAGTACTCTTGCCTGGAGAATCCCATGGACGGAGGAGCCTGGGGTCCTGCAGTCCATGGGGTGGGTTGCAGAGTCGGGCATGCCTGAGTGACCAGCAGCGCTAACCCACTATGACTGGTGTCCCCATACAAAGAGGAGAAGAGAGAGACGCACAGACAGGGACTGGAGTAACGCGTGTGCGGGCTAAGGAACACCTGGGGTGCGGACCATCTCCAGAAGCTAAGAGAGCCTTGGAACAGACCTTCCCTCAGAACCTTCAGAAGGAACCAAGTCTGTAGACATGTGGATTTGGGGTTTCCAGCCTCCAGAACTGAGACCGTACATGTCTGCTGTTCCAAGCAACCAGTTTTTGGTACTCAGTATGTCAGACCTTGAAAACTAAAAACACCTTCCAAGAATAAAGGACCTCTTTCTGCCTCCGGGAGGTGACAGAGCTGAGCAACAATGGGTCCTCTCGGAGTGTCGGGCAGCTTTCACCAACCAAGAGCAGCTTTCTTAACAGCTGGACTCATTTTCTTCTGCCTCTAACCGAACAACTTCCACAAGAGTAAAGTTTATAAATGTGAGACTTTCTTGGAAGAAGGGTTTCACTGAGCCCTTCCAAAATTTCATTCCATGTGAGATTGAGCCAAACCAGATCACTTTTAGAGGCTGCTGTTTTCAGAAACCTTGTTCTGGGGCTTCCCCGGTGTCCCAGTGGTTAAGAATCTGCCTTGCAGTGCAAGGAATGTAGGTTCAAGCCTCCGATTAGGGAACTAAGATCCAGCGTGCCACTAGGCAATAAGCCCATACACTGCATGTAAGATGACCAGGCAGCTTTTAAAAAAAAGAAACGAAAGAAGGAAACTTTGTTCTTTGCCTCGTCCCTGGCACTCAGGATGTTTAATAAGATAGCTCCAGTCTCTTTTGACATTGAACAAACATAAAATGACATGCCTAAGCCTGTTTGGGGTTCCCTGGTAACTCAGCTGGTAAAGAATCTGCCTGCAATACAGGAGTCCCGGGTTCAATTCCCAATCTTCCTGGATTGGGAAGATCTCCTGGAGACTCAGTCCAGTATTCTGGCCTGGAAAATCCCATGGATAGAGGAGCCTGGCAGGCTACAGTCCAAGTTTACCTTGATGACTTGTTGGTTGTACCAGTCTGTGGTTGTGCTAGTTCAGAATCACTTTTCTTATCGTTTATCACAGCACTCTGCAAGATACTGTCTCAGTTTTTTAGGTGAGACTTGGAAGGATAATGTGTACGAACCAGGCAGGAGGCTTACCCTTCAGCGTGCCTAGTGCCCAGCCCTCTGCCCAGCCATGGAGATGCTTTCTCACTTTTCTTTCTTTAATTAAGAGAACAAAAATTTTAAACACCAACAGCACTTTTTCTCATCAGATCCTTTCACAGGCAATGATAAAGCGGATTATTATGGTTCTAAGAAAAAAAAGGGACAATTGGTTTCAGTTTTCTGGAGTGTCTGGCTGTCACTGAATTGCAGAGAGGCTTTTGGTAGCTGCGTTCAGACTTGTTTGAGAAATGAGGTAGTAAGTGTTGTCCTCTGGATGCCTAAACACGGGGCACGAGGTATCATTGCCTTGATGTCTTCAGGACTCAAGCTTCACGCAGCCCTTCTGTTCTTTGTTCCAAGAAGCCCGTCTACTCGTCCATTCTACCCAGAGCATTTCTGTTCTCGCATGTTCATTCAATTCCCTTAATCTTCAAGTCCCTGCTACGTGCACAACACTGGACCAGGCATGAAGGAGATAAGGATAAACAGGTAATTCTCTGCTCTCATGGAGCTGAGGGTCTAGTGGAGGAATTGGACATAAATCAAATAATCAAAGCAGTGGATAGATATTTATAATGTGAGGGGACATTTCTGCAGAGAAGAACAGCATTTGAGTGAGGAATTCCTAGAAGATTTGGACCCAGATGGGGGACAGAGGGGTAAGGAAGGAGAAAGAGACACTTGGGTTGAGCTATGAAGAAGGAGCAGTGGTGAACTTCTTGGAGATGTAGCTATCAGAGGGGAGGAAAGAACATTCCAGAGTGAAGGAAACCTGTTCAGCGTGACCCCAGAAAAAAGTGGTGTAAAGTGAGTATAGAAAAGTAAGTGGGGCTTAGACCACGTGGAGCCGGAAGAAAAATGCCAAGAGCTTTTCCCTCTGCCCCCAGAACAATAGGGGGCCCCTGGAGGCTTTTCGGATGGGAGGCAGTGTGAACTGGAGAGCTATTTGGGAAGCAGAATCAGCAGGGACTTAGTGAGCTTGTGGGTGGAAGGACATATATGGGCATCTCAAGGAGGACTCCTGGTTTCAGGTTCATCTCCTTGGATGGATGACAGTACCATCCACTGAACCAGGAAACATTAGTACAGAGAAGATCATCACCCCGTCTGGGGCTGGTGTGAGTGAGATTCTGAGTAGAGAGACCTAATGGTTGGCTGCATGTATCAGTCTAGAGCCTAGGAGTGAGGGCTGGCTGACTGGCTGGAGATACAAATACGGATGTTCCTGATCATTCTCAACTATTTATCCAGAGCCTACCATGTGCCAGGCATGTGTTCTGGGCACGAGGGATATGTCAGCAAGCAAACCAGACAGAAATCCCTGACCTCTTTGACGCGTCAATCCTAGAGACCTTCTCTGTATTGGCATGATAGTAGAAGGTGTCAATCTGGATGCGATTGTACAGGGTTGTGGGGGTGAGGGGGGGAGAGATACTGCAGCCTTAAGGGAAAAACAGAGCTTCCCTGGTGGCTTATATGGTAAAGAATCTGCCTGCAATGCAGGAGACCCTGGTTTGATCCCTGGGTTGGGAAGATTCCCTGGAGAAGGAAATGCCACCCACTCCAGTATTCTTGCCTGGAGAATCCCACGGGCAGAGGAGCCTGGCAGGCTACAGTCCATGGGGGTCACAAAGAGTCCTACATGACTGAGTAACTAACACATAAAGGAAAACAAGGTTTAATGATACTGGTGCTTTGCCCTTCGAGTCCAGCTCTTTGCAGCCCTATGGACCATAGCCCACCAGGATCCTCTGTTCATTGGGTTTTCCAGCGAGAATACTGGAGTGGGTTGCTATGCCCTTCTTCAGGGGATCTTCCCTACCCAAGGACTGAACCCATGTGTCTTACGTCTCCTGCACTGGCAGGCAGGTTCTTTACCATTAGTGTCACCTTAGGGAAACATAAATAGTCCACCTTTGTTTTTGTCTCATGTAAATTTTGACTTTTTGTTTTGTTACAGATAACACTTTCTCTGTCTCAAGTTTAGCCTGCTAAAGGGAGAAGGTCTGATTGGTCCAACCTTGGTCTAGTCAACATCATTCCTTGCAGGCAGGAATTTTGTGTCTCTGCCTCTTAACACTGGTCAGCCTTACAGAAGGCCCTCAGCTTTGAACAGGGTAGATCCAGACCAGACCACAAAGAGGGCCACCTGAAATGTGGCCAGTTTCCTAAGGCAATGATTTGTCCTCCTAACTCCCCATCCCGGCCTCTGCTCTGGAGGAGCTGGACCCCAAAGAAGGAGATGAATGAATGAAAGAAAGGAGAGACCTTGTCCCCTTCCCAGCTCTAGAGCTGAAGTCACCCTTGTAGCTCAGAGAGGGTGGGCACGGAGGTGGAGAGTGGGAGTGAGGCTTGATTCAGGTATGAGTCTCGACTGCATTGGACTGATTTTTCGCAACCAAAAGCGGCCAGGAAGCCATGGTGTTTATCTGAGAACAGTGGCCAGTCATTTTCTTCATTCCTACTAGAGGGTTAGTGCTTTCATTGTGGGCCTTTCCTTACATTCTACCCGCTGCCCTTGTTCAGCAGCAGACACAGTGGAGGCAGGGCATGGCTGGCATCCTCACAGCCATCTGACTATTGAATATTTTCTACTCTGTTATTAAAAGAATGACTTAAATTATTATTAAGAAGTGAGAAATGTATATGTGTGCTATTTTATTTGATGTTACCCCTATCTCTGTGTTGTTTTACATGAAATATGCTAATGTGTTTTCATAATGCATCTAATAAGCCCTTTTAATCAAAGGATGCAAAATTGAACAACTCGACAATCTCCCACAGGCGTACTCGTGAACAGCAGTTGCAAAAGGCGTGGTGGTTGTCTGAAAAGAGATTCCTTATGGGGACAGTGTGTGGGTTAAGTTCAAGACCCCCATGCAGAGACGCCAGGACAAAATGTGTGTCTTCCAAACCTCCAGGGTAAAGTGTGGGGTTTATTCTGCGGTGAATGTCATCACTGCTACTAGCTACCCATCAACTAAGGCGGAACACATTAAAAAGTTCACGGAGATAATGAGAGCCAGACTTCACACAGTTGGAGGAAGAAGTTGTTTGGTAGCTAAGTTGTGTCCAACTCGTCTGTGACCCCATGGACTGTAACCCACCAGGCTCCTCTGTCCATGGGATTCTCCAGGCAAATATCCTGGAGTGAGTTGACATTTCCTTATCCAGGGGATCTTCTAGACCTGGGGATTGAACTCAAGTCTCCTGCATTGGCAGGTGAATTCTTTACCACTGAGCAACCAGGGAAGCCTGAGAAAGAAGTTACAGATAAACAAAAGGAAAATGCCAGATGACTTCTTTGGCACAAAATTAGAGTAAGAGTGTCAGTATGAACTCAGTTTATTGCAAGATGGGATGTAAGCATATAGGTGCATAGATGGAAACATAGATACATCAATAGGTATATAGACACATAGCTATATAGGCAGATACGTAGACATAATGATGGATATATACATAAATAAGTAGATACTAAATACAAATGTGTGTGTATACAAGGGCTCATATACATACATATATTTCCTAGCTCTTTCCTCTGAGTGAGCCTAGAAGCAGTGACATGCCAGTAATATCAAGAAAACCCAGTCCTAAGATTCTTGTTTCTGAAAACCATTCTCCAGTAAAAGAAATCAATATTCTTTGGAGAAGTGGCTGATTCTCAAGCTGAGGCAGGGAAAACACAAGATAAGACTTAAGTATTTTTGTGGAGCCAGAAAATAAGGAAGAGCTTAAACACACACACCTACACACACACACAAAAGGATGTCAAGACGTGACAGTGAAATATAATGTGAAATCCTGGATGGGATTCTGAAACAGAAAAAAAAAAAAAAGGCATTCGTGCAAAATCTGGGAAGTTCCAAAGAAATTCTGTGTTTTGGTTCAAAGTAGTCGACCAAGGTTAATTTTTTGGTTTTGATCAGTGTCCTGTGGTTATGTAAGATGCTAACATGGGGGAAAAAACTGGGTCAAGGGTGTACAGGAACTCTGTATTATCTTTGTAACTATTATGTTAGTTTAAAATTATTTCAAAATAAGGAAGTTTTTAAATGAGATTAGAATTTTCTATGGAAAGCACTAAAAACACAACATATAGTCATAAGTTGACTGCTCTGTTGTCCTGTTCAAGAATCCATGCGTTTGTAAAGCTTTATACCACAGATATGTTGTACAGAATTTACAGTCAGTTATAATTTTTTTAATCTTACAAAGTTGGAAGCATAGTCTTCATCAGGAACAAAATGCTTTTTATGAGTTTGTTTCTGATGGAAAATCTGATGTGGCTTGTCCTTTCTCCTCTTCATCTTAATAACGTGGCTCATCTGAAATCAGAAGAGTCATCTGTGCTGGTTAGCATGGCTGATTCTGTATTGTAAAGAACCTAAGGAAAGGGTAACCAAGTGATGAGAAATACCACAAATGGGCCCCTTCAGCTTGTCTGTGGGCCACACTTTGCAGCCTTTTTTGTTCCTCGTCTCCTCACTGTTGTGTTATCCCTATCATTTGAGTACAGGTGTCCAGTACTAGGCCGTGGGGCCACAAAGAGTCCTGCCCTTAATTAAAACTTGTCAGCTTAATAGAGGAGAGATACACAGACATAGGGAGCCTTAGTGTGAAGCCCTGAGCCCTAGGGTGGAAGACCCAAAGAAGGAAGATGTGCCTCCCTCAGGTTGGAGGCAGGTCGATAAGATGTGTCTAAAAATAATGAATCAGATTTTATTAAGAAAGTGGGGAAACACATTTCATATAAAAGAAATAGCAGGTACCAAACTGCAGAAATAAAAACGCATCTATTGCTTGAAAATGTTATTTTGATGAGACAGTCTAAAATAATGTTTAGAAGCTGAAGTTCTGGGGACTTCACTGGCAGTCCAGTGGTTAAGAATCCACCTTCCAAGGCAGGGGACATGGGTTTGACTCCTTGTCAGGGAACTAAGATCCCACCTGCCACAGGGCAACTAATGCTATAATGAAGACTGGCATAGCTTCCCCCTCACCCAAAAAGAAGCTGAAGTTCTGGAACCTCAAAGATTGTTGCCAAACCCCAGTGAGCACCCCTTCTAGCTGTGTGACCTTTGGGAACAGATTTGAGCTCCTTGGTCCTAGGGGTCCTCACCTTTAACATAGCAGAACTAATGGTACTTATATCAGGGGGCTGAAGTACTTATGTTGAGGACTAAAGCATGTTAGTAAATGAGGCGATGAACAGGGTTCAGCAGAGGATCTGCACACGTTTACTACTTCAAGTAGCCATTGTTATTCTGAGAAATCATCCTAGAGGAGATGGTTTTGGAAAGCTGTATTATAATTAACCAAGTGTGGAAGGAAAGTGTATTGCAAGTGTTGGGAAGGTATATGCTAAAGCAGGAACCAGAAATAAAACTGTGGGGCAAACATACAAACCAGTATTGTTAGAGAGTAAGGGCAAGGCGTGAGGGGATGCTTTAAGCCATGGTGATATCAGAATTTCTCCTCTGCATAACCAGTCCATCCTAAAGGAAATCAACCCTGAATATTCATTGGCAGGACTGATGCTGAAGCTGAAGCTCCAATGCTTTGGCCACCTGACGCCAAGAGCCAACTCATTGGAAAAGACCCTGATACTGGGAAAGGTTGAGGGCAGGAGGCGAAGGGGGTGACACGGGGTGAGATGGTTGGATAGCATCACTGACTCAATGGACATGAGTTTGAACAAACTCCAGAGATGGTGAAGGACAGGGAAGCCTGGCATGCTGCTGTCCATGGGGTCGCAAAGCATCTGACACAACTGAGCAGCTGAACAACAAAGAGCAACGCAATTGATAATCCTTGAATCCTTGAAGATTTAGAACAAGACGGTGTTTCTTCCTTAGCTGTTCTGTAAGAGCGATTTAAAGGGACAGGATGAAGATGGAAACCCAGCTAGGAGGGCGAAAGGGGTGACCGTGAGCAGTTTTAACCTGGTCAACCAAGTGATCACTTGACTCACCAACCTGGAGCTGCTGGTGGCTCCATCAGGAGCAGAGCCACTGAGGGTGGGAGAGACCCGGGACTCAAGAGACAACGCGGGGAAGCCATTGCAGAGGAGCCGAGTAGATGGTAAGCAAGTTTCAAGAAGCAAGTTTGAAAAAGAAGGGACAAGAGAGAGGAACACAAGCTCAGGAAAAATGTGTGCTTTTCTCTGTTTTTTTTTTTTTTTTAGCCACACCTTTCAGCATGTGGGATTTTAATTCTGCTGCTGCTGCTGCTAAGTCGCTTCCGTCGTGTCCGACTCTGTGTGACCTTATAGGCAGCAGCCCACCAGGCTCCCCTGTCCCCGGGATTCTTCAGGCAAGAACACTGGAGTGGGTTGCCATGTCTTTCTCCAATGCGTGAAAGTGAAGTCGCTTAGTTGTGTCCGACCTTTTGCAACCCCATGGACTGCAGCCCACCAGGCTCCTCCGTCCATGGGATTTTCCAGGCAAGAGTACTGGAGTGGGGTGCCATTGCCTTCTACCAGGGATGAAACCCGTGCCCACTGCATCAGAAGCATGGAATCCTAACCCCTGGACCACCAGGGAATTCTATTGTCTCTATTTTCATTTTTTAAACCAAGATTCTTGAGAAAATAAATCAGTCCACACAGTGAAGGAGAAGAAATTGGAGCGAGTGGGAAAGGGTGAGGTGGTCCCTGCCTGAATGGAGGAGGGGGTCTCCAGCATGCGTGTTACCCCCTCTTCATTTAGCCCCCTCACTGAGATGAGACCACTTTCATGTCAAGCAGGCAGTTGCTGGGGCTTGGTGATAACTTTAGTTTTTATACCACATTTCCCTTGAGTAATTCAAATTACAGGCAATATGCTATCTCACTTATATATCTGGCATTTATGTAAAAGAATGAAGATCCTCATTTTTCATTTGAGCACACTGAAATCCAAAGCAGCTAAGGGATTATAGAACAAAACCAAAATTTAAATCTACATCTTCTTACTTTTTTACTGATAGAAAAAAAAGTACTGACTTTTTACTGACTATGCTATCTCCAACATTTTCTTAAAGCAAAATGGGGAAGATAGTTGCGCACAAAAATACATCTTCTGAATTCACTTGGGTCTGGATTTTTTTTCCCTATTCATCTTGTGACAAGAACAAGCATCTAGTTGACATGGAACTCTAATATAATTTCATTTGAAGTAGAGAAAAAAAAAAAACAACCTGCATTTTTTGATCATAATAAACCTGTTTCTGTGACTCAGTAAATTCCCTGGTGGAAACAACTGTGTCCTGGTTGAATAACACAAGACAGATAAAAAGTTCAAGAGAGAGGTGTTTGGGACCTAGAGGAAAAAATGCACAAAAGCAAAGTCTGTTCATTACTGCTGTCTCAAGGAAACCTCTCATTCCATTAATAGGATTTTAAGGGACAATAATATTAATATAAGGAAAACATCCATTCAGCATAATTTGGTTTTCTAGCTTTTTAATAGTTTTCTGTTAGTAAGTTGCTAACATTTCCTGCGAGCTTAGTCTTGTTGGAAATAGTACCTCTATTACTGCACAAAGAACTTTCTGCAGGATGTTTAAAGCCTATAAGTTCTTAGGTTCAGAGCAAGTTCTTTCAAGAGCATGAAAGTGAATGAAATGAACCGTGCAGCTTAGGGATGTCATTGCTGTTGTTCAGTCACTAAGTCAAGTCTGACTCTTTGTGAGCCCGTGGACTGCAGCAAGCCAGGCTCCTTTGTCCTTCACTATCTCCTGGAGTTAGCTCAAACTCATGCCCATTGAGTCGGTGATGCCTCCAACCATCTCACGCTCAGCCGCCCCCTTCTTTTTGCTTCGGTCTTCATCAGGGTCTTTTCCAATGAGTAGGCGCTTCACATCAAGTGGCCAAAGATTTGGAGCTTCAGCGTCAGTCCTTCCAGTGAATATTCAGGGTTAATTTTCTTTATGACTGACTGATAGAGACATTAATAAAAAACCAACATGTTTGATCAATACTGCCAATAGAGCATCTGCAGTTTGGGTTGTAAAAATCACAAAAACAAAATAGCCAGAGAAACTTCCTTGAAGACTAGCAGTTTGTGCTTTAGGAAGAGTCTCCATTCTGAATTACTGAGTCATGTATCAAGCCAGAAAAGCCAGCAAAAGCCGTCATGGAAAGAAGCAAAGAGAATCCCTCTTTGATTTACTCAGGTGACACAGAGGAGCCTTCCTCCAGACTGAGCAAAATCTGGTCCTTGTTCATATCTGGAAGAGCCACGAAATACTCTTCAGTTACATTAACCCTCAGATCTATCCACATTTTTTGAGCCAGCATGAACTAGATTTTCAAATGAGATGCTTCCCCAAGCCTGAATGCTTTTAAAATTGTTTTCTTTTAGAAAATCACACCAAAAGTTAGGGAAAAAAATTTTATTTAATGTAATCCTTCAATTCAGTTATTTGTTGCTGCATTCAGACAGGCAATGAAACCGAATAATGCTTGAATATTTTAACAGAAGAAAGCCCAGGCTGAAATACAGAAGATTTAAGCGATGAGGCAGAACAGGGTATGTGTTATGCAGACCAATTACTCCCAACTCTCTTGAGAAGCACAAGTAAAGGAAAAAGGCTTTCAGCCGCCCAATGTGCAATGATATCTCAGCAAGACAGATGCCGAGCCATAGAATAGCGCTGAGCTGAGATGATTTATATATTTTTTTAAAGCTCAAGGTTTGAAAATTTTTTCCTTTGATTCTAATTTCCTTTCTGCAAAATGTCTTTTTTTTTTTTCTTCAAATCATGTGAGTCTGTTGCAAAGCTATCATGTAGTCTATCTGCTCCAGCCAGACTTCATGCTCAGTTGAAACCATTATAATGTCCTTCCTTTGGACTGTTCTTTACATTAGGTTTTTCAATATAGAGGGAAAAAAAATCCTGGAATTCTTTGTGCTATGTTTCTTCCGTTCAAGAATCATAATCTTTGAAATAATTTTTAAGTGGAAATTTACAATTGCAAACACTGTATGCTGAGGTCTTTTATGATATAGTATAATGATCTTAGATTGTTACCCCGTATATCCAACATAATCCATATTATTCACTCATTTGCATCAAGGTAAATTTAATTTTGGAAAATCTGTGCTTACATGCAGAAGGGGAAAGAAGTTGGATAAAAGCTAGAATACCATTTTATCACATATTTAAAAGCTTTACAGTGGCTTCAAAATACTATGAAACACATCCCTTTATCCTGGCTGCCTCATCCCCCTCACTGCCCATTCCTTCCACATACGCACACCCTCTAAACCCGTCTTACGCTTTCTTCTTCTTTTTATGTTTTTGTAGCTCTGTCCTGATCATGGGCTAGGGAAGAAGAAATGGTCAAGGTAATGGAGGTTAATAGCAGTGAAGTAAGAATTAAATGATTGTGCTAAAATGCATTATCTGGTCTTAAAAATAAAAAACACACTTTCTACTTGACTGTAATATACTTATGCATGGATGTGTGCTAAGTCACCTCATTCATGTCCAGCTCTCGGCGAGCCTGTGGACCGTAGCCTACCAGACCCCTTTATCCATGGGATGCTCCAGGCAAGAATCCAAGAGTGGGTTGCCAGGCCCTCCTTCAAGGGATCTCCCCAACCCCACCAGGGATCGAACCCTTGTCTCCAGCATCTCCTGCATTTGGAGGTGGGTTCTTTACCACTAGTGCCACCTGAGAAGCGAAGCAGGCATTTTGCTGAATTTTTACAAAGTGAAGCCTCCCAGCACCCAGTTCATGAAATATTGACTGTTGCTTCGAAGCCCCTCCCTGTAACCAATCCAGTCACCTAGCTTCTCCCTCACCCCAGGATCAAGGCTCTCCGGGTACCAAGCAGACAGACCGGTGCTGCCTGGTGTTTATATTCATGGGATCATTCAGTATGTACTTGTTTGTTTTATCTGGCTTCCTTCGCTCAGCGTTGTACTGCGAAATTCATCCCGGTTTTGTGCTTGGATGTTGTTCGTTGGCTCAGATGTTTCAGTGGATCACCATTGGCTCCTCTCTTCAGGGGCTGATGGGCACATGAGAATGTAAGCTTGGGACTCTTACAGACGACACTGCCGTGGGTTTCGGAGGATGTAGCTGTGCTGGGCATGCACACAGGTCTGGGAGGTGTACGCCCAGGAGAGGATTTGCCGGGCTGCCAGGTGGCCGTCTCTTCATCCTTGTTGATGCTGCTTACCTGGAAACAAGGAGCACGTGGTCCCTGGAGCTCAGAAAGAGGCCCCTTCTCTCGGTAGAAGATTCTCATTAGTGCCTCAGCATGAAAACAGACATGCCCACCATTCCAGCAGCTGCTCACCTTTCTCTATCTTATTTTTTTTTTTAATTTATTTATTTGGCTGCACAGCATCTTAGGTGCAGCACGTGGGATCTTTTCGGTTGTGGCACGCGGGATCCAGTTCCCTAACCAGGGATCAAACCTGGGCCCCCTGTGCTGGGAGCACAGGGTCTTAGCCACTGGACCACCAGGGAAGTCCCTCCTTCTCTGTGTTAATTGCCCCTTTAGGCACATCAATGGGGCAGCAAGGCCTGATAGGCCAAAGGACAGTTGGCAGGATCCTGAAGAGCCTTCTGAGTCATCAAAAGACTTTCTCACCTACTTTTTTTCAGTGTTACAGTGCAATGATCAACTCATGCTGAGTTCAAACCCACTTAGTCACAAACAGTTGTTCTATTTCCACTCTCTAGAAGGTGCTGTAAAAGTAAATTAAAAGTGGAATCTTACCCTTAAGGAGCTGACAAGCTTTGGGAGTATAAATAACTCTAATACAAGTTAGAATGAGATGAGATGCATTTTAAAAACATAGGCATGGGATTATTTTTTAATACTGGTAATCTACATGTATTAAACACTGTATTCTAGGATATTTGATTAAATGTTGTAAAATATTACATGTAAATTTATTCTAAATCTTCCTCTGTTCATCAGCGGCAGATATACGTTCAGGTTAAATGCCGCAGTCTAATTTTATTCTCTTCTGTAAATCCAGGGACACCTGTATTTCACACCAACAAAGTTATTCAAGTAGTAAATTTTCTGCTTACCTCTCCATTCTTCAGACTATACCTAAAATCCTTCTTTTTTATTTCCCAGTTATCCGCTGGAGAGTTTAGTTCCACCATCTGATCTGTGTAATTATTTATTCAACAAATGACTGTTTAGCTTCCTTTGTGTCAACTATTGTGGCCGACCCCAGATACAGAATAATGGCAAATCCCCATACAATCCTTGTCCTCCAAGAGTTTCCAGTCTCAGGAAGGACAGAGAGACCGTTCAAGTCAGACACCCTAAGTTCAAATGATGCTCCATGTAGTGGTTTTCATGGTGTCCCCCGCAAACTGATGTCCACCAGGAGCCTCAGAAGGGGACCTTATTGGGAAATTAGATTTTTGCAGGTGTAATCAGTTAAGATTATCCTGGTTTAAGGTGAACCCTGATTTCAGTGGTCGATGTCTTCATAAGAGAGAAGAGAGGGAGATTCCGGTAGAGAGACAGGGAATCACACAGGCCAAGCGGGACAGGGGGAGAGGCTGAAGTGACGCAGCTTCAGGCCAGGAAACACCGGGGGCGGCCAGGAAGCTGAGAGTGAAGGAAGAGGGCTTCCCCGGCATCTTCAGCGAGGGCATGGCCTTGCTATTCCCCTGACTCGGGACTTCAGCCTACAGAGTGCGGAGAGGATCAATTTTTGTTGTTTTAAGCAATTTGACAACTTGTTACCACAGTCCCGGGAACCTGGAACAGTGTGTGTTAGGTTGAAGCAGAAGAAATCACTGATTTCATCGTTTGCCTTGATCTACACCAACATGGCGACTCCATGTGGTCCTACCCGGTGTGCTCTGGGCTTTTGAGGGGAAAATCTTGGTGACGAGAGAAAGCTTCTTGGGGAATTGCTGATGGAGCTGAAATTAGAAAAGCAATTCATGCAACAAGAGAGAAAAGGGAGGAGAGGAGCTCCCAGGGCGACGGAGGCTCTGGGTCAGAGGCCAGGACACTTTGGAGGAGCCGAGAGAGGCAGGCAAGAGCGGAATACAGTGTGGGCCAGGGCCAGGTGAAGGCTGGACAGGTGGGGACAGGTAAGGACAGGTCACAGCAAGTCGGCTGCTGAAGCCTAAAGCTGACAGTTTTGTTTGAGAGCAGTGGACCAATGCCGAAGGGTTTAAGCCAGAAAAGGAGATGACTGTGACCGCAGGTGTGGGATGGATTTGAAGGAGCCAAGCCACACACGGGGTGACTGGGGGAGGGTGGGCGGGAGCCAGGGGGTGCTTCTGACCAGGGGATCACCAGTGGGGATCCGGAGAATGGGCCAGCTGAGAGGGGTTTAGGAAAAGAGCTCCATGTTTTTGTTCTGATGGCATATCCTGTTTAATATACCATCTGCCCTTGTGTCTCTTTGAAGACATTTAATTCTCATAAAAGATGCATCCCAGTCCCGGCAGGCCTACAGCTCCAGTGTTGACTAATGTGATCACGTGTAGCAATTCTGCCGCCAAGAAGTCTCTAGAAGGAAAAGCAGCACCTGCTTTATTTTTTTTTCTAATTTCTCCCTTTGTTCCTCACCTTGTGTTCACAACACTTTGTGTATGACTCAGCTGGAAGGGCTATTATATTTTATTGTCATTATCTATTTCTATAACTGTCCGTTATCATGCGGGCTGCGTGAGAGCACATAATGTATCTTAGTTATCTTTCTGTCTCCAGAGCTTAGCATGGAACCTGGCCTATGGGATTTGATTTGTAAGTGACTGCATCGATGTGTAAATAAATGAGTCAGCAGTCGCATGAATTAAACACTTTGTTTCTGCTCTGTCTTCTCAGCCTGTCTTTGGCCCTTTATAATTGCCTTCCTCTCTGGTCTGAGTTAACATATTAGCTGTCTTTCTTTTCCCCTGGGTGCTCTACTTACCACTACAAATATTTTTCTATGAGTTGTGCCAATAAACTTTTGGAAAACACGCCTCTTGCTCATGTGTCTCTGTTTATATATGGAGCCGTTTTTCTGATTGCCTGCATCTCCCGGAAATGCTAGCAGGGTTTGTTCTGCACCTTTGGGAGCTCATTCTTCATCACTGTTGTTGTCATAACCTTCAGATTACTGAGAGCGTGCTGTGCTCAGTGTCCCAATCAGGGAGGGAAAAGGCGGTGAACAGTGGTGGCCTCTTCCCTAAATGATCCAGCGCCAAAGACAGAGAGTCAAAGATGACTCACAAAGCTATACAAGATATACAAATGGGTAAGGCAAATATTCATATTATATAAAACCAAAATGCAAGAATAGTTCCTTTAGTGGTTATGCAATCAATAAGTCATGTCCAACTCTTTGCAACCCCATGGGCTGCAGCACAGCAGGCTTCCCTGTCCTTCACTATCTCCCAGAGTTTGCTTATACTCATGTCCATTGAGTCAGTGATGCCATCCAACCATCTCATCTGCTGCCCGCTTCTCTTGCCCTCAATCCTTCCCAGCATCAGAGTCTTCCCCAATGAGTTGGCCCTTCGCATCAGCTTCAGCATCAGTCCTTCCAGTGAATGTTCAGGGTTGATTTCCTTTAGGATTGACTGGTTTGACTTCTTGCTGTCCAAGGGACTCTTGGAGAAAAAAAGGGCACGTTTCCCAAACTAGGAATCAGGACATAGAATCTCCCTACGGGCTCACAAGCAGCTGGACAACTGAACCATATATGGCGTTGGACTTGGGATGTCCCTCGTAATGCTCATGGTCTTTCCGGCCAGTTTGGTTATCCATGCATGGTAGGAAGGAAGAGCTGCCACCTCCGTTGTCTTTACAAAGGCTTCCTTGGCCTCTCATGTTCATCTTTCCACAAACCCAGAACAGACTGCCATTATAAAGTAAAAGCATATACCCCACAAGGGATAAGAAGTAGCTTTTGAAACTTACTTCCCTAACCCCACCAAGAAAGACTGCCTGAATTAAAGTTACTTTTTGACCTCTCAGCTCAGCATGTGTAATGTAAATCCTCATTTTCCGTGAAACCTAATCTGTAGAAATATAAAAACAAACTAATAGAAGTAGAAATAAACAAATAATAAAACCACTTGCTTGTTAATCCCCAGATAGCTCACGGCATGTAACTGAATAATTCCCGAGCATCTTTAGAACTGCATAGAAAACTCTGGCTCTATGTACCGAATGTGTTGTTTCCATTTTGAGTTTTTCTTTCATTAATCTGCTAAACTAAAAATGATCAATTTCCTTGACGTTTTCCCTCTTTCAAACATTACCCCTTGAGATTTCCATTTCTATTTTTTTTTAATTCTTTTGATTTCTAGTTCCAGCACACATATTTATAAAACGTTTTGCTGTTTAACTATGTTAGTGAAAATGTCAGTCAGCAATTTAAAAAATCATGTTTGGTATGGAAAGGGGATTATGTTTCAGGGTAAAATAAAAATTTTTCTTCTAATTTTATTTTTTCTGGTTTAGTTTTGGTTCGGTTTTTGTTTTCTGTGCGCAGACTTTGAATACTTGGTGGGGCTTTACTGCCACCTGCTGTTTCTTCATGTAATAACTCATTGTTCCTTTGATTCAAATGTTGGGATAGACTGTGACATATAGAGTCCCCCCTTTCCTCTTATTTTTTCCTTAGTTAAAGCAAAGTGAAGCAAACGCAGATACCAAGGAAAAGCTCCCGTTGCGACTTCGCATCTTTGAAAAATTTCCGAACAGACCGCAAATGGTGAAGATCTCAAAGCTTCCTTCAGATTTTACAGTTCCTAAAATCAGGTATTAAAGTATTTCGTTACTTATCTATCTCAAATACCCTGTAAAACATTCATCTTAAGTCTGATTCATCCCTTTCAAACTCGTGTGGGCGTGGCTTCTTTCTAAGTTATTATCCATGTTACTACTCTGTCTTCCTCTCTTAAAAATCATTGATCCCTTTAAACAACACACCCAGAGCAGAGTCACCTGTGTTAGCCCGGGCAGGAAGACTGCCGACCGACCCCTGCTTCTGCCTGAGACCACTCCTCGGGAATTTGGCATCCCAGGGAACTGGTGCAGGTGGTCCAACTTGCAAAGATGGTGTGTAGGCAGACACTGGCCTCTGACCCTCAACCATGTCAGGATAAACTTGCCTCTGAGACCCTTCTGAGTTCAACTAAACGGAGAAATGACCACCGGCCAAGTTTCTGGATGACTGTGACAGCATTTGTTTAGAATGCCATGTCTGGGTACAATATACTTTGTCTCCCGGTTTTTTTTAAAAGAGGAACCATGGCATTTTATACTCATACTAATATGATTTTATACCACCTTTGCCATCAGGTTAAACACTTATACTGCAGATGCTTCAAAACAGTTATTTTTAATGTTTAAAGGAAAGTCTTCCAGTTCTAGCTCAAAAATTACAAATATAACTAGAATAATGTCAGATATGACATTTTTATGTAACTACTTTTACAAACAATTCTATGGGAAGGTTATAAAAGTATGAGACTGAAAGTCATGCCATAAATTTAAAATTCAAATCAAAATGTATTTGCACTTCTGATTTAAAAAAAAAATACAAAGTATATAAAAGAGTCATAAATTAGACTCAAGATTAGCGGTTATTTGAAAAGATGTTATTTGAATTCTCCCCATGCTTTGGAGATCAGGTGAAGTTTCATTTGAGTTATTTTTAGTCCTTAAGTGTAAAATTATCTCTCAAGGATTCTTATGATACGTGGAAATTCAGAGAGATGAACTAAGATCTTATTACCACAATAAGATTCCAAAGATACCATTAATTACTGAATATTGTTGCATAAAAATAATTTTAGGGACATGACTTTTAAAAACAGTAATGACTGAAGATGCAGGAATTTTTCTCTAAATTAAACATTTTGCAAATAATATTTTCAATTAAATCTAAACACCTCTTGGTCTTATTTTCTATGCACTTGTCTATGAACATGTCTTATTTTCTATGAACTTTTGTCACGTCTTTAACTTAACTCAGGCAAATGTGTGCTTGCAGAATGCCATCCCAGCCCTTGCTCCATGTCGTTAATAATGCTTGATGTGTGTGTGCTTCTTTTGCAAAGGGAAAGTTTCATGAAGCAGTTTATTGATCGCCAGCAACAGGACACCTGCTGCCTCTTACGAAGCCTCCCGTCCACGTCTTCCTCATCCTGCGATCACGCCAAACGGTCTGCGATTGAGGACAACAAATACATTGACCAAAAGGTAAGAACCACTGTCTCAAACAACCAGATTTTTCCTTAAGCCTTTTTTAAAGGAAAGGGCTTCCAGGTGGCTCAGTGGTCAAGAATCTGGCTGTCAAGGCAGGGGATGTAAGGGACACCAGTTCGCTCCCTGAGTCGGGAAGGTACTCTGGAGGAAGAAATGGCAACCCACTCCAGTATTCGTGCCTACTAAATTCCATAGACAAAGGAGCCTGGCGGGCTACAGTCTAGGAGGCCGCAAAGAGTCCGAGGTAGCTGAGCAAACGAGGGATGGGGGTGTTAGAGAAAAGAACCATGGCACACAACTGGGTCCTGAAATCCTAATGTCTCAGGAGAATAATGAGGAAAATAATTTTAGTGTTTGAAGAGATCATTAAACCTAACATTTATAAATTTGGAAATTTAAAATTCGCATTTCTACAAGTCAGCTTTTGAGCCAGGACGTGTGACAGCTGCATGACTTCTGGTAGGTGGACAGTGTCCCCATACCTGCAGGTTTTCATGTGCAGAAGGAAGGGCTCTGAGCTCTCAAGTTCAGCCCAGGTTTAACAGTGGCCTGTACACTGCTTTCTGTAAGAGACCATACTTATTCCAGTTGTTATACCAAGGAGACTAACTAGAGCAAGCGTCTCCAAAATTAGTCCCAATGACCACCATTTATTGAGTTTACTAAGGCCTGTGGCAGGTATGATCTCTAGGCACATTATCTTATTCATGTTCTGATTTACCTATGTCTTTATCATTTGGGTTTCCCTGGTGGATCAGATGGTAAAGAGTCTGCCTGCAATGCAGGAGAACTGGGTTCGATCGCTGGGTCAGGAAGATCCCCTGGAGAAGGGAATGGCAACCCACTCCAGTATTCTTGCCTGGAGAATCCCATGGGCAGAGAAGCCTGGTGGACTATGGTCCATGGGATTGCAAAGAGTTGGACATGACTGAGTGACTTTCACTTATCATTTGAAAAGTAGATAGGGAATTGTTTCCCAAATTCCACAGTTAGAAAATGAAAGATGGATCACAGAGTTTGTGAAAGAGATTACTCAGTAGAGTTTGCGAAAGCATCTAATTCAATTGCATGTATTTCCCTTTTGGAACTCCTAGCTTCTCTTTTAACCCTTTAAATTATTGCCGCTGTTTTTCTGCGGCTTACCATCAAATAGAGTAAGTCCTCTACATACAAACAAGTTCTGTTCCAAGAGTGCACTCGAAAGTCTGGTTTGTTCTTAAGCCAACAAAATTAGCCTTGGCACCCAACTATCACAGTCGGCTGTATTGTACTGTATTATAATAGCTTCATGACACTTTTCACACATAATACATAAGAAGCAAACACAAAAAATAAAGAAACACTTTTAATCTTACAGTACAGCACCTTGAAAAGTACAGTAGTGCAGTACAGCAGCTGGCACACAGGCTGGCATCGAGGGGGCAGGCAGGAAGAGCTCCTGACTGGAGGAGGGAGAGGGGTGGGAGACAGTAGAGCTGGAGGGTTGTCAGGGGTGGGAGATGGAGTGAGAGGGTCACTCATGGCCAATGCTGATGAAACGCATGCTGGAATCTTCAATCGTGGTCAACTTGAAGGTTCATTTATAGGGGACTTACCGTTTATACTTCTCTATTATTACGTGGACATAAAATACCAATTCCTTCAGGCTCCACGATTCTCTGTTTCTCCCCATTCTCCAAACGTTACACTTCAGAGGATGTTTACTTATTCCTCTTCTCCTTTTCTCCCATCCCCTCCCAGAATGAAACGAACTTCGGCCCTTTATCACTCCCCCAATTCCCCCATTCTCTGCTGTAGTTTAGTGATTTTATTCTCAATGATGATGACGATGGGGTTTCCCTGGTGGCTCAGACAGTAAAGAATCTGCCTGGAGTGCAGGAGACCTGGCTTCAATCCCTGGGTCAGGAAGATCCCCTGGAGAAGGGAATGGCAACCCACTCTGGTATTCTTGCCTGGAGAATCCCATGAACAGAGGAGCTTGGCGGGCTACATTCCATGAGGTCACAGAGAGTCGGACACGACTGAGCGACTCACACACACATGATGCTGATGTCAATTTATTTTGTAGTGTGTTTCTTCTCCAGGCTTCCCAGGTGGTACTAGTGGTAAAGAACCTGCCTGCCAATACAGGAGACGAAAAGAGATACAGGTTCAATCCCTGGGTTGGGAAGATCCCCTGGAGGAGGGCATGGCAACCCACTCCAGTATTCTTGCCTGGAGAATCCATGGACAGAGGAGCCTGGCAGGCTGTATACACGGGCTTGCAAAAAGTTGGACATGACTGAAGTGACTTTGCACGCACATGCACAGACTTATACTCTTTTTGCTAAGTCACTTTAGTCGTGTCCGACTGTGTACAACCCCATAGATGGCAGTCCACCAGCTCCCCCGTCCCTGGGAGTCTCCAGGCAAGAACACTGGAGTGGGTTGCCATTTCCTTCTCCAATGTGTGAAAGGGAAAAGTGAAAGTGAAGTCACTCAGTTGTGTCCGACTCAGCAACCCCATGGACTGCAGCCCACCAGGCTCCTCTGTCCATGGGATTTTCCAGGCAAGAGTACTGGAGTAGGTTGCCATTGCCTTCTCCATGTACTCTTTTCAAAAAGTTCTTATTAATTTTTTCATGTCTCTTTCCCCATAGTTATGTTTACTGAGTATTGTGTACATGGCATAGAAGCAGAAACATTTCTATGTTGATGGATGAGCCACTGAAAGGATAATGGCCTGATTTCAGCCGATCAGTCTGAAATTGCACTTTACATACAAAAACACAGATTGCCTTATTTTCTAAATGTATTTTGGAAGTGGACTTTGAGCCAGAGAATGTGCAATGAAGCCCCAGTCTGGGCTGTGATTATGACCTGCCCTTTCCAGGAAGGATCCTGAGAGCTGATATCGTTAGATGCCCAACTTGCCAAATCCACAGTTTGCATGTTTTTAAATCCCTGCTAATGATATCCATTGGAAATATCAACACAAAATCGAAATCTTATTCTCTGAAAATGTATTTTCCCTTTGCGAGGAAACATGATGTCTCTCACGTTTCCTGAACAGACTATTTCAAAATAGGTGAGAAAAAATAAAAGATTGACGTGGGGGTAGGCTGGAGGGTGGGGGAGAAGGGGCATCTGAAGGGAATTTGGGACATCTGTGAGCTCACCATCATCCCTGCCTCCCTGGGTGATCTCCACCTCAGGTTAGGTCGAGGAATTTCAAATGCCATCTCTGATCTGTTTCATGTCCTTATGTGTTTGTGGCTTCTTTTTATATTCTTGCTTAACTGTTACTTTTAACTATCTTACAAGTAAGAAAACAATTCTAGCCTTATTCTATAACCTGAGTCCTCTCATAATGCCCTAATATGTAATGAAGTAGCAAAGAGCCTGATCCTCGGGGGATCCAAGTCCCTCAGCTCTAAAGGGACTGGAACCTTTGGGAGACTGCAGGCGGTCCCCATCTAGAAGTTCGGTTGATTCAAACACACAGTACATGGTCTTATACACGGAAAACCATCAGCAGTGCCTAAGTTGCCCTTCATCCCTCATTGGCCATATGTAGATGAACTACAGTTAGAACAATATCATTCATCTTTCACAGCCTTCAACATCTGGCAGGTGGCCCGTAGGGACCACGGTTCATCTGTTCATCTCAGCAGTAGCTAGCTATGCTGTTGTGACAGCGGGGAAAAAAAAAAAAAAAAGACTTCCCTGGGTGGCCACCCATTCTTAAAGCTCTGACTTTCCTTAGGTTTCTAGGAAAGCAAACTTAATTCTTTGAAGATTCACTGTTTCCAGCTTACACTCCTGGTGCTGTTCATAAATACTTAGGATCTGTCATCCTTGAGGGCTTTGGGCCAGGGAAACCCGATTCAGAAAATCCCACTTAATGAATTGCAGTGATAACAAATTAAGAGAAGTGTTTAGAAATCAAGGAGAAAGTAATCTGGAATCTGTATTTTTAGGATTTTGTTTGTCTTTTAGCTGTGCTTTGCAGCTTCTATGATCTTAGTTCCCCTACCAGGGATCGAACCTGCGTCCCCTGCATTGGAAGCACAGAGTCTTAATCAGTGGGACACCAGGGAAGTCCTTGGTATCTGTTTTTTTTTAATATGGCAAACCTTTTTTATTTTTCTTAAGAAACCTCTAAAAGCTGCTTAAAAACAAAAATATACAAACACACAGCAAAATTCCTGAACAGAGTGTTTCTCAGCAAGTGCTTGTAAATTTCTGTTACATTCCAGCTGCCTTTAGAAATGCCAATCAGTGTCCAGTGGAGAGCAAGGCCCAAGGCTCTGTGTGAAGAAACTCCCCCGGGGGTTGTTTTCCCCAAAACAAGTAAGAAATCAGAAGAAAATGAGAGGCTGGCTTCCAGTGATTCTCATACAGTGAACCAAGGAACAGGAGAGTATTAATGAAACTTTTCTCCTAACAATTACCTGTCAGGAGAAACTTCGGACTCCCTCTGCACTAGAGCAGCTTACTTTTTCTTGCCAAAGAACACTGAGTCCCCAGGAACCTAGAAATCACAAGTTTAGGGGAAGACCTGACAACCAAAGCCAGGAGGGGTGAGGGTGGGTGTGTGTGTGATTAGACAGTGCAAGAAAGCAAAAGCGCATGTCAGGCAAGATTTTCCCAAGTAATTACCCTGGCTTTGAACAACTGTAAGAAATTCCCATGGCAACCTCACTTTGCAGAGACCATGTTTTTTAAAATAGCCCTGTTTGATTACTTTTATCACATAGTTTAAAAATACCTGTTCTTCTCCACAAGCAATGAGCAAACAAAAATCTAACATCTTTAAAGCTGTTGTGTGGCTTAGTCAAATCCTAAAGGAAAAAGACATCAGTGTGGTCCCACTTTTCCCTTGGGGTGAATGTCCTTCCGAACCCCATAGAAATGGGTTCCCAAGTGCCAGTCCCCACATCTCTTGAGTGAGTGAGTGAAGTCGCTCAGTCGTGTCCGACTCTTTGTGACCCCACCCCCATGGGAATCTTCAAGGGGTTCCCTTTCTTTCCAATTAAAGGATAAACCTGCAGATCTTGAAGGATTCTCTCGTTTGCAAGCAGTAGGAAATCAGGTAGCAGTTTTCTACTCATTTTTCGCCCCTGTATTATTGAAATTCTAAGGAAATCAACCCTGAATATTCATTGGCAGGACTGATGCTGAAGCTCCAATATTTTGGCCACCTGACGGGAATAGCTGGTTAATTGGGAAAGACCCTGATGCTGGGAAAAGATTGAAGGCAGGAGGAAAAGGGGACGACAGAGAATGAGATAATTAGATAGCATCACGAACTCAATGGACGTAAATCTGAGCAAACTTCAGGAGAGAGAGAAGGAGAGGGAAGCCTAGCGTGGTGGAGTCCATGGGGTCATAAAGAGTTGGACACAACTTAGTGACTGAACAACAACAAATTACTGAAACTAAACCCTCTATTTCCTGAGTAGAGTGTTTGTTAATAATCATAGCAATAAACTGAGACGTGAACTTGGCTTTCCAGGAGACCTGTTAGTAAGAGCAACCCACTCAGTGCTCAGAACTGAATCATCTCATCAAAGTCAAGGTCTCCGCCATGGCTGGATCCGAGAAACTGCCTCTGATGGAGCTCTCTGATCTTTCTGACCTTCAGCCTTGGCTGGGGCGCCTCTCCTGGGGTCAGAACCTCGTGTCTGGGGAACCCGAGGGCACATCCCAGAGTCATATCAGCATGCGACAGACGGAGAGATGAGGGCTGTCCCAGTGGCTCTGCCCTTCCCAGAACAGTCATTGGAACCCGTGTGATCAAGTCAGTGAGGATTTATTTCTCCAACAGAGATAATGTCTGCTGTCTTCTGCTAAACACATAGAAATGTCCATAATAAGGCTTCGTAATTAATAGCTAACACATGTACAAATGGGGAGGAAAGTGAAAAAAAGTAATTACTGTATTTCGTTTACCGTTTTCATTTCCATAAGTCTTCAAGATTCACTTAGTCTCTCAACAAGCGTTTATGGAAGACCTGTTACTCGTATGGCTCTCCTATGGGCTATGGCAATTCAACAGTGAGTGGGATGCGAATTATGCCCTTGAACTATGCCCTTTAGAATCTTTTAGTCTAATGGGGAGAAACACATGTGAATGGATGAAGGTAGGCTGCTGCTGCTGCTGCTGCTAAGTCGCCTCAGTCGTGTCCGACTCTGTGCGACCCCATAGACGGCAGCCCACCAGGCTGCTCTGTCCCTGGGATTCTCCAGGCAAGAACACTGGAGTGGGTTGCCATTTCCTTCTCCAATGCATGCATGCATGCTAAGTCGCCTCAGTTGTATCCAACTCTGTGCGACCCCATAGACGCAGGCTCCTCTGTCCACAGGGTTCTCTAGGCAAGAATACTGGAGTGGGTTGCAGTGTCCTTCTCCAGGATGAAGGTATATAATCCTTCCTACCAGAGAAGGAAGATTGGGCAATAGAAGAAGTAGGTGCTCCAGGCAGAGGAAGTATTTAAAAAGATAATGGATAGTATATCTGCTGAATGTAACTGATAGTGAGAAGCAAAATAGAACCGTCATTAAGACCAGTAATACTGATTATGTGATGTAGGTGCCAACTCTTATCTAAAAAACAAGAGATCATTGTTATTTTTAAGGTTTGTTACAAGAATTAAATAATTATATGTTAAATGCTTAGCATCATACTGGCATAGTATACGATATGCCTATCACATTGGAGAAGCAAAGTTACTTTAGGGAATTCCCTGGTGATCCATTGGTTAGAACTCAGTGCTTGCATTACCAGGGCCAAGGTTCCATCCCTGGTTGGGGAACTAAGCTCTCACAAGCCACACAGAGTGGCCTAAAAAGAAAAAAAGAGAAAAAAGTTACTGTAATTAAACCATGCCATGAAGTCAGATTAAGCAAGTGCACTTACAGTCATCAACCAAGAAAATTTACTTTTACTTAAATGAACCTTAAGAAGTAGCAACCAAGTTGAGCACAATATATTAGTAACTGATTTATTTTTCTCATTGTCCATGAATCTGATTTTTTTAGGTCTGATTTTTGATGATATTTCATTTGCTACCCACATTGCCTACCCAGTGCCTTTGCCTCTCGAGAAGTAAATTAAGTTGTTCTGGAAAGGTTTACTGTTCACAAAGACTGGTTGATTGCCATCCAGCATTTTATAATTTTCTACATGATTATAGAGTGTTCAGTGATTTGTTCCAGTAACTCCGCACGTACTCGGCCTGATCTATAATTTCCATGGTGAACGTTAACTCACTTTAAAAAAAAAAAAAAAAGAGAGAGAATAGCCTGTTTTCATCTTTCCTGCTTTTACTCTGAAAGAATTTTCTAAAATAATAGCTTAGCAACTCTGTAGTGCCATTCAAACCTCTCTCTGGGAGAAGACTGGAACAGAGCACGATGCTACCACTAACCAGGGGCCTTATTACAAAGATACAAAGTAGTGTGGTCCCGGGGAGGGAAGAAGCGTGTTCATCAAACCCAATATGAAAACCCTGCCAGTTCTCTCTGTGGCATATGAAGGCTTTAGTAGATAATTGATTGCCCACGTATTCACGGTAATAATGGAAAGGAAACAAACAAACAAACAAAATACACCAATTAAATGGAAACTTTTTTTCCATTTTTATTGATCTTTGCAGTATGGTTTTGAACTCAAATTAAAATGCAGTTGCATTTGCATGCATGCTATTTACTTGACAGTCATTTCTTAGGGATTTTATATGCAGGGTGCTCAGTCCTCCTAGATCAAAAAGCACATGCTCCTGCTTTCAGCTAACACGAGAGGAGGGATTCCCTATCACTGATTTTCTTTTTTGCTTAATTGTGTGATCCCTTTTGGTTTGGAATCATCTGTAATTTGTTTGCAGTCCTTGTTGTCGCTAGGTCGTGTCAGACTCTTTTGCAACCCCATGGACCATCGTCCACCTGTGTGTGCGTCAGCCAGCCAGTCGTGTCCGACTCTTTGAGACCCCGTGGACTGTAGTCCACCACACTCCCTTGTCCATGGGATTTCTCTGGCAGGAATCCTGGAGTGGGTTGCCATTTCCTTCTCAGGGGATCTTCCTGACCCATGATCAAACCCGCATCTCCTGCTTTGGCAGGCAGATTCTTTACCACTGAGCCACCTTGGAAGCCCTTCATGCATATTTATTTGGGATCAAATGTAAATCAGCCTAAGGACTTCCCTGGTGGTGCAGTGACTAAGACTCTGCACTGCCAATGCAGGGGGCCTGGGTTTGATCCCTGCTCAGGGAGCTAGATCCCGCATGCTCCAACTAAAGGTCAATAAATAAATAAAAAGTGTTTTTTTAAAGTTAATCAATCTATATTATACATAATATGGAAAGATTTTGATCAAGTGTTTTCAGTACAGTCTCCACATCAGGTTTGAGAGAGCTGATACTAAAACTAAACCTACTTTTGATTTACATTTTGCTGTACTTTTAAAATATTCTTCCCTTTTGCATATAGTTGTCCTTACAAATTTTATTTTCCTTGAAGTCTCAATGTGTTATAGTTGGTGCTCCTGCTGATATTCTTGTTCTTTGGCTCTGAAGTTCAAATACAGGTGAATTGTAATTGGAGACCAAGGGCTGTTCCTTGTACTATCAGAGTGCTGTGGGTTTTAAATTCACAAACAGCTGTTTGGGTAAAAGCATCTGGCATTTTCTCCCAGAATCATGAATCCGCTCATTTTTTAAAAATCTCTGCAGATTTTCAGTCTTTGCCCTTCTGTGTATATATATATATATATATATATATATATATATATATATATATGTTCCTGATTCCCTGGTGGCTCAGACGGTAAAGCGTCTGCCTGCAATGTGGGAGACCCGGGTTTGATCCCTGGGTCAGGAAGATCCCCTAGAGAAGGAAATGGCAACCCGCTCCAGTACTCTTGCTTAGAAAATTCCATGGATGGAGGAGCCTGGTGGGCTACAGTCCATGGGGTCGCAAAGAGTCGGACACGACTGACTTCACTCATATGTATAATGGCCATGAGATCATTTTGCATTTACCTATATAATCTAAATCTACCCAGCATGTACTGTGTTTTATTACTAGTGAGCTCTATATATTGTGCATGCTGGTGTGCTAAGTCACTTCAGTCGTATTCAACTCTTTTCGAACCTATAGACTATAGCCCACCAGGCTCCTCTGTCCATGGAATTCTCCAGGCAAGAATGCTGGAGTGGGTTGCCATTTCCTTCTCCAAGGGATCTTCCCAATCCAGGGATCAAACCCAAGTTTCCAGCATTGCCCACTGAATTCTTTACCACTGAGCCACCAGGGAAGCCCAATTCTGTCCACATACATCTATGTGTGTATTCTAACTTTCATGCCTGTTGTTTTCTTGAGATTCAGAATTTACATTATTGAAATAACTTAAGATCAGAAATCTTGACCCATCATCTAAAACCTCCTTTTTACAAAAGTCACATTTAAGACATTTTTCAAACCTTCCTGACTTGCTAGTACAGTGATATTCACCTTTATGTACATTGTAATAGGTCTATTTTAACCTTGCTACCACTGACACTAGTCACCTTTAATTTTATTTTTTCCTTTCTAAGCATAATGGCGCTTCTACAAAAAAAAAGTTTATTTTATGGAAAAAAACATCTTGCCATACACAGGATCTGTCATATGCACTTTGGGATTAATTTTCAGTTCACAGATGCATGAAAAATTCAAGTACAGATAAATGAGATACCACCTTCAACCTGTGTAATTTTAAGTAATTGCTTATTTCCAATTACTATATTTTATGTAGGAGACTTATTCAATAACGTGGTTCATTACAATAATTATACTACACTTTTCTCGCAGAATGACATTCATCAAGGCTTGCTCAGTGGACCATGGTTTGGGGCTAATGGATGTGTTTTTATAAATGCTTTCCCACTTAATATCAATCTGTCAACATTTTCAAAGTGAGAAAAGAAAACTAAGGCCTCTCAAACTTTTTCCCACTTAGCAACAGAAATGTATTGTTAACGACTCCAAAACAGAAAAGTTAGTTGAATGTTATAATATTTGTGGGTTTCTTTCTCAAATAAATATTAGTGGCTCCATTTTGAAGGTTACTACAGTGAAAGATGGTTCTTCAGATGGAGCACCCCAAAGGAATCTAATAGTCCCTGATAGGCTTGTGTTTACTTCCAGTTGATTAAATAAATTGAATTAATGTTCCAGTTAGCTAAAAGTTGTGATGGATCCCTGATTTTAAAATTCAGTAAATGTGAAATATAAATTCTGCAAACCATCCTGACTCTAATGGGTTAGAAAGGTCATTGATCTCTTTTAATGCTTCATGGTTGTTATTCTGAAAGATCAATTATGCTTATATAGAACAAAGGAAGAATTTGGCTAGTTAAGATTTTGCATTAGGCGTTGGGACAAGTAAGAGCACGTTGTACGTATAAACCAAATCTTTCAACTCAAGCAAACAATGTCTTCTTACAGTAGAGCTTTCAAAATGCTTTTTAATTTTTCTCTTATTTAATACTGCTTTTTAAGTACTTTTAAAATAATATGATACTTTGCATAGACATCATGATATAGTAAAAAACTGTCCAATCCAGAACTCCAATCATAATTCTGCAGTCTATTATCTCAGTAACCTTAGAGAACCTAACTTCTGTGAACCTCAGATCTCTCATCTGTTAAAAAAAAAAAAGAGAGAGAGAGAGAAAGAGAGATAATAATACCTACCTATGAGGAGTAATTTGAAGATTAAGTTTAAAATATGTAATATAGTACCTCACCATATGATCAAAGAGCCAAAGAAATGAATAAGGATTTAGTGGATTTGAAATACTCAGTTTACCAGTTTCATGTTATGACCATTTATACAATTCTTCATTCAGTGACTAAAGAATATACATTCTGATTCAAGAACACGTGAATGATTTATGGAACATGACTTACTACACCATGAAGGAATTCTGAAGAGAAACCAAATCGGTATGTTAGGCATCATTTGACCAACATATAATAAAGTTAGAAACTAAATAATGACTATTAAAAAAAAACAAACACCCACACATTTAGAAATTTTAAAACCACTTTCAAATAACTGAGGGAGTATGGAGAAAACCACAATGGGAAAAAAAAGCATCTAGAGCTGAAAAATAATGCATGTTGTATATATCAAACTTGTGAGAGTAACTAAAGGCATTTTTAGAGGAAAAATCGTGGCCTTGAATGCATATTTAGTAAAGGAATAAGTGCTGACATTAACCTTCCAAGTACTTAACTCAAGTGTTTAGAAAAGAATCAGCCAGCAACACAGTAAGGCAGCAGGGGAGAGATAATAAAGCTAAAAGCAGACACTAATTGAACAGGAGAAAAAGAATCAATAAAAGTGTCAATAGAACTGTGTTCTTTAAAAAGACTAATAGAAGTGATAAATCTGCAAAATTCAACAAGAGAAAATTAAGGAGCCTTCTGGGAAAGTGACAGAGACATTGGCATAGTTTCTTAATCTCCTATAATTCCCACATGAAAATAAACAGGGTGCCTATATAATACACCAAAAGTCTATAAACAATATTTACAACAAACCAAGGTAAGCCACAAACTCTAGGTAAAAGCAGGTTCAGGCAAACTGATAGCCACATATTTTGCATGGTACCTTAGTCTGTAGAAGAAAATGGCAATCCACTCCAGTATTCTTGCCTGGAGAATCCCATGGACAGAGGAGCCTGGTGGGCTACAGTCCATGTGGTCACAAAGAGTCGGACACGACTGAGCGACTTCACTTTCACTTTCACTTTAGTCTGTTTGAGCTGCTATAACAGAATACCACAGACTGGGTGGCTTAAAAGGCAAAAATTTATTTCTCACAGCCCTAGAGGCTGGGAAGTCCAAGATCAAGGTGTCGGCAAAGTCAGCGTTTGCTCCTTTTCCTGAATCAGAAGTGATTGCTTTCTTGCTGTGTCTTCGCCTAGTAGAAGTGGGAAGGACATCTTTTCCTGGTCTCATAAGGACACTCATCCCCTCTTAGGTGCTCTATCTTCATGACCTAATCTAAACCTGATTGCCTCCCAAAGGCTTCTCTTCTAATAGTGTCACACTGGGGTGAGGACTTCAGCGTATGAATCTGGGAGGGAGACAAACATTCAGTTAGTAACATGGGATAGGGAGGAAGCCAAGGTTAGTTACAGGCATCAGATGTTTTTGGGAACAGGCAGATACCCTCTTCCTTCCACATTGAAGGAAAACATCCAGGAGTGGGCTCAAAAATAACAAGAGTGGTCAAGGAGAAAGCAGACCCAGAAAAAACTGGTGCTGGCAGGAGGGAGTGGGAACAACCAGGAAATCCCAGAAATAAAGCTGCCTCATTTGATCGCTATTTACACACAGAAGAGGAAGCTCTGAAATTAGGAGAGAAATAGAGAAATACAGGAAAACAAGTTTTGCCTGAAAATGAGCAACCAAAAACCATCAAAGTCAAGTTCCATAAAAAAGTTACAAGTAAAAGATTACAAGTTAAAAGTTACAAGTATAAAATTATAAGGAAGAAAATGCTGTCCTGTGGACCACGAAAGCTGCCATAAAGACACTCATAATGAGCTCAAACTGTGCTAACTTATTGTAAAATAAGCGAAAAGATGTTGCATATCGCATAAGGTTGGGAGGGCAACCTAAGTAAGAATTAGAACAATTCGTACATAAGGTGCTAGGACTCAGGAAAGAACTGTAAATAAACGCAATGAAGACTAAATTAGAAGGAGCATAACCTGACTGCCTACATCAGTTGATGCTTTAAGAGAAAAAGAAAGAGAAGGAGTGGCAATTCTAAGAAATCAGGGAAAAATGAAGAAAGAGATTGAAATGATTTAAAGGAAATTGGCAGACGGAAGAAACTAAAACATGTCCTACCTCTGTATCTTAGGAGTCCCAAAAGAGGAAAGCCAAAGCAACAGAATAGAAATACTCACATTTTCTGAAATACACAAAGATTTGAAAGTATGTGTTGAAAGCATACATCATTTATCCAAAAACATCAATCATGAATGACCAGAAATAAGACCTATTCCGGAAAAATAACAGGATCTTAAAAAAAAAAAAAACAAAAAACCTAGCTCCAAATAAACAAGTGATTTAAAAAGAAAAGAACATTTAGATTCCCATCAGCCTTTTCTGTAGCAATGCTTTGTGTCAGAAGAAAATAGAGTGACATATAGGGTGCTCAAAGAGAGTGTTTGTGATCTAGGTCTTTTAATAACTAAGAAAACTGACTTTCAAGGTGTAACAACGTATGATGCAAGTAATATTGTGCCCATGAGCCTTTCCTGAGAGACCCTCTAAAGAACATACTGCAGACAAGCATTACTCCAAAAACACTCTGCTGCTGTTGCTGCTGCTGCTGCTGCTAAGTCACTTCAGTCGTGTCCGACTCTGTGCGACCCCAGAGACAGCAGCCCACCAGGCTCCCCCATCCCTGGGATTCTCCAGGCAAGAACACTGGAGTGGGGTGCCATTTCCTTCTCCAATGCATGAAAGTGAAAAGTGAAAGTGAAGTCTCTCAGTCGTGTCCGACTCTTAGCGACCCCATGGACTGCAGCCTACCAGGCTCCTCTGTCCATGGGATTTTCCAGGCAAGAGTGCTGGAGTGGGGTGCCATTGCCTTCTCCAAACACTCTGCTAGATTTCATTATTTCAGGTGCCTGTCAGAATCTTCTGCAGCCAGAAGAGGGCACTGCAGAGCAGCGTGGCTCCGAGTTACCAATGCTTAGAGCCTGTCCTTGCCTGAAAGAACTGTGCAAGGCTTTACTAAAGAAATCAAATAACTAGATCATCCCTGTATAGGCCTTCTTTCTTTGCAGAAAGAAACAACAGTTTCTAAATACATGTCAAGGCTAACAGATATAGATACCTACATAGATCTAGGTAATTCTCTACATCTGTATCTATAGAAGATCTAGGTATCTTTCTTCTGTCAAGAATCTCCCAAAGTTGAATTGAAGTTATTCTATTACAGTATTTATTCTTCCAGCTTATTCTGCTGTTAGTTATAAAATCAGTGCTCAGGGCCTCCTTGGTATGAATTAGAAATGTATTCTGACACTTTTATGTATAAAATAGATAAGTAATAAGGATCTACTGTTTAGCACAGGGAACTCCACTCCAGGCCCTGTGGTGACCTAAATGGGAAAGAAATCCAAGAAAGAGGGGATATATGTATACGTATAGCTGATTTACTTTGCTGTACAGCAGAAACTAACACAACATTGTAAAACAACTGAACTCCAATAAAAATAGATATATTTATTCTGTTTTGTTCAGTTCAAGTTTAAGACAAAGGAGATTTGGAGGCTATTTAGAAATCTTTTAGAAATCTTTGGGCTTCCGTGGTGACTCAGAATCTGAGCAAAGAATCTGCCTGCAATGCAGAGACCCGGTTTCTACCCGTGGGTTGGGAAGATCCCCTGGAGAAGGAAATGGCTACCCACTCCAGTATGCTTGCCTGGAGAATCCCATGGACTGAGGAGCCTGGCGGGCTACAGTCCGTGGGGTCACAAAGAGTCGGACACGACTGAGCGACTAGTACTTTCACTTTTCTTTAGAAATTACAGGCAGTGAGGAAATAATTTTACAAACAATAGAACAGATACTGTCCCCAGTTTCTGCAAAGGTGTCTCCCAACATGAAGAGCACTGTTTTAAGTGTCAGCTGTCCCGTTACAGGGCCTGTAGCTGGGTGATTGCGTTCAGACCATCATCTCACACTAAGGGAAAGACACAGCCACGGCCTGTCTTTGTCGTTTGAAGATGAAACGGGAGTTGGGGGTCCACCGTCCTCTCCTGAAACTCACCTCCTCAGGACCTCCATGGCCTGGGCCCTTTCGTGACTGTGTAAACACCTTCCACTGAGTCTGCTGTCTCCAAAGGGACTCCACTCAATGTTCCTAAGGAGATGTGTGGTTAAATCAATGCCCAAAGTCACATGTCAGTCGAGGGGATAAAATGTAAGAAAGCTTTATGATTTGATCATGCCAAGCAGGCTTTTGTGTGTTACCCTGAAAATGTAATTTTTCAACAAAATGACTTCCACTCTTGTTTCCTTGTCTATACGTTAATTTATTCTCCCAAGAATTCTAGTGAATAATGAAACCAGCTCCATTTTTCATTACTGAGAACAGATGAGCATACTGGCTCTCCTCACATGAGAGAAACTGCCGGTGTGTTCAGTGGTCCTTCCCTTCATGACGGGTCTGCCGTGATGTAGGAAAGTTCTGTCGCTTATGGAGATGTCGTCAGGTTCTCAGTTGTGCTGAGATGACCAGTTCTTCCCCAGCTCTGGCCATATGGCTGGGTGGGTTGACATGACCGCATCTGTTTCCAGGTGTGTCTGCAGACTGGGGCCCTGTGACTTTGTACCTCAAGTTACGCGTCTTTTGTTCAGCAGACCCTGGATGGTCTATCTTTCTCTGAATATAGAGTTGTTCAGTCTCCTGCTTGATCGTCTTACCTCAACTTTGAAACACATCATGCCTTTTAGTATTTCCTCCACTCGCCTTGCTGAAAGGACCACCTCACTCAGCACTTAGAGGGATAGTTTGCGCCAAATTAATCTGCCCTGTGCACACATTTCCAATTTGAATCCTTGACCCACTGCCTCCTTTGCCTGCAGAAATATAACCAGCGTCCAGGCCTAGTACGACTTCTACTTCTTCAGTCGAGTCTCTGCTAACTATTCCAGACACGCCTAGCTCTCCCCTACCCAGAACCTTACCACCCCTTCTCATCTTTCCTACGGTGCATATCACCTAATGCTTTAGTAACTACCGTATCCTGCTTTTTTCTGATAAGCTCACAGCCTTTGCTTCACAGTTACTCCCCTACATACAAACCTTCAAGTTTCAGACTTTCAAAGATGTGAACCTGTGTTCCCATATCCAGTCATGTACATCCGCTCAGGTGTCTGGTGGGCATTGTCAGGCATGTGCACCCTCTACAAGTGAGTGCTTTTCTGCGCCTTGCTGTACAGGACTAGATAGAGTACAGTGGGGCAGTAGCTTATTTCTTGCCTGATCACTGATGCCAGCCCCTGTATGCCAGCTATTGTCCTGTGCTACTGTACTTTTCAAGGTGCGTGCATGCCTGCTCAGTCGCTTCACTCGTGTCTGACTCTTGGCGACCCCACGAACTGTAGCCCGCCAGGTTCCTCTGTCCATGGGATTCTGCAAGCGAGAATACTGGAGGATCTTCCCATGCCTGCCTCCAGGGGATCTTCCCAACTCAGGGATCGAACCTGGGTCTCCTGCATTGCAGGTGGATTCTTAAGCACTGAGCTACTGGGGAAGCCCCACATTTCATGGTACTATACTGTAACGATTAAAAGTGTTCTCTATTTTTTGTGCTTGTTTCTTATGTAATATTTGTGTGAAATGTATTATAAAACTATTACAGTACAGTACAGTACAGCCGATTGTGTTAGATGGGGGCCTCAGCTAACTTTGTTGATTGTTGTTCAGCTGCTCAGTCGTGTCTGACTCTTGGTGACCCCACAGACTGCAGCACACCAGGCCTCCCTGTCCTTCACCGTCTCCCAGAGCTTGCTCAAACTCATGTCCATTGAGTCAGTGATGCCATCCAACCATCTCATTCTCTGTCGTCCCCTTCTCCTCCTGCCCTCAATCTTTCCCAGCATCAGGGTCTTTTCCAATGAGTGCACCTTTGCATCGGGTGGCCAAAGGATTGGAGCTTCAGCCTCAGCATCAGTCCTTCCAATGAATATTCAGGACTGATTTCCTTTAGGATTGACTGGTTTGCTCTCCTTGCAATCCAAGGGACCCTCAAGAGTCTTCTCCAACACCACAGTTCAAAAGCATCAATTCTTTGGAGCTCAGCCTTCTTTATGGTCCAACTCTCACATGCGTACATGACTACTGGAAAAACCACAGCTTTGACTTTGGACATAGTCCAAATGTGTTGGACTTAACGAACAAATTGGACTTATAAACGCACTCTCAGAACAGAACTCATTTGTATATAGAAGACTTACTGTATAACTAGGCTTTTGGAGTCTGGTAAGCAAGACCTCAGGTTCTGAGGAGCTCTGTATCTCCAGTAGTCACTAAAATCGTACTAAGGACTCAGTAAATCTACCCTATTGACCAAAATGAATAGGGCTTTGTCCGAGTACTGTCCATGGTCTGCGCTTCCCCTCCGTGTTCCCGAATTTCCCCAGGCTGCTGCGCCTCTGTCCTCTGCTTCTACCCATTTCCCACCCGCCCTGGCTCCTCTGTACGTGTCACCAAGCACCTTCTGCAACTAGGAAGCTGAGTTTGGGGAGTGTGGCTTCCAGTTTGTAGCCAACTTCCAGGATTGCTTTTCTCGTCCTTCCCCCTGCAATAATTTCATCATTGCAACAGGGAAGAAACCTTTAAAGTTCATCTCATTTTTGTCTTCATGTCTGTAGGCAAAAAAACAAAAAGCTCCTAAACTCATCATTCAGATTAGGACTGGGTCACAGGCCCAGAACCTGAATCAGATGTGATGTGGGTTAGGGAACATTTTACTGAAAGATGGCAATAGGGGTCCAGCGGTCACTGCAATCTTGAACTCTTTGAAGACTGAAAAGCCTGTGTGGTTGGAAGGAGTGCTCAGTCATGTCTGACTCCTTGAGATCCTATGACTGTAGCCCACTGGGCTCCTCTGTCCACGGAATTTTCCAGGCAAGCATACTGAAGTGAGTTGCCCCTTCCTCCTCGAGGGGATCTTCCTGACACCGGGATCGAACCCGCATCTCCTGCATTTCAGAGGGTTTCTTTATCACTGAACTATCAGGGAAGCCAGATGTAAGGACATTTTATTACCAGTGAGCACAGCCAGTGTGTTGCCCCCATAGCTGTGACATGTGGCTGGAAAAGCTTGTTTGCAATTATGTTCAAATAAAGTAGGGGTAGAAATTAAAGTTAAATGATAGAATCAATCATATGATGATGCTTCAGTGAAAATATTCATGCCTAGTGTTTTAATTGTGTAGCTGTTTCATGTATGTAATGATCTGTTGATATGTTTCCCCTTTACTTTCTGAAAACTAAAGTCATACTCTTAATTTACAGCTTCGCAAGTCTGTCTTCAGCATCAGGGCAAGGAACCTTCTAGAAAAGGAGACTGCAGTCACGAAAATCTTACGGTAACACCATTAAACATTGATACACAATTAAACACAAGTAGGGTTATATGAAACCAAAAAAAGGCTGTTTTTGTAAAATAATGAACAATTTTCTGAGTATTCACATATACTTCCTGCTAGAAAGTATGTTTGAGTAACTGTATGCTTAGAAATAATATTAAACACATCATTGATGTCTTGAAAAAGTAATATTCTACTAACTCAATTGGTCATTTTCTCTTTCATGCACTTAAACATAAATTTTAAGTAGGGAGAATGGCAGAAAGATGGAAATAATTTCTCCTTACAAGTATTATGTCTTTTGTGATATCTAAAGGACAAGTCACAATCTAAGGGGAAAATGGTAAAAGGGAAAGCTTTCTGTGTTTTTCGTTTGAGTCACAAAACCCAAAATTTGTATTCGTTGTCCTTCGAGAAGAACTCTGCCCAACCTGTGAAAAGGGTGGCGGACTTCTGCTGCTGTTGTTACTCATCAGCTCTGGGAACAAGGCGATGAGCTAAAGAAACTGTAGCTTCCTCTCAATTTTATTCATGTGACCTATGCGCAAACCGAAGAATTCTGGTCTTTAAAAACACGTTCCGTATGTTAACGAATTGATTTTGTTTTGGCTTAGGATCCCTCTGTGTCCCATTAATAGGATGGGAGTGGGAAGATGGCGTATCATTGTTTAAAAAAGTCCTTAAAAAAATAAGTTAACTTTTATATGCCTGCTGCATGCTTCATTCCCCAGTTGTGTCCGACGCTTCGTGACTCCATGGACTGCAGCCTGGTCAGGAGCCCCCCCAGGCTCCTCTGTCCATGGGACTTTCCAGGCAAGAGTACTGGAGTGGGTTGCCATTCCCTTCTCCAGGGGATCCTCCCAACCAGGGGATCGAACCTGCATCTCCCGTGTCTCCTGAATTATAGCAGGTTCTTTAGTCCCTGAGCCATCAGGGAAGCCCTGACTTATTTATAGTACCTGTTAAACATTCACTTTTTATGCTCACCTATATATGAACACAAATCATAAAATTAGGTCATAATTCATAAAACTGGATATTGTCAGGTGGGTTCATAGAAGCTTGAACCTAAATATTATAGAAGCTTGAATCTAAAATATTAAAGAGATAAATATGACATATAACAGGTCAGTTATTTCTGAAGTGTAGTAAAGTTGGGGTAAAGAGATGATTAAGAAGAATATGAATTTTTTAAATTTTTATAATTATGTATCAATGTTAATAAATTTAAAAGAATTAATACCACAATAAAGTGATTGTAATTCATTGATTTATATTTACTATGAGGGAAACCCCCCTCATCAAGGCTATGGTTTTTCCAGTAGTCATGTATGGATGTGAGAGTTGGACTGTGAAGAAAGCTGAGTGCCGAAGAATTGATGCTTCTGAACTGTGGTATTAGAGAAGACTCTTGAGAGTCCCTTGGACTGCAAGGAGATCCAACCAGTCCATCCTAAAGGAGATCAGTCCTGGGTGTTCATAGGAAGGACTGATGTTGAAGCTGAAACTCCAGTACTTTGGCCACCTGATGTGAAGAGCTGACTCATTTGAAAAGACCCTGATGCTGGGAAAGATTGAGGGCAGGAGGAGAAGGGGATGACAGAGGATGAGATGGCTGGATGGCATCACCAACTCAATGGACATGGGTTTGGGTGGACTCCAGGAGTTGGTGATGAACAGAGAGGCCTGGCGTGCTGCTGTCTATGGGGTGGCAAAGAGTCGGACACGACTGAGTAACTGAACTGAACACACCTTTATGTGTCCACTGCCTTTAATGCCCTTTCTACCATCTGTCGCTCAACAGTTCAGTCATCAGCTATTGAGATGGAGTTTGCATTTCTGTTATTTCATTTATCTTCTTGATTTGGGAGTGATTTTGAGAAGAGGGAAAATAAATGGTGACTCTGAGCTGCCATCTTTACTGCAGAAATCTATTCTATTCTATGTCTTTTGAATTTTTACCTCCCTGGTGGCTCAGATGGTAAACAGTCTGCCTGGGATGCAGGAGACCTGAGCTCAGATCCCCTAGGTCAAGAAGATCCCCTTGGAGAAGGGAATGGCTACCCAATCTAGTATTCTTGCCTGGGGATTTCCATGGACAGAGGAGTCACAAAGAGTTGGACACAACTGAGCAGCTTTCACTTTTGCGTATTACCTTCCAAAAATAAATATAACTGATTTTTAGTAACAGCATTCTTAAAATGTTTAGGATTGGTGGACCCAGCTGGGCAGGGTCTTGGCCAGAGTCTTAATGAGAACCAATTAGAACCAATCTGAACCAATTAGAGTCTTAATGAGAACCAGTGAGAACCAGTTCACACTGGAACAGTGTGTCCAGTTGATGACCCGTTTTCTAGAGAAAGAAAATGGTCCTTTAGTTTGTAGTTCGGATGAGTGGATTTTCGAAAAGTTCTTGAAGCTAACAGTGAAATTACTTCTTGGTGATGGCCTTAAATTCCTGGACATTCATTTTCCTGGAATGAATATTCAAGTCCTATTAATGGAGGGGTCTTGGTTCTTAGTACTGATATTGAAGCTGTAGAATTACCAGGGTTCTCACTTAGCAGGGAACCCACATTTTCAAATATGCATCTTCTGTTTGAAACAGGATCTGAGTTATTCTGGCAAAGAGCATGCTGTATACCTCCCTATGAACAGGAAATTCAAGTCCACAAAGAAAAAAGAATTTCAGAGAGAGGCTAGAGTGTTGAATCAGTGGTGGGGTCACCAGTGATTTCTACATATTATAATCTGTATAAAATTCTACATAATCATCTTTCAGTTGTATTTTTCTATTTATTATTATTTTTTGACATTAATGTGTGCTTTGAAAATTGAAATGAACTTCTGGGTATGTATAGGAACACTTTGATGAGAAACCAAAAATAGGGCATTTTAACAGAACTTGAGAACACTGTCAAAAGCTTAAATGCAGGTGATTCACTTGGCACTAATGGGCCAGACTTACCTGGACAGTCTTGTGAGAAAGACGATGGCCCTAAATTATAAAATCCAAGGTTGCTATTAAATTCACTCTTGTTTTGACTTTGTCTACACTGTTCAGCTCCACTAGAGAAAGCTTTCTTCAAAAGGCAGTGACCTTTATACCACATCAGATGAAATCAAAACACCAGGCAGTGTGCTTTCAAAAGCATCGCCCCCTCTCCTGAGATTTCTCTAATTCGAGCCCTGAAATTGAGCAAAAATGCATTATCATTCCTGTGAGGCTGAATGCATCGAGAAATGTCAGAATAAAATAATTAAACATGTTTCATTATTTTAGAAAGTTCCATCCTTTTGCAGTTCACTGTCAGTATCTCTTTAGCTAGGGATGGAATCTTTATAACCTCTCTGAGTGCTCAGTATGGTGTGATTTTTGTAATGTGATGTTTGGATCTATGACATAATTTTCTTTTCCATACACTGAATTAATATGTTAAAATGATATTAACATATAATTATTATATTATATTATAATTATATTATATAATTATTATATTAACATATAATTAAAATATAGTTGAATGCTACTTACTGTTGAAAAACTAAATATATTTAATGACTTATTGGGTCAGTTTTTCTCATCACTTTTTTCAAAGTTTATTCTCTAAATTGTTCCTACACTGAAGTAATGGATATTTTAATATAATAAAACAATATACCAAAACTGAGTAGTTTCTCTCCCTCTCTCTCTCTCCTCTCTCTCTCTCTCTCTCTCTCTCTCTCTCTCTATATATATATATATATATATATATATATATATATATATATATATGTACACATTTTTTTTCAATCTTTTGGCCACACCACACAGCATATGGGGTCTAAGTTCCCTGACAGGGATCGAACCTGCACCCTCTGCATTTTGACCTCATAGGATTACCTGAGCATGTGTATCAAGTTCTTACTCAGCAGCCCTGTAGCCAAAATAAGTAAGAATCCTGGCTCCATGCCTTCTGGATGTCTGATATTGGGCAAGTTGCTTATGTCTCTGCACCTCTGTTTTCTCATCTCTTAAATGAGGTCTGTAAATTTATAGCCGCTGACTTATAGGAGAGGGTTAAACAAGCTGGTATCTGTAGGTGATTTTCCATTATTGGCAACAAGTTAGGGGAAACCCACAGTTGCCCCTGAGGGACAAGCAACTGACAGCTACCTTTCAAAGCTGATCCTCCAGGGCCTGCTGCAGAATGTCCGCTGTTGTCCAGCAGAGGCCAGATCTGGAACATAAAACGCTTTTGACACATCAGTTCAGTCGCTCAGTCGTGTCCGACTCTTTGCGACCCCATGAATCGCAGCACGCCAGGCCTCCCTGTCCATCACCAACTCCCGGAGTTCACTCAGACTCACGTCCATTGAGTCAGTGATGCCATCCAGCCATCTCATCCTCTGTCGTCCCCTTCTCCTCCTGCCCCCAATCCCTCCCAGCACCAGAGTCTTTTCCAATGAGTCAACTCTTCGCATGAGGTGGCCAAAGTACTGGAGCTTCACACATCAGTGTACTCTTTTTCCAGGTTGATCCCAAAGTTCTTGCTTACCCAGCTAGAAGCAGTGTACTGCTGCAGCTCAGTTGAGAAGCTTCCCTGGTGGCTCAGTTGGTAGAGAATCCACCTGCAATGCAGGAGATCTAGGTTCAATCCCTGGGTCAGGAAGATCCCCTGGAGAAGGGAATGGCAACCTACTCCTGTATTCTTGCCTGGGAAATCCTATGGACAGAAGAGCCTGGCAGGCCACAGTCCATGGGGTCGCAAGAGTTGTACATGATTTAGTGACCAAACCACTGCCACCAGCAAGCTTTGCTAGACTGGCTAACATCTTTAGGGTATCATCAGATCATTTGTTTAATTCATTTGCTGGATGCTTATTGTTGGATATAGCTGTAAACTAACAACAGATTTCTCAGCCCAGGTTAGCATCCCCAATAGCCAACGGGAACTCCTGGACGTGGGGAACTGTGATCTTTGTAATGCCCAAAGGGAGGCTGTGAAAGTCTCCATTCTGCTTGGATGGGCCAGGAAATAAAACAGTCCTGTCTCAGAAGTGGGACACCTACAGAGGCATTGGCAGGAAGCCTAGTCAAACAGGGAGACCAGCATCTCACAGAGAGGTTTGGGGGTGGCCTCAGGTGTTGGTAAAGTGGAGCCTGATGGGCTTGGCAGCCAGAACAGTGACGGTGAGCAGGATTTAATCGAGATCGTTGGTTCAGAGGGGCTGGTGCCCTGGGCAAGGGAGCAGCTGAACAGAAGGTGTGACTGCCAACATGGGCACCATGGGCAGACCAGGGACCACTGGGGCTGGGACACCATGGCATCGTCTTCTGCAGGGGTTGTAATTTCTGCCTGGAACCTTCCATGTGCACATAGCGTTGGTGCTCCATAACTTCAGGATGGTTGAGGGCTTAGCTGGGGTAAGTCCTTCCTGGGCCGTGGGCTCGGTGAGGTATTCTCTTGATCCACTGGCATCTCTGAGGGTCTTATTCTCCCAGCTCTCTCTCCCCAAGGGAGATTAACTGGCATCTGGACTCTTCCCTAGGATGTGAGCATCTAAGTTTTATTCCCCTGGAAGGGGTGGCAAACCTGATTTTGAACCGATGGAGGAGATCACGGAATTTTCTAGAGGAAGAAATTCAAATTAAATCCCAAAGATTCCCTCCAAAGTCCGCCTGTCCCTGTGCACTTCGCTAGCTGTGAAAGCATGGGGTTGAGGAGAGGGCAAAGAGCCTCTTCCTCCTCCTCTGCCTTGTCTTGTCTAGACTGGAGCCGCCAGTTCTCTGAGCAGATTCTCGGGGAGTCTAAGAGCGCTTCGCGATGCAGAGCAAGATTTCTTATCCCTTTCCCATGGAGCACGTTCCCCTTTTCAAATTATTGTTTCATCTGTTAGCCCAGGAGTTCACAATTTCTGGGTAAGGTCACGGGAGTTGTGTGCAGCTCCATGCCCTGGGCACGGCTCACAGGGTATGCACAGCATCCCCGAGAGGATGCGAGGACCGTGCACGTCCCAGAACCCAGGGCCAGACTTGCCAGAGCTCAGTGAGACCTGCTTCAGCCCCTGAGGGGTGCGGTGCACCAGGAAGACCCCGCAGACGACAGGAAGCAGGCTGAGACTGGTCAGCCTGCCGACACCGTGGCAAATTCTTATAACCATCGTTAGCAACAATAACCTGAAGTTTTAAGGAAAGAGAGTATGGGGCATTAGTGCACCCCTTATTAATTAAATTAAATTAAATTATTACTATCTGATTTTTAAATAGATGTATTAATATATTGACTATGTTTAGAAATACATAGACTTTTAGTGTGACTCTATTAGAATTGCCATTACACAGTAATCAAATATTTCGTGTAAATATTAAATACTATTGTAGATATTTATCTGTGATTTTGTTAAGTCTGCCTAACCATTGGCTTTCCTTACAAAGATTTTCCTGGTACTTAAAAAACTTGTAGACTGGTTGGAAGACCATTTGGAGATATAGAGACTACGTAAATGGGTGGAAATTAGCTGTGTTCAGAGAACAATAAACTAAGGCAATAAGATATGTGGGAGACTTCCCTGGTGGGCCAGTAGTTAAGACTCCACACTTCCACTTCAGGGGCTTGGGTTCAATCCCTGATGGGGGAATTTCTGTATACCATATGGTGCAGCCAGGAAAAGTAATTAGTTAATTTTTTAAAAAAGAATCCGTGGGTGCATGCATTTGAATAAAACATAAAATAGTGAAAATTTCAAGGAGGCAAAATATAACTTAATTGAAACAATATATTCTTGTTTTGTTTGCTTTTACCAACTAAACTTTCTTTCCTTGCTGCTGCTGCTAAGTCACTTCAGTCATGTCCGACTCTGTGTGACCCCATAGACGGCAGCCCACCAGGCTCCTCCGTCCCTGGGATTCTCCAGGCAAAAACACTGGAGTGGGTTGCCATTTCCTTCTCCAATGCATGAAAGTGGAAAGTGAAAATGAAGTAGCTCAGTCGTGTCCGACTCTTTGCGACCCCATAGACTGCAGCCTATCAGGCTCCTCCATCCATGGAATTTTCCAGGCAAGAGTACTGAAGTGGGGTGCCATTGCCTCTCCCCTTTCCTTGAACTTTGAAAAATGTTTTCAGATATAATTAACATATGTATTAGTTTCAGGTGTACAGCATAGTGATTCTAGGAGGTTTGTATACACTATGAAATGATCACCACAAAGAAGTCTAGGTAACATCCATCACCTTACATAGTAAAATAATATATTCTGTTTTTCTAGATAGTACCTGATTTGTAGTAATCAAAATATATTTCATTGACATAGTATATGATTTGTAGATTACTTTCAGATAAGCCCCCAAAATGATTGTATTAATACTATGGATTAGGAGAGCTACTATTAAATTTTACCCAACAGATGTGGGAAGATATTTTGACTAGGTTTTTCTTTTACTGTTTTATCATTGATGGGTAAAGCAGCAAGTAATAGAGGAAGATGCGTATCTCTAGAAAAATCAGTTTGAATGGTTTATGCAACATTTGTTATTAAAAAGCTCAGCCTTTGCATAGCAGTTGACATTTTTCTGAATCCTCAGCAAGGTTCACCTCACAGTGAATGGTACGGGGTTTCAGATATTTTATTTGCTGAATTTCAATAGATGCACTAAAGGCATGGATCTCTCAAGAGGTCATTTTCCTTCTCACGTATGGTATCTGTGTACGATAAGACTTAAGGCTTCTTTCGTTTTTCAATCTAAAACAGTGAGGTTCTGCTTGTCGGTGTAGTTACATGTCTACGTATGAAAACATTTTCTTGAAAAACACAAGATTGGAAGGAACTGATTCTCTGCAGCTATTGAAGAGCCGTCCTGAGGACTGGGCTGGCTCACTAAGGAGCTGGATCTTCAGTACGATATAAACTATAAACCTATAAATGCAGCTCTTCTCTCATTGCCGGAGGCCAGGAGCGAGGCACTCACCGTTAGCTTTAGCACTGTGGAGGCAGGTGAGAGTCCTTCCCAGGAAGCACTCATCTGTTCCCTTCCCAAATTCTGGAGCCGTGGCTTTACATCATCACCCCTGAAGGACTATCTCTCTGTTCTCTCTGGATGTTGTTGCTGTTGTTCAGCCACTCAGTTGTGTCCGCCTGTTTACGACCCCATGGAGTGCAGCATGCCAGGCTTCCTTGTGATGTCCTCCAGTGTCTCCCAGAGTTTGTTCAAACTCATCGCCATTGAGTCGGTGATGCCATCCAACCACCTCATCCTCTGCCACCCCCTTCTCCTCCTGCCCTCAATCTTTCCCACCATCAGGGACTTTTCCAGTAAGTCTCTTGATGTGACTATCTTACGTTAACCACATCTGATAATACTTTACAAGGGGACCCTCAAATTCAATGTTCTGCAAAGTCACATTGCCATGCCTTTAGATGGTAATGACATTTAATACCGGACACTTAATACCAAGTAATTTAACTTCTCTATAATGTATGAAAATAATTTGAAGACTCATAGGCCTCTGTCTTTCATTATAGAACATACAGACTTTTCCCATCCCGTGTCCAGGAACATTAAGAAAGAAGATGTGGAGACAGCTAAGAAAGAAACCAAGGACCCCCTGCTACTGTCTCTATAAACAACTCGTGGTGTTTAAAGGCTAATAAAGCCCCAAGATCTCTCTTAGAAACATCATCTTTGGGCCAGTCTTAAAATATTTTAGATGGAGACATGTCAAGAAAAATAGAGATAATTTCTTAAGACACAATTCTCTCCCCTCGACCTCCATAAAAGATTTTATATAAATATATGGCTGTCATATAAGGGGTAATTGAAATTCCACAGCACAAAGGCAAGGCGGAGAAGGGCGGAGTGGGGGGGAGTCAATCTTTCATATTTTTTTTTCAAAGGCTTGGCAAGAAACCAGGGGTAATATTTTTGCAACTGGGAGTTCGTGTTTGCTGAAGAATATTCCCACGTTTGAGTCATCATCAGGGGTCCTAGTCTTGTTTTACTTTCAAAGGTAGAGAGGGCGGAACGCTAACCCCAGCTGGGAGAAGGAGCATGCCCCCCTGTCCTTCTCCTCCAGGGAGCAGGGATAAAGGGATTACAGATGCCTGCATAATGGAGAATTTCCTCACTCAGACAAGACAAAAGGCTTCATTATTTTTCACCAGACCCTTGAAGCCTTGTGCCTTCCAGTTCCAGAAGCCAGGCAAGCTGACCAAGTGTTTCGTTTTGTTTTGTTTTTAATTTTAAGCCCACAAAATGGAGTTTCTAAGAACCCGGGCTTCAAGGACTTGCCATTATGAAGGGATAAAGGAAAGATATTGAAGACCTTCATGTCACAACTCTTAGGGTCTCCCCCCAACCTGGATGAGCCAGACTGTCCCTGGGGATCACAGTGTGTGTCTTCAACACCTGAGCATTGTCTTCCTTCCATGCGACCAGAAGGCATCTAAATCCTTATGAAAAATGTAAAGCGGCAAAATAGAATTGAAATGAATCTTCGAGTACTTTTCCTTCGGACTAGGTTTTTTCCTGAGTAACTTCAACAATGGATGCATCTAATTTCTTGTTGGTAAAAGAGTAACAGTCTCAAATTCCTCCCTTATTTACTATTTTGATTTGGCCGTAGATTGCTGTAAGACACGGTATACGGTGACCTTGTTCCCAGTGATGGTTTGTAAGTTTCTCTTAATAACTTTTTCATAGAATATAGATAAAGCTTTATAAGCTTTCTGCTTGCAAGGAACACCGTCTGATTTTTTATTCCCGTCTCAGGGTCTCCTCTATCATAGACATGCAGCATGTTTCTTGCGTGGTGTAGTATTCAAGTGAAAGTGAAGTCGTTCAGTCATGTCCAACTCTTTGTGACCCCATGGATTGTAGCCTGAGACTCCTCCGTCCATGGGATTTTCCAGGCAAGAGTACTGGAGTGGGTTGCCATTTCTATCTCCAGGAGATCTTCCCAACCCAGGGATTGAACCCAGGTCTCCTGCATTGCAGGCAGATACTTTACCATCTCAACTACCAAGAAAGCCCAATGAATAAAAAAAAAAAAAAAAGTAAAAATAAATGATTAAAAAATAAATAAAAGATTAGTAGTATTCTAACTTGAGATCAAATTAAGATTATTTAACGTCCCCTTTCAAACGCACAGTTCAAACACTTGCTCTTTTGTTTGTGATTATTTCCATGCTTCGTGAGCATAAAAGGATCAAAAAAGAAATGAAAATATTTGATCTTTGCAGATGTCAAGGTTCATTCATTTAACAAATGTTTGTTGAGCACCTACTGTGTACAAGGTGGAGTCATCAGTGACCAGCCGGGTTGTCTTGGAGCTCTTTGGAGCCCGGCACATATGAGGATCGGCAGGACCACGGAGAACGAAGTGGAAAGCGAGGTCCCTGCTGGTGGAAGATGGGACCTGGAGGGGCTCTCAGAGGCAGACATACAGGACTTGGCAAGTCAAGCTGAGCTTTGGGTCTTCATCTTTCTCTGAGGAGCAATAGGATGTGGAGGATTTTAAGGCAGTGATGATAATGGTATTCATTACCTATTGTTGTGTTGCAAACTACGCCACAATTAGTGATTTAACCAGCACGTGGATGAACTCACCACTTTGGTCAAGAAGCTGGGCATGTGTTGCTTTCTGCCATGTATCAGCCTGACTCAGCCACAGGTATACGTGTCTCTCCTTCCTCTGAAACCAATACAGTATTGTAAAGCAATCACCCGTCAGTGAAAAATAAATAAAAATAAAAAAGGTAGGCATGGCTTCTTGGGGTCTCTGGCTCTGGGTCTCTCGCAAAGCTGCAGGCATTTTCAGGGGAATGGGAGCATCCCCTTCCTAGCTCGCTTGCACGGTTGTTAAGAAGGCTGTGTGCCTCCTGAGCTCTTGGTGGGAGCCCCCTCATCTCTTAGGAAGGGGGTCTCTCCTTAGAGCAGCTCTCAGCATGCTGCCTTCTTCCTCGAGCAAGTGAGAGACTGCAGAAGGGGGAACCACAGTGTCTGGTGACCTCTTCCATCCTTTCTGCCTTCTGTTCGTTAAAAGCAAGTCTCTTAAGTCCTGCCTGCACTCAAGGGGCTACACAAAGGCAGGGAAACCAGTGTAACCAACAGTGCAGTCTGGTTGCTCGCCACTCAAAAGCCAATACAGAGGGCGTGCATGCGTGCGTGCTCAGTCGTGTCTGACTTTGGACTTTCCCAGGAAGAATACTGGAGTGGATTGCCATCTTCTTCTCCAGGGAGTCTTCCCAGCCCAGGGATCAAACCTGCGTCTCCTGAGCCTCTGAATTGGCAGATGGGTTCTCTATCACTGAGCCACCTGCGAGGGTAATATAGAGGGCAGGTTGGTGGAAAGGAGAGTTTGTTTTATTTTGGATGCCAGCAGCTGGGTAGGGGGTGGGTGTGGATTCTGTCCAAAGGCTGATTCCTTCCCAACCCCAACATCAGGGGGCACGAGCTTCTATAGAGAGAAGGAGGGGGCTCCACACAGCAGCAGCAGTCAGCTCTGACGGGCATCTTGAAGTCGGTCATCGGTGGTCTGAGCAGCGTCGTATTGATTGGTTTCAGTCGTTAATCTTCAGTTCCAGGGTCGGTTTGTTTGCATTTCTTGAGGCCGGTTCTCAGAATTGGGGCAGCTTTTGGACACGATTTAGCAACGGAGAACACAGGCAGTCACATCACAGCTACCGTCTGGTCACGCTGTCGCTTACTTCTCCGCCTGGCGGGGGTTTCAGTATCTAAGACAACTCACAGGATATGGCTCAGGATATTATCCCCCTGAGAAGGAACTAAAGGTCCTTGACTGTGCTTAATGACCAAATTATTCCTACTTGGTCTCCTTGGACGGTTCCCCTTTGTTTCTGCGCGTTCTCACTTCTCTGATTAAGCTTCTTCCTTGGCTAAAGCTTTTCGGCAGCCCACAGACAGGTGGAGGGTGGGCAGCGGGGAAGGCCACAGGGTCCTGCCCGCATCGCCAGGAGGTGGGGACCACCGTCACACCACGGATGGTCACCTCAGACATCACTTTGCCTGGGATAATAATACGTTTGTGGAGACCGGTTAAGAGGCTGCAACTCTGGTCCAGAGAGTACATCACCATTCACAGTCAGAAGAGAAAAGACTTACCGTCCAACGCAGATGTCCATCAGACTTACTGTCCTCTGCCTCCGCCCTCTATCAAATGTTTTCACATCAACCGCGACATAGGACAAGACAGAAGAGTCGGTAACGGAAATTGACATTTAAATCCAGCATCAGGGTTCCCAAAGCACTTGCATATTCATAACCCTGCTTGGTCCTTCCCGCTCCCTATAAAGTCAGTATTCTCGTCTCCACATTTTACACATATGGCATGGAGACTCAAACAAGACACATCCCTTGCCTGAGGTCCCGTAGCTCGTAAAAGCTGAGGTCAGAAGTGTTTGATTCTAAACCGTGTGTTTTTGCAAATCATCTTCTCCGTTAAGTCTCCAGGCAAAGGCAGAACTTTGAAGCCCCTCTGTACTGCTGGGTGGATTTGCTACTCTGAACCTGAGACTAGCAAGTTCTAGGTCCTGCCTCCCCCACTACACACACGTGTGCACACACACACACAGACACACACACAGACACACACACACACTCATCTCTACTCTCTGTACACCCCCACCTCGCCCTGTCTTCCATCAGTCCCTTCACGTGCCAGGAACTTTGCTTCTAGGAATATGAGTTTGAGTGATAAAATGGGCTGTGAAAAATGCACAGTGTAGTAAGGAAAGTAACTAATCCTGTAAGCATTAACTGACCAAATGCCATAAGCATTAAACAAGCTTGGTTAATAACGTGGCTACAGGAACATGGAACATCATCCTTTCATACTTTTACCCCAGTGAAATATTTATTTCTCACTTGATGTTACTTATCAGAACCCATTTATATCAGAGTTTGTAATTATATGACATTCATGTCGAAACTCAATTTGGTAGTTCATAGTTTGGATGACAGTCCATGCTTACACATAATAAAATTGTATTTCTTTTTAAAGATAGTAAAGCAAGCTTTTACTATACTTTTGGATGAACCTTGGCCCATTGCATTAGAAACTCTGTAACCTCTTAGTAGCAGCTGACTGTGCCAGATGGCAGTGACTTTTCTACCAAGCTTATTGTTTTCTTGAATAACAAAATATTTTACGTGTATCAAAGATGGTGACATTGGCTTATGCGTGAAGCTGTTGTATTTATGCAGAAACATCCTAATGCTGCATCTTTGCTGCACCTGCTTCAAAGCCCAGGTGTTGTCAGGGCATCCTTCCCCACGCCCTTGTTCCCAGAAGCCCCTCTCTCCCCCCAAATCCATAGCCTTCTCTCTCAGTTTCTTGCATCATGCACAAAGAACCTGGTTTGGGCATCTAGTCGCTTTGTATTGGGTTGTCCAAAAAGTTCATTCCGTTTTGTGGAAAAATTCAAATGAAGCTTTTGGCCAACTCAGTATATAAGGTTTTTCCCATATATTTTCTTCTTTTATATACTTTTTATTTACTTATTTCTGACTGAGCTGGGTCTTCTTGCTGCACAGGCTTTCTCGTTGCAGCAAGCAGGGCTGCTCTTCACTGTGGTTTGCAGGCTCCTCACTGGAGTGGCTTCTCTTGTTTCGAAGCACAGGCTCCAGGGCATGGACTTGGGTAGTTGCAGCTCGCAGGCTCTAGAGTGAAGGCTCAGTAGTTGTGACTGTAACTGCCCTCATGGGCCCCATAGGCAGACAGTGACCACTGGGGCTGAGACAAGCATGCTCTGTCTGCCCATGGGATTTTCCAGGCAAGAATAATGGACTGGGTTGCCAGTTCCTTCTCCAGGGGATCTTCCTGATCCAGGGATCGAACCCGCGTCTCCTGCATCTCTTGCACTGTCAGGCAGATTCTTTACCGCTGCACCACCTGGGAAGTCCAAAAAATTTTGCCTTCACCCAATTTACTTTGGCCACCTGATGCAAAAAACTGACTCATTGGAAAAGACCCTGATGCCGGGAAAGAATGAAGGCAGGAGGAGAAGGGGGCGACAGAGGATGAGATGGTTGGATGGCGTCACTGACTCATTAAACATGAGTTTGAGCAGGCTCCGGGAGTTGGTGATGGACAGGGAAGCCTGGCGTGCTGCAATCCGTGGGGTCACAAACAGTCGGACACGACTGAGCAACAGAACTGAACTGAATTTGCTACGAATATGGCCCTCAGTGTTCGGTAAAGAAACGGTAGGTTTCTCTCTAGAGTTTCCTAGTTCAAAAGATGCTGGACCTCCTCAAGGGAAAGAACAAGATTTCAGAACATTTGGTCTAAGAAAAGACTCCACAAGAGGACTGACTGCTGGATGGAGGTGAAGGCTGTTGAGCTTCGTTTTGGTACTAGAGGTGGGGCGGGATGCTGGGGTGTGAGGCTGGCAGATGGTGGCCTGAAATGCCAAAGGGGACCATTATCGCCAAGACACAAGGGCCCATCTGCCTGATTTCACTCTCCTTGGATCTTGTGGGCACCTTGTAGCCCCGGGGAAGGAGGAGGAACGTCAACAGCCTGTGCTCAGAGAGCAAGACAACTAGCAGAGGCCTCTCGCCCAGCAACCGGAAACCACAGAGGCTGATGCTCTGAAGTCCCTTGTTACCTGTTTTAACTGATCCAGAGTTACAGAGCATTCTCTTCTTCTTCTTTTTTTTTCCATCAGTATCTAGTTTGAAATCCTTCCGGCTAACAGTGTTTATAACATAGAAGGAAGTGGTAGGAAAAGGATATTAAAGCAAATGGTTTCATATGTTACATTTAAGTGGCCCTCATAGTCTGATTAAGCGCGGGTTTTCTGATTGCAGGATAGAGCTAAAAACCAGCCCCGTGACCCTAGCCTGGATGAGCAAATCACAGAGAAATGAAAGATTCACCTATGGACTGCAAAGCTGCATGTCACATGCACGACTGAAACACCAGCCTTTTGAGTATTCTTGTCTGAATTCTCTAGATCCAGCAGGAAAGAGAGAGCTTGTCATTCAGAGAGGAAAAGGGGAGTTGCTTTCTCCCCACTGCTTCAGCCATGCTGTTGGAGGGGATGGAGGAGGAGATGTCCTGGGGGGAGGGATTGTCTCCATGGAGACCTGCCCATCCTGTTCAATCAGAGGAGGGGGTCTCTGCTGTGGTCCTGACTCTTCTCCAGCAAGGATGCCCAGGCATCTTCATGCTGGGCTACGGGGCCTAGCAGTTTTCTTTTTTTTAATCACAGGCGTCTTAAAGCCAGTTACATTCTACATATTTCAAACACCAAGGACAGCCAACGCAGAAGGGCATTTTATAATCAAGTTGTATGTGTTGTATATCTAAGACCTATAGGTCTCAGCCACTTTAGAGGAGAGCCTTGGGATGAAAAATAAAAGTTAACTAAGAAAGTGGTTGAAGGTTAAGGCTTGATGGTTTACACAAATGACAGGGTCCTGTATATGCCGGAATCACACCGTTCTCCAGGTAGATATTTTTCAGAATGCCGTCATGATTTTCAGGCCTTTATCCAAAAAAATAATTCTTAATATACATAATATGAAATCATCCTATACCTTTGTCAAGTCAGCTGAACTTACAAATGCATCTTCCTCTTGACCTCATTCGAGTCCTGGAAATAACCACATGTGTGTGCTGAGTTGTTTTAGTCGTGTCTGACTCTTTGCAACACCATGGAGCCTGCCAGGCTCCTCTCTCCGTGGGATTCTCCAGGAAAGAATACTGGAGTGGGTTGCCATGCCCTCCTCCAGGGGATCTTCCCAACCCAGGGATCGAACCCAGGTCCCTTATGTCTCCTGCACTGGCAGGTGGGTTCTTTACCACCAGTACCACCTGGGAAACCCAGAAATAAGCGTCGTCTCTATATTTCTTTGGTGTTCAATAAAATTTTAATTCCATCTCAAAGTGGTCTATGTAATTGATTAAGCTAAGAAGAGTGATTTGGGGGCCTTATTTCCTGTAATGCATTTACATTCATTACATGTGTATTGCTTCTCATAGGCATTCATCACAATTATCTTCACTGGCATCAAAAGTGGTTTTTAAGTACTTGAAAATACACATGGTATCATGAAAAATGCTGTTTTAAGTATGCTGAATAGACATAGGTCTTTTTCTCAAAGATCTTAACTCCAAGACGGACAGTAATGATGTGATTCAAAGCCTCTCTGGAAATTCACTTTGGGAACCATAAATCCGACCGTGTTCTGGAAAGCAGTGCCAGAAGTCTGTGGGTTCTGGTTTGAATACCTGTGGTGTCATAAGATTTGCCTGTTACAAAACCGCTGCATTTTAAGTCTATGAGTTTTCTTCAACATCAAGGTCTTTTCCTCACTTCTGGGCTGATGAAATTAAGCCCAAAGGTCACTCAACTCATTGGTGACAGTGTCACCTTGGAACCAGGTCTCTTAACCCTGGAATTATTTTTTTTCCACTCTACTACTATATCAAGGGACTTCCTGTCTTTTCCAGTTGGACAGAGCTTCCTGGAGAAGCAATGTTTTCTCTCAGAATCATTACCTCACAAGTGTTATCCCCCAATTGTCTTCACTCATTAGCAAATCTGAAATTAACACAGGCCTGGTTATGGTTTAAAGAGAACATGTTTTTAAAAGCCTTCAGAGTTTTGTGACTGCAAAGAAAGTGGTCACCTATAAGCCACAGGCTTTAAAGCTGACGTTTCTCTAGGTATTTATTCCAGTTTTAATTACTTGTCCTTTCCATTACTTTTTTGCCTCTAACTTTTCACTTTCTTCTTTTCCTAGCATTCTGCAAAATCTCCTCGAAACATATATTCCATCAGCCCAGGAACCTGGGTTGGACAAGTCTTTCCCTAGGGGCTTTCATTAGAAACCTCCCTGTCTAAATTGAAAACCAACATCCAGGGTACCCAGGGGAAGGCTGGCCCTACAGCTTACAGAATCTCACTAGAGGCTCTCCTATTTGCGGGGGGGCGGAGGGGTCTATTTGTTTTTCAGCACTTTCTTGTGCTTATGACCATTCTCTTCTGAAAGTGCTCTTGACACAGAACCTAAAGCTCATTTACCTTTTTGACGATGTGTCCTGTGCCGTATTTTGTCTTATCATTGGTGTTTCCTTAAAAATAAGAAGGGTAATGAGCAGTTATGCATTATTCATCCCAAGTGTATGAATGAGGCATTTATCTGGGGCTCCTTTTTTTTCTCTAGAGCTTGCACTCGACAGCGCATGCTGAGCGGATCATTTGAGGGGCAGCCGGCAAAGGAAAGGTCAATTCTTAGTGTGCAACACCACATCCGCCAAGAGCGCAGGTAAATAACAGGGAGACGAGGCTGCAGAGAAAGCAAGGACCAGAGTTCTAGGGGAAGCATCTCCTGTGCCCAGCCCTGGTCAGGAGGCAGGCACGGATGAAGAACTGAGTTCTGTTTGTTGACGACAATAGTCATGAAACTCACAGTCAGATTCAAACAATCAAAAAATAGTTCAAACACCTCTTCCTTGTTGATGACCACACTCTCACTTTTAAGATCAGAAGGAAAAATTCTGAATTTTGTTCGATGAGATCAAAGGCAGGTGGTTAGACCTAAAGCTTTTGCTCTAAAAAGAAATAAACATGCATGATGCTATCAGGGCTTTTTTTTTTTTTATATAATCATTGCGTAAGAATCCACATTTGGTCTCAAGATGTATTGATCAGTTGGTTGTGCTTGTTTTAGGTCATTAAGACACGGATCAAACAGCCAAAGGATCAGTAGGGGGAAATCTCTTGAAACTCTGACTCAAGATGTAAGTTCTAACACTTTGGATTTGGAAAGCTTGATTGTGAAAATATCTTTAATGGTTGCTTAGACAATTCCAGCACTTGGTTCCTTCTGTCACATTGTCATATCGCCTCAAGACTTCATACTAGAAGGAATCAGGAAATTCAGCCAGCAAATTAAATGGCCAGGTACAGAAAAGTGACCACTAACTGTACAATATTTTGGCTACCTGATGCAAAGAACTGACTCATTGGTACAGACTCTGATGCTGGGAAAGATTGAAGGCAGGAGGAGAAGGGGATGACAGAGGATGAGAGGGTTGGATGGTATCACCGACACAATGGACATGAGTTTTAGCAACTCCAGGAGTTGGTGATGGACAGGGAAGCCTGGCGTGCTGCAGTTCATGGGGTCACAAAGAGTCTGACACAGCTGAGCGACTGAACTGGCTGACTGAACTGTAGAAAAGTCCAGACGTCCTACAATACATATATCTTTGTTAGACTGTTTTGTTGTCTAGTCCCTGAGTTGTGTCTGACTCTTTGCGACCCCATGGACTGTTGCCCACCAGGCTCCTCTGTCCATGTGATTTCCCAAACAAGAAGACTGGAGTGGGCTGCTGTTTCCTTCTCCAAGGGATCTTCCTGACCCAGGCTTCAAACCTGTGTCTCCTGCATTGGCAGGTGAATTATCTGCTGCTGAGCCACCAGAGAAGTCCTTTTGTTTAGATAGTATAATGCAAACGTGAAATATCGTTTGCATTTGACTGAAATTAAAGATATTTAAAACATTTTATGGGAATGAGTCACATCATTAAATATTTTGCTAATTTCCAAATATCTTAAAATCTAGACCCAGTGTCTGTCATTCCAGGGTTAACATACTAGGAAAGAAAATTTTGTTTCTAGGTGAATTTTTCTGTCAAAGACTTCATAAGACTTTCCCAGGAATTTCTTTGCTTTTCTAGGTCACTCATTTATTTATTAACTGACTCAATAAATATCAATATTTATCAAGTATTTATGATTTGTCAGTTCCTGCTCTAGGGAGAAGAAGTAGCAGGGAAACAAGACAGAATCTCTGCACTAAGAATGGAGATGCAGACGTAGAGAATGGACCAGGGCACACAGCGGGAAAGGCGAGGGTGGGGCGAGTTCAGAAAGTCGCATTGACATCTATACACCTATTGCTGTTGAATCACTATTGTTTTTGAGTCATCTCCAGCTCCTTATGACCCCGTGGACTGCAGCACGCCAAGCTCTTCTGTCCTTCACTATCTCCCGAGGTTTGCTCAAATTCATGTCCGTTGAGTCAGTGATGCTATCTAACCATCTCATCTTCTGTCCCCCTCTTCTCTTTTCACCTTCAATCTTTCCCAGCATCAAGGTCTTTTTCAGTGAGTCGGCTCTTCACATCAGGTGGCCAAAGTACTGGAGTTTCAGCATCAGTCCTTCCAATGAATAGTCAGGACTGATTTCCTTTAGGATGGACTGGTTGGATCTCCTTGCAGTCCAAAGGACTCTCAGGAGTCTTCTCCAACACCATGGTTCAAAAGCATCAGTTCTTTGGCACTCAGCCTTCTTTATGGTCCCACTCTCACATCTGTGCATGACTGCTGGAAAATCATAGCTTTGACTCTTTGGACGATGTGTAAAAGAGACAGCTAGTGGAAAGTTGCTTTATAGCAGAGAGAGTTCAGCTTGCTGCTCTGTGATGACCTACAGGGGTAGGATGGGGTGGGTGAGATGGAGATTCAAGAGGGATGGGATACATATACTTACAGCCAATTCACATTGTTATATAGGAAAGAGCAACACCACACCATAAAGCAGTCATCCTCCAATTAACAAATTTAAAAAAAAAAGAAAGAATTCCTGCCCTGCAGAAGCTTACATCCTAGTAAAAGAGATAAACAGTGAGTGAACAAATGTATAATCCTTTCTGGGAATGATTTTTATCTAGTTTCCATCATCACTGCTGAGACAGATTTGCTCTGTATTACAAAGAAGAGTAAAATAGTGTAAAGAAATCAAAGGTGGAGATTTGGGGGCAAGGAACATTAGAGAGGTGGGTTTCACTGCATTAGCCCAGGGACCCAGAGGAGGTGAAGGAACAAGCCACGTGGAAGCCCAAGGAGACCCGAGGAGGTGGAAGTCTAACCTGTGGGTTAGAGTCAACAGCAGCTGGACCATGCCGAGATTGCCATGAGAGGGCTGGAAAGGACTGATTAAATACTGATCATTAGTGAAACCCTGATTAAGGCATAGGTGTTGAGTCTGGATAGCTTGGCTAAGAAGGCAGAGTCTTGTATGTCCAGAGTCAAGGAGAGCATCTGAAAAAGTGAGAGAAGCTTAGCAAGGCTTTGGATTTTTTTTGTTTTGCCTTTTTTTTTTAACCACTTTACCTCTTACCTCTGAAGAGTTTCTAGAGTTTTCAGCATAGTCCACCTGCTGTATTAGTTGAATACGCTCTCCTGGTTAAGTGTTCCAGGCAACACTGAGGATGCAGGAAGCTGATGGTCAGAACCCATGATGTTGCCACTAGCCCACGTGCATGGTTCTAATTGGCACAAACATCTGTTGACACCATGGTTTTTCAGCTCCAGCTCTGATGTGATCCACCATATTCTCCATGTTGAATTATGATAAGATCCAACACATGGCCTTTTAATTTGGAGGTCAGACCTGTTGCATGGAGAGAGTTGAAAGGCAACAGTACTTCAAAGCACTTTCCTTCAGTGAGACGCAATGGAAATCAGTGGTCTACTTAAGCATCAAATTAGAACATGCCTTTGAAGAGGTGTGTTTAAAAAAATACACGCAGAAGTCCCTATTTGAATAGTCTCCATTCCAGAGGCTTATTTCATCTTCAGAGATTTTTTATTGTATTTTCTACATAGACAGATAACAAAAATCTATGCCCCGTCTTTATAGCAAAAGGTCACTGGGTTCTACAAATCTCTCCCAGTGTCTTTTCCTCCAGAATAGAAACCATTTAAAACAAGACAGTTTTATCTGTCACTTATTCCGAATGATAAGGGATACAGAAGTTAAGTCCAAGGAATACTTTTCTATATAGTCAATCGAGTTAGTTGAACAATGGTTCTCCATCTTCTATGAAGTAAAAACCAGGGTCGGGATCCTAATAACCCAGCGTCTGCTGTCCTGCTGGCCTCAGCTCCTCCTGTTCTGTTTCCTCCACCAACACTGCATCCTGTCTGATCCATGTGTGAACACACAGACCCACCTCTCCCCAAAAGTGCACATCTCGGAAGATGTCCAGTGCCCTGCCTCCTCCTCATTTTTGCTCAGATAACAACAGCTCCTTACCAAGGTCTGCTGTGACCTTCTCGTGCTGTTAATCCCCCTCTGTTTCTTTTGTTTTTTATTTTAATTTTTTTAAGTAGGGGTAGATGATGACTGCAGCCATGAAATGAAAAGACGCTTACTCCTTGGAAGAAAAGTTATGACCAACCTAGATAGCATATTGAAAAGCAGAGACATTACTTTGCCAACAAAGGTCTGTCTAGTCAAGGCTATGGTTTTTCCAGTGGTCATGTATGGACGTGAGGGTTGGACTGTGAAGAAAGCTGAGTGCCGAAGAATTGATGCTTTTGAACTGTGGTGTTGGAGAAGACTCCTGAGAGTCCCTTGGACTGCAAGGAGATCCAACCAGTCCATCCTGAAGGAGATCAACCCTGGGTGTTCTTTGGAGGGAATGATGCTAAAGCTGAAACTCCAGTTCTTTGGCCACCTCATGCGAAGAGTTGACTCATTGGAAAAGACTCTGATGCTGGGAGGGATTGGGAGCAGGAGGAGAAAGGGACCACAGAGGATGAGATGGCTGGATGGCATCACTGACTCGATGGACCTGAGTCTGAGTGAACTCCGGGAGTTGGTGATGGACAGGGAGGCCTGGCGTGCTGCGATTCATGGAGTCGCAAAGAGTTGGGCACGACTGAGGACTGAACTGAACTGAACTGATAGTTACTTTACAATGTTGTGTTAGTTTCTGCTGTGCAACAAAGTGAACCAGCTATACAGACACATGGATCCCCCTCTCGGAGCTCCTTCCCACCCCCACCCCCCATCCTACCCGTCTGGGTCCCCACAGACCACTGAGCTCAGCTCCCTGTGCCATACAGCAGCTTCCCACTATCTGTTTTACACGTGGTCCTGTATATATGTCAGTTCCAACCTCCCAGTTCATCCCACCCCCACCCCCGTGCCTACCCATCCCTTCTCTACGTCTGCCTGTCCATCCCTGCCCTGGAAATAGGTTCATCTGTACCATTTTTCCAGATCCAGTATACATGTGTTAATATACAATATTTGTCTTTCTCTTTAGCACTAAACATTTTCTAATATTCTTACTTCTTTTAGTCTTCCCTGGTGGCTCAGCTGGTAAAGCATCTGCCTGCAATGCGGGAGACCCAGGCTCGATCCCTGGGTTGGGAAGATCTCCTGGAGAAGGAAATGGCAACCCACTCCAGTACTCTTGCCTGGAGAATCCCATGGACGGAGGAGCCTGATAGGCTACAGTCCATGGGGTCGCCAAGAGTCGGACACGACTGAGTGACTTCACTTTCACTTACTTATTTTAATTATTAATCTCTCCACCCTGAAAATAGTAACCCCATAAGAACAGGGATTGTGTCATCCCCCCCCCACCTTTGGCCATATCTACAGAACTGCAACAGTGCCCAGCAAATAACAGGTTCTCAATAAATGTTCTTATTAGAAAAATATGCCCTTTTGTGGAAAAAAAAATACCCCTGCTAAGATGACTCTGGCCATTAAAATCTACAAAGTGGGTAGCCATTCCCTTCTCCAGGGGATCTTCCCGACCCAGGGATTGACCCCAGATCTCCTGCATTGCAGGCCGATTCTTTACCATCTGAGCCACCAGGGAAGCCCATTAAAATCAACAGAGCGATACTCCTTCCCATTTCTTTAAAAAAAACCGATCATCTTTAGGAGCGACCCTCAGAAAACTGTCCCACGTCGATGTGCCCCATTTTATTTTCTTTCTAGCATTCCAACACGGTGAGATACAGAAATGCCCAAAGAGAAGACAGTGAGATAAAGATGATCCAGGAGAAAAAGGAGCAAGCAGAAATGAAAAGGTACAGCAGCATGGGATAGTGCCTCGTGGCTCCCATGCGGGGAGGGCAGACCTACCCTAGCCTGACACCCACCCCCGCCCCCAAACTGTGCATTTCCCTGAACAGGAAGGTGCAGGAAGAGGAGCTGAGAGAGAACCACCCCTACTTCGACAAGCCCCTGTTCATCGTGGGGCGAGAGCACAGGTTCAGGAACTTCTGCCGCGTGGTGGTCCGGGCTCGCTTCAACGCGTAAGTGACTCCATGGCAGCCAGGGGCTTGGCCCCGAATCAGGCAAACAGTGTGGGCGGGAGTTGTCATCTCAGGAAGAAGGATCATGTCGTCCTAATGGGGTCACCAAACAAACTGTGGGCTAATTAATCACGCTGCTCCTCCGGGCTGAGCGGCTGACCGGGTGGAAAACAAACAACAGTTGCACGTAGTTAACATTTATACAAAATGCATGGTTACGAAGCACTTCACAGCCACTGCTACTTGTTCCAGGGACACCCAAAATGTTTGCATCCCAATGGTTAAGTCCATATTTTATTTGGAAGCACTCAAACAAGGGGAGATGGGATGACACAGCGAAGGTCACTGCCCATGTCTTCCTTTAGACTTGTCGTTTCTTTGCAGTCAAAATACCTTCATTCTAGAATAACAGAGATTCTATGCACGACAAAACAGAGATCAAGCTGACTAGGACTTCCATCACCGACTATTATGAGAAAACCCACTGGCCAGGGTCCCCGGACCTCCTTTTGTGGAAGAAGTTGTGTGGGAGGCTGTCAAGAGTGGTCAGCCCACAGGACAGTGCATTTGGGACAAGCTAAGCCAAGTTTAGCAAGCAGCCAATGGAGGAAGTGAGAGTCTTGTCATGGATAACTTTACGTAAACATCCAGAGGACATTTTGAATCCTGGAAAAAGTGTTAAAAATTTTTTTAATGCAGATCTTTTAAAAGTCGTGAACTTGTTACAATGTTACTTCTGTTTTATGCTCTGGTGTTTCGAGCATGAGGCACATGGGATCTTGACTTCTCGACCAGGGATGGAACCTGCACCCCCTGCATTGGAAAGCAAAAAGTCTTAACCACTGGACCACCAGCGAAGTCCGAGAAAGTATGAAAACTTTCCGTTCAGTAGCGGGACCTTCCCTGACGCCATTATTAGTAGCATAGTGGACTAAATTGTGTCACCCTCGTCCAAAGAAACTCAAATGTTGAAGCCTTCAGAATGTGACCTTGCTTGGAGAGAAGGACTTTACAGAGGTATTTAGATTAAAATGAGGTCATTCAGGTGGCCCTAAGCTGATAAGACTGGCATCCTTATAAGATGAGGCGATCGGGACACAGATTGCTCTAGGGGAGGGACGACGTGAAGACACAGGGAGGGGACGGCCGTCTTCAGGCCAAGGAGAGAGGCTGGAGCAGATTCCTCCCTCACAGCCTCTGAAAGAAGCGACCGTCCAATACCTTCAACCCAGGGGCCCGCCTCCAGAACTGGGAGAAGTTTCTGCTGTCTAAGCCGCTCAGCCTGCAGTGCTTTGCCCCAGCGGCCCTAGGAAACTCATGAACGGCTTCCCTGGTGGCTCAGTGGTAAAGAATCACCTGCAGTGCAGGAGGTCTGGGTTCGATCCCTGGGTTGGGAAGATCTCCTGGAGGAGGGCATGGCAATCCACTCCAGTGTTCTCACCTGAAGAATCCCACGGACAGAGAAGCCTGGCGGGCTGCAGTCCATGGAGGCACGCGAGTCGGACGTGACTGAGTGAACCATAGCAACAGGAAGCTAAACCGCGCAGAGCTGGAGGAGACCTCAGGAGCCACTGGGGCTCATTTGTGCCCCCTCCCAGCAGAGGAGGGCATGTAGCTGAGGCTGAGGGCTTTGCCCAGGAACATCAGCTATGGCGTGACCCTCTCTGATCACCAGTCTGTGTTCTTCCTGCTATTCTAGAAAGACCTTCACAGTTAAAAGCACCTTAGTAGTAATGATTGAAAACTCTTGAATTTTCACTAAGTAGAAAGAAACTGATAGTGTAGGGTTGATTTGATCTGTTCCTAAAGTGGGTTTTTCATCTGGAATTTTCCCGTTGGTTGCTTCCATGTTTACGTCTAACTGGGGATTCTCCACTTTGTGTTCCGTGCTCTAATTCTCTTATGTCAGCAACGCACCTCCAGTGGCCCCAGAAAGATTTTACTGTAACTAGAAACACACACACAGAGGGGGAGGAGTTTCACCGAAGACTGCTCATGGGCTTCCTGGAAGTAAAAGTTATAAATCACACCCCCAAGAAATTCTATATAAATTACTCAGCAAGATCACAGTGAAATACAAAGTGAAGAGTTCTACTTAATTCTTGGAGAATTAATTAAATAATTATGAGGAACATCCTTGATCTACTAAGGCAAAGAGTTTGACTACTTTTAAATGGAGGTCAAAATTTGATTTTGTAATATCCTAGTCAGAAATTGTTGAGTGGAGTCAAGAATCCTAAAATCAAGCATTCTGAAAAGCATAAACTTGAGTTGGACCATAAAGAAGATTTGACTGTAAAGCATCTTCGATGCTGAACACCGACGATTTGATGCCTTCGAACTGTGGTGCTAGAGAAAATTGTTGAGAGTCCCTTGGACAGCAAGGAAATCAAGCCAGTCCATCCTAAAGGAAATCAACCCTGAATATTAATTGAAAGGATTGATGCTGAAGCTGAAGCTCCAATACTTTGGCCACCTGGTGTGAAAAGCTGACTCGTTGGGAAAGACCCTGATGCTGGGAAAGATTGAAGGCAAAAGGAGAAGGGTTGACAGAGGATGAGCTGGCTGGATGGCATCACCGACTCCATGGACGTGAGTTTGAGCATGGTGCAGGACAGGGAAGCCTAGTGTGCTGCCGTCCATGAGGCATGAGGTTGCAAGGAGTCAGACACAACCTAGTGACTGAACAGCAAACCAACCTCTGAAACGCCTCTGATTTTTCTTCCGTCTAGTGTTCTCTGCCTTCCAAAGTCACATGCAGTTAACATATATGTAAGAGACATTTTGTAGAGGATTTGAGAGAGAGTTTAGGTAGATGAGATGTTTATGCATGCTACAAGCCAAGTTGTAACACGCATGCTCTTGGCAGAATTTCTGTGTTTGTTCTCTCTTACAGATCTAAAACAGATCCGGTCACAGGAGCTGTGAAAAATACAAAGTACCATCAACTTTAGTAAGCATTACAAACTCTGTTTTCCATGCACATTTGAAGTTCCACAATCTCCATAAACATTTAAAATTTTATTTTGTTTCTATATCATGATATGAAATAGACAGCTGGAGATTCATTTTTAAAATGCCAGTCAACGTTTCTAGACTCACAGAAGCATCATCTATGACTTTTAGCAACTTTTTTCAGAGGATTTGCATTTCTCACTTTTGTTTGGTCTTCGGCAGTGACTTACTGGGCTTGGTGACTTACCTGGACTGGGTCATGATCATCGTAACCATCTGCTCCTGCATCTCCATGATGTTCGAATCCCCCTTTCGAAGAGTGATGCACACACCTACTTTGCAGGTATTGCTGCCGTATCTCACCTCTCAGCTCAGTGGAGAAACGCTGACCTATGATTTTTGCATTCATGGTGACCAGACTGCCTTCTGACCATTTCAGATTGCCGAGTATGTGTTTGTGATATTCATGAGCATTGAGCTTAATCTGAAGATTATGGCAGATGGCCTATTTTTCACTCCGACTGCTGTCATCAGGGACTTTGGTGGCGTAATGGACATATTTATATATCTTGTAAGTCTTCGGTTAATTCCTAAATACAAAATGGAATGATTTTGTCAAATTGCCTTCATTTCTTGGTATAAGAGTGAGATACATGAGTCACAGAGGTTCAGCTGCCATGACTGAGTTCTTAAGTAGAGTCACAGTCTATTAGAGGCAGATAAATGGCTTCCATGTAAAAATCTAAATAAAAAGCATTAAAAATATTCATGGATATGGTTCAGATACATCAACTACATTCATGTATGCAAAAGACATGCATTAATGATGTCTAAGATATCAAATCTAGTTTGCACGCCACAATTCTTATGGCACCTATACTAAAAAATAACTGCATCATATAATTGATCAATGAGTCTCTTATCACTGAAAATTAATAGAGTATGGTTGGACCACTCTTCCAATTCCAACACCAGGAATAAAATAAAATACCAGGCCAGAGAGGGTAACCATTCAAGTGTCTGTTTAAACTAAATGCGGGAGGGGGTGGAATTCCCTGGCAGTCCAGTTGCTTAAGACTCAGCACTTCCACTCCAGGGGGGCATGGGTTCCATCCCTGGTCAAGGAACTAACATCCCACATGCCATGCAGTGGAGCCACCTCCCAAAAAACTAAATGGGAAAACCACAGTAGAGGACTGTAAGAAATTTCTATCTTTCTGTTTGTCCGAGAAGGCATGAAATCAATGTCTCTTCCAACACAACAAACAAAATTATCACTGTTAGCATGTAGCACATTTAGATCATTAACAAAATAGTAAGTATTCAGTCAAGTGTGAGGTTTGGTATCCTTGATGAAAGGAATTTCTATCCTGCTGATGTCTATGGAGCCTCCAGTGCATATGTTAAAAGAAGGGGCAAGAGGTACCTGTGTCCCCACACCATGGGTGTGGGGACCCCTATTTCATTCCTGCAAACACCTGATGACTTCTTTAGGGGCTGCTCACAGGTCTGGATCGAGTCCACAGAGCTGAGTTACACCCAGTGAACGCGTGTCCTACATGACCCATGAAATCTCTGCTGAAGGAAACTTGTGGCCAGTTAGTTCACAGTAAACGTAGATAATAGAGGATAAATTGCATCAATTCTGGAGGTTATTTTTTTTCCCTCCAGGTGAGCTTGATATTTCTTTGTTGGATGCCCCAAAACGTGCCTGCGGAGTCTGGAGCTCAGCTCTTACTGGTTCTCCGCTGCCTGCGACCACTGCGCATATTCAAGCTGGTGCCTCAGATGAGGAAGGTTGTTCGAGAACTTTTCAGCGGCTTTAAGGAAATTTTTCTGGTATGTTACAGTCACCCTTTGCTTCTGGTCACAGAGTCCAGCTCTTACTGTAGCAAATGAAGGGATGAAATGAGGCTTGCTCATCAAGGTTCAGTCTAACATTTTGTTTACTGCCAGAAGATTATAAAGGTACTAGAAAAACACAACACATATTCAAAGACTTGACGCCTGGATGCTTCTGGCTTACTAGTGTATTTAATTCAGCCAACGTTTATATAGTAAATTAAAGGGAAGCCCTCTGGAAAGTACAATGGACGAGAATCCAAAGAGCTAGTACTGTTGACACTTCCACTCCTAACTCTTGACCCTAAGTTCTACGCTGGGTTTTAGTTGCTAAATCTGGAAATTAAAAAGAAAATTCAACACCATCAGCTTCACAAATGATAATAGGAGTTCACAGGTCTGGGCTCATAATCTCATTTTCTGTGTCCCCAAACTCATATAGCACAAAATTTCACCTTGATCTTTGGAGTGCTAACATAAAACAACTCTTCAAAACTGTAACATGCAGGTGTGCCTAAAGTAACCTTAATATACAGTAATGAATACTTAGAAATATGACTGAGGAGAAAAATATAAGTCTTAATTGAGCAAATAATTGATTTAGGGTCTTTTAAGAGTAGAGCCACAGATAAAACAATGAGGAAGAGCCTCTTTGCTCACAGTCTGTTAAAGAAGAAGCTTTGCCTTATAGGGGAGGGAACACAGGATTCTTTTCGTTAATGTTGAGGTCTGCGTGTGCATGGAAAACATAAATTGATTTATATAAGCTTGCTTTGTGTCTTGCTTGCTAGAAACACACCTATAGTGAGAGAACAGCTGTAGTTGGGGTTGATTCTAAGGTATTTTAAAGACAGGCTATTATGTTCCTACAGGCAGATATTAACAGATGCTAATATTTTTTCACAAGCTGTGTCTAAAATTCAATTTTGTTTTGTTTTTTGGTACTATAACCATGACACTGTGGCTTTTCCCACAGCTGGAATTGAGGGAAGACAGAATAGCGCAGTGAATTTTCCTGACAGCAAGCGTGCGTGCATCTTTCAACCCTGATAGAGTTTAGCAAATGGTCTGTTTGAGTCTTGATCCAGAGAACGGCTCTGCGTAATTTTGTATCTTTAAGAGATCTGTTTGGATGATTCAGCCAGCACAAATGAGTGGCGTGTTCACTGTTTGCCTCTTTCTCTGCTGAGACCAAACAGTCATCCAGCAGAGGGCGCGGCAGCCAACCACCAGATTTGCTGTTCAAGAATGTGTGATCTCACACCCTCCGTGCGCGCGACCTTCGCTCGCCCTCAGCTCTGGGGCCCCCAAGAAAGCGAAGCCACAGTCCCTCTACTTAGGCTCTGCTAGCAGACATATGAATCCATTTTGAGGAAATTGGGAAAACAAGAATTATTTCACCGTTTTTCCTTTGTTCCATTCAATAAAATAAAGCAACGTGTTGATTTCAAAATCAGAACAGTCCAATTCATAGTAAAAATACCTTAGCCTGTGTTCTTATGTGAAAGCCGTGTGTTTTTATCCTAAAAATGCCAAACCTGTTAATTTCCTCTTGTTTACATTACAGTCAGGTTAATTGAATGACCTGTGGGGGAGACATTAAAAGATAACATCCAAAGACTGTGAATATTGTCCCATGTTTTCTGAAAAGTCCTGTTCGTATCAGTGCTCAAACCAAACCTATCGTTTTATAAACATATTATGAAGAGATTTGCTATCTCACCCATTTCTTTCAGGTCTCCATTCTCTTGCTGACCTTAATGCTCGTTTTTGCAAGTTTTGGAGTTCAACTTTTTGCTGGAAAACTGGCCAAATGCAATGATCCAAACATTATTAGAAGGGTAAGATGTCTTTTCTGTCTTTGGGGATGAAAATCCGGGACGTTTACCATCCCTGGGTAACCATGTGCAGAGGCTCCCATGAGAACAGAACTCTAAGGATACTCTTTCCGTGGACTCCCTTTGCAGAGGTGTGTCTCTTCTGGTGGGTGAAGGTTTATAAGATGAAAACGCATCTCAAGTGCGTCCTCCTCAATCCGACTCTCAATCCTACTCTCCTCACCTATTCCAGAGTCCAGCCCCTATTGATGTCTTTGGTGTAGACACCCCAGATTCCATGTGAAACCTTTCCTTTAGTTCTTCCCTAACTGAATCCTGCCTCTGCAGTGACCTGACACTCATATTAGCAAACAGCAACCCCCTCCCCCAATATAAAAGGCAAAGTTTGACTTCCAGTCCCCCTCTTATGACTTATCCATTCCTCCATTAGGAAGTCAGGACCCCGCATTATCTCTTTGCTTCCCACAGTCTCCCCCATGAAAACAACTAAGACCCAAGCTTGAATGCTCTTGACTCTTCTCTTTTCTTTTTTGGCCTTGACACAAGGCTTGTGGAGCCTTAGTTCACCAACCAGGGATTGAACCTGGGCTTCCAGCAGTGGAAGCACTGAGTCTTAATTGCTGGACCGCCAGGGAATTCCCTCTACTCGTTTCTTTCTCTTTCTTTGGCCAATGTTCTGGGAGAAAGCTGGAACAGCCCCCGTCTGTCAGTAGCTGAACGTAATGAAATGAATGTGTTGCATGTTGAATAATTCAGACAGCTGCCCTCCAGATGACGATGCCAGGTCTCATGTTTCTTCTGTCCTGTGTCCCCACCCTTTGCCGTCTTCAAAGACTTCTCTGTGTAGCTGGCAGTTAGGAACAGAAAACCATCTCTCGGAGGACAATGGGCTGAGCCTGGGAGTAGCACCTGTGACTTCCCTGCTCCCCGTGTCCCACTGGAAAAGGTGTAGCCTCCCTGGGCTGAAGGGAACCTATGGTGTGTACTTGAGTGGTGTATTCTGTAGACAAGAGGGTAGAGTTTGGTTAATAATTAGCCAATCTCTGCTGCACGGCCCTCTGTCCCATTCTCTTAGAATCCTGCCAGCTATTACAAGTAGGTTAATGGAGTGAACCCAGTTCTGCTGATGTATAAACTAGCAAGAGTATTCCCTCTTCCATCTAGGTAAAATAATGCCTTAAGTCCATTAAAATGTGCTATCAGAGCTGACTGTACTACTTATTTCCATATTTCCAGCAAATATGGCTATCTAATATAGATTTTATATTACTGTAACCACTGTTATATTTTGAGACTTCTGATTATAAAGCTTACTGACTCTCAGCCATGAAATTAAAAGACGCTTGCTCCTTGGAAGAAAAGCTATGACAAACCTAAACAGCACCTTATAAAGCAGAGACATCATTTTGCCAGCAAAGGTCCATATGGTCAAAGCTATGGTTTTTCCAGTAGTCATGTACAGATGTGAGAGCTGGACAACAAACAAGGCTGAGCACTGAATTGATGCCTTCAAACTGTGGTGTTGGAGAAGACTCTTAGAGTCCCTTGGACAGCAAGGAGATCAAGCCAATCAATCCTAAAGGAAATCAACCCTGAATATTCATTGGAGGGACTGATGCTGAAGCTGAAGCTGCAATACATTGGCCACCTGTTTCAAAGAGATGACTTATTGAAAAAGACCCTGATTCTAGGAAGGATTGAGGGCAGGAGGAGAAGAGGGCAACAGAGGATGATATGGTTGAATGGCATCACTGACTCAATGGACATGAGTTTGAGCAAACTCTGGGAGATAGTGCAGGACAGGGAAGCCTGGCTTGATGCAGTCCATGGGGTTGCAAAGAGTCGGACACAACTTAGCAAGTAAACAGCGATCATAAAGCTTAATAGCTCTCAAATTGTTATAAGATACAGGTAACATCTTTGTCCAGATACGTTATCAGTCATGTTAACGAGATTTTCAGGAAGAGGCGTAGCAGAAGAGACAGGCTAAGGTCAGGCAGACCTTACGTTGTTTCACAAGGTTTCTGCTTCGTTTAAATCCGCTCCCCAGAGGTTCTGGGAACTTTGATAAACATGAGAAGACCTAAAAGAAACATGGTAAAAAGGTCATGGTGTACCAAACAGGCTAAACGAAGGCAGTAATAATGAGCTGATGCATTAGTCCACAGGCTCATGTAAGGAAGGCAGGGTTATTTTAGGTCCACCCTGAATAGAGGCCAGGAAGATAATAACTACATTTCAAGATGAATCCTGTAGAAATCTTGGATGACTCAGAGGAATAATAATGGCCTAAGAGCCTTGTGATTTTACACTGTCTACTTATCACCAGCTCAAAAGGTGGTGACTTGTATAGGGGTCAAGGACACACGGTGGACGGACAGACACACAGATACCACGAGGCACGTATCCTTTTTCCCAGAACAATGAGGCCTTTGTGGAAAGCTCAGAAGGAAAGTCTAAGAAAGCTTAGCCTTTACAAAGGCCTTTCAGAGCCAGCAGAACAACTGAAAAGAAATCGGTGTAGTGAAGCACGGTCTAGGTCTTTGTAACAGAACGAGTTCTTTTCTAGTCCTCACAGAAGACGCCAAGGTCAAGTGAGCCGTGTGGTTGAAGGGGGTATCCAAGTTCTGCCTTGGATCTTCCATTCACTTCTGTAAAAGAAGAGACAAGCTCAAGGAAAAGAGGAAACTACATACCCCCAACATTTGGATCATACAATTCGCATTTAAAGGCCATGAAGCTTGTGCTGTTGACGCCATGGTTCCAGCTGGAATCGTGTAACATGTGATGTCTGATGGCTGGCTTCTTTCACTTGGCATCGTATCTTCAGCGTTCATCCATAGTGTAGCATCGATGAGTACTGTAGCATTCCTATGGCTGAGTTATATTCCATTGTGTGGATATACCACATGTGTTTATGTATTTATTCAGTGATGGACACGTGAATTGTTTCCACCACTGGGCAACTATAAAGAACGCTGTTTATGATGATAATGATATAAACACTCATGTACAAATTTGTATGTGGATATATGTTTCATTTCTCTTGGGTCGATATCTAGGAGAAGAGTTTCCGGTTCATACGATAGCTCTCAGTTTAATCATTTAAGGACCTGCCACACTATTTTCCAAAGTGGCTGCGCCAGTTCCCATCCCCACCAGCAGTGTTTGAGAATTCTAGTATAAGGATTAGAATTTCTGCTTGTCCTCATCAAAGCTTGTCATTGTTTGACTTCCTGATTACAGCCTTCTTTGTGAGTAGGAAATGGTTTTCCATTGTGGTTTTGATTTGAATTTCCCTCATGGCTAATGGGGGCTTCCCTCATAGCTCAGATGGTAAAGAATCCACCTGCAGTGCAGGAGACCCTGGTTCAGTCCCTGGGTTGGGAAGATCGCCTGGAGAAGGAAAAGGCTACCCACTCCAGTATTCTGGCCTGGAGAATTCCACGGACTGTATAGTCCATGGGGTTGCAAAGAGTTGGACACAACTGAGCGACTTTCACTTTCATGACTAATGCTGCGGAGCATCTTTTCATGTGCTCATTGGCTATTTGTATCTCTCCTTGGAAGAATGTCAGTTCACTTATTAATACTGGCCACTTGCTAAACAGTCTCAGCATCGACTTTCACCTGCTTATTTCTGAAGTCTTTATCACTACTAGTTGAGTCGCTGTGCACATCTGTGTTGTTAGATAAAAGACCTCTGTTGTTCTGTATAAAAAGTGTTGCTGATCTTTTATCTTTTCTGAATTCATTTTCTAACCAGATTCCTCTCTTCATCCTTTTTCCCCCTGTTTTAGGAAGATTGTAATGGAATATTCAGAATTAATGTGAGTGTGTCCAAGAACTTAAATTTAAAATTAAGACCTGGAGAGAAAAAACCTGGATTTTGGGTGCCCCGTGTTTGGTAAGCATATCAGAAAAATATCCTGAAAAATGCCATATTTGTCAGCATCAGGGTTTCCCGCCCCAGTTTTATTGAGAAATAATTGCCACATGTCACTATATAAGCTGAGGGCATACAGTATGATGGTTTGATTTACATGTATTGTGAAACGATTACCACAATAGGTTTAATTAACATCCATCATCTCATATGGGCTTCCCTTGTGGCTCAGCTGGTAAAGAATCCACCTGCAATGAGGGAGACCTGGGTTCGATGCCTGGGTTGGGCAGACCCCTTGGAGAAGGGAAAGGCTACGCACTCCAGTATTCTGGTCTGGAGAATTCCATGGACTGTACAGTCCATGGGGTTGCAAAGAGTTGGACAGGACTGAGCAACTTTCACTTTACTTTTCATCTCATATAGACTCAATAGAAAGAAAAAGAAAAAATTCTGTTTGTGATAAGAACTCAGGATCTAGTCTCTTAACAGCTTCCCTGTGTATCATACAGCAGTGCTAACTATAGTCCCCATATTGTACATTACATCCCTAGTATTTATTTACCTTAAAACTGGAAGTTTGTACCTCTGCCTACCTTCCTCCACTCCCTGCCCCGCCCAGCCATCCCTGCCTCTGGTAGTCATGAGTCTGATCTCTTTTTCCTAAGACTTTCATTGGGGGTCAGTGGTTTTGTTCTGTTTTGCTCTTTTGGAGTCCATGTATAAGTGATAGTATGCAGTATTTGTCTTTCTCTGTCTGATACATTCACTTAGCATAATGCCTTCTTGGTCTATCCATGTTATGTATAGGTATCTATAGTATAAGGTTTTAAAGCAGCATAATATGGCATGAAACTGAAAGTAAACAGTTACTTAAAAGTAATGCAAGGCAAAGCATTGGATTACAGTTGGATGCAAAACTAAAATAAATAAGAGAGCAAGTAATACACTTAAGACCCAGGTTGCTTCGTGAAACTAATGAAATCACTGCAAAATCTTTCCAATACCTTAAAGAGTGTATCTGAATTCATACTTTAAAAATTAGTGAGACTTATAGAAAAGAAGGAAATAATGCCATTTGCAGCAATATGGATGAACCTAGAGATTATTGTACTAAGCGAAATAAGTCAGACAGAGAAAGACAAGTTAACATGTAATATCACTTAACTGTAGAATCTAACTGAATAATACAAATGAACTTATTTACAAACCAGGAATAAACTCACAGGCATAGAAAACCAGCTTATGGGTACCAAAGGCAAAAAGGGAGGAAAGGATAAATTAGAAGTTTGGAATTAACAGATACACACTACTATATATAAAATAAATAAATAACAAGGACCTGCTGTATGTAGAGCACCGGGAACTATATTCAATATCTTATAATAGCTATAATAGAAAAAAACCTGAAAAAGAATATGTATATTCTATATAGAGAGAATTACATACAGAATATATTATAGATAGAATTATATAAAGAATATATGGGAAATATTTTATATAGAATTATATGTAAAATATAGAAAATATGTATGCTATATATATATATAAATCACTTTGCTGTACACCTGAAACTAACAACATTGTAAACCAACCTTACTTCAATAAAAATAAATAAATAAAGATTTTAAAAATTAGTGAGGCTTCAAAGAAAGATTTTCCATCAAACTTGTTCAGATATTAATTTTTAATTAAACCAATTTAAAAATTTTTAATAATGTTAATCAAATCAAAACTAACCTCATCCTGACTTCATATCTTTAAGGAAGATGTGATGTTCTGATAACAGTTGTAGAGAAGCCTGAATCATAAAGCTAGTTCAATTTGAAAACCCATTTACTTTGAAGGATTTTGTTATTGAAACCCTGGAAGGGAATAATCAGTAACATGATTGTATCTCTCTAAAAAAAAAATTGTTTTTTTTTAAATAAGTTTTTAAAGCATTTACATCAAAGCCGGAAGTATCTGGTACCTTTGTTCTCATCCATTTTCCTAGCAACTATGAATGGGATCTCTCAATCTGCTTCACTGATACACTGAGGGCTCTGTCAACTTCATTTTTCCTTTTAAATCCGTATCTGTTTTCTCTTTATTTCATTTTTATCTCTTAGAATAATGAGTGAACCAGAGCAACTGCTCTGCTTTTGTCCAATTGATATTCTCTACTAAATGTCAAAACCCTTTAAAAGGAATAGCGTTTCACCCAGTTGTACCCTTAGGACTCATCATTACCTGCTTTGGCATTCCTATAATATGAAATTCACCTTCATAAACAATTCAATACAATTTATATTGGTTTTTTCTAATACCAGAGAACTATGGGAAAAGAGATTAATTTTGGATATAAGGCTTGAGCATGGTTAGAGAAGCATATAGCACATGGGAATATCTTTACCCCAGTGTTAACTAGAAAAGCCATCTAATTTACATTACCATAAGAAATTAAAGAAGCACAAAACGTTTATTTTGTTGTGAGATTAAAACTCATTATTATACCTTAAATAATTTATTTATATCAGGACATCAGCTTTTGTTTTTGTTTTTGCTCCTGCTGTTTTGGAATTTTGGCTAAAGTCTCAGGCTGAGGCCACTAGAAGATAAAGTATTCTGATGTTTTAAAAAAGACCAACTAGCTCAATCCCAGGAGAACTTACTAAAACATTCTCCACCTCCATTATCCAGCTTCTGTAAAGGAAACCGCTGCACTCAAAGATGACATCATGGTAGTGAAAGAAGTCAAGAGCAGAGAGTGCTGTGGCTTCAGCTCCCATCACCGTGGGGAAAGGTGGTGGGTGCTCCCCACCCAGGTCAAGTGAGCACCCCTGGGAGGATCAGCTGCTATCAGAGATTGGCACGGCAAGAAGAGAGGCTCTTGTGGGCAAGCTGCTTCTCGCCAGCTGGTGGGACCGGGTAGTCTGGTGTTTCTGGAGATCCATGTCATCCCTGCAGGAGGGCCGCCTGACCTGAGCCTTCCTGCTGGAAGCCTGCTGCACAGGGCCGTGTGTCTGTGCATCACACCGCTGAGCCCCTGTGCTGCAACCAGGGAAGCCCGTGTGCCCTAGAGCCGCTGCTTACTGCAAGAGAAGCCGCCGCAGTGAGCAGCCTCTGCACGGCAACCGGAGAGTAACCCTGCCTGCCGCAACTGGAGAAAAGCCTGACCTAGCACACCCAAAGTCAAATCGCAATAATAAACTCATTACTTAAAACAAAAGAATACTGAGATATTAGTCAAGCCAACAGATCAAGAGAGAATTACCCCTGGAAAGATAGTTCGGGACTTCCCTGGTGGTCCAGGGGCTGGCTCTCCTCCTGCCAGTGCAGGGGCTGCAGGCTCGGTCCCTGACTGGGGAGCTAAAATCCCACCTGCCTCGGGCCCAAAAAGAATTAAAACATAAAGCAGAAACAATATGGTAACGAATTCAATAACGACTTTGAAAATGATGCACATCAAAAAGAAAAAGAAAAGATAGTTTGCTACTTATAGTTCCTGGTGTAGCGGGGGAGGGGCATAGGACATCACAGGGGACCACGTGGGGAAGCACCGGGTGAATCGGCAGGCAGAGAGATGGGGAGAGCTGGGGCAGGGAGCCTTTATTGTGGCTTCCCTGGGAAGGGACATGTGAGGCAGGGCCAGCAGGCTGAGTAGTCTCAGGGGCTCTGGAGCATGCATGCTTGCATGCTAAGTTGCTTCAGTTGTCCCTGACTCTTTGCCACTCCGTGGGCTGTAGGCTCCTCTGTCCATGAGATTCTCCAGGCAAGAATACTGGAGTGGGTTGCCGTTTCCTCCTCCCAACCCAGAGATCAAACCCCTGTCTCTTGAGTTTCCCGCATTGGCAGGCAGGTTCTTTACCACTAGCGCCACCTGGGTCTGGAGCAGAGATTCGTCCAGAGTGCTCTGGTCCCTGGCGGTGGGGTGATGAGGGCAGCCGGATGGTGGCCCCGAGTACAAAAGCTGGATACAGGAGGTGGTTGGGGTGTGAACTCGAGTGGTTGGTTTGTATTTGGAGGGAAAAAAAAGAGCCTTGAAAAGGAATCTTCCTGAGTTGGGGGATGGTGATGAGGGAGACAGGAGGCCAGGAAGGGTGACTCAGACATTTTATCCGGTCGTCCAGAACAAAATGCATCCAGCATCTGTACGTAGGACAGGTGTTAAAGGACCAGGTTTACGATTAAAACGTGGAATATTTCTTGGGAACACAAAAATGAGCTCCGTGAAAGAACAGTGACTGCTGAGAAGAAAGGGCCCAGGGACAGAGGCCAGCAGAGTCAGATACACAAGACAGGACCCCACGTCTCTAAGTCCAGCTAATCCCCACCCCGTCTGGTAAGAACTGGGCGGTCACCATATGGGAGGAGTAGACCAGAGTGGCCGACCTTCATTTTCTTTCCTCAGACCACATGTCAGGCTTGAGCTGCTGAGAGTAGGATCCTGGTACAGGTTTGAATGGAGTAGGAATTTTAGACTGAGGCTCATCATATAGTGAAAAGTGGCCAAAAATTTTTTAGAATCTCCCCGAGCGGTAAAGGACCTGCCTGCCAATGCAGGGGTCGTGGATTAGATCCCTGGGTCAGGAAGACCTCCTGGAGGAGGAAATGGCAACCCACTCCAGTATTCTTCCCTGGAAAGTCCCATGGACAGAGGAGCCTGATGAGCTACATCCATGTGGTCACAGAGTCGGACATGACTCAAGTGACTTAACAAGCATCCATGTAAGATGTCAGGAAGGGAATATAATACACTGAAAGGTAGTATTGGGAGAAGAGTAAGCCATTTCTGGTCGTACCCTATGGTGTTCACCTTGTTCCATAAAACCAGCTCTCTATGATTTTAAAATCAGCTAATTGAAATGTAATGTTTTATGCAAGTTACTATTAAGGACTTCAAGTTCAATGACATTTTAAAAGCATAAACAGAGAGACATCTCTTGAACATTATCACAATAGTTTTTCCCATTTGTTCAGAATATAACAACTTGGGTGAGTTTTAGCGAAATATAAATCTTTCATCAAATAAATGTCAACTTGTAACCGTTTAAGTTTTCACATATTTTCTTTCTCTGATAATCTCATCAAGAGTTAGCAGCTGCAATTTTTGTAATTTTATATTGGCTAATTTATGATTAAGAAAATAACCTATATCTCAGAATTGGCCTAGAGGAATGTTTTTATAATTATAATTAGGATATAAATATGCAGTAGCTAATTCAGGAGGCAGTCTGGTTTCTGCATTCGCTCTTCAGAGGAATACATTCATCTTCTTCTGAATCACTTGGACTTGATGAGATAAAAATTACCTTGGTGAAAAGGATTAAACATATATATTATAAATATTGTATATTTTGTTGTAAGCAGAGATCTGGGATTTAGGAAAATGAAATGCATGAAAGAGAAGTCAACAAAGTGCTCAGTTTTGCAATAAATGTATTTATTGTTTACTCTTCTCCAGGTACTATGCTGTCACTGGGGACAAGCTATGATTTCCGACCCTTAAAACCTTGAAGTCTAGTGGAGAACAGGAAATAAAATTAAAATAGTTTAATACGATATGCTGAGGTTTTAATGCTGCATAAATAAGCCCCTAAATTCACCTGAAGTTCACCAGAAGTTTACCTCTAGGCAATTTCAGATCACACTGTGATACATTCTAGGAGAAAGAGATCAGATGTCTCTGGAGTCTAAGCCTCCAACAATTTGGGTATGCACTCTAAGAAAAAGAGTGTAAAACAGTGTTGCTCTGTTAAATTTAACAGAAACATGTGCTTATGCAAACTCGCTTCTCCGGCCCTTCCTGAATCTTAGAAGGGGCCTTGGCCAAGGAGGGGCCTTGAGGCTTAAGTTTTTTGTTTGTATTTTTCATTGTTGATTTAGCTCTTTTTGGCTGTGCTGGGTCTTCCTTGTCGCACGGGCGCTTTCTCGAGTTGCGCTGCATGGACCTCTCTCGTTGCAGAGCACGGGCTCTAAGCACGTGGGTTCCGTAGTTGTGGCGAAGGGTCTCAGAAACACCGCAGCATGCCGGATCTTCCCGGATCAGAGATCGAACACGTGTTCCCCGCACTGGCAGGCGGATTCTTAACCACAGGACCACCAGGGAGGTCCCGAGGTTTAACTTTTCAGTTTCTCTAGCTGATTATCAGGCTAAAGATAATAAAAGGCAGGTGTATCAGCCTTTGGTTTTAGGGCGAAGGGTCCAGTGGCAGTGGCAGGGGAAGCACCTAACCCAGAGCATGATTGGACCAAGGAGAAGGACCGAAAAGAGAAGACACTCAGTTCACTCCTGAAGGGTGGATAGGAATTAGGCAGGTGGAAGGGGGAGGAGCCACAGGCAGGTGGGAGGGAAGGGCGGGGCAGAGGTTAGAGGGTTGCAGGCTGAGTGAATTCAAAGGGCTGTTACCAAAGAGCAAGGCAAAAAATAGAAGCCTGCATTCCAAGAAGTGCAAGTTTCGGATGTCTTTAGAGTAAAAGGCAGAGATGTGGCAGATACCAGGTGCCATTCTGGACAGTACCATGCGCTGCACCTTCACATCCCAGGGCAGAGGCTAAATTCCTCTCCTCCAAGGCATCTCCATCTTCCGAGGGGAGAACAACTCTCCTTATCATGACCTGGGATCCTTGGAGCATTTGTCACCAGGGGTTACAAAACTGACCAGATTGTGAGTCAGAACTGATTCTTCATTTTGGATGGACAAGATTTGCTGTTGTTCAGTCGCTAAGTCGTGTCCGATTCCTTGTAACCCCGGGGACTACAGCACACCAGGCTTCCCTGTCCTTCACTATCTCGGAGTTTGCTCAAACTCATGTCTGTTAAGTCCATGATGCCATCCAACCATCTCATCTTCTGCTGACTTCTGCTCTTGCCTTCAGTCTTTCCCAACATCAGGGGATTATAAGCTTTTAGAAATTAACCAGAAAAGAAAACAAAAGGACCACAGAAAAACTGACAATAATGGATTGTGCTTGGGGTTTGTTGAAGTCCCCTGTTGGTGAGGTCTCAAACTTTCTAATTTTAGTATCAGGAACGCAGCGTAAACAGATAGCTTATATGATTGAAACTGAGACTTTTTAAATGTTATTTAGTCTTCCAGTAATTTAAATCTGTGATCTTCCATTTTATTTGTCTTGTTTTAGCCTAAAAGTATATTTTAACATATTCTAACTTCTAAAAGATTTAGAATATAAAAGTAGCTTGAGTTGCTGCAAATTCAGCTTAGAAAGCACTTCTTACATAAAGAAAATGGATGGGTAAGAAAGTTGGACATCAGATCCGAGAGCGGACTCACTTTGTTGTGTGTGTGTGTGGGGGGGGGTGTTTCCAAATCCTTATTCAAGAAAATTCTGGCATCTGTAGAATCCTTACAGCTCCTGTCTGCTATAAAATATATTAAATTTAATTGAAATGCCCAAAAGAAAAGAGTGTTGGAAAAATCTAAGAGAATATGCCTGTACTTTCGTACTTAAAAAGTACAAATCAGAATCCCAAAATGTGTATTTCTGAGTGGGACCTTTTTTTTTTTTTACTACATAGAAAAAAAGCTGATATACCAATCAGCTCTAAACCTTTAAAAACAAGTCAGTCTCAGTTTTATGTTTTCTTTTTAGATTCCCACATATTTAACATTAAAAAAAAAACTTATAAAAGTATATCTCATGACTGTCTCTGGTAGAAAAATACTAAACCAGATTCCCCCAAGAGTGTTGGCCTCCTATGAAGGTTAACTTTTGATAAATGTGCTAGCAAAAAAGAAAAATTATCAAAATATAGTCAAGCTAGGCTTCAGTTGGTCTACTCAATTCAGTCATCCTGAGCTCAATTCATCAAATCCAGGAAATGTGACGGTAGTCAGGATTTTCAAGCGTGTAGTTGTCTAAATATTTTAATTATTTAAAATAACCTCAGAAAAGGGGAAAAAGCACTAAAATTTTCTTCTGTTAATGAAACTGTTGGCTAAGACCTGTAATGAATAGGGGGTGGGGGTGGGGGTGGGGAATGCAGTGTAGTAGAGATATTAGTGAGAAAAGTGTCAGATAAACAGGAAATGAGACATTGCCCAGAATGCCCCCACACACACCTAGAATAGAGGGGCCAAATAGTTTTAGAAATCAGACGTTAACTGCGGGTGTAAACAACACTGGGGTCTGTAAGTAGTGTCTGTTGAGTATCTCGGAGTTAATGAGAGATAAAGTCCACAGGCTCCATACCACCCCCAGGACCCCCAAAGCACCGCTAGGTCACAGCTTGCTGCTCCCGTGATGACAAAGAATAAAATCAAGTGGCCAAACTCAACTCATTTTACACTTTCTGTACTAACAGCAGAATTTGTAATCTATGCTTTTAGAAAGGTTTTCTAATGTAAAACTATTCCAAAATTCACATCCAGACTCCTGTGCCCCTTTGTAAGGCTTTCCTGCACAAGCTCTAACCGGTCCCTGGTATAACCAACACTAGCCCAAAGCATTGCAGACCCTCTGGAGCTAGTAGTCACAGAGTGTTTTGTCCTTTGGGGTTAAGAACACCTCCCCATTACCTAATAATTAAGTACATAATAAATTCTAACATGCTGATGCATTGTTATGAATTAGTAATCGAACATCACCTAGCCTCCCTTCCAAGTGGCAGGTACACATTGCACCCAAGAGTGGAGAGAGTTATAGATACTGCCTCAGAGTGCTTCTCAGCAGAATATCACGGGGAAAATTCCTCTTTCTGACCCACAGGGCAAATCCTCGGAACTTTAACTTTGACAACGTGGGCAATGCAATGCTGGCATTGTTTGAAGTTCTGTCCTTGAAAGGCTGGGTGGAAGTGAGGGACGTTATTATTCATCGTGTGGGGCCGGTAAGCACGCACTGGAATCCTTTGAACCAGACCACAGCTGCTTTCATTGGCTTTGATGGATAACCGTATTTTTTTTTCATTTATACAGATGCATGGAATCTATATTCATGTTTTTGTATTCCTGGGTTGCATGATTGGACTGACCCTTTTTGTTGGAGTGGTTATTGCTAATTTCAATGAAAACAAGGTAAGAATTCTTGGTTTGAATTCCGCAGGGTTTATTCTTTCCTAGCAGCTCACTTTGAGTCCTGTTTTTCATACCCCACATGAAGTCACCTTTAATTGTGATGTGACTGGTGTGAATAATCTCCATAACTATTTTACAAGCTACCTCATTGCTGCCTTTCAGGCACAGTATTTAAGAGCAGGATTCTCTTGCAAAATCTTCTCCTTTGGTAAGGGTGTTATTAATTTGCCTAGGACTGAGAAAGCTCATCTCCTATTGTCCAAATTGAAAGGCTGCCAGGCGAGTTATTAAAATACAATAGCTGAAACCGATGCACTGATTGCAGGTAATATTACTTTCACAAAATGTAAATTGGATGCTTCTTGGTGAGTCAGTAGGTGAACTCAGAATTTTGATGGGTGTGGGTGGGGACTTGCAATAGAAGTTTTGAAATCCTAATTCCTACGATAAAAGGAAGATTTGTCTGATTTCACAGAAAACTTTGCATCCTTTATGAGTTCGGGATGTGTGCTGAGTTCCTAGCAGCTCTAATGAGCGGTACAAGAGCTCACAAAGGGAAAACAGCAAGTGTAGTTTCCTGGCAAAAAGAGTTTGGGAGAAACATTGCCTGTCATTCTTCTGGACGTGGCTGCGATGCCCTCTGTTCGATTAGGGTGGATCTTCCTCCGGAATCACGCACTGAGGTTTTCCATGGGCATGTCTCGAGTCTCACAACTCTAAAATGCAGACTACAGGGGTGAAATCATTGTGTAGGGGTTTGGAAGAAGTAGACGATGGGGCAGGATTCAGCAGTGGGACCCATTACATGTCAGCCCATTACCGACAGGTCGTTCAAGGGTGTGAAAATGTCGCCTGTTGCTCTGCATTGAATTAAAGCTAGACTTACCTGCCTCGCACCAGGCCGTTCCTTATCACTCATAGCCGGGACCGGTTTGCATGCCTTCACATCAGGGCCCTTTGGTTTGCATCGCTGCACGTGGGACTGTCTCATTCACGTCCCCCCAGGCTCTCCACGTGTGTGGTACCAGCAACTCAGCCAGTTGCCACCTTTGATGTGCGCCTAATGAGGATGTCATTTCTTTCTGCCTTTCAAAGGGTGCCTACCACTTGAAAATCTCCTCTCTAGCCTCCAGTGATACTCCAGCTCATGGAAACATGGAATTTAGAGAGAGAGAGAAATAGAGATCATTTGGCCCAGCCCCCTGTTTTACGTTCCCACATTCATAAATGAGTTTCTTTAAGCCCTACCGTGTGTTCCATTTAATATCACATGGAAAGAGGACAATGGATCTTTTTAGATGCCTTTGAGCCATGCCAGGGAGCAGACACTGAGAATTCCAAAACTCAGGCTGAAGTTAATGAGTCAGTTGACACATTAGGGACTGCTTGCCCAGAACACCTTCCCAGGCCCTCTGAGCAGATCTGATTGCAGACGAATTCAGTTCAATTCAGTGACATAAATGAAACAACATCAAATACCCAGTGAGTGAAGGCAGGTGCATAATTAATTGCAGCCCTTGAACTTAGAGGAATGGCTGAAGTAAGCAGAATAACGAGAGGTCTTGGCTGTATTGATGTTCGGAAGGAAAAAAGAAAGAAACCTCTTGGCTTGAGAGAACGGAGAGTGGATGTCAGCTCAGATGGGCTCTTAGGAAAGGGGGAAAAAGGAAGAAACTGTGTAACAGACATTAAAAACATGATCAGTTCATTAGAGATGTAAATTTCTCAATTATGTGAACCTTTTAGGAAAGATTGTTTTTTGTGATAGAAAATCTCAAAGCATTTATATAAATTGTTTATACAATAACTTAAAAACTGACAAGGTATATATAAATCAGCAATTAGATGGAAATGTACTTACATGTACATGTTAGAGAAATACCAGATATTAATGTGCCAAATATACAAATCAATAAATTATAACCAGAGTAACAAAGTGAGATAGAAGAAAATGAGAGGAAGAAAATAACAAAAATAAGAACAGAAGTTAATGGTATTGAACCCAAAGTAACTTACAGAAAAGCCCAAGAATGGTAGAAGCTGCTTTGTTACAATAAATCAGATTGATATGCCTCGTGCAGAGATAAGCATGAACAAAAATGGGGAAAAGCAAGCTATGGTAAGTAAAATAGTGTTGTCACTGTTACTGTTGCAGGAAGGCAGACCGCTTACAGGGCCCAAAACTGGGCTCTTGTCTAACACTCAGAAATGAATTGTCCGAGGAGACAGATGTGCTGACGAAGCAAGAGATTTTATGGGAAAGGGCACCCAGGTGGAGAGCGGTAGGGTAAGGGAACCCAGGAGAACTGCTCTGCCGCGTGGCTCGCAATGTCGGGTTTTATGGTGATGGGATTAGCTTCTGGGTGGTCTTTGACCAATCGTTCTGATTTAGAGTCTTTCCTGGTGGCGCACTCATCCCTCAGCCAAGACGGATGCTAGCGAGAGGGATTCTGGGAAGTGGACGGACATGCGGTGTCTCCCTTAGACCTTTCCCGAACTCTTTGGTTGGTGGTGGCTTATTAGTTCCATATTCCTTATCAGGATCTCCTGTCATAAAACAACTCATGCAAATGGTTACTATGGTGCCTGGCCAGGGTGGGCGGTTTCAATCAGTGCGCTTCCCCTAACATTACAGGGATAGAAAGTTAGGCTTACAGAATAGAGCACAGAGCCCTAGGAGAGACCCATGTGTGTATGAAACAGAAGTAGCACAAATCAGTGGCGAAGATAAGACTGCCCACAGTGATGCTTCGGTAATTGACTGACTGTCTAGATCTCAGAAACTGAGATTCCTACCTTACAGCATACTCAAAAATGAATTCCAGATCAATGAAAGACCCAACTATGGAAAGCAAAATTTAAACCATTTTTAAACCATGGAGAATCTGCTTTTGACCCTGGAATAGTTGTAGAGTTCTTGACATTAACCACAAAGTAAAATCCATATAGAAAAAAAATTGCAGGTCAGATTATATAAAAGGAAAAGTTTCTGAATGATAAAGGACATATTAAGCAAAATTAAAAAAAATAAAGCTGAGAAAATATTTATAATTCACATCCCTGACAAAAGATTAGTATCCAGGATAGATTAAGAATTTCTACAAAACATCAACAGTAATATCCAAATACAAAAATGAGCAAAGAATATGAACAGGCAATTCTCAAAGGAACACATGGGACTCACCATTTATACATATTAAAATGTTTCATCTCATTAATATTAAAGCTATATCAGATACATTTCACACTCATCAAATTCCTAAATTAAAATATCTGATAAAGTCAAGTATGGGCCAGAATATAAGAAAATGGGAACACTTGTAGATTGAAACCAATGTTGTTGATTATTGCTCTTTTGGAAATCTCTGGTAAATATGGAAATACATAAACTTCCAGGCCCCAGCAGTTCCTCTCTTGGAGATTTAGCACAGAACAAGACGTTTCCCGTGAGACAGTACACGTGTTCACGGCAGCATTGTTGATAGTCAGTAAACCTAAAATGATAACTTCTGACAGATTTGTACAGTGGGATACGATGTGAGCAGTTAACATAAACGAATCAGATCTAGTATCTAGTTGTAAGGAAAACGTAACGTTCAATGAAGATAAAAACAAAACTGCATTACATAATTTTTAAAATTCAAACACGTTTTCAAAAACAAACATGTTTTTATATATGTATGCATACATAAGAGTCAAAAGTCTGAAAATGCAGTGAGAAGAGTACCCCTCAGGCAGTTAGCCTGGTGTCAGGTAAAGCTCGCTGGGAGTGGGGAGGTGTTTTTCCCAGTTTCTTAAATTATGCATGAGTGCTCAATCCCTTCAGTCATGTCCGATTCTTTGCAACCCTGTAGACTGCAGCCAGCCAGGCTCCTTTCTCCGTGGGATTCTCTAGGCAAGAATACTGGAGTGGGTTGCCATGCCCTCCTCCAGAGGTTCTTAAATTACACTTCTGTCTTTATAATGTAATGTAATGAAATGTGACATAAGAAATTCATGTGCATTGTAAAAAGTGCTCTGTTACATAACAATATCCGATCTCATTAATCAGTGGTCGCAGTGCTAATTTCTTAAAGATCTAAATTCTCTGACCTCAAACCACTTAAAAATAAAGTCTCACAATGGCGTATATCAGAATGATTTCTCAAAAGACACAATAGCCTTAACCAAAAGCAGAAGCTTTAACAAGCTGTCATGTCGCTGCAGCATTTTCTCCAACGAAAGGGAAGGGAACTAAGCACTGTTAGAGTAAGTACCCCTTTTTGGAAATATAATCATGTCGAAAACCTTCTTTAGATTTTTCCCAAACCTGAGTCTCATACATGTTCAAAGATGCCAGCTGAAGGCTGCTGAATGTTCGCTAATCCCACAACCCTTCCTTTCTGGAATGACCATGTTTGTCCAGCCACCACGGTACTGGAAGAATGTCTCTGTCTTCAACCCACGTCCATCCTGGTAGTAGCAGCAGCCCATTTGCAGTGTTCTTGGCATGGAACACACGACAAAGGGTCTCTCTCTGCTTTCCTTTGTTTATTAAGGGGACGGCTCTGCTGACTGTAGATCAGAGAAGATGGGAAGATTTGAAGAGTCGACTGAAGATAGCACAGCCTCTTCATCTGCCACCTCGCCCGGGTATCAAAGATGCTCTGATTTTATTCATGTTGGGCACTAGTGTTCATGATTCCCCAGGAGTCTAAGATTTCAATTAAAATAATAATCGCGAGGCCACTAGGCGGTTCTGCATAAGTTAACATAGAAACAGGCTCCAAACTACAGATCTCTCCGTAGGCTATTAAAATCAACCACCCAAAGGCCATGCTTCAGTGCTCTCAGGATAAGCCTTAATGAAAAAAATGAATTTTTAAATAAAATATATTTGTGCTTGCCTTTTAAACACGTGAGTGAAATGTATTAAACTGACAGAAATTGAATGATGCGCTTCTCCTTCCAATACAGACGGCTTCATGCACCGTCGTTTTAAATATTCAGACCCAGCCATTCCTGAAAAACACTTTACAAGAGATTGAACTGTAGGAGGAAAAAAAAAATGTAATGGGTTTTAAGATGAGCATTAAAGAAAAATGAAGGGCAAGAATGTAAATGTGACCTATGTCTGAAAGGCCCTTGCCTAAACCTTTCTGTTTCAGATAATGATGGTTTTAGAGCTAAGATGTACGACATAACCCAGCATCCATTTTTTAAGAGGACAATCGCATTACTGGTCCTGGCCCAGTCGGTGTTGCTGTCCGTCAAGGTACTTTATTGCACCCCTAAAGACCCTGGGAGTGAAATTGTTTACTCATCGGTGGGTCCAAGAACGTTTCAGGCAGCCATGTCCAGTTACAGTCTGCATTTATAAAAAATAAAAATTCACAATTGTGTTCAGACGGGAGGAGGAGGGGCGAGTGTTCCCGTGTTGGTGGATGCGGACACAGACCTGCGTGCTGTTTCTGTTCCAGTGGGACGTCGAGGACCCGGTGACTGTCCCTCTGGCCACGATGTCGGTCGTCTTCACGTTCATCTTTGTTCTGGAGGTACAGTCCTGGGTCAGCTGGAGCTGGGGTCCACAGTGCACCTTCTCAACAATCTCCTCCTTCAGGGGCACTTCCTTTCTGCTGTGTGTTCCCTGGCTTTTGAAGTCCTCTTGGGGGGAAGGAACGTCATGCTCTTAGAATATTTCCTTTTTAGGCTGTTCTAACTTGAACAAACACTTCACTTTATATTTCCATTTTTTTCTAACTACAAGAATTGCTGACTGCTGTTGATTGTTGTATCTGAACATCAGCCTGTCTAGTTAGGTGAATTCCAATAATTACAGTGAACGGCACAAACTACCATCATTCAGGGACTCAAATTGCAATGTGGTGGCAAAGGGAGTTGGCCCAGGCAAGATTATTTGAATACATGGCCCACATCACATCAGTTTCCAATGCAGTCCTCTTTGAAAAACAAGCAGATTTTTTTTTCAACCTGTACCGATTGATGTTTCCCCAAATCTATGGCCTTTTACTTGAGGAAGAAAAATGTCCTGCTATCAGAACTAGTCATAACACAAGGAGAAAAGAGTGTGGAGAATATAGATTTGCATATATGTGTATTTGTCGGAGAAGGCAATGGCAACCCACTCCAGTACTCTTGCCTGGCAAATCCCATGGATGGAGGAGCCTGGTAAGCTGTGGTCCATGGAGTCGCTAAGAGTCGGACATGACTGAGCGATTTCACTTTCACTTCTCACTTTCATGCATTGGAGAAGGAAATGGCAACCCACTCCAGTGTTCTTGCCTGGAGAATTCCAGGGACAGGGAAGCCTGGTGGGCTGCCATCTATGGGGTCGCACAGAGTCGGACACAACTGAAGCGACTTAGCAGCAGCAGCAGCAGCAGTGTGTATTTATATATATATTTGTTGTCGTTATTTACCCACTAAGTTGTGTCCAGCTCTTTGCAACCCCATGCCCTGTAGCCTACCAGGCTCCTCTGTCCATGGAATTCCCCAGACAAGAATACGGGAGTGGGTTGCCTCTTCCTTCTCCAGGGGATCTTCCTGACTCAGGGACGAAACCTTGGCAGGCGGATACTTTACCACTGAGCCACCAGGGGAACCTGTTGATATATAAACACACACACACACGTATATACCCAGACGCATCAGTAATAAAGACTTCTCTTTGGTTTCTACATCCTTTAAAATATAATGTGCTTCACGTTAGTACATTTAAATATGTGCTGCTGAACACTCAGCCTCAGCTCACCATCTTCACTGCTTTTCCCCAGGTTACGATGAAGATCATAGCAATGTCGCCTGCTGGCTTCTGGCAAAGCAGAAGAAATCGGTACGATCTGCTGGTGACGTCACTGGGTGTTGTCTGGGTGGTCCTTCACTTTGCCCTCCTGGTAAGCACATCACTGAAGTTCATTTTAGTCAGTAATTTCAGTTCAGGTAATCCTGTTTCCAGTCCTATTTCTGTCCAGACCTTGCTTTAGGACGGGATTTCTGTGCTCAGAAAGATCCTGGGTGTCCTCAAAACAGTTGTTACCTTCAGCATCAGGGGCTGTGCCAAGGCCAGGTGGGCTCTGAGTCACCCAGACTCATTTCCTTACATGACAGATGGCTCAGAGCATTAAAGAGCTGCAAGTCACTATGCCAGGAACTGAGAAGAATGTCATGGGAAAGACAAAGATGGTACCGCTGTCAAGAACCTCACAGCCTGGAACTTCAGACCTGTATTCATCAAATACTACCAGTCAATGAGAATCACAGCTACAGTGAGGGCGATGGGGAGACCTGTGTCCCTGTGATGACACAGGGCGGTTCATGACGACTTCGTCAGAGAGATTCTGGAAGGCATCCCCCCAAGGAGTGATGACTGGGTTCAGCCTGTATGGTGAAGGTAGAACATTCCAGGCAGCTTCCTCTATGATGGGAGAGTTCAGTGGTTTAGACAATGTGACGAGGTCGAAGTGGGCAGGGGAACGTGGCACCAGATCTGGTTGGGTGAGAAGGCATCAGACTTGTCATACAGAGTGAAGTAAGTCAGAAGGAGAAGAGCAAATATTGTTTTTTTAAAAAATATATATATATATGTATATATATATATATGAAAGTTATGGCCAACCTAGACAGCATACTAAAAAGCAGAGATATTACTTTGCCAACAAAGGTCCATCCAGTCAAGGCTATGGTTTTTCCAGTATTCAAGTATGGATGTGAGAGTTGGACTGTGAAGAAAGCTGAGCGCCGAAGATTTGATGCTTTTGAACTGTGGTGTTGGAGAAGACTCTTGAGAGTCCCTTGGACTGCAAGGAGATCCAACCAGTCCATCCTAAAGGAGATCAGTCCCGGGTGTTCACTGGAAGGACTGATGTTGGAGTTGAAACTCCAAGACTTTGGCCACCTGATGCGAAGAGCTGACTCATTTGAAAAGACCCTGATGCTGGGAAAGATTGAAGGCAGGTGGATAAGGGAATGACAGAGGATGAGATGGCTGGATGGCATCACCAACTCTATGCACATAAGTTTGGGTAAACTCCAGGAGTTGGTGATGGACAGGGAGGCCTGGCGTGCTGCAGTCCATGGGGTCGCAAAGAATCAGACAAGACTGAGAGAATGAACTGAACTGATATATATGAAATCTAGAAAGATGGTACTGATGAACCTATTTTCAGGGCAGGAATAGAGAGGCAGAGAACAGACTTATGGACACAAGGTGGGAAAGGGAGAGGGGGACGAATGAGAGAGTAGCGCTGACTTAAATCCACTACCACGCATGACACTTCTCCACTGCGCAGCACGGGGAGCTCAGCGTGGTGCTCTGTGATGCCCAAGCGGGATGGCATGGGGGAGCGGAGTACAGGGAGCCCAGCGTGGTGCTCCGTGATGCCCAAGAGGGATGGCATGGGGGAGCGGAGTACAGGGAGCGCAGTGTGGTGCTCTGTGATGCCCAAGAGGGATGGCGTGGGGGAGAGGGAGGGGTACTCACGAGGGAGGGGATATATGTATACATATAGTTGATTAAGGTTATTGTACCTCAGAAACTAATGCAACATTGTAAAACAATTATACTCCAATAAATAAAGCTAGTTTTAAAAAATAAATGAAAAAAAAATGTGTCAGACCTCTGAGACCTTGTAGTTCAGGTAAAGGATTGGGTCCTCATCCTGGGAGCGTGGGATGTCTTCACTTCCAGAATGCAAAGAAAGAAGGTATCTATACTAGGCTTTGGGCTCACACAGCAAGAAGGAGCAGCAAAGTCCATGCTTGTCTCTTTCTCCAGGCAAATTGTAGCCAGAAGCTACTCGGTCCAAGCAGGACAGTGAGTAAGTGTCCTAATTCTGGGTGTCCCCAAAGAGAGTATCCCATACCTGCAAGACCAGCTCGCCCTTCTGCCTGATTGCTCCTGCCCTTCTCTGAGAACCTGTGGTCCTGAAAGAACATTCCTTCTCTGCTCTGTTCTGCAGTGGACTGTTGTGAAGGAAGGTGCAGTCCTTGTTCCCATCCCGAGATGCTCCTGTGCAGACTCATTCATTTCCTTGTTGTTGTTGTTCAGTTGCCAAGTCACCTCCGACTCTGTGACCCCATGGACTGCAGCTCCCCAGGCTTCCCTGTCCCTCACCATCTCTCGGAGTTTCTCGAAGTTCACATCCATTGAGTCGGCGATCCATCCAACCGTCTCATCCCTCTGTTGCCCTCTTCTCCTTCTGTTGTGCCCAGAGTCCGAGTCCCCAAAACTGAGAGAATAAGACGTCCACAGCAATGCAAAAGCATGAAGGGGTTTATTGCTAGCTAGGGCTCAAGTCTCATCCAGCGCAGTGGAGTCTTGAGGAGAGCCCTGAGCTCTGAATCACATCTACTTTTATACAGACGGTCCTTTGTTCCTGTAACAGCATAGCTGATTGGTTAAACTGTACGCGCACGGGGGACTTTTGAACCTCGCATCCCTATCTGGATTGGCTCGGGTCTGGCGTGGGCGGGGGGCTACGGGGATTTTTCTGATTGGTCGAGCTACACTGCCTGTGGGAGTTCCCAGTGCCTCAGCTTTCCTAGAGACTAAACCTCAGGCCTAGCCTGCCCCTTAGAGCCTGTCCTGGCTCCAGTTTGGTCCTAACACTTCTGCCTTCAGTCTTTCCCAGCATCAGGGTCTTTTCTAATGAGTTGACTGTTGCATCAAGTGGCCAAGGTATTGGAGCTTCAATTTCATTTCCTTGCCCCTCACCGAGGAGCTTCCCTTGCCGGGGACCCACCTGTGATGTGCGTCATTTGACTAAGCAAAGTTCCCCAGGGCATAATCAAACTTTGGCATCAGCTTAATGCCACCATTGTCACTGCGGTTGTAGCCAGTGGGCTCTTTGTTCTCAGATGAAGCTCTCTTCGTCATGGACCACACAGACTCATCTCTTGCTGCCAATCACATGCTTGAAGGAAGAGCTGGGTGTGTTTCTGAGAGGGAGGGGACTTCTCTGAAATCAGCTTAGACTAACATGGATGCAGCCGGCTGGTCTCCAGAGGAGACCTTCACAGAGAAGGAAGCTGGAGCTGACCCCACAGTCTCTTTCTGCACCAGCACCCGCTCTGGTTAGAAGAAGCCGGGATCCCTTTATCTGCTGTCTCCTTCGACTTCTTCCTCTTGCATTGTTATCCTAGGGACTTCCTGCCCCTCCAAAGATCTGGTCACTATTTTATCAATATGCAAAATAAGTTTTAAAATACAGAGTTCAGCTGAGCAACACAGAGATGAAAGTTCCATTTAAGGTTTGATTTTATAGCTAATACTTATTCATGAGTTTTGGCGGTGACCTTTTCAGCACCTTTTTTAAGATAAATTTCTTAAGAGGAATTTTCACATTTTGTTAAGCTCATTATTCAGTAGACTTCACAGAAGGCTTAAAATGAAAAATGGGACTGTAACAAGATCTTTCGTGCAAATTACGAGGAGCTCTCCATTTAAATTGCAGAACGCGTACACCTACATGATGGGAGCGTGTGTGATTGTCTTCCGGTTTTTCTCCATCTGCGGGAAGCATGTGAGTACCTTATGAAGATGCTGTCAAAGGTCACATGTACACCGAAGGAAGGAGAATGACTAGCTGGCTGCGGCTGCCCTTCTGGGTCTCCAGAGCTGCAGCTAACAAATTCCTAGACACCATAAGTCAAAATGAGCAAATAATGAATCGGTTGCTTAGTTATCTTGTGATATGTTTCCTGACATTTGTGTTGTTTTATTTATTCTTCTAATTTGCTAAGTGAACTCAGTCATCATTTTAAAGATAACATATCAAGCATGAAAGCAAAAACTAATGGTCTTTCTCAATGCTTCTTTATTTTTATCGTTTTTATTTTTCATAGAGATAAGTCATTTGGGGGTTCTTCCCGGGGGGGGGGGGGGGCTGGTGGTAAAGAACACATCTGCCAATGCAGGAGACATGAGAGATGCGGGTTCAATCCCTGGGTCGGGAAGATCCCCGGGAGGAGGGTATGGCAACCCATTCCAGCATTCTTGCCTGAAGAATCCCATGGACAGAGGAGCCTAGTGGGCTACAGTCCATAGCGTCACAAAGAGTCAGACATGACTGAAGTGACTTAGCACACACACAAGTCATTTTCAATGCAGAGAAGAAGAATCTTCAACAAACATTCATGATCCTGTGATTCCAGATTTCTTGATATCCTTGTTAATGCTCAACACATTAACATGTATTTTTCGTGTTTGAGGCACAGTTTCCTTTTTTGTTACTTTATTTCATATCTAGTCCATATTTCCAAGTAATCAATATGTTTTGTATTTGATGGTTATTTGGTATTTTACCATTGTTCAGGTTTTGTTTTTGTGAATGTCTATTTGTGTAAGAATCCTGGGTCTACTTGCTTTCAGCCAAAAATATACAGAAGGCATCACAGAGAATCAGTGAGCAAGAGAGGAGAAAAATGGGAGGCTAAAAATATTGGGGTGGAACTTTCATTCATTTGGCTGAAGTTTGAGATACAAGTAGAATTTCTCTATGTCAGATGAGTTTAATAATATTCAGATTTAATACCAAATAGCAAGCAACTTCCAAATGTTGTTGTTCAGTCGCCGAGTTGTATCTGACTCTTGGCAACCCCATGGACTGTGGCCCACCAGACCCCTCTCTCAGTGGGATTTCCCAGGCAAGAATACTGCAGTGGGTTTCCTTCTCCAGGGGATCTTCCTGACTTCTTTACCACTGAGCAAGCAATTTTCAAATGATATCCTTATAAATCACTTTTGTGTCAGACTGCTTAAATGGTATGTCCTTCCCAAGATGGCTTATGAATTGATCATTCCCTGTATCTCTCTCTTTCTTTTTCTCTCTTTCCCCACCCCCACCCCTAAATCCTTCCTCTCCATTCAGGTAACACTGAAGATGCTTCTCCTGACAGTGGTCGTCAGCATGTATAAAAGCTTCTTTATCATAGTGGGCATGTTCCTATTGCTGCTGTGTTATGCTTTTGCTGGAGTTGTCTTATTTGGTACTGTGAAATATGGAGAAAACATTAACAGGTTTGTATATATTTATCTTTGTATTCAAATAGTAAACTTTTTTAGTAATGAAATCATGAGTAAATATGTACATGTTTTAAACAAAGATGGGGAAGCAATTATTCGAAAATTAAAACAAAGTAAAATGACCAAATTTTAAATAATGTTTTTCTCATTGAAAACAGTATGCTTACTTTAGAAACTTTAGAAAATTCAGAAATAAAGGAAAACAAAAAGAACCCATAATTCCATCCCCATGCAGAAATAACCACTTCTAATGCCTGGTGAATTTCCAGCAATTTTCTATCCACATACTGCCAGAAGTGATATATTATTTCTTTTAAACAATTTTGAGATAGCTTTGGCTTTTTTTCCTTTTTATAAGACAAGCATTGTAAGTTAGGACCCACAAATGATTATTATACATGAAAAGCATTTTTCAAAGATTGTCTTAAATTTTGTGGAACTGTATCAGAGTATTTCCTAACAGAAAAAAAATCAAATGTATCATGTTGCAGAGACTACTTTTTTGATACATGGTGGTTACATCTTTTTTAGCATAATCCATGTAAAAGAAGGAATCAGTTTTAATTGTCAAAGCTTGCTTTCCCAGTCATTCAAGATGAATGGCAATAAATTGTTGGCACTGTGCTAGGGTTGAGCTATTGAGATAACTCTACTTGGAGGCAAGTATAAATAACAAACAAATGAGAGGCTGTAACCTTCGGAAATGGTAACTTAGCAACCAAATCTGCTCCAAAATCCACCTGTTTTGATGGTGACAACCCTTCCTACTTCATGACAAACCATATCACTCATATTGTTCGTTTGTTTGTTTTTCCTCAAATTAGGCATGCAAACTTTTCTTCAGCTGGCAAAGCTATTACTGTACTGTTCCGAATTGTCACAGGAGAAGATTGGAATAAGATTATGCACGACTGTATGGTAAATGTCTCTTCATCACTAACAATGCCTAGACTTGGAAGCAGATGAAACTCTTTGGTAATGTAATGGCACCATCATTCTTGTAGTGTCAAGACTGTATACAAAACACATATCCTGGCTCTTTAATCCATAAAGCTGCATCCTCTTAAATTCCAGTATATACACATCCAAGAAAGATATCTAGTGAACCCAACTCAAGCTATTGTAGTTCCATTCAACAAATTTGCATCATTTGAGCATTGTTCGATCCCTCCCATCTTTGACATTCTGGCAGTCAAGTTCAAAGAGGAAATCCGATTCTTTGATTTAACTTCTTCAACAGATACTCACGAGGCCCCTGTTTTTGTGCTGGCCCCTGTACTAGGTGCTAGGGCTAGAGCGAGTCCAAGGCATTCTCGAGGAGCTTCTATCAGGGGTTCTGAGCCATACTCTTCCCCAGGTATCCTTGCTTCTAGGGACTAAGTCTTCACCATCCTCAGCTCTCAGTTCAAAGCTCAGTTCCTTCAGGAACCCTGCTCACACTAAGACTGTGGTTCTGTGTTCTCCCGGTGGTCTGTATTTCTTTTTTATTTTTTAATATAAATGTATTTATTTTAATTGGAGGTTAATTACTTTACAGTATTGTATTGGTTTTGCCATACATCAGCCTGAATCCACCACAGGTATACACGTGTTCCCCATCCTGAACCCCCCTCCCTCCTCCCTCCCCGTACCATCCCTCTGGGTCATCTCAGTGCACCAGCCCCATGTATTTCTTCTTGGCTGTGTGTTGCACAACCGTAGTGAGTTATCAGCTTGATTGGTTCATTTCATCTCCCTCTCACCCTCCAGACCAACTGACAAAAGAAATTTCTGCAAACGTGGCAGTTCAGTTCACACAAACCACCCCTGTGTGGTTATTGAGCCCCCGCGGTGCGATTGGTGCAACTGAGGAATTGAATTTTCAATTGTATTTTAACTGTATTGACTTAATGAACATAACTTTGAATTTAGATAGGCCCATGGAGTGGGCTTCCCTGGTGGCTCAGATGGTAAAGAATCTGCCTCTCAATGTGGGAGACCCAAGTTCGATCCCCGGCTCGGGGAGATAGCCTGAAGGAGAAAATGGCAACCCCGTCTAGTATTCTTGCCTGGAGAATCCCTTGGACCGAGGAGCCCTGAGGGCTACAGTCCATGGGGCCACAAAAGAGTCGGGCTTGACTGAGCGACTAGCACTCACTCTCACTGATGTGGAGTTGGCGGCTGCCAGGTGGACTGCAGGACTCTAGACTGTCAGCAACAGGGAGCGGGGCCGGGGGCGGGGGGGGCCTGGGGATAAACCAGGCACAGAGGAGGAGCTCAGGAACTTTGTGTATGAGTGAACAAGACAGAATTTACCAAAGCAAAAATAATACAAGGCAGAATTGATTAAATTCTAGATAAAAAAATAAACAAGCAGACGGCCGTGGAAATGTAGAAGAAAGACCTAGGTCTCTCTGACCGAAAGAAACCTGGAAGTTTCTCAGAGGTGTGTGAGTTTTATTGGGCCAGTGGAGAATGGGCAAGCTTAGGAACATCCCTGGTGGTCCAGTGGTTGAGACTTCGTCTTCCAGTTCAGGAGGTTCAGATTTGATCCCTGGTCGGGGAGCTAAGATCCCACAGGTCGTGAGGCCAAAAACAACCAGAGCATAAAACAGAAGCAATATTGTAACAGATTCAATAAAGACTTTAAAAATGATCGGCATCAAAAAAAAAAAGCTTTTGATAACCTGAAATCTTGTACCATTTAATGACATCTCTTAGTGATGCTCCAAGAATTAGGATTCTGACTTTTTCTTACATAATCTGAATGCGAATTTGCTGTGTAGTGCGAATTTTCCTAAATCTTAAGCCTTTACTGAAGTCAGAGAATTTTTTAAAATGCCTTTTTATCTGACTTTCTGCATTTTGCATCACAACTACTGACTCTTTGGAGCTAGTGGAGGTGGCAGAAAGTGTCTCTTGGGAGAAACAACTTCATTTTTGTTGTGCTTCTCAATTGGCAATGAACTTGGGATTCTGCAAGACCAAAAGCATGCCATAAATGAAATATTCTTTTTTATTTTGACCGCAGATGGTGTACCCAGTGTATGGGGCTCTGAGAGATCACTTTGAAGTTAATTATATTTTATATTGTTAGGAATACATTCACAATTACAGTTAGATAAGGGGAATTTATATTCTCCTCTGTTCTCACCCTGGCCCCTGCCTCTTCCCTGCCATGGCCCCACAGGTCCAGCCCCCCTTTTGTACTCCTGATGAATTTACATACTGGGCAACAGACTGTGGAAATTATGCCGGGGCACTGATGTATTTCTGTTCATTTTATGTCATCATTGCCTACATCATGCTAAATCTGCTTGTAGGTAAGTGATGCTCGTTGAATATTTTTTCAATCTCTTTAAACTCAGGTTGTTAGATAATTATGTACAATTTCCAAGTAATTATCCCGGGTTGCTTGGGGTGGGTGTTTTATGGCATTAATTATAAATTGTTGCCTCTTGGTCCAGAAACTGAAAAGACCTTTGAAAAGCACATAAATGACAGTTGATTGCAATTTCAAGAGTTGTCCTATTTATTATGTCCATTAATTTCAAAAGCTCTTCTCGTGGGTTCAGTTGAACAAATATCAAAAAAGGCTACCTTTGCCGCCTTGAAATATCACAATTATGTTTTCAAAAGATGTACGTTGTCCACCCAGCTGTGGGGCCACCAGAACTCAATCTGACCTTTAAAAAGTGCCCTGGAACTCTCAACGAAGAGTTTGAGCCAGCTGGCGTGAGCAGCTATAGACACAGAATGCATGTTTACGCTCATGACCCTCATGTTTTGGAAAGGCAGGAGCTGGATGAATAGCCTGATCCAAGGGTAAAACATGCCAACTTGGAAACCATACTAAAAGCCCTTTAAAATGTTGGCTTATAATGTAGGTAATAAAATTCATTATTTATAATCGATATTTTACTTTTTGGGAAAAATGACAGATTAGCGTAATTGCCTAACATCCTCATTTTTCTTTTCTTTTTTTTTTTCTTTAGCCATAATTGTGGAGAATTTCTCCCTGTTTTATTCCACTGAGGAGGACCAGCTTTTAAGTTACAATGATCTTCGTCACTTTCAAATCATATGGAACATGGTGGATGATAAAAGAGAGGTGAGAGAATCGATTATTGTCTCATGCCCCACCCCAAAGACACTGACTGCCTTATTGCAAACTTTTCAGTGGTTTTGTGGTTGACAGTTGACGTGCATTGAATTTGGATTGAATGGCCATTGCTGAATTGCAGAAAGCTGTCATTGACAATTTAGAAGGAAGCGCTAGGAGGGGAGAGGGAAGGAAGAGCTCCCCGTCCTGTTCTTTCTGACCATGAGTGTCCTGTCCTGCCAACATTCGGAAGGTCAGCAAGGAGAAGAAACTAAGGAAGCTCTAAAGAGGCCAACCTGGGCTAAGGGCAGGATGGGGTGAGGTTTCACATCACCATAGTGATCTGTAAGGCAGATTCAAACAGCAATTCTGATTAGAAGTGCAAAGGAGTTATTTAAGTGGTTTCTGAAAGTTACCATTTTGGACTTTACCATTTGGATGTTTTCATCATAAATCTTATCCAAGATTTCCTTGAGAGAGTCAGAGCAGCAGCTGCTCTTGCCCCCTCCCCTCCTCTCCCCCATCCCCCTCCTCTCCCCCCTTCTTCCTTCCTCACCTCCTACCCATCCCCCTCCTTCCTCCCCTTCCTCCTCTTCCTCCTTCATCCTCTCAAACCCTCAGGCACAGTTCTAGGCACAAGGGATATGACCGTGAACAAGATGGCAAGGTCCCTCTGCTCACAGAGCCTACAGGGATACAAACTATAAAAAGTGAAACAGTGATGATTGTAAAGATTATTTTTATTTCAAGAAGCGATAAACACTTTGAAGAAGATGTGACATGGTAGAGTGGCTGGCGTTGGCGGCAGATGTTTCAGCAGGGTGGTCGTGAAGGCCTGGCTGAGCAGGTGTTATTTGACTTAACATCTGAGGAACGAGGGAAGTTCAGCCACGGGCAGACTTGGGGGAAGATCTGGAAATGGTTTCTGGGAGAATCGGCTGCGGACTCAGAGGCCAAGGAGCCAGAAGCAGAGAGGATGGGGTTTCTTGGACCAGAGCTGGGGTGTGCAGAACGGCGCACAGCTTTCCCCAGGGCCTGTGCTTTCTCTCCCCTTGGTGCCCCCACCGCCCCAGGCACTGGTCTGAGGGGTTCTTTCCAAGACCTGGCTGTGCAGGTGTCTGGCCCCCTCTATCTCACCTGGATCTGCTGAGCTCTCCATCATTGCCGCATGCAGGGACCTGCCCTCCGTGGACACACACGCAAGTCGGCACACCGCTCACACGTGTGGACGTTAGTAACTGGCAGGAATTCTCTGGCTGCCAGCCTCCCTGCCTCTCTCCCAGTTCCTCCATTCAAAGTCAGAGCCAGGCTGGCACTGCAGGTTTTGTTGCCCCGAAGGGGCTCGGAGTCTGGATCTGCTGGGGGCCAGTCTTCCTGGATGGGATTGCCCTCTTGCTGGAGAGGACCTGGAAAGGAGTGGTCTTTCGGCCAAAGAGCAACTCAGAATCCATAATTAGCCATGCCCAGCATCTGGACTAGGTGAAGAGGACGATCCTGCCCACGTGGGCCCCGTGTCCTCAACTCAGTGCATCACTGTCCTCTCAGCTCACGTGTTAGACAAATAGGGGCACAGGCTGAGTCCCTGCAACAGGCACCAGGGAGAGACCGTAAAACAAAAGGAGGGTGACCTCTGCCCTCCTGGCTCCTGGGCTGCCCCGTGGTGGCGGGGATGTCCCTACCCGCACCCACCCCCCAGAACCAGAGAAGCCCCTGCAGAAGGTCCCAGGAGCCAGCTCTTCATCCCGGTCTCCTCCGGGTGTGCAGACCCACCCTGCCTCCAGAGCCCAGCAGCTTCCTTGTTCTCCTGCTGGTTTATGGCAGCTTTTGAGGACTAGCTGTGGGCTCTTTGACTGTGAAAACAGAACGCCAAGCAAAAATGACAGTGCTCCCCGGCTTCCTCGGTGGCTCAGTGGTAAAGAACCCGCCTGCCAATGCGGGAGATGAGGGTTCGATCCCCTGGAGGTCACGAAGATCCCCTGCAGGAGGAAATGGCAACCCACTCCAGTCTTCTTGCCTGGAGAATCCCATGGACAGAGGAGCCAGGCAGGCTGCTGTCTGTGGGGTCACAAAGAGTCGGACACGACTTAACAACCGTCAACATGCTCTGTTGCCAGGGGGTGATCCCCACCTTCCGCGTGAAGTTCCTGCTGCGGCTGCTGCGGGGCAGGCTGGAGGTGGACCTGGACAAGGACAAGCTTCTGTTCAAGCACATGTGCTACGAGATGGAGCGGCTGCACAACGGCGGTGACGTCACCTTCCACGACGTGCTCAGGTATGGGTCAGGGGACGTTGGGGGGGCCCCTCCCAGCTCTGAGTCTCAGCTGCAGGGGCAATGAGCCCCCTGCCCCTTCGTTAGCAGGAAGGAAGATATCCAGAGGGCTAGGAACCTGCTCAGTTCCCGGGGCCAAGCTGGGGCTACAGTCTGATCAGTCTTCTCACCCGCGGATCCGACCGGAGTTGGCCTGGCCCACGCAGAGACAGCGCCCCTGCTTGGTTGACACACCCCATTTCCAGACATTTCCTGAGGACCCCAGATAGGACAAAAGGGCAGACGGAGGCTCACCCCTTTCTTCTCTCTGAGCGGCTTCTGCATTATTTTCTAGGATTGCTTTAACAAAATCTCACGCTCTGAGCAGTCTAAGCAGTCAAGTGGATTGTCTGGAGGCTGGAAGTGAATTGCAGGAGTCAGCAGAGGGGGTTCTTTCTGAGGCTGGGAGGGAGGATCGGATCCAGGTCTTGCCCAGGGCTGCTGGTGGTTTGCTGGTCATCGCTGGTGCTTCTTGGCCTGTGGAAGCATCACCCTGATCTCTGCCTTCATCTTCACAGGACGTGCTCTGTGTGTGTGTGTGTGTGTGTCTGTGCGTCTGTCCAGGCGTCCCCTTTTGTAAGGACACCAGATCATATCGGATTAAAGACCCACCCTACTCCAGCACAACCTCCTCCTAACTAATTACGTCTGCAGTGCGTGTGTGTGCATGCTCAGTTGCTTCAGTCGTGTCTGACTCTTTAGGACCCCATGGACTGCAGTTCACCAGCTCCTCTGTCCCTGGGATTCTCTAGGAAAGAGTACTAGAGTGGGTTTCCATGCCATCCTCCAGGGGATCTTCCCAACCCAGGGATCAAACCTGGGTCTCCTGCATTGCAGGCAAATTCTTTACTGTCTGAGCCACCAGGGAAGCCCCGTCTGCAGTGACCTGTTCCCAAATAAGATCACACTCTGAGGGCCTGGAGTGAGGACTCCAGCATACCTTTTGTTGAGAGAACACAATTCAACTCAACAGCTTCTTAAATGGGAGTCAGTGGATAAACTTCAGAGGTCCATGGTCTTGGAAAGAGATACAGTTCCATCTTTATTTTCACTAGTCATTGGCTGCAATGCAGCATCTCCTTCAATGATGAACGCAGGCGACAAACCACAGCAGTGTTAACAATACAGTAGCTGTATCTCCGTCACCAGTAGAAATCACAGACATTTTCATGTCCATTACTGCATGTCTGATATCTTAAAATACCTGTTATGCTTCCCAGTTCTGAGATATAGTCATCATTTCACCTCAGCTAGATGTTAACTATTCAATATAATAGTAGAGAAGTTCTTATTTTACTGTATCACCACCTTTTCAAAGAAAATAATCCAAGGACTCAATTTCTGTGTAATCTGTTTCCTGTGTAATGTAGATTTCACAATGCATTCAAAACCTGATGCTAAGAAATGTTGCATCAGCTGCACTACCAAAGGATCCACGCCCCAGAAAAAGTCAAGAAAACCCTCTACCAGCCGTAGCTATGTTCATCGTGTTGCAAATACCCAGCCAATTAAATGCTGGGTATTAGTCACAATTTTCAGGAGCATCCATGCGTACAGAAATACGTTGTAACTGGAATCTGAAAAATGACCAGAACAGAGGAAGGATCTGGGAGAAGTTGTCTCAAGTTATCGATTCTACCTCCCTCTCTTCACTTCTTCTGGGAGCAAGTAAAAAGACAGGACAAGATAAGGCAGAAAACACAGATGAGAGCAACGAGTGCCATCTCTCTCAAAATGTCACCTCATCTTCCTCATAGTGACAGTTTCAGGCTGAAAGTGAGGTGTATAGACACATCACTGTCCCCACTAATTAGCATCCAGCCTCTTTGGATGACATTGTGTGTCTGATCAAATGGACCCAGATGAAGCTGATGGAGGCATCCTTTGCTCCTCCTTATCCTTCTCACCCTGGATGTGATCACAAGTGGTCCACAACGATGAGATTCTTAACAAGGCAAGGGAGAGCGTGTTCTTCCCCAGTGGTGGGAAGAGGCTTAGCGATCGAGAGTAGGCCATGGAACTGATACCAAGCTGAATGGGGAGGGTCCCCTCAGACACCTCCAGGCTGTGATCTGGGCTGTGTAGATGGATGTGAGCTCACAGCTGGGGGCTGTGACTATGCAGGACAGCACCCAACTGCCAGAGGGCACCATGTCCCACTTTGGCTGCAAGCCCCTCAGCCTGGGCACTGCCTCGTTGCCCAGGCACCCCCACGCAGCACGTCGGCTGAGTTGCTGTCAGCAGCCGTTGTCTGGGCCTATTGCGCTAAGGGCTGAATGGGAGTGAACAATGCACCCTGGCTTTGAGCCTATCTGAAATGAATGAAGAAGGGACTTCCCTGGTGGCCCAGTGGCAAGACTCCACTTGCCACTGGGGGGGTGCGGGTTTGGTTCCTGGTTTGGGAACTAGCCCCTCAATGCTGCAATTAAGAGTTTTCATGCCGGGCTTCCTGGTGGCTCAGCTGGTAAAGAATCCGCCTGCAATGCAGGAGACCCCGGTTTGATTCCTGGGTTGGGAAGATCCACTGGAGAGGGGTTAGGCTACCCACTCCGGTATTCTTGGGCTTCCCTGGTGGCTCAGCTGGTAAAGAATCCACCTGCAATGTGGGAGACCTGGGTTCGATCCCTGGGTTGGGAAGATCCCCTGGAGAAGGGAAAGGCTACCCACTCCAGTGTTCTGGCCTGGAGAATTCCACGGACTGTACAGTCCATGGGGTTGCAAAGAGTCGGACCTGACTGACTTTCACTTCACTTCACTTCACTCCATGCTGCAGCTAAGGATCCCACATGCCATGACCAGGATGGAAGATCCCAAGTGCTGTAGCTAAGACCAGGCACGGTCAAATAAGTAAATAAAAATAGATGTTTAAAAAATATAACAAATGAGGAAGATCTAGGGGAACACATGAGATCAACTGAGAGGGAAACGGTGGGGGCCAGGAGAACGGGATATGTGACCCACAGCCAAGCATATTGACCATCACCAAATTTTTCTGTATATAAACATGACTTTTTTTATTAAACTTTTTGTTTTGTATTGAAGTGTAGCCGATTAACAATGTTGTGACAGTTTCAGGTGAACAGCGAAGGGACTCAGGCATATCCATGTGTATCCCTTCTCCCCCAGACTCCCCTTCCATCCCGGCTGCCACATACCATTAGGGAGTTTGGAATGGACAAGTACATAATGCTTTATTTAAAATGGATAACCAGCAAGCAACTACTGTAAGCACAAGGACCATCACCAAATTGACCTGAATGTGAAGAAAGTATAGCAAAAATAGTCTTCCTTCTACAGGGGAAGTTCCAGACTCTTAAGCAGCTGATAATGAAGGTCATAGCCTAGCCTGGATCTTTCGTGTAATGAATGCTGATGGTGTGGTAAGCACCTTGCAGACAGCAGCGCACTTCATCCAGTGGAAAGGGAGGTCCGTGACTCTCCTCGGCTGGTAGATGAGGGTAGAGACAGGGAGGTGACACAATCAGATGGTCAGCGGTGGCGTCCGAAACTTACACGGCTGGAGGGAGTCGCGTCCTCTCTGGCTTCCGTGATGGCCACGAGCCTGGCCCCCAGGGGCATCAGAGCTCACCACTATGCCCCCCTGCCCAGCATGCTCTCCTACCGGTCAGTGGACATCCGCAAGAGTTTGCAGCTGGAAGAGCTGCTGGCCAGGGAGCAGCTGGAGTACACCATCGAGGAGGAGGTGGCCAAGCAGACCATCCGCATGTGGCTGAAGAAGTGCCTGAAGCGCATCCGAGCTGTGAGTGAGCCAGACCCGCGGGCCTTCACCTCCTCCTCTTGGAGGAGGAGGCAGCGGGGAGGGAGAAGGAAGGGGAGGCCAAAGAAGGGGAGGAGGGGGCACGGAGGGGTTGGGGGAGGAGGAGGAAGAAGGGGAGGAGGGGCCAGGGGAGGAGGGGGAGGATTCAAAGGAAAGAACTTTGGAAAGAGGAGGGGAGAAGGGAGGAGGAGGGCTTGGGAGGGGAGGAGGGGGAGGGGAGGAGGGGGAGGGGAGGAGGGGGAGGGGAGGAGGGGAGGATTCAAAGGAAAGAACTTTGGAAAGAGGAGGGGGGAAGGGAGGAGGAGGGCTTGGGAGGGGAGGAGGGGGAGGGGAGGAGGGGGAGGATTCAAAGGAAAGAACTTTGGAAAGAGGAGGGGGAGGGGAGGAGGAAGGGGAGGGAAGGAGGAGGGGGAGGGGAGGAGGAGGGGAGGAAGGAGGCAGAGTGTCCAAAGGAAAGGGCTCCCACAGTACCTGGATTGGATCCTTCTGTGATCACCTTATGGACCTTCAACCAGGTCACCCAGATCCAGTCACAGTGATTCAAACCCTAATTCTGGCCCAGAGTCAGCCATCCCCTCTTGAGCAGAGTCCGAAAGAAGTTTCCATTGAATCCCATCTTTATAACACAGGATGAATGTTTAAAAAGCAGTTTATGGATATTAAAATATTTACGATCGCCTTTTACAAAACACAGGTGTTTACAATGCCGACAATCTCTACGTGTTTGAATGGCAATTGGATTGACAAAGCTACTTTTAAATTGCCCCTACAAAGCCCAATGTATCATTGACAGTGTTTGATCTTTAGTTAAAGACCACCTCTCCCCAAAAGTTATGATCTGCTTCCTGAGCTATAAGCGTTAAGATTCTCTAATTCATAAATCAATGAATGTGTACTGTGTTGACTGTGTTTGCAGTCAGCTCTTCTATTTGGTCATGACTTTTATGAATGGTTTTGACCTATGCTTGGAAAGGGCAACCCACTCTAGTACTCTTGCCTGGAAAATCCCATGGATGAAGGAGCCTGGCAGGCTGCAGTCCATGGGGTCGCAAAGAGTCAGACACGACTGAGTGACTTCACTTTCACTTTCACACACAGGGGGTGGAAAAAATCAAATGAATCAGTTAACGTTTATACAGAACAAAATTTTTATCTTGTTTCTAAGAACATCAACTGCAAAGCCTATCTATTGGAGCAGAAAAGGTCCCCAGAGAAATGGACCAGTCCAGCCTCGTATAGCAAGGCAGCTGTGAGAGATGCCCCCCCGCCACTAAGTCCACTCAGTTTTCCCCACCCCACGCCCCATCAGCCCTGCTAGGTCAGGGATCACGTCTGTCCCCTACAGACCCTGTGCATTGCTGACCATGGGCATTGCTGACTCTCTCCCAGACCGTCCTGGCCTCAATGTGTGCCAGGACAGGTTGGCCCACTGCAACCAGAGCAACTAGAACACAGCAAGGGTTTCTCTCAACCACCCAGGTGTCCTGCTTCTTACAGCTTAGAGGCAAGGAGTGAGCTACTTGGCTTAGTGAGCATAAGATAAGAAAAAAAGGGGAAAAAAATAGAAACTCATGTTAATGATCTAAAAATCCTCTTATACTGTATAATATAGGGAACTGTATTCAATATTGTGTAATGACCTATAAGGGGAAAATACCTGAAAAAGAGAGAGAGAGTGTGTGTGTGTGTGTGTATGCTGCTACATGCTAAATCGCTTCAGTTGTGTCCAACTCTTTGTGACCCGACGGACTGTAGCCCTCCAGGCTCCTGTGTCCTTGGGATTTCCCAGGCAAGAATACTGGAGTGGGTTGCCGTTTTCTCCTCTAGGGGATTTTCCTGACCCAAGAATCAAACCCACCTCTCCCGAATTGCAGGCAGATTCTTTACCATCTGAGCCACCAGGGATATGGCTGGGCTGTACACCTGAAACTTAGATGATATTATAAATTGACTGTATTTCAATTTAAAATTGTTTAAAAGGAAGGAAAAACAATACTGTTTAAAATAAAACTTACACGGTAGTATCAGTGAACATAAGGATCGTTATGCAATGAACATTCCAAGCTCTCCTCTAAAGCTGTCTGATACCCATCAGGGAAAAACCCTTATTTGGAAGCTCTTAAGTGGTCACCGAGCTTCCCTGGTGGATCAGATGGTAAAGCGTCTGCCTGCAATGCACGAGACCCGGGTTCGATCCCTGGATCCAGAAGATCCCCTGGAGAAGGAAATGGCAACCCATTCCAGTACTCTTGCCTGGAAAATGCCATGGATGGAGGAGCCTGGTAGGCTACAGCCCATGGGGTCGCAAAGAGTCGGACACGACAGAGCGGCTTCCCTTTCTTTCTTTCCTTCTTTCTATTTTTTTTTTTTAAGTGGTCACCCGGCAGGCAGGTCCTTTGGAGAGAGGAAAAGAGAGGAATATTTGAATGGTGGGGGCAGGGGATGTTGGGCTGACTTTCCCGTTCCTGAAAGAAGGACCCTGTCTCCATAGAAACAGCAACAGTCCTGCAGCATTATCATCAGCCTGAAGCAGAGCCAACAGCAGGAGCTGAAGCGGATCCTCAACCCGCCCAGCATCGAGACCACGCAGCCCAGCGAAGACCTGAAGACCAACAGTCAGGACAACAGTGTGCAACCCGAGGTATGGGCAGGGGGTGTCTGTCACCCATGGATGCTCACAAAACAGGAGCTGGTGCCGTTCACATAGTCGTTTCGCACCAGTGATGCTATTTCTAAACAGGAAGTTAAGTTGATAAAAAACAACTGCAACATGTTGACCCAGTTTATGTTTGTGTCCTTGTCATCCCTGAATTTGTGTAACTTATTTCAAAAGATTCTGATTTGTATGGATACAAAAAAAAACACACAGGAACGCTCTAAATTTAATAATCCTGTGGATATCTGTCTAAAGAGTTAATATCGCGTCTGTAAGGGTTTGAGTCCAGCCATGGACTCCTCCTGTGACTTAGGAGAATATGGTTTGCCTAGTTCTGCCCTCAAAGTTTTCTCCTCACCGAGTCCCAGAAACTTGCAGTCAAGTGAGCAAAAGGTTTGCAGTTGGCCTTCAGCCTCCTTAAACAGGCTCATCAAGGATTAGTCCTCCTTTTGTGGGGCATCAGAAGAGCATATGGAAATCGGGGAGGCTTAGCTTAAGGACCTTCTGTGTACTGGGGCTCAGCCTAGCTTCATTTCCAGCCTCCATCTGCACATCCATAAAACAGCTCAGCGTCACTGGCCTCCTGGAGGGCGTGTGAGTGAGAAGCAACTGGCAGGAGGCCCGGGCCTTGTGAGGCTTTCGATGTGAATCAAGAGGAGCTGGCCGAGCGTTCTGATGTGTAGTGACACAGTCAGGGCCGGCGACAGACGCTGAAGCCTGGGGCTCCGTGGCTGAGCAGGACCCGCCGCCGGTCCTCTTGCGCCACAGCCCTGTTTTGGGTGGGTTCACGTGTCATTGACAACCCCTGACCTCCAGCCAGTAGGCATCATGGGTCACTGAGACTTGGGCTAGGATGGTCAACACAGGGGACAACGCGGCGTGTCTACAATGGCCCTGCCACCTGTCTGCCCTGAGGGCGGCCAGCAGTGTGGGGCTGGCAAAGCAGGGAGGTGATGCTGGCCGAGCACTCTGGTTTGGGGTTAAAAAAACTCAAGAGGGGTCACGGAGGAGAGGTGAGGACCACAGTACTGATAGGGAAGGAAAAGATGCTAGTAAAGCAGAGGCTGGGTGAGATGCATGGAGGAGATCCAAGCACTTCCTCTTGACCTCAGTCTTAGTTGATGGAAGTCTCGTTCTCCTCCGGGGCTCATCCCAGAGCTTCGTCTGCTGAGGATTCATCTGGAAGCTCTAGGCGCTGACCCTCAGGTTGGCAAGCGTGTGCTGCCCCCAAAGCAGGCTGTCTCCGCTACCCCCGCTTCTTCCTGGAAGCCCTTCCCTGCCGTTCTCGTGCATGGCGGTGCCCCCAGGAGTGGGGGGCACGGGGCTGCGAACATGGAGGAATCCAGGAAGGACGCCCAAGAAAAGGGGCCACCTGGAAAGTCAGGCTTTTCACCCTCACAGTGTGCGGTGGTGACTTTGTCAAATTTTCCTTGACTCTTTTGCCCGTGTTCACCCTTCCAGTCCTCCTAGCGGACACGATGGGTCCACAGTTTTTCCCCACTTGACTTTCCCGTGGGGCTTTCTTCCTTTCTTAAACTGAAATGAGGGGCCAGCCCAGCGCACAGAGGAGGGTGGAGGAGAGCACGTGGGGAGAGATAACCGCCTGACTCTCCGCCCACCCCCATCCCTACAGTCGAGCAGCCAGCAGCAACTCCTGAGCCCCACCCTCTCGGACCGGGGAGGGGGTCGCCAGGACGCGGCCGAGGCCGGGAAGCCCCAGAGGAAGTTCGGGCAGTGGCGCCTGCCCTCCGGTACGTACAGCAAGTCCTTTCTCCAGCGATTGGCTCGTCTGAAAGGTTGTTGTTCAGTCACTCAGTCGTGTCTGACTCTTTGCGACCCCATGGACTGCAGCATGCCAAGCTTCCCTGTCCTTCACCGTCTCCTGGACTTGCTCAAACTCACGTCCATTGAGTCGGTGATGCCATCCAACCATCTCTTCCTCTGTCGTCCCCTTTTCCTCATGCCCTCAGACTTTCCCAGCATTGGGGTCTGAAGGGTATCAGTGCTGTTTGGGTGTTTGGGGTCTTGAATTTCAAAGTTCAGGTCCACATCTAAAGTTATTTACAGCGACTTCCCTGGTGGTCCAGTGGCTAGGATTTCAAGTTTCATTGTAGGGGGCCCGGGTTCTATCCCTAGTCTGAAAGTAAGATCCCAGAAGGTCATGTGGTGTGGCCAAAAGCAACAAAAAAGAATAAATAGATAGTGAAATGATGAAAAATATACTTCCCTCATCAGAAACATTTTCCTCAAAATGGCTTCTCTAAGTAGAACAATGTTAGCCCTTGTTTTCAGCTAATAGAGAAGGCAGCTCCTATTTTTTTTTTTAAGTTTATTCATTTATTTATTAAGCTGAGATGAGTCTTCCTTGCAGTGCATAAACTCTCTAGTTGTGGCACATGGGCTTAGCTGCCCTGTGGCCTATGGGATCTTATCTCCCAGGTCAGGGATCGAGTCCTCATCTCCTGCATTGGGAGGCAGATTCTTAACCACTGGACCACCCAGGAAGTCTCAGCAGCCCCTATTAACAAAGACATTATAAGCACAACATAGAGAGATCGAGAGATTATCACCACAGGCTTGCAGTGCACATTCCAGGCATCCTCTAACTTAGGTAACATTCGTTACTCTGAGAGGGAGTAGGTGGGTCCACTCAGAAAATGACAAAGGATTCTCAGAGAAGGAGCAACAAAACCTATTGAGTGCAGTAGAATATGTTTCAGTACTTTCTATACACCAATCACTATCCTAACTGCCTTCCATCTGCTCCTTCATTTGATCCTCACAACCCTATTATTTTCCACATTTTACTGATTCAGTGAGAGAGTTTTCTTCTAGAGCGGCATAGAAAACCAGGATAATCCCATTCAGGGCACACAGAGTGAGAAGGAGAGCAGTGATCTTCCCAGTTCAGTGCGTTCTCTGTGGATAACTGAGCCCACAGGGACGTGGAGGCTTCTTACATTTGTCCAATGCCTCTTAACAGCAGAGAGGGAAGTCTTTCTTCCTGTTGTTGTTTAGTTGTTAAATCACATCCGACTCTTGGCGACCCCATGGACTGTAGCCTGCCAGGCTCCTCTGGTCCTTGGGATCCTCCAGGCAAGAATACTGGAGTGGGTTGCCATGCCCTCCTCCAGGGGATCTTCCCCACCCAGGGATGGAACCCACATCTCTTATGTCTCCTGCATTGGCAGACGGGTTCTCTGCCACTAGCACTGCCTGGGAAGCCCCCATTATGAATATGCAGGATCCAGTGCTTGGAAAGGTTTCATACGTGACATCTGTGGATGGGACTTGCTCGTGGAAGGCATGACTGATGGGACCATCAGGGTGTTTCAGGAATAGCTCGCGATGGGGCCGAGGTTGGGAGCAGGGGGATGGGGAGCCACGCCATGGTGCTCACAGGGCTTTTTTTGATTCCGCAGCACCAAAACCAATAAGCCACTCAGTGTCTTCGGTCAACTTACGATTTGGAGGGCGGACCACAATGAAATCTGTCGTGTGCAAAATGAACCCCATGACGGACACCGCTTCCTGTGGCTCTGAGGTTAAGAAGTGGTGGACCCGGCAGCTGACCGTGGAGAGTGATGAAAGCGGAGATGACCTTCTGGACATTTAGGTGGAAACCAGTGTGGATGAAAGTCCACTGGCCAGAACTGACTTCTGATGTGTGCTTTCATTGTCCAGTGAGCCATCTGTAATTGATGTATAATTTAAGTCCAACTTGTAACAAGGTTTTTTAGAACTGATTTCTGGATCCTGCCATGGGAAGGCATAAAATTGGGTCCATCAAAGCTGTATTTGTGATGAATTATTGCCACAATTTCAGGAGAATCAGCACGATGACTGTATCCATAATATTAGACACTATACTAACGCCAGATGTAGATCATTCACAATTCCACATTATCTATGTAAACTAAGGTATATATTCATGTATCCTCTCATGCATTATTACCACCCCCTGAAAGAGTGCTTAGCCCAAAGTAGCTGATATTTATGGTGCAAGAGGTATAGTTTTTAGTTTGTGTTTTTCCCACTTCTTCAAGAAATACTTTTCTTGGGAGAATTTATTATTTATGATTGATCTGCAAAGGTCAGCACCGAGTTCATGCTAAAACAATAGTAGTTTTACAAACTACAGATTCTGAATTTTAAAAAGTCTGCTCTTTTTCTCATGTTATTTTTTAAAATCTGCACAAGCTATTTAGAGATCCGAACAAGTCAGTGTCTGTCCCCAGTCACTCAGTGGAACTGTAGCCTGCTCCCAAGAGAACTCCATGTACAGGTTTCAAGCAAAGAATTGGCCTGAAGAGCTGACTGGTTTAAAACAAACCTGTACATAGATCAGGGGGAGCATGGGTACATGACGATATTGAGTTTCTTTAAAAGCCCTTTAATCTCAGTTTAGAAAAAAAAAGTAAAACTACATGATTCCGCTTAATTTAAAAATCTTCACACGTGTGATGTTATCATTGGCTTCATTTCTTACCCACGGTTGGTCCCTTTGGCCATAAATCAGCAAAGACATTATACCTTGGCCGCAACACACCATTGCCGTGTTCAATTCAAAATGATGGCCTTGCTGAAACTTCCTTGGTGGTCCGATGGTTAAGGATCTGCCTTGCAATGCAAGGGATGTGGGTTTGATCCCTGGGAATCTAAGATCCCACAAGCTTATGCATTGCAACTAAGACCCGATGCTGCCAAGTTAAAAAAGAAAAAATTTCTTAGTGATGCCCTTGCTACCAGATTCTCCTGTAGAAATAATGGTACTCTCCAAAATCTGGCTTTCAGCTCACAGCTTAGGTATCTGACAATTCAGCTGTATTTGTTTCACACATCAGTGGTCCACATCCTCTGGATGGAACCTTGGTTCTCTCACGTTGTGTCAGCCAAGTTGAGGTGCACTGGGGCCTCTGACTACACTATTTGTGATTGGAGATTTGCTGTTTAGATGACTTCAGTAGAGTGATGATCTCAGAATCCTTTGACCACCACCCCAGTCCCCAGGTTCTGTGTGACCTCTTTCTGTTTCTCTCTAACATTCTTAAACTAGCCAAATATCACATTCCCTCTCTATAACAAATGTGCCACAGTGGCAACGGTCCATACCGCGCTTATGTGATTAATAGTGACGAGATAATGGACAGTTAAAGTCAGTGCAGCCAAAAGCATTTTATTTCATTTTTATGTTCACTTGGAGTTTCCTTTTTGTACATAAGAAAATAAATATTGGATTTGTAAAAGAATTTACTCCGAGTTGATGATCATTTCTAAACCTTTTTCCTGTGTGTGGGCTTGCAGGGAGGGTAGGAGGGGGGCTTGGAGGTGGGGCCACCAAGGAGCTGGCATTTTGCAAATTCTGAATATTCTGTTGATAATTAGTTGGCAAAAGCACTGTCCCTGGTATTCATTTCAGCTGAGTCCCTAAGCCAGAATGTTCCTTTCGCGTTAGTGCTTGTAAGGCTGAACGAACACCCTGTACCTTCCAGATTCACAACAGAGCAGAAAAGGAACTCAGGCGGCCAGGGCACGGGTCTGTACTAGCGTTGCAGGCAAACAATGTGTTTCTCCTCTTGGCTCATTACGCTTGAGTGATACAGCCTCATCGTCCAAAACGGCTGAGCCTTTCCTAAAATGTTTGTAACTGATGCTCAGCAGAACATCATTGTTGTTCATTCTGCAGCGAGGGCAGAATAGCAATGCACTTAAAGCTATAGCACCCTCCATTTGCAGTGATGGGAAATAGCTACATGACCCCCATGGAACTCAGGGCCAGCCTCTTCCTGAAGCCAGCAGAGTGGACAGTAAGCCCAGAAGATAACACGCCCCATCCTTTGAGATTTTTCATCAACTTATAAACAGGCCGGTTATGCAGATGGGAGAACTTGGACCACGGCGTCCCCTGGTCCTGAGGGAGGCCAGGCACTGACACTAATCCTGCCGTCATGCCACCCACTGCCTTTAATTAAGGGAAGCTGTGGGTTCTAGGGGCCTCAGAAAGCGTCAGGGATAAAATGCTTGATGCAGGGCTCCCAGGGGGCCAGACTACCCATGCATCGCACATGTGGTGATTCAGGGGACTCGGAAGGAGGACGGAGAGAACGGCCAGAATGAGGCTATTCACTCTAATCTCAGTGGCGGGTCAACCGCAACAGCCGTCAGCGGGGACTGGCCGTCTGTGCCCAGCTCATGCCAAATAGGATCGGGCACACAGAAGAAAAACTAGACGCTAAAGCCTTAAGAAAAAGCCGTTTCTAGACCAGCTGAATATGTTTCGTCTCTCTGTAGGAAGCGGCACACAGCACACTCAGGTGCTTCTCACTATGCTGCCACCAATGGCACCCTTCCTCAAAGCCCTTCGAAGGATCCCCAAGTGTTAAGCTGGCAAAGTAAGGCAGCCCTAGTTGAAATTCAGGTGAAGATGAGAACCCCACTCACGTGGCCCCATCTCTCCCTTGTTACCGACTGAATAGTGTCATCCCTCCGCCCACTCCCCCCCCCCAAAAAATGATGTGTTAGAATTCTAGCTCCTGGTCCCTGCGGATGTGACCTTTGGGAACAGGGTCTTTACAGATACAAGGAGTTAATTTATGGTGAGGTCATTCCAGAGTAGAGTGGGCCCTTAATCCAAAATGACTGGTGTCCTTATAAGAAGACAAGAGAGAGCTTACTTTAAAAGTAAGGAAATTCTGCACGGATGAACCTTGAGGACATTATACTAAGTGAAATAAGCCTGCCACATAAAGACAAATACTGTATGATTCCATTTATAAGAGGGATCAAGAGTAGTGAAATTCATAGTAACAGTAGAATGACGGTTGCCCGGGGCTGGGGGAAGGGGACTTGCCATTCAATGGATATAATTTCAGTTTTGCATAATAATGTGAGATTGGTTGCGCAATAGTGTGAATGTACGTGACGCTGCTGAACTGTACCCTTGAAATGATTAAAACGGTCAATTTTGTTATATGCACTTTATCAAGATGAAACATTCTTCTCATTTTAATATACGCTGCACCGTCTTATCCTAAAACCTAGGAGCCAAATTGAAATAGCAAAACAGTTCCAAAGCCACACTTAAATTATGCTTCCACACCTGCTTGCTTTCTGTATTTGACCAGTATATCTGGTTTAAATTGAATAGTCTATTCTTTTCCCCAGTACTGTGTGTCACTCATTCAAAATTTAAAATCTTCCTGTACTATGCTGACTAAATGTTCCAGTCCCATTTGAACATTAGAGGGTTTGTTTTTTGTTTTTTTTTTTTTAAAGCATTGCTTATTTTATTTGTGTTATGGCTTTACATGTGGCTATTAACCACATAAACAATACCGTATAAAACTATCAAAATAACTCAATTGGAGATGTCATTAGAGAATGGCAGATTCAGGACTAGACTGACAGATTTAAATGGTTTAAACACATTTTAAAACCTTTCTGAAAAACTTTGCCAATACATTGAAGGTCCCACTAATTAGGTGGAAATGATTTTTTTCATGACTTTTTTGGTTATCCGCACAGGAAGCAAAGTATATTCCGCAGAATTCTTGGGACACAGCTTGGTAAAAAATAGCTGCCAGAAATACCAGGAAGAGTTGTCGCTCATCTCTCGTGAGCACAGTCTCCAAAAGCTGCATGAGGGCGTCTCATCACCATCATCTGGATTAGTGTGTTTGCTTGTTGTCAAGGCGCTCATCCTGATTCATGAGGCTACGTCAAAGGACTTGAGAAGTCACACGCCACAGGCACAGGCTGGACCTCCTGGGTCCTCACTGGTCCCAGGAGCATCAGGACAGTTGTCTCGGGGTATATCAGACTCCAGGCACTGTCTTCTTTATCAGCGTCTGCATTTCATTTTGGGAACAGCAAGGAGGGCCCCTACCCCGGGGAACACGGAAAGCACACAACAAAGCTAAGAAACACTAGGCTGGTGACCCCAGGGGTGGTACCACAGAGAACTCAGCTCTCTCCTCTGGTTCCAGGGACACTCAGCAGCGGCCCCCTGCCCACCCCCAACCCTCCACCCCCCACCAGGCACGGAGGAGAGAAAGGCCTCCTTCTGCTCCTGTCAGAGCCAAGAGTCAAGGGTCAGGAAGGAGACTGGGCTCTCCTGATGCCTCGGGTGGGGCCCACAGACTCCCTGAAACATCCCCAGGACTTCATCGGGCTTGTCTCACAAGTTCTTTCTTCCTGAGCCCTGTGCAGGGCTCCAAACCATCTGCTCCAGAGCCTGCCTTTGCTCCACCACACTCTCACCCCAGCGAACACTGCATCTCTGTGTTCTACCAACTCAACTGCAAAGCCAAACTCATGAAAGTGAAAGTGTCCGTCCATCAGCTGTGTCCGACTCTTTGCGACCCCATGGACTGCAGCCCAGTGTCAGGCTCCTCTGTCCCTGGGATTCTCCAGGCAAGAATACGGGAGTGGGTTGCCATTTCCTTCTCCAGGGGATCTTTTCGACCGAGGGATCGAACCCGAGCCTCCCGCGCTGCAGGCAGATTCCTTACCATCTCAGCCACCAGAGAAGCCCCAGTGAATAATTTCAAATCAGGTGTCCTTTCCGATCCACTGACTCCTTTTGCAGGGCAGTGAAAAGGGGCCCTTGCTCTGGGCCAGGTCAAGAGATAATTGGGAATTCTGCAAAGCCCTAATGAGCACAGCCGGAAGGTCCTGGCTGTGTTCTCACTTCCAACAGCCACCTCGTGCCGACATGTCACATTGCCAGCCTTGAATGTCCCAGCCAGGAGCCTCCCAGCCCAGGCAGGGTCCCCACGCCTCTCCGCAGTTGCCTCACACCCTGGGCTAACTGCTAATTAGATGCCTCATTTCTTGGCCCGGGTACAGGTTTGAGCCATCTGGTTATTGATCACATCCTTCAGAACATATTGGATTTTAAGGAATTCAGCCACAAAAGCCAGTAATGTTGCAGGTGGCTCATTGAGAAGGTTTCTCCAGGGTAAGCTTGAGAATATACGGTATATGGTGACCAACAAGCTACAGAAATATTGGCTGCAGAGTTCATAGATTTCATCAGGACAAAGCAACATAAAATGAAGCTCAGAATTTCTACACGAAGGCCTTTTCCTCTATTCTTGGTATTGCAGAAAAGAAAAATGTATGACATGGGCCAACTAATTACACCATTACTGAAACTACTACCCAAGCACTATAGTTACCATGGACCACTGTGCAGGTAACCTGGAACCTACTTCTCCAGTGTTGATAATGAATCTGAATCTTCCATGAGACCAGACGGGCAAGGCTGGTTGACCTGTCCATCTTTGTAGCTCTAGCATCTCTAAAGAGCCTATTGGCACATGTGTGGTTCTTCCATTCCAAAAAATGGAATTGCTTTGGAAATTTTGTAAGTGAAATTGAAGTCGCTCAGTCATGACCGACTCTTTGCAATCCCGTGGACTGTAGCCCACCAGGCTCCTCTGTCCATGGGATTCTCCAGGCAAGAATAATGGAGTGGGTTGCCATTTAGTTCAGTTCAGCTCAGTTGCTCAATAGTGTCCTACTCTTTGCAACCCCATAAATCGCAGCACGCCAGGCCTCCCTGTCCCTCACCAACTCCTGGAGTTTACTCAGACTCATGTCCATCGAGTCAGTGATGCCATCCAGCCATCTCATCCTCTGTCGTCCCCTTCTCCTCCTGCCCCCAATCCCTCCCAGCATCAGAGTCAACTCTTTTCCAATGAGTCAACTCTTCGCATGAGGTGGCCAAAGTATTGGAGTTTCAACTTTAGCATCATTCCTTCCAAAGAAATCCCAGGGCTGATCTCCTTCAGAATGGACTGCTTGGATCTCCTTGCAGTCCAAGGGACTCTCAAGAGTCTTCTCCAACACCACAGTTCAAAAGCATCAATTCTTCAGCACTCAGCTTTCTTCACAGTCCAACTCACACATCCATACATGACCACAGGAAAAACCATAGCCTTGACTAGACAGACCTTAGTCGGCAAAGTAATGTCTCCGCTTTTGAATATGCTATCTAGGCTGGTGATAAGTTTTCTTCCAAGGAGTAAGTGTCTTTTAATTTCATGGCTGCAAAAACCATCTGCAGTGATTTTGGACCCCAAAAAAATAAAGTCTGACACTGTTTCCACTGTTTCCCCATATATTGCCCATGAAGTGATGGGACTGGATGCCATGATCATTTTCTGAATGTTGAGCTTTAAGCCAACTTTTTCACTCTCCTCTTTCACTTTCTCCAAGAGGCTTTTTAGTTCCTCTTCACTTTCTGCCATAAGAGTGATGCCATCTGCATATCTGAGGTTATTGATATTTCTCCCAGCAATCTTGATTCCAGCTTGTGTTTCTTCCAGTCCAGTGTTTCTCATGATGTACTCTGCATAGAAGTTAAATAAGCAGGGTGACAATATACAGCCTCGATGTACTCCTTTTCCTATTTGGAACCAGTCTGTTGTTCCATGTCCAGTTCTAACTGTTGCTTCCTGACCTGCATACAGATTTCTCAAGAGGCAGGTCAGGTGATCTGGTATTCCCATCTCTCTCAGAATTGTCCACAGTTTATTGTGATCCACACAGTCAAAGGCTTTGGCATAGTTAATAAAGCAGAAATAGATGTTTTCCTGGAACTCTCTTGTTTTTTCCATGATCCAGCGGATGTTGGCAATTTGATCTCTGGTTCCTCTGCCTTTTCTAAAACCAGCTTGAACATCAGGAAGTTCACGGTTCACGTATTGCTGAAGCCTGGCTTGGAGAATTTTGAGCATTACTTTACTAGCATGTGAGATGAGTGCAATCCGTATCCGAGGGTTGCCATTTAACCCACCTACAAATAAGAATGAGGCTTCCCAGGTGGTGTCAGTGGTGAAGAACCCGCTTGCAATGCAGAAGATACAAGAGATAAGGGTTTGATCCCTGGATCAGAAAGATCCCCTGGAGTAGGAAATGGCAACCCATTCCATATTCTTGCCTGGAAAATTCCATGAACAGAAGAGCCTGGTGGGCTACAGTTCATGGGGTCGCAAAAGAGTCAGACACAACTGAGCGACTAAGCAAGCAAATAAGAATGTCTGATATCCCTGGCATTTATCCCGGAACATCAACCCCTGTTAAGAGTTCTCATTTTCCCGTCCTTCATCCCTGTTCCATTCCTCCCTTTAACTCACTCTTTGGTAGAACACAGACAGCTTGTTCTCAGGTTAAGGTAAAACACCAGTGGGACAAAGAAACATAAACCTGCCCTGGGCCCCACGCAGATGTTTGAGATGGCTCTTCCATTCTTGTAAAAGAGCTTTATTCTGGAGACTCCAGCAGGGCGCAGGGTTGCAGGAGTACAGAGAGTGACCCATGGGACCAAGCCTGGAATAAGTGGGGTCTGGGTTCAGGGCCACCATCCAACACCCACCCCTGGCTGGTGTGACAGTCACACCACGTGGGTGACCGAGGCTGGGTGACAGGAGGCCACCTTTCATCTTAGCCTGTGACTCGTCAGATAAAACCCAAATCCTGATTTAGGTAAAGAGGGACTGTATTCAAAAAGACCATCGGAGTAGAAAGAAGGCTGTCACTAAGTTCTCCAAGGTCAGGCAGCAGGGAGGAGTAAGCAATGCTAGCCCCAGGTATGGTTGAGGGTGGGACTGAGAGGGGAGTGGAGAGGAGAGGTGAAGAGTGGACAACAGGATTAGATATTTGAGCTGGAGGAGTCTTTCCCCTGAGGTCAGCTTTAAGGAGCATTTTCCACATTCCCATTTGGCTCAGGCTTAGGAGCTGACTGTGGCTCAGATCATGAACTCCTTATTACCAAATTCAGACTCAAATTGAAGAAAGTAGGGAAAACCACTAGACCATTCAGATATGACCTAAATCAAATCCCTTATGATTATACAGTGCAAGTGAGAAATAGATTTAAGGGCCTAGATCTGATAGATAGAGTGCCTGATGAACTATGGAATGAAGTTCATGACATTGAACAGGAGACAGGGATCAAGACCATCCCCATGGAAAAGAAATGCAAAAAAGCAAAATGGCTGTCTGGAGAGGCCTTACAAATAGCTGTGAAAAGAAGGGAAGCAAAAAGCAAAGGAGAAAACGAAAGATATAAGCTTCTGAATGCAGAGTTCCAAAGAATAGCAAGAAGAGATAAGAAAGCCTTCTTCAGCGATCAATGCAAAGAAATAGAGGAAAACAACAGAATGGGAAAGACTAGAGATCTCTTCAAGAAAATTAGAGATACCAAGGGAACATTTCATGCAAAGATGGGCTCAATAAAGGACAGAAATGGTATGGACCTAACAGAAGCAGAAGATATTAAGAAGAGGTGGCAAGAATACACAGAACTGTACAAAAAAGATCTTCATGACCCGCATAATCACGATGGTGTGATCACTCATCTAGAATCAGACATCCTGGAATGTGAAGTCAAGTGGGCCTTAGAAAGTATCACTACGAACAAAGCTAGTGGAGGTGATGGAATTCCAGTTGAGCTGTTGCAAATCCTGAAAGATGATGCTGTGAAAGTGCTTCACTCAATATGCCAGCAAATTTGGAAAACTCAGCAGTGGCCACAGGACTGGAAAAGGTCAGTTTTCATTCCAATCCCAAAGAAAGGCAATGCCAAAGAATGCTCAAACTACCGCACAATTGCACTCATCTCACACGCTAGTAAAGTAATGCTCAAAATTCTGCAAGCCAGGCTTCAGCAATATGTGAATCGTGAACTTCCAGATGTTCAAGCTGGCTTTAGAAAAGGCAGAGGAACCAGAGATCAAATTGCCAACATCCGCTGGATCATGAAAAAGGAAGAGAGTTCCAGAAAAGCATCTATTTCTGGTTTATTGACTATGCCAAAGCCTTTGACTGTGTGGATCACAATAAACTGTGGACAATTCTGAGAGAGATGGGAATACCAGACCACCTGACCTGCCTCTTGAGAAATCTGTATGCAGGTCAGGAAGCAACAGTTAGAACTGGACATGGAACAATAGACTGGTTCCAAATAGGAAAAGGAGTACATCAAGGCTGTATATTGTCACCCTGCTTATTTAACTTCTATGCTGAGTACATCATGAGAAGCGCTGGACTGGAAGAAACACAAGCTGGAATCAAGATTGCTGGGAGAAATATCAATAACCTCAGATATGCAGATGACACCACCCTTATGGCAGAAAGTGAAGAGGAACTAAAAAGCTTCTTGATGAAAGTGAAAGAGGAGAGTGAAAAAGTTGGCTTAAAGCTCAACATTTAGAAAAGGAAGATCATGGCATCCAGTCCCATCACTTCATGGCAAATAGATGGGGAAACAGTGGAAACAGTGTCAGACTTTATTTTTCTGGGCTCCAAAATCACTGCACATGGTGACTGCAGCCATGAAATTAAAAGACACTTAGTCCTTGGAAGAAAAGTTATGACCAGCATAGATAGCATATTCAAAAGCAGAAACATTACTTTGATGACTAAGGTCCGTCTAGTCAAGGCTGTGGTTTTTCCAGTGGTCATGTATGGATGTGTGAGTTGGACTATGAAGAAGGCTGAGCACGAAGAATTGATGCTTTTGAACTGTGTGTTGGAGAAGACTCTTGAGAGTCCCTTGGACTGCAAGGAGATCCAAGCAGTCCATTCTGAAGGAGATCAGCCCTGGGATTTCTTTGGAAGGAATGATGCTAAAGCTGAAACTCCAATACTTTGGCCACCTCATGCGAAGAGTTGACTCATTGGAAAAGACTTTGATGCCGGGAGGGATTGGGGGCAGGAGGAGAAGGGGATGACAGAGAATGAGATGGCTGGATGGCATCACTGACTCGATGGACTTGAGTCTGAGTGAATGCCAGGAGTTGGTGATGGACAGGGAGGCCTGGCATGCTGTGATTCGTGGGATCGCAAAGAGTTGGACACGACTGAGCGACTGAACTGAACTGAACTGAACTGAAATGAACCACAGTGGAATAAAAACAAAAACCTTTTTTTTTGATTGACACCTCCTTTACCTGCCTCTGCCTGAGACTGTGAGAATCATGGGAGATGTTTATAAGCAGGTGTGAAAAGACCCTGATGCTGACCTTTTCATTAGAAAAGACCCTGAGGCTGGGAAAGATTGACAGCAGGAGGAGACGGGACGACAGAGGACAAGAATGGTTGGATGGCATCAGCGACGTGATGGACATGACTTTGAGTAACCTCCAGGCGTTGGTGATGGACAGGGAGGCCCAGCGTGCTACAGTCCATGGGGTCACAAAGAGTCAGACATGACTGAGCGACTGAACAAGAGCAGCGCGCACATGTGAACAGTGTGGGCTCTTATCAGCTCTGATAAAGGCCCAGCAGCTCTGTTCACAGTAGGTTTCAGAGATCACCCTCACCGACATCAAACCTCCGTTCTTCACAAAATCTCCTTTCTTCAGGGCCAGAAGTACGAGCTGGCTGTGTGGGTGGCGTGGCGGGTTGGGGGGCATGCCCTGAGCCCCTCAAGAAACCTCAAGATGCACAGGTTCCCCCTAGGTCATTCCCAGCCTGTAAGCCGTCTCACAGAAGGCACCATCTGACATGCAGTGATAGATAAAGCAAGCACTGTGAGCCATTCTCTGAGATCAGAGATCTTAAATCTCTTTCCTCTGAAGGTTTCTGGTTTCTCCCATCAGAAGTTCAGACCATCGTCCTCCAGAGGTAGGAGCCAGGTTGAGCTCCAGCAGCGGGTGTCACACCCGGCTGTCTGGAAAGTGTGAATATTGCTGCGGTCAGCAGGCCAGATGGAGATCCCTGGGGAGCAAAGCTTTCTCTAAAACCCAAGGAAGAAAAATCGATGTCCTGGGAAGAGAGGGGGTGAGGGGGAGAATCTATAGGAAAGGGAAATGAGTGATATGCAAGGCAATTTGAACATTTTCCCCCTCAAGCAATTGACTCGATAGAGGGTGAAACCTAACAACCTCTGGTTAGAAAGGCAAAGTCTGAGTGAGGGCACCAGCTGGTTCTTGTATCGACTGGCTGGGGCTCACAGCCCGCTGCTGCTATCTGGGCCTGATTTTTGTTTGTTTCTGGGTTGGTTTTTTTTTTTTTTTTTTTTTTTCAATTTATGAGAGTAGAGCTCACTTGAATTTTCCTCCACATGGGATATCAAGTTTAGATTCAGAACGAGTGCTATGTTGGTTTATTAACACTTCTCCCTGCTATGAAGAAAGCCCAAATAAATATGATGGGTTTTGCATTCGATTTCATGAAAGAATACCCCAAACTGTTTTCCAACAGATTCCTGAGCCCCAATTTGTAAGCCTCAGAAGCAGTTTCGTTAGAAATATTCTAGAGAGAAGATCCATTTTATGCATTTGGGGATCTTTAAATATTTATTTATTTGGCTGCGATGGGCCTTTGTTGCCTCGTGCGGGATCTTTCCTTGGGGTGCGTGGGCTGTCTAGCACGGCCTGAGGGCTCAGTAGTTACAGCACGTGGGCTTAGTTGCTCCACCCCAAGTGGGATCTTAATTCCTACATCAAGGATGGAACCTATGTCCCCTGCATTGGCGGGCAGATTCTTAACCACTGGATCACCAGGAAAGTCCCTATGCATTTGTTTAAATGACTGTGATGGAGACACAAAATACCTTCTCTCAGTGATCAAGTCTAGAATATTAAGTTTAGAATAATAATCCACCTTAATCTTATTATTGATGGAGTAGACCATCTCTTCTTTAACTTAGCATGTGTTAATTGCTAGGCATGGATACATGTACTTTGAGATAATGACATCAGCATCACTACTCGTCTCATGGGTTACTTAGCACTATGGCCCTCCTTCTATTTTTCCATCAACATCAGCATTCTTTTGATATCTGCTTCTCCCTCAAATACATGACTGGAAAAGACCAGATCCTCTCAAACCAATATGAAGAGTTCAAAATAATGGACTTAACTTCTCCAGCCCTTCCTTTACTTTCTCCTTGTTTTTCTGCTTATGAGACCACAGTGGACTGAGGAAATGATACACAGATAGTGCTTTCTGTCAAATATGCTAGAAATATTCTCTTAGGAAAAACTGCATTGAAAATGACAGATTGCATGTTGATTGTTCCTACCAACATTTGCTATTAAAATAACCCCATCTCATGAAAAACCAAGGGTTAAACCCCCTACTAAACAGAAGCAATGAAAGAGCTCCTTGTTTATCATCTGTGTGTGTTTATTGTTCCACATCTCTTCAAATTATCTGTATAATGTCAAAAGCAATGTCAAAAGTTGGCCAAAGGAAAAATGTAATTTCTCTTTGATGTATTTGCTCGCCAAACAGGAGCCCTTGGGGTTAACCTTTTTCTTGCCTTCACTGATCCTCCAAGACCTAAAGGCTTTTAGTAGAAGTTGACCTGACCAAGGCTTAATTCTTTTTATAATCTATCTTTTAGACCTTAGACTGCATCCCAGATTGTAACAGATCTCCTTGCATCTATAAATAATGACAAGGAAACAGGCCCAAGATATTGAATTTATAGCCTATTTCCATCTGAATAAACAATTGGCCATTCTTTTTATTTTTATTTTTTCAGCTTTACTGTGTGGCACGTGGAATCTTAGTTTCCCCAACCAGGGATTGAACCCATGTCCCCTGCAGTGGAAACACAGGGTCTTAAACATTGGACCACCAGGGAAAGTCCTGGTTATTCTTTACACATAAAATGATTGTCAGTATAAGGATAATTTCTCAGTAGTTACAGTTTTTGCCCCAGGAGGAAAGGGGACAAAATGATTAAATTATTTGGGGAATCAGATGAGAACCATCCCATATGTCAGCAACCTACTTGGCCAGACCAGGAAAACCCTAACCAGAAGCCATCATTCCGGTTTCTAAAAGAATCTTGATGCTTTCTACATGTAGGGACATTCTTTCAGGCCACATAGTTTTTCGGTTGGGAGTTTGGAGTTTTTTGCATTAGAAACAAGGAAATGAATGGAAGGATAGTCACTGGTAGGAGGCTGTTTCTTCGATCTCTTTTAAGCTTTCTCTGAGGAGGGACTAATTCCGAATCACAAAGTTGAGACAAACTAACCCTGTTTGCCAAAAGCCTGTCATTTCTCAAAAATAATTACTTGATTGACTTGCAATTTCCATAAAAAGTTTCACTTCACAAACTTGTTGTTCTCTAGATCATATTTTTAAATTCATTGACTATCTGCTTTATGGACAGTAATTTTTAAGACTTGAATAGAGTATTTCTCTGCATTTGGGCAGAATTCGTGTTCCAATTAACATAACAGGTGGGCCCATTTTTCTGCACATGCCTGCTGCAGCATCCAAATATTTGTATCCAGTATCCCAGTAGATTTATTTCCCAGATAGATAACAAGAATGATCTAAATAAGAAATTAGGAAAATTGGGATGATGTAAAGGGGAAAGCATGGGATTTGAACTCAGGAGAGCTGTTCTTCAGTTCTTAATTTGCTATCTTCTGTCTATAACATCTTGAACAAATAGTTAAACATCCCCAATCCCCAGTATCCTCCATAAAAGGGAACAGAAATACCTCATAAGGAATTTCTAATGAGGCTAAACAATACAATAAATGTGAAAGCACATGGATAACAATGAAGTTCTTTATAATACATTTATTTTTACCACTGAGAGGCAAGTTAATAAAATAGTTACTATGAGGTTTGGATTCAGATAAACCTAGATTTAAAATCTTGCTCTAAGCCTTACTTGTAAACTGTGTGGTCTAGGCCATGTGGCAGGAAGAAGTCTTAAGTGGCCCCCAGATCTTCAGCCCCAATCCCCAGGACTATGACCGTGATATTACAGTCATGGCAAAAGCGATTGTAAGGTTGCTCATTGGTTGGCTGTGTGTGGGTCGACCTGGAGATTATGCAGGTGACCTTCACCTAATCATGCCCACTCTTTAAAGTGGGGAGTTCCCTCTAGCTGGCGCCAGAAGGGGAAAGCAGAGAAACTGGAAACAAGAGAAGGATTTGATGCGTGGTTGTTATCATGGAAGAGGAAGAAACTCAGAATAGTCTCTCAAAGTTGAGAGCAACCCCTAGCCAATAATCCACAAGGAAACAGGGACCTTGGTCCTGCAACGACAGGAACAGATTCTGCCAACAGCTGAAATCAGCTGAAAAGTGGTTTCTTCCCCGAAGTCTCCAGGAAAGAGCCCAGCCACCCCAACATCTTGATTTGGGTCTGTGACACCCTCAGAGGAGGACCCAATTGAGTCTGTCCAGCTACTGTGAGACAATAAAGGGGTGTTGTTTCAAGCTTCTAAGTTCATGTTAATTTGCTCAGGCAGCAGAGGGAAAATGGCACAGGCAAGTTGACAATAAAGTGAGTTAAGTAGCCCGCTGGTGCATAGTAGAAAAAGAACTTGAATATACGAAACTCATTGCTTCCTTTAGAGCTGTGTTTCTCAAATTTTAATCTACACATTGATTTTCAGGGGATCTTGTTAAAACGCAGGTTCTGATTCAGTAGGTCAAGGTGGAGCCTAAGATTCTGCATTTTAAACAAGCTCCCAAGTGATGCTGGTGCCGCTGCTCTGGGGCTCACAGGCTAGGGGTTGGGGGTTGGGGGTTGGGGGTGCAGGGCTTTGGAACTCAGTTCCTCCAATGGATCCCAGTCCTGCCTACACGTCAGAATCTTCTGGGGGACCCCTAAAATGCCCAGAAGTGGGGTCCACTTCTAATTTAACTGGTCTCAGTTGGAGCAGCGATATCAGTTCTTACAAGGAATCTCCTCTCTGTAGCCAGGGATGAGAAGTATATGGCTTCAAACTTTACTCTCAAGGACATGATTCCTGGACCAGCAACAGCAGCTTCACATGGAAGCGGGTTAAAATTCAAATTCCCAGGCCCCTCCAGGCTCACTGAATTAGAGTCTCCACATGCAGGTACAGGAATCTGTGCTTGCACTGGCTTTCCAGATGATTCTAATGCTGGTTAAGTCTCTGCCTGCCATGCAAGAGACATGGATTCAATCCCTGGGTCCAGAAGATCCCCTGGAGGAGAGAATGGCAACCCAATCCTGTATTCTTGCCTGGAAAATCCCATGGACAGAGGAGCCTGGAAATCTGTGGTTCATGGGGTCACTGAGGGTCTGACATGACTGAGCGACTTCACTTTCACTTTTCGCTTTCATGCATTGGAGAAGGAAATGGCAACCCACTCCAGTGTTCTTGCCTGGAGAATCCCAGGGACGGCGGAGCCTGGTGGGCTGCCGTCTATGGGGTCACACAGAATCGGACACGACTGAAGTGACTTAGCAGCAGCAGCAGCCATGCAAGAGACCTGGATTTGATCCCTGGGTGGGGAAGATCCCCTGGAGGAGGGAACGGCAACCCACTCCTGTATTCTTGCCTGGGAAATCCCATGGACAGAGGTGCCTGATGGTGGTCCCAAAGAGTCAGACAGAAAAAAGTGACTAACCCTTTCAGTGTAAATCTAAGAAGCATTGCCTCAGATCAGGACCCTCCTTCTATAGGTGTGGCTATTTCACACCTATAGGACAGTTCCGAAATCCAGTGAGATGGAATGATTAGCTACAGAGGCTGACAAACCACAGCCTGTGGGAAAAATCTGGCCACTGCCTGCTTTTGTAAATAAAGTTTTCTTGGCGCATGGCCACACCTATTCACCTATTCACTATGTACTGCTGGAGCTGCTGCAGTGGCAGAGTTGAGGCGAGGCAACCAAGCCTGAATGTCCTGCAGAGATGAAATTATTTACTATGTGGGCTTCTACAAAAAAAAAAAAAAAAAAAGCTGCTCCCTGCTCTGAGAATACATTTTAAGTTAGAGAAGGAAAACGCAGAATCCAGCTGTTTTGCAGCAGTAGCTGATTCAGACTTAAGAGGAACAGAACCCTCGGCTGAACAGTGACCTGAATCGGCTCCATCCCAGTGTCTGCAGGGCAGCAGGATTCTGGGTCCTGATCCTGGCGACTGGTCCGGAGGTGATCCAGGTGGCAGGCGGGCCTCTGGGGGGAAGGAGGGGCATCATCCTGAGGAGGACTGGCCCCAGGCCAGGTCTTCACGAATCTCCAGTCTGCCCTTGGCTGTCGGAGACTGTGGGTTCCTTAAATCCTCCCTAGAGGCCTCCAGCTTTCACAAGGTCCCCGAGTTGACAGCTGGCTGATCTGAGGGTATCCTTTTATTTTATTAAGGCTTCAGTGATGTTAAACCCAGCTGACTGTGAGATTCCTGGAGTTGTCATTGCTCTCACACAGTTGTCAAAGTCTAGTCACCAACCCCTGTACACACTGTATCTTTAAAATGGATAACCAACAAGTCTCTACTGTAGAGCACAGGGAACTCTGCTCGATGTTATGTGGGAGCCTGGATGGGAGGGGCGTTTAGGGGAGAATGGATACATGTATATGTATGGCTGAGTCCCTTCACTATGCGCTTGAAACTCACAGTATTGTTAATCGACTATACCCCAACATGGAAAAACAAACAAAAGTTAAAAATGAAAGTCCAGTCACCAAAACCCACCAGGAATCACCTGCAGTCAAACAAATTATTTTAAACTTAGCAGCTTAAAATGGAACTTCCCTAGTGGCTCAGACAGTAACGAATCTGCTTGTAATGCAGGAGACCTGGGTTGGGAAGATTCTCTGGAGAAGGAAATGGCAACCCACTCCAGTATTCTTGCCTGGAGAATCCCATGGACAGAGGAGCCTGGTGGGCTACAGTCCATGAGGTCACAGTCAGACTTGAGTGAGTGACTAAACACCAGCAACTTAAAACAATACCCACTGATCATCTTCTAGCCCTGTGGGTCAGAAGTCTGGGTGGTCTCAACTGGGTTCTCTGCTGGATCTCACAGGTCCAAACCAAGGTGCTGGCAGAACTAGAGGCTCATCTGGACGCTCCAGGGAAAACTCACATCCAAGATCATTTAGCTGATGGCAGCAAGGGGGATTCAGAGCAGAGAACTGAGCTGAAGAGATGGACGGATGCTGGCCAGACCACGTATCACAGCAGAACTGACCCACATCCTGCAGCCACCAGCCCAGGAAGCCAAACCACAACCTCTGAAGCAGAACATCCAGGAACTGATTAATAGCTAGCAGCTTCCTTACTTTTTGCCCCCACCTCCAAACCAGGACCAAGCAGAGAAAGCTTAATATGCTCCCCTACCCAATCACGTTTCTATTTGCTCCACCTCCAGCTTCCCCAGATGCTCACCAGAGCATTCTCAAAGCTTTCTCTTCTTACTCTCAACAAAGCCTGCTTCCTACTGAGTCTGCCAAACACCACTGATGGTGGCTGACTCCCTTCCCATAGCAAACTCTGGGTAGACAGCCTTCTCTTGTTCTCAGTTGGGTGGTCTTGTTCATTTCCGAAGACGCATGGGATGTCTTGCGTGCTGCTCAGTCAATCAGTCATGTTTGACTCTTTGTGACCTTTTGGACTGTACCCCACCAAGCTCTTCTTCATGGGATTTCCCAGGCAAGAATACCAGAGTGGGTTGCCATTTCCTCCTCCAGGGGATCTTCCCGACCCAGGGATTGAACCCAGGTCTCCTGCATTGCAGGCAGATTCTTTACTGCTGAGCCATCAGGGAAGTCCTATGGGATATCTTAGTCATGGAGAATTGGGAGGGCTTTCTTGTAGTATTTGCTCCTGTGCTGGGTGATTCCACAGAGTTTACGGAGGCAAGACCAGTTCAAGACTGAACGCCGTCAGGATGCATACCCAACTCAATGACCAGTCACCTTGGTCACTTTTCATAAGGAGGCAGGAGGTTTGGAGGTGGGAGAGATTGCCAGTAAGAAGTGATAGTCTTTCATCTCAGTGGGAAGAGTGGAATGGTTAGTTATCTGGGGAGAATTGCTAGTGTCCTGGTCTACATCTTGTCCGGTACAGTTCTGGAGTGGTCTTCTCTCTGTCTTGTTCTATTACAGTCTCTTCCTCAATTTCAGAGATGACCTTACTTGAGAGGACGTTTCCTTTCTGGCTTGTTCCCATATAGAAAGGATTTATTCCCTTTGTTGAAGGATTGGCTGAATGGGGTTCTCAGAAAGTCTAATCCTAAAAAATTCCAACTACAATTTGAGGTGTACTGTGGTGAAGTCTTACCTCCTCTGGGGAGTCCAACCCTCTCCTCCAGCCACAGCAGCGCAGGCTGGGAGGCTGCTGACCTCCTGCAAGTCTCCCTGGGGGCAGCTGAAACTTACTCTGTCTATTTATCTTCAGTACCACTCGTTGCCATGGACTTCTAGGATCTGAAAACCTAACTCTCATCCGTTCGGAGCAGATTAGAAAGACAATGTGGAAAATGTAACAACCAATTACTGCAAGAAATTCCCCCTTTCCTTCCCCTTTTGACTTAGCTCATTAAATTACAGGCAGTTTACACACAGCATCTTCCCATTTTTAAAATTAATTATAAGTGCCTGAAGGTATAGAAGCCCTGAACATATCTGAGACAGCACACAACCCGGCAAAAACAGAAGGACTGACTGCCTGACCAGGAAACCTAATTTGCCAATTATCTTCCTGAGGCAAATTGTGGATCTAAATATAACCTATTGTGATCTTTGCCACTTTTCCACAGGGCTGAAGCATCAACGCCTTGATCTCTTGTTTTCTCTCTTCTGCTCAAGAAAACAAGAGCAAGCGAGGGTGATCTAGATACTTGTCAAACAAGACATTGCTAAGCTAAGAAAGAAACCTGCATGGCATTACCCTGCCAGCAGCGATGAGGGGAAATGGGAGGAGAGGGCTTGATCTCCTTGTGCTCTGGACGCTGGGAAGGAATTAATTAACAGTTGTGAATTTAGACCCTTCAGGCAGCATCTCTGAGTGAAGGGAGATGGATGACATACTGGAAGCCCTAGCTTGTTATTTCAAGATGATGCTAATTGACAGCCAATGGGTCCCCACTCAGCGCAATGTTTCTGGCAGATGAGGAGAGGCCGTGGAGCAAGCCAGAAGTAGCCCACTTCCCTGAGGTGGACTCCACACACTTGAGGGCGGGAGCAAGATCCAGAAGCATCTGAATGTGGCTGCCTTCCAACCCTGTGCTCCAGGGAAGACCTCCTTTCTCACCTCAAACCCTGACCCCCTGACAGCTTCCTGGAAACTGCCAAGTGCCACTCCTGAAGGCATCTTCCTCTTGGTGGAATTCAGAGCCACAAGCCCAGCACCTGCGGACCGTCACTGCAGCCGTGAAATTAAAAGACTTTTCCTCCTGGAAAGAAAAGCTTTGAGAAACCTAGACAGTGTATCCAAAAGCAGAGACATCACTATGCTGACAAAGGCCCACATAGTCAAAACTATGGTTTTTTCCCAGTAGTTATGTACAGATGTGAGAGCTGGACCAAAAAGAAAGCTGAGTGCCAAAGAATTGATGCTTTTGAACTGTGGTGCCGGAGAAGACTCTTGAGAGTTCCTTGGACAGCAAGGAGATCAAACCAGTCCATCTTAAAGGAAATCAACCCTGAATATTCATTGGAAGGACTGATGCTGAAGCTGAAGCTCCAACACTTTGGCCACCTGATGGGAACAGCTGATTCATTGGAAAAGACCCTTATACTAGAAAAGATTGAGGGCAGGAGGAGTGGGTGACAGAGGATGAGATGGTTGGACGGCATCACTGACTCAACAGACATGAGTTTGAGCAAACTCAGGGAGTGAAGTACAGGGAAGCCTGACGTGCTGCAGTTCATGGGGTTGCAAAGAGTCAGACATGACTTAGTGATTGAACAACAACAACATATATAATATATATATTCCAGGAGGCTAAGGGATGTTCACTTCAGGCATAATATTTCAGTAACAACTGAAATAATTACACATGAAATGCTAGAAGAATAATTCAGGGCTGTACATCAAGGTGTGTGTGTGTGTGTGTGTGCGTGTGTGTGCGTGTGTGTGCGCGTGTGTGCGTGTGTGTGCGTGTGTGTGTGCGTGTGTGTGTGCGTGTGTGTGTGTGCGTGTGTGTGTGTTAAGTTGCTTCAGTTGTGTCTGACTCTTTGCAGCCCTGTCTGTAACCAGCCATGCCCCTCCATCCACGGGATTCTCTGGGCTAGAATACTGGATCAGGTTGCCATTTCCTTCTCCAGGGGGTCTTCCAGACCCAGGGATTGAACCCATATCTCTTACATCTCCTGCATTGGCAGGAGGGTTCTTTACCACTAACATCACCTGGGAAGCCCGCACATCGAGGTACAGTAAACCAAAGACACAGTCAAAAGGACAATTGCATAACTTAATCCTACGGTAAATAGCAGATCACAAATCTGTATGAAAACAGCTGCACTTAGAGTTGTGTGTCATGTTGGAAAATAAGATAAATTTAAAAAAAGTAAAAAAGAGGGGTGACAAAGACACATTTGGGAAATATACAGAACCCCTGAAGCTTTTGTTTGTTGGTTTTTAATGAATTGGAAAGTCAGCTGAGGAATGAGCCACAGATATGAAGAGAAATGTGATCAAGGAAAGAATTTTAGAAGGTAAAAGAAAGCTCAAACACAGAATATGACTTTAAAAAAAAAAACAAATAGTTGACTTTTTCATTGGTCAGATAAAAGTACAGGTCACAGGTTTTAGAGAAGTTTTGTTGAATAGAGGTAATCTTTTTTTTTTTTTTCAGGAGCTGTTCGTAGTGGGTCATAAAGGTTGTGGCTGATACATCCATGAAGTCCAAGATCAATGTCACCCCTAATTTTACATTCCATGTTGATGTCGGACAGCAAAAATGCTGAATTAAATTCAACACATGCCATTCAAGAGAGACACGGCTCCTCAAACAGCTTGAGGAAGGAGAACCCCCACCTTTTGAATGCTCTCCCTTTCTTTGCAAGTCCCTTTTCAGTCTGTCTGTTAAATAATGCCCCAATTTTGACCAAATGGACAGATTTCTTGAAGTCACTAACGGTCCTTCTGGATGGGAAAAGCTGCAGATCATTTTTTTTGTCACCTGTAGCTGAGCTTGACATAAAAGGAAGGCTATAGTGTCATGTGCCTGCACTGGGGTTCCCAGAGCCTCTCACTCCATCACAAAGCACCACCCACCCACAGGCCAACTCTTTCCTGAAGGGGGCTTCCCTGGTGGCGCAGTGGTTAAGAACCTACCTGCCAACGCAGTGGACACAGGAAGATCCCACATGCTGCGGGGTAGCCAAGGCCGTGGGCAACTACTGAAGCCTACTGAAGCCCCAGTACCTACAGTCTGTGCTCAGCAACAAGAGAAGCTACCTCAGTGAGAAGCCAGTGAGCCGCAGCGGAGAGCAGCCCCCGCCCACCGCAACTGGAGAACACCCATGCGTAGCGACGGAGCCCCACCACAGCCAAAAAAATAAAAATAAACACGTCTATTAAAAAAAAAAAGACGTTCTTGAAGGATTCCCCACCCCTACCCCTAACAAACCCCACTGTGAACAATCAAAATTTCTCACTCAAAATTCTATGTAAGCTCCCTCTAGCCCCTTGATATGCAGGAGTCAGGAAGATATTCAAAACATACATTCACATTTATTATCCTTAATAAAAAGCAGCACTTCATCAGCTCTCAGCTCTTTTGTTCTCTGATCTGATCCACTAGCCTGTATCCAGTTTTTAAATGCTCAGAGACAAACTGTACCCTCGCAAGTCACACTGTAGTGAGCAAATGAAATGTGTAACCATCGTTTTACATAATATTCATATGCAAAGAGATGGGTACATCTTTTAGAAACACATAATTTAACCGACTGTTCTAATAATACACGGGGGAATTTAAATGTATTACACAATACCAATTCAAAATTCAATAAAGAAAGAAAAGTGGATACACTCTCTTGAACTAATAAGCAAAATAGAATTTAAAATTCTTTTCTTTGTGCATATTTGTGCAAGAGTTTTTTTTTCCCTTCATCTCCCACAATAGGGCACAAAGAGTGATAAATTATTTGATTCTGCATAAAGCTTGGAAATAGAGTATTAACCTTAGATTAACATAAAAGATATTCTATGATATAAAAAGAGCATATTGCAGGGAAAGAATGAGACTATGTATGGTTACAAAATCTGAACACCTGTGTAATGTTATGCTCACAGGGATACCAAGTGTGATGAAATAAACAGTCAGGCTATTCTTCAAAAAGGGTACCTATGTCCTTTCCCAGCCACATGGGGTATAATTTTGGAGGTATGTTCATATTTGCCCCCAGCTGGCCTCCATTCATAACCAATCACCCAGTCTTTACTGTTTATTAGACACTATTTTAGTTTTGTTCATTTTATTGTTATATATTTTCCCAAATATTATCCTGAAAAATTATCATTACCACCAGCATTATCAACTCACTGGTATTAGCAAATAAGTCAGGATAAGCACAGGATCAATTTGATATCCACAAAGAAGAAAACACTAATCGTGACCCCTACCTCACGCCATAAGCAAAAATCAATTCCTATTAGATTATAGATCCAAGTGTGAAAGGTAAAATTTCAAAGTCCTAGGAGCTATCATAGAAGAATATATTTCTTCTCTTTTGAGGTAGCCAAGATCCCTTGAATAGGTGCTTAAACCACTAACCCTAAAGAAAAATATTTGTGAATTTTGACTATATTAAAATTAAGAACTTTGGTATATAAAAAATTGACAGTAAGTTCATAAAATGCCAAAATACAAGTGGAAGAATATATTTGCAAAGCATAACTCAAAAGATTTAAATCCTGACTATGTAAAGTTTTCTTACAAAAACTAAATAATAGAAAAACAGCACTTCATAAAAGAGGGTATCCAAATTGGCAATAGCCAGACTTCCCAGGTGGCACTAGTGATAAAGAACCGGCAGGAGAAATACGAGACTCAGGTTTGATCCCTGGGTTGGGAAGATTCTCTGGAGGAGGGCATAGCAACCCACTCCAGTATTCTTGCCTGGAAAATCCCATGGTCAGAGGAGCCTAGAAGGTTATGGCCCACATGGTTGCAGAGAGTCAGACACGACTGAAGCAGTTTAGCACACATACAAATTGAGAACAAAAAAGAAAAGGCGCTCAATCTCAGTAGTCATCAGAAAAATGAAAATTAAAACCTCTGAGATACCTATGCACACTTGTTAGAATGAGTAAAATCTTAAAAGACTAAGAACTGCAAATATTGGCAAGAATATAGAGTGATCGGAACTGTTACTTTATGCTGGTGGGGTCTATGAAAACTCTTAGGGAATGTCTATTAATCTGAGAGTGTATGTATTAGAATCAATTTTTAAATTGTGCTTTATTCATATAAATTTAATTTTGGCTTATATACAGCAATGAAAACATACTGCATTTAACTGCACTAATGATCTCAAAAACTGAGGTAGACATAGACATGTGGAAAATTACAAACTGTATGATTCCATTTATATCTTATGCAGAAACAATCAGGAGGGACAGGGGTTACACTTGACCTTCACACGGTAGATGGAAGGGGTCAGAACACCGGGCTTACGTGTGTAAAGAGCCTTGCACAGAGTAGGTAATCAAAAGTAGGAGGCTACAATTCTGATCCTTCAGTTCATGCCACAAGAACATCATGACAGCTTTCAAAAAACTGTTCGAAGTGAAACAGTCTGTAGGAATCTATACCAGCTCTGGAAGGGAAGCACACTGATTGAAACCGCCCACCCTGGCCAGACACCACAGCAACCATTTACATGAGTTGTTTTATGACAGGAGATCCTGATAAGAAATACAGAACTAATAAGCCACCACCAACCAAAGAGTTGGGGAAAGGTCGAAAGGAGACACCGCGTGTCTGTCCACTTCCCAGAATCCCTCTCGCTAGCATCCATCTTGGCTGAGCGATGCGTGCGCCAACAGAAAAGACTCTGAATTAGAATGATTGGTCAAAGACCACCCGGAAACTAATCCCATCACCATAAAACCCGAGACTGCAAGCCACGCGGCAGAGCAGTTCTCCTGGGTTCCTTTACCCTACTGCTCTCCACACGGGTGCCCTTTCCCAATAAAATCTCTTGCTTTGTCAGCACATGAGTCTCCTCCGACAATTCATTTCCAAGTGTTAGTCAAGAACCCAGTTTTGGGCTCTGGAAGGGGTCCCCCTTCCTGCAACCGCTCCATCACAAAATAGCTTGAATTAAAGACGTCTTATAATACAGACATGATATCCTAACTAAGGAAAAGTACGGTCTGAAAAATAAGACATTTGTGCAAGAACAATGACTCTCAAGAAAAGTGTGGAGGGTTTTGTCAACGAGGAAAATGCAAGTAGAGACAGGAATGAATTTCAGAGGGAGACTCACCAACAAACTGTCAGGCTCGTGGCAAATTGCATGTCACCATAGAGATGCCGCTCTGTGACTTGTTTTTCTTGCTAGTTCTTCTCTGAGAGCAAGGATGCGGGTGTCAAATGAAACATCTGATACCTTTTGCCAAGTGAAACTGCCAGGAAGGAAATTTGACACATCAGCCAAGAGCATAAAATTCTGGTTTTTAGCAAGTTTATTAAGTTATAAAAATTTTATCCAGGCCAACTCATATCCCCTACTCCACCCATGGTTTACTGTTCAGTGTTACAGAGTAAAAAAAAAAAAAAAAAGTTCATTAAATGAGACAAGGCCATTGATACAGGATGAGCAGGAATTCATACAATATACCACGTGGTGTTTAAGAGATGAATTCTACACAGCATGTGAAATGTGAGAGGAATATATTTGGGGCAATTCGATGGGCAGACTCAACTGTATTTAGACGAGCTCAACAAGACAGCAAAGGCAATGAGAGGTTTCCAGGGAAACCAATGGAAGGACCAAGCCAAGTAAATATGGCTAGATAACGGGGCTTCCCAGGGGGCGCTAGTGGTAAAGACTCCGCCTGCCAGCGCAGGAGATGTGGGTTCAGTCCCTGGGTCAGGAAGATCCCCTGGAGAAGGAAATGGCAACCCTCTCCCGTATTCTTGCCTGGAGAATCCCATGGACAGAGGAGCCTGGTGGGCTACAGTCCACGGGGTCACACGTGACTGAGTGACTGAGCACATGATTAGATAATGTTGGTGCTTATAACTTGTACGTGAAGAGTATATATCTAGGACGCAAACTTCTATGTGTAGAAAAGCAGTAATTGATAAAAGTTCAGAATAAAAAAGTATTGGACCATTACTTAGACTTCCCTCTCTTTCATTTAACAATTATTTCCTGGAAATCTTTGCAGCTAGGGTAAGCATTCATCCGTTCATTTGTTCACTCAGTCATGTTCGATTCTTTGCGACCCCAGGGACTGTAGGTTCCTCTGTCCATGGGATTCTCCAGGCAAGAATACTGGAGTAGGTTGCCATTTCCTCCCCCAGGGAATCTTCCCGACCCAGGGATCAAACCCACGTCTCTTGCATTAGCAGGCGACTTTACCTCTGAGCCATCAGGGACTCATAAGGACTTTAAAATGAATAAAACATAGTCTCCATCCTCCAGACATTAATGAGGAATGGAGGCAGACGCAGACTTTCTGGTGGGGAGACACAGGAGGAATGTACTTCGTGCAAAACAAGTGGAATGTGATGGGAACAGAGTAAAGAGAAGCGAGCTTACACAGCTTCAACCCTCCTTTTCTTTCATCAAAGAGCCATTATCCAGACTTGCACGCCCAGCCTGCAAGGCTTGAAGCCCAGCCTGCAAGGCTTCATGGTTAAATATACTTTTGTTCCAAATGACATTCTGCGTGTAAATATCTGTCCTCTCTCTGCCAAAGTCCATTAAAAGGTTAACAAAGCAGTGGTTTCATTTTTAAAAGTATAAACCCACAAAGTAAATAACAACAGGAAAGGGAGACAGCATAAAACAAGAGATAGAATGAATTTCTAGAAGAAAGTAGAAATATATACAGAGGTGGCTGCAGCTAAGGGAGCCAACTTTTCTGGAGACGCTGAGAGCAGTTCCATAGTCAGGGGGCAGCGGTGATGGACAGCGGCAGGGGGTATGGGGGCTAATTAAACGTCTGTGTCTGCGATGGTCAAAACCCCCAACTCCAAGTAGAATGTCTGGCAGGCAAAATTGTGTGCGTTAGTTGCTCAGTCGTGTCCAACTCTTTGTGACCCCATGGACTGTAGCCCACCAAGCTCCTCTGTCCACGGGATTTCCCAGGCAAGAATACTGGAGTGGGTTGTCATGACCTCCTCCAGGGGATCTTCCCAGCTCAGAGCTGGAACTCAGATCTGCTGCACTGCAGGCAGATCCCTTACTGTCTGAGCCTCCAGATACTCACTCATAAAGAAAACAGCAAGTGTTTTCACCTAAAGAAACAGAAAACTACCAAGGGATAATCAAAACAATTAACGTGGGCTCTGTCATCCCAGGGTGCAGTCCCTCCACATTCCAGGGTTAGGATAACCCTCCATTTCATCACTACATCTCCACCCCCAAAAAGACATTTCTGCCAATTGACAAATCCCACCAAGAAAACAGAGCTCTAGTTAGTGTTTCCACAAGGCCAATGGAATTGCAGGAATGACCAGAAAGCTAAAGGAAGCCTGAGCATGGCAATTAAAAAAAAAAACACCCTGACAAATCACGTAGAAAAGATAATCCCAGAAGAAAAGGAGATGAGCTTATATACATTCCTAATTCACATGAAAATTGATACTAATATTGCTAGGGACAAAATAGCTGATCATATAGTTAATCCCACTAGGGGATTGTAAATAGAAAAATATGAGAATCCCTTGTAAATTAATGATTAACTCAAGAAAACAGGTTTGCTTAACCACATACCAAGCAGGCTTGCTTGGCAACAAACCCATGAAACAGAAGCACGGGAGGTACCCCAAAACAGAAAAACAATGGAGGCATGAAACCCACATCCTGCCCAGTGAGCTCAGTAAGTTAATGCTCCCTACGACGTACTCTCTGCAGACACGAGAAACAATAACGTGTGGACCCAGCTTGACCATGCAGGGGCAAGAAAACTCCCCTGCTCAACCTGGAGGAGGAGCTGATGATGGAAGCATGATGTCTACTCAAGAAAGACAGAGGAGGGCTTCTCCCCGCCCCCCCCCAATTTGCGTGGATTATGAAACTGTAGCCCAGTAAGTTCTTGGGAGGCAGTGTTCCTCATTCACCTGCTTATAAGCCTCATAAGCATCCTATCCTAATAAATCACTGCTTACCTACCACTTTGCTCTCACTAAATTCTTCTCTGCACTGAGACAAAGGATTACGGTACCGGAGCTCTTTAGCGCCCCCAGAAATGACACCAGTCGGTGTCAATATGAGAATTAATATGAGAATTTATTACATCCAAGACAGGAGGAGGATGGGGGTAGATGCTATGAAACAAGAACAATTGCTTAACAATCATGCCACTTTTTAGTTTCTTCATACGGGTGCCATGTCTTCTTCTACTTAATCTGTTTACTTTGGAACACACTAGGAGTTGTTTTTTGTTTTTTTTTTTCAGTCAGGTCTTACTCTTTGTGACCCCATGGACTGCATCATGCCAGCCCTCCCTGTCCTTCACTGTCTCCCAGAGTTGCACAAACCCATGTTCATTGAGTCAGTGATGCCATCCAACCATCTCATCCTCTGTTGTCCCCTTCTCCTCCTGCCCTCAATCTTTCCCAGCATCAGGGTCTGTACCAATGAGTCAGTTCTTCTCATCAGATGGCCAAAGTATTGGAGCTTCAGCTTCAGCATCAGTCTTTCCAGTGAATATTCAGGACTGATTTCCTTTAGGATTGACTGGTTTGTACAATTTAGGATTGTAGTCCAAGAGACTCTCAAGAGTCTTCTCCAACACCCAATTGGAAAGCATCAACCTTCAGGTCTCAGCCTTTCTAATAGTCCAGCTCTCACATCTAGGAGAGAAATGTTCAGTGGATCAATCTGAACATTTTTTCTTAAGTTGCCTATGGGGGTCAGGATGTTGGAACCTTAGGGAAGCAGTGTGATCAAAAGCTATTTGATTCTTAGCTCTCAATAAGCAGTGTTTATATCATGGAGAGAATGGAAATCGTACTTATTCATTCAACAAATGTCTGCCGAGTATCTGCTCTGTGCCAGGCATTGTCAAGGCACCTGGGCTAGATCAGCAAACAAGATAAGAAGCAGAATGAATAATTCGCCTTCCTCTCCTGAGCTACATTCTCGTGGTTTAAATGCAAGAGGAGAGCTGAGTGCAGGGATGAGGGGTGCGTGGCGGAGGGGGGTGGAGGGGGTTGAGGGGATGGGGCTCGTGTCTGAAGCTCTGCAAGCCTTAGAAGGACTTTGGTTTTTAGCCTGAGTGAACAAGGGCCTTTGCAGGGAATGGGACTAGAGGTGTGATGATTTGAACAAGATCATTCAGCCTGCAACATTAATAATAGACTACAAGGGACAATGGTGGAAGCAGAGACCAGTAGGAAGCTGGGGTTTATTGTTTTATCTATACACACTTATTTATCATTTATCTACACGCAAAGCACCAGAGACTTCACCCAGATTGTAAACATCAGCAAAAAGGCAGTATTAAATTAAATGCAGTGCCCGCGAAGTCAGGGGGTGATAGAGGGAGGAGAATGCAGAGAAAACCGTGATCAGGGCCCACTGCTTCTTCTTAGAAGCCCTTTTGTACTCTCCCATTTTTCAGCTGCCTTCATGAATAACAGATTTTTTAAATCTATTTTTTAAATTTAAAAAAAACAGATATTTAAATTTAGATTAAATATGCCCACTTCCGTCTAGAAAGTGGCTCAAGTAAATGTCACACGATTAGATCCAAATTGCTCTTTTTTCAGTATTTGGGGCAGGACTCATTCTCTAAAGTGGCTTTCCCGGTGATTTTATGACATTTATTATCCCCTTGCAGGTAAGGTGAGTGTTTTCTGGCCTCTTCATTTGCACACCTGCAATTCCTAGTATTAAACATCTGACCTCAGGTGAAAAGCAAGAGCTTGCCAGACTTAAATATACAGCATAACATGGGAAAAAGAAAACCCAGGGATTCCAGGCTCTGCCGCTTAAGAGGAATGTGCCTCCCTTAGTCTCCCCGAGCACCTGCGAGAAGGACAGGAGATAAATGTCAGATTTGAGGGTTCAGTACTCTAATAGACGTGAAACACTTCGTCTAGGAAAAAGTGCTTAATATTGACGTTTATATAGTTAATGTTTCATGTGCCACTGATCATACTACATGGCATAGTGCTTCATAAATTCTGTACATTTCACTCTTCCATGATCTTTGATAATAACTGTTGCTGCGCATGCTAAGTTCCTTCAGTCGTGTCTGAAACTTTGCAACCCTATGGACTGTAGCCCGCCATGCGCCCTAGGACCCCTGTTTTGCAACAAGAGAAACCACCGCAGTGAGAAGCGGGAGAGTAGCCCCTGCTCACTGCAACTAGAGACAGCCCATGGGCAGGAAAGAAGCCTCAACATGGCCAAAAATCAAATTTTAAAAAAATAAATAAAACAGCAATTACCTTGAACTTTGATTTGTGTAGCACAGGTGGCTGTGCCCATTAGTCACTTTGTGTTGCTTCAAATCCAATCTCATCATCTTCCAGTTTTAAATAAACATATTTTCTATCATGAATTCTTCATAGTCAAAGGAAACATTTTAAAGGACTACCTTATTCTATGTAAGGGCTTCCCAGCAGTAAAGAATCCATCTGCCAATGCAGGAGATGTGGGTTCGATCCCTTGGTCTGGAAGGTCCTCAAGAGAAGGGAATGGCAACCTACTCCAGTATTCTTGCCTGGGAAATCCCATGGACAGAGGAGCCTGGCGGGCTACAGTCCATGGGGTCGCAAAGAGTCGGACGCAACTGTGCACACACACATTCCATGTAAAATTATTCTCATGCAAATGACTTTATTTTTGTCATATAACTTGGATGTTGGACTTTATGACATGATATTTTGACATGATATTTATGACATGACATTCAAAGGGAATTATTTCAATCACCATGAAACACCTCTACATATATCTTATATTTGAGGCTCCTATGGTCAAAATTCCTAATTCATCCTTCAAACACCCTAACCATTCATAGTATCAGGTCACTGACTGTTTAGAAACCAAGCTTTCTCTGGCTTGCAATCTTCAGCTTGGCTGAAGACAGCCTATGGACGACACATTCTTACAGAAAACAAAAAAAGATGGCCTTGTATTCTCCCTGAAACTTCATTATGGTGCTAACCTTTCAGCAAGGGATGGCATTTTAGAAATGCCACACGCATTTTAACTTTTGTTCCAGTTGCTAATGGCAAAGATGACCTATCAAGGAAGATAGGAGGAAAACAAGAACATCATCAACCATGTAATAACCTTAGTCCTCCAGGGTCATTAATATCCTATTTTTTACTCTGGTCAATGTGATTTTATTGGGGATAAATTTCTATCACTATCAGAGGATTGGGGTATCCTGGGGGACTTTAAGTTATAAAGTCCTGTACAAATCTCACTTCTGCTTTATTCTTATATGTCTATCTTTTCCTGAACTTTTTCTTGTCAGGTTGATTAGGAGGAATTGCTTCTGATGATCAATTTTTGAGCCCAAATTCACATACTAGACAATGAAAGATGCATGGTTGGTTTTTTTTTTCCCCCTCATCCACAAATATGTCTTTAAAAGATTTTCAGATCCTCAAAACAAAGCAAATTTTCTTGTCTGTTCTACTTTGAAGAATAATATGCAGGCAAGATAATCCGCCCTGCTGGACCATTCACACTTGGGAAGGGTATCATTAGGGTAATGAATAAGTAAGGCAGCCTCTTGCTGAACTAAGCATAGTAGGAAGTCAGCCCTGACCACTAGCTAGATGGCAGTTAAAGGTTTCAATGTGCTCAGTATTTGGGACTTCCAAGCATTCAAATCCAAGGCCCCAATTTTAATAAATCCTCGAACAAAGGCATTCATTTTCAAAAGGGTTTGTTCCTCAGATATCAGCTGAGACATAAGTATTTAGGTCAAATGCCACAGTAAGTGGTAGGATTAGCAGAGACCAAGAAAGCACATCCTTGCCTTCACAATATTCGCATCCCTGATGGAGATGAGGGAGACAGAGAGTGATGGAGCTGAGGGAGACAGAGAGTGAGGGGGCTTTGGGGTGCCTGGTGTTGGGGGACCATTGCCATTTCATACGTGGTGGCTGTCAATGCCCTCTCTGATGAAAATGACTCCCATTTGGGCGGACTCTTTGCAGCCCCATGGACTGTAGTCCGACAGGCTCCTCTGTCCCTGGGATCCTCCAGGCAAGAATACTGGAGGGGGTTGCCAAATCTTCCTCCAGGGGGTCTTCCCGACCCAGCGATGGAACCCACATCACTTAGGTCTCCCGCAATGGCAGGCAGGTTCTTTCCCTCGAGAGCCACCTGGGAAGATGGCATAATACAAATACCATACAGTGGATGGCTTAAACAGAAATCATTGATTTCTAACCATTCAGTGCTCAGCCCCTCCTTCTCCCACACTGGGCTTCTTGCTCTTCTGGGAAGAAAAAAAAAGTGACTATGTCGCTTTCTGGATCACCTGCCCCTATGCCTTTGTGTGACTCATCCCCTGCTTTGTTTGGGTTTTTACTCCAATGCCATCTTCGCAGAGAGGTCTTCCCAGAGACCCTACCTGAACGACAGCAGCTTTGCCTCCTGTGACGCTTGCCTCTGCTATTTCTCTTCCCAGGACTGTCACCCTCAAATATCAAAGTATATATATTTTTTGTTCATTTTTTAATTTCCTGTCTCAGCCAAAAGCATAAGCCCCGAGGGCAAGACCTTTTTTTCTCTCCTTCATCACTGTCTGTCCCAGAACAGTCAACAGATGGATGGTGGAGGGATGAATAAGCAGCCTTCCAGCCAGGGAAATTTAAGGATGCTCCTCTGGTCTTACACCTCTGCTGCAGAGGTGTTTTGTTTTGTTTTCCAGAAAAAAAAAATGTCAAAGCATTAGTCGCTCAGTTGTGTCCAACTCTTTGCGACCTCATGGACTGTAGCCCCTGAGGCACCTCTGTCCATGGGGATTCCCCAGGCCAGAATACTGGAGTGGGTAGCCATTTCCTTCTCCAGGGGATTGTCCCAACTCAGAGATCGAACCCACTTCCTTCTGTTCTCTGTCGCCTGGTTCTTTGGCTTTGGGGAGAAAGCAGGTGAGTACCTGCTTTGTGTCTCTGCTCCTTCGTGGTCCTGTCACCACCTGTGGAACCCATCTCCACCAGTGTTTTGCACTTTTCATTGAAGCATCACTTAAGAATTCCCTTTCAGGTTTCACCATGCACTCCCAGAAACTTGCTGTTTCTGAATCAAAGGAGGAGGCTTTTTTTTTTTTCCTGGTACTATGTTACATTTGGATTTTTTTAAATGTTTATTCCACAATTCATTGAAAAACAAGGAAAGTTGCTCAGTCGTGTCCAACTCTTTGCAACCCCATGGACTACACATAGAATTCTCTAGGCAAGAATACTGGAGTGAGTAGCCATTCCCTTCTCCAGGGGATCTTCCCAGCCCAGGTCTCTCGCATTGCAAGTGATTCTTCACCAGCTGAGCCACCAGGGAAGCCCTAAACAGCAGCAAATTCTTAATTACTTATTAAGTAATTAAGTAATTAATTCCTAATTACTTATCCTAAAGTTTTGTCCAATGGCATGCAAGAGCTGGGGCTTCCCTGATAGCTCAGCTGGAAAGAATTCGCTTGCAATGCAGGAGATCTGGGTTCGATCCCTGAGTCAGGAAGATCCCCTGGAGGAGGGCATGGCAACCCATTCCAGTATTCCTGCCTGGAGAAGCCCCATAGACGGGGAAGCCTGGTGGACTACAGTCAATGGGGTCGCAGAACAACTAAGCACAGCACAGCATGCAAGACCTGCGGAGAGCCACAGAGTTATGATGTGGTCTCAAATTATCTTTGTGTTAGCTGTAGAAAATACATGGGAACCAGATAAAGAAATGGTTGAGAACACAAACTTAGGAAAGATTTCTCAACGTTGGCACAAGTGACATTTGTGCTACCTAAATACTTGTTGGCAGCACCCCTGGCCTCTTATCCACTGGGGACCAGGAGCATCCTCCCCCTGCCCTGTGTGACAACTAATAATGTGGCCAAATGTTCCCTGTGGAGGGTGGGTTGGGGATCACCCCTCACTGGAGAACCACTGGCCTAAGAGCTTCAAATTCCACCGCTTACCAGCTAAATGACTGCAGGCAAGATGACCTCACCGTGCCTCAGTTCCCGATTCCTAGCATTGGAATAATAATACTCCTTTCTTCGTTGTGCTAATTGTGAGGATTTAATGAAACAGTGCATAGAAAGTGCTTAAGGCAGCACCTGGCTCCTCAACGCTCAGTGTTCTTGGTGTTTAGTCATTGCGTTGTCTGGACTCTTCTGTGACTCAGTAGACTGTAGCCCGCCAGGCTCCTCTGTCCATGGGATTTCCCAGGCAAGAATACTGGAGCAGGTTGACACTTCCTTCTCCAGGGGAGCTTCCTGCATCCAGGGACTGAAATCTCATCTCCTGTGTCTCCTTCATTGGCAGGCGGGTTCTTTACCACTGAGCCACCAGGGAGGCCCCAAACACTCAATAAGTATTAGCTATTCTTTGGAATCAAAATTCTAAAATACAGCTGGGTTTTTTCTAATGAAGTGAGCTGTCACTGAGTGGAGACTGCCCCTTCAGTTCAGTCGCCCAGTTGCATCTGATTCTTTGCAACCCCATGGACTGCAGCTCACGAGGCTCCCCTGTCCTTCACTATCTCCTGGAGCTTACTCAAACTCATGTCCATCAAGTCAGTGATGTGATCCAACCATCTCGTCATCCTCTGTTGTCCCCTTCTCCTCCTGCCTTCAATCTTTCCCAACATCAGGGTCCTTTCCAATGAGTGGAAACTTGGGTACAGGTTTATGTACAAAATATATTACCCAAAGGAACTTGAACACATATTAAGTAAAACAATCATATGAGTCTACGAAAAGAATTATCCTAGGTCAAACATTTTTGGAATTCTTACTAGATGTCAAGGGCATTACATTTCCTCATTTTATCCTGAAAACAAAGTGGAATTCGATTATTTCAGTCCCATTTAACCGTGGGGTGATTTCAGCCTCCTGGGAATCAAGCCACTTGTCCAAACCCACCCAGATCCAAAGCAGCAGAGCCAAAACTTAAACCCAAGTCTGTATGCGGGCTAAGTCACTTCAGTCATGTCTGACTCAACGATCCTATGGACTGTAGCCCACCAGGTTACTCTGTCCATGAGATTCTCCATGAAAGAATACTGGAGAGGGTTGCCATGCCCTCCTTCAGAGGATCTTCCTGACCTAGAGATCAAAGCCAGGTCTCCTGCATTGGCAGGTGGATTCTTTCCCTCTGAGCCACCAGGGAATCCCCTCCTGAGTACCTACCTGCCCATAAAGATGACCTGAGAGTCCTAAGCTTGCTTATTCTTTCCCATCTCTGGTCTGCTGTCTTCCCCAGGCTCTGACTTTTCTCCTTAGCTTTCCTCCTCCAAAAGAGGGCTCCCTCACTTCACATTCCCTCCTCCCAGTGGAAAGCACTTTCTCAAACAAAGACTCCCCGGCTCAGACACACAGCCCTAAGACTGCTCGAGGGGCCATTTGTGAGCAAACAGGCTTCAAGTTGGTGCTGCAGCTATGAAGGTCCTGCGATGAGACATTTTCAAATGGCGACAGCCCTCATTTGAATGCCCCCTACTTCTTCCCCTAAGCAGACACTTCAGCTTCCCCTTGTTGAGCCCAACCGAAGGGTTAATCGAGCTCCTGAAATGAGTCCCAGGGAGCTGAAATCATGGCATCCTGCCCTGCCTGCCTATTTTTCAAATTTAAAGACACTGGGCTTCCAAAGAGTTGATACTTGAGGCTCTTTTAAACGCATAGAATACTGAGATTGGGTGTGTGGGGTCTGCCATCAGCCTAAAACAGCTGAAAGTGGGGCATGAGAAGAAATGTATTTTATTTTCTTCTTTTGACCAGATTCTTTTCTGATTTAAAAGCAGAATAAATCAATAAGCTCAAAAAGAAAAATATGCACAAATATATACATATCAAATAGTTTTTCTCAGTTGTTTGCAGAGTTTTTTAATCTTAATTCTTTTTTTTAATTCAATATAATGAGAGACCTGGGGCTTCCCAGGTGTCACTAATGGTAAAGAACCCACCTGCCAATACAGTAGACCCAAGAGATTTGATCCCTGGGTTGGGAAGGTCCCCTGGAGGAGGACATGGCAATCCACTCCAGCATTCTTGCCTGGAAAATCCCATGGACAGAGGAAGCCGATGAGCTACAGTTCACGGGATTGCAAAGAGTCAGACGCAACTGAAGCGACTTAGAGAAAATGAAAGTGAAAGTTGCTCAGTCATGTCTGACTCTTTGTGACCCCATGGACTATACAGTTCATGGAATTCTCCAGGCCAGCATACTGGAGTGTGTAGCCTTTCCCTTCTCCAAGGAATCTTCCCAATCCAGGGATAGAACCCAGGTTTCTTGCATTGCAGATGGATTCTTTACCAGCTGAGCCACAAGGGAAGCCCAAGAATACTGGAGTGGGTAGCCTATCCCTTCTCCAGCAGATCTTCCTGACCCAGGAATTGACCTGGGGTCTCCTGCATTGCAGGTGGATTCTGTACCAACTGAGCTATCAGGGAAGCCCAAAAGCAACTTAACGCACACACAATGAGAGGCCTATTCTGCCTGGCCAGCCAAAAGTAAGTTGCCACCGATGGGATAGTTTGCACAAGAAGGCTACATCCCCTCAGAGAAACAGAAATAAGAAAAAGATTTTGAGGACTGATGTGATTAAGACTTTCAAGGGGCCAAACTGTAGAGATAAATTTTACCTCCAAGTTTCCATCAAAAAGGTGTCCTAGGGGACAAAGGGTCTAGCTTCCAGGGAGGGAAGATTTTGAGGGAGGGTACCCACCCCCAGGGACAAGTTTATGGTGAGGAGAGAGGGAGGCCTTTAAATAAGATAGTAGAAGGAAGGAAGACCACCTCAAGAAAGTGGTCTGTTTAGAAAAAGTCATTGTAAAAATAGAGATTGAATAGACAAAGGGATCATGACCAAACCATAATGTACAGACGAACTCTGACCCACCACAAGCAGTAAGCTGATGGGAAGCCAACTGCCTATCTACAGTAAGTAACCCAGGAAGTCAGCCTGCTGTCACAGACTTGCAGAAGCCAGGTTGCCATCTCTACCGACAATCCAGGGCAATAATTCGTGTAACAATCTGCCCCGAATGGCCAGCTCTTGATTAACAACTTATAGTTTCCCTAATTTTCACTCCCTACTTCCACCTTAGTACCAATCAGAGAAAGCCAACTATGCATCCTGACCAATCATAGAGGAGCCACACTCCTGGTTGGCCCGCCCCCTGGCCAGCAGCCTCCAATCAGGGAGAGGCCTTCCCTGTTTCCTCTCTGAGGCTCTCCCACTCCGGACCTGCTCTTGAGTCTCTGCCAGAGGCAAGGGATGTGGCTACCTCCCTTGCTACAGCAAGCTCAGAACAAATAGCCCATTTTTCTCATGTGGTTGGTTTTTATTTCCACAAAAAGAAACTGAAAGGTCTAAGGTATATCTCAGGAGCCTAATGAAAAGACCTCAAAGGACCTCCTGGATTGGGTGGGAAGCACTGTCACTTTGCCTGTAACCATAACCCACGTCTCTGTTCCCTGGGCCTGAGGCAGCCTCAGAAGGAAACCTGTCAGTTCAGCTCTATGAATTCAAACACTGGTTCCTCGTCTCAGTTTGGCTCCTGGTTCTCAGAGTGGCTTTGGCAAGTCTCAACATTCCCCAGACCCTCCTGTAACAATTGTTTGAGCTCTGAGGATTAGCCTTGTGAAATAAAATGTTTTCTGCTCTACACTCTACCAGTAAACGAACCTTTTCCAAATACAGATTTCTGAGCCCAGGTGAAACAAAGTCTGCCATTTGGAAGCCATCAGCTAAATTCCTCCCCCGTAAACACCCAGGAGCTGGGGCGGAGGGTGGGGGTGGGGCGGGATGTGAGAGGTAGCCATCCACCACATTCACCATCTCTTATGTTAAACAAGGAATTAATATGTGAACAATAAAGAAAGCAGGATAGGCCCCACACAGCTAGATGCATATGAAAGAAGTGATTTCATCAAGCCCAAATGCTTGCAGCTTTCCATACATAGAAGATTGCTAAATCTCCTATGTGAGAGATTTAGTTTTCTCTTAATTAACAGTGATCTTATAATATTCAGATTACCTACCCCTCACTGCAAACTTGTTTATAGTCTGGCTCCTCCCCTGCCTCCTTCGAGTCAGCTCTCTCCAGGTTCGCTGAGATACTGTCTCCCAGACTCAAGTCCTAACATTCCCGCCAATAAAGCCTAACTCAACTTTTTAGGGTCTTCCCTTGTGGCTCAGCTGGTAAAGAACCCGCCCACAATGTGGGAGATCTGGGTTTGATCCCTGGCTTGGGAAGATCCCCTGGAGAAGGGAAAGGCTACCCACTCCAGTATTCTGGTCTAGAGAATTCAATGGACTGTATAAGTCCATGGGGTTGCAAAGAGTCGGACACAACTGAGCGACTTTCACTTCACGTTACAACTTCCTCGGTTGTGGGTATTTTTTTTAGTGGCCAGCCTCCAAGGTCTACATGCTTTTTTCATTTATCTTTGTTTTCCTTTGTTCCTTGGGCATTGTGTTTAGTCTATGACCAGTGTCCCTACCCAACGCCTTCAAGAGAGCTTTGCACACAGAGGCCTTCTAATCACCAATAATAACTGACGGTCAAGAAACTATTGACTTGCAAGGATTTGGAATAGATAACTCCTGCAAATGCACAGGCTTTTATTTGTTTTAACAAAGGTGAGTCTAAACTTGCTTGTCACAGTGAGTTGAAATGTCAATACGCATTAAACTCAGGCATATGCTGGTTTAGAGTTTTGGCTAAGGAAGAATTAAGGATGTAACACAAAACCCTGAATCTCATGGCTCCAGAGAACATATGTTTATTTTTCTCAGTAAAGCTTATTCCTGACCTGTGGGCATTTTGCCACCAAGAGGTGACTCAGGGACCTTATGGATCCGTCATTTTCAACACCAAGTTCTCAGTTACCACATTTGCCTGCATCAAGTCAGAAGAGAAAAACTGTGGAGCCAGCTGCACAGGTATGAACATGATTTCTAGCACATTCTATCAGCTACATCTCAATTATGTGAATACACCTACCTCACTGCAAGGAAAATGTGAACTAACTCTCAGCTCAGAGGAAAGAGAATGGGTTTGATTAAGAGCTAACCAGTTTCTGCCTCATTTATTAGGGCCAAACATCTCTGCTGTGAAGACCTCCTTGCAAATACCACTCCCCTATCCAAACACCTGGCTTAGTTTCTAGAAAACGTGCACAGGCTAAGCTCTAAATTGGATTCTTCATACATCAAAGGATGTAGTCAACTCTTTACAGCTCAAGCTTCTCAAACATGAAGGGCAGCTCACAACACTGACAGCAACAACAGAAAGTCCTGCCAAATTTCTCTGCCTTTAAAAAGAACTCTGTGCTTTAATTTTATTGCTTCTAGAAGTGTTGCAGTTTCATGAGCCAGTGAACTAGTTAATTGGCTGCGGTAATAACTGGGTGTTGGAAGGCGGCACTTAACCTAACAAATATTAAGAAACTGTGACTCTGGAGAATGACCTTTCAAGGGTGAAGGGCGTGTCATGGGTCAACATGGCACCATACGTGACAGTTAAGGATGAGGGAGGAAATGACATTTTAGAAAGGTGAACATTGTGAAAAGTGATCAGCTTTGCCTCCCTTTCTGAGTCATTAAGACCATACGCTCTTATAAAGCTGATTTTTTTGAGCTACAGTTACAGTACAAAAAAAGAAAAGGTTTGTTTGCTTGACATTCTGTGTCTGCCTTTTTTCCCATTTATATATGTATAGCCCGAGCAAATCTGATGAAAAAAGTAATTGAGATTTTGGTTCTAAATCAGATCTTGATTTATTTTGACTTGTCCACAAAGTCTAGCAAAATGATCTATGCCTTCCCACGGAAATAGGACGTCCAGATGCAAAGAATGCTGTGTTTTATCCACAGACAGCCAAACCCCGCCTCGCAGCCCGCCCCACGGGCATCCTTCAAGGGCAGCCAAGATCAAGGTTCCTTCATCAGACTGGCACATGCCAAGCTTCATGTCCATTTCTACAGGCGTGAACTTGAGGGCCATACTGAATTCGAATTTTCCCTGGAGTTCACCAGGAAGTAAGGTCCACTTTGAGGCGATTCACTGAAAAACCAGTTACAGAATAAAACTAGTCTGGCAATTTTTTTTAATGGAAAAATGGGACATGATATATAAACCTGGCTCACAAACAGCCACCTGTTGTCCATGGTCATTGGCTGAAAAGCAGCTCTCAATTTTCTGGCTTGCTGTACAGCCCTCCCTATTTCGGCCAATGACCACAATATACAAGGTGGTAATCTCACCTCCCCCTCCCAGGCCACAGGCCACCCCAGCTGAATACAAAGTTATTATGGCAGGTATTTATAGTATGTATAATATCTGAAAAGCATGTGGGCCCATGTTGTTTTTTTCCTCTATGTCTCTCTCATTACTTGCCACCTTATATTACCAGTGCCTCTCCCATCCTCCATTAGCACAGATAAATTGCTGTTGATTATAGTTCAGTTCCTTTTCGAGTGGGTTAAGTGCAATAAAATGAGCAGAAAAGTAGCAAGCAAGGCCTCGGTGTGACATCAACAGCCTGTAATGGCATATTTTTACCTCGGATATTTTCGCAGATGATTCTGCCTGAAATTCTCCAATTTGGGGTAATGATCCTGAAAGTGTGTAATGTAAGAAATTGGGGTAGACGCAACAGACGATGATGATGATGGTGATGGTGATGGAAGGGTTATGTGTGGCTAAAAATCCAGCTCTGTGTGAAACGCTGGTTGGGGCTAATAACCCAAGGGGTAAAATGAGCCTCGATTCTATGGTTCCATTAGTAAAAAGGTGATGCTTCAAATTTACTTTTAAAAAAATGAAAAGAACGTATCTGACTGTCTATTTAGAAATGAGGGACCTGGCTTCTGGATTAAGAAAACCATTCTGGCTATAACTCTCTAGGGACATAGGGATCTTTCACTTAGAATCATCCATCTTTTTAAAATCCCTTATTATTGTTATTATTATTTTTTGGCACTAAATTGTTGGACCAGATGTCGTGGGCCTCTTGGTGTTGATGGGATCTAGACGTGAATTCCTATTTATGGAACTATGAGGATGACTGCTGTGGAATCTTTCAGTAAACACGTGTACACCTTTCTACTGAATATATATCTAGAGGTGGCATTGGGGGGCTGCTGACTATGCATATCTTTAGTATTAATGTGTGAAGGAGGAAATGGCAACCCGCTCCAGTGCTCTTGCCTGGAGAATTCCATGGACAGAGGAGCCTGGTGGGCTGCTGTCCATGGGGCAGCACGGAGTTGTACACGACTGAAGCAACTTAGCATACGTGCATGTATGGAGAAGGAAATGGCACCCACTCCAGTGTTCTTGCCTGGAGAATCCCAGGGACAGCAGAGCCTGATGGGCTGCCATCTTTGGGGCTGCACAGAGTTGGACACGACTGAAGCAACTTAGCAGCAGCAGCAGCAGCAGTGTTAATGTGATAGATACAGCCAAAGAATGTACAGAGCGGTCATACCAATTCACACCCCTTCTAGCAGTATGCACCCATTCTTGTTGCTCCTATCCTCATCAACATTTGATCATTTTAAAAATCTTTTTCACTTTAGCAGTTCTGGAGGATGTGCATCAGTGATTTTTAACGTATTATGAGTAAATCCAGCAGCCTCATTCCCCTTCAATTTTTGACACTGTAAATGCCCTTCTGTATATCATAGACTCATCTCTTTCAGGTTCAGTACATCCTGAATTTCATCATCTTTCCCATCACACCATATCCCTCTATTATTCCTCAATTTTTAAATTAGATTTTAAAAAACTGTGTATTTAGGGTTTCTTTTTGGTTGTGTCGCCTGGTGTCTGCAATATTAGTTCCTTGACCAGGGATCGAACTCACACACTCTGCAGCGGAAGCCCAGAGCCTTAACCGCTAGACCTCCAGGGAAGTCCCGTGCTAAGCTTTAACAGAAAGAGATATGTTGACAGGATAGCTCTTCATTAGAATAATAATTTTTGTTTGGGATGTTCAGAAATAATAACCAGCCCATCATCAACATCATCTGACTAATGTTTTTCTTTCTTTTTTAAAAATAATTATCCATTCTTTATAAGGATATTTTCTTTAAAAAAAAAGATTTTGCTCTAAAAGAACTTGCTTGGAGATATTCTATGTAAGAACCAAAAAAAAAAAAAAAAAGGCAGGCAATATTTCCCAACCACTTTGCAGCATTTTTCTTTTATTTTTATTTCTCTGCAGACTCCTTTTCTCTCTGATCATATTCTTTACTACAGCTTCATTTGCCAACTCTGAGTATCTTAAGTCTTTGACAATGAGAGCAGTTTTCTATAATTTTATTCGTTTATTCTCCCATTTGTTATTTGATTCTTTAATACATATTTGTTCATTGTTTACTGAGTACCAAGCACTTCGATAGGACATAGAGATATGAATTATTGTAACAAATGATCCTTGTCCTCTGTCATTAACTGAACTGAAACTGAAGCTGTGAGTTGCTCAGTCGTGTCTGACTCTTTGAGACCCCACTGACCGTAGTCCACCAAAGCTCCTCTGTCCATGGGATTCTCCAGGCAAGAATATTGGAGTGGACTGCCATTTCCTCCTCCAGTGGATCTTCTGGACTCAGAGATCGAATCCTGGTTTCCTGCATTGCAGGCAGATTCTTTACCATCTGAGCACCAGGGAATCTCCAACGGAATTGTGTCCCCCTTAAAATTAATGTGTTGGAGCCATAACCCTGCTGCTGCTGCTGCTAAGTCGCTTCAATCGTGTCCAACTCTGTGCGACCCCATAGACGACAGCCCAACAGGCTCCCCCGTCCCTGGGAGTCTCCAGGCAAGAACAGTGGAGTGGGTTGCCATTTCCTTCTCCAATGCATGAAAGTGAAAAGTGAAAGTGAAGTCACTAAGTCATGTCCAACTCTCAGCGACCCCATGGACTGCAGCCTACCAGGCTCCTCCATCCATGGGAGTTTCCAGGCAAGAGTACCGGAGTGGGGTGCCATTGCCTTCTCCGGCCATAACCCTAGTGTGACAATATTTGGAGATAGGACATAGAAAGAGGTAATTGAAGTTAAACAAGGTTATAAGGGTGGAGCCCTGCTTCAGCATGACCTGTGTCCTTATAAGAAAAGGAAGAGATAGCAAGGATGCTTTTGTGCATAGGAAAGGCCCTGTGATGACACGGGGCAAGGAGGCAGCCACCTAACCAGCTGAAAAGAGAAGGCTCAGAGGAAACCAGCCCTGCTGGTACCTACCTGGACCTTGGACTTTCAGCTTCCAAAACTGTGAGAAATTAATTCTTGTCATTTAAGCCAACCAGTATTTGGTATTTTGTTATGGCAGCCTTAGCGAACTAATACAACCTCAAACAGCTTTCTGTCCTGGGAAGACATGAAGGAAATCATCATTTACAGTCGTGATGTGAAATACATTGTTATGACGGAGGTGCACAGGGATAACCCAGAGGCAGAGAGAGAGCACCGTGACAAATAGACAAGGGTGAGAAGTGGTAGAAAAGGTCTTTATCTTGGAAGACGATGCCTAAGCAAAGTCTAGAAGAATTAGCAGAGTTCATCTGGGCCGAGGGCAGTGAAGGGCATTCCCCAGAGAAGAACCTACACCTGCCAAAGAACGGAGAATATGGCACGGACAGTGTTAACTAAGGAATTCAGAATGGGTGCCAGGTAGGTGGTAGGAGAGGACGGACTCAAAAGGGGAGACCTGAAACACGTATTGAAGAGATTTTGTACCTTGTTAGGAAGCAACTGAATCGATAAATCAAGGAACCTGTGAATGTTCTGGGGTAATGCTGTTTAATTTACAGAAAAGATCATCCCAGAGTAAGTGCTGAGCCTCATGGCAGACCACCCCAAACTATGCCTCAGTGGCATGTTGATTATTTCAAATCAAAATGATTTAAGAAAGAACCAGCACAAGAGGAACACTCTGACTCTCCTCTCCGGTCCCTGAAAGCGGGAAATAAATCTCCCTTGTGAAAGGTGCCCTCCTTGGACAGAAAATAGAAAAACATTTTTATCATCAGAAAAATGAAAATTCAGGGCCAAGATGCTTATGAACAAAGACCTTGTTACCTCTTCACCAATTTATAAGCCCAAACCTTGCCTAAATTCTTACTAATTAAGCCAGCTCAGAGGTAAAGTCTCTGCTTGCAATGTGGGAGACCCGAGCTTGATCCCTGGGTCAGGAAGATCCCCTGGAGAAGGAAATGGCAACCACTCCTGTACTTTTGCCTGGAAAATTCCATGGGCTACAATCCATGGGGTTGCAAAGGGTCAGACATGACTGAGAGACTTCATTCATTCATTTAACACCCAAACTAAAGTTTCTTTATCCTGTCAAATTTTCACAAATTTATTGTTGCTTTGTCTAAAAAGATATTAAAATTGCCTGTTTTGGTCACCCACCAAGCGTTATTTTATAATCTCCTATGGGCTTGAAATGAAATTGTTTTTTTCTCCTGTTAATCTCTCCGTCCAGTCAAGTTTATTATTAGTCCAGCCACAAGAACTCAAGAAGGATGGAGGGAGAGATTTCCTCCATCCTCGACATAAGGAATCCTATTTTAGCACCAAAAACTAAGGCAGCCATATGTGCTGGTTTTACAAGGCTCTACTGCTTAAAAATATTTTGCCTTTTCAGATGGTGCATCAGAATACCGCCCAACTTGGGGTTAGGGAAACTGTGTTACCATAACCTCATTCCATCCCACACACCATATTGTTTTTTCCAAATAAATGGTGACTTTGTTTCTAGTGGGTATCCTGTATAGAAAATAATCCTGATTTGTGAGTTGGCGATTCCTGCTTATGAATATTCAAGCACACAACTCCAGTTAAAGCCAGAGCTGAGCAAGCCTGGGCTGCAGCCAATGAAAATAATCCTCCCATGCTGCTGCTAAGTCGCTTCAGTCGTGTCCGACTCTGTGCGACCCCATAGACGGCAGCCCACTAGGCTTCCCCGTCCCTGGGATTCTCCAGGCAAGAACACTGGAGTGGGTCACCATTGCCTTCTCCTCCCATAGCTACAGTTATTTTATTAACAGCCTGAAGAACTGAGAAAAAAAGAATTAATGTTTTATAATAACCTTGTCTCTCATTCCAGGTGGCTCAGTAAAGAATCCGGCTGCCAAGGGGGAGACCTGGGTTTGATTCCTGGGTCGGGAAGATCCCCTGGAGAAGAGAATGGCAACCCACTCCAGTATTCTTGCTGGGAGAATTCCATGGACAGAGGAGCCTGGCAGGCTACAGTTCATGAGGTCAAAAAGAGTTGGACACGACTGAGAGACTTTCACTTTTGCTGGCTTTCATTCTGTGGGTTTTTTCCGCTTTTTTCATTTATTGAAGTAGTAGGGATTTTGCTATTAGAATATCAGAAACTTTAGCCAGCTTAGCTGTAATCTGCATGTACCCAGGGGCTTTTTTTCTATACATACATTTTTGGCCACATCACGTAGCATGTGGGACCTTAGTTACATGGGTCGGACTCGTAATTACTTAGTTCCGTACGGGATCGAACTCCAGTCCCTTGCATTGAAAGCACAGAGTCTTAACCACTGGACTGCCAGGGAATTCCTACCCAGAGCTTCTTATGACAGTCTCTGCAGGGACTCAAATGCCAGGAACCCAATCCAACAATCAAGAGAAACTTTTGAAGGAATTCCCAGCTTTCTGTGGATCTGAGAACAATGGGCAGTTCCGGGTCACACCCCAGAGCACAAATGCTTCTTAAAAGCTTCATCTTCCACAGCTTCTCACTTCCAGCCCCAGCGCCTCTCCACTCACCTCCTCTCTCTTTCTCACAAAGACCCTTCTAGTTCTCGGCTGTGTTTCTGCTTGCCCTTGCTCACTCCCTGAACTCTTCTCCAGCACAAAAGAACACCTAGAGCTTCCCCAGGTGGCTTGGAACCCATTCCATTTTCTTCCCACCGTTTAGTTCTTCCCTCTACTCATTCTCCTGCGTCTACTTCACAAGCAGCTCGAGAATCAAGAAGGCAAGGATCAAACGCTCCTTAGGAGGGTGAGGAGAAGGTGATCAAGCAGCAATAAAATCTAGTGACAGTACAGCATTTCCTCAAAAAATTAAGCCTAGATGATCCATGCTGCTGCTAAGTCACTTCAGTCGTGTCCGACTCTGTGCGACCCCATAGACGGCAGCCCACCAGGCTCCACCGTCCCAGGGATTCTCAAGGCAAGAACACTGGAGTGGGTTGTCATTTCCTTCTCCAATGCATGAAAGTGAAAAGTGAAAGTGAAGCCACTCAGTCGTGTCCGACCCTCAGTGACCCCATGGACTGCAGCCTTCCAGGCTCCTCTGTCCATAGGATTTTCCAGGCAAGAATACTGGAGTGGGATGTCATTGCCTTCTCTGTAGATGGTCCATAGATTCTAGCAATTCCATTTCTAGGTGTGTGTGGGCAAATACACCCACAAGAATGGAAAGCAGCAATTCAAACAGGTCCTGGTACATCAGTGTTCATGGCAGTTTTAGTCACAATAGTCAGAAGGTGCAAGCAACACAGGTGTCCATCAAAGAATGAGTAAAGAAAACATGGTCCATCCTTCCAATAAGATCTCATCCAACCTTTAAAACAGAATAAAATTCTGATGCATGCATGAATAAAATTCTGATGTATGCATATAGCATACATACATACATGTATGTTATTGGATGAATCTTAAAACCATTATACTAAGTGAAATAAGCCAGGCACAAAAGGACAAATACTGCATGATTCCACTTATATGAGGTGCTTAGAAGAGGCAAATTCATAGAGACAGAAAGTAGAATAGTAGTTACCAGGGGTTGAAGGGTGGGGAATATGGGGAATTGTTTAATGGGTACAGTTTCAGGAGGTGAGTAAAAGTGATGATTCCACCATGTTTTGAATATACTTAATGCCACTGAATTATGCACTTAAAAATGGTTAATATAGTAAATTTTATATTATGTATACAATTCTAGATTGCCAGGAGAAATATAAATAACCTCAGATATGCAGATGACACCAAGTATCATCTTATGATAGAAAGTGAAGAAGTAAAGAGCCTCTTGATGAAAGTGAAAGAGTTGGCTTAAAGTTCAACATTCAGAAAACTATGATCATGGCATCCAGTCCCATCACTTCATGGGAAATAGATGGGAGACAGTGGAAACAGTGGCAGACTTTATTTTGAGGGGCTCCAAAATCATTGCAGATGGTGACTGCAGCCATGAAATTAAAAGACACTTACTCCTTGGAAGGAATGTTATGACCAACATAGACAGCATATTAAAAAGCAGAGACATTACTTTGCCTACAAAGGTCCATCTAGTCAAGGCTATGGTTTTTCCAATGGTCATGTATGGATGTGAGAGTTGGACTATAAAGAAAGTTGAGCACTGAAGAATTGAGGCTTTTGAACTGTGGTGTTGAAGAAGACTCTTGAGAGTCCCTTGGACTGCAAGGAGATCCAACCAGTATATCCTAAAGGAAATCAGTCCTGGGTGTTCATTGGAAGGACTGAAGTTGAAGCTGAAACTCCAATGCTTTGGTCACTTGACGCCAAGGGCTGACTCATTTGAAAAGACGCTGATGCTGGGAAAGATTGAGGGAAGGAGGAGAAGGGGATGACAGAGGATGAGATGATGGGATGGCAACACCAACTCAATGGACATGACTTTGGGTAAACTCTGGGAGTTGGTGATGGACAGGGAAGCCTGGCATGCTGCAGTTCATGGCATCGCAAAGAGTCAGACACAACTGAGTGACTGAACTGAATTAAACTGATACAATTCTAAGGGGGGCTTTGCTGGCGGCTCAGAGGGTAAAGCATCTGCCGGCAATGTGGGAGACCTGAGTTCTATCCCCGGGTCAGAAAGATCCCCTGGAGAAGGAAATGGCAACCCACTCCAGTACTTTTGCCAGGAAAATTCCACGGACAGAGGAGCCTGGTAGGCTACAGACCATGGGATCACAAAGAGTCGCACACGACTGAGCAACTTCACTTCTCACACAATTCTAAAAAGGGGTTTTTAAAAGCCTATGAAGGGGAAAGAAAAGTTATTAATAGCATTGTTATGATACAGAAAATTTTGAGGTAGGAATGAACAGAGCTGCCTAACGATATAACAAAATTTCTTGCTATTGATGAAAGTGAGAATATTGCTTCGTTACTCTATGAAATATCTGCATGGCAAGGTGTTTTTAACCTATGATGTGCATAGGCATTTTAATCTATGTACTTATTCATAGTACGTTTTATCGCTGGTTGCCTTCATGCTGGTGTGTGTTACTGTGACTGTTGTTCAGGCTTACAACATGTGTTTCCCACGTAGAATATTGGGGAAGAAATTAGGCGATATGAACAGAGTATTTTGCCTCCACCCACAATTGCAGAAATTCCAGCTACCCTAAAAATATATTCCCAGAGAGTTCTGGGAGTCCCCAAGACTCACTTTAGTTGCAGTCACTGGTACCTCTGGCCACCATATTCCTCTTCTTTTATTTTTGTTACTGGGGTCATGTCTTCTAGTGCTGGACTTCCCTGGTGGCTCAGACAGTGAAGAATCCTCCTGCAATGCTGGAGACCTGGGTTTGATCCATGGGTCAGGAAGATCCCCTAGAGAAAGGAAAGGCTAACCACTCCAGTATTCTTGCTTGGGAAATCCCATGGACGGAGGAGCCTGGAAGACTACAGTTCATAGGGTTGCAAAGAGTTGGATACAACTGAGTGACTAACACTTTGATATATGTATTACAAATATTTATTCCCAGACAGAAGCTTGACCATCACCAGAGGACTCAATAAATCTCTGGGTTTTTTTTCAACAAATCTTTAAAAAAAATTTAAATCTACTTTTATTTTTTGGCTGTGCTAAGTCTTCATTGCTGCGCTGGGGTTTTCTCTAGTTGTGGTGAGTAGGGGCTACTCTCTAGTTGTAGTGCTCAGTCTTCTCGTTGCAGTGGCTTCTCTTGTCACAAAGTACAGTCTTTAGGGCGTGTGGGCTCAGTAGCTGTGCCTCAAGGGCTTAGCTGCCCTGCAGCATGTGTGATCTTCCCAAATCAGGGATTGAACCCGTGTCTCCTGCATTGGCAGGTGGATTCTCGATCCCTGGACTACAAGGGCAGTCCTCAATAAATCTTTGCCTTTTTTCTCAAGGCATTCAACGAGGTGGATCCTCACAGTAATCACTGGGAGAATGCAAAGTGAACCTGGGATGTGTTACCAAACTTGGAAGGAGCTCCAGGTGGCTCCAGGTTTAAGTAGCATCTCTCGTGTTCTTATAGATGAACGTTATGGAGACCATTTTCTGGAGTTTCAGTAGACGTGCTCTTGGAAAAGACATTTTCTATTCAGCTCTAATGATATCTCCTTTTAATCAGATAACAAAGATAATGTCATGCTGTTGACTGTGTGGGTAGACATGAAAACTGGCAGATGGTTTTGACTCAGCTGTTGTCATTGTGGGGGAACACTGTGAAGAGGTAACTGTGATGAGTGGAAGGTGAGGATATGCTGATAGATTTGTGAGGGAGAGGGTTTCAAAAGGCAAATAAACTAGAAATTTATCTCTTCCCAGAAAGAAAGGAAATAAAAATAACAAGCACAAAAGAAAGCCATCATTGCAGGAGGAGATCAAGCCACCAGTCACATACACACACACACACACACACACACACACACACACACGGATGCAAATACAAGGATAAGTGAGCTGCAATCTGCTTTCTGTTTTTCTGCTAAAATTATGCATGTCCTGCTGGTGGATTTCAGCATATTCTACATAACAGAGTACACAGCTGACTCTCATTCTTCCCCTGAATCCTGAAGAAGCCAGAGAAAATGTGTGAGATGAAGACCTTAGGGAAAATGAAAGACACAAAACCAGGGATCAAAAGGAAACCAGTCCAAGAAATCCCCTACCTGTGCAGCCACTGTCAGCAAAGACAAAAACATTTTTTAAAAAAATACTGATTTAGGCATAACTAGGCATTTTTGAGGCTCTTTGATCCCTGACTCTTAAAGATTGGGGTTAGACAAGGTAGGTGGATGTTGGCAAAGAAAGACCAGGAGCTTGGGCATCAAACAGACCTGGATTCAAATTCTAGATCTAAATGTTTAAATGACTCTGTGAGTTTAAATTTCTTAAATTTATTCACCCATAAGTGGGAGATAAATAATATCTACTTGATAGAATTATCTAGAGTATTAAATGAAATCAAATATGCTCATTTCCTACAACAGATCTCAGTAAAAAGTAGATTTTGTTCTTTTTGTTGTTTAGTCATTAAGTTGTGTCGGACTCTTGCAACCCCATGGATTATAACCTGCGAGGCTCCTCTGTCCATGGGGTTTCCCAGGCAAGAATACTGGAGTGGGTCACCATTTCCTTCTCCAAGAGATCTTCCCAACCCAGGGATTGAACCTGGGTTGACTGAGTTGGCTGGTGGATTTTTTTACCACTGAGCAAACAGTCATTAAATTTTAGTCATTACCTGTACCCAGCTTCTACTTGTCCTTAATAAGAATGCGATTTGGAAATTTCATTCCTTTTTGGAACGTCATAAATTCTTAGGGGCTGCACTCTGGCAGTTAGTCAGCAAAAGCCACATTTCATAACATTTCAGGAATTATCTAAATCAACGCATCCATATTTTTCCCTGACCTTCCAGGAAACCCTAAGTTAAAAAGTAAAATCATAGAGGCTAGAGATGATTGAGGTTTCGGTACATTTATTTGCTCTCTAAACACAGCACCAATAGTTTTCATTTTTTTAAGTTATGCTAGTGTGCCAGCTGCAATCTAAATACATTGTCACAATGACCCTAATATATAGGCATGACGGTTAATTTCCGGTTTAAGCACAAGGGGTTGGGACAGTTCAGTTCAGCTGCTCAGTCATGGCCAACTCTTTGCAATGCCATGGACTGCAGCACACCAGGCTTCCCTATCCATCACCAATCCCCAGAGCTTGCTCAAACTCATGTTCATTAAGTCAGTGATGCCATCCAACCATCTCATCCTCTGTCATCCCCTTCTCCTCCTGCCTTCAGTCTTTCCTGGCATCAGGGTCTTTTCCAATGAGTCACTTCTTAGCACCAGGTGGCCAGAGTATTGGAGTTTCAGCTTCAGCATCAGTCCTTCCAGTGAATATTCAGGACTGATTTCCTTTAGGATGGACTGGTTGGATCTCCTTGCAGTCCAAGGGACTCTCAAGAGTCTTCTCCAACACCACAGTTCAAAAGCATCAATTCTTTGGCACTCAGCTTTCTTTGTAGTCCAACTCTCATATCCATACATGACTACTAGAAAATCATAGCTTTGACTAGATAGACCTTTATTGGCAAAGTAATGTGTCTGCTTTTTAATATGCTGTCTAGGTTGGTCATAGATTTTCTTCCAAGGAGCAAGCATCTTATAATTTTATGGCTGCAATCACCATCTGCAGTGATTTTGGAGCTCAATAAAATAAAGTCTGTCACTGTTTCCATTGTTTCCCCATCTATCTACCATGAAGTGATGGGACCAGATGCCATGATCTCCATATTGAGTTTTAAGCCATCTTTTTCAGTCTCCTCTTTCATTTTCATCAAGATTTGGAAAACTCAGCAGTGGCCACAGGACTAGAAAAGGTCAGTTTACATTCCAATCTCAAAGAAGGGCAATGCCAAAGAATGTTCAAACTACTGCACAATTGCACTCATCTCACATGCTAGCAAAGTAATTCTCCAAGCGAGACTTCAACAGTACATGAACTGTGAAATTCCAAATGTTCAACCTGGATTTTGAAAATGTAGAGGAACCAGAGATTAAATTGCCGACATACACTGGATCATAGAAAAAGCAAAAGAATTCCAGGAAAACATCTACTTCTGCTCTGTTGATTACACCAAAGCTTTTGGCTATGTAGATCACAACAAACTGTGGAAAATTTTTCAAGAGATAGGAATACCAGATTGCCTTACCTGCTTCCTGAGAAATCTGTGTGCAGGTCAAGAAGCAACAGTTAGAACCACACATGGAAAAACAGACTAATTCCAAATTGGGAAAGGAATACATCAAGGCTGTATATTGTCACTCTGCTTATTTAACTTCTATGCAGAGTACATCATGAAAAATGCTGGGCTGGATGAAGCACATGCTGGAACCAAGATTGCCGGCAGAAATATCAATAACTTCAGATAGGCAGATGACACCACCCTTATGGCAGAAAGCAAAGAAGAACTAAAGAGCCTCTTGATGAAAGTGAAAGTAGAAGTGAAAAAGATGGCTTAAAAGTCAACATTCAAAATATGAAGATCATGGCATCTGGTCCCATCACTTCATGGCAAATAGATGCGGGAAACAATGGAAAGAGTGTCAGACGTTACTTTTTTGGGCTCCAAAGTCACTGCAGATGGTGACTGCAGCCATGAAATTAAAAGACGCTTGCTCCTTGGAGGAAAAGCTATGACCAGCCTAGACAGCATACTAAAAAGCTTTGCCAACAAAGGTCCATCTAGTCAAGCTATGGTTTTTCTAGTAGTCATGTATGGATATGAGAGCTGGACCATAAAAAAAGAAATCTGAGTGCCAAAGAATTGATGCTTTAGAACTGCGGTGTTGGAGAAAACTCTTGAGAGTCCTTCGGACTGCAAAAAGATCCAACCAGTCCATCCTAAAGGAAATCAGTCCTGAATATTCACTGGAAAGATTGATGCCAAAGCTGAGGCTCCAATCCTTTGGCCACTTGATGGAAATAACTGACTCACTAGAAAAGACCCTATGCTGTGAAAGACTGAAGACAGGAGGAGAAAAGGATAGAGGATGAGATGGTAGGATGGCATCACTGACTCAACGAGCATGAATTTGAGCAAGCTCTGGGAGTTGGTGATGGACAGGGAAGCCTGTCATGCTGCAGTCCATGGGGTTGCAAAAAGTTGACACGACTGAGCAACTAAACTGAACTGATTCTCAGTTTTTCCTACAGTAATCTTAGGCATAAGATGGAACTCACATTTTTCAGTCCTCAAGCCTTGTCTGAAATGAGCTGACAGAGGATTAAAGGGTTCTTATTTACACAGAAAAATGTTGCCAATAACCTTAGATGCAAGTAGGAAGGAAACGGTGGATTTACCTTTTCTCTTTCATGATATTTTGTTAGAAGTTTCAAAGGTTGACTAGAAAGGGCATGTCTGCAGTGATGACCACAGAAGTTATTGCATTCAGCTACACTGCTATACCTGGCTCAAAACAAGATCTCTAAACTGGCAACATGAATAGACTCCAGTAAAGTTGTTCAAAATAAGTTTTAAATAGATTCCCTGAAAAATATGCACCAGACAAATGAGCCCCCAAGTGTTTGCAGTAAACATTGACTGAGCTGAATGGGGGAAATGGACACTTCCACAGCAATACATGAAGACCTCAGTATTTTCCACTTTTAATAATGGGTAGAACATATAGACAGAAGATCAATATGGAATTAGAGGACTTAAATAACACTGTAAACCACAGACTCGGCAGACATACACAGAGCACCCAACCAACGACAGCAGAACCGACAATCTTCTCAAGTGCACACGGAACATCCCCTAAGATGTACCAAATGCTCTGTCTTAAAACAATGAATCTTAAAGATTTAAAGCATCAAAATATCCTCCTCTCTAACCACATGGAATGAAGCTAGAAATAAATAAAAGAAGTAAAGCTGGAAATGCACAACTCTACGGGAATTAAACAACACACTCCAACAAATAATGGGTTTAGAAAAGAAGTCACTAGGAAAAATAGAAAATACCTTGAGACAAATGAAAATAAAAACACAACATACCAAGACTTATGGGATGAAGTGAAAGCAGTACTCAGAGTTAATTTATAACTCTAAATGCATACATTAAACAAGAAAATCTCAAGTCAACAATCTAGCTTTACATCTTAAGTAACTCAGGGAAAGGAAAACAAACCTAAAGCTCTCAAGCCTTTTGAGGTTGATAAAGGTTAGGGGTTAAAAAAAAAAAAAAAAAGAACATAGAGAAACAACGGGGAGATTCAAGGAAATAAAAAGTTAGTTGTTTGAAAAAAAATCCACAAAATTGACAAAACTTTAGCCAGACTAAGAAAAAAGGAGAGAAGATGAAAACAACTAAAAATATTTATGAAAGAAGGAACATTGTTACAGACCTTAAAGGAATTTAAAGAATTATTTTTAAAAAATACTCTAAACAATTAAATGCCAAAAAATTAAGATAATCTACAAAGAAATTTCTAGAAACATACACATTACCAAAACTGGCTCAAGAAGAGATAGAAAGTTTTAACAGATTAGAGATCTGTTCTTAGGGAACAGAGGAGAATGAGCCCTTTTTGACATGCATAGGAGAATAAGCACTCTCCAGGCACCAGCCCAGATGTAAAATCTGAGGTTGGTGATTGGAAGCTGGGCTGCATAAAGACAACAGCCTGAACGGAACATCAAGGAGTTGATGGAATCAGCTCTTCAAGGCCTCTGTCGCCAGCCATCTCCAGAGGCTGAATCTATCATCACTGGTCTGAGTCTAGGTCCATAATTAATGTTCCCTCGAGTATCCTCATTTAGTGTCCTTTGAACTTGCTCCAGAAATCATCTCATCACCTTCTGGAGAAAGCATAAACCACACATCTCCACCACCTGCTGACAAGACTGTCGGTTCAACTTCCAAAGTGTGTCCAATGGATTCTCTTTCTCTGTCTTCACTGCCAACAGCCATCCCCACCACCGCCACTGCCATCAAAACCATTATGTCTGGACTAATGCAGAAGCCTCCGAAGCGCTGCCACCCACACCCACCCCACCTCCAGCTCAGCCTCCACTAACCACCCAAAATGATCTTTCCTTCTAAATTTTTACTGGGGTATCGTTGATTTACAATGTTCTTAGTTTCAAGTATGCAGCAAAGTTATCCTGTTGCAGGTTTTTCCAGTAGTCATGTATGGATGTGAGATGTGAGAGCTGGACCATAAAGAAGGCTAAGTACCAGAAAGTTGCTTCTTTCAAACTGTGGTGCTGGAGAAGACTCTTGAGAGTGCCTTGGACAACAAGGAGATCAAACTAATCAATCCTAAAGGAAATCAGTCCTGAATATTCACTGGAAGGACTGATGCTGAAGCTGAAACTACAATACTTTGGCCATCTGATGGGAAGAGGTGACTCATCGGAAAAGACCCTAATGCTGAGAAAGATTGAGGATGGGAGAAAGGGGTGACAGAGGATGAAATGGTTGGATGGCATCATTGACTCAATGGACACGAGTTTGAGCAAACTCCAGGAGATGGTGAAGGACTGGGAAGCCTGGCTTGCTGCAGTTCATGGGGTCCCAAAGAGTCGAACCCAGTTTAGTGACTGAACAATAGCAACTCTATTTTAGACTCTTTTCCCATATAGACCATTACAGAGTATTAACATATACCCAAATGATCTTTTAAAAGGAATCAAATCCAGGCCCATCATTCTTCCACTTGAGTCCTTTCCGTGAATTCATCTGACTCCTGAAACCATTCACAGTTCTTCCCATAGTTTACAAGGCTCTGCAAGGTCTAGCCCCCTCTGGAGCTGTGAGATTCTGGATGTGTTGGTCTTGTCTTCATTCCTATTCACCCCAGGATCTTCACACATGCTCTCCCAAGCTCCTGAATGTGCGTCCTCTTGCAAGCCCCCATCTGCGTCCTTAACTGGCTGACTCCCTCAGGTCTTGGGTGAAAGAGAGCCTGCTGAGCAAGGGTCCTGCTGCCTCCCCCCTTAAGCTTAGGGCTCCTGCTGTCTCATCTCCTGCTTTTCCTTGGTGTCATTTACCAGGATTACAACTAAGTTATGTCTCATTATCTGCTTGATTTCTCTCCCACCTATGCACTCTGTGAATAAGGATAGGGACCACAGGGATTTCCAGGTTATCCTTGCCTCATCCTTTAACCCAGCGTTCGGAGCATTGTACATGTCCCATAGGGTTTCCCTGGTGGTTTAGTGGTAAAGAATCCACCTGTCAATGCAGGAGATGTAGGAGACGGGGGTTCGATCCTTGGGTTGGGAAGATTCGTCTGGAGAAGGAAATGCAGCCCAGTCTGGTATCCTTGTCTGGGAAATCCCATGGACAGAGGAGCCTGGCGGGCTACATAGGGTCGCAAAGAGTCAGACATGACTGACTGACTAAACAATGGGGCAACCACAAAGATGCCCCATACGTAGTTGTTGAATGAATAAAAGAATGATTAAAAATCATTTCTCTTCCCTCTAGAAAAAATAAACCTCATATTTGTGGCTGAGTATCTACTCCTTTTGCAAGCAGACATCAAAAACTTTATTTTTAAGCTGCTTAGAAATCTTAATTAAGACGAATGAAGGCATATCACACAATGGGTAAAGCTAGGAAATGTTAAAGATGAAGAAGAATTCTTTAAAATAAAATCTCATCCACCAGTGAATCTGCCCTAATTACAAAGCATCAGTTTGAGGCAATGACAAGGGATTCTGATGCAAGTATTTCAATAAAGAGCTTCTTTAAATTTTTTTAAACCCCAGGTAACAACCCATTTGAATTCTGAGTTCCAAGGAATAACAAGGAGAGATAAAGCCTTCCTCAGTGATCAGTGCAAAGAAATAGAGGAAAACAATAGAATGGGAAAAACTGGAGATCTCTTCAAGAAAATTAGAGATACCAAGGGAATATTTCATGCAAAGATGGGCTCAATAAAGGACAGAAATGGTATGGACCTAACAGAAGCAAAATATATTAAGAAGAGGTGGCAAGAATACACAGAAGAACTGTACAAAAAAGAGCTTCATGACCCAGATAATAACGATGGTGTGATCACTCACCTAGAGCCAGACATCCTGGAATGTGAAGTCAAGTGGGCCTTAGAAAGCATCACTATGAACAAAGCCAGTGGAGGTGATGGAATTCCAGTTGAGCTATTTCAAATCCTGAAAGATGATGCTGTGAAAGTGCTGCACTCAATATGCCAGCAAATTAGGAAAACTCAGCAGTGGCCACAGGACTGGAAAAGGGCAGTTTTCATTCCAATCCCAAAGAAAGGCAATGCCAAAGAATGCTCAAACTACCGCACAATTGCACTCATCTCACATGCTAGTAAAGTAATGCTCAAAATTCTCCAAGCCAGGCTTCAGCAATACATGAACCGTGTGAATTTCCAGATGTTCAAGCTGGTTTTCGAAAAGGCAGAGGAACCAGAGATCAAATTGCCAACATACGTTGGATCATCAAAAAAGCAAGCAAGTTCCAGGAAAACATCTATTTCTGCTTTATTAACTATGCCAAAGCCTTTGACTGTGTGGACCACAACAAACTGTGGGAAATTCTTCAAGAGATGGGAATACCAGACCACCTGACCTGCCTCTTGAAATATCTATATGCAGGTCAAGAAGGAACAGTTAGAACTGGACATGGAACAACAGACTGGTTCCAAATAGGGAAAGGAGTACATCAAGGCTATGTATTGTCACCCTGCTTATTTAACTTATATGCAGAGTACATCATGGGAAACGCTGGGCTGGAAGAAACACAAGCTGGAATCAAGACTACTAGGAGAAATATCAGTAACCTCAGATATGCAGATGATACCACCCTTATGGCAGAAAGCAAAGAACTAAAGAGCCTTGCTGGGGGCCAGCGTGAGGAACTCTGCCCATGGCAAAGGTCATGAGGAAGGAGGCTTGGCATGATCAAGCCTCAGGAAACCCCCTGTTCCCGAGCATCTAACCCCAAAACCAGAGTCTGTTTTATGCTCTCACCTACACCTCTGACTTTACGGGGAGCTCTCCCCCATAACCATTTCTCTCGGAGAAGGAGTAAACGTGCAGCTCCAAGGCAATAAAAATTCCTGGGCGTGACAAGAGTGTTTCAGCTTATGGACTCCTCTGAAGGTTATCTAGCCCACCTGTATAGGTTCGTCCAGCCACATGTGATTATTTACAGCCTCCCAACCTGAGAGGCACGAGATGTTTTAGACTTACTAAAGGCAAATTCTTTTGGGGAGTTGGAAATTATTAGCATAGTGGGTTGGTTAGGAATTATATTGGTGAAGGGTTTTTCATTTGTTGTGTCAATAATTGCTGCTAATTCCCTGCTCTGGGTGGGACAAGGATGTCTCAGGTCAAACCTCTCTGCTGGGAGACTAGTTGTGTGACAGGATTATCCATACTCCTGCCACATGATTGTTTACTACCTCTTAACCATAAACAGCACAGAGAGTTTTGGAGTATTTTGAGAGTCTTAACTAGCATAGGGCTTTTTCTTCTTGTTGAGTCGATGATTGCCGCCAGGCCTCCATATCCTTAGGCACCTGGGAATATATTAATCAATGTATTTGGAATATAGAAAAGGAAATATAGTAGTTTTAAGGTTAGCAATACTAGACTTTTTGAGTTAATGGATTTTCTCTTTTGTAATAGATCACTGTACTTTGTTATAAATCACTGTGTCCTTGCTATGTAAAAATGTATCTTTATCACTATCTTAAGACTAAATAGATCTTAAGGGGAGCATTGGTGAAAGGATTTTTATTTGTTAGGCTGATGTTTGCTGCTAAATCTCCATGTTCCCTGCCCTTATAATGAATATAACACATAGGAGAAATAAGTATTAACCTTTAAGCATATAGGAGAAGTAAGTATTAACCTTTAAGATTAATCATGTTAACCTTGGGTTAAATAGATTCCTTTCTTGATTGTAACTCACTACACCCTCACCCTATAGGAATGTAACTTTATTTGGAGGGTGGTGCCTGGTTTAAGAAAAAAACACCCTTGAAAAAAATAAGTTTTTTGGTTATCAGAAAGAAAGGATCATAAAATGTCAGCAGGTCTCACTCATGGCCAGAAGATGATGTAATATCCCTAAGACCTTTTTTTAATACATTTATGTGAAGCACCTGATTTTGATAAAGGTCAGGACTGCTGACCCCCGTGTGACTCTGTATTCATCCCTATATGTAACAAAAGGTGTATAAGCAAACCCCCAAATAAAGAAATCGGATCAGTTTCTGGAAAGACTGATTCCCTCATGTCGTTCTTTTCTGCTCCCCATTTTTCAGGCTGAATTCCCATCTGGAGCGTGGGAATTCACACTACTTATTTGCCCTGGTTTTTAAGCCCACGCAAGATGGAGCCCAAGGAGGGGCACCTTCCAATATTCAAGTGGCACCAGTGGCCCAACGTAGATGGTGCAAATTCCTTGTCTTGGAATTTTATTGGTATCCCACGTAAACCAAGTTATTCAGCCCCTTTTTCTCTCCTACTATTTTCTGGCCAAATTCCCATCTGGTGCATGGGTACCCACCAAGCCTATTAATTTTGCCTGGGCTTCTAAGATCGGACCGGGGGGGCCTCAGTGCCTCCTCTCCTTTGGGAGAACGGAAAGATGCCTGTGGCCTACGTAGGTGGTGATTGGTGTCCCATGTGAACCAAGTTATTCAGCCTCTTTTTCTCTGCTAATCTTCTAATCCCTCTCTATCTGTAATTAAATAAGTTATTTCCAAAGACGCCGACACCATCCCCACCTTCGAATTCCCTGGATCCACCAGGGCTGGACCCCGGCAGAGCCTCTTGATGAAAGTGAAAGAGGAGAGTGAAAAAGTTGGCTTAAAACTCAACATTCAGAAAACTAATACCATGGCATCTGGCCCCATCACTTCATGGGAAATAGATGGGGAAATAAATGGGTAAACAGTGACAGACTTTATATTTTACATTTTGGGCTTCAAAATCACTGCAGACGGTGATTGCAGCCATGAAATTAAAAGACGCTTATTCCTTGGAAGAAAAGCTATGACCAACCTAGACAGCATATTCAAAAGCAGAGACATTACTTTGCCAACAAAGGTCCATCTAGTCAAAGCTATGGTTTTCCCATAGTCGTGTATGGACATGAGAGTTGGACTACAAAGAAAACTGAGCACCAAAGAATTGGTGCTTTTGAACTGTGGTGTTGGAGAAGACTCTTGAGAATCTGCAAGGAGATCCAACCAGTCCATCCTAAAGGAAATCAGTCCTGAATATTCACTGGAAGAACTGATGTTGAAGCTGAAACTCTAATACTTTGGCCACTGATGCAAAGAGCTGACTCATTTGAAAAGACCCTGATGCTGGGAAAGATTGAAGGGGAGAGGAGAAGGGGATGATAGAGGATGAGATGGTTGGATGGCATCAGCAACTCAATGGACATGAGTTTGTGTGGACACTGGGAGTTAGTGATGGACAGGGAGACCTGGTGTGCTGCAGTCCATGGGGTCACAAAGAGTTGGACACAATTGAGCAACTGAACTGAAAGTGAAAGTAAAATTGAAGTCGCTCAGTCGTGTCCAACTCTTTGCGGCCCTGTGGACTATAGCCCAACAGGCTCCTCAGTCCATGGGATTCTCCAGGCAAGAATACTGGAGTGGGTTGCCATTTCCTTCTCCAGGGGATCTTCCTGACCCAGGGATCAAACCCAGGTCTCCTGCATTGTGAGCAGACGCTTTAACATCTGAGCCACCAACTGAACTGAACTGAGCAATATTTTTCAATTTCAGAGCACAGTCACTTCATTAAAGCAAGCTGGAGGTACAAAGACTTTAATAATTTGGAGTGTGATTTTCAATATTCCAAGGATCTAGCTTTAGCATTCTGGACAATCCCCCTCAGAATGCTATATGTGTAAAGCAAAGTAGAGAGTTTCCATAGCAATGAGTTTTTACCAAGATTATGTAAACATTACTGCTGCCTAGTTCTTCCAAAGGCCCAAATTTTTCTTGTTCGGTCAGACTGCAGCTACACCTTAGCCCTAAGCTGGAGTTTGACAAGAATTTGTTTATCACAACAATAATTTTTCACAGTAACAGTGCTACGTGTGAGAGCTGACAGGCAGGCAGCTCCAGTGCTGGGCCTGAGTCCACTGGGTGTCTACCCCTCTGCAGCCGCTGCCCCTCCCCTGCATGATATTTGCATAGTGACGTCTATTTTTTGGAATGTTTTCATGAAAATCTGAGAGACACCCTCAAGTCATAAAGTAGGAATTACAGACCCTAGACTCTCCATATGTGAAAGAAAAAAAAAAAAAACAGACTTCAGGAAAGTGAAGTGTCTTGCCCAAAGCCCCGCAATATCATATCCAAGTCTAGAACTAGGACTTTCCAGCTTATTCACTCGTTACATTAATACACACCAAGAACCTGCTACTTCCAGGCATTGTTCTAAGTTTTAAGTATATGTCAATTTTTAAAAATGGTGTCTGCTTTCGCAAAGTTCACATTCTAGTAGAAAAATAGGAAAAGGTTGTAATTTTGAGTGGGGTGGTCAAGATAGGTCTCCTTGAGAAGGAAATCTCTGAGTACAGGCTTGAAAGAAGTGAGGAAATTAGTCATACGAATATCTCTTGGGGAGGCTTCCAGGCAGAGAGAAAACACAGAGCTGGAAGACATGAGTGCAGACATAAGGGGCTTTTTGTATGTGTGGTGCTCACACGTGAGGCCGGGGATCACTGGTAATGATGTTGGTAATGAGCTGATGAAATGGGAACCATTAGACACATTTTTTTGGAAGTAGAACTGATGTGTCTCATTGGATAACTGGCTGGATGGGTTGTACTTTCCCCAGAAGCTGTTGAGATTATTTTGAAGCAGGCTCAAAAGACACTGGATGAGGACACTTGATGAAATAAGAGTAACAGATCCGGACTGAGACCCACGCTGAGCAGGTTTGATGGCTGAGATGAAGAGGAAGGAAGCCATCGCAGCTGGAGTACAGGGAAGGAGGGAAACAAGCGCTGAGACTGTGGAGCCTGGCAGGTCATTGGAAGGACTGTGGCTCTCACTCTGAGGGGAAAGAGAAGCCAGTAGAGAGTTTTAAAAGAGCAGGAACATGAATCTGCCCTTGGCTTGAACAGGCTGTTAGACCGACAACAGTCTGTCCAGGACAAAGATGGCGGTGCTACAGTCATCAAGGTTTGAGATGATGGTGGCTTAGACAACGGTGCTGGCGGTGATGGTGAGAGGAACTAACCAGAATCTGGATGCACCATGAAGACAAAGTCAACAGAATATCCCGAGGGCCTGGGTGTGCAGTGTAAGAGGAAGAGGGCAGTCAGGATAGCCCTAAACTTTCGTCTTGCTTTTTTTTTTATAAAGCAAGAGATTTTATTGGGAAAGGCCACCCCAGTGGCGAGCAGGAGGGTAAGGGAACCCAGGTAAATGGTGCTTCCACATGGCTCGCAGTCTCCGGTTTTATGGTGATGGGTTAAGTTTCCCAGTTGGCTCTGGCCAAACATTCTGACTTAGGGTCCTTCCGGGTGGTACACACATTGCTCAACCAAAATAGATTCCAACAAGGAGGATTCTGGGAGGTTGGTAGGTTACATAGGGTCTCCTTTTGACCTTTCCCTAATTCTTCCAGTTAGTGATGAGGGATAGCCCTAAAGTTTTTGATGCAAGTAACAGTCAGCACAGCATTGCCAAGCACTAAGAGGATAAATCAGGAAATTAGTCCTGAATATTCATTGCAAGGACTGATGCTGAAGCTGAAACTCCAACACTTTGGCCACCTGATGCAAAGAACTGACTCACTGGAAAAGACCTTGATGCTGGGAAAGATTGAAGGCAGGAGGAGAAGGGGATGACAGAGGGTTGGATGGCATCACCAACTCAATGGACATGAGTTTGAGCAAGGTCCGGAAGTTGGTGATGGACAGGGAGGCCTGGTGTGCTGCGGTTCATGGGGTCGCAAAGAGTCGGACACAACTGAGAGACTGAACTGAAATGAAGGGGATAAAACTAAGTGGCCAGGTCTGGGGAGAAGATGCAGGAGGTCAGTTCTAGACCTAACAGGAGGTCAGTTACGAGCAGAGTGTGAGACATCCACCGAGGAGGACACGTCGAGAAGGCTGGCGGGTGTGCAGGTGTGGACTCCCGCAGACATCCTTTGGCTGCTGCGGGGACGCCTGGCCTGAGCTCATTCCCGCCTGATGGACTTCCAACAGCCACGGCTTGGTCTTCTCCAGAGTGAGAAATGCGGCAGTGACGCTAAAACCTCTGCACCCTCCTGCCACCCTCAAATCTTCACTGGCCTTATTTCCAAGACAAATAACCAGTCACCCTCATCTTACCTCAGGGGGCCCTCAATCAGCAAGCTCATTGCCCAGCTTCATACAGCAGAAACCCTATTCCAGAACTTTAGACACAATATGAGGTGAAATTTTATGACGTGACATTCTAATTGATTGAACTTGGTGCCATTTCTCTACTATCTGTAGTGTATTTAGCCATTTCTCCTACTTGATCAGAAGGATGCAATGTTGTGGTTTATATCCTCGTAGGAGAATTTCTTAAAAGCCTGGGGAAAATCACAAGTAGCCGAGTGATCCAAAAGCACCACGCTCAGTGCATCTAAATAACCTTGTCTTTGGTTAACAATGAATTGATGCCAGCAGAATGATCATATTTTAAAACTTTCCCTATAAATGCGACATATGCATCCCCGTGTGTCAGCATAATCTCAGCTGAAAACAGTCCAGTGAATGACAAGTTGATTGGCCCCAATTTGAAAAGCACAGTGTATAAAAACATAATTTCAGGGTGGCCGACAATATGACAGATTCTATATTTCGCTCGTACGCAGAACTGGTTTGAACTGTTTGGGGAATTTTGATAGTCTGTGGATGCATTCAGCAAAGAAAATTGGTCAGAAAGGAGAGGGAGGGAAAAGAAGACATGGAATTAACAACTGTTGGGCAACCATTCTCAGATAGACATTATCTGAGAGAAAATGGCGGGGTAAGGGATTGATAGATAATCATTGTTTTTACAGATAAAGGAACAACATGACAGATAAGGAAAGAGCATTAGCTTTGCAAGTGAAGACCCCAGTGTAAACCAGAGCTTTGTCAGTACTTCAGTGAGATACCAAATTGCATCATGTCTTTGACCTCCAGTTTTTAAAACTGTAAAAGGGGCATAACAATAGATACTTTCCAGGTGTGAGAACTGAACTAGATTTTACTTGGGTATACACACATACACACACACACCCTAGCTTAGTTCTATCCTCAGTTGCTCAGTTGTGTCCGACTCTTTGAGGTCCCATGGACCGTAGCTCACCAGGCTCCTCTGTCCATGGAATTTTCCAGGCAAGAATATTAAAGTATTGCCGTTTCTTCCTCCAGGGGATCTTTCCAACTTAGGGATGAAACCTGGGTCTCCTGCATCTCCTGCATTGCCAGGCGGGTTCTTTACCACTGAGCTGCTGGGGAAAGAAACCCCCTTAATTCTAATTTTATTCTATTACAAATGGTGTATTAGGGAGGCTCCAATGTGACATGGACGGTGTTCAGTAAAGTATACATCATGGTAGTATAGACCAGGGGTCCCCCACCTCTAGGCCACGGCCTTAGATTAGAAATAGAGTGCACAGTAAATGTAACGTGCTTGGATCACCCTGAAACCATCCCCTCAACCCAGCCATAGAAAAATTGTCTTCCATGAAAGAGGCCCCTGGTGCCAAAAAGTTTGGGGACCGTTGGTATAGGCAGCTCCCATCCATCCCCACAAACACACACACACACACACAGGGTGTTTCTGCTAAGGTGCCTCGAGGGGTCTTCTTGCTTTGAAAACTGAGAGACTTGAAAGGACAAGCATAGCCCCTTTCTCTTCTGTCCACTACATGACATCAGTCGTGTGGGGCCCTTTCCTGTGGTCTGCTCATTCATATTCATGAGTTTATATCAAAAGCTACGGCCTTGTGGGTTAAAAGCCGCCGGAAGAAACTCTGTTAGAAAACAAGATCTAGTAGTGATAATGTACCTTGATAATTTGGGGAGCGAAGGGCATGAATAACCTTCTAAAGGATCGCTCACTGGTCTTCTATCAGCATACATCTTGCCCCATATTAAGGAGAAACAAGAGTTCGGTTCTGCAAACTGCTGACTTGTAAGGAATTTGAATCCCTTTACTACTTTCATTTTCTTCCACCTGCTGTGAGTAATAGTAAGGTGAGATCCAATTCCAATTCCTGGATCCCAAATAAAAAGAATGGATGGCATATGGAGGTCAGGGATTAAGCGGAAGGTGAGATGGCAGCAAGAATAAAACCCTGGAGAAAGAAAAACGAGGGGAGCCAAAAAGGAGGGAAGCTTGGCTTTTCCATTTAATCCCATAGGGACCTTAACTTCCATATGAGAACTGTGCCTCTAATGTGTTCTTTAAGCAAATATTGATCGGGTTTTTCAGATCAGCTTTAGTGTGAGAAATTTCATGGTGCTGTTAGAAGTGAAAGTGCGTAGATCAGCTCCTTTTCAATTGAATTTGTCATCAGAGCCAGACGAAGATATAAAAAAAAAAAGTAACAAGTGAGGGGGTAGGGTGAGTAATTGCCTGACTTTTCTTCAGTGTTTTGTTTTGCACTCATCTTCTCTTGCATAGAAAAGTCATTTCAAGAACTAGGTTTATATTAGCATCTGTCTTTGGGGAACTGAAGATAGAAAACCAAAGTGCAAACTTGCAGCATACTTGCTGACTATGAAGTGCTCACGTTTTAGAAAATTTGAGTTACACAAGGTGAACCTCACTGGAGAAGAAAGGACAAGCCCTCTGGGGCACAAGCTTTGGCACAAGCTGAGAGTAGATGAGGGCCACGTGCAGGCACACCCGGGAGAGGTGTCATGCAGTGGGGTCAAGGTCAAGGACAAAGAGTTCTGGTGCTGGTGCTACAGCTTAACTGTGACCGGATAAGATGTCCAAACCCTGGTCTCCACGCAGAAAGGACTCTGGTTCTGCAGTGTGGCCTCAATCAGCCTCCTGTCTGGAAGAGGGCAGGGGCTTCAACCATCCTGCTCTGCATTTTAGAGGACAGTCAGATTAACATCTTTCCCACTGCTTCTGGGATTTGTGAAACCGGAAGTGTTAATCATCCAGTTGAGTCCACTCTATATGACCCCACGGACTGTAGCTCACCAGGCTCCTCTGTCCATGGGATTCTCCAGGCAAGAATACTGGAGTGGGCTGCCATTTCCTTCTCCAGGGATCTTCCCAACACAGGTCTCCCGCATTGCAGGCAGATTCTTTACCATCTGAGCCACCTGGGAAGCCCTTCTGGGGTTTGTACCAGTCAACAAATAAATGGCACTGCACAGTTCATTATGAAATATCCATTTATTGAAACTTCCCTGGCAGTCCAGTGGTAAAGTATCTGTCTTCCAATGCAGGGGATGCGGGCTCCATCCCTGGTTGGGGAACTAAGATCCCACATGCTGGAGGGCAACTAAGCCCATGCACCACAATCAGATAAGCCAAGCTGCAGCCAAGACCTAGCACAGCCAGCAGATATAAATAGATCCTGCTGTGCAGTCTCTAAGTTGTGTCCAACCCTTTGCGACCCCATGGACGGTCCATGGAATTCTCCAGGCTAGAATAATGGGGTGGGTAGCCATTCCCTTCTCTAGGGGATCTTCCCCAACCAGGGATCAAACGCAGGTGTCCCGCACTGCAGGCAGATTCTTTACTATCTGAGCCACCAGGGAAGTCCATTCAGAGGCAAAGGGATCAGCACTCAGAAATGCACTTGGAATCCACGGCATGCTCCCCGTGGACTCCTGACATCTTGAGGAGGAGTGGTAGGACCCAGAGAGTGCATTAGCATCAGAATGCTGAATGGGTCTAGAAAGTGAGAGACGCTGCACAGGGAGGGTCTTGAAACCAAGCGGATGACTTTGGGTACGACTGGAAGTGAAGGGTAAACAGAGAGTCACTCTGGGTGTTGGGAGAGAGGTGACGCTGTCAGAGCAGCAGGTGAGAAAATGAACTTGGCAGCTGCATGAAGGACTGACTGCAGGGGAACCAGGCTGAAACCAAGGAAGCCGATGAGGAATGGGTTGTAATTATTGGTCTTGGAACAGAAGCATTTCCTTGCCATTAAATTGATCTTACCACAGTCATAGTACTTATGCAGCCCTACAATGAAATGACTCAGTATTTTACAGTAAGAACTCTCCAAGGAAACTCCAATATTCATGTCCTGACAGATGCAGAAGGGAAGCACTGAAGAAAGGGACACTCAAAAGAGAAATAAAAAGTGAAGAAGAAATATAAAGACTAACATACTGGGGAAAGAAATTGCAAAACCAAGTGATTTGTACTTTTAGAGAACTCACATTCTTTCTTCAAAATTAGCTGGACTATGGAAACATATACACTACCATATGTAAATTAGAGAGCCAGTGAGAATTTGCCATATGACTTAAAGAGCTTAAACTGGGGCTCTGTGACAACCTAGAGGGGTGGGATGGGGTGGGAGGTGGGAGGGAGTTTCAAGAGGCAAGGCATATATATATACACCTATATACCTATGGCTGATTCATGTTAATGTATGGCAGAAACCAAAACAATATTGTAAAGCAATTATCCTTCAATTTAAAAATAAATTTTAAAAATATAGCTGGATTGCTGAATACTAGCAAAAGGCAATTGATGAGCATCTCATACACTGAAGAGCATTTCCTCTTAAAACTCTAATGAGAGAGAAAAGCATGTACACACGAAAAAAGCACAGGAGAAAGCACTGAACTTTAATGCCTCCATAAGGGTCCCATGCCCTGTGGAGTGTGGAGTGATTTAGAGGAAGGGGAAGGGGTGAGTGTGTGCACATGTATAACGCACGCAGGATTGCTGGGCAATACAGGGTAGAGCCAGATGACCCAAGGACAAGGTAATGGGGCTGACGAACAGGTGGATGTTATTGTCAGACTTTTGCTGGAAAGGATGAGGACGTGATTCGGTTATATACAGACAACTGAGGGCTTCCTTGGTGGCTCAGCTGGTAAAGAATCCGCCTGCAATAAAGGAGACCCGGGATCGATCCCTGGGTTGGGAAGAGCCCCTGGAGAAGGGAAAGGCTACCCACTCCAGTATCCTGGCTGGGAGAATTCCATGGACTATACAGTCCATGGGGTCACAAAGAGCCAGACACGACTGAGCAACTTTCACTTTATACACCTAAAACTAACACAACATTGTGAATCAGCTAGACCCCAATATTAAATAAAAATTGTAAAAAAGATAAAGCCATTATCCTTCAATGAAAAATAAATTAAAAAAAAAAAATAAGGCCATGAACGAGCCTGAAGGTGGCTGAAGGTAAACCTGCTTTTAAACCCCAGTTCAGGACTTCTTTGTGCCTTAGACAGGTAGCCTCATGACCTCTCAATAAATATCTGTCTGAAACAAGGTGAACACACTTAATGGAAGTATTGAGCGGGTTACACATAAATTATGTGTCTGTAATAATGCCTGACATATAATAAGTACTGAAAAAATAACAGCATCAGGAAACTAGGATGCATTATGTATATTTGTATACATAAAATATTATGGTTAATGATCACTTCAGGGAATGTACCAAGCCACTTGCCTTTAAATTTACTGAGTATTTATTACATGCCAGATGCTAAGTACTAAAGGGATATGGCAGAGTCTCTGTCTTTAAAAGCAAATGCAGCCTGCTGTAGTCCTTTATTAAATCTCCAGAGCCCCATATAACAATATCAAGAAGGTCAAGTGCCTGACAATCCCAGTGGATGGAAAACTGAAGAACCCTGGTCCACCGCAGCACCCAGGCCAAGGTGCTGGTCAGCCTGTGGGTGCAGCACTGCCCCCTCCTGGAAGGAGGACTTGATGACCGAGGTGTCTTAGATCTCCAGACTCAGAGCTGGGCCCCCAGACTGCTCACCGTACTTCAGAAAGCAGGGAAGGGGTGGACGAGCAGAGGGAAGAGAGTGTCCTCAGGTGAGGTCGGGATGGCCAGCTGACCCAGAGAGAAAGGACATCTGCGGGTTCTCCCTTTGCAGACACAAGCCGTATCCCTAACCCACAGGGAATTCTGCAAAAGCTGAGATGCAGAGCCCTGAGGGTCAATGTGAAGAATGAGTGTTCCCAGCCCAAAGGCCAAATCTCTAGTTTGATCCCACGTTGCAAACAGACATTCAGCAGCCTGCAGTGCCCGTGGCCTGGAGGTGGACCTCTTTCTTTCAGCCAACCACATTAATGTCCCTCAGCTACACACGACCACCTCCATCACATCAGATGTGCCCACCTCCATCAGAGAAGGTGGAACGTAGACTCACAGAAGAAAACGTGTGATGTCATACAGGGCTGCTCAGGGTACAAGACTATTAGGTGGGTTTTCAAGGAAAATTAGGTGGGTTTTCAAGGAAAAGTTGTGTGAGGATGGTGAGGCTTCAAGTGGGCTCCAGGGGAAAGGACTCACAGACAAGAGAGAGGAGGCAGGGGGTCATAGGAAGATGAGTGGGCTCTTTGCAGAGGAGCTGGGGAGAAAGAACAGGAGAGGAGGTCAGGAGCCAGCTCTCAAAGATACAAAATGGCAGCCTCACTCTGCAGACAGTGGAGTTCTTTCTGAGATAAGCATGATCAGGCAGAAAGCAGTATTTGAGTAATATTTATTGGACAATTCCAACAATGAAATTCTTCTTGTCCCTTGCTTCCATACCTTCTCCTGCTCAATTCGTATCTCCCTTAGTGACACCGTCACCCACGAGTCTCCCTACATAGACACTTGGGAGTCATCCCTAAGTTCTCCTTGTCCCTGGACTCAACGTCTATGCAGATACTAATTCCTGTCTGTACTCCCTTCTCTAAATATTTCTCATCATCCTCTCCTCCTCGACATCCTGTTAATTCAGGCTTGTCTCTTGGTCATCTTGCCTCAAATGCCCTTCAGTTTATCGCAGGTTGCCACCAGGCTGATTGCTCTCAAATGTAAATCTGACCATGTTGCCATTCACGCACACTGTTTTACCAGCTTCCCGTTACTTTTGTAAGAAAGTCCTTGGCTTGCCATAAGAAAGCCTTTATGACCTGGTACTTACCTGCATCCCAGGGCTCGCCTACCCTTGTCCCTTCTAAACCACTGTCCCTACCCTTATGAAACTCTCTGCTGTCTCTGAAACAGGCCAGGCTGTTTTGCATCTTAAGGTCTCCACATGGGCTGCACCACATTCTCAGATCTCCATTCTGTTCTCTGCATGTCCTTCATCCTCCTGATATTCACTTATTCCTGGAGATAGGAATCCAGGCACAGGCAGAACCATCTGCATGAGGTTCCTCCGGCAGCTCAGGCTGATTTGAGAACCCCGGCCCCCACTGTCTCTCTCTCTCTCAGCAGTACACCCCTCTCCTTCATTAATTGATAGCACATGTCACACTGTCTGGACTGTGGGCTAAGCTGTCCATTTCCCCTTCTGGGTCGTTTCATCCAGCCCTGAGTACCCCCTCACTCTGCTGGACGTTTAATAATTGTGTTGCACTAATATGAGAAGAACATAAACACATGATAAAAATGTGTGCCAAACAGAGAGACAGCTTGGAACTCACAGGATCTTACGACCTGAGCATCCCTCTAAATGGAAGCTTCCAAAAGCCAGATGGAGCCACCTCCTGGAGAGAAGTCTCACTGAGGTCCAGGTGACTTGGCCAGTTGTATACCACCACTTAAGAGAAGGCAATGGCACCCCACTCCAGTATTGTTGCCTGGAAAATCCCATGGATGGAGGAGCCTCGTAGGCTGCAGTCCATGGGGTCACAAAGAGTCGGACACGACTGAGCAACTTCACTTTCACTTTTCACTTTCCGGCATTGGAGAAGGAAATGGCAACCCCCTCCAGTGTTCTTGCCTGGAGAATCCCAGGGATGGGGGAGCCTGGTGGGCTGCCGTCTATGGGATTGCACAGAGTCAGGCACGACTGAAGCAACTTAGCAGCAGCAGCAGCATACCACCACTTGCAGGTCAGATTACAAAAGTGGAGACACGTGCCCATGCATATGTGGCTTGTTTTATTCTGATTGGGCTCAGCAGGACCCAGAAATATCGATATTTCAGTGTGGCATCTACGGGGGGACTGAAGCGATCTTGCAGGTAACCCAAGGTGTCTTCTTGGTATCTTTCACCCATCCAAATCGGAGGCCCGTTGAGTCCTCTCTCCTGCCTCCGCCACCAAATGTCCTTCCCATCCTTGGATGTGGAAGTGCACCAGAATGTCAGGACAGACCTTCTCCCACCAGCAGGGCTCTAGGCCACCCTGCTGTTCTGCGCAGCCAAAGGGCTTCCAGCATCGCCTCCAGTGCTTCACGACAAACCTCGAAAGACAAGCAGAGGGCAAACGGAACACAAACGTGCGCCTGTAAAAATTGCCCTGCAATAACAGCCGCCCAAGAGCTAGGTGGGAGCGGCAACAGATGGCCACGTCTGTCTCATTTTCTAATCCCTAAGGTTGTACCTCTCTGCTTCCCTTCCATCTCTTTTCCTGGAACATGGTTTTGGCAGGCAGCCGGTCCCTTGGAATCGGCGGTATCCTTCAAAGTCATTCCAGGATGGTATGCAGTGGAAGCCAACCCACATGCTACCAAGAATGAGAAACCCAGAGTCAAAAGCATGAGCCATGTCCAAAACACATCAGTGACCTTGTCAGGATATTCCTGTATCTTAGCAAAGCACATCAGTTGGTCAATGTCCATTTCTAAAGCAGTAGGGCTCAGGTGAAAGTCGAGAGCTATTTAGGCAATGGTACTTGCTGGCTGCCAGCGGGTGCCTGAGTGCAGACAGGCCCTGCTGTCTAATTCCCGCAGCTATGCTGGCTCCTGCCTGCCCGCCACTAGGGCACACCTGTGGTCCCTCAGTTTCCTCATTTAAAAAAGAGTCTGGAACTTTGGATGAGCATGGACTAAAGCTGATCTTCCTAGTGGGTCTTCCCCAGAACAGATCACCATTGTCCTGGCTGTTATTAGCATTTGTAAACATGTTATAGCTTGAAAGGCTGACACCAGGGCTCAGTGAAGTTTTTTTCTGCCTTTCTCAGAATTGTAACTCAGGTGCAGAGCTGACGACAAAAGTACTAAGAAAGAGCCCCACGTTTTAAGGTCAGAGAAACTTCCGTTGCTGGGCAGCTACCCCCACCCCCTTCAGGCTGGCTGGGAGGTGAGTCTCCAAAGAGAAAAAACAAAACGTAGAGGAGCCAACAGCCTGGATAGACCTGCCTCCTCCTCACCCTCACAGCAAAGCCCCGCTGGGGGGAGGGAACACACACATGTGAGACTGAAAGCTTGCGTCCCCGCAAACCCTCAAGTGGAAACCCTACCCCATGCCGAGGTATTAGGAGACAGGCCTTGGGAGAAAATCAGGGTTAGGTCAGGTCTTGAGGGTGGGGCCCTCATAAAGAGGACTGGGGCTCGTAAAGGGGATCCCTAAGAATCATGAGAGAGTCTGCTTCCTTTCTGCTCCCCATCATGTGAGAATACGGGGCCCTGATGTCATTCTTTCAGGATATAAAATGTGTACAAGATGCCAGCAATCGGGGGCTTCCCTGGTGGGCCAGTGGTTAGGACTCTGCGTTTCCACTGCAGGGGGCAAATATCCGATCCCTAGTTGGGGAAAACTAAGCACCTGATATAAAATAATAATAATAATGATTTATTCTTTTAAATTATAATAAATTATTATTTAAAATCATAATAAATTGCTTTAAAATCATAATGATAAATTATTATTTAAAAATCATCATAATAAATAATCCTGAAACATATCAGAAACAGTTCAATTAAAAAAATAAAGGATGCTAGCAATCAGAAACCCAGAGGAGATCATCATTCGAACCTAACCTGTTGATCTTGGGCCTCCAACCTCCAGAATCATGAGAAGTTAATTTACATTGTTCATAAGCCCAGCCTATGGTCATTTGTTGTAACAGTCTGAATGGACTAAGGCACTGGGTTTAGAGTCCCAGCTGGCCTGCACTAGGTAAGAAGGAGGCCCATAAACCATAGAACAAACATTAGAAAAGACAGGAGTGAATAAGCCCACCCTAAGACCTAAGCATGGTGACTGAAATTAAAAGACGCTTGCTCCTTGGAAGAAAAGTTATGACAAACCTAGACAGCATGTTAAAAAGCATAGACATTACTTTGCCAACAAAGGTCCATCTAGTAAAAGTTATGATTTTTCCAGTAGTCATATATAGATGTGAGAGTTGGACTATAAAGAAAGCAGAGTGCTGAGGAATTGATGCTTATGAACTGTCGTGTTGGAGAAGACTCTGGAGAGTCCCTTGAACTACAAGGAGATCCAACCAGTCCATTCTAAAGGAGATCAGTCCTGAGTATTCATTGGAAGGACTGAAGCTGAAGCTGAAACTCCAATACTTTGGACACCTGATGCGGAGAACTGACTCATTGGAAAAGACCCAGATGCTGGGAAAGATTGAAGGCAGGAGGAGAAGGGGACCACAGAGGATGAGATGGTTGGATGGCATCACCGACTCGATGGACATGAGTTTGAGCACGCTCTGGGAGTTGGTGACGAACAGGGAGGCCTGGCATGCTGCAGTCCATGCGGTTGCAAAGAGTCAGACATGAATGAGTGACTGAACTGAACTGAACTGAAGAGCTAAGCATGAGCAGGAAGAGTCACACCAAAAAAGTCTGCTCTTAAATGATTATGTTTTAGGGAGAAGAATGTGAGTTTTATGTTCATATCCTGAGTTGTGACTCTATACAACCTTGCTTTCTGGCCTTAAGACAAGGCAACTGAAGAAGGGCTTATTTATTCATTCCTTCAGCACATGTTTATTTATAATATATGATGTACTGAAGCTCCCCTGGAGGAGGAAATGGCTATCCCTCTGGTAGTCTTGCCTGGAGAATCCCATGGACAGAGAAGCCTGGAGGACTACAGTCCATGAGGTCACAAAGAGTCAGATAGGACTTAGTGACGAAAAACAACAACAACAATGGTGTGGTGAATACAGTTCCCGGGAGGAGACAGAGATGAACCAGGTGGGCAAACATCGTCCTTCGGGGCACTCAGGTTCTTGTGGGGTGTGGACATTATACCTGCAGCTGAGCAGTGTGCCCAGCTTCCGGTTGAGAGCGATGTTGGGGTGAGGAAAGGAAGGGACAATTCTAGACAAGTGCTCAGGGGGCGCTCCGGGGCGAGGGCCCTCAAGCAAGGAGCTGAAAGAGTGAGGAGCGAGAGTGGGTTGTCCTCCTCCAGGGAGCTCTCCAGGGCTCCAGGGAGGTGGGATGAGATTGGCAGAGTCGGGGAGTTCCAGTTAGACACGAGCGGCTCAGCAAAGGGGACATGGTGCAGGACAAAGCAAGGAAATAGACAGGGGCTGACCTCAGAGGCCTTGGATTTCAGTCGAGTGTGATGGAAAGTCCCTAGAGGGTTTTGAGCAGGAACATGATGTGGCGTGATACATCTTGGGGAGTCGCCTCAGGTAGTTGAGTGGAAAATTGACTATGGGACAAGGAGGAAAAAGAGGAAGGCGATTCATGGGGCTATGCAGCTCAGGTGAAAGACCATAATAGCCTGGTCTGGGTGGAAGCAGAAAAGGTACCAAATAGTTAGCCTTGGGATATGTTTGGATAGCTGGTCCTCCTAGGCTCCTGGTCTGTTAAAGAAGGAAAGGAGTTAAGAGCCTCAGATGAAGGGTGGCTTCTACAGACCTGAGATGAAAAGCTTGATTTGACAGTGAGTCCAGGAGCTCCCTGACAGAAGAACATGACCAGGAGATAAAGATCTGCAAGTGACTTTGAAATCGAGGAAGATGCCAACCCAAATGAGAGTATCTACTTGAGGTGAAAGGCTTCCAGGGAGCCAGGAAATAGACACTGCCTCTCTGACAAGGTTAAGAGTGTGTGGGGAATTGTTTGTAGCTGGATTCCCTGGTGGCAAGAATCTGCCTGCAATGCAGGAGGTCCATGTTCGATCCCTGGGTCAGGAAGTTCCCCCTGGAGAGCCAAATGGCAACCCACCCTAGTATTCTTGCCTGGAGAATCCTATGGACAGAGGAGCCTGGTAGGCTACAGTCCATGGGGTTGCGAAGAATCGGGCATGACTGAGCAAGTTACACTTTCACTTTCACTAGCAGAGGTTCCAAAAAGGATCGTGGGGAAGGTTAGGAAGGGAACAGTGATGTGTGGTTCAGAGAAGGAAGCACAGAGCCACAAGAGGTTGGGACTTCAGACAGGATAGTAACTGGAGGAGCATTTTTTCAGTTTGGATGAAAAATGTGGATGAGTCATGGGGAAAACAAGTGGCCTAGAAATTTCTAAATAACTGGACCCAGAAGTCTCAGACAGATTGAGGTCTCTGATGGATTGAAGGACTTGGACATCTCTGGAACAAGCCAGCTGCTCCTGGAAATCCAAGACCAGGTGGGCTGGCAACAGGATTGTTCGGTTCCCAGGAGCCTCACCGGGTGCTGGAAATAGCCTGAGCTCCAGATGGATGGCAGGTCTTTCTGGACAGGCTCTTGCACAGCTTGTCCTCACTGTGGTTCCAAGGGAATCCATGGGGAACAGCGTCATGGATTCTAAAATAACTCTAGGTGAGATAGTTGGACTTTCTATTTCCCTTGACTCAACTCCCACTCACACCTCAATCCCCTGAAATCTGATTTTCACCTATTTCCTTTCACCCAAACAGCTCTGACCAAGTTTGCTAGTGGCCTCCATGTGGCTTGACCCAGTGGGTGTTTTGCAGTCCTCATCTTTCCTGACGTCTCTGTTCCACGGACCCCACTCTTCCTCATGAAGCGTTTTCTCCTTTGGATTTCCACAGCGACACCGCCCTCTCTTGACTGTGTTCCTACTCCTCTGGCCTCTCGCTAGCCCTGTCTCTACAGTCCTCTTTGACTTAGCCTTTAGGATGCTGTGGTTCTTTAATCCTCCCCCATCTTACTTTATCTATTCTCTCCAGGCCAGCTTGTTCAGATTCAGGATTTCAACTAACTAATAAATTGGAGGAAAGTTAAAAACGCTACAGGAGTACTTAGAGGTGTGTGTGACGAAGGCAAGACCAAGGTTGCTTGAGTTGGGTCATTGTTGCCCAAATGATCAATGTAGCCTTGTGTGGAGAGCAAGCCCAAGGAGAGTATACGTAAAGTCAGAAAAGAGAACCCAAGCTGGAATTCTTCGTTGGGTTGGAAGATGAACAGGTAAGTACCCATAAATAAGGAGGTGTGAGGAACGTTCAAGAGGGATGGGACATATGTATAACTATAGCTGATTCATGCTATATGGTAGAAATCAACACAGTATTGCAAAGCAATTGTCCTCCAATTAAAAATAAATAAATTTAAATTTTAAAAGTAATTGCTATTATCATTTGTCACAATTACTATTATTCTATAAGTTAAGTGCTTGTCTATACATTACAAGACCTGTGTTGATTACCTATGCATTAACTTTTTAGTAGCATTTCCTACATTCCACCCACTGCCTCTTTCCAAAGTACCCATGTCTACCTTTCAATCACCATACCACCTGGCTTTGATTCATCAGTTTAATCTATCATCAGTAATTTTTATTGATTGCCTTTAGGATGTATGGTGATGCATAAAGCACTAAAATACATCTCTATCCTCAGAGATTCTGATGGAGTATTGCAATAATCCTACTACTTATTGTTGTCAGCTTTTCCATCAGCATCAATTAGAAAAAAGACACAAAGGAGCCATGTGTTTATCAATTATTTTATCAAGGGAACGAGTACAGTAGCATCACTTGCAAATGATCAGCAATCGTTATTGCATGCAACTAAAAAGGGTATGTTCTACTTATTAAAAATCCACAATGTAGCCAACTCTCATCTATAAACAAGGCAGTTATCTACAATGAATCTCATGGCAATCCTGCTGTTAAGCTTATTGATCTGCTCTAATGAATTACCTGCTTTGTTGACATCTGCACCCTTCAATTTCAAAGTTAACCACGTTTCCTTGATAACCCTTCCCTCTATTTCCATTTATTTGCAGACTGTCTGCAGAGACAATCCAGTAGAAAGGGGATAACGCTCACTTTGGGGCCAGAAGGCCTGGGTCCAAGCTTTGGCTTGTAATTCATGCGCAGAATCTCATTGTCCTCATCTGTGTGTAAGTGTGAAAAAGCCTACACTCTCCTTCACCTCCCACCAAAAGCAGGTGGTGAGAGTATCACTATTAGGAAAAGCTTTGAAAACCCAAGCCATTGTCCTTGCTCACTGGAAAATTTTTGAGTCATCTGTTCTCAATAGCTTTATGGGGTGGATTACCACAAAACTGCCTCACAAAGCAACAAATAATGCATTGCAAGTGATACACCTAGTTTTGGGTCTACACTTGAAGATACATCCCACCTCATTAGATGCTCAGAATTTCCCTGGGAGAGAAGGAGATAAGGGGGCTATTGTTCCCATTTTGCAAACAAAACAAAAGAGGCTCAAGGTTTAGCAAACTGACCAAGAGCACTGCTAGAAAATGGCCAAAACAGGACTTAATCTTTCAAATTTTGTGATTCCTAGGTCCACACCCTTCTTTAACAAGAAAGATGCATGAATCCCTTCTCAGGGCAAGGAATGACAATTTCATAGCCAGAGAAAGGTATTCTCCAGGCAAGAATACTGGAGTGGGTAAGCCATTCCAGGGTTCTTCCCAATCCAGAGATCAAACCCGGGTCTCTTGCACTGCAGGCAGATTCTTTACCATTAGAGCCACCAGGGAAGGGCAGAGAAAGGTAATGTATCTCCAAAAAGACTCATGTCTCCCCTGCTTATATTGAAGCATCAAATTTATTCAAAACCCTCACAAACTGATTTATAACAATCAGGAGAAGGCTCATTCAACTTTCTTTACATACCAAAAATAATAATACTCAGGGTTCACCTGTAACTTCAAACTCTGTAGATGTTGACAATAGCAACTAAGAACTTCATAGATGGTTATTGTAATTATTCCACAATGCAAAACATCTAGACACACTTCCTCTTTGTTGCACAGTGATGTTTTACAGATCAATCTAACAATACCTCTTTAAACGTGCAACACTCTGAGCCTCATTCTGGTGCCATTTAATTTACAATAAGAATCCATAAATTGTTCTCCTTAGCCTGTCTCATGTGACAGAGGTCAGCACGCAGGCTGGAGCTGAACTGTAGACAGACACCAGACTGTGTGTTCTAATCCTTTTCAGCATGCGACACGGAAGACTCCAAACTCTTAACATAACTAAAGGTGGACAATCTCTTTGACCTCATGAATTGAAATGCTATCGACCCCAGTTTACATTCTCAAATTTTCAGGGAGAGAGAGTGAACCAAAGCAACTATTGTAGGAATTTTTCTGCATGAGTAAGATATTAAGAGCCTGATGGGACTCTGATGCTTGGAAGTTGAAGGATGGTTTTGAGATGAGAGGATTTTGTATGCGAAAAGGAGTATAGACCCAAAGAGCTTCATACTTGACTTGCGCTTCATACTTGACTTGCCAGAACTTGGTGGGGCTGCTCTAGCTGGGTTTTGTCGAGTGCTCAGTTCATCAATAAATTAAATACAAGATCCAAGCCCAGCTTTTTAATTACGAAATGCTTCTCCCTCCCGACAATCAGACTTCTACTCATTTCAGCACTGGGAAAAAAAAAAAAAAAGCCATCATCATAATTCCTAGTAGCTTGCTTCTGTTTCCACTTCAGTAGATACCCCATAGACGAGAAGTCACATAACGGCTTATGCATCCCATCAGGTCGCCTCTGCCTGAACCCAGCTGCAATGCTTATCTAATTAAACCCCAGCGCCAAACTGTGAGCTTCTGCATCAATCATTAATATTGTATTTTGGATCACTTTAAATTCTGACTGGGAGTATGTGGCACCCCACATACGGGTCTCTGAAGGAGATTTTTCAAATAATCTTTAAGCGGCATTGAAAAAAATAAAACCAGCCGCCTGCTGTTTGATGAGAGCTCCACTCCCCTGCTGCACCCTGATTAGCTGTTAATACTAATTGAGAGATGAATATTGCTTATTCTGAAATGTGGAGTATTTTTGTTATTATTATGAAAAGGAAAATGTAGCTCTTCTTGCCTCAAAAATGTGGCCCCTTGCCCAAATTTTAAACGGCACCACAGAATAGTGGTTTCTGGGTCTCTCTTCTCCAGTCTGCAGTCATTATACTGAATCGCTTCTTTTCTCTGGGGGGCCATCTGCAAGTTAGTGAACTGCGATCTCCACATGGGATTTGCACATTCATACCCTACATCTGGAACATGGAGATGCTCTTCACAGAGATCTGATGGCCCAGAAACACTTACAGAAATCTCTGTCCTGCTAAGGCACGTGTTGATGAACTTGGGTTCAAGCTCATAAACCAAGAGGAACCGTTTTCTACATCGCTGTTCTAATAGACTAAAACCAACAGGCCAAGCCAAATAGGACAATTTAGACAAAGAGAGACTGGCGAAAACCAAACGAATGTCTGCTTCCTTCTAGCATTCTAGGAAAAATACCAAGCAGCTGTGCCAAAGCATATAGCTCTTCTTTGTTCAGAAAAACACTCTGACCTCCTTGCAATCAGGGGATGCAGTCAGCACCGGGTTCAGTAATTATGTATGTAAGACAGGCTGCCTGACGAGGTGCCATCGACTGCAGAAATGCAACAACCTAACTCAGCATAAACGCAGCATAAAATTCATAGGGAAGTAGGGCAAAATGGGGGAACCATGAGGTTCTCATTCCCCAAAGCTGAGAATGACTGAGCCTCTGCCAGAGAACTGCCTGGCACTTAGCCACATCAGCTACAGAGTGATGCGGAGTCTCAGGGAATACAAATAAGAGAAAGAGGTTGATTCAAGAGAAGCAAAAATAGAAGGAATAGAGAGAGGCCTTAGGGTGGCTACTTGCCGAGAAGAGAAGGCTAAACGATTTAGGAATAGTCTGAAAGCCCATATGAAAGACCCTCACGAAGAGAATAATCAGAGGTGCCTTCTGAGTCGGCTAAAGATTGGGGCGTGGGGTTTAGGGCTGTCAGTTAACAAAGCTGAAACTCCATCTCCCAGGATTCATTTGCCTATGTGTGTGTGAGAGAGAAAGAGATATGCTTGGGGGAGGGATGCTGGTAATTAGGAAGATGGAAGTGAAGTAGCTGATGTTCAGGATGTGAAGGTCAGAGCACGGCTGTAAGGATGCTCTGTTGCCACCCTGACATTGACACTGACTTTCCTCCTTTCCTTGTCAGCTCTATCTCCTGCTGAATCCCCTCCTCCAACTCCTGTGATTCTGAGGCCAGGAGAGTATTCAGCTCGCTGACAAAGGGTGCCTCTGCCCCTGGTGACACCCTACCACCAGAGTAGGAGATTTGAAAGCTGTCAGCGACCACAGATTGCAGCCAGAACCTGGAGTTCCTAGTTTATCCTTCCTTCCCCATGTCACATCTGTCTCCTTCCAGCCCCTCACCCCACAGACACTCCTGGGAGCAGGTCACATTGTCCACACTCAGAAAGAAGAGTACTTTTCTTTGGCCTGTAATGGTTTAACTACAGCATTCTAGGTAACTTACTGTGCAGCTCCGTAAGAGCTGGGGTTGGGAATCTGTCTATAATGCTTCGTGAGTCATAGACAGTCTGATCCACAGACCTCTTATTTGTTTTCCTATTATATGTGTAATTGTGGCAGACTCACCTGTTAAGTTAGTTGCTCGGTCATGTCCGACTCTTCTGAGACCCCATGGACTGTAGCCCTCCAGACTCTTGTGTCCATGAAATTCTCCAAGCAAGAATACTGGAGTGGGTAGCCATTCCCTGGTGGCTCAGACAGTAAAGAATCTGTCTGCAATTCAGGAGACATGGGTTCAATCACCAGGTTGGGAAGATCCCTTGGAGAAAGGAATGACAACCTATTGCAGTATTCTTGCCTGGAAAATCCCATGGACAGAGTTGCATGGCGGGCTACAGTTCACAGGGTTACAAAGAGTTGGACATGGCTGAGCACAAATACACACAACACAACACAAGTAATAAGCACTTTATTTTAAGCCATGGAGTTTGGATCTGGTGGATAGGTAGCTTTACCACAGCAATAAATAACCTATTCACAAGTTGGTACACAGAGTGAGGTCTTAACAAGATTATCACTAAGTGTTCAATCACTAAGTCGTGTCTGACTCTTTGCAACCCCATGGACTGCAGTATACCAGGCTTCCCTTTCCTTCACCATCTCCTGGAGCTTGCTCAAACTCCTGTCCATTGAGTCCATGATGCCATCCAACCACCTCATCCTCTGTCGTCCCCTTCTACAAAAATCTAACCTGTGGCATTGTTTTTGTGACCAGGTGGCAGATACAGCCTAGAAAAAAAAAAAAAAAACACCAGAAATAAAACTGTTGTAGAAACCTGGAAGAAGTGGCAATGAAACTGTTATAAGAGGGTGGAATGTTGGTGACTCACGCTATCATAGTGGCAAAGTGTGAAATGGAAGATAGAAAATGTTCCTGACGAAACTCTGGGCTTCAGCAAAGAAATTAAGGCAGCTGGCTTGAAAGCATCAGCTGGCTCTCGCTGGCTGTATATAACCAAGTAGTACAAGAAAAAGAGGAACTCAGAAAATAACTGGACAACTTGCAAGTTGCACACAAAACACAAAGGTGCCATACTCTGCTAATCTGGAAACTAAAATTCTTTTCATCTCCAGCCGTTTCAGCCAGGAAAATATTCTCCTGTTAAGACATGGCCATGGATACAGATCAAATTAAGGATGAATCATTGAGACCATTTGTTAACACTTCTTGGATTGTTAAGGAGACGTATGTAGACCCACGGTAAAAGAATCTACCTGCAATGTAGAAGACCGAGGTTTGATCCCTGGGTCAGGAAGACCCCGTGGAGAAAGGAATGGCAGCCCACTCCGGTATTCTTGCCTGGAGAATTCCATGGACAGAAGAGTCTGGAGGGCTACAGTCCATGGGGTCACAAAAGAGTCAGACACGACTGAGAAATGAACACTTACACTTACTACTTATGCAGACCTGGGTTCAACAAAAGGTTCAACTAGGTTTGACAAAAGGGCTTTCAAGATTCTTAAGGAAACCATCCTACAGTGATATAACGAGCAGAAAAACTCAGAGGATAAATAGAGACGGAGAAGTGTGTCTCCAAAGACTGCAGGTTTCTGTTTTTGATACACAGCGTACCCCGGACTAAAAGAAACCGAGAGTGTTTAAAATGAAAAAAAAAAAAATTAAGGCTTCTGCAAACCCAGCTTTCTACAAGAAGCAGGCTGAGAAAGTTGTTCTAAGGGTACATTTTCCAATCTTTCCTCAGCAGTGGTCAAGAAGTAAAGCTAAGGACATCTCGGAGGACAGAGATAAGCGTTAGAGAGAACAACAGACTGGGGAACCACTCAGAAAAAGACCCCACAATTTGAAGAATTGACCGTGAGCAGATGCCTGGGCCAGTCTGATGGAAGGTTAGTGATGGAGGAGCAGACTGGAACCACCCCCGTCATCCCAGCTGAACTGGTTCACGACCAGCTGACAGCTGGTCAACCACCCCAGACACATGAGCAGTAAGTTCCTGCTACATTAAACCTTGAGTTTTGGAGCTGTGTGTTGAGCAGCACAATCCCGAAAAAACCAATACACCATTCCTCCTGGTCTCCCACTTGCCCTCCTCAAAGCCCAAGTCTCAGTGTGCTTCTTACTTGAGGCTGCTGTCTGGATACCTTGTTTAAAAATCAGAACCCTCACTTCTATCCTCAGTAATTTTGTTATAGATTTATGAATCCTTGATATAGAGTCCTAGCTGTGCTGCCTTCCTATCATTAGAGATGCTTTCTAAAATCAAGGTTACACCCCTCTCCACAGCCTCCGTCTCTGCCACCAAGTTACAACCGTGTATCCAGCCCTCGCAGCTGCAGACCTTGAGTACATGGGTTAAACAACCTGGGTCTCCTTCTTCTCATCTTTACAATGAGAATATTGGAGGATCCTTGGACCCAGTTTACACTTGTGGACTTCCCTGGTGGCTCAGCAGTAAAGAGTCCACCTATCAATGGAGGAGATGCCAGTTCTATCCCTGGGTCTGGAAGATCCCCTAGAGAAGGAAATGGCAAGCTATTCCAGTATTCTTGCCTGGACAAGAATCCCATGGACAGAGGAGCCTGGAGGGTTACAGTCCACAGAGTGTCAAAAGAGTCAGATACGACTGAGTGAATAACTCACCCACCACCAGCAGTTTCTCCATATCCTGTTAAACGTGTTTTTATATGTCATCTATTGCCCTAAAATAAGATGTGGTACATGTGGCTATTCCTATCTTACAGACGAGGAAACATGGGGCACAGAGTTTTTGCAAAGCTCACCTAACAAGCAAGCAGCAGAATAAAAGCTATCTTCGCCTTGCCAAAAAAAGAAAAAAAAAAAAAAAAAGTGGAACCAGTAACAATAATGACCCCTTCCAGAAAAATGGAAAAAGCTGCTAACTACTTCAATAGAAAGAAACCCGAGCTTAATTTATTCTTCTAGGAATTAAGAATGATTTGTAATATTTGGCAGTAAGGACTATAATATGCTTGAAGTTTAATAGACTTGGGAGACGTATTGACTAATTAGAAACAGCCTTGCTTGGAAGTGACTGCTTTCTGTGAATCAGGAATTTTGCCTCTGGGCACTTTTTCTCCACTACTCATAACTGAACTCTTAAGTTGGCAAACAAGCCCTTTATTCAAGCACTGCTCTTTTCCTTGCTGGTTCATTCAACACAAGCATTATCGATTAGTGTCTGTGTGCCAGGCCCTGTGCACTCACTTTGCCAGGCATGCAGTTGAGAGCCAAACAGCCTGGTGTCTGAGTTTTGAAGGCCAAGAATCAAACACTTCTGTCTGGCATTTTCTAATTAAACCATGTTTATGTGATGAACACAGGGGCTCGAGGTATTGCAATACAGCAGTGACAAGCTGTATTGTCACCTGCTGCAACTGGTGACAAGCTGAGTGCCCTCAAAGTGAAGTTGCCAGAGATTCTCCCAAGATCAGGCTTGAAGAGGAGATGATACTCAAGTCTAATTTTTTCACTCTTGTGAGGCTGAGCACTGAGCCCTCAGTCATCTCTTGTTTCTCTCACTTGCCATGCTTTGAAAACTCCCGGCTGTTCAGTCACTAAGCTGTGTCCGACTCTTTGAGACCCCATGGACTGCAGCACAGCAAGCTTCCCTGTCCTTCACCATCTCCCAGAGTTTGCTCAAGCTCATGTCCATTTAGTCAGTGATGCCATCCAACAATCTCATCCTCTGTCACCCACTTCTCCTCCTGCCCTTGGGATTTCCCAACATCAGGGTCTTTTCAAGTGAGTTTGCTCTTCACATCAGGTGTCCAAAGTATTGGAGTTCAGCTTCAACATCAGTCCTTCCAATGAATATTCAGGGTTGACTTCTTTAGGATTGACTGGTTTGATCTCTTTGCAATCCAAGAGACTCTCAAGAGTCTTTTCCAATACCACAGTTCGAAAGCATCAATTTTTCAGACCTCAGCTTTCTTTATGGTCCAACTCTCACTCATCCATACATGACTACTGAAAAAAACATAGCTTTGACTATATGGACCTTTGTTGGCAAAGTGATGTCTCTGCTTTTTAAAACTCTGTCTAGGTGAAACTCCAATAATTTGGCCACCTGATGCGAAGAACTGACTCATTTGGAAAGACCCTGATGCTGGGAAAGATTGAGGGCAGGAGGAGAAGGGGACGACAGAGGATGAGATGGTTCGATGGCATCACTGACTCAATGGACATGGGTTTGGCTGGACTCTGGGAGTTGGTGATGGACAGGGAGGCCTGGCATGCTGCAGTTCATGGGGTCACAAAGAGTCAGACACAACTAAGTGACTGAACTGAGGTTCATCATAGCTTTTCTTCCATAGCTTTCTTCTAGGGAACTCTTTAAAAGCAGAGGTGCCCAACCACTCTCTCCTTCTAGGAGAAGCTCATCCAGTGGGTGCCGGGGGCATGGGAAGGAGAGGATCTTATCTGTAGTCTTTCAAACTTTGCACTTGGGTCTTACACTCAGCCAGGGATGAGAACCACTCAGTGTGAGCTCCATACACATTTTCAATGTATGAAAAATGGATGAGCAAATATTATTAAAGTAAATGGGTACCATACTTCTCAAAGCTATCTGGTACACTGTTGGGTATAAATTCTAAACCCAAGAGGAATAGGAGAAAATGAGGGTCAGAGTCATGTGTACTATAATAGACCAAAGTAACATGGTGTTTCTTAGGTTGAAAATGAGGACAAATTTCAACACTAAAACCTTTCTTAGGGAAGATAGTATTTATACTTTTATAAGCTCTTTATTGAAAAACATGTTTTTCAAAAAACTATAAATTTATCAAAACTTTCAAATAATTGAATTTTACTAATTTTACATATCTACCTACATTTGAAAAATACTCATCCATACATAACCAAGACATTTTTTATTTAGCTTGCGTGCATGCTCGGTTGCTTCAGTCATGTCTGACTCTCTGTGATCCGATGGACCCTAGCCTGCCACGTTCCTCTGTCCATGGGATTCTCCAGGCAAGAATACTGGAGTGGGGTGCCATGCCCTCCTCCAGGGGATCCTCCTGACCCAGGGATCAAACCCGAGTCTCTCGCATTGCTGCATTGCAGAGAGATTCTTTACTGCTGAGCTACTGGGGATGCTCTTGTTCAGCTAACAGACGTTTGTGAACTCAGTAAGTGACTCTGACCCGGTGGAATTCACGGTCCACAAATCAGGAGCCTCAGACACAGACCACCTAACCAGCAATGAGATGAGAAGGAAATGTTTACTTAAATTGAAGAAGAGGCAGAACTAGACTGTTTACTGGTAAGGAGTATTTTAGATTTCTACATAGTGAAAAAAAATTCACCAGGACCAAATATAAAAGGTTGAGTTGTGGTTTTGTTTTGCTTTGATAAGTTACTATCCCATAGAATAAGTTGTTTTAGTGTACCAGAGGAAAACAAATAAATTAGACTAGGCCCTGAGAGATAAAAAATGACATAGAGAATAACTGAGATAGATCATTAATATTTTCTCAGAATAGGATCAGATTTAACATGATAATATCTGGAAGGATGTGGCCATGAGGAGAAAAGCCATTTGATTATTCAATTTTGTGAAAAGGCACTAATGTAAAATAATATACTGGTTAAGGATGTAATATCAAGTGCATACTTGATAAAAGTAAACGGCAATAACAAAAATCCCATAAAAAGTCAAAAAATTTTATTTTAAAGATTTATCAAATGTCTGGAGGAAAAATATATATCAGTTCAGTTCAGTTCAGTTACTCAGTCATGTCCGACTCTTTGTGACCCCATGAATCGCAGAACGCCAGGCCTCCCTGTCCATCACCAACTCCCAGCATTCACTCAGACTCACGTCCATCGAGTCCGTGATGCCATCCAGCCATCTCATCCTCTGTCGTCCCTTTCTCCTCCTGCCCCCAATCCCTCCCAGCAGCAGAGTCTTTTCCAATGAGTCAACTTTTTGAATGAGGTGGCCAAAGTACTGGAGTTTCAGCTTCATCATCATTCCCTCCAAAGAAATTCCAGGGCTGATCTCCTTCAGAATGGACTGGTTGGATCTCCTTGAAGTCCAAGGGACTCTCAAGAGTCTTCTCCAACACCACAGTTCAAAAGCATCAATTCTTCGGCACTCAGCTTTTCTTCACAGTCCAACTGTCATAGCCATACACGAGCACAGGAAAAACCATAGCCTTGACTAGACAGACCTTTGTTGGCAAAGTAATGTCTCTGCTTTTCAATATGCTATCTAGGTTGGTCATAACTTTTCTTCCAAGGAGTAAGTGTCTTTTAATTTCATGGCTGCAGTCAGCATCTGCAGTGATTTTGGAGCCCAAAAAGTTAAAGTCTGACACTGTTTCTACTGTTTCCCCATCTATTTCCCATGAAGTGATGGGACCGGATGCCATGATCTTCGTTTTCTGAATGTTGAGCTTTAAGCCAACTTCTTCACTCTCCTCTTTCACTTTCTCCAAGAGGCTTTTTAGTTCCTCTTCACTTTCTGCCATAAGGGGTGCCATCTGCATATCTGAGGTTATTGATATTTCTCCCGGCAATCTTGATTCCAGCCTGTGCTTCTTCCAGCCCAGCATTTATCATGCATAAGATCAAAAAGTGGTTCTTTGGTCTTTTACTTAAAAATTTTTATTTATTTACTTAGCTGCATTGGATCTTAGTTTCAGAGCACTCGATTTTCATTGCAGCACACAGGTTTCCCTAACTGCAGCTCACAGGCTCTAGAGCAAATGGGCTTAGTTGCCCAGAGGCATGTGAGATCTTAGCTCCCTGACCAGGGATCAAACCTGCATCCCCTGCGTTGGAAAGTGGTTTCTTAATCACTGGACCACCAGGGAAGTCCCCAAAACTGGTTCTTAAGTAGAAAACATTTGTGATTGAAAGGCAAAATAGGAGAGGCTGTCAAAGAAAAGAGAAAAAGGCATCTTGTCATTGAATGGATAAGCTGCTGATGTGTGAAGGTCACAGAAGTCACCCGGTGACAAACAGAATTGTTGCTCCCCTTTCTCTTGTCTTCCTGTTTTGTCACATGGCCCTGAGCTGTTCTCTGGAAAGTATGAAGCTAAAGAAATGAATGAGGTGGTAAGGTTAGGATTCAACAACACCCAACGCCCTCGTATCACAGATCCGCCTTTTCTCCCACACACACGCCATCATATTATTGGCCTGGTCTGGAAACAGAGCATGACTGGAACTGGAGAGAGACGTGACTTTACACAGAAAAGTCGAGAAGGCTTTTTCTGAAGGGGAGATTTGAAATCAAACCCTAATGATGCCTACTTTGTTTCAATATGAAAAGTGTTTTTCTAGTTGTTTGAAAAATTAGTGATTGACAGGTAGGAAGGCAAGGTTTGGGGCTTCCCAGGTGGCATCCCCTACCTGTCAATGCTGGGGGCTTCCCTGGTGACTCAGATGGTAAAGAATCTATCTGCAATGCGGGAGACCCAGGTTCAATCCCTGGGTTCGGATGATCCCCTGGAGGAGGGTATGGCAACCCACTCCAGTATTCTTGCCTGGAGAATCCCATGGACAGAGGGAGCCTGGTGGGCTGCCATCCAGGGTCACAAAGAGTTGAACTAAAGTGACTTAGCACGCACACAAGGTAAGGTCTGGATTATAGTAATATTCGGTGAATGAAAAAAAATTGCTTAAGCAGATTGCTCACTCCCCATCCTTACCACTCACACAAGCTCAGGTTACATTCAGGTTGAAAATTTGTATCTTGGGAATTCTCTGGTGGTTCAGTGGCTAGGACTCCAAGCTCCCAATGCAGGGGGTCAGGGTTCAATCCCTGGTCAGGGAACTAGATTCCACATGCTGCACTAAGAGACCATATCCCACAACTAAGAACCCAAAGCTGAAAAAAAAAAAAAAAAAGGTGTCTCTCTTGGGATCTCACACCAACAATCAGAGCAGGTGCCTGGGGACATCTCTGGGCTGAAGCATTCAGTGGCAAGCCAGACTTCTCAGACACCCCGGAAACCCATCCACTCTGAGGGCGCTGCTGCGGTTCACCTCTTCACCTTCTCTGAGTCGATGCGCGCATGCCTGCAAAGTTGCTTCAGTCATGTCCAACTCTTTGCGGCCCTGTGGACTGTCGCCAATGCACACCCTCAGTCAGACACCTGGAACTTCCATTCGGCAAACCAGCTAAGAAAGAGAATCATCTCAGACACTAATAATTAAGTAGATGTTGGGAAATCAGGAATCAGGTTTGGCGGTACTTAAACTACAAACCACTTTTCACTCGCCCCAATTCCTGCTGATTGCTCATCAAAATGACTCCCCAAACCCTTGGGAAAGCAACAAGGAAGGCTGGAGAAATGCTATGTATTGTTAAGCTGCTCTGTAATGAACCACTTCCTTCCCATGGTGACAGACCTCTTCAATCCAGGAAAAAGCTTTTAATAAATGCTTTGGTAAATAATCCTCATAATGATCATTGTGTTATTGGCTAAAATGGTGTTGAATAACAAAACTGCCCTTCTGTAGCACTTTAAAAGATAAAAAGGCACTAACTCAAAGAAGATTGCTTTTGTTTTTAATTCCAGCGTGTTTCCGAGAAATCCACTTGAACATTTGCAGCAACAGTGGAAAATCTTTAACCAGACAAATGAAAATTTTTTTCTTATTGTGCATCAAGTAGTCAAATTGCACCCGGTATTGTAAAATGAGAGTGGTTTGTTGCTAGGCAATTCCATGAATCATCTCAAACCAAGTTTTAAGCAGACCAATGACAGTGTGTCCCCTTAATTTGTTTTTCTCAGTAGAGCACAATTTCTGCTTGAGCAATAAAATATATGAACTGATCGTATGGGAACCAAATTTTGTGAAACAATAAATAAATCTTATCCCAACACTGACTAATATTTAATGATAACCATAATTATTGCTGTAATGCATGGGAATCAAATACCAGTGATCTAAAACCTAGGCAATGATTGCACTTGGCATTATGCCAACACTGCAGATAAAAGTAACTCTGGGATCAGCCTGGGAGAAGAAAGAATAGGAAAAAGTTCTGAACTGTTTCCAAAAAGACCTACTACATTATATCTACTACTGCGGGCAGGAATCCCTCAGAAGAAATGGAGTGGCCACCATGGTCAACAAAAGAGTCCGAAATGCAGGACTTGGATGCAATCTCAAAAACAACAGAATGATCTCTGTTCGTTTCCAAGGCAAACCATTCAATATCACGGTAATCCAAGTCTAACCAGTAATGCTGAAGAAGCTGAAGTTGAACGGTTCTATGAAGACCTACAAGACATTTTAGAACTAACACCCCCAAATGATGTCCTTTTCATTATAGGGGACTGGAATGCAAAAATAGGAAGTCAAGAAACACCTGGAGTAACAGGCAAATTTGGCCTTGGAATGCGGAATGAAGCAGGGCAAAGACTAATAGAGTTTTGCCAAGAAAATGCACTGGTCATAGCAAACACCCTCATCCAACAACACAAGAGAAGACTCTACACATGGACATCACCAGATGGTCAACACTGAAATCACACTGATTATATTCTTTGCAGCCAAAGATGGAGAAGCTCTATACAGTCAACAAAAACAAGACCGGGAGCTGACTGTGGCTCAGATCATGAATTCCTTATTACCAAATTCAGACTCAAATTGAAGAAAGTAGGGAAAACCACTAGACCATTCAGGTATGACCTAAATCAAATCCCTTATGATTATACAGTGGAAGTGAGAAATAGATTTAAGGGCCTAGATCTGAGAGATAGAGTGCCTGATGAACTATGGAATGAGGTTCATGACATTGTACAGGAGACAGGGATCAAGACCATCCCCATGGAAAAGAAATGCAAAAAAACAAAATGGCTGTCTGGGGAGGCCTTACAAATAGCTGTAAAAAGAAGAGAAGCGAAAAACAAAGGAGAAAAGGAAAGATATAAGCACCTGAATGCAGAGTTCCAGAGAATAGCAAGAAGAGATAAGAAAGCCTTCTTCAGTGATCAATGCAAAGAAATAGAGGAAAACTACAGAATGGGAAAGACTAGAGATCTCTTCAAGAAAATTAGAGATACCAAGGGAACATATCATGCAAAGATGGGCACAATAAAGGACAGAAATGGTATGGACCTAACAGAAGCAGAAGATATTAAGAAGAGGTGGCAGGAATACATAGAAGAACTGTACAAAAAAGATCTTCACACCCAAATAATCATGATGGTGTGATCACTCATCTAGAGCCAGACATCCTGGAATGTGAAGTCAAGTGGGCCTTAGGAAGCATCACTACGAACAAAGCTAGTGGAGGTGATGGAATTCCAGTTGAGCTGTTTCAAATCCTGAAAGATGATGCTGTGAAAGTGCTGCACTCAATATGCCAGCACATTTGGAAAACTCAGCAGTGGCCATAGGACTGGAAAAAGTCAGTTTATATTCCAATCCCAAAGAAAGGCAATGCAAAAGAATGCTCAAACTACTGCACAATTGCACTCATCTTACATGCTAGTAAAGTAATGCTCAAAATTCTCCAAGCCAGGCTTCAGCAATACATGAACCGTGTGAATTTCCAGATGTTCAAGCTGGTTTTCGAAAAGGCAGAGGAACCAGAGATCAAATTGCCAACATCCGCTGGATCATGAAAAAGCAAGAGAGTTCCAGAAAAAATCTATTTCTGATTTATTGAGTATGCCAAAACCTTTGACTGTATGGATCACAATAAACTGTGGACAATTCTGAGAGAGATGGGAATACCAGACTACCTGACCTGCCTCTTGAGAAATCTGTATGCAGGTCAGGAAGCAACAGTTAGAACTGGACGTGGAACAGCAGACTGATTCCAAATAGGAAAAGGAGTATGTCAAGGCTGTATATTGTCACCCTGTTTATTTAACTTCTGTGCAGAGTACATCATGAGAAATGCTGGACTGGAAGAAACACAAGCTGGAATCAAGATTGCCGGGAGAAATATCAATAACCTCAGATATGCAGATGACACCACCCTTATGGCAGAAAGTGAAGAGGAACTAAAAAGCCTCTTGACGAAAGTGAAAGAGGAGAGTGAAAAAGTTGGCTTAAAGCTCAACATTCAGAAAACAAAGATCATGGCATCTGGTCCCATCACTTCATGGGAAATAGATGGGGAAACAGTGTCAGACTTTATTTTGGGGGGCTCCAAAATTACTGCAGATGCTGATTGCAGCCATGAAATTAAAAGACGCTTACTCCTTGGAAGAAAACCTAGATAGCATATTCAAATGCAGAGACATTACTTTGCCGACTAAGGCCCATCTAGTCAAGGCTATGGCTTTTCCAGTGGTCATGTATGGTTGTGAGAGTTGTACTGTGAAGAAGGCAGAGCACCGAAGAACTGATGCTTTTGAACTGTGGTGTTGGAGAAGACTCTTGAGAGTCCCTTGGACTGCAAGGAGATCTACCAGTCCATTCTGAAAGAGATCTGTCCTGGGATTTCTTTGGAAGGAATGATGCTAAAACTGAAACTCCAGTACTTTGGCCACCTCATGTGAAGAGTTGACTCATTGGAAAAGACTTTGATGCTGGGAGGGATTGGGGGCAGGAGGAGAAGGGGATGACAGAGGATGAGATGGCTGGATGGCATCACTGAGTCGATGGACATGAGTCTGAGTGAACTCTGGGAGTTGGTGATGAACAGGGAGGCCTGGTGTGCTGCGATTCATGGGGTCGCAAAGAGTCAGACATGACTGAGCGACTGAACTGAACTGAACTGAGATTCATGGGCCAAATCATGGGTCTCCATGACTTGAGGAATTGCACTGGCCTCTGTTTTCAAGGAGTACAGTGAAGGAGGCAACATTCCATGGGACTGTAGGTTTTAATATAGCTGTTATACGTTAATCTTGTAAATCACTGCATATGGTACTGCAGCCATGAAATTAAAAGACACTTGCTCCTTGGAAGAAAAGCTATGACCAACCTAGACAGCACATTAAAAAGCAGACACATTATTTTGCCAACAAAAGTCCATCTAGTCAAAGCTATGGTTTTCCCAGCAGTCATGTAGGGATGTGAGAGTTGGACCATAAAGAAAGCTGAGCACCAAAGAATTGACACTTTTGAACTATGATGTTGGAGAAGACTCTTGAGAGTCCCTTGGACAGCAAGGAGATCAAACAAGTCCATCCTAAAGGAAATTGGTCCTGAATATTCAGGAAGGACTGATGAATATTCATCGGAAGGACTGATGCTGAAGCTGAACCTCCAATACTTTGGCCATCTGATAAGAAGAACTGAGTCCCTCCTCCCGACCTTCTCCCCCGCCAGCTGCATGGGAGGGAGGCAGAGATGGCAGATGAGATCGCCAAGGCTCAGGTCGCCCGGCCTGGCGGTGACACGATCTTCGGGAAGATCATTCGCAAGGAAATCCCAGCCAAAATCATTTATGAGGATGACCAGTGTCTTGCTTTCCATGACATTTCCCCTCAAGCACCAACACATTTTCTGGTGATACCCAAGAAACATATATCCCAGATTTCTGCAGCAGAAGATGATGATGAAAGTCTTCTTGGGCATTTGATGATTGTTTGCAAGAAATGTGCTGCTGATCTGGGCCTGAAGAAGGGCTATCGAATGGTGGTGAATGAAGGTTCAGATGGGGGCCAGTCTGTCTATCATGTTCATCTCCATGTTCTTGGAGGTCGGCAGATGAACTGGCCTCCTGATTAAGTGTGCTATAGGGATAATTTTGCCTTCTCTATGCAGTGATCAGGTTTGCAAGTTCCAATATGCTAAACAATTTTTTTTTTGCTGTGTATGGAGATATTGCAAAAATAATTTTAAAAACCCATACATAATAAAAGACATCATACAAAAAAAAAAAAAAAAGAAGAACTGAGTCACTGAAAAAGACCCTGATGCTAGGAAAGATTGAAGGCAGGAGGAGAAGAGCATGACAAATGAAATGGTTGGAAGGCATCACTGACTTGATGGATATGAGTTTGAGCAAGGCCCAGGAGTTGGTGATGGACAGGGAAGCCTGGTGTGCTGTGTTCCATGGGGTCACAAAGAGTTGGACACAACCTAGCGACTGAACTGAGTAAAGTAAACAGTTACGTAATCATATCCAATACAAGGGGAGTAAAGGTGACTCTAAAGTATTATCAGTATATGAGCATTTGTGAAGTCTTTCTTCACTATCTATCTGCAAAGTTCATGTGTTTATTTAAGGATGTGGATATGAATGGGCTTCTCAGGTGGCGTTAGTGTAAAAGGACCTGCCTTCCAACACAGGAGATGCAGAAGATTCGGATTCAATCCCTAGGTTGGGAAGATCCCCTAGAGAAGGGCACGGTGGCCCACTCCAGTATTCTTGTCTGGAGAATCCCGTGGACAAGAGGAGCCTGGCAGGCTATAGTCCATAGGGTTGCAAAGAGTCAGGCATGACTGAAGCGATTTAGCACGCACATAGGTAGATATGAACAGTCATGTAAACAAGTAAATGTTAAGGACAACCTTCAATCTTTAAACCACGTTACAAAGCTCTTTCAAATTTATAGTGAAATATAGTTCCTTCTATTTGTGTGTTTAATAAATATCTTCAGTAAGCAACTGATGGGCCCAAAATCTGCTTTTGTTGCTGGTGGTACAGATGAAACAGTGTGGACCATTTTGTCATTCTCTTAAAAACACAACAAAGCTCTCAGACCGGCTCTCACAGTGGCTTTTAGCTGGATTTGAGCTTTAACTCCTAAGGTCTACAAGCAATAAAGGAAAACTGGAGCAGAACATTTCTGAGGATATTAGGGGATTTAATGAACAAGAATAGCATTTAAAGAAAGAGGGGGAAGGAGGAGTGAAAATGAACTTCCCCAAGTTTTTCCCTGTGAGAAGTACCCTTGTAAGTATGCATGTATCTTAATTAAAATCACATATTCATGTTTTACTTTTTTCAGTTGGTCTTGTATAATTAAAACTGTATCACATCTGATGTATTTAGAATTATAGCCAAATGGTTATGTTAACGTTCATCTATTTCATGCTGAAAACTAACAAACACACACACACACACAAAGAACATTTCTTTAAATTGTTTCTCACCAGAAATTCAATTTCCTAATATGAAAGTTCAATGACCATGTGTCTTGGAAATGAAATATCTAGGAGATCAATGGTCATAGCATCAGATCCAAAAATGCGATGCTTGCAAATGCACAATCCAAACTGCTTTTAAGAGATAATCTATAGAGGAAATAAAAGTAAAATGAATCATTGAAGTTCTAATTAAGGTCTTATAGGAGATTTCTCACTAACTTAAAAGAATTAACAGGAGACAACCATATCTCCTCAAGCTATAATCATTGAGCTTTAAATCCCCAAATCTTTCCATTAAAAAAACAAAAATTCTTGTATTACAAGATAAGTACTTTCTCTTCTGTATGTAAAAACCATGACCAAATTGAATGCCTATTATTAAATCTTTATTGAGAAATCCTTTCCTAACTTTTTCCAATAAAGGAATTGCAAAAATGAAAGCACTCCAGGATATAAAAGTGTGTGTTGGAAATAGTGACACTTAACTTAGGACCTTAGGCTCTTTGGAGGGATTTCAGGTGGGGGGTCGCCAGCACTTGGATATTCTTGTGGGTTGAATTGTGTCACCTCTCCCGAGAATGATACAGCAAGTGGAAGTTGTGACCTCTGGAATCTCACAATGTGGCCTTATTTGTAAATAGGATAATTAAGGTGCAATCACGATGAGGTCTTACTGGACTTACGTGGGCTCTTGATCTAGTATGACTGGTGTCTTTATAAGAAGAAGGAAATGCAGACATAGAGACACCTGGGGAAAAGGTCATGTGAAAACAGAAGCAGAGACTTGAATGAGGAATCTGCAAGCCAGGCATGGCCAGGGGCAGCCAGCCACCACCAGAAGCTAGCAGAGAAGCGCAGAAACAGAGTCTCCTTCAGAGTTCTTCCTCCACAAGGAACCAAGCCTGTTGATTTCGGACATCTGGGCTCCAGAGGGAATGAATTTCTGTAATTAAGCCACACAGTTTGTGGGACTTCTTTAGGACAGCCCTAGGAAATGAATACAAATGTGTGTGGAACTTGGAAGCTTGTCTTAGCAGATTTCAACTTGTATCCACATCCTACACGTTGCATTAACCATCATTTTCGCTTTCTTACAAATCCAAGCAAGAGGGACTTCCCTGGTACTCCAACGGTTATGAATCTGCCTCCCAATGCAGGGGTTGTGGGTTCGATCCCTGGTTGGGGAACTAAGATCCCAGGCGCCACAGGGCAGCTAAGTCCATACACTGCAACTAGATAGCCCGTGAACGGCAAAAAGACCCAGCATGGCCAAAAACTTGAAAAAATAAAATAAATTCAAGCAAGAGTCTTGAGTTCTGGAAACCTTGGGAATCACCTTTCTTTCCTTAGTTCTCCAAGAAACAGGAGAGAGGAAACTGTTTTCCCTGCTGTTTCATTGTTCAGTCGCTCAGTCCGACTCTTTGCGACCCCATGGACTGCAGCACGCCAGGCTTCCCTGTCCTATACCATCTCTCGGACTTTGCTCAAAATCATGCCCATAGAGTCGGTGATGCCACCGGCGGTCCACTGGAGGAAGGAATGGCAAACCACTCTAGTATTGTTGCCTCGAGAACCCCAATGAAGAGGCAACACCACTTACCTTCCAACAGAATTTCATAGATGATTTTCTGTGGGTATACAGGGGCTGAATGCACAAATCCATATTCCAACACAATCCTAAATAAGAATGCACATAAAAAGAGGCTTGGTGAGAAGCTAGCGGGAGTCATTCAATTCTATAGCACTTTTTGTTTTACAGAGCATTTTTACATACATTTTATGGTTAGCTTGTAACAGCTCTGCTAATGCCACTATTTTAGAGATGTAGGCAGTCAGAAAAATTAAATGACTTGCCTGTGGGCACACAAAAAGTGTAACTCACATCAGGCCTTTCAGTTCATATGTCCTGATACAAATTCCTAAGACAGAGCTTCTCATTGTCCAAGTTGATAAAGAGTCCAATGTGATTTAGTTGCCTGTAGCAAACTCTGTAGGCACAGGCTTACCTGCTATTCTTAAACTATTCTAGGGTCCTATTACTGTAATATCACCTTTATTTATTACTTTTTTTACTTACTGGGGATGTTTGCAAAGTCACTTGAGTCATGTCTGACTATCTGAGAGCCTATGGGCTGTAGCCTGTCAGGCTCCTCTGTCCATGGGATTTTCCAGGCAAGAATACTGGAATGGGTTGCCATGCCCTCTTCCAGGGGATCTTCCCTACCCAGGGACTGAACCTACATCTCTTATGTCTCCTGCATTGGCAGATGGGTTCTTTACCACTAGTACCACCTGTCACTGGTTTATTATAAAAGAATGGAATTCAGAAGCAGCCAGAGGGAAGAGATGCTTAGGGCAAGGGGTATGGGAAGGGGTATGGGCCTTCCATACCCTCTGCAGGCATGCCAGTCTCCCCAAATGTCCCCATTTTCACCACTCTGTAACAAGCTCTGTATCACTACTTCTGATAATGTCCTTTTCGGGGAACTTTTGTCATCAGCACCATCATCAACAGTGTTTCTCCTCGCTCAAATGAGAAAGTAAAGTGTTAGTCGCTCAATCATGTGTGACTCTTTGCAACCCCATAGGCTATAGCCTGCCAGGCTCCTCTGTCCAAGGGGATTCTCCAGGCAAGAATACTGGAGTGGGTTGCTATTTCTTTTTCCAGGGGATCTTCCCAACCCGGGGATCGAACCCCAGTCTTCCCCATTGCAGGTAAACTCTTTACCATCTGAACCATCAAGGAAGCCCATGAGAAAGCTTTATATGAAATTGCTTCCTTCTCAAAATAAAGCTCTAGGGATTATCTGACGGAACTGTTTCTGAAGAGGGGAAGTGGGATTATGGATGGCCCCAGGCCTACCATTATTCCAGATGTCACCTGAGGCATCAGAAACACGAGATCATGAGGATTGACTTCCCAGATGGTCCAGTGGCTAAAAATCTGCCTTGCAATGCAGCAGATTCACGTTTGATCCTTGGCCAAGGAACTAAGATCCCACATGCAGAGCAGCAACTAAGCCCATGAGCCTCAGCTAGAGAGTCCATGAGCCGCAGTGAAAAATCCCACGTGATGCAAGGAAGATCCCAGGTACTGCAGCTAAGACCTGACACTGCCAAGTAAATAGATATTTTTTTTTAAAAAAAAAGGGGGAAGAAACACAAGAGATCTACATGCTTATATTTGACTGTCCTATATCCTGGGCTTACCAGGGGGCTCAGAGGCAAAGAGTCTGCCTGCAAAGCAGGAACCACAGGAGATGTGGGTTCAGTCCCTGGGTTGGGAAGACCCCTTGGAGAAGGACATGGCAACCACTTAATGTTCTTGCCTGGAGAAGCCCAAGGAGAGAGGAGACTGGAGGGCTACAGTCCATAGCATCCCAAGGAGTCGGACACGACTGAAGCAACTTAGCAGGTACCCACAGACCATTCCATAAGCCAAGAGACTCAAACTCAATTGTTCAAATACCCCATAAAATTAGTTTGAAAAATAATGTGTCCCATTTGCACACTTTCACATTGACATTTATACTTCTTTCTTCATAAGCTTAAAGAGTTGTAAAGAATGTGGATTCTAACAGGTTGTAAATGCTAAAATCTTGAAATTAAAGCTATGGCATCCTCTTAAATATATGTAATGAAATCTAATATGCAATATAGTTTGAAAGCCACCTGTCAGGAAACAGTTGCTTTTTCTTGTTGCTTCTGACCCTGGTGAAACCCTGCAGAAACCAGGGCCCTTCATCACGAGATATGAACACATAAACTGGCCCAGGAGTCAGAAGCTAAGAGAGGATGCTGGCGGAGCTGGAATACCTAAAGGCCTCAAACCAACAGGGTGCATCAGTAGGTCAGGAACAACGTGCATGAAACACAACATAGCTGCCACTCCCCTTGGGCCCTGCAACTCTCCCACCCTGACCAGAAACGTAAAGGAAAGAGAACTGGGAGAGACGTAGTCCAGCCGAAGCAAGCAGACCCTTTACAAAGTCATCTACACCATAACCCCTGCCGAGCCCGGGGAGCCAGCCCAGACTTGAGCACACGCTGCTCACTGTGTCCTGAATAATGAAGTCTTTTGTCCCAGGAGTCTTGTGTCTTCTGCCAGCATCCATGAATGAAGCTGTGGCAGGCTGACTCACTAATTTGTGGGGAAAGTAATATGACCCTTTATGACCCTTGACAGTACTATTATCATTTTCAGTTCAGTCAGTTCAGTCAGTTCATTTCAGTCGCTCAGTCATGTCCGACTATTTGCGACCCCATGAATCGCAGCACACCAGGCCTCCCTGTCCATCACCAACTCCCGGAGTTCACTCAGACTCATGTCCATCGAGTCAGTGATGCCATCCAGCCATCTCATCCTCTGTCATCCCCTTCTCCTCCTGCCCCGAATCCCTCCCAGCATCAAAGTCTTTTCCAATGAGTCAACTCTTCACATGAGGTGGCCAAAGTACTGGAGTTTCAGCTTTAGCATCAGTCCTTCCAAAGAACACCCAGGGCTGATCTCCTTCAGAATGGACTGGTTGGATCTCCTTGCAGTCCAAAGGACTCTCAAGAGTCTTCTCCAACACCACAGTTCAAAAGCATCAATTCTTCGGCGCTCAGCTTTCTTCACAGTCCAACTCTCACAGCCATACATGACCACTGGAAAAACCATATCATTTTAACAGTACACAAATGAGGGACTTGCCTGGTGGTCCAGTGGACCAATGCAGGGGTCCTGGGTTCGATCCCTGGTCAGGGAACTAGATCCCATGTGCCGCAAGTCAGGGCTTGCATGCAGCAATTAAAGACATGCACGGCCAAAATAATAATAATAATAATAAAAGAACATGAATGAACTTTTTAAACTTTCAGAAATGTTTACATTTCCTTTCTTTTATTTATATTTCCATGGTTTTTCCTTTAGATTTATACCCTAATGTAATAAAATTTAATGCTTGGAATTCATTGATCACATTATCACTCTTTGTTCAACACAGATATGTTTACAGAAATTGCATTTTAAAAATTTGTTTCATTCCCTATGATTATAATGTTCTAAGTGTTACATTAAAATTACTATTACTGAACAACAGATCAATATATAAATACATTTCAATTTTGAATAAATACTGAAGTGGGTTGCCATGACCTCCTCCAGGGGATCTTCCTGACCCAGAGATTAAACCCACATCTCTTATGTCTCCTGCATTGGCAGAGAGACACGAGTTAACCACTAGTGCCACCTAGGAAATCTTGAATAAATAATTAATAATCATTAGTAAAAACTTATTGGAAATAAATCATCTATTAATGCAATAGTATTAGAATCAATCCATGCAGAAGCTACCATGTATAATTTCATGTTAACAAGTTGAAAATATTAAAATTTTATAACATGAAGTAAGATTAACTAAACCTAGAATAAATATTTTATAATATAGTATGATAAAATAATTTTTAATCATCTAATTGAAAAACACATCCTGAATCTAAACGAAATGACATAACAGTTTTACCCAAGGGCTCCGCATAATGTATTATAAAATTTTGGGTAGTTCTATAAGCATTCCACTTATATTTAAAGATTCTGCAGCACTAACCTACTGGCAGGCTGCTCAAAGTTCTCTTCTTTCCAGCCAATAAAACAGACTAAGGTAAATTCCTAAGAATAGCTACAGAGTTGCTTACAGTGAAGTACATGGAAAAGGTCATTTTTAGCATTCATTATGTCTTTCAGTGCACTTTGCTTCTGCTCTCAGGGAATCTTACATTCTTTGGCAGAAGGAAAGGAAGGCAAGAAACGAAGTCATTAAACAGAAATTGTCATAACTCTCGGTGTTCCTATATCTGAACCAGAACATTCCACTCTCGTCTAAATCACTGAACCGTACCGTGAACAGCATCATGATGGAGAAATATAGGAATCCTTATGGGTTTACTGAACATTGTTTAATTTTTAAAGAGGACTTCCTTCCCTTTGTTGGAATCCTGAGAGGTTTGCACATTTTCAACCCGTGGATAAGATTTGGGATGGGTGAGGCATCCGCTTCGGGCTTATCAACTGAAAGAGACTCTTGCAAATTCAGGCAAGTTCTCCAGGAGTGAGTTATAATGGAGGGGACCTATGGAATTTCAGGAGTCCCTGAAAATTTTCTTTGGCCATACACCCCTTGAAAAACGTATTCCAGTTGAAACCGCTTCTATAAACCTCTTGATCTTCCACCAAGAAGCTCCACTATTGGATGATAAATCACAGGAGAATGAGAATAGTGAAGAAAAGAACCAGGAAGATCATGCGCTTCTGAAGGGGTCCAGTTCAGTTCAGTCGCCCAGTCATGTCCGACCCTTTGCGACCCCATGAAGCACAGCACATCAGGCCTCCCTGTCTATCACCAACTCCTGGTGTTCATTCAGACTCGCTTCCATCGAGTCAGTGATGCCATCCAGCCATCTCATCCTCTGTTGTCCCCTTCTTCTCCTGCCCCCAATCCCTCCCAGCATCAAAGTCTTTTCCAGTGGGTCAACTCTTCCCATGAGGTTGGCCAAAGTGCTGGAGTTTCAGCTTTAGCATCATTCCTTCCAAAGAAATCCCAGGGTTGATCTCCTTCAGAATGGACTGGTTGGATCTCCTTGCAGTCCAAGGGACTCTCAAGAGTCTTCTCCAACACACAGTTCAAAAACATCAATTCTTCAGCGCTCAGCCTTCTTCACAGTCCAACTCTCACATCCATACATGACTACTGGAAAAACCATAGCCTTGACTAGCAGGGGTTAGAGGGTGGCTTTTGGTTGGCCAAGGGCAGAGGTAAGCTGCGAATGCCAAGTCTCTGAGGAGCTGGAGGAAGTGTATGCCGCCTTGGTAAAGGGGTCTAGGCGGGGGCCCAGTTGTACTCACTTCGCTAAGGGCTGAGAATGCAAACATAAGACCCAGCCTGTGCCTTCCAGATGCACTCAAACACAGGATATATATCTATAGATAAATAACTCCTCTTAAAAAAATTTTTTTTTATAAAATAGTGCTCTTTCTGCCCTGTTCTTTGAGATCAAAAGTATATCTTTTATTTCATTCAGTAAGTATTTGTCTGCCCCCTGGTTAGCCAGGTACGCTACTCAGAGCTAGGAAAGGATTCTAATGGAAAGCGGGTATAAGAAGGAATTCAGGCAGTATCTCTGTCTCACAGAATCTAGACTATTCCCCTATATGTCATAGTGATCACATCTAGAAAAAAATGAAAGTGTTCGTTGCTCAGTCGTGTCCAAAGTCTCTTCGCAACCACATGGACGATAGCCTGCCAGACTCCTCTGTCCATGGGATTCTGCAGGCAAGAATACTGGAGTGGCTTGCCATTCCCTTCTTCAAGAGATCTTCCCAACCTAGGGGTCGAATCTAGGTCTCCTGCATTGCAGGCAGATTCGTTATCATCCGAGCATCAGGGAAGCCTGCTCACACCTAACCGACTTTTATAACCCCTGTTTACTTGCCTACTCAGTTTTTCTACCTATTTTTAATTGTGTAAACTATATATAGCATAACATTTACCATTTTAACCATTTTTAGGTGTCCAATTCTTGCTAACGCCTTCTAAAAACAGTGCTGTCTTCTACCAAGAGCTGGATGCTTGCCCTGGTAATAGGAGTCAGATAACCCTGCCTTTGACCTTTGGAGGAAAAAAATCCCTTACGCTCTGGAGTTCTTACGGCAAAATTAGCTTTCTGCCATGCTACCAGTTATGATTTTTGGTACAGTGATCTCAGGCTTTCAGCATGTCCATGTGCAGAGGAGATCAATTAAATCGCCCTTCACCAGGCTAACTGTGTCAGCAACTGCATTTTGACCCCCTAGTCTCCACATACCCTATCCTCAGAAAACGGATGAGGGCTCTGTTTGCTGGAAGAATATAAATAATTAAAATCCTGCAGGGAGCAGCTTTGTATCTGCAGGGCTCCATCGTCTTTCTTGTACCTGGTGGGAAGATGGCAAAATTACACAAGTTTATTAAAAAAGCAAAAATTGATGGTTCCAGCTCCCATACCTCTATCCGGTGGAATGAGACAAAACAAGAAGCAAGAGCTGTCAGTGTTTAAAGAGCTGTCACTGGGATGAAAAGGGAAGCTAACCAGCATTTGGCAGAATGACTTCTCAGATGGACACCCTCCCCATCGCACCCAGCGCCTCCCGGACGCCACCGCCTCTTGGAGTTCAGATGTTCACGCTAGGGAATGTTGCCAAGCCGAACCCTAGCTCTCGCTGGATGTTCTATTTCATCATCCCCTCTTTATTTATGATCCCCCCCAACACACACACATTTCTTAAGATAAAAGCTTACACTGCAGACACAGTCTAAAACTTACCCCCTGCATACAAACTGATCCCCAGATTACCAGTGAAATTGCTGCCTTTGTATACTTACAGACTGACGTGATAACTGAAAATAACTTCCATTAGCACGATAAAAACTCCAGCTGATACCAAATGAATTTCATTTGATACCAGCAGAGAAAAATATTGGCTACTGAGATATTCTTTGTTCATGGTTATTTACAGGTAGCTAGAATCCGTGTACAATGCCGCCAGCCAGAAGGCACAAAAGTGATTTTTCTCACTCGAGGACCTTGTGTGGAAGGACTTCCTCACAAGACTGGCTCACCTTTATTTATTGAAACACAGGGACCACTCTTGTTGCACCTGGAAATGTGCGACATTTCCATTGCTAGACGTGGAAATGTCTAGCAATTAAATTCTTTGGAGTAAGAAAGATGCCAACAGGAATTTGAGAGATGCGTCGTGCGTCGACTCTGACGTTTCCCCTCCTCATCTCCACCCCATGGCTCTCCTGTTTTGTAAATCTTGGAGTCAACTAAAAATGATCAGAACATTCTCCCAAAACTCTGACTTGGGGCATTTTTAAAATGTTGATATTGGGTTGGCCAAAAGGTTCATTCAGGGCTTTTTTGTAAGATGTTATGGAAAACTCAGATGAACCTTTTTGGCCAACCCAGTATTTCAAATGAACACGTATCACCACTGAGAATTAAGGGTCAAGATTGTGCTATGTTCCCTTCAGAATTTTTGCTTTTTTAAGAATCATCACAGTTACCACTGAGGTCCCTCATTTAGTATCTGCCCTCTCCAAAGGAAATCGATATCTCAAAATTGTCCAATCATGTTGTTATAGTTTTAACACATGTGTTTATCATAAACAATTTCACCAGTCTTTAAATAATATATACCCCTATTTTTCTACAAATTGTCTTCGTTCAACATTATGATTTTTAGATTCTTTGTCATAAACATACGTGCAGTTTACCATTTAATCAATTTGACCTGTGCAATGCAGTGATATTAATCACAGTCACAATGTTTTGTGACCATCACTGCTAGCTATTTCCAGAACTTTTTCATTATCCTAAAGAGAAATTCTGTACTAACCTAAAAATAATTCAATGTTTTCCCCTCCCCCTAGCCCCTGGCCACCACCATTCTACTTCCTGTCTCCATGAACTTGCTGCTCTAGGTAGCCTATGTAAGTGGAGTCAGGTATTTATCCTTAAGTCCTTGCTTATTTCACTTACTATCTCAACAGTACTTTTTAAGCTTTTTATTTTGTATTGGGGTATAGCCGATTAACAATGTTGTTATAGTTTTAGGCAAACAGAAAAAGGATAAGTATCCATTCTCCCCTCCAAACTCCCCTCCCATCCAGGCTGCCACATAACACTGAGCAGAGTTCCATGGGCTCTCCAGTAGGTCCCTGTTGGTGATCCATGTTAAATACAGCAGTGCTTGCATGTCCATCCCAAACTCCCTAACTATCCCTTTCCTTCATCCTTCCCCCCAGAACCACAAGCTTGTTCTCGAAGTCTGTGAGTCTGTTTTGTAAGTAAGCGTATTTGTATCGTTTCTTTTTAGATTCCACGTATAAAGGATGTCATCCAATATTTCTCCTTCTCTGTCTGCCTTACTTCACTCGGCATGAAGCTCTCTAGGCCCATCCCTGTTGCTGCAGATGCCATCATTTCACTCTTTTTAATGGTTGAGTGGTGTTCCAGTGTACATTTGTACGACATCTTCCTTACCCATTCCTCTCTGGATGGATGTTTAGGCTGCGTCCACATCTTGGCTAATGTAAACAGTGCTGCAATAAATATTGGGGTGCATGTATATTTCCAGATCATGCTTTTCCTTGGATATATGCCCAGGAGTGGGATTGCAGGGTCACATGGTAGCTCCATTTTCAGTTTTTTAAGGAACTTCCATGCTGTATTCCATAGTGGCTGTACCAATTTACATTCCCACCAACAGTGTAGAAGGGTTCCCTTCTCTCCACATCCTCTCTAGCATTTACTGTTTGTGGATCTTTTGATGATAGCCACTCTGGCTCATGTGAGGTGATATCTCATTATCATTTTGATTTGCATTTCTCAACGCTGGGCTGGAAGAAGCACAAGCTGGAATCAAGATTGCCAGGAGAAATATCAATAACCTCAGATATGCAGATGACACCACCCTTATGGCAGAAAGTGAAGAGGAATGAAAAAGCCTCTTGATGAAAGTGAAAGAGGAGAGTGAAAAAGTTGGCTTAAAGCTCAACATTCAGAAAACGAAGATCATGGCATCCGGTCCCATCACTTCATGGGAAATGGATGAGGAAACAGTGGAAACAGTGTCAGACTTCAATTTTTTTGGCTCCAAGATCACTGCAGATGGTGATTGCAGCCATGAAATTAAAAGATGCTTACTCCTTGGAAGGAAAGTTATGACCAGCCTAGATAGCATATTGAAAAGCAGAGACATTACTTTGCCAACAAAGTCTGTCTAGTCAAGGCTATGGTTTTTCCAGTGGTCATGTATGGATGTGAGAGATGGACTGTGAAGAAAGCTGAGTGCCAAAGTATTGATGGTTTTGAACTGTGGTGTTGGAGAAGACTCTTGAGAGTCCCTTGGACTGCAAGGAGATCCAACCAGTCCATCTTAAAGGAGATCAGTCCTGAGTGTTCATTGGAAGGACTGATGCTGAAGCTGAAACTGTAATACTTTGGCCACCTCATGGGAAGAGTTGACTCATTGGAAAAGACTGTGATGCTGGGAGGGATTGGGGGCAGGAGGAGAAAGGGATGACAGAGGATGAGATGGCCGGATGGCATCACTGACTCAATGGATGTGAGTTTGAGTGAACTCCAGGAGTTGGTGATGGACAAGGAGGCCTGGCGTGCTGTGATTCATGGGGTTGCGAAGAGTCGGACAACTGAGCAACTGAACTGAACTGAACTGAACTAAATAATTAGTCATGTTGAACATCAACAGTACGCTTTTTATGTCAACACATTGATACGTGCTGATCCAGCTCATTTGTCTTAAATATTGTATGTGTGTGCTTAGTCACTCAGTCATGTCCGACTCTGTGACCCCATGGACTGTAGCCCACCAGGCTCCTCTGCCCATGGGATTCTCCAGGTAAGAACACTGGAGTGGGTTGCCATGTCCTCCTCCAGGGAATCTTCCTGACCCAGGAGTCGCATCCAGGTCTCCCACATTGCAGGCAGATTCTTTACTGTCTGAGCCACCAGGGAAGCTAAATATTGTATAGTGTTCCATATACATATTTTATACTATAAAATGATAAATACTATATAGTATTCCAGTATATTAGAGACAATTATTTAGCCATAACTTCATAGATGAACATTTAAGTTTTAAATTTTTGCTGCAACAAAAGCAAAGTTGTAGTGAACAGGAGTGATTCACTGGAAGTAGAAATGAAGGTGGGTGTAACTTCAGTGTTACTAGAGAGCTGCCAGGTTGCCTCTATTGTCACTGAACCAATCTGCAACCTACCACAGTGGATCCGAGTTTCTGCTTCCCCAAGTCCTTCCTTGCTGTGACAGATTTTCAGTTAACTTTTGGCAATCTGATGGGTGTGAAATGTTATGTCAATTTTTTAAAATTCTCATTTTCCTAATTAGTAGTGAAGTTGAGCATCTTTTCACATTTATTAACCATTTTACATGTTTCTTAAGAGCTCAAACCAGTCAATCCCAAAGGAAATCAGTCCTGAATATTCATTGGAAGGACTGATGCTGAAGCTCAAATACTTTGGCCACGTGAGGCGAAGAACTGACTCACTGGAAAAGACCTGATGCTGGGAAAGATTGAAGGCGGGAGGAGAAGGAGACGACAGAGGATGAGATGGTTGGATGGCATCACCGACTCAATGGACATGAGTTTGAGAAAGCTCCAGGAATTGGTTATGGACAGGGAAGCCTGGCACACTGCAGTCCACAGGGTCACAAAGAGCCGGACATGACTGAGTGACTGAACTGACTGACATGTTTCTTTTCATTTGAAATGTCTGCTTATAACCCATTTGCTCTTTAGATAATTTTTTATTGATTTCTGGCGGGGATAGATACATTCATTCATACAACCTGTCAGGTTCCTCTGTCAATGGAAATCTCCAGGCAAGAACACTAGAGTCAGCAGCCATTCCCTTCTCCAGGGGATCTTCCTGATGCAGGGATTGAACCTGGGTCTCCCACATTATAGGCAGATTTTTTTACTGTCTGAGCCACCAGGGAAGCGCCTACATAGAAATACCTAGATTACACAGATGGACGTTCTGCATAATAATCACTTGACTGCTATGTAAACTTCAGATAACTTTGCCAAACAGCCCTGTTATTTAGTTTTCTTGTTCATTAATTTCTAATTATATCCTTATTATATTTTCCTTTCTACTTTGGTTTACTGTTTTTCCTATGTCCATTTTCTTGATTTGAACACTTTTTTTTTTTCCAGTTTTTCTTGGTTTCTCATTTGTGCATGTGAGGCCACCAATTTCTCCCTAAGTAAATGCTTCGGCTCACCCACAAGCATTGATAGGTTGTACTTTAAAACATTTTGGGGGCTTCCCTGATGGTCCAGTGGTTAAGACTCTGTGCTTCCACTGCAGGGAGCACAGGTTTGATCTCTGGTCAGGGAACTAAGATCCCGCATGCCACGCTGCTGCTGCTGCTAAGTCGCTTCAGTCGTGCCCGACTCTTAGCGACCCCATGGCTCTTGGGCTCTGAGGCTCTTAGGAGCCTATCAGGCTTCTCTGTCCATGGGATTTTCCAGGCAAGAGCACTGGAGTGGATTGCCATTGCCTTCTCCGCGAATGCCACACAGTGCAGCCAAAAACCAATTATAATAATTTAGAATTTTTTTAATGTCCCTGTTGCGGAATCCCTTATTGTTCCTTCAGTAGAGGCCTGGGGCCGTACACTTTCTTTTGTAGATCTGAGCAGGTCTTGATTTGCCTTAACTCTTACCTGATCCTGGGTGATCAGGATGATATGTGTTCTCTCCCAACCTCTTTTTAAATTTTCTTACTTATTTTTGGCCGTGCTGGGTCTTCACTGCTGCTTGCAGACTTCTCTCTAGTTGCAGGGAACAGGGGCTACCCTCTAGTTGGGGTGCGCAGGCTTCCATAGCTGTTCCTCACTGGCTTAGTTGCCCTCTGGCATTTGGGATCTTAGTTCCCAGACCAGGGATCAAACCAGTGTCCCCCACACTGGCAGAGGGGTTCTTAACCATTGGGCCAACAATGAAGTCCCTTCCCCCAACCTCTCAAAGATGATCTTCAGGCACCTCTTGTTGCTTTGAGGAAGCAGCTGTCTGTCCAGGTGCCACGTCTGTCTAATTCATCCTGGTAGGTAGAGCATAAGATGTCCTTTCTTGTCCTTGATTCTTCACAGTTTAATTTTGATGCATCTGGGGTGATTTTTCCATTCCTTTTGGACTTGGGTATTCCTTAAATCTAAGAGCTTGTATCCTTCCTTTGTGTGGAATATTCTCCACCAACATGCCTCTCGTCTAGTCTTTCCATTTCAGGGTGGTACATAGGAGACGGGTCAAAGGAAATGAATGATGCCAGAAGTTAGCCGCAGTGAATGTATTTGCATCTTCTTTAAACACACAGACTTATAAACAGAATGCAGTTTTATACTGTGATAGACTAGCATAATGCTAATAAGATGGC